>NC_092747.1:55616595-60616595 GCF_047496795.1 Chiloscyllium punctatum | reverse complement strand
GGGATTATGCACCATCACCTGCAAATTCCCCTCCACGTCACACATCATTCCATCTAGGGAATGTAGAATCCTTGTCACTGGTAGAAATGCCATTCTAACAGCACTCAGTGTATCAAAAAGTAACATTAACTGTAGATGTTCAAGATGGTAGGTCACCATCGTCTTTTCAAGGGCAATAAAGGAATGGGAAACAAACGTTGGGTCTTGCCAGGAACATCCAAGTTCCATGACTTCAATTTCTCCTAAAGTGGAATCTCTAGCCAGAGGTTACTATTTATTTTCGAGATCTCTTATCTTAGGACCAATGTTTTGTCAATGACAAGCCTTTAACACACTCACAATATTCTTCCATGTCACTATCATAGGAAAATACGTTAGCCTTAGAAAATATAAGTCAAATATGCAGTAAACTGTTCATAATACATCTTGCAACATATTTCATTGCTTCTTTCCATCTACTATAAGATGGAACACAAATTAACCATAGGGTTAGATACAGTGGTTAGTGAAAGCCTCTTTCCTCAGATGGTGATAGCTAGTATGAGGGGACATAGCTAAAAATTGAGGGGTGATAGATATAGGAAAGATATCAGAGGTAGTTTCTTTATTCAGAGAGTAGTAAGGGTGTGGAACACACTGCCTACAATTGTAGTAGACTCACCAACTTTAAGGGCATTTAAGTGGTAATTGGATAAACATATGGATGAAAATGGAATAGTGTAGGATAGATAGGCTTCAGATTATTGCGTTGACCTGTGGAACCATCGAGGGCCGAAGGGCCTGTACTGCACTGCAATGTTCTATGTTCTACTGTTGACGAGGCAAATTTGTACCTACAACGCTTAGCGATCTGACAAAACCATTCTAACTTTTTTTGGTGCAAGCTCATGTGTCTGTGTGTAAGGGAAGGAGGGGTGCTCTTCAAAGTAGCGTCCAGAAACAATTCTGAATTGCTATAAAAGGGTGTTTTCTTTCCTCAGCAAGTGAACCAGTTTTAGTGCCATATTGTACAGCAAGGGTGGGGAGTTCAAAACTAAGGGCAATATTTTGAAGGCGAGAGGAGGAAGATTTAAAACGATCAGAGAAGGAACTCTTTCACACAAAGAGTGGTTTGTATGTGGAATGAAGTGGCAGAAGTGGTAGATGCAGGTACAGTTACACCATTTAAAAGTCATTTGGACAAGTACATATATAGGAAAGGTTTGCAGGGGTATGTACCAAACACAAACATAGAACACAGAACATAGAAACGTACAGCACAGAAGAGGCCCTTCAGCTCACGATGCTGTGCTGAGGATTATTCCTAACCTAAAATAAAATAACCTAACATATGCACCCCTCAATTCACTGCTATCCTTGTGCATGTCCAGCAGTTGCTTAAATGTCCCAAATGATTCTGCTTCCACCATCACCACCGCTGGCAACGCATTCTATGAATTCACAACTCTCTGCGTAAAGAACCTACCTCTAACCTCTCCTCTATACCTTCCTCCTAGTATCTTAAAACTAGGAACCCTTGTGCCGGTCAATCTTGCCCTTGGGAAATGTCTCCAGCTACTGACCCTATCCATGCCTCTCATTACCTGTTATACCTCGATCAGGTCTCCTCTCTCTTCTTCCTTCTCTCCAGAGAGAAAAGTCAGAGCTTAGTCAACCTCTCTTTGTAAAACAAGCCCTCCAGACCAGGCAACATCCTGGTAAACCTTCTTTGCACCCTCTCCAAAACCTGTGTATCATTCCTATAATAGGGCAACCAGAACTGGACGCAATATCGCAAGTGTGGTCTCACCGGGGTCTTGTGGAGCTGCAGCAAAACCTCGTGGCTCAAACTCAATCCCCCTCTTAATGAAAGCCAAAACACCATATGCTTTCCTAACAACCCTATCCACTTGGCCACTTGAACACCAAGATTATGTACTTGAACACCAAGATCCCTCTGTTCCTCCACACTGCCAAGAATCCGGTCATTAATCCTATATTCAACATTCACGTTCGACCTTCCAAAATGCATCACTTCGCATTTATCCAGGGTGAACTCCATC
Source organism: Chiloscyllium punctatum (assembly GCF_047496795.1). Classification (NCBI taxonomy): domain Eukaryota; kingdom Metazoa; phylum Chordata; class Chondrichthyes; order Orectolobiformes; family Hemiscylliidae; genus Chiloscyllium; species Chiloscyllium punctatum. The sequence continues at coordinate 60,614,553 of NC_092747.1, read as the reverse complement.
TGCCACTTCTCAGCCCAGCTCTGCATCCTGTTGATGTTGCACTGCAACCTGCAATAGTCCTCCATACAATCAATGCCACCTCCAACCTTTGGGTCATCTGCAAATTTACTAACTCACCCCTCAACCTCCTCATCCAAGTCATTTATACAAACTGCAAAGAGCAGAGGCCCAAGAACAGAGTAGTGCAGGACACCACTCAACACTGACCTCTAGGCAGAATAAATTCCATCTACAACCACTCTCTGCCTTCTGTCAGCCAACCAATTCTGAATCCAGACAGTCAAATCTCCTGTATCCCATACCTCCTGACTTTATGAATGAGCCTACCATAGGGAACCTTATCAAATGCCTTGCTGAGGTCCACATCCACCACTCAACCTTTGTCGACCTGTCTCGTCACCTGCTCAAAGAACTGAATATTGTGAGGCATGACCTGCCCCTCACAAAGTCATGCTGACTGCCTTTAATCATGCAATGCTTTGCCAAATAGTCATAAATCCTAACCCTCTGAATTCTTTCCAAAACCTTGCTGACCACTGACGCAAGACTAACTAGTCTGTAATTGCCATGGAGTTCCCTACTCCTCTTCTTCAAAAAAGAGAAACAACATTTGCCTCCTTCCAATCCTCCGATACGACTTCCGTGGGAGTGTGAGGAAGCAAAGGTCTTTGCCAGCGGCTTAGCAACCTCCTTTCTCGCTTCCTGGAGCAGCCTGAGATAAATCTGGTCTTGTCCTAAAGACTTACCAATCTTAGTATTTGCCAAAATTTCCAGCACATCAACTTCATCAATCTTGATATGTTCAAGCCTGTTTCCCAGCTCCTCTAAGTTCTCATTCACAACAAGGTCCCTTTCCTGAGTGAAAACCAAAGCAAAAAACTCATTTAGGATTTCCTCTATCTGCTCAGACTCACATACAAGTTCCCTCCATTATCCCTGATCGGCCCTAACTTCTCCCTGATTATTCTCTTAATAATCACTTATGAGTAAAATGCCTTTGGGTTCTTCCTAATCCTTCCTGCCAGGCCTTTTTCGTAGCCCCTTCTGGCTCTCCTCAATCCATTTCTGAGCTCCTTTCTAGTAAGCCTGTAATCCTCTAGAGCTGTGCTAGATCCTTGCTTCCACTTTACGTAAGCTGCCTTCTTCCTTTTGACGAGAAGCTCCTCTGCACTCATCATCCAAGGCTCCTTAATTTTACTCCTTCTTGCCTGTTTCATATCACAACAACTGCACCTTAAAGAGTCTCCACATGTCTGTTGTGCTCCCAATCTCTACTTCCCAATGCCTGTCTGAGCGCGTCATAATTTTCTTTTCCCCAATTAAATATCTTCCCTTGGTAACTGCTTCTTTCCCTCTCCAATGCTATGGTAAATGTGTGGCAGTTGTGGTCACGGTCACCAAAGTGTCCTTCTAATGCAAGATCTGACACCTGTCTTGGCTCATTGCTGAGTACCAAATCCAAAATGGTCTCTCCCCTAGTCAGCCTGTCTACATACTGAGTAAGGAAACCCTCCTGGACACACCTGACAAAAATGGCTCCATCCAAACCATCTGCACTTAGGAGGTTCCAATCGATATTGGGAAAGTTGAAGTCACCCATAAAAACAACCCTGCTACAACTGGATTTTTCCAAAATCTGCCGGCCGATGAGTTCTTTAATCTCCCTACTGCTATTAGGGGCTAGTTTAATTTGGCAAACTTGGTCAGCATGGACAAGTTTGACCAAAGGGTCTGCTTCCATGCTGTATGACCCTAAGTTCATGCTTACCAAAGTTAATTTTTTTTTCCTGTTTTAGTGTCATTCATGACAGACAATATATCAATCTAACATTGCAGTGTTCCCTACAACATAGTTTCCCACAGGATATTTAGCTGGCTCCTCTTAGCACTTCAGTTTCTGTTCTAAGCTTGCGCTGAAGCCTTGGGACTTATTCAGCTGCTAGAACTGCATAGAACCCAGTTAATCTGAAGACAGGAATATATATTGCTTTTTATCTTAAACGTGTATTTACATATATTGTACTGTAGGGCTCCCCAAAATTGGGTTCAGGACACCAAGCCTGTGAGCTTAAATTACGGGGTCACAAGCTCAAAGACAGCAAAGTCCATTGTGGAGATCTGACAAGCATTCTAATAGCTTTGCTTTCATTTCAGTAGGCCTTTGCTTTCAAGGCTCTCCTTACCACCAACCTTTCTCAGTACTAAGCTGTCACAACTTTCAAGCCTCAAAATGAGGTTACAATGGTGGAAAAATAACTGTAGTTTTGAAAGTACAGCAATCTCATGAAGCCCATGTTCAAATGTAACAAAATTTGGACAATATTCAGGCTTGGGCTGACAAGTAGCAAGCAACACACATGCCACAACCAATACAAGGCAATGACTATCTCCAATTTGGGACATTCATTCCACCACTTTCAATATCGTGGAGGTTACCATTGATCAGAAACTCAACTGGTCTCACCATATAAATATAGTTGTTACAAGATTAGGTCATAAAATCTGAAGTGTGGTTTTAACATGGATTCCTTTATGATTCACTTAAAGCCATTTCAGTTAAAGTTACAAATTTCAAGAGCACAACTGCAAATTTGAGGACTTATTGTGCCTGTCAAAATGGTGCCATTAATGCTTATACAATCATAAAATCAACAAGATGTTTATCGTGCTGATACAAAAGGTTCTGGTTCATGGTGAAAACTACTTTCATACTGCCTATCCGTTCTCACTTTACAGAGGAAGGATTATACATACAATGTGGAAAGCTTCTGGTGAATGTTGGAAACTAAGTAGCATGTATTTCAACACTTCCAGAGCTCCTGCTCTAACAATTGGATAAAATAACCTGGAGAAAACCTGGAAAACATTAAAAAATATACATCAATGTATGGTCTCAAGACAGACAAAACAACTTGCACATATATAATACAGGAGGTCCTAAACTGATTCACAGCCAAGGAAGTACTTTTAACATAAATGACACTATCTCACACAGGATATGTTGGAGCTAATAAACACCGAAAAGTCACAATGAAAAATATATATATTTATAAATTGATCCAGATGCAAAATTGCAACTATTAAGTAGGCAGAATACTAAGCAAAAACCCAACTCCAGTATTTTATAATTCGCTTTTCTGCTTTCCAGTCACCCTTAATCCTTTGTGGTTTGTTATAAATGGTGCACAGTAGTTCCATTCTATGTTCAGGGTTATGTTAAATGCTGCATTTCAATTTAGATGTTAATTGTTATAGTGGTAGTGAAATTAAAGCAAAGAAAAATCTACCAGCACAACTACAAACTATTAGTTGTAGCAACAACCATTGATCTACAAGAATGTATTGACATTTCATTTTTTGGCACTTTAACCTCGATTCAAAACTAAGTATTTTGAATAATCCATTACATGAATATTTTATAATTTACTTCAGATAATTTCAGAATCAGTCCAATAAGGTGACACTGACCTGTTCAATTTTTGCAAGTGTGACTTCAATCAAAATGCTGAACTTTTTCACAGCTGCTAAACCTTTCAATAAGCCAATAATCCACTTGTCTATGTTTCGGGCTAATGGCCATGAAAGCCAATCAACCATGCTGCAAATTTTAAAAAAGGTGACACTGTTATTAATTGAAAATAACCCTTAAAAAGTCTTTATAAATCAAAAGAAGTGCTATATGAGAAATGTTTTAAAAATGTATCTTGACTTCAACCTAGGATACAATGCATCTCAGAAAAAAAATGTGAAATAAACTCATTTACAAGTTACTGTACACTTTAAAAGTCAGTAATATATAACAAAAAAAATTAAACCAACTGTCGAGTGGAACAAACGCCCATGACAACCCAAGAATGGGCAGAATTAAGTTAAGTATTGAACAGTCTATTCTTAAAAAAAACTCTCTGCATAACGAATAGTTTACCACAATTAAAAATCAAGGTAATACCTCAAACTGCAGATGAAGCATTGAAGAAAATGAGATAATCATGAAGCAAGCACATGAGGGAGAATTCCACTTTTGAATTTCTAATAAAGAATGAAGTTTCAGTTATGGGATGGTTAAAAAGTTTTCATTTTAACTTAATGGAGATGTAGGAAAGATGTTGTGCATCTGAAGACTATGAAGAGCAAAAGAGAAATATACAGCTACAATGATCATTGTTACAGCAGCAAAAGAACGGGAATACTGTTAGAGATAGATAATAGTGCTGGCGCATAAATTCAGAGCTGGTGATGGTCACTGACAAAGATTTCAATCTTGAAAATACATTCAGGAATTGCAAATATCGCTTTGCTGGAAGATCAGAGTAACTTCTAAATTGTTTCACACCACTTCAAAGACTTGAGAAACAAGATCAGGACAAATGAAAGTGTTCATCTGAACAATTCTATAACTGCCTCCTCGCAGGGAAGAAATAGCAATGAATTGAAACACTGAACATTGTACTGGTGGTCACGGACTAGGCTAGAACATTTAAGATTTATTAGCTTTAATAAGAGTTATTTATATTTTAAAAGTAACAGACAATGTGGCATTGATAGATACAGTAGAAATGTCTATGCCTCAAGATTAGTAAAGCAGCAATAAGCAAATCATACAGAATAGCCAGCTTAGGTCCCAGATTCCTCTTATCATTTCTGGATGCATTCCAATCCCAACCCTCCATCAATACCTCAGCCAAAAAGGCATATACCATACATAAACATTATAAAGCTGTTTGATCCAAGAAGGCATGACAGCACATTTGGAACTCGTATAAATAAAGTTGGATGCGCCTACTGGAACCAATTATTTCAGTCCCAAGACTGAGGAACTCCTCAGGATAGGTTTGGAGGGATATGGGCCGGGTACTGGCAGGTGGGACTAGATTGGGTTGGGATATCTGGTCGGCATGGATGGCTTGAACCAAAGGGTCTGTTTCCGTGCTGTACATCTCTATGACTCCATGAGCTACTTTACTGACCTTCCTTTTGAAAGGATTAAAAGGCTTCTGTTAGAATAGTCTCTCCTAGGGAAATAAGATACAATTAGTTTTTAAAAAAGCAGAAAGATGATTAGCAGGTGCTCACTAGACAAGAGAAAGAATGAAACAATAAAGACAATGTCAGAAGATACGAGGAAGCCCTGCATGGATGAGAACAATACCTAGTGTATGCATACACAGGAACAAGGAACTGAAGCCACAGATGCTAGTTTAGCATGAGGCTCTATGTTGTACAGTTGAATAATGTCACGCGTATGTGACTACAGGTGTAAGGAACGAGTATGGTACAGTGGTAATCTCTGTACCTCAGGTTCAGAGGGCCTGAATTAATATCCCAGATGTTTGTAATACAACCCCGAACAGCTTGATTTGAAACTCTCTGAAGGAGGAAATATTTATAACTTTTTAAAGAGTCTTAGGCTGCTTAAGGCTGGTTCTCCTTTCTTACCCTAAATAAATAAATGCAATCTGTACCACATATTCTGGTTGTTTGGACAGAACCATGAAGGATGTCCAGACAGAACCACAACGTATCTTTATTTTCTTTTCCAGAAGACAGACAGCAAAGAGTTTCAAGTTCATATGCAGGACAAGCTTTTTGTTATAAAAACTATCATTTTAGTACAAGATAGCAGCAAAGTAAGATGTTACAGCCGGAGCTAATCTTCTCCATCTGTTCTTTTTCCATGCTTTATTCTCTTTCTTCCTTGCTTTTTTTTTTCCAACTAATGACTTTGACTTACCGGAGGGGAAATGGAGGAGCTGGTGTGCCCTGGAGCAGCAGCAGGCGCAGGGGAGCAAGCCCTGGAAAAAAATTTAGCATGGAACAGCTGAGAAGCGGACTGGAGCGAGAACATTTGTTGGTCTGGGGCCTGGCATCTGCATGCAGACCATGTGTGGAAGCTACTGAAATGTAATGTTTAAGTGTAAGTTTATATGACTATAATGATTAAACTTTTAACTATGTCTTATTTCTGTAAAATAATTCAACCCGTTTTCTTTTCTGTTCCTCTTTTTGTATCTAAAATGTGTGTGTAGGTATTTGTATCTAAGATGGCGCCATAAGTAGTAACAGTAAAACTTTTCACTGTGCTCCTCTACAACTGTACTTGAACACACTTGACAATAAAGGGTATTATATTCTATCCAAAGGCACAGACATCAACACACAAGCAGTTACAATTGAAAAAAATTTAAAAAGGAGATTTAAAATAACAGGAAGCTGGCTGGCCTCCCAATACTGTCATGTGAACTTGGAACAACTTTGAGATGCAAATTCTCTGAAGGCATTTGGCAAGTTACTTTTGAAAAACTGAGATGACATCTAAGTTGTAAAGAATCAGCATGCTAAAGACGCTAGTGCCTTCGATCAAATTGGAATATTTGAATTCTGTTTTATGAATAGTGTAAAAATACTAAAGAGATTTAGACAGGTAAGCTTCTTTGAGACTCATGTACAATTGAATAGTAATAAGAACATGCCTCAGTTAGTACAGAAGCAAAACAATAAACATATTTGACAACTTTGAATAATTTATCAGGATGCAATTCAATTGAATCTATCAATTTGGGATTATATATAAAGTGAACAAAAAGTGTAAATGAGACTAGTATTTATCAACTCTTGTTGGAAATATGCATACCATTATCAAATTCAGTTCTATTTAAAGGTGGTAAAGTATTAGAGCTCTTGCTGATTTTTCATTACTTTTAGTTTATTCTTTTATCAATTTTGGTTTGGAGCTGTGAAATAAAATGACTTTTGTATTCTGGGTAACAGCTTGCGTTGAAAAAAAAGACCAACCAAGGTTTTGTTTATTTGAGGCCAGGCCTGGAGGTTAATTGCACATTGGTTCTGATCAGAAGGTTCTGCAGATGTTGTGTCACTGGACAACAGCATTAAGTTTAAACAGACAGCAGAAGTTGATTATTAACAAAGTCATTGCCTGGGATTTGGTTCCAGCAAGTCTGGAAAAGACTACTTGCTCAAACAGATGACAGATGTTGAATGGTAACTGGGATCTTATTGAGAAGGCTAGAATTTAAACAAGATTTTGGCTGTGTTTTCTGTGGAAAAATAATCTGGCTGTTGATGCTACAGCATTAAGATTTGAAAACTCCCTGCTCACCTCCCATGTCTAGCTCAGAATAGAAAATGAGGTATTACTGCATACATCTGAGTCAACTGTAAAGGAGACCCTGACTGATTTTCTGAAGATGTCAATCAAAAATTTATCATTTATTCCTACGGAACAATGCATAGTGGAAACCACATAAGCCACCTGACCAGTTCTGTTCTTTTCTTTTATTTATGGCTGTATTGTGTTCAGCCTCACAAAGAAGACAAAGACTTTTCAGTTTATAACATAAGCCAATTAGATTACTTTGTTTAATTTTGCTCTACCAAAGCTATTGTCTTGTTAGTTAATTGCCAGATCTTTTGTTTAAGCTACAGATTGTCATCTGCAATTGGTAACTTTAAACATCTGATTAGGAATTGTTGGGGTTAACTTTCAGAGTCTTTGAAGGTTTTAATTTTACTGTTTTGAAAATAAGTAGCAATGTTGATTTGGCTTGGCTGTCAATCTCCATGTTGTTACTAGAGTCAGGCCACCACCCAAAACAGAAGGGCCATAGCTGGAGAGAGGAAGAATGGCTATCTTTTGATAAGGTCACAAGAGTCAAGAATGGCTTTATGTTGGAGAACCATGTAAGAATACAAATGAATCTGAAGTAACTAACACTGTCGCAAATCAGTTCAAAACGAGTTGGCTCAAAGAATGGAAATATTATGTTGCAAATTTTGGTGTGGCTAGTAAAATGAGATAACATTTTTAAATCAGCAAGGCACGCATTCAGCCATTTGAGAAATTGATTAAAAACAAAAGGATAGAATTAAAATACATTAATTTATTCAATTTAACAAGTCCAAACAGATGGGACAAAGTATGGCATGGAACAACATTGGTGGCTTGGTCCAACAGTGGAAGACAGCCAATTGGGTACCCCCTCTTGAGGTAAACAGTTGAAGGAAACACAATCAAGTTAATGATGTTGCCATAGCATTGAACACAGGGATCTCAGTCGTGAATTCAATTGATTTGGTAATAGAGGATCAAAAGATCCATATTTTATAAAGAGTCATAGTGATGTACAGCATGGAAACAGACTCTTCAGTCCAATTTTAAGTTCATAATTTAAGAAAACTGTGGTAAATAGGCAAGGGATCCAGGACAAACAGCTTGACACAGACAAGACCTGAGATAGGTAATTTGGTGTTTGGCAATTGTCCAAAGAATCATACATAAATAGCTTGATTAATATGCACAACAAGTTCTCAGATGATGCAGTGAAGAATGATGTCGAACAGTCATAGGAAACTGAGACAAGTTCATGAGGGAGACATGCTTGTGAATAACAAACACGCATTTGTTTAACCTGTAACATTCCATACTGTTTGGGACATTACATGTGTTAAATAAATTGTCATTATTATACCAGGGTCAATGCCTGCTAAGAGATTATTCAGTGCGGAGAATATTCAGGTAATTAGGGAGAATTAATGTATAAGGGATCGTAATATGCAGAGACAGAAGGTAATGTGATAGATATGACATGAATGTGGTGCAGAAATACCTTCAGAAGTGTGTTACATCCAATATAAGAGAAGAAACAAAGAGCGGGTTTAATGCAGCAGTCAGTTGTTTGATAGAAGCTATATAGAATGCAGTAGAGCCAACCCACATTGCGCATGCAGGCTTAGGGAGATATTGCATTACCTCATCCCAAGAAGCAAGAACAACACGAATAATGGGAACAATTAATTTTGTCATTTAATCAGCCATGCAGAATGTGCATATCTATGGGTACTAGCTCAGGTGGAAAGGTAGAACAGTTGGAAAGCTATAGGAGAGAAACACCTAACATATCAACCAAGGCAGTAAGGAAAACTGGACAGTATCTGAGCTAGTCCTCTGTTACAATAATTCCACTGTTGCCAAATATTTTCCAGTTATTCAAGTTACAGCCCAGCAACTATACAGAGTATAACACACAGCAAAAACAAGCTAGGGCACTTGATAATGTCAAGCAGGGAGGACGTATGCAATTGGGAATTGGATGTACAACTCAACCAAAAGATTAGGATCAACTCCAATGTTTTGGTTATTGTCCCATTAATACTAGCTCTATACTTAACATATTTGGTTTACTGCACCACAAGGGCATACAGAGGATGGTGAGTATGGGATAGAGGAAATGCGATGGCTTGACAGTTAAGCCAACAGCCGCACTACAGCGTCAATATGTACATATGGCAGAGTGAAGTAGCTTTACAATCGTAAGCTTGATACCTGGCTGGTAGCGATGGGTGAAGGAGCACAAAGGGAAAACAAAAGGGTGAAACAGTTTCAGTTAGAAGTATATTTTTGTAAAAAAAAATGCAAGCAGTAAATAGCAGAACTGAAAATGAACAGATATAATCTCAAAAGGATAAGGAATGAAATAAATCGAAGTCAGCAGATGAGGAGCCTTTCACAGATGAGAACAATACCTGGTACACGCACTTATCTCTCAGCCCTCTTGGGCCTCCCCCACATTCCTGATGAAGTGTTTATGCTAGAATCATCAACTCTCCTGCTCCTTGAATGCTGCGTGACCAGCTGTACTTTTCTAGCACCACACTTATTAAACAAGGAACTGAAGCCAATGACCACTGTTGAGCAGATCATTCTATGTTGTGGAATTACCTAAGGCTGGTTCTTCCTTTGTATATCCAAATAAGCAATCATACTGTGTACTGGAATCTGCCGGTGACTCATCAAGTCACACCACAGCACTTCCATCATGTTAGATGTGAGGACATTGCTAGTGATGGCAGAGTGTTCAATACAACTCAATTTATCACACTGAAGCACAATACAGAAATGGCAGCGAGACCCACACAACATCCAGGTTTGGGTTGATAAATGATGCTGATATCTATTCTGTTGTAGACAGGCAGGAGGCACGGTGGCACAGTGGCTAGCACTGCTGCCTCAACACCAGAGACCCAGGTTCAATTCCCGCCTCAGGCGACTGACTGTGTGGAGTTTGCACGTTCTCCCCGTGCGTGGTTTCCTCCCACAGTCCAAAGATGCGCAGGTCAGGTGAATTGGCCATACTAAGTTGCCTGTAGTGTTAGGTAAGGGGTAAATGTAAATGTAGGGGTATGGGTGGGTTGCGCTTCAGCAGGTCAGTGTGGACTTGTTGGGCCAAAGGGCCTGTTTCCCACACTGTTATGTAATCTAATCTAAGAGGCTGGAAGAATATAGCAAGCCCAGCAACATCAGGAAGTGGAAAAGTCGACATTTCAGGTGTTATCCTTCTTCAGGACAGGGGTGGGTGCCAAGGGAGCTGCAGATAAAGGGGGTGGCTTGGGGAGGGTGGTGAAGTGGGGATAGGTGATGACAGTTGGAGGCTCACCTGCCTCTCGTCCAACCTAGTTTACTGTATCTGGTGCTCCCAAAGTGGTCTTCTCTACATTGGGGAGATGAAACACAAATCTAGGGAATGATTCACCAAACATCTCTGCCAGGCCTGCAGGGGCCGGCCGGACCTCCCAGTCATTGCCCACTTTAATTCCCCTTCCCGTTCTTTTCCGACATGACCATCCTTGGCCTCCTCCACTGCCACAACAAGTGAAACCGAAAATTGGAGGAACATCACCTCATCTTCTGCCTGGGCAGCCTACAGCCTGGAAGACTCAACATAGAGTTCTCCAATTTCAAATAACTTCCTTTCCTCCTGTCCCCTGACTCCCTTCCTGTCCCCTCCCATCCACTCCTCTCTGTAACCAACCTGACTCATTCCTCCCATTGACCAACCACGTGATACCCTCTACTTGTCTTCACCTATCCCCACTTCACCACCCTGCCCCCGCCAACCCCTTTATCTGCAGCTCTGCCTACACCCATCCCCAGTCCTGAAGAAGGGTTACACCCAAAATATTGACTTCTCCACTTCCTGATGCTGCCAGGCTTGCTGTGTTCTTCCTGCCTCCTGCCTGTCTACTTTGGATTCCAGCTTTTGCAGTTTTTTTGTCTCTGATATCTATTCTGTTAACACATTATGTCTGGTAGAAAACAGATAGACACGGCTGTACAATGGTAGTCTTTTTCATATATTGAAACATCTTCAGTCAATTTAGCTTCTCACTGCAATTTCTACTTTCCTGCTGAAATGAAGAACCAATAATTTAACCCAATAATGAATAAACCAAGACATTCAAAATCTGCATGGTAATTGACTTCCCATCATTTTACTCCCCCAGATTCTTAATTTCCACAATATTTCTTATTCAATCCCACTTAATTTCCATACAACATCCTGGCCAAGAAGTGAGCGTTATACTTCAAGCCTCCCTGGGATAGCGTGCCTCTAACTTGTGAGCAAACAATACAGGAAAGGGCTTGTTCTTTGTTTAGTGTCTTTTCTACGAAATCACAAAGTCACCGTGCAGCAGTGGAAAATTCAGGGCCCAAAGGTTTGAGCACAGTGCTGTATCACGTTAATAAAGATCAAACACATGATCCTGCAACATAATTATGTCTTAGTTTTAAAATGATCTCAACAATCCAGAGAAACCTTACTTGGTTAAAGCAGTCATCAGCTCTTTATCTGTAATGGAGTCGTCATTGGTCAAGTTTCGAATGACCCCATCCATGAGTTCCAACGGAACATACTGGATGACAGTGGCCAGTGCATTTGATGGTCCCTCAGATCCTTCTGCAAAAGATTAGTAAACATCAACTAAAATAAAGTTCTTTGAAAAAGTATTCGGAGTCAAGCTTTTAGCGTAATCATATTAAAGCAGCTTTTCCTGAAAATTCAACATGTTTTCTTTCTGGATCTGAAATTGTAACTCATCATAACAGCATATCTTTAGTAGGCTCCCAATTTGTTTCAGGACAGAGCACTGTAAAACATTCAAATCATTAAACCAATGTCGTTGTATATCCTCATTTGGTCTACTTTGCTCCTTAGTCAATTTCCTGCTGTGCTGTTGCAGATAATGCAAAGTTATTTCGAACTAAATAGAATTTTTGTAACTAATATCTTAAGAATTCTTATACCACACAACCACCTGATGAAGGAGCAGTGCTCCAAAAGCTAGTGCTTCCAAGTAAACCTGTTGGACTATAACCTGGTGTTGTGTGATTTTTAACTTAATATTCTCACATCTTCACTTTGCATTATCTGTAAATCACAACAAAACAAAACATCCATCTAACTTCTTCACCCACACTACAAAAGGACATATACATTCAGAAATAAGTTTCTTAAAACTTTGTGTACACTAAACTGCTCACATGATTCATCAATTGGTCCTATTTCTTCAAAGCACTTAAACTCTGCAATCTTGTACCATATCACTACAGTAGTTCTAATTTTCTAATAAAAGAAAACAATCTCTCTCCAATTAATGAAATGCAGGATATACATATCCAGGTGACATTACCTGTAAACCAGATCTAGTTCAAGTGAACTGCATTTTTAGATGTCATTAGAACAGACTAACATTTTGGAGTATGTTAATATAGTATAAGAAACTTCTTTACACAGACTTACAAAACCTAACAAGAAATTATTAGCGAATATTGGCTTCAAGTTATTTAGCAATAGGGTGAAGAATGCAGAAATGCAGCACTTCAAGTTCTCCATTACATAAGCATCTGCTCAGTTTATTTTCACCCAGCTAAGATTTTGAACACATTAGGGACTATAGAAAAAAAAAACTGCAAGAATCCTACTAATTAGCCATACTTGGCATTTCATGACTCCAGACTAATTTACAGAAGAATTCACTAAATTATCTCTGGCTCATATGAGTAACACAAAGGAAACTGGCACAGCATCTGCAATGTTCCCAGGAATGTGGTATTTGTTATGATCCTAAGGATGGCAATATTTTAATAAGATAGATCCCAGGAGAAACGTGGCTTGATAGATCATTAGTTTTATTTTTAATTTTGTTTACCATGAAGGTCAATGACCTCTTTACAAGAGGATACCAATGTACTTCAACCAAAGAGCACAGCATTTATTGAATATAGGCAAAACAACTTTTATTATGCTACATAAAAACTATAGAATAATCTCATTATATCTCAAATTGACACATTCATTTTATCCCAGCAATAATTTTACAGACACTCAGATCTAACTGAAAGATTTCCCAGATCTCCAAACTAAAACTTTCTTGCTTAGATGTAATGAATTTCATTTCAGCAAACTTCTGCGCATTCATTTGATTCTACTTTCTTCTGTTAACATCTCTTACAGAAACCTTGAAAACCTGCCTCATCATCTCTGGCTTGCTAGTCATTCAACTGAAAACTGCATAACGCCCTGCAAAGGCGCTTACACTCTACGTTCAAAATGATTTTCTGACCTTAAGAGACAGTCAGACTTTCATAGAAATGGAAAACTAAAATTTATCTTTGCTCCATTTTATCAGTCAAGTTCTCAAATTATTATAGAAGTCTTCAGAACATACTTACCTAATAACATTTGATAAATATGGAAGTTTCTACAAAAATAATAAATATACAACTTAGAAACAATAGAGATGCAATGGTTTTTATACAAGTCAAGATTGATTGGTGTCCCTATTATACTTCACCTCGGCATGAATGCTAAAAATAAAGTCACACTATTTCAACAGTCTTCACAACAGATAATGATTTCATAGAAGTACTCAAAATTCCACTATTTACTTGCCTTTTAGACCCAAGTTGACAGAAAGCACAGACCAGTTTTCCGTAGTTAATGAGAGTGACCATTTATTATGCATAGAGAAATTTTAGCTACAGAAACAATAATGAATTGGCAACATATAACACTACTCATTAAAACTCTAACCCCCTTACAAAACTCCCCCTACACATACATACAGATATTCTCAGACACAAAACAAAAAAATTCATGAGTGTTAAGGGAAGAGGCAAAGACTAGGAAGACAGTTCAATGGCCCCTGTCCACAGGTTCACTTAGATTATTCTTTTGGCATTTCTGGACTTGCTGCTCATCGATCTTCCTTTCCCATGTACCTTCACTCGCTTGTAGGAGGCACAGGGTAACTGGTCCACACTTATAAAGTATCTGACTTACTGGTTTAAAAGCACAGGTCACAGTAACTAAAGGGAAAATAAAACAAACATGAGGAATGCTAGTTTATTTTCATTTCAGAGAAAAGGGCAACTCTTTGCTTCTGTGTTCCAATAGCATCTGATCAAACATTTAAATTTACAAGCTGGTCAGCTACCTCAGACCCAATCACAGTTGCTGGCAGGCAAAAGGTCATCATCATCAACAACCGGTTCTAACTCAACAGACCAATCAGCTACTTGTTACTGGCCAAATCTCCTTCATACACACTCTCCGATTCCAATTCATCTTCAGTGACTTTTCCCATTGACTGGACAAACAGCAGTGTAAAGAGGTGCCACAATGAGTGTCTGGCAACTCACTTTTAAAAAGTGCAGTAAACCCTTTGCATAATCCTTATTTCTTAAAACCATGCTTTCCCCATTTCATTCCATAATCAAAAACACAGAAAAATTACATATCCAGTCTTTACACTTCCAATGTACTGCTCCAGAAGAATGAGAAGCCGTCAAATTCCTTTAAAGGATGTCAAGTCTTAACCAGCCAACCTGGTATCAAAAAGACGTTTTTTAAAAACTCAGCTAAGTGCTGTCCAAGTAGCTGAAAGAATGATCTGACTATGTCAGTGAAAGCAAACTCGATGCTAAGTCCAGTGGCATATCAAATGCCCATTTCGTTGCGTTACTATAATGGAACAAATTGCATACCAAAGGACTAGCTATACGTTAGCTGCTTGTTTTACTTCTACCAGTTACACACCCTAGTAATGTCTCAGGTCATTTAGGATCTTGACTGTTGAGGATATGAACTGGTTTCCTTATCAATAGGAGCTCATGGACACAGAGCTCCTGCTGCAGCATAAACACCAAACAGGTACTTCAACAAAATCATCACTGATACTGCAAACAAATTTAAACATCAAACTGCCTTATGATCCCTGATGAGATTACATGAATTGAAATGAAGAGTTAAGATTAACTCTTCCTTTACAAGTACGTAGAGGTTGAGATTCCAGGTACTTCGTAAGAGAATAAGGCCACAGTGGATTTGCATACATCTGTGGATATTTGTAAACGTGGGAGAGTCGGCATTTTGTCCCAAGATTGATCATACCTGGCATATTGGAAGATAGTGGAGGTTGTTGGAGGTCAATCACCTCAGCTCCAGGACATCTCTGCAGGAGTTGCTAGTGATATATTCACGGACAAACGTGCCTTTAGTGGGCGGCACGGTGACACAGTGGTTAGCATTGCTGCCTCACAGCGGCAGAGACCTGGGTTCAATTCCCGCCTCAAGCAACTCTCTGTATGGAGTTTGCACATTCTCCCCGTGTCTGCGTGGGTTTCCTCTGGGTGCTCCGGTTTCCTCCCACAATCCAAAAATGTGCAGGTTAGGTGAATTGGCCATGCTAAATTGCCCATAGTGTTAGGTGAAGGGGTAAATGTAGGGGAATGGGTCTGGGTGGGTTGCGCTTTGGCGGGTCGGTGTGAACTTGTTGGGCCGAAGGGCCTGTTTCCACACTGTAAGCAATCTAATCTAATCTAAAATGTCCTCGGCTCAACCACCTTCAGCTGCTTCAATGACTTTCATTTGAAGTTCACTGATGACTGGACAATGTTCAGCATCATCCTAGACTCCTCAAACAGTGAAGCAGTTCATGGTCAGATGGAACAAGGTCTGGACGATAAGTGACAAGTGACATTCGCATCATCTCATATAAGAGACAACCTAACCACTGACTCTTGACATTTTATGGTGTTACCATCACTGAATTCCCCACTATCTCCATCGTGGGGATTATGGTTGACCAGAAAATTAAGTGAACTCACCAATTAAATAATGGTTACAAGAGCAGGTCAGAGGCTAGGAATACTGTGGTAAGTAATTCTCTCTAGACTCGCCAAAGCCTGTCCACCATGATGAGGCATAATTCAGATGTGTAATGGAACACTGCCCAGTTGCTTGGTTGAGTGTAGCTCCATCAACAGTCAAGAAGCTTGACATTGTCTAAGGTAAAGCAGCCTGCTCGATTGGCACCACATCCACAAATATCCAACCCTTCCACCATTGACATTCAGTAACAGCTGTATATATTATCTACAGGACACACTGCAGAAAGGCACTAAAAGATCCTTGGACAGCACCTTCCTAACCTACAACCACTTCCATCTATAAGGACAAGGGCAGCAGATAAACAACAACAACACCATCACCACCACCTGCAAGTTCCCCTCCAAGCCACCCACCATCCTGGCTTGGAAACATATCCTCATTCCTTCAGTGTTGCTGGATGAAATTTCTTGAATTCCCTTCCTAAAGACATTGTAGGTCTACCAACAAACACAAGGACTACAGAGATTCAAGAAGGCAGCTCACCACAACCACTTTCTCAATGCAACGAGGACTGCCCAGCCAGTGACACTCATCACATGAAGTGTTAAGTATATAAACCTCTCTGCTTTCTGAATCCATGACACAGATGAAGTGAGAACTTGGATTAATCTTTTACTTTTGTGATGATGACGAGAGTAGTGGGGTTAGACTATCAGTGCACTTTCTCAAGTTGGTCATAAAATCAAAATGAAAGCAAACTAGAATCCATGCTTCATTCCCACAAAGTCATAATACTAAAAATATAAATTGTTAAGTTAGCTAAATTTCTGGTGTTTTTTTTAAATGCAAAAGAGTTGTGGTTAACGTCCATGTCATGGTAGACAAGCAGGAGGCTAGAAGAACACAGCAGGCCAGGCAGTTTCAGGTGGTGGTGAAGTCGACATTTCAGGTGTAACCCTTCTTCAGGACTTGGGGTGGGTGTAAGGGGAGCTGCAGATAAATGGGGTTGCGGGGGTAGGGTGGTGAAATGGTGATAGACGAAGACAGGTAGAGGGTATGACCTGCTTGGTCAATGGGAGGAATGAATCTAGTTGGTGGCAGGAGGGAGTGGAAGGGAGGAGGGGGGGCTTGGAAGGGAGTCAGGGGACAGGAAGGGAAGTTATTTGAAATTGGAGAACTCAATGTTGAATCCTCCAGTCTGTAAGGCTGCCGAGGTGGAAGATGAAATTTTGTTCCTTCAATTTGCGGTTTGGTTCGTTGTGGCAATGGAGGAGGCCAAGGATGGGTCATGTCGGAAAGGGAGTGGGAAGGGGAATTAAAATGGGTGGTGGCTGGGAGGTCCAGTTGGCCTCTACAGGCCCGGCTGAGATGCTCCCCAGAGCATTCCCCAAGTTTACATTTGATCTCACCGATGTAAAGACGACCACATCGGGAGCACCTGACTTTTTTGTCTCTAACCAAAGTCATGGCTGAGGTTCTAATACAAAGCAATGCTCCCTACAATACTGACGTGATGATGCATTTCCAAGATGCTAGTACTTCACAAGATTTAAATTGATTTAATACCTGCCTGTTTTGGGGGGTCAAGTAGAAACAGCCCATACAGCAATGAAACAAAAAAGCTTCGCTTTCAGTAGCCTGGCAAAAGTTATTCCTCAAGGAAACATAACCAAATGGACTTATGATTGTCATAGGTGAAATATTCATGCATTAAAAGGAGTGATGGCAGTTTGGAAACATGATACTAGCCAACCACAGCATCAAACATTTCCAGGTAAATTTAGATACTTTATTTGGGAAGGATATTTAGTTGTATAATCTAAACAAGATCGCTTACAGATACAACTTCATAAAAAAGCAAATATTATCAACAGCTTGCATTTATGTAGTGCATTTAATGTAATGAATCATCCCAAAGTGCATAACAGGAGCATTATCAAACAAAACTTCACACATGACAAAGAAAACATTAAGACTACCAGCTTGGTCAAGAGACAGCTTTTAAAGAGAACATTTGAGTTAAGAAAAGAGACAGTTTTGGAAGAAATTTCCAGAACCTAGGGCTGGGGCAGCTAAGGCACAGGAATAAACAAAAGCTGTAGGAAGACATAGCTAAATTAGACATAACCTAGACCTGGACAAGCAGGATAGTACAAAGGCAGGGAGGAGAAATGCCACAGAGATTTGAACAGGACAACAGTCATAAATTGGAGACACTGGTGGACCGAAAACAATGTAGGTCAGTGAACACGGGGATGATAAATACAACTTTTTGCCCTTATATATATATTATAGAGCCATTTGAATAAATGGGACGTCAGTGGGACACAGTGCTGTCACTGGGTCAAAATCCTGGAACCACCTCCTGAACAACACTCAAATATGTGCACCACATGGATTGTTGTAGCTCATGACAGCTCACCAGTAATTTCTCAAAGGAAAAGAGAATAGCATTAAAGTCTTGCATTACCAGCAATAATCCATTGCGTGAGAAATATTTTTAAAAATTTCAGATCAACATTATGAGGATTTCAATAGCACATAATCTGGGGCATAGATAGGTTATCTTAGAGAGGGAGAAGTGGACAGTCAGAGACAATGAAGTTACAAATTTAGTTCAGAGTTTAGTTCAATACTAGACTGTGAAAATTTCCAGGGTAGAATCAGTAACAACGTAACAGTTATGGACAAGGTAACAGTCATAGGTAATTGCTTCATCTTCAAAATAGAAGCCAGCCCAAGAATAAATCCTTCAGAGAACTGAGATGATGATGAAAGAAAGTGCAACTGCAAGAGATTCTTTGTTTACAAGAACTATTTCAGCGTCGTCCCACTCATCTAGATAAAAGAGAAGAATTGGCAGAGGTGGATCTTGACAACTGTGTCAGAGGTAAAAACCAGGCATGGATCCTTTCACATGACTGATAACAGCATATTTTGTTTAATCACAAGTTAAACGTTCTCTAAACTAGGCTGCCAACATAAAATTGAATGACGGAAAAGAAGTTATTTTGCTCATAAACATCCAATCAAAAAACTTTGATTTAATAAACACTGCAAACGAGTGTAAAATGTACTCACTACTGAAGACTATCAAAATATGGTGCAAATGGTTTTTATTCTTTTTAACAAAAAAGTGAAGCCTGCATTTAGGACTACCCCTCTTTCCCCCAGCATTTTGCATGTATGTATACCCACCACATCTATTCCCTTCAGCAGTGCACATTCATAAATATGGTAAAAATGTACTGAAAAAAGAGCAAAATGGTAACAAGAGGCCAAAATAATATTTTCAATGAAGCTGCTTCAGAACAAAAATGCGCACTCATGATCTAAGGTATTAATGTTAAATGCAAGAGCAGAGAGTAACTCCAAGGTTCATTAGCACACTGAAATGCCTTTGCAAATGTATGAAGAGCTTCTCCATTTGAACCAATCTCAGGTAAAGTAATCAATAGCAATAATTCATCATACAACACTGCCTGAACAAGTCTCAGTTATTTTGGAATATCATAGCATACAAACATCCAAGTTCTCCCACAAAACAGAGCAGAAAGAAAGTAGATAAAAACCTACAAATTTAAGAAACATTTTAACCTTTGGATGATTCCCAACACCCTGAAGATAGGTTGGTTCACAAAAAGTTTGAAGGTAAAAAAATAAACATCTAATAATCATTTCAGATACAAGGCATTTTTCCTTACCTGTTGATGAAATAACAGTAAACAGCTCCCGCAAGGATGGAATAATGGCTGCAGTTTGAGTTTGCCAGATTCTCTGTAACAAGCTGCTTACTTTATTTACTTGATCCAAGAATTCCACTATTTCATCTTCCTCTTCTGATCCATTCTGAAACTGTCCTATGCTTCTAACAAGTTGCTGGCAGAATACCACTCGAAACTTCCCAGTGGGAATACACTGGGGAAATTCAACAATAAGTTTACTAATGCTGGCACATAGCTTTGATCCAGGTTTCTCACACACTATTCGGAGAAGTTCAATTTGGAGGACATGAAATACTTCATCAGCAGAAGAATTGTCTTGAACATACTTCAATCCTAGTTGAATGTACTCAATAATACCAACACTCCTCCTGTTCAATGTTCCATAACCATCTTGCATCAGTTTCAAGATAAGCTTCGCATCAAAATAAATCTCGAACTCTGAAATGTGGTTCAGAGCATAGGCCTCTAGAACTTCTTTGCCCACATCCTTTTTGAATTTTGTATCACCCAACAAAATAAGATTTGTAGATAACTCAAACATAGCCCAACACTGTTTACTGTCGAGAGGTTGCTTCGCTGCCTCTAAAATACGTCTCACAAAGCTATGTTTTACTGAAGCTGGATGTTGGGACAACAGCATGGCTTCTAATATCTTGTCCATGTCTTTGGAATCTAAAAAAAAATTGCATTAATTCCATTAAGTCACATGTTATACACACATTATTTATGAATAATTATTTGGTAATAGAGTTCAAGTATTGATCAAAAAAGACATTTTGTTAAAACACTTCACCTTGTATTAATATATGCAGCTTCCGGTAAATGCAAATTGAACAAAGCCATGTTCTTTGCAGACTCAAAGAACATGTACATGCACAGTGCCTGCTTCAGTTTAACAAAATAGGTGACCACCTTTTACTTGTTCATTTCTCAAGGCTGTGCACTGACCAACCATAATTAAATGCTTAGGTTAAAAATATTTTTCATGAACCTGCTCACGAGTATTGAGTGTATGTCTGGAACAGGTGAGACTTGAACATAGATAGCAATGCAAATATTATACCACAAGCTGTCTTAATGCCTGCTTTAAAAGTTAATCTCTGCCTATTAACTATCAAATCAGCAGTAACAGATGCATTCCTCATGGCTATGCCTCTACCACTTGCTGATCAATCTGCATTTTCCTCTTTCCCAAGTAGATGTTGGTTTTCTCCACGAATTTATAGTCTTGTGAAAATGAATGCAAGATGAAAAGTTTGGACAAAATTAGAGTATTTTCAGCAATATTCAAAATTATTTATTGATGAAAGCACTAATATTTTGAAGTTACTAAAAACTACTAAAATAAATTAAGTCATTTAACTGCCAAATACATACAAAAAGGCATGTGTAAAAGAAAGTGCATTACATTGCTTGACTAGGTACAAAAATCAATAATTTAAATTCAGCACAGTTTTAAAATCTATGCTGCTGACACTAAACTTTACCTGACATCCATTTCTCTCGATGACTCCTCTATTGCTGAATTATTTGACAGCTTATCTGACATCCAGTAAAGGAGGAACACAAATTTCCTCCAATTAGTTATTGGGGAGAATGGCACGATTGATTTCAGTCACTGCTCCAAAATCTGTACACTAGCACTGACTCTATCCCTCTTCCTAGCAATTGTCAGCAGTTTGTAACTTTGGCATCACTGGTTAAAATGACTCCTGAACCACTTATTCACAGCATCATTACCACCACCTAATTCTTTCGCCTTGCATTACCTGACTTTGCCCTTGCTTCAGTTTATCTGGTGGATAAACCCTCATTCATGACGTTGCTACTCTAGACTTGCTCGTTCTAACGCACATCTGACGAGCCTTGCACAATTTAGTTTCTGTAAACTTAAGGTCATCCATGTACTTCCTTGCATCATATCCTGTTCCCTATCACTGCTATGCTTGCTGAATTACATCAGCCTCTGATCAAGCTATGCCTCAATTTTGATAATTTTCATCCTAGGTTTCTCTAATCACCCAATTTTCTCAACACTACAAAATATTTGCATCCGTTTAATTATAGCTTCAAGCATTCACCCATTGTAAATTTTCCACTGTTGGTGACTGTGCCGTCAGCTGCCTATGCCCTAAATTCTAGAATCCCATCTTGAAGTCTCCAAAGCTCTATTCCTTCCCTTTGTATAGTCCTACAAATCCACATTTACGACCAAACCTTTGGTCAGCTATGCCAATCATACTATATATAAATACGTTTTACAATATTTGTGTGAAGTAACTTAGGATACTTTATCTTCAAGGTGTTCTATACGTTCATGTTGTTTCCTTTTCAATGCTTCAAAAATATTGCATGCACGGTGGCACAGTGGTTAGCACTGCTGCCTCACAGCGCCAGAGACCCACGTTCAATTCCCACCTCAGGCGACTGTCTGGGTGGAGTTTGCACATTCTCCCTGTGTCTGCGTGGGTTTCCTCCAGGTGCTCTGGTTTCCTCCCACAGTCCAAAAAGGTGCGGGTTAGGTGAATTGGCCATGCTAAATTGCCTGTAGTGTTAGGTGCAGGGGTAAACATAGACGAATGGGTCTGGGTGGGTGCACTTTGGCGGGTTGGTGTGGACTTGTTGGGCCGAAGGGCCTCTTTCTAAACTAAGTAATCTAAGTAACATTTCAACTTATTGGTTACATTATTCATTAACCCCTTCCAATAATCAGGTGAACGTATTAAGGGTTTAGCAATAAGCAATCCAAAGTACTTGGGAACTAACAAAGACAGACTTCCAGACTGTCAAGGTTAATACCAAGCAAAACCTTTGGGTAGAAACAGACAATGCAAATACAAATTGTGGGAAAAACAGAAAACCTGGATGTTGACATGTGGGAATAGTAATTGTGAATTTAATAATGTTATGAAGATGTGAGTGTACTATACCTTTAAGAGAGTAAAAGCTAGCAGTGACAGTACCAAGCGTTCTCAATAAGACACAATGTAACATGTGCTCCAGCTACTGGGGTAGCTAGTTGCCTGGAAACAACAAAATAGATTTGAATTAGGCCAATCAGTTTAAATTATAGCTCAAAAAAATACCAAATTCCAATCAAGTTTGAATTGAGTACATTGACAATCTTAAAAGCCAATGACACAGTCTGACGCCTTGGGGTACAAGAACGGGGAAAATTGAACAGTTGGGATGAGAACTGCCACCAGACCAAGATGTAGATTGCTAATCAGAACTCCCTGAGAGGTATCTCTAGAGAGAAGGAGTTTGCATAGAGAAAAACAGACACTGATCTGAGAGCCAATCTACCGTTGAAGATAAAGAGAAGATTCAACCACTGGCAGGTTTTAAAATTTGGATTTTTCTGTAAATCTTATTGGGAGTTTTATCAGACTAGTATTATAGAAGGGAAGGTAAAAGATAGGTTAGAGGAAGGAATTGCAAATAGTTGTTAGTTCATTATTCTGTTATAATTTATGAAATGAAGTTGTTAATGTTTACTTTAAATAGTTCTTGGCCACTTAAATTTTTAAGATTACAGCATGGGATAAATCTTTTCTGTGTCACTGATTTTAAATTAAGCTGGAGGGTTGACCCCATGTCATAACAATAAACACGTTGTAATCTGCATAAAGCTTTAAAGAGCTCTATAATTCAGTAGAATAAGCTTTGACCACAAATACATACTTTTTTCACGAGTATGAAATAAACTGTTCTCCCGAGTTCCTCTATCACTTTGTCAAGTACCCCTACACAGTCAGCGGGATCATGCATCACACCCCCAGGAGGGCACTGCATTCGAGTAAGCATCTTTTAATTTAGCACCTATAGTTAGACCAAAAGAATTAAACCAGACAGATGTAGATGATATGCAAATAATTTGAGGGAGCATTCAGTATGACTAGCTTGACATGAAAGGGCAAAATCATGCTGGCAGAGCAGGGAAGGGTTAAGTGAGAAAACCAAAGTGCCATGCAAATAGGTAAGACCCCTCAAGGTCTCGTAGTGGAAAAGTGAGGCAGGAGCTGCACTGATCAGGAAGATAGAACAGTATAGGCTGGTGAATATGGAACCAACGACATAGGAAGGGAAAAGGTTGAGATTCTGAAGGGAGATTACAGAGAGCTAGACAGAAATTTAAAAAGGAGAGCCTCGAGAGTAGTAATATCCGGATTACTCCTGGTGCTACGAGCTAGTGAGGGCAGGAATAGGAGGATAGAGCAGATGAATGCATGGCTGAGGAGCTGGTGAATGGGGGAAGGATTAACATTTTTGGATCACTGGAATCTCTTTTGGGGTAGAAGTGACCTGTACAAGGACAGATTGCACTTAAATTGGAAAGGGACTAATATACTGGCAGGGAAATTTGCGATAGCTGCTCGGGAGGATTTAAACTAGTAAGTTGGGGGAGTGGGACCCAGGGAGATAGTGAGCAAAGAGATCAATCTGAGACTGGTACAGTTGAGAACAGAAGTGAGTCAAACAAACAGTCAGGGCAGGCAGGGACAAGGTAGGACTAATAAATTAAACTGCATTTATTTCAATGCAAGGGGCCTAACAGGGAAGTTAGGGCATGGTTAGGAACATGGGACTGGGATATCATAGCAATTACAGAAACATGGCTCAGGAATGGGCAGAACTGGCAGCTTAACGTTCCAGGATACAAATGCTACAGGAAGGATAGAAAGGGAGGCAAGAGAGGAAGGGGGGCGGTGGGTGGCATTTTTGATAAGGGATAGCATTTCAGCTATCCCGGAAATACATCTAGGGAAATGTTTTGGGTGGAACTGAGAAATAAGAAAGGGATGATCACCTTATTGGGATTGTATTATAGACTCCCAAATAGTCAGAGGGAAATTGAGAAACAAACTTGTAAGAACATCTCAGCTATCTGTAAGAATAGTAGGATGGTTATGGTAGGGGATTTTAACTTTCCAAACATTGACTGGGACTGCCATAGTGTTAAGGATTTCGATGGAGAGCAATTTGTTAAATGTGTACAATACAATTTTCTGATTCCGTAAGTGCACGTACTTACTAGAAAAGGTGCAGAACTTGACCTACTCTTGGGAAATAAGGCAAGGCAGGTGACGGAGGTGTCAGTGGGGGAGCACTTTGGGGCCAGCGACCATAATTCTATTAGATTTTAAATAATGATGAAAAAGGATAGACCAGATCTAAAAGTTGAAGTTCTAAATTGGAGAAAGGCTAATTTTGGCAGTTTGAGGCAAGAACTTTCGAAAGCTGATTGGGGGCAGATGTTCGCAGGTAAAGGGACGGCTGGAAAATGGGAAGCCTTCAGAAATGAGATTTTAAAAATCCAGAGAAAGTATATTCCTGTTATGGTGAAAGGAAAGGCTGGTAGGTATAGGGATTGCTGGGTGACGAAAGAAATTTAGGGTTTAGTTAAGAAAAAGAAGGAAGCATATGTCAGGTATAGACAGGATAGATTGTGTGAACGCTTAGAAGAGTATACAGGAAGTACTTAATCAGGAGGGCAAAAAAGGGGACATGAGATAGCTTTGGCAAATAGAATTAAGGAGAATCCAAAGAGTTTTTACAAATACATTAAGGGGAAAAGGGTAACTACGAAGAATAGGGCCCCTCAAAGATCAGCAAGGCGGCCTTTGTGTGGAGCTGCAGTAAATGGGGGAGATACTAAATGAGTATTCTGCATCAGTATTTACCATGGAAAAGGATATGGAAGATATAGAAGGTAGGGAAACAGATGGTGACATCTTAAAAAAATACCCATATTATAGAGGAAGTGGATAAATCTCCAGGACCTGATCAGGTGTACCCTAGAACTCTAGGAAGCTAGAGAAGTGATTGCTGGGCCTCTTGCTGAGATATTTGTATCATCAATAGTCACAGGTGAGGTGCCAGAAGACTGGAGTTTGGTTAGGTGATGCCACTGTTTAAGGAGGGTGGTCAGGACAAGACAGGGACTATATCAGTGAGCCTGACGTCAGTGGTGAGCAAGTTGTTGGAGGGAATCCTGAGGGACAGGATGTACATGTATTTCGAAAGGCAAGGACTGGTTAGGGATAGTCAACATAGCTTTGTGCGTGGGAAATCATGTTTCACAAACTTGATTGAATTCTTTGAAGTAACAAAGAGGATTGATGAGGGCAAAGCCGTAGATGTGATCTATATGGACTTCAGCAAGGCGTTTGACAAGGTTCCCCATGGGTCACTGATTAGCAAGGTTAGATCTCATGGAATAAAGGGAGAACTAGCCATTTGGATACAGAACTGGCTCAAAGGTAGAAGACAGAGGGTGATGGTGGAAGGTTGTTTTTCAGACTGGAGGCCTGTGACCAGTGGAGTTCCACAAGAATCGGTGCTGGGTCCTCTACTTTTTGTCATTTACATAAATGATTTGGATGCAAGCATAAGAGGTACAGTTAGTAAGTTTGCAGATGACACCAAAATTGGAGGTGTAGTGGACAGCGAAGAGGGTTACCTCAGATTACAACAGAATCTGGATCAGATGGGCCAATGGGCTGAGAAGTGGCAGATGGAGTTTAATTCAGATAAATGCAAGGTGCTGCATTTTGGGAAAGCAAATCTTAGCAGGACTTCTACGCTTAATGGTAAGGTCCTAGGGAGTGTTGCTGAACAAAGAGACCTTGGAGTGCAGGTTCATAGCTCCTTGAAAGTGGAGTCGCAGGTAGATAGGATAGTGAAGGCGGCGTTTGGTATGCTTTCCTTTATTGGTCAGAGTATGGAGTACAGGAGTTGGGAGGTCATGTTGCAGCAGTACAAGACATTGGTTAGGCCACTGTTGGAATATTGCCTGCAATTCTGGTCTCTTTCCTATCATAAAGATGTTGTGAAACATGAAAGGGTTCAGAAAAGATTTACAAGGATGCTTCCAGGGTTGGAGGATTTGAGCTAAAGGGAGAGAATGAACAGGCTGGGGCTGTTTTCCCTGGAACGTCGGAGGCTAAGGGGTGACCTTATAGAGATTTACAAAATTATGAGGGGCATGGATCGGGTAAATAGGCAAAGTCTTTTCCCTGGTGTCGAGGAGTCCAGAATTAGAGGGCATAGGTTTAGGGTGAGAGGGAGAAAATATAAGAGACACCTAGGGGGCAACCTTTTCACGCAGAGGGTGGTAAGAGGCAGTTAGATGGGTATATGAATAGGAAGGGTTTGAAGGGATATGGGCCTGGTACTGGAAGGTGGGACTAGATTGGATTGGGATGTCTGGTCAGCATAGACGAGTTGGATCGAAGGGTCTGTTTCCAAGCTGTGCATCTCTGACTCTATGAATAAATACTCGTGTTAGAGGCTGCTGAGGTGAGGTTAAAAGCCTATGGTTGGGAAAATGCCACGCAGGTAGGGGAAATATATGATTCATATCACAGTCAGGTGAAATCAGATTAATGCAACAGGGAGAAGCTATTTTGTTCAGGTGGGATTCAGAGGGTTTCATTACCAATTTACAGCAGAACAGCAGTCAGAAGTGATTGAGAAGGCTCAAAGGTCAGTTAAACCCCCAGAGAACAAAACGGTTGATGGATGGATCAGATGAAAAATAATGAGGAGGACTTTTGCACCTGTTCAGATTAGTTAATAAGAAGAAACTACGAGTCAGTGGCTGCAGCAAACATAGACGAAAATAAAGTAGAAACAGCTAAAAAAAAGGAGAGAGTAAAAGCATACCAAACATGGATCACAACCACTCACTGCACTGAAGTGCAAGATTGTAACTCACCCTATAATTAAATAGGACTCAATGAATTTTTGGGTATTGTTCACAAAGAATTTCAAAAGTTTGGACAACTATTTGGAAACTGTGTGAACTGTACATTGAAATTTTAATTTGAAAAATAACTTTTTCATGTTGTACAAGCTTAAATTGTTTCCAAAATAGAGATAAGCTGCATTTTGGCAGACAATTTGAAAGGCAACTAAAGACAACTGAAATGTATGATAAAACCAAAAAGAACGTACTATCGTATTTGAAGAGTCTATTTGAGATTCTCAGAAGATTTTGGTCATCTTTTAAAATGAAATAAAATTACAACATGTCCCCAACCTCACATCCCCTTGTCAGACCAGTGCAGTGTTAATTATTTCTGCTAACAGTTTTCTTTTTGTTCCAACATCCACCCAATACTGCTAGATGTGTGTTTTTGTGTTTTACAGACATCCAACCTGGATTAAAGACTTTGCCTTTTACAGACTTGGCCTTGACCAGTCAGGCCATGTGCAATCTTCTGAGACCAGGCATTTAATAATGGGAGAATGCTAAACTAAATTACTTGAGTCTCTGATCCAAGAAGCACAGTTTAAAATAACCAAAGCTGGGACTCAAAAAGGGGAAATTACTTGAGGTTTACAAATCACCACAGTAATCCAATACATTGATGATCATCTGCTTACCTTGGGAACTGTTAAGGAACACACAGAACTTTACTGGATATTCTAGAAGCAATGAAGTTTAAAGTCAACTCAAATAAAACAATGGGAACTTTGCTGCATTTGAAAGGAGGCAATGTAGAAACTGCCAAGGCCTGAGGATGTAAGAGATAGATTATATGATTGTATAATTATTGTAAAATCCTTTACCAAGGACTTAGCTAAAATGGTTGCATCCTTTCAAGAATTGAAAAAGGGGAGAGCAGAGCTAAAGAAGTTGCATCGGTTGAAGTTGGTTAAGCCTAAAATGTTCAATTAAGAGCAAGAATGAGCAACATAGAAGTAGTTTGAAGGAAAACAAGTTCTTAAGAACTATTAAAAAGAGAACCTGTTGGTTTGAATCTGAAATATTTTTGTGACGTAAAATGTCTAAAACAAATTACTATGGAAAACTTCAGATACCTAATCATAAAACATGAACATGAAACAAATGTTAGAGCTTGAGATCAAACAGAGTTAAGAATATCATAAAGATAATTTCTAAGAATCATGAGAAGATACAAACAGTAAAATGTGTTTTGGTTTGAGAACATGGGACAATTAATTAAAATACTAAGAAATACCCATGATTCGGGTGCAAGATGCAGTTTCAGGAAAGAGAATTGTGGAATCTTTAAGTTCATTTGACATGGTTGTTAAACCATTTGTGTCTAAGTGTTTGTAACTAAGAATTATCAACAATTTCTGTTACAGAATGTTATTGAACAAGATAAACTGTGAATGGACAAAACCACAGATAGATAGTAGCCATCCACATCAAGTATGATGGAGAGAAAAAAAAACAAATTGAAATGCTGCACAAAGTTAGCACACATGTGCTACTGCATTTAGCAGGCTAACATTCATTCAGACAATAGGTAAGCCTTTGGGATTTTACAGGATTATATCATAGGATTAAGTTGAAGGAGAGCCTATAGGATGACAGAATAGATTCACAGAATCCCTACAGTGTGGAAACAGGCCCTTCAGCCCCACAAGTCCACACCGAATCTCCAAAGAGTAACCCACTCAGACCCATTCCCCAACCCTATTATTATATATTTACCCCTGACTAATGCACCTGACCTACACATCCCTGAAGATGCTGGGCAATTTAGTATTGCCAATTCACCTAACCTGCACATCTTTGGTTTTATAGTAAATGACAATAATTGAAAAGGAAAAATGAAGGAAAGTGGAGTGAAGATTTTCAGATCAGCCATTATCTCAGTCAATGGCAGAGCAGATGCTATGGGCTGAACAGCTGACTTCTGCTCCTATATTCTGTGTGGACTTAATGAAGATGATGTGGGCAGCAAAACAGCCAACACCTGCTGCATAAACGAGGCAACAGGAGTTTTGATATGGCAATAGTTGATCATTGCTGATCTATAACCATTCATCGTGATTACACCCAGAGGTTCCAGCTAGATTGAGGAAGGTAGAACTGGTTGAAATATAAAGATAAGCTGTGGAAACCATGAAGGTCAACTTGACGCAATACCCAAGCATATTTTTCTGTGTTATCCCACTACTAATCAAATGCCTCACCCTAATCAAAGGCATGGCACAGTGAGTGTAATGAATATATTAAACACTCCAGCAATAGGCCTTAGCATACCTACAACAGTTGGAATTAAGAACAAACGATACTTTTCATAAGGTAAAAACAATGACTGCAGATGCTGAAAATCAAATACTGGATCAGTGGTGCTGGAAGAGCACAGCAGTTCAGGCAGCATCCAACGAGCAGCGAAATCAACGTTTCGGGCAAAAGCCCTTCATCAGGAATAAAGGCAGTGAGCCTGAAGCATGGAGAGATAAGCTAGAGGAGGGTGGGGGTGGGGAGAGAGTAGCATAGAGTACAATGAGTGAGTGGGGGAGGAGATGAAGGTGATAGGTCAAGGAGGAGAGGGTGGAGTGGATAGGTGGAAAAGAAGATAAGCAGGTCGGACAAGTCAAGGAGGCAGTAACTGAGCTGGAAGTTTGAAACTAGGATGAGGTGGGGGAAGGGGAAATGAGGAAGCTGTTGAAGTCCACATTGATGCCCTGGGGTTGAAGTGTTCCGAGGCGGAAGATGAGGCGTTCTTCCTCCAGGCGTCTGGTGGTGAGGGAGCGGCGGTGAAGGAGGCCCAGGACCTCCATGTCCTCGGCAGAGTGGGACGGGGAGTTGAAATGTTGGGCCACGGGGCGGTTTGGTTGATTGGTACGGGTGTCTCGGAGATGTTCCCTAAAGCGCTCTGCTAGGAGGCGCCTAGTCTCCCCAGTGTAGAGGAGACCGCATCGGGAGCAACGGATACAATAAATGATATTGGTGGATGTGCAGGTGAAACTTTGATGGATGTGGAAGGCTCCTTTAGGGCCTTGGATAGAGGTGAGGGAGGAGGTGTGGGCACAGGTTTTACAGTTCCTGCGGTGGCAGGGGAAAGTGCCAGAATGGGAGGGTGGGTCGTAGGGGGGTGTGGACCTGACCAGGTAGTCACGGAGGGAACGGTCTTTGCGGAAGGCGGAAAGGGGTGGGGAGGGAAATATATCCCCGGTGGTGGGGTCTTTTTGGAGGTGGCGGAAATGTCGGTGGATGATTTGGTTGATGCGAAGGTTTGTAGGGTGGAAGGTGAGCACCAGGGGCGTTCGGTCCTTGTTACGGTTGGAGGGGTGGGGTCTGAGGGCGGAGGTGCGGGATGTGGACGAGATGAGTTGGAGGGCATCTTTAACCACGTGGGAAGGGAAATTGCGGTCTCTAAAGAAGGAGGCCATCTGGTGTGTCCTATGGTGGAACTGGTCCTCCTGGGAGCAGATCCGGCAGAGGCGGAGGAATTGGGAATACGGGATGGCATTTTTGCAAGAGATAGGGTGGGAAGAGGTGTAATCCAGGTAGCTATGGGAGTCGGTGGGTTTGTAAAAAATGTCAGTGTCAAGTCGGTCGTCACTAATGGAGATGGAGAGGTCCAGGAAGGGGAGCGAGGTGTCAGAGATAGTCCAGGTAAATTTAAGGTCAGGGTGGAATGTGTTGGTGAAGTTGATGAATTGCTCAACCTCCTCGCGGGAGCACGAGGTGGCGCCAATGCAGTCATCAATGTAGCGGAGGAAGAGGTGGGGAGTGGTGCCGGTGTAATTACGGAAGATCAACTGTTCTACATAGCCAACAAAGAGACAGGCATAGCTGGGGCCCGTACGTGTGCCCATGGCTACGCCTTTGGTCTGGAGGAAGTGGGAGGATTCAAAGGAGAAATTGTTAAGGGTGAGGACCAGTTCGGCCAAACGAATGAGTGTGTCAGTGGAAGGGTACTGTTGGGGACGTCTGGAGAGGAAAAAACGGAGGGCTTGGAGGCCCTGGTCATGGCGAATGGAGGTGTAGAGGGATTGGATATCCATGGTGAAGATAAGGCATTGGGGGCCAGGGAAACGGAAGTCTTGGAGGAGGTGGAGGGCGTGGGTGGTGTCTCGAACGTATGTGGGGAGTTCCTGGACGAGGGGGGATAGGACAGTGTCAAGGTAGGTAGAGATGAGTTCAGTGGGGCAGGAGCATGCTGAGACAATGGGTCGGCCAGGGTGGTCAGGCTTGTGGATCTTGGGAAGGAGGTAGAACCGGGCAGTGCGGGGTTCCCGGACTATGAGGTTGGAAGCTGTGGATACTTTTCATAATGTTGTTCAAAATAAAAGCTTGTGAAATAAAACCACAAGTGAACAACTGGAACATCATAATACTTGTTGTAAATGCTTTGCTTACCTATCTGCTTGGAGAACCTAAAAATAATCAGATCCATTGAATTGCAATACAACCAGAACCAAAAATAAAATAGCTCAATATTAGCATTAAAGTAGCAGTTTATTGCTGGCAATCCAAGGAGCACCTCTGATCTACAGAGCTTTGATTGGTGGCCGAAATACTTGTCAAAAATATACTGACTAGCATGAATAAAAAGTGACTAGGTTTCAAACTCTCGAAGAGCTTCAAGAAAAATGCATAAAGTGTTTCTACTTGAATTAGATGATTTGGTTTCTAGCTGGGACCACCTGGCCTAATATATAATCTATATCGAGCTATTATTTCAAAACAAAATGTTTTTAACTGAACATGTACCATAACTGAGAATATATCTAAGGTTGGAGGTGTTGTTGTCAGTAAAGAGGACTGTTGTAGGCTGCAGCGTGACATTGACAGGATGCAGAGATGGGCTGAGAGGTGGCAGATGGAGTTCAACCTGAATAAATGCGAAGTGATGCATTTTGGAAGGTCGAATTTGAAAGTTGAGTACAGGATTAAAGACAGGATTCTTGGGAGTGTGGAGGAACAGCGGGATCTTGGTGTGCAGGTACATAGATCCCTTAAAATTGCCACCCAGGTGGACAGGGTTGTCAAGAAAGCATATGGTGTTTTGGCTTTCATTAACAGGGGGATTGAGTTTAAAAGCCGTAAGATCTTGTTGCAGCTCTATAAAACTTTGGTTAGACTACACTTGGAATACTGTGTCCAGTTCTGGTCGCCCTATTATAGGAAAGATGTGGATGCTTTGAAGAGGGTTCAGAGGAGGTTTACCAAGATGCTGCCTGGAATGGAGGGCTTATCTTATGAAGAGAGGTTGACTGAGCTCAGACTTTTTTCACTGGAAAAAAAGGAGGAAGAGAGGGGACCTAATTGAGGTGTACAAGATAATGAGAGGCATAGATAGAGTTGATAGCCAGAGCAGGGCAGAAATTGTTAACACGAGGGGTCATAGTTTTAAGCTTTTTGGCGGAAAGGATGAGGGGATGTCAGAGGCAGGTTCTTTAAGCAGAGAGTTGAGAGAGCATGGAATGCGTTGCCAGCAGCAGTTGTGGAAGCAAGGTCATTGGGGATCTTTAAGAGACTGCTGGACATGCATATGGTCACAGAAATTTGAGGTTTATCTTATATGAGGATCAATGGTCAGCACAACATCGTGGGCTGAAGGGCCTGTTCTGTGCTGTACTGTTCTATGTTCCAAATCAGTATTTACACACACACACACACACACACACACTGAAAAAAGTTACATGGTTTCCAAAATCAGAACAAAATGTACACAGAAAAAAAACCAAAACCATATAGGAAAATGTATACTACCAGAAAGATCAAGTGGGTTCAATAAAGGCAAAAGCACGTGCGACATGAACTTTATCCTTACGCATATGCCACGCACAACAGATGGGACTCCATTGTGCCTTTGTTGACCTGACAAAGGCCTTTGATACAGTAAACAGAGGCCTGTGGAAAGTTTTAGCCGAACTTGAATACCGTGATCAAGATGCAAATCTGATACAGCACTTTTACAATGGAATTGCAGCCAGAGTCACTGACTGGGTGAATCCACCAATCCCTTTGTCAGAAATACTGTGAAGCAGGGTTCTGTCACAGCTGATTTTTTTTCAGAATTCTATGCTGGCATGCTTTCCGAGATATTAAATAGAAACATTGAGAGAATATCTATTCAATTCGGAACAGTTGGCAACCCCTCCAAACTGAGAAACTGAAATTTTCAACCAATTTCCAGTCATTTCTTTTTAAAAAACACTTTTTCATTCACAAGATGTGGTGGCTTGTATTTATTGCCCATTCCTAATTGCCCATCAGATGATGATAGATGAACTGCTGTGGTGTAGGTATATCAACAGTGCTTTAGGAAAAGAATTCCAGGATTTAGACAAGGGAATTGCTGTTGACCTACAACTCTGATCCCGTGTCATCCACAGTATCTCCTTCAAATGATCATGGACTGTTTTTCCAAAAAATGGCTGATGGATGTCATACCCATCAATTAAGGAATTCAGAGATACTTTACCAACTACCAAATTCTAAGTAATGATCCATCTACTACAACCTGAAAAAAAATGTTGAAAACTTCATCCACTTGAGGAGCACAATCTTCAGAAACACCGACAGTGTGGTAAACAGATTTGAGATAGCAGGTCAGCAACTGCATACTCTAGCAACAGACTGTGCAGAAAATGGGCTAACACCTGCTGTGTACAAAGCTATGCCAAAACATACTCTTCTATACGGCTGCAAGACATGTACAACTTGCATTATGCAGCTCAACTGCTTTCACACAAGACATATTGAAAACAAATAGAAGGACAAAGTGCTCAGAACAGAGGTACATAGAGCAGAGATATGCGCAACTCAAGCACTCTATCAGAGCCACTCAAATGGATTGGGAATGTACTATGTATATCTGATTGATAAATTCCCTTTGGTGGTCGGGTACTCGCAACTTAAACTTGAACACCGCCTACGAGTTAGGCTCAGATAAAGATTAAGGTCTCCGAAACAAAGAAACCGGGCATGTCCACTACAAACTGGAATAAAGTGCAGAACAAATAAAATTCTGAGGAGCAATCTCAAGGACTGGCATTATTTCTTTCAAAACAAGAACACAGGCAAAGGAAAAAGGCCAAAGGCCAATTTGGAGACCAGCGCCTCCCAACGGAAGTCTTTGACTATATATTGGAAGCCGAGGAAATGAAAAATCAGCCTCCATAGCCACGTTACAACAGATGACCTGACAGATGTAAGGAATAAAAACAGCTTTAACAGGAAACCAAAGAAAATTTTAAAAATCAATTGCCCTGATGCCATGACATGTTGCCCAAGCACTCTGTTCTGACTCAGTATTAAATCCATTGGTACACTGTAGTCACAATTTATAGAGAGCAGAAAGGTATGGTTGAATCAGATAGTCTAAGTTGCTCATAAAACAACACAACCATTTTCAATATATATTTTTTTCAATCAATTCAACAATAGTGGTGAAATTAAAAATTCACAATTCCATGTTCAAAAATGTTTTTACAACAATCCTGATGAAAAACAGCATGATTTTAAACATTATTTTAAGACAAAACATTTCAGGATGTTTGATCAACACAAAACGTAAAATATTCTTGAAACTGACAGCTGACTTCAATTAGTGATATAAACCATGGTCTGAACTGTCATTATCAGAATCTTGAAATAATATGTTGGCTTTTCAAGCCATGATCATAAGCCTAAAATTTTTGGATTGAGTGCTCTGAGGCAGCAATGGCAGCCACAACTACAAGATAGATGCAAGGATTTAAAGCTTTTTTCAAACTGTGGACATATGTAAATGAATCAGGTCAGAGAGTCTCAAGAGTCCTACTGCATAGAGACAGACCCTTCATTTTGGTCTATGCCGACCAAAATGTCCATCCACGCTAACCCCATTTCCCTGCACTTGGCCCATATCCTTCTAAACCTTTCCTATCCATCTATTTGTCCCAATGTCTTTTTAATGTTGTTCATGTACCCGCCTCAATCACTTCTGATGGCAGCTTATTCCATATGCACACCACACTCTGTGTAAAAAGGTTGCCCCTCACCTTCCTTTTATTCTTTCCCATCTAACCTTAAACTGATGCATTCTCATCATGGGGAAAAGACCAAGTGCATTCACCAGTGCCTTTCATGATCTTGTACACATTTATGATATCCCCCTCAGTCTCCTACATTCTAAAGTTAGAAATCCGATCTTATCCAACCTCTCCCTATAACTCAAACCATTGAATCCTAGCAACTTGTAAATTTATTCTGCACTTTTTCTAGTTTAATAACATTCTTCCTATAGCAAGGTAACCAAAACTGAACACAATACTCCAACTGTGGCCTCACCAACATCCTGTATAACTGCAACATAATTACCCAACTTCTATACTCAGGGCACTGAGTGATGAAGGCCAGTGTGCCAAAAGCCTTGTTCACTGCCCTATCTAACTGTCTCTCCACCTTCAGAGAACTAAAACATGAACTCCAAAGTCCCTCTGTTCCATTAGACCCTACTATTCACTATGAAACTCCTACCTTAATTTGACTTTCCATTATATAAACCTCTATTTATCTATGTTAAACTTAATTTGCCATTTCTCAGCCATTTTCCACAGTTGAAGAAGGTCCTGCAGCAATTTCCGATAACATTGCTCACTGTTCACAATACTGCCTTTTTAGTGTCATTTGCAAACTTACTAACCATGTCTTGTACATTCTCATCCATTGCAGTCTGCAATGGGCCCAGCACTGACCCAAGTACACCACTCGTCACAGACCTCCAGTCTGACAAGCATCTTTCCACTGTTACCCTCTGCTTTCTACTATCAAACCAATTGCATATCCAATTCGCCAGCTCCCCCTGGATTCCATGCAATCTAACCTTTCAGAGCAGTCTACCATGTGGAACCTTATCAAAGGCCTTAGTGAAAGCCAGGTAGACTACTTCTACCACCCTGCCCCCATCAATCTTGCTGGTCACTTCATCAAGTGACAAATGTGAGGCATAATCTCCCATGCACAAAGCCATACTGACTACTCTTAATCAAAGCCTGTTTTGCCAAATGCATCTATACCTTATCCCTCAGAATCTTCTCAAGTAACTTGACCTACCACAGAAGTTAAACTTACTGGTATATCGTTCCCAGCATTTTCTCTGCAGCCCTTTTTGAAAAAGGGCACAACATTCGCTCCCATCCAGTTTTCCAGGATCTCACCCTTGGCTAATGATGACGCAAAAATATCAGCCAGGGCCCTGCAATTTCTTCTCTAGGTCTTGCATAATACCATAAAACTTACTCACGACTCTGTTCATTTCACAGTTCGAGGTCTTTCAGGTCCCCCTTCACTCTTGTACACTTTAAGTACTCACAAGTTTTTAGCCCATTGGGGAAAAGTTTGGGAGCCTCTGGGTAAAATAAAACAACATCAGGGAATGATTCAACAAGGCACTTTTCAAAAAAAAAATGTATTTTCTGAAAACAACAGCACTCAAGCAAATGAGTTTACAACTTATGAAAAAAAGTCTTACTTTCAAAAATTTAAGTTGGTCATTTGAAGTGGTTTGTGTGGACCTGTCGGAAAATTATTAACAGCCGGTAGAATTCTTGGAATTGGATCAACCATAATTGATCAGAAATCAATAAAGTTGGGAAAGTGGGAGTGTAAATTTACAAAACTCGATATAAGAGAAAACTGTGTTGTTAACACCTGATCACACATGGGTATGCCAGGAGAAACCTGGAAGGATTCTGACTGGAAAAACAAAAGGACAAAAGAGTAACTAGGGAAAGAATGGGTCCTTTAAAGAGCAGCAAGGCCACCTATATGTGAAACTGCAGGTGATGGGCAACAAACTAAATGAGTAGCTTGCATGCGCTTACTATACAAAAGCATATGCAAACTGCAGAACGTGGAGATATAAATAGCGATACCTTGAAAAGTGTCTACATGACAGAGGAAGAGCTGCTGGATGTCTTATAATGCATAAAGATGGATAAATCCCTTGGACCGGATCGGGTGTATCCCAGAACTTTGTGGAAAGCTAGGTATGTGATTACTAGATCTGAAAATGTGTTGCTGGAAAAGCGCAGCAGGTCATGCAGCATCCAAGGAACAGGAGGATCGACGTTTCGGGCATAAGCCCTTCTTCAGGAATGAGGAAAGTGTGTCCAGTAGGCTAAGATAAAAGGTAGGGAGGAGGGACTTGGGGCAGGGGCGTTGGAAATGCGATAGGTGGAAGGAGGTCAAGGTGAGGGTGATAGGCCGGAGTGGGGTGGGGGCGGAGAGGTCAGGAAGAAGATTGCAGGTTAGGAAGGCGGTGCTGAGTTCGAGGGATTTGACTGAGACAAGGTGGGGGGGGAAAATGAGGAAACTGTAGAAATCAGAGTTCATCCCTTGTGGTTGGAGGGTTCCTAGGCCCACACCTCCCCCCTTACTTCCCTCCAAGGACCCAAGGGATACTTCCATATCCGCCACAAATTCACCTGCGCCTCCACACACATCATCTATTAGCACCTTCCTTTGTGATTACTAGATCCCTTGCTGAGAAATGTGTATCATCGATAGCCACGGGTGAGGTGTCAGAAGACTGGAAGTTGGCTAACATTATTTAAGAAAGGCGGGAAGGAAAAGCCAGGGAAATAGAGACCGGTGAGCCTGACATCAGTGGTGGGCAAGTTGTTGGAGGGGATTCTGAGGGTCAGAATTAGCATTCATTTGGAAAGACAAGGACTGGTTAGGGATAGTTAACATGGCTTTGTGCGCATGAAATCACATCTCACTAACTTGATTGAATTTCTTTGAAGAAGTAACAAAGAATATTGATGAAGGCAGAACAGCAAACGTTGTCGATATGAACTTTAGTAAGGCATTTGACTAGGTTTTACATGGTAAAATGGTTAATAAGGTTAGATCACATACAATACAGGGAGAACTAACCATTTGAATAAAAAAATTGGCTCGAAGGTAGGAGACAGAGGGTGGTGGTGGACAGTTGCTTTTCAGGCTGAAGGCCTGTGACCAGCGACATGCCACAAGGATCAGTGTTTTTCATCGTTTATAAAGAAGATTTGGATGTGAATATAGGAGTTCTGGTTACTAAGTTTGCAATGATACCAAAATTGGTGGTGTGGTGGACAGGAAAGAAGGTTACCTCAGAGTACAACAGAACCATAATCAGATAGGCCAAGTGGCAGCAGATGGAGCTTAATCTAAACAAATGTGAGGTGCTACATTTTAGGAGGGCAAATCAGGGCAAGACTTGTACACTTAATAGCAAGGTCCTGGGGAGAGTTGCCGAACAAAGATCTTGGACTGCAAATTCATAGTACCTTGAACGTGGAGTTACAGGAAAACAGGCTAGTGAAGGAGGCATTTGGTACACTTGTCTTTATTGGTCAGTGCACAGAGTGTAGGGATTGGGTGGTTATGTTGCAGTTGTCCATGGTATTGGTTAAACCACTTGTGGAATATTGCATTCAATTGTGTACCTTTGCTATAGGAAACAGGTTGTTAAACTTGAAAGGGTTCAGAAAACATTGCCAGGATTGGAGGGTTTGAACTATAGGAAGGGGCTGAAAAGGCTGGGTCCATTTTCCCTGGGCAGAGGACGAGGGGTGACCTTAAAGAACTTTATAACATGATGAGGGTCGTGGATAAGGTGAACAGTTAAAGTCTTTACCCCAGCATAGGGGAATCCAAAACTAAAGGGCACAGATTTAAGGTGAGGAGAAGACAGATTTAAAACAGACCTAAGGGGCAACTTTTTCATGCAAAGGGTAGTGCATGTATGAATGAGGTACCAGAGGAAGTGGTAGAGATTGGTACAATTACAACATTTAAGAGGCATATGATGGGTACATGAAGTGAAAGGGTTTACAGGGATATGGGCCAAATGTTGACAAATGGGACTAGATTTATTTAGTATATCTGGTCAGCATGGACGAGTTGGACCAAAGGTCTGTTTCCACACTGTACATCTCTATGACTCTATGTAAGCCAAAAAAAGCAAAGAAGCCTAATCAGATGTAAGCAAATTTTTGCACAAGGAACCAGTCAGTAACAATTAAGATGGAGAACAGGAGTACACAGATTGATCAGTTTGCTTGATTAGTTCAGTAATATATAAAAGGATAAATCCTTTAGGAAGTTAAACAGATGATCAGGAATTAAGACTTCAATTCCAGATAAATCCTCTTTGAAATATCCCATAGATGCATAAGGGTCACCAAAAAACACCCATCCAACACAAAAAAAGTCACGAAAATACAGGAATCTGAATGAAATGTAAGGATAATGTCGTGAAAGCAGTAAACTGCTAAATGCACAGCCACTCACTGTGTTACAACCAGTCATCAGCATGTATGAAAGTGATAGGTGAGGAACTTGAGATAGCAGCGCTTACAGTAAACAGATTTCAACCACGTCCTAAATGAGAGATCATCTCTGAAGAGGGTAATCGCTACTCACCAAGGGTAACTAAACATGAGACAGTGCGTGATTTCATGTAATACACGAACTACAACAGCTAAGGTCACAATTCAATACATGATAACAATGAATTATGGTTTTAGCTTGCTGTGCTCATTCTACAACAATAAGATCAGAAAAATGCAGTCTGCACATAAAAATGTCCAGGGCAGCTTTTAGCGTTACAAAATTTAGTTAAGAGTCATCCATTGGAAAGCTACGTGCATGTTTAACGAATTGTAAATCCACAACATTGATTCTAGCATTGCTAGAATTTTAATATAATTTCAATGATTCAAAGCTGTACATCATTTTGACCTTACACCTCCAGAAAAAGGTTTACTAAAACAGGATTTTAAAATGATCATTGGTTTAATGGCAGTCTCGGGTATCACTCATCATTTGCTGTTATGGTAGTTTAAAGACAACAAAATATTATTCGTTGACGCAGAATAGTTAGATTCTAATCATTTTGCAAATATAACAAAATATCCTAAGATATTAACTTA
The DNA here is from genome assembly GCF_047496795.1 of Chiloscyllium punctatum. Classification (NCBI taxonomy): domain Eukaryota; kingdom Metazoa; phylum Chordata; class Chondrichthyes; order Orectolobiformes; family Hemiscylliidae; genus Chiloscyllium; species Chiloscyllium punctatum. Next base: position 60,574,172 of record NC_092747.1, on the reverse strand, counting down.
ACCAGCAAACGCCATTCTGCATTAAGACATTTTGGGAGTTGCAATGAATATGCAGAAGTTAGTCTCAAGGTGAAATCACAATTAAAAGAGGTTTTGCAAAAAAAAATGTTAGCGGACGGGAGCCTTCAGAGCACATCTGCAAGAATCCTGACACTCACTCCCGAGCAGATGAGAAAGGCGGAGGATCCACACAGCTGCCAGCCCCCGACTTGGGGACAGGGGAGTTTAGTTAACGCCAGTTCGATGTCATGGCTCTCGATCTAACCTCCAAACGCCGTATCCAACAGTTGGGGAGAAACAACTGGGGCGAAAGAAAACAAAAAAAAATTAAGTTTAGAGTCCAATGCGCGAAGTCGAGAACTATCAGCAAGGCGACCGCTAGGCCCAGTATATCCGCAATGGGAGCTGCTAATGTCCGCAGCATCAGCAGAGATTCTTTGGCCTCAATCCCAGCTCCATCTCCGACTCCAACGGCACAGGTGACAGCGCGAGCGGCCCATCACATCCAGAAGGTTCCGTCTATCCGCAGCCAATGAGAGCGAGCGAGCAGCACAGCAAGCCCCACCTCACTAACGGACCGCCAGCCAATTCAGTGCGCCGGACTGCCCAGGAGGGACACGCCCACAAACGGACTATCACCCAATCAATGATGAGGCAGGCAAAACCCGCATTGTCCACACCCCATTGCGCATAAACAAGATGCGGAGAGAAAACTCCGTCCTAAGGATGGAGAGTCCAAGTCACTCTGGTACATAGTGCACTGGTCCCAATTTCATATGGAACTGTTCACACTCGACACAAGACTCATCCTACCCGATTTTCTATGCTGTCAGTCCCTTCTCAACTCATACATACATCTGGAATATCGTGTGCAGTTTCGGGTCTCGTTATCTAAAGAAGGATGATGTTGCTAGAGAACGAATGCAGGATTTATGGGCGTGATATCTGGGATGGCAGGACTGAAATATGAGGCAAGGTTAGAATTTTAGCTAGAAATCGTAGGAAAGGAGGGGGAAGTTCACAGAAACAAGACATCCTAACAGAACTAGACAGTGCAGGTACAGGAAGGATGTTCAGGGAGGGATGCAGAACCGTGAGTCACAATTTAAAGATATTGAGTAAACCATTTAGGACTGAATGAGGAGAGGTTTCTTCACCTGAGAGTGGTAAGCATGTGGAGTTTGCTACTACTGAACATAGACCAAAACATTGTATGGTTTCAAGAAGGAATTGGATATAGCACTTGGGGCTAAAGGGATAAAATGATATGGTGGAAAAGCAGAAACAGGCAATTGAACTGGATGTTCAACTTTGATCATAATGAATGGTGGAACAGGCATGAATGGCCAAATGGCCTACTTCCACTCTTCTTCTATTTCTGCAATACATGTGGCAGTGATTTACACATCCCTCTCCCCACAGTCTGTGTAAAACAATTTCACAAAAGATCCTTAATTTGTGAGTCAGGCAATGTTCTATTTGTCTGTAAGACCTGAAGTCCCTCACTCACATTAAAACAGATCTTCAAGCTATTTATCCTTAGCTCATGGCTTCTGAATAAAAATCACTGGACTTGATTGTTCCAACACACTGTTGATTGGACAGATAAATGCAAAAGAAATGCCATGAGCGGTGGAGTCCATAAGACCATAAAATATATGAGCAGAAGTGGGCTATTTAGCCTATCAAATCTGCTCCAACATTCAATTAGATTATGGTTGATCTGGTAATCCTCATCTTCACTGATCTGTCATCAAAACATGGTGTATGTGAACCCCTATCTAATTCTTCCTGCACCACCTTTAAACCTTTTATACCATTTTATACATTTATACTGCATAACTTCAATCTTCTCTGCATTAAATATCATTACCAAAATCAAGACTGATCATACCATTCTGAAGTCTGCTGCTACCTTTCCAACCGCTAATTTTTTGGAGGATTTTTATCATCTTAATTGGATACTGCTCCCAAATTTAGGTCATTAATGTATATCAAGAAGAGCCGTAATCCCAATGCTGTTATTTGGGTACGCCACTGTATACTTCCCTTCAGTATATGAACAATCCTTTTTAGCTCAGTTACTGGCAACATCTCATTAAGTAAAACTCTTCCTTTTACAACTCTCTTTTGACTTTCTCTCATTTAATTTCTTGATCTGCTTATTTGCATGGCGATGAACACATACTTTGAGTATTAGGAGTTTAGTACTCTTACATTCTTTTTTTTTTAATTTTGCCTTTGACTGCTGAATCTTCCTTTGTTGGATATTCTCCTAGCTCTTTTCTATATTATTATTCTACATTATTAACATGGACCCTCCTTTCAACATGCTTTACCCATGTTGAAGATGAACTAAAAGGAAGGTTGTGCTTTATGTTATAAAGAAGCACCAGAAGACAGTTCTTAACTCTATCTTCAACTTGACTAGTTCCAAATATAGTGATTATAAAGAGGTTAGCCAGATGGACCACATAGAATTTCTGTTCGCTGGTTGGGGCTGTTAATCGTGTCCAATCACGGTGCTTTGGCTGACAGATATAAACAGGAGAGGCTTGCTGGGTCTGTATTGTCTGCACGTTTTTTTATGTAACTGGATTGTCTTATGTATAAAGGTCATTGTTGCCGTCTTTTTATATTTGAAACTGGGATTTGTGGTTTGTCCTCAATTCCCTGTAAACTGGTTGAACAGTAGGGTTTGGGGCCTAGCTTTGCTGCTCCTCTCCCTTGTAAAATTGCTGTTGTAAACAGTTGTAAATGTTAACTGTTTTTTGTAAATTATTTTGTAATTTGTTTAATAAAATATTATAAACAGAGGCTTGCTGGGTTTGTATTGTATGCACTTTTTTTTCAGTCACTGGATTGGCTTTTTATGTACAAATGTCATTGTTGCTGTCTTTTTATATTTGAAACTGGGATTTGAGGTTTGTCCTCATCTCCCTGTAAACTGGTTGAATGGTAGGATTTGGGGCCTGGCTTTGCTGCATCTCTCCCTTGTAAAATTGCTGTTGTATACAGCTGTAAATGTTAACTGTTTTCCTTTTTGTAAACTGTTTTGTAACTTTTTAAATAAAATAATAAACAGGAAAGAAAATAAACAGGAGAGGCTTGCTGGGTCTGTATTGTATGCACTTTTTTTTCTGTATCTGGATTGGCATTTTATGTACAAATGTCATTGTGGCTGTCTTTTCATATGTGAAACTGGGATTTGAGGTTTGTCCTCATCTCTCTGTAAACTGGTTGACTGGTAGGGTTTGGAGCCTGGCTTTGCTGCTCCTCTCCTTGTAAAATTGTTGTTGTATACAGCTGTAAATGTGAACTGTTTTTTGTAAACTATTTTGTAATTGTTTAATAAAATAAAAAAAAGGAAAAAAAAATAGGAGAGTCACCCAGTTAGGCGGTAGTGTGGGGAAAAGAAAAAAAGTGTTACACATTCTGACACTCTGACATTCTGTTAAAAAAGGAAAAAAAACAGAGTCACCCAGTGCGGGGGAGGTGGGGGGTGGGGGTGGGGGTGGGGGTGGGGGTGGGGGATGGTGGGGAGAGCAGTTCAGAGGACCTCCTCGTCTGCGGTTATGTTAGAGCCCGGGTGTCTCTAGAGAAGGAGCACGCGGTGTCCACCAATACCCTTGAGTTGTTCAGGGAGGGGTGGGCACCAAAGGGAGTGGAGTTCATTATTTCCCCCTCCAACTCTATTTTGATTTAATCCCTGCCCTCCCCTTCATTGTTTAATCACGCAGAATTGCCCTTTGATGTGAAGGGCACTGCTTGTCACTGGCCACTGGGGAGTTTCTTTGCTTCCTGATGGTGGAAACTGAATAAAGATTCATGCACCTTGTGTCTTTCACTGTGTCTCACACCTACACACACACAACATGGGTGCTGGGGATAAAATAAGCACTACTGCAGTTAGGCGGTAGTGTGTGGGTAAATAAAAAAAATTAATAATTAAAAAAGAAAGAAAAAAAATAAACAGGAGAGTCACCCAGTTAGGCGGTACTGTGGGGCAAAGAAGTAAAAGTGCGTTACACCTTCTGACACTCTGACAGCTAAAAAAAAAGTGTCACACATTCTGTAAAAAAAGGAAACAAAATAAAAAGGAGAGTCACCCAGTGCTGTGGGGGGGCGGGGGGAGGGGTGGGTGTTGGTGTTGAGGGCAGGTCAGAGGAGCTCCTCGTGGGTCTGCTCCTAGGCCTGGCCAAACAAGCCATAAACAGGTCCAGGCAGCAGGCCATGGAGGGGGTCGTTAGGGTCGATTGTCTGCCCCTCTTCTGCTGTTATGTCAGTGGCAACAAGAGAAAAACACGCCTTTGAAAAAACTTGCTCACAACAGTTATCTTTGAGTTGAGATAAGCAATTTAGTCATACAGATGTACAGACCTTTCAGTCCATGCCAACCAAATATCCTAATATAATCTAGTCCCATTTGTTAGCATTTGGCTCATATCCCTCTGAACCATTTCTATTCAAATGCCCATCCAATTGCTTTTTAAATGTTATCATTGTACCAGCCTCCACCTCTTCCCCAGGCAGTTCATTCCATACATGCATCACATTCTGCATGAAAAAGTTGACCCTTCAGTCCCTTTAATATCTATCCCATCTCACCCTGAATTTATGCTCTCTAGTTCTGGTCTCCTCCACTCCAGGGAAAAGACCTTGTCTTTTTATCCTATCCATGCCCCTCATGATTTTATAAACTTCTATAAGGCCACCTTTCAGCCTCCAACACTCCAGGAAAAATAGGCCCAGCCTATACAGCATCTCTCAATAGTTCAAACCCTACAACCTTGGCAGCAACCTTGTAAATCATTTCTGAACCCTTTCAAGTTTCACAAGATCTTTCCTATAACAAGGCGTCCAGAATTGGTTGCAGCATTCTAAAAGCAGCCTAACCAAAGATTTGTACAGCCACAACATAACCTCTCAACTCATAAACTAATGCACTCACCAATAAAGGCAAGCGTACCAAACGCTATCTTCATTAATCTGTCTAACTATGACTCTACTTTCAAGGAACTATGAATCTGCTGCACTCCAAGGTCTCTTTGTTGGGCAACACTCCCCAGGACCTTACCATTAAGTATACAAATCCTACCCTGATTTGCCCTACAAAATATTGCACCTCACAGTTATCTAGATTAAACTCCATCTACCACTCTCAGCCTATCTGATTAAGGTTCTGTTGTACTCTGAGGTAACCTTCTTTGCTGTTCACCACACCACCAATTTTGGTGTCATCTGCAAACTTACTAAATACACCTCCTATATTTATATCCAAATCTTTTATATAAATGATCAAAGGCAGTGGACCCAGCACTGATCCCTGCGGCACACCACTGGTCACAGGCCTCCAGTCTGAAAAGTAAACTTCCACTATCACCCTCTGTTTCCTACCTTCCAGGCAATTTTGTATCCAAATGGCTTGTTCTCCCTGTATTCCATGTGATCTAACCTTGTTAACCAGTCTACCTTGCAAAATCTTGTTAAACACCTTACTGAATACCATATACACAATGTCCATCGCTCTGCCTTCACTAATCCTCTTTGTCACTTCTTCAAAAAGCTCAATCAAATTAGTAAGACATGATTTCCCACACACAATGCTATATTGACGATCCCTAATCAGTCCAAATTTCCAAATACCTGTAAATTCTGTCTCTCAAGATCCCCTCCAACAACTTGCCCACCAATGATATCAGGCTCAGCAGTCTACAATTCACTGGCTTTTCCTTACCACCTTTCTTAATTCTAGCGTTATGCCATTATTTGGGAAGCTTGACTCATTTGATCCTGCCCTCGAAGACTGGGCACAGTACGCAGGAAGAATGCATTATTTTTTCTGATCAAATGACATTGGGGGGTTAGAAGAAAAGCAATGAGCTTTTTTGGTTATTTGAAGCCTAACTTCCCCTGAGACAATAGATACTAAAACCCTTCAAGAGTTGATGGATTTAGTTAAGGAATTTTAAGGATCCTAAGCCTCCTGTAATTCTGAGATGCTATCTGTTTTACTTCGCAATTTGAGAACTAGGAACCAGTAGTGGGATTTTCGACTAAAATAAGCTGACTGGCAGAGGCATGCGACTTTGGTTTAATCCTTAATGAGATGGTATGTGGGATTAATGATGTAACCTGACTAAAGTGCCTATTAGCTGAAGCTCAACTGAACATCAAACAGGCACTACATCATAGGCTTTATCATAGACATATGAGTTGCAGGGTATTCCAATGGAAATTGACACCCTCGCCAGTCTGACTGAGCTTGGGGAATACCACTTGAGTCAATGCAACTGCATAGCCTCATTCAGGATATATCCTGAACAGAGGGACCCTTGGTCTGTCCACAGCAAAACCCCAAAACACAGCTAAGTCTTGGCCAAATGGTTACAATTTTCTTCAGGATCAGGTCTAGCATGCCATTGTAGTTGTTGCTGGTATGCGGACATGAGACAGCAAAATAGCCCCATTAAACCTAAATTGAGTAAGAGAACTCATGGCGTTCAGGAGAGCGCATACCTTGGAAAGTCCATCTATATCTGGTTTGGAACAGTCAAATTGCTTACAATAATCTTCACATTTGAATAGTTTTGTTGTGTAGTTTTACACCCACATCCACATCAAATCCTGCCAAAACTGAAACAGGTGGTGGTGATGGGGAACCACAGGGCCATCACAACCAGAATTGAAACCTTCTTGGACCCAACAAGACCAGATCACCATAGAGGATAGGATATTATTATGGGGAGCAAGAATCATTGTCTTGAGCAAAGGTCACTGCAGATACTTGCTGAACTGCACCAGGGTCATCCAGGTGTTTCCAAAATGACGATATTGGTGAGAAGTAATGTCTGATGGCCAGAATTGGATGCAGACATAGTTGTGTTGGTGGGGCAGTGCCCAGAGTGCGAACAAGTACAAAAACTACTGTAGCAACAACCCCACATTCACGGGAATGGCCGGATAAACCCTGGACCCTGTTACATGTGGAAAATGCAGGCCCTTTCATGATTTCAGTTTTCTTAGTTCTTGTCAAAGTGGTTGGACATGCATGGGGGGGCGGGGAGGGTTAAGTGGCATCAGAAATGCCAACGCTGGACACAAGACTCCGCTAAGTGAGAGAGACATTTTACTTCAGGGGACGATTTGGTGTAGGAACCACAGGAATGGTCCTGCATGGGTATGGGCCATGATCAATGGGAGGTCAGGACCAGTGACGTGTAAACTTCGGGTAGGTGCGACAGTCGCGAACAAACAAGTGGACCATATGAAAGATGCAAACTCGCAATCAGTGCGGGAGTAAAAAAAGCTCAACTCCTTGACAGCCTTTCTGACTACTCTGGAACATGTGGTTTCTCCCTTTCTGTCAAGCATTAAAGATTCCTCAGAATCTGAGATGAACATGGCGGATGTCACCTCTTTGATGCCTTTGCTTCCTGAACAAGAGAATGAGTGTGCAAGAGCTGAGTCCAGTGCATTAGACATCACCCGTACCAGAGGCAGAGTGGGAGGAACCTGACCTGGTGCTAAAAGCTCCAGAGGAGCTACAAAAAAGAACCAGCCCATGTCCTCAGACTTAGAGGGTGAAGTATGTAGTCATTGAATATGAGTTCGCTGATTGGGGCTGTTAATCTGTGGCACTGGAAAAATACAGCAGATCAGGCAGCATCCGAGGAGAAGGACAGCAGGAATGAAGGACTTATGCTCGAAACGTCGAGTCTTCTGCTCCATGGATGCTGCCTGACCTGCTGTGCTTTTCAAATGCTACACACTTCAACTCTGATCTCCAGCATCTGCAGTCCTCACTTTCTCCTAGTCACTGTTAATCTGGTCCAATCCGGGAACTCTGGCTGACAGATATAAACAGGAGAGTTCTCACACCTGCACACACACACCATGGGTGCTGGGGAAAAAATAAGCACTACCGCAGTTAGGCGGTAGTGTGGGGGTTAAAAAAAAGAGCAGGAACGTGACAGGTCCAGGCAGCAGGCCATGGAGGGGGTCGTTAAGGCCGACTGCCTGCCCTTCTTCCGCAGTTACGTTAGGGCCCGGGTGTCCTTGGAGAAGGAGCATGCGGTGTCCACCAACACCCTAGAGTTGTTCAGGGAGATGTGGGCGCCGCAGGGAGTGGAGTGCATTATTTCCCCCTCCAACTCTATTTTGATTTAGTCCCTACCCTCCCCTTCACTGTTTTGATCACACAGCACTGCCCTTTGATGTGAAGGGCAGTGCTTGTCACTGGCCACTCGGGTATTTTCCTATCTTCCTGGTGGTGGAAATTGAATAAAGATTCGTGCACTAGAAAAAAAGAAACAAAACAGGAGAGTTAGAGGTTTTGTTCACTCTGAGAGCTGACTCTGAGGGACCTGAATCAGTGTCAAGGAGACTCTACGTGTAACTCAAGGGTGACTCTGGGAAGGACACCAACATCTGTGGAGTTATTTCACTAATCTCTTGGATGTGGGCGTAAAACTACACACAACTACTCGAATGTGAAGATTTTGGTAAAGATTCAATACATTCTCTTGGCAATGGCCCTGTGACAGTAGATGCATATCTCCCATGATAAATTAACAATTTAATTATCATGTATAAGCGATTTCAAAATATTCAAGATGTAGGGTCGTAACTTCACAATACAAAATAAAGCAACAAGGACACTGGAAATCTGAACGAAAATAAAAATTGCTGGAGAAACTCAGCAGGTCTGAAGAAACTGGAAATTTTAACTAAGTTTTCTTTTGCAGATGTTGAGTTTCTCCAGCAATTTTTTTGTATCATAATTTCAAAAATAATTTTACAAGTATAGACTACACTGCAAAAATACTCAGATTGCTACTTTGAAATATAGATACCACAAAGCGTTGCAACAATTTATTGATATCAACTCTGCGCATTAAAATCGTACGAAAATAATTTTGAGCTTATTAACACAAAAGACAACAAAATCCAATTATACAATGGGATCTAATACGTTAATCGTTTAAACGTTATTACTGAATACAAATATACTGTGGCAGCTTGGTCTATAATCATGACTCGTTTTAGCATCTCGGCACTCAGTTTTTTGGATATGCTACACTATTCGTTTCTCGGCAATTTTAATTCTGCCGACATCCAAAACCGAACAGATAGCCAACTACAGCGCTAATCACAGTAACCTTTTCTGGAAATAGGCACAACGCGCATGAGTGTTTGCGGTGCATTGTAGGCGTTGTAGTTCACTGTCTGGTGAGGGTTTGGTAATGTCACATAAACAACGGGCAATAAAACCACAAGGTCCAGAAGTTACTGCGCTACTAGCTTCCACCACGGGTTTGTCATGAAGTTGGGTTGATACAAGGTGAGTGCAGTGCACTGTACACAATACAGCCTTTGGTCCAGCAGCGTTTGGTCGCATTTCACATGTGCTTTATCTTTGGAGCGAACGGCTTTTCCAGAGGGAGGAAGTTAGGGGGAGGGGAGCTGTAATTGAAGGATGCATTTTGAAACAATGCAGTTTCACATTGCGGGGCCACAATCTTCTGGATAAAGTGCGTTTATTTTAGATAGATTTTTGAAAAATAAATTCTGCTTTAGATTTCATTTTCTCTGCGCACTAGAGTGACGAACAAAAAAAAATGCTTCTGCGCTATATGGTGGGTTGTTAGGACAAACCATGGGGCGACCGCTGTTATGTTTTTGCAGTGTTAAAGTTTGTAATATATTTAATATTTAACTGACAGACAAATTGACTATTGGGAAGCAAAATGAACACAGTAAACTTTAGAACTTAGATTTATATTTGGTGACAACATGTTGGAGCCAGCTTTTCATTGTGACATTTGTTGGCTTAAGAATTTGACAGGCTTTGAGTTTGAAATCCAAATAAACTAGGTTATTTATACCACTAAAGCAAAAACCCCTCTTTGTCATTATTTGTGGGAAAACTTAGAAAAATTAAGTAAAGACTGTTTCAGTGCTTTACACATATGGTAACTGCTGCCACTAGAACATTTCACTGAATTCTTGTTTTTTTCAGTTTCATGGTTATGTGAATGTTGCTGCCCTAATTGCTCTTAAAAAGGTAGTGAATGGCTGCCTTGTATTGCTGAACTCTGTATGCTATGCGTATCTGCACAGTGCTGTTAAGGGATATGTCATATCAACTAATGGCAGCTGCTGAGTGGGGGTAGTTGGCTGTGCCAAATCCTCTTCTATTTTATATTATGTTAAAAGAAATACATTAAACAAAATTAGTCTAACAGCACTCTAACAAGAATCAAAAAAGAAACATACAATATATTTTAACTTGAATTTGTATGAAGATAATCCAGCACTGCAGTAATGCACCCCTTCAGTGAGCATTGATTGTGGAAGGCCTAAAATGTAGCAATGGACACTGCATGCTCCCTTTCCAACAACATCTGAGCACAGATATAATCTAGTAGCTTGCTAAAATCATTTAACAAAAAACCTGGGAAGAGAGGCAAGCAGTCGGATAAGCAATTCCTTCCACAATCTTGGCCAGGAGCAGACTCACGAATGATTCCTGATCAAGGGCTTATGCCCGAAATGTCGATTCTCCTGCTCCTCGGATGCTGCCTGACCTGCTGTGTTTTTCCAGCACTACACTCTCGACTCACAAGTAGACAGGATGATTTAGAGGTAGACTGCCCTTTTCACGGAAAGCTGCATCTAATCACAACCAATTGCTGCCCAGTTGTATTAGCCGGTAGCTTCTGACATTAGACCTGAGACTCTGCCAGGTTCATGAATGCAGCACAGGAGACATTAGGAAGAGGAGTGTTGCTGAACAAAGAGACTTTGGAGTGCAGGTTCATACTTTCTTGAAAGTGGAATCGCAGATAGATAGGATAGTGAAGAAGGCATTTGGTATGCTTTCCTTTTGTCGGTCAGTGCATTGAAATAGCAGTCGGGAGGTCATGTTGCAGCTATACAGGACACTGGTTAGGCCACTTTTGGAATATTATGTGCAATTCTGGTCTCCTGCTACAGGAAGGATGTTGTGAAACTTGAAAGGGTTCAGAAAAGATTTACAAGGATGTTTCCAGGGTTGGAAGGTTTGAACTGTAGGGAGAAGCTGAATAGACAGCTATTTTCCCTGAAGTGTCGGAGGCTGAGGGGTGACCTCATAGAGGTTTATAAAATCATGAGGGGCATGGATAGGGTAAATAGACAAAATCTCTTCCCTGGGGTGGGGGAGTCCAGAACTAGAGGGCATAGATTTAGGGTGAGTGAGGAAAGATTTAGAAGAGACCAGAGGGGCAACTTTTCCACACAGGGTGGAGCATATATGGAATGAGCTGCCAGAGGAAGTGGTGTAGGCTGGTAGAATTACAACATTTTAAAGGGCATCTGGATGGGCATATGAATAAGAATGGTTTAGAGGCATATGGGCCAAATGCTGGCAAATGGGACTAGATTAACTTAGGATATCTGGTTAGCATGGATGTTTTGGACCAAAGGGTCTGTTTCTGTGCAGTATCTCTCTATGACTCTTCAGTGGAGAGAAGGTATGTCGCCACAGGAAGGGGGTTGGGTGCTGGCGATTTAGAAATTAGAGATGATGCATAACTGGAGAAATCTGCTGAATTGTGAGTCATTTTCAATGACTTCCTGCATGGCCATGGTCAGTGAATATATACAGGACATTAATGAGGCCTCTTCTAAACGCACTGTTACAGGAAGGATATTATTAAACTGGAGAGGGTTCAGAAGAGATTAACCAAGATGTTGCTGGCAATGGAATTAGAAAGAAAGGCTGATGAGGCTGGGACTTTTTTCATTAGAGCTTAAGAAGTTGAGGGGTAACTTTATAGAGGTCTATAAAATTATGAGGGGCATGGATAAGATGAATAGCAAAGGTCTTTTCCATAAGGTAGGGGAGTTCAAAACTAGGGGGCAAATTTTTAAGGTGAGGGGAGAAAGATTTAAAAAGGACATGTAAGGCAAGTTTTTTACACAGTGGTTAGTGTGAGGAATGAACTACCAGAGGAAGTGGAGAATGCAAGTACAGTTACACTGTTCAAAAGACATAAATAGGACAGATTTGGACGGATGTGAGCCAAACATAGACAAGGTGAGACTAGTTTAGTTTGGGAACATGGCCGTGTGGACTAGTTGGATCGAAGGGTCTGATTCCATGCTGTGTGACTCTGACATTGACTGCCCAAAGATCAAGAGTGTGGGACAAAAGTGCAGAAAATATATAGCAAATTTCCCTTTAAGAAAGAAGCCTTAGTCTACAGCAACACATATAAACATGGCCAATGGATTCCTTGTGGCCATAAAATTCCAGAATTGACTTCACCAAAGGTTACATGTGGTTTGCAATGTGTAACACATCCATAATGGATAGCAGTTGTACACCACTAGAGGTCTCTGTCACTGCTGGCTGGTATGAGGGAATGCCACAGTGTGTTCAGATGGCAAAGTGAAGGAGTTTGCAGCAGCAGCCCATACAGAAAAACCTGACACAAAGGACAAGGAGGGAATATCCTCCAGACTGCTCAAAATGTGGGACATGCATACTCCAAGAGGAACCTAGGGTCAATGTGAAATTCTATCCGAACAGGGAGTAGTACAAATGGAAATCAGCTGCAGACTTCAGTAACCTAAACACTTCTGGGTCAAGCATCATCATTGACCAGAACCTGGAATTGACCAGGCATGTAAATACAGTCTCTAGGAGAGCAAGTCAGAAGCCAGGTATTCTGCAGCATGTAATACACTTCCTGCCACCCCTACCCATCCATCACCACTCTGCCTGACCACCATCTACAAGGCATATCAGGAATGTGAGAGAATACTCACCACTTGCCTGGATGTGTGCAGCCCCAACAATCAAGAGGTTTGAAATCGTCCAGGAAAAAGCAATCCACTTGATTGGTATCATGCTTGATATTCATTCCCTTCATAACGGCACAGTGGCCATCAGTGTATATCATCAAGAAAATGTTCTGCAGTAAATGACCAATGCTTGGTTGGTCACACGTTCCAAACTCATGATCTCTACCACCTAGAAGGACAGGGGCTTAAGATGCATTTGGCAAAACCACTTACCTGCAAGGTCCCTGACTTTGAAATATGTCACTGTGGGAGTGTGGGTATCCCTATCACTAAAGGAAGCCATGGGTTCAAGAAGGCAGCTGACTACCATCTTCTCCAGGGTAATTAATGATGGGCAATAAATGCTGGCCCAGTAGTGGCATGCATGTCCCTTAAAATAATGAAGTATTTATAACACACAAACCAGTAACCTGGCCCAACAGGTCTGTGTTCATATTTGTGTTCCAAAGGGGCCTCCTCTCAGCTTGCAGCATCCTCCTATCAATTCAGTCTATCCTTTATAATATTTAGAATTGCAATATAGAAGTTTATTGAAGTGCTTTTACCCTTCAGCTCAGTTAAGATTTACATAAAAAAATACCCAGCACTATACTAATATCTTGATATTTATCTCACATTGAGGTTTTGATGTTATTTGAAAACTATGGAGCAGATGTTATTCCAGAAGGAAGAAATGGATAAAGTGAAATTCCATGAATATGCCCTGAAGTATGTGAAAGGGAGACAAAGAAATCAAAATAAACAAGACAATGCAGAAGTTTTTTTTAATTTTCATTGTAATCTCTTCTTGAAAGCATTGAATAGAAATCTGTTCCTAGGCTTTTTCTGAAGGGTTTTAGCAAGCTACGAGATTAGATGCCAGAAAGCTGCATCTAAAGCTCTGCTATTGCTAGTCTGTGCCTGGTTATGGACTAATCTTTCCAGTTTATATACCTTTTACCAACTTCGAGGTTGATCTGAAACTGACTTCAATATGACAGAATTAAGCAATCTGGAGTATTATAACAACACAGTATCAGAGTAGCACTGGTTGCCTGCAGTTACTTGAAATATCTAGTTTCCACAGAAGCAAACTATACCATGTAAACAAAAAGTTAGATTGTCGATATGTCAGTCATATGTTACAAATCGGAGTATAAACTGAATGCACTTTTTTCAATTCATTCCCTTCTAGATATCCGTTTTCTTCAGATAAACTACTCCTTAAAGTCATCTTCATTGGAAATGCATTGTATTGTAAAGCATGATATGGAGGTGCCAGTGTTGGACTGGGATGGACAAAGTTAAAAATCACACAATGCCCGGTTATAGTCCACCATGTTTATTTGGAAATACTAGCTTTTGGAGTGCTGCTCCTTCGTCAGGTAGCTAATAGGACACAGCATTTACAGTAAAAGATCAAAGTGTCATACAACTGATGCGATGTATTGAACCAACCTAGATTGCTGTGCAGCAGAATAGTTTTATGGCATCCATTTTCAGTTCGACTGTTAGTGTTGTATGTAAAATTAGAAGAAATCTTCACTTATTAATCATATTTCACAACAATTATTATAATGCACCTCAAGCAAAGCCAGTCCCATTTCTTTCCTGGACTGTTGGAAAACTAATAGAATCACAAGTGTTTCAAAATGCTTGACCAAGAATAGGAGGCTATGGATAAGAAGTTGCAACATGTTAACATCAAAGGGGTAATTGTGAAGGGATACAAAGAGCATTTTGTTTAACAGAATGGTTTTGATCGTTGTATTAAACATTGCTTTCATAAAATTTCTCTTTCTCTTTTTTGATCTTTTTCCTATAAAACAGATTGTAATAAATTAAGATACTACACAGTGGCAAATGAGAATGTCTGACCCTATAACGTTAAATGTAGGAGGAAAGCTATACACCAGTTCTCTAGCAACATTAACACGTTATCCAGACTCGATGCTGGGTATCATGTTCAGTGGGAAAATGCCCTCAACTAGTGATCAGCATGGTAACTTCTTCATTGACAGAGACGGGAAAATATTTCGATACATTCTAAATTTTCTGCGCACATCAAATCTCGACCTTCCAGATGATTTTCAAGAAGTGGGGCTGTTGAAAAGAGAAGCTGATTTTTACCAGATCCAGCCTTTGATACATGCTTTGCAAGAAAGAGAATCTGAAAATGCCAAAGCAGAAAGAAATGCAATGCTCAACATTACTCTTGATCAGAGACTGCAGACTGTTTATTTTACAGTTAAACCAGCCCCACAAATGTACAATTTAACCTCATGTAGCACAGAGGTCTTTGATGCAAATATATTTTGCACGTCAGCTGAATTCTTGAAACATTTGAGCTCTAAGTTTTGTTACTTTGTGAATGGTAAACTTTTACCAATTGGCTATGAGAAAAAAGATCCATACCATTTGACACTACAATGGGTTGGACATGTGGCTGTACTGCCTGAAGATGAATATACAAGACAAAACTTAAAAAGATTATGGATTGCACCTACAAATGAGCAAGTTAACAATTTTCAGTTATTTGTAGAGGAAGTGTTAAAAACAGCAATGAGTGATGGATTCCATGTGGATTCATTACAGCCAGATTCCTCTGATTTTATGAATTATAAGGTACTACGTTTAGTCCGGTATAAATAAAACTTGTCATTTAAACTATTAATTATTACATGTTTCTTACTGTGTAACAGTATAAGCCTTAAGCTTCTCCTATTCCCCCTACCCAAACTGTATGGCACTTTAGATTCAGGATTGCTGCATTTATCTATATTGTGTTTATTGCTTTAAACAATGAAAGTCTAACAATATAAAATGTGTGCCAGTAGTTTATTTAATCATAACGCTGGCAAACTCTGCCACTAGTTCAAACTATTTAGTTGTGCCCTGACATTTGCAATTCTTGTATGACTATGTAGATACTAGTTTGCACTGGATTTTTAGCTTTCACATTTTTCAGCAGAAATATATAGTACAAAAAATGCTTCTTACGCTGTCCAAATTTAATGTTCCATTTTTGGAAAATTATCTTTGATAATTCAATATCAGATATTTTATTGGACATTAAGTCATACTGTATATATCAGTTAAAGTACACAAACAAAACCTTAAAGTATTTGTTTAACAATGGAAAATGATACAATGTTTTGTATCAAGTCTTATAGAATCATAAAAATTTACAGTGCAGAAGGAAACCATTTGCCCTATTATGTCTGTATCGGCTCCCAAAAAACTTACCTAGCTCATCCCATTCTCCAGCCCTCTAAATTCACACTTGCAAACATAAATCCAGTTCTCTTTTGAAGCATTCTTTGGAATCCGTCTCTGCCACTCTGCCAGGCAGCACATTCCAAATCCTAACAAATCTAAGAGAAGACCATCTTAGTGATGAAATAAAACAAACAAGAAAATCTAAAACCTCTTCAAACTGATCAAGTTAATGTAAAATAATTTTATTGGGGATGCAGTTGATTTTGGGCACAATGTCTGCATTTACAACATGGCTTGTAGACAACAAATGTCTGTTTTGAAGCTGTAAATTTCTCATCGTACCTGTTATTCATTTCTGTGGGTATCTTGGTCATCGGTATTTTGCTGTTTCATTCTGTATTTTAATACATTTACCCACTGGCATTTAATTTTAAAACGAAGCAAATGGGCCCAAATATTTTATTCTGCCTTTCAGCTCTGTATTATACTTATCCTGAAAATTTGCATAGATATGATTAAAAACAAGTAATTTTCATGATATGGATTGTGTTAATTAACATACTTTTGAAATAACATAGTTAATGCATTATTAGCATAAATTAATGAGTGGGAAGGAAGGCAACAGGACAACTTAGCAGGACCTCTGTTGGGTCAACAGTGGCTCTTGACAAGTTGCACTTATATTTACAAATTACCTGTATAAAACATTTAAGCAAAAGGTGTATAGGGTTTGATTTTCCAGACCATTTATAAATTTTTTTGATAAAATAACTTTGGTAGTAGAGAACTTTAATATTCCTGTAAAAAGGCACATTTTGTCAAAGGTCTTTGTCTAGCAATAATCAGAACATTTTGCAAGATTATAATTTCAAGGGGAAATGAAGACTCCTGTTGCATGAGTAAAAATTGCACAATTGTTGGTAAGTTGTTGATATAGGTGTTGCCATGGACAATGCACCCAATAATGGTTATTATCAGGTTATATGCCAGGTATTGTTAAATTTTAAATCAGGCAGGTTAATACTGGTCAGCACGTTTTCCTGAAAAGCAAAACAAGTGAATGCCTAACACCTATTTTGTTGAGGTGAAACAGATGCAATGGTCATAACTTTTTTTTTGCTACAAAGCCATGGCCCTGTGCATTAATATACATTGCTTCTAATATTTGCAAGTATACCACACTGACAATTCTACTGACAATCCTAAAATGGTAGTGAGAGTAATTCCTTGCATACTCAAGATTATTCAGTAAATGTCCAATTGCAGATCTAATGTTAAGACTGTTGAGTTTTGCATGCGTAAACCAGATGGTTTAGATCACTACCTTGCTTGTTGTGAACAGTGAGAGACATGTTATTTGATACAATCTTCTAGTCTTAGGGATATGCAACCTACATATCATAACTGATGTCACGGTGGTGCTGAAATTCATATTTGTATGATAGACGGAATGTCTTTTTGGCTTGACGGTAGCATCATCCTGTTAGTGGTGAACACAATTAGCTGCGACTACATAAAGTGAAACAGCAAGTTTCACCTATTGCTTACACATTTGAGATATCACACCATTGCAGGATAAGCTGAGGTAGATTGTGCACCAGGAGTGATTATCTTGGGGCCTGTGTCAAGTGCAATATACAATAAAACATGGTCTGATCAGGGTAGCAATTTTCTTGCAGGATAGCTTTGCACCTAATTTCTGCGTCAAACTTGCACAATGAATAAATGGTTCTGGCTTTACTTACGAGGTCAGTTTTTTAATGCTCAGAACTGTAGGAATCCTGTGCTAATTAGTGACGATAGATTTGCGGTAGACAGTGATTGAGAACAAACTCTGACCGATTTCTCGATGAGGATATCAAGGAAAGGGAGCTTATTTTTCTGTTCCATTTCATGTGAATTTGAGCATAAGATGGAGCTTATTAAGAAAATTCTTACATGCAGGTGTGGATTCAAATATAGCAAATGAGAAATAAGAAAGGGATGATCACCTTATTGGGATTGAATTATAGACCTCCTAATAGTCAGAGGGAAATTGAGAAACAAACTTGTAAGGAGATCTCCGCTATCTGTAAGAATTATAGGGTAGTTATGGTCGGGGATTTTAACTTTCCAAACATAGACTGGGATTGCCATAGTGTTAAAGGTTTAGATGGAGAGGAATTTCTTAAGTGCATACAAGACAATTTTCTGATTCAGTATGTGGATGTACCTACTAGAGAAGGTGCAAAACTTGACCTACGCTTGGGAAATAAGGCAGGGCAGATGACTGAGGTGTCAGTGGGGGAGCACTTTGGGGCCAGTGACCATAATTCTATTTGTTTTAAAATCGTGATGGAAAAGGATAGACCAGATCTAAAAGTTGAAGTTCTAAACTGGAGAAAGGTAAGAACTTTCGAAAGCTGATTGGAGGCGGATGTTCGCAGATAAAGAGATGGCTGGAAAATGGGAAGCCTTCAGAAATGAGATAACAAGAATCCAGACAAAGTATATTCCTGTCACGGTTAAAGGGGAGGCTGGAAGGTATAGGGAATGCTGGATAACTAAAGAAATTGAGGGTTTGGTTAAGAAAAAGAAGGAAGCATATGTCAGGATAGATCGAGTGAATCCTTAGAGTATAAACGAAGTAAGAGTATACCTAAGAGGGAAGTCAGGAGGGCAGAGCAGTAGATGTGATCTATATGGACTTCAGCAAGGCGTTTGACAAGGTTCCCCATGCGACACTGATTAGCAAGGTTAGATCTCCTGAAATAAAGGGAGAACTAGCCATTTGGATACAGAACTGGCTCAAAGGTAGAAGACAGAGGGTGGTGGTGGAGGGTTGTTTTTCAGACTGGAGGCCTGTGACCAGTGGAGTTCCACAAGAATCGGTGCTGGGTCCTCTACTTTTTGTCATTTACATAAATGATTTGGATGCAAACATAAGAGGTACAGTTAGTAAGTTTGCAGATGACACCAAAATTGGAGGTGTAGTGGACAGCGAAGAGGGTTACCTGAGATTACAACAGAATCTGGACCAGATGGGCCAATGGGCTGAGAAGTGGTAGATGGAGTTTAATTCAGATAAATGCGAGGTGCTGCATTTTGGGAAAGCAAATCTTAGCAGGACTTCTATGCTTAATGGTAAGGTCCTAGGGAGTGTTGCTGAACAAAGAGACCTTGGAGTGCAGGTTCATAGCTCCTTGAAAGTGGAGTCGCAGGTAGATAGGATAGTGAAGGCGGCGTTTGGTATGCTTTCCTTTATTGGTCAGAGTATTGAGTACAGGAGTTGGGAGGTCATGTTGCGGCAGTACAAGACATTGGTTAGGCCACTGTTGGAAAATTGCATGCGTATCCTATCGTAAAGATGTTGTGAAACATGAAAGGGTTCAGAAAAGATTTACAAGGATGCTTCCAGGGTTGGAGGATTTGAGCTAAAGGGAGAGAATGAACAGGCTGGGGCTGTTTTCCCTGGAATGTCAGAGGCTAAGGGGTGACCTTATAGAGGTTTACAAAATTATGAGGGGCATGGATCGGGTAAATAGGCAAAGTCTTTTCCCTGGGGTCGGGGAGTCCAGAATTAGAGGGCATAGGTTTAGGGTGAGAGGGGGAAAATATAAGAGACACCTAGGGGGCAACCTTTTCACGCAGAGGGTGGTACTTGTATGGAATGAGCTACCAGAGGAAGTGGTGGAGGCTGGTACAATTGCAACATTTAAGAGGCATTTGGATGGGTATATGAATAAGAAAGGTTTGAAGGGATATGGGCCAGGTGCTGGAAGGTGGGACTAGATTGGATTGGGATGTCTGGTCAGCATGGACGAGTTGGACCGAAGAGTCTGTTTCCACGCTGTGCATCTCTGACTGTATGAATAAATACTCATGTTAGAGGCTGCTGAAGTGAGGTTAAAAGCCTATGGTTGGGAAAATGCCACGCAGGTAGGGGAAATATATGATTCATATCACAGTCAGGTGAAATCAGATTAATGCAACAGGGAGAATCTATTTTGTTAGGTGGGATTCAGAGGGTTTCATTACCAATTTACAGCAGAACAGCAGTCAGAAGTGATTGAGAAGGCTCAAAGGTCAGTTGAACCCCCAGAGAACAAAACGGTTGATGGATGGGTATATGAATAGAAAGGGTTTGGAGGAATACGGGCCGGTGCTGGCAGGTGGGACTAGATTGGGTTGGGATATTTGGTCGGCGTGGACAGGTTGGACTGAAGGGTCTGTTTCCATGCTGTACATCTCTATGACTCTATGACTGTATCATTACTATCGGAACTTTGTCAGGTGTAGAAGGTTAGGTATCATTCCATCGAAGAGATGTTTCTCATGGAACCCAACACAAGGTATTTGCGAGTGCTGGGGAATCCCCCAGCAACACCATCTTTTTGGATGTGCAATATTGATGTAACTGACACTGAACTGACAGTGATGGTGACTCTGTGGCTAGCACTGCTGCCTCACAGCGTTAGGAACCTGGGTTCAATTCTAGCCTTGTGTGACTGTCTGCTTGGAGTTTGCATGTTCACTCTATGTCTGCCAGGTGCTCTGGTTTACTCCCAACAGGCCAATGATTTGCAAGTTAAATGCAGTGGCCATGCTTAAATGCATGATGATAGGGATCGGGTAGGGGCTGGGTTTGGGTGGGATGCACTGACCCTCTGCACAGCCTCTTTCTGCACTGTCGGAATTCTGTGAACTGAATTGCACAAGTTGCTGAGTTCATAAGTTCAACAAATATTAATTCACTCCAAGTGCCAGATCTAGATCACCATGATATCGTTCTGCAGTGCAGCTGTCAATGCCTTCTTTGAGAGGTACAGTCAGTTGTCTAGCTGTATTAGTTAAGCACATGTACACTGGATTGCTATTCATATACAAATCCTATATGGTCACAGAATCATCCAGTTATACAACACAGATATAGGCCCTTCAATCCATTTTGTCCACACCAACTCATCCTAAACTGATCTCGTCCCATTTGCCAGCATTTGGCCCATATCCTTCTAAATCCTTCCTATTCATTTACCCATCTAGATGCCTTTTAAATGTTATAATTTTACCTGCTTCCACTACCTCTGACAGCTCATTCTATACACTGACCACAATCTGTGTGAAAAAGTTGCCCCTCTGGTCCCTATTAAATTTTTCCCCTCTCACATCAAATCTATGCTCTATAGTTTTGGAATACCCTACTATGGGGAGGAAAAAAAAGGCTGTTCATGCTATCCATGCCCCTCATAATTGTGTAAACTTCTATAAAGTCACTACTCAGCCCTTGCTGCTCCAGGGAAAAAAGCTTCAGCCTCCCTACAGCTCAAAACCTGCAATGCAAACAACACCCTCGTAAAAGTCTCTGAACCCTTTCAAGTTAAACAGCATCTTTACTGTAATCTTTCATTTTACAAGTGGTTTTGAGCAAGATCTCTATGTATCAATTCACCCAACTATTTGACCAGTTCATGTTGTGCAGAACCCTATTATAAATGTCACCTGGCTGTTCATTGCTTTTAAACAAGTCCAGTAAGCACTTTGTTTGCTTTCAAATAAGATTATTCAGCCATTCTAACAGATAGGTCCAAATTTATCATTAAGAATGATATTGATTTTGTTAGTGTTGACTTTGTTGACATTGTCATGCTCATTAAGGATGACTATTCTAGTCCCTATGTCACATTTACTAGTATGCATGTCTGTGTTGGCCTTGAGGCCTTGCAATGCTGCTGGACATTCACAATGCATATGAAGTTAGGACAAGTAATTCAAAACCTGATCATCATCAAGGATACACTGCCTTGTTTATAAAATGACTTGTATCAGAATGGTGCCTTATGCAAAACCAGAAGAATGCTGGGCTGTTACTAGACACACAAAAGGACCTGCTGTGAAAAAGATTAATCTACTTTGAAAAGCATAGTCATGCAAGTTATTATTGATGAGCAGGAGTTGAGGAGGAAATAAGTAACCTACAGAGTAAAGACAATGGAATAATTCTGATCATAAATGTTTTCATTACTGCAGGGCCACATGCATATATACTCCTTATTTGCTCACAAGATATCTAACACTTAAGGCTGTGAAAAGAAAATGGACAAAAATAGAAAGTAAGTTATTTAAAAACAATTAAATAAATTTGTGACTGGGCAACTGGTTAGAATAGGATTTGAAAACAAAGTGAAAGGGCCAAAGTAGAAGGAAGACATACCAACAATTATAAGAGTGATAGATAACAATGTATTAATGCATGACCACTGGATATTTTTATTACATCTTGACATTTAAATTAAAAAGTACCTTTTACATAAGTTTTTTTTAAAAATTTCTCAACCATGGTTGAAACTCGTCTTGCTGAGACAAGTAACAAGTGATCGTACCTTGGCTGAATTACTCAAAGCAGCAATAAACACATTGTTTTTACCTAGTCTTGTGAGGTGGACACAATGACTGCAGATGCTGGAAATCCGATTCTGGATTAGTGGTGCTGGAAAAGCACAGCAGTTCGGGCAGCATCTAAGGAGCAGTAAAATCGACGTTTTGGGCAAAAGCCCTTCATCAGGAATATAGGCAGAGTGCCTGAAGGGTGGAGAGATAAAGATTAGAACCTATTATTAATCTTAAAGTTCCAAATGCAATTATTCATAATGATCTCCTCTTAGATTAAAGAAGGCACATTTGTTCATGAATATAACTGTGCTTTTGAAAGGAGTATATTTTTTATTAGATTACTTACAGTGTGGAAACAGGCCCTTCGGCCCGACCCTCCGAAGAGCAACCCACCCAGACCCATTCCCCTACATTTACCCCTTCACCTAACACTACGGGCAATTTAGCATGGCCAATTCACCTAACCTGCACATTTTTGGACTGTGGGAGGACACCGGAGCACCTGGCGGGAACCCACGCAGACATAGGGAGAACGTGCAAACTCCACCTAGGCAGTAGCCTGAGGCAGGAATTGAATCTGGGTCTCTGGTGCTGTGAAGCAGTAGTGCTAACCACTGTGCCACCACTGCCTTGGTAAGAATGTTTGTTTCAGTGCCTTGGCATCACATTAAATACGTAACTGGATTTAGTGGTAGTAGCCAATTTTGCAGCATCCTTTGAAATAAACATCCATGCAATGGCTATGTAATTCCTGAAAATTTGCCTTGACTAGGTTGTTTTATTATTGTTAATATTATCTATTATTTAGTAGACAAAGTTTACATTTGTTGCTTTCGGAAACATGCACAAGCATTTTGGAGCTGGAGCTGACCAGGAGCAAACAGAGAGCAGTCTGGGAAGGTAAGAGATTCTGATTTGAAACAATTTCAACTGAGGAGAAACTAAAAAGTGACATCACAGGAGGGCTGTGATTTGATTGGTTAATAAGGGAGTCTGCTGAATTTGAATCTGTATTAATTTGAATCTTGTTAATTTATTGGTTACAAAGTGCATAAGCAAAGATACAAAAAGTTAAAATTTTAAAAAACAAATTCAAAACTAATCAAATAAAATAAGGACGGAGGGTCAGGTGATGTGTTCTTGCTGCATGATGTGGGAGCTGGTGGACCCCATTGTGGTGCCCAGTGACCATGTCTGTAGTAAGTATTGGTTTCTGGAAGAACTCTGGCTCAGAGGTGATGAGTTGGAGACTGAGGTTCAAACATTGTGACACATCAAGGAGGCGAAGAGTTCCTGGATGCTGTGTTTCAGGAGATAGTCACACCATTTACATAACTAACTCAAATTCACCCAGTGGTCAGGGACAGGAGGGTGTGGCTGTGAGTTGAGGCAGGCAGAGGGTTCCCGGGGGTGGAGTTGCAGGAGCCTCAGTCCCTGTCTTTGACCAACAGGTTTAAGGGTTTTGCTCCCTGTATGCTCGCGAATGGGGACTGCAGGAAGGATGAACCAACTGACCGCAATACTGTGGTGCAGGGACCCATTCAAGTGGGGGGAGAGAAGAGAAATGTT
Source organism: Chiloscyllium punctatum (assembly GCF_047496795.1). NCBI lineage: Eukaryota > Metazoa > Chordata > Chondrichthyes > Orectolobiformes > Hemiscylliidae > Chiloscyllium > Chiloscyllium punctatum. The sequence goes on along the minus strand of NC_092747.1, from coordinate 60,550,184 downwards.
GTTGTAATTGGGGGTAGTATAGTTAGAGGCATAGACACTGTTATCTCTGACCCGGATCAAGAGTCCCGAAGGTTGTGTTGCCTGCCTGGTGGTCAGGCTCAGGATACCTCTTCTGGGCTGCAGAGGAACCTGGAGTGAGAGGTTAAAGATCCAGTGATCATGGTCCACATAGGTACCAATAACATAAATAAAACTAGGGCAGAGGTTCTGTTAAGGGAGTATAAATAGCTAGGCGCTAAATCAAAAAGCCAAACCAAAAAGATAATAATCTCTGGATTACTATCTGAGCCACAAACTAATTGGCACAGGGTCAATAAGATTAAGCAGGCAAATGCGTGGTTCACAGATTGGTGTGGGAGAAATGGGTTTGGAATCATGGGACATTGGCACCAATACTGGAGAAGAAGGGACCTGCTCCAATGGCGGTGTCTTCATCTGAACTGTGTCAACCCAAGTCCTAGCGAATCACTTAACTCGGCCTGTAGACAGGACTTTAAACTAAATGGGAGCCGGGGGGGGGGGGGGGGGGGGGGGGGAGAGGGGCTCAGTTATTGGACGAATTACAAAACCTGAATTAAAGGAAGAGGTAAGAGTGCAGAACTCAGAAGAGATTATTAAAATCTCCAGCACAGACACAAATAGGAAAGAGTGTATGGGCAGGATTAGCAATCAGACTGGACAAATGAATGACAATGACGAGACAGACAGTTAATACAGGACAAGAAGTATTATATTTGAATGTACACAGTATAAGGAGGAAGGTAAATGAGCTTATGCTCAGATAGAAATTGGCAGGCATGACGTGGTGGGCATCACATAGATGTGGCTGCAAGGGGATCATGATTGCGAGCTGAATATTCAAGGATATTGAAAAGATAAGGGGGTCGGGTTGCCTTATTAGTAAGAAATTAAATTAAATCAATAGTAAGAAACAAAATAGGGTCAGATGGAGTAGAGTCTGTGTAGGTAGAATTGAGGAAACACAAAGGTTTAAAAATAACCATAGTTGGAATTATACCTAGGCCTCCAAATAGTAGTCAGGAGCTGGGGCACAAGATACACCAGGAGGTAGAAAAGATGTGCAGGCAAGGCAAAGTTACAGTGATCATGGGGGATTTCAATATGCAGTGGACTGGGAAAATCAGGTTGGTAGCGCATTGCAAGGAAAGGAATTTGTGGAATGTGTATGAGATGGCTTTTTGGAGCAGCTTGTGGTGGAGCCGACTAGGGAACTGGAATACTGGATATAGTGTTGTACAATGAAGCAGACTTGGTGATAGAACCCTGAGGAGGCAGTGATCATAATATGATTGAGTTTACTCTGCAATTTGAGAGGGAGTAAATAGAATCAGAGGTAACGGTATTACAGCTGAATACAGGCAATACAGAGGCATGAAGGAGGAGCTGGGTAGAATTGACTGGGAGAGAAGCCTAGCAGGAAAGACAGTGGAACAGCAATGGCAGGAGTTTCTGGGAGTAATTCAGGAGACACAGCAGAGATTCAACCTGAGGAAAAAAAAACATGGTACAGGGAGGTTGAGGATGAGGAGAAAGTGAGGACTGCAGATGCTGGAGATCAGAGCTGAAAATGTGTTGCTGGAAAAGCGCAGCAGGTCAGGCAGCATCCAAGGAGCAGGAGAATCGACGTTTTGGGCATGGGTCCTTCTTCAGGAAGGTTGAGGCAACCATGGCTGACTAGGGAAGTCAGGAATAGCATAAAAGCAAAAGAGAAAGCATATAACGTGGCGAAGGGCAGTGGGAAACCAGAGGATAGGGAAGCACCCAAAGACCAACAAAGGGCATCAAGAAAAGAATAAGGAGGGAGAAGATTAAATACGAAGGTAAGCTAGCCAGTAATATAAAGGAAGACTCTAAGAGTTTGTTTAGATACATAAAGGACAAAAGTGTAATTGGGCCACTGGAAAATGATGCTGGAGAGATAGTAGTGGGGAACAATGACTGAGGAACTAAGTAATTACTTCACATCAATCTTCACAGTGAAAGACACAAGTAAATCCCAAAAATTCAACAATTTGAGGGGGCAAAGCTGAGTATGGTGGCTATCACCAAGGAGAAGGTATTAGAAAAACTGATGGCCTGAAGGTGGATAAATCATCTGGACCAGATGAACTACACCTAAGGGATATAGCTGAAGAGATAAGGGATGCATTAGTGGTGATCTTTCAGGAATTGCTAAAATCGGGGAGGGTCTCAGAGGACTGGAAAATCAATAACGTGACACCGCTGTATAAAAAGTGAGTAAGGCAAAACATGGAAAATTATAGATTGATTAGCCTAACATCAGTCATGGGTAAGATCCTGGAATCCATTGTGAAGGATGATGTTTCTGAATATTTGGAAGTGTATGGTAAAATAGAGCAAAGTCAGCATGGTTTGATCAAGGGGAGATAATGCCTGACAAATCTGCTAGAATTCTTTGAGGGAGTAACAAGCAAGTTAGCCAAAGAGAGCCAATGGATGTTATCTACCTGGACGTCAAGAAAACCTTTGACAAGGTGCTACACAGGAGCCTACTGAGTAAGAAAAGTACCCATGGTATCAGAGGTAAGGTGCTAGCATGGATACAAGCTTGGCTATCTGGTAGAAAGCAGAGAGGACGGCAGCCAGTGATAAATGGTGTTTCACAGTTTCATTGTTGGGACTACAACTTTTCACTTTATACATTAACGATTTAAATGAAGGAACTGAAGGCATTCTGACTAAGTTTGCAGACAACACAAAGATAGGTCAAGGGACAGACAGCATTGAGGAGGTGAGGAGGCTGCAGAAAGATTGGACAGGTTAAGAGAGTAGGCAAAGAAGTGACAAATGGAGTACAACATAGGAAAGTACGAGGTCATGCACTTTGGTAAGGAGAATAGAGGCATGGATTATTTTCTAAATGGGGAGAAAATTCAGAAGCCTGAAATGCAAAAAGACTTGGGCGTTCTAGTCCAGGATTCTCTCAAGGTAAACTTGCAGATTGAGTCAGAAATGTTACGACAAGGAGATGAACTCCTCTGTTAATTAAACCAAACACCCAGAAAAGCTCACCTTGCCTTGTAATCTGTTAAGATATGAGTGACAGAGAACTCACAAATTCAACAGTTTAAAGAAAATAACACAATTTATTTTTTAACCTAAAAGTGAACATTAAACAACTACTTACAATTCTAAGCCCCCTTTCTCTTAACTGCTTATTGTCTGCCTCCAACTCTGTAACAATATGCTGTTACAATAAGGCTCTTATCAAAACTACATCAACTTAATTTCAAAATCACACAGCAGCTGTCATCTTCTGTGTCTCTCTTCTTCCAGCTGAGGATCTCCCTGGATCGTCTTTCTTTTTTTATTGCGAGTATGTTTCACATGAAAAGGTACCTTTTTAATAAAGAGTGTTTCTTAATTTCTTGGAGTGCAAGATGTGAGATCTCCAGGCATAATTTAAACTGGTTAAATTCGAATTTTTGTCAAAACAGCAACCAAAACTCAGGCATCCCTTTCATAGCCAAATGTTATATATTTTAAATTTTCCAGTATCCTCTGGGTCTGCCATCTGGTCATATCCCAGGTGCTTGTAAACTCTCCGTTCAGAACAGCATTCATTCTCTCTTAAAGATATAGAACACACCTTCAACTTCATAACACCTACCTCCTTAAGAAAAATATGAATAATCATATTGAAAAGATGGCTTCAATTTTTTCTAATTCTTAATCCCCATATGATGAAATACACCGGTCATTAATCTAAATTATAGTTTTCATATTAATTTCTGTATACTTACATAACATTGGTATCTGTCTAATTCTATCTACACTTTCTTTAAATCTGTGATCATGCATTTGCTATCACCTTTTTACAATCCGCAACATGTACAATTTGTAAATTAAAAGTCTAACATAAGGTCTCAATGAAACAGTCTCATATTTGTCTTTAAATCTTTACAAGCATGTATGAGGATTATGGTCTGTGGACACAACCGTCTCTAACACATTGTTATATAAACATTAAAATGTAAGGCCAGTACCAAACTCAATAATTCTTTTTGATGGGAGAGTATTTTATGGGTGTTAAGTTTCTTTGAAAAATAGCCAATTGGCTGTTCAGTTCCATCATCATCTTCCTGTAGCAGTACAGCCCAATTCCTTTGTCACTAGCATCGATTGCAACTTTGAAGGGTTTCCAAAAATTTAGTGTAACTGGTGCAGTGATTAGCATAACTTTTAACCTCTCAAATGCCTTCCTGGCATTGTTTTGTCCATCAAAATTTTGTGTTTTTTTAGTAAATCATTTTTTAAAAAAAATTCATTCATGGGATGTGGGCATCGCTGGCTCGACCAGCCTTTATTGCCCAGTGAGGATTTAAGAGTCAACTACGTTGCTGTGGGTTCGGAGTCACACATAGGCCAGACTAGGTATGGTTGTCAGTTTTCTTCCCTAAAGGACATTAGTGAATCAGATGGGTTTTTCCAACAATCGACAATAGATTCCTGGTTATCATAGACTCTTAATTCCAGATATTTATTAAATTCAAATTCCACCACCTGCCATGGTGGGATTTCAATCCAGGTTTCCTGGGTCTCTGGCTTAAGAGTCTAGTGATAATACCACTAGGCCATTGCCTCCCCTGTTAGCAGTGCTCCCACGCCACTGAAGTTTGGAACAAATTTCCAGCAGAATACGCTTAGTCCCAAAAATCAAAGCACCTCTTTCTTCAAGGATGGTCATGGAAATTCCTCGATGGCCTTTGAATCATGTTCCTTAGGGTCAACCTTCCATGACCCATGTTATGTCCCAAGAATGTCATCCCTGCCTTCGCAAATTCTATTTTCTTTAAGTTTATTAACAGTTTAGCTTCTCATAATCATTCAAAGAGCTCGGCCAATTGTACCATTTGATCTTTCCAAGATTCGTTATAGATTACTACATCATCCAGATAAACTGCACAAATTGTTAATCCAGCCACAACTCCATTCATGAGTCTTTGGAATGTGGTTGGTGCATTCCTCATTTCAAAGGGCATCACTTTGAATTGATACAGCCCATTTGGGGTTACAAACACAAACTACTTCTACTTTCTCTGATAAAGGTACCTGCCAATAACCATGCAGTAAGTCCAACTTTGTAATTTAAGTAGACTATCCAATTTTCTCTATACAGTCCTCCAATTTTGGTATTGGATAGGAGTCTGATTTTGTTATGGCGTTGACCTTCTGATAGACCACATAAAATTGGTTAGTCCCATCAGGTTTGAGAACTAACATGATTGTCAAATTCCACTCACTCTGACTCGGTTTGATGATATATTTGTTGAGCATCGCATCCACTTCCTTCTTGACTTGTGTGGCTTTGAGAGGATTAAGTCTGTAGGGGTGTTGTTTTATTGGAACAGCATTCCCTAATTCCACCTTATGCACAATAGTATTAGTCCTCTCCATTTTATTCCTGCAGATGTTTTCATACTGCTTCAACAAACCTTTCAACTCTGTTCTTTGCTCCTGAGACAGATAGCTATATTAATCCACAAGGACTTCCTCATTATTTAACATATTTTGAGGCACATCAAACTCCATGACATCTGGATTTGATTCCTCACTTTGCGGGACAGTAACTAACACCTGTTTCACCAGTGCCCTATCTTTATCAGAGTAAGGTTTCAAAATATGTACGTGAGGTACCCGATACAAATTTTTTCTAGTTAGCATCTTTACCAGAAAACCTAACTGACTTGACATTTTCTGAATTTGATAGGGACCACTAAACCTGGCTTGAAGAGATCTCCTACCATTAGTAACAAAACTAATACATCATCCCCACAGGAAAACATCCGAATTTTACAGTTTTTATCTGCTGCTTCATCCTATGCTGCACCCTCTTCAGGTGCTGTTTAGCTAACTCACATACCGATTTAATCTCTCCCTCATCTCAGATACATCATCCAGCTGTGAGATCTCCGACTTCGGTCCTATCAATTTTTCTTTAATTAATTTCAAAAGCCCTCTCACTTCACATCTGAATATTAACTCAAAGGGAGTAAACTGAGTAGAATCATTTGGGGTATCTCTAATGGCAAACAACATGAATGGGATACCTTTATCCCAATCATTTGGGTAATCCTGACAGTACACTCTTAACATGGTCTTCGGGGTCTGATGCCACCTTTCCAAAGCTCCCTGAATTCGGGATGGTGGTGCACACTTGATTTAAAGTGTTGTATGCCTAAGCTATCCATGATTTCCTGAAACAGCCTAGCAGTAAAATTAGACCATTGGTCTGACTGAATCTCTTTACCATACTGGGTAAAGAAGCTACCAACTCCTCCACCACTCTTTTTGCCTTAATACTCTGTGATGGAATTGCCTCCAGGAGTCTGGTAGACCCATCCATTATGGTTAGCAAGTACTGGTTCCCACTTTTTTAGTTTTTGGGAGGGAACCTATACAATCAATTCTAACCCGCATGAAAGGTTCTTTGATTATTGGAATTGTGAACAAAGGTGCTGGTTTTATTACAGCCTGTGGCTTACCTACCATTTGGCACGTATGACATGTCCGGCAAAATTTAACCACATCTTTGTGCATTCCAGGCCAATAAAAATTGTTTTTGTATCTTAGCCTGAGTCTTTCATACCCCTAGGTGACTTCCTTGTGCTAGTCCATGTGCTACTTGTAATACCTCTGTCTGTATGCTACTGGCAACACAATCTGGTGCACCTCTGCCCATTTCTCCTCTGCACTAACCCTGCCGTGATCTGCATTTTTATCTTAGGATTCTATCTTTAAGAATAATAACTCCCAGGAATACATTCTGATTCCTCTTCTGAGTATATATCAATACATACATCTTTTATTATCCTGTCTTTCTGTTGTAAATCCATTAGCCTTTCAGGACTAAATACTTTTGCCCAACCCTCTACCTGTTCAGGTTTTTCCTGCACCATTACATCAAACAGGGCATCTGCTATTTGAACCTCAACTCCTTTGTCTTTCTCTTTAGTTTTTGCTTCTTGCTGTGACTTATGACAGTGGGATCTTGTTGCTACACAGCCTAGAAAAATTCTGGGGTACTTTCTTTTAACACCTCAGTTCCCTAATATTCCTTTGGCTCACAAGGGGTGTCACTCCTACCTTGGATCCTGATAAATTGTTCCCAAGAACAAACTTTGTTCCTGGAATTGACACTCTGTCAATCATTCCCACTGTTACTTCCCCAGTCTTGATTTGGCTCTCCAACCTGATCTTACAGAGGGGAATGCTAAATTTCTGTCCATCTATTTCACAAATTACCACTCTCTTGGGTAACATGTGGGCGGCACGGTGGCACAGTGGTTAGCACTGCGGCCTCACAGCGCCAGAGACCCGGGTTCAATTCCCGCCTCAGGCGACTGACTGTGTGGAGTTTGCACGTTCTCCTCGTGTCTGCGTGGGTTTCCTCCGGGTGCTCCGGTTTCCTCCCACAGTCCAAAGATGTGCAGGTCAGGTGAATTGGCCATGCTAAATTGCCCGTAGTGTTAGGTAAAAGGGGTTAATGTAGGGGAATGGGTGGGTTGCGCTTCGACGGGGCGGTGTAGACTTGTTGGGCCGAAGGGCCTGTTTCCACACTGTAAGTAATCTAATCTAATCTAATAAAAAATGTCAGAAAGAATGCAAATATGTTCATCTCTTACTATTAGAGACTGATTAGCACCTGTATCTCTCAAAAAATTGTAACTTCTTTTCCTTTTTCCCCCGTGCTTCCTGAGTAAATTTTACCCAGAAAGGTGAAGTCTTTGTAGCGATCAGTCACTAACTCAATACTCAAATCCTGCCTAGGCTGTACACTCTCCTGTAGCTCCTTGACTTTTCTTGGCATTTTCTTTACTACTTTCACTAATCCCACTGTTTTAGCTTCTTTTACCACATCTTCTCCCACAATGCCTTTCTTCAACAACCAGCACTGTAATTTTGTGAGTCCCATCTTACCGCAGTGGAAACACCTGAGGCGTTTCACCTCCTTTTCACCCTTGGGGGTTCTTTTTTAACCCCTCTGTTAATTAAACTAAACACCCAGAAAAGCTCACCTTGCCTTGAAATCTGTTAAAATATGAATGACAGAGAACTCACAAATTCCATTATTTAAAGACAATAACATCAACTTTTTTTATCTTTAAAAGTGAACATGAAACAACTATTCACAATTCTAAACCCCTCTTTCTCTTAACTGTTTATTACCTGCCTCCAACTCTGTAACAATACGCTGTTACAATAAAATTCTTATTAAAATTATATCAACTTAATTTCAAAACCACACAGTGACTGTCATCTTCTGTGTCTTTCTTCTTCTGGCTGAGGATCTCCTTGGGTCATGTTTTTCTTATTGCAAGTATGTTTCAATGAAAAAGTATCTTTGAAATAGAGTGTTTCCTAATTTCTTGGAGAGCAAGATGTCAGATCTCCAGACATTTCTGTCTTGATGGAAATTGTACTCTCTCCAATTTTCAAAATGTCCGCATTTTTGAAACACCCAACATCAGATTGTCTCATTGGTTCGATGTTGGCAAACAATAAATTCAAACTTGATTGGGTTTTAATATCCTGGGGCATAATTTAAACTGATTTGGTTCAATGTGAATTGTTGTCAAAACTTCAACCAAAACGCGGATATCCCTTTCACAGCCAAATGTTACAAATTTTCAATTTTCCAGTACACCCTGAGACTGCCATCTAGTCTTATTACAGATGCTTGTAAGCTCCCTCAGTTCAGAATAGCATTCAGTCTCTATTAAAGGTACAGTACACACCTTCAACTTCATAACAGCAGTTAGGAAGGCAAATGCAATTTATTTTGAGAGGACTTTAAAATAAACACTTGGATGTTCTTCTGAGGCTCTATAAGGCTTTGGTCAGACCACATTTGGAGTATTGTGTGCAGTTTTGGGCCCCATATCTCAGGAAGTATGTACTGGCCCTGCAGCATGTTCAGAGGAGGTTCACGAGAATTGTGCCAGGAATGAAAAACTTAACATGAGGAATGTTTGAGGATTCTGGGTTTCTATTTGAAGGCGTTTAGAAGGATGAGGGGGGATCTAAAGTAAAGGGAAGGCCTTTCAGTAAAGAGCCAGAGAGTGGTGAATCATTGGAATTCATTGCTACAGAAGGGTGTGAAGGCCAGGTCACTGAGTACATTTAAGATGGAGATAGATAGGTTCTTGAATATCAAGGGGATTAAGGGTTACGGGAAGAAGTGATTGAGAAATTTATCAACTATGATTGGATGGTGGAGCAGACCCGATGGGCTGAATGGCCTAATTTCTGCTCCTATGTCTTATGTTCTGCTTTTGCAGTTGCTGTTTTTCAAAGATAGTTATGTGCCCAGAATTATGGTCTTGAGACAAAAGTTTTGATGAACTTGAGATGTTAATGATTGCAGGATGGGGAGTTCACTTGGATTTGGGTTCATAAGGCTCATAAAGTGGAATCTCCTTAGATGCTATCCAGTTTAATAATGAGATTGCTGACACCGCCAAAGTGCTCTTAGAATGCATGTGCAAAGTGACCTTGTGCAGTATTCCTGTCAGGACTGCAAGTGACACCATTCCATTCTGTTTGCTGTTATTTATTGTGCTTATTTAGACACCGTCATGTTTTGTTTTATTGATGGATCATTTCACAAAGTCTGCATGTGCAGAACTTTCCATATGCGCAATGTAGGAGACACAACCATTTGTAACACTGAACTGAACAGATTGCATTAATGTATTTGACTTACATATATACACCAGCACATTCTACATGAAAACTGACTTAGATGTATTTTTAAAATATTTGATTTAATTGGTCATCCTAAGATTTATATACACCATCTGACAGTAGATTCATGTACAGAAAGGAAATTAGGAAGGCAACTAAGGTTGCTTTGATTAAATCGCACAAACACAAAAGAGCTTTAAGTCATGGTCACTTGGAAAATCATGGAAGTCAGACACTTCTGAACAGCAATAATTTTTGTTACATTTGTATTGTACCTGTCAATATTGCTTTATGCCTCAGTAGTTTCATGATTAAAGATTTCTTTTCAGAAATAAAGAAGCATTACCACTAAATTCCAAGCTATCTTCTGAAAAACACAGTACCCACAGTGAAAGTACACTTTTCTTTGAAATGTCATATTTCTTGACAAATAATTTATGAATGTAAGACTGTATCACTGCATAAAAAACCTGATCCAAAGTTCTTATCACAGACCTCAACAAAAACTGCCTGCAAAGAACACTGTCTTGTGGTTTTCCCTTTTCTCAATGACGGTGAGAACTGTTTTTTAAATAGGGGAGTTTTGCCATAGTGGAGAAATCTGATCTTCCACAGATATAAAATTAGCTTTTCAAAGCTTCTTAATCAGATGTGTCATCACTGGGCAGGCCAGTATTTATTGTTCACCTCTAATTATCTAGACAGCTATTATGAGTTAACCACATTACTGTAGGTTGGAAATGATCTGTAGGCCCGACCAGATAAGTATGGCAAATTTACTGCTTAAAGGACCTTAGTGAACCAGATGGGTTTTTACAACAATCAATAGTGTTTACATGGTTTCCATTAGGTTAGCCTTTTCTTCAATTTTTTAAAATTGACTGCCAATTTCACCCACTGCCATAAACGCATGACCACATGGCCACACGCAAGGGGTTCTAGATGACTAGTCCAATGATTATGCTACTGTATCCCTTTAGCAGAACTCTTAGATGTATTTGATGGTAATTATTAATTCAGTATGGCATTTAAAAACTCCTCTTCCAGCAAGGTACAAGTTTATCCAGGGTTTCTGCAGCAAGGCTTGTAAATTCTTATAATTGGTTTCCAATGATTTCAGTTGGTTGAGGTTGGGAAAAGTATTTGAATAGCATACCCTCTGCAGAAATGCACCATTTGTGGATTCAAGACATTGTTCACAGTTATGACAGAAACAGACAGCAATAATAATCTCGACGTTAATTACCGCTGCAAAATCCGCACAAGAATCATTGTGGAAAGAGGTTGACTGAAATTTGAGTTATTTTGAGTGGAGTAAAGAAACCAATTAAGAATCTCTTGAATACTCTGGATTGTTTCTCTTATAACTGAACTGTGTATGGTCAATGACTTTGCTTTGTTTGCTAAATTACAGCATCCACGCAAGATGGTGAACCAAATATACGAATGTATATTTAGATTTTCATTCATGTAATGTGTACACTGCTAACCAGACCAGCATCAACTACCCTTGAGAAAGTGGTGGTAGGTCTGTTTGATGCCTTGTAGTGCTTGGAGTGTAGATTCTTCCATACTGCAGTTAATTACAAAATTTGTAGTGATGAATTGAAGTATTTCCAAGTTAGGATGCTGATGTGCTTGAGAGGGAATTTGCAGATAGCATTGTTCCCGGTACCTGTTTTCTTGTCCTTGTCATTCTTGATTTTGGATTCAGAATTCTGGAAGATGCTGTTGAGGAAGCTTTGGCAGTTTGCTGCATTCCCACTGGGCCAGATTTGATGTACAGCAGTGAATGCTTTGTGTTGCTTTGTTCTAGATGGTGCTAAATTTCCTAAACGTTGGTGGAGCTGTAGTCATCCAGGCAAATGGAGTGTATTTCATCACTTCTATTTTGTATCTTTAAATAGTAGAAAGCAATGGGGAGTCACATTATTTGCAACTGGATCAGGTGAGTTGCTGCTCAATGGTGACCTCCAAAATTTGGATAGTGAAGAAGTCAGCAGTGGTAATACATTGAATATCAAAAGGAAATGATTAGGTTTTTGTCCAACCTTTTGTTGGAGGTGGCATGAATGCCATCTGAACAACCCAAGTTAATATGTTGTTCAGGTCTTTCTGCAGGTAGCCGTGGACTGCTTCAGTATCTCAAAAGTTGAGAATGGAACAGATAACTTAATCTTAATTTTTAATTAACATTCCATTTGAGCTCTGATGAAGGAGGTAATTGATGAGAAGGTTGAAGATGGTTGAGTTAAGGCACTATCCCAGAGGAACATCTGCAACGATGACTTGGTCTCCAGCAACCATCAATATTTGTGCTAGATGCAACTTGAGCCACAATTCCTGATACTTTCATATAGTATAATTTGAGTATTGTTGACTCAAGAATGTAGATATAAAATTGAACTTGTTCTGTTAGAAGAAAGACATCTTACTTAAAAGATGTGTCCCATTTCCACCCTCATCCCTCAATAAAACTGCCTATATTGATCGAAAATAAATGATGAATATATAAATTATTGTTTACTGTAGCTATGCACAGAAATCAACATGGAGTTACATTATAAGGTGAGTGAACTGTCAACTTTTATCAAAGTTGTACTAAACATGTATAATGTATAAACAGTCAGGGAATCTTGTTAAATTATTGGTACATTCAACTTTCCAAGTTAAACAGTTTGAATATTTTAAGTTCTTTCTGTGTAGAAAATGCTTGTTTGGTGCTATATATTCAAGTAATATTAGCTTCAGGGATCTTCATTGTTTTTTGCAATAGTGAAGGGTGAGTTTTCATAAATTTCAGAACAAGATACTAACATACCCATTACAGCAGGGTCTGTGAATCATGAGTTCTTTGTATACTTGATATGGAAAATGTCCACTGTAGTTTCATGGCATTGTCTTAAGTCAAAATCGCAGTAACCAATAGAAAATCGTCCCTGTAAAAGAAACATAAAAATGACCTGATGCATCATCAGTGCTATTATATTTTAAAGAAAAAAACTTACCACATAGTCATAAAGTCAGACAGCATGGAAACAGATTCTTCAGTCCAACTCGTCTGCCCAATCTGATATCTTTCAACAATTAACATTCCATTGGCTATGGCACTTCGGTTTTAGCAATTTTGTTGAATTAATGACAAGCATGACTGCCACTTCACAGTAAAAAAAAGTGGCTCTCTATTTTACTTTAATAAATATTAACTTTAATTATGATATTTCTAACATCAATGTACAATGCATGTTGCTGTTTTAATTTTGTATGCTGTTTCCTGATTTTCACTTCTCCATTGCTGCCACTGTCACACATGTTTTAACTTAATTCTAATTGACATCAGAAAATGGACTGAATAATCATATTACAGGATGTTCCTCAGAAATGATCTACAAAAAGCTTCAATTTGTATAAAATGTTCATAGTCTAGGGATAAGTAATGAGCAATTTGTAACTTGCAATTGAAAAAGACCTGAAACCGAGTCTGTAAGAAAATCTTGAATCCCAATCTATGAATATTAGATGATAACATACAAATACCAGCAGTTGATCAGGTGTGGAAACAGGAATTGTGGAAGACTGAGGTATTTTGCTTGAGTTAAGTAATGCAATCTACTAATGGGAGAGAATTATGGCAAATGCTTGATTTGATATTACTACATAAAGGTATCTTGTGTTGATCAAATATGAAAAAAAGGCAGAAATTGTATGAGGATAGTTGGTGGTTGAGGGGCAAGAAAGGTCAGAAGTGTTGAAATTGGCGAGAATGAATGCAGGAAAGAATAGCAATAATAAACATGAGAGAAATGTGAATTTGAAGCTATTGGAAAGGAAACTCAGTGTTAGCAAGAGGTCGGTGAGATGGAGAATGAACTGTGATTCTCTTAAATTAGGAGAAACAAACTCACAGCCGCTCTTTTAAATGAGATCATTGGTCATGATACTTACCTTTTGAGTAAATCAAATGCTATTCAAAATTTGAAAATAGTTTATCTTGGATTGAAATTCACCACGTATGAGCAGAAATAAGCCATTCAGCCCACTGAATCTGCTCCACCATTCAAAGAAATCAGGCTGATCTGATAATCCTCAATTCCCACTTTCCTGCCTTTTCTCATAACCCTTGATTCCCTTGCTGATTAAATATCTGTCTTGGATATAATTAACCACTGAGACTCCATATCCTTGAAGGTAAAGAGATTCCTTCTTTCTGTTCTAACAGGCAACCCCTTATTCTGAGATTATTCCCTCTGGCCCTTCTATACAGAGGAACCTCGATTATCCGAATATCGGATTATCCGAAGGAGATCTCGAGGTCTGATAGAACATTACATCAAAGAGGTGTTTCCAACACTGATTGCATCTTTTGTTTATAATGATTAAAAATGAACCCGGCTTACTGAAATGCTGCCGAGAATAGCCCTGGACATCAACGGAAGCCCAGGCACCGTCTCCAAATGACTGACTGCCCGCCCTCTCTCCTGACACTTTCCCTGGAGTTCTACACAGGGTGTACCCTAAACCGCACCCCCCCCCCCCCCCACTTCCCCAGATAGTCTCTCCAACATTGTCCTGTACAGGGCAAAGGTGGGACTTGTCAAAACGTTGCAGTAAAAAATTGTGTGTTGCTGTGTGTGTGTGTTTGTGCTATTTTGAGACTCATCCCCCCAAAGGCAGCTGCAGTCTTGCTGTTGGTGTCCAGTCTGGCTGCCCTGAGGTGGGGGAGGGGGTGGGACAGTGTTGGAGGGAGTTTGGCGGGGGGGGGGGGCAGGGGGCAGGGGAGGTCTCACATGCAGCGTTCTGCTGCCTAGTCTCCTGAACAGGGAGCGGACCTAGCAAGTGCTTGCTGTCTCAATCCCACTGAACTTTTGGGGGGTGGGGGGTGGGGTGGGGCGAGAGTAGGGAAGATGGTGGGAGGCTTCAGCAATGCTGCAGATTCCTTACCCACAGGGTGTCTGCTCAGAAACAAACCCTGAGACAGAGAGAGGGAGCAAGGCAGGGAGAGTGAGGAAAAAGGAAACTTCAGAAAACTCTGAGCCCCAGAGGAGAGGCATTGAATTAATTAACTGAATAATCAATTATCTGAATGAAATATGGCCCGCCATCTCATTCGGATAATCAAGGTTCATCTGTATTTCAATAAGGTTGCCCCCTCATTCTTCTGAACTCCATTGAGTACAGGCCCAATCTTTTCAACTTCTCCTCAGTAGACACTATCTCCGTACTTAAGGTCAACCTAGTTAAACCTTCTCTGGACTGCATCCAATGCCACTATAATTTCCTTTGATAAGGGACCCAAAACTATTCACAGTATTCCAGTTATGGTCCGACTAGGCTTTGTATAGATTCAGTAAGACTTACCTATTTTTATACTCTATTCCCTTTGAAATAAAGACCAACCAGTGTTCCATTTGCCTTCTCTGTTACTGGCTGAACTTATATCCTAGCTTTCTGTAATTTATAAGTCAGAATTCCCAAAACTCTCCATTGCTAGAGACTTTCTGCATTTAAATAATATTCAATCCTTCTATTCCTCTTGCCAAAGTACATAACCTCACATTTTCCCAAACAGCATTCCATCCATCATGTTTTTGTCCACTCGTATATCCCTCTGCAGTATGTTTGTGTCACCCTCATTAATTGCATTCCCACCCATTTTTGTGTCATCTGAAAACTTGGCTAATACTTCATCGCTTCTATCATCTAATTCATCAATATATATCATAAATAATTGTTACCTCAAAGGGTACAAAAATGAATGAAATATTGTATCACAACAGGCCTAACTGGAAAATCACTGGCACTGTTCTCTCAAATCAATCTCCACAACAATATAGAGTAATATCTTGTAGTGAATGCTATTTTCAGAGCTCAGATGCAAGAGAGATGTACACTGACGTCTACATATAGAGGACTTCGAGAAAGAGGTTACTTTTATTCTTCAGGGTTAAAAATTTAAGTTTTAATGAGGGCAGCTAGATGAGAGGAGATTATTATAGTTATCAAAAAGGAAGGTTTCAAAAAGAATTTCTTTTACTGTGATACTAGTGGAGACTATCATCTGCTAGGTATGCGTGTTGTAAATTAAGATTTTTGATCATTTAAATGAATACTGGAAAACCATGTGCATTACATGCCAGGATCAGAGTCAGGAGATTACAAGTTATAGTTAGTACGTTTGCAGATGACACCAAAATTAGAGGTGTACTTGACAGCGAAGGTTAACTCAAGAGTACAACAGGTTCTGGATCAGATTGGACAATGGACCGAGGAGTGGCAGATGGAGTTTAATTTAGATGAATGTGAGGTGCTGCATTTTGGAAAGGCAAATTGGGGCAAGACCTATAAGGTCCTGGGGAGTGTTGCTGAAGAAAGAGATCTTGGCGTGCAGGTTCATTGTTCCTTGAAAGTGGAGTTGCAGGCAGATAGGAAAGTGAAAGTGTTTGGTATGTTTGCCTTTAGTAGTCATTGCATTGAGTGTAGGAGTTGGGAGATCATATTGCACGGCTGTCTAGGACATGGTTAGGCGACTTTTAGAATACTGTGTGCAATTCTGGTCTCCCTGCTATAGGAAGGGTGTTGTGAAACTTGAAAGGATTCAGAAAAGATTTACAAGGACGTTGCCAGGGTTGGAGGGTTTGAGCTATAGGGAGAGGCTGTATAGGCTGGGGCTATTTTCCCTGGAGTGGTGTAGGCTAAGGGGTGACCTTACAGAGGTTTATAAAATATGAGGGGTATGGATAGGATAAATAGATACAGTCTAATCTCTGGGATGGGGGAATCCATAACTAGAGGGCATAGGTTCAGAGTGAGAGGGGGGAAAATTTGAAACGGACATAAGGAGCAACTTTTAAGGGTGGTGCATGTATGGAATGAGCTGCCAGAGGAAGTGGTGGAGACTGGTACAATTATAACATTTAAAAGGCATCTGGATGGGTATATGAATAAAAAGTGTTTAGAGGGATATGAGCCAAGTGCTGGCAAATGGGACTAGATTAGTTTTGAATATTTGGTCGGTATGGACATGTTGTACAGAAGGGTCTGTTTCTGTGCTGTACATCTAAATGCCTCTAAATTCTATGTCTATTTCTGATCTTCCTTACTCAATGCTTTTTAAAAAATCTCTTCTGAATAAATCATACTTTTACCTGATTTGCTTATAGTAGTGGCGTGTTAATAGTGAGCATTAACAGTTAAGAGATGAGACTTTCCAAGTAATATTTGGGAAGGTGAAACTGCATTACGCTTTCCAAAAAGAAGCAGAGATTATTAATTCCTTATACATGGAAGGTACAGTTATCCTCAGTTTGTTTTCCACCTATGCAAGAACAGACATAAGAGGCTGAAAAATTACATCAGAATACCGATAAGTTGTTCTGAAATGAACGTATGAATTGGGCACAACTTGCTCTGTCCTATGTGGTGTCTGCAAAAATTTCTATTTCATTTATTTCTGATATTTTATTCGGAATGCATCTATCCCTGTGCAACTTAATGTTCTAAGCAAATCTTCAAGTTCAACAGATGATTTTCATTTAAGTCTCTGGTGGGACATTGGTGTCGCTGGCTGGGCCAGCATTAATTGCCCATCCCTAGTTACCCTTCAGAAGGTGGTGATGAACTGTTTTCTTGGACAACTGCAGTATATATGCTGTAGGTAGACTCACAATGCCATTATGGAGGTAATTCCAGGAGTTTGACACAGCAAAAATGAAGGAAGAGTCAGATATTCCCAAATCAGGACGTTGACTGGCTTGGAGGTGGTAGTGTTTTTGTGTATATGCTGCCCTTGTCCATCTAGATGGAAGTTGTCGTGAGTTTGGTAGAAGTTGCCTAAGAATCTTTTTGAGGCATTTCTGTAGCACATCTTGTAGGTAGTACACACTGCTGCTACTCAGTGTCAGTGCTGGAGGGTATGGATGCTTTTGGATATGGTGCCAATCAAGTGGGCTACTTTGTCCTGGATGGTATCAAACGTCTTGTACCATTAAAGCTGTACACAGAGGTAATTGGGAATTATTCCATCACACTTCTAACTTGTGCCTTGTAGATAGTGGATAGGCTTTTGGTAGTCAGGAGATGAGTCACTCACTGCAGTGTTTCAAGCCTTGGACCTGCTCTTGTTGCCACTCTTATTTACATTGAAAGATGAGTTGTGTTTCTGCTCAATGGTAACCTTTAGGATGTTGCTAGAGGGGAATTCAGTGTTAATCATGCCACAAATGTCAAGGCGTGGTGGTTAGATTATCTCTTCTTGGAGAAGGTCATTGACATCACACGTGCCACGCAATGTTACTTGCCACTTGTTAGCTCAAGCCTTTATTGTCCATACCCTATTGCATTTGAACATTGGTTGCTTCAGTATCTGAGGAGCCACAAGCAGTGCTGTATGTTGCACACTCATGAATGCACACCTCCAGTTCTGACCTTAAGATGGAGGGATGATTATTCATGAAGCAGCTGAAGATGCTTGGGTCTAGGACACTACTGTGAGGAACTCCTGCAGAGTAATCTTGGAGCTAAGATAACGGACCTTCAACAACCAGAATCAGAACCATCTTCCCTCTTTTGTTAGGACTCTTTGATGCTACACTTGTCAAATGCTGCCTTGATGCTAAGGATCTGTCACTCTCACCTCACTTCTGGAATTCAGCTCTTTTGTCCATGTTTGAATCAAGGCTGTAATGAGGTCAGGAGCTGAGTGGACCTGGCAGAACCCAAACTGGGCATCACTGAGTAGGTTTTTGTTGAGCAGGTGCTGCTTGACAGCACTACTGATGATCATCCAGCATCCAAAATCATCTCCCTTCATTTATACATCACACCCATTGCTGCTCTAAACCTTCATACTTAGTTTCTCGAGCTGTCTCCTTGTGGATCTCTCAAGTCTCACTCTATGCAAACTATTAACTCATCCAGAATTACATTTTATTCTTCAAAATAATAAGATCTCCTCACAACGGGTCTGGATAAAACCAAAATATTGCAGTTGCTAGAAATCCAAAAGAAAAACAAAATACTGCAGACAGCCAGCAGGTCTGGCAGACTCTGTGGAGAGAGAAACTGAGTTAATGTTTCAGGGCCAAAGATACTACTTCAGAATGCATTAGTTTAGGTTTTGCTTTGAGAATAATGATAATGCAATAGTGCTAACTTCTTATGGACTAAATTGAACTGAAAATTCTGAAATACAAATTTATTTCATTAACTGCGGAAAGTTGGAAGTTATGATCAGAATTGCCCTGCTGAACATTGATGTCAACATCAAGTCGATGTAAAGGTGTGAAAATAATATTCTGTAGATATTGGAAACCCATAATAGGACCATAAGATATAGGAGGAGAATTAGGCCATTCGGTCCATCAAGTCTGCTCTATCATTCAAACATGGCTGACATGTTTCTCAACCCCATTCACCTGTCTTACTAATAAAGAGCTTGTCTATCTCTGCCTTACATACACTCAATGACTTGGGTCTCCACAATCCTCTGCGGCAATGCATTCCACAAATTGACCAGCCGCTGGTTGAAGAAATTCTTCCTCAGTTCATTTCTAAAGGTTCATCCCTTCACTCTGAGGCTGTGCACTCAGGTCCTAGTCTCTACTATTAAGTTAAACATCCTCTTCACATCCATTGTACCCAGGCTTCTCAGCATTCTGTTTCAATGAGACCCCCCTCATCCTTCTAAACTCCATTGAGTACAGAGACAGTCCTCAACTGCTCATCATATGACAAGCCCTTCATTCCGGGACAGTTCTTTTTTCAGATACAAAACTGTGCACAGTATTTTAAATATGTTCGAAATGATAACGTTGCATTTGCCTTCCCAAGTGCAAACTGCCTGCATGTCAACCTTACTAAAAGCCTAAGCTAGAACTCCTAAGACTCTTTATGCTTCAGATTTCCAAAGCCTTTCCCCATTTAGAAAATAGTCAATTCCTCTATTCATCGTACCAAAGTGCATGACCTCACACTTTCCCACACGGTATTCCATCTACTACTTCTTTGCCCACTTTCTCCTAGCCAAAATCCTCCTGTAGCCTCCCCCCTTCCTCAATGCTACCTATCCCTCCACTTATCTTTGTGTCATCTCCAGACCTAGCAACAATGCATTCAGTTCCATTGTCCAGATCGCTAATGAACAACATAAATAGCTGTGGTCCCAATACTGCCACCTGAGGACCTCCACTAACCACCGGCTACAATCCTGAAAAAAAACCCTTTATCCCTACTCTCTGCTTTCTGCCAGTCAGCTAACCCTCTATCCATGCAAGTATCTTGCTCATAATACCATGGGTTCTTAGCTTATTTAGCAACCTACTGTGTAGCACCTTGTGAAAGATCATCTAGAAATCCAAATAGATCACGTCCATTGGCTCTCCTTCGTCTAACTTGCTCATTACCTCCTCAAGGAATTCTATCTTTTAGGGTTTAGGTGACCCAAGTGCGAGGTGTGGCAAAATCAGGTGACAGATGTATTGGAGTCCATCTCAGCAGTGAGATCATCTCGCTTCGTCTTTTATGCTACTCAAGTGGAATTGCGAGATTCTCGCTAGGTCGCAGTGGAATGAAAATTAATGGTGATTAATGCTTGTTAAACACTTTGTTAACATCACAACTTGCTTTATTAATATTAAGACTCTCGTATTACTAAATTTTGAAGTGGGAGAAGTTAACAAGGTTACCAGCACATGGAGATGATAGATTCAGCTCACCACTTGCTCCGAATTACCTCCATTTTGGGTACTGGGCAGGAGCTGCTAAGGGGACAATTCACGGTCATCAGCCACACACAGCTGTCATCTAGGGAGAGTGTCATCAGGCATATGAGAACTCATCACAAACATCCTGATACTTCCTTGAAATATTGGCAGCTATTCACAAGACACATGCAGTGTGCAGCAGTAACTGGCTTTGAGAAGACTACTTTGGGGACAGTGTGTGTATAGACAGGAATTCAGCTCACAGAATGCATCAGACTGAATCTCAGGGCTGCTTCTTGGCTCTCTTAACACTTGCTGATTTTGACTCGGCAAGATGGCGGCGATTCTGTAGAACTGCTGTGGACAGGTCTGCCTAACAGCCAAGGCATACTGGTGTTTTTTGCCACCGCTGGCCAACCTATGTGGTGGAATTATTAGTTTAAAACCTTCCAGAACACATTTGTTAATATTTGGGAGTGGGAAGGATGCCAAAGGGAAAAGGTGCAAGCAAACAGCAGCAGGGAGGACACTCCCCTGCAGCACCTACAACACCAGAGACTGCAGCAGTAGCAGCCTCTCCTGAACCCTCCAGGGACCTGACAGACTCACAGGAATTGGCTGCGGCGATGGGGAGACTTACTTGAAGGTTGGGGCTGCGATTGAGGAGATCCGTGGGGAGATTTGTGCCCAGGTCCAACCTATTGCATCTATGCTGCAGAAGCATGAGCACGAGATCCAGGGCCTCGGGGAGAAGCTGGAGGAGGTGGAGGGTCAAACTAAAGCCTTGGAAGCTGCAATGGAGTCCTCATCCAGTCGAATCCAGGTGCTGGAGCGAGAGGAGTGGGCCTTGTGAGACCATGTCGAAGACCTCAAAAATCGAGGTCAGAGGATAAATCTCTGAACTGTTGGGCTCCCTGAAGGTGAGGAAGGTGAGCAGCCAGTCAGCTTCTTTGAAAATTGGCTGCTGAAGTTTTTGGGCCTTCACATCGAGTCCAGCAGGCTTCAGATTGAAAGGGCATATTGGGTTACAGTGCACAGGTCCGGGCCGGTGCAGCACCCCCGCTCGGTACTAGTGCACTTCCATTCATATAAGGACAAGCAAAAGGTCATAGAAGCTTCCAGATCCCTGCGAAAAGATCCGCAGACACTGCTGTACAAGGGGTCAAAAATCAAGTTTTTCCAGGATTTCTCTGTAGTTGTAATTCAAAAGAGGAAGTCCTTCGATGAAGTTAAAAAGAGACTGAAGAACCTGGGCATCCAGTACTCCATGAGATACCCCGCAGTGCTCTATTTCAGCCACGAGGACTCAGTTTATATATTTGACTCAGCGGATAAAGCTAAAAACCTTGTGGCTGGGGGAAGAGTCTTCCATTCAAGGTTTTATAGTTGCTTTTTTGTAGTTTTTTGGTAGTAATAGTTGTTTATAGTTATGATAGAGTAGTTTTTGTATATATAGTTCTTCAAATCTGAGTCTTTATTTACTTATGCTCGGTGCTTTGTAAACAGGGTTCTCCCTCCCAGGGGTTCAAGGAACTCTGAAAAGGGGATATGGCTACGTGTCTTATTAAATGGTGCACCTGGAACATTAAGGGAAGTCATTCGCCTGTTAAAAGAAAAAAGTGCTTTCTAGCCTTAAGAGGGAAAGGGTTGATGATGGGGAACACCTGAAATTACAACAGGGGCATTATGACTGGGTATTCTTTTCATCCTTTACTACTAAAAGTAGGGGAGTGGCGGTACTTATCCAGAAAGATCTTCCATTCACATTATTAGAGCAGGTGAAAGATGTGATACTTAAAGCCCTGATACATGGGGAGGAATATGGCATTGTAAATGTCTACTGTCCTCCGGCGCATCCCCTCAAATCTTTGATTAGTGCTTTCTCTAAGTTGAGTGCTTTTTGAACACGGTACATTATTATAGGGAGGGATTTTGATTGTCTTTTGGATCTGACAGTGAACAGAATGCCTTGTGGGCCCCCAACTATTTCTTCGCAGGCCAAGCAGGTGGTTGACTTATGCGAGGAATTAGGACTGGTGGATATTTGGAGATGTCTTCACCCTACCGGCAGGGACTTCAACTTCTTTTCAAACCCACATAAATGTCACACCAGGATTGACCTCTTTCTGGCTCCCTCGGCCTTTCTGGATTCGATTATGGGTTATAAAATTGAGAATATAGCTCTCTCTGATCATGCAGCAGTGTATTTGGAGGTTAAGGCCAAGAGTTAGGGGCTAGGTTTGTGGCGTTTTGACCCTTTTTTCCTGAAGGAGAGTTATTTGGGTGGAACTGAGAAATAAGAAAGAGATGATCACCTTATTGGGATTGTATTATAGACTCCCCAGTAGTCAGAGGGAAATTGAGAAACAAACTAGTAAGGAGATCTCAGCTATCTGTAAGAATAATAAGGTGGTTATGGTAGGGGAATTTTACTTTCCAAACATAGACTGGGACTGCCATAGTGTTAAATGTGTACAAGACAATTTTCTGATTCAGTATATGGATGTAGCTACTGGAGAAGGTGCAAAATGACCTACTCTTGGGAAATAAGGCAGGGCAGGTGACTGAGGTGTCAGGAGGGGAGCACTTTGGGGCCAGCGACCGTAATTCTATTAGATTTAAAATAATGATGGAAAAGGATAAACCAGATCTAAAAGTTGAGGTTCTAAATTGGAGAAAGGCCAATTTTGGCACTTTGAGGCAAGAACTTTCGAAAGCTGATTGGAGGCAGACATTCGCAGGTAAAGGGACGGCTGGAAAATGGGAAGTCTTCAGAAATGAGATAACAAGACTCTAGAGAAAGTACATTCCTGTCAGGGTGAAAGGGAAGGCAGGTAGGTATAGGGAATGCTGGATGACTAAAGAAATTGAGGATTTGGTTAAGAAAAAGAAGGAAGCATATGTCAGGTATAGACAGGATAGATTTGAGTGAATTCTTAGAGTATAAAGAAAGTAGGAGTATACTTAAGAGGGAAATCAGGAGAGCAAAACGAGGACATGAGATAGCTTTGGCAAATCGAATTAAGGAGAATCCAAAGGATTTTTACAAATATATTAAGGACAAAAGGGTAACCAGGGAGAGAATAGGGCCCCTCAAAGATCAGCAGGGCGGCCTTTGTGTGGAGCCACAGAAAATAGGGGAGATACTAAATGAATATTTTGCATCAGTATTTACTGTGGAAAAGGATATGGAAGATATAGACTGTAGGGCAATAGATGGTGACATCTTGCAAAATGTCCAGATTACACAGGAGGAAGTGCTGGATGTCTTGAAACGGTTAAAGGTGGATAAATCCCCAGGACCTGATCAGGTGTATCCGAGAACACTCTGGGAAGCGAGAGAAGTGATTGCTGGGCCTCTTGCTGAGATATTTGTATCATTGATAGTCACAGGTGAGGTGTCGGAAGACTGGAGGTTGGCAAACGTGGTGCCACTGAAGAAGAAGGGCGGTAAAGACAAGCCAGGGAACTACAGACTGGTGAGCCTGACCTCGGTGGTGGGCAAGTTGTTGGAGGGAATCCTGAGGGACAGTATTTGGAAAGGCATGGGCTGATGAGGGATAGTCAACATGGCTTTGTGCATGGGAAATCATGTCTCACAAACTTGATTGAGTTTTTTGAAGAAGTAACAAAGAAGATTGATGAGGGCAGAGCAGTAGATGTGATCTATATGGACTTCAGCAAGGCGTTTGACAAGGTTCCCCATGGGACACTGATTAGCAAGGTTAGATCTCATGGAATACAGGGAGAACTAGCCATATAGATACAGAACTGGCTCAAAGGTAGAGGACAAAGGTTGTTTTTCAAACTGGAGGCCTGTGACCAGTGGAGTGCCACAAGGATCGGTGCTGGGTCCTCTACTTTTTGTCATTTGCATAAATGATTTGGATGCGAGCAAAAGAGGTACAGTTAGTAAGTTTGCAAATGACACCAAAATTGGAGGTGTAGTGGACAGCGAAGAGGGTTACCTCCAGATTACAACAGGATTTGGACCAGATGGACCAATGGACTGAGAAGTGGCAGATGGAGTTTAATTCAGATAAATGCGAGGTGCTGCATTTTGGGAAAGCAAATCTTAGCAGGACTTATACACTTAATGGTAAAGTCCTAGGGAATGTTGCTGAACAAAGAGACCTTGGAGCGCAAGTTCATAGCTCCTTGAAAGTGGAGTCGCAGGTAGATAGGATAGTGAAGAAGGCGTTTGGTATGCTTCCCTTTATTGGTCAGAGTATTGAGTACAGGAGTTGGGAGGTCATGTTGCAGCTATACAGGACATTGGTTAGGCAACTGTTGGAATATTGCATGCAATTCTGGTCTCCTTCCTATTGGAAAGATGTTGTGAAACTTGAAAGGGTTCAGAAAAGATTTACAAGGATGTTGCCAGGGTTGGAGGATCTGAGCTACAGGGAGAGGCTGAACAGGCTGGGGCTGTTTTTCCTGGAGCGTTGGAGGCTGAGTGGTGACCTTATGGAGGTTTACAAAATTATGAGGGGCATGGATAGGATAAATAGACAAAGTAATTTCCCTGGGATCGGGGAGTCCAGAACTAGAGGGCATAGGTTTAGGGTGAGAGGGGAAAGATATAAAAGAGACCTAAGGGGCAACGTTTTCACACAGAGGGTGGTACGTGTATGAAATGAGCTGCCGAAGGATGTGGTGGAGGCTGGTACAATTTCAACATTTAAGAGGCATTTGGATGGGTATATGAATGGGAAGGGCTTGGAGGGATATGAGCCTGGTGCTGGCAGGTGGGACTAGATTGAGTTTGAATATCTGGTCGGCCCGGAGGAGTTGGACCGAAGGGTCTGTTTCCATGCTGTACATCTCTATGACTCTGACGTTTTGAAGGAGTTTCAGGAATTCTTGACTATCAACTCAGGCACGGCTAGTAATCCATCTATACTGTAGGAGACTGCTAAGGTCTTTGCTAGGAGTTTAGCTATTTTGTATTCAGCTAGCCGGAAATGACAGAAGGAGGAACAGCAGTGTCTACTTGAGACGTAGTTGAAAGCCGTCAAGGCGGCACATTTTGCGCGGCCTTCAGTGCCTAAGCTACAGCGGATCATCGCCCTCCAGGCTGCCTTGAATTCAATACTGACATAAAAACGCAAAAAAAGAACTTGCTTTTGCTAGACAAAGGCTGTTCGAATATTGGAATAGGCCAGGAAAGTATTTAGCGTACCTGACGAGGAAAAAAGTATGCCCCTCAATCCACTACTGCAATCAGAGACAGCGCCGGGGTCCTTACATATGATGCTAGAAAGATTAATGAGGCTTTTCAGAGCTTTTACTCTGAACTGTGTCGGTCTGAAGGTTGCAAGGACAGGACGGCTAAAATGGAGACCTTTTTTAAGAACCTGGACCTCCCAGCGGTAACCTTGAAACAGGCCTCTCTCCATAATGCCCTGTTGACAGTTCAGGAAATACAGGAGGCAGCTAGGCAACTTCAGAGTGGGAAAGCGCCTGGCCTTGATGGTCTCCTGGGTGAGTTTTATAAGGAGTTTATTGGGATTCTGTCAGGGCCGATGTTGGAGATGTACAATCACTCCTATAAGCATGAATGCCTACCACCATCTTTGAGAGAAGCTAGTATTTCCCTTATTCTTAAGAAGGGGAGGGTTCCTGAGGATTGTGCCTCATACAGGCCCATCTCTCTATTAAATTCAGGTTTCAAGATCCTGGCGCTGAGATTGAAAAGGGTGTTGTCCCATATTTATTAAAGAGGGCCAGACAGGCTTTATACAGGGCTGTAGGTCCTCTAATAATATTAGAAGGTTGCTGAATATGGTCCAAGCTTGTCAGCAACAATCGCTTCAGGGGTTGGTGATTTCCTTGGATGCAGAGAAATCACTTGACCGGGTGGAATGGCCGTATTTTTCTTACATCTTAGAACAGTTTGGGTTAGGTGGAGTCTTTGCTAGGTGGGTGGAGGTTTTATATCGCCACCCTCTGGCTGCGGTCATCACCAACGGGGTGAAGTCTGGGAATTTTAGGATTTGTAGGGGGAGTCGGCAAGGCTGCCCCTCTCACCGTTGTTGTTTACATTGGTGATAGAGCCGCTGGCAGAGGCCATTTGTCAGAACATCCACATAACCGCTCTGGAAGTGGGATCGAAAGCACACAAGATTACACTGTATGTGGATGATGTCCTTCTGTTTTTAATCAAACCCAATGACCTCCATACCCCATTTGATACAATGTATCAATTCATTTGGGGCTATTTCAGGACATAAGATTAACTTTGCAAAATCGGAGGCTATGCCTTTGGGGAACGTTAAGGATGTACCAGAAGTCGAAGGTGGCCCTAAGTTCCATTTTAAGTGGTCACAGGCAGGGTTCCGGTACCTAGGCATTTTTATTACCCCCAAGTTTGATCTGTTATTTTGAAATAACTTTGCTCACTTGTTTCACAATATTAGGCGAGATCTCCAGAGATGGGAGGCTCTTCCAATGTCATGGCTGGGCCGAATGTCTCTCATTAAGATGAATGTCCTTCCTCGTTTGCTTTATCCCATGCGTATGCTCCCTATAATGTTTCCCAGGTCAACACTGCAAAAACGTTTGGGGTGGTTTGGTTCCTTTGTCTGGTATCATGGTCGGGCCCTCATCAAACTTACTAAATTGCAGTTGCCTCAAGGAGGGGGAGGAGTTGATTTCCCAGACATCAGGAGGTATCCATTGAGTTCCCTGCTGTCCTTTGTCTGCGATTGGGAAGGTAATGATCCAAACTCAATATGGCTGGATATCGAGGCCTCCCAAGCAAAGTGCCCTCTTATTAACCTGTTGTTCATGGATAAGATGAGGACAGTTATGGGCCATTGTCGGAATCCCATTGTCATTAGTACAGGCAAGGCATGGAGGACGATGTGTCAGAGTGAGGGTTGTTTATCTAAGACTTCGCCACTTACACGTATAGTTGGCATGCCAGGGTTCCGACCAGCGATGATGGACTCAGGGTTCAAACTATGGGCAGCAAGAGGAGTTTCTAGTTTGGAAGACTTGTTTGAGGGGGAGGTTATGATGTCTTTTGAGCAACTGAGCCACAAATGCGGATTACCCAGCAGAGATGTTATCCGCTTTTTTTCAGGTTAGGGATTTCATCCAGAAGAAACTTTGCTTCTCACTAAGCCCTATAAGCCCGATACAGAGAGGTTGTTGCTACGTTCCACAAGGACCCTTTCAGTTAGTGCCCTCTATTGGCTACTTGATGGCAGGGCCTGGCAGGATAGTAACCGGTTATGAGAGGTCTGGGAGCAAGAGCTGGGAGTGGAGATCTCTTCTGAAACATGGGAGAACACATGGGAGAATGCTTGAAAGATCTCAATCTGTAATAGGACATGCGCTGCACGGTTAAAAATTCAGCACAGGGCTCATCAGGCACTAGACCGTCTGGCGAAGTTTAAAAAAGGGGCATCTCCAGTGTGCTCCAAATGCAAAATAAGTGAAGGTACTCTTACCCATTCCTTCTGGACATGCAAAAGGCTCTGTGTTTATTGGAGCACTGTGGCAGGAGAGATAGGGAGGGTATTGAGGACTGAAGTCAAAGTAGACCCGATCTCTCTCCTCTTAGGTTTACCAAATTTACCATCTTTAGACAGGCATGGGAAG
The DNA here is from genome assembly GCF_047496795.1 of Chiloscyllium punctatum. Taxonomy (NCBI): domain Eukaryota; kingdom Metazoa; phylum Chordata; class Chondrichthyes; order Orectolobiformes; family Hemiscylliidae; genus Chiloscyllium; species Chiloscyllium punctatum. The sequence goes on along the minus strand of NC_092747.1, from coordinate 60,522,147 downwards.
AAACTATTTAATATTCGTGCACGATGTGCACAGAAGAACTGGGTGTCGGAGAAGCCAGGCTTGCTGGGATGGCAGAAATTAATTATGGAGCACATTCCCTTGGACTTTTTTACAAACATGGTGCACAGACAATTTTTATAAGACATGGCAGCCCTACTTGAGTTATTTTGATATGGCTTTGTCAGTTACCTTAACTAGGGCATTTATTTAACCAGGATGGCTAGATTTGTCAAGCCCTGGGCCCTGGAGGGAGTTTCCCCAAGTTAATACAGGTATACATACAATGCTCCCGTTCCTTTGTTTGGGAGCTTTGTGCTGAGCATAGCTGTTTTGTTTTTGTGTTTTTTTTTCTGTTTTTGCTTTTCTTTCTTTTTTCAGTGTTGCTTTGTATTATAGAGTAAGTTAATAGTTAGTTGATAATAGTTGTATTGTAATTTGTGTTTTTTTTTCTTTTACACCTACTTGCATGCTTGCAACCTCCATACTGTGAACTGCCTTGCTTGTTGGCACTTCATTCAGAACCAAAGGCTGTCTTTACTGCTGTTCTGAAGAGTTTTTTTTAAGCACAGACACAAGTTGCCTGTCACTGTTGAAATGGTATTTGGGAGTGTGGTCAGAAACATCTGACTGTATGGCAAACAAGATGTAACACTGACAGTAGGCGCCAGCTGCCTGAGTAGCAAACATGTACATTCAACAAATTGGACATGTCAGAAACTGTTGAGGGTTAGTCCCAAAGGGTCTGTTAGAGATCATGGGCATAGTCCATACACAGACCTTTGCCTCTGTTGTGGTCAGCCATTTGTTCAGGATGCTTAAGGTCCAGGGATCTGTGCTGGACAACCAGCACAAGCTGACAGGGATCTAGTCAGTCAGGTCTAGGAGCTGACTGAACAAGTCAGTCACACAGTTCAGGGCAGTCCTGAGTGTCAATCTCTTGAAATTTCCAAAGAATTTGGATACGGTGGAGAATCAACGGTAGAATGCGTTTGGGGAATCTAATCTTGGGAGGGGAAAGAGATATTTATACTAAAGGGGATAAGGATGCTGATGCATAGGGACTCTTGATTTGAAAGGGGGGATTTCAGAACAGCATCAGAGAGCATGTAGTCTATGCTGTGGGGTAATTGACTGTGGCCTATACAGATGGAGCACAAAGAAACATAAGACCATAAGTAAAGCCATTTGGCTCGAGTCCACTCCGCCATTCAATCATGGTTGAAGGGCACATCAACACCACTTATCCGCACTCTCCCCATATCCCCTAATTCCTTGCGAGATTAAGAATTTATCAATCTCTGCCCTGAAGACATTCAACGTCCTGGCCTTCACAGGCCCACCACTCTCTGGCTGAAGAAATATCTCCTCATTTCCGTTCTAAATTGACTCCTCCTAATTCTAAGGTTGTGCCCATGGGTCCTAGTATCCCTGCCTGATGGAAACAAATTCCCAGTAGATGCAAAGGTGCTAGGAATGGAGGTCAGGTTCTGTATGTATTTTCCAACTTTCCATAATAATTCACAAGCCCAAGGAAAGACCTAAGATCCAGTAGAGACATGGAGCGTGGCACCTTTAATCGCCCTCACTTTATCTTCCAATGTGTGTCACCTGCTCTTGTTGGCTCTGTAGCCCAATTAGGTCACTTGAAGTGTCTGGAACACATTTCTTTTCCCTTCTAAGGCACACACCTGCCTTGGAGAAACTTCTAAGGACTATGTCCAAATTCTCTAAATGGCAACCTGGGGTACACCCGGTAAAATGTTCTCCATTATCTGCTGAAAAGTTACACAGGTTGACAATACCCCATTTATCCGGCTGCGAAAAGCCATTTAGCGTTTGCTGGAAATCCCCACAAAGGTGAACTGACCCGTTAGGCTTCACAATCAATATGACCAGTGCTGACCATTCTACAAACTGGCAGGCATCAGCAAGGTGTAGTGCTGGAGCTCAGGGGCAGTTGGGGAGGATGAGTTGAAATTGTTTGTTGAGTACCGTGTGTGAAGGCTGGACCCAATGCTGACAGTATGCAGCATGAGCTGTATTGCCAGCCATTACTTTCCCTTCTCAAGAAGCAAATGTTATTAGGAAACAGCTGAACTGCACCCAGGGTGGGTGTAGTATGTATCAGCTTGATGGCTAAAAGTACAGCGTTCATGTTTGCTGGATGGTAGTACTTCATAGAGACCAAAACATAAAGCTGTTTATGAATGCAGCTACTGTTATGCAGATGGGGGTGGACTGTACTTTTAAGAGAGTTGAAAGGCTTAGAGAGGCACAGAGTGTACTGGAAACTTTTAAATGTAACATTTGGTCGAACAGCTAGATTAGCTGGGTTACCTGGAGATAAACAAACTCAAATTTGACCAGTTTAAATTATGTCCCAAAATAACAAAATCCAATCAAGTTTGAATTTAGTATTTTGACAATATTAATACCAATGACACAATCCGATGTCTTGGGGGGGTCTAAGAGTGGGAAAAGTTGAACAGTTAAGAGAGAACAGCCAAAAGACCAACACATGTAGGCTGCTAGTAAGAACTCTCTGAGAGGTACCTGTTTAGAGAAGGAGTTTGCACAGAGGAAAAAAAACATCGACACTGACCTGGAGAGCAAATCTATAAAGGAAGACACAAAAAGAAGAATTGACAGTTGGCTGGTTTTGAAATTTGAATTTTTTGGTAAATCCTAATCGGGAACTTTTATTGGACTAGTATTATAGAAGGGAAAGTAAAAGATAGGTTAGAGGAAGGAGTTTTAAATAGTTAATTATTCTCTGATATGGTGAAAGAAATAAAATTACTTTTTACTTTAAATAGTTCTTGGCCTCTTGAATTTTCATAGATTACTGCACAGGATAAATCTTTTCTGTGCTGCTGGTTTGAATTAAGCAGGGGGGTATACCTGTGTCGTAACACGATACTGGATTTGCAATCATTGCATCACCAATTGCATTCAGTTTGAGGGTACTTAGGGGTCAGGTGATGATCAATGGCAATTAGATATGTGCTTACAAATCTAACTTGGGTATTTCAATAATAGTATTATTATCAGCGATGATGGTATTAACGGCCAGTCCAACTTCCCAGGGTGTGTGTGAGAACCATGCAAGAACTCTAAGTGTCACGTGCAGTGTCAGGATCAGTGACTGATGTGGGTGTAAAGTCGGGAGGATCAACCCCACCGCCCTGTGGCCCAACGTTTCAACTCCCCCTCCCACTCTACCGAGGACATGCAGGTCCTGGGCCTCCTCCACCGCCGCTCCTTCACCACCCGACACCTGGAGGAAGAACGCCTCATCTTCCGCCTTGGAACACTTCAACCCTAGGGCATCAATGTGGACTTCACCAGTTTCCTCATTTCCCCTGCCCCCCACCTTACCCCAGTTTCCAACCTTCCAGCTCAGCACCATCCCCATGACCTGTCCTACCTGCCTATCTTCCTTTCCACCTATCCACTCCAACCTATCACCTTCATCCCCACCCCCATTCGCCCATTTTACTCTTTGCTACCTTCCCCCACCCTCCTCTCTGACCTATCACTTCCATCCCCACCCCCATTCACCAATTGTACTCTATGCAACTTTCTCCCCACCCCTACCCCCCCCCTCTTTTATCGCTCCATCCTGCAGGCTTCCTGCCTCTATTCCTGATGAAGGGCTTTTGCCCGAAACGTCAATTTTCCTGTTCCTCGGATGCTGCCTGACCTGCTGTGCTTTTCCAGCACCACTCTAATCCAGACTCTGGTTTCCAGCATCTGCAGTCCTCGTTTTTACCCAGGAGGATGGCGTAGCCCATTCTTGGTGACACGTGATGATCACTCAGCTACCATGGTATGTTCAGGATAGTGTATTATGTTGAGGTAGAATGTGGATGTCTAATATAGACATGACCCCATTACCTGCATCCAGCATGGCTCACTGTATGGTAAAGTGTGCTTAGCCCTCATCTGCAGGGTTTGCTATCAATGATTGTTCTGGTATCTAAGAAATTCTCCTGCCCTTTCTGTACCCATCTTTCAACTAAGCATGATAGGCCCTACTGTGCAGATATAATGCTGCCCATGCCAAGGGTTTTTGATGGAGCAGAGTATAGGGCTGCTGAAGATGCGGATCTGCAGCTTGGTCCAGTCTTGGGGATGCCCACAGAGTGTTGCATCCACCCCTGGCATGCTGGGCACTGCACAATTGGAGCAGGCACTGAGGCAATATCACGAATGCAGAAGGATGGATCAGTCTTGAGGAGGAGAACAAGGACACTGGAGTAAAGGATACTGATATGATCCATATCAGAGATCAGCTGAGATGCTTGCTACCTGCCAGAAAGAACCTCTATGACACCTGCTTCCAAGAGAATAGCTGGTTCAGCACACGATTCTAAACCGTTCCAGTTTTTTGGTCTTAATTCATAAACCTTGTTGGCATTGTAGAGGTGACTTTCAGCTTCTGTTGGCTTTAGTTTTTGCACTCTTTTCTGTTTTGTAAATAAAAAATCATATATGTGTTTGTATTTGTCTGATTGCTTTCCTTACATTGCAATGGGAAGATACTGCCCTGTATAATGCTGGCTTAGAGGGAGTTTAGACAGAATGTAAAGTGTGTGGTGTGGTGATTGAACAGCAATGGAAGGTAAGAAAATGGGGTTGCATATGTGAAGAAGGGTCAGATATCCCAGCTATGTTCTGTCCCGTAGTGGTTGATGTGTCATGACATCCTCAATGAGGGTAATGCAAGATTGCTAATGCTTGTCAGGGTGCAAGGCTGCCTTTTAAAGATGGCTCCGGTGTAAGAGATGCTGGTCTTTGGGCAGATATCTGCTGGAGGGGCAAAAGTTTGTGGAAAAGGTGCATGGTGAGTTGGGGTAAAAAACTGAATGTGAGAGGTGCTATACAGGCAAGATGGGCAATTAATGAGGTGAGTTTGGTAAGGTACGACAAGTGATCTTGGTACACCTGGTGGTGACAAACCTCCAAAAGTACTCACTGCAATTCAGGTTTGCCAAAAGATGTAAGATTCAGCCCAGAGCCAACATTTCAGCTCATGGACATTTTATCAAGCTGAAGGATCACAAAACTTGAATGTTAACTGTTTCCCTCCTAATCTGTTGAGTATTTCCAGCATTTTCATTTTCTCTTTTGATAAAGGCGAGATACTGCAGAGCTTATTAGTTACTCACTAAACATGGCAGAAAGCATGCTGTTACATTTTTAGGTATAAATAAATTTTTAATTAGAGTCTCACAGCACAGAGACAGATTTTTTGGCCCAAACTGGTCAATATCAACTAAAATGTCCATCCCCAGTTCCCTGTACTTGCCACATATTCTTCTAATCCTTTCCTATCCATGTATTTATCAAAATGTATTTTAATTGTTGTTAATGTACCCACCTCAAACTCTTCCGCTGGCAGCTCATTCCATATACGTACCACCCTGTGTAAAAATGTTGCCCCTCATGTTCTCTTTTATTCTTTCCCTTCTAATCTTAAACTGCTACCTTCTCATTCTGGATTCCCCAACCCTGGGAAAAAGACTAAGTGCATTCATCCTATCCATGCCTCTCATGATCTTATACATTTCTATAAGATCCCCCCTCAGTCCCCTACGCTCGAAAGAAAAAAACTCCTAGATTGTTCAACCTCCCTATAACTCAGACCACTGAGTCCTTGTAAAGTTCTTCTGCACTCTTTTCAGTTTAATAGCATCCTATAGCAAGGTGACAAAACCAAAACACAATACTCCAATTGTGGCATCACCAGCCAGTTTAGCTCAATTGGCTTAACAGTTGGTCTGCAAAGCAGTGTAATGCCGACGGCATGGGTTCAATTCACACATCGGCTGAGGTTACCATAAAGGACTCTCCTTTTCAACCTGTCCCCTTGCCTAAAGTGTGGTTGTCCTCAGGTTAAATCACTACCAGTCATCTCTCTCTCTCATGTGAGAGCAACCCTATGGTCTGGTAAGACAATGGCAACATGACTATTACTGGAATAGTACCTGATCAGTCATAATTGCTGCCAAACAATCTCTCAGACCTGAGAGTTTTATGTGCGGAATCTCATTCTTTCAGAATTTATTTTGTGCTGGAGTTTTATTTTAAACTTTCTGTCAATGTCTCTTAATTATCAACCTCTTCTTTCTCTCCCAAGCTTTAAAATTAAATCATGTGTACAAATATTGTTGGTAAATGCAGCACTGCATAGTCTCATTGTGCAATGATTAGCAATACAATCTGGACCATTTTGCTCACAATAGCTCTTTCCACCCAATATATCAATTTTAAATTCCTAAGGTTTTGTAATCTCTCTATGATTTTGTTCCACCTTATACTGTCAACATCTTCCAGTCAGGTAGACACCCCCCCCCCACCGCCCCCTTGTGCTAACATTATCATTTATGGTAGAAATGCCTACTATTTCCCAGTACTTTGAAATACAGCTCTTAAATGCCCTGGGCTTGCTACATCTCCACACACATTCAAACATTTCCATTGAACCTACATCTTTTGATCACTGTTTCAGTCACCTCTAATAACTTTTCTACCTTCTCTTTTTAAAATTCCTACATGGGATATGGGTATCACTGGCAAGGCCAGGATTTGTTTCCCTTCCCTAACTACCCTTGAACTGAGTGGCTTGTTAGGCCACCTTAGAGGACACTTCAGCACGCACAACCAGACCACTTCGAGGTGGAGATTTCTTTCCCTAAAGGACACCAACAAACCAGATTTTTTTTAAAATCAGAGGAGTTCACAAAAACGTTAAAAAGATCAACTTTATAATTTTGATTTATTTGTTCAATTTAAATTCCAACAGCTATCAATGTCGGATTTGAATGTACCTTCTTAAAGCCTGGTACTATGCATTACTATTCAGGTAATAGTCAAGTTGCCATAGTCTTCCAGACCATAAGGTTGCTCTCTCATTGGAAGGAGATGACTGGTGGTGATTTAAACTGAGGGCCACCAAACTTCAGGCGAGAAGAGAGGTTGAGAAGGAAAGTCCTTCAATGGTAAGCTCAGCTGGTGCAGGAACTGAACCCAACCTGTCGGCATCACACTATTTTGCAAACCAACCATTCAGCCAATTGAGCTAATCCGGCCAGTTTGTAGATCTGTACAGTTTAGAAAACTATAACTTGGATTTAATTTTTTGCAGTGGTATAAAATCAGAAAATCCATTTTAACTGAAACAAACCTGTGTTTTTTTAAAGTAATCTAATCCTCTTCCAATCTTGATCATCCATCCATTGTTGAATCTGTCACAGAAAAAAAATTGTTTTACTCAAACTCCAGGTAAATACTGCTTTCTGAAGAAACATGCAACAGATGGTAATGAGGACATTTGAAATATTCTCAAAATATCAAATATTTTGCATCCATTAAACATCATTGTATACATATGTTCAGAAAAGAAAACTTGAAAGTCTAAGTTTGTAAAAGAGTTATTAAACGGCACTTAAAAGAACTCCAGAAACCTATTAGGAAACTGAACATTCCCATTGTATTTAAGTCATTCTATATATCTTCTATTAGGGAACAAAGGAGTTGCATAAAAAACAAACATATTTAAAGTTTGACACAGTCTGTTGTTCATTTCACTTTAAAGTTTTGTGAAAAGAGGAAAAAGAATGGGACTTAAGTATTGCTGCTACATTGTAAAGAAATTAAACAAACATCTAAGAATGTAGAGAAACTAGCTAAAGCCAACAGGTATTGCTTTATATTAATGGAACAATCAGCATAAATGAAAGGACATCATACTATAGGTTACTGGACTGATTTCTGACAATGGCAAAGATTACATTGTACGCAAGTTAGAATTACAGTAGCACAGTAGAGGAGGAGACTGCATTTGCTTTACAATCCATATAGTGTCTCCCACTTTCTATGCTTCTCAATGATTTGTTTTCCTCTTTCAAGCATGTATTGATTTCCCTGTTGAAGGCTACTACTGAATTTGTAACCTGCCACTCTGTTGGACAGTGCATTCCAAATCCTATCCAATCAGAGTCATAGAGATTTACAGCATAGAAACAGACCCTTCGATCCAACCCGTCTATGCCAACCAGATATCCCAACCCAATCTAGTCCCACCTGCCAGCACCCATCCCATATTCCTCCAAACCTTTCCTACTCATATAGCCATCCAAATGCCTTTTAAATGATGCAATTGTACCAGCCTCCACTACTTCCTCTGGCAGCTCATTTCATACACGTACCACCCTGTGTGTGTAAAGGTTGCCCCTTAGGTCTCGTTTATATCTTTCCTCTCTCACCCTAAACCTATGCCCTCTAATTCTGGACTCCACCACCTCAGGGAAAATACTTTGTTTATTTATCCCATCCATGTCCCTCATGATTTTTAAACCTCTATAAGGTCACCCCCCAACCTCCGACGCTCCAGGGAAAACAGCCCCAGTTTGTTCAGCCTCTCCCTATAGCTCAAATCCTCCAACCCTGGCAACATCCTTGCAAATCTTTTCTGAACCCTTTCAAGTTTCACAACATCTTTCCGATAGGAAGGAGACCAGAATTGCACGCAATATTCCAACAGTGGCCTAACCAATGTCCTGTACAGCCGCAATATGACCTCCCAACTCCTGTACTCAATACTCTGACCAATAAAAGAAAGCATACCAAATGCCTTCTTCACTATCCTATCTACCCGCGACTCCACTTTCAAGGAGCTATGAACCTACACTCCAAGGTCTCTTTGTTCAGCAACAGTCCCTAGGACCTTACTATTAAGTGTATAAGTCCTGCAAAGATTTGCTTTCCCAAAATGCAGCACCTCATATTTACCTGAATTAAACTCCATCTGCCACTTCTCAGCCCACTGGCCTATCTGGTCAAGATCCTGTTGTAATCGGAGGTAACCCTCTTCGCTGTCCACTACAACTCCAATTTTGGTGTCATCTGCAAACTTACTAACTGTACCTCAGGCTCACATCCAAATAATTTATGTAAATGACAAAAAGTAGCAGACCCAGCACCGATCCTTGTGGCATTCCACTGGTCACAGGCCTCCAGTCTGAAAAACAACCCTCCACCACCACCCTGTGTCTTCTACCTTTGAGCCAGTTCTGTATCCAAATGGCTAGTTCTCCCTGTATTCCATGAGATCTAACCTTGCTAACCAGTCTCCCACGGGGAACCTTGTCGAACGCCTTATTGAAGTCCATATAGATCACTTGGTAAAAACATTTTTCTTCATGTCCTTGATCAGTCACCTTAAATCTGGGCCTTCTGATATTGTCACTTCACTAGAAACAAAGATGAACTATCTAAATTCTTCACAATTTCAAATACATCGGCCAAACTTCCTTTAGCTTTCTCTGCTCTAAAGCAACAATCACAAAATTTCCAATCCTGCCATGTAAATGCAATCCTGGTATCAATGAAGTAAATTTCTTCCACACTTTCTTGAAAGCCTTCATGTCCTAGAATCCCACTGCTCTGCCATAAGACCTGAGCTAGAGGAAAGCTCAGAAACCAACTACATTCAAGCACAATCAGACAAGGTAAATAAAAAGTAAATATAATGCAAAGTAATGCCGATGATCAGGCAGTCCAGAACAAGGGGTCAAAGTCACAGTCTAAGGTCTGGGATAGGCCAATTAGGACAAATGAAGAGAAATTTCTTCACCCAGAATGTTGTGAGGCTATGAAATTCTTTGTCACCGAAAGCAACTGAGGCCAAAGTTTTCAAGAAGGAATTAATATAGTTCTTGGATTAAAAGCAGGAATAGGATCAGAACTGAATAATCAGACATGGTCACAATGAATCTGACTGTGCCTTCCTCCATGTCTTGAGACATTGTACAAGATGCAATGCGTCATATGAATGTTTGTCGAAGAAGAAACAGCAGGATCAAATTTTAATTGTGTTTGAACCAATCCTAGCATAGTCTTAATTGCATTTTGGAGGGGAGATGGAGTCCCATCATCCTGACTTGAAAACAAAACATGTTGAAAATAGCCAATTCTGATATTTGAACAAATCTAAATAGTGCTTGAAATGACATGAATAATATCACAATTCAAATAGAATACAACACGACAAAAAAACTACCTGATTTCTCGGTCATGTATCGAAGAGGAATGGTTCACATCCAATGTTACCCCATAACTTTGTAATGACTGCTTTATCTCTTCAAGGCCACAGATCTGCTGTGAGTTACCACCATTCTATAATAGATGAAAGAGGAAACTAATGCATGCATGTTGTGTTCACTAATGGAATGAAACCAGTAATGTAATATTAATAAACATTCCCAGATGCATGCTTACAATAAAGACAGTCTTATTTATAGAACCCTTAAATAAGGTAACTAATCAATCACATTTGGCATTTCCTGAAATTCTTTTCTCACTGTTCCTCAGTGATGTCCACTTGTAGCATTTACTCTCCATAACTGAGTAAGTGGATAATTGACAGGAAGCTTATGGCTATTATCCCAATGGAATGTGTAGCTAGGTAATACATAAAAATTGCCAGGCCTCTCCTACTCTTACATCAGATATGCAAATCAAACACAAATTCGTTGAATGAACAAATGCTTGCAGACATCTTAGTGACTTGTTAAAGAGAAGACTGGTGAAGGATGATTGTAACTTTTCTGCTCCAAGGTGCATATCAACTGCAGCTATCTTCCAGTCAGCAGGAGAGAATGGAGGCCCATTACTAACTGCAATTTAAAATGGCCACTTACATTTCATGCTGGAGCCTATGGGTCTCATTGGGGAAAGGGTGAGCATTGTCAGTATTAGGGAGTAGGGAGATGTGTTGAGGTTACTGTCAAACTGAAGGCTTTGATTTTTAGCTGATTTTCTCAAAAGCTACACCTCAGTAAGCTTTACACCTGCTAGGAACGCTTCTAAATTAGGGCCCTCTTGTGCTACAGTGGTAGCATCCCTATCCTTGGACCAAGAGTCCCGGTTCAAATTCCAGCTGCTCCAGAGGTGTGTAATAACAGGTTGATTAGAAAAAATTGGGTAAAATGAAAAAAAAACTTCAAATTAAATCAGTTTGAAAAAAAGTTGCAAACAGCTCATTTCCGCATGGCTATGGCAATTTCATTCTGCTGTTTGTAGAGAATCATGCAGTAATCTGGCTGAGAAAAGGTAAAGCCTGCAATCACACGTTTAAACTTCATGTGCACATGGGACTTTGAAGACCCAATGTGTCCAACTCGAAATAGCAACTTAACTTGAGCTTTTACTACATCCCATAATTGGAAATTTCAGGGCAAAGTTTGCTCTCAGATCCTCTACCAGAAGTCTTTTTTTAGTTCCCATAACGACAAAAATAAAAATCCACTGACAACTCTTCACTGGTGAAATTTGGTTCTCCCTCCCTAGGTTATGTTTTCTTTGTCCACCTCCTCACAGTTGATACAGCAATGGTTGTGAAATGTTGTGTGGGGTGAAAAAATATTTAAATGAAGATTTATTCTGTTTGGAAAAAATTGAAGGAATACAAAAACACAGTGCATGAATTATAAAAACTACATAAATAAACATTGTCAACATTAATGTCAGAGACATTGTTTATACTCCAACATGTTACAGCATCCAACACTTTACAGCATCCATAAGTTGCAATTCTTATAATGAATTTATTTCTGGTTTACAATGAAGACAATGGTTTTTAATATTCGCATTACAACACTTTAAATTACCTACATTGTCAAGAGAAGTCAGTAGATGGATAGTTTTTACTTTGCAAGGTCCTTTTAGAAGCAACTCACAAAATCTCAAGAAGTTGTATAGCTATAAAATAAAATGTCACAAAATCAGTATGAAGTATTGGTTATTAAAACCGTGGTGATAGATTTCAATTTAATGAAAGACAAATCTGTCTGCTTCAACATTTTAGTTTACAATAATCTCAACAGTATAATGTTTTGATTATATTTGTAAATTGTTTAGATGGCAACTGGTGTTTCTCAATTCAGTAGTCCCTTACCTCCTTTAATTTATTAGTTGCTCAGAATATATTGAGTCTATCATATTTGGTCTGTAACTGTCCTCTGTCTGACAAATTGAGTAAAGGTCAAGATGCCACAGTCCACAGAGGACCATCTGTGACTGATCTCTTATAGACAGATAACTACTGGTGATTTAACCTGAGGGTCACAGAGCCTCAGGCGAAGGGAGAGGTTCAGAAGGAGAGTCCTTCAATGGTAACCTTGTTTAATGCATGAATTAATACCACACTGTTTGCATCATTCTGCATTGCATACTAGCTGTCCAGTGAGTTAAATTATCTGACCCCCTTTTTGGTAAATTGAATAAAATCCTAGAAACTCACCTGCTTTGAAAATACTAGCATTTGGCAGATCGTTAGTAACAAACTGACAGCATTAGTAGTCTTGCCAACTAACTGAAGTTAAGCCAAAAATACTTATTGAAGTACAACTTTTAATGGAACTTTAGGTTGCTTTTCACCTGATGAACATGCCTAATGTACGGATCTTCTACCCATACTTCAGTAACAAACTGATCCAAATATGGTTTGAATAGTTTTTCATAACTAAACCCAGTAGCGTCTTCTGCAATTTTGATCTGTTCGTGATATTTCCCTTCTGAAACAGATAATTAACAAAAGGTTGTCCAAAAAAAAAACATAGCTTTTTAATAATTTAGTGACACAGCAAGCATTATAATTATCATACACACACTTCTATATTTCCAATGAAGTATTCTACATCTATATAGCGTAACATGGTTGACTACCATACAGGAATTTCATTTTAAGCCGGTGCTTTGGAAATGTGGATTTTATATGGTAAAACTATTTAGCAAATACATACCAATGTACTTTCCGAATATCATATTTTCAACCATTGTAGAGTTTCATTTTTAATGTGAATTTGAATTGCTTTTATGGCTAAAATGCAGACAGTTGTTATGGGGGATTTTAACATGCAGGTAGACTGGGAGAATCAGGATGGTATCGGGCCTCAAGAAAGAGACTTTGTGGAGTGCCTCAGAGATGGATTTTTAGAGCAGCTGGTGCTGGAGCCGACCAGGGATAAGGCGATTCTGGATCTGGTATTGTGTAACGAACCAGAATTGGTCAGTGACCTCGAAGTGAAGGAGCCATTGGGAAGTAGTGACCATAATACAATAAGTTTCAATCTGCAATTTGAGAGGGAGTGGGTACAATGGGAAGTGACAATATTTCAGTTGAATAAAGGGAAATATAGAGCTATGAGGGAGCAACTGGCCAAAGTTCAATGGTGCAATACCTTAACAGGGAAGACCGTGGAGGAGCAATGGCGGATATTTCTGTGTATAATGCAGAAGTTGCAGGATCAGTTCATTCCTAAAAGGAAGAAAGATCCCAGGAGGAGACATGGGCGGCCGTGGCTGACGAGGGAAGTAAAGAAACATATAAAGTTAAAAGAGAAAAAGTATAACTTAGCGAAGATAAGTGGGAAAACTGAGGACTGGGAAGCTTTTAAAGAACAACAGAGGATTAGTAAGAAGGAAATACGCAGAGAAAAAATGAGGTACGAAGGTAAACTGGCCAAGAATATAAAGGAGGATAGTAAAAGCTTTTTTAGGTATGTCCAAGGCAAAAAAATGGTTAGGACAAAAATTGGGCCCTTGAAGACAGAAACAGGGGAATATATTACTGGGAACAAAGAAATGGCAGAGGAATTAAATGGGTACTTCAGATCTGTGTTCACTGGGTCAGACACCAGCAATCTCCCTGAGGTAACCAAAGTGCCAGGATTTGCCAGGATTTGGTGTTGGAGAGACTGTTAGGTCTGAAGGTTGATAAGTCTCCGGGACCTGATGGCCTGCATCCCAGGGTACTGAAGGAGGTGGCTCGGGAAATCGTGGATGCGCTGGTGATTATTTTCCAGAGTTCAATAGAATCGGGGTCGGTTCCTGAGGATTGGAGGGCGGCTAATGTTGTGCCACTTTTTAAGAAGGGTGGGCGGGAGAAAGCAGGAAATTATAGACCAGTTAGTCTGACCTCAGTGGTGGGAAAGATGCTGGAGTCTATTATAAAGGATGAAATTACAGCACACTTGGATAATAGTAACAGGATAGGACAGAGTCAGCATGGATTTATGAAGGGGAAATCATGCTTGACTAATCTTCTGGAATTTTTTGAGGATGTAACTCGGAAGATAGATGAGGGAGATCCAGTGGATGTAGTGTACCTGGACTTTCAGAAAGCTTTTGATAAAGTCCCACACAAGAGGTTAGTGAGTAAAATTAGGGCGCACGGTATTGGGGGCAAAGTACTAGATTGGATAGAGAATTGGTTGGCTAATAGGAAACAAAGGGTAGTGATTAACGGCTCCATTTCGGAATGGCAGGCAGTGACCAGTGGGGTACCGCAGGGATCCGTGCTGGGACCGCAGCTTTTTACAATATATGTAAATGATATAGAAGATGGTATCAGCAATAACATTTGCAAATTTGCTGATGATACAAAGCTGGGTGGTAGGGTGAAATGTGATGAGGATGTTAGGAGATTACAGGGTGACCTGGACAAGTTAGGTGAGTGGGCAGATGCATGGCAGATGCAGTTTAATGTGGATAAATGTCTGGTTATCCACTTTGGTAGCAAGAACAGGAAGGCAGATTACTACCTCAATGGTATCAAATTAGGTAAAGGGGCTGTTCAGAGAGATCTGGGTGTTCTTGTCCACCAGTCAATGAAGGCAAGCATGCAGGTACAGCAGGTCGTGAAGAAGGCTAATAGCATGCTGGCCTTCATAACAAGAGGAATTGAGTATAGAAGCAAAGAGGTGCTTCTGCAGCTGTACAGGGCCCTGGTGAGATCACACCTGGAGTACTGTGTACAGTTCTGGTCTCCAAATTTGAGGAAAGACATTCTGGCTATTGAGGGAGTGCAGCGTAGGTTCACGAGGTCAATTCCTGGAATCGCAGGATTGCCTTACACGGAAAGACTGAAGCGACTGGGCTTGTATACCCTTGAGTTTAGAAGACTGAGAGGGGATCTGATTGAAACGTATAGGATTATGAAAGGATTGGACACTCTGGCAGGAGGAAACATATTTCCGCTGATGGGGGAGTGCCGAACCAGAGGACACAACTTAAAAATACGGGGTCGACCATTTAGGACAGAGATGAGGAGAAACTACTTCACCCAGAGAGTGGTGGCTGTGTGGAATGCTCTGCCCCAGAGGGCAGTGGAGGCCCAGTCTCTGGATTCATTTAAGAAAGAATTGGATAGAGCTCTTAAAGATAGTGGAGTCAAGGGTTATGGAGATAAGGCTGGAACAGGATACTGATTGGGAATGATCAGCCATGATCATATTGAATGGTGGTGCAGGCTCGAAGGGCTGAATGGCCTACTCCTGCATCTATTGTCTATTGTCTATTATTACAGCTGTTACTTTTAAGAACTGTCACCTTGACTCCAATTAGTTTGTTATGGGGAAGAAATCCATCTTGTTTAGCAAGTGATAAAAGGTAACAAATATTCTAACATATATGTTGGTAATTAAGTTTATAAAGACCATTTTATGATGGTAAATTCCGATATCTCAAAGAATATTTTGCAGAACCAAGTCTCACCATGGCAGTTTAAGAATTTGAATTGGGCTTAAAAAAAATCAGAGACCCTCCAAAGAGTAACCCACTCAGACTCATTTCCCTACATTTACCCCTGACTAGTATACCTAACACTGTGGGCAATTTAGGATGGCCAGTTCACCTAACCTACACATTTTTAGATTGTGGGAGGAAACCGGAGCACCCGGAGGAAACCACAGGGAGAATGTGCAAACTCCACACTGACAGACGCCAGAGGCTGGATTTGAACCTGCGTCCCTGGCACTGTGAGGCAGCAGTGCTAATCACTGAGCCACCGTGCCGCTCAAGGTTCTCCAAGGCAGCTGGTAATGTCTTCACGGAGGCAGCCAGATGCTATATAAACTGATATAAATTGATGGAGTCCTCCATTATTCAAGTCAGTTTGCACAGTATCTCCAACAAACTGCTTCCCCAAATCTGCCTGTGCATTAACATGACATTCTTAATGGCTGCCACAACAATGGGATCTCCGGCCTGAGACTGACCAAGTGCCTGATCTCTGACAGTACTCGAGTGCCAAAAACCTTGGACGTTTCCTAGAAACATAGAATCCCTCAATCAGCTGTGGAGACATGGCAGTGATGTACTCATCCAAATGTGCTCAAGGGATTAATGGGTATGGGGAGAAAGTGAAAACAGGGTATTGAATCGTATCATTAGCCATGATTGTATTGAACGATGAGCAGATTTAAAGGGTTGAATGGCATGCTCCTGCTCCTATTTTCTATGAAGGCACAAGACAAAAATATAATCAAATACTCTCCACTTGCTTAATCAGTGTAACTCCAACACCATTCATGAAGTTCAGCAGCCTGCAGAATTGGCATTGCTTCCACCACCATCAACGGCACGGTGGCTCAGTGGTTAGCACTGCTGCCTCACAGCGCCAGGGACCCGGGTTCGATTCTAGCCTTGTGTGGCGTTTGTGATATCCCCCCATTTCCTCCCACAATCCAAAGATGATCAGGTTAGGTGAATTGGCCAGGCTAAATTGTCCGTAGAGTTAGGTGCATTAGTTTGGGGGAATGGGTCTGGAGGGTAGGTGTGGACTAGATGGGCCGTAGGGCCTGTTTCCATACTGTAGGGAATCTAATCTAATTTCTAGTGGGCGGCACTGCTGCCTCATAGCGCCAGAGACCCGGGTTCAATTCCCGCCTCAGGCGACTGACTGTGTGGAGTTTGCACATTCTCCCCGTGTCTGCGTGTGTTTCCTCCGGGTGCTCCAGTTTCCTCCCACAGTCCAAAGATGTGCAGGTCAGGTGAATTGGCTATGCTAAATTGCCTGTAGTGTTAGGTGAAGGGGTAAATGTAGGGTATGGGTGGGTTGCACTTCGGTGGGTCGGTGTGGATTTATTGGGCCGAAGGGCCTGTTTCCACACTAAGTAATCTAATCTAATTACCTCCCTCCATGACGAGTTCACAGTAGTGACACCAACACCGTCAGTTGGGACCAAGAATGAGAAATAGGCTGCTGGTATTTTAGTTGAGAGTGTGTTGCTGGAAAAGCGCAGCATCCAAGGAGCAGGAAAATCAACGTTTCGAACCGAAGCCCTTCATCAGTGTGTTGCTTTTCCAGCAACACACTCTCAACTCTGATCTCCAGCATCTGCAGACCTTACTGTCTCTCTGCTGGTATTTTACTTTAGCTCTTTCATTAGTCAGCGAGCAATGAATCCAATGTTACTTAGTTCCTTCAACACAGATCACAAATCAAATATGGATTTTCCTCATCATTTTGTCTTTTTTTAAAAGAAAAGTACTAAATCAAATAATGAATTGTCCATTTTGACTTGTCAATATTTGAAGTATTTACAGATGATCCAAACATAAAATTTTGTTGAAATCATTACATCTGACATATGGTATCTGAAATATAGAAGATGTATATTCTTGACTACATTCATTTGACTACTATGCCTTTCATCAGGTTATTCAACTTAGCTACCTTCTTTGAGTTTATTCAGCTGGGTTTTAATTACTTCTGCTCGATCCATGTAGGTACTAATCTTCTGTCGATAGTAGACTTTTTTTGTGTCATCTTTTGTAGCTATCAAAACAAATGAAAATCTTTATTTAGCTTGTCAATTGTTTAATATATGACAGAATCATTACAGCACAAAAATGTATCTTGTATGCTGCATTCTTTTTCCCCCAATACAAGCCGAACTGCCTCGGAATCACAAGTCACCAAGTGTGTTTTCAACACAAATATATATATATTTCTCTGTTTATTTTGTTCATGTCACTCCAAACTTCTGGTAGCCTGCTTAATACTTCGTTTTGCTCTTCTGCTGACATTTGTCATTGGCTGCTGTGCATTCCAGTGAGATGTTGTTTTCTTGCCCCATCACCTTTAACTTTAGCCCTAGAAGACTACATTTTCTGTCATTCAACCATTTCTGTTTTCCATCTTCTAAGGCCTTTCTTTAGTTCTTGCCTCACCCACTCCTTCCTCAAACCTATTACATTGCTAGCCTTTTCTGGTTCTGATGAAAGGTCACACTCCAGAAATATTAACTTTATTTCTCTTTTTACATAGACGTTGTTAGACCTACTGATTGTCATTCTCTCTAGCATTTTGTTTTAGTTTCAGATAGCTTGCATCTGCATGTTTTGGCTTTTCAATTCATATATTCATCTGTTGAGGCTGGTGTCATTTACTGAAATATTTTTGCACAGACAACACGAACACTTTAGTACTGTTCAGACTTTGAGTGATACCAGGCATTTCAAAAACATAAAAACGGAGGATGAATTCTTACTGATATCTACATGTATACTTTCCAGCAGGACTTACAAGTGATTGATAGGCAGAACATTGTTAGGCTAACCTGTTTCCTTCAAGTAGTCCAACTGCATCATCCTTTCTTTATGTGAGTTTTATTTCTATTTATGTCATTTTTGCTGAGTTTCTTAATGACTTAATAATACAGCACTGACCAACACATGGGTGAGCTTGACTTTTAAGGTATAGGAAAAGAATTGTTGTTTATTGAATGTTGCAGAAAGTCAGAGTTTAAAATATGGTTGGTAAATTTATTTTACACCATGAATCACTCAGGGAATGTTAGAAGCTCTGTTACCTTTCAAAACCTGCAAAAGAAGATCAATTCCTTCTTGATAACAAACCAATGAACTCTGCAAACGGGACTCGTTGTCTAGCTCTACAGCCCTCTTCAGCACACTTGCAGCTGAATTTTCCATTCCCGTCAGCACACTCTGAGACATTGCAGCAGTATCTATAAATAATAGTTAACAGAACATTAAGTAGAATTTTTAAAGTTGAAAACTGTTTTAATGCATTTTATAGATCAAATATTGAAACAAAACTGACAACAAATCTCAGATTGATAATTAGAATGAAAGACAAGCTGTTTGATGATTAAGATAGGTTTAAAAACACAATAAGAAGCTGGGAGCAGATGAGGAGATGTTTAGAGAGGAGTTCCAAAAATCATAGCTGAGGTAGCTGAAAGCTCAACCTTAATGTGGGATGAGACGTACCAAAAGAATTTGAACATGCAAATGAAAATTTTAGATTCGACGCACAGGGACTGGGAGACAGCACAAGGTGGTGTGAATGAGGATGGTAGGCAACAGGGATTGGGCCTTAATGTAGAAAAGGACAGAAACACCCAACTTCTGGCAAGTTTGATTTTGTAGCGAGTGGAAAATAGAAAGCTGGCAACAAAGACATTGTAGAAACCCAGTCTATTGATAATCAAAGTGTGGTGGGATTGAGATGGGACTGGAGTGTCACAAGTTGAAATCAGCAACTCCTTTTTTTTATTCATTCATGGGATGTGAGCATTGCTGGCTAGATCAGCATTTATTACCCAGAAGGCAGTTAAGAGTCAACCACATTGCTGCAGAGATCAGATGTAGGCAGACCAGGTAAGGATGACAGATTACCCTCCCTAAAAGGGCATTAATGATGCCGGATAGGATTTTACTCCAATCAACAGTCACCATTCGGATAGCTTTTTATTTCAGGATTTTATTGAATTCAAATTTCACCATTTGTGCTGGTGGAATGTTGATGATGATGTTGTTTCTAGTTCTCATCCTAAACTGGAAAGTTTAATCAATGTCACTTTCAATTTCCACCTTTCCCTCAGTGTTCATGAAATGCATCTCCAATTTTCTTTTTCTTTCCTTCCTCACCTTCCTGTCTCCATTTCTGCCTCCTATCAAGAAATATACAAATGTCCCTTCCAAGTGAAACAGAAATTTACAGAACCTTTTTAAATTTAGTAAGCTCTACTCAATGTTTACAATGCAGACTGATATACAATGGATAGACCAAATGTAGATTGGATGAACTTTATGAAACAATGGAATAAATCTGTTCAGTCTATATATGTAACCCTGTTTCTGGTTGCTTGTCATTTTAATTTTCCACCTAGCTCCCAATCTGACCTCTCTGTTCTTGTTAGCCTGTGGTGTTCTAAACTCAACACAAACTCAAGGGATAGCATCTCACTTTTCAATTAGCCTCTTTATAACCTTCTGCATTCAGTGGTGCTGTCAACAATTTCATACCAGAACCGCTCAGCATTTACCAAAGCCCTTTCAGAAAGTTGTACATTTCAATTATCTCCCCCAACTCTAAACTAAAGGCCAATTTACTCAGGTTCTCCACATAAGCTAATCGTCTCATCAGGAACCAATCTAGTGAACCTTTTCTGTATCACCTCTGAGGCAAGTATATTTTTCTTAAATATGGAGACCATCACAGCAAGTGTTATCTCAAAGTTCTTTACGTAGCAAAACATCTTTATTCTATACTTCTATGCCTTGTAATAGATTCATAGAGATGTACAGCACAGAAACAGACCCTTTGATCCAACTCATCCATGTCAACTAGATATCCTAAATTAATCTAGTTCCATTTGCTAGCACTTGGCCCATATCCCTCTACACCCCTCCTATTCATGTACATATCCAGATACCTATTAAATGTTGTAATTCTATCAGCCTCCACCACTTACCCTGGCAGTTCATTCCATACATACACCAACCTTTGCATGAAAAAGTTGCCCCTTAGGTCCTGTTTAAATCTTTTCTCTCTTGCCCTAAATCTATGCCATCTAGTTCTGGACTCCCTCACCCCTTGTCTATTTACACTATCCATATCCCTCATGATTTTATAAACGTTTATAAGGTCACTCCTCAGCCTCTGATGCTCCAGGGAAAACGCCCCAGCCTATTCAGCCTCTCGCTGTAGCTCAAACTCTCCAACCCTGGCAACATCCTTGTAAATGTATTCTGAACTCTTTCAAGTTTCACAACATCTTTCCTATAGGGCAATGTATCATTTTCATTCTTCATCGTTTCCTGCATATGTATGCCTTTTATCACTATTTCTTCTACAAGTTATACAGTCTCACTGAATTAAACATATTGAAACTTTGTGTCTTTTCAAAAATAAAATCTGCTTTTCTGTCTTACGTGATTAACCTAAACATCCCCATATTACACTCCATCTACCATCCTGTTGACCACTCCTGTTGATCAATCTGTCTCTATCTCTTTGCAGGCTCTTTCTGTCTTCTTCACAGCTCACATTTTCATGTTATTTTGCATTGTTAGCAAACTGAGCGGTATATTAGTCTGTCACAATTAATGTCATTAATATAGATTGTATATATTTGAGATTCCAGCACAGGATACAGTAGCAATCCAATGGTTACAGCCAGTCGACTTTTAATTGATAGTTTTAATCCTACATCCATACTAATATTTTACCACAGCTTCTACAGCCTTTACTTTGCATACAAACTTCTAATTGGCACTCTATCAAATGTTCTTGAAAAAGCATCTTCTGGTTTCCTTTTATCTACACTACTACTTACATCCGCAAAAAGTGATTTTGCAAATGTAGTAATTAGTTATCAACAGTCATTCTGTTTCCCTAACTTCTAATCTTCCTTAAACAAAGCTATCTCACTTAATTCCATCTTGAAATAGTTTGTAACCATACAACATATTCTCTAGCTATTTTATATCTTATGTAGTTATACCCTTCTTAGTTATTCGGTTTTTTTCTCCAGTCTCTCACTCTCTAACCTCTTGAAATAAATCTGAATGCTTGTTTTCCTAGCACTTTTCACAACCTCAGCACATCCAAAAGGTGTCTCAGCTTTAAATTTGAATTGTAGGTGAACATGGTTGTCCAATATGGACACAGTTACCCTTAAAATGAGTGTTTAAAAAGGTTATGTGGGTAGAGAGAGACTGGTGGTGAGTTGGTTTCTCTGGGAATAGCAGCTCAGGCCAAGCATATGTTACCCTGGGGTGCTCAGCATTACAGGAAGGCAGGAATAGAATTGGGAAGAACAGCAAGACGGTATTCCATAGTTAGGAAAACAGGGAGAGTTTCTGTGGCCACAGACTTGAATTCATGACAATGTACAGTATTGCTTTGTTGATGGCAGGTTCAAGGATATCATTGCAGAGCAGTGCACCCTTCTGATGGGGATGGTCAATAGCCAATGATTGCGGTCTGTGTCAGGATCAATGTCATGGGTTTAATGAAGCAAGAACTTCTTTGGCAGATTTTAGAGACAATTACAAGCAGAACTTCAAAGATGCCAATCTCCAGCCTAATCAAAATACTATGCACTATTGCGAATAGATAAAGGATGGAGTAGATGAATGTGTGGCCTGAGAAATGGTACAAGAAGGGCTTTAGATTCTGGTAACTGAAGTGGCTGGTGCCAATGGAAATTAGAGGAACACAATCCGCTGGTTGTAGTCATAGTTAAGATAAGAAGAAATCAGTTGTGATTTTTGGAGGCCTATCATATCAGTATTCATCATTGTAGGTCCTCAGCTCAAACACTTGGGTACTTTGTCAATGACTTTCCCTCCAATTACATCAAAGGATATTTTAAACATGAGGTATCTGTAGGTAAACTGCGAGAAATTGTCACAAATATTTTAGTCTCCAGGTAATCTCTCTAGTCGCATTTTCAGTATGGATTCTCCAGTTTCTATAAACCTTTATAATTTCTCTAATTATTCCCTACAGTTTTTAACACACTCGTTCGCTATTTATACATCTGAGTAGTTATTTACTTTGCTGAAGCTCACGTGCAGTTTGCTTCAGTACTTACAACAGACCCAGAACCCTGTGCCTCCTCTGATTCTTTGTACCAGGTCAGGCACCGATATTTTACTTAATTCTGTCCACTTGAACCAACTCCGACCAGGCAAAGCACATGCACAATCCACCTGCGTTTTTTGAATCGTTGAAAGATCATAATCGATCTACACTGAAACACTGCGACACCTGCAAAGGGTGGTGTTATAAAAATACGAATAAAAACAGAAACATCGAGAAACATTAAACCGGAAAAGAAGCATCTGTACAATGCAAGTAGAAAACCTATTGACGCTAGGAAGGCAGACGGGGCCAGATATTTGTTGAGGGCGGGTCCGGGGGAAGGGAATTGTGGTGGGAAAGGGAGCAGGGACTGAGAAAGGAGACGGAACCTAAAGGAGGGACATCTTGAAAACAGGGCGGGTCTTGGAAAAAGGGTGGGGCATGGCGGGGGAGAGGCGGGGCTGGGGAAAGGCAGGAACCAGAGCTCGGGTTCGGGGAAGGGGGATGTGGGCGGAGCGAGGAATTGGGATTGGGACCGAAATTAAGGGCGGGACAATATATTTAGAGCGGGTTAGTCAGCGACGGAACCGGGAATTACCGATGACCGTGGGCTTTGGGCGGGGCCGAGAGATGGGGTGTGTAGTTTGGGGCGGGGCTGAGTGATGGATTGCGTAAGTGGGGCGGGGCTGAGTGATGGATTGTGTAAGTGGGGCGGGGCTGAGTGATGGAGTGTGTAGGTGGGGCGGGGCCGAGAGATGGGGTGTGTAGGTTGGGCGGGGCTGAGTGATGGATTGTGTAGGTGGGGGCGGGGCCGAGTGATGGAGTGTGAAGGCGGGGCTATGATGGAGGTTGTGGGTGGAACCGGGTGTAGGGAATTGTGGGGCATTCCAGCGCAGTGCATGTTGGTCTTTGGGCCTGGATTGTATAGTGTATTGAGGTTAATTTTGTGTTGAACTGGAAACATTCTTACTCCTGACAATTTCTGTACACCGTGAGGTGATGACTGCCTTGTGCAGGAACGTTAATCGATTAACGGTAGGTTGTGTTCACATTGTAATCGAGGCCCTTTTCCGAAACACACAGGAATGTAAAGGTTGCATCGTTAAGTGTGTTGTCGGCTGATATATGTTTTAACCTGGAAGAGGATCAAGGGAAAAGGCGAGAAAGGAGAGTTGAGGGTTATCAGCTTTCATTTCATTGAAGGGCGGAATAAACTCTACTTTTAAACAAAGAACTACTGATACTGAAAATCTGAAAGAAAAACAGTGGTGAAAGGTCATTGGACCTGAAATGTCGATCGTGCTTTATCTCCACAGATGTTTCTCAGCGATTTGTGTTGAGTGTTACTTCAGTTGCTACGTCTTATAATCTATAGGCTTGCAGGTATATATGCATGTTATGATTCCTGAGGAAAACCGACTATAAGAACTCAGGATGCTCTTGTCTGTCCTACAGAAGCTAATAGTTTAACTAAAAATGCTGTAAGTACTCATCAGGCCAAAGATCATCTGTGGAGAAAAACATAATTCATATTTCAGGTCAGTTTTGTTTTGCTACTGGTGATGAGAAATGAGGAAATGTCAGAATAAGCTGCAGTTTACTTGAAGTTCTTGGGAAAAGAGAATCTTGAGAGAAAGTTTTTCTTAACTGCCAAACTTGCAAATAATCACTCTTTACATGCATATTTGGATGACCAATGAGAGGACAAAAAGTAGTTGTAGTTTTGTTCGATTCAGAACAAGAAGTCCGTGGAGCTGGAATTTCAGGGAATGATGTTAAGAAATGGATGAGCTTTATAAGTTTGTTTAAAAGTGTCAGGAAGAGCAAGGTGGTTGCAGGTGAAGGGGTTGAATCTTTATTTCTGATTGTTAGAATGGGTGCTTCAAATTGTATCTTATTTAATTATAGCGAAGGTAAGAGCCAATGGGATCCAAGGAAACTTGGCAAATTTGATCCACAATTGGCTCAGTGGTAAGATGCATGGGGTGATGATTAAGGGGTGCTTTTCTCACTAGTGGTCTGTGTCCAGTGGATTCCCACTGGTGCCAGTGTTGCTGGTTGAAATCAATGAGTAAGACTTGACTGTTGGAGGGTTGATCAGTAAGTTTCCAGATAACAAAAATTGGTGGGGAGGTAAATAGTGAGGAGGATAGCCTTAGACTATGAGGATATAGATGGTCTGGCAAATGGAATTCAATTTGGATACATGTGAGGTGGTGCACTTGTGCAGGACTAACAAGGAAATGGCATATGTGATCAGTAGGACCCTTGGAAGCACTGACGATCGGGGGACTTCTGTGTGTATGAACAATAGTCTTGTAAGATATCATGTGGATGAAGTGGTTAAGAAGATATTCTGGGATACTTGCTTTCATTGGTTGAGGCATAGAGAGTAAGAGCAGGGAGATTATGCTGGAACTGTACAGCACATTGGTTAGGCTACAGATTGTGTGTAATTCTAGAGTGCGTATTATTGGAGGGATGGGATTGTACTGGAAAGAGTACAGAAGAGATCTACCAGGATGTTGTTTGGGCTGTTGAGTTTATGGGAAGAGATTAGACAGATTGGGGTTGATTTCCTCAGAGCAGAAGAAATTGAGAGGGGACTTGATTGAATAAAAAAAATTGAGGGCTTGTAGATAGAGTAGGTAGAAATAAACGTTCTTATGTTGAGGATGGATACGAGGTAAGGGGCAGAAGTTTTAAAAGAGATATGAAGAAAATGTTTTTCACCCAAAGGGTGGTGGGAATTTGGATCTCGCCACCTGTGAGGGTGGGAGAGGTGTGATGATGCTGCCCCTTTAACAAGTTTATGTTGTCCTTGTTTTGTTTTCAGAGAGATCGTAAAAGACACATACTCCACAAAGTCTAAGTTGAAGGGCCAGTTTAATTATAGCTAACAGGTACTGTTTCAAGCAAAAGACTTTTAAGTTTTAAGGAAATACTTGTACAATGAAAGAAGAGTGGCCAGTTCTCTCAGCTCAGTTTTTCTCTGGTCTAGCTGTACACTGAAAGCGGTCAGGTAGTTGTAAAAGCTGCTGGAACCAAAGAAGCAGGCCCAGGCTGGTACTTTCATTCTGTGACTTTTCTCTAATGTAAGACACTGTTTGATTTTTACCTTTTGTTCCAAGAGGGTGTTTATGGGGATTGTTGCAAGTATTGGGAACAGCATTATTAACTTGGGATAATCTGTTGGATTTTCAGATAGTTTGTTATTGTGTGTTCTGATCTCTTTTGTTTGTGTTTCATTTGGTAATCTTGTAAATAAATTCTGTTTTGTTTAAAACAAAGTGGTTTGATCAGCTGCATCCCTCCTGGAATATCTGCGTGACACCTGCTTAAAACAACTAGCATAGTTAGGGTCTACTTTCTTGAAATGCTTTGAGGGGGTCTGGCCTGGTCCATAACAGTGGCACAAATATCACAACGTGTTCAATGTATTTATGATGCCAAGGCATACAAAGTTAAGGGCCAGTATTCTAATCCCATGCAAAATTGTTCTGTCAAACCAGGCCACACTCTGGGGTCTAGGTGAAAGTGAGGACTGCAGATCTGGAGATTAGAGTGTGGAACTGGAAAAGCACAGCAGGTCAGGTAGAATCCAAGGAGCAGGAAAATCAACATTTCGGGCAAAAGCAAAAGACTATGGTGTTGTGCAACTGAACTTTCTAATTCTGATGAAGGGCTTTTGTCCGAAACGTATATTTCCTGCTCCTTGAATGCTGCCTGGTCTGATTTGCTTTTCCACACTCTTGACTCTCACTCTGGGATCTATCTTGTCCAGTATTATCATCAGCTGAGATAAAAAAAATTGCTTTTGTGAGATATTGTGTTTTAGATTTTCTTTGCTAACTCATTTGCCAGCTCGCTATATTCATGAGTACTGGGTTCTTGTTCAATTGCTCATGACCCTTTACTAACCCATTATTTACTATAACACAATTTAATTCATTCATTCATTTTTGAAGCTGTGTTTTATGGCATATTTTGCTATTACGATATAGACTAAATGAAAGCATCCCTTTCAACCCATTCATCTTAAACCCTCATCAGGCCTATTTCTACATAAATGTCTGGATTTGGAGGAGCTGGTGTCGGACTGGGGTGCACAAAGTTAAAAACTACACAACACCAGAATATAGTCCAACAAGTTTATTTGGAAGCACTAGCTTCCAAGCGCTGCTCCTTCATCGGATGGTTGTGGAGCATAAGACAGAATTTATAACAAAAGATTCATGCAACATGACACTAATCCTAATGATGGGCTTTTGCTGGAATTGTCGATTTTCCTGCTGCTTGAATGCTGTCTGACCTGCTTTGCTTTTCTAGTACCACACTCTTGACTCTCATCTTCAGCATCCGCAGTCCTTGCTTTCGCCTAAATAGAGAAGATTTTTTCCCTGTGGTGGGGGAGTCCAGAACTAGAGTGCATAAGTTTAGGATGAGAGGCGAATGTTATAAAAGGGACTTAAGGGGCAACTTTTTCATGCACAGGGTGGTGTGAGTTTGGAATGAACTGCCAGAGGAAGTGGTGGCGACTGGTAGAATTACAGCATTTAAAAGGCATCTGGATGGATATGTGAATAGGAAGGCTTTAGAGGGATATGGGCCAAGTATTGGCAAATGAGACCAGATTAGTTTAGGATATGTGCTTGGCATCGATGAATTGGACCAAAGGATCTGTTTCCAGGCTGTACATCTCTATGATGCTATTAATCAAGCCTTATCAACTGTCTCCCGTACCTGAATAGATTACAGAACACCAAACTGCTTCCCCAGTTAGTTTGTACTTGTTAAATACGTTTTAACTGGGCTGTTATCCCTTTGAGAAACTAACTGTCAAAATTTAAGTGAAATTGCATGAATGAATGAAACTCTCACTGACAAATAGTAAACAAGTCTTCAATCCAGCTGTGGTAATCAGTTTAATATCTTTTTTATATATTAAGTACAGGTGTAGTTTCTAACTTAGTTAGAGCATTTGGGTTTAGTGTGTTTAACTAACATTTACTAATGTAAAAGGCAAAAGGATTAATGCCTCTTAATTATGCAAGCAGACCTGACAGACACTCTTAATCCCATCATTTAGCACATTTTTTTGGAAAAAAGAATTTGAATTCTTTTACAAAATTATAAACTTAACTCAAAATAACATAACAATCATATAACATAACAACAATAATAAACAAACTGCTACTCTACTCCACAAACACTTTTAAAAGAAAAAGAATAAAGATAAAAAGAAAACCCTATGCAAATTATGATTCAATAAATAAATTAAACAAAAAAAAACTGAATTAAATTGAATTGAACTAAGGCAAATTAAACTAAGTTACA
The DNA here is from genome assembly GCF_047496795.1 of Chiloscyllium punctatum. Lineage (NCBI taxonomy): Eukaryota > Metazoa > Chordata > Chondrichthyes > Orectolobiformes > Hemiscylliidae > Chiloscyllium > Chiloscyllium punctatum. Next base: position 60,494,123 of record NC_092747.1, on the reverse strand, counting down.
ACAGTCTGCCCAACCCCACCAAAGCTCTCCATCACAGGGAGCACTGGAATTCCTCCAGCCTGCCAGACACAGCTCTCATTGGCTACACAAAGGCCCTGACCAACACAGCTGACAAGTTTGTGTTTGTATTGTTCAAGAAGAGTCGCCAAGTCATATAAAAACGTTCCATTTTTGGGAATGCCATATTTGTGAGGAAGTCTAGGGAGATGTGCTCTATAACTAACCTACGCCACTCTGATAGCTCTGAGGGATTCTCTTACATCCAGCTCATCTGAATGTTCTTCCATGCACAAAATGAAAGAATATTAAATAGTTTCTTCCCCTGCGCATCCAAAGAGGGGAGATTTGGCAAACCCAAGAGGAGGGACACTAGATCTACCTTGACCTCTGTTTCCAAAATTCTTTCCAAGTCACTCACTATAGCGCTCCAATACCTGTGAAGCTTGTGGTATGGCCACACAGGCAATGAGTAAGAGTACTGATATCTGTTTTACATTTGAGGCACATTGGAGGCTATCCTGTCTTAAATTTCGCAAGCCACTCTGGTGCCAAATAAGCCCTTTGGAGTACCTTCAGTTGCATAGTCTGCATCCTATTGTAGATTGAAATCTTCCTTAGGTTCTCCCAAATAGCCTCCTATGCCTCTGATGAAATCTCCACCTCCAATTCCTGAGTCCAGATCCCCCGCAGTCACTCAATGTCCTTCAAGACATTGCCTCCTAATAAATGATAGTGGGTGCTGACCGGGGGAGTACACGTGGACCGAAGTACTCTCCTCTCCACATAAGATTTATAGGGACTAACCATTAACGTAGTCTTTTTCTGTATAAAGTCCCTAATCTGAAAATAATGAAAGAGGTCCTTCTTAGATAATTCATATTTCTGGCTCAACTGCTTGAAAAACATCAAGACCTCCCCCTCAAATAAATCTCCCAGACAGGAAACTACTCTAGATTCCCAGAGCGTAAAGCCAGAATCCATCAATCCCGGCCAGAATCTTGGTATTTCTCCTATGGGAGTAAAAAGGAAAGGTTATCGTGACTTGCTCTCATTTTGTTGCATCATTCTGTATGCTTTGACTGTGTTAAGGACAATCTGATTTCTGCAATGGCCTGTAACAGTCCTCATCTTGTCCATAAACACCAAATTAATAAGGGGGCGTTTTGACTGGGAGCTCTCAATGTCCAGCCAAATTGACTTTGAGTCTTGGCAAGCCCAATCAGCTGTATAGGATAATAGGGAACTCTATTGATATTTCTTAAAATCTGTGAAGTCCACACCCCCATCCCCTGCAGGAGCTGCAAATTGGCAAGCTTAATAAGAGGCTGCCTGTGACGCCAGATGCAAGAACCGAGACAACTGTTAAGCCTCCATAGCACTTGTCTAGGCAGCATCAAAGGGAGCATTCACATGGGATATAATAAACGAGGAAGAACATTCATTTTGACCAGGAAATTGGAAGATCCACCCAGCGCTGGAGGTCCTGTTTTATCTTCTCTAGCAACTGTACAAAATTAGCCTTACATAATTGATCAAAGGCAGCGTGATAAAAATGCCTAAGTACAGGAAACCTACCTGTGATCGCCTGAAAGGGAATCTGATTCCACCCCCAAAATCGGGTACTCTAACAAGACCCCCCCACAGGCATGGCCTTCAACTTCACAAAATTAATTTGATACCCTGCGAAAGAACCAAAGAAATTAATCACTTGTATTAAACGGGTTACAAATATTGTCGGGTTAGTTAGAACAAGATATGCCCTCCTGACCCTACCTCCGGGGTAATTATATTGGGGTCCCTCCGGATAGCCTCTGTCAATGGCTCAATCACCAATGTACATAGCAACGGTGAAAGGGGCCACCCTTGTCGGTTGCCTCTACCAAGACTAAAATTGTCAGACCGTATACCATTAGTGACAATCGCTGCCCGAGGGTCACTATATAACACTGCAATCCACCTGGCAAAGACCCCTCCAAGACCAAACTATTCCAGGACATAAAAGAAGTACGGCCACTCAACCTGGTCAAATGCTTTTTCTGATTCCAGAAAGAATACCAAGGCGGAATCAACCCTTGCTGGCATACCTGAACCATATTCAGCACTCTTCTAATGTTATTAGAAGCAACCCCTAATAAAACCTGTCTGGTCCTCCTTTACGATGTAGAGCTTCACCAAAGTCAATGCCAGCATTTTCGACAAAGTTTTAAAGTCCACGTTTAATAGTGATATGGGCCTGTATGAAGTACAATCCTCTGGGACTTTCCCTCACTTGAGAATAAGGAAAATATTTGCTTCTCTAAGAGGATGTGAGGCAGTCCTGACTGTACAAAAAAATTGTACATATCCAACATTGGCCTGGCCAGCATGTTTATAAACTCCTTATAAAATACACTCTGAAATCCACCTGGGCTGGGTGCTTTACCGTTCTGGAACTGCCTCCTGTATCTCTTGGATTGTCAGAGGGGCATTCAAAAGAGATGCCTATTCTGAAGTTATACCTAGGAGGTCCAAGGTCTTAAAAAAGGACTCCACCTTCGCCAATCTGTCCTCATAGCCCTCCGACTGGTACTACACTGTAGAATTTCCTGAATGCTGCGTTAATCTTTTTAGAATCGTAAGTGAGAGTACCAGCACACACTCTGGATGTGATAGATTGGGGGGCACTCTTCTTTCTGGCCAGATATGCCAATATCTACCCAATTCATCACTGTACTCAAATAACCTCTGTTTCGCAAAGGAGATCTTGCTCGTTGCTGTCTGGGTGAGCGCAGCATTCAGAGCAGCCCTGAGGACTGTAATCTGCTGCAGCTTGGTTGCAGATGGTTTGTCAAAGTAAGCTGTTTCAGCTGGGCCTTAAGCATACGCTGCTGCTTTCGCCCTCTGTCACTACCGGGTCGCCGAATAAAAAATAATCGAACCCTTTGCATCGGCCTTGGAAGTCTCCTAGAGCACCAATGGATTACTGGCCGTACACAAATTAATGTCCCAAAAAATTTTAAATTCCCATGAAAAATACTGAGCAAGCTTGCTATCCTTCAAGAGAAAAGGATTCATGCGCCAAGACCACGAGCCTGTCTCATTACCACTGGCCTTAACCTCCATGTACACTGCCACATCATCAGAAATGACTATGTTCCCAAATCTTCAGGACAGCACCAAATTCAGAAAGGCTGATGGAGGAAAAAAACATGTCAATCCTAGTGTAGCACTCTATGTGGTAGAGAAAAAGGTAAAGTCCCTACCCTCAGGGTGAAGACATCTCCACGCATCCACCAACCCCAGCTCCGTGCTCAGGTCCACCAGTTGCCTAGTATGTGGGATATGCCCGTGAAACCCCTAAGCATCCTGTCTACCCCAGGGTCCATAAGATGATTAAAGTCTCCCCCTGTGATCGTATGACACACCCCAAGGGCCGTCAACTGGAAAGCATATCTGTTAAAACTTTGAGGGCGTGTGCTGGGGGCAATATACATTCAAGATCCCATACTCCTCTCCATGAATTAAAGCTTTAAGGATAATAAACCACCCATATTCTTCCTTAATTTGGTCAAACAGTTGAAATAGGAGATTCTTCTAGATGAGTATAGCAACTCCTCTGCTTTTACAATTAAAAGATGAGAACAACACCCGGCCAAGCCCTCCCTGCTGTAACTTTTAAGTGCTCCTTATCGGTTAGATGTGTTTCTTGCAGCAAGGCTACATCCGTTCTTTTCGAAGGCTTGAAAGTATCTTTCTTCCTCTAATTGGTGAATGATTCCCCTTAACATTCCAGATGCACCATCTAAACGATCTATTAACCATAGCTGTCCGAAATAGCCCGTGACACCCCCCCCCAGTAAACAGTTTGTATAAACTTGAGAATACAACTACAAAAACTACAAAATCAAAACTTCTAACTACTTCTGCAATGAACCAACATATAAAACAAATAAGAGGCGACTTTCCCCCTTGCTCACAGGGGGCACTCAAACTACCCACTAACCCCTCCATGGCTCATTCTAGCTGAATCTGCGCCCCAAAACCAGGCAAAACAAAGTTTTTAAAAAAAAGGTTACATGCATCTTACAACAAAAAAATTAAGAGTGGCCACCCATCCATCCATACTTTTTTTTGTAAATATATTTATTAGCAAATTTTTTTAACTTTACAAACATATAAAATTATTGAAAAAAACAATCAATCACAAATATCAGTATAATAAAAAGAAAAGAAACATAAATTACAATACAACTACTATCGACTAACTTACTCTATAATACAAAGCAAACCCTAACATTGTACAAAGCAACACCAAAAAAAAGAAAAGCAAAAAAAACCAAAAAAACCCCACAAAATACAAAACAGCTATGCTCAGCGTAAGGCTCCCAAACAAAGGAACGGGAGCATTGTATACATACTCGTATTAGCCCTGGAGTCCCCCTCCAGGGCCCAGGGCTTGACAAATCTGATCATCCTGGTTAAACAAACGCCCTAGTTAAGATAACTGATAAATCTATATCCAAATAACTCAAGTAGGGCTGCCATGTCTTATAAAAATTGTCTGTTGTGTGGTGCACCATGTTTGTAATAAAGTCCAACGGAATGTGCTCCATAATTAATTTCTGCCATCCCAACAAGCCCAGTGGGTTCTCAGACCCCAATTCATCAGAATATTCTTCCGTGCACAGTGTGCAAGAATATTAAATAGTTTCTTCCCATGCCCGTCTAAAGATGGTAAATTTGGTAAACCTAAGAGGAGAGATATCGGGTCTACTTTGACTTCAGTCCTCAATACCCTCCCTGCCTCTCCCGCCACAGTGCTCCAATAAACACGGAGCCCGTGGCATGTCCAGAAGGAAAGGGCAAGCGTACCTTCACTTATTTTACATTTGGGGCACACTGAAGATACCCCTTTTTTAAACTTCGCTAGACGGTCTGGTGCCAGATGAGCCCTGTGCAGAACTTTTAACTGCGTAGCACATATCCTAGTACAGATTGAGATCTTTCGAGTATTCTCCCATATGTTCTCCCATGTTCCAGAAGAGATCTCTACTCCCAGCTCTTGCTCTCAGATCTCACATAACCGTTTAATATCCTGCCAGGCCCTGCCACCCAGCAGGCGATAGAGGGCACTAACCGAAAGGGTCCTTGTGGAACGTAGCAACAGCCTCTCTGTATCGGGCTTATAGGGCTTAGTGAGAAGCGTAGTCTTCTTCTGGATGAAATCCCTAACCTTGAATGGAAGACTCTTCCCCCTGCCCATAGGGGGCACTCACCCTACCCATTCCCTCCTTCGCAGCTCCTTCAAACCTGGTCTGTGCCCCAGCCTTAGGCCAGAAAAAAAAACAAGGAGATGGTCCTTAAATCAAAAGATAAAGTCAGGATGAGGATGAGCACTCCACCCATCCCTGGCTTCATGACACCCCTACTTGTGACTAAAAGAGAAGCAGAACAAACAAAAAAAAGGGAGAGAGAGACAACAAAGAACATCCACAAAACTTTCCATCAGAAAATCCAGTTATTTAAAAAAAAGGAACAACTTATTCCAAAGTCTTTTCCCCCCCTTTCCAAAAAGGAAATTATTAGGGAGAAAGAAAGGAATTTTAAAAAGGAATGGAAAACATGGGGAAAAATAGAAAAGAGAACAAACGTTAATCATATTCTTCAGGCCAATCCGTCTATTTTAAAGTGTCCACAAAGTTTTTAGCCTTATCTGCCGAGTCAAATGTATAAACTGAGTCCCCATGGCTGAAACGAAGTACTGTGGCGTATCTCATGGAGTACTGGATGTCCAGGTTCCTCAGCCTCTTTTTAATTTCATCGAAGGACTTCCTCTTTCGGATTACAGCTGCTGAAAAATCCTGGAAAAGCATGATTTATGACCCCTTGTTCAGCAGCACCTGCGGATCTTTTCCCAGAGATCTGGAAGCTTCTATGAATTTCTGCTTGTCCTTATATGAATGAAAGTGCACTAGGGCCGGGTGAGAATGCTGCACCGGCCCTGACCTGTGCACTGTAACCCGATATGCCCTTTCAATCTGAAGCCTGCTGGACTGGATGTGAAGGCCCAAAAACTTTGGCCACCAGTTTTCAAAGAAGCTGACTGGCTGCGCACCTTCCTCACGTTCAGGGAGCCTGACAATTCGGATATTTATCCTCCGACCTCGATTTTCGAGGACGTCAATACGGTTTCGCAAGGCCCGCACCTCTTGCTCCAGCACCTGGATCTGACTGGATGAGGACTCCATTGCACTTCCGAGGCCTTAGTTCGACCCTCCACCTCCTCCAGCCTCTCCACGAGGCCCTGGATCTCCTGCTCGTGCTTCTGCAGCATGGATGCAATCGGTTGGACCTGGGCACGAATCTCCCCACGGATTTCCTCAATCGCAGCCGCAATGTTCAAGGTAACTCTCTCCATCACCGCAGCCAATTCCTGTGAGTCTGTAAGGTTCCTGGAGGGTTCAGGAGAGGCTGCTACTGCTGCAGTCACTGGTGTTGTAGGTGCTGCAGGGGAGTGTCCTCCCTGCTGCTGTTTCCTTGCTCCTTTTCCCTTTGGCATCCTTCCCACTCCCAAATATTAACAAATATGTGCTCTGTAAAGTTTTAAACTAATATTTCCACCACATAAGTTGGCCAGGATGGCAAAAAACACTGGTATGCCTTGGCTGTTATGTAAAGCTGTCCACAGCAGTCCTACAGAATCGCCGCCATCTTGCTGAGTCCCTCATCCATACTTTGACCCTAGGCGATCCTGGTAAACCTACCCCACCCCCAAATCCCATCCCCCCCATCCCGTACCAAGAGAGAGAAACATAAAGGGAATGATAGAAAAGCAAAGAATAATAGGAGGGGGGAAAGAAGGGAGAAGAGAGAGAAAAAGAAAAAGGGGATCCCTACATTGTAAAAGGCCAAAAGCAGGTAAACCAGGCAGACTGCAGAGAAGACAAAGTGAATACTTCTGTCTGTAATATTTGAGCCAGCCAGTCTATTTTAAAGTGTCCAGGAAGTCCTTTGCCTTTTCCGATGAGTCAAAATTAAACACTGATCCTCCGTGGCTGAAACATAATATTGCTGGATATCTTGCAGATTACTGAATATTCAAGTTCCTCAGCCTCTTTTTTTTTTACCTCATCAAAAGCCTTCTCTTGTGGATCATGGATGCATAGAAGTCTTGGAAAAACATAATTCTTGATCCTTTGTATATCAGGGCCTGTGGATCTTTCCCCAGTGCTCTTGAAGCTTCCAACACCATTTGCTTATCTCTATAGTGCTGGAGCTGCACTAAGACTGGCTGGGGTGCTGGTCTGATCCAGGCCTGCACATTGTGACCTGGTGGGCCCGCTCGACCTGCACCCGGCCCGCCCTGACTTCTGCCTCAAAAACTGCGGGAACCCTTGCTACAAAAAACTGACTAGCTGGCTGCCTTCCTCGCGTTCCGGCAGCCTGATCAAGCAGGTGTTCTTCTGACAGCCTTGATTTTTGAGGTTGTTGATCTGCTCCACTAAGGCCCATACCTGCCTTTCCAGGGCCTGAACCCGAACTGCTAATGATTCTGCTGCAATTTTGGAAGCCACAGACCGTTGCTTCACTTCTATGACGCACTGCCTGCAACGCTGGATCTCCTGGTCATGCTTCTGCAGCTTGGCCAAGATCAGTTCCAGCCTGGTCTGGGTCTCCTCACTGAATCAGTCTTCTCTTGGAGTGTCACGAACTCCAAGACCAGGCTCTGCTGCACAGATAAGTGTCCCTTGGGATGTTTGCAGAGGCCACACAGAGGCCATGGGTATGTCAGTAGCTGCAGGGCTGTTCCCTGCTTTTGCAGTGCTCCCTGCCCTTTTCCCGTTGTCATATTCTTTGCTCAATTAAACTGACACACAGCAATTCTGGGGACCTTAAACTACTGATTTTTACCACAATAATGCTGAACTGCAGCAGAGTTGAGTGATGTGTCCTGCACTTGTTTAAATGCTCACAGAACCTCTAACAAAAAAATCACCAACAAGCGGGGCCAGATACCAGCAAATAAGATACTAATTGAAGGTTAAAATGAGAAAGCTGAAGTAGGAGAACTAGGCTACAGAGTTTATGGGAGCTGCTGATGAGCACATCATGAAAGCTCTCTATCAAGGTCTCTGATCTGTCTATGGTCCCAAAGCCAACAAAATGATTATTACATTTTGGACAGAAAGGTCTTTTTCTGTGCTGTATGACTCTGTGACTCTTAAGTGAGCTCCCTTTTGTCACTGAATACTTGATTTTATCACATTTGATTTTGTGAAAATCTTGGAACACTGATTTGCATTAAGTCAGAAAAAAATTGTCTCAACCTAATTCTGGGGCACAAGCTGCAACACCCCCAGTCAAACAATATACCCAATTTAGTTCAGTATCTTGACAGTATTCTTTCGAAGATCAACACATTCCACATTGCAATTGTCCATTGCTTGGAAAAAATAAGCTTAGCATTTGTAGAGTTACCCACAGTCTTTGAAGGTAATGTGGACTTTCTGTACAAAAGTGTCCTGTGCAGTGGTTTTCGCATGACTTCTATATGGCTCTGAGGAATGGCCAACTTACTAACAGTTTCCTGATGAAGGGCTTTTGCCTGAAATGTCAATTTTCCTGCTCCTTGGATGCTGCTTGATCTGCTGTGCTTTTCCAGCACCATACTCTTGGCGCTAATCTCCAGCATCTGCACTACTCACTTTCGCTTAACTTACTGACATTATATAAACATTCTAAAAGTGTTTACATTCCAGGTGGTCTATCAAATGGCAGGAATCTGCCTCATAGCACGTCCCAAACTCAAATGCAAAAACATGCTGAAAGCCAATTTCAGAAGTTGTACATTGGACCCTATAGCATGGGGTGGGAAAAAACATAACAATATTAATTGGAACAGGAGTAGGCCTTTCAGCATTTCATGTTTCTTTGCCATTTAACATAATTGTGGCTCATTACCTAACTCCGTACCCTGTTTCTGCTTTTGTCTTTGTTATCTTTGCCCCAAGAACTATTTCTGTCTCCTTCATGAAAACATTCATTGTTTTGGGCTCGACTGCTTTCTATGGCAGAGAATTCCACAGGTTCACCACCCTAAACATGACGAATATCTTCTCATCTCAGTGCTAAATGGTGTACCCCAAACCTTTTATACTGCAACCCCTGGTTCTAGACTTGCTGGATGTTCTTCCTATGTTTACTACCCTGAGCAGATCCAAATGGAAATGCCTGGTATCAAACAATCTATGCATTTCAGAAGAACAGAGTCAGGTCCTAAACAGAACAAGCTAGTGCCTTCACACACCCCTCCAACTGTGATTTCCTGGACAATATTTGCAATCAGATCTGCAAATCAAGATTTGATTCAACATTACACATGAGGCAAGATCAACCTGGATGAACAACATTCACCAGTTTAAAGAGATGTGAAAATCCACCCTTGCATAAAACCTGGTATGCCTGAGAACCTTTGCAACAGCCTGAGACATTAACTTTGATTCTTTTCCCCAGATGCTGCTAAACTTGTTGAGTATTTCCATCAATTTCTATTTTCATTTCTGGTCTTCTAAAATCAATAGACCTGAAATGTCATAGGAAAGCAATCACACCATAAATTTCACACCTTATGGATTAGGAATTGGCTGGCTGGAAGGAGACAGAGGGTAGTAGTTGATGGTAAAGGTTCATCTTGGAGTGCAGTTACTAGCGGTGTTCCACAAGGATCTGTTTTGGGACCATTGCTGTTTGTCATTTTTATAAATGACCTGGAGGAGGGGCTTGAAGGCTGGGTGAGCAAGTTTGCGGATGATACGAAAGTCGGGGGAGTGGTGGACAGCGAAGAAGGATGTGGCAGGTTACAGCGGGATATAGATAAGTTGCAGAGCTGGGCAGAAAGGTGGCAAATGGAGTTCAATGTAGCTAAGTGTGAAGTCATTCACTTTGGTAGGAGTAACAAGAAGATGGATTACTGGGCTAATGGTAGGCTACTTGGTAGTGTGGATGAGCAGAGGGATCTTGGTACACAGATCCATGTACACAGATGTCTGAAAGTTGCCACCCAGGTAAATAGTGCTGTGAAGAAGGCATATGGCGTACTGGGCTTTATTGGTAGAGGAATTGAGTTCCAGAGTCCTGAGGTCATGTTTCAGTTGTATAAGACTCTGGTGCGGCCTTATCTGGAGTATTGTGTACAGTTTTGGTCGCCATACTATAGGAAGGATGTGGAGGCACTGGAAAGGGTGCAGAGGAGGTTTACCAGGATGTTGCCTGGCATGGTAGGAAGATCGTATGAGGAGAGGCTGAGGCACTTGGGGCTGTTCTCATTGGAGAAAAGAAGGTTTAGGGGCGATTTGATAGAGGTGTACAAGATGATTAGGGGTTTAGATAGGGTTGACAGTTAGAACCTTTTTCCGCGTATGGAGTCAGCTGTTACTAGGGGACACAGCTTTAAATTAAGGGGAGGTTGGTATAGGACAGATGTTAGGGATAGATTCTTTACTCAGCGGGTTGTGAGTTCATGGAATGCCCTGCCAGTATCAGTGGTGGATTCTCCCTCTTTATGGTCATTTAAGCGGGCATTGGACAGGCATATGGAGGTTATTGGGCTAGTGTAGGTTATGTAGGCTTCGGTCGGCGCAACATCGATGGCCGAAGGGCCTGTACTGCGCTGTATTTTTCTATATTCTATGTTCTATTCTGAAAAATACAATATTTCCTATTGAGTACTATTACAGCATCTCAGTTTAACAATAACTGTGACCTTACAAGCATCACCCATGTGTTGAGGACACATTTAAATGAAAAGCCATAATGAAAGGCTACTGATGTCGTGTGCAGTTGCTGTGTACTTTATTTACCTTTGCTAACATATCTTTTGTCATCACTAATTTTCAAAACTTGTAATTTGTTTTTACAGAACTTGATGGAACAGTTTTTGGTTCCACTATCATGGGCTGGATTTGTACGATTGAAGTTTACCAAGGCTCGCATTCCAGCAAAGGTGAGGGTGGTGGGGTGAGGTGGGGGGGGGGGGGGGGGGGGGGAGAGGAGGGGAGGGTGGTGGGGTGAGGGGGGGTGGGGGGGGGGGAGAGGAGGGGAGGGTGGTGGGGTGAGGGGGGGGGGGGAGAGGAGGGGAGGGGTGGGGGGGAGGAGGAGGGGGGGCGGGGGGGTTTGGGGGTTGTCGAATGGTTTGATATCTCAGAAGGGAAAAGGTCTAGGGAGGAGAATGGAGATGGTGAGAGGCCAAGCGAAAAATATCGATTTGTAAATGCCACAAATCCTTCAGTAAAAACTGCTTTCCATTTGTACAAAACTCTGATGTGACATTAAAAAGTGAGGAAGATAAATTTCAGGAAGTCCTGGACCAGTGAAATGGGAAGACGTGACAGATTACGTTTAGTATGCTGTTACATTCTGATTTGAAGGATGAGGCAGGGCAATATATTTTAAATGATACATTCCTGCAGCATTTGCAATTATATCGGATAAAGCTACATAAATCTTTGAGATGTTAGGAAAAGTTGACAATTTTTAATAAACAATTCTTACAGGATCCTTGTCTTTCTTATTAGGGACATAGTACTGGTATTTTGCTAATGACATAGGAATCTTGAATTCCTGACTTGGCAGCCCCATTTCTATATAACTTGCCACTATATACATTGTATTCATTACAGGAAAGTGTGCACAGAATTAAGTCAGGCCTGCCTACTGACCAGGCATTTAGAGGCAGCCACAGAGGCATGCGAGAGCTGATGTGGATTGGTTAGGTGGCCTATGTTGGTTCTGTCGCACTTCAGCTCAGTTATAGTAAAGGCTAATAGGCCCTCTCGCCCTCATCTTAATAACATGCTAATCTCCCTCGTGTTTGTGATGGGCTACAACCTCCCTTTGCCCACTCACACAGTTTGCACTAATTGCAGTACTTATGTGCCACAAAGTAACAATGACAGTTCTTGAAATGCTCATGAAAAGAAAGCATTCAGAAATCTGTTTTGAAAAGACTGCTCTTGCAGCATTATAAATGCATCAGTTAGAGACTGTCATTCTTCATTTTTTCCTTCATTCTTTCATGGGCATCAGTGCAAGGCCAGCATTATTTGCCCAACCCCAAATGACTCAAACTTAGTGACTTGCCAGGTAATTTCACAGATCATTTAAGGCACATCTAGAGTGCTGTGGGTGTGGAGTCATTTGAAGGCCAAACTAAGTAAGAATGATAGACTTTGTTCCTGAAAGGGCGTTTGTGAAGCAGATGTGGTTTTGTGATCTTCAGGTTACATACAGAACCTGATTTTCAATAATAGAAGATTTACCCCACTTCATTTCTCTTAATTTGAGGACCTATCAACCTTTACTATAACTGAGCTGAAGTCCAAAAGAACCTATTCAAATTCCACCAGCTGCCATGGATTCCTGAATTACAGTCCAGTGACATAACCACTTAATAATTTTCTCTTCTCAAGTAACAGAAGCTTCTGTTTCATAGAAACATTAAAAAGTTAATAGTACAGAAAGAGGTCACATGGTCTATTGTGTCTGTACCAGCTAAAAACTAAGACACCCAGTCAAGTCTGACTTTTCAATACTTGGATTGTAGCTCTTCAGATTACAAACTGAACCTGAGATTTTTCAATATCAGAATCTTTACCCAACTTCATATCTCAATCTAGTCCAAATACAGATTCAGCTATAGGAACATAGGAGCAAGAGTAGGTCATTGATCCACTTGAGCCGACTGCAGTATCCTAGAATGTGGCTAATGATTTAGTTCAAACCCATTTTCTTGCACTGTCTCCATATACCTTGATGTCAGAGCATTGAGTATAGGAGTTGGGGGGTCATGTTGTGGCTGTACAGGACATTGATGAGGCCACTTTTGGAATACCATATACAGAACAAATTCGAGGCGTCAATAGAATCCTGAAATACACTTCTTACTAGAGCCCCTTTATACGCAATCTTACATATATTAAAATTCCATTACTGTGGCGTGAAATTTTCTAATCCATATTACACAAATGTTTCACAGGCTTCTGTCATAGGGTCATAGAGATATATAGCACAGAAACAAAGCCTTCGGTCCAACTTGTCCATGCCTACCAGCTATCTGAACCTAATCTTGTCGCATTTGCCAGCATTGGCCCATATCCCTCTAAATCCTTCCTATTCATATACCCATCCAGATGACTTTTAGATGCTGTAATTATACCAGCCTCTACCACTTCCTCTGGCAGCTCATTCTATATATATACCACCCTCTGCATGGAAAAAGTTGCCTGTTAGGACCCTTTAATATCTTTCCCCTCTCAGCCTGAACCTATCTAGTTCTGGACTCTTTAGCCCCCCCCACCAGGGAAAATACCTTGTTATTTTATCCCATCCATGCACCTCATAATTTTATAAATCACTGTAAGGTCACCCCTCAGCCTCTGATGCTCCAGGGTAAACAGCCCCAGCCTATTCAACCTCTCCCAATAGCAGAAATCCTCCAACCCTAGCAACATCCTTGTAAATCTTTTCTGAACCTGTTCAAGTTTCACAACATTCTTCCAATAGAAAGGAGACCAGAACTGCAAACACTATTCCAAAAGTGGCCTCATCAATGTCCTGTACAGCCACAACATGACCCCCCAACTCCTATACTCAATGCTCTGACCAATAAAGGAAAGCATATCAAATGCCACCTTCACTATCATATCTACTGCGACTCTACTTTCAAGGAGCTATGAACCTGCACTCTAAGGTCTCTTTATTCAGCAACACTCCCCTGGACCTTAACCATTAAGTGTATAAGTCCTGCTCTGATTTGCTTTTCCAAAATGCAACACCTCATATTTATCTAAACTAAACTCCATCTGCCACTCCTCAGCCCATTGGCCCATCTGGTGAAGATCCCATTATGAGGTAAACTTCTTTGCTGTCCACTACATCTCCAATTTTGGTGTAATCTGCAAACTTACTAACTATACCTCCTATGTTCACATCCAAATCATTTATATAAATGATGAAAAGCAGTGGACCCAGCACCGGCTCTATTCCCTCCATAGTTGGTCTTTTGTCCTTAATGTATTTATAAAAACCCTTTGGATTCTCCTTAGCCCTATTTGCCAAAGCTCTCCCATGTCCCCTTTTTGCCCTCCTAATTTCCCTCTTAAGTATACTCCTACTGCCTTTATACTGTTTTAAGGATTCACCTGATCTTTCCTGCCTATACTTGTCATAGGCTTTCTCCTTTTTCTGAACCAAAACCTCAATTTCTCTAGTCATCCAGAATTCCTTACACAAACCAGCCTTTTCTTTCACCCTAACAGGAATATACTGTCTCTGGACTCTTGTTATCTCAGTTTTGAAGGCTTCCCATTTTCCAGTATTCTTTTATCTGCGAACATTTCACCCCAGTCCACTTTTGAAAGATCTTGCCTAATACCATCAAAATTAGCCTTTCTTCAGTTTAGAATTTCAACTTTTAGATTCGGTCTATCACTATTTTAAAGATAATAGAATTATGATTGCTGGCCCCAAATTGCTCCCCTACTGACACCTGAGTCACCTGCCCTGCCTTATTTCCCAAGAATAGGTCAAGTTTTGCACCTTCTCCAGTAGGTATATCAACATACTGAATCAGAAAATTTTCTTGTACACATTAACAAATTCCTTTCCATCTAAACCCAGTGATGTCCATCCCTGAGCCACGTTTCTATAATAGGTATGATATGCCAGTCCCGTGTTGCTAGCCATGCCCTGAGTTCATTTGCCTTCTCGGATAGGTTTCTTGCATTGATGTAAGTGCAGTTTAATTTATCAGTCCTACCTTGTACTCTGCTTTGTTCCTTCCTGCCCTGACTGTTTGACTCACTCTCTCTCCCAACTGTACCAGTCTCAGATTGATCTCTTTCCTCACTATTTTCCTGTATCCTACCCCCCCCCCCCCATCTTACTAATTTAAATCCTCCTGAACATCTCTCGCAAATCTCCTTGCCAGTATATTAGACCCCTTCCAATTCAGGTGCAATCCATCCTTCCTGCACAGGTCACTTCTATCCCAAAAGAGATTACAAAAGTCCAAAAATGTGAACCCTTCTCCCATGCACCAGCTCCTCAGCCACGCATTCATCTGCTCTATTCTCCTATTACTGCTCTCGAAGATCTCCTTTTTAAATTCCTCCTACCTTTCTGTATTCTCCCTTCAGAATCTCATCCTTTTTTCTTCCTATGTTGTTGGTTCCAATGAGTACAATGACCTTCTGCTGGTCCCTCTCCCCTTTTGAGAACATTCTGCACATTCTCTGAGACAGCCTTGATCCTGGCACCAGGGAGGCAACACACCATTCCGGTTTTTCACAGCTGGCCGCAGAAACATCTGTCTGTGCCTCTGACTAGAGAGTCCCCTATCACAATCGATCACTTGGAACCCAACATACCCCTCATTGCATTACAATCTGCCTCGATACCAGAAACCTGGCTGTTCATGCGACATTCTCCTGAGGGTTAATCACCCCCTAAACAGCATACTTGGAGACAGGAGATGGGTTAAAACGTGCTAAATGCTGGATACTTTTGATGGGATGAAGCGTATCTGAACAGTCAGCTTGCATTATTAGATGGTGTTGTCCTTTTGTGTTTTAAGTTAGTAAATGTTAGTAAATTTACTAGGCCTATATGCTCTAAGTTAAAATTGTACTTGTACTTTATAAAGGATATTAAACTGATTACTGCAGCTGGGTTGTGAGATTTATTTCCTATTTGCTGGTATGAGTTTCATTCATTCGTGCAATTTCATGGAAGTGATGTTTTGTGAGTTAATTTCTTAAATGGATAATGGCACAGTTAAAAGATATTTAACAGGTACTTAATAATTGGGGAATCTATTTATATCCAGGAGATGTTTGGTATGGACTGATTAATATTATAATGTTTCATGGAGACTTGATGGGGATGGTGTTGTTCTGTATGCTGCGCTTGTTCAGAGGTAAACACTGCTTGTAACAATGGCTGATAAGGTGTGGAAATGCAGTAGTGGATTTGAAAGGATTGTTTTAAATTTGGATAGTGAAATATACTACAGAATCGAGGTTTTATGAACATATGAAAGTGTTATAGTAAGTAGCGGGTTAGTAAAGGATTATGAATGAATGAACGAACAAGAACTGGGCAGCACGGTGGCACAGTGGTTAGCACTGCTGCCTCACAGCGCCAGTGACCCGGGTTCAATTCCCGCCTCAGGCGACTGACTGTGTGGAGTTTGCACGTTCTCCCCATGTCTGCGTGGGTTTCCTCCGGGTGCTCCGGTTTCCTCCCACAGTCCAAAGATGTGCAGGTCAGGTGAATTGGCCATGCTAAATTGCCCGTAGTGTTAGGTAAGGGGTAGATATAGATGTAGGGGTATGGGTGGGTTACGCTTCGGTGGGGCGGTGTGGACTTGTTGGGCCGAAGGGCCTGTTTCCACACTGTAAGTAATCTAATCTAAACCCGATATTAATGAATATAGCGAGCTGGTGAGTGAGTTAATAAAGATAGCATATAACACAAAATCTCATAACACTATACCTCACCACTTCCACAGTCCAAATGTGTGCAAGTAGATTGTCTACGATAAGTTGTGTTGTGGTGTCCAAGGATGGGCAGACGAGATGGATTAGTCATGGTAAAGGCAGGGAAGTAGGGTTTTAGGAGAGTGTGGGGGCTAGGTCTGGGTGGATGTTCCTTTGCAGCATTGATGCAGACTTGATGGGCTGAATGGCCTCTTTCTGCAGGGAAAATGATGCAAACCAGCTGCTGCATTTCCTATAAAGTCTAGTGACTATATATCAAGTGTTTCTTATAGGATGTTCCAATGTGTTTTATAGCCAAATGTTGAGACTAAAGCTATGTGCATATAAATCTTTACTAGACTGGTACCAAGGGTGAAGGACTTAAGTATTGTGGAGAGACTAGAGCTGTTCTTCACAGGTATAGCAAATCATTGTAGTTGATTAAATAACTCTTTCCATTAATAAAATTATTCAAGAGCAGGGCTCACAGATTTAACATGATTGGCATAAGAACCAGATATGAAGTGAAGAAAATATATTCACATGGTGATTTGTGACCTGAAGTATGTTGCCTGAACAAGTGGTAAAAGCAGATTTAATCATGACTTTCAAATTTGAATTGAACAAGTACTTGAAGGAAAGGAAATTAGTAAAAAATGGGATCAATTGCCTATTTTTACCAAAATCAGTGCACAGAATTAATAGGTTGTAAGTCTTCCCTCTGAGATTTCTAGATTCCGACTGCCTAATCTTAGACTGGAGAACTGAATTTAGTTTAGGATTCAAATCAGTGCTCCATGTTCAAAATGCCATGGAATAATTTGATGGTTTATCAGCATAAATTTTTTAAAAATGTAATTAGTGTATCTTTTGGTTTCAGATGTTTGAAGTTTCACCATCAGATCATGCAAGATATAATGGTAATCCAGACTGTCCTCACCAACTACACATCATTACTAGAATAAAATGTACAAAACGACGTCCATATTGGGAAAAGAAGATTGTCCATGACCTTGGGTTAGACAAGGTGAATTATCTTCTCTGTGTGTTGTCTATATTAATCCTAGTGTCTCCACTATAGTTAATGGTCCATCCCCACACTTCGCCTTTAGTGTTAACATATAAATTTTGGATTTTTTTTGTGACTTGTGGTCCATGTTGTGTTTTGTTGCATTGGATGGTCCTGTTTGTCATTCGGTTCTTGATTTCCAATGCAAACCAACTCTTAGCCAAAAAGGGATCTGCTACCTTTCTGGCCATTCAATTCTACAACAGTTGGATTTCCGTTTGGGTCATAAAATCCATGTTTGCTTCCCTATTGCCCTATGGTGATGGGCACTTGTTAACTTTTAATTCCTTTTGTCAATCAGATATATTCAGTTTCTATTTTTCTCCATGATTTGAATAAGCACAGGTATGCAGTGTCTTTTGGTTTGTTCCAGTTGCTGGTTTTTCAGGATGTTAAGCCATTATAATATATCACAGTATTCTTGTGGATGAAGAAGACCAACCATTCACCTGTCCAGAAACACCATACAATCTCTGTTCCTCCCCAGTTGCTGATATTTTTGTTTCAGTGACTTAAAGGTTTTCTCCTCTACCAGAGGTCCATTTCAAGTGTTGATCATTCACTATGTGAAGTACATCAGTCCTTATGTTACTATTTAAACCTGTGTCCCTTTATTCTTTTTCAAATATATAATAGTATTAGAGATCAACATTTTATACTTCATTTATGATCTTTGTTTCATTCTGTGAAATGTACTGCATGCTTTCTTCACAGGCTGAAAAGTGCAAGTTTGTTTAGCCTTTTCTCATTTGTGAATGCTGGTATAGTGATACACAACCAAACTAATGGGCCCAAGCACATGCTCTAGGGTGAGTTAAAAGCTCACTACAGCAGTTCAAAGAATTAAAATTCTGGAACTAAAACTAGTCTCTGTAATGCTGATTACAAAAATAAGATTGTTGTAAAAAACAATGTATGTCCTTAGGGAATGAAATATGCCATCTTTACCTGGTCCTGGCTAGCATATGACTCCAGCCCCACGGCAATCTTCCCTCTGAAAGAGCCTAGTAGGCCACTCAGTTGTACCTAGTTGCTATTTAAAAAAAAACAAATGTAATCTAATGGATTACTTAGCATCTGAAAATAAAACCTTGTCCAATTAACCCTGTAAAGTCTTCCTTCACAATATTTGGGGACTTCTGTCAAAATTGACATAATAATCCCATAGACGGGTCAAACAGCAGTTTCATGAAAGTATACTTAGCAAATTATACCTTGAAGATATTGCCCTGACTGTATACTACTTTTGCACTATCTCTGCTGGGGCTGACCTGGTGGGACAGGATATATCTAGGGAAGGTAATGGTGGTGTCTGAGACATTATAAGGAATGATTACATGAGTTTAATTATGTCAGGTTGCTTGACTCGTTTGTGAGTTTGAGAGTTGTTTAATTGTCCATACCAGACACAACTATTTGTGATTGGGTTGCAGAGCTTAGATCTGATGCAATTAGTTGTGGGATTGTTCAGCTCTGTTCATCACTTGCTGCTTATGCTGTTTGGAACACAAGTCATCCAGTTTGGTAGCTTCACCAAGTTTCCACCTTAGTTTTAGGTATGTCTGGTTCTGCTTCTGGTATGCCCTTCTGCACTCTTCATTGATAACCCCAGTAAGACTTTGCAGAGTCAGTAGGACTGTTTCTGCCAATGTCTTTTCTGGTGCTGAGGACAATATCAGGTCTGTCTGGTTTAATTTCTTTGAGGCCTCATAGCAGTTGGTACAAGTGAGTGGCTTATTGTGATTTCAGAAGGCAGTTGAGAGTCAACCACATTGTTGGCAGTCACATGTAGGCCAGACCAGGTGAGAATGATAGATTTCTTTCCCTGAAGGACATTAGTGAACCATATAGAGCTAAGTAGTCTGATAACTTACAGATCGGATCAAAACTTGACAATCCTTCCACATTTAGTTGTCAATAGTAGTGAACTAAATAGATTGTTTATAGTCATAGTCATACAACACGGAAACAGACCCTATCGTCCAACCAGTCCACGCTGAACAAAAGCTCAAATTAAACGAGTCCCACTTGCCCATTCCTGACCCATATCCCTACAAACCCTTTACACTCATGTATCAATCCAAATGTCTTCTAAATGTTGCAATTCTACCCACATCTAACACCTCCAGAGAAAATTCACCACTCACATGAACCACCCTCTGTTTAAAAAAAACTCTCACCTTCTTATCTCCTCTATATATCTCTACTGCCACCCCAAAAATCTGCCCCAGTCTTGAAATACCCCATTTTAAGGAAAAGACAACTACCAACAACTCTACCTATATTTCTCATTATTTTATAAATTTCTATCAGCTCATGTCTAAACCTCCTACGCTCCAGTTTACTCTCCTGACTTCCATCTTAAGAATGCCATTACTTGCTTTTTGAAGAGATTCACTTGATTCTTAACATATGCCTCCTTTACTTCTTGATCAGAGACTCAAAAGTTTTATCCATCCATTTGCACTCTTATGAGCAAACGAATTATGAGCAAGTATAGGTCATGTGGCCTGTTGAGCCTGTTCCACCATTCAGTAAGATCATGGCTGATCTGATTTGGGTCATGTAACATTAACAATCTGATTGCTCAAATGATGAATATTTCATACTTGCAAGTTACTGGGTAATTAAGAAAATAGCTTACCAGTCTGTCATTTACTTTTCGCTAACCTAAATGGAACATTGCGTAATTTGGTTCATTTCAAAATTGAAAGTTTGGCCAAAAACTTTGAATAGGTCAAGTATGTATAGCCTTTGCTGCCTAAGAGTCCAGAATAGAGGACAGTGAATTTTGAAATATGTTTATTTTCATTGCATTAGTGTTTCAGTTGATAAGTGGTTTCTGTTTAATTCAGCACAATTTTTTTATTGAAGAGTTAGAAATAAGATATTTAGGAACCTGGTATGTTGGCTTTATTTCTACGGTAAGTTGATTTATAGATGTCATTTAATTGAATTACTGTTTAATGCTGTGATAGATGATAAATGTAAAAACAAATCTTCCGTATTTTACCAGTCACATCAGCCACGGATCCATAAGAATGTTCCATCGATTAATAATAAACTAAAAGTCATCAAGCATCTTATAAGGTTGGTGAATGTAAATACAATAAACTTCAATTTGTTTTAATTGTAAAATTCTGATATAAATTTAGTGATATATATTTCAAATGTCTTTGCAGAGTGCAACCCCTGAAATTGCCACAGGGACTTCCAACTGAACAAGAACTAGCAGACAGTTACCTGAAGAGCACTGGGGAATTAATTATAAGACGCCACCTGCAACCATTGGAATAAAACACCACTAGATCTTAAGCTGCTGTTTATGTCTCACTTGTCTGTGAAATAAATATTCAAAATCATTTCCAAAAAGTCAAATTTCAAGTTTATTTTTAAAACATCGAGTGTAAATGCTACATAATTCTCTTATTCTGCACTGATCTTGAAAATGCAGTAGAACTGTTATGCCAAAGTAAATGTGTATTAGAACATTTTGGTAGAATGAATGTGTTCTACTACAACACTTGAAAAACATTACCTTAAAAGCTTTCGAGAAAGATTAAATAAGTTTAAAAATGTCATTGTTGATAGGGACTGCAGAAACATGAAATAACACATTTTAGTGTTTTTAACACTTAGGTCATTTTAAAAAGAGCAGTTTTCTAATTCTACTTGCATTGTTTTCTTTTCATTAAGGTAGTAAGTTGTTTCTTCCAATCTCCCCAGGCTTAAAGATTCTTGCTAAAACCATCAATAAGTCTAGCTGTGGAGAAACATAGAGAAGACGTTCCAGGTTTCTGACCTTCCATTGACATGAGAAAATGTTAGAGCTGAACAGTTTTTAAATGGGTTTGTAGCTGATGAAAATTGAGCAGGTATGTGACTAGGTAGAGGACAAGGGATGATTAAAGAACATGATTAAAAACAAAGAAAGTGAAAGAGAAGTTGAAGTAACAAAAGGTGCCTCCATACTCCCACTGAGTTCAGTCTTAGGCTCTTTAAACTTGAAATGAAACTCAACATAAGGTCTATGTAGGATCTTCTTTTCTCTATTAGACACTTGATAACCTTCTGTTGTAAGTTTTTCTGACAAGTGACTTTTGCTCCAAAACAGCTGCCAGTTCGTAGGATGAATCTACCCAGAACTACTCATAACTCTAGAAATATGGGCTGATGATTGCTTTTGGTACGCAATGGGGAGGTTGCTTTCTCTGTGTCTGCAATAAGTGGTTTTCTTCATGTTCCTGGAACAATGATGTATTCTCTGACCATAACATGTAGTAGCACATGGAGGCCATGAGATGAAATAATGGCTGATATAATAATCCTTAACTCCATTTTCCTGCATTATCCTCCAAATATTGATTCCCGAATTGATTTGAAATCAGCCTATCTCAGTCTTGAATTTACATAATGAGACAATTTCCGTTTTGACAGACTGTCCAGTTTTCCTGTCCAGGAGATGTATTACTTGTACATCTCCTGGACATTCATTTTGCAATGTATCATTATCTCCTTTTACCTTGTACCTCACATGATTGTTCATATCCTAACTTACTCAAGTGACTGTTTTTCTTTTGCTGCTTGCATATACCGTGTTCCATGCATGCTTAAAGTGGTATACCTTAACATGCAATTTTGACAAAAGGTCATTAAAGTGAAGCATAGTTTTTGAGCACTAACTTTCTCTTTGCAAAGATGTTGCCTCACCTGAAGATTTTTGTTATTTTTGCTTGTGCTTACTTTCTCAAGTCAGGTACTTTGAAAATGGCCTGCTGATACAGATCAATAATTTTTTTCAAGCGGTGTTTCACTTGAACAATAGTCCAGATTTTGTGAGGAGAAATTTTACAGCACACTCTGATAATCTTTCAATTTACAGATTGGGGATTGGGCCAGGCAATTTGTGAACAAGGAATTGCTGGCTTTATTTCAACTACAGATTAAACAATCAGCAAACAGGTTTTGTAGAGAATGAGGTGAATTATTCAAATCAAGTGGGAGTGGGAGGTGGCTTTGTAGTGGTAATGTCATTGGATTCCTAATGTTCAAGGGACACTGGTTATAATCCTACCATGGCACATGGTGGAATCTGAATTTGATTTTAAAAAATCATAGTCGTAGAGTAGTACAGCATGGAAATAGACCCAATATCCTAATCTAATCTCATTTGGCCCATATCTCTCTAAACCCTTCCTATTCATATACATGTAATTGTGCCAACCTTCACAACTTCCTCTGACAGTTCATTCCATACACTCCCCACTCTCTGTGAAAACGTTGCCCCTTAGGTCCCTCATAAACATTCCCCTCTCACCTTAAACCTATACCATCAAGTTTTGGACTCCCCTACCATGGGGAAAATGACCTTGGCTATTTACCCTATCCATGTCCCTCAGTGCACTGATTGGTAAAGGCAAGTGAACAAAACACCTTCACCACCCTGTCTGCCTGCTGCAAGGAACTGTAAACTTGTATCCTAAATCAACCAGTTTGCAGTCACACAAAGACCAGACCAGGTAATGATGGCAAATTTCCATCTCTAAATGACTTTAGTGAACCAATTAAAATTGTGATCACTGCTGTGGTCACCATTGGTAAGACTAGTTTTGTATGGCATATTTAAGGCAATTCAAATTCTACTATCTGCCACAGTCTGACAGAACTCATGACCCAGCTTCAGTACCACTAACATTAGATTAGATTCCGTATAGTGTGGAAACTGGCCCTTCAGCCCAACCAGTCCACACCGACCCTCCGAAGAGTAATCCACCCAGACCCATTTCCCACTAACACTACGGGCAATTTAGCATAGCCAATTCACCTGACCTGCACATCTTTGGACTGTGGGAGGAAACCGAAGTACCCGGAGGAAACCCACACAAACACGGGGAGAATGTGCAAACTCCATACGGATCTGGAGGGTTGCCGAGGAAGTGGCCAAAGATTTTTTTTTAAAAAAGTGAATATTTTTGTTACAGGTAATCATATAATTAATTATATTTCAAGTGGATAAAAAAGTTAGCTACTCTATTTTTGTTTAGCTTCTACCACCATCCAGACTATAGCCCCCAATGTACATATCAAATTTCCAACATAACAGTATTCAATGGAGTTGGTGCATGTAATAAGGATGAAGTCCATACTAACAACATGTCCTTGCTGCATAATGCATATGCAAAGCCCTGTAAACGGTTTTGTAATGTAATTTAAAATGGTAAAAATTGAAATTCAATTTTAACTTACACCACTATGTCTGAGTAAGTTAGAAATTGCCAAAAGCTAGCTTTGCCAGCAATGTATCGAAAAGCATCTTAAAAGTTCGTGTGACCCCAAACATTTGATATCAATGTTTGTGCATTATGGATCACAGTAAAATAGACAAATATGAAAATACAATGTACTTTTTATCAGTACGTTGTAACAATTTATTTTAAATATTCAAGATTCATTTGAATTCTCCAAATTCCATGGTGACAGGAGATGGAGAGATCTTTTTCCTAAACTTTAGTCAACTCCTCTTTCTCCATCATTCAAATTCATGCCATTCTGTTCAGCAATTAGTTCTAGACATAAAGGGTGGTAGAGGTTTGGAACTCTTCCACCAATGGCAGTTGATAATAGATCACTTGTTCATTTTACATCTGAGAATTTTTGTTCTTGTCAAGTAGAAGGTATGAAAGGATATAGGTCAAGGCAGGTATATGGAATTCGGCTACAGATTAGTCTTGATCTCAATGAGTGGCAGAACAGGCAAAGGGCTGATCCTGTTCAGATGTTCTGGGCAAACAACTTACCTGTCACTCCCAACCCACATTTTTCGTATTCTCACACTCAACCCTCACTGATGCTGGCTTATTACAGTCAATCCATCCTCCCATTAACCCTGCCCAGATATGGAGGAGTGGGAGCAGAAAAGCAGCAAAAAAAATGGGAAACATAAAATAGACTCAAATTTGGGTTGATAAAGTATTGCTTGATATTGTAGAGAAGCAACTAGCCAGGCCCAAATTCTAGCCTTTCAATGCAAGTTATCTAGGCTCTTGAATTGACATTTATCTTTTGAGAACAATGACTCTTGTATAGGGTTGAGCTAAGCAGCAATAACCAAAAAAGTGGTATAACAACACATTACTGCTACATCTGCCAATTTTCATATGCTAGCACAAAATGATAACAGTAGAATTACTAAAAAGTGATTGGCAACCCAGCACAACAGAAAATCTAGACTGGGTTGCCATCATAGAGATTACTACAAATTTCTGATATCCCATTTGCAACATGATCAGTGGGCAAATTCTCTGCTGTCTTTGGTAGTTGAATTGACTGAAATTTGACTTGGCCCTAATCTCCCAGCAAAATGAGATTTCTTATGGTGCAGGAGGCTACAACCCATAATACCTATACCAGCTTTCCAAGTGAGTAACTCCTGTCATGCTGTTCTGCCTGGTCTCCGTAACTGCACATTCTTCCATTTCAGATTAGTCTAATTTATTTTTCAACACAACTCAAACTGCCTTCATCACAAGCTCCCCCTATGATCAGCATTGCTACACTCCTGGCCCAGCTGACATTCCAGCTTCTACTCCCTCTCACCATGCTAACACGAGCTCTGCTTTGATAGGTACTTACCTGAGTACCTCATGAATATATCTCCTGGAACTACTGTGAGGTAGCCTTGACGTCTCTACTAAAAAAAAACTATTGAGCTTGCATATCCCTAGTCTTTACAGACAATTTAGAATGGCCAATCCGGGCATCAGCACATCTTTGGACTCTCATGCAGCTGGGGGAAGAACATACAAACTGTTATATTCCCTTCTGTTAAAAAGCCACGTCCTATTTCTTGCTTACACCCTGTTTAATATTGTGATGATTGTTATGGGGCCTGTAAACTACTCTTGCCATTTTCTGAACTTTGTTATTCCTAATTTTCATCTTCTTGACCATCTAAACCAAAATCCTTTCTCACTTCTACCCTTCTGTCCTCCTTTCTTATCTGCTCCTTCCCCACATTGCCTCAACAGCTGTTACTACAATGGTTCAAGGAGCAGCTCACCCTGTGAAATTTCACCACCATTATCTACATTCTGAATTTGTTAATAGTGTTTTTAAATTAGTTGGCTGCAGAATGATAAAAAGGAGAATGCAATCCAATTTCAATTTGCAGGTTTTAGTTTGGAATACACCTCCATAGTTGACAGCAATAGCTCAGTATTTATCCAAATGGCTGCTGACAATGAAGCATATTAAAAATATCCTAATGTTAACAATATTCCAGCCCAAGCAGGTTCACAATAGATCAACTACTCATCACAGCTTTGGTTTTGTTTACTCCCCTCCTCAACCAGCTATTGAGGGACTGATCTTGCTCCATAGCATGAATCATGCATCTTACTAAATTGTATAAGCTAGTGGCATACAAAGTATGTTGACCTATGTTTAAAAAAAAATCAGCATTTAGGAAACACAGTTATGGTTAACCAGCATCCATGGAACATGAAGCAATGTCATTTGACTAGTAAATAATGCAAGTGTTGTGCATTTGCCCATCTATGAAAAAAAAACTGAATACAATTGCATCGAAATAGATGACTTATTTGTATAATATTTCTACAAGAAAAAAAGCTTGACGCAAGTCAATACTTGTCAAAGCAATGCAATAGCAGACAGGAGAAATAGATTGCTATTTTTATTTTAATCTAGTCATTCTTTATAAAGGGAAAGCAAAGTACTTGGACAGAAACAGTTTTGACAATGATACTCTCGATAATTTTTAAAAAAACTGCTGCTTAATGGCTTAGCTATAAGAATAATTTTGGCTGGTTGACATCAGATGCCAAACAGTACCTAGAACCCTGTAACCTGGAAAGGCAACAATTCAAAATTTCAAAACATTGGCAAATAAGTGATTGCGTCCTTCCAGTTTATTCTGAGTACAATGTTTTACATAAATATTTGACTAGGAAGTGATGCAAGTGTTGTGCATTTGTTACAAAAAATAAATTTGCAACATGATTGCAGCAAAATAGATGGGTCTCTAACATTTCTATAAAGATCTTTTCAACCATCAATATATGACAAAGGCAATGTTTACAGTGTCAATTGTATGTGCAGTTTTATTAATCTACAAAAATTAAAAATTTGTCATCTCTTAACATTAAAAAGTTGACAATGAGTATGGGGAAAAAAGGTTGAATTGGAAGCAAAGATTAGGGTCAAGAAATGCACTTCAGTTTAATCATCATCTGAATCAGAATCATTGCTTTTTCCTCTAATTGCTCGTTTCTCCATCTTTGTGATGCATCCACTTCTTCTTTGCAGCTGGAAAGGTGGTTCCATCAAATTTCCACTGAATGAAGGAATCAGATGTTAAATCAGTTGTGTTTTATTATTAAGCAGAAAAATAATCATCAAGATGTGTGCATGTTATTTTGCACCTGATGCAAAGTTGCAGCTTAATTTTTGTGAGCAGAGCCACAAGCTGTAGTAATGTTTACTTTAAATAGCCTGACATAGTTGCAGATGTGAACAAATAAAGCTGCACCATTTTCACTCACATCTGTTATTCTTGTTCTATCAGCTGATCTTCCAGGTCAAACTTTCTTTTGCAACCACCTTCAGTCACTGCTACATATAAACTATTGGAACTGCCAATTTATTACTTGGCATTGTTTTATATACACAACATTCATTAGGGAAATGAGCTGTCTGAAAAATTGTGTAGCAAGTAAACAATGGATTCAACCTCTCCAACTATTGAAGCCAGGTCATGACAATAAATCTGAGGAAAAACAAACAAAGCATCAAACGGGCAAAATAGTCTGCTTAACTTGATAAATGTTTATTTCTGAAACTGAAAAAAAGACCTGCAGATAATAGGAATCATCCTGTACAATACTGATTTGCACTCTTGCTAGAGTCTGCCAATTGTCACTAAATATTCACATGAACATAGTTGCTGTCTTGGCTCAGTAGTAGCACCCATATTTGAATTCAGAAGGATATGGTTTTTGTCCCACCTCAGAGACTACAGGGTATAAGGCTCATTGTTTAAAATCTGATTAGCAGCAGCAGTCCCAAAGGTCTTATCTGTCCTGTTAGATGGACATAAAGTTTCGTGTTTTTAGAAGGTAAACCAAGGAGTTTTCCCAGTATCCTACCCAACATTTATCCCTCAGTTCACTGCAGTGAACAGATGAAATGTTCTGTGGATCTTCTGCAAATTGGTTCCTGTCTTTCCTTTAAAAAGAAATTCATTAGTTCTAAAGCTCTTCAATAATGTTGGGGGAAGGGAGGTGAATAGAAAAGAGTATCACAAAAAAAACTGCTTTTATGGAGAGTGGGCAAATAGTATGGTAATGGTATGTAATTTGCACTTATTTCCATAAAGCAGCTCGGGCATTTTAAGAGCCCAAAAGGCCTAACCAATTAAAAAGTTTAACATGTAGAAATAGATTGTGGCTTTTAGAGATAAAACATGCCCAAAGTCATAGGATTTTTTTTTGTTAGAACATCACATGTTTCATTCAATCAAAAGCAGTTATGGTTTCAAAGGTACTTTTTGTCTCCCAAATTGACAAACATACTAACTTAATTCATTTAAGCGAAGATCAGAAAGTTTTACCTGTAATTAATGATTGCAGCACAACCCAGTCGCCATTCCAAAGCTTCAGTTGTGAAGTTGTCTGTGCAACCAAGGTCATCAAACCCAACTATGTGGTCTTTAGCTTTTCCATCTTTCACCAAAACCATGGTTGGGATTACTTTGATTCGTAATCTTTCAGAAAGGAAAGGAGCCTTTTCGGCATTTAATTTGATGAACTTGGTTTCAATGTGCTTTTTAGCCAGAATTGCTAAGTGCTTGTCTACTATCTTGCATCTGCACTTAAGAACAAATTAAAATCAGTGAATTATCCTGAGCAGAGAGAAGAAATACAAAGATGTTATAACATAATAAAATGATCCAACCACATCACATTTGAATCCTGGAGAAAAAAAAAGAGTTGCTTTACATACTGAAGAGACATTAACATCTGATTACAATCTTCCAAGCTGAAAATTTTGAATTGAAAAGAATGCCAATCTCAAGGTAAGCATAGCGCACGCAGAGAAACATTTTCATATAATAAATTTTTGGAATACTTTACCAGAGTAGTGTGACTAATGTTAAAGCTGTATTTCAATAGTTATTGTATAATTATTTTAAATGATATTTCAAGATGATAGTAAGTAGGGTTCAAAGTTTGTGAGAAGATTTCTAGCTCGTGTGCTCGTTGTGGTTCTGTTCACCAAGCTGGGAATTTGTGTTGCAGACATTTCGTCCCCTGTCTAGGTGACATCCTCAGCGCTTGGGAGCCTCCTGTGAAGCGCTTCTGTGATCTTTCCTCCGGCATTTGTAGTGGTCTGAATCTGCCGCTTCCGGTTGTCAGTTCCAGCTGTCCGCTGCAGTGGTCGGTATATTGGGTCTAGGTCGATGTGCTTATTGATGTGCTCAATCAATAAGCACATCGACCTGGACCCAATATACCGACCACTGCAGCGGACAGCTGGAACTGACAACCGGAAGCGGTAGATTCAGACCACTACAAATGCCGGAGGAAAGATCACAGAAGCACTTCACAGGAGGCTCCCAAGCGCTGAGGATGTCACCTAGACAGGGGAATGAAACGTCTGCAACACAAATTCCCAGCTCGACGAACAACCACAACAGTAAGTAGGGTGCTGTAATCCCAAAAGAACTAGCTTCAGAGTCACCTTTTTTTAAAAAACCAATAAAATTCATATCACTCCATGTTGCAATAAAAGTTTAGGAAACTAACAGGTAATGGGAACCTAGAAAATCACTTGCCAGCTTCTTTCACTTCCTCACTCACATCTGTAATTCTCATTCTTCAACAGCTGATCTTCCAGTTCAAACATTCTTTTGCAACCTGTTTCTTCAGTCACTGCTACATCTAAACTATTGGAACTGCCAGGTTATTACCTGGCAATGTTTTACATACACAACATTCATTAGGGAAATGAGCACATTATTAACTGAATAGCTTCCAGTTTCAAAGTTCATTTGTTGCAATTAGTATTTTAGAAATTGATGCATTGCCTGAGTGGCCACATGCACTAATGCTGACCTTCAATGGATCTTGAAGAAGCAGATTGGGAAGGATTGGATTTAGGGAAGTACTGTTGAACTAGACTAGCAGCCGCTGTCATGTACAAATCCTATAATATTCAAGTGGAAATGTTTTAATTTACAATTTTTACCACAAGTTAACAGAGCAACTGTGTAACACTAAGTGATCTTGTCCACAGCAGTGCAAAAAAAAAATGCTAATTGGGTTTCTTTGTTATCCACCAAGTGGAAACTTGGAGGATGGCAGAGAAGAGTCATTTGTTTTTGTACCATAGTATTGAATGTTCTGAAGAATTAGAGGGTAATTACAATTGGCATTATTTAAGTGTAAGATCACCAAATCATGTCTGTAACTCAAATAATGGCAATTATAATTACCCTTTGGTTCTTAAATTCAAAATATTCTGCTTTGTTGTCTTGCTTGGGAAAAAAAATAGCTCCTCACCTAAATGTGGTATCTCTGTAAAAGTGGCAAACCACATTTTTACTCTCTTTAACCTCTTGAAAAAAATCTTTTTCACTGGGAATCTCCTTATATTCACCATGGCCCTTAGAAAGCCATTCCTGTATTTGGATTTAAACAGAAAATGTTTAAGTACTTTACATCAAAAAATTATACTTAAAACATTAATATATTAAAAGAAAATCAATTTGAAAACAACACTCCAATCCCACAGCCCACTCGAAGAACAAACTGATCAGTAGTTTGAAATCTCAAACAAACATTCACTTGAACTTTTATACTGAAATTTTTCATCACCATTAAAGAACAATAAAATTAATGTCATTTCTCACATGCTTCAAAATAATATCTTGGTTTGCTAATATGGGACAATTTGGAGTTGACAAAAATTACGTTTGCTAAGTGAAAATTTCACCTGTTTCTGATGCTGTGCTTTCTTCATTGATTCAAGCCTCTTTTCTCTGAGTTTTTCTAGTTCTTCTGCATCCATCTTTTCAAACTTTTCAATCTCTGTATCTAGATGCTGTTCCACTATCTCAGTTGTTTGGAGCATTTGCTGCTCAAGGACTTTACTGAGCATAGCCATTGAGGGGTTAGTTGCCATTCTTGTTAATTAGGAGTACACTGTATACAATCCTGAAGGAAAATTCAGGGAGACATTTGTTCAAACAAAAATTAACTATCCTACATTGCTAAGCCTATTACCGTCTATGAGCAATATTTCACCAAAATTAGCTGACTGCTTTTAATTCCATAATTCATTAACCACCATAAACATTTAAATTCTCTGTACAGTCAAGCCTTGGGGCACAAAAATCTATTTTCTAAACAATTAAAAGGTAAACTAACTTCAATATCTGCACATCTACAAAAAGAAGTTCCTTTCTTCTAGTGGCCCCCATGCCCACTTATTCCTAATTCAGTCTCAAAGGGTCCACGGGTTCCACTTTAGCCTTTACCATTCTTTTCACGCTCAGCTGCTTCATTATTATAATTCAGCCCTCTATCAGCAGCTTTTCTTAGTACTTCCGAGGAAAAAAAATCCAAGAAAACTAATAAAGGACAAATTCAAAGGAGATGAAGACAATAAACATTAATGCAAGTAGGGAAAACATATTTTTGTAGCACTCCCAATCGTCAGACCTATCAATTTTCCCTTCATTCATGAAGATGGCCTGTTATGAAAACCACCATAAGTCTTGCAATAATCAAAAACAAAGCCGAGGATGTCAATATGAAAGTCACTATTTTTCTGTAATTCCCAAACTGAATGTTTAGAAGAACGAGCAGGAATTTACAGAAACATATACACATTGAGATGTTTTGACATGGAAGATACTCACTGTTTGCCCTTATGGCAAAGACTAAAAAATAGAGGATATGGTATTAAAATAACAGGTCTCCCATTTAAGACACAGGGATGAGGCCTTTATTTGCTTTTATTAGTCAAGACATTGAATACAAGAGCAGAGATATTATGATGGGATTAGAGTAGATAGGTGCTCAATGGCTGATACAGATGCATTGGGCTGAAGGGTCTCCTTGCACCTTATTCAAGTCTGACTATGAGGAGAAATATTTTCTCTTCGCAAATATGAGTCTGTTGAATTCCCTTCCACAGAGTGCAGTTTGAGCACATTAGTGCAGACTTTTAAGCGCCAGATTCTTGATAAAGAGAGTTATCAAGTAGAGTTGCAGTCAGAAATTAGATCAGCCATGATTTTATCAAATAGTAGAGAAAGCAGGAGACAACAGCTTCGCTTCACTTGGAGGTTGCCACTGATGATGTTACCTAGCCAGGTAATGAAACATCTGGATATCAAACCTACAGCTCAGCGAGCAAACCTACACCCTAAATAGTAGAGGCTTGAGGGGCTGGATGCATAAACTTGCTCCTAATATGTACATTTGCATTAAAATCTCCCAAACAGTATTGTAGTTTTGGGTGGCTGGGTTGCAATGCAGGGTGGCACCAACAGCACAGGCTCAATTCCTGCACCAGTTGAGGTTACCATTGAAGCTCCTAATTTTCTCAATCTTATTCTTTGCTACATTCCCTCACCCTCCTCTCTGACTTATCACCTCCATCCCCACCCCCCATTCACCTATTGTACTCTTTGCTACCTTCCCCCCCCCCCCATTTATCTCTCCATTCCTGATGAAGGGCTTTTACCCGAAACATCGATTTTCCTGCTCCTCGGATGCTGCCTGACCTGCTGTGCTTTTCCAGCACCACTCTGATTTCCAGCATCTGCGGTCCTCACTTTTGCCTAACCTTACCCATTGTCTGAGGCATGGTGACCTTCAGGTCAAACAACCACCAGTCGGGATTATGGCAACTTGATCTTTAGGACTGACAATACTTTAAAAGATTGAGTTCCAATGTTATCAAAATAATTTTGACTTAAATTTGAGATACTGGGATTCATTTCCAATTTTGCTAGGATTTTTGAAGTTTTTTCTCACAATGGTGAGTGAGGAGATAGTAATTGATCATTGGTTGTTCTATCTTGAACAGAAAAACAAAACAATGCTGTCTCCAATAATTTGTTTTTGTTTCAAATTTCCAGCATCTGAAATTTTATTTTACTCCAATGTTGAATACTATATGCCAGCATGCTTAAAATCTAATTAATTAAGTCCGAATAAAGTAAGTTCAGATTTAATTAAGTTAAATCAGAGTGTTTCTTATTTTAAAGAATTGTATATTTAAAATCGGAACTGTAACGGCTAAAGCACATTCCTAACTGTCGTACCTATTCCAAACTGATTGTTTAGGTTAGCAACCACACCTATTTCCGGAAACGAATGAAGGCGGAGATCAAATATTACCAACCCAAAATAGCATGAACGAGCAGGATAAATGATCTATCTAACAAATGATGGAAAATTGAGACTGAACAATAAAAAAAGGGACAACCTGTCATTATTAGCCTTAAACTGTAAGGTACGGAACCTCCAGTCAGCCTCTGATACGGGGAAACACGAAACATGCGGAGTCACGGAGAAGTATTTGAGCAAGTGCTTTGTAATGGGGAGAGTCTTTTGGGCACCGTGAACCGACAACTTTCCAACTGCCAACTCCACGCCGAGGCCCTTCCTTTCCTTCCGCCCAACTAGGCCCCAGCACCAAACATCGATACCCCCACCCCATATCGCGGTCTCAATCTAAACTCACCAGCTTCACTCCTCACCCGCGACTGTCAACCCGTCTTCACTCGTTACTTACCCCGATCTATACCAACCACATTCACCCACCGACTGCTTCCGGTGTCTGTCTGGCTCTGGGGTTAAAGGTCACCGTCTGCTTCCCTGGCAACGGACAGAAATTCGGGGAGGGCTAGGCCGAGGCTGTCTGTTTACCCTTTAATATGTTATTAATTTATCACTGTACCTCAATTCGACTGCGGTTTTCGTATTTTATTGATTACAAGTAATCGCGTAAATCCCGTTAATACCGAGTTCCGCTCTTTTCCCTGTCCTATGTTAATCTCAGTTTCTGCTGCATAAAAGTCTGGCAAAGCTGCGCTCAAATGAGCGTATTAAATTACAAGTAAAATGGTTTATTATATGTCATTTTTAAAAAAATGTTCTGCTTTCCACACTTCTGTGGTGAATAAAAGGGGAGATAATAAAGTAATATTTCCCAGCGGAAAGAAAAGCGTATTTGACTCTACTCAACCTTCGATGTAGTGAGACGACCTAAAATGCTTCTCAAAGAAATAGAGCAAAATTTGGCAACGAGCATCATAAGGACATATTGGAACAGGTAGAGTAAAAGATTGGTTTTACCGAATCTCTGAGCAGAATGTGGCCCGTGACGTAAAAAGTTTAGCAACGGGCATTCATGTAGATTATATTAGATTAGTTAAAAATCACACAACACCAGGCTATAGTCCAACAGGTTTAATTAGAAGCACTAACTTTTGCTATAAATTCTGTGTCTTACAATTGTGCCCTCCACAACCACCTGATGAAGGAGAGGTGCTTCGAAAGCTAGTGTTTCCAATTAAACCTGTTGGACTATAACCTGGTGTTGTGTGATTTTTAACTTTGTACACCTTCGTCCAACACCGGTATCTCCAAATTTAGATTAGATTAGATTTCCTACAGTATGGAAACAGATCCTTTTACCCAACAAGTCCACACTGACCCTCTGAAGAGCAACCCACCAGACCTAATCCCTACATTTACCCTTGACTAATGTACCTAACACTATGGGCAATTTAGCATAGCAATTCACCTCACCTGCACACCTTTGTAATTAAGTCAAAATTGGAGTGGAACCAGTGGGAAGCTCCTTAGGAAGTACTGTATAGAGCAAAAAACATTTAACATGAAACTGCCACACTCTTGTCTTGAAAGAAATGAAACCATATTGTGTTTTAAGTCAAATTTGAATTTACACATTTTTACAAAACGTGTGAGGGTCTGGCATCATGGGACAGCAATTTAAAAAATACATAAGGCACTGTGGGCTCTTATTGTGCAGTGATAGTGTACATACCTTTGGGCCAACCGGTCCAGATTCAAATGCCATCCATGCAAGATGTATGTGGAGAATTGGAAGACTAGAGAGCTCCAAAAGTTGTTCGATGAGAGAATGAATTGGCAAGGACTAAGTTGTGAGACTTTGCAAAAATTTGGAAACACAATTTTAAAATGGATGTGTTGCCAGACTGAGAAATCAATGTAAATGAGCAAGGGTGATATGCTTGGCAGCAAAGTGATGAGCTCATATTCATATAGGTTAGGAGATGAAGGACTGGTCAAGATAATATTAGAATTGTCAAATCTGATTTGATGATAACAGCATGAATAAGTTTTGGCAGCAGATGAATTGGTCAGGGCTGAAACTGGATCATATTACAGAAGTGGGAATAAATGGTGTTGAAGCAGATATGGTCAGAATTTCAACCTGAGTTAAATATGACATCAATGTTTAAAACAATTTGGCTTGGTGCCAGGACAGATGCTAGGGATGTAATTGGTCACTAGAGATGAGAGGTTGTGAAAGGGGTTGCAGGCAAATACTTCACACTTCTAATATTTGATTAGAGGAAATTTCTGCTAACCAAGACTGGGTGTTGGATTAGAAGTAATGACATATCAGAGATGCTGAAGGGGATGACAGATGTTTTGCAGCTCCACCTCAAGCAAGAGTGTTCTGCTGATCTAAACAGATATCGTGTTGAGAGATCACTGGGATGAATTCCCTCACTCCCAATTGATTGGAGTATTTTTAATCGAATTGCATTGATGACAGCAAGCTCTCTGAACAGCCAATCACATTAAACAATACTAACAGAATCAACCAGAACATGAAAAACACAAATAATGAAAACACGTTTTTCAAAAAAAATGTGGAGAACAAAATAAAGCTAGGTCGTAAACATAAGGTTAAGATAGAGGGTAAAATATGTATAAATGTTTAAAAAACTAGTTTTATAAACCTGTTAATGAAGATTAACGATTTTAACAACATAGAAGGAGGCTGCAGAGAGATAAAGAGACAGACAGACAGACATTGCTTTTGTCACAATCACAGAAGATGTGAATTGTGAGTTTGAGAACCATTTTTATGCTAAAATGACCTGAAAACTTGACTGGACTTTTCAAATAAAGGTATGTGGTTCCAGAAAAAAAAATGGAAAAAATTTGGGAGTAAACATGTTCAAAGACCTGAGAGTGAAGTGAGTTTGCAGATGGAGCACAAAATAAAACAAAAAAACTGCATATGTTTAAAATCTGAAACAAAAACAGAAATTGCTGGAAAGACTTAGCAGGTCTCATACCTTTAGTGGAGAGAAAACAGAGTTAATATTTTGAGATATTTGAAACTGGTTTTTCTGTATAGATGCTGCCAGACCTGCTGAGTTTCTCTGTTCAGATACTGCTAGATCTGCTGAATTTATCTAGAAATTTCTGCTTTGTTGGAGATAAAGCAGTTGTTTGTAAGGATAAGTTAGTTTTTTTTAAGGAGAGGGGTGATGATGGCAGATATTAAGGAGATCAGGATAATACCTGAAAAGAGAGAAACATTATAATTGCTGTTAACATAGGGATCATGGAAAAAGTTGATGATCAACAATTTAAAGGAAATAGGACAGAGGGCGTAGGAGTGTAGGATATAGAATGATGTTGCGAGAAGAGTAAATCATTGCAATAATTACTGCACAAGATCATAAGAATTTAAGTGTGTATGTGTATGTTTGAGAGAGGGCAAAAATGATCAAGGGTTGTAAACTTCTAAAAATCAGATTTCTATCTTGCATTGGATAGCTCCTATCACCTTGGAAGCCCTAACACCAATTTAAAATAGGGATCCTTAAAATAGATGCTGTGCAGATCTGATGCAATTTACCGTTATATGATATGCATACTTGTTTGACTTTGGTGCTTCTATCACCACTGGCCTTGCTAATTTAGGATGTGAACTCTGCACATTGCTGTCAAAACAAGAACTCTATCTGATTTTTCTTTGCCTCAATTGGTGGTAACCAAATTAAAAAACTCTGCTCATGTGTCTCAAATTATGCAACTTTATAAGTTTCAGGAGTTATGCTTTTCCATTGTTTTGGGTAGCATCTTTGTACCAATCACTAAACAATGCTCATGGAAGAAGCCAAAGGAATATGGTGATATTTCAAAAGCTGTCCTCCAGTTTATATTGAGTATAATGAAACACACATCTTACTCCGTGCAATAACTATGACACTCAAGAATCTAGCATCTAGTGTTAAGCAATTTTTGAACATCGCATATGCCATTGTACTCAACATCCTTCTATTTCACCCCTTCACCTGTATATAAGGTGATGGTTCTGAAAAATGAGTGCTCATTTTCCATTGAGCATCACCGTTGTGATGTCACACAAAGACAGTGAGTAGAGACAAGTTATGCTCTAGTTTTGGAGGGGGCAAATGTGCCTGTA
This sequence comes from Chiloscyllium punctatum, assembly GCF_047496795.1. NCBI lineage: Eukaryota > Metazoa > Chordata > Chondrichthyes > Orectolobiformes > Hemiscylliidae > Chiloscyllium > Chiloscyllium punctatum. The sequence continues at coordinate 60,457,010 of NC_092747.1, read as the reverse complement.
CTCTATGTTCTCTAAGTTCTCTATGGTGCTAGTAATTATGCCTGATCAAATATAGTTGCACACTTTGCTATTATGCAATAAATGTTGTTATTGAACAACACAGCCTCTTCTGTAGATAGTCCATGGTGATGAATCCTCCTACCAATAATCACTAGGTAGGAAGACAAGACAAAGGACACTGTTTGCAGCAGACTATCTTGAACAATCCTGACTCAGCAGAACGTACTGCAGAGGCGGTAGTTACCATATGGTAGTCACAATTTAAATGGAGGAAAGAGTAAATACATTACAACAATCAGCTTGTAACCATTGTTAAAATAAGTAGCAACATCATTTTATGAATGAGAATAGCATATTGATATTTTTAAAATTATAACATTTACCTGATGTCTCCCTTGATCTATAGACTTCAGTAAGGCATTTGACAAGGTTCCCCATGGGAGACTGGTTAGCAAGGTTAGATCTCATGGAATACAGGGAGAACTAGCCATTTGGATACAGAACTGGCTCAAAGGTAGAGACAGAGGGTAGTGATGGAGGATTGTTTTTTCAGACTGGAGTCCTGCAACCAGTGGAGTGCCACAAGGATCGGTGCTGGGTCCACTACTTTTCGTCATGTATATAAATGATTTGGATGTGAGCATAGGAGGTATTAATAGTAAGGATCCAGTCCTTCAGAGTTCCCTACGTGCCCTTATCCCATGTACTTCTCGCGTAGACAACTTCTACTGTCTTCTGAAGATACACAAAGCCAACACACCAGGACATCCGATCGTATCAGGCAACGGGACCCTGTGTGAGAACCTCTCTGGCTATGTCGAAGGCATCTTGAAATCCATTGTACAGGAGACCACCAGCCTCTGTTGCAACAATACAGACTTTTTACAGAAACTCAGCACCCACGGACTGGTTGAACGGGAACACTCCTCGTCACAATGCTACACCAGCATTCCCCACAATGACAGCATCACAGCAACAGCCTCAATACTCAATATCAACAACTGCTAATCTCCAAGACCATCCTACAACTCATCCGCTTTATCCTTGACCACAATATTTTCACCTTTGACAACCAGTTCTTCATCCAGACACATGGAACAGCCATGGGGACCAAATTTGCACCCCAATATGCCAACATTTTCATGCACAGATTTGAACAAGACTTCTTTTCTACAGCGGACCTCCAACCAACACTATACACCAGGTACATTGACGATATATTCTTCCTCTAGACCCATGGCAAGGAGTCACTGAAAAAATTACACATTGATATCAACAAGTTTCATCCCACCATCAAACTCACCATGGATTACTCTCTACTCTCTGTCTCATTCTTGGATACAAGCAGCTCACTCTACTGCAAACTCACGGATAACCTCACAATGCTGCACTTCTCCACCTTCCACCCAAAACATATTAAAACAGCCATCCCCTATGGACAAGCCCTACGCATACACAAGATCTGTTCAGGTGAGGAGGAACATGACGGGCACCTGGTGGTACTCAAGGTTGCCCGCATAAGAATGGGGTACGATGCTCAACTCATCGACTGCCAGTTCCAACGTGCCACAGTGAGAAACCGTAATGACCACCTCAGGAGACAAACACGAGCTGCAACCGACAGGGTACCCTTCATTGTCCAGTAATTGCCAGGAGCTGAAAAACTATGCTATGTTCTTCGCAGCCTCCAACACATTATCAATAAGGATGAACACCTCGCCAAGACCTTCCCCACTTCTCGCCTTTAAACAACCACCAAACTGCAAACATATCATTGTGCGTAGCGAACTGCCTGGCTTTCAGGAGATCACCATATAACCTTGTCATAGTAGACACTGCAAGACGTGTCAGAGTGTCGACTCGGATACCACCATTAAGCGTAGAGACACCACCACCCACCATGTACGTGGCAGGTACTCCTGCGACTCAGCCAACATTGTCTATCTCATACGCTGCAGGCAAGGATGCCCTGAGGTATAGTGCATTGGCGAGACCAAGCAGAGGCTACAGCAACGGATGAATGGAATACCACACAACAATCAACATATAGGAGTGTTCCCTCCAAGTCGGAGAACACTTCAGTGGCCTGGGACATTTTACCTCTGACCTACGGGTGACCATCCTCCAAGGCAGACATCAAGACAGGCAACAATGCAAAGTGGCTGAGCAGAGGCTGATAGTCAAGTTCAATACCTATGGGGATCGCACCAACCAGCACCTTGGGTTCATGTCACACTGCAGGTGACCCCACTGCACTATACACACACAGACTGGCGTACACACACAGACAGATGCACACTTTATAGATAGATCCTCCTACACACACACACGCTCCTACAGAGACACACACACTCCTACAGACCCATACACTCATGCAGACTCTCTCTCATATACTCACACATGCACTCACACGCATACACGGACTTATACCTCTTTACACTCATACACTCATTACATCATAACATCCCCCCCCCCCATCACACACACCCACATAAGCTTGTGGGGTGAATTTGTACTTGCAGAATTACATTTTATTCTGCTCAAAAGCTGCATGAATCCTTGTGCGATTTTATAAATCTGTTTTTTAGATAAGAATCAGTCTGAACATTGTGGCGCAGACAATCTCACACAGCGTACCTCACACCTTCAATGCATTACCTGGACTTTTATGACACCAATTGTTAAAGTTCATATGAGAATGTAACTTTAAAAAAGTTCTGCTATTTTACGTATTAAAGAACTGAAACCAGCATATTCATTCTGAAAGATCAGAGACAACAATACGGGTCTTTTTCAATATATAATTTCAGTTACATCACGCTGTAAACGTTTGCTGTAAATTCTGTGTCTTATGATCTTATACTCCACAACCACCTGATAAAGGAGCAGTGCTCAGAAAGCTAGTGCTTCCAAATAAATCTGTTGGAGTATAACCTAGTGCTGTGTGATTTTTAACTTTGTACACCCCAGTCCAACACCGGCATCTCCAAATCATCTACAGTACAACTTGGACTTTCTGCTTCCGCACGAATGATTGACAGGCGGCAGGCAGCCAATCAGAAGTCACAACAGCCACCGACGCAACACGTCGTAGCGCATGCGCAGATTCAGGCAACTACCATATGTCTGAAAGAGATTTTAAAAAGTGACAGAGTGAGGCAACAGTGTGAAAAACATGGGGAAAAAACAGAAAAACAAGAGCGAGAATAAGTGAGTGTACAGCTATTTACCATTTTGTTTATTTGCCGTAGATGAGATCGGTTGCTGCGGGCGATGGGAGGAATTAAGGGAGAGGGTACCTTGACTAGGCCGCTTGACGGATCTGGTCCTCCTGCTCGAGTGCGGAGAAGCCCGTGTCCCTACTGCTGACATGACGCAAGACGGTCAAGTTGGTGTGCTACTGATTGGGGTTAACGTTACTTTGTTTTATGGAAATGGAAGGCTTTCTTCACTCCTTTCCTCTATGATCCTACGTTACGTTTTTAAGGAATCGCATGAGCTAGAATTTTGTTTCTACGTATGGTTTTAATCCAGTAGTTTTAGGGTCGTGTTAAAGGTACATCACAATTTTCTTGCCGTCAAGATTATGGGCCATAACCAGAAGATATTAATCCGGTGCAGACTTTATATACGGTTGACTCATCATGGATTTTTAAGTATGTTAACAATCCTGTTGAAGTGGCAAAGACAGGCTGTGTGAACATGATGTTGCCACTATAATTTATAGACTGAAGATTAGTGTAGAGTATAACTTCATCCTTTATTATGATATTAGTTGCAAATCTTTGTCAAAACGTGGCTGCTTATGTTGCCTTGGCCTTATCCATTTGTTATCTTCTGCTTTGTGAGCCTGGATGATACTGAGTGCTGTAAACTATTTGCACAATCAACCTGTTCATATGTGTTACAATATACCTGTGAAGCAGGTGGGACTTGAAACTGGATGTTCTGGCTCAGAGGTTGGCATACTATTGCTGTGCCACTAGACCCCTTCCATAATCCTAGTTACAGTCAAAAATAGAACTTGCAAGCATATCAGTGCACTTAGTGAGCCCTTTGCTAACTTATTTGTGTTGCAGTATGTATCTAATTAGAGTAGTTCTAGCATCTAAGGATCTAGTTAGATTTGTCTTATTCTGAAGGTTGCCCCAGTTTCAGTGATCAGTTTGTCCATTGAAAAGGATATCTAACATTTTCAGATTCTGTTTGATGAAGCTCAACCGTTAGCCAGGAAGGACCTAAAGAGAGAGCTAAGAAGAGCCAGGAGGGGACATGGGAAATCTTTGGCAGGTAGGATCAAGGAAAACCATAAAATTTTCTATAGGTATGTCAGGAATAAAAGAATGTCTAGGGTAAGATTAGGGCCAGTCAAGGACAGTAATGGGAAGTTGTGCATGGAGTCCGAAGGAAGAGGAGAGGTCCTATATGAATATTTTTAATCCGTATTCTCACAGGAACAAGATCATCATGGTGAGGAGAATACTGAGATACAGGCTATTAGACTAGGCAGGATTGAAGTTCACAAGGAGGAGGTGTTAGCCATTCTGGAAAGTGTGAAAATAGATAAAACCCTTGGACCGGATGAGATTTATCTTAGGATTCTTGAGCCAGGGAGGAGATTGCAGAGCCTTTGGCTTTGATCTTAATGTCGTCGTTGTCTATAGAAATAGTACCCGAAGACTGGAGGATGGCAAATGTCCCCTTGTTCAAGAAGGGGAATAACCCTGGTAATTATTGTCCAGTGAGCCTTACTTCGGTTGTGGGTGAAATTTTGGAAAGGATTATAAGAGAGAGGAGTAATTTGATTAGGGATGATCAACACGGTTTTGTGAAAGGTAGGTCGTACCTCACAAACCTTATTGAGTTCTTTGAGAAGGTGACCAAACAGGTGGATGAGGGTAAAGCAGTTGATGTGGCGTATATGGATTTCAGTAAAGTGTTTGACAAGGTTCCCCACAGTAGGCTATTGCAGACAATATGAAGGCATGGGATTGAGGGTGATTTAGCGGTTTGGATCAGAAATTCGCTAGCTGTAAGAAGACAGAGGGTAGTGGTTGATGGGAAATGTTCATCCTGTTCAATTTGTGGTGGTGTACTGCAAGGAACTGTTTTGGGGCCACTGCTGTTTGGCATGTTTATAAATGGTTTGGATGAGAGCGTAGAAGCATGGGTTAGTAAATTTGCGAATGACACTAAGGTCACTGCAGTTGTGGACAGTGTGAAAGGTTGTTGCAGGTTACAGAGGACATAAATAAGCTGCAGAGCTGAGCTGAGAGGTGGCAAATGGAATTTAATGCAGAAAAGGTGTGAGGTGATTCACTTTGGGAGGAGTAACAGAAATACAGAGGACTGGCTAATGGTCATGTTCTTGGTAGTGTGGATGAGCAGAGAGATCTTGGTGTTCATGTGCATAGATCCCTGAAAGTTGTCACCCAGGTTGATAGGATTGTTAAGAAGGTATACAGTGTGTTAACTTTTATTGGTAGAGGGATTGAGTTTCAGAGCAGTGAGGTCATCTTGCAACTGTACAAAACTCTGGTGCGGCCACTCTTGGAGTATTGCATACAGTTCTGGTCACTGCATTATAGGAAGGATGTGGAAACTTTGGAAAGGGTGCAGAGGAGATTTACCAGAATGTTGCCTGGTATGGAGAGAAGGTCTGATGAAGAAAGACTGAGGGACTTGAGGCTGTTTCATTAGCGAGAAGAAGGTTAAGAGGTGACTTAATAGATGCATACAAGATGATCAGAAGATTAGATAGGGTGGACAGTGAGAGCCTTTTCTCTCAGACAGTGATGGCTAGAATGAGGGGACATTGCTTTAAATTGAGGGATAATGGATATAGGACAGATGTCAGAGGTAGTTTTTTAATCAGAGTAATAAAGGTGTGGAACGCCCTGCCTGCGATAGTAGTAGACTCACCAACGTTAGAGCATTTAACTGGTCGTTGGATAAACATATGGATAATAATTGAATAGTGTAGGTTAGATGGGCTTTAGATTGGTTTTACAGCTTGGCGCAACATCGAGGGTCGAAGGGCCTGTACAGTGCTGTAATGTTCTATGTTAACATGAAAAGCTTTGAAAATTAGTTTGCCTGTATAATTAATCACCTGTTCAATGACTATACCTGTATTCTGTAATTCCATGGGAATTTTACCTTCTATGTTAAGAAATATAAATAAGTTCACCTTTCTATTGATAGGCTGGAATGAACCCGCACATCTTGTGACCTACATGTAGCACTTGGGTGCAGTTCCTTGCACCTTATCAGGTATTCAATCCTGCTATTAACAACATAAAAGTATTCACACGCAAGTTTTTAAACTTCTGAGCTAGCTAGAAAATTTGATGATCAAAAGGGAGGCAACGGACTGGTAGTATTAGTGGCAGACTGTTAATAAGTTGGTGACCAGAGTTCGAATCCCACTATGGCAAGTGGTGGAATTTGAATTAATTTAAAATCCTGCAATTAACAGACTAATGATGACCGTGAATTCATAGAAACAGAGAAACAGGAGGAGGCCATTCTGCCCTTCAAGCCTGCTCTGCCATTCATCACGACCATGGCTGATTATCCAACTTAATCGCCTAATTCTGCTCTCTCCCCATAACCTTTGTCCCGTTTGCCCCAAGTGCCGCCCCTTGACTACATTAAATGTTTTGGCATCAACTATTTCCTTTGGCATTGAATTCCACAGTCTCAACACACTTTGGTGAAGATATGTTTCCTCATCTCCATCTGAAATGGTCCATCCCAAGTCCTCAGACTGTGATCCCTAGTTTTGGACGCACCCACCATGGGGATCATCCTCTCTGCATCTACCATGTCTTGTCCTGTTATGATTTTATAAGTCTCTGTGAGATTCCCACCACCACCACCACCACCACCACTCGTCTGACCTCCAGCGAAAACAATCCTAACCTAGTCAATCGCTCCTCATATGTCAGTCCCGCCATCCCTGGAATCATCCAGGTAAATCTTTGTTGCACACCCTTGAGAGCAACAGTATCCTTCCTCAGAAAAGGAGACCAAAACTGCACAGTATTCTATATGTGGCCTCATCAAGGCCCTGTATAACTGAAACAATGCATCCCTGCTCCTGTACTTGAAACATCTCGCAATGAAGGCCAACGTACAAATACAATTTGCCTTTTTTACTGCCTGCTGCACCTGCATACCTACCTTCAGCGACTGGTGCACACTTCCCTCTCCCATTTTACAGCTGTTCAATCAGTAATCTGTCATCTTGTTTTTGCTTCCAAAGTGAATAACCTCACATTTATCCAAATTGTACTGCATCTGCCATTGATTTGCCCACTCACTCACCCAGTTCAGATCATGCTGAAACATCTTTGCATCCTCGTCACAGATCATTCTCCCATCCAACTTGGTATCATCTGCAAACTTTGCGATGTTGCATTTTGTTCCCTCACCCTAATCATCAATATATAGTGTGAATAGCTGAGGTCCTAGCACTGATCCCTCTGGCACCCCACTAGTTACTGCCTGCCAATTTGAAAAGGATCCATTAATTCCTACTCTTTGTTTACTCTATGCCAACCAGTTTTCTATCCATCTCAATACGCTCCCCCCAGTTCCATACGCTTTAATCTTGCACAATATCCTCTTAAGCGGGCTTTGTCAAATGCTTTCGGAAAGTCTAAATATACCTTATCAACTCTAGTAGTTACATCTTCATAGAATTCTAACAGATTTGTCAAGCATGAATTCCCCTTCATAAATTCGTGCTGTCTCTGCCACTGCTTTGTAAATGCTCTGCTATAAAATCCTTGATAATGGATTCGAGAGTTTTCCTCACTGTTGAAGTTAGTCTTATTGGTCGAGAATTCCCTGATTTCTCTACCACGTCTTTTGAATACTGGAGTAACATTAGCTACCCTCCAATCTACAGGGATTCTTCCAGGGTCTATAGAATTCTGGAAGATGACCACCAATGCAGCCACTATTTCTAGAGCCACTTTCTTAAGTGCTCTGGGATGTAGATCATCTCGCCCTAAGGATTTATCCATTTTCAATCCCATCAATTTTTCCAACACCATTTTTCTACTAATATTGATTTCCCTTAGTTCTTCTCTCTCGATAAGCTTTGCATTCTGTAACATTTCTGGTATCTGATTTGTATCCTCTTTTGTGAAGACAGAGCCAAAATATATATTCAGTTACTCAGCCATTTCTGTCTGTAGGAGACCTACATTTGTCTTCACTAACCTTATTCTCTTCACATACCAATAGAAATTCTTCGTGTCATTCATTATGTTTCCTGCAAGCTTACTTTCGCACTGTATTTTCTCTTTCTTAATCAATCCCTGGGTCCTTCTTTGCTGAGTTTTAAACAGCTCTTAATCCCCAGACATATTGTTTTTCTTAGCCAATCTGTATGCTTCTTCCTTGGTTTGGATGCAATCTCTAATTTCCTTTGTAATCCATGGATTGGCCCCTTACCCATTTTGCTTTTGTGCTGGACAGGAATAAACAGTTATTGCAGTTCCTCCATGCATTCCTTGAATGTTTGCCATTGCCTATCCACTGTCATCCCTTTCAGTAACTCTCCCCAATCTATCAATGCCAACTCACATTTCATATCTTCATAGTTTCATTTATTAAGATTCAGCAGCCTAGTCTCTGAATCAACTTTCTCACTCTCCATCTTGATACCAAAACAGTGTCAATCGTCAGAAAACCCATCTGGTTCACTAATGTTCTTCAGAGAAGGAAATCTGCCATTCTAACCTGGTCTGGAATTTGTGTGATTCCAGATTATCATCTGTCCTCTGGGCAGTTAGGGAAGACAATAAATTCTGGTCTAGCCAACGATACCCTGATCTCGTGAATGAATATTTTGGAAAAGTATCATTTAATAGTAGCCATTCTATTATATCTGGCAGCAGGGTCGACAGCATATTTCTGTTTTTTAAAATCATAGACGTTGGCAACTGCAATTTGCTCATTAATCTATTGCTCAAAGTTATGAAACAAGTCATCATTAATCTTCAGTGACAGAGGTTAAATATATAAAATGTGACACTGATAACGATCGATTTATGGTTGTTTGTGTGAGCAGGACTGAGTGTAAGAGGAAGGAATCTTGAGAAAGATTACATTGATGTATATAGATCAAGAAACCTGAGAGGAAGTGGTGCATGACTGAACAATCTAGAATTCAGGGATTGTAAAATATAAAATGTGCTATGTTTTGAACACAAGCAAAATACTGTGGATGCTGGAAAATAGAAATAAATGTTAAAATGCTGCAAATACACATTAGGTCTGACAGCATTGTGGACAGTAATAGTTCACATTTCAAGTTGTGACCTATCATCAGACTTGGAGTCAGAATCATCATAGCTTTCAAGTAGAAATATGGAAGGGAGGTTTAAACAAAACAAAAGGGAAGCTTATTAATTGGAGAAAATCATAACCTCAAAAGAAGTGGATCTTGGTAAATTGTTGGAACTGTGGCCTGTCAAGTGCTTATGCCTTGATGAGCTTCAGCCTATGATCTTAAAAAAAGCAGCTAATGATATAGTTGATACATGAGTTTTAATTTCTCAAAACATCTTTGATTCAGTGGCAGATGAAGTTCAGTTCAGATAATTTGCATTGATGAACATGGACAGACAACATAAAAGAACTGTGCAAGACTTAAGAGGGTGCAGAAGTAGTGGGATGTGGGTAGATATGTGCATAGAAATTGGCAGGAGAGCAGTTTTTAGAGCAAACAATAATCTGGACTTTATTAACAGGGTTCAAGACTAAAAAGGTTTGGCTGAACTTTTTATACGACACTTGTTACACTCCGACTGTAATTTCATGTGCAGCTCTGGGTGCCATTCTATTGTTATTGGCAACCACTCGCTAACCAGTATGATTGTCCATCTAGGAAATTCCGTGCTACTGGTCAGTTACACCACAGGAGTGATGTGAAAGTTTTGGAGAGAATCTGGGAGAGATTTACAAGAGTTGTTTCAGGGATGATATACTTCAGTTAAAATGGTCGATTGGAGAGGTTGGAACTGATCATGAAGGGAAGCAGGCTAAAAGGAGATTTAATAGAAGTTCTCAAAATCATGAGGCTGCATAGAATAGCTAGGGAGAAATTCTTCCCATTCATAAAAGGATCAAAAATGAGATGGTACAGATTTCAAGTGAATTGCAAAAGTCATAAAGGTGATTTGAGAGAACTACCTCACATGGGTCAAGTCTGGAATAAGCTGCCTAGAAATGTGGTCGAAACTGGTTTAATTGAGGCATTCAACAGCTTTAGATGATTATTTCTATTTAATGTGCAAAGATATGGGAAGCGGGCAGGGGAGAGTGGCACTAAGTCATAATTTTCATTTGCAAAGTTGCTGAAGACGGCATGGGTTGAATGGCCTTCTCCTGCACCATAATACTTCAGTGATTTTGAAGAGAAATATAAAATGGGGTGCAGCAACAAGATATCCTCTGGCACAAAGTGGCAGAGATAGAAATGTGTTTCTTTTAGAAAGATAGCACCATTCAGACGACTAATGAGTGGGTAAGTTTCTTTCAGAGAAGTAAGTACATTCATTGGAGAGTTAAGGCCTGTGCGAGCTTTGGTTTACCAATGCATTTCAGCAGTCTCTGAAAACAGTCAGTGCAAAAGAAAAGTTCTGTGTGGTGAAAGTTTAGGTGACATAGAAGAGAATATTCTACATGGCTGTTGAATGCATAAGTTAAGTGACCCCCTGGTGAGGAATAAATCAATTATGTTAACAGCTTAATGGTCTCTTGAAGAGATATGAATTAGAGACATGGTGTAGAGTGTGTACAGAAATTTGCTGTTAAGAAACCAAGTATAGCCATGCCTACTGAATAAAAGCTTTATGTGGAAACAGGCTAACTCTGAGTTTTAAGGTGAGGATAAGAAGATTGAAACTTCTTGTTGAAACACCCACCCCCCCCCCCCAGTCCTGAAGAAATTGGGCAAGAGTGCAGTGCAGACTGTTGTAGATGACTGGATTGAATCCTGCAAGCATGACCAGGATACTGCACTTCTGGATCTTATAAATTTTTCAAAATGTTAACCCGAAATGTTAACTTCTCCACCTCCTGATGCTGCCCGGCTTACTATGTTCTTCCAGCGTCCTGCTTGTCTACCCACTGGCTAATTGGCTAACACATGCTATATAAATGGGGATCAGGTCTGGAGCCTTTCTAATTTTCATTTTTAAAATTTTGGCTGAGGCCGTTATTGGACCAGCTTAGCATTGCAAGCCTTTGGTCTTAATATTGTCATTTATAAAAAGAAACACTTCTTGCACAAAATACATTCTGATATTTTTTGAAGCAGATTTTAAAAAGCTTGACATGGTCTTATTCACCTTGGTAGGTGCAAATGAACATTTCCTTTGGCTACATTAGTCAGTAGAATAAGCAGACTGAGTTGGGGAAAGGTGTAGAATAGGTTCGAGTTTATATTTGTCCTTATTATGACAAATTCCTTTGGTTATTTGTTTACGGGAAGAATGCAGTGGAAGTAACATGCTCCTTTTGGCAGGAGTGAAAAATATGTAAGTTAACTCATGCTTTATTTTTGCAGTTTGCTACTACTGTATGTATTACTTTGTGGCTCACTGCTGCCTCTCAGTGCCAAGGACCAGGGTTCAATTCCAGCCTTAAACCACTCTGACTGTGTGGAGTTTCCACATTTTCTTTGTGTTTGCATGGGTTTCCTCTGAATGCTCTGATTTCCTCCCGCAGTCCAAAGATGCGCAGGTTAGCTGGAGTGACTATGCTAAATTGCCCATAATGTCCAGGGATGTGCAGGCTAGATAGATTAGCCATGGGAAATACAGAACTACAGAGTTAGGGTAAGGGGTGTGGATCAGTGTGGACTTGATGGCCTGCTTCCACATTGCAGAGATTGATTCTGTGATTCTATGATTTTTTGATATTACAGAGTATTGTGATAATCAGAAGCTACTGATTTTCATTTTGGCTACAATTGTTTTATTGAGGTTCCATGGTGAATGAGGTGGTGCATTATGCTCTTGTAAAAGGAAATATTTTTGTATTTAAAAACAATTGGTTCCCATTTTCCCACTGAGCCCATTTTACAGGATAGGTGAGACTTGCTGTTGGAAAATGTATTCAGAAGGCTTTTGAAGGCACAGACAAAAACATGAAGATGAAATGGCTTTATTAGTGAATTGTAGAGATATGTGACAAAACAAAGCATCATGGCAGAGAGAAAGAAATGGATATCATAAGAGACACTCATCATAAGAATAATTAGTGTCAGAGAAGTCATGGTATATGAGTTGGCAGCATCTAGTTGGAGAGGATTGCTCAGAAATGGTAGAGCAAGAATGTGGATGAATTTGACAATAACACCTTGAAATTCATTCATTTGGGGAAGAGAATCAATTACACCAACTTGTATTGTGCCTCTGCTGTAGATATGCACAATTCAATATGTAAATATTCCAAGATCCAAACTGACAGAGCTCATCAAAAGTGTGGATCATGAAGCTTGCATAAGTTGATTTTTAATGGAGCCTTGGCCTGAAGTGTGGACATTGGGTAAATTAATCATTGAAATGATGTGTGTGTGAATTAGAAGATTTTTCTCCCCCAATGATCAACTGACAGTTTTGAGATGCTGAGGGAAAAAAAAAGAGATTGATCTCTCAGCAACAAATAGGGAGTTTTAGTAGCTGATAATTTGAATGCTGAGGTTCCACAACTTGTATCCACTCCTTTTTAAAAAAAATGAGTACCCTTTTAGAATAAGGCATCCTTTTTAACATATTCGAATACACCTGACAAAGAACTGTGGAGTATTTGAGAGCTAATAAATGTGTCAATTTGAAAGTGTTGAATAATTAGTGAAATCCAAGGTACTTGCAAAGTATGATTAGAAAACATTGTATTTATTCCACCCTTAAAATTATTAAGCTAACTCCAATGAGATTAGTGGGTACAGAAAGTCATGTAAAATTCATTTTATATTAAAATTAGTATATCCAAGTAAAATTAGTTTTTTGACTAATTTATTAAGCAATTTGCCAAAACCCTTAAAATGGAATTTGCCATAATTTTATTAAATTAAGTTTATATACTTAAAATAAGTATATAAAATTCAGGTATAATTACATGCATGATCTAAGATTTTCAATGCAATGTTTAATTTCCTGTTACTAAAGAAGCACTATGTAACAGACAAGCCAGGGTATGTTAACTTCTGTGTTTAAGAGTTTACTCATACATGATTTATTGCATGATATATGTAATGTCCAGACCATGGACAAGGTTCCCTAATTCATTTATAGTTACAGATGGGATACACCCAATTATTAAGCTTGAGGTGAAGAGAGATAAACCATCCAGGAGATGATTTGCTGTATAGTGGGTCATCAGCCTCTCATCTTTGTCATCACAAGAGATTGCAGTGCAGTCTGTTTAGCAATTTCTTTGACAGTTTTAGTTGATGCGTCCCTTTGATTCCATAAACAATTTTTTTTAAACTCCTGCAGCTATTGTCTCCAGTAGTCCTCTTAAAAAAAAAACACACTTCGGAATTCAGGGTGACCGTGACACACAGGATGAAATTTATGAAGTGATCTCTGTTGCCCATTGGCATCAATAATTTTAACCAATGTGCCTCATTACAACTTTTGGTCATCAACAAACTCTCAGCGAGGATCTATTCAATTAGTGTGCATCTTGTATGGGGGAAAAACAATTGCCTCAGTCACGAAAAGTCTATTTAGCAGAATTGATACAGCTGTACTTTCAAGAAAGTGTTATGGTTTGTCATTAAGGTGGCCTAAATTGTGAAGTTTCTGCCTTCGTCTTTTGATTTTTCAGTTTGGCTAAATAGTCAACAAGATGCAGTCCAAGAAAACACGTACCTTTTGAATCATCATTCATAGGCAAAGAGAGTTTGATTCAATTTTTTTTTCATTTCACAATTCACCATATCATTCAGAATTAGAGCAGACCTCTTGTCATTTTGTCATGTTACAAATTGTAATGGCTAATTGTTGTGGAGCTAGTTCCTGTTTGGCAATTAATAATTTTGACTTGGTTTCTGTTTGGCTGATTTTCTTATAAAAGTCTGCCGAAGGGTGCTTACTTTTTGAGAAGTTTGACTGTTTTCCTTCATGTTGTAAGCCAGCAGGATTGCTTTTCAGTACAGCATTCATGTATATAAATGTGGCAAATCTGTTAAATATCTAAGCTGTGCATGAATGCACCTTGAAACTGAGGCGGCAGAGGGTGACCAAGAAGGAGAGGCATCACTTTGGTGCATACATTGCAGCCTGGAAGCAGTCACCTGCACTGGAGGGAGGATCATCTGGCAACAGCCCCCCTGATCAGCAGCAGAAAGAGCATCGAGCACCAGGCAACTGAGAGGGAGAGACATTACTTCAGTACATACGTTACAGTCTGGAAGCAGTCTTCTGCACTGAAGAGCAGAACGTCATGAGCCTGATATCAAGGAGCTGGATGCATTCAGGATCATCCAAGATGCTAGGCGCTTCATGGATATGAGTGATATGGGACACCGTGCTCTACGGTCTGTTCCCCGGGGTGTGAACCGAAACGAACATCAACTGTGCCTGGAAGACCATCAACTCGATGAAAGATGCTGTTTGGTCTGCCCGAAACTTGCTGGTCTTCCAGCTCAAGGAGTTAACCTTGATGGAATGTGCCAGTTTGCAACACTCAAAGGTCCAGGACTACGTGCTGAGCGTTGCGCTGAAGCTCTGGGCAAGGCACAGTCAGGAAAGACCACTGTCCTTCTGCTGCAGAATAATGGGGATCCGTTTGGTAATTGGGCCCTGCTGATGCCGCCACGAAATTCCAAGTGGTTGAACAGTGAACATAAAGAATGGTAAATATCAACGACACAATTTGCTCTTGGAAAGTAAAGACAGTACACATCTGAATGGCATCAGCTGTACATGTACCAAAATTTTCTATGAATAAAGTATATTTTTTGAAATAAACAATTTTTAAAAAATTTAGTGAAGTTGTTGTTACATGTGGGACGGGTCTGGCCTGTTCAGCACGACTGTGCAGCGGCAGTCACCTAAGCTATCTTCCACTTTATGTGGAGACTGAAGACGGACTGTGTCCGAAGGGACACCTGTATAAAGAACTGGACAAAGTGGGGAGACAACACATCCATTACTACCCTCATCCTGATGGCCTCCTTTGTATGTGCTGCATGAAGCTGTGTGTGGATCCCCGGTATGCAAACACCATGATGAAATGTAGCTATTTAATGAAACTGTCATTTCCTGGTTGCCAACTGTAATGTCACTTGTATCTGCTGTTCAGAAGCTCATATTACTGTAAAAAAATACATTTAGCAGAAAGATTAACAAAAATCTTTAGTGTTGTCTTTGAAATCTTCAAACGTTTCTTGAAATCCTTCAATGTTCTTGACTAATCCGCTTTTTGTGGCAGAGAATTCAATAGGCTCACCACTTTCTGGATGAAGAAATTTCTCTTCATCACAGTCCTAAATTACTTATCCTGTGTCATTAGATTGTGACTCATGCTTCTAGACTCCTTCATCATTGGGAACATCCTTCCTGTGTTTACCCTGTCTGGTCATAGAGGTGTACAGCACAGGAACAGACCCTTTTGCTCCGCTTCGTCGATGCCAACCAGATATTCTGAATTTAGGGCTAGTCCCATTTGCCAGAACTTGGCCCATTATCCCTCTGAATCCTTCATATTCATATACCCATCCAGATGAATTTTAAATGTTGTAATTGTACAGCCTCTGCCACTTCCTCTGGGAGCTCATTCCATGCATGCACCAGTCTCGGCATAAGCCTATGCATTCTAGTTCTGGACTCTTCAAGCTTCCCCCCCCCCCCCGCCCACCCAACCCAGGGAAAAGGCCTTGTCTAATTATGTGGTACCTTTATTGAAAGCCTGCCAGAAAGTCCAAGTAAACCACATCCCCTGGCGTGCATTTATCAGTTCTGCCAGTTACATCCTTTTAATATTCCAGTGGATTTGAGCATAATTTCCATTTTGTTAATCCAAGCTGATTCTGTCAATTAAATGTGTTTAATTGTTACTGATTGCAATTTGCCCTGTTTCTGACTGAGGGACCTATGTTTTTCTTGACCAATCTTTTTTTCTCTGCAAAAGCTTCTGTGGTTATGTGGTTATGGTTATATTTTTCCTGTGAACTTATGCTCATTCTCTATTTCCCCACTTTAATTAATACTTTGCTAATCTAAACCTCATGTGTTCCCAATCCTCACGTGTGGTTTTTTGGCCATTTTGTATGGCCCTTTTTGTTCTAACACCATCCCAAATTTCCCTTGTTAGACGTGGTTAGCCATCTGTCCTGTTTTTATTTTTGTGCCAGACAGCATTGAACAATTGTTGCAATTCCTCCATATGCTCTTTAAATGTTTGCCTTTGTCTATTCATCATCATTCATAACGTTCACACCTCATGCCATCGTACTTTCCTTTATTTAGATTCAGGACCTACGTCTCAGAATCAACTGTTACCCTACATATTTATTGATATATATAGATTACATTAATTATACCCATCAGGGATGGGGATTCAGATCCTGTTGCATTCCCTATTAATAATGGCATTCTTGTGTAAAAATTGGTATATTGTCACCCGTCACTGTAGTAGTACCCTGGAAATCAAGCCCTGCTGTTCTCAGACTTGTCACAAAAGTTATAGGCTTTATCCACATATGTAAAATTCTCCAATTTACCTTTTTATTAGACCAAGGTTAGCAGAAAGCACAGACCAAGTTTTCTTTTCTACCCAGCTAGAATTAATATTTATTGCAAATAAATAGGTTCTAACTGCAGGTACGTAACTATGAATTGTTGACATTTAACTCCATGGGATTCACAGATGTGATTGTTTTTTCTTGCTGTTCATCAATTTCTCATCTCCAGGTACTTTACATTTCCTTGCAGGAGTCACATAGTGGCTGGTTCGCAAATTGCAGAATCTTTTAGCTACTGGTTAAAACCATAAATTTTCCATCACTGAGGGGAAAAATAAAATGGCTTTCTTTAGCCTTTTGATATTGCTATTTTTTTCCAAAGGTAAAATGAGAAACACCATCTTTCCTTCTGGTGTTCTGTTCGCACACCTTTAACTACGTAGGAGCCTCCACAGACCAATCAGCCAAATCTCATTTTTTATACACCCCCAGATATTAGCGCATCTGTAACTAACCTTCCCGCAATGCATGAAAAAGCAGCAGTGTTAGTTCATTTATTGCTTGGGTCATAATTTATCGCCCATCCCTAATTGTCTAGAGGGCAGTTGAGTTAATTACAATGCTGAGGATCTGGCGTCATAAGTAGTTTGGAGCAGATCTGATTGGTGGATTTGCTTCCCTAGAAGACATTTGATGAATCAGGAAAGTTGTTGTGACCACAAACAATGGCTGCACAGTCAACATTAGGCTTTTAACTCCAGATTTTTATTAAATTTAATTTCCCAGAACATTATCTTGGGTCTATGGATTTTTCATCTAGTGATGTAACCACTACACCACTGCCTCCTTATTTATAATGAGTGAGGGTAACTTTTTTTTTAAAAAGTGCAGCAATCTCTTTCACAATCCTTTTTCTCCCTAGCAGTTCTTTTTCCATTTCAGTCCACAATCAAAAATACAGAAAAATAAACAATACAATCTTTACATTATTTATTTTTGTTCCTAGTGCCAAGGATGATATTGATATTGATGCATTGGCAGCAGAGATTGAGGGAGCAGGAGCTCCCAAACCTAAACCAGTTAGTAAAAAGAAGAAAAAAGATTTTGAGTAAGTATTAGTTTTGGATTGCTTGTTTTTTTTTGTTTGTGTTCGCGTGTTTTCTTCTGTACTGAGTTTCTCTTTGTTCTCAAATTCCAGGGAAGATGATATACTAAAAGAAATTGAAGAACTTTCTTTAGAGATTCAAGGAACAAAGGGTCATAATGAAGCAGCCAAATCTTCAGCCAAAGTAAAGGTTTAACTTAGTTTTACCATTTTGAGAAGGGTACTTCCAGAATTGTACTTCGTTAGCTTTTGCCCTGCAGTGTTTATTATCACGAAGGGAGTGACTAATTGGCACTGATATTTTAGTTCTAGATAAACTATATTGTATGTTCTCTGATCTGAAGTTTCCAATCCCATACCCGGTATGTGCCAAATATCATTTACTTCCTTCTTTGTACCGTCACCCATTTCCACACCATCTCCAGCTGATTTACTATGAAAAATTGCTTGTATTTAATACTCCCTTTTAATGCATTAGTCAATTCTAGACATGGATTCTCCAGCCTTCTCTGAATTTGAGCTCACTTAAACTTTATCCATATTGTAACAATTTTTCTTATTCATTGGTCTGTTCTTGCTGACTCATATTAGTGTCTGATATGACATTGTCTGTTTTTAAATTCTCATTTCTGCTAAGTCCCTCTGTATCCTTAGAATCTACTACATTCGTACCTCTGCAGTTTATAAAGTTTCCTAGAATTTTCTCCTCTGCCCACTGTTGCTCTCCTCCCTTTGTCATCCCCCATTTACCATCCCACACTTTTGTCTCCATAGCTTGCCTACCTGTGTGAAAAGAATTTGGCAGAATTTCAGCACAGCACGACACTAAGTGCATTGCCCATAATGCGAAATGGGTTTGAATTCTTTTGTTCCCTCTTCATTTCTATTGACTTAATTTTTTTCATTCATCTTTAAATTTTCTAGGTTTTACTGTTCTCAATTATTTAGAAATGCCAGAAAAACATTATATCATAAAACATACAAAAGTCAGCACAAGTTTTTTTTCTGATATTCATAAGAGCTGACGGCATTAGTTTGTGTCCAGTTGCAGATGTGTACAGATATTCCAAAAGGTTAAAAAGTGTGCTTTTTTTTTTGATAATTTCAATTAGACTTAAAATCATTCCTGCACTAGCAAGATGTGTTTAGTCCCTTTTGACTTAAAAGCTGCTTTTAGTTTTAGCCATTTTGGATCTCAAACAGCACTCTAGGTCAAGATTGAATCTTAATTCTATCTGAAAAAGCCCTTTCTGCTAAATTGAATAAGTTGGCCCAGACAGGGCTGGCATAATTTTCAATTTCATGTTTTGCAATTGAATGAATGTTCAATATTTTATTCAAACTATTTTTATTCTAATAGAAAGAAGAAAAAGATGAATCTGAACCAATCAATAAAAAGCAAGATAAGAAGAAGAAGGGCCAGAAAGTCTCAAAATCTAGTTTTGAAGATGATGAAATGGAAGGTAAAGAGTTTGGGCTACCAAAAATCAAAGGTCAGAAGCAAAAATCTGAGCAATCAGATGAAGAAGAGTTCATTGAGATACCTAAAGGGAGATCCCAAAGTCTTGCACAAAAACTAGAACTTTCAGAAGGTGAGGAAGTTGATACTAAGAACTCAAAAGCAAACTCAGACAGTGATGAAGAATGCAGCGAGTTCCCTCAAAAGAACAAGAAGAATCAAAAAAGTAATCAGGCGAAGAAAGGTGAAAGTGAAGGGGAGGATGGAGGAGATTCTGCATTCAAACTAAAAACAGCTGCACAAAAGAAAGCAGAAAAGAAAGAAAGGGAGCGCAAGAAACGGGAAGAGGAAAAGGCTAAACTTCGTAAGCAGAAAGAAAAGGATGATTCTGAGCGACAGAAAAAGGAAAAAGAGCAGGAAGCTAAAACTCAGAAAGCTGAAGCTGAACTCGTTTCTAACAATGTCAGTGAGAAAATGGATGTTACTCCAACTGCTGAAGTTAAGGGAATTGAAGATACTACAGGTGCAGAAGGTACTGTTTTATATATCTGATTTATATTTGTAAAAAAACTGGTTGTTGGACCATTTATTTTTACCTTCTGAGCTATTTCCTTAAAGTATTCATTTTGAAAAAGGTCACATTTGGTTATCAAACCTTGCATTGGAAGCCAAATGGCAATAACATTTCATGGTTTTCAGTTGGTTTTCTTTTTAACAAACTAGTCAATTTCTTCTGTTCCTGTGTACAATAAGGTGAAGAATGTGGTCGCACTCTACCTGTCACTGTCTTCATGTCCCTTGTTCTTTAATTCTTTTCTTTCTAATCCTGACTCTTTTATTTTGTTTTTTTCTGCATATTTGTTTTTGTGTGTTTGTTTTTTCCATTGTCCTCTCTCTCTTTTCCTTTTGTTTTTGGCTGATGTTGTGGGGGATGTGCCATTTTGTTTGCCAAAGGCAACCAGTAGATGCAGGCAACCTTGGGAATCTGGATTTACTGGAAGTCTGGCCTTTGCCTCTAATTTTAGGAAATTTTTGCTTGCTAATGTTAGTAAATAGTTAGTGATTTAAACTTGAGAAACTAGTTATTATTGAAACCACATTGTTGGCTAACCAATAAAGTTAGATTTGCTACCAACCACGCCATGCAGCAACCCACAAGATTGTGCACAGGCCCTGTTAGAGTTAATGTTTTTAGGTGAATGTGCATCTCGGGCAACACTTAGAATCATAGAGATGTACAGCATGGAGTCAGACCCTTGGTCCAACCCGTCCATGCCGACCAGATATCCCAACCCAATCTAGTCCCACCTACCAGCACCCGGCCCATATCCCTCCAAACCCTTCCTATTCATATACCCATCCAAATGCCTCTTAAATGTTGCAATTGTACCAACCTCCACCACATCCTCTGGCAGCTCATTCCATACACGTACCACCCTCTGCATGAAAACGTTGCCCCTTAGGTCTCTTTTATATCTTTCCCCTCTCACCCTAAACCTATGCCCTCTAGTTCTGGACTCCCCGACCCCAGGGAAAAGACTTTGTCTATTTATCCTATCCATGCCCCTCATGATTTCGTAAACCTCTATAAGATCACCCCTCAGCCTCTGATGCTCTAGGGAAAACAGCCCCAGCCTGTTCAGCCTCTCCCTGTAGCTCAGCTCCTCCAACTCTGGCAACATCCTTGTGAATTTTTTCTGAACCCTTTTCAAGTTTCACAACATCTTTCCGACAGAAAGGAGACCAGAATTGGAAGCAATATTCCACAGTGGCCTAACCAATGTCCTGTACAGCCACAACATGACCTCCCAACTCCTGTACTCAATACTCTGACCAATAAATGAAAGCATACCAAACACCTTCTTCACTATCCTATCTCCCTGCAACTCCACTTTCAAGGAGCTATGAACCTGTACGCATTCCCTCGGACCTTACCATTAAGTGTATAAGTCCTGCTAAGATTTGCTTTCCCAAAATGCAGCACCTCGCATTTATCTGAATTAAACTCCATCAGCCCATTGACCCATCTGGTCCAGATCCTGTTGTAATCTGAGGTAACCCTCTTTGCTGTCCACTACACCTCCAATTTTGGTGTCATCTGCAAACTTACTAACCTCTTATGCTTGCATCTAAATCATTTTTGTAAGTGACAAAAAATAGAGGGCCCAGCACCGATCCTTATGGCACTCCACTGGTCACAGGCCTCCAGTTTGAAAAACAACCCTCCACCACCACCCTCTGTCACCCTCAAATTCACCTTTTGAGCCAGTTCTGTATCCAAATGGCTAGTTCTCCCTGTATTCCATGAGACCTAACCTTGCTAATCAGTCTCCCATGGGAAACCTTGTCGAACGCCTTGCTGAAGTCCATATAGATCACATCTTCTGCTCTGGCCTCATCAATCTTCTTTGTTACTTCTTCAAAAAACTCAATCAAGTTTGTGAGACATGATTTCCCACACACAAAGCCATGTTGACTATCCAGAATCAGTCCTTGCCTTTCCAAATACATATACATTCTGTCCCTCAGGATTCCCTCCAACAACTTGCCCACCACTGAGGTCAGACTCACCAGACTGTAGTTCCCTGGCTTGTCTTTACCATCCTTCTTCTTCAGTGGCACCACTTTTGCCAACCTCCAGTCTTCTGGCACCTCCGCTGTGACTATCGATGATACAAATATCTCAGCAAGAGGCCCAGCAATCACTTTTCTAGCTTCCCACAGAGTTCTCTGGTACACCTGATCAGGTCCTGGGGATTTATCCACCTTTAACCATTTCAAGATATCCAGCACTTTCTCCTCTGTAATCTGGACATTTTGCGAAATGTCACCATCTATTTCCCTACATTCTATATCTTCTAGCTCCTTTTCCACAGTAAATACTGATGCAAAATATTCATTTAGTATATCCCCCATTTTCTGTGGCTCCGCACAAAGGCCGCCTTGCTGATCTTTGAGGGGCCCTGTTCTATTCTCTCCCTAGTTACCCTTTTGTTCTTAATATATTTGTAAAAACCCTTTGGATTCTCCTTAATTCTATTTTCAAAAGCTATCTCATGTCCTTGTTTTGCTCTCCTGATTTCCCTCTTAAGTATACTCCTATTTTCTTTATACTCTCCTAATGATTCACTCAATCTATCCTGTCTATACCTGACATATGCTTCCTTTTTTTTCCTAACCAAACCCTCAATTTCTTTAGTCATCCAGCATTCCGTATACCTACCAGCTTTCCCTTTCACCCTGACAGGAATATACTTTCTCTGGATTCTTGATATCTCAGTTCTAAAGGCTTCCCATCAACAAATTTCTTGTGCATGCCAAAAACAATTCAAGGCTGGGTTGCAGCTCGTTTGCTGTAAATGCCGCAAGTTGAATTTTGTGGGTAGCATTGTGATCCAGACTATTGTTTCTGTGAAATGTCTGCAGTTGGAGGAGCTTAAGTTCAAATGTGTTGATCTAGAATCCCTCATGTTGTGGGCTTTCAGGGAGTGTGACGAAATACACCTTTTAACCTTTATATTTAAATAATCTTTAGAGTTATTTAATGATAGGGGTAAAGAAAAATAGCGTTCCCTCTAATTTTCCTTCCTACTGTGTGGACCTTCAAGTGGCAGTGACATCCAGAGCCTGACGTTAGTGCCAATCATTGTGTGTGCAACCTTGGAGCAGGTACCTGTATGCACAGATGCACACCTTAGTCACATCTGTGCTGTGTAGGTACAAGGATTCAGTTTGTAATGGTCGAGTCTGTGCCCTTGATTTTGGCCAACAGGGTATCCAAGGTACTTGGTACCTGCATGAAGTAGAAGAGAGACTTAATGGGGAAATTGACCATTGAATAAGGGTGCAGGAAGCTATTCAGTTGTGGTCAGCATAAAGATTTGTTGTAATGATAGGAAACCGTATACAATCAGTTCTTTTGTACCGCAATGGTTGCATTTTTGTTACAGCCAACATGCATTTTAGAAACAGCGCCCTCACTCAGTCAGTTGCGTTACAGCAAATTTGCATTGACGAAATGCGCGTTGTAACGGAAAGGCCTGTACTGCAGGGAATAAATACTGTTCTCTGAAGCTCCATTGGCGAGTTCAGAAGTTTGCTTAACTCCAAAGTGCCAGGATTAAAGATATCTGTTTGTAGATGGGCAGGATTCAGTTGTTGCGGTGCACTTGGAAACCAATGTCATGTCTAGGGTTAAGAATAATATTTTACTGAAGAATAGTAATCTTGGCATGGTTATCTAAATCATAGTCCATTTGACGTGAGGATAAACAGATTAACAATTTAAATGCAAGGCTGAAGGAATGGTGTAGAAGACAATGGTTTTGTTTTTAGGCCACACAAAGGGAGCTGTTTGTTTTTTTGGGGATAAAATTCACTTAAACTAGGCTGGCACTAGTCATAGTCACAGAAATCATTGTGTTATAGAACGCAGAAAAGGCTCTTCAGCCTATTGACAGTGTCCTGGTGAATCGAGTAACTTGGAACAGTGGATGGCGTTTTAAGCTACTTAAGCAGGCTGATGCGTGAGGATTTAGCTAAGAGTGACTTCAGAATGAGCAAAGCAATTAACGTCTTTTGGGAATGGTGTGGGGAAGAGAATCAAATCTGAAGATACTATATATCTGAATGGACACATTCACAATAAATGTAATCTGTTAATAGCATAATCGTTAATTGCTTTTGATCTACTAGTCATTTCAGAGACGTGATCGCATGATCACATTTGAAAGTTAAAATTCCTAAATGCATTCTATTTTAGAAGGAATAGGTGACATTTGATAAACAGGAGTAGCAGCCCTGGTGGGAAAGAAATGGATAAAGATGATTGTGAAAAAGGAAAAAAATTCATGAACTATAATCAGTGTCCGTTTGTAGCAAGACCTGGATAGTCTCTATGCTTGCACAGATGTTGCTTGCCACTTAAGTGCTAGGCACTGTTATCTCTAATAAACAGTGGCATTGCTATTGCTGAATGTACTACTGTCAGCATCCTTGCTGTTACTATGACAGGAAACTGAACTGGACTAGTGAAATGAATAATATTTACGGTTCAGGTCAGAGGCTCGGCTTTTTGTAGTGATTGACTTGAGCTCCACGCAAGCAACATTTAAAGCTCAGTGTCAGCCTGCAGATTGGCACCCTGTGCACCACCTTCACTCACTCTCTTTAGCCCTGACACACTGGAAGTTGTCTTTAATCTACAAGGTGCACTGCAAAATCTCCACATGCCTCCTTTGACAACCCATTCTGTGTTCTCGCCAACTAGAAGCACAAGGGCATATGTTAACCTCCAAGCCACCATCCTGATTTGTGATAATATTGTAGTTCCTTCACTGTTGCCATGTCAAACCTTGGAATTCCCTCAACAGCAATGTGGGTGAACCCTATGAATCAAGAACTCTAGTGGCTTAGGAAGAGAACTCATCACTACCATTGCTGCTGTGGTATTTAGGGTTGGGCAATAATCTGGGCCAAGCCAGCAATGCCTGAATTCTGTCAATGAACATTCTTTTTAAAAAACAAAGACACACCGAGGAGTTAAAATTATAATAGAGTCATAGAGATGTAAGGCATGGAAACAAACCCTTTGGTCCAACTCGTCCATGCTGACCAGATATCCCAACCCAATCTAGTCCCACCTGCCTGCACCCAGCCCATATCCCTCCAAACCCTTCCTATTCATATACCCATCCAAATGCCTTTTAAATGTTGCAATTGTACTAGCCTCCATCACTTGCTCTGGCATGAAAAAGTTGCCCCTTAGGTTTCTTTTATATCTTTCCCCTCTCACCCTAAACCTATGCCTTCTAGTTCTGGACTTCCCCTATCTCAGGGAAAGATTTTGTTTATTTATCCTATCCGTGCCCCTGATGATTTTGTAAACCTCTATAAGGTCACCCCTCAGCCTCTGACGCTCCAGGGAAAACAGCCCCCACCTGTTCAGCCTCTCCCTATAGCTCAAATCCTCCCAACCATGGCAACATCCTTGTAAATCTTTTATGAACCCTTTCAAGTTTCGCAACTTTCCGATAGGAAGAAGACCAGAATTGGAAGCAATATTCCAACAGTCGCCTAATGTCCTGTACAGCCGCAACATGACCTCTCTACTCCAGTACTCAATACTTTTGACCAATAAATGAAAGCATACCAAACGCCTTCTTCACTATCCTATCTACCTGCGACTCCACTTTCAAGGAGCTATGAACCTGCACTCTAAGGTCCCTTTTTCAGCAACAGTCCCTAGGACCTTAGCATTAAGTGTATAAATCCTGCTTAGATTTGCTTTCCCAAAATGCAGCACCTCGCATTTAAATTAAACTGAATTAAACTCCATCTGCCACTTCTCAGTCTATTGGCCCATCTGATCAAGATCCCGTTGTAGTCTGAGGTAACCTTCTTTGCTGTCCACTACATCTCCAATTTTGGTGTCATCTGCAAACTTAGTAACTACACGTTTTATGCTCGCATCCAAATCATCAATCCTTGTGGCACTCTACTGGTCACAGGCCTCCAATCTGAAAAACAACCCTCCACCACCACCCTCTGTCTTCTACCTTTGAGCCAGTTCTGTATCCAAATGACTAGTTCTTCTTGTATTCCGTGAGATCTAACCTTGCTAACCAGTCTCCCATGGGGAACCTTGTCAAATGCCTTACTGAAGTCCATATAGATCACATCTACTGCTCTGCCCTCATCAATCCTCTTAGAGTCATAGAGATGTACAGCACAGAAACAGACCCTTCAGTTCAACTCATCCATGCCAACCAGATATCCTGATCTAATCTAGACCCATTTGCCAGCACATGGCCCATATCTCTCTAAAACCTTCCTATTCATATGCCCATCCAGATGCCTTTTAAATGCTGTAATTGTACCAACCTCCACCACTTCCTCTGGCAGCTCATTCCATACATGCACCACCCTCTGCATGAAAAAGTTGCACCTTAGGTCCATTTTATGTCTTTCCCCTCTCACCCTAAACCTATGCCCTCTAGTTCTGCACTCCGTCACCCCAGGGAAAAGACCTTGTCTATTTATCCTATCCATGCCCCTCATGATTTTACGAACCTCACCCTCTGATGCTCAGGAAAAACAGCCCCAGTCTATTCAGCCTCGCCCTATAGTTCAAATCCTCCAATCCCGGTGACATCCTTTTACATCTTTACTGAATCCTTTCAAGTTTCACAACATCCTTCCCATGCAAATGAATAAAACATATCGTGACACTGAGGAGCTGGTCACTTAAACTCATAGTTTCCATGTCATGTGCTTCGTATGCACAAAAGTAAATCCGTTTTATACCACTCCCCTATCCCACAACCCTCATTATAATAATCAAACGCAAAGTATGATTTGCACTTTTGAGGGCTGTTTCAATTTTATGGTAAGAGTAGTAATCAGGTGATGAAATCTCAAACATAAAGCTCCAGCAAAAATTTAGTAAAGTTAACTCAGTAAAAGGCAAAGATATCTGCTCTGCTGGTTTTGTGCGCATCAGGTTTATGTGATAAAATAATTGAGGTGCAAACTATTTTAGTGCATATGCCTTGCTTTATACAAGGTTTTGGACAGTTATGTTAGCTAGTTGTGTGCTTCATAACACTGAATATTGTTCCAAGAATTTTAGCAGTTACGTTCTGCAAATGTCTTTAAAATGTAAATTTTCTTCAAATTTTCTCCTCCATCCATTACCCTGCACCCACCCTACCCTCACAGAGAATGAGAATGTTCACGGAGCTTCTGCAGTTCATGAATTGCTGATCTCTAGTTGTGATGAGATGTGGGGGTCCTCATGTAAAGTGATCATCGTGTTCCTGAAAATCATGAAATCAAATGAAACAATTTAAAGTGAAATATGGCTTCCCATAAAAATCAATGTTAAAGCCCAAGTTAGGTTTCTACAGATAGTCTTTGCTGAGAAAAGACAGTATACATGTATAAATGCTGTACCATATGTTTACTCTCAGCTGAAATAACTTTCAAGCAAAATAAATCACAAAATATAAAATAGTGTACAATCTGGTATGTCAGGGTGTTTCTAAGCAGAAAGCGTTAGTTGAGTACATTCCTCAATGTCCATATTTAAATAAAATAACTTTCAAAACAAAACTTTTTACATAAAAATACAAAATACAGAGAAAGGTCGATTATCCGAACAACACAGTCGGGAGTATTTTGTTTGAATAATTGAATGTTTAGATAATCAAATGCCGGAGAACGTAGTTTAGCCAAGCATCGGGACCTTGTGAATTTGCCCAGATAATCCAAAATTGGGATAATCAAATGCCGGATAATCAAGGTTCCTCTGTGTAGAGGACAATACAAAAGGACAAGTTTAATAAATTAAAGTTAAACATCTATCTGATCATGTTTTAATTGACTGGGCTCCATCTATTGACAGAGCTATTTTACTCAATTATACATTTTTGACCACACTTGCATGTTATAATTCTCAATCTCTCAGAAGCTCCATTACAGGTCCGTCTAGAATAAATCTTCTAATATAATACTGAGTGACTTTGGCATCCGCAATCTTATCAATTAACCATTTAGTTGTTTTCATGACATTTTTGTAATCTGAATTTAAGTCCAAATCTTTTCCAGCCGTAACTTTGCTTTAATTTACCACAGCATTTTGTTCAAATCAAATGTCTTTACAAATAACCAACTAGCCAACTTTGGCTTTGCTTTACCAATGTGACATTATTGTACCCTGGGCAAGTAAAACAGAAGAAGCCCCATGTCCTTTTCTTCAGTTGCAGATGTCGCTGGCCGGCTAACATTTATTGCCTGTCCGCAGTTGCTAGAGGTGGTGGTGGTGAGCTGCTTTCTTGAACCATTGCAATCCGCGTGCAGTTGGTAGACCCGCTATGCCCTTAAGGAGGGAATTCCAGATTTTGACTCAGTGATACTTCAAAACCATCTTATCAAGTTTGTGAGACATGATTTCTCATGCATAAAGCCATGTTGACTATCCCCAATCAGCCTTTACAAATGCATATACATCCTGTCCTTCCGGATTTCTTCCAATAACTTGCCCAATACCGACGTCAAGCTCACTGGTCTATAGTTCCCTGGCTTGTCCTTAACATCTCTTTTAAACTGTGGCATCACGTTAGCCAACCTCCAGTCTTCCGGCACCTCACTTGTGACTATTGATGATACAAATATTTCAGTAAGAGGCCCAGCAACCACTTCCCTAGCCTCCCCACAGAGTTCTAGGGTGCACCTGATCAGGTCCTGGGGATTTATCCACCTTTATGCATTTCAAGACATCCAGACTTCCTCCTCTGTAATATGGACATTTTTCAAGATGTCACCATCTATTTCCCTACATTCTATATCTTCCATGTCCTTTTCCACAGTAAATACTGATGCAGAATGCACGTTTAGTATCTCCCCCATTTTCTGCATAGTGAATAAGAAAATGACAGAGGCTTTATTAGTCTTCAGGTAGAAGATGTAAAAGCATTCTGGAAATAAATAGGGAACCATGGGTCTAGTGCTAATGGCGGATCTTGAAGAAATCAGTGGGAGTAAAGATAATAGTACTGGAGAAATTAATCAGTTCTCTTGGTCTTGACAGCCTGCAAATGAGGGTTTGCATTCGTTTTGATTTTCCATTGATCAAAGAATGGTAAAACAGAAACAGAGGCCCAGATATCTGAGAACTTTTGAATGTTTTAATAATTCCCGGACAGTAGGGGAGTTATCTGACAATTTTCCAGCAATATTTATTTCTTAATTAACATCAAGATGCGTCTTGTCATTTCAAATTGCTGTTTGAGTTTATGTGCAAATTAGCTACCTCACTTTCCTGGTCATGTTCATCACTATACAGTAACTAGAGCACTGAATTGGTTTTAAAATGCTCTGAGACTTTCTATGGTTTTGAGAAGTGCCTTATAAAAATGTCTTTCTCCTCCTTTGTTATGTGTAAAGGAAGAGGATGGTAGGTATATGGGACCATAAAAATTGGAAGTTCCACTTCAAGTCAGCACCTTCCTGATATGGAGCTATGTCTACCTTCACTCATTGTTACTGTGTTTAAATCCTGGATTCCATCCCTAACATTGCATAAATGAACTTTTCCTAGGGGTTCAAAACTGTGTTCACCATCACCTTCTCTAAAGCAATTGGGGACCACAGTAAACACTGGCCTTGTCAGTAATGCTCTTTTCTGTTTCCCATATGATTGACTGTTGAACGGTCAGAAATTATTTAGTAATTTTGGAATGCTCAACTATGGAGACTGATACCAAGTATTTATTCAGCTCCTGCCACTTTGATTCCCCATTGTTATTTCCGTTAATTTTGTTTCCTTTGTTCTGCGAGGGGTGTGTGTTCACTTTAGCTTTGATCAAATCACTTCTTAGCCTCCCAAATTTCAGGAATAACAGTCCAACTTTGGGTGGTCTTAAAATTTGTCAGAAAAAAATTGAAGTCCTTGCAGACTGTATGTTTAGTGCCTCAAATCTGACTCCATTTTGTTAGTGGATGAACTTTGACAAAGAACATTTGAGAATTATCATGCCTGCTACTGTCCTTTTTATCATAGTCATGGACATTTCTCATGCCTTGCATTGCAAATGCATTAGTATTTGTCTGAATCAGTGTTTTTTTTTCTTACCCATTTATACTAACAATGACCCACATCCACTGGTTGTAACCTTTTATTTTACTCAGTGGTCTAGCAAGTTCTGTGGCTGAGTCAAGCCTTTTGTTTCCATGGTGATGACATAACCCAGGACTCCATGTGTTAGTTTTGAGCAGAATCTGCTTTCTTTTCTCCCCACATGCTGTACACTAATTCAGGAATAAGATCAAATTAATAAAGTTCTAATGACATGAGAAGTAAATTTGTCATCTTACTTTAAAACAATGAGTTATTGAAATTTAGTGCTGAAAATAAATAAGACAGTTGATTAGTTAGCGTTCAGTTTACATAAATTTCATATTTCCACAAATTTTAACTAGTTATGAGGTACAACTGAGACAGTTCTAAACCTCCCTTGGTTTATTAAAAACATCAGGGGGAAAAAAAACAAGAGAGATTATGCCACGCATGAAGCAATTCATGACGTACTGAGTACCTTGCGCTTTCAAATCACCGTAATATTGCAGAACAGTAATTGAAGAAAAGCTTGCATTGTTTAATTTGTGCATCTTTTCAAAAGAAACCTAATATTCTGCCTCTGCTTCAGAGTAATCCAGATTTTCTTTTGCAAATTTCTTCCTTTTTTACCAACTTGCAAAAGCCCTGAGAATCTCTGTTGCTTGTTTTTAATTTTATGTTTGGTTCCCAATTTATCATTTTATTTCCTGTCCTTGGTTTTTTTTTCTAAACCTTAACAATTCTCAGTCTTGTTACTCTTTTACATAGGATGTGGGAAAGATTAGTGTAAGTCAGAGGATTAGCAAAGTTCAAAGACCAACAAAAGATGACCAAAGACATAATAAAGAGGGAGAAAATAAACTCTGAAGATGCTGTGTGAATTTATCCCGTTAAACTTCCAAGTGCTTCTAAAAAGATGTGGAGGAGCCTTATAAAATTGAAACTAACAGCTTGGAAATTGAACTGTCTTCCGTGCTAGCCAAGCAGAAGTTGCTGTGAATTACATTAGTGATATGAGGATGGGCACTGCCTATATTAGACACCCAGTTGATGTTCAAAATAAAATTCACCAGTATTTTTGGAGGAAATTATTTTGTTAGAATGTGACAGGGGCGAAATGAAGTTTGCATAATATTTAAGTTGTATAACAATTAGGAAAAAGCAAAACAAACTCTAGATTTCGGTGTCTTTTCTAATGGGTTTCTCCTTGATATGTGAAGGTAATGTTGGGTTGAGCAGTTTGATGAGGATTTCAGAATGGTTCCGCTTATTTTAACTTGCAGGTGAAGAAAATGATGGGGAGAAAAAGAAAAAAGACAAAAAGAAAAAGAAAGATAAAGATGAAAAAGAGAAAAAGAAAGCTGGTCCCAGCAAGGCTACTGTAAAAGCTATGCAAGAAGCACTTGCAAGATTAAAAGAAGAAGAAGAACGACAAAGAAGAGAAGAGGAAGAACGTTTAAAACGATTGGAAGAACTGGAAGCCAAACGTTTAGAACAGGTATATTATTAATTAATTGATGGAATGTTCAAAAATTGATTTTTGCTGAGAGGCAAATGGGGAACATTCCATTTGCTTTCCCTATTAACTGCTGAATTTGGATGCTAGCTTTGTATGATTTGTTCAAAAGGACCCTCCAATTCCTCTGTACTGCAATTTTTTGCAGTCTTTCTCCATTTAAATAATATTAATCCCTATTTTTTTCTGTCAGGTTTAAAGTGTCACATCTTTTCCACATTGATTTCCATCTGCTGAGGTTTTACCTTCTCACTTAACCTGTCTGCATACTGTGTTTAGGTCATCCTCAACACTTGCATTCTCACCTGTCTTTTGTGTTATCCAGAAATTTGGCCATAGTATTTTCATTTCTTACTGCATCCACAATCTCTTTCACCTCCTCCCCCCCCCCCCCCCCCCGCCCCCGCAACTCCCCCCACCTTACCTCCCCGCTCTCACTCTGTTAAATGAGATGCAAGTGTTTCACTGCAAAACTCTGGAAAAGATTAGTCTAATAGGACATGGTATTATCAGTTCAGTAACTTCTATTTGATTGCAATCTGTAGCAACATCAACTGTGATCTCTATAACAAAAAAACTGAGTCTCCGATAGCAACTTCAGGGTTTCTGTATATCACAATATACTCAGAGCCAAGACATTGTTGTCACCTTTAGAAAAATAGTTATGAGTGAATGCTAAGTTTTCTTGTCGATGTTATCATAAAATCAAGTGGTTTCTGGTTCTTTAAATCCTGCTTTTATTGAAAAAATTTGGGTATTTCAGTAATTTGTAGCAGGTGTTCTCAAGAGATGTGTCAAGGTGTGATATTTCTGAAACATATTACCTTTTGAAGGCACAATGCAGCATCCTGGTTACTAAGTTTTAATACTTAAATAATCACATGCCTGGTAATTCAACAAATGCAGGGAGATTAATAAAACTACTGTATGCAGTAGTTGTGGGTTTGTTCATCGGGCTGGGAATTTGGTTCGCAGACATTTCGTCCCCTTTCTAGGTGACATCCTCAGTGCTGTGGAGCCTCCTGCTGTTGTCAGTTGTTCATGGCAGTGGTCGGTGTATGGACCACTGCAATTAACAACCGGAACTGGCAACCGAAGCATCAGAAACAAAACTAAATAAATTCCAACTGATGCAGTACAGCGGCGCTTCACAGGAGGTTCCACAGTATTGAGGATGTAAACTAGAAAGGTGATGAATCATCTGCAAAACAAATTCCCAGCTCGGTGAACATAGCCACAACAAATGCAACTGACACCCGAGCTACCTATCTTTACACAAACTTTAAACTACTGTATCTCAACACAGCAAAAACATGGATGCTACAATAAAACAGGGCAAATAGAAAATTCCACAAAGCTGGTGATACTCTGTTTAAAATCTCTGCATCATCAGATATGTACCAGTTGGAACTTTGAAATGTATTTTGGACAGTGAAAATTTCCTCTCAAGCATTTCTGATGAGAAAGTGAGAGTATGGCCTGCACTCCTAAATTTGCCAGTAAAGCTTTTGAGCATATAACTTTGCTGTGTAAAGTTAGTCCCGATTTCCTCTGTTTGCTACATCTGAAATTAAAATGTGACTAATCAAAAACCTTGAGACAAAACTGACTTCAACACTGGAAAATCTTTTTGATTCATTCCATTGCTAAGTATGATGAACGTGGGCTAAATTTTGAATGGTTTGTTTGAACATTTATAAAGCTGAAAATAAATAGCTACAAGTAGACATTTTGAGGTAACTTCTAAACTGACTATGAAGTGACCTTGTAGCTTGAGGGTTGTGTGCTTCAGATGTAGTGAATCAAGTGTGACTTACTAGTGATCATCTTTAATAATATGCAATATCTTTACTTTGCAGGAGAAACTAGAACAGGAGCGTAAAGAAAAAAAGAAACAAAAAGAAAAGGAAAGAAAAGAACGCTTGAAGAAGGAAGGCAAATTGTTGACAAAGTCCCAGAGGGATGCGAAAGCAAGAGCTGAGGCTACACTTGAACTTCTTCGTGCTCAGGGTATAAATGAAATTGGAATATTTATATTGTTAAAAAATATTTAATAGTATTAAGATAACTGGTGTATTTACTGTAGCACTGAATGTACTTCATAGCTAATGCAGCTAAAACCACAGGAGGCTTTTGACCACTTAGTATAATAGTATATCTTTGTGTCTGTGTGCCACTGCAGTGGTTCAGTGTTTTGAGTGGCACTTTATTAATAGCATGTAAGAAAAAAATGGAGTTCAGGCATTATGATCAATATGTGAAATTGTTGAATTCAGTGTTGAGTCCTAGAGGCTGTAAAGTGCCTACTTGCAAATGAGGTGGTGTTCTTCAAGCTTGCATTGTACTTTATTGCAACATTACAGCAAACAATGTTAGCATATTAGCAGGAGCAAGGTGGTTTATTGAAAAGGCAAGTAACTTTCTTTCACCATCAGTAACAACCCCCTTGTCTTTTGCATCGGGCCTCCATGCTAACAGTTCCCATTGTCTCTCTGCTTCTATTAAAAGTATATTTTAAAAATTCTGAAGAAGTCATATTGGGCTCGAAATGTTAACTCTTTTTCCAGAGATGCCGTCAGACCTCCTGAGTTTCTTCATGCTTTCTGATTCTGACAAATCAGAATTGTAATTCATGAATCTTTTTAATTCGTGACAGCAAAATGTTGCTTTGTTTAAAGAATGCTGCAGATTATAGAAAAAACATTTATGAATGTGATTGCCACAAGGGAAAAGATTGTCCTGAATGCAATTCTTGACTTTGGTTTCAAAGGTGTTGATGTGCCATCCAAAGATTCAATGCCAAAGAAGCGACCAGTATATGATACCAGAAAAAAGAAAAAACAGCATGAGAGCAAAGAGGAGGAAAACAAAGAAGGTGAGTGCTTAGTCTTCGGGTAATTTTGCCAATCTACAATAATAAATAATATGGATCAGTCAAGCAATTCGTATAAATCAGACATAGTTAACTATGTGAACATTAATGTTTTGAAGTAGGTCCCAAAGCAAATCTTCAATAAACTTTACTTATTATCTCAAAAGTACACACAACATACAACAGTCATTGTAGTGCAGAGAACATCTCCAATTAGGCAAAAGAGGTGAGTTTATTAATTATACATCCAATGCAACAATCTCTTAGAATTTGCCACTGGAGTGAATGAGGGCATGTATTGAGATTATTTCCTAAATTGGTCAACGTTTTCTTTTTGTATTCATTCACATTGTTTAGAGAGGGTGATAGTTGGGGTAATGGTACTTGTGGGCTCTACCATGTCGGGATGAAATAAACCAGATAGATTATGTAGACTTTTCCCTATGAGTTTTCATGAGTTACTTTCTTTCAAGTTTAATAGTGTAATCTTTGTTTTAAATTTAATGAGGATAATCCCAGCTTAAATCATTTTGATTAATATTTCGCTTATAAACTCTTTTTGTCAGGACAAAAGCAACACAAGTCACAGAATCATAGTTCATCATCAGTGACTAACTTTGCAGCAATAGTGACTTATACATTTTCTGGGTGAAAGGTACCAACATATTCTTGCTTTGTCTGTAGAAGCATGTTACATTCTCATTGAATCATTGTTATCTTGGGCAGTCCATTGGCATTGAGGATGATCTTCCACCTGGTTCAGTGCATTTTTATATGCCTGAGTCTGTTGCCAAAGTCCCCTCCCCAAAAGGCAGGTAATTTTTGGGGCGGAAAGGCAAGTCAGGTATTTATGGAGCTATATACCCTTTATTTCTGCATCCTGAACTTGGCCTCCATTCAGTGCCTTCCTATATGTTATTTCTTCATTTTGGGCAAATTCCTGTTGACTGCTAGGGAGTCTTTTGCCATTGTATGGCTTAGAGTAGAGCAATTGTTCTGAGAGGCTATTGTTTGGTGTATGAACAAGATGATCCACCCAACGAGGTTGGTTTTGGGTAAATACAAACTTGATGATGCGAATGTTGATTTAGGAGAAAGCTCTACCATTAGACTCTATTCAATCAACAAATTTGAAGGATCTTATGGAGACAGTGGTTTAGTATTTCTCCAATACCTCAAGGTGGTTTTTGTAAGCAGTTGTGTCTTTGAAGAGCATAGAAGCACCAGCAGCACTGTTGTCTTAGTTCCAGGTTTGAAACTTGACTACTTTATTCATCAGTTATCTGAAGGCTAAGCTGATGCACTGAAGGTAGTGTTGCTTTTGTTATCAATGTGTACCTTCTTTAAGATGAAATGTCCGATATGTGGGAAGTTATCCATATTTCCAGAGCCTTGGATGATTTTGATTAACTGGCAATGATGTTGCACTTAGGGGTTGGTTAGAAGAGGATCTTAATTTTCTGCCTGTTTAAGGTAACTCCTGTCCTTTTATATCCTTTGGTGAAAGAGTCAATAATGACATGGCGAACAGCCTCTAATTGAGCACAAATATGAGCATTGTGTGTGCGTGTGTTGATGACTGAAGTTTGAGGGACCTTGGTTTAGAAGTGGAGATGACCAAAGTGAAATAATTTTCTCCTTGATCCTTAAATAAACCTGTAGAGAGCTTGCTTGGAGTTGAGTTTCAGAATTGCAGTAAGAAAGGTGAAGATGATAGTTGGTGCAATGACTCAATGAGACCATAAAATGATGCTCAGAATTAACAAAGAAAGCCACATCAAAATAAAATATTGAAATAGAACAAATATTTAACTGCATGCTCCAGTACAGGAAATTGATGATTTGTTTAACATGTTTGTTTCCTGGCTTAGCAAAATGCCAAAGTATTTATGGTATTTTCTCACTTTTCAGAAGCTTTGGAGGTTATTTCAACACCAGTACATGAAGAGCTTGAAGTAGAGATGACAGAGGCACCAGATGTAATTTCAGAACCCACACCAGGTTAGTTATTTAATTCATGACTTTTTCAGAAACTCTGCTCTCAGTTAGGATTTTGCTGCTGCAGACATTTTGTTTGATTCGGTAATGCAAGTCGATCCCAAAAACAATTTGGTTTTATTATAATTGACATTTACTGTCCTGTACGCACTTGTATGGCAGTAAGTCTGGTAAAGATTTATAACATACTATTATTATTATTTGGGAACTTAATTCTAAAGTAGACATTTGTGGGATTTTGGTTTTCAGTTCTGTGAAGGTGAATATTTAAAGGTTCAAACTTTTTTTCGCATTGGGTCAAAGCAATATTTGCAAGAAAACTTGTAATTTAAATCAAATGACTTGACAAACTACCAGGTGAGATAATCATAGAAGTGTTTACTAAATTGTACTTTTATCACTGAGAAAGGAGGACTAGAGGCCAGAAGCAAGTTCAGTTCAGATGAAAAGATCTTTACTGCTAGGTTTGCTGTTGAGCAGCCTCAAAGTAGTCAAAATCCAAAAGGTATCCTGGTTGTGCGCCTTAGCAAGTGCTGAAGAGAATCTTCTACTTAATGTGCAGAAATTTGGGAGATCGTATTGCAGCTGTACAGAACATTGGTTAGGCCACTTTTGGAATAATTATGGTGTCCTTCCTATCGGGAGGATGTTGTGAAACTTGAAAGGGTTCAGGAAACATTTACAAGGATGTTTCCAGGGTTGGAGGATTTGAGCTACAGGGAGACGTTGAATAGGCTAGGGCTGCTTTCCCTGGAATGTTGGAGGCTGAGGGGTGACCTTATAAGAGGTTTATAAAATAGTGAGGGGCATGGATAGAGTAAATAGACAAAGTCTTTTCCCTAGGGTAGGGGAGTCCAGAACTAGAGGGCATAGGTTTATGGTGAGAGGAGAAAGATATAAGAGACCTAAGGGGCAACTTTTTCATGCAGAGGGTGGTACGTGTATGGACTGGGCTGCCAGAGGAAGTGGTGGAGGCTGGTACAATTGCACCATTGAAGAGGCATCTGGATGGGTATATGAATAGGAAGGGGTTGGAAGGATATGGGCCAGGTGCTGGCAGGTGAGACTAGATTGGGTTGGGATATCTGGTCAGCATGGACGAGTTGGACCGAAGGGTCTGTTTCCATGCTGTACATCTCGATGACTCAATTACTCTATGTGCCAAAAGGCCAAGCCTGTGAACTTGTCAGTTTAATAAGCATCTAAAGAGTGGTGAAATGCTTCACCTAACAAACCTGTTTTTATTCTCTTTCAAGAGCTTGACATCCTTGTTAGTGTGATTCCCAAGTCTGGATATTGTATTCTATCTAAGGCCCAGATTCAGTATTACTGGCTTGTTTCCTTAATTATAAGGTCAAGTTTCCCTACTTACTTAACTTGTACTGCTACCTTTAAAGATTTGTGACTATCTATCTCCAAAATATCTAC
Organism: Chiloscyllium punctatum; assembly: GCF_047496795.1. Lineage (NCBI taxonomy): Eukaryota > Metazoa > Chordata > Chondrichthyes > Orectolobiformes > Hemiscylliidae > Chiloscyllium > Chiloscyllium punctatum. The sequence continues at coordinate 60,419,297 of NC_092747.1, read as the reverse complement.
CCAGTTTAGTAGTATGTCTCTGCTTTCCTCAAGAATTCTCCTAACCTGCTTGCTATTTTATATTAGGAGAAAGTGAGGACTGCAGATACTGGAGATCAGAACTGAAAAATATGTTGCTGGAAAAGCGCAGCAGGTTAGGCAGCATCAAAGGAGCAGGAGAATCAACGTTTCAGGCATAAGCCCTTCTTCAGAAGCCCTTCTGAAGAAGGGCTTATGCCCGAAACATCGATTCTCCTGCTCCTTTGATGCTGCCTGATCTGCTGCGCTTTTCCAGCAACACATTTTTCTGCTATTTTATATTGTCAAGTTTAGTATCGTCACAAGCTTCAAAATTACGCTCACTCCATTTCCCTGCTGTTTACTTACTCCGTGCCCTATCATTCTATTGCACAAACATTCCTCGTCTCTTCCCTCCCAAAACCCAACTCACTTTGGTCTTTATTGCATCAATTAAGAACAAAACGTGAACAGTCTGGATAGCAGCTACGAAGATTTCTTTACACAAAAGGCCCAAGTATTTTTGTCATTAATTGCTGCTGTGGTCTTTGTCTTCTGTATCAGGCTACTTTGTCTTCTGTTTAAAGAACTTTCTGGTAATCACTACCCACACTATTAATTTCAAATGGATGATTCCACGTTACTGACCATAAGCAAGAGAAACAGTGCCTTCTTAGTTGCTCTATCAGCACTTGTACACCATTTCTGTTTTGGAATTTGCTCATCTAACCTGACTTGCCATGTTGAAAATTACTTTAAGGTGACTACCTCTCCAGTTGACAGTCACTTTTGTTTGATTTTAAAGGATGGATCAGCTTTACCATTATCACACATTTCTCTCAACATGCCAATGCAAGAAACTAAACCATCAAGTAATTGTGAAATTTTAATTGAGATATCAGCAATCATGGACATATCTCAGTTGATAAAATTTGGACTTGTTGCTGTATGTTGTACAGTTGCCTGCCAATACTATTGAAGATCACTTGTACGATTTCAGTAAGGTGACGGGAGAAAACTGGGATAGAAAACTTCTTTTAATATTTGGCACTTTGTGCACCAATTTGATTAGCCAAAAAAATCTGCATTAATATGTTTGGGAAAGTTACTGTACATAGAAGATGGTTCTGTGTTTAAATTGCATTCTTTGAAATTTAAAAACAAACATTATTAGTATAACACACACGGCTTTTGTTTTTAAGAGTAGTATTTTCATTGACACAAACAAAGGTTATATGGTCCCATATAGAACTCTGTATTTTCATAAATGTATATATCTTTCTAAATTCCTAACCTTAATAGTTATTGATTATTGAGAAGACACTTTTGTATAATAGCTAGTGTCTTTTACTTCCCCCAAGTGCAAAATTCTTGTTAATTTAAAAAAAAACTTCGGATGTTCATTGATCATATTTTTAGTTTAAAGTTGAATGTTTAGTTTGTTTGAAAACTTGTTTTCTAGAACATGAAGAAGAAAAAGGTGAGGCTGATCTTGATGATTGGGAAGCTATGGCAAGCGATCATGAACAAGATAAAGGTAAATAAATGCTGCAACTTCTGCAAACCGAAAGACTTCAGTGTGAAACTAGAGTGCATATGAATCTTGTAAAATTGAAATTCCACAAAGAAAATCTATTGAATCTATTTCCCTCTCAAAATGTAAAACTTGCCCGTTTAAAATGATATTTGCCCAAATTATTTTAGGTATTTTTTCGCCAAGGATACCTACATTGAGATGCGATGTTTTGAGATTAAACCATTTCTTTAGTTAATCACAGTCATTTAACAAATCTTTTCAGAAGTGAAAACTGTTCATATTGAAGTACAAGAGGAGGCTGAAGATGAGGAGGAGGAGGAGGAAGAAGAAGAGAGTGATGATGATGATGGAGCAACTGAGGAAAGTGAGGATGATGAGGAAAAGCAAGTTTTTGATGAGACTAGGACAGCATCGCTAAAAATGGAAAAAGAACCCGAAGTGGTAACAAATGAAAAAGCAAAACGACCAAAAGAGTTTAGCTCTGATTCTGAAATTGAATCTGATTCAGATGATGGCCGAACAAAAGAAGAACGAATTTATGATGAAGCAAAGCGACGTATTGAGGTATTGTTACAGAATTTTCTGTGTGGCCTTAATTAAGTTAAGGAAATGTCTCGTATCCTTCATTCATTTTGCAAGCCTGTTGATACGATTGTTATTTTAAATTTTCTTTGTCTTCTTCCCTCTTTGCCTCTTAAAGGTTAATTTATCCAAATGTTTTCAAAGTGAAAATGTATTTGATAAATTTTTCAGAATTCTTACAGCATATAATAAGCAGAATGGATGAACAGGAACTAGAAAATGTACTGCATTTGGATTTCCTAAATCCACTTGACTAGGTGCGACATGTAAGGTTACCTTAAGACATGGGTGCATGATATAAGACAGTGGGCTAAGCAACTAAGAGGGTCAGGATAAATGGATTATTTTCAGATTGTTGAGCTATAACTAGTAGAGTGCCACAGGAATCAGTGTTGGGGGGACTGTGTATGTGAATCACTTAAATCACTTAGATGAAGGCGCCAGGTGTACTGTTTGTTTTAAAATACATTAGGCAGGGGAGCCAATTTTTAAGAAGATGCAAGAAGTGTGGGAATTAATATAATTTGTGGCAAAAATGTGAGCTTATTTATTATGATGGAAGGAATAGAAAAGCTGAATGTTTTTAAATGAGTAGAGACTGCAGCAACAAAAATACAGAGCGATCTGGTTTCCTGTATCTGAATCTCCTCAAAAAATAGAATGTAATTACAGCAAGTGATTAGGAAGGTAAATGTTAGGCATTTATTGCAAGAAAACTGGAGTATAAAGCTAGGGACGTCTCCCAGTGACCATGCAAAGCATTGGTGCAACCACAACTACAGTATACAGTTTTTGACCTTCTGAAAGGAGGCACAAGGTGTGTCTGGAAGACATCAGACAAAATTCACTTGGCTGGCTACTAGAATGAAGGGATTGTCTTTTGTTGTTGGTAGTCATTGTAGATTAAAAGAATGAGAGCTTATCTGATTGTCGTGCACAAGGTTGTGGGGGATTGGCAAGATAAAGGCTGGGAGGAGATGTCTCCTGATATGGTAATCTGGAACCAAGGGGCGCATGTCAAAATAAGGTCTCACCATTTAAGATGGAGACGGAGTGGGTTTTTTTTTACTGTTTGGAATTCATTACTTGTTGAATTGTTCAATATAGTTAAAGCTGAGTTACATTTTTGACCTATAATAGATCAAGAATTGAGGGGGATAGCAGGGAAGTGAACTTAATGTCACGATGAAATGAAGTGTTGGAGCAGGCCTTGGGGACCAAGTTGCCTAGTCCAGCTCCTCTATCTTATGTTCTAAGGGTAATTTGTAAGCTCCAGTTAATCATCTTTCACTTATGATGCTTAGCAAATAGTTGTTTGAATTTTCAGCTTTTTGATATTGTCACACTGGGATCTTGCACCCTGTTTACATTTGCATTTCCCATTGAAATGAACAAATGATGATGTAGGAAAATTAATCAGCAATATTAAAAGAACTTTGAGCTTCTCTTCTACACTTATCCTGGCAAAGATGAACTAACTCAGCACATGCCAGGAAGTAAACTGGAAGCCTCCGGACTCCACTCTGTACTTTTACCCACTAAGTCAATCTCTTTCTTGTTTGCTATTTAGCAGCAGTTAAATAACAAGTCTATAACATATTGACCTGGACAGTTTTGAAGATAATCTAATATAAGCATCTTTCCTGTATGATGTTTACTGTTGTGGAGAAAGCCAGACCCACAGCATAAACTTGAAATTAGTGTTTGGTCATTTTGGTTTGATATCAGTTTATAACAAAATGGAAATCTGGAACATATCTAACTTCCAAACCAATCAGCACCCAATCGAGAAGCAGTGGATTTTGGATGAAGTAAAATTTTCAGGAATGAGATTGATCATATATTTGATTTGTAAGGGTATCAAGCTATGAAACAAAGCTGGTAAATGTCAGAGGTAAGTGAACCTGTCGCTATTTCTCTTTGTTCATTATAGTCTGCATTTGAGTTATGTATCATAGACTTGCTGACTATGTTGATTGCTTTTCATTTTGAATATGTCTTCTATGCTTTCTCAGAAACGCAGAGCAGACAACATTATGAATATAGACACTGAAAAGTTCCGAGCACCAGTTATTTGTGTTCTTGGGCATGTTGACACAGGGAAGACCAAAATTTTGGATAAGGTATGTAAAATGGATCCTACAAATATTTTCACAATTAGCATAAAAGAATAAATGAAGCACCGGTTTGAGACAAATGCCTGCAAGTTGACTGCCCGTTATTACTGCACACAAAATTAAGGCTAAGTGTTGCCCTCGATTAAAGTTCATTTAGGTGTTTTGAGTATAATTGGACCAGATTCACGGTTATAGTTCAGTTAAAGTCATATATTCTGTAATATTCTAATTATAATATTGTTATTGTTGATTATTAAATGGATGTTTTATTGTAGCACTTGGAGAAGAAGAGTTACTTAAATAGATTGCAGTGTGCATTTACTACATGGGAAATTTAAATTGACAGATGTTGTTTTAAATAAGGGCAAAAAATTTATAAACAACAGCTTGACGGAGGAATAATGTTCAACGGCAAAATTATTTTGCTTTATGCGTGTTCATATTCCTGTGGCCTAGTTCACATTCAGTGAGTTGTAATGTCTTTAGTTGTACTCCTCACAAGCAGTGCATTATTGAGTTTTTTTTAAATGAAGGAGAATAAGATGTCAGGTATCATTAAGATTCATGCATGAATGAATGAGGTGACCAGGGTAAGTAGCCAAAATTATGGACTGAGCTCTACCATAGAGTTTAAACCCGATCCCAAACTCCACTTGATTTGTTATCACATGTACCTAAGTACTTTGAAAGCTTTATAGGCAGATTATAGTAAGCAAGAACATACAGATCATAAGGTGCTTGAACAGAGTGAGGCATGCAGGTTACACTGCACAGGAGGTACGTGAAACAAGATCAACCTTATTTGAAGTCCATTCATCAGCATAATAATGGCAGGGAAAGAAGCTGTTCTTGAACATCTGTGTGTGTGTGTGTCTGTGTGTGTCTGTGTGTCTGTGTGTGTGTCTGTGTAAAAAAGCTTCTGCATCTTCTGCTTGATGGAAGAGTTGTGGGAAGGACAGTTGGTCTCCTGATAGTACTGTACTGGCTCTGTAAAGTGGCCATTGATGCAATCTTCAATTATTGCAAAATGTCAAGCATGCAAACACTGATTAACTTCTAGCACCAGTCATTTTCGTTTCAGTCATGCTGACACACAACCCCCTTAGGGTTCACCACTGGAAAAACTCCCAGTGGAAATGTTGTACTTTGGCTTCTGTCTATTTAAGCAGACCTCTGTCCTTTACCATCTTCGTTCCTGCCACCTTTGAGCCATTGAAGTCATGCCCTTTATTTCAGAATTCCATTGAATATGGATGTTTAGTGAAGGATTGGAGAGTGGTCAATGTGTCACCACTTTATGAGATAGGCAATGGGTTAAACATTCTTGGATATGAACGGGTTGTCTTAAGGGGAAATGTTAAACAGATTTAATAAATACTCACTGGAGTTTAGTAGCATAAGATGAGCAGACTAAAACACATGAGATTCTGAGGGGACTTTGAGGCAAATGCTGGGGCAATTTGTTCTCTCCACTTCTCTTCTCCCAACAATCTTCATAACTGAAATTTATAAACCCAGAAACATTCTTTTAAGTTTCATTTGGACTTTCTCCAATGCATTCACATCCTTGCTGAAGTATGGTGCACAGAACAATACTGCAGCCGATGTCTACCTTGTGTTTATACATGTTCGGCACAGCCATGCTCTTTTATTCTGTGCCCCTAATTCAAAAAGAAACCCTAGGATCATGTACATTTTATTGATCGTGCTCTCCCTGTATTCTGCCATCTCTTAATGATCTATGCAAATACACACAGGACGTTCTACTCCTGCACTTGTAAGACTAGTACCTTTTTATTTGTGCTGTCTTCATATTCTTTCTACTGTAATGGATCTCTTCACCCTTCTCAAAATGGACCCTACACTTTGACCCCATCCTGTATTTGTTTTAGCTCTCTCTTCTTTGACACATAATAATAATTAGTGTTACTATTTTTGATATACCTAATTATTGGCTATATTTACTTGCAAAATTGTTGTAATTTTTACCAACAGTTAAGTCATCACTGTTGAGGCTGTCTGTCTTATAATTATGAGGCAGATGGAGGAAGAAAAGTTGCTTGGGGATGTGCTGTAGTGCATCCACATTGTGTTCTCTTGTAGACAAACTTGTTGGGGTATAAATTGCTCTCTACAAATGTGGCTGTGTTCAGGATAAGGGCAAATGAAGCCTGCACAGTCTTAGCTGCATTTCCTGTAATTTTCACTGTTTGCAGGGCCTACCTCTTTGGTCCACCATTCAAAGCTCGGTAGTGAAACTGCTGAGGAAAACCTTGAAGAGGATTTTTGCAAGTGTTCAGTGCAGTCCCACACAGGTCCCATTGTTAAAAGATGCTATTTCAAGTTTCTAAAAAAAAGCACTTCACTGCTCCTTTCTTTCCTTCTGCAGCAGGCACTTGACACATGCTCAAACCAATCTCTACCTGTGCCACTCTCTTCTTATAGACACTAGCAATTCCAGTTACAGAGAAATGAACAATCTCTAGACATCATTTAGAAAACAATATCAGTCACTTGATTGGTTCATCAATGTATGTTGGTGGATTGTTGACCTGCTGATCAGAATATTTCCATGATGTGTATTAATACAGGGTGCATGATGTCTAGACAGAAAATGCAAATACTCATAAATGTTTTAATGAGGTACATAGTTGCTTATAGACTTTATAGTACGGTATCTTGATTTTCTTTGTATACAGCTCCGCCATACTCACGTGCAGGACAGTGAAGCAGGTGGTATAACTCAGCAGATTGGTGCAACCAATGTTCCTCTAGAAACCATCAAGGACCAAACTAAAATGGTGAAAAATGTAAGTTTATCAAATGTTGTAAGATTGCAGTTTAAACTCCAATTTATTTCTAAATGAATATTTGTGAAGTAGTGTTCAAATTAATAACTCATTGATAACTCTCTTTTAGTTTGAGAGAGATGAAATTAAAATACCGGGCATGCTGATCATTGATACACCAGGTCACGAGTCCTTCAGGTAAACCCTTTAGTTTTATTCTAGGTGTTTGATCTTAAGGAGTGATTTTTTTTTCCCCAATTACAATGGAACTAATACAAAAGTTGATCCATAATGAGTAGGCGAACATGCAATTTAAGACTGTAGCAATTTTCTGAATGTATTTATGCTTTGAGCTATGAGGCGATGAAATACCCATTGAAGTAGATAATGTGACTTGAGCAATGATGTCAAAAGACAACTGACATCGCAACAATGTTTTTTTGCTGACTAGTATTTGTTTTCATTTGTAATTTCATTTGTAGATGAAACCAAATTTGTTCAGTTGAACAACTCAAGAATAGTTAATTAACTAAATTTAACATGTAGACACAGATTTTCATACTCAAGGCAGGTCATGCAAGTTGGGAATTTCCCAACTCATGAAATCAACTCAGGAGAGAAACTCACCTGAATGGCATGATCTTCGGCCCAGGGAGAGGGGAGGTGTATGCAGGATACAACCGGACTCTTGCCGGTTTGCAGATCAGACCACAGAAGCTGCTAAGTGCCAGTGCTGTTTAAAAGACCTGCCTTATTTATCAGGACATTTTTTATTCCAGTTGTTTCATTTAAAGGTAAGGGGGGGCGTTTCAAACCTCATAACCTATCATACCCCTATCCCCTGCCCAACCATCGCAACCTGATCACTGTGCCCCCTCTCAACTAAACTAAATTCAATCCATGTTCTCCTAGCAATCTTTATCAGCTCCATGCCAATCCTTTGGATCCATTTAGCCAACTTGCCAATTTACTGCCAACCCAACTACCAGCCTTGGCCTTTTTCAACTTTCCAAATCATCCCATGTCTACCATGGGCAGGCCTATGAAAATTAAATTTAAAAATGTCAAAGATCTCTTCCAGCCTTTACTATATATTTTTCAAAAAACAAATTCCTGTTCATGAAAACCAATTCAGAAGTTTCAAATGCTGTTAAGTGTTTAGTCCTTTACATAATCAAGCAAACTTCTAATTATAACCCATCAGCAAAGAGTTAATTATTTAATAACCTCCTGAATTGTCAGTCATCAGTGGAATTAGGACCTTATGCTGAAGTTCTTGGAAAGCAACCAAACATTTGTAATGTAATTATAAGCCTTGAAGAAATATCAACAAACTTGTCATTGTGATTCCAAGGACACTTTTTCAGCACTCCTTGATGCAGGCAACTCTTGTTTATATTTTAGAGGGCTGAGGATTTAAATAATAACACAGCATGGCTGTTCTACAGAATGTATCTTCCTAGCAAGAGCATTTATATGGTTTAAAAAAAAGCTCTCTAGTTTGTTACAGTAAAAATGGTGTCTCTTTGAACTCTACCAGTCCAGTTGAGTTTAGGTTTCTTTCCTGTATGAGGTGGCCAACCCATACCTGTACTGATGAAACTGTGGACAGTATTTCCTCATCCCAGACAGTATATTTACAGGTCCACAGATTATTGCTGATCTTACTTTTTGTTCTTTCTCTAAACAGTTTACTGAGCATTTTTGTCAACTATTGACTGACATGTTGTGTCATGTTTGCAAGCTAAATTTAAGTATTAGCTGGTTGTCTTTATTTTTCTGCCCTGAAAATAGCAACTTGAGTCCGACTTGTTTGAAATCCAAGGTGTGGTCTAAAATTCACAAAAAATGTTGTGATATCTGGACAGGTAACTATAATACAGGGTCTGTAGTTATGCTCCATAAAATCTCCTCTCTATTCTTTGCTAATACATTTAATTTGTTACACAGCTGATCAAATAATTGATTAGCTATAATGTGGCTTGCTTTTGCTGAATATTCACCTACATCATTCCTTAGGTCTTTCATCATGGCAAGTAGTTATGAAGAGTTCAATACCTGTGGATATGCCATGCAATTGCTGCACATGTAATAACTGATTTATTTTGGTGTACTTGAACATTTTTTGATAAAATAAGATTCAAGTGCACTCAGCATTAGAGCTTATTTTTAGTTGTTCCTCTCTTCCAGTTTCAAGGCTAGTAGACACTGATGATCAAACTTTTACATTCTTGAAACAAACATTTTTGTATGACTCCATATCTTCTTTGTGATGCAGATTTCAAACTCTTAAATTAGAGATAACTATATTGAAAATATTTTCATTTTTTTTATTGTTCCTCTTGCAGTAACTTGAGAAATAGAGGAAGTTCTCTCTGTGATATTGCCATCCTTGTGGTTGATATTATGCATGGATTGGAGCCACAGACAATAGAATCCATTAATCTTCTAAAAACAAAAAAATGTCCTTTCATTGTTGCACTTAATAAGGTGAGTAAAGGTTTTAACTTAAGCAATGCAAATCTAGACCATTGCTTTAAAAATGAATTGTAAAGAAAAATGCAATTGAAATCATTTCAGTTTGCAACTTAAACTTTGTGGCATATCTGATAGGTGGAAAGGTGATATTAACAGAAGAGAAAATTTCCTGAAATTCTCATGCTTTTCAAAAGATCCCTCATGGTTTTGCCCCCGTCTAGCTCCATAATGACTAACTGTACCACTCTTTGATTTTTTTTTCTGTGCTCTTTCAGTTTTGATCACGTGTACATCCTAAGTTTTCATTGTATCACTTTTGATTGCTGTTCCTTCTGCACTCTTATGGCCATAGTCTGGAAATTATTATATTCCTGCCTTTGTACCCCCTCCTTTTAAGACATACCTTAAATCCTATACTTAGGTGAATATTTTTAGTCACTTAGTATCTCCATTTGTGCTTCGTGTCAAAATTTGTTCGCTAACATTTCAAGATGAGCACTGGGGCTTTTTACCTTGTAGCTTAGATATCTTAACAAGTTGTTACTGTTTTTCCAACAATTTTAATTTTAATTTGGCTAAGCAATCTGTAACCAATCTATGGTCTACAATTCTGCCACATCCAGTGATTAATGGTGGTGGACAATTAAAAACCTAGCAGCTCCAGGGGGCAGCTCCACAAATAACCTCATCCTGACCAATGATGCATCAGTGCAAAGGTCAAAGCTGAACCTAATTAATTGACATCTCTAAGGTCTCTGTAGGAAGCTTGGAGGAGTCTCTACTCAACACACCTGATCAGTCTTTGTTGAACCAAGGTTGACCCCAGGCTTGGTTATAAGTTGTGTGGTGAAGGATCTGCCAGGCCATGAGGTTCCAGATGAGAGTATATTTTGCTAGTTCTGAGTTGTCAGATTAATTCTGAATTCCTCTTATTTAGCATGGTGTTATGCCATCAAATATGTGATGAATGGTATCCTGAGTATGAAAGCAGGATTTTGTATTCATGTGGACTATATGGTCATCACTCTTTGCAGATCTTTCATGGATCAATGCTTTTGTGCCACATGGATTGGTGATAATAAGATCATTTGTGGTTTCCCTTTATAATGGTGTTCTCACCCACTGCTGAAGGGCCAGTTTGGCAGCTTTGTTCTGGAGTAAATGTTAAGAACTACCAGTTTCACTTCTTTCTGATTGAAGTTCATTGCAGAGAAGTGTGAAATTATACACTTTGGTATGAAGGACATGAAGAACCAGGGTAAAATAAAGGATATTATTCTACCCGATTTTCAAAAGCAGTGTATATATGTATACATATATATTAGGCATTTGAGGGAGCTGCCAATATAATTTAAAATATGCTAAACTTTATTAATGGGAGAAAAAGAGTACAAAAGCAATAAAGTTATGATCAACTAAAATAGAACTCTAATTATATCTTAGCTGGATGATTGTGTACTGTTCTAAGCATCACACGATAGGAAGGGTGAAGCATTGGAGAGAGTGTAGTGTAGGTTTATTAGAGTGGTTCCAGGGATGAGATATTTCAGTTATCATATAAAATTGAAGAAGTTGGATTGACTTGACCAGAAATTATGACAACCCTGTCAACCCTGCAAAGTTCTCCTTAGTAACACGTTGAGGCCATTGCCAAAATTTAAACACCTCACTCACAGACTAGTCAAGCACAGCCTGATATAGTCATACTCATGGAATCATAACTTGTTAGAGACCATGTCCTATGTAATCACCGTCATTATATATATCCTGTCCCACAGATAGGACAGTCTCACTAGAGATGGTGGCACAGTGGGGGTCCTCAACATTGAGTCTGGGCACCATGATATGTCAGAGCATCAGGTTAAGTCATAGTCATAGAGTCATAGAGATGTACAGCATGGAAACAGACCCTTCGGTCCAACCTGTCCATGCCGACCAGATATCCCAACCTAATCTAGTCCCACCTGCCAGCACCCGGCCCATATCCCTCCAAAACCTTCCTATTCATATACCCATCCAAATGCCTCCACCACATCCTCTGGCAGCTCATTCCATACACGTACCACCCTCTGCGTGAAAAAGTTGCCCCTTGGGTCTCTTTTATTTCTTTCCCCTCTCACCCTAAACCTATGTCCTCTAGTTCTGGACTCCCCGATCCCAGGGAAAAGACTTTGTCTATTTATCCTATCCATGCCCCTCATAATTTTGTAAACCTCTATAAGGTCACCCCTCAGCCTCCGACGCTCCAGGGAAAACAGCTCCAGCCTGTTCAGACCAGAATTGCACGCAATATTCCAGCAGTGGCCTAACCAATGTCCTGTACAGCCGCAACATGACCTCCCAACTCCTGCATGTCAGGCAGCATCCAAGGAACAGGAGAATCGACGTTTCGGGCCTAAGCCCTTCTTCAGGAATCCTGAAGAAGGGCTTATGCCCGAAACGCCGAATTCTCCTGTTCCTTGGATGCTGCCTGACCTGCTGCGTTTTTCCAGCAACACATTTTCAGCTCTGATCTCCAGCATCTGCAGTCCTCACTTTCTTCTCTCAACTCCTGCACTCTATACTCTGACCAATAAAGGAAAGCATACCAAATGCCGCCTTCACTATCGTATCTACCTGCGACTCCATTTTCAAGGAGCTACGAACCTGCACTCCAAGGTCTTTTTGTTCAGCAACACTCCCTAGGACCTTATCATTAAGTGTATGAGTCCTGCTAAGATTTGCTTTCCCAAAATGTGACACCTCGCATTTATCTGAATTAAACTCCATCTGCCACTTCTCAGTCCATTGGCCCATCTGGTCCACAACCTGTTGTAATCTGAGGTAACCCTCTTCGCTGTCCACTACACCTCCAATTTTGGTGCCATCTGCAAACTTACTAACTGTACCTCTTATGCTCGCATCCAAATCATTTATGTAAATGACAAAAGTGAGGGCAAGAAAATCACCCTTGGTTGATGTGTCAAGTACTCCTCCATGGTGAACATGCTTGGATGTGGCACTGAGGACAGCAAGGCCACAAAATAAAGTCTGGATGGCTGATGGCAACGTTCAACAGCAGCATCACTGATTGAGCTGGTCGGGTGCTAATAGGCATGGCTGCTAGGCTGGGTCTGTGACAAAAAGGAAAAACATACTTGACCTTCTTATCAAACTACCCACTGCGCATGTATCTGTTCATGACAGTATTACTAAGAGTGACCATGGCACAATTCTTATGGAGACAAAGTCCCAACTTCATATTGAGAATACCCTCCATCTTGTTGTATGGTACTATCACTGTGTTAAATGGAACAGACTTCAAATAGACTTAGGATCTCAAGATTGGACATTCATAAGGCACTGTGGGTCATCAACAATCATACTCCCAACACAGCGTGCATCCTTTTGGCTGGGCTTATTTCCCACTTAATCATTGCCATAAAGCCAGAGGATCAACTTTTAACGGAGCATGTGGAAGGGCATGTAAGGAGCACCGAGCATAGCTGTAAAGGGGGTGCCAACTTGGTGACGCTACCAGAAAGGATGACTTGTGTGCCAAACTGCATAAGCAGCAAACGATAGACAGAGCTAAGCAATCACACATCACCATCAGAGTCAAACATCATAGAGATGTACAGCATGGAAATAGACCCTTTGGTCCAATTCATCCAAGCTGATCAGATATCCTAAATTAACCCAGCCCCATTTGCCAGCATTAGGCCCATGTCCCTTTAAACCCTTCCTAATCACATTCCCTTCCAGATGCCTTTGAAATGTTCCCTTCACCATTTCGTCTGGCAGCTCATTCCATACAAAAAAAAGAGTATAAAGGTTGCCCCTTAGGTCTCTTTTAAATGATGTGCAGATTAGGTGAATTGGCTGTGCTAAATTGCCCAATGTTCAGGGATGTGTAAGTTAGGTGTATTAGGGGTAAACATAGTGTAGGGGGAATGGGTCTGGGTGGGCTACTGTTTGGAGGGTTGGTGTGGACTTGGGCTGAAAGGCCTGTTTCCACACTGTAGGGAGTTCTAAATCTTTCCCCTCTCACCTTAAACCTATGCCCTCTAGTTTTGGACTTCCCTACCATGGTGCAAATGACCTTGACTATTCACCCTATCCATGTCCCTCAATATTTTATAAATTTGTATAAGATCATCCCTCAGCCTCCTATGCTCCAGGGAAAACAGCCCCAGCATATTCAGCCTCAGCCTGTAGCTCAAACCCTCCAATCCTGGCAATATCTTTTCTGCGCCCTTTCAAGTTTCACAACATCTTTCCTGTTAGCAGGGAGTCCAGAATTGTACACAGTATTCCAAAAATGGTAAAAATAATGACTGCAGATGCTGGAAAACAGATTCTGGATTAATGGTGCTGGAAAAGCACAGCAGTTCAGGCAGCATCCGAGGAGCAGTAAAATCGACGTTTCGGGCAAAAGCCCTTCGTCAGGAATATAGTGACTGAAGGGTGGAGAGATAAATGAGAGGAGAGTGGGGGTGGGGAGAAAGTAGTATAGAGTACAATAGGTGAATGGGGGAAGGAATGAAGGTGATAGGTCAGGGAGGAGGGTGGAGTGGATAGGTGGAAAAGAAGATAGGCAGGTAGGACAAGTCATGGGGACAGTACTAAGCTGGAAGTTTGGAACTGGGGTGAGGTGGGGGAAGGGGAAATGAGGAAATGTCTAACCAATGTCCTGTACAGCTGCATAATCACTCCCACCTCCTACACTGAATGTACTGACCAATAAAGACAACCATACCAAATGTTGCCTTCACTGCCCTGGTTTCCCCTTCCAAAATGCAGCACCTCACATTTATCTAAATTAAACTTATCTGCCGCTCCTTGACCTATCGGCCAATCTGATCAAGGTCCACTCTGACGTAATCTTCTTCGCTGTCCACTACACCACCAATTTTGATGTCGTCTGTAAACTTACTAACTATACCTGCTATATTCACATTCAAATCATTTATGTGAAAGATGAACAGCAATGGACTCAGCACCGATCCTTGTGACACACCGCTGGTCACAGGCCTTCAGTCCAAAAAGCAACCCTCCACCACCACCCTGTCTCCTACCTTTGAGCTAATTTTGTATCAAAATTGCTAGTTCTCCCTGTATTCCATATGATTTAACCTCGTTAACCAGGGTATCATGCGAAACCTTGTGAATGCCTTACTGAAGTCTCTGTAGACAACATCCATTGCTCTGCCTTCCATCAATCCTCTTCAGCAGATCAGATCTAAGCTCTGCAGTCCAGCCGCATCCAGTCATGAATGGTGGTGAGCAATTGAACAACTCACTGGAGGAGGTCACTCACAAATGTCCCTATCTTCAATGATGGAAGAGCCTCGCATATTCGTGCAAAAGATAAGACTGAAGCATCTGCAACAGTCTTCAGCCAGAAGTGCCAAATGGATGATCACTCTCTGCCTACTGCAATCATCTCCAGCATCATGGATACCAGTCTTCAACCAATTCAATTCGCTCATTTGGTATCAAGAAGCACTTGGAGGTACTGGATGCTGCAAAGTATAGGACCTGACAACATTCTGGCTTGTGCTTCAGGGCTTGCTGTTATCCTAGCCAGTTGTTTCAGTGGAGGTCTGATGATGGCATCTATCTGACAATGTGGAAATTTGCCCAGTTATGTTCTGTTCATAAAAAGCAAGACTGATCCAATCCTGCTAATTACTACCCCCATCATTCTACTCTTGATCATCAATAAAGTGATGGAAGATGGTATCAACAGTACTATCAAGCAGCACCTACTATGCAATAACCTGCTCACTGATGCCCAGTTTGAGTTCTGCCAGGCCCACTTGGCTTCTGATCTCATTAACTGGCATATACTTGGTTCAAACTTGAACAAAAGAGCGGAATTCCAAAGGTGAGGTGAGAAAACAAAGCCACGTTTGATAGAGGGTGACATCAAGGAGCCTGAGCAAAGCTTGGAATCAGTGGGAATTAGGGAGCAAACTCTTTTCAGGTTGGAGGGATACCTGACACATAGGAAGATGGTTATGGTTTTGGCGATCGGTCATCTTGGAACCAGGATATCCCTGCAGGAATTCATTAGGATAGTGTCTTAGGCTTGAATCATCTTGAGCTGATTTATCAATGACCTTCCCTCCATTGTAAGGGCCAAAGTGGGGATGTTCATTGATGATTGCACAATGCTCAGCATCATTTCGCAACTGCTCAGGTACTCAAGCAGTCCATGTTCAAATGCAACAAGGCTTGGCAAGTAACATTTGGCAACACAAATGCTAGGCAATGACCATCTCCAATAAGAGACAATATAACCACTGACCCATGATATTCAGTTGTGATTACATCATTTAATTCCCCACTTCTGGGAGATTGCCATTGACCAGAAATGCAACTGATTCCATATAAATAGTGAGTTTCCGTATAAATAGTGCTAAAAGAGTAGGTCAGAAACTAGAATACTGTAGCAGTAACTGTCCTCCAAAGCCTGTCCATCATCTACAAGGCACGTGTCAAGAGTGTGATGAAATGCTCCTCACTTGTTTAGATAGGTGCAGCTCCAACAACATTCAAGAAGCTTGACACCATTTGGACAAAGCAGCTTGCTTAATTAGCACCGTATGGACAAGCATCAATGCCCTTCGTCATAGTACACACAGCTACTACTGAGTATCAATCTACAAGATGCACTGTTGAAATCTGCCAACTAGTCCAAATCCACAACCAATTACAGTTAGAAGTATATGGGCAGCAAATGTAAGTTCCCTTCAAGCCACCCACCTGGCTTGGAAATATAGCCTTGTTTCTTCACTACCTCTGGGTCAAAATTCTAGAATTCCTTCCGAAGGGCATTGTAGGTCTATCTGCAGCACATGGACTGCAGCTGAAGAAGGAAGCTTGCCAGCATCTTTTCCAAGCTAACTAAGGGTAATGTGATGATTATTGTGGCTTTAAGAGGTTATATTGTTCTTTTTATTTTGGAGAGATTTAAAGGCAGAGGTGGCAAGCAGCATACAGACCCACGAGGGGAAACAGCTAGTGAAGCCTTGGGTTTTTTTTTCAAAATATTGGAACAATAGAAGCAGCCTGAATGGGTGTGGGCACAGAACCAGAATTTTTAGTTTTAACTTTCAGCAGAATTGTTGGGATCTAGGTTTTACCCCTTTTGCTTATAGCCAAAAGCTCTTCCAGCTGCTGCTGGAGTTGCATGTGCGAATCTGTTTTCTGAATTTACCTTTTGCTAAAGGTGTGTTTGTGGGAGGTTATATATTCGAACAGTTAATTAGTAAGAGTTACAGTATATTATTCTGTTAAGTTTCCAATAGAGTTGTTATTCCGATTGGTTTCTCTTTTGTTGTATTTTAGCTATAGTGGGTGAATAAAGTGTCTTTTGCTTTAACTCCAGTAGTTTGGCCAATTGAATTGCATCTGGAGTGCAACATCTTACATTTACCTTTTGAAATAAGAAATCAGACTGTCTTCTGAATATTTTTAGGGGGTTTGGAATAGCCCATAACAGCGAATGCTGGCCAGCCAGCGATGCCCACGTTCCATGAGTGAATAACAATAATCATCTTCAGCTATGCAGTAAAACAATGGATACATTGATTGCTTTTCCCCTTTGTGACTTTTCTGTCTTTCTGGTGCCCTTCTTATTTGGATTGTTCTGAGGAAGGGTCACCAGACCTGAAACGTTAACTCTGATTTCTCTTCACAGATCCTGCCATACTGCTGCGTTTTTCTAACAACTTCTGTTTTTGTTTCAAATATAAAACTTCTGGCAGATTGTAAACATTTTGCTGCTGAGTGGTGACTAAATAAATACTTCAGCTCTGTATTTTTTTCGTTGCAATAGATTGACAGGTTATATGATTGGAAGAAAAGTCCTGACACCGATGTAGTTGCCACGCTAAAGAAGCAAAAGAAGAACACAAAAGATGAATTTGATGAGAGAGCCAAATCAACTATTGTGGAATTTGCACAACAGGTTTTGTGACCTTTTCTGTAGTGTATTATGTTTTTAAAAACCAATTGGGAGGGGTTGGTGTATGGAATAGGTGGAAAATTTCAGCTCATGTTCAGAATATGCTTTCACCTAAATTGTTATGCCTTTTGTTTACTGTAATACAGCAGAGAAAACAGCTAGTCAGTCAGTCATGAATGTACCAGCTCTACGGGGGCACTGTCCTACTAATGCCACACTGTTGTTCGTATGGTCTTTCCACTTTGTTCTTGCAAATGTTTATATAATAGTCTTTCTTGTGTTACTGTTGAATCTGTTGTTTTCATCTTCTTAGACAGTACGTTTCGATCATGTCAGCTCAATACTTAAAAAACAGTTTCTCTTTGCTACCTCTGAATCTTCTGCCAGTCACCATAAATCTGCGTCCTGTGGTTACTGGCCCTTATGCCGATTGAAAACAATTTATTTTTTAATTTATCAAAAGCATTCATGCTTTTAAACAATTTTGTCTTAGATTCTAACCTCTGCTGTAGGAATAAGACCATAAATAGAAGCAGAAGTTGGCTGTTTGGCCCCTTGAACCTGCCCTGTCACTCAATAGGATTGGCTGATGTGATATTCATTATGCCCACTTTCCTCCATAATTGTTGATTCTTCTACTGATCAAGAATCTATCTATCTCTGCCTTAGCCTTAACTGTAGGACTCTGTGCCACAGTTCTCTGTAGCAGAGAGTTCCAAAACATTCCTCTGAGGGAAGGAGTTCCTCATCATTTGTGTTGCATTGGTCCTTTTCATCCAGAAACTGTGCCCTCTGGTCCTAGTCTCTCCTAAGAGAGGAAACACGCTCTTAGCATTTACCCTGTCAAGCTTCTTAGGAATCCTTCGTGTTTCAATGTGATCACCTCTCAATCATCCAAATTCAAGTGGGTATTTTCCTGCTTTTTTGCTTCCCTCCTATTTTTGAACAGGAGTATCACATTGACAGTTTTCCAGTTCTCTGATATTTCTCCAGAATCTGTGGAGTTTTGGAGAATTACAACCAATGCATCTGCTATCTCTATAGCCAGTTCCTTTATGATCCTAGAATGCAAGCCATCAATATCACAGACTTATCTGCCTTTAGCCCTGTTAGTTTATTCAGAACTACTTCTCTAGCGATGGTAATGGTACTTAATTCCTGCCCCATATTCCGTTGTATTAATGAGATGATCAAAGTATCTTCCACCGTAAAGAGTGATGCAAAATATCTGTTTAACTCCTCTACAATTTCCTTGTTCCCCATAACTATCTTCTCAAATTCATTTTCTAGGAACCTGTGTTCGCTTTGATCTCTCTCTTTTTATATATTTAAAGAAGCTCTTATTGTTATAGTCCTTGCAAATTTGTCCTCCTCATTTATGTTCCCTGTCTTTATTATATTTTTAATCCTCCTTTGCTGGATTGTAAAATTATCCCAGTCTTCAGGGCTATCACTGAATTTTGTCCCCTTTTAATATGCTGTTTCTTTCTACTTGAGACTCTGCTGAACATCTTTGCTTGGCCATGGTTAGTTTATTCCTTTCTCACAATTTTTCCTTCCTACCAGGATATATTTTTGGTGAGAGACATGTATTACCAGCTGCTATTGATTGTATAACCCCGGCTTCTCCACTCTCTCCACATAACTGATGCCTCTCATCCATGTTAGTAAATTTCTTCATCATCTTTAGGGCCTTGATATCCTTTTGAATGTTTAAATGCCCGAGCTGTATACTGTTCTAACTATGGTCCAAGCAGATTATATAAAAAATTGAGTATAATTTCCTTTTTACCTCACATGACGCCTCTACCAATACAGCCAAAATTTCCATGTCTATATTTTTAAAGCAGCTTTTTCAGTTTGTTCTGCCAGCTTCCGAAATGTGTGTTATTTATGCCTCAGGTTTCTCTTCCATTCCCTCCCACCCCTTTCAAAGTCATGGCAAGAAGGATGAAGACAGACCATTCATGCTAAAATATGTATGATTTTGCGAAACTCTGCATTAAATTTCCCATATAAATAAATGTATGCAGACATATAAAATCGAGCAATGTTTCTTTGGAACACTACTGCATAATTACCTCTAGTCTGAAAGAAACAGCTGTTCACCATTACTAATACAAAGTACTGCTGAAACCAAGCTGGTCTGGTAGCATCTTTGGAGCAAAGCACCAAGTAAATGCTTTGCATCTGATATGACCCCTCTTTTGAACTTACGCTCTGAAGTGGTCATCTGTTAACTCTGCTTCTCTGTCCACAGATGTTGTTAGACCTACTGAGTTTCTCCTGCATTCTGTGTGTTTACTAAATACTATTTCTGTTTCTAACATGGTACATCTTTCTTTCTTTCTTGCGCTGTTTTCTTTTTAATCCCTTGATTTTTTTTTTCTTTTAAAATGGGCTGTGGAGGGAAAGGATGTCTAATGAGCAATGCCATGAGTCTTCCACAAATATTGGAAGTGATTGGTTTTCATCTGTGTGCCAACTTTGCTTACTATTGTTGATAGGGTGAAGAAATTCTAACTTGATGTCTAAGCTATTTTGCAGTTCGCACATTTATCAATACATTGCTAATGGGTTAAATGATTCATTTTTAGGGCCTGAATGCTGCTCTATTCTTTGAGAACAAAGATCCACGTACATTTGTGTCATTGGTTCCTACATCTGCTCACACTGGTGATGGCATGGGAAATCTTATTGCAATGCTGGTGGAACTAACCCAGACTATGCTTGCTAAGAGACTAGCATACTCTATGGAACTGAGAGCTCAAGTTATGGAGGTAAGTACTCCTGATCAGTTGTAATTTTAAATAATTTCCAGTTCAACTTAAAACATTCTGCAGCAGTGTACAGTGTTTCTAACTTTTGTGATAAATGGTACAGATTTTTAAAAAGTTTAATTCACAAATAAGTGACATTCCTTCACTTGCCAAACTGAAATAGTCAAGCCCACCAGCTATCAAGTATCTTGCTTGATGTAATGACCATTCATCTACAAACTTAGAAGCTAGCGTTCGAAGACTGACTGTGTAAGTAGAATGGCAACCTACCCAATTCCTGTCACTGGGTCAAAATCCTTGAATTTCCTTCCTAATGGCATTGTGAGTCAACACAGAGCAGGTGGACTGCAGTGGTTCAAGAAGGAAGCTCACTACCACTTTCGGAGGAGTACTAAATGCTGACCAGCCAGTGACCGTCACATCCAACAAATGAATACATTGCAGTCATTGTCAATAGACATGTCTCACTGAAGAGGTTATTGGTAGCTGCCAAGAATAAAAACCTTGTCGCCATATTTTTACCGAGACTCCCTTTTTCCTAGCCTCGAGATTGAGAGACGAATTTTAGTGTTCTGATTGCTGTCTTAATTGAATCGTTATAGATCAGGTATTGAACCAGTAGTTTTTCTGGTGTAATAGCACACAATAAGTTTTCAGGAAAGTTCGGGATAATCCTTTTCCATACTATTTATTTTGTTTCATTTTAGAATCTTTTACATGCTTGCTTTCTTTGTTGGTTGGTCAATTTAAATGCACGGTAAAGAGCAGTAATGATTATCAGCAGCTGTCAGTGTTGGGTCAGTGATAGCATTCTCATCTGAGTCTAAAGGTTGTGGATTTAAGCATCACTCCAGAGCTTTCAGGAAACAATCTGAGTTGGAACTTCAGTATAGTCGTGAAGGAATACTCCATTATTGGAAGTGGCATCATTCCAGTTGTGCTATTAATTGAGACCCGGTTTTCTTGTTATTTGAGGAACCAGAAGTTATGATTTTCTCCGCAACATTTATCACTCCTCCTGCATTATTGAAACATGTTAGCTGGTTATTTATATGAATGGTGTTCATGAGATCTTGTGCAAATTGTCTGAGGTGTCTTTCTATATTACAACAGGGACTGCAACTCAAAATACTTTGCAAGTTGTGGGGCAACTTCGTGTATTTTTCTTTCTTTTTGCTTTTTGTGCGAGAAACTCATTTTTGATCGGCATTAAATGCATTTTAAGTTGACCCTATATTTCTGAAAGGCTGTATGAAGCTGCTGGATTTACTTGTCCAAGTGTCCAATCTAGTGAAAATGAAATTTCATCTTCCAAAATCGTCTCCAATCCAATTAATGAAGATTAATAACTAAACAATATTCACTGTTGTCCCTGTAATCTGCAAATGCAGTTGACAGATGTGTTCAAGTGTTCTATTCAGTTTCTTGTGTCTCAGCATTACAGCATCACTGGCTTGGCCAGCATTTATTTCCTGTTGCTATTTGCCCATGAGAAAGAGGTGGTGAGCAATTGCCTTGAACAACTGCAGTTCATGTGCTGTAGGGACACCCACTGTGCTGTTTGGAAAGGCGATGCTGCATTTTTGCTTAGCAATAGAGAAGAAATGGCAATATAGTCAAGATGGTATTTGGCTTGGATTAGAACTTGGGAGTTTGCCCACACATTTGTCCTTGATCTTGTAATAATGAAGGTTGCAGGTTTAAAAGTTGCTGTCAAAAATGCCTTGGTGAGATGTTGCAGTGTGACTTTCAAAGAATTATGTACCTGAACCCCTAGGTCTCTCTGACAACACTATCCAGGGCCCCACTGTTAACTGTATAAGCCCTGCCCTATTTGTTTTACCAACATGCAGCTCCTTGAATTTATTCAAATTAAACCACATCTGTCACTTCTTAACCCATTGGCTCAGTTGATCAAGATCTCTTTGTAGTCTGAGATAACCGCCTTCACTTTCAAATGTATCACCAATTTTGGTGTCGACTGCAAATTTACTACCCATACCTCCTAAATTCTCATTCATATTGTTAATATCAATAACAAACGAGTGGACCCAACACTGAAACCTGCAGAGCACCACTGGTCACAGGCCTCCAATCCTAAAAACAATCCTCCACTACCACTCTGTACTACCGTGAAGCTAATTTTGTATCCAAATGACCAGCTCTCCTTGAATCCCTAATTTTTCTAATTATTCTAACATTTGAACCTTGTCAAAGCCTTTACTAAAATCCATGTAGACAATGTCTATCGCTCTGCCCTTATCAGTCTTTTTGGTTGTGTCCTCAAAAAACTCAGTCAAGTTAGTGAGACATGATTTCCCACGCACAAAGCCAGGCTGACTATCCCTAATCAGTCCTTGCCTCTCCAAACGCACTTCTGTTTAAAAAGACTAAGGCAAAAGATGAAAAATTACAGACAGAAAATTAGCCTAACCTCGATCGTGGGTAAGATCCTGGAATCCATTGTGAAGGGCGAGATTTCAGAATATTTGGAAGTGTATGGTAAAATAGGGCAAAGTCTCCTATCTCTTCCAACTTATTCACCACTGATGTCAGACTCAACGGTCTACAGTTCTCAGGCTAGTCCTCCAGAGACTGTCTTAAATAAAGGCACAACATTAGCCATCTGCCAATTCTCTGGCACCTCACCCATGGCTGTAGGTGAAATAAATATCTCTGCCAGGAGCCCTGCAATTTCTTCCCTAACTTTCAATAAGGTCCAGGTAGACAGGGTAGTTAAAATGGTATTTAGCATGCTTGCCTTCATTGCTCAGAGCATTGAATATAGGCGTTGGGATGTTGTGTGGTTGGACAGGGAGTTGATGTCATTTTTGAAATACTGTGTAAAGTTCTGGTTGCCCTGCTTTAGAAACGATATTATTAAAATATAAAAAATTTACCAGAATGTTGCCAGAACTGCAGGAGGTGAGTTGTAAGGAGAGCCTGGGACTTTTTTCACTGGAATATAAGTTGGGGGGGGGGGTGCCTTTAGAAGTTTATAAAATCATCAGGGGCACAGATAAGGTGAATAGCAAAGGTCTTTTTCCCTAGAGTGAGGTGAGTTCAAAGCTAGAGGAATATTTAAAAGTGACTTACTGAATTTCTCCAGCATGATTTTGTTTCAGATCTTGTGTTTTATCTGAATGCACTCTGTATAAGATCAAAACTGGCTTGTGGACCAGATCGAAATTGGCAAGTATGACATTGTGGGCATCACAGAGACATGGTTGCAGGGGATCAGGATAGGGAGCTGAATATTCAAGATATACATCTTATCGAAAAGATAGACAAGTGGGCAGAGAGTTTGGGTTGCCTTATTAGTAAGAAACGAAATGAAATCAAAAGTAAGAAACGAAGTAGGCTCAGATGATACAGAATCTGTGTGGGTAGAATTGAGGAACCGCAAAAGTAAAAAACCATAGTTGGAGTTATGTACAGGCCTCCAAACAGTAGTCAGGAGCTGTGGTGGAAGAAATACCAGGAGACAGAAAAGATGTGTAGAAAAGGCAAAGTTATAGTGATAATGGGGAATTTCAATATGCAGGTGGACTAGGAAGATCAGGTTGATAGTGGATTGCAAGAAAAGGAATTTGTGGCGTGTCTATGAGATAGCATTTTGGAGCTGCTTGTGGTGGAGCCCACTGGGGAACAGGCAATTGTGGATTTAGTGATGTGCAATGAGGTAGACTTGATAAGGGAGCTTAAGGTTGAAGGAACCCTTAGGAGGCAGTGATCATAATATGATTGAATTTAATCTGCAATTTGAGAGGCAGAAGATTGGAATCAGAAGTAATGGTGTTACAGCTGAATAAAGGTAGAGCCATGTGGGAGGAGCTGGGTAGAATTGACTGGGAGAGGACCCTAGTAGGAAAGACAATGGCACAACAGTGGCAGGAGTTTCTGGGAGTAATTCAGGAGACACAGCAGAGATTCATCCTGAGGAAAGAGAAACATGGTACAAGGGGGACGAGGCAAACGTGGTTGACTAGGAAGTCAGGGATAGCATAAAAGTAAAAAGAGAATGCATGTAATGAGGCAAAGAGTAATGGGAAACCAGAGGATTGGGAAGCTTACAGAGGGCAACAAAAAATTAAATAAGGAGGGAGAAGATTAAATCTGAGAGTAGGTTCGCCAGTAATATAAGCAAAGACTGTAAAAGTTTATTTAGATATATATAGGGTAAAAGAGAGGCAAGAGTGGGCATTGGACTGCTGGAAAATGATGGTAGAGAGATAGTGGGGAACAAGGAAATGACTGAGGAACTGAATAATACTTTGTCAGTCTTCGCGGTGGAAGACATGAGTAATATCCCAAAAATTCAAGAGTGAGGGGAAAGAGCTAAGTATTGCCAAGAAGAAGGTGCTCGAAAAATTGAATGGCCTGAAGATAGATAAATCACCTGGACCAGATGGACTACACCCCAGAGTTCTAAGGAAGATAGTGAAGAGATACTGGAGGTGTTAGTGGCGATCTTTCAGGAATGACCAGAGTCAGGAAGAGTATCGGAGGACTGAGAAATCACTAATGTAACACTTAAGTTTAAAAAAAGTAAGGCAAAAGACGGAAAAGTACAGACAGAAAATTAGCCAAACCTCGATCGTGGGTAAGATCCTGAAATCCATTGTGAAGGTCGAGATTTTGGAATACTTGGAAATGTATGGCAAAGTCAGCATGGTTTCATCAAGGGGAGGTCATGCCAGACAAATCTGCTAGAATTCTTTGAGGAAGTAACAAGCATGATAGATTAAGGAGAGTCGATGGATGTTATCTACTTGGACTTCAAGGAGGCCTTTGACAAGGTGCTGCCCAGGAGGTTACTGAGTAAGGTAAGGGCCATGGTATAGAGGCAAGGTGCTAGCATGGACAGAAGCCTGGCTGGCTTTAGAAAACTGAGAATGGGGATAAAAGGGTCTTTCTCAGGATGGCAGCCGGTGGCAAGTGGTGTTCCGCCAAGCTCGGTATTAGGTCCACAACTTTTCACTTTATAGGTTAACAATATAGATGAAGGAACTGAGGGCATTCTGGTCACATTTGCAGACGATACAAATGTAGGTAGAGGGACAAGTAGCATTGAGAAGGCGGGAGGCTGCAGAAGGATTTGGACAGATTAGGAGAGTGGGCAGAGAAATGGCAGATGTCGTACAACATGGGAAAGTGAGAGGTAGGAAGAATAGAAATATGGACTGTTTTCTAAATGGGGAGAAAATTCAGAAGTCTGAAGTGCAGAGAGACTTGGGAGTTCTAGTCCAGGACACACTCAAGGTAAACTTGAGTCAGGAGTTAAGAAGGCAAATGCAATGATTGCATTTATTCTGAGAGTACTTGAATGAGGCTCTATAAGGCCCTTGTCAGACCACATTTGGACTATTTTGCACAGTTTTGACCATGATATCTCAGGAATCATATACTGGCCTTCGTGTTTTCAGAGGAGGTTCATGAGAATGGTCCGAAGAATGAAAAGCTTAACATATGAGGAATGTTTGACAACTCTGGGTCTATGCTGGATGGAATTTAGGAGGATGAGTGGGGGATCTAATTCAAACTTTCAGAATACTGAATGGCCTGGACCGAGTGGACGTTGGGAAGATGTTTCCATTAGTAGGAGAGACTAGGGCACAGTCTTTGAGGAAAGGGAAGAGATTTTAGAATGGAGGTGGGGGAAACTTCTTTAGCCAGAAAGTGTTGAATCTGTGGAATTCATTGCTACAGAAGGCTGTGGAGGCCAGATCACTGAGTGTATTTAAGAATGCGATAGATAGGTTCTTGATTGTCAAGGGGAACAAGGGTTACGGGGCGAAAGTCGGAGAATCGGGTTCAGAAACTTATCAATCATGATTGAATGGCATGGGCTGAGTGGCCTAACGTCTATGACTTATCATCTTCTCTGCAGTTCTTTGTTTAATTTCACTGTTCTTAATTATGTTGGAAGATGTGTAGTGAGAGGATGTTGTATTGGAACCAGAAATTTCTGTTCATTTCAAAAGGTGCCAGAGGGTTTTATTGATGTTTGCCTGAATGAATAATCATGTTCTTGATTTTAAACCTCTGCTGGAAAATGGCCCTTTCCGTTTGAACTATTAATGCACAATGCACTGACCAATCATGAACACATGCCTAGAATTTCATATAATGGGCTGGATCTGTCCTTTTCAGGCATGTATGTTTTGGCAATTGACTAATATTGATGCATGTCCTCAATAAGATGGTAACCAGATCCAGTTCACCTGTTGGTGCTAATATCTAAGCATATAACCAGAGATGACAAAACACCAGCTGACTGTATATGTTCATTGAACTGTATGATATTATGACTCACCAGTCTTTGAAAAAGGGAGTTGAAGCAAAAGAAATGACCCAACACAGACATGATTGTAACCTCAAAATACATTTTGCAACAGTAAATTTGTGTCTTTTGTTTGAATGTTTCCCAGGTGAAAGCACTTCCTGGAATGGGAACGACTATTGATGTGATTCTAATCAATGGGAACATAAAGGAAGGAGATACTATTATTGTTCCTGGAGTTGAAGGTCCTATAGTTACACAAATCAGAGGTCTTCTATTGCCACCGCCTCTCAAAGAGCTGAGAGTAAAAGTATGGAGTTTTACTTCTTGTGGAAAGTAATGCTATGTTATAAACATATGTTGATGTTTTACCTAGTATGTGTACTTTGATAAAACTTACTTATGTTAATCTTGTATGGGGCTTTTGTGATCACTGCCAACAAAAAGTTGCAATGCTGTGTCTGTCTATCTCTCCCCTAATACTGACCTATCCTTTAAGAAATCAAATTTCGTTTTGCATTTTTCAATACCTGTTAGAATAACTTTCAGTAGACCCTTGGTCCATTTCAGTATTAGAGGAACTGTAAAACTGTATCCACATCTGTAAACTGAACACTTGTGACTTTGGAAAGAATTCATTTGTGAAGCTAAATGACTAAATGACTTTCTCTTTGATATCTAATGAATAACAGAAACATTTAGTGGAATCTGTTAATTTTATTGTATGCAATTAAACTTGAAAAAAGTAGTTACAGTATACAATTTGATAACTGTGTCACAATGAAGGATACATATGCGTCAGTCATGATTTGGAGAGGAGATGCGAGACTAATAATCTTCAGAATCGGGTATGAAAAAATATAGAATGTTAATCTCCAGAGAACAATTGGAAAGAGATTTGAGGGAATACTTGTTAAAGTATGTAAAGTATTACAGGGGATTGAATTCTCTATCAGAGATGGCTCTGGAAGCTGAATCATTAAACATGTTCAAGACACCATTTGATAGATTCCTGGACATCAATAAACATGGAGATACTATGGGGAAAGTAGCATTGAGATAGATCATTAGCCATGATCTAACTGAATGGGGGAGCAGGCTCAATGGGCAGTTCTGATGTAATTCAGGTGAATACTTTAAATCGATTCATTTGGATAAGAGAATGTTAATTTCAAGACAATCGTAGTTTTAAATTTAATATACAGGAAACAGAACTGCAGTAGTCTCACAGGTAATACAGTAGCGTCAAGCACAGGACATTGAAAGTGTATATGACCAGGTGAGTTGAGTACTAAGTAGATGAAGTTTCCTCAGTTAAAGTTCTTGGTTTTATATTCTCATTTCAGCTATATAGTAACAGCAATTATATTTCAAGAAATGTACTTAGTGATACAAAACTGATATTTCTGGAAATAAGGATATTGGACAGTTCCTATTTATGGTCAAAAGTGTGGTGCTGCAAAAGCACAGCTGGTCAGGCAGCATCCGATCAGCAGGAGAGTCGACTCTCCGCTTCAGCTTATGCTCAAAATGTCAACTCTTCTGCTCCTTGGATGATGCCTGACTGGCTGTGCCTTTCCAGTGCCACACTTTTAGACTCTGATCTCCAACATCAACAGTCCTCACTTTCTTCCTGTTCCTATTTATGGCTCTATATAATTTTCATTACTATATGTCTATTTGTTGAGAATATAGTATGTTTGTAGGATTACACTATTTTAGTGCAGGAATTTATTTGTGTTACTGGTGAAATATTACTTTATTGAAGAGATGCACATGTTAGTAAGTTAAATTTACTCCTCTTTTATGACAATAAAATCTTCCTTTGATCTTGTTGTGCCATTCAATAAGTTCACAGCTGACCATCAATTTCAATTTTTTTTATGAAGTATGCTCATATTTCTTCTTCCTCTTTGTGTCCAACATCAACTTATTTCTGTTTTGAACATACTGAACAATGAAGTGCCCACGATCCTGTGTGGTAAAGAATTCAAAGTTTTGGGGAGCATGCCTTGAATTGATACCTTGCAAAACAAAAGTTTAAACTGAGTTAGAGTTTTTCTGTAAGCATTATTGAGCAAGCTGACTTTAACCTGTGTGGTTATTACTCATGTTAGAGAGAATAAAGTCAGACAGCATTATTGCACCTGATCACTATCCTCTAACTACGCTTTCTGAAAGTGAATTGAAATGTTCTTTTTGGTTAATTTGGTTGACAATATTTATTAGGAAATGTGCAGATACTTTTGTGTGTGACTCAAAGAAAATGTCATTGCTTTTGTCATCCACATTTGCCACACCCCAAAAATGGGCAGCACAGTGGCTCAGTGGTTAGCACAAGCTGCCTTACAGTGCCAGGGTCACTGGTTCAATTTTCACCTTGGGTTACTGTCTATGCGGAGTTTGTCCATTCTTCCCATGTCTGCGTTGGTTTCAAAGAGCAAGGAACAAAGACAATTTACAGTCCAGGGAAAGCCCTTTGGCACTTCAAGCCTGAGCTGATCCAAATCTACTATCTAAACCTGTTGTTCAATTCCTAAGCATCTGTATCCCTGTGCTCCACGCCTGCTCATGCATCTGACCAGACGCATCTTAATGAATCTACCATGCCTGCCTCAACTAGCTCTGATGGCAATGCATTCCCGACACCCACCACCTTCTGTGTGAAGTACTTAAACTTTTCACCTTGAAAGTGTGATCTCTCGTTATTGAATCCTTCACCCTGAGAAAAAGCCTATCTCTCTCTACCCTTCATGATTTTGTAAACCTCAATTAAGTCCCCTCTCAATCTCCTTTTTTCTAATGAAAACAAACCTAACCTACTCAACCTCTCTTCATAGCTAGCACCTTCCATACCAGGCAACATACTTGTAAACCTTCTCTGCACTGTCTTCAAAGCATCCACATTGTTTTGGTAATGTGATGACCAGAACTGTACATAATGCTCTAAATGCGGCCGAAACAATGTCTTGTACAATTTTAACATGACTTGCCAGCTCTTATACTCAATGCCCCATCCAATGAAGGCAATCATACCAAATGACTCCTTGACGACTCTATCCACGTGTGCAGCAACCTTCAGGATACAATGGACCTGCACTCCTGGATCTCTCTGCCCATCAACTTTTCCCAAGGGTCTTCTGTTCATTGTAATATTCACTCTAGAATTAGCCTTGCCTAAATTCATCACCTCACATTTGTCTGGATTGAACTCCATCTGCCACTTTTCTGCCCAACTCTCCTGTCTGTCTATATCCTCCTGTATTCTTTGACAGTCCCTTATGCTTTCTGCTACTCCACCAATCATCTTGTCATCTGCAAACTTGCTGATCATACCAGTAATGCCCTCTTCCAGATCATTTATGTATATCACAAACAACAGTGGCCCCAACACTGCCCTCTGTGGAACACCAGTGGTCACCTTTCTCCATTTCGAGAAACTCCCTTCAACAACTACTCTTTGTCTCCTGTTGCTCAACCAGTTCTTTATCCACCTAGCTAGAACACCCTGCACACTGTGACTTCGGGTTTCCTCCAGATCTTCTGTTTCTTCCCACAAAGATATGCAGATTGGGGGGGGAGGGTGGGGTTAGCCATGTTAAATTGTCCCATAACGTTCATGGATATGCAGGCTAGGTGGATTAACCATGCAAATTTGGGGGTTATGGGGATTGGGTGGGAACTGGGTCTGGATGGGATACTGTTCAGAGAGTTGGTGCAGACTCAATGGGCCAAATGACCTCTTTCCGCACTGTCGGGATTTTATGATTATATTGGCTCAGTGAAAAAATAATAGAATTTGTAATGACATTTTTGCTTTAAGGTGGTTATCATTTTTTTTTCAGAATCCGTATGAGAAACAGAAGGAAGTCTGGGCTGCACAAGGTGTGAAGATTCTTGCTAAAGATCTGGAGAAATCTCTTGCAGGTTTACCACTACTAATAGCCCACAAAGACGATGAAATTGCAGTTCTAAAGGTTTGTATTTTTGTCTGAAAGCATTATCAGTATATAAAACTTCATCTGGGGTCTTGTACAGTGGCAGTGTCTCTACCTCTGAAGTAGGAGGCTTGTGTTCCAGTCCCACCTACTCTGGAAGGTGCATTGTAACATGTCTGAACAGGTTGATTGAAAATACATGTAAATTTTAAGAATTGCTGAAGTACCTTCAAAATCTTATTGCTATCCATGTGGAATTGATTGTCATTGTAGATCCTTAGAACTCCAATAATGCATTGCTCAAAATGAAGTTTCTGGGATCATAAAAGCATAAATTCAATATTTACTGTCAACTAATAAATTTCTCTATATGATAGTGTTTGAAATCTGCACCATTTTCTCCCACCACACATGCTTTCTGTATTTTTTTAAAATCCTGATCATTAGAAGTATTATTCATCTAGATTGGAAATCAGATTGAATAAGAATCTTTTTGAAACATCTGCCTCCATAATTTCTGATTTTCCTGTGTTACTGTAACAAATAGTATTAGTCTACTTCAGTTAGTCAAGCTTGAGTTCTTGAATATTCTGTGTCGTAACTACTGAACTGCTATTTGGAATAATATATGTAATTTCACTAAATAAGCTTTTTTTAAATCGTGAATGCTGAGTTTATTTTAAGATTGAAAAGCATTTAATGGAAAATCAAATATTTTCGTATTTTAGATTTAGCATTTTGTCTGATCCTTGTTTCCATTGCCTTGTGAACATTGTGTTGATGCTGATGTAAAATTAAGAGTACATTTGCATAACCATGTGGTGTATCTGGAAATGTACATTTCTTTACACTTTTAATTATCCTTGCCTGTTATTGTACTTGCCTGTTTCTATCTTCAAAAGTAACATTGAACAGTCAATATTAAGTTTGAAAATGTGGCCATAATGTAATTTGAAATCTTGTCACGGTACTGTTGGTAGGATGAACTTGACCACGAACTGAAGCAGACACTGAATTCTATTAAACTTGAGGAGAAGGGTGTTTATGTACAAGCCTCTACATTGGGTTCCTTGGAGGCACTCTTAGAATATCTTCGGGCATCAAATGTGCCAGTAAGTATTGTAGTGTGAAATTTCTACTATTTCTCATTTGTTTGCTTTATTTTCAATATGAAACAAAATCTGTCCTCCTCTTTCTGTCATAGTATGCTGGAATTAACATTGGACCTGTGCACAAGAAAGACGTGATGAAAGCTTCAGCGATGCTTGAACACGATCCTCAGTAAGTTCTAAACACAGCTGTTGCAATAATCCAAACGTTTTTTACATAAAGAAATTGTTGCCTCATGTTGATTTTAAAGTGCAGTGCAAAGTTCTGAAATTTGAAACCTCTTTAACATGTCATTGTTCTACCATTGTAACAAGTTTTCAATGTGGGAAGTGACCTCTAGAGTTCCAGTGGCACTCATGTGCAAATCCAAAGCTCACATTGTCACTGTCTCTGTTTTTACATACTTCCACAAACCATTCTTTACTGCCACGTTTTCCTGGCTGTCACAGCTAGAAGAGTTTACATAGCAACATAAGGAGCAGGGGTAAGCCATTTGGCCCTTCGAATGTGCTGCACCATTCACGATGATCAAGGCTGATTCTCAACCTCGATGCCTTTTCTTTTGCTGACATAATTCCTTGGAAAATTTCTAACAAGCTCAATAGGTTGGTGTAGGGACTTTTTTTTTCCCTGTTTGGGAAGTATAGAACCAGGCATTTATGGTTTCAGGATAGGTGTAGGCATTTACGACTGAGATGAGAAAAGTCTTTTGGAGCGTGGTCAACCTGTAGAATTTGTGTCAGAGGCTGGATGCCAGATCACTGAGTATTTTCAAGAAAAAGATTGCAAGTTTATTTAGATAATAAAGGCATAAAAGATTATGGCGAGAAAGAGGAACTTAGCTTTGAGATGGAAGATTAGCCATGATTCTATTGAATGATAGAGCAGGCTCAAAGGGCTGACTGGCCTACTCCTGTTCCTAGTTTGTGTTTACATCCATTCAAGCATTATCGTCGCCATGAGCAATAGCTATTTTGTCAGCCTGGTTTTACATTTGAAAATTACCATAGACTTTAATGTTTTCCCATCAAGGGTGCTGTGAAGTTTGACTTGTCGTAATCACAAGAATTGTTTTTGAATGTCTCCACTCCACGGTTTAGCTGCCGGCCAATTGAAATTTGTAAATGCTTCATCCTTATTGCTGACGTGAGCTGATTGATCCTCATTTTTGCTACTGTCTGATGATAAATTGTTGGAAAGTAGGAGTTTGGGGATTCAGGTGGCTTGTCTATCATCAGTTGGGAGTGTCTTTCCAAGTCAGACCTTTGGCTTGGGCCATCATCAGTCATGTGGGTCTGTTCACTGAAAGTTGAAGGTTTCAGCAGCCATT
Source organism: Chiloscyllium punctatum (assembly GCF_047496795.1). Taxonomy (NCBI): domain Eukaryota; kingdom Metazoa; phylum Chordata; class Chondrichthyes; order Orectolobiformes; family Hemiscylliidae; genus Chiloscyllium; species Chiloscyllium punctatum. The sequence continues at coordinate 60,386,402 of NC_092747.1, read as the reverse complement.
GCTGAGATGGGTAAGTTGGGAAGTCATTTGTGGGGATTAGAGACAACAGGTTAGGATGCAGCATAGGAAATAGTGTGAATAGGAACAATTTCTCATAAGGTTGAGATGATATAGCATTTGAAGGCAAAGGTTGATCAAAGCAACGTGGTAATTGATCACACCCCCTGGCTTCAATAGTGGGAACCAATGCAAAACATGTCAGCATAACTAATCTGTAGACAGGGAGTTTATGGAGTGGGGTCAAGTGTTTTGGTTTTATCCTAACCTTTTTTACTTGTTCATAAGACAGTCCCTTCATTCAATAGATAATCCTGGTGAACCTTCTCTGAACTGCTTCCAATGAAATGCTATCTTTCCTTAAATAAGTGGGTCAAAACTGCTCTCAGTACTCCAGATGTGATCTCACCAGCATCATGTCCAGTTGCAATAAGACTTCCCTACTCTTATACTCCAACCTCCTTGAAATAAGGACCGTTATTCCATTAGCTTCCCTAATTACCTGCTGCTCAATCAATCTTTCTATCTAAACTGTTTGCACCCCTCTCACATCTTGCCTGTACACCCACTTGTTTGTCTGCAAATTTGGCTACAGTACATTTGTTTCCTTCGTCCAAGTCTCAATCAGTTCTGCTCACCCCACCTTTCTCTTTGTCAATAGCATGATGACCATTTATTTCCAGACTCCTTCAGTTTTGAAAAAAGGGCCATCCATTCATTTAACAGAAAACAGCTACAGAAGTTCATTACTTTTCATTTGATTACTTTTCAATTTCCCAACGGCATTCTGAGGAGTTAGCCATCCTAGGTATGGCTTCTTGATCGGATGGAAATCTTAACCTGTTAGCCATCTTAATAGTTGCACGATCTTTGAAGATCGATGTCACTAGTCATCTCACATGCTTTTCCTCCAGCTGAATTCTTCGTGTCCCATATATCACATACTTTTCATTTTACTGAAATTGACTTTTCTAGCCTTCTGATGGAAATTTGCATGAAATTTGAAAGATTGATCATAGATTTATACAGTATAGGAGAGGCCCTTCAGCTCATTGAGCTTATACTGCCAAAAATACACTAATATTTATGCTAGTCCCATAGACTTGAATGTTATAATACTTCACATCCCTAAGGACTTTGGAAAGGTTGGGAGGTTACCTGCCTCAAATACCACCCAGGCAGTTCATTGCAGACCCCACCACCCTCTGGGTGAAATGTATTTTACTCCAGTCCTCTCTCAACTGTCTACCTTTAATTTAAAAGTATTCTCCCTTGTTCTTGACCTTTTGACTAAGGAAAACAGCTGCTTTCTACCCCTCTGTCCATGCCCTTCATAATCTTTTACACCTCTATCAGATCCCCTCTCAGCCTTCTCCATCACAGGCAACATCCTGGTGAATCTCCTGCTGTTTTCCCTGCAGTGCAATCACATCCCTTCTGCAATGTGGTGACCAGAACTGCACACGGTACTCCAGCTGTGGCTTAACTAAAGTCCTGTGTCCTAACTACAGGCAAGTGTCCCATATATCTCCTCTAATAATCTATCCTGCCACCTTCAGGGATTGATCATTTTGTCTTGAAGTGAGGTTACTTATTAGAAATTGACTTGTGCTAATCTCCCAATGACACCAAAATGCAAGTGTAGCTAGTATAATTGCAATTATACAGTCAAGTTGGTAGGCCTAAATTGGAAGCCTGGTTCTGTTTTGAATATCACAGAAGAAGAATGTACTGGTTTTGGAAGTAGTCTGCTGATACTTTCTGTGGATTTACCTGGGAGAAAGGAATTTAAGAAACCAGAGTTGTGTTTCTTAATAAAATAAAATAATGAAGGAAATGCACAAAGTAGGTGGAAGAAGATTCCTTACATTAAAATGTGGCCATATCCAATCAAAGCAAAATTTTATTAAAGCACATCTAGGATTTCCCCCCACAGTTAAAAATTTTGATAGAACCTTCCCGGGAGTTTATGAGAGAGTGATAAGAGTACTGATGGATAGAGGGAGAGGACAGAAAATACAGCATCTGTGTCTAACAAAGTGATGGAAGAAGCTTCAAGATGTAGATTAGATTAGATTACTTACAGTATGGAAACAGGCCCTTCGGCCCAACAAGTCCACACCGCCCCGCCGAAGCGTAACCCACCCATACCCCTACATCTACATCTACCCCTTACCTAACACTACGGGCAATTTAGCATGGCCAATTCACCTGACCAGCACATCTTTGGACGGTGGGAGGAAACCGGAGCACCCGGAGGAAACCCACGCAGACACGGAGAGAACGTGCAAACTCCACACAGTCAGTCGCCTGAGGCGGGAATTGAACCCGGGTCTCTGGCGCTGTGAGGCAGCAGTGCTAACCACTGTGCCACCGTGCCGCCCACAAATGTAGGTTCCTTTAAGTTATAGATTTAAGTTTGTATACTGTGACAATATCTGAACTTCAACATTGAATAATGTAATGGTCTAAAGTAACTTCTCATTCCTATTTTTACAGGTATTCAGTTATCCTTGCTTTTGATGTGAAGGTTGAGCGAGATTCCCAGGAGCTTGCTGATACACTCGGAGTCAAGATCTTCAGTGCAGAAATTATCTACCATTTATTTGATGAATTCACAAAATACAGACAAGATTACAAAAAACAAAAGCAAGAAGAATTCAAGTAAGTTCATGACTTAAATGACTGCTTAGGGTTATACACACATTATCATTTAACTTCTGTAAAAGTTAGAGACACTACTAGTTTTTGATGGTGACTTCTATTGATCGGAGTCATTCCTTTTTAAAAAAAAATTACAAAATGTTATACATTTTCTTTTACTGGGGTGCTCACTTCTTTACAAATACAAACGTGAATGATTGAAACAAAGTTGCATCATAATCTGAAACAACAAATAAGATCTGATGAGAGAAACACTTTGAAATAGCAAGCCTGGCAGCATCTACATGAGTGGGAAGCAATGAATGAAATGTTGATCTGATGAAAGATTACAGACCTGAAAAGTTAACTCTGCTTTCTCCCCATGGATACAATTTGATTTTGTTTAAGATGACCAGCATCCACAGTTCTTCATTTTATGTTACTGAACAGTTTCAACATTATCCTATTTTTATTTCAGATTTCAAGCATTTGCAGTATTTTGATTTTGTTCCTCATATAAATGAGTCCAGGCTGTTAACTGGGAAGTGATGTACTTAGTTATTTTAAGGTTTGAACATGAGAATTTTTCAGACGAAGATCGGATATCCTAGGTCTTTAATTTTTTCGTCTCTAATGTGTGTTTAAATATCTAAATTTTTCTTCCTTTTGTAGACATGTAGCTGTTTTTCCTTCAAAACTGCGCATTATCCCTCAGTTCATTTTCAATTCTCGTGATCCAATTGTAATAGGAGTTTCTGTGGAAGCTGGCCTTCTGAAACAAGGCACCCCTGTGTGTGTTCCTTCAAAAAATGTAAGTTTACACAAAGTTTTGTTTTCCAAGTGATGAAAAAATATATTGTTTTTAACTTTTTAGTTTACGTTGATTCGGTTTATATTTTTGAACAGATTTCAGTTGTTAACATTTGTAAGTCTATCCTGTTTTTAGTCAGACTACTCATATAAGTTAATTATTTATCCTTTTCCAGTTTGTTGATATAGGAATTGTCACTAGTATTGAAGTGAATCATAAGCAAGTTGATGTTGCTCGAAAAGGCCAAGAGGTCTGTATTAAAATAGAACCCATTCCGGGAGAATCGCCAAAAATGTATGGGCGGCATTTTGAAGCTACAGACTTCATTGTCAGTAAGGTATGATGTTGTTCTATAAAGAAAATTATGCAAGCATATTTTCCTATCTTTCTACAAAATAGATTGTAACTTTAAAGTTGCAATTTAAGAAAGCAAGATTAAAAAATAATCATGTGTTGCTAGGTGTATTGCTTGACTAGGATAGAATGGACAAAGTATTCAACTTTATGGTGCCCATTAAGTTTAATATTCAAATTGCAGATGCAGACATCTGAACAGATGTAATTGTTCACTGAGTGGTGTAAAAGTAGAATTCAGTATCTACTTTAGAAACCACTAAGCTTCAGCCAAGACATTTAACTAGCTTCTGTACCTTAGAATTAATTATGTTACTGTGCTGGTGGAAATAAACTAATCCATTCTCCTGTCAACTACAACAATGTTCACCATACAAAGTTTTCAAGATTTTCAAATCTAATTGAAATTGTTTGTTGTAGTAACCACTTGCAGTTTGTATTTTTCCGGTGTTTTCAATGAATCAGTTTACCTTCGCTGGAACAGCGCCTCATTTTCTGCTAGGGAACTCTTCAGCCTTCTGGGCTCCATATCAAGTCCTACAATTTTAGGGTTTGAGCACTTTTTCCCATATCCTTACCCCAACCCTCACACCAGACCTTGTCATCAGCTACTATAAACCGCCTATTGTTAGCTACTAATAGTCCCTGTTAGCAGCTATTCACACTCCTAGGCTGATCTTTACCCAGTCCTTTGTTTGTCCAACCGGTTTTCTCTCTCTTTGAGCTCTATCTCCACCTATCACTTCCTCCCACCTTCTGCATAAATACCAAACTTTTCCCAGCTACAATCAGTTCTGAAGAAGGATCCGATGCAGCCAGACTTGCATTTTTTCAGTTCGCCGAGCTGGGAATTTGTGTTGCAGACATTTTGTCCCCTGTCTAGGTGACATCCTCAGTGCTTGGGAGCCTCCTGTGAATCGCTTCTGTGATGTTTCCTCCAGCATTTATAGTGATTTGTATCTGCCGCTTCCGGTTGTCAGTTCCAGCTGTCCGCTGCAGTGGCCGGTATATTGGGTCCAGTTCAATGTGCTTATTGATTGAATCTGTGGATGAATGTCATGCCTCTAGGATTTCCCTGGTTGTTCTCTGTTTGGCTTGTCCTATAATAGTAGTGTTGTCCCAGTCGAACTCCTGTTGCTTGTCATCTGAGTGTGTGGCTACTAAGGATAGCTGGTCATGTTGTTTCGTGGCTAGTTGGTGTTCATGGATGCAGATGTTAGCTGTCTTCCTGTTTGTCCTATGTAGTGTTTTGTGCAGTCCTTGCATGGGATTTTGTACACTACGTTGGTTTTGCTCATGCTGGGTATCGGGTCCTTTGTCCTGGTGAGTTGTTGTCTGAGAGTGGCTGTTGGTTTGTGTGCTGTTATGAGTCCTAGTGGTCGCAGTAGTCTGGGTCAGATATGTAGATGATACCTTTGTAATCATTAAAAACACAGAAATAGAGAACGCACACCGGATCATCAACTCCACACTCACAGGAATCCGATTCACTAGAGAGGAAGAAAAGGACAACCAACTCCCATTCCTAGACGTGATGGTACAGAGAACACCGAACAGAGAATTCACCACAAAGGTATACAGGAAAGCCACACACACAGACCAAGTCCTAAACTACGAAAGCAACCACCCCAACACACAAAAGAAGTTGCATCAAGACAGTGTTCAAAAGGGCCACAACACACTGCAGTACACCAGAACTGCAAAAAGAGGAAGAAGAACACCTATACAATGTATTCACCAAAAATGGATACCCTCACAATTTCATCAACAGATGCCTAAGGGAAAGACAATGGAATGAGGACATGCCACAACCCAAAGGACTAGCCACACTACCGTGCATCAAAAACATTTCTGAACTGACAGCCAGACTACTGCGACCACTCGGACTCATAACAGCACACAAACCAACAGCCATTCTCAGACAACAATTCACCAGAACGAAGGACCCGATACCCAGCATGAGCAAAACCAACGTAGTGTACAAAATCCCATGCAAGGACTGCACAAAACACTACATAGAACAAACAGGAAGACAGCTAACGGTCCGTATCCATGAACACCAACTAGCCACGAAACAGCATGACCAGCTATCCTTAGTAGCCACACACTCCGATGACAAGCAACATGAATTCAACTGGGACAACACTACTATTATAGGACAAGCCAAACAGAGAACAGCCAGTGAATACCTAGAGTTTTGGCACTTATCCACAGATTCAATCAATAAGCACATCGAACTGGACCCAATATACCGGCCACTGCAGCGGACAGCTGGAACTGACAACCGGAAGCGGCAGATACAAATCACTATAAATGCCGGAGGAAACATCACAGAAGCGCTTCACAGGAGGCTCCCAAGCACTGAGGATGTCACCTAGACAGGGGACGAAACGTCTGCAACACAAATTCCCAGCTCGGCGAACAGAACCACGACAACGAGCACCCGAGCTACAAATCTTCTCCCAAACTTTGAAGCATATGAAATATTATCATGACATCGCCTACAGACTGCTAGAGGTGAATGTGAGACTCATTCTTTAGGTGTTATTCTTTGCCATTGAATTTGGATGGCATTGTGTATTATTGATTACATCACGCAGTATGTGCACAGATGTAGATTAGATTCCCTACAGTGTGGAAACAGGCCCTTCGGCCCAACAAGTCCACACCGACCCTCCGAAGAGTTACCCACCCAAACCCCTTTTTCCTCTGACTAATGCACCTAACACTGTGCAATTTAGCATGGCCAATTCACCTGACCTGCACATCTTTGGACTGTGGGAGGAAACCAGAGCACCCAGAGGAAACCCACGCAGACACAGGGAGAATGTGCAATCTCCACACAGACAGTTGCCAGAGGTTAGAATCAAACCTGGGACCCTGGTGCTGTGAGGCAGCAGTGCTAACCACTGAGCCATGTATATAAAGCGTACAACAGTACTGCATAGGAACCAGCTGTTTGACACACCGTGTCTGTACTTACCATGATGCCATTCGAATCTAATCCCATCTGTCTGCACATAGTCCTTATCCCTGTATTCCTGACCTATTCATGTCTGTCTAAATGCCTGTTAAACATTGCTATTGTATCTGCTTCTACCACCTCCCTGGCAACTCATTCAGAGTACATACCACCCTCTGTGTCCAAAAACAAAATTTCCCCTCACGATTCCTTTACACTTCTCCCCCTCTCATTAAATCTATGCCTCCTAGCATTTGATATTTCCACTCTGGGAAAAAGACTCTTAACTATCCACCCTATCAACGCCCGTCAATTTTATTTGTTTTTAGTATTATATACTGCATTGTGGTCACCCCTCACCCTCCAATGCTCTAGTGAAAACAATAAGCGTTTGTCTGACCTCACCTTATAGCTAAAACATTTCAATCTAGGCAACATCCTGCTAAACCTCTTTTGCACCCTCCACCTCCTTCCTATAGTGTGGACACCAGAATTGCAAGCAGTTCTGCAGATGTGGCCTAACTAAAACCTTATACAACTGTCAACTTTACACTGTTGAAGTCATGTGTGCCACATGCCTTCTTTACCACCTTATCCACTTATGTTGCCACTGTCAAGGAGCAGAGAACTCTCACCCCAAGATCCCTCTGTATATCCAAAGCGTCCTGTCATTTATGTACACTTTGCTTTTTCAGTTGACCTCCCAAAATGCATCATTGTGGGTTGGGATTAAGTGCCTTCTGCCAGTTCACCCCTTAATTTTTCAACTGATCTATATTCTGCTGTATACTTTTGATAACATTTCTCAATATCCACAACTTTACCAATTTTCATGTTTTCTGCAAACTTATTAATCAGACCACCTACATTTTTATTCAAATCGTTTTAAATAAATTACAAACAGCAGAGGTCCCAGCACTGATCCTTGAGGAACACCACTGGTAACAGACATCCAGAAAAACATGGAAGAGAAAGTGAGGACTGCAGATGCTGGAGGTCAGAGTAGAGAGTGTGGTGCTGGAAAAACACAGCAGGTCAGGCAGCATCCGAGGAGTAGGAGAATCTGTGTTTTGGGCATAAGTCCTACATCAGGAATAAGCCTCATTCCTGATGAAGAGCTTTTGCCCGAAATGTCGATTCTCCTGTTCCTCGGATGCTGCCTGACCTGCTGTGCTTTTTTAGCAACGCGCTCTCAACTTCTGTCTTCTATGACCAAGCCAATTTTATATCCAACTTACCAATGCACCGTGGATCTTATGTGATTTGATCTTTTAGACCAACCTACCATGAAGGACCTTGTCTGATGCTTTAGAGGAGTTCATGTAGACAACATCCACTACCCTGATCAGTCATCCTTGTGTGATAAGACATTCCCTGCATAAAGCCATGCTGACTATCCCTAATAAGTCCTGCCCTTAAGAGCTGTCTTTAGTAATCACCCTATCACTAATGTAAGGCTTGCCAGCCTATAATTTTCTGGTTTATCCCTATTGCCCTATTATATAAAGAAGCAGTATTGGCTGTTCTCCAGTTTCCTAGGACCTTGCCTGTGGCTAAAGAAGATGCAAAGGTCTTTGTCAGGACCTCGGCGTTGCCTCCTTCAGTATCCGGGGATAGAAGCCATCAGGCCCTGAGGCCTTATCTTCCTTAATGTTTTCGAAGACACCTAACATCATCACCATCTTGATATTCCAGGGCAGATCAATATTAACATACCCCTCCCTACTCTTACTATCTTCTGTGTCCTTCTCAATAAATATCAATGCGAAGTACTCATTAAGGACCTCGCCCATTTCCTCTGGCTTCTCGCATAAAGTCCCTCCTTTGTCCTTGAGTAGATACACCCCTTCTCTAGCTCTTGCTCCTGTTAAACATTCAAAATGCCTTGGAATTTTCCCTAATCCTATTTGACAAGAATATTTCATGGCCTCCTTTTAGCCCTCCTAATTCCTTGTTTAAGCTCTTTTCTGCTGCCTTTATATTCCTCAAGGGCCTTATCTGATTTCAGCTTCCTAAGCCTTATATATGCTTCATTTTCCTCTTGGTTCTTGCAGGGAAAAAAAGTCAATAATACAATCAGAAAGAATGCCAAGGTCTGATAGACATGGTATGTCTAAGTGAGATTTGTATTATCTGTGTCAGGTATTTTATGTGGTCACATCAAATATGTCTGAATACTGCTGCAGCTACTGTCAACCACTGGTGCCATACGTGTGAGTCGGATTCATGCAATATCCATGGGACTCTGATGATGGACTTGAATGTAGGATTCTTCTGTATCAACAGTTATCTATCTCCTGCAGGGTTATGGATTTTTTTTTTGCTCTAATATATGACTGTTCCGTTGCCTTGTCTATACTTTATGTATGTTCAATGCACTTGTAAAGGCAGGATTCATTCCATGGTTGTTTCTGAGTTGAGGACAGCTGTTTGGTCTGTAACCAGAAATTTTGTAAATGGTGTTTCTTTTAAACTTACATGATATAGTAATCAGTACAGATTCAAGCTGTTTGGTGTGCTGTTGAGTTTTGAATCTTAGCAAGATTATTGAACTGACAATAAATGTGTTTGTTAGTCTGAATTAATTGAAGTGAACTTTTATCGGTCGTTCTCATACCATATGGGATATTTACAGCAGAATTCAAAATGCTGCTCTCTGAACAGTTGCAGAACATTCTTATGTCTTTGCAATGTAATGAAGAACGACACACCTGCATGCTGTCTGTCAACAGCATCAAGCTTGTACGTAAAGTATATACAACACTGATTTGTTCATAGCCGGCTGTCATGATTGGGGACAGAGAGGTGCATGAATGCTTGCTCAAGCTTCATGGTGGAAACATGCTCTGTTCTTAGGTATCCGCATTTCTGGGGAACAATTCAGAGTATCTCAATTTATTGATCCAAATGCTTTAGTCAAGTTGATGATGCAACGAAGAATTATTGGTGGTGTTCTCAACCATTTTTTTTTTGGATTTGTTTGGCATTGAAAACCATGTCAGAGGTTCCTTTGCAAGCTCTAAATTCACTCTATGCTTCTGGTAGGATTGTTTCACCCACATGAAGTGGACACTCTAGTGGAATGGAGTTTTAGGATTTTCCCGAGTATGGAAAATCACTCCATAGTTTCCACAGCATGATTTATCACTTTTCTTGAAGATAGTTACAACTCTATAATTCTGGAAGTCAGGGCTGCATTCTTTTCCTCCCAAATCTGCAGAATGAGTGCATGTAGTCTTGATTTGAGTATAAGGCTGACAGCTTTGAAGACCTCAATTGTGATACCATTATTGCTACAGACTTTGTTGTTTTTAATCTGTTTGCTTGTTATAGTTTTACTACTGATGATGTTCCATCTATGAATTTTACCACAGGATACTGGAGGATAGATTGTGAGTTGACTCAAGGTTGAGATGTTGATCTCTCTCTTGAACATTTTGTTCTTATGATGACTTTGTGCTAGGTAGATGTTCATTTCTGACGGAAGAAGTTGATCATCTGCCCAGCAAATATTAGTCCTGTGAATGGAAAAAAATGATACAGACATTACTTAACCTTTGACTCAAATAATGGCAGAAGGAAGTTTGACAGCCTATTTCGGCACATCTTCTAGCCCTTCCTTCACTTCAGGTGAGTGGAGGATATCCAGGTGACAGTGTTGAAAGACATCTCTGTCCCAACACAGGCATCTACTGTTAGTGTGTATATTCTTGACGAAGGTTTCCTAGGTTTGCAGGCCTGTCCCTGTCTCCAGATCTCAGTTGTCACTGATATTGGCAAATACACCTTGGTAAAAGTCAGCTTGTGACTTTGATAACATGGGCACCTTGGACACCATTGACCATGGAATAGGTTGGTGGTCAGATTATTGCTACTGCAGGTTTATTCTGCTTTCACAGCCAGTATGGTGCACATTTTTTGTTTTGGACAGCATTTTGTCTGGTACTGCTGTCATGGGTGATCCTATGAGGACCACGACAACATTCCTCAGGGTACTTTTGGAACACAAATATCTCTCCAGTGTGTCAGGATGATGATTTGTAGGGAAGATAACTGATTATAATATCAGTAAGACTTGAGTTATAGGATGAAAAGAAATTGTATAACCCTGCTTTGTACTACATGGAATCTGCAATGACTGATATATCTATGCCTCTGATATATGCTTTTACACTATCCTTTGAGTTTTGCTTTACTGTATCCCTGCACTGCCCCCTTGGCTCTGTCCAGAGTGCCTTTCATTAAATCATATTTCCAAAGTTTAAAACTACGAAATTTTGCTACACCAGAACCTTAACTTGTGTAGCTGTCCAATTACAGTCATACAAGCACACCATGTCCTTGTTTACTCATTTTGATTGCTAGTTTTGACTTTTGGGCCTGTCATCAGTACTACTTCTGTTATTTAAAAAAAAACACATCATCACTCTGGGGCTTTTGACCCTTTTATCACACCCAAAAATGATTACTTGCCTGTCTATTCATAGGAACATAGCTGTTTCTATTTACTATCCTGTTCATATTACTTTTTATAATTGTGATTGCTGACTTTATAAATAACCTGCCTATATAGTTTTTAAACCATCCTTTTAATTGACCAGTTTCCTACTCTATTCTTGTCAGTTGAGGGACAGCATTTTTTTCACAGTGGTTTGTGTGTGGAATTAACTGCCAGAGAAAATGGTGTTTGTGTACAGTTGCAGCATTTAAAAGATATTTGGATAAGTACATGAACAGGAAATGTTTGGAGAGAAATAGGCCAAAGGCAGGCAGATGGGACTAGTTTAGTTTGGGAACGTGGTCAGCATGGACTAGTTAGACTGAAGGGTCTTTTTCCCTGCTGTGTGAGTCTTATGACTATAAGTCTATAACTTGCCTGAAAACCTGCTGGTTCCACCAGGTCTAAGATCAGATATTTCAATATTTAACTAGTTTAATGCACCAGCATGTGCATACCTTAAACATTTTACTTTGATTAGGCAAAAGTCACTGGAGAATTCTCTGGTAATTCTATCATGTTGGACTTTTAACTATTTTGGCATTGGAAAAGATGGGCAATTGAAATGATCATCAACACTGCAAGTTCCCCTCCAAGCTACATATGATCCTGACTTGGAACAATATAACTATGGGCAACAAATGCTGGCCTAGTCAGTGACCCGCACAACTCTTGAATGAAGCAAATTCACACCCCTTGAATATAGGGAGAAAGACTCAACAGGCAGCAGATTGTCAATCACTTATTGCATATATGGATTGTTGTGGTGACATTGAGTTTGATCAAAGTTTTTTGCTTCTGAGTTTTCCTTTATTGATGTCTACACTTGTTCATCTATCCTTTCAAACTCCTGTGCTGACAGCATGGCCATTATCACCTTGAGTCTCCAGCTACAGCTCTGGAATTATTATAAATGGGCAAGGGGTGTATTTATTCCAGTCCATCCGTCCATAACCAAAATATTTTAGTTGTGTGAAAGAGGGTGTATTTATTAGCTTATGGATGTAGACATGGCTGGCTGGCTAACATTTACTTCCCATTCCTAGTTACCCTCAAGAAGGTGGTCTGAGCTGCTGCAGTCTTTGCTGTAGGCAGACCCACAGTGCTGTTAGGGAGTTCCTGGATTTTGACCCAACAACATGTTTCCACCAATTCCTCTGTCTGTGAAGAACAATTTTTAAATCATTCTCTTTAGGGTTAAATCAAAGTATGGTTTACTTGTACATTTCAACCTGAAATGATTGCAACACTCTTGCAAATGTAATAAGAGAAAATGAGGACTGCAAATGCTGGAGATCAGAGTCAAAAAGTGTGGTGCTGAAAAAGCACAGCCAGTCAGGCAGCATCTGAGGAGCAGGAGAGTTGATGTTTTGAGCATGACCTCTTCATCAGGAATGCTTCTGATGAAGACCTTATGCTCAAAATGTCGATTCTCTTGCTTCTCGGATGCTGCCTGACCGGCTGTGCTTTTCCAGCACCACACATTTTGACTCTACACATGTGATAGTGGAGTAGGTCATTCAATTCCCTCGAACCTGCTCCACCAATTGAAATCATGGCTGATCATCTACCATATTCCTGTGCTATCCTCCTATAACTTTAAATTTGTTATCTACTTGATCTTGCCCACTTGCCCTGTTTAGTTCACTTGAAGCCCCTTGATATCTTCCTCACAACTCTTTCTTGTCAAGTTTCTGTTGTAATATTATGTAAAGATGTTGGTGATCTAAAATAAAAGCAAAGTGCGGTAGAAATTCAGCACCAGCAGCATTTGTGGAGAGAAAAAATTCAAGTCTGATATTCATTGTCTTCTGAAATGGAGAAGAATTTTGGTTCAGAAGAAGTCACATTGGACTTGAAATTTTAACTTTTGTTTGTAAATATTTGAGGACCTGGCACTAATCCCTGTGGCATTCCACCAGTTACAGCCATTTCTTTCCTTCTGTATCCTGTTAGCTTAATCCCTTGATCCATGCTGATATCCTTGCACTTTAGTTGAGGAAAACCAGCATGGATTTGATGAAGGTAATCATATTAAATTATTTTGATTGTGTTTGAGGTAACAAAGGGCTGTTGGGTGTAATGTAGTTAATGAGATGTCCAAAGATATTTTAATGAAGATAACAATTGATACGTAAGCACGCTCCAAGCCCATGGAATAAAAGTAACAGCATAACAGGCAGTAGAGATCAGTGGTGAATGGTCACTTCTCAACTTGAAGTAAGATCTAACGTGAGATTTGCGTGCTTCAATATCTCCTTGCTTCTTTGATTGTTTTGCATATCAACAATGAAGGAACGTGTTGCCTATTTTATGATACAAATGCTTGATGGTTTTACAGTTCACTTGGGGAGACTGTAGTACCATGCAATTTTAGGATGTATTTTGTAATATGGAGTTGTGGATGGTGATGTTAAAGCTCCAACATTTTTTTTCATCACATGTCTGATCAGGAATCTCTTTCACTTTTACCACCCACCATTTACACAAATATTTGGCCACATTACAAATGCACTATTATAGAATATTAAGTGTGAGGTATTGTGATAGGATGACAAATAGACCAGAGTTTCCACACAAGACCAATTCCCTGCAACTTGTTTGTTGTGTTCAACAAACTTGCAACTGTGTCTATTATAGAATACTAATTGCCTGGTCTCAGATTTGAAGAATGGATTCTAATTGAAAGACGGAGCAGCAGATTGTTGCTCAGAGCCATATGAGTTAATTACAAGTTGTTAGGCAGCCTGAGCAGCAGTGATAGGACTGAGGTGAACTATAACTTCCAATGAATGTTATCTATAGCCAGTCTTATCTTTAAATACAGAGTCCGCATTGTTGTTTCACCAATCCTTGTTTGTGATTTTGCATTTATGTTTAAGAGCTTCTAGGTCAGAGACCATGAGAGTTCCTCTCTACAATTGCTGTTTTGTTATTTTGGTTATTTTATGTTACGTGTTAAAAAGGATCTGGATTAATTTGCTGAATGTGCTAGATAATTGCCATTCTGATTTTAATGCAAATAAACAATAAAATTGCAATAAAATGTGCACAAAATTGTATGTATTATTTAGTCTATTCTAAAACACTAAGATATTTTTGTGAACTTATATTTAAACCTTTGCCGATGCTTAAAAAAAAATCATATGTGGTTACAGATTGGTTATACCAGTGCTTAACGTGAAGCTTTTATCAGTAAATAGAGTACAATACTTGTTTGGAGCTCAAGGACAATTTGTTCAAGTCAAGGCAAATCATGCTGGCCTTGAATAGGAAACTGACATTAAATGAAATTTTGAACACGTTGCCTTCAAGCAGACTTTGATGCTTTCAAGAAGATTGAAAGAAAAACCAGGAAAATAACTTAATGACTTAGTAGAAATAGGAAGAAAGGTACCTCTTTTGTCTGAGTATCAGCTATAGAGAAGAAACTTTGAGTGAATAATTTTACTTCAAATAAAGAGCTGGATAGATAAAACAAGTTGTAGGAATAAGTACAGTACAAACAAGAATAAGCAAATGCTCCATAGAACAAATTTAAATAGAAGTAAAAGTTTTGATTTAATTGAGCCTAATTTTTGACCTTGTATCTAATAGAGGAGAAAAAGTGTAATCCTTCAGAAACGTGGAACTTGCTTTACTTCATAATTACCATTAATAAGCAGATTAAATTATTCCTTGTATATTGATGTCAAATATTAATGCATCCCAATAATCCATCAAATTACATACTTTTTTCTTTTAATTAAACAAGGAATCTAGGAAATGCAGCAAGTTCCATCAACATCTGATTTTGCTACTTTATCCTGGAGTATTACAATAGTTGGACATCACTTATTGCCACAAAGGTTGGGAAAACTGACTAGATACAAACTAGTATATATGATCCTGACCTTTAACTCTGCTTTATTGGTATCGCACAAGAATTAACATTTTTTCAAGGAAGTAATATAACTGTTTGAAACATCTGTTCCCTGTGGAGCTTCATATAAAGGCAGAATCTGACACATTTAGAGACCAGACAAATTGAGAATTAGGTAAACTAATACTGAGTGCAAGTACATGAACACTCATTGATTAAGTAGGACAGTCTTTTTTTAAACAAAA
The DNA here is from genome assembly GCF_047496795.1 of Chiloscyllium punctatum. Classification (NCBI taxonomy): domain Eukaryota; kingdom Metazoa; phylum Chordata; class Chondrichthyes; order Orectolobiformes; family Hemiscylliidae; genus Chiloscyllium; species Chiloscyllium punctatum. The sequence goes on along the minus strand of NC_092747.1, from coordinate 60,371,030 downwards.
ACATAGCTGGAGAAACTAAGGTCTGGCAGCACTGTAGAGAGAAAGCAGAGTTAATGTTCTTGTGACTCTTCAGACTGAAGCTTTTATTAATATTGAGCAACAACTAGCTGGGGGCAAGAATAGATGAAATCAAATTTACAACAGTTCTTGTTGGAATTACTTCTTTGCTCAAAACAATAGTAGTTTTTGTGCACACTGTTAATTTTAAGCCTGCTATTCAATAATTTATTGAACTTTTCACCAACTTTTTTTTAAATTATAGATCAGCCGACAATCCATTGATGCTTTGAAAGACTGGTTCCGAGATGAGATGCAGAAGTCTGATTGGCAGCTTGTTATGGAACTGAAGAAAATATTTGAAATTATCTAAGTAATACAGTTTGTTTTCATTTAAAACTTCAGCAGTGGGAGGACTGATTGTGATTTATGGTCTGTGCTTGAACTGGACCTATTATTAAGCCACGCTGGAATGCTGAGAATCAGAATCCAGAGTAAAAAGTGGTTATAGTTAGTAAACGTTTTCCATGACAAACCAAAACTCTTGCACTGGTTTGACAGTGATATGTTTTACATATTCGTACAGTTCTCAATGTGCCTGTTCTTTTTCTTCCTGTCCTTTGGCTCCCGATATTGGCTGCTATTGTTAAATTTCCCTTCCATTACACAGAACTTGTAAGCAGCACTCCCTGATTCTAATTTTAACTGTATGAAATAATGAATAAAGTGTTTGAATCCTGTGTGCTATAGTGCAGAAGCAGTGTACAGCCTTTTTGACAAATAATTTCGGGTATAGAGAAGTTTTCTCTGTTCCAGGAGCTGCTTTTCTCAGCTACTTCATGATGCATACCCTGCTTTTGTGCCTATAAATTTTTATAAATAATTAGGTAAAAGGAGAATTCCACCTGCATTGTGAGAGAAATAACAAAGCAACCTTGTAATGGTTGTGACCCACACTGTAAACTTTCAAAGCTGAAATCACAAATAAAGCTGAAGCTGATAAGATTTACATTTCTGATATTGTACCTTTTCAACATCAACTATAATTGATAGCTACCATTTCATAACTTTACCTAATTCATGTGTAAAAGTAAGCACATACTTTTGCAGAAAACAAAAGAGCCAGATTAGTTATTGCAGTTCAGATAATTTCATTGTGTATCATGCAGGACTGTTCTGTCTGTTCAACTAAGGATGAATCAAAGGGATAGGAGGAATGAATTTAGAATTAATATATTGATTTTAGTTTGAGACATTATCTGTAATATAATTGCTTTATGCAGTTTTCTTTCACCATTCTACCCTAATTTTTCTGCTGTTCTAGTCTCTCAACTGTTTTATCCATTTTCTACTTAAAATGGAATTGGATAGAGAAATATTAATTTAACCAAATATTTAGCATTCACTGATTTTCAGGCAATGTTCCCATTCAGTATGAAGCCTGTATCACCTGTGACAATCATTCCCTTCCATTTCTGGAAAGGAATCTTTCTGTTTTAGAAGCTTTAAAAACATACTGCCTTGTACATTACTCTCCTTTTTTTCCATTTATTAATTCCTGAATCTTTCCCTTGGAAGTTATTTTCTTTTGACTACTTTTTCCATTTTACCCAATGCCATCCAGGTGCTTTGAAATTAATAGCCTGGGTTAGAGCTCTGTTTTGTAACAGATTTCACTATAAGCCAGATTCATGTGATAATCATGATGTAACATATTTGTATCCCATTTTCATCAGGCTTCTTGGTGTTCTTAACCAATTTTATATATTTGTGAAGTTGTCAATAAATTAGGTTTCCTGAATCAAAGCAGTAGGCAAACACTAGGTAATGTTCATGGGACAGATGTGTTTTTGAGGAAATAGGCTATATATTTCCCAGAGATTATCTCAACAAGTGATTTTTGTTTATGGTTAAAATGGTTGACACTGCATGTGTAGTAAGAGAAAGGTTCCTGTATAGCTGCCTTACTGAATTATATGCTCAAAAAAATTCTTAATAAATTTGTCAATCAGCAATTCCCTTTTGCAAAGGACTTTTATAAGGGCATTACTAAGACACTCTTCCTTCAGGAAATCTTCATAATTGACATGATTTTACATGGTCTTTGCATTTGGATGCACATTAATGCCATTTCATGATGACTCCGACTCACACCATTTTGGAACAGCCTCTCCTGTACCCTAAAGGGTCTAGAGTGTAAAGCTACAAGGCTACCAAAGAGATATAAGACAATAGTTCACCCTCAGAAGAGTATTGCAACCTGTTGTTGCTAACACACATTTTTAGGAGGATGTAAAGACATTGGAGTGTAGAAGAGTTGTGTTCTGCACTTGAACAAGTGGGTGCAGATGAAAATTAGCAATGTAATTCTTGTAGACTGCTCAGGCAGATACAGTGGTCATCTTGCATTTCAGATTTTGAGTAGCTGAGACTAGTCAAAGTCTTTACTTGAGCTTGTTGGAAGTGCTTGCTGTTATCTGTTAAAAGCATACTGAGAAGGGTTCAGCAATAATTACTGACATTCAAAAGAGGTTCAATTCCTGAATTTTTATAACTGGTTTTAATTTAAGGAAATAAAGTGTTATGCTTTTGCTTTCTGAACTTGATTTAAAAATGAAAGAAAAATCTGTTTAATCCATGAGGTGAGAGTGACTTGTCAGCAAGTCTACATCAAGTTCCTGGCAAACCTGGAATCCATGGAGGGAGAAGAAAAAAATTTGCAGGACTTCCTCAGTGTCTGAGGCTCAACCATCTTCAACTGCTTAATAAATAGCATTCCCTCTAGCATGAAGATCAGAAGTGGGGATGTTCAGCACCATTCACAACTCAATATCCTTAGGGTTACCAGAAACGCAACTAGACTCCTCAGTAGCTAGGAATACTGTGGTGAGTGTGTGTGTGTGAGACTTAGGACAAAGCAGCTTGCTTGATTAGCATCATATCCACAAACTTTCTCCTCTTCCACCACTGACACTCAGTAGCAGCTGTGTGTACTTTCTACAAGATGCACTGCAGAAATTCACCAATGCACCATCCAAATCCACAACTACTTTCTTCTAAATGGACTTGGGCAGTAGGTACATGGGAACACCAAAATCACCACCTGTAGTTTCCCTCCAAGCCACGTACCATTCTGACTTGGAAATATATCACTGTTCCTTCACTATCGCTGGATCAAAACCCTGGAATTCCCTCCTTAACAGCATTGGGGAATCAGAAGAACTAGAAGTAGGCCATCTGGTCCTTCAAACCTGGTTCACCATTCAATAAGAGCATGGCTGATCTTTTCATGGTCTCAGCTCCCACTTACCCACCCTCTCACTATAACTCTTAATTCATTTCCTGTTCAGAAGATTATCTATCTTCGCTTTAAAAAACCTTTGAGGAGGTAGCCTCAACCACTTCACTGGGCAGGGAATTCCATAGCTGGGTGAAGAAGTTCCTCTCTACATCTATTCTTTTCATAGTTTTATGTTCCTATAAGATCCCCCCTTTCATTCTTCTCAATTGCAATGAATATAATCTCAGTCTCTCCTCGTAAGCCAACCTCAAAGTCCAAAATCAACCTAGTGAATCTTTAATGCCAGTACATTCTTCCTCAAGTAAGGAGACCAAAATTGCACACAGTACTCATGGTGTGGCCTCACCAGCACCCTATACAGCTGTAACATAACTCCCTGCTTTTAAAACACAATCCCTTTCTCAATGAAGGACAAAATTTCATTTGCCTTAATTACCTGGTGCACCTGCAGACCAACCTTCTGTGATTCACGTAGAAGGACACCCAGGTCCTTCTGCACAGCAGCATGCTACAATTTTTTTGCTATTCAAATAATAGTTCTTTTTACTGTTATTCCTACCAAAATGGATGATTTCACATTTATGAACATTTTACTCCATCTGCCAGACCTTTGCCCACTCACTTAAACTATTTATGTCCCACTGCATAGTTTCACAATCCTCTGCACACTTTGCTCTGCCACTCATCTTGGTGTCACCCGCAAACTTTGACACACTACACATGGTCCTCAACTTCAAATAATCGATGTAAATTGTGAATAATTATGGTCCCAACACTGATCCCTGAGGCACACCACTAGTCATTGACTTGCCAACCAGAAAAACACACATTTATCCCCACTCTTTGCTTCCTATTAGTTAACCAATCCTCTGTCCATGCTAATACATTGCCCGTAATGCCTTGCATCTTTATCTTATGCAGCAGCCTTTTGTGCAGCACATTATTGAATGCCTTTTGAAAATCTAGATCACCACATCTACTGGGTCCCTGTTGTCCACCCTGCTCATAATGTCTTCATAGAATTCCAGTAATTAAATATGACCTGCCCTCATGAACCCATGCTGCATCTGCCCAACAGGACAATTTCTTCCTTGATAACAGACTCGAGCATTTTCCCCACTACAGAAATTAAGCCAACCGGTCTATAATTCCCCATTCTTTTGTCTACCTTTTTCTTTAATCAGTGGTGTCACATCTGCTGTTTTCTAATCTGCTGGAAGTGCCCAGAGTCCACTGTATCGGCCTACAAAATGTGGACTGAAGCAGTTCAAGGCAGCAGCTCACCACTGGCAACTAGATGGTATGACAATAAATGCTGGCCAGCCAAGGACACCCATGTCTTAAGAGTGAATAAATATAGATTGAACTTTTTTTTAGTTTATTAACTTGCAAATCAATTAAAGTGGTCATCTTGCCTCATGTCCATATTTGTTCAGGAATAAGGTCTATACCTTCATCAGGAAAGTGCCTAATGTGAAACAGTAACAAAGAGGTTACCTCATCCTAATCATTGCCCAGAACATTTCAATTGTCTCCAAAGTTTTATGCCATCTTTCCAATGCACCTTAAGATTGTGGATGGTGCACAAAAGATCCAAACTGTTTCATCCCTGAACTCATAATAATTTCTTTACTTACCTACGTAATAAAAGTTTAATCTTGATCGATGTATTTCTTTGGGTAATCCATAACTTAATAAAAAGTGTAATAGTTCCACTACTATTTTTGCTAAAGGCAGGAAAACTTCAGGAAATATCTCTAATTTTTAAGTGTTATATTTAGACTTATCTTTCAAAATTCCAATGATGGGTCAATTTGGTATTTAAGTCACTTGCCAACTTCCGTTATGATAGCCAGATGGACACGTGTGTGTTCCTCATTGGTTGGTATTTGAGGTTGTCATCATTTTCTCATCAAGACTTCAGATATTATTTTTGATTCAACTTGACTGTTTTGTATAACTTTTTCAATTGTAAATCTGTTTGTTGCTTTCCTAGTGAAGACGAAAATAAATAATCTGCCTCATTTTCTTTGCCTTCACTCTTATGAATAAAATTTTCAAAAATTAGATCCAAGAGCTGGATTTCCAAAGAATCAGCCTGTTTGGTAGACGCCTTTTCTTCTTGTCTGATTTTATAAGCCTAACATCTACAAGTAACGGACTGGAAGCTACCAGGAAGTTCTTCTCAGTTTCTTTTACCTCCACTATTTGCTCTACCATCCTTGGTGAAGACAATAGTTTTGAACCTGTCAGGTCATTTCTCTCTAAAGGGTAAAAGAAAAATATTGTGGATGCTGGAAGTCTGAAAAAAAAAGACATTGCTGGAGAAAGTCAGCAAACCTGGCAGCATCTGTGGAAACAAAGTTAGTTTTGCATCTGGTACGATACTACTTCAGAATTCTCTATTGGGAATTTGATTTACCATTATAACTACTACGTCTCCATTTGTCACATCACTATTGTCAACCAGAGTCAGATTACTAATATGTACCTCCAGTTAATATTTTCTCCTTTTTCAACCCTTCAAATAGCATAATCAGTTACCAATCAATGCCTTTGTTCAGTGTTCTGATTTTCCTTGTTCATCTGTCCAAAAAGAATAATTTCATAACTGCCCTGACCCATCTTTACAAATGTGCCAAAATTCAAAGTAAAACAAAAAAAATTGTGAAATATTGGGGACGACATGGGTTAGAACAAATTGAGTTTTAGTTAGCTGAATAAGTAACAATCATTTAAGTTTCATTTTCCATTTATTCAAAAAAGGTAGCCAGGTTGAAGAGAGTTAAAACACAAGTTCAGTGAAATCTGAAGAATTACTGGACTTGATGCTAACTTAGCTTTCTCTCCACAGAAGCTGCCACATCTGCTGAGTTTCTCTAATTTGCTGTCATTTCAGATCTGCAGCATCCACAGTTCTTTGTTTTATTTAAGACCCTTTACTAGAATAGATAAAGAACTGGTTATAGAACAGGAAACATAAGAGTAATAAATAGGTCATTTTCAGATTGATAGGCTGTTCCTAGTCAGGTGTTGCAAGAATTCAGGCTGGGTCTTTGGTCAGTTAGAGTCTACTGATGACTCAGATGATTGAACAAATGTAATGTCAGACATTTGATGACAATATGGAACCACGTTGGAAAGTAAACTGAGAAGGACAAAAGGTTTACAAAGAAACACATTGTTTGAATGGGTGGATAAAAGAATTAACATTTGGAGTACAATCTAGAAAAATTAGTTTCTTATTAAATGGTCAACTTTGCGCACTTGTACTTGAAACAAAGTCAATGTGAAGGTACAATGAGCAATTGGGAAGACAAATAGCATATTAACATTGATTAGAAGGGATTAATGTAAAATTATTGCTGAACAAGATGTTGGAACTAAGTGAACAAAAACAGAAGGTGGTGAATAAACAAGCTTTAAATTTAGGATTTTTTTCAAACTGTTAATTGCTTCCTATCTTGATCTGTATTTATTCAGTGTTGGCATATCATTTACTGAGGTAAAAACAATGACTGCAGATGCTGGAAACCAGATTCTGGATTAGTGGTGCTGGAAGAGCACAGCAGTTCAGGCAGCATCTAAGTAGCTTTGAAATTGACGTTACGGGCAAAAGCCCGAATTCCTGATGAAGGGCTTTTGACCGAAGCGTCGATTTCAAAGCTACTTGGATGCTGCCTGAACTGCTGTGCTCGTCCAGCACCACTAATCCAGAATATCATTTACTGAGGCAACTAAATTATTAAATGTTCACTGCCATAGGAAATAATACACAAATGTTTGACAACTGAAGATTTAGGCAGTAATCAAATTAACTACTTTAACTGAGAATACTTCTGGCAGTGATATCATTATCCGTTTGCATTTGAAATGCCTGTTGTGGCCTGAATGATCTATCTTTGAATCCCTGTATTTAAACTGGATCAAACAAAGTTTGCTCACTCACCAGGAATTTTCCAGCTGAACATATGATGGAGAATCCATCACAACAGCTACAATGTAGCAAACCATCCAGACAGCAGAAAAGTGAAACAGCATTAAAAGCATATCACAATTTTTATGGCTTGCATAACTTACAAATTCCATATTCTAGAAAACAAAATATTTAAAGGTCCCACTTTGTGGTATTACTGAGAGAAGGTAAATGGGCAAGGTGCCAAGTGAGGGTGGCAGATGAGTCAGGTTGGGTAATCATGTAAGGTTAGGTGTTTGGTGGCAGTGGTGGTTAGGGAGGGGATGTTAGTTTTATTCTAAACCAGAAGTTATGGAAGATTTTAATTCTTCAAATGTTTCCTGGTTAACTGTTATCAAGGTAAACCAGTTGGAACCCACCACTGCCTGACTCTAACTCTGTACGGGACTTGGTCAGAGGATTCCAGACATCAGCAAATTGCAAACCAAAATTTTACACATGCCAGCCAATTAAAGTATAGCGAGCTTCCAAGAGATCTTTACACACATATTTCAGGGTACTTCCAGTCTCTGATAGACTCAGATCTTCCCATCTCCAAACTATGTCTTTTAATTTCCTACATTCAAAAAAATTAGATCAGAGAGTTCTGTTATAAATTCACGACAAACATTTTTTATTAAATAGAAGTAAACACTAAAAAACAAACTTTATAAACAACAATTTTTTTAAATACAATGTATTCTACATACATGATACTTTTTACAACACAATTATTTACATGCAACTCCAACAAGAATTTGGCACACAATTTTTGCCAAGAAAAAAACCTACAAAATGTTTTTTCAATATCAGAAATGTTTTCATAAAAACACAATGTATTACTACCATGCAAATTTTAAGAGCTTCACAAAGGATTTATGGCACAAGATGGGAGCTCCAGGCTCCAGTGTTTCAGATTTTAAAAATTTCACTAGCGTTGTCCTTTCATGTAAATTTTAACGTGCTTCCATAGATTTGCTGCATCACAACTTGAACATTGTCAAGAATGAAATCAAAAGCCATGTTCCACAGGGAGTCTGCTGACTGCTGGATTAGCCTGCCAGGAAACAGAAAATACATAACTTTCAGAACATAGTTTTGAAAAACTAAGCATAAATGTATTTGAATTACTCTCTCAGTGGTAGCAGCAACTGAATACCACATACATCATATATTACACATTGCAGCATAAAATAGACAAATGCTGAGCTACACCAAATTAGGACATAAAGTATTATATTAAGAAAGCTTTGCTGTGTGCATATTAAGGCTGGCAAATTAAGTGTTAAAAAACAAAATAACACCCCACTGAAGTTATGATTTGCTGACAGAGAAAAATTAATGTTCCAGAGGTGGACCTGAAGCCAAAATGTTAATTTCTCTAATGTTTAAGTGCTCCTTGACACATTTGAAAGAATTCAAGGTCAAAATGATGTTAGTCTGAAATTACTTGTTTTTTTTCACTTAGGAAACAGGATCACACTATCACTGGTAGCAGCAATCAATTCTGAGAAAGAGAATTTGACAGTTTGACATGAAAATGAATCAAACAAAGCTCTATGATTTCGACTATTTTTCTGAATTACAATACTTTGCAATGATAAACAATTAGTAGCCCATAAAAGACCAAATCTGTCTGACAGCCCTTATTGTTATGGCTCGATGCACCTCCAATATTTTCAGTATTGAAAGTGGTCAACTACCCAAGTCAGTGAGACATTAATATATTGCTGGAGTTCTTCCTCTGAAGTCAAGAAATGCAAACATCTTTGTCAGATTTCACCAAAATCCATTTTAGTCTATTGAGAAGCCACAGTGAAGGTCCAAAACTCATCATACAAAAGCAGAAAAATTAAGCTATAAGAGCATGATGATCTGGATCAGGATTTAGAGTCATAGAGATGTACAGCATGGAAACAGACCCTTCTGTCCAACCCGTCCATGCAGACCAGATATCCCAACCCAATCTCGTCCCACCTGCCAGCACCCGGCCCATATCCCTCCCAAACCCTTCCTATCCAAACCCATCCAAATGCCTCTTAAATGTTGCAATTGTACCAGCCTCCACCACATCCTCTGGCAGCTCATTCCATACACGTACCACTCTCTGTGAAAAAGTTGCCCCTTAGGTCTGTTTTATATCTTTCCCCTGTCATCCTAAACCTATGTCCTCTAGTTCTGCACTCCCCGATCCCAAGAAAAGACTTTGCCTATTTATCCTATCCATGCCCCTCAATTTTGTAAACCTCTATAAAGTCACCCCTCAGCCTCCGATGTTCCAGGGAAAACAGCCCCAAGCTGTTCAGCCTCTCCCTATAGCTCAAATCCTCCAACCCTGGCAACATCCTTGTAAATCTTTTCTGAACCCTTTCAAGTTTCACAACATCTTTCCGATAGGAAGGAGACCAAAATTGCACGCAATATTCCAACAGTGGCCTAACCAATGTCCTGTACAGCTGCAACATGACCCCCCAACTCCTGTACTCAATACTCTGACCAATAAAGGAAAGCATACCAAATGCATTCTTCACTATCCTATCTACCTGCGACTCCTCTTTCAAGGAGCTATGAACCTGCACGCCAAGGTCTTTTTGTTCAGCAACACTCCCTAGGACCTTGCCATTAAGTATATAAGTCCTGCTAAGATTTGATTTCCCAAAATGCAGCACCTCACATTTATCTGAATTAAACTTCATCTGCCACTTCTCAGCCCACTGGCCTATCTGGTCCAGATCCTGTTGTAATCTGGAGGTAACCACTACGCCTCCAATTTTGGTGTCATCTGCAAACTTACTAACTGTACCTCTTATCCTCGCATCCAAATCATTTATGTAAATGACAAAAAGTAGACGACCCAGCACCAATCCTTGTGGCACTCCACTGGTCACAGGCCTCCAGTCTGAAAAACCACCCTCTGTCTTCTACCTTTGAGCCAGCTCTGTATCCAAATGGCTAGTTCTCCCTGTATTCCATGAGATCTAATCTTGCTAATCATCCGCCCATGGGGAACCTTGTCAAATGCCTTACTGAAGTCCATATAGATTACATCTACTGCTCTGCCCTCATCAATCTTCTTTGTTACTTCTTCAAAAAACTCAATCATTTAAGATCATAACATGTATAATTTGAAATTTAAAAGGGATGGATTCAGAGGGAGCATTCATCACTTTGTAGAAAGTGAGAAGCATTGTATGAGCTTTTTCTTGTATCATGTCGTTTCTTGGGATGAGATTACTCCCCACAGATCTAGTAGCTGCCCTGCTACAGTAGCCACAATACTTACATGGTTGGTCTAGTTACATTTCAGGTCAATGGACTAAGTCTAAAGTTCATTGTCTTGAAGGCAGTAGACAGGGTGGTGGTAGAGGTTTGCTTTGCAGACTGGAAGCCTGAGACCAGTGGTGTACCATAGGGATTGGTGCTGGGTCCACTGGTTTTTGTCATTCATATAAATGATTTTGATGTGAATACAAGAGGTATGGTTAGTAAGGTTGCAGATAGCATCAAAATAGGTTATGTAGTGGACAGCGAAGATTATCTCAGAGTACAACGGGACGTTGATCAGATGGGCCAATGGGTCAATGAGTGGCAAAGTTTAATGTAGATAAATGTGAGGTGTTGCATTTTACTAAGACAAATTAGGGTAGGACCTCTCCAGTTAATTGTAGGGTCCTGGGGAGTGTTACTGAATAAAGAGACCTTGGGATGCAGGTGCATAGTTCTTTGAAAGTGGTATCGCAGGTAGACAGGTTGGTGAAGATGGCATTTGGCATGCTTCCCTTAATTGGTCAGTGCATTGAGAATAGGAATTGGGAGGTCATGTTGTGGCTGTGCAGGACATTAGTGAGGCCACTTTTGGAATATGTGGACAATTCTGGTCACCTTTCTATAGGAAAGATGTTGTTAAACTTCAGATGGTGTATTAAAGATTTAAAACGGAACTGTTTCTGTAAATGTTTCCGTATCTGTGGAGCCATAAATGGTGCTGAACACTGTGCAATCATCAGTTAACATTCCCACCTCTGACCTGATGATGGGCAGAAAGTCGTTAATTAAGCAGTTGAAGTTGGTTGGACTGAAACGCTACCTGAGGAACTCCGACAGAGATATCTGCCCTCCAGCAACCACCACCTTTTTGCTCAGAATGATTCCAATTAGCTGCAAGAATTGCCCCAGATTCCCAGAGACTCTAGCTTTTCTGGGGCTACTTGAGCCACAGTTGGATTATCTGAATGGCAATAAATTTGGAAACGGCGAGATACAAGTACTAATGCACATACTAATCAAAGTACAGCAGGCATTCAAGGTGGCAAATATTATGTTGGCTTTCAGAGCAAGAGGATTGGAGTACAAGAGCAGGGATGTTTTGCTGCAATTGTACAAGGCCTCAGTGAAACTACATCCGGAGTACTGTATACAAGGTTTGTAGCTCAGGTTGAGGTTTAGGGTGTAGGTTTGCTCACTGAGCTGTAGGTTTGATATCCAGACGTTTCATTACCTGGCTAGGTATCATCGGTGGTGACCTCCAAGTAAAGCGAAGCTGTTGTCTCTTGCTTTCTATTTATATGTTTGCCCTGGATGGGGTTCCAGGGGTTTGTGGTGATGTCGTTTCCTGTTCGTTTTCTGAGGGGTTGATAGATGGTATCTAGATCTGTGTGTTTGTTTATGGCGTTGTGATTGGAGTGCCAGGCCTCTAGAAATTGTCTGGCATGTCTTTGCTTAGCCTGTCCCAGGATAGACGTGTTGTCCCAGTTGAAATGGTGGTTTTTTTCCCTCCATGTGTAGGGCTACGAGGGAGAGAGGGTCGTGTCTTTTTGTGGCTAGCTGGTGTTCGTGTATCCTGGTGGCTAACTTTCTTCCCGTTTGTCCTACGTAGTGTTTCTGGCAGTCCGTGCATGGAATTTTGCACTGTATACAGTTTTGGTCTCTTTGTTTGAGGGTAGATGTTCTGGCTATTGAAGGATTGCTGTTAAGGTTTACCAGACTGATGCCTGGGACTGATGTACAAAAACAGCCTGGATCATTTAGGATTATATTCACTGGAGTTTAGAAGAAAGATGGGGGAAATCTCAGAAAACTATAAAATTCTAAAAGGACTGGACAGGGTTAATGCAGGAAGGATGTTTCTGATGACAGGGAAGTCCAGAATCGGGGGTCACAGTCTAAGGATAGGAGAATGGTGAGAGAATATGGTATCCTCTGCCACAGAAAGCAGTTGAGGTGAAAAACATTGAAGGTTTTTAAGGAGTTAGCTATCGTTCTTAGGGCTGAAGGGATCCAAGGGTATGGGGAGAAAGAAGGAACAGGGTACTGAGTTGGATGATCAACCATAATCATTTTGAATGGCAAAGCAGGCTTGAAGAGCCAATGGCTTACTCTTGCTCCTATTTTCTATGTTTCTAAATCAGTACAGCCAGCTCATACTGAAGCTGAGGGTGAAGAAGTTCTAAAGAGATACTATGTTAAAAATGGAGTTGAAATGAGGAAGTGAAGACATCCTCTCAGACCTGCAGATGAAGAATGGATGGCTGTTCATCAAATAGTGATATCGCTCAGGTATCGCAAGAAGATATTATGAGTAGTGAAATTCCTGTGACATACAGAAATACAGAAATTGCAGGCATCGGTAAACAGGTAGTTTACATGGCTATGACTTGGTTAAGATGTCCAAGGATATACTGCAGTTCTGTAGAGTGTGTCGTAGATGTCACATAGTGGGAAATCTCAACATGCAATCAAAAAAGGACCTTTGACGCAACGTTTTGATGAACCATTCAGTTGTGTATTTACAGACTACATAGAACCATTATTGAAAATAATTCTCAGTAGCTGAAAAACTATGCCACCTTCTTTGCAGCCTGCAACACATTATCAATGAGGATGAGCACCTCGCCAAGACCTCCGCTTCTTGCCTTTAAACAACCACCAAACCTCAAACAGATCATTGTTCACAGCAAACTGCCTGGCTTTCAGGACAGCACCATACAACTCTGTCACAGCAGGCACTGCAAGACATGTCAGAGGTTGACACGTGGGGGCAGCATCCACCATATATGTACTCGTGTGACTCGGCCAACGTTGTTTATTTCATACGCTGCAGGCAAGGATGCACTGAGGCATAGTACATTGGTGAGACTGAGCAGAGGCTATGGCAACAGATGAATGGACACCGCATAACAATCAACAGACAGGCGTGTTCCCTCCCAGGTGGAGAACACTTCAGCAGTCCGGGATGTTCTACCTCAGACCTTCAGGTGACCATCCTCCAAGGTGGACTTTGGGACGGGAAACAACGAAAAGTGGCTGAGCAGCAGCTGATAGCCAAGTTCAGTACCCATGGGGATGGCCTCAATCGGAACGTTGGGTTGATGTCACACTACAGGTGACCCCGCTACACAAACTCCTACAGATCCTCTCTCATATGCTCACACATACACACGCACTCTCTCACAGACTTATACCCCTTTACACTCGAGACACATGCACACTCTCTCACAGACACTCATACTCCCTCACGCACATGCACACATACATACACGTTTGTGGCGTTTATACTTGCAGAATTATATTTTATTTTGCTCAAAAACTGCATGAATCTATGTAAGATTCTGTAAGTCCCTTTTTTAGATTAGAATTAGTCTGAACATTGCAGCACAGACAGCCTCATACAGGATACCTCACACATTCATTGCGATATCTGAGATGACATGGAACCTATTGTTAAAGTTCTATTGAGAATGTAACTTTTTTTTTAAAAAAGTTCTGGGGTTTACACAAGAAAGAACTGAAACCAACGTAATTATTTTAAAAGATGAGAAACTCAATAAACAACCCAGGTCTCTTCCAAAATGTAATTTCAGTTGCATCACACTGTAAACTTTTGCTAATAATTGTGTCTTACGATCTTATCCTCCACAACCACCTGATGAAGGAGCAGTGCTCTGAAAGCTAGTATTTTCAAATAAGCCTGTTGCAGACTACAACCTGGTGTTGTGTGATTTTTAACACTGAAAATGAACACAGTACATCAGTACACCCTTAAAATTTTGGATATGATAACAACATTCCCAGAAGCTATTCCTTTAAAGGACAATTACAGCTAGGGCAGAAATAGAAAAGTTAATTCAATTTTTAATTTGTTACAGGCTACCACATGAGATACAATCAATCAATCAGAGTAGGGATCCAACTTCATGTCTACGTTGCTCCAGCAAATCGTTAACATTTTTAGGGTAGTAGGAGGTAGAGTTGAAGTAATTAAAGTCAACTGCATGTTATCCACAAACACAAGAGCTTTGAAGAGATACTATCAGAATCTCAAAACCATGATTAAGGTCTGCTGTCATGAATATCCACAGAATTGGTGCAAAGGATTAGATTTCTTACTATTTGCTAGTACTCAGAGGTTCCCCAGATGAACTTATTGGATTTCGACAATTTGCGTTGATTCATGGTTGAGGTTAACGGTCCATTAAAGTTGATTCGGGAGAAGTTCTTTAACCAAATAGTTGTATCCTCAATGTTAGATTGCATGTCCATATTTCTAGAAAGCCTGACAAGAGCATGCAAGATAGCACAAAAGCATTTGAAAGTTTCACAAGCAAAAAAGAAAGAATGGACAGGTAAACATTCGGCAACTAGAATCAGAGTAGTAGTTCTGGTCATAGGAAGAAGAATTGGTTATATCACATATATTGTTAACAAGCCTCATCGTAGGGAAGAAGATAAAGAGGAACAAGTGTGTCAGGAGGTAAGTGTAGTGGAAGATGACAAAGACAATGAGAGAAAGGTGGAAGAAGCGATAAATAGTTCTCAAGGCAACCTCGTACAATTCAACTAACACACCCAGTATTTCTTGGTCTCTCAGTTAGAGGAAGGACAACAGGAGGATCTTATACTACTTAGAAAGACTACTTTGGAAGTATAAGGTATTCTGTAGAGATACCCATGGCTGTGCACTACATTCGATAGGCATGAAATGGAGATAGGAGTGTCAGGACTGACAAAACAGCAATCTTTTCAGTTAAGCACAAAAAAGCAAGCTCAGGTGTAAACAAAGATACATGTTGGAAGATCATTTGGTTAAATGTAGTCAAAGAAGCTAGAGATCACTGGTAGTGTTAGTTCCTAACATGGATGTATCAATTAGACTATAGATTACAGAAAGGCAAATGTGGTCACAAAGACAGATTCACACCCATTCATTGAGCAGAAGGCTACATTGATAGAAAGGAATCAGGGACTGCCAACGCTTAGATCTATCTACTGAATGGGTACTGCCAGATGCCACTGACATCAAGGGCTAAGTATCATCCCAGCTACTTTTCAAAACCTTATGGAACAAGACTAGATGAGATTCATAACTACGTAGTTTCGCTAAACGATGTAGTGGCATCCAATAATACTTAGGAACAGCATATGAGACAGGTAGAAGACCTATTCAAGCAATTACAGTTGGCTGGCTTAGTAACAAGTTTAGACAAAAGTGAATACGGAAAAACAATAGCAACTTACCAAGGACACATTGTAGGACAAGGACACGGGGAACATCATTTGGACACATACACCAAACAACCCCATCACCATGTGGCCAACCACTTCAACTCTACCTCCTACTATCCTAAAGATGTGCAAGTCCTGGGCCTCCTCCACCAACAAATCTAAGCCACCAAGTAACTGGAGGAAGAACGCCTCATCTTCTGCCTTGGGACCCTTCAATCACACAGCATCGGCATCAACTTCACCAGTTTCCAAATCTCCCCAACCCCCACCTCATCCCAGATCCAACCATCCAACTCAGCACCACCCTCTTGACCTGTCCAACTTGTCCTTCCCACCTATCAGCTCTACCCTCCCCCAATGACTGATCACAAATTCCTCCAACCTGTACCAACCGATTACCTTCCCAGCTACCTTGCCCCAGCCCCGTCCCACCCCCTACACTGTCCACATTCCTGATGAAGGGCTTATGCCCAAAACATCGACTCTTCTGCTCCTTGAATGCTGCCTGACCTGCTGTGCTTTTCCAGTGCCACACTTTTCGACTCTGACTCGCCAGCCTCTCAGTCTTTACTTTCTCCAAGAGATATGTTGCCAAAGGCAGCAAAGGTGAAGGCTCTAATAGAATGCTCTGTCCATAAAAACTAAATGAGAATTCCTGCGACCTTTTTGGAATGTGAGAGTTTTTAATTGGAAATTTGTGCGTAATGTCAACATGGTAGTTGTACCCTTAACAATCAGACAGTCTTTGAGAAGCTGAAAGCAATCCTAATAGATGAATCTGTTTTGTTTGTCCTGGATTTTTTCAGACCTTTCAAAACAGCAATTGATCTTTGAGATCTGGGGTAGATGCAGTCTTCATGCTGGATGAGGAGTCTCGACTAGAGAAGTCTCCAAGAAATCCAACCAGGGTTAGAAGTACTCTTGTCTACAAAAGGAGCATTTGGAATTGTTGGCTCTTTAACATTTTGAAGACTATAGCCAACATGGTAACAAGGAATTAATCATTCAAACTGATCACAGAGATCATTCAATTGAAGTCTTTTGTTGCAACCATTCAATGTAAACACTGTTCACAACTTCACATTGCTGGAAAAGAATCTCATTGCCAACGTATTGTTCTGAGTGTAAAATAAATTAAAGGTTTAAGAAATACTAGGATTGTATAAGGAGGAAGAAGGATGGATGAATGAATGCAAGTCTTGCGTACTATTGTTTGAGTTTCGCAAATTTTGTGAAGAAGCACATTTTCAAGATAGAGCTTCATCTTACACAGATGGAGATATGAGAAGACTTTCTTTTTTGTTTTTCTGTATCTGATTGAAAACTAAATAGGGGAAAGGATTGTTTTGAAAATCAAGGATGTTGAACAGTTCTATATGCTTTTTAAAAACAAATGACCTGCTATTTATTATAAATGCGACCTGCATTGTTTGTTCATGCAGTGGAGGAAAGAATACCGAAAGGTTGGAGCCAGAGGTATGTACAAAGATAGGTTCAGCTGGCAACAAGTAGCTGATTGATTTCTGGTATGGTGACCAGTGTTTGGTAACAAAGATTTTCTGCCTGTGACCACTATATGATGAATGCTGGATAGTTGAGCAGCTTATGGGTGTCAATATTTCATCAGAAGCTATTGGATTTTCAAAAAGGAAGGTGCACTGCATTCTTCTGCAATAAAACAAAACCTCAAGCCTGAAGCAAATCAGTTTGTTTCTTTTTAGCAGTTGCTGTATGCTGTAACTTTGAACCAATACGTCAGAGACTTTATAATGAGCTTGCAAAGGAAGTTCAAAGAAAACAGCAATGCTGTACAAGCCAAAAGGATCATCACAGCAAAACATGCAGCAAGCACCAGTGAAAGTCTTCCCAGTTCTTCCTACTGCCCGTAATGCCCTTAATGTCTACCCAAATGTGCATGTAAGGGGAGTGATATAAAGGGCTTACAGTTTTAACTAGGGGGGTTAAGTGTTAAGGGTTCAAAAGTTTTTACTTGCAGCTAGCATCTACATATTTGTCAAAAATTAGTAATCCTTGTCTGGTCTCTTCCTTATTGGAAGGATGTTGTGAAACTTGAAAGGGTTCAGAACAGATTTACAAGGATGTTGCCAGAGTTGGAGGATTTGAGCCAAAGGGAGAGGCTGAATAGGCTGGGGCTTTTTTTCCCTGGAGCGTCAGAGGCTGCAGGGTGACCTTATAGAGGTTTATAAAATCATGAGGGGCATGGATAGGATAAATAGACAAAGTCTTTTCCCTGGGGTGAGGGAGTCTAGAACTAAAGGGCATAGGTTTAGGGTGAGAGGGGAAAAATATAAAAGAGACCTAAGGGGCAAACTTTTCATGCGGAGGGTGGTACGTGTATGGAATGAGCTGCCAGAGGATGTGGTGGAGGCTGGTACAATTGCAACATTTAAAAGGCATTTGGATGGGTATATGAATAGGAAGGGTTTGGAGGGATATGGGCCGGGTGCTGGCAGGTGGGACTAGATTGGATTGGGATATCTGGTCGGCACGGACAGGTTGGACTGAAGGGTCTATTTCCGTGCTGTACATCTCTGACTCTAAGTACAGATAGCTGGCCCATGTCTTCTATTAACCTGGTCAAAAAGATGGGTAAATTGGGGAATTCTGCATACTTCTATAAAATATTTAACTTTTCATAGAATCTTTACATTGCAGAAAGAGGCAATGTAGCCCAGAGTCTGTACTGACACTTCGATGAGCATCCCCACAGACCCACCATACACACCATCCCCATAACCTCACATGGAGTTTTGTGACAACTCCCAGAATTTCCAGTATCCTACTCTGGTGAGACTTTTTTTTATAGATATTTTTATTAAAAAAAGAAAATTTAAGATTTTTTACAAAATTACAAAAATAATACAAACTAGTTTCTTCCACTTTACAATATAACAACAACACCAATATAAAATTATATAAAAGAAACAAACTACTAATCTATTTTACAAACAACCAAAACATAAAATAGGATATCATACATTACTAACAGTAAACAACAAGGTAACTAAACTAGATACATACTCAAAACAGATTTGTATCAAGTCATAATAAAACCAGTATTTATACGGGATTCTTCCTCCTGAGGGCCCCCGAACCAGCTACAACCATCACCACAGCTAAGCAAAAGCCCTGGACAGTATGACCGAGATATCTGTGTCGATGTAGTTCAAAAAGGGCTGCCATGTTTTTTGGTGCACCATATTAGTGAGGAAGTCAAGGGGGATATATTCCATGACTATCCTGTGCCAGTTTGGAAGTCCTGGGGGGGGCTTTCGGATACCCAATTCACTAAAATATTTTTCCTCACACAAAAGGAGCGCATAGTAAATAATTTCCTCCCGTATACGTCCAGGGAGGGAAGATTTGGAGAGCCCAAAAGTAGGGACATTGGATCCGATTCAATCTCCGTACCCAAACCCTCTGTCAAGGCATTCCCTACTCTATCCCAATACCTACGGATCTTATGACATGTACACAGACAATGCGTGAGAGTGCCAAGTTCTATTTTACATTTAGGACACATTGGGAATGCTCTTACCTTGAACTCTGCGAGTTGCTCAAATGCCATGTGAGCACTGTGAAGTATCTTTAATTGAGTAGCCTGAGTTCTGTTACAGATAGATATCTTCCGGGCATTTTCCCAAACATCCTCCCACATTTCTAAAGAGATTTCCAATCCTAATTCTTGATTCCAGGTTTTATATAACCATTCCATGTCCTTCGATACCTTATTGCATAATGAGTGATAAAGAGTACTGACCGAGGGCAGCCCAATTGGCCAAAGCACTCTCCTTTCCATATCTGATTTATAAGGATCGACCAACAGTATGGTCTTCTTTTGTGTAAAGTCTCGTATTTAAAAATACCGAAAGAGGTCCTGGCTAGGCAGTCCAAACTTCTAGTGCAGCTACTCAAAGGACATCATAACCTCCCCATTGAACAGGTCTCCCAAACAGGAGATACCTCTGGACTCCCAAGTTTTGAATGTAGCATCCGTCAGCCCTGGCTGGAATCCCATTGTTCCCACTATGGCGGTATAAGGGGAGACCATTTGCAGGTTACCCTCATCTTGTCGCATTATCCTCCAGGCTTTGATTGTATTTAGTACAATAGGGTTTTTACAATAGTCCATAATAACTCTCATCTTGTCCATAAATAATAGATTGATGAGGGGGCATTTTGCTTGGGAGGTCTCAATACCTAACCAGATTGATTGTGGGTCACAAGAGACCCATAAGATAATAAGGAGCTCAACTGATACCTCCTGAAATCTGGAAAGTCCTCCCCTTACTTGTGAAAGGTGCAGCATTTCTAACTTGATAAGGGGCCGGCTGTGATTCCAAACAAAGGAGCCGAGCCAATTGTAAAGTTAATGCAACGCCTGTCACGGCAGCATCGAGGGGAGCATTCTCATAGGATATAGAAGACAAGGTAGAATATTCATCTTAACTAAGGATATTGGGAGACCTTCCCAGCGTTGAAGGACCTGCCTTATTTTCTCTAATAAGTGTACGCAATTGGCTTTATATAGCTGACCAAACACTGGAGTAATAAAAATACCGAAGTACAGAAAACCTTCTAGCGACCACCAAAACGGAAAATAAGATCCGCCCGGAAAATTGGACATACTTGCAAGGCCTCCCAACGGCAGGGCCTCCGATTTCATAAAATTGATTTTGTAACCTGAAAACATACCAAATAGATTGACCACTTGAATTATGACAATAGACAATAGACAATAGATGCAGGAGTAGGCCATTCTGCCCTTCGAGCCTGCACCGCCATTCAATATGATCATGGCTGATCATATTGGGGCACGGATGTCAAAGGATCACTTAAGAGGAGGAGATCATCATCCGCATAGAGTGTAATTTTGTGCTTGCTCGATCCAACCCTCGGAGCCATTATATTAGGGTCAGCTCGTATAGCTTCTGTTAGTGGTTCAATCACTAGTGTAAATAATAATGGTGAGAGAGGACATCCCTGGCGACAACCTCTGCCAACGCTAAAGCTATCTGAACTTAAACCGTTGGTGATCACTGCTGCTTTGGGATCATTATATAATACTGAAACCCATTTAATAAAGACCTCTCCAACACCAAACCGTTCCAGCATATAAAAAAAATGGCCATTCTACCCGATCAAATGCCTTCTCTGCATCTAGGAAGGCAACTAAACCCGGTATTACTTCCTGCGGTAGGCTAGTATCATATTTAAGACCCTTCTAATGTTATTAGTTGACCTGCAACCCTTTATAAACCCCGTCTGGTCCTCTTTTATAATGAATGGTAAAACCCTCTCCAGTCTTAATGCTAACATTTTTGAGAGAATTTGAAAATCCATATTTAACAAGGATATGGATCTATATGAAGAGCAATCTTCTGGGGCCTTTCCCTTCTTGAGAATGAGAGAAATATTTGCTTCTCTCAATGAAGGCAAGAGTGAATAGTTGTACATATTTATGAGTGGCCCAGCCAATTCCCCTATAAATTCTTCATAGAACTCAACCTGGAATCTGCCTGGCCCAGGTGCTTTGCCACTCTGAAGCTGCCTAACCACGTCCTGTGCCTCATGGGTTGTCAAGCGGGCATTTAAGAGCGACACCTGCTCCGAGATTAAGCTCGTAAGGGCCAGATTTTTAAAGGAAGACTCCATCTTCCTAGTTCTATTCTCACAGTCCTGTGACTTATACAATTCAAAATAGAATTTTCTAAAGGCTGTATTGATCTTTTTACGATCACAAGTCAGGGTAGCAGCACTCTCTCTAATGGACATAATAGCTTGAGGAGCCTTTTTCTTTCTGGCAAGGTATGCTAGATTTCTCTCAAGTATATCCCTACTGCCTTTATACTCTAAGGATTCATTCAATTTCTCCTGTCTATATCTGATGTATGCTTTCTTCTTTTTCTTAATCAAAACCTCAATTTCTCTAGTCATCCAGCTTTCCCTACACCTATCAGCCTTTCCTTTCACCCTAACAGGAATACACTGTCTCTGGACTCTATCTTATTTTTTAAGGCTTCCCATTTTCCAGCCGTCTCTTTACCTGCGAACATCTGCCCCCAATCAGCTTTTGAAAGTTTATGCTTAATACCTCAAAATTATCCTTCCTCCAATTTAGAACTTCAACTTTTAGATCCTTTTCCATCACTATTTTAAAACTAATAGAATTATGGTCACTGGCCCCAAAGTGCTCTCCCACTGTCACCTCAGTTACCTGACTGAACTGATTTCCCAACAGTAGGTCAGATTTTGTACTTTCTCTAGTAGGTACATCCACATACTAAATCAGAAAATGTTCTTGTATACACAAATTCTTCTCCATCAAAACCCTTAACTCTATGGCAGTCCCATACCATAACCATATTCTTACAGATAACTGAAATCTCCTTACAAATTTGTTTCTCAATTTCCTGCTAACTATTGGAGATCTATAATACAATCCCAATAAAGTGATCATCCCTTTCTTATTTCTCCACCCAAATAACTTCCTTGGATGTATTCCCAGGAATATCCTCCCTAAGTACAGCAGCAATGCTATCCCTTATCAAAAACAC
Source organism: Chiloscyllium punctatum (assembly GCF_047496795.1). NCBI lineage: Eukaryota > Metazoa > Chordata > Chondrichthyes > Orectolobiformes > Hemiscylliidae > Chiloscyllium > Chiloscyllium punctatum. The sequence continues at coordinate 60,348,697 of NC_092747.1, read as the reverse complement.
CACTCCCCCTCCTCTCTTGCCTCCCTTTCTATCCTTCCTATAGCATTTGTATCCTGGAACATTAAGCTGCCAGTCTTGTGCATCCGAGACACTTTTCTGTAACTGCTATGATATCCCCCGTCCCATGCTCCTAACCATGCCCTGAGTTCATTTGCCTTCCCTGTTAGGCATTTTGCATTGAAGTAAATGCAGTTTAATTTATCAGTCCTACCTTGTTCTATGCTTTGTTCCTGTCTGCCCTAACTGTTTGACTCACTCCATTTCTCAACTGTACCGGTCTCAGATTGAGCTCTTTCCTCACTATTTCCCTGGGTCCCACTGCAACCCCCAATTTAAATCCTCCCGATCAGCTCTAGCAAATCTCCCTGCCAGTACATTAGGCCCCTTCCAATTCAGGTGCCATCAGTTTTTCTCGTACAGGTCACTTCTATCCCAGAAGAGATTCCAATAATCCAAAAACGTGAACCCTTCTCCCGTGCACTAGCTCCTCAGCCACACATTTATCTGCTCTATCCTCCTATTCCTACCTTCATTAGCTCGTAGCTAAGATATTACTACCCTTGAGGACCTCCTTTTTAAATTCCTGCCTAATCTTCTATATTTTCCCTTCAGAATTTCATCCTTTTCCCTTCTTAAGTCAGTTCCGATTGGCCTCTTGAATGAAAGGACAATACAAACAAGGATTCGGAGGCTTCGAAAGAAAGGTAAATAGGGAACCAAAATAACAAAATGCTGGAAATGCAAGAGCAAAAGTGTCTTTAAAATAGAGTTGAATTTAGAACATCTGATAGTGAATTTGTAAGGGTTACCTACAATGATAAAGACAGCTTAGATACTTTGGTCTGATTGTCACAAATCCTATAGGAAGGATGTTTACAAACGAAAACCAAATAGCAGGCACTCCTGAATCAAAAATGCACTGCCAGATGTGCAAGACCGAGTTACAAAATATTTCATTCCAATTGTCTCTGATACAGTTATCATGAAAGTTAAAGTACCAACAGGATTGAGAAAAGCAAAGAAATCTTGAAGAATGATCCAGATGGTCAACTTGAACATAAACAAGATTAGGCTGTTTCACTGAATATGGTTTGTTACAGACTGCCCTACAAGATGTCATATAGATGTCATGATAGCCCAAGGCTGAGATTGATATTATTTGTCCTTCAAAAGGTTGATCACAGCAAACAAACATGAACAAATCTTCATTTGAAATTGGCGTGGAGAATATAAGTTGAAAATTTAAACAGAAGGAAGAAGTAACTCCAACATCTGAAATATAGACTTTAGTGTAAAGCAGCAAATTACTTTTGATGGTAACAGGATGGATTGGGATCTTTAAGAGATGGCCTAGATGTTGAAATTTGAATAAAGTAGGAATAAATACAGTATTACATTTTTGGCCCACTTGAAATCAGAGGCTGTTACAACACCAGACAGATGGCATTTTAAATTCTTCAGTTCCAGTGATACTAAAGAAATTTCAGAAATGAGTAGGATAAGACAACAGTAAAGGACAAGAGTCTACTTAGCAGTCCAAAACTCTTACAACATACAGTAGGGAACAATAACATTTGCTGTTAGATCAATAATGTTACGATACAGCTGGCTAGCAGGTTATTTTTGCGTCTTGGATCTGGGCTTGAAATCAATCTCAATGATCAGTCAAAAGCTTCTGACTTTTGGTTGTGGGAAATACAAAATAAAAGTTGTCAATTTCAGAGTTGTTATGGTGCAGGAAGAGGCCATTCAGCCCATCAGCTTTATTACTTAGTGGCAGTCTCCTAGCTTTTCCTTGTATCCTTGCACATCACTTCTGTTCTGATTGTTATCTAATGCACTCTTAAATCTGCCTCCGCTAATTTCCAGGCAGTGCACTCCATACCCTAACTACTTGCTGGGTGAAAAAATATTTTTTCTTGCGTCACCTTTCCTTCATTTGCATATCACTTTAAACTTATATCCTCTTGTTCTTTTTTCTTTTGTGAGTGGCATCAGCTTCTCCAATCTAATCTGTCTAACCAGTTCATGATTTTGAAAACCTCTTTCAAATTCCATCTCAGTCATTTTCTCTCTATTGCGACCAACTTCTTCAATTTATTTTCATGACTGAAGTTTTTAATTCCTGGAACTATTATAGAGTCATAGAGATGTACAGCATGGAAACAGACCCTTTGGTCCAACCCGTCCATGCCTACCAGATATCCCAACCCAATCTAGTCCCACCTGCCAGCATGCTGCCCATATCCCTCCAAACCCTTCCTATTCATATAGCCATTCAAATGTTGCTTAAATGCTGTAATTGTACCAGCCTCCACCACTTCCTCTGGCAGCTCATTCCATATCCCTACCACCCTGTGTGTGAAAACGTTGCCCCTTCGGTCTCTTTTATATCTTTCCCCTCTCATCCTAAACCTATGCCCTCTAGTTCTGCACTCCCCGACCTCAGGGAAAAGACTTTCACTATTTACCCTATGCATGCCAAATCTCTATAAGGTCACCCCTCAGCCTCTGACGCTCCAGGGAAAACAGCCCCAGCCTGTTCAGCCTCTCCCTTTCGCTCAAATCCCCCAACCCTGGCAGCATCCTTGTAAATCTTTTCTGAACCTTTTCAAGTTACACAGCATCTTTCCGATAGGAAGGAGACCAGAATTGCACGCAATATTCCAAGAGTGGCCTAACCAATGTCCTGTACAGCCGCAACATGACCTCCCAAGTCCTCTTATGCTCGCATCCAAATTGTTTATGTAAATGACAAAAAGTAGAGGACCCAGCACTGATCCTTGTGGCACTCCATTGGTCACAAGCCTCCAGTCTGAAAAACAACCCTCCACCACCACCCTCTGTCTTCTACCTTTGAGCCAGTTCTGTATCCAAATGGTTAGTTCTCCATGAGAGATTCCATGAGATCCAAATTTGCTAATCAGTCTCCTATGGGGAACCTTGTAAATCACTTCTGTACTCTCTCCAAGGCATGCACATCTTTCCTATAATGTGGCAGCTAGAACCGGACACTACATTCCAGCTGAGGTCTAACAACTGTCTCATACAACTTCAACATTAGAATCATAGAGTCGTATAGCATGGAAACAGACCCTTTGGTCTTACTCATCCATGCTCACCGGATATTCCTCTGACTGAGTCCCATTTGCCAGAATTTGGCGCATATCCCTCTAAATCCTTCCTATTCAAATATTCACCCTGATGGCTTTTAAATATTAATTGTACCAGCTGCCACAACTGCCCCTGGCTGCTCTTTAAACTTTTCTCCTTAAACCTATGCCCTCTAGTTTTGGGCACACCCACCAGAGGAAAAAATACCTCGATTATTCACCCTATTCATGCTCCAGAGAAAAAGGTCCCAGCCTTTTCAACTTCTCCCTATAGCTCACACTCTCAGTCCCAGTAACATCCTTGTGCATCTCAAGTTTAACAACATCCTTCCTATAGAAGGCTACATACAGAAGGTGACCAGAATCGTATACAGTATTCTAAAAGTGGCCTTACCAATGTCTGCACATGATATCCCAACTCCTTTAAATATTCTGACCAAGGAAGGCAAGCATGCCAAATGCCTTCTTCACCACCCTGTCTACTTGCGACTCCACTTTCAAGGAACTATGCACTGGCACCTCTCGATCTCCTTGTTCAGCAACACTCGCCAGGACTGTACCATAAACTGTCTCAGTCCTGCCCTGGTTTGTCTTACCAAAATGCAACATATCACAGTTATCTAAATTAAATTCCATCTGCCATTCCTTGGCCCACTGATCAAGGGCCTGGTGTACACTGATATAAACTTCATCACTGTCCACAACACCACCTATTTTGGTGTCATCTTCAAACTTACTAACCACACATCGTACATTCACATTAAAATAATTTACATAAATGATGAAAATGCGGAACCAGCTACTGATCCTTTTGGCACATCACTTCTCACAGGATTCCAGTCTGAAAACAACCCTCCACCACTACCTTCTGTCTTCTACCTTCAAGTCAATTTTATATCCATTTGGTTCGCTCCCCTGGATCCCACCTAACCTTACTAAACAAATTTCCACATGGAACCTTGTTGAATGCTTTGCTGAAGTCCATATAGATGTTTACTACTTTACCTTCATTAATCTTCACCTCTTTAAGAAAGTCAATTAAGTTAGTGAGACATGATTTTTCACATACAAAGCCACGCTGACTATCCCTAATCAATCCTTGCCTTTCCAAATGCATGTCAATACTGTCCCTCAGGATATCCATCAGTGATGTAAGGCTTACCTGGCTACAGTTCCCCAAATTTTCCTTAGATCCTATTTCCTTACACTTGTACTCAATGCCCCTATTAATAAAGCCAAGAACATTGCGCTCTGCATCTGTCCTGCTGCCTTCCATGATCTGCGCACATAAACGTCCAGGTCCCACTGTTCCTGTACCCCCTTTAGGATTTACCTATTTACATCATTTTTCAATATCCTTTTGAGCAAAGGGCATCACCTCACACATCATTGCACTGAATATCATCTACCACCTATCTACCCACTCCACCAACTTATCAATGCTTTCCTGGAGATCCATACTGTCCTTCTTACAGTTTACAATTCGTCTATTTTAAGGTCAACCGCAAAGTTTGAAATTATCCCTGACACACCAAGATCCAGAACAATAATAAGAAAAACAAGGTCCTAATTCTGACAACCGGGCAACTCTATTTGAAATTTTCCTCCAGGCTAAAAATATCCTCTGACCATTTCTCTGTTTCCTATCACTCAACCATTTCCATATCCACATTCCTCCTGCCCCTTTTATATCATGACCTATAATTTTTCTCATTATGTTTGCTGTATATCTCATTCACATTTCTGTTGCCTCATTGTGAATGAGACCAAACACCCTCAAAATATATTAAGAAGCTAGTCTAGATGCAAACCTTTTCTCATTTTAAAGGTAAGGTGTTGCATTTAAGATGCAATTCAAACTACTCAACCTTAAGCAAAATAGGTTTTATTTTTACATCACAATTATAATACAGACAAAATAAAAAGAAAAGGTTGATAAGGTTCCCCATGGTAAGCTTATGCAGAAAGTCAGGAGGCATGGGATAGAGGGAAATTTGGCCAATTGGATAGAAAACTGGCTAACCGGTCGAAGGCAGAGAGTGGTGGTAGATGGTAAATATTCAGCCTGGAGCCCAGTTACAAGTGGAGTTCCGCAGGGATCAGTTCTGGGTCTTCTGCTGTTTGTAATTTTTATTAATGACTTAGATGAGGGAGTCGAAGGGTGGGTCAGTAAATTTGCAGATGATACGAAGATAGGTGGAGTTGTGGACAGTGAGGAGGGCTGTTGTCGGCTGCAGAGGGACTTAGATATGATGCAGAGCTGGGCTGAGGAGTGGCAGATGGAGTTCAACCCTGCCAAGTGTGAGGTTGTCCATTTTGGAAGAACAAATAAGAATGCGGAATACAGGGTTAATGGTAGGGTTCTTAGTCAGGTGGAGGAACAGAGGGATCTTGGGGTCTATGTACATAGATCTTTGAAGGTTGCCACTCAGGTGGATAGAGTTTGTAAGAAGGCCTATGGAGTATTATCGTTCATTAGCAGAGGGATTGAATTCAAGAGTCGTGAAGTGATGTTGCAGCTGTACAGGACTTTGGTTAGGCCACAGTTGGAGTACTGTGTGCAGTTCTGGTCGCCTCACTTTAGGAAAGATGTGGAAGCTTTGGAGAGGGTGCAGAGAAGATTTACCAGGATGTTGCCTGGAATGGAGAATAGGTCGTACGAGGATAGGTTGAGAGTTCTCGGCCTTTTCTCGTTGGAACGGCGAAGGATGAGGGGTGACTTGATAGAGGTTTATAAGATGATCAGAGGAATAGATAGAGTAGACAGTCAGAAACTTTTTCCCCGGGTACAACAGAGTGTTACAAGGGGACATAAATTTAAGGTGAAGGGTGGAAGGTATAGGGGAGATGTCAGGGGTGGGTTCTTTACCCAGAGAGTGGTGGGGGCATGGAATACGCTGCCCGTGGGAGTGGTAGAGTCAGAATCATTGGCGACCTTTAAGCGGCATTTGGATAGGTACATGGATGGGTGCTTAATCTAGGTTAGAAGTTCGGCACAACATCGTGGGCCGAAGGGCCTGTTCTGTGCTGTATTGTTCTATGTTCTATGTTCTAAAAGAATTGGCTTAACAAAATACGTATTATTAACTATTAATCAACTGTTCCAATATAATAACATCCCATAAACACAGCTTTGACAGAGGCAAATTCAGTAAAGCTTATTGTCTCAAATGCAATTCTAACAGCAGGAAGAGAATCTCAGCTTTTAGCCATAACAGCTATAACAGAGAGAGCAATAAGAACTCCACATCCGGCTTCAAGAGTCTAGGAACTGCAGAAAGCTAAAACTAAAGATCATGGTTCTGCGGGTGCTTGGCGTCACCCATTCAGGCTGCTTCTATTATTCCAACTTAAAAAATACAAAGACCTCACAAGCTGCTTAATTTATTGTCATGGAGCAGACCAGTCAGCATTTCTGTCTTAACCTTTTTTTTAATAATAAAAACCAGGGCAAATTTCACACCTTCCCTCTTAAAAAATGAACTATATGCAAAGATGGCTTCATTTTTATAAACCTTTAGCCTCACGTTATTAGTACATTACAATACACATACATTATATTGTCTTTAAGCATTCACTACAGTCCATTTCAGTCAGTTTCTCTCCGTCTCTCACCAAACATCTCCATCTCCCTTCATCAAAGTCACGACAATGCGTTGGAAATTACATTCTCTTCTGACACATTATAATTTTCAAATTGAATGGCTGCAATAATATGCTCCATCTAAATAGTCTGGAATTTCATCCTTAAATTTTTTCAAATCTTTAATGGGTTAGTATCAGTATATACAATTGTCTCAGACACATTACTAGCAATATAAATGTTGAAATGTTGCAATGCCAACACTAAACTCAGGTCTCCTTCTCAATTGCAGAACTTTTCTGTTGATGGTTATTCAATTTTCTGGAAAAATACCCAATAGGTCTTTCTATCTTCTCATCATCTTGCAAGAATACACTAATTCATAAATCATTAGCCACTTCAGCTTTTTGAACTCCTTCAAAATGCTCCTCTCTAAAAGTGTCATATGTTTGATCTATTTTCAATGCCCTTATCCACCTACTAAAGTTACTTTGTTTGATCATTTCAAACTTTATATATGTTTGACTAGGTTTTCTCCTTAGATTCATAAAACATTGTAGGCTTCTGGTACTAGTTCATATGCTCAAGATGTTTTTTTTTAACCTCATCATAGTCCCCAGATATCTCCTCTCATAGTAATGCAAATACCTCACTAGTTTACTTAACAACTTTGTTTGAATCAACAATACCCACACGGTGACCAGCCATTTCACTCGTTTAATCACCTTCTCAAATGAAATGAAAAAGGCTTCAACATTATTCTCATTGAACTTAGGCAATACTTGGACAGGCTTAAACAATACTCATCAGGCCTCTAGTCACAATGGGATTGTGTTCTATCACTGTCCTCATTACTACTCCGACCTTTCACCTCTACCTCTACCATTTTAAGTCGACTTCGAGTTTCCAGTTCCAACCTGAAGTTCAAAAAGATTCTTTCTCCCTTTCTTCTACTAGGCCTTTCCTTTTCTTTTCTTTTTGTTCTGCCAGAACTATTCTTTCTTTTTACTTTTTCCCTCTGCTAGAACTATTCTCTCTTTGTTTTTCTTTTGCTTTCAATCGCAATTCAAACGGTTTAATTTCCTTTTCACGTTCAAGCTGCTTCATTTGCAACTGAATTTTAACTAATTCCAATGATTCCGATGGCATTTCTCGCAATCATAAATATTGAGCTGTTGCTGCAATCAACCCCCCTTTTTTGCACGGACAAAGGCAACCCAAACCCAGCCTTCCTGCCAATTCAAAAAACGTTGCCTTGCTCACTTTCTGCAAAACTCCCAACATGACTACTTCCTCCTCCAGGAAACTCTTAGTGACAGAAAGAGCCATTATTACACAACGCACATCTAATTTAAACCAACCAAATGCAACACCTGAAATAAAAAAAAACAACATTCAGACTCACTGCCTACGAGTCCAATAATCCTAACCCTAACCTGACATTAGAGATTTTGATTCCAATAAGAACCCCTAATTTGTTATGGACCAGACTAAACCCTATAAAAAATGTATTAAGATAATAGTTTAGACCCTAGCTTTTTTGTCATCTTAAATGTAAGTGTAAGGTGTTGCATTCCAGATGCAATTTGATTGGTCAAGCTACTCAAATTTAAGAAAAACTAATTTCATTTTTATACTACATTTAAAATAGACCAAATTTTTAAAATTGGCTTAACTGTAATACTATCAAAATGCTTAACAAAATAATACATATATTAACCCCTATTAATTAACTGTTCCAATACAGTGAGATCCCATAAACACAATGTTGGCAAAGGTAAATTCAGTAAAATAGATTGTCTCACATGCAATTCTAGCAGCAGTAAAAGAACCCCAGCTTTTATCTGTAACAGAGAGAGGAATAAGAGCTTCCACATCCAACTTTAAGATCCCAGCAATTGCTGAAAGCTAAAACTAAGCATCCTGGTTCTGTGGGAGCTTGACGCCACCCATTCAGGCTACTTCTATTATTCCAACTTTAAAGAAAAACCCCAATGACTCAAGTTATTTAGTGGCTTTGAGCAGACTACTCACCACCTTTAACATAATCTTTCTTCATTTAAAAAAAAGACAAAATACGCCTCTTAAAAATATAGTGTCATCATGTGCCTCTTCAAAAAAACTCCTGCAAGTTGTTAGAAGTCCATTCTGACTTTTCCTGATTAACCTATGACTGCCAGCTCTCTCCTGAATACGTTTTTAATAGAAGTTTCCAACCACCAAAGTTAAACTAACTGGTCTATAATTTCTGGGATCATCCTTACAAGCTTTCTTGATCAAGGCCACAATGTCTGCAGTTCTCTAGTCTTCTGGCACCTCCTCCAGGGAAGCATGAAAGATTAAGACAGTCATCCCTGCAATTTCTACCCTCACGTCCTTCATAATTCTTGGATACACCTCACTTTAGTCCTAGTACGTGATGATGTTAAGTGCCAACAATCTATCCAAGATTTCTTTCTTGTTAATTTTGAACCTTTATAGTAATAAGAATTTTCTTCTGTCACCATGATAGGAGCAGCATCCCGCTCTTTTGTATAGTGGGATCAAAGTATTAATTTAATGGTTCTGAAGAGTCACCTGACTCAAAATGTTGACTCCTTTCTTCACACAGTTGACGCCAGACCTGCTGAGTTTCTCCAGCAGTTTCTGTTTTGTTCATTTAACACCTGAGCCATGCCCACTGCTTCCAGGTGAAAATTCTCTTTTTGGTCTCCAATTGGCCTTTTTCCTCCTTTAATCAGTTTCGTACTGTTTATATGCCTATTGAAAACTTTAGGATCACCTTTATGCGAGTTGTAAGTTTTTTTTATAGATTAGCTTCGTTTTTCTTATTTGCTTTTCACCTTTCCCCAAAACCTCATTGATTATGATTCTCAATAACATCAGTCATAAGACTTTTTTTCTAATCACGGAATCATAGCATCTCTATACAGGGGAACCTCGATTATCCAAACATGATGGGCAGGTACTATTTCATTCGGATAAACAATTATTCAGTTAATTGATTAAATGCCTTTCCTCTGGGGCTTGGAGCTTTTAAATTCTGCTCCCCATTCAGGAGACTGCAGCAGCCCCCGACCCCGGGCAACTCCTCCCCCCCCCAGCCCCCGACCCCGGGCAACACCTCCGCCCCCCGCCCAGCCCCCGACCCCAGGCAACACCTCCTCCCCCCCCGCCCAGCCCCCGACCCCGGGCAACACCTCCCCCCCCCCCCAGCTCCCGACCCCGGGCAACACCTCCTCCCCCCCCGCCCAGCCCCCGACCCCGGGCAACACCTCCTCCCCCCCGCCCAGCCCCCGACCCCGGGCAACACCTCCCCCCCCCGCCCAGCCCCCGACCCCAGGCAACACCTCCCCCCCCCCCCCCCAGCTCCCGACCCCAGGCAACACCTCCTCCCCCCAGCCCCGGACAACACCTCCCCCCCAGCCCCCAACCCCATGTAATACCTCCCCTTGCTCCCAAAACTGCCCCCAACACTGTACAACACCTTCCCCCGGCCAACACTGCACCCCCACCCCCTTCCTCCTCACCCCCTCTCCAGGGCGGCTGGACCAGACACCAACAAGAATGCTGCAGCTGCCTTTGTGCGGTAAGTCTCCAAATAGCACACATAGCCACAGCCACACACACAACTTTTTACTGCAATGTTTTGACAGGTTCCACCTTTGCCTGTAACAGGACAATGTAGGAGAGATTATCTGGGGAAGTGGGGGGTGGGGGGGGGCTGTTTAGGGTAGAACTCCAGGGAAAGTGTGGGGACAGAGAGAGGGCAGGCAATCAGTCTTTTGGAGACGGTGCCTGTTTAATCATTGTAAACAAAAGACACGATTACTGTTGGAAACACATCTTTGATGTAATGTTTCCATCGGGACCTTGAGATCTCCTTCAGATAATCCGATTTTCAGATAATTGAGGTTCCCCTGTATTGTGGAAATAGGCTTTCAGTCCATCGAGTCTATACTGACCCTCCGAACAGCATCTCACCCAGAACCTGCCCCATACGCTATCCCCATAATCCTGCATTTCCCACGGCTAATCCACCTAGCCTGTACATCCCTGGACAGAATGGGCTATTTAGCATGGCCAATCCACCTAATCTGCATATCTTTGGACTGAATTTGAATTATCAAATTAATGGTAATTTCTACCTCCTTTGTCATGCAGGGATTCTGGATTTGTTGATCTTATTTTTTCCATTAGAGGGTGTGTACCTTGACCGTATCCAAACCATCTACTCTTTGAAAGTGGAACACTGTTCAATTACTGTTTTTCCCACCAACCTCTTATTTCCATCATTCCTGCTCAGCTCGATTCTTGCCCCATTAAACTCAGCTCTCCACCAACTCATTTTTCTTACTTAGAATGGTGATAAGTCATTCTCCAACACTGCCCTGAAACTCATGATACAAGGTGTGCTGTCTCCTAAATATTTCCTTAACAGGAGTAATTCATTTTTATGGAGTAATTCTATCGTCAAGGAAAGGTCAAGGAAAATATTACATTACTAAACTGTAATGGCTTCCCAAGATTCATCCTCAATCACCTTACAGCCATAGAGTTAGAGATGTACAGCATGGAAACAGACCCTTCGGTCCAACCCGTCCAGGCCGACCAGATATCCCAATCCAATCTAGTCCCACCTGCCAGCACCCGGCCCATAGCCATCCAAACCCTTCCTATTCATATACCCATCCAAATGCCTCTTAAATGGTGCAATTGTATCAGTCTCCACCACATCCTCTGGCAGCTCATTCCATACACGTACCAACCTCTGCGTGAAAAAGTTGCGCCTTAGGTCCTTTTTATATCTTTCCCCTCTCACCCTAAACCTATGCCTTCTAGTTCTAGACTCCCCCACCCCAGGGAAAAGACTTTGTCTATTTATCCTATCCATGCCCCTCATAATTTTGTAAACCTCTATAAGGTCACCCCTCAGCCTCCGACTTCTTGGAGAAGACTATCAAAAACATGACTTTGCATCTAACTTTACCATAAAGTTGACCTGAGTGCTTGAAGGAAACAATTAATTCTGAAATAGAAATGTTTTCCATTTTGATAGCCTTCAGTAAAGCAAGCACATGACCACAGAAGAAAACTGAAAGTCTTAAAAAACTGCATCATTCAAGTTTTCTCAACAAAACAATCTGAGCTTATTCCTGTGATGTGAATAGGATATATACAGAAGTGAATGAAGTAACGTATTATTGAAAAAAATCAATTAAACATAAAAACATATTTAATTGCAGGGCCAGGATAAATTCAAATCTGGTAATACGAGGAACAATAAAATCTAAACTTTTATTCCTCCATATTCGTCAACCAAGATTAATGCTATTGTCCTACAATGTACAAAAATTAAGAATATTATGAATTGTACACTATGAAGTGTTTTGCAAAGAGAAAAATTATTCTTAAATGGAGTCCAACAAAAAGAAGAAAAAGTATTAAACTAGAAATCGTAAAACATAACACACATCGAGAGATAAATGTGTTACCTTTTCATGTACTTAATAACCAGATCCAACTTTTCCAGATCTTTTTCTTCAATGAGATCAGTGCAATACTTTACTACCTGCAAAATGTCCTCTTCCACTGGCTCTGAACAAACACAAATGATGCTGCATTAGAAATGAAAATGCTAAGAAGTTCATGAACATACAATTGCAGTTTTTTTTGTAAAAGATTTTATACACTCCATCGCATTATATCCTTGAAGATACTGCGTACCACATGCAATCGCAAACTAAATATCTAAAGTCATTAAAGCTGCAATTTTTAAAAACAAATTAAACAAAATGAGTAACAAGTAACGTTTCCGGTCAAGTGATCCTTCCTCAGAATCAGATCCAAAACATTAACTCTGATTTCTCTTTCCAAATACTGTCAGATCTGCTGAGCATTTCCAACAATTTCTGTTTTTGATTCTGATTTACATCATCCACAGTTCTTTCAGCTTTTAAACAAAATGAGGAGCTTGCAAATGGTTCCAAATCTGTATCAAATGATTAGCCTAACAACCCAGAAATTCAAATCCATCTGAGTATTGTACTATATGGTGGCTCAGCTGGGTAACTCCAAACATTCCAATTCAATGCCAACTCATGGTCAGCTACACTAAGACAATTGTATGAGCAAGGCAAAACTAGTCACTCATACACAGAACCCTTCTGGCTGGTTTCTGTTTTCTTTTTCATTTAAAAATGCTATGGAAATGTAGAATAAAACTTCTGTAAGAACAGGTGTACCTGAAAATACATGATGCAATTAATCTCGAGTAGTTTAGTATTTCCCAATATCACACCGAATTCCAAGACTTAGGAAGATATCAAAAAAGTAAGGTTGATGAAAATCAATTTGATACAAGGGATAGGAAGGGAGAGTGGACAACTAATAAATTGTTTAAAATTCATTCATGAAAACAGAAGACTTCAGTCTCCCGCTGGTCATTGTCAACAATTATAATTTCAAGGGAAGTACAGATGATTTTGATTCACAAAAACTTAAATTATGAAGAGTCTTCAAAATTTATTTCACTTTCACTCTGACCCTAATTTTTTTTGAATACTAAAATAAGAATGTTAAAAATCACATAACACCAGGTTATGGTCCAACAGGTTTAATTGGAAGCACATTAGCTTTCGGAGCGTCGCTCCTTCATCAGGTGATTGTGGAGGGCTCGATCGTAACACAGAATTTATAGCAAAAATTTGCAGTGTGATGTAACTGAAATTATACATTGAAAAAATGATTGTCTGTTAAGCCTTTCATCTGTTAGAATTCAGTGATAGTTTCACTTCTTGTGTAAATCACAAAACCCTTTTTTTTAAAGTTGCATTCTCGGGTTAGCTGTTAACAATGGTGATAGCTAGACAATATGTTGAAGGTGTTAGCCCCCTGTGTTCTCTGTCTATGACCTGATGTTTAGATTGATTCTAATCTAAAAAGTGAGATAATAGAGTTTTACATAAATTCATGCAGTTTTTGAGCTCAAAGTTCTACATGAACGTATGCAGTGTGTGAGCAAAGTACACACAAGGTACACACAGACGCGCACATAGACACCCACACACACCCTTATAGACACACACATGCACCCCCTCACAGACTTAAGACACTGTTTTACTGTTACTTTGATTCAAGAGTTCCCAGATACTTTCCAGAATTTTGAAGGTTCCTTCATTCCTCCTGGAACCAAACTAAGATGAGCCATAACTCAAGATACTTGATCCTAGAGGTATGAGATATTTTGGGGCCCTTCCATGATAATTTGGTCAGGCAACCCTGTAATTCTCCTTAAGCACCTCATGGGCTTAACTGCTTTGTCGCTTAGTGGTCTGCCAGCTTTCTCTCTCTCGCTCTAGCCCTTTCCAAGCTGTGCCAACTTCAGAGAACTGTATATTTTCTGTGGCAAGGCACAGATAATCCCAAAACTAAAGGGTACTTTACTGCAACCCATCTCCACACTTGGGGATGAGCCAGATAGAGATTTCAACTATTTCTCAAACATGTTCTTTGATCTGAAAAGACTAAGATCTTTGCTTGTTTACTAGTTTTCCAACCTTGCTTTGATTTGGGGTACCTCTAATAAGGTGAACCACAATCTTAACAAATTGACTATTTCTATTCCTAAACTAAAAGAGGACCTATTTCTATTCCAGCCCATTTTAGTAAAATAGACCACCCTCTGAATGGCAATTATGTCAGGTCTGTTTACCAATCTTTCACCAGAGGTTTCCACTATCTTCTTTTTAAATACTTCAGTCTCAGGCCAAAAGTTATAATCCTGCAATATATGAATTGTGAAATTGGGTGTTTTTAAAAAAACATCTTAAACTTTAAACATGGAGCTCATTAGATTTAACTTTGCATTATAACAAAGATGCATAGTTCACTACACTATGCTCCTATATGCAGGGTATTGGTTAAAAACAGGATTATCCATTGTGTTATCAAATATATATTTGCACCATTTAGAGTTTTGTATCATCAGTCTTATTACTATGCTCCAGTTCAAAACATGCAAGTGCTGCAGAAACTATATTCGAGTTCTCCAGTTGCAGCAGTGTAAATCTTTTCTGCGACAATCTTTAGAAAATTAATTTCTTTAGACAAGCAGACACAATAAGAGTGAGGTGGCATACTGAAAATTAGCAGCCTTTGCTGTTAGAGCTAAAAGGTTGAGGAATTAGGAAGTAATGCAGGACCACAACACATTGCAAACAGAAAAGCAGCGTAAAACAGGAATTAGAGGATGGTAGAGAAAATCTGGGTAATTTTAAAAGTCACCAAATTTGTGGATTAATTGGCAAACGATAAATATGCATTCGGCTCTGATCTCTGCTGTCACTTATAGCAAAGGTTGACAGTAAAAATATGAACTCAGTGAAAATTATGTAAATTGGGATCATTTGAACAGAGGAGCTTAATGCTACCACAGTCTCACATGTAATGAGGTTACACCTAGCAAAGTGCTACCAGCATTCTAATGCTACTCAATACAAAGGAATGGTGTAGTCAGTGATGATAAATCCTTGTTAGTGCAAGATATAGACAAGCTGTTATGGAGAACAGGAATGGTTAATATCTTATGACACTATGTTCTTTTCATAATTACACAGGGAGTTAATGAAAAATAGAAGGCACTTAGATGCTTGCAACTGATGATTGTCTAAGTATTATGTTTATGGGCTTCTCTTTCTTCAAGATGGAACAATTGAATAGTTTGGAACAAAAATGGATTTGCTGACTGTACTCCTCACAATGCTAGTCCATTTAAATTCACAACTAATCTAAGATTAGTATGAAATTAGCTACTTTACTGACAACTTTGCAGGATAGCTCCTCTGATCATGTCGCTGGCCAACCACTGCCTTAATCTAAAATGTGAGTCGAAAATACTGAAGAGAGAAGGACAGACAGTAAACAGACTAAAAGTCACGTTGCACAAAGAAAATGTTAACCAAAAAATTCAGAAAACAAAACTCAGTGATGATCATGCAATCTGTGGCTTCTTAAGGAAGTTAAGGAAAGTATTAGAGTAAAAGTAGTAAATTGTAACATGGTAATGAACAGGTGCTGGCCTGAGAATTGGGAGTGTTTTAGAAACCAAGAGAAATTAATAAAAAGGGAAAAATAAAATGATTGTTTGATTTATTGTTGTTACGTGTATCAAGACAGTGAATAGGCAGACTGTACCATACAAAGTACATCAGAGTAGCAGAACAGAGTGCAGAATACAGTGTTACAACTGCAGAGAAGGTGCAGAGAGAGAGATCAGAATTAACACTTGAGAGGTCAGCTCAAAAGTCTGATAACAGCGGGAAAAAGCGGTTTTCAAATTGGTTTGTACAACTATTCAAATTTCTATATCTTCTGCCCAATGGAAGAGGGTGGAGAGTAAAACCAGTGTGGGAAGGGGTCTTTGATTATGTTGGTTGCTTTCCTGAGGCAGAGGGAAGTATAGATGGCATCAATGGATGGAAGGCTGGTTTGCATGATGGACTGGGCTGTGTTCATGACTCTGTAGGTTCTTGTGGTCTTGAGAAGAGCAGCTGCCATACCATGCTTTCTACGGCACATCTATAAAAATTGAAAAGAGTCCTTGTGGACGTGCCAAATTTCCTTAGCTTTCTGAGGAAGTAGAGATATTGACGTGCTTTCTTGACTGTTGCGTGAATGACCATCATTCCCAGGAACTTGGTGATCTCAACCATCTCCATCTCAACACCACTGATACAGATAGGAGAGTGCCCTCCATCCTGCTTCCTGAGTGGAATGACCAGCTCCTTAATTTTTCTGACACTGATGGAGAGATTAACATCTTTATACTGTGCTGTTACACACTTACTTGCTTTCCTGTACTATGTCATGTTGTTGTTTGAGATCCTACCTACAATGGTGGTGTCATCAGCAACCTTGTAAATGGAGTTGGGGGGTGGAATTTGTCCACACAGTTATGAGAGCATAAGGAATATTTTAGGGGGCTGAGTATGCAGGGGACTGGTGTTGAGGATTATTTTGGAGGAGACGTTGTCGCCTTTTACAGATTGCGGTCTGTGGGTCAGCAAGTCAAGAATTCACTTACAGAGGGGCCAGCCAAGGACTAGATCATAGTGTCATAGAGATCTACAGCACGGGAACAGACCCTTCGGTCCAACTCATCCATGCCGACCAGATATCCCAACCCAATCTAGTCCCATCTGCCAGCACTAGATCCATACTCCTCCAAACCCTTATTATTCATATAACCATCCAAATGCCTCTTAAACGTTACAATTGTACTAGCCTCCACCACTTTCCTCTGTCAGCTCATTCCATACACATACCATCCTCTGCGTGAAAAGGTTGCCCCTTAAGTCTCTTTTATATCTTTCCCCTCTCACCCTAAACTATGCCCTTTAGTTCTGGACTCAACCATCTCAGGGAAAATACTTTGTCTATTTATCCTATCCAAGCCCCTCATGATTTTAGAAACCTCTATAAGGTAACCCCTCAGCCTTTGACACTCCAGGCAAAACAGCTCTAGCCTATTTAATCTCTCCCTCTAGCTCAAATCCTCCAACCCTGGCAACGTCCTTGTAAATATTTTCTTAACCCTTTCAAGTTTCACAACATCCTTCTGATAGGAAGGAGAACAGAATTGCACGCAATATTCCAAAAGTGGTCTAATCAACATGACCTCCCAACTCCTGTACTCAATATTCCGACCAATAAATGAAAGCATAGTAAATGCTTTCTTCACTATCCTATCTACCCTGCGACTCTACTTTCAAGGAACTATGAATTGGCATTCCAAGGTCTCTTTGTTCAGCAAAACTCCCTAGGAACTTATCATTAAGTGTACAAGTCCTGCTCTGATTTGCTTTCCCAAAATGCAGCACCTCACATTTATTTATATTAAATTCCATCGGCCACTTCTCAGCCCATTAGCCCATCTGATCAAGATCCTGTTGTAATGAAGAAACCTTCTTCACTGTCCACTACACCTCCAATTTTGGTGTTATCTGCAAACTTACTAACTATACCTCTTAGGCTTCATCCAAACCATTTATATAATGATGAAAAATAGTGGACCCAGTCCCGATTCTTGTGGCACTCCACTAGTCATCGGCCTCCAGTCTGAAAAACAAGCCTCCACCACTACCCTCTGTCTTTTACCTTTGAACCAATTTTGTATCCAAATGGCCAGTTCTCCCTGTATTCCATGAGAGCTAACCCTGCTAACCAGTCTCCCATGGGGAACCTAGTCGAATGCCTTACTGAAGTCCATATAGAGCACATCTACCGCTCTGCCCTCATCAATCCTCTTTGTTACTTGATCAAAAAACTCAATCAACTTCGTGAGACATGATTTCCCACGCACAAAGCTATGTTGACAATCCCTAATCAGTCCTGGCTTTTCCAAATACGAGTAAATCTTGTCCCACAGGACTCCCTCCAACAATTTGCCCATCACTGACATCAGGCTCACCGGTCTTTAGTTCCCTGGCTTTCCCCTACCATTTTCCTTAAACAGTGGCACCACATTAGCCAACCCCCAGTCTTCTGGCACCTCACCTGTGACAATCAATGATACAAATATCTTAGCAAGGTGCCCAACAATCACTTCCGTAGCTTCCCACAGAGTTCTAGGGTACACCTGATCAGTCCTGGGGATTTATCCACCTTTATGCGTTTCAAGACATCTAACAATTCCTCCCCTGTAATATAGACATTTTTCAACATGTCACCATCTATTTTCCTACATTTTATATCTTCCATGTCCTTCTCCACAGTCAACACTGATGCAAAATTCTCATTTAGTATCTCCCCCGACTCCACACGTAGGTCACCGTGCTGATCTTTTAGGGGCCCTATTCTCTCCCTCGTTACCTTTTGTCCTTAATGTATTGATAAAATTCCTTTAGATTCTCCTAAACCCTATCTGCCAAAGCTATTTCATGTTCTCTTTTTGCCCTCCTGATTTCCCTCTTAAGTATACTCCTACTGCCTTGATACTCTTCTAAGGATTCATTCAATCTCTCCTGTCTACACCTGACATATGTTTCCTTCTTTTACTTAAACAAAACTCAATTTCTTTAGTCAACCAGCTTTCCCTACACCTA
This sequence comes from Chiloscyllium punctatum, assembly GCF_047496795.1. Classification (NCBI taxonomy): domain Eukaryota; kingdom Metazoa; phylum Chordata; class Chondrichthyes; order Orectolobiformes; family Hemiscylliidae; genus Chiloscyllium; species Chiloscyllium punctatum. The sequence continues at coordinate 60,329,897 of NC_092747.1, read as the reverse complement.
CCAGCCTTTCCTTTCACCCTAACAGGAATATACTGTCTCTGGACTCTCGTGATCTCATTTTTGAAGGCTTCCCAATTTTCAGTCTTCCCTTTACCTGCAAACATCTGCCCCAGTCAGCTTTTGAAAGTTCTTGCCTAATACTATCAAAATTAGCCTTCGTCCAGTTTAGAACTTCAACTTTTAGATATGGTCTAACCTTTTCCATCACTATTTAAAAACTAATTAAGTTATGGTTATTGGCCCCAAAGTGCTCCCCCACTGATACCTCAGTCACCTGATCTGCTTATGTCTAAAGAGGAGGTTAAGTTTTGCATCTTCTCTCGTAGGTACATCACATACTGAATCAGACAATTTTCTTGTATACACTTAACAAATTCCTCTCCATCTAAACCCTTAACAATATGACAGTCCCAGTCTATCTTTGGAAAGTTAAACTCCCCTACCATAATCACCCTATTATTCTTGCAGATAACTGAAATCTTCTTACAAACTTGTTTCTCAATCTCCCGCTGACTATTAGGGGGTCTATAGTACAATCCCAATTAGGTGATCATTCCTTTCTTATTTCACATGTACACCCAAATAACTTCCCCAGATGTACTTCCGGGAATATCCTCCCTAAGTACAGCAGTAACATTATCCCTTATCAAAATGCCACACCCCCCCTCCTCTCTTGCCTCCCTTTTCTATCCTTCCTGCAGATTTGTATCCTGGAACATTAAGTTGCCAGTCCTGTCCATCCGAGTCACGTTTCTCGAATTGCAATGATATTCCAATCCCATTTTCCTAACCACGCCCTGAGTTCATCTGCCTTCCCTGTTAAGCCTCTTGCATCGAAAGAAATGTAGTTTAATTTATCAGTCCTACCTTGTTCTCTGCTTTGTCCCTGCCTGCCCTGACTGTTTGACTCGCCTCTTGTCTCAAGTGCACCAATCTTAGATTGATCTCTTTCCTCACTATCTGCCTGGGTCCCACTCATCCATCCACCACCCCCCGCATCGCAAACAACCCCCCCCCACCCCCCTCCTCCAATACCCCCACCTTATGAGTTTAAATCCTCCTGAGCAGCTCCAGCACATCTCCCTGCCAGTATATTAGTCCCCTTCCAATTTCAGAGCAATCCATCCTTCTTTTCCAGGTCACTTCTACCCCAGAAAACACTCCTATGATCCAAAAATGTGAATCCTTCTCCCATATACCAGCTCCTCAGCCATGTATTCATCTGCTCTATCCTCCTACTCCTACCCTCACTAGCTTGTAGCACCTGGAGTGATCCAGATATTACTACCCTCTAGGGCATCCTTTTTAAATTCCTACCTAATCTTTTATATTCTCCCTTCAGAATCTCATCCTTTTCCCTTCCTATGTTGTGAGTTCTAATGTGTACAATGACCTCCTGCTGGGCCCTCTCCCCCTTGAGCACATTATGCACCCTCTCAGGCATCCTTGATCCTGGCACCAGGGAGGCAACATACCATTCTGATTTTTCACTGCTGGCCACAGAAACATCTGTCTGTGCCTCTGACTAGAGTGTCCCCTAACACAACGGATCGTTTGGAACCCGACATACCCCTTTTACATTAGAGCCTGTCGTGAAAACAGAAATCTGGCCGTTCGTGTTACGTTCCTTTGAGAATTCATCACCCCCTACATTTTCTAAAACAGCATACCTGTTTTAAATGGGGATGGTCACAGAAGAATCTTGCACTAACTGCCTAGCTCCCTTACCTTCCCTGGAGTTAACCCATCTATCTGACTGTATCTGTGACTTTTCTCCCTTCCTATAACTGCCATCCATCACATCCCTTTGCTCTTGTAAATTCCTCATTGAAGTTGACCCAGTTTATCTCCACAATTGACACCATTAGTAAGCTATGTCCACCAGACAACATCATCCAATTCCTTTGCTTAGGCTTTTATTATTTCCAGATTTCATTATTCTGCTCCTGATTGGGCTTCTATTTTCAACCCTCAAATTTAAACTGATTCAAATTTCTGCACACATATCTGAACTTGCATCAAGTCCCGCTCACCTATTACCTCTGCACTCACTCACCTAACACTAGCTCCCAGTTGAGCAATGCCTCAATTACATTTGCTTTTAAATGGCAAGTTGTTGCTGTCTTTCAGTTAGCATTGTATTTCTATTTCAATTCTTAATGGCTATTTTGAAAGCTGTACCTTAACCCAAGCTATCATAAATAACTTAGACCTACCCCCAATAGTTGTAACCCATTCTTTCAGAAGTGATTTTACGTCTTTCAATTCATAGGCTCCAGCGAGGTTAGCTTTTAAATAAACTGAGTCGGTGCTAATTTCACACTGTGAGGACAGTTTATGTTGTTGGTCTGAAGTAGAAATACCAGGGTCAACCTGTAAGGAAATAAAAGGCAATGATTTAGAATAATGATCGTTACTAATATTGAAGTATTTGACATTCAATAACATTACCATAATGGAAAGTGATCTTCTTAACAGAAATTAATGGTATTACAGTTACAATTAAGACACTTGGCTGCATGATGGCATTATAATGGCAGAACTTTAGTGTCTCTACCTGCAGCTTTTCTTCAACTTGGTGTTCATGTCGGATCAAGTCAGGCAACACTTTATGTGGACTAATCGTTAGCTTATTTTTAAGAGGATTCTGAACTTTAGTGGGACTGGTCTGATTCTTCTTCTTGAAACGTTTCTTTGACTTTTCAGGAATGGTACTCTTTAACTGCAACAATGGATTCTTCATGCCTAAAAGAGTAAAATATGGCTTTTAATCCCAATCTGAATCACTTCTCCCTTTATAAAAACACTAAACTTTAAATTACAAAGGTCTAGCAACATTCATATACATAAGTTCCACACACACACTTCATACTACGTTTGTTACTTTTGAAATTTATATGCCCTGACTGAACTCATCATAATATAAGCAATTACCACACATGCACTTCTTCTTAATTCTCATTTTTCTGTCCATTTTCTCCTCTCCACGATTCCTCATCCCTGTCCTTCATGTGTGAAACACAGTGGATTGAATAGCCAGCCCACTTACGTTCTCTATCTAAACTTTCAACACCAGAACTATCTCCTGGAGAAGGCACTGAATTCTGACTAGCATTTGAGGAAATGGGAATATAAATTATTCTCACTTTGAATTTCCTCAGTGGCATTTGCAGTTCACTACTTGGTGCCTCCCTAGTAAAGTGTAGTTAATATCACAAACTTAATACTTGGTTCTGGGTCAGGAATGCAAGAGAGATGGATGTGAGAAAGAGGGAAATGGAGCAGATTCCATTGGTGCAAGCCTTCTCTTCAATGTAGCATAGTGTGAATCATATGGGCTAAATTATTCAAGACTTATTCATGCACATTCCACTCAAAGGTTTCTAGAGTTTTCTGAATTTTTGACACAATTTTCTGCTAAGTGTTATGAAAAATTTAATTCCAGAATTCATGTTCTAGGAATCTAACATTTAGGTTGAAAATTAAGTACTGTGTACAAAATAAATGGAAACACTCGACTGAAAAACTAGCAAACAACCCTGAAGTTTGTGCAATTCAAACAAAGTTGAAGCAATTAAACTTCAAAGGAGAAAGATAGGTCAAAGGATGGTGAGAAAAGTATTCACGTCGAGTATTATAGTGGCTATTTTGGATTTAGCTGGAGAAGCCAATTTGCCTCAAGATATCTTGGAAAATGCTTTGAAGTGAAGTTTAAACCAGAGAGATTTAATTTATTCATGTAGGTTCCCCAGATGTCAAAAAAGTTAAAGTCAACTTGTAAAGTTATCTTCATTAGAAATATAATTATTCATGTCAGTGCAGAAAGCAGCCTTTTGGCCCCATGTGTCAGCATCAACTCATTACCTGAGCAGTGTTACCAAATGCCAAACTCCTGTTTCTTCCACATAACCTTACTAATTACTTTTACCTAAAAAATCATCCAATGCACTCTTGAATGTCTCAATCAACTCTGCCTCCATCACACTCCCAGGCAGTACATTCCATACTAAATTGCTAAATAGAATGGAAGTTTTTTTTCTCACTTCACCATGGCTTCTTTTGCATATTACTTTAAATCTAACGTTACTCTCCATCTATTCTCCCTGGTCCACTCAAGATTCTGAAAGCCTCAATTAGATCTCCTCTTAGTTGCCATTTCTATGGGAAGGACAGTTCCAACTTCTTCAATCCGTCTTCATAACTGAAGTACCCCATGGACAACACACCTTTTGAAGTTCTTCCTATAATGTGGCACCAGTATTGCACACAACACTGCAGCTGAGGTGACAAGTGCCTCTACAAGATCAGCATCACCTCTGTGAGATACTGTGTTATGACATATTGTGATATAGAATCATAGACCCTTTGGTCCGACTCATCCATGCCGACCAGATATCCTAACCTAATCTAATCCCATTTGCCAGCACTTGGCCCATATCCCTCCAGACTCTTCCTATTCACATACTCATCCAGATGCCTTTTAAGCGCTGCAATTGTACTAGCCTCCACCACTTCCTCTGGCAGCTCATTCCATACACGTACCATCCTCTGCATGAAAATGTTGTCCCTTAGGTCTCTTTTATATCTTTCCCCTCTCACCCTCAACCCTATGCCATCTAGTTCTGCACTCACCCACCCCAGGGAAAAGACTTTGTCTATTTATCCTATCCATGCCCCTCATGATTTTATAAACCTCTGTAAGGTCACTCCTCAGCCTCCGACACTCGGGGGGGGGGAAACAGCCTCAGCCTATTTAGCCTCTTCCTTTGGCTCAAATCCTCCAATCTTGCACCATCCTTGTAAATCTTTTCTGAACCCTTTCAAGTTTCACAACATCCTTCCGATAGGAAGGAGACCAGAACTGCACACAATATCCCAAAAGTGGCTTAACCAATGTCCTGTACAGCTGCAACAGGATGTCCCAACTCCTATACTCAATGCTCTGACCAATAAACTATACCAAATGCCTTCTTCACCTGTTATCCACCTGCGACTCTACTTTCAAGGAACTATGAACCTGCGCTCCAAGGTCTCTTTGTTCATCTACACTCCCTATGACCATAGGTTACCTTTATTAACTCACTCACCAGCTCGTTAAATTCATGAATACAGGGTTCCCGTTCATTTCATTCACAACTCTATTATAACACTGTTTCAGTCATTCATTCAAAAAACTGTGTTTTGGTAGTGTCCAAATTTAAAAACCCTTTCAAAACAACTACTGCATTTCCACACCTTATCAGCCCTTGCTACAAGCAGTATTTACTCAGAATAAGTGTAGCATACCAGACAATACCATCCCCATCAAGTCTCCACGAAACATAATATTAATCAGCTCTTTCCAACCATCTCTTGGAAATTAATAGATTAAGCACCTGTTAAATACCTTTTAATTGGGCCATTATCCCTTTAAGAAACTGACAAAACAGCGTTTCCATAAAACTGCATGAATGAATGAAACTCACGCCAGTAAATAGTCAATAAATGTCACTACCCAGCTGCAGTAATCAGTTTAATATCCTTTATTCTTTTATTAAGTATAGGTATAATTTTTAATTTATTTAGAGCATATTGGCCTTGCATTTTTACTAATATTTACTAATTTAAAAGACAAAAGGACTAACACCTCTGAATTGTGCAAACAGACCAGACAGACATCCCATCAGAAGTAGCAGCCAGCACTTCGCACATGTTTTAACCATCTCCTGTCTCTCAGGACAGAAGCCCTTTAAACCTCTGTGTACTACAGATAAAAAATGTAACAGTAATGGAATTTTAATATATGCAAGAACTGTGTATAAAGGGGCTCTTGTAAGAACTGTATTTCAGGATTCTATTGCCGCCTCAAACTTGTGCTGTGATTGTTGAATAAGAGAGACTATTTTCGCCACTCACCGATTCCTTTCATTACTTTAACACACCTCCTTTCTCTTGTACTCTCTTGCCCTGTTTTTGGTGCCAAATGTACTACATGCTTCATTAAATGCTCTTTCTCCCTGTTCTGCCACTTTCAATCACCTGTGTACATATACAAGCAGGAGCTGTATACCATATCTCATGTTGCCTTTTGACGTTCTTCCAATTAAAATGCATCACCTCACATTTCTGTTTTTAAGCTCATCTACCACCTACCTGGAGTTCGACGCTGTCCTCACAGTTTACAAATTCTTTCAAGTTTTGTGTCATCTGCAAACTTTGAAATTATATCCTGCATACCAAGATCTAGGTCATTACTATCTAAGGAAAAGCTAAAGTGCCAGTATTACAAATATTACAAATCTTCATCCATCCTGAAACATATACATTAACCACTCGGTTTCATATTACATAGCCACTTTTGTATCTTTTATTTCATGAACTATAATTTTCCTCAAGTCTGTTGTGTGACAATGCATCAAAGGACCTCAAAGAGCATGGACACCAAACCTTTTAGAGTATAGTTCTGGTCACTTTGCAATAGGAAGGATACTATTAAATTGAAATGGGTATAGAAAAGATTTACCAGGATGTTGCTGGAACTGGAAGGTTTGCATTATAGGGAGAGACTAGATAATCGCAGAATTCTTACAGTTTGGAAACAGACCATTTGGCCCAACAAGTCCACACCAACCCTCCAAACAGTATCCTACACAGACCCACTCCCCTACCCTTTTACTCTACACCTCCCCTGACTAATACACCTAACCTACACATCCCTGAACACTATAGGCAATTTAGCATTGCCAATTCACCTAACCTGCACATCTTAGGACTGTGGGAGAAAGACAGAACACCCAGAAGAAACCCACACAGACACGGGGAGAATGTGCAAACTCCACACAGACAGTTGCCCAAGGCTTGAATCGAACCGGGTCTGCGGTGCTGTGAGACCACCTTATAAATTGGGAATTCATTAGGAAGTTGAGGGGTAATGTTATAGAGATTTATAAAATAACGAGGAGAATAGATAAGGTGAAAAGCAAAGGTCTTTTCCCTAGGGTTAGTGAGTTCAAAACTAGAGGGCATAATTTTAATGTGAGGGGAGAAAAATTTAAAAGGGACCCATGGGGCAATTTGTTCTACACAGATGGTGGTTTATATGCCAGAGGAAGTGGGAGTTACGGGTACAGTTACAACATTTAGAAGTAATTTGGACACATTGCAGCTGTACAGGACACTGGTTGGGCCACTTTTGGAATGCTGCATGCAATTCTGGTCTCCCTCCTATCGGGAGGATGTTGTGAAACTTGAAAGCGTTCAGAAAACATTTATAAGGATGTTGCCAGGGTTGGAGGATTTGAGCCGTCAGGAGAAGCTGAATAGGTTGGGGCTGTTTTCCCTGGAGCATCGATAGCTGATGTCTTCAATTGTAAGTGCTTACAGAATTGCAAGTTAGCCTGTCCAAATACTAGCCAAAGAATCTTACAGCTGGATATTATGTCTGTGAATAGTTGACTGCAGGAGTAAAGAGTAAAATTTCTAATACAATTGTGTTCATTATTTTAAAATTTATGCTGTTCTGTAGATTGGAACAGAATCAATAGCCCGTAGTAAAACCAAATTGTTACACCTAAGTCTACCTAAGAGTCTGTAAAATTCCCAAGCTTTTGTCTTTAAATTCATACATTAGCAATCACTCCTATCAAATATTAATCCAACCTATCATGGTTTCTCTCTATTAATTTCTCCCTTATGTATTTATCTATTTATGAAGTTAAGTTCAGCAACTTCAGAATTCTGAGAGTTTCTACGAGGATTAATAATATGAGGGTGTCTCATATTCTACCTTGCCGATGTCTTTGATCATAAGCAGCTCTCAATTCTTCTTGTACATCAGTGGGCAAGGCTGCAAAGACTTCAGGGTCAACCTGTATTTAGAAACAAGATATCCTGAATAGTAAACCCTCTTTGTATGATTAAAATTCCATTGTTTATACAATTACAATAATGTTTAATCATGATTAGACACTTATTACCGAATTTAAACATGATGGATATAATAAAAGAAACACAAGGAGGATAAACAGAAGATATCTTACCTGTGAAAAAGCTGGGAGGGCTACAACCATTCCAGCAGTGTTGCTTGGCTCCTGAGGTCCAGGTAATTCAAGAATCACTGTCGCCATTGACACAGGTACTTGCCCAGTAACAGTGCCTTTCACTGATTCTTTGACTGGGGTAGCAGTAAAATTAGGCTGTTGTTGAGCAGCATACGTCTGTTCTACTTGTTCTCTAATATCTGGAGGGAGTGCAGCCAAAACCGAAGGATCTATCTACAATGAGAGTGTAAAACAAAGCATTATCCTTCTTAAGTATTTTTTCCCTAAGTGGGTGTTCTGGAAAGTTTAAGTTTTCATTTTCTTTGGTGTATATTTGGCAAGAAAATAGAGTGCAAAATTACTAGTACTTAAAAGCTGTGTATCACAGACACATATTAAATTTCATAAAACATCACTAACTGAATTATTAGCACAATACTAAAATATCCCTGCTCAAAATAACACAAAAAATTATGCAGCTAACTTCCTTCAAAACTGGCCTTAAATTATTGCTTTAACACAAAGCAGCATTTCATCACCAAAGTAAATACAAACAATGCAGTTTTAACAATTCACTCTTTTTCATGGTTCCTAAAACCCATTTGCCATTCAAAGTAAAACGTATGTAGAAAATAATTCTTTGTAAACTTTTCAGCAGAAATTATGCACGCAGTATGTTGCCAAGTTTATTCAGCAAAAGGTTAAATCCACTCTCTGCATGTTGAATGATCCTTAAGTTTGGTTTAAAGGTATATTAGTGTATACTGGAAGTACCTGTCAGCACCTTGGAAGAAAAATGGCCTGGATTCCACCTTCCAAAATGTACTGGTGAAGCAGTTGGAGTTACGTGCAAATGTACAGAAAGGAAAGGACAGAATGAGACTTTATATGATACTCCGACAGTTTAATAGTGTGTCAGTGCTTCTCTTTTTCAGATAAAAAACAGCCACTTTGGCAAAGTACCCAGGGAACTGCAACCTGCCAAGGAGTTAGTTGGTTGCTCCAGGTAAAATCAAAAAGGGGAAAATGGTGAGAATTAAAAGAAAGGAATTACTTCTTTCTACTTTTGGAAGGCACTAAAAAGGTTACAACAAGAATGTGCATCCGAATATATGAGGTGAAATGGAACTTCATGAAATTTTTATTAAGTAGGGTGTCATAAATAGGAATTCCATACATCTAACATTACAACGTACTTTTTCAAAGTTATGCACTCCAAGGAAATAAAAATACCCATTTCGCACCCTTAACATAATAAATCAGCCCCAGGTGATTCATTAGAGTGATATACAGCAAAATTAGACCACAGGTCAAAGAAGGCAGCAGCCAAGCGATTGGTAAAAAAGATTTTTATGGGAGGAAGTTGAGGTACAGAGGTGTAAGGAAGGAATTCCAGTGCTTCGGTTGAAGACTCTTCATTTGAAGACTCAGCTACCAATTAGAATTGAAGGTGCACAAGAGAACAGAATGGGATGTGAATCTTGGAGGATTGTGGGACTGCAGGAGATTAGAGCAATAGGGAGGGAAAAGGCCAGGCAAGTATTTGAAAACAACGTTGAGAATGTTACAATCAAGACATTGCTCAACAGGAAGCCCAAGTAGGTTAATGAGTATTGGTAAGAGTGAACAGCACTTGGGGAAAACAAGGATATGGGATAGCAGAGTTCCAGATGTTGTCCAGTCTACAAAGGGTGAAATGTGGCAGGTCAGCCAGAAGAAAGTTCAAATGGTCAAATCTACAGGTCAAAGAAGGATAAATGAGGGGTTCAGCAGCATATGAAATCTCATTTAATGATCCAGACAGTTATGCTGCTTTTCAAACCTCTCAATGCTGCAAAATTTTAAAAAATTGAAGATTTTGTTGCATTATTACCTTAAAAAAGAGCCAGTGTGAAATTAGTAAAATGTGCCCAAAATAGTTATGCATTACTTTTGATTTAAAATTAACCATGGTGAACACGTACATCACGCAGTCTCCTACTGAGCAGCAAGATATTGCTAATCTGTTGACATGAAGTTATACAAATGCAGGTTTAAATTCAAAAAAGGAGTCACCCAGTTTGAAGACTCATCATATTGTGACTACTGTATGTGCCATAACATCAGGAACTTGTTTACACATTGATCTTTGTACCTGAGAAGGGGATGGCACTTCAATACTAAGGTCACGTCGGAGCTTATGGATAACTGTATTCTCAGGGGTACGTGCCCCACCAGCTTTTATTGAGATGTCTAAACCATTGAAATTTGTATCTTGATGAGGTGGAAGCAAAAGAGAACCTCCTGCTTCTACTGTCTTCTTCTGCATACCATCTGGATCTGCAATCAAATTTAAAAAGAAAACACAGTAACAATAATGTTATAAGTGAATACTGTCCAGGAAAATAAAACACAATTGACATCGCACAAGTATGAAAGGTCACATAATTTATAATAGTAGCAGTATTCAATGAGTTGTGATTTTTGTAAATGTCTTTCAAATGGTCTCATGTGAATCAACTACATTTATGCATTATGAGCAGAACAATTTTCCTTATTATCATGCAATATTTGACACAGAAGTGAAGATCAAAAAATAACAAATTGCATTCCACTAACTATTAACAGTGAATCAGATGTAATGAGAAACAAATTAATTCTTCTTACTCCCTACCTTATACAGCACCAAAAAGACATTTAAAACTGACAGATAAAACTGCAAGAAACTCAATCTTTCATCTAGGAATTGACAGGAGTGATTACTATTTCCTTGAAATGTGGTCCCATTTTAAGTATGTTGAACACATCTGTTGGTAACTGGACAGAGTTACCAGAGAAAATTATATGAAAATCTAGTCTAGTTTGGTCCAATTGTCAAAGCAAAGCAGTTTTGATGTTGGCATCTCTAATTCTAATAGTAACAGATCCCAGACAGAAGAATGTTCTAATTAGTTTTGTTGTAATAGTTGACTGGTGAAAAAAAATTCAAGAACTACCAAATAACTTAATTTATTAGAAGAATATGAAATCTATTCACACGTGCTTGATTAGCAACTACTTTTGAATATAACAATTCTTTAAAGTTAATCTTATAAATATAAATTTCAAAGGTACTTATTAAATCTTTTTACAAATTGGCGAATCTATTGGGAGTATTTGAAGTTTCAGGGCCCCAGCGTAAAACGTCGACTCTCCTGCTCCTCTGATGCTGCTGGACATGTAGTAATTTTTCCAGCTCTACATTTTATCGACTCTGACTTTACAGCATCTGCAGACCTCACTACCTCTAAGCATTTGAAACTAGCTTTCTCCAAGTGTGTTTGGGAAGAAAACAGTGATAATCCGTTAAATTTTGTGATTCATGAAAACAGAAAACTACCATGTAATAAACTAAATTACAGTATATTTGAGCAGAGAAGTTGCAAACTTTTTTTTCCTGTTATAATGAAGAGTTCATTAACTTTAACATTTAGAAAAAAGGTTGCAATTCTTAGCCTTTCAATTACTGAACTTGTAGTAAAATTCATAGGGCAAAATATTATAAATTTTACACTGAAATGGAGGGATTGAAAAGTGCTTGGGGCTGAATAATCTATCCTTGTTCCTAATTTATAGATAGCAATGTACTGTTATTGTCAAGTTTTGTTTTTCAACCATCTACATATGGGCATTGGTTTATTTATATGAAGGGATTTAAACTTAGCTTGGTCACTCTTTCCCAAACTATGATTTTAAACCAGTACATGTTGTGGTCATGGAAGTTTGCTGATGCTGTGAGTGTTTACAACAGGAAAAAGAATTCATTGAAAGATATTTGCTTACTTTTGGTTTGGAATAATCAAGGAATGATTTTAACATAGAAATAATCCAGAGACTGGAGGCTTTTGAGCAGCTGGGGGAGACCTGACTAGGATCAGATGCCATAATCATTTATAGAGTCATTGAGTGGTACAGCACAGAAACAGACCTTTCAGTCCATCTCATTCGCACCGACCAGATATCCTAAATTAATCTAGTCCCATGTGCCAGCATTTGGCCCATATCCCCCTAAAGCCCTTCCTATTCATGTACCCATCCAAATGCCTTTTAAATGTTATAATTGTATGCACCTCCACTATCTCTTCTGGAGTTTGTTCCATACATGCACCATACTGTGTAAGAAAGTTGCCCTTAGGTCCCTTTTCAATCTATATCCTCTCACCTTAAACCTATGCCCTCTAGTTTTAAACTCCCCTACCCTGGGGGAAAAAAAACCTTGGTTATTCACCTTATCCATGCCCCTTATGATTTTATAAATCTTTGTTAGGTCACCTCAGCCTGACACTGCAGGGAGAAAAGTTGATCGAGGGGTCGCTTAACTCTGCCTATCACTTGCTGCTTTTGCTGTTTGGCATCAAGGTGGTCCAGTTCTGTAGCTTCACCAGATTGATAACTCATTTTTCGTCATGTCTGGTCAGGCTCATGGCATGCCCTCCTGCATTCTCTATTAAACCAGATTTGATGATAATGATGCTGTGAGGGATAGTCCAGGTCAAGAAGTTGCAGATTGTGTTGTAGTATGATTCTGCTGTTGTTGATGGCCCACCATGCCTCATGGATGCCCAGTCTTCACTTATGAGATCTGTTTGAAGTCTCTCACATTTAGCGTGATGATAGTGCCACACAACACAACGAAGAGTGTTCTCAATGTGAAGGTAGGACTTTGTCTCCACAAGGACTGTGTGGGGTGGTCAGAGACAGCAGGCAGATTGGTAAGGATGAGGTCAAGCATGCTTTTCCCTCTGGTTGGTTCTCTCATCACCTGCTCAGAGCCAATCTAGCAGCTACGTCCTTCTGGAACTAACCAGCTCAAGCTACAGTGTGGCCACTCCACCCAGAGTATATTTTGTGCCTTTGTCACCATCAGGGCTACCTCCAAGTGTCAGAGGAGTACTGACTCGTCAACCAAGGGACAACAGTACATGGTAATCAGTAGTACATTTCCTTGCTTATGTTTAACCTGATGCCATGAGACTGCACAAAGTCCAATGTCAATGTTAAGATTTCCCAGGGCGACGCCCTCCTAACTGTAAACCACTGTGATGCCACCTCTACTAGGTCTGTCTTGCTGGTGCGTTATGACATGTCCAGGCATGGATTGAAAACGCCTCGGACATTGTCTGTAAGGTATGATTCCGGAGTATGACTAAGTCTGGCTGTTGCTTGACTGGACTGGGAGATGTCTATCCCAGTTTCTGGTGTCCTCACACATGAATCACTTTATAATTAGTGTACCAATTGCCCTATGCCTCTTGCAAAGAAGTAAAAGCTGGAGAAGGTGGCCAGCGAGCAGAAAGTCTTGGGAAGCAAAGAGTATCTCATCGAAGTCTATGGACTGGTGCTCGGTTTTCCCAGCTTTATTTTTTCCTCTACCAATATTACCAATACTTTTTTTTGGGTCTGTCTCTGTGTCTGTCAGGGTTTTAAAAGAGAGGTTAAAATTTTAGTTAGCAAGAGTTATAAGTAGATAGTTTGTAGTTTTGTTTTGACAGCAGGTCGTATTTATTTATTGGTAATAGAAACATAGAAAACAGGAACAAAAGCAGGCCATTCAGCCCTTCAAGTCTGCTCTGTAATTCAACATGATCACCCAACTAAGTACCCTGTTCCAGTTTTCTTGCCATACTGCTCGATCCCTTCAGTCTGAAGCATTATCTCAAACTCCTTCCTCAAAATATTCAATGTTTTGTCTTCAACTACTTTACATGGCAGATAATTCCACAGGTTTGCCACTCTCTAGATGAAGAAATTTTTCATTTTACTCCTAAATGGCCCATCCTGTACCCTTAGACTATGGCCCCTGCACTGGACTGCCCGCTCATTGCAAACATCCTTCCTGTGTTTATATTGTCTAGGCCTGTTCAAATTTTACAGATTTCTAAGAGATCACTCCTCATTTTGCTAAATTCCAGTGAATATAGTCCTAACTAATCCAGTCTCTCTTCATATGTCAGTCCTGCCATCCCAGAAATCATTCTGGTAAACCTTCATTGCACTTCTTCCATAGTCAGAAAATCCATCATTAAATAAGGAGACCAAAACTGCATACCAACTTCAAGGTGTGGTCTCACTAAGGCCCTTTGTTATTGCAGCAAGTCATCCCTGCTCCTGTACTCAAACCATCTCATTATGAAGGCATGGTATTTGTCTTCTTTACAACCTGCTGCACCTGTTTGCTTACTTTCAGCGAATGGTGTACAAAGTCACCCAGGTCTCACTGCACCTGCCTCTTTTTCAATCTATCGCCTTTCAGATAATCTGCTTTCTTGGTTTCTTTTTTACTATCCCAAGGTGGATAATAAGTAGTACTGTTGTTAAGTACAGGAACCTAGTCAGTTCTTTCTGGTAACTTCTATTCCATTAACAGGTTAAATTGGGATCTTGGTGTACTTGATCAAATCATTAACCTTTGTGGTCACCCCGGGAGCTGTGCAGCTCAAAGATTAGTGCACTTTCCCAACTGGATTGTAATAACAATTTCAATATATTCACCATCTTTCTTGAAGCCTTGTTTCCTTACCAATTTTCAAGTTAAAATCTCCCAGTAAATCACTTTGCTGTTACTACATGCTCCTCTAATGCTGCAATATACCATCTACCACTTCAGAGGTGCTACCAGGTAACCCACACACGATTTCTTCATTCTCTTTCCCACTACTCCTCTCTCGGCATCTCTCTCATTCCCACCTTTTTTCGACTTTCTCTGTCAATTTCCCCCATTCTTCACTTCCTCCTTTCCAACAATTCCCTCCTTCGGTTTATGCAAGGCATTTCATTTTTATCAATAATTGCTAACCTTCTGAAAGCCTGTTTTCCATAGCTTCTTTGGTTCTTGATGCCTGAAAAATGCCCATCTTTGAACACGAAGCCACAATAGTTGAGTTATTTTGCACAAATGAAGACATGGGAGCAAAAGAAGCTTTAGAGTCTGGGATTAAATGATGCATCTGAATTCCAACCTAAAAAACAAAAAGAAGAAAAAAAACTAGATTCTATTCAAATACATTCCCATATGATTAAAATAATTATTTCACATTTCATTCACTATTGTTTTAAAATTTACAATATATATCTTACAAGATGTATATGCATTCCTCAATTCACTCTAATATTGCAGTTCATTGTAAGTGAAGCCAAACCATAAAATGCAGTGAACAGAAAAACTGTGTTACAAACAACAAATAAATTAAAACAAATATTATACAGGGTAATTCAAATGATTTGTCATATTGAGTTAACTACATCATGGGAATACTGAAGCTCTGCGGGGTACATTAAGTATAATGTGAAATACTAAACTAATGGTAATTAAAACATGACTTTTAGTTATTAGTCAATTATACTATTACCATCTTGTAAAACTCGACAAAAGCTCTGATATTATTTAACCTACTCTTTTTCTTAAGGAGTTTCAGTAATTTATACTCAACTGTTTTGCAGTTACACTCACTAGTTTTATGAAAACAGAAACTAATTTTTAATTATATTGTGCATTGTCAATCAACTTGAAATTCATTGCAATTGTTCCTGTTTTAATGCATTTGATTAGATTAAAGGTAGAATGTTGTTTTGCAGAAAAATACTTTGATAGCAAAAACAGAAGTTTCTACTGGCATTAATTACTGTAAGCTGTAGTCAGATTTTTAGTTTTATCCATTGCAGTAAAGAGACTGTAAATCCATTAAACACATCACATCCAGTATATTGAGTTGTACACATCTAGAATATTTCACCTGTTAATTAAAAGTCTATTCCACACATTACTTTGGAAACCACATCATCATTATGGTGATAATAAATACTCCAGCAGGTAATTATCTTTAATTAGGGACAGAATTGGTCAAGTAAGAGGGGAAATTTGTTGCTTCAATTAGCTAAGCATTTATTGCATCACAATAGATTTTGCATTATTTATGAATATAGCATTATAAGACCATAAGACATAGGAGTGGAAGCAAGGCCATTCGGCCCATCGAGTCCACTCCGCCATTCAATCATGGCTGATGCGCATTTCAGCTCCACTTACCAGCGTTCTCCCCGTAGCCCTTAATTCCTCTAGACAACAAGAATCTTGAAGACATTTAGCGTCCCGGCTTCCACTGCACTCCGTGGCAATGAATTCCACAGGCCCACCACTCTCTGGCTGAAGAAATGTCTCCGCATTTCTGTTCTGAAATGACCCCCTCTAATTCTAAGGCTGTGTCCACGGGTCCTAGTCTCCTCGTCTAACGGAAACAATTTCCTAGCATCCACCTTTTCCAAGCCATGTATTATTTTGTACGTCTCTATTAAGTCTCCCCTTAATCTTCTAAACTCCAACGAATACAATCCCAGTATCCTCAGCCGTTCCTCATATGCTAGACTCTATTGTGATGCAATAAATGCTTAGCTAATTGAAGCAACAAATTTCCCCTCTTACTTGACCAATTCTGTCCCTAATTAAAGATAATTACCTGCTGGAGTATTTATTATGATTCTAGGAAGGCAGATTTTATTAATTACTAAGTAGAGAAGGAAAAAGTGAAAACTCAATTTTAAATGCAATCCTACCACATTATATTGATAAAGACACATTTTCTTTTACGCTTATTGGTTGTCTGATAGATCTCTAGCAAATAATCTAGCAAGTTAGGTTAAAAGGCTGTCCATAAGAGATGAAGTGGCAGATGTATCGGGGATAGTTCCAAACTCAGAATCGGTACATCCTGTTGAAAAAGGATAATTCCAAATTTCTCACCCTCAGTGGTTAACTACAATGTTAAAGAGAATATTAAACAAAGAAAAAAACATATAATTACATGAATTTAGTTGGCTTGTCAGAAGATCGAATAGAGCATTAGAAAAGCAAAGAATGACAAAAAGGAAGGAAATTACAGTATGAGAAAAATTGAGGAAACAAACATACGTAATGAAGTTTAAAAATGAAAAGTATCAACTAAGTGAATACTGTTCCTATAGAAAGTGAGCCTGGGAATTTATAATGGAAAATAAGGAGATGGCAGATGAACTGAACAGTTATTTTGCATCAGTCTCTACTGTACAGATTACAAGTAACATCACAAAAATATCTGTGAATTGGAAAATGCAAGGGAAGGAGGAACCAATAAAGTTATACTGAGAGAATTGTTGGAACTGAGAGAATTGTTGGCAGGTCCCAGGTTCTAATCCACTTCAGCCTATGATCCTAAAAACGGTGAGTAAGTATACTTGTTGCATTGGCTCTAATTTTCGAATTTCCCAGATTCAGGCAAGTTTCTATTGGACTTTAAGTCAGCAAATGTAACTCCTTTATTTAAGAACCAAAGGGAGACAAAGTAGACAACGTCATGCTAGTTAGCTTAACATTTGTCATCAGGAAAATGTCAGCAGCTATCATGAAAGCAGGGTACTTAAAAAAATTAATCAGACAGAATGAACCTAAATCATATTTAACAAATTACTGGAACTTTTTGAAGGAAAGAAGAATGCTGTGAATAAAGAGGAATTGGAGGATGTACTGAACTTGAATTTCCAGAAGCATTTAATAAGGTGCGACATGAAAGGGTACTGTGAAAAATAAAGGCTCATCATATAAGCAATAACATATTAACATGGACAAAAGACTAACTAGCTAATGGGAAGTAATGAGCAGACATAATAGATATTTTCCTGGTTAGTAAAATGCAACAAACTCTGTGCCACAGGGATCAGTGCAGGTGCTTCAACATTTTACAGTTTATATAAATGCTTTCCATGAAGGGACAAAAATATGGTTGCCAATGATGCTGATGGCACAAAAGAAAGAACTAGGTGTGAATGAGACAAAGATACAAAGGGATATAGATAGGCTAACTGAATGGGCAAAGATCAGGCACATTAAGTATAATGCGGGAAAATGCAAAAATTGTCCATTTGTACAGTCAGTGTTATATAGCATGGAAAGAGACGCTTTGGTCTACCTCATTCACACTGGCCAGATATTTTAAACTGATCTAGTCCCATTTTTCAGCATTTGGCCCACATCCCTCTAAACCATTCCTATTCATGAACCCATCCAGATACCTTTTAAATGTTGTAATTGTACCAGCCTCCACAAATTCTTCCAACAGCTCGTTCCATACATGCACCACCTTCTGTGTGAAAAAGTTGTCCCTTAGGACCCTTTTAAATCTTTCCCTCTCACCTTAAACCTATGCCCTCTAATTTTGGACTCCCTCACCCTGTGGGGGAGAATCCTTGATTACTCACGCTATTCATGTCCATATGATTTTATAAATCTCTGTAAGGTCACAGTAAAAAATAAATAGAGCAATTACCTAAGTAATGAAAGATTGCACAGCTCCGAGGTGAACAGTCCAACTGCATGAATCACAAGACTAATACCCATGTTCCAGAAAGTAATTAAGAAAGCTAACAGAATGTTATTGTTCACTGAGAGCAGAATAGAATATAAATGTAGGAAAAGGTTCTTGTGATGCAATGAGAGTGTGCCTACCTCTGAGCCAGGAGCACAGTTTCAACTCCCACCTGCTCCAGAGGTGTGCAATAACAATATCTGAACAGATTGATTAGAAAATATCTACAAAAGTAGGGAGGTTATGCTTTAGTGAAACATAGCATTGGTGATACCACATCTTCAGTACTATGTTGACTGGTCTCCTTATTTAAGGATGCAGATAAAGACATTGGAAGCAGGTGAGAAAGTTGAATATTTAATACCTGGAATGGATGGGGAGCTTTATGTGGAAACGTTCAACAGGCTTGGTTTGCATCCACTGAAGTTTAGAAGATTAATAGGTGACTTGATTGAAACATACAAGATCCAGAGTGAGGGTGGAGGGGAAAGAATATTTCATCTTGTAGCAGAATCTAGAATGAGGGGTCAGTGTTAAAAGGGCTGCCCATTTAAGACAAACAGGAGGAGAACTCCACCACCACTCCCCCCACCACCAAGACCTCTTGTCTTGGTATAAAAGCAATACTTTTTCATTTTTCTTTGCTTTTCATACTGAAATGAGAAGGAGCTGTTAAAAACCACAGATTTTATAATGCTTTGAAAATAAGGTACTTAATACCTATTGTGAACCCTGTTTGTGTAGCTGTCTAGTGTGGACTAGTGGCCAAATATCAATGGCAGAAGTCCTCTGCCTGCGAACAACCATGTTATTTTTTTGTCAGGTAGTTAAACAGCTTGGGCTGTAGATAAGATGGACAGAAGCTGGACAGACCAGAGCAAAATAAGGAGTGCAGCAACCAAAAACTGAGTTCTCTGCAGTAACCCATTTTAAACCTGAAGATAACTAGCTTACCTTACTGTCCGCAGATGCTGCAAGTGGACATTTGAACTGGACAACTCAAAAAAACTTCCATAAAGTTAAAGACCCAGTGCTTCCTGCACATCTTCGGATCAGCAACAACCAACCCAATAAATATTGTGAACAAATTCTATAAAATAGTTTATCACAAGCACAGATTCAGCTAAAGGATATTGAACAGTTATGGGTTTGATTTCAAAGTGGGAGATTTATTTGATTAATGGAAGTCAAAATTTTAAACTCACCCCTCTCAAATCTGTGACATTCAGCTTCATCATATGGAACATGCGCAGTACCTCTCTGCTAATTATTTTTCCATTGCTTGTTGCGTGATCCAATGTGACACTTCTGCACAATCCAAATTTTGAGTAGTCATTAGGATAAAAACCCAAAACAGGGAATACCAGAACATATTTACTGATTTATGACAAAATAATTTATATAATATTACACATAGATATGAAAACCAACATTAAAAATATATTGTCTCAGAATTCTATGCTTATCATGTAGTGAATTAAAAATGAAATTAAAAGACTATAAAGTATTTGTTATAATAAAGATGCAATTTTTGAAAGGTCAAAAGAAATAAAGTAAATTTGTGTTTCACAATGATTTTATTTGAGTCACAAAAGTAATTGTGTATTTTAAAATATTTCAGGAAGCAAATTCTAAACTAATTCTTCAAAGGTCCTCCAAAGTGCCGTGGCTTACTTAAAAGATATGATTAGATTTAAATAATGCTCTATTGCAAGCAGAAAGCTTTGGCACCTGCTGGAAATGAGGAGGAATTTCTTCTGATGATACTAAATCTGGAATTTTTTTTAATCAGAGAGGATGATAGAACCTACATCATTAAGCATATTCAAGTCTGAAATAGATAGATCAGAGAATGAATCAAGGGCTACAGGGCAAAAGACAGGGAAGTAGAGGTAAGGATTATCAGATCAATCATTCTCACTGAATGGTAAAGCAGACTTGCAAGGCTTACTTCTATCCTAGGGTCTTTCATAGATCGCCTTTGCTGTTAGTTTTTAAATGTTACAAAGCAAAGTTGAATAACGATGCATGTTAGTTTGGTATAAAATATGGAATAATTGCATATCAAATTAAGCAAATTTAGATTCTTAGCATTCAAAATATTATATAATACATCCAAAAGTTCAGAATTAGAAGAGGGAGCTTGACAACTGTAATTTCATTTTCAGCGTATTTTCACATTTTTCCCTTTCCCTGGTTCATTGTTAGATTTAGATAACCTGAAGGATACATTGCAAATAAATGAAACATGCATCTCTTGCTTTTATACACAACAAATCAAGTGAGATTTCAATTTAAAGAGCATGAAATTCAATAACTCAGGAAAATGGACACAGGAAACAGAATGAGTGATTAAAGTGCACCCCATGCTATTAATGGAGCAAGCAAATTTCATGTCGCTTCCTGATTTAATTTATTTCAGTGTGTCACTGTACTTTACTGTTAGTGATTCAACACCTGAGCAGGGAACACAATTGTGAAAAGTTGCCAAAAGTTCAAACTAATTTAGTACATAAAGCCAGTTTGTATCTCAAGAAGATCCACAATAATTCTGAGAATTAAGCTCTATGTATAGAATAGCTATTTAGCCCCCTTGCCCGTTTCACTATTCGTGAGATCGTGGCTGATGTGACCCAACTCCTTTGTTCCACCTTCATTAATTCTTGTGCATGGAAATCTATTAATCTCCAATTTAAATTATCTATTGACATAGCATACATCTTTTTACAAATTGAGTTTCAAGCTTCTAACTCTCTGTGCATGTAGAATAGTTCCTAAGGAGCAGCTTTAAATTTTATGTTATGATACCTAATTCTAGATTCCCTCATTTGCAGAAAGATAATATTTCAAAATAAATTTTCATATCATGGTGGATAGCTTGAAACTTTTCACAAAATCACCTCCCACCTTCTAAAGTTGAGGGAATACAACCCTAGATTGTGTAATCGTGCCTCAACTTAATCCTTGATATAATTCTGGGAAATTTGCTCTGCATTTCCTCCAAAGCCAACATATCCTTCCAAAAGTGTGGTCTGCAAGTGAATACCGTACTCGAGATATGATGTAACCATAGTTTTGTGCAGTTGGAAGTTCTAACCCTTTGTATTCTGGTGTTCCAGATATAAAAATCAATGCCCCATTAAACCTTCTTGATTGTTCTCTGCATCTCTCCCTGAAAATACATCTTTTCGAAAATAAATAGAGCAGCATCAGATAAATAAGAGTAAGAAGAAGCCAGTAGCTCAGTGCATGCAACTCTAAGTTGGTACTGCAGGATGTCAAGGTATGATTCAAACATCTTCTGGTCAAATAAAGAAAGCTCTGCTGATTACTTTCAAAGTGAAATAGTCTTCAAATCAGTCAGAACCTTCAGATTTCAGCAATTTTAATTTCCCCATGATTACAAAAATATACATCTAGAAAACAATTTTTAATCCACCATTTGATTCTCTACATCACACAAACCATTATTGAGGGACTCTTTGGGGAGCTTTGTAGGAGTTACACTTATTCACTATTTTCATTTTATTGATATTGTCTGGGTACTATATCCATCAGGCAACACAAAACGTAGCTGAAATTCATCATCCAGGGAAGTGCATGTCCTCTAAAAGCCCCATAACATTGCTTTATTTAAATATCCTCATATTGCATTCATGCAACTATTTGCAGCTAAACATTGTTTATTTGAGCTTAGTTTACACAATAATTTCATACTTTATTCCTAATATTTTAATTCCAATCTACTTAGTCCACATCTATTATAGTGTATTTTGGTTTCATAAAAACTGTTACAAAACTGATTATTCGCAAAACAAAATAATGGTAACATGCGTTGATTCTCATTTGAGTTTGAGTGTATAAAATTCAATCTTTGAGTAAAACTGCTAAAAAAAAAACTTGGAATTTAAGGTAGTTCATCTGTGCATTCAGCTTTTATGATGCCTATCTGAAGTATTATTTTTAATTGGCATTATGTAATAGATCTTGTTTTAGAAATGATCAATTGTTGACCCATATTCAGTAGTAGCTAAAATGCTACAGTGAATTATAAAGAACAACATAACAGGATGCTTGGAAAATATAACTGGGATTAGAAAACGTTAACATGAATTGATGAAATTAAATTTGATAAACCTACTGGTGTTTTCTGAAGACCTATCTAGTAGAATAGATGAGGCAGAACCAGTAGATGTGGCACATTCAGATTTTCAGAAAGCTTTTAATAAAGTCCCATCTAAGAGGCTAGTGTACAAAATTAAAGAAACAAAGTTTGGGAGTTAACAAACTGGCATGCATTGGTAATTAGACAGCAGAAAGGAAACAACAGGAATAAATGGTTTTTTGGGAGTGTAACACAGTGACTAGTGGAATTCTACAGGGATCAAAACTTAAGTTTCAGTTATTTACAATATCTACGAACAATTTGGACGAGGGAATCAAATGTGACATATTCAAATGTGCTAATGAAACAGAATTAGGAGGAATTGTGAGCAATGAGGTGGAAGCGAAGAAGCTTCAAAGCATGTTTAACAAGTTGAGTGAGAGGGAAAATACATGGCAGATGTGGTATAACATGGAGAATTGTGAAGCTGTCTACTTAAGTAGGAAAACCAGAATGGTAGACTATTATTTAAATGGCGATAGATTAAGAAATCTTGATGTACAAAGGAACCTAGGTGACCTTGTACACCAGTCACTGAAAGCAAGCCGAGAGGTGCAGCAAGTAGTTCGGAATGCAAATGTATACTGGCTGTCACTGCAACAGAATTTTAGTATAAGAGAAAGGATGGCTTGCTGTAGGTAAGCAGGGCCTTGATGAGAGTACACCTGGACTATTGTATGCACTTTTCATCTGCTTACTTAAAAGACACATTGCCATAGAGAGTGTACAGGGAAGGTTCACTAGATTGACTCCTGGAATGGTAGGTTTGTCATGTGAGGAGAGACTGGGCTGACTAGACTTGTATTCACTCAAGTTTAGAAGAATGAGGGAAGGTCTCATTGAAACATATAAAACTTTGACAATGCTGGACAAACTGGATGCAACGATGGTGTTCTCCCTTACTGGGGGATCTAGAACAAAGGCTCAGGACAGACGTGGACAAATCTTATATTCAGATGGCAAATACGTTGATTTTCTACGACATGGCAATGGAAGTCAAAGTACTCAACATACTTAGGGAAGAAATAGATAGGTATCTGAATACTAAAGTTAAGGGATAAGGGGAATGATTGGGAAGGTGCTGAGATAGAGGATAAACCATGATCATACTGAATGTCTGAGCAGGCTCAATAGGCTAAATGACATTCTCTTGCGCCTATTTTTTATATTTCTAATTCACAATACCTGGTAAAATTGTCACAAATTCCATGTCCACCAAACTTAGCCGGTTCCGTTGGAGCACCAGCTTTTCTCGTCATTACTTTAAGAGTTAGACGCTTTCCCTTCATATTAGATATTTCCAGTCGTCGTTGGATCTCCTCTGCAAGGTTGAAAAGAAACACCTCAACTTCTTTAGTCTGAAGGGGGGAAAGGAAACAAAGGCATTACCATTCAAAACTTTCAGATTTAAAAAACCTTGCACACCACAAGCAGAAAGCAAACTCATACCATGCAATAAGCTGTCCACAGCTTCAAACTTTATCCAAAATATTAAACATAGACAATTATTGTGAAGTGTTTTGTGAGTGTATGTGTATTATATGAAGACATATAATTGTTTAAAGTACATGCAAAGACAGTATGCTATGACAACTGTAGACAATTGTAAAACTTTACTTCAAAATGTAATTTGAAACACATAAAACATTAATTACAACTAATTACAAAGATACAATGGTAGTTCATTTTGTATATTCTGTTTTATACAGGGGTTTCCCCATTCCATTTACAAGCTTATCTGTTATGCTGAAATTGACACCTTTCATTCCTGTCTCAAACTGGTTACAAGCTTATCAGAAGCAGTTGTGAGAGAACCAATGTTGACGCTTCACATCAATGACCAGAAACTTAAACCCAAAGATATTTTCCTATTATTTATGGGATATAGGCATTGCTATTGTTGCAGATTCTTAACTGTTCTCAAAAATGTACTGGGGAACTGCTTTCTTGAACCAATGTTGTAGGCTCACCAGCTATTTAGAGTTGTAAGATTTTGATTCAGTGACCATGAAGGAAAAGTAATGTGGAACATAGGACTGTGCAGCACAGGAATAGGCCCTCTGACCCACCATGTCTGCACCAAGCATGATACCACTCTAACCCCACTTGCCTGAACATTGCCTGATGTCTCCTAGTTAGAACTGAGAGATCCTTGGAGGGAGCTTATATGTAATGCAATTTCCATGCCTTATCCTTCTGGATGATTGTGGCTGCCCCAGTAGAAAATGCCTTAGGAGGAATCTTTGAGAGTTATTTAGATGTAACTTTCAACTGATACCTAATGGTAGGGACAAAGAACATTCGTGGTGACTGATAGGGTGCTGGGCAAGATGCTTTGTCTTGGATTGTGTCAAACCTCAAATGTTGTTGGAGATCATTCCAATAAATGGGATATATTCCATCACATTCTTGACTTTTTGGCAAGGTTTGTAGCTCATGATGTTATCTAGCCAGGTAATGAAACGTCTGGATATCAAACCTACAGCTCAGCGAGCAAACCTACACCCAAAACATTCTTGACTTGCATCTTGTACATGGTGGACAGGTTTTCTTTAGTAAAGGAAGTGAGTTAATTTTCACAAAATATCTTCAAACTCTAAGTTTCTCATGTAGCCATGGTATTTATGTAGTTGGTATGGTTAAATCTTTGGTCAATGGTGACCACTGGATGCCAATGGTGGTATATTCTGCGAATGGTAATACTGTTAAATGCCAAGGGAAGATGGTTAGATTCTTGCTTATTGGAGATGGTCAGTGCCTGGCACTTCTATGACATGAATGTTGCTTGCCATTGTGATCATGCTGCTCCTTTAACAAGGTTATGTTGCCCTTGGTCTTTTCTGCAGAAAGTCGTAAAGACGCAGGCTCCAAAAAGTCTGGGGTTGAAGTGTTTTAGGGCCAATTTGATTATAGCTAATAGATACTGCCTCAGACAAAAGGGCTTTCAAGTTTTGAAAAACACTTGTACAATGAAAGGGAAGTAGCCAGTTCTCCGAGCTCAGCTTTTCTCTGGTTTGGTCTGGCTAGTCACTGAAAACAGTCAGGCAGTTTTAAAAGCTGCTGGACCCAAAGAAGCAGGTCCATGGCGATGCCCCACTCTCTCTGAAATCTCTCCTGTAAGACCCTGGGTTTGATTTTACCCTTTGTGCCAAGGGGTGTTTAGAGGAATAGTTACAAGTATTTGGAACAGCATCATTAAGTTGGTATAATCTGTTGGATTTTCGGATACGTTAAAATATTCTGCATTCTGTTCTCCTTTGTTTTGTTTCATTCAGTAATCTAGTAAATAAATTATTTTGTTTAAAAATAAGTGGTTTGACCAGCTGCATCCTTCCTGGAATATCCACATTACACCTGCTTAAAACAACTAGCAAAGTTACTTAGAATATTTTGAGGGTGTCTGGCCTAATCCATAACACCATTAATGGAGCGAAGTCTTACTGTATACAGTCAAAAATTGTTTCATTACCTGGGGGGTTGAGAATGACATTGAATGCTGCGCAATCATCAGAGACAGCCCAATTCTGACCTATGATGGGAGTGATGTCATTGATGGAACACAAAGTGTTTAGACCTAAACACTGTTCCAAGGTGATCCTGCAGCAACAATCTAGAGGGGACTAACCTCCAACATCCACAAACACCTTCCTTTCTGCTGGATAGGACAGTAACCACCCTTAATCTCCCCATGCCCCTATCCATTGTCAGAAATTCCACTGATCTAATGTTGCCAGGGTCCCTGATTCTACATTTGCTCAAATGCTGCCTTAATCTCAAGGGCTGTCATACTCACCTCGAGAATTCAACTCCTTTGTCCATGCTTGGATCCAGGTTATCCTGGCAAAAACTCAACTTAGCCACTTTCACTAGAGAGTTACTAGACTTGAAACGTTAATACTGTTTTTCTCTCTACAAATGCTGCTAGAACTACTGAGTTTCTCCAGCACTTCCAGTGTTTGTTAGGCTCTTCTTGCACAAATAACTCAACTTGCTATCCAACATTTTGTGTTCACTGTTACAAAGATTGTTCTTTGAGAATTTGGATAAGGCAATTTTGCTACTATGAAAATTGTAGAGGATATATTTGGAGGAATACCAACATGAAGCTGTGAGTGAGAAATAAGAGAGAAGCATTTACAATATAAGCTGGGAGAACAAAAATCTGAGAAATAACATTGGAGGAGATCCAATCGCACCACTGTCGGAGATAGCTGCTTTGCATTAATCAAGACTTCTTAAGAATCCCTCACACCAATTGATCTACCACTGATAGCTACGCTTTCAGCCACCTCAGTCCTAATCTCTCATTAAGGCTTTGGTCCAAACTTGGGCAAAAAAAGGCTAAACTCATATGTTGAGGTAAATACTACTGCCCTTGACATCAAGTATTTTCCCCAAAAAAGGTATCAAGGAGTTCTAGCAAAATACAGTCAATGGAAATTGAGGAGAAAACTCTTCACAACTTGGAGTCATACCTAGCACAAAGGAAGATTGTTGCGATGTTAATAGGTCAACCATCTGAACCATTTTCAGCTGCTTAAGCAATGGTCTTCTCTACACCACAAGGTTAGAAAAGAGGCTATTCACGGATAACTGCAGAATGTTCAATACTATTTGACTCCTCAGACAGGGATGGCTGGTTTGCAACATCAAGAGTACAGGTTTGATTCCCACACTGGCTAAGGTTATTGTGGAGAACTCTTCTTCTCAAATTCTCCCCATGCTTAAGTGTAACGACCCTCAGGTTAAATTACCACCAATCACCTCTCTATTAAGGGTGCAGTCCTATGGTCCAGTAGGACTATGGTGACTTTACTGTTACTCCTCAGTTACTGATAATGCCCATATTATTGGATATTACACTGGATATTATTCAGGCTTCAACTGAACATAAGCGGTAACTTACATTTACGCCAACAAGCCAGGGAAAGATATCTCCAATAAGAGAATCAAGCCTTCTTGGGGAGTGTGAGGTGGAAGTGGGGACCATGACCATTTACCAGAAACTGAACTAGGACAGCCAAATAGATGGTATAGCTACAAATTGCTGGGAATGCTGCGGTAACTAACACCTCTTGACTTGATTAATATCCATCACTATCTTGAAAATGGCATCCACAGTCGCAGCAGCTTGTATTGTCTACAAGATGCATTACAGAAAGTCATCAAGGTTCCTACAGTAGCACCTTCTAAACTCTCAACTATGCTTGAAGTTGCAAAACTACCGTCAGCAATGACAGATTAAAGAAAATCTTCCCTAACTCCCTCTCTTTAGCTCACTTTCCTCCTTTAAGACACTCCTTCAAATTTGATGTAGCTTTTGTTATTTGTTCTAATACCTTTTGCTGCAGATCTTTGTTTTATTTAATTTGTTTCTTTAATTGCCCTGTAAAGTGCCTTCGGATATTTTCTATATGTTGTCACTGAAGCTCTTCACTGACATACATAAACACGGACTCAGATGTAAACGATATACAACATTACTGATCCACTTTCATGCTTTTTGTTTATTTGCCTGGATTGATCATAAATAATGAGGAAAAGTACAATTTTGAGATACTGATTAGGTGAGCTTCTAATTGTAGCTATTCTATCACAAAGTATGCACATATTTTTCTTGCAAAGGAAAACACAAAATTATCAGAGTACTAGTATGCCTACACCAACAAAGAGAAAAAAGTGTTAGACTAAATTACATTTTCTCATTTTAGATTAGATTACTTACAGTGTGGAAACAGGCCGTTCGGCCCAACAAGTCCACACCGACCCGCTGACGCGCAATCCACCCATACCCCTACATTTACCCCTTACCTAACACTATGGGCAACTTAACTTGGCCAATTCACCTGACCTGCACATTTTTGGACTGTGGAAGGAAACCGGAGCACCCGGAGGAAACCCACGCAGACACAGGGAGAATGTGAAAACTCCACACAGTCAGTCGCCTGAGGCGGGAATTGAACCCAGGTCTCTGGCGCTGTGAGGCAGCAGTGCTAACCACTGTGCCACCGTGCCGCCCTTCAACTGGTTGTTACCACCTTTCCATCTATGCTTAGTTTTGCAACCAAAGTGTATACACATGAAACTCAGGTTGAAGTGAGAAAGTACAACAATATTCACGAGTACCTTACCTGACTAAACCGGATGCCATAGTTGATCTCTGCAGATACAGATTTGCGTTCTCTCTCTGTTCGAACTGGCCTATCGTCTAGACCACGGCAGAATCTGTAAAGCATTTGACCTGTTTTAGGCCCAAATTCCTTTTGAAGTGTAGGCATCAAAATCTGCTGGAGTTCTCCACAGGTTTTAACACCAATGGATGCCATTCTATTTTCTAAAGTCCTTCCAACTCCTAAATACAAAGAGAAGTAGCAATATAAATATAAGCTGAAAATGGAGAGGGCAGTGTGATGAGAAGAATGTTTAATATCATATTGCAGAACCTGCCAAATACCTTGCTGTCTATAAACAAATAAATCATTTATAGCTGAGTTTGACTATTTTATGGTCCTGATCACTTCTGTCAAAAAAATGCTCACACTCAATATTTAATAAATATAAATATTGCTCAAAAATAGCATATCCTCTATATAAATTTAATAATTTGAGTATCTCGTCTACACAAAATAAAATTCATTTATAAATTTTCCTGACAAAATTGTGGTTTAAATAACGAACAGTGAACCTTTCAAGTTTTTTTTTCTGACTTTTCGTCTGCTAAACTCTCCCATTAGATTTCTCTAAATTTTCTCATTTTCATCTTGAATAAATTCTGAGGCCTTCTTGATTGTATAGCCAGGGGTCTACATTTCTTTTCTGGCCCTTTCACTGCTCTTTGCAGCTTTGCCTCTTGAAGCCTAATGTCAACTGCAATGATGCTCATCATGAGCATCTCCTTTACACTTGGCTGCTTCTCTTTTCTGGGCTTTGCATTATTTTTCACATAGTTATTGAATTTTTTTGGGCGAGGAACATTTGACCTCTAACTTTATCTCCTGGATCATTCAGTTGTTCCTTATAGAATCTCTTTTGCTAAGGACCTGTATTTTCCAAATGTGGCTAGCTTCTGTCTCTTCTACTAGCCAACTCTCTTGTCTCACTGCATTTTGAGTGCTGAGCTCACCTTTCTGCCGCTTCCATGGCATGCTGTTTGCTTTCTCTGGCAAAAATTGCGTTTCAGCTATTGATTAACTGTCTTCTTAAATCGTAAATCTCTGAAAGGGCTAAACTCACTTGCTTCAAATTGATTTTTTTCTGTCACTTCTGGATTTGTTCTTTTCATGGTTGGGATCAGATCCGCACCACTTTTATTAAGTGGTATTTTTCTAGATGCAGGAACTTTGAGATATTTGTCACTTCCACCTGTATTTGGCACTGAGTAAAGAACATTTACAACAGCTTGCTATCACAAATCCTCCTGTGTCTTGGGTCCATCTAGTGGTTCGTGGCAGAAGATGCATAACAATGAAATACTCATTAAA
Source organism: Chiloscyllium punctatum (assembly GCF_047496795.1). NCBI lineage: Eukaryota > Metazoa > Chordata > Chondrichthyes > Orectolobiformes > Hemiscylliidae > Chiloscyllium > Chiloscyllium punctatum. The sequence continues at coordinate 60,299,881 of NC_092747.1, read as the reverse complement.
AAAGCATTGTGCTTAGACAACAATGAGGTTTTCATTGTTTGATTGCAATAATACAACTACGTTTGGTCAGGCACAATTACTAGCTTAGGGAGTGGTACAAATACCTGTCTGAAAGTTAGAGGAGAACTTTTTTTCACCATCTACTAAGTGTGATATCAGTAGAATCAGCAGAGCCTATGTAACAATAACATTAACCCCCTCAGAAATATTATCTTATGCAAAATGGTGCTTCCTGGCCCTGCCACACCTTAATTCTAAAATTCTCCTTGTTTACAAATTTCTTCAGTGGCTTGCCTTCCCTATTTCAATAACCTTCTCCAGTTCTAGAACCTTTTAACCATCCATGCACTTGTCCAATTCTGACTCCTTGCATTTTCCCATTTTGAACTGACCCACAATTGGTGGTCATCAATATTGCTACTCAGAAGCTGGAAATCCTTTCTTAAATGTCTCTGCCCTTCACCTCGCCATTCTCCTCAAGACAATTCTTAAGATCTACTTTTTTGATCAAGCCTGCTTCTGGAAGTGTGTGGAACATTTTACTATTATAAAGGAACTACAGTAATACAAGTTATGTGCAAATTAGCAATTGCATTTTCCTTTATTAAGATAATGATTACAAAAGCACTTAATTGACTAATAAATGCTTTAGATTATAAAAGCATTACATAAATTCAAGTTCACTTTTTAGGGTGGATTGCATTTCCAAGTTAAGTCAATTGTCAAAATCATCTACATTAAACACTCAGAATTACCTGGCAGATTGCTCACAAGTTGATCTCTGATAAAATCATCAACTTCCTCTGGTTTTAAATAATACTGTCCATCTGGTTTGGCCTTACGGGTGGCCATTCTGGCCAGCAGAATGTTTGATCCTATTCAAAACATCAATAACAAAGCATTATAGTACTCATCAGGAAAGCAACTCTTAAAAATCTTTCACATTTTAGTTAATTTTATGGTTATGCTTTCGTCTCTTAAAAGCATCAGCCCACCTTATGCTTCATGCATAAATTGAGACAGTGAGTGGTTTCTATTCCAGGACAAAAACAACAAACTCAACTCTGTTCTATCTTCTAAACATAAAACTTCCAGCATCAGACACTGGATAGTATTAAGGCACTGGCTGATCATGTTCCATCTGGGTCAGGGCACTGAGGTCTATTCCAATACCCAAGCTAAATCAATCTCTGAAATCTCACCACACACCAGCAATCAAAGCTGATGTAATAATGAACAAATGAACTAAAATTTTAATTTCAAAACTGATTAAACATTTTGGAAACTTTTCAACAATAGCAGGTTAAAAATATTTTGCCTCAGTTTTCCCACTGAAGGTCACTGAAGCCATCCCAAGAGTGACAAGAAATACAGAGGTTATAAAAAAGTAGGAACCTAAACCAATCACCTCAATAGGAAAAAAAGTACTGAGCAAACAATTGGGATTAAAGGCAGACAAGTCTCCAGGGTCTGATGGCTTAAGAGAAGTAGCACCAGAGACAGCACTGGTTATAATATTCCAAAATTCCCTGGATTCTGGAAAAGTTCTAGTGGATTGGAAAAACATTAATGTAACACCCTTATTCGAAAGAGGGAGGCGGAAAGTAGGAAGCTATAGACCTGTTTAATCTATTGTTAGCAGATAGTTGGAATTTATTATTAAGTGAGTTGCAAGAGGACATTTGGAAAGCCCAAATGCAATCTGTCAGCCAGCATGGTTTTATTGAGGACAAATCATGTTTGACTAATTTGCTAGAGTTCTCCAAAGATGGAACAAGCAAAGTGGATGATGCAGGTCCTGTAGATCTATTTTATCTTGACTTCGAGAAGGCATTCATAAGGTGCAGCACAAAAGGTACACAAGGTACGATCACACAGAATTAGGGGCAATATATTAGCTTGAACAGAGGATTGGCTAAATAACAAAGCAGAAAATTTGGATAAATGAGAAGTGATCTATTTTGGTCGGAAGAATGTAAAAGCAACTTATTGTCTAAATGGAAAGAAAATTCAAAATGCTTCAGTGCAGAGAATGGTGCATTGGGTGTCAGTGCACATGAATCACAGTAAACTAGTATCCAGGTGCCCTAGGTAATAAGGGCAAAAAGAATTTCGGCATATATTCCTAAAGGAATGGAGTATAAAAGCAGGGAAATGTTGCTTCAACTGTATAGGACATACAGTTTTAGTCCCTTCACATCAGGAAGAATGTAATTCCATTGGAGAAAGTTCATTAGATTAACTCCAGAGATGAAAGGCATATCTTATGAGAAGAGATTGAACAATTTAGGCTTATGTTTCCAGCATTTTGAAGAATGGAAAAAAATCTGATTGAGGTATAAAAGATGCTAAAAGGGATTGACAATGTAGACACAGAGCCCCTTGTGGGGCTTTCAGAAACTAGAAGTCACTGACCTCTGAGGTCCACACAGCAACAAACACAATTACAGGGAATATTGAGGAGACATTTTTCTCTCAGAGCAGAAAGTCTTTGGAACTATCTTCCTAGAAAGGTGGTGGAAACAGAGTCTTTGAATATTTTCAAGGCAGAGGAATACAGAATCTTGATTAACAAGGGGATGGAAGGTTGTTTGTGGTACCTCGAAATGTGAAATAATCAGATCAGTCATAATCTTATTGTATGGCAGAACAGGCTCAAGAGGCTTGAGTGTACTAAACCTGCTCCTAATTCATCTGTTATGCTGATTAACATATACAACCATTCTTCAGTACCACTCCAACTTGAACACCACTTGAAAGATGCACTGAGGAGAGTATACTATAGTGAGCGACTTCAATGTCCATCACCAGGAGTAACTCTGTAGCACCACGTGGTGGTGCTGGCCATGTCCTGAACATCATGACAGCCAGACCTGGCCTACAACAGGTAGAGAACACCACAAGAAAGAAGCTAGTTTAGTTCATCTTCACCAACCTAACTCCCATAGAAACATATATTCATGACAGCATAAGCTAGCAGAGAAGACCAAGTTTTACCTCCACATTAATGGCACCTTCTATCGTGTTGTGTAGCATAATAACTATTCTAAATGTAACCGGTACAGAACACATCTGGTAGTTCAAAACTGGGAACTCATCAGGCACCAATCAGCAGCAGCAGAATCACTTCCACCACATCCTCAATAACAGTGGAACGCAGCATGTCAGTGAAAAAAACATGAGTGAAGAATCTGCTACTATTTTCAGCTAGAACAGCCAAGTGAATGATCCATCTTGGTCTCTTCCAGACATCACCAATCTTCACCCAACTGGATTTGTATCACGTGACATCAAGAGATTGCTAAGCACATGAGATCCTGGCTATGGTGAAGACATGTTCCAGAATGTGCAATGGTCTCTAATCAAGTTGTTCCAGCACAGCAAAAACACTGGTACTTAGTCAGACAAGTAGAAAATTGCCCAGATGTATCATCCACAAAAAGCTGGCCAAATTTAATCCATCTGATTAGTGCCCCATCAGTTCACACTCATCAGCAGCAACTGATGGAAAATGTTGTTGACAATGCCATCAAGGGCAACTTACTCACCAACAACCTGTTCACCGAGGCTGAGATTAGGTTCTGAAGAACACTCAGCTCTCAATCTTGAAGCCTTGGGTTCAAACATGGACTAAGTTGCTGTATTCCAGAGGTGAAGTGAGAGTGACTGCCCTTGACATCAAGGGAGCATCTGATTGAGTGTGGCATCAAGGAGCCCTAGTAAAAGTGAAATCACTGGGAATCAGAAGGAAAACTCTTCACTGGCTTGAGTCATATCTAACACAAAGGAAGGTGATTGTAGCTGATGGAAGCCAACAATATTGATCCCAGAACACTGCTGCAGCAGTCACAGAATCAGATTTTACAGCATTGAAAAGGGCCTATGGGCCACAAGTGTTCACATGGCTCATCAAGCATCTATGTATTCCAATTCTATTTTCCAGCAGTTGGCTTGTAACCTTATATGCTGTGGGTTTTAAATGTTCTTTTAAATACCACATTTTATACATTGAGGTCCTTATACACATAAATCTTTGGGTGAAAAAAATTTCCTTAATGTCCCTTGAAACCTTGTGCACCTTATCTTTGAATTCTTATTAATTTTTAATGGGAAAAATTTCTCCCTATCTGATTCCCCCTCAACCTCCTCTGGTCAAAGGTAAACATCCCCAGCCTATCTAGTCTCTCTTCATTGCTATACCTCTCCAGCACAGGTAACATTTTGATAAATCTCCTCTCCACCATCTCCAGTGGGATCTCATTCTTCCTATAATGTGGTGACCAGAACTGCACACAGGACTCTAGCTGTGCCTACAGCTCCATTATACCCTCCTCACTTTTGTACTCAGTGCATTGACTAATAAAAAGTCAGAACACTTTATCAATCTGTCTTGTTGCCTTCAAGGATCTATGGACAAGCAAGCCAAGATTCCCCTGGTCCTACCATTCATTCTGTACGCCCTTGCTTTGTTACTCCTCCCCGAATGCATCTCTCAATTTTCAGGGTTAAATTCCATTTGCCACTGTTCAGCCCACCTGAGAAGCCTGTCAATATCACCCTGTAGCCTAAGGCTTCTCCTCATTATTCAACACACCACCAATTTTCATGCCATTTCCAAATCTACTGATCACACATCCTACACTCACATCTGGATCATTCATGTACATAACAAACGGCATGGTAATCAGAAGCAAACGGTGAGATACACCATTGGACACAAGTTCCCAGTCATAAAAACATTGACCATCACACACTACTTCTTGCAGCTAAGCCAATTTTAGATCTAAATTATCCTGGATTCAATGAATTCTTAGCTTTTTAAGCAGCCTCCCATGTGAGACCTTGTCAAAAGCCTTACTGAAGTCAATCCAGACGACATCAGCTGCACTATGCTTATCCATACGCCTAGACACTTCCTTAAAAATCATTAAACATGATCTCCCCCTTGACAAAGTCTGTTTGACCAAAACCCTTCAGCACTGTGGCCTTGGTAACCATCTTTAGCTACTTCATCAATAATCTTTCCTCCTTTATAAGAGAAGTGGGGAAACTCACTATCGATTGTATAGGTTTCACCTCTGTTTTCAATTGCTCAGATAATGAAGCATTCCACTTCCACATAAAGCAAGACCTACATAACAGTCAGGCTCAATCTAATGACGATCTCCAACAAGAAAGAGTCTAACCATTTCCCATTGCCATTCAACGGTGTTACCGTCAGTCAGTCATTGACTCATAGAAATGGACAGTGTGGAAACACTCCCTTTGGCCTAACTTATCCATGCTGACCAGATATCCACTATTCAGACCTCTTGCCATCATGGTAGCCCACAAACACACCAATACACTAAAACAGCAGCTAATGAACTTAAAGTATCCTATACAGACAACAAGCAAAACGAGCGTCATTTACAAAATACGTTTCAAGAACGGTAACAAACACTACATTATACAAATAGGCAGAAAACTAGCCACCAGGATTCATGAACATCAACTAGCCACAAAAAGACATGACCTACTATCACTAGTATCCTTACACACAGATGATGAAGGACACTACTCCGAATGAGACAACACATCCATCCTAGGACAAGTCAAACAGAAACATGCACGACAATTCCGACAAGCATGGCATTCCAATGGAACTCTATCAACAAACACAGAGTTGGATTCCATTTACCATCCTCTGAGAAAAAGAACAGGAACCACCAACCCAAGGAAACCTAAACACATAAACAGAAAGTGGGCCATGACACCAGTGCTTCACCGGAGGCTCACCGATGATGTTACCTAGTATGATGGTACTGAAATGTCTGAAAACAAACCTTCCAGCTCAGCAAGCAAACTTACATCCAGATATCCTAAATAAATCTAGTCCTATTTGTCAGCATTTCTCCCATGTCCCGCTAAAGCCTTTCCATTTATATTCTCATTCAGATGCCTTTTAAATGTTGTACTTGTACCAGACTCCACCACATCCTCTAGCAGCTCATTACAACCCTCTACACAAAAAAGTTGCCCCTTAGGTCCCTTTTAAATCTTTCCCCTCTCACCTTAAACCTGTGCCCTCTAGCTCTGGACTCCCCTACCCTGGGAAAAAGGCCATGGCTATTCACCCTATCCATCTCCCTCAGAATTTTACAAATTTGTATGAGATCACTCATCAGCCTCCAACACTCCAGGGAATACAGCCTATTCAGCCTCTCCCTACAGTTCAAACTCTCCAATCCTGGCAACATCTTTGTAAATCTTTGCTGAATCCTTTCAAGTTTCACAACATCCTTCCTAGATCAGGGAGACTAGAATTGAATACAGTATTCCAAAGTGGCCTAACCAATGATCTGTACAGCCACAACATGACCTCCCAACTCCTATACTCAATGCACTGACCAATAAATACAAGCATACCAAACGCCTTCTTCATTATCATCTCTACTTACAACTCCATTTTCAAGGAACTATGAACCTGCACTTCAAGATGCAATTGTTTGGCAATGTTCCTCAGGACCTTACCATTAAATGCATAAGTCTGTCCTGATTTGCCCTGCCAAAATGCAACACCTCATATTTATCTAAATTAAATTTAATCTGCCACTCCTTGCTCCAGAGGACCATCTGATCAAGGTCCCATTGTATTCTGAAGTAACCTTCTTGGCTCTCCACTACACCAATTTTGGTTTCATCTGCAAACTTACTAACCATACCTCCTATATTCACATCCAAATCACTCAATCCTCCACCATCAACATTCAAGGGGCTATCATAAACCATAAGTTTAACTGGACTAGCAACATAAACATTGTCACTACAAGAGCAGCTCAAAAATTACCCAAAGGTTTTCCACAATTAGAAGCGTGGTGAAATACCCTCTACATGACTGGATGAGTGCACCTCCACCAATACTGAAGAAGCTCCACACTATTCAGCCTGCTTGACTGACACTCCATTTATCACCTTAAACATTAACTTCTTCAATCATTGATATACCTTAGCTTCTGTGTAGATCATTCTCAGGATGCACTGCTTCAACCTGTCAAGGCTTTCTTGACAAACCATCCAACCATTTGACCTTTCTCACCTAAGAACAAGGGCGATTGGCACAAAAAAAGTCATCAATCAACTCAAAGTCACAGTTTTCCATGTCTATATTGTATATCTCTGTTCCTTCAACATCAATTTACTACATCAATGCAGTAGTTCAAGAAGGTGACTCATCTCCACCTTCTCAAGGACAATAAGGAATAGCCAAGAAATGCCAACCTTGCCACTGATGCCCACTTCCCATGAACAAAAGAAATTCAACTGTTCTTTCTTGACAGACGTTCTTGTCTTAGTGCCGAAAATTTAGTAGCCTCAGTCTTGAATATACTTATTGACTAAGCAACCAGAGCTCTCTGAGATACACAAGGCTCAAGATTCATACCTGGCTGAGCAACGAAGTTTTTCATCTCAGTCCTAAATATCCAGACCTTTATCCTGAGACTATAACGTCTATTTGTAGATTCCTTCACCAGGAGAGGAAGCCTCAGTTTCTGTTGCTCTTTAAAAATTCCATACATTTCAAATCAGATGATGTCTTAATGTTGTAATGTCAAAAGTAATGTGGCTCATTCCAGTTGATCTCACCGTATTGAGCACCTCTTATCTAGAAAACCTTTAGTGCATTACCTCTTAGAAATGTATAATTTTACTATTTTAACTCATTTTAATATCTTACTATTCTTAAATTGAAATGCTCTGAACATATTCAACTTCACACGCAAATTAAAGGCACAATTCGTATTGCTTAGCTACATACCCATTCCAACGGATGCAGTGCATTTTGTTTTCTCTTTGATCTCAGAGCGAATCACAGTTGCTACCTCATCAGGTGTCAATCCAGTTTCAGCACAAATTGTGGTTACATCTACAAGAGCTTCATCACAGCTGACAGCTTCAATGTCACAAGTATAGCTAAATGCAGAGGAGACAAAGGAAGTGAGTCAAGCTTTGGAACAGTGGGGAAAAAAAACTAAACAAATGCAACAGATGTAAATTTATTTTCTCGAACAGATAGAAGCTTTAAGTAAAATTAGTTTGGATAGTCTTTACTAAGGCATTAATGATTGAAGGTCCACAGAGCAAAACCACTATATCTTCACACTAAACTGGCATTCTTTGCTCGGAAAGATCACATAGCGTGAACAAGTTGCATTTAACCTGTACCATGTTGGGTTCCAATTGCTCTTGTTTTGATGCTAGCAATTGGCGATTAAAAGGCAATATATGTTTAATTCCCGACCACTGATTTCTCACAACATCGTCAATATAAAAACACTTAAGACAAGAATCAGTAAAATTAATGACTTTATCATAAAGCCTCTGTTCAAAATGTTGTTCAACTCTTTTTCCTCTTGCATCTATCTCACCTAACTATACATCATGTGGTCATAACACAAACAACCATAAGAACATTGGAGAAAGTGAGGACTGCAGACGCTGAAGATAGGAGTAGAGAGCGTAGTGCTGGAATAGCACAGCAGGTCAGGCAGCATCCGAGGAGCAGAAAAATTGATGTTTCGGACATAAGCCCTTCATCAGGAAGCCCATCCTGATGAAGGGCTTGTGTCCGAAATGTCATTCTCCTGCTCCTTGGATGCCATCTGGCCTGCTCTGTTTTTCCAGCACCATACTCTCAACCATGCAGAACATGTAATCAATAGGTAAAACCCTAATGACCTTTTTAAACCTGTACTTGAAGTCAATGAAAAAGATAATATATTGATTACATTAATTTTATCAAATTTTGAATGAATTTGGATTTTATAATTGCATTTCTTTGCAAGTACTAATAGTGTATAATGATTTATTAATGTCTGTACCGTGCTAATGCCTCCTAAAATTGCAAAGAAACAGGTAGTACAGGGTCCACCAGTTCATGCTAGAGTTTTGTGTTCTACTCATGCTTCCTCTTGTCCATTCTCGTCAAAATGTAATTAACATAAATTTCGATGCCCTTCTCACTCATATAGCAATCTAGATAGCCCTCAAATTTTTCTATATTTTTCCTTTCATCTACTTCCTACAGTAGGAAATTCCACATTTCAACCAGTATGTAGTGAAATAAGTTTCTTCTGAATATCCCATTTTAATTCTTGGTGACTGTCTTATTTGGTAGATGGAATTAATAGCTGTGCCTATGGTATCAACAAATGAGAGACATCTAGTTATCTATCCTTCAGCTTTCAAGATGTAAAGAGAACCAGTCTGCTTGTCTTTTGATGACAGTTTTGACCCTGGATTTACCGTTTTCATAATGTTTCCTTGCACACTCTCTGGTAACTTTATATATATATATATATATATATATATGACTGACTTTTTATTATAATAACCAGACTGTACACAGTATTGCAAATGAAACCTAACCAAAGTTCAAAAATGAATTTGACAAAGACTTCTACACTTATCAATTCTTTCCATCTAAAAAGTATATAAATTTTATTCCACAGACCGTGGAGAACTTTATAAGTATTCCAACCACATTTGAAATCCAATTAGAATTTCAAAGAAAGTTCAGTTCAAAAAGATCTGCATTCATACAATAAGTTAGTTTAGACTAGAAAAAAAATCTATTACTCAGAACTGTCAGTCAGGACAGAAAATAAATTTTTAGCATGCACCAAGATGCCAAATCTTACGTATTTCCTGTTTTTGCTGCACATTTTCTAATTTACTTGTTTTCAGGATTTGTTTTTCATTTAATTTTTTTCCACAAATTTTGAAACACAATTTTCTAGTTAATTCCTTTGTTAAATAAAAAGTAAATAACATTTACTTGTGATGTGATCACCCATATGGAGTGCAATGTCAGATTATGAATTTGAAAACTATAAATTGACTCACGCTCCTAATTTATCCCAAGGGACAGAAATAACTGTAAACCAAAAACTAAATACATTGGAGTAACGCACTTAAACAAATCTGAATGGTTTAAGAGGACATGTAAACAAACATTGGTGGGTGGTCTGAAAAGGCAGTGAAATTATTTCAAATGATTTACTAAGAATGGGGACAAAAACAACAATGAATAAAGAATGAAGACAATGATTAAAAATTTGAAAATTACACAGGCTAAAGATTTATGTTGAAAAACTGTCCCAGTGCTACTTTTGTTAGGATTGAAATTCCTCCATCATCAAACTTGAAATAGAATTAAAATTACAATTTATAAATCTGTCCAATTTTCTACTTTATAAACAATAATCTTTGAAAAAACTATTCACCCGAAAGAGAACAACTTCCAAATATTAATGAATGATCAACTTCTGGAAGATTTAACTTATTAAGTTGGGTTCTCAAAGCTTTTCCCTTCCTCAGTCTGAACAAGTTGCTCAGCCTTTGTTTCTGTGGCTGTCACTCATGTCATAACAATTCCACAATTTTTCCAAATCACCAATATTTTACTTGTATACAAATTAGTTATACAGTTAATTGCTTTTACTCGTGATTTTTGTTTTCATTACAGTGAAGCTTGCTGCCTTAACTGAGCTGAAATTCTGTTATGTCTTATTCCACTCATACCAAACACAGGTTCGCAAATGGGACATTACAGAAATCTAAAAATATCCTAAGCTTGTGGAAAAGATTTGAGAATCATATTTGATTATACTCCTAAGTGTTCCATGGTGTTCTAAGGACAGGACAAACTACAAAGCATTTCTGGTTTCCATGAATAGAAAATTTCTGAGCTTACTGTGGAAAAGTGACCCAAGGTAGCAAAGTTTTCACCACAAAAAATGCACCCCACAAAGAAATATATGTTTGTAAACCTATGGAGAGCTCAACATAAATTAAGGTGGCTAATAAAAATACTAATACTCACTATATTGTAAAGTTAGGGAGAAGGATCATAATTCCCAAAGATGATTGTTAATGTTTTTCAAGTCACTGGAAAGTTCGCAATCAAAAGATGTACAAGTTGAGTCAAGTGCTAATTGGCATCGGACAATGTTGATTAGAAAATTAACGAGCATGGCTCAAAGAGAGAAATGGAAAGAATATTAAAATACCATGTTCCTACTCATGGTAATCTGGTAACAGTACTAAACAAACACAGTTGTTTCATTGGAATGGGCTCCACTTAAAACTGGGACAAAACAGCATCCTCTCTAATTGTGTAACTAGGGCTGTGGGTTCAGCTTAACAACTGGGACAGGAGAACAAGGGCCAAATGAAGAAAACTTGATTAATCTAAAGAGATATCCTAAGTCAATAATACAGGTTGGCCATCTGGATAAAGGCACACACAAACTGGATTCAACAGAAAGGGTAACCAAAATAGTACATCAGCAAGGGTGGACCTGGAAAGAATAGCAATAAAAAAAACTAGAGACTGTTTATATTAATGCACACATTATTCATAAGATGGACAACTAACAGCACAAATAGAGAGAGGCCGATGGGATCCAATTGCGATGTAACATTGGATAGAATATTCCAAGTGAACAGCATCTAGACAGACAGCAAAAACATCATTTTTTGAGTGGTGAGATGAGATTCTCACCAGTCAGCAGACAATTTGCACTTTTCATCATTATATTATTAGTTAACATCACCTCACATATGCAGTTTCCCATTCTTCCAAGTGTTGGATAGAAACTAGGTGGCAGCATGAGTGTCAGAGTGGTTACCTGGGGATTCCAGTTCATTCCTTGCTTTTGTGAACCTCCATCCTGGTTCAGTCCCCAGCATTTCAGGACACACACATTGTTTGCAACTGAACTCACCAAATCCCCATCCAAGGACTTGGCATCTGGCATGTATCAATCTCATTGCGAAATGGCACATCTCCAACAAACATACAGTAGTTTTGCATTTCAACACTGTGCTTGAGCACATTGGCACCTTTCATTACAAAGCTGCTGCCAGGACATTTTGAGCAAAGGTACAGTTTTCTCATAGATTTGACCAGGGAACATAACAAGGATCCTCGCTCACTCTCTTAGCACTTATTCAATTTGTGCATTCTTCGATATTCACAGCATCTCTGCTTGCCTTTTAGTACCTTGCTGCATCAGTTAAAACTTAAAGGCACACAGGCCATTTGTCTTGTCTTGCAGTTTAACTAAGCTAGACAGCTTCTCATGGTTATCAGCGATCATCAGTCAAATAGATGAAGGGCTTGCTGTATGTTACCATGCTACGTCAGTCAATCTCACACCTGCACATGTACCAGCTACATATGAATCAAACATACTACCTGGAGCTTCATTCATGAAGTGAAAGGGAGGTTTATCAGGTGCCACTGCTATACTAATTCTGGTCCAGTAACAATACCTGCTATGTCATTGCCTCCCCAAAGAGATTATCATTTTCTAGGCTGTAACTACAGATATTTTCATCTCAACTTAAAGCAGTTTTTAAGCTAATATTTCTTAAAAGGTTACAGAACACACCAAAACACAAACAATGTAGGAGGAATGGGTCAGTTCTGCAGGAGACAAATTCAAAATCAGCCTCACTGTCATTCTCTTCCTCCAAAACTTGCATCATTTGTTTCAATATTTAACTACTTTTTTTCTTAAAAGTTGCAATGGAAGTTGCCTCGACCAATCCCTCCCACCCCTTTACTTACAAATAATCTATCATCCACTGCTTTACAAATATTTGAAGACTTTGAACAAGAACAAAGAACAAAAACAAAAAAAGAATATAGCATAGAAACAGGCCCTTCTGCCCTCCAAGGCTGCGCTGACACATTTTGCCCTTCTAGACTAAAACTGTCTTCACTTATAAGATCAGCATCCCTCATTCCCTTCCTATTCATGCATTTGTCCAGGTGCTTCTTGAATGCTGCTACTGTTTCTGTTTCCACCAACGCGTCCCAGGCACTCACCACTCTTTGCGTCGTAAACTTGCATCATACATCTCTTTTAAACTCCCCCCACAACTCAACACACACACACGCACACGCACACACACACACACATCTTAAACCTGTGTTCCCTATTTATTGACCCCTGCACCCCAGGAAAAAGCACCATACTTTGCACTCTATCCAGGTCAATCACAATCTTACAAAACTTAGGTCACCCCTCAACCTCCTACATTCCAGTGAAAACAAACCCTGTCTATTCAACCTTTCTTCACAGCTAACACCCCCCCCCCACCTCATACCAGGCAACATCCTGGTAAACCTTTTCTGTACCGTTTCCAAAGCATCCATATCCTTCTGGTAGCGTGGTGACCGGAGTCTTTGCCATCTTTTAATTAAATGTATTCCATAGTTACTCTATGATAAAAGAATGCTCATCGGTTATCAACCGACAGCCTCTCACTTTTAAATAGTTTTCACTAGTTTATGAATCGCCTACAAAATGCAACATCCTTTCCACATCCACTGCCTTCAGGATAGAGTCATAGAGTCATAGAAATGTACAGCATGGAAACAGACCCTTCAGTCCAACCAGATATCCCAACCCAATCTAGTCCCACCTGCTAGCACCCAGCCCATATCCCTCCAAACCCTTCCTATTCACATACCCATCCAAATGCCTCTTAAATGTTGCAATTGTACCAGCTTCCACCACTTCCTCTGGCAGCTCATTCCATACAGGTACCACCCTCTGTGTGAAAAAGTTGCCTTGTAGGTCTGTTTTATATCTTTCCCCTCTCACCCTAAACCTATGCCCTCTCGTTCTGGACTCCCCGACCCCAGGGAAAAGACTTTGACTATTTACCCTATCCATAACCCTCATAATTTTGTAAACCTCTACAAGGTCACCCCTCAGCCTCTGACGCTCCAGGGAAAACAGCCCCAGCCTGTTCAGCCTCTCTCTATAGCTCAAATTCTCCAACCCTGGCAACATCCTTGTAAATCTGTTCTGAACCCTTTCAAGTTTCACAACATCTTTCCAATAGGAAGGAGACCAGAATTGCAAGCAATATTCCAACAGTGGCCTAATCAATGTCCTGTACAGCCGCAACATGACCTTCCAAGTCCTGTACTCAATACTCTGACCAATAAAGGAAAGCACACCAAACGCCTTCTTCACTATCCTATCTACCTGCGACTCTACTTTCAATGACTATGAACCTGCACTCCAAGGTCTCTTTGTTCAGCAACATTCCCTAGGACCTTACCATTAAGCGTAGAAGTCCTACTTTCCCAAAATGCAGCACCTTGCATTTATCTGAATTAAACTCCATCTGCCACTTCTCTGTCCATTGTCCCATCTGGTCAAGATCCTGCTGTCCACTACACCTCCAATTTTGGTGTCATCTGCAAACTTACTAACTGTACCTCTTATGCTCGCATCCAAATCATTTATGTAAGTGACAAAAATGATCTTATACTTTTAAATCAGTGTCTTTATCTTCTAAACATCAGTGGATACAAGCCTAACCTTTCTAACCAATCCTCATAAAACACCCTGTCAATTCCAGGTAAACTTTCTCTGAACTGCTTCCAATGCACTTACACCCCTTCTTAAATAAGGAGACAAATACTATGCACATTTCTCCAGAAGGGGACTCATCCATGCCTTGTTTTGTTCAAGCAAATAACCTCTCCACATTTGTATTCAATTCTCCTTGCAACAAAACAACAACATTCTATTAGCCTTCCTCATATTTGGTGCATCTGTTTGCTAACCTTTTGAGAGTCGTTGAATTGAACAACCAGATCTCTGCACCTCAGAGCTCTGCAATCTCTTGCTATTCAGATAATTTTTGTTTTAAATTATCTTGACAAAAATGAACAATTTCACATTCTCCTATATTATACTATAACTCTTTGCAGTCTCTTTACGTCCTCTTCACAACTTACTTTGCTAACTATTTTTGTGGCATCAGCAAAATTTATCAGCCATATCTGATCAGCACTGGTTCAACAAAGAGTACAGTAGTAGACACCAGGACCAGCACTAGACACACCCAAAAGTGAGATGCCAAACGGGTGAAGATACACCACAGGTCTACTTTCATGTCAATCAGCAAAAGTAGGATAAGACAGACAGAGCTAAGCACTTCCTTAACCAACACATTCAGATCTAAGCTCTGCAGTCCTGTCAATTTCAGCTATCAATGCTGGAGGGCAATTAAACTCATTGGAGGAGCTCGATCCATAAATATTCTCATCTTCAATAATAGGGGAGCTGAGTATATCAACAAGAAAAAAAGACAATACTGAAGCACTGCAAACACATTCAGCCAGAAGTACTGAGATGATGATTCATCTTGGTCTCCTCCTGAGATGATCAGCAGCACGGAAACTAGTCTTCAGCAAAATGCATTCACTCACATGATAGCAAGAAGTGGATGAACATAATGTATACTGCAAAATCCTGACAAAATGTCAGCCATAGTACTGAAGACTTGTGCTCGAGAACTAGCCAAAATGTTCCAGTATAGTGACAATACTGTGATTTACCTGAAAAGTTTCGAAGAAAGTCTAGATATGCCCTGTTCGTTAAAAAAAAGTTCAAATTCAACCCAGTCAATTACTGCCCCATCAATGTACTTGATCAAAATGAAGGAGAGGTCACTGAAAGTATTGCCAATCAGCACTTTTTCACAATAACCTGTTCACAGATGCTCAGTTTGGTTTTGCTCAGGCTATTCAGCTCTTGACCTTGTTGAATGGTTAAATAAGTTGATTTCCAGAGGCGATGCGAATTTTTTTGATATTAAGACTCATTTGACTGAGTATGACATTAAGGGTAACTGAAACCAGCGGTAATATGGGGAAGACTAGATGGAGTCATACCTTAGAACAAAGGAGGATGGTTCTGATTCTCTGTTTGGGACATCACTGCAAGAATTCCTCACAATGGCATTCTAAACTCAACCATCCACTGATCTTTCCCCATCATAACGTCAGAAGTGGAGACTTTTGCAGACAATTGCACAATGTTCAGCATCAATCATGACTCCTCAAATACTTACGCAGTTTGGGTCTATATGCAGTAAGAATTAAACAACATCCAGGCTTGGGCTGAAAAGAAGTCAGTAGTCTTTGCACCACACAAGTACCAGTCAATGACCACTGCCAATAAGGAAAAACTAACCATTGCTCTTTGACATTCAACAACATTAACAGTGCCAAATGCCTTACTATTAACATCTGGGGATTATCATTAACAAATATCTGAACTAGAAGAGCCACATAAATACTCTGGCTACAACAAGTTGGAGACTGAGAATTCTGTAGTAATTCTGATTCCTTGAAACCTACCAATTACCTACAAAGCACAAGCTAGAAGTGTAATGGAATACTTTCCTTTTCTTGGATGCATTCCACTTCAACAACACTCAAAACCTTCAACACCAACCAGGACAAAGCAACCCACACAGTTGGCCATAATCTGAAAAATTCACTCCCTCCACTACTGATACACAGTGACAGCAGGGTGTACTTACAAGATGCACTGCAGAAATTCATCGTGGCTACTCTGACTGTGTCCTTGAAACTCATGACCTCTACTACCTAGAAGGGCAAGGTGCTCCACAAATAGTACCATGATATGCAGGTCCCCCTCCAAGCCACATACCATTCAGACTTAGAAGTAAATCAGTGTTACTCCACACTGTTGCTGAATTCAAATAGTGGAACCCTGTTTCAAACAGTACTGTGTATCTACTCTCCATGGAGTACAGCAGTTCAAGAATGCAACCTCATCACCACGCTCTCAAGGAACAGGTAATAAGTGTTGGTTGAACCAGCAACATCTACATCACTTAAACAAACATACATAAAAAATAGAACTTCTACCTAGAAGTAATTAGGGCACTATGATTTGGTATACAACTAAAAAACATTCAATTATGCACAGCAGACGTATTGGTAAGCAGGTGTGCAATATGTAAAATTGACCTTCTGGATTAGAGATAACAACCTTTATAGAAATGAAAACAAATATAATTTAGTCACAGGGAAGCAGAAAATGAGCAAATGTATTCATTCATGCTCTGACTAATCGTGATTTATTTAGTGCAATGTTTAATTCACTGTTAGAATAGTAATTTTCATTAATTTAATATGCAAGAATAAACAACAATACCTTGCCAATGTTTCATACAAAACTGATGCCACTTCTTTGTAGGCTTTGAAGTTATAGCTGACAGCCTGAAGTTCAGGGCACAGTTGCTTTGCTTGTCCAAAAAACATGCCATTCTTAATTCCAATCCGTCTGCAGTAGAAGAACAATAAAATCAATGACATACATACTTGTAATGAGCAAGATCTTTCATAAAATTAAATGCAAATTTTTAAAGGAAGAATCTGTTCCATTTTTTCCAATTTTTTAAGTCCAACTGATAGTCTACACTTCCAGATACTTTTGATCTTTACAACATCCAAGTGGAACACCAAATTTCTGTTCACTTAGGTTCAGATTTAAAATTACGAGATGGTACCTTTACACCTTTTCAGGGCTATGAGAGTGGTCAATGAATCTATGAAATTAAAATACCATTTAAAAATACAATTACACCCCAGTCAAAAATGTCACATGTTCAAGAGTTTTTACAGTAAGGTTAACAATGCAGAGAAATTGATGGTTCATCAGATTGTAGCTGCAATAGAGGTAGCAGTCCATGGGGACTTCTACAGTGCACCATTTGGAACAATGTAGAATCACCAACAAAATCTGAATTTAAGTCATTCTGCACATGAACAGACTCTCAAAGTTAACAGTTTCAGTAGTGTAATGTTTTATTGTACTGGATTAGTGGTGCTGGAAGAGCACAGCAGTTCAGGCAGCATCCAACGAGTAGCGAAATCGACGTTTCGGGCAAAAGCCCTTGATCAGGAATAAAACATTTATTCCTGATGAAGGGCTTTTGCCCGAAACGTCGATTTTGCTGCTCGTTGGATGCTGCCTGAACTGCTGTGCTCTTCCAGCACCACTAATCCAGTATTTGGTTTTCAGCATCTGCAGTCATTGTTTTTACCTTAATGTTTTATTGTTATCACTTCAAGACCTAAGCCACAGAAAATGAAATACACAAACATGAAAGTAAACATTTTTAGAAGAAATATCTTTGAGTCAAACCAGTATTTTATTAAGTTAAAAATCACACAACACCAGGTTATAGTCCAATAGGTTTAATTGGAAGCACTAGCTTTCGGAGTGCCGCTCCTTCATCAGGTGGTTGTTGATTTTTAACTTTGTACACCCCAGTCCAACACAGGCAACTCCAAACCAGTATTTTATTACCTTGCTTCATAGCTACAGGATGCAATTTCTGCCATTGACAAGGCCATCACATCCATGCTAGTACCATTCACACAGGTAGGATTTGGATTCTCCCAGGTACTGCCATCTAACTTCTCAGGCACTTTTTTCTCTTCTATAAAAATAATGAAATGTACAATGCTAATCTTACATTTGATTCGAGTTATATCCATGTCTCTCTCCCATAATTAAAATTCCATAAAAGCTACGGGCCAAAGTTAAGCAAATCAATAACCACACACACTGGCATTATGGCTTCGCAATCACCCCCATACCCATCCCAGTAGTATTTTCAAACAGGTTCATTCTGCGCACTTTCTGATTAACACATGTTCTATGCAAAATCACTCAAAGATAAAGTAGATTAAGCCTGGGATACTAGAATGGAATTTTATGACATATCCCTGTACTTTTTGATAAAGCCAATAAGGTGCCAACTCCAAGAGCTTCTTGCTACAGTTTTTCTTCAATAGGACAACAGCTTAAAATAAATTAAATCTGGATGAGCGTAATATTGTTGATTAGGTATGCAGTGAGAAAGCTATTGTGTGCAAAGGAAAACTTTACATTTCTGCTTACAAACTTGTCAGGGTTTCTATTTTTAATCTCTGCGTGCACAGCTGCAAAGGAATGTCCATGCAAAACAACATGGTACCAGGGTGTTCACAGCACAAAAGGATGGCATTCAACTTTTATTGGCAAGAAGCCAATGGTGATAGTAGATCTTACACCTATTATACAACTCAACTGATTATTTTCATTTGAAACATAGAATAAAAATCAAACCTGTCATGAAACAGACAAATTTCTCACTATTTAATACCTGGTTTCTGCAAGCGCTGTTTATGAATAAAGAGATGTGTTCATGAATTACTCACTTCTGTTGAACTTTAATGCTTGGTTGTATGGTATTATACAGTACAGAAGATGTCCTTCAGTCCATCAAGTCTGCACAATCACTCCGTTAATTCTGTTCTCATATTAGTTTCCAGCACTAGATCTATTGTCTTAAATATTATGACATTTCAAGAATTCATCTAAGTACTTTTTAAAAAGATTGAGGTTATCTGTCTCAACTACTCTCCCAGGCACCCTCTGGGTGGAAAATATTTTCCTCTAATTCCCTCTAAACCTCCTTCCTTCCACTTTAAAAGTAATGCCCTCACATTACTGACCCTTCAACTTAGTGGAACAGCTGCTTTCTACCCAACCAATCCACACCTCTCAATCTTAGATACCTCTATCAGGTTCCCCCCTCATTCTTCTTTGCGCCAAAGAAAACTTTCACAGCCTCTCTTCATAGCTTAAGCACTCCAACCCAGGCAATATCCTGGTGAATTCCTTCTAGTGCTTTTGTTTGGGTAAGTTGTCTTAGAAATTAACCCTTAAACATAACCCCAAAATTCCTTCAATTATTACCAGATGCAACGAGAAATCACAAAATTTGACATGTACAATAATTAAAAGCTACACATTTTGTTGAATTAACAGAACAGGAATATACATTATAAGAATGATAATTCCTCACCTATCTTACCTTTCATTAGCTTCTTTTGGTAATACTGCATTTCAAACTGTTGGTTAGTGTTTGGTCGGATAGGCATGTGACCATGGCCTCTGTTGTGGGTGACAGCTACTGGCTTTCCTAGAAGGCAGAAAATTAAAAACTTTGTTTATTTTTCTGTACTTTACATCAAACCATACACAATTAATTTGAATTGGACTCTGATGAGAAAAAGGCAACGAACACAAAAAATGTAAATTTTGGAACTCAAACCAAAATGTTTGAAAATAATTAAGTTCTAAATGCTTCTATGATATTAATTATTATTCAAATAGAAACTCCCTCAGGTAGTTTTCACACACAGGCCTTGTAGAACTTACTGACAGCTGTGCAGAATAACTGGTTTGAAACAGGATGAGCAAATTCAATATTTTTGAATGTGTTTTTAATTACATCTTGAATGGCTAATGAAATTTTATGCAACTCACTTATATTTATTCTTACATGAAATACAGGCATCGCTGATAAGGCCAACATTTGTTGTCCTTCCCCAATTGCCCTTCTACAGAGTATCTGACTAAGCCATTAAAGGAGAAAGTGAGGACTGCAGATGCTGGAGATCAGAGCTGAAAATGTGTTGCTGGAAAAGTGCAGCAGGTCAGGCAGCATCCAAAGAACAGGAGAATCGACATTTCGGGCATCAGCCCTTCTTCAGGAATGAGGAAAGTGTGTCCAGCAGGCTAAGATAAAAGGTAGGGAGGAGGGACTTGGGGAAGGGGCATTGGGAACGCGATAGGTGGAGGGAGGTCAAGGTGAGGGTGATAGGCCTGAGCGGGGTGGGGGCGGAGAGGTCAGGAAGAAGATTGCAGGTTAGGAAGGCGGTGCTGAGTTCAAGGGGTTTGACTGAGACAAGGTGGGGGGAGGGGAAATGAGGAAACTGGAGAAATCTGAGTTCATCCCTTGTGGTTGGAGGGTTCCCAGGCAGAAGATGAGGCGCTCTTCCTCCAACCGTTGTGTTGCCATGGTCTGGCGATGGAGGAGTCCAAGGACCTGCATGTCCTTGGTGGAGTGGGAGGGGGAGTTGAAGTGTTGGGCTATGGGGTGGTTGGATTGGTTGGTCCGGGTGTCCCAGAGGTGTTCTCTGAAACATTCCGCAAGTAGGCGGCCTGTCTCCCCAATATAGAGGAGGCCACAGCGGATGATGTGTGTGGAGGTGCAGGTGAATTTGTGGCAGATATGGAAGTGTCCCTTGGGGCCTTGGAGGGAGGTAAGGGGGGAGGTGTGGGTGCAAGTTTTGCATTTCTTGCGGTTGCAGGGGAAGGTGCCGGGAGTGGAGGTTGGGTTGGTGGGGGGTGTGGATCTGACAAGGGAGTCATGGAGTGAGTGGTCTTTTTGGAACGCTGATAGGGAAGGGGAGGGAAATATGTTCCTGGTGGTGGGGTCCGTATGGAGGTGGCGGAAATGATGGCGGATGCTGTCATTCAAGGACCGCAATTTCCCCCCAGACGTAGTCGACGATGCCCCTAGACAACACCTCCTCCCACCCTGCCCCCTGTAAAAACGCCATCCCATATTCCCAATTCCTTTGCCTCCGCCGCATCTGCTCCCAGGAGGACCAGTTCCAAAACCGTACCACCCAGATGGCCTCCTTCTTCAAAGACCGCAACTTCCCCCGAGACGTAGTCGACGATGCCCTCCACGCATCTCTTCCACTTCCCGCTCCTCCGCCCTTGAGCCCCGCCCCTCCAACCGCCACCAGGACAGAACCCCACTGGTCCTCACCTATCATCCCACCAATCTCCATGTCCAGCGTATCATCCGCCGTCAATTCCGCCACCTCCAAACGGACCCCACCACCAGGGATATATTTCCCTCCCCTCCCCTATCAGCGTTCCAAAAAGACCACTCACTCCGTGACTCCCTCGTCAGATCCACACCCCCCACCAACCCAATCTCCACTCCCGGCACCTTCCCCTGCAACCGCAAGAAATGCAAAACTTGCACCCACACCTCCCCCCTTACCTCCCTCCAAGGCCAAGGGACACTTCCATATCCGCCACAAATTCACCTGCACCTCCACACACATCATCTATTGCATCCGCTGTGGCCTCCTCTATATTGGGGAGACAGGCCACCTACTTGCGGAATGTTTCAGAGAACACCTCTGCGACACCCGGACCAACCAACCCAACCACCCCGTAGCCCAACACTTCAACTCCCCCTCCCACTCCACCAAGGACATGCAGGTCCTTGGACTCCTCCATCGCCAGACCATGGCAACACAACGGTTGGAGGAAGAGCACCTCATCTTCTGCTTGGGAACCCTCCAACCACAAGGGATGAACTCAGATTTCTCCAGTTTCCTCATTTCCCCTCCCCCCACCTTGTCTCAGTCAAACCCCTTGAACTCAGCACCGCCTTCCTAACCTGCAATCTTCTTCCTGACCTCTCCGCCCCCACCCCGCTCAGGCCTATCACCCTCACCTTGACCTCCCTCCACCTATCGCATTCCCAACGCCCCTCCCCCAAGTCCCTCCTCCCTACCTTTTATCTTAGCCTGCTGGACACACTTTCCTCATTCCTGAAGAAGGGCTGATGCCCGAAATGTCGATTCGCCTGTTTTTTGGATGCTGCCTGACCTGCTGCGCTTTTCCAGCAACACATTTTCAGCTAAGCCATTAAAGGATCTAATAGTATTGTGGGAGGATCTCTATCCCAAAGACTGCTTCAGCTCGAGATGACAGCTCACCACCACATTCTCCAGCTAATTAGGTGTGGGCAATAAGTGTTCGCTTGGCTAGTGATGCCCGCACACTGTGAATGAACAGAAGTTATGAATTAACCTTAATGTGGTTAACATGGAGTCGCATACCTGCCAGTCCAGTAAGAAAAGCAGATATTGTTCACTACAGGATATTAGTGAACCAGATGGGTTGCTACAATATATTGTAGTTCAACAGTCATCAAAACTAGGATGAGTTTTGTTTTAATTTTCGATTAATGAATTAAATTTAGTGATAATTCAACAGGATCTTCAGAACATTTAAAAAAAATTCACTCATAGGATATGGATATCACTGCCTGGGCCAGTCGTTACTGCCCATCCCTTCTTGCCCTTGAGAACATGATAGTGAAGATCACAGAATCGCTACAGTATGGAAACAGGCTCTTCGGCTGAACAAGTCCACACTGACCCTCTGAAAAGTATCCCAGACAAACCCATTTCTTGATCTTGCTACTCTACGTTTACCCTTGACTAATGCACCTAACGTACACATCCGTGAACATTATGGGCAGTTTAGCTTGGCCAATTCACCTAACCTGCACATCTTTGGATTGTGGGAGGAAACCAGAGTACCTGGAGGAAACCCACACAAACATGGGGAGAACATGCAAACTCCAAACAGACAGTTGCCTGACGCTGGAATTGAACCTGGGGTCCCTAGTACTGTGAGACAGCAGTGCTAACCACTGAGCCACCATGCCGCCTTATTGGTCTGTTGCAGTCCGTGTACTGTAGATACACTCACAAAGCCAGAGGGGGAATTTGCCTTGAAAGCTCATTTACTAGTCCAGTGACATTAATCCTACTTCACCATTGCCCCATTAATTATTCCCACTTGCACTGAATGTTGAAGGCTTGCAGCCATTGAAAACAGCACCTGTTCAGGAAATTCTCCATGAGGCTCCTATTTCTGAAACTTGTCACTAATGCTCAGTTCAGTGTGCATTTTCCTTTCCTCCTGATATAATATTTCAACCCACTATATTCCATAAGACACAGAGGCAGAATTACGCCTTTTGGCCTATTGTGTCTATTCAGCCATTCGATCACGGCTGATGTTTCTCAACCCCATTCTCCTGCCTTTGTCCTGTAACCCTTGATCCCTTTACCCATCAAGAACCTATCTATCTCTGTCTTAAACAGACAGAATGATTTGGCCTCCAAAGCCCTCTGCAGCAATGAGTTTTACAGAATTATCACCATCTGGCTGAAAACTTCCTCCTCATCTCAGTTCTAAAGGATCATCCCTTCACTCTGAGCTGTGTCCTCTGGTCCTAGTCTCTCTTAATAGTGGAAACATCTTTGTCACATCCATTCTATTCAAGGCAGTCAGTATTTTTTGAGAGTTTCAATCAGATTCATCCCCCCCTCATCCTTCTAAATCCCTTAGAGTACAGACCTAGAGTCCTTAACTGCTCCTGTTCCTCATATGACAAGTCCTTCATCCCCAGGATCATTCTTGTAAACATCCTCTGGACCTCCTCTAATGTTAGCACATCCGTTCTTAGATACAGGGCCCAAAACTGATGACAATATTCCAAATGCGGTCTGACCAGAGCCTGAGACAGCCTCAGCAATATATCTATACTCATATTTTCTAGCCCTCTTGACATAAATGCTAACATTGCATTTGTGTTCCTAAGTGCCAAATGAATCTGCATGTTAAACTTAAGAGAATCCTGAACTGACTCCTAATTTCTTTGTGCTTTAGATTACCAAAACATTTTCCGGTTTCTTCTTACCTCACATTTCACTCCATCTGCCACTTCCTTGCCCGTGCTCCAATCTGCCCATGTCCATCTGCATCCTCCCTGCTTCCTCAACACCACCTGTGCCTCCACCTATTTTTGAGTGATTTACAAACTTAGCAACAAATGCCTCAGTCCCGTTCTCCAGATCATTAACATCTATTGTGAATAGTTGTGGTCACAGCACAGACTCCTGCAAAATTCTACTAGTTACTGGCTGCCATCCTGAAAAAGACCCCTTTATCCCTACTGCCTTCTACCAGTGAGCCAATCCTCTATCCACACCAGTACCTTGCCCCTAACACCATGTTCTCCTCTCTTATCTTATTTAGCAACCTGCTTGTTCGATGCCCTCGGGAAATCCAAATAGATCACGTCAAATAGCTCTTCTTTGTCTAACTTGCTCATTTACTCTTCAAAGAATCCTAACAGATTTGTCAGGAATGATCTCCCTTTAAAGAAGCCAGACTGACTCAGCTCTATTTTACCATGTACCCTCAAGGACTCCACAATTTTATCCTTAAGAATGGACTCTAAATCTTATCAATGATTGACATCAGGCTAACCAGTTTATAATTTCATGCCTTCCACCTCCATCCCTCTGAAAGAGAGGTGTTATCGATTTTGAGAAGGTCTGTAGCTCAGGTTATATTACCCTCCCTGACTCAAGTGATTCCAGAAAGATGCCTCCACAATCTATTAAGCTATCTTTTTCAGAATTCTCAGGTGTAGTTCACCTCGTCCACTTTCAGCTTCCTCAGCACCTTCTCCTTAGTGATGGCCATTACATCCAACTCTGTCCCCGACTCTCAAAGTTCTAGTATGTTGGGTTTTCCATTGTGAAAACTGATGCAAAGCACCTATTTAGTTCCTCTGCCACTTCTTTGTTCCCCATTACTTTTTCTCCAGCCTCATTTTCCAGCAGTTCAATGTTCACTCATGCCTCTCTCCTACCTTTTAGATATCAGGAAAACTCTTGCAATCTTCTTTTGTATTACTAACTTATTCTCATATTTCATCTTCTGCCCTCTTATGGCTTTTTAAAAAGTTATCCTCTACTCATTTTTAAAAGTTTCCACTAATATTCGTCAAACTGAATGTTTTTTTCTTTTGCTTTTATGCTGTCCCCGAATTCCCTTGTCAGCCATGGTTGCTTCATTCTCCCCTTAGAATGTTTCTTCTTTTTTGGGGATGAATTTCTGCTGTATCTCCCGAATTACTGCTCCAGCATCTTCCCTGTGAGGCTTCCCTCCCAACCAAAATTCTCATGTCTTTGTAGATACCTTTATTCAATTGTAATACTGTTACATCTGATTCCAGCTTGCGCTTCTCACACTGCAGGGTGAATTCTATCATATAATGATCATTGTCCCCTGCTGGTTCTTTTGCCTTCAGTTCCCTAATCAAATCTGCTTCATTACACATCACCAAATCCAGAACTGTCTGTTCCCTACCAGGCTCTGTCACAAGCTGCTCCAAAAACAACCATCTCATAGACATTTCACAAATTCCTTTTCTTGAGATCTGCTACCAACCTGATTTTCACAGTCCACCTGCTTATTGAAGTCCCAATGAGTATTTTATTCAATATATCAAATAAGTTTACCAGGACCAATACCATATAACTGTCCAGGTATTCTGATAACCAGGTAGCCATTGTCGCAAGATAGACTGGACAGTAAATAGGGTAGTGACACTACTACTGCACAAGACTCTAAATCAGACATAATTGTGGATAGCAGTAAATACTTCTTTTCAGTATTATAGTGACTGCAAATAGCAGTCTCTTTACTGGTATTCAAGTAATGATGTATATAGTTATTAACAGTTTTCAACCAACATGTTACAGATCTCCCAATAACTCTTTGATGCAGTGATAGTGCCCCAACCAATGCCTAGAAGGTTTGGTTCAAGTCCCACTTACTCCAGAGGTTATCAGACACATTTAAACAGGTAGATCAGAAATATCAGGTTTGCTAGCAATTGTTTAGATGACCTTTTCCATTCTAGTGACAATAATATTATCACAGTAAGACAATAATATTATGCTATTAATCAGATGCTGTATTTGACCCTACACTTACATTCTGGCTCCCAGCCCAAGTATTAATCCAGGATCCAATCTCAATGCTATCCTGAAATCCTGCTTATAGAAAAGCTGTACCCACTTCATACTGGAACCTGACCTCTGCTTAAATCATTATTCCAACCCACACCCTTCCTTCTGAAATGTGCAATCTTCACTTCTAAATAACGAATGCCTAACTATGTCATTCCGACCCTACTATAATAATTATGGCTGAGCTATTAACTACAATATTTTAAAACCTTTCAATTATGCACTATGTCCATGAATGTGTCAGTGTAGCCCATTATGTGGAACGCAAAGAGAAAAATTGAAAAATTCTCTATAGCATAGATTGTGTAGATTGATTTGTTCTTCATACCTTACAAACATACAAACTGGGACCAAGAGTGGGCCATATGGCTCTTCAAGCCTGCTCCACCATTCAAGAAGATCACAGATAATTTGACTGTGCTTTGAATTCCACATACTCATCTACCTCCAATGACCTCTGATTCTCTTGCTGAACAAAAATCTACCAGTGTCTACCTTAAAAATATTGTGGAAGTGCAGGTGCTGGACTGAGGTGGACATAGTCAGAAGTCACATGACACCACTTTATAGTCCAACAGGTTTATTTGAAATCAGACAAGCCTTTGAAGCGCAGCCCCTTCGTCAAGTGGTGAGAGAGCAGAGCTCACAGGTACAGAATTTATAGGCAGAGAAATCAACAGCAGCCAGGCCAAATGATCATACAACTGGTGTGAGTGGAGTACCAGATAATACATCTCTGCAGCTGATCAAGAGTGTTAGATGACGTGTAAAATGTTTATAAAATCAATGTCAGTACTGTGCTATCATTATAATCAGGCAGAACGATAGGGATATACAAAATGTGACATCTCAGGTCAGATACTGAACTGTAGACATGAGGCTTTGTTCAGAATCTGTCTCAGACTTTTAACCTGGAACCTGACTGGTCTCTGCCTTTAAACTGTGTCCATATGCCCTGCTCTCATTGCATGAGATGAAGCGGCTGCGCTCCGAAAGCTTGTGTGATTTCAAATAAACCTGTTGGACTATAACTGATGTCGTGTGACCTTTGACTTCGAAAAATATTTGATTGCTCCACTCCATCACCTTCTGAAGCAGAGAGTTCCAAAGATGCACAACCCTCGGAACAAATTTCCCTTTGTCTACCTGAATAATCATGCTTTTAAAACAGCACCTCCTAGATCCAGACTAATGCATAAGAGGAAACATCCTTTCCACATACAACTTGTCAAGACCATTCAAGATCTTATAAACATCAATCCAATACTCCATCACTCTTCTATAGTGAAAACAAACCCAGTCTGTCACCAATTCTCTGTGAAATTGAAACATAAAATCTTTAGCTTTGTCTTTAATTGCTCTCAGAACAATGGACAGGACTCCATTAGCTTTCTTAATCACTGGCTGTTCTTGCATACTAATTTTGTGTGACAGGTGTACTAGAGCACTATATCCCTCTGCTCCTTTAGAAATACGCTGTCATTCTCCACTCATATAACAGCTTCCATTATTCCTGCCAAATTGAGCAACATTAAACTCCATCTGCCAGATTTTTGTTCACTCACTCAACTTATCTATATCAGTTTTGCACCTTATGTTGTCACATCCCACTTTCTGACCTACCTTTGTGTCTGCAAATTTAGCCACTATATCTTCAATCTCCTTAACTAAATCACTTCTATAAATTTCAAAAACGTTGAGAGCTTAGCAGAGACCCCTACAACACATTACTCATCTCAGTCTGCCAAAGATCCATTTTTACACACTGCTTTCTGCCAGGCAGCCAATCTTTTATGCATGATCATATGCCAATCCCTACTCCAAAAGCTCCTACATTGCAAAATAACTGAGTCATTAAATGCCTCAAGGAAACCCAAGTACAGTATATCAGTGGTCTCCCCTTTATCCGTAGTGCATATTACACCTTCAAAGAATTCCAATGAATTGATGTAATATAACTTCCATGTCACGAAACCACGCTTACTCTTCTTCAGTAATTTGCATTTTTCCAACTATTTGCTTACAACCTCCTTAATAATCAATTCTAACACACTCCCTATGATAGATGTCGAGCTAGCCAGTATATGGTTTCCTGAGTTCTGCCTCACACCTCTTGAATAAAGGGGTTATATTTTCCAGACAGGACATTTGTTGAACCTCACGAATTTTGGAAAATTAATACCAACACAACTACTACCTCATTAGACAGCATTTTTAAACTGGGGGGGAGTGGGGTCCATCAAAACCCAGAGACTTATCAATCAGCATTGCTTCCCTTGTGATCGTAATTTCAGCATTTGTATCATCAATAGGTGACGTGCCGGAAGACTGGAGATTGGCTAACGTGGTGCCACTATTTAAGAAAGGTGTTAAGGACAAGCCAGGGAACTATAGACCAGTGAGCCTGATGTCAGTGGTGGGCAAGTTGTTGGAGGGAATCCTGAGGAAAAGGATGTATTTGGATGTAGATGTATTTGGAAAGGCAAGGACTGATTAGGGGTAGTCAACATGGCTTTATGCATGGGAAATCATGTCTCACAAACTTGACTGAGTTATTTGAAGAAGTAACAAAGACGATTGATGAGGGCAGAGTGGTAGACGCAATCTATATGGACTTCAGTAAGGCGTTCGTCAAAGTTCCTCATTGGAGACTGATTAACAAGGTTAGGTCTCATGGAATACAGGGAGAACTAGCCATTTGGATACAGAACTGGCGCGAAAGTAGAAAACAGAGGGTGGCGGTGGAGGGTTGTTTTACAGATTGTGACCAGTGGAGTGCCACAAGGATCGGTGCTGGGTCCATCATTTATATAAATGACTTGGATGTGAGCATAAGAGATATAGTTAGTAAGTTTGCAGATGACACCAAAAATTGGAGATGCAGTGGACAGCGAAGAAGGTTACCTCAGATTACAACGGGATCTTGATCAGATGAGCCAATGGGTTGAGGAGTGGCAGATGGAGTTTAATTTAGATAAATGCGAAAACAAATCTTAGCAGGACTTATACACTTAATAGTAAAGTTCTAGGGAGTGTTGCTGAACAAAGAGACCTTGGAGTGCAGGTTCATAGCTCCTTGAAAGTAGAGTCACAGGTAGATAGGATAGTGAAGGCGTCAGTCGGTATGCTTTCCTTTATTGGTCAGAGTATTGAGTACAGGAGTTGGGAGGTCATGTTGCGGCTGTACAGGACGTTGGTTATTTGCAATATTGCATGCAGTTCTGGTCTCCTTTCTATCGGAAGGGTGTTGCGAAACTTGAAAGGGTTCAGAAAAGATTTACAAGGATTGTGCCAGGTTTGGAGAATTTGAGCTATAGGGAGAGGTTGAATAGGCGAGGGCTGTTTTCCCTGGAGCGTCAGAGGCTGAGGGGTGACCTTACAGAGGTTTATAAAATCATGAGGGACATGGATAGGGTAAGTAGACAAGGTCTTTTCCCTGGAGTAGGGGAGTCCAGAACTAGAGGGCATAGGTTTAGGGTGAGAGGGGAAAGATATAAGAGAGATGTAAGGGGCAATTTTTTCATGCAGAAGGTAGTGCATGTGTGGTATGGGCTGCCAGTGGAAGTTGAGGAGGCTAGTACAAGTGCAACATTTAAAAGGCATCTAGATGGGTTTTTGCAAGGTTTGTAGCTCAGGTTGAGGTTTAGGGTGTAGGTTTGCTCACTGAGCTGTAGGTTTGATATCCAGACGTTTCATTACTTGGCTAGGCAACATCATCAGTGGGGACCTCCAAGTGAAGCGAAGCTGTTGTCTCTTGCTTTCTATTTATGTGTTTGTCCTGGATGGGGTTCCTGGGGTTTGTGGTGATGTTGTTTCCTGTTCGTTTTCTGAGGGGTTGATAGATGGTATCTAGATCTATGTATTTGTTAATGGTGTTGTGGTTGGAGTGCCAGGCCTTTTGGAATTCTCTGGCATGTCTTTGCTTAGCCTGTCTCAGGATAGATGTGTTGTCCCAGTCGAAATGGTGATTTTCTTTCCTCCATGTGTAAGGCTACGAGGGAGAGAGGGTCGTGACTTTTTGTGGTTAGCTGGTGTTCGTGTACCCTGGTGGCTAACTTTCTTCCTGTTTGTCCTACGTAGTGTTTCTGGCAGTCCTTGCATGGAATTTTATAGATGACGTTGGTTTTGTCCATGGGTTGTACTGGGTCTTTTAAGTTTGTTAGTTTTTGTTTGAGAGTGTTGGTGGGTTTGTGTGCTACTAGGATTCCAAGTGGTCTTAGCAGTCTGGCTGTCATTTCTGAAACTACTTTGATGTATGGTAAGGTGGTTAGGGTTTCTGGCTGTGTTTGGTCTGCTTGCCGTGGTTTGTTCTTGAGGAATCTGCGGACTGTATTTTTTGAATATCCGTTCTTCTTGAATACGCTGTATAGGTGGTTCTCCTTTATTTTCCAAAGTTCGTCTGTGCTGCAGTGTATGGTGGCTCATTGGAATAGTGTTCTGATACAGCTTCATTTGTGTGTGTTGGGATGGTTGCTGGTGTAGTTAAGTATTTGGTCAGTGTTGGTTTTCTGTATACGCAGGTTTATAGTTCTCCGTTGTGCGTTCTTTCGACTGTGACGTCCAGGAATGCGGGTTTGTTGTCGGTTTCTTCCTCTTTGGTGAACTTTATGCCTGTGAGGGTGTTGTTGATGATGTTAAATGTCTCTTCTATCTTGTTTCGTTTTGTGATGACAAAGGTGTCATCCACGTAGCGGACGCAGATTTTTGGTTTGACTTCACTTGGAGGTCGTCACTGATGATGTTACCTAACCACGTAATGAAACGTCTGAATATCAAACCTAGAGCTCAGTGAGCAAACCTACACCCTAAATCTGGATGGGTATATGAATAGGAAGGGTTTGGAGGGATATGGGCCGGGTGCAGGTAGATGAGACTAGATTGGGTTGTGATATCTGGTTGGCATGAAGAGTTGGACCGAAGGGTCTGTTTCTGTGCTGTACATCTCTATGACTCTAAGTTCCTTGCTGTCATATACCTCCTCATTTATAGGTAATTCTGAGCTGTTTTTTGTGAAATATATATATAGTGAAGATAGAAGCAAATTAGTTATTACCTTTATGTGCTCTTTCTTCGTTATGAACAATTAACATCCCATTATTGGCAAAGGACCACTTCTCTCAACTATTGTGATTTGTTTTCACAATTTTAACTAGCTTTTTATCATGCTCTAATTCATTTGTCCCAATTAATCTTGTAGACTTTCAATACTGTTCATTGTATTCTGACTAGTCATCTGACCTGCCATTCATCTTTGCATAATTGTGTTTTTCCTTAAGTTTAATGCTTTCCTAAACTTCTTTAAGCAACCAGAGATGGTTGGTCCTGCTGCTTTCTTTTTGTATAGTACTTGTTCTAAATAATCTGAAATATCTCTTTAAATGTACATCATTACTACTTTACTGATCTATTGCCCAGCTGAATATCCCAGTTCACTTCAGCCACCTCAGCTTGCATGCCCTTCTGCATAGCTGCCCTAATTTAAGGGTAAAACACCAGTCTTTGAACTATCCATCTCCCTTTCAAACTGGAGATGAAATGCAAGCATATTATGATCACTAATACTCAGAATTGCCTTTACTATGAAATCATGAATGCATCCTGTCACATTACAGAAAACCAATGTTAGTATGGTCTGCTCTCTAACAAAAACAGACAATGCTGGAGAAACTCAGCAGGTCTGGCAGCATCTGTGGAAAGAGAAACTGTGATAATGTTTTGAGTCTGCTCAGATCTTCTTTTTTCACCCCTCACAGAAGCCTGTGGTTATCCCACACTGTGTTGTTGCAAGAAACTCTCTTTGGCATTCTATGGACTCTTCATCAAGGTTAATATTACCAATATAATTTTTTCCAGTTTACATGTGGATTAAAATCACCCATGATTATTGCTGTACCTTTATCATAGGCTCCCAGTATTTCTTGTAAACTTACTGCCAAATCATGGTTACTGCTAGTGGGAACCTGCAGACCACTTCCACTAATTACTTACTTCCCTTACTATTCCTCATCTCCACCCAAACCAATTCAATATCCTAATTTTCTGAATTAAGATTATCTCTAATATTGCACAATACCATCTTTGATTAGGTCACTGGTGAAGCAGCTGAAGATGGTTACCCCTTGGACACCCCATCAGAAGTGGAAACTTTTGATGAAAGTGACAATTAACATTCATGCTATACAAGTGCAAGGCAACAACTACCCCACAGTCAATAATCTAATCATCTCCCCTTGAAATTTAGCAGCATTAGCATTTCTGAATCCCCGCCATCAACAACCTAGGAGTACCACCAAGCAGAAACTGCACTGGACAAGCCATATAAACACTTCAGGTACAAAAGCAAATCACAGTCTAGGAATCCTGCCAAGTTGAACTCACTAAAGTCTGACTGTCTATAAAGGACCAAGTCATGAGTTTGGTGGAATACTCTCCACTGAAATTCCACACCATCAGGATAAAGCAGCACCTTCTAAACCCATGAGAGGACATGGGCAGTAGATATGTGGGGATACCACCTCCATGTTCGACCCAAAATCATTCCCATTCTGATTTGGAAATACGTAATCATTTTTTCAGTGTTGCTGGGTAAAAATTCTGAAAACCTCTCACTCATGGCATAGTGGGTCTACCTGCAGCAAATGGACGTCAGCTGTCCAAGAAGGCAGCTCATCACCACCTTCTTAAGGCAACTATGAATGGCAATAAATATTGGTCCAGCCAGAGATGTCCAAATGCCAAGACTGATGAAACGAATACACTAATTCCAGCACACTTCAGACATACATTGCTCCAACAATACTGATAATTGTTTCCCCTACACTGGTGGCAGCAGTGGCCCACAAATCAGAGTTCACTTGTCCCAAACCAATCCTTAAGCGCCACATTAACTTAAATGTGATTCAGGTAGTGATCCAGAGATTATTATTATTGAAGATTTGTTTTATAATTTAGTAGTTAACTTCTTAGATAATTTCAGTAGAACCTTTCTCCTAGTTCTACCTATGCCTTTGGTGATTACAACTATATCAGAATTAATGTTTCAGGTCTGGGGACCCTTCCTCAGAATTTGAAGGGTCCCCAGACCCGAAGCTCTGATTTCTCTTCACAGATGCTGCCAGATCTGCTGAGCTTTTCCAGCAATTTCTGTTTTTGACCCGGGTATACTCACTTAGCCTTGATCTCACTCATGCGGGCTCTTTGATACTAACCATGCACTCTTAGAGGGGCATGGATAGGATAAATAGACAAAGTCTTTTCCTTCAGGTTGGGGAGTCCAGAACTAGAGGGCATATGTTTAGGGTGAGAGGGAAAAGATATAAAAAGGACCTAAGGGGCAACTTCTTCACGCAGAGGGTGGTATGTGTATGAATGAGCTGCCAGAAGTGGTGTAGGCTGGTACAATTGCAACATTTAAAAGACATTTGGATGGATATATGAATAGGACGAATTTGGAGGGATATGGGCCGGGTGCTGGCAGGTGGGACTAGATTGGGTTGGGATACCTGGTCAGCATGGGTGGGTTGGACTGAAGGGTCTGTTTCCGTGCTGAATCTTGATGACACTATGAAATGAAAACTAATGGATAACAGCGGTCAAGAACAGTGAATACAGCAATAAATCAAGACAGTATTTCACAAAGTTCAGTTTCCGAAATCTCCAAAACAGCAAATAATGTGCTTCAAAATTCCA
The DNA here is from genome assembly GCF_047496795.1 of Chiloscyllium punctatum. Lineage (NCBI taxonomy): Eukaryota > Metazoa > Chordata > Chondrichthyes > Orectolobiformes > Hemiscylliidae > Chiloscyllium > Chiloscyllium punctatum. Next base: position 60,265,818 of record NC_092747.1, on the reverse strand, counting down.
TACTAGCCTTAAAGAGAGTATGGTCCCATACAGAGTACACAACTCACACAGTAATTCAACAATTTAATCACTTCTAATAGTTCGATGTATACAAACCTTTCAAATCTGGACGATCACGAATGCCCACTGATACAAAGAAGCAGTCCATATCAACATGCATTATACAATTCTGTTTTCTTGATGGATTTATAATATTTGCAGTGCCTGAAAGAAAAGAAAATTGTGAAAATGGAGTAGGCATTTGTTTACTAAAAGGTTCCCAAATCTTTCAACATGATGGTTAAGTAAGTGGCCATTGACAGCATGGCGCCCATCCCCACAAAATTGGTAAAATCTAAAAAAAGTGCTTGCAGCACCCAAACATGAAAATGGTATTTTCAAACAATTAACTCATGCAATATGTGACTCTGGATGTGGAGGATAGTTTTGAAGAAATTTAGCAGATTTCTGCAGTGAATCTTGTAGATCAGGTTTGACCAACTTCCTTCTATTCAGGAGTGGGGAGCAGGGAGGAATAGGATAAGGTTCACATTTCAATTTCTGTCTCACTTCGGGGATGGTGAGAAAATTTCAGAAAGATACATCTGGCACAACAGTAAATACGAATTTCATTTTTAAAAAATATTGATCATTTAAATGAGCAACCTGTAAGTAATCTAATCTAAAAACTGCTAAGTAACAGACTTAACATAATCAAAAAGACAAAAGTAAGAGTTTAAGAATCAGTCCCCAAGTCCTAAGCATCAAGGAACAGGAGGGAACTAAGGAGTTAGTAGCGTACACACCGAGCTGACCGAGGCAGAATTCATAGTTTGGGAGGGGAGCACAAGGAAGTGATCATAAGCAGGCTGCCTTGCACCTGACACTGACTTTACGTTTGTAGTGTGCATGTAATGTCAGGGGGTGGTGAGTAATGGGAGGTGTGTGATGTTTATAGTGGTGGTGGTGAAGTGGGAAGGTGTTGGAAGGAGGAAAGGAAGTGGGCAGGGAGAAAGGGCAGTTTTGTTTTGGATCTTTCTCATTTCTTATCCCATGCCCACACCCTCACATGCTGCATCATCTTCCGTTGCACACTCATGATTGCCACTTCCCATCCCATTTACACAAGCCTGTTCCAATCCCATCCCAAATATCTGCATCTGTCATAGTATCAAAACAAAATTGAGTCACAATTGATTCCTTGTTTCCATTATCTCCTCCAGTCTTAAAATCCTCTTGCCCATCCTCACTTTTTAATGCTTCACCATTGGCTGACATTTCTAAAACTACTTGGGACTCAAGCTGAAACCCTCCCCTACATCTCTTGACTTCTATACTTTGCCTTTTCCTTTATGACACTCCTTATAAACGACACAATTAATAGAGTGTTTAGTCACCTGTCCTTACTTCCTAGAAGACCATAAGACATAGGAGCAGAAATTAGGCCATTTAGCCCATCGAGCCTGCTCCATCATTCAATCATGGCTTGATAAACTTCTCAACCCCATTTTCCTACTTTCTGCCCATAACCCTTGAGCCGCTTGGTACTCAAGAACCTATCTATCTCAGTCTTAAATATAGTCAATGATCTGGCTGTCACAGCCTTCTGTGGCAACGAATTCCACAGATTCACCACTCTCTAGCTGCAGAAGTTCCTCCTTATCTTTGTTCTAAAAGGTCTTATCTTTACTTTAAGGCCGTGCCCTTGGGTCCTAGTCTCTCCTACCAATAGAAACATCTTGCCAACATCTACTCTATCCAGGCTATTCAGTATTCCGTACATTTCAATTAGATCCACCGCCCCCCCAACCCCACACCCACACCCCCTCCCACCCCACCCCCACCCCCCCTCCCCCACCCCCAACCCCAACCCCAACCAAACCTTCCTTCTAAACTCCAGAGTATAAACCCAGACAATCCTCATATGTTAAGGTTTTCATTCCTGGGACCATTCCAGTGAACCTCCTCTGAACATGCTCCATGACCAGTACATCCTTCCTGAGATATGGGGCCCAACACTGCACACAATTGTCCAAAATGTGGTCTGACCAAAGACTTATAGAGCCTCAGAAGTACACATCTGTTTTATATTCAAGTCCTCTCAAAATAAATGCCATAATTGCATTTGCCTTCCTAACTATTGACGCAACCTTCAAGTTTACCTTGGGAGTTCTAGCCCAGGATTCTCACATGTCTCTCTGCACTTCAGAATTATGAATTTCCTTCCGAGTTAGAAAATAGTTCATGCTCTAGTCTTCTTATCAAAGTGCATGATCATATGCTTTCCCACGTTGCATTCCATCTGCCACTTCGCCTAATCTGTCCAAATTCTTCTGCAGCTTCCCCACTTCCTCAATGCTACTTGTCCCTCAACCTATCTTTGTATTGTCTGCAAATGTAGGCAGAACACACTCAGTTCTTTCATCTAGATTGTTCAAGTAAAAAGTTGTGGTCTTGTCACTTGTCACCAGCTGCCATCCTGAGAAGGATCCTTTTATCCCCACTCTGCTTTCTGCCAGACAGTCAAGCTTTTGTCCATGCTAGCAACTTGCCTCTAACACCATGAGCCTTTATCTTACTCAGTAACCTCCTGTGCGGCACCTTGTCAAAGGCCCTCTCGAAGTCCAGGTAGATAACGTGCATTGGTTCTCCTTGGTCTAACCTGTTTGTTTCTTCCTCAAAGAATACTGGGCGGCACGGTGGCACAGTGGTTAGCACTGCTGCCTCACAGCGCCAGAGACCCGGGTTCAATTCCCGCCTCAGGCGACTGACTGTGTGGAGTTTGCACGTTCTCTCCGTGTCTGCGTGGGTTTCCTCCGGGTGCTCCGGTTTCCTCCCACACTCCAAAGATGTGCAGGTCAGGTGAATTGGCCATGCTAAATTGCCCGTAGTGTTAGGTAAGGAGTAGATATAGATGTAGGGGTATGGGTGGGTTACGCTTCGGCGGGGCGGTGTGGACGTGTTGGGCCGAAGGGCCTGTTTCCACACTGTAAGTAATCTAATCTAATCTAATCTAAAAGAGCCCCTTATGCGGCTCAGTGTCATTTATCATTTAATAATGCATGTGACTTTTCATCGCATCAAATGGGATAGGGTGGGATCCTTAAAAATTCTAGTTGGGTAAGCTGCAACCAATAAAGGAAGAGTTACAAATAAATTTACCTAAATGTGAAGTCAGTGCTCTTTCAAATCCAACAACCATCACTGTTCCAAATAACAAGTCTTCTTCCTCCCACCTTCAATGACCAATCATACTCCTACTGAAATACTAATCAACCTCTTCCCTCAAGCACCTACTAATTACCCTATACAGTTATCTTCCTTTCTTCACTTAAGTTACGATTCCAGCTGATGGTAATACTGGATAAGTCAAATGCCAGATTGAAATGTAACCTGGCAGGGCCCAAATTTGATTTTTGCACTTGGTTAGTCAATGAAAATATTCACACAAGAGTGACACTGTTCTCTTGAAACAAGAACATAAGTTTATCAAACAAAGGAGAAAAAAAAAACAAATGTATATTATAATAAAGTCAACATGAAAAATCTTAACAAAGCAAAAACAGCAATATTCTTTGTAGATATGCAATTCCAGTGAAATGTCACTTCTATCTTAATTAATTTTGTTTACTTATTTGACTCTTACCAGCTTTTTTTCTTGGACTGCTGACAGTTTTAAGACATCTTTCCAGTTCTGATAACCTGAACCTGTTTCAGATTATTTTTTAGTTTAATAGCTGAGACTTTTATAAACTCTCAACCTGGAGATTCTACAAATCTAACAAACTGCTCTGCAGTTCAGACAAAATTGCTCTCCTGAAACAAAAAAACCTTATTTTTCAGCTAGAACAAAACTGAAACCAGGTTCCTCTGAACTGAACTCAAACTAAGCTCCAAGTGGCTCTTGATCATTTGTTTTCCAGAACGTCTTGGGGGAGGTGGTGGAGGAGTTATACTGTCACTGAACTAATAATTCAGACACAGGTTAATACACTGGGGACATAGGCTTGAATACTACTATGCAGATGGTGAATTCAACTAATAAATCTGGAACTAAAAGCTAGTCTAACACTGACCATGCAACCACTGTCAATTATTGTAAAACCCATCTAGCTCTCTTTACGAAAAGAAATCTGCTGTTTTTATCTGGTCTGGCCTATATGTGACACTAGACATACTGCAAAGTGACTGACTTTTAACTGCATTCCGAAATGGTTTAGCAGGCCACTGAGTTCAAGGGATTCAATTAAAAATGGGCAACAAATTGCTAGCAACATCCGCATCTCATCAAAGAATTAAAGAAAGTATAAAGATTTCATTAACTAACAACACAGGTATCTGTCTAGGTATTTACTATGTCATACACTTTCTTGGAAATTATGTATTTAGGTTGTTGTTCCAAATGACTTTCACATCTCAAAAATAGTTCCTTCCATTAAGTCAAAATCCATCTGCCTAAATTTTAAAAATCAAAATTCCAATGCACGTTACACTTTATCACAATTACTCAAGGATCACTGGTAACATGCACCACCCCAAACTTCAGTGATACTTTGAGTCTCTTAATCTTACAGGGTCGTGCTTCATGAAAACGATGCCTAATAACAAAAGTGCCCTCAGCCTCACCATTCTGGCGCAGGTAACAGAGTCTTAACCTCTGTATGCGCACAAATGGACATGTCAGAATTTCCAAACTTAAGATTTAGGTGGGACCTGCCAGGATGAATATGTCCCAAAATATTATGAACAAAAGCATCATTACAAGCTCATATATTATTCAAGAGAACTTTCCTATTGAATTGGCAAAATGGATAAAGACCTTATAAAAACTTCCACCAAAGCAACAACTACACTCGTTAAAAAGTGAAATTAAACCATACAAGGGACAATGTAAAACTCTGATACATTCTCTTTGAACATAAAGTTAATAAATTTATCTTATTAACTGTCAATACTGTTTAAAATGAGTGCAATCTCTAATGTGATTGTACATTAGAGTTACATAAAAAACAATGTGAAACAAGTTAATACAATCTTACCAGAATGGTTAGTTTCAATGGGATTTCTTTCAAACTTGCCCATGTTAATCCTTTTTAGTTTCTCTCTGCCTGGGTAAATTCCATTACTTTGTCTCTGAAGTCTGTTTACATATTCTGCAAATTCACTTTTCCATGTTGAGATGTGATGCAGTCTTGAATGGGCATAAAACTCAGATATAAAACTCGGGTCTGCCGGTTTTGAAGACCAATGGGAAGATACCTTGTTGGGTGAAGGCTCTGAACTGCTTTTCATTTTTGGAATTCCTTGAACAGTAGAATGGTTAGCCCCATTTACTTTAAAGCACTCATTTAATGAAGATGCTGTAGCAGTCCTAATATGATCAGGCAGCAAAGCGTTGCCTTCTGCAAACTGCTTTTCACAGTTCCTGAAATGCATTTCACAGTCATCATTTTCTTCTTCCAGCCTTTCAGGAATTTCAATTTCCTTTTCCCACGAACTTTCACTGCAATGTTTTAAGTAATCCTGCTTTTTTAAGGCACTATAAGAATTGGGTTCGTTCCTTTTATGAAGTGAAAAATGGTCTCTATAACTATGAACGCCATTATGATTTATATTAGGAAAAACATGCTCCAAGTCTGTTAGCTCAAAGTCTTCACTTTTTTTGTCACATCCATTCATTCCATTGTTGGTCTGGTTTGAGTTCTCCTTGTATTTGGCATTCTCTTGGTTGTGAGAGATACTCTTTCTAGAAGTGAGCATCAGAAATCATAAATTTTACTCTTTGATATGCACAATAATGCACTGTATCAACACAAATATCGCCACATATTAGGCGCATGTGATAGACCAAGGCTGCATAACAAGAAACAAAAACAGATAACACTACAAGTATATAATAGTTCCTGCTTAGGTTAAAAGAAAATAAACCTAAAGAGTGGCGTTTGAACTATAAATTCATAGTGTCCCATGGGAAGAATAGCACAGAAGTTGAAACAGATATTGAGAATATTGGGAAATGAGTAGCAGAGCAGGGTATCAGTTTCCCCAAAATTACAAAAGCAATAACAATGGGATGAGGGGTGGAAAACAGGAAGCAGAGAACATAGGATTCTGCAGGCCGTATGCAAGATTTGGTCCTGTGAGGCTTCTACACAAATGGCTTTCACTCCTATTTTCCACTAGCTCAAAATCTATTAACCTATAGCTAAACTACTTTTTCCTCAACCAGCAGTTCACCAAAATTTCCACTGTTGTAGATAAACTCTACATTGGTTCCCATGGTCACTGAATTGTGTATATGACTCTTGGTCACAAACATCTTCAACTCAGAAAAAAGCCTGCATCCCCAAATTGAGTTACTTAACATTCTCTGATTATACTAATGAGATCAATAGATTTTAATATCGGAAATGCCAAATAGACCTTGACTGGAAGGGATAGAAAGAAGAGAGCCAATAAACAGGTAAGACTAGAGGTTACAAAAGTAATGAAAAGACAAAACTAAAGGCTCTGTATTTGAATGCACATAGCATTAAGAACAAAACAGATGACCTGAAAGTACAAATACAAATAAATAAGTACAATCTGTTAGCTATTGTGGAGACATGGCTGCAGGGTGACATGGATTGGGACCAGAATACTGAAAGGATATTTAGAAAGGATAGGAAGCAGGAAAGGTTAGAAGGTGATTTTGTAAATTAATGGTAGTGCTACCAGAAAGATGGATGACCTAAATTTAAGAAACCAGGAAGTACAGCAGTTTAGGTTGAAACGTGAAATGATAAAAGGTAACAAGTCACTTGTCGCAGTGGCAAACAGGGGCCCGAAAAGTTGCCACACAGTGGGATGGAGTATAATGTAAGAGATAATCGGAGCTTGTCAAAAAGGTACACAATCAATTATGGGGGATTTTAATCTGCATGTTCACTGGAAAATCAGGTGGGCAAAAGTAGTCTAGTAGAAAAACTTATAGAAAGTTTTCGAGATAGATTCTTAGAACAGCATGTACTGGAACCAACCAGACAACAATCTAGTCGAGAATACAGCCCATTCCATCACACATCAGCCTTTCATCCACGGATTCCATCTAAACCTCCCACTGCCTCAGGAAAGCAACCTGACCCCTCACACCCCAGTTATACTCTCTTCTGTCCAGCAAGTTTGTATATACATACGAACAGATTCAATAATTTCTTCCCTGCTGTTATCAGACTTCTGAATGGACCTCTCAAATTTTGAATTTAATGCTGACCTCGCTCTCTATGAACCTTCTCTGCAGCCATAACATTATATTCTTCGTCCTGTTCTATTACCCAATGTGCTTTGTAGATATAAACTTTTCACTGTACCTAGATACATGTTACAATAATAAATCAAATCAAGCCTAGTATTGAGGACCAATAGGATTACTTAATGACCTTATATCAAAAGCACCTCCAGGTCACAGCAATTATGACTGAATTCTACACTCAGTTTGAGGAAGGAGAGTGGGACCAAGACCAAGATTTTAAACTTAAGTAAGAGCAACTAATGCTGGCTAAAGTGAAATGGCAATTTAGATGAAGAAATGTTTAAATTAAGATAGCATAGTGACATTAAAGAAAACATCTCAGAATACACAGAATGGATACATTTCAATAAGAATGAAAAATTCCAAGGGGAGAACCCATCGGCAATTACCAAAAAGGTTCAAGATTGCATCAAACTCAAAGGATGCATATAAGTGGGCAAACATGGATGACAGGTCAGATGACTGGATACAATTAAAAGAACAATAAATAACAAATAAAATATTCAGAGGGGAAAAATTACAACACAAGAGAATACTTGCTAGAAATCTACAAATAGTAAGAGGTTCTACAAACATTTAAAAAGAAAAAAAGAGTTAACGTGAATGTTGTTGCTGTAGAAAGCAAGTCTGGAGATGAATAATTAAAAATAAGGAAATGGCAAGTGAAGAGAAGAACATTAAATCAGAATTTAAATACTGATGTCACTGAATTACTTACATGCTTCTATTCAGTTTATAAATATTGCTCGGGCCTGGCATAGATTCTTCAGGCTTGCTCACAGTGAAGTTCAAACCTTTTTGAACACTTGACTGCTTGGTATAGAGCTGATAGGGAATGTAGGATAAGAGATATCCAGCTTTTATACTGCAATCCAAACAAAAGGATCAAACTGAGTTAACATGTTATCTCCAACAACACAGCTCTGCAAACAAACAGAAAACTGTAAATTTCTGTTTTTTTTAAATTGGAAACCTAATAGATAGAGCAGGAACATATTCAAAAAAGACCATTTACCTAAATAAAATTGGTCTGATTCAGAACTGTACAATATGAGTGTAACGAGAAAAGCTATAGACAAATGGATTATAAAATACTTTGATGTTTAAATCCTGAATGGTTAAATTCATTTTACATCTGATTTCATTGCAGCAGAAGAGAATCATATTTGTTCGAAATGGTATTTTTTTCACAATTAATGTGGAAGTAAATGCATGTTCACAAATACAACAGATTAAGAGTATTGAATATTATTAACTCAACTTGTAGTGTATAAAAGTTCATAACATTAATTGTCTACCACACAGACTCAATTTTCTTATTCTTTATTCTTTCACAAGATGCAGGTATGGCTGGCATGACCATCATTTCTTGCCCATTCCTAACTATTCTTGAACTTAGTTATTTATTTGATATTTCAGAGGACAGTTAAGTGTGACTTGACTGGGCTTGGAGATACATTAGGTCAGACTACGTAAGAATGACAGCCTTCCTTCCTTAAAGAATATTAGTAAACCAGATTTTTATTTTTAACTGATTTTTCACTATTACGGATTGTAATGTTTTTAAATCTAGATGGAATTTAAACTCAAATTTAGAATCAATCACTCTTCTATGGGATTTGAGTTCATGTCTCCATAGCATTACCCTAGGCTGCTGGAAAGTCAGTCAATAAAATGTGGAGCTGAAAAAAACACAGCAAGTCAAGCAGCATCAGAAGAGCAGGAGAGTCTATGTTGATTCTCCTGCTCTTCTGATGCTGCTTGACCTGCTGTGCTTTTTCCCCTCCACATTTTATTGACTCTGACTTTCCAGCATCAACAGTCCTCACTATCTCCAAGTTCAGGGATATTACCACCACCTTACTCTTGAACTTCAAATTTGTGACTGGTGGGATAGAAAATAGTCTAGTGCAAAAAAAGGGGAAAAAAATATTTACTGGCATAACCATCTCTCTCACTTAGAAATCTGAGAAATTTTATTTTTCAGTTTAAGATCATACCTTTCAGCACCAACGAAATGTAAAGAAGAGGACAAATTCAAAAGCTATTACACTGTACAAGGGGACAATTTGGAAATACTTAAACTTGTGATCCAGATGCTAATAGCTTGATATGAGTCATGTCTAAGTGTGTTCCTAAGGCAACTGGCTGCAGTAGAGTCAACCACTGCTCCATTTTACGAGATCAGAGTGCATCCAAATGAGGAATTAGTCACTGTTATAGATCTTATGATCCTTTGGATGAAGAAGCTGTTGGAATGGAAAAAGATGACCAGGAGGACCCTAGTGGCACTGTGGGAGAGAAGACAAGAGGTGAGGGCAGAAGTGCAGTAAAGGGTCAACCATGGTTGAGGAAAAAGGTGGACATTTCTGAGGTCTTTCCCTGCAAAGGGTGGCATAATCAGAATAGATGCATCGGAGCTAGAGAAACTGGAAGAATGGAATGGAGTCTGTCCAAGAAGCAGCATGAGTGAATGTGTTACCCATGTAACTGTGGAAGACAGTGGGTTTATAGTAGATATCGGTGGCCAATCTATTGCCAGATATGGAAACAGAGATGTCAAGGGAAAGGAGAACTGAGGGATAGACAAGGTGAGAGCATGCAGGAAATTAGAAGCAAACTTGATAAATTTATCCAATTTTGAATAAGAGAGGAAAACAGCACTGATGAGCTCATCAGTGCACCAGAGAAACAGTTGTGGGGAGGGACCTGAGTACAATGGAAAGAGGAATGTTCCACATACCCCAGCATAACTGGAGCCCATGGCTACACCTTTGATCTGAAAAATGTGAAAGGAGTTAAAGGAGAAGCTGCCCAAAGTGAAGTCTGAGGGACTGAGGAGTGGCAGATGGCGTTTAATTTAAATAAATGCAAGGTGCTGCATTTTGGAAAACCAAATCAGAGCAGGGCTTATACACTTAAATGGTAATGTCCTGGGCATTGTTGCTGAACAAAGAGACCTTGGAGTGCAGGTTCATAGTTCTTTGAAATAGAGTCGCGGGTAGATAGGACAGTGAAGGCGGCATTTGGTATGCTTTCTGTTATTGGTCAGAGCATTGAATGTAGGAGTTGGGAGGCCATGTTGCAGCTGTACACGACATTGGTTAGGCCACTTTTGGAATACTGTGTGCAATTCGGTCTCCTTCCTATCGTAAGGTTGTTGTGAAAAAAGATGTACAAGGATGTTGCCAGGGTTGGAGGATTTGAGCTATAGGGAGAGGCTAAATAGGCTGGGGCTGTTTGCCCTGAAGCATTAGAGGTTGAGAGGTGACATTATAGAGATTTATAAAATCATGAGGGACTTGGACAGGACAAAGACAAGGTCCTTTCCCTGGGGTGGGGGAATCCAGAACGATAGGGCATAGGTTTAGGGTGAGAGGGGCCAGATTAAAAAAATGGACCTAAGGGGCAACTTTTTCCACACAGAGGGTGGTGTGTGTATGGAATGAGTAAGTGGTGGAAGCTGGTACAATGACAGATTTAAAAGGCATCTGGATGGGTATATTAATACGAAGGGTTTAGAGGGATGTGGGCCAAATGCTGGCAAATAGGACTAGATTAGGTTAGGATATCTGGTCAGCATGGACGAGTTGGACTGAAGGGTCTGTTTCCGTCCTGTACATCTCTATGACTCGAAGACAAGGTCAGTCAGGCGGGGAAGGTGGTGGTTAATGTGGACGGTTCAGGCCTTCATTTCAGAAAGTGAAATAATCCCCCTGATGGGGGATAGATGTGTAAAGAGACTGCACATCCATAGATGAAGAGGAGGTGGCTGGATCTAAGAGCACAGAGTGCAGTCAGGTCAAAGGGAGACAGGTTTGAATGAGTGAGAGAGACAGAGAAATTAAGGTGACCAATGTCACATCGACAACTGTCAATTAACAGGTTGAGGGCAGGTGAAAGGCCAGAGGAAGGGGTCCAGGAAGGAAAATACTGGAGGCAGGTGAAGAGATCTGTGGGACGGGGTAACAAACTCTTATCTAAAGCAATAGACATGGAGGCGAAGGTGCCAGAAGAGTTTGTTTTGTTCTAGACCATCATTCCTAAACAATTTTCTCCAACTGAGGTTAAACCACTGGTTTATTTTGCTGAGCTTATCTTATCTCCTTTTTGAACAAAGACACTTCACTTGCAATTCTTAAATCCCCTGGCAGCAGTCTTGTATCTAAAAAGGGTTGGACAATTAATGACTCCCAAATCCCTCTGTTCTGTAACTTTCTGCAGTCTTCTGCCATTTAAATAATATTCAGCTTCATTCCCATTTCTGAACGTTCTCATTCCTGACCTTATGATAGGGAAAAGCCAATCCATGAATCAGCTGAAGATGGCTCAGCCTAGGACACCATCCTGACTATCTTGCACTGATGCCCTGAGGCTGAAACAATCCATCTCCAATAACCATAACCATTTTCTTTGGTGTTATGAATGAATGGTCAGATTATGTAAAGTTAATATTAACATGGACCTAGACATTGCTAGCAAGGCTAGAATTCATTGCCCAACTCGGCTGACCCTGAAAAGGTGGTGGTGGTATTTCATTCATGAATTATATATGAATGTGGGGTATACTTTGTAGCAGTTTGATAAAGCAAAGCACAACACAGAGGCGGGATTAGGGAGGTTGGGAAGTGGTCGGAAACAAACAAGGATGAGAATTTTTCCATGTTATTAATGACATTGATCTTACATTATGAAGGATCGAGCTGTTACTGAAAAGATAAAAAAGGAATTTGCATCTAACGGCATTTTTTAATCTCTTCAGGACTGCCAATAAATTGTTTTACAAGTAGAGTCACTGTTAATATTTGGACAAAGGCAGCAGTCAGTGTGTGCGTAGCAGGACACAACAACCAACAGTTAGTACCTTTTAGCAATATTGGCCGAAGGATAAATGTAGTTTTGTGCAGCAGGGAAATTCTTTTGCACTGTTTCAATTTAACATTATAGAGTCTTTCATTCCAACCTAAATTGGCAGATAAGGGATCAGTGTACTATCTCTTCTGAAAGACAACATCTTTGGCAGCATAGCATTCATGTCTCAGTCATTAGAAAGTGCCCTATTAAATGGACCATAATTTGAGTCGGACTCAGAAATAAGTGTTTTCTCACTGAACCAAGGTTAAAGTAATTTTTAAAAACATTCATTTTGTGATAATTAAAACATACAACCTGATTTTAACTCTGAGCAAGTGCATTGGTTTCGAGGAGTTAAAATCTCCTGAACTGTGTCAAATGCTAATGTAAGTGACAAGATGGAAAATGGACATCATTGGTGGATTGCTGGATTTAGGCCTACCTGATTTACCACTGACTTTAATGGAGAAGAAAACTTGATAAGGTCCAATCATGAAATTGCACTTGGTCCAGTCAGTTTCCCAGCCCCTAGGTTAGGTTTAAATTGCTGCCCATAGTTCACGTTTTCCTCAGAAATTCTGCTCAACATAGAGACTGGTAGTTGCAGAATATGCTGAATCATTACTATAAGTCCTTAGGCGTAGGAGCAGAAGTAGCCATTCAGCCTATCAAGTCTGCTCCATCATTCAATGAGATAATGACTAATCTGGTAATCCTCATCCTTATCCCTATCAACCTAGATTCCCTTACTGATTAAAAATCTGTCTATTTTGGCCTTATTAAGTATACTTAATGACCTAGCCTCCACAGCACTCTGCGGGGTAAAGTGTTCCACTGATTCACTCTAAGAGAATAAATTCCTCTTCATCTTTAATTGAGTAACCCCCTTACTTTGAGAATGCGCTTCTGGTCTCACACACACTCAAGGGTAAACAGCCTCCCATTTACCCTGTCAAGCCCCCTAAGAAACTTAAATATTTCAATAAATTCACCTCTCATTTTTCTAAACTTTATTGAGTACAGGCCTAACTTACTCTTTGTAAGAAAGTTCCTTCATACTTAGTGAGTGTACTCCATACTGCATCCAATACCAATAAATTGTTTCCGGTATTCTAGGAGTGGTCTAACAAGTGCCTTGCATAATTTTAGCAAGATTTCTCTATTTTTATAGATCATTACCATTAAAATAAAGGCCAACATTCAAGTTCTGATTCCTGAAGAAGGGCTTATGCCAGAAACGTCGATTCTCCTGCTCCTTGGATGCTGCCTGACCTGCTGCGCTTTTCCAGCAACACATTTTTCAGCCAACATTCAAGTGCCTTCTCTATTATACAATGACCTTGGACCTAGTTTCCCTAGTATGTAGAATATGTCAATAATTTAGGGACATATTGAGATTAAGGGGGATTGGTATCGGATATCTTGAAAAGGTTTAGGTAGATAGGTCCCCAGGTTTGATATGATCTCTCCTAAGATACTGAGGGAGGCAAGGGAGGAGATTGCTGGGGCCTTGAAATAGAGCTTTGTATCCCCTTTAGCCACAGGTGAGGTCCCAGAAGACTGGAGAATAGGTATATCGTTTTTTTGTTTAAGAAGGGCAACAGGGATGCCCAGGAAATTATGGGCTGGTGAGCCTTACATCAGCGATAGAAATTATTGGAGAATCATTATTCTTAGGGACAGGATTTACTCACATTTGGAAAAGAATTAACTTATTAGGGATAGTCAGCATGCCTTTATGCAGGGGAGGTCTTGTCTCACAAATTTGATTGTGTTTTATGAGGAAGTTATGTTTAATAATGTTGGCAATGGATGTTGTTTAAATGGGCTTTACTAAAGAATCCAACAAGATCCCCATAATAGGCTGGTCCAAAAGATTAAGTCACATGGGAGTCACACTGAGTTGGTAAAATGGGTACAAAATTGGCTTGATGAAAGAAGGTTCAGAGCTGTAGAGGGATGCTTTTCTGTCTGGAGGTCTGTAACCAGTGGTGTTCCTCAATAATCAATGCTGAGACCTTGGTTGTTTGTAACGTATAAACGACTTGGATGAAAACATAGGTGGTTTGATTAGTACATTCGCAGATAACAGAGTCAGAGTCATAAGCTCAAAAGCAGACTATTTGGTCCAAACAATCCAAGCCGACTATAATCCCAAACTAAACTAGTCCCATTTGCCTGCACTTAGCCCACATCTCTCCAAACATTTCTTATTCAAGTTCATTTCCAAATGCCTTTTGAAAGTTGTATCTTACCCACATCCACCACTTTCATGAACCAATATCTCTGTAAAACAATTGCCACTCGTCTTTTTAAAATATTTTCCTCTCACTTTAAAATTACGCCCACTACTCTTGAAATCCCCCACTCCAGAGAAAAGACACCTGCCAATCACCTTATCTATATTCCTCTCAATTTTATAAACATCTATAAAGGTCACCCCTTCAACCGCCTACACGCCATTAAAAGAAGTCCCAGCTTCTCCTTATAACCCAAACTCTCCATTCTCCATTACAGCTTGGTAAATCTCTTCTGAACCCTCTTCAGATTAATCATATTGTTCCTTTAACATGGCAGCCAGAACGAGACACAGTACTCCAGATGAGGCCTCACCAACATCATGCACAACCTCAACATAATGTCCCAACTCCTCTAATCAAAGGACTGAGAAATGAAAGCAAGCTTGCTAAACGCCTTCTTAACCACCCTAACTATATGTGACACAAACTTCAAAGAATTTTGTGGCTGAACCCCTAGGTATCTCTGCTCTGCAACACTACCCAAGGTCATACGTTAAATTCTAAGTCCTGCCCTTGTTTGTTTTACCTAAGTGCAATGCTTTGCATTTATCCAAATTAAACTCGATCATGCCATTCTTTAACATTGATCCAATTGATCAAGATCGCTTTGTAATCTTAAATAATCCTCGTAACATGAAAATTGGTGGAGTTGTGGAGAGTGAAGAAAGTTATCAAAGGAGAGAGAACATTTGGAATGTTAGGCAGAGAAATGGTCGGAAGAGTTTAATTCAGACTAGTGTAATGTGAGGCATTTTGGGAGGTCAAGTACAAGATGAAATTACACAGTAAATGGCAAGACCCTTAGGAGCACTGACATATGGAGAGATTTAGAGGTTTAAGTCCATAGCTCCATGAAAGTGGAAACTCAAATGGCAAAGTGGTTAAAAAATAGCATTCAGCATGTTGCCTTAATCGGTTGGAGCTTTGAGTACTAAGTTGACAAGTCATGTTGCAGCCATATAAAACTTTAATTAGGCCACATTTGGAATATTGTGTACAGCTCTGGTCCCCACACAGGAAGGATGTTGAGATTGTGGAGAGGGTGCAAAAGAGATTTACCAGATGTTGCCTACTTTGGAGTACATTAGCTACAAGGGGAAGTTTGGCAAACTTGGATCATTTATGCTAGAACATTGGAAGGTGAGGGGGTAACATGGTATGAGTATATAAAATTATGACAAGAATGCATTAGGTGAATAATAGGAGTCTTTTCCCCAAGGTGAATAGTAAAGTTTAAGAGGCATTTAGACAGACACAAAAACAGACTGGGAATAGGGAGGAAGTAAACTAGGTGTGGGCAGATGGAACTAGTTTATAATGGCATCATGGTCGCCGCAAACATGGTGTGACGGAGGCCCTGTCTGTGTTACGCTATGCTGTACTGTACTATGTTCTTTATTCTTGCTGCCAAAGTGCATAACCTCACATTTCCTCTCTTTACATTCCATCTGCCAAGTTTTTTGCCCACTCACTGAACCTGTCTATATCCCTTTGCAGACTGTCATTCCCATCAATTGTCTTCCCACTTATTTTTGTGTCATTATCCAAGTCAATGAATTCATAAGAAATTTCCACATTTGCCTCATGACTGATGTCAGGCTAACTGCTCAAGCACTCAGTTTTCTTACTCTCTCCCTCCTTATATGCTAGTGTAACATTTGTTAATTTCCAATCCATTGGGACCATTCTAGAATCTAGGGAATTTTGGAAAAACTCAAGTAGTACATTTATTACCTCTGTGGCTATCTCATTTTAGAATTCTAGGATTGGGCCATGGATTTTGAGGGATTTTAGTGTCATAAGTTTCTTCAATATGTTTTCTCTTTTAATATTAAATGACTTTCGTTCCTGATTCTTTTTAGACCCATTGCTACCCTCTGTTTCTCTGTAATTTGTGTCTTCTATTTTGAAGATAGACAGCTCCTCTGTTAAACTTGCATTGTCGAGAGTACAAGGAACTTTATTGTAGATCAAGTCATACTGTATATAACTGAATAGGCAATAGAATCAGAAATGTACAGCACGGAAACAAACCCTGTGGTCCAACTCATCCATGCCAATACAGCCTAAATTAATACAGTCCCATTTGCCAGCATTTGGCTCATAACCCTCTTAAACCTTTCCTATTCATATGTCCATCCACATGCCTTTAAAATATTGTAATTGTACCAGGCTCCACCATTTCCTCTGTCACCTCATTCCATACACGCACTGTCCTCTGCATAAAAAAGTTGCCTATTAGGTCTCTTCTAAACCTTTCCCCTCTCACTTTAAACCTATGCCCTCTAGTTTTGGACTCCCCTATCTCAGGGAAAAGACCTTATCTATTTACCCTCTCCATGCCCCTGATGATTTTATAAACCTCGACAAGGTCACTCCTCAGCCTCCAATGCTCCAGGGAAAATAGCCCAGTCTATTAAGCCTCTCCCTATAGCTCAAACCTTCCAACCGTAGCAACATTTTTGTAATTTTTTCTGAACCCTTTCAAGTTTCACAACATCCTTCCTATAGCAGGAAGACCAGAATTGCACACAATATTCCAAAAGTGGCCTAACCAACCACGCAACACGACCTCCCAACTCCTATAATCAATGCACTGACTAATAAAGGTAAGCATACCAAACGTCACCTTGACTATCCTACCTATTGCAATCCCATTTTCAAGGACTTACGAACTTGCACTCTAAGGTCTCTTTCTTCAGGAACACACCCCAGGACCTTACCATTAAGTGTATAAGTCCTGCCCTGATTTGCCTTTCCAAAATGCAGCACCTCACATTTATTTAAATTAAACTCCATCTGCCACTCCTCACCCATTGGCCCACCTGATCATTGTACTCTCAGGTAACTTTCTTCACTGCCCACTCTTCCACCAATTTTGGTCTCATCTGCAAACTTACCAACTGTACCACCTATGTCCATATCCAAATCATTCATATAAATGATGAAAAGCAGTGGACCCAGCACCAATCCTTGAGGCATACCACTGGTCACAGGCCTCCAGTCTGAAAAACAATCCGCCACCATCCTCTGTCTTCTGCCTTCGAGCCATTTCAGTATCCAAATGGCTAGCTCTCCCTGTATTCCATGTGATCTAGCCTTGCTAACCAGTCTATGTATACATCAAAATATGGGAATAAACCTTACATTACCCAGCACTGACACCCTTAGGTCTAACAAAAAAAAACTGGAGGGAAACATTTCTGAAGTGCAAACAGTTAGTCTGCTTCTGGCTCACCAGCACACCAAACTACCTTCTAAGCAACAATGAACACACTAAAGATATGTGACCCCAATTAATGTATTTAAAACTGCTTTTGCAATTGAAAAAAACAGCACAAATAAAGCAGGAGCAATCTGGATGGCTGCTTGACCCTGCTCCACCATTTCATAAAATCTTTGCCAATTTTTGATTTCAAACATACTTTCTCACTTCATTCCCTCAAGTCCTACCATCTACTGATCTTAGTATACTCAACGACTGATCATCCACAGCAATTTTAGGTGGAGTATTCTAAGTATTCAGAACCTATGGAGTAAGAAGTAACTCTAAATGCCCATTCCATTTAACAAGTGTTTTCTTTACAAAGCTCAGAGATTGTAAAAGCTCTAGTTTACAGATTGAAATAGTATAAACAAGAAAATAGTTAAGAAAATTTGCTAAAGATATTTTACTTACAGTAAGATGGATACCGAACTTCAGCAAAATACTTTCGGAGATCTTTTCAAACATGTAAATGCGCTAATGTAATCTGACGCTTGTGCCACACAAAAACTTAAGTCATTCAGATATCCTACTACCATGAACTGCATGTGACAGAACAAATTAAGACAAAGCTCAACTAAAACAAAAATACAGCAACACTGAGCTAACTGAACTTGTAATTTTAACAATATACAATTAGATTTAGGGTTAGGCAGTGTAACAAATATTCACTGGATTGTTTTGTCTCCTTTTTACAAAAAAACTATATCTTAAATCTAAACTCTTAGTACTGGTCAATACTATTACCAAGTTGGCGGTTCACAGCTATCCAGGTCAGAGTCACACTGCCACTGAGTAAATGACAATCTAAGAGCCAAACTCTTAAGGATCAGACACGTAGGCTTTACTGTAATTAGCAATGTCTCCACTCGTCAAAACATAAATGGGAATGACAATAACCATTATATTTTCATTTACCTGTCAGTAATCCAACTGGGGCGAACAACTTTCTCTTCCTTCAGTTCTTTGATTTTTGAATTTGGAAGGTTAGTGGCAATAATGTGAGTAGTTTTAGACCTCGAATAGTACATATGATACTGGCCTCCATGCAGCATCATAAGCCGTCGCAGCTCATCAGCCGTTGGCTCTGCAACACATCATTTACAGGTGAAGTAACTCAGGACTAATTTAGCATCCAGGCCATGGCAACTACACAAGCATGAAATATTTTATTTATCCTGCCAGCATTATACCTTCCAACAACTCATTGAAATTCATTCAACCCATTCTACTAGATGAATAATCATTCAACTATCTACCCAGTGACATGAGGACAGGTTAAATTAATTCCAGTGTTCTGAAAGGATACAGCTAACTCTGAATAAGATTTATAAATCACCACATACCTGTGTAACCATTGACAAAAATTGAAACACCTCTGAAGATACAAGATACTGTCCCTTCATTTTGTTGTTGAAGAGAAGTGTCTGATTTGAATTGTCTTTCTAGCTTGTCCATCTTTGCTGCCATGTATCCACCCTACGAGAAAATTCAGAAGACCTTATAACCCTGCACTGACTTATTTCAATACTTATCTAACATAAATCTCCTTGAACAAAAAGAAAATATTTAATTTACATCGCCCTTATCATAAGTCTTCAAAATGTCTTATGGCCCTTCACACAATTAATTACTTTGAATTTGTAGATAAATATACCACAATAGGATCCTGTCAATTAAGAAAATCTTTTTTTCTCTGTTGGCTAAGGGAAATATACATTATGACAGAGTTTCTTCTTGCATGGGATTTTGAGTATCCACTGAAATGATCAGAAGATACAGGTGGACAATTAATCTAATATTTTGGCCAAAGGATGATGTTTCTGCCAAATGCATCACACCTTCAATATTGATTTTACATGTTGGCCTTTTGTATTCAAAGGGCCTAGACTTAAATCTATAATGTTTGGAATATTAACAACTCAGCCACACTGGCAAAAAAGTAGAACTGTAGTGTGATTGTAAGTTTATTCAATTTGTATTGAGAGATGGACAAAATGAAACAAATAAATTTACAAATAAAAATACAGAAAGTTTAAGAGTATTGTGTGCTGAACAAACCCATTCTCTCCAACCGTCCCCTTCGCTGGCACGTTTCCTCCATCCTCCACGGCTCATAGTAGGTTCCCTGAAATTTAATTGCGAATTGTCCATTTTAAAACATAATCACTCAAATTTATTATGAATTACATACAAAAGAATAATTACTTACTCTTAAAAGGAAGTTTAAAAAGGTTGCCAAAATTGCATTTCACCTTAGCAAAACATGAAGTCAAAACTGTGCTTATTACTTACTACATGTGTACAAACAACTGTGTTATCTAAAGTCAAAATGAATTCATGATTCATAGTACTGGCATTTTAGGGAGCTTCATTATGACACACTACATGTTATTACTTTAAAATAAGTATATCTACATAATGAAAACAGAAACTATATAAAATTCACGAGTTGATTAGTTGATGCTAAACTAATTAAGCAAATACTTCAGTTAACATGTTTCTTCTGAACCACCAAGAACATATTGTCTTAAACACTTCTCATATCTAACTTCCCTCTAAGTATTACCAGTTTAATGCACAGTGGCTTGGTAATACACAATTTCAGTAATGCTTGAAAAACAGACTTGCTATCACAACGTTTTGGTTTTCATTCATTAGGATAGAAACAATAATGCCAAATTCTAAAGGGAGCATCAATTAGGCTGCATGAGTAAAAAAGTGTTGACTAGTTTTGTCAAGTTTGACTGATTGGTCAAGGTATTGCCTTAGAGAATACATCAGGAAAATATTGTCCTTTATGCCTTTGTTTAATTCAAAAAAGACACAATGCGTGCACATGTTCTTTTTTCCTGTAGAGAACAGGTTGTTGCCTGTGAAAATTTATAGCTTCTACAAGCATAAGCGAATCACATTGTGAGCCTGATGACAAATTTGAATTGGTCATAGCACGTTTGAGATTGTTCAGCAAGGGCTGTCCAATTCAGGATTTGCATCTAATATTAGACATTATGTTGAGTCCTGCGAGCACGTCCTGGTTTGAGTGCAGTTGAAGAGATTGCTGTTAGATACAATCTGCCATCTGTCAGGACAAACAGTCTATGTACTGAGAATTCCACCAACACTAAAATATTTAAAATCTCTTTGGATGCTCAGATTTTGAGAAACTGCACACAATAATTCCAATTGTGATTACATCTAAGCAAGATCTATAGAATACATTACATGCATTCATTAGCAATTTCTGTCTAGAGAGTAATCCTTGAAAAGTGCGTTGAGGCAGGAATAAACAATGGATTGGGATAATGAATTAAATGGTGCAAAGTGATTTAGAACTGAACCTCAGGAGTATGATAGCATTTAAAAATATGTATTTCATAATCCATATGGTTTTGTATTATTAATTACAAATTTTCCTACTGTGGGTGATTCAATTGTTTTCATTCTTTGTAACCGCCAACATTGGGGCAGTTTAGCACTTTGTACCACTTAACAACATGACAACTGTGAAGAATTTTGCATTATATAGTAAACCAGAAACACAATGGGGTCAGGTAAAAGGAAAAGACAGGTTTATTGACTATAATGTATTACTTTCCGGGTATTTTTTTGTCATCTGCAAATCTGGCTACAGTTCATTCATTTCCTTCACTTATAGGTTCGCATTTTTGCAATTCCAAAAGGTTATATCACCTTCTCATTCTGTGAATCTATTTAATTCTGTCTAGAAAAGGAACCAGCTTGTATGGAAAATCATGTCCCACTCCTCCTTCCATACAAAATCTCTGTATGAGCTGTGTTTGCACTTGTGGATTGGTACAAACAGCAAAGAAATTTAAAATATGCATTTAAGCATATCAGTCAGCAGCTTCAGATCTCTTACTGTAATCTCTATGACAATGACTGCATGTTCCCTGCCTTATCTCCAACTCCATCAAAAACGTCTTTCACTTCTTGATTCAATTTCTCCAAAGCCCTTCTGGTCAGTTTCCCAACATCCCCTCTCCAAAAACACCAAATAAATCACAAATCAGCTGTGGGTTACCCACTCTTGACAAAGCTCCACTTACATATTCTCTAATCTCTTGCTGGTTTAATTAATCCAAAGAATCATGTTACAAATCTTTTTGCTTCTTCTACCTATTCCACCACAGCCCTATACATATTAAAGGACAACTTAAATTGCTACTACAAACCTCGCTAGGCTTAGGTTCTTTCCAGTTCACCAACACTGCAATTCAATGAAATCCTTCCTGTACAACAGCAACCAGAGCTGTACATAGTATTCCAGAAGTGTAGTGTACTGTATCCTCCAAACTTTGCATCTCGCTTCTCTACCACATCCACTTTGGTGGTAACATCTCAACCTGACTCTTCAAAACACCCAACTTTTTAAAATTCATTCGTGGGTTGTGGGTGTCACTGCATACCTAGTTGTCCTTGAGAAGGTATTCGTGAGTTGTCTTCTTGAATCACTGCAGTCCACCTTCTTTCGGGCATTAATGAAGAGTTTGTTTAAGGAATCTTTTTAAGGAGGAAATATGGGTGGAAATGGTACAGAGTTATTGTTAAATTATATCCACTGGAGGGATCCATGATGATAGCAATCTAGGAGGATCGCGTTGCAGAGCTCCACACCACAGCACAAGCGGGATGAACTTCTAATCTGCCCAACCCGGACCACTGCAATATCCTGGGACTCTGGAAAGGTCAAGGAGTCCTAGAAAATTGTGAATATTCATCAGATCTGCGTGTTTGACCGTCTGGAGATACCGAAGGGAGGAGCAGCGTACGAGGCCGGGCCTGCAGCCCAGCCTGCAGGATCCTCGGACTCGATTACCTCCCAGGCCCTGGTGAAGGAACTCACGAAATCTTGCGAGATGTTGGGTAAGCGAATTGAGGAGAAGCTGGCACCGATCTCTACAATGCTGCATAAGCGTGAACAGCAGCTGGGAGACCTGGAGAAAAGGATGGATGAGGCTGAACACAGAGTCGCAGTAGTGGAAGCTGATACCTGTTCCTCCAAGGATAGGATCCAAGCCCTGGAGATGCAAGTCTGTAATTTGCATGACCAAATGGATGATGATCTTGAGAATGGGACAGGAGAAAAAAATATTCCGATCGCCGGTCTGCTGGAGGGTAAGAAAGGTCAGCACATGGCAGAATTTATTGAGGACTGATTGCCAAAACTCCTTAACTTGGAGGCTGGAATGAGAGGCTTGAAGATGGAGAGAGCTCACCAGGTCATAGTGTGGAGGTCAGTTTTTGGCAAAACGTCCACGTCCTCTCTTGGTGCAGTTTCATCATTGTAGTGATAAGGAGAGAGTTGTGGAAGCTTCCAGAATCCAGGGGAAGGATCCGAAGGCCCTAATGTACAAGGGTTCATACTCTTCCAGGATTTCTCAATGGTGGTGATCCAGAAAATACTATTACAGCATCAACAGAAGACTGAGGGAGCTTGAGATCCAGTACTCTGAGGTATCCGGCGGTATTTTGGGTCACCTTAGATGGATCCATACATCTCTTTGACACGGAGAAGGCAAGAGATTTTGTGGACAAATTAACCTAATCTGAACAATTTAGTATGTACAAATAGTAGTGCTGTTTGGGTATGTCTTTATTTTTTTCTTTAAAAAAAGAGGAAGCCCGGTTGGGGCTTTTTTTTTATTGGTAATTATCTGGTTTAAACTATGTGTACTCTCAATTTCTGAGTTATACTAAAGGATGGGTGGGGTATTTACTCCTTTTTTGTTTAAAGAAAATTATTTATTCACATTGCTATTCCATGGTGTATTTTCTTTGTTTTCTGCTTGTGTTTGTCGTGTGACTCTAGCTGGGATGAGGGAAAATGGTTGGGATGGCTAGATGCCTACTTACAGGCAGTTTATGCCTGGTTCAGCTATCTAAATGTCTGGGCTGCAGTCTTGGCAGTGGGATGGGAAATTGGGCTTTGGGATGGGTAGTTGCTCCCTTTGGGCAGGGGTTGAATTCCTATATACAGCACCACTGGCACTTTATATGTTGGTTAGTTTTTTTCATTTTTGTTGTATATAATCTTTGATAGCTTTGTAGATTTGTTAACTGTAGTGATTTTAGTTTATGTAATTGTTATGTTCGATGGATGTTGTGACACTAAGACTTGGCGATTTGTGGTTCGAGTTCCTCCTATCTGGAATTTAAAAGTCATTACAGGAGGTTAAGGCTAATAATTAAATGGTGTACCTGGAATACCAAGGGGAGTCACTCACCAATTAAGAGGAAGGTACTTTTGAGTCTTAGAAAGGAGGTAGATATTGCTTTGTTACAGAAGGCACACTGGGGTGATAGGGAACACTTGAAACTACAGCAGAATGGCTTTGACCGGGTTTACTTTTCTTCTTTTAATACCAGAAGTAGGGGAGTGGCTACACGGGAGGTTTGTAATTCTCAAAGCCCTGATAAATAGGGAAGGATATGGTGCTTTAAATGTTTATTGCCCTACGGCCAACCCCCTCAAATTTTTGGTTGATGCGTTCTCTAAACTGACCAGTCTCGATTCCCAGTATATCATTATAGGGGGAGGTTTTAACTGTCTCATGGATCCCACAGCGGACAGGTTGCCCAAAGGCCCCCCCGATACCTTCTGTACAAACTAAACAACTGGTGGATCTGTCTGTGGAGTTACAGTTGGTGGATGTCTGGAGGCGTCTCCACCCTACAGGCAGGGATTTTATGTTTTTGTTCCAATCCACATAGATGTCACACTAGGATTGATTATTTTTCTGACCCCTGTGGCAACTCTGGACTTGGTGGCATCTTGTACAATTGGTAATATTCCCACTTCCGAGCATGCTCCAATGTCCCTGTTAGTTAAGATTAATAATGTTACAACAGGTTCGAGGCACTGGCAAATGGACCCTTTTATCCTCAAGGATAATAAGTTTGGAGAGTACTTCTCTGGGGAATTTCAGGCGTTCCTAGACATGAACTCAGGCTCGGCTAGTAGCCCATCTGTCCTCTGGGAAACTGCCAAAGCCTATACCAGGGGATTAGTTATTTCCTACTCTGCCAGTAGGAAGTGGCAGAAGGGTGAGCAGCAACTTCTCCTCCAAGCACAGTTGAAAGCAGCCAAGAAGGTTTACTTTGACAGGCCCTCACTGGGCAAGCTACAGAGGATTATGATGCTTGGTCTGCATTGAATTCCGTACTCTCTCAGACAGCAAAGAAGGAGCTTTTTTTGCAAAGCAAAGGTTATATTAGCACGGTGACAGGCCAGGCAAATACTTAGCATCTCTTGCCAGGAAAAGGAGCACCCCCTCAAGCTATTATGGTGATTAGGGAAGGGTCTGGGAACCTAACATGTGACTCCAAAAAGATTTTACTTTAAGTTATACCAATCTGAGGGTGGTGAGGAGGGGCAGGTCAAGGATCTGGAGCTCACGGGCGTGACCCCCCCGAACAAGAGTCTTTTCTCAATGCCCCCTTATCAGAGCAAGAAGCAGCTTCAGAGTAGAAAGGCACCCGGCCCTGACGGACTTCCCAGCTAATTCTATAAGGAATTTATAAACATATTGTCAGGCCCGATGCTCGACTTGATAAATGACTCATACAGCCATGATTGTCTCCCACCATCTCTGAGAGGCCAATATTTCACTTATTCTTAAGAACGGAAGGTCCTAGAAGACGGCGGTTCATACAGGCCCATTTCACTCTTAAATGTTGACTTAAAAATCCTCTCTAGATTCCTGCATTAAGGCTGGAGACTGTGTTAACTTCTGTTGTTAAAGAGGACCAGATGGGCTTCATAAACAGCCGCAGATCCTCCAATAATAAAAGGAGGCTTAATGTAATTCAAGCGTGTCAACAACAGTCAATACAGGGATTGGTGATTTCTCTAGATGCAGAGAAGGCATTTAACAGAGTTGAGTGGCCATATCTTTTCTATACTCTGGAGCAGTTTGGCTTGGGCAAAGTCTTTATAAGATGGGTAAAAGTTCTCTACAGTGACCCTCTTCACTGTGGTCATCAATGGGGTGCGATCAAGCAATTTTAACATTTTTAGGGGCAGCCAGCAGGGCCGTCCCCTTTTGCCATTGCTTTTTACGTTGGTGATTGAACCATTGGCGGAGGCCATTCGTAGGGATCCCAATATATCAACCCCAGAAGTGGGGTCAAAATTACATAAGATTTCATTGTACGCGGACGATGTCCTAAGTTTTTTGAAAAATCCAGCAGTTTTGGTGCCTCACCTGATACAATGCATCAGTGTATTTGGCACCTTTTCGAGGTACAAGATTAATTTTGCAAAATCAGAGGCTATGCCTATGGGTGGTCTTATGAAGGTGTTAGGTCTTGAGGCGAATATCGATTCCCATTTAAGTGGTCACAGAGGGGTTGTATGTATTTGGGTATATTCATTATTCCAGTTCTGGATCGACTGTTCAAAGCTAATTTTGTTCAATTATTTGACAAAATCAAACAAGACCTTTAAAGATGGGAGGCACTTCTGGTCTCGTGGTTAGGTCAGATAGCACTTATTAAGCTGAACATTCTCCCCCGTTTGTTATACCCTTTCCAGATGCCCCCCTGATTTTTGATAAGTAAACATTCAGGAGACTGAATGGCTGGTTCAGCTCTTTTATTTGGCATAGTAAGTGGCCCCTCATTAAATTAGCTAAATTGTAATTGCCTCACAGTTTGGGGGGAGTGGAACTCCGGACATTAAAAGCTACCAACTAAGCTCGCTTTTATCCTACGTGAGTGATTGGGTTTGTGGGGATTCTCTTTCAATATGGTTAGATATTGAAACCTTCCAGGCAAGGTGCCCCCTTACCAGCTTGCTGGTTTTGGACAAAATGAGGACAGTTAGGGAACATTGCCATAACTCAATAGTTACCAATACTGATAAAGCATCGAGGGCAATTCGGCAGAGGGACGGTACTATTGGCAAAACATCTCTTATATCTATAATGAGTTTCTGCCGGATTTTCAACCGGGGACGATAGCTTCGCAATTCAAACAGTGGGCAACTAGGGGTGTATCTTGCGTGGGCAATCTATTTGAGGGAGACACAATGGTGTCCTTTGATCAGTTAGCACAGAAATACCAGCTATCTAACAGGGACCTCTTTCATTTTTTTCAAGTTAGGGATTTTATTCAAAAAACGACTGAACTTGTGACTGATTCCTACAAATCTGACATAGAGAGGAGGGTGCTCAGTGCTAAGAGTACACTTTCTGACAGTACTTTATATCAACAATTGGGGGGGTGCCCCCTCAGATTGAGTTTGATCGACTCTGTAGGGTGTGGGTGAGAGAGCTCAGCGTTGAGGTCTCCTCAGAGGCAGAGCAAGATATTTGGGAAAATGCAAGAAAGATATCAATTTGCAACAGGACCCATGCTTTACAGTTGAAGATTCTCCACAGGGTCCACTTGGCTCCAGACCGTTTGTCAAAATTTAAAACAGGGATGTCTTCAACATGTCCTAAGTGCACTCTTACCCATGGGCACTCATACCCATGGGTATGGGCATTCTTACCCATTGTCTCTGGCCCTGTGGTAGGTTTCAAACATACAGGAGCGCTGTGGCAGGTGCAATGAAGAGGATTTTGGGTGTAAGGGTGGAGAAGGACCATGATCTCTCTTTTTCTTGGCCTGCCCAGTGTGTTCCCTGCAGATGCGCATAAGAACAAACTTTTCAACGTCCTCACTTTCTGCGCAAAAAAGAATATCTTGCTAGGTTGGGTATCCAAACCTTTGCGCCTGTCAGGTGGTGTAAGATTGTTATAGAGCATATCCTCTTGGATTTTCTCACAAGTATGGTACACTACAAAACTGAGAATTTTTATAATTCGCGGCAGCCCTTTTTGGAATACCTAGACACAGATTTATCTGCCGCACTAATAAGGGCTTTTACATAACCATAATGATTGTACTTTATGAGTCCAATATCCAGGGAGGAGGAACCTACAAATGTATGAGTGCCTTGTTTACCTGAGTTATTACTATTTATTAGTTTGTTATTGGTTATTATTTATTTAGTTAAATAGTTAGCTGGGTTTTTTAATATATATTTTTCTATATATATTGATACATTTGTACAAGGGTGGGTTGTTTTTTTTTACATTGTGTTCTTCCTTTGTATTGTTTTGAATTGTATTGTTTTGTATTTGTTGTAATAGTAAAAAAAAATTTTCAATAAATTTAAAAAAAAATATATCCACCAATACAAGAAATCATTGAAATTCTTTACAAACATGTCCAACTTCTTGAACAAGGGCAGGACTTATACAGTTAATGGTAGGGCCCTGGAGAGTGTTGCAAAACAGAAGAACCTGGTGATTCAGGTACTCATTGAAAACTGTGCCTCAGATAGAGAGAATGGTCAAAGAAGGCATTTGGCATGCTTGCCTTCATTGGTCAGATCACTGAGTATAAGTATAGGGATGTCATGCTGTGGTTGTACAGGATGTTGGTGAGGCTGCTTTCGGAATACTGTTTACAGTTCTGGTCACTTCTCTAGGAAAGATATTACTAAACTGGAGAGGGTACAGAAAAGATATACAAAGATATTAGCAGGACTGGAGAGGCCAGACAGGCTGAAACTATTTTCACTGGAGAATAGGAGGTTGAGGGGTGACCGTAAAGAGGCTTATTAAATTATGAGGGGCATAGATAAGGTGAATAGCAAAGCTATTTTTTTCCTCGGGGTTGGGAAGTTCAAAACTTTAGGGCATAAATTCAAGGTGAGAGAAAAAAATATTTGAAAAAGACCTGAGGGGTATTTTTCTTCATACAGAGGGTGAAATGAACTGCTAGAAGATGCAGTAGATGCAGACACAGTTACTATATTTTTTAAAAAGTACTTGGATAAGTACTTGAACAGGCAAGTTTTAGTCGGATATGGACCAAACCCAGGTAAATGGGACTAGTTTAGTTCAACAAATCTGGTTAGAATGGATGAGTTGGACCAAAGGGTCTATTTCCATGCTGTATGACTCTATAAAGATAAACCTATAAAGCATTTGACTCAATTTACACCTCCCTTAAACAAAAGGGGTAAATGAGCACCCTTGAAAAGTGACATCACAGTTTTAATGTGCGAACAGGTGAAGTAACTTGGATGAAAATATCCAAATTCAAAAAGTGAATTTAGTTTTCACATTTAATGTCACCATGTCATTTGTTATCTTCTCACCAGATCAAACCATCTGCATGCATCTAAGGTATCCATTCCTTCATAAATTGATAATTAGAATGGTATACATGCACTTCTTCACATGACATGCTTTATCCACAGACTTTTCCTTTATTCCACAGTAACATTTCACTCCACTTTTGACTCGAGCAAACGTTCATCCTACCCTTCCCGGAGTTTAAGAGCAAAATACAAATTTCAAACTGCACTTGAGAAAAGGCAGCTGGTTTTCATGTTTGTTCAATACAAGATATTTTAAGAATAGTGGTTTGAAAAAAAGATTGCTGAATATCAAAGAAATCCTTCTATCTTAGGTATTTTATACTATGCCCACCTTGTTTTGTGTTTCGCATTAAAATACAAGAAAGATTGCTTCCTTTCAATGCTGTAAATTTTAAAAAGCTATTATTTATATTTGATTATTTTGGTGCCTTCTCAAAACATAATGCTGTACCTATTTACAATCCCAACATTGATTGATCACAGGAAAGGCACTTGCCAAGGGATGGCTGCCGATGCACAAATGCTTTGCCAAGACAGATGCAATGAATCAACACATAATATGGACAAAGTCCACAATAACCACTGAACCTAAATCTCTACGTCTACTTTTACAATTGATTTCCTGCTCAATATGACCAGTAATGAGCTATTAAATTCTCCTGACATTAAACACAACTTTGTCAGCAAAACACTGGCTTGCACAAATATTATCTACAATTATATTCCCTAAAAAAACAAGATAAACTAACCATAATTATCAATGCTCTCTCCTCCCTAACTTTTGAACTTCATAACAAACAGCTTACTCCAACTATGTAAATGCTTATAAGGCAGGACCAGGTCAAATTTTTTAAAAGACCTTAACTAACACAATTCCACACAAATTGCATGTTTTCAAATCATAAACATCTAACAATGAACTCTAACCTGGAAAGCAGGTGCACTTGATTACTGTTTCCAACTAAATGTTGATGCTGTTGAATGAGGAGTATCCAAAACCTAAACTTGAATTCAGGTTCATTACTGGTGCAGATGTCCTCTTGCATCCATTTATTCAGGATTGTATCACTTACAATTGTGCTAATTAAGTTCCAAATTTAACACAATCAGTTCTGCATAACATAACAAAGGCGTTTAATAAGGTACCGCATACCAGGTTACTTAATAAGAGCCTATGGTATTATATTAGCATGCTCAGAGGATCGGCTAACTAACAGAACACAGATAGGTTAAAAGGAGCATTTTCAGGTTTGCAGCCTGTAACTAATTGAGTGCTACAGGGATAACTTCTGGTGCCACAATTATTTGCAATACATATTAGTGACTTGGATGAGGGAAGTGAATGTGCTATAGCCAAGTTTGTGGATGACACAAAAGCAGGTGAGAAGGCAAATGGTGAGGATGACACAAATAGTCTGCAAATAGATACAGGCATTTTAAGCACATGGGCAAAAAAATTGGTAGATAAAATACATCGCGGGTAAATGTAAGATTGTGCATTTGGCAGGAAGAACTGCAGCACAGAGGGACTTGTGGGTCATCATGCAAGAATCACAAAATCAATCAAACAAACAAATTCAGCAGGTAATAGGGTAAGCAAGTGGATAATTGACCTTTATTTCAAAGCGGTTGGTGCATAAAAGTAAGGAAATTTGCTAAGACTATAGAAGGATTCATCAGACAATACCTGGAGTACTGTGCAGTTTTTGGTCCCTTTATCTAAAGAAAGATGCATGAGCCATAGAGGCAGTTCAAAAAAAAAGGTTCAGTAGGTGGACCTCAAGTAGGGAGGATTGCCCGTTGAGAAGAGGTTGAGTAGGTTGGATCTGTACTCACTGGAGTTCAGCAGAATGGAAGACTACCAAATTGAAGATTCTTAGCATGCTTGAAAAATCATTTCCCATTATGACAGTGTAGAACCAGAGGGTATAATCTCAGTATAGGAGGTTGCTCACTTAAAACAGACAGGAGGAGAAATTTCTTTACACAGGTGGTGGAACGTGTGGAATTCTTTACCACAGAGACTGGGTCATTAACAATATAAAAAGCTGGGATAAACAGAATTTTAATCAGTTAAGGAATCAAGAGTTTTGGGGAAAGGGCAGGAAAGGTGAATTAAGGATTATCGCATCAGGCATGATCTCACTGAATAGTGAAGCAATCGATGGGCTGAATTGCCTACTTCTCCTTCTATGTCTTGTGGTCTTATATGAAAGACATGCTTCTATTCTCAAGGAAGCATTAAAATAAGAGTTGTTGCGGCCACAGCAAAAATAGCTGGAGCTTTGAGATGGAAGGGTGATTTCACACCTTACTCAAAAATCTGGGGTAAGAGGTCCTCAAGGTGGCAGACAGAAAATCTAAGGGAGGCATATAAAGTAGGAGATTTTTAAAAATTCATTTGTGGGATATGGGTGTCACTGGCTGGCCAGCATTTGTTGTCTGCCCTTGGTTGCCCTTGAGAAAGTGGGTGGCGAGCTGCCTTCTTGAACCGCGGCAGAAGTAAGGAGGTGCCTTCTCTGCCATTCAATATGATTATGGCTGATCCATTATCTAACATCAGATTCCCACTTTCTATCCACACCCCTTTGATGCCTTTAACATATAAAATTTATCAATTTTTTTTCTTGAATACAACAGACATAGCAGGAATTAAACAATAAGCTCGGGGAACTTTGCAAATCAGTGTGCAAGTGCACTCGACACCTCAACTCCTCCCAAAATCCTTTTCTTTTCTACGTCTGTCTTTGGTTGAGCTTCTAAGAATCTCTTCTAACTCGTCCAAGAAGGCCCAGAAAATGTTTGACATACTTAGCAGGCAAGGAAGCATGTGCAGAAACAGA
Organism: Chiloscyllium punctatum; assembly: GCF_047496795.1. Classification (NCBI taxonomy): domain Eukaryota; kingdom Metazoa; phylum Chordata; class Chondrichthyes; order Orectolobiformes; family Hemiscylliidae; genus Chiloscyllium; species Chiloscyllium punctatum. The sequence continues at coordinate 60,234,107 of NC_092747.1, read as the reverse complement.
GTTAATGTTTCAGGTTAATAACCATTAATATGATCATGAAAAGGCATTTGATGGATATCATAAAATTTAAGTATATCTACAGGCTGGGAATATGGAGAGCAGGAGAACAAAAGGGTAGTTTTGAGACACAGTGAAAGGCAGGAAAAGATTAAATGGCAAAATAAGTAATGATGCTGTTTCTGTTGTGCCATCATCCCTTTTTGTTGCTTAATTTCTCTCCCCTTTCACTCTATCACGGATCTTCTCTTTTGCCAGACTTGCTGGATTTCTCAGCACTATTTGTATTCAAAATCTCCTGCTTGCATTCAGCTCTCCTTTTGCTTTTTCCTTCCCTTTCTCTGCCTCCAGGCTTGCTTAGAAACTGTTACAGTTCTAACCTTTGCAATTCTGATCAAAAGTTTTATATAGTAATATAGCAAGGAAACAGATCCTTCAGTCCAACTCATCCATGCTGACCACGTTTCCCAAACTAAACTAGTCCCATTTGCCTGTGTTTGGCCCATATCTCTCTAAACCTTTCCTATTCATGTACCTGTCCAAACATCTTTTAAATATTGTAACTCTACTTGCATCTACCACTTTCTCTAGCGGTTCATTCCACACACAAACCACCCTGTAAAAACATTGTCCCTCAGGTGCCTTTTAAATTTTTGTTCTCTCACCTAACAAATATGGTCCTGAGTTTTGAACCCACCCCATCCTCGGAGAAGACAATTGCTATTCATCTTATCTATGCCCCTCATGATTTTATAAACCTCTAAGGTCACCCCTCAACCTCCTATGCTGCATTGAAGAGAGTCCCAGCCTCTCCTTATAAATCAAACCCTTTAGTGACAGCGACATCCTTGTATATCTTTTCTAAATCCTCTCCAATCTAATAAGATCTTTCCCAAGGCAGGGCAACCAGAACTGTACACAGTACTCCAAAAGTGGCCTCACTGCTCTACAGCCTCAACATGATGCCCATCTCTTTCTTGTACTCAATGTTCTGGGAAATGAAGGCAAGTGTGCTAAAATACTTTCTTAATCATTCTGTCTACTTGCAACACAACTTTCAAAGAACTATGTACCTGAACTCCTCGGTCTCTCTGTTCAATAACACTATCCGGGGTCCTACCATTAACTGTATAAGTGCTCCCCTTGTTTGAGTTACCAAAATGCAACACTTCGCATTTATCCAAGTTAAACTCCATCTGCCTCTCCTCAGCCTATTGGCCCAGTTGATCAAGATCCCTTTGTCATCTTAGACAACATTCTTCACTGTTGACTATTCCAACAATTTTGGTGTCACCACAAACATACAAACCATGCTTCCTAAATTCTTATCCAAATAATTTATATAATTGATAAACAACAGTGGACCCTGCACTAATCCCTACGGAACACCACTGGTCACAGGCCTCCAGTCTGAAAAATAACATTCCTCACCACCTTCTATCTCCTACTGTCAAGCCAATTTGATATCTAAATGGCAAACTCTAACTGAATCGCATGTGATCTAATTCATTAATCTGTTTTGCCCTGAAATATTAACGATAAAACTCTCCACAAATGCTGTCTGACCTATTGAGTAGTTCCAACATGTGTGATGTTTTACTTGAGCATCATGGCACAATGTCTCTTCCTTTTAATCTTCATGAAGTACATGGGATTGTTTGTTTTTAAAGGTGCTGTATAATTTGAAATTTTGAATATTCCGATGGGCTTCTGGCTGGTCTCTCCACAAACTGAGGTCATCCAAAACTCTGCTACATGTGTTTAACTCACAACAGCCCTTGTTCCCCTTTCAGTTTTGTGCTTGCTGATCTACATTTGTAGAACGTTGATTTTAAAAGATTTTATCATTGTTTTCTAATTCCTCTATGGCTTCATCCCACCATATCTGTCAGCTCCTTTGGACCCACAACTTGCGTGCACTCTGCTGAATCCGGCCTCGTGTATTCCTAATCCAGGATGTTCCACAGCTGGTGACCATGCTCAGTTGCCTCGGCCCCAATTTCTGAATCCTTTCCCTCTCTGCCTTGATTTCCTCAAAAACCTACCATTTTGAGTAAGCTTTTGATCATCTAATCTAATATCTTCCTAAGTGGGTCAGTGTTATACGTTGTTTCGTAATGCTCCTTAAAAAGGCCTTTGGACGCTTCATTACGTTAATATGGTTTGTAACTTGTCATAATGTCTGTCTGAGACATAGCGGCAAAACATGTTACAGCAAAGAATAAAAGCAAACAATTGACAACGCTTGCACTAGTTCTATGAAAGAATAATGCACTGTATTTCAATTCCATCTCACCCTGTATATGAACACAATGCCATGCCAGTTTTAGAAAGCATACTGTTCAGTTCACCTTGTTACATATATACCAAACCAAGTCAATGGTATAGCTTAACTTGTTGAAATGGGTTTGCAGAGAGAAATAAGATAAACATTTTTCTTTCCACAGTGTCTCAGTTACAAGTATTACAACAGAAGCTAATGTAAGAAACAAATGGGCAGTACATGTTCCACTATCAATTTGATGCACAGCTAGACAAGGGGGCTATGATATGCTCTGTAAGTGGCGTCAGCCTTCATCACTTGACAGAGATTGCCAAACTGAGCAGAGGATCAATGGGTGTGACTATACCTCAGATTTCTCCAGTAGTAATTATGTATTTGTTACGTGCCTACATTTTATCTAATATACATTCCATAAAGCAATAATTGAAAAATTAACATTTACCAACCGAAATCTTACTAGACCAGTTCAATCCCAATGGGACAGCACTGGTTGCCTTAAATGAGAAGTGTCTAGACATACATAATTTCACCTTAGAGACAAGACAGAAATTAAGTGAATTCTGAATTAAGAGAGCAATAGCAGGCAAGAAACATTCAAAATAAAGGTAAACAGTTACAGCTCTATCCCTTGAGGAAAGAATGTTTTTGTCATGTATATATTCAGAAAGAGAAAAACAGCAGATAAGGAAAAGTCCAAAGGACCATTACTTTTCTCTTTTCCCCCTGCCCAAGGCATCATGTGAATAATCACTCGTTTCAATTCTATGTTTGGCTTTGCCTTCAAATGGCAGAGGTCCTGTGCCATTAGCTTGGCTTAAAATGGGACTCTAAATTGGAGAAAGATTCAACATGAAATAAAAAGAAAGGAATCAGTACTTCTTTCAATATGGCAAACTGAGCATGAACCACAGCAAACTGTGAAAGACAAGAAACAGCACCTTGTATCTGTTCTGTCATTCAATAAAATTGCAGTTGACCTGAACTTGGCCTCATCTCCACTTTCCTGCCTGTGTCCCTTAAAACTGGACAATCTGCCTATCTGAGCTTTGACTTCACTGAGTCCACCTTCACTCTTGCTGCGGTAGAGATTTCCAAATATTCATAACTTTCAGAAGAAATTCCTTTTCATCTTTGTCTTACAGTATCAACCCCTCATTCAGGAATAATGTCCCCAATTCTAAATCCAACCATGAGGTAATAACACCTTTTCAGCACCTTCTGTCTTTCAGCATTATGGGGACGTCTCCTAGAAACGTGATCAAGAAATCCCTGAAGGGACCTTGACAGCAACATGATTAAGAAAAATAAAAACAAAGAACTGTGAATACTGGAAATCTGAAAAACAAACTGAAAAGACTGCAGACAATCAGCAGGTCTGGCAGCATCTCTCAAGAGAGAAGTGGAGTTAATGTTTTAAGCCTGGTGACCTTTGGTCCGAATACTTGGTATATGGAGTTCCAAATCAAAATGGTATCTTAAAATGAATGGACCATAACTCCCACCCCACTCCACCATCAGAATGCACAAAAGATTTTTCTGTGCTAGTGTTTCACTTCAATTGCTTGCACAATCGAAAAAGAGCACCCCATTCCCACACAGGAGGGCAGCAATGCATACCACAAAGAATATTTAACATAACCTTGGTAGCTATATCTGTTTTACAGCAAATATGATATTTCCAGGTGCAAAATTATAATTTTCTTACATATATTTGAGGAAAATCTAACAAGTGAAGTTATTCATAAGTTAGTTCAACTGTCACCAAACAAGGTATTTCTCAACAGATGTTGACGGGGATGGGGGGTGTGGCTAAAAGGGATAAAACACAGCATTTGCTAGAGGAACAGACATTTGTGGACATAAACATGAACAGAACTTTACGAGAATAGGAAGAACAGAGCTAAAGTCTGACCAAAATCCCCATTCGTTCTTTACAGAGAAATAAAATCACAACATAATCTGCGCAACACTATTATTTTACCGCGAATTACAGTCAGTTTTGGAAAGGAGGCTATTGTGTAAATACTGTTCAGAAAATTCAAAACAATTGGGAGGCAGCTTTCTAACAGGTACGGGGAGGGGGTGATTACACCATTCTCCTCCTAGATTAAGGTGAAAATCACCTGGATTATGGGGAAAACCTCCCCCTGCTGTTGGATTGAAGGGGAAGCCTCCTCCTGGAGATGATGGGGACGCCTCCTGCAGTCTCCAGCCCCCGCCCCCCGCCCCCGTCTGGCGATGATCCTCTGCTCCGGAGCCAGGCAAAGGGCTCCCAGGGCAGTAGGGTCTGTCCTCACGCAGGACTCCGGCTCTAAGGCTCTGTCCTATCCCCTGGGGTGGCCTCGGCTGGGGAAAAGCCGACATTATTTGTGTCTGAGGCCAGGGCTGCAGCTTCTCAGCACCGAGACCCGGAGCCCCCGGAGGACAGAGACCGGGCCGCGCGCTCTCTCCGTGCCGGTGCCGCCAGTCACGTAACCGGGTACGGGCTCACCTCTCACGGCCTAAAACTCATCCCGACCTCGGTTACCGTCCGTCTCCCGGCTTCTATTATCACCGTTTGTATATCGGGCCGCTGGCCTCTACCCCTCACTCCGGTCTCCGGCTCCGTGATCTCTCCATTCCCGTTCCACCCCGCCCCGTCCGCCCGCTCCGGCACCGCCTGCAACCACCCAGTCACAGCGACACCGTGGGCTGGAGGCTGGCACTACACCCAGTCATAGCGACACTGTGGGCTGGAGGCTGGCACTACACCCAGTCACAGCGACACTGTGGGCTGGAGGCTGGCACTACACCCAGTCACAGCGATATCGTGGGTTGGAGGCTAGTACTACACCCAGTCACAGCGACACTGTGCGCTGGAGGCTAGTATTACACCTAGTCACAGCGACACCAAGGGCTGGAGGCTGGTACTACACCCAGTTACAACGACACTGTGGGCTGGAGGCTGGCACTACACCCAGTCACAGCGACACTGTGGGCTGGAGGCTGGCACTACACCCAGTCATAGCGACACTGTGGGCTGGAGGCTGGCACTACATCCAGTCACAGCGACACTGTGGGCTGGAGGCTGGCATTACACCCAGTCACAGCGACATCGTGGGTTGGAGGCTAGTACTACACCCAGTCACAGCGACACTGTGGGCTGGGGGCTAGTACTACACCTAGTCACAGCGACACCGAGGGCTGGAGGCTGGTACTACACCCAGTTACAACGACACCGAGGGCTGGTACAACACATTCACAGCGACACCAAGGCTGAAGGCTGGTATTACATTCAGTCACAGCGACACCGAGGGCTGGAGTCTGGTACTACACCCAGTCACAGCGACACCGACGGCTTGGAGGCTGGTAATACCCATAGTGACAGATACTGGGCGACGAGAGGCTGTAACTGCACTATTTCGTGATGGGGGTGTGATTGTAATCACACATTATTGCAACTGAAGAGGGGTAGTGCAAAGCTGAAACTACATTGAGTTGCAGCGACACCCAGGATAGGATATTGTACCATGTCGAGAGTGGTGTGCTGGAAAAACACAACAGGTCAGGCAGCATTGGAACAGCCGGAGAATCGACGTTTCGGGCAAGTGCCCTTTATCAGGATCCTGATTTGGGTATTCCTGATGAAGGGCTCTTGCTTGAAACGTCGTTTCTCTTGCTCCTCTGATGCTGCCTGACCTGCTGTCCTTTTCCAGCACCCCACTCTTGACTCTGATCTCCAGCATCTGCATTCCTCACTTTCTCTTAGTTGATATTGTACTATACCCAGTCACAGTGACACCCTCAGGTGAAAATGTGTAACTGCGCCGTGTTACAATGACACCAGGTGGTAAGGGCCTGTAACTATAGCCATATCACCAATGTACGTGGTGTTTCACAGTGACACCTGGTGGAATCATGAAAAATAATGAGACGCTTATAGCGAAGTTTACACCTTGTTCGCACATTTATTCCGTCTCTGATATGTGTCGGGGTTTACAAAGAAAATCTTCCACCACACCATTGCTTGATACCTATCCACTGAACAAAATCTGCCGGTCTTCCTTCATAGGTTGGACTACTGCTGGTGACCATGATGTGGAGGTGCCAATGTTAGACTGGGGCAGCCAAAGTCAGAAATCACATGGCACCAGGTTATAGTCCAACAGGTTGATTTGAAATCACAAGTTTTTTTGGAGCACTGTTCCTTCACCTGGTGAAGAAGGCGCAGCACTCGGAAAGCTTGTGATTTCAAATAAACTTCTTGGACTTTAACCTGGTGTCATGTGACTTCTGACTTCGGTAAAACAGCGAAAGGGTTAAGTCAAGATTAGAGTGTTGTTGGAAAAGCACAGCATCCGAGGAGCCGGAAAATCTATGTTTCGGTCAAAAGCCTTTCATCAGGAAAAGCCCCGATGAAGGGCTTTTGCCTGAAGCGTCCATTTTCCTGCTCCTCAGATACTGTCTGACCTGCTGTGCTTTTCCAGCACCACTCTGATCTCCAGCATCTACAGTCCTCACGTTCGCCCTGAAACCCTTATGTGGCCATTCTGAGCGGGCAAGGAAGCCAATTGTCTCACTGCTGCCTATAAAATTCCAGAAAGGTCAGGGATTGAACAGTACACTCAAGAAGGCCACCTGCTGGCTTTCCTTCAAATGTACCTATAGTGATATTAAAACAGCAGAACTAAAACTTTGCCGTAAGATTGGGGAAGTGACAGCCAGTGATACTGTCATTAAACCGGCAATCCAGAACCCCTGGCTAATGCTCTGAGGACACGAGTTGAACAAAAATCTGGAATTAAAAGCTAGCCTAATGGGTTTGTAAAAGGCAGATTGTAATAATGTACCCAATCTAGTTGAAATTTCTGATTAGCAATAGAAAAAAAATTGATGAAGGGTGTTCAATAGAGATCATCTATACTTTAAATAATTGTTTACCAAACAAAATTGAAGCCTGTTGAATAGCTCGATCAGTATCAACTTAGATAAAAATTAGTTGAAGGACAGAAAATAGCAAGTTGTGATTCATTGTTGTTTTTCCAGACAGGATGATGATAACTATGGTGTTTCCCCATGTTCAGTGCTGGAATTACTTTTTAAAAAAAATCTATACACACTTGCTTTATCTTTTAGCTTTTCTCATGTTATATAAGGTGAAAGCAATGCTGGTTGATCACTCTTCATTTCAAATTCTTTTAGGATTCATTGGGTGGTTTTACAGCTGAATGTTTTCCTGCTTCCAATCCTCTCCGTTTACCCAGGCTGGGGACTGACATCGATATATGCCTGCACTAGTGAGATCTACAAAGGCCATTGTTATGACCAAGATTGGAAGATGCACTGTCTGTTTCTGGGCCTACCCCTGATACAGTGAAAATTGTACTTTATACTAGGTTCAGAACATAAAGGGCCATAAACCAGGTTTATTTAATGAACAAAATTATTGGTTATTATAATCATAAAACTATTTGATAAAAATGCACTAATACAAGTTTGATATATGGAATTGTAACTTCTAACTAATCCCAACAGATATGCACAAGTACAAGTTAAAGAAAATATGAAAAGACTTGCTGTGCAGAAATTAACATTGGAAAAAAAACTTTGGCCAAAACCAGGTCAAAAATCAAATGACACCAGGCTATAGTTCAACAGGTGTATTTGAATTTGCAAGCTTTCAGAGCTCACTTCCTTCCTCAGGCATGGTTTGTTAATTCTCTAAGAATAAAAGTGTGAGATATGAAATATTCCAGATTGCTTTTAGTCAAACACACTTTATCGTGTAAACTGGACAAACAGACTCAGATAGTGGTCAATAGACATATGCAATTGTTCCTCTAGGGTATCTCTTGAAACAGTTAATTCAGGATGTCTAGATGATGTCTTTAAGAAACCTTTCAGGAAGAACAGATACTTTGGCTTTTAAGCTCTCATACAGAATTCTGAAGAAGGTTTCTCATAGTCAGCATTCCCTGTAATTTTCTTTCATCTGTGAGGACTTCCAAGACCTGAATGTGGCAACAAATTTGGAAACCAGATGCCAATGCATGGAACTACGGAGTGGCTGCTTAAAGGGAATGTTGTTCACAACCTAGACAAAGGAAGAATCATGGACCTAAAAATGGCTGCAGTAATCACATGGTCACAAATTAAGGCAAGTTTAGGAAACCAATGTGGAATAAGTAAAATCCTCTGAATTGAAATGACCATTTTGTCAAAAACGTTGAAAAGTCAGGAATCATGAAACTCACATCGCCTAGTTAACTTATACTGATATGTTAAGTTGTAAATGTTGGAATTGAAAGGGTTGCCTGTGATTGTCCAGCTTGGAAAGACAATGAAGCCAGACTCAAGACTACAAATGCAGTCTTGCATAAATGCATATTTCAATAGCTGCTTGAAGATCAGCAGATAGAGAAAAAGTAAAATGGATTGGTAACAGCAAAGGCTGGAAGACCCTCTCTCTCTCTCTCTCTCTCTCTCCCTGTTTCCTTTTCATGATCAGGAGAACTTGCACCAGCAATTAACCAAATCAGCAGACCATCTATTCACCAACAATTCATCAAGTGTTTGACAAATTTCACTCCAGCTGGCAACATAATACAGCAAGTAAACAGCTGTGGTCTCAGGTTCGATCACAAGGGCTCCAAGAATATTTTTAAGTGCACAATTTTTATCTCCTTACTAAGCACTCCCTTGTTTTTAAACTTTGTCCTGTTTTTCTAAGAGTGTTGGATGTTGTGCTTTAATAAAATTTACTTTTGTTCACTAAAAAAGCCTCTCAATTGACTCCTTAGTTTTGTTTCAGTGAGTAAGTCTTAATTGAAGGGCAAAAGACCGATATGCTAAAAAGAAATAAAGCTCTTCATTATGGTCAACTGAGGGGTTAAAAAGATTGGAGCCAATTCACCTCTCCTGATCATGTCATACAATTGAAATAGAGGATAAAAGCCAGTGATGGTGGCTCAGTAGTTACCACTGTTACCTCACAGTGTCAAGAACCCAGGTTTGATTCCAGCTTTGAGTGATTGACTGTATGGAGTTTGCACATTCTTCCCGTGTCTGCGTGGGTTTCCTCTGGGTGCTGCGGATTCCTCCCACAGACCAAAGATATGCAGTTTAGGTGGGTTAGCCATTCTAAATTGCTCTGTAGTGTGCAGGTTAGGTGGGTTAGCCACGGTTAAAAACCCCATGGAGGGTTACAGGAGTGGAGGTCTGGATGGTATGCTTTTCAGAGGGTCAGTACAAAGGCGAGGGGTCAAGTGGCTTCTTTCTGCACTTTAGGAATTCTATGATCTGATGACACCAATTCACTGCAAATGGATAGATGAGTTGCAGATAAAATTTAATAAAAAGAATTTTGAAGTAATATATTTTGATGATACGGAGAGGGAATACAGATAATTATAAGGAATACACAGGCATCCGGGGATTTGAGGGTTAATGCATGTAGATATTTGCAGGTGAAAGGATATACTGAGAGAGCAATAAGCAAAGCGCATGAGATTTTGGGCTTCAGAAAAAGTGGCATTTGATAAAAAAGCAGGGAGGTTATGTAGAACATAGTACATTACAGCGCAGCACAGGCCATTTGGCCTTGAATGTTGTGCTGACCTGTGGAACCTCTGAAGCCTACCTACCCTACACTATTACATTTTTACCCATATGTATACCCAATGACCATTTAAATGCCCTTAAAGTTGATGAGTCTACTACAGTTGCAGGCTGTGCATTCCACGCCCCTACTACTCTCTGAGTGAAGAAACAACCTCTCACATCTGTCCTATATCTATCACCCCTTAATTTGAATCTATGTCCCCTCATGCTAGCCATCACCAACCTAGGAAAAAGACTTTCAGTGTCCACCCTATCTAATCCTCTGATTATCTTATATGTCTCAATTAAGTCACCTCTCAACCTTCTTCTCACTAACGAAAAAAGTCTCAAGTCCCTCAGCCTTTCCTCATAAGAACTTCCCTCAATATCAGGCAACATCCTAGTAAATCTCCCCTGCACCCTTTCCAAAGCTTCCATATCCTTCCTATAATGTGAAACATTTGTAAAGCTTTGGCTCTAGAGCATTCTTGAAAAATGTGGTGCTGGAAAAACACAGCAGGCCAGGCAGCATCGAAGGAACAGGAGAATCGACGTTTTGGGCATAAGCCCTTCTTCAGGAATGAGGCTGGTGTGCCAAGCGGGCTGAGATAAAGGGTAGGGGGGAGGGAATTTGGGGGAGGGGTGCTGGGAAAACGATAGGTGGAAGGAGGTGAGGGTGAGGGTGATAGGCCGGAGAGGGGGTGGGGGTGGAGAGGTCGGGGAGAAGATTGCAGGTCAAGAGGGTGGTGCTGAATCCGGGGGTTTGGACTGAGATAAGGTGGGGGGAGGGGAAATGAGGAAGCTGGAGAAATCTATATTAATCCCGTGTGGTTGGAGGATTCCTAGGTGGTCGATGAGGCGCTCTTCCTCCAGGCGTCGTGTGGTCAGGGTGTGGCGATGGAGGAGGCCAAGGACCTGCATGTCCTTGGTGGAGTGGGAGGGGGAGTTAAAGTGTTCAGCCACGGGGTGGTTGGGTTGGTTGGTGCAGGTGTCCCAGAGGTGTTCCCTGAAACATTCTGCAAGTAGAGGAGACCACATCGGGTGCAATGGATACAGTAAATGATGTGTGTGGAGGTGCAGGTGAATTTGTGATGGATATGGAAGGATCCACTGGGGCCTTGGAGGGAGGTGAGGGGGGAGGTGTGGAGTAAAGTGGATGAACTGTTCAACCTCCTTGTGGGAGCACGAGGTAGCGCCAATACAATCATTGATGTAGTGGAGGAAAAGGTGGGGGGTCGTGCCAGTGTAGCTGCGGAAGATGGACTGTTCTACATATCCGATGAAGAGGCAGAAATAGCTGGGGCCCATGCGGGTGCCCATGGCTACTCCTTTGGTTTGGAGGAAGTGGGAGGATTGGAAGGAGAAGTTGTTAAGAGTGAGGACCAGTTCAGTCAGTCGGAGGAGGGTGTCAGTGGAAGGGTTCTGGTTGGGTCAGCGGGAAAGGAAGAAGCGGAGGGCTTGGAGGCCTTCGTGATGGGGGATGGAAGTGTATAGGGACTGGATGTCCATGGTGAAGATAAGGCATTGGGGGCAGGGGAAACGAAAATCATGGAGGAGGTGGAGGGCGTGGGTGGTGTCCCGAACGTAGGTGGGGAGTTCTTGGACTAAGAGGGATAGGACGGTGTCGAGTTATTTTTCTTCTTTGGATATGTCGAACAGTCCATCTTCCGCATCTCCACTGGCACCACCCCCCACATTTTCCTCCACTACATCGATGATTGTATTGGCGCTACCTCGTGCTCCCCTGAGGAGGTTGAACAGTCCATTCACTTTACTAACACCTTCCACCCCGACCTCAAATTTGCCTGGACCGTCTCAGACTCCTCCCTCCCATTCCCAGCCCTCTCTATTTCTATCTCGGGTGACCAACTCAACACAGGCATGTGCTACAAACCGACTGACTCCCACACCTACCTAGATTACACCTCCTCCTACCCTGCCCCTTGTAAAAATGTCATCCCATATTCCTAATACCTTCGCCTCCGCCGCATCTGCTCCCAGGAGGACCAATTCTGCTACCGAACAACCCAAATGGCCTCCTTCTTCAAAGACCGCAACTTCCCCTCCGATGTGGTCGACGATGCTCTCCATCACATCTCTTCCACTTCCCGCTCCTCCGCCCTTGAACCCTGCCCCTCCAATCGCCACCAGGACAGAACCTCACTGGTCTTCACCTTCCACCCACCAACCTCCTGATACATCGTATCATCCTCCGTCATTTCTGCCACCTCCAAACAGACCCCACCACCAGGGATATATTTCCCTCCCCACCCCTATCAGCGTTCTGGAAAGACTACTCCCTCCGTGACTCCCTTGTCAGGTCCACACCCCCCACCAACCCAACCTCCACTCCCAGCACCTTCCCCTGCAACTGCAAGAAGTGCAAAACCTGTGCCCACACCTCCCCCCTCACCTCCCTCCGTGGCTGAACACATTAACTCCCCCTCCCACTCTGCCAAGGACATGCAGGTCCTTGGCCTCCTCCATCGCCAAACCCTGACCACACAACGCCTGGAGGAAGAGCGCCTCATCTTCCGCCTAGGAACCCTCCAACCACACGGGATGAATGTAGATTTCTCCAGCTTCCTCATTTCCCCTCCCCCCACCTTATCCCAGTCCCAACCCCCAGATTCAGCACCGCCCTCTTGACCTGCAATCTTCTTCATGACCTCTCCGCCCCCACCCCCTCTCCGGCCTATCACCCTCACCCTCACCTCCTTCCACCCAACGTATTCCCAGCGCCCCTTCCCCAAATTCCCTCCCCTCTACCCTTCATCTCAGCCCACTTGGCACACCAGCGTCATTCCTGAAATAGGGCTTATGCCCGAAACGTCGATTCTCCTGCTCCTCGGATGCTGCCTGGCCTGCTGTGTTTTTCCAGCACCACATTTTTCAACTCTGGTCTACAGCATCTGCAGTCCTCACTTTCTCTAGGGCATTATGCCCAGTTCTGGGCATCACATTTTAAGAAGAATGTGAGGGTTCTTGAAGAACTGTACAACAGAATTCTTGGTTAAGTTCCAAGGATAAGAGATTTTAGCTGCAAGGAGTTGTTAGGGTTGTTCTCCTTGATGCAAAGTAGGCCGAAGGGAGATTTGATAGAGATGTATAAGATTATGTCAGGTTTAGATAAAATAGTCAATGAAAAGCTATTGATTATCAGATGGTTAAAGAACTAGCAGACACATGTTTAAGATTTTGGGCAAAAGGCACAAGGGCATGTCCAGAAGAATGTTTTAATTCAGTGAGAGTTAATGACACATAGCACACTGCATATAGAGGTGATTGAAATGGAGACATAAATGTTTCATAATGAAATTGGACAGACACTGAAATATACATGCAGAGTTGCAGAGCTGGGGGATAAATGGAGGAAAGAGACTCCCTGGATTTTTTTTTTCCCAGAGAGCTGATGATCTTGATGGAATGAATGGTTCTCTTCTGTGACATAATAATGCTAAGTGATATTCTGGCGCAATGAGACAGCTAAGAATGGAGCAAATGGTGGAAGTTATCAGAGAGAGTTGAGGAGAAATCTTTGCACCCAGTGAATTATCGGGACTTGGAATTTATTGTCTGTAAGGTTGGTCATACCAGAAACCCTTATTGTATAGACAATTCTTTTGGATATACAGCTGAAGTCTCATAACCCACAGGGCTACAGTCCAACAGCTGGACATTATCATTGAAATTATCATAGAATCATACAGCATAAAAATGCATTCAGCCATCATGCCATATGGGCCCTTTGTAAGGGCTATCCAGATGACTCACTACCCCTCCCTCACCTGGATCTTATCCTTTTCAACAATTTTTCCAATTCCCATTGAAAGTTACTAAGAGGACTATTTTATTTGCTAAATGCAGATTGTTTGCTGATTTTGCATGTCATTGGTGGCAGTCTTGGAAATAAATGTTGTTTGTAAACTCATTGGTTATGTGTCAATCTTGGTACTAAAGCATGTCTCCTCAAGCCAAGGAAGATTATTCTGGACTTTCAACTGCAGGTCTTAATAAATATAATATCTGAGATACAGTATGTCACAACTACCTTTCGTGACCACTCCAGAACAGTTATTTCTCTATTATGGTAAGCAATGCTGTAAGAAACCCCCAACAATTCTAATCTAAGATACTCCAGTTGTTCAAGCAAAGTAAAAGTTGGAAACAAAATAATTGTAAATGGAAATTTTGTGATTTGATATCAGATTAAACAATGATGATTACTAAGCTACATGAATCAACACCAGCCTGAATCTAAAATACAGTGCTTTTTCCTCAGTATCACAAGGTCAAAATCTTAAAACTGTCTTTGTAAGGGCATTGTGGGCGTACCTATACCAAACAGACTACAACTGTTCAAGTAGGCAGCTCATGGGTAATTAGGGATGGGCAATAAATGAATGTCCAGCCAGAGATGCCCACATCTCACAAGTGAATTTAAAAGAACACCAAAAATGCAGATGAAACAATGTATTAAATTTTAAAGCATTTGAAAATATTAATTTAAAATAAATACTATTCATCTTTAAGAATCTTACTACCACAGATGAAGCCATCCACAGAGTGTCAGTTTCAAACCAGCAAACTGAGCTGTTGGCAAGGAATGGGAACCAAGTTGCAAGATCCACAGAGGAATGATTTATTAAGACACAAGCGATCATGCTGCCATTCTCTTTATCACAAAATTGTGTCCCTGTGAATGAGGTACACAGGTCTGTACACCGAACCTCAAACCTGTGCTCTTGATCAACAAATTCAGTCTGCATCTCTTGGAAAACTACAGAAGGCTTACCTTGATGGGTCAAATTACACTTGTATTCTGTGGATCTGATAAACATACCTGAGCTGAAGTTACAAGCATACAAAATACAGTATGTAGTCAATTTGGGATGCCTCAAATTCAGAGGAATGTCTGTTTCTCCAGCAAATGCTTGGCAGCTGGAAGTATTTGAGATTTTGTACACCAAACTTCACAATTTGGAGCTGCTCTTTATTGCACGACCACTCCTCAGAAAGGTTTGTTCCTCAATGGTTAAGGGCACGGTGTAGGGGGATCGTGAATGAGTTAATCAAAACAGGGAGGCTACCGAGTGAAAAACTGTTTAGGGGTTTCCTGTAGAGAATGGACCAAGATAAAACTGCCATAGCTAAACTGGGAGTGAATAACAGAACTTTGATATATTTGCAACTCTCAGGGGACAAGAAGACATACAGATCCACACCTGACAATCCATTTCAAAAGCAGGCAATCAGTCCTCTTGCTTGTGTGCCACTTTTTTTTATGATAAAGGTAGAAGCCATATGATTAGCAGATCATATATAGGTCCAGCCCTTACATAGGTAAATTTGATCAGCAAAGGATTGTTTAGGAAAATGAACATTTATTTCTGTTTACAGCATTTCTCTTTTTTTAATCTCAAACATATTTTCATTTGTTAGAGTGGTGCACTGATTGTTTGATAATATCGAATGTTTCATAAGGAAATTCCTGAGGCAGTATCAATGGGTCAAACCTAATGTTACATAGTTGATGTTCAGTGGAAGATGTGAAAGTGGATGCCACTTCTGCATGGGATGGGGTGGGAGAAGGATGGCTTTTCCCCCATGATCATGCAGTTGCCTGTCTATTACGTGTATACACTCAACAAATTGTGTGGAAAGTGAACATCGTTGCCTCATGAGGTGAGTTGTTTTAGGACCTTATTTAGGACAGCCAATCATTCACTGTCAGGCAAGAGTATCACATCACCCTTTGTGTTTTCCCCCACCTCACTGTCATAACACCCTACCCACTCCCCTTCACACACCCCACCCACCCAAAGCCTGATGAAGATGTCTCAGTCCAGATGAGACATGTTCAACACCTTACTGTGAGTTCGCCTCCAACCATCTCTATATCTCAAATACTCTTGTGTTCGAGAGGTCCACACTCTACTCACTCTCAGAATATAGAGGACTTACACAAATTAGTTGTTGTATTTATTGATGGCTGTATTAGATTTGAAGCCCTTAGTTTTTGACTCCTGCACGTGCAAAAAAAAGGATTGAATCATCCCAGGCCATGAACAATGTGGGCAATGATGAGTCAGCCAGAAAATATGACGAAATTGACACAAATGAGATCAATATACTGAGAAAAAGGATTCCGATTCTGCAATCAAGTTTTGAATGGTGAGTTTAGAACCTCACGAGTGAGCAAAGAGATGCCTATTTTCATGCATTACTATTTGATTGCAGTGCACTGACAAGCATTTTCCTATTCCTTCATACGCCATATAGAAACTAGACAGTGACAACTCCTGACAGGAAAATGAGAGTGGGTACTTAAGCAAGTTTGTCGCTTGCTCCTCTAGGTGTCCATTATTGAACAGCAATCCCCAACATCTCAGGCGATGCTTCATGGGCACTGACCATGTCATGGTAGGTTGGGAAGCGACACACTTATTAGTCATGGGCCTGTTAATTCATCAGACAGGTCTGCCTCTTGAAGTTCGTCATTGGACGGGCCATGGTCAGTCTTGAACATCTGTCCACTGAAAGTCAAGAGAAGTTATTGGGCTGCTGTGGTGGGGAAGCTGACAAACTTAATTGTAGGGATTGGAGGCTGCAGAGGGGCTAGTAATTGTGAAGGGGACAGCTCAATATATAAGGAGTGGAGGCGATAGAATGTGGCATGACAATGGGCATTATGGGAGAGGGGAATCGTTGATGATGACCACCTAGCCCTGATGGGGGTCAATGTACTACTGCGTCATACTACTGCGGTATGATTATTGTGGCTGGATGAGCTGCCCAATATGAAAAAGTTTATGATGGATTTGGTGAAAGGACTAAAGCTTGCTGGGAAATGAAAACCAGCCTTGACCAAAGTGACTTTGCTAATCAACATGCTGCAGTATCCAGACAGGCTGCAGCTACCAACAGACAGTTTGCAACAAACCTGGTAGCTGCAGACTCTACAAAACACATCTGAATTTTGGTTTGAATGGAGTTAATGGAATGTCATCCTCAGGGCAATTGGAAACATCGAGGTGCATACGGGACATGGGTGTACCTCACACCTTTATTTGGAGGAGGCTACGTGTGCCCAGCACCCCCAGGAATGGAGGCCTAAGGACCACCCTGCCATCAACATTCCAACCCTGGTTGGGTCTGATCGGTCAGGGTGATCAAGCCTGATTGATCCATTGGTGAATAGTGAAGACCGTCCCAAAAGAGCACGAAGACTTTGGAGTATAAGAATCACCACAGCTCCATGCTCAACGCGGTAACTTGAGCCTGGTAACATGATAGCAGTAACTGGAGAATAACCACCAAGAAGAGAAGGCACCTCTGAGATCATTGGGAGAAGGCCAGACAACATCACCATGTGGAGCAAGGTCAGGTTTTAGTGTGGTGGTATATGATCATCCAGAGTTAAATTAAAGCACAGATGGATTTGTAGAATAAATTGTTAGTTTTCAGTATAGTTTATTGTTATAATATTAATTGTGTTACATGAATAAATATTCTTGTTTATTATTATTAAGAATTGACTCAGTTATTTTGCTGGTATAGGAGTTAAAACACAGTGTGTGGGCAGGTGCAACACTAACAGTACACCTAGGGTTCAGGGGGTAAATTGGAGAAATGTACAATTAAATAAATGGATGGGAAGAAAGGGAAGATCAAAGTCGATGGGGTTGACAGTGAGGGCTTATAAGAACAGCTTATGAAGATTTGGGGATCATCTAGACTGACAGGCTGAGCATGCAATTCACTCCATGAAGTGTGAACACTGATTCCTTCCAACTTCATCCAAATTGCAAGTCCTCAATGGAAGTGAAAATGATTACCAGTGCACTCAGAGGGGATGGAATAAGTGTTTTATTTTATGTGTGAGGGGTCTTTACCTTTTGCATGAAGTGAGGACCTTCGAAGGGCTATAGCATTAAACAGACGCCCACACATTAGAGGTGAAAGACACCTGTTTTCACAAAATGCTGTGTGTTGACCTTGACCAACTAAATAACATGGCCCAAGTACCCTTGACCATATCATTTATTGTTATTAATCAATCCTTCTAATGGCTGTGAGGCATATGCAATGGTTTTGTGGCCTGGAAAGATCCACCCTAGTTGCCAAAATAGCAAGCATCTTCCAAGGTCTTATAGGCTATATTAGATGCAGGAACTGCTCACTTCACACCTTGGACTACAAAATGGCCAAAACTTTACTGTGGGGATAGGGAGTAGCAATAGAAGTTTTCTCTATGCCAATATATGTGTGCCAAAAGGTACATGTTTGAATCTGGGCAATAGTGTGCTGAATCAATGTCGTGGCATCCCTCTGTCTTCCTTGTTTGGGGCCTCCATATTCTGAGAATGCTGTTAAAATATTATTTGTATGTAGTGCAATGATGGAATGATCACAATTGCTTTATTTCTGATGTTGTTCCCATGAATTGTCCTCAATGGATACAGGCACAGAAGCTGTGGTGGTCATTCCTGCAGCTGTTGCACTAAGAGCTGCTACCCAAATGGATGGGAAGTGTGATTCTATAGCCCACAACCATCATTACCCTCCAGCTAATGTGGAATAAACATCTAGTACACAGCTTTAAGCTATAGACACTTTAATGGTGCAGTGAAATTGCAAGAAAGCCACACTTACTCATCATCCATAGAATGTTGCGCAGATAAGAGTGGGCCAGTGGCATTATACTCCATCCAGGGGTAGAGGTCAGAACACAGTGTAACTCTGTCCAGTGTTTCCTTTTCTATTGGAGTCATTGAAAGTCATAGGATAGTCCCTCCTCATTAAGTTTCCATGTAGCTCATGCTTGCACCTTTGCACCAATACTATCCACGCAGAGGATGCAGCTTGATCAGCCAAATCTCTGCTCCCAACAACTGGAAGACGCAAGGGTATGGGATGGACACTAATGATTCGTGAGAGCTGCAGTATTGTTCTGGGTAAGAAGATAAAGATGTTGTTCAGAGGGAACAGCACCTTCAGTATCCTACAGCACAGCAGAGTCAGCCAAAGCAGCACAGACAGCATTTCCTTGTGAACTTCATTCAATGGTACTGAGTTATGTGAACTCAGCTTTCAATAGCTGCAAATGTTTGACACCGCTGAGACCAGCATCACCTGTTTAATCACAACTAAAGGTAAGCTTAATGCATTGATTTTTACACATATTCCTTGCTGTTTAATATAAGTTAAGGTTGTAAAAGGATGGAAGGCTTCCCAACAGCTAATATTCCTTCATTCAATCGTAACAAAGTTTCCTGTTGGTATCTGTACTATTGAAAGGATAACTGTCATTCAGACAGGGTTATAACACCAACTAGTACTAACATTCACTCACACGGTTGATGATCAAAGGTGAATGTGTATTTTAAAATGTGATAATGTACTTACAATGCCATGCCACTTATGTGCTCGCTTATGCTTTGCCCTTTCCATCCTATGGTGCCACCATGGCGTCCACCTATTGACCCTGCTGACAAATGATTCAGGGGACAGATATGGAGAGGGAGAGCTCAAACATGCTGAGTCCGTCCTCCCCAGGTGCAGGATCACAGTCCCACTGCTCCAAACCCACACCTCTGCTTTAACTCCAAAAGGGTTGAGTGTGGCAGGCAGAGTGGAGATAGAGGGTCTGGTCACATCTGGACTGTCCTGAGAGGCGACCTCCAGTGCATCTGTATGTGACTACTCCTCCATTTGGCTGCTTACTAGCACCACCCTCTCACCTTCTGAGGAAGGGGCACATGGGAGTGAGGTCAAGGACCCTGCCTCCCCAAGCAGAGCACCAATGACCACAGTGATGGAGTTCAGGTCTGTGCATATATCCAGCAGACACTGAGTATGCTGTACGCTAGCTCTCTAGGGCAGGTACAAATCTGGCCTTGGAGGCAGCCAAGTATTCACATGTTAGATGCGGTATGGTACAAATACTTGGTGAAATCCTTCAATCATCAAGTCAACTTGCCCAGTGCCTTCCATAAATCTGCTTGCTGATCCTGTGTCAGCTTGTGCATTATGAATTCACGATGAGGTCTCCTGAGGAAAGAGGATGGCCCCTCCTCTGTACCATCCTGTCTATCAAGACCTCTAGATATCTGCTGCTGTAGATAATTGTGTGTTGTAGATAAAGAGTAACCAGTGGATGTATTTTATTTAGATTTCCAGAAGGCATTTGATAAAGTGCCACAGCAAAGATTATTGTAGACAATAACAGCTCATGCTATAATGTGTTCATATGTTCGGGGGGGATAGCATATTGTTAGAGCTAGAACATTGGCTGGCTAACAGGAAGAAGAGAATAATAATAAATGGGTCTTTTCCAGGCTGGCAGGATGTTGTGAGTGGTGTACCACAGGGGTCAGTGCAGGGGTTTCAATTCTTTTCAGTTTATATAAATGACCTGCATTAAGGGATTTAAAATGTCACAGCTAAATTTGCTCACATTGCAAATTAGATAGGAAAGTGATCTGTGAAGAGAGCTTAAGCAGCCAATAAAAGGATATTGATAAGTGAAATAAGTGAGCAAAGATCTCGTAAAGGAGTACAATGTTGGAAAATGTGAAATTGCCTATTTTGGCAATAAAAAATGTTATCTCAATGATGAGAGGTTACAGAGTTCTGAGAATGCAGAGAGATCTATGTGCCCTAGTGCCTGAATCACAGCTGGTTAGTATGCAGGTACAGCAAGTCATCAGGAAAGCTCAAAGGATATTATGTTATATGGGGATCAGGTATTCTTCAATTATGCAGGGCATTGGTGAGACCACATCTGGAGTACTGTGTACAGTACTGGTCAGTGGACTTGTGGATGTTAATGCTTTGAAAGCTGTTCAGGAAAGGTTTACTAGACTAAGACCTCAAATGAGTGGATCACCTTTGGACAAAAGGCTAGAAATGAGTTTAGAAGAGTTGACAGTGACTTAATTACAACATATATGATTGAGGATACTTAATCAAGTCGATGTTGAAAGGATGTTCTCTCTGCGGAAGAATCTAGCACGAGGGGTCACAGTTTAAAAATAAGGGTGCGTCCACTTAAGACAGAGATGAGGAAACATTTTTTTCTGTCAGAGGGTTATAAGTCTTTAGAATTTCTTTCCTAAAAGGACAGTAGCTGCAGAATCTTTAGCTATTTTAAGGCAGAGGTAGATAGATTCTTGATTACCAAGCAGATAAAAGATTATTGGGAAATGTGCATGAATGTAGATTTGAGGTTAAAATTGGATCAGCCATGATCTTATTGAAGGGTGGAGCATGCTTGAAGGATCCAGTGACCTACTCTTGTTCCTTGTTCATATATTCGTGAAACAGGGAGCTAACTTGCTTCTGTCAGCCACTTCTGGGACAATTCTACACAGGGAACTCCAGACTGATAGCATTCATTCTGGTGCATTAATGTGTTTTAAATATGGTGCCAGTTCCAGGAGTCCAGGAGGTCCTAGCAGTGACGAATGCTTTAATCTGTGGTGAGACGGAAGATATGATGAGCAGGGTTCTGTAGAGGCACGGTGTGAAGGTAATAAGGCGAGTTTTGAAAAACAGCTCAAAACATTTTGTTAGGACAGAGAGAAATTCTCCTCAAAAACTCTCCAAAAATTGAAAATGAGCTTATTTCAAGTAAAATTCAGCTGTTTTCTCTAAATCTACCTGCCAACCCCTTGTATGATTCTAATGACCTCTATCAAAGTACAGAAAAATGAGTGCTTAGCAGCTCAAATAAAACTATTTTATGCAATTTATTTAATTATATGAATAACTGGCAGTTGGTTTGAACTGAGCTAAAAATTAGATAAATGCATCAAATCCTAACATTTTTTGGTGGGTCCCTAAACATTGTTTGTTTTGAAATGAGCGTATCTCACCTTGTGAATCTATGATGCGCAATAAGCCTATTTTCTGACCAGTGTTCATCATTTATTCGTCTCCGTAATTGGTGCAATAAAGTTGAATTTTTATGTTAAATTTTTGCCACATGTTCAGATATGTAAAGAAAAAACAAGTAAATAAAGGATAACACTGAAACATATAGATACATTTTGATCAAAAATAGAGAAAATGTTATTCTCACTGTGCACAGAGGAAATTGTATCAATTTGAAAATCCTATGTCCTTTCACTTTAAGTGTGGTTTTATCTCTCAGACTTATTAGTGAATGAGACTTCATGCATTCTCAGTGTGCAGCAAGCCACAAGCAGAAATCAGGTGGCTGCCATGAATACCAATCAGTTGTATTTGGACAGATGCATGTGGCCATTGTTCTAAGGTTCTGGATTAGTGGTGCTGGAAGAGCACAGCAGTTCAGGCAGCATCCAGCTTCCAGAATTAGGCTGGAGTCTCCTAGAATTGAAGATGGATCTCTAATCTGCTGCGAGCAATTGTGAAAATGAATAAATTTAGGAACATCAAAAAGATTAAACTCTTCTGTATAGTCATAAAAATATTGAAGATGGAAAAGAGGCTGTTTGACTACAGTCAGCATTCACCCAGTTTGGACAATGGTGAGTATTGTTGCTTTCCATCTGGTGTGGGAAGGTAATGCGTCATAGGGATGGATCTTCTAGATAATCAATGGCAGCAATAACAATGATTGTTGGGGATATGGTGGGGAGAAGGTTGGGAGTTGATAGGAAAAGGACTTTAACCTCACACCTTCAATGCATTTTCTGAGCTGACAAGGCACCTGTGTCAAAGTTCACTGGACAATGTAACTTTAAAAAAGGTTCTGGGATTTACACATGAAAGAACTGAAACCAACATAGTCATTCTAAAAGATGAGAGATTTAACAAACAATCCAGGTATTTTTCAATTTATAATTTGAGTTGCATTACACTGTAAACATTTGCTATAAATTCTGTGTCTTATGATCTTATACTCCATAACCACCTAATGAAGGAGCAGTGCTCCAAAAGCTCATGCTTCCAATTAAACCTGTTGGACTATAACCTGGTGTTGTGTGATTTTTAACTTTGTACAACCCAGTCCAACACCAGCACCTCCAAATCATTCTGACAAAAGACAGACATTGGAACTCTCCAATTAGTATTTACTTTTTCATGTAAAGTGCTGTCATTAAAAGTTTTAAAAACCATCCAATTGAGCTACATTAACATTAATGTGAACAAATCAAAAAGCAAGAATCTGCAAAACTTAAACTTGAAATGAAAATGCATTTTTAAAATTAAGAATTTTAATTGTTTTGATCAGGCTATTGTAATATCTACATATTCATGTTCATGGTACTGTAAACTGATAATGAATTCCACTTAGTACACCTAAGAATTTACCTAAGAATTTGTATGATTCCTGAGAATTCATTCACATCGCCATGCCTATCTATTATATTAATTATAGTAATTTAATTGACTTCATATATCTGCACATTTCATCTAGAAATATAAAATCACTGACAGAAGTGGTGAAAATATTAGATATGTATGCTAGACTGAAAAGTAAAATACTTTTATAAACAAGTTGAATGCACTACCATTAAACAACTGTATACTATATTCAATATTATTGTTTAAACCAATGATGAGCTCTGTAAGAAACAAATGCACTTTGGCTATGAAATATTTTTGATGAATGAGTAACAGTTCACTAATAGATCACAAACATAAAGCAGAATAGGTGAAGCTTATTAACAAAGGAATAAAATGAATATTTTGTGTTGGGACAAAATAATACTGGATTAATAGTTACATTCTGGTTGAAAATAAATGTTCAGACCATTTTTTTATTGAAGATGCTAAAGATGTGAGAGCAGTTTACTAATTAATTTAATCCCATAAAGTCTATATTGGTAAGATATGATAAAATATCTTGGCATGGCATTAAGACAGAGAGGAAAAATAATCTTCAGATCAAATTTGAACAAATAATAACCGAAATGATAATTGCTTGTTATTGATATTTTTAAACTGTTGAAAACCTGTCCCAAAACCTGATCCACATTATCTTCTAGTTTAGATTAGATTAGATTACTTAGTGTAGAAACAGGCCCTTTAGCCCAACAAGTCCACACCAACCCACCGAAGCGCAACCCACCCAGACCCATTCTCCTACATTTACCCCTTCACCTAACACTTCGGGCAATTTAGCATGGCCAATTCACCTAACCTGCACATTTTTGGATTGTGGGAGGAAACCGGAGCACCTGGAGGAAACCCACGCAGACACGGGGAGAATGTGCAAACTCCACACAGACAGTCACCTGAGGCATGAATTGAACCCAGGTCTCTGGCGCTGTGAGGCAGCAGTGCTAACCACTGTGCCACTGTGCCGCCCATAATTTACATAGTTTACTGAAACTATTTTTTTTATCTGATGACATTTCATTTTGATCATGTAGAAAGATGATAGACAAACAAGTCACCAATGCAATATTACCATGTATTGTTATTCATTAAATTGATGTTGAACTTAAAAAAGTAAATTGGAATGAGGAAACTTAGTATGAAAAGTATTTAGGAAAAAAAATGAAGCAAACACTTTGTTTCTCTCTTAGAATTATCCTTTCTCACCGATGTTTTTGAGGTTATCTGTACAATAGAGACTTTCCTCCCTTATCCTAAACTGACAAGTTACTTCAATTTGCAGAAAAGATATTTCGTGTATACTCTTTCATGAACAGAATATTACTGGACTCAAGGGACACAATTTCTATAAGGATTCCTCAATCACAGGTATGGCTTTTGCAGAAGGTCACCGAAAATCCTGGCTTCCGTTAGGGTTTCTGCTGACTTTTCCTTGAAGTCATAGCACAAGTTTAGCCAAACCGCCACAGAAATCCCACATTCTGGTCAGCTGCAACTGCATTGAAGACTGAAAAATGGATCTTTTAGAATATTTCCATAATTCAGCTTGCCTATGGGGCATGTTCTTGCGATATGAAGTTTGTGGGAGACAAATATGGTTCTGAAAATAATTTCCAGAAGTTTTCACCTTACCCACAGAATGTCATCTTTCATTTTCTTTTTCAAATAGCACAATGTTACCAATAAAATGTTATAGCATGTGATGAAGCAGAATTTTAAATCAAAAATGACCATTTAAAATCTGCACCTTAGAAAACCCTTTTAACCATCATGAAGTAATCGTTACATACATTCATATTTACAACACATGCTCTGAGCAATATTTCTAAGACAGCTTTTATTTTTTCTAAGCAGGAATTTCATCTCTGTCATTATTGACACCATCAACAATCTTAACCTAAATGGTTGTCTGCTTCTGATTAACAGATACTTGTTATTTGTTATCATAAATTGCACTTACCCTTTTTACTTTTTCTTATAAAATATGAATACATAATATGATATTATTTCAGATTTTCTTTATAAGGTATCTTAAAAGTTAGAAACCTAAATAAGAAAGCAAATAAGGTTTGAAATACATGAGCAGTTGGCAGTGAAGACATATGAACAAGCAGGGTGAAAATAGATTCTTTTGTTGCACAAGTTTGTAATATTCAGAAGCTGGCAATTGGTACTTCTTGATGTGACAGCAGTATCTGCTGAAAAGGGAAAACAAAAGGAAAGAATGCTAAAAAAAATTGCACCAATGTTTCTTCAATCTCCTGACAAATTCATAGACTGAAGCCTTTAACATCAAAGAAGTATCAAATTTAAGATTTGAAATTCTGTGGCAAAAATTTCCTTCAATGTGCTCAGGAGACTTTCTGCATTAACTAGCAGTTCAGCACTTTACAATTGAACGTACATGGAATGTGATCATTCAAAAAGAGCACTACAACATGTGATTACTGATTCGGATCCAATGCAGTCCTTGTTGAGTGTAACGAACAAGCTGTGTCATACTACTTTGTAGTGTTATAGGTCCCATCTGTGCATCAAGATCATGAAAGAATTCTAAAAAGAAAAAAGGTAAAGTTACTTTCTAATGCAAGGAACTTAAATTTAAAAGAAACACCATGTTAAATGTGTGAAGGTAAATAATAACACAGATTTTACTCTTTTCAGTGGGTAAGCACAAATATTATAGCAGCAACATTGACTGGCAGGGTACTTGTGTGATATGTCATTTGTGTGTCATAAGTATGTGGAGTCAGTGAATCATGATGCCAAAGAGCCTCTAACGAATCTGTGACAGCTCAATTTGTGGAATTTTTACCTATGCGTCATAAGGTTCCAGATTCAAGATCCACTCCATACTTTCAGTACAGAATCAAAGCTGACACTCCAGTGTGGGAGAGAGGGAGTTGCTGTCTTTCAAATGAGATGCTGAACCAAGGCCCCACTGGAACACCTAATATGGGGCTTTCAGAGCACATGCAAGTGTTTGATTATACTTTACATTATTGTGAATTCCGGTAACCTGATAAGACCATGTGCTGACCATGATGAAAACAATGAATTCTGTCCCTCTATACGAGGCCCCAGTGATTTCTCAGTCACTGTGATGGAAAGGAAACTGTAGGATGTCACTGTGGGAAGGATCCATTGGGTTCAAAATTTAGATGCACGGCAATCTTGGCAGTCACTGACAGCACAGTCCACTCCACTTGTGTGGCTTCAGATTAGCTTGCAAGTTGAGCAACCAGCTTTGTTGAAACAGAGGTGCCTCTGACACTTCTGAAATGGAATTATGAGAAGTATTCCTGAGAAACCATTGGTGAGTAAGGAGAGCCCTTCTTCTGCTCCCTCTGTACAAGGCACAAAAAATGCCAATATAAAGGGAAAGCAACATTCATACTGTTTAAGAGGACAGTGCAGATTGCTTGGTAGGCAGACTCTGATTAACAAAGGCATTGCACTAAGAAATTAACCTGAAAATGACCATCACCTACTTTGATGAGTTCAATAAGCACAGTGTGGAGTCAAGTTATTTCTAGCCGTAAGATATCAAGCCTTGTGTATTAATATTTGTAGCCTCCAGCATATGCAACTATAGCACACTGTGAGCTTGACTGAAAATTCTAAATTAGTCATACTAAGAGGTTATTTAGCAAATTTGCTCATTTGCAGAAACACATCTAATGTTGCACACTGTGTTTTGAGTTTTGCAAGTGGGGCTAACTGTATATGGAAAGTATTTTGCCTATTGTGAAGGGACACGCTATTGGATAAGGTCTTCTGTCTTTGCATGTATACCCTATGTATCAACACTGAAATTCAGATAACACATTACTCAGTGGTATTATAGTTTTTGCCTAAACTAAAACAGTAATTGGTGAACATCATTCATGTTGCTACTGAAAAATAATAGCATGAAATATCTAGCTTCTCCTGCTGCCAGGACAGAGGATATTTGTGGGAATGGCTCCTGGGATGAGAAGCTTCATTCATATAGTAAGATTGGAGGAATTGGTACTGATGTCCTTGGTGAAGAAAAGTTGAGCAGAGATTTGATAGAAGGATCAAAATTAGGGTTAAGATCTGAAATGTAGTATCTGAGAATATGGTGAAAGCTGGATCAATAGAAGCTTTCAAAAGGAAAAAGAATAACTGTCTGTAATGGAATGATTTGTTGGGGAGAGGTTCTACTCAGTAGAATAGCTCCTTTATAGGGCTAGCACTGACATGATAGGATGTATGGTCTCCTTCTATGTTGTAACCATGCTACAGGCTAGATTTTGTCAACTGCATGCTATTCCCAACTTTCAGTCCTAACTGAAAACGTGTGCCATTTCTGCTTTCTTTCTTTTTGCCTTTTCCTACACAGTTATGATTTAAATTCTGAGTGCCAAGACATGCATACAAAACATATTAAATTCAATATACAGACACTTAGTGGCAGAGGACACTTTTCACTGATGAAACCCCTGCTCCCTCCATGACACCCAGGTCACCAGGCCCTTTCTATTTCATTCCTTAACGTTCCTAACCTCATCCTTTGTCCTCTCTTGGATTCTCTTTTAACCGTTCACTCCACAACTGACTCACCTTTGCTGGTCCTCAGCAGCAAAGCAAGAGTACATTCTCCTGCTCTCCTCCCTTGTACCAAAAAGCTAAACAATAAATCATTTTTCCTTTAAGCCTTACGGAACTGGAAAAAACCTGCTGCACATCACTTTTAAATAATCGTGCACGAGGTGCTACAAGATTGTTTTGCATCACTGACTTTATTTTGAAGGTAGGACTTCACTGAAGCCTATTTCACTTTAATAAATATTGATGGATGGAAATGTGTTACAAGCTGTCATAATTTTCAATATACCATTGAGTTTATTGCTACATCACAACTTGCAAACAGTATATCACAATCTTCAATTTCACCTAATTACATCACTTTGCGTGCTTCCTGCTATTATTGGCTCCATAAAAATACTCCCCTCCCCCCCTCCCCCCAACCCCACATTCCACCAATGATTTTATCAAGCAAGCATTAAACAGTCTTGAGTTGTTATTTTGAGTCTGGATGAAGTTACTAGGAATTATCACCAGCATCTTCAGGTTGCAATCTGTAAGATGAGAAAGGGTGCATTACATATAAACTGCTTGGCAAATCTGTCTGAATGACTAGCAAATACATACATTTCAGTCTGGATATGGAGCTTGCTTGAAGTGCACTTTTGAAACAACTCCCAGAATAATGATGATACAAAACAGATATTAGTGGATTCGAGGGAAGCAAAAGTTCTTCACCATTCTGATGTTTTCATGTTTGACATTCACATTGTCTCTGAACCTCATTTTGTGCTCTTGTGAATGGTATCTCATTTTTACACATCAGACAGGCAAACTAAAAAGCAATTCATTACAGCAGTCAAACTATTATGTCTTATCTCCTGATTGAGCCAAAAGATATACCTTTGTTCTCCTTGGTCAACTTATCAGCCATTTCCCAGTAGTCATAACTGTAGAGAATGCTGTTGGTGATGTTAACATGGTTAGCAGCCAACTGATGGATACGCTGTGGAATGTTAATGGTTGAAGAGGGGGATGATCCACGGTTACTGGAACTGCTCTCAAGCAATCCAGCTGAACTAACAAGGGAGGATGTAGATACCATTGGTGTAGATGTTCTTATAAACCTAAAATGGAAAATACAAATGTAACTGAAAAATATCCACCTGGCTGATTCTCACCCATTCACTAACAAATCCCACTATAATCAGTGGATTCACTTACAATCATCTCCCCATATGAACTGTCATCTTGCCTGTCAGACATTCACAACCCACATGGACTTTCACTCCTCCCTTATTGGCCCCAGATGCATGAACTTTATTTCTGTCCTAGACAAAAGTGGGGACTGCAGATGCTGGAGATCAGAGTCAAGATTAGAGTGGTGCTGGAAGAGCACAGCAGGTCAGGTGGCATCCGAGGAGCAGGAAAATCGACGTTTCGGGCAAAAGCCTTTTTCTGTCCTCCCCAAGGAAATGTCTTTGTGGAAGCCCAGTCTGGGTTGTACAGACTCACCAACATAGTTCTAAGTCTCAGGCTACATGAAACCAGTCATGGTTTGCTGTTTGCTGCTCCTTCACTCATAAACTGTTTCTCTCCGCATTTGCAGATGATAAACTCACTATGTATGTTTTAGGATAATTTTCACACTGTTTCATTTTAGGTCAGAAGAAAAGAAAGTGTTCTTACTTGTCACTGGTTCCCCAAAGGTTTGAATTTTTAGCTGTTTCACCAGAGTCCTGCAATATTAAAATACAGATATATCAGTTTTAGACAGATATTTTAAAACTTGTTGCATGTATGAAGTTTTTTTATCAAATACTCTTACTTGTTCCCATACTTGTTAATATTCATTTTTCAAGTAGTTAATACCCAATTAAAATAACTAATGGACTAAATAAATTGTTTGTGATGGAGAATTCCACATTCCAACTACCCATTGTGTAAATTATGTGATGAGAGACACCACCTTGGTAAACTTTTCTGACGGGAACTAATAAGTAATCCCAGAATGTTATCAATTTAACTAAAAGCAATATCCTGATACAAATTACCTGAAATTCCTTCTAGGTCAAATTGTCAAAAATCCTAAACTGTGAAATAAGAAACAAAATTTGAACTAAATTTTAAATTGCAAGAAATATGGACATCATGTGCTCATGTTTTTTCCTTGATAATTTTATTTTGTTTTCACTTGGTCCATCTGGTCTTTTTCAAACTTTGTGACTTTTGGCTTTTGATGTCTGGAACAGAAATTTTCAGCAGTTTAGTGTTGATCTACTTAAAATGATTCTGGGTGAACTACTGTTGTAATGTCATGTAGAAATACAGAACTTGTATATTGCTGGAAAAAGTCACATTTTATCAAAACCTTTCATCTGGAATTAATGAGAACTTTTTTGCAAGAATACAAATTCAGGGGAAAAATTAACACTATACTGCATGAGAGGGGGATGGTGACATTTTGGCAAGTGGACTCAAATTGTTAGAGGTATTGCCATGGAGGATGTATCTGTTAATGCTGATTGACAATTAACTGCCAGCCTTTGGTTAAATTTTGAACTAGGCAATTTGACTTTGATTCATCAAGATAGTGCCCTGAGAAATGAACTAGTCAATGGCTATCACAAGTTTTGTTGCATTGAAACAGGTGCAGTGCGTATACATGTTCTTTCCATCTGCAAAGAAACAGGGCCACATACATTATTATACATAGCTTCTAGTACATGCATATGTGCCATTCTGTGAGCCCAACTTATATTTATAAATTTGTTGTCATTATCCAGTAAACATTGTCCAATTGCAGAATCACATCTTTACTTATATTAGAGTGTTGCAAGCTTTTCAATTGTGAGCTTGTTGGGTTCACAGCCAATGGGACATGCTGTTTGACATGAGGCACCAATGTTTGGGAAATATAACACTTATACTTGGCATCACTGCTGCAATGAAGTTCATCTACCACGTTACTCATTTATGTGATCGAAGAAATATCTTCTTGGCTCCACGGTGACATCTTGTCAGTGGTGAATATTGGTTTTCCCCTTGAAGTTGTATTCTTGCAAAATGACTTAATCAGTGCCAGATGAAAAGCTTCTAAAAGCGTAGTGATATTGTTCAATGATTAAGCGGCAACTGAATAATGCACAGGAAACAAAAGCCCCAGTGTTTGATACTATTTAGTTTTGAATAGATTCATTGCTCCCAAGTAGCTCACTCTCGTCAATAACATGACATCATCAATGACGGGTCAAATGACTTCCTTCCAATGGCTCTATGGGATGTATTTTACAATGGAGGCGTGTGCTTGCCCTCCTGGTTGAAAGGTTATGTGGAGCAGGCTAGTTTTAAAAACAACTACCCAGTAGCCATAATATGCTGGAGTCTTAATAAGCCTTAAGTAGAATGTCTATACCTCAGGAACAGACAGTCCCATTCCTGAAAGCTGCCAGCCAATTCAGTTGGAGTCTCAGCTGCATCAGAATTCAGTTGTGGCAAGTGCCATGACGACAAGCATTCCTGAGGAGAAGCACCATGGATGCCATGCAAATTCAAGTTTTTATTCAGCAAGGGATCAGAGGTGTAAAGGGGATCAAGAAGTAAATGATAGAGGTTTTGGTGTGGAGGCACAAAATGGGGTTATGAACATGGGATAGGTGCTCTAATATGCCCACAAACTAGGTATGCCATTTCCTTTCCACTTTTAGAACAGGTAAGAAAAGTAGCAGTTGGACTTCCTCCGTTCCACTTTCCGTCGTCATGTATTTTTCTGGTCAAGGTAGTAAAAAACCCATAGTTAGTCAACAATTGGCTGGGGCCCAGGGGCGGGGAATGTGTGTAGAGGTTGTTTGCTGATTGTAGTATAGCTAGCTGAACTAACTCTACTTGCACAGTGAAATTGTGCCTAATTGACATCTTTCTTTGGAAGTTTGGTAACACCTCATAAAAACACACTGATTCAATGGCACAAAATTCTACAATTCAATTGCTGAAAAATCTACTCTAAATTTTATTTGTTGTAGAAATTAGTTTTGCTAAACATTAGTTAAGAATGTAGCTTATAAAATCAATACCTGTTTTTTCCCAAAATTGCAGCAATGATGAGTACATTTGAGCTTAAGTGGACGACTGCAGTACTGATGTGCGCTCAATTCCTTCTGATGCACATTAGTATGTGCAATACCACTGGTTAGCACTTCTTTTCTGTTACACTAGAACAGAGAGCAAAGAAGAATAGTCAGTTTGGTTAAAGAGTCTTCTGTTAATGACTAAACAAAAAGATCATGAAATTTGCAGGCAACCCACAATTTTCAAATGAGCATGTTTGTGGGTAAAGCTAAGCTAACCTGTATTTGTGAATAAAAATTCCTGCATATGAGATGTAAGTTAGGGGATAGAATCACACTTTTTTAATATGGAGTATGGGTATAAGTCCACTTTGGGCTTGTCAGGTTTTCTTGAGAAGTTGCATTCTTCTCAGATCATTGCATTTTCATATACGTGAAAAATGCCAAATTTTAAGGGTAGATGAACGAGATGTTCTGCCCCTACCAAACCTTGCCATCTCCAAAACCTGGGAGCCATATTTAAGAGACATTCAGTGTGCACTTCATTCTCTGGAACCCAGGAGCAGATCTCAACCTTCACTGTCAACCACTCGTAGAAATGACACATACCAAAATTCAATGTTTTTTTTCATGTCTCCCTAGAAGTTTCCCAGTTGTCCATTCAGGAGAGAAGGGAAGTGACTTTCCAAAGGGATGGCAATGGTAGACCATAACGACAGACAAAGGCAGCCTGGACAGAGATTAATGCAGAGGTCAATATCCATGGCTGCCTCAGGAGAATCCAGGCTCCTGTGCTACAAGAAGATGAATGAACTGCTGCGTTCCACCAAGGTATGTATTTTTGTCTACTCAATGCCTTATGCCCCTGTGAATGTGAGTTAACATTGTCAGGTTGCTGTCTTTGCACAGGAAATTGGATGCCAAGTATCTCCATCAAGTGACTAGTGACAACTCTGTCAGTTCATTGCAGCTACCAATGGAGCACCACTGGCACCACGGCAGTACAGCCTCTCACACATCTGCCCAGGTTCACACTTAAAACATAAAAGGACCTACAACACTCAGTAGTTCATTCACTTCAGCTCACTGACCTTACTTCACAACTAGGAAAACAAGCACATTTGAGAGCTTCTAAACAAAGGCTTGCAGAGAACGAGGATATAACCATAAAAGATGGCATCAGGATGAACACTTCACGGCTCCTGACCCCCTTTGAAAAGGAGGTACTAAGTTGATAAGAGAGGAAGGGATCTTCAAAGACAGTTTACATATGTCGAGATGTCTAGTGAGAAGCCTCCAATCTGTTATTCCTATTTGCACATCAAGTCCCAACATCTTAATGAAATCTTGGGCCACTTGTTTGTATTTTTTGATGCACTCTCTGAAACCCAATCCTAAGCCATGATAATAAAAAAGAAGAATCTCATTACCACAGACCCATCTCTATCCACCCCCGAACTACATCTCTAAGAAGAAATAGCCTCAGAGGATGCACCTTCAATACCTTCCTCCCATTCTCCATCAGTGCAGAGAGTAACATTCATCTCAGTGGGTAATCTATCTAGGGTGTGCTCAGCTTCACATTCTGGAGATCACAACCCTGACACAGGCCCACAGCTAGTAAAGGAAGCAATGACCAAAATCTCTGACACTCAGAAGATAGCTGGAGAACAGGGCCCTGCTGCTTCCAGTACAGATGATGAGTCTCTGGACTTGGCTATTAATGAGCTAACAGAGCTGCACAAACAAGCAGGGGAATGTCTGGCAGAGGTGCCAGAGATAATGTGCAGACTGGAGCCAAATATGTCCACGTTGTGTCATAGCTCGACATGTGAGTTCAAGATGATCTCCATGGAATGGGTGGTTGTCATGATGGAGTGCCAGATCCTGCAGAAGAGTCAATGTTTGCCAGAAATGAGCGGGGACCTTCACTCCATCACTGGGGCCATAGATGTGTTCATTCAGTGACTAGGCAAAGGGGGTTGGGGGGGGGGGGGGGGGGGACACGGTGGTGGTGGTCTCCAAGGCATCTAGAATCTCCCAAGGTAATCCATTCCCTCAGAGGCTGGGGATGTCCAACTGCACACTGACAGCATCAGACAGGCACCCAGGGATTGCCATCTCAGGCCACTGAGGAGGTGCCCTGTTATACCACCTCCCCTTTGCCAGAGACCCAATCTCTCATCAGGTCAGACTGAGGAGATTGCACCTGCCCCTGTTCAGATTTCCCGTGCAAACTAGAGCCCTTTGTGCCCTGGAACACCAGAGGACACCTGCCAAAGTCATTGAGGCAAGTCTGCAGGCTTCCTCAACTTCAACTGCAACCACCAAGGTGGCACCAAGACGTAATAATAGGAACAGAAACATTAATGGCGAAGTCACTTCGGGTACACACGTATCAACACTCTGTACATCCTGCCATAATTATGGCACTTTGTACAAGAGTCGTGCAGTATCTTTCAATCTGTTAAGGCTGCTGAATATTTATGTTTCCCTTGTAGACTACGTAGAGGGTGCCTAATTCACCAACACTTCATGGGACACTGTGCAAAGAGTGCGGACGCTGTCACACAGATTGTTCACACATGCGTAAATCTTGCACCTTCTCAGCAAGATCTTCCTGCACTTTTCCACCAGATTTCAGAGCAGATCACATGACTTCTTCGTTCTTCCATTTTATATTCAAGAGACAGTCTCAAAAAATAATAATGATATAAACTTATTTTTTGTAACAACTGCAAACATATCTGTGACCCACCTCTCACTATTTACTTGTTGAAAACATTCAGAATCACTAACAATCATATGAATAACTGCTTAATTTACAGAGCTTGAAAAACGAGACATGCTTTGAAGCTTCATGTCTTACAGTCATCAGGATGGAAACTATTTGTAGAACTCCTTAAGAAATTAATTAATTTCTATATCTGGAGAAATATCACATCTGAATTGAAATACAATTTAATAAAGTTGAAAACAAAATTGTCATTCAAGCTACATTCAATAACTCTGATTATATTTTCACAGTGGAGAGTCAGTTGGAGTTTATGAAGTGACACGAAACTTAGAAAATGTATCAAATGTTTACCTTGAAATAGTCGATCAGGGCTTTAGAATATTTAACTGCACTGTCCCTCTTAAGTCTGAACATCCTCCAGTAAAGAAGTGCCAAACAGCGGTAACTGCAGAGATCAAAAAGAAAAATCTCTGTAAACTGGACTCAGGCTTAAAATCAGAATGTTCAACATGATCAAACTAACACATCTATAAAAGGAAACACTTATATGAATTTAGAGCATCTCATCTCTAATCCAAAGCATTTTAAAATCATGACTATAGGTTCCTAAAGCTTGCATTTGTTGGACTAACAGTTGAATTTAAAAACTGTAATGTTTGCCTTTTGCTGTAACAATAAGTGAGGCAATGAGCATTATTAACACTACAGGATAAACATGGCAACCATAGAACATAGAACATTACAGTGCAGTACAGGCCTTTCGGCCCTTAATGTTGCGCTGCCCTGTGAAACCAATCTGAAGCCCATCTAACCTACGCTATTCCATTCTTGTCCATATGTATATCGAATGATGATTTAAATGCCTGTAAAGCTGGTGAGTCTACAACTGTTGCAGGCAGTACGTTCCACCCCCTTACTACTCTCGGAGTAAAGAAACTACGTCTGATATCTGTCCTATATCTATCACCCCTCAATTTGAAGCTACGCCCCCTCATGCTAGCCATCAACATCTGAGTCAAAAGGCTCTCACTGTCCACCTGACCTAGCTCTCTGATTATCTTATATGCCTCAATTAAGTCACCTCTCAACCTTTTTCTTTCTAATGAAAACAGCCTCAAGTCCCTCAACCTTTCCTTGTAAGACCTTCCCTCTATACCAGGCAAAATCCTAGTAAATCTCCTCTGAACCCTTCCTAAAGCTTCCACATCCTTCCGATAATGTGGTGACCAGAAGTGCATGCAATACTCCGAAGTGTGGCCGCAACAGAGTTTTGTACAGCTCCAGCATGACCTCATGGTTCTGAAACCCGATCCCTCTACTAATAAAAGCTAACACACCATATGCCGCCTTAACAGCCCTATCAACCTAGATTAGATTCCCCACAGTGTGGAAATAGGCCCTTCGGCCCAACAAGTCAACACCGACCCTCCGAAGAGTAACCCACCCAGACCCTTTGACTAATGCACCTAACACTATGGGCAATTTAGCATGGCCAATTCACCTGACCTGCACATCTTTAGACTGTGGGAGGAAACCGGAGCACCCGGAAGAGATCCGCACAGACACGGGGAGAATGTGCAAACTCCACACAGACAGTTGCCCGAGGCTGGAATTGAACCTGGGACCCTGCAGCAGTGTTAACCATTGAGCCACTATGTCACCCTCTGTAGAATTAAAAACTAGGTAGCAACTTTGAGGGATCAATGTACTTGGACACCGAGATCTCTCTGCTCATCTCACTACCAAGAATCTTACCATTTGCCCAGTACTCTGTATTCCTGTTACTCCTTCCAAAGTGTATCACCTCACACTTTCCTGCATTAAACTTCATTTGCCACCTCTCAGCTCAGGTCAACCCAGCCCATCCATGTCCCTCTGTAACTTACAACATCCTTTGGCACTATCCACAACTGTACTGACCTTAGTGTCATCCATAAATTTACTAACCCATCCTCCTACGCCATCATCCAGATCATTTATAAAAATGACAAACAGCAGTGGACCCAAAACAGACCCTGCAGTACACCACTAGTAACTGTGAACTCCAGGATGAACATTTCCCGTTAACCAACACCCTCTATCTTCTTTCAGCTAGTCAATTTCTAATCCAAACTGTTAAATTGTCCTCAATCCCATGCCTCCGTATTTTGAGTAGTAGCCTACCATGGGGAACCTTATCAAACGTCTTACTGAAATCCATATACATCACATCAATGGCTTTACCCTCATCCACCTATTTGGTCACCTTCTCAAAGAACTCAATAAGGTTTGTGAGGCACGAACCCTTCACAAAACCATGTGGACTATCTCTAATCAACTTATTCCTTTCGAGATGATTTCAATCCTATCTCTTATAACCTTTTCCAACACTTTACCTACAACCAAAGTAAGGCTGACTGGTCTATAAATACCAGGGTTGTCTATACTCCCTTTCTTGAACAAGGGAACAACATTTGCTATCCTCCAGTCTTCTGGTACTATTCCTGCAGACACTGATGACATAAAGATGAAAGCCTCAGGCTCGTAATCTCCTCCCTGTCATCAAACATGGAAGTACATGGAACACCAAATGCTTCTAACAGAGATATCCTGCTCTTCCACATGGATATGTTATTGCAGTCCTTGTTTATAGACTCAACAATAAAGTTATTGAAGCTAGTGTATTGATGTCGTGGTGCTATTGTCATAGTACTAGTAGCAAAAAATATTACCGAACAGAAGGAGGCCATTCAGCCAATTGGTGTTTATGCCAGGTGGATAAACTAGGTATGAAGTCATAGAGTTTTATACTTTGGAAAGAGGCCCTTTGGCCCATCTTTTCAGTGTTGGTCATAAAGCACATATCTACTCTAGTCCCATTTCTAGTACTTGGCCAGTAGCCTTGTATGCATTTCAAATGTTCAGCTACCACTTCTTAAATGTTGTGATGGTTCTCACCTCTACCTCTCTTTTCGACAGATTTCCAGATCCCCATCACTCTCTAAGTGAAAACAAATGTTTCTTAAATCTCCTTTAAACCTTTTGTCACTGACCTTAAATCTATCCCCTCGGTTATTGAACCCATTACCATGTGGAAAATGTTCTATATATCCACCTATGCCCCTTATAATTCTGTACAACTCAATCATGTCCCCTGTCAGCCTTCTCTGCTCTTAAGAAAACAACCTCAGTTTATCTAGTCTCTGTTCAGAGTTGAAATGCTCCAGCTCAGGCAACATCCATTGAATCTCCTCTGTACCGTCTCGAGGAAAATCATCCATTAAGTTCCCATTCCAAACCCACTAAACCGCAACTGGTCCATAGCTTTGTGAGTTATAATGATTCAAGTGCAGATCCAAATACCACTAAACTATGTTGAGGACTTCTCTTTCAAACTCCCAACTGTCAGTGAATTCCAGAATGAAAAATAAAATTGCCTCACTTCCCTTCTAATCCTTCTATCTCTCCATTCGGGGAAACAGGTTTTTGCTGTCCAATCTATTAAGCTTTTCATTATTTTGTATTCTTCAATTAAGTCATCCCTGTGCCTCTTCTGTACTAAAGAGGATAACTGTAGTCTATTGAATCTTGCCTCATTTCTGCAGTAACATGTAAATCATCTTGTCATTCATGCCAAGAATTGACACTTGTGAGGAAAGGGGTCATGGATAGTGGTTGAGAGTTGGCAATTTTAGTGACCAACCTGGAATAATGGAATTCAGAATCACTTCATGTGATTCAGATTGAAAAACAAAACTGCCAGAAAAGAACTTTTGAAGGTCAGTTAGCTAGTTCTGTGAAGGCAGTGCTGTCCAGCAAGAGAAAACTCATTGAACATATTTTGATCTCGTCAAATCCAGAAAAATGATCAAAATAGGTTAAGTTGGTTCACTAACATAGATTAATGTGGTTTATTTATTTTTCTAAAGGAAGCGAAGTGAGTGCATTTTGATTATAACTTTCATGCTGTGCCTCTACTTGTTCTCTGCTTTGTTTCAATCTGCTACCGAAGAATTGGAGAAATGCATCTGAAAGCACAGGTGAAGGTTTGATTTTCAGTTCCGGTCATCGGGTGGTGCTTCTGTTTTGGAACAAGATGACACCATTGTGTAATTAGATATTGGCCAGTAAAGGCTTAACCTTGAACGTAAAATACAAAGACAGCTTCCAGGAGCAACCAGTATCCCTGAACTGGAGAGAAACTGTAACGTATACTTAGCATCACAAAAGTCAAATAAACCAAAGCAAAATGCTAAATACCCAAAAGCATAAGAAAGACACTTTCAAGTACTTCCCCTTCTGCAAATAATTACTTTATAGTTTTGTTAGTTCTATTTCTGCACACTGAAAGATTTTTCATGTATTTTATTAACCTTATATATATATACTATGTTAAAAATTAAGAACAGAAAGGACCTTAACTACTTATCGCAGACTCACCAAACAGCTAGCTCCTTTATAGGAGAGAAAGAACCAATTCCAATCAGCTTCAATAAATCTCCCTCTGTCTCAGAATGCTTGTCTTGGGGATCTTTTATACCTCACTCCACTAGGTGATGCTGACAGTCTGTCTCAGGATCCTCTAGCAAGGCTGGAGACAAGGAGTTCTACTGTAGCTTCCAGAGGGAGCAGATTTATCTGTACATATGGCTATCATGCAAATAATCCTTCTTTTACATATAGTATAGTGGCTAATGCTCTACCACTTCCCTACCACTGGTGGTGGTGGTGCGTGAGTCTGCGTTAAGTAGTTAAGGTCCTTTCTGTTCTTAATTTTTAACATAGTATATATATATAAGGTTAATAAAATACATGAAAAATCTTTCAGTGTGCAGAAATAGAACTAACAAAACTATAAAGTAATTATTTGCAGAAGGGGAAGTACTTGAAAGTGTCTTTCTTATGCTTTTGGGTATTTAGCATTTTGCTTTGGTTTATTTGACTTTTGTGATGCTAAGTATACGTTACAGTTTCTCTCCAGTTCAGGGATACTGGTTGCTCCTGGAAGCTGTCTTTGTATTTTACGTTCAAGGTTAAGGGGTAGGGGAGCTTGGTGGTCGGTGATTCAAGTAGGACAATTGAAGCCATTCAATATTTAATAACTCTCCATGCCCTAAAATGTTGTCTTGCTAAGCTACTTATTGAAAGGCAAACATATACATGATAGAAACAACTGAATTTGGATTTTAAACAAAATACTTCTATACTTGCAGTAAGACACAAAATGCACATCCTCTAATCTCCAATACTTTATACTATCAAAACAATTTTATGTAATCGGATTTAATTTTTATCTCATAATTAAGAAACTCACCACAAAGCAGCTAGCTTCTTATCTGCTTGAGTGGCTGTTACATCTGAATGATTCTTCAGTCTCATGGCATATCTTTAAACAAAATCCAAATTAAAGCGGTGGTATAAATAAAACATCACAGTAAAATTATTTACATTTTACCAGATTCACTCCCAAGCTGAGGCAGTTGCTTAATATACCTCCATTAACATGTTTTAATCCAATGTTAAATTAGACAATAACAGCAAATAAGCACTAAAGTATTAATCACTTTTACTTCAATTATAGAGTCATAGAATCACAGAATTAATCTGCAGTATTTCTAAATATGCTGAACAATCTGTCCTCTTAGCAATATTGTGTTATCCGTGTAAAGGGACTTTGTGACATCTAAGCATGACTGAAAAGAATTCAACCAATCCCACTCTCTTTTCCTTTCCCTAGAGTTCTGAATATTTTCTGTTCAAGTATTTATCATTTTCCTTTTGAAAGTTACAGTTTGATCTGTTTCTACCACGTTCACAGGCTCTGCATCTCTGATCTTGAGAATTTTAAAATATTTTCTCACAACACCTCTGTTTCTTTTGCCAAACATCTTTAATCTATGTTCTCAAGTTAGCAATGCTTCTGTACTGGGAATTGTTCCTCCTTACTTTACCAACAATGGAAATCTCAGATGCAATGTGCATAACTCGAATGTTTATTCTAGGAGTTTGGTACTTGGCTCCTTAATTTTATGTGGCTAACCTCACTCAACCCAGAAGCACAATTTTAAAGGTATTTTCAGAATATCAAATAGTTGAGATTCTGGTTTTATAATCATGGTATTATTTTGTTTAAATAATGCTGACCAATTGTTAAGAAATGAGTGATGTTCATTTCTCATGCTGCTTTTTTTGTTTTACTTCATTTGACAGTGCACCTGCCTGTATGACAGTTGCAATTCGGAAAATCATTTAAATCAGAAATGAAGTAAACTTGGATTTAGCCAGTGCAGATTAAGTACATCTTAGTTTCCTTGATTCAGGTGTTGACTCCAGGTTTCCAGTGCAAGTTTAACGTAATACTTATCCTAAATTGCTGAATTTCAATGCAAATTCATTCTAAATAAGTTCAAAGAAACTCTGAGTGGGGTGGAATGACAAAGTGAATTTTAAAGGGATCTGTTATATTCTGCTAATCAGATCATATCTGAAGGGTAGATGATCTCTGATAATATATAGTCAAATATAGCAACCTAAAAAGTTAGTCATTTGTCCTGGGATAGAATTTAAGTTGGAGATTATGTTATATAATTCCAAGCCTTGCATATAAGTGAGCTGAGAAAGTAGCTCTGCGATATCAAGGAAATGGACAACATTCAACAAATAACTGAACTGTGAACCGTGAAATGCAAAATGTATTTTAACAATTCACAAGAGACCATCTGCCATTTGACTTAGTTTGAATAAAGTTTATCTGCTTTCGTCTTTAAGCCTCCAGGTTCAGATCTTCCATATTGGAGTCTTAAATATCCATATGGCTAGAATTTTACTGAATCAGAATATTATGGACTAGGCCAGACCCCCTCAAAACATTTCAAGAAAGTAGCGCAGACCCTAACTTTGCTCCTTGCTTTAAGCAGGTGTAACGTGGATATTCCAGGAGGCATGCAGCTGCTCAAACCACTTAGTTTTAAACAAAACAACAGAATGTATTTACAAGATTACCAAATGAAACGCAAACAAAAGAGAACAGAATACAGAATAACTTAATCTATCTGAAAGCCCAACAGATCATCCCAACTTAATGACACCGTTCCCAGTACTTGCAACTATCCCCATGAACATGCCTTGTGTTTGATTTTACCTTTTTCACAAGGTAGAGAGAGATGTCCGAGAGAGAGTATGAGCATGGACCTACTTCTTTGGGTCCAGCAGCTTCAAAAATGCCTGACTGCTTTCAGTGAATAGCCAGTCTGGTAAAAAAAGCAAATTAAACCAGAGAAAAGCTGAGCCGGGAGAACCAGCCATTTCCCTTTCATTGTACAAGCGTTTTTTTAAAACTTAAAAGCCTTTTGCCTGAGGCAATATCAGTTAGCTTTAGAGAAATTGACCCTGCAACCCTTCAACTGAGACTTTTTGGAGTCTGTGTCTTTTATTAGCTCCCTGAAAAAA
Organism: Chiloscyllium punctatum; assembly: GCF_047496795.1. NCBI lineage: Eukaryota > Metazoa > Chordata > Chondrichthyes > Orectolobiformes > Hemiscylliidae > Chiloscyllium > Chiloscyllium punctatum. Next base: position 60,192,133 of record NC_092747.1, on the reverse strand, counting down.
AAGGATAACATAACCATGTTAAAGGGACAGCTTCGTCATACTCTGAACATTTTCAAATTGAGGGCATAATTCAATTCTGACATTCCTGACTGTTTGTGGATATCTTTTTAGAGTGCAGGCTGGTTCAGGTATCAAGCCCAATACCTGCCTCCATTGTGGAGTTTTGCATGCTCTATACCTCCATAATTTTCATGGAGTCAGGTCAGCTCCTTTAAGATTCATGGTTCACAGCACCTCGGATGTGTTGCAAAACATTTTCTGCAAGAGGAAACTATTTGAAAGTTAAGTTCAAAAAGTCGTCTTCATAATCCCCATAACAGGTGATGTCCTCCACCCACCACCTATGGCCACTCACATCCTATGCCAGGTTCTTTGAAGTATGAAGAGCTGAAATTGCAATCACTGGAAACATCAACCTTGTGTAAACAAACATTATGAAATTGGCAGCAGAAACCAGAAAGCTAAAGCTGTCAACTGAGCAGTGGCACAGTTCCTTCAACTGAGTAATGAATGTCCTGACTCTCAGTCAAAGATACATAATGAGGCCAGACAAACATCTCAGCCCCTCCTTGATTGATATCTCTGGTTTTCTGATAAATGCTTTCTTTTTTACAACATTTATTTACACAAAGTTAAGAGATTCCACGTTCTTGCAGTTTCAGCTTTTTAGATTTTAAATGGACTGAATGATTGACACCTTTTTTAAAATTAATCCTCTTTCATAAAGTGGAAATTTATTAATGAATGAGTGTTTCAAGGTTATCTAAGATTATAAAGGAATCTTGATCATTTGGATCAATGGGCTGAGGAGTGGCAGATGGAATTTAATTTGGATAAATATGAGATATTGCATTTTGGTAAAATAAACAAGGGCAGGACTTAAATGATTAATAGTAGGGCCTTGGGTAGCGTTATAGTCCAGAGAGACCTGGGGTTCAGGTATATAGTTCTTTGACATTTACATAACAGGTGGTAAGAAGACATTACGCATGCTCAGACCATTTAGTATATAAGTTAGAACGTCATGTTGAGGTTACACAGGATGATGGTGAGGCCTCTTCTGGAGTATTATGTGCAATTCTGATCATCATGCTGTAGTGATTGTAATGAGGTCAGCCAGGTGGACATCATAGAACATGAACTTCCTGACTGGGGCTGTTAATCTGGTCCAATCAGGGATCCCTGTCTGACAGATATAAACAGGAGTGTCAACACCCTGGAGTTGTTCAGGGAGAGGTGGGCGCCGCAGGGAGTGGAGTGCACTATTTCCCCCTCCAACTCTATTTTGATTTAGTCCCTACCCTCCCCGTCACAGTTTGATCACACAGCATTGCCCTTTGATGTGAAGGGCAGTGCTTGTCACTGGCCACTCGGATGTTTTCCTATATTCCTGGTGGTGGAAATTGAATAAAGATTTGCACACCTTGTGTCTTCCACTGTGTCTCACACCTGCACACACACTATGGGTGCTGGGGAAAAAAATAAGCACTACCGCGGTTAGGCGGTACTGTGGGGGTTAAATAAAAAGAAAAAAGAGAAAAAAAGAAAAGGAAAAGGAAAAAAAAGAGAAAGAACAGGAGTGTTCAAAAAAAAAGATAAACAGAGATTCTCCCCTTCACTGTTTTGATCACACAGCATCGCCCTAATATAACAGGAGACTGCGGTAGTGTGGGGGGGTTAAAAAAAAACAGGAGTGTCACAGGTTCTGCTCAGCTGGCTCTGAGGGAGCTGAATCAAGATCAGCGTGGTGCTGGCATAGCATAGCACGGAGCAGGAAAATTGATGTTTTCAGCAAAAGCCCTTCAGGAGAGGACTTGCCACATATAAATGAAGGGTGAGTTGGTGATGGAATACTGGCCTATGTGGAGTCATTTAAGGAAGGAAATTATTAAACTGGAGAGGGTTCAGAAGTGATTTACCATAATGTTGCCAGGAATAAAGGCTTTGAGTTTTAAAAATCATCATGATAGGCTGGGACATTTTTCACTGGAGTGTTGCAAGTTGAGTGGTGACCTTATAAAGGTTTAGAAAAATCATTAGGGGCAAAAAAGATGATTAGCAATTTCCAAAGTTGAGATTAGAATGGTGCTAGAAAAGCCCAGCAGGTCAGGCAGCATCTGAGGAGCAGGAAAATTGATGTCTTGGGCAGGGGCCCTTCATTAGTTAGACTGTTCAAAACTGGGGGACATATTTTTAAGGTGAGAGGAAAAAGATTTAAAGAGAACATGAGGGACAACCTCTTTACACAGAGTGGTTTGTATGGGGAATGAACTGCCAGAGGGAGTGGTGGATGCAGGTACAGTTGCAACATTTAAAAGACATTTGGATAAATACAAGAATAGGACAGGTTTGGAGGGACATGGAGCAAATGCAAGCAAGTGGGACTAGTTTGGCTTGGAACAAGGTCCACATGGACTAGTTGGACTGAAGGGTCTGTATCCATGCTGTATGACTTTATGATCTCTGACTGTCATTATGATGTTTTCTATAAATGCATGCTTGGTGAATTGGTGTGGAAATAACCCTGCCTGGAATGGTGATATGAGACCATAATGTGTAGTTGGGGCTGCAGACTGGCTAATAGAGCATGAGTGGCTTTTGGGGTTGGGTGCATAACATGGCATGAGCAAATATGTATACATATAGGAAATACATAGGTGTGAAGGTGTGTAAGCATTGAAACAGGCCTTTCGAACACCCAGCACCCCATGGCCACCACTAAACATTTCCCAGGTTGGATGGCCAGACTACAACTTTCATCCATCTCCCAGTTGTGAAAATCCTCTCATCACAAGCACTTTCTCCTTCGATAAGTAGGCTGAGCAAGGAATTTAACTTTCACTAATTGCCTCAAGTATGAAAATCCAGACCTAAATCAGGAAATTGCATACCATTAATCTCTTATTTTCCATCCTTTACAATGAACAGTCAGAACCGTAGACTAAAGTTGTAGAATTTAGTTCTTATGAAGCACTTAACTGGAAAATCCTGACCAAATATTTAATTATTAATTATATTTCTGACCACTAGATGGCAACATATAACTTGACACACCTGATTACAACTGCTTTTTTGATAATAAATTCAAAATCCAAATAAACTTGCAACGTTGGCACATATTATGTTATCTATCACATGGTGACATCTTAGTATTTTTGAAAATTTCTGGATAGCTTGTTGTTACTTTGCTCTGTTGTATGGGCAGATACCAGCCTAGCCCACTGTGAGATCTCTCTCATTCATTCCTAAAGCTATAGGAGAAATGCATTAATAGCTGCCTTAAACAGCTCTCAAAATGTAATCAATATGACTACATGACAGTAAAATTAGTGTTAACGTGTACCTGTGAAGGCTTAATATAAACAAAACATGCCTTTGAGGCAAGCTTACAAGAATGCAAATCAGTAGATGGGTCATTTAGCATGCCCTGCCAGTTATGGACCTGTGTGAGATTGTGACTTCTTCCCAGGTAGCTGAACAGCCTGGGCCTGAGAACAAGATACAGAGAAGGTATCAGACCTCCAGCAAAGAAGCTCTCTCTGTTCTTTGCAGTAACAGTCAAAGCTAAGCCTGAAGAAAAATAAGTTATCTTTCCTTGAGCAGTTGCTATAGACTGACTTTTAATTGATAAGCCAGACATTTTCTAACTGAAAAAGCCACGCTGTGCCTCTTGCAAACCAGTGGAAGCATCTGGAGAAGGATGACTAAGAAGCAGCATAAGAACGGTAAGAATCATCTCAGTAACCATTTTGAACAGGAATCACTGACCTCCCTTCCCAGTCTTTCCCTCTGTCCATAAGCATCACTGTTTTTCCCTGTCTGTTGGTCTGTGTGTGCATTAGGGGAACTTATACAGGAATTATATGCTGATGGTTCATAGTTGTTTACCTGTACCTAGATCTAATTACCTGTGATAAATAGTAATCATTGTTAGTAAAGAAATCTGTTCCATGTTTTCTGCCAATCTGGGTTTGAAAGTCTTGTAAAATTGGAGAATAGTGTGTACTTTTTAGTATCTTTTACCTTTGTGACAACTCTGGGAATAGCAGGCTTGATTTTCAGATTGTTACTCCAGTGAAGTTTAATGAAATCTGTTAGTTCTGCCACAATCTGCTCAGAATGTGAAGTAATTGATCAATTCAGGCTGGGGAAGTAATAAGGGAGAGCCAGGAAATGACAGACAAACTGAGTAAATACATTGCATCTGTCTTCATGGAAAATATGAATAACATTTCCAAAATACTAAATTATCAAGGAGCAAAGGGAAAGAGGAAATAAACGCAATAAATATCACCAAAGAAAAAAATACTGGGGTATAAATGGGGCTAAAGGCTAATCAGTCCCTGCACCTGAGGAGTTGAATCTTAGGATATTAAAGTGAGTAGCTATAGAAATAGTGGATGCACTGATATTAAGCATGGCTTAATAAAAGTTTGAATAGGAATTCATACCTGACAAATTCATTAGAATTATTTGAGACAGTAACATGCAGGATATATAAATGAGAACTAATAGATATAGTATATTTGGATTTTCAAATAAGTCTCACATAAAAGGCAACTGCATAAGTGGGGGTAGTATTTTCACATACATTGAGGACTGGCTAACCAATAGAACACAATCGGTTCAGATAAGAAGGCCATTGTGTGTGTGTGTGTGTGTGTGTGTGTGTGTGTGTTGGGGCCACAATTATTTACAATTTTATTAATAACAGAAGTGAATGTATATTGCCAAGTTTGTAGATGATGCAAAAATAGGAAGGAAGGTGGGAAGATGAGTGAGGATGTAACAAAGGCTACAGAGAGATGTAGACAAGTGACTAGGCAAAATCTTGGCGGATGTAACTTCATTTTCCCAAATTATGTTATGTCCTTGGAGCAAGAAAGGAGGAGCTGAATATTATTTAGATGGAGAATTATTGTGGAATGCTGCAGCACAGTGGGAATTGAGGAACATCATGCACCAAAAGCTAGCATAGAACTTCAGCAGTTATAAGAAAGGCAAATAGAATGCTGACCTTGATTTCAAAGAATGGAATATAAAAATTGGGATGTCTTGCTTAAACTATACAATGCTAAATCATGCAATTAGTTGGATCACTAAAAGAACAGTTTTGGTATTCTTATCGCTGTTGTAACCCCCTTGTCCAAGAAAGGATCAAGACAAATGATGGAAAATTATAGGCCAATTAGCCTAACCTCAGTTGTAGGTAAAATTCAGGAATCCATCATTAAGGATGAAATTTCTAAATTCTTGGAAGTGCAGGGTCGGATTAGAACAAGTCAGCATGGATTCTGTAAGGGGAGGTCGTGCCTGACAAACCTGTTAGAATTCTTTTGAAGAGGAAACAAGTAGGTTAGACCAGGGAAACCCAGTGGATGTCATCTATCTAGACTTCCAAAAGGCCTTTGACAAGATGCTGAGTAAGGTGAAGGCCCATGGTGTTTGAGGTGAGATACTGGCATGGATTGGGGATTGGCTGTCTGACAGAAGGCAGAAACTTGGGATAAAATGTACTTTTTCGAATGGCAGCTAGTGACCAGTGGGGTCCCACAGGATTCAGTTTTGGGGCCGCAGCTGTTCACATTATGTATTAATGGTCTGGATGAAGGGATGGGGGCATTCTGGCAAAGTTCACCAATGATACAAAGTTAAGCAGACAGGCAAGTAGTACTGAGGAGGATGCAGAAAAATTTCGATGGTTTAGGAGAGTGGTCCAAGAAATGGCTGAAATTCAATGTGAGCAAGTGTGAGGTCTTGCCCTTTGGAAAAAAGAATACAGGCAAGGACTATCTTTTAAATGGTGAGATAATTTATAAAGCCAAAGTACAAAAGGATCTGGATTGATTTGCAGGTTGAGTCCATGATTAAGAAAGCAAATTTAATGTTGTCATTTATCTCAAGAGGGTTGGAATATAAAAACAGCGATGTGCTCCTGAGATTTTATAAAGCTCTAGGTGGGCCCCATTTTAGAATACTGTGTCCAGTTGTGGCCCCCACACCTCTGGAAGGACATACTGGCACCGGAGTGTGTCCAGCGGAGATTCACACGGTTGATCCCTGGAATAGTAGGCCTAACATATGATGATTGGTTGAGGATCCTGGGATTGTATTCATTAGAGTTTAGAAGGTTGAGTGGAGATCTAATAGAAACTTATAAGATAATGCATGGCTTAGAAAGGGTAGACACTGTGAAGTTGCTCCCATTAGGCGGGGCGACTAGGACCCGTGGGCATGGCCTTAAAATTAGAGGGGGTCAATTTAGAACGGAAATGAGGAGACATTTCTTCAGCCAGAGAGTGGGGGGCCTGTGGAATTCACTACCATGGAGCGCAGTGGAGGCTGGGACGTTGGGTGTCTTCAAGGCAGAGATTGATAAATTCTTGATCTTGCAAGGAATTAAGGGCTATGGGGAGAGTGTGGGTAAGTGGAATTGAAACATCCATTAGCCAAATGGCCTTGCTTCCACTCCTGTGTCTTATGGTCTTATCTGAGGAAAGACGTATTGGCACTGAAGGTAGTCCAGAAGTGTTTCACTGGAGTGATATGGAGAGAATTTCTTATGAGGAGAGGTTGAGTCTACTGGACCTATACTCATTGGAGTTTAGAAGAGTCAGTGGTGACCTTACTGAAACATAGAAAATTCATATGGGGATGACTGGGTAGATGGTAAGAGGTTGTTTCCCTTTGTGGGAAAGTCTGGAACCTGGCAGTATTATCTCAGAAAGAAAAATGCCCATTAAAGCAGAGATAAAGATGAAATTATTCTCTGAGGGCAGTGAATCTGTGCAGTTCTTTACCAGAGACGTCTACAGAGGCTGGAATATTAAATATAGTCAAGGCTGTCTAGACAGATTTTTAATCATTAAGTGAATCAAGAAGTTTTGACAGAAGGCAGAAAGTGAAATTGTGAATTATCAGATTAACCAATCTCATTGAATGATGGAGCAAATTCAATGGGCCAAATGGCCTACATCTGCTCCTACATTTTATGGGTCCAGCTGGCATTGCAGTGAAGTGGTCATAAGGTCAAATTCCAAATTCAGCTTCTACCTTGAAATTCATTAAAACTGAATTCAATAAATCTGTTAATTTGTTGCTGGCACCAAAGTAAAGGAAAGTTATGGGGTGGCTGTGAAAACCAGCCCGTGGTTGACTCTTACATTCTTTGAAATGGTTGAGTAAGCCTCTCAATTATACAAACAATCATTTAAATGGGCTTACTGTTTTCACAGGAATGCGTATGATCAATAAATATATTGCCATTCCCTGAAACCAAATAAGAAAATAGGGTACAAGAACATGGTAATTTCAGGATCCTTTTTCAGTTAATCTAGGAAATTCCAATAATTTTGTATCTCGGGATCAATTTCAAAGGCTAGATTTCATGGCCTCAGTCAGGAGCTGGTTTTGGCAAGGGGTGCACGTAAAATATATAAATGGCTTGCACAATACCATCTCTTCAGCATCGACCAACTCCCCACAACATGTTGAGGAAATCAGCAGCCTGCCTGCCATCTGAACAAAAATGGGCAACTGACTCTATTAAGAAGCTAATTCAGCCAAATAACACACTGTTCTTGCCTTAAAACAATTTATGTGGGCAGGCAAGAAATGGATGTGCATTTTTTGGCAGGAACCTATGTGCACACTGGGGACACTTCCCAATGTTATTCCCCACTTAGTTCCTCCCTGCATCAAATACACCCATGCTCCCTTAAACCTCTATCTTGATTCACAGATATCTTGCAACCCTAAGTGCCTGGGCATAGCCCTGATTCTACAAGAATCATTAGTTTTCCCTCTGGTCCTCCATCCAGATTCAGCTGCTGTTTCTGTTCAATCAGTTTAGCTAGCAGCTTGAGGATGGGTCATCCTTCCACTGAGGAATGGCAAGTCCTACCTCATTCCTTAAAGCCACCCACAGTGTGTTATCGCTGCAGGGCAGGCATTTTAAGTACTGGACAATCTCGACTCTACTTTTCCTTTTGGTGGTTGTGTAGGTGGAAGGCAAAACAATGTGCATCTCACCATAATATTAAAATTCAACCCTGGGATCCTTGAAACATTGGATATCTCTACTTTTGTAATGATTGTTCCCTTTAGCTTCTGTTACTATTTCAACTATCCTTATTTTTGAATTCAAGAAACAAGACAGCAGCCTTCATTATTTGATTACCTTTATTAACAGTTTCACATCGGTAATCTCAACTCAGTCCTTTTCTCTCGGAATCTATGTTTTATGTTACTGGCTTCTTTAAACTTGAATTAATCTTGTGTTTCTTGTTGCTGGATTTTTCCCAGCGTTTGACCAGATTTCCATTTGTTTCTTCCTCAACTTATTATATCATACAGAATAAGTGCCACCCTTCAAAGTCATCCAGGATTTGTGACATCAAAGTTGAAAGGTCAATAGAGTTGAAGAGATTGTAAAATGCATTCAAATACACAGGTATCTACTAAAAGGACTATCAATTAACCACAACTTTAATTTAATCCCATTTAATTGTAACCATTAGTTTCCACAATTCACATTTGAAATTCCTGACATCATTTTCTTTATTGGTCTGTATTGGATAAAATTCTTTCTACAGGTTAATTTTAGAGAGGAAGATTGGAGTCTTGTGAAGTTGAGATCCAATTGAAAATGATGGGTGATTCCAGGATTCCCATCCCTGATTTCTTGTGCCCCCACCTTTCGCTGGAATGGAACGAGGGTACGGGTTAGTCTGCCCTGTCAACCTGACTAACTTCACTTTGAGCTGGGCTTCTGCTAGCACACAGCACTTTTTGTGGAGTTACCACATATACTCGTGTAAAAGTTGAATTTTTTAGACTATTTTTAAATGTTCAATTTATAGAGTTGACTATTACACGGGCACGAGTTTTGAGGGGCTGAAATTCAAAATACCGAATTATTAGCTGAAGTCAATTTGATTGCTCAACTAATCCCAGGTAAAGAAGAAAAACAGAATGAGTTATATTAAAAGTAATTACCGGATAAAAGCAAGAGAAACAAGAATGAATTACTGGTAGTAAATTTTATTTATACGTACCAGTATAAAAATTTAACATGTCAATGATTCAGTACAATCCTGCAAAATCGGTGTTCAACATTGTCCTGGCCTGGTATAATGGCACACTTAAAATTAAACATTTATTAAATTCTGAATGTGTAAGCAAGTTGAACTTTCCTGCCAAATTTTTCCATTTCCCTTCCATTTACTCTTGTTTGTAATGAACCTCAGCAACATTAACACATGTCAAAGAATTAAAGATATATGTAGATAATATATCTCTTTTATTCATATATAATAGCACAATTAAAATGATTAACTTTAACGGTATTAACTTTTGGATGTATAGTGAACAAAGTGTGATAAGTACCAATAGACTTAGTACCGGTCTGAATGAATGAATCAAAGTGTGCTGCAGTAAACCAAGTGGCTAAGTAGAGTAATGAATGGAGACGCAATATAATAAACAAAGAGCGATGAGTAGAGTTAACAGTATGAATGAATGTGATTTTGTTTAAATGGGTTAATGGGAACATGCAGTTTTCTTTGTAAGTGGTTTATAATGTGATATAGTAGAGTCAACTTTTACACGAGATATATGGAAAATACAAGATTTTTGGCCAGAATCAGGGGTCAACTTTTACATGAGATCAACTCTTACATGAGTATATACAGTAGTTGAGTTTTCAGTGACTTGTGGTTCATAAATCTCAGGTGTTGAGTTATTGCCTGGATTTGAAGGACAAGTTCAAAAGTTAATGCTTATGCACCTTGCCCTCAGCAGTACAACCACCACACCCCATACCTCACTAACTGCCCCATCAGTACTAACACATCCACATCCAACCTCCTTCATGATCACTTACAGCCCCATTCCAACTCCTTATTCCACTAATCCCAGAAGTCTCTCATACCCTCCAAACTCAACCTACTCTGTTACAGGATCAATTAATTAGAACTGCTTTGGAAAAAACACATTCATAATTAAAAGTATTGTTCCTCCTACAATGCTATAGAAGTGTTAATCTAATGAACTGACAGCCCATAGTCATAAATGGATTGAGTGGAAGGTTACTTAAACAGCTTGAGAGAACTGTAACTTTTATTCATTGACATCTTAATGTGATTCGAATAAATTATTTTTACTGTTATCTTTTTTGTCATTATCTCAATGTTTATTTGCTCTGAATTATGAGATCTGAAGTGCTTAAAGATTTTGTTACTGATAGTTTAAATGTCCATTTGATGGACACTTCGTTAGGGCTGTGGGAACACCATTTTTTAAAGAAATATGAATGGGCGTTTTCTTTTTCTAAGTAGTTTCACATATGCCATTGTTATCATAGGGTTAGTGTGGTATTCTGGCTGAATGGACATTTAAGGACTGCGACGTGGCATGGAGAGTATAAGGGTCATGGATGGGGTTGGGATAGCATGGAGGCCATAGTTATGACACAGGAAATATATGGGGAAGGGGCTGATGGGGTGTGAGGGATAAATATAGCCATAGAACTGGGACCATGTCCCGGAGAAGTGAGATGGTATTTTTATGCAGCCCACCTTGGGCTTCAGTGGCCTTTGTGGCTGCTTCTGATCTTATCAGAGTGGCACGTGCCAATACTTTCCTGCACCTACTATGACCCCCAAATCCCCTCCCCTACCCCCAACGCCAAGAGAAGATCAGTTCACTTAGACTTTCCATCAAAATGGTGGATGCGAATGGGAAATTTCCCAACTCTAACTACCTACTATGGTAGTGAAAATCCAAGCCAGATATATTCAGAGTTGTTCACTGCTTGGTTTAATGACTCATACTGCTGATGAATAAATTCAGTTCTTTAATTTTATTACTTCAAGTTTGTCCATTCTCTCCAGCTCATCACATATTATCTCAGATTTGAACTGGAACTTTCCTTGCTAGATGTCTGGCTGTGGAAATATGCTGTGCCTTTCTGCCACAAAATCTAAATGATTGCATAAGTGAGCAAACTTCTCTAACACTGCATTTACTGTTAAGTGTTTATATCTACTGTTTTTATATATTCTAAATGGTAGAATACTTGTGGTCTATTTGATGTTCCTGTGTTTAGTCTTTAGTATTTGGTTTTGGATCCACCTACCAGATCATAGTTTCCTATGCCTGGATGTTCTGGACAGTGTACATCGCTACCTTTGATTCAACTTGCTCAATTTTCTACTTAAAAGTCTGTAAAGTGACTGACGTGATGCTAAATTGAGTTTTCTAGCAAAACTGCTAATTCTCGATCTACCATTTTTCTTGAAGTTGTACATTTAACACTATCTCCTGTCGGTGTTTCATCCATAAAACAAATCGTTCTCACTCTATCTTAGATTATTCTTCCATTCGTGAAATTCCTTGTTGTGTTTCCTTCTTTATATGATCAAGATGCTCTTGCTTTGGTTTTGAACACTTTTTTTTTCAAAATGGTTTTGTTTTTCATTCTGCACTGACACTTGGTCAACACTGGGTATCTCTTTTTCATTTTGGAATTTACCACTAATTATCAAGATAAGCTACACATTCTTTTCTTCTCAAGCTGTTCAAAGCAATATCTCAGCTCCATTTGCATTGTTTCTACAAGTGTGATTACTACAAAAATGTTTTAACTACATTTTTGCTGACTGCTCCTGCTGTATAAATATCAACAACTGTTTAATTCTAAACCTTTGCTTTAGTTACCTGGCTCCTACTTGATCATCTTTAATGGCTAGAAAGCAGTTTCCAATGAAGGATCCATAGTGACAAGATGTATATTCATATGTAAATATTGTTCAACCTCTCTCCATAACATCAGAAGATCAGCAGGAAATGGTGTAAATGCTATGTATAGTGTTCCTCTGGGAGTTGTACTAACCTTCCATTTGGCATCCTGAGTACCTCTGTAGAAACTAATGGTATACTGACCAAAGATTTCTTCATGCACTTGAAGATCATATTAAAGGTGCTTTACATGAATAAGATTCTTGAGGTGTGAAACATTCCTCAACTTTAGCTACTAGTAGATTTATTTTTCCCTTTCCATAAAGAAAATTAAGACCCCTCTTCTTTCTTAGGCATTACATATATTAAAATTCAAGTATGCATTTGTCTATTCTCTCTTGTATATTAATTACAGTTGCAATACTTCGAAAGCATTGTGTTAAATGGCCCCATTCTTCATGACTGCTGCTGAAAATGTGTTGCTGGAAAAGCACAGCAGGTCAAGCAGCATCCAAGGAGCAGGAAAATCGATGTTTCAGGCATGAGCCCTTCGCTCATGCCCAAAACGTCGATTCTCCTGTTCCTTGGATGCTGCCTGACCTGCTGTGCTTTTCCAGCAACACATTTTCAGCTCTGATCTCCAGCATCTGCAGTCCTCACTTTTTCCCATTCTTCATGATGTTTTGTTCCAGTGTGATACAATATGGAATTTTAAAACTTTAATTTCTATCTTAATCTAAAACCATGTGTGCTAACTATTTGAATATCAGCTCTTAGGTGACTGAATAAAGTTTGATATTGTAGACAAAGTACCTCTTTACTTTAAGTATGATGTCATAGTTTTCACTTTATTGCAGCAAATGGCTGCACTGAAAAAAAAATCGTCTGCAATGTTTTCTTCCTCATTCCAACTTCTCTTATGGGGTGTAATGATGCATCATCGATTTGTACGTATGAAGACAGATTTCACATTCCTACATTCCCAGCAGGAAGAGAAACTTACTTCAACTGTACCATGTGAGATCAAATGCATACACCCTGCAATTTTCTGTCCACTGAAGTGAATGCTTGTGATCTAGTTTTATTGTCAATTGTCATGAAACCTATCTGGCTCACTAATATCCTTAGGGGACGGAGTTCTGCCATGCTTATCTGGCATACTTTACACATGATTCCAGATCCACAGTAATATGATTGGCTCTTAACTACCCTCTGAAATGACCTAGCAAGCCACTTGGTGCAAGGGCAATTGGAGATGGGTGACAAATGCTGGTCTTGCCAATACTACCCAGAATCCAGGGAAGCATAAAGGGTCACTGTGTGTGCTACCTCTTGTTGTGAGGAAAACTGGAAAAAATGTTTGCATAGAATTGAAATAAATATTTTAAACATTTGGATAAGTTTATCAAGATGAAGAATGTTATTGATGAGGAGTGAAAGCATTTCCTATTTCAATATCAAACCAGTTGAGACTAGGATAGCAACTGTAAAATAAAACTCACTTAAGTATAATCAAACATGAACCTTGGTCCAGTCTGTCAAGAGTAATCTCTACTGGACTTGTGATACTTTAGTATAGTTTCAGTAATTGCTTTCAGCCTTACATAAGGCTGCAAAATATCAGTAACGTCGTCAGTAAAATGGGTAAGTAGAGATAGACAATTGAATTGAAATAGTTGGACAATCTGTCTAAAGTGGACTCATGATGTATTATGCTCTAAAAATAAGGAAAATCAGTTAAATAACATATTTCTCATTATTTGTACCACAGAACTAACTTTGGCTTTTGAAAGACAGGGATGTTAAGTGCTTCAAGGAGAAATTTGAAGGCTGGCTTCCTGAAACAATTGGAGGTGATGGAGTGGCAATGTCACTAGACTAATAATCCAAAATCACAGGCTGAGATTTTATGGACTAGGTTCAAATATTGCCATGGCAGGTGGTAAATTTTGAAATCAATAAAACCTGAATTTAGCCTAATGGTAGCCATGTAACCACACAACTGTTATTTTTAAAAATTAGCTCATCAATGTCCTTTGTAGAAGGGAATCTAGCATCCTTCCTTAGTTCTGCCGACATGTTGTCCACATCAACAGAAATGTAATTAACACTTAAATGCCTGCTGAAATGTTCTAGCAGCCATTTGTTGTAACAAGAAACCAGGTGGACAATGGCATCTACCAGGTACTTAAGTAATAACGGCAAACCCAGCCCTGTTGAGACTGAAAAGTCCTCCTTACCAGCATCTGGGAACTTGTGCAAAAGTGTTCCATAGATTAGTCAAGCAACAGCCTTACATAGTCATACTCATGGAATCATAGTTTGCAGACATCCAACCCTGAGGTGGGCAGCAGCTTCATATACAGTCAGTAAGGAATTGTACTGGAAATCCTCAACAATGACTCTGGATCACATGAAGTCTCATAGGATCAGGCCAAATATGGGTAAGAATAACTCTTCCTATGTATCATACTCCCTAAGCTAATGAATCCATTCTCCTCCATGCTGAGCACCATTTGGAGAAAGCACAAAGAGTGGCAAAGGCATCGAGTGTTTTCTAGTTCGCAATGGACTACAATTTCCATCACCAAGAATGGTTTAGCAGCGTTATTACTGTCTGAGCAGGCCAAGCCATAAAGGACATAACTTTACAGTCAGTCTGTGGTATGTAGTGAGGGAACTAGCAAAAGGGAAAAATCAACTTCTTCACCAATTTACCTGTCACAGTTGCATTTGTTCGGGTTGAAATCAGCATGAGTGACAACTGCACAGTCCTTAAGGACGTCATGTCCTGTCTTCACATACAGGATACATTCATCTATTTTTGTGGCACTATCACTGTGTTAAATAGATTAGATGTCAAATAGATCCAGCAACTTAAAATTGGGCATCTATGAGACACTGTGTATCATCAGCCTCAGAATTGGACAATAATCTCAGAATTCCTATTGTGTGGAAGCAGGCCATTCATCCCATTGAGTCCACACCAACCATCCGAAGAGCATCCCACCCAGACCCACCCACTATTCTATCTCAGCATTTCCCATGGCTAAACCACCTAGCCTTCACATCCCTGCACACTATGGACAATTTAGCATAGCCAATCCACCTAACCTACACATCTTTGAACTTTGGGGGAAACTGGAGCACCCAAAGGAAACCCACGCAGACACAACGAGAATGTGCAAACTCCACACAGACAGTTGCCTGAGGGTGGAATCGAACCTGGGTCCCTGGTGCTGTGAGGTAGCAGTGCTAACCACTGAGCCGCCATGCTGCCTTTGTAACCTCATGACCCAGCATTTCCCCATGGGGATCAATTATGATTCAATGAAGATTTCAGGAGGACATGGCAGAAGCAGCAGCAGGGTGCAATTACGACACAGGACTATTTACATACTAAACAGTAAGGTAAGTAAGCAACAGACAGAGCTAAGCAATCATATAGCCATTGGATCAGGCCTAAGATGTGCAGTCCTGCCACAATTGTGAAAAAGTGGCGGATAATTAACAACAGGAGATGAAGGGTCCATGAATATCCCTATCCTCAATGATGGGGGAACCCAGTACATTAGTGCAAAAGACAAAGATAAAGCATTTGCACCAATCTTCAGTCAGATCCATCTCGGTCTCCTCCAGAGGTCCCTAACATGACAGATACTGGTGTTTAAACAATTTGATTCGCTCCACGTGATATCAAGAAACAACTGAAGATACTGGATACTGCAGATAAAATTATGCCCTGACAAGATTCTGACAATACTTGTGCTCTAGAATTAGCCATACACCTCCAGGCAAGCTGTTCAATTGGTGATACAACCTTGGCAGTACCTGACAATGTGGAAATTTGCCTAGGTAGTTGATACGCACACAAAGCAGGACAGATCCCACCTAGTCAATTGTCACCCTGGATTATCATGCCAGACCATCAATAAAGTGATAGAAGGGGTCATCGACAAAACTTTATGCAGCATTTGGAAAACAATAACCTGCTCACTGAGGCTCAGTTGGGTCCTGCCAGGGCCACTCATCTCATCACAACGTTGGTCCAAATGTGGACAAAAAGAGGTGAATTCTAGAGGTGAGAGTGCCTGCCCTTGATAATAAGGCTGCATTTAGCAGAGTGTAGTATCAAAGAACCCTAGCAAAACTGAAGTCAATGGAAACCGGGGAATACACTCCTCTGGTTGGAATCATACACGGTTCAAAGGAACATGGCTGCGGTTTTTGGAGGCCAATCATCTCAGCTCCAGGACATTTCTGCAGGAGTTCATCTGGGTTGGGTCCTAGACAGCATTCCCTTGAATTGCCTTACCTGTGAGACCCATATGTGGCAGCGACTTCTGGAATGGGAGGTCAATGCCATGACTGGCATGCCGATGCCGATTGCTATGCGTGGAACATAGGAGCAGTTGCATGTGTGTGCATCCTCACAGATTAGAGTGAATATTGGTCCTGGGCCCAACCATCTTCAGCTGCTTTAGCAATGACTATTTTTATATCAAAAGGTCAGAAGTGGGGATATATACTGATGATTGCATAATGTTCAGCATCATTCACAAACTTCAGATACTGAGGTAGTCCAGATCCAAATAAACAAGACCTGGATAATGTCCAGGCTGGGACTGACAAGCAGCAAGTAACATTTGCACCTCACAAATGCAGGAATGAACATCTCCAAGAATGGAGATGGCACGGTGGCTCAGTGGTTAGGGCACTGCTGCCTCATAGTGCCAGGGACCCAGGTTCGATTCCAGCCTTGGTTGACTGTGTGGAGTTTGCACATTCACTCTGTGTCTGTGTGGGTTTTCTCCCACAAATTGCCCCATAGTGTTCAGGGATATGCAGGTTAGGTAAATTGGGCAAACTAAATTGTCAACAGTATTCAGGGATGTGTAGGCTAGGTGCATTACTCAGGGTAAATGTAGGGGAATGGGTCTAGGTGGCTTTCTCTTCAGAGTGTCAGTGTGGACTCGTTGGGCCGAAAGGCCTGTTTCCACACTGTAGGGATTCTGTAGAGATTTTTACCACTGTTCCTTGATATTTAATGACATTACCATCATTGAATTCCATATTTTTAATGGCTAACCATTGACTAGATACTGAACTGGACTGGCCCTACCTGTGGCTTCAAGAGCAGGTCCTAAGCTAGAAGTTTGCAGCACGCAATTCACATTCTGACTCCCTAAAGCCTGCCTACGTCTACAAGGCATCTCAACACCATCCAATACAAAGCATTGGGCAATAAATGCTGAAGTAGACAGAAATGACTACACCACATGAATGAATATATATATTTTAATTTGCCTGGTGTTTAGATTAGATTACCTGTAGTGTGGAAACAAGCCCTTCGGCCCAACAAGTCCATACTGACCCTCTGAAGAGTAACCCACCCAGACCCATTTCCTTTTGACTAATGCACCTAACATGATGGGCAATTTAGCATGGCCAATTCACCCGACCTGCACATGTTTGGATTGTGGGAGGAAGCTGGAGCACCCGAAGGAAACCTACGCAGACATGGAGAGAATGTGCAAACTCCACACAGACAGTCACTTGAGGCTGGAATCGAACCTGGCATCCTGGTGCTGTGAGGCAACAGTGCTTAAAAAAATTGAAGCTGAAAATGTGTTGCTGGAAAAGCGCAGCAGGTCAGGCAGCATCCAAGGAACAGGAGAATCGACGTTTCGGGCATCAGCCCTTCTTCAGGAATGAGGGTCTCATTCCTGAAGAAGGGCTGATGCCCGAAACGTCGATTCTCCTGTTCCTTGGGTGCTGCCTGACCTGCTGCGCTTTTCCAGCAACACATTTTCAGCTCTGATCTCCAGCATCTGCAGTCCTCACTTTCTCCTTAAAAAAATTGAAACAAAATTCAAAATATTGAAAACATTTTAAGCACGTTGAGCAAGGACTGCTGATCTTCATAGCTACAACAACTGAATTATTTCCCCTGTCCAAGACTGAAGCCTATTTAGCACTGTGATATAGATTTCTTGCCTGTGATATACAAATGACCCTTCTTTCAGTTAGGAGTTGGGCCAGGGATGCAGCAAATCCAAACAGGCTTGCCATGGAATCTCTTGAGTCAGTATCCTTGCTCATCTATAAGCAGTGCTTTATTACACTTAATAGTCTTTTAATTGAGTCCTTGCATTAACTATGTAGACTACTATCTATTTAACTGGATCAATAATCTTACAATTTGTAACATACCTGATAAGTTCCACTGTTTCAGAATACATCATGTATGGAGATTTGGCTTCAAGCGGTCCACGTTCCATTTCATTGCCACATTCAATAAAAGATAAAGCTGCATCTATATAATTCACCGCCTTTCCAAACTTATCCACCTAAACCAAACAAATATAGTCTCAAAATGAAATTTTCTGGCAAGGATATATTAAAATGTATAATTTTTCAAAAAGTTAACAGATTCAAATATAAAACTAAACATACCATGGCATCAGCTTTGTGCTTCTTTCTCTTTGCCTCCTGCATGTAGTAATCAGCATTTTGCTGCCTGCTTAAATATAAATTTAAAAATCCTAAAGTGGTGAATATTTTGAAGGCAGATTAACTACAAAAGTGATATGAATCAATCTAAAATGTCAGAAGTTACAATGGTGTATAGTGCTGATCTTTTTAAAGAGTTTAACTTAACACTAAATTTTCAGAGTGCCTTACTCACTTGTCATCAAAAACAAGCCTAGGTCTGCAGGAATCATTTTGCCACTTTGATGTCTCATGCCATGAATTTTCTTGAGGTGTTTGAAATAATTGATTATTGCAAAGTTGATTGCTGTTGGAGTTAATGTGGAGATCTTTCTGCAATACAAGTATAACTTTTTTTTTGCACAGACTATTCCAAAGTAGATCAGAATAACAAATGTGATAATAACATTAGTCACAAGAGCAGTTTTTAAAGGTTTGGTACTATGACAGATCATAGTTACACTGTGCTCATTAGCAATAGTCGAACATTGCAGTATAATAATTTCATTGAATCGTGTCAACTCTTTTGGTTCATTGTTAAACTATTTTGTCCACCTAAGAGGCTACTTCCAACCATGCTAATGACTTCTACAAGTTTGATTATATATGTGCCTTCCAATATTATTATCCGGATAACATAATTATTAATGGCATTGCACTAGAGGTGAGTTCGAGTACAATAATGAGTACTGGCAGAATTCCTGACAGTTGTGAGTCAGAACCAGAAAGAGTGTTAAGAAGGAACAAGTCACTCAAGAAATGAGTGACATTAGCTTTGAATCAGAATGAATCACTTAATACACAAGAAAAACTGCCAACCAGCCGCTGTTACATGTATGATTTAATTTAGGCAGATACTAAAGGAAAAAAATGTACCATCATACTCTCCCAGTTGATGGAAAATGGCTGGTATAGAATAGTCTGCCAAGTAAGAAAATGTAATAGAACTAGAAAGGAACAGATGCATTCTTTATCTTCTAAAATAAAATATAATATTATCCTTGCTTTCTGAAAATAGCACAACCTGTGCTTCTTATCAAAATTAGAGTTATTCACTGTACAGAAGGAGGCCATTTAGCCCATTGTATCCAAAACAAACCAGTCAGCCCCACCACTTTACTCAATCTCCATTGCACTACAGGCTTATTTCTTTCAAGTGCCCATCCAATGTATTTTTGAATTTTGGGTTAGTGGTGCTGGAAGACCACAGCAGTTCAGCACCACTAATTCAAAATATGATTTCCAGCATCTGCAGTCATTGTATTTTTGAAGTCTGTTTCTACCTCCACTACATTAATTTCTGCCTTCATTCGCTGCAGTGAGTTCCATGTCATTATCAGTTGCTGTGCAATTCTTCCTCACATTCCCCTTACCCAAGATCTTAAGTTGGATCCTAAATTGTGCTGGCTTATCCATGTCCTGTTGCACGTTATAGATCATTTCACAATTGATCAGACAACAGTTTTAAGTTTAGACATTAAATCCCAGCCAATGAGTAGTCATTAAATGATTCATTTGATATTAGTAGCATGTCCCTGAGTAATTCAAACCAACTGAGTGAATGCACAACTCTTTGTGTCACAACTGGTGTGAAATTTGCAGACCTCAGACTGAGAGGAAAAAAATCAAATAATCCTGTTGCTGCTATATACTGTGGTAGTACTGCTGTGTGGGCATGTTAAAGTGGTTGATCTATATTGCCTCTGACTGTTGAATAGCTGGCCAACATTTTGTTTGAATTCCATATGAAAAACAGCTTCTTGAACAAGATCATGGAAACTGCTTAACTTGCACAAAATGAAACCACAGTAAAAGTCAGTGCCTTCAGAAGAGCAGGGAAAGCTTTACTTTTAAAGTTACATATGGTCAACCTTTTAATCTATTGATAAATTAACAATATGCATGTACTGAGAATGAAACAAAAGAGTAAAACACTATGCTAGAAACTGTGGGTACTGAAATTATTGAAGTGAGTGAGCTTTGTTTCTCATAATACATTTTAAATGTGCTCTCATTCTATAATGCCACTTGTAGTATTTTATGCTGGAAAGGCTGAAAGAGTTATAGCAAATATGAAGCAGCTAAAACTGTAGACTAAATTCTTTGTTCAGTTACATCAATTCCAAGGTGTGCCTTGCAATCCTGAAGTATGAAAATTATTTAAATCAACCTGTTGTGACATAGCTTCATGATAGGTGGACTTGAATGCAGACTTTCTACCCAGAATTAGGAACACCCCCACTGTACCGCACAGCTGTTGCCTTGAAGTGTGTAACTGTACAAATTGGCCAGAGACTAATTCTGGGCTCCGGAACAAAAGAACAAGTTGGCAATTTTACTTGCTTCTCAGTTGCCAACAGATCTGGGACTGCAAGAATTGTACATGCTTGCAGTATAACACTCAGCCGATACACAGCTATAGAAGACTCTGGAGCTGGATTTTCCAGGCATGTTGTCAGCAGGGCAGGGATCAATTAAAATACAAGACGTGCCCCACCTACCACTTTGTTGCACCTTCCCCCATCCTGCCAAGCTGTCTCTATACTGTAATAAGGTAGATGGGTGGGTGCCAAAATTGTAAACAAACAATTGAAGTCAAATGAGTTTCTTACCAAGCTGATTGACTGGGATAATAGACTAAGAGAAACTGAGGACTTCAGGTGCTGGAGATCAGAGTCGAAAAATGTGGTGCTGGAAAAGCACAGCCAGTCAGGAAGCATCCGAGGAACAGGAGAATTGATGTTTCAAGCATAAGCTGTTTATCAGGAATCACATATGATTCTCACCCTGAAGAAGTTGAGGGGTTTGGATATGGCAGAGTCAAAGATGTTGACAGGTCAGAGATGAGAGGACTGTGGACTTAATTAAAAGGTTGGAGACATTGAGGAGCCAGAGATGTTGGGGGGTGGCGCTTTTAGGTTCACATGGTCAAAGGACATAGCGAATGGGAAGTTCATTGGATCAGCAGGTAAATGCCTTTCCACCTGCATCTTGGATTCAGCAATCCTCACCTTCATAGAAGCATGGGGTTTTGTGAGGCCAAGAATGTCCAGCATTACATTTGAAATGGAGATTAAAACCTGAGCATGAAGTCTGAAAATATTTAAGTGACCTGCCTATCTCTTAGGAATGGTTCCCTGCTTCCTCTTTCTCTTCCATTCTAACTGTCAGAGGCCAGGTTAGTGGCAGCTTGAGGCTGGGTATGAGATTTCTAACATTTTATGTCTCATCTGATGCAAATCTATATCCTGTTTGGGGGTTTAAATTTCACCCATTGTTCTCTTCATTTACTGGCTGTGAGTCTGCAGCAAAAAAATAGACCTGTATTTTTTTCAGGTACATCAGATATCTCAAAGCACTTAATAGTCAACTAAGTGCTTTTGAAATGGAGTCATTGTTATATAGCTAACACAGCAGTCAAGTTCCACACAGCAAGCTCCAACAAACTGCGGTGATAATGATCAAATAATCTATTGAGCGACAAATATTAACCAGAGATAACTCCCCTCCTCTCTTTTGAAACAGTGCCATGGATTATGTTACGTCCATCTAAGATGGTAGACAATGTTTAATGTCATACCATGGGACTAAAATAACAACCTTCTGACTCAGATTACCTACCCAGGACCAACACCTACAAAACCATCCCCATAAGTAAACAAAACTGCCTGTGTACCTACAGAAATAAATCAGTTCTTGGCTTTCAGAAAATCAAATCTCCAAGGATCTACAGATTTTATAATCAGAGGAAGCAGCCCTTCCTCCCACTGCCAATCAGGCTCGAAACAATGAAGAGTCAGGCTCTGGGCCTTCAAAGTTATATTTGGAATGAACTGAACAATACAAATGGAATGAACATAGCTAGGAACATTCAGAATGAATACAACCCTGTGTCATTTGTTCATTAAATGTAAGGCAGAGTGAGATCTGAGTGTCAGCTACAAATATCTGAAAGATCATAACACTTGATGACTGACCATTTGATAACTGAAGTTATAGGAAGGTAGTTGAACCAAACAGAACCTTCATAGGAAATGATAAGGTTAACTCCCATCGTCAGAAAATATTATTGTAAAGAAAAGAACTTTCTTTAGATGCATCTAAAAATGAATAATAAGCATTAATGTAGATCCTGACAATAATTTGTAACAGTCAAAAAGTGTGGTGCTGGAGAAGCACAACCAGTCAGGCAGCGTCTGAGGAGCAGGACAGTTGACGTTTCGGGCATAAGCCCTTCATCAAGAATGCCCGAAATGTCGACTCTCCTGCTCCTCAGATGCTGCCTAACCTGCTATGTTTTTCCAGTGCCTCACTTTTTGACTCTGACTCTCCAGCATTTGCAGTCCTACTTTTTCCTAATAATTTGTAACATGCTTTCCTCTGCTGCAAATGCTGTCTGACAAGCTAAGTAGTGACAGCATTTTCTGTTTCCCTCTTAGATTTCTTTCATCTCCAGGATGAAACAAATCAGCCAGGCTCCAGGTTTGACCATCTGTTTCCTTCTTACATGATATAAATGACCAAAGGCAGTCAATGGGTAATAGAATAACAAGACCAAATATACCCATTCACAGGAAAAGGATCAAAACAAAATCAGCATTGTTCTCACTGCATGTTCTATAGTACAAATCATATGAGGGCAAAATGTTACCATGCTTCTTTTGTTTATTGTGCCCACTCAATTTGCAATTGAAAGAAAGCAATTAACTTGTTTCATCAAGTTACCAGTGCCTGGAATTTTGAGGTATAATGTTACAAGTGCCAATATTTCTCTCCATATCTGCTAACCAGATAATAATTACAGTGTATTTATAGAATGCACTGGATTAGTCTGTAACCCAAACATTGAAAATTTAATAAATGAAGTTTTTTGTTACAGACTAACCTAATTTAATCTTATTTATTCTCATGATCTCACATCAATCATGTCATTGTGGTTTTGAATCTCACCACTGCTTGTGCACAGCTGCTGATTGCAATGAAATTGAAATTTACCAGTTCTGCAAATAAATATTTTACTTAGCAAATTCAGATGAAAAATGCTTCATTCTGTAAACATGAAAAAGAACATCAGAATAAAATATTAACCAGGATATTTTGAGAAGGCTGCTGTAACCTCAGTGGAAGCTTGGCAAAAATGCATATAGTCCATCTGCAATTTCCACCAAAGTTAGTGCACCGATTGGTAGAATCCTTGTGGAACCTGCTTATGTTTGTCTCTGCAGTTGGCAGAAAGTTAGTACCTTACAGCATGCATTATGTTCAGGCTGATAAATACAAATAGACTAAAGCATAATAGATTCAAATAACTGTTATATTTCTGGACTAATAAACTCAGCTTAAGTAACAATGTTAAAAATAATTTTGTTACGATAAAAGTAGTGCACGAATACCAGGAGTAGGTTTACTTCAGTGATATTAACCCTAAACTAATTAAATAAATCAGCACGTCAACAGTTAGTTTTAATATCAATTGAATTCAATAATGGGTCCCTGATAGTAAGGCAGGGAGTGCAGCTCAGTGTATCATCTATTGCCAGGTGCATGTGTTTTTAAGGGCTCTCAAAGAATGAGCACACTTTCTGGTGTTTTAGGTGTCTGCATTTAGAGAAGAGAATTGCATTGTGTACTACTATGCCATTAAACTACAATCTAAATTTGTTCAACAGCCCCATAATATCATTTCACTTAAAACATCAGATCTTTTTCTATTTTACTTTGCCTGCAGTTCATAGTATAATAGCGGTATGCTGGGGAATGTTATGGAATTTTTCATATCTTTAATATGTCGTAAATTCTGTGCCTACAGAATGCGCAGCTCATCTTATGCTCTCACTCCTTCATTCCTTTTCATTGTGGTTAGTATGGATGTACTTTAACAGAACAGCCAGTAAAATTCTTGAAGATTACTCCTTTTCTGTCAGAGAATATTTGCAATCAGTTTCATGGCCTGCAATGAGTATGAGGAATTCTGTGGTTAAATTACTTAGAGTTAAATTAACTTTACAGTGGAGAAGCAGGCCACTTGGCTAGGCAAGTGCATTTTTCCACGTGAGCCTCTTCCTATTGAAGCTAACCCAATCAACATTTCTTTCTACTGTTTTTACACTCATGCGCTTGTCTTTCTGGAATACACCTATGAATGAATTCCTTCATGTATGCTTATCCTGATTCTAAAGAGTTTCTGCAGATATGATAGCAATATCTATTTTATATTCCCACAGTATAATCTCCACAGTCTCTTGTACCACATCAGATATTAGTTTGGTGCGTTAGATCTTGAATACATCAGTAGAAAAGGGACTATTTTTGTTACTTCAATAAGTTTCACGTGCTGTGGTACGACATTTTTAGCTAATCAGAACCATTCAACTCTCCCATCACGATACAGATAGTTGGGTAATTTGGTCTAAATCTAACAACAGGTAAACTAAAAGGACTCAGCGATCTTCACAATGATGAAGCAAAATGCAAAATGCGCAGTATGTTACACAATTATATGTTATGCAGAGTTTGGGTGTTATGTTTACTTACATTGGAGGCTTGAGTGCAACTCTGTAGTTTAGACTCAGATTTCCAATTTAAGGAAGGTAAAGGTAACGAGGATTTGTTAGGTGAAACAGTATCATTGCCTCCTCCAGCAGTGATGTTGTTTTCATCAGGGTACTTCTGATTAGAAATGCCAGGTAATGGTGAAATAAAGGGATGAATTATTTTTTCTGTCCCATTTGTTTGTTTGGATAACCTATATTAGGATAACAACAAAAGGAAAAAGTGGAATCACAATACCGGTGTATAAGACAACAATAACATTAAAGAACTATTTGTTGTTTATCCTAACTACCTAGCTTTTGCTTTTTGTACACTAGATATTAAGGGTAAAAATTCCATTGAGTTTGGAGTGCATACGTGCTGCACTTGTATAAAAGAGATACACTTAGCGTGTATTGGGCCATTTTCTGAAAGTGTCTGAGGAGGAAAGAATGGGAAATCTATAGCAAGCACTTAAACCTATTGGTACAGCTTATGAAAGTATATTTTGTTCTTCTCTTTATGAAAATGTTAGTTTTTTTTATTTCTGCACATTTCATACAAGGAGTGAGGACACGCTGGGAGGAGAGAGGCGATTATGCTTCTTCAGAAACAATACTGAAAATTATTCTCAGAGGAGTGTTGTCAGGGGTAGATAACATATTTAGTTTGAGGAGCACTGCTTCCTCACTCTATAAAGAACTCATCAGTCAGGGTTGCATTGAGAGATGGGAGAGATGAAGTTTCTATTGGTTGAGGTCTTCCTCTCAAATGAATGGAAATAACAATGAGAATATTTACTGGAATATAATAAAGGTATTGCAGAAACCTCCAAGATAATTTGCATGGGACCCATAGGGGGTGGAACGACATGGGCTATGGATAGAATTGCAGCAGAAATGCACAAGGCGGCTAGCAAGGCCTATTTTGACATCTGGAGCAACCACTGCATCTTTTATACATTTGCCAGTTATGTAAAGAGTATCTCACTAGGCAGCAGTGAGTTGCCAATTCAGGGAGATTATTCGTTAAACATCCTATTAATACCACAATTTGCCTTATTAGTATTCAGAATATTAATATTCAAATTGGATGTGAGGGACCCCGTAGGGTGGGATAGATGGTTAATGATGTATGTTTGGTAAGAGACGATAAGAAAATTTGCTGAGCCTTGTGAGGATTTTAAGAACTTGATGCAATTTGTACATAGCCATAAAATTGTATGGTTCAGACCTTAGAATGTAATATCATATTGTAGTTATGATGACCACTAAAAAAACTGTAAGCTGAAGGAATGCTGTCCATTTCTGTTCATAAATCTACCGCTGTGATCTCGTTATAGACCAGTTTCATTTTGTCTTAAATCCGAGATCTCAGATATTTATTAATGGATTGAGGCCCCAAAGTTCATGAATTAAATGAAAATAATTTTAATATTCAAACATCAAATATCATGAACACTAATAACTATCAATTTTATTGGCAGTTGTGTAAAAGATATTAAAAATACCACTTCAACGAATGCAGATGCTTAGACTGTAAGCTGAATGTCCTCGCTCAATTTTCATTCCACACCCATTTCGACAATATTCATTGCTGACTGGGAAATGAACAATAGATTTGGGCCATCAAGAAGTTAATTGTACGGGGATGTAGATTGTATGTCTGATTCGATTTCAAAAGCTTTTTAAAATTTAGAATATCCTGATTGCAAAGTCAAGAACAATGCTTTCAACCAGAGCTTGTTTGAAATTCTGTGGGTTGACAAAAGAAAATTTAAATCTCTTCTTAACTGCAGGAATCCAAGTGAGCTGAACTTCTCAGGATTTGGAGATGCCGGTGTTGGACTGGGGTGTACAAAGTTAAAAATCACACAACACCAGGTTATAGTCCAACAGGTTTGCCTAGTTGATAGCCTAGCTGAGAATATCTGACCACATTCGACTTACTGCCCCAGCAGGTTTAGAATGTGTCAGAAATTTGACGATTAACCAATTGGTCTGAACACTGAGTCAAAGATTTATGTAAGGGTCGAGAACTCTTGGCCCTTCTGCTTATTTCTGGCAAGATTCTCCCTTAAAATCTTCTCTAACATTCCATGGTTACAGACATCTCACTTAACATAGGCATCGTTAGGGTTTAAGTGTAGCCACTTAAAGTGAAAACACTCCTAGCTCTCGTATCCTTTATCTCTGGAATTTTGTGTCTAAAACTCTCTTTTTCTTCTCACCTTGTCTATCCATAGAAGTTCTGTTTACTGTTAGGAATCCTTCAGTTAATATAGATTTTAACTCTTGATGCCTTTACCCAGAATTTCAAATGAAATATGAAAGCAATTTTTCTTATTCTGCACCCAGATTATTCTAAACTCAATATTACCTGCTTGAAACAGATTACACACATTCAGTCTGCCTCTCCCTTTAAATTAACTCGCACAGCCTTTTTCAATTGTTGATTGCTTTTCTGGGAGCATAGGTACACTGTATTTTAATTATTTCCACTGTGGATGTCCGACATTATTTCCTCAGAAAAGTCAAGGAATTTTATTATGCAGGATTTTCCCTTAATCAAATATTACCTCTGTTGAGAATTAAGAATAGTTGGCTCCTGTTTAACAATATAAATGATGATAAGGTCACATAACAACACCTACTCATTGATAACAATAGCTTTTTGATTTGATGCAGAACAGTTGTCAGTAGAGGGTAGTCCCACAATAAAATGTTTGTTGTCAAAATGTTTTTTTTTACTTTTCTTGTCAGCATTTCTGTTTTCACACTGCAAAAATACACAATGGAAGAAGTTATTACAGAAGCTTGTAATTAAATACCAAATATTTCATTACTACTTCACAGAGAAAATACTGAAGTACCAAAATGGAGGACATAACCCATCCAGTCTCTTCAGGTTTTTATTTCCATTTGGGCAATCTGGTCTCACTGATTGGCCTGATAATTCCATACATTTTAATATTCTGCACCTTTAAGAAACTTATTGAATGAATCACTAATAAAAAAAAAAGGATTCTCCTTTAACAAGCAATTTTGTGGTGGAAATAAATAATTTTGGTAATGTATGAGACATATATGCTTTGAAGCTCAGCTCTGCATCAAAAAGAACTGTTGAGGTTGGGCACAATCAAATCAAACAAGAGCAAGAGAGGGTGAGAGAATTGATGGCATGATGTGCAACATTTTGACAGAGGTTGCAAAACATTATTTAGATCTTCTTAATCCTCAGGTGGAGGAAATGTTAACTCATCCAACTCTTGATAACAGGCAGATAGCTGAACAATCTGGATGTCAAATGCAGTTCTATCTAATCACTTATCACCTCAGTCTCAGATATTCGTCCTTTTCTCAGCTCCATTGCCACAGTTGTCCCCAATTCTTCCTTTAATTCCAATTGACCTGAAGACTATATTTGGTCTCGACTCTGTATGCAATACTATGGGCAATGGACTGGTCATATAAGTTGAAACTGAAGACAACTGTCAGGTAAATGGTGCAGAAGAAGGATTTGGGAATGCCATCTTGGGGGATACCATTAATGCATGCAGAGCACCAGCCCAGGGGCCCCCCTTCACGCCCCCCCAACTTCTGCCTTTGTTCAGGTAGATCCTTGAAAGTGGTCTGTCCATTTGTATCTGATTGTCCATGCCAGCCATTCTTTTGCATGGGCAATTAGCTATTGGGGTAAATTGAGGTTTTAACAATGAGCCTTTAAATGATGTACTTAGATGTTGGTTGCTAATTTCAACACCTGTCAACCCATTGGATCATGGGAGTTAGCTTGGAGGTGACTAGGAAAATGGTAGCCTAGTCAGCCATGTTATTCCATGTGCTCCCAGACTGGGAACGCACCCAACGAGGGCATGAAATATCAGCCTTATATCTTACTTGAGTCTTTGTAGTGGAGGAGAAAGTGAGGACTGCAGATACGGGAGAAACATCTCTGGAACACATGCCCAAACAACCCCACCACCCTGTGGCCAACTACTTCAACTCCGTCTCCGCCAAAGACATGCAAGTCTTGGGCCTCCACCACCACCAAATCCAATCCACCCGAAGCCTGGAGGAAGAACTCCTCATCTTCTGCCTTGAGACCCTCCAACCACACAGCATCAATGTTGATTTCACCACTTTCCTCATGTCACTTGCCCCCACCTCATCCCATATCCAACTCTCCAACTCAGCACCACCCTCTTGAACTGTCCTACCTGTCCATCTTCCTTCCCACCTATCTGCTCCACCCTCCCCTCTGATCTATCACTATCATCCCCCACCCAAATCTGCCTATCACCTTCCCAGCTACCTCCCCCCAGCCCCACTCCCACCTCCCTATTTATCTCTTAGTGCCTCCCCACCATCCCCCACTTTTCTGATTAAAGGACTTATGCTCGAAACATCGATTCTCCTTCTCCTTGGATGCTGCCTGACCTGCTGTGCTTTTCCAGCACCACACTGTTCAACTCCTTGTCATACAGGAATGGACAATGAGCAAATTTTGACTCAGTGGCTACTTCACGTACAGGTCCTTGGGGGTATGATGACCAACATTCTGATGAACATGGTCAAACTTTTGCTGACATTGTTGGCTCATAGTAGTGAGTGTGCTGATAGAAGTAGCATACTTCAGGACATTGGAACTGACGACCTTATATTGCCAAGACATACCAAAGGTGTAACCGAGACACCAAAACTGGAAACTGTTCACCTTTTCACCTGCCTTGAAAACGTTGTCCAGGTCTTGCTATCGCAGCAGACTGCACAAAGGTCCCAGATGTGGTAGAATCACGGTTTGGTGTCTTTGGTCAGGTTGTTGTTGTGCCACAGTCTCTGACTCAGCTTATACATGACTCTTGCAGCTTTTCAAATGCACTAATTGATTTCAGCATCAGGTAATAGATTGCTGGTGATTGTGGAACCTAGATTTGTGAAGCTATCAATAACCAATGATATTATGCTGTCAATGCTGGTTGATGGGGTCCTAGCAACATCTTGGACCAACAATGCATCTAAGACACCAAAGCTGAAAAATGTTCACCTTAAAATCAGTCTTACCACAATTAAGAACTCTTAATTACAGTCCATCTTATCCCTATTGCCTTAAACCTTCCAGAATTATTGTAATTATTGTCAAAATGCTCCCCCTCTGTCACATTCTCCATTGCTTCATTAGCTTCATTCTCAAAAATTAGGTCCAGTACCTGACCCTGTTTTATAGGATGTATTGTAGGAGGTGATAGTTTAGTGGTATTATTGCTAGACTGTTAATCCAGATAACATTCTGGGGATCGGAACTCAAACCCCACCATGGCAGATGGTAGAATTTGAATTCAGTAAAAATCTGGAATTAAGAATCTAGTGATGACCAAAAATACATTGCTGATTGTCAGAAAAAACCCATCTGGTTCATTAATGACCTTCAGGGAAGGAAACTGCCATCCTTATCTGGTCTAGCCTACATTTGACTCCAGACCCAAAGCAATGTAGTTGATTCTTAACACCACTCTAGGCAATTAGGAATGGGCAATAAATGCTACTTAGCCAGTGACACCCTCATCCCGTGAATGAATAAAGTAAAAAAAAATTATGAACTGACTTAAAAAGCTGTCCTGGACACATTTGAATAATTCTGCTCCTTTTAAGATGTTCACACATTGTCAAATAATCACACATTCATCTAGCACTCAAGACGTATTGCCTGACATTCACAAACTGCACCTCACTTTCACACACCTTCCAAAGATGCCACCTGAAACCCAATGCTGTAACCCCGACATGTCTCAAGCTACTCGCCTGTGGCAAGCATATCAGCCAAACAAAATGTAACATCGTCATTGGCATTCTGGCTTTTCCCCTGAAGTGACTCATCATAGTAGGGATCAAATTAAAACCAGGTGGAGCAGTCACATTTTCATCCATTAAACCTGACAGAGAAGGTGATGCTCCAAATCATGGCGCTGTCTATGACAGAGCTTGAAGCATCTTACAGAAATAATCAAACATTGTTCCACATTTTGGTGCGTAATTGTTGGCAAAAGCCCTGTGCTTTATAACTCTCATCCCAAGAACCCTCTTTATAAATCTCCCCAAAACATATGTTTTCAACTAAGCTATAAGTCACCCCTCCTTAGTTTCTCCTTATATCTTGTTATATATAGAATTACTGGATTAGCCATTCAGAGGCTGGGACTAATGATCCAGTAGAACAAAGTTTGGGAGAAGATTTGTAGCTCAGGTGCTTGTTGTTGTGGTTCTGTTCGCCGAGCTGGGAATTTGTCTTGCAATCACACAGACCAAGTCCTAAACAATGAAAGCAACCACCCCAACACACACAAACGAAGTTGCGTCAGGACACTATTCAAAAGGGCCACAACACACTGCAGCACACCAGAACTACAAAAAGTGGAAGAGGAACACCTATACAAAGTATTCGCCAAAAACGGATACCCTCGCAATTTCATCAGCAGATGCCTAAGGGAGAGACAACGGAACGAGGACATGCCGCAACCCAAAGGACTAGCCACACTACCATACATCAGGAGCATTTCTGAACTGACAGCCAGACTACTGCGACCACTAGGACTCATAACAGCACACAAACCAACAGCCACGCTCAGACAACAACTCACCAGAACAAAGGACCCGATACCCAACATAAGCAAAACTAATGTAGTGTACAAAATCCCATGCAAGGACTGCAGAAAACACTACATCGGACAAACAGGAAGACAGTTAACGATCCGTGTACACGAACACCAACTAGCCACGAAACGACACAACCAGCTATCCTTAGTAGCCACACACACAGAAGACAAGCAACATGAATTTGACTGGGACAACACTATCATTATAGGGCAAGCCAAACAGAGAACAGCCAGGGAATTCCTAGAGGCATGGCACTCATCCACAGACTCTATCAACAAACACATCGACCTGGACCCAATATACCGGCCACTGCAACGGACAGCTGGAACTGACAACCGGAAGCGGCAGATTCAAACCACTACAAATGCCGGAGGAAAGATCACAGAAGGGCTTCACAGGAGGCTCCCAAGTACTGAGGATGTCACCTAGACAGGGGACGAAACGTTTGCAAGACAAATTCCCAGCTCGGCGAACAGAATCACAACAACGATCCAGTAGAACATTAGTTTAAATGCCACTGTGGCAAATTTTTTAAAAAATTAAAAATTGGTATTTGTAAAAATGACCATGAAACTGTCAAAATGTGAGAAATATATAAACGGTTTGCTGATGTCTTTCATCGGAAAATGTGA
This sequence comes from Chiloscyllium punctatum, assembly GCF_047496795.1. NCBI lineage: Eukaryota > Metazoa > Chordata > Chondrichthyes > Orectolobiformes > Hemiscylliidae > Chiloscyllium > Chiloscyllium punctatum. The sequence continues at coordinate 60,160,086 of NC_092747.1, read as the reverse complement.
TATTCTTACCTGCTCTACCCTCCGTTTGACTCTCATCTCACAATAAAAGTTGCACAATCGTATCAAATCAATGTCTAAAGACAAGGCTCAGGGAACAAGTGCCAACATTGCCAATGATAAAAAAGAACTCTTTATAAAAGTTTTAAAATAGATATATGATTTATTGTATTACCTGCTATCCCGACTCAAGAACTTTATTTTATTTAATGGCATCCAGTACTCTGTCTGAATTAGGTAAATTATGTGGAAGTCAAAGTATATCCAGAGAGCTATGTTGATAAATGGAACTAAGGCAATTAAACAATAGGACAATGATTGTTATATCAATTAAGAGGAAAACTGATTATATTATTTTCCTAAAATAAACACATCCTGCAAGTTTGCTGAGCACTCCGTCCAAATATAGTTCCATGCATCAAGAGTGAGTTATTGGGGAAAGAAGCATTCTGGATAACTTACGAGTTGCTGTATAGTTGGTTAATTGAGTGAAATGAACCTCCTTGTTGTTGTAAGTAGATTACTTTGAAAGGGGGCTCATAGGAATTTCTGAAATTTTCCATTTTGACTGTTTTGTGTTGAGAAAGATGGGCTTCACACCATTTCTGCCTCCTTTATCCACTAGCAGATTACAAGCTACACATCAAATGATTTTTTTTTCTCTCATTTATAAATAATTAGGCATGGACATACCTTGCGTTTTCTTACTGATCTTGTTGATAGTTTCTCCCTTGAGGAACTGCTACCTTTATTGACACTGATGTTGCAAATCCCCTCAGCAACGTTTTTTTGGGTTAGCGACTCTTTGGATAACTGTCCAGGAATTCGTGATAAAAGTTTCAAGTCTATTTTTACCCAGAGAGACTTGAGTTCCTCATTGTCTCCACTGTCTTTTAAAGATGAAAGTTGTTCATTTCGACCAAAAGGAACTAAAGCAAACAGTTGCCCTTCTGAGTCATTGTTTGATTCATTAATAGTCCCAGTAACAGAGTTGACAGCACTACAGCTCCTGACTCGGCTGAGAGTGTTGCTGCAATCATGAACTTTGTGGCTGTCTTGTGAAGCAGAAGTTGATGGATATTTGGTTTGAAGACACACTTTATTGTCAGAATCCAGTCTTGAGTCTGATGAGGTTGAGGATGATAAACATTCAGCGCCAACAAATTCTGTAGATTTAGATACATTTTTATCAAGTTCCCTGTGCTTCATTGTCTCCAGTTCTCTTTTTGACCCTATTTTGTTGGAAGTGGATTTGATTTTGTCCTGTTTAAATGTACTTAAGTCCTGGCTTCCTCCTTCATTACACATCATTCTTTGGTTCTCTGAGTTCAGCAAACTGAGATCATCTTCAATTGACATTTTCACTATCTTCTTGGACTGCTCTTTGCCCAATATATTGCTTTCAGAGGCAGATTCATTATCAGTCAGTAACATTTGTTTACCATGTACAGTTTTGTGAGCCATTCTAGGCCTTTGTTTTTTTCCATTAAGAGTTTGATTTTCTTGGTCTTTGAAATCTGTTTGACAGAGTAAAGGAGTTTTCACCCTGTTTTGGTTCCCATTCTGTTGTAACTGATAGTTGCTGAGCCCATACTTGCCATTTTTGCTCACAGTGGTGGTGTCATTTTCCTCTGTGTTCACTTTGTTTAACCATTTGTTAAGTTGCCACTTGCTATTTGAGGTCTGGCCCAACTGGAAACAAGAGCAAATTTAATACAATCTTTCAAAACAATAAATTATTTATGAAAGTTCATTATTGTTGTGAGATTGAGCCTATAATTAACTGAAAGTATTACATAATAGTATTGGTTAGGAAAACTTGTATAAATGAATTGTTCGATCTTAACACTGTGATAATCAGCATAGTTAGGTAAAATCTCTAAAATTAGCTTGGAATAAACTCCCAATGGCAATGTACATTACGATAATACAACTACAATACCAGTATGAAATAAATCATTTATTGCACTTTAGCCATTCTATAAGATTAGATCAACTGCCTGTTGTTATACACTGTTGCTGAATGCAAGTTTGGTAAATAAAGATATGGGAATATATTGTAATGGTTAATTATAGAGTCATAGAGTCATATAGCATGGAAACAGACCCTTCAGTCCAAACCATGCTGACCATAATCCCAAACTAAGCTAGTCCCACCTACCTGTGCTTGTTCCATATTACCCCAAACATTTTTTATTTATGCACTTATCTAAATGACTTCATTTTTCTAACTGTACCCGCTTTCACCACTTCCTCTGGAAGTTTGTTCCACACATGAACCACTCTGTGTAAAAAAAAATTGCCCCTCACGACCTTTATAAATCTTACTCTTCTCACCTTAAAAACATGCCCCCTCGTCTTGAAATCCTCTACCCTAGGGAAAAGACACCTGCCATCCACTTATCTATACCCCTCATGATTTTGTAAACCTCTGAAAAGTTAATTGGGTTTAAATATCTCATTGCATTGACAGTAACTGAAATATATTTAGTTTAAAGAAAAAAAATGGTGTAGCACTTGTCACTCTTTTGATCCTATGGTATTATTTGTTGCCTTTCACACCATATGGTATTTAGAAATATTTTCCTACCTCAGAAGTAGTGACATGTGAAGGTATTGTGCTACTGGTGTCATTTGAGCAAATTCCAACCTCAGAGTCAGATTCTGAACTGCTTTCTGACTCACTGGAACTGTTTGCTTCATCACTGTAATGACCTAAAGCTGTGCCTTGAGTCTGTTGCATTGGATTACTGTAAGAAAGCATAGGTTACAAATTAAGCCTTATCTCCTTCCAACAGTTGTATCCAGCTGGGATTGTTATTACTTTTGTAATGCTGAGGATTAGTTTCAGTTTCATAGAAACCATATAAGGTCAAAATTCTGATTCTAGTACTTCTGGAGGATACAATCTATTTGAGTTTGACACTTAGTCCAAGGATGTTTAGAAGGCTATTGGAATGGGAATAGAATTTAATGAACTGCTTGAGTAGCAGAGCATTCTCATGGCAGGGTGGCACAATGGCACAGTGGTTAGCGCTGATGCCTCACAGCTCCAGGGTCCCAGGTTCAATTCCAACCTCAGGCGACTGTGTGGAGTTTGTACATTGTGGGTTTCCTTCAGGTGCTCCGGTTTCCTCCTACACTCCAAAGATGTGCAGGCCAGGTGAATTGGCCATGTTAAATTGCTCACAGTGTTAGTTGCATTAGTCAGAGGGAAATGGGTCTCTGTGGGTTACCCTTCGGAGGGTTGGTTTGGGCTAAAGGGCCTGTTTCCACACTGTAGGTAATCTAAGATAAAAGTTCTCAAAATATTTTATGGTTACAATCTGGGAATGGAATTCCACTGAAAGGAATTCCACTGGCATGCACACATCCAGCAGCCAGGCCCTCAAATGAAGTTTACTAGTTATTAGACAGTATAAATTAATATTGTTGATAATATAAATGAGGTTGGTAAGTGAGACTGCATCCTAAGTTAACATGCACAATTTTTAAGCCATCAAAATAGGGAGTGTTTTGCCTGCCGATTCAGTGCTATGCTTGACTTTTCTTCCCTCTGATGAGTTGCTCTGCTACATGCATTTATCCCTCCAATTTCAGAGTCTGTCCATAAACCAATTTCTTTTGCAACATTATAATTTAACCATTTTAAGTTGTCCTTTTGGAATCATGATCTATGAACAGACATCATCTTTGGTATTGTCTCCTTATACATTCTATTGATTCAATCTTGTGTCAAGTGTTATTATAATGGGGCTAACTTTATCCCTTGCAGTCAATGTGAATAGGCATGTGTGTTTTCAAAATAGGATCAGCATCCCTCCCTCAGACTAAGTGCTATGTTTACATCTGTTGTTAAGTTAACATTTGGATTTTGAAGTTATTTGAATACATAGCTGGGAACACTGTTCACCAATGCATAGTACAGCTCCAGAAGAGGTCAGAAGTGGTATGTTAATTAAAAGTTATAAATGTTTCTGTGTGGCCAGAGGAGCTCTCCTGTTTCCCCATGGCTCTAGTATTCCTCTGATCTGAGGGTGACCAGCCACAGGGTCTAATTTTAATTTATTTTGTTCGCAGGCTTGTGGGGAAGGTGGAGGGGTGGAGGTACACTCCTGCATTGGGGTGACATCTCTCAAAGTTGGAGGTAAAGGAGGTAGAAAACCTCCTTTTCAGACTTCCTGGTAAGGCCACTACATCTCGAGCAATGTCTGGCAGAGCACAGACCACTCAAGCTGGTCTCTTCCCAATGATTTTTAAAAATGATTTAAAGGCCCCTGTCATTATAGCACCCTGATCTGCATTGAAATTGGCCATGTTTCTGAAGGACCCAATAAAAACAATTACAGGGAATAGCACAGTGGCTCACAGTGCCAGGGACCCTCGTTCATTTCCACCCTTGGATGACTGTCTGTGTGGAGTCTGCACATTCTCCTCATGTCTGCAGGAGTTTTCTCCCACAGTCCAAAGATGTATAGGTTAGGTGGATTGGCCATGCTGAATTGTCCATGGTGTCTAGGGAGTAAGCAGGCTAGGTGGATTACTCATAAAGAGTTATACGCATTGAGTAGGGGACTGGGGCTGGTTCTGGGTGGGCTGCTGTTTGGACAGTCAGTGTGGACTCGATGGGCTGAATGGCCTGTTTCCAAACAGTAGGGAGTCTATGAAAGTTAACATAAATCCTTGGTTTTGAAAAATATATCATATTTTTAAAAAGATAAAAAAACCTTCACAATTACATTAAATACATTAGAAATCGAAAATGAATCTTTCTGTAATTGCATTCAGATTTCAGAATGGTTCAGGATAGTTAAGAAGTAGAAGCAGAAAATGCTGGAAATACTCAACAGGTCAGGCATCACTTCGGGACAGAGAAACAATAAGAACCAAGATAATGACAAATCATCAGATGAAACTCAAGGCAGAATTTTCCCAGTGTCTGAGCAATATGGCTTTCTTGCGGTCAAGAAAAAAAAAGTCAGATTCCCCCCCTTAAGATTTCATGGGCTAGATGAGAATCTCACCAGTGAGCAGTGGGGAGCCAATTTGCAGACATTAACACCTCATTATTACCAAACTCATCTTATTTATATGCAGATTGCTATTTTCCAAGACATTGGGTATACGCCACCAATTCCTGACTTGAATGTCAGAGAGGGTACCTGACGGCTGCAGCTCGATGACATTTCCTATGGGTTTCATTCCTGACCAGCATTGCTCAGTATCTCAGGCACACTACATGGATAACAACCACCTGCCTCTCTATTCATAGAAGCTGGCATCAGCAAAGCACCAGCTTCAACAAGCATCATCATACATCTCAGATTAATTTGTAATACAGTTTAGAACTTCACTTCAGCACTTTGGTGTTCACCAACACCTTGCATTGCCATATTGCTATCAGGCAACTTTGCACAAAGGGACAGTCACCCACCTCATACATCAGAATGTGATGCATTCCTAAGTTATTTCTTAAAGCTCACTCACTTTGTGTGTACTTGGATGCTCGCAGCATCTCTGCCTTGTCTTTTAATGTATTGCTGCTTCATTCAGAACTTGAAGGCTCACAGTAAATCTTTCTTGTCTTGCCTCGCCTTTCAGAACTGGGACACAGCCAGATAGAGTACAGTTTACCAGCATTTACGAGTCAAGGGAGTAGCGCTTTGATATGCAGCACCATAATATATCAGCATTTGGCTGCAAACACATTGTATATGCTTCAACCAAATGGCCAATTCTGCAAATTAAAGGGGAGTGGTTTTGAGTTCAGTTAATAAGGATTATGGCCATTCAATGGGTCCTGCCATAGTTCACCATGTTCTGATCTCAGTTAACACTAATCAGTCAGGAAGCTGTACTGATACCAATCAGGGATCTGGCCTATCCTCAGATGGGTTGTTCCTCTAAGTCAATTTGTAGGTGGGCCATGGAGAGTCCTAAGAGCTTATCTTCTAAACATTAACAAGGGTTATCAAAGACAGTGCTGTGTTGGGGAAGTCAAGTGTGGGATTTCGACCTAATATGCTGGATTACAGAGTGGTGGCACAGTCTCATTGGTTAGCACAGCTGCTTCACAGTGCCAGCGATCTCGGTTTGAAACCACAGTCAGGCGACTGTCTCTGTGGAGTTTGCACATTCTCCCCATGTATGTGTGGGCATCCTCTGGGTGCTTCAGTTTCTTTCCACAATCCAAAGAGTGGAACCAGAGTGGGCAGAGAAACTTTGTTTTGCTTTACCTATGGTGGCAGGCTGTATTTGAGGGCAATATAAAGCCCTTGAAAGGATATTTGTATTAATCAGGCATGTACAGAGTTGAGAATACAGACATCCACAATCACAATCACAATATAGATTATAAAAACCTGGCCATCAGCAATCCTGACACTGTCATTGATCATGATAAATTAACCCTCATCATCTATGTGAAGCAAAAGTGATCATGGGCAACTTTTAAATTTTCACCTGGGGTTGACAATTCCCAAACACATTCCAAGGTTTCAATGGCACAACCTTTTACAATCAACTGTAAATTGATTAGAACATGCTGTTATAATCAAATAGCCTTTCTTGGATAATGCAGTGGTTGGGGGAAAGGTATCAATAATCCCAACACATTTATAATTTCCTCCTGTATTTATGCAAATTGGCTTGTGATGCACACATCTGGACAATGTCTATTATGTACATGCTTTCCATGGCTCTCCTGTTGAAGGTCTCCAGGCCCTATTCTGTTGAGAACTCTGATAAACGCTCAGGTCTGTGAATGCGGTGACTGCTGCTTGTTTACATTACTTAGGATCTGTTTTGTTTCTAATATCCCCCACATAGTCATTGAAGCTAACCCCAATGGAACCAACCACATCAGATGGTCAGTGATTATCATCACTGTGGTCACAATTCAGTAAAGGCCCACAGAAACTAAGGAGGAACAAAGGATTCAGCAAGCCCAGAACCAGCCGTAACTCCAGGAGACGCCAAAAGGCTGTCACAGGAAGAAGTCCCAGCAGAAGGCTTCCTCAAGATGCAGAGTAGGTTCAGGAGGGAAGCAGAAGGAGGCTCTAGAGGGTGACAGTTTACACAGGTAACTCTTCAAACATGGTTGCTGACTCTGTTAACCATCTCCTAATGGAGGCCAAGTGTAGATACAATGCAACACATTCTTACCCCACTGTGGACATGGCAATAGGTCACCTCAGGATGATTTTCTGATGCTTTGATCTGTCTGGAGGGCCTTGCAGTACACTCCAGACATATAGAGTTTCCTGCATTATCCTTGCATACAGTGCTCTGAACACAGGAGCAGGCAAAAGAGATGTGATGAATCCTGAAAGCTCAGAGATCAAGGAAAAGGATGAAGACATTGCTTGGAAGAAATATCGCCTTTGCCAATGATACAGTAGTGTAAAATTGACAGCCACTTACAATAAATCTGAATTGCTTAAAGGCATCATTAACTGACTGTGAAATTGTTGATGTTTAAACAGCCTCTGTTTCATCCCAAAATGATGTGCAATTTTCTAAGTTTGCTCTTTCTTTGACTTTCCTGTTATTTAATAAAGGTTGACATGTGTGGAGTTTGCACGTTCTCCCCGTGTCTGCGTGGGTTTCCTCCAGGTGCTCCGGTTTCCTCCCACACTCCAAAGATGTGCAGGTCAGGTGAATTGGCCATGCTAAATTGTCCGTAGTGTTAGGTAAGGGGTAGATGTAGATGTAGGGGTATGGGTGGGTTACGCTTCGGCGGGGCGGTGTGGACTTGTTGGGCCGAAGGGCCTGTTTCCACACTGTAAGTAATCTAATCTAATCTAATCTAATCTAATCTAATCTAATCTAATCTAATGACATACTGATTGAAGGCTTGCAAATATCCGATGCTCCTACATTCAACAATGGCAACATGCAATATCAAAATGGGCCTCAGGGAAAGAGTAGCAATTCTTCTGATATGGTTGTAACCTTGTATGGTGCTTAGTAAAGGTAGCTTCTGAACTTTCTGTCTTGTAGCTCCAGATAAAATGTTAGTCAATCAGACAGGTGATGATTGAAAGTTTCAATGTTCTTGCAAGTGTAACCTTCTATGTGCAATGAAGTTTCATCTGTAACAGCTGTGTGCCTCTGAATGTTCCCTTTCACCTTTCCCTTCTCTTGGCATCTGCAGCTGGGGTGGAAGACATCTGTGCTATAGTAGGTAGGTAGGTGGACAACCCTAGGGATATTTGTAGCTAAAGGGCCCCAACATTCTGAGGACATCCTGGCCAGATGCAGGATCACCACAGAATTGAGGGTCACAGGCAAGATTGAGGGGCTGAGCACCTTTATAACATCTTGACAGTAAACCTCTGGATGTATGTATGTGGGGATACCACATACTGTTACTACTTTGTCTCCTTAAGAGGAAAGAGCTCCTGAAATTATGTTGAGGTCCTTCGTCCCCCTGCTGCCTCATGACTGATGCTGAGCACACAGTTAAAGGCTTGGAGTACATCTCTGGCAATGACATAATTCTGCTGCCAACCTGCCCCTGGAGACAGCCATACACACCAGGCTAGAGCCAGCATGGCATTAAGACTCCCAAGAGTCTTCGAGAAACCTGCCTACTGCTCCTGTGTCTCTTTGTACATTGTACTTTGTACATTGTCACAATCTTGGCCAATACCATGTGGTCCTCATCAGCCTGGCATTGAGCAAATGCTTGGTCTCCAACAGTTTTCCTTGGTCAGCTGTGGAGATGTGGCAGTGGTGTACTCATCTACATGCGCTACCAACTCTAAGGAAGATATGGATAGATTCTTGTTTAACAAAAGGATGAAAAGATTTCAGGGGTAGACAGGAATGTGGGTTTAAGACTACAATCAGATCAGCTCTGATTTTATTGAATGACAGAGCTGGCTCAAGGGCCTACTCCTGCCCAGCACATATGTTTACACGTTTGTGTGATAGTTATGGCCTTGTTTTTGAGACTTCATCTGGTCGACTTATAAAAGGATATTTATGCTACACTCATTTAGTCCTGTAAGTTAAGGTTAAATTGAGCTAAATGCAACAATTTAAATATAATATATTTGCAGATTTAGGGGAATGAGATTTATTAGCCTAGCTTCAAAAACTGCTCAGGATCCAAAATAATTCCTGATGTAACTTTGATCCTTATTTAGTTTCAGCTCATAAATCTCATATTACAACTGAAAACTCTACAGCTCAGTTGTTGATACTACAAATATGAAAAGTATTGGTAAATGTGACAATAGTGTTGTGTTTGGATGTAAAGAAAATTTGCAGAATGGTGCCTGGAATGGGGAATGTCAGCCCTCAGACAAGATTTTATGAGCTGGGTTGTTTTCAAAGAACAGAGGAGGCTGAGGGAATTGTACAGGGTAAAAGATTCTCAGCATTTGGTCGAAATGAATATAAAGGACTTATTCCCATCAGCAGACAGATCAATAATCAAGGAAACAATAGATTGCTTGTCAGAAAATGGTCATAATCCTGGGAGATTTTAATCTATATAATTGATTGAAAAAGAAAAGAGGTGCATGGATAGCCTAGAACACAGGTTCATAGAAGCAAACTACTATGGGAATGAGTAAAGTCAGGATAAGCACTGCCAAGGGAAGGAGGACGATGGGGGATGGACATGTAGCATGGTTGCACATCCATGGTGAGGAGAGGAGAAGGAAAATGAAAAGTGTGGAACCAAGGTTAAGCATCTGAAGAATAGTGCAAGTGGAAAGAGACTGGACAAGGGAAGAGAAAAATAGAGTCAGAACAGGAAAAAGTTACGTTGAATGGGGCAGGAATAGGCTGAAATGCTGATTCTGTCAGGACAGTCCTGTTTGTGGATTTTGGGAAGGTAGAAGAGAGCAAAGTGGGATTAGGAGATTATGAGGAAGGAATCTGGGGAGGGAAGATCTCCAGTAGAGGATATTCAGTCATAATCCTGGAAATAACAGCTTGATCAGTGATGGGGCCATGGTACAGGAGAAGATAGAATGAAGTGTCTGGAAGTCAGCCCTCAGCCTTTGCAAGCAAGATACTCCTTGAGATTTTACGGATAGTTTCTTATAACAGCAAGCTCTGTACATGACCAAAGAGAAGCATATACTAGGCCTCATATCGTGCAACAAGATATAATTAATTAGTTGTCTCATAGAAAAGGTGCCTAGATAGCAGCAGTTCTAATAGGATTGAATATTGTATTCACTTCAAGGGAGAGAGGAATTAGTCCAAGACGTTTTTTCACATTTAATATGGGCAGTTATGAGGGCATGAAAGCAGAGCTGGCTAAAGTGAATTAGCAAATTAGGTTAAAGAAAAGGTCAGTGGAAATGGCAGACATTTAAGGAGATATTTCAAGATACATAGAGTAGATATCGTACATACTTGAGCAATAGTTGAATTTTTTGTCGACTTTTTAAGGTTAAGTTTATGGGGTCAACTATTACATGGATACTATTTTTGAGGGGCTGAATTCATGCCCGTCAAAATTCGTACTGTATCATTAGCAGAAGCCCAATTTATCTCTAAATGAGTAAGGAAAAAAAAAATGACAGTAATTCTGAAAATCCAGAGCAGAATACAACAACCAGTGGACTGGAAGACCAGGAGCAGATCGGAACAATCAGCAGACGGGAAAGCTGGAGCAGCACGTGACAACCAGCACACTGATTCATAAACGTTGATCTGTTATATATGAAGAACTAGTGTCAACTTTTACACAAGTTGTATGGAAAATCCCAGGTTATTTAGTCAAAAATAGGGGGTTGACTTTTGCATGAGATTGACTATTGCTTGAGTATATACGGTACATGTCAAACAGCAAGAAAAATTCTAATGGAAAGAACCATTATCTAGATGTAGGTTTGCTTGCTGAGCTGGAAGGTTCATTTTCAAATGTTTCATCACCATAATAGGTAACATCATCAGTGATCCTCCGGATGAAGCGTTGGTGGCATGGCCCGGAAGCTCAGCAAGCAAACCCACATTCAGAACCTCAACCTAAGCTACAAATCTTCTCAAAACTCACTAACACCCATTATCTGTGCTTAACTAGAAATGTTAAAGATGATACCAAACTGAAAGACAAAGAATATACTTGTGTATAGACAGGCTGCAAATCAGAAGATTGGATAGAAGATAAAAAAAGTTTAAAAATTACCAAAATATTAATAAGGAGGGGAAATTTGAGTAGGAGAGAAAGCTAGCCAGAACACAAACCAGATAATAGGAGTTCACATAAGTATTTAAAAAGTAAAAGCATTAATGAAGGTGTATGGTCATCCTATAGAAAATGAATTTGGAGAATTATTAATGAAAATATGAGGTAGCAGATGAATTTAACAGATATTTTGTATAGTCTTCACTATAAAGGATATTATTTGCATCCAAGAAGCAGCAGTTAGTTGGGTAGGGAGGGAGGAACTCAGAAAAATCATCATTACTAGAGAAACAATGCAAAGTAAATGGTTGGAGTTGTAAGCTGACAAGCGCTTGGATCCTGATGGATTTCATCCTGGGATCTTAAAAGAAATAGTGGTGAGGTACTTATGTTTTGGTGTTAATTTTCCAAATTTCCCTTGATTAGATGCCCAATTAGATCAGAAGATAGCAAATGTAACACTTTTATTCCAAAACTAAGGGAGACAGAAAGCAAGAAACCATCGGCCAATTTTCTTAACATCTGTCATAGGGAAAATTAGATTATTAGATAAGATTGGGGTAATCAAGTATGGTCAACATTGGTTTTTGAAGCACAACATGTTTGATCAATCTGTTGAAGTTCTTTAAAGAAGTAACATATGATATGGATAAAGGGGAAACAGTGGATTGTACTGTTCTTTCCAGAAATCATTTAATAAAGTGAACTCTCTAAGGTTACTGCAGCAAACAAAGCTCATTATGTAGAGGTAGCATATTGCCAACCATAGAGGTTGGCTGTCTAACAGAAAGTAGGCATAAAGTAGCCCAGAAACTCAATTGTTTATAGTTGACTTAAATGACTTTGATAAAGGCAGTGAAGGGATGGTTACCAAATTTCTTGACAACTGAAAGAAATGTAGAAAAATAGATTCTCAGGAAGATACAAAGAGGCGGCAAGAAGGTACAATTTCTTAAGTAAGCAGGCAAAGGTCTGGCAAATTTATGAACGTATTGTGGGAAAGTGGGAAATTGTTCATTTTTGGCAGGAAGAGCTGTGATATTATAATCTTCAGAACTTCAATAACTGTTTATGGATTTACTGAATTAACTAAAGATAAAGTGTTACACAGGGGGGAAAAACAGCAATAAATGTTTTGAATAAGTTACAAAGACAAGGACAAACTTATACAGGAATTGAAAACAATTAACCATGTCTGGCAAAACAGGAGTGGAGATTACAATGACAGCTTCATGATAAACTGGATGCTTTATTCCCACAAAGGACAAGGATTATCCTGCAGAATTTAAGGAGTTAATCGCAGGAAAGCTGTGCCTTCAAACAGATAGTTAAGGCCAAAAGTAACAGGGAACATAGAAAGGACTTTAAGAATCATCAATATATTTCCTCATAGAGCTGAGAAATTAAAATTTGTGTAAGAATCAACACCAGAACTCCCTCTTTAGCAGAACTCTAGAGAACAACTTTGCACAAGGATTAAACCCTGGATACATCAGGAGACAGATCACTGTTGGTGGAATCGTGGCCAAGTTCCACCATTTATTGGGTAATAGCCAAATTGCTGTTTGCAATAGAAAATTAACAGAATTAACATTTACTGTGAAATCTGAAAGAGAATGCTTCGCTAAATCTAATACTTTTCTGAACTTTGCAAACACTTTGCTGAATTCAGCAGTTGAGGAGGCAGCTTGTCTTTGCTGAACTTTGTAAACAGGGAGAAAGTGAGGACTGCAGATGCTGGAATACCAGAGTTGAAAAATGTGGTGCTGGAAAAACACAGCAGGCCAGGCAGCATCCGAGGAGCAGGAGATTTGATGTTTCAGGCATAAGCCCTTCTTCAGGAATTTCCTGAAGAAGGGCTTATGCCTGAAACGTCGAATCTCCTGCTCCTCGGATGCTGCCTGGCCTGCTGTGTTTTTCCAGCACTACATTTTTCAACTCTGAACTTTGTAGACATTCAACCTGGCCTTGCGAGTAATCGAATTCAGCAAAGAAGCTAAGGAAAACATAAAGACAGTTATGTCCACAGCAATGAAATGAGAAAATAAGAACTCTAATGTTTTTCAGCCCTTGTCCTTGAGGGCGTGATAAGAATGGTATAAAAGGAGTATGTGAATTTTGTTCATTGTCCTTACATGAGGCATTTTTGCCAAGTGTATTGGTTCTGCATGCAGAGGGTTAAAAGTAAAGCTTTTTCTTTGCTCTTGCTAGCAGTTGAATCGAGTCAATTTAATTTCCACGACAGTAAACTTGGGGGCTCATCCGGGATAGATGAAGAACCCGTCAGCAAAGCAAAAGAGAGCAGAAGTGAATAGAAAGCACGGAAAGCAATTTCAAAACTAGGGCTTCTCCAGGTTACTGGGATAACCAAAGCCACAATAAGAAAATCTAAAAACATTTTGTTTGTCATCACAAAGCCAGATATCTACAAAAGCCCGGCATCAGATAACTATATTGTTTTTGGCGAAGCGAAGATTCAAGATTTATCTCAGCAAGCTCAAATGGCTGCTGCAGAGAAATTCAAGGTACAGTTAAGCCTTTTTCTCTTATGCTTGGCAACGAAGACTTGCTTATGCTAATCTCTTCTACTAACCTTACGGGCACTGAAACAAGTCCCACCCCCATATTTAGCACTAAGATTGCGAAGTGTGGACTATATATTCAATATAACAATGATGCATATAAGTCGATGCCTACCTCTATGTTATATGTGGAAGGTACACCAGTTACCTTTTTGGTAGATACAGGGGCAACATATTCAGTCCTTAAATTAAGCCAGTTTGGACAATCAACGCCAATAAAGATGAGTGGAAGGTTCCTGAACACAATGGGTGCATCAGGAGTCATGGTACGAGAGAGATTTTCCGCACCCCTATTGTGTGAAACTAGTAATGGAGAAACATTCCAATTCTCATTCATGCTATCGGAATTCTGTTCTTTAAATCTGATGGGTCGGGATCTCATAGGGAGACTTGGGTTGGATCTGCTCAGTACCCCGACCGGCTTGCAGGTAATTCAAAGGGAAGATTTACCAGTGCAGGCTGTAAAATACGACCCACGACCCCTGATGTATGTCTATGAGTGGCGATTAAGCCAGAGAGCGATAAGCTCAGTGAGCGATTCACTCACCCTGGAAGCAAATAACCATTCAAAGTTTGGGAGAAGATTTGTAGCTCGGGTGCTCGTTGTTGTGGTTCTGTTCGCCAAGCTGGGAATTTGTGTTGCAGACGTTTCGTCCCCTGTCTAGGTGACATCCTCAGTGCTTGGGAGCCTCCTGTGAAGCGCTTCTGTGATCTTTCCTCCGGCATTTGTAGTGGTTTGAATCTGCTGCTTCCGGTTGTCAGTTCCAGCTGTCCACAGATTCAATCAATAAGCACATCGACCTGGACCCAATATACTGGCCACTGCAGCGGACAGCTGGAACTGACAACCGGAAGCGGCTGATACAAACCACTATAAATGCCCGGAGGAAAGATCACAGAAGCGCTTCACAGGAGGCTCCCAAGCACTGAGGATGTCACCTAGACAGGGAAAGAAACGTCTGCAACACAAATTCCCAGCTCGGCGAACAGAACCACAACAGCAAGTAGCCATGTTAATCATATTAACACTGATTTTCTTGCTGTGGACATGCTGCACTGCACAGCACACATACACTGCGATGGCCCTGATGAATCATATGAGAATGATTGGTTCAGGAGATTGGTTAAACCAGATCAGTTGTTATTGTGCGAATTTTATTGGAGTGATCACAGATGTGCAGTCAGTGTGAACTCATATAAAGTATCTGTGACTGCAAGTAGACCCTATCTTTTTGACGTGGAAAGCTCTTTTCCCCACATGTCACTGGTGAAGGTGTCCAGCGACAGGTTTCTCTGTTGTGGATTGAGCAAATGCCTTCTTTAGTGTACCAGTACAACCAGATTCTGGTTCGCTATTTCATTCAAAGGGAAACCATATACCTTCACACGACTTTGTCAAGGTTACTGTGTGTCCCCCACCATATATAATGAGGCTCTACACAGAGGTCTGGAACTTCTGCAGTATGTAGATGATTGCTTAATAGCAGCATTGACAGAGGAACAATGTGAGAATGATACCCTTGCATTGCTCTGCCATCTAGTGAGGGAAGGGCACAAAGCTAGTCTCACAAAGCTACAATTTGTGCAACAACAGGTGAAGTTCTTAGGACACTTAATATTTGAACAAGGGAAGGCCATTGGTCAAGACAGAGTTCAAGTAATCCAGCAAATTCCAAAGCCTCACATGAAGAAATGAACGCTATCCTTTTTGGGCATGTGCTCTTACTGTAGAATGTTTATCCCACATAACGCAACCCTTGAGGCGCCCCTAAGTGACATAGCCCATGGCAAAGGGTTGCAGAACCAGAGTCCTTTGCAATGGATCCCAGAGGCCGAGACTGCCTTTGATGAATTAAAAAAGGTGCTCCAAACTACACCTACACTGTAGATTCTGAATCCAAACAAGTCTTTTGTACAAATGGTAGGTGAGAAGTGTGGCTGCATGATATCTGTGCTGTTGCAGGATCATGGGGGAAAACTGAAGCCAGTAGCATATTTTTCGGCTAAACTAGACCCCGTAGCGGCAGGATTGCCTAAATGTCAGCGAGCCGTGGCTGCAGCTGAAAAGGCTGTTGTAGCGTCCAGGGATATAGTCAGCTGTGGTGAATTAACCCTACTGGTCCCACATGCAGTATCCTGACTGCTTTCAAAACAAAAGACCACACACATGTCAGCAGCGTGTTGGCTCAGATATAATACTGTGCTCTTGGAGATGCCTAACATTACAATAAAGCGATGTAACATCCTTAACCCTGCTAGCCTTCTCTCCACAGAAGGAGATGGAGACCCACATGACTGTGTCGCTGTAGCTAATGAAATTTGCAGCCCTAGACCAGATTTGCAGGATTCACCACTTCAGCAATCCAGATATGGAGTTTTTTGTGGATGGGTCAGCATTCAGGAGCAAGGAGACAGGCCAGAATGGTGTTGGGTATGCTGTAGTGGCTACCTACGAGATAGTCAAAGTGGGATCACTCCCTTCTCATCTGTCAGCACAAGCAGCGGAGCTGATTGCCTTGACTGAGGCCTGTAAATTGGCTGAGGGAAAGACAGTGAATATTTACACCAATAGCAGATATGCATTCGGGGTTGTATATGATTTTGGAACCCTGTGGAAACACAGGGGCTTCTTGACCTCCACCGGAAAGCCCATCACACACTGTGGCCTGATTTCTGACCTCCTGGAAGCGGCCCTATTGCCTAAATCAATCGCTGTGCGTAAGTGTGAAGCCCACACAAAAAATAACGATTCTATTTCTCAAGGTAATGCAAGGGCAGACTCAGTGGCAAAGACGGCAGCTCAGCAGCCGATAAGTGATCAGTTTGACATGAACATGACAAAAATTTGTACTCCAACAGCAGATATACGGGAGTTACAGTCACAGGCCATACAGGAAGAAAAGCGTGAGTGGATGAAAGCAGGATGCAGTGTGAGGGAAGGAGTATGGTGTGGCCCCAATGGTAAACCATGTCTACCACCATCATTATTTCCATTCTATGCCAATTCTAAGGACTATGTGTCAAAAGGGGGATATATAACAGTATTCCAGCACACTGGTACACTATGGGATTTACTCATTACTCCCAGAAATATTGTGAACGATGTGTTATCTGTGTGACTAATAATGTGGGGAGGGGAATACAGATGAGTCAGGCAGCACATCCCCAACCCCAAAAACCCTTTGAACAATTACAAATGGATTTTATTGAACTAACGCCCAGCGAAGGGAAAAGGTATTGTCTGGTAATAGTTGATATGTTTTCCAAATGGGTGGAAGCGTTCCCCGCATCTAAACAGGATGCCAGTGCAGTAGCCAAGGCTTTGCCAACTGAGATAATTCCGAGATGGGGTATCCCTGAAAGGCTCAGTAGCGACAATGGGACCCCATTTATTAATAATGCCTTCCAGCAGATCAGTGATTATTTGGGAATAAACATGAGACAACACTGTGCCTACCACCCAGTGAGCAGTGGGGCAGTGGAGAGAGAAAATGCTCCGCTCAAAAATAAATTGACAAATGTTGTGAGGAATTAGGGGTGACATGGACAAAGGCACTTGCGATTGTGCTAATGTATATGAGATCTTGGAGGAGAGGAAGAAGTAATCTTAACCCATTTGAAATTTTGTTTGGTAGGCTGCCCAACACAGGAATTAGCCCAAGAGCTAAGGTAAGACAGATAAGAGGCCACTGTGAGGATGAGATGTTGTGTTACTGTATAAAACTCTCTACACTTTTATCTCAAATACAGAATCAAGTGAAAGCAGCACTACCCCAACCAGCAGGAGGGAAGCTGCACGATCTAGAACCTAGAGACTGGATAGTGGTGAAAAACTTCAGGAGGAAAAACTGGAAGGCGAAGAGGTGGCTGGGACCGTTTCAAGTGCTCCTTACAACACAGGCAGCTGTTAAGATCTCAGAAAGAGCCACATGGATACACGCCAGTCATTGCAAACGTGTAGCTGGGCCTGAGGAGACATCAGACAACACTGGAACCAATTAAGTGCAAATAGTTGTTAGAAGCCACATACAAATATGGGGCTGCCCCAGCCTACATTGACAGCAAGCACACTGGTAGGACTATTCATAAGGGCAGGGGCGTCTGGGATACAGCCCCAGACGGTAATCTTAACAGAGGGTGTAAAGGGGGCCTTCACATGCAACCCATGGCTGTTTAGAAACCAGGATGACTATAAATGGGATAATAAATATTCATGCAGGGATCCTTGCAGTGCTGGTGACTGGCACTTAGAAGTAGCCACCACTGCTAAAGGGACACCTGACACGGGAAATAGATATTCTATGATCAAGGTAGGAGGTACAAGGGCATGGGTGATAATATCCAAGACTCAGAAGAGCGATGAGGGAGTCTGGTGGTGTGGAATAGATAGACCCTTCTCCGACATCTATAGTTAGGTGAATATAGTAGTACAGTTCCCCCCCCCCCCCCCCCCCACACCGAGATGCAGTGCAGAAGGTCCTACAGAAGATAGTAGCACCAACCAAACCAGATCATGGACCTAACCCCAAGCAGGGCAGAGGGCATTAATGTCACGCCCGAACCCGAAGGAAGTCAGCCGGGGTTAGACAGTGAGTCTAACTCGGAAGTAGAATTGGCCACTATTGGGAGATAAATGGCGTAAATGCGATGCCTGTAGGTTGGGAGGTTCGAAGGGCCATTGCTAGATGTGAAAGGAACAGAGCATGTGCTTTGGCCCTAATACAACACCGGAGATTAGACGTTGGTTACCCTTGTTGGATATGTTTGCACACAGCCCAATAGTGGACTACCGAACCAATTAGAGAGAGCCTGCTGAGAAATGCTAGCTTTTGGATTAGTGGTGCTGGAAGAGCACAACAGTTCAGGCAGCATCCGAGGAGCAGCAAAATCGTCGTTTCGGGCAAAAGCCCTTCATCAGGAATGCTAACTGCTTGCTTCCGCGGGTGGCGACTACCCTGACCCTGATAGGGGGAGCAATTAGGGCAAATCTCGCGCCACCACCCAAACTCAAGGATAACTGCAGTCCCAAGGCTGACACGCTCCCGACTACAGCCTTCCACATAATGGAAGACAGGGTAGAACCGTGTATTTGTAACAATCGGGAAGACTCCATTTGGGGATCTCCCAGTGTACTACGACGCTGTACTTGAACAATGACTCTTGCTCAGCAATCTATGCAAATGGTACGATCATAAACATTGCTTGTTCCTTTATCAATAATCAGACCCCTTTATCAATAATCAGGGACATCTCACAGCACTGGAATGGGTACACACTCGCAGTTCCCTAGACTACACCAGGAGTGAATATTGGGTGGTCTATTCTCTTGGGAGCAGGGACAACAGTAGCAATAAACAAGATTAATGGCCTCAAATATAGTGTATTACTGTTAGCAAATGAGACGGAGGAAGGCCTAGCATTCATTAACACTGAGTTAACGGCGGTAAGGGAAGCAGTGATACAAAATCGATTAGTACTTGACGTACTGACGGTTGAAAGAGGGGGTGTCTGCAAAATGTTAGGTACCTCATGCTGTCTTAATATTCCTGATGAGTCCCAAAATATCACTAGTGTAATAAATCATATGAAGGCAGCGATACGACCGCTTCCCCCAACAGATGACTCCTGGTCCCAATGGCTCACCTCCCTTGGGGAGGATGGGGGTATTGGATCCTACACGTTCTACTAGTTGTAGGACTGCTCTTACTCATAGTGCTTTGTATAGGACCCTGCTTGTGTACCTGCGTATGCCGCTTCCTTATGAGTACAGTAGGATACCAAATGGTAAAACTATCAGTGACCCCACGGCAGGAAGGTCTGATTGCATGAACCCCATCCTATCATGACATTGACGAATGAGACGTGTGAACATGGGATGTGTACAGGGCACACCAGAGCAAGTGACGATACCACCACAAAGCTGTGTCACAGGTAGGTGGTGTCTGAGGAAAGGCCTGGTGTTCCCTAAGCATTTTTGATATATAGCTATTCTGGCTCTGCATATTTTTTGGTTGTTGTCTTTGCAGTCATAAAATGACAAAAAGGGGGGAAATGTAATGGAAAATTAACAGAATTAACATTTACTGTGAAATCTGAAAGAGAATGCTTTGCTAAATCTAATACTTTTCTGAACTTTGTAAACACTTTGCTGAATTCTGCAGTCAAGGAGACAGCTTGCCTTTGCTGAACTTTGTAAACATTCAACCTGGCCTTATGAGCAGTCAAATTCAGCAAAGAAGCTAAGGAAAACATAAAGACAGTTATGTCCACAACAAGGTGATAAGAAAATAAGAACTCTGTTTTTCAGCCCTTGAATGGTATAAAAGGAATATGTGAATTTTGTTCATCATCCTTACATTAGGCATTTTTGCCAAGTGTATTGGTCCTGCATGCAGAGGGTTAAAAATAAAGCTTTTACTTTGCTCTTGCTAGCAGTTGAGCCGAGTCAATTTAATTTCCACGACACTGTTGTTAGACCTAACTTGCTTGCTTGAGGGGTTTTATTTGGTTGCTACATGCAATAATGTTTAAATCATTGTTTCAGTACTTGATTGTCTATGAGATTTCTTAGCGTAGTAAAGTCAATCATAAAATCCCTGCAACGTGGAAACAGGCCATTTGGCCCAACAAGTCCACACCGACCCTCCGAGGAGTAACCCACCCAGACCCATTCCCCTATTACTCTACATTTACCCCTGACTAATGCACCTAACCCACACATCCCTGAACACCATGGGCAATTTAGCATGGCCAATTCACCTAACCTGCACATCTTCAGATTGTGGGAGGAAACTGAAGCTCCCAGAGGAAACCCACACAGACATAGGAAAAATGTGTAAACTCCACGTGGACAGTCATCCAAAGCTGGAATCGAACCCAGGTCCCCGGTGCTGTGAGGCAGCAGTGCTAATCACTGAGTCACTGTGCTACCCCAAAGATGACGTGTGGTGATTTACTCCCTACGAGCAAAAAAGAAGTATGTTATCTAAATGGCGATAGACTGCAGAGCTCGAAGTTGCAGATAGCTAAGCACTCCCCTGTCCCAACCTTCTACCTTAAGTTTCCCCTCTTCCCAAAATTCATCGCCTCTGCTGCATGCTGCCTCAATTCCCAGAATTGTGTTACCCAAATTTCCGATCAGTACTGTCACCCATGAAAACCCCACTTAACTTTTATTGATCTGGCCACTGGAACTGTCTGTGGCCTATCATACTGACCATTGAGACTGACAGCTATGATTGATGTGTGACTGGACCCGTCACTGATCTGTTTCCAGATCCCAAATTGACTTAGCTAAAACTGCTCAGACTGATTGCAGAACCTACAACGGCCCACTCCTCAGACTATAGAGATACAGACTCCTGACCCTCCCTATCCCAAGTGGCCAACTAAGATCATAAGATGTAAGAGCAGGAGTAAGCCATTCAGCCCATTGAGTCTGCTCCACCATTCAATGAGATCATGACTGATGTGATAATCTTCAACTCCATTTTGACGCATTTTTCCCCTTTAACTCTTTGATTCCCTTACTGATTAAAAATTTATGTTAATATACTTTCTCATCCAGCCACATCAGCTTTTTTGGTAGAGAATTCCACAGATTCACACTCCTCAGAGAGAAGAAAATCCTCTTCATCTCTGTCTTAAATGGATGAATCCTTGTGGATATGCCTTCCACCTGCCTGTGCTTATTGCTGAACCTTAGGTCCAGAACTGCTTGCTATCTTATTGAGCTTTCTATATACTGACTAAATATGATTCCTGGATACAATTTAACAATTTTGCTCCCTCCCTACACTAAAATTATCCCAATTAATATTTGAGTAGTGAAAATCCTCTACAGCTTATTCTTATACATCTCTGAAATTTGATTCCATAGTTGATCCTCTATCTTTCACTGACTACTTGGGGCCATTAGAATATACCCTACCCATGTTTACCCTTTTGTGTTCTTGTTTTATTGCTCATAGAAGATACCTGTCTGCCAATTTCCTCCACATCTCCAGCATTAATGACCAGACAGATCTACCAGATGTGGTGTACAATACTATACAACTGGGAGGGAGTACCCACAAGCATTCACTTTGGCTCCTCTGAAGTCTCATGGAAAGTAACTCAACCTTCCTATTGCAAATGTTTCTGTGACCACTATAGAGCCTTTGTGGGACACAACCCTGACATATAGCACTAGATATTCCTAAAAATAATATCACTCCAGTGAAGAAAAGAATTCTATGGCAATGCCAACCCTCAATGAAGACTGAACCAAGCTTATGAAGGCAAAAGATAAGGCTGACATGTCTGTGCAGTCTTTAACACGAAGTGCTGAGTGGAAGATCTGCCTCCTCCTGAGAACCTATCATCAAAGAAGCGAGTCTTTAGCCACTTCATTGGCATTATCATCAATAAATCGTCTACAACCAAATTCTGGGGCATGGTTACCATTAACCAGAAACTTAATCGGAGCATCCATTTAAATTCTGTGGCTACAAGAACAGACTAGAGGTTGGGAATTTTGTAGTAAAGAACTCATCCTCTGACACCCCAAAGCCGGAGTCTTTATCTATAAAGCACAAGCTAGGATATGATTGAATATTGTCCACTTGGCTGCATGGGTTCAGCTGTAATAACACTCATGGAGCTTGACACCATCCAGGACAATGCAGCTTACCTCATTCCAAACCTACTTTTCATCTTAACCATTTACTCCCTTCATGGTGAAAGTGGAAACTAGTGTGTACCAGAAACAAGATACCCTACAGCCAATGAGTCCTTCAATTGTCAAACATGTGGCCTCTATCAAATAAAAGGACTAGGGCAACACCATCAGCTGGAACTTTCCCTCCCAGCCACACACTTCCCTGAGTTAGAACTTTATCACCAATTCTTCACAATCACTGGGTTTTTCTTCCAAGCAGCACAATGGGTGAACCTACACAAAATGGAATGTGGTGGTTCAAAAAGGCATCTCAATGACACCTTTCCAAGGGCATTTAGATATGAGCAATAAGTTCTGACCTCGCTAATAATGCTCACATCCATGAAAGAATTCTTAGCCCCTTGTCTCTGAGGTTTCTATTTCATTACTTTTGTGCCGATCCATGTGACTTTGTAGAGATCAGGAAGTATAACTGTCATAACATATCTTCTTCTGTTCTATGTTGTAGTGGTTGTGCACCACAAGAGCCAACTTATACATTTAATGAGTCAAACATCTCAGGCACCTGTATTCTCTAACTAAAAAAAATTATCAACTTTTTTTCCCTTGTGGATTAATAGGTTTGATAACTTTAGGCTACACTTGGTTAGCATATTAGTACTATTAGGAGGTGAAGAAATCCAAACAAAATACCTCTCGGAAATAGTCCTAGGAACAAACTTCTGTGGTACCTGCTGGAAGAAAAAGAGATTATCTTTGTTGCAGCACTACATTGCATAACATGTAATGACAGTAACCTGAATTTAATAACTGTATTTGATTAGCTACACATATCAAAAATCATTAACAAGAAGAGATTGATCATAGGATTCCTCCTAACATAACTGTATACGCTCGAGGATAAATGAATCATTTTCTTTCTATTCGCAATCCAGAGTCCCAGGTAATATTCTGAGGACCTGAGTTCAAATCCTATCATGGTAGATGGGGATATTTGAATTCAATAAAAATCTGAAATTAAGTCTAATAATGACCAGAAGACCATGGTTAATTATTGGGGGAAACTTCATCTGACTTACTAATGTCCTTTGGGGAAGGAAATGGCCTACATGTGAATCCAGTCCCATAGCAATCTGGTTAATTCCTAACTGTCCTCTGGGCAATAAGTGCTGGCCTAACTAGTGACACCCGCATCCCATGGATGAATTAAAAACACATGCAAATATTAGCTTCAAAATTAACAACATATTAACTTATTTTGAAAATAATTATACTGGCAAATGAAAAGGTAAATTTGCCTTGATTTCTGCAATGCGAAATTTGAATCTAGTTGTTAATTGAAAGAAATTTTACCAGATTAAAGTTTTAATTTAAATATTATCTCTATAGATATTGCCTTAAATACAAGTTGAATATGTAGTCATCATATTGGTCCCATAAAAAGCAATCCAGGTATATTAAAATAATAATGAAGCAGTTAAGTTAAGATTGGCATCCCTGGATTCACTCTACCTTTTGAGAAATTACAAAGGCATTTCATAGCCTAATACATTAATACCTGAGAGACAACACATTGTAAATCATTTAAATTGTTCAATTTCACGATCTCCAGAGTGATACACAAAAGGCACCCAACTTGTCTCTGCCGAAACGGTTTAAGGATACCTTTACAGCCAAGTTCATTGATCTGCATACAATTCATTTATCATTCATGAACAATTCCAGCTATAGCCCAGTCTATTAGATGAAACAAATTGCATTGCCTGCCAACTGCAATCATTTGTCAACTTCCCATTCCCAGGAGATTACATTTACTATGCTGTCCCTATTTCAGCAAGATTACTTCGCAACACAATCAGCAGGCTTTTCAGGTTTCAGTGTGCTAAATGAATGGTCCAAGTTAGTCTATGCCATATATTTTTCAGTGCTTTAAGACCATGCCATCTGTTTTTGAGGCCAAAAGCAAGAGATAATGGATATTTTATTTAGGAACATAATTTCGCAAATACAACTGCACTTGCTCTGTGCCTTGTTCTTCTTTTAGTGGTGTCTCAAATCCAAGCTTTTGAGGGTGTACATGTGTGTGTCTGATTAATTTACGTCATTTCTATTCCACCAGAGAGTTTGAAAATACAACACATACAGTATCAAATGTTGTTTCACGGACAATTTAAAAAAGATCTGAAATGAGCACACTTGACAACTGATATGGCTCTCTTAAAGAGTGTAGTTTATTTAACCATTGCTTTTTAATTTACTTTCTGTAAATCTAACATGTTCCTACCATGTATTATAACTATATAATACATGAGACTTGGTTGTAGAGCAAAACATATTTAATGGTATTAAAGGATTTAAATTTTACATTTACCCAGTATGATTCTTGGCAGTAATCCTGAGCCCTGTCAACACAGATGTAAATACTAAGAAAACAGAGTGCAGGTGAAAGGGAGCTTTTGTGAATTCTGCACCTCTTTGATCCACCAGATTGAGCTCCAGAATAACTTGAGACAATAGGTCCACTGTTCAAAATTATTACATTCTGAACCACATGTTTGAGACAAAGGTAATTTGATGTATTCGGTGCCCAGCTGTACCAACATTCTGAATATGTCGCTTTCAAGGACAGCAACAACAAATAATGATGTTTAGATGTTAGCCACAAATATCTACACTCAAATAAGTTTTGTGCTTTATCCCCCCAATTAATGTTCTTACTTGTACATTATAATGCCTTGCATCTTACACAAAACCTATCTTACATGTGCAAGCAACAAGTTTCATGATGGTGGAAAAATGGTTGGGGTCAATCAGAGAATCACAGGTGGCTTCCGAACCTCAGGGTAAGGGGGTGAGGATAGTTTGTGGCTTTGGTGATGGGGTTTGGTGGTCTGATTGGCAATTAGAGATTGAGACTTCTGAAGGGCAGGTTGGCATTTTGGATTGTAATTTGAGGCCAGGCCTTGAGAGATCAGGAGCTGGGATGCGAGATCCAGGGCCTTGGAGAAGATTAGACACTGGATACAGGAGTTAATGGACACTTCATGAGGGAGATTCAAAAAAGATACACATTTGAGGGGTTGCTTAAGTGCATAAAGAGACCAGATCCACCAAATCCTCACCAGAACATAACTGTCAGGCTTACCATACGTTGACAAATTCATCTCCTTGGAATGGAGTGGTATCTCCCACACATTCCTACCTCATTTAAAGGCAAAGGTGAGTGGGTTGGGGATGGGTTTGGTTTGTGAATTTGATTTTTAAGATTCTCTTCACTCCACTTCTCAACTCCATACATCTGACCCAACCCATCTGTTCTTGTGCTTTGATTAAAACTTGCCAAAAAAGTGCAAAGTGAAATGTTCCAATCAGAAAGACATTCAAGAAGGATAGCAGTAGTCTACTTTATAAATTAATGGCTCTGAAAGTGTTACTGTTGAATTTGCATTAGTTCCATCCAACTTGATAATGTCATACAACCTTTGGGTTTGAGGCACTGAGTTCTACACTAGCCTTCACGGACAGCAAATATGTTCTGTACACCTCCAAATGGTCCTCAGTAATTAAGCCAGATTCATTATTTAAGTTGTAATTATTGAGATTATGCAATAAACCATCTCATTAACAAAGACAAGTGCCTCTTCTTTTTGGATTCACAAGTGTTCTATCCTCTACCATTGACATGTAGATAGATCCTGACACAATATAGACAAAGGAGCAGCACTGTGGTGCAGTGGTACCATAGAATCCCTACAGTGTGGAAACAAGCTATTTGGCCCAGCAAGTCCACACCGACACTCTGAAGAGTATCTCACCCAGACCCATTCCCCTACTCCTATTACTCTACATTTCTCCTGACTAATGCACCTAGTCTACACATCCCTGAACACTAGGGCAATTTAGCAAGGCCAATTTACATAACCTGCACATCTTTGGACTGTGGGAGGAAGCAGGAGCACCCAGAGGAAATCCATGCAGACACGGGGAGAATGTGCAAATTCCACACAGACAGTTGTCGGAGGCTGGAATCAAACATGAGTCCCTGGTGCTGTGAGGCAGCAGTGCTAACCACTGAGCCACCGTGCCACCCTACCTGTGAACAAAACAGCCTTGATTCAGGTTTTACTGCTTCAGGGGTATGTAATAGCATCTTTGTATGGATTGATTAAAAATACCGAGAAAACTGAGGATTCTCTTTATCCTATGCCACGTACTGATACTGGTAGCCAATGTCTGCAGTACTAATCAGGGTAAATACCATAGTAGTTTTGTTAGGTTGTTGAGATAGATAGTATTAATTGAATTAAGTAAATGTAATTACAATTATTGCTTTATATATAAATCTTATTGTGGACTAAGGCGACTTAATGATTTAGAGTCATAGAGTCAGAGATGTATAGTATGGAAACAGACCCTTCGGTCCAACCCGTCCATGCCGACCAGATGTCCCAATCCAATCTAGTCCCACCTGCTAGCACCCAGTCCATATCTCTCTAAACCCTTCCTATTCATATACCCATCCAAATGCCTCTTAAATGTTGCAATTGTACCAGCCTCCACCACTTCCTCTGGCAGCTCATTCCGTACACATACTACCCTTTTGTACTAAGACATTTCTTATCTACTATCAACCAAGTGAATAATGAAACGTTACAGCACAGTAAGACATCATTCAACCCAATGTGTCTGTGCCCACTGAAAGCAAAACTAGATGTCCATTTTGATCCCACTTTCTCGCACCTAGTCCATAGCCATGCAGGTTACACAGCTTCAGGTATGGACTCAGATTCCCTTTAAATAAGTTGGGGTTTTTTATTTCTATCACTAACTGGGCAGTGAATTCCAGACACCCATCATTCTCTGGGTAGAAATGATTTTCCTCATGTTCCCTCTAATCCTTCAACCAATTATCTTAAATCTGTGCAACCTGTTAATTCATTTCTACATTAAAGGAAACAACTCTTTCTTGTCTACACTATCCTCATGGTTTTGTATACTTAATTCACCACCTTCTCTTTCTAAGGAAACGCGCTTTGCCTATCTAATCTTTCCTTATGCTACAATTTTCAAATGTTAGCTTTGCAATATCCTTCTCATGTACTTTAGAAACCTCCATGAAAATACATATTGCTAATTCAAACAGCTTCACTTCTGCAAAATTACAGCATGAATAGCCTTTAAGATGTCATAAATGGAACATTAATTCAGAACTGAGGAAAACTTTGGAAAAATTCCATCTCCTTATTTTTATAACCTATCATCAAAAAATATCCTGCTCACTTATTTTACAAATACTGTTATTAGAATCTCCAACAAAGTACAGTAAATGGAAACATCATGAAACTCTGCTTTCTATTATCACAATTAACCCAAAGTATCTGTTCTCTTACTAAACACTTTATAATTAGTTCATGCAAGAATGCTGTGTAAATGTGTCCTTTTCAAACATTACAAACTATTATAGGAATGCAGCCACACATACTAAGAAGCCAACAGTTATAAATCCCAAAGGATGTGGAAGTGCCTTGACTTGCTAAACTAAAGGAACAAATTACAGATGAACACAATGGATCTATTTAGCCAAGAGTTGGCAGTCTGGATGTAGACTTACTCTGTAGGTAATAAATTTTCACATCCACCAAACATCAACAGCCGAAGGTTCAAGAGTCACAAAAAGAACCTTGTAGTAAAATAGGTTTTTGTTGGACAAATAATTCAAATTTCATTTCATTTGTTACAATAAATTGTTTATTTAGTTATCTTAAATGACACCATTTATACATTAAGTCTGACTGATCAAAACGCGATTTTCTTGTATGAGCACATAATTCATAGAACAGTGAATTTTACTAGTTAAAGATAAGGAGGATCAAATCTCTCCCTTAGATTTTTCTACAACGCTTATTAAGAAAATGTACACAAAGTTGCAGAAATATTAACTTTGAAATCATTTGAGTCCAGAAAGTTTCATTACTTCAGTATCTAATTTCATAGTTCAGTTTTAATATGTCAAAATAAACTTGTTGAACGAAAATCAACCAATACCAAATCATTCAAAACATATTTAGCGTGAACTATATAGTTTTCCTTTCATAAATTATTTTTACATGTAACATTAGTTATATTTTTCATAGTTAAAATAGATGGTAAATGTTGTGCTGACAGTACAGTAGTCACTTATAGGTCTCAGAAGGCACTTCTGAGAAGATTATGCAGGGTTGTTCTGTATAGCTAAAGACCTGAATAAGTCAATGGCCTTGTGCTTTCTGGCTGCCCAATATTCTCACACACATTCTCTTTATTTTACTTATGTTACGTCTAATGATAAACTTTCAATATTCACTCATGTTTACATATCCAGGAATTATACAGTCAAATCTCATGGATGATTTACTTACATAGTTCATGGCTATCAAATATGCCTGATATAACAGATTTGACATTTCTTAATTTTGAATAATGGTTATATCATGAACAGTGATTATTTTATTGTGGAGAAAGTGAGGACTGCAGATGCTGGAGATCAGAGCTGAAAATGTGTTGCTGGAAAAGCACAGCAGGTCAGGCAACATCCAAGGAACAGGAGAATCGACGTTTCGGGCATGAGCCCTTCTTCAGGAATGAGGAACGTGTGTCCAGCAGGCTAAGATAAATGGTAGGGAGGAGGGACTTGGGGGAGGGGCATTGGAAATGTGATAGGTAGAAGGAGGTCAAGGTGAGGGTGATAGGCCGGAGTGGGGGTGGGGGTGGAGAGGTCAGGAAGAAGATTGCAGGTTAGGAAGGCGGTGCTGAGTTTGAGGGATTTGACTGAAACAAGGTGGGGGGAGGGGTAATGAGGAAACTGGAGAAATCTGAGTTCATCCCTTGTGGTTGGAGGGTTCCTAGGCGGAAGATGAGGCGATCTTCCTCCAGCCGTCGTGTTGCTATGGTCTGGCGATGGAGGAGTCCAAGGACCTGAATGTCCTTGGTGGAGTGGGAGGGGGAGTTGAAGTGCCGTCGTATTGCTATGGTCTGGCGATGGAGGAGTCCAAGGACCTGCATGTGCTTGGTGGAGTGGGAGAGAGAGTTGAAGCTTTGAGCCACGGGGTGGTTGGGTTGGTCAGTCCGGGTGTCCCAGAGGTGTTCTCTGAAACGTTCCACCTACTTGCGGAATGTTTCAGAGAACACCTCTGGGACACCCGGACCAACCAACCCAAACACCCCCTGGCTCAACACTTCAACTCCCCCTCCCACTCCACCCAAGGACATGCAGGTCCTTGGACTCCTCCATCGCCAGACCATGGCAACACAACGGCTAGAGGCAGAGCGCCTCATCTTCCGCCTAGGAACCCTCCAACCACAAGGGATGAACTCAGATTTCTCCAGTTTCCTCATTTCCCCTCCCCCCACCTTGTCTCAGTCAAATCCCTCGAACTCAGCACCGCCTTTCTAACCTGCAATCTTCTTCCTGATCTCTCCGCCCCCACCCCACTCCGGCCTATCACCCTCACCTTGACCTCCTTCCACCTATCACATTTCCAACGCCCCTCCCCCAGGTCCCTCCTCCCTACCTTTGATCTTAGCCTGCTGGACACACGTTCCTCATTCCTGAAGAAGGGCTCATGCCCGAAACGTTGATTCTCCTGTTCCTTGGATGCTGCCTGACCTGCTGTGCTTTTCCAGCAACACATTTTCAGCTATTATTTTATTGTACCAAACAATTCAGTTGTTGAATGACCCTTATCCTGAAGCAACCTTAGTTGGCTATTCTTTCCAGCACCTCCTTCATCCAAATCCAGAGGAGTAAGAAAACACTAAGATTGACTTGTCAAGGCCACTCTTACTTTATTTCAACAGCCGGTGAAACCCATGTCTGTCTCTGTCACCTCCAGGTTTCACTCGCCCATCACCCAAACAGTTTCTTTCGTGCACATTGCAAATGGACACACAAATTGGGAACAAAAAAGCCCAGAATTCTACTTGGCGGTGATTATATAAATGTTTTGCATAAATCCAGGTTCGTAATGAAGGTAGCATATTTAATTGGTGCTGCAACCCAGAATATTAAAGCTGGGATGGTTTGTGATGGAATTGTGGCGTGAGGATAGCACATTTTGTTTCCTCATTTATGGAATTGCAGACAAGACCAGTATTTATTTAACATCCCTAATTGCTGTTTCGGAGATATTCAAACAGTGCAGTCTCTCTGCTGAATGTACCTCCAGAGTACCTTTTTAAGAATGCCCCTACACTCTTCATACTTTTCAAGGGTTTCAGTTACACGGTATATTTTTATTCTTGACTAGAATTTCAGTATCTTTATTCATCCATTGTTCACTAATCTTATCAGACTTGACTTTCACTCTAACAACAACATACTGTCTCTGAATTCTCATTGTCATACTTTTGAAGGCCTTCCACTTGTCAGCTGTCCCTTTACCTGCTAATAGTTTACTCCAGTCAACTTTTGAAAGTTCTTGTTTCATACCCTTAAAATTTACTCCAGTTAAGAGCTTTAACTTTGATGGAAGACCTATCCTTTTCTATAACTATTTTAAAAGTAATAGTATTATGAACACTCATCCCAAAGTCTTCCTGTACCAACAACTCAGTCACCTTATTTCCTGAGAGAAGGTCAAGTTTTGCTCCTTCTGTAGTAGGAATATTTACATATTGATAAAGAAACTTTTCTTGAACACACTAATAAATTCTTTACCATCCAAACTTTTAACACTATGACAGTCCCAGTCGATGCTTGGAAAAGTAAAATTCCCTATTATCACAACCCTATTGTTCTTTCGTATATTTGAAATCTGTCTACATATTTGCTTCTCAATTTCCCTCTGACTATTGGTGGGCCTATTTTCCAATCCCATCAAGGTGATCATCCCATTCTTATTTCTAATTTCACTCATAAATTTTCACTAAATCATTCCTCAGAAATATCTTCTCTAATTACAGTGATAATGCTTTTCTTAATCAAAAAAGGCCACTACCCCTTCT
The DNA here is from genome assembly GCF_047496795.1 of Chiloscyllium punctatum. NCBI lineage: Eukaryota > Metazoa > Chordata > Chondrichthyes > Orectolobiformes > Hemiscylliidae > Chiloscyllium > Chiloscyllium punctatum. The sequence continues at coordinate 60,128,714 of NC_092747.1, read as the reverse complement.
CTCTTGTCTCTCTTTTTATCTTCCTATAATATCTAAAACCCAGAACATTGAGTTGTCAGTCCTGTCCTTCCCTCAGCAAAGCTCCTATGATGTCCCAGTCCCATGTTCCCATACATGCCTTGAGTCCATCAGCCTTACCTGTAAAACCTCTTGCAATGGAATAAATGCAGTTTCATTCTTGGCTGCGACAATAACATGGTGTTCTGCTAGGTTAGGTACCTGTTCTGATTTATATGTTGGAAATTTGTGACATTTATTTTCTTCATGAACAAGAAAAATTGGAAGTAGTTAAATTGATAAGGTGAGTTGGGACTTTAATGAGTTACAAATACATGAAAGAGAGGCAGTTGCTGTTCAATGGCAAAATTCTAAAGATGTCATTTAGTGCTTGAGGGGAAAATTGGGCAAATTTTTCTTCATATTGCGAATCTGAGAGTGTAATGTTCCCAAGCTCTGAGTAGCATGATCGACAGCAAGAAAGTTGGGAAAACACTTTGAGAATGAAATAGATCAAACATCTGACATTGAGAAATAAATTTCCTATTTTTCCCCTTCAGGTTTTAACAGTGAGTTCTGAATCTTGCTTATGGGCAGTGACTATTTTTCCCATCCTGCTTCACAGGGATTGTTACTCACTACAGGTGGAGAAGCATGGAATTGTCAATGCTCAGAGCACCACGCTACCTCAAGGTACTGCCTGTGCCAATGACTTACTTGGCAAATACTCCATATGTGCAACAAATCTAATGGCCATGTCTGAAATTCAAAGCCGATCAGTCCTTAATGGAGTGAATGATATGATCATAGAATCACTATACTGTGGCAAGAGGCCATTCAGCCCATCGAGCCCACATTTGAAGAGCATCCTCCCCATAATCCCGCATTAACTATGGCTAATCTACCTAACCTACACATCCCTGGACACTATAGGCAATTAAGTTTAGCCAATCACCTAATATACATATACAGTCATAGAGTCATAGAGATGTACAGCATGGAAACAGGTCCTTCGATGCAACTCATCCATACTAACCAAATATCCCAACCTAATCTAGTCCCATTTGCCAGCACTTGGCCCACATCTCTTGAAACACTTCCTATTCATATACCCATCCTTTTAAATGTTGTAATTGTACTAGCCTCTACCACTTCCTCAGGAAGCTCATTCCAAACATGCACCACCCTCTGCATGAAAAGGTTGCCCCTTCAGTCCCTTTTAAATTTTTCCCCTCACCCTAAACCTCTAACCTCTAGTCCTGGACTTCCCCACCCCAAGGAAAAGACCTTGTCTATTTACCCTGTCCATGCCCCTCATGATGTTATAGACCTCTATAAGGTCACCCCTCAGCCTCCGACACTCTAGGGAAAACAGCTCCAGCCTATTCAGCCTCTCCCTATAGCTCAAGTCCTCCAAACCTGGCAGCATCGTTGTAAGTCTTTTCTGAACCTTTTCAGGTTTCACAACATCCTTCCGATAAGAAGGGAGACTAGAATTGCACACAATATTTCAAAAGTGGCCTAAACAATGTCCTGTACAGCCGCAACATGAACTCCCAACTCCTATACTCAATGCTTTGACCAATAAAGGAAAACATACCTTCTTCACTATGCCTTGTTCACTATGCTATCTACCTGTGACTCTACTTGCAAGAAGCTATGAACCTATGCTCCAAGGTCTCCTTGTTCAGCAACACTCGCCAGGTCCTTACCAGTAAGTGTATAAGTCTGCTCTGATTTGCCTTTCGAAAATTTGGAACCTCATATTTGCCTAAATTAAACTCCACCTGCCACTCCTCAGCCCATTGGCCCATCTGGACAAGATCCCATTGTACACTGTGGTAACCTTTTTCGCTGTCCACTACACCTCTAGTTTTGGTGTCATCTGCAAACTTACTAAATATACCTCCTATGTTCACATCCAAATCATTTATATAAATACAAAAAGTCGTGGACCCAGGACCAATCCTTGTGGCGCACCACTGGTCATAGTCTGAAAGGTAATCTCCACCACCACTCTGTCTTCTAACTTCAAGCCAGTTCTGTATCCAAATAACTAGTTCTCCCTGTACTCCATGAGATCTAACCTTGCTAGCCAGTCTACCACGAGGAACCTTGTCAAACGCCTTACTAAAGTCCACATAGATGACGTCCACCGCTCGCCCTCATCAATCCTCTTCGTTACTTCTTCAAAAGACTCAATCAACTTTGTGAGACATGATTTACCACACACAAAACCATGTTGACTATCCTTAATCAGTCCTTGCCTTTTCAAATACATGTAAATACTGTCTCTTAGGATTCCATCAAACAACTGCCCATTACCGATATGGGAGGAAACCGGAGCACCTGAAAGAAACCCATGCAGACAGGGGTGAGACTTTTGCAGATTTCACACAGACAGCCACCCAAGGCTGTATGGGTTTAGGAGGTCTTTAGCCAGTCATTGAGTACCACCACAGTCATTCAAGAGGCTCAGCTATTGCAGTGGGACCACAATCAGTCAGGTGCTTGTTCTGACCAGAGGCCAGGCATCACCAGACAAGGAATTTATTTATGCTCAGTCCTGCAGATCTAGTGTAACCATTCAAGGGATCAGAAGTACATCAGCCATCTGGGGGCTGGGCATCCTCAGTTGGGGCTGTCTGTCTGCTGTTATGTCTTAGGGCTTTGTGTATTAATGCTCAAGGGCTCATCAATGGATAGCCTGTGTAGTCCTGGAGAAAGTGGATACACAGGCTTGTGGAGAGAAATCAGAGCTGATGTTTTGAGTCCAGTGACCCTTCTACAGAAGCTGCCAGACCTGCTGGGTTTCTACAGCAATTTCCATTATTGTTTATTTCAGATCTCCTGCAACTACAATTCTTTGTTTTATTACCCCAGATCTGTGCTTCCACTTTCTCCAGGACTACACAGATTACCCATTGATGAGCTGAGTTGTAGCTCCATCCAAGACCAACAATGATTTCCCCAACCCCAACTCTTCATGTTATCTTTTGTGCTGCTGACCCTGTGTCCCTGATTACTTCTCAGCTTCTCGCTGTTTCCATTCAGCCCCTTTTTATAATGGTTAATGTTTCCAATTTACTCCCTAAAATCATGGCTTTGTGAACTGGCCGTTCACCCTCTTGTATTGAGCCTAGTAAAGCTGCGGTAATTGTATATTGTAAATCACCCACATAATCAGCTCCTAATCAAAATCCCACTCTTCAATCTGGAATTTTCCTCTTTCACCATCATCCTTCTCCCAGTGACCAGTCTATTAAACCCCAACGCCAAACTTGAGGAAATGAATACAGAAATTGCTGGAGAAACTCAGCAGATCTGGCAGGTTCTGTAGAAGGGTCAAAACGTCAACTCTAATTTCTCTCCACATTGTTGATCTCAGATGGAGCTGCAATTCAGTCATAAGGACATAAAGTTCAAGCCTAGCCACCTTTGCATCAAATACAACTAGTAAACAGATAAAATGGCTGCTACCGTCTGCACAGTGATAGGGTAAATTATTAATTTCTCTTCAGGAACCAAATCCAATGATTTGCATCTGAAGTTTGGCTAGTGGCAATTGTACAAATCCTGTATCTGTTGATTCTGTAATGCCACCCATCTGCCATCAAACTGGATTCTATTGAAAGGTCATTCTCTTATGAAATTATGGTCTCAAGCAATCATATTTTGCATCAATTGGTCCCTTGTCATGCCAGATATGCAAAGCTAAGTAGATGCAAACTTAAAAATGTTCAGACCTGACAATGGAAAACGACAATTTGGAGCTGCAGCTTTCCACATGATCTGTGGAGACAGAAAGAGAGTTAACATTTTGAGGCTGGTATGACTCTTCTTCAGCAAGAGTTCAGGGTGCATTTGACTATTAGGAAGAAGAATCATATTGGACTCAAAATATTAATTCGGTTTCTCTCTCCACAGATGCTGCCAGAGCTGCTGAGATTCTCCAGCATTCTCCGTGTTTGTTTTGATCCAATACATGATGTACTACAAATTCACCTTCTCTAAGCATAACAGGCTATGACACACCATAGATAGTCAGTAGTGTGTTGGATGGGTTGGGCACCTCTGGAGTGACCTGAGAGGTATCTTCTGGAGGTCTTGTATGTGGCTTCTCCTCCTTATGCATCCATGCTGGCAATACCTGTCTCACTGAGAGGAAGGGTAACCTGGAGTGAGACTGTGGTTTCTTATCCTCTTTTTGCCTTGCAATGGAGTGCAGGTCTGTGAGCATATTCTGCAAACACTGAATGTGTTAGACGCGGGTCTCTTTGGCAATAGCAATTCTGTGCATGCAGGAGTCAGCACAGAACTGATAACCTCTAACCTTTCTTCTAGCTTACTGCCTGCCTCTGACAAAGCTGTACACTGTTGCTAAGCCACTATGTTCATTTTAAAGTCTCAAATGGCCAACACCATGGGATTGTCAAATAAAAAGTGAAATAACCGTGGATTCTGTAATGGTCAACCCAAAACATTAACTCTGATTTATCTCCATAGATGTTGCCAGAGTTACTGAGCTTTTCCAGCAATTTCTGTTTTTGACCATGGAATTATCTTCTGGTTGGGTCTGAGCAGATTCCTGGTCTACATGGTGCTCTGAGTGTGAGAGACCTGATAAGTTTCTTCCTCGACCTGTTGTGAAGATGTGTCAGTGATGTGCTCACCCAAATTGTGCCCCCCATGTCTAATCTGGAAAGAGAACCCATCAATGTGGAAGTTTCTGAGCTGCTGGAGGATGTGGATGAAAGTCTTGCCTGTGCTTCTTCTGAGGATTGAGTGGCTTCCTCCTCAGAAATGGAGGTGGATCTCAACATGGACAGCATTGGACTCTGTTGTTTCAGGCTGTTCAGTCTCATGTGTGATAGGAGGGAAGTAGTTGTGAAAAGAAGGACAAAAATTTGTTCAAAATAAGAATGAGTGAGGACTGATGTTACTGAGAGGGGAATGCATCACAGCATGGCACAATATAATTTGAATGAAAAGGGAATTATTGTTATTTCATTGGGAGGAAGTAATACACTTTTAAGTATTGATCAAGTTTTTATACTGCCCTCTCTGTTGGGAGATAGAAATAAAGTATGCCACATTACAGCCACGAAACTCCGTGGGAGTTATTTCCAGTCTAAAACACCACATAAGGAATTACTGTGAAATAGTTTATTTGTTTTGTATGTATGGCAAATGTATAATTAGTCTTATAATTGAGTTTAATGTTTATGTAACTCAGATCTAGAGAGATAAAAATTAAAATGACTAAAGAAAGGCTCCAGAATCAAATCTGCCACACATTAACGAGAATAAGTAATAAAAATAGTAAGTAATAAAACAAAGGAGCTGAACAAAGTGCAGAGTGATATATTAGGAATTAAAACAGTGCAGGTGAGCTTGACTATTACTTTAATATAACTTAAATAATTCCAATAACATCATACAGAAATGCAAGTTTTGGTGGCGTGCCACAACAGCTGGGCTCATGAGTCTGTGGCAAATATATTGTTTTCATTGGATGAATGTGTCGCTGGTCAGGCCTGCATTTATTGCCCATCCCTATTTGCCCAGAGGGCAGTTAAGAGTCAACCATATTGCTGTGAGTCTGAAGTCACATGTAGACCAGACCAAAGAATGATGGCAGTTTCTGTCTCTAAAGGACATTACATGTGGTTTATGACTATTGATAATTGCTCCATGGTCATCATTAGACTCTTAATTCCAGATTTTTGTTGAATTCAAATTCCACTATCTGCTGTGCTAGGATTTGAGCCTCAGTCCCGAGAGCATTACCTGGGTCTCTAGATTAACAGTTTTGTAATAATACCACTAGGTTATTGCCTCTCCAGTTGTGATTCAAAATAATCATATCTGCATTTACTCTCTGTGTTTTAAGGAACTTCAGTTCAGAGTTATTAATTTGGGGCATATGTCTGGGCATCAGGAAAGAGTTACCCAGATATCTTGTTCCAGGAAGCAGTTGCCCACTTGCACTGAGTAGTGGTGCAGGTCTGGTTCACAGTCAAGGAGAAGGGCAAAATGCAATGGGTACTATGGTACTGAATTTCATGGTGACTGGCTGCTGTTAGTTTAAGGTCACTGGGAACCTGTTTAAATATATGAGTTAGTACAGAGATGTAAGTATTATTGATCAGAATAGTCAGTCTTAGAACCAAAGGGTCTTTGCGTTGTGCTGTATTTTCACCATTGCTTGGTTTACGCATGGATCTACATTCTCTCATTAATAGCCATGCTGTGGTTTGGGAAATGTTGGCACTAGGGAAGGTGAGTAATTTATTATCCTCTTTTGCCTGCTATAGCCTGCATTGCAGATGAGTTTAATTTGTACATTTTCCTCATTTATTCAGCAGGCTTGTTGTACAATTTTGGTCAGCTTCTGACTTTTTTTTGCACTTTATTACTTCACTGTCATTACACTTTTGGATTGCACCATGTTATTCTTACAATAAGTAAAACATTGATTGCAATTTATATGATTCGGTTTTTTTAAGAAAAGGCAAAAGTCTGAAGTAAAAAGATAGGAGAGAGTAGATTTTATTATATGTATCTTTTCCACTAAGCCACCCATAAATATTCCCTTGGAGAGCTCCCTAAATCCTAGGGTCAGAATACATACATAATATGGATGTGCATCATGTTACTGGATCGTCTACCTCCATGGAATAGGGTGCGAGGATATTTCACTGTAACATGGGGAGGTATCTCCTTAACTGATACTGACTCCCACTAAAAGAATGAAGTTCTGGCATGAAAATGAAAGCACTGGAAGTAGAATTGGCAAAATTCATGATTACTTAGATCATCCCATAAAATGCAACTCTGGTGCTGAAATCCATATAAAGGGGAGCAATGTGGGGACACAAGAAGTGCCTGTTCCCACTTGTAGCAGGATCTTAAAACAGTAAAAATAAGTAACTGAGAGCTGTGGTTACAAAATCCTGCCTCAAATTCCCTATCTGCCAGCCCAGATATTCTATTCCTTTTGCTTTTTGATACTGAGTAGCGTAAATACCATTGCAAAGAACTGTTCTTATTTTATGTGATGTTGTCTTGCGTCTGAAGTGTTCATACAATATGTTATATTTAAGTTGATTTCTTGCAGCATTAGTCATGGTGAAAAAGTATATATATATGGTTTTATAATGACAAGGAAGTTATACCGCATAATGTATACAACTTGTTACTGTATAATTAAGTTTTGTTTTTATGGCTTGTTACATCAATAGGACTCCCTGAAGGATAAACTCATTTTTATTCTTGGATGGTCAATCTTACCTGTCCACTTTCTTCATTACTATTGATTTTAAGATTGTTTTGTAACATTCTGTGGATAGAGAATAAATAGAAAATCATAAACTCAAAATACAATTTTATGAGCACAATTTTATTCACTTGCAAGAGACTAAATGACAACAGAATGTCAAAAGTATTTTAAGAAATGTATAGCATAAAACTTTCTTAATATACTATCCATTGTCAATTTGGAGTATGATAATTGCCAGAACATAATAAAGGAACATTCAGACAAAGAATACACAGTGGAATTCCCTTATAGTGTTGTTCAATACACCACATCATCACTTATAGTGCAAGGTCTCATGACTCCCAAAAGAGTTAAGTCTTCATATAAATCTTCCCTTTGCTAGTTAAAGGTTAAGAGGTTTAGGAGAAAATTAGGAGGTTTCTATTAACAAAGTCCAGCTATAATGTGATTTCACAGTTTCAATTCCAACATCTGCAATTTGATGAATTTTCACTTTAAAAATTCTGTTTATGATGTTTCCCATTATTTGTCATTGCCTCCAGGATTAATGGAATTTTAGACATGAGAATATTACTTTAATATGTGTACTTTTTGCAAGTCTTTCAAGTTTTTTATGAAAAATGGTTAAACATTTGAAGCTAGTACATAAATTTCATGAATATATCAGCTTAACTGATCTTTTGCAGATCTTGATTGCATGTCAACACCTTGCTTATACCATTTACTCTTAAAAGAAACATTAAACACTTTACTAGCCAACATGGCTGTTTGTGTTGTGATTTAAATAATATGATAAAATCATAAGAGAGGAATAAGAGGATGATCAGAGGAGGGTCGCGCTGATCAGGGATAATGGGGAGAACTTGTGCGTGGAGTCTGAAGAGGTAGGGGAGACCATAAATGAGTGTTTTACTTCAGTATTCACTAATGAGAGGGACCTTGTTGATAGTGAGAACACCGTGGACCAGGTTAATAGGCTTGAACAGATGGAAATTAAGGAAGTGGATGTGCTGGAAATTCTGGGAAGACTCAAGATAGATAAGTCCCCAGGGCTGGATCAGATATATTCAAGGTTACAATGGGAAGAGAGGAATGAGACTGCTGCTCCTCTGGCGATGATTTCTGCACTCTCACTCTCCATGGTAGTGGTACCAGATAATTCAAGGGAGGCGAATATTGTTCCTCTGTTCAAGAAAGGTAATAGGGAAATCCCTGGGAATTACAGACCAGCCAGTCTTATGTCTGTGGTAAGCAAGGTACTGGAAAGGATTCTAAAGTGGGATTTATGGCTATTTGGAAAAACATTGTTTGATTAAAGATAGTCAGCATGGCTTTGAAAGGGGCAGGTCATGCCTCACAAGCCTTATAGAGTTCTTTGAGGGTGTGATGAGACAAGTTGACGAAGGCTGAGCAGTGGATGTGGTATATATGGATTTCAGCAAGGCATTTGATAAGGTTCCCCACTGTAGGCTCATTCAGAAAGTTTGGAGGTATGGGATACAGGGAAATTTGGCCGTCTGGATACAGGATTGGCTGGCTGAAAGAAGATAGGACGTTGTAGTCGATGGAAATTATTCTGCCTGGAGGTCGGTGACCAGTGGTGTCCCACAGGGATGTGTTCTTGGGCTTCTAAATGCTGAACTGTATTAGAGTTACATGGTGGCTCAGTGGTTAGCACTGCTGCCTCACAGTACCAGGGATCTGTGTTCGATTCCAGCCTCTGGTGATTGTCTGTGTGGAGTTTGCACATTCTCCTCATGTCAGCGTGGGTTTCCTCCCACAGTCCAAAAGATGTGCAGGTCAGGTGAATTGACTATGTTAAATTGCCCAGAGTGTTAGGTGCATTAGTCAGAGGTAAATATAGGGTAGGGGAATGAGTCTGGGTCGGTTACTTTTCGGAGGTTCGGTGTGGACTTGTTGAGCTGAAGGGCCTGTTTTCATACTGTTTGTAATTTAATCTAATCTTAATCCTTTGCCATTACAAATCAATAAAACTGAACTGTTGTGTCCCACTGTCAATGTATTCTAAGAAATATAGGGCTGTATTTTACCAAAAATCAGCAAAGTGCCAACTTCAGAGAGTTTCATGGAGAGTTTCTGCTGAGTGAGTCCTCATGTAGTTCTCCACTGCTCATCTCATTAAGAATGCAGCATGTCTGTATGGCGCTGTTTTCTCAGTCAACAATGGCAGGACCTCACAGTGTTCGTGTTGTGGGTGACATATTTAAACCCAGCTGTGTACTATGTCAATTGCTGGTCTGAAGTATGCTGTCCACGGTCTGGAGAAATGCCATGCCACAAGAAGGTTAATGATCTCCTGTACGCTGAAAGGGTTAGAGCCACCATCTCCTCTCTGCTACCTCACATCCACTCTAACTCTGTCACTGCACCCATCCTCCACAAAGGCTCATGGTCTATCACTCTCATGGTCTATCGCAATGCTGCATGAAGCATCTTCTCTCAATGGCTCTCACCCAGCCCATTCCCTCAATATACTAAAAGTTACTGCCCTTTGTACTTGCTACTCAGTTGGAACACCACATCATCTTTCCTGACTGAGGAAGGACTAGGAGGCTGACTAACATAGTCCTCTTTGACAGTTCATTGCAAAGAGGATGAACAAGCTGCCTGGCTATCTGTCTGCACTAAAAAGCAAGGCAAGCAGAGATACTCTGAGCAATCAAGTAAGCGCAGAGTGGATGAATGCTAACACAGCAAGATAAGAGCCCAGAGATATACCCTGTACTGATGCATGAGATGGGTGTGTGACCTTGTATGCAAAGTGGCTTGGCAGGAGCATTGCAAGGTAAGGTGTTAATGAGCTCCAAAGTGCAGTATTGAAATGCTGAACTGTATTAGTCCCAAATAGGTCATGGTGATATGGTGAGGCTGGTACTTTGCCAATGCCAACCTCCATGCTCACAGTTGAGCATCTCAAAGGTGAGCCGAGAGAGGCCTGTTTGCATGCCTTTATGTGCCATTCATGTCCAGTCTCACCTCATTGATATGCATTTCCTATTCTACCATGTGCCAGAGAGAAAACTAAATGGCACAATTCCAAAGTGAAGGTCAAAGCAGGTACCAAGTAACTGCAGTACACCAATTGCTGCTCTGGGCCATATCTTGGACAGCAGGCACCAACATTGTAGGGCACACACCATAGGCTACCACGCCCCATGTCAATGGAGATTGGTATCAGAAATGTACTAACTTCACTGAAGCAATGTGGCATATCTCCTATTCCTTTTACAATATAGATCTTCACTTCAATACTGCATTTTGAAGTGCACTGTCACCTTGGGTGGCACGGTGGCACAGTGGTTAGCACTGCTGCCTCACAGCTCCAGAGACCCGGGTTCAATTCCCGCCTCAGGCGACTGTCTGTGTGGAGTTTGCACATTCTCCCCGTGTCTGCGTGGGTTTCCTCTGGGTGCTCCGGTTTCCTCCCACAGTCCAAAAATGTGCAGGTTAGGTGAATTGGCCATGCTAAATTGCCCATAGTGTTAGGTGCAAAGTAAATGTAGGGGAATGGGTCTGGGTGGGTGCGCTTCGGCGGGTCGGTGTGGACTTGTTGGGCCGAAGGGCCTGTTTCCACGCTGTAAGTAATCTAATCTAATCTTTCACTCTAACATTGCTGCCATTGTGCACAGGGACAGGCTCCCAAATCATGCATCAGAATTAAGATCAGTTAGCCACAATTGTAATCCAGCTCAGGAGTCTTTGCCTCTATAATCTATGGAGTGGACCATTGTCAGTCCTGCTCAGGTTTATAAATTCATGAGGGGCATGGATAGGGTAAATAGATAAGGTCTTTTCCCTGAGTTGGGGGAGTCCAGAACTAGAGGGCTTAAGTTTAGGGTCAGAGGAGAAAAGATTTAAAAGACGTTTGTGTGATTTGAGACTCTTTAAAGAGCAGTTGCAGTTAACCAACAGCCACACAGTACAGGTAAAATATAAAATACTGTAAGTGCAGTTTACAGATTAACCCATTATGTCAACTAAACGTTCTGGTCCCAAGCACTCTTGACCACATCATTCAACATTACGAATCAATTGTACTAATGGCTGTGAGGCACAACAGCATTTTTGGGATCCGGAAAGATTCAACCTCGTTGCCAAAGTAGCAATCACCTTCCAAGATTCTATGGCCTGCATAAGGTGCAGAAGCTGCTCACTTTTTGTCATTCACTTTTTATCTGGTTCTGCAGTTTGAGTATTTTTCTACATTAAAGGCATAATATAAATGCAAATTGTTTAACGTATCAAACTGAATGATTTAGATCTTGTTGTTCCTTAATATATTAGTTACAGATCCACCCATGATGAGTCAAAAGGTCAAAATTTGAAACATGAAGTGAACTTCTTTAAGGCAGGTTGTGGAGTGAGGCAGAATTTCCATCTAAGTGATTCTCACATCAGGGGTATTTGCATAACATGAGTAGGCTCCTGTGCAATTTACAGCACTGAGGAGAAACTCACCTTAACATTAGTCGTACAGTTCTTGGACCAAGGGGATTTAGAATAGGGATCAATCCTGTCTTTAATTCATATTGGCCTATTAACATAAACATATTGCCTAGAAATTGGTTAAAGTCAAAATTATCCATACATGTACACATTGGGAATAAGTGAATTGTTCACTAACCCTGAAATGAATCACTTCGATCTATTTTCTATTCAAAGCAACACCTTAATAGCCTAACCTTTTGTTCCCTATCATTTCGGGGAGAAAGTGAGGACTGCAGATGCTGGAGATCAGAGCTGAAAATGTGTTGCTGGAAAAGCGCAGCAGATCAGGCAGCATCCAAGGAGCAGGAGAATCGATGTTTCGGGCATGAGCCCTTCTTCAGGAATGGCTCATGAAGAAGGGCTCATGCCAGAAACATCGATTCTCCTGCTCCTTGGATGCTGCCTGACCTGCTGCGCTTTCCCTATCATTTCCCAAATATCAAATCCAAGCTATATTTCCCCATAGGCCATATGACCGAATTTTTCAGACGAGTTTCTTGTGGGCCACCATACTTAACAATGTTCTAACAATTCTTTATGCAAACCTTGAATGTTCTAACAATCCAGAGGTATCCTTACCTGTCTGGCCTACGTGAGATTCCAGACCCACAGCCAGGTCCTCATCTCTGCTGGGGTTCCATAGCACTCTGTCCAACCAGCTTCAGTTGTAAGGTCGGAAATGGAGATGCTCACTGTTATGATAGCTCTGCACAATGTATAGCAGCATTTGCAACTCCTCAGATACTGAAGTAGCCCATGTAGAAATGCAGAAAGACCTGGACAATACCCATATATGGGTTGACAAGTGGCAAGTAAAAGTTGTGCCACATAAGTATCAATAACCTCTTCTAACAAGACAAAGCCTAATTATTACTCTTTGACATTGAATGGCATTACCATTACTGAACAGATCTTTTTGAGGTTTACCATTAAACAGAAACTGTACTGAACTAGCCAGATAAAGATGTGGCTTCAAGGCCAGATTGAAGGCTAGGAATCCTGTAGCAATTAACTAACATCCTGACTCTCCAAAGCCTAATCACCGTTTACAAGGCACAAGTCAAGAGATGTGTGCAGCTTTAACAGCACTCAAGGAGCTTGACATCATCCAGAACAAAACAGCCCACTTAAATGGACAACAATGATAAATATTTATTCCCACCCTCATTGACACTCAACACCAGCAGTGTGTGTACCATGTGCAAGAAGCAACACAGAAATTTACCAAGGCTCCTTAGACAACATCCTCCAAACACACGAGCACTATCACCTAGAAAAACAAGGGGAAAAGATACATGAGAAAATACCACCTGCAAGTTCACCTCCAAGCCACTCATCATCCAGACTTGGAAATATATTTTCGGTAAATTCTTCATAGGAACTACCCATGCCAGGTTAATTGTTAATTTGCAACTTGGTTGGTCTGCTAGGATCTTAAGGGTCTGATCCATCATAATCAGATTTCTTTTACATTTTCCTTATTAAAGAATGTTCTGTACATTATCACAATGTTTATATTTTTACACATTGTTTCACTCATAATTAACAAATACCACCCTTTCTACATTGTAAGTTAGGAATTTATCTATTACCCAAGTCTGGTTTCTATCCTTTCTCATTTTCTCGCCCACTATCACTTTTTCCCTTTGTTATATTATTGTAGATTGACTAAGTCAAGTTGTCATGTCTTTGAAGTACAGAATGAAAATGTTTTCTCCTTTATCACATACCTTCAATTGCATTGCTTCAGCCTTGTTACTAAAAGACTCACTATGGTCATGATGGTGTCCTTCTACTCTTTTTACATATATCACATTTATTACCAATCTCTTCTATCAGCTTGGTGCACTCATTGCCCCTTCCACTTCATCCTTTAATGGGACTTTTAACCAGCAATCCTTTCAATACAATATAACCCTATTTTCTTTTAATTTCCTATGTCTTGATGCCAATGACACCAACTTAATATTTTGATTTGAGTGATTATGTCATATTAAATGAATACAATCAGGATTGTGTAAACTGTAGATTCAGTGGCTTCCCAAAAATCAATTGCCTTGTCGTATTTTACTTCCACTTTGAGCCATTTTCATAGACAATCTACTCAACAATATATGCATTTCACTTGACACTACTTCAGTCCCGATATAGTGGTGCAACCTATTTAAGCGACAGAGAACTTCCTTTAGTGATTGCAGCTTGTTTTATTGTTAAACCTAAAGCGCACAGAACTCTTAAATTCCTTAACTTTGATCTGTATCTTTGCATAATTGAGGACCATACACTCTGTATTCCTGGGGATGATTCTTCTGTTATAATTTTCTATTGCCTATTTTAATTGTCAAATGTATGTCTATACTCACTCCTTTTTAGCCATGTTTCTTCTTTTGTTTTTATGCTTTCAACCTGTGCCTGGTCAGTCTTGCATTTCCACTACCATCAAATTCTCCATCTTTGTGTTACGGCTGAATGGAGTCATAGAGATCTACAGCATGGAAAAAGGCCCTTCAATCCTTTGCAAAAACAGCCACCTAATTTCCAGAGCTTCGCTCATGGCCTTGTAAGCCTTGGCATTGCAAGTGCACATCTAAATACTTCTCAAGTGATATGAAGTTTTCTGCCTCCACCAGCCTTACAGGCAGTGAGTTCTGAATTCCTACCACTCTCTGGATGAAAAAGCTTTTCCTCACATCTCCTCTAAACCTCCTTCCTTATCTTAAAATGTCCAGTTGAGGTCATCTTTCTTATGAATTTTGTCCATAAAGTTTAATAACATTGCTGAAACTTCTTCAGTGTCCAGTTATTGAATCTTTAGCTGGTTGAGAATACTTCACACCTGATCTTGCTTTTAGTAGGAAGCAACCAAGCCAAGGCTTACATTATTTTTTTCATAATAAAGGCTTAACCTATATCTGCAGTTCCACTTCATTTTCCCATTGTTCAAAAGGTTTAGGTGCACAAACTGTCAGTGGGAAGTCATACTCCAAATCTTTGCAGCCATTCTTCTAAATAGTAACTCCAGTTGCAAGCTTCTGTCTCTTTGATTCCACCTTTTGACAACTATCCTCTGTTGTCAATGTCAATTTGGATCCAAGCCAGTTGGTGAGTCAGAAACCAAGGTGCCTTTCTTTGTGGATCATGTTTTATCAACTAATTTGTCTTACATCTCCTTCCACACAACAGTTCTACTTTTTTCCTCTTTTCCTTTCTGTTTTTCTGTTTCATCATATCCAGAAGTCCTCTTACACACAACTGAACATTTTCTCCCCTTACCAAATCAGCCATGGTTTTTTTTTCCATCCATTGATGACCATCAGTAAAACACCAATGTTTTACAATCAACTAACTTACATGTTGTTTCCTCTTTATATCTACACAATCAGTTAGTTAACCTATTAACTCCAATCACCTGCTTAACTACTTGCTACATTAACAAGGAGTCCGTCAGGTCTTTGGTCCAAAAATTATCACTTCATCCATGATAAGGTCAGCAATGGGATTACTTATCATTGAGATACACCTTTTCAAACAAGACTTACATTTATATATTATCCTTTGCAATTACCAGACACACCAATGCAGTACTTTTGAAGTGCAGTTACAGTTGCAGTATTGGAAACACAGTAGCTAGTTTGTGCCCACCAAATTCCAACAAATGACAATTGATAACAGCTGAATAGCCTGCTTTATGGAGTGTTGATTGAGCAATAACTATTGGTCAGGGCATTGATGATACAAAAGCAAAATGCTGAAAATCTGAAATTAAAACAGAAAATTATGGAAATAGTGGCTGGCAGGACTTTCTTGCTCAGGGTCTAAAACCCAGTCAATGGCTGAATGGCGAGTAATTTGTTGCCAATAGATCCAATGGGTTTCAGATTCTAACAAGACATGCTTTCCCTCTGCTCATCTCTTTCATTTTGGATATAGTCTGAAAGTGGAAAGATTCCACCTGTAAGTTTAATTCCTTACAAACATGGAGGAGCAGCCATCAGACCGTCTTCTGCTACTGCATAATATCATAAAACAAATGTGAGTGAGAGTTTTATACCAGCATGGTGGATTATCAGGTTTTGCAGTAACTAAGTTATTTGAGATACTCAAGTATCTCAATTAGCTTGATGGCTAATGTTTGGTTTAGAATAACACCAACAGTCTAGGTTCAATTCCCATTGTAGCTGAAATAGACTTGGCCTCTGTCCTTACTAGAGCCCTGACAGTGGAAGGGAATGGCAAACCATCACTAACAAAAATTGAGAAGAAAGTTGTTCAGGTTGAAGAATTATGAAGAATGAGGCAAGGTCCTGCGTTCAGGCAAAGCAGAAATGGAATAGAAAGTTATTCAAAACGAATGATTACATACTTTTCCCATCTTTTGCATCCATTTGAACATCAAGCCTTTTTGATGTACTGTATTCGAAAGTAAATAAATATCTTCTAGATTGAAGTTTGCAAAATATTTACGGGTCTAACATTTACAAACATTTTTGAGTTTTGTGTTTTTAAAGAACTGATTTAAAGTTAACATACCTCAAAGATGATTGACTCCAGTTTTGGCTAAGCAGGTCAAGCACTGGTAAATGTGCTTCTAGCAGCATTCTAACAGATCCAGAATATTTTCTTTTAGCAGATGTCAAGTCAAAAATAGTCCCATGTGTCGAGAACAAGGTTAATGAACAGGCTTCTTCAGGTAATGAATCTGTACAGACTATAAATATATTTTACTTAATTCATTAATGGAAATACTTTCTAGGTATAGTAACAGACACAGAAGACAACTTTTAAGATCTTTTCCAAACCAGCAGTCGACATATTTCCAGTTCTGTTCGATGATCAGTAGTATTCAACAATAGCTATGTAGAGCAGAAGATAACATTTTCTTCACCACTGTGCTTTAAAAATATCATTATAAATATTTCAGGTACTGTACACGTTCTTCGGGTCAATGTTACAAATAGCACCTTAAGAAACAGCTTTTCTCAGAAGAACTCTGAAATGCATACAATCATCTTCTTAGTAACAATCATGTCCATTGCGCATGTATAAAATTGGAAAAGGAAAATCCAAAAAGCACAGATAACAGACGATTGTTATTCATATGAAGTTTTCTCTCATAAGGCTAATAAAATGACCGTGTCGCAGAACTGGCCAACATTCAGGCTAAAGAGACTGTGAAACAGACTGTTTCCGCCCCATGGCCTCACTCCTCAGTTTTCTTCCATACAAAATGCTAGCTATTTTGCTTGGCTCTTTGCCAGTTTTGAATATCTCGCTGTGTGCAGTATTGAATTAGCATAATGTCTAGTTAGCCCTTTGCTAAATGGTGAACTATAATTGAAACAGTACATATCACCATCAAAAATAATGTATCATGATCTCGTAGTTTTAATTTTTTTCTTATTGTCGAGCTGACAGTCCAGGTTGTGTCAATTAGTGATTCTTCAGTCTGGACACTATAAGCCACTAGCTGTAGCTTAGTGCAACAACATAGAGTTTCAAATTTCAGCCAGCTTATTTTCTGAACATGCTGTTTCTAAAATAAGCTGTCACCTTAGCAACAGGGAATCTTAACCCAACAGACAAGCAAGAACTTTGATCCCAATCTATCAGTCACAGTGAGACAGTGTTATACAATTAAGAATTATAAAGTAGTTAAGGGGCAACAGTTTTGATATAGCCTTGAAATATAAGCCTATTACTCGCAAGTTATTAAAAGCTAAAATAAGAAAATAATTTTATTTTCTGTAAAAAAATTATAAACTTGTAAATACTTATAAATTATTAACTTCTGCAACTCCAACTGTATCTGTCCCGACTGGCTAAAAGCTAATTGTCTAATCAAAAAGACTGACAAGCTTGAGCTGTCAAATTTTCACACCATCAAAAACTTTCAATATAGCTCATGTTCCACCCTGAATTCAGAGTGGCTAATAATACTTTGAAGATTCATTAATTACATTTATTAGTTTAATTTAATTATAACTATTGTGTATTTAATCTTGTGTTGTTTAATAAAAACTAAATTGCAAGTTTTGTTCTGAGTAACAAAGTCATTCAATTTGCTTTATAAGCAATACCTTTCATTATTCTTCTATGGTAGAGTAACACTGAACTGCATAATTGAACTTTATGTTCCCAAGCTATGGACAGAGTAAAAAAAGGTTGGGATTCTTGATCTTGATTGTTAATCAGTGGCCCCATTGTAACAAATGCATGTGTGTGTGGAGACGTCTGATGAAGACATGATGAGACTTGGCAATGATATGCTCCATAATTTAATAGTCTGCATACATTCACTGTCTTGTCTCATACTTGAAGAATGGCCATTTGGGTAAGGTTACTGGAGTCAAGCCAGCATTTTGGAATCATGAGTCACCAGCTTCATATGAGGAAAAATTGGAAAGAAATAAAAATGATAGGTTTTAGTTTTTAAAAGTCCTATGAAAATTTATGTTGGTTAGTTTAATTTTGGTGTATTTTAATGTCCATTTGTGTCCTGAAAGAAGGTTGATACCAATCGTAAATTGTTCAGCTATGTATATTTGGCTTTAATTAATCTTTTTGCTCCATGTATTTCTGTACCTTGGAAGCCGCAAACAATAAAAGATTGCTTGAAAAATATTAAAAACAAATGGCTATCCAAGAATTGAGATTAGCATGACTTTGGTGGTAGCTACTGTGGGTGCAGACTTGATAAACTAAGTATGACTCTATGACTCTAATTGTTTTCCATCTTCAGGTTGAACGGAATTCAAAGAATGAACATACTATGAGACGGTGCCATTAACTAAAAACCATATGACATTTAAGCTTTAAGTTAATTATTGTGATTGAGCACCCACTTTTTACATTTTTACAATTCCTTGGGAAGAATAACACTCAAATTGATCATGAAGTGAATAGGGTTACTCAGTTTATGACATTAGTGCAATGCACCAAAGTCTTACCTCTTTTAAAATTAGTTATAGATATGAGGTTAGGTCATGGACATATACTACAGAGAGCCAGGATGTTGTTAAAGTAGGTACTTATAAATTTATTAACAACTCCATACACTAATACTTCAGTCACCTCAGACTCACGTGGACAATGTGGGTTATATACTTACTTAGATTGCTCTAATGTTATATACATTGACTGGCCAACTGACTGATTAGCTGGATGACTGTTGACTGAATGAATGGTGAGTAAGACACAGGCCTCTTAAACTACAGCTCACATGTTGTAATGTCATTTAGCTATCTTAAAGGTATTCTTTCTGAGATGTGTTCAACAATATGCGTTAGCATAAATTTCGCAGTCCCGACATCAGTCCTTGGTAGCTTTTATCTTTTGAGTGGAATGCAGTACTCTTTGTGAAATTCTATTAAAAATTGCTCCTGTTGTTTAAGATGAAAATTGTCAACTGGAGGTATGCTTAGAATCTACTATAATGCCTTGAACACTTTAGTGGAGAAACGTAAGAGAAAGCATTCTATTTCTACAACCATCAGGTAGAAGAAGACTGCCTTAGTACACTACCAGAACAGCATTAAATGGCTTATCTTCATCCCCCGGGAACTGACAACAGTGTAGAATGAAGTTCAAAGATCTGACCCAGCATGTTTCTCATTCAATCACATTGAAAGATTTAGTGCCTTACTCTTGATGTCAGTTCCAAAACTCTGCCACTAATCTCATTGCTCATACTCTCACCTCCACAAAACTGATGGTTTTTTTGTTACATCAGGAAATCATATTCCCATACGTTACATCACTTTAGTGTATCAGTCCAAACGCGCTATCTGCAATTTGCCCTGGAGCAGTTTAGGCTGGATATTAACGGAGTAGGGGAGACAGTGAGGAAAATGGCAACCAAGATCCACTTCTGGGAATCTTGATGTTATTTGCAATGCCTGCAATTTTCACCACTGCAAGTTAAAGGTGTGAGATGGTTGTGAGCCAGTCAGGTATGGGTGTGGCTCTGCAGTGGTGAAAGTCCCTGACTCCATGAATATCCAGACTATGCTGCTCCATAGTGATTTGCAGATAAATAGTTCAGACCAAACATTGTGATCTGCCCTCTTATATTTTTCTTTCTCTGGTGGTATAGCTCTGTAGATTCTAATCTTCCTTTCTTCCTCTTCTTCTAGCTACAATAACAGTGCAAGCACCAAATCCATTGGGATGAATCAGAAACTTTCCAGAAGTGCCTGAATAAGACCTCTCTCTTGACTCGACAAATTACTTTCTCAAAGGATTGTCTTCAGTTACTGCTGTCAAAACTCCTAACAGTCACAAAAGCAGCAAACAAACAGTTCAAATATATTAACTAACAATTTATTTAAAGGGAGCAGGTGATCACTTTAAAATGACATCCTACAGCCTATTCTTCCTTCTGATTGCTCTGACTGGCAACTGGATAGACACAACAGTTGAAAAGTACATTTCGATCCAAAACAGTCATAACCTAAATTAACATGTTCAACTAGATGACCCTTTTGCACAGGAATGTTGGATGCCTAGAATAAGTTTCAAATCAAAGTGACAATGGGAAAGTTAAGTACATGAAATAGTGCCAAAAATCTGACCTCCTGTGTCTGAATGCTCGTATTCTGAAGTTAAAACCAATGTCTCCAGGTTAAAAATTTCCTTCTGCAAATAATCTAAGGATATAAAGGAAGATTGGATTTTCTGTTTTATTCCTTCTAAGCACTTGCATTGAAACAATAAAATCGTGTCATGACAAAAAATGATTTAGCTTTCAATTTGTCACTGAGTTGTCAAACTATAGAGATCGGTAATGATATTAGTCTAGTAAATTAGCAGGATTTTATTGTACCAAATAAACAGGTAAATCACATATGATATCAGTAAATCAAATACTGTTTTGGTATCATTTTACTGAGAGGCTATTTTCCAAATATTTTTGCTGAGTTCAACATTTGTATAGTTTAACATTTGAAACTTGTAGTGGAGCAAAATTGTAAAATTTCATGAAAGTCTTTAATAATTTTCTGAAAAAATTATGAGTGACAGCAACATTCTGTTCTAGTCCATTCTCGACATATCTAGATTTTAAAAATGTCAAAATCAAATCTAGACAGAGATTAATTTCCTATGCAATTATAAAGAAAATCTACAAACATTTACAGATCAAAAACGGATCAAGGACACAAATGTTCAGTAAGCATGCCAGCATCAGGCTGATATCTTCCAGAACTCTGAAATGTCATAACCTGATTGTAATGCAAATAAAATTTCAAAGTGAATTATGTTTCACTGGATCAAAGGAGATTTTAAATTAAATTGCCATTCATAACCATTGGCTAAATATTATTAGTGCTATATATTATATTGGAACCATATATTGTAACTTATATCTTACATATTGTATTAGTACTACCATTTCCAGATATCAAAGTAATATGCAAATAATAGCAGGAAGTAAGTAAGACACTCAAAGTGGTATTGCATGTCATTGTTAGATTTAGAACTGTTACTATCTGAGGTATGATAAAATGATTAATATATATTTTGAGGGAAAACCCAGTCACCCCGAAGCCAGATACATAAATTAAAACCAGATGTAGACACTATCTATATTACTTATAGATAGACTGGAATGCAATTCATGTTCTATGTTTGAGATCACTGACTGGAAACAGCAAGCAGGTTGATTATGTATGACACAGATTGGGCAGTTTTTAAAAATTCTCATATTTCTGGCTCAGCCACAAACACAACGTCTGCATCTGCAGCAAACTCCATTCCGAGCGTCAGTAAGACCAAATTGCTTCAAACCATATGTCAAAACAATGAAAAATGATATTCGGCTCACCTTAATATTTGGGATTCACAGAAGATATTCTCTCCTTGTGATGGTATCCTCGTCTTCTAGAACCTTCTGCAATACAAATATGCAAAAATTCATCTCACAAAATATTGGTGTAAAGTAAAACAATTTGGCTTGCTTTTGTGTATTCTTGTTTACCATAATTGGATCTGTAAGACTATCGACTGTACTTGAAGGTATTTATCATTCCTTGAGCATTAACAACACAGCAGACGTGACTTTATAAAGGACAGCCTGCTGCGTGTCCAAAGATTCTCAGTTTGAACACAAAACAACACAGGGGATCCCCAATTTCCCGACATCCAACTTACGAACAAGATCCCATAGTACTCTTAACTTTAAGCATCCAACATGTGAACATTCACTCATACTTACAAATGGATATCTCATGTTGTACTGTATCATGTTCCACCTTGCAGACAAATCGACTTATGAACATACTCTGAAATGCAACCTGTTCATAATCCAGGGACTGCCTGTAGGTCCTTTCAACTATGGAAATCAAAGTCCATTGATGTCAACAGAACCTCAGTTACCATTTTGAGTGGTGATGGTGTGTTGGAGGTGGTTGTAATCAGTTCCTTCAATAGAAAAGATGATAACTTGTGTACTGACATCGGGACTCTGGAGCAGCCTTACACATCAACGGTGTCGATGGAGATAGGACATTCTTCAATGAGGCAGAGTTTTGAGAATATATGGATATGAACACAGAAAAAAGATAGATTTCTCATTACCTAATGTAAGCATAGATCAGAATCTTCTATATATTTAGTATCAATGTATAATATATAGTGTTAGTTTGAAGTCTAAGCCTGAAGACAGTTCTTGACTTCACTTTCTTCTTGGCCAGTCTCTCATGAGCCCACTCATAACATGGCATTAATCCACAAGATAAAAGGGGTAGATATGGCAAGATACACTACCTAGAAAATCTTAGCAGTTATGACCAAGAAACAGATCAGAGATTGGCTGGAGAAAAGGATTTTCTTTTAAATCATCGCTTTAACAAATGGCTGCTATCACTTTTAGACCAGCCAACGACTGCAGAGCAAAAAGCCATAGAGCTGAACAACAGCAGTGAAGGAAACATCTCTGAACAGAAATCTCCTCTGGAGAAACTATCAGAACACTGCCTCAAACAAAACAATATAGGAAAGAAGCGTACAAGAATGTAGCAAGAACGGTAAAAGCCCATTAGCAGCTCAGGAAGCTCTTTTTGGATCAGGTACCCATGAAAATAACCCGATTATAGGACACCCAAAGCTGATTAAATTTCTTGAGGAAAGGAATTTGGTGCAAAAATACATCAGACAAACAAAAGTTCAGCATCAACGATATAATGACGGTGAAATAACTGCCCAGAGGCCAGTATCCTGTGACCAGGAAAGTCACTGTTTATTTACATGTGTACAGTACATGGGCTACTCAGCCAGCTCAGAGCCAGTCCCTACAATGAGAAGACTCAATTAATCTTTTATTTATATCTATCAGCTAGGGATCCCTAGTTGGCCCAGGCTAACAACCCCAGTCAAGGATCTCATAGTCAATGAGATCCACCTGGCCCTCATTCCAATCACTAAAGCCATCTGCTAACACTTGCTCAGTGAAGTCATTTTGAAACAGCTTTACCAATCGGATAATGAAGAGATACTTTGGTAAAGGAAACCCCAAACTTTCATTGAAAACAATGTTTAAAACAATAGACACTTCAACAGCTTTTAGTTTTAGTATCACAACAACAATCTTAACAACTGTTGGGGCCGCCATGGTTGAAAGCTGCACAAGATGTCTGGTAATAGTTTTTTAAAATTTTTTTTATTGAGAAAGATTTTTATGCTTTACAAAATTACAAAAAAAAAGTCTGAGAGTATAACAACAATAAACTAACTACTACTCTACTTTGCAAAACAAATAATAAAAAACTACCCATACTACAATTCAATAAATAACTAAACAAAATAAATTAAATTAAATTACATTACATCACTCAGCACAACCCAACCAAAGCTTCCCATCATCAGGACATTCAGTTAGCATACCAGTGTTTATTTGGGATTCTTCCTCTCAGGGGACCCAGCCAATCAGACTCAGGCCTCGTGGCTATACAAGTATAGCTTACCCCTTCACTGTTTTGCTCACACAGCTTTGCCCTTTGATGTGAAGGGCAGGGCTTGTCACTGGCCACTCGGGTGTTTTCCTATCTTCCTGGTGGTGGAAATTGAATAAAGATTGGTGCACTTTGTGTCCTTCACTGTGTCTCACATCTATACACACACACACACACACACACACACACACCATGGGTGCTGGGGAAAAAATAAGCACTACCGCACTTAGGCGGTAGTGTGGGGAAAAAAGAAAAAAAAATATATATAAATATACATGGTTTTGATCACACAGCATTAGAAAAAAAAGAAGAAAAAAAAGCAGGAGTGTCAGAGGTTCTATTCTCTCAAAAAAAATAAAAAGCTTCATTTGATGTGAAGGGCCACTGCTTGTCACTGGCCACCTGGGTGTTTTGCAAACAAGAAAAAAAAAACAAGTATAGCTTACAAATCTACTTCTATATAGTTCAGAAATGGCCACCACATCTTATAAAAAAGTTCTGTTTTCTGATGCACCATACTTGTGGGGAAGTCTAGGGGGACATGCCATACCGATAGGGACTTTCCAAGATCCAACTCATCAGAATGTTCTTCCTCCACAATATGTAAGAATACTAAACAGCTTCTTTCCATGCTCATCTAAAGAAAGCAAATTTGGCAGGCCCAAGAGAAGAGACCCATTCCTGATGGAGGGGTTTTGACCAAAATATCGATTTTCCTACTCCTCGGATGCTGCCTGACCTGCTGTGCTTTTCCAGCACCACACTCTCGACCTCAAGAGAAGAGATACCAGACCTACATTGAATTCAGTCGCCCAGGATCCCCTCCAAGTTACTTCCTATAGCGCCCCAGCACTTGCAAAGCTTGTGGCACGACCACAAACAATGGGTAAGAGTGCCAATACCTATTTTGCACTTAGGGCACATTGGAGATGCTCCCTTTTTAAATTTTGGAAACCGTTATGGGGCCAAATGGACCTTGTGATGAACCTGTGTTATATTAAAATTGAGATCTTTCTCACATTCTCCCAAATATCCTCCTATACCTCTGAAGAGGTCTCCACTCCCAATTCTTGCGCCCAGACCCCGCAGAGCTGTTCAATATCTTTTGAGGCACCACCTCAATAGTAGATGGTGTTAATCAAGAGAATACCTGTAGTCTGAAGCACTCTCCTTTCCACAGACCTATAAGGGTCAACCAACAGTGTGATATTTTTCTGGATAAAGTCCCTGATCTGAAAATAACATAGGAGGTCCCACCTGAGCATTTCATATTTACGGCTCAACTGATCAAAGAACATCATAACCTCCCCCTCAAATAAGTTTCCCAGACAAGAGAATCCTCTGGATGCCCATAACCTAAAACCAGAATCCATCGACCCTGGCCAAAATCCTGGCATTCCTACAAATGGGGGGTGAAAAAGGAGGTTTTATATAAACTGCCCTCGCTTTGTCGCATCATTCTCCACGTTTTAACCATGTTAATGACAATCGGGTTCTGACAATACTCCGTGACTGCCCTCATCTTATCCATAAATAACAAATTAATAAGGGGATATTTTACTTGGGACGCCTCAATATCCAGCCATATTGACCTTGGATCCTGACAAGCCTCGTCATTCACAAAGGATAATAGGGAGCCCATTTGATATCACTTAAAATCTGGAAAGTCTAACACCCTCATTCCCAGGAGAAGCTGCAATTTGGCAAGCTTAATGAGAGGCCACCTGCAATGCCAAATAAAAGAAGCAAGCCAACTGTTAAGTCTCTCCAACGTTTGCTTAGGTAATAACAGAGGGAGCAATTACAATGGAAATAATAAGCGAGGACGAAAATTCATTTTAACAAGAATGGTGAGAGGGGCATCCTTGTCAGCTGCATGTACCAATACTGAAATTATCAGACCTTATGCCATTGGTCAGGACTGCTGCCATAGGCTTCCTTTATAGCACTTTCATCCATCTGACAAAGACCCCATCAAGACCAAATTGCCCCAGAACATTAAAAAGATATGGTTATTCCACCCAGTCAAATGCCTTCTCAGCAGTTAGGGAGAGTACCAAGCCCAGAATCGACCTCTGCTGGCACATCTGGACCATGTTCCGTACTCTTCTAATGTTATTAGAGGTCCTATGGCCCTTAATAAAACATGTCTGATCCTCCTTTACAATAGAAGGCAACACCTTCTCCAACCTCAGCGCTAGTGTCTGAGACAGAATTTTAAAATCTGAGTTTAGCAGCGAGGTGGGCTTGTATGAAGCGCAGTCCTCCAGGGCTTTCCCTCTCTTGAGAATGAGAGAATATTAGTTTCTCTCAAAGAGGGCAGGAGGTAGTCCTGACTCTATGAATAATTGTGCATTTCCAACATTGGTTCAGCCAACATTTTCATAAATTCCTTATAAAACTCACTCGGAACGCCATCTGGGCCGAGTTCCTTACCACTTTGGAGCTGCTTTGCCACCTCCTGTACCTCTTACACTGTCAAGGGAGCATTCAAAAAGGGTGCCAGCTCCAGAGTCACACCTGGGAGGTCCAGGTTCTTAAAGAAGGACTTCATCTTCGCCAACATGTCCTCACAGCCTTCTGACCGATAAAGCTTGGAGTAAAATTTCCTAATCACTGTGTTGATCTTTTTGGAATCACAAATAAGAGTACTAGTACCCTCTCTAATAGGTGTAATAGATTTGGGGGTGGGGGGGGAGCGAGGTGCTCTTCTTCCTAGCCAAATATGCCAGGTATTTACCCGGCTTATCGCCGTACTCAAATAACCTTTGCTTCGCCAAAGTCATCTCTCTCTTTGCTGTCTCAGTAACCACAGAGTTCAGAGCAGCCTAAAGAGCTGAGATCCACTGTAACTTCATCACAGATTGCCTGTCAAAGTACGCAGTCTCGGCTGCCTTCAGCTGGGCCTCAAGCATACGCTACTGCTCTCCACTCTGTCATTTCTGCCTCGCTGAGTAAGAGATAATTATACCCCTTGCATAGGCCTTGGCAATTACCCAGAGCACCAACGGGTTACTGACCGTACCCAAATTGATATCCAAGAACGTTTTAAACTCCCGTGAAAAGTACTGGATAAATGTACGGCCCGTCAGGAGAAAAGGGTCCATGCGCCAATGCCATGAACGTACCACATTACCCCTGGCCCTAATCTCCAAATACAATGCTGTGTGATCAGAAATGGCTATGTTCCCAATTTTACAGGACACCACTGAATCCAAAAAAACCAATGGAGCAAGAAAGAAATCAATCCTTGTGTAGCACTTGTGCGGATTGGAGAAAAAGATAAAGTCCCTAAATGCTGGGTGAAGGCATCTCCATTTATCCACCAATCCCAACTCCCCACATAAGTCCACCAATTGTTTAGATTGTGGGGAGGTGCCCGGGAGACCCCTGGGCATCCTGTCCACTGCGGGATCCATGAGATGATTAAAGTCTCCCCCTATAATCATATGGCGCACTCCAATGCCACCAACCTGGAAAGTGCATCTGTTAACAATTTAAGGGGTGTGCCAGGAGGCAGTAAACACTCAGAATACCGTACTCCTCACCATGTATTAAAGCTTTGAGGATCTACCAAAACAGCTAGTAAGGGAAGGGTAAAAGCACCACTTTGCCTGATTTGTGGTGCAGAGCTCAGCAAGGCAGACCTGTTAGATCATCGCCATCTTGAATCACCCAAAAGTAGTTTTCAGTTAATTTAGAATAGCTTGTTTGGTGTAGTTTGTTTTGAAGTAAATCAGAAGTTAGAACAATTGTAGCTCCATAGACAGAATGTATCCAAGGGTTAAGATACTACACATAGACAGACATGCAACTGCAGTCGTTTATGTAGGAAAAACTAGATAAGAGTACCCTGTATGCCGATAGAAAAATTATATACTTAATTAATTTTGAGTCTTGAACGTATCACAACGAGATTTACTTTAGTTAAGATTTCTCAATAATCATAGTTATAGACTTAGAAATTGTTACAGATTTTGACATATAACTTTAAAAAAAGCCACAATAAGGATTCAACAGATTCCACTAGAAATCATATCAACAAAATAGCTTTAGACAGCAAGGGAGGGCAACACCATACAGCTGGCAGAGAGGATCAAATTACAGGTACAGAAATTGGCGGTATTGGAATGTGGTTAAATACAGCATGCGTTGTGAAAAGCCTCAAGGAGAGAAATAAGAGTATCTGGGAAACATCACGAGATCATGGAAGACCAAGGGTTATCCAGAAACCTGTCCATCAGTTGGCTGTGGCAGCGAAGTAGGCAGCTTCCAGGTTCCTGTACACGGGCTCATCCTCTTCATTTGCTTTTTTCTCTTTCTGTCTTTCCCAAACTTAACCGATAAAAAGAGATCAGTGGTAGAAAGGCAGCTTCAATGGGCTCCGAAATGGTGGCGGTGTCTTTGGAGGCAGCATGGCTACAGAGTCTAATGGTGGCATGTGAAGCCTGGAGTGGAGATCTCACTTCCATGTGGAATGCACTCCTGGCAGCGGCATGGTGTGGGCTGGTGTAGTTCAGACTGGAACTCTGGCTGTGGCATGGCATGGGCTAGTGGTGGCATGGTGTGGGCTGGTGTAGCTCAGAGCAGGACTCTAATGGTGACATGGCATGGTCTGGGAAGTCCGGAGGGGGCCTGTAGCAGTGGAGAAGGAAAAGTTGGAATGTCTTTAAGTCATTTTTCTTTATTTTTTAGTTTATTATAAGTTACTGTGAATGGCACCTACAACGACAGCAGCACATTTTTCACTGTATTTTATATTGAATACATGTGATAATAAATGATTCAATTCATTCACTGATAATGCAGTCACATGATTAACCTGATTGGATGTGTATGTAATCAATTAATAATATGATTGATCTGTAATTGCTAAAGGTGAGCTGAAAACAATGTATAAAAATGTATGTCTTTGCTCACTGAAGAAGATTGAAGAGGTTTCTTCCCACCAGAGTAATTTCAATAAACTCTTTGATGCCAGAAATGGTTGAGTGATTTATTTGGTCATTCTACCCCAATACAGCAAATATTCAACAACTTAAATCAACAAAGAATAAAGCAAGGCAACAAAGTGATGTAGTGCAAGGGGATCAAAGTCACATCAGTATCCTTTCAAATCAAGAAAATAATCAAAACTTCAAGTGTCTATCAACAATCAGCCAATGTTACAAAATTCACTGGTATAATTCCTTCCACTAGAAAAAATTAAGCTTACAGATTCACTTTATTGACCAGCAAGCTGGCAGACAGAAAACACAATTCCAAAGATTTCAAACAGCTTCCACATTGGACACCAAATCAAATGTAGTCCAGATTGGCACATCTCTTTTCCACACATGGACAATATCAGATCATGTCTTCATTCAACAACAGATCAATGAGAATCAGATGTTATATTTGACAACCTCATAACAGCTTTAGATCACTATTTCACATCAAGATTACGATAGTAGTGTAAGGTTTACAAATATCTCCAAATCAGATAATTAAGGTTTAATTGTTAAGAGTTAATTGGATATGGCAATAAGAAATCGAAATTGAAGGAAAATACATGGAAAACAGGCTTTGTGTAAAAACAACAGCTGGAGGATAGCTCCAATGACCTTGGCTCAGAATTGGGAGCAGACTGTTGTGCGAAGACACAGAGGCACCTGGAACTGTTTTGGCACAAAGGAATACAAAGATGGCAATACAGGACCTGTTATCAGATTCAGAACAGGATAAATATTGGGGACTTTTCCCAGCTCAGGAGACCTTTCACCATCGGACTGGGATTTGCGACATCGAGGCCATGAGAGCAGAGATTGATCTCTCAGTGCCAACTGCTACCCAAGTGGCCCCAACAGGCAGAAGGCAGTTAGATTCACTTGTTAAATATGTCTAAAGTTAGGGGGGAGGCAATAACCTAGTGGTATTATCACTAGAAAATTAATTCAATTTATGTAAGTAATATCCTGGGGACCAATGTTCAAATCCCATCAAAGCAGACAGCGGAATTTGAATCTAATAAAAACCTGGAAGAAAGAGTCTAAGGATGAGCATGAAACCATTGCCAATTGTCAGAAAAACCCAGTAATGTCCTTTTGGGAAGGAAGCTGCCATCCTTACCTGGTCTGGCCTTCATGTGACTCCAGACCCATAGCAATGTGGTTGACTTTTAACTCAATAATTTTAACTTAGGGATGGGCAATAAATGCTGGTCTAGCCAGTGCTTCCATGTCTTGTGAATTAATTTTGAAAATGTAGGCTAAGCTAATAGATTCACTCATTGGTTTGCATATCTCTAAATTAGATGGAGCTAATAAATTTGTTTCCTATTGAAGCACACGCTCTCTTGTATTCATTTTGATCAGACCTTAAAGAACCCATTAGGAACTTCCACCCAAATAATACACCTCATGCCAAAAAGAACTTAAAAACTTAATCAGATTGACAAATGAGGTTGAAAAGTAATTAGCCAGTTCACCCTTTCTCAGCCAGCTATGACAACCAATACAAATTTTAAGGCCTGAGGCAGGGGTAATGTTGACAAGTTCATAACAAATGTTAATACTCAATAAACAGGGCTGGACTGATTTCTTTCCTTGTCTCACTCCTGCACTGGCCACAAAAAAAGTTTGAATTAAAAATGATGATAATTCCAATTTTACATACATAATATAGACACAATATATACATATTATATATGTAGAAACGTATATAGTTCAGTATCAGAAACAAGTCAGCCAGGTGCTGTAAATGAACAAATAAGGAACTAGTTCGTTGCAAACAAAGCTTACTCATGTAAAGTTGCAAATCTGGGGGAAAATCTGCATATTTAATTGAAAAGGACAAGCACTCAATGTTGCAGGCAGTAAAATCTGCCACAGCACAGGAAATGGAAGCTGACTGAAGTAGAATCTTGATTATCCAAATGAGACGGGCGCGGAGTATATTGTTCAGATAATTGATCATTCGGATAACTGGAAACAAGTGGCAATTTATGAGTACTGGTCACCTGAACATTTCTCAGTTATCCAGCAATGCATGCCACAATACTGTTTAACCGATAACTGATCTGTCATAAACAAGTGGTAATTTGAGTGCCAGTTATCAAACATTTCTCAGTTACCTGGCAATGCACACCATAATGGCATTTAACTGATAACTAACTGCTGAGTTGCCTAAAGCCATTTTTATGGGACATTGAGATCTTGTTCAGATAATCCGAAATTTGGATAATTGATGGTCAGATAATCAAAGTTCTACTGTATACAAACAGCTCAGTTCAAGATCGTAACAGGACCTCCAGCACCAGGTAGTGATGATGATGGAGAACACTGAACAATGGAGAGAAGCAATTTGCTGGGACTGGCACCAGTGGCAATGATGAGAGATTGCAGCTGGAGCAGATAAACATTTTCTCACTGGAAGAAAGCATTTCTTTGGTGGAAAGAATGCTGACATGAAGTGGGAACAGACAGACAAGGGTAGCCAAATGTAATTAGTTCCTTGTTTATCCTTAATTTCCTTTCCTGCTTGTAATGACCTGCTGTTTTTGAAATAAAGAACCCCTGCTTCATGACCTTTGGCACTTCACGTGTCCAAATCCCATTTCACAAGATGAGAGAACACAATGGCAGTGGGATTAATGCAGTGAAACATCTCAAAAAAACTGACACCAGACTAATTGAGAAAAGTGTAAGAGCTGTGGGATGACCACATGAGAGAGGGAAATGTCCTGCACACAGAACAACTTACAGAGCTTGTGGAAAGTCAAATCACTGGGAAAAGATATGCAAAATGTGAGACTATAGAAAAGCTGGTAAATGAGCTACTATAGACAGAGCAACAGACAAATGAGAAGAACAAAGAAACAAGATATTTGTACCCTGGAAGATTATGATGATTTGGAGGACCCAATACATAAAGGAATCATGTAATCAAGTGGTTGGATGTGATGGTTCCTAGAGAAAAGAAAAAAATCACACAATCATTCAGATCAGGAAGAAGGTAAGAGATAAACCTATAACCATAAAGCTAAAACTGAAGCTGAAGCACTGAGTAACATCATTCTGCTCAAATCATACCAGAAAATGTTGCCAGAAATTTTTATCAAAAGTGGTTATACAAGGAAAGATGTGCTGACACTGATCAAGGTCATGCTATCAGCATGCAAAGTAACAGATTTAACAGCTGGGAATAATCTAAATCAAAGGCACATAAACAAGAGGATAAGAAAAATAGATTAACTGTATGTTCTACATCACTGAAACGGATGATTTTACTATCCTGGGATTGAGCAGTTTTAAAGAGCTGCATCAGGGCTCAGGAAACATGAGATTAAAAATCTAAGTATAAAGATCTGCACAACGTGTGAGCAAAATTATACACCATAGAAAGCCAGTGAAGTAAAACTATCAAAACTGGATGAAATTAGAGATGAGTTCCACAAAGATGAAGACTCAGCAAGTGATCTGGGATGTTCTAATCAGCTATTGTAGCACAGCCAGGAATGCATCATTACTGGTTAATGATGGATGACAACTTATTAGATGATGATATTTTGCTAGCCGCATTCAGAATAATTATAGTAAAAATGATGCAGGGAGAATTTCTCAAAAAAAAATGAAGGCAATGGGGAGAGTAAGCTCTAAGCCAGAGCAGGGCAGCTGTGTGCTGGATAGATATCATTAAAGCTATCAAAAGAATGGTGTCTACGTAAAAACTCTGCCAGGACTACAAAAATATACAACTGAAAGAGATGATAGTTACTGAACTATCTTCCAGATGAGAATTAAGCTTTGCACAGTCAGGAAGGAGAGATCACATCCAGAATGAGGCACAGAACAAGTGAGTATATATTTCAGGGATTTTGGATCAGCGGGGGAATAGAACCGGTAAATCCTTCCTTTTGACTTTTTAGAAGTTTAAAGTTCAGAAGTCTAGTTAAAAGTTGGTGCATTAGCAGATTCATCTGACTGAGAGCTAGTTATTAGTCAATTACCTGAAGCTTAGAATTAGAATTAGGTTTTATTGTCGCAAAGTATAGAGGTACAGTGAAAAGTGTGCAAAGTCACCATGCCATCCTAGGTACAAAAACCCAAATTTAAAGAAAAACAATTATCTTGGATACAGAAACCAAAACACTCATCTAAGACACAAAAACCAGAATAAAAAAAACCAAAGCAGAAATTCAAAAATGGGCGGGCTTCAGTAGGTGTTTAAAACTATTGAAACTTAACTAGTATGAGCCTTCTCAGCTCAATTCAGCTCTAGTTGAGAGAGGGCCTATTGAAAGCACATGATCAGTAAG
Organism: Chiloscyllium punctatum; assembly: GCF_047496795.1. Lineage (NCBI taxonomy): Eukaryota > Metazoa > Chordata > Chondrichthyes > Orectolobiformes > Hemiscylliidae > Chiloscyllium > Chiloscyllium punctatum. Next base: position 60,095,686 of record NC_092747.1, on the reverse strand, counting down.
CTTCAAGTGGTCAGGAAAGAGATATCACATCCAGACTGAGACACAGCCCAAGTGAGTATGAAAGATGCCTAATACACTTCAAAGGGGCAAACTTTGCATAGAACCAGAAGACATGAGTGAGGTTAAATTAATATTTGTCTATATTCACAAAGGAGAAAGACATTAGAGATGGCGATTTCATTTGGGATGGACAGATTTTAGAGCAAGATAAAATTAATAAGGAGGAGGTATTAGATGTTTATTGCAGGCATACAGGCCTATAAAGTTGCAGGGTTTGATGAGATGCTATGGGAGACAAGGAAGAAAATTGCTTCCTTGCCGGAGATATTTAATACTTCGCTGGCCACAGGTGAATTCCAGATGGCTGAAGAATAGCTGATGTAAGTCCTTTGTTCAAAAAGGCAGCAGGGATAGACCAGGTAATTACAGACCAGTAGGTGTAATGTCACTGGAAAATTATTGGTAAAATTTCTGAGGGACAAGACTAATCAACATTTCGAAAGACAGGGACTAATCATGGATAGTCAGCATGGATTTTATGGAGGGAGAAGCTGTCTAATTCATTTTAATTCAGCTTTCTGAAAAGGTGACTAAATGTATTAGGGGCAACATGGTTAGTACAGCTGCCTCACAGCGCCAAGGACACAAGTTTGATTCCAGCCTTGGGCAACTGTCTGTATAGAGTTTGCATATTCTCTTCATATCTATGTGGATTTCCTCCAGCTGCTCTAGTTTCCCCCCACTGTCCAAATTTGTGCAGGTTAGATGGATTGCCAATGCTAAATTGCCCATTGTGTCCAGGGATGTGCAGGCTAAGTGGATTAGCCATGGGGAATTCAGGATTATGGGGATAAAGTAGGAGATAGATCTAGGTGGAATGCTCCTTGGGGTGTTGGTGTGGACTCAATGGGCCAATTGGCCTGCTTCTACACTAAGGGATTCTATGATTCTATGTTATTGATGAGGATAGTGCAGTTGATGTGGTTTCCATTCACTTTAGTAAGACCTTTGACAAGATCCAACATGGAAGACTGGTAAAAAAAAACGAAGAGCCCATGGAATCCAAGACAAGTTGACAGACTGGATGGCTTGCAAATAAGAGGGAAAGGGTGATGGTGGAAGGTTGTTTTTGTGACTGGAAGCCTGTGACCACAGAGGTCGTTGCTGGGACCCTTGCTCCTAGCTATGTACATTAACGGCTGGATGCAAATGTAGAAAGTGTAATTGGTAAGTTTGCAGATGACACAAAAGTGGTGGAGTTGTTATAGTGAAGACGATGGCCTAAGATTATATTCTAATATTGATCAGTTTGTAAATTGGACAGAGCAAAGCAGGTGGAATTTAATTCAATACGTATAGAAGTGACACATTTTGGGAGATCTTGGAAAGGATAAGCACAATGAATTGGTAAAGTCCTTAGGGAGTACTGAGGAAGAAAGGGACTATGGTGTACAAGTGCATAGATCCTTGGAGGTGTCAGCACAGGTAGATTAAGTGGTGAAGAAGGCATACACAATGTTTGTCTTCATTAACCGGGGCATAGGATATAGGAGCAGAGAGGTCTTGTTGCCACTTAATAAAACATTAGTTAGGCCATAGATGGAATACTGTGTGTAGTGTGGTCGAAACACTATCGGAAGGAAGTGACTGCACTGTAAAGGGTGCAGAGGAGATTCACTACGATGTTGCATGTGATGGAAGATCTCAGTTATGAAGAGAGATTGGATAAACCAGGTTTGTTTTCCCTGGAGCTGAGGAAGTTAAGGGATATCTGATTAGGGTGATCAAAATTATGGGAAGCATAGACAGGGTAAACTATGAGAACCTTTTCCCATGGCAAATGTGTCAAAGATCTGACAGCATATGTTTAAGGTGAAGAGTAAGTGGTTGAGAGGAGGTCTGAGGAAAACATTTTTCACTCAGAAGGTGGTAGTAATATAGGGGGTGCCTGAGAGGGTGGTAGAGGTATTTAAGAAGCATCTGGGTTCGTCTATAAAATACCAGGGAGTAAACTATGGACCAAGTGCAGGTGAATAGGATTAGTGTAGTTTAGTGTTTGTTGGTTGGTATAGACATGTTAGGCTAAAGGCCTAGTTCCTATGCTGTATGAGTGTATGACTCTGACTCTGGTATACTGTGACGGCCAGTTTATCCACACAAAATCATGTCTGAATGGTATCTTGTAGTTGTAGACTGCTCCTCAAAATTCACTTTTATCCAGAAGATGAAAATTATGAGAAATACAACAATCATGTCAGCAGTACAAGTTCTGTTCAGTGAGCAAGAGATTTTGGCTCCACTAATTCAGAAGGAAGTGAAATGAAATGTTCTTCTTTAATATTCGGTTCTACATGTGTTTCTTCAAAAGTCTGCTTCTGTTCCCGTTGTGTCTCTGATATCTAATTGTGATTACTGTGAGGTCACAGAAAACTGGTACAGCTGCAATTGCTAGTCCAGCAGTATCAATCTAGAACACAAATGACAGCCAAGTGGGATTGAATGTAGTTGCACTGCAGCACTACTGATCCTGCACATGGACTTGCTGAACTATCATATGCTGAAAATTTTACATTGGTATGTTTTATCAAGGCTTTCTACATCTGTGGGTACATGTATAAATCGGTACTTATCCCTGTGTCAATCTTATGCAATAACAAATAATTGCCGGCTTTCTGCGGACAGATAATTTAAAATTTCATAAGCATGCAAGATAATGGTGTTTTCTATGAGACTGATGGTCTGAAACATGTGTTCTGAAACTATTCCTTGTTTCAGATGCTGATATAGTTTATGTCCGTATATAGCAAGAACTGGGCAGCATTTAAACCTGGGCTGAAAAATAACATTTGAATCACATAAGACCGAGGCATTAACTATTGTCCCTTGACATTCCATTACTTAATTATCACTGCATTCCCCCATCATTAACATACTGGATGTTACCATTGATCAGAACTTTAATGTGAAAGACACATAAATACTATCACTACAAGAGCAGACCAGAAGATGGGAACTCTGTGGAAAGTAGCTAACCACTTGACTCCCCAAAGAATGTCATCACCTCCAAGATATTACTCAGGAAGGTTTGCATGATCCAGCTCCAACAACACTCCAGAACTTGATATGATCCAGGACAATCAACCTTGTTTGATCTGTACTCCATTTACCATTTTAAACATTCACTCCTTCTACACAATGGCAGCAGTGTATACCATGTAAAAGATGCACCATAGTAACTCACCTTGGCTTCTTTGAAATCATTGTTCAAATCCACAATCTTGACTGAAGACAAGGGTAGCAGATGCATGGAAACATCACCTGCAAGAGCTTATCGGAGAACGTGAGGACTGCAGATGCTGGAGATCAGAGCTGAAAATGTGTTGCTGGAAAAGCGCAGCAGGTCAGGCAGCATCCAAGGAGCAGGAGAATCGACATTTTGGGCATGATTCCTGAAGAAGGGCTCATGCCCGAAACGTCGATTCTCCTGCTCCTTGGATGCTGCCTGACCTGCAAGAGCTTATCCCAAGACACACACCATCCCTGACTCGGAACTATATCATCAATCTTTTCCTGTTGCTGAGTCAAAATGCTAGAACTGCCTTCCTAACAGTACTGTGGTATTTCTAGGCCAGATGGACTGTAACACCACTTTAGAAAAAAAACAATTGAAGGTGGCAGCACCTATTGGCCTTACATTTCCTGAAGTTGTGAATTCTGACTGACAAATACTTCCTCAAATTTCAAAAATAACCATTCTCATCAAACCAGTCCACTCATTTGTTTATATTTGAACCTCCATTCCTGATGAAGGGCTTTTGCCTGAAACGTCGATTTTCCTGCTCCTCGGATGCTGCCTGACCTGCTGTGCTTTTCCAGCACCACTTTAATCTAAACTCTTTTCAGTGATGCTCAAATCACATGAAAACAATAAAAAATGGTTTAGACTTCAACTATCAAGGTGAATGGTTCTTGTTTTTTTATACTATAATAGAAATTAATATCCAGTAGTATGGATGGTGATGAGACTTATGATGTCAGCTGTTACCTTTACACTGTGTAAGACATTACATGCCTTTGGGCGGCACGGTGGCACATGGGTGGCATGGTGGGTCAGTGGTTAGCACTGCTGACTCACAGCGCCAGAGACCCGGGTTCAATTCCCACCTTAGGCGACTGACTTTGTGGAGTTTGCACATTCTCCCCGTGTCTGTATGGGTTTCCTCCCACAATCCAAAAATGTGCAGGTCAGGTGAATTGGCCATGCTAAATTGCCCGTAGTGTTAGGTGCAGGGGTAAACATAGGGGAATGGGTCTGGGTGGGTGCGCTTCGGCGGGTCAGTGTGGACTTGTTGGGCTGAAGGGCCTGTTTCCACACTGTAGGTAAGCTAATCTAAAGATTGGCAAAGAAAACAAATGACACTGAAGCTTTACAAATCAAATTAGTCAATGGTAGACTATAGCCTTGGAAATTTATGAACATTATGAATAGAATGTTATGGTAACATATGTGTGTATGTTTACTGTGTGTTACACTGCTCTTTATAACATGTGAAGAACTACTAGTGATTGTGCCCAAGTATTGGAGATTCAAATCTATCTTGTCAGTGAACAATCAGCCAATGGGCTTTTGCCCAAAACGTCGATTTTCCTGCTCCTTCGATGCTGCCTGACCTGCTGTGCTTTTCCAGCACCATTCTAATCTAGACAATATTCCTCAAAGGCAGGAGAAACAGAAGTCAACATCAAAGGCGTGTAGGGTTACTTTGGGATCAAGGTAGCTTCAAAATAGCTGAGGAAAAAATTAGCATATATCTCTGCTGTACAGACTTACTTTGATTCCATGAGACAGACAATGCTGATGGCTTGTGCCTTAGAGGTCCACATGTCAAGATCATCAATATTATTATCATGTAACAGCACTTGAAGCATTGCTAACTGTAGTGATTATACATGGTCAGCTAGGTGGACTCATAGAATATGAATTCCCTGATTGAGGCTGCTAATCTGGTCCAGTCAAAGACCCCTGGCTGACATATGAAAAGGGAATGTCAGAGAATATGTCATGTTGAGAACTGACTCTGAAGAGGCTGTACAAAGTCAAGGACTGTTCATGTGTAAATGAAGGGTAACTTGGTGACAGGATACTGGCCTCTGTGGAGTTATTTCACATTTGCCAAAACATTCTGCCAGCATATTTAATACAAAAGGTTGGATTTTCTGACCAATAGCAATCTCTCTTCAGATTGCCACTCTGCTCCTTTATCATACCTCTTATTTGTCCTGACTGGAGCTGAGATAATTGCAGTCTGGGCAGGAACAGCTCCTGAGCAGTCCTTCAATGGTTCCTAACTAACCCTCTCTAAGTGCCTCAATTGGTAGCAGGCAGGAAAGAATTTAGGTGGAGGTGGGAAGGAGGCAAGGTTCTGGAAGACCACAATTTCTCCAAATTATGTTGCCTTCCTGCCTACAGGTCTGCCTGATGTGCCACATACATTTGTGATGCATGCTGTAAGATTTAAGCTCTATTTCACTACAAATTAAATTTCTTTCTTACAACCTTGTGATTACTTGTCAATAAAAAGAACAAGGAAGAATTTATCATTACTACTTAAACATATTATAGAGTACTTAACAAGCAGTCCAAGTCTAAAGTCAATTCTGGTGATAGTAATTGACAGAGTAATCACATTAAACAGAGTGCAGACTACAAGCCCCAGACCACTGTGAGGAGTGAGCCCTGGTACAGTGTATGGGCTGCAAGCCCCAGAACAGCACTTGGGCTATGAGCCCTGGAACAGCACAAGCAGCAAGCCCTGGTGCAGCATGTGGGCTACAAACCCCAGGGAAGTGTGTGGGGAAGCAGCCCCAGAGCATCCCACAGGCAGCGAGTCCTGGGTAGAGACCAGCGTGGGGGAGGTAGTCCTGCCACATACCTTGGAGCAGCTGAATGCAGGTATAGAGCAGTCTGGAGCTTGGAGTGGAGCAGGGATGGCTGTTGGACTGGGGTCTGGCACGAGTAGTCAGACCACATATGGAGAACCTGCGCTGATCTGCTACACTGTAATGTCTATTTGAAATTTCCCACCTTACTGTAATGTCAATCATTTAATGTTGTCCTATTTTAAACTTATTTTTCAACTCTAAGTAATGTAATTACTTATTCCTTTGTTGTATCCAAGAATTGTACCTAGGTTCTTGTACCTACAATGTTGCCATAAGAAGGCAGATGTTGTAAAGGTTTTTCACTGTACTCCTACGATGGAGTACATGTGACAATAAAAGGATTTAGTTATATTGTACTTTGTATAAGAGGCTATTGCTTGGGTTTGGGATTTGTATTCTCTAAACAAATTAAAGTACTTGTTCAAAGAACTTAATATTTTAATAATACTCTTTTATTAGAAATAATTTAAACATTAATAAATATCATTTCTTTTATCTGTTGTTTTTTGGCATGTACCTCTGAAATAGCTTCAAATCAGCTGAACCAGGCTCACCACTGGGGTCATTAGGGGAATTAGTAGTATCCTTTGTAAGCAGGATAGAGAGTCCTGCATGGAACATTGCCTGCCCAGTGCCAGGGTGCGGGACATCTCTGACCAGCTTCAAAGGATATTGGAACAGGACGGGGAGGATTCAGTTGTTGTGGTCCATGTCAGGACAAATAACATGAGCAAGACTAGGAAAGACAACCTGTTTAGGGTCTATCAGGAAACAGGAATTAAGTTAAAGAACAGATCCTCAAGGGTTAAGATCTCCAGATTACTGCCTGAGCCATGTGCAAATTAGCATAAGGATGTCAGAATAAGGGAAGTAAACACTTGACTAAAAGAGTGGTGCAAGAAAGAGGGGTTCCTTTTCATGCGGCACTGGCATCAGTATTGGAACAGGAGGGATCTGTACTGTTGGAGGGTCTCCACCTGAACCAAGCTGGGACCAGTGTTCGAGATATAAGGGCAAATTGGATGATCAGCATGACTTTAAACTAGAAAGTGGGGGATGAGGGAAGGATAAAACTCCAAGAAGTATATGAGCTTGTGATGCAGATTGAAATCGGCAGGTGTGGTAGACATCATGGAGACGTGGCTGCAAGGGGATCAGGACTGGAAACCAAATATCCAAGGATATACATCCTCTTGAAAAGACAGGCAGGTGGGCAGAGGGGTGGGGTTGCCTTGTTAGTAAGAAAAGAAATTAAATCAAAAGTAATGAACAAAGTAGGGTCAGATAATGTAGAATCTGTGTGGGTGCTGTTGAGGAACTGCAAAGGTTAAAAAAAACATAAGGGGAGTTATCTACAGGCCTCCAAACAGAAGTCAGGATTTGGGCACAAGATGCACCAAGAAATAGGAAAGGTATATAAGAAAGGCAAGGTTACAGTGATCATGGGGGATGTCAATATGTAGATGGATTGAGAAAATCAGGTCGGTAGTGAATTGCAAGAAAAGGAGTTGGTGCAATGGTATGAATTTCTTGGGAGTAACTTAGGAGACACAGCAAAAGATTCAGTAGGTAAAAACTACTGGACTTCACGTGAACTTCACCAGTTCCCTCATTTCCCCTTCCCCCACCTCACCCCAGTTCCAAACTTCCAGCTCAGCACTGTCCCCATGACTTCTGGATTAGTGGTGCTGGAAGAGCACAGCAGTTCAGGCAGCATCCATGGAGCTTCGAAATCGACGTTTCAGGCAAAAGCCATGCCCGAAACGTCGATTTCGAAGCTCCTTGGATGCTGCCTGAACTGCTGTGCCCTTCCAGCACCACTAATCCAGAATCTGGTTTCCAGCATCTGCAGTCAATGTTTTTACCTTGTCCCCATGACTTGTCCTACCTGCCTATCTTCGTTTCCACCTATCCACTCCACCCTCCTCTCTGACCAATCATCTCCATCCCCACCCCCATTCACCTACTGTACTCTATGCTACTTTCTCCCCACTCCCACCCTCCTCTCATTTATCTCTCCACCCTGCAGGCACCCTGCCTCTATTCCTAATGAAGGGCTTTTGCCCAAAACATCGAATTTTTTTTCCCTGCTCCTCGGATGCTGCCTGAACTGCTGATCTTTTCCAGTACCACTCTAATCTAGAACCACAGCAAAAATTCATCCAGAGGAAAAAGAAGCATACTAAAGGGAGGAGAAGGAGGCAACCATGGCTGACCAGTGAAGTCAGATACAGCATAAAAGCAAAAGAGAAAGCATATAATGTGGTGAAGGACAGTGGAAAGTCATGGGATTGGGAAGCTTACAAAGACAAACAGAGGACAACAAAGAAAGAAGTGAGGAGATTGAAGATTAAATATGAGGGTAAGCTAGCCAGTAATATAAAATAAGACTGTAAGAGTTTCTTGAGATACATAAAGGACAAAAGAAAGGCAAAAGCGAAGATTGGCCACTAGAAAATGATGCTGAAGAAATAGTAATGAGGAACAAAGAAATGGCTGAGGAACTGAACAAGTACTTTGCGTCAGTCTTCAAAGTGGAAGACACGATTAATACCCCAAAAGTTCGAGAGAGTTGGGGGGGGGTGCAGAGATGAATATGGTGGCCATCACCAAGGAGAAGGTCCTAGAGAAAATGAATGGCCTAGGATGAAATGAAGGCAAGTAGCCAATGCAAAGAAAGGGCAGCTGGAAGTGCTCCAAGATTCACTCTTCAGATCTAAAAGGAACGTGCTGAGGCCGAAGGTGAAAATCAACGCGCTAAATCTTTCCGTTGTAATCAAGTATGACACCTTCATTCAGGAAGCTGTGAGGGAAGGCATTGGGACTTTGTTTGGAGTTACAAAAGTGGTATGCCAAGGGAACTCAAAAGGAACATACCATGGATCAAATTGTAGCTTTAACTACAACCTGGAAATCAGGAAGGTAAAAATTGACATGAGTGTAGGTGAAGTGAACAGGTTAGCAGAGGGATGTAAAGGAGTTTTTAATCAAAAGAAAAACTTTTATTTTCTTAAAATTATACTGCTAAATGTATAAAGGGATACAGGAGCTATTCAGATTTTTGCAGGAGAAGAATACAGTTTTCCCTTCAGAGAGTGAAATTTAAGTCAAACTGCTACTAAATGGATCAATGCATTGTATGCAGTAAAATTAGAATGTGACTTTTGTCCAGACCAGTGGTGTTAGGAATTGTTAAGAAATTACCCATAGATGGAGTTGACTTCGCCCTGGAGAATGATTTGGCTGGAGTAAAGGTTATCCTTAACCCACAAGCACAAAAAGTCTGAATAAAGTTAAAGAGACAACAGTTACAGGAACAAGTTCCAGATTTTTTTCATTGTGTATGGTGATAGAACAATGGCAAAAGAAAGTCTTCATCACCAGAGGTCAAATAACACCATAAACAAATTTTAGAGGAGCCAAAATTTTGTTTAAGGATGGGGATAATCCAAAAGAAGTGTTTGGTATGTCTTCATTAATTGAGGCTCAGAAAGAAGATCTGGTGTTGAGTAGATTAGCAGCTCTCACTGAAGGTGAGGCTGAAGGAGATCTGGAGTGTTATTGTACCAAAGTTGGAATTCTGATGAGGAAGTTGACATATTCTAATAGACCAGTGGATGAGAAATGGATAGTTGTTCACCAAATTGTACTACTGCCCAAATATTGTGAATACCATATGAAATTCCTCTGGCAGAAAAGAAAGGTTTTACAGGAAAAGCTGAATCCTCAATTTTGGATACAACTCTATGTTTCTTGAGTGTAAAGTAGAAGTGTAAAGTAGCATTTGAAAACTTAATAAGCAAAAATGAAAGAGTGGGCACACAGGCCTGTTATCGCTAGAACATTCAAACAGGAGATGAAGTGTTGGTATGATTCTTTTGCAAGGTGAACCTCTGAAAACATGATTAAGTGATCTATAGAAGTAGAGAGGAGGGTTAGAAAAGTGTCTTATTTGATGGATGCTTCTGATCAGTTATGTCAAATGAATGTGCTAAAACAATATCACAGGGAAGAAGATAAAAAATAAGCATGTGTATCAGGTGGTAACAGTGATGGTGGATGACAAGGACAGTAAGAGTGAATTAGAACGCAAGGTAGACAGTTCACAAGGTGAACGCTTACAATCTGACTAGCCAATACTGTAGTACTCAGTTAGGTAATATGTTATCATATTTTCAGAAAGGACAAGAAGAAGATCTGGTAAGATTACTTGGGAAATTCAAGAAATCTAATGAAGGCTGAATATCTGTATCTAAAACGTGTGATCCTTTTCAACTTCTGGCACTGGCTTACTCTCCACCAATGTTTCCTTGAACATTTTCTGTCCTTTTACAGCTGAGTTTTGTTATGCGCACAAATATTAAATCAATGTTCAAGGTTTGTGTAAAGATTTGTAGCTCAGGTGCCAGTTGACGTGGTTATGAGTGTGCTTGCCGAGCTGGGAAGTTGTTTTGCAGATGGTTCGTCCCCTGTCTGGTGACATTTTCAGTGCTTTGAAGCCTCCCGTGGACCGCTGCTATACCGTGTCTTCTGGAATTTATTTGGTTCTGTTTCTGCTGCTTTCAGTTGCCAGTTCCAGTTGTTTGTTGTAATGGCCGGTATATTGGCTAATGTGCTTATTGATAGAGTCCATGGCTGACTACCATGCTTCTAGGAATTCTCTGGCTGTCCTATGTTTAGCTTGTCCTGTGATCGTTGTGTTGTCCCAGTCGAATCTGTGATCCTTGTCATCTGTGCGTATGGCTACTAGGGACAGCTGGTTATGGTGTTTAGTGGCTAATTGGTGTTCGTAAATCTGATCCTTGTGAGTACCGTGTTGATAATCTGGTGTGTGTTCTCGATTTCTGTTTTCTTAATGATAACAAAAGTGTTGTCTATGTATCTGGTTTAGAGTTTGGGTTGGATTTGTAATAGGGCTGTTTGTTCCAATCTTTGCATCACTGAAGAGACACAGCAAGCAGGCAGACAAACCATTGTACCCTTACTAACAAAAAAATAGACAAACGAACAACCTCAACACCAAAGAGAGAGAAGCCCTAAAAACACTCAAAAATTACAAGAACATAATCATAGTACCAGCAGACAAGGGCAGAATGACAGTTATCATGGACAAGACCAAATATATTCAGAAAGCCGAGAAACTACTTGCAGATACCGACACCCACCTACAGAGGGAGTGTGACCCCACACCACAGCTTACCAATACAATAAACAAGGCACTATGAAACCTTTTAAAAAAAGGGACAAATAATCAGGATTGACCTACAAAGGATGAAACTAGAAAGCAACAATACCCCAATATTTTACGGGTTACCCCTAAGTACACCAACCATGGCATTCCCGAGAACGCCACTGCATAAACTGGCAAAAGAACATCAACAAAAACAAAAACATCTTATTAGTGGATCCAAATACTCCATACAATCATCACAAGAATTCCTGGACAACATCAAGAACATAAACAAAGACAGGACGAAGCAATGATCTCACTCGATGTAATGGCACTGTTCACTTCAATTTGACAAAACTCTAGCCTGACAGACAATAGCCAACTTCCTGGCAGTACAGACACGATGGAGCACCTATCAACAAGGACTGCACACTCAAACTACTAGACCTGTGCTTCACAACACACTTCACATTCAACACCCAAATATATGAACACATCAATGGAACATGTATGGGCTCACCCATCTCTGGGCTCATAGCAGAAGCAGTGATGCAAAGATTGGAACACAAAGCCCTCCCACAAATCCATCCCAAACTCTGAATCAGATATGCAGACAACAATTTTGTTATCATTAAGAGAACAGAAATCGAGAACACACACTGGATTATCAACACCATGCTCAGAAAAATCATATTTACAAGACAGGAGGAAACCAACAATCAGCTCCCATTCCTATATGTGATGATACAAAGAACACTGAATGGTGAATGCACCACAAAAGTGTACAAGAAAGCCACACACTGATCGTGTCCTGAATTACAACTGCAACTACTCAAACCCAAACAAGAGAAGCTGCGTTAGGACCCTGTTCAAAAGGGCTACAACACACTGCGACACTCCCGTCATATGAAGGGAAGAAGAAGAGCATCTCTACAGAGTATTTGCCAAGAACGGATATTCTCGCAACTTCATCTGCAGATGCCTAACAGACAAACAACATGGCGAGGACATGCTACGACTTAACTCACTAGCCACACTACCTTACATTAAAAAAAGTTTCAGAACTGACAGCAAGACCTCTCTGACCATTTGGGTTCATGACAGCCCATAAATCAACAGCCACACTCAGACAACAACTCACCAGGACAAAAGACCCGATACCCATCAGTGCAAAACTAACATAATTTACAGGATTCCATGCAAAGACTGCACAAAACATTATATAGGCAAACAGGCAGACCACTAGCAATCTGCATTCATGAACACCAACTAGAGAATATACACCATGACCAGCTGTCCCTAGTAGCCATATACACAGATGACAAGGACCACAAGTTTGACTGGGACAACATAATGATCATAGGCCAAGCTAAACATAGGACAGCCAGAGAATTTCTAGAAGCATGGCACTCAGTCACAGACTCCATCAACAAGCACATTGACCGAGACCCAATATACCGGTAGCTACAATAAACAACTGGAATCAGCAACCAGAAACAGCAGAACAGAACCAAATAAGTTCCAGAAGACACAGTACAGCAGTGCTTCACAGGATGCTCCAAAGCACTGAAGATGTCACCTCGACAGGAGACAAAACGTCTACAAGTCAACTTCCCAGCTTAGCGAACATACCCGCAACCACATCAAATGAATGTGTGAAAGATGTCACAAAATTACAATTGTATTAAAATAACAGATACTTAATAAGATGCATGACCTAGACAGGGAACGAAATGCCTGCAACACAAATTCCCAGCTCAGCGAACAGAACCACAACAAAGATGCATGCCTTTTTTATTTAAGATAAAATCCAATAAAAAAGAAGCTTCACACTGCAAAAGTTTAAGTAATCCTTTGTAATCTTACATGTGTTTAATCATGCTTCCTTTGTGCTTGAAGTAAAAGATTATTGAACCCTAATCACAGTGATCGGAATAAGACACTGAGCCAGATACTTCTTGCCTGTTTGCACGTTCGCCCTATGTCTGCATGGGTTTCCTCTAGATGCTCTAGTTTCCTCCTACAGAACAAAGATGTGCAGGTTAGGTGGATTGGCCATGCTAACTTGCTCCATAGTGTCCAGGGATGGGCAAGCTAGGCAGATTAGCCATAGGAAACATAGGTTTACAGTGATTCACAATGAAAGTCCTCCATCATGGTATCTTGTAACAAGGAGTTCAATCAATTTAATCAACTATAGCTCAAAGCTTTTCTAAAATGTTCAATTAGTTTGCGAATGTTTCTCAGTGCCAAATTTAAAACAAATTTATTGTGGTGAAAGTGAGGCATGGTTAAAGCCTCCCATTCATTAAATTCTTTTTCTGGAAATGTTTTATCCACACAATCATACAATTAGCTTTTTCATGAGGCTGCTTCAAGAAATCACTTCTCCAACATACTGTCCTTTCATCTTGTGAATCTTGATCCTTGCTCACTATACAGTTTCAAGCATTGTCAAAGCTCTTCCATTGTCCAAGTCCAAGTGATACCATTGCATTGTTCCTTAATGTTTTCCTTAGCATTAACTGTTTTGGCCTTTTTGAACACATTTATCCATAGCAGGGTGGAGAATACACCAGTTGTATGGCATAGCAGCTTTTACTGGGAGTAGGAAGAGAGGGGATGTTGTGTGCCCCAGTCAATCTCCTCTCTCGCAGCCTTTCAACCTTGCCACCACATCCTCCTCAGCCCCTTGTGGGAGTATGCAAGGTAGGCCCCAGTGTTATCATAAACTCACTTTGAAATCTGCCTCCATAACCTTCCTTTGTTTGGAATCAGCAACTCTACAAGGTGGAACTTCTCTTTAAATGGGAGCTGATGTCTTACCCTGAGACAATTAATGTCTTTCTGAGAGCAAGACGACTGCAGGGCATATGTCAATTTAGTGAGCAGGCTTCCGGCCAAACCTTTAATTGGGGGGTGGGGGCAGGGCGGGGAGATGAATTTGAGGAATAAAGCAGCTTTCAAAATCTAGCACAAAGTCATTCTGGAAGATTGAGGCCAATTTATTGATTGTACCGCAAATACCCTTTTTAAAACTCAGGGAAGCATGTTATCATATTCAGAGATTAGTCCCATTAATTTTTCCAGTGCTTTACCTGATATCGATATCTTTTAATTTTATCATGCTCACTAAATTACTGATTTTTTTCACTATTTCCTGAATATGTTTGTATGCTCTACAATGAAGCCAGGTATCGAGACAAAATCTCCTATTCCCTGAGGAGGGATCAAGGATAATAACAAGTGTGATGATCGCACTGGACAAAGTATTCTGGGTAATCCAAGATGGAGAATGGGAAAAAAATTGTACCTGTAACAGCTGCTTCTTTTTGAGGTATTTTCAGTGTTGGAGTTGATTTCTTCAAATTGTTGGAGCAGTAATTACTGTTTTATAAGCTGTTGCATTGTTTTGGAACTTTGAAAAAAAAATCAAAAGAACAGCATTTTAAAAAAGGAGGATGAGAGACAACGTAGATACCATGTGAGCGGTGAAGAAATGGAGAAGTAAACCAGGCTGTGAACCTTCACTGCTGACTGTCTCTCCTGTTTAGTTTCAAGTATATCTGGACATCAGAGTTCATTCTCAGAAAAATAAACAAACAGGGAGATTCACAGTTGACGTTGGAGAAACCTGTGTGGTGAGCTCACACCAGTGGAACAGCTAAGTGGCTTATTTTTTTAAATGTAACTTATTGTTTTTGTAAATCTAAAATAATGAGTTATGTAGAGGTTTTTTGTAGTGGATTATATGTTTTATTGAGATCTGTATAAAAGTATAAAATGTAGACACTAAGTTATCCTGGAGCAGTAAGACTGTGTTCTTTTCTGGGTCTGTAGATTGTTAAGGTGCAAAGATGGTAGTTAGTACAATGATGTGCTCTTCTCGTTGGGTGTGGGAGATTAGGGAGAATTTCAATGTTACTGATGATGTTTGTAGGAAGTGTGTTTGGTTGCAAATCCTATTGGATCTCACAGATGTTTGGGGCAGCAGTTAGAACCAATGAGCAATTTACAGGAGCTAGGGGGTGTGATAGACGGCAGTTTCAGGAAGGAAACAAAAACTGCAGATACAGTCCGGTAGATGGGTTAATTCCAGGAAAGATAGGAGGTGTAGGCAGGTAATGTAGGAGTCTCCTGTGGCTATCCCCATCTCAAAGAATATACTGTTTTGGAAAAATATAGGGGGTGATTGACTCTCAGAAGAATGTAGCACCAACAGCCAAGTTCCTGGTACTGAGAATGGCTCTAAAGTTATGAGGGGTTCATCAGGTTCCAAGTGATCAATTGTGACAGGGGGCTCTCCAATCAGAGGCACAGACAAATGTTTCGGAATGGTGTGGTGCCTCTCTGGTACCAGAATCAAGACTATCTTGCAGAGGGTGCGGAATATTCTCAAAGGGAAGAGGAACCAGGGAGATCATTGTATCCATTGGAACTAATGACATTGGATGAGAAAAGGATAAGATTCTGAGGAGAGAATTTAGGAAATTAGGCAGGAATTTTAAAAGGTGGTTCTTAAGGTTAGTAATATCTGGATTATTCCCAGTGCCATGAGCTAGTGAGAGTAGGAATAGGAGGATAGAGCAGATGAATGCGTGTCTGAGGAGCTGGTATAGGAGAGAAGGAATCACTTTTTTAGGTCATTGGAATTTCTTTTGGGGTAGAAGTGACCTGTATTAGAAGGATGGTTTGCATCTGAGTTGGAAGGGGATTAATATACTGGCAGGGAAGTTTGCTAGAGCTGCTCGGGAGGATTTAATAAGTCTGTGAGGAGGGAGCCCAGGGTGATAGTGAAGAAAGAGATCAGTTTGGATGAGGAGACAGTCAAACAATCAAGGCAGGCAGGAACAAAGCAGAGAATGAGGTAGTACCGATAAATTAAACTGCATTTATTTCAATGTGAGGCCTGACAGAAAATGAAGATGAACTTAGGGTCTGGTTGGGAATATGGGACTGGGATACCACAGTAATTCCAGAGATGTGGCTCAGGGATGGTTAGAGCTGGCTGCTTAATGTTCCAATGTATAGATGCTATAGGAAGGATAGAAAGGGGGGGGGGGGTGTGGGCAAGAGAGTAGGGGTAGTGGTGATTTTGATTAGGGATAACGTTATGGCTCTACTTCGGGAGGATATTCCTGGCAGTACATCCAGGGAAGCTATTTGGGTGTAACTGAGATATAAGAAAGGGATGATTACCATATTAAGATTGTACTATAGACCCCCCCAGTTGTCAGTGGGAAATTGAGAAGCAAATTTGTAAGGAGATCTTAGTTATCTGTAAGAATAATAGGGTGGTAATTGTAGGTGATTTTAATTTTCCAAACATAGACTGGGACTGCCATAAGTGTTAAGGGCTTGCATGAAGAGGAATTTAAGTGTGTACAAGAAAATGTTATGATTCAGTATGTGGATATACTTACTAGGGAAGGATGGGGTGGGGGAAGAAGAGGAGAGAAGAGAAAAGGAGGTTGTTCAGGGATACAGAGGAGCAGTGGTTCAGGACCACAGACCATCATCAATGAAGATGACAGCAGAGGGAGAGCTCCCTAGTTTTGGACTCTCCCACCCTAGGGAAAAAACCCTTGCCAATTATCTTATCTATGCCTGTCATGATTTTATAAACTTCCCTAATGTCATCCCTCCACCTTCTGTGTCCCAGAGAAAAAAGTCCAAGCCTATCCAGCCAATTTTTATAATTCAAACACTCCAGTCCCAGCAAAATGCTTGTAAATCTTTTCTGAACCCTTCCAATTTCATTATAGTCTTTCTATAACAAGGCAACCAGAACTGCACACAGTACTCCAGAAGAGGCCAATGTCCTTTACAATCGTAGCATGACATCCCAGTATGCTGAAAAGGTCTGAGCAATGAAGGCAAGACGGCTAAATACCTTCTTGACCACCCTATCTATCTGAGGTGCAAACTTCAAGGAGTTATGTACCTGAACTCCCAGGTGTCTCTGTTCTACAATACTACCCAGGCCCTATCATTAACTGTATAAGTCCTGCCCTTATTTGTTTTACCAAAATTCAATACCTCACATTAGCCAAATTAAACTCCATCTGCTTCTCCTCAGCCCACTGAACCATTTGATCAAGATCTCTTTGTAATCTTAAATAACCTTCTACACTGTCCATTATAGCACCAATTGTGATGTCATCCACAACCATACTAACAATGCCTCCTCCTCTTGTCTTTATGTCTTATTCATTAGGCTGCAAACTACATTTATAAAATTGTATGGCATGGCATCACAATGCTGTTCAAAGCACATCCTGCTCCATATGGGACACGTCCTGCTCCAGGTTCTTAGAGGAGTTTTGGAATTTCATGGTTGGCATCAGTGTGGTATATCTGTGTTGTTGAGTCTTTTCTGAATAGTTTCTCCTGCAGGTACTGTTTCACAGCTTAAAGTCATGCAGGTAAAGGGGGTTGGATAACCAACAGACAAACAAGTGGGACTGGGCAGATAATGCAGGAATCTCCAGAGTGCATCTCCCTTTCCAGTGCATTTTCCCCTCTGGTGATAGTGCCTTTGGAGAATAAGTTGAAAGCGGGTCCATGTCACCATGGATGGCCCAGTTGTACAGGGGGGATCAGGAGGAAGCTTGGAAAATCAATAATGACAGGGGATTCTTCAGACAGCTGTTTCCCCAGCCACTGGTATTTTCGAATATCATTGGTGATAACATAGATCCTCTCAAAAATGGGACTGATGGGACTTAATAGCCCTGAATATACTTATTCAGGAAATATAATGAAAGAATGGAGATGGTTTAGTTTTAATTATTAAGGTCACATTATAGCACTGAAAAGAAAGTTTTGGAGGGATCAAAGAGAGAACTATTTGGTTAGGGTTAAGATGATGGAGGTGTAAATATACTATTGGGTGTATTCTACAGGCCACTAACTAGTGGGAAAGATACAGAAGAATAATGTTTCAGGAAAAATTACAGATAGCTTATGATGACCAGTGGAGGCTGACTGACTAGCAAGACTGTAGGAGACTAGAGAAAATTGAAAGCTCAGTTGGACAATGAGACAGCCCATTGAAAATAAGCACCAGTAAACCCTACACCTTCTCAGTCCATAGTTTACATCTGCAGTAACTGCCACATTAGAGTGGGACCCCTGAGCTACACAATCCAGAATGTGACCATCGCAGCACAAAGCATGGTCTTACAAGCTGGAAAGCTGTTGCATTATACTGGGGATCATTACTTATCTAATAATTTTTAAAATTCATTCACAAGATGAGGACATTGCTGGCTAGGCCAGATTTATTGCCCTCCTCTAATTGCCGAGAGGGCAGTTGAAAACTGAATCGCATTGTTGTGGGTTTGAAGTCACATGTAGGTTAGACGAGATAAGTAAGGCAGTTCCCTAAAGGACATTAGATGAGCTTTTCCTGACAATCGAGAAAGGATTCACAATCATCATTAGACTCTTGATTCCAGGTTTTTTTTATTGAATTCAAACTCCACTATTTGCCATAGTAGTATCTGAACCCAGATTCCCAGGACATTGCCAAGGTCGCTGGGTTAATAGTTTAGTTATAATATCAATCAGCCATTGCCTCCTCATGCTAGTATAATAATGTAGAAGGTAGAGAAGAGAGAGAGAGTTTCTTAAGTGTGGTCAGAAGAGTTTTCACATTCAGCATGTTTCCACCACAACACAGAAAGAAGCAGTACTGGAGAATGAGGTCAGTCAAGGGGAGTGTCAGCTTTTTAGGAAATATTGATGATAGATTCATTAGCTTTAGGTGAATCGTGGAAAATTACAAAGTGTAATCCAAGGTAAAAATACTGGATTGGAGCAGAACTAATTTCTGTGCTGTGAGAACACATCTATTTCTAGGTAGAATCTAATCTAAAGATTGGAAAGCAAAACTATAATGAAACAATGGGCTGCCTTCAAAAGTGAGATAGCGTGGGACTAATCAAGATGCTTTCCTCTGAAAGGACAAGCAAGCTTCTTGTCCACCTTAATGCATTTGAAGACACCCAACACTTCCTTGTTTGCTATGGTGATCTGCCTGAAAGTATTCAAACCTTTCTCTAACTTCAACATCCCTCCTCTCCCTCTCTGGTGAATACCAATGTAAATTACTCATTAAGGATCTCACCCATTTCCCCTAGCTCTACACATAAATTCCCTCCTTTATTCTTGAGTGGGCCTACTCTTTCCATAGCTATCCTCTTGCTCTTAATATATGTATAAAATGCCTTGGGATTCTCCTTCACCAAGGACATTTCATTGCCTCTTTTAGCCATCCTAATACCCTAAACTTCCTACTTTCTCTATACTCTTCAAGGACTTCATCTGTTTTTAGTTGCCGTGAACTTAGGTATGCTTTTTTTTTCTGACTCAGCTGATAATTTCCCTGTCATCCAGTGTTGTGACTCCTGCCATTCCTGTCTTTCATTTTCACAGGAACATGCATTTCCTGCACTCTAATCAACTGGTCTTTAAAAGACTCCCATGTGTCTGATGTGGATTTACCTTCAAACCATATTAAATCCATATTCTTCAATTCTTGCCTAATTCGGTTGTTGTTGGCCTTCCCCCAATTTAACACCTTCATCTGAGGTGCACTCTTGTCCTTATCCATAAGTATCTAAAAGCGTATGGAATTATAGTCACGATTCCCAGAATACTCCCCCGATGAAACTTTGACAACCGGCCAGGCTCATTTCCCAATACCAGGTCCAGTATGGCCCCCTCCCTCATTGGTCGAAACACACATTATGTGTCACATGAAAAGTTTACTGGTTAACCTTTCGGGTCACAGTATGAACACTTGCACTGAATGTGGAATATGATTCAGGTTAAGTCCTGCCTCTCACAGAACATCTGACAGACTTTCAATAGCACTGGCTCCTGCTTTCCCTACTTTGGAATGACTTTGAGAGTCTTTTTGTGCATATACACTCTTTGTGCCACACAGCAATGGCATTGGCAGCATTTGCAGCCATGATACTTATTACACTAATACAGAGTCAGAGTCAGTTTGGGAAATAAGTCATGAAAACCAATACGGAGGGCAAAGATAAACTATAAAATTAAATCAAGTAACATACAATAATAAAATAATTTACAAGCACATCAATAAAGAAAGCAAGACTGTGCTGTGAATAGGATACTTAAGGGATAGACAGGGTAGTATGACAGATAACAGCAAGAAAATGACGGCAATAAGGAAAATTACTTTGCTTCAGAAGGAAGAAAGAAGTGAGAAATGACATTGAATGATGAGATAAGTGCACTTAACATAAAAGAAGGTAATGACTAAACAAACTAATTAATCTATTTTAGAAGAATCTGAGCAAGAGATTGGAATTATTACATTGTTATATTACTACATACAAAAGATATGATTGGCAGTACTACAGAACATAGTGGCTGACAACTGATGGACAGTTAATGTAATTCTTACTTTAAATAGGGGGACAGAACATGTCCAGGAAACTATAGATCAGTTACTTTAACATCACGGATAGGAAAAATAATCGTAGAATCCCTACAGTGTGCAAGCAGGCCATTTGGCTCATTGAATCCACACTGACCCTCTGAGGAGCATCCAACCCAAATCCACCCCCCTACTATCTTTGTAACTCTACACTTCCCATGGCTAATCCACCTAGCCTGCACATCCCTGGATACTATGGGCAATTTACCATGGCCAATCCACTTAGGCTGCACATGTTTGGACTGTGGGAGGAACCTCAGGCATCGGGAGGAAACCCATGCAGATACTTGGAGAATGTACAAACTCCATAGAGACAGTCACCCGAGGCTGGGATCGAACCTGTGTTCCTAGTGCTGCAAGGCAGCAATGCTAACCATTGAGCATAGACAAACACTAAAACTTAGAAAGTTAATAATGAATACTCACCATGGATCTGAAAAAAGAAAAAGAAAATCTTGTTTGATTTATCTTCTCAAACTTTTCTGAGGAGATAAGGATTGACAATACTAATTCAGTAGGTGTAATTTATTTGGATTTTAAAAATATGATTGATAAGGTGCTCCATAATAATCTAATGATAAGGTTACAGAATAAATGTCAGAGGACATGTGGCAGAATGGATTGTTGGCTGGGTTTAAGACATAAATAATTGAAAGAGAATAAAGGGTAGTAATTCACAGCAGCAAAAGTTGGGAAGTACTTTTCTGCACTTATCAGCGCTGGAAAAACTATTGTTCACACTTTGTATGAATGGTTTGGAGTTTGGACTTAAAAGCACAATTCCTAAACTTGTGGATGAGACCACAATGATTCATGGTGATGCTGGAATGGTCAATGTAGAGGAGATTGCAAAAATAAAATTACAGAAGTACTTGCAAATTGAATAAATAATTGGCAAATTAAATTCAAAGGAGATCAATGAAAGGAGTACATTTTAGTAGGAAGATTGGGCGGTCACTTACTGTAAGGGGCAAATCAAGGTTGGACAGAAGACACTCAGAAGAAACATGACCATGGAAAAGCAAATGAAGCATTAGGTTTTATTTCCAAAGGCATAATAGGAAACTTAGACTTAAACCGGTATCAAACCATGGTTAGCCCTAAAGTACTGCATGCACAGCTCTTTGTTATATTCTAGAAAGGATGTAGACATGCTGGAGTGGGTGCAGAGAAGATTTACAAGATTAGACAATAGACAATAGGTGCAGGAGTAGGCCATTCTGCCCTTCGAGCCTGCACCACTATTCAATATCATCTTCAATCAGTATCCTGTTCCTGCCTTATCTTCATAACCCTTGATTCCACTATCCTTGAGAGCTCTATCCAACTCTTTCTTAAATGAATCCAGAGACTGGGCCTCCACTGTCCTCTGGGGCAGAGCTTTCCACACAGCCACCACTCTCTGGGTGAAGAAGTTTTTCCTCATCTCTGTCCTAAATGGTCTACCCCGCATTTTTAAGCTGTGTTCTCTGGTTCGGCACTCACCCATCAGCGGAAACATGTTTCCTGCCTCCAGAGTGTCCAATCCTTTAATAATCTTATATGTCTCAATCAGATCCCCTCTCAGTCTTCTAAACTCAAGGGTGTACAAGCCCAGTTGCTCCAGTCTTTCAGCGTAAGGTAATCCCGCCATTCCAGGAATTGACCTCATGAACCTACGCTGCACTCCCTCAATAGCCAGAATGTCTTTCCTCAAATTTGGAGACCAGAACTGCACACAGTACTCCAGGTGTGGTCTCACCAGGGCCTTGTACAGCTGCAGAAGAACCTCTTCACTTCTATACTCAATCCCTCTTGTTATGAAGCTGAAAAAGCTTTTCCAGCAACATATTTTCTGCTCTGATCTGCAGTCCTCACTTTCCCCTCTTGTTATGAAGACCAGCATGCTATTAGCCTTCTTCATTACCTGCTGTACCTGCATGCTTACCTTCATTGACTGGTGTACAAGAACACCCAGATCTCTTTCTACTGCCCCTTTACCTAAATTGATTCCATTTAGGTAGTAATCTGCCTTCCTGTTCTTGCCACCAAACTGCATCTGCCATGCATCTGACCACTCACCTAACCTGTCCAGGTCACCCTGTAATCTCCTAACATCTTCCTCACATTTCACCCTGCCACCCAGCTTAGTATTATCAGCAAATTTGCTAATGTTATTACTAATACCAATTTCTATATCATTAACATATATTATAAAAGGCTGCGGTCCCAGCACTGATCCCTGCGGTACCCCCCTGGTCACTGCCTGCCATTCCGAAATGGAGCCGTTTATCACTACTCTTTGTTTCCTACCAGACAACCAACTTTCAATCCAAGTTAGTACTTTGCCCCCAATACCATGCGCCCTAATTTTGCTGACTAACCTCTTATGTGGGACTTTATCAAAAGCTTTCTGAAAGTCCAGGTACGCTACATCTACTGGATCTCCCTCGTCCATCTTCAGAGTTACATCCTCAAAAAATTCCAGAAGATTAGTCAAGCATGATTTCCCCTTCATAAATCCATGCTGACTCTGACCTATCCTGTTACTACTGTCCAGATGTGTCGTAATTTCACCCTTTATAATAGACTCCAGCATCTTTCCCACCACTGAGGTCAGACTAACTGGTCTATGATTTCCTGCTTTCTCTCTCTCACCTTTCTTAAAAAGTGGTCCAACATTAGCCACCCTCCAATCCGCAGGAACTGATCCCGAATCTATCGAACTCTGGAAAATAATCACCAACGCATCCACGATTTCTCAAGCCACCTCCTCCAGTACCCTGGGATGTAGACCATCTGGCCCTGGGGACTTATCAACCTTCGGACCTAACAGTCTCTCCAACACCAATTCCTGGCAAATATAAATTCCCTTAAGTGCAGGTCCTTCAGCCACTGTTACCTCAGGGAGATTGCTTGTGTCTTCCCCAGTGAACACAGATCTGAAGTAACAATTCAATTCTTCTGCCATTTCTTTGTTTCCCATAATATATTCCCCTGTTTCTGTCTTCAAGGGCCCAATTTTAGTCTTAAATAATACTAGAACTCTGTGGACATTCATATTGGGAAAGGATTGGCAGGGTGAGTTTCTTTCCTTTCAGGAAACAAATGCTGAGGGTAGACTGAATGCAGGAATTTAAGACCGTGGAAGATTCTTGAAGAGTGGCGCAGGGAAAATGTTCCCATTTCTGAGCATGAACATAATTAGCCATCCTCAATATAGGATAGTCACCAAGAAATTGAATATGAAATTCAGAAGGAACTTATTTACCCAAAAATTGGTAAGAATGTGAAACTTGCTGCCACAGAGAGCACAGTTAAGCAAATAGTTAAGATGCACTTAATAGAAAATCAATCAAGCACACACGGAGGAAGAGAAAAGATAGTTGTAATAATCAATTTAGATTAGAAAAAAATCATAAGAGGCTCAATTGGAACATGAATGCCAGATTGGTTGGCCCAAATGGCCAATTTCTTTGCCGTATATAGAGTCATGTAGCACGGAAACAGACCCTTTAGTCCAACGAGTCCATGCCGACCACAATGCTGGTCAGAGTTACAATTGGTATAATCATACTGTATCATCAAAAGAAAAATATATCTCCAATATTTTGATTAAGACAAAATTATTCCAGCAAAAGAATTCAATTTTAAAATTGGGGATTGATCGACTATTACTGAACAATTCTTTAAGCACCAATTATATTACAAATAGACTGACACAGGAGAGTGCACTTGGAATCTTGAATAACGCTGCTGTTCACAACTCGCAAAAGTGATAGTTTAAAAAAAATCTTCTGTTGAAGAAGAAATTTTATACTCCGTTTGTTTCTTATCTCAATCGCATTAGTTTGTGTAATTATGCTGTGCCGAAGAATAATTATACGGCTTTCTTGCAGTCAACATTATTTTGGCATGTGTGTGTATCATATTTGTAATTGCAATGGCCTACTTAACTTTTTTATTCATTGAGATTTTCATGCTTCATTAATTACCTCATGCAGATATTGTTGATTAAAATTGTGGGTGAATACTGCAAGTAACCAAAGTAGATCTGAAAATGTCCAATATAATTATACCGCATCTCAACAAACTATAACGTAGCTACGCCAATACAAAAGTGTGTAATGTTTTTCACAAAACTAGAGTTTCATGACTGGACAGAACTATAGGGCTGGCAGGCTGGAATTTGCGACCACTTGCTGGGCCTGTTTACTGGTACCTTTTCAAATACCATCTCTGCCAACATGGTATCTGCTGTAATCATGTCAATCAAAACCATCTGTGACATCTTGGCTTGCTTCACTACCACCAATCCTCATTATTGGTATTAGTCTAAATTACTAATACTAAGTAAGGAAGAATGCCCACACGACGCAGAAGTGAGCTCAGTCTTGAGAAACAAAATAGATTTATTACTTAGCTTATAGTTGCTAGTTACATTACATCTAAGTTACTGAGATTCCTCTGTAAGACTTCAGGTTAGATCAAAGAATAGATGTGCAAGCTATCAGCTACATAGGCTTATCACTGAACTGGAGCAGAATGAGAACCAGTTTGCTCCTCCCAGCAACAGTACTTTATAACCTAATGGGCAGAGGTGTTGGTTAATTCTATCACATATTAACTGCTTTACACCGCATTTCTGGCATTGGGCACATGAAATATGATGGGTGGCTAACTCACCACTATCGCACTCATCTCTGACCCTATTCCCATCATCAGGTAAGTGAGCACTGAAAATGGCAAATTATATAATTAGTGAGCAATCAAACTTTTTAATAAGCTAAATGACCTGAATAATACATGTCCATGTCATAAATGAAATAGCATCAGCAGGTAGACAATTTTCAGAAAATCATTTCTTAAATAGCTTTACGGAAGAAGGCAAGAAGGAAGGGAACTGCATCTTTTAGGGTGTCCTGTCCACAAGAGGCATCCTCCTCCAAAGGTGTAACTTCCACATCTTTACTGCCTGGTCTTCAAACTCCACCTCCCCATTCCCTGACTTGATCCTTCTCCCAATGCTCCCTGATACCTTCCTGCCTTAAAATCACAGGATTTACCTTCATATGGAATCTATCATTCTTCTTCAGAGGTCTTCCTTGCAGATGCAGCAGTGTCCATGGATAAGTTCTGGTGTTGCTAGCACTGCTAGAGCTGTTGCGTTATGACTCACAATCAGTTTGGTAGTTTACATTTAGGTGAGCTGCTCATGATGTCATCACCACATCATAGCATTTGTGGTGAGTGTATAAAGATCTCATACTCCAACTTCTTGGGATCACTTGAAGCATGACACTCCATTGGAAGCATGCTCCTTTGCTGTAACCCATTAACTTAACATTAGTCCTGACACTGAAATGGCTGAGCAATGTAAAGTTTGTACATGAAGTTAGCTGTAATAAAATATCAATACCATGATATTTAATGTGACAAGGGACAGCATGAGCATTGCCTGTTGGAGGCAAACTCATATTAAGTGCAGCTGATCAATCTGGCAGTTCTTGAGAGTCAGAAGTCTGACTCTTACCTGCCTAAGATACAGTGTAATGTTGTTGTGGGTCAGCCTTGTTGACTATTGATTGGCGATGCACCAAATTTCCTTTAGGGAGGTCAAGCAATATGATCCTTCCTTACCCTTGAACAAGGATTAAGAGTAAACCACATTGTCTGGAATTACATGTAGGCCAAACCAGGTAAGAATGGTAGACTTTCCTCCCTAAAGGACATTAGCGAACCAAACTTTTTGTTTTAAACAGCAAACAACAATGGTCACATGGTTGCCATTAGATTAGCTTTTTATTACAGACTTTATTGAAATTAAATTTCACCAACTGCCATGGTGGGATTCAAACCCATGTCCCCCGAACATTAGGCTGGGGCTTATGGATCATTAGTCCAGTGACACTCACCATTACATCACCACCTCCTTCAGTTTGAGTGCAAGGATAACATTTTTAAATCAAGGTGTTGGCAGACCCACAACAAGAAACCACAACATTATATTTAGCTGTTATGGTGAATAGAAATGTCATGGCTTCTGAAAAGGAAATATTTGGTAAAGTATATTCTTTTCACCAGATCATCTAGATATTTCCTAATCAACCCATTTAGAGATGTTATTACACACTTCTGGAAGAGTTGGGACTTGAACCTAAGCCTACTGGCTCAGGGACACCACTACTGCACCAGAACAGTCCCCATCGCTAAAGTCTATACAATATCTGTATGGACTGTTAATTATTGAGTGTAATAACCTTTGTGATAGGGCTAACTCTGTCCAAGTACAGATTAAACCCTACTCAAAACTCCGCACCAGAATAAAGCACTTCTTTCAGCATCAGCTGCTTCTGTCAATATGCCATCCTTTTAATTACCTATGCATTACCCTTGGTGAAATCATGGCACATACGCACTTTATGCCATTCCAAATTTACAGGGATTAAATTTGTCTGCAAGAAGATGTTCAAAAATTTGAGCTGACCAGCAATGCTACAAATCCTAGGAATGGACCAGAAATTATTGCTTCGCCATTGTAAAGTAGAACCGCAGTTAAAACAGGATTGAGCCAAAAGCACAGTGGACAGAAATCCTGAAAATGTTCACAAAATTCAGTAGCATTATCCACACCCTAATGTTGCGTTTTTTTAAAATTACAATTTGAAAGCACTCAAAGCCTCAACAAGGAAGGGTAGGAATGGATGAGGGAGATCAGAAATTGGTTGAGGATTTGGAAGCCTCTGATCTCAGCCTGTCATTAGTAAAATGAATAGGAATAGAGGAATCAATGAATGATTACAAGTGAAGGAGGTACAATGGAGGAAGGCAAATTAAGAATACAAATGATGAATACAAAGTGGAAGAGATGAGGTAAGAGTAGTGTTGAATTGAAGGTTGATAGGAAGTGAAGAGAGAATGGGAAGGTGAAGCATGGGATAGATGATGAAAGTGAAACATTGCTGTGAAACTTAGTGATTGGAGATGGAAAGGAGAAGGAAGTGGATTGCTGCAGGTGTCAACCGCTGAAGCTTTGTGCATATACAGCCAATGGGGGCTTAGTTTCTCACCAGAGGACATTATATACTCCTACCTGTAATATCCCATTTAAAACTTTCCATCCAAAAGGAAAGGGAAGAAAAAGAGAGAACATTGGACAAAGGCAAAAAATATTAGGAAGAAGCAGGAGTGAAGAGAAAGACAGAAAGAGATTAGATCAGATACCAGGAAAAATAGCTACACAAGGATTGCAATAGTACTTAAGCCAGAGACTCACATGTTCCAACTTGCTGTTTGGTTAGTAAATTGGTGCAATTTTAATGGATTTATAATGACTAGTATTAACTGGAAACTTTTATTGCACTTTTTTTTCATTAAAATCCACTATTTGCATTTCCAGCTGCAAATTTGAATCTTCAGTTGTAAAGATGGCACAGACTTTGCCTTCATGATCATTAATGATACCCTAAGTGAGGTAAAACTTTGAGCAGCCGGGTGAATCTGCTGTTGTTCCTGTGCTTTGAGTTGGAAACTGTCCATTAAAATTCATGCCAGCCAAGAAGCAGTAAAGCTATCCACAGATGATAGCACAAATTACTGCTGATACTGGGTTACCTGTTCAACATTTTACTACAGATATTGGGCTACCTGTCTGTTCTATATGATGCAACTACTGCTTCCAGTTCCCTTTAAATTTTTTTGTAGCAATAGCAACAAATGTATGTATTTACACTGTCTCTGACACTATGACGACATCCAGCTTTAAAAGGTAATGTAAAGTATTGTAAGTTACATTCACAAGCAACATAAAGATTTGTTGAATTCAATTTTCATTAATTTTGCACTGCTAAGGATTCAAAATATGCTGCATAATCCTATGAATTGAGTTCAGATGGGTTGTGGTCAAATTTTTTTAATAGCAATCAGAGGGCTGTGTTTAAAATTTGTTCGACAGATTAAATGCAATTTAATTCAACAAATAGTCTTTCAATTCTGTGTTTATTTTTGAAAATTATATCAATTATATGCTTACAGAATTATACTCATTAAAAACTGGATGAACAATCTCACCTCACTGTTTAACTGTACCATCAAGGAAGTGCTGACAAGTTTTGTCCTCATTCCAAAAATGGTGGGTATGATTTCCTTTAGTCCTTTGATTTCTTGCCCCTCACCGCTATTTCTGTCACACAGTAGATCAGAATAAGTATCACAGTCCCTTACCACCACTTTTATAAAGAGATTTCAACATCAGCAGATGAAAGGAACACAATGACAGCTGAGGAAACAGCCAGGAGCAGCACATCAGTGATAATAAAAGGAGCTAATTACTATGCAAAGCACAGAAAGCCTTTGGGAAGCAGAGAGAAGTAAAAGTGGATAAAGGCTGCATCTTGTACTTGGAAATGGGGTGTCAATTTAAAATGTAGCCAGCCAAGCAAATCGTTTTATTTAATACCATTGCTACATTAGACCAGAAAACATTTTTTTTCTATTTCAGAACTGGCGCAAGGATTCTTTATCTTACAAATAAACCTACTTACAAATAATATATTTTTTTAAAATTCAAATTCTGGAAATCTAAAACAAATGTTGGAAATACATGTCAGTAAATATAAATAGCTAACATTCTGCTTGTGAACCTATGTTAGAGATAATGTGAGATGGGAGATTATAACCAGTACGCTTCCCTGTATTTTTACCATGTGTTTCCAGTATTTTTTGTTCTTGTAAAATAAGCTAAAACCGCTTAACTCTTTCAAAATGCAACATTTTTGCAGTTTTCAATTAACAACTTGCAATGAGAATTTCCACGTCCAGATGTATTTTCATGTATTTGCACTGCATTCTCCAACAAAAACCTGGAGACTCTGGTCAAGAGTGTGGAGAAGGGCCATTGCATTCCGTTGCTTTTATCAAAGTTTGCAACATTTGATGATTTTCTTACATTGTACATACCTTAAAAAACAAATTAATTTCCATGAAAAATTACAAATTATGAACGATGTGCAGTGACAGACAGTATGAATTTATTTTGATTGCAAAATGTTTACATTGTCATATAAGATCATATGTGAAGACAATCTCTCTTTTTTGCACAAATTCCATAATTTTATAAATGTAAATTAAGTGGATGTGAATACCTCAGCTTTATGCTATACAATTAAAACATCATTTTAAAAAAAAGATATAAAGGAGGTTCAGCTGGATAGCCCCCAAAAATATGTACTGGGATCATGATGCATGACTAATCCAGATCCATTCAATGTAATGCAATGAGCACACCAACTGCCTACTGCATGCTTATTTGAATATTACTGTGTGCAGCTAGCACTAACTGTGCTGTTCATTGAGCAAGGAAACTAAAAAGGTGACTTACTAGTACCAGTTAATGTGAGTTGGAATGCTTAAAGTTGGTCCACACCTTTTGAAATGGGAGGTGCATTGGAATTGGAAGAAGTGCTGGCAATTATGCAGGAAATGAGTATAAACTGGGGAAGAGTGAAGAATGGAACAATGTGCGATGGCATGGACCCCCAAATTTTTGGATACTGCCCTGAAGATTGTGGTGGAGGACAAGACCAGTCGAAGAGATGTTTTCTATTTGCATCCCTGTTGGCATACTTAAAAGGGGCTAATAACTGTGGAGATTAATGTCAGGAGTCAAGCTCCAAGGACCAGATAAAGTTTTGTAAGAACCTCATACTGTGGCAAAGGTCAGTGAATGTAGCTTCAAATTCCACTTGCTGCCAGTTGTACCACTAGTCCATGTTCAAAAGCAGCAAGACCTGGACAATATCAAGTCTGAGCTGACAACTGTCATGTAATATTTACAACACACCAATACAAGGTAATGACCATCTCCAATGAGAAAATGCCCTTTGAATTGGACCAGCCATAAAAATATTATGATAACAAGAGCAATCCAGACGCTAGCGATCCTTCAGCAAGTAATTCACTTTCTGACGCCCCAGAGCTTATCCACTACTTACAAGTCACAAGTCAACAGCGTGAAGGAATACTCCCAGTTACCTGGAAGACTGCAGTTCCAACAACACACAAGAAGCTCAGGCTGAATCTTTTTTTTATCTAATTGAAAGTCGCATCTGATTTGGTGTAGTGACTCACTCGGGGCAGCTGGGTGAATTATCTATCCATATCTTTCCAAACTCACCACATTAATTGCCATTGCCAACCTATGGAATATTACATGTCTAATTTCCACCCCATCTTAGCACATGCCATTCCTGGATCAACTCAACGGTCACCAGATATTCCCCCTCTCTCTCCCCACAAGCATCCCTTGTGTCCATACCATTTTTGAAAGCATCTGCCAGCAGTCCTGCTCATTATTGGGGACTAAGGAGAGATGGCTGAGAAGGGGAAGTTGGCACTGCATTCTCCAACAAAAACCTGGTGACTCTGGTCAAGAGTGTAGAGAAGGGCCATCTTCTTCCCAGAGCACCATCAGAGGAAACTGCATGACCACACCTAGTCAGAGATTGCTGCCAGAGATTGCCTCCTCAAGGGTGCAGAGGATGGGGGCTGCAGTGCAGAAAGAAGGTCAGTGACCTTCTGCAATCCACCTTACACTATCTCTGACACCATACCCATCTCTCTTTCTTTCTCCTATCATTATGAAGGCCTCTTCATCATTCTTTGAAGGTTCATAAAGAGGATTCAAAATTTATCTCACTGTCTCACAAAGGTATTACTGCAAGAGAATCAGGGCTGAAAACTAAATATCCAAGGATACATATTCTGTTGAAAGGACAGGCAGAGGGGGGGCAGGGTTGTCTTGTTAGTAAGAAAGGAAATTAAATCTTCGGCAAGAAGCAGTATAAGGTTGGAAGGAGCCAAGTCTATGTGGATTGAATTGAGAACTGCCAAGGGAAGAAAAGACCCTGATGGGAGTTATGTACAGGCCTCAAATATGTAGTCAGGATGAGGGGCAGAAAATAAATCAATAAATGTCAAAGGCAGGGAAGAAAAACACTATTACAATAATTATGGGGGATTTCAATATGGAGATGGACTAGGAAAGTCAGGTTGGTAGCAGATCCCAAGAAAAGGAATTTGTGGAATATCTACGAGATGTTTTTTTCTTTTGGAGCAGCTTATGGTAGACCCCATCAGGCAACTCTGGATTTGGTGATGTATAATAAGGGATAGTTGATTAGGGAGCTTAACGTGGAGGAACCCCTAGGGGACAGTGACCATGATATGATAGAATTCACCATACAGTTTAAGAACGAGAAGCTGGAATCAGACATAACAATGTTACAATTGAGTAAAGGTAACTGCAAAAACATGAGGGAGGAGCTGGCCAGAGGTGATTGGAAGGGAAGACAGTGGAGCTACAATGGCAGGAATTTCTGGGGGTAATTTGAGAAGCACAGTAGAAATTCATCCCAAGGAAGAAGAAACATAATAAGGGGAGGATGAGGCAACCATGGCTGACAAGGGAAGTCAGGAACAGCATAAAAGCAAAAGAAAAAGCATGGTGAAGATTAGCAGGAAGCAAAAAGATTGGGAAGCCTTTAAAGACAGCGGAGTATAACTATAAAAAGCAATAAGGGGCTAAAAGATCAAATATAAGGGTAAGCTAACTAGTAATGTAAAACAAGACTGCAAGAGTTTTTTTTAGTATATAGAAGGTAAGAGAGAGCCAAGAGTAGAGATTGGACAACTGGGAAATGAGGCTGGAGAAGCAGTAATGGGGAGCAAAGAAATAGCGAAGGAACTGAAAAGATACTTTGCATCAGTCTTCACTGTGCAAGACGTGAGTAGTATACCAGAATTTCAGGAGAGTCAGGGAGCAGAGATGATTGTAGTAGCCATCACTAAAAAGAAGATGCTGGGAAGCTGAAAGGTCTGAAGGTGGATAAATCACCCAGAGCAGATAGACTACACTCCAGAGTTTTAGATGACATAGCTGAGGAGATTATGCTGGCATTGGTGCTGATGTTTCAGGAATTACTAGAATCAGAAAGGGTTCCAGACTGGAAAATGGACAATGGGTAACATCCCTGTTTAAGAAGGGAGGGAGGCAGAAGGTGGTAAACTTTAGGCTGGTTAGCCTGACCTTGGTCATTGGTAAGATTTTAGAATCCCTTAAGGTGGATGACATTATGGAGTATTTGGATGTGCATGGTAAAACAGGGCTGAGTCAGAATGGCTTCAAGAAGAGGCGGTCCTGCCTAACAAATCACTTAGAATTCTTTGGTGATGTAATGAGCAAGTTTGACAAAGGAGAACGAGTGGATATGATCTGTTTGGATTTCCAGAAGATCTTTCACAAAGGACTACACAGGAAGCTGCTCAGTAAGATAGTGTTAGGATCAAGGTACTGATATAGATAGAGGATTGGCTGACTAACAGAAGTACGAGACTGGAGACAAATGGATCTTTTTTAGGAATGAAGCCAGTGACTAAAATAGTTCCATGGGCCAGTTTTGGGACCGCAACTATTCACGTTATGCATTAACATTTTGGACAAAGGAACTGAAGCCATTGTTGCTAAGTTTGCAGATGACATAAAGATGGAGGGACAGACAGTGTTGAGAAAGTGTGGAGGCTGCAGAAGGAATTGGACAGGCTAGAAGGGTGGCCAAAGAAGTGGCAGATGGAATATAATGTGAGAAAGTATGAGGTTATGCACTATGGTAGGAAGAATAGAAGCATGGAATATTTTCTAAATGGAAAAAGCTTCAAATGTCTGAAGTGCAAAGTAGGAGTCCTTGTTTAGGATTCTGTTAAGGTTAATGTGCAGATTCAGTTGGCGGTTAGGAAGGTAAATACGATGTTAGCATTCACTTTGATACAGCAAGATTATAAAAGCAGGGATGTACTGCTGAGGCTGTACAAGGCTCTGGTCAGACTGTATTTGGAAAGTTGTGTGCAGTTTTGGACCCATTATCTAAGGAAGGATGTGTGGCCATGGAAGGCATCCAGAGAACATTCACAAGAATGATCCTGGGTATGAAGAGCTTATCATTTGAGGAGTATTTGAGGATTCTGGATCTGTACTTGGTGAAGTTTAAAAGGATGACAGAGCATCTGATTAAAACTGAGAGGACTGGATAGATAGATGTGGAGAAGATGCTTCCACTTGTGGGAGAGACTAGGAAACTAGGTACAGCTTCACAGTCAAGGGCTGACCCTTTAGAACCTAAGTGAGCAGAAATTTCTTCAGCCAGAGTGTGGTGAATCTGTGGAACCCAGAAGGTTGTAGAGGCCATGTTATTAAGTTGAGTTAAAACAGATAGATTGGTCCTTGACAGTAAGGGGATCAAACATTATGGGGTGAAGGCACGAGAATAGGTTGGAAAATATCAGCAATGATCAAATGGTGGAACAAACTCGATAGGCCAAATGGCCTAATTCTGCTCCTACATCTGATGGTCTTATGGTCCATAGAAAAAGATTAGCCAGCGCAACTGGTCCAGAAAGACCAGTGCCAACAGTTTATGTATGCAAAATGACTTTGTCTCAAATAATAATTTATCATTAATCTGTGAATAACCCTTCTCTCTGGAATTAACCAACCACTTGGCCAAAGTACTTTTAAGATAACATTCCATACAGTTTTATGGTTTTCGTGTGTGAAGTTGTCTGTGTTAGCTTCCAAGAAGAGTAGAATTGTCTAGACATTAGTTAATAATTTTTGCATCTTTACTTGAGAACATTTTGTTTGTTAACTGAAGAGAACTAGCTAACAATTTTCTGATATTGAACTAAATAGTGTCATAACTGTACATTTGACAACACTGCTACACTTTACAGATTTCAACTTTATTTTGACCAATGGAGGTGTGAGACCATGAGAGTACCTTTTCCTGAGAGTAGCAATGTTGGCTCATCAGTTCTCCGGCTGTCAAACAAAACTGCCATGGTCCATTAAATACTATATTATGTATATATGGGCTTTAGCCCCTGGAGACATGAATCTTGTTGAAGGATAGCCCTCATCTCTCAATAGCCACCCTTTGGTTTGCTGTGGCGGTTTAAATGTCGATGGTATACTAGACTGTGCAGAATGAAAGAATCAATAACTGCTGTCAGTGTATCAAATATTAACCTGCATGATCCCTTTTGGTTTTTGCATATGATTCCATCATTCCAGAGCAGAGTTGACCTGCAGCCATTTTTGGCTCACACCCATTTACCATATTACATGGCCAGGTCAGGAGTGGGTGTGAAGGCTGTGGGTTAGTCACCTGGCACATTTTATAAGCTCCCCCCACCCCTGCTCCCTGCTTAAAAAAAAGAACAGCATGCGTATAAAATCTGGCCCATGGTTACAAGACAATCAAGTATGATTGATAAACATTCCAAGATGCACAAGGATCGGTGCTGGGTTCACTGTTGTTTGTCATTTATATAAATGATTTGGATGGGAATTTAGGAATCATGGTTAGTAAGTTTGCAGATGACGCCATAATTGGTGGTTTACTTGGTCAGAGAAGGAGTTTATCAAAGGGTACAATGGGACCTTGACCACTTGGGCCAATGGGCCAAAGAGTAGCAGATGGAGTTTAATTTGGATAAATGCGAGGTATTGCATTTTGGAAGGCTAACCAGGGTAGCACTACTAGCATTGTGAATGGTAGGGCTTTGGGAAGTTTTGTGAAACAGAGAGACCTGGGGCTTCAGGTACATGGACACCTGAACAAGGTGGTAAAAAAAGTGTTTGGAATGCTCACCTTCATTGGTCAGATCACTGACCATAGGAGTTGGGATGTCACGTTGTGGCTGTACAGGACATTGCATACAGTCTGGTCACCCTGCTATAGAAAGGATGTTATTAAATTGGAAAGAATTCAGGAAAGATTTAAAAGGATGTTACCGAGACAGGACGGTTTGTGTTATAAGGAGAGACTGGATAGGGTGGACCTTTTGTCCTTTGGAGTGTAGGAGGTTGAGGGGGTGACCTTAGATTTATAAAATCATGGAAGGCAATAGATTAGAATTAGCATTAGCTTTATTGTCACATGTACTCAAATGAGTTTGTGAAACATGTACAGGTCGCTGCTTATAGGTGCAAAGGTCCCTAGCTACAGCTTCTTCAGTTATATCTCTTAGAAAAATAGAGAAATAAGAAGTCCAGCATTGCAAATTTTAGGAATAAATTATGAAATGGAGCAAAAATAATTCAGAACAATGGTCTTCTAAGCCTGTCCATGCTGGCCCCTAGCTTCCAGTCTGGATTGGGCCTTGACTCCAGACTGCGCCAGGCTTCAAGGGGCTGGCAGATCACTCTAGAATCATCTCGAGACTAGAATTCCATGCTGAGGCCATGCCAGGTTAAGACTGCCACATACCACCAGAGGACCACCACAACAGGCTGAGAGACTGCCATGCTAGGCCACTGGGAGATTGCCAGGCTGAGGGGACGTCACACCTGGCCGAGGGGACTTTGAAGTACTTCCAAGAAAAGGTGAATAACAAAGCTCTTTTCTGTAGGGTAGGGGAATTCAAAACTAGAGGGCACAGGTTTAAAGTGAGAGGGGAACCTTTTCATACACAGAGTGGTGCGTGTTTGGAATGAAATAGCAGAGGAAGTGGTAGAGGCACAGTTACAACATTTAAAAGACATTTGGACAGATACATGAATAGGAAATGGAGATATAGCCCAAACACAGGCAAGTGGGACTTGTTTAGTTTGGGAAACCTGGTCAGCATGGATGAGTTGGACTGAAAGTCTTTTTTCCATGCTATGTGACTCTGACTCGACGAATGAATGTTGGTGTCATTCTGACAATAGCCACTATCTCCCCAGTGGTGCTGCTGCGCAAATTGCTAACCTATGATTGACTCTAATAGTGTCCAACATGAGGTATGAGCCCAATTTATTGTGCATGTGTTTAATAAATTAACATTAGCATTGAATTATATGTTCCACTGATCTTTCTCTGATGCATAACTTTAAGAGTCAAATGATAAAAACAGAAGAGTATTAATTTATCACATGTAAATACTTTGCTCCAGTTAAATAAACTAAAGCACCTTTTTCTAATGTTGGTTCTGGTCCACTTATTATAAAAAATTTGGATTTCTGTTTTACAGAAATTTAGAAGAACAACCATCTTGGCAATTATTTTGGACAGCACACCAATTACATTCTGTGAAATTTTAATTGGCAATACTTGGATCGCATTTGAAAATGTGGAGCTAGACAGTAAATTAAAAGGAGCAAATGCAAGATATTTTAAAAAATAGTTCCAGCTGTTAAATTCTTTTAATCTTACAAAACATCACTGCAACACTGTTGAAACCTATACACTTTAAGGTTTTAATGGATAGTATCAGTAACTTTCTCACTGCAGTCAAAACCTTGATTAGTCTTGGGAAGTGGGTAGTTATCACTTCTAATTAAAATCCTTCTGAAACATCAGTTAGGTCTTTTTACATTCAATTTCACTAGCCGTAAAATGTAACATAACCAGAATGGGTTTCCCATGGTTTCTGAATGTCTCCAGAGGAACAAAGGCAAGAGTAAGCTGCAATTCATGTGGATAGTTAAAGTTGTCAGTGCCCCAGATAAACAAAAGTTCGCTTATCACAACTCGGTTCCCTCTGACAAGTCTTTGGCAGAGAATTCTTGTTTCACTATAACTGTTTCAAAACTCTGGAGCTTTTCAAACTAAGTAGGATGAAAAGTATGTTGTATACATTAGACTCCTCATCAACAGAGGAAGACAATCACCTGCCACTCGTGTGCTAATGTGGGATAAGGAGGTGCACAGGAGTGGTGTAATGCTACACAAGGCACTGCCTGTGTACAGGATGTACATGACAAAGTTCTCCTTCCTTGGTCTCTTGAAAGAGCAGTATTTATGCATGCTGAGATTGTCAGTTAAGTTGACAATAGACATCAGCAGCCTCCTAGAAGAAGACCTGCTTCCTACTGCACCTGGAATACATGTATTACTAGTCACTGTGAAAGTTACCTCAGCCCTGAATGCTTTTGTTCCAGGATACTACAGAAGACATAGCAAGAGTTTCAAGTCCACTGCACGTAAAAGCAGATGATGTTTGCTAGGGCTCAGAGTTGCAATGAATTTCCCTACAAATACCCAAAATAAATGGGCATCTAAATTTGCTTCTCTGGTTGGATTTCCTCAAATGTGGAGTGTCGTTGATTACACAAATAAGCTGAGCCAAGCACCCCCATAAACACCAGGAGTATTTATATTCCACAAGAAATGTTCTTCTATCAATGGGCAGCTGGTATGCAACAACAAGGAGATGTCCATTAGCAGATTCCTTAGTTTTCATGACTGTTTCCTACTCCAGTGCCCAACCGTCCAAAGTTTTGTGTTCTAGGAAGCAGACTTAAGCACTGACTTTTAAAAAGCAAAACAAAACTTTCTCTCAAATTGGGCTCATAATACCTGTGAAGAATCTCATCGATGAGGTGCAGGAATGCGACAGCAAGGGACAAATAGCTACCAGGTGAATCATGAGCAAATCACTGAAATGTCCAAGGTGTGGTTTCAGTGCCTGCATGGAAGACACACCACGAAGTTGACCAGAATGAGGCATTTTGCGGTGCTCCATGCTATATAGTGCTTGGAGAAAATGAAGGAGTGTGTTTTCTTTATTCAAGTTCAGGCCAGATTTCTTGATTACATTTACACAAACTATATTTCCAATCTATACACAATAGCGAGGCTGTAGAGCTGCCTGCTTTCTGTCAATCTTCTGGCATCGTACTAACACATAACTACTGCGGTCACAATCACACCAAAGCTTACCTCATACATTCATCTACATATCCATTAATTCACTTCTCTTCAGAAAAGTGTTACATTGTTTATTTTAATTGATGGACCTTATATCAATATTACTGATGAGCAGCCCACCAACTTTATGCAAGTAATTTCAATAGCCCACCTATTTAAACCAGAATTTCAGCTCTTAAAATGAAGTTACATTCCTAGCCACCAACCCTGTTCTTCTTGCTGGCCATTGTATGAAGCTGAAACTTGTTGTTATATCTGATTGCAAGATAAGCCTTCAACCCACATCCATATCTCTGTCTCAATTCTACACACAGAGTCAGAATCATAGTCATACTGCAGGGAAACAGACCCTGCAGTCTAACTAGTTCATGGTAAACATAATCCCAAACTAAACCAGCCTCACCTACCTGCTCCTGAGAAACTCTTATCAGTGTCTTTTCTATCTTTAGATTCATCATCCCAACATGGTTTTGACTGACCTCCCACAATCTACCCTCCCACAATAAACCTGCAATCAGCCTAAACTCTCCATTCTGGCACTTACCTCACCCAAATTCCCATGCTCACTGGTTCCACTGGTTTGTGTTTAGCAAAGCCTCAAATTAAACTACTTATTCTTGTTTTCAAATTTCTCCTGCTTTGAAGAAAGGTTATCAATCTGAAAGGCTAAATCTGTTTTTGTATCTCTACAAATGACTGCAATTGTATAGCAATAAAACAAGGTTTGTGAAAGCATGTTTGTGAAGGGCAAAGGAATTAATATGAAAAGAATGCATTGAGAAGGATTTGCAGTTTCTAAGGCATGTGTTAAATTGGGTTTACTAGCATTCTACAACAGCAGTAGGACTGTAGAAAATTCAATTACAATGTTCCTCCAGACCATATAGTTACTAAAAACATTAAAAACTTACTTTGTGAGCTTCGTCTGGTCCTGACTGATGTTCCTGGAGCGTTTGGTTTGTTGGGGAAACCAAGATTGCTCAGGTTAAAAGTGCAAAAGAATTCTCAGTGACACCACCAGAGAGCAATCTGCAAACTTAAATAAGACTCTGATGGCTTGGAGTGGAAATTCATGCAATCTGCAATTTAACATTGCAATCAGCCAAGGCCATCAGGATTTAACTGCCCACTTCCTGCTTTCTGTCAGGCGGGTGAGGGAGTTGGGGAGAAGGAGGAGTTAAAATTAAAACTTCTCACAGGTCATCCTATTACAATACCGGCTGACATCAAAAGAATTATATTACAATGCTGGTGCTTGTACCATACTAAAATAGCAAAATGATAACACAACAATTAGCAACTGAGACCTTTTGTTTTTGCAATGACTGAAGACACAGTTATCAAATGTGTGATAGATATTTGAATATGAGCCAGCACTACCAATTTCTTACAGCGGGAACTATGTAATTATCCTGGAAATTTCACATATATTTGACAGTAAAAAGCAAAGACATTCTTTATCAGATGCAGCACATTTTCTACAAATGTCAGCTTGGCTTGGTTGGTGATGCTTCTGCCTCTGAGTCAGAAGCTTGCAGGCAGAAAAAACTCACTAGAGGCTTAAAATTATAGGTTGGATCATTTTCTCTGGAATGGAATCCTGACAGCAGGATAATTTCCAGGCCTAAACCCCACATGGAAAAGGCATGAACTGCAATATCTGAAAGAATGGCCAATAAATGGCTAGAGTGCGCACCGATCTCGAATTAAAGGTGGCGAGATAGCTCCAGAAACCTGTTAGTCCTTAGATTTTTCCAATATTGAAGCAAGTGCAGCCTGCTGTTCTAGATAACAAAGCGAGAGACTGAGGTATTTAGAATTAAAAAAAATAAATTGCCACAGCTACCAGTCAGTTACTGCACATGGAGTCCCATCCATAGCAGGATTTAGAACTGAAGCTGTTCTTGCATAAATATGATGGCAAAGGATGGTTTAACAAAGAACTCTTGTCTGAGTTTTTCTCTCTGGTTGGTTTGCTCTTTATCTGCCACAAATCCAGGTTAGAACAATGTCCTTCAGATCTTAGTCATCTTCGTTGGTAGTCATTTTTCCAAATGAACATTTGATGAATTCCTTTGTTACTATTTGCCATTAGAGATGGTACTAACGAGTCTACAGTATTTAGTACTTTGAAAATAATATATAACTTTAAGTAAGGAGTCCACTTGTATTATTAAAGGTAATAAGCCAAAGCTCAGAAATAATGGTCCAAATCCATGTCTCAAATCTCCAAAAGAAAATGAGAAATGTTTGAAGGAGGCTGAACAACTAAGGAAAACTTGAACAGACAAAAAGACCAAATTTTGAAATGTTGTTGCACCTGACAAGATGTTAGTGTAGTTACCTGTCTCTGAGAAACCATTAAAAGCAAGATTCACTGGACCTTATCAAATCAGGAAGAATGTCAGTAATGTAAATAATATAGTGAGGAAAAAGAATCAGCAAATGTGACAAGCTAACATGCTGACAAGATATTACTATCGGGACGATAGTTGGAAGAACAGTATACTGATGATGTAAAGGTAGTAGGAAATGAACTAGAAACCTCAAAACAATGGGAAAGTGAATTCAAGATGAAAAGCTTAAAAGTTAATTTTCCAACAATCAGTTTGGAAAACTGAGAGGCATTTAAAGTTTAAATAGTATCGTGTCATGTCTTCTAGAAATTATTTAGATGACTTATAAAGGCTTATGCAGAATAATAAATCAATTTGTGGAATAGATAATGAAAATGATGTTCTTTATGTTAATATGGGGGATGCATTGCCTATAAAGCCACACCCCTACAGATTCAATTCAAAGAGATTAGCTCAGGTAAGGGAAGAAATTAAGTTCATTTGGACAATTATATTATAGAACTGAGTCAAAATAGCTGATGTATTGTTATGGGTGGCTCACAAATATTCAGCATTGATTATTGCAAAGCCAATGTAGTAAAAAAAGTGGTAGCATATTTTATTCTGAGACTGGAAGATTGTATCAAAGAAAGTGGACACATTTGGTTTATCACAAAAAGCAACTTTCTAAAGAAGTACTAGCAAGTTTCTTTAACTGAAGAGCTGAAGGTACTCATGTTTTGTAACATTTGTACAGTACATTGTACATAATTAATCAATGCAAGATCATGCCATTTGGAATGATAAATGCACTATATATTTCAATGTTTAATCAATGAAGTAATTGACAGACAGCATAATTGTGTCATTTACATCAATAATTTAGATGCTTTTGGCCAAACCTGGGAGGAACATTTACACCATTCAACGGAATATTTAATCAGCTATGAAAGGCAACTTTGGTTATACATTTGGCTAAAACTTTGCCAAGGCATCTTTGGAGCATACTGTGGTACTAGCCTAAATAACATCTAGTGAAGCGAAGTCTTTTACATTTTCCCATGTCCAAAACATGAAATTTAACATTATATTAGCACTTATGGATTTGTCACATGTTTGTAACAACCTTCAGCACTGTTGTTGTTCCCTTAACAAACTTGTGGATGAAAAGCAGAAAATTTGAATGGACACAAGAGTCTTTGAAAATTTGGAAGATATGCTGACAAAAGTGCTAAGTTTCAGCCATGCCCAATTATTCAAAACCATTCAACTTTACTGTTGGTACAAATAACATCAGTGTGGGGGTTATTTTACCACAAAATGATGAGATGGGGATTGAATAGCACATCAGTCATTTTTCAAAGAAATTGACTGTCTATCAACAAAAATATTTAACCGTTAAAAAAGAAAAAGTGACTATTTTCTCTGCATTATTCCATTTGCAATAATATGGAAAAAAAAACTGTTATCCTTTGATTTTTTCAGCAAAAGTTCAGGACAAGAAGTTTTGATTATTTCAATGGAGCTCAACTCCCCAACTGCATTATTTAAGAATTGTTTATGTGTCTGGAAAAGAATGTCATTGCAAACATTTTCTTGAGAGCACATAGTATAGAGATTGTGTGCTATGCAACAATGTTTACGATGTAACTGAGTTATAAATAACGTCAACATAATTATTGTTATTATGTTGCAGAATTAGTGTTAAGATGAGTTTTAATGGACTAGGCCATTCAGCTTATCAGTTCTACTTCCCCCATCCAATGCGATCATGGTGCATCTAACAATCCTCAACTCCCTTTTCCTGCCTTTTTCTGATAACTGTTGATTCATTGACTGATTGAAAAAAACTTATTGATCTCTGCCTTGAATATATTTGACAATCCAGCCTCAAAAGCCTTCTGCAGTGAGGAATTCCTCAAATTCACTAATGGTTGAGGGAAGAAATTTATCCTCATCTCTGTTTTACATTTATTCTGAGATTATGCCCTCTGGTCCTTATTCAATACTGAACAGTTACTAGGCTGAAGTCAGGACTAAACAAACATACAAACTCTTTATTGGTTGTAGCCTAACAGGGAGGTTTAATTTCATAGCTGTGCACTCTATAAAAGCTGAATACAAATCTGAACAAGTTTACAATCTGTCTGATTACTCACTAGTGTGACTCACCAGTTCCCATGTGACTTACATCTTAAAAGGATATTATTCCAACATTACATACACCAATCACAATATACAACAGTCGTAGACAGTCCCACAAGGGGAGCAACCTGTCTGCACCTACACCATCAAATCTTTTAAGAACCTTTTATGTTTCAATAAGATTGCATCTCACTGCTGTAAATTAGAATGTTTACAGCTCAGCCTACTCAGCATCTCAACATAAAACATTCCCTCCAAGTCTGTAACAAAACAAATAACAGAGGATGCACCAGTAATATTTCAATGCTTAACCAATAAAGTAATTGACAGACAGCATAATTGTGTCATTTACATCAATAATTTGGATGTTTTTGGCCAAACCTGGGAGGAACATTTACACCATTCAGCAGAATGTTTGATCAGGTATGAAAAGTCACTTTGGTTATACATTTGCCTAAAAACATAAGTTGCTAGAAAATCTCAACAGGTCTGTCAGCATTTGGGGAGAGAAAGCAGAGTTGGCATTTCTGAAGAAAGGTCACTGGACTCCAAATTTTAACTCTGCTTTTTCTACACTGACGCTGCCTGACCTGCTGAGTTTTTCCAGAAATGTCTGTTTTTGCTCCAAATCTGGCATCAACCTTGTAAACCTTCTCTGGACTGTCTCCAGTGCTAGTATATTTCTCCTTTGCATAAAGAGCACAAAGTATTCACAAATATTCACAGGATTGCAGGTGTCATCTGACTAGTGCCATGTATAGTATTAGTTCCTTTTCAAATGTGAATTGCTAACTCATATTACATATGGCTGCCACTATGTTGTGTTATCAATGCTTAACACAAACCTACCAAACACTTTGACAATGATTGGTAATCTAAATAAAATGTTATTTATTGAAGAATAACAGGATTCCAGGAGATCACTTTGTACATAATGATTAACATTGTTGCAACTATTATATCATATGTTAACTTGTGTCATTTCATATGATGTATACCATACCTTTAACATATTCACCAACATTCAGAACCTGAACATTTCAATGGCATTACTATGCCCATCCTGGGTTATCTTTGACTAGAAACCGGCCTAGAGCAACCATATAAATACTATGGCTACAGCAGCAGTATAGGAGTTAGGAATTCTGTGGTAGGTAACACACCTCCTTTCTCTCTAAAGCCTGTCATGACTGTTAGTGAATATTGTGCACTTATCTGGATGACAATAGCTCCAAAAACACTCAAGAGGCTTGACACCATCCAAGACAAAGCAGAATGCTAGATCAGCATGTCATGATAAGATTCCATACAGTGTGGAAACAGGCCCTTTGGCCCAACAAGTCCACACCGACCCTCCAAAGAGTAACCTACCTAGATCCATTTCCCTCTGACTAATGCACCTAACACTATGGGCAATTCACCTGACCTACACATCTTCAGACTGTGAGAGGAAACCGGAGCACCAGGAGGAAACCCATGCAGACACAGGGAGAATGTGCAAACTCCACACAGACAGTCACCCGAGGCTGGAATCAAACCTGGAACCCTGGAGCAGCAGTGCTAACCACTGTGCCACCATGCCACCCCTGAAAGAAGGTTCCACCGAGATGTTCAATATTCACTCCCTTCACCAACAATGCCATGGAGCAGCA
Organism: Chiloscyllium punctatum; assembly: GCF_047496795.1. Lineage (NCBI taxonomy): Eukaryota > Metazoa > Chordata > Chondrichthyes > Orectolobiformes > Hemiscylliidae > Chiloscyllium > Chiloscyllium punctatum. The sequence continues at coordinate 60,051,239 of NC_092747.1, read as the reverse complement.
ATGCAACTGTCTATAAGTTGCATGGCAGTAACTCATTGAGGGTACTCTAACAGCACCTTCCAAACATGTGATCTTCACCACTTGGGAAGACAAGGGCAGCATCTGTGATGGGAGAAACAGGGTTAACAATTTCAGTCCAGTCTGACTCTTCTTCAGAACTGAAAGGGGGAGGAAAAAGGTGGTGTTTATAATGTTGACAGATGGAGGAGGGGTGAGGGAAACAGATAGTATGGAGGCCCAGTGCAAAAGGCAAAGGATTATTAATTCTGGTGAAATATAGATAGCAATGCAAAATGGGTGTAAAGTGAGTTGTGAAAGGGAGAAAATGGATCCTCCATGCTGACAGCAAAGTAAACAGAATACAAACAAATCAAGATCATGGGGCGGGTAGAGAATTTAAAACAAAAATGGAGGACAGGCATTATGTGGTCAGGCTCTGAAGTTGTGGAATTTAATATTGAGTTCCAGATGCTGTAAAATGCTTAAGTGGAAAATGAGATTCATTGAGCTTGTGTTATGTTTCATTTGAACGTTGTAGCAGGCCCAGGTCAGAAATGTTTCATGGGAACAAAGATCTTTATTTAAATGGAAAGTGACTGGGCAGTCAGGGATATTCCTACAGACAGAGTGAGGCACTCCACAAAGTGGTCACCAGTCACAGAACAGAGATTTATGCTGCATTGTATTGCTGCTTACACTTTGGCTAGAGCTATAACAGAACAGACCACAGGCTTCCTAGTGGCGAGGTTTCAATGCCTAGACCCTTCTGGTGAGGCCTGGCAGTATTGCCCAGAAAGAATATACTGCATCATTAGTGTAAGTGGGAGAAAATGCTCATGCAGATCAAGAATAAGTTAGTGTCACTGTTAATTGGAGAACAGATTAGCGCAATGAAGCTTATTGGTCACAGCAATGATCCCATTGCTTGCACATTCAGCTCTTCTCCCATCCCCACATGAGCAGTTGTGATCTTCTCTGGCCAAATTTAATATTTCCTTTTTGAAAGGAGTGAAGAGCATAACGTGCAGTACCATCTTTCCAATCCCTATACCCCTCCCCCACCCACCACTAATCTTGGCCCTCACAGTCCAAATGTGGATGTTTTCTTTCCTGTAATGAAACAAAAAGAGAAGTTGGATATGATGGATGGATAGATAGTAGTGATGCAAAAGCAAGAAAAATGGTAAGGTGTCACCAGCGTATGAGTGAGTAAGAAACAGAGGGTGGAAAACACTAGTTGTCTGGGAGGACGACGTTTGTGAGAGTTCAGTGGACATGATCATGCAATAGAGTGAGTTATAGTCCACAAAACTTGGTGAGATGCATGCGGAGGGCAGAGTTAGAGGAGTGGTGGTCCTATGACAGAAATAGCAAAGATGAGATTGTGGTACCTAACTTTACAGAGTTCAGAAGATCATTGACCTTCTCCAGTGGACTGCTAGGAGTTCTATTTCACTCAGGACATGGTACTGATCTGGGCTTCTACCAGTTTTCAGTTAGCATAGCCTTTTTGTATTATTTGGTTAGAGATAACAATGCAGGATGATAGTAGGTGGACCAGTTCCTAGCTTACAGCACCTAACTTGTGCGACTGGGCTTTAAAGATGATACCAGCAGCAAGAACATGGGAAGCCCCAGCAGTGATTAACTTTTCTGCCTCCTTAGTTACATGATTACAAATGAAGGGTGCTGAAGAGCCCAGCTGAATGATTAATGAGGTGAAGATTGCGTGAGAAAAGTCACTCTAAGCCATGACAAATTGGGAGAATAAACCTCATTCACCAAAATGCTCCCACTGGAAATGGATAAAATCAACACAAAGTTTGTTTCATAAGTATTTGAATACTCTCCTAAACCTTTCTCATTTATTGAGGGATGGTGATGTGGGGTAGGACAAAGGCAAGGTCAAAGGATCTGCACTCAATTACTACAAACAATGATGGATGTCAGAGCCATTATTCAGGAAGAAGCCATAACATCATTTGCAAGACAGAAGAAGCATAAAGACTTGCTCTGCTTCCTGTTGCCAAGCAATCTTTTACTCTGCATAAAAGGTATACAGCTGCATAAAAGTAGATATTTTGAAAGAAAATGTTATTGTGGCACTATGGATCTGAGATAGTTATCAGAATTAGTTACAAGTTTAGTACCACTTCACCCTGCAAACCAAAGAAATCAACTAAAACCTGAAATGTGTTTTTTGGCAGTTATAAGTCCCAGATGAATCGCATATTTTTCGGAATTCAAAATTAAAACCATATGTGTTTTATAGTATGCCAGAGAAAATATCTTGGCTAGACATATCTTTGAAGAATAGTTAGTACTTTAAAATTGTGAAATTGAGATCATTATGACCTTAAAATTCAGTTCACTCTACATATTACAAAATCAATGTGGCTAAACTTTGTTATTGATTACTGCTTTTAAGTTATCTTATAATGCTTTCGGAATTGTGACAATGCATCCAGTTAATTTGAACAGACAGTTCAACAATCTTGAATTTTTTAATCTGCCACCATCAACAGGGAAATAATAGAGATATGGTTGACAATTAAAGAATAGTGGAGCACTGTTTCATAACTCATAATGCAAGTAAGACAAGAAATTAATTTGCTGTTTTCATATTTGTACATATTTTGAATTGGATTTTACATTAATAAAGTGTTGGCAAATGTCTGAGGTTTGCATACATAAACAAGGCGTGAACAATACATGCAGTAAGGATAAAACCTGGTTAGGGAATTGTGACATAATTCTCAAACTGATTATATTTTTTGCTTCTATTGCTGACAATTTCTTTTTCTGCTTCAGTCCAGACACCTGTTCCAGGCAACCACGATATTAAGTAGAATGTAAGAACAATACTCTGATGGTGTTACCCTAACTTACTTACTAGTTTAACTTTAAAATTCGTAAATCATATTCAATCCCAGAGCTACAGGATTTGGCAAGACTGGCATCCAAGAACCTCTGAAAATACAGAAGAAAGAACTATGTCTCAGGTCCCCGGATGAGAGGATCTTTTTGCTGGTTTTCTGTCAGATTTTCCAGTTCACAATTTGTTTATGTCTCACACCTTTGGTCTTCTCATTCCTGGAAAGCTTTAGCTGTTTATAGTGTAATTATTTCTCCTACTTTAGGAAGAATAGTGAAGGATAGAAAAGGAGGAGGAGAATCAGGGGCCAGAAGCAGCAAAGCCTATCAAAAGGCAGCAAATGTGAACACATGTAGGAGGCTCTCATAAATTGTGTCATATCCAACAAGCAGGATGTACAGATCAAAAGTAAACTTCCCAGACCTACCTGAAGTATTTTCCAAGCAGGCTGTTGCAAGGCTCTTCTGACTGAGAGACCACAAGACATAGAGCTAGAAGTAGGCCGTTTGGTCCACCAAGTCTGCTTTGCCAATCAATAAAGATCATGTCTGAGCTGATAATTCTCAACTCCATTTTTCTGTGTATTCCACATTACTCTTGATTCTGTTACTGATTAAAAATCTGTCTATCTGACTTAATGATCCAACTTCAACAGGTGTCCGTAGCAAATAATTTGATAGATTCACAACCCTCAAGAGGAATTCCTCATCTTTTCTGTATTAAATATGTGATCTCTTATTCTGAAATTATGCTCCCTGCTCCTGGATTCTCCCACAAGGGGAATAAAAGCTTTACCACATCTACTCTGTCAAATCCTCTAAGAATCTTATATGTTTCAACAACGTCATCTCTCATTCTTCTTTATTTCAATGGGTACAGGCTCAACTTCTTCCTCATAAAGCAGTCCGTTCATACCTGGTATCAGCCTAATGAATCTTCTCTGGGCTGTCTTTAATGCAGATATATCTTCCCTTGCAATCAATGTTCAGCTTGTGGCCAATCACAGCATTACTGTCAATGACTAGACACTCGGGCAGCTGCCATCATACACTGAACTTACGATGGTCTAATGTCAATTTGTCCTTGCGAGGAATGTGGCAGGATGGCTGCTGAGATGTTTGATGATAGTCCTGTGCGAGATTAGACTGACAGAGTGGTGATTGGCTGGATTGGATTTGTCCTACGTTTTGTAGACAGGACATACTTGGGCAATTTTCCACATTGTTGAATAGATGCCAGTGTTGTAACTGACCTGGAACAGTTTGGCTAGGAGAGTGCCAAGTTCTGGAGCACAAGCCTTCAATACTATTGCCGGAATATTGTCAGGGCCCACAGCTTTTGCAGTATCCAGTGCCTCCAACCATTTCTTGACATTATGTGGAGTGACTCAAAGTGGCTGAAGACTAATATCTGTATTGCTGGGGACCATTGGAGGAGGCCAATATGGATCATACACTCAGCTCTTCTGGCTGAAGATTGCTGCAAAAGCTTCAGCCTTATCTTTTGCACTGACGTGTTGGGCTCTTCCATCACTGAGGATGGGGATATTTGTGGAGCCTCCTACTCCAGTGACTTGTTTAATTCTCCACTAACATTCGGGACTGGATGTGGCAGGACTGCAGAGGTGAGCCGTTGGTTGTGGGATGACTCAACACCCTCTATGACTTGCTGCTAATGCTATTTGGCATGCAAGTAGGCTTGTTTGGTCAATTCACCAGGTTAACACCTCATTTTTAGGTATGCCTGGGACTGATTGCATTCTCAGTTGATCCAGAGTTGATCCCCTGGCTTGATCATCGTGATTGAGTGGGGAATAAGGCAGGCCATGAGGTGGCAGATTGTGCTGGAGTACAATTCTGCAGTTGATGACCCAGAGTGCTTAATGGATGTCTAGTTCTGAGTTGCTAGATCTGTTCAAAATCTGTCCCGTTTAGCACAATGGCAGGGCCACACAACAAGAAGGAGGGTATTCTCAACGTTAATGTCAGACTTCATCTCCACAAGAACTATGTGGTGGTTACTCTTGCTAATACTATCATGGCTAGATGCATCTGGCAGATTGGTAAAGATGAAGTCAAGTGTGTTTGTCCCTTTCATTAGTTCCCTCATTAGTCTAACAGCTATGTCCTTTAGAACCTGACCATCTGTATCAGTAGGCTGCTGCTGAGCCACTCTTTGTGGTGGACATTGAAATAGCTAATTCAGAGTACATTCTGCACTCTGTCCATCCTCAGTACTTCCGCCAATTATGCAACATGAAGGAGTACTGATTCATCAACCGAGGAGGAATGGTGCAAGGTAATCAGCAGGAGGTTGCCCAGGTTTCATCTGAAGCTGTGAATTATGGCACATAGTCAATGTTGAGGACTTCCAGGACAACATCCTCCCGACAAGATCACTGTACAGCCACCTCTGCTGGATCTGTCCTGCGGTGGGACAGGATGTAATGAGGGATGGATATGGTGGTGTCTGACACATTGTTTGCAAGGTATGATTCCATGAGTATGACTATGATCAGGCTGTTGCTTGATTAGTCTGTGAGCCAGTTCTCCCAATTTTGGCAATACCTCTCAGATGTTACTAAGGAGGACTTTGTGAGGTGACATTGGTTGTTTCTGCCGTTGTCTATTCCAATGCCTATGACAGTAGTGATTGATACGACAGAATGGCTTGTTGGGCTATTTCAGAGGCCAATTAAAAGTCAACTACACTGGTAGGGTCTGGATTCAGATATAGGCCAGATCAGGTGGGGCTGGCAGATTTCTTCCCTGATGGTCATTAGTGAGCGAGGTGGATTTTCCTGACAATTGACAATGGTTTCATGGTCAATAGTAGATTCTTAATTACAAGAATGAAAGAAGTAAAAGTAGGATTAGGACATATTATCCCCTCAAGCCTACCCATAACTCTATAAGATCATGGCTCATCTACCCCAGGCCTGAACACCTTTTTCATGCCAATTCCTCGTAGCTGTTAATTCCTTGATATTTCAAAAAATCTATCTGCCCCCTCTTTAAATATTTTCACTGATCTAGCTTCCACAATTCTCTGCAATAGAGAATTCCTGATTCTCTGAGAAAAGAAATTCCTTCACATCTCAGTCAATATGACCCCCAGTTTGAGAATCGCCCACTAGTGGAAACATCTTCTCGACAACTACCCTGTCAGTCCCCGTCAGAATGTTGCACGTTTCAATAAGATGACCCTTGTTCTTTTAAATTCTACAAAATAAAGACCTAAGCTGTTTTGCCATTCTTGATATGTCAATCCCTTCATCTCAGGAATCAGCCTAAGTGAATATCTTTCAAAATTCCTCCAATGCCAAGATATTTTTCCTTAAATATGGAGACCAAAACAGTGCACAGCATACCAGGTATGGCTTCACAAATACTGAGTGCAAGTATAAGAAGATTACCTTACCTTTAAACTCCAACCCCAGCAATAAAATCCATTGATTTCCTTCATTATTTGCTGAACCTGCTTGCTAATTTAAATAAAAAGCAGCTGAAACTGTCCTTCCCAGAAGCACACAACTTGTTCTGATGCAGGCTTTACTATCATGGATAGTGGGGAGATGGAGGGGCTGGGATCTTCTGGAATGCCCAGAGAAGCTCTTTGGAGATGGAAAGAACTGGGATGGAGGGAGACATGATGGCTGAAGGACCTCTTCTGTGCTGGATGACTCTACGACTTTATAATATGCACGCACACTACGCCAATTTCAACTCAACAAATTAGGCAACAGCCATTCACAGGCTAATTTCTCAGGGCAATGTCCTGATCAATAAGAGTCAACCTGCAGAGATATCATAGCAATTACAGAAACATGGCTCAGGATGGACAGGACCAGCAGCTTAATGTTCCAGGATACAAATGCTATCAGAAGAATAGAAAGGGGGGGGGGAGAGAGAGGAGGGGGAGTGCTGTTTTTGATAAATGATAATATTACAGCTGTACTTAGGGAGGATATTCCTGGGGATACATCCAGGGAAGTTATTTGGGTGAAACTGAGAAATAAGAAAGGGATAATCACCTTATTGGTGATTATAGACATCCTGATAGTCTTTGGGATATTGAGAAACAAATGTGTAAGGAGATATCAGTTACCTGTAAGAATAATAGGGTGTTTACGGTTGGGATTTTAACTTTCCATAGATTGGGACTGCTATAGTGTTAAGGATTTAGATAGAGAGGAATTTGTTAAGTGTGTACAAGAAAGTTTTCTGATTCAGTATGTGGATGTATCTACTAGAGAAGGTGCAAGATTTGACCTATTCTTGGGAAATAAGGCAGGGCAGGTGACTGAGGTGTCAGTGGGGGAGCACTTCCGGGCCAGCGACCATAATTCTAATAGTTTTAAAATAGTGATGGAAAGGAATAGACTGGTTCTAAAAGTTGAAGTTTTGAATTGGAGGAATGCTGATTTTGATGATATTAGGCAAGAACTTTCAAAAGCTGATTGGGGGCAAATGTTCACAGGTAAAGGCACGGCTGGAAAATGGGAAGCCTTCAGAAGTAAGATAATGAGAATCTAGAGAAAGTATATTCCTGTTAGGTGAAAGGAAAGGCTGGTATGTGTAGGGAATGCTGGATGACTAGAAAAATTGAGGTTTTTGTTAAGAAAAAGAAGGAAGCATATGACAGGTATAGACTAGAGAGATCAAATAAATATTTTGAAGAGTATAAAGGCAGTCAGAGTATATTTGAGAGAAATCAAGATGGTAAAAAGGGGATATGAGATAGCTTTGGCAAATAGAGTTAAGGAGAATCCAAAGGGATTTTATAAATACATTAAGGACAAAAGGGTAACTAGGGAGACAATAGGCCCCTTCAAAGATCAGCAAGGCAGCCTATGTTTGGAGCCGAAGGAGATTGGGGAGATACTAAGTAAGTATTTTGCATCAGTGTTTACTGTTAAGAAGGACATGGAAGATATAGAATGTGGGGAAATAGATGGTGACATCTTGGAAAATGTCCATATTACAGAGGAGGAGGTGTTGGATGTCTTGAACTCTTTGGGAAGCTAGGGAAGTGATTGCTGGGCCCCTTACTGAGATATTTGTATCATACATAGTCACAGGAGAGGTGCCGCAAGACTGGAGGTTGACTAACGTAGTGCCACTGGCTCAAAGGTAGAAGACACAGGGTGGTGGTGGAGGCATGTTTTTCAGACTGGAGGCCTGTGACCAGTTGTGCGCCACAAGGATTGGTGCTGGTCCACTACTTTTTATCCTTTAAATAAATGATTTGGATCTTAACATAGGAGGCATAGTTAGTAAGTTTGCAGATGACACAAAAATTCGGAGGTATAGTGGAGAGCGAAAAACCTTACCTCAGAGTACAACGAGATCTTGACCAGATAGGCCAATGGGCTGAGGAGTGGCAGATGGAGTTTAATTTACATAAATGCACGGTATTTTGGAAAAGCAAATCTTAGCTGGACTTATACACTTAATGGTAAGGTCGTAGGGAGTGTTGCTGAATGAAGAGACCCTGGAGTGCAGATTCATAACTCCTTGAAAGTAGAGTTGCAGGTAGATAGTTTAGTGCAGAAGGTGTTTGGCATTAGGAGTTGGGAGTTCATGTCCTGGCTATACAGGACATTGGTTCGGCCACTTCTGGAATACTGCATGTAATTCTGGTCTCCTTCCTATCAGAAGGATGTTCTGAAACTTGAAAGGGTTCAGAAAAGATGTAGGAGGATGTTGCCAGGGTTGGAGAATTTGAGCTATAGGGAGAGGCTGAATAGGCTAGAACTGTTTTCCCTGAAGCTTGGAGGCTGAAGGATGACCATACAGAGGTTTATAAAATCATGAGGAGCATGCATAGAATAAATAGACAAAGTATTTTTCCTGAGATGGGGAAATCCAGAATTAGAGGGCATATCTTTAGAGTGAGAGGGTATAGATATAAAAGGGACCTAAGGGACAACGTTTTCATGCAGACGGTGATGTGTGTATGGAATGAGCTAACAGAGGAAATGGTGGAGACTGGTACAATTGCCGCATGTATAAAGCATCTGGATGGGTATATGAATAGGAAGTGTTTCGAGGGATATGGGCCAAGTGCAGGCAAATGGAATTAGATTAGGTTGGGATATCTGGTCGGCATGGGTAAATTGGCCCAAAGGGTCTGTTTCCGTGCCGTACATCTCTATAACTCGATGACTCTGCCTGGTTTATAATTTAAACAAAGTCTTGTTGTTGACTGTCAATCAACTCTAATCATTGCAATCACCATGGAAACACCTCTGCCAGAGGCTCACCTGCCAACTAATCAGCACTTACCTGTCATGCAATATAAGTGTTAGTTTTCCCCTTGAGCATCTAGCGAAATGTCCTGATGAACGTGTTATCAAGCAATTATTTTGAAACAATGAAATGAAGTAGAATCCATCTTATTCATACTGTAAGTGTGTGCCCATGAGGCTGTCCCTGGCATCTCAAGCTCTGTGATTCATAGCTTTATCATGTTTTCATGGATGGCTCTCCTGATTAATTTCTTGATCCTCAATCTCTTTTTCATGAACAGAAAATTGCTGTTATCACCCCTTTTCATCGGCATCCAGGAATTTCCCTTTCATTGGCTCCAGTTGTGAAATGCACAGCTTCTCCCAATGATGTGGGACACTCTTCCTTGCTTATTTGGCAGGCTTTAGAGCTGACCAGACTTGAAACCTCATCTTCAGGAGGCCTATGGTCTGTTCCACTGCGGCCTTGGTCAAAGTGTGAGCAGCATTCTTTGTTCTGTGTCAGACTGAGGGTTTGTTAAAGCTAACGTGAGCCATGTAATACCTCTTGACTCCCAGCAGCAATCCCTGTATGTGCCAGGGACTTTGAAAGGAAATAGGAATCTGTGAGTTCTCCAGTATGTAAGTGCCATGGAAATTCTAAGGGTATTTTGTGCAGACCTTCAGAATTTAGTATAATATATAATTTGATCATTAATGGAATGGAAGCATTTTCTGTTCACAAAGTGAACTGGTAATAGGCGACTGTCAAAGCTAAGTGGGTACTGCCAATGGTACCCTGCACCTTGGAGAAGGTAACGTAGGTGGAGAATCCCAATGGTCATCTGCTTGGCTATCATTTTAAAGGGAAAGCATATAAAGAGATGGCTAAAATAGCATTAGGAACACCCCAAATGCATTTATGGATTAAAGATTAGAAAAGGCCATACAGGTCCTCTGTTCTTCCTTGAAATGAGCAGCTGACATTAATATTCAGGGCTGCTGTGAATTTAATGGTGACTGGGAAGGGACTGCCACTCAGTCCTATTAAGTACAAATCCTCGCGCAGTAGATGACAGAGGTTGGAGGTGATGGAACTGCACATCCATAATAGTCGCTTGCGGTCTTGCAGCCAAGTGAAGAAGATGACACAGAAGCCTCTTAAAAGAGGATCTCATTTATAGAATCACAGGATCCTTATAGTGAAAAAAGGCCATTTGGTCCATCAAGTCCACACCAGCCCTCCAAACAGCATCCCACTGAGACCCACCACCTTACCTATCCCTATAAGCCTGCATTTCCCAAGATTAATCCACCTAGCCTGCACATCCCTGGACACCATGGGAAATTTAGCATGACAAATCCATGCTAAAATTGACTTCATAATTCCAGAACTGCTGTGAAATAAATTAAAATGCAGAAGTTGAAAGGACAGTAAGGATAAAATGCTGTGAGCAATAACCAACAAGTGCTCATTAAAGGCCAGGAAATATATTAGAAATAATGTATAGTCCCAATAATATTAACTATCACCCTTTGTTACCTTTCTGTCAAATTACAGAAATAATTTGACATCATTATGTCTGGAGGTGATTACAACAAAAAAGCTTAGCTCATATCAAATTTATGCAGGAATTAGTTCTACTCAAATTTTAAAATAAAGTCTTTCCTAATTGTATGTTATATAATTTTGTTAATAGATTTGGTGCAAATATCAGTCAAATCTCACTGTTGTTCATCCCTAAGAATATTCACCTGACAGGTCATTGTCTAAAAAGAAAATAAATCACCATAGAATAAAATTCAGAAATTTTGCCTATATACAGAAATTTATGCATCTTTCAAGCAAAATAATATGGCTATAGATACTATTTTGCTCCATCTAAATTCATGAGCTCTTCTCAGTGGCAGCGGGCGTTGTGCTTGAAGTGGATTGATCTATTTCTGATAAAGCTTTACAAGATGTGATTTCTCTGGTGACCACGTTTAATTAGATATTAAATAAAGTGCTTATCTTTCTGCTCCCAGAGTTGGAAGCATAGCATCCTTGGAATTGTAATTCTCAGAATAAATGAGTAGTAATAGGCAGAAACAAAATTTATTTCTGCAACTTTGACATTTGTTGTGTGTTTTTCTGTGCAATAAGATTTGTGCACTGTGTGATATGTTAGGCAGAAATTCTTGGGGAAATCACTGAAATGTTGGCAAATTAGATTTAAAAAGAAAATAAAAGGTCTTCTTTCCATTTGTGCATTCAAAGGAACATTTTAGGTTTATTTTAACAATTACACATTTGCTGGTGTTGAAAAGGCAAAACTGAAATATTGGAAACTGAACTGAAAGCCAGAACATTTTTAATAGAATTACATAATGTCGGCATCTGAAAAATATAGGTTACCTAAAATTGAGAAGAGGTGTTTACACCACAAATGTTCTTCTCCTTTTAGATGTAGAGAAATTTCTGTTGCGTATTTACACTATTTTACTTCTTAAAATATTATACGTCATGCATGGAATTACTTCCTCACTGGTATAGTGAGAGTAACGGCCAGTGAGGTGGCGAAATAGGGTGAGAATGAAATAAAATGCCAGATTCTCAACATTGACAAAAACTCATTCGATTTTCCCCTAGTGTGTTCAGAAGTTCACTCTTATGTAGTAATGAGCTTATTTCCATGTATTAACATATCAGATATGTTTCCCGCCCATGTGGGAAATGGGCAATTGAAGTCTCCATTGTGCTGGGTCGCTACAGAATAGTCAATATGATAGGGAGCAATTGCAGATAGTAGGATGAACCTCATAGTTAATGGGAGGGGATTGGGAGCTCTGGAAGAGGAAATTTAAGCAAATCATGGTAATTTTAGTCTCTACCTGGGGCTTTTAGTGCCAACAAGGGCACAGGAACTTTTGGAGATATGGGCTTTGGGAGTAAAAAAGACCCATGTGATTGTATGATTTTTTGAATGACTTTTGAGATTCTAGGTCAGCATACTGATGATTGAGCACTTGCTCGATATTTGGTGATGCCAAAATGACATTGAATGAGCATTTGAGAGACCTTCTCTCTGAGTGAAGTTATAATAACTAATCTTTCATTGTAGAATGATACCTCATCAATTGTACTGAAGGGCTTTCTATGCTCAAAGTAAGTTTTAATAACCATACCACCAGATCATTGATTTGGCCAACCTCTATACAATGTTAGTGGATTTGATGCACTCCTAATGAAGTTGCTTGAGTTTATTTGAAATTCTGGTTAAAGTGCCAGATTGAATGTATAACTCAATATCATTGAACCAAATAACTCATCATGTAAGACCATCAACAGATAGTCTAGAGAGTACATCTATTGTATTTTGTAGTTTAGTTTGTACATAATCATTTCATAAGCAAATCTCATCAATCCCAATTGAAATTGTTGTATTCGTATAGGCATTCTTGTGAGTTTCTTCTCGTCAAGTAAGGACACTAAGGATCTGTGGTCTGTCTCAATAAGTACTTTTGGACCAATTATTTAGTTTGAGAACGTCTTCATCAATGACTATGGGTTTTTTTTAGGTGTATAACGACATATAGATTTAGCAATTTTCTCAATCTCCCCAGGCCTCAAAGCGGTTTCCAGTAATCCTTTTCAAGGTGACTATTGACCTTCTGTTGATTTAACTTCTTTGACTTTTAAATGAGATTTGGGTCAATATTGAATCTTCTGCTCAACAGTGATCATTACTGAATATGCAATGAATATTAAATTTTCTATTATGTTTTCCCCTATGATAAAGATTTGTTATTAGCATTTTACTAACCAAGATTCACTGTCCAGCAAGCCTGCTAAATTTGCTTCGGTGTCAAAATTGAAATTCATTAGATACACATTGATATAAATATCTGTGTGCTAAAAGGTCTAAGCAGAATCATTGATCTCACATTGGAAGACTTTCCATTTATCTTCAAATGAAAACATTATAACTTTGTTGGTAACTTTGCATGTTAAGTCTTTGTTTTGGTGTCAGTGTTTTACACATCTACTCAAAATTATCTACTTCTTTGTAGTATTCTATTTTAATGGCAGGATACTGTTCACTGTTAACGTATTAGTGGTGCCACAGTGTTGTCAGGGACCTATGACACCTTGTGCTTAACATTCCCAGTATGTCTCCTTTTGTTACTGTCTTCTCTTAAGAAAATGCGTTGATTTCTGTTGATCTCCTATAATAATGTTTTTCTTCTCTTTTGAAGGTTGATAAGTTCTGCTTCCAAACCTATGCTTCTACTGCCAACTGAATGGCTTTCTCAATAGCGAGGTCTTCCCTTTTTTTTAATTAATTCATGAGATATGGACATCACTGGCTGTGCCTGCATTTGTGGCCAATCCTTAAATCCCTTTAAGAAGGTGAGCTGCCTTCTTGAATCACTGCAGTCCATGTATCACTGCAGTAGATGCACAATATCCCAACTGGGGAGGGAATTCCAGGATTTTGAACTAGCAACATTGAAGGAAAGGTAATATACTTTCAAGTCAGCTCAGAGGGGAACTTGCAGATGGTGGTGAACCCACCTATTTGCTGCCTTTGTCCTTCGAGATGGAATTGGTTGCAGATTTAGAAGGTGCTCTCTAAGCAGCCTTGGCAAATTCTTGCACAGCATCTTGTAGATGGCACACACTGCTGCTACTAAGTGTTGGTGGTATAGGAGTGAATGTTTGCAGATGTGGAGCCAATTGAGCAGGCTGCTTTGTCCTGGAAGATGTCAAGCTTCTTGAGTGTCGTTAGCACTGTACTCATCCAGAAAAGTGGAAGTATTCAATAACACTCCTGACATGTGCCTTGTGGATAGTGGACAGGCTTTTGGGAGTCACAAGGTAAGTTATGCATTGCAGGATTCCTAGCCTCTGGCCTGTTCTTGAAGCCAATTTACAAGACAGTGTACACACCACCTGTTTTGAATACGGCTCGATAGTTCATCATCTTTGTCGGTCTGAAAACAAATGTTTTCACGGTTACATTTTACTACTGTAATATTCAAAATTATATAAAAATGAAAATGTACATTCATAAATTATTTAATTGATCAGTGATGTGACATTGGTAGTACATATTTTAGTAGATGGTCATCAAACGTACTTTATACGGCTCACTCAAAAGAAGGAAACATGAATTAAACATATCTTCAGATGTGCAAACTTCTTGGGTTCTCCTCCTATGCTCTTGTTTGCAGTATATTTTCATCTTGCTTCTAGAGGAAAAGGAATAAAGGGGAAAAAATACTACAAAAACAACAGCAATCCTGTGGAGCTCTGTGAATTTGACAGATGACTTGGATAACAAAAACATGAGTCTGTTCAATCAGGTACTACAAATTCATGCTCGCTTGACATATGAACACTTGAATCACAGGAGAGAATGAAATTAAATACATTAAAACAATTGAAAAGATGTGCATCAGTCTGCAACAGCACCTTTCATTAAAACTATATAGTGCATAAAAGCAATTTCATTTATGCACAGCTGTAAAGTAGCAAAATCACACAAGAAAGATCATACATGAACTAAAAGTTAAAAAAAACATTTCACAGACTGAAAGTATTTCTTCATTCACCAGCTACTGAATTCACCAGCTTCTCAACTAGGAGAATGCAGTCACCAGAAGCCATATATTTCAAAGAGTCTGCTAAATCTTCAGGTTGCTTCTAAAATTCCCTCGACCTAATAACCTTTCTGTGGACAAATGTAATGGTTAGAAGATTGACCACTACCCACCTCTTCACCAACGAAGCATTTAGAAAATGACATTTTCAGACAGATTTTGGTGTATAAAGAACAAACTTTGTTTGCTTATTTGTGCATTGTAACATGTTGCTCAGTTGAGCAAGAAATGTAATTTTGTTGGTGCAGATGTATCTTTGCTTTCAGCATCCTGTAATGCTGTATGACAGACGTCAGCAATCAGTGAACGTTACTCTTTAATCAGCTTATTAACTAAAATGATTAATTCCCAGTTCTATCTGACCAATGCAAAGGATCTTTCACTTGCTGTAGTTTTCTGTTGTACTATTTTGAACATTTAACTTTTATTCAACATATTAGCCTAATGCCCATAAAATGATTAAAGTCAAAAGTCACATGACACCAGGTTATAGTCCAACTGGTTTATTTGAAATCTCAAGCTTTTGGAGCACTGCTCCGTTGTCAGATGAAGTGACTTCATATGCTACAGGGAATTGATGAGATCACATCTGAAGTATAGTACACCATTTTGGTCTCCCTATAATGAAAGGATCTGCAAGCAGTGGAGATTCCTATGCTGAAGGCATTATACTACAAGGAAAGATTGGACAGGTTGTGTCTGTCCATTAGAGTTTAGAAGAGTGAGAGAAGACCATGGTGAAAGTTGTAAGATTTTGAGTAGATTTGAGAGAAGATGCTGAAAGATTGTTTCCTCTTATGCAGATACTAGGGATATGGGTTTAAAATAAGAAGTCTCCCATTTGAGACAGAGATAAAGAGAATCAATTTCTCCTGAGAATTGTTAGTCTGTGGGATTCTGTTCACCAGAGAACAGTGAAGTTTAAGGTAGATACATTCTTGATGAACAAGGGAATAAAAGTATATGGGTGATAGGAAATAAAAAGCAATAACCAATTCAGCCTGTAACCAAAATAGAAATTTCTTGAGAAATTTAGCAGATCTGTCAGCATCAGTAGAGAAAAAGCAGTGTTAACTTTTTAAGTCCAGTGACTCTTCTTCAGAACTGTTAGTAGCTAGGAAAAGGTAATATGTCTGATGAAGACAGGGTGGGGTGAGAGAAAGGAGAACACAGATAGGGGAGACGGGGCCCAGACGGAGAAATAAAGTTAGGTAAACAAAGGGCTGGTTAATAGTAAGCCAGGGAAAAAGAAAAACAGATAATGGGGCAATAAGTGCATGAAAATGGGCTGGCTATGCTAAATGCAGCCCATGTCATGACAGGGCCTGGGTCATGAGAGTAGGTAAAGGCTGTAGAAGGTGGTAAAAACAATGACTGCAGATGCTGAAAACCAAATACTGGATTAGTGGTGCTGGAAGAGCACAGCAGTTCAGGCAGCATCCAACGAGCAGCGAAATCGACGTTTCGGGCAAAAGCCCTTCATCAGGAATAAAGGCAGTGAGCCTGAAGCGTGGAGAGATAAGCTAGAGGAGGGTGGGGGTGGGGAGAGATGTCTAGGCCCTAAAATGATTGAACTTGATACTGAGTCCTGAAGGCTGCAGTATCCCCAAGTGAGAGATGAGATTCTGTTCTTCCAGTTTGCGCTGAGCCTCACTGGATCATTGCAGCAGGCCCGAGATGGAAATGTTGGCCAGGGAACACGGTGGTGTGTTGAAGTGGCAGACAACTGGAAGCTTGGGGTCCTTTTTTCAGAGAGAATATAAGTGTTCCACAAAGCAGTCACCCAGTTTGTGTTTCATCTCCCCAGTGTAGAGATCACGTTGTGAGCAGCGAATACAGAGAATTGATTGAGCGAAGTGTAGGTTAATTGGTGCTTCACCTGGAAGACGTGTCTGGAGCCTTGGATGGTGATGAAAGAAGTGGTAAACAGACAAGAGTTGCATTTTCTCCAATAACTTGAGAAGATGCTGAGGGAGGCTGGGGAGATGTTGGGAGTGGAGAAGCAGTGGACTAGGGTGTTCTGGAGACAATAGTCCTTATAAAATGCTGACAAGGGAGGGAAAGGGAATATGGGTCTGATGTGGCATCCTGCTGGAGGTGGTGGAAATAGCAGCCTTTGATCAGAATAACAGAATAGGCCCGAGATCTGAATTGTCTACCTCTGGTCCAAATTCATAGGCTCATTTGTCCCTCAGTCTCCTGCATTCAATGACTGACAATTATGAAGGGAGTGCAACATACCCTCCAAAGGAGGGTTTCTCAACAATTGGATAATACACATAATAGTCACTCGAACAAAATAAATTTTGATGGCTATAAATATGTGTATAATAAGTGGCTCCACATACATATCACCATTCAGCTGTCAATACTACTAAATTTTCTTTTAGAAGCATTAGGATTTGTTGCGAAATTAACGGCTAATAAGGAGGCAGGCTGCTGACAGCAATCAATCTCTTCCTATGAATATTTGCTAATCCACCTGTTTAGATGTGTTATTACACATCACCAGTGGGTTGTGAACCCAGGTCTGCTGGCCAAGAGGTACAGACACTACCGCTGCACTACAAGAGCTCTGACAATCCCTTGCTACATCATTATATGTGGGACAAGTGCCAGGTGCATGCACTTACAATTTACATTGTGAATATACATGTGGCAGACTTTGATATGTTTGTGGAAGTGCCAGACAATTCCTCTCCTGCTGTTATGAACTGCATTCTTCTTACTAAACTCTGCCTATGTAGCAAGTGGTGACTCCATTTTTCCCTCATTTTAGTACAGCAATCAGTACAGCACAGGAACAAGTGTTTCTGTGCCAACCATGATGCTATTCAAAATTGATCCCATCTTCCTGCACATCGTCCATATCCCTCTATTCTCTGCCTGTTCATGTGTCTGTCTGAATACCTCTTAAACTTTGCTAACATACTTGCTTCTACCACCTCCCCTGGCACCACATTCCAGGTATCTACTACCCTCTGTGTAAAAACCTTTCCTTGCACGTCTCTTTTATACTTTCCCTAACATGCCCGTCATAATTTTACATACTTCTGTCAAGTCCCCGATGCTCTAGTAAAAACAATCCCAAGTTTGTTCAATTTCTCCTTATAGCTTATATACTCCAATCCAGGCAACATCCTGGTAAATATATTCTGTACCATCTCCATAGCCTCCACATCCTTACTATAGTGCGGCAATCAGAACTGTACACAATACTCGCCATTATGAACAGAATTGACAGGAGCTGCTGCTGCTGATAATTGGACCAAGAATGTTATCCTGACAATCATGTGCAAGAGTGGCAAGAGAAAAATAGTAATGTTTAACGGTAGTTTTGGGATGAAGAAACATTCCCTACAGGATCAATATTGATATGATACGTACAAATGATCTAAATCTTGGTGTTAAAATTTCAAAGTTTACAGAGAATACAAAACTTGGTGATATCAGGAAAATGATGAAGGTGTGAAGTTGTAGGGACATTGACAAAATGGTGGAGTAGGGGAATCGATGGCAGATATAGTTCAATGTGGAGAAAACAATATAAAATGAAGAGTCCTGTTCTAAAGAGTGCGCAGGAGCAGAGGATCTTGGCTCTTATTTGTGCGTAAGCCATTAAAGGTGGCAGGACCGATTGATAGAGCAGCATGAGTAGAGTATTTTAGGCCTCTTAATAGGGGCATGGAGTACAAGACCAAGAACATACATAAGACACTAGTTAGACCTCAGCCAGAGTATTGTGTACTGATGTATGTGACAAACTATAGGAAAGATGTGATTGCGTTGGAGAGAGTGAAAAAGATGTTTGCAAAAATAATTCCAGCGATAAGAAACTTCAATTACAAGAAGTTACAATTGTTCTCTTTGGAGAGAATCATGAGGGGTCTAGATAGAGAGATTGGGAGAAATCAATCCTCCTTGTAAAAGGATCAAGATCCAGAAGGCAGAGATTTAAAAACTGAAAGAAGTGCAGATGCTGTCAGTCAGAAACAAAAACAGAAATTGCTGGAAAAACTCAGCAGATCTGGCAGCATCTGTGGAGAGAAATGAGAGTTAATGTTCCGGCTCGAGTGACCAGCCATTCTATGGAAGGGCCAATTCCGACATGAAAAGCACAACAGGCAACTGGCTGGTCTAGCTCACCACTTGCTTCTTTGAGACTCCATCTTGGCCAGCAGTCCCCAACATCTCAGGGCCTGCTTCATGGGCAATGGCTACCTACACCCTTCATCCACAGAGGGTGGCATCAGATTTGCACCAGCCTCACCTCATCATCGTAGCACACCCCTGACTCACTTAGAGTCATGGTTCACCACTTCACTTCCGTGCGTAATGACACCTTTCATTGCAATATTGCTGTGGGCCATTTTGCACGCAGTGACAGGCACCTTGTTCCATGATTGAAATAGGGCACATTCCAGAGCTCTTAGTTTGTGCTCTTAATGCTGTCTCATTTTGAAAGCTCACAATATCTCTGCCTCGTCTTAACTTGCCCCAGTGCACACTGCCATGTCATTCAGAACTTCACAGTACTTCTATCTTACCTTGATTTTTATCACAGACAAATCCTGGTGCCTGTCATGTTTGTCGGCAATGATCATGAGGATGCATGAGGATCCATCAATATGGCACCTGCAGTATGGGCCAGCAGCATATGTGGTAAACATACCGCAAGCCTCAAAATGTGAGGGGTGTAATCCTCAGTCAAGTTCAATGGAATTGACATTAGTCTGGGGGCCCTGTCACAGTAAATCAAGAGCATCATTCAATATCAGTCCAGTAGCTTGGGCACAGTCAGCTGAGTATATCGGGGGCCTGTATCATTACAGTACAGGGAGTGGACCATGGTCTATCCTAAAGGTCGCTTACAACCTTCAGGACAGCAATAGGGTGTCAGTTGGAGAGTTGCATAGATATCAGTCAGGGATTTGGAGAGTCATCTTTAAAGTCGGTCAGGGGGCAGCATCGTGGTCAGTCTAGGGGTTCTGTTCACTGAAAGTCAAGGTGGAGTTATCAGTAATCACTGTTGTGGTGAAGACAGTGGAGAAAGCAGTTGTGAGGATTGGAGCAAGCATGCTGGGATGCAGACTGGGTGATAATTGTGAAGGGGATAATTCAACATAAATGTCGAAGACAGTAGAGTGGTGCGAGGGCAAAAGGTACTGCGAGAGGTAAGGTTATCAGTGGCTTTAATGAGGAGACAGTGCATAAATGTATTTGGCATAAATAAAATGTGTGCCTGGGACTCAGGAGTAAAGTACAGAGATAAGCAGTTAAATAAAAGACACAAAAACAGAAATTGCTGAGAAAATCCAATAAGTCTGGCAACAACTGTGGAGAGAAAGCAGAGTTAACATTTCAGGTCCAGTGACCCTTCTTCAAAACAGACTTGTTTTCTTATCAGAGCAGATAAAAACAGGTAAATGAAAAAGTTGTTTGGAAAGATGGGGAGGATCAAAGCTGATGGCGGGGGGGGGGGGGGGGGTGGGGGGAGGGGTGGAGGAGGTGGGATGTGGCACAATGGCTTAGTGGTTAGCACTGCTGTCTTACAGCACCAGAGACTACATCCAAAGATGTGCAATCATATGTCTTTCACAACATGCCACTTGTCTTTCTACAAAAGAATAAACTGTGGTGGTGTTGATCTTTGTTAAGAGACGGTGGTCAGAACTCATGGATGTTTTAGCTCCACTAGTTCACCATAACCAAGATGTTCGACCAATACTCTGTGAACAGAGCCAATCTAAAACTCTCAAAAAAATTATTTCACATGTTACTTGAAAGATTGTTGACTTACATATCAACTAAATGTCAACAGAAAATGAGGCAAAAACCACTGGGTAAATTGCTATGTACTGGTATAGATATATATATAAAATATTATGCTTACTTCACGGTATATTACTTATTTACATACCTACTATAAACTCAAGAGAGATGAATATCTGCCATAAAACAATTGGAACACTTGCTATCATAAGCAGTATTCAGTCTGTAGTTTATTGACTTTCATTTACAATATTCCTTGTACATAAATGTGACAAAGTTGACAAATGGTCCTGTTCTGTTTGCACATATATTTGTGTTAAGGAATAAATTGGCAATGAAACTGAAACTGCAGTGATCATGTCAAAAAGATTTTGTGACTGCTGAATAATTCCATCAATACAGTGTCTTGTAAACTGAGTAATTGCACTTCTGTAAATGGTCCACATTAATCTTTCTTTACCACAATGAGCTGTGTAAATTGTGTCGACCTGGAGTATATACTGCAGCTTGTCAGCACTTGATAATCAATGCTGCTGAATTAATCACTGGCAAAAATCAATGAGTTAAATAGGGGCCTTTTTCCATGAGGGGCCTCCTCTTGGTCTTCTATCATAACTTCAGTGAAAGAGCCTGAAAACCTAGATAAATGATAAATAGTGCCCAATATCTGGATCTCTGCCACTGAACTTACAACAATGATGAAAGGAACCTTTTAAAGATGTAAAATAAACTAGAGATTATACAGGATCATGATTCGCTTTGGAGAGGGCACCAATACCAAGCCCCATTGTTCCTGGAGTCATCACAAAGTGAACACTTAATTAAACTATTAAAAAGAAATAATTTACCTGGGTGCCTGATACATTAATAGAAATACACACCAGGTTCATAGATTTTTGAAATATTGGGGAGTTAAGGGCTATGAGGGGTTGGCACAAAAGAGGACTTGAGACCTGGGCAGATCAGCTATGATCGTACTGAATGGCAGGAGAGGTTTGAGGAGTTGGATGGCCACTTCTGCTCCTATTTCTTATATTTTTATTTTCTGGACATGGTTTCACAAATCTCCCACACAACTGAAGTGGAACCTCGCTTCTTTTGTATTTAATTCCCTTCATAAGAAATAATAACATTGTATTAGGTTTCCTAATTACTTGCTGTACCAGAACACTAACCTTTCGTGATTCATGCATAGGCCATTTAGATCCCTCTGCATCTCAGCACTCTGCAATCTTTCACTATTTAGAAAATATGTTTCTTTTTTATTTGTCCTGCCAAAATGAGCAATTTCACATTTCCCCACATTAAACTCCATTTGCTAGACTTTTGCCCACTAACTTAATCTCTTTCCATCCCTTTGTATCTTCCTTATGTATTAAAAAGCTAGCATGTTAGCTTAGTTCAACAAGACAATGAATTTTACAACTGGCCCAATTACTGGCTAGTTATTAAATAAACACTACAATAATAAATACTACAATGATAATTAAAAGATACCAATTTAGGATTTTTTTTGGTAGACATTTATACTTGCTTTAGGAGGAATTACATGTTCCTGAGTTGATGTTATCAATGCAACAATTATTTTATTCATTTTTATTAGTGCTGCTTATGTAAATATTAATGTAAGCCAGTTTACGTTATAACATAACATATGCTTGCAATGTCAATAAAATTATTGCAGAGAATTAGCCATAAGAGGGAAAGTTCTTTTTGCAGAAGAAAGCAAAGTCAGATCAACATATAGCCATCGGATTCTTCTCTGTCACTGTCTCACATCTGGCTCAAGAACAAGTCACTCACTCTCAATGGCAACAATAGTGAAAAAGGCTTAAAAAGTGTATACATTCATGGCAAATAAATGCTCACCTAAATGTGGAAATGCTAAGCAAAATTGCATTTGATATGACAGGGTAATAATGCAGTAGATTAGAATTCTAAAGAACTATACCAGTAACTGAAGAAATCAAGACTAACTTTCCACTCCATGAAGTTTTCATTTCCACTGCATCTCCTTGTGAGAACAACTGCACCTGGAATTTTACCAAAACTGACCCAAACGGTGCAGAGAGGCTGGTAGCAGGTTAGGAACCCATGCATTCTGGTTCTTTAGTTCAGCCACAGCATTAATTTCCCACTGCTGGGTATCTGAATCAATGAGGAGTGCAGGATGATACACTGAGTCTATTAAGTGAAGTACGTATAATTAAAGGGATCCTTACAGAAGTCAGAATGTCTGAACTGGACATCAGTTCCCAGGACTGAGGAGTCATGTCAGAAACTGGGAGCAGATTTGAGAAGGCTGTTCTCCATCTGCCTTGCTGACCCTAAATGGTGTCTTTTTATCAACCAAATTGTCACTGGAAACAATAGTTCCAAGTTACTTAATTCTATAAACATTTCTTAGCCTTGTATCATTGAATGTCTAATTGAATACTGCTGGACACAGGTGAAGAAGGAATTGAAGAGGACTGCAGCTCTCCTTTGCTCCATTGAGATCTGAAATTGAGATGATAATTAGCCTGCTATTCCATTGTGTAATAACTTTATGGTCTTAACAGCTTTTTGCAGCAACTGTACTCTTTCAGGATTGTCTAGATGTTCACCTTTTTGAGTATATTAAGGGTGAAAATGTTAAGAGGGCTTGTGACATTTTTCAAGTCTCAAAATGCGGTCACACCAGGGAATACGTTTGGGAAGCACAGGCCTAACTGGCAACTCTGCAGTGGATTTCCTGCTATGCCAACCTAGCAGGCAGAGTAGAACTAGGAACATGTGCAAACAAGTGCAGTAAATCTTGTTGACCTTTTGTTTTACTTTCTTTGTGCACCAGTCAAGACCACAAGAGGGCTCCACAATGAAAATTTAGACCTAATCTGCCACAGGGTGACTGAATATTAAAATTGAGCCTAATTGGCATTTACTTCAACACAAGTCAATCTACCTCAAAAGTAAGATAAACCATAGTACATAAACCATATATTTCTCAACTGATAGCTTTCACGTACAAGTTCCCCATCTTCACTTCTATTTTTGTTTTTCAAAAATATGTTCTCGTAGCAACAAAGAAACAGAATCTTAGTTTTATATTTAGGCTTTATATTGCAAATTATATCAATTTGCTTGCATGGTGGAAAAAATACATTTGATATATGTTGCTTCATTAAATTGTGTAGTTTTAAAAAAATATTTGTTACAATATTTCCACATTTACTCAATGTAACAATTTATTTGTATAATTTAATTATCTTCATTTATCTGTTTTTAGGAAAGGTTCTTTTTCTGTTTGATGTGAACTCATTTACCCTACTTTGACCACAATATCGCTTTTATTTTACATTGTCTTCCAGATGCAAATACGCAGTACAAGAATGAACATTAGCAATTAATTTAAGTAATTAACGAATGATATCAGTCTATCATGCGGTCAACGTCTATTTCAACTATTTCATGTGCTAATCTTCGCCAATTTCTGAAAAGTATTCCCCAACTGAAAACACTATCTGGCAGTATAAATATTACTGATTCTTTTTAATGCTGAGGCAAATGAGATTTCCAGACTTCCACGGATATCTTTACATAGAATCATAGTGATAGAGATGTACAGCACGAGAACAGACCCTTCAATTCGACTCGTCCATGCCGACTAGATATCCTAATCTAATCTAGTCCGATTTGCCAGCACTTGGCCCATATCCCTCTAAACCCTTCCTCTTCATATACCCATCCAGATGCCTTTTAAATGTTGTAATTGGACCAGTCTCCACCACTTCCTTTGGCAGCTCATTCCATATACATACCATCCTCTGTGTGAAAACGTTGCCCCTTAGGTCTCTTTTATATCTTTTCCCTCTCACCCTAAACCTATACCCTCTAGTTCTGGACTTCCCCACCCCAGGGAAGAGACTTTATCTATTTATCCTATCCATGCCCCTCATGATTTTATAAACTTCTATGAGGTCACCCCTCAGTCTTTGATGTTCCAGGGAAAACAGCCCCAGCCTATTCAGCCTCTCCCTGTAACTCAAACCCTCCAACCCTGGCAACATCCGTGAAAATCTTTTCAGAACCCTTTCAAGTTTCACAACATCCTTCCAGTAGGAGGGAGACCAGGATTGCACACAATATTCCAAAGGTGGCCTAACTAATGACCTGTACAGCTGCAACATGACCTCTCAACTCCTATACTCAATGCTCTGACCAATAATGGAAAGCATACCAAATGCCTTCTTCACTAACCTGTCTATCTGCAACTCCACTTTCAAGGAACAATGAATCTGCACTCCAAGGTCCTTTGTTCAGTAACACTCCCCCAGACCTTACCATTGAGGTAAAAACAATGACTGCAGATGCTGGAAACCAGATTCTGGATTAGTGGTGCTGGAAGAGCACAGCAGAGTATAAGTCCTGCTCTGAGGTGCCTTTCCAAAATGCAACACCTCACATTTAGCTAAATTAAACTTCATCTGCCACTCCTCAGCCTGTTGGCCCATCTGATCAAAATCTCGTTGTTCTCTGAAGTAACCTTCTTTGCTGTCCACTACACCTCCAATTTTGGTATCGTCTGCAAACTTACTAACTATATCTCCTATGTTCACGTCCGAATCATTTCTATAAATGACAAAAAACAGTGGACCCAATACCGATCCTTGCGGCACACCACCAGTCACAGGCCTCCAGTCTGAAAAACAACCCTCCACCACCACCCTCTGTCTTCTACCTTTGAGCCAGTTGTGTATCCAAATGGCTAGTTCTCCCAGTATTCCATGAGATCTAACCTTGCTAACCACTCTACCATGAGGAACCTTGTCAAACGCAATACAGAAGTCCATATGAATCACATCTATCACTCTGTCCTCATCAATCCTCTTTTTTACTTCTTTAAAAAACTCAATCAAGTTTGTGAGACATGTTGACTATTCCTAATCAGTCCTTGCATTTTCAAATGCATGTAAATCCTGTCGCTCAGGATTCCCTCTAACAACTTGCCCACCACCAATGCCAGGCTCACCAGTCTGTAGGTCCCTGGCTTTTCCTTACTACCTTTCTTAAATAGTAGCACCACATTAGCCAACGTCTAGTCTTCCAGCACCTCATCTGTGACTATCAATGATACAAATATACAGCAAGAGGCCTAGCAATCACTTGCCGAGCTTCCCACAGAGTTCCAGGGTACATCTGATGAGGTCCTGGGGATTTTTATGCATTTTATGCATTTTAAGACATTCAGCACCTCCTCTGTAATATGGACATTCTTCAAGATGTCACCATCTAATTCCCCACATTCTACATCTTACATGTCCTTCTCCACATCTGCTTTAAAGAAATACTCAAGAAACTCACTAAAACAGCTTCAACTCCCAGTTGTTGAACAGGTCTACAGTAGTAGCATTGGTGCAGGCGATGCAGAGCTTTCACCATCTCCCTCAGATGGAGCAATGCTCACAGCCCAGCTCTCCTCCCAACTCCCCATCCCTCTCTGTGTCAAACATAATCCGAGTCCAAAAGTGACCCTACGCCAACTTACCAGCCGTGATGTGCCAGCCTGTAGAGCACTGCTTTCCCCCAAAGTCTGAAGAATCACAGCATTTCTAAAGTGTCATTTCACAGAATACACTGACAAACGGCGACTGGCCTCAGACTTCAATTTCCAAAATTCCAGAGGAAGCTGTTCTCAAAAGGGGAATGACACTTTCAAACACTTGTCATTTTGTTTTCCTTATAACACTTCTATATGTGTCAGGATGTATATTATATTTGAAAAAAAATTGATCCATACTTGGGGTGTAATATGTACCCATGTACAGCTAATTTACTTCTTTTCCTTGTCTCAAGACTTACCATAAAACACCCTTTCAGACACATAAAACCCTCTTTTTAATTTTTAATTTTTGTATTTGTAGTAGTAGATCTTTCAAAATAAAACATGGCAGACCATGTGTGTTCTGACAATTTCAGGTACTGCTGATGCCTTGTATATAAGGTAAAGTTGGCTTTGTCCTACTGAATTATAGGCTGCTCTCTCATTAGAGAGAGAGATAACTAGTGTGGTTTAACTTGAGGGTCACCAACTTACTTGTAACCAATTTTTGACATCAATTTCATTTTTATTAAAAATATTTGTTCTAGTATAGCTGCAGCACTCATATCTGCCCAACAAAAATTGTCCAGGTATGTCCTGTCCACAAAAACAAGACAAATTCGGTTCAATACTTAAACCCCATCAGTCTAACCTTGATCATCAACAAAGCTATGGGAAGTCTTATCAATGGTGCTACAAAGTGGTTAAAAATATGTTGCTGGAAAAGCGCAGCAAGTCAGGCAGCAACAAAGGAACAGGAGAATCGACGTTTCGGGCATAAGCCCTTCTTCAGGTGCTACAAAGTGGCACTAACACAGCAATAACAACCAGCATGAGTCCCATCAGGTCCAACCTGCTTTTCACTTTATTTTAGCATTCACCTAAAGATGGATGAGAGGCCAGAACTCAAAAAGGGAAGTGAAATGCACTGTCCTTGACATCAGGCACCAATTGGTCCTTGGAAAGTTGAAGTCAATGGAAATTGGAACAGAACTCTCCACTGGTTGGACGCCTAGGTGGTGTATCAGTCCCAGCACTCCCAGGGTGTTTAATCAAGGTTTACCATACCTTCCCTTATTTTGTTACCTATACATATAATAAAATAAGGAACACCTTTATAATAGTGTTATTAACTTCCCTGCCACCTTCGTAGATTTGTGCCATCTCTCTGTTCTTATGGCCTCTTTAAAAATGTAGTCATTTAGTTCTTAACCGATTCTTCTTATTTTTTTCTTAAAAACACTGCATTTTTAAAATCAAAACTTCTTGGCTTTCAAATTTACTTAACATCTCCAATAAGAAAGAAGGATTCTGGGAAGGGGATAAGCCAACCATACCAGGAAACTTAAGGATAACATCAATTTGAAAGAAAACAGATCCAAAAAAAGTGTGGCAAAGATTAGTGGTAAGCCAGAGAATTGGGAAAATTTTCTAAACCAACAAAAGGTAGTTGTATTATTGGAAGCCAATTACCTCAGTCCCAGCACTCCTGGGTGATTAATAAAGGTTTATCATATCTTCTTTAATTTTGTACTCTAAACCTATAACAAAATGAGGAACATCAGATGAACAAAAAATAATAGAGAGAGAGAAAATAAACTTTGACAGTAAAATTACAAGTAGTATCAAAACGTACAGTAAGAGTATATTTAAATGTATAAAAAGGAAGAGAGAGGCCAATGTTCACATGTTACTCATTTTATTTTAGGTATAGAGTACAAAATAAAGGAAGGTTTGGTAAACCTTTATTAATCATCCTAGGGGTGCTGGAGCTGAGGTAATTTGTTTCCAACAATGCAACTATGTTTTGTTATGCTATTTAGGAGTCCAACCCGTGGAAAGTTCAGTTCTAATTTCCATTGACTTCAATTTTCATATTGGCCTCTTAGAGAATGTGACTCAGGAAATAATAATGGGGAGTTGGATAAATACTTCGCTTTAGTTTTCACAGTAGAAGACACTACTGGCATTCCGAAAGTACTTAATAAAGTGGCAAAAGGAGACAAAATAAATACAATAACTATCACTTGAGAATAAGTGTGAGGGAAAATTATGAGGCTAAAGCCTATAAACCACCTACATGGGTTGCATCCTAGATTATTGAAGGAAATAGCAACAAAGATAGTTGAGATGCTGTTTGTAATTTTGCAAGAATCATTAGATTCTGGAAATGTCCCAGAAGGTTGTAACACTGCCAATGTAAAATCTTCAAAAAATAAACAGACAAAAAATAGATATCTCTAGACCAGCTAGCTTACTATTTGTTGTTGAGAAAACATTACGGACTATAATAAAGGATGTTAGAGCAAAGTATTCAGCAATATATAATATGATCAAGCAGTGACAGCATGGCTTCACGGAGAAGAAATCATGCCTGACAAATTTCACCATTTGCCATGATGGAATATGAATCCAATCCTCATAGCATTAGCTTGGAATTCAAGATTGATAGTCAATTCAAGATTGATAGTCCAGTGCACAGAACAATTGGGTTTTCTAGTGGGCAGGGATGGCGGTTCTGGTCTGAGGGTGATCAAGTCCTGCTTGTCGAGTCTAGATTGGGGTAACGGGAGTGTGAAGCCAGGCAGCGGGATGCAGAGAGAGTGGTGAGGGCCAGAGAAGGGGTTGGGTGGTTGGGGTCCAGGGCAGGGATAAGTGGAATGTGTCTGGGGCAGGGAAAGAAGGGGTGGCAAAGAGTGTCAGGTCCTGGGTGGAGCAGGAACGTTCAGGCCCACAGGCGGGTGAAGGGGCTGTTGTCTTCAGTCTTTCCAATTTTTAATTGTGGAAAATTCCTGCTTTTCTAACACTGATAAAAGTGCAACAATAGGTTACTTCTCCTGTTGAGTACTTGCTAACAGCCACCGATTATATTGCTGAGCTGATAGTTTTACAACAAGATACTTGAAAGAATAGCAAATGCAGGAAGTCTGCAAAATAACAAATGTTACAGTTTCTTTAAAAGGAATGCACATATCAATGTGTTTTGTGCAAAAGGCTTACAACTTAGTTGTTTGGACTAAAGGCAGTGATATATTCATAGTCATTTTTAATTCACTTTCTTACTCTTTCTTATTTGTTCTGTTGAGTTTGCCAGTTGGCTCCCAGCTTTTTGATAATGCTGCTGTGTAAACAGTTACAAGAGTACAGTAAGAACAGTCCAACTTCTCTTCTTTACCCCGTGGAAATTCTGAACTAGAAAATTGTACCATCCGTGGTGTCAAAGTTGACATCAGGATTTTAACTTAATTAGGGGCTGTAAATGCTCCGTTTAACACATTGCAGCATAGTTTGTGGGACTCTGTCAGAGGTTTATGCTAGAGAAGGAAAATATTTAGCCTATTATATCTGAACTAAATCTTTGCTGTAGAAATTCAAAATTATGCTCACTGTTCTGCTCTTTGCTCATATCTTCCTCTGCTCAAAACATCTATCTTGTTTCCCTCAAACAATATTAAAAAGTCCACATTAATCACTCCCTGTAACCAATCCATACCAGCTACTGTCTACATAGACAATTTTTCCTAATCTTTAGCTTTATTCTCGTGAATACTTTAAAACTAAATTGATAATCCTTTGAATCCTCTGATTCATCAGAAAAAGTAGCCCTTCCATACTCACTCTATGAAAGTCTTTGATAATTCCAGAAATTTCTGTGAAGTTTGATCTTAAACTTTTCTATTCTAGTGAAAGTATCTCATGTCTTTCCTCATTGTTTCTCTTCCAACTTAATTATGGCAACATCACTCAATGATTCAACCATAAATTCCACTTATCAGTTCTTTATTGGGTGAAGTGCCAGTGCTAAGATTTGTCACAAATCATTACAGTCACCTTCCCATTGAAAACCAGCAATAGAAATATTGACCCTAAAAGTCAATGCATGGGAGAGTAGCATTCCAGAATTAGTGCTTCCCTGCACTATCAGGGAAGCTCGTTTTGTTGTTTTGTAAAGGACAAGACATTCAGGTTATTAGAGTTGAATGTAAGTGCTCACAATTCTTCAGAGGCTAAAATTTGAGTGTCTGGTGCAGAGTATGAGCACCCTCTCCCTACTCCAGACCCCTCAGGTCCAACCTGCCATCTTACAGTTCCTTTTATGAATTAACTGCTTTCAGATAGGGTCTTTCCAGTTTCCAATTCTGTCTACCCTCCCAGATGGATTGTGTTCCACCATTCACCAAGTAAGGATGTCTGGTCTCACCAGGTGTACTTCCACTGACTATTATTGAATCCTTCCAAGAGCTTGAAAAGCAGGAAGATCCGTTGGAAAGACTTCCTCCCTCTTGTTGATACACCCCTCCTATTCCTCTATCGCCTGCTCTTCTTACACTGATGACCTTGTCTGGAAGAAGCAGAAATTCTACCTCTATGGATCATCCTGCATACATGTGGAGTAATTGCAGCCCTTTCAGCACATGGCCATGAATCGTGAAATATCTCTAATTTTAAAACAATGCGTTTATGTCTCTCCAAAGACAAAATACCAGTAAAATATTTGATAGTTTCAGAACATTGTAAATATTTTTGAGTCTATTGGCTGCAAAAAGGCATAATTGAAATTGTGATTACATATTGAAAGGAAGTTGGCCAGCTCCTGAGGAATGGGAATTATTTATATTAACAGCTGCCAGGGGATTAGAAAGAGAAATTGGGTGATTAGATGTTTAGTTACAAATGGATTGAGAGAACAGGAAATGGGCCTGAATAACAATTGAAATCATGTGCACATAGTGTTACGTATTCAACCTTGAGGGAATAAAATGCAGCTTGATGGGGGACATGCTCAGGAAATGTTTGAAATGTTCACATTTTTATTCTCAGTGGCCAATCCAAGAAAACAATTCATTTCTTTTGATAAATTGGATACAATAATGTATGAAATACTCTGTTACATTATTAAATTATCTGTCAGGGTTTCAAAATTAATTTAGTATAAAATTTTGTAACTTTAATTAAAAGGACAGAAAATAAGGAGGACTCTCACCAACAAAGTCCTTCCAAAAGCTTTGCTTTTTATTATAGATTTATTGTGCAAATTCTCACACTTAATACAAAAAAGCATTATTTTGCGCTAACAAAGGTGACTTGCAGGTTTTGTTTGCATCCTATTCAATGGTTTTGGCAACAGCCATGACATACTTTATATCACTCAATAGAGAATGCTCCTGTTTCTCAAAAACAAACATACTGACCCACAACTGAACTCCTACGTCTCTCATACCATTTACTTTACGCTTTAGGTACTTGTTATGGAACACTAAGGTTATGAAAGAAGTGCTCCATAATTACACAAGCAACAATGGAAATAAGTGTTCCTTCTTGGATTGGGTTTGCAAAATGCTCATGAAATTTATGACTTTGGTTCGGAACATATTTATTTTAAAGATCCAACTTTGTTTATCTTGGAAGTATTGTCCCAGCTGATGTTATTACTGGATAAGCCAGACCCCAGACTGAAATATGGGCTTGATAGATCATATTTTGTTTTGCTTTGGTTACAGCGATGTGATGACTCACTGAAACATAAACCCGACATTTTGCAGATTTGGTTTTAACAATAAAGTTTCTTTCCCAAAAGAAGTAAAGATAAAATTTGTACAAATTAAACTGGTTGTGCACAAGTTTATGATTTTGAAAGATATGATAAAACATAATCTAACTACAAAACATCTCTATACAGTATCTGTATCCACTCTTCATATGGTTCTCCCACAGTGGAAGAAAAAAACTCTTTCTGTAACACTTCAATCATCTTATTTAACTCTGACTTCAACTTCCAATTGGAAAAATCTGATAGCCTTTTCCTGGAATGTTCATACGTATGAGCTTAGAGGTAGTCCTTTTCAAATAACTTCTTAAGTGTTCCATCCAAACACTCCTGGTCTGGAACTATATCTCTAAGTCCTATGTGCTAACTTAATCTATTCATCTGATCTCTTCTTAACCTTCTCCTCTCCAAGGAGAACAGTCACAATCACTCCAATCTATAACTGAAGGTTCTCACCCCTGATACTGTTCTTATAAACTTCATCAGCATCTTCTCAATTGTGTTCACGTTCTTGCTACAGTGTGGTGCACAGCACTGCATGCAATACTCCAGCTGAGGCCTAATAACTATCTTATATAATTTCGGCATAACTACCTTGCTTTTGTGCTGTATGCCTTGACTATTGAAGCCCAGGATACTCTATGCTTTAACTGTTCCCTCCACCTATTCTGCCACCATCTATGATCTATGTACATAAGAAAACCCAATCCCTTTAGTATTGTACTCTTTATCTTATGTCATTTATCCTTGGTCTCCTTGAAAAATGCATTATTCTCACATGTCTCCACATTGAACTACATGTGCCATATCTGCTCACTCCACTAACTTAACTTATCCCTTTTTGGAGTTCTCTCTCCCCTTCAGAGTTTACAATGTTTCCAGGTTTCATTTCATCTGCAAAATTGCCCCCAAACACCATAGAATCAAGATCATTAAGGAAAAGTTGAAGAAAAGCAAGTCTGCTAATGGTGACCCCTGAGAAACTCCTCCCATACACCCTCCTTCAGTTAGAAAAATATCTATTGAGCCGCTCTTCTTTCCTATCACTCAGCAAATTTTGTATCCACTTTATGACAGCCTTTTTTATTCCAGGACCTATAACTTTGCTTGTAAATTTGTTGTGAAGCATTGTATCAAATGCCTTTTGAAAGTCCATGTCTATGATATCAACAGTTTTACCCTTTTCTGTCACCTACAATCACAAAATAATAGTATCATATCGTACAGAAGAGCCCTTTCAGCCCATCAAGTTTGCACTGCCAAAAAAGACTATTACATATAATAGTCCAACTTCACTGCAGTAGGCCCAATAGCTTTGAATATTATGACACTTCAAGTGCTCATTCAAGTATTGTTTTTAAAGTTGTGATGTTGTGGCCTAACGAAAGTTCTGTACAAAAGCAGGAAAATCAACATTTCGGGCAAAAGCCCTTCATCAGGAATGGAGGCAGGGAGCTGTGTTTTTCCAGCACCACTCTAATCCAGACTCTGGTTTCCAGCATCTGCAGTCCTCACTTTTGCCTAAAGTTCTGTAGAACTACATTTCTCAGCTGCCCTGCCACTGTCAGGGATTTGTGGACCAACACCATGATCCCTCTGTTCCTCTGAGCTTCCTACTGTCTTGCCATTCACTGAGTACTCTCTTGTCTTGTTCCTTCTTTCAAAGTGCATTACCTCACGTTTATGAGAGTTTTTTTATGTATATATTTATTGAAAAACTTTTTCCCTTTTTTCACAAAAACACAAACCAAAAAAATTATAAAAATACGAAAGTACAGAAAAGTAGAAATGATATTATGCTATTATGTTATATTACAGGAATGTTAACAATAAACTGCCTACTATTCTCCATATAAATCATATTTACTTAAACCAAATTATTACCGACTCAAACTAAATATTTTACTAAATTAAATTACAATCCACAAAAAGTAAATTACACTACACTGTACTATATTACATTACTCCACTTGTTGCACCTCCATCAAGGCTCCCGTCCATGGGAGCAACAGTAATTATACCCGTATTTACTAGGCCTTCCCCCACCGGGGTCCCCGGACCACCATATACGGCCTTCGTGACTATATAAAGGCCCTAATCAATACTGCCGACAGATCCATGTCTACATAATTTAGAAAGGACTGCCATATCTGATTAAATTGCACTGTTCTGTGGTGCACCATACTTGTTAGGTAATCCTGAGGGACGTGCTCCATCACAAGTCTATGCCACCTTGCAAGAACTGGACTCTCTTCTGATATCCAGTTCATTAGGATGTTCTTCCTTGCACAGTGTGTCAGAATATTTAACAACCTCCTCCCATGCTCATCCAGAAAGGGAAGATATGGTAGTCCCAAGAGGAGGGAGACCGGATTCCATCCAGCTCATTCACTATGGCCGCCACCCTCCAGTATCTGCGGATCTTGTAACAGGACAGGAACAATGTATGAGGGTGCCAATACTGTTTTTACATTTGGGACATTTCGGGAGGATCCTTTCTTAAATTTTGCTAATCTCTCTGATGCCATATGGGCCCTGTGGAGGATCTTCAGTTGCATCGCTTGCACCCTGTTGCATATTGAAATCTTCTTTACATTCATCCATATATCCTCCCATGTTTCCAATGAGACTTCTTCCCATAACTCCTGATTCCAAATCTCATGGAGTCTCTCCATATCCCCCCAAGGCATTCCCTCTCTGCAGATGGTATATAGTATTAACTGAGAGAGCAACCCCACATTGGAGCATCTACGTTCTATATCTGACTTGTAGGGCTGAGTCAAGAGCATAGTTTTCTTCTGTATATAATCCCTAACTTGGAAATATCGGAAAAGGTCCCTATTAGGGATTCCGTATTTCTGACCTAATTGGCTACACAACATCCAGACCTCGCCCTCAAATAAATCTCCCAGACATGAGATTCCTTTGCCCTCCCAAGCCCTGAAGCCGGAATCCACTGACCCTGGCCTAAATCCTGGGGCTCCCACTAACGGGGTAAATGGTGAAGTCTTAAGCAAATTGCCGTTACCCTGCCACATTATCTTCCATGCTTTTAGTGTATTTATGATAATTGGACTCTCACAGTGCTCAACTACCGACCTCATCTTATCCATGAACAGTAAGTTTATGAGGGGACACTTTGCCAGTGAGGCCTCTGCATCAAGTCATATCAATTTCAGGTCATTGTGCACCCATTTGCCTGTTTGATATTTCTTCAGACCTGGGAGGAAACCCCCCCCCCCCCCCCCTCCTCCACCATATCCTGCGGAAGTTGCAACTTGGTAAATTTAACTAAGGGGCACCAACAGCACCAAATAAATGATCCAAATCAACCTGCAAACCTCCACAGCACATGTTTGGGTAGTAATAGCAGGAGCATCTTCATAGGATAAAGCAACCGAGAGAGAGTATTCATTTTAATCAAAGCTATATGGCCCAGCCATAATATGGGTGGTCCCTCCCAGCGCTGCAAGTCCTGCTTTATCCTTTCAAACAACTGCACAAAGTTAGCTCCATACAGCTGCTTGGAAGTGAGGGCTGATAAAAATTCACAGATGGAGAAACCCTTTCTGTGACCACGTAAAGGGAAATTCCATTCCGCCTTCCAGCTTTGGTACCTCCACCAAACCCCCACACAGGCAAGAATTGCGATTTTGTGAAATTTATCTTGTATCCCGAAAAGCTACTAAATAATTTAGTTTTTTGTATTAATTGGGGTATACATTTTTCAGGGTTAGCTAAAAACAAAAGGACATCGTCTGCATAGAGAGTGATTTTGGGTTCACCAACTCCCACTTCCAGTGCCATTATTTCAGGGTCTTTTTGGATAGCCTCTACCAGTGGTTCAAGTACCAAGGTGAACAATAGCAGCGACAAGGGACATCCCTGTCGGCTACCCTTCTCTACATCAACATTGCTCAACTTAACATCATTCGTAATAACCACACCTTAGGGTCTTTATATAGCACTGCCACCCACCTGGCAAAGGACCCAACCAGACCAAATTGATCTAGAACAGCAAAGAGATACGACCATTCCACCCGATCAAAAGCCTTTTCTGCAACCAGGGAGACCACCAAACCCGAAATCACTCTCTGTTGACATATTTGCACTCTATTCAACACCTGTCTAATATTATTCAAGGAGCTGTGGCCCTTGATAAAACCCGTCTGTGGCCCTTGATAAAACCCATCTGGTCCTCTTTTTATAATAATGGGCAGCACCTTCTCCAGTCTCAGAGCCAACACTTCTAATAAACTTTTAAAATCCACATTCAATAACGAGTTGGGTCTATACGATATACAATCCTTGGGGTCTTTCCCTTTTTATAAGATAAGGGAGATATTAGCCTCTCTAAGAGAGGACAGAAGACATTCCTGGTTATATGAGTGGTTATACATCTCTAGCAGTGAATCAGCCAACATGTATATGAACTCCTTGTAAAATTCACTTCGGAATCCGTCTGGACTAGGTGCCTTACCACTTTGTAGCTGCCTTACCTGCTCTTGCACCTCCTGTACTGTTAGAGATGCGTTTAAAAGGGAGGCCTGATCTGCATTTAAACCAGTATTTCCAAGTTTTTCAAAAAGGATTCCATTCTTGCATTTCTATCCCCATGTCCCTCTGATTGGTATAACCCTTTATAGAACTCCCAGAATCTAGGATTGATCTTCCTCAGTTCATGAGTGACATTGCTATTTCTCTCCCTGATAGACACAATGGACTGTGGAACACTTTTCTTCTTAGCCAGGCAAGCCAGTTATCTATCTGGCTTATCCCCATATTCAAACAGTCTTTGCTATGCAAAGGAGACCCCTCTCTTTGCCACTTAGGTGAGCACTGAGTCCAGAGCAGCCTGGAGAGCTGTGACCCATTGCAATTTGACCACAGATTGTCTAGTATAATGTGCCAACTCAGCTGCCTTCAACTGGGCCTCAAGCATTCACTGCTGCCCTCCCCTCTGTCTTCTTCTCATGATCAAGTATGAAATAATCAGACCCTTTAAGAATGCTTTGGTGGTCTCCCAGAGCACTGATGGATTACTGGCCGTAACCCAATTGATGTCCCAAAAAGCCTTGAACTCCCTTGTGATACACTGAACAAAGTTGTCATCCTTCAATAGAAATAGATCCATGTGCCACTGCCACATTCCTACTCCATTACCTTTGGTCTCAACATCTAAACATGCTGCAGCATGGTCCGAAATAGTTAGGCTCCCAGTTCTGCAGGCTAACACCAAGTCCAAACAAACTGCTGGAACAAAGAACATATCAATTCTCATGTGGCACTTGTGCAGGTTGGAGTAGAAGGTAAAGTCTGTCCCATTGGATGGAGGCACCTCCAAACATCCACTAGCCTCAGCTCCTCACACAGTCCACTAACTGCCTAGACTGCCATGGTGTACCTGACAGCCCTCTTGGAATTCTGTCTATCCCAGGGCCCATGAGACAATTAAAGTCTCCTTCTATAATCATACAGTGCATCCCAAGAATCATTAGCTTAGAGACTGCATCAACTAAAAATTTGAGAGAGTACGCTGGGGGACAGTAAACATTCAGCATGCCATTCTCCTGTCCATGCATCAGTGCCTTGAGAATGATGAACCTTCCATACTCAACCTTGATTTGATCTGTCACCTCAAATGGGAGATTCTTTCATACCAGTATGGCCACTCCACTGCTTTTGGAGTTGAAGGAGGAGAAGAATACCCTATCTTACCCCTACTGCTGTAACTTCAAGTGTTCCCTATTAGTCAAATGTGTCTCTTGCAACAGAGCGATGTCAACCCTTTGCTTCTTAAGATTTGGAAGCACATTTTTCCTTTTAATGGGGAATGGCTCCCCTTTATATTCCAGGTGCACCACCTAAACGGATCACTAGCCATGACCGCACACTACAGCCTGCAATCCCCTGAGAAGGTGAAGCCCAATCAATGTGCAACGAGTGGAGAAAAAACGGACTTTATCAAATCTGAAAACTATTCCTACAAACACTGCCAGGATTACCAAAACTTAAAAAAAACTAACCTCTACCTCTAACGTAAACAAATAAACACCAAAAAGCACAAATTTCCAGAGAATCCCACCCCCCTCCCCTTGCCCATAGGGAGCATTCACTCCCAACCTCCTAACCATCCTCGCACCTTCCAGTTAAAGTCATGCCCCAAACCCAAGCAAGAAAAAAACATTATTATTTACACTCCTACCAGTTAACAATGGATGCCCCCCTCCCTGCTCATCTCAGCCCACACATCTT
The DNA here is from genome assembly GCF_047496795.1 of Chiloscyllium punctatum. Classification (NCBI taxonomy): domain Eukaryota; kingdom Metazoa; phylum Chordata; class Chondrichthyes; order Orectolobiformes; family Hemiscylliidae; genus Chiloscyllium; species Chiloscyllium punctatum. The sequence goes on along the minus strand of NC_092747.1, from coordinate 60,013,333 downwards.
TACATCAAAGGAGTAACCACCCTTCACCCAGCAAAACAGAACAATAGAATAACTAACAACCTCAAAACAGATATAATCTAAAACATACCGGATTTTACACCTGAGCAATATCAAGCCTATAAAGCCCGAAACCCCAAAAGAGAGAAGAACAAAGAGAAAGAAATAAAGCCATGTTATATTATGCCATTGTCTGTACATCTCTTTTCTTCCTTCCTTGTAGACATTTCCCACATAACTGAAACATAGCAATGCCGGGTACCTCAGGGAGGATTGAATGTTTAATTCTCTCAGTTTTTTCCTTGCATCATCAAAGGCCTTTCTTTTCTTAATTATAACCCCAGAGAAGTCACAAAAAAACATTATTTTTGAGCCTTTATAAGCCAAAGCCTGTGGATCTTTTCCCAGTCTTCTAGCCATTTCTATTATTAAATGCTTTTCCTTATAATGATGGAGTCACACTAGGACTGGGTGGGGGTGTTGAGTCAGCCTGGATCTGTGCATTCCAACTCAGTAGGCCCGCTCCACACTCACCCAGCCCGACTCGATCTCCAGGCCCAGAGATCTGGAAGCCATCCCTCGAGGAAGTCAGCGAGGTTTTCACCTTCTTCACGCTCAGGTAAGCCCAAGATCTGTAAATTTTTTTTCTCCGACCTCAATTTTCAAGGTCGTCTACTTGTTCCTGCAGGGCCCAAAGCTGGCCTTCCAAGGTTTGAATCCGCCCCTCGGAGCTCTCAGCCGCGGTCATCTGTTCCACAGACTCCATGTGTTGATCCAAGGTCTGGATCTTCTGCTCATGCATTACCAGCATGGCAGTGATTGGTTCCAGCACTCCCTCAATCTTTTCACAGAGGTTTGTAAACTCTGTTAGTAACTGTTGCTGCTCCATTGAGCTCCAAGGGCGCGGCCATGGGACTCGAGCTAACGGCTGTGAGTGTACCCGACATAGTACAGGAGTGCCCTGCCTGCTACACTCCCCTAGCTCCTTTTCCCTTCTACGTCTTCATATCACCTCCAGATTTTCTAAATCCTGACTTAAAGGGGCTGTAGGTATTTACTCATTTTAAACTATCGTCTTTTCTCAGGGGCGACTAATTGGGATGGGGGGGAGAGGAGTAGAAGCCCACCTTGCCAAGGGTATGGCACAGAGCCTAACACAGCTCACACTGCCACCATCTTGAATCTCCACATTTCTCAGAGTTAAATTCCACCTGCCATTGATCTGCCTATCTGTCCAGTCTAACTACATTACTAACCTGCCTTGCCACTTTCAGGGATCTGTGGACCAACACTGAAGATCCCTCTGTTCCTCTGAGTTTCCTACTGTCTTGCTATTCACTGAGTACTCTCTTGTCTTGTTCCTTCTTTCAAAGTGCATTACTTCACATTTATCAGAGTTAAATTCCATCTGCCAATAATTTGCTTATCTGTCCAGTCTGTTTGTATCCTCCTGTAACCTAACACTACCTTCCTCACTGTCAACTACCAGGCCAATCTTTATGTCATCCATAAACTTACTTATCATTCCTCCTACATTCTCATCCACATCCACATCGTTTATGAATATCACAGACAATATTCCAGACGGATGCTTGTGGTACAACACTGCACACTGGGTTCCAGTCACACAAACAGCCTTCTATCGCCATCCTCTGTCTCCTGTCACTCAGATAATATTGGACTATCTTGCTAAGTTACCCTGGATTCCATGAGCTCTGAACTCCTTTATCTGTTTCCCATATGGGACATTGTTAAAATCTATTTGCTTGAAATCTATATAAATGACATCAACTACCTTCCCTCATCAAAACACTTGGCCACCTCATCGAAACATTTCACTACACGTGTCAAACATGACCTCCCTCCAGCAAAGTCATGCTGACTATCCCTGATCAAGCATCACCTCTCCAAATGGAGATTAATTTTCTCCTTTACTATTTCCTCCAGTTGATTCCCTACCACTGATGTTAGACTCACAGACCTGGTCGATCTCTGCCATCCTTTTTGTAAGAGGGAACTACATCAGCTGTCCTCGAATCCTCTGGCACCTCTCCTGTGGCCAGAGCTGATTTAAAAATTTGGGTCAGGGCCATTGTAATTTGCTGTCTCAGCTGCCATGGAAGTCTGGGATACAACTCTACTGGAACTGGGACTTTGTCCATTTTAAATCTGCCAAAGCCGCAATACCTCCTCACCAATTATCCAGTCCTACGGCACCACCAACCCTCCTGAAAAGGAGACTGAAAGATTGTGGGCGGTGCCTCTGCAACTTCCACTTTTATTTTATTTAAAATCATAGGAGGCATCTCACTGATCTTGGTGCCTTGTCAATTTTAAGAACCAACAGTTCATACAACACTTCCTTCTTAGCAATTCTGCATGTTTCTATCGACAGAGCTTCATCCTCTGTTCCCACAGCTGGAATAGCATCTCCCTTTTTGGTAAAGAAACTACAGCATATTTAATACCTCAGCCATGCCTAATGCTTCCATTTGTTATTTCCCTTTAGAGTAGGGTGGCCACTGATAGAGACATAGAGCTGTACAGCGTGAAAACAGACTCTTCGATCCAACTCATCCACTCTGACCAGGTATCCTAAATTAATCTAGTCCCACTTGCCAGCATTTGGCCCAGATTCCTCTAAATCCTTCCTGACACGTTTTAAATGTTGTAATTGTACCAACCTCCACCACTTTCTCTGGTAATTCATTCCATAAGTGCACCATCCTTTGCGTGAAAAAGTTGCCCCTTAGGTCCATTTAAATCTTACCCCTCTCACCTTAAACCTATGCCTTCTAGTTTTGGACTCCCCTACTCTGGGGATAACACCTTGACTATTCACCCTATCCATACCCCTCATAATTTAGTAAATTTCTATAAGGTCACCCCTCAGCCTCTGATGCTCCAGGAAAAATAATCCCAGCCTTTTCAATCTCTTCCTACAGCTCAAACCCTCCAACCCTGGCAACATGCTAGTAAATCTTTTCTGAACCCTTTCAAGTTTAGCAACATCTTTCCTATATCAGGGAGGCCAGAATTGAACACAGTATTCCAAAAGTGGCCTAACCAATGTCCTGTACAGCTGCAACATGACTTCCCAACTACTACACTCCATGCACTAAATAATAAAGGCAAGCATTCTGAATGCCTTGTTAACCATCTTGTCTACCTGTGACTCCAATTTCAAAGAACTATGAGTCTGCACTCCAATGTCTCTTTCTTTTCATATCGTTCTTCGTAGCTCTCCTGAAAGGCTTTTTCACTTCCCCTCTGAACCTTCCTCTCGGTTCTCAATTGTATTGTCTACCTGACACCTGTTGTAAGCACACTTTTTCTTCCTTAATTAAATTTCTATCTTTTTTTATTTGGAAACTCTGGATTTGATTGTTTTCCATATCCCTTTTCAGAGAATATGCCTTGACTGTATTCTACACAGCTCCTCTCTATTAGGGTCATATTTGTTCTTACCTCACTGAAATTGGCTCTACCCCAGTTAATTACTCTTACTCTGGCTTGATGTTGTTATTTTCTACCATCATCCTAAACCTTACAAAACAATGAATCCTGGCTCCTAAATGTTCCTGAACAGACGCTCAATCTAGTTGGTCCACCTCATTTCCAGGAACCAGCTGTGCGTTCTTTCTTGTTGGACTAGATGCGTACTACTGCAGAAAATTTTCATCAACACTACATTCAAGTCATTAACTATTCTATAATGTAGGTATCTTGCTAAAATTTCCCTGCAGATTTGCTCCTCCACATTCTTCTCAGTGGTTCGTGATCGATAGACTATGCTGAGCCATATAATTGCACCCTTTTTATTCCTTACCGGTGACCAGATTGAGACAGTGCGTGAATCCTCTATGATGCCCTGTTTCTCCAGCACTGTAATGTTCTCCATAATCCAGCTGCCCCTGTTCCATTCCTTCATTTCCTACCTCTCTGAACATCTCTTTACCCAGGAATAGCACATAGTACTGCCCTTCTTTGAGCCAGGTCTCTGATATTGCCACAATGTCATATTTCAGCATGGAATCTATCTGAGAACTTTTTAGTCTTATTTATTGTGTTCTGTGCACTCACATAAATGCACAGAAATCCTGATTTGGACTTTATTACTTTCCCCCTTAATCTGAATTCATCTATTAACTTTATATTCTAATGCCATCTTTCTCCAAGTATGTTGTGCACCTTTGTATTCATGTGTAACATGCCTTGCTGGGTCACAAACAATCTAAGATTAACAAATATACATTGGTGAGAATTTTGAAAATACATTCTCAAAAATGCATTAATTCTAAAACTAATCCTTTTTTAAAGAAGTCACAGTTGCTAAAGAAAAATTTACAAATTAGTTATTAATTTCACACAAACAAAACACCCACAGGATACTAACTCAAAAAACAAAAAAATCCAAACTCACAATAAATGATATTAAAAATACATATAAAGCTCACAGTCTGCGTCACATTTCTACTTCTGCATTCGCTTGCAGGATCTTACAATTATTACATTTATGGTCCTGCTTGCTAATTTTCTACATATGTCCCTAAATTGTGATTTCAGGACCACATCTCTTCCAATATTGGTACTAACGTGGACCACGACCTCTTGCTGTTCACCCTGCCCCAGAAGAATGTCCTGCAGCCACTTTGTGATATCCTTGACCCAAACACCAGGGAGGTACATATCACCCTTGAGCCAAGTCTGCAGAAACAGAAATACCTGTCTGTTCTTGTAACTGACTTTCCCAATAACATCACCAAATCAGAAAATTATTATGGTGCAGAAAAAGCCCATGTGGCCATTGTGCCTGCAGTGGTTCTATTATTTGGTTCAGCTCTACTATCTAGTGGAATCCCCTACCTTTTCCCCATATCCTTGTACACTATTACTATCCAAAAACCCATCCAACACCCTCTTGAATGCTTCAACTGAACCTGCCTCCATCACATTGACAGGCATTGCATTCTGTACTTTAACAAATTGCTGAAAGAAAGTTTTTTTTCTCACATCACCCTGCTTTGTGTGCATGTTACTTTAAATTTAGGCTGTCTCATTCTTGTATCTTTTAAAAGTAGAAACAGCTTCACCCTATCTATTCTGTCAACTCCACCCACATTTTTGGAAACTTCAATCAAATTTCAATCAGGGAGAAGAGTCCCAACTTCTTCAATATATCCCCATAACTGAATATCTTATACCTGAAACAATTATAGTTAATCACTTCTGCACTCTACTCCAATGCATTTACAGCTTTCCTACAATGTGGCACCCGTATTTGTTCACAGTACTCCAACTGAGGTCTCAGAAATGTCTAGTATAAGTTCAACATCACCTCCTTGCTCTTGCAAACTATGCCACGATTAATAAAGCTGAGAACAGGATATGCTCTTCACTAATTATTCTCTCCACCTGGCCTCCATCTTCAATGATCTGTGCTTAGATATCCCAGGTCCCTCTTCTCCTACATCCCAATATTGCTCCTCATTTCTTCTTCCTCCCTTCCTGGCTAATAACTGAACTGCTGCTAGTGCCATAAATGTGGCTCTGACTGCACTGCCTTGAGAAATAAATGTCCTCCTCAGCCTCCAAAAAGGAAACCTGATAAATAAGCCAGTCCCAGGAGCCTCCTATATTATCTGTTTCTCTTGGACTGCCAGGCAGTCACCCATTCCTGTCCTTCTCCAGTCTGTGAACTGCAGCATGACCACGTCTCAGGACGTGCTTTCCACAGAACTCGTAGCCTCGTAGGTGGATCGATATGTGTCCAGCTACAGCTTGAGTTCTGTAAACCGGAACTTAGGTTCTCGCAGCTGAAAGTATATCCTGTGCATATGGTCATATGGGATCAGGGACATTTACTGTAGGATCAAGAACATCCCACATTTTACAGGCCATTATTCCACTTGACTGTCTTGGGCTGCCATGTCTTAAACTTACCTCCCTTGTATTAGCTTTACTCTACTTCCCTTACTCTACTTTTCTTATTTATCTTACCTTATTATAATAGCTCTGGCTTTCACTTATTCCTGGCATTTCTCAGTTAAACTACTTATTTAAAAAAACACACTTTACTGTGATTTACAGGCAGTCCCTAATATAGTTACTTATCAACCAATGAACCTACTGATTTTCTGTGAGGAGACTTTAGCTTTTTCTATTTTTTCTGAACTCAGAATGATCCCACTCTGACTCTAATTGAAGTGGTTAGATTTGACAGAATACTTTTAAAAAAGACTAAGATGAATAAAAGACTAAGAAGAAAAATTAGAATACAAGAGAACTCTAGCTAGAAATCTAAAATCAGATAGTAAAAGCTTCTTTAAACATTTGAAATGAAAAGTACTAACAAAGTGAACATGCGTCATCTAAGAAGTAAGTCTGAGGATTTAATGATGGAAAATAAGGATATGGCAGATGAATTAAACAGTTATTTTGCTTTGGTCTTCAATGGGGAATTACAAGCAACATCCCACAAAGAGTTGTATATCAGGAAATGAAAGGGAGGAAGTAGCAATAGAAAATTACAATCGCAGAGAAATGGTGCTGAGCAAATTGTTGGAACTATTTGCTGACAGGTTCCTGGTTCTTGATCGACTTCATTTTTAGTTTTAAAAGAAGTTATAATTAGATAGTTAATGCATTTTTATTCTTTATTTGAATGTGGGATTTACTTCAAGACCAGCAGCATTAGCTGCCCATCCTGAATTGCCCTTGAACTTCTAGGCCATTGCAGAGGACAGTTAAGAGTCAACCATATTGCTGTGGGACTGAAGTAACATGTAAGGATGACAGATCTCTTTTCTGAAAGAACATTAGTGAAGCAGGTGGGTATTTACAACAATGGATGATGGTTAACATGGTCATTATGAGTGAGACTGGCTTTTAGTGCCAGGTTTGAGGTGGGATGTAAGTTCCACCAGCTTCAGTGATGGGCATTGGAATCTGTTTTTCCAGGGGATTAGTCTAAGCCTCTGTCCAATAACATTACCCCTACATCACCATCTTCCCATTGGTTTAAGAGGAAATAAAAACAGGTTGTGTAATGCATGTAAATCTGCAAACGTGGTGAATAAGATTGGTGAGTTACAAGTGTAAATAGTCAGGTGCAAATATGATTTCATGGCAATAATGGAAATATAATTTAAAATGCTGAGGACTAAGCATTAAACATTCACAAACACAGTGTGCTTGTGAAAAGGTAGACAAACAAAAAAAGATGTGTGACTGCAGTGATTAGACAATTTGTTGTGGTGTTGGAAAGAGAGGATGTTTTTAGGGCAAGAGCAGATTTCTTTATAGAAATTGATGATATTCAATGGACCTTCAGGTATGAGGAGAGATAGAGGAACACAGATAATCACTGATGTGGAAGAGCTATAGTTAGATGATACTGAGTATTCCACTGTATCAATTGGAATAATGTTTGAGAGAATGGAAAGAACAAGAGGAATTTCTGAATTGTGTTCAGGAAAATTTCTTCAACTAGTATTTTTTCACTCCAACTAAGAAATAGGCATTTCTCATTTCTGGTGGTGGGAAATAAGGTTGATCAAATATATCAGGTGCCTGTGGAAGATTATGTATCATAAAGCATAGATCAGTAATGGAGAAGAACAAGGAGCAAGCTAAAATAGAGCATCTAAATTAGAAGAGGACTAACTTTAAGGAGATGAGAAAGGATTCAGTTAGGGTACTTCTAAACAACTTTTGACAGGAGGAACAGAACAACAGGTGATCTTTAATGAAAAGTTGTTTGAGATCCAGGTAGGTACAGTCCAGCACAAGCAATTGACAGGAGAATCAAAGCCAGGGTTCCCAGATAACCAGAGAAATAGAGAGTATGATAACGAGGGTATGTGATAAGTATTGTTATTGAGACTATGAGAAGACCTGGATATTAGGTTTTAGAACTTTGAGATCCTAAAGCTGTCCTACATCCAAATCCATATAACATCTTCGTATTGGAAGGTACTTAATATCATGCCGAGCAAAGTGATGAATGATATGTTATGATAACTGCTACTGTTTTGTAGTTACTAATTTAAGTCAAATTCTGGGGTTTCTACCAGTATTTTAAGGATAATATCTATGCTTGTGTTCATTTTTTTCTAAAAGCCATAAATCAGTGCTTATTGTTGCCTGAATAAACATAAAAGCAAATGGGTCTCTTCATCACTTACTCTTATTGTCTACTTCCTTCTCTGTTATCCTCTCCGGTTTTCATCATCTGGGCACTAGTCTGGCAGACCCAATTGCTAGCCCATTGTTAAACGTGTCTGATTTTCATACCATTGAAATCAACAGAGTAAAACTTGAGTACTTTGTGTAAAAGGTGGACAATTCACTTTACCAGAGGAACAATACCCAGGTGGCTAAGCGACAAAATTGCATCTCTTTTATTCTCTTTTTTTCATTTAGGTTGGACATATTTTTCATTATGGTATCTTTGTTTGACCCCTAAATTTTAATATTATGTTCATGAAATTTTCATAAATGAATAATTATTAGATTTTTTTGAACTAAACTTTTCAATACTATTTTGTGCTTTTATTTTATCTTCTATTTCATCCCATATGTGTGTTCCAATCTTTGACTGGTGTCTGTAAAAGAAACCAGAAATCTTTCTTTTACCGATTTTTACCGTTATAAAACTATCCCTGGCTGCACGAAGGGCTTTATTTCCTCATTGTACTTCAGGCTGCAAATTCCCAGTCTGTAGTCCTTCAAGTAGTTGCAGTATTCCTGCTGGACTGTTGAGGTGACATTCTCACCATAGAAATCTCTAGTTTTCAACAAGATTGCAAGGCTAGCAACAAGCATCCTTGTTTAGCTACTGACACCGAACTCCAAGCCAAAACAGTGAATGTTGGAAATTTGCAAAGAAAAAGGGAAAATACTCAAAGTAGTCAGTAGGCTAGGCCTACTGTTTCTCCTGTATATTGTTTCCTGTATCTCCTGAATATAAGAAGCCACAGACTTAATAATATATCTGTTTTAAATATTGTAGAGCTAACCAATGCCACAGAAAAGATATGTGAGCTCAATATTTGTATTTGAAGTGAACCCCTCGAAGATAGAATCATTTAACAGTTACGGTATAGAGGAGACTATTCAGCCCATTAAATCTGAGGACACTTCCTGTAATACCAACTCACCTAGTCATACTTCCTTGCCTTTTTCCTTAGACCTGAAACTGTTTTCTTCAACAAATTATCCAGTTCCCTTTTGAAAATCATGATTGAATCCGCCTCCTCCGCATTCCCAATCCCAACGAAGCCTGCAGAAAATGTTATTTTTTCAAATGTTGCCATTCCTTCTTTTGCCAATAATCTTATATCAGTGTCCTGTGGTATTTGATCCTTCTGCCAACACAACTCATTCATGTCTACTCACTCCATCTAAATCTCTCATCATTTGGAAAACTTCCATCAAATCCTCTCTTATTCTCCCTGTATCAACAAGAACAGCTCCAGCTCCTCTATTTTATTCATATAACTCCACTTCTCTTTGCTTCACTTCATTTACACTTGCTGCTTTCTTCGCCATTTGCCCAGCTCTTTGTTGCTTCCCTCATTCTGTTCACCAGTCACCCAACCCTATACTGCTAATGGTGCCATTTTTTTTTAATGAAACATTTAATAGATCTCTCAGGTGGCCTCACTGTTTTGAAGAAGAGCTGGAGAACTATCCTCATTAACCTGGTCAATACTTATCCTTCAATCAGCAGATAACCTGACTATTATCACTTTATTGATTTTGGAACTGCTGTGTGCAATTTGGTTGCCATGTTTCCCACTTTACAACAGTAAATATGCTTCCTTGGTTATAAAGGAACTTGTCATTTTCTGTGGCTATATAAGGAGCTACATAAATGCAAGCTTTTCTCTTTTCTTTTTAAATAAATCACTTTTCAGGAATTTCAATCACAATAATGATAAAACATTGGATGAAAACATCTCTTTATGTCACCTATGGCTCATTATCCTAAATCCACGTCCCTCCGTTACTAGTCCTTTGAACATCAGGAACAGATACTCTTTATTTAGTCTATCTAAAACTGGAATGATTTGGATCACATCTCTTCTAATTGACCCCTTACATTCTCTGCTTTCAAGGAGAGCAATCCCAGTTTCTTCAGCCTCTCCACATTAATGAAATCCTTGTGACATTTTAATAAATTTTTCTGTGTCCACTCTGATACCTTAACCTCTTTTGTCAAATGTGATGTCAGGCTTCAAGCAGGAGGAGTGGGATAGTGGTGGGGGCTTCCCAATGTGTGCCTTAGTCAGAGTCCAGTCGGAGTATTGTGTTCAGTTTTGGGCATCACACCTCAAGGACAGATTATTGGTCCTAGAAGGGAGCTTAATACAGATTCAGCAAAATAATAGCAGGGCAAAAGGAGTTATTTTATGAGGATAGGGTTACCTTGAGTTAGAAGGCTAATTGAGATCTTTAACAATGATAATAAAAGACTTGATTTGGAGACGCCGGTGTTGGACTGGGGTGAATGAAGTTAAAAACCACAAAACACCAGGTTACAGTCCAACAGGTTTATTTGGAAGCACTAGCTTTCACAGCACTGCTCCTTCATCAGGTGGTTGTGGAGAATAAAATTGTAAGACACAGAATTTATAGCAAAAGTTTACAGTGCAATGTAACTGAAATTATATATTGAAAAACACCCAGATAGTTTGTTAAGTCTCTCATCTTTTAGAATGATTATGTAGGTTTCAGTTCTTTCATATGTAAATCGCAAAACTTTTTTAAAAAGTTACATTCTCAAGTGAAATTTAACATATGCTGTCATGTCAGCCCAGATAAGGTATTGAAGGTGTCAACTCCCTGTGAGGCTGTCTATCAGACTGATTCTAATCTAAAAAAAGCATATTTACAGAATCTTACTTGGATTCATGCAGTTTTTGAGCAAAGTAAAATATAATTCTGCAAGTACAAATTCACCCCACAAACTTATATGTGTATGTGTGCATATGGGTGAATGTGTGTGTGGGGCGGGGTGGGGGTGGTTATGAGTGTCTGTGAGAGGGTGTGTGTATGTGTTTGAGTGTGAGTGTAAAGGAGTTTAAGTCGATGAGAGGGTGTGTGCGGGAGTGTATGACAACAGATCTGAGTGTGTGTTTGTGTGTCTGTCTGTGTGTGTGTGTGTAGTGCAATGGTGATCACCTGTAATGTGACATGAACCCAAGGTCCCGGTTGAGGCCCTCCCTATGGATACTGAACTCGGCTAAGGACTTCATCCAAAAAAAGACTATGGAGTACGGTGCTCAACTCCTCGACCACCAGTTCCGATGTGTCACAGTGAGGAACCGTAATGACCTCCTTACGAGACAGACACGAGCTGCAACTGACAGGGTACCCTTCATTGTCCAGTACTTCCCAGGAGCCAAATAGCTATGCTATGTTCTTCACAGCCTGCAACACCTTATCGATGAGGATAAGCACCTTGCCAAGACCTTCCTCGCGCCTTCTCTTCTCGCCTTTAAACAGCCACCAAGTCTCAAACAGATCATTATTTATAGAAAACTGCCCGGCTTTCAGGACAATACCATACAACCTTGTCACAGTAGAAGCTGCAAGACGTGTAAGAATGTTGGCACGGATACCACCATTATGCATGGGTCACCTTCACCATATACGTGGCAGGTACTCATGCGGCTCAGCCAACATTGTCTATCTCATACACTACAGGTAAGGATGCCATGAGGCATGGTACATTAGCGAGACCAAGCAGAGGCTAAGGCAATGGATGAATGGACACTGCACAACAATCAACTGACAGGAGTGATCCCTCCCAGTCAGAGAACACTTCAGTTGTCCGGGACTTTTTACCTCGGACCTTCAGGTGACTTTCCTCTAAGACGGACTTTGGGACAGGCAACAACGAAAAGTGGCCGAGCAGAGGCTGATAGCCAAGTTTGGTACCCATGAGGATGGCCTCAACAGGGACCTTGGGTTCATGTCACACTACAGGTGACTCCATTGCACTATACATACACACAGACAGATACACACACTCAGACCCTCTCTCATACACTCCCACGCACACCCTCTCACAGACTTAAACTCCTTTACACTCACACACATAAACACACCCTCCCACAGACACTCATAACCAACTCCCCCTCCCCCCACCCCCCAACACACACACATACACCACATGCACACATACACATATACGTATAAATTCGTGGGGTGAATTTGTACTTGCAGAATTACATTTTACTTTGCTCAAAAACTACATGAATCCATGTAAGATTCTGTAAATATGCTTTTTAAGATTAGAATCGGTCTGACAATTGTGGCACAGACAGCCTCACAGGGAGTTGACACCAAATGTTAAAGTGCACTTGAGAATGTAACTTTTTAAAAAAGTTTTGCGATTTGCATATGAAAGAACTGAAACCTACATGATCATTCTAAAAGATGAGAGACTGAACAAACAATCCAGGTCTTTTTCAATATATAGCTTCAGTTACATCACACTGTAAACTTTTGCTATAAATTCTGTATCTTACAATCTTATTCTCCACAATCACCTGATGAAGGAGCAGCACTCTGAAAGCTAGTGCTTCCAATTAAACCTGTTGGACTATAACCTGGTGTGTGATTTTTAACTTAATAAAAGATTTGAAAGCTTTGATGATAGTGTGGATAACTGATCGCTTTTTAATCACTTAATGGATGTGGTTGTCAATGGCTGGGTCTGTATTTTATTGCCTATCTGCAAAAAAGGAGAACTGGAATTTATTTAATCAGAGGTCAAGAAGAGAAATAGTGGGTGAACCTCCATGGGTTTCAATTTATAATCGCCCAAAGAGCAGCCACAAATCAGCAATGATAATATTAACCAGCCGAAACAAAAGCCAAAACCTTCGAACCCTGGGCTACACTACATTTCACAGCAATCTGTAAAGATTTTGGAAAGCTGTCACAAATTGAATGAGAAGGAATTACTGACAATCCTAAAGTATAAAAGACATAAAGATTGAGAACTGCCCTGAACTAACTAGGTATTTCAACACTCAGCTAAGTAGATTCACAAACTGATCATTCGTATTGATAACCAAGTTAGATACTGATACATCTGTAATAATAAAAACAGAAAATGCTTGAGAAGCTCACCAGGTATAGCAGCAGGTGCTAGCAAAGAAATGGTCTGTGTATTTTGATAAAATTTGACTGACAGATAAATTCACGTGCTCTATCATTCCTATGTATTACAAATCAACAAACTACCATAAATGTCATGCTGCTGATTCTTGTGTCTTCTCCCAAAAACTATGAATCATTACAGTGTTGAAGCTAAACCTGAGAGGTTAGATTGCATTCTTTTTAATATTATAGTTGACCCATATATTCTGATGATCAGTTAGTCTTTGGAGCACTGTTAAAACAGTGCATTATCCTAGATACAGCAGGTTCCAGATTTGGACTTCCAATGGACAATTCCCTGTGTCTGGAAGCCTCTAAAAAAACCCTTCAGATTGGAGAATTTAGAGGGAACTGCTTCATTGAGTCTGTAGTAATCCATGAAAAGGTAGATGGTTAAAATCTACTCTAACCTTTGGGTAATGATTAAGCTCTAAATTACCATACACACACCCAGCAACACCTCCCCTGATCCTCCTTCAGATACCTAACAACAACCATCAACTAGACTTGAACAATTCAACATGGCTCCAGATCCTCTCCTGAGAGCGAGCATTTCCTCCCACCATAGAACTTCCCACCATTCCCCTGTAAACCTGGATGCTACCACCTTTTGGCACCAATAGCCCCAGCTTCATGCTGACTTCAAACACAGTGACCTGTCACCTCAACATCCCAATGCTGGCCCCAAAAGCAACCTCACCTTGCCTGACCTGACACTCTAATGGTTATAAAATCCTTCTTTAGCTGGCTTCTTGCCAGTTCCAATGTTGCCAACTTGAAAGTTCCTCTGGCAGACATGCCACTATTTCTGGCCCTGACACTAATCATTCCTCTCACTGTTGGTTCCAACATTCTCCTTCACCCAGCCTCAACACACCTATGCAGTTAGCCAAGCACTTCCAAGCACTCCATCACTTACCTGGCACCCTAACCCCTCAACCAAATACCAACTTTACCCCGCACTTATCTTAGAGATTTATTCTTTCACAGGAGCTGTCAACTTCAACATTCCTGGATATTTCAATCACTGGAACATGGCATATTTACGACTGCAAATGGGGAATGTGGTTTGATTTTCCTGTTTAGCCTACAATATAGGGGAACTCTGTTGATTTCAGTCTAGGTCCACATTTCTGAAAGAACCAAGATCAAATCTCCAGCTTGAAATTTGGAGCTCGGTATAACAAAGAAAACAGTATGAGCTGGGTGGCAATCTGACTGTGACTGCCTCTTCTTGAAATATCCAGGCCGTTCTATCGCCCCAGCCATCAAACCCATTGGAGGATATCATCTAGGATCATACAAATCTCTAAATCATTTTATCCTGTAGATAATTCTGAATGTAATAGCTTTCATTATGATAAACTGTCGGACATACCCTTTTTTTCCCTCTATATTACCAGGAGAGTGCTATGTTTTATTGCTTTTATTGCCTTATTGTAGAACATAATTTTTGGGAATGCTGAGCCTTCACACATTATTGTTAACCAAGCACATTCTTGCAAATGGTTCAGTGAGGGGAAGAAGAGGGGGAAGGATGTGATGTGCACTGTATTTCATATTGCAATTTGAACACTGGAAAGCTTCCTGTTTGAAGCAAGCATCCCATAGCAAGTGCTATCCAGGGTATCTATTTTATTACTTGTTAAATTTAATGCAAATATTCTAGAACCTGAAATTTAAAAAACATTGCATTACCACATAAATATGAGTATTTATAAGATATGCTCAGAAAGTGTTCATAGCCACTTGCAAGCAGTCCAGGTATTCCTTGCACAGCATACAATATATGCCTGGAGCACCTGTAAATTACATTAATTCAATAGCATTACTTTATTTCATAAAGTCAGTCCAATTGTATGATGTGAAATGCAGGTGGGGTATACAAGGCTGAAACTGGGGAATAGAGAATTCAGTTTGAAGCGTGGTTTATAGGACTGGTGGAGATCAGAGAGGAGAGAGGTCATGGGAGGAATTTAAAGCATACAGCTTAGAACTTTGAATTTGAAGCATTGAGAGAATGAAAGCCAATATTGATAAGTAGAGAGTTGCAGTGAGAGGTGACCTGCTGCACAACAGATTTTGAGTTGTATTGTTTTGATGAGTGAATTTATTTTTTTTACGGAAAAGAGAGGGAAAGTCTGATTTAGACTACAAGTTAACTTATGTATAAGTTGCAAGATCCAAATTGCCTCAAAAATCGTGAAGAAAAATGTCCACAATATTCTTTTTTATTGAAGATCAATATTACAGTCTCTATTCACTACGAGTCTTGCCATATCTTCTTGACATTCACAAATATATTCCTTCCTATTCTTTAGCATTTTAACCATTCCACATTCTGCTTGTCCCTGCCACTTTCTTTCTTAGCTTGTGATTCTAATTTAAATTCTCTTTTACTGTTGCTTTATCATGTGAAATTGCTTCAGAGTGTAAATCAGCAGCAGATTCTGAACTTAAATCAGGGGTGAAAGTGGAAAATTGCTAGTTTAATAAAATGGCAATAGGGAAAAAAAGTAACTAGTGATTTGATATACCGATATACAGTAGTGCTGAAAGTGTCCCCTTTGTCTGAAAGAGATAAGTGCACCATTGGAAAGAAAACAGCGATGAAAGACCTGAGCTGAGCAGCAATCCATGTGTACAGAGTTTCATCCTTGCCTAAGAATAAGTTAAATTCCATATCTTACAAGTGAATATACAATTACACCAAATCAAAAGCAAGAAATGATTCCAAACTATATTTCTAAAGTAATAACACCAGGAATCTGCAATTATCTTTATCACCTCTACCAATGGACACAAACTAGCAATAAAGTTCAGTATTTATGTAAGCATGCTAACTTCTCATTTTTTCAAAAAGATCAACCTGATAGACCACACATCTCTGTGCTCATCACATACTTTTTTCAAAAATATTTTTATTGAGAAATGTTTTCTTTACAAAACTATAAAATATAACAATTTAAAATTGTAACAAAAATATAATGAACTAACTACTACTCTATTCTACAAATCAAATCAAAACTAGACTCACTACAGCGCAAGGTAAAAACAATGACTGCAGATGCTGGAAACCAGATTCTGGATTAGTGGTGCTGGAAGAGCACAACAGTTCAGGCAGCATCCAAGGAGCTTCGAAATCGTCATTTCGGGCAAAAGCCCTTCATCAGGAATAAAGGCAGTGAGCCTGAAGCGTGGAGAGATAAGCTAGAGGGGGGTGGGGGTGGGGAGAAAGTAGCGTAGAGTACAATAGGTGAGTGGGGGAGGGGATGAAGGTGATAGGTCAGGGAGGAGAGGGTGGAGTGGATAGGTGGAAAAGAAGATAGGTAGGTAGGACAAGTCCGGACAAGTCATGGGGACAGTGCTGAGCTGGAAGTTTGGAACTAGGGTGAGGTGGGGGAAGGGGAAATGAGGAAACTGTTGAAGTCCACATTTATGCCCTGGGGTTGAAGTGTTCCGAGGCGGAAGATGAGGCGTTCTTCTCCCAGGCGAATGGTGGTGAGGAGCGGCGGTGAAGGAGGCCCAGAACCACCATGTCCTCAGCAGTGTGGGAGGGGGAGTTGAAATGTTGGGCCATGGGGCGGTGTGGTTGATTGGCGCATTTGTCCCGGGGATGTTCCCTAAAGCGCTCTGCTAGGAGATGCCCAGTCTCCCCAATGTAGAGGAGACTGCATCGGGAGCAACGGATACAATAAATGATATTAGTGGATGTGCAAGTAAAACTTTGATGGATGTGGAAGGCTCCTTTAGGGCCTTGGATAGAGGTGAGGGAGGAGGGGTGGGCGCAGGTTTTACAGTTCCTGCGGTGGAAGGGGAAAGTGCCAGGATGGGGGGGTGGGTTGTAGGGGGGTGTGGACCTGATCAGGTAGTCATGGTGGGAACGGTCTTTGCGGAAAGCAGAGAGGGGTGGGGAGTGAAATATATTCCTGGTGGTGGGGTCTGTTTGGAGGTGGCGGAAATGTCGGTGGATGATTTGTTTAAGCGAAGGTTGGTAAGGTGGAAGGTGAGTACCAGGGGCGTTCTGTCCTTGTTACGGTTGGAGGGGTGGGGTCTGACGCCGGAGGTGTGGGATGTGGATGAGATGCGTTGGAGGGCATCTTTAACCATGTGGGAAGGGAAATTGCGGTCTCTAAAGAAGGAGGCCATCTGGTGTGTTCTGTGGTGGAACTGGTCCTCCTGGGAGCAGATCCGGCGGAGGCGGAGGAATTGGGAATACGGGATGGCATTTTTGCAAGAGGTAGGGTGGGAAGAGGTGTAATCCAGGTAGCTGTGGGAGTCGGTGGGTTTGTAAAAAATGTCAGTGTCAAGTCAGTCGTCATTAATGGAGATGGAGAGGTCCAGGAAGGGAAAGGAGGTGTCAGAGATGGTCCAGGTAAATTTAAGGTCAGGGTGGAATGTGTTGGTGAAATTGATGAATTGCTCAACCTCCTCGCGGGAGCACGAGGTGGCGCCAATGCAGTCATCAATGTAGCGGAGGAAGAGGTGGGGAGTGGTGCCGGTGTAATTACGGAAGATCAACTGTTCTACATAGCCAACAAAGAGACAGGTTTAGCTGGGGCCCATACGTGTGCCCATGGCTACCCCTTTGGACTGGAGGAAGTGGGAGGATTCAAAGGAGAAATTGTTAAGGGTGAGGACCAGTTCGGCTAAACAAATGAGAGGTCGGTGGAAGGGTACTGTTGGAGACGTCTGGAGAGGAAAAAACGGAGGGCTTGGAGGCCCTGGTCATGACGGATGGAGGTGTAGAGGGCTTGGATATGCATGGTGAAGATGAGGCGTTGGGGGCCGGGGAAACGGAAGTCTTGGAGGAGGTGGAGGGTGTGGGTGGTGTCTCGAACGTATGTGGGGAGTTCCTGGACTAGGGGGGATAGGACAGTGTCGAGGTAGCCACACCGAGGCTCCCAACCTTCGAGAGCATTAATTATTAGAGCAGTATTTATTCCAAATTCTTTCTCCCAGAGCACAAGGCTCGCTAAACCTAATCATCATGGCTAAACAAATGCCCTAATTAAAATGGCAGACAAGTCTGCTTCCAGATAATTCAAAAAGAGCTGCCATGTCTTATAAAACAGTTCTGTTTTGTGGTGCACCATGTTTGTGGGGAAATCCAAAGGGATGTGCTCCATAATAAACGTACGCCACCCCAGCAGCCCCAGAGGGTTCCCAGTCACACAGCTCATCAAAATGTTCTTGCTCATACAGTAAATGAGAATGTTAAATTGCTTTTTCCATGTGCAACTAAGGAAGATAAATTCGGCAAGCCCAAGAGAAGAGAGACCAGGTCTACCTTAACTTGGGTCTCCAGGACCCCCTCTATTACTCCTGCCACAGCGTTTCAGTACCTACGAAGCTTGTGGCATAACCACAAACAACGGATGAGGGTACCTATGCTTATTCTGCATTCGGGGCACATTGGAGATGCTCCCTTTTTGAATTTCACAAGACGATCTGGAGCCAAATGAACCCTATGGAGAACCTTCAACAGCAGGGTATGTGTTCTGTTACAGTTCGAGATCTTTCTCGCATTCTCCCAAATATCCTCCTATGTCTATGAGGAGATTTCAACTCCCAACTCTTGCTACCAAGACCTCACATATCGCTCAATATCATTCAAGGCACTGCACCCCAGTAAGTGGTAGAGAATACTAACCAAGAGAGTGCTTATGGCATGAAGCACTCTCCTCTCTGTGTCAGACCTATAGAGGTTGGTCAAAAGCGTAGTCTTTTTTGGAGGAAGTCCTTCACCTGAAAGTAACAAAAAAGATCTCTGCTGGGCAATTCATACATGCAACTCATTTGGTCGAAGGGCCTCATGACCTCCCCCTCAACCAGGTCTCCCAAATAGGACACTCCCCTAGTTGCCCACAGTTTGAATCCAGGATCCATCATCCTTGGCCAGAATCCCGGTGTACCAACTATGGTGTTAAGAAAGGAGGTTTTAGATAAACTGTGCTCGCTCTGTCGCATAGCTCACCATGCTTTGACTGTATTAGTAATGATTGCATTTCGACAGTATTCTATAACTGTCCTCATCTTACCCAAACTACAGACTAGTATGGGAGCACTTTGCCTGGAAGGCCTCAATATCCAACCATATTGATCACGAGTCCTCACAAGCCCAGTCACTCACGAAGGACAGAAAGGAGATTAATGGTATCTCTTCATATCCTGAAAGTCTACTCCTCCCAACCCTTTGGGTAACTGCAATTTGGCAAACTTAATGAGGGGCCACCTGTGATGCCAAATAAAAGAACTAAGCCAACCAATGAGTCTCCGCAACATTTACCCGGGAAACATCAGAGGGAGCATTCGCATGGATATAACAGACGAGGAAGGACATTCATTTTGATAAGGGCTATTCGGCCTAACCAAGAGATTAGAAGAACCTCCTATCTTTGAAGGTCTTGTCTAATTTTGTCAAGCAAATGAGCAAGGTTAGCCTTAAATTAAAAAACTAGCCACCAGGATACATGAACATCAACTAACCACTCTCACTGGTATCCTTATATATATATATGAGGAAGGATACCACTTCGACTGGGACAACACGTCTATCCTAGGACAAGCCAAACAGAGACACGCACAAGAATTCCTAGAAGC
Organism: Chiloscyllium punctatum; assembly: GCF_047496795.1. Taxonomy (NCBI): domain Eukaryota; kingdom Metazoa; phylum Chordata; class Chondrichthyes; order Orectolobiformes; family Hemiscylliidae; genus Chiloscyllium; species Chiloscyllium punctatum. The sequence goes on along the minus strand of NC_092747.1, from coordinate 59,993,557 downwards.
ATGGCATTCCAACTGGAACTCTATCAACAAACATATTGACTTGGATCCCATTTATCACCGCCTGAACGGGAAATGACATCATCAACTCAAGGAAACCTGTACTTCATCCAGAGGCTCATTGATGATGTTACCCAGTATGGTGACAAAACGTCTGAAAATGAACCTAACAGCTCAGCAAGCATACCTACATCCAGAATCTCAACCTGACCTACAAATCTTCTCAAAACTCGCTATTTATAAGTCTTTGTAGAACTCACTCGGGAGACCATTAGAGCTGGGTGCCTTCCCAGTTTGGAGCTGTCTTACTGCCTTCTGTATCTCTTGCACTGTTAAGGGGATGTTAAGAAGAGACGTCTGTTCCGAGGTCAAATCTGGAAGGTCCAGGTTCTTAAAAAATGACTCCATCTTAGCCCACCTTTCCTCGCAGCATTCCGACTGATATAGCTCAGAGTAAAAACTCCGAAATGCTGCATTGATCCTTTTCGAGTCACATGTAAGAACCCCAGTGCCTTCTCTAGTTGATGTAATGGACTCTTTTTCCTGGCCAGATATTTGCCTGGCCTATCGCCATGCTCAAACATACATTGTTTCATGAAAGAGAGTTCTCTCTTCACTGTCTGTGTGAGCTGGAGTTCAAAGCAACCAGAAGAGCTGTGACTCGTTGCAATTTAGTCACTGACAGCTATCAAAATATGCTGTCTCAAGCTGCCTAGAACTGTGCCTCGAGCAGATGTTGCTGCTCTCCCTTCTGTCAGTTCCGGCTAGCAGAATAAGAGATAACTATCCCCCTAGTTTAGCAGTCGCCCAGAGTATAGACGGGTTACTAGCCATACCCAGATTGATAGCTTTGAACACATTGAACTCGCTTGAGAAGTTTTGAACAAACTTACTGTCTTTGAGAATAAAAGGATTCATTCGCCAATGCTGCAAACCTGTTCTGTTGCCCTTAATCTCAACCAACAAATATATTTGTGTGTATTAAAGAAAAAGGTGAAATCCCTACCCGCAGGGTGGAGACATCTCCAAACGTCCACCAGCCCCAATTCCACGCATAAGTCAACCAGTTGCTTGGATTGCTGAGAGATATTTGGGGGACCTCTGGGCATTCTATCCATTGTGGGGTCCTTGAGCGAATTATGATAGTGTGATAGTGTGTCGCATTCCAAGGGCAACCGACTTAGAAACTGCATCAGTCAGGAATTTGAGGGAGTGTGCCGGGGACAGTAAACATTTTGGATGTCATACTGTTCACCATGTATTAAAACTTTAAGGATTACAAACCACCCATATTCATTTTTAACTTGATCTAATTACTGAAATGGATGACTCTTCTTGACAATAATGACCACTCCCCTGCTCATAGTGTTAAAGGATGAAAAAAACACTTGATCAAACCCACCCTGCTGTAACTTTAGGTGCTCCTTATCATCAAGGTGGTTCCTTGCAACAGGTCAATATCAACCCTCTCCTTCCTGAGATTTGAAAGTACCTTTTTTCTCGTGACCAGTGAGTGGCTCCCCTTAATATTCCAGGTGCACCATTAGAGGAGACACCTAGCCATATCCCTCTACTACAATTCTTGAATCCCTGGAAGGAAGAATCCTACTCACAATGTGCCACGTGTAAATAAATGGAGAGTAATAGAATATAAAAATGCACACAATGAAACTACATCAACAAAACTTTCAAAAACTACCTCTACTAAAAACCAACAAACTAAATCAATTATAACATACAAAAAACGTTTGATGGGAGACTCTCCCCCCTGCCCACAGGGGACGCTTACACGACCCACATATACCTCCATAATTACTTTTAGCTTGAACCACGCCCCAAACCCAGGAGAAGGATTTTAAAAAGTATTATGGACAAAGAAATTAAAAGTGGGCACTTCACCCATCCCCAACCCTACATTGACATCAATTATCACTGTAAATTAAAACCAACAACACTTTCTGTCATAAAATGATAAAGAGAAAGGAGAAGTATATGAGAAGGGAAAAAAGGGGAAAAGAAAAGAGAAACATTATTGGACCATCCAGTCTATTTCAAAGTGTCCAGCAGGTTCTTGGCTTTTTCTGCGGAAGCAAATACATGCACGGACACTTCATGGTTAAAACGGAGCACTGCCGGGTACCTGATGGAATATTGAATATCCAGATCCCTCAGTCTCTTCTTCACCTCTTCAAAGGACTTCCTCTTGTGGATCACAGCTGCAGAAAAGTCCTGTTAAAAAAAAAGAGAATCTTTGATCCTTTATAAACCAAGGCCTGTGGATCTATTCTCAGTGATGTGGAGGCTTCCATTACCTTTTATTTGTCCCTTTAGGACTAGAATTGCTCTAGGACCAGACAGGGGTGCTGGTCTGAACCAGGCCTGCGCACCACCATTGAATGAGCTCTTTTAATCCGCACCTGGCCTAGAAATCATTGCAGCCATTCTTCGAAAAAAACTGGTTGGCTGCTCACTTTCCTCTCGGTCTGGCAGCCCAAACACTTGGATGTTTTTTCTTCGACCTTGATTCTCGAGATCGTCGACCTGTTCTACTAAGACCCGTACCTGCTTCTCCAGAGCCTGGATATATCCTGCCAAGGAATTGACTGCAGTCTCTGACGTCATGTTCTGCCACTCGACCTCCTCCACTTGCTTCCCAAGACTTTAGCTCCTGTTCATGCTTCTGCAGCAAGGCCAGGATCGGTTGCAGTTTGGTGCAATTCTCTTCAATCAATGCTTCGATTTTCTCCCGGAGTTTCGAGAACTCTGCAGCCAGGCCTTGTTGGATACGTCAGTCCATCGGGATTTCAGGGGAGGTTGTAGCTGCAGGTGTGCCCGATGCTGCAGGTGTGCCCGATGCTGCAGGGTTGTGTCCTGCCTGATCTGATTTACTCTGTCCTTTGCCTTTAGTCATGTTCCCTTACTAAAAAAAAGGAATGTAGCAATCCTACTAATATTAAACTATCAATTTTCTTCAAAATAGCAAAGATGAGGAGGGTAAAAGCACCACTTTGCCTAACGCAGACCAAAAAATCGCCGCCATCTTGGATCCCCCAGTCATCACATTCTAAGGTGGGAATCGAAGGCAGATCTACTGGCCCAGAGGTAGCGTTGCCATCACTGCACCACAAGACCCTTGATCCAAATCTTTATAACGGCAAATTATCAGAACTAATACCATAGAACATGAGACACATTGCAGAACTCAGATATAGTTAAAGAGTTTCTTGTTTAGCAGTAAAATCATAGCAGAGACATACTTAAAGCAATTTACAAAAGAAGAAAATGCGATTGAGAAAAAAGCTTGTCCCACAACAAATTATTCAGGTTAGAAATGCATGGTCTGAAAACGTGGAGGTAATTTCAATTGAGGCATTCAAGATAGCATTGGATGATTATATAAATAGGAACAATTTCAAGGCAAGAGAATGTCCTTAAGGTAATACTCATTTGGACAGCCTGTGCACACATGATAGGCCAAATGGCCTGTGGAACTGTACAGAATACTGGAAGGCCTGGACAGAGCCTGGGCATGTTGGGAAGATATTTCCATTTGTAGGAGAGACTAGGACCCAAGGGCATAGCCATAGAGGAAAGGGAAGATTGTTTAGAACGGAGGTATGGAGAAACTTCTTCAGACAAAGAGTGGTGAATCTATGGAATTTATTGCCATAGAAGGCTGTGAAAACCAGGTCATTGAGTATATTTAAGACTGAGATAGATAGGTTCTTGAGTATCAAGGTTTATGGCGAGAAAGCAGGAGAAGTGGTTGAGAAACATTATCCGCCATGATTGAATGGCGGAGCAGATTCGATGGGATGAATGGCCTAATTTCTGTTCCTATGCCTTATGAATAATTAAATATCACACAATCAATTAATTTAATTTGCTGTTGTGCCAGCATGTAATAATTGGATAAATGTTGTACTTACATAGCACTTCTCATGTCCTTGGAATATCCCAAATTATTTTACATCCAATCAAGTACTTTTAAAGGAAGGACAATGGTCAATTTTCACACGTCAAGTTCAACAATCAGCAATGTGATAATGACCAGATAATCTGATTTTTACTTATGTTTACTTAAGTTACTCAATGGATAAATATTGGCGAGAGCATTAGGCGGCATGGTGGTTCAATGGTTAGCACTGCTGCGTCACAGCACCAGGGACCCAGGTTCAATTCGACTTTCAGGCAACTGTCTGTGTGGAGTTTGCACATTCTCCCTGTTTCTGCGTGGGTTTTGATGGAGCTCCAGTTTCCTCCCACAGTCCAAAGTCCAAGTTAGGCGGATTGGCCATGGTAAATTACCCATAGTGTCCAGGGATGTGTAGGTTAGGTGTGTTAACCATGAGGAAATGCATGGTTACAGGGATAGGATAGGAGGTGGGTCTGGGTGGGATGCTTTTTGGACGGTCAGTGTGGGCTTGTTGAGCTGACTAGTCTGTTTCCACACTGTGTGGATTAGTTCCTCTGATCTTCCTCAAGATACTATCCAGGAATCCTAACTGCCCCTAGCTTAGAAAGCAGACAAGACTCCAGTTTAACATCTCATCTAAACAATGGCATTTGTGATACTCCTCTTAATATTGCATTTGAAGTGTCAACCTTCAGTTTGTACTCAAGTCTCCTGCAGAGTTTGAACCTCTAACCATTTAACACAGACAAAAATGGAGCTACAGTAGATACACCATTAACTCATACAATTTTATTTAATCATAGCCCAATCCTGCTTCTGGGGCTTTTACTATGAAAGTTATGAAGTATAATAATGCTGATTATCGGTATGCCATTATAATTGGGGATTTGGGTTGACATTTTGGCTGATCTTGCATCTTTACCAACAGTAATGGAAAACATCTTTGAGAACAAGTGAAGTCATAGCTTCTAGAAACAATGTGCTCTTTGCCTTATCATAAAAGACAGAAGCCTGGAAATATCCAACAGATCAGATTGTCTGTTAGTTACGCTGAATAGCATTCAAATTTACGTACATACTTTGTATAATCTAGAGATCTCAAATAGGTAAACAAAATTATACCTGCATTAATTTTTCTGAGCTTCTTTCAAACATAACGCAAATCTAGAACTGAAATTTGCAAAGCTTCATTCATTCTTAACATTGATAGAATGTTCTTTATGTTGTATTTATTTGATTCCTTTGTAAACTTTAATCAAATTAAGTGCTACGTTTCCTGCAGTTGTTATTGGATGGGGGCGGAGGGGGGGCGGTGGGTGGAGGGGGTGGAGAGGTGGGGAATGATGGGGTTCCTTCCATTTACAAGTACTTAAGAGGTGGGGATGGGGGAATCCTCTGAACATTTAATTAAGTCAATTTACAGTATCTAACTGCACCTGGCTAAATTCCCACTGAACATACACTGAATAAATGAATTGACATCAATAACTATAATTTAAGGGCACAGAATAACATTGGGCATGACACTTGTGATTTTAAAATAATCTCCATATAATTTGATATCTTAGCTACATTATTTTGTAAATTCTCAGGAGTTCTGTACTGCTTTTTGAAGAGGCATCATTTTGTGAAAAAATAATTTCTAACATCTTTTGTTTTCTCAGCTACAAAAAGACACGATAGGTTTGCCATGTTGTGCATGATTCTCTTTTAACAAGTGAAGTCATAGCTTTTAGAAACAATTTGTTCTTTGCCTTGTAATAAAAGACAGAAGCCTGAAAATATCCAGCAGATCAAACTGTCTGTTAGTTACGCTGAGTAGGCATCCAAACTTACATACATACTTTGTACAATCTAGAGGTCTCAAATAGATAAACGAATAAAACACATTTTATAAAGTGAATTCTTCCACTATACCACAGTAGATTTGTTTTTGTTGTATCATTTTTCATACACTATTTTCCAAGGTCAAATGTCCATATTTAGCTGATAAACCTGTACAAATGGATGTAATTATAAGTCTTTAATCAGTTTCCCCTACCCCATACCCATTTACACTGCATGCAGGGAAAAAACCCAGCAAAATACAAAGAACTGGAAGTTAGTCAATCATTTGAATTTAATTTTCCGTACAGCAATATGATTCTTTTTTTTCTGTAAATGAGGCTGTCAGCATGATTTAGAATAAGCCTTTTGATCATACTTCACTGAATGCTGATGACAGTGAACAGTGAGCTTTATAAAAATAGAAGATCTTTCCTACCCTTATAACTACAGCAGCACCCCATATTTGCGTTTATGGTTCTAGTAAAGGATATGGAACTTTAGAATCCATTTATTGATTCACAGCCATAGCAGAGAAGAAACTCGTTATTTGTCTCTTTATTTTATTAAATGTGATTTTTGCAGTAAAATGTGTCAATATATCACTAAAAATATATTCAGTTAAAATAACTTTAATCTGGGAAATGGTCTGTAAATTATGTTCACAGATTATATCTATGTCAGGCTGTTGCTTGACTAGTCTTTTCCACAGGTCACCAGATGTTAGTAAGAACAATGTTGCAGGGTTAATTTGGTTGTCTTTGTCTTGGTTGATGCTGAATGGTCCAACTGGTTTCATTCCCTATTTTTAAGGCCTTGTTACAGTCTAATATAACTGAGTGGCTTGCTGGGCCACTTCAGAGCCAACCACATAGCTGTGGATCTGGAGTCACACTTAGGCCAAACCAGTTCAGGATTGCAGACTTTCTTTCAGTGAAGAGCATTAGTGAAACAGATGGCACATCTTTTAAACAACAGTTGTTTCACAGTCAGCATGAGACTGTTTCAATTCCAGATTTATGGACCTCATATTTTATCATCTGGCACATTGATATTCAAACCCAAGTCTGGATTATTAGTCCAATGACAATACTGCTACATCACCAACTCTCCTCACTTGTGTTCAGTTGAACGTTCATGTGAACCTAAGGAAGCAAGAACAACAGGATTCTTTTGTTTAAGGATATTGGTGAACTATCAGGTTATTTACAACAGGCAGAAGTGGGTACTGCAGATGCTGGAGATTACAGACAAGATTAGAGTGGTCCTGGAAAAGTACAGCAGGTCAGGCAACATTCAAAGAACAGGAAAATCAATGTTTTGGGCAAAAGCCCTTCATTAGGAATGTTATTTACAATAGTCTGGCACCAATGAGATCATGTTCACCAAGATTATAATTTCCTGAACTTTAAACTGAATGCAAATTTTCAAACAACCTTGATTGGATTTTCTGCACATTCTCCAGTCCTGTAAAAATACCATGATGTTACTTATATCCTGGAAGTGTATCGTTGAACAGGGACATCTGGAGGTTCGATAAGTAGTTTCTTTCAGTTCATCAACATCCTTTCCATTGAATGTGTACTCTTTATTTTCTCATGCAAATACATTTTTCCACATGCTTTATTGTTCCTTATTTTACAAACCAGTTGATCTCATCCTGAAGATGTTCCTGCTTATTGTTTCCCCAAACTCCCTTCTGTTGGTCATCAGCAATTTTTTTTATGTTTTGTTCCATGAACCCAAACTTCAAGTCATTATCAGTGTGAATCAGGATAACCTCATAATATGAAATGGCAGGTAAACATGTTGACATTATAATAATGTTAATGTCACTAATCATCACCTGCAGGTCCCTGAATAACCCCCTTTCTGACACACTATAGACCTGACCTGACACAGAGCATCAATCTTACTCTGGCCGCTATTATCAATAAAGGATAGAAGCAGGAAACAGGACAACTATTTAAACAATAATTATACAGCATCTTTAGTCTAATAAAATATTTCAAGGCACTTCGCAGGATTATAACAAAAAGATTGGTCAAAAGAGGTTGGTTTTAAGAAGTGTAACGATGAGGAATGCAAGGTAGACAGACATGGGGGTGGGGGGGAATACCTTAGTTTGAGGCCTAGCTGACTGAAGGTATGGTCACTCTGAGCAGTATAGTTGTAACTAGGACAGCATGAGAGGCCACATTTCTCAGAGGGTTGTGCGCTTATTGGAGATTATGGAATTAAGGAAGGGACAAAGCTCTGGAGCAACTTGAAAACAAGGCTGAGAACTTTAAAGTCAAGAGTTAATGAAGATCAAAAAAACGCAGGTATTCAGGGGAACAGGACTTCTGTGAGTTAAGAGACAGGCAACAGAGTTCTGGTTGACTCCTTGACGGAAGTGGAAGATCAGCCAAGTGTGCGTCAGAATACTCAAATCTAGAGATAACAAAAGTACAGATGAGGGTTTCATCAGCAGATGACCTGAAACAGAGGCAAAGGCAACTAATGGTACAAAAGGTGAAAATTATCAGTCGTAGTTCAGGACTAGGGTGGGAATGGGGGTAACATTAAAGGATATTTGACCAGGTGGGACAGTGGAAGGGAGTGGCTCAGAAGAGGCAAATGATACGTTTGGCTCAATCTTTGTGAGACTGATGTCATGACTTCCTCAGACTTTTTGTTTTGAGGGTAGAAGTGACAGGGGAAAGGTGGCTTTGTTGTTTTATTTCACAATTAGTATGTCAGTATCCATGACGTGATCATGATATCATCACTGTACTATTGCATATGCCTTGAGGATGTACAAGGTCTCAAATACCATCTTAACACGGAGCACTGGAAGCATGTCTTCATGGAAGCATGCTATCTTTGTAAACAAATAACTTAATATTAGTTCAGGCATGGACATGCTTGCAAATATATGATTTGTATAGATTACAAGCTGCAATAAACATCTGCTCGGATGCTGCCTGAACTGCTGTGCTTTTCCAGCACCACTAATCCAGGAAATGACATCATCAGAGGAAATGAAATCATCAACCCAAGGAAAACCAAACACACAAATAGAAAGCAGGCTACACCACCAGTGCTTCATCTGGAGGGTCACTGAAGATGTCACCTAGTATGGTGATAAAAGGTCTTAAAATGAACCTTCTAGCTCAGTGAGCAAACCTACATCCAGAACCTCAACCTGAGCCACATATCTTCTCAAAACCTGCAAACTAAAAGGCAGTTTTCAGTACTAAAGAGCCTGACCTTTGCCCAGAGGTCATTTGATTCTGCCATCTTGTTTCTTCAAATTAGCACTAAAGTAGAAGAAAATCACATGATGTCATCATTCTTGTTCTCCAATTCCCTTTTTGCATCAAAGCCAGTGAACACAATGATTATAGCCTCTGCTGTTACTGTAATCTATTTTATTTAATACTTAGTCAGTTTAACATTACAGTATAAAACTATCAGGTTACAAACAAAGCTGCCTCAGACTAATTACATAGACTTGGGCATTACCAACACCAGTGAGGGATAGCTAGCCAGGTTTCAGTCGCTCTGCTGAGTCTCTCCTCTGAACTCTGAGCTCAGGGTCCTGCTTCTGCAATAGTTGTTCCTAGACTATCCTGTTGATGTCTTCTAAACACTTATTTTTGGATGAAAATTCCAGGAAGTTCAACTCCCACTCAGGGTCCTTTGATTCCAACATTATCTACCCAAGAATTGTGTAGACAAGTTACATCTGTAACAGTGTCCTCTTTTCTGTCTTTAATCTAATAGCCTTGATAATCACAAAGGTGAAGCAACTTTTTAGCAAATTCCTTAACCCCAAATTCCTGCTTAATGAGCAGTGCCTGATTCTGTGTTACACAGTGGGTTACTGGTTCTGTAAAGTTGGCCACTCCCCCCCCCCATCATCCTAGTAGAGACTTACCTATGAACCATTCTGGTATAGTGTAGGAATTAAGATGCAGCCATTCAGACACACTCCGTAGCTGGCTCAAACATCTTTAGAAACCTAGAAACTGCTGCACTGCAACTTTTGACTTTTGAGACTGTAGTTCTCCAAACAATTCTCTTAAAAAAGGAACCATGTCCAGGAAAGAACAGCAACAAGAAACATGAAGGGTGACAGAGGCAAAGTACAGGGGAAACAAGGAGAGAGAAGCAAAACCAATAAAAGGAAGAAACAAACACTGCATTTAACCTCTTTTAATAAAACTTCAACAAGAAACAGAACACAATTAAATACAGAATGTCAGCAGCTAATGATACAACTCTTCAACCATGGCATGCACTTCTAAAGCTCAAGTATATATGGTCCTGAGAAACGAGCTCTGAAAATCTTGCTTTCCATCAGCCAGAAGGACCTTTGCAGAACTCATACATCCAATATTCAAAGACCAGCTCGAGGTCAGAGTTAACTCCAAGATTAACAGACTCCAGTTCATGTCATACAGACTGCAACTTCAAGAATTGATTTGCCAGCTTGTCAGAGATGTTGCAGCAGAGGGGATAAGTGTGACTTTTCTAAAGAGGAACTCTGAGGCCCCTCTAATTAGTAAGCACTTCAACAATAAGTAAAGCCTTTAGGAAGATACTTCTGGGCAAGAAAGTGAGCGTTTCAATTGCACTTTAGTTGAGAATGGATGCAAGTTTGAAGACATTGTGGCAGACAACAATTTCATGCTGCAAGCCCAGCAAATACTATGCTACTTTCAGGAAAAAGCACCCTACCTGCAAAAACTGTAGCTGACATGGTTTGTTGAAGTGAAACCATCTTCACACCTCCTTCCTTAAAAACAAAACCATCAATATACAAAGATGGCTTCATTTTAAATCCCTAAGTCTTAGTCTGTTAGTACACAACAATACATATACATTACATTGACTGTAACCATGCAAACATGCACTACAAGCACACAATCCTTTATGCAAAATTTCAAATTTTTTTTCTGTATAACAAAGTTGGTTGGTGTGCAAACAGGTGATTCAACTCCACTCCCACTCCTCACGTCACTCGGATGTAACGTGGTGACGTGGCCCAGCACCAGCAGGTGTCAGTTGTGTCTCAGCGCTCATACTAGTCACACGTGGGTCTGCTGTTCGGGAAGTTCTTTTTATTTCACTGGGACAGTCATTTACTCTGAAATCCGAAAAATTTCATAATCTGCAAAACAACTGCCCCCAAGGATTTCAGATAAAGGATTGTGTACCTATACTACGTTCTATTTCAGTCTGTTTACTCCTGCCATCGAATAACTCAGTTTTTAAAATCCAAATCTTGACAAATATGTAAGGAATTAGGTTTTCTTATCCTGCTACATGTATAATTTTCAAATCAAGTGGCTGCAATATTAAGCTCAATCTAAACGGTTTGGAATTTCTGTCCTTAAATTTCTCCAAACACTTTAATGGATTATGGTCAGTATATATGATTGTCTCAGACACATTACTAGCAACATAAATGTTGAAATGTAACACCAACACAAGCTCAAAGTCTTCTTTCCAATTGTCGAATATTTCTGTTGATGAATGTTCAGTTTCTTGGAGAAATATCCAATAGGTCTTCCCTTCTTCTCTTCATCTTCCTGCAAGAGCACAGCATCAACATCCACATCATTCGCATCTATAGCCACCATGAATGGCTTTGCATAATTAGGTGTGTCTAATATTGGGGCAGTGGTTAACACAGCTTTCAGGCTATATTCTACCTCCGACAGTCCGCTGTCCACTGAAACTACTTGCGTTTCATTAGTAGTTCAGTGAGTGAAGCAGCCACACTGCTAAAATTCAGTATGAATTTCTGATAAAACACTGCTCTCTTCATTGATGGTATGGGAAACTCCCCAATAACCTTTGTTTTCACATTCTACGGGGGCCATCTGTCTATGTCTGATGATACAGCCCAGGGATGTAACTTGGGTTTTGGCAAATTCACTCTTAGCCAGGTTTATCACCAAGCCTGCCTCCTGAAGTCAATTGAATAGGTCTGATAAATGCTGCAAATGTTCCTGACACATGATGAAAAATCACTATGTTGTAGATGTATACAACACAATTACATAATCCAGAAATGACTTTATTGGTTAGTCTTTGAAATGTGGCTGGTGAATTTTTTATTAAAAAATGGCATGACTTTAAATTGATATATTCTATTTGGTGTTATGAAAGCTGAAATCATTTTAGCTCTTGCATTGACTTTGCTATACTCTATACATAACTATTGGGTACCATCTGGTTTTATAAGACCATAAGACATAGGAGTGGAAGCAAGGCTACTTGGCCCATCGGGTCCACTCCGCCATTTAATCATGGCTGATGGGCGTTTCAATTTCACTTACCCATACTGTCCCTGTGTCCCTTAATTCCTTGCGAGATCAAGAATTTATCAATCTCTGCTTTGAAGACACCCAACATCCCAGCCTCCGCTGCACTCTGTGGCAATGAATTCCACAGGCCCACCACTCTCTGGCTGAAGAAATGTCTCCTCATTTCTGTTCTAAATTGACTCCCTCTAATTTTAAGGCTATGCCCACGGGTCCTAGTCTCCCCACCCATCGGAAACGACTTCCCAGCGTCCACCTTTTCTAAGCCATGCATTATCTTGTGAGTTTCTATTAGATCTACCCTCAACCTTCTAAACTCAAATGAATCCAATCCTGGGATCCTCAGCCAATCATGTTAGGCCTATCATTCCAGGGATCATCTGTGTGAATCTCCACTGGACACGCTCCAGTGCCAGTATGTCCTTCCGGAGGTGTGGGGCCCAAAATTGGACACCGTATTCTAAATGGGGCCTAACTATTAGTCTCAGAAGCACATCACTACTTTTAAATTCCAACCCTCTTGAGACAAATTACATTAAATTTGCTTTCTTAATCATGGATTTAACCTGCAAGTCAACCTTTAGAGAATTCTGGACTAGCACTCCCAGATCCTTTTGTACTTTGGCTTTATGAATTTTCTCAACATTTAAAAAACAGCCCATGCCTGTATTCTTTTTTCCAAAGTGCAAGACCTCGTACTTGCTCACGTTGAATTTCATCAGCCATTTCCTGGACCACTCTCCTAACGGTCTGAATCTTTCTGCAGCCTCCCCACCACTACCTGCCTATCTGTCTAACTTCGTATCATTGGCGAAATTTGCCAGAATGCCCCCAGTCCCTTCATCCAGATCATTAAAAGTATAAAGTGAACAGCTGCGGCCCCAACACTGAACCTTGCGAGACACCACTTGTCACCAGCTGCCATTCCGAAAAAGAACCAACTCTCTGCCTTCTGTCAGGCAGCCAATATGCAATCCATGCCAGTAGCTCACCTCCCACACCATGAGCCCTCACTTTACTCAGCAGCCTCTTGTGAGGCACCTTATCAAAGACCCTCAAGATAGATGACATCTACTGAGTTTCCTTGGTCTAACCTACTTGTTACCTCTTCAAAGAATTCTAATAGGGGAGGTAGTGTCTGACAAACCTGTCAGCATGGATTTCGTCTTGTTCTTATCCAACCTTGCACTGCCAAGAATTTAGAAATTTCATCCTTAACGATGGATTCTAGAATTTTACCTACAACTGACATTAGGCTAATCAGCCTTTAATTTTCCATCTTTTGTCTTGATCCTTTCTTGTACAAGAGGGTTATAATGGCAATTTTCCAATCATCTGGGACTTTCCCTGACTCCATTGATTTTTGAAAGATCACAGTCAGCACCTCTGCTATTTCCTCAGCCACCTCCGTCAGAACTCTAGGGGCCAGGAGATTTATCGATTTTTAGACTTTTCTAGCACTTTCTCTTTTGTAATGGCTACCATAATCAACTCTGCCCCCTGCCTCCTTAATTGTTGGGATATTACCCATGTCTTCCACTGTGAAGACTTCAGTACTTTGCGTAAGTTCTTCAGCTATTTCCTTATCTCCCAGCACTAGCCTTCCAGCATCAGTTTAGAGCAGCCCATTTTCTACTTTTGCCTCTTGTTAGTAAAAGTTCCTTTCAATACATAAGAAACTATCATTTCTAATATTACTGGCTAGCTAACCTTCCTATTTGATCCTCTCCTTTGTTATTTCTTTCTTGGTTATCCTCTTGTTTTTGTAGTCTTCCCAATCTTCTGATTTCCCAGTGCTCTTGACCACTTTATAGGCTCTCTCTTTTTCTTTGATACATTCCCTGACTTCCTTTGTCAGCCTGTCTAACCCCTCCCCGGGTAATCTTTCTTTTCTTTGGGATGATTACATCTTGTATACCTCACATCTTGTATACCTCCGTTAGATCTACTCATTCTTCTGAACTCTAAGTCTAAGTCTAAACTGCACACACTCCTTCCCAAAAAAAACAACATTTCTGAAAACAATGTTTCCTCAAGGCATTTGGATAGAAACCATTTGTTCTCAATAATTTGACATAGTTAATTTTAACAACGTCCCTGTATGGTCTCTGAATGGCAAGAAAATGAGCCAAACTATTTGCATCTCCACCAATTTCTCACTATATTTTATCCTCCTCATCTCAATTAGATGGTAGAATAACAGCACAGAAACAGACCCTTCGACCCACCATGAGCCATCTAAACTAGTCCCATCTGCCTGCACATGGTCTGTATTCCCTGCATACTTCTGTCTAAATGCCTCTTTAAACTTTGTTAATGTTTATTTCTACCACCTCCCTTGTGGATGCAATCTAGGCCCCTAACAGCCTCTAAAATATATTCTTTGTACAACTCCTTTCTAAAACTTTCACTTCCTTCCTATATAGTGTGGTGACCAGAACTGCACATAATACTTCAAATGTGGCCTGAAGGTTTATACAATTGCAACTTTTAACTTTAACTCAATGTTCTGAATGATGAACATACACCTTTACCACTATAACCACTTGCGTTGCCATCCCAAGATCCCTCTGTGTATCAATGCTCATAAGGGTTCTGTCATTTACTGTATACTTTCCTCTTGCATTTTGGGAGGTCAAATGCATCACCTCACACATCCCAAATAAAATCCATATGCCATTTCTCCACCCAATTTTCAAACTGATCTATATCCTGCTGTATCTTTTGATAACCTTCCTCTATCCACAACTCCACCAATCTGTCATTTACTTCCTACTTGGTGTTCCTATCTAAACAATTCCACCACCACAAACCCCCCCCCCACGAACAAAAGGCTATTTCATTGATAGATGTCATGAGTGAAATGGCAACTAATACATGCAAAGACAAAAAAATCATTTCAGAAAGTTTTTTTAATCCAAATAAATATATTTTGTACTTTTATATAATACATACATATATACACACAGACACTAGATTGCAGCATATTGCTTTATCCATTTCTGAAACAGAAAAGACATTGAATCAAAACATTTTATGACAGCGTGTCTCACAGTGTAAAGATTCTAAAAAGTAAATAAAAGGATCTTAGATTAAAAAGGCCTCTAGTTACATAAAAATAAACTAATGAGAAATGTCTGGCAGATTGTTGATGATAAAAAAAAAATCAGTTTCCAGTTCAAGTTCAATGTTGAAGTATATGTGCAACTATTATCTTAATGTAAACTGGTCTGGGCCTAGCATTGACATACTTTCATTGCTAAAATACTGAATGCCAGATTCCTTCTGACCATTGTAAATTCTTTTGGATGCCATATATCAGTGTGCTAAACCAGATATTTTGCATATATTACTGCCATTTATGAAAAGTGCTCTGCAGGCAGTTGTAATGATAATACAGCCACATTTGAAAATTCTTTAAATTGTTCACCAGTGCAAAACAAATTCTGCATCTGTCCATTTAATTCAGAACATATACCAGAAATGAACACCAAAAGAGGAATACAACTTAAGATTTTAAGTGACATTATCTGGACAAACATATGTGAGAGCCATTTTCTTGTAACAAATATATATCTTTTGCTCATTTTGGTTTTAAGTTTTAGGAACAATGCATGAAGCTTGCTGCTTTAAAAGCAACGCTATTATGAAAATGCCTAATGAAATTGTAGAAATTCAGCAATACTACTACAAACTAGGTGAAGAATCATATGAAATAAAAATATAATCAATGTTTAACAATTCACAGTATCACTAGATTTTAAAAAAAATAACAAATCATCATATGTTCATCTTCTTTCAGAACAAGTTTGACAAAGGCTGCTGGAAATTAGAATAAAATGTCTCAAGATGATCGCCAGTGTTTTACACCTAATAAAAATACTAAATTAAGTATTTTCGAATTAATGGGAATTAAGTGGGGAAACCCCACCCCCATCAGAAATTACCAGTAGGTGCCAAAGAAATACAACTCAGGAGGGTTAGAAGGAAATGGAAAAAGAGGTGAAGCAATTTCTTTCTTGCTACAGTTAAGCAGAGTAAAGAATCACTCTAGTTTAACTCATAAGAGCTAACAAAAGTGGGCAAGAGCTAGAGAACCATTTTAAAATATAAAACGGTAAAAAGATAGAGATTCAAAACCAAATATCTGCATACAATAATGGCACAGAATGTGGAAACTACATTGCACTTTTAAATCAAATAGCTTCTCAGGTATAACATACTACAAAAAAACAGGCCCTTGTCCTTTGAAATTAATGTTAATTTCAAATGAAATAGCTATTTGCACTTGTTTCTATATCCATAAGTAGATCAAAATTTCAATTATTTTTCTGTTTACAAACTCAAAAGGAACAGATACATGAAAAGGTTTTTAAAAAAGAACTTATTCCAGAGATATATCAATACAACAATTACAAATGCAAGAAAAATATCCAAGACAGGTTGTCTTGAGGTTACACAATAAAATGAAGGTGGGGTGATCAAATTCCCTAAAATGGTATATTCATATATTCAATCAAGCAAAGATAAACTTGATAGTGGAAAAGCAATTAACAGATTTGTTAGACAACTTTGTTGGGACAGAATGCAAGAGTAGAACCAATTGATATTCATGCACTCAGCAGCTACTGAAGAATAGCAAGCCCAGATGAAAATAAAACTAAAACCCTTGACATCAATTTTACCGCAATAAAAAAAAGTGGCAATGAGGAAGAATCAAGACCTTCTGCTGGTGTGGTGAGAAAAGGCACTGACCAATAACATTGAGATTGCAAAGATGACTTCAATCAATCAATGTCGGATTTATTTGATGGAACTGTCGGGAAGAAAAACAGATGGTTCATGCTGGTATCTATCCCACCCCCATTCCTTTCCTCACCAATCTGCAAAATCAATTGTTCTGATGAGGAGATTTTTCAAAAGCATTCCCTTTTCTGATCTCATTGTATTAGAAACCCTATTAAACCATTTTGAATAAGATGCAACTGGATTTTAAATGGTGGTGTAATAATTAATGTGACAACCAACGTGCATAGCAATTGCTGAACAACTGATTCAACCGAAAGTGTGAAATATTACATGCCCAAATAATTTATTTCTAAATTTATTTAAAACTTTGAAGTTTGCTCATGATAGTTCAACTTCAACCTTGAGAATGTCCTAAATCATTAACAAATACATTTAAAAGAAAAACACTAAATTAGGTTTTAGGGCTTTGTATTTCTTGGTTGCCTGTGAATGCTTTAACATCTCTGGTTGCTTGAATAGCATAACTTGCTGATGCATTCGGAGAATCACTAATAATATCAACTATCAACTGTACAAAGAAGAGGGTACTTAAAAAGTGCTTGATGGAAATTGCTAGCCTCGAAAGAGATCTTTGTTCAACAGTCATGAATGCCCTTAATCCACCAATGACTGCAAAATTCAAACCATACTGAACAATAAGTTTTCAATTTGTGGCACCAGTAATTTTATATCAAACTCTCCCAAATCAGAGGCAGCATGTTTCCCCACAGCTTGCAGTGATGCAATAAAATAAATCCCAAACATTAATACTGAAATTTCTTGCCATTCCAAAAAGCAAGCATTAGCAAATCCTGAGAGTGGAACAGGTAGTTAGATAACATTTGTGAAGTCAATCCAACAGCATTATATTTGAACAAAATGATAGGAATTCAAATCAGCGTGCAGCACACTATACATTCTGATTAAGACATTGGACAGGACTCAAATTGCAAATTTCCAAAATTCTTACAAGCACTACAAAATTGTCCCATTTCCACATACATAGCCTTTACTCAGAATTTCACTGATTTTTAAAATATTCCAGGTCTGCTACTCAGATTTTCACTATTGGACAGTTGTGTTATGCAAACTTGTATTTACTATGAGGGACTGATTTCAGAGGACTCTAAATTTAAAGAAACTATTTTCCAAACAATATCTCTTGTCTTCAACTGCAACTCTGATGAAAGAACACTTCCAACCCATGTCTCTTAGACCCTTGCAGATACATCTTGACTGTAGATTTAATGTGTCAAAAGGAATGGCTCACTACCCAGTTTAATTACACAATTCGAACAATTATTATACCTGGCTGAATTGGGCGTTATGGTTTTCACATATGGATTAAATCAAAAATAATACTGATACCATTATATTTTTTAAAACAACACATTTGGAATGCAGCTTTAAAATCCCATCAAGTCAAAAATCACAGTGATCGAAGCCGTTGTCGGGTTACAAATACCAATACACGGCGAATGGCAATAAGGCGATCTTTGAGTGAGGTCATTGAAAGAACAGCTAGCTGAGCACGACTTTCTAAAGGTAATACAGCTAACAGCCACCAGCACCACGCAGGACCATTTTGACTTGACTGCAACAACAAAAAAAAATACAAACAGTCAAGTGTTTTTGTACTCAAATATCAGTTTCAAACAAGATGCCATAAAAGAACCGAAAGATGTTCCATACCAATTACCTCTTTGGCTCAGTCTCTAAATATGAACTGTAGGTTTCAATAGTTAAAATAAGCAATATTGTACATACAAGTTATTAAAATCAGACATTCATATCTTCTTCTGGCCCTCAAAATTTTCACAGTAGAATCTGAGACAAAAACCAAACTCAGTTTAGTCTTTATGATCAGGAGATTCTTTTCGCTCCAGCGTGTCTAATTTTGGTTGGAGACCTTCATTCAGTTGGTTGCTTGAGGGTAACGGATTAAGATTTTTGTTCCTTTCTTCCTCCTACCCCATCATAACAAAGATCAGAACTTGAGAAACACAGGACTAGCAAGAATTATCATGGAAGAAATTCAGGAGAAGTTTCTGGCATCCACACTGAGAAAGTGCTGTCCTGAAAGCAGTATCACAGAACACTAACAGTACCTTGTTGAACGACAGTCCTTAATGCAATACTACGCAGTTGCTATATATGCACATGAGCTCCTTACTAAATACATAGGGAGAATCAGAGCTACTACATGCAGTAGCAAGTCAATATTTAACAGGTACCAATTTAATTTTAGCAGATATTAAAGGATCAGAAGTCTCATTCCTTCACAGATTACTGTAATCACTATCATCAAATCTTCCTCAATCTTTATTTTGGTTCCTGCAGATATTTAAATTCTAAAATTTCAGACTGAAAAATTCTGGAGATATACAATCTAACTGGTTGAAAAAAAAACTTTGTAATGTTTGTCTGTACAGGCATCACTGTCTCTTGAAAGCACGGTGTTAGATTAGGTGAATTCAAATAAGTCTATGCTCAAGAAAAGTAGCATGACAACATTGATTTGTTACTGGACTAATAATCCAGGGATAATTAAAACTCCAGCGAAGTGGCTATGGAATTCAAATCTAATTAAAAAGTTAGCACTAGTAATAGTGTCCAGAAAACTACCAGATTCTCAAAATCCTATTTGATCCCCTGACATCCTTTAAGAAGTAAGCTTGCCTTCAAGTGATTTGGCCTATACACAACCCCAGACCAGAGAAAAATGTTGTCAACTGTTCACTGCACTCCAAAATGACCTAGTGAGACAAAATGTGTTGTGAAACTTGAAAGGGTTCAGAAAAGATATACAAGGATGTTGCCAGGGTTGGAGGATTTGAGCTATAAAAAGGAGAGGCTGAACAAGCTGGGGCTGTTTTCCCTGGAGCATCGGAGGTTGAGGGGGATAGGATAAATAGACAAAGTCTTTTCCCTGGGGTCGGAGTCCAGAACTAGAGGGCATAGGTTTAGGGTGAGGGGGAAAAGATCTAAGAGAGACCTAAGGGGCAACTTTTTCACAGAGGGTGGTACGTGTATGGAATGAGCTGCCAGAGGTAGTAGTGCAGACTTGTACAATTACAACATTCAAAAGGCATTTGGATGGGTATATGAATAGGAAAGGTTTGGAGGGATATGGGCCGGGTGCTGGCAGGTGGGACTAGATTGGGTGGGGATATCTGTTCGCTATTGGTGGGTTGGACCGAAGGGTCTGCTTCCATGCTGTACATCTCTATGACCAACCTGTCACAAGTGGCAAGATTGTACTAAAAAAAAGTGATCCAAAAAATCTTCATGAAAGTTACTTTACATCCTCATAACAAGAGCAACTTTTAGTGTGCTGTGTAGCACTATACCTAAAAAGGGTTCGATTCAGAACAAGTCTAGCAATTCAAAATTGGACATGTATTAATTAGCATATTTATTGTGCTAATGATTTATTGGCACAATTTATAACATCATGGTCCAGCATTATTCTCACTGATTGCTCCAATCCTGATTTAGTGAGCAGTATAGAAAAACCAGCCAGGAGCAGCACATTGTATACCTAAATGTAACTGCTGTATTGGCAAAAATCAAACTGCTATTTCAGAGGAATCACCTGCTACAAATAGAACTAAATGATCTCAGCAGAAAACTCCGTATTCCTACCAGGTCCACTGGTGAATGGAGGATGCAACTCTATGAATACTTCTAATTGTAATGGTGGAAAAACTCAGGTGTTTGCAACCATCTTTCACTTGAAGTGCCAAGTGAAAGAACCACCTCAGCCTCCTCGCAAAGTCCCTACTATCATAGAAGCTAGTCTTCAAACAATTTCATTCCTCCATTTCAAATGTCACATCCAGAATTGGTCCAACTTCTAGCCAAGCTTTTCCAGTACAGCTACAAACACCAGGAGCTTTAAAAAGAAAAACTGCAATGGTATGTTCTGTTCATGAAAAAAAAAAGGGCAAATTGAAAATTTGTCTAATTTTCATCCCAGCCTCTCAGTGATTAAGGGGTCTTTGACAATGCCATTAAAGAGACATTCCAAAACAAGCTGCTCAGTTCCAGATCTCAATTATTGCTATTGACCAGAGGCAGGATCAATACAATTGCCCATGGCAGTGTTTTACTGAGTGAGGCATCAGGGAGCCCCTGTAAATTAAGAATCATTGGGAATCAGAGGAAAATGTTTCCAGTAACTGGTATCAAAAGGAAAAATGAGAGAGAGTGGTTGTTGGTGGCCAAACATCACAGCCAGAAGGCATTGCATCTGGAGTCCAATCTTCAATTACTCCAATGCCCTTCCATTCATTAGGAAATCAGAAGCAGAGATGCTCACTGATAATCAGTTTTCAGATTCATTTTCAACTTTTCTGATTATTTAGTAATGGGTCGATAAAATGTGGAGCTGGAAAAAGCACAGCAGGTCAAACAGCATCAGAGGAGCAGGACAGTCAATGTTTCAGGCAGTACTCTTCATCAGGACTGGGGAGGGGCATGGAGGCGGAGAAATAAATAAAGGGAAGTGGGCGGCGATTAGATGAAATGCTAAGTCCAATGATATAGTAACTCATGCCCACTAGCAGCAAGGCCTTGATAACTTTCAGGCATGGGCAGATATATGACAAGCAACTGCAATCTCTAATAAGACAGCCTAACCACCTTCCCTTAGCATTCAAAACGATATTACTACTGCCAAATTACATTATCTCAGGGTCAGCTTTGACCAGAATAAATCAAAAGACTACAGCGACAAGAGCAGCTGTCAGCAAAGTGCACAGAGTGCTTTTCTTTGTTACAGAGTACAAAACCCAGATCAGTATTTAGAATTTGAAAAACATTTGCATCCTACTACTCTATAGTGTACTTATAGATGGACCAGCCCATGTTTTGTTTACCTCAAGCAACTGACATTAGTTGATTAGTTCTAAAGCAATTATATTGCTAAATTATTCACGTTCAGAGAATGCACAACATAATACTTTTGCAATCAATTGCATGTACCTGAGGTATTGACTCCTTTCCAGGCATTGGTCCAAAATGATTCAGAATTTGAGTTCTCATATTGTCCTGGAGGGAACTGAACCAAGTGAAAGCTTGGTCATACACAGAGTCAGACAAACAGATTAGTTCATGATACTCTTCTCCTTCCACCTGTGAAAATTACAATTAAAAAAAAACCATAAGAATAACTTTGTGCAACTGAATTAATATCTACAGTTTCAAATATCTAAACGAAATTAAGCCTGCAACTATATTAGATTTTATTAGCATATCCCCAATTTAGAGAAATTGTTCAAATATCATGTAATTTAATCTTGGTGTTCCATCCGAAGAAGGAGCAAACTGCACCTTTACTGAGCACAAACAAGAGTGTCTCCAGTAATCCACAATTTCTAGTTTTGGTTTTTAAGAAATATGAAGCATTTGCCACTTGAGCTATGGGACACACATTGGAAAAGCTACAGTCAGGCTTTGGTGAGGATTGGGATTGTCTCTTTAATCAGTAGCAAAAGAGAGGAATTGAGGCGCTGGAGAGAGAGTGCGAGAGGGTGAAAAATTGTGATTTTAGTTGAAGGGGGACATTACTGTAGTTGTAATGTCACTGAACTAATAATTCCCCAGTTAGTGCTTTGGAGACATGTTTAAATCCCAAAGGGAGGGGGAGATTGAGGCAGCTACTTCTGCACCATGAGCAGACAAGATGCTGACTCTGTCGGTGGAATTTAAATTCAATTAATAAAATCTCAACAAGAACAGATGGCAAATGAAAAGGTCATCACCTGCCATTAAAATCTATTTGACTCACAAATGTCCTTTAGGGACAGAAAAGCTGATGTCCTTACTTGGTTTCACATACAGGCCGATTCCAGATCTACACCAATATGGCAAACTCTCAATTGCTCAGTGAAATGATATAGCAAAATCTCAGTTCAAGGCTAATAAAGGAGGAGTTATCTAGTGACATCCACACATTATGAATCAATTAGCCCTGTGCAAAGATGATGTGGCCTTGTATCCAGGTAAAAATACTGATGAACTATCTTATCTCTTAACTCCAGTCTATCTTGGAGTTACATTGTTTGTCATATAACATGCCTATCACCTCTATGTGACTTGGAAACTATGTCTATCCACTATTGGCACACGTCCTGATCATTGTGAACCAGTATGAATATCTTGCAAATTCCTCCCAATGAAGCAACCCAGCACTGTCTTTAAACTCCAATAACCAAGCACTAAGGCTATAGTCATGCTCAATTCAGAACAGTCATAAGCAATATTTCTATATATTTTTTCCATCCTTGTGCAGAGTAAAACAATTTACAAGTAATAACAATAAAAATTATATAATATGTCACTCTTATAAAGTTATCATGGATATGGAAGAAGAAAGCTTGTTCTTTCCCTTGGTGGGGGAAGGGAGGGGGAGATTGAGGCAGCTACTTCTGTAGCATGAGCAGACAAGATGTTGACTCTGTCGGTTATACAATTTTGCAGTAAACTGCAAGGATGACAAAAGGAAGCCACAAAGATAAACCTGGTCAAATGAGCAACAATGTGGTCAATAGAATACAATGTGGGAAGACGAGATGTTAGTCACATCAGTAGTAAAAATAGAAATGCAGACGTTTTCTTTAAAAAGTTTCACATCTACTTTATGTGGATATTCAGAGACACATGAACGCAGAGTAAACCAGAAACCTGCTTTCCTTCCCAATTGCTTACTGTATCTGCAGATTAACTTGTACTCTTTATTACTGGAGTATTTTGAAGACTGAAAAATCAACCTTTTGATTGATTCAAAACAGGCTCATGGCACACTCATGTTCCTATGTTCTTTTTTAAATCTCACTTTCTGATAAAGCTATTTTCACCTTCATTAATTAAAATTGCACCACCTTGCTCCTCAACCACATTAAGGAACACTAAGAAAACATTACACTGCCCAATCACACTTGTTCCAGAACATTTTATGCTTGATTATGCCAATTGCTTTTAACAGAAACCCACGCTGGAACCCAACTGTCCCTGTTTAAACAATACATTGTGCATCCATCTTTGCCATCTCTCAATGACTGACACCAATTCAGACCTTTATCCCTTTAAGAATGGTCTCAAGGAGTTTAGATTATTTGGGACAGATCATAGAACTCTCTCATGAACTGGGATTAAAGTGGTACACTACAGCTCAAGTGGGGAGAAGTTCTAAATAAATCTGGAAACATTTACCTTTTTATCTTCAAGATATTCAATGTTGGCAGTGTTATAACCATCTCTCTGGCCTTGGCTTAAAACTTTAAATCGACTCTTGCCAATTGTATCAACTACAGAACGACCATCAGGAAAAAACTTTACATCCCTTATTTCGAGCATGCAGCCATAATCAGCAAACCTTAAGGAGGGAATAAAAGTTAAGATAAAATTAAGATTACTCTATAATTACTGCAAAGTCTTAACCAACAAATCTAATCAAACATCTTTTGGATCCAAAGGCAAATCATTTCAACATTCATAAGGAGCAAACAGCCATAACCTGAATCATGTACGTACTAGATATGATTTATTTCAAACAGGGATACAATAGGTTTCTTATCATGAAGCTGTCCAAAAACCCATCAATCCAGCAGAGATGAACTTATCTTGCAGTATGCCCCTTTTTTCCCCTCAAATTTGGGGTGGGTTTGTGGGGGATGAGGAGAGAAGAGATCTGCCTTTAGGGTGCTTAGAGGTCTAGCTGGGAGATGCAGTTGTGGGGAAGTCAGTGGTGAATCAAGGTATCATTAATAATTATCCAGCAGTTAGGCGAGATTTTTAAATCCTCTAACTTTCCCTAGGTAACTATTGAGCTTAAGTGTAGCTTTCAAATTCTCAGACTTCAAAACAGAGGGGTGCCAGATGCAAGGGAACTGCCCTTCAGAAAATTCAATTTTCCAAACAAACAATTTTCATGGAATCAGTCATGTCTAGAATTCACAACATGCAGTTCTACTAAAGCCAACCAAACTGTTCAATGGGAGTTGATCAAAAGAGGTCAGATGGTGATGACTCTTGGTAATCTGTGCCATCGAGATTATTGTAAACCTAACTAAGCAAGTTATGCATCTGAATCTCATTCAGGTGATGTGTAGCTGTGATGGAAAACAAATTCTGGTGAACACAAAAGTTTTACATCAGAAATGTTCCAGGTTGGAGGGAGCCACTGGACCAAAAACGTTAATTCTGCTTTCTCTTCACAGATGCTGCCAAAGATGATGGTACTATCAGACTGTTTGTTTGTTTTTATTTCTTTTCAACAATATGCTGTTGCAGATGCTGAGTTTTTTCAGCAATTGCTCTGTTTCCCATTTCCAGCATCTGCAGTGCTTTGCTTCTTTTTTTCCAAAGAAAGGATTAAAGCAATTGCATGGCCAAGTGAGATCTTCAATGTACCATACAGGCAAAACTGTAGAACTTTGGGACAGCAAGGGGTGCCACATGTCTGCACAAAGTGCTTATGCAAGTCTCATCTTTGTATTATTGGCAAATATTGTAAATATTCATCGCATGCAAATATTTGAGGCAAATATTTAGTTCTGGGAAGATTATTGCTGTAAAAGGCAATTAAAAGGCTGGAAGTTAGATGTTCTGGTAGTCACCAAAAAAAAAACAGCAGTTCAGAAGGTTCTCAGAATAAAAGAAAAAGAACAATAGAACAGAAAATGAGATTAACGACAGGGGAAATTGCAAATGAGAGATGAGTGTTAATTATCTGAAAGGTCAGCCCAAAACAGGCCACACTTTCATGAAGGTGGCAGGCATTTAGGAAGGTTCTTTAATTTCAATTAATTTGGATGTTTGCTAGGACAAGTTTTTAGTTGCTTGTTGGACCTAATGTGGTTTACAGATTTCTGAGAGATGTTAGTCAAAAACAAATTGTTAGACAAATCCAAGCTGTAAACTGAGTAAACCACTAACTTCATTTCCAATTACAAAAGGTGGTGGGCAAGACTTCATCTCATGAGCAACAAAAGCTGGAAGATTCTTTAGTTTTAAAAAATCAGAGGGAGAAAGTGCAGGAGAATTCTCCAGAGAATTGTTGCTTCCTTATGTATGGGTCTATAGGTTGATGGGTCTTATGAATTAAAAAAAAATCAGGGCAAGTAAGAAGTAAATCACTGTGCATAACAGCAATAAAGTGAATCCTGTCAATTTCAATTCTTTTATATATTTTAAAAGTAAAAATATTGGCTCGTTTGTTAAGTCTTGTGGTTTAAATCTATTGGCTAGTAGAAGGCATTCAGATTTATTTATACATGTCAGCATTTCCTAACTGAATCATAAGACTAAAGAGTGAAGTAACATTTGCCAGTTAATTCAGGTTTTCAGCAAGTCATAATTCAATGCATCAGTGCTGGTTCATGTTAAGTTACAAAACAATTAAAAATCTTCTTGATCATTTTGAATTTGATGTTACAACAAACATTGTTTTAACCAGCATCCTTGATAAACCGGCAAAAAGTGTATACCCATAATACCAAGCATTTACTCAGAGATCGTGACAATACTGTAACCATTTGAGGGTGCAAGGTGAGAAGGCCTTCTGCCGGTAAAAACTTTAATCATGCATCTTTGCCTTAACAGAAAAAGTGATTTTTGGTGTAAATAAAAGTATAACAGTGATGTGTGTACCCCCTACATTACTTTTCTATCACTTAGTGTATATTTTTACATTGATTGTGTGGACCTCTACAGCATATTCCTAGCTCCATAATTGCCAGTTCTTAAAAGTTTGCCATATTTGTTAAAATTAGATTAGGTTAGATTAGATTCCCTACAGTGTAGAAACAGGCCCTTCAGCCCAACAAGTCCACACCGACCCTCCGAACAGTAACCCACCCAGTCCCATTTCCCTCTGACTAAACGCACCTAACACGATGGGAGATTTACCTGACCTGCATATCTTTGGACTGTGGGAGGAAACCGGAGCACCCAGAGGAAACCCACGCAGGCTGGAATCGAACCTGGGACCCTGGTGCTGTGAGGCTGCAGTGCTAACTACTGAGCCACCGTGCCGCCCCTTGTGTTATTTTGGTTTATTGTTTTCTCTCAGGGATTGCAACAGCATATTGTTGAAAAGAAATAAAAACAAACAAACAAACAAGTCTGATAGTACCATCATCTTTGGCAAAATATGCCAATCATTGTAAAACTAACTGAGAAATTGAAAAATAAACTTATTCATAATGCTTTTCAGATTATCAGGCCATCTAAAAACTAATCAAGTATTTCTGAAGGGTGATCACAGTCATAATATATGGAAGTGAAACCAATTTATGCTCAAAAGGTCTCAACAGCAGATTAAAAAGATAAATTACACTGGTTGAATGTTAAAATGAAGAAGATTCAAGAAATCCCTACTGTACTTTGAACAGTACCTTTAAGTATTTTCATGTCTACCTGAGCAAGCAAGTAGACACTAGGATCTCACATCTCTGAATACAGCACTCAACTGTCAGAGATAACAGTCACATCTGTGAAATGGGCTTTAAATCAAATGCCCTGCAGACTCCGGTGAAAGGGATAGCGCTAAATCAAGGCTGACACTTCTACAAAAGTTTTAAGTTAGCTCTTGGGGACATAACAAGGTGGATGTATGCATGCACACACACACTTACCCTTTAGTCTCATTTCCAATACACATTCCAAATTGCTTGGTGCCAGTTTCCATACACCTGCGAATCATCAGTCGATAACGTGGTTCAAAAACATGAAGAGGGCACGGAATAGTTGGGAAGCCCATGGTGCAGACAAAAATTGGAACATCTTCAGTTAGGCTATGATAATAAAAACAAATTTCACTCACTGTTCTCTTACAAGATAATTAGTTAAGGTAATAGTATTAGGAAAGATCAAGGAAACAGAAGCTACAATGCAAAACATTAAAACTCAGTTAAAAAGGTAGTGAGTGGGTGTCATTCAAGTTTGGGAATGGATTCTGGTACGTTTTGTAAATCAAAGCAAAAGTAGACTAAAATAGAAAGAAATGGCTGAGAACATCTTCAAAACAAAAATATGACTGCAGGATAAAAAAAAACAAACAGTCTACACAACCGCTAGATGGTGTCCAAGTTTAAGAAAATGCACTAATTTACATTGTAGACAGAAATACGCAGATGTTGTAATACTGGAACAAGTCTAACCAGTCAGTTTATTTTGCAGTTACCCTGCATTTCAGCTAGTTGCTCTTGTCACATTAATTTATTCCGTTCCCACAATAAGCTTCAACATTTCTCTCACATTTATTGAATAAATCTAATCTACAGCACTACATTTTGGCACAAACAATAATCCTGGAAGTGTATATTTATGCCTCTTGCTTGCTTTAAATCTTTTGTAATTTATTCTCTGCCAATTTAAATGTTGAACTATTAAAAACATTTTTTTTCTGTTTAAGTTGAGAGTAATAATATACACAACATCTACTAAAGAGCCATAATATCTACCAAGATCTCTAAAAACCACTCCGTTCCAGACCTTTCCCTCTCCAGCTATTCCATCTTAAGATTTTTAATAAATTTGCTCATGGTCTTAAAAGTTAAGCTATAAAGAGTTTTTAATACATCTACTTTTAAGATTGGTCCTTGACTAAATGCCAGACAGCTGACCCTTTTTTTAAAAATGTGGAACATAGCGGGCCAAGGGCCTGTTCCTGTGTTATGTCTGTACTAACCATGATGCCATTCTGAACGAATGGCATCTGCCTGCACATGGCCCATATTACGCTATTTCCTGCCTGTTCACATCTAAATGCCAGTGAAACATTACTACTGTATCTGCTTTTACCACATTCCAGGCACCGATAACACTTTTTAAAAAAATGCTTGCCTCTCAAGTCTCCTTCAAAAACAAAAAAAAACTTTCCCCATCTTACCTTAAACCTATGGCCCCTAGTATCTGACACTTCCATCGTGGAAAATAAAGAACTCAGATTACCCACCCTATTCATGTCTCTGAATTTTATTATCAGGTCACCATCCAGCCTCTAACACTCTTGGATTGTTTTTGTTTGTTTGTCCAACCTCTCCTTATACAGGAGAGTAGATGCTGAAATTTAATCTTTATTTTTGCTTGTAAGCTTCCTCAAACATCATTTTACAAAATAGTTAAGCGTTCAAAGGATCAATGGGTAACAATGCAACTAAGGACACAAGCACCAGATTTGAATGATTAGTTTGCAGACAGTAAAATGTAGAAGTCAGACAAGAAATACACATTGGGAGTCAGGAGTAGAGGCAACAAAAGGCACGAATAAAGGTTAAACAGCAGACATGCTATGTTGAGCTGTTATGAAAGTAAAAATGGGCAGATGTAAAGTGAGCTTCTAAACACATTCATACCATTAAGCTTAAAATATACTACAGTGACTCTGACCAACCAACTGACCGATTGTTTTCAAACCCAATGGTTCCAGCCTTCCCAATACTTGAAGAAACTTTTGCTCATCCAGTACTGAGAAGGTCAAGTGAGATAGTAATAGAGGCAAGGCGTGGTTTGGCAGGCTAAATGCAAAGAGATTCCTGGGATATTGAGGCCAATTCTGTAGCAAAAGGAATTAGATCCCACGTGAATAGATTTGGGTCCAATATCTCTGCAAAGCGGTTTCCCTCTCCCCTTTTATTCTTTCATGTCTTAGTTACTGCTGCAGCAGGAGGACGATACAAGCTAAATTCCATAGAGATGGGGCATCATTGCATAAAAGTAGAAACAAGTGCACAGCTGTCTGGAAGATGCAACTGAACGTACAAATAACATTATAGTAGATCACACAACTTGAAAGCTCTACACTGCGTTTGTCAAAAAAAAAACTCAGCAACAAATTAAAAAATCTGTTTAGCTGGATTTGGAGAACCAAAGAAAAGCAGCTATTGCTATTTTACAGCCCAGCAATTAGAAGAGGTTTAATATAGGAACAAAGTAGAACTTCAATGCTATGGTAGACAAGACGGGAATAAGGCAAAAGAGAGGACTGCAGATGATTTAAACTCTTGGTTTCCAGCAGAGTGCTGCTGGAAAAGCACTGCAGGTCAGGCAGTTTTCGAGGAACAGGAAAATCAACGTTTTCGGGCAAAAGCCCTTCATCAGGAATATTCCTGATGAAGGGCTTTTGCCCTTAACATCGATTTTCCTGCTCCTCTGATGCAGCCTGACCCGCTGTGCTTTTCCAACATCACTCTGATCTAAGATGGGAATAAGTTTACAAGATTACACAAAGATAGGTGGAGGGACGCTGGGGAAGGACTTGGACAGGCTAGAAGAATGGACAAGTAGCTCATTGTATTCCACTTGCTGCTAAGGTGTGAGGTTATGCACTTTGATAGGAAGGAGAGTGGTATTGACTAGTTTATAAACAGGGAAAGGCTTTGGAAATCTGAAGCACAGAAGGGATTTAGAAGTCCTAGTTCAGGATTCTCTTAATGTTAACATTCAAGTAAAATTGGCAGTTAAGGCAACAATATTACCATCCATTTCAAGGTGGCTAGAATACAAGAGTAAAGATGTACTACTGAGACTGTACAATGTTCTAGTCAGACTACATTTGGAATATTGTGAGCAGGTTTGAGCCCCATTCTTATGGGAGGATGTGTTGGCCTTCAAAAGAGGTCCAGGAGAAGTTCGCAAGAACAATCCTGGGAATGAAGAGCTTGTCATGAGTGGTTGAGGATTACAGGTCTGTACTTTGAGTACTGAAGGATGAAAGGAGTTTTATTAAAAGTTACAGAATACTGACAGGCCTGGATAGAGTGGACATAGAGAAGATGTTTCCACAATTAGGAGAGACTAGGACCTGAGGGTAGAGGTGCAGGTGAAGAGAGAACCCTTTAGAGTGAAGAGGAGAAGGAATTTCTTCAGCCAGAGGGTGGTGAATCTGTGGCGGTCAAGTCATTGAATATATTTAAGAGAGAGAGAGAGAGAGAGAGAGAGAGAGAGAGAGAGAGAGAGAGAGAGAGAGAGAGAGAGAGAGAGAGAGAGAGAGAGAGAGAGAGAGAGAGAGAGAGAGAGAGAGAGAGAGAGAGAGAGAGATTGTTCATTAGTAAGGGGATGTAGGGATATGGGGAGAAGATAGGCAAATAGGGTTGAGAAACAGATAAGACATGACTGACCGGTGGAGCACACTTAATGGGCCAAATGGCCTAATTCTGCACCATATCTTATGAACTTACAGAATAGTAGAGGGTTTGAAAATGGAGGTTATAGGACATGAAGAATAATGTATAACTTTATGTTTTGTATGCCTATTAAAAAGGGAGACACGAGTTAATCCTATTTTCAGAATTTTGAGGCTTTGGTGCCAGGAGATCCATAGGCCTGTTTGTAAAGTTGCTACTGAGATGTTACAACTCATGAAAGGTTGGACAGTGGCTGTTCGTACACCA
Source organism: Chiloscyllium punctatum (assembly GCF_047496795.1). Taxonomy (NCBI): domain Eukaryota; kingdom Metazoa; phylum Chordata; class Chondrichthyes; order Orectolobiformes; family Hemiscylliidae; genus Chiloscyllium; species Chiloscyllium punctatum. The sequence goes on along the minus strand of NC_092747.1, from coordinate 59,962,316 downwards.
AAGGAAAAGGTAGAAATATAACCATGCTGTTGCACTGCAGCTGGGTCAAGGAATAGACAGAAAAGTCCAGAAATGAGTGGGTGAACATGTTAGAGTAGAAGCAGGAGGGTTAGACCTGACAAGTAAGAAACCTTGCAATATGACTAAACAGAGATGGTCTAGGATAATATACAGTCCATGTTTTACTTCCCCTCTTGCTTAAATTAATGTTTTATTTGATGTTAAAAGTACTGTTGCAAATTTGTTCATTATCTGCCCTTCATGGTGGGGGAAAAAGGGAGAGTTGGGATCTATTAAGCTACTTTCACTCTGGGATTGACTTGTCCAGGATAAGCATCAACTAGGACCGTAAAGTGGGGACTTGAGCAGATTCTGAAATTCTTGAGTTTTGAAGAATCTGTGAACTCAGATAAACAGGTATGTGAAGTCTCACTGAAGAATATTACACAGGATGGAACTTTAAATAACTGTCTATCACAAAGATGTTTCTGGCAATAGTAGTAATTGGAACCTTTGGGATAAGCTCAACAGAAGATTAGATGTTTACTTAAAGTGATAAAGTAGGCTGTTATAGGATGGCATGATTAAAGTGATTATCTGACATTTAGAATTAAATGAGAAAAGCCTAGAGGTATCATAGTACGAAACAGTCAAGATTTAGGTGCAACTTTAAAAAAAACTTGAATTGGAGTAAAGAGAGAAACAAAAACAAAAGCTAAAAGAAAAAAAGTAGAAATAATAGCTACAATTGTGGAGAATAATAATTATTCTGGTTTCACAGAGGAACTGAGTTAAAATAAATCTTAGCCTAAATATACAGAAGATGGATGTAATAGACATTTGACCTTAGTATTAGAAAAAAGCTAGATGTGAAGTTGAAGTAGCCAAAAGATGCCCAAATCTAAAATGTTACACACTGGGTCTTGATACCTACAGCTAGAATGCAAACACCACTCTGACAGTAGAGCAATCTGTAGACTATGAAATGCCTGTAAGCTTGCCCCTAGGTGGGGATTTGGCCATAATGAACATACTAAAGCAAATTTAGTTTGACATTGAAATAGGTGCGTTAGGCTGCAAATGAAGAAATTTACAAATGGATATGCTAGCTTAGGTGAACAGACCATTTGATAGATGAAGTGTAACATGGGTAAGTGTAAGGTTATCCATTTTGCTTGAAGTCAAACGGCACACTATAGAAAGAAACTTCAGGATACTTTGGGGCAGAGGGGTCTAGCTGTCCTCCTATGTGAAGTTGCAGATAACTAGAATGCAATACAGCAGGTAATAAACAATAGGGAGGTGTTGTAGCAACTGTACAAGGCATTAGTGAGACTGTACCTGGAATACAGTGTATAGGTTTGGTTCCTTTAAGAGGGATGTCGTTGCATCGGAGACCACTTGATGGAGATTCATTACATTTATTCCAAAAGAGGAGGGATTGGTTATGAGAGATTTAGCAATTTAGGTATATCATCTCTAGAATTTAGAAGAAGAACAAGGGGAGATCAAATTAAAATACAAAGATGCTAAAAGATTGATAAAGTAGACATATTTTTCCATTGTGGAGCAATCGAGAACAAGTCACAGTTTTAAGATAAGGATTGACAGAATTAAAACAGATGGGGAGAAAAAAGATTTCTCTCAAAAGGTCATGAATCTGTGGAATTCACTACCCCAGAGTGCAACAGATGCTGAGACACTGAGCAAATTTGTTGGTGGACATGCATATTTAATAAGTAGCAAGTTGAAGGACATTGGAGAGTGGGCAGGAAAGTGGAGATGAGTCTAAAACAAGAGGAGATCAGCCATGATTACGTTAAATGGCAGAATTGCTGAATCTTCAGAAGAGCTTGTACAAGAAAGGAAATGGGCATTAAAACCATAGCATAGCTACAGGTGAAGCTTGTCCCCTTAAAATTGGTTAGGAAAGGACAGAAAGCTCAGGATAGTAGAGATTCCTTGATAGACTCTCCTTAGCAATAAACTACTGAAATTTCTGGATATTTTAACCTTAAGGAAGAAGTGCTCCCTTATGCTAAAAATAAGTGAGCCAATTATGGAACGATTCAAAGATTTCACTTACAGAGAGCTATTCCATTAACTCTCATCAAGATGGTAAACCATTAAAAATATTGATGGAGACTGAAGCAAGTTAGTCACTGATGCTGCCTGACAAAGTTTGTCTTCCAAGGGAACTGACGAAAGAAAACTTAATTGGAGGAGAACACAAACGTTATAATCTGATCCCATTGCACAGAATTGGGTTAAAGAGAGACTTAGTAAGAGGTGATGGTGTAATTGGGGTGATGCATTAAATTCTGACAAAAGGAACAGATTTCATTGAGAAGTGGCCTGGCTGGCTCACTCACCAAGAACATTACACCAACTGAAGGAAGTGAAAGAAACAACCAACTATTGGAGCAGCAACATCAGAGATTGTTTCCAAACTGCAACATGGTAAGGTCTCAGGCCCCTGGATTTTTCCTGTCTCATTCCATGAAAGCATAACACTGAAATTCGATGATTTGATGCTATTTTCAAAAAATTAAAACTAAGAAGGGACTAAATAAAAAGGAGGCTGACATGTTTAGCTCATAGTCTTTAACAGAAAGAGATGGATCCTGATTTGAGAGAATCAAATGATAAACAGCCTACTCAGAAACTGAATTGGAACCAGAGTGTTATCATTTAAAAAGACGAAATGTGAATGAGGAAATGGAGAAGAGTGAGCCATGAAACCCAGACAGCATGATTAAAACCTTAGTTATGTCCTAATGATGGGAATTATTTCATCTCATTACTGTTTGCCATTCCAGATGTCCCCAAAATGACTCTACTGGATTCCATTCTTTTGAACTGATAATATAGGCAGCGAGAAGACCTCAAATTAAATAAACCTTAATACATCAAATCTCAGACTACACGTTTGACCGCTATTAAATTTCTGGTAAAATAGCCAACACCAATTTGCAAATTGGCCAAAAAATGTGAAACTCACTCAACAATGAAAGCTAGAGCAGATAAAAAGCCAATGCTCAAAAATCTGCAAGACATAAAGGGCATTACATTTTCCTGATAAGTGTCCAATCTCTCGCAATGGTTTATCAAAATGAAAAGTAATAAAATGATGTGGATTATAGAATCAGTACTCCAGACAGGAGGGGAAAAAGCACATTTGCCATGTTCATACATTAAAGAATATTAATGAAAGAAGTGTGTTTGCTGCATTGTAATTAGGGAATGAAATAAGTCAGTAATTTGAGAATGAATGAATCAGAAATTGAAAAATTCAAATGCGGACCCTCCAGTAACCAGGCTGGATAATCCAACTTACAAAGTTACATGTAATAGCATGCTCTCTTCCAGAAAACTATTAAAATATTACAAATCAATTTACATAAATAAGCCAGGGAAAACATCTTTGGTCTTACATGATATTAATTTAGGGAATGTGCCAAGCAGAAAACAACATCCTTTCAGACTTAGTTGAGAGATGTTAACTCAAGTGAAGTAAGAGATCCAAGTTCATAATGGAAAAATGCCATTGAACAGAGTTTTATATGTTTTAATGAGATTACTTCTCACGCTCGGCAATGCTGGAGAGTACAGATACTGTTTCCTTAATTCCGCCTCACAAAGTAGACCTGCCATCCCAGGAACACACAGTCTGGAGAAGCTCTTGCTCCTTCTATGGCAAAAACCTCAGGAAAACAAAACTATACATGATACTCTAGGTGGAGATGTATTCACTCAGGTTCTATATAACTGCAATAAAATAACTTTACTTCTGTATTCAATAGCCATTGCAATGAAGGTCAGCATAATTAATTTCTTTCCTCATTGAATGTTACATGTGCACGCTAGCATTTGGGTCTTCTGAATATCACACTTAGCAACCACTCATCATTCAAGAAAATACTTTTTAAAAATCAAAGTGGATAATTGCACATTTATTCTCAACATACTTCACCTGTTCACAATTTTTGAGAAGATTTGAAGCTCAGGTTGATAAGTATGCAAGTTAGCTTGCTGAGCTGGAAGGTTTGTTTTCAGACGTTTTGTCGCCATGACTAGTTAACATCAGTAAGAGTCTCCGGTGAAGCACTGGTGGTATGTCGTACCTCTATAGGTCTTGGTTTCCTCAGGTAAGTGATGTCATTTCTGGTTCTTTTTCCAAGGGAAGGCAGATGGAATCTAAGTCGATGTGTTTATTGATGGAGTTCTGGTTAAAATGTCATGCCTAAGAATCCTCGTGCATGTCTTTCTTTTGCATGTCCTAGGATGTGTATATTGTCCCAGTCGAAGTGGTGCCCTTTGTCTGTACGTATGGAAACTAGTGATTGTGGTTAGTGTCTTTTGGTGGCTGGTTGGTGCTCATGTATCCTGGTGGCAAGTTTCCTGCTTGTGTGTCCGATGCAGTGTTTTTTTTAAAAAAAAGTTCTTGCATGGTATTTTGCGAATGACACTAGTTTTGCTGGTAGTATCTAATGGATCCTTTAATTTCATTAGTAGGTGTTGAAGTGTGTTGGTAGGTTTGTGGGCTACTAATGATGCCAAAGGGCCAGAGTAGTCTGGAAGTCATTTCTGGTATGTCTTTGATGTAAGACAATGTGGTTATAGATTTTGGTTGCGTAGTATCTGCTTGTTTCAGAGAAATTGGCAGATTGCGTTTATTGGGTACCATGCAAGAACTATAAAAAACACTAATTGAACAAACTAGCAGGAACTCTCCAGGATACACAAAAACCAACTAGCCACCAAACGACACCACCTACTATCACTAATTTCCACACATACAGACAAAAACAAAAAGGACACCACTGTGACTGGGACAACACACATCCTAGGACAGACAAAACAAGACATGCACAAGAATTCTTAGAGGCATGGCATTCTGATCAGAATTCCATCAATAAACACAGGCTTAGAGGTCATTTACCTTCCCCCGAAAGAAGAACCGGAAATGATATCACCCTCCTTAAGAGACCACAACCTATAAAGAGAGAGGTGGGACATATCACTAGCGCTTCACCAGAAACTCTCACTGATGTTACCTACTCATGGCGACAAAATATCTGAAAAACAAACCTTCAAGCTCAGCGAGCTAACTTACATACTTATATTTTCCTCAAGTAAAGCTGCTTTTATTTTTTTTGTGATGTAAACTTAAAAGTTAGAAAGAAGAAAAATAAAAGTACTCAGCATAGAAACAATTGCTTAATTGGTTCCTGGGCAAATGACTACAGCTCTATGTTTAGACAATATAGCCTGTTAAGGATCTCTTCCATGAAAGTCCAAGCACTCTTTCTCTGCAAATTGTGTATGAAAGGAAAGAAAAAAGAAGGGAGGGAAAAACAAACACCCTCCGAGACACTGAAAGGGTGAATCCTCAACCAGTGAGCTCAGTCGGCTAACCAGCCTCCTACTCTGCCGCATTAGTGCAGGATTCTCTGGTCTGCTTTATAATGGCATGTATCATTAACTTTTTAGGAAAGCCCAGGCCACTGATATTTTCAAATGATGAGTGTGAAATTAAAGATAACAATTTAAATCTTGAACCTAACTTTTAAAAGTAGATATTAAGTTGCACATACTTAGATAGTTCCTTCATTTCTTCCTCATGAAGTCGCCTCCTGTCGTTTAGCTCTTCAGGCAGGTATTGAATAATGAGTTCCTCTACCAAGAATGTCTTATTGAAAGATCTTGTTACCAAATACTACAAGTGAAAAATAAAGAGTACTATTAAATCTATTTGAATGAATAAACATGAAAGGCTCATTTTTAAAAAAAAAATGAAGTACATGTCATTCTACTATAATGCACATTTTGTTAATTAAAATTCAGTGTAACAATTGACAAATTGGGGACATTGTTTCGAAATGTGAACTTTAAAACGTGTGTTGGCTGATTATACCACCAACATTAAGTGCTGTTTCTAAAACGCAATTTTTTTATAAATACAAGGTTACACAATAATGCTATTATTGTATTATAGAATAACTATCTGTATTTGACATTTACACAATCTTCAATGCTGTTTTGGTGCAATTGTTGGGAATCATTTGACAAATCTTATTTTAGTCTTTATCAAAGCAGAAGTACACAAAAACTGAAGACAAGGAAAATCAATGTAACTAAGTTGATTATATCTCAAAAAACAAACAATTCCATCTATTTCCCATTCCTAAAATACTTGTCATTATACTTTATATAACTAAGTTATATCTAGGATTTCAGATTTCCAAATGTCAGAATGCCTTCAAGGCAGAGTGATGGATATGTATTAACTTAGGTTCTGTTTGTTTTGTGACATCTTAAATGTACAACCAAGCCTAAATGTAATAGTAGCACATTCCATAACAATATCACCCCATTGGAAATCTGTGACCACCTCAATCACTATTTGCCTTTGCTTCTTTAAAGGCCAGGTGAAAATCAAACACCTCAAATGAGCAAATGCAAGTGTGGTGCTCCAGTGCCTACTGTTTTGTGGAGTTTTTTAACTTCTAGAGAAAAAAAAAAGTGTAGAGAAGATATGGAAGAAAAATATCTGATGCGGTCATTATTAACAGATTAAAATGTCTTTTTTACGAATGCAAAAAATTACATCAATGAGATTAAATTCGCTTCTCAAACCCAAATATATTTAAGAAATACTTTAGAAATTTAAAGTGAACAAGTTAACTGTTCTAAAGTTCCTTGAAATAATTAACTTGTATGAACATTGCCTTACTTCAATGAGAAACTAAACTTTTATATGGTTGCCAAAATAATAGGATTCTCCCTGACTTTTTTTAGGAATAGGAATGAAACTACAGCAGTACATTACCATTTTGTTTGCAACTGTAAATACAGAAGCATTGCATGCACAACACTAACCTCAGCTAAATTTTCCTTACAGAGAGGACAGCTGGCATTATGATCCAGACAGCGCTCCAAACACTTCAAACAAAACGTGTGCCCACAGGAAGTGGTGACAGGTTCATAGAACAACCTACGGGCAAATTAAAAAAACCTTTGAAAAACTTCAAATCTCTAATAAAATACTGTAATATTTGGAGGTCAGGTTAGACATTTTTAATAAAAAAGAAAAAAAAACCAAATTATAAACCCACATAATTACCCAATTTATTTGGACTGAAACTCAAATTGATCTGCTGCTACGATGGTCATTCAAACAGAGAAGAAAAACTATTTCATACTATAAATCATTCAGGCCAAGTACACATTACTGTCAATGTATGCAATATCTTTGCACTTTGGATAAAGATAAATTCTCAGTTCATACTGAAAGAATTTTCAGTTTTCTTCTTCAGAGTTCAAGAAAATTGAAAAATGAAAAGCTGACAACAAATTATCTGCAGTGAGGTATACAGCTTGTCCTGCAAGGGTCCAGAATTTGATTTCCATTCTATGGATAAGCTGTAAGACCACATTGGTAATTCAATTATTATTGTCAACATCACCAAATTGTGTAGCAAATACAGGATCTTTGATGGCAACTGAAAAATATGGAGTTTGAATGACTGGACAAGTGGAGCCAAAATTGTCAAGTGGTCTTTATTTCATTAAGTGCTTGAAATATAATATGGACTGGTTGTAGGTAGCAAAGGGAGTGAAACTTGGCATCTTGGACTGTACTATTCAGACCTTTTGCTCCAAATGTTAACACAACAAAAATTTCATTTGGATACTACCCAACTTTAGTCCCCCACATCTCAATAGTTTCAATATTAGGATTCTATATCTTTTTCCAAGAAAACTTTCATTCTGGAAAAAAAGGTGATCACAGTAAAGCTAAGCAAATTATTTTAGATAATGACTTCAAGTCCATGAGGACCCAAGTTAACTTCAGTTTTCGGCACCTAAGGGTTAGATGAAGTACTTGTAACAGGGATTACACATAAGACTACCCACTACTTTCATAATTTAGATAGCATCATTAATAATAAAATGCCTCAAAATCTTCGAATAATATCAAGGGATTGCAGGTTGAGAAATTGGAGGTAGTTTCTGGACCCTAGCAGGACAAGCTGTATACCATTGGGAGGTTACCTCAACTTAGTGAGACACTTGAGTAAGTACAGAACAAGGGTTGTTTAAAAAACAAAATACAAGACAAAGTCTCAAAAGGAGGAGAAGGTTGTGTCCCAACTCCCTAGTATTGTCCCAATTTAAAAATACAAACACTAAGATTCCTGATGTTGGGAGTGAGGAACATGGTTAAAAAAACACAATAGCTAGATGAAAGAAAATTAAGAGGAGAAAGGTTTCACTATTTTTCCATTAAAGGTGAGCACCCACAACAAGCTCATGGGTGGCAAGATCCTGACTTAGAAGAGTACTTTTGTGAAGTGGGGGGGCGGGGGTGGAGAGAAGCTGGGTTTACAGGGATAACAGCTAATAAAATTGTAAAAAAAAACCAAAATAAAAATACAGGGTTAGAATTGGGATCAACGGAAAGGACAGGAAAAGTTGGAGTCTTCACAGTGGAAGACAGGGATAGCATTCCAAAATTACTAAATAAATCAAAAGGGAATACACTAACTAACTATCACGAGACAAAAAAGTTTAATGCCCGTTTTTGGGAAATGTTTGGTCTATGATAATAAGATACAGGAGCTAAGCATTTAGAAATATTATTAAGCAAAGTCAATATATCTTCATGAAGGAGAAATCATGCCTGTTAAAATTTTACAGAATTCTTTGAGATGGTAACAATCAGGAAGATCAGAAGGGAAATCAGTGTAATATTTCTGAATTTCCAGAAGCCACTTGATAAATAGCTTAAAGCATGATACCTTAAAAGAAAAAACAAAGCCCATGATGTTGGGGGCAATATATAGGGAATTCTGGATTTCACATACAAGTTAGCATCCAAACTCAGTAGGTAATAGGGAAAAGCAATTGCAATGTTGGTTTTTATTTCAAAGTCAAGGGAACATAAAGAGTTGGACTTTGCTAAAATTATACAAGGCACTAGCCAGACCACAGTTGAAAAACAGTTTTGAGCCCCTTAGACAAGGATAGATGTACTGGCATTGGAGACGGTTTGCTAGGCTGATACTGGATAGTGAGGGAATGTCTTAGAAGGGAGATGGAGTATAGACTCAACCGACTCATTGGAATTTAGAAGCATGAGAAATTACTTTATTGAAACATCCATAATTCTTAGGGGACTTGATAGGGTTATGCAAAGTAGACTCTCCCACAAGGGGGATAACCTAAGAACAGGCACCCAATCCCTGAATTAGTGGTCAAGCATGTAAAGACAGATGGAGGCGGCATTTCTTCTGAGTGTAGTGAATCTATGGAATTCTTTATTGTGGATAGATGAGACTGGTTCGTTCATTATAATGAAGGCAGTAATAGATTGTTTTAAAAACAATAACAGAATCAACAGCTATGGGGGAAAAGATAGAAAACTGGAATTGAGGGCCATCAGATCAGCCATGATCTTTTTGAATGGACAGAATGGCCTACTTTTGCTCCCATGTCTTATGGCCCGAGTTTAACAGCCAAATGTTTTGGCCGGGTCAGCTGAATGCACAGAGCAAAATTTCCTGGTGGGGGGATATCCAAAATACTTAACCTTCAGTAGGTGACTTTTAATGGCTTTATAAGCCGTTTATATAACTAAAACAATAGTTAAATTGAGAAAGATCTAGGATTAGTCCCAACTCTTAAAAAAGGTTTTCCTGAAAAAGCCTCTTAATACTATGGCGGTGCTGCACAGTGGCTCAGTGGTTAGCACTGCTGCTTCACAGTGCCAGCGACCCGGGTTAGGTTCCTGCCTCGGGCAACTGTCTGTGTGGAATTTGCACATTCTTCCAGTGTCTGTGTGGATTTTCTCTGGGTTCTCCAGTTTCCTCCCCCAATCCAAAAAAAGTGTGCAGTTCAGGTGAATTGGCCATACTAAATTGCCCACAGAGTTAAGTGCATTAGTCAGGGCTAAATATAGGGTAGGGAAACGGGTTTGGGTGGGTTAATCTGAGGATCTGTGTGGATTTATTGGGCCAAATGGCCTGTTTCCTTGGTGTAGGGAATCTAATCTAATCACCATAAACTGTTTTTATGGCATTTTAGGACATATTTCAGCACTAAAATCAGAAGAATAGTCTGTACTGAAAAGTTTCAAATTGATTTAAAAATCAAAAATTCTACATTTTATAGAAAACTGCTTTTTTCTACTATGTTTTTCAGAAATATTTGGAAGAAACATTTAAAAATAAACTTAAAATACCTCATACAGAGAGAGCATTCAAAATCGAATGGATCCATAAGTTCACTGGGAATCTCTCTTGACGTTTTAAAATTGTCAAATGTCAAGGGTACAAATTCATCTGATTTAGAAAGAGAAGATTTGTATTTTTATAAAACTACAATAAATTTCCAAAAAAATGCAGCTTCCTTCTAGTAGTCTCACTTTTAGCAAGACAAAATTTACAAGAATTTCAAATAATCATTCATTTAATCTCAGGAAATCTCTGCAAGATGAGGTGATCAATTAAATTTTTAAATAATCCAGCTCCAGCCACCAGACAGAAAAATCAAGGAATGAATGCGAAGTGCATGTGGACAGACCGCCTGCCAATGTGTGTACCAATGATCCAGAGAATTTTCTGGTCAGCAAGAGTTTATAGCAATCAAAATTGAAACAGCCATTTAGCCCATCACATCTGTGCCTTTAAAATCTTGACTCTGCATGCACCTCTCACTCAGATCCATTTCAATGTATCATGTTTATTCCAGAGTCCATTTTTGCCATTAATTCCAACAGACAAAACTATGAAAAAATATCCATGCTAATTTGCCATTTTTCATTTACACTAATTGACTACAGGGGTAGTTTTCTGCCTATGTTATAAACACTTCCACAATCCACCGAAGCTTCCATATCTCACTGGCCACACAGTTCTGTTTGCAAACAAAACAAACCACTTTATGTTTCATACTTTGACCAAGTTGAGAATCAATGAATTAGGAGCAAGAGTAATCATGCCCTCAAGCCTGGTACACCACACAATCATGGCTGATCGGATTACAGCACATTCCCACTACTTGCAAGGTTCTATTTGGTCTGCCTTAAATATATCCTGGGAGGCACTCTTGTGCTGTAATACTGTTCATTTTGGAAAAAACCTAAGATGAGAAAATATGCAAGGTACTTCACAATTAAAAATCCAAATTCACGTAGTGGCACATTTACCCACTCTCAAAAATACGTAAAGGTCATTTGATCCATTTGACCACTTGTATAGGAGAGCGAGTAATTTTTAGCCAAGTATATAATTGAATCATATAGCAAACTTCATTTCCCTCCAAACGAAAAGACAAATTACTTTTATTTTCATTATATTTTTGTTCTGTTTGTGACCAACACTAGATGACCAATAATCAGCACAGGTACAAATTAGAAACAAAGTGTCAAACCTTTTTTAGCCATTTTGCTGGTTGTTTCGAAGCTCTCACAGAGCTCTGTCTCATGTGATAGCTTTCTCTTTTGGTTGCCATTAGTAAAACTAGACGGAACTGCTTCAACTAGCACAGAGGTTTCTCTTGGTGTAGCCTTGGACTTTGTCAGTATTTGACTTGAAGTATTTAGTTCTTGTGCTGTAATACTGTTCATTTTGGAAAAAACCTAAGATGAGAAAATATGCAAGGTACTTCACAATTAAAAATCCAAATTCACGTAGAGGCACATTTACCCACTCTCAAAAATACGTAAAGGTCATTTGACACTACAGTCAAGATTCCTTCTTATAAAATCAAATAATTAACGTACAAGTCACTGAATAACTGCACTCTCAATCTAATTTTTATGCAGATAGTATATAGTAGATAGTAGATAGATTGTGACCTCCACTCAAAATTAGCAAGTAAGAGACTAAAATCAAAGCTGATTTTAATGTGCACAACATTGTAGATGTTCAATTTGGATTGATCCTTTGGCTCAACGGCTCCACTTTCTTTCAGCTTCTTACTACAAGAGGGATCAAATGAAATTAACTAGAGTCATTCCATCCAACCTAAACCTTACATTTGATCCAGAACACAGTCACAAACTAAGCTGTCTTGACATTACTGAAGAAATTGAAATACAACATGAAGATGACAACTTAAAAGCAGTTTGCTTACACTAAATTACTTTTAATGTTTATAAATAAATTTAAAAGTTTAACATACCGGAGAAGGAGCAGTAACTGTATCGTCTCTGACAACTGATGCAGGGCTAAAGGCTCTGAGAAACGTAGGCTTAGGGTTTAGGCAAGATGACTGCGGTCGTTTGTTGGTTGGTACAGTATCCGACATATTCCCCAAAACAGGTGAAAACATATCACACAAGATCTAAGGTGAAAATTATAGTTAATGTTTTTAGTGTATCCAAGATGCACAGTCAAATAGAACATTTTGAAAGGTTCTAAGCAGTCATTCACATTTGACCACTTGTATAGGAGAGCGAGTAATTTTTAGCCAAGTATATAATTGAATCATATAGCAAACTTCATTTCCCTCCAAACGAAAAGACAAATTACTTTTATTTTCATTATATTTTTGTTCTGTTTGTGACCAACACTAGATGACCAATAATCAGCACAGGTACAAATTAGAACAGTTGTACCCACCTGGAAACACATTTGGTCAAAGATATTGATGGTCAGGTCAAATATAAACAAACAAATCACCTTTTGTGCTTCGAGTCTTACAGAATTCCAGTCTGGTCTCAAAGCAATGCAGTATATATATTCTTTTAAAGCTTCTTCAGTTCTGCCCATTTTAATCAGAGCTTGAGCTTTCCAAAAATGCCCCTATCAGGAAAAACAAAAGAGGCACAAAAATATCTGAATAATCACAGAGAGCAGGGTCAACTGTACAACTTAAAAATTCAAAATTTTTAAGCCAAACCGTAAACAAAAAACTTTCCATGATACAAGGATACCTTTGTCTTTAGTGGTTTAAGCATACATGCTGCATCTCCATCACAAAGTGCTTCCTTGTATTTTCCTGTAGTTATGTATAGCTCAGCACGATAACACCTCATCATGTAATCATGGGGTACTGAAGAAATAGAGGGTACAATTTAATATGCTTTAAGTGTAAGATTAAGTATTGTTGACTTTACCAGTAGCATTTAATAACTTGCTGTATATCCAGTTGGTAACATGCTGCCTGTTTATGAAATATAAAATTTTTCAAAACATTCTGCCTTTTCATTCTCAAGTTTGCAGAAAACGGACAGTCTAACCACCATTTTGTGAAATCAGCTAGTTTCACTTTTTTGGTAAATAGCAACTAGGTGATTTCCTCATTAAACACATCCCTTTATTCTACTTGGAACTAAGGTCGTGTGAGCTACCAGATTCTTATACTGTTACAAATCAGTTTATGATTAATTGCCAAAACCAACTGTAATGACACCAACATCTGTCCTGCCCAGTATGCACCCACCCTCTAAAATCTAGTAAATTTTTACAGCAACCAAAAATTTAAAAAACTATAAAAATTTTTGGCCGTTTATTGATTGGAGGTAAGAATCTCAGCAAAAAGTTCTGCAGCATTGCGTAGTAGGAAGGAAGCACAGGAGACTGTGCTACCAAGGTGCATTGCTGCCACTCAATTACAAACTGTGTAAGGATTAAAATTTAATAATACAAACTCTTTATAAATTGTCAAGACAAAGCTATTATTTAAAGCTGCACAAGTATAACAGTCAAACCTCAAAAAAGTGCCTAAATTTCAGGTACCTGTATTCGATACTAATACATAGAATCTTAACCATGCACATTCAATGCAGAAAACATCTGACATGGAATTATTTTACCAATTTTCTAAATAGTATTAGAGTTTTTGAAAAATACTTTGAAAATTTTCACCAACTGTTTACAAATGTGCTCAAAAAATGGGCTATTGCTCAATTACTTGCAAGTAGGTTATCATTCAATCAGCAAATTCATTTTGTACATTTCCTGGAAAGCTGATTGAGTGATTAATCAGGATTAAATGGGGATTTTGTTCTGAATTAGCACTGGATATTCTTAACCTCATCAGCAGTTGTGAATTGCAGCATTACTACAAATTAAAATCAAAAGAAAAAACCTTCAATTTAGTAACATTCACTAAAATACATGATCTGCTGGACAGCATCCATCACTATATTTACATGCTGAAAAGACCCATTATGATACTTCCTTGCAGTTAAGCCTATACAGAGGTCCTCTTCCATTTTTTTTCCAGGTGCAAGGTAAACAGACTTAAAGTCTTAAGTATGTGCCTCTCTCCAAAGCTGCCATTTTATACTCTATACGGTCAAAGTCTACAATAGTAATTCACAGAAGCACATTCTATTTAATACAGAAAAATATCCCAAAGTGTTTGGAAAGTGTAAGATCTGACAAAAATGGCTCCCAACCTAAAAGGCGACATCATGAGGTTCAAAATGCTCAATCGAAGAAATAACACTGAGCGCCCAGATAGCATAACATAAATGATGGGGTAAAATGGATGTCATGAATGAGTGGCCATAGCTGTAAAACATTTACTTCAAAAGATCAGAGAATTGTAGGCAGCTACAGACTGGAAGGATGTCATAGGATTTGAACACATTGTGAACATGGGTAAACCAAGCAACAACTGAAGTCAATATGCAGACAAGTCATAGAGAGGTAAAGCATGGAAACAGACCCTTCGGTCCAACCCAACCACGCTGACCAGATATCCCAACCTGATCTAGTCCCACCTGCCAGCACCCGGTCCATATCCCTCCAAACCCTTCCTATTCATATACTCATCCAAATGCCTCTTCAATGTTACATTGTACCAGCTTCCACCATCAGCTCATTCCATATAAGTACCACCCTGTGTGTGAAAACATTGCCCCTTAGGTCTCTTTTATATCTTTCCCTTCTCACCTTAAACCTATGCCCTCTAGTTCTGGACACCCTGACCTCAGGAAAAAGCCTTTGCCTATTTACCCTATCCATGCCCCTCATAACTTTGTAAACCTCTAAGTGATGGGAAACAAATGAAAAGGAGCAGAGAGGAAGCCAATTGGACATAGTTGCATTCTAGATCCTAGAATTTCAGGGCAGGGTTGGATTAGGATTTATCATGAACTGCATCTCAGAGCTTCAGCGTTCTAATGAAAGGCATTATCTTTTGCTCTCAGCAAATCACAACATTTTCTGAATTTTTAAAAAATTTCCAGATCCAAAGTATATTGCTTTTTTTAAAATGTTAGTTTCAAGATTAGAAAGTAGGTTACAAAACAAACCTCTGAATCAAATGGAAGACATATTTTCCTCCATTAATGAAGTAATTAAACCATGTTTCACCATTATTGTGCTAAATGGGATACAATTATCTGTTCCCAGACAGTCAAACAAACAATTAATGTTAAGGCCAAGTCAGGGTGGTTAAAATCAAAAGAAAAAAACCTTCAATTTAGTAACATTCACTAAAATACATGATCTGCTGGACAGCATCCATCACTATATTTACATGCTGAAAAGACCCATTATTTGGCACACTTGCCTTCATTGTTCAATCCTTTGAGTACAGGAATTTGGAAGTCACGTTGAAGGCATTGGCGAGACCTCGTCTTATAGCACGGAGACAGGCGCTTCAGCCAAACTGGCCCATGCCAACCAAAATGTCATAGGAATGTACAGCACAGAAGCAGACCCTTCAGTCCAACTAGCCCATGCCGACCAGATATCCCAACTAATCTAGTCCCACTTGCCAGCACCCGACCCATATCCCTCCAAACCCTTCCTATTCATATACCCATCCAGATGTTTCAATTGTACTAGCTTCCAGCACTTCCTCTGGCAGCTCATTCCATACACATTCTATCCTCTGCGTGAAAAAAAGTTGCCCATTAGGCCTCTCATATATCTTTCCCCTCTCACTCTAAACCTATGTCCTCTAGTTCTGAACTTCCCCCCACCCCAGGGAAAAGACTTCGTCTGTTTATCCTATCTATGCCCCTCAATTTTATAAACCTCTAAGGCCACCCTTCAGCCATCCCTGCTAACCCTATTTCCCTGCACTTGGCCCATATCCTTCTAAACCTTTCCTATCCATGTATTTGCCCAAATGCCTTTCAAAATGTTGTTAATGTACCTGCCTTAACCATTTCTTTTGGCAGCTTATTCCATATTTGTACCACCCTCTGTATAAAAGGAGGGTGCCCCTCACTTTCTCTTTATTCTTTCCCCTCTAAATTGATGCACTCATCCTTGATTCCGCAACTCTGGGAAAAAGACTAAGGGCATTCACCCTATCCATGCCTCTCGTGATCTTATACACTTCCATAAGATCCCACCCTCCGTCTCCTATGCTTAAAGAAAGAAATCCCAGCTTGTCCAACCTCTCTCTATAATTCCAACCCTAAAGTCCTGGCAACACCCTTGTAACTTTCTTCTTCATTCTGTCCTGTTTAAATAACATCCTCCCTATAGCAAGGTGACAAAAACTGAACATAATATCCAACTGCAGACTCACCAAAGTCCTGTACAACTGCAACATAAAACTTCCCAACTCTATACTTAATGCCCGATTGAAGGCTGGTGTGCCAAATGCCTTCTTCATTGCCCTATCTAACTGTGACTTCATCTTCAGAGAACCATGCACAAGAATTCCAAGGTCCCCCTGTTCCACTACACTCCTTTAGGCTCTACCATTCACCATGAAACTCCTAACTTGATTTGACTTTCCAAAATGCAAGACCTCACACTTACCTGCATTAAACTTCATTTGCCATTCCTCAGCCCACTTTCCTAGTTGATCAAGGTCCTGCTGCAATTTCCGATAACGCTCCTCACTGTCCACAATACTGTCTATTTTGTTGTCATCTGGAAACTTAGTAATCGTACCTTGTACATCCGCATCCAAGTAATTAATACAGATATCAAACTGTAATGGGGCCAGCACTGACCCAAGTAAACCATCATCGCAGACCTCCAGTCCAACAAGCATCCTTCCACTATTATCCACTGCTTCCTACCATCAAGCCAATTGTGATCCAATTTGCCAGCTCTCTAACTCTAAGGAACTCTAACAAATTTGTAAGGCATAATCTCCCATGCGCAAAGCCATGCTAATTACTCTCAATCAAAACCTGTTTTTCCCAAATGCATGCATATCTTACTCGAGAAGATTCTGAGGAATAAGCTTATGGTCTACAGTTCCCAGATTTTTCTCTGCAGCCCTTCTAGAATAAGGGGACAACATTCACTACCATCCAGTCTTCTGGGATCTCACCCATGGCTAACTAAGATGCAAAAATATCAGCCAGAGCCCTGCAATTTCTTCTCTAGGTCTTGTGTAATGCCATAAAACTTCCTCACACCTCTACTCATTCCATAATCCATGCTCTTTCAGGTCCCCCTCCACACTTGCGCACTTCAAGTACTCACAACAATTTTTTAAACCCATCGGAAAAAAGTTTGGGGTTCCTAGGTAAAATAAAACAAGATCAGGGAATATTTAAAAAAAAACTGTGTCCAGTTCTGGTCACCCAGTTATAGGAAGGATATTATCAAGCTGGGAGTGTTCAGAAGACATTTACCAGGATGTTGCTGGGTATGGATGTTTGAGTTATAAAGAAAGGCTACAAAGGCTGGAACGTTTTCCTCTGGAGTGTGGGAGGTTGAGAGGCAACCTTATGGTTTATAAAACAATGAGAAGTATAGACAGACTTAATGGTAGTTGCCTTTTTCCTTGCATGGGGGATTTCAAAACAAGGTGGGGGGGGGGGGAAGCAGAAAAACACATTTTTAAGGTGAGAGGAGAGAGATTTAAGACAGACATGGGGGCAGTATTTTTGAAACACAGAGGGTGGAACGTGTGTGGAATGAACTTCCTATGGAAGTGTGGATGTGGGTACAATTACAACATATAAAAGATATTTGGATAGGTACACAAATAGGTGTGGAGGGATATGGGCCAGGAGCAGGCAGGTGGGACTAGCTTAGTTTAGGATTATGTTTGGCATGGACTGGTTCGACTGAAGGGTCAGTTTCTGTGCTGTATGACATTTGGCTCAATAGTACATTTGCCACTGACTCAAGTGGTTTTTGGCTTACTTGTACACGCCTCATGCGCATAGGAGATATAGAGATAAATAACTTGGTCTTTGGTAACTTCTAAACGGTTACTATAAATGCCACTAAATTCACAGACTATTTTTCATCTTTTCCAAACATTAACAGAGTATGTTTGGCTGCCAAGTTGAAATTTCACATTTAGTCATACACCCACTACCCTCATCTTCCCACAAGTCTCTGGAGGAAAGCTCTTTGTTTGGGGTTTCAAATATAAAACAATCTTGGCTTCACTGACCATCATGTAGCCTCTCTTTAGAGGACAATTCACAAAAAGCAGATATAAAGAAAATAAAATTAAACTTCACAGAAATACACAAACCCTGTGAAACAAAACAGGTTCTTGAAACCCTGTGAAACAAAACAAAAAAGAGGAGAAATTGGACAGGGGCTGATGTGCCCTGGTGTTCAAGCTTAGATCTCACATGGGAGAGAAAAAGATTGGGTGTTACATGAAAGTTAAACATTAGCTTGATAAAGGTCATTCAATTAAGTAACATGGTCTTTCAGCCTTATTAAATTCTGCCAAGTCATTCACCTTAGGCCTAAAGAGAAGTAATAGAGTCAGAGATGTACAGCACGGAAACAAACCCTTCAGTCCAACCAGTCCATGCCGACCAGATATCCCAACCCAATTTGGTCCCACTTGGCCCATATCCTTCTAAACCCTTCCTATTCATATACCCATCCAGACGACTTTTAAATGTTGCAATTGTATCAGCCTCCACCACTTCCTCTGGCAGCGAACAAAAATATCTCTCCCCCAGAAAAGTATGACAGTCTAAGTTAAGAAAAAAATCTCAGTGAATCAGATTGAACTCACTTTCACATTAAGCTGTTTACTTCCGCAAGTAAACAGAGTTAAGACTCACATTAGATATAACTGAACAGTATAACAGGCTCAAGGAACTGACTGACATTTCCAATCCCTCTGATTTCATAATGTGCAAAACCTTACCACAGAGTCCTAGAGATATACAGCATAGAAACAGATCCTTTGGTCCAAATCGTCCATGCCAACCAGATATCCTGAATAAGTCATTTGCCAGCATTTGGCCCATATCGCTCCAAACCGTTCCTAGACATATACCCATCTAAGTGCCTTTTAGATGTTGCAATTGTATCAACCCCACCACTTCCTCTGACAGCTCATTCCATATATACACCACTCTCTGCATGAACAAGTTGCCCCTTAGGTCCCTTCTAAAATCATTCCCCTCTCACCCTAAGCCCTAGCCCTCTCGTTTTGGACTCTCCTAGCCATGCCCTCATGATATTATAAACCTCTACAAGGCCACCCCTCAGCCTCTGATGGTCCAGGGAAAATAGCACCAGTTTATTCAGCCTCTACCTATAGCTCAAACCCTCCAACCCTGGCAACATCCTTGCAAGTCTTTCTTAACCATTTTAAGTTTCACAACATCCTTCCTATAGCAATTAAAGACAATAGCCCAAACGTGGCCTAACCAATATCTTGCACAGCCGCAATATGTCCTCCAAACTCCTAAACAGTGTTGACAGAACCCGATACTTCCATTCTGGTATGATTTCACGTTATAAGAAAAATTGCACAATTCTACACCATTTAAACTAATGGAGCCAGAATCACATTATACCCAACATAGGTAAGGAAGGATTACGTTCTACAAATAATGGTATAAATTCTTCAAATCACATTAAAGTGAATTCGCATTGAAGAAACATGCATTATAGCAGAACCGACTGTACTTGAGGCACTGTCTAATAAAGGCAAGTGTACCAATTACCTTCTTCCCTATCCTGTCGACCTGTGACTCTACTTTCAAGGAATTATATACCTGCAGTCCAAGATCTCCTGGCTCAGCAACACTTCCCATGACCTTACCAATAAGGGTACAAGTATTTACCCTACCAAAATGTGGCACTTCATACGTATCTGGATTACACACCATCTGTCACTCCCCATCCCATCAGATCAATGTCCTGTTGTACTCTGAGGCAACCTTCTTTGCTGTCATTATACTACCAGTTAATTGAATAAATCTAATAAAAGAAACAATTAAAATAATGCAAATTGCAAAATTATCTTTCAACATGGATTAATTATTTGGCTCAACATTATTTGGCTCTCAGGGAGCAAGAACTGAACAAATGGAACAAAGTTATAATTTCTTGTAGCTGTTTTTGTTGCTGAACCACTGCATTTAATAGTATAAAGACTTGTGCAGCTACAAGAAATTAACATTATACGTTTATTTTTCAGATCTTACTCGTACCAATGAGTTTCCCCACTCTGGCTTATTATGAGAACTCCCTTTTTTTCATGATTTGGAGATGCCGGTGTTGGACTGGGGTGTACAAAGTTAAAAATCACAACACCAGGTTATAATCCAACAGGTTTAATTGGAAGTACACTAGCTTTCGGAGTGACGCTCCTTCATCAGGTGATTGTGGAGGGCTCGATCGTAACAGAATTTATAGCAAAAATTTGCAGTGTGATGTAACTGAAATTATACATTGAAAAATTGATTGTCTGTTAAGCCTTTCATCTGTTAGAATACAGTGATAATTTCACTTCTTTCATGTGTAAATCACAAAACCCTTTTTTTTAAAAAAGTTGCATTCTCGGGTTAGCTGTTAACAATGGTGATAGCTAGACAATATGTTGAAGGTGTTAGCCCCCTGTGTTCTGTCTATGACCTGATGTTTAGATTGATTCTAATCTAAAAAGTGAGATAACAGAATTTTACATAAATTCATGCAGTTTTTGAGCTCAGAGTTCTACATGAACGTGTGCAGTTTTTGAGCAAAGTGCAATGTAACTCTGCAAGTACAAATTCACCACACAAAATATATGTGTGCATGTGGGTCTTTGTCTGTGTGTGCGTGGCTGTCTGGGGTGGGGGTTGAGAGTGTGAGAAAGTGTGCGTAGTGAGTGCAGAGTGTCTTAAGTCTGTGAGGGGGTGCATGTGTGGGAGTGTGTGTGGGTGTCTGTGTGCGCGTCTATGTGTACTTGTGTCAGTGTGTATGAGAGAGTGTGTGTGTAGGAATATGTGTGTGTGTGTGTGTATAGTGCAATGGTGATCACCTGTAATGTGACATGAACCCAAGGTCCCGTTGAGGCCCTCCCTATGGGTACTGAACTTAGCTATCAGCCTCTGCTCGGCCACTTTCCTCTGCTGCCTGTCCCGAAGTCCACCTTGGAGGATGGTCACCCGAAGGTCAGAGGCTGAATGTCCTGGACCACTGAAGTGTTCCCCAACTGGGAGGGAACCCTCCTATCTGTTGATTGTTGTGCGGTGCCCATTCATCCGTTGGGGAAACCGAGCAAAGGCTACGACATATTTTGTGTGGTGAATTTGTACTTGCAGAGTTACATTGTATTTTGCTCAAAAACTGCATACATTCATGTAGAACTCTGAGCTTTAAAAACTGCATGAATTTATGTAAAACTCACTTTTTAAGATTAGAATCAATCTAAACATCAGGTCATAGACAGAGAACACAGGGGGCTAACACCTTCAACATATTGTCTAGCTATCACCATTGGTAACAGCTAACCCGAAAAAGGGGTTTGTGATTTACACATGAAAGAAGTGAAACTATCACTGTATTCTAACAGATGAAAGGGTTAACAGACAATCAATTTTTCAATGTATAATTTCAGTTACATCACACTGTAATTTTTGCTATAAATTCTGTGTTACGATCGAGCCCTCCACAATCACCTGAAGGAGCGTCGCTCCGAAAGCTAGTGTGCTTCCAATTAAACCAGTTGGACTATAACCTGGTGTTGTGTGACTTTTCCCTTTTTTTCAGCTGCCTAAGCCCCACACTAGAATATTTTCCCAAAACCTTCGTGAACTTCCTTCACGAAGTTCTTTAAACAAAATCTATCCCTGACCACGTTTTTGGACACCCGCCCGAACAGCTCCTTATGTCAAAGTTTGTTACACAACGCTCCTGCGAAGGGATGTGTCAGGACCGTGGACGGACCAGACAGACAGAGGACAACTAAATGCTGCAAGTTCGACATTAAATAACAGCAGATAAACACAAGCTGCGTTGTTAACTTTTTTTTAGCCAGTTACGAAAATGAAAGCAGAAAGAGGTCACTCGGGTTTCGAATGACGGACTCCAGTCCCATCAAAAACAAACTAATGTCGGCTTCCCCACAGCAACGGGAGGCCGCTTCACCCCCTCCCCCGAACACACTCAGTCAGCCCCCACCTACCCCGGGTACAGGAGCCGGGCCTCCGGCCCCACTGCCCTTACCCAGAGACAGCGCCTGTTCACACAGGCCCAGGGCCGCTGTGTAATCCCCGTGCTCGGCCAGAGTGGCGGCCTCCAGCTGCAGCCGCCGGGCGCGGCACTCCAACGGGAACCACTTTTCCAACAAGTTACACAGAATCACAGTGAGGCCGAGATGTGCTCTGGGCTTGGCCGGGGAGGAGGAGGAGGAAGCGGCCCCGGCCCCGGCCCCGGCCGGCGACAGCGGACACACTTTACACTCGGTCACCGTCTCCTCCTCCACGCATCTCCGGCAGAAAGTGTGGCCGCACGGCAGCGACACGGGCTCGAAGAGCAGCTCCAGGCAGATCCGGCAGCTCAGAGGCTCCGAGGCCGCGGCTTCCTCCTCCTTCTCCTGCCCGGGGCCTCCGTGCCGCAGCCGGCCGGCCGCCTGCGGCAGCGCCTCTTTCAGGCGGACGTTGGCGGCGATACAGTCCAGCAGGTCGCTCAGGTCCTCGGGTCGGAGCCGCTCCAGCTCCGCGGCGCTGCGGTAGGCCTCGAAGGCCTCGGTGAAGCGGCCGCAGCGGGTCAGAGCGCCGGCCTTGCTCAGGTAGAGGGCCCGCTGGGGGCCTAGTTCCAGCAGCTGGCACTCGTAAATATCAGCCGCCAGCTCGTAGTTCATCGCCCGGAAAGCCTCGTCCGCCAGTTCCAGCATCTCGGTCCGAGCGGCCGGAGCCTCCATTCGGCCAGGGCCAGGGCTAGAACCGGGAGTCGAGGGCCCGAGTGGTGGTGGCTGCTGCAGCCAGGGCTTGGTGCTTGTCAGTCCGGTTGGTCGGTGGGGTCGGTCTCCGCCTCCCTCAGCCAGTCAGTGCGGCCTCCTTGCTCCCGCCTCTCAGGACATTATATAACCTGAGCCAGGCGAGCAGCTGTTGGATAAAACACAGCGAGCTGACCGCCCCGGCCACGGCTGCAGCTTCAACATCACCACGTTTACTCATGACAAGAGGGAAAACAAATGATTCACTTGGACACCGTCCCGCCAAAATATCAGAAGAAACGATCAAATGAGTGATATTCCCTTCCCAGGTAAAATGATTGGAAACGGGAACTGAGGCCGAAATTGTTGGGAATGAGAGTGGCAGCTGCCTGCCTATTCCATCAGCTCGCCCTGGGTTTGTCAGCAACCGTGCAAGCCCCGGCTCCTCCTCTCAAACCAGCACAATAAATAACCCGTCAAAATAAACCCGCAACCAGACAAAATAAAGCCACATACTTTACATCGGGATCGCAAAGCGGGGTGCTGCAGATGCCCGCGAATCTGAAATTAAAAGCAGGGAGAAGCCTTGAAATACTCAGCAGATGCAGACAGCATCTGTTGGCGAGCGAGCAAAGCAGAGACTGGACTTTCCCATATTTTGACTTAATGTGAAACCCAGATCGGCTGATACAAACGCAGAAAATGCTGGAGAAACTCAAGAGGACTGGCCGCATCTGTGGACAGAGAAACAGAGCAGTCGGACCTGCTGAGTTTCTCCAGCATTTTTCTGTTCTTGTTTCAGATTTTCAGCATTCGCAGTATTTTTGCTTTTATTATTGTGAAATCTCATGGAGGATATCCGTCTGACACTTTTCTCACGCAATTCGCGTCGTTCAGACATTGGAAAAACGCTGCCCAAGGTTTCAGTTTATGAATATTCATCAACCTTGTCCATAAATCTAGCCACATGAATTCTGCACAGGCCCAACATGAAAATAGCACGCGTTCTATCTTGTACAAATAGTAATAGGGTGGTTGATCACTTGGTAATTGGTACTTTTCAGAAGCCAATGGAAATCTTAAGACCTAATGAACGTGAAGTCGATTTTAATTTAACTTGATGTCATAGAGTCATAGAGATGTACAGCATGGAGACAGACCCTTTGGTCCAACCCGTTGGTGCTGACCAGATATTCCAACCCAATCTAGTCCCACCTGCCAGCACCTAGCCCATATCCCTCCAAACCCTTCCTATTCATATACCCATCCAAATGCCTCTTAAATGTTGCAATTGTACCAGCAACCACCACTTCCTCTGGCAGCTCACTCCATACACGTACTACCCTCTGTGTGAAAAAGTTGCCCCTTAGGTCTCTTTTATATCTTTCCCCTCTCACCCTAAATCTATGGCCTCTAGTTCTGGAATCCCCGATCCCAGGGAAAAAAACTTTGCCTATTTATCTTATCCATTCCCCTCATAATTTTGTAAACCTCTATAAGGTCACCCCTCAGCCTCCGACGCTCCAGTGAAAAACGCCCCAGCCTGTTCAGCCTCTCCCTGTAGCTCAAATCCTCCAACCCCGACAACATCCTTGTAAATCTTTTCTGAACCCTTTCAAGTTTCACAACATCTTTCTGATAGGAAGGAAACCAGAATTGCACGCAGTATTCTAACAGTGGCCTAACCAATGTCCTGTACAGCCGCAACATGACCTCCCAACTCCTGTACTCAATACTCTGACCAATAAAGGAAAGCATACCAAACGCCTTCTTTACTATCCTATCTACCTGCGACTCCACTTTCAAGGAGCTATAAACCTGCACTCCAAGGTCTGTTTGTTCAGCAACACTCCCTAGGACCTTACCATTAAGTGTATAAGTCCTGCTGAGATTTGCTTTCCCAAAATGCAGCAACTCGCATTTATGTGCAATTGTTAGTTGAATGGAATAAATCACTAAGCTGTTGAAGTCGTTCTTATTAACCATTTCAAGTATGAAACCAGAGGCGGGCAGTGCTTCGAACCCTGAATTACTTGTTTGTCAGGGATGACCACTTGTGCAATTAAGTGTCCCTAATTACTTGTACTCAAGTTCAAAACTGCAAGACACTTCATCACTTACTACAGGAGTTGGAAAGGTTCCTGGAATGTACATCTGAGGATATGATCACACCGTCAGCAAAGAACATAATTGAGAAAGTGAAATTGGGTTTGCAAGTGGAGAAACCAAAGGGACTCTGACATAACAGCAGTTATAAAAACATTTCTTAAAAGAAAATTGGGTTCTAATGTTATTGATTCAAAATGTTAAATGAATTAGAGTAGAAGGGAGGGGTGATAGCAGTATTAATCAAAATACCACGTCAATGGTAGTATTAATGTTGAGAAATATGAATATATTTGGTGTGAGTTAATTAATAAGGGAACCCTCTGCACTGGAAATATAAACTACCACCTAATTTGCAATGAGGTAGAAAAAATGATGGAGGTTAAAGAAAATGTGGAATGAACATGAACCATAACTATCTAGATAGCTGGAAGAAAAAGATGCCAGTTTCTACAATTGGACATTTTATTATATGACAGTTATTCAGCTGGCTGCTTCAGCTCTTTGGATTAGATGGGCTAGACACTCATTTTGAGCATAGATCTGGCCATGGACTTCAGATAAAGTGACCGCTCAATAATATAATTGGATGCCACAATGCCTAATAGGATAAGCACCAATTTGCATCAAGCTCTGTTATGAAAACCTGTTTGCAGTTGGGATAAAGGTTTGACAGATAAGGGATTCTGAATATGGTGGTAGTTCCCCTATCAACTAGCCGGGAATCTGGTGTTCAAGTCCCACCTACTCATGAGGAATAATAGCATCTCTGAACAAGTTGATTAGAAAATATCTAAAATTTTGATGGGCCAAATTCAAGTCCAACCTTTCTGAGATGTGTATCAACATTTATTTTAAGTGTCAAGCAAGACTAATGACTGACAAAGAGAGTTTAAGCTTTCCTCTTAACATCCAAATGCATTAGTATTTCTTAAGCTCCCACCATCAACATCCTGAAGATCACCATTCACCAGAAACACAATAGTTCTGGCTACATGAATGCAAGAGCTATGAAACAAAGCAGGATATTGAGTATTCTGTAGCAAGTGAGATGGAGGATGGGAAAAATTTCTGTCTGTGACAGCTGCTCCTTTTTTTAAGGTATTTTAGGTGTTGGAGGTGATTTCCTCGAATTCCAGGAGCAGCAATTACTGTTTTATCTGCTGTTGCATCGTTTTGGAACGTTGGAGAAAAGAAAAAGCCAAATCAACAGCACTTTTAAACGTGAGAAGAACAGACAAAGGAAGCACATGGTGAAGTCAGTACAGGAGAGAGAGAGAAAGAAAGAAACCCACATTGCTAACTGACAGAGTTAGCTATTACTGCCTTTGCTGTTGAATTCATGTATCGCTGGACATCGAGTCCATCTGGGAAAATTAAAAAACAGTGAACTTCACAACTGATCTTGGAGGAACCTGTCTGGGAGTGGCCACAGCACAGAAGCAGATACGTGGATTTTAAGCGCAGCCTTAAATTAAGTTTGCAGTAGTGTCATAGAGATGGACAGCATGGAAACAGACCCTTCAGTCCAACCCGTCAATGCCGACCAGATATCCCAACCCAATCGAGAACCACCTGCCAGCACCTGGCCCATATCCCTCCAAACCCTTCCTATTCATATACCCATCCAAATGCCTCTTCAATGTTGCAATTGTACTAGCCTCTACCACTTCCTCTGGCAACTCATTCCAATTATGTACCACCCTCTGTGTGAAAAAGTTGCCCCTTAGGTCTCTCTTATATCTTTCCCATCTCACCTGAAACCTATGCCCTCTAGTTCTGGACTCCCCGACCCCAGGAAAAAGATTTTGTCTATTTATCCTTTCCGTGCCCGTCATGATTTTGTAAACCTCTATAAAGTCACCCCTCAGCCTCTGACACTCCAGGGAAAACAGCTCTGCCTGTTTAGTTTCTCCCTATAGCTCAAATCCTCCAACCCTGGCAACATCCTTGTAACTCTTTTCTGAACCCTTTCAAGTTTCACAACATCTTTCCGATAGGAAGGAGACCAGAATTGCACGCAATATTCCAACAGTGGCCTAACCAATGTCCTGTACAGCTGCAACATGACCTCCCAACTCCTGTACCCAATACTCTGACCAATAAAAAAAAGCACACCAAATGCCTTCTTCACTATCCTATCTACCTGGGACTCCACTTTCAAGGAGCTATAAACCTGCACTCCAAGGTCTCTTTGTTTAGCAACACTCCCTAGAAACATACCATTACGTGTAAGTCCTGCTAAGATTTGCTTCCCCAAAATGCAGCACCTCGCATTTATCTGAATTAAACTCCATCTGCCACTTCTCAGCCGTTGGCCCGTCTGATCAATATCCTGTTGTAATCTGAGGTAACCTTCTTCGCTGTCCACTACACCTCCAATTTTGGTGTCATCTGCAAACTTATTAACTGTACCTCTTATGCTCATATCCAAATCATTTATGTAAATGACAAAAAGTAGAGAACCAGGTACCGGACCTTGTGGCACTCCACTGGTCACCAGCCTCCAGTCTGAAAAACAACCCTCCACCACCACCCTCTGTCTTCTACCTTTGAGTTAGTCCTGTATCCAAATGGCTAGTTCTCCCTGTATTCCATGAGATCTAACCTTGCTAATCAGTCTCCCACGGGGAACCTTTGTTGAACGCCATACTGAAGTCCATATAGATCACATCTACTGCTCTGCCCTCATCAATCCTCTTTGTTACATCTTCAAAAAACTCAATCAAGTTTGTGAGACATGATTTCCCATGCACAAAGCCATCCCTAATCAGTCCTTGCCTTTCCAAATACCTCTACAACCTGACCCTCAGGATTCCCTCCAACAACTTGCCCGCCACTGATGTCTGGCTCACTGGTCAAAAGTTCCCTTTCTTGTCATTACCACCTTTCTTAAACAGTGGCACCACGTTAGCCAACCTCCAGTCTTCTGGCACCTCACCTGTGACTATCGATGATACAAACATCTCTGCAAGAGGCCCAGCAATCACTTCTCTAGCTTCCCACAGAGTTCTAGGGTACACCTGATCAGGGTAAAAACAATGACGGCTTTTGCCCGAAACGTCAATTTTGCTGCTTGTTGGATGCTGCCTGAACTGCTGTGCTCTTCCAGCACCACTAATCCAGTACACCTGATCAGGTCCTGGGGATTTATTCACCTCTATGTATTTCAAGACATCCAGCACTTCCTCCTCTGTAATATGGACATTTTGCAAGGTGTCTCCATCTATTTCCCTATAGTCTATATCTTACAGATCCTTTTCCACAGTAAATAATGATGCAAAATTCTCATTTAGTATCTCCCCCATTTCCTGCGGCTCCACACAAAGGCCACCTTGCTGATCTTTGAGGGGCCCTATTCTCTCCCTAGGTACCCTTTTGTCCTTAACGTATTTGTGAAAATCCTTTGGATTCTCCTTAATTCTATTTGCCAAAGCTACCTCATGTCCCCTTTTTGTCCTCCTGATTTCCCTCTTAAGTATACTCCTACTTCCTTTATACTCTTCTAATGATTAACTCGATCTACCCTGTCTATACCTTACATATGCTTCCTACTTTTTCTTAAACAAACCCTCAATTTCCTTACTGAAAATGTGTTGCTGGATAAGCGCAGCAGGTCAGGCAGCATCCAAGGAACAGGAGAATCAACGTTTCGGGCATAAGCCCTTCTTCAGGAATGAGGAAAGTGTGTCCAGCAGGCTAAGATAAAAGGTAGGGAGGAGGGACCTGGGGGAGGGGCGCTGGAAATGCGATAGGTGGAAGGAGGTCAAGGTGAGGTTGATAGGCCGGAGTGGGGTGGGGACAGAGAGAAAATCAGAAAAACAACAATTCACTTTTCTGATTCTGTGCTGTGAATTTCGCCCAACAGTTCCTCCAAGATCAGTTGTGAATTTCATTATTTGTTAATTTTCCCAGATATCCAGCGATACATGAATTCAAACAGCAAAGGCAGTGTCAGCTTCTTTCTCTCTCTCTCTCTCTCCTGCACTGACCTCACCATGTGCTTCCTTTGTCTGTTCTTTTCCCTTTTAAAACGGCTGCTGTTTTGACTTTTTCTTTCCAAAGTTCCAAAACAATGCAACAGCATATAAAACAGTAATTGCTGCTCCTGGAATTCAAGGAAATCACCTCCAACACCTAAAATACGTCAAAAAAGGAGCAGCTGTTACAGCCAGAAATGTTTCCTGTCGTCCATCTTGGATTACCTAAAGTGAGTAGAGTGGGTTCTTTCTCGATTACATGTTTTGTTGAGCCATGTCTCTTGATTAAACTTAAAATATAAGCCATAAGTATTAATTTAACCTGGAGCAGTGTTTTGTAGGGTAATAAGACAGTGCTATTTCTTGGTCTGTAGATTGAAAGCAAAAATGCCCTTAGTGGACTGATATGCTCTTCTTGTAAGATGGGGGAGTTTAGGGAGAGTTTTTGGGTTACTGAGATATAGATCTCGAATAAATGCCATTGGTTGTGAATCCTATCAGATCGAATGGATCGGTTGGAGAGGTAGTTAGAAGCAATGAGGAATTTACAAGAGCAAGGGGATGTGATAGATGACAGTTATAGGAAGGGGAGAAGTCTCAGATACAGTCACATAGATGGGTTAATTCCAGGAAAGGGAAGAGAAGTAGGCAGGTAGTGCAAGTGTCTTCTGTGGCTATCCTCATTTCAAGCAAGTATGCTGTTTTGGAAAATGTAATAGATTCCAGGGGAACGTCGCACGAACAGCCAAGTTTCTGGTATTGAGACTGGCTGTAATGTAATGAGAGTTACGTCGGGTTCCAAGAGATCATTTGTGTTAGGGGACTGTCTCGTCCGAGGTACAGACAGACGTTACTGTGGCCAGCAGCGAAAAATCAGAATGTTGTGTTGCTCCCTTGTGCCAGGATCAAGGCTGTCTCAGAGAGGGTGCAGAATGTTGTCAAGGGGTAGAGGGGCCAGCAGGAGGTCATTGTACACATTGAAACCAACGACTTAAAAAGGGAAAAGGTTGCAATTCTGAAAGGAGATTACAGAGAGTTAGGCAGAAATTTAAAAAGGAGGTCCTTGAGAGTAGTAATATCTAGATTACTCCCGGTGCTATGAGCTAATGAGGGCAGGAATTAGAGGATAGAGGAGATGAATGCATGGCTGAGGAGTTGGTGTATGGGAGAAGGATTCACATTTTTGGATCATTGGAATCTCTTTTGGGATAGAAGTGACCTGTACAAGAAGGACTGATTGCACCTAAATTAGTAGGGGATTAATATACTGGCAGGGAGATTTGCTACAGCTGCTTGGGAGGATTAAACTAGTAAAGTGGTGGGGGAGGGGTGATGGGACCCAGGGAGATAGTGAGGAAAGATTTCAATGAGACTGGTACAGTTGAGAACAAAGGCCAGTCAAACAGTCAGGGACAAAGCAGAGAGCAAGGTAGGACTGATAAATTAAATTGCATTTATTTCAATGCAAGGGGCTTAACAGAGAAGGCAGATGAACTCAGGGCATGAGATTAGGACTGGGATATCATAGCAACTAAAGAAACATGGCTCAGGGATGGACAGGACTGGCAGCTTAATGTTCCAGGATAAAAATGCTACAGGAAAGACAGAAAGGGAGGCAAGAGAGGAGGGGGAGTGGCGTTTTTGATAAGGGATAGCATTACAGCTGTACTTGGGGAGGATATTCCTGGAAATACATCCAGGGAATTTATTTGGGTGGAACTGTGAAATAAGACTGAGGTGTCAGTGGGGGAGCACTTTGGGGCCAGCGACCATAATTCTATTAGTTCTAAAATAGTGATGAAAAAGATAGATCAGATCTAAAAGTTGAAGTTCTAAATTTGAGTGGGAGCAGCGGCCGAGGAAAAGCGAACCCGGGAGACTACAGCTAAGGTAAGACAGTTTGTTTCAAAATTACTTACCTGTAGCGGGCAGCGGAAGTGAGGTTGGAGTGCATAGCTGGGCGGGAAGGTAAGTGATTAGTATTTGAGTGGGTGTGTTCTAGACCCCAGGTCCTACTTCCGTAGGGCCTCCTCTAACCTAACTTTAAAGTCCACAGGTTATTGACTCAGTGTTCTTGTTTTTGGAGACAAAGTGTACAGTCATGGCAGCGCAGGCGGTGGAATGTTCCTCCTGCAGGATGTTTGAGGTAGGGGTGACCACCGATACTCCTGCCGACTTCGTCTGCAGGAAATGCAGTCAGATCCTGATCCTCACCGAACGAGTTAGGGAACTGGAACTAGAGCTGGATGAGCTGAGGATTATTCGAGAGGCTGAGAGGGTGATCGATAGAAGCTACAGGGACATAGTTACGCCGGAGAACAGAGGTAGCTGGGTAACAGTTAGAGGTGGGAAGGGGAAGAAGCAGGCAGTGCAGGGTTCCCCTGTAGTCGTTCCCCTAAAAAATAAGTACACAGCTTTGGAAACTGTTGGGGGGGACAGCCTTGCAGGTGTAAGCTGCAGTGAAGGGGTCTGTGGCTCTGAGACTCAGAAGGGAAAGGGGGAGAAGAGGAGAGTGCTAGTTATAGGGGACTCTCTAGTTAGAGGGTCGGACAGGCGGTTCTGTGGACATGGGCGAGACTCTCGGATGGTTTGTTGCCTCCCGGGTGCTAGGGTCCGAGACGTCTCGGACCGTGTCTTCAGAACCCTTAAGGGGGAGGGCGTGCAGCCAGAAGTCGTGGTACACATTGGCACCAACGACATAGGTAGGAAGAGCGGTGGGGAGGTCATTCAAGAGCTCAAGGAGTTAGGCTGGAAGCTAAAAGCTAGGACAGACAGAGTCGTCATCTCTGGGTTGTTGCCGGTGCCACGTGACAGAGAGGCAAAGAATAGGGAGAGAGTGCAGTTGAACACGTGGCTGCAAGGATGGTGTAGGAGGGAGGGCTTCAGATATTTGGACAATTGGACTGCATTCTGGGGAAGGTGGGACCTGTATAAACAGGACGAGTTGCACCTGAACCAGAAGGGCACCAATATCCTGGGAGGTAGGTTTGCTAGCACTCTCCGGGGGGGTTTAAACTAATTTGGCAGGGGGATGGGATCCGGACTTGTAGTCCAGCAAGTAAGCTAGCTGTGTGTCAGGATGCCCAAGACTGTAGGGAGGCTGTGGAGAAGGTAGCACTGACAGGGACTACTTGCGGACACAGAGATGGGCTCAAGTGCGTATACTTCAACGCAAGGAGTATCAGAAATAAGGTGGGTGAACTTAAGGCGTGGATCGGTACCTGGGACTACGATGTTGTGGCCATCACGGAAACATGGATAGATGAGGGACAGGAATGGCTGTTGGAGGTTCCTGGTTACAGATGTTTCAGTAAGATTAGGGAGGGTGGTAAAAAAGGAGGGGGGGTGGCATTGCTAATTAGAAATGGTATAACGGCTGCAGAAAGGAAGTTTGAGGGGGATCTGCCTCTGGAGGTAGTATGGGCTGAAGTCAGAAATAGGAAAGGTGCAGTCACCTTGTTGGGTGTTTATTATAGGCCCCCCAATAGCAGCAGAGATGTGGAGAAACAGATTGGGAAACAGATTTTGGAAAGGTGCAGAAGCCACAGGGTCGTAGTCATGGGCGACTTCAACTTCCCAAATATTGATTGGAAGCTCTTTAGATCAAGTAGATTGGATGGGGCGGTGTTTGTGCAGTGTGTCCAGGAAGCTTTTCTGACGCAGTATGTAGAGTGTCCAACCAGAGGGGAGGCCATATTGGATTTGGTACTCGGTAATGAACCGGGACAAGTGGTGGGCTTGTTAGTGGGTGAACATTTTGGTGATGGTGACCACAATTCTGTGACTTTCACCTTGGTTATGGAGAGAGATAGGTGCGCACAACAAGGAAGATTTTACAATTGGGGGAAGGGAAATTACGATGCTGTAAGACAGGATTTGAGGAGCATACGTTGGGAGCATAGGCTGTCAGGGAAGGATGTGGTGGAAATGTGGAACTTTTTCAAGGAGCAGATACGACGTGTCCTTGATATGTATGTACCGATCAGGCAGGAAAGAAATGGTCGTGTGAGGGAGCCTTGGTTGACGAGGGAGGTTGAATGTCTAGTAAAGAGGAAGAAGGAGGCTTACATAAGGTTGAGGAAACAGGGTTCAGACAGAGCAGTGGAGGGATACAGGATAGCCAGAAGGGACCTGAAGAAAGGGATTAGGAGAGCTAAGAGAGGGCATGAAAAATCTTTGGCGGATAGGATCAAGGATAACCCCAAGGCATTCTATGCGTATGTGAGAAACCTGAGAATGATGAGAACGAGGGTAGGTCCGATCAAGGACAGTAGTGGGAGACTGTGTATTGAGTCGGAAGAGATAGGAGAGGTCTTGAACAAGTACTTCTCTTCAGTATTTACGAACGAGAGGGATCATATTGTTGAAGAGGAGAGTGTGAAACAGACTGATAAGCTAGAAGAGATACCTGTTAGGAAGGAAGATGTGTTGGACATTTTGAACAACTTGAGGATAGACAAGTCCCCCGGGCCTGACGGGATATATCCGAGGATTATGTGGGAAGCAAGAGAGGAAATTGCAGTACCATTGGCAATGATCTTCTCGTCTTCACTGGCAACGGGGGTGGTACCAGGGGACTGAAGAGTAGCGAATGTTGTGCCCCTGTTCAAAAAAGGGAATAGGGATAACCCCGGGAATTACAGGCCAGTTAGTCTTACTTCTGTGGTAGGCAAAGTAATGGAAAGGGTACTGAGGGATAGGATTTACGAGTATCTGGAAAGACACTGCTTGATTAGGGACAGCCAGCACGGATTTGTGAAGGGTAGGTCTTGCCTTACAAGTCTTATTGAATTCTTCGAGGAGGTGACCAAGCATGTGGATGAGGGTAGAGCAGTGGATGTAGTGTACATGGATTTTAGTAAGGCATTTGATAAGGTTCCCCATGGTAGGCTTATGTGGAAAGTCAGGAGGCATGGGATAGAGGGAAATTTGGCCAATTGGATAGAAAACTGGCTAACCGGTCGAAGGCAGAGAGTGGTGGTAGATGGTAAATATTCAGCCTGGAGCCCAGTTACAAGTGGAGTTCCGCAGGGATCAGTTCTGGGTCCTCTGCTGTTTGTAATTTTTATTAATGACTTAGATGAGGGAGTCGAAGGGTGGGTCAGTAAATTTGCAGATGATACGAAGATAGGTGGAGTTGTGGACAGTGAGGAGGGCTGTTGTCGGCTGCAGAGGGACTTAGATATGATGCAGAGCTGGGCTGAGGAGTGGCAGATGGAGTTCAACCCTGCCAAGTGTGAGGTTGTCCATTTTGGAAGAACAAATAAGAATGCGGAATACAGGGTTAATGGTAGGGTTCTTAGTCAGGTGGAGGAACAGAGGGATCTTGGGGTCTATGTACATAGATCTTTGAAGGTTGCCACTCAGGTGGATAGAGTTTGTAAGAAGGCCTATGGAGTATTATCGTTCATTAGCAGAGGGATTGAATTCAAGAGTCGTGAAGTGATGTTGCAGCTGTACAGGACTTTGGTTAGGCCACAGTTGGAGTACTGTGTGCAGTTCTGGTCGCCTCACTTTAGGAAAGATGTGGAAGCTTTGGAGAGGGTGCAGAGAAGATTTACCAGGATGTTGCCTGGAATGGAGAGTAGGTCGTACGAGGATAGGTTGAGAGTTCTCGGCCTTTTCTCGTTGGAACGGCGAAGGATGAGGGGTGACTTGATAGAGGTTTATAAGATGATCAGAGGAATAGATAGAGTAGACAGTCAGAAACTTTTTCCCCGGGTACAACAGAGTGTTACAAGGGGACATAAATTTAAGGTGAAGGGTGGAAGGTATAGGGGAGATGTCAGGGGTGGGTTCTTTACCCAGAGAGTGGTGGGGGCATGGAATGCGCTGCCCGTGGGAGTGGTAGAGTCAGAATCATTGGCGACCTTTAAGCGGCATTTGGATAGGTACATGGATGGGTGCTTAATCTAGGTTAGAAGTTCGGCACAACATCGTGGGCCGAAGGGCCTGTTCTGTGCTGTATTGTTCTATGTTCTATGTTCTATGTTCTAAATTGGAGGAAGGCCAATTTTGACAGTATTAGGCAAGAACTTTCAAAAGCTGTTTGGGCGCAGATGTTCGGAGGTAAAGGGAGGGCTGGAAAATGGGAAGCCTTCAGAAATTAGATAACGAGAATCCAGAGAAAGTATATTCCTGTTAGGGTAAAGGGAAAGGTTGATAGGTATAGGGAATGCTGGATGACTAAAGAAATTGAGGGTTTGGTTAAGAAAAAGAAGGAGGCATATGTCAGGTATAGATAGGATAGATCAAGTGAATCCTTAGATAGTATAAACGCAGTAGGACTATACTTAAGAGAAAAATTAGGAGGGGAAAAAGGGGACATGAGATAGCTTTGGCAAATAGAGTTAACGAAAATCCAAAGGATTTTTACAAATACATTAAGGACAAAAGGGTAACGAGGGAGAGAATAGGGCCTCTCAAAGATCAGCAAGGCGGCCTTTGTGTGGAGCCACAGGAGATGGGGCAGATACTGAACGAGTATTTTGCATCAGTATTTACTGTAGAAAAGGACATGGAAGATATAGACTGTAGGGAAATAGATGGTGACATATGTCCATATTACAGAGGAAAAGGTTCTGGAAATGTCCATATTATAGAGGAGGAGGTGCTGGAAATATTGAAACAAATAAAAGTGGATAAATCCCCAGGACCTGGTACCCTAGAACTCTGTGGGAAGCTCGGGAAGTGATTGCTGGGCCTCTTACTAAGATATTTGTATCATCGATAGTCACAGGTGAGGTGCCAGAAGATTGGAGGTGCCACTGTTTAAGAAAGGTGATAATGACAAGCCAGGGAACTTTCGACCAGTGAGCCTGACGTCAGTCAGGCAAGGACTGATTCGGGATAGTCAACATGGCTTTGTGCATGGGAAATCATGTCTCACAAACTTGATTGAGTTTTTTGAAGAAGTAACAAAGAGGATTGATGAGGGCAAAGCAGAAGGTGATATATATGGACTTCAGTAAGGCGTTCGACAAGGTTCTGCATGGGAGACTGATTAGCAAGGTTAGATCTCACGGAATACAGGGAGAACTAGCCATTTGGATACAGGACTAGCTCAAAGGTAGAAGAACTAGTTGGGAAAGCAAATCTTAGCAGGACTTATACACTTAATGGTAAGGGTCTAGGTAGTGTTGCTGAACAAAGAGACCTTGGAGCTCCTTGAAAGTGGAGTTGCAGGTAGATAGGATAGTGAAGAAGGCGTTTGGTATGCTTTCCTTTATCAGTCAGAGTATTGAGTACAGAAGTTGGGAGGTCATGTTGCGGCTGTCCCGGACATTGGTTAGGCCACTGTTGAAATATTGTGTGCAATTCTGGTCTCCTTCCTATCGGAAGGGTTCGTAAAAGATTTACAAGGATGTTGCCTGGGTTGGAGGTTTGGAGCTATGGGAGAGGCTGAATAGGCTGGGGCTGTTTTCCCTGGAACATCAAAGGCTGTCAGGTGATCTTATAGAGGTTTATAAAATCATGAGGGGCATGAATAGGATAAATAGACAAAGTCTTTTCCCTGGGGTCGGGGAGTCCAGAACTAGACGGCATGGGTAAGAGGGAAAAGGTACAAAAGAGACCTAAGGGGCAACGTTTTGGTTGCTTAAGGGTGGTTCATGTATGGAATGAGCTGCCAGCGGAAGTGGTAGAGGCTAGTATAATTGCAACATTGAAGAGGCATTTGAATGGGTATATGAATAGGAAGGGTTTGGAGGGATATGGGCCAGGTGCTGGCAGGTGGGATTGGATTGGGTTGGGATATTTGGTTGGCAAGGACGTGTTGGACTGAAGGGTCTGTTTCTGTGCTGTATATCTCTTTGACTCTAAATTATTCACCTCCTGACTGCCCAATGTCTTTCAATTATCTACAAAGCACAAGTCAGTGTGATGTAATATTCTCCACTTGCCTATTGAGTGCTGCACCAACAAAGTTCAAAAGCCTGACATTACCCAACAAAAGTAGCTGCTTCCAGCCAGCAACATATCATTTGATTTATCACCACCAAAGCATCACAGCCTAACTTTATATCATTTCCAGGTGCACTGCAACTCACCAAAGTTTCAACAGCAAGTGACAAAACTACAATCCCTGTTGTCTGGGAGTGCAGCAGCTGAAATGAGTATTCCCTGTAATTTGTGTAGCCACATGGATGAGCAGCCACATTGAGGATGCCAATTGGCATGAGGACTCATTATCTTCCAATTTCAGATGTTGCTGCTGTGCACAGACCTTGGAGGTCCATATAGTGGCAGGAAATGTTAGAAGGATGTCAAATTCTCTTTCAGGACCATGATGATAAGGAATTATTTTCCTGTTTCTTCATCATAGCCTGATGAAAAATTCTCAAAGATAACAGCACTGAGCATATTTCACAATACGGAGAGTGGCACATGAGTTAAGTCAGAGGTGGAATCAGGTGATGGTACTGAAATGGAAACAGGTGATCTTTGTGATGGCACAGATCTGACATCAGAAACTAATCTTAGGGTCAAGAAGGACACTAGGTTTTTAAACAACCTTGTTCAGTCTCAAAACTCCTTGTGAGAAATGGAATTTCCAGTTAGGAAATTACATTGTTGTGACTAAATTGTTTGACTTTGATCATACACAAAATTTATTTTTAAAATATTTCACAAATTTCTATTACTCCAATATTGGATGGCAGACAATTAGTCTGAGATTTAGGGGTAGTTGACGTTGTGGAAGATGTGGAGATAGTTGTAAGCTAGCAATATATATCTTGAAACTGAGGTGATGTTGCTAAGGGACAGAACATAGTGGAGAAGATGGTGGTGGGGGGAGGTGTGGTGGCAAGCATAGGTTTTTGAGGAACATCAGAGATTATGATGCAAGAGTTGATAGCAAATCCATCGGAGGGTTTATCTGGCTGTAAATAAATAGAAAAGGATGGAACCAGGAGAGATGTCTCACACTAGTGATAGTAGAGAGGTTTTGAAAGATGATGGTCTGGTTATGTCACTTCTGCCCCCACCATGGCCACTTCCACAGCCACTTCCGGC
This sequence comes from Chiloscyllium punctatum, assembly GCF_047496795.1. Classification (NCBI taxonomy): domain Eukaryota; kingdom Metazoa; phylum Chordata; class Chondrichthyes; order Orectolobiformes; family Hemiscylliidae; genus Chiloscyllium; species Chiloscyllium punctatum. The sequence continues at coordinate 59,924,142 of NC_092747.1, read as the reverse complement.
CCTCACATCATCGCTGATGCCACACGCTCAGTGACTTCCACACCCCTACTGCCATGATCACCACCACTTCCGCCCCCACCAGTGCCACTCACCTGCATTCTGCTGACACGCCCCCCACAGACCCCACTGTCACTATCTCCACCCCCCAGAACCCCAAGGGGAATATTGCCCCAGCTCATGCCTCCACCCCCATTCCCCCCACCATCACACCCACTCCAGGTACTGGTTCTGATCCCACTCCCAGCTCCACACCCACACCAGATCCCAGCTCCCGGCCCTGCCGAGTTTTCACCATCCCTCCAGACCTCCCACTCACTGAGAACGAACGATCAATCCTCAGCAAAGGACTCACCTTCATCCCCCTCCGTCCACGCATCAATGAATTTAATACACGCCGTGACATCGAACACTTCTTCCGTCGCCTCCGCCTCCGAGCTTACTTTCACAATCAGGACTCCCGCCCACCTTCCGAGGACCCCTTCGCCCACCTCCAACACACTGCATCCACCTGGACACCCCGCGCTGGCCTATTACCTGCCCTCGACCTCTTCATTTCCAACTGCCGCCGGGACATTAACCGCCTCAACCTGTCGATCCCCCTCCCCCACTCCAACCTCTCACCCTCACAACGTGCAGCCCTCCAATCCCTCTGCTCCAATCCCAACCTCACCATTAAGCCAGCGGATAAAGGGGGTGCAGTGGTAGTCTGGCGCACTGACCTCTACACCGCTGAAGCCAAACGCCAACTCGAGGACACCTCTTCCTACTGCCCCCTCGACCATGACCCCACCCCCCATCACCAAACCATCATCTCCCAGACCATACAGAACCTCATCACCTCAGGAGATCACCCACCCAAGGCTTCCAACCTCATAGTCGGGAACCCCGCACTGCCCGGTTCTACCTCCTTCCCAAGATCCACAAGCCTGACCACCCTGGCCGACCCATTGTCTCAGCATGCTCCTGCCCCACTGAACTCATCCCTACCTACCTCGACACTGTCCTATCCCCCCTAGTCCAGAAACTCCCCACATACGTTCGAGACGCCACCCACGCCCTCCACCTCCTCCAAGACTTCAGTTTCCCCAGCCCCCAACGCCTCATCTTCACCATGGATATCCAATCCCTCTACACCTCCATCCGTCATGACCAGGGCGTCCAAGCCCTCGGTTTTTCCTCTCCAGACATCCCCAACAGTACCCTTCCACTGACAGTCTCAATTGGTTTGGCCGAACTGGTCCTCACCCTTAACAATTTCTCCTTTGAATCCTCCCACTTCCTCCAGATCAAAGGCGTAGCTATGGGCACATGTATGGGCCCCAGCTATGCCTGTCTCTTTGTTGGGTACGTAGAACAGTTGATCTTCTGTAATTACACCAGCACCACTCCCCACCTCTTCCTCCGCTACATTGATGACTGCATTGGCGCCACCTCATGCTCCCGCGAGGAGGTTGAGCAATTCATCAACTTCACCAAAACATTCCACCCTGACCTTAAATTTACCTGGACCATCTCTGACACCTCGCTCCCCTTCATGGACCTCTCCATCTCCATTAGTGACGACCGACTTGACACTGACATTTTTTACAAACCCACCGACTCCCATAGCTACCTGGATTACACCTCTTCCCACCCTATCTCTTGCAAAAATGCCACCCCGTATTCCCAATTTCTCCGCCTCCGCTGTATCTGCTCCTAGGAGGACCAGTTCCACCACAGAACACACCAGATGGCCTCCTTCTTTAGAGATCGCAATTTCTCTTCCCAAGTGGTTAAAGATGCCCTCCAACGCATCTCATCCACATCCCGCACCTCCGCCCTCAGACCCCACCCCTCCAACCGTAACAAGACAGAACGCCCCTGGTGCTCACCTTCCACCCTACAAACCTTCGCATAAACCAAATCATCCGCCGACATTTCCGCCACCTCCAAAAAGACCCCACCACCAGGGATATATTTCCCTCCCCACCCCTTTCCGCCTTCCGCAAAGACCGTTACCTCTGTGACTACCTGGTCAGGTCCACACCCCCCCTACGACCCACCCTCCCGTTCTGGCACTTTCCCCTGCTACCGCAGGAACTGTAAAACCTGTGCCCACACCTCCTCCCTCACCTCTATCCAAGGCCCTAAAGGAGCCTTCCACATCCATCAAAATTTTACCTGCACATCCACTAATATAATTTATAGTATCCGTTGCTCCCGATGTGGTCTCCTCTACATTGGGGAGACGGGGCGCCTCCTAGCAGAGCGCTTTAGGGAACATCTCCGAGACACCCGCACCAATCAACCAAACAGCCCTGTGGCCCAACATTTCAACTCCCCCTCCCACTCTGACAAGGACATGGAGGTCCTGGGCCTCCTTCACCGCCGCTCCCTCACCACCAGACGCCTGGAGGAAGAACGCCTCATCTTCCGCCTCGGAACACTTCAACCCCAGGGCATCAATGTGGACTTCAACAGCTTCCTCATTTCCCCTTCCCCCAACTCTTCCTAGTTTCAAACTTCCAGCTCAACACTGTCTCCTTGACTTGTCCGGACTTATCCGACCTGCCTATCTCCTTTTCCACCTATCCACTCCGCCCTCTCCTCCTTGACCTATCACCTTCACCTCCTCCCCCACTCACCCATTGTACTCTATGCTACTCTCTCCCCACCCCCACCCTCCTCTAGCTTATTTCTCCACGCTTCAGGCTCACTGCCTTTATTCCTGATGAAGGGCTTTTTCCCGAAACATCGATTTCACTGCTGGTTGGATGCTGCCTGAACTGCTGTGCTCTTCCAGCACCACTAATCCAGAATATAGCTTATCTTAGTCAACATCATTTGGGATAAAATTTCTCACTTTGTAGGAGAGATTCAAATATGGAGTTACAGAAAAGATGAGCATGGATTTGAGGTGATAGAACATTCAGGAACTTTGAGGTAGGAAAATGAGGTTGAAGTTAGAGTGTAACTTGCAAAGATGGAGAGATCAAAGGTTGATATGTTAGATAAAGAGTTTATAACAAGAGATTAAGTTTCTGCTGCAATATCTTGGAGAAAAGAGTTCCAGTTCTGGAACTTTTAGTTTTTCTGTTTAAAATAGTGATCATTTTTTCTTCCAATAACATTTATTCTATCCGAAGACAATCTTTTGTAATAAGGCATGGCCAATTGTTGATGCAAATAAATATGACCTCCTCAGTGAAGACTGGTCTTAAGGGATTCTTCCTAACCAGAAATGCTGCCAAAGAGGGTCCTCTGCCAAACCAAATGCCTGGAAGTCACTGCTGAAGAATTGACTGGCTATGAGCCACTGATAGAAACTAAGTAATCTAACTACCTCAAAGTATGAAGTAGTCAGCTGAAGATCACATATTATGAAACCAAGACTGAAGGTAAATGTCTAAAATTTTAGCTCAGTTGCTAATGGGAGTTTTTGTAACATGAGCAGAGAATGTTGAATTACATGATGTCAGAACTGATTCAATGATAGCAAATTTGCTTCTGAGTCAGAAGATCATGGATTCACATCCCATTTCAAAGTCTTGAAGAAGAAAATTCATACCGACAGTGATGACGGAATGCTTCACCTTGTAAGTGTCATCTTTAGGCTAGTGTGCCTTTTTGAGTAGAATTAAAAGATTCAATAGCACTTTTTGGTGCAGCGGGAAGGCATTTTCCTTCAGTGAACACTACATTATGTGATCATCTGTTCCATTGCTGTTTGCGGGACTTGTAAGCAAATTGGCTACTCTCTTCCTTAAACTACAACAATGACAACATTTCATCATATGTGGAATGCTTTGAGGTATCCTCGGGATGTGAAAGGTGTTAATATAAGTGCAAGATTGTTATTTTATGTTTAATAAAATTATGTGGAAACTCAGCAAGACTTTGAGATACTATGAATGGAACACTTGCAAAATCCAACGAAATAAAAAACACACAAACATTACTTAAGGAAAGAAATCACTTGGAATATTACACATTAAAATTATACATATTTCTAAAAAAAATTGATGATTACATTACTTGCCATACTATATGATTACAATGAATGAGAATGTTGGTAAAATAATTTTATCACACATAACGTTCAAGCAAATTTCATTGAGCTTTATTTCAGTAGTTGTCAACAAATCCAACATTCTTAGGGGAATGAAAGATGATACAGTCTATTATTTACAATGGATTTGTGTAGCGTTTTGGGGTTTGGAACAGGATTTCTAAACAGTTCTACTTATGCAATGTAATTCCAAGAAATTTTTAATGCATGCAAGGATCATTAGTAGTACTCCCTAGGAACTTGTCTAAATCAAAACATACTATTATGGTCCAGCTAAATTGCACATTTCTGTGTTGTAACTTCACATAAACACACCTGAATAATTGCAATAATTGTATCCAACAGCTATCTAAAGTGAAAACAAGCATCAATATTCTAGACATCTTACAGAGCCAAAAATTGGAATGGAACAAAGAAGGTAGAAATAATGAAATTAATGAGTTAAATATTTATACAGGATTTTTGGAAGATCATTTGCAAGTGAAAGCTGGCAAGGGATAGGTATAAGTCTGGCGAAACAATGAAATAACCTTAAAAGTAAAAAAAAATGCAATGAGAAGCAAGTATGACAATAAAAAGACGGAGGCAAAATGGAAGTAATGCATTAATACAGTTTCAAATGAAAGAAATCTTAACCTGAAAACAGAAAATTCTCCAGACAGACAACAACAAAAAGTATGTCAAAACCACTCTGTGCTGCCAACCATACTACCACATTCCCAAACTATATGAAGCAGGCTAAGTTGTTAAAGTCAAAGTTTTGACCAGAGGACTGCAAAGCACCCGGGAGATCTAATTGCATGCTTGTGCATTGACATTGGCTTGAACAATATAGGAAGTCAAAGACAGAGATTTCAAAATGGGAAATGGAAATGGTACAAGATTGGAAGAATTCTAAACTGTAAGAAGAGTAGTGTAGAGTACTAAGTATAGAATTGGCTTTGTTAGAATGTGCATAGATTTAAAGAGCAAGGTAAGGCTAAGGATAACTCTAACAGATTTCACATACACATTAAGAGCAAACAAACAACCAGGGAGAGAGTAGGCCCCTTAAAGATCAACAAAATTGACCATATGGGGAACCACAGGAGATGGGAGAGATACCAAATTAATATTTCATGTGAGCATTTACAATGGAGAAAGATATGGATGCTAGGGAGCTCAGGGCAATACATCTTGAAGTCTTGAAAACAGCATATTGAGGCCAGCACCCCCCCCCCCCCCCCCCCGCCCCCGTTAACTCTCAACTGAAAGTTAGATCCTTCTAACTTTTACTAAACAACATAATCTGGTAAAGTTACGAACTGATAGAAGCCTTCACAACATCTGATGTGCCCTCATTCAATCCTGACAAAGTTGCATGTTAGTAATGGCACTAGGAATGGATAGCTCTGGTTCAGACAGTGTTAGAAAATCATGTACTACTAAGGATGGCTACCCTGTACCTCCAATCTTTTAGCTGCAGTTAATATTGCATTCACTCAAAAGCTGATGAAAACTGAACATATATTTATGCCACCAGTGCACCCTCAGAACATTTTGTTTTTCCCTTCACTTCCATTATGTCTGTATACAGTCCTGAGGTCTCCAGCACAGGTGTAGGATACCTGCCTTACAGTGGTGCCTTTGAACAGGAATCCCTGGAGGTACTTGTAGGTGGAGAGTTCAAACACCCTATAAGCTAATAAAATATAGGAGCAAATGTAAGCCATTTGGCCTAACACATCTGCTTTACTATTCAAAGAGATCATGGCTGATTTGTTGGTCCTCAACTCCACTTTCCTGCCATTTCCCTATAACCTTTGATTCCCTTACTGATTAAGAATCTGTCTATCTCAGCCTCGAATATACTTAATCACCTTAGCCTCCAGAGTCTTCTATGGTAAAGAAATATGTAGATTCACTATATACTGAGAGTTGAAATCCTGCTTTATCACTGCCCTAACTTGACACCATTGACTTTGAGATTATTCCCTCTGGTCCTAGACTCTCCCACAAAGGACAACCTCTCAGCATCTACTCTGTCAAGTCCACTATGAATTTTATATGTTTCAGCAAGGTCTCCTCTCATTCTTCTAAACTCTAATGAGCTCTAACCTACTCAACCTCCCCTCGTAAGAAAATATCTCTATACCCATGATCAACCTAATGATTCCTTCTCTTGTTTGCCTAAGTGTGTCCTGCCAAGATGGAGTTTCACCCTCCTTAGCTTGAAATCCCACAGGATTAACCATGACAGACAAAATAGAAGTGGAGGGGCCAGGCACCTCTGCACTGTCCTAAAAGGTTCTCTGGCTCAGTACCTACTGGGAGCATCATGTCCCCTTGAGAAGAAGGGGCACTTGCAATAAGGTCAAAGTCTATTACACCCCTGTAATTTTGCTGTGGACTGTGTATCAATGGCTGGAGTGATAGATTGCATACATCCATCTCACACCAAGTGTGGTAAATCTGGGTCTCCATGCATTGGGAATCTATCCACAGAGGCAGCATGAAGCTTGCCTATCATAGCACAGCACAAAAGCATTGGTGGATTCTTCAATCTTTAAGTCAGTTTCCTGAACATCTTAACAAACTTGCCTGCTGCATCTATGATGGTTTGTGGATCTGAATGAAGTCCTTAATGGCTGACAACACACGGTCCTCTCCTACCTGGAGTTGAGCAGATATCTAGCAGTTCTCTGAGTGCCAGCGATTTGGATGTTTCTCAACCAGCTGTGGAGACATGGAAGTGGTGTGCTCATCAGATTGTGCTCCTAATTGTACTCCGGCTAAGGTAACCCCCAACATGTCAGCAAGCTGGTAGAGGATGCTGAAGATAGCCTTGCCACTACTTCCTCTGAGAGATCTGTGGCTTCCTCAGGGTTAGAGGAGGAGATAATACCCTGAAGGGATGATGTCTTCCATGTGGTTACTGCACAGATGCCATGGGTGCTCATAGGAGATAGGAGAGAATGAGTTGCGAAAAAAGAAGTGTCAATGTTTGGGTAGGTTAAGATTGTATGCAGAATGGCAGTAATGAAACAGCAATGCAGCATGTGACAATGGACCTTATTTGGTTACTGGGACATGTAGGTCTTAGCATTACCATGAATGGTCATGATCCTCTCCATTTAGAGCAAGGATTTCTCCTCATAAGGAGTAAGGAGACGAATATCAGGCACACTGTTACCTGTTTTGGCTCCTAGAATAAAACAATGGGGGGATTTGAGTGAGATGAAAGTGCCAGACATAGCTCTTAAAGCTGGTGCAGGTGACAAAAATGGTGTGCAAAGTGAGTGAGCAAACAGTGCAGAGGGCAAACAGGACTAGCAGGTTGGAGGAAGGGTGGTGGGCTCAGAGAGAGAATTTGAGGGAAGATGCTGAATTCATTAGAGAACGTGAGAATGGCAGAATATTAACCTTGCTAGGTGGTGTTGTAGTAGTAGAGTTAGAATGAGTGTGAGTTGGCAGAATGAAGATGGTGGCACGTACCTTTGCAGAGTACAGAAGATCATTAAACTTCTACATATACATTACTTCCTCTGGATCAGCTATATTGCACTGACCTAGATATCAACTTCAGATAGACTGGCATGGTTTGATGCTGTGGTCTCCTCTAGCAGTGCAGAGGAAAGAGGACAGCTGTGGGAGAACTTGAGCAAAATTGACACAAAACTGTATGGAAGCCATTTTTGGCACAAAACAATTTTTGCAGTAAAACGTAGCTTGTTAGTAAAGTGCTGTTTGAGCCCTGGCTGAGGAATTCTGTTTTGATAGTCTGACCTTGTTGATGCAGGCTGTCTATGCTCCTCATGCCATTTGATAGTTCTGCTCCACAGAATGAAGTACTGTTTTTCTCTGCCCCTTATCAGTTGTTCTAGCCTAGCTGAACCTGCAGTATAATATAACATTCAGTTTTGTAGATATTAAGAAATGTAGGTCTGGACAACGTATGTGAACCTTATGACTGCCCCTAGATTGTGTAATTAATGGACAGTGGGCTTGTATTTAACTATATAACTTGTAACATTCTGTGTTTCATTGGAACTGTGACAGATTTCTTTGAATAAAGATGTAATTCTCTATGGCCAAGAATAAAAGCTAGTTAATTGCTCAAGGTCTCCTCTCCTGACTACTTTGTTTTAAATGATTTGGCATAAAATTTACTTTTTCCCCAAAAACTCTTCTCTCCATCACCCTGTCCACCAGCATGTCCAGGTCCCTGTCAGCAAATCAGGGTGTCAACTTGCCTCTGTTGGTATTCTGTATGGCAATTGTTCCAATACTGCAACTGTGAAGGGCAGTTCCTAGCTGGGAGCAATTGACCTGGTTCACAGCTGAGGTTTACATGTGAAGTAGTGGTAGGAATTGAGGAAGGTCCCAACAGTGGTCAATATTTCTGTTGCTGCCGAGCACAAGATAGCATGTGAGTGGCACCATATTAATGCGGTGCATAAGCATAAGGTAAAATTGAGTGAGAAAACTCAATAGGGCTCACAGAAAGAAGCCCTCTCTCTGACTCACTGAAATTGCCATTTAGCCAATTTTTGCATGTGTGCATTTAGGAAGTTGATGTTTGTTGTGTTTACATTTCAGTTGTCGTGAAAAATAAACTTTAATCCTGTCTTTTGATTTAAACTCATAAAAAGCCTATTTTGTGACTGTTTGTTAAGGTCCTAATACTCAAGGGGTTAAAACAATACACAAAAATGACATCTTGATTTGGTCAATCAAGCAATGAGAAAAGGGAAAATTTATCCTACATTTCTCCCCATCCAGAGCAGAAGAAGCTATTTTCTTTTTTTATAAATGTTGAGTGTGACCAATATCAGGTTTATAATACAAGTGAGAATTGAGCTCAATATAGAAAATTTTGTAGGATGCGATAAAGCAAATCAGAAAATTTGAGAAGAGTAGGCATGGATGCAGTCACCATGACAAAGATGTTAAATGAGCTGTCTTTAACAAGGAAGATGATGCTTCCAAGTTACAGGGAAAGGAGGCAGTTTAGGTACTGGATAAGTTAAAATTGATGTTGAGCAAAAAGCCGACTGGACTCACATCGCCAAAACCAAAGATGCTGAAGAAAGGAAGTGTATAAACTGGAGACGCACAGATGACAATCTTTCAATCATCTTTGGATGAAAGAGAGGTGCCGAAGCATTGGAGAATTGCAAATATTACAACCCTTGTTCAAAAGTAGTGCAAGGGTAAATCTATTAACTAGAAACCAGTCAACTTAATTTGACCTCTGTGGTATGAAAGCCTTTACTACCAATGTTTGGAGCAAAATTGTGTCACTCGGACAAATATAATTCAGTTAACAAAAGCTTGCATGGATTTGTTAAAGGCTGATCAGTTTAACTAACTTGAATTTTTTGTTCAGTTTATTAAGGTTAAAACATGGTGTATGTGGATTTTCAAAAGGACATTTGATAAAAGCCCATTTTGGAGTAAAGTGTGAACTATAGCAGTACTCTTGTCAAACATCCTGACTATGTGCACTAGGCGCTCTGTCTTGTAATCTCAACATTCCTGCATTTTGACAACTTGTGACCCGGCTCAGAAAAGCTATAACTTGCAAGAAAAAGCCAGTTGACTTCTTAATTTTGAATTAGTTAACTGTATCTTTTTAATTGATGTGTAATTTGACTGCTTGCTAAAAGAAATAAAAATACTAGTTGCGAATGACAAGGAGGTTTGCTCAAAAGAGGGGAGCCAATTTCTCCTACTCACCTGGCAGTAACAATTGCAGTAAAACGTACCCAATTGCCATCAGACTAGTTCTCTGTTACTGCACTAAGGTAGCTACATCTGGTGATAGAAACATAGAAAATAGGAGCAGGAGAAGGACTTTTGGCCTGATGACACTCCTTTACCATTCAAGTGTTTAGTGGCATGGTGGCTCAGTGGTTAGTACTACTGCCTCACAGCACCAGGGACCTGGGTTTAATTTCCGCCTCAGGCAACTGACTGTGTGGAGTTTGCACATTCTCCCTGTGTCTGCGTGGGTATCCACTGGGTGATCTGGTTTTCTTCCACTGTCCGAAGATGTGCAGGTTAGGTGAATTGGCAATGCTAAATTGCCCATAGAGTTAGGTGCATTAGTCAAGGGGAAATATGGGGAATGGGTCTGGGTGGTTTACTTTTCGGAGGGCCGGTGTGGACTTGTTGGGCTGAAGGGCCTGTTTCCACACTGTAGGGTATCTAAGAAAGAGTTCTCAGAGCATTGTTAGTGAGTTGATGGTTAAACTTGGAGGGGTAGGGGACTTTTTTAAAATTCATTCACAAGATAGAATGACATTTATTGCCCATCCCTAACTGTTAAGAGGGCAGTTAAGAGTCAATCACATTGCTGTGGGTCTGGAGTCACATATATGCCAGACCAGGTCAGGATGGCAATTTCTTTCCCTAAAGGACATTAGTGAACCAGATAATCAGCAATTTCCCAACAACTTTATTAGATACAAAAAAAACTGCAGATGCTGAAATCCAAGGAAGAGAAGCAGGCGGCTGGAAGAACACAGCAAGCCAGGCAACATCAGAAGGTGGAGAAGTCAATGTTTTGGGTGTAACCCGTCTTCAGGACTGGGGATGGAGGTGTCACAGGTAGAGGAGACAACCTGGTTGGTTGATGGGAGGAACAAATCCCGAAATGTAGGATAAATTTTCCCTTTTCTCATTGCTGGGTTGACCATATCAACATGTCATTTTTGTGCATTGTTTTAACCCCCCTGTCCTGAAGAAGGGTTACAAACAAAACGTTGACTTCTCCACCTCCTGATGCTGCCTGGCTTACTGTGTTCTTCCAGCCTCCTGCTTGTCTACTAACTTCCTAACAATGCCATGGATTCACAGTTATCATTAGATTTCTAATTCCAGATGTTTATTCCACCAACTGCCATGGTAGGATTCAAACCCAGGCCCCCAGAACACTGCCCGAGTCATTGGATTAACAGTCAAGCAATAACACCACTAAGCTATCACCTCCCCAATGATTGGAAGCCATTGTCTATCTGTAAAAAACATTTAAAGGGCAAGTCGGACATATTAAAGAATAGAATATTTGCCAAAGAGATTTTGAATTAGTTGAAATGTGTAGAGAATGAAGGATTGGATGTTAACTAGATAGCCACTGAAATAGTCAAGTCTGGAGATAGCATAGGAATAGATCAGCATTTCACTGCATTCAGGTATAGACTGAGCTGAAAGTAGACAGTGTTCTCCACTGAAATAATAGTTAAATAATACAACATCTTTCTATGGATACAAAAATAATACATTTTGGGAAGAAAAGGTTCTAACAACCAAGAGGTTAAAATATTTCCATATGTATTTTATGCACTAGTTTAAATAAATTTATGCTGATATGAATATTGCTTATTAAGACAAATTTTGTTGAAAGTTTTTGTCTTGCACTTGTCAGGACAATTTACAACAGTACCAATGCAAGGAGGGGGAACCCCATATCACTGCATACAACATGAACACGTATCTGTACTGCAATTATTTTTACTCAATAAGTAACAGCCGCTTGCTGATATATTTCTCAACAGCTGATCAATCAGAGTCAACCTGCCTTGCTTAGAATCATTGTAATTGGTGCATTCTCCGTGGCTGCTACTCTACTAATCAGAGTCCACTTGATAATCAATCACCAGTCTTCATTTATGCAGTACAAATGTTTATTTAGCCCCTTGAATTGGTATTCTTGTGAGATACGCAGATAAGTGCACAACCAAAAACTTTTGACAACGTTTTTTTTCAGCAACACCTGACGTCGGTACCACCAAATGACTATTTGCTTATAAAGACATGGTCCATGCATTAGCTAGCACACTAAAATATCAGAATCATGATGCAAGGAAGCTCAGATGCACATTCATCAAAGTAGTTAGTGAAATAAAATCAGGGTTTTTTTTGTCATATTACTTTTTAATGTTACATAATGCATTTATCAGTAAGTTGACATAAAAGTTTATAAATAACAGTTGCTGGTAGCTTAATCTATTAGTTGGATGCTTGATGTATGCGTATCAAGATTCACCATCTTTGCAAATTTTTTACTATATTATTCAGCAATTTCTATCAGTCACTGCAGGTGCTGAGTTCTCCAACCCAGAAGGATCAAAAGGAAAATGCTGCTCAGTCAAGTCTTCTGTTTACCAGGAGGAAACTAAAATTAAATTCTCCAAAAGTACCAATTGTAACCTAGATAATTAATAAAATTGAAAAATAGGTATCCCTAAAAATGAATATTGTAGCTTAAATGTGCAAATTTTAATACCTATGGTATTAAAAGACTTGTCCAATGTTTGTACCTAAACTCAACTAAATCAAATAAGTCACAAGAAAATTACTTTGCCAGTATCTATGACTGTTAAGTGTGTGACAGCAACAATTCAATATGGGGTCAAAAGACATTTATAACATTATTTTCCAAATTTATACTGTTCGGTAATTGCCTTCTACTGTATTTGTTCTTGGAAATATTTCATGACATTTTGAAGGCCTGAAATGGCTCTTTTGATGTGTTCCATGCATTACACTACTGCTGATCTACTTCTAAAACCCCTAAAATATTGTTATTCTTGGGTCCATTTATTACTGCGTACATGCATGTATTAAACTGTTGTTTCAAGGTTTGTTTCACTCCACGTGCCTTCACTGACCTCTGCTGGTGATAGCATTAAAATGTTCAGTGTTTAACGAAAAACTCCAAACACTAACGTAAACCTTCATTGCACCCCTATTAGGCAGAGTACTTGGCTAAGTTAGTTTAACAAAAACTCTGGTTCATCATAACCGAACAGTTTGAAATCTCCTTGGAAACGAGCATGAAGGCGTTTTATATCCCGTTTGCTGATTCCGGAAAAATACTGCTCAACCTTGGTTCTGTTGTATGCCGTAATACCTGATGGAATTGGTGGATAGGATACCAAGTTACTCATTCCTGCTTTCTTTAAAATGTATGGAGCATCCTTTTCCAGAGTTTCATGATGTCCTATGATATTATACTTGATTTCACAAGGTGCACAAAGCTCTACATACGTAGCCCAGTGAATAATGGGTTCTCCAATTTTAATATCAAGCCACTTATGGTTCGGGTCACCTAAATAGCGAATAAAATCATCAAATTGTAATCCTTTAGTTTCAGTGCGATTTCTTCTATACTTCTGAATAATAGCTGGAGCAATGTTATATCTGTACCACGGTTCAAATCGAGGATTCTTTAGAAACTTGTCTTTGAATGCAGAAATAAGTCTTTCAAAGGGATCTCTAACAATGAAGAATTTGAAGTACGTCTTCAGTCTGAAAGAAATCAAAAAATGAAAGACATGAACATGATAGTGTGATCTGGCACTCTTAAAAAATGTTCTAAGAAAAATGTAACATCAAAACTGAGAGTAATTCAGTAAGAAAAATACTGCATTTGTGCTCAATAAATTACATCATTTATTTGAGTTATCAGGATATACTTTGTGTGGAAACATTGTCAAATTAAATTTACTTCAACCTTTTTGTTATTTCTAGTTCACTGTATGATGACAAACGAGGTAGGCCATTCCTCTCATGATTATGGATCAAAGGTTCAGGAATGTCTTTAATAGATTTAAATTCTCCTGTAAAATAAAAAGATGTTAAGTACATTATTTTCACATTCCAAAATCAAGTACTCAAAAGTACATCAGACAGAAATAGGGCATTAGGTCGAATAGGTCCACAAATTTGTGTTTATTCTTCATCAAAGCCTCCTCCACCTTTTTTTAAATCTAATGCCATCAATATACACACATTCTCCCTCATGTTTATCTATCTACCCCTTAAATGCAACTTTAGTATTTACCTCAAGTGCTCTTACAGAAGTGAGTTGTAAAGTAAGGCAAAGACATGGAGAGATTCAGAAATGGATTTCTTGTATTGGTTTACAGCATGCCAATTGAGGTAACGAAAGACAGTAGCAATGCATAAATAGGATTTAGTGTAGAACAGAATTTGGTAATTTTAATATTGGATGAGCTGGTCGTAATAGAAAGTGCTGGCTGGACATTGTGAATAAATGATCTCCAAAGTAATTGGAGAAGATGTGAAAGTAGAGGTGGGTGATCTTATTTATTTAGCCCTGGTCACATGGTTTGAGCCACTTGAAATTAATCTTTAGGTACCACCTTTTATGTTCCAGTTATTTGAGCTATGCTGTAATTCTATTCATCTAGAAGATGACATGACCTAGAAAAGAGCCCTAGCCAATTCCTTTTGATATATACAGTGCAAGGATGTGAATAACACTCAGCACGAGTCAGTGGTCACTATGGGAAACAGGATTGGTCACACTTTGACAGGAGGTCCCAAAGTTAACTATGAGTAGCACAGGTTGGATGTGAAGGTGTGGAATTGTTGACAGATAAAAGAGGGTAATAATTGATAAAAAGAGATTTCAGAATGGCCAGCAGTACTTAAAGGTTGATAAACCCCCAGGATTGGAGAGGATACTGTAGAAAGTAAGAAAAGAAATTTTAAAGCACTGGTCATAATTTTCCAATTCTCTTCAGGTAATGTAAGGTAGAACTGTAAATTCTGCTAAAGGAATCTCTGTTCAAAGAAAAGTGCAAGGATAGAACAGCAACCACTTGCCAGTGAATTTAAACTCAGGACTGCAAAAGCTATAAAAAATAATATTGGACAAAATTAACATACACTTGGATTAGCATGGATTAATTGCAGAAAGACAACATGACTAAGGGTAAATAGTATTTCACTAACTTGATTGAGATTTTTAATGAGGTTGTAGTTATAGTAATTATAACTTGATGAGAGTAATGCAGTTGATGGTATGTACATGAACTTTCAAAAGGTGTTTCATACAGTGCCACATAATAGGCTTGCAAACAAATATGAAGGCATTGCAATTAAATTGACAGCATGGATGCAAACATGGCTGATTGACAGGAAACCTCGAGTAACGGTGAATGATTGCTGCTTGGATTGGAGGAAGCTATCTTGTGGAGTTCCCCAGGGGCCTAAACCAGGACCATTGGTATTCTTGATATCGATAAGGACATAGATTGGATGCGAAGGGCACACTTTCATAATTTGCAGATTACACAAAACTTTGAAATCGTGTGGTCTGAGAGATTGATACTGACAGATTTTAAGAGGACATAGCTAAACTGGTAGAATCAGTAGGCATGTTGCAAATTAAAACTAATGCAAGGAAGTGTGATGTTCTTCCAAATAAAATTTTGGAAATGGTTTCAAATACTGTAAAAAGGTATCCTACACTTTACATTATCCTTCAGATAGCTTCAAAATTAGGGTGTAAACCGCTAAGTGACACACTCAGCATCACAACACTTTTACCATAATCAAAAACAAATCGCTGGAAAATCTCAACAGGTCTGACAGCATCTGTGGAGAGAAATCAGAGTTGACGTTTTGAGTCCAATGACCCTTCACAACAGAACAACACTTCTACCATCTAAATGGATCTCTTGAACATTTAGGAGTTTAGGGGCATTCTTAAGAGAGATATCAGGAAGGCAACAAGAGACCTTGGCAAATAAGGTTAAGCATAATCCAAAAACATTCTAAAAGTACATTAACAGCAAGACAGCAACTACAGGGAGAGTAGTGCCTCTTAAAGATCAAAGTGGTCATTTTTGTGTTGAACCTCAAGAGATGCGAGAGATATTAAATGATTATTTACTGTCAGATTTTACTTTGGTGAAAGAAATGGAGGCTTGACAACTCAGAGAAATGAATATTGATGTTTTGAAAGCAGTTCACATGACAGAAGAGGAAACGCTGGAGGTCTTAGAAAATATAAAGGTGGATAAAACTCTGGGACCTGATCTAGTGTATTCCAGGACTTTATGGGAAGTTAGGGAGGAAATAACAGGGACCCTTGCAGAAATATTTCTATCATCTATAAATGTGGGTGAGGTGTCGAATGACTGGAGAGTGGTTAATATTGTGCCTTTGTTTAAGAAGAGATGCAAGGTCAAGCCACTTTGGTGGTCCGTATTGGAAGTGATTCTGAAAGATAGGATTTATATGCATTTGGAGAGGCAATGAAGGATTATGGAGAGACAGCATGGCTTTGTGTGAGGGAAATAGTGTTTCACAAACTTATTTAAGTATTTTGAGGAAATAACCAAGAAGACTGATGAGAGTAGAGCGGTAAACATTGTTTACTTGGGCATTAATAAAGCCTTTAACAAGGATCCGCATGGTAGACTAATTAGTAAAATTAGATGACATGGGGTTCAGGATGAGCTTGTCAACTGGATATCAAACTGGCTTAATGGCAGGAGATAGAGTCATGGTGGAGGGTTGTTTTTCAGACTGGAAGCTTGCGACCAGCAGTGTTCGACAGGGATCAGTGCTGGGTCCATGTTTGTTTCTCATTTATATAAATGATTCAGATGAGAAGAGAGAAAGTACGGATAGTAAATTTGCAGATGACATCAAGATTGGTGGTATAGTGGACAGTGAAGGAGATTACTTAAGATTTCAAACAGATCTTGATCAATTGGGTCAATGGGCTGAAGATGGAGTTTAATTTGGATGAACACAAGCTTTTGCATTTTGGTAAAACAAACAAAGTCAAGACTTATATAGTTAAAAGTAAGGTCTTAGTGTTATGGAGCAATGAGACCTAGAGCTTCAGGTACAGAATTCTTTTAGAACACTGAACAATACAGCGCAGAATAGGCCCTTTGACCCTCGATGTTGCGCCGACCTGTGAGCTATTCTCAGCTCGTCCCCCTACACTGTCCCATCATCATCCACGTGCTTATCCAAGTTTACATCAGATATAGATAGGGTGGTTATGAAGGTGTTTAACATTCCTGCCTTGTTAGCCTGAGTAAAGTTGGGACATTATGCTGAGATTCTACATTACATCGGTGAGGCCTCTTCTGGAGTAGTATGTCCCGTTCTGGTATCCGTTGTAGCAAGGATATTGTTAAATTGGAGAGGGTTCAGAAAAGATTCACCAGGATGTTGCTGGGAAAGAAGGGTTTGAGTTATAAGGAAAGGCTAGATAGGCTGCGGCTTTTTTCACTCGGGCATAGTAGGTTGAGAAGTGACCTTATACAGGTTTATAAAAGAATGAGGGGTGTAGGTAAGGTGAATGGCTTTTCTCTAGGGCCGGGCATTTCAGGACTAAGGGTCATATTTTTAAGGTGAGAGGAGAAATATTTTAAAAAGACATGAGGAGCAATTTTTTTTTTACACAGAGGGCAGTTCATGAGTGGAATGAACTTCCAGAGGAAGTGGTAAATGTGGGTATGGTTGTAATGTTTAAAAGATGTTTAGATAAGTACACGAATAAGAAATGGTTGGAGGGATAGGGGCCAAGTGCAGGAAGGTGGGACTAGTTTAGTTTGGGACTATAGTCAGCATGGACTGGTTGGATCAAAGCGTCTGTTTCAGTGTTGTATGACTCCATTAACATTATGGTTATTAGGACAAAGAGACACAAAAAAGCCTCAAAGGATGCAGGCACAGATACCTGGGGATATATGGCACAAATTGTTCAAGGTGGCAGATTAGATTGAGAAAGTATTTAGTAAAGTATAACAAATCCTGGGCTTTATAATTGGATGCACAGAATACAAAAGCAAGGAAGTTTTGACAAAACAGTTTTGTCTCAACAGGAATATTGTGCACAAGTCTGGTCAAAATACTTTCAGGGGATAAAGAAGGCTTTTACAAGGTCCAAAGCAGATAAATGAGATTCACGTTCTAGGACTGAGGGACATCCATAGCCTGGGTATATTGGGGATTGCTCTCTTTACAGAAGAGAAAGTTGAGCAGAGATTTCATGGGTCCGATCAAAGTCACAAGGAGTATACATAGAGCATGTGGGGAAAAGCAATTCCCATTAGTACAAGGGTAAAGAAACAGAAGACACTCAGGTGAATATTTAAATGGATCAACATTAATATGATGAAAAAGAGTTTTAAGCAATGAATAATCTGCAATTGATAAACACAAAGAAAAAAACATTTGTGGGACTATGAGGAGAGGGATGGCAAATGGGACTAGCTAAATTGCTCTTACAGAAGAACTGGCATAGATACAATGGGCCAAAAGGTCTTCTTCAATGCGAAAATCATTCTCAGTTCCTATTAGATAACTTCCGAGTCAATAATAAATGGCTTCAGGATTTTCATGATATCTATTGATGGAATTAAATGGGCTGAATAAAACATTTTTTGAGGTGAAATGGCCATTGTAGTGATGTGTCTTTCTATGCATTGTTGCTGTGTGTGTCACTTCGCTGTTTTATCCCGAGTTTTGAAGTGGTCTAATGTGTGCTGTCAAGTGCAGGAATAACATATTTGCTTTATATACACTTTACAATATTTGAAAACATTTTCCACATTAAATTTCCAAATTTTTTTGAAGAATTTGGCAAGCTGAAGTTTTAAAAAGTTGCAGTGATAAAATTACAGTGACAAAAATGTTTCAAAACATTGTGGCTTCAAGCATGCTCATTTTTCAGATTATTTTGTTTAAAGTCATACTTGTGAGTTATTTCAAACTTCAGGGATTTTTTTACAAATATATCTAATCAAATATAACATTTTGAGGGGAATAATATAAAATCATAAAGTGTTGAATTAGTGTCAACAATTTTTCTTTCAGCTTATGAAATGCATATTCTACATATGAAACAGGAAAACCCTTTTAGCAACTGTCTCAACTCCGACTGGATAATTTGTGAACAGCTATGAACAGTTTCAGGGTCATCAATTGTGGAAATGTGCATCAAACATTTATATAAAACTTACTGTCAAAGCATTACATTTCCCAGAAATGCAAAAAAAAAATGCATGTTCACTTGCATTCAAACTAGGAAAAAATATATATAGTTTTATCATGAGGATTAATAGAAGTAATAAAACATTTGAGATCCTCCCTCGAAGCTTTAACTGTGCTCAAAATCAAGAAACATCTCCAGCTTTCTGGTACTTCATTCAAGTGATCGTTTTCTTGTATGAGCAAGCAAAATATGAAGCACTTCTAGCCTTATGATGATGATATTTTGGATCCATTATTACTATTGACATGGGCATAATGTCAGCAAAAGTGAGGACTGCAGATACTGGAGATCAGAATGGTGCTGGAAAAGCACAGCAGGTCAGGCAGCATCCAAGGAGCAGGAAAAATTGACGTTTCGGGCAAAAGCCCTTCATCAGGATTCCAAAACGATAATTTTCCTGCTCCTTGGTTGCTGCCTGACCGATGGGCATAATGTCAGCTACTGCTAACTGCAACATGTACGGAAATCACATTAGTTCAGCTATTTGTACCTTGGACTGAAGCAGAAACATTAGTAGTTATCAAATTCCTTGCACTGTTGCCATTGTATATAGATAGGAGCCTGTCTGCCAAGTAATTTAAAACATTTGCCACACATCAGTGATAATGTCCTTCTCACTTAACTCCAAATCCCCCTGCTGATACGTGCGGTGCACCGTGATTGTTGTGTTTTCCTGAGCCAAAAACTAAAAGTCAATCACTGCACTAGTTCCAGAACATAGGGTGGCAATGCATTAAAATAAAAACGGAAATCTGGAAACAATCAGAACGTCTATCGTCATCTTTGAAAAGTGAAAAATGAAAAAAAAAAGAGAAACATTTCAGGTTTTATGATCCTTTGTTAGACACTGAAGGTTTTACATGAATACCTGATATGAAGGAAATAGAGCAAGTGTAAGTAGGTGAAGGAAAATGACCACATAGACAGGAGAAGAATGATTTGTAAGGTGATGAGATGGAATACATGAGATGATAAAATGACAGAAGTTTAATTGGATTTTCCTCCTCATGGACTATTACTTTGCCATTGTATGAGTTCTGTAAAGGAACTGATTCCCAATAGACAGTTACTCAACACCATTGTGCCAAATAAAAAGAAACTTTTAAATTAATAAAAGCACAGCTGATTCAATGTTTTACATGATGGAAAATAGGGTAATGGAGAGTATAAAAAGGATGAATCACTCCTTTATACATCCCAGAATACAGGAAATTTAAAGATAAAAATAATAAATAATATGAGATGACTCACAAATTCAGTTACTAGAAAATTTCATGCCAGTCACTACAACCAAAGTTGGGAAAGTGCATTCTGAGACACAAAATATATCTGCATTTGGAAAGAAATGGATTAATCAGAGATAGTCAACAAGGATCTGTTAAGATGTCATGTTAGGCAAACTTGACCTTTTTTGAAGGTAACCAAGTGTGTCGATGAAGGTACTGCATTTGATATGGTTTAAATGGATTTTAGGAAGGCTTTTGATAAGATCCGTTATGGCAGATGGATCATGAAAATAAGAACCTATGATACCCAAGGTAAAACGGTACAATGGATCCACAATTGGCTGACAATCAGGAAACAGAGATATTGGTTGGGGATGTTTGTTTCCAGTGTGGTTCTGCTGACATGGCCCTTGCTGTTTGTGGTGTAATTAATGATTTGGGATTAAATTGAGAGTCATTGTCATAGAGATGTACAGCATGGAAACAGACCCTTCGGTCCAACCTGTCCACGCCGACCAGACATCCCAACCCAATCTACTCCCACCTGCCAGCACCTGGCCCATATCCCTCCAAACCCTTCCTATTCATATACCTATCCAAATGCCTCTTAAATGTTGCAATTGTACCAGCCTCCACCACATCCTCTGGCAGCTCATTCCATACACATACCACCCTCTGCGTGAAAAAGTTGCCCCTTAGGTTTCTTTTATATCTTTCCCCTCTCACCCTAAACCTATGCCCTCTAGTTCTGGACTCCCCGACCCCAGGGAAAAGGCTGTGTCTATTTATCCTATCCATGCCCCTCATAATTTTGTAAACCTCTATAAGGTCACCCCTCAGCCTCTGACGCTCCAGGGAAAACAGCTCTGCCTGTTTAGTTTCACCCTATAGTTCAAATCCTCCAACCCTGGCAACATCCTTGTAAATCTTTTCTGAACCCTTTCAAGTTTCACAACATCTTTCCGATAGGAAGGAGACGAGAATTGCACGCAATATTCCAACAGTGGCCTAACCAATGTCCTGTACAGCCGCAACATGACCTCCCAACTCCTGTACTCAATACTCTGACCAGAGGGGATGATCAGGAAGAATATGGACAACATGAAAATCAGTACGGCAGCAAATAGTTAGGAAGATAACCGTAAACTGTAGAGGCATATCAATGGATTGGTCAGATGAGTAAAACAGTGGAAAATGGAAATCAAGCTGGAAATGCACCCGGAGAGGGTTCACAGGCAAAGGGTTACACAATGAATTGTAGGACATAAGAAAGTATTGAAGATCAGAAGGACTTTGCTGTAATATCAACAGATCCCCAAAGGTAGCATAGCAGATAGTTAAGGTAGTTAAGAAGGCATATGGGATACTTGGCTTTATTAGGCAAGGCATGGAATACAAGAGCAGAGAAGTTATGCTGGAAGTTTATAAAACAATGGTTAGGTTACAAATGGAGTACTGTGTGAATTTCGAGTCACCAAATTATAGGAAGAATGTGATTACACAAGAACGCTGCCTGGCCTGGAGGATCTGAGCTATGAAGAAGCTCGTTTTCCTTGGAGCAGTGAAAATTGAGAAGGGAACTAGTAAAGATATAAGGGACACAGATAAAGTGGAAGGAACATTTTCCACAGTAAAGGAGATACAGATTTAAGGTAAGAAGTAGAAAGCTAAGGGGAGAGTGGAGGAGACATATTTTCACTCAGAGGGTAATGGGTGCATGGAAAGGTGATTGAGTCAGAAACATTGTAACATTTAAGCAGATTTAAACGTACATTTTATGTTCCCAAAGCCTTCAGGATACTGACAAAGAGCTGGAAAAAGGGATTGGTGCAGTCAGATTTTTGTTGGCCAGTATGGACATGACTAGGAGAAAGTGAGGATTGCAGATGCTGGAAATCAGAGTCAAAATGTGTGGTGCTGGAAAAGCACAGAAGGTCCAGCAGCATCCAAGCAGCAGGAGAGTCGACGTTTCGGGCATAAGCCCTTCATCAGGAACGTGGAGGTGGGGAAGGGGACTGAGAGATAAATAGCAGGGTGGGGTGGGGGTAAGGTAGCTGGGAAGGCGATAGGTGGGGGATGATAGTGATAAGTCAGAGGGGAGGACAAAGCGGATAGGTGGGAATGAAGATGGACAGTTAGGACAGATCAAGAGGGCAGTGTCAAGTTGGAGGGTTGGATCTGGGATGAGGTAGGAGGAGGGGAGATAAGGAAACTGGTGAAGTTGATGTTGACGCCATGTGGTTGACGGGTCCTAAGGCGGAAGGCGTTCTTCCTCTAGTCGTCAGGTAACTTGGATTTGGTGGTGGAAGAGTTCCAGGACTTGCATGTCCTTGGCGGAGTTGAAGTGGTTGGCTACAGGGCAGTGGGGTTGTTTAGTGCATGTGTCCCAGAGATGTTCTCTGAAACATCCGCAAGTTGATGTCCTGCCTTCCCAATGTAGAGGAAACCAAATTGAAAGCAATGGACACAGTAGATGAGGTGCTTGGATGTGCAGGAAAATCTCACTGGATGTGAAAAGATCCCTTGGGGCCTTCGGCGGAGGTGAGAGGGAAGGTGTGGGTGCAGGTTTTACACTGCTTATGGCGGCAAGGGAAGATGCCAGGAGTGGAGAGTCATTTGGTGAGGGGCATGAACCCAACGAGGGAGTCAAGGAGAGAATGGTCTTTGTGGAACGTACATAGTGGTGGGAAGGGAAATATATCTCTGATGGGGGGGGCCTGATTGTAGGAAATGGAGGATAATTCGCTGTATCTGGAGATTAGTGGGGTGGAAGGTGAGGACCGGGTTGGGAGGGGGGGGGGTTCTATCCTTGTTGTGGTTGGAGGGGTGGGATTTAAGGGCGGAGGTGCAGGAAGTGGTGGAAACGTGCTGTAGGGGACTGTTGATCACGTGGGGGACTGTTGATCACGTGGGGGTGGGTGGGGTGGACTTTACGGTCCTTGTAATAGCAGGCCATCTGGAATGTCCTGGAATGGTGCTGCTCCTCCTGGGAGCAGATACGACGGAGGCAGAGGAATTGGGTTTAAGGGAACACATCTTTACAGGAGGGGACTGTGGGAGGTGTAGTCCAGGTAGCTGTGGGAGTTGGTGGGTTTGAAATAGATGTCCATGTTGAGCATGGTTGCTGAAGATGGAGATGGACAGATCAGGAAGTGGAGGGCGGTGTCCGGTGTCCAAGTCGGTCCAGGTGAACTTAAGGTCAGGGTAGAAAGCTGTTCGTGAAGTTCATGAACTATTGAACCTCTTCATGGGAGCATAAGTGGCGCTGATACAGTCATCACCTGGACCAAGGAGGACAGGACAGTGTCAAGATATGAGGAGGTATGTTTGGGTGGGGCAGGAGTAGGCAGAGACAATATGTCGACCGGGGCAATCAGGTTTGTGGACTTTGGGCAAGAGGTAGAACCGGGCAGTTGCGGGGTTCCGGGACTATGAGGTTGGAGGCTGTGGATGGGAGATCCCCTGAAGTGATGAGGTTATAGATGGTCTGGGAGATAATGGTTTGGTGATGGTCGTGGTCGAGGGGGTAGTAGGGGGAGGTGTCCATGAGTTAGCACCTGGCTTCAGCGGTCTAGACTTTGGTGTGCCCATTGTACCATGGAGATGGACATGACTTCCAGGCAGTTCAACCCAGATACTATCTAATTATTCTACTTTGTTGCTTTAATGTTTCTGGCATACATGCAGGCCACCATATGACAGGCAATGTACCTATGGTTCAAAAGTATTGAAGTTGGAGCTGCATCCCAAAATGTTATTTGTAGAATAAAGTCAATACTTTAAATTTACAGGCCAATAGAAGAAAAGATAAAAGGAATCAATCTTAAAGTTTTTTTTAATCTGACTGACTTGGTCTTTTGGCATTAAGGGCCTTAAAACTTGTAAGAAAAACCTGCACGGGGAAGTTACAAACTAAAGTTATATACTTAATCCAGAACATTAATTTACCAATAACCTTGCTGGTAGCAAAATATCACACTCGACACAATGCAAGTTTTTAGAATTACCATTTAGAACAATAAGAACTTTCTTCCACTGTGTATTGCCAACTTTTGGGGTTTGACAGAACAGAATTTTGTGCTTGTCACATACAAATATACGGTCCAAGACAAACTTTGTGATAGGACAATATGTCAGATTCCGTAAAGATGCATTTCTGCAGACGTTCTTCAGAAGGTTGAGGCGTTCAGCATGTACTGCATCCCAGTGAGGATCCAATTCATTCGGTGTACTTTGAGCAGGCTGGAAAGTAAAATAAAAATTTCTCTGTTAAGAATTCTGTAAAGACGTTGGGTCTTAAAATTATGTCTTTGAATGTGCTCACCATCAACAACCCAGTGTCAAGCTCATAAGTGTAGGTACAATGAGGTGAGAAGGCACAGAGAACACAGTAGGTGCTTCCCAGAGCACTAGGAGAAAATCAAAGAAAATCAACCCTAAATGACTATTGTATATACCCTAAAGGTTGAACAAATTTGAGGGGACTGGTAGGGAAAGAGGGTATGTAACAGGGGCTGGACAGATGTAAGTGTTTTGAATTGGGGAGGAGGAGAGACTTGAAGTGGGAAAGGAGTGTGGGAAATGATAGGAGGAATAAGACATGATGATAGGGGTGAATGGGTATTGAGAGAAATGAAGACAAAGAAACTATTTATCTAGATTTCTGCTACAGATCTTTATTTTTGAACCTGAATAAGGTTACAACTTCCTGTCCTTAGACCCTAATATTTTCCTCAAATTATTCCTCTATTGGCCCATCACTTGAAAAGCAGTGACCATATTCTACAAATAACGTTCTATGATGCTGCTCCAACCTTCAACCAGGGATAAATATTCTTGGTTCTGAATTTGTGCTGAACAGCATCTTCCTTCTGACTTGGGAAATGAAGTAGTATGTGTGCCAAGGCTGAATGGGAGGGAGGAAGCACAATGGATTGCAGAAGAGATGGCAGTAGATTACAGAAGAGGAGAGAGGGGAGGGAGATGATTAGAAGAGGAGGAAGTGAAAAAAATGAGAATATAAAGCAGAAAGCAGAGGAAGAAATGGACTGAGGAAGGAGGAAGCAGATCCCTCTGCTCCTACATAACTGTTAGAACTTTATCCCTTATTTTACATTGTCTGTCCATCTTTATTCATAGCAAAATGCATCAGCTCATACTTCTTTGCATTGGACATTCATATGCCATCTACCTACCTAATTCACCAACATGTCCTTTTGAAGTCCTACATCATTCTCCTCAGAGTTTACAAGGCTTTCAAGTTTTATATAATCTGCAAATTTTGAAATTGCCTTTAAAAAGATCTAGATCATTAATATAAATCAAGAGAAACAAGGATCCCACTACTGACCCCTGGGGAGTGCCACCAAAATCTTTCCCTGCTTGAGAAATATCCCATTATGCTTGACCATTATGCTTTGTTTATCATTCAGCCAAAAAGTCTTGTGCGCAGTTTCTTTAGCTGCCAAGCCTGCTTTCCACAAATCTCTCCCTGTAATAGTTCCTCCCTTCATACAGAAAATATCTCAATTGGATAAAAGATCTTCTAATTCACCATGCAAGCACCAGATATCTACAAACACAAGATAGAGTAGCAGAACTCAGCCATTCGGCCCATCGAGTCTGCTCCACCATTGAATTATGGTTGATGTTTTGCAACCCCATTCTCCTGCGTTCTTCCCATAACCCTTGATCCCCTTACTAATCAAGAACTTATCTCTATCTTAAGGACATTCAATGACTTAGCGTCCACAGCCTTCTGCAGCAATTAATTCCACAGATTAACCATCTTTTGGCTGAAAAAAACTCCCCCGTCCCTCAGTTCTAAAAAGTCACCCCTTAACTTTGAGGCTGTACCCTCAGGTCATAGCCTCTCCTCCTAATGGAAACATCTTCATGTCCATTCTATCTACGTCTCTCAGTATTCTGTATGTTTCAATGAGAACCCCCTCATCATTAAATTCCATCAAGCACAGAACCAGAGTCCTCAATGCTCCTCACATAAGAAGCCCTTCATTCCCAGGATCATGTTGTAAACCTCCTCTGGACCCCTCCAAAACCAGATTAGATTCGATTCCCTACAGTGTGGAAACAGGCCTTTCGGCCCAGCAAGTCCACACCAACACTCCTAAGAGAAACCCACCCAGAGCCATTTCCCTCTAACTAAAGCACCAAATACTATGGGCAATTTAGCATGGCCAATTCACCTGACCTGCACATGTTTGGACTGTAGGAGGAAACCGGAGCACCCAGAGGAAACCCACGCAGACACGGGAAGAATGTGCAAACTCCACCCAGACAGTTGCCCAAGGCTGGAATCGAACCTGGGTCCCTGGAGCTGTGAGGCAACAGCGCTAACCACTGAGCTAGTGTGCCACTCAGCATGTCCTTACTTAGATATGGTGTCCAAAACTACTCACAATACTCCAAATGTAGTTTGACCTAAGCCATATACAGCATCAACATTACATCCCTACTCTTGTATTCTAGCCTTCTTGAAATGAATGCCAACATTTCCATATCAAGAAATTACCAAGAAACCATTTCCAATAAGAAAATTAATAAAAAGAAAACAAAATTGACAAAAGGTTTTGCAATGTCTCTCCTAGCCATTGTTCAAATATTTATGAAAAGCAACAATGTACATGCATTACAGTAATCCATAATTTCTGTGAACATTGACTACTGGTTAGGTACAGAGCATATAGCAGGTATCAGAATGCTACTGGATGGGACATTCGGTGTAGGCTGAGCAATCTGACCGTATTTGGTGAACATGTGACTAAAGTAACATCATTGGTTGAGAAGCGTTAAACTTCATGGGACACTGGCACCAATTCTGGGACAGGAAGGAACTATACCACTTAGATAAGCTACAATTGAACTGAGCTGAGCTAGGATCAGGACCTTATCACAAAGGATAAATATATTAAATAGCAAAGGTACCATGAATAAGAGTTCAAAAACAAACCAAAAGGATAAAAGTACAGTAATAGTCAGAAATTGTGCTTTAAAAAAGATGGAAAGGAATCAAATCAGAAGGAAAGATGTGAGTGATGCATATTACAGAAGGGGAGATTACGGTGTATAGTCTGAAACAGCATTCATGATAGTGTGATGATGATTTATTGCCATTTATACTCCAAAATGATCAGCACAGTAAAATACAGTGAAAAGCTTCAATTGTCACCACAGTCAGGCGCCATTTTGAAGGAATAAAATGAAATAGCTAAAAAATGTCCATCTTCGCTCTGCTGTTTCTGCCATGAGCCCTGAGCAGAGTCAGCTGATCAACATCGCCTGCACTGCACCCCTCCACAGACAGCTGCCCCTCTTCAGACACCATCTCTTTATCGCTGGGCCCACCTCACCGACAGGCTGACGATGCCGATTCCCTTGCTTGATCCACACTCGCCCTACAACCAGGAGACCCCAGTTCTGTTGCCAATGCCTTGCTGATAACCAGGAGTCCCAGCCTCTGGGCCTATCTCAACTAGGAGCTGCCACCACTGCCTCGGTGATAATGAAGGGTCCCCGATCCGGTCCTCCCACAACCAGGAATCCATGCTTCAGCTGCCAGGTCAGGCTGCTGCCTAGCCAAGAGTCCTGTTCCAGTTGCCTCCGTGATGTCACCTTTTATGCTGCCGCCAATGGAAGATGAAAAAAACGAAAAATAACAAAGCCAAAAAGCGCAGGTCCACACCCCCCTACGACCCACCCTCCCATTCTGGCACTTTCCCCTGCCACCACAGGAACTGTAAAACCTGTGCCCACACCTCCTCCCTCACCTCTATCCAAGGCCCTAAAGGAGCCTTCCACATCCATCAAAGTTTCACCTGCACATCCACTAATATCATTTATTGTATCCGTTGCTCCCGATGTGGTCTCCTCTACATTGGGGAGACTGGGCGCCTCCTAGCAGAGTGCTTTAGGGAACATCTCAGAGACACCCGCACCAATCAACCAAACCGCCCTGTGGCCCAACATTTCAACTCCCCCTCCCACTCTGCCGAGTACATGGAGGTCCTGGGCCTCCTTCACCGCCGCTCCCTCACCCCCAGACGCCTGGAGGAAGAACGCCTCATCTTCCGCCTCGGAACACTTCAACCCCAGGGTATCAATGTGGACTTCAACAGCTTCCTCATTTCCCCTTCCCCCACCTCATCCTAGTTTCAAACTTCCAGCTCAGTAACTGTCTCCTTGACTTGTCCGGACTTGTCCGACCTGCCTATCTTCTTTTCCACCTATCCACTCCACCCTCTCCTCCTTGACCTATCACCTTCATCTCCTCCCCCACTCACCCATCGTACTCTATGCTACTCTCTCCCCACCCCCACCCTCCTCTAGCTTATCTCTCCACGCTTCAGGCTCACTGCCTTTATTCCTGATGAAGGGCTTTTGCCTGAAACGTCGATTTCGCTGCTCATTGGATGCTGCCTCAACTGCTGTGCTCTTCCAGCACCACTAATCCAGGAAAACAGCCCCAGCCTGTTCAGCCTCTCCCTATAGCTCAAATCCTCCAACCCTTGCAACATCCTTGTACATCTTTTCTGAACCGTTTCAAGTTTCACAACATCTTTCCGAGAGGAAGGAGGCCAGAATTGCACACAATATTCCAAAAGTGGCCTAACCAATGTCCTGTACAACCACAACATGACCTCCCAACTCCTGTACTCAATATTCTGACCAATAAAGGAAAGCATACCAAACGCCTTCTTCACTATCCTATCTACCTGCAACTCCACTTTCAAGGAGCTATGAACCTGCACTCCAAGGACTCTTTGTTCAGCAACACTCCCTAGGACCTTACCATTAAGTGTATAAGTCCTGCTAAGATTTGCTTTCCCAAAATGCAACACCTCGCATTTATCTGAATTAAACTCTATCTGCCACTTCTCAGCCCATTGGCCCATCTGGTCCAGATCCTGTTGTAATCTGAGGTAACCCTCTTCGCTGTCCACTACACCTCCAATTTTGGTGTCATCTGCAAACTTACTAACTGTACCTCTTATGCTCGCATCCAAATCATTTATGTAAATGACAGAAAGTAGAGGACGCAGCACCGATCCTTGTGGCACTCCACTGGTCACAGGCCTCCAGTCTGAAAAACAACCCTCCACCACCACCCTGTGTCTTCTACCTTTGTGCCAGTTCTGTATCCAAATGGCTAGTTCTTCCTGTATTCCATGAAATCTAATCGTGCTAATCGGTCTCCCATGGGGAACCTTGTCGAACGCCTTACTAAAGTCCATATAGATCACATCTACCACTCTGCCCTCATCAATCCTCTTTGTTACATCTTCAAAACACTCAATCAAGTTTGTGAGACATGATTTGCCACGCACAAAGCCATGTTGACTATCCATAATCAGTCCTTGCCTTTCCAAATACATGTACATACTATCCCTCAGGATTCTCTCCAACAACTTGCCCACCACCGACGTCAGGCTCACCAGTCCATAGTTCCCTGACTTGTCCTTATCACCCTTCTTAAACTATGGCACCATGTTTACCAACCTCCAGTGTTCCAGCACCTCACCTGTGACTATCAATGATACAAATATTGGATAGATTGTTGGCACTTAAAACTGATAAGACATCAGGACTGGTTGAGATGCAGCCTAGAATTTTGAAGGAAGTGAGGGTAGAAATTGCGGGGATATTGGATATAATTCCTTCAATGTTCCTTGGACTCAAGGGAAAGGTCAAAAGACTAAAAAATTGCAAATTACAGAGCAGTGTAACACAATACAACCCTTATAGTGATAGATAGTGTGTCACACAACAGGCCTGTGATGCAAATTATAAGTCACAGTAGAAAATAAGAGTAGCAACATGGCGCAGATTTTCTTTTGTCATCAGCTAGTGTCTCCCTGAGAAACAATGTTTAGACCCTTCACATCATATTTGAAAGTAATGTAATGGGTGTCCCACCTCAGTACACAGAATATCCTTAGGTATGTAATCGATATGCCATCCCGTGGACATGTCCAAGCCAATGAAATTGCCTTTACTTGATGCGGTGAACACACTTAGAAGCTTTGTCCTTTTCAGTCTGTTGCATTACTGATTTTGTCCTTCAATGAGTCTGCCTCAAATCGTAAAGATGAAAGTTGCCTAGCTTCCTCTCTTGATAGACATAAACCAACCATGTTTCTGAGCCAAACAACAAATTACTTAAAACACAGGCTTCATAAATCAGCAGAATGATCCTAGTAGCTTGGTTTTTGTGCCATGCACAAGTTAGCAAATAGTTAGCTGCTTTCTCTATGAATGTATCTCGTTCAAACATGAGATAACAGAGTTAAGAGACATCAGGATTCCCGATGCTCCTGCTCCTCAGATGCTGCCTGATCAGCTGTGCTTTTCTAGCACCACACTCTTCGACAGAGTCCAGAGACAGTATGTTCTTGTTAGAATGAAGGGCAAGGCTGGTAGGTGTAGGGAATGCTGGATGACTAGAGAAATTGAGGTTTTGGTCAAGAAAAAGAAGGAAGCACATGTCGGGCATAGACAGGAGAGATTGAGTCAATCCTTAGACAAATATAAAGGAATAGGAGCATACTTAAGAGAGAAATCAGGAGGGCAAAAAGGAATCATGAGATAGCTTTGGAAAATAGAGTTAAAGAGAATCCAAAGGGATTTGACAAATACATCTAGGATAAAAGAGTAGCTAGGGAGAGAATAGGGCCCCTTAAAGATCAGCAAGGCTACCTACACATAGAACCGCAGGAGATGGGGGAGATATTAAATGAGTATTTTGCATCAGTGTTGGATATGGAAGCTGGAGAATATCAGGAAATAAATTGCGACATCTTGAAAAATATCCATATTTTTGGTGGTTCCAGATATCTTAAACTGCATAAAGGTAGATAAATCCCCAGGACCTCATCAGGTATACCCTAGAATTCTGTGGGAAGCCAGGGAAGTGATTGCTGGGCCCCTTGCTGAGATATAACATGATGCCACTATTTAAGAAAGGTGGCAAGGAAACGTCAGGAACTACAGACCAATGAGCCTGATGTCAGTGGTGGGCAAGTTGTTGAAGGGAATCCTGAGGGACAGGACTTACATGTATTTGCAAAGGCAAGGACTGATTAGGGATAGTCAATAGGGTATTGTGCATTGGAAATGATGTCTCATTAAGTTGTTTGTGCTTTTTGAAGTAACAAAGAGGATTGATGAGGGCAGAGGGTTGGATGCGATCTATATGGACTTCACTCAAGCTTTCAACAAGGTTCCATATGGTTAGCAAGGTTAGATCATGTGGAATACAGGGAGAACTAGCCATTGGATACAGAACTGGCTCAAAGTAGACAGAGGATGGTGGTGGAAGGTTGCTTTTCAGACTGGAGGCCTATGACCAGTGGTGTGCCACAAGGATCAATGCAGGTCCACTGCATTTATGTAAATGATTTAGATGTAAATATAGGCGGTATAGTCTGCAAGTTTGCAGATGACACCAAAATTGGTGGTGTAGTGGACAGCGGAGAAGGTTACCTCAAGAGTACAACAGGTTCTTGATGAGATGTGCTGAGGAGTTGGCAGTTGGAGTTTAATTTAGATAAATGTGAGGACCTGCATTTTGGAAAGGCGAATCAGGGCAGAACTTATACACTTAATGGTAAGGTCCTAGGTGTGTTGCTGAACAAAGAGACCTTGGAGTGCAGGCTCATAGTTCCTTGACAGTGGAATCTCAGGTAGATAGGATAGTGAAGAAGGCATTTGCTATGATTTCCTTTATTGGTCAATGCATTCAGTTTAGGAGTTGGGAGGTCAGGTTGCGGCTGTACAGGACACTGGTGAGGCCACTTTTGGAATACTGCATTCAATTCTGGATGTTGTGAGACCTGAAAGAGTTCAGATAAGATTTACAAGGATGTTGCCACGATTGGAGGGAGAGGCTGAATAGGCTGGGGATATTTTCCCTTGAGCATTGGAAGCTGAGGGATAACCTTATAGAGGTTAATAAAAACATGATGGGCATGGACAGGATGAATAGCCAAAGTCTTTCCCCCAGAGTAGAGAAGACCAAAACATAAGGTGAAAGGGGAAAGATTTAAAAGGAACCTCAAGGACAA
Source organism: Chiloscyllium punctatum (assembly GCF_047496795.1). Taxonomy (NCBI): domain Eukaryota; kingdom Metazoa; phylum Chordata; class Chondrichthyes; order Orectolobiformes; family Hemiscylliidae; genus Chiloscyllium; species Chiloscyllium punctatum. The sequence continues at coordinate 59,891,973 of NC_092747.1, read as the reverse complement.
CATTTTCACTCAGAGGATCGTGCATATATGGCATGAATTGTCAAAGGAGGTGGTGCAGGTCGGTACAATTACAACAGTTAATAGAACATAGAACATAGAACAATACAGCACAGAACAGGCCCTTCGGCCCAGGATGTTGTGCCGAACTTCTAACCTAGATTAAGCACCCATCCATGTACCTATCCAAATGCCGCTTAAAGGTCGCCAATGATTCTGACTCTACCACTCCCACGGGCAGCGCATTCCATGCCCCCACCACTCTCTGGGTAAAGAACCCACCCCTGACATCTCCCCTATACCTTCCACCCTTCACCTTAAATTTATGTCCCCTTGTAACACTCTGTTGTACCCGGGGAAAAAGTTTCTGACTGTCTACTCTATCTATTCCTCTGATCATCTTATAAACCTCTATCAAGTCACCCCTCATCCTTCGCCGTTCCAACGAGAAAAGGCCGAGAACTCTCAACCTATCCTCGTACGACCTACTCTCCATTCCAGGCAACATCCTGGTAAATCTTCTCTGCACCCTCTCCAAAGCTTCCACATCTTTCCTAAAGTGAGGCGACCAGAACTGCACACAGTACTCCAACTGTGGCCTAACCAAAGTCCTGTACAGCTGCAACATCACTTCACGACTCTTGAATTCAATCCCTCTGCTAATGAACGATAATACTCCATAGGCCTTCCTACAAACTCTATCCACCTGAGTGGCAACCTTCAAAGATCTATGTACATAGACCCCAAGATCCCTCTGTTCCTCCACCTGACTAAGAACCCTACCATTAACCCTGTATTCCGCATTCTTATTTGTTCTTCCAAAATGGACAACCTCACACTTGGCAGGGTTGAACTCCATCTGCCACTCCTCAGCCCAGCTCTGCATCATATCTAAGTCCCTCTGCAGCCGACAACAGCCCTCCTCACTGTCCACAACTCCACCTATCTTCGTATCATCTGCAAATTTACTGACCCACCCTTCGACTCCCTCATCTAAGTCATTAATAAAAATTACAAACAGCAGAGGACCCAGAACTGATCCCTGCGGAACTCCACTTGTAACTGGGCTCCAGGCTGAATATTTACCATCTACCACCACTCTCTGCCTTCGACCGGTTAGCCAGTTTTCTATCCAATTGGCCAAATTTCCCTCTATCCCATGCCTCCTGACTTTCCACATAAGCCTACCATGGGGAACCTTATCAAATGCCTTACTAAAATCCATGTACACTACATCCACTGCTCTACCCTCATCCACATGCTTGGTCACCTCCTCGAAGAATTCAATAAGACTTGTAAGGCAAGACCTACCCTTCACAAATCCGTGCTGGCTGTCCCTAATCAAGCAGTGTCTTTCCAGATACTCGTAAATCCTATCCCTCAGTACCCTTTCCATTACTTTGCCTACCACAGAAGTAAGACTAACTGGCCTGTAATTCCCGGGGTTATCCCTATTCCCTTTTTTGAACAGGGGCGCAACATTCGCTACTCTCCAGTCCCCTGGTACCACTCCCGTTGCCAGTGAAGACGAGAAGATCATTGCCAACGGTACTGCAATTTCCTCTCTTGCTTCCCACATAATCCTAGGATATATCCCGTCAGGCCCGGGGGACTTGTCTATCCTCAAGTTGTTCAAAATGTCCAACACATCTTCCTTCCTAACCGGTATCTGTTAAATGGCATGGTGGCTCAGTGGTTAGCACTGTTGCCTCACAGTGCCAGGGACCCAGGTTCGATTCCAGCATTGGGCAACTGTCTGTGTGCAGCTGTATGTATGTTCCAAGTTCTCAGGTTTTCTCCCACAATCCAAAGGCTAGGAAGATTGGCAATGCTAACTTACCCATAGTGTTCAGTGATGTGTAGGCTAGGTGCATTAGCCATGGGAAATGCAGAGTTACAGGAATAGGGTAGGTCTGGATTGGATGCTCTTCAGAGGGTTGGTGTGGACTTGTTGGGCCAAATGGCTGGTTTACATGCTGTGAGGATTGGATTCTATAAAAGGCATCTGGATGGGTATATGAAGAGGAAGGGTTTAAAGGGATATGGGCCAAGTGCTGTCAACTGGCACTAGATTAATTTAGGATTTCTGGTTGACATAGACTAGTTGGAGTGAAAGGCTAGTTTCTATGCTGTACAGCTCTATCACTCTAGCTGTGCAAAACTTCCGTTAAAGAAATAGCTGCAATGGAATGCTCTGTTTTATTATACCTAGCTGCTGTTCTGCACGATCAAAATTGTACCTCTGGCTTTGGTTCTAGGTTTTCTCATATCATGATGTTGTAGAGGATAGACTTCCTGTTCAGTGTGAGCGTTGTTTCTAATTATGAAGCTAAAGGAGACACAAGTTGCTCCTCAAAGTACATTGTCAAAACATTGATAGCTACAGCAAGGAAATTAAGCAGTGAATGCCAGACAGTTATAGTGTACCAGTCGAATGCATGATTTGATGTGTTCAGTAAACGGGTGAAGAGATGTTCAATGTTAAAGCAGTGAAGAACATGTATGAGAACACAGGTTCAAAATATCATTAACATAGTCTCAGGTGAAGCTAGGGAGAGATGAAAGTAAAAATAACTAATTTGAAATTATCGTGCAGCGCACAACACAAGAAAGATACCAACCCTTAAGAAAGTATATAATATCTAACAGACAGTTAATTAAACAGTTCTACAATAACTTGTTGAGCTGTTTCTTTTAAATATTAACCAAGCAAAGCCATTAATATTTCCATAATTATATCCGTATTTACAGATCATTATTAGAACATCATTCATAGGGAATTTGAAGAATATGAAAAGATGAATATGAAAATAAAATGAAAATGAACATATTACAAAAGCATGAGAAAACAGTCTGTATTATGAAATTAAAAATCAGCTTCTGATTTATCACTGAAATAGCTAGATAAAATCGTTAACTGCATTTTATTGATAGCCTACAGAAGCCAATCAAAGGAATAATTAGTTCTGGGCTTGTTTGTAGTTCAAAACAGCTGCTCTTAAGTTATCTTTCAAATATTTTAAGTTGACAAAAGTAAATGTTAACACCAAACAGGGTAAGGAGAAACTTAAAAAAAAACTAAAGAACTAATGAAACTAATGTAACTGACTAGTTAATTCTACAAAGATTATATTAAATATATTACCACATTTTTGAAAAAAAAGATTAGACTCATTAAGTATTATTGCTGTATAAATGTCTCATCAACCCATTTTCATCCAGGAGGACAATGAATAGGTCTTTTTAAACAAATGCCAAATATGTTGCAATTTTGAATGTTGTATAAATGAACTAAAAAACTCAAATATGCTGCACATTTTTACTACAATCTGCCAGCTTGCTTAATAAATTTAAATGTTTAGTTTATGCATTTACAATATACTATAATTTTTTTTCATACTTCAGATAAAATGAGGGTGAGCAGGCAAAATAAATACTCTGAGGCCTTTGTAGGAAGTAGCTACGGTCTCTTTTACTCTGCTGTCCATTTTTTAAGTTATTCATCTCAACTGGTACACATTCTGTAGAAGACTTTCAGTTATTTCTGCCTTTGGCAATTACTTTCAGGCATGTTACACAACACTGAACACATCTTCTCAATCTCCTTTCAGTAATAATATTTCAAAATCTACTCGCAATCCTCTCTTACAAGGAGACGTCACCAGATGGCGGGCAAACAACAAGAAGCAGCTGTGGGATATAATGAAAATCCCATCAGTGGTTTTACCTGATTGGTTGCAAATTTATAAATTGCAAGCTAAACTTATCGGTTTCATATGTGGTAAACAAATCAAAGATTCTGGACAATTTGTTCTTATCACGCCATGCATTAGTAAACAATTACAATTAATATTATCACTGCTAAATATAAATTAATTTGAAATCAGAAATAAATTAATACATTGATTTTATAAATGTCCCAGAAGACAGTGAAACATTTTCCACTTATTTCTCAATAATGGGATTTTCTCCCAGAAATATGGATTAACTTCATGAAAATTCTGTTCCATTGGTAGGGTATGTACTGAACAACAACTTATATTTACTTGGTACCACTAATGGAATATAATGGCCCTGAAATATTATCAAAAAAGGTTGTGACACAGCCACACAAAGGCAATTACATCCGTACCACATAGCTTAGACAGAGAGGGTTTTATGCAAGAACGTGAGATAGAGTAGGAGAGTGATTTAAGGAAGGAAATTCCAGTGCTTAGGATCCAGGCAGCTGAAGGCACTTCTACCAGTGATGGAGTGATTGAAGTCAGGGATGCGCAAGAGGACAAATAAGTTGAACACAGATATTTCAGAGGTTTGCAGAGCTGGAGGAGATTACAAAGAACAGGGAGGAATGAGGCTATGGAGGGATTTGAAAACAAAGAAGGGAATTTTAGAAGACACTAGTGAATTGGAGCCAATGTGGGTCAAAGAGCACAAAAGGGTGACAGGTGAACAGAACTTGCAGCGAGTTAGGAGATGGTAGCTTTGGATGACCTCGAGTGTACAGTAATGGAATTGGAAGTCAGCCAAGATGCATTGAGATACAAAGGTATGAATGAGGGTTTTAAGATTGAGTGAACAGAGACTGGATGTTCAGGTCAGAGTTAAAAATGACACCAAGATTGCAAATGATCCATTTAGTCTCAGAGTTGCTCATGACAGGAATGGAGTAGTAGGTAAGTTTGCAGTGGTGACTGAAAGCAATGGCTTCAGCTTTACTAATAGGAAATTTCTGTCATCCGGTGCTGAAAGTTAAATAAGCAGCCTGATAATTTAATAAAGGTGGAGGAGTTGAGAAGCGAGTAATGAGGTGGAGCCATAAATCATCAGCATACGCATGAATGCCGATATTATGTTTTTGGTAGTTGTTGCCGAAAGGCAATTTGTAGATGAAATGTCGGAATTTATAAGCTTGGATTGTTGGGGAAACATCAAAAGTAGCCTTGCAAAAGCAGAAAGAGGAGAGTGAAATGCCTTAGGTTGTACATAAAGGCTCATTGACATGGACTATTAATTCCTTTGACAGAAATGAGAGCAGAAATTGCAGAGGCAATAGTCTTAATTTTTCCATTTTCCCAGAGTAAGGGAAGATGCAAGATGACTGAGAATTGCAAACATCATATTGTTAAAAAAAAATTGAGGATAAGCCCAGCAATTACAGACCAGTCAGTTTAACTTCAGTCAGTGGTAGAGAAGTTTTGAGAAAAATAATCTGCGGTGGAGCTAGTAGTCACACAGAACAACAGACAGGTAATTAAACTGTCCAATTGCTTCCATGAGAAGATATTTGGGTCTTAAGGAAAGCTATCAGAATTTCAGCATGGGTACAAGGCCCATGTGTTTCACAATGCCATGAGATTGGTTTTCAACAGGGAGGTACTCTTGAAAAACCTCAGACAAGGTTAGTCTGGCAAGATCCAAGACAGAGAAAGGGAAAGCAGCTAGAGACTGAACGGTTCTAAGGTTCATAATCAAGGAATATAGGTGGAAGTTTGCAGTTTGCTTGAAAAATCAAAGTTTGTGAGCACTTAAATTAGGCTGGAAGACTTGCCAACCTTTTGGTAAAGGTAAAAACAAACGAAGAATAGAAATAAAATCTCAGCAGCGAAGAATCACTTTGGACTGGCTCAAGGAAAACTGAATGCCTATTTAAAGGACATTGTAAAATATCACAGTGAAGTTTTTCTTGTCTTAAAAACAAACAGGCAAATTTGGTTCTCTACTTTAGAAAATAAACTGTCTACCAAGTATTTATTATGCTACCCTTTCAGGTATTAATGGAAGATAGTTTTTTTTAAAATATGAACCATCTCTGCAAAGATCATAATAAAGTTGTCAGTTCAAAACTCACTCCAGTATTGAACATAAAAGTCCTGGCTAAAACTAGTATGGTGCTCTGTGCTGTCTTTTGGATGAGATGAATTGAAAAGGGATTTTGCATCAGCCTTTGCTATAGGGGAAACAAGAAACATCCCAGAAGTAGCTATAAATCAGAAAATGGGAGGGAGGGAGGAACTCAGGAAAATCAGAGTTACCACTGAGGTAGTACTGAGTAATTTTTTTGAGTTGTGGGTGACAGTGCCTGGATCCTATGTACTTCATCCTCAGGTTTAAAAAAAAAGTGGCTAGTGAGATAGTTGAAACATTAGCTTAATTTTTTAAAACTCCCTTTATTTGAGGATGGTCTTGTCAGATTGAGCGATAGCAATGTAACCCCTTGCCATCTCTATCAAGCAACACTAATAGCGTGCATGTCCCCTACCAAGAAATTCTGATGTCAAGGGTAAACTCTATTATGACTTCCAATCTTTGATTGACAAATTGTGCTAAAGTCTTGACTTTTTTGAAGTAGTAGCAAAGAGGGATTAATGAGGGCAGAATCATAGATGTGATCTACGTGGACTTCAGTAAGGCATTCGACAAGGTTCCCCATGGGAAACGTGAGCAAGGTTAGATCTCATGGAATACAGGGAGAACTAGCTATTTGGATACAGAACTGGCTGAAAGGTAGAAGACAGAGGGTGGTGGTGGACAGTTGTTTTTCAGATTGGAGGCCTGTGATCAGTGGAGTGCCACAAGGATTAGTGCTGGGTCCACAACTTTTCATCATTTATATAAATAATTTGTATGTGAGCATAAGAGGTATAGTTAGTAAGTTTGCTGATGACACCAATATTGGAGATGTAGTGGACAGTGAAGACCTTGGAGTGCAGGTTCATAGCTCCCTGAAAGTGGAGTCACAGGTAGATAGGATAGTGAAGAAGGCATTTGGTATGCTTTCTTTTATTGGTCAGAGTACTGAATGCAGGAGTTGGGAGGTCATGTTGCGGCTGTACGGGACATTGGTTAGGCCGCTCTTGGAATATTGCGTGCAATTGTGGTCTCCTTCCTATTGGAAAGATGTTGTGAAACTTGAAAGAGTTCAGAAACGATTTACAAGGATGTTGCCAGGGTTGGAGGGTTTGAGCTATAGGGAGAGGCTGAACAGGTTGGGGCTGTTTTCCCTGGAACATCAAAGGCTGAGAGGTGACCTTATAGAGGTTTTTAAAATCATGAGGGGCATGGATAGGAGAAATAAACAATGTATTTTCCCTGCGGTAGGGGAGTCCAAAACTAGATGCCATAGGTTTAGGGCGAGAGGGGAAAGATATAAAAGAGACCTAAGGGGCAACGTTTTCATGCAGATGGTGGTATGTGTACGGAATGAGTTACCAGAGGAAGTGGTGGAGGTTAGTACAATTGCAATTACTATTACAATTTAAAAGGCATTTGGATGGGTATATGAATAGGGTGCTGGCAGGTGGGACTAGATTGGGTTGGGATATCTGGTCGGCATGGATGGGTTGGACTGAAGGGTCTGTTTCCATGCTATATATCTTTATGACTCTATATTGCTGCTCCTATGTCCTATTGTTAACTGTTAAATCATTGTGTTTACTTGCAGATAAGGGATAGGGTTGCGGATTAATTTGTGCCCCTATAAGTAATCAGACTTGTATAGTGACTGTTAGGTTAGGACATGTTTGCTTGTAATCTATAACTGAGTAAATAACTGCTAATATAAGACTGCAAAATTTGACTCCAGTAATATTCCTCACCAGCTGGCTTTCTGGACTAAAGCACCCACCTTTCCTGGAATGCTATATTTCAATCACACCAATACGTTTCTGGCCATGCCAAAATACCTAAAGCAGACCTTATCAAAGTCACAGCAGCACTCGTGTGATTATGACACAGGCTTTAGATGGTTCAAGCTGTTCATTCTTAAGCCATCTAAAGCCTTTGACACAGTTATCCACGCTATTCCACTTCAGCACCTATCTAACTGTTATTTGTCTGGATGGAACTGTATTTGTCTGAGATAATTCTAAATGATTGATCAAATACAATACTTTATCCTTCCAATCCTATATTGTGGCCACTGCCAAGGGCTGAAGAACTGAATTCTTCAAGCTCTCAGTCCTCAAATGGCACAGACTTAAATTGGTTTTATAATACAGGTAGTCCCATGAGTGCTTCAAGACATTTTATTACGTTAAAGACACTATATAATATAAGCTGTTATTGTTGGTTCTACATAATATTTCTTGGTATATACATCAGTGGTTGGTGCTACAAACTAGGTCTTACAACATCTTTTGTTCCCAAATAATCTTAATTTGCTAATTTAAATTAGCTCATAACCATGCAAAGATTTAACTTATGACAACTTAGTTTCAGTACAAAAATGTGACTGTTGTTCTCAAAAGGACAAAAAAAAGAATTTACTATTCTTACCTTAGCTGTATGTAAAGTTCGTTCTTGAGGCTTGATTTTTTTAGTCACAGTCTTATCCAATATTTGTGGTTTAATACCATATTCTGTAAAATTGAACATTCAATTCACACATGTCAGGCCAGTGCAGTCTGTTAGTAACTACCATGCACACCAATGACCTCAGGTTGTATTTTATGAATTCATATTAATCACAACAGTGAAGTCTGTCATTAACTACTGCTTTCAATGATTTCAGATTGTCCATTATCAATTCAAATGGCAATTGTTCATTTACTGCCGTGAACAACGGAAGTAAGTGTCCTTTATGTTGCGCATTGGTGCATTTTATAGATTGGGGTGAAAATCAGTTTTAAAATATCAATCGTTATAGACATAGTAACTTACCTTTTCATCTTTATTATTAGCATTATATAACATGTGGAAGCAATCATAACTTTTGCTCACCTAAATTAATTGAGAGCAAGTATATCTGTTCACTGAAAATTTAGCAAAATCAGTGTTGTGTTTATTTTAAATAAGCACTCCCATTGTGACTTCCTAGCAGTTGGACTTTAGCACACAGGTACACTGTGGTTTTATGAATGGAACTGACAAGACTGTTATATGGAATTGTCTCATTCTCAGTTTGATATATAAGAAATAATATCACTACAGTGTTACCAAGGCCACTCAATATGAATCCAGATTAAATATTTAGTTTGATTTGATTTATTATTGTCACATGTACCCAACTACAATGAAAAACTTTGTTTTGCATGCAGTATAGACAGATCATACCATACAAAGTGCATCACGGTAACAGAACTGAGCGAAGAATACAATTTTACAGCTGCAGAGAAGGTGCACAAAGAGCAAGATTAATGTTTAAATTTAAAATTGAAGAGCTCCATTCAGAAGTCTGAGAACAGTGGGGAAGAAGCTGTTCTTGAATCTGCTAGTATGTGGGTTTAATCTTTTCTACCTTCTGCCCGACAGAAGAGGTTAGAAGAGATTATAACTGGGGTGGGAGGAGTCTTTGATTATGTTGGCTGCCTTCCCAAGGCAGTGACAAGTATAGATGGATAAATAATGCCCCAATTTAAAATTCTCATTTTTATGTTCAAGGCCTAGCCCTTCCCCGTCTGTAACGAGTTCCAGTTCCATAACCCTCCACGATGCACTCATTTTACTCTGGATTTTGGAGCAATCCTAATTACAAATTCCCGCCACTTATGGGCATAGCTTCAATTACCTAATTCTTAAACTCTGGAATTCCTTTCCTAAGCCTTTATTTCCTTCTTTAAGATGTTGAGATGGGAAATCTCACAACTTTTAAAAAGTAGTGGGTCGCATGGTGGCACAGTGGTTAGCACTGCTGCCTCACAGCGCCAGAGACCCGGGTTCAATTCCCGCCTCAGGCGACTGACTGTGTGGAGTTTGCACATTCTCCCCGTGTCTGCGTGGGTTTCCTCTGGGTGCTCCGGTTTCCTTCCACACGTCACAAAAATGTGCAGGGCAGGTGAATTGGCCATGCTAAATTGCCCGTAGTGTTAGGTAAGGGGTAAATGTAGGGGTATGGGTGGGTTGCGCTTCGACGGGTCGGTGTGGACTTGTTGGGCCCAAGGGCCTGTTTCTACACTGTAATTTAATCTTTGGATTAGATTAGATTACTTAGATTAGATTAGATTAGATTAGATTACTTACAGTGTGGAAACAGGCCCTTTGGCCCAACAAGTCCACACCGCCCCGCCGAAGCGCAACCCACCCACACCCCTACATCTACCCCTTACCTAACACTACGGGCAATTTAGCATGGCCAATCCACCTGACCTGCACATCTTTGGACTGTGGGAGGAAACTGGAGCACCCGGAGGAAACCCACGCAGACACGGGGAGAACGTGCAAACTCCACACAGTCAGTCGCCTGAGGCGGGAATTGAACCCGGGTCTCAGGCGCTGTGAGGCAGCAGTGCTAACCACTGTGCCACCGTGCCGCCCACAAATCCAATTTAGTTGAGCACTTGAAATGTCATTCAAGGCTGTGGGCCAAGTGCTGGAAAGTAGAATGAGAACAGTTTTTGTCAGCCTACACTTGGTAGGCTGAAGGGATTATTTTGTACTCTACTGTTCTTTAAAAGCCACCTCTTTGGCCAAGCTTCTCTAATATCAGTTTATATGGTTCAGTGTCAACTTATAACATTCCTATGAAGCATTCTGGGGTGTTTCATTAACATAAAAAGTGTAGAAAAGATACAAATTAAACAAGCAATTAAAACCATATATATTAGACAATGTTTTGGTCTTTCTTTTATCAATGAATTGTCCTGTGCACTGACTTTCATTATAAAATATTGTATTATACAGGTTCCATGAATAGCAGAAACATAATTTACATTCCAACATCTGTTTCAAAGCTGTACAACTGAGCTAACAATGAATCTGAAAATTAAACAAAATCAACTCACAAATCATTAAAACAGGCAGTTACTAGGGTGGCACGGATGCTCAGTGGTCAGCACTGCTGTCTCACAGCGTCAGGGACCTGGGTTCAATTCCAGCCTCAGGTGACTGTGTGGAGTTTGCACATTCTCCCGGTGTCTGCGTGGGTTTCATCCGGGTGCTCCGGTTTCCTCCCACAATCCAAAGATGTGCAGGTTAGGTGAATTGCCCACAAGCTAAATTGCCCACAGTATTACGGGATGTGTAAGTTACTTGCATTAGTCAAGGGAAATGTGGAGTAATAGGGTAGGGTAATGGGTCTGGGCGGATACTCTTTGGACGGTCAATATGGACTTGTTGAGCCGAAGGGCCTGTTTCGACACTGTAGGAATTCTAATTCTGGCAACTAGATTGGTACATTTCATTGAAATTGCTTTGGAAGACAACATAATAGAAATGACTACAACATGTTAGATAGGTTTAAAATAGCATCAGTTAAAATACCTTGATCAAAATGGTAATTTATTTTTCAGGTTTAAAAATTATTCATTACTGTACTAAATTTCAAATTTACACATCAAACTGAGAAGACCTTGAAGTAAAAGTAAACCATGTGTGAAAAAATGTTTTCTCCACCTACTAACTCATAGTGGATATGAAAAACTTTGCTATTATTTCCCCTTAAAGGAAAGATGCAAATTTCACAACTGCTGATCTGCAAGGAGTTTCTCAGCCAATTCCAATACAGCAAGGACTAGCCACAGTTTATTTTATTCATTCACAAGGCATGGACATCGCTAGCCAGGCCAGTATTTACTGCCATCCCTAATTGCCCAGAGAATAGGTGGTGAGAGTCAACCACATTGCTGTGGGTCTGCAGTCACACGTAGGCCAGACCAGGTAAGGACGGCAGATTTCCTTTCCGAAAGGACATTAGTCAGCCACAGTTTTGCAACAAATTCTAAATATGAACTTGTCCTGAATGCTAATCTGCAGACATACAAACTGGAAAAGTTTAGTAGCAACAGTGTTAGAACCATGGCTAATTTTTCAATATTTTTGTTTTATTCTGTTATCAATTTGGTTTGGAGTTGTGTAGTGAAAACTGCAAGCTAAAAATGATCTTTGAATTTTATTTAGCAGCTTGTCTTAATCAAAAATAAAGAACTAGTAAGCTGTTGTTTCCTTGTGAGGCCAGGCCTAGAAGTTAATTCCAGGCTGGTTCCTTATCAAAGGGTTCTACAGATACTTCAACACAGGGGGTGAGGGGGGAGCAGTACGTTTAAACAGATAACAGAGTTTGGCCAGTAATGAGGGATGTACCTAGAACTGATTCCAGCGAGTCTGGGATACGTCATGCTGAAGCAGATGGCAGATGCTGAAGTATAACTGGAACTTCATGGAGAGTTGGTCAATTTGGTTCAGCTGTCTGTCTTTGTGGCGTAACAACAGTATACAAGTCTATAGGGACTGAAGTTCCATTATCTGATATTTTTATACTTGCATCAGAATATTCCAAACAGTTTTACAACAAATGCAGTAATTTTAAATTGCAGTTAATGGATTGAATTTAATGGCCCTGTCCACTTGCCAAAAAGTCAGGCACGACCCATTGCTGACATTTTCAAAAAGCCAGATGCAATTCAAGCACATTCAGGCAATTAACTGCCTGCCAACAGGGCTTCCATGCCTTGACAACAGTGTACCCACCGCCAAGAGCTGCCCGCCAATCAGGAAATAAAGAGTTCCTCTGTCCCAGCACTGCCACCACCTGCAGTACCACTGCTAGGACTGCAGCATATTCAGAGCAGTCCCAGAAATAAGGTAAAAATGTGGGGCCTTGTGAGAGGCAACAAGGTAAGGTCTTACCGCCCCTGGGAGAGAACTGGGATAATTTTTGTTGGGTAGAGGGTGCACCTTTCAGCTAAGTAGTGCAATTTTTAAAAAGGTGCCAAAAGAGAATAATCTGGTGGTGGCTGTGGTGAACTCTTTTATGATAGGACAGGTTAAAAGAACAGTTAATAAAACTTATAGGTCCTGTATATATAAAGATGTATAATACAGAGATGGGCTAAGAAGTTAAACTTAAACAAAGTACTAGTTTGAACCCAGCTGAAGTAACCTTGTCTATTCTGAGCACCACACTTTACTAAGTGTGCAGTGGCTTTGGAAAGAGTATAAAAGAGCTTTACGAGAATGGTCCTAGAGTTATGGTATTACAATTAAATGGATATCTGGAAAAACAAGGGATATTCTCCTAAGAACAGAGAAGTCCAAAGAGTGGTTTGTGCTGGGTTTAAAATCATGAAAGGTTTAGATAGCTAAATGGACAGAAAGATAGATAAATTTGAAATGCACTACCTAAGAGGATGATGGATACAGATTCAATAGTGGTCTTTAAAACACAATTCAAAAATATTTGGGCAAACATTATAGGAATATCAAGGAAACAAGGGGCTAATGGTTAAATAAAAAAGGATTGTTGTTTGAAACAGCCACCTTACAAACATAAACACTCAATACATTTAAGACTACCCTGAATATTCTCAATGTGATACTTCCTACTTCAAAACTATTCTTAGGTCGAGTATTATTAGCCTTTCCCAGACCCCTCTGTACATTGTTTCTCATCGCTAATATTTCATCAAGGCATCCTCACCCTCTGATAAATTAGGTTAAATCCTTCCCACAATTTAGGAGACACAATAGCCTACTGGTATTATTGCTAGACTGTTAATTCAGAGATGATCTGGGCATGTTCTGGGAACTGGGATTCAAATCCTGCCATGGCAGTTGGTGGAATGTGAAGTCCTATAGTTATCTGGAATTAAGAATCTAATGATGACCATGAATCCATTGTTGATTGTTGGAAAAACCCACCTGGTTTACTAATGTCCTTTAGGGAAAGAAGCTGCCATCCTTGATTGGTCTAGCCTACATGTGACTCCAGACTCACATAAATGTGATTGACTTTTAACTGCTCTGTTAGGGATGGGCAATCCGTACCCAGTGAATGCAAACCAATTCATTTTGAATAGAGCCCTCCCGTCACACAGCTTGTCCCATAAATGTGAAACCTCACTGCACCATACCTTCAGCCATACATTAACTGATCCTATTGTATTACATCCAATAACAACTTCTTTAAATGGCACATTTAACATGTGAAATGTCCCAATCATTATCTAATGTTGGCATGGATTGGTGGTTACACGCTCATCTCAGTGCCAAATAGGACACCAAGAGATAGGAGAAGTGTTTAGCAAGTGGAGAGAAACTGCCGAGTGGTATAGTGAAAACTAATGCTTTGTCTTCAAATGATGTGGCTGAGAGCGGGATTGAGCTTTAAGAACATCAAAGGTAATTGTGCAAGTGTGAGCACAGAGGGAATACAGATGATAAGAGCTTAATGATACAACGTGTGATGCAGCTAGATATACAGGGGAACAGCTAACTAGTTGCTAGCTACTGTCATTGGCAATCGCTCTCTAATGAACATAATTGCCACCAAGGTAATTCTGTATCACTGGTTATGAGTTCTGTGGGTCCTTGTGTGGCTGATGATCCCAATCTCAGAGACGTATCTCTGAGCACATATTTGGCAGGTGTTTCCCATAGGCTTAAGTGGTCCTTGGCCTTGAGATCATTGGCACACTTTTCTCCTCTTCATTTTCTGTACTCTCTCTTACCAATGGATGTTCTTGAAGAATTATGTCCCATCACGCAGCAGTTTCCTCCAAGTCAGCTTCTTCTGAATAAAGGTACCCTATGTGCTGACATCTGTATTGTTTTTCTTGAGAGTTGCCTTCAGGGTATCTTTTAAGCACTTCCTTTGTTCTCCTCTGATTCGAGTGCCTTCCTTAAGCTGTGTGAAGGCAGCTTCCTAAACACATGGCCGGTCCAGTGGAGTTGGTTTTCTGATGATCTTTGCCTCAATGCTGATGCTATCAGCTGCTTCAAGAATGCTGATGCTAGAATGCCTGTCCTGCCAGCGGATGCAGAGAACGTGTCTCAAACAGCATTGATGGTACTTCTCAAGAGTCTTGAAGTGGCGTCTGTATATTGTCCCAAGGTCCAGACCCATGTAGAAGAGTCAGTCAGATGACTGCCTTATAATCAGGATCTTGGTATCAGCGCTGATCTCACAGTCATCAGAGACTCTCAGCCTGATTGGATATAATGTTGAATCGCTGCATCCATGTCAGCCTTAGATAAGAGGCAGATCCCCAAGTAAAGGAAATGCTCCACATTTGAGAGGACACCTTTGGTGATCTTAATGAAGGGATGGACCAGAACTTGACCCTGGAAAGGGTTGGTAAAGGATTCAAGTCTTCTTCATGTTGAAGCGAAGACCATTTCTTCAGAAAGCTTCCACAAAGATCGTAAGCAAGGCTTGAAGATTCTCTTTTGAGACAGCAGAGATAACATCATCATCCATATAGTCAAGTTTCACAATTGAGGTCAATATCATTTTCTTCTTGGATTTCCACCAATCGAGGTCAAAATGTTTTTGGTCCATCCTGTGTCATTGGGAAGCTTACTCTTGACAAGATGAAGAATGGTGATGGTGATGGAGAAAAGAGTGGAGACAATGACACATCCCTGCTTGACCCCTGCCTTCATCTCAAAGGATTCTGTCACATTTTCATCAGTGAGTATTGTTGCCAACATCTTGTCATGGAGGAGATAGAAGATGTTGATGAACTTCACGTGGGTAGCAGGTCTTTGACAGGGTCTTCCATGATACTTTCGGTCTGACTGAGTTAAAAGCCTTGGTCAGATCAATGGGCGCGTAGAGTGGTTGGTGTTGTTCCTGGCAATTCTCTGAGTTTCTGAGCAGTGTAAGTCCTTGGTTTGGTCACACATCACATTGGTTTTCAGGAAAGATTTCCTCAGATTCTAGGAAAAGACACCTAGCAAGTACTCGGGTGATGATCTTCCTGAAAATAGAAAATAAGGAGATTCCAAAGTTGTTCCCACAGTCCATTTTGTCTCTTTCTTGAAGATGGTAGTGATAGCAGCATCTCTGAGATTGACAGGGATTTTTTCTTTGTCCCAGATTTTCAGGAACAGTTGATAGAGGTGAGTGGTAGGCTTTGCTCCTCCAAATTTCAAAATCTCTATGGAATCTTATCTACTCCTACGGTGTTTCCATTCTTCATGTGTTTTATTGTAGCTTAACTTCTGCCACATTAGGTGCAAGTCCATGATCATCTTTGATAGGATATCGGGGATTTCCTCAAACAGGTCTTCACTGATAATTGTATTGTGGTTTACGATTTTCTTTGAAGTGTTCTCTTCAGCGGAGACTGACATTTTCTCTGTCTCTTACTCTGCAGCGGTTTGAGGCCAAGGGTATTGGGTCTGTATATTTGCTTTGGTGATATTGAAGAAACCATGGGTGTCATCCTTGTCAGAATTTATCTACTGCAATGGACTTAAGGGAAGAGAGATAAAGTCTATACTGGGGAACATCCAGGGTGAACAAGAACAATGGCTCAAAATAAGACTAGGGCAAAAATGCAAGTGAGTATGTAGTTGAGAAAATCAGTCAACATAAAATTTCTAAAGTTACTGGAAGGACAAAGGTTACACAATTGGGATTTTCAAAATGCAGATGTAAGTCGACATTTTTTCTGAGGGAAACACAAAGAATGAAATAGGATTGAAAGTGAAAAGGAGGTTGCACATGGAGAGAGACACAGTGAAGTACAATGTTAGCAGTGAGGATGTGTGGGATGGTAAGGACAAGGAAATAGCAGCGAATATGAATTGGGTAGTTTATATGGAGGAAAAGATTAAATAATCGGAAAACCAAAAATGTGAAATAAGATGGAAATCACATGGTGAAGGAAAGTTGCTTGGACACAGGTTGAACAAAGAAAGCAATGAAGATGCTTCAGAAAGAACTTTTTTTGACTGAGGTAAAAAAAATTTCATTTTAAATGAAAGATGAGACCAATGATTGGTAAAGGAGTTATTGTTACCTTAATGAATTCTGGGAAAGAGATCTATAAACTCCATCAGAAATATAAAATATTCATACTGATGACAGAATCATGGGGTTGTTTTAAAATTAAAAATTGTTAATTTCAGTTTCTATTTGAAACATCCTAAAGCATGGCTCTTTGCCAAGAAATGGACGAAGGGAGTTTTCTTTCATTCATATGGGTGTTTCTCCCAGAAGACAATTAAAGATATATAAGTTGCAGCTCATTTGGAATTGGTGAAGGAAAAAAAAAGTTGAAATAGTTACTTAGTTTGAAGCTCGAGGAAGAAAACCGCAGTGATCCTCACAATGAAAACTACCTAGCTCTGTGAGAGAAACAGTCAGCTGAAACAGCTAACTTGGAAACAGCTGTAAAGACACCATGAAACAAACTGGGGAAAGCAAAATTTATGCATGTCCAAATTCAGGATATCTTTGAAGTCTATAGTTGTGAGAAACCACCTAGCCAAAAGTTATTGGAAAGATCGCAATTAAATCCAGACTTTAGAGAATAAGAGAACAGCGAGGAGAATTGAATTCCAGAGGGCTGTGACATTTCTTCGGGTTGGTCACAGGCAAAGTAAATTAACCTGAAGTTATCATAACAGAAGCAAACTATTAAAATTGGACTCATAGCATATGTAGTTATAAACTATAGTATTAAGTTAAGTGTACTTGCTTTAAATCCTAAAGTGTGAAATGTTGTGGTGTAATTTCTTACAGTTAATCACTGAGTTTGCAAATTTTTCTTTAAATGGTAATAGCCTCTGCCTGAACATTCAGGGGAGATTTACAAGGATGTTGACGAAACTCTTAAAATGCAGCTAATGAACAATTGGACAATTTCAGAATGTTCTGCTTGGAACAGAGGAGGCTGAGAACAGAATTGATTGATGTGTCCAAAATTATGAGTGGCTGGACAGAGTGGGTAGGAAGCATCTATTTACCCTAACAGAGCTGTCAATGACCAGGAACCACTGATTTCAAGAAACTGATAAAAAGTTTAGAGGGTAGACAAGGAAAGCTTTATCACCCAGAGAATGGTAGATGTCTGGAAGTATCAATTTGAAAGGGTAGTAAAGGCAGAAATCTTTGATTCATTTAAAAGAGTAGCCTGGAAGTACATCTCAAATAACAGAAGGAAAATATTAAAGTTGAATTCATAGTATATGTAGACTCATAGAAATGTACAGCACGGAAACAGACCCTTTGGTCCAACTCATCCATGTCGACCAGATATCTTAACCTAATTTAGTCCCATTTGCCAGCTATTGGCCCATATCCCTCTAAATCCTTCTGATTTATTTATCCATAACTATTGTATTAAGTTAGAGTACTGGTTTTAAATCCTACTGTATGAAATGTAGTGCAATTTATTTCAGTTAATCATAGAGTTTTCAAACTTTTCTTTAAGTGTTAATGGTTCTTACCAGAATTGTAAAAAATCAAGACAATGTAGGAATGACAGTCAGGAAACCAAAACACAGAATGATGGTTACTATCACCAACTGGGCACATGATCTCACTTTCTTTGTTGTGGGGACCCAGTGTATTTAATATCTTACCGAAATCCACCTGTGGGCATCAATCTGCATTGCATGCCAACTGTCTAGCCAACTAAACTAACCAATCTCTAGTTTAGATACAGCCTTGAAGAAGAACCAATAGTCGAGTACCAAAATGAAAAGGTGCCAACCAAACCTTCCATTCCAATTTACTTTTCATATTGTTGAACAGGATACCAAAGGAGTATTGCAGCCTCTTAGAATTACATCTGGAAAGACATTTGCATAGAATCAAAAATTCTGCTTGGCACATAATTGTGTACATCCATCTGACTGGTCCATGTGCCACAACTAAAGTCAGACCCTGGTGGAGAAGGGTATCACCAGAAGCAATCAGCTTCTTAATACAGTTTCAGTCTTTTTCTAATTAAGAAGAAGTTCTATCTAATGCAGCAGGAGATGTTAGGTACATCCAATTACCCTCTGCCAGCACTCGTCGTCAACCTGCAAAATATTCCAAATACAGCTCTTTGCTGTGCCCTACCTCTGAGACGACAGAACCACACAGTGAGGTTAAAAGGTGAATTGAAAGAAGGTCCAGAATATCAAACCAATTATTTCAGGCAACTCAGATGACGTGGTGCTTTACCAGGTGAAAACATTATATCATGTAAAAAATATAAAAGTCAAAAATCTAATGAAAACATTCTTTCAAAAGTTGACTATTTTATGCTGCTAATCTCAACCATACTAAAACAAGGGTCAAGTAACAGCCTCTAAACACAGTGATTTTGGTACTTTTTGTTTCCATATATTAAACATTCATACTTTTGTATTACCATTGTTATCGTTGAAGTTTGACATAAAAAGTGTTATTTTTGAAAGATGAATTGGAAGTGGACAGGAAGTTCTGAAAACATTTCTGCAAATCTGCTGTGGTATTACTTAAGGTTGAAAGTTGAAAGCCTCAATAATAGGGTGGTTTCACGAAACAATATAATCAGGGATACTGACTGACCATTTTGTGACCTGCGAAAGAGGTGTAGGTTTTGCACAACTGGAATGGGGTCCTACTGTCTTGCTGTAATTTGAAAGACAGCAAAGGTCAGAAAGCATTGGAAAGGAATGCTGGAATTTGAGGTTCCAGGAACACTGAAGTGAATTCTAGAAACTAAGGACACTGAAAACAATTGTGAGGATCAGAAAGTGTTGGATTAGGTAGGTGTCTAGATCCTGGACAACTGGGTCTTGATTCATTCTAGAATCTGCAGTCAACAAAATGTGATTTAATAATTTATCAACATTAAAGTGGATTCTGACAACGGAATAGGAAGACATCAGGGTGGAGGAAGAGTCTGGAAAATGTTCATAATCCATCAACAGCAAGTTTCCGTCATTGGTATGATTGGATATTGTGGCATTATTGGGTACTGTTAGGTTCTACCAGCACAGTACTGGAGAAAGCACGGTCCAAAACCCTGTGACAGAAATATTAAGAGCAAATATAACCTAAACAGTTCTTTGCAACTCGTACACCAATACACTGTAATTATTCAGTGCATTCATGTCCATCAAAACCTTCACTTGATCCTTCAGAAATTCCTCTCCCTAATGCTTTGCCCAGTGTCACGTGATGTTATCCTTAAATTGCTACATTAAAGAAATTAGAGATAAATATTCTGCTTTTCAAATCTGATATAAGAGTAGTGGCTGTGAATGGGCAATTTCCCATTAATTGGATCTGGGAAATGATTAAAATAGAGATAAGCATATTGCCAAAGTTGGACAGAAGTCAGGATGAACTTTGAAGGAACAAATAGCTTCTGGGTGTTTAAAAAGTTAAATGGCGAATAAAGCAAATATTAAAATGAGGAATTATGTTTAACAGATTTCAGGGATATTTGTTTCAGTCAATTTGAAATACTTATCCAAAGGCTTTTCAAGAAATCTCTTTCAATCACATCATACTTTTGCCACTTGTATAATTCATAGCAGAGGTTTAGCATAGCTTAGTCACTTGTCTACTCTAAATGCTGTGGAAGGCTCTAAAATGGAGGTTAGAAGGAGGAAAATACAATCAATCAATTGTGACAGTACAATTGCTGCTATTACCAAATTAAGACCATACGTGATAAATCCCAAAGGCTGATTATTCTGAAAGCAAAACCAAATAATCATTCACTTCTGACCTACCTTCTTTATCTCTGAGACTTAAAGTAATAAATTTACTGACAAACAGCAACATGAAAACTGCCCATCCACACACAGCCAGCAGCAAGCATCGGTGCCGCATGTTTTCAGACATAAGCCATCACTTGTGTGTTCTCTGCAAACATTAAAAGAATAATAATTACAAAATATTCCATGTCCCAATCTACAGTTTTGGAAGTAAAGATAAGTTACAAAATATTCTGATCTACATTTAGGCATGATGCAGATCAAATTCTTTAATAGTTTTCCAATCTAATCAATTCAAAATTGTTTCAGTGGTGAAAGAAACGTTATTGATGATTAGTTGTGATTTAAAACAGTTTATCCCCAAAACAGTGATAATTACATTTTCTTTACCTTGGAACATTTCATTACATTAAATAGAGGTTGCTGTCTTTGCTTTCATTTTGTACTTTAATTAAATTTAGCTTACCAGATTATATATCAATTCACAGGTTTCAGAGAATGAAACCAGTGGGAAACATGGCCATCTAAACTATTAAACTTGTCATCAAAAATGCACCTTTTATGCTTAGGATAACATAGATTGATTCCATGAAATTGTTTGGTAGATTATTTCAAATACTCATTATTGATATCTGTAATAATTTCATTAATTTTCACTTTGTTTCAATTTTAGCGAGCTTTCAAGAACTAATTTGGATTTACTTTGTCCATCCCATTCAACATTTGAATTAATTTTTTGAGGTTAAATGCTTTGTCCAGTCTCCTAAGTTCAAGAAAGATTCTCCAGAACTTGCTGATTTATATTCCTTTCATACTTGGTTTTGGTCCTGATAATTCTTCAAGAAGAACACGATGGTTGAAATCAAACATAGTGTTCTTCATTATTGCCTGATCAACAGTTACAAAACTTCACCACAATTTCTCCAGATTTATTTTCTAATGATCTGGCTAGAAGGTCTCGAATACTTTATCATGGCCTGTAATGCTTCTTTATATTGTCTTAAAATTATAAAAGTGATTTGTCTACTATTATTTCCAGACTGCTTTCCAATTTATTTTTAGTGATTCAATGATAGTTATAATAAAGCTTGTTCCATTTTTAACATAATATTTTATATTAATCTGTGGTCATTTTAATTTTTCATTCGTTAGTCTAATTGCAGTATGTCTTTGATTTCAGTGTTCATTTTATTGACTTGAATTTGAAACAATCAAATTCAAGGAACAATTTTTGTGGTTCTTTACTCAATACTTACCCATTTGTTTGACAGTACATTCTTCATCAACACCCTGTTGTGATTTTTAACCAGTTTGTTTTTCTTATTCTTCCTAGATTCTTGTGGTTTCTAATTTAATTGTTTTTTTTGGAACATTGCTCAAAGCTGAGCATTCAATTCACCAGGTCATAGTGAGTTCCTGTATCCTTTACCTATCTAATCCTCAACTTCCAGAGGAGGACTGAATAAATACCTTACCCTTCAGTACACAGAAAAACAAATAAACTGGTTTGTAAACAAGGTAACAATTATGCCCAGAACTGCACTGACAGTTTAATTCTGAACAACCAAAATATGGAATAAAATATGGCTCAAGAAAATGTTGCTAAAATGTGGTATACTTGCTTCAAGAATCTGAATAATACAAATTACTATGGAAAAGGGAAACATTTCCAATGTATGTAAGCAAAGTGTAATTGTAAGAAGGAGCATGTGATCTGCTTTGTAGAGGAGTGGAGAAATACAATACATACATAGGGGAACGAGGGAGACTATACAGAAAAGTTTGCACAAAAGAGACTGATGGCAGTGCCAGAAATTTGGAGACATCACTGAAGGGAAAAGGATTAAACTTTGAATCAGCAAAAGCTCATTGAAAATGTCAAGGGAATATTTATAAACTTCTTTCTATAACAATTTATTTCAAATCCTATGAGTATTCTTAAACTGGCAAGACTTTAAACATAGCAGATTGGAAGGAGGGTGTTACTATGAAGTTTTCTAAAAGCTGATCATCCTAGTTCTCATTGTTCCATTTCCTCCATAAATTATTTCCAAATGATGTCATTGTGCTTTGATCTTTCTAGTTACTTATCCTTGAAATCCATCACCTTTGCAATTTGATACGAAGTTGAGAATAATAGCAAAAAATTTACAAGTTGTACTTAAAAAATTGCTTTGCTACAGATGCATAAAAGATCTTCATGGGCGGCACGGTGGTTAGCACTGCTGCCTCACAGCGCCAGAGACCCGGGTTCAATTCCCGCCTCATGCGACTGACTGTGTGGAGTTTGTACATTCTCCCGTGTCTGCATGGGTTTCCTCCGGGTGCTCCAGTTTCCTCCCACAGTCCAAAAATGTGCAGGTGAGGTGAACTGGCCATACTAAATTGCCTGTAGTGTTAGATGAAGGGATAAATGTAGGGCAATGGACCTGGGTGGGTTGCGCTTCGGCGGATCGGTGTGGACTTGTTGGGCCGAAGGGCCTGTTTCCACACTGTAAGTAATCTAATCTAATCTTGTAGTAAGTGGTAGCATCTGTAGTCAGTGGTAGCACTTGTACTGGTCTAGAAGGAGGACTTCAAGTCATATTTAATGTTAATTGACACTTCAGTGTTGTACTAAGAAAGTGTAACTGACTCAGATGAGAATAAGAGTCAAACTATCAGCACTTACCATTATAATGGGCAGAATCCGACAGCAGACTTAAACATAGAAATGTATAAGTTGCTATCAGAGATATGCACCTCCTCTGGAGGGTGTGCTATTGACATCCTCACCAATAGGTTCATCAATGAAGTCATTGGAATTGTGAGATCTTACTGTATCGGACTGCAAGTTGTGCAATAAAAGGAACTTTAAAAAGTGAAAGTCGGTATGGTCATAATTTTGTTGGGGTTTAGCAATGTACTAAATATGGCTGAACAACGTTTCCAATCCTGAAAAATATATTTTACTAATGTAGAATCCCATTCCCTTCAATGGAACATTATTGTGGGAGATGGTTTCTTAAATACTGAAGATATTTTCTTCTTATTCTATCTTTCATTTATCTCTGATTAATTGGAATTAAGTACTATTGCATATTTTTACTTCTTATGCATTAGTCAAACCAAAATTATATTTCATGCTTTATACTTGCTTATTTGGACGCGCTGCATCTCAATGTGGATACTTCAATTAGATTAGTGTACAGCAGTCACAGATCTTAGTTGAAGGTACTGTGCTGAAAAAGTTACCACATCAGAGGAAATGTTCACTGACAAGATAGCAGGAATTCTGTGGGCCACTGTCAGCGAGTTAAACAGGGAACATAATTCCTTTACTGCTGAGAGCCATTGCTGATGGCCCCATATTTTAGGGAAAGAGTTTTTTGAGATATCAAACATTCTACTCAAAGACACGCATAGGAATTTTCTTGGCTACCTGATCAAAATTACTCCTCAATCATTACCATCAAACAGATACCCTCGCTGCTACAAACATTTGCTATGTACTAACTGATCATCACATTGTTGCTTTGTAGATCAATCCCCGCACTTTGAGTAATTAATTGGCTGCAAAATGCCTTGAACCATGCTAAGAACCGGATAGTGCTCTATAAATGCAAGTCTTTCTTTGCTCCCCTTAAATGCAATTTTCCCACCCTGTATCAAGTCACTTTCATTGTATCTATTTTGCATCATATGAGCATGGTAATATTTCAAAGTTGGGCGACAAAAAAATACACTTGCAATGAATTTATGACTTGCTTTGGAGGCAATTAGATGACTTTGTTGAAATGACTCCAATGTATAATAGCATGAATTTATGTGAAACGTCTGTTGAAAGAATGAGCAAACTACTGAAGTCCTTTACGGAAGGACTCCTAACCAAAAGCAATGTAACTGACTCTTAAGTGCTCAATGAAATGACCAAGCATATTGCTCAGTTCAAAGATAATTCAAAAGAGGCAAAAAACACCATCTTTGCCAGCAATCCCCCTATCCCATGAAAGAGAAAAGAAACTTGAGTAATACAGGTTAGAAACTTATAGTTGAAACTTTCAAAGGTTAAACTGTGTAGCCAAATACATTAGAAGCATTCAACAGTTTTATAACAATAGATGGCAATTAAGCAATTAACAACAGTAAGAAATTTCATGAGTATTGCCATTATGAATGACAGTGGATTCGAGCAAGTGTGTGTAAGAGACAAGGCAGCTACCTTCTGTAAGAAGTGAAAAATAATTTGCATTTGTACAGTATCTTTCACTGTGCCCCACTTGCTTTATAGTGATTAAGTTCTTTGTACTGTAGTCATTCACACTGTAGCAAACATATACAGCCAATGTGCACATAGCAAGCAACCACAAACATAATTAAGACCAGAATCTGTTATTGTTATAAAAGCAAAGTACTGCAAATACTGTAAATCTGAAATAAAAACAGAAAGTGTTGGAGAAACTCAGCAGGTCTGGTAGTTTATGTGGAGGGAGAAAAAGGAAACATTGAGGCAAATACAACTCTTCTTTAGAAATGTTTTTGTGATGTCAGTTGACAGATAAATATCATTCAGGCCAAAGAACTTACAAGATTACTAATAAATGAGGCCACAGACTAACCTTTCACTTGAAAGTTGGCATCTCTTGCAGTGCAGTGCTCCCTCAAAATGCATAGCATGTCAGTATATATTACATTCTCAAGTTTCTCCAGCAGGAAATGAACACACATCTTCTAACATAGAAGCTGGAGTATTACCGCTGAGCTGAGTGGATGGTCTACAGTACCTCCTTTTAAAGAGCTCTAGTCAAATATATCAGTTACCAAACCAATTCATTCCACTGAACATCAAAAACATCTGTATCGTAATAACAGAGACCTGTGGTCCAGAACAAGCCAAAGTGCAAGCTATGAATATTGCCACAACATTGGCATTCACCCAATAATGCAGGAAATTCAGGAGTGCCTTGTCCTGAAAAATCAAATCTGGCCAATTACCAGCTTTTCAACCTACTTCTAGTCATCAAAAAAAGCAATCAAACAACACATAAGCTGCACTTAGATTGGCTAAGAAACAGTTAGTAGCAGTGTTGCACAGTGTTCAGCTCTATGTGTATTTCCCCAGATAATGAAACAGTCCATACCATGTAGATGACAGAAAGCACATATGGATTCCTGGACTACATCCTAAACTTGGGCAAAGAAACGTAAGTGCTACACAAGAGGGCATTTTTTTTTGTGGGGCACAAAATTGATCAGAAAGTCAACTGACCAGCCAGCTGAATGGCATTGCTACAACAGCAGATCAGAGGTTGGAAATCCTAAAACAAAGGCTCACATTCTGTTCATCACCTAAAACGTAAGCCATGTGACGGAAATGTCCCATTTGCCTAGATGGACACATCTGCAAAAAGACTCAAGAAATTTTCCTGAAAAGACCACAACGTTTTATTTTTCTTTATTTTGGATTGCAAACCACAATGAGGAAAAGATACTGCTCTAAACCAAGGGATGTAGAAGTTGTTGCACATTTAAAACAAGTTACTAGAACTCTGCGAGTTGGATTTAACTGTTACTTTGCTCAAGCAGCAGGAAAAGATATCTTACAGCAGGTGGAAACCAAGAGCAGCACCAGCCATTCCTAAAAACGAGGTGTGGATGGATTAGCTTGAACAATAAATGCTGCTGCGTCCAGTCATGAACGGTGATCCGTAATCTACTGACAACAAAAACATCTACCTTGCAATGTGGAAAATTCCTCAGGTATGTTCTATTCAACAAATAGAAGGACAACCCAACCCAGCCAGTTAGTGACCTGGCCTGCTCTTCATCATCGACATTACAGAAGGGGGTCAGTGACAGTGTTCTCAAGACGCAGCTCCTGAGGCCACTGGCGCATACTTTGGAGTCAGCCAGGACTAGTCACTTCCTGATATCATTCCAGTCTTAGTTAAAACATGAACAAAAGAAATGAACTTCAAGGATGAGGTGACAGTGATTGCCGTTGTCATCAAGACAGCACTTCACCAAATGTAGAATCAAGGAGCCCGAGCTAAGCTAGAGTCAGTGAGATAAATCAGAGAACTGTAAATGCTGGAGATCTGAACCAGTATCATTGCCACTTCCAGACCTGCTGAGTTTCTCCAGTAGTTACTGTTTCTGTCCATCTTAGAGTCAATGAGAATTGAGGGAAAGTTCTCTGCTGGCTAGAGTCATATCTAGCACATACCCAAATGGCTGTGGTAATAGCAAGTCAATCTTCTCAGACTCCAGACATCAGTCCTAGGAATTCCTCAGGGTAGAGTCCTAGGCCCAACTATCTTCAGCTGCTTCATCAATGATCTTCTCACCACTGCAAGGTCAAAAGTGGAGATAATCACTGAAGATTGCATAATGTTCAAAACTATTTGTGATCCAGTCTCAGAAATGCAGAAAAAAAGACAGAACTTATCACATATTGTTGCAGCACACTTTTAGAATTACTTATGATGGAAGTATAAGGAGATAGCATGTACTTTAGAGGCAATAAGTGAAGCAAGGCAGAAACAAATTTAAAATAATTCTATAGCTTATTATATAACAGTGGGCTGAAATTTGAAAGTGAAATGTTTATTTAAATTGTGAGATGGACTTAATAATCATAACTCAATCCCCTCAAATGTACAAGAGTGTGAGGGTAGATAGTTAACACTATAATCAAAATGTAGTACTTTTAAATATTCTACTAATTTATACTGTCACGTCTAATGGAACAAGGCTTAACATTTCACTCATGTTCTTGAATGCACATTTATCTATTAAACGTGGAAACAATAATATCTTTTAATAAAATGATTCATATTAAAATTAAGTTTTCAAATAAATATATATTTCATAAAACTGACACTCTGTACCAATCACAGATTGAAAACCTTTGAATATACATTTACAGTATTATTGAGCAAGCTCTCGGGTGTTTTTTTAAATTCAAGTGAATATATTAGAATTGCAGGCAAATAATAAACTTTGTTAATTTTGTTGTTATGATAAGTGTTAATAAATATATATACAATGGCAGGAGAAAACAAGTCTACAATATTGTAAATGCAACTTGTCCATGATTAACACACATTATTTCTAAAAACTTTATGTTTAAAATTTAGCCTATTTCAGGTGAAATGACATGAGTTTGTGCTGTTCATCCATTATTGATTTATACAACAATATAAGACTTCCTTATACAAACACTTCTGGTGATGTCGCCCATGAAATCACCGATGATCCCATGACTACACCCACTCCAGAGACAGTCTCCACCCCCACTCCCAACTCCACCTCGACACCAGGTCCTATCCGCCAGACCTGTTGGAGTTTTACCATCCCCGCAGAGCTCCCCCTCACTGAGGATGAACGATCAGTTCTCAGTATAGGTCTCACCTTCATCCCACTATGCTCCCAGGTCAACAGATTTTACACGTGTTGCAACATCAAACTCTTCCTCCGCTGCCTCCACTCTCACTTTTCCCATCGAGACTCCCACTTACCTGCCAAGGACACTTTTTCCCACTTCCAACATATGCCATCCACTTGGAGACCCCATCCTGGTCTGTTACTCGCCCTCAACCTCTTTATCTCCAACTGTTGCCATGACATTGGCCACCTCAAATTGCCCACCCTTCTCACCAACTCCAACCTCTCACCCTTGAAAAGTGCAGCCTCCACTCCCTCTGCTCCAACCATAACCTCGCCATTAAACCAACAGACGGATGGGGTGGGGGCACTATGGTAGTTTGGCGCACCAAAGACCACACTGCTGAAGCCAGGCGCCAACTCACGTGACATCTCTTCCTACTGCCCCCTCGAACACGACCTCACCTCCCATCACCAAACCATCATCTCCCAGACCATCCACAATCTCAACACTTCAGGGAATTTCTCATCCACAGCATCCAACCTCATAGTCCTCAAATCCCAGACTGGCCGGTTCTACCTCTTACCCAAAATCCATAAACCTGACTGCCCCGGTCGAACCATCATCTCCATCTGCTCCTGCCCCACCAAAGGTATCTCCTCATATCTTGACACTGTCCTGTCCCCCTTGGTTCACCACTCACACCCTCCATCTCTTCCATGTCTTTTGTTTCCCCGGCTCCCAATGCATCATCTTCACCATGGACATCCAGTCCCCCACTCCATCTGTGTTCCGCAGAGACCATTCCCTCTGCAACTCCATCATTAGGTCAATGCACCTCACCAGTCCACCTCCACTCTCAGCACCTTCCCTTGCTTCCGCAAAAGGTGTAAAACTCGCGCCCACACATCTCCCCTCACTTCCGTCCAAGGCCCCAAAGGATTCTTTCACACCTGGCAGAGATTTGCCTGCACAGCAAAACACCTCATCCACTGTGTCGTTACTGTTGATGTGCTTTCCTCTACATTGACGAGACAGGATAACAACTCGCGGAACATTTAGGGAACATCTCTGGGACACATGCACCAAACAACTCCACTATCCTGCAGCCGACCACTTCAGCTCCCCCTTCCACTCCACCAAGGACAAGTAAGTCCTGGGCCTCCTTCACCACCAAATCCAAGCCACCTGACGACTGCAGGAAGAACGCCTCATCTTCACCTTGGGACCCTCCAACCACATGGCATTAACATCGACTTCACCAGTTTCCTTATCTCCCCTCCCCCACCCTATCCCACATCCAACCCAGCAGCGCACCGCCCTCTTGAACTGTTCAACCTGTCCATCTTCCTTCCCACCTATCTGTTCCATGCTCCCCTCCGACCTAACACTATCACCCCCTCCATGTGCATCTACCAATAGCCTTCCTAGCTACCTTCCCTCCACCCCCACCCTCCTATTTATCTCTCAGCCACCATTCCCCCCCCACCCCCAACGTTCCTGTTAAAGGGCATATGCCTGAAACATCAATTCTCCTGCTCCTCAGATACTGCCTGACCTGCTGAACTTTTCTAGTGCCACACATTTCAACTGTTATGTAAATATCAGCCCTGTAATTACACACAATCAGATAGCTGAACCAAATCAGCCTGTCTACCTTTGTATTTACAACACAGTAAAATTAAGTTGTTAAATCATTCCAATGATTCCTAAGCAGAGTTTTGAATAACCAATCCCATACTTTTCAAACCATTAATATCCAGACACTGGTTTTATATTTTAAACAAAAGACTTAACTGTTTATTACAATCACAATAACTTTAGTAGAGAGATGATTAGTCAACATGGTAATCAAAGTCCTGTAATGCCTAAACCTTAAACCAAACTCATTTGTTTTCAGTTCCCATTCACACAAAAGGTATTAAGAGATAAGTGAAAGAAAACAACAAAACTGATCAGATTAATTAAATGGTTTTCATGATGCTTTGTTTCACAGCATAGATGTGGGGTTGTCCTTCTGTAACCACTAATCAGGATCACCTTCTCAGTATACCCAGGCAAAGGTAGCAATACTTCCAACTCAGCTTTCTACTCTTTGGGCTTCCAGAAGCTGGTGTCAGAGATTAGGCAGGGAGCTTTCAAATCTTCACGCTGAGTTGTCAGCAGCAAAGCTCATTTCCCCAGAAAACACAGGTTTTAAAAAAAAAACTTCAATTCTGCTTTTGACCTGAGATGCTAATAGTCTTTCCCTGAGGCCTCAATTACCATATAAAACCATCTCTTCCAGACTTGCTGGAACCAATTCTCATGAATTGACTTACTTAATAGCCAAGTGATATTTCTTTAAACATAATACTCTTGTTTAGTCTGTTCTTTTCCTTTTACCACAAGCTGTCCCTAAGTCCACATCAGTTCCAGCACATAATTCCCAGTTCTCAGCTCCAAAACAAAATTGATAAAAGAATAAAAGCAAAAATACTGAAAAATCATCAAGGGGTCTAAAAGCCTCAATTCATTGGAAACACTTCATAGCTGGTTTGGAAGGCTGTGGACTCGAATTTCACTTCCAAGACTTAGGGTAGAATGCTAAGCTGGCACTCAATTCAGGAATGAGGGAATGCCACACTGTCTCAAGTATAGGCTTTCAATTAAGATATTAAAACAAGATGGGCAAAGATTCTAATAACAACGTGTATTTACATATCTTAAACAAAATAAAAAGTTTCCAAGTTACCATACAGAAGCTAGCGCATGTTCAAGCTTCTGTATTTTCTGCCTGATGGAAGAGGCTGTAGATTATTATTAAGTTGTGATGTTGGCAACCTTTCTGTGGCAGTGAGTTGAGTAAATGAAGTCTAAAGATGGAAGGCTGGCTTCTGTGATGGTCTGGGCTGTGCACACCACCTTGTGTAGTTTCTTACAGTCCAGGGCAGAGAAGCTGCCATACCAGGCCAATATGCACCCAGAAGAAAGTGAGGACTCCAGATGCTGGAGATCAAACTCAAGAGTGTGGTGCTGGGAAAGCACAGCAGGTCAGGCAGCATCCGATGAGGAGAATCGACTTTTTGGGCATAAGCCCTTCTTCAGGAATTATGCATCCTGACAGTATGCTTTCAAAGGTGCAGCTGTAGAAGTTTGTGAGGGTCCTGGTGGACACTCCAAATTTCCTGAGCCACCTGAGGAAGAAGACCTGTTGTTGTGCCTTCTTGACCGTCGCATCTACATGTGAAATCCAGAACAGATTATCGTTTATCATCATTTCGAGGAACTTAATATTCTCCACCCTCTCAACCTCAGTTCTGCTGATATAGATGGGGGCATGTTCTGTTCCTTTCTTTCTGAAGTCAATGATCAGTTCTTTAGGTTGCTGACACAGAGAGAGATTGTTTTCACTGCACCTCATCGCCAAGCCCTCTATCTCCCTTTTGTATTTTGACTCATCATGTTAGATATCCGTCTTACTATGGTGGGTGTCATCAGTAAACTTGTAGATGGTGATCATTTGGAATTTGTCAACATAGTTGTGGGTGTCCAGGGAGTACAGTAGTAGGTTAAGGACATATCAGTGTTGAGTGTTATGGGGGAGGTGCAGTTACCGATCTTCCCTGATTGCAGTCTGTGAGTCAGAAAGCTGAGGATCCAGTTACAGAAGGCAGAGCCAAAACCAAGGTCACGGAGTTTGAGATTAGTCTGGATGGGATAATGGTGTTGAAGATGGGGCTGTAGTCAATGAGCAGGAGTCTGATGTGGGTTTCCATGTTGTCCAGATGTTCCAGGCATGAAAGGACTAGGGATATGGTACCTGCTGTGGACCTGTTACATCAGTAGGCAAATTGTAGGGGTCAAGGCAGGCTGAGAGGCGAGAGTTGATTGGACCATGACCAGCCTCTCAAAGTAATTCATAATTATGGAGGCCAGAGCCACTGGGCGGTAGTCATTAAGGCACTTTGCACTTGCTTTCTTAGGTAGGGGAAAATGTTGGTCTTCTTGAAGCAGTTGGGGACGTCAGCTTATAGGAGAGACAGTTTGAAGATATCGGTGAATTCCTCTGCCAGCTGGTCTGCACAGGCTCTGAGTGCTCGGTCGGGGACACTGTCCGGGCACATCGCTTTCCTTGGGTTGACTCCCAGGAAGACCAATCTGACATCTGCAGCGGTAATTGGAGGAACAGGTGTTCCTGGGGTTGTTAAGGCAGGCATCACCACATCACTGGCATTCTGCTCAGACCGAGCATAGAAAGCACTGAGCATATCAGAGAGGGATGTGTCTCCCCTGTTTATAGAGAAGTAATGTTATTAACTTTACTGGT
This sequence comes from Chiloscyllium punctatum, assembly GCF_047496795.1. NCBI lineage: Eukaryota > Metazoa > Chordata > Chondrichthyes > Orectolobiformes > Hemiscylliidae > Chiloscyllium > Chiloscyllium punctatum. The sequence continues at coordinate 59,859,934 of NC_092747.1, read as the reverse complement.
AGTTTTTCTTCAGATTAAAAATATCTTAATTGTAAAGTAATAAACTTGTCACCAGTTAAAACAAATTGTTTCTCAGTCTGCTGTTTTCTGCTCCTCCCACGTGGAGATCTTGTGTCATAGTATATCACACTTAGCTGTCTTTGTCATCTTCTCACATCCACCATAACGCTTCTGCAACCGCGATGTGACATCCTTCATCCAAGTACAGATAGGCCGACCCCTCTTTCTGCTACCATCTACTTTGACCTCTTGCAAAAATCTCCATACCTTTTCAGTTCTAATCAAATTGCTGAAATACAGACATTTTCTTTCCTGGATGGCACTTGAATTCTCTTGGCCCTTGTAGTTTCAAGTACTTCTTTACTTGTCTTATAGTCTACATGGAGTTTCTTAGCATCACATTTAAAAGGGCCCTATTTTCTTCCTAAGATCTTAACTTATTGTCTAGGTTTCTAAGTCAGAAAGTGAATTGAATTTAGCGTCTTATGAATGTCTTCACTGTTACAAACTTTTTTGCAGTTAACACATTCAACTTCACAAAATTACTTTCTATCTATCCCTCTTCTAACTTTGGCATTATATCTACCACCTGCCTGTTATCACTTGTCCAATTGTGGAGAGGTAGTAGTTGGTAGCATGCATGGTTCAAAATACCCCATGAGGTAACCTCATTAGAAGCATTGTGAGAGGAAGGTGAAAAGCAGAGGAAGGTGAAAAGCAGAGGAATGAGAAAAGCTGCAACTTGGAAGGTTGAGAAGAAAAGTGCAGTTGGATAGTCTGTGCTGTATTGTTCTATGTTCTATGAGAGTGTGGTGCTGGAAAAGCCCAGCAGGTCAGGCAGCATCCGAGGAGCAGGAGAATGATATTTCAGGCTCAGCTGTGCTTTTCCAGATGAAGGACCTATGACTGAAACGTCAATTCCCGTATTCCTTGAATCTGCTGTGCTTTTCCAGCTCCGCACTCTTGACTCTCTCCTCTGATCTCCAGCATCTGCAGTCCTCACTTTCTCCCCCAAGAACCTAGTATATTTCAATGTGCTCAGAGGAAACACTGTTCTGACCACTTACTTATTTTCATGTGCTTTTTTAAAAAATCTACATAGACCTGTGCAACTTGTGCTCTCCCTGGCCGATCCAAGTCCATCAATCTATTATCACTTTGGCTCGTTATTATAACTCAGTTCCTCTTTATCACCCCTAGACTGTCTTCTATTAATCATGCCTCCTTTCACTTTTTCCACTGTCAAGTACATTACTCTCCGTCCGAACCCTGCAGCACTGCCCTGCGCCCCCTGATCTTTTTACATTCTTGTCATTGGCTCAGGCTTGATTCCCTATTAAATAAGCCGAAATTTTTCCGTACTTTTCCTAAACGATAAGTAACTTAATTAAATAGTACTGAAAATAAAATGCTCCCAAAAATTCAATAGTACAAACAACTGATAAAGATGCTGCTGTAAATTAGAAAACTTGTCCACAATGTACAGATCATACTCAGGATTTAAAATGTCAGAATAGCTTGGATTAAATGGCTGGATTGTAATCGCTCCCAGGTAAACATCATTTCGGATACAATAACTGTTTACTTACCACCCTCTGTAACGGAAACTTGCGATGATACCAAATTGGTCCGTTGACTGCCAGCCAGCTCCCACGATGAAATGTTGCCGCTCCATTAACTTGGAGCAGGCTCTACGCCCAGAACAGTGTTGCCCGCCCTCGGTCTGCCCTCCAAGCTGCGCACAAAAGTTATCAGGAACCGGAGCAAATCCGGGCTCCTCCTTCAGTCAGGTCCAGGCCCAGGCCCGGATCGCCTCACCAGACGCCGGGCAGTCCTACCCTGGGCCCTTTTCACCAGCACATAACCCGCCTACAGCAACACCACAAAACCAGGCCAAAAACCGTACTCCAGCTGGCCGCCCATGACAACCACCACCACAACAACTGTACCGGGGACTGCAGCGCCACGGTCCTCCCAGTGGACGCAACCCGGCACTGCAGCGCCAAGGTCCTCCCAGGGCTCGCAGCCCGGCACTGCAGCGCTAAGGTCCTCCAGGTAGACGCAGCCCGGTACTGCAGCACCAAGATGCTCTTGCTGTGCACAGCTTAGCGCTATGATAGTAAATTCCTCCTTCTGGAAGGCAGTGGGACGTTGCAGATCTCGGACCTCTCTCGAGGGAAGATGATTTGGGGATGCCAGTGTTGGACTGGGGTGTACAAAGTTAAAATTCACACAACACCAAGGTTATTGTTCAACAGTTTTAGTTGGAAGCACTAGCTTTCAGACTGCTCCTTCACAATCAGACTGCTCCTTCACAATCACCTGATGAAGGAGCAGTGCTCCGAAAGCTAGTGCTTCCAATTAAACCTGCTGGACAGTGGTTAGCACTGCTGCCTCACAGCGCCAGAGACCCGGGTTCAATTCCCGCCTCAGGCGACTGACTGTGTGGAGTTTGCATGTTCTCCCCGTGTCTGCGTGGGTTTCCTCCGGGTGCTCCGGTTTCCTTCCACAGCCCAAAGATGTGCAGGTCAGGTGAATTGGCCATGCTAAATTGCCCGTAGTGTTAGGTAAGGGGTAAATGTAGGGGTATGGGTGGGTTACGCTTCGGCAGGTCGGTGTGGACTTGTTGGGCTGAAGGGCCTGTTTCCACACTGTAATGTAATGTCATCTAATCATAATCAAATAACCTGGTGTGTGACTTTTAACCTCGTGGGAAAAGATAGGCACCACAGAAACGAGGTTCTTCTGGCGTTCATTAGCTGTACTACAGATCCAGGGTCCACCTGATGGAGAGAGTCTAGCAGTGCAACTCCAGCATCCTAATACTGTAGACGCAATTAGGCAACACAGATCCTGGGTCTGTTGGTGCAGTCAGTCCACCACTACAGTGTCAAGGTGCATCTAATGAACACACAGTCTGTCACTGTATCACTATAACAAGGCAATTGATTTGGTGTACATAGACATACAAATTGGCAAGAAACTATGGATGCTGGAAATCTGAACCAAAACAGAAATTGCTGAAGAAAGTCATAGGGTGAAGTCATCATCGTACATTCTAATCTTTGCCTAGCCACAGCCAGTTCTGAAGAAGTGTCACTGGACCCGAAATGCTAGCCCTGCTTCTGTCCACAGATGTTGCCAGATGTGCTGAGTTTTTCCAGCAATTTCTGTGTTTGTTTTAGACATACAAAGGGTTGGAGTACAGGCTTGTCTACAAAGTTAAATCACAACACAATTTCAGAACTGAGGAGGTATGGATACTAAAACAGAAACTGCTGGAAAAGCTCCGCAAGTTTAACAGGATTCTTGAAGAGAACATCAACATTAGTAGGGGTAGCATTGTGGTTCAGTGATTAGCGCTGCTGCCTTACAGTGCCAGAGACCTGGGTTCAGTTCCTGCCTTGGGCCGCTGTCTGCATGGAGTTTGTACGTTCTCCCTGTGTCTGTGTGGGTTTCTGCCAGGTGCTCTAGTTTCCTTATGGGCAGCACAGTGGCTCAGTGGTTAACACTGCTGCTTCACAGCAGTGCTAACCACTGAGCCACTGTGCTGCCCATAAGGAAACTAGAGCAGCAGCAGGGTTCCAGGTTCGATTCCATCCTGTCTGTGTGGAGTTTGCACATTCTCCCTGTGTCTGTGTGGGTTTCCTCCAGGTGCTCCGGTTTCCTCCCATTGTCCAAAAATGAGCAGGTCAGGTGAATTACCCATAGTGTTAGGTGCATTAGTCAGAGGGAAATGGGTCTGGGTGGGTTACTCGTCGGAGTGGACCGGTTGGGCCAAAGAACCTGTTTTTGCACTGTAGGGAATCTAACCTAATTAATGTTTCGTGTCCGACGACCCTTCCTCAGAATGGATACAATGTTGGTTAGGTGACCAGAGAAATCTATGTACTTGAATATCCTGTTTTTTTCACTATTAGGCCCACTTTTTTTTCATCTTTAGTGACCTAGACCTGGGAATGCAGGGAACAATGTCAACACTTACAAATGATAAAATCTGATATTGTACATAGAACAGGATAACATTATGATATCAGCTGATTTTATTACCAGACAAGTCAGATCCCAGAAATCTGGCTTGTAAAATCTTTTCTTTTACTCAAATATAACCATGTAATGCTACAGATCTGGTTTTATCAATAAAACAAATGCTTATTGCACAATAACAATTACACAAATTATATATATCACAATTTCAAAGATTTCAAAACACCCAGTAAAACAAAATTCCATCTCTGTCAACATTACTACATCACAGTTCTCAAACATTAGAGAAAGTTCACTCCTCATTCACAGATTTAACTTAACTGTTTCTTCCAATTTCCAGTAATGAGAGATTGGCAGCATCCTACTGGATAGTCACACAACAAAGTTCAGACCTTTTCAGCTTCAAATAACACCTTTAGGGTCCTAACTGAACACTTCTGGTCTTCAACTTTCAAATGAAAAATCTTTACGCTGAGGTAACCTATTTCCTAATGTTTCTGAACTAATTCCTTTTTCTATCTGAAACTGTGTCATACATCTAACTTCAATAAAGACTTCTGTAAGCTGATAAAACAAGAATTTTCCAAACAGGTGGGTTTTCCCCTAAGCAAAAAATAACTCCTGATCCTTCTAAACTGGAAACAAGCTAATGCTCCTCTTTCTTTATTCAGTTTGCTTGTACAATTCTCTCCATGCAAGCATTTCCATTATCGCCCTTGGGGTTCCTTTTCTCATACTCATTTAATAAAAACATGGCTCCAAAAAGACAGAAAAGTTCATCATTAAACCCCCTTAAACAAACAAACTAAAGCTCACATGTCAGTCATCCAAAATCCAAGCTCTAAAATAAATGACATTGTTCGTGTATAAAACACACATTTTAGATCTCACTTCCCTCCAAAGAAGAATGGAAATGTATTTTTAAGAGGCATTTTCATTACTTCTCAAAAAATTAGCTTAACACAATTTCCATGTTACATTAACAGTGCTAATATGAAACATAAAGTAAGGTACACAAGGTATAGCCTTCAAGGCCAAGATTAATAGGTTTCTGTCATGCTTTTGAGATAACAACTTCAGTTCCTCACACAGTACCAATGTCAGCAAACAATATGAGCTCACAGTGTAGTCTCTAGTACTGAACCAAATCTTTCTCTATTTTGTAAGCCTCGTCAGCTTTCCTTTCTGTAGTACGCTATCTGTCTCTGCTTCTGCCTTCAGCTTCTCTCACATAATAAACTTGCACTGACGTGCTCACCTTCCACCCTACCAACCTTCGCATAAACCAAATCATCCGCCGACATTTCCGCCACCTCCAAACAGACCCCACCACCGGGGATATATTTCCCTCCTCACCCCTTTCCTGCCTTCCGCAAAGACCGTTCCCTCCGTGACTACCTGGTCAGGTCCATGTCCCCCTACAACCGACCCTCCCATCCTGGCACTTTCCCCTGCCACCACAGGAACTGTAAAACCTGCACCCATACCTTCTCCCTCACCTCTATCCAAGGCCCTAAAGGAGCCTTCCATATCCATCAAAGTTTTACTTGCACATCCACTAATATCATTTATTGTATCTGTTGCTCCCGATGCGGTCTCCTCTACATTGGGGAGACTGGGCATCTCCTAGCAGAGCACTTTAGGGAACATCTCCGGGACACCCGCACCAATCAACCACACCGCCCCGTGGCCCAACATTTCAACTCCCCCTCCCACTCTGACAAGGACATGGAGGTCCTGGGCCTCCTTCACCGCCGTCCCTCACCACAAGACGCCTGGAGGAAGAACGCCTCATCTTCCACCTCGGAACACTTCAACCCCAGGGCATCAATGTGGACTTCAACAGTTTCCTCATTTCCCCTTCCCCCACCTCACCCCAGTTCTAAACTTCCAGCTCAGCACTGTCCCCATGACTTGTCCAGACTTGTCCTACCTGCCTATCTCCTTTTCCACCTATCCATTCCACCCTCTCATCCCTAAACTATCACCTCCATCCCCTCCCCCACTCACCCATTGTACTCTATGCTACTTTCTCCCCACCTTCACCCTCCTCTAGATTATCTCTCTACGCTTCAGGCTCACTGCCTTTATTCCTGATGAAGGGCTTTTGCCCGAAATGTCGATTTCGAAGCTCCTTGGATGCTGCCTGAACTGCTGTGCTCTTCGAGCACCACTAATCCAGAATCTGGTTTCCAGCATCTGCAGTCATTGTTTTTACCTATGCATAGATTACTGCAATATCATAGTCTTCAATGTTATAAGTTACCATTTGTAGATGGATAAAGGCTAATGACTAGATTCTGACAAGGCTAATGTAGTCAGAAATTGACACTCAGTGCAGAAAGGGAGCATTCTACTTTGTTTAAAAGTTTTCCTGTTTTTCAGTAAAGTCATTGTGTTCAGTTTCTAACAACAGGCATGGAGTCATACAGATGTATAGCACAGAAACAGATCCTTCGCTCCAACTCACCCATGCTGACCAGATATCCCAACCTAATCTAGTCCCACTTGCCAGCGCCCGGCCCATTTCCCTCCAAACTCTTCCTATTCATATACCCATCCATATGCCTTTTAAATGTTGCAATTGTACTAGCCTCCACCACTTCCTCTGGCAGCTCATTCCATACACTTACCACCCTCTGCGTGAAAAAGTTGCCCCTTAGGTCTCTTTTATATCTTTCCCCTCTCACCCTAAACCTATGCCCTCTAGTTCTGGACTCCTCCACCCAATTTGCTTCCTGTGATGACTTGTGGAAGTACAACTGGTTTCACTTTTCCTGATGCATCTGTTGTGACATGTTTCTAAAATGCAGGATGACCAAACATTGCTTGCTGTTCAATTGTCTGTTCCCAACTTACATATTTGTGCAGTAGCATCTGAAAAAGGTCCATAGTTTTCTGCATACTTAGAACGGTATTTGTCATAAAAGTTGGCAACACTGATGAATCCCAACTTTTCCACGTTAACCTAGGATCAGAAGCTCATGAATGGCCTTGATATTGCTATGTGCAGGCTTTACAGTAGCCACTATCATTTTGAACCCTAGAAAGTTATCCTGGGATTCTTCAAAACGTATTTGTTTTCATTTTAAATGTGAGTTACATTTGTTTTTCTTTGACCATCACTTTGTGAATGGGTTTGAAGGTATCTGACCCTAATGAGACCTGTGTTGGTGAGACTGCTGAGGGATCCTTACATTTGAGCTGGATAGGCAAACACTCTCTGAAAGGTAGTCTGTGTGTATATTTTGGTGCCCCCTTTTTCAATCTAACGGGGCTGAATCAGTTTGGACTGTACAGCTTGTGACTTTTCCAATGTCAGGTCATCATTTTTTCATGTTGCTAAGACATTAATGAGATCATTAGTTTTAAATATATATATATATATATATATATACACACACACTTTAATGTTTAATATTCAAAATGAACTTTGGTGGACTAAAATTGCTACTGCGGATCACATTTGGCTACAGTGCTAGAAAATTCCAGACAAAGCTAACCCAACAGCCCTGTGGAATTTTATGTTTATAATTGCAGGAATACTGCAAGCAGGTAAAGACAATGAGAACATAGACCTTTTGTCTCTGATAACAAAGGGAAAATCACCAAACTTTGTTATAGTTATGGAGATGCTAATAGCTTCATCCAGTCCCAATGGTGAACAATAGATCATTCTTCAGATGGAGGCAAATTAATTAATAAATTGAAACTGACACCTTAGTAAGCCAGTCACAGGACCTGTCCATGAAAATCTTTAATTATAATTTCTGACCCCTTATCTCAATCTGCTTAAAATATTGGAACAGAGAACAACAAGCAACATTCCAGGCTAACACCTTGGCTGCCTCAAGTCCAAGTTTTCTTGAAAAATAGTTCTGAATAGAATCCTGTATTCACCTGAAAAATAAGCTTATTCCCAGTCTAGATGAATTACCTACACAGAAAAAGCAGGAGAAACACAGCAGTCTGGCAGCATCTGTGCAGAGACAATGTTTTGAGTCCATTATGACAGAACTAAAGTTTCTAAACTAAACAAACTCTTCTTCAGATCAACTGATAAGGTTCAGGCACAGCTCATAAGCATTAAATAGTGCCCTGACAATTTAATGCAATCATAGCTGTGCCTGTCCAAACAATCCATAACATTGAGGTCAGAATCTCTTTTGGCCACTTCCTCTGTCCAGTTGCCTTGTCAAATGAAGCTTTTAATATTACAATGAGTTTCAATTGAGAGGAGAAAAGGATCATTCAAACCTTTGTTCACTTGGGGTCTAGGTGCTGTTGCCATTGTCATCTCCAAACAACAGGAGGGATATTTAGAATCGTTGTGAACCAATCCAGTCATCTGGACTGTTTTTAATCAGGGAAAGGGACTGTATTGTTTAACTGACTCTATTTGGATGAAGTGTGTGAAATACACTAAGAAGGATTGATTCTCAGAAATCCTGATCAATAGGAAAATGTTTGATGTGGTTGTAAAATGCTTGATATGAATTACAATACAAATGGACAAAAGTGAAACAACTTTACTGCAGTCAGAAGATGGGGTCAGGACCGGTCATTCTGACTCAGACCTAAAATCAATGCTAGATAGGCAGAAACATATTGGGGATTGTAAATGTTCCAGCTATAACATGTGAACTTGGTCTGGAGGGGTTTACATTAGAAGAACTGTTAGGTATGGTCAACCTGGCTCATGGATCTGCAGTTCTTAGTGGAAGGACCAGCCGTGTGGTGAATTGTAAGTTATCATCCAAATCCGGGGATATTCAGAGTGAGAGCTTATGATATCTTATGGATAATAACCAAATTCAGAGGACTTTGCGTGTAGTGGTTGGGGGCCAAGGGTATTTCACGACAGTTTTTAAATCAAACAAACTAATCATGGCAATTTAGTTTCAATATGTGATTTTGTTCTTTATAAAATCAGAATGTCCAAGAACGGGGGGGAGGGGAGAGCAAGGGGGGAGTGTGTTAGGAAGATGGAATTTGAATTACTTACCCCCTTAGCTCTTGACTTTAAGAAGGACGCAAATCCCAATTGTTATTACTCCAGCTGATAATGAAACAGAATAATTGTACACTACATATTCCTTCCAACCAGAATCCCTCTCCTTAAAATCCCCATACACCCCCATAACACCATACACTCCCCACACTACCCCTCTACAACACCTCACTCTTACATCCCCAACAACACCATTTACACCCCATACCATACTTACCACAATACCATATGCACCCCACCAGGTAAAGGGTATTGCTCCATTTTCAACCCGCATTTTTTCAGGACTTAGAGTGCTGTCCCCAATAATATGCATGCCCTCTCCCTTTGTTTCTGGACAAGCTGAAAAAACGTCTTTGCTTTGTCAGCCAGAGCTCTCCACAGCATCAATGGAAATGGATGTGTTGTGGCTGCACATACCACTCTTGGAAATTGCTTCCAATTGCACTAAATTTCTTTTAACGAGGAATGAAGTTCAAGTTGATGGAACCACTGACTTGGCAGAGCTATCTCCATAGAAACTATGGAGCAGGATTGAGCTGAACCTAGAAGCAATTTAGAGGCAGATGTTGGACCTGAAGGAGAGGAAAGTCTGTTATAAAGGGCCATCCCTGCTATGAGGGAGGAAGCTCAAGGATTCTTGCAGGTATGTGAAAGGAGATACCTGTTACCAGTCAAATAAGTACTTACAAACTGGCTGTTTACATTGGAAGAGATGCCTCATCATGGTCTTCCATAATCACCCATAGCTTTTAATTTTATACAGTGAGCTTGTCTAATAAAGGACCATGCATTTGTGTTATAGACTCATCATGTTCGATGTGTTTGAAGTACCCCTCAGTTAGTGAAAATTTGGAGAGGTTGTCAGCAATAAGTAAGACATTGTTACCAATAAGCAAGACATTATCACCTTAATAGTGATTAAAACATTACCTATTTTTGTGTTGACTTACCTGATGCTTCTGACATACATTGCACACCCTCACTGTCCAGTCTATGTTGTTATTAAACCCTGGCCTTGTTCTAAAATTGTTCGTTGTGAAAATCATCGTGTTCTTTCAATACTCACATGACATTGATGTAACTGGGTAATGATATCTTGATCAAGTATTTGTGGTATCAGTAACTGATGATTGTTTGAAATTTTTAAACCTTACATGGTTCTGGGGTCTGTTTAAAGTAATGGTGCTGAAAGAATTCATATGGAAGCTCAATCCTATCTGATGATGTCACACAATCTTTGGGTGGAAAATCAGGCAGCCTTGCATAAGATCAGAAGTGACATTCCTGGCTCCTGGAAGTCTTAAGTAATTATGTCCAGCTAGTCAATAGTATTTGTACCTGTCATTATCATGAAATAAGCTACCTTGGTTCTGCAAGACAAGTGTTTCTTCTTGTTAAGACTCAGCAGTAGTCTATCTCTGCCACAGATACCTCAACAGGCTCTTATATCCAGCTTTGAAATGATGGCTGGTCGGAGCACTTTGCCTCAAACATCCAGCTCCCAGTAATGCGAAAGTGTACCTTAGTAATGTTACTGACATTCCACTTATAATACCACAATGCCTTGAGAACGGGATCACTGGAAGGGAATTCTCTCCCTGGAACTCTTGCTATTTTTACTGTCCAGATCACATTAGGTCACTGTTGTTCAGGTTCCACATGAACTTCATCAACTGAACTACCAATGGTACTTTTTCCTGTTTTCTTGGGATTGAGTAACCTGCTCAATGTTTTGGGCTGGGCATTTCTCCTGTAGTTCTCGAATAGACTGAACAGGGTCATGCTTGTGTTGATGCTTTACTTACATCATGAACCTGCCTGCTGGTAGTCCTGAACAATTGGTGTCAATGATATAGACTTATGGAGACCATAGGGAACTTCTGTATTTACAGATCAGTGTCAGTTCTCCTAGATGAAGTGGAAGTGCTGGTGTTGGACAAGGTCAGAAGTCACACGACACTGAAGAAGGGACAGTGCTCTGAAAGCTTGTGATTTCAAATACACCTCTTGAACTATAATCATGTGACTTCTGACCTCACAGATGAAATTTGATTACCAATTACTTGCAGGAATTCTAGCTCTTTTTGCCTGTAGTATAGATTCCCACTTAGCAGTTAAAGGTAATTTGAGTAACTGCAATAGTAAAACATTTGCAATTACCCCAATAACTATCTTCAGTCAGAGCTTGTGCATATCTCTTTCATTAGGACTTGTGATTTCAATTGTGTGAAAGATTCAAATTGTAACTGCCACTGGATAAGGATTTAAATGCATAAGTATTGGTTCAGAGAAGATTCACTCAACTGATCCCTGGAATGTGCCATTACCTTTTGGAGAAAGAGTGGACAGATTGAGCCTGCATCCATTAACATTTAGTAGAGTGAGAGGCAATCTAATTGAAACAAATAAGATCCTGAGGGGACTGGAAAGAATAGATGATGAAAAGACGCTTGCTCTTATGGAAGGGACTTTGGGGCATTTAATAAACCTGACAACAGCAAGCTATATACTACTGTTGAACAATAGATGGTGTGTTTAATTATTGGTAAATTAAGAGAATAATATCTATTACTTGATGACTGACTTTTGCAATATAGAGATAAAAGAAAATTCTGATGGAATTGTCAATATAGAACTTGCTCTGGATTCGCTATTACAGAAGTTGGTATTTTGATGTTGATGATTCAGTTGCTTGTCTTTTTTATGCACATTAAACAAAACAATTTAAGCACTGGTTTTCTTTGTAGAAGTCATACCAACTATAGTATTAGTGATTGAAGAATGTTATTTTAACATAGTATAAATGGTTGCTCGGTAGACTGAGAACTGATGGGAGGAGAGGGTTGTGGACAGACAGTGATCAGAAGAGAGAGAGCATGCACTGATGTGCAGACAGAAACTAGTCAAACTGTACCCATGCACACAGAGGAACAAAGAATCACCCTATATGGTTTAAATGTTACAGTCAGGATGTAGGCAATTGTAATGACAAAAATAACCCATTATTTCATTGCAGGGGATCACTTGAAGCTGAAAGCAATGTGCCAGTAGAAAAGTGACATTACTCCAAACATAGTCTATAGATCTGACAATAGGATATCAGAACTGGGTGTGAAGCTGACTTGTAGCTGCAAAAGGAAAGGGTAGTGTGGTCAGCTATTAATGGGAGTTACAGAATGGGATGGTTCAAACACCTGATCTTATCTTTCTCTTAAGAATCCAAACAACTGAATTGTGAGTATACATTAGCAAATAATTATATCAGTAAATTTAATCTTGTATCAATTTATATGCTACAAAATTTAGGTTAATAGAAGTGTTGCTTGTAACAGAACCATTGGCAACCAGAGTAGACTTCCAAAGCACAAGAGTTAAGTAGTGGACCTAGTCAAGTGGATTGTCTACAAGGCTAGAACTAGAGACTACAACTTAAAAACTAGGTGCTGACCCTTTCAGATGGAGATGAGAATTTTTTTTCTCTTAGAGAGTGCTGAGCCATTGGAACTTTTTCTCCAGAGACCTGTAGAGGCAGGGTCATTAGGCAGACATAAATATATTCTTGACAAACAAAGAAGTCAAAGGTTATTGAGCTTTGGTGAGAATGTAGAATTATAGACAGTATTATATCGATCATGATCTTTTAAATGATATAGCAGGATTGGGGAGGCCAAATGGCCTACTCTTGCTCCTAATTTGAATGGTTTTATTCAAGGTTTGTATAGAGAGTTGTAGCTCAGGTGCCGGTTTTCGTGGTTGTGGGTATGCTCACCGAGTTGGGAAGTTTATTTGTAGAAGTTTCATCCCCTGTGTAAGTGACATATTCAGTACTTTGGAGCCTCCTGTGAATCGTTGATGTACTGTGTCTTCTCAAATTTATTTGGTTCTGTTTCTGCTGCTTCCGGTTGCCAGCTCCAGTTGTTTGTTGTGGTGGCCGGTATATTGGGTCTCGATCTATATGCTTGTTGATGGAGTCTGTTGCTGAATGCCTTCCTTCTAGAAATTCTCTGGCTGACCTGTGTTTAGAGTGTCCAATGGTCATTGATCTGTCCCAGTCAAATTTGTGGTCCTTGTTTTCTGTGTGTATGGCTACCAGGAACAGTTGGTCTTGGCGTTCAGTGGCTAATTGGTGTTTGTGGATACAGATTGCTAGTTGTCTGCCTGTCTGGCCTATGTAGCGGTCTGTGCAGTCTTTGCATGAAATCCTGTAAGTTACATTAGTCTTGCACATGATGGGTATAGGGTCAAAAAATGGACTAATAACCAGGATTGACCTACAAAGGATGTAACCAGAAAGCAACAACACACTAAGAGTTTATGGATTACCCAAAGTAGACTAAATAGACATACCACTTAGACCCATTGTGGCACTCCCAGGAATGCCATTGCACAAACTAGCAAAAGAACTCCAACAAAAATTAAAACATCTTATTAACGGATCCAAACACTCCATACAATCATCACAAAAATTCCTGGACAACATCAAGAATATAGACATAGACAAGAACAAAGCAATGGTCTCATTTGATGTAACGGCACTATTCACTTCAACTGACAAAACTCTAGACAGAGAGACAACCTCCTGGGCAAGCAGAACAGAAAACACGGCGAGGAACCTATCAACAAGGACAGTATGCTCCAACTATTAGACCTGTGCTTCATGACATACTTCACATTCAACATCCAAATATATGAACACATCAATGGAACATTTTTGCAAGGTTTGTGAAGGTTTGTAGGTCAGGTTGAGGTTTAGGGTGTAGGATTGCTCGCTGATCTGTAGGTTTGATATCCAGATGTTTCATCCAGGCTAGGTAACATCATCGGTGGTGCTTCACTTGGAGGTCACCACTGATGATGTTACGTAGCCAGGTAATGAAACGTCTGGATATCAAACCTACAGCTCAGTGAACAATCCTACACCCTAAATCAATGGCACACCTATGGGCTCACCCATCTCTGGGGTCATAGCAGAAGCAGTGATGCAAAGATTGGAACAAATAGCCCTACCACAAATCCAACCCAAAATCTGGATCAGATATGTAGACGACATTTTTGTTATCATTAGGGGAACAGAAATCGAGAACATACACCGGATTATCAACATCATACTCACAGGAATCATATTTACGAAAGAGGAGGAAAGCAACAATCAACTCCCATTCCTGAATGTGATGGTACAAAGAACACAGAATGGTGAATACATCGCAAAAGTATGGGCGGCACGGTGGCACAGTGGTTAGCACTGCTGCCTCACAGCGCCGGAGACCCGGGTTCAATTCCCGCCTCAGGCGACTGACTGTGTGGAGTTTGCACGTTCTCCCTGTGTCTGCGTGGGTTTCCTCTGGGTGCTCCGGTTTCCTCCCACAGTCCAAAGATGTGCAGGTCAGGTGAATTGGCCATGCTAAATTGCCCGTAGTGTTAGGTAAGGGGTAGAGGTAGATGTAGGGGTATGGGTGGGTTACGCTTCGGCGGGGTGGTGTGGACTTGTTGGGCCGAAGGGCCTGTTTCCACACTGTAAGTAATCTAATATAATCTAAAAAAAAAGTATACAGGAAAGCCACACACACCAAACAAGTCCTGAATTACAACAGCAATCACTCAAACACACACAAGAGAAGCTGCATTAGAACCCTGTTCAAAAGGACTACAACACACTGCGAAACTATCAACCTACGAAGGGAAGAAGAGCACCTCTACAGAGTATTTGCCAAGAACAGATACCCATAACTTCATCCGCAGATGCCTAATAGACAAACAACACGACGAGGACATGCCACGTTCTAACTCGCTAGCCACGCTACCTTACAGGAAAAAAGTCTCAGAATTGACAACCAGACTTCCCTGACCACTCGGATTCATGACAGCCCATAAACCGTCAGCCACACTCAGACAACAACTCACCAGGACAAAAGACCCGATATCATCCTGTGCCTTAAATGGATCTGAGGACCCAAATTCTACATGTCCATTGCTCTCACAGTAAATGCATGAATGAATGGACAAAAATCTATCAATCTCTGGTGTAAAATTTACAATTAATCAGTTTGAAGATGAAAGTCTTAATCTATCAGCATTCTTTGTGTGTTGAAGTGTTTCCTAATTCCATCCCTGGAATACCCATCTCATATCATTAGAATTAATCTTTAGACTAACCAACCACCAGGAACATTTTCTCTCTAAGTGTTGCCCTTAATACCTTGAAAACGTAAATTAAATTATTTCTTAATTTTCTAATTTCCAGGGAATATAACAATAACTTATAAAATATTTCTTCATATTTTAACCCCTTAGTCAAAAATAATTCTGGCAAATTTATGCTTCCCTCCGTCCAAGTAACAGCTTCCTTCCTGAGGTGCGGTGCACAGAAAAACACACAATACTTTAAATCTAGTCTATCCAGAGCTTGGTATAGCTGAAGGAGGTTTCTACCCACTTATATCTTTGTCCTTCAGATAAAAAAAGGTATTCTCCTAGCCTTCTTGGTTTCTTTTTCTTATAAGCAGAAGCGCTCTTCCACATAACTGAACATTTTTTCCCATCGTTAAATCATCTGTGATATTTGTTCAACTGTTAACCACCACCAGTAAATCACCCATGTTTCCAATTGATTAATTTACGCACAAACCCTGTAAGGGTAGTGCAGACTACCAATGATGAGGGAGCGGTAATGGAGAAAAGGAAGGCGGCTAATAAGCTTTTTGTTTCACTTTACAGTTGCTTACTTGTTTATTGGAACATATGCATAACTAACCATCGATTGAAATCAGACACAGATAAGAAATACTGGATTAGTGGTGCTGGAAGAGCACAGCAGTTCAGGCAGCATCCAACGAGCAGCGAAATCAACGTTTCGGGCAAAAGCCTTTTTATTCCTGATGAAGGGCTTTTGCCCGAAACGTTGATTTCGCTGCTCGTTGGATGCTGCCTGAACTGCTGTGCTCTTCCAGCACCACTAATCCAGTATTTGGTTTTCAGCATCTGCAGTCATTGTTTTTACCTACAGGTAAGAAATATTTTGTTAATAATGAGGATGTGTGCTTCCCTTCCTTACAGTTTGAAGAGGTCAGGAGACAACATACCATAAAACTCGACAAGAAAAGTGAACCAATGTGTCTTTGCTGTATATAAAAGCCAATTGAATGAAATAGCAAACTTTAGTTATTTGGATCTTGTCAATTATGATATGATTAATGCATCATATACTTCTATTTGATATATGGAATTTTAAAGATATACTATTTTGAAACATATTTTATGCTTGTGCAATGAATTTTCAACCTTAAGGCTATGCTAGTATCTGCAGCCAACTATGGATAACTATACAAATATTGTCAATGTGTTTTAACCACTTAGCACTATGACTGGTCTTGTTTTTACTTCTTACAACTAGCCTTTTATTTTGTTTTTTATACCTAGAAGTATTACCCTACACAACTTAGTAACTTTCCACCACAAATTACCATGACTTTGTTTTTGTACACAACTAACCACCACCAGTAAATCACCCATGTAGCCAATTAAATATTTACAACCAAAGTCTATTATGGGCAATGTAACCATCAAAAGTGAAGGGCAAAGTAGGGACAGCAGGAACTACTAGCCTTTTCATTTAACTTATTTTTCGAATCAACCCTTTCAAAGATGTTATTACACACCTCTGGAGAACTTGAATCAAGGACCTCCAATCCAGGGTAGGATCACTGCCACTCTACCACAAGAGTCCCGACTACTAGTCTTTTTGATTTGTTCACCCAATCATCTCCAACTGCTTCATCAATGGCCTTCCTTCTGTCATAAGGTCAGAAGTGGGGATGTTTGCTGATCATTGCACCATAATCAGCATTTTCTTGACATTCAGATACTGAAGCAGTCCATGTCAAATACATTAAGTCCCAGACAATATCCAAGCTTGAACTGAAAAGTGGCAAGTAACATTTGCATCACACAAATGCTAAGCAATGACTTTCTCCAACAAGAGAGAATCTAATCATGATCTCTTTCCATTCAAAAATGTTACAATCACTGGATTCCTTACTATCAACATCTGGGGCTTATCTTGATCAGAAACTGAACTGGACCAACCATTTAAATACTGTCGCAACAAGAGAAGGACAAAGTCCATCAATCCTGCAGTGCGTGACTCATTTCCTGACTCCCCAAAGCCTATCTATTATCAACAAGGCACAAAGCAGGAGTATGATAGAAAATTTCCATCTGCTTGGATGAATGCAGCTTTAACAACATTCAAGAACATTGACACCATCCCAGAAAAAGCAGCCTACTTGATTGGCACTATATCCACAAACAGCCACTCAATAGTGCCAATAAATACCATTTACAAGAAGCACTGTGGAAATTCATCTGAAGGTCCTGAGACAACACATTCCAAACCCATGACCATCTGGAAGAACAAGTGCAGCAAATGTATTGAAACTGCAATTTCCCCTCCAGGCCATTCACCAACCTGATTTAGAAATATATCGCCTTTTCTTCACTGTCATTGGGTGAAAATCCTGGAACTCCTTCCCTAATGCTCCCTAGCAGTATTATGGGTGTACCTGAAGCATGTCCACTGCAGTGGTTCAATAAGGTAGCTACAACCATCTTCTCAAGAGCAACTAGGGATAACCGAGAAGTGCTGATCAAACCAGTGATACCTGTGTTCTATAAATCAATTAAAAACATATTTTCTGTACCTGTTAGTGACATTTTAAGGCCTTTGTACCTGGACGCCAGTGTAACTTTGGAAATTGACTGTTTATTATTTTTCACCATTAGGTCCCTTGTTCTATCCTGTTTAGATTCAAACTGGTTGATTTTACATTCGTCTATATTAAAATCAATGTTTTACAGTTTAGCCCATGTCATTTCAAGTTGAATATCTGGACCTCAAGTTGGATGGAAGCTGAAAGTTTGGGGTCAGGAGTGCTAAGGCATCATGACCTTCAACTCATCTCTGCTCTTGCCCATCTTCTTCTCTCCTGAACCTGCTCTCACTTTAGGTCTGCCACAATTTTTAAGTCTCAAAATGGGATCAAAGTAAAAAATGTTTCGGCAGAACTAGTTTAAGGCATTCACTTAATTTTTTTTTAAGCTTCCATCTGCATTGTGCACCATTGACAAACTTGGATATGTAGCTTTCTATTCCATCTCCTAAGTCATTAGCAAGTGTACTGAATGTAGCATCACATCTTGACAATTTGATGACTTGTCATTTATCTCTCATCTCTCTCCTATTACTCAGGCAAACTATTAACCAGGTCAATAATCTCTCTACAGGATGTAAGGTAAATCAGAGAATGTAGTTATTGTGTTTTCTTTTCAGTAACTGTAAGTATTACATTTAATATTCCTAATTTAAAATGTTTTAAGGCTTCTTGCCTTTCTATTGTAAAAGGCAGAACAGGACTAGATCCTTTCAGCAACATTCTTTTAAAAAATGAAAATGAAAATGACTTCAGAACAAAATCAACAGGAAAGCATGAGGTGACAGGTGACTAACCCAGAACAGTCCTTCATTCTGAGCACAGCATCAGAGCAAAGAAATAATGATGTGAAGATGCAATTATCTACTTTTCTCAACCCTGATGAAGTTAACAAGAAGTTGAACTCCCAATAAACATTCCAAGTGTAAAAATACATGTTAATTGAAATTCATCAAAGATGTGCAGTGAATTTTAAGTACCTTTGATGGAACAGTGCTTTGGAACCTAATTTGTAAAATAGTTTAATAAAGGAATGCATTTTTAAGGATCCATTTATATATATCATAAGATGTAACAAGGTTGTTCTGGCTATTTTGCATTGCTAGAAAACTAGATTGTTCATAAATATTACTATAATACCATTTCAAGTCACTTGAAATGGTATTATAGTAATATTTATGAACAATCCAGTTTTCTAGCAATGCAAAGTAGCCAGATAATGAACCATAACCCCAAAATACCTCGGGGACTTTTTAAACTTCTAATTCAGCTTTTTTAAAAAAAAACTGTTAATACATACAAATAGAAGACTGCAAATGTAAACTCAATGCTGTCTGGTGCAGTCCTGTGTGGGAGCCATGCTCATGAATATGGGAATTTTACATGAAGGGGAACTACATACCAATGGAATGTCAGGCAAGTTTCAAACAAAGAATGAGATGTAACAGAAATGTTTTTGTCTTGTGCCCTTCCAGGAATATGCAAATGGAGGTTAAAAATGACTGCAACTCTGACCCGTGTGTGCTTGTGGGAGAGAAAATGCTAGTGCAAGTAGGTATACTAGATTGAGTTCAAGTGTAAGTGTTCTGTGTTTAAATTGATTCAGGATGTTCTGGAATGTTTCAATCCAATCTTATGTTGATCTCAAAATTAAATAATTGCAAAACTAAAGTGTTTGACAAGTGGAAAACTAAGGCTTAGAGCAAAATATGTGATTCTTTGTCTTTCCAAAACTCTTGAAGCCAATCAATTGAGTTTTTGTGAAAGCTGCATTGTGAAAACTAAACAAATGAAAATGTTGAAAAACATTGACTGATTCTTTTGCTAATGATAATGGAAATGCAATGCATCAGGATTTCAACATTGCTAACTCTGTAAACAGAGTAAGTATTCTCCTGTGAAGACTGTATGATTGGAGAACTGTTTAAAAAAATTATATAAATTTACTAATTATATTTACACCATCATTATGACCAGTTATTTCTGTCCCTAAAACATTTGTTGTGTTGTTCCTGGCTCAGCTCATCAGGTGAAGAAACCTTCATTTGATTCTTTGTTTCTACAGGATATTTAGTCAAATATAAGGACTGAATAAACCATCTGTGATTAACAAAGGTTCTCAAGGAGAGTATCCATGTTAAAACTGAGGCATACAAAGTAGTTAAAACTAATAGAGTCTTGGAAACGCACAGCACGCAAACATACCCTTTAGTCCAACTCATCCATGCCGACCAGTTATCCTAAATTAATCTAATCCCATTTGCCAGCAGTTGGCCTATATCCTGCTAAACCCTTCCTATTCCTATACCCATCCAGATGCCCTTTGTAATTGTATCAGTCTCCACCACTTCCTTTGGCAGCACATTCCATACACACAACACAGTCTGCATGAAAAAGTTGCTCCTCGATCTCTTTTAAATCTTTCCCCTCTCACCTTAAACCTATGACCTCTAGTTTTGGACTCCTCCACTCTTGGAAAAAGACCTTGTCTATTTATCCTATCCATGGCCTTCATGATTTTATAAACCTCAATTAAGGTCACCCTTCAGCCTCTGACGCTCCAAGGAAAATAGGCCCAGTCTAGTCAGCCTCTCCCTATAGCTTAAACTGTCCAATCCTGGCATCGTCCTTGTAAATCTTTTCTCAACCCTTTTGAGTTTCAACAACATGCTTCCTATGGCAGGGAGACCAGAACTGCATGCAGTATTCCAGTAGTGGCCTAAACAATATCCTGTACAGCCTCAACATGACCTCCCAACTCCTATACACAATGCACTGAACAATAAAGGCAAGCATACTAAATGCCTTCTTCACTATCCTATCTACCCACGACTCCACTTTCAATGAACTATGAACCTGCACTCCAAGGTCTCTTTGTTCAGCAAAACTCCCCAGGACCTTACTATTAAGAGTATAAGTCCTGCCCTGATTTGCCTTTCCAAAATGCAGCACCTCACATTTATCTAAATTAGACAAAGTCTGCCAGTCCCCTGCCAATTGTCCCATCTGATCAAGATCCCATTGTCCTCTGAGGTAACCTTCTTCATTGACAACTTCACCTCCAATTTTGGTGCTGAGGAAGGGTCATTGGATCTGAAACGTTAACCTGCTGAGCTTTTCCAACAAATTCTGCTTCTGTATCCAATTTTGGTGTCATCCTCAAATTTACTAACCATATCTCTTATGTTCATATTCAAATCACTTATATAAATGACAAAAAGCAGTGAACCCAATGCCAGTCCTTGTGGCACACTGCTGGTCACAGGCCTCCCAGTCTGAAAAGCAACCTTCCACCACTACCCTCTGTCGTCTACCTTCAAGCAGTTCTGTATCCACATAGCTAGTTCTCCCACTGTTCCATGTGATCTAACCTTGCTAACCAGTCTACCATGAGGAACCTTGTCGAACGCCTTACTGAAGTCCATATAGATCACGTCCACTACTCTGCCCTCATCAATCCTATTTGTTACTTCTTCAAAAAATTCAATCAAGTTAGTGAGACAAAATTTCCCATGCACAAAACAATATTGACTATTCCTGATCAGTTCCAAATACATATAAATCCTGTCCCTCAGGATCCCCTCAGACAACTTGACTACCACAGATGTCAAGTTTGCTGGTCTCCCATTCCCTGGCTTCTCCTCACCAGCTTTCTTAAATAGTGACACTACGTAGCCAACTTCCAGTCTTGTGGCTATTGATAGTACAAATATCTCAGCAAGGGGCCCAGCAATCACATCTCTAACGCCCCACAGAGTTCTAGAGTACACCTGATGAGGTCCTGGGGATTTATCTACCTTTATGTGTTTTACAATGTTCAGCACCTCCTCCTCTGTAATGGTAGACCAGAGGACGAGGATTTTCTTTTAGGAGTCAGGAGCAGATGTCAAAAAAGTTAATAAAGAGGGAGAAAATTTATTATGGGAGTAAATCAGAAAGATATATAAAATCAAACAGAAAGAGCTTCTGAAAGTACATAAAAAGAGAGTAGCTATTGCAAAGGAGCAAACTTTGGAGAATGCAACACTGGGAGTTAATAATGGGAAACAGGGAAATTTCAATAATGCAAACCAATATATTGCATTGGTCTTCATAGTGGAGGACACTATACACATCCCAAAGATGACAGATAAGTAAAATGCTAATCAGAGGAAAATTCTTGTAACATTCTTGATCACAAAAGACAAAGTATTTGACAAACTAGTGGGACTAAAGGCAATTAAGTCACCAGGATGTGTCCGCTTTCAAAGGAAGTGGAAACAAAAATGGTAGAGGAATTACTCAAAAAGTTCCTGAACTAATGGGAGTCCAGGAAATTGAAAAACCATTGTTGTAATACCTCTGATCAAAAGGGAGGTTAATGGAAACTATAGGCCACTTAGCCTTAATTTAACAAATGGTGAAGTCCATTATTAATGATGAGATTTAGAACATTTGGAAAAGTGTGATGCAATCAAACAGAGTCAACATAGTTTGCGAAAGGGAAATCATGTCTGAGAAATTTTCTAGAGTTCTTTGAGGAAATAACGAGCAAGTGCTGTTTTTAAAAGGAAACTGATAGATATAGTGTATTTGGATTTTCAGAAGGTAAAGTGGCACATGAAAGTTTATTGTACAAGTTATAAGCTCATGGTATTGGAGTTACTGTATTAGCATGGATTGAAGATTGGTTAACACACAAAAGACAGAGGGCCAGAATTAATGGGTCTTTTTCAGGTTGGAAAGACATAACTAGTGCAGTGCCACCAGCATCAGTCCTATCGACTCAATTGGTTACTAACTAGAAAAGGGGCAGAGACTAATGTGTCCAAATTTTCTTGTGATCCAAAAATAGGTGGGAGAGCATGTCCCGATATAGATATAAGGAATCTGCAGTGAGATATAGATAAGCTGAATGAGTGGGCAAAAAACATGACAGATGGAATTTAATGCACTTTAGTATGAATAATTAAAGGGCAAACTTTTATTGAAATGGAGAGACTTAGAAAAACGTGCAGCACAGAGGAGTCTGGATGTTCTTGTGCATGGAACACAAAACATTAGAATGCAGGTGAAGCAAGTAATTAAGAATGTAAGTGCAATATTGGACTTCTAAGTTAGGGGATTGGATTTTAAAAATACCGAACACTTGTTATAAATATACACGGTGCTAATGAGATGACATCTTTAGTATTGTGCACAATTTGGGTCGTGTATTTAAGAAAGCAAATGTTATCATTTGAGGCAGTTCAAAAGAGGTTCACCAGGTTGCTTCATTGGATGCTGGAACTGATTTATCCAGGTCAGCTAAACAGGTTATGCCTTTAGTCATGATAGTTTAGAATAATGAGAGGTGATCTTATTGAGCCATAAAAGATTCTGAGGGTGCTCAACAGGGTAGATGTTGAGAAGGTATTTCCATCAGTAGGGAATCAAACTAGGGCACATGGTTGCAGGAAAACAGGGCAAACATTTAAAACTGAAATACAGAGGACTCTCTTCCCTCAGTGGGCAGTGAATGTCTGATACTCTCTACCCCAGAGAACTGTAGTGGCTAGATCACTAGAGGTATTTAAAAAGGTGGATAATTTTCGAAATGTTGGGAGTTGAGGGCTGTGAGGAGGTGGCACAAAAGAGAAGTTGAGGCCTGGGTTGATCATCAGTGACCTTATTGAGTGGTGGGCTATGCTTCAGGGGCTGATTGGCCTCATTCTGCTCCTATTTCTTATGTTCTTAGACTCAACTATTGCAGTACACTCCCAAAACCTACCTTCTAAGAACATATGGTCATCCAAAACTCTGCTGTCTTAACTCACGATGAGCCTTGTTCATCTTCCCCATGTCTACTGATCTGTTGGATCCCAGTCAAGCAATATGTTAACTCTAAAATTCTCATCTTTGTTTTCAAATTCCTACATGACCTTGTACTACCCTTTCTCTCCAACATCCTTTTACCCAATATTTCTTCAAGATATCTGCACTCCTCTAAATCCAACTTTTTGTGCAATCCAAATAATTATTGCACCACCACTGGATGGCTGTGCCTTCAGTTGTCCCAGGCTCAGACTCCACACCGCTCCACTGCACTACCTCAATTTCCTCTGTGATACTTCTTTAATACCTATCACTTTGATAAAGCTTTTGGACATCTGACCTAATATCTGTTCATGTGGCTCAGTCATACTTCATTTTAAAATGATCCTCTGAAGTGCTTGGATGTGTCATTACATTAAAGGTGTTGTGTCAATCAAGTTGTTATTGAATTATTATTGTCTGTAATACATGTATTTGTGCACTTTATTAAAGCTGGTTTTGAAAAGGAAATAATATCTGTGGAGAAACAGGCATAGTGCCAACTTGTCTGCTCTTTCCAGAGACACTAGCTGACCTTCATGATTCCTTTATTTCATCTGAAGCTTGTATCTTACTGTAGTTCCACAGATAGTATTTCATACTGATCAATGTAAATCATAGAACCAGAAATTTTGTTTTTTCTCACATATACTTATTGATCAACCTTTCATCTATTTAATTCACTCTGTTGGGTATTACAATTCTGAAATAAATATGTATGCTTTGGTGCTGTAATTTGGAAAATTGAAAAATGCTAATGTATTCTGTTTGCTCATCCACAAAGGAAAAGGATCATTTCAATTAACATATGTTATTTACAGCCTCATGGTACCATAAAGATCTATTTGCCAAACTCATATTAATCGATTGCACCATTTCAATATAAAAGACTTTTATGTGAACTTGACTGTTCCTACACACAGCAGTGCAAGTCTAACTGAAGTCATACCTAGCTCATTAGAATGATTGCTGTCGTTACTGGAGCACATCATTATAAGGGTAGTGCAGTGCAGGGTAGTGTCCTACTTCAGCAATCTTCAGTTGCTTCAACAGTGACGTTCTATCTATTATGGCATTTGTAGTGGAGATGTTTGCTAATGACTGAACCTTGTCGAAAAGGGTAACGCTGGAAAAGCACAGCAGGTCAGGCAGCATCTGAGGAGCAGGAGCAGGATCAGGAGAGTGGACGTTTTGGGCATAAGCCCTTCATCAGGAAGGGGGAAGGGAGATGAGAGATTAATAGGGGCATGGGGTGGGGGTTAGGGTAAGGTAGGGGAAAGGCAGGTGGATGCAGTTGGGGGCTAATTGTGATAGATCAGTGGGGAGGGTGAAGCAGCTAGGTGGGAAAGAAGACGGACAGGTAGGTCAGGTCTGCTGCTTGGATGCTGCCTGACCTGCTGTGCTTTTCTAGCACCACCCTTTTCGACTCTGACTCACCAGCATCTGCAGTCCTCACTTACTCCAATGATTGAGCAATGCTTAGTAAAATTAGTGAATCTTCAGATACTAAAGCAATTTGTGCCTGCATACAACAGGATTTGGCCATATACAGATGTGGTTTACTAAGTGGTTAGTAACATCTATGCCAAGCAAGTACCAGGCAATGATCAACTTGGTTATTCACTCTAGACATTCACACTTGGCGATATCCAGCCGATAATACACACTGCAGTCATGGTGTACCAATGGTGGAGTACTCCATCACATTTCTAACTTGTACCTTGTAGATGATGAAGATGTTTTAGGGAGTCAGTCGGTGAGTTATTTGTCATAGAATTCCTAACCTCTGACCTGTAACTGCGCAGAATATTTATGTGGTTTACATACCTAATTTTCTAGGCAATGGTAGCCCCAGAACAGGAGATTTAGTAATGATAATGAACATCAAGGGGAGATGCCTGCCACTTCAAGATACCACCTTGTTCCCTGGCCAACATCTCTGTCTCAGGCCTAATGCAGTGCTTCAGCGAAGCTCAGCACAAGCTGGAAGAGCAGCATTTCATTTTCCATTTGGGGACCCTGCAGCCTCTGTACTCAATATCAAGTTTAAAAATTTTAGGACTTGAAGCACCTTCTCCCTTGTCCTTATCGCAAACCCCCCCACCAACCAGGCTGTGTTATCACATGGTCTGCTATTACACACTACCCACTGTTAGCCACTAATAGTCCCCATTAACAGCTATTCATTCATCCAGGCTGACTGTTATGGACTCTTTTGTCTGTCCAACTGTTCTTCTGTCTCTTTGGGCTCCATCTCCACCTATCGTTTAAACCACAATTTTCCTAACGACCATCAGTTCTGAAAAAGGGTCACTGGACCCGAAACATTAATTCTGATTTCTCTGCACAGATGCTGCCAGACCTGCTGAGATTTTACAGCAATTTGTTTTTGTTTCTGATTTACAGTGTTTTACTCAAGGGGAGAAAGTTACATTGTTTGGATGATTATTTCTGGTTCATCAGTTTTTTTTTTATTCATTCATGAGATCTGGGCATTGCTGGCCAGGCCAGCATTTACTGTCCATCTTTAATTGTCCAAAGGGCAGTTAAAATCAATCGCATTGCTGTAGGTCTGGAATCACGTGTCAGCCAGACCAGGTAAGGATGGCAGGTTTAGTGAACCAAATAATTCCATTCCCGGTAGGGTATCAGCAAACCAGTTGGCTGAGCAGACCTTTGAGATTCATTGAGCAACATTTCCATTGTTTGGACTGCTCTGGAAGAACCACGCAACACTCTCCAGATTGCATGTCACAATTCACCCCACGGTCTGCTGCATCCTGTCTAAATTTATCCTTTTAGTACCTGGTATATATTGAGTAGCTGAGGCGCAGGAAGAAAAGGAAGGGACCTTCATTGCTCAGATCTTTGAGTATAGGAGTTGAGACATCATATTGAGGTTGTATGGATGTTGGTGAGGCCTTTTCTGGAGCACTGTGTGCAATTCTGGTGGCTTTGTTATAGGATAGGTATTACTAAACTGGAGAGGATTCAGAAAAGATTTACCACCATCAGTACACCATGACTATAGGGTGTATGATGAATAGGCTATGACTTTATTTAACAGAGCATTGGAGGTTGAGGGGTGATCTTTTGAACTGTATAAAATAACGAGGAGCATGGCTAAAGTGAATATCAAAGGTCTTTTTCCCTGAGGTGGGAGAGTTCCAAATTAGTGAGCATATTTTTAAGATAAGAGAAGAAAGATTCAAAAAAGGACATGAGGGGCGACGTCTTTACACAGAGAATGGTTCGTGTATGGAATGAACTGCCAGAGGAAGGGTGGATGCAGGTACTGTTACAAAATATAAAAGACATTTGGATAAGTACATGAATTGGAAAGGTTTGGAGGGATTTGGGCCAAACATAGACAGGTGAGACCAGTTTATTTTGAGAATGTGGTCAGCGTAGACTAATTGGACCAAAGGGTCTATTTCCATGCTGTATGACTCTATGAAAGGTGAAGGAGGAGGAAGAATAGAAGGAAGGTAACAAAGGAGGGAAGATAATCAACACATTCCTTTTCTGGCCAATCTATCTGTGATAGGCTGTTTGGGACTAATGGATGCAATCCCAATTTTCATTCAATTCTCACACACCTTACCCTCCTCTGTTACTTGCTGTATCTTTTCACAAAAACTATTAAATAAGTGCCACTTGAAACCAAATAATCCACGTCAATGTAATATACAAATACATACCAATCACCTGCAATGCTACTCTTGTGCATTGAATGAGAGTCTGTAATTTGTTTTTTTCCTGATCTTGAGCCCCAGTGAAGTACTACCCCAGTGGCTAAGTATGTCTAGTTGAAGACGTGGCTAACTTCCAGGCTGAGGATGGTTTTGCAGGACATTCTCCAAAGCTCTGACCATAGTAGGCCATGCTTTGCATTGTACTATGTCAGCACGGACAGCAGTGAGGTAACAGCAAGGGACTGGTAAAAAGGCAGTGGTGGAAGGAAAATACCATCAACCTTGGAAATCACAGCAAGTCCATGCTCCACTGAGACCCCTGTGCCAATGTCCCAGCAGTCTTTGCAATCAGGTGATTCTGAGACTGCTGTGAGATTTTATGTCCCCTTTGAATACTGCTAGCAGATGGAGTAAACCATTCAGCCCATCAAACCTACTGTACCATTTAATATGATTATCAATGATCCAACACTTCGTTTTACCAACTGTATCCGCATAATCTTTACACTATTAGTAATCAAAAATCTCAATTTATACTTACAATATGCTCAAAGACTGAACTTTCCCAGCCCTCCCCGGTAGAGAATTTGAAAGATTTATAACTTCCTGTGTAAAAACATTTCTCCTTATCTCAGTCCTAAATGGCATTCCCTTTCTTTTTAAATTGCACCCATCAGTTGTAGACTCCCCAATCAAAGGAAACATTTTACCCTATCTATTTCTTTAATGATCTTGTGGTTTTCAATAAGATGACCTCTCATTCTTCAAAACTCTCGATTCTACAGGCCAAGTTTGTCCAATCTCTCTTCATAGGATAATATTAACACTCCCTCAATGGCAATGATTTCTCTCCTGAGATAAGGAGACCAAACCTGCACACAATAGTCCAGGTGCAGTTTAACCAAACACCTATACAACTGAAGCAAATCTTCACCATACCAATACTTAAATCCTCTTGCAATAAAGGCTAGCATTCAAATAGCCTTCTTAGTAGCTTTCTGCACCGACAAGCCAGCTGTCAGTGACTTATTCATAAAACACCGAGATAATTGTTTTCAATATTTCCACTTTGCAACTTATTACCATGTAAGAAATGTTCTGTACATTTGTCTTTCCTACCAGAGTGATAACTGCGCAGTCTTCCATATTATGTTCTGTCTGCCATGATCTTGCCCACTCACTGAGCCTGTCTAAATTCTCTTCAAACCACTTAACATCTTCTGTAAAACACATTTTCGTGCTGAGCTTTGTATAATCTGTAAATTTGCAAATATTACATTTGGTCCTACATGTTTCTGTCACTTCTATTAAAACCATGCCCTACACTATCTGGTGCCCTGTAAACAACTTCAACCAATGACTGCTGTCCTTTACTGATTTTTAGTTCTAATCAAATAGATTCCATATATTCTTCATCCAAATTGAAATCCTCCCTTTACTCAAGATCTTTCTAATCCCTTTTATCAGCACAACTCCATGTCCTTTTCTTTCTTTTCTGAACTTCATAAATGTCAAACATTCTTGAATATTCAGTTCACCGTGGTCACCATGCAGCTACAGTATCCAAAGCTCTGATGGTAGTAGTTTGAATATTCATGGCATGATCATCCATGACTTCGGGCTGAACATCCATCACAGATAGTGTTTGGCCTTTTTTGGTGCTGCAGAACACCAGAAACTGTATAACGATTAGGTTATCAATAGGTCTTGAAGAATTAACAGTGCTTCTTTGCTGCAAAGAATGAGTTTGAAGCTCTCAGCAAATCAATGTGCAAGGTTGGTATTAGAATCCTTGACAATGAATGCAGATCTTCTGTCAGGTCTGCAAAGACACAAAGAATTTCAGTAGTCATAAACGTCTGCCTTTTTCCGTGTTCCATCAAAACCGTGATCTGCATTCTCTGCAGTGAAACTAAGTGGCTTATGTTGAAAACATCTTCTCAGACTACTGTGAGATTGTGTGTCCCCTCTGTGCCATCCTTTCAACAGGTGCAGTGTCAAATCTGGTCTGATGGCTGTGAATGTGAGAGGGAGTGACAGTGTTTCATATCATCAGCCTTTTCTTCCTCTTTCCTTTGATTCCTTTCACCACTGCCTGGTCACTGTTATTGGTTAAAGAGCAAAAGGCATAAGCATATTGTTGCTAAGATGGGAGAAGAGAAAAGAAAGAGGTGTATTCTTAAAATTGCAGCTAGTAAATCAAACAGATTGTATGATATACCCGGTTCAATCATAATGCACCTTCCATTTAAGAAATGCAGACAACTTCAAGCTTGGCTTTGACTGGTGTGAGCCTCTCATGATTTTGCACCTCTTGCTCAAGCAGTCAGTCAGTAATGCATTCAGCATTGGCTGCATACCGGAATCACTTCAATGAATAGATAGTGTGAAGTTTGCTTGTTAAAAGTGTTAGAAACAATGGACAAAGATTAATTCTAAATTCCAAACCTGCATCAATTTTCAGGAAATATCAAATTTTGCAATTTAAATCCATTCTACACAAAACTTCAAACAATTGGCTATATTTTTCTTTCGCTAAGTTAATGAAATATAATCTTAATGAACCAAAATTATTTAAACCATTACAATATGTCAGCCTTGGTTTTTGAAAAAATAGTTATTTTCTCATTTCACTTTTCACATTGAAACACTGCTTGGACATATATGCTGTGGTTACACAAGTGTACCAGTCCTGTTTTCTATTAAGTTCATTTATTTGGTACATTAAGCAAGAATAACAAAACTGTAATGAAAAATGGTCATCTTCCATTCTCTGCACTAAGGCAAGTCAAACCCACAGCACCACGATATACATCATGGGTAAGACAAGGAGGCAGGTTCCAATTCACCCAGTCTGTACAAGGGTCAAATCCTGTGTCATTGGCATCAGTCTGATCTACATTGAACATCCTCGTCCCCAAAGAATCTCAGTTCTAGAGACAGCATGCACTTTTACATGTATGGTATATTCTAGAGATATGAATACTGATGCTAGTGGATCCACTTTTCTTTCCATCACATCGGCTAATGAGAAATCTCTTTACTCTTACTACCTGCCACTTGTATATATTGGAAGGAATTCAATCTATTTGACCTGTTAAGGGATGCGATGGCCTACTGATATCATTGCTGGACTGTTAATCCAGAGATGCTGGTAATATTCTGGAGACCAGAGTTCAACTGACATTCTTACCTGGTCTGGTCTACATGTGACTCCAGACCACAGCAATGTAGTGTGGCAATATGGCTCAGTGGTTAACATTGCTGTCTCACAGTGCCAGGGACCCAGGCTCAATTCCAGCCTCAGGTGACTGTGTGGAGTTTGCACATTCTCCCCGTGTCTGCGTGGGCTTCCTCCGGATGCTTCAGTTTCCTTCCACAGTCCAAAGATGCACAGGTTAGGTGGTTTGGCCATGCTAAATTGCCCATAGTGTCTATGGATGTACATTAGGCCGGTTAGCCACGTTAAACACAGGGCTGCAGGGATAGGGTAGGGTGGTGGAACGCTCTTTGTTTGATCGGTATGGACTGAATGGCCTGCTTCCACGCTGTAGGGGTTCTAGTAGTCTATGACTCTTAACTACCTTCTGGGCATTAGGGATCAGCAATAAATGCTAGTCTAGATGGTGATGCCCGCATCCCATGAATGAATAAAAAAATTATAAAGATACCTGCATTCGCAATAATCATTAGATAGAAGCACAAAGTGAATGATCCACCCTGGCCTACTTCAGAGGTCCCAAGCATCACGGAAACCAGTCTTCAGTCAATTTGATTCATTTCATGTGAGATCAGAAATTGTTGGAGCAAGTATTGCAAAATTCATGGGCCCTGACAATATTCCCTCAATAGTACTGAAGACCTGTGCTCCAAAACTTGCCAGATCTCTAGCCAAGATGTTCCAGCTCAGTTACAACACTGACTTCTACCTGACAATTGCCCAGGTATGCTGTGTACATAAAAAGCAGGACAAATCCAACCCTGCCATTTACCACTCCATCAGTCCACTCTCTATCATCAGTAAAGTGATGGAAGGAGTCATCAACAGTGCTGTCAAGCACTACCTGCTTAGCAATAACCTGCTCAGTGATACCCAGCTTGGGTTCCACCAGGGCCACTCAATTCAGCCTTGGTTTAATTCAGCCTCATTACAGCCTTGGTTCAAACATGGACAAAAGACCTGAATTCCAGAGATGAGATGATAGTGACAGCCTTCAGCATCAAGGCCAATTTGACCAAGAATGATATCAAAGAATCCTAGCAAGACTGAAATAATCATGAATCAAAGGGAATCTCTTTGCTGGTTGGAGCATACCTGCACATAGAAAGGTGGTTGTGTTTGGTGGAGGTTAGTCATCTCAACTCCAGGACATCTCTGCAGGGATTCCTCAGGGTGTTGTTTTTGGCTGAATCATCTTCAGCTGGTTCATCAATGACCTGCCCTCTATCATCAAGGTGAGAAGTGGGTGTGTTCACCGATGATTGCACAATGTTGACCACCGTTCATGGCTCCTCAGAGTATGCAACAAGGTCTGGACAATATTGACAAGTGGCAAGTAACATTCATGCCACATTAACTCCAGGCAATGAACATGGTCAATAATAGACAAACTAACCTCTGTCCCTTGACAATGCATGGTGTTACCATCACTGAATTCTCCAATATCAATATTCATGGGGTTACTATTTACCAGAAACTCAACTGGACTCACCATACAGTGGCTACAAGAGCAGGCCAGAGACTAGAAATATTGCAGTGAGTGATTCACCTCCTGTTCCCAAAAGAGCCTGTCCCTATCTACAAGGCACAAGCCAAGTGTGATGGTATACTCCCAACTTATCTGGGTGAATGCAGCATTACCAACACTCAAGGAGCTCGACAAATCCAGGACAAAGCAGCTCACTTGATTTGCATCACATCCATAAACATTCATTCACTTTACCACCGTACTCAGTAGCAGCAATACGTACTTTCTAGAGAATGTACTGCAGATTTTCACCAAAGATCCTAAGACAGCACCTTCCAAACCTACGAACAATACTGTCTAGAAAGACAGCTGATAAAGGAGAGCCCCATTACCTGCAAGATCCCCTCCAAGACACTCATGTTCCTGACTTGAAAATATATCATTGTTCCTGCAGTGTTGCTGAGTCAGGAACCCTGAATCCCCTCCTTAATGGCAGTGTGGGTTTACCTGCAGCACATGGACTGCAGTGCTACAAGAAAGCAGCTCACCGCCCCTCATCTGAAGAACAACTAGAGGCAGGCAATAAATGCTGGCCGAGCCAGTGATGCCCACATCCCATGAGTGAATTTAAAAAAATGAAATCCTCCATGAAACCTGACAAGATTCACACAACGAAAATATGGTAACATTCAGTCTGAAGTGACTGGTTAGAGTATAAGTTAATATGTACAATTTGACAAAAATTATACATATCATTTAAATTTAGTGAGCAATCTTATAATGATACAACAATTAAATTTTCTTAAGATTTGTAAACTACTTTGAATCTCAGGAATATTTAATTATGCACTTTATTATAAGTGTTACATGTAGTTAATCTCTTCCTAGTGTTGAGGGCTGTGTAATGTTTCATCCCGTTGTTCCTGCAAAAAAAAAATCAAACACCTTCTTAATAAGATTTGTCTCTTTCTCATTATATTGGTCTTTGCATTGGGTTGCAGTGGTTATTTCTTTTTCCTCAGTTCTTCTAACCTCCCCATTGAACAAAGAGTGGAATTATAACTTCATCTGCCGAGCAGAAACAGATTGAAGGGCAGTTAAAATTGCTCAAATTACTTATTGGTCATGGAGTCACCATGAACTGACCAATTGATATAGTTTAATAACAAGGGTTACCCTTCTGGGTATTGAGGATGAAAATTGGGAGAAATCATTTTTCTGAGAGGATCATGAATCTTTTGAATTCAGTTCACCAGACAACAGTATTAGTTGAATATTTCTAAGATAGAGACTGATATATTCTAGACGAACAAGTGAATGAGAGCTTATCAGGGTAGAAAAGAATGTGGCATAGAGGCCACAATCAGATCAGTTTGAGGGGCCAAATGCCTATTCCTACTTCTAATTGGTATATTTATATGTATTCTCAGTTTTAATTATCTGTACAATGGCAAAATCACCCACCTAAAGCCAATGGGTTCCTTTATTAAATACACATCTTGGTTACGTGTGATATCGCTCAAACCTGACTGTAATTTAAACTGAAAGACTTGAGCAGAAGACTGTAATGACCATCCCACCTCAAAGGATTGCCAAATCTCCAGCATTATCCTGGAATCTCTAGGAATTAAAAAATAATCCCTTGGATACTACTAAGGGTAACCCAGAAGAAAAAACCTAGAGATGTTTTAAAAAGTGTGAATTTCATTTACTTTGAACACTTTTGCTTACTAATCACAAAAGTATTGGGGTGGGATAAACATATGGCAGTTGAGGCAGGAGGTTGTGAAATTATACCTCCAGGAATACATCCAATCAGATGGAAAAGGATTGGGGTCAGAAGATGGCCACACAGTTAAATTTTGTCATCTATCCATTGGGATCTCCAAGTTAGTATCTGACATGTAGTAGTTTGGTATTTATTTTTGTTCGAGAATCGTTTGAAACTCTTGGCATTCTTGATTGTCTCTGGTGTGAGTATTCTTGGAGGAGAATAATTGAATACTTTACTAAGTCTTTTCTAAATAATAGTTTATTTACATTATGCTAACTGTACACATTTAGATTCAGCATAAGTTCCAGACACTTGTATCTCTCTTCCAAGGGTTTCCATACCACATGATCTATTGTATCACCACTGACAAAGACTAAACTTTCCTGTTACATGGCCAAGAGTTATCTCTTTACTCTCCAATAACAAGTTGAAGGGCATCTGAAAATATATATTTGCTAATGTCTTTTCTAATTCTTATTCAATATACAATACCATGCAAAAAGTTTAGTTAAGTACTAGTAGTAGTTATGCTAAATGAAAGCACTTACAACAGACGTCCCATGACTATGACAGGTCATAGTGCACATTACATTTACAGATGCATTTCTCTAAACATCCCAAGCATCCTTAAAAAAACAAAAATGCATTTTCATGTGCTATCATTTGCAGTTACAATTTACCCACTATTAACGAACAGTCAAGTAAATTGAACAAAATTGTGTTAATATTCATCTGTTGTACTTTCTTCAGTCTCTGCATATGAACTGCATGCATAATTTTTTAAGTCATGCAGGTCTTCTAATGATACACATATATATTGTTGGTAGCTGTTCATCTGCTCTAAGCTCATGGGTGATGTTCCTTTACTACAGGGCATGTTGGTCCATGGTGAGGGCTGTTGTTTTGGTATCAGGTGTTGCTGATCCATTGCCCTAGTTGAGGATCAGTGGACCTCTAGAGCTGATAGGTGTTCTGTATTCTGTGCAGTGAACGAATTGTGCAGTTTGTTAGCTGTCTACAGTGAAGGACTGACTTCTGTAGTTGTACATATAAATGCATGGATATAATAATATATCCAGTCATTCATGTTCACTATGTACAGTCAAGGTATTAATATTCTACATAGGTGCTACCTTGCACATGGGCTAACTTTAGTTGATAGCATTGAATGTTTGAACTCAGACTTTCTCCAATGCTTAGCTGTGCTGATGATCTTGCATCTCTATTAAAATGAAATGTGGTAATTGTCATTTAACTTTGATTTTTTTCTACTCATTCCTTTTGCTTCAATTGGCTTCAGAAGTTTTTGTTTAAGCTGTTTAAAAAATAGTTTGGATGCAATGTGATATTAGGTTAGACTTTCAGTACCTTCAGGTGTCAGTATGTGATTGCCTTGTTCAAATGTTTGAGATTCCCTTGGTGGTTTTCACTGATGACACAACCTTTCCTTTTAACTGGAGATAATGTGGCGATGGTTTATGATGTCGATTTTCCTAATCATTTAAGAAGGACTAGAATTCTTCACTCATGAATTGAGGGCCTGTCTCGCTCATCATAGTCTGAATGCTGTAATATGCTTTCAAGAATTCTATAAACTTGGTGGTAGTCATTGATGTCAGTTGATCAATTGGAAAAAGATATTCAATCTTGCAAAAGTAGAGAGATCTACTCTAATCTTCATCCATGGTCTCTCTGGGATGTTAAGTGTCATGATTAATTTTCTAGCTTGTTTAGCTTGATATTCATTACAAAGTACTGCACTGGCTGATACAGTCCTTTACCTCATGTTCTTGTTTGGCTAGTAGAACATTTCTGTTTGATGAAGCGTTACTGTACTTGAAACGTTAACTCTGTTTTCTTCCCACAGATGTTGCCAGACATGTTGACTTGCTCCTCGCAATTTCAGTACTTGTTTTAGAGCATTTCTCCTGTCTTGCTCAGATGAGGTGAAACTCCTTGATATTTACATAGATGTATTTCAACATTTCTTTTACTCATGTCCTTCATGATAATGTCTTGTTCTTCATGATAATGTCTTGTCTGGAAGATGCAATCTTGGGCCACAATTTCATGTCTGTATACTCTATACTCTCTTATATCAACAGGCATGTCCTCGATTGCTTCAGCCTATATTTTCTTCACTACTTCCTGCAACATTTGGAGTACTTCATCTTGTCAGAATTTGCTTAATTTGAAGAAGATGCTTGCCTTTCAGGTTCATTGTCTATGTTGGTTAATGGGTTCCGCAGCATGCCAACCTCTTGCACCTTTTTGTATGTAGAAGAGTTCCCATTCTGTCTCAGTATCATCTAATTTATTTATAAGGACTGCTGTTCTTGACAGAACCTCTGCAATGTACATCTGTTTCCCTTGCTTTTACATCACACCCAAATGATATCTCTGCCAGGAAAATAATATTATTTGCAGACACTTTGGAGCAGATGGAAGTGGTTGAAGAGATATTTTGAAGTTGCTTGTGGTCAGCCACTGGTCACTTTGTCTCTTCCAAATAGGTATTGATTAAAATACGCACGCAGGTAATAGCCAAGCACTCTTTCTCAATCTGTGCTTAATGTCATTCAGTTTAGGATAAAGGCCTGAAATCTGAATACAGGCTGAAGTAACTAGTTATAGTCAGAAACAACCATTTAATACATGCTGTTACTAACATAGGCAGCAATAAAATGGCTTCTAGATGCAAATAACATAACAAAATGGCCTCGAGGCTGCAAATTGGCAATTCTGCTTAAAACTGCATTCCTGAATTAACCATAGTGTGTTTTAGCAAAGATTAGCAGACAATGCTTCCCTAATAGCATAGAAATAACTAGACTAAACAGGACATTACTAACCATCCTAAGTGACCTTGCAAATGCAGGTGCAAAGAATAGTTTCACAAGATAGGGGTGGCACGGTCGCTCAGTGGTTAGCTCTGCTGCCTTACAGCACCAGGGTCCCAGGTTTAATTCCTGCCTCGGGTGACTGTCTGTGTGGAGTTTGCACATTCACACTGTGTCTGTGTGGGTTTCCTCCCCAAGTCCAAAGATGTGCAGGTCAGGTGTATTGGCCATTCTAAATTGCCCATAGGTTAGGTGCATTAGTCAGAGGGAAATGGGTCTGGGTGGGTTATTCTTTGGAGGGTCGGTGTGGACTTGTTGGGCCGAAGGGCCTGTTTCCACACTGTAGGGAATCTAAGATAAGGGTGCTTGAATGTGGCAAGTAAAGTTGGTTCCCAAGAAATATCATTGTCAGTAAAGCCATTTCGTTAAATTTGATCGATAATTGTTTAAATTTGCTCTGTAATTATGGCGATACCCCTTTTCAAAAAAAGATATAAAAATGTCTTTGTGTTAAGCCATGTGTGCAGCTTCTCCTTGGTGACACAGAAGTGTTGAACCTTTGTGTTGGCTGGACAACCTGTACCCAGCCATGATAATTAAAGTGTGAAATCTTACAGAGCCAGACTGAATGCTAGTGCTTATTGACTGATCGTGGAACAGAGAGACCCCCGGGGAGTCCAGATCTTCAATTGCACGGTGACTTAACAGTTGATGTCATTACACCTCAGCACTGGTGTCATCATTAGTTGCTTGATTCTAATGAAAGTGCTTCTTCTGTGTCCCAAAAGCACAGTACATATTTAGCAATGAGCTTGTGTAAGGTTCAATCTCTGATGCTAAATTAGGCAAAAGCTTTGCTAGATAGTTCACAAAGCGAGGAAATCGTTGTGTCTTTGTCATACCTCATATAGTCATCGAGAGGTACAGCATGGAAACAGATCCTTCAGTCCAACCCGTCCATGCTGACCAGATATCCCAACCCAATCTGGTCCTACCTGCCAGCACTCGACCCATATCCCTCCAAACCCTTCCTATTGATATACCCATCCAGATGCCTTTTAAATGCTGTAATTATACCAGCCTCCACCACTTCCTCTGGCAGCTCATTCCATACACGACCACCCTCACTCATCTCCAATTCATATCTCATCTTGTTTGAATCTGGGCAAAGTCCTTATGCTGTCATGATCTCTGCACTTGTATACAGGTATCTTCTACTGGATCAGCTTTAGGTTGTTCAGCTTCAGGTTCACTCCACAACCACCTGATAAAGGAGCAGTGCTCCAAAAGCTCGGGCTTCCAAATAAACCTGTTGTGTGATTTTTAACTTTGTCCACCCCAGCCCAGCACTGGCATCTCCAAATCATGTCGACCAACAAGCTGGTGATTAACAATTCAGGTGATTAACAACTGGTGATTGGATCAGCTCAGAGCTGATACACGTTATAGCTTCCTGAGTAGTAAGTTTCTCCTGTTTTACCACAGATGCTCTCATAATGCCTCAAACACACAATTGGGTTAACTCCAGGAAAGGTAAGAAAGGTAGGCAGTTGAAGTTCTGTGGCTATCCCCATTTCAAACAAGTATGATGTTTTGGAAAATGTAGGGGATGATCGATTCACAGGGGAATGTAGCACAAACAGCCAAGTTTCTGGTATTGAGACTGGCTCTAATGTAATGAGGGGTATGTTGGGTTCCAAGAGATCAATTGTGTTAGGGGACTCTAGTCCAAGATACAGACAGATGTTTCTGTGGTCAGCAGCAAAAAATCAGAATGATGTGTTTCTTCCCTGGTGCCAGGGTCAAGGATGTCTCTGAGAGGGTGCAGTATGTTCGCACAGGGGACACGGGCCAGCAAGAGGTCATTGTCCACATTGGAACCAAGGATAGGAAGGAAAAAGGTTGAGATTCTGAAGGGAGATTACAGAGAGTTAGGCAGGAATTTAAAAAGGAGGTCCTTGAGTGTCGTAATAGTTGGATTACTTCCAGTGCTACGAGCTAGTGAGGGCAGGAATAGCAGGATAGAGCAGATGAATGAATGGCTGAGGAGCTTGTGTATGGGAGAAGGATTCACATTTTTGGATCGTTGGAATCTCTTTTGGAGTAGAAGTGACCTATACAAGAAGGACGGATTGCACTTAAATTGGAAGGGGACTAATATACTATCAGGGACATTTGCTAGTGCTGTTTGGGAGAATTTAAACTAGTAAGGTGGGGGGGGGGGGGGGTAGGATGCAGGGAGATAGTGAGGAAAAAGTTCAATCTGAGACTGGTACAGTTGAGAACAGAAGCGAGTCAAACAAACAGTCAGGGCAGGCAGGGACAAGATAGGACTAATAAATTAAACTGTACTTATTTCAATGCAAGGGGCCTAACAGGGAAGTTAGGGCATGGTTAGGAACATGGGACTGGGATATCATAGCAATTACAGAAACTTGGATCAGGGATGGGCAGGACTGGCAGCTTAATGTTACAAATGCTATAGGAAGGATAGAAAGGGAGGCAAGAGAGGAGGGAGAGTTGCATTTTTGATAAGGGATAGCATTACAGCTGTGCTGAGGGAGGATATTACCAGAATACATCCAGAGAAGTTATTTGGGTGGAACTAAGAAAAGGATGATCACCTTATTGGGATTGTATTACAGAACCCTGTAATATGGGTGGCACGGTGGTAAGCACTGTTGCCTCACAGCGCCAGAGACCTGATTTCAATTCCTGCCTCAGGCGACTGACTGTGTGGAGTTTGCACATTCTCCCCGTGTCTGCATGGGTTTCCTTCGGGTGCTCCGGTTTCCTCCCTCAGTCCAAAGATGTGCAGGTCAGGTGAATTGGCCATGCTAAATTGCCCATAGTGTTAGGTAAGGGGTAAATGTAGGGGTATGGGTGGGTTGCGCTTCGGCGGGTCGGTGTGGACTTGTTGGGCCCAAGGGCCTGTTTCCACACTGTAATCTAATCTAATCTAAAAAACCCCTAATAGTCAGAGGGAAATTGAGAAACAAATTTGTAAGGAGATCTCAGCTATCTGTAAGAATTATAGGGTGGTTAAGGTAGGGGATTTTAACGTTCCAAACATACACTGGGACTGCCATAGTGTTAAGGGTTTAGATGGAGAGGAATTTGTTAAGTGTGTACAAGAAAATATTCTATTCAGTATGTGGATATATCTACTAGAGAAGTGCAATGCTTGACCTACTCTTGGGAAATAAGGCAGAGCAGGTAACTGAGGTGTCAGTGGAGGAATTTAAAATACTGATGGAAAAGGATAGCTCAGATCTAAAAGTTGAAGTTCTAAACTGGCGAAAGGTCAATTTTGGTGATATGAGGCAATAACTTCCAAAAGCTGATTGGGGGCAGATGTTTGCAGGTAAAGGGACAGCAGGAAAATGGGAAGCCTTCAGAAATTAAACAATGAGAATCCAGAGAAAGTACATTCCTGTTAGGGTGAAAGGAAAGGCTGATAGGTGTAGGGAAGGCTGGATGACTAAAGAGATTGAGGGTTTGGTTAAGAAAAAGAAGAAAGCATATGTAAGGATAGATCGAGTTAATCCTTAGAAGAGTATAAAGGCAGTAGGAGTATACTTATGAGGGAAATCAGGATGGCAAAAAGGGGACATGAGATAGCTTTGGCAAACTGAATTAAGGAGAATCCAAAGGGTTTTTACAAATACATTAAGGACAAAAGGATAACTAGGGATAGAATAGGGCCCCCTCAAAGATCAGCAAGGTGGCCTTTGTCTGGAGTCGCAGAAAATGGGGGAGATACTAAACGAGTATTTTAGATTAGATTAGAGTAGGTTAGATTAGATTAGATTATTTACAGTGTGGAACAGTATTTACTGTGGAAAAGGGCATGGAAGATATAGAATATAGGGAAATAGATAGTGACATCTTGAAAAATGTCCATATTACAGAGAAGGAAGTACTGGATGTCTTGGAACAGGTAAAGGTGGATAAGTCCCCAGGACCTGATCAGGTGTACCCTAGAACTCTGTGGGAAGCTAGAGAAGTGATTCTTGGGCCTCTTGCTGAGATATTTGTATCATCGATTGTCACAGGTGAGGTGCCGGAAGACTGGAGAAGGGTGGTAAGGACAAGCCAGGGAACTGTAGACCAGTGAGCCTGACATTGGTGGTGGGAGGGAATCCTGAGGGATAGGATGTACATGTATTTAGAAAGGCAAGGACTGATTAGGGATTGTCAACATGGCTTTGTGGGTGGGAAATCTTATCTCACAAACTTGATTGAGTTTATTGAAGACGTAACAAAGAGGATTGATGAGGGCAGAGTGGTAGATGTGATCTATATGGAATTCAGTAAGGCGTTCGACAAGGTTCCCCATGGGAGGCTGATTAGCAAGGTAAGATCTCACAGAATACAAGGAGAACTAGCCATTTGGTTACAGAACTAGCTCAAAGGTAGAAGACAGAGGGTGGTGGTGGAAGGTTATTTTTCAGACTGGAGGCCTCTGACCAGTGGAGTGCCACAAGGATCGATGCTAGGTCCACTACTTTTCATCATTTATATAAATGATTTGGATATGAGCAAAAGAGGTATAGTTAGTAAGTTTGCAGATGACATCAAAATTGGAGGTGTAGTGGACAGCGAAGAAAGTTACCTCAGATTACAACGGGATCTTGATCAGATGGGCCAATGGGCTGAGAAGTAGCAGATGGAGTTTAATTCAGATAAATGCGAGGTGCTGCATTTTAGGAAAGCAAATCTTAACAGGACTTGTGCACTTAATGGTAAGGTCCTAGGGAGCGTTGCTGAACAAAGAGACCTTGGTCTGCAGGTTCATGGCTCCTTGAAAGTGGAGTCGCAGGTAGATAGGATAGTGAAGAAGGTGTTTGGTATGCTTTCCTTTATCGGTCAGAGTATTGAGTACAGGAATTGAGAGGTCATATACAGGACATTGGTTAGGCCACTGTTGGAATATTGCGTGCAATTCTGGTCTCCTTCCTATCGGAAAGATGTTGTGAAACTTGAAAGGGTTCAGAAAAGATTTACAAGGATATTGCCCAGGTTGGAGGATTTGAGCTATAGAGAGATGCTGAACAGTCTGGGGCCTGTTTTCCCTGCAGCGTTGGAGGCTGAGGGGTGACCTTATAGAGGCATGGATAGGATAATATGACAAAGTCTTTTCCCTGGTGTGGGTGAGTCCAGGACTAGAGGGCATAGGTTTAAGATGAGAGGAGAAAGATATAAAAGAGACCTAAGGGGCAAAGTTTTCACACAGATGGTGGTACGTGTATGGAATGAGCTGCCAGAGGAAGTGATGGAGGTTAATACAATTGCAACATTTAAAAGGCATTTGGATAGGTACATGAATAGGAAGGGTTTGGAGGGATATGGGCCAAGTGCTGGCAGGTGGGACTAGTTTGGGTTGGGATATCTCGTTGGCATGGACGGGTTTACTGAAGGGTCTGTTTCCGTGCTGTACACCTCTATGATTCTATGAAACAATCCTATTTCTGAGATCATCTTTCAGTTATCCAGGATTCAGCCATATATCTGAATGTTGCCACACACTGATCAGCATTCTTTCTCTCCTCCAAGTCCTGATGTTGAACATGTAGCCTTCATATGTAACTTCAGAAGAAGGTTTGAAATATGTCTTCAATCTGACTTTTCTGCTTTTCATTGAAGTCTAGGATGCAGTAAATCCTGTGCAAGCAAATAAGACAAATGTAATGAAGCCAATTACCACTCTATCAATCTCAGGTCAATCATCAGCTAAGTGATGGAAGCATCCTCAATGGTGCTATCAAGCAGCACTTCCACAGCAATAACACACCCATTTACACTAAATTTAGGTTAGACCAAGCTCCTAACCTCATTAGAGATTTGTCCCAAATATTGACAAAGGAGCTGAACTCTAGAGGTGAGGGAGAGTGACTGTCCTTGACCGCAAGACAACATTTTACCAAGCATTGCATCAGTGAGCCCTAGCAAAGAGTCCTGGAATCAAGGAGAATTAGGGGAAACATTCCAATATTGTACCAAACTATTCCCACTAAATTTGACAATGCAATTTAGCATTAGGACAAATTTTGTAAAATATTAAGATCATCTTTTGAAAGTTTCCATCCCTCTTTAAACATTGTTTGCTACCAAACTTTCTTCGACCTGCCAGCTCCTGGTCTGCAAATTCAAATGTTTGTCCATAAACAAAATACTTTGGAAAATTAATCACCCTGTTTCTAATGTGCTTTGACTTAAGCCTGATTACTGCACTTCTTTATGATTTGTTATAGCAGCCTAGCTTCCCATCTGGTGTGTGTATGAAATTGCTTTGATTATTTTTATGCATTTCAGAAACAAACAATGTTCAAACATAGAGGCAAATAAAAGAGTAAAATAAAATGGAACAGACACATGGATATAATCCAGTATTTGTGGCATATCTAAATTACATTAAAATTCATATTTGTCTGCTCATTAATTTTCCCTCTTCTTATCTGAAATGTTTTCCTGTTTTTGTCACATTTGCGGCAGAATCTGAGGCAACACCCTACTCTTACAGTGCCTAAAACCTCAGGATTTAAATACCCAAGAATATCTGCTGCATTTACAAATCTTAGTGTTCTACATGATAAAAGACTACCTGTTGCCTTTCTAATATCTGTGCCAATCTAAGCATCTGCAACAGCCTCCCAGTCTTGTCTGTGGTGATCACATACCACAAAGTTAAAGGATCACTCTAGCCTCCACTTCATAGTTCAGATCCCACCCACTTGCATCCTTACTCAATCAGAGAGGAAAGTGGTCAACAATCCACCTTCCTAAAAGAACAGATGGATTGAATCTTTCAACTCTAACTGCTCCTACTGGGAATTCAAACTTCTTAACACTTATCTGAAATCAGACCTCTCCATAGAGAAATGCCTGTTATCTAGTGTATATTCTCTTCCCTGACAAGCACCATTTTAAAAAAAACAATTGGTACACTGAAGTATCCAATTATCTATGCAACTCGTGCAATCCAAAAAAAGCAGGAAACCACAGGACAGTTAGTCTAACACCTGTTATAACAAAAATGCTAGAATCTA
The DNA here is from genome assembly GCF_047496795.1 of Chiloscyllium punctatum. Lineage (NCBI taxonomy): Eukaryota > Metazoa > Chordata > Chondrichthyes > Orectolobiformes > Hemiscylliidae > Chiloscyllium > Chiloscyllium punctatum. The sequence goes on along the minus strand of NC_092747.1, from coordinate 59,816,353 downwards.
TTATTAAGGAATAGGAATTCATTTAGAAAATCATATTAAATACAGAATCAACATTAGTTTGTGATCAGAAATAGTTGAACTAATTTGTCTCAAAGTTAAAAATCACACAACACCAGGTTATAGTCCAACAGGTTTAATTGGAAGCACACTAGCTTTTGGAGCGACGCTCCTTCATCAGGTGATTGTGGAAGGCTCAATCCTAAAACACAGAATTTATAGCAAAAATTTACAATGTGATGTAACTGAAATTATACAATGAAAAATACCTTGATTGTCTGTTGAGTCTTTCATCTGTTTGAATACCATGATAGTTTCACTTCTTTCATGTGTAAATCACAAAACCTTTTTTTTAAAAAGTTGCATTCTCAGGTTAGCTGTAACAATGGGTGAGAGCTAGACAATATGTTGAAGGTGTTAGCCCCCTGTGTTCTCATGATGTTTAGATTGATTCTAATCTAAAAAGTGAGATAACAGAGTTTTACATGAATTCATACAGTTTTTGAGCAAAGTACAATGTAACTCTAAAGGTACAAATTCACCCCACAAAATATATGTGTGCATGTGGGTCTTTGTGTGTGTGTGTGTGTGTGTGTGTATAGTGAGTGTAGAGTGTCTTAAGTCCGTGAAGGGGTGCATGTGTGAGGACAACTCCATACAACCATGTCACGGTAGGCGTTGCAAGACGTGTCAGAGTGTGGACATGGATACCACCATTACACGTGGGAACACCTCCCACCTTGTACATGGCAGGTACTCATGTGACTCAACCAACATTGTCTATCTTATACGTTGCAGGCAAGGATGCCCTGGAGCATGGTACTTTGGGAAAATCGAGCAAAGGCTACGACAACGGATGAATGGGCACCACACAACAATCAACAGTTAGGAATGTTCCCTCCCAATTGGGGAACACTTTCAGTGGTCCAGGACATTTGACCTCAGACCTTCGGATGACCATCCTCCAAGGCGGACTTTGGGACAGTTGGCGGCGAAAATGGCCGAGTAGAGGCTGATAGCTAAGTTCGGTACCCATAGGGAGGGCCTCAACCGGGACCTTGGGTTCATGTCACATTACAGGTGATCACCATTGCACTATATACACATTCAGGCACTCCTACACACACACACACAACACACACAGGCACTCCCATACACACATACACACGGACACACATATACACAGACACCCACGCACACCCTTACAGACACACACACTCCCACACTGACACGGGCATCCTCTCAGAGACTTAGACCACTCTACACTCATGCACACACACATACACTCTCTCTCACAGACACAACCCCCCACACCAGACACGCACACACTCACACATGCACCCCCTCACAGACTTAAGACACTCTACACTCACTACACACACACACACACATACATTCTCTCTCACACTCACAACCCCCAACCCAGACAGACAGACACACACACACACACACACACACACACACACACACACACAAAGACCCACATGCACACATATATTTTGTGGGGTGAATTTGTACCTTTAGAGTTACATTATACTTTGCTCAAAAACTGCATGAATTCATGTAAAACTCTGTTATCTCACTTTTTAAATTAGAATCAATCTAAACATCATGACATGTTCCCTAAAGCGCTCTGCTAGGAGGCAAGGACAGAATGCCCCTGGTGCTCACCTTCCACCCTACCAACCTTCGCATAAACCAAATCATCCGTCGACATTTCCGCCACCTCCAAAAAGACCCCACCACCAGGGATATATTTCCCTCCCCACCCCTTTCCGCCTTCCGCAAAGACCGTTCCCTCTGTGACTACCTGGTCAGGTCCACGCCCCCCTACAATCCACCCTCCCATCCTGGCACCTTCCCCTGCCACCGCAGGAATTGTAAAACCTGCGCCCACACCTCCTCCCTCACCTCCATCCAAGGCCCTAAAGGAGCCTTCCACATCCATCAAAGTTTTACCTGCACATCCACTAATATCATTTATTGTATCCGTTGCTCCCGATGCGGTCTCCTCTACATTGGGGAGACTGGACGCCTCCTAGCAGAGCGCTTTAGGGAACATCTCCAGGACACCCGCACCAATCAACCACACCGCCCTGTGGCCCAACATTTCAACTCCCTCTCCCACTCTGCCGAGGACGTGGAGGTCCTGGGCCTCCTTCATTGCCGCTCCCTCACCACCAGACGCCTGGAGGAAGAATGCCTCATCTTCCGCCTCGGAACACTTCAACCCTAGGGCATCAATGTGGACTTCAACAGTTTCCTCATTTCCCCTTCCCCCATCTCACCCTCGTTCCAAACTTCTAGCTCAGCACTGTCCCCATGACTTGTCTTACCTGCTTATCTCCTTTTCCACCCATCCACTCCACCCTCTCCTCCCTGACCTATCACCCTCATCCCCTCCCCCACTCACCCATTGTACTCTATGCTACTTTCTCCCCACCCCCACCCTCCTCTAGCTTATCTCTCCACGCTTCAGACTCCCTGCCTTTATTCCTGATGAAGGGCTTTTGCCCGAAATGTCGATTTTACTGCTCCTCGGATGCTGCCTGAACTGCTGTGCTTTTCCAGCACCACTAATCCAGAATCTGGTTTCCAGCATCTGCAGTCATTGTTTTTACCTAGTCTTTGCAAAATGTTGATTTGGGTCATCTTCTCAGTTCACCCAGGCAAAGGCAGCAATATTTTCAATTCAGCTTCCGACTATTTGGGCTTCCAGAAGCAGGTGTATCAGATTCAGCAGGGAGATTTTAAATCTTCATACTGTCTCAGTAGCAGCCCAGAGCAATCTCTCAGAAAACCTGTTTTTAAAAAAAACACCTTAATTCCCGTTCCATCCTGGGAGACTGGTTGACTCTTCCAAAGGCCTGAATTACCTTTCAACAATTGCCATCTGCTTGAACACATGGTCTCTTCCAGACTTGTTGGAAATTATTCCAAGGAACTGACCATATTAATAGCCACCTTCTTTTCTTATTCACTTGTGGGACATGGGTATTGCTGGTTGGCCGGCATTTAATGCCCATCTCTTATTGCCCTTGTGAAAATTATGGTGAGTTGTCTTCTTAAACCGCTGCAGCCTACATGAAGTAGCCCTCAGGGAGAAAATGTCAGGACTTTGACCCAGAAACAGTGAAGGGGAGGCAATGGTCTAGTGGTATTATCGCTGGACTTTAAATCCAGAGACCCAGGTAATGTTCTTGCCATGACAAATGGTGGAATTTGAGTTCAACAAATAACTGGAATTAATGAGTCTAATAATAGCCATGAATCCATTGTCAATTGTCAGAAAAACCCTTCTGGTTCAGTAATGTCCTTTAGGGAAGGTAACTGTCGTTCTGATCAACATGTGACTCAGCAATGTGATTGGCTCTTAACTGCCCTCTGCGCAATTAGATTAGATTACTTACAGTGTGGAAACAGGCCCTTCAGCCCAACAAATCCACACCGACCCGCCGAAGCGCAACCCACCCATTCCCCTACATTTACGCCTTTACCTAACACTACAGGCAATTTAGCATGGCCAATTCACCTGACCTGCACATCATTGGACTGTGGGAGGAAACCGGAGCACCTGGAGGAAATCCACGCAGACACGGGGAGAATGTGCAAACTCCACACAGTCAGTCGCCTGAGTCGGGAATTGAACCCGGGTCCCTGGCGCTGTGAGGCAGCAGTGCTAACCACTGTGCCACCGTGCCGGCCTGGGGAGGGCAAAAAGGTGTTGGCCTAGCCAGTGATGGGTTTATCCCATGAATGAATACAAAATATATAAATATATTTTGAAGTCAGAATGGTGAGTGGATTGGATGGGAATTTGCAGGGGTTGGTATTCCCATCTATCTTATCCTTCTAGATGGAAGTGGTTGTAGGTTTGGAAGGTGCTAGCTAAGGACCTTTGGTGAATTTCTGCAGTGCATCTTGTAGGTAGTCCACGCTGCTGCTACTCAGCATTGGTGATGGAGTGGGTAGAGTTTGTGAATGTGTTGTCAATCAACCGGTGTCAAGCTTCATGAGTGCTGTTGGAGCCACACCCATCCAGGCAAGTGGAAAGTATTCCATCACACTCCTGACTTGACCTTTGTCGACAATGGATGGGGTTTTGGGGAGTCAGGAGATGAGTTACTCGCCACAGTATTCCTAGCCTCTGATACGTTCTTGTAGCCACTGTCTTTATGTGATGAGTTCAGTTGAGTTTCTGATCAATGGTAACCCCAAGGATGATGCCCGTGGAGGAGTATGATTAAACTGATTTTTGTTGGAGATGGTTATTGCTTGTGATTTGTGTGGTGTGAATTTTACATGCACTTGTCAGCCCAAGTCTGGACATTGTCCAGATCTTGCTGCATTTGAATATGTGGACTGCTTCAGTATCTGAGGAGTAGTGAATAGTGCTGATCATTGTGCAGTCATTGGTAAACATCTTCTTTCTGACGCTATGAAGGAGGGAAGGTAATTGATACAACAGCTGAAGATTATTGGGCCTTGGACACTACCCAGAGGATCTCCTGCAGAGACGTCCTGGAGCTAAGATGACTAACCTCCAACAATCACAACCATCTTCTTATGTGCCCAGATATAACTCCAATCAAGAGAATGTTTGCCCCCTAATACCCATTGATTCCAGTGTCGCATGGGCTCCACGCTCAGTCAAATGCAGTATTCTGCTATTTGTTTAAACATAATACTTCTTCCACTGTGCTGTGTCTGATAGAATCTTTTTAATCAAGGTTCAGCTACAGTTAGCCTCCAGACAAGGCCTCACAAACAAACAAAGCTAGTTTGATCTGTTTGTTTCTTTTTACCACAAGCTGTCTCAAAGTCCACAAGTCATTTCTACCTAACAGTTCAAAGTTGATAAATGAATAAAGCAGATTGGCTAGTATGCTTAGATCACATATGATTCAGAGGAGCTAGTTAATTGGTTGCAGAATTGGCTTGATTGTAGGGGGCGGAGGGTGGTGGTAGACGGTTGCTTTTCGGACTGGAGGCCTGTGAACAGTGGTGTGCAACAAGGATCAGTGCTGGGTCGACTGCTTTTAGTCATTTATATAAATTAGTTGGATATGCACACAGGAGGCACGGTTAGTTTGCAGATGACATCATAATTGGTGGTGTAGTAGACAGTGAAGAATATTATCTCAGAATACAGCGAGACATTGAAGAGATGGGACAAAGGGCCAAGAAGTGGCAGTTGGAGTTTAATTTAGATAAATGTGATGTGTTACCTTTTGGTAAGGCAAACCAGGGCAACACATATACAGTTAATGGTAGGGCCTTGGAGAGTGTTGCTGAACAGAGAGACCTAGGTGTACAGATACACAGTTTCTAGAAAATGGAGTCACAGGTGGACAGGGTGGTGAAGAAGCTGTTTGGCACGCTTGCCTTCGTTGGTCAGAACATTGAGTAAAGGAGATGGGACATCATGTTGTGGCATTGACGAGATCCCTTTTGGAATATTGCATATAATTCTGGTCGCCCTTCTTTCAGAATGATATTTTTAAATTTGAGAGGGTGCAAAAAAGATTTACAGGAGGTTGCTGGATTTGAAGAGTTTGAGCTATAGGGAAGGCTGAATAGCTGGGGCTTTTTTCATAGAGTCATAGAGATGTACAGCATGGAAACAGACCCTTCAGTCCAACTCGTCCATGCCGACCAGTATCTTTACCTAATCTAGTCCCATTTGCTAGCACTTGGTCCTTCTAAAGTCTTTCTATTCATATACCCAGATGCCTTTTAAATATTGTAATTGTACCAGGCTCCACCAGTTCCTCTGGCAGTTCATTCCATACACCACTCTCTATGTGAAAACATTGCCCCTTAGGTCCCTGAGCATCGGAAGCTGAGGGATGGCCATATAGTGGTTTATAAAATCATGAACAGCATGGATAGAGTGAATAGCCAAGGTCTTTTTCCCAGAGTGGGGAAGTCCATAATTCGAGAGCATTGGTTTAAGGTGAGAGAAGAAGGATTTAAAAAGGATCTGAGGGATAACATTTTCACCCAGAGTCATAGAGTCATAGAGATGTACAGCATGGAAACAGACCCTTCGGTCCAACCTGTCCATGCCAACCAGCTATCCCAGCCCATTCTAGTCCCACCTGCCAGCATCCGGCCCATATCCCTCCAAAATATTCCTATTCATAGACCCATCCAAATGCCTCTTAAATGTTGCAATTGTACCAGCCTCCACCACATCCTCTGGCAGCTCATTCCATACACATATCACCCTCTGTGTGAAAAAGTTGCCCCTTAGGTCTCTTTTATATCTTTCCCCTCTCACCCTAAACCTATGCCCTCTAGTTCTGGACTCCCCGACCACAGGGAAAAGACTTTGTCTATTTATCCTATCCATGCCCCTCATAATTTTGTAAACCTCTACAAGGTCAACCCTCAGCCTCCGACGCTCCAGGGAAAACAGCCTCAGCCTGTTCAGCTTCTCCCTATAGCTCAGAGCCTCCAACTCTGGCAACATCCTTGTAAATCTTTTCTGAACCCTTTCAAGTTTCACAATATCTATTCGATAGGAAGGAGACTAGAATTGCATGCAATATTCCAACAGTGGCCTAACCAATGTCCTGTACAGCTGCAACATGACCTCCCAATTCCTGTACTCAATACTCTGACCAATAAAGGAAAGCATACCAAACGCCTTCTTCACTATCCTATCTACCTGCGACTCCACTTTCAAGGAGCTATGAACTTGCACTCCAAGGTCTCTTTGTTCAGCAACACTCCCTAGGACCTTACCATTAAGTGTATAAGTCCTGCTAAGATTTGCTTTCCCAAAATGCAGCACCTCACATTTAGCTGAATTAAACTCCATCTGCCACTTCTCAGCCCATTGGCTCATCTGATCAAGATCCTGTTGTAATCTGAGGTAACCCTCTTCGCTGTCCAGTACACCTCCAATTTTGGTGTCATCTGCAAACTTACTAACTGGGTGGCGCATGTATGGAATAAGCTGCCAGAAGAAGTTGTGGAGGCTGGTACAATTAAAACATTTAATAGGCATTTGGATGGGCATATGAATAGGAAGGGTTTAGATGATTATGAGCCAAATGCTGGCAAATGGGACTAGATTAACTGAGGATATCTGGTTGGCATGGACAAGTTGAACCAAATGTTTTGTTTCTGTACTGTACATCTCTATAACTCTATAAATAGGAGCAGGAGTAGGCCATCTGGCCTCTCAAGCCTGCTCCGCTATTCAAGAGGATCATGGCTAATCTTTTCGTGGAGCTGAAAATGTGTTGCTGGAAAAGCGCAGCAGGTCAGGCAGCATCCAAGAAACAGGAGAATCGACGTTTCGGGCATAAGCCCTTCTTCAGGAATCTTTTCGTGGACTCAGTCCCATTTCCCCGCAATAACCTTTAATTAATTCCTTTCGTGTTCAAAAGTCTATCTTTGCCTTAACAGCATTCAATGAAGCAACCTCAACTGGTTCACTGGGCAGGGAATTCCACACATAAGACAAAAACAATCAGGAAGGCATGTAAGGAAGATAAAACCCGGAGTCGATAGAGGCACATGGGCAAGTTAAGTGAGAAGGCAAAAAAACAGGCAGATAGAATACAATATGGGCAAATATGAGATTATGCACTTTGATGGTAAGAATAGAAAAGCTGATTATTATTTAAAGGGGAAAGACTGCAGAAAACTGAAGCACTGGAGGGTCCTCCCGCATAAATCACAAAAGGCCTGCACACACGTTCAAAGGACAATAGAGAAAACAATGGAATGTTGGCTTTATTTCAAAGGGAGGGGAATATAAAAATAGGGTGTTGTTGCGAAAATTATACAAGGCACTAGTCAGACCACAGCTGGAATAGCATGAATAGTTTTGAGCCACTTATCTAAGAAAAGATATATTGACATTGGAGGCAGCCCAGAGAAAGTTTGTTAGTTTGATCCCTTGATGCAGTGATTTTCTAATGAGGTGAGGTTCAGTAGGTAGGGCATGTAGGAATCATAGAATCCCTACAGTGTGGAAGCAGGCCATTTACCCAACAAGTCACCCAGCGGTGCTGGTGGATACAGAGTCATTAGGGATATTTAAGCGACTGTTGGACATGCACATGGATAGCAGTGAATTGAGTAGTGCATAGGTTAAGTTATTTTATTTTACATTAGGATTAATCCTCAGCACAATGTCATGGGCCAAAGGGCCTGTTCTGTGCTATACTTTTCTATGTTCTAAGTCCACAGCAACCCTCTGAAGAGTAATCCTTCATACCCTATTACTCCACATTTACCCCTGACTAATGCACCTATCCTATACATCTCTGAACACCATGGGAAATTTAGCATGACCAATTCAGCTGGGGTGGGAGGAAATCTTTGCATTGTGGGAGAAAATTAGAGCAGCTGGAGGAAATCCACACAACACAGGTAGAACTCCACGCTGGCAGTCACCCAACACTGGAATTGAACCCAGGTCCCTGGTACTGTAAGGCAGCAGTGCTAACCACTAAGCCACCATACCACCCTTCTTGAGTGTGTTTGAAAGGTTCCAATGGATTGGAACAATGGTAATATAGCACAATTATTCAAAAGAGAGGGTAGCACTAAGTAGGAAACTACAGGCCAGTTAATTTAACATGTTTTCCTTCTATTTATTCTTTTTGTGGGATGTGGGCATCGCTGCTGACCAGCATTTACCGCCCAACCCCAGTCGCCTTTGAGAAGGTGGTAGTGAGCTGCCTTCTTGAGCCACTGCAGTCCATCTGCTGTGGGTTGACTCACAATGCCATTAGTGAGGGAATTCCAGGACTCTGACACAACGATAGTGAAGGATAATGGTTATACTGTCTCTTGTAGGTGATGGTCATAACCTGGCATTTGTGTGGTGCGAATGTTACTTGCCACTAATCAGCTCAAGTCTGGATATTATCAAGATATTGTTGCATTTGGAAAACGGACTGTTTCAGTGTCTGAGGACATGTGAGTGGTGCTGAACATTGTGCAATCATCAGTAAACAACACCACTTCTGACCTTGAGATAGAGGGAGGGTCATTGTTGAAGTACGTGAAGATGGTTGGGCCTAGGACACTACCCTAAGGAACTCCTGCAGAGATGTCCTGGAGCTGAGACTAACCTGCACCAACCATGACCATCTTCCTATGTGTCAGGTATGACTCTAATCACCAGAGAATTTGCCCAATGATACCTATTGACTCCAGTTTAGCTAGGGCTCTTTGATGCCACACTCGATCCAATGCAGCCTTGATGTCAAGGGCTATCACTCTCACCTCACCTCTGGAACTCAATACTTTTGTCCATGTTTGAGCTAAGGTTGTAATGAGGTCAGGAGCTGAGTGACCCTGGTGGAACCCAAACTGGGCACTGAGCAGGGTATTACTGCTTAATATCACTGTTGATGACATCTTCCATCGCTTTAGAGACTGATGGGGTCGTAATTGGACGGGTTGGATTTGTCTTGCTTTTTTATGTACAGGACATACTTAAACAATTACCACATTGTCAGGTTGATGCCAGTATTGTAAGTGTACTGGAACAGCTTGGGTAGGGGAATGGCAAGTTCTGGAGCACAAGTCTTCAGTACTATTGCCGGAATGTTGCCAGGGTCCGTAGCCTTTGCAATATCCAGTGCCTCCAACCATTTAGAGTCATAGAGTCACAGAGATGTACAGACCCTTTGGTCCAACCGGCCATGCCGACCAGATATCCCAACCCAATCCAGTCCCACCTACCAGCACCCGGCCCATATCCCTCTAAACCCTTCCTATTCATAGACCCATCCAAATGCCTCTTAAATGTTGCAATTGTACCAGCCTCCACCACATCCTCTGGCAGCTCATTCCATATATGTACCACCCTCTGTGTGTAAAAGTTGCCCCTTAGGTCTCTTTTATATCTTTCCCCTCTCACCCTAAACCTATGCCCTCTAGTTCTGGACTCCCCAACCCCAGGGAAAAGACTTTGCCTATTTATCCTATCCATGCCCCTAATTTTGTAAACCTCTATAAGGTCACCCCTCAGCCTCTGATGTTCCAGGGAAAACAGCCCCAGCCTGTTCAGCCTCTCCCTGTAGCTCAGATCCTCCAACCCTGGCAACATTCTTGTAAATCTTTTCTGAACCCTTTCAAGTTTTACAACATCTTTCCAATAGGAAGGAGACCAGAATTGCATGCAATATTCAAACAGTGGCCTAACCAATGTCCTATACAGCTGCAACATGACCTCCCAATTCCTGTACTCAATACTCTGACCAATAAAGGGAAGCATACCAAACGGCTTCTTCACTATCCTATCTACCTGCGACTCCACTTTCAGGGAGCTATGAACGTGCACTCCAAGGTCTCTTTGTTCAGCAACACTCCCTAGGACCTTACCATTAAGTGTATAAGTCCTGCTAAGATTTGCTTTCCCAAAATGCAGCACCTCGCATTTATCTGAATTAAACTCCATCTGCCACTTCTCAGCCCATTGGCCCATCTGGTCAAGATCCTGTTGTAATCTGAGGTAACCCTCTTCACTGTCCACTACACCTCCAATTTTGGTGTCATCTGCAAACTTACTAACTATACCTCTTATGCTCGCATCCAAATCATTTAAGTAAATGACAAAAAGTAGAGGGCCCAGCACCGATCCTTATGGCACTCCACTGGTCACAGGTCTGAAAAACAACCCTCCACCACCACCCTCTGTCTTCTACCTTTGAGCCAATTCTGTATCAAGATGGCTAGTTGTCCCTGTATTTCATGAGATCTAACCTTGCTAGTCAGTCTCCCATGTGGAACCTTGTCGAACGCCTTACTGAAGTCCATATAGATCACATCTACTGCTCTGCCTTCATCAATCTTCTTTGTTACTTCATCAAAAAACTCAATCAAGTTTGTGAGACATGATTTCCCACGCACAAAGCCATGTTGACTATCCCAAATCAGTCCTTGCCTTTCCAAATACATGTACATTCTGTCCCTCAGGATTCCCTCCAACAACTTGCCCACCACTGAGGTCAGGCTCACTGGTCTATAGTTCCCTGGCTTGTCTTTACCGCCCTCCTTAAACAGTGGCACCACGTTTGTCAACCTCCAGTTTTCCGGCACCTCACCTGTGACTATCGATGATACAAATATCTCAGAAAGAGGCCCAGCAATCACTTCTCTAGCTTCCCACAGATTTCTCAGGTACACCTGATCAGGCTATGGGATATATCCGCCTTTAACCATTTCAAGACATCCAGCACTTCCTCCTCTGTAATCTGGACATTTGGCAAGATGTCACCATCTATTTCCATACAGTCTATATCTTCCATATCCTTTTCCACAGTAAATACTGATGCAAAATATTCATTTAGTATCTCCCCCATTTTCTGTGGCTCCACACAAAGGCTGCCTTGCTGATCTTTGAGGGGCCCTATTCTCTACCTAGTTACCCTTTTGTCCTTAATATATTTGTAAAACCCCTTTAGATTCTCCTTCATTCTATTTACCAAAGCTATCTCATGTCCCCATTTTGCCCTCCTGATTTCCCTCTTAGCTATACTCCTACTTCCTTTATACTCTTCTAAGGATTCACTCGATCTATCCTGTCTATACCTGACATATGCTTCCTTCTTTTCCTTAACCAAACCCTCAATTTCTTTAGTCATCCAGCATTCCCTTTCACCCTGACAGGAATATACTTTCTCTGGATTCTTGTTATTTAATTTCTGAAGGCTTCCCATTTTCCAGCCGTCCCTTTACCTGCGAACATCTGCCTCCAATCAGCTTTTGAATGTTCTTGCCTAATACCATCATAATTGGACTTTCTCAAATTTAGAACTTCAACTTTTAGATCTGGTCAATCCTTTTCAATCACGATTTTAAAACGAATAGAATTATGGTCACTGGCCCCAAAGTTCTCCCCCACTGACACCTCAGTCACCTGCCCTGCCTTATTTCCCAAGAGTAGGTCAAGTTTTGCACCTTCTCTAGTAGGTACATCCACATACTGAATCAGAAAATTGTCTTGTACACACTTAAGAAATTCCTCTCCATCTAAACCTTTAACACTATGGCAGTCCCAGTTGATGTTTGGAAAGTTAAAATCCCCTACAATAACCACCCTATTATTCTTACAGATAACTGAGATCTCCTTACAAGTTTGTTTCTCAATATCCCTCTGACTATTGGGGGGTCTATAAGACAATCCCAATAAGGTGATCATCCCTTTCTTTTTTCTCAGTTCCACCCAAATAACTTCCCTGGATGTATTTCCGGGAATATCCTCCCTTAGCACAGCTGTAATGCTATCCCTTATCAAAAATGCCACTCCCCCTCCTCTTTTGCCTCCCTTTCTATCCTTCCTGTAGCATTTGTATCCTGGAACATTCAGCTGCCAGTCCTGCCCATCCCTGAGCCATATTTTTGTAATTGCTATGATATCCCAGTCCCATGTTCCTAACCATGCCCTGAGTTCATCTGCCTTCCCTGTTAGGCCCCTTGCATTGAAATAAATGCAGTTTAATTTATTAGTCCTGCCTTGTCCCTGCCTGCCCTGACTGTTTGACTCACTTCTGTTCTCAGCCGTACCCATCTCAGATCGATCTCTTTCCTCACTATCTCCCTGGGTCCCACCCACCCCTCCCCCTCCCCCTCCCCCCCCCCCCCCCCACCCCACCCCTCCCCCTCCCCCTCCCCCCCACCCCTCCCCCTTCCCCCCCACCCCCACCCCTCCCCCCCCATCACCCCTCCCCCCCACGCTCGAGTACAATTCTGCTGATGCTGATGACCCTTAGCACCTCATGGATGCCCAGTCTTGAGTTGCTCGATTTGTCCCATTTAGCACAGTGAAAGTGCCACACAACGTGGTGGAGGTTACGTGTCACTGTTAAATTGTTAGTATACATTATAAAGGAACAGTAACAGTATATTTAGAAAATCAAAATACAATCCATCTGAGGCAGATTTTATGAAGGGTAAATTGTGTTTGACTAATTTGACTAGTTTTGTGAAGATGTAACAAGCAATGGGGGATCATGTGGGTGTAGACATCTGGACTTCAAGAAGGCATTTGATAAGGTGAAGCACAAAAGGTTAATACACAGGATACGATCACGTGGGGTTAGGGGTAATTTATTATCTTAAATAAAGGATTGGCCAAACAACAGAAAGCAGACAGTCAGGTTAAATGGATCATTTTTAGGTGGGCAAGAGGCAACTAGTGGGCTGCCACTTGGTTCAGTCCTTGATATTCTACTTTCTACAATCTATATTGATGATTTGGATATGGGGATAGAAAGCAGTCTAGCCAAATTTGCAGTTATAATGAAGAAAAACAAATATTACAAATGAATATGGATAGATTAGATGAATGGACCAAAATTTGGCCATTGAGTTTTAACGAAAATAAGTGCGAGGTTATCAATTTTGGTGAAAGGAATAGAAAGGCAACTTGCTCTCTAATTAGAGAGGAACTTCAGAGTGCTTCAATGCAGAGGGATCTGGGTGTCCTCATGCATGAATCGTAGAAAACTAGACTACGGGCAAAAATGAACCTCAATGGTTACCACCTAGTGGCTCTGACCTCCATAATTGTGAAGAGCTTTGAGAGGTTAGTCGTGGTTCCAGCCGGCTAAATTGCCTTTGGCCTACCAGCACAACAGGTCCATGGCAGATGCCACCTCCCTCATGGTACACTCTGCCCTAGAACATCTGGATAAGAAAGATACTCATGTCAGGCATCTACTTATTGACAACAGCCCTGCCTTCAATACCATAATTCCAAACAAAAACATCTTTAAACTCTGAGACTCCCACTGAAATTGAATCTTCCTGACTCATATACCACAATCAGTAAGCATAGGTGACACCTCCTGCACCATAATCTTCAATACCAGTGCCCCATAAGACTACATACTCAGCCCCCTACTATACTTCTTATACACTCACCATTAAATGGCCAAACTCTGCCCAATTCTATTCACAAGTTTGCTGATAACACCCATAGTGGTAGGTCGGTTCTCAAACAACGAGACAGAATACAGGAAAGAAATTGAGTGCTTAGCAGAATGGTGTAAAGATAACAATCTCTCCATCAATGTACGCAAAACAAAGGAACTGGTCATTGACTTCAGGAGTTAGAGTGGACTGCACACCCCTGTCTGCATCAATGGTGCTGGGATGGAGAGGGGCGAGAACATCAAGTTCCTCAGAGTGATTATCACCAACAGCTGTCCTGGTTTACCCACATTGATACGTTGGTCAAGGAAGCACATCAACATCTCTACTTCCTCAGGAGGCTAAGGAAATTTGGCATATCTCCAAAGACTCTTACCAATTTTTACAGAAGCACCATAGAAAGCATCCTATCGGGATGCAGCACACTGTGGCATGGCAACTGGTCTTCCCAACCATAAGAAACTCCAGAGAGTTGTGAACACAGGCCAGTCCACCATACAAATCAGCCTTTCATCCATGACTCCACCTGTACTTCCCACTGCCTAACATAATCAAATGACTCCACCCACTCTGGTTATACTCTCTTCCACCTTCTTCCATTGGGAAGGAGTTATAAAAGTTTGAATACACAAATGAACACATTCAAGAACAGATTCTTCCCCACTGCTATTAGACTTTTGAATAGACTTGACAAATATTAATTTTGATCTCTCTCTTTGCACCTTTACTGCAGCTGTAACACTGTATTCTGCACTCTGTTCTGCTACCCTGATGTACTTTGTATGGTATGATCTGCCTGTATAGCATGCAAAACAACACTTGTCACTATCTCAGTACATGTGACAACAAAAAAATCAAACTCAAACTCAAGGCAAATGGAATTTTTGGATTTATTGCTAAAAGAATATAGTATAAAAATATGGAATAGTTGATTCAATGTTACAAGGCATTAGTGAGGCTGCACCTGAAGCATTACATTTTTGGTCCCTCTATTGGGAAGGTTGTATTTGCATTGAAGGCAGTTCAGAGGAGGTTCACTAGATTGATTCCAGAGATGAGGAGCTTGTCTTATGAAGACAGATTTAGCAGTTCAGGCCTATACTGTCTGGAATTTAGAAAAATGAAAGGATATCTAATTAAAGTATGTAAGATGCTAAAGAGGATTGACGAAGTAGACATAGAAAGGATATTTTCTCAATTCGGATAATCTAGAAAACGAGGTCATAGATTTATGATAAGGAGTGGCAGATCTAAAACAGAGATGAAGAGAAATTTCTTCTCTCAAAGAAGCATGAATCTGTGGAATTCCCCACCCCAGACTGTGTTGGACGCTGGACCATTAAGTAAATTCATGGAGTGGATCAACAGGTTTTTGATTACTAACTGGTGGAGGGTTGTGCAGAGTGGCCAAAAAGTGAAGTTGAGGTGAGACATAGAATCATAGAGTAGAATCCCTAGAATGTGAAAACAGGCCAATTGACCCAACAAGTCCACAGACCTAAGTCCTAAGAGTAACCCACACAGATCCATTCCCCATTACTCTACATTTACCCCTCACTAATGCAACTAACCTGCACATCCTTGAACATTATGGTCATCTTAGCATGGCCAATTCACATAACATGCACATCTTTAGATTGTGGGAGGAAACCGGAGCACCCAGAGGAAACCCACGCACACACCGTAGAATGTGCAGATATACATAATAGTATCAAATGGCGGAGCAGGCTCAACGGGTTCCTAGTTTCTATGTTCTTATGTACTCATTATCTTCAAGAGCAGACATTGTTATTATGTCACTTTCAGACATTGTTTCCCACTTTTCTGACATCCGCGCTACCGCCTGACCCTTCTATAGCTGAAGATCATTCACAAAGCAGCTTTTACTCGATCGCGTTCAGGCGCGTTTATTTTCCAAACGCATTGTATCTGGCGCTAACATTTTGAGAGCATTTCCGTTGCACTGTGTACCATGATTAATTCTGTAGGTTAATATTAAATGGCTGCATGGACTTGCAAAAGGGGAGATGGGTACGTAGCAAGCAACACACATGTACATCAGATTCCCGTGTCTCCAATGTGTAATTTTGTGTGACATTTAATTAAACTCCCTTCTGCGTCGTAAAGAAGTAGTTTCAGCTCAGCTTATTAACTTTTGAAGTGAGGTTTGAAGCGTGCTGCTGATCAGCGGGGAGATAGCATGATAAATAAGAGCGCGGTGTGACATTTACACGGCGATTGGGACCCCCGCTGAGCGCGGAATTGATCCAGGAGCCGTCAGGCTATATATAAATGGAGGGTTGCTCCCACCTCGGCAGCGAGTTGCAAGAACTCCTGCATAGTGGCATGCTGTACTGTCGCTCCAGCAAGAGCACTGACATGAGGGGCAGCTCACAAATGCTTATCTTTCTGCTCTGGTGCTGCCTGTCTACTTTGCCTTTAAGTTCAGGTTCGTAGGTTTTTGACAAAGAAGCGGTTTTTCTTTGTAATTATCCAAATCAAGGTTGATACAAAGTTTGATCATTGCAACAGAAAACGCCGTATCACGGTTGTCGGTCGTTTTAAATTGTGTTCGTTAATTTTTAAAATCTAGGCTTTTATTTCACTTTGTGTCTTCATGCAAGTTTGTCACCTTCTGCGTTGTTTAGTGGAAATTATTTAATATCATTAACACCGATATTCGCATTGGATTAGTAATTATGATTTTTTTTTGTCTAGTTGTTTTGGGGTTAAATTGAGATATTATTTACAGTTTGGAAAATTGGACCTTCATGGTACCTGAGCAGGTTCGATGGGCCGATTGACCTCTTCATCGTTTTATGCAGAACAGGACAGAAGGTTCCTGATCTTTGAGATTTAAAGGCTAGATAATTGCGATTTTTATTTAGGGATTCTGATTTGCAAAATTGGCTTAATCTGATTCGTAATGAAGCAATAACAATGCAGTCAGAAATGATATTTTTATATCAGCCTTTTGTCAGAGCGTGTCACTATTTCACACTACACGAAAGGTCAAACAAACTGCAGTTACTTTGTCGGATTGTGCGCTGCCAGTGATCGACCTGATCTATCAAACCCCGAGTTTATGAGAAACTGGCAAATACGAGTAAATAAGTTCTGCCTAATTCTGCTCGACGGATCCTAGCCAGATATCAAACATGAACTCTTTCTACACGCCAGACAATAATAGTTACGGAGGCGGAAATTTGAAACTTGATTAGACTTCCAAATTGCGGGGTAACGGGGGGGGGGGGGGGGGGGGGGATGGTTTAGAGATTGGTCTGAAATTATATTTTCCGCTCTGCTCGGGGATATCAAAATGAGTTGAGAGCGCGGAAAACAAAATGACAGTGAACCATTCTTAAGACCAAGGTCTTAAACATCTCCGTCCATCTGCCATGACCTCTTCCATATGAGATGTTCAATAATTTGTACCTTTTTAACAGCTTTGTTTTAAATAGGGTGAGCTGTTTTTTGTTCAATGGAGCCACTGTGAGTGAAGTGAATGTGACACTGGCTGATGTTTGTTTTATTCATTCTTGTTGTGGGATGTGGTCCCTGGCTGCCCAGCATTTATTGCCAGTCCCTAGTTGCCCTTGAGAAGTTGTTGGTGAGGTTTCTTCTTAAACCGCTGCAGTCCACCTGCTGTCAATAAGTTGTCACGATTAATTTATTTAAATTTTAAAAATGGTATGAATATAAAGTAGTCTTCACCACTTTACAGTATAACATTGACTATTAGACTAAAGTTTCTATCCGTTTGATATATAAGAAATGGCCGGAGGTACCAGATACTGCCAAGGCTATGGGCCCTGCAAAATTCCAGCGATGGTATGGATGATGTGTGCTCCAGAAATTCATACAGCTCTAGCCAAGTTGTTTCAGTACAGCTACAATGCTGACATCTACTCGACAATGTGGAAAATTGCCCAGGTTACATTCTGTACACAAAAAGCAGGACAAATCCAATCCAGCGAATTACAATCCCAAGTGTATACTCTTGATCATCAGTAAATTGATGGAAAGTGTCATCAACAGTGCTATCAAGCAGTATCTGCTCAGCATTAACCTGTTCACTGATGCTCAGTTTGGGTTCTGCCAGAGCCATTCAGCTCCTGACCTCATTACAGCTTTGGTTCAGACATGGACAAAAGGGCTGAGATCAGTGCTGCTTTTGACAAAATAGGGCATCAAGGAACTACGGCTAAACTTCAGTAAGTGGGAACCTCGAGGAAAACTTTCTACTGGTTGAAGCTATACTTGACACACAGGATGGTGGCTCGAATTGTTGGAGGCCAGTAATTTCAGTTTCAGGAGATGTCTTCAGAAGTTGCTCAGGGTTGTGTCTTCAGAACAACCATCTTCAGCTGCTTCATCAATGACCTTCCCTTCATTTTAAGGTAGGGAGTGAGGACGCTTGCTGATATTTGAACAATGTTCAGCACCAATCACAGCTGCTCACATGCTGATACAACTCATTTCCAAATGCGACAGGAACTGACAATATCCAGTTTTGGACTGACAAGAGGCAAGTAACAACAATACAAGTGCCAAGCATCGACCATCTCCAAGAACAGAGAGCCTAACCATCACTGAATTTCCCACAATCAATTTCGGGGGTGAACATTGATCAAAAACTGAACTGCAACAGCATATAGAGCCAATAGCTGCAAGAGCAGGTCAGAGGCTAAAAATCCGCCAGCAAGTAACTTGCCTCTTGTCTTCCCAAAGCCTATCCACCAAATCCAAGGCACAAGTCAGCAATGAGATGGAATGCTTTCCACTTGCCTAGAGGAATGCAGCTCCAGCAACACACAAGAAACTTTTTACCATCAGGATAAGCAGTCAATGTGATTGGCACCACATCCGTTAACTCTGTCCACACCAATGCTCACAAGCTGCAGTATATACCATCTACAAAATGCACTGCAGAAATTCACTAGGCTCATTAGCCAACACCTTTCAAAGCCACTATCTTCCAGAAGGTCGGGGTCAGTAGATATGTGGGAACATCACTACCTGCAAGTTTCCCTCCAGGCCAACAACCATCTTGAATTAATCCTTATGTCTTGCAGACTCAAAATCCTGGAATTCCCTCCCTAAAGGGTTTGTGGATCTATCTAGGGAGGGCAATAAATGCTGGACCAGCCAGCAAAGCCCACCTCCCATGAATGAACTTTAGAAAAATCAAATGAGAATAATATGCCCCTGCTAATCAAACTATTAAAACATAGATCTCCTTAGGAAAATAAAAATTGGTCATTGGGATTGCCTTCTCATCCTTTACCATGTCAAGACTTGGAGCTTCAAGGAAAGAAAATATTTGGAGAATGGAAAGGAGATGTAGGATTCTTTTCCTTCTCATTCTGCATTATCTGTAAGCAGATAGTACCATAAACCCCATCATATCTCAGCTTCCACTACAATTTCCATCTGAACTCTGTTATTTAACAAGCTCTATTGCCTTTCTTCCTCAATATCCCAGAAGGAGGAACAAAGGCAGAAGAAACATTAAGTCCTTCTGACAGCACTTCACTACAATTAATCACAACAAATACCAATTTTGAAGACATTGGAGAATCTGTCACATTGAGAGTGCGCAAGTGATCAGGTATTGCTGCAACATGACACAGATAATGTAACTGGCCAGAGGATCAGGATATTTTGTCTTGCTGAAGAATTAGAGGTTTCCAGATCTCATTAGTGTCCATTTTTAAAAAAAATTATGTCTTACAGAGGATTCAGTATAGATTCTGATATTGACAAAAAATAGCTCAGAAATCAACTCTCTGTGAATGCCTTACTGGATTTGTTGAACTCAATTCTGCTTTCTCTGTAATGGACACCCACTTTACAAAGATACGATTAGCACTCAGTAGCAACCGAACATGTGACATTTGACACCCACTTTTTTGATATTTAATTTGAATGTGTCTTCCCACTTAACTGGAAGCTTTAGTAATTGTAAAAAAATCAACCAGCTAGGCATCATAGAATATGAGTTCCCTGATTGGAACAGGCTAACATTCCCAATCACGGAGCCCTGGCTGACAGATAAAAATGAAAGTGTCAGAGATACTGCATTT
Organism: Chiloscyllium punctatum; assembly: GCF_047496795.1. Taxonomy (NCBI): domain Eukaryota; kingdom Metazoa; phylum Chordata; class Chondrichthyes; order Orectolobiformes; family Hemiscylliidae; genus Chiloscyllium; species Chiloscyllium punctatum. The sequence continues at coordinate 59,796,362 of NC_092747.1, read as the reverse complement.
TGAGAGCAGACTCTGAAGAGGCAGTACTAAAGTCATGGACTGCTCAAATGTAAATACACAGTGTGATGGGATACCAGCCTCTATGGACTTATTTTAGAAGCCAATGTGGATGGTGATCCTGCATAACAGATTGTCACATGTCCTGGTCTCATTCACCTCAATATTGCTGAAAGTCAATGGGCAATTCAAGTATAAATACCCATTTTATAAGAACTAAATTTCAGCTCTACTTCTTTGTTAATTTGATTATACACTTTTTTCCCATCCAGTTTCCATGCTTTAATATGTTAGTTTTATTATATATGCTTAATGTGTTCTTTGACCATTTGCATCCATCACACTTACTTATCCCTGTTGGCAGGGTCTCCACATCACTTCCAAGACTATTTTGAAGAATGGGACAATAACAATGCAGAGGTAATATTAATGATTCCAATAAATGTTTGCTGGATATTGTGGCTGACATTGTCTAACTTTAACAACAAATTACATTCCTGGGGGATGAGCAACATAATGTAAATTAAATTGTGATCTTGTTTTCACCACTTTAGAATTTGGCTTTGTGTTTTACTCAGTGGAGGGCACTTCAGACACAGCCTCAGGTAAAATAAGAACTTTTATTTTCTTCCTTGTAAAACACGTAGTGAATAAATGTATTTATCTGAAATCTTTTTAATGAATTATATATTTGAGATTCCTTAAGTACAATAAGGGCATTTTTTGCTGTTAGTACAAGATAAGTCATTATTTTCCCATTTAGCTAAATTATTGAATAAATTAACAGCAGAATCTCTGCTAATCCTGCTTTCCAATAAACTCACAGCTCTTTGTTATCCGTAGAAAAGGTTTTGTATTTCAAGCAGTGTAACCATGACTTGCCAAATTCAATAATGGTCCTTTCATTAGACGATTTTAGCCACGATACCTAAAGTATCCTGAATGCTTCTAAAAACAAAGAATATTTGAATGCAATAATAACTTTGAGTCTGGCAGCGTGGTAGTATAAGCTATGCAGTGAGACTCAGGCGGGCACATATTTTCCAAGTAAGCCTCATGCGTTATACTGTATCTCTGAAAGGATCAAAAGGTCTACTATGAAGAAGGGCACTTGACTACATGTTCATCCTTTATTATTGGAGTTCTCTGACATTCAGCAAAACCTCTTGTCGCCTTTCTCATTTCCCTGCAGAGGCAAAGGGAAATACTGAGTGATGCAACTTACTTTTTAATTGGAAGTAGTCTAGACTGGGAAATCTGTGCCTTACTAATAAGCTAATAGAAATCCATTCACTCAGCACAGCCAGGGAAATGAACTACATTTGATCTTTGGGACCTTTGGTCTTCCTTTGTACTCAGAGTTTTTAGGAGAATGTATGAGAATGGTAATGTCACATCATTATAAGGTTTCTGAGGGCCTTGAATAAAATCTTAGTTCTGAATTTCAAGTTGGTACTCATTGTAGACAATTTGGCTTTTTGGATTATTTTGTTGATCATCGATGTGTAACCTGAGTTTGAAGTGAGCCAGTCCACTGGGATTAAAGGATAAAGTTTTTGCTGACTAAGGAGATGCTGTGCAAATATAATGCTTCTGCATAATAGTTAGTTATAATTAATATCTGTTGGATTTTTCAAAACCACAATATCTATGTCCAGTTTCTTATGTTGAAGGAGCTAACATGTTTTCTGACATGGTCAGAACTGCAGTTCCTCAGCATGCTTATGACTTCACAGTAGTTCACTGTTATCATCTGCAGCCCCCTGCTATAGAGAAAACACTTTGGAATAGAAAGAAACTGCCCTTTGTTATAGAAGGATAACAGAAGGAGAAAATTAATTGCTAATTAATATTCTTTAACATTGACTGGCAATGATTCAGGAATTGGTTAGTTCTAATGTGTAAATTCCCAATTACTTGAGGTAAAAAGTAATGAGCAATGGGGGTGGGGAGGGGGAATGGCTAAGAACCAAAATACTGTTAGACTTTAAGAACTGCCATCTTTGTTGTGTTTTTGCTAATTGACATACATTAAATATTTACATTTCAGCTCACTAAATTTGTTATGGACTTTTGCAATACCATCCTACAAAATATGCCAAGAACTGAGGTGAGTATTTGGTATTAATCATCGAAGTTATTTTACACATTTTCTTTCAAATTCAGATACTGCCATTTCCTTTTCTAAATGATTAAATTCAAAGGTTTGTTTCTGTTACAAGTTACTATTGCTGTTAACTTACCAAATATTCTATCATTACACCTACTCTAGGGTGATGATGGTATAAGCATGTATAAAAGAGTAAGTATACTTTATTATTTTACTTATAGAGTAAAATTGTGAAATTTGTTTGCCTCATTGTGCATTAGTGAAGTTCTGTTTTTCTCTGATACAGTTTTTATTTCATTACTCCAAAACGCAAACACCACATCTGAAAAATGCAGTAAGTATTTTCAGTTAATGTTTTAGTAATAGTGCTCATGTACTATCATAATAGCCTAATAATAATACTTTCACTTTTCATAATTGCAGATAGTAAAGAAATCTCTTCTGAATGCATAAATATAATAATACATTGTTTGTTAATGTTTAACTTTAACTTTATTCCCATAATCTAAAATAAAAATATTTTAAAGACTAAGAATGAATATTAAACTTTGAAATACCTTTTAACTGATCATTTAAATGACCTAGCAAGCCAACCATTCAGTTCAAAGCTGATTCAGAATAGGTAATAAATGGTGGCATTGCCAGTGACACAGCCCGTCCAAGAACAAGCAAATATCGTGCTATCTTTAATCCTATTAATCTTTAAAGAATCTGTCAATGGAATAAATCTGTTCAGCAATTTAGTGTCTGATTTTTAAAAAAAGTACAAGATTGGATTATTTGAAAATGTGAGAAATCTCTGAATGTCTGGTGTTTATCATGGTTTTTTTTTGTTGTAGTTGTCTGCTGTGCACCCATTACTTCATCTTGCTCCAAAGCTTTCTGAAAGAAGAATGGATTGATCTCTTGATTCAGTATGTATATTTTACTTCCATTATCATTTTCAACCTTTCACATTGCTCTAAAAATGTTGATCAAGGTACTCAAAATTATTTATTATATCATTCTAAACAAGACACCTCCTGTCTAATCTATATAAAATAAGTTTTCTATAAATATATATTTTCTTAAATTACTATGAGGTAACTTTGTATTGATCATGAACAAGAGCTGAGTTTGATTTAATACTGCAGTAAGAGCATAATACTCAGTACTACTAACATTCAGAAATGTCAGAAATAATTGAATGAAAAAGCCATCTTATTATATAGTTTTGATTTCAAATGATCAATTTTCGATCTCTTATTAGTTAGCCAATTCTCCATCCATGCTAATATAATGTCCACACAGCATGGTCCTTATCTTAATGTTCACTTCATGTGCAGTACTTTATTGAAGACCCTTTTGGAAATCCAAACACATTGAATCATTTGGTTTCCCTGTATCTACCCTGCTTGCACCTCCTCAAAGAACTGTAATAAATTCTTCATTTATAATTTCCCCTTCTGAAGCTGTACTGTTTCTGCTTGATTTTATTATGCATTTATAAATGCTCAGCTATTACATCCTATATAATATACTCCAACATTTTCCCAATAACAAATGCTAATCTGACTGGCCAATTGTTCCCTCCTTTTCTGTCTTCCTCCCTTTTTGAAGGGAGGGAGTGTTATATTGACAGTTTTCCAATACTCTGGGACTTTTCCGAAATCTAAGGAGATTTCTATTAATATATCCACTATCTCTGTAGTTAATTCTTTTAAAATCCCAGGATGCAACCCATCAAATCCAATTAACTTATTGGCCTTTCGCCTATTAGTTTCCCTAGTTGCTTTTCTCTTGTGATAGTTCTTGTGTTTATTTCTACCCCACATTGGGCCTCTTGATTATTTAGCATTTTTGGAATGCTGTTAATGTTTTCTAGTGAAGACTAAGCAAAATATTTACTCACCTGCTCTGCCATGTCCAGGTTTGTCATTATTATTTCCTCAGCCTCATTCTTTATGGGCCCTACGTTCCACTTTGACTTCTGCTCTCTTTTTTTATGTCATACTGTGTTAACTCTTATCTTTACTATCTGTGTTTTATATTACTTGCTAATTTGCTCTCTATTTATTTAATCACTCTTTATTTTTGTTTGGTCATCTTTTGTTGACTTTTAAAACAAGGGTTTACCCTAGTCACTGCCACATTGTCTTCTTTTATCTTTCATTTGATTCTATCCTTAACTTACTCGGTTATATATGGTTAACAACTTCCTAGAATTCTTCTTCGTCACTGGATATATCTTTGCTGTGAGTCATGAATTATTTTCTTAAACATCTGCTATTGTTCCTCAGCTGTATTTTCTACTAAACTCCTTTCCAGTTCACCAGCCAATTCATAGAGTCATTAGAGTCATACAGCACGGAAAGAGACTCTTTGGTCCAACTCATCCATGCCAACCAATATCCTAAACTGATCTAGTCTCATTTGCCAGCATTTGACCCATATCCCTCTAAACCCTTCCGATTCATGCACCCATCCAGATGCCTTTTACGTCTTGAAATTGTACCAGCATCCTCCACTTCCACTGGCAGCTTGTTTCATACACACAACACTCTCTGCGTGAAATAAATTCTCCCTCAAGTCCCTTTTAAATCTTTTCTCTCTCACCCTAAACCTATACCCTCTAATTTTGGACTCACCTGCCCTAGGAAAAAAACCTTGGCTATTAGTCTTATCCATGCCCCTCATGATTTTATAAACCTCTGTATGGTCACCTCTGATGCTCCAAGGAAAAAAGCCCCAGGCTATTCAGCCTCTGTCTACAACTCAAATCCTCCAAATCTGGCAACATCCTTCCAAATCTTTTCTGAACCCTTTCAAGTTTAATAACATATTTCCTATAGTAGGGAGAACAGAATTCAATGCAGAATTCTAAACGTGGCCTCACCAATGTCCTGTACAACCCCCAATTCCTATGCTCAATGTTCTGACTAATGAAGGCAAGAGTGCCAAACATCTTCTCCATCACCCTGTCTACGGGCAACTCCACTTTCAGGAAACTCTGCATCTGCACCCCTAGGTATTTTTGTTTGAGAACACTCCTCAGGGCACTACCATTAACTATATAAGTCTTCCCTTATTTCTTTGCAATGCCCTTATTTAAGCATAGCATAGTTGTTTCTGACCCACATTTCTTCCCCTTAAGCTTAGTGCTAAATTTTACCATGTTGGGTCTCTATTCCGTAGGGAATCTCTTACTCTGACATAAGTTATTAAAACTACCTTGTTGCACACTACTCGATACAAAATAGCCTGATCCAAAATTGGGAATATTTACAAAACATCGATCCACAAAACTCAATAAATTATTCCTCAAGGTTATCTTTGCCGATTTGATTTTCACAGGTCCCCATGAAGATTAAACTCACCCATGATTATTGTTTGCCTTTTTTAACATGCCTTCATTGTCTCTTAATTTATTTTTTGTATCTCATAATTTGTCGTTTGTTCTACAGCATAGCTACTATTAGGAGACCTATAGACTACTCTCACCAATGTCTTCTCATCTTGTTTGTTCTTTCTTCTACCTATATGGAGTCAATAGAGTCATTTTCTATAGCTAAGTTAAATCTATGCTAACTGTTCCCCAAATAGTTCCCAACTGGTACTTCATTATCTTGATCCAACTCATTCCCCTAGAACAGCAATGTCTCCTTCCTCAGACGACCAGGAAAATTACTGATCTGAGAATTGTCCTGAACATACTCTAGAAATTCTGGTCTTTAAATTACCACTATCCCAAACTATATTATGATAATTAAACTTCCAAATTATAACTACGCTATAGATTTTGTACCTCGGTTATTACTTTGCAAATTTGTTCTTTCAATTGGACCTCTAAATAATACAACCAGCAATGGAATGCTGGCTTTTTGTTTGGGTGGGGGTGGGGGGACTTCAATCAAATAGATTTTGTTCTTGACCTTTCCAAGACACCCTTTCTCTCCAACACAGTTATATTCTCCTTAATCAATACCACTGTCCCACTTCATTTCTTTCCTCCCCTATTATTCTTAAACAGTTTGTTTCCAGGAATATTTTATATCAGTCCTTCCAGTTTTTGAGCCATGCATCCATTACGTTCCACTGTGTAAATCTCTATTTGTAGTTTCCCAACCCTATCATATTCTGCAGAGATTTTCTTATGAAGAGAGGTTAAGTAGATTGGGCCTGTATTCAATGGAATTTAGAAGAATGAGAGGCAACCTAATTAAAACATAGAAAATTCTTAGAGGGCTTGACAGCATAGGTGAGGAGAGATTGTTTCCCTTTCTGGGGGAGTCTAGCACCAGATGGCGTAATCAGAGTAAAGGATCACTTATTTAAAAGATAGATAAGGATGAATAAACACAGGACGCTAGAGAAACTCAGTATGTCTAACAGCATCTTTAGAGAGAGAAGCAGAGTTAATACTTTGAGTCATAGAGTCATTAAGTCATACAGCATGGAAACAGACTCTTCAGCTCAATTCATCCATGCTGACCAAGTTTCCCAAACTGAGCTAGTCTCACTTGCTTGCAATTGGCACCCATTCCCCGAAACCTTTCCTATCCATGTACTGTCCAAATATCTTAGAAATATTGTAATTGTTCTCACTTCTACCACTTCCTCTGGCAGCTTGTTACATATGTGCATCACATATAAAACCTCTCAAGTTTTAAATCTTTTAAAATCTTTTCCCTCTCACCTTAAACCTATGCCTTCTAGTTTTGGACTCTCCTACCCTGGAGAAAGGACCTTGGGTATTCACCTTATCTATGCCCATCATGATTTTATAAACCTCTTTAATGTCTCCCCCAGCCTCCAACCTCCAGAAAAGAAGTCCCAGCCTATCCAGCCTGTCCTTATAACTCAAACCCTCCAGTCTTAGTAACATTCTTGTAAATCTTTTTGACACTTTTTCCAGTTTAAAAGCCCCTCTAGCAGGACGACCATAATTGTATGCAGTACTCCAAATGTGGCCTTACCAACGTCTTATACAGCCATAACATGACTTCCCAACTCCTGTACTCAGTGTTCTGGCTGATGAAGATAAGCATGCCAAATGCCTTCTTCATCACCCTGTCCACCTGCATTCTAGGAACTATGTACCTGCACCCTTGCTCTTTCTTTTGACAACATTGCCCAGGGCCTGACCATTAACTGCTGTTAAGTCCTGTTCTGATATGACTTTTTCAGAACTGAAAGGAGTTGGAAAATGGTGGTTTTTAGATTGTTGGGAAAAGTGGAGGAGGAGCAAGCGAGGACATTAGTGTAGAGGCCCACTGTAAAAAAAAAGGATTGCTAGGGGTTGTTTTCTTTTTTGAAGAATAAAAAAAGTAAAGACAGTGTATCACGACTGATAGCCAAAATAAAAGGGAATCCAAAAGTTGTCTCTCAGCATATTAACTGGCAAAAGTATGAGTAGAGCCAATTAGGCAAAAAGGAGATTTATGCTTGGAGGCAGAGGGTATGGCTGACGTATTAATTGAGTACTGTCCAAGCAAGGAGGTACTTTAATGTTATAGTGACATCCATTGTTGAGCAACTCTGTTTATTAAAAATAAATAAAAGTGAGGCAGTAGAAAGGCCATAGATAAGTAGGTAAGTTGTTAGCAATTTAAGATACATTCAAGGATATAGGGGGCATGTAACAGTTTAAATCGTAGAGGCACAGCCAAAATCTTCTAATCATCCCCGCATTCAGGGTGATGCCAGAGGACTGGAAAATTACAAATGTTACCCCAGCTGTTCGATAAAGGGTGCAAGGAGAAGCCCAGCAATTGCAGTCGGTTTAACCTCAATGCAGGGAAAGCTTTTAGAAAAGATAACGTAGGACAAAATAAGCAGTTACTTTACAAATACTAATTAAATTGAGAATCCCACAATGTTTTGTTAAACAAATAATTTGATTCATTTATTTGAGGTATCATAGGATTGTAACCATCTCCTCTGCATCATGACAGCTCTGATCTGCTAGGATAAAATGGCCACAACCATAGCTGCAAACAACTCAGTGAAAGGAGTTTTCCTTCACTGAGAATACGGAGATAAGGGATTTTTTACATACAACGCTGAAGACAATGATTTCAATTTGAAATGACCTTATTCGATCCAGTCCATCTCAGCAGCACCCACTTCTCCAGGTGGGACTGCCAGCTGAACATTACACCCAGTGATTCACTGATGTTCTCCATATCCACGATTGGACAAGGCCCCCGAAGACAGCTTCTTACTCAGCTGCCAGCAGGAGGATTGTGAGCAATAACCCACTACTGCTACTGTCAGGTTTCTGACCGAGAATTAAGGCCAAAACTGAGATTGTGATGCAAAGAGAAAGTCCAACCCTCCATCTCTCTCTCTCTTTTCCTTTATTATGCTCCTTAAAACATACCTTTTTGATATTCTTCAAAATTGCCTGATAGCGTTCCTTTGACGTGTTGATACATTTTACTGCTCTAAGTGCCCTTCAGGTATACATTGTTTTGTTGTGGTAGAATTATATATGTTGTGTAGGCAAATATAGCAACAAATTTGCAAGAAGTTACAAGCATCATTGAATTCAGGTGCCAGTTGATTTATTTTTGGTGTGTTTTTAATGAGGGACAAGTATTAGCCAGAACTTTGAAGTAGACATCTTGAAAAATGTTCATATTACAGAGGAGGAGGTGCTGGATGTCTTGAAATGCATAAAAGTGGATAAATCCCCAGGACCTGATCAGGTGTACCCCAGAACTCTGTGGGAAGCTCGGGAAGTGATTGCTGGGCTCCTTGCTGAGGTATTTGTATCAGGATAGACACGAGTGAAGTGCCGGAAGACAGGAGGTTTGCTAATGTGGTACCACGATTTAAGAAAGGTGGTAAGGACAAGCCAGGGAACTGTAGACTGGTGAGCCTGACATCGGTGGTGGGCAAGTTATTGGAGGGAACCCTGAGGGGCAGAATTTACATGTATTTGGAAAAGTAAGGACTGATTAGGGATAGTCAACATGGCTTTGTGCGTGGGAAATCATGTCTCATGAACTTGATTGAGTTTTTTGAAGAAGATTGAGGGCAGAATGGTGGATGTGATCTATATGGACTTCAATAAGGCATTTGACAAGGTTCCTTATGGTAGACTGGTTAGCAAGGTTAGATCTCATGGAATACAGGGAGAACTGGCTCGAAGGTCAAAGACAGAGGGTGGTGATGGAGGGTTGTTTTTCAGACTGGAGGCCTGTGACCAGTGGAGTGCCACAAGGGTCGGTGCTGGGTCCACTGCGTTTCATCATTTATATAAATGCCGTGGATGTGACCATCGGAGGTATAGTTAGTAAGTTTGCAGATGACACCAAAATTGGTGACGTAGTGGACAGCAAAGAAGGTTACCTCAGATTACAACAGGATCTTGATCAGAGGGACCAATGTGCTGAGGAGTGGCAGATGGAGTTTAATTTAGATAAATGCGAGGTGCTGCATTTTTGAAAGGCAAATCAGAGCAAGACTTACACACTTAATGGTAAGGTCCTAGGGAATATTGCTGAACAAAGAGACCTTGACGTGCATGTTCTTAGTTCCTTGAAAGTGGAGTTGCAGGTAGATAGGATGGTGAAGAAGGCGTTTGGTATGCTTTCCTTTGTTGGTCAGAGCATGAGTATAGGACTTGGGAGGTCAAGTTGCGACTGCGCAGGACATTGGTTAGGCCACTTTTGGAATATTGCATGCAATTCTGATCTCCTTCCTATCAGAAGGATGTTGTGAAACTTGCAAGGGTTCAGAAAAGATCTCAAGGATGCTACCAGAGTTGGAGGATTTGAGCTACAGGGAGAGGGTGAATAAGCCGGGCCTGTTTTCCTTGGAATGTCAGGGGCTGAGGGGTGACCTTAGAGATGTTTATAAAATCATGAGGGGCATGGATAGGATAAACAGACAAGGTCTTTTACCTGGGGTGGAGGAGTCCAGAACTGGAGGACATAGGTTTAGGGTGAGGGGGAAAACTTTAAAAGGCACCTAAGGGCCAACTTTTTCTCACAGAGGGTGGTGCTTGTATAGAATAAGCCACCAGAGAAAGTGGTGGAGGCTGGTTCAATTACAACATTTAAAAGGCATCTGGATAGGTATATGAATAGGAAGTGTCTCGAGGGATATGGGCCAAGTGCTGGCAAATGGGATTAGATTAGGTTAGGATATCTGGTCGGCATGGACGAGTTGGAATGAAGGGTCTGTTTCCATTCTGTACATCTCTATGGCTCTGTGACTCTAATATTTTCTTTTCCCACAGTGCCATGAGATCTTTAACATCTTTCTGTACATCTTTCCATCTAAATAGAAACCTTATTTATTGTCTCATTCCATTCAGGAGTCAATCATATGAGCATCGTAATAGCAGGAGTATACCTTTTGACCCCTTGAGTATCATTCAAAAGGGTCTTTGCTGATCTTTAACCACATTTACACTTTCCTGCACAATCCCTATATCCTGATTGCCTTAATAGCCAACAAGTTATCAATACTGATTTCAATATACTCAATGATTTAGCATTCAGAGGTCTTCGGAGTACATGATTTCAAATGGCCACAATGTTTCAAGTGAAGAAATTTCTCTTCTTGTCAGTCCTAATTGGCTTTGATATATTACTTATTTTGAAGCAATGACCGCTAGTTGTAAAATTCCTAGCCAGGGATAGCAATGTCCCAATATCTATTCTTGCAAGTTTCTTAAGATTTATTTTATATTTCAATGAGATCACCGCTCATTCCTCTAAATTCCAGGGATCATAGACATAATCTGCTGAATCTCCCCTCATATGACTATGCCTTCATCCCAGGAATCAGTCTGGGTGAACCATTGTTGCATTCTGTTTAAGGCAAGTATATCCTTCCTTAGTCGAGGAGACCAGGTGTGATCACATCAAGGTAATTTATAATTGCTATAAGACTCCTTTATCTTTGATTTAATTTTTTTGTAATAAGGATGAATTCAAAGTTTGTGAGAAGATTTGTAGCTCAGGTGCTCATTGTTATGGTTCTGTTCGCCGAGCTGGGAATTTGTGTTGCAGATGTTTCATCCCCTGTCTAGGTGACATCATCAGTGCTTGGGAGCCTCCTGTGAAGCACTTCTGTGATCTTTCCTCCAGCATTTATAGTGGTTGTCTCTGCCGCTTCCGGTTGTCAGTTCCAGCTGTCCACTACAGTGGCCGGTATATTGGGTCCAGGTCAATGTGTTTGTTGATAGAATCTGTGGATGAGTGCCATGCCTCTAGGAATTCCCTGGCTGTTCTCTGTTTGGCTTGTCCTATAATAGTAGTATTATCCCAGCTTCACAGGAGGCTCCCAAGCACTGAGGATGTCACCTAGACAGGGGACGAAATGTCTGCAACACAAATTCCCAGCTCGGCGAACAGAACCACAACAATAAGGATGAATCTTTCTAGTCCCTTAATGAATATATATCTGAAAGGTTTGTGGGTCTTCCTATCAAACCAATTAATCCCTTTGGCTTGGTTGACATTTGTCCTAAAAAGAAACTTACCTCTGTCATACCTATTATGTGGTTTTCTCTTGGAATCATAGTGAGACTTTTGGAGTGACTTTTATATTCGCTCAAAATACATGCAATGAATATGTGCCTGCATATGCAAATTCATCTATTTCTTTAATTAAGACTACTTTTCTTTCTCATTGGAAACTTGTTATTCTTTATCATTTTCCAAAGAAACCACACCTTGTTAAATAGAGAGAATTCAATGTAATTGCAAGACTTAAGTCGAAGACTGGTTGGGACAACTAACCTAAAAAGTGATTTACATCTTCATCTAGTCATAGGACCACTACCATTCCATAAGTTTCACAAAATGTATTAAGTTTGTCACAATAAGTATAAAGAAATGACACTTGATAAAAGGTAGTGGAATCATTGATTTACTGTGGAATACCAGCTTGCAAATTCTGATTGATTACACACTTGCTTCTCGTTGTGTTCTAATGACTGAAGTTTTATTCACTTCTTGTCACATGCCTGCCTGTTAAAAGTTACAGCCTACGAACCCTTGCTGTGCATAGTCAGTGGGTTCCTTGAGTTCTGATTAGCTTGCCAAAACATAAATAGCACAAGATCAGTCTTGGCTTGGCTAGGCTAGGTGGTGCATGACCAATTTCAGATTTGTTTCTTAAGGATGCCGGTCATCTTTCTGATATCTGGTATCTGCTGACTGGTTCCGTAAGATAGCAGTCAATAGACAATAGACAATAGACAATAGATGCAGGAGTAGGCCATTCTGCCCTTCGAGCCTGCACCGCCATTCAATATGATCATGGCTGATCATTCCTAATCAGTATCCTGTTCCAGCCTTATCTCCATACCCCTTGACTCCACTATCTTTAAGAGCTCTATCCAATTCTTTCTTAAATGAATCCAGAGACTGGGCCTCCACTGCCCTCTGGGGCAGAGCATTCCACACAGCCACCACTCTCTGGGTGAAGTAGTCTCTCCTCATCTCTGTCCTAAATGGTCTACCCCGTATTTTTAAGTTGTGTCCTCTGGTTCGGCACTCCCCCATCAACGGAAATATGTTCCCTCCTGCCAGAGTGTCACTTTGAAAGGTGAAGATTATATAGGGTCTTCCTTTGTTCTGCAATGAAATAGACATCAAAAGCTTTACAGGATTTGCATTAGACCTTATTCATATGATTACCTGGAATCAAACATTATGACTGTGCTGAATTTTTACGGCCTATATTGCTTATAAGAAATAACCATGCAGTTAATTAAAGACAAATAAAATAAAACAACAAGATACATTTATACAAAACAAGCCACAAAATGGTAAAAAATTAACTTTAAGGCCATTTGAAATAGAAACAGGAGTAGGCCATTTGGCCCCTGAAGCCTGTCCCACCATTCAATTGGATCGTGGCTGATCTGACACTCCTAATGTTCATTTTCCTGCCCTTTCCCCATAATGCTGATCGTCCTACTCATCAAAAACCTATCAATCTCAGCCTTAAATGAATACAAGGGTTCTGCCCTCAGAGCTTTCTATGGCAAGGAGTTCCAAAGACTCCCACTCCTCTGAGAGAAGAAATTCCTCCTCAACTGGCATCCCTTTATTCTGAGACTATGTCCTCTGGCCCTATACCCTCCCATGAGGGGGAACATCTTCTCAGTTTTTACTCTGTCAAGCCCTTTAAGAATCCTATATGTCTCACTGTGATCACCTCTCATTTTTCCTAAATTCCAATAGGTTGAATCCTAACCTGTTTAACCTTTGCCATGAGACTTCATGGGGTCTCAATGTTGAGAACTCTCAGGGCATGCCCACCTCTCCCAACTTTTATGGTTGTTAGAGGTCCATCATCTCTGCTCAAGCACATCTCTGCAAGAGTTCCGCAGGATAATGTCCCATATCTAACCAGTTCCCTCATTAAAGCCTTTCCTTCCATCATAGTTCTGAAGTGGGGATATTCACTGATGATTGCACAAGGTTCAGCATCATTTGCAACATCTCAGGTACTGAAGGGGTTCATGCCCATGTGCAGCAAAACCTGGGTAATGCTCAGCCTTGCACTGATAAATGGCAAATAACATTCAAATCATTGGCATTGACCAGAATCTAGACAATGTCCCTTGAAATTCATTAGCATCACTTGAATTTCCACTAAGAACATCTTGGGCTTACCATTAACCAGAAATTGAACTGGACCAACCATATAAGGTGGTTCCAAGTACAGGCCAGAGGCTAGGAATTCTGCAGCAAGTAACCCACCTCCCCAAAGGCTGCCCACCAGTACAAGGTATAAATCAGGGGTGTGATAGAATATTCCTCACTCACCTGGATGAGTGCAACTCCAACAATATGCAAGAAGCTCAGTACCATCCAGGACAAAGCAACTCACTTGATCAGGACTCCATCCACTACCCTTCTCCACTAGCACACAGTAGCAGCAATACATTTTTTTTCTTTATTCATTCACGGGATGAGGACATCGCTAGCTAGGCAGCATTTATTGCCCAGCAGGCAGTTAAGAGTTAACCACATTGCTGGATCTGGAGTCACATGTAGGCAGACCAGGTAAGGATGGTAGTTTCCTTCCCTAAAGGGCATTAGTGAACCAGATGGGTTTTTCCAACAATTGACAATGAATTCATGGTCATCATTAGATTCTTAATTCCATATATTTATTGAATTCAAATTCATCTGCTATGGCGGGATTTGAACCCAGGACCCCAGAACATTATCCAGGCTCTGGATTAACGTCCGCGGAGAGTACCACTGGGTAGTTGCCTCCCCCATATACCATCTACAAGGCTTACTGCAGTAAATCACCAAGGCTTCTTCAACAGTACTTCCAAATCTGCAACCTGTAGCACATAGCAGTTACATGGGAACATGACCAAGTACCTCTCTATACTAGACACCATTCTTACTTTCAAATATATCCCTGTTCCTTGAGTGATGTAGAGTCAAATCCTGGACTCCCTCCCCTAGGGCATTGTGGTTTGACCAACAGGAAATCGACTCTAGCAATTCAAGAAGGCAGCACACCACCACTTTCTCAAGGACAGCTAGGGATGGGTGTTATTTACTCACCAAGCCAGTGACACCCATATCCCAAGAAAGAACAAAATAAATTGCCCCAATCAAGCAATGTTCCTACCAGTTTGAGCATGATTGATAAAATGTGTGACTGCAGTTGTAAGGTTGAGAGAAGGGCGACAGAGACATAAGATCAAGTGATAACAAATTTAGAGCAAGAGAAACCTTCTGAGGCAGAGGTTTATAAGCCTGTAGCACACACCTGTGAATCAGCGACTTAAACAGAGTTAAGGTCGGCTATTAATAATTGTTCAGATAGGTGTTTGAAGGAAAGGTGATTAAAACGTGGGATCAGTGTGATATATTGACTTAGGACTACTGCTCAATAGTATACCCAACATAAGTAGTCCAAATGGCCTAAGCAGCTTAAGTTTCTAATTTATATGCCATTCTACGAAAATGAATATAACAACAATTGTCCAGACGCTGGGAGAATTTTTTAAAAATTTGTTTGTGTGATATAGGCATTCCAGGATAGCCAACTTTTATTGCTCATCCCTAACTGCCCTTTAGCTGCCTCTTAAACTATTCCAGTTCTCAGAGTAGAAGAGTTTCCAATGAAGGTGAAGATAGATTCTAGAATGCTACTTTCATTTGAAATTCTTCTGGAACAGGAGTGCAGGATCCACTTCCACAGGCTTTGCAAAGGATTATTGGATGTCTCCTGACCCAGCTTTGTCTCCTTTTTTCACAAACTTTTATCTCCCGATGCAACACAAATCTATCTTTACAATGGGAATCCTTCCCTTGGTTCCCTAGCATTACATGGTTCCTCGGCCAATTTCCATTCTTACCCATCAACATTGACATCATTCTACCAGGTCAGGGCTAGGTATATATTTGCTAAACATATTGGCAAGAAAGTTGGTAAAATCAGGTGAGATCAGAAATGAGCAATTCTCAATGACAAGAACAAAAAGCTCCATTTATCTACCAAATGTTGAATAGTGCAAGGTGAGGCCTTTTACATCTATCAGCATCCCATTTTTAGTTTATCTCATCTCATTGAGATTCTGTTTTCCATTCTCCCACTTTTTGGATAGAAACTAGATGGTGACAATTCTTGACCTGAAAGTCCGAGCAGGTACCTGGCAACTCCAACTCACCACTTGCCTCTCCAGCCCTTCATCTGGCTCAGCAGTCGCCAATGTCCCAGGGCATATTCCATGAGCAGCAACCATCTGCACCCTGCATCCACAGATGTTGGATACATCCGCCTCATTGTATCCTCATGGCACATTTCCAACCCCTTACAATATGCTCCTGCAAATCAGTGCTGCACTTTGGAATACACCAGTTCTACTTTGCCTTGTATAGCTTTTTTACACTTTACACCTTCAACCAGAGCTAACAGGCTCACAGTACATTTGTCTTGAGCTGCCTTTTAGGGAAGGCACACAGGCAGGCAGCTTGTCATGGTTGTCCACAGTTTTAATTCAATGGAGATGACATATTGCTGCCAGGTATTAATCTCACCCATATACCATGGGCCAGCAGCATATACTGCATGTTTTTCAATCAAATGGTCATTTTTCAAACGCTAAGGGGAGTATTTAAGAGAGCCACCATTCAGTCAGAGCTTTCAGGGACAATAAATCAAGGGCAGCCTCCAATATCATGCCAGGAGCTTGGGCATGGTCAGTCAGCTTGTTGAGAAGGTCAGATCAGGCTAGGGGTCCATACCTCTACAGTCTGCGGAGTGGGCCACAGTCAGCCCTGTGGCTCCCAGTGTAGCCAGTCCAGGGAGACATGTTAAGTCAGTTCGGGTGCTGCACAGAGATCAATCAGGGGTCTGGTCACTCATCAGGTGAGTTGTTTATCTAGGTTGGTTAAGGGGGTGGGCCACGAACAGTCCTGTGGGTGTACGTACTTAACGTCAAAGGCTGGGTGGGTTATCAGCAGCCACTGCTGTCAGAGGGAAGCTGGGGAACTCAATTGAAGACAGCAGGCAGGGAAGGGGGAGACTCAACAAAGAGGGGAGATGATAGAGCAATGAAGGCCAGGGGTTACTGCCGGATGGCAAGTTACTCACCCCGACCTCCAAAGAGGCCTTATGCCATGATGGTTGGCATAAATTAGCTGCTGGGCCTGGGCCCTGAAGCTGATGTTGAGAGGTAAGTCCAAAGTCATTGAGGCATGTGGAAAAATTTGAAAGTGTCAGTATTAATGAACTGGATGTGGAGTACCAGGAAGAAGGAAGCATGGAGGTTGTGGAAGGGGAGTGGGGACTTTATTCCCAGGCAGACTCTGCAACTTACTGTGCCAAATGCGACCTGTGTGGCCTTCCAGATTCATACAATCTGTAATTGTGCACCAGAAATGAAAAACTTTTGTGACCAAACTTGGAGTGAGAGGACTGAGTGTTTTATACTCTGCCTGAGCACGTGGGCTCTTCTTATTGAATGATGTGGTATCCTTCATTGGACAATTGCATTGATTAGACACTTTCACAATTCATATTGAAGTCATCTATAATCGTAGCATCGTACATGCAAAATGGAGTTAGCGTCAAACTGTGTGGTGTACTGGTCGCAAACAATCTTGACCATGTTGTTGATCATTCCTGATTGATAGTAGTCATCTCTGTAAAGCAGAAGTAATCACAGATGACCTTAAAAATGCTACCTACAAGCCACAAAATTTGTCCAGGATTTCATAGGCTGTACAAGGACACAAAGCGGAGTCCCTCTCATCTTGAACTGTCGGTATTTGCCAAAATGGTCTTCCATGTAATGCTGCCTTTCATTGGTGGTGTGGAGCTGGGAGGGCAAGTTACCAGAAATCAACACTTGCTATCTTCTGCTATATTTACATAACAAGGCTTGTTTTGTATTAATTGGAATAAGGTCCATGTAGAGTAATTCCATGGCCCTCCTCTTCTGAGTCCTCTCTATCCCACTGTATGGAGAAATATGCTAATCTATCAAGAGGTAGATGTCTTAACCAAGGTACTTACAGAGAGACAGGGCTACCCTCCACAGCCATGTCTAATGACTCCATTTCGCAAACTCCTGACTGAAGCCAACGGTTGATTTCCAGCCACTGCAGTCCTCACTTTTGCCTAATTGAAGCCAAGTGTAGATACAATGCAGCCCATTCTTTGACCAGGGCTATCATGGAGCAGATGATAGGCCTCCTGAAGAACAGATTCAGATGCTTGGATCAGACAGGGGGATCCTTGCAATGCAATCCAGACAGAGTGTATTGCAGAATCCAGCATTTTGTGATTTGCAAACTGCAGCAGGACAAGAGGTAAAGAATTGGACTCTGAAAAGCTGGAAGAACAGCAGCAGTCTTCAAAGTCCAAAAATGAGGACGTGAAGCAGAAGGAATATTATGTTCTGCATAAAAGAGCACAGTTGCAACAAATACAATAAGACAGACAGGACTGAATTGATACCTAATTCTAGTCAATGGGTGTTGACTACAGTGATCATTTGTTGGTGCTCAGAAGGCAAGCAGTTTGCTTTTGGCCCCATTGAGAAATACAGTGTGTAAATTTGTTCATTGTTCATTTCTGCTATTGCTGGATAAAAATGAACGTTTTCAAGTGTTTGAAGGATTTCCAGTATGTGAGGTGCTACATGGAACAATGAGACAATGGTAGCTACATTTGGGAAAGAGTAGCACTTCCTAAAGACACTGAGATGGAATGAGATTACCTCTAGCTTATTTCTCCACGCTTCAGGCTCTCTGCCACCTCTAGCTTATCTCTCCACGTTTAGGCTCTCTGCCTTTATTCCTGATGAAGGGCTTTTGCCCGAAATGTCGATTTTGCTGCTCCTTGGATGCTGCCTGAACTGCTGTGCTCTTCCAGCACCACTAATCCAGAATCTGGTTTCTAGCATCTGCAGTCATTGTTTTTACCTAGGGATGGGTAAGCTGAGTAACTTGGTTATTAAAAAGCAACAGATTTATGAATGTGCACTTATACCTGCAATGAAATGCCAGCCATGCTATTTATATGGCCTGAGAAGTATTTGTTTCTGGATGCCCCCCAAATACAGGTACATGCACAGTGAAGGGGACCCCTGACTGGAACTTGACTGGGCACATATCTGGATTTTAAAAATAAGACTCCTGGGAGGTCCTGGTAGTAGTGGGTACTTCTGCCTGTGTTGACTGAAAGGACAGAATAGCAGAGCACCAAAGCAGCCTGTGCATAACTAATGATGTGAGCTTTGGAACACCATCTGAGAAGTCTTGCTAGGCCATAAAACTGGAAATAATTGACACTTAGCCAAATGCTAGTAAACTTTATCTCATTCTACTTGTATAACCTTATTTTCTTGGGATGCTGCTTCAAGGGCCTTGTAAACCTAAGCTGTCTGATTACCCAGGAGAAGGGAAACCTGAACATACGACGCATAACTAAAGATTATTGACATTGTAAAGTTAATTTACAAAACAACATCTGACATCTATTATTAAAGAAGCCTTCCATTTCAGGAACAACAACCTGTACAAAATAGAATTTATAAAAAGGTATGTCTGCAATTATCCTAAATTGTCTCTTGGAGTAATGATTTTCCCTATATTTTATTGAGGATTTCTTATTACATGTTTTATTGCACGTCATGGCTCAAGGACTCTGGGAAAGCCATTTGTTCTGTATAGGATTTATGTATATATTCATACAGCAATATTGCTACATTTGATGCAATTATTGAATATGACATTACTGATCATTCATATCAGTTTCAAATGGATTGTATTTTAAGCAGTTCTGTCACATTTTCAGGTGATAATATTTTATAGTGTTAATTCCAGCCTCGTAATGGAAGAACATTTGATGTGCATTCACAACAAACAAAACATCATCTGAAACGTCTGTACATTTATATGAACATTTCTTCTTACAAAAGCTACCTTATTGTAAGGCAGTATTTTCATTTTATTATATACAAACTGTATTTACAGGAGGCTGACTATGAAGTGTATAAACAGACTATCCATTCAGCTCTGGGAACTGAATTGTTAATCGATTCAGACTGATAAGATGAGAAGGCTGGATCTTCTGTCTTTTTGGATAAATCTGAGTTGCATCAAGTCTTTTGGAGGGATTTCTGCCACAAAGTGTGTTCTTGTATATCTTACCAAACTTGCCTCATTAACTAGCTGTCCCAGCCCTATGGCATTCTTCATGTTCATTTTCAACTCTTTACTACCATGTGCTACTCAGCAGATCTCTCAGAACTCACTGGCATCCCTTGCACCCATGCCATCTTTAAAAGGCCGTTGTACACCAGGGTAAGCAGTGTCAGCTCAGAGCTACCCTGTATGGTTTGTGGTATTTGCCTCAGATATGGCAGACGGAGGTATCAGTTCCCTGGCTTTGCAGGCAGAATCCTGCTGGATGGAATGGTGCAGAGATGGCACTTTTTCTTTCCCCAGGACCAGCAGTATAGACTCCGACAGCAAACCATGCCAGTCTCATCTGAGGTTTTCACTGTGTTAAAGCATACTCAGCCAGCTGGAGGAGTGCCGAACACCATCGGAAGAAGATCAATCTCCTTCTTCACTCAGCCAGGCTAAGTGCCATCATCCTCTCTCTGAGACCTCACACTCACTCTATCGCTGTTACTGCACCCACCTCCCACCAAGGCTTTTGTTCTACCACCCTCACTATTGCCTGCAACAGCTTCCCTTACTCACTCACAGCAAATCCAATCCCTGACACCACTGACTTTCACATCCTGTTGCAATGACTCCTCACTCACTTGGGACACCTCCCTTCTTACATCAAAGGTAACAGCTGAGCTGCTTGGCATTCAGCTGCTCACCCCTTGTGTGGACAGCTTCCTGATTCTGTCTGCCCGGGCTGCAGCCTGACTGAGAGCCACCTTTGACTGTATCAAAGACTGCCCCTGACTTACTGTGCCAAGACACCCTGAGCAGAGGCTATCCCCACCCTGGACTTTGACTGAGGCTGATAACCATGACAAATTTTCTGCCTTTCTGTTTAATATTTCAGAAGTAATATGAGCCTTAAGGCTGAGAAGGCAAAGCAAGGCAGGCATGCTATGAGCATCCAGGTAGGTTCAGAGTGAATGAGCATTATGAGAGCAAGTAAGGAGGCTGGAGATGCAGCCTTGTACAGTCCATAAGCTAGGCGTATGTCCATGAGTGTTACGTGTCCTTGCTGTTGCATTACAATGATAGTTGCTGGTGTAGCCCCAGGTGCAATATTGTAGTGCAGAAGCGTGCTTAGAGATATGCCATGAGGGCTGTAAGAGGCTGGCACATATCAGATGCCACTGTCAATGGATGTGGGGTGCATCTGGCTGCTGCTCATTATGTGTCCTGAGATTATGGTGCCCAGTCTCTGTCACTTAGAGCAAGCAGCTCTGAGTTCTCCAGTTGAATTCTCCAGTTGCCCATTCTGGTTTCCATAGTGTATTTTCTCAGCCTCTAGCTTGTTTGTCAAGTTTGGTGAGATGGAAAGTCAATGAAGCATTTAACAAGCAACTCGCCACTGCCCATTTGTTAAAAGCATATTACATGGAGCAAATTGTTGCTGATAGCCTCAGTGGAATACATGTCTGACTTTATCAGAAATCTTGCCATCGCCCACTTAGCTCTGATCCCTATAGGATTTCACCTGAACCCAGTTTGAGCAGTCACGACTCAGGTCCTGATGAATGAGAGTTTATATGCACAGTTTGCAACCTGTCACAAACCTGCAATCTCACCCAGGAAGAACATCGGAGGTAGGCCTCCTGATGTCAGTACCATTAGTACCAGTTCAGATCCACTCCCTGCAGGAGGCATTCACTGGATACAAGTTTCCTAGAGGTTACACTTGGCTATACAGCAGGTTTAGAGGCTAAGAGGAATGGTGGGCTTGATAAGGAAGAAGGGGCTGAAATTACAGGCCCAATTTAAGTGTTGGTGACAGCCATTATGGCTGCAATGATGAAATGCTGTAGAAGTATGAGGTCTATAATCATCTGTGTGAATATGAACAAGCTTTATTAAACATAACTATTCACATGGCATGGTAAGAGAGGACATGTTGCTGAAGCCTTACAAACTGATGCTTCAGTTCTATATAATCTGATGTCTCTAAGTTATAGCTCCATTATTATTCTTGTAGTAAACCTTCCTCTCCGCATTACTCCAAACTCCCCAAACCCCCCACCTCCAATTCTCCAGTTATTTTACACTAGGCAAGTTAAACTATTAACAGTTAGGCACAAACAGTTAACTCTACTCCAAATTCTCCCTCTTAACAAGTCTCTTTCACTTGATACATTCATCTCCAACAGTATTCTCTACTCTCTTGAAGGACGTATAAAAAGCATGGACTGCTTGGTCATTGGCAGATTGAATGCATGGATGGAGTGGAATGGTGGCTTCGGGGGAGGCAATAGCTTAGTGGTATTATCACTGGACTGTTAATCTAGAGACACAGATAACGTTCTGGTGACCCAGGTTTGAATCCCAACATGGCAGATGGTGGAATTTGAATTTTAAAAAAATCTCGAATTAAGATGACTAGGAATCCATTGCCAATTGTCAGAAAAAGAAAATCTGGTTCACTAATGTCCTTTAGGGAAGGAAACTGTCCTACTTACCTGATATGGTCTACATGTGATTCCACATCAATGTGGTTGACTGTTAACTGTCCTCCGGACAATTAGGGATAGCCAGCAATGCCCTCATCCATGAGTGAATAAAGAAAAAAATACTTCTGGAACTCCATCACAAAGTAGAACTGCATCATTCCCTGGGAGGGAATACATTTCTGAATCAGAATCTATAAAGAGGCAGGCACCAGATCCTACAAATTGCGCCATAATAGTACACCTGTCCAAGACCTTGCCCATCCAAGCTTGTAGTTTTTGAGCGATCCCATGATTTGTTGCCAATTGCTATTGAAAGCAGGTTAGACAGTAGAAATTGTTGGGTATAGGAGATGCCCTTTCAAAAGGTATTTTATGATCTTATAAAATGGCGAAGCAAGTTCAAGAGGTCAAATGGCCTATTCCTGCATCTAATTAGTATGCTCTTAATTGTCCTTATTCCTTTCAATGTTTTCTGTAAGAATGTATTTGGGGCAGGCAGGGAGTCCATCCCAAACCGTAAACACTGAAACAAAATTGTGATTCTTCTAAAGTACTCCCAATGAGTTTCCAGTGGAAATGTACTAAAGAAGTCAGGCACTGCCATCATTTTTTATAAAATGCCCTACCATTGGTCAGTGAATCTCATTTTGGTGTCTGGAAAGCTATTGGAGAGAATCCTTAGTGATAGGATTTACATGCATTTGGAAATGCATGGCTTAATTAGGGGCAGTCAGCATGGCTTTGTGCAGGACAGGTCATGTCTTGCTAACTTGATTGATTTTTTTTGAGGAGGTGATAAAGGTAATTGATGAGGATAGAACAGTGGATGTTGTCCACATGGATTTTAGTAAGACTTTCAACAAGGTTTCTCATGGTAGACTCATCCAGAAGATTAAGATGCATGGGTTCCATTGTGACTTGGCTGCTTGGATTCAGAATTGGCTTGCCCACAGAAGGCAGAGGGTAATTGTGGAAAGTCTGTACTGAGATCTCTGCTGTTTGTGATACATATAAATGACTTGGATGAAAATGTGGATGGGTGGGTTAGTAAGTTTGCAGATGATACAAAGATTGGTGGAGTTGTGGATGGTGTAGAAGATTGTCAAAGGATACGGGGGCATGTAGATTAGTTGCAAATATGGACAGAGAAATGGCAGATGGAGTTTAAATCAGGTAAGTGTGAGGTGCTGCACTTTGACAAATAAAATATTATGAAAAAGTATACAGTTAACAGCATTGATGCACAGAGGGATCTTGGGTTTCAACTCCATAATTTCACTAAAGTGACCACACAAGTAGATATGGTGGTAAAGAAGGCATATGTCATGTTTGCCTTTATTGGTTAGGAAATTGAGTACAAGAGTTAGGATGTCATGTTGCAGCTTTACAAGACTTTGGTTAAGCCACAATTAAAGTATTGTGTTTCATTCCAATCACCACATTACAGAAAGGATATGGAGGCTTTGGAGAAGGTGAAGAAGAGGTTTACCAGGATGCTGCCTGAAGTAGGGTTATGAATTATAAAGAGAGGCTAGAAAAACTTGGGTTGTTTGCTGTGGAACAGCGGAGGTTGAGGGGAGACTTGATAGAAGTCTGTAAGATTATGAGATGCATGGATACAGTGGATGGTCAGAATCTTTCTCCCAGAGTTGAAATGTCTAATACATTTAAAATGAGAGGGGGAAAGTTCAAAAGAGATGTGAGGGACAAGTTTTTTACACAGAGAGTGGTAGGAGTCTGGAATGAGTTGCCAGAGGTGGTAGTGGAGGCAAATATAATAGGGGCATTTAAGGAACTTTTACGTAAGTACATGAATATGCAAGGAATGGAAGCTATGGACCAAGGGGAGGCAGAAAGGATTAGTTTAATTTGGCGTCATCTTCATCATAACAACATGGGCCAAAGGGCCTGTTCCTGTGTTGTACTGTTCTATGTTCTATGTTCGACTTGGATAATAGAATTTTTGCAGTATAAGTGTATAATTATAAGATGAATATTTTATTGATGATAAAAACTGAAGCCTTTAACTGATATTTTTGCTAATAAGTAAATTTGGTAACAACATTTGATGGCTTGAGTCTCAGCTGCTTTGAATAAAGCTCCTAAAATATAGTGAAATCTAGCGAAATTGATTTAATGCTCAGATTGCATCACCCTGTCTAATCTGGGAAGCTTAATTGACCTACAATTTTGAAATATTGTATGAAAATATAACAAATAAACCTTTTTTTTTTGCAGACTCTTTGGAATAATCCCTGAGGCACAACAGAACAGTTACAATCTTCAATGGACCTCCATCCCTTGAAAGTGTCTAATAATCATAAACTATATCCAGGCTGTAACTTTGGACAGTTTGTAGTAAATCACAAGATATTGTAATATGCTGCTGAAAATTAGAGATGTGCTTTCTACTGTGAATAATAAATATCTCACACAGCATTTTCTATTGCCTATTTTAGTATTGTTTTGCTTCAGATTTTTATTGAGTAAGTTGCAGGATCAGCAGCACCTCCAGAAAGTGATGCAGCAGATAATGAACACCTCAGCAACTTGGGAGGGTTTCCTATTTCCCAGTGAAACAGTAGTAAAAATGTTAGTACTGGCGCCATGTAAAATGGCCTTAGGTAGAGCCATAAATGGACTAATTGGCAGCCCAACTTTGTGGAATGGGCAGGCAACCCTGTTCCCTTTCCTCCCCTAGCAAAATACTCCAGAGGCTGAAATGTCTCAGAGAGCAGTCCTAGTGTGCTTCCCTGCTATTTTTCAGTTCTCATCTCCATAAGCCTGAAAATCCAACTCGGATGTTAAATTCAAAAATCCCCTCCTGTGTCTATACAGATAAAGTAACGTTGGAGTTGCGTTCCACGATATTCCTACTACTGCTATGTCTGACACGCAGACCATTAAAAAAGGAATGTGTAGCATATAATAGCAACAAAGTAACAATATAACTAACTATATAAGAGAATTTCCTCACCACACAGATACGCATTGATCTATCCACAGACATGCTCTGCTGCGCTGTAACCATCACTAGTCAACGGGGAGGCTTCATGTTGGAACCAATGCTTGTTCTGATATCATAAAACCCATGATACATAGAAACAGAAGTAAGCAACTTAACCCCTCAAGCATCATTCAAGGAGACCATGACTGACTGGCCACCTAATTCCTTATTCCTATCTTTTTCCCCATATACCTGAATACCTCGAGTTAATAAACATCTATCAATCTTTGATTTAAAATCAACTATTGATCTGATATCAATTGTCATTTGTGAAAGAAAGTTCAAATTTCTACACTCTTTGTGTGTAGATCTGATTTTACTCCCGAAATGTCTAGCTGTAATAATTGCACCAATAATTTCTGTCCATCTACCTTCTGCGTTCGCTTTAAAATATATTCACACAAAGATATGAATTAGGAGCAAGAGTAAGCCTCTTGGACTCTCGAGCCTGCTGCACCATCAATAAGATGGAGGATCAAATCCACATTCCCACCGATATCCAATAACTTTCTATTCCATTGTTTATTCAGAACCGAACAACCTCTGCCTTAAAAATATGCAAAGGCTCTGCTTTCACTCGCTTTTCAGGAAGATTGCTTCAAAGACGTATGACCTCTTTGGGAAAAATAATTCCTTTTGTACATACACACCTGAAGCGTAACGGGTGGCAGATTTAAAATCGAGATGAGGAGAAATTACTTCTCTCAAAGGGCTGTGAATCTGTGGAATTCATTATCTCAGAAAATGGTGGACATTGGAGAATTGAGTAAATTTAAGGAAGAGATAGGTTTAGAATTAGTGATGGGTTGAAGAGTGATGGGGAGTAGATGGGAAAGTGGAGTTGAGGCCGAGATGACATCAGCAATGATTATATCAAATAGCAGAGCAGGCATGAGGGGCTGAATTGTTGGTACCTGATCCAAGTTTTTGTTTCTTACGCCTTCTATCCCACTGCATTCTGGTGCTCTGCGTATAACACCTGACATTCCATGAGCCTTTTTGAGTATGTCCTGTCCTGTTCATGCATTTGAAAGATCTATCTAAACTCCCAGGTCTCTTTGCTTATCCACTATGGTGAGCTTTTTATTATTTTGAACATACTCTGCTATATCTTGTATAGGTCTAAATTAGAAGTGGATGATATCACATTTACCTACACTGGTGTCAATGTTTTGTCCGTTAACTTAATCTATTGATATTTATTATTAATTTTACACCATTTTACAGATGTGCTGATGACATTAAGTGGCCTGGGTCCAACATCCAAATTCCCCATCCCCACTCCAGCCCCAAAATGGTGGACCTCAAAGGCAGCTGAAAACTCCAACCAAGCATTCAATGGGTATAAGAATCTCACTGCCTTCATGATGGCCCCCACAAGAAGCCCAAAGCATTTTCATTATGAGCTTCGTTACACTGTATTCAATGAGCTTCCAGTGTCAATGATAGGGATTGTGTGGACAATCCAATAGTTGTTCTTCTAAAAAGCAAGTCAGGAGGTGTGAAAGCAACCCTACTGGGTGGGATGGAGGAAAGGTCAAATGGAGAGTCTGGATGACCTTTTCCCATTCCTTTATTGGTCCAACTGTTGTTCCCTCTACCTCTCTCTCTCTCTTTGTCTCAAAAGACATTTCCTGTGAGAATGCATCTTCCTGAGAAAAGACAGTGATTATCTCAATCAAACCAATGTAGACAGCCAGGAGGCTGGAAGAACACAGCAAGCCAGGCAGCATCAGGAGGTGGAGAAGTCAACATTTCGGCTATAACCCTTCTTCATGACTTGGAGTGGGTGTAAGGGGAGCTGTGTGTGTGTGAGGAGTGTATATGTTTGTGTGTGTGCACGTATGTGTGTATGTGCATATAAAAGTGTGTGTACATGCGTGAATCAATGCATGTCTGCATACAAGTGTGTGTGTATACAAGTGTACGAGTGTGCGTGTGCATGAATGAGTATTTGTGCATACGTGTGTGTATACAAATGCTTGTGCCCGAATGAGTACGAGTGTATGTACAGTCTTTTAACCAGGAACAGGCTGCTTGTGAGTTTGATTCAAGCTGATTGCTTATTCGTATGTTTATCCATCAAACCAATGTCTCCCTCACACATTAAACAATAAATCAGGTTGTTTCTCTTCAACCTAAGACCAACATCATATTTTTAAAGAGGAATTGTGACCAGACATATGGTAAAAGGCCATGTTGTTTTCCCTTTAGTCTCTAAATGCTATTTGTAGAAAACACAAAGGCAGCAGAAAGGGCGGTAACGCCTATGCCTTTAGAATTGGAGATTATAACATCACCAATTGTGTTCCCCTTCAAGTCTGACAACATAATAAACCGACCAATGGTAACAAGCTGCCAAGCATTTAACATTGTGACCTGGCAAAAGTCCATCTCTTTGATAGAATCCTGAAATGACTCTGATCTATGGCTTCAGCTTTCGAATTCACCCAAACTAAGCTTTAGAAGTGAAAACATCTTCTTTAGCAAGCCTGCAACATATATTTGCAATGTAAGCCATTCACATGAATAACAAACTATTCATTTTGTTTATGACTTATAAACATGCACAGTTCTCTTAAACTGTATTTCCTTGAGTGTGTTTGTGTGTGACTGTATGAGTGAGAGCCATAGTGTTAGATTTCTGGATAAGCATATGAATAAGCAATCAGCTTGATTTAAACTCATAACAGTCTGCTCCTGGTTAAAAGTCTGCACACACACTCGTTTTCCTTTATGCACAAACATTTGTACACACACACGTATGCACACACATACTCGTACACATATACACACACACACTTGTATGCAGATGCACGCATGTACACACATTTGTACATACACACACATACACTCATCACGCATACACTCATGACACACACTTGTACACATACACACTCATTTTTACAAGCACACACATTCATGCACACATATATACACACACACACAAACATTTTTCCCTTGAAAGCTTACTGATACTGACTATTTTCTCACACTGTCTGTAATAGGGCCCAACATTCTGTATATGTTGTAGATATTTGACTACACTTATCTTACAGGCAAATATGGAAATCACATGGTGTGAATATTCTCTGTTTTACTAGAATGTCTGCAATGTCAACTCCAGACTTTTTTTGTTCTATCTCCTCCGTGCTATGTGAGTGTTCTTTTATTGATGACTTCCTGGTAATACAGTGGGAAATGAGTGAGCATATTCCAGTGCAGTACATGATGCAGTTGCAATCAGGATAGTCATTTATGTTGAGGTCCTATTTGGTCTGTGTGGGAAGATACCATTTGGTTATTCTGTACATAAAGAGTTTGAAGATCAAAAGTATCAAATTACATTAAAATGTATGTCTACTGCAAGTCAGGTATAGTTATTTGTAAAGGTTGACCATATTTATTGAGGAGAAAGTGAGGACTGCAGATGCTGGAGATCAGAGCTGAAAATGTGTTGCTGGAAAAGCGCAGCAGGTCAGGCAGCATCCAAGGAACAGGAGAATCGACATTTCGGGCACAAGCCCTTCTTCATATTTATTGTATTATACACAAGAAACAGAAAATAGGGGAAAAAGTAGTTATTGTCATTTTACCGTCTGTTCCTCCAGAGTCTTGGATACATAGATTCTTGGGGTACTGTCCGCACCATGATCTCCATTAGCCCACCGCTGATGGTGCTTGATGTGTACTTGGTGATTATAAGCTACATTGCTTTTTCTTCTTAACACCATAACATCTATCCTTACACAATTGTGGAACATTTGTGTCACAAAAATGCCAGGCAATAGCCATCTCCAAAAAGAGAGAATCTATTTCCCCTTCATATTCTATGTTAAAAAATCACAAAACGCCAGCTCATAGTCCAACAGGTTTAACAGACCATAACCTGATGTCATATTATTTTTAATTTTGTACACCTAGTCCAACACCTCCACATCATTCATATTCTGTGAGATTACCATCGCTGATTCCTCTGCTATTTAGTTTGTGGGTCACCATTGACCAAACACTAAACTGTACTAGGCATATAAATATTGTGGCTACAACAGCAGGCCAGAAGCTGGGAATTCTGTGGTGAATAACCCATGTTCTGACTTTGTAAATTATTCTACCTACAAGGCACAGGTCGAAGTGTGATGGAATACTCTTCACTTGCCTGATGAATACAGCTCCAGAACCCAAGAAACTCAGTAGTAACCAAGACAAAGAAACCCTTTCACTAACTGAAAACATTCACTCCTTCCATTACCAACAGCAGTGTGTACATTATACAAGATACACTACAATAATTCACCAAGGTTAACATTATCTTTCAAATGCACAATTCTACTACTTAGAAGGACAAAAGCAGCAGATATATGGGGACACCATCACCTTAAAATTCCCCTCCATATTATACTATACCTTGCCTGGAATCTTTATCACTGTTCCACTTTTACTGGGTTGAGATCCTGGAACTCCTTATCTAACAGCACTGTGAGTGCTGTTAGATGCCCACACTTCATGCACAGCAGCAGTTCAAGAAGGAAGCTCAATACAACCCTCTCAAAGGCATATAGGGAGGGGCAATGAATGTTATCCCAGTCAGTGATACTCACATCCCATGAAAAGAGAAAAGAAAATTACCATTTTATCAATCAAACACTCCATTTTCCATTCCTGGTCCTGGTTCTGTTTCCACTTTCAACAACACATTTGTATTGAAGAACTCTTTGTCTTTTTTTTCCTTTTTCTAACCAGAAGTATCATCACACACAGCTAAGCAACCTTCCTACCACTAAAATCACTGTGACTTTTTATTCAACTTTTATTTTAACTGATAGCCACCACCAGTAAAAATACCTGCGTAGCTAATTTAGAACCAAAACCCATTAAGGGCAATGCAAATCATCAAAGGTGACGGGTGGGATTGGGAGAGCGAGATGGGGCTAAATCAAAATGGAGTTGGAGGAGGAGCTAAGCACTGTAACCTCACAGTGCCCACATCTCTGTAAACATTGATGGATACCAAGTACTCCCTCTCCAATGACATCTGCACAAACGTGACTGCTGAAAGAGGGAAGAGAGTCAACAGAGATGACTCCCACCACAACCCTTTGCCAAGTTTGTCTCTTAATGGAATCAATGAATTTATTTCTTGCTCATTAAGCTGCTAAGCTCTTTTAAACATCACTATGTTGTGATTGGTTCAAACCACAATGCATTAAACTAGAATCACTAAAGTGTACTCGTCTCCAAAACGGTTATTTAGATAATGATAAGTAGTATTTACATCATCTCTACTTTATTTTAATCTAAATACTTATATATTAAGCAATATACTGAATGCTAAAAGTAAAATTTGGTGGAAAATCGCAAAAGTTTTAAAATTCCTGATAAACCTACCCTTCATCTGAACTTCTATACACTTTCTAAACTAAAATGAAACATAATTTTCCTACATATTGCATTTTACATTTTCTGTGAAGTCACTTCCGTAAAACAAAATTCAGGACAAGGCAGCCTGCTTCATTCATATCCTTACCACTGAACTGAGCATTTTGCCCTTGCTAGTGGACTTACCATGTACCTCTTCTAACACCAGTACAATGTGGCTGGCCTTTGTGCAATGTGTAAGATGCACCGCAATTATTTATCAAGCTTATTTAGACAATATTTTCAGTCCTGTGACCATTACCAGGGAGAAAAAGAAAAAGAGCAAAAGGTTATTACACCTAAGTCTGTGGACGTAGTGAGGGATGGACAGTTAGTAGCCCTGCATCGATAACCATGAGCCATGACATGTGCAGCACAGCATAATG
The DNA here is from genome assembly GCF_047496795.1 of Chiloscyllium punctatum. Lineage (NCBI taxonomy): Eukaryota > Metazoa > Chordata > Chondrichthyes > Orectolobiformes > Hemiscylliidae > Chiloscyllium > Chiloscyllium punctatum. The sequence continues at coordinate 59,765,334 of NC_092747.1, read as the reverse complement.
GCCATGCAATGGGACTGAAGAAGGACCATTACGTGCATGAAGAAAGAGGGTCATGTCACACCAGTGCATCATGTTGAATATTAGTGCTCACTGAAGTGCCAAGCATGGATAAAAACATTCAGCAGGCTTCCTGATGATGCAGTGATGGCTACTGAAAACACAGCTTTATGAGCAACTCTAGAGCAAGAACTTAACATTAGACATTATTAATAGACAAACATCATTGCCAGAGTGTTCATCCTCACTCTCTTCATATATGGTCTAAACTGGTTTCTGTTCTTTTGCAATATAGCACCATGCTCAGGAATGGCTTTATGCAATCTGGGTGGAAAGTGTGCTGCTGGAAAAGTACAGCGATCAGGCAGCATCTGAGGAGCAGGAGAATCAACATTTCGAGCATAAGAGCTTATTCTTGAAACATCAATTCTCTTGCTCCTTGGATGCTGCCTGACTGGCTGTGCTTTTCCAGCACCACACTCTTTGACTCTGATCTCCAGCATTTGCAGTGCTCACTTTCTCCCATCTGGGTCTGTTGTCAGATACTACCTGATCTGGGACACTAAATGAACTGAAAATAAAGCACTCGTTATATCAATAAATGTTGTGCTATTTGTGTTGCTAAGTAGTAAATTAATTTATAGTAGTTATCCATCACGAGGATATGTCTGTTACAACTTTCGTTCAAGAAGTGATTGGAACATCATGTGAATGCAAAGGCTCCTCCCACATTCCTGATGACTGCACAGACTCATTAGCTAGCCAGCTTGTGTGTTTAATACCCATGTACCCCAATATAATATGGATGTGATATTTTGGTGCTTTTGATACTGGGGCCTGCTTGCCCTTGAAAATGATTTGTCATGATATCCCAAGTTTGTTTCTGAATGTCCAAAGTGAAAAAAAAATCAGATTTTTAAAAAAACTAACAGACAATATCCTCTAATTTCTCACCTTTAGCACATGTTGAGTGTATACATTCATACTGACGCTGGCGATAGTGTGACAGATCAATCATGAGAATGTTTTCAATTTCAGACTCAAGAGTGTAAACATATAGGTCAAGAAAAGCAATGGTTCTAATATTGACCTGGAGACCCCATTACTGGTCTGAAAAGCAAACGTTTACCAATATCCTATGTTTCTGTCACTTGACAATATCAGCTCTTTTTTTATAACCATGGGTGTGGAATCACTGGTTTTGCCAGCATTTATTGTCCATTCCTAATTGCCCTTGAGAAAGTAGTGGTGAATCACCAACTTGAATCTCTGAAGTCCATGTGTTGCAGAGACACCCACAATGCTGTATGGAGAGAGTTCCAGGATTTCGACTCAGTGAAGGAATGGGAATATAATTCCCAGTCAGGATAGTGTTTGGCTTGGCCCTGTTCTTCTGTTCTCTGGTTATGAAACAAACCACCAGAATTTGTTTGAATGCATGTTCAAACTGTTAAAATAGATAAAGGAGAGAAATCGGAGTTAATGTTTTGGATCGAGTGACCCTTCCTTAGAACTTTGAGTTCTGAGGAAGGATCATTTGACCTGAAACATTAACTCTGATTTCCCTCCACCAATGCTGCCAGACCTGCTGAGCTTTTCCAGCAATTTATGTTTTTCTTTCTGATTTACAGTGTCTGCAATTCTTTCAGTTTTCAAATGAGATAAAGTTTTTGATTCAAAATCCTGTACATATTTTGAACCAGGTAAATATTTATGTGCAGGTAGGTTTAATAAATTGTCATTTTTTAAATTATATACCTTTATTGCATTACTCCCTGTACAGCTGAAAGCCCACAGGAATTCTCCCAATTGTCTACATTTTCATAGAAGATTAAAGAAAATCCTACTGAAATGTCTAATGTTCAGACCTCAGATCTGTGTTTCGAAGTTTGCTTCTGAGCTTGTATGCTTCTCAGCCAAAACTTCGGGTAAGAATAAAAGTTGTTTGTCAAATTATATTGCAAACAAGGTTATAAAGTTCATATTTAACTTGTGTGGAAGTAACCTCCAACAACAAATTTAATAGCCTGAGGAAAGCCACATTTCAAGTTACTATGGATAATTACCTGAGTGGTTGTACTCATACACGCTTAGAGATTGCTCCACAGTGTACACAGTAAGACTGCAGCGTGCTGAGAATAATGTTCCATAAGCTAACAGAGAAATAGTTTGGGGAATACAAATTCAGACTCAAGGCTCTTTTGGAACAGTGAGGCTTCTGAGCACAAAAAGCTGATGGTACAACAAAGATACAAGAGACAATTTTACTGATCAACTTCATCACAATATTGCAAAATATGAACTTTTGTTCCTTTATGTAATAGAATGAAGAAATGACTGTAATCATTGAAAATATACCAAGCTGAGTCTTTCTGGTCTATCAGAACTTCATGAAGGGCAGATGTGGGAACCTAATTGGTTGGTAAAAAACCATTCACTTTCCCAATCGCAGGTTAAAGTTTTGGTATTTAGTTCTCGGAGTTTTTCAGGTGGATCAGTTTTCCCAACAGGAAGCTCTTTTGCATTCATTAGTGAGCCACAAGTACTCATTAATAGCCCAGCCTGTTGAAATTACGTTCACAAACAAAATGTTGTAAGACAACATCAAAAAACACGATTGACTATACAAATGTCTCAACTGAAAAACAACCATCTCATTCCCTGATATTTCTTCACAGATCAATGCTTCCAGGTTAGCTGATTAGCCAATTTAATACAGCAGTTGGGGATTAGCTTTATTAAGATTAAGAAGAGGTGAAGTCCACATTGATGCCCTCGGGTTGAAATGTTCCGAGGCAGAAGATGAGGTGTTCTTCCTCCAGGCGTCGGGTGGTGAGGGAGCAGCTGCGAAGAAGTTCCTCATTTCCCCTCCCCCCATCTTACCTCAGTTCCAACCTTTCAGCTCAGCACTGTCCCCATGACCTGTCCTACCTGCCAATCTCCCTTCCCACCTATCCGCTCCACCCTCCCCCTGACCTTTAACCTCCATTCCCACCCCCATTCATCTATTGTACTCTTTGCTACCTTCTCCCCAGCCACCCCCAACCCCCCACCCCCCATTTATCTCTCCACCTTGGAGGCTCCCTGCCTCCATTCCTGATGAAAGGCTTTTACCCGAAACATCGATTTTCCTGCTCCTCGGATGCTGCCTGACCTGCTGTGCTTTTCCAGCACCACTCTGATCTAAACTCTGGTTTCCAGCATCTGCAGTCCTCACTTTTGCCTGATTATACACATGGATCATTACTCTATATTTTCTGTCACTCAGCTAATGTTGTGCCCATGTATATACTGTCCCTTTTATATATTTTATAATTAACCTGTACAGAGGTATTATTACACACTGTGGAACAGTTGGGACTTGAACCTGGGCCTGAGTCGAAAAGGATTGATGATGAACGGCTTGAGCCGAACCATCGACTCTCCTGCTCCTCAGATATTGCCTGACCTACTGTGCTTTTCCAGCTCCACCCTTTTCCACTCTGACTTCTCCACTATATGCAGTCCTCACTTCTCCATGAACTTGGCCTCCTGGCTCAGAGGTAGGAATACTACACTAAGCTATGCTGATTGACTCACAAAACCCAATTACTGTAATTAGCTTTATCCCACTTACCAATGATTATGTTCCTCACAGCCAGCTACAGTGAATGACTGCTAACAGATTCACACAGACCACAAAGACGTTCATGCAAAGTACTGTATTTGTATCAAATATAATGTTGTACTGAAGGTTGACACCCAAGTGTGCAGTTACTCTAATATTCTCCAAAGCTTTCTTTTTTCTAACACTACGTCTTATTACTATATTGGCAACTGCAGCTGAGCAAGCTAAATACTTCTGTGCCTCAGATGACCTTGGAGTATGCCCTCTGTGGTCTGGAGGACTCAGTCCTGCTGTGGTTCTCCTGCATAAGGCTAATTGTACCTCCTTGGCCTGACCTAATGAAGGTATTAGGGTCGCTGCCAGAGGGGAGGTGGCACAGCAGAGAACCTCTGGAGTATCTTGCGAAAAAAAACCTTGGGACAGTTGTACTCTCCTCCCCCCACTGCCGCCGCCCCCACCCAATTCTCAGTACACAATGACACCTCCCTCACCCCTTCACGAACAGGGCACCAGGAGGGTCATCAAGGTTTCTTAGCTTTATAATCACCTAGCAAGTAAATGAATGATGCAAAAGCTTGAGAGATGGAGTGAACGTCCCTGTACATGTCCAACAGTAAGATTGTTCTGCTAGACTGAGCTGTCTATGGTGGCAGCCATGAGAAGTCATGAGATCAGACAGAACTTAGCACACTCACCTTTACTCCAGCCTGTACATTGTCTCTTCCAGATGTTGTCATGTTTGTTTTAACATCTGTCAGCACATTAATGGCCAAGTCCATTATCTGTATTGGATTCAACAAGGATCTGCTTCCCAGCAGTTCCCTGACTGTCAAGGACTCTAGCCATTTCTTCCATCTCTAGCTGTGGGCCTGTGTCAGGGTTGTGATCACCAGAATGTGAGGCAGGGGGCACACCTTAGACAGATTACCCACTGAGGTGAATGTTACTCTCTGCGCTGGTGGAGGTTTGGAAGAAGACATTGAAGGCTTGGGACTGTTCTGCGCCAAGATGTGAACAAGATGTTGGTACTTTTGGACCTGAGCAGTTGTGCTTCCTTTCCTTTTTGTCCTTACTTGAGAGTAAGATCCGCTGGCTGCTTAGATAAAAAAAAAAAGATTTGTCAGTGTCCTTATCTGCCACCCTTACCCATGAAGACATTTCTCATTGATGTGCAGCTAGGACTAGCTCCTTGGAGGCTTTGACACTGGATGGCTGTAGATATCCTTGTTCACCTTTTGTCCAGGTACATTCTCCTTTCTCGATGGACAGCATGAGGGCAAGCCAAACAGAGAACAGCCAGGGAATTCCTAGAGGCATGGCACTCATCCACAGACTCTATCAACAAACACATTGACCTGGACCCAATATACCGGCCACTACAGCGGACAGCTCGAACTGACAACCGGAAGCGGCAGAGACAAGCCACTATAAATGCCGGAAGAAACAGCACAGAAGTGCTTCACAAGAGGCTCCCAAGCACCGAGGATGTCACCTAGACAGGGGACGAAACGTTTGCAAGACAAATTCCCAGCTCGGCGAACAGAACCACAACAACGAGCACCCGAGCTACAAATCTTCTCCCAAACTTTGAGCATGATGGCTTGTTTTTCAAAGATAGTGAGGAGACTGATATTAGGCAATCACTCTACCCCACCCCAGTTGTGCAGTCCTTTCCTGCAAGTGGAAATGCAGTAAGAGACAATAGCATGTCAGGATCCCTGCTTTGACAGATACTGATTAACGTGGCCATCACCAAAGCTGTGATTGAACATATGCATTAGTGGGAAGAAGAATGTGGTTTGGGGGAAGTAAGGTGTTGAAGGACTCTGATTGAAATGTGACTTAGTGTTATCAAAGAGCTAGAGTTGATGTAAATCAATAAAGCATTATATTATATCGGTGCCTGAGTATGAGGTGTTGTAATGTCCTAGACACAGACAAGCCTTTGATGAGAAGTTATCAGAAGTATATTTTCTTCTAGCTACTACGAAAGATCAGTGAGATGATGGTGCATGAGCTGCCAGTGAGATTGTCAGTGCTATGGCTGTGACGGTACAGATTAGTTTGGAGTGCATTTAGTTCAGGAGCACAAGTCTTCACTTCTAAAACTGGATTGTTATTAAGGTCTGTAGCCTTTGCAGCATTTGATGTCTTCAGCCATTTCTTGATATCACATGGAGTGAATTGAATTGGTTGAAGACTGATATCCATGGTGCTCGGGACCCCTGGAGGAGGCCGAGATGGATAATCCACTTGGCACTTTTGGCTGAAGATGAATGCAAATCTTTCAGTCTTGTCTTTGCACTGATGTATCATTCAGGCTGCTGTATCATTCAGGATGAGGACATTTGTGAACCACTACCTCCTGTTAGTTGTTTAATTGTCTACTAGTATTCATAATTGGATGTGGTAGAGCTTAGATTTGATCAATTAGTTGTGGAATCATTATGAGCTGTCTATTGGATGCTGCTCCCCCATATGGCATGCAAGCACATTTGTATTGACCAGGTTGACACCTCATGTTTAGGTATGCTTGATGTTGGTCCTGGCATGTCTTTCTGCACAGTTCATTGGATTAGGGTTCATTTCCTGGCTTGTTTGTAATTGCAGAGTGGGGAATTAATCAGGCCATGAGGTTGCAGATTGTAGGTGAATATAATTCTGCTGGAGCTGTTAGCCCATAGCGCCTCCTTTACTCTTTCCTTCCCAATCTTCCCTGAACTCTTTGTCTCCTGGAATGTTGAGTCTTTAGTCCTGTTCTTCTTTGAACCAGTTCCCTATTACCAGCATACCGTTATTTTTCTATGTGGTTATGCTTACCTGCTGCCTATCATCCTTATTTGTCGCACTCCTCGGCACGGTGGGCGGCACGGTGGCACAGTGGTTAGCACTGTTGCCTCACAGCGCCAGAGACCCGGGTTCAATTCCTGCCTCAGGCGACTAACTGTGTGGAGTTTGCACATTCTCCCCCGTGTCTGCGTGGGTTTCCTCCGGGTGCTCCGGTTTCCTCCCACAGTCCAAAGATGTGCAGGTCAGGTGAATTGGCCATGCTAAATTGCCTGTAGTGTTAGGTAAGGGGTTGATGTAGATGTAGGGGTATGGGTGGGTACGCTTCAGCGGGGCGGTGTGGACTTGTTGGGCCGAAGGGCCTGTTTCCACACTGTAAGTAATCTAATCTAATCTCACATTTACCTGAATGCACAACTTTAATTTAGATCTTCTTACATTCTCTATTCCTGTGACTCAGAATTTAATATTTTGCTATTTCCACTCTAAGGTACCTGTCTCTCCAAATTCTCTGTGCACCTTGATTTTCTGACTTTACATTACCTCTTGGTTCCTAAGTCATTTGAAAACCATGCCAATAGCACTAGCAAATTGCCCCCAAGAGAATTTGAGCTTAGCTCTGTTCGGGTGAAATCTTTATAGCCTGAAGAGGTCCCATCTTCTCCAGAACTGGTCCCAAAGCCCCAGAGATTCAAAGCCTTATCTCACAGGAACACAAGAACTAGGAGCAGGAGTAGACCATCTGGGCCATCGAGCCTACTCTGCCATTCAACAAGATCAAGACTGATCTTTTCTTGGACTCAGCTCCACTTACCCGCCTGCTCACCATAACTCGTAATTTCTTTACTGTTCAAAAATCTATCCATGTTTACCTTAAAAACATTCAATGAGGTAGACTCAACTGCTTCATTGGGCAGGGAATTCCACAGATTCACAACCCTCCTCAACTCAGTCCTAAATCTACTGCACTTTATTTTGAGACTATGTCCCCTCGTTTTAGTTTCAGCTGCCGGTGGAAACAACCTCCCTCCTTCCATCTTATTCACTCCCTTCAAAAAGTTATGTTTCTATGAGATACCCCCTCTCAATATTTTAAATTCCATTGAGTATAGTCCCAGTCTACTCAACCTCTCCTCATAAGCCAAACCTCTCAACTCCAGATCCAACCTAGTGAAATTCCTCTGCACCCCCTCCAGTACCTGTACATTCTTTCTCACATAAGGAGACCAAAACTGTACACAGGATTCCAGGTGTGACCTCATCAGCACCTATACAGCTACAGCATAACACCCCTGCCTTGTAACATCTCCAGTCACACATTAATCTGCTATTTCTTCTCATTCTAAATGCACTTACTTCTCGTACCACACAAACCCCAGCGATTGTTAGATTGCTAGGGTTCGTTTACGGAGGCTGAAACCAAGAGTAAAGTCTCCTGCAATGTTTACTTGTGTTTCAAAGTTCAGTACACACTCCAGTCTGCTCTGTCCACTCCCCAACCAATTCCCCTTACTGGGGAGAGCCAGCCCTTTTGCTTCCATTTAATAACCACCACCAAATCACTCATTTGACCAATTAAATAATTAATGAATTACAAGAACTGCCTGCTTGGGGCTGTAAAACAATAACAGAAATAAAGGCAGGAAGAGAGGGAGGTGCTAAATTTTGATGGAGTTGAGGTGGGGAATAATGCCCAGCCCCTGTGGTGTCCATCTCTTAAAAAGCAGCTCTTTGATTTGAATACCCATCACCAAATTAACTAATGAAAACAGCTAAATAGTAATACTGAAAGCTGTTGACTTTTGCATGAACCCTGACATCATTTTTTGATTTCTCCTACGTTGATGTGGCTCCTGGAGTATTTTTTTCAACCTCCATCCTGCACTGACAGAATTATATTAAGGCCCTGAGCTTGGTGTGCTTTTTGAACCCCTGCTTTGCTCTTGCTCCATTATATCCAGCCTCCAATCACTTTGCGTATTTTTGTATTGCAGGCAACACAGTTTGCATGCAGCGATCTATCACAAATAGTAATGTAATAATGATCAGTAATCTGCTTTTGGAATGCTGACTGGGGAATAAGTATTGGCCAGGACACCTGAGGGAACTCTGCTCTTCTTTGAAGTAGAAAATCTTTAACACCCAACTGAACAGGCAGATGTGGCCTTGGTTAAGATCACATTGAAAATTCAACATCTCTGCAGTGCAGCACACTTTCAATAGTTAAGGATTATGGAAGGGATGGTATCATGATGGACAGGAAGCATACAGCATTGGTATTGGCCTCTGGGCCTATACAACATATACAGTGGTACAGTGGCTTCATGGTTATCACTGTGCCTCAAGGTACCAGGGAGCCATGCTTGATTCCACCTTGGGCAACTGTGATGATCTTCAGAGGGTCAGTATAGACTTGATGGACTGAAAGGCCTGCTTTCACACTGTAAGGATTCTATGATCTATAAAAATCAAGGCACAATTTATTTTTTCTACAATGATGATGGAAGTCTTCACTGCATAAATGCCAACCATGCAATACAGGGCATCCATCACAGGGCATCTAACGTTCAGAAGCAGTAAAGCCAGCAAGCCCCTCACACATTGGCTCCAGCCACAGGGGGAGAGAAATGTAGAAGCACTTGGAAACAAGCATGTAAACATGTGTGGTTGACACCACAGTTATCATAGCTTTGACTTCATGTGATGTATGACACTGATTGTTCCATTCTGAATAAGTGAACATATATTTGATGCCTTACTTCACTGTTTCATGGAATTCTTATTTCAGCAGTTTATGGCATTTCATTCCTCATAGCTTGTGATGTTTCAATGGTTATTTTCTTGCCAAAAAATATGTCCAGTATGAGAGTTAATGGTTAATGCCACAGTGCTGCATACTGGAATTACTTTATTCATGTGACTAAACATATATTTGATGCCTCCACTGTTTCATGTAATTCCTATTACAGCACATGGAAAAGATTATTGGGAAGGTACCTGAATATATTTACATAGCTGACAATTGTATCTACTTCCTCTCATTCTTTTTATGTCTAACAGAGTCATTAGACACAAATTCAACTTCTCTCTGTTTCCCCAGTTTGTACAGGGTGCAACAGAGTACCACATTATGGGACACATTTGAGGATCTGCACTGGATTGCTCCCCAAAAGCTCTAGCGTATTTTCAGTGGCCTGATTGCCCTTGTCATTAAGACAGCTGCAATCATATGAATCCTCTGTCTCACTGTTAGCATTATGCACTGGTGTGAGCAGCCAAGTCCTCAGATGGAAAATTAGAGGCCAATTAGCCTAACCTCGGTTGTTGGTAAAATTCTAAAATCCATCATTAAGGATGAGGTTTCTAAATTCTTGGAAGAGCAGGGTCGGATTAGAACAAGTCAACATGGATTTAGTAAGGGGAGGTCGTGCCTGACAAACCTGGAGTTCTTTGAAGAGGTGACAAGTAGGTTAGACCGGGGAAACCCAGTGGATGTGGTCTATCTAGCCTTCCAAAAGGCCTTTGATAAGGTGCCACATGGGAGGCTGCTGAGCAAGGTGAGGGCCCATGGTGTTCGAGGTGAGCTACTGGTATGGATTGAGGATTGGCTGTCTGACAGAAGGCAGAGAGTTGGGATAAAAGGTTCTTTTTCAGAATGGCAGCCGGAGACAAGCGGCGTCCCGCAGGGTTCAGTGTTGGGGCCACAGCTGTTCACATTATATATTAATGATCTGGATGAAGGGACTGGGGGCATTCTAGCAAAGTTTGCCAATGATACAGAGTTAGGTGGACAGGCAGGTAGTACTGAGGAAGTGGGGAGGCTGCAGAAGGATCTAGACAGTTTGGAAGAGTGGTCCAGGAAATGGCTGATGGAATTCAATGTGAGCAAATGCGAGGTCTTGCACTTTGGAAAAAAGAATACAAGCATGGACTACTTTCTAAACGGTGAGAAAATTCATAAAGCCAAAGTACAGAGGGATCTGGGAGTGCTGGTTGAGGATCCTCTAAAGGTAAACATGCAGATTGAGTCCGTGATTAAGAAAGTGAATGCAATGTTGTCACTTATCTCAAGAGGGTTGGAATATAAAAGCACCGTTGTGCTACTGAGACTTTATAAAGCTCTGGTTAGGCCCCATTTGGAGTACTGTGTCCAGTTTTGGTCCCCACACCTCAGGAAGGACATACTGGCACTGGAGTGTGTCCAGCGGAGATTCACACGGATGATCCCTGGAATGGTAGGTCTAACATATGAGGAACGGCTGAGGATCGTGGGATTGTATTCATTGGAGTTTAGAAGATTATGGGGAGATCTAATAGAAACTTACAAGATAATACATGGCTTGAAGAGGGTGGACGCTAGGAAATTGTTTCTGTTAGGCGAGGAGACTAGGACCCGTGGACACAGCCTTAGAATTAGAGGGGGTAAATTCAGGACAGAAATGCGGAGACATTTTTTCAGCCAGAGAGTGGTGGGCCTGTGGAATCCATTGCCACAGAGTGCAGTGGAGGCCGGGACGCTAAATGTCTTCAAGGCAGAAATTAATAAATTCTTGTTGTCACAAGGAATTATGGGGTACGGGGAGAATGCAGGTAAGTGGAGTTGAAATACCCATCAGCCATAATTGAATGGCGGAGTGGACTCGATGGGCTGAATGGCCTTGCTTCCTCTCCTATGTCTTATGGTCTTATGGTCTTATGGTCTAAGCAGTTTATAAGAATAGTTCTTCAGATGAGTTCCAGAGGATCTGTGGTGGGCAGAGACATCAGTGACCGGAGCAGGTATGTCACCACCAGTGGCCCAGTGCAGAGCATGGCTGTAAGCGGCCCAGTGTGGGAGTTGTCCAGTTCACAAGGAGGTGGTGTTAGCAATTCTTGAAAGTGTGAAACAAGGTAAGCCCCCTGGGCCGGATGGGATTTATCCGAGAAACCAGTGAGGCTTACTTCAGTTGTGGGCAAAGTGTTGAAAATGTTTACAAGAGATAAGGTTTATAATCATCTAGAAAGAAATAAATCGATTAGGGATTGTCAACAAGGTTTTGTGAAGGGTAGGTCTAGCCTTGTGGGTGGCACAGTGGCACAGTGGTTAGCACTGCTACCTCACAGCACCACAGACCCGGGTTCAATTCCCGCCTCAGGCGACTGACTGTGTGGAGTTTGCACATTGTCCCCGTGACTGCGTGGGTTTCATCCGGGTGCTCTGGTTTCCTCCCACAGTCCAAACATGTGCAGGTTAGGTGAATTGCCCATGCTAAATTGCCTGTAGTGATGGGTGAAGGGATAAATATAGGGGAATGGGTCTGGGTGGGTTGCGCTTCGGCGGGTCGGTGTGGACTTGTTGGGCCGAAGGGCCTGTTTCCACACTGTAAGTAATCTAATCTCACAAACTTTATTGAATTCTTTGAGAAGGTCATCAAGCAGGTGGATGACGTTAAAGCAGTTGATGTGGTGTATATGGATTTCAGTAAGGCGTTTGATAAGGTACCCCACAGTAGGTTACTGCACAAAATACGGAGGCATGGGATTAAGGGTGATTTAGCAGTTTGGATCAGAAATCGGCTAGCTAAAAGAAGACAGAGGGTGGTGGTTGATGGGAAATGTTCATCCTGGAGTTCAGATACTAGTGATGTACTCTAAGGATCTGTTAGTCATTTTTGTAAATGACCTGGATTATGGAATAGAAGGATAGGTCAGTAAATTTGTGGATGGCACTAAAGTCAGTGGAGTTGTGGATAGTGCTGAAAGATGTTGCAGGCTACAGAGGGATATAGATAAACTGCAGAGCTGGGCTGAGAGGTGGCAAGTGGAATTTAATGCAGAAAAGTGTGAGGTGATTCACTTTGGAAGGAGCAACAGCAATAAAGAGTACAGAGCTAATGGTAAGATTCTTGGCAGAGTACATGAGCAGAGAGATCTCGGTGTCCACATATATAGATCACTCAAGGTTGCCACCGGGTTGATAGGGTTGTTAAGAAGGCATAGATGTGCTAACTATTATTGGTCGAGGGATTGAATTTCGAAACCAAGAGGTTATGCTGCAGCTGTACAAAACTCTGGTGCGGCTGCACTTGGAGTATGTGTACAGTTCTGGTCACCGCGTTTTAGGAAGGATGTGGAAGCTTTGTAAAGGGTTCAGAGGAGATTTACTATGATGTTGCCTGGTATGGAGGGAAGGTCTTATGAGGAAAGGCTGAGGGACTTGAGGCTGTTTTCATTAGAGAGCAGAAGGTTGAGAGGTGGCTTAATAGAGACATATAAGACAATCAGAGCGTTAAGATAGGGCGGACAGTGAGAGCCTTTTTCCTCGGATGGTGGTGGCTAGCACGAGGGAACATAGCTTTAAGATGAGGGGTGACAGATGTAGGACAGGTGTCATAGGTAGTTTCTTTACTCAGAGAGTAGTAGGGGCATGGAACGTGCAGCTTACAACAGTAGTAGATCCGCCAACTTTAAGAGCATTTAAATGGTCATTGGATAAACATGTGAATGAAAATAGAATAGTGTACAATCGATGGGCTTCAGATTGGTGCCACAGGTTGGTGCAACATCGAGGGCCAAAGAGCCTGCACTGCATTGTAATGTTCTATGTTCGGGGCAGCAGCCAGCAGTCAGATCGCGTGGCGACCCCTTGGGCTGGTCTGGTGCAGAGAGCCTTAGGAGAGAGACTGTGACATTTGTCTTTTTAACTTTGCTTCTTGATTGTCTGACCTATCGTCATACTGTTTATAGCTGATATGTAACTTTTCTTTCTTCATTTCCCTAATCTATAACTAAGGATTGTTCCTAGGTAGCTTTGGACCTAAGGTGGCGTGGTAAGTGATGACTTATAAACTTTTCCCTGTCCTCATTTGAGTACGTCACAATAAAGCTAATTCAATTCAATTCAATTCAATGAGGAACTTCGGTTATAAGAATAAATTAAAGAGGTTTGGACCGTCCTCTTTTAAAAGCCTGGCCTTTCCTGACTTAACCCCGGAACAGGTGTCGGTCCTGAACGCTCCCCTAACAACCCAGGAAGTACTTGACGCAATCAGGCAGCTTCAGAGCGGTAAAGCACCTGGTTCAGGTGGATTTCAGGTTAAATTCTACAAAGAGTTTACAGGAGTATTAGCTGGTTCACTTATGGACAGGTACAACTACTCATATCGTCAGGGCTGCCTCTCGCCTTCGTTGAGAGAAGCAAATATTTCTCTCATTCTCAAAAAAGGAAAGGACCCAGAAGATTGCTCTTCATACAGACCAATATCTTTGCTAAATGTAGATTTTAAAATTCTTTCTAAAACATTAGCATTGAGGCTGGAGAGGGTATTGCCATATATCATAAAAGAGGACCAGACGGGGTTTATCAAGGGCCGTAGATCATCTAAGAATATTAGAAGGGTTTTGAATGTGATTCAAATCTGTCATCAGGAAAGAATACAGGAATATTAGTCTCGTTGGATGCGGAGAAGGCATTTGACAGGGTTGAATGGTCATACCTGTTCTATACACTGGAAAGGTTTGGCGTTGGAAAAGTATTTGCTATATGGGTCTCAACATTGTATAATGACCCCAAAGCAGCCGTGATCACCAATGGTTTAGGCTTGGATAGCATCAGTGTGGGTAGGGGCTGCCGTTAGGGATGTCCTCTCTCACCGTTACTATTCACGCTAATAATTGAGCCACTAGTGGAAGCACAACGGGCTGACTCTAATATAACAGCTCCAAGGGTTGGCACGGGTAAACATAAAATTACCCTTTATGCAGATGATGTTCTCCTTTCTCTTAGTAATCCTTTGATGTCCGTGCCCCGCCTGATCCAAGTTATTAATTTATTTAGTCCATTCTCAGGTTACAAAATTAATTTCTCAAAATCGGAGGCCATGCCGATGGGTGGTCTTGCTAGTATGTCCCTCTTATTGTACGGATCTCATTTTCCCTTTCGGTGGCCTCTGGAGGGTTTTTTATATTTAGGTATTTTTATCACCCCAGTATTTGGTCAGCTGTACAAGGTCAATTTTGTGCATCTACTGGAAAGGATAAGGCAAGACCTTCAACGTTGGGGGGGATCTTCCAATTTCTTGGCTAGGTAGAATAGCTCTAATTAAAATGAATGTCTTGCCCCATCTCTTATACCCTATGAGAATGCTCCTCGTGATGTTGCCAAGGCCGGCAGTGCGCAAATTATATGGTTGGGTTGGTTCTTTCATGTGGAATCATAGACAGCCCCTCATTAAGCTAAAGAAGCTACAGCTTCCACAAGCAAGGGGAGGGCTGGATTTTCCAGACTTTAGGAAGTATCAGCTGAGATCTCTATTAAGCTACATAGCCGATTGGGTCTCGTCTGACCCGTAATCAATCTGGCTGGACATCGAGGCTTCTCAAGCAAAGTGTCCTCTTTTTAACCTCTTATTTTTAGATAAGATGAAAGTCATTATGGACCATTGTAATAACCGTATAGTATAAAACACAATTAAAGCCTGGAAGATAATGTGGCAAAACGAGGGTAATTCACATAAAACCTCCCCTTATACTCCTATAGTGGGGGCATGGGGTTTTCAACCTGGGCTCACAGACGCCACATTTAAATCCTGGAGATCCAGGGGTATCTCCTATTTAGGGGATCTGTTTGATGAGGGGGTCATGATGTCTTTTGAACAGCTGCATCAGAAATTTGGACTACCTAATGGAGATCTCTTCCAAATTTGAGATTACATACAGAAGAAGACTACATTACTAGATAGCCTTTATAAATCAGATAGGGAACGTAGAGTGTTGTGGCCAATGGGTTTACCCTCGGTCAGCATACCTATCAATTATTACATAATGAAGTTTTGGAAGGCATGGAACATGGGATCAGGAATTGGGGTTGAAAGTATCCACAGAAATGTGGGACGACACATGGGAAAATGCCAGAAAAATCTCCATCTGTAATAGAACCCAAGCCATTCAGTTAAAGATACTCCATAGGACTCATATAGCACCGGAACGATTGGCAAAATTTAGGGTAGAGCATCTCCAATGTGTCCCAAATGCCAAGTAGAGGTGGGCACTTTCACACACTGCTTATGGACATGTCATAAGATCCACAAATACTGGGTCAGAGTAGCAAATGCTTTGACAGAAATCTTGGGAGTGGAAATTAGAGTAGACCCAGTATCTCTTCTCCTGGGCTTTTCGAGCTTACCTTCTCTAGATGTGCACGGGAGGAAATTATTTTCCATTCTCTCCTTTTGTGCAAGGAAAAATATCTTAGTAAACTGGGTAGCTGAGGGCCCTCCAGGACTTTCGAATTGGTATAGGTTGGTAATGGAATGTATTCCCCTTGACTTCCTTACAAATATGGTGCACCAAAAAACTGAATTATTCTATAAAATATGGCAGCCCTTCCTGAATTATAGAAATAGATATTTCGGGCATTTTGTCAAGGGCTTTCATCTAGTTGTGGTAGCGGTTCTGGCTAGTCCAGGGGCCCTTGGGAGAGGAATCCCACATGAATACGGATTTTATTATGACATGATGTTAATTCGTTCCGAGCATGTACTTCACTATTTAATACTATGTTATCTTTTTTTTTCTTGAGTAATGTAAGATATTTTATTATATGCTCTGGTTAGTTATAGGTTAGATTAGTAGTTAGTTGAGCTTTGTTTTTTTTAATCTCTTCTTTTTGTCTGTTAGGTTTTGGTTATTATTTATTTAATAGTTAATTGTATATTAATGTTTGTATTTGTGTGTATTATTTTGTAAGTTTGTAAAAACATGTTAAATTTTCAATAAAAATATCTATTAAAAAAAAGGTTTGGACCATTCTCCTTGGATAGTAGAAGGATTAGAAGGAATCCAGTAGAACTTTTCAAAATTATTATTAGGGTGAATACAGTAGAAACTGCTTTTCCTCATAAAAGGTACACGAACAAGAGGGCATTGATTTAAAGTGATCTGCAAGAAAATTAAGGCTGTGTTGTACTCAGCGAATAGTTAGGGTGTAGAACGTCTCACCTGGAAAAGTGGCAAAGGCAGGTTCAACTGACACATTCAAGTGGTGGATGGTTATTTGGACAAAATTAATGAGCAAGGGCCTGGGGAAAACAACAGCAAATTGGCACTAGGTAATGATGTCTGTTTAACAAGCTGTCTTAGGCATGATAAGTTCTGTGATTCATTGATGAGGTGAAACAGAGGGAGGGCAATTTAAATGAGAATTGATCAACAGCTGAGGGTCTAAAGGAGCTAAGACCACCCTCCGCTTTTTGCCCACCACGAGCCCGATCAATGAAAGGTGACAAGCTTCAAAATTGGCATAGGTAAAAACAATGACTGCAGATGCTGGAAACCAAATACTGGATTAGTGGTGCTGGAAGAGCACAGCAGTTCAGGCAGCATCCTAGGAGCAGCAAAATCGATGTTTCGGGCAAAAGCCCTTCATCAGGAATAAAGGCAGAGAGCCCGAAGTGTGGAGAGATAAGCTAGAGGAGGGTGAGGGTGGGGAGAAAGTAGCTTAGAGTACAATAGGTGAGTGGGGGAGGGGGTGAAGGTGATAGGTCAGGGAGGACGGTGGAGTGGATAGATGGAAAAGAAGATAGGCAGGTAGGACAAGTCATGGGGACAGTGCTGAGCTGGAAGTTTGGAACTAGGGTGAGGTGGGGGAAGGGGAAATGAGGAAACTGTTGAAGTCCACATTGATTCCCTAGGGTTGAAGTGTTCCGAGGCAGAGATGAGGCGTTCTTCCTCCAGGCGTCTGGTGGTGAGGGAGTGGCGGTGAAGGAGGCCCAGGACCTCCATATCCTCGGCAGAGTGGGAGGGGGAGTTGAAATGTTGGGCCACAAGGCGATGTGGTTGATTGGTGCGGGTGTCCCGGAGATGTTCCCTAAAGCGCTCTGCTAGGAGGCGTCCAGTCTCCCCAATGTAGAGGAGACTGCATCGGGAGCAACGGATGCAATAAATGATGTTAGTGGATGTGCAGGTAAAACTTTGATGGATGTGGAAGGCTTCTTTAGGGCCTTGGATGGAGCTGAGGGAGGAGGGGTGGGCACAGGTTTTGCAGTTCCTGCGGTGGCAGGGGAAGGTGCCAGGATGGGAGGGTGGGTTGTAGGGGGGCGTGGACCTGACCAGGTAGTCACGGAGGGAACGGTCTTTGCAGAAGGCGGAAAGGGGTGGGGAGGGCAATATATCCCTGGTGGTGGGGTCTGTTTGGAGGTGGCGGAAATGTCAGCGGATGACCATCTGCCGGCTGTGAGGAAAATTTGCAGCTTGTGGGAAGTAGAACTTAACAGGTCATTAATTGGCCAAATGAAGAGTGGCCAGCGAATTGGTTGAAAGCTGCGCTGCAAAGGTCTAAAGCTACCACTGGCCTATTTTTTTTACCCCTTCCAACATTTATTACATTTAAAGCAGCGTGATATTGTTAGACATAGCACACACCAATCGTATAAAAATTGCAACATTACATTTATTCGAATAATTATCAATTTTCCTACATCCAACTTCTGCATAAAATACGCAGGACATGACAGGATGTTACATTCACATTAAGGATACATCATCGATTTACGTTCAACACTTAAACGGTTGTGTCACGAAGTAAGTATTAGGAACAAAGTGACGGTCAGTGAATGCAGCATTACAGCTGTCACCTGCTTATCGAGAGCAACAAAAAAAGGAATAATCACTTTTTAAAAACATTTCAGATTTCCAATATCAAAAGTTTGTAAAACTGTTTGTTACATAGACACTGCATGTCATTTACAACATTCTGAAATCTCCATACTTCAGTAATTGAACGGAGGGGAAGCAACAGGAGCACAGCAGTGACTCACTGCCTCGCTACATCCTCATTTGGAAATAGTGTCACTGCCTTGCCATAAACGGCAGCATAAGAAACCGGAAATTAGTGCGTTCTAAAAAGAAATCCCCTGGACCAGCAGCAGCCTTCAATCTTCAGCGAGTGAAGTATAATCGGAGAGAAATCCTATCTGTCTCCGTGTTATTGAGGGTGAAGCTGCAGCGGGAGCGTCTGCTCCGGGACATTGAGCGAGTGTTTAAAGACCAGGGCCGGTCTAAGCAGCGAGGCGGCAGCATGCAGGTCAGCAACTCTTCTCCTTGATGTTCTGATAAGCGGAAGAGACGCCTTTCTAGGGTGGCACTGAGCAAAAGCATGTCTTATTTTCATACGTATGCAGGTTGGTCAGGAGCTAAACCTGAAATCGTTAGCATTGCAGGGCTTGTGTCTCGCTGCCACGATTAAACAGATTTCCATTGACCCACGAGAAACTTTGTCGTCTTGCTTGGCCTACCACAGTGAGAGCTGTAAAACTGTTCTACATAAAAGCACGATCTGAGTTCGCCAGTCTTATCAAACTGTATGTGCTTTGAAGCGATCAACGAAACCTTAACGTTATATATGTGTGTATACCCGGAAACTGCTTCACTTATTTTCATGATTAACAGCACATAAGGATCACTCGACAGGGTATATGAGGGTAAAAGGATCCAAGCCCTGTTTCAGTCAAGACATTTTCGGCGTTCCTTCCTGCTTGGTGCATTGGTGTCGCAACTTGTGTTCAATAGGTCAAAGACTGCACACCAAGTATTGCAGGAGAGGCAGTGGTTGTATGACTATGGCAAATCATCTAGACCATTAACTCAACATAGTGCATACATTTTTGTTTCTGAAATAAACAATCATAGGTGCAGGCAGGTGGGACTAGATTGGGTTGGGATATCTGGTTGGTATAGATGAGTTGGACTGAAGGGTCTGTTTCCATGCTGTACATCTCTATGACTATTTGCTGCTGTAAGCTATGCAGGGAGTCGGTTAGTTCAGTTGGCTGGATGGCTGGCTGGCTTGCGATGAAGAGTGATATCAACAGTATAGGTTCAAATCCCCCACTCTGAAAGACCCTCCCCCTCAAACTCTTCCCTTGCCTGAAGTGTGGTGACCCTCAGGTTCATAAGCTCATAAGACATAGGAGCAGAATTCAGCCATTTGGCCCATTGAGTCCTCATGGCTGATATGCTCCTCATCCCCATTTTCCTGCCTTCTTTCCCATTACCCTTCAGACCATTACCAATTAAAAATCTGTCTAATTCCTCCTCAAACTTATTCGTTGCCCCAGCATCTACTGCATTTTGGGGTAGCAAATTCCACAGATTCACAACCCTTTGGGACAATTAGTTTCTTCTCAGTTTTTTTTTCTCTCTCACACACACACACACACATGAACGAGCAGCCCTATAGGCTGGGTTGTACTACTCTCTGCATGGGTATTGTATAATCTGACTGGAGTTATGTACAGGTCTTTGAGCAGTAGTCAGGCTGTGAGGCAGAAAATAAATTGGGAGTTACAAAAGGGATGTAAGAAAGGAGAAAGTAAGGGCTGCAGAAGCTGGAGATCAGAGTTGAGTGTGTGTTGCTGGAAAAGCACAGCAGGTCAGGCAGCATCCGAGGAGTAGGAGAATTGATGATTCCCGATGAAGGGCTTATATCTGAAATGTCGATTCTCCTGCTTCTTGGATGCTGCCTGACCTGCTGTGCTTTTCCAGCACCACACTCTCAATGCATGTGAGAAAGGCACAATTATAACAATCACGGGGGAGCTTCAATATGCAGGTGGACTTGGAAATTCAGGTTGGTAATAGATCTCAAGAAAAAGAATTTGTGGAATGTGTATGAGAGGTTTTGGAGCAGCTTTGGTAGAGCCCACTAGGGAACAGGCAATTCTGGATTTAGTGATGTGTTGTGATAAGGGAGCTTAAGATGAAGGGTTCAGTGACCGTAATATGATAAATTCACCCTGCAGTCTCAGAGGGAGAATCTGGAATCCGGTGTAACAATATTACAATTCTGTAAAGGGAACTACAAAGGCGTGAGGGAGGAGCTGGCCAGAGTTGATTGGAAGGGGAGCCTAGCAGGGAAGATGGTGAAATGGCAATGGCAGGAGTTTCTGGGGTAATTTGGGAGGCACAGCAGAAATTCATTGCATGAAAGAAGAAACAGTCTAAGAGGAGATGAGACAACCATGGCTGACAAGGGAAGTCAAGGACAGGATAGAAGAAAAAGGAAAAGAATACAATGTAGTGAAGATTACTGGGAGGCTAGAGGGTTAGGAAGCCTGTAGAAACAGCAGAGAAAAACTAAAGAATACTAAGGGGGGGGGGGAAGATGAAGTATAATGTTGAGCTAGCAAATAATATAAAAGACGACTGCAAAAGTTTTTTTAGTTCTCTAAAAGGTAAGAGAGTGGGTATTGGGCTGCTGACAAATGAAGCTGGAGAAGTAGTAATGGGTGAACAGAGAAATGGCAGAGGAACTGAATATGTACTTTTCATCAGTCTTCATGGTAGAAGACATCAGTAAGATGTTAGAACTTAAAGCGATGATTGTAGTAGCCATCACTAAGGAGAATATGCTGGGAAGTTGAAAGGTCTGAAGGTGGATAAATTATCCAGACCAGATACACTACATCCCAGAGTTGTAAGGGAGATAGCTGAGGAGATTGTGCAGACATTGATGGTAATCCTACAGGAATCACTGGAGTCAGGGAAGATCCCAAAGGATTGGAGATTAGCTAATGTAACATCCTTGTTTAAGAAGGGAGGGAGACAGAGGACAAGCAATTATAGACTGGTCAGCCTAACCTCGGTCGTTGTTAAAATTTTAGAGTCCGTTATTGAAGATGAGATTGCAGAGTACTTGGAAATGATTGGGAAAATAGAGCTGAGTCAGCATAGCTTCATCAAGGGGACGTCATGTCTGACAAATCTTTTAGAATTCTTTTGAGGAGGTTATGAGCAAGCTAGACAAAATAGAGCCAGTGAATGTGTTCTATTTGGATTTCCAGAAGGCCTTTGACAAGGTATCACACATGAGGTTGCTAAATAAGATGAGGGCAAGGCACTGGCTTGGATAAAGGATTGGCTGGCTGACGGAAGGTAGAGAGTTAGAGTCATAGAGATGTACAGCATGGAAACAAATCCTTCGGTCCAACCCGTCCATGCCGACCAGATATCCCAACCCAATCTAGTCCCACCTGCCAGCGTCCGGCCCATATCCCTTCAAACCCTTTCTATTCATATACCCATCCAAATGCCTCTTAAATGTTGCATTGGAACCAGCCTCCACCACTTCCTCTGGCAGCTCATTCCATTCACGTACCACCCTCTGTGTGAAAAAGTTGCCCCTTAGGTCTCTTTTATATCTTTTCCCTCTCACCCTAAACCTATGCCCTCTAGTTCTGGACTCCTCGACCCCAGGGAAAATACTTTGTCTATTTACCCTATCCATGCCCCTCATAATTTTGTAAACCTCTATAAGGTCACCCCTCAGACTCTGATGCTCCAGGGAAAACAGCCCCAGCCTGTTCAGCCTCACCCTGTAGCTCAGATCCTCCACTCCGGCAACATCCTTGTAAATCTTTTCTGAACCGTTTCAAGTTTCACAACATCTTTCTGATAGGAAGGAGACCAGAATTGCATGCAATATTCCAACAGTGGCCTAACCAATGTCCTATACAGCTGCCACATGACCTCCCAACTCCTGTACTCAATACTCTGACCAATAAAGGAAAGTATACCAAACGCCTTCTTCACAATCCTATCTGCCTGCAACTCCACTTTCAAGGAGCTATGAACCTGCACTCCAAGATCTCTTTGTTCAGCAACACTCCCTAGGACCTTACCATTAAGTGTATAAGTCCTGCTAAGATTTACTTTCCCAAAATGCAGCACCTTGCATTTATCTGAATTAAACTCCATCTGCCATTTCTCAGCCCCTTGGCCCATCTCGTCCAGATCCTGTTGTAATCTGAGGTAACCCTCTTCAATGTCCACTACATCTCTAATTTTGGTGTCATCTGCAAACTTACTAACTGTACCTCTTTTGCTCGCATCCAAATCATTTATGTAAATGACAAAAAGTAGTGGGCCCAGCACCAATCCTTGTGGCACTCCACTGTTCACAGGCCTCCAGTCTGAAAAACAACCCTCCACCACCACCCTTTGTCTTCTACCTTTGAGCCAGTTCTGTATCCAAATGGCTAGTTCTCCCTGTATTCCATGAGATCTAACCTTGCTAGTCAGTCTCCCATGGGGAACCTTGTCGAATGCCTTACTGAAGTCCATATAGATTACATCTACTACTCTGCCCTCATCAATCTTCTTTGTTACGTCTTCAAAAAACTCAATCAAGTTTGTGAGACATGGTTTTCCACACACAAAGCCATGTTGACTATCCCAAATCAGTCCTTGCCTTTCCAAATACATGTACATCCTGTCCCTCAGGATTCCCTCCAACAACTTGCCCAACACCGAGGTCAGGCTCACTGGTCTATAGTTCCCTGGCTTGTCTTTACTGCCCTTCTTAAACAGTGGCACCACGTTTGCCTACCTCCAGTCTCCCGGCACCTCACCTGTGACTATTGATGATACAAATATCTCAGCAAGAGGCCCAGCAATCACTTCTCTAGCTTCCCACAGAGTTCTTGGGTACACCTGATCAGGTCTTGGGGATTTATCCACTTTTAACTGTTTCAAGACATCCAGCACTTCCTCCTCTGTAATAAAGGAATCTTCTTCAGGCTGGCAGTCAATGATTAGAGTTCCACAGGGGTCCATGTTGGGACCACAACTGTTCACGTTATACATTAATGATCTGGATGAAAGAACTGAGGTCATTGTTGCTAAGTTTGTAGATGACCTAAGGATAGGTAGTGGGGCAGGTAGCGTTGAGTAAGTGGGGAGACTGCAGTAGGACTTGAACAGGATAGGAAAGTGGGCAAAATGGACAGATGGAATACAACGTAGAAACATGTGAGGTCATGATCTTTGGTCAGAGGAATAGACATGAACATTATTTTCTAAATGGGGAAAGGCTTTGGAAATCTGAAGCACAAAGGGACTTATGAGAATCCTGAACTGGAACTCCTAAGATTAACGTGTAGATTCAGTTGGCAGTTAGGAAGGCAAATGCAATGTTAACATTCATTTCAAGAGGGCTAGAGTACAAAAGCAGAGATGTGCTGTTGAAGCCATATAATATTTCAGACTGCATTTGAAATATTGTGAGCAGCTATGAGCACCCTATTTAAGAAAGGGTGTGGTAATATGGATGGAGTCCAGTGGAGGTTTAGAAGAATGATTTCAGGGACGAAGGCTTGTCATATAAGGAGTGGTTGAGGACTCTGGGACTATGCTAAGGATGGGGTGAGGAAATCTGATGGAAACTTATAGAATACTGAGTGGCCTGGATACAGTAGACATAGTTTCCACTGGAGGAGAGACGAGGACCCGAGAGCACAGCCTCAGAGTGAAGAGTGCTGTTGAGGCCAAGTCATTGGATTTATTGAAGACACAGATCAATAGGTTCTTAATTAGGAAAGGAATCAAATGTTAAACGGAGAAGGCAGGAGATTGTTTCTTACGTACATATTAGCCACAATTGAAAGGTGGAGCAGACTTGATTGGCCTAATTCTGTTCCTATATATTATGGTCTTAAAGCATGCAGGTATCCTAGTAGTTTTTGTATATATTGTCATTGCTTGTACCTCTGGTATCAGCTTGGTCTTAGTGGATGAGGAGTGTTGCTCCCATGGTGAGTATTTTGCTTGTTGGGGAACTGTGCATCTCTAGCACTGGATCATCCTTTAGCCTGTGCAGGTAATCAGGTCTCCTCTTGATCTGTTGTTTGCGGTAAAGGAACAATTTAGTGGTTGTGCATAGTTATCTGAGACTGATGTTATATCTGCTGTTTCACATTCACCAAGTATGATCAAATTCATAGCTGCTGCTCGCAAGGCTCACATTATTCTGCAAACTCTGACTGGCTGTTCAGTGCTCAGTTCTAGCAACAACTTAATAGTTTGAATCAAAGGCAAATTTGGCTTTCTTTTGTCTCACCTTGATTTTTTCACTCACATCTGTTACTGTTTTTGGCCTTGTTGATGTTTTTTTTTGCTGCTGGAACAGTAGTTTGTGTGCAGTTTTTTATTAGTCTTTGGACTGAACTACTTGCCATTCATTGAGTAGGTGTCCTGCTCTATTTAAGGATTGCCCTGTACATGTCTGCTGGATTTGCTTGATTTTTCCCTATGCTCCTTTTGGCAGTTTTTCATTGCTGCCTCACCCTTCCCATTTGACTGGGGATAAAATGGTGATGATGTATGGTATTGAATTTCCAAATCCATTATGGAGTGCCTGAAGCTTTCACTCATGAATTGAGATCCATTGTCACTCATCCCAATGTTTGGAATGGCACTGTGTATGAACTGCATTTTCAGGTATTCTGTAATCCCAGTGGTGGTCCTTGACATCGACAGCCCCAGCTCCCAGTAGTCAGAAATGTAGTCAACAACATAATGAAAATGGGTACTGCAGATGCTGGAGATTATCAGGAAGAGCTTTTGCCCGAAACATCGATTTTATTTTTTTATTTTTTCCTGCTCCACAGTGCTGCTTGACCTGCTGTTCTTTCCAGCACTACTCTGGTCTAGTCAGCAACATAATCAGCTCATGTGAAAGTAAAGAGATCTACTTCCAGTTTCGCCTATAGTCTGCCTGAAATATCATGTGTTATGAGTGGCTCTTTATCTTGCTAAGCTTGACATTTTGTATAAACACTACATTTGCTGATATTGCCCTTAATCTAATTGCTCATATTTGGTCAGCAGAGCAATTCCCTTGAGTTCTTCCCTAGATTCCTTGATTCCTTCTTCCCTAGATTCCCTTCTTCCTTGATGGTTTGCATGGATATAACACGATTTATCAGAATCATCGGGCTAACATCTCTCTGGCAGACATCTTGGTAACTTGTTTTACTTCTTTGTAATGAAACATTTGCAAATAGTGATTCAGCTGCTTGAAGGTAGAGCTCTGCTTCCCCGTGCTGGACATGCTTCCTTTTTCTTTTATGTGATGTTTTCTGCAAAATCCTATACCTTGATCTTTCTAGTGCTTCTACAAGTATTTGCTCTTTTTTTAATATGTTGTTCTGATTCAGCCTGGAGTGCCTCTGAGCACAATGCAAAGCTTCACCTTTTCTCTTATTAGCACAGCTTTAGCAAACAATTAATCATCTCAAAGCTTCTGCATATGTTGATTACTTTCTTGGTAGTAATTTTCTCCTCTGTCAGCAGATGTCCTCTTACTGCAGGATCTCTTATGCCTACAGTAATCCTATCTCGAATGAGATCATCCTTCAGTTGGCAAAATTCTCAAGATCCACCTAGGTGTATTAATGTGGTCACCTACAGCTCGATCGTCTCATTATCCTCTTGGGCTCTGATGTTGAATTAATACCATTCGTGAGCAACATTAACATGTGGTTCAAAGTATGAAATCTAACTGTACAAATTCCTCTGTGATCTCAGCAGCACTACAGCTTAACTGTTTCTCCAACATTGATGGCAGGGTTGCTACTCTAA
This sequence comes from Chiloscyllium punctatum, assembly GCF_047496795.1. Lineage (NCBI taxonomy): Eukaryota > Metazoa > Chordata > Chondrichthyes > Orectolobiformes > Hemiscylliidae > Chiloscyllium > Chiloscyllium punctatum. The sequence continues at coordinate 59,739,548 of NC_092747.1, read as the reverse complement.
TTTGCACAGTCCCTTTAAATAATTCTGAAGCTATCTAATTGTTTTGCTGCTTATTTGGAAAAACAATCAATTCTGTCCCTTACCTCCTTTCATTTCTGAAGCAACAGGGCATGGAAAATCACAGTACTTTGGCTCACCCTATAATTCAAAGTTGTGGACTGTTATGTGTGTTTTATTTTGAAGTTAAAAATCTTACAACACGAAGTTATAGTCCAACAGGTTCATTTGGAAGTGCTAGCTTTCGGAGCGCGACTCCTTCAGGTAGCTGTGGAGCAGGACCATAAGAGACAGAATTTATAGCAAAAGATCAGTGTCATGCAACTGATTTGATATATTGAACAAATCGAGATTGCTGTTAAGTCTTTCATCTTTTTAGAATGGTTTGCAGGTTTCTGTTAATTAAAAGCTGTGTTCATTGGATTTTTTGCTTTATTACATTAAAATTATTTAAAATGTATTTACTTTGACCATTTAATAATGGTTTCTGGTAGAGAATTCTATGGGCAAGACGTTCAAAAATATTTATACCCATATTAACCAAACAGTTGGGGATTGCTAGTGCAATTCAGAAGGCTTTAAACTTATATGGAGAAGGGATGGGGGTATTCTAAGCAATGGTGAGAAAAAAAGAGAAAGCTGAGGATGGTTAGAAAGTTTAAAGGGAGCAACTTAAATAAACCAGGCAGGCAGGAGCATGGCAGAGAACAAGGTAACACTGAAGAATTAAACTACATTTATATCAATGCAAGAGGCCGGATGGGTAAGGTGGATGAACTCAGGGCACGATTTGAACGTGGGACTGGGATATCATAGCTATTACAGAAATAGGACTGAGGGAGAGACATGATAGGCAGCTCAGTGTTCTGGGGTATAGATGCTACAGGAAGGATAGAAAGGGGGGCAAGAGAGGAGGGGGAGTGGTGTTTTTGATTAGGGAAAACATTACTGTGGACTTAGGATATTCTTGGGGGGGCGGGGGAGTTCATCAGTTAAGCTATATGGGTGGAACTGAGAAATAGGAGGGAGATGATTACCTTGATGGGATTGCACTGTAGGCTGCCCAATAGCCAGTGGGAAACTGAGAAGCAGATAGCTAGTGAGTTCTCTCAGACATCTTTTTAAGAATAATAGGATTGTAATGGTAGGGGACTTTAAATTTCCAAACATAGATTAGGACTGCCATAGTGTAAAGGGCGTGGATGGAGAGGAATTTGTTAAGTATGTTCAAAAAAATTTTCTTATTCAATAGAGAAAGAGCAAAACTCAACCTTCTGCTAGGAAATAAGGCAGGACAGTTGACTGAAGCATTATGGGGGAGCACTTTGGGATCAGTGATCATAATTGTTAGTTTAAAAATAGTTATGAAAAAGAATAGGTCTTGTATAAAAGTTAAATTCTAAATTGGAGCAAGGTCCAGTTTTAGACAGGAACTTTCAAAAGTTGATTGGTGTATATGTTAGTAGGTAAAGGAACAACTGGCAAGTGGGAGGCTTTCAAAAGTAAGATAGCAAGAGTCCAGAGATGGTACATTTCTGCTAGAGTGAAGGGCAAGGCTGTTAGGATGAGAGAACAATAGATGACTAGAGATATTGAGGTTCTGGTCAAGACAAAGAGGGAGACATATGTTAGACATGGAAAACTGGGATCAAGTGAATCTCTTGAAGAGTATAAAGGGAGTAGGGACATATTAAAGAGGGAAGTCAGGAAGACAAAAAGGTGATCTGAGAGAGCCTTGGCAGATGAGGATAAGAAGGATCCAAAGAGATTCTACAAGTACATTAAGAGCAACTAAGGAGAGAATAAGGTCCCTTTAATGAGGGCAACTGTGTGGAGCCACAGGAGGTTGGAGACATACTAAACAAATATTTTGCGTCCATATTTACTATGGAGAAAGACATGGAAGTTAGGGGGCTTGAAATAAATACTGATCTCTTGAAAACAGCCCATATTAGAGAAGAGGAGGTCTTATAAAGGTAGATAAAACTCCAGAACTTGATCAAGTTTATCCCAGAACATTGTGGGAAGCTAGGGAAGAGCCCTAGCAGAGATATTTGTATCACCTATAGCCACTGGTGAGGTGGTAGAGGACTGGGGGCTTGCTAAGTTATGCCTTTTTTTAAGAACGGATATAAGAAGGGGCCTGAGAACTATACACTGATGAGTCTGACATCAGTGGTGGGTAAGATGCTGGAAAGGACTCTGAAAGATAGGACTTACATGCATTTGGAGAGGCAAACTTGACTGAGTTTTTCTTTTTGAGGATATGACCAAGAAAATAGATGATGGCAGAAGATGCCAAAATTGGTGTTATAGTGGACAATGATGCAAGTTATCTAAGAGTATAATGGTATCTTGATCAGCTTGGCCAATGGGCTGATGTGTGGCAGATGGAGTTTAATTTAGATAAATACAAAGTGCTGCATTTTGGTAAAGTAAATCAGAGCAGGGCTTACGTAGTCATTGGTATTACCCTGGGGAGTTTTGTCGAACAGAGAGACCTAAGGGTGCAGGTACATAGTTCCTTTAAAGTGGTGTCACACGTGGACAGGAGGTGAGGTAGACTTTTGGCACACTTGCTTTCACTGATCAGATCATTGAATGTAGGAGTTGGGACATCATGTTGCAGCTTTACAAGACATTGATGAGGCCACTTTTGGAATACTGCACATAATTCTGGTCGCTACACTATAGGAAGGATGTTACTCAGCTGGAAAGGGTGCAGAAAAGATTTGCAAGGCTGTTTCCAAGACACTTATAGTGAAAGGCAGATTTGGCTGAGGCTTTTTTTCCTGGAGCTTAGGAGACTGAGGAATGACCTTTTATAGAGATTTATAAAAACTTGAGGGACATAGATAAGATTAACAGCCAAGGTCTTTTCCCCAGGCTAGGGGAGTTCAAAACTAGAGGTCATAATTTAAAGGTGAAAGGGAAAGCTCTAAAAGGGACCCGAGGGGGAACTTTTTTCACATAGAGGCTGCTTCATATGTGGAGTTACCTGCCAGAGGAAGTGGTAGATGCAGGTATAGTTACAACGTTTAAAAAACAGGCACATGAGTAGGAAAGATTTAGAGGGATATGGGCCAAACACAGGTAAATGGCACGAGTTTGGTTTGGAAACTATGGTCGGTGTGGATAGGGTTGGACTGAAGGGTCTGTTTCCATTCTGGATGACCCTGTGACTCTTCTGGAGGAAAGAGATGCCTATGGAGTGACCTAATAGTAGCCTGTAGAATTATGAAGGGATTTGACAGGTTTCACTTTGGGGGAGCTAAAGCTAGGGTTCAATAGATACAAAATTGTGTCATGTTCTATGCATTATGTTTGAAGGCAAGTCATTCACTTATTGTTAGCTGTCCACTTTGAGCTGTTTTCATGGCAGTTCTTGTCTGTGGTGCTTTGCTGTTGCCTTCCATTCTCAGGGGCAGGGTGAGGAGGCAAGCTCCTGGAGCAGGAATCAAACCCACTTTGTTAGCATTTGGTATGAAACACCTTGTTAATTGATCATTAATGTATTTAAAATGGAGTTCTCAAACACTGTTACCTATAATGGTGAAAATGTGCAATGTGCTACAGCTTGGAAGCAAATATAGCGTAGATGATTTTAAGAGGAAGGTAAGTATACAGTGGAGAAAGGAATGATGTGCTAAATGAAGTGGAGTGGCAGCAAGAATAATTGATAACACAAACTCTAGTCTGTCTGTGAGTTGAAAATTCTGTGTACTCTTCCAGTTTGCTGTCCATCTTCATATCTCACCAGCCAAAGAGACTTTCTTGACACCAGGAGATAGAATGGCATCCTTTTCTCTGAATCGAATGAAGCAGTATAAGTGAGCAATAGGCTTTACATCTTTTTCAGCACCTGAATGTAAAGTAACAAACACTGAAGAAAGAAAGGGTGACAGTAGGCATCTGCAGTTTGCCATTGAGTAAGGAAGGTAAGATAGAAGTAAGAAAGGAAAGGAGCATACGATGTGAAAAGGTTCTGTGCTGCATCTTTTCAAGCAGTGCCAGTAACTTCCATCATCTTGATTCTAGCCCTTCTGGGAGTGTTGAGTACTTTTTCCTTCAGGTAGAAAGTGTGCAGAGGCAACCTCTGCTTCGGTGCATTATAGGCAACCAGAAAAGGTTTTAAACCTACCACAGTGTGAGGGTATAGGAAGTATTCATCACCTGCAGTGAGTCAGACTGTTGTTGTTGTGATGAGTGTAGGATGTGCAAGTGTGGCCTAAACGCTTATACTGGTTTTCTTTCTTTTACTTAAGGATCCAAATGCAGATACTGAATGGAATGACATTTTACGGAAAAAAGGCATCCTCCCTCCCAAAGAGGATGCAAATCAGGCAGCAGAGGAAGAGCTCATTCAGCACCAGAAACCGATTGGTAGGTGAAGAAGTTTAATTTGTTACTCATTCATGTGTTGTATCAAATGTAGAATAAAATCCCTACAGTGTGGAAACAGGCCCTTCGGCCCAACAAGTCCACACCGACCCTCTGAAGAGTATCCCATCCCCTCTACATTTGCCCCTAACTAACACATACCTGGACACTATGGGCAATTTAACACAGCCAATCCACCTAACCTGCACATCTTTGGACTGTGGGAGGAAACCGGAGCACCTAGTGGATACCCACGCAGACACTGGGAGAATGTGCAAACTCCACAGACAGTCGCCTGAGGCTGGAATCGAACCTGGGTCCCCAGTGCTGTGAGGCAGCAGTGCTAACCACTGAGCCACCGTGCTGCCCTCTTTTGGATTGTTTGCAAATGGTTGTCATGGTTGAAAAGTGCAGCTCTGGAAAAGCACAGTTGTTCAGGCAGCATCCAATGAGCAGGAGAATTGGAAGGTCTTATGCCCAAAGCGTCAATTCTCCTGGTCCTCAGATGCTGCCTGATTGGCTGTGCTTTTCCAGCGCCATAGTTTATCGACTGTGATCTCCAGCATCTGCAGTCCTCTCTTCTGAATGGTTGTCATGCCCTTGTAACTGTTGTCACGTTAAATGGAGCTCTTGTCCTTGTGGAGCATGATCTGAGCTGTATCTTGGTATTTGGTGCTGTTAACTTATTTTTTTTGGGCCATTGTTCCTGAAAGAACATATGCGCATGAAATCAAATTTTGGACCAATAGTATTGTGTCCTGATAGGTTGCACACAATCACACAACAGCCTGGAGTATTCCATGCGGGCCTTGATCCAGCTTAATGCTTAGCAACTGTACAAAAATATTCAAAGATGTGACATTCAAAAATGAAATTTCGAAGGGAGCTTTGGTGAGGTGGTACATATGAGGTTCTGACTGTGTGCCAAGGTAGCATTGCTGTGTGTTAAATCTTGTAAAGAATACAAGAGTAAATTTCCTGGCAGTTTAGCCCACTGAGAAATAGAATTTTTTACAGTCATTTCTAAGATTTGAACATAGAATATATTCTAACTCTGAACTGACTGAGAGGACAGTTATAGGTGCAGTGTCACATTTGATAGTTTTGCTGAGATCAGCCACTAACTGACTTGATCCTTAAATGGTCAACCTGACCAGATAGTACAACCATACCAGATAGGGTATGTAGGTTAGTTTGATCTTAGAGTAGGATAAAACATTGAGGGCCGAAGGGCCTGAACTGTGCTGTACTGTTCTATGTTTATCTCAGTCTAGAATAAACTTAATGACCAGCCTCATCAGCTTTCTGTGGTCAAGAATTCCACCTGTTCACCCTCCTCTGAGATAAAACATTTCTCCTCATCTCTGTTTTAACAGGGTGGCCCTTTATTCTGAGATTATGCCCTCTGGTCTTGGACTCTCCCACACTCCTCTACTATCAATTCCCCTTACAACTTTGTATGTTTCAATAGGTCTCCTCTCATTATTGTTATCTCCAAAGAATATAAGCCCAACCTACTCAACCCCTTCTCATAAGATGGTTCCATCATACATTGTACAGGGTTATCAGCCAGTGAGCCTTCTCTGGATAGTTTCCAAAGCCAGTATATCTCTCCTTAGATAAGAGGCCCAAAACTGTTCAGTATTCCAGCTGTCTGACCAGTGCCTTGTGTATTTTTAGCAAAACTATCCTATTTCTATACGATGTTCCCTTTTGAAATAATGCCAATATTCCATTTGCCTTCCTTATGATGAACCTGTATGCTAGATTTTTGAGATTGATGCACAGTTTTTCTCCATTTAAATCATAGAATGTTGCCCACCTTCAATTGCTGTTAAGAAAATGATGAGAAGCTGGCTTAGAGTCAGAGAGTCATAGAGTTGTACAGCATGGAAACAGACCCATCGGTCCAACCCGTCCATGCCGACCAGATATCCCAACCCAATCTAGTCCCTCCAAACCCTTCCTATTCATATACCCATCCAAATGCCTCTTAAATGTTGCAATTGTACCAGCCTCCACCCCTTCCTCTGGCAGCTCATTCCATACATGTACCACCCTCTACGTGAAAAAGTTGCCCCTTAGGTCTCTTTTATATCTTTCCCCTCTCACCCTAAACCTATGCCCTCTAGTTGTGGAATCCCCGACCTCAGGGAAAAGACTTTGTCTATTTACCCTATCCATGCCCCTCATAATTTTGTAAACCTCTGTAAGGTTACCCCTCAGCCTCCGACGCTCCAGGGAAAACAGCCCCAGCCTGTTCAGCCTCTCCCTATAGCTCAAAGCCTCCAACCCTGGCAACATCCTTGTAAATCTTCTCTAAACCCTTTCAAGTTTCACAACATCTTTCCGATAGGAAGGAGACGAGAATTGCACGCAATATTTCAACAGTGGCCTAATCAATGTCCTGTACAGCCGCAACATGACCTCCCAACTCCTGTACTCAATACTCTGACCAATGAAGGAAAGCATACCAAATGCCTTCTTCGCTATCCTATCTACCTGCAACTCCACTTTCAAGGAGCTATGAGCCTGCACTCCAAGGTCTCTTTGTTCAGCAACACTCCCTAGGACCTTACCATTAAGTGTATAAGTCCTGCTAAGATTTGCTTTCCCAAAATGCAGCACCTTGCATTTATCTAAATTAAACTCCATCTGCCATTTCTCAGCCCATTGGCCCATCTGGTCCAGTTCTTTTTGAAATCTGAGGTAACCCTCTTCGCTGTCCACTACACCTCCAATTTTGGTGTTATCTGCAAACTTACTAACTGCACCTTTTATCCTCGCATCTAAATCATTTATGTAAACAACAAAAAGTAGAGGACCCAGCGCCGATCCTTGTGGCACTCCACTGGTCACAGGCCTCCAGTCTGAAAAACAACCCTCCACCACCACCCTCTGTCTTCTACCTTTGAGCCAGTTCTGTATCCAAATGGTTCTCCCTGTATTGCATGAGATCTAACCTTGTTAATCAGTCTCCCACGAGGAATCTTATCGAACGCCTTACTGAAGTCCATGTAGATCACATCTACTGCTCTGCCCTCATCAATCTTCTTTGTTGCCTCTTCAAAAAACTCAATCAATTTTGTGAGACATGATTTCCTACGTACAAAGCCATGTTGACTATCCCAAATCGGTCCTTACCTTTCCAAATACATGTACATCCTGTCCCTCAGGAATCCCCCCCAACAATTTGCCCACCACCGAGGTCAGGCTCACCAGTTTATAGTTCCCTGGCTTGTCTTTACCGCCCTTCTTAAACAGTGGCACCACGTTTGCCTACCTCCAGTCTTCCGGCACCTCACCTGTGACTATCGATGATACAAATATCTCAGCAAGAGGCCCAGCAATCACTTCTCTCACTTCCCACAGAGTTCTCGGGTACACCTGATCAGGTCCTGAGGATCTATCCACCTTTACTCGTTTCAAGACATCCAGCATTTCCTCCTGTGTAATCTGGACATTTTGCAAGATGTCACCATCTATTTCCCTACAGTCTATATCTTCCATATGCTTTTCCACAGTAAATACTGATGCAAAATATTCATTTAGTAACTCCCCCATTTTCTGTGGCTCTACACAAAGGCAGCCTTGCTGATCTTTGAGGGGCCCTATTCTCTCCCTAGTTACTCTTTTGTCCTTAATATATTTGTAAAAACTCTTTGGATTCTCCTTAATTCTATTTGCCAAAGCGATCACATGTGCCCTTTTTACCCTCCTGATTTCCCTCTTAAGTATACTTCTACTGCCTTTATATTCTTCTAAGAATTCACTCGATCTATCTAACCTTACATATGCTTCCTTCTTTTTCTTAACCAAACCCTCAATTTCTTTAGTCATCCAGCGTTCCCTATACCTACCAGCTTTCCCTTTCACCCTAACAGGAATATACTTTCTCTGGATTCTTGTTATTTCATTTCTGAAGGCTTCCCATTTTCTAGCCGTCCCTTTACCTGCAAACATCTGCCTCCAATTAGCTTTTGAAGGTTCTTGCTTAATACCGTCAAAATTGGCCTTTCTCCAATTTAGAACTTCAACTTTTAGATCTGGTCTATCCTTTTCCATCACTATTTTAAAACTAATAGAATTATAGTTGATGGCCCCAAAGTGCTCCTCTACTGACACCTTAGTCACCTGCCCTGCCTTATTTCCCAAGAGTAGGTCAGGTTTTGCACCTTCTCTAGTAGGTACATCCACATACTGAATCAGAAAACTGTCTTGTACGCACTTAACAATTTCCACTCCATCTAAACCTTTAACACAATGGCAGTCCCAGTCTATGTTTGGAAAGTGAAAATCCCCTACCATAACCACCCTATTATTCTTAAAGATAGCTGAGATCTCCTTACAAGTTTGTTTAAAAATGTGTTGCTGGAAAAGCGCAGCAGGTCAGGCAGCATCAAAGGAACAGGAGAATCGACGTTTCGGGCATAAGCCCTTCTTCAGGAATGAGGAGGATGTGCCAAGCAGGCTAAGATAAAAGGTAGGGAGGAGGGACTTGGGGGAGGGCCGTTGGAAATGCGATAGGTCGAAGGAGGTTAAGGTGAGGGTGATAGGCCGGAGGGGGGTGGGGACGGAGAGGTCGGGAAGAAGATTGCAGGTCAAGAAGGCGGTGCTGAGTCTGAGGGTTGGGACTGAGAAAATGAGGGGGAGGGGAAATGAGAAAGCTGGAGAAATCTGCACTCATCCCTTGTGGTTGGAGTGTTCCTAGGCAGAAGATGAGGTGCTCTTCCTCCAGGCGTCGTGTTGCCATGGTCTGGCGATGGGGAAGGCCAAGGACCTGCATGTCCTTGGCGGAGTGGGAGGGGGAGTTAAAGTTTTCAGCCACGGGGCAGTTGGGTTAGTTGGTGCGGGTGTCCCAGAGGTGTTCTCTGAAACGTTCCGCAAGTAGGCGGCCTGTCTCCCCAATGTATAGGAGGCCACATAGTGTGCAGCGGATGCAGTAAATGATGTGTGTGGAGGTGCAGGTGAATTTCTGACGGATATGGAAGGATCCCTTGGGGCCTTGGAGGGAAGTGAGGGGGGAGGTGTGGGCGCAAGTTTTGCATTTCTTGCGGTTGCAGGGGAAGGTGCCGGGAATGGAGGTTGGGTTGGTGGGGGGTGTGGATCTGACGAGGGAGTCGCGGAAGGAGTGGTCTTTCCGGAACGCTGATAGGGGTGGGGAGGGAAATATATCCCTGGTGGTGGGGTCTGTTTGGAGGTGGCGGAAATGATGAAGGATGATACGATGTATCTGGAGGTTGGTGTGGTAGGTGAGGACCAGTGGGGTTCTGTCCTGGTGCTGATTGGAGCGGCAGGGTTCAAGGGTGGAGGAGCGGGAAGTGGAGGAGGTGCGGTGGAGAGCATTGTCAACCACGTCTGAGGGGAAATTGCGGTCTTTGAAGAAGGAGGCCATCTGGGTTGTTTGGTATTGGAACTGGTCCTCCTGGGAGCAGATGCGGCGAAGGCAAAGGAACTGGGAATATGGGATGGCGTTTTTACAGGGGGCAGGGTGGGAGGAGGTGTAATCTAGGTAGCTGTGGGAGTCTGTTGGTTTATAGTAGACGTCCGTGTTGAGTTGGTTGTCCGAGATAGAAATGGAGAGGTCTTGGAAGGGGAGGGAGGAGTCTGAGATGGTCCAGGTAAGTTTGAGGTCAGGGTGGAAGGTATTAGTAAAGTGGATGAACTGTTCGTGGCTGAACACTTTAACTCCCCCTCCCACTCCGCCAAGGACATGCAGGTCCTTGGCCTCCTCCATCGCCAGACCATGGCAACACGACGCCTGGAGGAAGAGCGCCTCATCTTCCGCCTAGGAACCATCCAACCACAAGGGATGAATGCAGATTTCTCCAGCTTTCTCATTTCCCCTCCCCCCCCCCCACCTTTTCTCAGTCCCAACCCTCAGACTCAGCACCACCTTCTTACCTGCAATCTTCTTCCCGACCTCTCCGCCCCCACCCCCTCTCCGGCCCCTCTCCGGCCTATCACCCTCACCTTTACCTCCTTCCATGCCCCTCTCTCAAGTCCCTCCTCCCTACCTTTTATCTTAGCCTGCTTGGCACACCCTCCTCATTCCTGAAGAAGGGCTTATGCCCTAGACGTCGATTCTCCTGTTCCTTTGATGCTGCCTGACCTGCTGCTCTTTTCCACCAATACATTTTTAAGCTCTGATCTCCAGCATCTGAAGTCCTCACTTTCTCCTTACAAGTTTGATTCTCAATTTCCCTCTGACTATTAGGGGGACTATAATACATTCCCAATAAGGTAATCATCCCTTTCTTATTTCTCAGTTCCACACAAATAACTTCCCCGGATATATTTCCGGGAATATCCTCCCTCAGCACAGCTGTAATGCTACAAAAATGCCACACCCCCTCCTCTCTTGCCTCCCTTCCTGTCCTTCCTACAGCATTTGTATCCTGGAACATTCAGCTGCCAGTCCTGCCCATCCCTGAGCCATGTTTCCATAATTGCTATGATATCCCAGTCCCATGTTCCTAATCATGCCCTGAGTTCATCTGCATTCCCTGTTAGGCCCCTTGCATTGAAATAAATGCACTTTAATTTATTAGTCCTACCTTGTCCCTGCCTGCCCTGACTGTTTAACTCACCTCTGTTCTCAACTGTACCCGTCTCAGATTGATCTCTTTCCTCACTATCTCCCTGGGTCCCACCCCCCACCTTTACTAGTTTAAATCCTCCCGAGCAGTTCTAACAAATCTCCCTGCCAGTATATTAGTCCCCTTCCAATTTAGGTGCAATCCATCCTTCTAGTACAGGTCACTTCTACCCCAAAAGAGATTTCAATGATCCAAAAATGTGAATTCTTGTCCCATACACTATCTCCTCAGCCATGCATTCATCTGCTCTATCCTCCTATTCCTGCCCTCACTAGCTCGTAGGAGGTTGGGAAATTGCTGCAGTTGTATATGGTATGTTGGCTTGGATACCAGAATCCAGATATTACTACCCTTGAGGACCTCCTTTTAAAATTTCTGCCTAACTCTCTGTAATCTCCCTTCAGAATCTCAACTTTTTCCCTTCCTATGTGATTAGTTCCAATGTGGACAATGACATCCTGCTGGCCGCTCTCCCCCGTGAGAACATTCTGTACCCTCTCTGAGACATCCTTCACCCTGGCACCAGGGAAACAACACACCATTCTGCTTTTTCTCTGTTGGCCCAGAAATGTCTGTCTGTACCTCTGACTACAGAATCCCCTAAGACAATTGATCTCTTGGAAGCCGACGTACCCCTTGTTGCATTAGAGCCAGTCTCAATACCAGAAACTTGTCTGTTCGTGCTACGTTCTTCTGAGAATCCATCACCCCAACATTTTCCAAAACAGCATACCTGTTAGAAATGGGTATATCCACAAAAGACTCCTGCACTAGGTGCCTACCTCTCCTACTTTTCCTGGAGCTAACCCATCTATGTGACTGTATCTGAGACTTTCTCCCCTTCCTATAACTGCTATCCATCACATACTGTTGCTGCTGCAAATTCCTCATCACTTTTAACTGTCTCTCCAAGTAATCCACTCGATCTGATAAGATTCGCATCCAATAGCATTTATGGCAGATATAATCCGCAGTAACCCTTAAACTCTCTTTAAACTCCCACATCTGACAAGAAGTACTTATCACTGCAAAGGCCATTTTTGCTCCTTCACAATCTACGGACCCAGAAAATAACACCGTCTTATTCCTCTACAAAACAATAACTACCCATAACTGTTAATTTAATCTGGGGCAGTGTTTTATAGAGGAATAAGACAATGTTATTTTCTGGGTCTGTAGATTGTGATGGAGCAAAGATGGCCTTTGCAGTGATATGTACTTCTTGTCAGATGTGGGAGTTTAAAGAGAGTTTTAGGCTTCTTGAAGCGCTGCAGTCTTTGTTCTAGGTATATTCCTGTTAGGAAGGGATTTGCTAGGTTTTGAACCAGTGACTATGAAGAAGCTAAAAATCACACAACACCAGGATATAGTCCAACAGGTTTAATTGGAAGCACAAGCTATCCGAGTGCTGCTCCTTTATCAACCACTGGATGAAGGAGCGTCGCTCCGAAAGCTAGTGCTTCCAATTAAACCTATTGGACTATAACCTGGTGTTGTGTGATTTTTAACTTTGTACGCCCCAGTCCAACACCAGCACCTCCAAATTATGAAGAAGCTGTAATATATTCCCAAAAATGGGATTATGTATGGTTTGGAGCATATCTTGTACGTCATGGGGTTCTCATTTGTCTATTACCCTATTCCTCCAAGATTGTAGAGGCTTTGAAAGGAACCATTGAAAGAAGGTTGGGGAATTGCTGCAGTTGTATATGTTATGTTGGCTTGGATGTTGTCAACCCTTTTGCGTTGGTGGAGCTGCATTCACACCAGGCAAGTGGAGAATATTCCATCACATCATACACCTGACATTTGATTTAAAAATTGTGGCTGAAAATGTGTTGCTGGAAAAGCGCAGCAGGTCAGGCAGCATCCAAGGAGCAGGACAGTCGACGTTTCAGGTATGAGCCCTTCTTCAGGCTCATGCCCGAAACGTCGATTCTCCTGCTCCTTGGATGCTGCCTGACCTGCTGCGCTTTTCCAGCAACACATTTTCAGCTCTGATCTCCAGCATCTGAAGTCCTCACTTTCTCCTTTATAAATTGTGGTCAGAATTTAAAGAGTCAGTAGGTTCACAGGCTCTCCCCTCCTCTTGTACCTTTAGTAGTTAAATCACTGAGTATTGGTAACCTGCCAAATGTTAATAGTGGGAGAATTCAGTGATGGTAATGTTATTTAAGACCAGCAGATATAGGAGCAGAATTTGGCCCTTCAGCCCATTTAGTCAGCTGTGCAATTCAATCATGGCTGATATGTTTCTCAACCCCATTCTCCTGCCTTCTCTCTGTAACACTTGATTCCCTTACTAATCAAGAATCCATTTATTTCTGTCTTAAATACACTCAATGACATGGCCTCTATGGTTTTCAATGGCAATGGGTTCCACAGATTTACCACCGTCTGTCTGAAAAGATTCCTGCTCATCCCCTCAGTTCATCTCTTAATGCTGAGGCTGTGCTCTTGGGTCCTAGTCTGTCCTATTAGTGGAAAAATCTTCTCCATGTCCATTCTATCCAGGTCTCTCAGTATTCTGCACGTTTCAATAAGAGCTTTCCCTCACACTTCTAAGCCCTTCAACCTGACAACTGGGTCTTTCTCCTCTCATTCCAAGTTCCTCTGCAGCCCATATGAGATATCCTGAAGCTGCGCACCAGGCAGACAGCACAGCCTTCGGGAATCTCGATCCTGGCTAAAGAGAACATTCTCAATTTCCCTGATTTTACTCCCACCAATTACAACTACTTTTTTCTTCTGTGCCCTCTTGAATTATTCTCTGCACCATAGTGCTATGGTCAGTTTCCTCATTCGTCCTATAGCCCCACTCTTATCCGGACAGGGAGCAAGAATTTCTAACCTGTTAGACAAGCTTAAAGATGGAGGATCCTTCAGCATTACTTTTTGGATCCCTCTACCTGCCTCTTGCATAGTCACACCCTCCTGTCCCTGAATGCATTTGAGGCATTTAATCTAAGAAGTGTGACTGCCTCCTGAAACACAGCATCCAGGTAACTCTCCACTTCCCTGTTTGGAATTCAGATTCCAGCTCATCAACTTGGAGCTGGAATTCCTAAAGCAACCAACACTTAGTACAGATGTGGTTGCTATGAACCACAGTGAGGTCCAACAGCTCCCACAGCGTGTCGTTACAACACATCATCTGGCCCTGCATGTCTGTTTTAATTAGTTAATTCTTAATTTGATTTTAAAGAAATTTGCACTGGTATTTTAGTTCGCAGCCTGTAAATAAATCCCCTATTTACCTTCAAACTGAAAGTAACCTATTATAGACAGTCTAATTAGTAGTTATTATCAACCAATAAAGTTATGGTTTACCTGTGATGTTACTCTTGTGCTGTGCCCCTAGTCCTGGAATTCAATTTATCCTGTTAAATAAAAACCTTGCAAACTAATGAGACAAAAAAGCAAGTAAAAAGCACCTCTTCTCCACTGTATTGATGTCCAATATTGCCTCCAAATTCCCTGACTTATGTACTCACTCAAACTATAAATATATCCCCTGTTCACCTTCAAACTGGAAGTAACCTATCATAAACAGTCAAATTAGTATACATACTTACTTGAGCTGTGTGTCACTGTGGATGGGATCTCTCCTTTCTGACCATGCAAAGCTTACTGATGTCAGGGATGATGGTTAGATTCCCTCATGTTGGAAATGGTTGCTGCCTCGCGCTTGTACTGTGCAAAGGTTGTTTGCCTTTGATCAGCTCAAGCCTGACTGTTGTCCAGATCTTGTTGCACGTGGAGGCACAGGCTGCTTCTGTCCTCACTTTTGCCTAGGACATTGGTGAGGTCTCTTTTGGAGTACTATGTGTAGTTCTGATCACCCTGTTATGGGAAGGATATTATTAAATTGGGGAGGGTTCGGCAAAGATTTACCAGAGTGTTGCCAGGAATGGAGAGTTTGAGTTATAAAAATAGGCAGGGACTTTTTTTCACAGGAAAATAGGAGGTTGAGGGGTGACCTTTATAGAGATTTATAGAATCATGAGCGGCATAGATAAGATGAATGATAAAGGTCCCTTCCCTAAGGTGGAGGAGTTCAAAACTAGGGAGCAAATTTTTAAGGCGAGAGGGAAAAGATTTAAAAGGACATATGAGGCAACTTTTTTTTTTTACACACAGTGGTTTATATGTGGAATAAACTGCACAGAAAATGGTGAATGCAGGTACAGTTACAACATTTAAAAGACATTTGGACAGGTACATGAGTAGGAAAGGCTTAGAGGGGTATTGACCAAATACAGGCACATGTGGCACTAATTTAGTTTGGGATCATGGTTCGTGTGGACTAGTTGGACCAAAGGGTATGTTTCCATGCTTCGTGGATGTCATTTTTCTCTTTCTACCTCTCTCTCAGTGAGCTACAATCCACATAATAAACATGCCAGCAAATGCCCAGAGAATTCCCCAATCTCCATATGATGCAGCCTGCAATGAACAAACTTCAAGCCAGCTTCTAGGTTAAGGATCCCTCATTTGCAGTCTGTTCTTTGGTCTATTATATGGGTTTTTCAGTCTTTCAGGGTCGATTGAGTGTTTTTAAACTGACTTAGCTCCCCCTCCCTATGCAGAAACATCTCCCTGGAGTGCAATTACTGCAAGATTTGCAGACATTACATTGGTACTTTGTCCAAGTTTCTAGTCTCTGAGCCTTCCTGGATGCTCACAATATCCCTGCCTTGCCTCGTTGCGCATTGCTACCTTGGCCAGAAACACCAAGCTCATTTCCTACTGTCTTAGCCTTTGATTGCAGCCAGCTTGGAAATGGTCAGTCAGCCCCTCTGAGTCAGAATTCTGCCCAGATGAGGGATAAGGAGCTGAATGTCGAACAATCTACCACCCACCTTGAATTTTCTCACTTAATGGGGGGTATTTTTCTCCTGGAATCAGAGACAGGGGGTCACATATCTCTGGAGATGAAAATGGGTGGCAATGGTTGGGACATGTCCCAAGTAAGTGATTTAGATGGCAGAGAGAGCATGCAGGATTAGTTGGGAATTGGGATGGGTGACAGTGTATGAGGGTCAATGTTGCAGACATTCATAAGAGCAGTCGAGTGTAAGCCTTGGTGAGAGGCAGGCGCGGTAGCAGAGGTAGTGTGAGGTACCTGAGAGAAGGTGAGGCACTGGTGTTGGTGGAGTGGACAACATATTCCTAAAGTGCTGGGCATTCTTCCAGTGCTGAGCCAAGTGGCAACTTCGGATCAGGCTGGAATGGTGTGGCTTCTTGACCTTCATTTCACAGGAGAAAGAGTATGGCCCAACTATGCACTATCCAACAGATGTTCCAGGTCCCTGCCTTCACAGCAAGCTGCATATCCCCTCGTGTCTGCCATGTCCAAAACCAAATGTCTGGAACTGTACAGGGCAGCTCTGGACTGACAGTGCTTGCACAATGGATTTTTAAAGATGGTGTGGGCAAGAGGGATACCAGTGTTTTCTGGGATATCTGCTCACTGGTGGTTGCTGGGAAATACAAGTGATATGTCCAAAATTGAATGTGAGGGTCACTACAGGAGCAGTAGGTAGTTAATTAGGTGATATTTGGTAAGATGCAGTAGGAAAGTCTTTTTTGGCCACGTGGCAAGAAAAACCTTCCAAAAACATTTGTAGCAACTTGGACTTGGGCAAACAAGCACAAGATTCAGCCCATGGTTTCTCTGCTCCATTTCTAATTTTTTTTTTAAAAAGTGTGCCTTGTATCTTATTACACCAGGAGAGTGCCCTTTTAATGTATGCTTACAAGTTAACAGATTTTTAAAAATGTGATGTTCTCAGCATATTCAGATAACAAATCTGGTTTTCCTTCTGACAGTTAAAACATATGAAGACATGACCCTGGAGGAGTTAGAGGAGAATGAGGATGAATTCAGTGAGGAAGATGAAAGAGCCATTGAAATGTATAGGTAAATGATTGGAAGATTTTAAACAAGGGTGTTTGGAAATGCAAATCTCATTTGATTACTAGGTTCCAGCAAACCCAAGAACATCAAGTTACCATTGAAAATCAAAACATTTGCCATGGTCCACCCTATAACATAGCATAATTTATTATTATTTTAATTGACCGCTCTCAATATGTGATCTGCCTCTTTTTTTAAAAGTACTTCACAATGCCAAGTCTGATGGATATGCACTTGTGAAGTCTAATTAAACAATTCTTCTTTGTCTAGGTTTGCAGAACACTTGGACATTCTTCAGTTAGTATGCTCTTCCCGTTTACACTGGATTTTATATCTGTGTGTCAGGTTGCCTTTTTAAATTTTTAAAAATTCATTCACGGGAGGGCATCGCTGGCTGGACCAGCATTTATTACCCAGAGGGCAGTTAAGAGTCAACCACATTGCTGTGACTCTGAAGTCACGTAAACTAGACCAGGTAAGGATGGCAATTTCCTTGCCTAAAAGACATTAGTGAACCAGAGAGGTTTTTCTGACAGTCAGCAATGGGTTCATGGACATCGTTAGATCCTTACTTCCAGATTTTGAAAGAAATTGAATTCAAATTCTACCATTTGCCATAGCAGAATTTTCACATATTCGTCTTTCTTTTGTTTTAATATAGACCCCAATTTTGTTGTTAAAGTAACAGTGAGGAAAATGGCACAGCAACTGAACCAGACTTGCCTTCTGTGTGTAGAAGAGCAGGTCAGAGGCAAGGAATCTGACAACGAGCAACTTTTCTCCTGACTCCCTGTCCACCATCAATAAGGCACAAGTCAGGAACGTGCTTTCCAATTGCCTGCATAAAACAGCCTGTTAGATTGACACCACATCCAGGAGAAAGTGAGGACTGCAGATGCTGGAGATTAGAATCAAAAAGTGTGGTGCTGGAAAAGCAGAGCCAGTCAGACAGCATCCGAGGAGCAGGAGAGTCAACATTTCGAGCATAAGCTCTTCATCAGGAATGGCCCAAGGACCCTGAGAGATTAATGGGAGGGAGGTGGGGCTGGGGGGAAGGTAACTGGGAATGTGATGGGTAGATGGAGGTGAGGGCTAATGGTGATAAGTTGGAAAGGAGGATGGAGCAGATAGGTGGGAAAGATGGACAGGTAGGACTGTTCAAGAGGGCGGTGCTGAGTTGGAGAGTTGAATCTGGGAGGGTGGGACTTCACTGACACTGACACTCAGTAGCAACAAGCGTACTATCAACAATCATAGGATCCCTACTATGCAGAAGCAGGCCATTTGGCCTATCAAGTCTGCATCAACCCTCCGAGGAGCATCCCAACCTCCCAGCTTATCCCTGTAACCTTATCTTTCCCATGGCTAATCCACTTAGCCTGAGCATCCATGGGCACTATGAGCAATTTAGCATGGTCAATCCACCTAAACTGTGCATCTTTGGAGGAAACTGGAGCACCTGAAGGAAACCTGAGTAGACAATGGGACAATGTGCACACTCCACACAGCCAGTCGCCTCGGTGCCTGGCACTGTGTGACAGCACTGCTGACCACTGAGCCACCGTACTGTGCTGGCAAGATGCAATGCAGAGGTTTACCAAAGATCTTTAGAACCTTTCAAATCCATGGACGAGGGATGCAGATACATGGGAACACCACCACCTGCAAGTTTATCCCCACCCTGATTTGGAAATATATCCTCCGTCCTTCAATATCTCTGGGCAAAATTCCTGGAATTTGCTTTTTAGTGGGTGGACCACGTGGGATTGTAATGGTTCAAGAAAATGGCTCTTCACCCACTTTTCATGTGCAACTAGAGATGTGTTTACTGCCCAAGACCCATGTCCCCTGAATGAATATTAAATAAACTTCAGACAAGAGATAGTTGAATAGCTAAATGGCAGAGTCTAGAAGTTTCTATGTAATTTCGCTTAATCAATTTATCTTCATGAAAATGGCATTTTGTTGCCTGTTTCACTACTGAAATGCATTGAGTACTGTGTAGTCATTGTTTACAAGTAAACATGATTAAGTTTGCCATAGGAAGTTAGCCTGGTCATTCAAGCATAAGTTACTGCACTCACTTGACATGGTGATTGACTGACTGATTTTGAGCGTGCAGTCACATTCCTCCAAGTGTTAGTAGTTGGAGATTTTAACAATATTGAATTTAATTTTTTTATCTTGTCTATTTCTCTTTTTATAATCATTCTTTCTCTTTGTGTATTAGATTTGACATTGAATTCACCAATACTTAATACTTCCTTCCCTATCCTTTTGCTCTTTGCTTCCCAAGTATCCAATCTGGTGGGTTAAGAAGATTCATTGTTGGCTGCTTTGTTCACTCGGGTCCCAGATGCTCAGTTTCCTTCTCTGTGCCATCACCAATTCATGCTTTCTACTGCTTGCCACCAAAAATGTTTTGAAGAAAATCTAAATGTGGAAGGACAAATCTAACTGACTGCAGATGCTCTCCAATACTCCATTGCAGCAAATCCTATCTATTATATTATCTGTATTTGACATATGAGGCATTGATGTCTTTATGCTGGTGTACTTTTTACTTGGTCATGCTTTTGAAATTCCAACTTACAGGGTCTTTATTGTCATGTTAACATTATTTCAGGCAGGATTTGATTCAATGAAGGTGATAGAGGTCTTGCCTCTGGCTGGAAAACCAGTAGGAACCCTCTGAAGTTTCTCTTGGGGAAGGATCACTAAATTAAAAATGGCACTCGGGCAGTTTCTGGGCAGCAGCAGCTCTCCTCTGGGTTTGAGGACCCTGAGGGCAGGAGTGGCACCTGAGGAGAGCTTCTGGCCAGGCAGAGACGAATGCTGTGATGAAGGCACTGCTGCCATGACTGTAGTGATGGCTGCCATTACTGCACCCTCTCAAGGCTCAGCATCATTGCTGGATCCCAGGACATATGGCCAGATGGAGTCTGCTGGGTGGGAACTATGGAAGGGAGTTTGGGGGCAAAGGAAGAGGTGGATCTCAGCAGGAGCTCCATCCCAATAACAGGCCCCTTATTCACACACCTAGTGCCTTTGAATGAAGGAACCCCCTCTGGGAGCCCACAAACAAGTCCTGGGTTTGCTTATCATGCACTTGGCCCACCCCCCACCTATTACTGAGTTAATACCAACAGTAGTGGAATGAGGTAATGTGAGCATTGGTTGTCCACTTGGGGGGTCTCGAATAGTGCTACTAGAGCAGGAAGAATATTCACAGGCTTTCCCACCATGAATTCTAATGGGGTGGAGGGGTGGAAATAATGCAGACCCTGCCAGAGGAGATGGCAATGAATTCCAGCTGTTCTTTCTTATAAAGACATATTTCCCGTATGAAAAATGTATTGAATAGCTCTGGCATTAAACATTAGCGATCTTAAATGGTGATCCTATCTCCACAGTGTGCTCAATATGATTTACATGCTGCAACTCAAACACAACTTGGTACAGTAGCCAAGTGCTGAATAACAGCTGACAAAATATGGTCATATAACATGCAAGTCCATAAATCAGCTCGATGGAATCTAAAGAATTAGCTACTATTTAAAGTTGTAATAGAAAATAATCATTTACTTAATTGTACTCAGACAGCAGCGGCTGGCCGAATGGAAGGCAACCCAGATGAAGAAGGTCTTTGGGGAAGTTTTGGAGATCTCTGGGCCAGACTATGTGCAGGAGGTGACTAAAGCTGGCAAGGGTGTGTGGGTAATACTGCATCTTTACAAACAGGGGTAAGTATAAAAACCGTCTGTAAGACACAGTTTGAATCTCAAACATTCATCATACTTAATGCTATCTCAAACTTCATTTTATTGTTATGCTGTCTTTGTGCAATCAGATAAGCAAACTGAGGCATTAAAGCAGATTTTCCCTTTACTCCTCAGGTATAATTTTCATGGAAGAAATGTTATCATAATCTGTAAGAAAATTTGCAATAAGAATTTCACCATGCTAACGTGAGACATGGCTGATAGTGCTATTGTATTGGAGGGGTAGCTATTTGAAATCCCTACTCCTAATATTTCAGTGTAATACAGTTTGATGCCATCTGAAATTTAGTAGATTTAAGGGTTTTTTTTAAATGTTACTGTGTCCTAAATAAATATGTGAGATTTTAACTCCCATCCTTGATTGATTAATAAGAATTTTGAGCATGAGTTAATATTTACTTCATATTGTTTTACAATTACTTGTCTATATGTTTTTGCTTCAGGATACCTCTTTGTGCCTTGGTCAATCAACATCTAAGTGAACTAGCAAGGATGTTCCCAGAAACTAAATTTATTAAAGCAATATCCACAACCTGTATACCCAACTACCCTGACAGGAACCTGCCAACAATATTTGTTTATCGTGATGGAGACATTAAGGCACAGTATGTTGGACCTTTGGTGTTTGGAGGCATGAATTTAACAAAAGATGGTAAGTGATTAATTAAATTGATTTCTGCAGATTGACAGTTGCCTGTGTTCATGCTTTAACATCTTTTTAATAGACATTACTTTAAATAAAAGCAGCTTTCCTTTACAAGACATTTATTTGAAAAGTAATCGTGTTTAAATAGCTGATTTATGGACTTACATGTTGTATGACAATATTTTGTCAGCTGTCGTTCAGCACCTGACTACTGAACCCAGGTTATGTTTGAATTGCAGCATCTAAATCATATTGAGCACACTCTGGGTAGGATCACCACTTAAGAATAAACATTTGCAGGAAATCAAAGAAGGGAGGTTTCTTAACTGAGGTGTTTTCACCTTGCCAATTGCTGACCAAGTGGCCTCTATATACTGTATTGCAGTTACACAGTCCAAGGAAGTTGTATTTCCCAATGAATTTTTTTTAATCGGAAAGGTCAATCCCACAAAATCTGAAATACTGGGGCAAGTGTCTCCTTAAAGGAATTGCCACAGAACTATTCTGCAGCAGTTATGATATCCCTGCCAAATGAATTTCTGTTGCGAGCAAAAGCTTATAGCTACGCTGGAAATGTCACAAGAAGAAACATCAGGTTCAACAATGACAGAAGCTGCTTGCAATATGTTACAGGTCTGGCAGTATCTGTGGATAGAGAAACACAGTCGATATTCCAGATTAGTTATATAAATGGGGAGGATACATTTCCATTGAGTTTTAATTCCTTTCCCTACTCTAATACCAAATTCACACAAATGTACTGCAGAGGACAATCTTTCTCCCCGTTTTGTCTTTTTATGTGAGATTCTCAACATAAACCCATATTACATTTCATCCATCACTGTTATCCTCTGGTATATTTTCATTTTCTCATTTATTGGCTGTATTCCCTGATTCAAAAGTTATCCTGTTCTGCAATTTTATTATTCATTGTAAATTTGCCCTGAACTTCTGAATCTTCATTGTTATATAAAGTGAATTTTTTACAAAAGCCTATCTTTGACCCCAGGGCTAATCAACAAGCACTTTCCATTCTCAGCAGTTCCTCTGCTCCGTTTCTGATGACTTGCAGCTGTTTTTTATAAGTTCACTCAGGGTATGTTGCTTCACTGGCTGAGTCAGCATCAATTGTCCATCCCTCACTGGAGATGGTGGTGAACTGCCATCTTGAACTTCTGCAATCCATTTTGTGGATAGAGCCACGGTGCTGTTGGGGGAGGGAGTTCTAGGATTTTGACTCAGCAGTAGTGAAAGAATAGTGTAATATTTCCAAGTCAGGATGGTGAGTGGATTGGAGGTAAACTTGCATGTCATAATGTTTCCATGTATTTCTTGCCCTTGTCCTTCGAGATGGTGATGATTATGGGTTTTGAAGGTGCTAGTTAAGGAGCCTTAGTGAATTTTTGCAGTACATATTGGTGCTGTTGTGCATTTGTGGTGGGTATGGTGCCAATCAAGTGGGGTTATTTGTCCCAGATAGTGCCAAGCTTCTTGTGTGTTGTTGAAGCTGCACTCGACCAGGCAAATGGGCAGTATTCCATTAGGCTCCTGACTTACGCATTGTAAATGCTGAAAAGGATTTTCAGAATCAGGGATTGAGTTATGCGATGCAAGATTTCTTAACTTCTGATCACCCCTTGCATGCACAGTATTTCTATGGTTAATCTAGTTCAGGTTTTGGTCAAAATAGCCCTAAGATGTTGATAGTTAGAGATTTAATGATAATACCACTGATTGTCAAGGGGTGATGGTTATTGAAGGTGTTCTTGTTTGACACATTTGTGGTACAAATGTTACTTCTTCTCAGCGTAAGCTTGGGTATTGTCTTGCTACATCTGGCCTTGAACTGCTTCAGTATCTAAGAAGTCGTGATGGAGCTGAACATTGGTGCAATCATTGGCAAACATCCTCGTGTTTGACCTTACGATGGAGGGAAGGTCATTGACGAAGCAGCTGAAGATGGTTGGGCCGAGAACATTACCCTGAAGAGCTCTTGCAGAGATATCCTGGAGCTGAGACGATTGATCTCCAACAATCATGATCATCTTCCTACGTGCCAGACATGTTTGCGCCTAATGAGGGCAGGAGTTGAGTGGACCCAAACTAGGCATCACTGAGCAGGTTGTTGCTGAGCAGGTGCTGCTTGATAGCACTGTTGATGATACTTTCCATCACTTCACTGTTGATCGAGAGAAGACTGATGGGGCAGCAATTGACTAGCTTGAATTTGTCTTGTTTTTTGTGTATCAGGACATACCTGGGCAAATTTCCACATTGTCAGGTAGATGTCAGTCTGAATATCTTGACTCGAGTCACGGCTGGTTCTCGTGCTCCGATCTTCAGTACTGTTGAAATGTTGTCGGGGTCCATAGCCTTTAGCCATTTCACTTTGATATCAAAAAGGTGCTGAATATTGAAAAGACTGGAATTTGTGATGCTGAAGACCTCAAGTCATGTATGTGTTAATGGAAGCAAAGTGTAGATTATTGCGTAGGGCTACCACTATCAGGAGATTTATAACTTCTTCATTCACTGAATGTGGACTTGCAACTTTGAATGAAATTGACTTGTTTTCATCATGTGAGATTTATTCATCTCCATGTTTACAAGTGAGATTGACTATGTAATTAGTGGCTAAATTACAGGCTGGGGAAATTCCACGCTGTCACTAATGGAGCAGAGAGTTATTAGTGTAGCTACATTAAGTTGTTTGGGATGCACAGAGTGACATGATACAGTTCATAAATTAGGATTTGACCTGCAAGCGAATTAAGCTATAATTTTTAACTGGTCCCTATTGCAAAGCTCAACATTTATTGCCATGCTTGATACATTATAGTTACTTCACAGTACTGAACATTAAAGTAAAAATACGAACGATGAACCATTTTCCACTTGGTGTACATTTTGGGAGCTTTTATTCAACATTTAGTCCGGTGTTCCTAAAAAACAGTCTTTGTGTATTGTGTTACAGGTACAACACAGCACTGAACTGTTGCAGATTTTTTATCATTGTCCCAGTGGACAGATTGGAGTCTTGAACCTGGTTTTCCCATACTTGAGAGTCAGAACTTTTGTGGAAAATTAATCAGTTATTTTTTAACTGAAGTAACAGATTGCAGGAAATTCAAATACATTACTTTTTATTTGCTCTCATGGGTCTTGCAGGCCAGCGGCTGCTGTGTTACTAAAATAAGAACATTATCAGGAAGATTGTACATATTATCTAGTATTGAATTATGTACAGCAGTGCAGACAATTAGGGAGCAGCCATTTGGCCCCTTGACCTGCTCAGCTATTTAGTAAAATCAGGGCCAATCTGAGTCCACATCAGATCCATTTTCCTTCCGCCCCTGATAACCTTTCACTCCTTGCTTCCCGGAAAATAAATCTATTTACCTTTGCCTTAAAATTATTTGAGTTCTGCTTTGACCACCTTTTCAGGAAGAGAGCTTCAAAGACATTCGATGGACTGAAAGAAAAACATTTGCCTTATCTCTCTTTTTTAAATGAACAACCCCTGGTTTTCAAATATTCTGTAATTTTTGATCCTCCCAAAAGAGAAAACATCCTCTTCACATCCAACTTGTCATGAGCATCAGCATCTTCTGTTTCTATCAAGTCACCTCTTGCTCTTCTAAACACCAGGTGATACAGGCCTAGCCTGTCCAACATTTCTTGGAAAATAACACACCATCTGAAATATTAATTGGGTAACTCAGACTTACGGTGAAATTTCTATTTGCTTACTAATTTAAATGTAAAATATCCTATTGTACTGGGTAAACAGCAGCATGAAAATTATCCCAATGGTTGGACAAATATTTATTTCTTTTCTACACCTCTAAAGCAATCAATTGATATTCATCTCGTTATATTTGACAGGTTTTGCTCTGCACAAATTGACTACAATGTTTACCTACCTTGCAGTCGTCACTGTGATTCTAAAATATTCAATTCACTTAGTAGCATTTTGCATTGTATGAAAAGGTGTTATATAAATGTAAGTTAGTTCATTCTTTCAAAAAATGTCAAATGTGAGGTGTTGCATATTGTTAAGGCCAACCAGGGCAGGACTTATACAGTAAGTGATAAGGTGCTGAGGGGTGTTTCCGAACAAAGAGACCTAGAGTTGCAGGTGCATAGTTCCTTGAATGTGGAGTTTCAGGTAGATTGGGTGGTGAAGAAGGCGTATGGCACTCTTGCTTTTGTTGGTCAGAACATTGAGTATAGGAGTTGAGATGTCATGTTACTGCTACACAGGAGTTTGGTTAGGCCATTTTTTAGAATACTGCATACAATTCTGATTTTCTTTCTACAAGAAGGATGTTGTTAAACTTGAGAGGGTGCAGTAAAGATTTACAAGGATGTTGCCAAGACTGGAGGGTTTGAGTTATAAGTAGAGGCTGAATAGGCTGGGGCTTTTTACCGTAGAGAGTTGAAGGCTGAGGGGCTGATCTTTGTAGAGGTTTATAAAATCAGGGCGTATATGGATAGGCTGAATACCCAAGATCTTTTTCTTAAGGCGGGGGAGTCCAAAACTAGAGGGCTAGGTTTAATGTGAGAGGAGAAAGATTTAAAAAGGAACTGAGGGGCAAGTCTTTCAAAGAAGGTGTGTGTAAGGAATGAGCAACCAGAGGAAGTGGTGGAGACTGGTGCTATTACAACATTTTAAAAGGTGTCTGGATGGGTACATGGAAAGGAAATGTTTAGAGGGATATGGGCCAAATGCTGAAAAATGGAACTATGTCAGTTTGGGATTCTGGTCAGCACCAATGAATTAGTCCAATGGGTCCATTTCTGTGCTGTGTACAATGCTGATTCTATAAATATCCAACATGTGATGAGCATGACTGCCTCCTGAATGTCTTCTTGATTCCTTCCCTTTGTGATACTTGTGTTATGCCTCACTGGGGTAGTGTGCTGGAAATCTAGCCTAGTTCAGTACTTTTAGAACATAGAAGATTACAGTGCAGGACAGATCCTTCAGCCCTTCATATTGCGCCGACCTGTGGAACCAATCTAAAGCCCATCTATCCTACACTATTCCATTTTCATCCATATGTTTATCCAATGACCATTTAAATGCCCTTAAAGTTGGTGAGTCTATTATTGTTGCAGGCTGTGCATCCTACGCTTCTACCACTCTCTGAGTAAAGAAACTATCTCTGACATCGATCCTATATCTATCACCCCTCAATTTAAAGTGATGTCCCCTTGTGCTAGTAATCACCATCCGAGGTAAGACTCTCACTGTCCACCCTATCTAATCCTCTGATTATCTTATATGTTTCAATTTAAGTCACCTCTCAACCTTCTCCTCTCTAATGAAAACAGCCTCAAGCCCCTCAGCCTTTCGTCATAAGACCTTCCCTCCATACCAGGCAACATCCAGGTAAATCTCCTTTGAACGCTTTCCAAAGCTTCCACATCCTTCCTATAATAGTAACCAGAATGGTACATAATACTGCAAGTGCAACTGCATCAGAGTTTTGTACAGCTGCAGCATGACCTCTTGGCTCCAAAACTCAATCCCTTGACCAATAAAAGCTAACACACCTTATGCTGCCTTAACAACCCTATCAAATTTGGTGGCAATTTTCAGTGATTTATGTACATGGACACCAAGATCTCTCTGCTCATCTACACTACCAAGAATCTTACCATTAGCCCAGTACTCTGTATTCCTGTTGCTCCTTCCAAAGTGAATCACCTCACACTTTTCTGCATTAAACTCCATTTGCCACCTCTCAGCCCAGCTTTGCAGCTTATCTATGTCCATCTGTAACCTGCAACATCCTTCATCACTATCCACAACTCCACCGACCTTAGTGTCATCCGCAAATTTACTAACCCATCCTTCTACGCCCTCATACAGGACATTATAAAAATGACAAACAGCTGTGGCCCCAAAACAGATCCTTGCTGTACACCACTAGCAACTGAATTCCGGGATGAACATTTCCCATCAACCACCACCCTCTGTCTTCTCTTAGCTAGCCCACTTCTGATCCAAACCGCCAAATCGCCCTCAATCCCATGCCTCCATATTTTGTGCAATAGCCTATCATGGGGAATCTTATCAAATGCCTTGCTGAAATCCGTATACAGCACATCACTTTACCCTCATCTACCTTTTTGGTCAACATCTCAAAGAACTCAGTAAGGTTTGTGAGGCACGACCTACTCTTCACAAAACCATATTGACTATTCCTAATCAACTTATTTCTCTTTAGATGATTATAAATTCTATCTTTTGTAATCTTTTCCAACACTTTACCCACAACTGAAGTAAGGCTCACTGGTATATAATTTCCAGGGTTGTCTCTAATCCCCTTCTTGAACAAGGAGACAATATTTGCTATTCTCCAGTCTTCTGCCACCATTCCTGTAGACAGTGATGACATAAAGATCAAAGCCAAAGGCTCTACAATCTCCTCCCTGGCTTCCCAGAGAATCCTAAAATAAATCCCATCTGGCCCAGCGGAATTAATTATTTTCACTCTTTCCAGAATTGCTAACACCTCCTCCTTGTGAACCTCAATCCCATCTAGTTTGGTAGCCTGTATCTCAGTATTCTTCTCGACAACATTGACTTTTTCCAGTGTGCATACTGATGAAAAATATTCATTTAGCGCTTCCCCTATCTCCTCGGAATCCACGCACAACTTCCCACTACTATTTTTGATTGGCCCTCATCTTTCTCTAGTCATTCTTTTATTCTAAATATACCCGTAGAAAAGTTTAGGGTTTTCCTTGATCCTACCTGCCAATGACTTCTCATGTCCCCTCCTGCTTCTTCTGAGTTCTCTCTTCAGGTCCATCCTAACTAACTTTTCGTTCAAATACCCTAACTGAACCTTCATGTCTCGCCCTAACTGAGCCTTCATGTCCCACCCTAACATAAGCCTTCTTTCTCTTGACAAGAGATTCAACACCTTTAGAAACCATGGCTCCCTCATTGAACCACTTCTTCCCTGCCTGACAGCAAGGACACACGGTAGCTATTCCTTGAATAAGCTCCACATTTCAATTGTGCCCATCCCCTGCAGTTTCCTTCCCCATCCTATGCTTCCTAAATCTTCCCTATTTGCCTTTTCCCCAGCAATAACTCTCTTGCCTGCATTATATGCCTTTCCCTTTCCATCGCTAAAATAAACATAACTGAGTTGTGGTCACTATCACCAAAATGCTCACCTACCTTCAAATCTAACACCTGGCTAGGTTCATTACCCAGTATCAAATCTAATGTGACCTCGCAGAGAAAGTGAGGACTGCAGATGCTGGAGATCAGAGCTGAAAATGTGTTGCTGGAAAAGCGCAGCAGGTCAGGCAGCATCCAAGGAGCAGGAGAATCGATGTTTCGGGCATAAGCTCTTCTTCAGGAAGGGCTAATGTGACCTCGCCCCTTGTTGGCTTGTCCAAATTGTGTCAGGAAACCATCCTGCACACATTGGACAAAAACTGACCCATTTAAAGTACTTGAACTACAGTATTTCCACTCAATATTTGGAAAGTTAAAGTCCCCATAACAGCAATCCTGTTACTCTTAACTCTTATCCAGAATTATCTTTGCTATCCTTTCCTCCATATCTTTGGAGGTATTCGGAGGCCTATAGTAAAGTTCCAACAGGGCGAACCTCTCCTTTCCTGTTTGAGGGTAAAGTGGTTGATGCGGTGTATATGGATTTCAGTAAGGCATTTGATAAGATTCCTCACAGTAGGCTATTGCACAAAATATGGAGGCATACGATTAAGGGTGATTTAGCGGTTTGGATCAGAAGTGGGCTAGCTAAAAGAAGACAGAGGGTGGTGGTTGATGGGAAATGTTCATCCTGGAGTTCAGTTGCTAGTGGTGTACAGAAAGGATCTGTTTTGGGACCACTGCTGTTTGTCATTTTTATAATGACCTTTATGAGGGCACAGAAGGATGGGTTAGCAAATTTGCAGATGACAAAGATCAGAGGAGTTATGGATAGTGATGAAGGATGTTGTAGGCTACAGAGGGAAATAGATAGCTGCAGAAATGGGCTGAGAGGTGGCAAATGGAGTTTAATGCAGAAAAGTGTGAGGTGATTCACTTTGGAAGGAGTTTCTAACCTCTTCATTCCCAGATTCCGTTGTCGAACTTATTTTAGTGTACTGATCCTTTTCACTAGCCAGCATGTTGCTTCAGTCGCCTTTCTCTCAGGAAACTTTCACTGGCTGGTAAGAGAGACAAGGTGGCCAGTTCACTCATTAAAAAGCCTCTGACTTATCAGTTAAAAGTCACAGCTTGAAAGATAAATGGATTTTTCTCAGGTCTCTCTCTCTCTTGCTCTCCCTCTCTCCACCTCTTCCCCCACCCCCCACTGTGTCTCTCTCTCTCTCTCTTATTTGCAGTTCAAACTTCAATTACTGCATATTTAAACAGGTGTCTATGATGCTTGTTGGGTAACTTGCTTTTTTTGAAATTGCAACTGATCCCTTTAACTACTGCCAATGTAAGTTTACTAATTGTGCACATTTTAAATGTGTATTATGACTTATTATATAATGTGTATCATTTATGACAATCTATATAATTCTTTTCACAAAAGTGCAGGGTGAACTAAATTGGGGGCAATAAAACATTGAAAAGATAAAAACAAACTGATTTTGTTGTGCATCAAATGAGTCGATGCTGGGGAAGAGAGAATTTGCTGCACTGGGAGGGTATGAACCGTGGGCAGGCTACTAAAAATAGTCAAGTATTTAGATTGGGAGGCAGTATAACAGACACAGTTAAGAATTTAACTTAAATTGTACTGCAGTCTCTCAGTATTGGATTTTTTTTCTCAAAAATAAATGTCTCCCTTTTCCCAAAGACTTATAACACTATTGTTGGTTAAAATCAGCTATTTTCTTTAAGAACCATCCATAAACATAATGTTCTCAGTACTTTTTAGGTGATGATTCAAATTAATATCAAAATGATTTCAGCAATTTAGACAATTAACTGCTACTAAATATGTTCTTCATTCACAAATAGTCAATTAGCTATTTGATTAAAATAAGCATCAGATCACATAACATCTTTTGCTTAACAGATTTCGTGTGGTAACCTTTGAAAAGTATGGGTAATCAGATTCATTGAGGCTTTTAATCATAGTGTATACAATACGGAGCTGATCCAAATTATTTGAATATACACTCACATATTGTGATTTAGTATTTATGCCCACCAGTTAATAACTGAATGACGATAAGTTCCATTTGCAGGAATGGAGGGAGGAGGATACTATTTTTTAAAGTCTTTTTGAATTAAATAATATTGTAATGTTCCTTATATTGTCTCATTTTCTCCTTGCTTTACTTTCAATGAAGAACTGGAATGGAAACTGTCAGATTCTGGTGCAATCAAAACTGAGCTAGAGGAAAATCCACGAAGAAAGATTGAAGATAAGTTGATGTCATCTATCAGGACAAGTGCTCCATTAAAGAGCAACAGTGATTCTGAAGAAGATTAGTTATTTAAATATAACTGGGTAAAGTTTCCATTCTGAGTACATTGGATAATTTCAGTGCAAATTACTTTCAGGTTGAAAGGACTCTCTTTGAGTTTTCAGTCACTGTGTTTGCATATCATTGAACACACAATGTGTTTTTAATGAGGTAAAATTTAAAAACATTTAATGTAATTCAAAATAAATTACTCAATATTTGTGGTAACTCAGTAAAACTTATGAAAATTACATCTGAGAATAGATTTGACATTTAAAAAAAAATAAACACTTCAAAACAGTGTCAACCCACTCTGTGTGTGTGACCTGATATTATTTTTAGTTCTGATCATTACCTTAAAAAGTAGTGAGTTCCTTCTTCATTTTCAACAAAAATCAAAACATACCAATAAGTGCCCTTGTGCTTCAAAAACTCCAGCTTAATTTTGAACCCTCCAGTTGACAAAAAAATCACCATTATCATAAACTCAATGATTAACTCATTCTGAGTCAATGTTATGGACTGGACCTACTTCTAGTGTAATATTTTTACATTTAGTGCAAAATATTGGTACTTAAAATTCTTCCCATATGCAAGTGTGAGGAATTGCCTTTAGAAGTAGAAGTGCATTCGAATGGAAGCTCTAGAGAGTGGTCATGGCATTAACAGAAAAAAAAGTAAGAATTCAAATTCTTACATTTGTAATCATTCAATTTTTGTTTTCATATTCACTCTTCGAAAGACCTCAATTGTTTTCAAAAATGCAGCTGTCTACTGCATTGACATTCTATTTAATTTATAACTCTTTTGTGAAAGCAGTAAAATCTTGAATAAAATCTTGGCATTCTTAAATAAAGTTCTTCGGTCCAGTTGATATCTGAATATAGCAAAACTGTGGGATGGTATTATGATGCTAATTTTAACAATGGCTATATCTGATATAATCCACTATGACCTAATATTCCATTTCTTCCATCCTAAAAAATAAAATCCTGGAACAATCCAAAATCATCCATACAAATGGTGTTTCCAATATGTTGTTTAAATCTTACAGACTTCAGACTTAATGCCTGATATACACCTTTGGGGTAAATGAGAGGATGATGAATTAGAGGAATCACTGCTGATTCTAAGCAAGTGACTCCTATTTTGTGGAAAATGGATAACTATAATATTGCTACATACCTTCCCTTCCCCCACCCACTTCATCAATTGTTAGGATCGATTGCTAGTACTTATTGTAGGGGTTCATACTTTGATATTGCCTGTTTGGCCAAATACTGGAAAGTTCCCGTGAAACTTTACATAGCATGAAATCAGTCCTGCAGAAAAGGTACTGTAGAACCACTGGAAATGTAACAGGAAAAGCTATAGCATTATACTGGAGCAAGATTAGGTTCACCATGATCTGATTGTGGTCAAATATGTTAAAATTAACTGGCTTTTTTTTTCTGTGAACCTGGAACCAACTGGAGTGCTGCCAATATCTGTGGAATGATCAGCTTCTGTTGAATCCCATCCATACAGGTTATGTAGGAAAATTGGTGATGTGCAGAGGGAAAGTTTGCTCATGTTTGACTAAACGAGTGAGCTTTGTTAGTCCTGCTCTTGCATCTGAGAAGAATGAAAAATTGCTGTTCACGGCAGGAATTTGTGCCTTTTTGTACAGCTGTAACATGGCTTTGGATAGATTACCCAGGAAGAGTTTAATCAAGTACAAAACCAACTTACAGACTTCTTTATGGATTAATTCTTTATGAAATTAAGCATATTTCACTCCCTATCAAATGTAAGCTATTAATACCCATTGCTAATTAGTTAAATAGATTACTGGTAGAAAGATCTTTGGCTTAGATACCTAGCTATTTTACATGAAGTGTAAGTACAAGGAATTTGACTTGGCAAGGAATGGGAACATACTTTAACTTAACAATAAATCTGAGCTTGATGTTCTAATGTGCACAATTATTTGTATGTCCTTTACTAACAAAAGCAAAAAAAGAAATTTTTGAAACTTTTCTGAATGGAGCATATATGGTAGTATGAAACCCACAGTGAGATTGCCTTCAGTCTTTAAGTATAACACTTGATGACTAGGAAATTTCCAGTTTCCTCACTGAACACTTTTTAATAAAGATTCTCAGTTTGCAAACATCATTGAAACAAATTCAAACTCTGCTGGAATAGGATTACTCAGATTTTGGAAGGATCTTCTTTACTGCACAATAAATGTTTTTAATACTGTTCTTCCTTGCCAAGTCTTCTATTTTCTCTCAACCTCACCTTCCTGACTTATTTCACCTTCGCTTTTTCTTACTTAAGTTGAAAATAGCTCATTTTAAATTTGTAGCTTTCGTTATTTAAATAAAAACCTTTTTTTTTAAGAAGTGATCATCTTTGGTACTGACTCTTTATGGTGATGGCACCTTTATACCGACATAATATGCAATAGATCTTGTATTGAAAATTAACTGGTATCCCAGCCAATAGGGTTTCACCCCTGAAATGTTTTAATGTTACAAACAAGGTAAATTTTTAATATTTTCTTTTTCAGATGCCATCCAAAAGAATGATCAATTAATGGTTTAATTTGGCTGTGTGTGGAGTTAATGCCATTGTTTTCTAGTAATGATGTAAGAGCACTGACATGTGGTGTAATAGTACCAGGAAGTAATCTCCAATGAAAATATAATATTCCACACATCCAAGTAAAATCAATGTATAAAAACCTAGGAGTGTTCTGTGTTGTAATTTAATTCAGAGGCTAGACGTCAATTGCATAAAGGCTGCTTATTGTAAGAGTGAGAACTCAATTTTGTCTTACCACAGCCATTGCATTTTTATGCATTGTGGAAAAGTTCCTCTAAATTATGTATATTCATTTGCTGTTTTCTATACATGTTCCTACAAAATCATGTCAGCAGGATATGATATATTTTGTTCATGTGTTGTATTCTCAGAATTAAATTGTTTTGGGTATAAACCTCACTGCTGGCTTTGCATTTTCATTTCAAAATTAAATAGAGATGTTTGTACCAGTTTTTACATAACTAAAGTGGAACAACGTATCAGCATAGAATTTCTAATCTCAGTTGAGTTTTTGTAGATTATTGCTGAGCAGAAAATGACTCATCCTGAGGTACAGCCGATTAATTTTAAAGGCAGCAATTTGGAGTGACTTTGGTAAATACCTGGGAGCAAGCTGCCAGTTTTTAAAAAGGAAAGATGAATTATTTTTGTGTTTATCATTAAAGTAGTTCATTCCTGTCAGTTTTACTTAGGAGTTTGGTTACCATGTAATTGTTGAGTCAGCTATGTCCTGGAGGAACCAATCTATTTAATTCAAATACAAGGTTCTTTGAAGTTTGTTATTCTGAACTTTTGAAGTTTAAAATATATTTAATTGGTTATGTCCCAATCTTTACAGATAGTATACATAATTATTTTTGTAAAATTGAAAGTTTGTTTGAAGTCTTTGAGAGAGAAAGAGAGAGAGAGGTCAGAGTGAATGATGAATTATGTTACCCAATGGAACAGTATATCCTGAAGAACCTTAGGCTGGATTTTCAATCTAGTTGAGAACTAGAAAAAAGTGTGCAAGTCCAACTCCTTACCTAATGCATAGCCACTGGAATTCTCAGCACTGTAGCCAGTTAAAGGCCAGGGTCTGTGCTAATTGTCTAGTGAGGGACTGTAGGCAGACTCTCAACATTGGAGGGCCTCCCATGACTTTCCAGAGCTGAAATTGGCTGACGTACTTTCCAAGGTGGGAGTTGACAATCTGAAGATGAAAACTGAAAGTGACAAGGGCAGCAAAGTAAATGACCCTGACAAGGACAGCCAGTGACCACCACTTGTCCAGTTCCTCCTCACCTTGCACAACTTAAAACCAGCACCACATTTCCAATCCAGTTTGCTTTGCTGTTTACCACTGTCAATTGTTTCCTTAAATGGTAGAAAATGAAATCAATAGCTGAACCTACAGCTGCCAAAATTCTTTCAATGGTGACAGTTTCAAAATTATCAGAAAGATATGAGGACTAAAGATAGAAGATCTATTTACTAGGGCATATGACCTCTCAATGTTTTAATTTTAAACACTGATTTGATGCTTGATCTTGTTTTTAAGCCTGATGTGATTCTGAATGCCTTTAACAGCAATCTTTTTAAATTTAGATCAGTCACGCTCCTTATTTTCTTTTCAAATTCAGGCAATTCGACAAGTAAAATGTTAAGAATTATTGTCAGTTAATGCATTCGCACCTGGAAAGATCCAGATTATCTCAAACTGCTGTTACCAGTACTATAGAAACATTAATCTAAGACAACCGTGCTCCAGAGAGTCATTCTCACAAAAAGAGTTAGAAATTGTATCTTAGAAGCTTTCTGAATGCAATCAGATTTGTTGTAGATGCTCAGTTACAAATACCTTTTCAAATTTAGAATAAAAGCAAAAGCCTGCAGATGCTGGAAATCAGAAACAAACACAAAACTGGAGAAACTCAGCAGGTATGGCAGCATCTCTGGAGCAAGCAGCAAAGTTTAATGTTTCAGGTCTGGTAATGACATCTGTAGTATAGAAGAAGAGTCATACCAGAAGATAAATGTTGACCTATTGTCTGTTCACAGATGCTGCTAGACCTGCTGACCTTTTTTTAAATTTTCC
Source organism: Chiloscyllium punctatum (assembly GCF_047496795.1). NCBI lineage: Eukaryota > Metazoa > Chordata > Chondrichthyes > Orectolobiformes > Hemiscylliidae > Chiloscyllium > Chiloscyllium punctatum. The sequence continues at coordinate 59,704,096 of NC_092747.1, read as the reverse complement.
TATATCATTATTTGCTGACCTCTGTCTACGACCTTTGAGGGCAGCAAATAATGAGATGGAACAATATGTAAGGTGGAATTTTACCAAGTTACAGGGTCAGTACGTTTGCAGAGCTGGACATGTTTTATTATTGTTTGTTTGTTGTTTGTTTTATTATTCCTACATGCAATATGGACAATGCTGTCATGGATAGCCTTGGTTGCCTATCCTGAACTTCTGTCAAGAAGCTGCTGGTAACTGCTGCCTTGAACTGCTGAAATGTATATGATGAATGAATAGGTAGGAAGTTTGAGGATTCTGACCTAGTGACAATGAAGGATATAATATATTTTTGTCAGAATGGTGTGAACCTTGGAGAGGAACTCACAGCTGGACGTTCTCCCTGTTTGTATAGGTGACAACTTGACATGTTGATGCGGTGCAGGCAAGTGCCAGTGTGAACATTTTAGTTAATTGGTGAGATTCCAATCAAATGGACTGCTTTCTCCTAGTAGTGTTGAGCTTTGGGTGTTGTTAGAGCTGCACATCTTGAAATAAATAAAATGGGAGCGAGAAGATATTTCACTCAGGGCAGAATTCCCAGCTCTGACCTGTTCTTATTGACTTTCCTTACTTAAATTCATCCTTTTCCAAGGGGCTATTAATTTTGTCCTAATTTATCATTTCTAAAAAGCTTTACCACCACAGAGGTTATGCTATAGTTGCTGAGGGGTTTTTTTCCGCACTACACTGTACCTCCGAAAGATTGGAAAATGATAGACAATGGATCTGCAATTTCCCTCTTCTAGTACTGTTAACTTATCAATATCAGTTCAATTTCAGCAAGTGTTTCTAATTCCTCCTTCTCACTTTTTAGCCCATTCAATGGCTCAACTACCTCCACTATCACAACGACTTTGCCAATATCCTCTTCCTTGATTGTAGCTGGAGTATTTTCTCTTCACAAATAACCCAACGGTCAATTACAGTTTTATCTGCCAATCTCTAATTCCAATTTATCAGGACAGATCCATTTTCATTCTCACAGAAATTAACCTTCACCAATTATTTATACACTGCACAATTTGATGTCTTTTTTCTGTAAACCACCTAAGCTCTACACTATGAACACTGTCTTCTAAACTGTCCCTTAATACCCTACTTCCCAAACTACTGTTGAAAGTGAAACCATTTTAATGTTTGAAAATAAGGTAGACACCATAGACACAAGAAAAGGCAAACCAGCAACAAAGAGCATTATAACACTGAGTATATAATTATTAAAGTCATTATAAATTATTAAACTTATTATATAAATATGAAAACATTTATTTTTAAGCCACTTTGTAAATATGTTATTTTAGATATACATGTAGATTCCAAGCTCTCCATGTTCCCTAGTGACAAAATTCTGTGAAGTCAAGTTAAATTCTTAAATATTGTTAGCTTACTACAGTAATGCTTTTCATTTTCTAGACACCCTTTGCTGTACAAAGACAATCAGGAACTGAAACACAATAAAGTTTGAAGTAGCCACTTACCTACCTGGCTCAGCTACATGATTTTCGTTTGCACTTAGTGACTAATTTTCATTTCCCTGCCTCTGCCTGCACCAGTCATTGCACAAACATCCTGGTACTGCACAATAACTATCACTCTAGGTGTTTCTGAAGGTTAGAAGTCTATTTTAGGCTCACCATTCACCTCTTTACTGTTTGGTTCTAAACAAAGAGTGGGTTGGAGTGTCCTGACCAGAATATCCTCTCCACAGTCACTATTGATAACTCAGAGGGACAGCATGCAACTGCAACATCTATAACTGCAATTCTATTGGGAATCATGACCACATCTTGGGAACCCATTGCCTTGATACCAATTGTCTCACCTCATTTCCTACAACAACATCTAGCAGAAGGCTTCTTCCTCATTGGACTGAAACATACCAATGTAGAAAATATTCCTGAATGCACATTAGAAGTTTGCTCCTCTCTGTCCTTTCTACTGTTGGTCTCCCAAGCTATACTAAGATAATAAAATCCCACCATTATTAACAAAAACTATACATACATCTCCCTACTTTCCTTGCAACTTTATTCCTCAGTCTTTTTCCACTATTTTGGAGGCCTACAGAACATACTCCCAACAGTATAGTAGTACCTCCATTGTTTAATATCTCTGACCAAATATATTCTGTCCTTGCCACCTCTAGGACATCCTCTCTCTAGCACTGTAACATTATCCTTAAACAAAATTGCTGTCCCTCTTCCTTTCTTTCCTTCCCTTTCATCCAGGAAAATTTAGTGCCCTGTATATAATATTTTGTATTCTGTATGTTTTTCAGCCAGATCTCCTGTATCTCCACAACCTTATACTTCCACATGGCTTCCTCAGCATGCAGTTCTCCAACCTTATGTACCACACTCCACATGTTCACATACTTGTACAGTGAGCCTAATTCAGATCTTATTGCATTCCCTTGCCCTGACCCCATCTAATGCTTTAGCATTTTCTTACTGTTGTGTTGTTTGACTCTCCCAGTTCTTAGTACATCTTGGTTTTCCTCTCAAACCTTGTTAGTTATAATATTTCTAGTATACATAGAAAATACCATGCTGCAATTCCTAGCATGCCTTATATGGCAAGTAAATTGCCTAAATTCTTGCAATAGAACTAATTAAGTTCAGGCTATTAGCATTATTTGTCAACGTTACGAAATTTGGAGTTACCTCCCATGATATCAGCTATAAGCATTAAAGCCTATCTAGTTTGAAGATTTTTGAAAGGTTCATATTTTATTCTTTCGACTCCTAGCCATCCAAGTCGAGAAAGTTTTACTTCCACTATCTTAAGGTTTTCTTTAAGACCTCTGGTCAATTATACCATTAGTTCTTAACAATGGTAGAATGGATCAGTCTCTTCCATTTATGTTGCCAGTTCTATGGATAAGACTTGAGGAAAGTGTGTGATTTGCCTCAATAAGTCACGTGATTATTTCTTAGAATTTAACCATAGATGAAATAGAAATCTAACAGACTCTGCAGTCCCCTAACAGCACACAAGATGGCAGACTTGATAAGAATAAAAATGAATTGGAATCCAGATTTTGCTCAGCCTCTGCCATAAATTTGATGAACTTGAGTGTGAATTCTCTTTTACTTCTCTCACTTGACGACCCTCACATCATGGATCTGAGCGGACACGACTGTGCATTGTTCATAAAATCCAAAAGTACTGTGGATGTTGTAAATCAGAAACAAAAACAAGTTGCTGGAAAAGCTCAGCTGGTCTGGCAGCATCTGTGCAGAGAAATCAGTTAACATTTTGGGTCCGGTGATCCTTCCTCAGAACTGTTCTGAGGAAGGGTCACTGGACCTGAAACATTAACTCTGATTTTTCTTTACAGATGCTGCCAGACCTGCTGAGCTTTTCCATCAACTTCTGTTTTTGTTTCTGTGCATTGTTCTTATTGGATTTGACTGGACAGTATGGGGCACACAAGAATGGCCACTTAGTTTTCTTTACTACTTTAGGGAAGCAAAGACATTTGTTCTTTGCTTCTTTACAGCAAGATTAATAGCCCAAAGAAGTGGACAATCAACGCAGAAAACCTCAATAATTTTCCAGCCATTTCCACCCCCTACTAGCCATTTGTGGCTCTTTGTCTTTAGAGGGAGCATGATATGTTGAAGATTAAATTTTTAAAACATCCAGAGGCACTCACTGAAAAGTGAGATAAACATGTGTAAAGAAAATAATGATATTGTATGTGGAGACAGATAAAAGCAATGATATTAAGCAAATATAAAATATGTAAACACAATGCTGGCGAAACATGGCAATTTTGGCAGCATCTGTTGAGAGAGAAACAGAGTTAACATTTCAAGTTTGGTATGATTTCTTCAGAACTGGGAGATGTTAGAAATTTTGTTTATGTACTTTTGAGATGAGTAGAGCATCTTCAAGATGGACATTCCCAGAAGAGAAGATAAATCAAACAGTGAATTAAATTAAAAGATTTGCACAATAATATTAAAATAAGCCGTAATGGATTAGGATTCTTAACTATCTCATAAAAATGTAATTATTTATTTGCTGATGGGCCATGGGCATTACTGAGAAAGCTGACATTTATTGTCCTTCCCTAACTGTTCTTGAGAAATTGGCGATGACTGCCTTCTTGAACTACTACAGTCTGTGTGAATACAGTACTCACAGTTTTATTGAGATGTTGAGGATTCTGATCTAGTAATGCCGAAGGAACAGTGATCTACTTCCAAGTCAGGATGATGTGTGACTTGGTTGGAAACTTTGAGGTAGTGCTAAAGTGACCAGTGTCTGCAACGGTCGGCACCTCAGAAGGTGGCCAAGATGAATCATCCACTTGACTCTCAGATTGAAGATGGTAATGGTCCTAATGATGACAGGCTTAGTAAACTGGGCTTATATTCTTTAGAGTTTAGAAAAATAGAAGGGATTGTATGGAAATATGCAACTCTGAAAGGAGTAAAGATAAAGTACTACAGATGCTGGTAATCTGAAACAAACAGAGAATGCTGGAGACCCTCAGCAGATCTGGCAGCATATGTGGAGAAAAAACAGAGTTAATTTTCAAATCTGTAGTGATTCTTCTTCAGAAGTTCTAAGACACCACTTTATTTTTATGCATTGCTCTCTTCTACCTATGCTGTAGTGGGTACTTATATTGGTGACAGTTAGGTTAGTTTGTATGAGGTCAATCAAGAATTTTTTCCAGCATTGGTTCTCAACATCTGCTGAACCCCAGCCCAGACATTCTTCAAGTCTCAACCAGCACAGATAGACATCATGCTACTGAGCCATTCCGATGATTGAGTGGTGAAGGTTTATAGTATTTTACTACTATTTGTAATTTGGAATCTAAAGCAGAGGTAAATGCATTTTTGGTTTAGTTCTGTGAAGGTTTTTAAAAAGGTTCAAAGCAGTGAGCTAAAGATAGCCTTTCCAAGAAATATTGTGACGCAAGTTAATTAACTCAACAAGCTGTCTAGTGAGATAATTCCTGCTTATTTTTGACTTGAGTTTTGATGACTTAAAGAATGGGAGGCTAGGTGCCCAAAGCAGGTTCCAGTTTATCAGGAATGACTCATATCTTTGGACGTGCTGTTTAGCAGTTTATACAATAGTCAAATCCTTGAGATTATTTCTTAAGAGTTCAATCAGAAATATAGAATTGCATTATCCTGGATGGCTGTATGACTTCAGGATGAATGTGCAGAAAGTCACCAAATTGAAATGCTAGTCAATTTACTAAAATGAAATGAAAGACTAAAGAAAGAGATAATGCTTCATTGGAGTTGGGTGTCTATAAAGCATATTACTAGGGATAAAAGGTATGAACTATTCCTTTTTGTTGTTTTTGAGAAGATCGTTCAAAGTTGTTCCAAATAATAATATATATCTTTGTTTTACTTTTGTGTAATAATCTGCTGTTCTTTTGTTAAAAGTACATCGAAAGCTTCATGTTGATTTGTTCAGTGGCTGGCCACTGTAGTAACAAAATGGTAAAAATAAAACCTAATTTGTCCGATATTTTCATTAGCATGGATCATAACAATTGACAATGAAATAAACCACCCTTAGTGATTCTAAACAAAGGAGTAGTGAGTCACGAGCTGAGGGAGGATAGTAGATGTAATCAGTCAGAGAATTCCTTGTTTGACTTGAGGTCCAGACTCAGTATTGAGAATGATCAAGGTCATTGTACTCAATTATTCAGTGATTATCTGTCTGTTGGTTGATTGCATAACTTGAGGTAGATGGTATAGCCAACCAAAATCTCCATGTATCCTGAACCTAACCATTTTACACAACCCAAAAGAAGAAAACATAGACTTAAGGCAGGGCAAGTTATAATTCAAGTCAATGGTCCACTTTCTACAATCCAAGCACCATCAACATCATTTTATTACTTCTTAACTTGACATAAAACAGAGCTCTCTTCATATACCATTAACCGACCAGAGACAATATTTTATTGCTTTTGATACATATGAAGGTGTTTCAGTCACAGAATATCCTACAGATTAAGTTCAGCACATAGCCTGAAGATTGTGGTTTTCAGCAGTGATTATCCAACAAAATTTGACACTCAAGATTTTTTGACCCCATTTAATGTGAAAGAATTAACATTGTACAAAAATATTGCCAATTCAAATCACAAGTTTTTACTAAGTACAATGAGATTGCTGAACATCTTTGGAAGTGACTGTGCAAATATGCAGCATGGGATTTCAACTCATGTCCGCAGAGCATTCAGTTTAATAATGTCACTGATAAAGGTCAAATTCAGTTGACAGAACTGCCAAAGATGTTCAGAATATTGACTAGAATGATTTCCAGATAGATCTATCATTATCTGCCATTTGGACAGGGTGGTACGGTGGCTCAGTGGTTCTTATTGCTGACTAACAACACCAGGGACCTGGATTTGATTCCACCCTCGGGCAACTGGCTGTATGAAGGTTGCAGATTTTCCCTGTATGCAAGATGGCAGTGGATTAGGATGCTTCAGATAAAGCTCTTCCTTTTCCGTTTTTCTTCCTCTTTTGTGTTTTTCTTTCCTTCTCTCTTCTTTCTTCTCCCCAGCCGCAGACTCCTGGCATCAGACTCAGGGCAGACCCAGTGAGGCGGCCTCCTGTCCAGGTGACGCAACCTCCCAGCCCGGAGTGGTGGCCTCCTCACCCAGCATGGCAGACTTTCAGTCCAGCATTGTGGTCTTTCTGCCTGCTCAGTGGTCTTTAAGCCCAGTATGGCAGACTCATGGCCTGGTGTGGCAGCCTCCTCACCCAATGTGGTGATCTTTGGAACTGGCATGGCGGACTGTTGGCCTCAGTGTGGACCTCCGGTTGCGAGGTGATTCCTCGAAGTGCAATCCCACTGTGGCTAGGTACTTAAGAAAGACTGTAATGTTGGAATTTTCAGCTTTTAAAAAAAAAAATCTACTTAAAACTAAGACGGTCTGCCTTATTTTGTATGTTTCACGCTATTCTCCAATTACTGCAATATTAACTTTTAACTTTAATCTTTCTTTCTACCTTGTTTTTAAGATTCTGTAACTAGGTACTTGTCCGTAATATGGGGCTTTGAGTGGCGACATTATAACGTTTCCCTGTACTCCTGTATTTTTGTACTTTGGTTCACATGACAAAAAAATCAAGATCAAGGTCAAATCAAAATTATGTCTTGTGAGTTTTTTTCTGGGTGCTCTGGTTTCTCCCACAGTCCAAAAGTGTGCAGGCTAAGTGGATTAGCCATGGGAAATGTAGGGTTATGGAAATAGGAGAGGGGATGCTCTTTGGAATTGACTCGATGGGTTGAATGGCCTGCTTCCACACTGTAGGGCTTCTATGATTATAGCCATTATGGATTTTGCATCTGAAACAATAGGTTATTTAATGTTTGATCCTGGATGCTTCATTTAGAGTGATAGAATGAACTTGCATTCTCTCTTCCTGACTGATGGCTCGAACTGGAGAGATAATGTATGTACACTGACCTCCAAAAGCTGAGGGGGCAATTCCATTCAGGAAGGCAACTTTGACAAGCAGCTTGATTAGAGCTGAAAATGTGTTGCTGGAAAAGCGCAGCAGGTCAGGCAGCATCCAAGGAACGGGAGACTCGACGTTTCGGGCATCAGCCCTTCTTCAGGAATCCTGAAGAAGGGCTGATGCCCGAAACGTCGATTCTCCTGTTCCTTGGATGCTGCCTGACCTGCTGCGCTTTTCCAGCAACACATTTTCAGCTCTGATCTCTAGCATCTGCAGTCCTCACTTTCTCCTCGAAGCAGCTTGATTAACCAATCCTTATCACTTTAAGTTGAGACTGGTTCAGAGACTGAGAAACACAGATACTTCAGTCTAAATAGTGAATGTGGATCAGTCTGCCCTTGTTTGATTACTGAGGTAAAAACAATGACTGCAGATGCTGGAAACCAGATTCTGGATTAGTGGTGCTGGAAGAGCACAGCAGTTCAGGCAGCATCCAAGGAGCAGCAGTTCAGGCAGCATCCAAGGAGCAGCTCTTCCAGCACCACTAATCCAGAATCTTGTTTGATTATTGACAATCTAGTCAATGATACTCGAGGGTATAGAGTGACGACAGGTGGAATAAAGCCGAAAGACAACAACCTCAAAGCCATTCATGTATTTCTGATCCCATCTAACATGAAAGTATTGCTATTGTACCACAATATTGCCAATTATGTTTAGCAGACATAATTTGGAGATGCTAGTGTTGGACTGGGGTGTACAAAGTTAAAAATCACACAACACCAGGTTATAGTCCAACAGGTTTAATTGGAAGCACAATTAAAGCTAGTGTGCTTCCAACTAAACCTGTTGGACTATAACCAGATGTTGTGTGATTTTAACTATGTTTAGCAGAGGTGGTGCCTGCACATGTGGCCCTACTGTCTTGTAGAGAGAATTTCCTGAGTGCTAAACAGGAGAAACTTTTTTTGTATTTACTTCATGCAGTATCAAATCCACCTCTCTAGCTATAAAACAATGTCATTTGCCCAGAGGTTCTGATTTTGTTGCATTCCCACTGGGTTTCCTTTCTTTTGTCTTGAGCTGCCACAAGATGGGAGACAAATTGGATAAACCCCACCACCCTTCAAGGTGTTAAAATTCAGAAAAAAATCAGTCAACAATGGCTGATGAAGGAAGTTAAGGATTGTTTTAAACTAAAAACAAAAGACCTATAAAATCAACAGAGATAGTGATACATCTGAGGATTAAGAAGCTTCTAGAATACAGCAAAGAAGGATCAAGAAACTAATAAGAAAAGGAAGTATAGGAAAGAAATGCAACCCAGCAAAAAGCATGAAAATTGACTGTAACATGTTCCAAAAGTGCATGGAAAGGAAATGTTTGACAAGACAAATGTGAGTCCACATAAAACAGAGTCAAGAAAATGTATAATGGAGAATAGATAAATAGCAGCTAAATGATTATTGATAGAATGATTGCCAGGGAATTTGAGTGTGGAAGTGGTGAAGTCTTGCATCAATTGTATAGAAGCTTATTTAGATTGCACCAGGAGTATTTTGTGCAGTTTTTGTCACTTTATCTTAGGAAAAACACTACTGCCACAAAGAGAGTGCAACAAAGCTTCATCAGACTGGGATAGTGAGACTGTTCTATGAAGAGATTTTGGGTAAACCAGGCTTATAGCTTCCACAGTTGTGAAAAATAAAAAGTGATTTCTTTGAAACTTAAAGAATACTTCAAAGCGATAGGCAGATAGGAGAATCAACTTACCTGCATCTGTTTGGGGGCAGTAATTGAAAATAAGGGTGAAGCCATTTCGGTCCAAGATGATGAGAATTGTTTTACTCAAGAGGGTGATGATACTTTGGAATTCTCTACTCCAAAGCTCTGTCAGAAACTTGGTCTTTGAGAATGTTTAAAGGTAAGGTTGATAAATTTTTGATTATCAAAGACATAAAGGTTTATGGGGATAGTGTGGTTGAAAGGTATCATCAGACACATTGTACCACATACAATAATACACTTACGTCTTTTCCACAGCAATACAGCCTATATTAGATAGTGACAGTAGTTAGGAAGCCAGGCACAGTTGCATGTACTTAATCTCATGGAAGGATCAATGCCAGCAATGATTGGAGCAATCACCATTTGGATGCACAGATTTAAAGTTTTGTGAATTGAAATTCAGTGCATGATAATGCCCTAGAACTTGGTTATGAAGGTAAGTAAAAGCAGTGATTCTGATCTGCATGTTGTGAGCCACCTGCCATGAGAAGGTCCCAGCCAGACCAGGGTGAAAGGATGTGTAGGTGCCAGTTCCCTGGAGCTTATGGTCACCTAGGATTTCTCTTACAGAGAATTCAAACGTGGACTTAAATGGGGTGGCGCAAAGAGAAAAGCTGATGGGGATGCATATAGAAATGTCTGATGCATTGGTTGGTCTGTAAGCAGCCTTATGTCACTGTAAAGTAGCATGGAGAACACGGTGTAAGCTTTGCACAATGTTTGGAGCTTATCTTTCCAATGTGGAAGTGGTAACCAACTCCCATGTCTATACTTGCAGTCTCAATCATGTAGAAGGCAGGAACCACCTAATAAAAATGTTGCCTGGCAAGTACAGTCTGAGCTCATACTCTCTCAGCTTGCTGTCATAGATGCCATACAGGCCCATTCTGCTGCTGATACCACTGCTAAAAAGGGCTTTCAGGGTTTCACAGTTATTTAACTACCTGTCTTTCTACCAACAGCTGTAAGAGCTGAAGAACCACCCCTGGAAAGGCCAGGGATATATTGGAAGATAAACCTGGTCATCCTCTCATGGGTGACATTCATATTCCCATCAGTGCCAGTCCATTAGTGACTCTTCAGTTGCCTGTTAGCCAACCAGCCCTGGCTGCAGCTGCTGATTGAGTGTGTGTAGTGAAACCATCAACAGGGTACACTGTGAATAACCCATGTCATTGGGCAGATATCCTCTAGTTCAATGTGGTAGCTGAAAGATTGCTTGATGCATTGATTGGCCTGCAATCTGCCTGCTGACACTGTTAGGTAGCATGGAGAAACCTCATTGAAGTCTTCGTCTGAATACTCTGCAGCAGAATTCCTGTGCAACCTTGCACTCCTGACAGCTGGAAGCAACATGATCTTTTCTCTTGAATGAACTGGTGTGGGATGAACACATCATGATTGTGCCAGGATAGTGGGCATTTACCAGCATGATGTGCTGAGCATGATCACAGACCAACTGTTCACTGAGAGGGTGGTAACCTTTGCAGTTTCAGTACATTTCAGCTTTGAAATGTGAAAAGCCATATGAGTCCTGCACCATGGGAAACCTGTGAACTTGTCTCTCAATGAGAAATTAGATAACAAAGTTGCTCCTCCTGGCAAGCAGGATCTCTGTCAACCCCCAGATGCAGCAATGGACAGTGAGCTGCAAGATGTTGATTTTGTCCCTATTTCAGTCCAGAACAAGTGTGTCTCAAAATATTCAGAACTATTGTCACCTTCACAGCAACTGTCCTCCCCATGCTCTAAGACTCTAGGTCTGACTCCAAGAGGTGGCACAGTTCTGTCACCATGTTGTTGATGAATTGTAGACATCAACCACAATACAATTGGCTTAGGAAAAGTAAGAGTAGTGCTCCTGGAAAGAAGTAGGTGGATATGACCATCTCCTTTCTCCCTCCTCGTGTTGTCAGCAGCTTGGTTTCCTTGCTGCCTTTTCTCCAACTCCCTCTGATGCTGCAGTTCAAGATGGTACACGGAGCCCTTGGAGTAACCACAAATGACACTAGTCTCAATGCCTCCAAATCTAAATACCTCCAAAAACTCAGCAGGAACCAGTACAAAGTGGCAAGGAATTAAGCTGCAAAAATGGTTGTCCAAATCGGTGTTAGAAGCTGACTGACCTCCTGATCTGCCTATTCTGCAAGCTTCCAATTCTGCAGAGACTTAACAGCCCTCATCAAAACGGTGTTCCACTGATAGTAGGGAGAAATGGTGGAGATGCCACTATCTGTGAAACAGGCTTCGAAACTGCCAGTAATACAAAGCTAGGATAAAAACAGAAATTGCTGGTGAAACTCAGCAGGTCTGGTAACTTCTGTGGGGAGGAAACATAATTGGCATTTCAAGTCTGGTGACTCGTTGTCAAACGTGCAAACATGAATTTTGCCACCAAGTATTCTGAGTCAATCTGGATACCACACCCACATGTCAGCAACATTTTCTGCCCCAACCCTAATATATGCAACAAGTAAATCAATGTTCATTAAATGCCTTAAACACACAATTTAGGCACTGTCAACTCTATGGCAATGACGACAATGGGATATGCACACATTATCCAATCCATTTTTTGTTTTGTTGATAGAATCATTTATATATCCTCTGTTCATACTCCCAAGACTGATGAACAGAAACTAATCTTTCAAGACCTAGTTTGTCTTCACAAGATTTTAACCTTGTATATTTTAAATTTCACTGTATTTCCACAGAACAAATGTTTCCATTAAATTCAATATTATGTTTTAATATCTTTACGGTTATATTCACTTTGACCTTAAGGTGTAAATCTGAGTATGGACTCAAAGCTAGTTAATTGGTGCCTGAATGCTACCTGACCTACATTCTGTGTGCAATTTCTCCTCAGCTGAAGCATGTTCAATGAATCAGGAAAGCAATATTTTTCACCTGGCAGAGACAACTACAGTATGAGGGTGATTAGCACAATATTAATGCTGACAAAGCTATAGGTTACAGATGTGCATTATTTTATCCACAGATTCTCTGACTTATAATTCTTTCTCAAGATATGCCAACAGTGGCAAGCCCTGCATTTATTGTCTTTACCTAGTTCCGCTGAAATGGTAGTACTTTCATCTTCTTCAAACATTGCAGTCCTTGTGGCAATAGTACTCCCCACAAAGTAGGAGAGTCCAGGATATTGACCCAGTGACACTGGAAGGATAGTGATGTATGCACAAATCGGGATAGTTGAGGTGAATGTCAATTTGAAAATGTTCTCACTTATTACTGTTATCATTTCTTGGTGGTAGAAATTTCAGGGAAGGGAGAGTTTAAGGGGAGGTTTATATTGGAGTGCTAAATGTACATTCTACAGTCACAAGGTTTAGAGTGTAGGTCTGCTCGCTGAGCTGTAGTTTGATATCCAGACGTTTCATTACCTGGCTAGGTAACATCATCAGTGGCGACCTCCAAGTGAAGCGAAGCTGTTGTCTCCTACTTTCTATTTATATGTTTGCCCTGGATGGGGTTCCTGGGGTTTGCGGTGACGTCATTTCCTGTTCATTTTCTGAGGGGTTGACAGATGGTATCTAGATCTATGCGTTTGTTTATGGCGTTGTGGTTGGAGTGCCAGGCCTCTAGGAACTCTCAGGCATGTCTTTGCTTAGCCTGTCCCAGGATAGATGTATTGTTCCAGTCGAAATGGTGTTTTTTTACCTCCGTGTGTAGGACTATGAGGCAGAGAGGGTCGTGTCTTTTTGTGGCTAGCTGGTGTTCGTGTATCCTGGTTGCTAACTTTCTTCCTGTTTGTCCTATGTAGTGTTTGTGGCAGTCCTTGCATGGAATTTTGTAGATGACGTTGGTTTTGTCTATGGGTTGTACTGGGTCTTTTAAGTTTGTTAGTTTTTGTTTGAGAGTGTTGGTGGGTTTGTGTGCTACTAGGATTCCGATTTCTGAAACTTCTTTGATGTATGGTAAGGTGGTTAGGGTTTCTGGCTGTGTTTGGTCTGCTTGTTGTGGTTTGTTCATGAGGAATCTGCGGACTGTATTTTTTGAGTATCCATTCTGCATGAATACGTTGTATAGGTGGTTCTCCTCTGTTTTCCAAAGTTCGTCTGTGCTGCAGTGTGTGGTGGCTCATTGGAATAGTGTTCTGATACAGCTTCGTTTGTGTGTGTTGGGATGGTTGCTGGTGTAGTTAAGTATTTGGTCAGTGTTTGTCAGTTTTCTGTATACGCAGGTTTGTAGTTCTCAATTGTCCTTTCTTTCGACTGTGACGTCCATGAATGCGAGTTTGTTGTCAGTTTCTTCCTCCTTGGTGAACTTTATGCCTGTGAGGGTGTTGATGATGATGTTAAATGTCTCTTCTATCTTGTTTCGTTTTGTGATGACAAAGGTGTCATCTACGTAGCGCATTTTTGGTTTGATGGTTGGTAGGGCTGTTTGTTCTAGTCTTTGCATTACCGCTTCTGCTATGAATCCTGATAGCGGAGATCCCATGGGTGTGCTGTTGGTTTGTTTGTAGATTATGTTGTTGAAGGTGAAGTGGGTGGTGAGGCACAGGTCCACTAGCTTCATGATGTTTTCGTTGGTAATGTGATTGATGGTGGTTGGGGTGTGCATGATGGTCTCTTCTAAAAGTGTGGTCAGTGTTTCCTTTGCCAGGTCGATGTTGATGGAGGTGAACAGTGCTGTTACGTCGAATGAGATCATTGGTGCAAGGTGGTAGTGTTCAGCAAGTGAACATTGAAACTGCATCCACTGTACGTTCATAGCATTCAAGGAAAGGAGTAGTGGTGAAGTCAGGGGGGGAAAAGAGAGTCAGCATCGAGAGCAGTGGTCAAATCAGAGAGGGAGAGAGTCAGTGAAGTCTGGACATTGGGGAAAACATGGACGTTAAGGAGAACAACTTGTGGAAAAAAACTTGTGTGGCAGGAAGTCACATGGGGCCAAGTCAGTCCAAAGATTTGCAGGCTATGGAGATGCAGAATTACAGGGATAGGGTAGGGGGTTGGGTCTGTGTGGAATGCTATTCTGAGTGGCTGTCTGGATTCAATGGGCAAACAGGCCTGCTTCCAAACCATAGTGATTCTATGATTCTAAAGGTTTTGGAGTGTTGACTGCATCCTTGGATTCAGAACCACATAGAAGTAAGGATGTGTGCAAGCCAAAGCACGTATTCATTATTTAAAGTTTCACATTGTTTTTAGCATTAGTTATAGCTTAATACCTCTGATGTCATGATGTTCTGTGAAAATAAAACAAACAGCTGAAAGGAATTGCACATTGGAAACTAATTTCCCTTTATGTTGGACAGGAAATGAGTATTTTGAATATGTCTATTTGAATACAGCTGGAAAAAAAATTTACTAATATTTATTTGAATCATTTGTATTCATATCTTTAAAATTATATTTGAATTTAATTTTAAGTATTTAGATTACTTACAGTGTGGAAACAGGCCCTTCGGCCTAACAAGTCCATACTGACCCATCAAAGCACAACCCATCCAGACCCATTCCCCAACATTTACCCCTTCACCTAACACTATGGGCAATTAAGCATGGCCAATTCACCTAACCTGCACATTTTTGGATTGTGGGAGGAAACCGGAGCACCCAGAGGAAACCCATGCAGATACGGGGAGAATGTGCAAACTCCACACAGAGAGTCGCCTGAGACGAGAATTGAACACGGGTCTCTGGTGCTAAGAGGCAGCAGTGCTAACCATTGTGCCACCGTGCCGTCCGGTGGTGTTAGTCTATGTAAATTGTCATATTAGCTGCATTACATTGCAACTCAATTACTCCCTTGAGAAGATTCTGAACTTAAAACAAAATGTTTAAAAATCAATGTTTGCTCTTCTCAATGTTTATAATATTTCCTCATTCCAGAAATTACCATTCCAACCTCAACATGTCAGCCAGTCAATTTTACCTTCCAGGCCTCACTTTAGTATGACCCCAATTGCATCAAGAAATAGAATAAATTCTATCGTCAGGGACTCCTTAAAACACTTCCTTCAGTGACTCTACCATCATAAGTTATCACCTTCTATATATCACAGAGTCATTGAATAAATTGGTGTCAACTGCAAGTTATTAGATTACTTACAGTGTGGAAACAGGCCCTTCGGCCCAACAAGTTCACACCAACCCTCCGAAGAGTAATCCACCCAGATCCATCTCCCTCTGACTAATGCACCTGACGTGACAGGCAATTTAGCATGGCCAATTCACCTAACCTGCACATCTTTGGACTGTGGGAGGAAACCGGAACTGCCAGAGGAAACCCACGCAGACACGGCGAGAATGTGCAAACTCCACGCAGACAGTTGCCCAAGGCTGGAATTGAACCTGGTGCTGTGAGGCAGCAGTGCTAACAACTGAGCCACTGTGTCACCCTTTATGTAAAGTTACAGTTTACCAAGAAGTTGATGCCAGATTGACAGTCAGATTATTCACTGACATCAATGGGGATGGAGAAAACATGGGTAAGATTTGAACTCGACATCCCCACAGGGTCAGCAACACAAATGGTGAAGGAACAGGTTTTACGGAGGCTTTTAAGCTCAGCCATGACATGTGCACCCCACTTTCAGATTTTCTGACCAATCAGTGAATCACACTTTTGGCTTGGATCTGAAAGGCTCAAAAACACATGGCTTTTGCTGGAGAGGGACCCTGGAAAGGCTCCTTCTCAGCTCCCTCACTTTTACCTGGAGATCATGTTGAGGAATCTGAGAGACTACAATGTGGTGCTCATTCCCAATGACACAAGCAACAGGAGAAGCTCCCCAACTAAGCAGGTATGCTTAGAACTGCTAAACAAGTTAGCTTCAGGAGTGTCATCCCTTGATGCACCTAAAGAATTCAGGACTGTGGGAAATGGAAGTGGCACGGAAATTTCAGCTTCCCACAATCACTTTCCAAATAATTATTGTTGGTTTTTTTTGCAATAATAACTAAAGAGACACATTCTTTTGTTTGTACATAAGGAAATGTAAATTTCCAGGTTTCAATATGCGGAAAACATGTATAAACATATTATTTTGGATCTTCAGATATTTAAGGAGTTGTACTATTTCTGAGGGTGATAATGCAGATTTCAATAAGCATAGGTTTAATGGTTGCAAAATGAATGAAGTGGAAGTTAGTATTCATGTCGCATCCCATACAACTGTTCATTCACTTGCTGGCTGGCATCTGTCTTTATAAAGTACAGAAGATGTAAACCTTAAGCCCTTTGCCAAGTTATTTCCCCATAATAGGATAGAAAAAGCTGAGCACAAAATACCCAGGATTCAGAAGGCACCTTTTTCAGTGCCTGTGAAAACCTGAGTGCCTCTAACTCTCATTATTGGGACATGGATCTTATTGTTGGGAGTTCTCAGCAGCAGTGAATTTCCAACTCCATTTTTAGGTACAAGGCTCCACTTAACAGTATGTTTAGACCAATGACTTAAACCCAGCAGACCATAGAATTGAGTTCTGCAGTGAAGGATTTACTTCTGAAATGAACCTGGCATTTTTAGCACTGATTTTACAAACATTAAACAGACAGAAAATACACAGGCATGCATCAAGAAAATCCAGTCGTCATTTTCCTCGGTTTTATCCCGGTCCTCGACAGCTGGCATCTTTCTGTTCGGTGTCATCCCGCTGTCCTGATCAATCAAGTGTTGTCCCTGCCTCCTCACCAACCTCTGAGCCCTTAGAGGGAGATAGAGAGAGAGAGAGAGAAAAAGAAAAAGAGAGAGAGAGGCGCAAAATACAGGGGGAACACGAGAGAGAGAGGGAAGATTCTTTCGCTGTCTTCAGTTTCTGAACTCTCATCAATTTTTTTTGAGGGGGCGGTAATGTTTTCCTCATATTTCCTTCCATCAAGCTTTCCTCCTGTTTATTTTCACATGTGCTCACTCACTACAATTTGTTCTCCCCCCATCAAAAAATGTTACATTAAATTTTCTTGTCAGCTGAAAAATATTGTTTGGAAAAAAAAAGAGTCGTCATGGGATAACAGGAGGAAAAAGCAATGGAAATTAAAAGTGCGAGTGCATTTTTTGACTTAACTCTCTGGAGAATAAGGTGAAAGGGTTGAACAATTCATCAACTTCACCAACACATTCCACCCTGACCTTAAATTCACCTGGACCATATCTGACACTTCCCTCCCCTTTCTGGACCTCTCCATCTCCATCAATGATGACCGACTGAACACTGATATTTTTTACAAACCCACCGACTCCCACAGCTATCCGGATTCCACCTCTTCCCACCCTACCTCCTGCAAAATGCTATCCTGTATTCCCAATTCCTCTGCCTCTGCCGTATTTGCTCCCAGGAGGACCAGTTCCACCACAGAACATACCAGATGGCCTCCTTCTTTAAAGACTGTAATTTCCCTCCCCATGTCGTTGAAGATGCTCTCCAATGCATCTCATCCATGTCGTGCAGATCCGCCCTCAAACCCCACCCCTCCAACCACAACAAGGACAGAACCCCTCCTGGTCCTCACCTTCCACCCCACCAACCTCTGCATAAACCGCATCATCCGCCAACATTTCTGCCACCTACAAACAGACCCCACCACCAGGGATATATATTCCTCCCATTCCTTTACGCTTTCCGCAAAGATCGTTCCGTCCGTGACGACCTGGGTCAGGCCCATGCCTCCCAACAACCCACCCTCCCCTTCTGGCACCTTCTCCTGCCATCACAGGAATTGTAAAACCTACGCCCACACCTTTGTCAGGAAAGCCACACACACTGACCAAACACTCAACACAAATCATCCCAACACCCACAAATGCAGCTGCATCAGGACATCATTTAAATGAGCCGCAACGCTCTGCAGTACCCAGAACTATGAGAAGCTGAGGTAAAAACCTATCCAATGTATGCAGGAACAACGGTACCCGATAAGCATAATCTGCTGATTCCTACACAACAAACCTAAAACAAGAAGACACAAGCGCAGAGACTCTAGCCATCCTGCCATACATTAAAGACATCTCAGAGATCATGATGAAACTACTCCGTCCCCTAAGCATCATGGTAGCCCACAAACCTATCACTACAGTGAAATAGCTCCTGACGAATTTAAAGGACCCTGTGCCAACAACCAGCAGAACGCACATCATATACAAAATACCCTGCCTTTTGTCTGCAACGAACTTCACATTGGACAAACGGGCAAGAAATTAGCCACCAGGACACATGAGCACCAACTAGCCACCAAAGGCCAACTATCACTAGTATCCATACACACAGACAGGAGGGGCAATACAGCCATCCTGGGACAGGCTAAACAAAGACACGCACAGGAATTCCTCGAGGTCTGGTATTCAAATCGGAACTCCATTAAACAAACACATTGATTTGGACCCCATTTACCAACCTCTCAGAAAAAGATCCGAAAGTGATCTCATCCACCATAACAGACCAAGACACATAAATAACAAGCGGGACAGAACACCAGTGCTTCATTGGAGGCTCACTAATGATGTTACCTAGCATGGTGATGGAACACCTGAGAACAAATCTACCAGCTCAGCGAGCAAATGTATAACCTACTCAGACTATTCCAGGTAGTCCTCTAACAAGAGCTTTCTATTGCTGAAGTATAACTCCTACTCCTTCTGTTCCTCAAGATATAAAGGCCAGCATTCCATTAGCATTTCAGCTGTTGCAAAGACTCTTCATTGAGTTTTTTGTTTAACCTGATTGCTACATTTTTAAGTTCTGTGTACATGAGCAACTAAATTGCTAGATCTACAGGCCATGCCTTCCGGATTCCAAAATTATCCCTTTTCTGTGTAGGCCTACATTTAGAATTTTAGAATCTCTACAGTGTGGGAAACAGGCCATTCAGCCCAACAAATCCACACCAACCCTCTGAAGAGTATCAAACCCAGACCCATGCCCCTATACTACCCTGTATTGTTTTTCCTCCAAGGCTAATACACCTAGCCCTCACATACCTGAACACTATGGGCAATTTAGCATGGCCAAGCCTACACATCTGGGAGGAAACTGGAGCACCCAGCAGAAGCCCACACAGACATGGGGAGAACATGCAAGCTCCATACAGACAGTCATCAAAGGCTGAAATCGAACCTGGCTCCCTGGCGCTGTGAGGCAGCAGTGCTAACCACTGAGTTACCATGTTGAGTTCTAGCTTTTTACAAGCAAGTAATTTGCAGGAGGTTATTGTGATTTTCTCTTAGTGTTCTGGTATATTTTGTTACTTCTACAACTCAAAGGTACTAATCTTTGAATTACTGTCTGAGCCACAGGCATACTGTTAAAGTGAGTGAGTCAAAATTTGGAAGAGTGAGTATAAAGTGGGAGAATGTGAGGTTATACACTTTGGCAGAAAGAATATGGGTGCTGAATATTATTTAAATGAAGGAAGACTCCACAAAAATCTAGCATATAAGTTCAGTACATAATATGGAAGGCAAATGGAGTGTCGTCCTTTATTTCAAAGGAAATAGACTGTGAAATAGGGGACATTCTGTTGAAGGGCTTATGCCCTTCTCCTGCTCCTCAGATACTGCCTGGCCTGCTGTGCTTTGTCAGTGCCACACTTTTCAACTGACTCTCCATCATCTGCAGTCCTCACTTCCTCCTAGTTGCTGTAAAATAGGGAGATCTTGACAAAACTATTCAAGGCGCAACTTAGATCACACTTGGAATACTGCTGAACAGTTTTGTTCCTCTTATCTAAGGAAGTATACAGTATACTGACACTGGAGACAGCCCAGTGAAGGTTCACTAAATTGATCCCTGGTATGGAGAGATTGTTTAATGAGGAAAGGTTGAGTAGGTTGGGCCTATAAAATATAGGGTTGAGAAGAATGAGAGGCAGCCATTTGGAAACATGTAAGATTCTTAGAGGACCTTATGTGGTAGATGAACAGATATTGTTTCCCCTTGTGGGACAGTCCAGGAGCAGATGGCATCAACTTAGAATGAGAGCTCACCAATTTAAGATAGAAATGAGGAATTTGCTTATTAATTTATGAATCAACCTGTGGAATTCTTTACCACAGTGGGCTGTTGAGCTGAGTCATTAAGCCTGTTCAAGGCTGAGATAGACAGATTTTTAATCTGTGAGCGAATCAAGGCTTATAGGGAAAGGCAAAAAGTGGATTTGAGGATTATCAGATCAGCCATGATCTCAGTGAATGGCATAGCAGACTCAAAGTGCCAAATGGCCTACTTCTGCTCCTACATCTTATGGTGGTATTGGGATTCATCTTGCCTATCAGAGAAAGTACATTAGGAGAAAGGGAGCACTGCAGATGAGAGATCAGAAGCAAAGAGTGTGGTGCTGGAAAAGCACAGCCGGTCAGGCAGCATCCAGGGAGCAGGAAAGTCAACGTTTTGAGCATAAGCTCTTCATCAGGAAGGAAGACATGGCTCAAGGGGGCTGAGAGATAAGTGTGGGGGATGTGGTGCTGAGGGCAAGGTAGCTAGGAATGTGATAGGCAGATGAAGGTGGGGGTGTGAAGATGATAGGTCAGAGAGGAGGGTGGAATGGACAGGTGGGAAGGAAGATGGACAGGTAGGACAGTTCAAGAGGGTGGTGCTGAGTTGGAAGGTTAGATCTGGGATAAGGTGGGGGTAGGGGAAATAAGGAAACTGGTGAAATCCACATTGATCCCGTGTGGTTGAAGGGTCCCAAGGCAGAAGATGAGATGTTATTCCTCCAGGCATCAGGTGGCTAATACCCATGGCTACCCCTTTGGTCTGGAGGAAGTGGGAAGATTCGAAGGATAAATTGTTGAGCTGAGGACTAGTTCAGCCAATCGAATGAGTGTGTCAGTGGAAGGGTACTGGTTGGGTCAGCAGAAGAGGAAGAAACAAAGGGTTTGGAGGCCTTCATTACGGCAGATGGATGTGTACAGGGACTGGATGTCCATGGTGAAGATGAGGCATTCAGGGCTGGGGAAACTAAAGTCATTGAGGAGGTGGAGGGCATGGGTGGTGTCCTGAACATACGTTGGGGGTTCCTGGATGAAGTGGGACAGGACGGTGTCAAGGTATACAGAGATAAGTTCAGTGGGACAGGAGCAGGCTGAGACAACGGGTCAATGGGGCAGGAGGTAGAACCAGGCAGTGCAGGGTCCCCAGACTATGAGGTTGGAGGCTGTTGGTGGGAGATCCCCTGAGGTGATGAGGTTGTGAATGGTCTGAGAGATGATGGTTTGGTGATGGGAGGTGAGTCATGATTAACAGGGCAGTAGGAGGAGGTGTCCGCGATTGGCACCTGGTTTCAGCAGCATAGAGGTCGGTGCGCCCAACTACCACTGCTTCACCCCCTTGACTGCTGGTTTGATGGTGAGGTTGGGGTTGGAGCAGAGGGAGTGGAGGGCTGCGTGTTGCGAGGGTGAGAGGTTGGAGTGGGTGAGGGGGGTGCACATGATGGGGTGGTCAATGCAATGGCGGCAGTTAGAAATGAAGAGATCGAGGCTGGGTAATAGACCAGCATGGGTTGTCCAGGTGGACTGGGTGTGTTACTAACTTTAATCCATTGTAGTCAGATGACTGAAAGCCTTAAAGAATACGTCACTCCAGTTCTGTAGTCTGACAGTCTTTTCCTTAGATTGTTCCCATTTGAAATAGAATTTTTTAAGATATTCATATTTAAAATATCCATGTTCACCCATTAATCATCAAAATGGTCTTCCTTCCATATCCACTGTCAATTTGGATCCACAAGTAATCAGATAATGGAGTGCTAGAGGCCTCCTTAAAAAAAATCTTCTAACAGAAGATGGCTACTTCATTAAATGGACGTGATTAATAGATTATGTAGTTGACAGAATCTTCTGAATCAGCATTGGTAAAGTCAATTCCACAATAAAAGTAGATCTAAGATTGTTTGGAGAAATCTTTCTTGTCCATGGAGAAAAATGTTTTATTTCACATTATATATCATATCTTTTCGAGAAACAGTCAGCGATTAGTCTCTTTTAAGCATAAATTTTGTATATATATGGCCTTACTTAACAGATACTTTGTTTATGTACAATAAATTGGACTGAATTTCCAGGTTTCGCTTGCTGAGCTTATATAACTTATTCTTTCTTGAATTGCATTCATTGTGCAAAGGTGAAAACCAATACCCTTTAGGCTATTTGCCATTTACTAGAAACTGGGTCATGCTTTTTATATAAAGACAGGTGAAACCTGTTTACCTGCGACCTAATCACTGCATAATTAAGAACAAAATCTACCTCTAAACTATGAGGTATTCCTTGCTTCGTAGTTGTATGCAGCCAGTGGAACTCTCCTGACCATGAAATAAAAGCTGAGCTTTTTCAACAATCATCCAACAACTATTCAGGGTCTGCCCACTGCACTGACACAGCATTCTTGACTAAAGTTGTTCAAATCCTGGAAGGTTCTGACAAAATGCTTCAGATTATCTATATTTCTCTATTTCTATAGACGTTGTTTAACCTGATGAATACCTGAGAAGTAGCAAGAGGGTAGGTGGAGACAAAGTATCTGCCTACATTTTTCCTTTCGCTCTCTGGGCTCCCTCTCCACCAATTTTGCTTACTGGAATGCCCCACCCAATCTTTTGTTTAAATACAGTATTACCTCTTCTTTAGCTACTTCGAGTGCTAAAGAAGAGTCACTGGACTCGAAACTTTTATTCTGTTTTTTCTCCACAGATGTTCCCGGACCTGATGAATTTCTCAAGCAATTTCTGTTTTGTTTTTTTTCAGATAGCCAGCATTCACAGTTCTGTTTCATTTCCACAATGTTGTTCCTGCTGTCAATTTTTAGTCGTATTACATATGTATTCCCACTAATCAATGAAATTGCTGGAGAGAGTGACATCTTATCCTCCCCAGGCAAGTGATTTCATAACAAATCAACATCTTCGATGGGTGATGTAGGATGGACAGGCACAATAACAGGATTAATAACTGTGCCTTTTTTAAAAATAATCTTGTACAAATTGAGTACAGGAGTTGGGAGGTCATGTTGCAACTGTACAGGACATTGGTTAGGCCACTGTTGAATATTGCGTGCAATTCTGGTCTCCTTCTTATTGGAAGGATGTTGTGAAACTTGAAAGGGTTCAGAAAAGATTTACAAGAATGTTGCCAGGGTTGGAGGATCTGAGCTACAGGGAGAAACTGAACAGGCTGGGGCTGTTTTCCCTGGAGCGTCGGAGGCTGAGGGGTGACCTTATAGAGGTTTACAAAATTATGAGGGGCATGGATAGGATAAATAGACAAAGTCTTTTCCCTGTGGTCAGGGAGTCCAGAACTAGAGGGCATAGGTTTAGGGTGAGACGGGAAAGATATAAAAAAGACGTAAGGGGCAACTTTTTCACACAGAGGGTGGTAAGTGTATTGAATGAGCTGCCAGAGGATGTGGTGGAGGCTGGTACAATTGCAACATTTAAGAGGCATTTGGATGGGTATATGAATAGGAAGGGTCTGGAGGGATATGGGCCGGGCGCTGGCAGGTGGGACTAGATTGGGTTGGGATATCTGGTCGGCATGGACGGGTTGGACCGAAGGGTCTGTTTCCATGCTGTACATCTCTATGACTCTATAACAGGTAACCAATTTCCACCAATATTACAAATCAAAACTTCTTAATCAAAGGACACATTACAGCGCCATCTCAGGTACAAAGGCATTTAGGTACTGTTTCCAAACATAGAATATAGAATGTTACAGTGCAGTACAGACCCTTCAGCCCACGATGTTGTGCCAACCTATGAAATTAATCTGATGCCCACCTAACTTGCACTGTTCCATTATTATCCATATGTATTTCCAATGCCCATTTAAAATGTCCTTAAGATCAGCGAGTTCACTACTGTTGCAGGCAGGCCGTTCCACGCCCCTATTACTCTCTGAGTAAAGAAACTACCCCTAATATCTGTCCTAAATCTATCGCCCCTCAAACTAAAGCTATGTCTCCTCGTGTTGGCCTTCACCATCAGAGGAAAAATGGTCTCACTGTCCACCCTATCTAACTCTCTGATTATCTTATGCGTCACGATTAAGTCACCTCTCAACCTTCTTCTCTCCAATGAAAACAGCCTCAGTTCCCTCAGCCTTTCCTTGTAAGACCTTCCTTCCATACCAGGCAACATCCTAGTAAGTCTCCTCTGAACCCTTTCCAAAGCTTCCATATCCTTCCTATATTGCGGTGATCAGAACTGTACACAATACTCCATGTTCGGCCTTACCAGTGTCTTGTATAGCTGAAGCATGACCTCGTGGCTCTGAAACTCAATTCCCCTACCAATAAATGCCAACACATCATATGCCTTCTTAACAACCCTATCAACCTGGGTGGCAACATCCAGGGATTTATGCACCTGGACACCGAGATCTCTCTGCTCATCCACACTGCCAAGAATTTTACCATTAGCCCAGTACTCTGCATTCATGTTACTTCTTCAGAGTAAACTACCTCACACTTTTCCACATTAAATTCCATTTGCAAAGCTCTGCATCTTGTTTATGTTCCTCTATAACCCACAACATCCTTCGGCATTATCCACAACTCTGCCAACCTTATTGTCATCTGCAAATTCACTAACCCATCCTTCTATGCCCATATCCAATCATTTATAAAAAGTGACAAACAGCAGTGGCCCCAAAACAGATCCTTGTGGCACAACACTGGTAACTGAGCTCCAGGATGAACATTTCCCATCAACCACCACCCTCTGTCTTCATTCAGCTAGCCATTTTCTGATCCAAACTGCTAAATCACTTTCAATCCCAAAGTTCCATATTTTGTGCAATAGCCTACCGTGTGCAACCTTATCAAACACCTTACTGAAGTCCTTATACACCACATCAACCGCTTTATCTTCATCCACCCATTTTGTCACCTTCTCGAATACCTCAATAAGGTTTGTGAGGCATGACCTACCCTTCACAAAACCGTGTTGACTATCCCTAATCAAATTATTCCTTTCCAGATTATTATAAATCCTATCTCTTATAACCTTTTCGAATACCTTACCCACAACCAAAGTAAGGCTCACTGGCCTATAATTACCAGGATTGTCCCGACTCCCCTTCTTAAACAAGGGAACAACATTTGCCATCCTCCAGTCTTCTGGCACTACTCCTGTCAACAATTATGACATAAAGATCAAAGCCAAAGGCTTTGCAATCTCCTACCTGGATTCCCAGAGAATCAGAGGATAAATCCCAAAGAACGAATTAAGAACAAATTCTTAGGCTTAAAAAAAAGAAATAAAATGTCCAATATTAAGATCATAGGAATAAATTTGAAAATTAAAGCAAAAGAAAGTTCAGAATAAGTCTTTCCAACCCAGTCCACTATCATCAATTGTAAAAATTCATCAAGATTCACCAATGCCCTTTAGAGAAGGAAATCTGCCTCTTTCCCCTGATCTCGTCAACATGTGACTCCAGATTCACAACAACGTCCTTGATGTTTCAGTGTCCTCCGAAAAGGCCTACCACAAGGACTATTAGGGATGGGCAATAAATGCTGGCCTTGTAAAATTGGCCACACTCCCTTGAAAGAATAAACAAAGATGTCATGCCTGCTTGGTTTGAGAAATTGTCCCATCATTGATAATCAACACTTCACTTTGATCCCAAAGCATGAACTCCCCAGGTAGGAGGCTTGGAGGATAGTGCTCGCAGGTATTTTCTACTTTTGTGTTTGTTGAAGTCACAGGAGTCAATGTGAAGTTCAGCTGTTTCTGTACTGAATGCCCCTTCAAATGGAAATGCTTTGTTTGAAGAGTTGAAGTTCATCCCTCTCACCGGCTCCCTCCACTCTGGGAAACCCTGAAGTCAGATGTTAATGCCACAGCTGAGCCTTGGATAGAGCAAATGTTTTCCTGACCTGCTTCTGGTCTCATCACTGTGTACAGATATGCTAAGATACCTTGTTCAGTCGTATGGAAAGAGGGATTTGTGGCTTGAAGTTAACACTGAAATTGCCAGTACCTTAGGCAGTCATCTCCAACTACTGGATTAGTGGTGCTGGAAGAGCACAGCAGTTCAGGCAGCATCCATCGAGCAGCGAAATCAACGTTTCGGACAAAAGCCCTTCATCAGGAATAAAGGCAGTGAGCCTGAAGCATGGAGAGATAAGCTAGAGGAGGGTGGGGGTGGGGAGAGAGTAGCATAGAGTACAATGGGTGAGTGGGGGAGGAGATGAAGGTGATAGGATAAGGAGGAGAGGGTGGAGTGGATAGGTGGAAAAGAAGATAGGCAGGTCGGACAAGTCCAGACCAGTCAAGGAGACAGTGCTGAGCTGGAAGTTTGAAACTAGGATGAGGTGGGGGAAGGGAAAATGAGGAAGCTGTTGAAGTCCACATTGATGCCCTGGGGTTGAAGTGTTCCGAGGCGGAAGATGAGGTGTTCTTCCTCCAGGCATCTGGTGGTGAGGGAGCGGCGGTGAAGGAGGCCCAGGACCTCCATGTCCTTGGCAGAGTGGGAGGGGGAGTTGAAATGTTGGGCTACAGGGCGGTTTGGTTGATTGGTGCGGGTGTCTCGGAGATGTTCCCTAAAGCACTCTGCTAGGAGGCGCCCAGTCTCCCCAATGTAGAGGAGACCACAT
The DNA here is from genome assembly GCF_047496795.1 of Chiloscyllium punctatum. Taxonomy (NCBI): domain Eukaryota; kingdom Metazoa; phylum Chordata; class Chondrichthyes; order Orectolobiformes; family Hemiscylliidae; genus Chiloscyllium; species Chiloscyllium punctatum. The sequence continues at coordinate 59,677,239 of NC_092747.1, read as the reverse complement.
CGGGAGCAACGGATACAATAAATGATATTAGTGGATGTGCAGGTGAAACTTTGATGGATGTGGAAGGCTCCTTTAGGGCCTTGGATAGAGGTGAGGGAGGAGGTGTGGGCACAGGTTTTACAGTTCCTGCGGTGGCAGGGGAACTGTTGACTTCACATTTAATTGCAACATGTTAAGCTGTGTGCAAGGTTCCCATTGGTGGAAGACATCTATTTAAATGTTCTGATTGATTATGAGCTAATAGCAATTAAAATTTCTTTCAACATGGATCTCTACTTGACAATAGACAATAGGTGCAGGAGTAGGCCATCTGCCCTTTGAGCCAGCACCACCATTCATTATGATCATGGCTGATCATCCTCAATCAGTATCCTGTTCCTGCCTTATCCCCATAACCCTTGATTCCACTATCCTTAAGAGCTCTATCCAACTCTTTCTTGAAAGTATCCAGAGACTTGGCCTCCACAGCCTTCTGGGGCAGAGCATTCCATACACCCACAACTCTCTGGATGAAGAAGTTTCTCTTCAATTCTGTTCTAAGTGGCCTACCCCTTATTTTTAAACTGTGTCCTCTGGTTTGGAACTCACCCATCAGCGAAAACATGTTTCCTGACTCCAGAGTGTCCAATCCTGTAGTAATCTTATATGTCTCAATCAGATCCCCTCTCAGTCTTCTAAACTCAAGCATATACAAGCCCAGTCGCTCCAATCTTTCAGTGTAAGATAGTCCCGCCATTCCGGGAATTGACCTCATGAACCTACGCTGCACTCCCTCAATAGCCAGAATGTCTTTGCTCAAATTTGGAGACCAAAACTGCGCACAATATTCCAGCTGCAGTCTCACCAGGGCCCTGTACAGCTGCAGAAGGACCTCTTTGCTTCTATACTTCTTTACTCAATTGAACTGTGGAGGTCTCCATGAAATGAGTATACATAACACAATATGCCCCATTCTTACCTTCATGAAAATGGCAAATGCCAAACTTGGGGCAGCATTTTCAATTCTTTTCTCACTTTCTAATTTTCAACATTTTTGCAACAATGGAGACGGTCTCTGTCATTCCAAAACTCCAGGCCTGCGTCTCACTGATCCAAAGTAGACGGTCTGAGCTGATAGGCAATTGACATGGGTCTTGTGCCAGTGCATGCTCTGAATGTCCTCCTGGGTGACTCCCGTGGGATGCATGATACCCATAGAAGATGGATGACATGACTTAAAGCTGCCATAGAAAATATGTTTAATTGAATATCTTGCTGCTGACATGAGTGTGTGTTGCATGTTATGTGGCTATCTGATGATCAGCTCTGGCAACAAAGGATTAAAAGCCCCAGCTTTATATCAAAGCACACCAAGGTTCTGTTCTTCCCCACTACTCCATGCTGAAACTGTCATTATTGTGACATCTATAGAGATACCTCTGTCTTTCCCTTGTGTTGTCTTCTCTTTATGGTGGGAAGGAAGAGATCTACGAATAAGAGCAAAGAATATGCTAAATGGATAGGTGGGCCATATTTGTTGAGAGAAAGTGAACACTGAAGATGCTGAAGAGTCAAGAGTTGAAAAGTGTGGCACTGAAAAAGCTCAGCAAGTCAGGCAGTATCTGAGGAGTAAGAGAGTTGGTGTAAGTGCTTCATCAGGAATGTGGGTTGGGGGGGGGGAAAAAGGGGTCTGAGAGATAAATAGGAGGGTGGAAGTGGGGGGAAGGTGGCTGGGAAGGTGATGGGTAGATGCAGGTGGTCAGAGGGGAGGGTGGAGTGAATGGTTGGGAAGGAAAATGGATAGGTAGGACAGTTCAAGTTGGCAGTGCCGAGTTGAACAGTTCAAATATGGGATGAAGTAGGGGAGGGGAGATAAGGAGACTGGTGAATTTGACATTGATCCCCTGTGGTTGGAGGGTCTCAAGGCAGAAGATGAGGCATTCTTCCTCCAGTCATTGGGTGGCTTTGATTTAGCAGTAGAGGAGGCACAGGACTTGCATGTCTTTGGCGGAGTGGGAAGGGAAGTTGAAATGGTCAGCCAGAGGGTGGTGGGGTTGTTTGATGTGTGTGTCCCAGAGAGGTTCCCTGAAAATTTTCCGCAAGTTAGCGTTCAATATAGAGGAGCAACAGACACAGTAGATGAGGTGTTTGAATGGGCAGGAAAATCTCTGCCAGGTGTGAAAGGATCCTTTGGTGAGAGGGGAGGTGACGGGGGAGGTGTAGGAGCAGGTTTTGCATCTCTTATGGTGGAAGGGGAATGTGCAGGAAGGGTGGATTGGTGGGAGTCATGGACCTAACAAAGGAGTCACAGAGGGAATGGTCCCTGCGGAATGCAGATAGGGGTGGGGAGTGAAATGTAACTCTGGTGGTGAGGTTTGATTGTAGGTGGTAGAAATGGTGGAGGATTATGTACTGTATCCGGGGATTAGTGTGGTGGAAGGTAAGGACCGGGGGTTCTATCCTTGTTGCAACTGGAGAGTTGGGATTCAAGGGTGAAGGTGTGTGAAGTGGAGGAGATGCATTGGAGGGCATTGTTGATCATGTGGGTGGGGAAATTGCGGTCCTTGAAGTAGGAGGCCTTCTGGGATGTCCTGGGGTGGAATTGCTCCTCTTGGGAGCAGATGCAGTGGAGGCGGAGGAATTGAGAGTAAGGGATAGTGTTTTTACAGGAGACAGGGTGGGAGGAGGTGTAGTCCAGGTAGCTGTGGGAGTTGACAGGTTTGAAGTAGATGTTTGTGCTGAGTTGGTCGCCGGATATGTAGACAGAGAGGTCTAGGAAGGGGAAGGATGTGTCCGAGATAGTCCAGGTGAACTTGAGGTCAGGGTGGAAGGTGTTCGTGAAGTTGATGAACTGTTCAGCCACCGTGTGGGAGCATGAGATGGCATCATCAATGTAGCAAAGGAAATGTTTGGGGATGGTGCCAGTGTAACTGTGGAAATCACACAGTTCCACGCATCCTACAACGAAGCAGGCATAGCTGGGGCCCATTCATGTTCCCATGGCTAAGCCTTTGGTCTGAAGGAAGTGGGAAGATTCGAAGGAGTTGTTGAGGGTGAGGACCAGTTCTGCCAATTGAATGAGTGTGTCGGTGGAGGGGTACTGGTTGGGTTGGCAGGAGAGGAAGAAATGGAGGGCTTGGAGACCTTTGCCGAGGCTGATGAACATGCATAGGGACTGGATGTCCATGATGAAGGTGAGGCATTGGGGGCTGTCCATCTTTACCTTCACCCTTGAATGGCGTTGATGGCCCTTGACTATGAAGGTGAGGCAAGAGCATTGGATTAGGAGAAAGATGGGTCTTTGCAATGGATAGAGAGATGTGAGTGCAAGGAAGAGCACAGACAGAGAGAGAGATGTGTGCACATCCAAGGTAAGTTAGTCTGAGGAATGAAAGGCTAGCATAAACTTGGAAAGACAAAGTAAGGAGGGTAGCAAGATGTGCACAGAGGATTTTTAAAAGATATTTGCTCATGGAATGTTGGTGTCACTCAGAGGGCAATCATTTATTAGTCAACTGACACAGTTGCATGTCAGGTAATGTTCAAAACGGACAGGAATTTCCAGGATTTCCATTCAGTTTGCTGCCATTGTTCTTCGAGGTAATAGAGGTTATAGATTTGAACAGCGCTGTTGTAGCAGCCTTAGCAATTTGCTGTAGACATCCACAATGCAGCAGTGATAGTGGTCAGTGTTTAAACTGGTAGAGGGGGTGCTAATCAAGCCAGCTGCTTTGTATTAGGTGGTGCCAAACTTCTTGAGTCTTACTGGAATTGTACTCACCCAAGCAAGTGGAAGTATTACACCACACTTAGAACTTGCATCTTACGTACAGTAAAATAGTTTTGGGATCCAGGAATCACAGAACGCTCAGCCTTTGAATATTTAAATGGATTGTCAAGCTGAATTTCTGATCAATGGTGACTACCAGGATCTTTATGATCAGGAATTCAACTTTATTAATGCCATTGAATATCAGAAATCTGACATCCACTTGTTAATCATTCTGATTGCCTGGCATTTGTGTGGTAGACTGGAAGATGTCCTGGTCTAGCTGAAGGCAAGCATAGATATAATTAAATGTATTATAGTGATCTTTCCCAATCTCATCAGGTCTGGCATTGTAAGCAAAACAAAAGACCAAAATCCTTCTGCTCACCATCTCAGATAGCACCAGGTTCGATTCCAGCCTCAGGCAACTGTCTTGGTGAAGTTTGCACATTCTCCCATGTCTGCATGGGTTTCCTCCGGGTGCTCCAGTTTTCTCTCACAAAGATGTGCAGGTCAGGTGATTTGGCCATGCTAAATTAACCAGAGTTATTAGGTACATTAGTCAGAAGGAAATGGGTCTGGGTGGGTTACTCTTCAGAGGGTCGGTGTGCAGTGGTTGGGCCGAAGCGGCCTGTTTCCACACTGTAGGGAATCTAATCTAATCTCCAGTAACATCAGAGGATGCCAGCCATGAACTGAGTCATAGCTTTTCCATATTGGCATCCCTTAACGTAAGTTGCTTGCTCTTTTTCCTCATCTTCACAATGCAGTAGCAGTACTTCACATCACGCCCTTTAAAAATTCAACAGAAACTGACTAAACTAAGCTGTCATACAAATTGGATGCAGATGATGGGTAAATAGCACGCTGCATTTACTTCTGGACTCCATCTGTGCTCCTAGGCACCCAATAAGCTCTCATTATATCATCATATTCAAATATGACCCACACTATCAAGTAGAGTCAATGTTAATTAAAAGCTGATTCTAAACAATAATTAATAAAGATGCATTTTGAGATTTCTTTTAGCTTCCTGTACTGTACACAAGATTTATGAATCTTGTTTATTTTTAAAGTGATATTAAAGGAAGGTCAGGTTCTAACTTAAAACCTTAGAGCTTCAAAAGTGGGTACAGATCCCTGAAACAACATTGATCGTTAGGGTTCGTCTACCAACATTTATTTGCTGGGGTTTGAAATGCTCCCTTTTCTCTTTGATTAAATAGAAAAGGCAAATGAAGAGATGCCTGGTTTGTTCCATTTAAGCAGCTGTGCTTTCTAATTTCATTTCCAGTTTTCATTATTGTACTTCCGGCACTTTCCAAGTGCTTTCAAAACCCAGAAATAATGGCAACCTTAGATGTGCTTCTATTGGACAACATTCAATAAATAATCTGAACTGTTCTAAGAATTAAAGTGGAAACCAAATTATCAATTGATCTTGTTGTGGGAGTTATTTGCATATGCGAAAAGTTACGTATGTTCATACAGATGGCCCTATTCTTTGCAGTCAAACAAAACCTTGGACCATTTGCACTGAAGAAAGCACTGTGGAGACAGCCAATTACTGCTGCATCCCCATGGAAACTGCCTGACTAATAAGAGCTGACTTTGGTCCACATTTAATCAGTTAATTAAGATTGTTAACAAGCACTGTTGCATCTCCTTCTGACCATAGTGCAAAAATCAACACCAGCCTCTCATGCTTTATATATTATTCTTTCCATTCTAAGTTGGTTCACTTACATTTCAGTCTTGATGAGTGCTGAATAAAAAGATTTGACTTCATAATCTCTTTTTAGTGATGTTTAGTAGTCAATATGTTTCTTAGATAAATGTCACACAGTTGACTGATGCATTGTCCAGCAGGGTCAAGATAAATATTTCACTGCAAGCGATCCCAGCTCATGATAATGCTGGACAAAGTCAGGCGCAGAATGAAATTTGCTTTGGTAGATCATATAAAACAAGGTACTGTATTCATTAGAAATCTAAAACAAGAACATAAAGTGCTGGAGGAAATAAGCAGATCTGACTGCATTTGTGAAACCAGATTCCAGATAAGTCACATGTGTCATCTTTTTGTTGGTCTGTGGTAGTTAGTCATTGAAACGTATTCACACAAGAGACTGCAGATGTAACTTAACAACTGAACATAAGTGAGGGGTAGAGTTGCAGGAGAGTGAATGAGAGCTCATATTAAGTCAGGTCTTGGGAGAGGAGTTGGGAGGCCCTTTGAGTCCACAGGTTTTGAGCGAAGAAAATGTGGATCAGGAAGAATGGTGTTGGATCAGGTCAGAGGAGGATGCTCAGAGTTCAATGGGAGTTGGGTGCCAGTTACAGGGAGTGTAATTTTGAGTAAAGAGTTGTGTTCAGGTGGGAATGGTCAATGGGAGGCAGGAATTGGTGATGGGTGTTGGGTCAGGTCTGGGGATGTCTGGTGTTAGATAATGTAGGCCATGGGTGGTGTTCAGAGTTGGTTGTTGGTTCCCAGCCAGGTCAGGTGCCATGTTTCATTTGGGTTGGCATCCCAAAAGTTTTGAGTGTCAGTTTAATAGGAGCAGATTTTAATTCCTCTAATGTTTCCTGGCTAACTATTCAAGTAAATCAGTTGAAACTACCTAGATTCTCCGATTCTAAATATCGGACTGTTTTGAAGAATTTCTCATCCCACGTAATTGCACTTTGCAAGTTTAAATTTTTTGGGCTATTGCCACAGAGTTAGCTCTGTCAGGACTTCTGCACTTTCCTGACATGCAGATCCAATCTTTGTTTCAATAACAACAATCAGAAAACATTATGTTCACAGGCCCAGAATGTTTTATGAATACCATTCATGTGAAGATCATCAAAGACCAACAGTATATAATTCATCAGGGCAACGTTTGCCAGCAGGCAAGTCACAATGGTAGAAAATATTTCAGATGCAATAGTTTGGTACACTGAAGTATGGAAGTGCAAAACACAATTTACAAATTCACATTTCAGCTTTTCTCTTCATTTTTCTCACAAAAAATCTGGGGATACATTATGGATAAAAGTTTTGCTTTGAACATAGATGCACACATTTAAAATGATATAGGTTGTTGACATTCAACATGAACTGAAGTCAAATATACAAGAGATATGAAGCAATTCATTACCTTGTCTCAAATTAATAAACATTCAAATCCACTGTGTCATAGAGTCATACAGATGTACAGCAGGGAAACAGACCCTTCAGTCCAACTCATCCATGCCGACCAGAAATCGGGTGAGAATGTTTCTGTTGGTTTGAACACATCCAGGATTTCTGTAGGAAAGGGATAGCTGATTTAACAGACATCTGGTAAAAAACATCAGGGTAAGTGACCACAAGACCATTCAGGTCATCACATCTGCTTCATTGTTTAATGAGACCACAGCTGTTCTGATAATCCTCAATTCCAATTTACTGCCTTAACCCAATAATCCTTGACTTTCTTAATGATTAGAAATCTCTCTACCTCAGCCTTGACTATACTTATCAGCCCTATCAAGAGCTCACTGCAGTAAAGAATTCCATAGATTCATTCTCCTTGGAAGAGCAGAATTTCCTACTCATCTCTGACTTAAACAGCACCCTGAAATTATGCCCTCTAGTCCTAGGCTTTCCCCACAAGCGGAAGCAACTTCTGCACATCTACCCTGCGAAGAGTTTTATATATTAGATCTCCTCTCATTCTTCTAATTTCCAAAGAGTACAAGCTCAACGTATTCAACCTTTCCTCATAAAAAATTGTTCCATATGCAAGATCAAACTAATGAATGTTCTTTGGGCAGCCTCCAATTCCAGTTTATCTTTCCTTCAGTGAGAGGCCAAACCCTGTTCAGAATATTTTAGCTGTGATCTGACTAGAGCCTTGGGTAGTTTCAGCAAGAGTTCTGCATTTTTATACTCTATTCCCTCTAAAATAAAGGCCAACATTTCATTTGCTTTCTCTATTACCCACTAAAAATGGATGCTAGTTTTTTGTAATTCATTCACCATAACCCCAAATCCCTCTGTGTTTCACCTTTCTACAATCTTTCCCCATTTAAACAATATTCAGCTCCTCTACTCTTCCTGCCAAAATGAGTGTCACATTGTCCCACGTTGCATTCTGTCTGCCAAATTTTCACCAACTTACTAAACCTGTTTCTCTGCCTCTATGAATTCTATGTTTCATCTTTACTACTTGGTTTCCCACCTAATTTATGTCATTTCCAAACTTAGCAATTGTGCATTCACTTTCCCCATCAAAATCATTAAGATATATCGTAAATAATTGTAGCCCCAGCACAGATCCTGAGACACTTCACTAGTTAGACTACCATCTTGAAAATGTCCCTGCAACCCAACACTGTCTTCTGCTAATTATTCAACCCTCTATCCATGATGACATCCTACCCCACAACACCTTTGCGCTTGACTTATTAAATAGCCTTAATTGTAGTATCTCATTGAATACCTTTTGGAAGACCTCCTCGTGGGCCTGCTCCTGGGCCTGGCCAAACTGGCCATCAACAGGTCAAGGCAACAGGCCATGGAGGGGGTCATTAGGGCCGACTGCCTGCCCTTCTTTCGCGGTTACGTTAGGGCCCGGGTGTCCTTGGAGAAGGAGCACGCGTTTTCCACTAACACCTTGGAGTTGTTCAGGGAGAGGTGGGCGCCGCAGGGAGTGAAGTGCATTATTTCCCCCTCCAACTCTATTTTGATTTAGTCCCTGCCCTCCCCTTCACTGTTTGATCACACAGCTTTGCCCTTTGATGTGAAGGGCAGTGCTTGTCACTGGCCACTCGGGTGTTTTCCTTTCTTCCTGGTGGTGGAAATTGAATAAAGATTCGTGCACCTTGTGTCTTTCACTGTGTCTCACACCTGCACACACACCATGGGTGCTGGGGAAAAAATAAGCACTACCGCAGTTAGGTGGTAGTGTGGGGGTTATAAAAAAAAGAAAAAAAGATAAAAAAAAGAGAAGTGTCCCCTTTAAAAAAAACAGGAGTGTATCACACAGCATTGCCCTTTGATGTGAAGGGCAGTGCTTGTCACTGGCCACTCGGGTGTTTTCCTATCTTCCTGGTGGTGGAAAATTGAATAAAGATTCATGCACCTGTGTCTCTCACTGTCTCACACCTGCACACACACACACCATGGGTGCTGGGGAAAAAAAAATAAGCACTACCGCAGTTAGGCGGTAGTGTGGGGGTAAAGAAAAAAGAAAAAAAAGAAAAAAAAAGTTTTGGAAATCCAATATATTACAACTATTGGTTCTGCTTTATCCACCCTGCTTGCTATCTCCTCAAAGAACTGTAATAGATTTACCAGGAATGATTTCCCCTTCATGACGTCATGTTAATGCTACTTGATTACGTGTTTCTAAATGTTCTACTATTAAATTGTTTGTAATAGACTTTAACATTTTCCCAAAAATAGAGGTTAGGCTAACTGATTTATGGTCACCTATTCTTTGTCCCAATCTGGTTTTGAGTAAGTGTGTTACTTTGTCAATTTTACAATTATGTGGGACTAAAATCTAGAACCTAACAGTTATTCAAAGTTTATTACTAATGCATTCACTATCACTGTAGCAACTTCCTTAAAACACTAGGATGCAATCCATCAAGGTCAGGGAACTTAATGGCCTTAAGTCCCATTTGTTTCCCCAATACTTTTTTCTCCAGTGATAGGTGTTGTGTTGTTGCCTACTCCCCATCACCTCCCCCCTTTAATCCCTTGGTTTGCCTCCGCTTCCTTAGGACTGAATTAACAAAGATACAGAGAGACTTGGACATACAGGAGTTGGATAGAGGATTGTGGGAGGTCTTTAAGGATGAGATAGCCAGAGTTTGGAGACAATATGTTCCTGTCGGTGTGAAGGACAAGACTGGTAGATGTAAGGAATGTTGGATGACCTGAGAAATTGAGGCTCTGGTCAAGAAAAAGGAGACATTTATCAGGTATAATGGCCAGGATAAAGTGAATCTCTATAAGAGTTTAAGGGCAATAGGAGTATCTTAAGAGGAAAATCAGTAGGGCAAAAAGGGAACATGAGATAGCTTTGGCAAAAAGAGCTAAGAAGAATCCAAAGAGATTCTATAAATATATTAGGGGCAAAAGCGTAATTAGGGAGAGAATAGAGACCCTTAAAGATCAACAAGACCATCAATGGGTGTAACCATAGGAGACAGGTGAGATACTAAATGAGTATTTCATGTTAGTAGTTACTGTAGAGAAGGATATAGAAGCTAGAGAACTTGGGCAAATAAATAGTGATGTCTTGAAAAGTGTCAACATTACAGAAGAGGAAGTGCTGGAGGTCTTAAAAGGCATCAAGGTAGATAAATCCCCAGGACTTGATCAAGTATTTCCCAGAATTTTGTGGGAGGCTAAGGAAGAGATTGCTGGGCCCCTTACTGAGATACTTGTATCATTAGGTAGCCATGGGTGAGGTGCCAGAAGACTGGAGATTGGCTAATGTGGAGCCATTATTTCAGAAAGGCTGTAAGGTGAAGCCAGGGAACTATAGACCGATGAGCCTGATGTTAGTGGTGGGTAAGTTGTTGGAGGGGATTCTGAGGGACAGGATTTAAATGCATTTGGACTGGCAAGGACTGATTAGGGATAGTGAACATGGCTTTGTGCATAGCAAGTCGTGTCTCACTAACTTGAATAAGTTTTTTGAAGAGGTGACAAAGAAGATTTATGAAAGCAGCATGGTAAACATTATCTATATGGACTTCAGCAAGGTGTTTGACAAGTTTCCACATGGTAGTTTGGTTAGCAAGGTTAGATTACATGGGATATAGGGGAGCTAGCCAACTGGATATAAAATTGGCCTAAAGGTAGGAGACAGTGGGTGGTGGAAAGATGTTTTCTGGACCGCAGGCCTGTGACCAGTAGTGTGGAAAAAGGATCAGTGCTGGGTCCACTATATTTTGTCATTTATATAAATGAATATAGGAGGTATGGTTAGTAAGTTTACAGATGACAGCAAAATAGGTGGACAGCGAAGAAGTTTATTTCAGAGTACAACAGGACCTTGATCAGATGGGCCAGTAGGCTCATGAGTGGCAGGTAGAGTTTAATTTAGATAAATGTGAGGTGTTCCATTTTGGTAAGGCAAACCACAGCAGGAATTATTGAGTAAATGGTAATACCCTGGTGAGGGCTGTTGGACAGAGAGACCTCATATGCTTTGTTCCTTGAAACTGGAGTTGCAAATAGACAAGGTAGTGAAGAAGGTGTTTGGCACACTTGCCTTCATTGATCATAACGGTGAGTGGGGAGGTCATGTTGTGGCCATGCAGGATTTTGGTTGAGGCCTTTTCTGGAATACTGCCTACAATTCTGGTCACCCTTCTCTCAGAAGGATTTTGTTAAACTTGAGAGGGTGCAGAAAAGATTCATAAGGACGTTGCTGGGAATGGAGTGGTTGGGCTACTGGGACAGACCTAATAGGCTGGGGCTATTCTCCCTGGAGCATCAGAGGCTGAAGCTTATAGAGTTTTTTAAAATCATGAGAGGCTCAACTGGAAAAAAAGCAATGCCAAAAAAGATTTGTCATCCAGGACAGCGTCAGTATTTCACTGTTTTTCGCACGGTTTTAAAAAATAGTCGAAACAAACGACTGGTCTGTACGAATATCTGCCAGTAATGAAGTCCAGCGGATTAAAACTTCGCTAGAATTCCGAAATGTCATTCCACATAAACATTAACCCCCATGGTTATGTCCACCGATGCTGCCTGCCATGAGCCCATTGCGTCAAACCAGCACTGGACCCTAAATCAGTGACTAGCTCATACTAGAAGAATTTGACCCATCATCGAAAAACGTGCTTCCATGTTTATCGCGAACAATTCAACTCCAGCCACATTGTCTTCCACAAGTTGCGGAAAGCAACATGATGGTGCTGCAGGAACCACTGAGTAATTAAGTTGGGGAGTGTGCTCCAGTGAAACTGCTTGTTTAACTTGCCCATCCACTGCAGTTGTCAAAGTCTACTCGCTGATGGCTACTTTCATTTCAAAATTCCAAAATCTGCTGTCAAAAATACTGGACAAATCGTTTTAACGTTCGCCGATCGCTGCCGTGTTTTTTGAAACGTCGTAACTTCTTACATAAGGAGTGGCTAATTTCAGCGCAGTGACGGAAGAAGCTTGTACAGTGAAATAACTGACCTACTTTCCAAAAAGAGGAAAAAAAAACCGCACTCCATCGTGCAGCGGCGTCAATGCGCTGTCATCTCGGAGTGAACCAAAATGCAGGGTGCAGCTTTTCATTTCTCTGCCGGGCAGTTGCCCCGCGCATATTTTTTCTTCCCTGATTTCCGCAGCCAGCTCCTGTAGAGAGATGAATAATTCTTCGCAGAGGGTCCGGCTGTGCGGAGCCAAACGCCCCGACGTGCCCAGAATGATAACAGAGCTCGAACCACAAGAACCTTCCTCCCTGCTGCAGATCCCTCTTGGCTCCGTTCACTGGACCCGCGCCTGTCTCCTCCCACAGGAGCCAGAAAAAGGTCACAGATGTTTGGAAAAATATTTAGGTCAGTGGATCATTTCCTCCTCTTCCAGTCAGAGAAGACGAGGGGGGGCGGGGGAGGAACCAATTTACAATCCGACAACACTGAGAGGGGGAAGGAAGAACAAAAAACTCTCTGACCTACTTAACGTTTATTTATCCCAATTTGTTTTTGTGTCAGTTTTCCTTGATCATCACTTTCTGCGAAGAGTGACAGAATTGGATTGATTATATAATCGGTTCCTTTTTTTAAATGCGCTTCTTTTGCCGTTTACTGGTTTCTATGGTGATTCGGATTTCACTGTTTTGGTTGCCCAGGTTTAGTCTCCTGCCTTGAGATGTATTTACAACATGAGAGAGAACGGCAAGAGAGCATGTAGGAGCGCAGGTTTCCTGGTGAGCTGCAGCCTCCCGGTAGTGCCCAGTGGCTGCGCACAGACCGACTCAACTGACAGCAGCAGCGGCGGTGGCAGAGGCTCGCCCATGTGGAGACACACGGCAGGTGTCAGCAACGACAGGAGGTAAACCTCAACCACCCTTCCCCTCTCACTCAGCACAGTCACCCTTCCCCTCTCACATCAACCACCCTTTCCCTCTCACTCACCTCAATCATCCTTCCCCTCTCACTTCAACCACCCTTCCCCTCTCACTCAGCACAGTCACCCTTCCCCTCTCACATCAACCACCCTTCCCCTCTCACTCACCTCAATCATCCTTCTCCCTCACTCACCTCAATCATCCTTCCCCTCTCACTCACCTCAGTCACCCTTTCCCCCTCACTCACGTCAACCATCCTTCCCCCTCACTCACCTCAATCATCCTTCCCCCCACTCACTTCAGTCACCCTTCCCCCTCACTTACCTCAGTCACCCTTCCCCTCGCACTGACCTCAGCCATCCTTCCCCCCTCACTCACCTCAGTCACCCGTCCCCCCTCACTCAGCACAGTCATCCTTCCCCCCTCACTTACCTCAGCCAACCTTCCCCCCTCACTCACCTCAGCCGTCCTTCCCCCCTCACTCACCTCAGTCACCCTTCCCCCCTCACTCACTTCAGCCATCCTTCCCCCCTCACTCACCTCAGCCATCCTTTCCCTCTCACTCAGCACAGTCACCCTTTCCCCCTCACTCACCTCAGCCATCCTTCCCCCCTCACTTACCTCAGCCATCCTTCCCCCCTCACTCACCTCAGCCATCCTTCCCCCCCCACTCACCTCAGTCACCCTTCCCCCCTCACTAACCTCAGCCATCCTTCCCCTCGCACTCACCTCAGCCATCCTTCCCCACTCACCTCAGCCATCCTTCCCACTCACTCACCTCAGTCACCCTTCCCCCCTCACTAACCTCAGCCATTCTTCCCCCCTCACTCACCTCAGTCACCCTTCCCCCCCACTCACCTCAGTCACCCTTCCCCCCTCACTCACCTCAACTGTCCTTCCTTTCTGCCTGTTTCGGCACCCCAAATATTCTGGTGAATAACAGCTTTCCGACCGTGTAGATTTAAGCGGAACTTTTAAAAACTCTTGCCTTAATGTTATGCATCTATCTACTCGGACTGCCGTTTATTTGTTGTTTTCGTGTGTGAAATCTTCAGTGACATTTCATAACTTCGCGTGGGCGGTGTTGTGAAAATCCATTCTTGCTTCTCGCTGATGGTCTGCAGCAAACATGTAAATCCAGACCTATGGGTGAATTTTCAATGCTGAATGTCACGCTCAAATTACAGAGTTGAGTAATTACTGAGTTTCATTCGGTTTCCATGTTATCTAACAAATAAATCCATAAAACTTACATATTTGTGGTTTTGGTGCAATTGAGATTGCTGTACTTGTTATTATTTTCGCGGATTGCATATGTGAATGAATGGATGCATGTGCAGCCTGTTACTCATTTACTGCCGAGATATTATAATAACGGCAACATTTATTTTTGAAATGTGTAGCAAATAAGCGTGTTTCAAAATGTCGCGCTTATAACCGTATAATTTAAAAGAAATCGAACCCCTTTTAAAAATTATGTTTATTTATCTGAATTTATAGATGATGATACTGCCTTCATTCTCTCACTATCTTCATATTCATTCATACTCTTTAATGTTGCTTACCTTTTATATAACTATAAAGTTAAATCCATTTTAAGTTTGAAAATATCTACACTTTGTTTTGAACTTCACAGTTTCATTATCATTGCTGATTACAACCAATCATCTTCACTACTAAGTGATTGCAATAACTGTGAGTTACTCTCAAAAATATATATGCAGCACTTTCACTGCCAATAAGTAAAGGTCCTGGATATTAAGTGCCTGAGGCACACTGAAAGAAAGATCCCACTCCAATTTCACCTTTGTTAAAGGTCAGCTGATCTTATTGGACTGCAACAACCCGCTTCAGTTCTAACAAGCTAGAGTAGGGGAAAAGTGCTACAATCCCATGTAGTTGTAATTGAATGACCTGTTTTAAAATGTGTGTATTGATATTAGATGAGGACATGAACAGGCTAAATCATAATGCCGTCCGCAGTTAATGTTCGCATGAGAACTTAGGCAAAGTAGTGTGGCACTTGAAAGAGAAGTAAACAAACTGGTCGCATTATGTAAGTATTTATAATTCATGTGAAACCTTGTTTAGCATTATTTGCAGAGGTGCCCAGGTATGTCTTGAGCACAAAAGGCAGGACAAATTCAACCCAGCCAGTTAATGTTCTCTCCAACATCAGCAATGTGACAGAAGGAGTTGTCAACAATGCTATCAACCAAAACTAGCACAGGAATGACATTCTCACTGATGCTCAGTTTGGAATCTTTCAGGCCCATTCACTTCCTGATCTCATTACAGCCTTGGGTCAACATAGCCAAAACAGCAATGACCATCTCCAACAAGGGAGAATCTAACTACCCTTGATGTCAATGGCATTACCCCACTATCAAGATGAATAGTTGCCATTGATCAGGAACTAAACGCATAAAGCCATATCAGTGAATCACAACATTGTTTCAAAGGTTACTTGACCCATTGTGTCTACACTCACTCTCTGAGCATTATGACTTCATGCCATTGTCTTGGTTTGTCCCCATTGATTTTTGTATTCTATTATAAAAAAAACTAATGGTCTCTTAAATGTCTCAGTTTGAACCAACCTCCACTGCACTTCCAGGCAGTGTATTCCAAAGCTTTACCACTTGTGTGAAGAAGTTTTTTTTTCACACCTAACATTTGCATAAAATTTGTGCCCACCTGTTTTTGATCTTTTTACGAGCAGCAACAATATTTCCCTGTCTTCTCCAACTAGACCTGTATTGATTTTGAAAACTTCTATCAATTCTCCTCTTAGTAGTATCCTCTCCATGGTTAGAAGAACAGGTTAGACACTAAGAATTTGACAGCAAGTAGCTCATCTCCTGTCTCCCATTGTCTGACCACTATACACAAGGCTGATGTCAGGAATGTGATGCAAAACTCTGCATTTGCTGCATGGGTGCAGCTCCAACAGCACTCAAGAACCTTGATACCATCCAGGACAAAGCTGTCAGCTTGATTGGTACCACATCCATCACCTTCAATATTCACACAATGTGTACCATCTACAAGACTCCTTGCAGTAGCATACCAAGGCTCCTTTGACACCCGTTCAAACCCACAACATCTAGCACCTGCAAGGACAAGGGCACTATGGTACAGGAAGCCATGCAAGAAGTGGGAGGAGAGAAGAAAATGTAGTTGTAATTGGAGTAGTACAATTAGGGGAATAGACACTATTCTCCGTGTCTGTGATCGAGATTCCCAAATGCTGTATTGCCTGCCTGGTGCCCAGGTTCAGAATATCTCATCTGGGCTGCAGGGAACCTGGAGTAGGAGGGTTGTCATGCTTGTTGTGGTCCATGTAGGTACATACAATATAGGTAAAAATAGGAAAGCGGTTCTGCTGAGGGATTATGAGCAGGTAGGGGCTAAATTAAAAAGCAGAACCAAAAAACTAATCTTTGTATTATTACCTGGACAAGGTACTGGCATAGATAGAGGATTGGCTGACTGGCAGAAGACAGAAAGTAGGAATAAAAGTTTATTGTGAAAATCTGTAGTTTCTGTTGGTGGTCAGAGTTGTGGTCGGGTTGCCGAGCCAGTTGATTTTTTTTTGCAAATGTTTCATCTCCAACTGGGTGACCCCTTCAGTGCTGTGTAGCCTCCAGATGAAGGTCTTTTTCAGGATGGCAACCAGTGACTACTGGAGTTCCACAGGGGTCTGTGTTGGGACTACAACTATTCATGTTATACGTTAATGATTTGGATGAAGGAACTGAGGAGGTTGTTGTTAAGTTTGAAGATAATAAACAGATAGATGGAAAGACGGGTAGTGTTGAGGAAGAAGGGACTTGGTAAGAGTAGGAGAGTTGGCAAAGAAATGGAAGAGAGAGGGTGTGAGGTTATGCACTTTGGTAGGAAACATAGAGGCATAGACAATTTTCAAAAAAAGGTAAGGCTTCGGAAATCTGACACACAACGGGACTATGAAGTCCTCATTCAGGTTTCTCATAAGTTTAATGTGCAGGTTTAGTTTGTATTTGCTTTCCAAACTGCCATATTAGCATTCATTCCAAGAGGGCTGGCAGACATGGCTCTGGTCAGACTGCATTTGGAATGTTGTGTACAGTGTTGGGCTCTATCTTAGGAAGGATTTGGTGGCTTTGGAGGGGGTAAAGAGGAGTTTCTCAAGAATGATCTTAGAGATAAAGAGTTTGTCATGTGAGGAGCAGTTAAGGACTTTAGGTTTGTACTTGATGAGTTTCAAAGTATATGGGGAGATCTGATTAGAACTTTCAGACTATTGAGAGGCCTGGATAGAGTGGATGAGTGGGAGAGACTAGGCATAGCCTCAGACTGAAAGATAACCCTTTAAAAAGATGAGAAGGAATTTCTTCAGCTAGAGTATGATTAATTTGTGGAACTCATTGCTGCAGAGGGCTGTGGAGGCTAAGTCATTGGGTGTATTTAAGACAGAGATAGATAGGTTCTTGATTGGTAAGGTGATCAAGGGTTATGGGGACAAGGCAGGTGAATGGGTTTGAGAAACAGATCAGCCACAATTGAATGGTGGAGTAGAACAGATGGGCTGAATGGTTCCTATGTCATATGGTCTCATACACACTTCCTTCCAAATCACATGCCTTCCTGATGTGGAACTGTATTGCCGTTCCTTTACTGTCACTATGTCAAATCCTGAAACTTTCTTAACAGCATATTTTAGTCATCTACACTGTTTGCCTTTGTAAGATGCTCATTACACTTGGTGTATATGTTTGCTCAATCATTATTTCTTAGCTAGTGCAGAATATGGACATCATTACACAGTATACACTAATTCACAATGATCCTGGATCATTTACTGATAAAGGCTTATTAAAGAGGATTGACAACTTAAATCTGTCCTTTAGATATTTGGGCTTTACCCCACGTTGTTTTTCTGCAGAATGCACAGACAAGTTGCACATCAACTACACTGGTTCTAAACCAGAAATTAGACAGAGACATTTCCAAGGAAAGACTGCAATGGTTTTGCTGTCTTCATTTGGAATTTGGATTAAATTAAATGTGTGCTATTCTACACAACTTCACCCATGTCCATATTTGAGAGTGCAGGTCTTAATTTCTAATTCTGTATGTGTAATTTTATTATTGCACTGTCATTTTTTAAAGCTTCATTTATCTTTATTTAAAGTAATTTCTTTTACAATTCCCTATAATTGAGGATTTATATATCTGTATCCTTCCCAGGTAACCTCACAGTCTTCCTGCACTCAAATCAACAATACATGAAATTAAATGACGGTTAAATTGCAGACATTAAGAAATAACAGAGACTTAAGGAAGACATTTTGAGCAGTGAGGTAATGGAGTTAGTTGGTAAGTTAGTGGTGAAGTCTGGGTGATTATTTTCTGTTTCTTACTATGGTTGCAATATACACTGTAAAGCAAAATTCATTTCAAAAAGTAAACGTATTTCACAACAGCACATTTTTTACACTGAAGCATTTAATTTAAGTCATAACTTCTGACTGTCAGTAGTGTATGAGCTAAGAAATAACTCCTATGTTGATTGACTGTCCAAGATGCCTTATCAAACAGGCAAATAGTTTATTGTTGGACCCAACCCTGATAAAAAGAAGTTTATTGATATACTTTTAAGATTGAAAGATGTTATCTTGCTATATGTGAACATTTATTTACATTTATTTTAAAATGTTATCACTTATTCTAATGTCATCAAATGATGATGCTGGATATTTTTGTTCAAAAAAAAGCCACAGTTTGTATTTTCTTTAAATACTGGCATATTTTCTTTGGCCGTGTGTCACATGCTTTAATATAATCAAATGACTCATGCTGTCCATTGTATCTGTTCTTCAGAAATATCTGGACATATAAATATCTGGACATGTGAATGGACAAAGTGAGCTAAAACATAGAGTCATAGAGATGCACAGCACGGACACAGACCCTTCGGTCAAAAGTGTTCATGCCGACCAGATATCCTAAATTAATCTAGTCCCATTTGCCAGCATTTAGCCCATATCCCTGTAAACCCTTCCTATTCATATACCCATCCAGATATCTTTTAAATGTTGCAATTGTACTAGCCTCCACCACTTCCTCTGGCAGCTCATTCCATATATGTGCCATCCTCTGCTTGAAAAAGTTACCCCTTCGGTCCCTTTTAAATCTCTCCCCTCTCACCTTAAATCTATGCTTGTAGTTCTGGACTCCCTCACCCCAAGGAAAAGACTTTGTCTATTTACCTGATCCATGCCCCTCATGATTTTGTAAACCTCTAATGGTGATATTTGTGATCATTTTATGACTGATCATTTACAATGTTTTATTAATCACAATCTATGAATTGTGATAGTAGTAAAACTGAATATCAGACTTCTAGGACACGATATTCAATAATTTGACTATTTTTGGGGCCATTAACAATAAATACTTGGAGAATTGGAAGCAGTTAGATGAAAGATGAGATTTTAAATATTTAATGTCAATAAATTTAGGTTTTAAACATTAATATTGCAAGAGTAATTTTATATTTCCACTTGAACCAGATCTAACCCACCCCTGAAATGAGAGTAATTTTGCATGCATGAATATTTTGACATCACTGATATAAGTGAGAGAAAAAGAAGCAATAATTAATGTTGGAAGGAGAGCAGTTTCCTTGAGTATGTCCTTTCTTGTTTGATGCCACACTGGTATTTCTAATATTATACTTGCATATTTTTAAATGAGTTATGAAAAGAGACATGGGGGTTAAAATATGCAATTAATCCACTTGTTTATTGAAACGCAGGCAACATGTCACCTTCATGACTTATCATTAGAAAGATTGCTGGGTGCCTCCAGTACTGACAACACTGTGCATTAGCTACATGCATCAGCAAGGTTCCAACAAAGTCACATTGTAACACCATTAAAACCAGCCCATTCCTCTTACATAGGTGGTGCATTATGGCTGGTGTACATGTAATCTTTCCTTATTCATTTATGCAAGGGTATTTGTGGGTAGACCAGCACTAATTTCCCAAACCATATTGTCCTTGAAGAAGACAGTGGGTAATCTTTTCGAACCACTGCTGTTCGTGTGGTATAGATACAGTGCTGTTGGGGAGAGAGTTCCACATTTTAACCAACAACAGTGAAATAACAGTGATATAGTTCTGAAAGGTGAATTTAACCTTTTATTCCTTCTTTGGACCTAACAAGACTTAGGTTTCTTTGTTTAAGCATGACAGGTGTACATATCCAAAGGTATCACAAAACTCAAATATTTATTATGAAAACAAAGGCTTTATACTGTTTTTAAAGATGCCTCAAGGATTGGTGCTGGGTCCATTATCTTTCTTCATTTACATAAATGATTTGGATCTGAGCATAAGAGGTTTGGTTAGTAAGTTTGCAGATGACACCAAAATTGGAGGTGTAGTGGACAGCGAAGAAAGTTACCTCAGATTACAACAGGATCTTGATCACAAGGATCTGTTTTGGAACCACTGCTGATTGTCATTTTTATAAATGACTTAGACGCAGGCATAGGTGAATGAATTAGTAAATTTGCAGATGACACTAAAGTCGGTTGGGTAGTGGACAGTTTGGAAGAATGTTACAGATTGCAGGGAGATTTGGATAAATTGCAGAATTGGGCCGAGAGGTGGCAAATGGAGTTCAATTCATCTAAATGTGAGATGATGCACTTTGGGAAGAATAACAGGAAGGCAGAGTACTGGGTCAATGGAAAGATTCTTGGTAACATGGATGTGCAGAGGGATCTTGGTAACGTGGATGTGCAGCCATGTACATAGATCCCTGAAAGTTGCCACCCAGGTGGATAATGCTGTTAAGAAGGCATACGGTGTGTTAGGTTTCACTCGTAGAAGGATTGTGTTCTGGAGCTGCAATATCATGCTGCAACTATACAAAATGCTAGTGCAACCACACTTGGAATATTGTGTACAGTTCTGGTCGCTATATTTTGGGAAGGATGTGGAAGTATTGGAAAAGGTACAGAGGACATTTACCAGGAAGTTGCCTGGTCTGGAGGGAAGGTCTTATGAGGAAAGGCTGAAAGACTTAGGTCTGTTCTCATTGGAAAGAAGAAGGCTAAGAGTGGATTTGATCGAGACATACAAGATGATCAGAGGATTAGATAGGGTAGACAGTGAAATTCGTTTTCCTAGGATGATGACGTCAGCTTGTATGAGGGGGCATAACTACAAATTGAGGGGTGATAGATTTAAGACAGATGTCAGAGGAAGGTTCTTTACTCAGAGAGTGGTAAGGGCGTGGAATGCCGCCACATTAGGGAGACTTAAACAATCCTTGGATAAGCACATGGATGATGATGGGATAATAGGGGGACGAGCTGAGAATAGTTCACAGGTCTATGCAACATCGAGGGCCGGAGAGCCTGTTCTGTGCAGTATTGTTCTATGTTATATGTTCTAGATGGGCCAATGGGCTGAGAAATGGCAGATGGAGTTTAATTTAAATAAATGCAAGGTGCTGCGTTTGGGAAAGCAAATCTTAGCAGGACTTGTACATTTAATGGTAAAGTCCTAGGGAGTGTTGCTGAACAAGGAGACCTTGGAATGCAGGTTCATAGTTCCTTGAAAGTGGAGTCTCAGGCAGATAGGATAGTGAAGAAGGCATTTGGTATGCTTTCCTTTATTGGTCAGAATATTGAGTACAAGAGTTGAGAGGCCATGTTGCAGCTGTACAGGACATTGGTTAGGCCACTGTTGGAATATTGCGTGCAATCCTGGTCTCCTTCTTATCAAAAAGATATTGTGAAATTTGAAAGGATTCAGAAAAGATTTACAAAGATGTTGCCAGGGTTGGAGGATTTGAGCTATAGGGAGAGGTTGAATAGATTGGAGCTGTTTTCCCTGGAGCATCAGAGGCTGAGGGATGACCTTATAGAGCTTTATAAAATCATGAGGGGCATGGATAGGATAAATAGACAAAGTATTTTCCCTGGGGTGGGGGAGTCCAGAACTAGAGGGCATAGGTTTAGGGTGAGAGGGGAAAGATATAAAAGAGACCTAAGGGACAGTTTTTTCACACAGAGGGTGCTATGTGTATGAATGAACTGCCAGAGGAAGTGGTGGAGGCTGGTACAATTGCAACATTTACAAAGCATCTGGATGAGCATATGAATAGGAAATGTTTGGAGGGATATGGGGTGGGTGTTGGTAGGTGGAACTAGATTAGTTTAGGATACTGGCCGGCATGGATGAATTGGACTGAAGGGTCTGTTTCCATGCCTACATCTCCATGACTCGATGACTCTATACAACTTCATTTCAACTATTTCTACAAATAATAATTTCCACATAGGAGATTAGACAATTATCCAGCCATATCTCCACCTAACAGTGTTCACAAAAGTCACAGAGGGTCGGTGCAGACCGCAATAGTGAGTTGCTGTCATGTGTCTTGCAAGGAATATACACTGCTGCCACTATGTGCAAGTGATAGAATAATCATAGATGTTGACTTGCACTTACAATATCTATATCACAGAATCCCTACATTGTGGAAAGAGTTATTTGGCCCATACCAACCCTCCAAAGGGCATCCCATCCAGACCCAGACCCCTATCCACACATTTACCACAGCTAACCCACCGAGCCTGCACATTACAGACAATTTACCAATTCACCTAAACTGCATATCTGTGGACTGTGGGAGGAAATCCATGCACACACAGGGATAACATGCAAACTCCACACAGATGGCCATCAAGGCTGGAATCGAACCCAGGTCCCTACACTGTGAGGCAGCAGTGCTAACCACTGAGCCACCGTGCGTTATGTTGTGTCATTTAAATTTCTGGGCACCCATGATCCCTCGGATGTTGCTTGTGGGAGATTCAGCAACAATGATGTAGTCTAGCTTCATAAAGAGTCATGCAAGTTAGTCAGCAAGTGAATCTGACCTGGAAAACAGTGAAGAATGGAAATGCAGAGAGCGTGCTCTAAGGTTTTAATATGCTACATCAAAGGCTTTGATGGAGGAGGTGGAGAAGAGATGTCCTGTATCCACAGACACCTGGGAGGCCATTCAGGTTCATGCTGGGAACCTGACTGAGAACCTGAATGTGATGCCTCAAGTTTAATAACCTCACATGAATGCTCACAATATTACACCTTCAAATTGCCATCTCCAACTAACTGCACTAATAGATATTCCTAAATTCACCATATAGCCAGAGTCACTTGGTAACATTCTCTCATCAGTCAGGTCTCCTATCTAATATTAATATGTTTCCTCACACAGCACTATTGCAAGCCTCAAATGTACATTTACAATGTGCATAGATTGCTAGCTATTCAACCATGGTGACCACATCCAGCAAACAGATTGCATACCACTTACTGACACACTTCCCTCTACGTCTTATGGGAAAAAGTGAAACACAGCCAAATGTAGCAGGACATAGCAGGATATGTTAGGGGGCAGTTGGGCTAACATGTCCTAATCCTGATTGTGATGGCAATTGCCATT
The DNA here is from genome assembly GCF_047496795.1 of Chiloscyllium punctatum. Lineage (NCBI taxonomy): Eukaryota > Metazoa > Chordata > Chondrichthyes > Orectolobiformes > Hemiscylliidae > Chiloscyllium > Chiloscyllium punctatum. Next base: position 59,653,920 of record NC_092747.1, on the reverse strand, counting down.
GTTTGTTGAAATATGGCCAGCAACAGAGCTAAATAAATTGAAAAGTAATATATTGGCATACTTATTCCTCCTTCTCATGTCTCACTCTTTCTTCATCTCCTAATCTATGCTGACCATAGGATGTAGATTGTATAAGTATTTTCCTGTTACTTTTCCCCGTTCCTCAACATTGCCTTATACACGTGCCTTTCTGCTTTCTGACACCTGAGAATTACAACATTACTTGATTTCATGCTCATTCCCAACAGCTCAGATACTGATGTTGTACACATAGAACATAGAACATAGAACATAGAAGAATACAGCATAGTACAGGCCTTTTGGCCCTCGATATTGCGCCGATCCAAGCCCACCTAACCGACACTAACCCACTATCCTCCATACGCCTATCCAATGCCCGTTTAAATGCCCATGAAGAGGGAGAGTCCACCACTGCTACTGGCAGGGCATTCCATGAACTCACGACTCGCTGAGTAAAGAATCTACCCCTAACATCTTTCCTATACCTACCACCCCTTAATTTAAAGCTATGTCCACTCGTAATAGCTGACTCCATACGTGGAAAAAGGTTCTCATGGTCAACCCTATCTAAACCCCTAATCATCTTGGACATCTCTATCAAGTCATCCCTAAACCTTCTTTTCTCCAATGAAAACAGCCCCAAGTGCCTCAGCCATTCCTCATACGATCTTCCTACCATACCAGGCAACATCCTGGTAAACCTCTTCTGCACCCGTTCCAGTGCCTCCACATCCTTCCTATAGTATGGCAACCAGAACTGCACACAATACTCCAGATGCGGCCACACCAGAATCTTATACAACTGCAACATGACCTCAGGACTCCGGAACTCAATTCCTCTACCAATAAAAGCCAGTACGCCATATGCCCTCTTCACAGCACTATTTACCTGGGTGGCAACTTTCAGAGATCTGTGTACATGGACACCAAGATCCCTCTGCTCATCCACACTACCAAGTATCCGACCATTAGCCCAGTACCCCATCTTTTTGTTACTCATACCAAAGTGAATCACTTCACACTTTCCCACATTGAACTCCGTTTGCCACCTTTCTGCCCAGCTCTGCAGCTTATCTATATCCCGCTGTAACCTGACACATCCTTCCTCACTGTCAACAACTCCACTGACTTTCGTATCATCCGCAAACTTGCTCACCCAACCTTCTAGCTCCTCCTCCAGGTCATTTATAAAAATGACAAACAGCAATGGTCCCAAAATAGATCCTTGCAGAACACCGCTAGTAACTGCACTCCAAGATGAACCTTTACCATCAACTACTACTCTCTGTCTTCTTCCAGCCAGCCAATTCCTAATCCAAACCTCCAACTCACCCTCAATGCCATACCTCCGTATTTTTTGCAGTAGCCTACCATGGGGAACCTTATCAAATGCCTTACTAAAATCCATATATACCACATCTACAGCTTTACCCTCGTCCACCTCCTTAGTCACCTTCTCAAAGAATTCAATAAGGTTTGTGAGGCATGGTCTGCCCTTCACAAAACCATGCTGACTATCCTTGATCACATTATTCCTATCCAGATGTTCATAAATCCTATCCCTTACCATTCTCTCCAAGACTTTGCCCACAACAGAAGTGAGGCTCACCGGCCTATAGTTACTAGGGTTATCCCTACTCCCCTTCTTGAACAAGTGAACCACATTTGCTATCCTCCAGTCTTCTGGCACTACGAGGACATAAAAATCAAGGCCAATGGCTCCGCAATCTCCTCCCTTGCTTCCCAGAGAATCCTAGGATAAATGCCATCAGGCCCATGGGACTTATCTATTTTCATATCTTAGTGGAAGGATTAGACACAGGAGACACCAACCAGAGAGCAAGAATACTACACTTGCCAACTTATCGGAGGGTGAGGCCACACACAGGTCCTGATGTGGAGAATTCATGTGCGAACTTTAATGGGCCTGACGACAGAAAGTGGCTGATGGGTAACCACAAAGAATTGCTTGATTCATTGTGAAACCTATTAGAAAATTTGCATTCAGTGTTGAGGAGAGTGGAGATTCAAGGAGTATTGAGGATTGTGCACCAACTTGACATAGGGCATTGTGCAAAACTGGAACGATATTTTCCATCTTAGAGCTGGTAGCCCACTCTAATTACACAGTTGGTCATGTCAAGTGACCATAGTCTTACCAGACAATAGAGAGGAGTGACTGGTGATAATTTAACCTGAGGGCCACCATACCTCAGGCAAGGGAGAAGTTAAGAAGGAGGTTAATGGTAACCTCAGCCAGTGTGGGAATTGAACCCATGCTGTTGGCATCACACTTGCTTTGCAAGTCTACCATCCAGCCAACTGAGCTACACTAGCCCTCAATAATGGAACTGTGAAATGAAGCACAATGATAGCTGATTATCAACTTGTGTTGTTGCACCAACAACTTCCACCAGATTTCTGAGTGCTACCATCATTGTTCCAGGTAACGTCTAGCATTTGAAAACAGGTAAGTAATCTGAACTGATATACCTCCACCCATGACTGGTAGTTGTTCCAGGATGACAGCATTTGTTCTTGCACCCCTGCCACTCTACCAGTGCCTTTGCTGTTGCCTGACAGCTAGTTACCTCAGATTGATGCTGTGATGTGCAGTAAGAACTCAGATCTCGTATACATGGAGCTGCTCAAGGCCCACCTCCGAAGCTATCTGCAGTCTCCAATGAAAGTCAACAGTGCTTTATCACCCATGCTGCAGCCATTATGCTAGCGTTGTGTAGGGACCTCAGGATAGGATGAGAGCACTGAGGAGTGGACAAAGCTGATTAGTTTATGTTTATTAGCAGCATGACGTGATTTCATTTATAAATTTGGTTTGGAATGTTTATTTTCTGGTGGCATTCATTGTTACATTGTGGTGAAGAGGGTGATGTGATGGTCAGAACTGAGTTTTGGTGATTATGACTACTGGCAACGTACTAGAATTAATTCTTCACGTACAGCCTGAGGAGTCTAAGTTGTTGCTTCATCTTCCCCCTTGCCCCACCTTCCTGCTTCTTCTCTTCCCTCTTCTGAAGCAGTTATTCCTGTAAGCAACCTCATCTGATAGCTCTTGGCAAGGATTGTCTCACCAAAATGACAAAGTTGTGCAACATGCAGCAGGCATCCAGAAAATGTCTGGCCTGCCCTGCCCATTGATTATGGCAGGGTTCCTCCACAGCAGGTTAGGCAGCAGAGCTGTTACTTTATCTCTCTTATCAGATGCCTTGAGGCTCTCATTGCATGTGTGTCTTGCGTGTATATAGGTGTTGTGAATCCAGATCACATGCCACATCACCAACAGATGGCCTTTGTTGGCCAATGGCCACCCTTTGGTATGTTCTGGTGGCTGAAATGCAGAATGAAGGCATTGTAACTGATACCAGGATAATGGGAATTGATCTGTCACACGCACCAGCTGAATATTGTGGGAGGAGAATCCCTTTTGGTTTCAGTACATGGAAGAGTTAACATGTGGTACAAAGCAATGGCGTCCAGTTAATGACAATGTCCACCATTAGTGAAAGTGTGTACTCATTCAGCCTGTTTGTCTCATGAAAGGGAGAATAGAATGTTATTATCTTTCTTTGCCTCACAGCCTCATTGATTTCTCTTATGCAACAGTGGACAGCAAATCTCAAGTTCCTGTTAATGTCTCTGGCTCAATGTTTAGCAGAAATCTGGATGAGCAGTGCAACAAATCTTGTCTCTTGATTGGCACTTGCAGATGCCAAAACGACTGACTATGGATTAATAGTTTTTAAATTCCTTTAAGCAGGGGAGGATTACTACTCAACCATTTTGCAAGCTGAATTTCTGATTAGAGGAATGAATTGTTGGTGCTTTGGTTATTAGTCGACTGGATATCTGTACTGAGGTCTCCACTTTTCACAGTAGATCTCATTGACTCCAGTAAAAGACGAGAATAAAAATCCAAGTTTGCAGATGATACATGTAAACATAGGAACATGTATAGACCATTCAGCCCTTTGAATATCTCTCTAATTCCCACAAGTTTGTTTAGGCTAACATTACCCCCAGTGTACTTATTTAAAATGTAAAATGACTTTATCAGAAATATCAGTGCTACAAAACCAGCAGCCTTCTAACGACTGGTGCGTGACCCTGTAGAGTAATTACTAATATTAATTAAACACTGTAGGCTGAAGGAAATACAAGCTATTCCTTTGGATCAGAATGATCTTAAATTTCACACGGTGTAATGTTCCTAGTTTCACAAAATGCTATTCATTCCACTGATCCTTTGCTGTAAATAGCACCACAGAGAGCTTGCCAGTTTGCTTATATGATTATGTTTTTCCTTTTGGTTTTATTCATAAAGGGATTGATAATTGTGAAGGTTTTCATCTTATGAGTGTTATGTTTCAGCATTTCTTTTCCATTTGATTACAGAACAGGATCAAATTCGACTTTGGATGTTAGTGTACATTTTACACTGTCAGCTTGACTATTTGTTAAACACTTCTCTGGGTTTTAGTTCTGATTAAAGGCAGTGGTGATCACAGAGCCCCTACAGCACAGAAACAGGCCATTCAGCCCAATAAGTCCACACTAAGCCTCAGAGCATCCCACCCATCCCCATCCCCATAACCCTGCATTTCCCGTGGCTAACGCACCTAACTTACACGTCCTTGAACACTATGGGTAATTTAGCATGACCATTCCACCCAATTTGCACAGCTTTGGACCGTGGGAGGAAACCCACGCAAACACAGGGAGAACGTGTAAATTCCAAACAGACAGTGGCCCAGGGTAGAATCAAACCAAGGTCCCTGGTGATTTTTTTTAGATTCCCTACTGTGTGGAAACAGGCCCTTCGGCCCAACAAGTCTACACTGACCCTCCGAAGAGCAACCCCCACCCAGCCCCATTCCCCTACATTTACCCCTGACTAATGCACCTAACACTATGGGAAATTCACCTAACCTGTACATCTTTGGACTGTGGGAGGAAACCAGAGCACCTGGAGGAAACCCATGCAGGCACGGGGAGAATGTGCAAACTCCACACAGTCAGTTGCCCAAGGCAGGAATTGAACCCAGGTCCCTGGCGCTGTGAGGCCGCAGTGCTAACCACTGAGCTGCTGTGCTGCCCATTGGTTGGAATTGAAAGAAAACTATTTAAAACAATTTAAAAGTAGAAAATGAGTAAATTAGGGAAAAAAGGAAGGAAATAGTTGCTAATATTTAGGAGATGGCACAAGGGATTCAAATTTATATTAAAACAATTGTTTTTGCTCGATCCCGGGTTCTCATAGGCTTTTTAATGTCGAAAAAGCATAAAGAGAAAAATCTCCTTTACCTTTGTGTTCACTGATAAAACAGAATAAAATACACAATACTTGTTAAGATAAATTTTATAATTATTATTCAAGAAAAGAATATTTATAATACAATGATTAATACAATCAGATTTATATCATTTTAAACTGTACTACATTTATTTGCAGTAGATCTTGTTTTAAACCAAATTATTTTACCCAATGGATTTCTATCTATACAACAAAATGCTGTTAACTGTTGAGACAAATTGACCAAATGAAGGAAGCAATCAACTGTGTTGCTGTAGAATAGTTAGTAACCAAACAATTGTTAATAATTGTAGAAAGGAAATCCTATACTTTTATTTGTCTCTCAAAAAAGTTTCATTTTTATTGAAATGATTGTCAGTGCATACAATGCTGGTGAACAGTACGCCGCGTTTCATGAAGATATCTTATGCCACACAGTGTGACAGATCATTTGAATGTACTGGATGTGTTTCTCATATCATTCTTCTTTGGCAGGGGAAGGGGAAAAGGGTAGTAAAAGCTAGATGCTTCTAAAAGAGCATGGAAATTATAAATCTAGGTAACCTATATTGATCCTGCAAAACTCATTCTTGGTGATCAGACAAGCATTCAGTGTAAGGTCAACTGACGACTGCATCCATAGAAATAGATGTCCAGGTATCAGTTTCTCCAGATGAATGTTTGGCTAAGTGCCAAAGTTGATAAGGCAGTCAGCTCAATGGGATTCTCTTGAAGTGGAGTGATAACTTAGCCATCTTCATGGGGTTATAATTACTGTTTCCTTTGTTAGTTTGTTTTTTCAGTATCTGTGAGCTGAATCTTTAGTGAGATTCATGTTGGGCAGTCTGCCATGGTCCATGTTGATTTTTCTCTTGCAATGTTTCATTCTTTACCTCCGCAGTATTTCTGGCACTGAAAGCCAGGAATTGGGACTGCCACTCTTCGGCTCCACGACTATAGTATGGCCCAGAAAGGGAAGCTGGAACAGTGTTTTGCCAATGAGAAGTTGGTGGGTGGTGTGTTTCCTTCTGACCACCAAAGGAGGCCAAGGTACCAGACAAAATCAGCATGTCAAGTGGTGTCCTGGGTGAAAAGCAATACTCAGCAAAGCCGTAAGGAGGTTAATGACTTTCTGAGCATTACCAGGGTATGTCCCACCATTTTTTCTTTGGGCACCAGGATGGAATGGCCATGCGAGTCCTGCTACAGCAGATAACAAAGTTTGACAATGATATACTGGGACTGCACTGGTTCTCTGAAAACTGTAGATAATGACAGCAAGGCTAGTAGATCTGGAGTCTGGTCATTCTTCTTTGTCTCCTTTGTGATCTTCACATGCTGGTTCCCCTCTGGAGACAGTGTCATAACTGCTGGGTGTTATTGTTGTTCCTTGGTTTCGTGACAACATTGTAATTGATGTATTCTTAAACACTGCCTTTGCATGTTCAGCAAGGCCACAAGCAATCCTCCAAGCTCTGGTTCCACCTCAGAATTCAGAGAAATATACATGAGTCATAAAATGCTAACGTGAAGATAAAGCAACTAATTAGGAAGACAAACAGAATATTGGCCATTATTGCAAGGAGAATGGAATGGAATACAAAACTAGGGGAATGTCTTGCTGCAACTGTACAGGACATGGAGGAAAAAACACCTAGAATACTATATATTGTTTTGGACACCTTACTTAAGGAGGAACAAATTGCAATTGAAGGCAATTCAGAATTAATTCACTAGGATGATTCGAGGATGATGGTTTTATGTTAGAGTCATAGAGATGTACAACACGGAAACAGACCCTTCAGTCCAACTCGTCCATGCCGACCAGATATCCCAACCCAATCTAGTCCCACCTGCCAGCACCCGGCCCATATCCCTCCAAACCCTTCCTAATTCATTTACCCATCCAGATGCCTTTTAAATGGTGCAATTGTACTAGCCTCTACCACTTCCTCTGGCAGCCCATTCCACACACGCACCACCCTTTGCATGAAAAAGTTGCCCCTTAGGTTTCTTTTATATCTTTCTCCTCTCTCCTTAAACCTGTGCCCTCTAGTTCTTGACTCACCTATCTCAGGGGAAAGACCTTGTCTATTACTCTATCCATGGCCCTCATGATTTTATAAACCTCTATAAGGTCACCCCATCAACCTCTGACGCTCCCAGCCTATTCAACCTCTCCCGATAGCTCAAATCCTCAAACCCTGGCAACATCCTTATAAATCTTTTCTGAACCCTTTCAAGTTTCACAACATCCTTCCAATAGGAAGGAGCCCAGAATTGCACACAATATTCCAAAAGTGGCCTAACGAATGTTCTGTACAGCCACAACATGACCTCCCAATTCTTGTACTCTGTACTGTAACCAATAAAGCAAAGCATACCAAACACTTCCTTCACTATCCTATCTACCTGCGACTCTACTTTTAAGGAGCTATGAACCTGTGTTATCAGGAAAAATTGAGCAGATTGGGTCTATGATGATTGACATTTAGAGGAAATGAGAAGTAATCCTCTTGAAACATGTAAGATGTTGAGGTAGCTCAACAGGTAGTTACTATGAGGCCATGTCTGCTGAGGGGAATGTGGAACCAGGGCCACAGTTATTGAAAGACAGGAGATCCCATTTAAGGTAGAGATGAGGAGGATTTTCTTTCTCTGAGGGTTAAGGTTTCCAATTTTCTTCCACAGAGGACAGTGAAAGCTGAATCATTGAATATATTCAAGGCTGAGTTAGACTCATTTTTGATTGACAAGAGAGTCTTATGGGGAGCAGGCAGGAAAATGAAGCTATGATCATAGTCTGATCAGCTACACAATGGCTGAGCAGGTTCGAGAGCCAAATTCTGTTACTAATTATTTTGTTCCATTGAACCAGAAGCCATCAACGAGAAGACCATATACTATGTAGAATATGTATGTGATTGCTATATGTTTGATATGCTATAATTTAGGAGACAAATTGATTCTGCTTTTATTTTATGATACAACAGTTATGAAGGCAATATATTGTTTGCAATGCTTAACAAATTTCTCCTATTTAGTGCATATTAGTCTAAATACTAGCACCACAAAGGTACTTACATAGTCAGGCTTTTGAAATACTTCCTTTTTGTGAAACCTGGACAGTTTTGAATATACTATCCCATTCGCCATACATTCTGGAGTGAGTCTCTGTATTCTATGAATATTACCATTGAAGTAAATAAGAATTTCTAAGATTGAGTTAACATTTATTCCCACATATTTTTGAGGGAAATGTTCACATAATAATTAGAGATTTAGATCATGTATTAGGCAATAGTATGCACAGTTGTGGGAGAGGGAAGGAACTGAAGAAGTAAGTGAAAATAACATTTGAGCCAAAAATACTTTTGTACTGGTTTATTATAGCCTTCAAAGCTTCAGGGAAATGTGTACAAAGAACTGGGTTTATCTGCCTAGCAGTTACACAAACATTCTTAATATTTTTTTGCGTGACTAACAGAAGCTTAATGAGCCAAGTTTAATAAAAGTATATGGCAGGCATGTATGATAACAATGACATTACATAGCGCTTCCTGGAATAAAGCTATTTAAAGTGCATGGGATTAGAATATTGAATGTTATAAAATGCATAGTTCATAAACACAAAGCAATTCAGGACAATTGTAGGTAATGGTAATACAGGTTACATGAGAGCAACTATTCAACAAAAATAACATCTGAACCTGAATCACCAGTGAGTGTAATATATATAAGATTTGGTTAAAGTGAAAACGATGTTATGTAAGACATTTCGTGCAAACCTTTGATTTACTATTGCAAACATGTGCTGGACTTTGCGATTCCTGTTGTTTAAGGGTCTGAAAGAGTGAATACATATTTGGAAAGTAAGTACCAACAGCCTCTGTAGCAATATAAGGCCTTATTCAGAAAACCTGTAAATTGTTTTAGTAACGCACTAAACTTCATATTCTTTACTCATCAAAACTCTTCTGATTAGACCAGAAAGGTGGATATCCTAATTTTTACTCAGTCATTTTGACCTTTAAGGAATGCACATGTACACGTTGACAATGTTGCACTCCTGTCATAATTCACAGTGAGCAATGGGCCAGCACTGTTTCTAACTGATGTCATCTAAGATAAATTAGAATTTAAAGCTTCAAGTAAAACCAGGGTAAAAGTATGTTGGTGACCCAGAAGACTTTGGGAGAAACAGATGCTGCTGATTGCTGACAACAGCAAATTCCACACACCCTGTTGGCAACACTCAATGCAGAAGAATACATTAGAGAGTGACAGAGGAACCATTTCAAACCTGACTGAAGATACACAGGATCAAGAAAAAAAACCATACAGCTCCAAAGCAGAGGTACAGACTGTTGTTTGACAGTGATCTGTGGAAAACTGAGTTGAGGCAGTGAGCCAACCAAATATCTCTTGTTAGGGCATGCTGTAAATGTAATGATTTAAACAAGTTAATTAAGGTTGAAAAGGCAGTAATTTTTAAGTGTTGTAGCTCCAATTGGGCATCACTGCAATATTGCATGAATACCATGAGGCAGTGCTAGAGAAATGGGAAGAGAGTTATCAGAGGGTATATCAGAGAGCCAGGGAAATCACAGCCAAGCAATGGGCAATTTGAACAGGTATGCAATTCTAGTCTAACACAGAAATTCTTTTAGGAAACAGGAAGGATACAACAGGTCTCTGAACAATGCTCGGAAACAAAGAAATCTTCCAGTGCAGTGGACAAGCATAGGAAAACCTTAGATAAAGAAATAAATTTATTTACATAAACAATTGGAAATACAGCAAATTATGTTATTGTTCTTTAAGGGACAAATGAAACATCAGACAAGTTCAAAGAGGTATGAAAGCTTTTGACAATTAGTTGTCCTCGGGAACTGATAAAATTCTTAAAATAGCAAGATTAAACAGAGAGCATAGCATCTAGGTGAATTTATAGATGACTTAATTAATGATCTCAACTGGCATGTGGTAAAGTACAACTTTGGTGACTTAACATGGAAACATTGAAAGTATCACCCCTGCATTCAGTTTGTCTATCTCTATAGGTACAGAGGCAATGCTGTTAGGAGTGTTAGGAGAGAGTTCCAGGATTTTGACAGTGAAGGAACAGCAATATAGGTCGTGTTCCCTGCCACACCCACATGGCTACATGGTAGAGTCACAAACTTGGAAGATGCTGACAGAGGAGCCTTGATGAGGCAATGCAGTATATGTTGTAGATAACATAGACTGCTGCCACATGTCAATGGTGAAGAAAATGAATGGAGATGATGGCAGGTGGGGTGCCAGTCAAATGGAATGCTTCAGGCAGGATGATATTGTACTTCTTGGGTATTCTTGGAATTGTATCCATCCATACAAGTGAGGGAGTATTCTGTAATACTCCTCATTTGTAGACATGCTTCAGTAAGTGAGGAGGTGAGTTACTCAACACAGAAATCCCTCTGACTTGCACTTGTAGTCACTGTATTTACTTGTCAGGTCCAGTTCATTTTCTTGTGAATAGGGACTTCTAGTATGATGATAGTGGGGAATTCAGGGTAGCTCCTCAGGGTAGTGTATTAGGCCCAACCACCTTCATCTGCTTCATCAATGACCTTCCCTCCATCAATCATAAGGTCAAAAATGGGGATGTTTATTGATGATTGCATGATGTTCAGTACCAATTGCTGCGCCTTAAATATTGAAGCAGTCCATGTTTAAATGCAACAATATATGGACAATATCCAGGTTTGGGCTGACAAGTGGCAAGTAACGTTTGCACCACACAATGCCAGGCAATGATCATCTCCAATAAGAGACAATCTAGCCACTACCTCTTGACATTCAATGGAGTTACCATCACTGAACCCCCCAGTATCAGCATCCTGGGGATTACCATTGACATGAAACAAAATTAGGCTAACCATATAAATACAGTGGCTACAATTGCAGGTCATAGGCTAGGAATATTGCAGCAAGTAACTTACCTCCTGACACCAAAGCCTGTCTACAAGGCCCAAGTCTGGAATATGGTGTAATACTCTCAATTGCCTGGATAGGTGCAGTGCCAACAACATTCAAGAAGCTTGACAACATCCAGGACAAAGTAGCCCACTTGATTGGCACTACATCCACAAGCATCCACTCCCTCCACCGCCAATGCTCAGTAGCAGCACTGTGTATAATATACAAGATGCACTGCAGAAATTCACCAAAGCTCTTTAGATAGCACCTTCCAAGTCCATGACCAGTTCCATTTGGAAGGACAAAGGCAGCAGATGCATGGGAACACCATCACCTGCATGTTCCCGTTCAAACCATGCACCATCGTGATTTGGAAAGATATCGCAATTCTTTCACTGTCGCTGGCTCAAATACTGACAGTCACCTATCTAGGACCTTGTATAGAGGGCAGACCACTGACAAATGGTTTGTGGCATCCCACATAAACAATGTGCAAAACTCCATAAATAAGCCCTCTCCATATACCACATTGACCAGCAACAGTGGGAAGCAAGGCATACAATGGGCTGAGTTTAGAAGTTTCATCAGGAGTGCTGCAGAGAGTTTTGAAAATGAGCAAAAAGCCTGCATTGAAGATAAAACCAGGATAGACCCAATTGGCCCCAGCAGTGGCTACACCTTCACCTCTATCCACTGTGGGGAGAATCTGCCAGTCATGGACTGTCCTGAATGAGTGAAGACAATTTTCCTAATATTGTTATCCATGAAGAAATGCCAAGAATTGGATGTTCAATCAAGTCTTTTTTGTCTAAAATGTTAAAATTTGAACAGATAACGAAGTTCTTAAAGGGCACTGAAGCCAAGGATGTCATGGTCAACTGAACAGTAGAGTTTCAAAGTCTTGGATCTGTTTCCTCCAATAATTCTGATTGGCAGGAGAGTGAGAGAACAGGACGCTAAACCTCCAGCCAAGTTTAATGTATTTCTAACTGAATATGTGACTTTAAGGGCCAGAGCTTCCCAACCTGAAGTGGGACCAACTTACGTTGGGAAGGATTTACAAGTCCCTGCATCAGAATTTTTATCCGAATGGAAAAGGGACATATCATGCAACTGCAAGCTATTATTTCAATATAGCCTGTTCCATTCTAACAAGAATGAAGTGCCATACCTTCTCTCAGCAAACAAGAAGAATATGATCATGCCTTACATTTGTTTTCAATTTCCAGCTGACTTTACCAGTCTGTTGCTTTCTCCATAGGCATATTGCCATCCATTCAGCACACTTCTTCTCCTGTAGTATAAGTTGTTGTGATCATTTGAATTTTGGCATTCTCATATTTGTGATGAGTGCAAAATGAAAAGCTTTTGGCAATGTCTCCCTTTTAAACAATATTCAAAAGTAATTCTGTATCATTGCAAGCCTCATCATCATGGTAAACACTGAACAGACTGTTAAATTACATTGCTATTGTGTAATGCTTTCTTTTTAAATTGACCTAGTTTTTTAAATATTTGCCAGCAGCAGGATAATCCTGTTTGGAACTGCTAGAGAGGGTGGAATTGCCAAGAGATTTTGTAATTGTTCAGATAGTAATCTTGATTGATGAATGCTGTTGCAGACTGCTGAATTGTAAAATGTGCTGCTTTTGTAAGACAGCTGTTTATTTAAAATTTTGGTGATATAGCCAATAAAATGTAGCTTTGATGAGGGCTTTCTTTTCCATAGAAATATAACAAATACAACGCTAGGAGATAAGATTTTCAATAAGCGCAGTAACCTAATCCATTCATGCAGCTTTTAGAATTTTTCAGTTGTGTTTCTATGTAATTGTGCATTAAGTCCTGAAGTGGATTTATCTGTGAAGAATAATGCAAAACATGGTTGCTGTAATTCAACAGTACTAAAAAAAGAAGTCTTTTTATTTATATAGATATCTGGATAATCAATGTTTTTATATGCTTGTGATTCTTGCCCTTTACAATATTAATTCAAATTTTATGGGGACATTCCCTTGATTATCCAGGTTAAATTAGCAGTGGCCTGGAATTTTCTGGACTAGCATAAATCAAAGATATGCAAATATCTACATCTAAGTGGATGCCAAGTTGCTTACTATGATTTATATTAAATTTCCTCGGAGTCTCATTAACATATGCTGAAAACATCAAAACCATAAAACAAGCAAAATCAACATCAACAAAATACACTTCACCACTTAACAGTGCTACGCTTTGGAGCACACCATCAGCTTACATGGCAATGCTATTGTCGGTCCACTTTGTGCAACTTGACAAGCACGCATCTCATACATCAGGACAAAGTGTATTTCAGGACTTTCGTTTTGCTGTCTTTGTGCTCACTCATTCTGTGCACAACATTTCTGCCTTACCTTGCCTTTTTGCACATTACCACATCATTCGGTGGGTTTCCTCCCACACTCCAAAGATGTGCAGTTTCAGTAGCTTTGCCATGCTAAGTTGCCCATAGTGTCCATGGATGTGCAGGCTAGGTGGATTAGCTATGGGAAATGCAAAGTAACCAGGAGGGGTCTGGGTGGGATGATTTTTGGAGCATCAGTACGGACCCAGTGGTCCAAATGACTTGTTTCTATGCTGTAGGGATTCTGGAAGGTAAAAGCTCACTATACTTCTGCCTTGCCTTGCCTCTTAGCATTGACACAGAGTCAGGCAGTTTGTCATGTTTGCTGGCAGTGATCAGTCAAAGAGGTGGACATAAACAGAGAATATTAGAGAAACTCAGGCAGCATCTATGGAAGGACTAACAGGTAATGTTTCAAATCTGGTGTGACTTCTTCAGAACTGTTAGACTCAAACTGTTAACCTTGTTTCTCATATAACGAATGCTGTCAGACCTGCAGATTTCTCCAGCATTCTATGTATTGATCTCAGATGTCAGCATCCGCACTATTTTGCTTTGATTATAATCATAGGATCCCTACAGTTTGGAAGCGGGCCATTGGCCCATTGAGTCCACACCAGCACACCCTATCCCTGTAAACCTGCATTTCCCATGGCTAATCCACCTAGCCTGCAAATCCCTGGGCACAATGGACAATTTAGCATGGCCAATCCAACTAACCTGCACAGTTTTGGACTGTGGGAGGAAACGTGTACACAGACACTGGGAGAACTCCACATACAGTGTTGCCCAAGGACAGAATTGAACCCAGGTACCTGGCATGCAAGGTAGCAGTGATAACCACTGAGCCACAATGCTGCCCCATAGGGTTGGACATATTACTGTATGGAACAGTGCTATGTCAATCTCACATCTTTGATATGTGCTGGAAGCTTATGGCAAATACACTCAACATACTTCAATGAAATACCCATGTCCCAAAGTCTAAGGTGAGAAGTCTTCAGTCAAGTCAAGGGGCACTGTCATCAGTCAGTCATCACCATCCAATCAAAATCCAGTAGCTAGGACATGGCTAGGCAGGTGTTAGACAGAGTCATGAGTTCTGTAGCATTTCAGTCCCAGGAATGTGTCAGTCCTGCAGCTGATTAGTGGTAACTCAGTTGAAAACTGCACTGAGATCAGTCAGTGGCCTAGTCACTCATCAGTCATGGCTTTACCTCCAGGTGAGTCAGGGGTGTGAGCCACGGTCAGTTGTGAACAGTGATGAGACCTTACACTACATTGGGCATTAGGGAAAGAGTAACGGTCCCTTAGAGTCCTGACGTGATTTGGCTGTAAGGATGGGTAGCCTGTGTGGCTGGATTCATGAGGTGCTATCACTATGACAGTCTGTCAGACCAGTAATGGTATGAAGTGGCAATGTATTAACGAATGTGAGTTTCTATTTACAATTAAGTGTTGACCATGCCACCTATGTGCCCTCAGAAACTTTTCTTTCATGTTTCCCAATCATCATGTGTACTGAAAAGGGCCACTCTTAGCTGGCAGCATTTGACCATGTGCACAATTGAGCTTTATATATGATGCAAGCAGCAGAACTCCTAGTAGGTCTCAGCAATGGTGAGCTCTTCTGCCATTACTGAGTATACAATAGAGCAAGCACAGTTCTGGAGAGGTGGGTGCATACATAATGAGGTGAGCATTGGAGAATTTCATGAGATAACACACTAGAACTTAGAGAGAAACTTGCCATGAAACCATGAATGACGTGTGGCTAAGGACTGTGCTAATTGTCTGTTCTCAGATACAAGTGTCTGTTCCTTTAATTTGCTTTTCCTTCAATCTCTTCAAAATGATGTGTGTCATATTGGGAGCACAGTGTGGAGAGATTGCAGGAGTATATATCTTTGCAATGACAATGCTTAAGGACTGAGTTAGGGTTCTGTCTTCCTTTATCTAAATCAATTTTGTTTCTTCCTGGATTCAATTTACATGTATAACTTGATGAATCCAGACCTAATAAGGATCCCTGGTTTACTATCTCATCTCTGTGAGTCATCTGAAAGCTAAGTCCTAATGTATTTTCTTCTACCTGTGATATTCTAGTGTCCAGAGTATCTTTGCATGTGATCTTCTCATTTTTAGAAAGTAACAGTACAGGTCATTCTGCTATAACGCACATTTTGTTAACACTGATTCACCATAATGCGACTGATGAATTGGGGACATTGTTTCTAAAGTGCAAACTTTAATGTGTGTATTAGTTATAACGTGATTCCGGCCCATTGGTTTAAATGGTGCTGCTATTACGCGATTTTCTTATAACACAGGATTGCACAAGAACGGAACTACCACATTAAAGCTGAACTGACTGTAACCACATTTTTATAGTGTTGAAAAATAAATATGCGAAATGTTATACAATAAATCATTTTCTCACCTGTACACATTTCGTTGAACAATAGTGCATGCATTTGAGGGATATGGTATTGACACCATAAAAATAATGGATAAAACTGAGATTATGGAATGAGATTCAGTTTTAAAATCCTTTTTGTTATATTTTTTCTTTCATCTGCATATTCTGGCATATTAATTAATTTAATAAAATGTAAAGCTCAGATCAAGAATCTCTGCACAAAATTAAAAGTACCTAAAATGTGCCAACTGAATCTTCTTTAATATGATGTAACCTGTGCGAATAAGGATCAAATTTATCTCGGCCCTTTTGGAGAAGCATAGTGCCATTTAGAATTTTTAAATGTAGGTGTGATGGTGTGTAAAAAATGGATAACCTCATTGGAACCATAAGGAGGAATTGGCAAATGTATTAAAAGGCATGTTGAGAAGAACTATCAAGAGGAACTCTAAAATATATTTTGGCCTTTGGAACATCATTTTAAATCTTTGGTAAATGTAAGAAGTGCAAAGAAAATAATTTCTTCTTATTTCACTCTGTTGACATAAGCATGATGCCTACCAATACTGGATTAGTGCTGCATGATGGATTTCAGAATCTAATGCTACCACAATGAAGTACCTGCCATGTTATTGTTTGATTGAGACTGACATTTCTAAGTGGTCATAGACATTTTGAAGTGGGACAAGGAACTTTTATGCCTGTTTTTATGATGGATTGTGCATTTGTAACAGGCCCACTTTCTTTCATTTCAGTACAGATACTGAGGTCTGACTTTGGTGGCTATTGGATAGGTTGGCATGATAAGTGTAAACGCAAAGAAAAAGGGTTGGGAGCATGATTTGGCATTAAGTTGTGATAAGGAATAGAATGGATAATACAGTTGGGTGAAGAAGCATAGATATGCATGGGGGGTGCTAGGGGTTATGGTAGTTGGTTGCACAGTTTAAGATAACATGAGTTGGCATACATGAGGCATGAGGAATGTGCAGGGGAGTTAAAGTTTGTGAGGGATGAGGGCTAGAGTGACATTTCTTGTTTTGATTTTTTTTTAAATGCCAACACAATGCATGTGTACTTGGACAGGTTTTCTGCTTAATCTGCCTCTGAATCCAGTAGCCTCTGCATGTGTTCTGGGTCTTCTGGCCCAACTCCCAAAGAACCCCACAACCTCTGGCATTTCATCAATCTGTACAGCAGATTGTAGATGTTTTATATATGACATTGGCTTTACAATAGTTCTGTGTCCTTGGTTAGAAACCTAAGGCCATTTTCCTCCTTGTCAAGGCTGTGGAGCTTGGAAATGTCCCAATTCCATACTTCTGACCAATGAATGAAAATCCAGGCTCAGTCACAGTTAGACAATAGTCACCTGGAGCAGAAAAGCAACTGAAAACAATGACCACTATGCCAGTTGAGGCAAAGAGACTGTTTCTGTGTTATCCATTGAGCAGAATGCTAGAGAGGTGGAACTTGGAGATATTGAAAGATCCAGAAGTCACCAAAGGGTGCCATGCTGATGAATATTAACTCAAAAATATTCAGGAGGTGGAGTGAATGACCTTTCAAAGGAGACTGAAACACTCACACTTGGGGGACAACCTTGTCAAAGTTCTTAAAGAAGCTACAAGGAACTTAACTAAACAAAAATATAAGCAGCCTTTATAAAACAAAGCAATGGGAAACTTGTATCTTCTGGAAAAGAACACTGAGGTAGTAAAGAAAGCTAAAGGTAAAATCTGAATTGAAACATGGCAAGGTGAATCTAATTATCTAGAATGATAACTTGGAAATGTAGCTGGGTGAGATTTTCTGAACAGACCTAAAAGGAAAGGCAGACGTGGAAAAAATGGAAATCAGAAATTAATATCTAAACAGAGTGGTTCAGAATATGGCTTAGAATGTGGTAACCCTGATTTATTGATTAACTTTAGAGAAGAGCAAAATAAATTATTCAACCCATGGGTAAAGATGAATAACACAGGAATTGGTCCTTGGATTATAATTCACAGCTGTCAACTTGCAGAAGCCAGCTGGGTTGCCAGTAATTAGCATTGTTGTTCTTGGAAAAGTTAACCAGAGCAAATCAATTGTAAAGCCTTTACCCATCAGAAATACTTTTTCAGTGTCCAGATGATCCAATGCAGATTTTAAGGAGCTTTTAACCAAGGACATGGAAATACTATACAGCCAACTCCAAATGAAAAAGGAGATCTTCTACACAGATTCATAGAGATTAAAATGACTATTAGTAAAAGAAACTCTTGTTTTCACGACCATTAAGACTGTAAAAACTAGACTTTAGATTCGAATATTCAGTTAGTTGTTAAGTGTTGGCTATAATGTTACCAAGATCTGATGCTAAATGCGACAATGATATATGACAAATAAGAATGTATTACATTGGTAGTTGTAGTGTTTACAATATTATATTTTAATATTAACTTTAGGGACAGGTTATGATTCTGAAACTATATAAAGCAGTTATGTTTTAAACTGCTTTCTTTCAATTTGAGGTAAACAGTATATCCTAGAGTAGGGGATGGGGTAAAATTGAATTGAAATCTGCCAGCGAAAGGCCCATAACATTTCATGACCATGAAGACAGAAGCCCATGTAAATTCAAGATAGTGGAGACAAAAAGGGGGCAGCTGGTCTTGTTGGATACAAGCTCACAGTCTCAATCAGACAAGGAGAAAGAGAGAGACCAAAAAGCAAAATAAAAAACAGCAGCAGCTGTGCCAAACAGGTAAGGATTGTTCCTATCTCAACCCCCAAGTAGAATGCTAGTGAGAACAGGTTTCCTATTTGAACAGCTGTGCTGCTAGTAGTCAGTTTGTTTACATTCTGAAGATTCAGTGAATGGACTTTCTAAGGATGACTAAGAGACTTGCTTTGGTAGGACAGAGAGAAGCGAGCCTATTTGCCATATGTAATTTGGGCTTTAAATGCAAGGTGACATATCCACTGAGTGTAGAGAATGTATAAACATGGAGTGGATTTTTCAGCTATTAGTTTTCAGTCAGTGTTAACTCTAGCTGGTTTGTTACAGTAAAAGTGAAAACTTGGGTGATTATTTCCATTGATTACTGGAAAATGCAGATTTAAAAATAAATCAGAGGTTTGTTACACTAATTGGACATTTTTCCAAAGAGAGCTACTGAATTTGCATTGCAGCCCAAGGCCTACAAATTAATAGTAGCAGTGTACATATTCCATATGCCTTGAGAGATTTATGCTGTCAATGCTTTACATATGACATTGGCTTTACAGTAGTTCTGTCAGAAACTTACAGGTAAATTTCCATTTAATTATTCTAAGTTCCCTGTATATCTTTAATACCTTGAATAAACATTCTATCAATGAGGGATATTGAAACTTCTACAGTTCCTACCAATAGTTACAAGTTCCTAGCTGCATTGTGAAATGACTGTAACAATCTCTCATGTTCCAAATTTAAAAACTCCATCTCAGAAATTGTGACCTCCTCACCATCTGTAAAGGGCGATGACATCAACCGCGAATGAAGTGCTTCTTGTTGTCTCCAGAATTTCTGTTTGTTCTTTTTCACTTTGTCTGTGTGTACAGTGTTATCCTCCATTGAAACCACCTAGGATCATGATTTAGAGATGCCGGTGTTGGACTGGGGTGTACAAAGTTAAAAATCACACAACACCAGGTTATAGTCCAACAGGTTTAATCGGAAGCACACTAGCTTTCGGAGCATCGCTCCTTTATCAGGTGGTTGTGGAGTACACAATTGTAAGGTATAGAATTTATAGCAAAAGTTTACAGTGTGATGTAACTGAAATTATACATTGAAAAATACCTTGATTGTCTGTTGAGTCTTTCATCTGTTCGAATACCATGTGTAAATCACAAAACTATTTTTTAAAAGTTGCATTCTCAGGTTAACTGTAACAATTAGTGTTAGCTAGGCAATATGTTGAAGGGGTTAGCCCCCTGTGTTCTCTGTCTGTGCAATGGTGTTGAGACTAATTCTAATCTAAAAAGTGAGATAACAGAGTTACCTTGGGTTCATGTCACACTACAGGTGACCACCATTGCGCTACACACATACACACACAAGAATACACATATACACAGACACTCACACACACCCTTACAGACACACACACACTCCCACACTCACACATGCATCCTCTCAGAGACTTAGACCACTCTACACTCACACACGCACATATACACTCTCTCTCACAGACACTCACAACCCCCCACCCCTCCTCCACACACACACAGATACACTTATACACAACCACGCACACAGACACTCACACACACCCTTACAGACACATACACTCCCACACTCACACATGCATCCTCTCAGAGACTTAAGATACTCTACACTCACATACACACACACACATATACACTCTCTCTCACACTCAACTCCCCAACTCAGACAAACAGATACACAAACACAAAGACCCACATGCACACATATACATATACATTTGTGGGGTGAATATGTATTTGCAGAGTTACATTGTACTTTGCTCAAAACTGCATGATTCATGTAAAACTCTGTTATCTCACTTTTTAGATTAGAATCAATCTAAACACCATGGCACAGACAGAGAACACAGGGGGCTAACCCCTTCAACATATTGTCTAGCTAACACCAATTGTTACAGTTAACCTGAGAATGCAACTTTTAAAAAAAGGTTTTGTGATTTACACATGAAAGAAGTGAAACTATCATGGTATTTGGACAGATGAAAGACTCAAGAGACAAACAAAGTATTTTTCGATGTATAATTTCAGTTACATCACACTGTAAACTTTTGCTATAAATTCTGTGCCTTATAATTGTGTCCTCCACAACCACCTGATAAAGGACCGATGCTCTGAAAGCTAGTGTGCTTCCAATTAAACCTGTCGGATTATAACCTGGTGTTGTGTGATTTTTAACTTTGTACACCTAGGATCATATAGAATGATTATTTATTGTTACATATACTTGGGATGAAACACAGCATCAGTTGTGTTTGCAGAAACACCACTTTTCTTCACAGCCAGGCTACATTTATACCTTATCCTGTGAAAGTGCTTTTGAGTGGAAAATAACTGGGAGCATAATTAAATAAATGCTAAAGCCAAATAAATGATATTAGGAAAAATCTACTGCTGCTCTGCACATAACAGAAAATGGCAATACCATGATTAAGATAGTACTCTAATCATTTTCTGCATAATTACACTAAGAAGGCATAATTAAAGACCAATAAAATAAAGGGTAAAGAGAAAATATCAGCAGGAGACTCACTGGCATTTGGTGTCCCATTATAGGGATCTGTGAAACTGCATAATAAGACATTCAATATCTCCTGATTTCATTTCTTCTTCATTGTCATTTTTCTTTAAGCATAAAATCTATTAACCCATAGATGTGCAATCAGGTGAACATGGCTCTTTATGATTCAGAAACAGATACAAATGGATGACTTATAATATGAGCCAACTTTGTTGTTCCAAAACTGACAAAGAGTAATTTAAGTGGCAGTAGTTTAATGAAGCATGTTAATGAAGCCCGGACATCAATAATAAATGAGCAAACATGAGTATGTTTCAAGTTCTCAAGTCAACAGTTTAGCCTATGCTATGACTTTATTGAAAGTAGCTGCAAGATGGCAGGCCCCAGTCAGCAACTCATGGTAAAGGTTATGTGACTACAGCAGATCCATACAGATTGAGGCAGAAATGCAATCAGACTGCTCCATTGGATTTGTGCCCCTTTTGGGAACCAACTGAACCTCATCTTCCATTGGAATCAATACACCTGTGGACTGCTGCAGTGTCGTGTCCTATCTCTTGGCGAGGAGGCCCACGTTCAGGTTCCACCTGTTCCAAAGGTGTGTAATGACAAGTCTGGACAGGTTGATTAGAAAATAAAAATACATCTAGAGACTGTTCTGATTTTATCCCTGTCTCTTTCCCTATCCTTCCTATTTTTTGTTCTTGCACTGCCCCTAGTGGGAGTGCTTATAATACATTCATTTTTAAAATTAATCAGATGGTTTATTGGTGACAGGTTTAACATTTTGAAAAAGGCCTAGATTGGGTAAAGTTAACTGCAGATTTCTTGTAGCCAGTTGCACTGTCCCTACCTCTGGGTTAGAAGGTCTGGGCTCTAAGTTCCTCCTGACTTGTGTCATAATGCATCTGAACAGGTTGATTAAAAATACCTGCAGTCAGATACAGTCCAAAAGTAGTTCACTTCAGGCTCTTGTGGCACAGTGATAGTGGCACTGTCTGTGAGCCAGAAGGTCTGGGTTCAAGTCCCACCTACCAGATATGTACAATGTGTCTGAGCATGTTGATTAAAAATGTTTAAAGTTAGCTGTGGTGTAAGGTTCCATCTATACAAGTTGAACAATGTTTTAATGTTCTCAACTTAACAATGCAACTCTGCACATTCGTGTCACATTTCCATTTCCTGTTTTCACTATCATATTTTTTGATCATATTTCCAGGGGGTGCTAATTGACATAAAGGTTGCAGAACTATAGCAACACAGTTGGGATCCTGCTGCCCATGGCATGCGAGTGTTTGGCAATCCTTGTGGACAAGTTGGCAGCTGCCCTGGAGAGTTAGGTGCAGAATACAGACTCTGCTGGATATCTGCATAAACCTGAACTCCATTTCTCCAACTATTTGTGCCCAGCACCAACAGTAAGGCAATAGGGGGCTAAGAGACCTCAACTTCACTCCAGATGCCTCCTCCTCACTAGGACACAGGGCTGTGCCAGTAGGCACACAGACGGAGGTGGAAATGCTCTCAGGACACTCCTGGGGTGGACAAACCTTCCACCATTCCCCCCCCCCCCCCCCCACACACACACACACACACACGCATCCTGCCATCCTAAGCAATGTGGGGGCGGGAGTACCTGCTTTTGGGAGGACATGTTCAGCATATCTGAGCCTTCTAGACACACACACACACTTCTGGGGTTGCCCAACCAAAACCCTAAATTCTACAGGTTCCATCATAATGCAGGCTTCCTCCACCCCAAGAGCAGACCCTGGGACTGTGCTGAGAGATAACAGAAGGGAAAGAAAGAAGAGTGCACTGAGAGCACATAGGTGGTGCAAGTGCCATTTCATTGTCAATGTGTTGCCACTTCTGTTAATACATGTAAAGTTTTCAACATTAGCTGTGTGAGCAAAGGTCTGACCAACAACATGCATAACTTTGAAGATACAGAGCCCGGCCGGTGCTTTGTGTTGCATGAGGTTCTGTAGTCCCAGTATAAAGTGAGCAGCACCTGCACCCCATACAGGCTATGGGGAATGGAAGGTGCTTGCTACTTTGGCAATTAGCTCTAAGGGGTAAAGTATATTAAAACACAATGCAATGTGAGACAGCATAGGAACAAAGTGAATGAGCACTGAAATCTATCCTGGTTGAATCTATGAGCTGGATAGCAAGTGTCCTTGCAGCAACAGTGCAATGAAAGGTGCTGGTGCACACAAAAGTGCAGCATTGAAGTGCAGGACAGTACTGTAAATGTGCTGTAAGGTTAAACTAGGTAAACAGCATATTTACATGCAATTAAGTCTGTAGTACCCATCTGACTGTGGAAATCCTTTGACTGTCTTTCCCTGTTTCAGTGAGGTCTCTTTCTTCCACAGACACTCTTTGCTCGAGACAGTGTCCGCTCAACTACTTGAGAACCCCTGGCCAGTACCCTCCCTCACTGTCAGTAAAATCTGGTATGTTTCAGATGTCCCGTTTCATGGATAGGTTGTGAAAGTGCCCATTGCCTGTGGTATGTGCCTTGAAATGTTGGTGCCAGTTGTCCAAAGTGGAGGTCCAGAGGATCACACAGTGAGCTGCAGTCACCAGGAAACTGCTCCCACTTACTTGTCAGGAATTATTGCTGTTTAGTTTCTTTCCAGCAGGTGGGAGAATGGTTTGGAGATGTCGGTGTTGGACTGGCGTGTACAAAGTTAAAAATCACAAAACACCAGGTTATAATCCATCAGGTTTAATTGGAAGCACTAGCTTTCTGAGCACCGCTCCTTCATCAGGTGGTTCAGCGGCACTCTGAAAGCTAGTGCTTCCAATTAAACCTGTTGGACTATAACCTGGTGTTGTGTGATTTTTAACATGGGAGAATGGGAAACTATTATAATGAGGTCAGATTCACTAATATTGAATTGAATTGAATTTATTGTCACGTGTACCAAGGCACAGTGAAAAGCTTTGTCTTGCAAGCAATACAGGCAGATCACAGAGTTAAGTAGCATAGATAAGTAAATAATAGGTAAACAATGGCAAAAAACAAAACAGTAGCTAAACAATGGTACTTGCCACTGACTTTGAAGAAAGCTATTCATAAATATCTACAGATCTTTGGGAGTTAGTTCACCCGTTTCCTAACAGCAGCAGCAGTGATATCAGCAAGGAGCCAACCAAATTGGGATAGTTTCACAGAAAGTTTAAAACACTCAATATCATTCACTTTTAAATGAAAATTTCAGCCACTGAAATATGTTTGGATTAAGATAGAAACTAAACTAAAGACAAGCAAACTTTAGAAAAATTAGAGGCACAATGGGGATATTTGACATTCCACAAATATAACACTAGCTTTTCGGGGACTGTCAACAAGTCTGAAAGTAATTATGAGGTTAGAAAATCTAGCTGCATCTCATTAGCAGTGAAAGTTACAACAGGAATGGAAGGTCAAATTCCAAGAAGTCAATTCAGTTGATTTCTAATGATTGTGTTAGGGGGTGAGTGTGTGTTTGTGCATTGGGTAGGGTACATCTATGTGGAGAATGTCAAATCACTGGAAATAGCGTTCAGTTTTCTGCATCATTCTGTGCATTTGTGGACTCCCAAAGTTGCTGTCAGCTTTGTTGGAGTAAAGATGTTGAATGCCAACTATTTCAACTTCATTATCACAAACCAATCCAATGTAGCTGTTTGACAAGTTTGATTCCCAATTATTTTCCTCTCTATTATACTTTAGTGGTTTAAAGTTTATTTGATTTGAAACAAATTTGTATCCCTAAGTATACAAGGATAAATCTTATGTTTTGTTTTCAAATTACATACAACCTAGGAGAGTTGGGTTGATGTTTAAAGTTTTAGTTTAGTCACTTAAGGGAAACTTGTGAACAGATTATGGCAGAATGTGTTGATCGTGAGCTCTTTATCTTTGATTTTCTATCCATTGTTGATAACGGAAGAAACATGGGCAGAGATTTTTGAAATGTTACATGCTGCATGCAAAGTGCTGTCAATGATTTAGAATCTTGGATAGTTGTGATATTGATGCAAATGTGCTGATTAAATTCTTGCAAGGAAAGCTTGGCAAGATAATTTGTAATATTAAAGTTTATATACGTTCGTATTCAATCTTTCGGTGTTTTGTAACTCTTTTCTATTAACCCTGAAACTAAATATTGGTTTGTTTGTTTAAATGTGTATTGAGGATGGAAATATTAAATACACTTTGTTGAGTAGTACATACTCTTTCACTATTCCTGAGGACTTTTTTCTCCTTTATTACACTTACATTGTAAATTTAGTAAAATTTAGTTGCCAGGTGTTGCATTTCTGTTATCATATCAGATGAATATTGATGGAAAACTACTGAAGGTCCTCTGCATAAACCCTTGAGTTAATAAGTTTCCTGAGCATTTAGGAGAGCCGTTTTCTAGCATTGGGACTCCACCTACTTTACATCTGATACATGTTCCCGTGAATTGACCATGATTTACTACAAGATCATCAAACATCATTCACATGGTGCCACAGCAACAACACAATATCATTTGCTTAGTTTTCCAGAAATTGTGTTGGATGCAATCAAGCTGAAATTCACTCCTAACTCCATCAGATTGGAGGATGTGGAATAGTATGAGCAATAACTTGGATGACTATCCTAACTTGGATAATCACTTTTGTAAAATTCTTCACTATAATAAAAATGCACTGTTAGGATACAGGTCAATAAACCAATTGAAATTTGCATTTCTATGCATTAAGATCTGCAGAAGCACATGATTCCTTCCTTGGTTTGCAGCAAGCCAAGTACCCTCCAAACAACAGTTAATCAGCAGAAACATTCAACTCAATAGCTTCATTACAAAATTTGAACTGGGGCAAGAAAGAGAAGATTAGCCACAGAATTCCTTAAAATGATGCCTGTAGAGACATGCAGTTGCAATGTTAACAATTCAGTGGGAGTCTGCAAGGTTATTGCTTATTTTAGATGCTGAGAAAGGAGGAAGTGAGGGGAGGTTATCAGAGCATTTAATTTACTCTTTTCACACACTGTAAATAATGTGCACACTAAGAATTCTATTTATGATGCTATAAACAGTTTGCTAAATTTGTATAATTTATGCTTTAGCTGAAAGATAATTTAACAAATTCCACAATATCCATCCATTTGGCTGAAAAGCAGAACAACCTTTTTGACAGGCTGCAACATGAGTGAGCTGAGAGCACTGTCTGTTCTGTCCAATAGCAGTTTCAGGTTTCTGAGAAACACATGATAGCAAATAATATAATCTATTACTATCATTCTTTCTGTCTCTGACACACCACCAGTGATAAGACCAAGTAATGTATAGGTGACCTTCCCTGAAACATTGAATTATTTTAAAATCAAAATAATACTTTCAAAGTAGATGAAATATTAAGGACCAGAAATTGGGCTCACTTGTGACCATGCTGGGGCACCAGCAGGGTCCTTTGGGATCCAAAGTGATGTACACTGAATGTAGTTTTGGGACAAATCACTGGACATTAGCTTAGTGAGGGTAACAGTTCAAAGGTGTAAATGCAGTGATCCATTGCTAGAGATGTGTTTTATTTTATTCTTTCATGGGATATTGGTGTCGCAGGCAAGACCAACATTTGTTACCCATCCCTAATTGCCCTTGTACTGAGAGGTTTGCTAGGACCAGGAGACCAGGCTGGGTAAGGATGGCAGAACTTCTTCCAAAAGGACAGTAGAGAACTTGATTTTTTTTTGAAACAATTAATGTCAGTTGACAAAGTCATCATCAATGAAATTGGCTTGAAAAATCCAAGACGTATTAATTGAACTTAAATTACAACAGCCGCATGGTGGGATTCAAACCCAAGTTGTCACAATATAAGTTGGATTTCTATTGCATTGGCATTACTCCTGCAAGACCATCTCCCAGTATATATAGCTGGTATACATGGTCATGGTCTCATTCTGTATGCAACATTGACATAGTGTCAGCAGTGCCATTTTGGAGCTCAATGTTCCAGCAAATATTCTTTTCTAACTTTACACATCTAAACACTTGTTAAGCAGCATAAAGGATGCACACAATGCTATTAATGGACCCTGTAAAATTAATAAGAATTAATTACTTGTGTAAGTTTCAAGTGTGTTTTGTCAACTGCCTTTAATTGCTAATTGAGTTCATTTGGCTATTTTTGCAAGTGTTATTGTTTTCTATAGTTGCATCAAGTTGCAGAAGTATACAGGGAGGCTTATGGCAGATATTGATGGAACTTCTGTTGATTTCAATGCTTCTAAATGAACCAGTTGCCCCTGGTCACAGCTGCACTAGTGGACATTTTTCTTAAAATACTGTAGGATTCAGCTTATGTTTCAATTTTAGTTATGGTTCAGCTATGTAATTTGTAATCGAGGCATTAATACTATATTCCGTTTAATTATTGTGAATGAAAGTTACTGACATCATGCGGTTCTTTGTCTGTAGGCGCATGGCTGTGTTCACTGTATTGCCACCTTGCCTCAGGTTAAAATAAGCAATTGGTTTTATGGCACAAGTTACAAACTTGGAGCTAGAGGAAACACACTTATAATCTGGTATAAATTGTAAAGACTTTGTGAAGTGAAAAAGTTTATTAATTTGAAGATATGGTTCTAAGTCTTAGAATATGTTGTAGCTTTTGGAACTTAAATGTTTTAAAAGAGGAGTAGTCAAGGTAACAGGCTAAGCACTGATGTGTGTGTTGAAGCAACTTGTACCTTTTTGTTACTTTTTAGTTAACTTGGTACAGGCAACAGCAGTCATTAAAATCCTCTATTAACTAGGAGGTATTTTAACTAAAAGATATTGATAGCTTTGGAATCCTGAACATTTAACTGAAGATTTAACACAAACTGTGGCTTGTAAGAATTAATAAGCCTTAGGTGGTTAAGTGCACAGAAAGAAAGTGAAGATAGAAGAACAACTTCAGTCAGTATACCCAGTCAACCAGAAGTCACAAGTTGGTGTTTAGAAGTGAACCAATTTAATCACTGCATTATTAAATATCATTACTTTCTATTTAGTAGTAGTGCTGAAAATGTGTTGCTGGAAAATCGCAGCAGGTCAGGCAGCTCTTCTTCGGGCTCATGCCCGAAACGTCGATTCTCCTGCTCCTTGGATGCTGCCTGACCTGCTGCATTTTTCCAGCAACACATTTTCAGCTCTGATCTCCAGCATCTGCAGTCCTCACTTTCTCCTATTTAGTAGTAGTTTCTACTTAATAAATTCTTCTGTGAAACTTCAGAATGCATACTAATACCTGGAAGTGGTCATCTATCTAGTTGGAACTGGCAAGTCTTTGGATTTGTTCTATCAAACTCTCTATAATGAAATTGGCTTAAGTCTTAAAAATAAAAATTTATTGAACTCTTCAGATCTTGCAATACAGCATAATTTGGAAAATGAATAGAGACCACACATAGCATCACAAGCTGCTGGAAGAGGATGTGGGAGAAGGACTTACACTGGGAGGTTCACTTTAATGTAAATCTCTCTATTTATCGATAGCTAGCTACTTTTCATTTTCTCTTGACAGTGATGTGGAATGAGTACATCGCTTTGTTAAAATCACAGGCTTTCCTTGGTGCAGACTTTCATTGGCTACATGGCTTTGTTGATGTTGCTTGTCAACACTGACAAGTACCAGTACCAAAAACAAATCTATTCCCCAACATCCAACTAGTGTGTTATCATAGCAATACCACACTGTACTATCATGCAAGTCATTGCTTAGCAGTCAACTATTTTTCAGCTGTTATGGCAAACTAAAGAATGGTTATTAGGAATCGCAGGATCCTACAGATGATGTGGCTGATATTCTGGTACATGTGCACAAGTAACAAAGCAAATTGCTGAGGGCAGAGCAGTAGATGTGATCTATATGGACTTCAGTAAGTCATTCAACAAGGTTCCCCATGGGAGACTGATTAGCAAGGTTAGATCTCATGGTATACAGGGAGAACTAGTCATTTGGATACAGAGCTGGCTCAAAGGTAGAAGACAGAGGGTGGTGGTGGAGGGTTGTTTTTCAGACTAAAGGCCTGTGACCAGTGGAGTGCCACAAGGATCGGTGCTGGGTCCCCTATTTTTTGTCATTTACATAAATGATTTGGATGTGAGCATAAGAGATACAGTTAGTAAGTTTGCAGATGACACCAAAATTGGAGATGTAGTGGACAGTGAAGAGGGTTACCTCAAATTACAACAGGATCTGGACCAGATGGAGTTTAATTCAGATAAATGAGAGGTGCTGCATTTTGGAAAAGCAAATCTTAGCAGACTTATACACTTAATGGTAAGGTCCTAGGGAGTGTTGCTGAACAAAGAGACCTTGGAGTGCACGTTCATAGCTCCTTGAAAGTGGAGTTGCAGGTAGATAGGATAATGAAGAAGGCATTTGGTATGCTTTCCTTTATTGGTCAGAGTATTGAGTACAGGAGTTGGGAGGTCATGTTGTGGCTGTACAGGACATTGATTAGGCCACTGTTGGAATATTGCATGCAATTCTGGGCTCCTTCCTATTGGAAAGATGTTGTGAAACTTGAAAGGGTTCAGAAAAGATTTACAAGGATGTTGTCAGGGTTGGAGGCTTTGAGCTATAGGGAGAGGCTGAACAGGCTGGGGCTGTTTTCCCTGGAGCGTTGGAGGCTGAGGGATGACCTTATAGAGGTTTACAAAATTATGAGGGGCATGGATAGGATGAATATACAAAGTATTTTCCCTGGGGGAGTCCAGAACTAGAGGGCATAGGTTTAGGGTGAGAGGGGAAAGATATAAAAGAGACCTAAGGGGCAACTTTTTCATGCAGAGGGTGGTACGTGTATGGAATGAGCTGCCAGAGGATGTGGTGGAAGCTGGTACTATTGCAACATTTAAGAGGCATTTGGATGGGTATATGAATAGGAAAGGTTTGGAGGGATATGGGCCGGGTGCTGGCAGGTGGGACTAGATTGGGTTGGGATATCTGGTCGGCACGGACAGGTTGGACCGAAGGGTCTGTTTCCATGCTGTACATCTCTATGACTCTATGACATGCTACCATATAAGATGTGGTCAAGCAGACCATACCATGCTGAAACTAGCCTATGCTTCAAAGAGGAGGTGAACTGTCACATAAGCAAGTGCTGGCAATGGTGCCAGAATTAAATCGGACCCAGAAAACATTTAAGAGTTCAAAGATATCACATGAATGGTCAAGGTCAGTTAATGTCTCTTCAAATGTTGTATCCTACTAATTGCATTAAAAGCCTCAGAAATTGGTTCCACTGCAAGCTACATTGCGGAAGATTCAGCCACTACATGGTGGAGTGGGTGTCAAGATTTGTGGTGATTTGCTGCACAGTCTTACATTTTAAGGAACAGCAGTCACAGTAGAGACAGTTACAGGGCCAGCACTCGGAACTTGGAACATGAGGTCGAAGACAACGTAAGCAGTAACTGGATTGGCTCCTTTCTGCCGAATTTGTCCATGATGATTGTGTGATTCCAGTCATCACAACTCTAATTCCCCATTCACCAAACCAAACATTCCTTACCTTCTGTCTGTCACTGACCATCAGAGTGTTCATTTGTCTACAATGCAAGAATAAAAGTCAGCATAGAATATATATTCCATGCATTTTCATCACCACTGTTTTCTTGCCTGAATGAGCAATGGTACATGGATAAGGTTGTGGTACTGGGAGGGATTAGATAAGAGGGTCATGCGTAAATCATCTATAAATTGTAAATCATAAGAAGGGGTGGGATGTGGGGAGGTTGAATGTAAAAAGCAGGATTAAGATTGAGGAGAATGCAGACAGGCTTGGAGAATAACCATGAGTTCAAGGTTTAGAAGCAACAGCTGACAATTGCATAATTTTGTTATCTTTGAAGGTTTCAGTTACACCTGCACAATTAGCATCCCAATAATGGCCAGCACCATCTCACCCAGGTAAAAAATGCAGGTATGCCTGGCCCCTCCTGTTATCTCCTGCTGGATTTGGTTGTTTCTGCCTTTTCCTGCAAGAGAGGAGGAAATACGTTAATGAGAATGGTGCAATGTGTTTAGCTGATTTGGCTGAATAGCTGACAGTGTCAAATTGTGATGAGGTTTTGAGGAGTGAATCACTGTGAGGTTAAGGTGAGTATGTGAATCTTATGTATCAGTTCTCATTAGTCGAGGTGATTGGTAGGTGAACCATTACAGGATGGTGAATTGAGCAATTTCTGAGGCTTTTAATGCAATTGGTAGGATACAACATTTGAAGAGACATTAACTGACCTTGACCACTCATGTGATATCTTTGAACTCTTAAATGTTTTCTGGGTCAGATTTATTTCTGGCACCATTGCCAGCACTTGCCTATGTGACAGTTCACCTCCCCTTTGAAGCATAGGCTAGTTTTAAGCATGAAGGCTAGCTTTAAGTAGTGTTCACCCATTCATGATTTTGCCTTCCCTTCAAATATTCAGCAGCAAGATTAGCCGTGATTTAACTTTGATATTATTCAGATGCGCAGGCAGCATGAAGTTGGCAAGAAGTCAATGGGTACAAGGTAAATACACATTATAATCCCTGCGTTCATTTTTGAAAGCTATTCAAATTAGCACCTTTGTTTTGTTTAGTATGCTGGTAATAAGCAGCCCTCAAAATAGTTGCATTGATTTATTACTTCCTAGGCTGAACTTCATATCATTGACAAGGAAGTGCAAGTCATAAAATTATGTATAGGAGGAAACAAAAATTCTCTTTGGTACACAACATGGGACATTTATTAGACATAAGTGTTAAGAAAACAGTTAATGAACACAAATGACAACAATCTGTTAAATTAAATAGTTGATTAGATATTTGGGAGTGAGATTTTGTGTTGAAAGTTACACTGGAGTTTCTTTTTCATTTTATAGAGACCATTAAGTAGAAGAACTAATGGATGAAGATGACAAGGACAAGGCAAAGAGGTGAGATTTTATTAAGCCTTAGAAAAATATAAAAATAGACATTGAGTTTCAATTTGTTTTGTTTCAAATTTAAATTGTTTCATGCGTTGTTTACTCATTTTTTTTCTCCACTTTCTTTGCTGGTCTTGTGAAGTTCCTTTAGAAAATTTGTTTGAATGAGTGACTTATGAGCATTGCAGTCTTTCCAAAGAAGAAATAGTACTTTTTTTGCAAATTTATATGTTTACAAGATGTGGGCATTTAGACATCTAGGCCAGCATTTATTGCGCTCGATTAAGAGTGTGTGTGTATGGTGTTGCTGCTTTGAACTGCTGCAGTCCACAGGGTACAAGGTAGATTCACAATATGATTAGGAAGGGATTTCCAAAACTTTGACACAGTGATAGTGAAAGAATGACAATACAGTTTAGGATGCTGTGTGGTTTCGAGGGGAATTTGTAGACAGCTGGGCTCACATACAGATGCTGCCATTATCCTTCTAGGTAGTAGAGGCTGTAAATTGGGAAGGTGCATTTTACAGTAACAATTAGAAACAAATTACTTACATTTATTTAGCCCCTATCATCAGTTCAGGTTATTCCAATATACTTTAAATCCAATGCAGTACTTTTATTGAATTGTTGCCACTATTGTAGTGTAGGAAATGTGGCAGCCAATCTGCACACAATTATCTCTAAATGAGATAATGACTGGATAAATTATTTTATTTGTTGAATGATAAATATGAACCTGAACAGAAGGGTTAACTTCCATGTTCTATTTAAAAATGCTGTGTGGTGCGTTTTTTGCATCTACCTGAGAAAAGCAGATGGAGCTTTGATTTAAAGTCTTATCTGAAACATGACACCTCTGGTGATGCAGTACTCCCTTTATGTATTAGAGTTTTATGTTCAAACCTCTAAAGTAGGATGTGATCCTGTAGCATTCTGACCTAAAGCAAGAGTGTTGTAAACTGAGCTAAGGCTGATCTATAACTTGGCTTATTAACTTCAACATCAGTAAGCCACACAATCAGAGTGAGGGAGACTTCAATGGAGTAAGACTGAGACGAAGTGAGTCACTGGGAATTTGGGTCAAAGTGAGAATTCAGAGTAGAGTAAATGTCAAAATCAGAGTCAGTAGAATCAATAGCTTTTAAAGAAATTAAAATAGCCTTGCTAAAATAGCCTTGCAGGTGCTTGATAGTGGCAGTTATCCATCAAGCTGAAATTCCTTGCCTGAATTAGATGCTGATTACTGTAGCAGGAAATGAACAAAAACAAGTGATTCATCACAGCTCTCTAGAGAAAAAGTGCTTCTTTATAATGCACAAAGTAAGGGTGACTGCTCTTCTGTTCTTATGAATTTGTCAGAGTATGACTGAGACAGAGTGGGTAATTGGGAATTTGGATCAAAGTGAGAATTTAGGTAGCTTGAGAAAGAGACACCTTAATTAAAGTTAGCTCCAAGAGGGTGGGTATATGAATAGGAAGGTTTTGGAGGGATATAGGCCAGGTGCTGGCAGGTGGGACTAGATTGGGTTGGGACATCTGGTTGGCATGGACGGATTGGACCAAATGGTCTTTTTCAGTGCTGTACATCTTTATGACTCTATGACTCTAAATAAAGTCTCTAGAGTGAGAGGAGAGCAGGAGAGGAAATAAGGACCTGATTGAGATGGCTACTTGGACTGAGACCAATGACAGCATAGTGTCATGAGTGCTGTGAAAGCAGCTGGTTCATGAGTAGGTTTGGTCAGTATTTCCAATCTTTAAAGTGATAGTTGGGTATTTTGTTTTTGTTCTCAAGTCTCAACCTTCTTTATTTTGAAACATAGCTTGTTAAGTTTTCATAGTAAGTCCATACTAATTCTAAAGCTAACAAATAGTTTTGTTTAGAATTCCAGGATAACAGGTCAGGATGGCTAAATGGAGTGCACATCCTGCAGTATGTGTGAAGTCATGTACACATCATGTATTCTAGACAAACACATCTGCAGGAAGTGTTACTGGCTTCACAAGTTTGTACAGCAGTCACTATTGTATATCTATGGTGGGGAGGACTGTATTGACAGAAAGGTGGGCACACTGAAGAATCAAACATACAGGAGGAGAGGGAATGGGTAATACCAGGCAGTCCGAACCAGAGGACACAACTTAAAAATACGGGGTAGACCATTTAGGACAGAGATGAGAAGAAACTACTTCACCCAGAGAGTGGTGGCTGTGTGGAATGCTCTGCCCCAGAGGGCAGTGGAGGCCCAGTCTCTGGATTCATTTAAGAAAGAATTGGATAGAGTTCTTAAAGATAGTGGAGTCAAGGGTTATGGAGATAAGGCTGGAACAGGATACTGATTGGGAATGATCAGCCATGATCATATTGAATGGCGGTGCAGGCTCGAAGGGCTGAATGGCCTACTCCTGCATCTATTGTCTATTGTCTATTGTCTAAGAAACCCGAGCATGTACTGCATGAATCTCCTGAACCTATCATGCTTTCTAATCAAAAATAGAAATTGTTAGCAAAACTTAGCAAGTCTATCAGCTTCTGTAGGAAGAAAGCAGAATTAACTTTGAGTTGGGTGACTCTTCATCAGAATGTTCTGCTTTTTGTTTTATTTTGCACTTTCTAATCAGTTTTCCAATTTGGAAGCTGGTGAGTGATGATTCCTCAGGAGAATAAAGCCAGCTACAAACCCATGGCACCGCTGGAGACTCAGCTGTATAACAGAGGAGGAAAAAGAATGGAAGCGCAATAATGATAGGAGATCCCATAGTCAGGGGACTGGACAGGCATTTTTGTGACAGTAATAGTGACTCCAGGATGGTATGTTACCTTTTTGGTGCCAGGGTCAAGAATGTCATGGAACAATTGCACAACATGATGTGAGAGGGGGATCAGCCAGTGGTTATGGTTCACATTGACACAAACAATATAGGAAGATGGACGATGTCCTGATGACGTATTTTGGAAAATTAGGAGGAAAAAAAAGTTGCAACATTTTTACTCAAAAGGAACCTTTGAAATTCTATACCACAGAGGGTTGAGGAATTTGAGGTTTTAGCAGTTTTATTTGTCTTTGAGTATGTTTAAGGTAAAGATGGATAGGTTTCTGATTACCTGGGGCATACAGGTTCATGGGGATGAATTTTGTTTAAAAACAACATTGATGTGTTCAATCAACCATGATCATATTGAATGGCAAGTATGTTCAAATAGCCTACTCCTTTCCTTATTTCCAAAGATTGAATGTACAAAGTAATTAATGACAAATTGCTTGAAAGGTGTTTGATATGTTATTGCATGGAACAGTGAAAGAACAGGGAAGTCTGATTTGAATACACAACCCAGTTTGAAGTGAGCATCAGTGCAGGCAAAATGAGACAAATGGATGCTGTTAGTGCCAACATTTCTATGTCTCTTTGTTCTTCATTTATTTCTATTGTATAAAAATATCACATTCTCTTCAGGTAAGAAGTTCTTGATGATGCTAACCAGGGAAAGTAGTTCATGAAGATGGCCTGTAAACAGAAATTCTTGATAGCCCTCCATGATACCTATTATTACTGGCAAATAAAGTATTTTGCAAAGTGCATATCTGTTCATCATATACTATTGTAATAGTTCTTGATAGGCTTTTAAGAAAACCTAATTTTTGCTGGTCGTAGAACATAGAACGTTACAGCGCAGTACAGGCCCTTCAGCCCTCGATGTTGCCCCAACCTGTGAAAATAATCTGATGCCCATCTAACCTACACCATTCTATTATTATCCAAATGTATGTCCAATGCTCACTTAAATGTCCTTAACATCGGTGAGTCTACAACTGTTGCAGGCAGGCTGTTCAATGCCCCTACTACTTTGAGTGAAGAAACTACCCTTCATATCTGCCCTAAATCTATCATCGCTCAATTTAAAACTGTCTCCTCATGTTAGCCTTCACCATCCAAGGAAAAAAGCTTCACTGTCCACCCTTTCTAACTCTGATTATCTCATATGCCTTGATTATGTCACCTCTCAACCTTCTTCTCTCCAATGAAAAGAGCCTCAGTTCCCTCAGCCTTTTCTTGTAAGACCTTCCTTTTATACCAGGCAACATTCTAGTAAATCTCCTCTGAACCCTTTCCAAAGCTTCTATATACTTCCTATATTGCGGTGACTAGAACTGTACACAGTACTCCATGTGTGGCCTTACCAGTGTCTTGTACAGCTGAAGCATGACCTCGTGGCTCTGAAACTCAATCCCCCTACCAATAAATGCAAACACATCATATGCCTTCTTAACAACCCTGTCAACCTGGGTGGCAACGTCCAGGGATTTATGCACCAGATCTCTCTGTTCATCTACACTGCCGAGTATTTTACCATTAGCCCAGTACTGTGAATTCTTGTTACTTCTTTCAGAGTGAACTACCTCACACTTTTCTGCATTAAACTCCATTTGCCACTTCTCAGTCCAGTTTTGCACCTTATCTATGTTCCTCTGTAACCCTAGTCAAGTCAGCTTGATAAGAGTATCTTACCCCTTGCCAAAATCTATGAAGTTTCTCCAATATCTTGAAAAGGAAAGCATCGCAATATAATACCTGTTCTTAAGCTCCACAGTTATGTCAGAAAAATAAGACCTGGTACAGCTGCTCCTCTGTATTTAGAATGTGTGTATGAATGAGAGAGGTGAGGATTTACTCTCCATTTATTCTCATTTTTGTATAGCAGATGTTATATAAATTTATATCCATTGAAAAACTTTGACTTTGATGGGTAAAAGTAATAAGGTATTCCTGTAACTAGGTATTTATTGCTGTAGTGTATTGCTTGTATTCTTCTAGTACTAAGGTTTAATTTCAGCATGCTTAGCCTGCTGCCTGCTCTAATACAGAATCCTTTGTTAGTTGATGAATTACTTGGGTATTCCAGTAATATTGTTATATCACTGCTGTGACATCAGCATACGTGAGAATTAAAACAAACTTACCTTTTTTAGACATGTTTACACAGCTAATTAGAATGAAAAATACACTGCAGTCAGCACTGCACATATTTGTGTCTGTGTTAGATTGAAACCTGGTACGAAGACATCCAATTTAGAGAGAAGATTCCTGTACTCGGAAAGCAAAGGAAACCTAAGATCATTCTGTTTAGATGATGTAGAGGCACTTCCAAAACTGCACAAAGCAGACAGTAGCCATATTCAAATATGTTAACTTTTGTTTAAAATCCAACTGAAAATTAATCTATCCTCAAAATAATAGATGTGGGGTTTGCTTTGATTTGGACAAATACATCTACATGCAGCATGGTTAATGGCTTCTAAAATAGCTCATAGTGGCAATCTGTTTCCAACTTGAATGGGATGATTCCTCCTAAAAGAACACACTAATTTTCCACAGTTAGCACATAAAAGAAAATATTGTCTGTATAGAGAAAATTATGCACGATCGTTTTACTGATAGAATGTAAAGCTCAAAAAGTCACAGTTCTTGCCTTGGTTTTTACGGTTGAAACCAAGCCCCAGACTGATGACTGAATGCTATTTGGATTGCCTTTCTATCAGTCACTGGAAGCAGATATCTCCAGTTCAGGGTGACATCAACATTTCAAAGGACTTGTATGAGCAGGGGCTGGTCCTGTACTTTTTTCTTTAATGTATCTTTTATTCATATACCTTGTGTCCTATTTGATGTTGATTGTATTTTCTTATGTTTTAATTTAGGGCTTCACGTAATAAGTCTGAGAAAAAGAGACGTGATCAGTTTAATGTCCTCATCAAAGAACTCAGTGTCATGCTTCCAGGTAGTATCCATAAGCTGGACAAGTCTACAGTGTTGCAGAAGACAATTGACTTTTTACAAAAACACAATGGTAAGATAAGCTGAGGTGAATACTTAACACATTTTAATACATTTTGAAGTCATCCCTTTTTTGCTAATTAATTGGGCACCATGTGTAATGTACACAATTCGTGGAGGTTACTGGACCAGGTTGAATACTTGAACTGAACTGAATTAACTGGCCCCCATGAAGTGAAATCCTACCTGGGTTGAATGTCTATTTCAACCCTGAATGATTGTTGTAAACCTCTTATGAAAAGGCACCAGCAAAGGATTTCCAGCATGTTGTTTGAAGCAAGAAGTCTTATTGTCTATTGAGAA
This sequence comes from Chiloscyllium punctatum, assembly GCF_047496795.1. Classification (NCBI taxonomy): domain Eukaryota; kingdom Metazoa; phylum Chordata; class Chondrichthyes; order Orectolobiformes; family Hemiscylliidae; genus Chiloscyllium; species Chiloscyllium punctatum. Next base: position 59,615,449 of record NC_092747.1, on the reverse strand, counting down.
AAGCCTTAAGCAAAAGAAAATAATATATTTTTTAAAAATGAAATTGAAGGAGGGGAAAATATTGGCCTGGAGTTTCGTTTAGTCTACATTTTATTGGGTGCAGTTCCTATGATATGGCTTAGCTAGCACAAAAGATTTCAGAATTATAAATTGCATTCTGCACAAGTTGAGTTTCCACAGTTTTTGGGTTACTAGAGGGAAGGCTCTAATCACAAAACTGGTTATATCCCAGGATGAATTAGTCACCATCTGGAGTTTCTCTTAATTGCACTTGTTTACAGGCCTCAAGGTACTGGTCCATTAATAGATGCACTTTCAAGGCTTTGAATTATTTTAATTTGATAATATTTCTCTGGGACTGACTGCTAAACCCCAATCAAACTTGAAAAGGGCTTTGTCTATTTTTAAATAATGTTTTTAATAATGTAAAATAAGGTTATATACAGGTGGTTGAAATGTTATTTTTGGTGATAAATCCAATTTCAACTGCCATTAATCAAAGCATTTGAAGTTACCAGTTTTTAAAAAATATTTTCAGAAATACTTCTTCAGCATTGTCCAATTTTATTTCCTCACTGCAAATGAATTCAAATGGAAATCTAGGGAGTGGGAATGTGCCAGAATGACCAATTACATCCTTTGTGGGATGTCTGCCACATTGTGTCTTTCAATCTATAAGTATAGTTATTAGGCTTTTACATTGATTTAACATTTCCATTTTTTCTCTGTATCTAAATTTAACTGGTTAGTTAACTCTTAAAGGAGTACAGTACTACAGTTTCTATTAATATAAGTAATTAGAAAGGGTTTCATGAAATAGATTTAGATTTCAATTATAACTTGAGCACCCTGCGTGACTCATTCAGTGAATGTTATGATCAAACAAGAAATGATTGACTGGTTACGTATCAGACCAAATGTGAAGAACTAGGAGGTAGTAGCTCTTTAATTGCATAGGCTGTAGTTATCTATAAGACTGTGTATATTATTGTTGGTATGGTTTTATGTGGCAATGATAAAGTGGATATTTACTTTAAAAAAGATGAAATCTAAAGTGACTTAAAAAAATACATTTCTCTTTACTATGAGCCAAATCATTCTAGTAATGGCCATCGCCAGTAGCTACTATTCCTCTCTCCTTTCCTTGCTCTGAACCTCTGCGTTTCTGGGAGAAAGTGAGCATTGCAGATGCTGGAAATCAGAGTTGAGATTGTGGTGCTGGAAAAGTGCAACAGGTCAAGCAGCATCCAAGGAGCAGGAGAATTGATGTTTCGGGCAGAAGCCCTTCACTTGGAATGGTGATGAAGGGCTTATGCTTAAAATGTTGATTCTCCTGCTCCTTGGATGTTGCCCTACCTGCTGTGCTTTTCCAGCACCACACTCTCGAGCCCTGCATTTCCATCCCAGACCTCCAAACTGAAGTGCAAACATACTTGTTCTGGGAATCTTCCAGAATGGGATGGGTAATGGAGGCCAAGTCATGTTTTCATTTTATGGCACTAGCTACTGTATTTGGGATTTAGAGATTTCAATGGCACATTGGCAAGCAGAGAACAGATGTGTCTAAAATAATTGGGTGAGGGAGGAGGATGGCAAGTTTATGAGGGGCTAAAGTGGCAAATTAGTTGGTGAGAGGGTACAATAAAGAGTGGATGAGGGGCTTGGTTGGTAGATAAGTGGGTGAAGGACCACAGTGAAAGGTGAGAGGAGAAGGTGTAGATTGACAGTGGATGAAAGGATAAGATCTCATGATTTCATTATTTGTCTTATAACACTGAGTTTATGCTAATTACAAGGATTTAATGCTGCCCTGCTTTTGCTGAATGATATTTTTCTGTAATACACTTAAAATTTAAGAAGCAAATAATACCCTAGGGCAACGTTAATGTAATTGTTACCATAAAATACTAAAGCTGAACATATTACATTTTAGAAACTTCAGCACAGAAAGAGACAAGTATCATCCAACAAAACTGGAAACCTTCATTTTTGAGCAATGAGGAATTTACACAACTGATGTTAGAGGTAACTAAGGAAAATTTACTTCAAGAATAGTACTGTATTAACTTGCTTCATATATTTCGAACTAAACATTTGATTGAAGTGCTTAAGAATGCTTTAATTACAAATTTATCATTGGTGTGAGAATCTCTCAAACCAGTGAATGATACAAGTAAAAACTGAAAGAGCTGCTGATGCTGTAAATCAGAAACAAAAGCAGAGATTGCTGGAAAAGCTCAGCAGGTCTGACAGCATATGTGAAAAGAAACCAAAGTTAACATTTCAGGTCTGGTGACCCTTCCCAGTTCTGAGGAAGGGTCACCGAACCTGAAACGTTAACTTTGACTTCTCTCCACAGATGCTGACAGACCTGCTGAGCTTTTCCAGCAATCTCTGTTTTTGAACAGCACAAGTAAATTGTTGAGACCAGCAGAGGTGCTTAGGATTTCTCATCTACCCTCTTTCGGCTGTCTGGATTCAAGCTGAAACTACTGCACTATCCCATCATTCTGAGGATTGATATATGTTTGCATGACATTGTGCTGACTGCTGCAAAATATAATCTGACAACAGAATTGATTGTGCATTTGATTTGGGGTAAGGCCATCAGTTTACAACATGTCAGATTAGACAATAATAAATTACCAATTGATTATCATTTTGTTGAATGTGCAATTTTGAAAAGTTTTTGTTTAATAAGCAATTTCTTTACATTTTATGAATTGTATTATATCACTGTGGTCCTCAAGCCATATAAAGCTGAAGTTTCCTTTGGAGTTTGAGAACTTGATGTTGGGACCAAGTGGGAGTCCTGAACCTGTGGTTGCCAGCAATGTATCTGCCAATGCATCTTCCTGGAGTTAGTCTCCTAGTCTGCCTATGCATTCGCTGTCTTCTTAAGGACAGTGGGCTTTCGTTGCTGCAGTCCCAATTACAGGACAGCAGATCAGGAGCCACACAACCCCACCAAGAGAAGTGGACATTGTAGAGGCAGAACAGACACCACAAATGCACCTCAGTATGGAAGTGCTTTCAGAGCCATACATAAAATGCAAAAATGGTGAGGGCTAAAGTTGGTATACTCCCTCTTTTCTGATATTCCCCCGACACTCCCCCTGCCACTCCACACAGAGCCAAGAGGAAACTCCTCACAATTAATAAAGTGGGCCTCAGATGCAGCTTTCCTAGCTATTGGTTCTGTCAATGGGGTATGGAGTCTCCAAGGCCCTCTTTATTACTCCACACAAGCGGCATTGATTGAGCTGATGGCCTCCATGCAGCAAGATGCTGCTCCAGCATTGATAAAATACTAGCATCAAGGCAAAATTCAAGCTAATTGAGAACTTAATCATTTAAATGCATTATTACTTCTTAGATGTGGACTGTCCACCTCATTCACTACCCTACCCAGAAAAGATCTCTGATGGTGGAAATGTAAAAAGGACCTATCCCAAAAAGACTGTCCTTTATTTTCTGTGTACCTCACCCTCTACTCAACTTCTACCTATTTTCCCAATCTTTTCCAAACTCCTTACCCTCCAACCCCCTTGGGCTTAAAGAATGCAGCCTTATATTTATGCACAGGGAGAAAGTGAGGACTGCAGATGCTGGAGATCAGAGCTGAAAAATGTGTTGCTGGAAAAGCACAGCAGGTCAGGCAGCATCCAAGGAGCAGGAGAATCGACGTTTCGGGCATAAGCCCTTCTTCAGGATTCCTGAAGAAGGGCTTATGCCCAAAGCGTCGATTCTCCTACACCTCGGATGCTGCTTGATCTGCTGCGCTTTTCCAGCAACACATTTTTCAGCGTATATTTATGCACAGTCTGATATGTTGGAACCCACTGATGGCTAATGTTATTATTCTATTCTTTCTAGGCATTAGATGGCTTCATCATAGCTGTAACAACAGATGGAAATATCATATATGTTTCTGATAGCATTGCACCTCTCCTTGGACATTTACCTGTGAGTAAAGTAGTATAAAACTAATAAGAATATTTTAACTCAGGTGGTTTTAATGAAACATATATGATTCTGAGGGGGCTTGACAGATTAGAGGCTGAGAGGGAAGTCCCCCTCATGGGAGAATCCAGAACTGGGAGGTGAGGGAAAGGGTGGGGTTCAAAATAAGGGGTCTACCATTTAAGGTTGAGGTGAGGACAAATTTTGTTAATGCTTCAACCATCTTTATCCACTACCTCCCTCGGTAAGTTAAACCTACCCAGTCAGAGTTAAAATCATGCAACACCAGGTTATACTCCGACAGATTTATTTGGAATCACTACCTTTCGGAGCGCTGCTGCTTCATCAGGTGGTTGTGGACGATAACATCATAGAATACAGAATTTATAGCAAAAGTTTACAGTGTGATGTAGCTGAAATTATATAAAAAGAAAAAGACCTGGATTGTTTGTTAAGTCTCATGTTTAGAATGGGAATGTTGGTTTCAGTTCTTTCATATGTATATTCCAGAACTTTCTTCAAGTTAAGTTCTCAAGTGAACTTTAACAATAGGTGCCATGTTGGCCCAAATAATGCATTGAAGGTGTGAAGTGCCCTGTGTGTGGCTTTTAAGTTCTGGGACTTACATACAGAAGAACTGAAACCAACATGCCCATTCTAAAGATGAGAGACTTAACAAACAATCCAGGTCTTTTTAGATATATTATTTTAGTTACATCACACTGTAAACCTTTGCTATAAATTCTGTGTCCTACGACCTTATCCTCCACAACCACCTGATGGAGGAGCATGCTCTGAAAGTTACTGCTTCCAAATAAACTTGTTGGACTATAACCTGATGTTGTGTGATTTTAAACTTTGTACACTCCAGTCCAACATTGGCACCTCCAATTCCTGACTACCCAGTCAAATTCACCATCAACTTAACACCTCAACTAAGAAATTTTCAATTATTAGAAGAATTTACTCAGCTTTAACCATATCATGTACAATCAAAGATTTATAACAAGTCTCTTCTACTTTAAATTTATGCACAAAGTTTAAATCCACTTTAAAAAACAATTGCATTTCTACTCCGATTTAAAGAAAACTGTATTCATAATCCCATATAGTTTCTTTTGATGTCTTTGTCTCAACTTTTCAAAAGGGGAAATTCTATTAGAACACAACTCTTTCATATCTTAAGATGGCTACTCTGTGTGTATGTGTGTTGCCTTATAATTGTCTCTGTGACTGGGTAAATAGGCTTTCATTGTTTGTTATTTGTCCACATAATAAGTAATATAATTTTGCTTACACTGTTTCTTTCATAAATTCTTATGGATCAATGACTCATCCCTTCTGGCTTCTGTCACAGATGCTTGGCTACCCTCCAAAGTCCCTAAAAGTCTCATGTTTTTCAACATTTCTTTTACTCGTTTCTTGGCACTTATTCAAATGCAGCGTATAATGGATTCTGTTTGTAATAATTTATATTAACTTAATTAACAACTTAAATTTTTGTTATTGAATTGGTCAATTCCTTTACATTTTCTTCCTTTAAGTGAACCATATTGTAATTCTGTCTCCCATTGAGCAGTGGAGGCTGGGGCATTGAGCTATATTCAAGGCCAAGCCAGATAGTTTGATTGACAGGGGATTGAAAGGATTTGGGGATAGAAAGAAAAATCGTATCTAGTGCCTCAATCTGATCAGCCATGGTCTTTATGGATGGCGGAGGACAGTCAAGGACCTAAACTTGCTAGTAATTTGTATGTTCATTAAACAGATACTGCAGTAATTCAAAATTCAAATGTTGCAATGTTTGTTTTAAAATACACCAGCTTGACAATTTAAGAGAACAAAATATGAAAATGTGTCATTTTTTATTTTTGTATCAGATTTTAAATGCAGAAATGATACCGCAACATGGGTTTCTCAGTTTACCAAGCATCCCTTCTCAGAATTCAGTGCATATATGTAATTCTTATTGCTTAGAAGTTTACAAGATCATTATTGATAAGTAATGCAAAATAAACAAATTCAGAGCAATCTTAATAAATACACGTAATGCCTTTCTAATAAAGATTTGGGCAAACATCCTGCTGGTTTCTGTTTGCTTTTATAAACTAATTTCAAATCTGTGTGCTTGCTTTCAAAATTGAACAAAGTAGTGACTGGTGATTTACACTCTCATACACTCCCACACTCACAGGCACACATGCACCCACTCACAGACCTACATTCAAACCACCCCTTTACATTCAAACCACCTCCCCCCGCCCCCCAACATACACACACACACACCCACATAAGTTTGTGGGGTGAATTTGTACTTGCAAATTTACATCTTGTTTTCCTGAAAAACTGTATGAATCCATGTAAGATTCTGTAAATCCATGTTTTAGATTAGAATCAGTCTGACCATTGTGGCACAGACACAGTCTCACACAGGGCACCTCACACCTTCAATGCATTATCAGGGCCAACATGACACCAATTATTAAAGTTCACTTGAGAATATAACTTTAAAAAAGTACTGCGATTTACATATGAAAGAATTGAAACCAACATGTTCAGTACAAAAGATGAGAGGCTTAACACACAATCCAAGTCTTTTTCAAATATATAATTTCAGTTGCATCACACTGTAAACTTCTACTATAAATTCTGTGCCTTACGATCTTATACTCTACAACCACCTGATGAAGGAGCAGCGGTCCAAAAGTTAGTGCTTCCAAATAAACCTGTTGGACTATATGCTGGTGTTGTGTGATTTTTAAACTTTGTACACCCCAGTCCAACACCGGCATTTTATCATACTTCTCAAACTCTACATCTAGGAATAAAGGAACATAAGGAGCAGGTGTTGGCCTTTCAGCTCCTTGAGCATGCCTTCTGCAATTCAGCTTCAGTTCATTTACATGCCTTTGGCTCATACCCTTTTTCATCCTTACACAAATCTAACAATCTCAGTATCGAAAGTTCAGTACTGTTGAATCTGTGCTACAGTCCCTTCAAGACCAGTTTATTGTTTCTGATGTGTAATATCGGAAACTAAACACAGCATCCCATTGCGATTCAGGCCAAGGTTCAATACAACCAAGGCACAATGTGCTGCCTGTAATATCATAAAATTAATGTAAATCATGATGTTGTGATTGATCACATGACTCTAATGTTAGTAAGAGAGAAGAATCCAGTTTAAAACCTTTCTCTTCACTCAGCTCATTCTAGAGGTAACTTTAGAGAGTGGTGTTTGAGGACCCATTATATTCAGATGTACAAAGTTAAAAATCACACAACACCAGGTTATAGTCAGCAGGTTTAATTGGAAGCACACTAGCTTTCGGAGCGTCGCTCCTTCATCAGGTGATAGTGGAGGGCTTCACTACCACCTGATGAAGGAGCGACGCTCCGAAAGCTAGTGTGCTTCCAATTAAACCTGTTGGACTATAACCTGGTGTTGTGTGATTTTTAACTTTGTACACCCCAGTCCAACACCGGCATCTCCAAATCACAACTATACAGATGTACATAGAGGACTGTTACAGAGTTAAAGACCCTTACTTAGAGAAAAGGAACAAGAAGCCTTAGGCACAGTTATGTGCAGACAAACACAGCCCATGATAATCTATCTCAATGTGCAGATTCCAGTATTGACTTAAAGCATAAGATAAAACAAGGTGGTAGTGAGGATAAGAGCCAGGATCTGAAGTTAAAACAGAGTCCAAGGAACACAGCTGAAGAGGGAAAATTAAAAGGCAGAAAAAGAACCTCAGAGGACTTTGAATATGGGGCAGGAAGTTTCCAAAGGACAGGGAAAAGAAATTTGGATGACCGCAAAGAGAAGCTAGAAACTATAATACTGGGTAGAATCAAAACATAGAATCAGAAAACTTCAATAGTAAGAAGGGAAACTAGCGTACCCACCCAGATCAGCCAGGTACAATAATTCATGGGGATTGCAACTCTCATACACACATGACCATCATCTCAAACATTTGATAACCAGGAAGTCCCAAATGACACCAGACATAGGATCTGGGAAAAAAGACAGCTTCAGTGCAATAGAACAGCTTCAGACTTACATGCGCTTTCAAGTCAGCACAGTTTTATATGTCATAGCTCCAACAGCAGATGTTCTGGTAACACAAAACATGAAAACGTATGACAGATTGTGATGCATTGATGGAAGCATCTTACACACAATTAGTATTAGTGCAATAGAAAGGGATGATGTAAATTCAGGAAATCAGATGTCGAAGCGGTTTGGATAGAGGTGAGAAATGATAAAGACAAATCACTGGTGGGAAGAGTGTGCAAATCCCCTAACAGAAACCGTACAGTATATGTATATGAAGAAACAATGGAAGCTTGTCAAAAAGACACAGTAGGCAAAAGTGAGGACTGCAGGTGCTGGAAATCAGAGTCTAGATTAGAATGGTGCTGGAAAAGCACAGCAGGTCAGGCAGCATCCGAGGAGTAGGAAAATCGATGTTTCGGGCAAAAACACAGTCCTGATGAAGGACTTTTGCCCGAAACGTCGATTTTCCTACTCCTCAGATGCTGCCTGACCTGCTGTGCTTTTCCAGCACCACTCTAACCTAGAAAGACGCAGTAGTAATTATGCAGGATTTTAATCTACATGCTTGCTGCTAATTTGTATGCTTGTATACTTAACTCCAATAGACATTTATGGTATAATATGCAAGATTTAATCAGCAATTTTACCATTTCAGGAAAACAGTTGAAGCCTTTTTACTGGACTTATATCATCTCGGAAAATGTTATGGGCACAGAGCTTGGAGGATGAATCAGTTGGAGACAGTGCAGTAGCCAGTATGAGAGATGAGAAGTTATGAGATGTTCCTCAATCCTAGGAGAATTTAATGTTGGAACAGGAATCCAATTCGATACACTGACAGAAATCAGGTCCATAATTAGTCAGTACTTGGGAAGACATTTGGGATTCTTCTGACGCAATGAAATGGAAAGGCACAATTGCAACTTTGTTACCCTCCCAGCAGCCTTCCAAACTGTCAAAATAAAAGAAAATCATTGGGATTGACTACATGAGATTGTACAAGAAGTGGCTCCAAAAAAAAATCTCAATGTCAGCTAAAGAACAACTGAGGAGCTGAGTGCTATACCTGTAGCCAGTTGTGATTCAATAATATTGAACATTAATAGTATTTCCATCACTTCAAAAATAAAGGAAGGGTCCTAAAAAAGGAAACTTTCCAGAGAAATGAAAATCATACAAGAATAAGAAGTTTTAAATTTGCAAAGCAAAATGTAAAGACAGTATTTCTAAGGGATATCAAGAAGAACAGATGCTGGACTATCCCTGAAGGTACAAGGATTCAAACAAGAAGTGAAGTTTGGCACAGGAATAATTTGTTAATGCTGACAGACAGCTTGCTTTGAAGTCTGTGAAAGTCAGACTAGCTAACATAAAACTCCATGGTCCAGGAGGCACAGATTTTCATGTGCATGGGCAAATCGCCTCTAAGATTAGTCACAGAGAACAAAGTGTTACTGAAATACTAAATATAATGTGGAATCAGAATACATGTATTCATCTAGGTCACTTATAGAAAGTAGTTACAATAACTCATAATGAAAATGGGAGAGAATTTCAGGAAAAATTTCCAAAACTTTTAAAGCGGCACGGTGGCACAGTGGTTAGCACTGCTGCCTCACAGCGCCAGAGACCCGGGTTCAATTCCCGCCTCAGGCGACTGACTGTGTGGAGTTTGCACGTTCTCCCCGTGTCTGCGTGGGTTTCCTCCGGGTGCTCCGGTTTCCTCCCACAGTCCAAAGATGTGCAGGTCAGGTGAATTGACCATGCTAAATTGCCTGTAGTGTTAGGTAAGGGGTAGATGTAGGGGTATGGGTGGGTTGCGCTTCGGCGGGGCGGTGTGGACTTGTTGGGCCGAAGGGCCTGTTTCCACACTGTAAGTAATCTAATCTAATCTAATCTAATCTAAACAAACTGAAGTGGGTGTAACTACTTACTCTGCTAAAAGGTGCTAAACCAATCTGCATTTACATTCCCAGGAAAATTCCTCATCCTTTGGTGGGAAAAGTAAAATCTCAGTTAGATGGATTGAAATAGTCAGGCAGGAGGCTGGAAGAACACAGCAAGGCAGGCAGTATCAGGAGATAGAAAAGTTGATGTTTCGGGTATAACGTTTCATTAGGACTCCTGATTGAAAGTAGAGCCGTAATGTCAGAGATGGAGCCAACACAGTGATGCACAGAGTCAGTAACTGTTCCCAAGAGAAGTGGAGAACTAAGATTGTGTGTGGAACTCACTCAGTTAAATTAATGGAGGCAGAAGTGCAGACCATTCAATTTCATTCGTCAATGATGATTTAGCAAAACGTCTCAGAGCTAGATGCTAAAGGAGGTGCTGGCAGATCTCCTTTGACCAAGGTTGTTGATTGCATTTATTACACCATTTGGGTGATATTAATTCAAACCATCTGTATTTGGTTATGTTTGTTCTCAATGACTACAAAGTGAATGATTTCATTAAAATTCCAAGGAAAGGTTAGCAATGGGTTTGTTTCATTTTAGAGGAAAGATGTGTTTAGTTCTCATTGACTATTAGTCAAAATGGATTGAAGTCATATAACTTAACTCCACTACAACAGACTCAGTGATTGTAGCTCTAAAAAAGGTGTTTGAGATGCAATTTCCTTCACAGTGGACCTCAATTCATGAATAAAAGTTTAAGCAAACTCGCTTTGGAAGCAGCCATCAGCAAATTGAAAAGACATCCACTCCATTATCAGTCAAACAGAGAGGCTAATAGAGCCATCAAATAGTCACTGATGTATAAGAATCCTGACTGGAAATGAGCTCTGTCCTGTTACAGAACGATGCCATTGAATAATGAATACCCACAAGTGGACTTGTTAAAGGGAAGAAAGTTAAAAACAGATTTGCCAGTTTTAAAACAAAATCTCTCAACACCAAGGGAGGGCAAAACAATTCGAGAAAAGCCACATCAAAAAGCAACAGATGGTGCAACTTGATTTTTGTCAACCTTAAAGCCAGACTGGGACTCTAGTTAATGGAGAGGAGGTCAGAATCTACTATTAACAGACAAACAGATCAAACTAGATGCTATATCACCAGAATGCCTGAAGAGTATGTGGGACAGCCATCCTACACTACATCAGACAAAACTCAGAATGATACAGCCATTCCAGACAGGCACAACACGGTCACCCAAGTGAAAGTAAACTAGTGAACTAGCGTAGATAATGAAGAGAGAAATTTAGGGGATGATGTGGTATAATGCAATGTATATAAATCATGATAATATAACTGATCACATGACTCTGAATCAGTAAGGGAGAAGACTAGGGGAAAGACACTAGTTTAGAATAAGCATGTGAAGAGGATAATGGACTAGTCTCAAGAGCTGTATCTGAAAACTTACTATGTCCATATGTAAATAAAGGAATGTTATTTACATATGGAGTTGAAGAGCCTTACTCGACAATAGGGATCAACAGCCTCAGGAACAGTGTTTGTGCTCACACCCACAGCCCAAATTACTCCAGGCTGGAATCTCCTCCAACAATTGCTTGTGCATTGATTTTTCAGTTACGCATAACAGAATTTTAATATTCTAATCTGAAGACAACTGTAAAATATGTGTAAATGTGATCCCATTTATTTTCTCAAAGCATCCAAATAGTTTTTCAAGCTGTGCTTTATGTCTTTGATCACTGCTCTTCTATAAATGTTTCATTTTTATCCTTCATACGATTGCTGTCAATGTATTGGCTAATAAATTATAAAGCTCCACATGATTATGAAACATTTCAAATTCTCCTGATCTTGGATTTAACATTGCCATTTTCAAACCATCAAACTTAGATATTCAGCACCATTCCACTTTCAATAAGCAAGGACATCAAGCTATCATAACAGAGTTTTCAGGATGATTTTTTAACTAACAGTATTATTATACCAAAACTGACTGTGTCTTTTCTTGTCTTTCTTCCAGTCTGATGTTATCGATCAGAATTTATTAAACTTCCTCCCTGAACAGGAGCATGAAGAAATATTTAAACTGCTGTCCTCTCACACATTAGTGACAGATGCTGTTTTGCCAGACTATTTAAACTGTGAGTTTCCTTGTACATAAAAGATTATGTAACCTGTTATTTTAGTTTTTTAATCCCTTCAATGTGAGTGTATAGCATTTCGTAAATTAAATCTCAAGCTGTATTGCAAATAAAAAAGGATGTTGAGAATGCTCATAAAGGTTATATTTAAAAAGATTAATATTCCATATGGCTGAAGATGTCACTGAAATAGAACAAGAAAGATTATGAAGAAACGTGAAGATGAAAACATTGAAATCCATTTATTGGGGTCCAGATATAAAGTGCTATTTGTCAAAAACGATACGACCATTCTAGATTAGTTTCAGAATGTTGGAAATGAGAATATGAGAATAACTTTTTATGGTGTGAGAATAATACATAATATGCCAACATCAGTAGAGGAAAAATAATATATAAGGAATAGTATCCAAGAAATGAAAGAAAATGCCTCGATAGTAAATGGGTGAGAAGTAAAATTCTCAACCCAGAGTTAAGTACCAAATTTACATACTGCTAAATCAGAACCAGCAAAGTGCCTATGGGCTGGTTTTATGGAATTGCAGACAGGATCGTATTGCTGCTGCCAGGAGACAAATACAATGGTTTCAGCTTTGTTGAATTTGAGCTGAAAGGCTTTAATCCCAGTCAGCACTTAACTTTTTTATAGGATTGCTCAGGAATAGCCTTGGCATAGTCAAGTGACCACAGGCCCAGAATTGGATATTCTAAATTAACCCATAGCTGGAGAAATTGGGCCTGACAGCAAATTGGCCAAACTAAATAGCAGCCAGCAGCTATCGGCTACAGAGAGCAGTGGAAACTAAGATCAAAGAGTTTTCAAAGTTTGGAGAAGATCCAGTTACAACCAGCCCAATGGTTGTGTATTGAAATATCTATCAAACTTTTTGGCACCTTGACTTCCAGCCAGTGTCTGAGAATGTGCACTTTATACCTCCCCCACATAGCAACAGTGAAGGATGTTGATGGAACCCATTGGATGCTTTGAATCCCACTCATGATCCCATTGCCCAAAGGCCACAAAATATTCAGAAAGGTCAAGGGCATGGGTATAAAAATGCACAACTGGAAGCCACCTCCTTGGCAAAGACTCACAGCAAGATTCTTGGTAGAAGATGGTGTGGCAACTGGAGAAGACGTGGGAGAAAATCCACGCTGACCTGAGAGACCCACCTTCATCGAAGAGAGTTAGCCCTATTTCGGAGAGGATTTCAATGGCCCTGCCCAAACACATGGATTGTTGTGGACTGTATTGTTTCTTAGACAGATGGAGCTAGATAGAGTCAAAATTGTGGGGATTTGCTCACTTGATGTTTTTAATAAGAAATATTTTGTCTATAAAATTTTGAATTGAACTATAAACTATATGAGTCCTTTTGTTCACATCACCAACAAGAACGCTTGGGTAAAGTGGTTTTAATACATAAATTGATCCAAGTGTCCAAAGTACAAACAACAGTGGATTTGACGGTGGTGCAGAGTGTTAGAATTGAGTGTCACAAGTACATATATTGAATTCAGCCTTTGTGTTTGTTGATTGTGACCGAAATAGATAACATATAAATGATGAACAGAGGGTACCCTATGTTAGAGAATTATGGAATCATTGAAAGTGTCTGAGGATATAGAGGGTGAAGCAGAAAACCTTCAGGCCTAATATTCCTTTGTCTGCTGCCAAGGGAGCACTCAGTTCCCAGAGGGTGGAGAGAAGGAAGGGAAGACTGAGTCCCATTGTGTGTGTTTCCCAACCTGATAGAATTCCAGGGCTTCCACAAAGAATTGAATTTGGATCCATACCTACAATCATACCGAAGTAAGAGTGGGTGATCCTATACCCTAAGCCTCAGTTTATTATGCTGCTTTATCAGGGTTTGTACTCTATCTTGATACCCCAAGCAGCTGACAGGACACTCATTACTGGACCCATCTCAGCTGGCAGCTGTTTGAAGGGTAAAGGCAGCAAGTTCAACAGGACAAAACAAATGAATAGCTAAGTGTGTTTCTTAACTACCCAGTTGATTTTCAGACTAGGCATCTGCTGGCTTCTGAGTATCAGTCATGACCCAATTGTACCACAGTTGTCACTGAGTCAGAGATTGTACCTTCATGTTCTACTCCAAATGTTACAGATTAACATTTCAGTGTGGGATGAAATGAATACTACTATGCCAAATATTAAAATACAGTTTCACATCTTGATAACAGCTTTGCATCTTGTTAGCATTCCCCGCCCCCCCGCCCCCATTCTATGTTTTTCACATGTCCGCCTTTTACTGAAGAATCTAGAATCATGCGGCTGCCATTTTCCCTGACTGAGAAATGGTGGAAAGGGCAAATAATTAGGTGGGCTAGCATCAGGGAGATGTCCACCCCCTTCCAACCACCTCAGAAATTAATGCCTGAGCAGAAAGACCAATGGTTGGCCAAATAAAAGCCTCATCCAGATATCGGTCTGATGTGCTGTGTTCTTGGCAGGCAGGAAATGTGGCAGCCCTCCTGACTGCTAAAACAAAACAGTCTGTCTGCCAAGTTCCAGGGCAGGACTCTAATCTGGGAGGGAGTTAGAAGCATGGATTAAGGTGGAGGTGGATGGCCACTGAAAGCCATCTACCTGCCCTTGCCTCTGACCTGCAACTCCCCTCTCTCCATGATTCCTATTCTGAAGTTCCAATTCCTGGAAAGTATCTTACTTTACCAGTTGTTCCAGCAATTCAGTGTTGCTGTGCAGACAGTAGACTTGGCCTCTGCTTGGAGTGGCTGTAAGTCCCTGATTGGTGAAGAGCTGGGTGATTACTTAAATATATGATAGGTGTCTCATTTGGAAGGCTTTCTCATTATTGATGGTCGGAGTATCCCATTCGTAATGAGCCAATCTCTACACTGTAATTTAAAATTGGAAAAACCCAGCTGCGGTAGGAGGCATTTCAGCTTGTTATGTCAATTGTGACTTTCTGAGGGAGCAATACACGTGACTCTGTGCTCTATGGTCTTTTCCCTGGGATGCGCACTGAGACAAATATTGACTGTGCCCGGAGGACCAACAACTTGGTGAAAGACTTGGTCTGCCCAAAACATGTTGGTCTTCCAATACAAAGCGTTGGCCTCGACTGAGTGTTGCAGACTGGCACATTCCAAGATCTAGGGCTATGTGCTAAGGGAGGCACGGAAGCCTGGGGCAGCTGCTGGCAAAGCGCAGTGGGGAAAGACCATGGCCTACGGACTTTCTGCCAAAGTACAATAGGAATCTGTTCAGTTCTCAGATAAACACACACACACACTCATTGCCTCAACTGTATGTAATTAGTGTCCTGCATGAATAGGAAGTGCGTTTGGTTTTTACAAATGCAGGGAATGTCAGATTCCAATGTTTATTTTCCTTGTTATACAAAAGACTGTACAGAACTGCTTTAGTACCTGTGTATGTACATAAAGATCTTTTATGAATAAAGTATGTTTTTGCAAGAAAGAAAAAAATCACTCCTGAATGCAGTTTACAAAATCCTATCTAAAGTCATCACCAACTGTGTCAGATCTACTCTGGGATCGGTGATTCACCCCGACCAAACCTGTGCTGTACCCGGCAGGAAGATCTCTGAGGGCCTCACCCTCCTCAGGGACATGATCGCCTACACAGGACAGGGGGATGAACACCTATCTCATTAGCCTGGACCAGGAGAAGATCTTTGATGGGATATCTATACCTACATGTGCTGTCCAGAATGGGCTTTGGGGAGGGAATCCATAATTGGATCCAACTGCTCTGCACCAACATTATGAGTGCAGTCTCATTCAGTGGGTAGGAATCAGAAAGTTTCCCGATAAGATAAGGCAGGGCTGCCCATTCTCTTCTGCCTTGTTTGTGTGTTGTACGGAGCCATTTGCTGAGTCCATCAGGAAGGATACAAGTCTGAGAGGGGTGACTATTTCCAGGCAGTGGAGGCCTGCAGGTCAAAGCCTCCCCGTACATGGATGATGTTACTGTTTTCTGCTCAGACCTGCTCTCAGTGTACAGTCTCAGGAGAATTTGCATTCAATTTAAACTGGCCTAGGGAGCCAAGGTAAATCAAGGTAAGAGTGAGGCCATGTTCTTTGGGAACTGGGCCGACCAATCCATTATCCCCTTCACTGTCAGGACAGATTACCTGAAGTGCTGGGAATATGGTTCAGAGGGGCCAGAATGTGTGCCAAAACTTGGAGGAGCATATCACCAAGGTGAGGCAGAAACTGGGCAGATGGGAACACTGCTTCCTCTCCACTGTGGGTAAAACCGAGTCATCAGGTGTAAGGTACTCTTGGATTGTTGTATGTGGCATGGGTTTGGCCTATTCCCCAAACTATGACCACTGTAGTCATCTGAGTCAGCTTCCACACCATGTGAAAGCTCTAGATAAGGCAGGGGGGAGAATGTACCAATGCCGCCCTCATCCTGATCGTCATCTTTGTGCATGGCTGCATTCAGCTGTGTGTAGACCCTTGGTACGCAAACACCAAATCTCACTACATACTGAAGTTCTACTTGTACCAGGTGTTGTGAAGGATAGGCTGGGCTTGTTACTGTGGAGTGCTCCAAGTAGTTGGACCATTCTTCTTAGCCTGGAAAAATTTACAAAGAGAAGTACCTTTGAACACAAGTCTACCAGGAAGTGGTCAGCACATAGTGTCCTCGAGACCCTGTGGAAAAGGAGAGGGCAATTCCTGTCAGGTAGTTCTCTGAGCAGACTGACAACGTCATTTGGCAGAAATGGCACCACCGCACACAGCCCTTGAAGCGGCTGAGCTGGTGAAGAGGCTGTCACTTATCTCCTTCTGGAATGTGGCTTTGTAGAGAAGGTTTGGAGAGAGATGTGGTGGTTGTTGTCAAGATTTGTCCCAAACAGCTTTGTGTTACAGAACTCTGTGCTCTATGGTCTGTTACCTGAAACGTACACCAAGACAAACATTGACTGCACCTGGAAGACCATCAACTCGGTGAAAGACACTCTTTGGTCTGCCTGAAACTTGTTAGTCTTCCAGTACAGAGACAGAGTGTGGCAGACTGGCACATTCCAAAGTCCATGACAATGTGCTGACAGACACACTGAAGCTTGGGGAACCTACCACTAAGGTGCAGCGAGGAAAGACCACATTGCCTTCCTGCCAAAGTACAAGTGTTCGTTCAGTTGTGAGATCACTGCATTGCCTCAAATTATTTTCTTCCTGCATGAGTTAAAAATGCCCTTGTTATTTGCAATTGTGTGGTAGCTCCATGGGATGACAAATTCCAAGGTACTGTTTGGGTTTCTTTATCCTTGTTGGTAAGATTGTACAGAACAGAATAACAACCTTTTCATATGTATTTATAGATGAAGTTTTTTATGAATAAAGTATATTTTTGCAATTAAAAAAATAAACCTAATGCTATTGCCTCATCTTCTCCCCATAGCTCTGTACCCTTTCTTCCTTTTCATATAATCCATTTTCCTCTTGGATGCTTTTTTGGTGCTTTCCACATTTTCAGGCAGATTATTCCAGATCCTTACCACTCACTGCATAAAACATATTTTTCTTTTGTCACCATTGCTTATTTTGCCACTTACCTTAAATCTGTGCCCTCTTATTCCTTCCAAAAATGGGAACCGTTTCTCCCTGTTTACTCTGTGCACCACTCATTATTTTGAATAATTCTATCAAATCTCCTCTTAAACTTCTCTTCAAGAATAATAGTCCGATCTAACTAAACAGTAGAAG
This sequence comes from Chiloscyllium punctatum, assembly GCF_047496795.1. Taxonomy (NCBI): domain Eukaryota; kingdom Metazoa; phylum Chordata; class Chondrichthyes; order Orectolobiformes; family Hemiscylliidae; genus Chiloscyllium; species Chiloscyllium punctatum. Next base: position 59,597,630 of record NC_092747.1, on the reverse strand, counting down.
ATGTCCATTCCTGGAACCAGTCTTTTCTACAACGTCTAAATGTGTTCAGGAAAATTTTCTTTATCAATATGTAAATGTTCCAATTGGAAAAGGAGCAAAACTTGACCTTCTCTTGGGCAATAAGACAGAGCAAGTGACTGAAGTTTTACTGGGGAACACTTTGGGACTAGTGATCATAATACTATTAGTTTTAAAATATGATTTGGAGATGCCGGTGTTGGCTTAAAATAGTTTTGGGAAAGGATAAATCTTCCATAAAAGTTAAAGTTCTTAATTGGAGTAAGGCAAATTTTAAGGGTATAAAATAAGAACTTTCAAAAGTTGATTGGGGTAGAATGTTTGCAGGTAAAGAGATGACTGACAAGTAGGAAGCCTTCAAAAGTGTGAGAGCAAGAGTTCAGAGGCATTGTGCTCCTGTTGGAGTGAAAGGCAAGGCAGTCAGATTAGGAAACAATGGATGAATAAAAATATTGAGGTTCTAGTCAAGAATAAAAAAGAAATGTATATTAGAGATAGTCAACTGGGATCAACTGAATCTCTTGAAGAGTAAAAAGATCGTACAGGCACTCTTAAGAAGAACATCAAGAAGGCAGAAAGGGGATAGCCTTGGCAAATAAGGTTAAAGATAATCCAAAAAGATTCTACAAATATATTAAGAAAAAGAGAGCAACTAGAGAACAATTAGGACCCCTAAAAGATCATCAAAGTTGTCTTTGTGTTGAACCTCAGGAGATGGGAGAAATATTAAATGAATATTTCTCATCAGCTTTTGCTGTTAGAAAAAAATGGAGGCTAGAGAACTCAGGGGAATAAATAGTGATGTTTTGAAAATAGTTCACATTATACAAAAGGAAGTGCTAGCGGGCTTAGAAAACGTAAAAGTGGATAAATCTCCAGGACCTGATCAAGTGTATCCCAGGACATTGTGGTAAATTAGGGAGGAAACTGCGGGGCTCCTCGCAGAAATATCTGTATCAGCTATAAACACGGGTGAAGTACCGGAGGACTGGAAGGTGGCTAATGTTGTGCCATTATTTAAGAAAGACTGTAAGGAGAAGCCTGGAAATTATACACCTGTGAGTCTGACATTGGTGGTAGTTAAGTTGTTGGAGGTGATTCTGAAAGTTAGGATTAGCATGCATTTGGAGAGGCAAGGATTGATTAGGGATAGTCAGCATGATTTTATGCAAGGAAAATCGTGTCTCACAAACTTGACTGAGTTTTTTAATGAAGTAACCAAAATGATTGATGCAGGCTAATTAGTAAAGTTAGATAACGTAGGCTTCAGGGTGAGCTTGCCAGTTAGATACAAAATTGTCTTTATAGTAGGAGACAGAGGGTGGTGATGGAGGAGGGTTGTTTTTCAGACTGGAGGCCTATGACCAGTGGTATTCCACAGGGATCGGTACTGGGTCCATTTTTGTTTGTCATCTATATAAATGATTTGGATAAGAATGTAGGAGGCATGGTTAATAAGTTTGTAGCTGACACTAAATTTGATGATATAGTGGACAGTGAATGAGCTTATTTAAACAATCTTCATCAATTGGATCAATTGGCTGAGGAGTGGCAGATGGAGTTTAATTTGGATAAATGTCATGTATTGCAGTTTGGTAATATAAACAAGGAAGAACTTATACAATTTATGGTAGGGCCCTGGATAGTGTTGTAGAGCAGAGAGACCTAGGGGTTCAAATACATAATTCTTTGAAATTTGCATCACAGGTAGAGTGGGTGGTTAAGAAAGCATTTAGGACACTTGATTTCATTATTCCGACAATTGAGTATAGGAGTTATGACATCATATTGAGGTTGTACAGGACATTGGTGAGGCCTGTTCTGGAGAGGGTTCAGAAAACATTTTCCAGGATGTTGCCAGGAAAGGAGGGTCTGAAATATAAAAATAGACTGGAAAGGCTGGGACTTTTTTCACTGGAGTGTAGGAGGTTGAGGGGTGACAGTACTGAGGCATATAAAATCATGAGGGGCATAGATAAGGTGAATGACAGGGTTCCTTTCCCTCGGATGGGGGAGTTCAAAACTAGGGGGCATATTTTTAAGGTGAGAGGAAAAAGATTTAACAAGGATATCAGGGGCAACCTTTTTACACAGAGAGTGGTTCGTGTGTGAAATAAACTGCTGAAGAAAGTGATGGATGTAGGTATATGTTCAAAAGACATTTCGATATGTACATGAATAAGAAGTGTTTGGAGGGATATAGGCCAAGCACAGGCAGGTGGGAATAGTTTAGTTTGGGAACATGTTCAGCATGGACCGAAGGGTCTGTTTCCATGCAGTGTGACTGTATCACTCTGTAATGTCTTCACAGCCTTACTGAAGTACAGAACTAGACCCAGTGCTCCAGGTTGAGACCTAATACGTATTTTATAAAAGTTTAACAGAGGTTTGCCAACATCAGACATCAGTTTTTCAATTTTGCACATAAAGTCAATTTTTAACAAATCGCAAACAGTTTATTCTGAATATTATATATTTTAAATTCGTTCCCCGAAATGCTAGTTTGCCTTTGCATGGCGCATCCTCAGTTGAATTCTGCTTACTTTGGCAGAAGTGCAGTTCACAGAACCACCACGAGTGGGACTCCACAGTGCCCACTGCGAAGGACACAGACCCTGCCTGAAATCCTGAGGAAGGAATATTTAGTGAGAGCAGATTTCCGGCTGCTCATTGCAAAATTTCAAAGACAACCTTCCATTCTGATGGGTAGCAAGAAAAGTTAAAGATCGCTAAGGGTAGGTTGCCCCTTATTGTAAACACAGAATTCCTTGACTAGCCTGAGCCCTCCCCTAGACTTGCCCTTAAACAGTGAATGTATTTCTCGAAAGTGGTCAGAAAGCTCAACTTCCCACTCTTCTATGTCCAGAGTGTATGATACATGGGTTGGAAAACTGGTGAAGCTATCATCTCATAAATTGTAGCTGATCCTGACTCCCCACCAATCCCTAACCCCACACTTCTGTCCAATCCTCAATGCTGCCCATATTGTGTCCTGGCTCCCAACAATAATATTAATATTGTACATATATCTGGAAAGCAAGAATATACAATTGCCTAACTTTCATTTAAGCAAGTATGTAATGTTTTTATCTAGCTGAGAACTGCTTTGAATTTTCTTGTCACTTGCTGCGAGGGACATTGGACCCAGAAGAATCTCCTACCTATGAATATCTACGATTTGTGGGAAATTTCCAGTCATATGACAGTGGTGAGTGTTGAAATTTAGTCCAGATCTATTATGTGAGACTAAGGGCTTAAAAATTGGTTTGCAAAACATGTATTCTATATTACATAAGAACACACAAATTAGAAAAGTAAATAGTTTAAAGAGTGGAACTGAAGAAAGAAGGATTAATTCACAATAAGTAAATCACTAAGCCACATAACTATTTTCTTTCACAAATGTCCCATTCTAGGAATTATTAGTGGATAAAATTAAAGCAAAATCTGAAGTACCAACAGAAAATCGTGGCAATACCCAGAAAGAGAGAGAAATAGAATTAAGGTTCTCGACTTGAATTACTTAAAACTCATTCAGTTACGCAGTTAAAATTGGTGTTTCAATGTGATGGGTCTCGGTCGGAAAAGGTGAGAGATGTAATATGATTTGATACAGACGCCAGCAGCAAAGAGATAAAAAGAACAGTAGGGAAGATCACTGATCAAGGAAAGGAAGAAGAAGCTAAATGAGAGATGGCAGTGAAAGGCAGAAGGAGATGATAATGCAACACGTAAAGCCAACAAAAGATAGAGCTAAATGAGATGTAAATAGGAATAGCAGAACATCATCAATTCCTGGATGAAAAATCGGGGACTGAAGCTTGCATCATAAATTGTTGAATTCAGGATTGGGTCTGGAAGTGTTTTGAAATGCTTAATTGAATGTGAAGGTACTATTCCTTCAGCCCATGTTCAGGTTAATTGAAACAATATAGTAGACTGAGGAAGAGGCCTGAAGCAGAGAGTGGGACAGCGAATTAATATGTCAAACATCCAGAACCTCAGGGTCATGCCTGAACTAAATGCAGGTAATTCAAAATAATCTATGTATAGTTGCCCCCCTGTAACATATAAGTCTTACTTTACTTGGACAGTCTTTCAGGGATAAAAGGACTGTTGTACGAGGAGCAATTGGATAGCTTGAGCTTGTATTCATTGGATTTCAAAAAGGTTGGAGGGGCATCTGATAGAGGTATATAAAATGCAAAAGGAGATTGTTAAGATGGACTTTGAACAGATGTTCCCCCTTGTGGGACAGTCTCGAACTAACAGCCATTGACGTAGAGTGATATGAAGTAGATTCAAAACTGAGGTGAGGAGAAACTACTTCTCTCAGAGGGTTGTGAAACTGTCAAACTCACTGTCCCAGAGAGCAGTGGAGGCAGAATTATCAACAGATTCAAGGAAGAAATAGATATGTTCCTGGTGAAAAGTGAGATAAAGGGCTACGGGGAGCAGGTAGGAAAGTGGAGTTGAGACCAGGATAAGATTAGCCATATCATGTTAAGTGGCAGAGTAGTCTCAAAGGGCTGAATTGCCTACTCCCACTCCTAATTTCTAAATTCCTATGCTGTATCTTCTGCACTTGCAGAATCTCTAGAGTCTGCCTTTCTAGTGGGATATGATGTACTCAGGGTGGAACTAGTGATGTCTAGGATATTAGCTGTAAGATACAAATATGTCAAGTTGTTGTTTGACAGCTTTCCCAATTTTGGCATAAGATCTAGATTTTAGTAAAGGAGAAAGCCACAGGTCAACTGAGTTATCATTTCTGGTGCTGAGGTCAATCTGGAAGTTCAGCTCAGCACTATTCTTTATTGACTTTTCTGTGATGAATTGGCTTTTTCTCCAACTTTCCTTCCTTCCTTTACGTCATAGCTCCTGCTTTTAAGTCCTATTTCCTAACAGGGATTCATTAGATGTGTGTTAATGGTAGAGTTGTGCATCCTACAGCATTTGGCTCACAATACTGCACTGTCCCTGACTGAGACTTGATGCTTTTCAATATTGCAGTACATGAGTAATAGAGATTGTGACTGAGTACAGCATGTTTACTATTAATATTTGCCTACAAATTACTATGCCAATAGAGGTGTATGCAGTATGGGTGTACTTTGGTTAATAATTTTTAAACAGACAGATGTTATGCATTAAGAAAATTTACTAACTTGACCTGGAAAAAAATACTTGGCTAAGCAGTGTTGTGCCAAATAAAAGATTTGCTTGTTTTACTGGATTGTACAGAAAAGAAACGTAATCCTGATAAAATTCCACATTCAGAATCCTGTAGAGATGCATATATTTAGGTGTACATAAACCATGGAAACACTCAATGTCTGTCAGAGATACTTACTGAGAGCAGACTTTCAAAAAATGTGGTCATGTTCCAAATAGGTCAACGTCAGTGGTAGAAGATTTGAAATGTTGTTTTGAAAACTAAGCATAAAGGAAGTATTGACATTGCAAATTGATACACAAGGTGTAATATTCCAGGCTAGCAGGGGACATCTAGGAGGTGGGAGGCCTTGAAGATGAGCGGAATTGTTATCAGGACTGATAACCGACATCTTCCCATTTGTGTGCAGAAAGTTCAGGGTGGTACATGACTGATTTTTCCACTCACCTCCATTTAATACACTTGAATGGTCAATTAACAATATTTAAGATCCTTCCTACCTGCATTGCAATTTTCCTTAGCTGCAGCCAGATAACTGACTGGCAGCCTACCCAGCCATTAGGTCTCTGCAGACTGCATGTAAGGTGATGAGGTTGGCCTCATGCTTCATTCAGTTCTACATGACTGAAGGCATGGACATGAGCAAGAACAAGTTGTTGGCAACCTCCCTGATGACCTCCTTTCTCTGACTTCAATGGACTCCCTGCCCCTGTGACCCTCACTACATGGGGTAGACCCTCAAATAATAGTTACCTTTCTCATTGGGTCACTGCTTGATCCTGGGGCTGTGAGGAGTTGCAGTACTGGCAGCAGCCACCACCTCTCCTGTGATGCTGCGGAGTGATAGATTTACTAGTCTCCAATTTGCAAACAATTGTCCTGCTCAAGTCTGTGTGCATTTAATTCAACCTCAACTCAAAAATAAATTCTGTTGTAGAGAATTCATACACTTAAAATGATAAAACGTATTCTAGTTGGTGTAAGGAAGGGGATTCAATAACAAAATCCATTTGGAATTTGGGATGTATGACCAAATTGTAAAGCACTTTTAGTTACAGATTCTTTCATTGCCTAATGTGCACTATGAATAATATGACCAGATGTAATTCAGATTGATGATCATGTGTGTGCACCCGAAAGCAGCTTAGTGTTACTTAACAATTGATAGATTATTTACCCAAATTTGTCAGCTTCATTGACCACTTTTAAAGAAATGGAATCCTGGCAAAATTCCACAGTAAGGATCCTGTAGAGATGCATATGTTTCGATGCATATATACAACAGAAACATTCATAATTAGTCTTTGTATAGAATATGTTAATAGATTGCTTATTACAGACTGGTATAAACCACTGTTTGAAATGTTCTTTTTCTTCTTTCTAATTGTAGTGCCTAGTTCATCTTGTAATGGTTTTGAAGGTTCTGTTCAAAGGACACTTCAAACAACAGTAGATGAACAGATGTGTTTTGTAGCAACCGTCCGTCTAGCAACACCTCAATTTATAAAGGTTAGTACATATGGACAGTGAAAATAGATCACACCAGAGTGCCAATCTCCCAGGAATTGATTCCTGAACTGCAACCAACAGGCTAGAGAATACTGAATATTGGCTCCTGATTGAAATTAGACTGGTGAATGGTAGATTCTTGCTGTATCATCCTAGCCTGTTCATTGAAAAAAATTAAATTTCTTGAAGGTCTTCGAACAATGCAATAGGCAATCAGGAGGAGGCTAAGCAGAGCAAGACTTCTGGACATTCCAAGTCACTTATACTTCAGCTTTAGCCACTTTGTCAGGTGCTGCATTTCTCTGGTGGACCATGCACAGATACACTGTCTGACACCTAGATGTATATTTCACAAGTATCAATACATTTGTAGGAGGCACTTTTTAAAATTTGTTTATTAATTAAAATTAAATAGCATGACTTTTTACATGGTTCTTATTTTCTAATGCTTTTGAATTTTTTGTAAACTTGTTAACTGTAAGTAAAATTCTGAATTTTAATCTAAATTGTGAACCAAGTAATGGCCTTCAGGTGATTATTAATTTCAATTTACATTCAACAGTATTTTTAATATATATAACATCCTCAGTAAGTAATGAAAGAGGAATTGAATGCTGAGCTGGAGAGAGTTTAAATAGATAGATAAATAACTTGGATGTACCGGTTTTTGAAGGATGGGAAGTGAGGTAGAGAGGTATACTGGCAGTCAGAGAATTTCAAAGATAAAGTAATTAATGCGAACAGAGGAAAGAGAACTTATTGATGATGGAGAAGCAAAATAAGAAGGTAATAAACAGGTGGCCAGAGTTGGAAAAGTGACAGAAGGGGAAGTGAGCCTTGTCAAGATAAAGTTGAGCAATCAGAGAGTGAGGCACTGGGCAGCAGGGCAGCTCAGCGATTAGCCCTGCTGCCTCATAGTGCCAGGGGCATTGGTTTGATTCCAGCCTCAGGTGACAGTCTGCATGGAGTTTGCACATTCTCCTTCTGTCTGCATGGGTTTCAGCTGGATGGTCCAGTTGCCTCCCACAGTCCAAAGATGTGCAGGTTAGGTGGAATTGCCATACTAAATTGCCAATAGTGTCCAAGAATGTACAGGCTAGTTGGATGAGCCATGGGAACTGAGAGGTTACAGGGATTGAGTAGGGTGTTGGGTCTATGTGTGATGCTCTTCAGAGGGTTGGTGCAGACTCGATGGGCTGCATGGCCTCTTTCCATTCTGTACGGATCCTATGATTCATTGTACAGGGCAGAATCTGGGTTTTAGACAAATTTGAGTTTATGGAGGGGGACAAGGGGAAGCCAGTGATGAGAATATTGGAATAATAGGGATTTGAGGTGAGAAAAACATGAATAAGAGTTTTTCTGCTTTAGGTACAGATGACGAGATCAGTAATAGTGAAGCAGCTTCTTCCAGTGTTAATTTTCCACATTTTGGATCCAAAGCCAAGTTACTCCCAGGTCAGCTATATCCCAGAACAAACTGAACAGAATGAGGTAGATCTTCATTTTGTGTGATCATGAAAATTGGTGATAGCAAGTCACAGCTTGATTTTCATCTCTGCTGGTTCCATTGAAATCATTGAATTATTTGCTTTGGATGTTTTCCCACATAATTATGCGTGTGTTTTCTAGAGGGAATGGCATTATCTAATAGCTCATGTCTCTGTAGGACAAAATTTGTAATCATTATATGTTGTTTAAAATAGTTATAGCTACCAGTGGTTTAAAGGTGGGGAGGTCTCATAAACTACAGTGCATAGTCTGCCCACTGCCTTCCCAGTGTCCCTCAAACAGTTTCCCATGTTATGGAGGAAAGTGGATGTGTCAGACAGGCTAGCCACCTTTGGGACAGTCAAGGCCCGTAAGTGGCTCTTCAGTGCATCATCCAACCCCACACACTATTATGGCAAAGGAGGCCTACGATAAACTGGCCATAGTCTTCACTGGGTAAGAGATGTTCCCTGTCCCCAGTGGAGGCACCCCATACATTGCCGGCCACCACAAAAGCCATACCCCTGATATTACCTTTCCCCAGCCTCTCAAATCCTCTCCCAGCCACCAAATCCTGCATTTGGCCCATTGTGCCTGCACCGGCTGTATTATCTAATCCAGCTCTATTATTGTACCAATTTCCTGCATTTCCCCATATTCCAGTACACTATTATAATTTTAAAAATCCAATGCCCTCTTGAATTCTTCAGTTGAACCTGTCCCCATCACATTTCCAGGCAGTGCATTCCATGCCCTAACTACCCACCGTGTGCAATTTTTTTTTCTCAATTCACCCTTGCTTTATTTACATGTCACTTTAAATCTATGCTCTCATTCTTATTTCATTTGGAAGCAGAAACAATTTAACTCTCTCGACCCTGCTGAGCTGCTCATGATTTTGAAAACCTCAATCAGATTTCCTCTCAACCTTCTTCTCTTTAGGGAAAAAAGTCCCAAATTCTCCAGTCTATCCTCATAGTTAAGATTCTCATATTTGGAACATTTACAGTAAATCACTTCTGCACTTGCTCCAATACATTCATAACTTTTCTATAATGTGGTGCCCACACTGAACACAATATCCATCTGAGGTTTAAGAAGTGTCTTATATAGCGCTTGCTCTTGTTCTCTACGCTCTTATAAATAAAGCCGAGAACACTATATGCTTTATTAGCTGCGCTCTCCACCTGATTGTGACCTTCAATGATCTGGGCACATATGGTCCCTCTTCTCCTGCACCCCCTGTAGAATTATACCCCCTATTTCATAGTGTTGTTCAATGTTCTGCCAACCAAAGTGTATCACCTCACATTACTCGGCATTGAACATCACCTGCCACTTATCTGCGTATTCCAAGTTGTCTATGTCCCATTATAATTGGGGCCTGCCAGCCAGGCCCTGCTGATAAACCAGACATGCTTTCAGTCTGAACTTCCTATCTTTCTTGGGTTGTCTGTTGTCCAGCTGTAGCCACAGCTTAAATCTGGTACTTCTGAAAGCACGGAAGCTCTCTAAGACAAGACCTCCTCCCAATATGGGGCAGAGGTCTCGCCTTGAGACAATTAATGTCCCAGTGAATGGGCTTTCTGCTTTTTCTATTTGAGATCCCGGTTGACTATTTTAGGGGAGGGGCAGATGGGAATGTGGTGCTCTGTAAAATCCAGCCTCAGGTAAAGACTACTGTAAAAACATTAACTTCAGTGAACTGAGTAAGAATTTGGCTAAGGTAGATTGGTATCAAAAATTAATAGATAAAACAGTAATTAAATAATGGACCTCAAAAAGATGGTCACGTATCGAGTAGGCGCATTCCCATGGCACAGGAAAGAAAGGTTTTCAAGGCTAGAGCTGACTAAACATGTCGAGGATAAAAATGAGAGGGAAAAAGCAGGCTTGTGACAATTGGAAGGTTTATGATGCATCAGAAAACCAAGCTGAACATAGAAAGTGCAGAGGAGATCCAAGAAAATGTACATAATAAGAATAGAGAGAGTATGAGAATAGATTAGCAAGTGACATAGAGGTCAGACAAAAGTATTTTCTAAGTACAAATGTGGTAAAAAGATAGCCAAAGGAAGAGCAGGCCTATTTAGGGACCAGAAAAAGATATCTTCTGGAGGCAGAGGGCATGGCTGAGATACAAAATGATTACTTTGCAACTATTTAGTACAATGAATTTTGAAGTTATGTGTTTTGATGCATTTTTGTAGGAAAGACGAAATGCAGTAAAATGAACTAAATGCTGGATAAAAGCAAATTGGGCTTTGACAAAGGGTCAGTTAGACTCAAAACGTCAGCTCTTTTCTATCCTTACAGATGCTGCCAGACCTGCTGAGATTTTCCAGCATTTTCTCTTTTGGTGAACTAAATACTGTAGTTTTAAAGGGTCTGAAAGAACAGAGTGAGATCTGGGGGGGAATGTACATGAAACTATGAAGGTATAAGATGGAAAGTATGTTGCAAAAGAAAATGGCATCCTTCACTTTGTTAATAGAGGAATAGAGTGCAGAAACAAAGATGTTTCTGTGTTTCTGCTAATGAGCCAAGGGCCAAAATGATGCTACATGACCAGCAATGGCATGCTGGGTTAAGGATGTGTAGATAGTTGAGATTTTCACATAAATTGTACCTATGCTATCAGTATTAAAGAGGTAATTCTATGTTAAGGAAAAAATATATAAGAATATGATAGTTTTAATAAAGCTAACTGGTTGGGCATCAGCTGCGGTATTATGTTCAGTTCTAGACTCAATATTTTAGAAAGGATATCCAGAACTTGGTAAAGGTGCAAAAGTGATTTATTAGAATTGTATCAAGTTTTAGGGACTTTCTTTGTTGTGGTTCTGTTCGCCGAGCTGGGAATGTGTGTTGCAGACTTTTCGTTCCCTGTCTAGGTGACATCCTCAGTGCTTGGGAGCCTCCTGTGAAGTGCTTCTGTGATCTTTCCTCCGGCATTTGTAGTGGTTTGTATCTGCCGCTTCCGGTTGTCAGTTCCAGCTGTCCGCTGCAGTGGCCGGTATATTGGGTCCAGGTCGATGTGTTTATTGATTGCATCTGTGGATGAATGCCATGCCTCTAGGAATTTCCTGGCTGTTCTCTGTTTGGCTTGTCCTATAATAGTAGTATTGTTGCAGTCGAACTCATATACCGGCCACTGCAGCGGACAGCCGGAACTGACAACCAGAAGCAGCAGATTCATCACTACAAATGCTGGAGGAAAGATCACAGAAGTGCTTCACAGGAGGCTCCCAAGCACTGAGGATGTCACCTAGACAGGGGACGAAACGTCTGCAACACAAATTCCCAGCTCGGCGAACAGAACCACAACAACGAGCACCTGAGCTACAAATCTTCTCCCAAACTTTGAACATTTAGGGACTTTCATTAAGTGACAGGACTAGAGAAGCTGAGGTTATTCTCCTGAGAGCAGAGAAGGTTAACAGGATATTTATTTTTAGCTTTGATAGAGTAAATAAAGAAAAAGAACTTATTTTAGTGACAGAACAGTTGGTAATGAGAGGGCAGAGATTTCAGATAATTGGTAAACGAACAAATGATGACTCAAAAAAAAATATTTTACAGTGCAAGTTATTCAGTGAATTAGCTGTGCTTCCAGGTGTAAAATTAAGACGGAAGAACATAACAAGCTTATAATACCCTGACAGTATTAGAAGAGGCAGTTGAAAATAGCATAGATCAAGTAAAATATAGAATTTAGAATAATGTTGAATATGAACACCAAAAAGAGAAAAGAAATGATGGTTAGATGGAGTATGTTAGAATAAATTAGGGTGATGTTTGAATTATGTGGTGTTTCACTGGACCAATTAAATAAGTTGGCTATTCAGGACAAATACCAACAGAAGGTGACAGGTATGATGCAAAAGTTAAAAGAAGAATGGAGGTAGCCAGAACTAATTTTTTTAAAGATAAAGAATATGTTAACAACAATAAAACTTAAGATGGTAACAAGGAAAATAATTCATAAAAGTGTACATTCTATCTGTCCAATTTCCTGTATAGCTCCGACACCTTGTCAAAAATTATAGGTTTCTGGAAGAAGATAAGTTTTCTTGAAATCTGGATGCTTAACTGTATGCTAACAATTCCATATACAGAACATTAGTCAAATGAAGAAGTATTTAAAAGTACAAGAGGAAAAAGAACTTAAAGAAGATGACATCCAGAAAATAAATTGTTAGTATTTTGGACATTTAATCAGAGCTGAAAAGCTGCAGAGAATTCTTTCAGAAAGCAGTATGGAGAACAGCAGAAAGAGGGATCAATCTAGGAGTAGTTGGATGGCAGATCGCATGGAGTGGTTGTTGATTGGCTTCAGTGAATATGTGAGGATGGAACAGTGTGGCACACCGTGATAACATATCTCCTGACAGAAATAGCTACATGCAGCAACAGAATTGTTGTGATCAAGGATGTAATGTCCGAAAGACTGGTCAGAATCAAATTCAATAATAACGGCCAAAATTAAATAGATAAGAAATTAAAAGGAAATATTTTACAGGGCTACAGGAAGAGAGCAAAGGAGTGTGATTAATTGAACACCTCTTTCAGAAACCTAGCACAGGCAAAAAGGGTCCATTCTGTGCAGTGGAAAGCTAAGGAGTAACTGTTGCCTGTGAATGTGAAAATTTGCTGTTTACTCAACAATGAAACCTTTATTCTTAAACTTGTAAGGAAAAACACAATCAATTATGCCACACAATGATATCAGTTAATTATTTACTTTCTATATTTATTCTGAATATTAAAAAGGGAAAGATTTGTCAATGAACCATATTTATTATTAAAGCACATTGATTTGCAAAGCTCTGAAATGTAGCATTAAAATCTGTTCTGTATAAAATCTACCACTGTTAACCATATTTACAATACTTTATTTCAACACAGGAGATGTGCATAATAGAGGAGCCTTTGGAAGAATTTACCTCTAGACATAGCTTGGAGTGGAAGTTTTTATTTCTAGATCACAGGTTAGTGAGAATTTTTTTGTGATTAATGCAGAACTTACCAGTGTCACGTTACCAACTTGATCTAAGCCGAAGAAGTAGTTATTTAAGCAATGTCTGTTCCTAGAAGGAAAAAGAGTGCTTTATTTCTATTTCCATTTTGCTACATCAAATATTAATTTGAATATTGTTACAGTATTAAAGGGGTGCAGGAACAGAGAAACCTTGGAGTTTACCTACATAAATATTTAAAGGTGATAGGACCGGTTGATGAGGACGTTAAAAGGCGCACAGATTCCTTGGGTTGACAAATACAGGTTTTGAATACTAAATCAAGGAGGTTATGCTGTGTCCGTACAAACCAATGAATAGGCTTCAGCAGTGTTAATATGCCCTATTCTATATCCCATACATCAGGAAAGATGTCTAGGCCTTGAAGAATGGGCAAAGGAAATTTACCAGAATGTTACCAGAGATGAGGCACCTCAATATGGGGAAAAATAAAGTAAGCTGAGATTTTTTTGAAGACCAAGAAAGGTTAATGGGAGGTTTGTTGGTGGTTTTAATAGCAAACATAAGAAGAAATGGTTTCCACTGAGGGGTGCGCGTATTTTAGAAATCATCAGCAGCACACATGCAATTTTCTAATATGTGGCAGGGTGGCCTGTTTTTTTCAGACAAATTGTTGAGTTTGGTGCATAACTTGCTACATTAAGATATGTTTACTCCTTATCTTCATCAGTGACTTTGATGTTGTGTTGCCTTTTGTTTTATAATGCCACTCTCTCTGTGGTTAATTCCCCATAGTGTTCAAGTCAGAGCAAATGTGGATAGTAATGGATACTGGGAAAATTAATGCAGTATGTTTCAGCATCTTGAAAGGCAACACTAAGGGAATATTATCAACTAACCTGTTTTGTCAACTAACCTCTGCTTTGTGATCTGAAAATTCTTTAATAATATCATGATTTCCTCACTTACAAGTTTCAGCTCACTATGATGACAATTGCCACCTTCCCTTCACTAGGACAGGGTTTGTTCCCTAGAATGTAGATGGAAGAATAGAGGCATCAATATATTTGACCCTATTTTGCTTTATTTATGACAATAGGCTTCAAACTATCTTATCTACCCAGTAATGAGAGATCATAGCTATTCCTCAAGCAGGCTGCTAAGAAAAGCTTTCTTCTGTATCTGGAAGTGTGAATATCCACAGACCAAAGGCAAGAAGACTGGAGTCCATAATGACAACAAGTGCCTCCAGTCAGTATCTAATGAGAGACATACTTATGCTTTCAGAAACCATGGTTAGAGCAGTTTTTTGTTGTCATAAAGACATACAAATTTTGCTAGGAATCCAGCTGCAATGCTTCATTTCATCATTCTGTACCATTTGAAAGAATCTGCATCAATCCTAGTTGTAGAGTGTAGTCTCCACTCCTACCTGTGAAATGCAAGCCTAAATAATGTGGACATCAACAGCCTGTTTAGTGTGCACAGCAACACACATATTAAGCTGTGAAGAATATATGCCTAATCGCTTGGCATCTGAGTACATTTCTTCAAGTGCTTTCTTACATTCAAAAACCAACAAAATTATAGTCATAATAAATATTGCAGATAATTCCAACCACATTCTAATTGGACATCATGCAATAAACAATGAATAGCAACTTCTGTTTAATTGTAATTACTTGGGATTTTATAAAACTATCTTGAATAGGTGAATGTTTAAATGAAGATTTTATACTGTGCTATATCAAAATATTCACACCTTGTCAAACTTTTCTTTTTAAAGTTGGTTAGTCTATCTACATTTGATTCTTATTCATACAACTAATGGTTGTGCTTATGTAATGGATTTGTTACCTTGTCCCAGTTCTTTTTGACAAATGATCAAATTGTTGTTCCTGAGGCAGGTACACAGCATTGGGAAATTGCCCAGCTTCAGGAGAGACTGTCCTGACTGGCTAGATCTTTGTTCTGTGGGATAGGAATACTTGGGGTGAGGGGCGTGACCATGGAAATAGTTCTGAAGTGATCTTGTTATCTGCTCGGTATTGAGACAGACTATTTAAATGTTTTAATAAAAGCAGTTAGGACTCTAATCTCCACAGCCCTTGCCCCACCCAGACCCCATCCATACCAATGCAAGTCCCAACCCACTCCGAAGGCACCTCAGATCTTCTATGTCAACCTAAGCCCCTCAACCCCCTCACCTCCCTCCCTTACACACTCCATGCCAATTCACCAAATACATTCATGAGTTGACTTCAGGTGCCATGCTGAGATGAAAATAAAACAAAGTTTGAAGTATCAGTTGCAAAGTTCACTATACTAAAGATTAGATTACTAACTTACAGTGTGGAAACAGGGCGTTCAGCCCAACAAGTCCACACCGACCCTCTGAAGAGCAACCCACCCAGACCCATTCCCCTACATTTACCCCTTCACCTAACACTACAGGCAATTTAGCATGGCCAATTCACCTGACCTGCACATCTTTGGACTATGGGAGGATACCCACGCAGACACAGGGAGAATGTGCAAACTCCACACACAGAGTCGCCTGAGGCGGGAATTGAACCCAGGTCTCTGGCGCTGTGAGGCAGCAGTGCTAACCACTGTGTCACCGTGCTGCCCACACTTGTTGATAAAAGACCATTCAATACATTTACACCTCTTCAAGACCCTAACCCCTCATAAAAACAAACATTCATATCCCCACATAAAAAGCAGCCAATCCCTTAGTAGTTCTGCAAATCTGTTAATCAAACTGTGAAATTACAGCCTCCCCCATCCAATGTGATAATTATTGGTGTGGACGCAGTAAAGAAGTAATAATACTATACGGATCATGCCAACAAACTACTATCAAAATCTGTAGAACTAGTTTTTTTTCAATTTAGAGACAATTCAGACATTAAAAAAGTGAGGATTCAAATGACATGACAGCTTCACAATTTCATAGACTTGAACTCCCTTTTACACACAATTATGTCTGCTCTTAAAAGCTGTAAACCACACACTATAGGAAACAAATCTCACTCCAGTAAAATTAGCCATACACCCCACTGCCTTGGCCCCACCATTCCCATCAGATGAAGACTAAATCTATGGAAGTGGGAGAGGGACCTCCAATCTGGGGCAACCAAGTTTCTTCAACCTTCTGAAAATTCTCATCATTGTATAGACATTCAATTCAATTAATTAAGTTTGTTTGATTCATTTTCAGGCACTTGTGTTTTCTGTACAAACAGTTTAGTAGTTGCAAGTAAGTTCTGCTTACATTTTGTAGTTAAATATTCTTTCTAACTGCAGGGCTCCACCGATCATTGGTTATTTGCCTTTTGAAGTCCTTGGTACATCAGGTTATGATTATTACCACGTGGATGATCTGGAGCAGCTAGCCAGGTGCCATCAACAATGTATGTACTATTCAGGGGGAGAAAAATGCTAAGAATTTTCAAAAATATTTGGAATTAATCTAATGGTACAGAAAATCATGTAACTCTTTCACATCTAAAAATGGACAACAGAATTCTTAAAACTTTACAAATATGCTTAACATATAGTGTCGAATAAAAAATATTTGAAACCTCCTGAGCCAGATTAAATCAAGTACTGTTAATTAACTGCAAGTAATCTTAGTTTTGGTTCAGTTACATCTAATTTCATCAATCTCCAACTTCCAGTGGTGAGTCACATTAACAAGGAGTACTTGTCAGGAACCACTTCTACAAGTATTGTGTCTTGAACTCCAATCAATGCTGCTTTTAAGTGCAGTCCCCTCAATAAGCAAGGAACATTAGTAAATTTTCTCTACAATGTTTAGTTTAGAAAATATTTGAGCAATGTTTTCTCTACAATGTGAAAGCATTCTATACTGACTTTTCCTCTATAAAGTTAATTGTAGCTAATTAATGTTAGTAACTTTTTTATCCCACGTCTACATTATATAAATGTAGTTAGGCTGTATATAGCACCTGAAAGGTATGTGCACTAAAATTAACACTCAAAAAGTAATTTTGCGGTTCAGTAAAAACAAGATGCGATTTATTATTTCTATATTTTTCATTTCAAATTGAATAACAATAAGCCTTTAATAATGCACACCACAGTGGTTAGCACTGTTGCCTCACAGCGCCTGAGACCCGGGTTCAATTCCCACCTCAGGCGACTGACTGTGTGGAGTTTGCAGGTTCTCCCCGTGTCTGCGTGGGTTTCCTCCGGGTGCTCCGGTTTCCTCCCACAGTCACAAAGATGTGCAGGTCAGGTGAATTGGCCATGCTAAATTGCCCGTAGTGTTAGGTAAGGGGTAAATGTAGGGGCATGGGTGGGTTGCGCTTCGGCGGGTCGGTGTGGACTTGATGGGCCTGTTTCCACGCTGTAATGTAATCTAATCTAATCACATTGTTTAACACTAATTACCATCAATTATCACATGATCCTTTGTTAAAGGAGAATGAAAATTGTGGAAAATACCTTTTGTTCACAGTTTTGACTAGTTATTGAAACAAATTATATGCAGTATATATCCAAAATATAAATGTTTTAGTTGATATTTCTTCATTATAGCAACGGCCAGGTTGAGTCCCTTTTGCTGCCAAGCAAGCCCAAAGATATTATCAATTGCCTCCATTGAAAGCAATAAGAGCCCGACTTTAAGATGAGCCTGAGAGCCATACAAAGCTAATATATGCTGGATTCTGGGAAAATAAACCACTAATTGGTGAGGGACCATGCTTCTTAACTAGAATGTTCTCACAGATGGGGTCCTCAGATCAGCTCTCTGCTACGTTGGGTTAAAGATTTTCTTTCATTGCTGTAAAACACGATGATTGTATGACTGTGAAGATGTAAGATCTATTTCATTTAATGTGGAGTCAAGAGATAACTATACCTTTACTCTAAGAATAGCTATTTAGCATCTGTGGAAGGATGATGTCACAGTGGTGTCAGATCACATAGAACTGGAGTCTGAGATTGTAAATTCCAGAAGATGCTCTCCCTTATTTTGCCTATTGTTATGTTTAATTTAGCAATGTTGTTCTGATTGTTTTCTTGCTATTGACACAGTAATGTACTTGAATGTGAAGAAAGGTTGAAATTCCTTGGAAAATCCCAAAATCTATCAATATGGATTAATTAAAAGAACCATTTACTTAGCACACTAAAATGATACTTGGAGAAGCCTTCTTTTATTCTCTAGAGAAACAGGGTCACAAGAATTCTTATCAAGTTAGGTCATGTTGAATCTTTTCACTGAATTAAAATGTGTTAACATTGAGGTAACAACATAGTATTGCACACATAGTAAAATATGTAAAGTTCAAAATGACCATAGCTACAGAACTGATTACAGAATCTAAAGTCAGATATGGGCTTGTTACAAAACATAACTAAAATAAATTGAGTAAAAGTAATTTTATCTTTTCGTATCTTCACACAGTAGCCTAAATTCAGATTAGGTGAGCCATAAAAGCAAGTTGTTGTGTTTGTTTACTTGATCTGAGGTCCCTTCCATGTAGTTCACAGGAATGCACGCATTCAAAGACAAATGTGTTTTTTATTTTTTTTTAAGTGAAACCAAATATAACAGAGTTAACAACTCACTCACTTTCTAAATACACAGCCAAACTATTACTATTAATCGAAACATAAACTGAAGCTTACAGCTGACATTAACACTCCAAAGAATTTAACTTTAAATTCCACATTGGCAGTTTGAGAAGTTAAATATACCAGAAATAAAGAAAGGGTACAATTACTAAAAATGAGATTTGCCATAAAGCCTATCAGGCTCACCAATATCCTTTAGGAAATGAATTCTTCCATCCCTATGATCATACAAAAATATTTTATTCAGGGAGACCCAAACTATACAGGAAGGAGATTCGTTCACCCTGACTTGGGGTAGCGAGGCCAAGATCTACCCTCATTCAGTTGAAGATGGATGAAGCACAGAATTCATCTATCTACTTCTGACTGACTGTGGTGCACGTTCCTACACATCCACTGCTGTTTTCCTCAACTAAAAGCTCCCAGTGAGCTCTGCCCTTAGCAGGATATGCCAACAATGTGAAACAAGTTGCCTGATAGTTCTTAAAGACAGACTGTCATTTAACAGGAAAGTGGGAAAAGTTGTGCTGCAATGGAAGTTTTTGCAATTGAGTGCTAGGGCACAATGTGGCACTGGGTGCTTTAGTAGTGCAGCTGGGAAGAAAGGCCGGGGACACCTGGGCCACCCTCATAAGGAAAGAGAGCAGGTGAATGATAGGTCAACTTGTGGAGTCTGGACCCAAGGACATAGCAATAGTGCCATATGGAAGTCTAATGACAGTAGATGGTGTCAAGGCCAGGGATGACATTTTGACATGACTTATCCTATATACCACAAACGTATTCTGTCACGCAGTTCAGTGCACAACAGCACCATCATTTAGCCAGCCACACTTCTTGGCATTCAGGACTCATGCCTAACTATCAGACACTCCATCTTACTCTCTCACGTTGCCAACCTTGTATCCCTCTTTTATTGCCTTCATATATCTCCAAATTAAGCCATGGCTAATATATCACCAAAATACAGGGTTAAACAATTCATGGCTCCTCAAGTTATTTTTAAAAAGACACATCTTTTAAAAATGTTTTTTCATTTTTGTGTATAATAGTGACCTGCTAAAAAAGTGTAGCCATGCTTTTTGATTTTACAGTGATGCAGTTTGGTAAAGGGAAGTCTTGCTGCTATCGGTTTCTTACGAAAGGACAACAATGGATCTGGCTCCAGACCCGCTACTACATTACCTACCATCAATGGAACTCCAAGCCAGAGTTTATTGTGTGCACACACACATTAGTGAGGTAGGAGAACATTAATTGACTGGAAGGTGAAATAATGATGGAGAAAATTCCTTTGGGTGTTACATCTAATAAACATTATAAGCAGGTAGAATTTTTACAGTTAAGATATTTCCAGTGAAGTTGCATACCAATTATTTTAATAGTTTTTCGAAGTTTTTGAGTTTGGTAGAAACGCTGAACAGAGGGAAACAATGCTCACAATATCCATAACACAAAGACCAGAATACATCCTATGCCCGGTGATTCATGATAAAATAATTATTAATAATATTGAAATTATTCAAAATATTGGGTCAAAATAACCAAAAATCTCCAAATACCTCTAATTACAGTTGAAATAAGCAAGTCTGTAACTAAAAATGTTAAGGAATATTCACTTTGCAAAGTGAGTAGCAACAAAACCACACTGCCAACTTCCAGTGTAGCAGATATCATTGTAGATGCAAAATTGAATGTTAGTGGTACATAACACAGAGTTAGTTGTGCAGCAAATTGACTGTGTCTTGTCCTCTGATGTTCAAGGACACCTGATTCTCAGCAGTTGTTTTTTTTCCACGGTTGCTTATCAGTAGATGTAATCTGGTGAAATTGCTTGACTTAACCAGAGCATGGGAAGGCGTCAGTCATATTAAATGTTTTTTAGTAACTTGTAATTTACAATATTTTTTGGATTAATTTCCTCTTTGTTTTTCTTGTCATAGACTATGTGTTGGGTATCTGTGTAGAAAGCAACTTTGCACAGTGGAATGCAATTTGCCTTTAGCCAAGGAGCATTCAGCACTAGTTAGCTCAGTTGGCTGGATGGTTGGTATGTGATGCTGACAGGATGGGTTCAATTCCCATACCAGCTGAGATCGCCAGAAGCCCTTCTTTCTCAACTTGACTCTGAGGCTTGGGGGCCCACAGGTTAAGCCCACTACCAGTCATCTCTCTCCAGTGAGAGAGCAGCCTCAGAGACTGTGGCAACATTAATAACCTCTGAGCCTTCAAAACAAAAGAATATGCTCTTTCTATGTTGCCTTCCATATCTGCCAACTGAATGGAGTTATTGACTTGAATGATAGGTAGTGCTGGAATTAAAACTCATGGCTTCTGACTATAAAACAATCACTTGAGTTGATAGAATAATTTATGATTTGTATAATGATTCCAGAACCCAAGTTAAATGCATATTCAGTCTTATTTTCATTGAATTTTCTTTTCATTGATTTTTTACAAAATTACTCCAGCTATGCAGAAGTTCGAGCACAGCGTCGAAAAGACATCTGTTTGGATGATAGCTGTACAGAAGTTGTTGGTTCTTCATTGCTTAAGGTAATAAGAAAGATTAATCTATTCACAATTCTGGGAATGCTTTAAATGCCTGTTATTGTGAAAGATTCTGTAGCCATTTATTAAGGCTAATGTTAAGAAATGTAATATTATTTGTGAACGTATTGAAAACAATCACAGTTAATCTTGCAGGTGGTGCAATGGAAAATAACAATTTGCTCATACCTGTCATACATTCTACTGTTATTGTTCTGTACAGGGACATGACTTAAGAATTGATACACAGCAGCACGTTGAAGTGCTCCCTGGCACTCCATCACCTTCTTCTTCATCTCGGAGTTCACATAAATCATCTCGTACCTCGGTGTCAGAATCTGCATGTAGGTGTCTTTATTTTCATGTTAACTTTGGAAAGCTTATGAGATCATTTTTCCATTTTGCTGCATTAGCTTTGGAAAATATTCATAAAGTAAAATTCGCAAAATGCTTCAAATCGATGATCATGATGTTTCTCTTACATTGATTTTTTTCCTCATTAATTAGTTAATTTCAACAATCAATGTATTAATCTGGTTCTGCTCATTTAGAAATTGTGTGTTGTAGCTTGTAGAAATTGTGACCATCTCAATAAATTAAATCCAATGTCAAATTTCTTTCTCAGCAACACAAAGCAAACTACTTTCAGAGATCAGTGCTCCATCCTTGCAGGCAAAAGCAGCAATACAACAAGATGTAGGAATTCAGCAGCATCCACCCGGCAGCAACCAGGTAGAGATTTGCTTAATGTAATCACTCAACATGCTGATGAATTATTGTTTTCAGAAAGCATTTAAGAAAGTACTGATAAGTAATGAAGTAATCCATTGTCACAAGAAGAGATCATTTTAAAATTACCAAATTTAAATTGCTGGAGTGATAGAAGAATTTGCACAATTAGAGATGTTTTGCTGAATTCATGGTTAAAAGTGCATGGACTAAGAACTTTTTTTTTGACATTATCTTTGGCGCCAGGAGAAGGAGTGTTAGATTACACAAGAAAAGTTTAAATATCTTTTTATTTGTATAGCGAAAGCCTCCTACAAACTCCCACCTCATAATTTAGACAAATGAAACCAACTCTTTTTTTTTTGCTACTTGCCAGTTATCTCATGCCACTTGACATCTGTACTCCCACCCAGCAGATGCTACTGGATTTGGGCCACCAACTAACACAGATGATGTCTGGAATTTAAAATGTCCCTGGCTACATTCTGAAAAATAAGTGGAGTTTGCTGATCAGCATTGCCTTCACCCACCTAATTCCCACCACAAGTTGAAATCAGGGTGTAATTTTTAAAATTTTCTCAGAGTGTCTTTGGAACTTACTACTTCAAAAGGCAGTGGAAGAAAAATTCAAGATAAACAAGTGGGCAGAAGAGTATTGGGATAGGTAGGAGTGTGAAGTAATCAGAGCAGCCATGATCATAGTGATTAATGCAAGAGGATTAAAGGCCAAATGCCTCCTAATTTGCATAGAAGTTCATACATATCGAATTATACAGGCACAATATAATTACATAACGTGAAATAAAAATGATTGTGGTTTCAGAATAATGAGATTATAAATCCAAACTGTTGTTATTTGAAAATAATGAATCTTTTATTTTCTGTATTCATTTCTGTTCCAGAAATCTTATATTTGTCTGTCAGTTCATAAATAATTATTTCAGATTCATGACCTGCCAATTTACATTTTCCCATTGTTCCTGCAAACTACACACTGCTCTTGACACAAATTGGTTTCTATGGAAATTCTTCACTATATTGGATGAAATAGGTGAATGCTGTTATAGTCGAAAATGTGTTGCTGGAAAGGCGCAGCAGGTCAGGCAGCATCCAAGGAGCAGGAGAATCGACGTTTCGGGCAAGAGCCCTTCTTCAGGAATGAGGAAAGCGTGTCCAGCAGGCTAAGATAGGGAGGAGGGACTTGGGGGAGGGGCGTTGGAAATGCGATAGGTGGAAGGAGGTCAAGGTGAGGGTGATAGGCCGGAGTGGGGGTGGGGGCGGAGAGGTCAGGAAGAAGATTTCAAGTTAGGAAGGCGGTGCTGAGTTCGAGGGATTTGACTGAGACAAGGTGGGGGCAGGGGAAATGAGGAAACTGGAGAAATCTGAGTTCATCCCTTGTGGATGGAGGGTTCCTAGGCAGAAGATGAGGCGTTCTTCCTCCAGTCGTCGTGTTGCTATGGTCTGGCAATGGAGGAGTCCAAGGACCTGCATGTCCTTGGTGGAGAGGGAGGGGGAGTTGAAGTGTTGAGCCACGGGTTAGTGGGTTGGTTGGTCCAGGTGTCCCAGAAGTGTTCTCTGAAACGTTCCGCAAGTAGGCAGCCTGTCTTCCCAATATAGAGGAGGTCACATCGGGTGCAGCGGATGCAATAAATGATGTGTGTGGAGGTGCAGGTGAATTTGTGGTGGATATGGAAGGATCCCTTGGGGCCTTGGAGGGAAGTAAGGGGGGAGGTGTGGGCGCAAGCTTTGTATTTCTTGCGGTTGCAGGGGAAGGTGCCGGGAGTGGAGGTTGGGTTGGTGGGGGGTGTGGACCTGACGAGGGAGTCACGGAGGGAGTAGTCTTTTCGGAACGCTGATAAGGGAGGGGAGGGAAATATGTCCCTGGTGGTGGGGTCCGTTTGGAGGTGGCGGAAATGACGGCAGATGATACGCTGTATATGGAGGTTGGTGGGGTGGTAGGTGAGGACCAGTGGGGTTCTGCCCTGGTGGCGGTTGGAGGGGCGGGGCTCAAGGATGGAGGAGTGGGAAGTGGAGGGGATGCGGTGGAGGGCATCGCCGATCACGTCTGGGGGGAAATTGCGGTCTTTGAAGAAGGAGGCGTCTGGGTTGTAAGGTATTGGAACTGGTCCTCCTGGGAGCAGATGCGGCGGAGACGAAGGAATTGGGAATATGGGATGGCGTTTTTACAGGGGGCAGGGTAGGAGGAGGTGTAGTCTAGGTAGCTGTGGTAGTCGGTCGGTTTATAGTAAATGTCCATGTTGATTCGGCCGCCTGAGATAGAAATGGAAAGGTCGAGGAAGGGGAGGGAGGAGTCTGAGACGGTCCAGGTGATTTTGAGGTTGGGGTGGAAGGTGTTGGTAAAGTGGATGAACTGTTAAACCTCCTCGTGGGAGCACGAGGCAGCACCAATACAGTCATCGATGTAGCGGAGGAAAAGGTGGGGGGTGGTGCCAGTGTAGCTGCGGAAGATGGACTGTTTCACATATCCTACAAAGAGGCAGGCATAGGTGGGGCCCATGCGGGTGCCCATGGCTACTCCTTTGGTTTGGAGGAAGTGGGAGGATTGGAAAGAGAAGTTGATCAGGGTGAGGACCAGTTCAGTCAGTCGAAGGAGGGTGTCAGTGGAAGGGTACTGGTTCGAACGGCGGGAAAGGAAGAAGCGGAGGGCTTTGAGTTCTTCATGATGGGGGATGGATGTGTACAGGGACTGGATGTCCATGGTGAAGATAAGGCCGTCCCCGATCCCCAACCATGATTTTCGCTTCCCCGGTCCCCAACGCCTTATCTTCACCATGGACATCCAGTCCCTGTACACCTCCATCCCCCATCACGAAGGACTCAAAGCCCTCCGCTTCTTCCTTTCCCGCCATTCCGACCAGTACCCTTCCACTGACACCCTCCTTCGACTGACTGAACTGGTCCTCACCCTGAACAACTTCTCTTTCCAATCCTCCTTGGATGCTGCCTGACCTGCTGCGCTTTTACAGCAACACATTTTCGGCTCTGATCTCCAGCATCTACAGTCCTCACTTTCTCCTCGAATGCTGTTATAGTGGCTTGCTCTAGTCCAATTTGGTCATTTCTTGTTCAATTTTCTTTTCTTTATTCATTCACGGGATCACTCATCACTAATTGCCCAAAGAGCACTTAAGAGTCAACCACATTGCTGTGGGTCTGGAGTCACATGTAGACCAAACCAAGTAAGAACAACAGTTTCCTTCCCTTAAGGACATTAGGGAAGCAGATGTATTTTTCCAACAAACAGCAATGGATTCATGGTCATCATTCGACTTTTAATTCCAGGTTTTTTAACTAAATTCAAATTCCACCATCTGCCATGGCAAGATATGAACCTGGGAGCCTAGAACATTACCTAGGTCTCCAGGTTAACAGTCCAGAGAGAATACCAACTGACTGTAACCTTTCTTTTGCAGTCCTTAATATCGGAGCCATCTATTGATCTACTATCACAGGGGTTGATGCCCCAGGCTACTGTGGTCAGTCAGCCTGCATCAATGGCACAGGTTAGAATATAAATAACTTCCTTTATTTTTATGATTATCTTTTCTTCCATTTCCCTAAAATCTGGTTTAGAATCTTCAAACAAATTGACAAACAGGACAGACAGGGATTAACAAAGCATGTCTAATGATACTTTCAAATTTAGGTTTTTAATAAATATTTGTTTGATATTTTTTGTTTGCTCTATTCTCTGCCTTGACTTTGTTCTTGTGAGAGTGTGCAAGTAATGTCCTTCCTGTCTCTTCCAGAGATTTTATTTTGCCACCTATCAGTTATTAAGTTCTGTGACTTTTTTGAGTTTATTTCTTCAATTCCTGTGTGGATTACCTAACCTGTATGTGGACAGGATCCTAAATGTCCTATTTTAAAATGTGATTGCACTTTGTGGCGTATCACAATGGAATACCAGGACACCTTTAATTTTCTGTTTCCTTATTTGCAGACTTATTTGGACTTAAAGAAATCCAAAATGGCATTTTTTTGAGATTATTGACTGCAAATTTCTATCCTTTCAGTAGGGACTGGCCAATTGTTTTCTTATTGTTAAGTTCCATGAGGGTTGGGGAAGAATACCTCCAAGAAACCATGCCATTCACAAATAAGATCATTTAAACTAGTTAGACAGTTCACGGAGAGCTCACAGAGGACCAGATTAACATTTTACATAACCTGCACACTGGGCCATGCAGAACAGGTGCTTGGAGAGAGCAACATAGCAGCGGTTATGCCGATCCCATGATATTTGGTGGGTCCCATGGGAGGGAGAATCGCCCGGAGACAGTGGCACATAGGTGCTATCACTGTGCACACATTGTAGGGATAGTGATGACTACTCACTCAGGCAATGAAGGGAACATCACACCCCTAGTATCACAAGCAGAAAAGATCAGGAAACAGGCTTCCAGACTCAATTGCCTCAACCATTGAAGAAATTTGTCACAACTTACCTTCGATGCAAAGGATGGGAACTGGTGAATGAATTTGGTGAAAGCACCAGTTTTCTGAAGGACATCATTTGAAAGGCAGAGGTGGTTGTGTATATCATTTGGTATTTTTGGTGCTCTGGAAGAATATTAAAGCAAAGAGCATAGATGGCCGAAGAGTGAATATGATAGCGGATAACCTATTGTCTGTGGATGTGGAGATATAATTGAAGAAGCCATCTCAAACCATGAATTAGTTTCTAGTGACACTGCTAGAGAGAGCTGATCAGACAAACCTGAAGCTGAACAAGGAAACATTGCAAGAGAAGATGGCCGTAGTCAAGTGCATCGTTAATATACTGATAGCAAAAGAACTTTGTCCTGATCCTTATTAAGTGTGAGTTGCAGAGAGATGCAGCAACAAAAAGATGTAAAGGTAGTTGAATCGTTTGAAAGATCTTAGATAACTAAATTCTTGCACAATTTGCTGTCAAAGTGTGAACTTTTCTCAGAAGTTCAATGCAAAGGATTTGGGCAAATGATCAAGAAATGATCCTTAAATTGGTTTCCTGATTTTGAAAGGATAATCTGCCCTGTTTTCCATCGTTGTATTTATGCAACTCTGAATGGTAGAAACTTTAATTAACTATGAATAGTTCTGAAGCAAAAATCTTGTGGATGCTGCATTTAGGTTGATAATTGCATTTAGCATGACTGTTCATACTAAACTGTAGCGAATTTACTGTTCAGCATTTGTAAAAATACCTGTTGTTATACGTCCAGTTCCCAGCACAGTTTGACGTGATTCAGTCTCTAAAGGATCAGCTTGAACAACGTACACGCATTCTGCAAGCAAATATCACATGGCAGCAGGAAGAACTCCAAAAGATTCAGGAGCAACTTTGCATGGTGGATGACTCAAATTTACAGGTAAGAGTACAGAATGAATTCTTGAAACGTATCGGCAAATCAGTAATAGATTGGAAGCTTCAGGGTTTAAGTTTATGATCCAAAAGGTATTCAGGCCTTTCCTATTCAAGATCCATTTTTTGTCCAAATTCTGAAAAACAATGTAAAATAACATTAATAACTATTTGAAAGTCAGAACAGAATAATTTCCCTGTGGGTGGAGTTTCTCAGGTGCTTCAGCATCCATTGAAAATAATGAAGACTGAAAAATTATTGCATAAACCACCAAATAAACTGTCAGGAAGTATGACCCTGACTTTCTGAGAGTTTGACCTTGAAACACCTAGCTATCGGAATACAGACTTCATGGTGGAACCTCAGATTAATTGGTGCAGTTGTATTTATGCAGGTAAAGGTCAGATATCATTAAAATTTGATGTGTTCTAAGCCATCTGAAAGTCACACTCAGGATGTTTTCAGTAAATTGCCAGCAAAATATTGTCCAGACCTTTAGAGGGCTGATGCGTGGCAAGTAATATTTCTACCATACAAATATCAGGCAACGACCATTTTAAGTAAGAGACAATCTGACCAGCACCCCTTGACATTCTATGGTGTTATCATCCCCCACTATCAACATCCTTGAGGTTACCATCGACCAGAAACTCAACTGGACTTGCCACATAAATACAGTGGCTACAAGAGAAGATCAGAGGCTAGGAATCCTGCAGTGAGTAATTCACCTAGCGACTCTTCAAAGTCAATCCACCATCCACAAGGCACAAGTCAGAGCTGTGTTAGAATACTCCCTACTTACCTGGATGGGTGCAGCTCCAACAACACACTGCACCATTCAGAACACAGCAGTGCATTTGATTGATACCACATCCACAAGCATCCACTTGCTCCACCACTGACACTCAGTAGCAGCAGTGTGTACTATCTGTGAGATGTATTGCAGAAATTCTTTATAGACTGTTAGGCAGCACCTTCCAAAGCCACAGCCACTTTCATCTAGAAGAATAAGGGCAGCTTTTACTTGGGAAAATCACCACTTGCAAGTTCCCCTCCAAGCCACTCACCTTCCTGACTTGGAAACAGATCATTATTCCTTCACTGTCTCTGGGTCAAAAACCTGGAATTCCCTCCCTAAGGGCATTGTGGGTTAACCTTCAGCATGTGGACTGCAACAGTTCAAAATGGCAGCTCACCACCTCTTTCTGAAGGGCAACTAGGGATGGACAATAAATGCTGGCTAGCCAGCAACACCCATATCCCACAAATGAATAAAATAAACATTTTGCTGAAACTAAACAAGACACTAGTTAGACCACACCTGGAATACCATGAACAGTTTTGGTTCCCTTTGTAAGGAAACATATATTGACATTAGAGGCAATCCAGAGTAGTTACCCTAGGCTGATCCTGCGTAAATACAATTGTCTTATGAGGAGAGGTTGAGTGGCTTAGACCTGTACTCATTGGAGTTTAGAAGAATGAGAGAAGACCTGACTGAAACATACCAAATTGTTTTGGGACTTGACAGGAGAGATTTGGAGAGGTTCTTTCCCCTTGTGGGAGAGTTGAGGCAAGAGGGCATAAACTCAGAATAGGGAGTTGCCCAACTACAACATAGGTGAGGAGGAATTTCATTTCTCAGAAGGTGATGAACTGTAAATTTCATTATTGTGAAGGGCTATATAAGCTATGTTGCTAAGTATATTCACAGCTGAGGTAGAGAGATTTGTAATCAGCAAGAGAATCAAGGCTCTTAGTCATTTTCTGCCACTCTTTATATTCTGGCCAATCATCTTTGTGTGATTATATGATTCTTTTTCCTGAAGTTTCACGTTTTTCTTAACTTCTTGTTAGCTCCTTAACTTCCTCCCCTTTGAAATTTTCTTCGCAGCAGGAATACTTTTCCTTTGTTCTATTATGGGATGTGGGTGTCACTGTAAAGGCCAGCATTTTTTACCTTTCCCTAATTGTCCTTGAACTAAGTGACCTATTGGCCCAATTGAGAGGACAGTTAAAAGTTGACCACATTGTGGGTTCGGAGTCACATGTAGGTCAGACGGGATAAGGATGACATATTTGCTTCCCCAGGACATTCGTTAACTGGACGGGTTTTTTTTCCCAGCAGTCATCCTTGATTACATGGTCACCATTAGGCTAACTTGTTTTAATTCCCAGATTTTGTTGAATTTGGATTTGACCATCTGTCCCCCTATTGAGTTTTTTTATTCTCTTGCAGGATGTGGATGTTATTGGCTGGGCAGAATGTTACTTATCCCTAGTTGCCCTTGAGGAGTTGGTGAGGAACATTAGTCTGGAACTCTGGATTACTAGTCCAGAATACACTAGTATATTGCCAGTATGCCATCACCTTCACTGAAATATCCACTATATCTGCTTTTCGACTGATGTATCCCCTAGCCTAGTGTCCCAATTCACTTCAGATAGATCAGTTTTCATGCCTGCAGTGTTTCCCATATTATTTATCTTGACCTCCCAATCAGGAGATTTGAATTTGAAATTTCAAAATAAATTAATCTATATTCAATCTCTGAACTCAATTTACCCCTCTGTTGTCATAGGGATGGGTAAATCAGAGTGGATCCTTGAAAAGGAATTAGGGAAATTGTCTACTGGAATTTTCCAGAAAGTTTTGGGGTTTGGAACTTTGTAAATTTGTAAACCCTGAGTTCAGCAGGCAGATGAAGTTAACCTCCCCTATGAGCAGAAAAGGAACAATTGATGTGAAGCAGAGGGCTGTTAGGCTGTTTCTGAACTGGAGTTCTCAGTAAGAATAAAGTGAAGCCTTAAATTGGAGCTGAGAAATCTGCGGTCATCAGATTGGAAAAGAATTTGGACAATTGTTTCACTGAAAGCTAGTGGAAGGATCCCCATGAGATTTTATTCCTTAGAGAATATCAAGAATACCGAGAAGAAAAAAAAAATCAGATGGAACTTTGGAGAACTGAGGCTGACATTTGAGTTAATCCGAGGAAAAGTTTCTGGCTTCTCATTAAGCTTTTGTAGGTTCAAAAACCTTTAAGGGGGAATTGCAAGGAAAAAGGGAAGGTTCATTTGAGAACATTAGACAAAAGCAAATGTGATTGTGCTTTATTATCTACCATACTCATCCAGACAAGTAAAGAGTATTCTATCTCACTCCTGATGTGTGCCTTGTGATACATGTAATTTCTTGTGATTTTCACAGGGTGACACTGTGTCTGGATTGAACTCAGTTATATTATTGAAGTTTCTGAATCTAGTCATTAGGGGGTAGCATG
Source organism: Chiloscyllium punctatum (assembly GCF_047496795.1). Taxonomy (NCBI): domain Eukaryota; kingdom Metazoa; phylum Chordata; class Chondrichthyes; order Orectolobiformes; family Hemiscylliidae; genus Chiloscyllium; species Chiloscyllium punctatum. Next base: position 59,566,918 of record NC_092747.1, on the reverse strand, counting down.
CAAACAGGCAGTGAGGGATCTTGTGATGCAGTGGTACTGTCCCTACCTCTGGCCTAGGAGGAATAGGTTTAATTCCCAGCTGCTCTAGAGGTGTGGCTAATGTCTTTGAACAGGTTGATTAGAAAATCTGGCAGGAACGCAGTAGAAAACTTCACTTTCTCAGTGACAGTTTTTTTTTAGTTATCCGTGATAAAAGTGTATGAAATTGCAAACCAGTTTTACAGACACATGTTTATAATTCTTTTACACATGGCACACAGGGGAAGTGTATAACCTGAGAAACTAGAATCTTACCCCACAGACATATAACAAAAGTTACTATCTTAGCTGACTTGTTAATATCAGTAACAGCACTGTGAAGTGTGCTTACACCATATGGACTGCAGTGCTTCAAGAAGGAAGCTTACCATCAGCTTGTCAAAAGAAGTTAGAAATGGGTAAGAATTGCTAGCTGTGATACTTACATTTCATAAATGGAATAGAAAATTCAAATAGAATTTAAGATCTAAAAATCAGAAACAAACTGTTGAACATCTTTTTTAAAGCTTGCTTTTCCTCCTTTCAGTTATTGCTGCAGCAGCCAACGTCCATCAGCCTGAGTCCATTACAGTATCAAGAATCACAGCAGCAAAAGCAGCAACAACTGGGTCTTATTGCGCATGAGCATGATCTCTCCAATAAACAGGTACCAATAGGATCAACATAATAGTGCCAAGCATACTCACAAACCAACAAAATTATTAGTTTTGAAAGTGAAAACATAAAATGTTGGAAACACTATATCAGATCCATCATTATAGTGGGCTCTGCATTAGGAATGGGAAACTGGAAGCTAAGTGGTAAGTTAGGGCTTAACAAACCAATAAAACTGTGAACTCATTTAGACTAGTGATTTTGCTTGGCATAGGCCATGTAAGGATTCTTCCCATCAAATAAAGCAAATAAAATGCACTTAGTGAAGGTGAGTATGTGTAATTTTACAAGATATTATGAGAGGAATTTATTGATGGTGGTCTGGAGGATGTGCCAATCCACCAAACCCATGGAGGAACCTGGAGCACCTGAAGGAAACCCACATAGGCACAGGGAGAATTTGCAAACTCCAATTTGCAAACCTGAGATTGGAAGTGAGCCCAGGTCCCTGGTGCTGTGAGGTAGCAGTGCTAACCACTGAGCTACCATGCCACCTCTAGTTAGACTCACCCCTTTAAAGATTCACAAGTTTTTCACAAGCAACCATATTACATGAGGTGATCTTAGAGTGCTTGAGATGAATAGATTTGATGCATGTAAGGGAAAACTAGCTAACCCCATTGAGGAGAAAGGAATTGAGGGATCAACCCATGCAGAAATGTAAGAGGAAGTTTGCCTGGAGCATTAACAAACAGCTTAACTCTGTTGTAAAATTTGGAGTAATTCTATACTATAGATATACAAATGAGCTAATCCACAAGCTTCTGGAAGATTCAGCTTTCTGAGCATAGTCAGGTGCAAATACAACATGAAATTTTGGGAGATGACGATCTAGGTCTCTAGTAAGGCTGATACAAATACTTGATGCATTTCACACTAAACAGGTTTTTATTTGCTAAACGGAATATTTGGACTTTGATCTTCCTGCTCAACAAGATGTTTTTAATGTTTTTGTAGAATGCTAAAATGATACATGCTGGATGTGTGGTACAGACCTCAATGCCCAATATTTCCTCTGCAAGCCTGGCATTACATTTCAGCAGTCCTGTGATGTTCTCTCAGGCCCCGTCAATGGCAATCCAAAGTGATGGCACCATTGGTCATTCAGGTCCCAACTTTGGTCATGACAGGCAACTAAGGTAGTAGCAATTTTGTTTCATAAATTACAATCAAATGTATGAATAACAAACTTAAAGAATTACCTTTAGGAAGATATTTCTTATCCATATGAATTATCTATCAGAAAAAACATGAATTTTAGCAATTTAAATAGCAGCTAATTAGAATGTTTCCCTTTTACTTCTGGAAGAAAAGCTTTAATCATTAACCTCATTGGTTTCAGTGCCAATTTTCACTGGTTGAGGCTTAATAGCATAAAACAGACCTATGTTTCAGGGAAAGTTGGCAATCTCAGTAAATATAAGGCCAAGTTTGCAACTTGAAAGAAAAACATTCACTGTTGCACCAGAAGTGATTGTTGTGCCATTTCAGACATGATGCTGAGGAAAATGAAAGGGTGTTTTATGTTATATCTGGTTGCTCTATCTGACTTCTGTGAATGATTGATGCTGATAAATTGGCTAAAAGACGAAAGCAATTTTCTGTTATGTTAAGTCAATTATCACATAATTGTGAAGGGAAAACATGAATTGAGTTTTACTTTTAGGAACAAAGGAACAGTGAGACAGAATGCCTAGTCACCTTCTAATGCCATTGATTACAATAACTGATGGGTTCCAGGCATGTTCTATGTCACCAGTGGGCAGCTCACAAATGCAAGGGATTGAAATCCAGTGATCTTGCTTCACAAGAGCTGCAACAGCTTTCAACTCAGGGAGCTTAAAGAGGGAGAAGTGCCTCCCCCTGCAATCATTGCAAATGTTGGCAGAAAGATCTGTAACATTGACCAGTGGAAATCAAAGTATTTATCACTACGATGCTGCGCCACATCAATTTTTGGGAACTCAATAACAGGAGCAGGGATGTCAGGTTCCCACTGGCATTTACTTAGAGTGGGTGGGAAAAATGCAATCAGAATGTGGCAGACTTAGGTGTGGAATTGGAAATTGAGTTGACGTGGCAAAGAACTCAATATCTCTCTTCGTCCACAACCCTGACCACTTTCAGGCAGTGTAACAAAGGACCATCCAGACTTTCATGTTTCTCCTGTTTTACTAGTCAACAAAGAATTGTTCATTGTTAACATATAAAAAATGTCAATTGCTAACAGTGAAATGCTGTTTTTGGAATGCTGGTGGTACAGTGACAACTCAATCAATATATTCTGGATATTTGTATTTAACTTTTCATTCCCTATCCTGAAGTTGTTGTGCCATTTTGTGTAAAGAACAATAATCTATACTGCCACAAATCTGATATTCTATCAATTCTAATATAGTAAAAATTACATGTAGTATCATGAATTAGGACACTTTGAGTTTTCTACAGCACTTATTATTTTACTACAACATGCATCAAATAGTATAGTAGAGAAGAGGGGCAAGTTAAATAGTCAAAGCAGGCTAGAGCAAGACAGAAAATGAGGTTAGACTGATAAATTAAAATATATTTATTTCAATGCACAAGACCTGCAAGGTAAGTTAGATGAACTTAGGGCATAATTGTAAACAAGAGACTAGGATATCAAAGCTATCACAGAAATATGGCTCAGGGAGGGACAGGACTAGCAGCTTAATGTTCCAGGATATAGTTGTAATAAGAAGGATAGAAAGGGGGCAAAACAGGAGCGGGAGTTGCATTTTTGGTTAGGGATATCATTACAGCCGAATATTATTCCTGCGAAAATGTCCAGTGTGTTAAGGGCTTGGATGGAGAGGAAGTTGTGTACAAAAATGTTTTTTTATTCAATCCATAGATGTACCTACTAGAGAAGGAGCACTACTTGACCTTCTCCTGGGAAATAAGGCTAGACAAATAACTGAGGTGTCAGTGGGGAAGCATTTTGGGGCCACTGATCATAATTCTATTCATTTTAAAACAGTTATGGAACATGACAGACCTGATCTAAAAGTTAAATTTCTAAATTGGAGTAATGCCAATTTTGAAGGCATTAGGCAGGAACTTTCAAAAGTTGTTTGGGAGGGGATACACCTAAGTGAAGGGGTAGTTGGAAAACTAGAGGCCTTTAAAAATTAGGTAATAAGAGTTCAGAGACAGTATGTTCCTGTTAGTGCAAATGGGCAAGGCTGGTAGGTGTAGGGAATGCTGGATGACTTGGAAAACTGAGGCTCTGGTCAAGAAAAAGGAGGCATATGATGGGATCGAGTGAATCCCTAGAGGACTATTGGGGCAGTAGGAGTATACTTAAGAGGGAAATTAGGAGGGCAAAAAGGCAACATGAGATAGCTTTGGCAACAAGAGTTAAGGAGACTCCAAAGAGATTCTACAAATACTTTAAGGGGAAAGGAGTAACTGTGGAGTGAATAGGGGCCCATAAAGATCAACAAGGCCATCTAAGTGTGGAACCACAGGAGATGGGTGAGATTTTAAATTAATATTTTGCGTCAATATTTACTGTGGAGAAGGACATGGAAGCTAGAGAGCTTGGGAGAGGTAAATAGCAAGGTCTTGAAAAGTGTCCATATTATGGCAGAGGAGGTATTGGATGTCTTAAAATACATAAAGATGGATAAATCCCCAGGACCTGATCAGGCGTACCTCAGAACTTTACGGGAAGTTAGAGAAGAGATTGCTGGGCCCCTTGCTGAGACATTTGTATCGTTGGTAACAACAGGTGAGGTGCTGGAAGACTGGATGTTAGCTAATATGCTGCCATTATTTAAGATAGGTGATAAGGAAAAACCAGAGAACCATAGACCAGTGAGCCTGATGTCAATGGTGAGTAAGTTGTTGGAGGGGATTCTGAGGGATAGGATTTACATGCATTTGGAAAGACAATGACTGATAAGAGATAGTCAATATGACTTTGTGCATGGGAAATTGTGTCTCACTAACTTGATTGAGTTTTTTGAAGAAGTAACAAAGAAGATTAATGTAGGTAGAATGGTAGTTGCTGTCTATATGAACTACAGAAAGGTATTCGACTATGTTCCACATGATAGGCTGGTTAGCAAGGTTAGATCGCATAGAATCCAGTGGGAGCCAGCCAATTAGATACAAAATTGGCTTGACGGTAGGAGACAGTGGGTGGTGATGGAGTGTTTTTTTTCAGACTGGAGGCTTGTAACCAGTGATGTGCCACAAGGACCAGTGCTGGTCCTCTGCTTTCCGTCATTTAGATATGAGGTATGGAAGTAAGTTTGTAGATGACACCAAAATAAATCATGTAATGGATTGTGAAGATGTTTATCTCAGAGTACAATGGAACATTAATCAGATGGGCCAATGAGCTAAGGAGTGGCAGGTGGAGTTTAATGGAGCAGTGGTTAGCACTGCTGCCTCACAGCGCCAGAGACCCGGGTTCAATTCCCACCTCAGGCAACTAACTGTGTGGAGTTTGCACATCCTCCCCGTGTCTACGTGGGTTTCCTCCGGGTGCTCCGGTTTCCTCCCACAGTCCAAAGATGTGCAGGTCAGGTGAATTGGACATGCTAAATTGCCCGTAGTGTTAGGTAAGGGGTAAATGTAGGGATATGGGTGGGTTGCGCTTTGGGGGGGCGCTGTGGACTTGTTGGGCCAAAGGGCCTGTTTCCACACTGTAAGTAATCTAATCTAAAAAAAAAGTGTGAGGTGCTGCATTTTGATAAGGCAAATCGGGACAGGACTTATACAGTTAATGGTAGGGCCTTGGGAGTGTTGCCGAACAAAGAGACCTAAGGCTGCAGATGCATAGTTCCTTGAAAGTGGAGTTGCAGGTGGACAGGTTGGTAAGGAAAACAATTCTGGATTAGTGGTACTGGAAGAGCACAGCAGTTCAGGCAGCATCCAAGTAGCTTCGAAATAGAAGTTTCGGGCAAGCTTTTGCCCGAAACGTCGATTTCGAAGCTACTTGGATGCTGCCTGAACTGCTGTGCTCTTCCAGCACCACTAATCCAGAATCTGGTTTCCAGCAAGCAGTTATTGTTTTTACCAAGGAAAACAATTGGCACACTTGCCTTTATTGGTCAGCGCATTGAATATAGCAGTTGGGAGGTCATGTTACGTCGGTACAGGACAGTGGGGAGGCTATAAGCTGGTGGTACAACGCTAACATTTAAAAGGCATCTGGATGGGTATATGAACAGGAGGGGTTTAGAGGGATATGGGCCAAATGCTGGAAAATGGGACTAGATTAGTTTTGGATATCTGGTCAGAATGGACGAGTTGAACCGAAGGGTCTGTTTCCGTGCTGTATAACTCTATGACTCTATGAAGAATATATGAACTGAATAAAGATTTCTGTATCAGCAGCCAACTGAAATTCATTCTGATATACTTGGAGACTGGTTTCACTATAATCAAACTCGAAACACTGATTGTTTAAGTGATTGGGCCAGAATTGTTTGTCAGAATTGTTGTGTAGTTAATGGTGGTCACTGTTATTTCTGCATAACTAGTGCAGCAACTTAGTCGAGGAGCAAATGTGCAGCTAGCTACAAATATTGAAAGGTGCCTTGTCACCATTAACTTTACAAAAACAATATTTCTGCCTCACCTTTGAAATGCATTGAAAAATGATGCAGTTGTTTTATTTGCAAATTAGGTACAAAATAAAGTTATTGCAAAGATTTTGGACCAGTAATTACAAATTAAAATACCCTTCTTGCCTAGACAAAATACAAGTGTGCAGCTTAATTTCTTCAAACTGTTGAAGATTTTTAAAATATCAAGTTTATTTTTTTCATTAGCTTTCCCTTTCTGTCTCTTTTTCTTTCTAAATCCAATTGTTTCCTTCCTCTCTTTAATCCTCTTTCTGTATCTGATTTGACATTGAGATTGCCTGCACTGATTTACATTACTATCTCAGTCCTTGAGTTGTTTATGTCACTACCTTTCATTTGGATTGATTGAGGACACACATTTCCATCTCCAGTTCACTTAATTCCCAAGTGCATATTGTTTTCCACTGTGCTGCCATCAGTTTGCACTTCCGTCACTTGTGATGCAAAACCTAAATGCACACGAGATTGGAGACGTAATGCCGCCAAGACTGTGCCCACCAAGACTGAGCCTTTCCCAAGAGCCCATAACAGATCTTTCTGCAGTGATGACGGACAAGGTGAGCTCCAGTTTTATTGGGTGGTCACCATGGCCCAGAATTTCTATGCATCTTATACATTCCAGGATTCCATTGGAGGCATTTGTGGCATTTCCCAAACAGCCACACATTACTGCATCTGAGCAGTAGTGGAGTCCCTGTTCAGAAAGGTCAGACAGTACATATACTGTCAAACTGCTGAATGGCCGTCAAGCTGAGCGAACCTGAGGAATATGCATAATCGCTGGACTCCCCCAGATGCAAGATAGCATGGGACATATGTTTGTGGCCATCAAGGTTTACGCAGAACAGCTAGAAGACTTCATTCACCAGAAGAAATTCCATTCCATCAGCATTTCAATTGCTTTGCACCATTGGCCACTTGTGTGCTTTTAGATTAGATTAGATTAGATCTAATCTAAAAGCACATTATCCTTGTGACTTGCACCTACACACAGGCACTCCCACTCATTTCCAGAAATGCTATAAGGCAGCTCAAATTTAATTCAGCAATCATGTTCAGATTTAAGTTCCTTGTAGAAGGTTCATGCTTAATGTCTACTTTATCTGTTTATAATGAAGGTTTTAAAGAGAATTTTAATTAAGGAGAGACTACAAGAAAAATTCCACGGAGCAATGTGAATTAGTGCCATGTGCATTCCATAACGAATTTTTATTGTAATGTGCTAAAAGCACCCTGCACCAGAAAAACAGAACTTGCAAAGTGAGAATTGGAAAGCTGCCGTAACAATTGCAGCTGATGTTATGCGAAGGCTGGGCCAAGGATGCCTATGAATAGATTTGTAAGTCAGTCTATTTCTGACATGGAATCCTGGAAGAAAAATCTGCATTCTACAAATGTTACCTCAGCTGCATTATTATGTTAAGATGAGGTTCTCACTGTTTCTGAGAGTAACTTTCTGAGACAGATGTTTTGTCCATTGATGTAGATTGTGTAAATAATTTTCATCCATGATTCTGGTCAACAACCACCATTTGTGAGGCATAACCAATGTGGTTATTTATCTACTGCAACATGGTGATATAACATCCTTTAAAAATAAACTGCACTCTGAATGGGGCTTAACTTCAGACTTAGATATATCATATTCACATTAAGGTTACCAGTCTCATAATTGTAATCCTCTGACATCTGTAGACTTGGAGGGAATACTTTAGAAAGTAGGTATGCAGGGAGAAAATGAGGACTGCAGATGCTGGAGATCAGAGCTGAAAATGTGTTGCTGGAAAAGCGCAGCAGGTCAGGCTGCATCCAAGGAGCAGGAGAATCGACGTTTCGGGCATGAGCCCTTCCTCAGGAAGAAGGGATCATACCCGATAAGTAGATATGCAGCACGTATATTACTTTTAAGCACAATTCATTGATCAGTTGTGATTGATATTATATACAAGCTGGATTGTAGTAAATGCTAATGTGAAAATGTGAGATTTTTTTTCATGGTTTGCATTTTTCTGTTTAAGGATGCTGCTTAGTCAACCCATTCAACCATTGATGCCTATTACGTGCCACAACAGACAACCCACAGAATTCACTACCACTGGACAACAAGCTAAGTATGTCAAAACTAATTAGGGATCTAGATGCCACAGTTCTCTTCATTGTAAAATTTTCTTTGTTATGGTTCCAAACATTCACATGTGACTGTTTGGATTGGATTTAAAGGCATTTTGTAATCCAAAAGGTATAGCAAGGTTACACTTACGGCAATCCCAAGTTTAATTTACAGGATACGCATGTAATTTAACAAAATTATATGTCATTTTACATCAACTCAAAGTGATAAAGTATTATATATTGTGGATGGAAAGACCCGTTTTACCTAATTCAACACTCTTCTTTGGTGGAACAAACAAATTTGCTCTACTTATCAAGTTCAAAATGTTTCAATTTGAAGAAATCAAATCCCATAAATCTTAAAATAGTCCATTTTATGGTTGTTGATTTATTGGTTCAAATTTGTTTTCTGGTGTTGTCAATGTTTTTTCTACATATTCTCCTGAGGATGCATTTTATAGTCTTTTGAGCATGCTTACACTGGGGTGGTGGTGGTGGTGGGGTGGGGGGGGGGGGGGGGTGGGGGAGCGGGTGGGGGCAGGGGCGGAGCACAAAGAATATAAGGTATGTCCAGTCTACCACCTTCCAAGTTGTCCCTTTACTGCAGCAACTAATGAGTACCAAAATCAGCCATCCATCCGCCATGTTTAGATTAATAATTAATGGCTAATTGACCTTGTTATCAAACCATCATAAAGTTGGCATAGGCAGGAGTGAGTCATCCAGTGTTTTAGCCCAAATTGAAAAAAGGCAAGAAGAACGGGGGGCATATCAATCATGGGGGGTCTGTGTACATCAAGGGCAACCCTGACTGAAAAATGTTATCCACCCATCATTCCTTTCTGCTTCCTCTCCAAAACCTACCCTCCACAACCCATCTTGCCCCACTCCAGACCCCACTCACTAAGCCCAACGCACCTGGCTCTTTGTCCATTTTTATCATGGGCCTCCTTGCAGACCTGGCAATGAACACTTCCAGATTCTGCTGCTGCTTGGACTGTTACGCTTCCTCCCACAGAGGAGTGTAAGTCCCACTTTCTCCTCATTCAGGTCTCCTTGTTTCAGGTGCATTGACACCTGGCCAACTTTTCTGCCTGGCAGGGAAATACATACTTCCATTTCACTGTCAAAACGCATTCCTGTGAGCAGATTCCACATTCTTTATGTCCAGGTGCTTGACCATAGCGCTGACTGTCTTGTTGTACAAAAGTAAGATCTGGAAATGTAGTTGTGATTCCTTCTATGCCCTCGAAGGTACTTCTCAAATCTTCTAAAACACAAGCTGCCAAAGATTTCTTTGCAATTACAGTACATGCAAATGAACAAACTGTTTTATTTTATAATTAGCAAGATTATGCAATCGGCAATAATAGGGGATTTCAACTTCCCAATGCTAACTGGGATAGGTAAAGTGTTAAAGTCTCATAGAGGGTGCAATTTGTTTCATTTATCCAGGACAGCATTTGAAATTAGCATATAGAAACTCCCTCCAAAGACAGAGTAGCGCTGGAACTAATTTGAGAGAGTAAAGTTGATCAATTGTTAGAAGTGATCACACTTAGTAAGATTTAAGGTAGTCATTAAAAAGGACAAAAATAGACTAGAAATAAAGATTTTTAAATTGGGGAAGGCCGATATTAATATGATTAGACAGGACCTGGCCATTATGGCCTGGGAGCTGCTGCCTGTAGGAAAATCTACATTGGAGAAGTGAGAGTCATTCAAAAAAGAAATAGTGGAAGGGCAGGGCCAACATATTCCTGTAAAGATGAAGAATAGGACTAAACATTTCAGAGAACCCTGAATATCAAGGAATGTTCAAGGAAAAAAAGTGAGTCTTATTGTAGATAACCATCAGAATACCAAAAGCCCTAGAAAGTGCAGACAGTTACTTAAAAATTAAGTTAGACAAGCAAAGTTGGGATGAGGGGAGGGTGCATGAAAAAACAGTGCCAGATAAAATAACGGACTCTTGAAAGGCATTTTGTAGATATAATAGGAGCCAGAAGATGATCATGGAAAGAGGAGAACCTATTATGGACATAATCAGAAAACCAAAGGTGGAGCTGGAAGATGTAGGTGAGGTTTAAATTAATGCTTTACATCTGTATTCGCAACAGAGAAGGACAAGGTAGGTATAGTAATCAGGGAAGAATACTGTGATACACATTAACAATTTACAATTGAGAGAGAGGGGATATTATCATAGTTTTAACATGCCTAAAATTAGATAAGTCCCAGGCCTGGATGAATTGTATCCCAAGATGCTGAGGGAATCAAGGACCATGATTTCAGAAGTTAACTTGCAAATCCTCTCTGGGCACAGGAGTGGTGCCAGAGGATTGGAGGACAACTAATGTGGTACCATACAAGGATAGTAGGAATGAACCCAGGGAACTGTAGGCCAGTGAGTCTAAAATCAGTGGTGGGCAAACTATTAGAATCAATCTCCACTTGGAGAGACAAGGATTAATCAAGGATAGTCAGCATGGCTTTCTCAACAGGAAATCATGTGTGACAGGTTTGATTGATTTTTTTGAAGAGATGACGAGATGTGTGGATGAGGGTAATAAAGTGGATTTAGTCTACATGAGCTTCAGTAAACCTGGCAATGTCTCACATGGAAGACTGATCAAGAAGGTAACTGTCTATGGGATACAGGGCAATTTGGCAAATTGAATCCAAAATTAGCTCTGTGACAGGAGGTGGAGGATAATGGCTGAAAGTTAGTGTTTTATGACAAGAAGCCTGGGTTCAATGGCATATTGTATGGTTTGGTTTTGGGTCCTTTACTGTTTGTTGAGTACATTAATGATCTAGTCGTGAATGTAAAATGTTTGATCAGTGTATTTGCAGATGACACAAAAATTGGTGGTTAGTAAATAGTGAGGAAAAAAGCCTTAAACTACAGGATGATATAGATTGGTTGGTCAAATGGGCTAAACAGAGGCAAATGGAATTTAATCCTGAAAAGTGTGAGGTGACTCATTTTGGGAGGATCAATAGACAATGGAGTATACCATGAGTGCAAAGATCCTATGCACAGAGGATCAGAGGGACCTTAGTGTGCATGTCCACAGATCCTTAAAGGCAACAGGACAGGTAGATGGTTAAATGAGGCATTCGGTGTATTTTCTTTTCCTATAATAGATATTGAATATAAGGAGCTTTTTAAGAGTTTAGCTAGGCCATAGCTGGAGTGCAGTTCTGAATGCTACACTATATGAAGGATGTAATGGTACTAGAGATGGTGCAAAGAAGATTCACCATTATGTGATCTAGGTTGCAACATTTCAGCTATGATGAGACTAGACTGACTGGGTTTGTTTTGCTGAGATCAGAGAAAGCTGAGGAGGGATCTGATTGAGATATATAAAGTTATGAGGGGCATAGATAGAGCAGACAGGAAGAAACCTTTCCCCTTAGTAGAGGTTCAGTAGCAGGGAGCATAGCCTTAAGGTAAAGTGCAGGAGGTTTAGAGGGGACTTAAGGAAGAATTATTTTACCCAGAGGGTGGTCGGTATCGGGAACTCACTGCCTGAAAATGTGGTAGAGATGGGAGCTCTCACAACATTTAAGAAGTTTTAGATGATCATGTGAAGTACTTTAGCATACAAGGTCAAATGTTGGAAGATGGACTAGAGTGGCTAGGTGCTTGATGACCAGTGTGGACACAAGGGGCCGAAGTATCTCTTTCTGTGCTGTAAATCTTTAGGACTCTATGACTCACATAGGAAGGAGGATTATTGGCAGCACTCTGTCTCAACTACAAGTTGTTGGTCCAGGCATCTTATAAAAGCTGGTGATGATGACCTTTACAACACATAATTGGTGCAGATCTGGCTCCAATGTGAGGAGGACTAACCCAGAAAAAGTAAAGGAAAAGAGGAAAGTTTTCTTTTGCAGAGAAGTGTCGCCAATTTAATTGCCTTCTTCTTTAAGAAAGGCTTAACCAGTTCATCAGAAGCTGAAAGCATTTAAATGCACGTCAGGCAGCGCAGGGCCATGACACTGTAACTGTTATCAGCTGCTCTTGCGTCAAAACGTCAGCCAGACCAGAGGAGAAAAAGTGCAGAAAAAGCCAGTGAAGCAACACTATGAGCCAATCCAAATCAGATACAATTTGAGTCAGCTGAGGTACAATTGGATTTCTGAGCTCCAGCAGTATGTTAACCTCTTAAGTGAAAAGGGTAGATACTATAGCTGTATAATTAAAAAGACCCAGATTCCCAGCCTGGGAATCTGGAAAACAAACTGGACATATTTACCAATAAAATTAGTAGTGGCTGGCTTGCAATTTTGAATGGATGTCATAGGATACAGCTACAAAATTCTAAACAGAGCAGTAACTTTATCTTGATGTCTGGACTATCTGGAAATTTGAAACAAATTTCAACATCAATTGATCCACTGAAGAAGAAGATTAAGACCAGTAAAACAGCTCAGCCAATACTTGGCTACATGTAATTTTCAGAGGAAATGGAGGTTTGTAGAGCGTGTTGTCCAATCAGAAGCAGAAGACACTGGAGTTGAGATGTAGGAGAAATACCAGAAACTGAGTATCAATTTCTGCCCTAAGCCAAGAGTTTTAGATTAGATTTGATTCCCTATAGTGTGGGAACAGGCCCTTCGGCCCAAGCAGTCCACACTGACCCTCTGAAGATTAATCCACCCAGATCCATTTCCCTCTGACTACTGCACCTAACACTGTGGACAACTTAGTAATTCACCTGACTTACACATCATTGGACTGTGGGAGGAAACCCAGGCTGACACAGGGAGAACGTGCAAACTCCACACAGACAGTCACCCGAGGCTAGAATCGAACCTGGGACCCTGGTGCTGTGAGGCAGCAGTGCTAACCACTGAGCCACCATGCAACCCCATTTGTAGTACCCCCATAAAGTCACTGCTCTACTTTGATAGGTACTCATTTACAATTTAAGTTTCCTGCTTTACCTCACCAGACTGCCTCCTTTTGCCTAAATAAGTAAAATCTCAGATGAACAAATAAAATTTGGGATTTGAGTTTAAATTGTATCCTAAAACTTACACATTTCCCAGCAGACAATGGGAGCAAACATATTTAAGTTTGATGGATGGTGCTACCGTATTGCCGTTGCACTATTTTTCACTTTAAAATGTATTTACCACAATGGCGGGTGGAGTTTTCAGAGTTTTACGTGAAATTTTGATTGTGTATGGGATCCATGATCTTGGCGATCTGACAACTGATGAAACTTTGTTGATGAGCCTTTCAGTCGATTTGCAGTCACTTTTGAAATTCAACATGTACAGAGGAACCTCGATTATCCGAACGAGATGGGCAGGCACTACTTTGTTCAGATAATTGATTATTTGGTTAATTGATTCAATGCCTCTCCTCTGGGGCTCAGAGTTTTCTGAAGTTTCGTTTTTCCTCACTCAGGCTGCCTTGCTCCCTCTCTGTGTGTCAGGGCTCGTTTCTGAGCAGAGACACACTTGTGTATAAGGGATCTGTAGCATTGCTGAAGCCTCCCACACGCACCCCCCCCCCCCACCATCCTCATCAGTTGAATAGGATTGACACAGCGAGCACTTGCTACGTCCGTTCCCCCCATTCAGGAGACTAGGCAGTAGCACACTGTGTGCAAGCCCCCACCCCTCCATCCGACCCCTGCCCCATCCAAAACCGCCCACCCAACCTGGCCCCCATCCAACCACCCTAAACACACCCCCGTCCGACACCCCCAACCCTGCCCATGCCCAAACCCCCCTAACCCTGACCCTGTCCAACCACCCCAACCCTACCCCCATTCGGAACCCCCCATCACTTTCTGGACCCCCCCAACTATACCCTCCCCCCCCTTATGGACCCCCCAACCCCACCCCCATCCAAATCCCCCCCAACCCCAACCCCGTCCAACCCTGCCCCTGTCCGATCCTGCAACTCTGACCAATCCCGCCCTCCCAGCCAACCCCCACAACGCTGTCCAACCATGTCCCCCCCATCCAATACTACCCAACCCCGATCCTATCCAACCCTGACTCCCATCCGCCCTGACCCACATTCCGTCCTGCCCCCCTGAACTCCAGGGAAAGTGTGGGGAGAGAGAGAGAGCGCGGGAGGTCAGTCATTTTGAGATGATGCCTGGGGCTCCCATCAATGTCCAGGAATGTTTTCGGCAGCATTTCACTAAGCCGAGTTCATTTTTAATCACTGTATACAAAAGACGCGATCAGTGTTGGAAACACATCTTTGATGTAATGTTTCCATTGGGATCTTGAGAGCTCCTTCAGATAATCCGATATTCAGGTAATTGATTCGAACAATCAAGGTTCCTCTGTAATACGTTTGCCAAGATGTCTATAGTCAAAGGGTGAAGCAAATATGAGGTACAGAGAGTTAAATGCTTTTTGGAAAAAACCCAATACTATTATATAGTCTTGTTAAAACAGTGGTCCACCCCAGTCCGGTGTGGCTTATTGCCATCAGCAATACTGCTGGGGAAGAAATATGAAGATTCATCTCCTCGTCGGACCAAGAGACTGATTCCACAATTCCACAGTTGAGTCCAATGAAATATAAAAAGATTTTCTGGCAAGGAGCCATTTTATTCACAGCAACAGTTAACTCACCAGAATAGATATCACTATGGCAGGACCATGGGTAATGGGTACAGTTAAAGAAACATAACGGGTTGATGCAGTTCTCCAAGCATCGTAGGACCAGCAATGATCATACATTGTCCATACGGTAGAGGGAGTTACATGGAGAAACCACAGATTCTTTGTTTCATCTATTAATGCTACATTTGATGAATTTAGTGAGGAATGTCAGGATAGTAATGTTTCATAGATTACTCAAAATACAAATCAGAATCAAGGTCAACAATCCTCAAGCCTATGAACTACTGATCTTTAAAGTCCAAAAGACTTTGTTCTGGAAGCATAATGAATCTGCTAGATCAATTAAATTTGTAAGTTAAAGACCTGCAGGGACTGGGGTGAGTAGGGGGTAATGATAATTATAATATAGTGTTTATGCTATTGTATAATGATGTAACTAAGTGGGAAAAAGCTTGGGGAAGATATTCTATAAGACAACGGATATTCATCAATGAGCTAAATTCCAGTCTGACCCACTCTGATATATATCATAGCCATTGGCAGGACTGTCAGAACATATAGCTGTTGGACATTGGCACAAGCTCCTGATGAGGCACACGTGTATTCCCTTTCTTTTGATAGTTATTGTTAATATGCCTAACAGTTAAATTAACCTGTGTATAGTTACTGTGTGTAGAAATGCACGCTGTTATCTCAGACTTCTGCTGACTCATATTTATTGTTCATCCTTGACCATAGACTACTAGAAAACCTATTGACTAGCATTAAAGAAAGAATTGGTGGCAGTATTCTACCCAATTCCAAGTAATTGATATCTAGGGATCTGATCATATCATAGCATGGTGACAGCAACGGCGTTCTATAACAATAGCAGAATCATGACCACATGGGCTGTCTGAATAAACAGGAAGCAAGTGTTTGTGATCTGATGGTTGAGAAGACTATTGTTCGGTCATTCTGTTCACTGTCCTCTGACCTTAGTATTACGTGTTATGGACCTGGCCAGAACCCCCCCTCCCCCAAATCATTTCAAGAAAGTAGCCTGGACCATAACTTTGCTCGTTGTTTTAAGCAGGTGTAAAGGGGATATTCCAGGAGCGATGCAGCGGGCCCAACCGCATAGTTTTAAACAAAACAGAATTTATTAGCAACTTTACCAAATGAAACACAAAAGAGAACAGAATATAGAATAACTTAACCTATCCAAAAACCCAACAGATTATCCCAAATGAAAGATGCTGTTAGGAGAAAGAGAGAACTGAAGATGCTGGAGATCAGAGTCGAAAAGTATGGCGCTGGAAAAGCACAGCAGGTCCAGCAGCATCTGAGGAGTAGGAGAGTTGATGTTTCAGAAATAATCCCTGCTCCTCGAATGCTGTCTGACCTGCTGTGCTTTTCCAGTGCCACACTTATTGACTGTTAATGATGGTGTTCCAAATTCCTGCAACAATTCCCATAAACACCCTTGGCAAAAAAAAGTAAAATCGTACAATGGGTCTGACAGGAGAGAGAGAGAGAGAGAGAGAGAGAGAGAGGGAGATGGCAGAGAAATTCAGCATGGAACACCTTCTTCCATGTGGATATTTCTTTAACCAGCTTAAACTGAACAGCCAGACTACTTAAAAACCATACCAGGGTAAAGCTGAGCTAGGAGAACTGGCCACTCCCCTTTCATTGTACAAGTATTTTTTACAGCTTGAAAGATTTTTGTCTGAGGCAGTATCTGTTGGCTATAATCAAATTGGCCCTAAAACCCAACCAAGCCAGACCTCTTGGCAACTCTGCATTTAAAACCTTTCTGAATAAGAAACCAAGGACAACATAACCTTGCTAAAGGAGTAGCATTATCACACATGATCCTGGTCACCCTTTGCCTTAAGCTAAAAAAAAAATTGACCTGCGCCTTGATCTACTTTTGTCAGCAGATCTGGCAAACTAACTTTGAACATCTGCTTCTGCTGTCTCTTGTATTGAGAACAAACTAGAAATTGGAAAGTTGAATCCCTGTTTAGTGGCTGATCAAAGTGGATTCCTTAGCATCTTTCCCCTGTCTCACCTCCATCCATGGTGAAGGGTCATACTGTCTTCAGTATTAATAAAGCTTTTCAAATACCCTTGGATATATTTAACTTTTATTTCTTGTAAATGACTAGTGACAACATTGGCCATCTACATTTACTTGGCATTTAGTTATGTAGCAAATAACTACAAGTAATGATTGTTTAATGTGGTTTGTTTGCACAATTTTAATGATGCTGATATTGATATGATATTTCATTGCATGAATCTTCTTTGACAGGTACTCACAAAGACAACAGCTGCCCCAAAATCTGGTACCACAGCCAGTTAGAAATAGTGTACCAATGATCTCCAATACAGTACTTATGGGTCAAATAGTAACTCCAGGATTTTCTATACCACAGCCACCTCTGTCCCAGCAAACTATGCACCTACAACAGCAGCCACAACACTACTTACAGGTAGGTCCCTTTTGATGGATCTTGCCGATAGAATGTATTTATGTTTATGGGATTGTTAGGGCTGCCCCTTGACAGTACAGCAAAAATGGCTGATGACATCCCCAACAACATCTGATGACTAATTTTCAGTCATTTTATCATATTTTCTTACTGTTCCAAATTTATGTGTCTCTTTCTTCCTCTACACATACAATTAATTATCTCTGAATCAGAAGATTGTGAATCCAAGTTCCATTACAATATTTGAGCACCCAATTTTACTAGACGCTTCATTTCACTGCCGTGTCTGAGGTGACATCTTGTAAATTTTTAAAATTTGCTCATGAGTGGCTTTCTGGGAGATTTCAGAGAGTAGTTAAGAGTCAATTACATTACTATGGCTCTGAAGGGATAAGTAGGCCAGACCAGATTTCCTTCCCTGAAGGACATTAGTGAACTCAATGGGTCTTTTTGACAATCATCATTGGTTGCATGGTTGCCATTAGGCCAGTGTTTAATTCCAGACTTACATTGAATTTAAATTTCAACATCTGCTATGTGTAATTCAAACCTACATTCTAAATATTAGCCTGGGATTCTGGGTGACTGGTGAGTGGCATTGCCACAGTGTCACCACCTCCACAAGAGGCTGAGATGAGATGTTAAAAGGAGATTTCATTTTCTTATTCAGATGGTCTTCAAAAGATTTCCCATGTTACATCTTGTACAATTTTCCTTTCCATTGATTAGAAAATAATCTACTTAATCTCTCTTCCCTGTGACATTGCTGGTGTGTTATGAGGTGATATGCAGAGGACACCACTTCTGAAATATGACATTTTAAAGTATGATAGTTTATTGTCTGAACAGAAGACATGGAGGCAGGAATAGACTATATACATTTTCCTGAGTCTGCTCCACTATTAACACAATCATCAATCTCACGGTGGCTCAACGGTTAGCACTGCTGCCTCACAGAGCCACTCCACTCAGGTTGATTATCAGCCTGTTAAATAGCATTATGGATGGTCATCCAATGGCCTAAAAGTCCTGGAGTGGGGTTTGAACCCAGAGAATCAGAGGAGGGGACATTATTTTCTGAGCAGTAAAACATCTTGGTCCTTTGTGCCTTGATTCTCTTATAGTCCAAACATTTATCAATCTTAGCCATGTACACACTTAATGACAATACCTCCACAGCCCTTTATGGTGAACATTTCCAAAGATTTACAATCCTCGAAGAAGAATGTCGCTCACTCTGAAAGGACTGACTCCCTATCATGAAACTATACACTCTAGTTCTTAAGTTCCCAGGTAAGGAGTACAGCTTCTTAGCATCTACCCTGTACAGCTCGCTCAGAATCTTATATTTCAATGAATCCATCTCTCTTTCTTATAAACTCTAAAGATCATCAGCTTATCCTACTCAACCACTGCACATAGGACAACTCTCTCTTCCCTGTAATCAATCTAGTGAATAAAGCAAGGAACTGCTGGAATTCTGAAACAAAAACAGAGATTGCTGGAAAACCTCAGCATCTGTGGAAAGAAAGCAGAGTTAACATTACAGTCCAGTGATTCTTCTTCTGAACATCAATTTAGTGAACCTTCAATGTACAATTTCTATGCTTCCTTAAGTGTATGCAAAGTGAGTATGGTCATATTAATATGCTAATGTAACAAAACTGCCTCACTCTTGTACTCCTTTTTCCCTGCATTAAACTATTTGCTTTCCACATCTGGACTCTCTAAGACAGAGTCAGAACTGAAGACTGCTTGGAGTACCCTACCCAGATTAAATACCTAAATGAAAAATGACTTATAAAGCTGGAGAAGAGGAAAAGATGACTCAAGTTTCAGGAAAGGGATGACAAATAACAACAAATTATTCAGGAAAAGATGCTGGGGCTTAAATTAAAAGTAGAAATGAAACAGAGGGAATCAATTCTATTACTGGGAAAAGACTTGGTAAGCTCCAAGCACTAAACCCAAAAAACCCAGAGCAGTACAAAGAACTGACAAAGAGAGATGGGAACTGGAAAGGTTCTCTTTAGTTGCAGAGAACTGAAGAGGTCACAAATATCCTGAAAGGGTTGAAAATGTCCTTCGATATTTTGAAAGTAGTACAAAAATTCACAGGAGTTTAAAAAGGGTCTAACAGAGCTAGCTGGATTAAAAGGGTCAGGATAGAATCCACTGAACTCAAAAAGCCAAGAAAGAGCTTAGAGTGAAAAGGACTCAGAATAGAGCCCAGCATACAACCTAGAGAGTCTGTACAAACGAAACAGTTTCAGCAAAGCTCTGCAGAGGCAAGAAGGCTGAAAGCTGCCCAATAAAGTTAAAATGTGTCAATAAAGAATTTGTAGATTTTAATAGAGTGAAGGTAGTGAGCCTGAAATCGAATTGGCCAAGACTTGCCTTACTGAATTAAATGACACCAGGGCAGTTCCCATGCAGACAAACTGATAGTGAGAAAAAGGAACCACACACAGTCAAAGAACTACGGGCAAAACAACAGAAATACGTGATTCCATGTGAGCCAGGGTGTCCCAAAAATACCTGGAACTGAATAAAGAATGGCACATATACACAGCAGCTGAATTGGGGAAATTGTTACTCCACAATTGTTACTCCATACTTACAACTGTCCAAATGTATTGTTCCTTCCCTTTCTGGACCAAATTCAAAATCTCACCAAATTTCCTATGTAAACATTTTACAATGCACTAAATTTATGACCACTTGGTGTAACCAGCAATTACACCCTGATCATTTATATATAGTTAGAAAATGTGTCAATTTCACACTCAATAAATATAAACCATTCAATAATATGTTTTGATTTTTCCAGCAGGATCAAACATCCAGTTCCTTGCAAGGTGAACAACCGGAGCTGCTGCTTCTCCCTCCTCCTTATCCACAGCAACAGGACATTCTGGGATACCACTCACAATCTCAGCAAAGACCACATGTACAGCGCCTCTCTGAATCATCAAATGTTTAACTCACCCAGTAGCCTCTCAATGGTTAAGAAATATAAATTATAAAAACCTGTTTAAAGCAATATTCACCCTTGCGTTTTAATAAATTGCAGTTAATGTGCTACACTTTTACTGTTTCCATCAGGTGTTAAAATATAAAGCTTCACAAAATTTATTGTAATATTTTAATTACATAATTGTTAATTGGAAATGGGAGAAGAATGGCACATTGAAAGCTACAAGTTGGCATTGTAGGTACACACAATTTAAAAAAAACTTTACTGTTCTCATCTAATTTTGAAATTCCGATTATTTTTATGTGAGAAGGCCACATATACTACTGGTTAATGGATTGAACCACCAGCAGCATTAGGGATGTTTTAAAATGATTACTAAGTTTGTGATATAACTCATTAGCATGATCCAAGTTAGAATAGTTCAAAGCTGGGTTTTTTTTTAAACACATCACGCCAGTAATTTTCTAACTTTGTACAGCTGGAAAAGACTTGCTTGTCAGCACCATATTTCAGAAATTCTGGTGCTCTTTAAGTGATTGTCCAATTATTAATTTAAAAGGTCAGAAAGACATGAGCTTTGTGTGCCAGGATTTTCATTGCACATTCTTACCAGAAGAATTTGTCATCAAAAATATAAAGTCAGGAAATTATTCCTTATATGTACAGATGTAGCAGGCATGCACCTCAGATTCCTTTTATACTTTCTAAGTTTGCTGCTATCAGTCAACATCTGGGAAACACACTTGCAGGCTTGAGGATAGAATGTGGACTGGGGTTGCATGGGTTGTTTGGCAGAGTCCCATCATGGACTTGATGGGCTGAATGGCACCCTTACGTGCCATGACTTAAACCTAAATGGATTCAAGCATGACAGAAAACTGGGAACGATGTACCTAGCTTTTTGCACAAAATCAGCTATTATGTTTGCAATGTAACCTTGTTCTTATAATGTAATCAACATATCTTTTATAAGTTCTTGTGCTAAATTGGCACACTTATTACAACCTGACAGTCGATGTTGGATACTGGCTACTAGGTCTCTTCAAGGACATATACTTTGGACAAATTCTTAATGTCACGTTCAACAGAATAATCATTAATTGAAATGGATCAGTTCTACAACACTGGATGTTTAAAAGGAAACTGTTTACGTTGTGTTGTATATTTTCAAACACATGCACTTTTTCTGATTTATATGTTTTATTAAGATTGCATTTGTTACATAAAAATCTCTAAATAAAAAATGAGAAACTGTCGATCAGATGGACACTGTAATATATGAGTTATTTCAGTATAAATGATTCTTTGCAACAAAAGTGGATTTTAGTCTAATTTTGTATAAAATGCATCAATCCATTTCATAGCTCTTTTTTTGTCAGTGACCATGTGGAATAAATAGTAGAAATCATTGGTATATACCCCAAAGTGAAGCTGTGTACCTTCACACATGTTCTTCACAAATCTAGTGTAATATAATTTTCTGCACATCTGAGCTCAAACGCTCTCAGTTTATCAAGGTCCATAGCAAAACTGCAGCCAAAAAGGTTGTAGTCTTTTGGACATTAGTTATGTATGAAATTATAATGGCTCAGAACTGCAGCTGTCATCAAGGCAGTATTGGCAGTGCTCTTCTTCCTTTCTTTTCAAAATGTGGTGTGCCCTGGAATATTTATTTCCCAACTTGCAATCATGTCTCTTTAATGACAATTCAGTCTGAAACATTTATTTCTATTTTTGTTAACAGTTCATCTGTGTTATTGTGGACACTGCATATTCAGATAAAGTGACTTCAATTTTCTTTTAACTCCAGCTCTCTGTGTCAACCATACTCCTTTGCACTACTGCTGTCCCTTCATGTACCAACAACTTATCTTTGCCTAGAGGAGATTTTGCAAACTTGACAGGCTGTATTTGCCATTGTTGTTTCTAGTGCCTTGGTTGTTAACAGGTGGTCTGCCCGCTTTCATTCCCTTTCTTGCTTTCTAGCAGTTGATACAACTAAGTGATTTGCTTTTTCAGAGGGTAGTTAGAAGTCAATTACTGCTCTGGATCTGGAGTCACATGTATAGTAAATGAAACTAGAGCAGAAGAAGGTTTATTCTAATGTAAAGCTTACAATGTCGCCCCTCATGGCACCATATTAGCTACAAAGTACCTAGGTACAAATCATAGATACAAAAATCAAGAAATAAAGAAGAAAAAGTATACATTACTGTACAAGGATTTGCAATATAAGTTAGAGAAAATAAGACATACTGATTAAAGGATAAACAATACAGTCAGATAAACAGATCACAGATACACTAAGCAAGGACAGAAGTTTTGTAATGACAATCAACAATGGTTTCATGGTCACCATTTAGACTTTTAAATTCTGATTTTTATTGAATTCAAATTGCTGGATTTGAACCCCTAACATTACTTGAGCCTCTGGATTACTACTACAGCAACAATATCACTAGGCCATTGCTTCTACCCCCAATAATGAACCAACAATGTATTATTACAAAATACACATTAAATTTTGAGATTGGAGTATCTCTAAAAGTAAATGACAACACTTGACAGTCTCTGTAAGGAGGTTGAAGGACTTTGAAGGCTCTGGGTCTGCTCCGGAAGTACTTCCTACTGACGAACCGCCCACAATGCACCGTTCCGTCCTTTCCGACATTTTTCGGACGAGGTGAGGAGTTTGCTCTGGGCAGAGCCGATACTAATCCGTTACCATCCTGTTGCTGTACAGCTCGTAGAGCGGAACAATGTGGGGGAATCGGATCTAGGCGGAGGGGAGAACATTCTGCTGGGCTTATTTCCTCTTCCCGACCCACTGTCGGAGTGTTTAATTCAAATTAATGTTGGGTCTCTGGTCCTGGGGCCTAATGTCCGCCTCCGTCCCGGTCTAAGAACCACTGTCCTGGGCTGATCTGTTTGACTGGGCAGCCCCTGGCTCGGCTTGTTCACGGATGTGACCCGCTGTGTGAGTGGAGCCTTGGCTGAGGTTACTCGGCACCGAGCAGAGCGCTAGAGCTCGGCGAGTGAATGGCTGCGACTTACGGCTTCATTCGCTGCTACTGGATTGTAATACTTTATGAAGCTGCTCATTTCACCCGTTATAACTAGACTATTCTTTTCCATGTTCATAGATGGCACCCGCTAAGAAAGGTGGAGAGAAAAAAAAGGGCCGCTCGGCTATCAACGAGGTGGTTACGAGGGAATATACAATAAATGTCCACAAGCGAATCCATGGCGTGTAAGTAAAGAGAATTTTAAATCATCTGGATTAATTGGTTGGAAATATATCTCTTACGCCTGTAAATTCAAAGAGGTGCAGGTTAGGTTCATTGGCCGTGCTAAATTGCCCATAGGGTCCAGGGAAGTGCAGACTGGGGAGCTGGTTCGCCATGGGGAAATGCAGGGTTATAGGGATAAGGTGGCGGGATGGGTTGCTGTTTAGAGGGTTGGTGCGGACTCGGTGTGCCAAACGGCCTGCTTCCATACTAGGGATTCTATGAAGCTCCTAAAAGGACAAATGTTCTACTTTCAACAAGTTTGTGTTGTCCAGGTTTCTTTATTATCTAAGGTAGTTTCATACTGATGGAGTCATATATATATATATATATATATAGAGAGAGAGAGAGAGAGAGTTTTTTTTCCCATTGAATCATGGGATATGGACATCTTTGGTTGTGCCAACATTTATTGTCCATTCCTAGTTGACCTTGAGATGGTAATTAGAGTGGTGCTGGAAAAGCACAGCAGGTCAGGCAGCATCCGAGGAGCAGGAGAATCGACATTTCGGGCAAAAGCCCTTCATCAGGAATGAGGCATGGCGCCTCTGGGATGGAGGCTTCCTGCCTCGTTCCTGATTTTTATCTCTCCACCCCAGAGGGCTCCCTGCCTCATCCCTGATGAAGGGCTTTTGCCCGAAATGTCAATTTTCCTGCTCCTTGGATGCTGCATGACCTGTGCTTTTCCAGCACCATTCTATTCTAGACTCTGATCTCCAGCATCTGCAGTCCTCACTTTCGAAAAAGGAGAAAGTGAGGACTGCAGATGCTGGAGATCAGAGCTGAAAAATGTGTTGCTGGAAAAGTGCAGCAGGTCAGGCAGCTACACTGGCAACAGTCCATCTTCCGCAGCTACACTGGCACCACCCCGCACCTTTACCTCCGCTACATTGATGACTGTATTGGCGCTACCTCATGCTCCCACGAGGAGGTTGAACAGTTCATCCACTTCACTAACACTTCCACCCCGACCTCAAATTTACCTGGGCCATCTCAGACTCCTCCCTCCCCTTCCTAGACCTTTCCATTTCTATCTCGGGCGACCAACTCAACATGGACATTCACTATAAACCGACTGACTCCCACAGCTACCTAGATTACACTCCTCCCACCCTGCCCCCTGTAAAAACGCCATCCCATATTCCCAATTCCTTCGCCTCTGCCGCATCTGGTCCCAGGAGGACCAATTCCAATACCGCACAACCCAGATGGCCTCCTTCTTCAAAGACCGCAATTTCCCCTCAGACATGGTTGACGATGCTCTCCACCACATCTCCTCCACTTCCCGCTCCTCTGCCCTTGAACCCCACCCCTCCAATCGCCACCAGGACAGAACCCCACTGGTCCTCACCTACCACCCCACCAACCTCCAGATACATCGTATCATCCTTCACCATTTTCGCCACCTCCAAACAGACCCCACCCCAAGGACATATTCCCCTCCCCTATCAGCATTTCGGAAAGACCACTCCCTCCGCGATTCCCCCCCCCCACCCCCACCCAACCTCCACTCCCAGCACCTTCCCCTGCAACCGCAAGCAATACAAAACTTGCGCCCACACCTCTTTCTCCCTCCCCCACTCCCTCCCCCGGCCCCAAGGGATCCTTCCAAATCCGTCACAAATTCACCTGCACATCCACAAACATCATTTACTGCATCCGCTGCTCCCGATGTGGCCTCCTCTACATTGGGGAGACAGGCCACCTACTTGCAGAATGTTTCAGAGAACACCTCTGGGACACCCGTACCAACCAACCCAACAGCCCTGTGGCTGAACACTTTAACTTCCCCTCCCACTCTGCTAAGGACATGCAGGTCCTTGGCTTCCTCCATCGCCAGACCATGGCAACACGACGCCTGGAGGAAGTGCGCCTCATCTTCCGCCTAGGAACCCTCCAACCACAAGGGATGCTGGAGTTCTCACACATCTACTCTTTTCCTCCCAGGGTGGTAATAGGTTTGGAAGGTGCTGTCTATAGTGACTTGGTGAGTTGCTGCAGTGTATTTTGCAGACAGTGTATACGCTGTTACTACAGGCTTGTGTATTTTCTGGAGTTGTTGGCAGAATGGCTGGTTTGCAATGCACAGTTGTGCCAACACTGGCTTCAATTCCCATATTGATTGAGGTTATATTGAAGGTTCCACCTTCTCAACCTTCCCTGAGCATCATACCCTCAAATTAAACCAAGAGCAGCCCAAGGGTCCTCTGTGATTGTGGTGACTTAAAGTTTACTATGGGTTAGTAATCAAGAGCATGGTTGTTGAGATGGTGAATGGGGTGACAAATCAAGTGGCAGGCTTTGTTCAGAACAGTGTCAAGCTTCTTGCATTGTTGAGCTGCATTTATCCAGATGGCTGAAGGGCATTCCACCACACAGAAAGGAGAGTAAACAGGAATGCTGAATATGCTCAGCAGATATGGCAGCTTCTTGATAGAGTTTTCTTTTGATGATCTGTGCATTTCAGGTATTTTCTGTCTCTATTTCAAATTTCCAGCAATTGCTGCACTTTCCTTCTATGTGGAAAGGAGGTGGCTGTTTTGTCTATTGCATCTGTGTTGGCTTTGTAGAGAGTAACTTGATTAGTATGACTCCCAAATCTTTTTCAGTTATCTCTCTCAAATCTTTAGATGCTTATTCGGTTTCACTGTGAAAGCCCCTGACCCCTCTCCCATTCAGTATTGCATTCCAGATTCTAACCACTTGATGCACAGAAAGAAAGCTATTCTCACCTTACCTTGGCTTATTTTGCTAAATCTGCTTTTATAGACCCAGACTCCAGAACCCTGACAACATCAATTGTGTTGCACGGTTTTCTTGGTCTTCAGTTACACCCTAAAGTAGTAAGCTCTGTCCTTGCTTTGGATTGCTGATGATTTGTAAGTAGCAAACAGATCATGAGATCTAATTGCTAGCATTTGTGTCGCATTTTAAAATCCTTGTTAGAAAGTTCCAAATGTTGTTTGGGAGGGAATTCCAACGGCATTTGTGGATGTATCAAGAGTACAGCTGTTCAAGAAGAGAGCTCATCACCAGCTTCTGAAGGGCAGCTAGGGACGGGCAATAAATGCTGCGTCCAGCCAGTGACACCCACATCCCAAGAGTGAATAAAAAAAAACCAAAGCTGCACTCAATACTCAAAGTGTGGTCTCATCAAAACCTTGTCTGCTACTTCCAAGTCCTCACCACTTCCCTACCCCCTACCCCCCCCCCCCCCCCCCCCACCACCAAAAGACTGGAGGTCACAGTTTAAATGTACAGAGGAAAGCGATTATCCGAAGGACACGGGAGGGGAGTATTTCACTCGGTTAATTGAATGCTGGATAACATAGTTAGCCAAACATTGGGACCTTGCGATCTTTGTTTGGATTATCAGAAATTCACTTAATCGAATGCTGGATAATAGAGGTTCCTCTGTAAATGAAAACTATGACAATGTTTGCATTGCAATTGATGTCACTATCTGAGGATGTATGTTCTGACTATGGAGTGAGTGCAGTAAAGGTTTACCAGACTGAATCTTGGAGTGGCAGGTCTGACATACGATGAGACTAGATTGATTGATTGTGATTATATATTCACTGGTGTTTAGAAGAATGAAGGGGAAAGTCTCATGGGAACCTATAAAATTTTGACAGGACTAGACAGGGTAAATGCAGAAAAGATGTTCCCAATGACTGAGGAGTCCAGAACTGGGGGATCAGTCTAAGGACATTGGTGGAACATTTAGCACTGAGATGAGAAATTTCATTGCACATCATGTAGTGAGCCTTTGGAATTCTCTGCCAAATGAAGTGGTTGAAGCCGAGGCATGGAATGTTTTCAAGAAGGAGTTAGGTATTGACTATAAGTAGGGCTAAATGAACGAAGGAGTATGTGGAAAAAGAGGGGGTATTGAATTGGATGTTCAGCCATTATCATTATTGAATGGTTGGGCTGGCTCCAAGGGCCAAATGGCCTACCCCTGCTTCTGTTTTCTGTTTTTATGACAGTGATGCAGTGGATTTCAGGATTTTTGAACAGTAAATTCTGGCGAGTTTGTAAATATTAGGCCCCAGTTGAAGTCCTAATCAGTTGTATGCGGAATCTAATTCATTTGTATCGCATCTTTACCATGGCTCTTGGGTCCCAAATGACATTCCAAGTGATTGACAAAGTAAACTATCCATCAACATGTCTGTGACTTTTGACATTGTCAGTCACACCATTCTCCTCCCTAAGCACCTTCACTATTGTCCAGCTGGATGGGCTTACAATTGCAAGCTTACACCCTTAACTCTTCAGTTATACAGCGCTTGCAAAGGCTTTTCTTTCATTCCCACACCATAACCTCTGTGTCTCCAAGGACTTCTTCACTTCTGTCTTTCTCATCTATCTTCAGCTCCTTGGTAATATCATTTGAGAACTCAGTCTCCATATGGGTATGGAAATCCTATGCTATGTTGCAAATTACTTGTCGAGCATCCTTCCCTAGATGAGCAGAAATTTACTCAAAATACTGGGAGAGCATTCTGTTAGGTTTGTTGTAGAAACCAAACTCCTGAGTAATTAGGACTGCTCTCTGAAAAATGACTGAAGCTGAACCAGACTGTGCACTTTTGATGTCATATTTGAACCTGTGATGAGCTTCCAACCAATGTCCATACAATCACTAAGACAGTCATTTCCAACTCAGTGACATTGTCCAGCACTGCTCTTGTCCCAGTTAATCCACTCACCCATCTCTCTTTGTTTTAAACTTCTACATTTTACTAACACATTCCTACTTTCTGCTCGCCCATAAACTTGACGTTATCTAAACGTCTGCTGCCCATGTCCTAACTTGCACAGCTTCTAGTTGTCCTGTTATTGTATGCTTGATAATCTACATTAGCTTTTGGTTTAGCATTATCTCTATTTTTTAAATGCTATACTTGTAAAATTGCTTTATTGTTCCATTGCCCCTATCAATACAGTCTAGTCCAGCAGCCAAGCTTCCATTCTATCTGTACTGCTTTCCTCTGACCTTTTGAGCTTCTCTCACTACTTTAACGCTTCAACCATTGGTGGCCATACCTTTATCTCTGTTGTCCCTTTAGCTCTGGCATTCTGTCCATGATCCTCTCTCCTTGTTTTCCTGCTTCGAGGTATTCCTTAAAATCCATGTCTTTCAATCAGCTTCTTAACATCTACCCAAATGTCCAAAGTATTTTATATATTTTTGAATGCAAGAGAGGGAGGGTGAGACCATGGGGTGAACTTGAAATGTTGTGCTGGTGGACCAGGAACCAGTGTAGGTCAGTAGGAATATGGGTGAATGGTATTTAGTGCAGGTTAAAATGTGGGAAGTAATGTTTTAAGGAGACTTGAGCATATGAAATATAGTTTGAACAGGAGAGAAATGGAATAATTGAGCTGGTTATTACAGAAGCATGGATTTGGATTTCACCAGATTGGGCTGAGGCTCAGGCAGTGACAAATGGTATTATTCATACAGAAGTAGATGGGTCTGGTTACAGGGAGGGTATGGGATCAGAAGCTGTATTCGTGCAGGCCATCAAGGTTTTGTATATTTAAGGCTGAATAGTTTTTGATCAGTAGAGGAATTAAGGGTTATGAGGAAAGTGGGTTCAGTCATCCTCCTATTGAATGGCAGAGCAAGCTCAAGATGCCGAACAACCAACTCTTGTTCTTAGTACTTATGGTCTTACGAACAATCTGGTTCAGCCAGAAACTGCAACAATGGAATCTGCTTAGAGAACACAGTTTGTGGTAGGTGAAAAGGACAGTAGCATCAGTGCTATCATGAGCAATATCAGAATAAATTAAAACTGGGATTTAGATTTGAAATCAGAAAATTATTAGACCATTAATTGTATTTGGCAAGCTCCCACTGGTTGTCTACCAAGATCAACTAGTCTTGTGTCTTACCTGCATGCTCAGGTTAACAAACCATCAGCAGGTTCAATCTTATTGAATCTTTTGCAGGAGTTAGTGCACCTAATTTTGTCAGTGAAATGCTCTAATTTTTTTTGCCAATGATTCCAGTGTTGTTCCAGTCTAGGATCTCTTGCTGTTTGCAGAATGTATTGATGATTTAGACTGACTTGGGAGGTATATTTGGGAAATATAGCACAAAAATAGATTGGTGAGATGATAGTGATTGGGGTGGCTCCCTATTGAAGACAGATATCAATATTTGGTTGAGTGGAAGGAAAAGTGACAATTGGAATTCAGTCTGTAGAAATGTGAGTTCATATGTTGGCAAACAAAGGAAGGGAATACTCATTAAATGGGAGGAAATGTGAGAGGACTGGTGAAAGTGAGACCTTGGATGCGTGTCTATAATTGTCACTGAGGGTGACAGGACAGATAGGAACGTGGTAAAGAAGGTAACTGGGATGCTTTCCTTCATTGATCAAGGTATTGAAGACACTAAGACACTGGATGCAAATAAGAGGAAAGATTGGATAAGCTAAGGATGTTTTCCTTAGTCAGAGGAAGCCGGGAATGACTTAATTGTGTTGTACAGTGTGTTGGATAAAGTGTATAGGCAATACCAACTGTCTCTCAGTGGAGAGGTCAATTGCTGGAGTTACAAAATTAAATGATTGGTAGAAGGCTTGGAAGGGACATAAGGAAAGCCTTTCTTTTCACTAAGAGTGGGTGGTGTCTGGAATTTACTACCCAGTTTAATGGTTGAGGCAGAAATCATCAACTCATTTAAAAGCAATTTGGAGCTGCTCCTGCCATGCTGTAACCTACAAGGTGTTATGTAGTGGGATTAGACTTGATGACTAGTCAAATTGGCTATCACTCAATTATCTATCCATGCTGTGTAACCCCCTCTTGGAGAAGCTCTTCACAAACATGCACGGGCAATGAAAGCGCTTCTCTTGATTGTTTTAGAATGCAGATATTACTTTAAAGGGTAGCATTTACAAAAATTCTGCCTTGATTTGGTTGCGATGTATCTGCTAAGACTTAACATTCAAGAAGTCAGTGTTGTGATTGACAAAATAAAAACTTAGATTTGCTTTTTTTTTAAAAAAGGGGTTTTAAGAGACGTGCTCCTCGTGCCATTAAGGAGATCCGTAAATTTGCAGTGAAGGAAATGGGTACTCCTGATGTCCGCATTGATACTCGTTTGAACAAGGCTGTTTGGGCTAAAGGTGTAAGGTATGTAATGGACAGGAAATAATTTCTAAAGTTAACATTCTCACTTGTATTTCACAAGTATCTCAGGACAGATAGAATGTGCAAGACCAATTAGTTGTACTTCCTAAATCTTTCAATGTCTTTATTTTTAAAAGCATTTCCTGATGATTGGGAAAGATTAGTTTTATTGGGTATAGAAAGCATGATGGATGTTCAAGATTTGTTTCCCATGTTGCTGACTTTTCTCTTTATTTTCATGCTTCTGTCAGGTGCAAATCAGACATTATCTTTTGTCATAAAACACAGATGAGGAGTAGGGTATTTGGCCCATTAAGTCTGCTCCTTCATTCAGTAAGATGATTGCTAATTTGATTGTATCTTCAATCATCATTCCTGCCTACCTCTCATAATCTTTCATCTTTAATAAGAATCAATCACTTCAGCCTTTTTAAAAAAAAATTAATACCCTGTTTACACTGCCTTTTCAAAGAGCTCTAAAAACTCATGACCATTTGAGAGGAAATGAAAGTTGGTCTCATTGCAGTTTTAAATGGGCAAATAGATTTTTAAACAGTAATTCCTCGTTCTAAATGCTCCCATGAAATAAAGCATCCTGTCCACATCTACTCTGTTAAGGTGCCTCAGGATGTTGTAAGTTTCAATGAGTCATTGAAACACCAGTGTACTGTAATCTCTCACCATTTAGAATATATACTTTATTACCTTTCCTGCCAAAGGGTCAGTTTCACATTTTCCCACCTTGTACTGCAATTGCCATATCTTAGCCCATTCACTTAACCTTCCTATATCTTGTTCTAGTCTCTTTATTTCCTCTTCACAACTTACTTTGCTTGTCTATCTTTGTGTCATCAGCCAATTTGGTAACCATGCCTTCCACCCTCTTAACTTTGTCATATAAAGAAATTGTGAACAGTTGATGTACTGGTACCCATTCCTGTGGCAAATCATTTACATTTGCCAACCTGATAGAATTGCCCTTATGTCTTCCTGTTAGCCAGTCAATCTTATATCGATACCAATCAGTTATCCCCTATATTACAAGCTTTATTTTCTGCAAAAACCTTTTAAGCAATACCACAATGGAGTGTTTTCTGGGATGTGTACGTCCACAATTTCTCTTTATCTACAGTATGTCATACATCAAATTAACAGATTATTCAAACATGATTTCTCTTTCTGAACTCAATCTTGATTGTTTACCTTGAACTTGTACAAGTTCCCTGCCAAATTTGTTTTAATAAGACCTTGTAACATTTCCGTTATGATGGATGTTAAGCTAGTGGCCGTGTATTTTTCTGCTTTCTGTTTCTCCTTTTTGAATAAGTGTTATGATCTTCCAATTCAATGAGAACATATCAAAATCAAATTACTTCAAAAATTAAAACCAGTTCCTTACTTTTAAAGACCTTGGGTTGAAATCCATCACAACATTAACTTGCTCACAAATGCCTATTTCCTCAGTACCACTTCAGTTGTGATGGTATTCCTATCTATCGTTTCTTGACTTATGGCTGGGATGTTATTTGCATCCTGTTTTGTAAAGACAGATGCCAAATACCTGTTAATTTCAAGGTTTGTGTAAAGATTTGTAGCTCGGGTGCTGGTTGTCGTGGTTGTGGGTACGTTCGGTGAGCTGGGAAGCTGGTTTACAGATGTTTCGTCCCATGTCCAAATGACATCCTCTGTGCTTTGAAGCCTCCTTTGAAACGCTGCTGTACTGTATCCTGTGGAATATTTGATAGCATTCCTGCTGTTTCCAGTTACTGGTTCCGCTACTTCATTGTAATGGCTGATATATTGGGTCTAGGTCGACAGAGTCTTCAAGAATGGGTGCCCCCACAACTTTATCTGCAGATGTCTAGCAAACGAACAATGCGACGAAAACGTGCCATGACCTAATACACTAGCCATGCTAACTTATATAATAGACACCTCAGAAATAACTCAGATTTCTCCCACCACTTGGATTTGTGACGGCCTATAAACAGACAGCCGTGTTCAGACAACTCACCCGGACAAAAGACCGTAAAATGCAATCTTAAGTTTGGTTGAAAATAGCAACTTTAAATAGCACTGTGGGCAGCACGGTGGCACAGTGGTTAGCACTGCTGCCTCACAGCACCTGAGACCTGGGTTCAATTCCCACCTCAGGCGACTGACTGTGTGGAGTTTGCACGTTCTCCTCGTGTCTGCGTGGGTTTCCTCCGGGTACTCCGGTTTCCTCCCACAGTCCAAAGATGTGCAGGTCAGGTGAATTGGCCATGCTAAGTTGCCTGTAGTGTTAGGAAAGGGGTAAATGTAGGGGTATGGGTGGGTTGCGCTTCGGCGGGTCGGTGTGGACTTGTTGGGCCGAAGGGCCTCTTTCCACACTGTAACGTAATCTAATCTAAAAAAAGCAATTGCGCTGATCAGAATGTTTAATGGAATTTATACTGAGAAAAGATTGATTTCTCTCAAATCCACGTTAGAAGTAAATATAATACAACCTCCAAAACCTGTGTTTATTTTTGTATTCCAAAGTCTAGGTCATTAATATAAATTGTATACAATTATGGTCCTAACACACATCCTTAACTGTAGCCAATTTCTACCACCTTGAAGCTAATGTTTAAAAATAACAGGATTAATAACTCAGATTAAGGTTTCAGCAGATAATTTGGATAACAAACATGAATGCTTGTATATTAAATGTCAATTTTCATATTGTACAATTATAATAAATCAAGTTTGGCTTGATGGGTAATTGTAATAGATTCTACGTCCTCTTAAGTTCTATGCTTAAAATATGAAGCAATGAAAGTTCAAAAATTTAAACCTCTTCCAGGAATGTCCCATATCGCATTCGTGTGCGTTTATCCAGGAAGCGCAATGAGGATGAGGATTCTCCTAACAAACTTTACACGTTGGTAACCTATGTTCCTGTAACATCCTACAAGGGTAAGTTACAGCAAATTTAAACATCAGATAAAAGAGGAAGGGATAGCTTTGTTATAACCCAAATTAATGTGTGGCTGACTTGTATGCTGATCCTGTTTATCATGGTTCAGTTACAGTGCATTATTTCTTGGGTCATTTGTAGACTTTTTTGGAACAGCAAAATACACTTTTGATCTGGGTTTCTTTGTACAAGAAATATCTGTTCTTTTAAGAGCAGTATATGTCACATGAAACGGTAACCAGTTCAATAAAAGTATCTTAAAAAGGTGAACTAATTTTAAGACCCTCAGATCCCACTGAAATCTGTCGACCTATTGGAGATTGCTTTGTAACAGGCAACTCTGTATTCCTGTTTGTACAACATGACCTCAGAATGGGCTTTAACCCAATTGTTACAACCACCATGTCTGCTACAATAATTACCCTACCATCCTGAAGTAAAGTCTTTTTGCTTTGAAGGCAGGAGTGACCGTCACATTCTTATGTCTGAGACAGTTCCATCAGATCACTAAAGTCCTGTGTTGAACTTGTATGTTGTGGCTTTTAAAAACCCACTCCTGTTGATTCATTCTGTAATACCTTCCATAATTCCCTGTTTAAAATTTGCTGAATGAATCTCACTCTCCATGGTTCTATGCATAACCAGTTTCTTATTGGTTTCATAGGAACAAGTGACCTATCAATGATACTTTAATTCATATATAGCTACTAGTCCCTGAAATTGATCCTCCTTGCTCCCAAGGAAAAGGCCTGTTCCAGTAGTTGAAGTTTAAAAAATTAGCAATCCTGTGAACAACTTGGATTAGAAGGAAGCTGTTTTAAATTCAATTATTCCAGTCTTGCAGTTGTGTGGATTAAGACATCACTTCGGCAAAGTGTAAACAGAAACTATTAGGAAAACTCAGTTGGTCTGGCAGCATCTGAGGAGAGAAAGTAGAGTTAAAGTTTTGGGTCCAGTGATTCTTCAGTTCAATTCTGCTGCCACACCAAAGGAGCTGAAATTAGGCCATTCAGCCCATCAAGTCTGCTCTGCCAATCAGTCATGGCTGGTATGTTTCTGAACCCAATAACCCTTGATATTTGAGAACCTATTTATCTCAGTCTCAAAAATACTCAACCACCTGGCCTCTACAGCCTTTTGTGGCAGTGAACTCTATAGATTCACCACACAGACTGAAGAAGGTTTTTTCTCTTTATCTCCATTCTGAAAGGTCTTCCCTTTACCCTAAGACAATGCCCTTGGGTCCCAGTCTTTCCTACCAATGGAAACATCTTCCCAACATGGCCATAGGCCATTCTGTGTGTTTTAATTAGATCCCTCCTTATCCTCCTTAACTCAGTTGAGTATATACCCAGAGTCCTCATATGTTAAGGTGTTCATTCCTTGGACCATTCTTGAACCTTGTCTGAACATGCTTCAAGGACAGTATATCCTTCCTGAGATCTGGGGCCCAAAACTATGCACAGTACTCCAACTATGGTCAGACTAGGGCCTCAGAAGTATGTCCCTGCTTTTATATTCAAGGCCTCTCCAATGCCATCATTGCATTTGCCTTCCTAACTACTAACTCAACCTGCAAGTTTATCTTGGGAGTTCTGATTCAGTATTGTCTCAAGTCTCTTTGCACTTCAGACTTCTGAATTTTCTCCCCATTTAGAAAATAATCCATGCCTCTGGTCGTCCTACCAAAATGTATGACCTCATACTTTCCCACGTTGTACTCCATCTGCCACTTCTTTGCCCACTCTCCTAACCTGTCTAAATCCTTCTGCAGCCTCCCTGCTGAGATTTTCCAGCAATTTGTTTCTGATTTCTAGCATCAGTTTTGTTTTTCATTTGTTTATTGTGGTAGACTTGATGCTGTCTGAAAGCAAGTTAAACAATGCTTTTTTTCAATGGTATTTGTAGTTCCAACGCAAAGTCTGTTGCAATAGTTGAGTTGGCTGGTGCCAGTATTAAATGGTGATCTTCCAGTTGATTGAATTTTCATAACCTGAAACTGGCCTGGGTTGTCAAAATGTACAATTTAGAAAGACAGCCAGATTAACATGTAATTTTTTTGTTTTACAGGTCTGCAAACAGTCAACGTTGATGAAAATTAAATTGTAAATGTTTCATTAAAAATAAAGTTAAAAATGACTACACGTTTTTGGGACAACTTCATGGATTACACACTTTAAGCTACCACAAGTACTCAAATGAATTTATTCAAAATTGCACATACAATCTGTAAACTTGACATTGTACCCAAACATTTAGAACAACTGAGATTTATTTACAGTAGAATTATGGTTTCAACTGCCAGCGTTGAAACAAATATACATTCAAAAGGCTAGTGGATTGTCTGATTAATTCTCTGTTGATACTGATTTGCTTTTGCGTGAAGGAGTTTACTTTCTACAGCTACTGATCTTTCAAAAAAGTTCACCAAACATTGTTCAGTCAATAGGGAAGCCAAAATTTGTTCAAAAGACACACTCCAGTCATCCTCTCCAGGCTGTGAAGATGTAGGTTTATTTTTCAGACCCATATCTGCTTCTGCAAACACAGCATCTACTCCATCGGTAGGTGTCAGTGCTTCAGTTTCTTTAGAACTTGCTGGCAGTTCGGAAATACTTCCTGAACTACGTATCCTTTGTCCTGCCTCCCCAATCTGGAGGAGGAGAGTGGTGACTGTAGCAATTGCTTGGTAAAGGTCGTTCTCTTCTGGGTCTTCTCGAAACATACTGTATAATGTCTTGCAAAACTGGATGAACTCTCTCTGCATGGGATTATATTTAAAAAAACTAAATTATTGCATAGTCAGTCACCAAATCCACAACTCGACAGGCCAAGTACATAACGCAGGTATTTGCACACTTATGTACTAGAGTTTTGTTGTTCTCAAATACTAACCTGCAATTCGTGGGCTACTATTATTTCACTTCGAATCAAATTTGAACAGGTAATTTGTGGGAGTGGGGGTTGGTAGGAATAATAGACAAAACAGTTAATATTCTCAAGTATTTGGTTGCATTTTCATTTGTTGCAGATATTGAAATCAGTCAATTCCAATTTCAGTATAAATTACTTTAAAGATAACAAATTGCTGATCTATGTAACCAATGAAGCAACTTCTTACTGGACTTCTGATTTTTAGGTCTCAGCCAGGCAGAAACTGGGTGAAAGCAAGCACTGTAGTGTCTTGACAGTAACATATGGTTGCAATGTAACAATGAAACTACAGCAGATGTACCTATAGATCAGCATCCCTATGTTAGTGGATTGGCCAAGGTTCATAGGACAGTCAAATATGTTTAATATCAATCTTTAAATCTTTACAACATACATCAATGGTAGGCAATTGATTTTCCTGGCCAGCCACATGGTGAAAAGAAATTAGGAGCCTCTGCCATGACTTTGTAGCTTGGCAGTATAACACATACATGAAACTTGCATTATCACAACAACTGGGACTATAGCCAATACGGATGACATTAGTGCTAACTGCACAGTTTTGTCCCTATTCCAGCTGGTGTGGATTTGGGATCTACTGTATTGTACCCTTGGTGGAGGTTGAAGTGATATTTTGGCAGAGAAGGAGCAGTTGGATAAAAAGTCAAAAAGACACATTGGAAATACAAAATGGTGTAACTTTAATGTAAATGCACTGAAAATTAGCAGAGTTCAGTTGTTGGCACTAAAATGTAAATGATACATTGTCCACTGATTGGGTGCAGCAAGGATTGAAATCAATAATATTGGGATTAAAGGGGGACTAGCTGCATAAACATTAATTCCTTTTCAGATACGACCAACGGTTTTGTATTTGTGGTTACCCCCATTCCTCTAGTGCAAATCTTGTCACTCCCCACTGTCCCTGAGTTAAAGGTATTCTGGCACTGCCTACATGTAAAAACAAAAGTAAACTTTTCTAAGGTTTAGATTTCTGAAAATTAAATGACAAACATACCTGGTTCATCAACGGAAGATCTTTTGTGGCTTCCTTTTTTCTTTTAACCAAATCTTCAAGCATTTTTTTCAATTGGTGTCGGTAATTGGTTGCTCCACCTTTTAAATAATAGTTGTTTAATTAGTCCATGCATCTATACACATCAAGTGTAAACTAACCAGTGTAGCATTTTCCTAATCACCCCGTTCAGAGATATTGCACATTTTTGGCGCATGTGGGACTTGAGCCCTAACACTGTTGTGATTAACTTATGGGGTTTCACCATTTCAAAGATGCTCATTACAAAATTTAACCTCTTAGACCTGGTATTGTTGGGAACAGCCCCAGCCACAGCCACATAACAAAAATAATACAAGAGCTACAGGTTTACCATAAGTAGAAACTTTGTTTTTAAGGTAGATTGTGATAAAGGTTTGTAATAATTATTTAATGATGGATTTTAGGTTTCAGTTTACAGAGGTAATGTTTTCTTAGTAAAAACAGGTCAAAGTCAAATTTGATCTGTAAGTTCAAACATTTCCTAGACAGCATGTCACTTAAGTTAAATGACTTATCAGCTGAGAGCTTAATTGGTAACTGCAAAGTTGAGGTTTTAATGATTTACTAATTGGCCCCTGACCATCTATTTCCATGTAAGTTGGGTTTAGAAAAGAGAAATGGTCCTTCTGCTGGTACGACTTGTCATTTGTAAAAATCTTTAGGCAGTGAGGTTAGTCTCCAGATTTTGAGAGCTCAAGGAAATTCTCTAGTTTTATTTTTGCATATTTGTTCTGACAGCTAGTCTATTAAGCCCAGGTTTCACTCTAGAATCTTTTTTGTCCAATATTACCAATCATAACACTGGAAATATACAACCCCAACAACACTATTTATTTGAATACTAACTGCCATCTCGACATTTTATGTTCCTATTCTTGGTTGAGGGGAGCCTGGTTTGTCATTCACAAGACTTCAATAAAATCATGCTTTCATAGGTTTGGCATCTGGGTATGGCCTATTTGTTGTCCCAGTGAATAAAAATTCCAGTCTTTGCTCTGTCACAAATGTCCCTTTAAAAGCATTTTTCCATCAACCTTCATCTTGTGTCAATTAAAGTAGTGCCTGCCTCGCATTCTTCTGTATTAGGGGGTGGCATAGTGGCTCAGTGGTTGGTACTGCTGCCTTAGTGCCAGGGACCCAGGTTTGATTCCAGCCTCGGGTGACTGCACATTCTTGCTGTGTCTGTGGGTTTCCTCCCACAGATGTGCAGGTTAGGTAAATTGGCTATGCTAAATTACCCATAGTGTTTAGGGATGTGTAGGTTAGGTGCAGTACTCCGGTAAATATAGGATAGGGGAATTGGGTCTGGGTGGGTTACTCTTCAGCGGGTTGGTGTGGATTTGTTGGGCTGAGGGCCTCTTTCTATGCTGTAGGAATTCTATGATAGTTATAGAGGCCTGTATTCTTGTTTAATATGGTGAGTTTTTCTTTTAAATTCATTGTGTGCCAGTTTGGCAGGGTTATGCAACTGGCTGCATTTTTGAACAGCTCCTCTTGATTCCCAGTCCTTCCAAAACACACACTACTGGATCCAAAGTATAGACTATTCCCCATCAGTCATTTTGAGTTACAAAGTAATATTTCTGTTTCATAACTTTGGATGACAGTTTAGAGAAAAGCTTCATTTTTTTGCATAGACTAGTAAATATGCACTTGCAGTTTGATTTGTTGAAGTAATCAGGTTGGACGCTGGAAGCGAAGGTAGTTCTCAGAGGAGATAGGTTATCCATGTCATCATCATTATAGGCTAGGAAAACAAAAGCAAGAATAAATTTAAATGAATCAAACTGCACCCATTTAAAATTTAATGTTGCATATAATTGAAAATGACAGGCATATGTGGAAACTTAATAAATGCATATTTTGATACGATATCAAAACAAGACTACATTCCAAACAAACTGTCAGGAGAGTTGGGGGGGATTAGTGGTAATGTCAGTGAACCAGTAATCCAGAGACACATGTTCTGGGTCTAATCCTACATAGCAGATGGTGAAATTTGAATTTATCAAAATGCTAGCCTCATGGCAACTACATAACCATGGTTGGTCATAAAAAGCCTTCACTAATGTCATTTAAGGAAGGAAATCTGGCCCTTTTGTGACTCCAAATTCCACAGCATAGAATTACCGAAATAACAGAATAAAAAAAACGGTGCTTTTTCCCAAAATGTCTTTCAACAACCTAAATATGCTTCAGTGGTTTTTCACCAGTGAACATCCCAGGTAGGCAAGGAATTAAGTAACATCCTTTCAAGACGCTCTCCGTGCAGAACACCTGCGCAACAATCAACAGGGTGAGCCGGGGAAAAAGTAATTGAGCAATTAATACTATGCAAAGCCACGAGTTTTTAAAAACCAGCTTCTCAGTAGATTTCTTACTGTTAACTTACCAACTTAAAACAAAACTTGTGTTTACATAGCACTTTACATGAAGCAAATGTCCCAAAGCATTTTAAGGCCCCTCTGGGAAAAAAAACCTTGATGTTAAGTTCGACCACTTGAGATCCAGAGCGAGCTAGCCAAGTGGATGCAAAATTAGCTTGACAGTAGGAGACAGCGGGTGGTGGTGGTGGGTTGCTTTTTGGATTGGAGGTCAGTGATCAGTGGTGTTCTAACAAGGATCGGTACTGGTCCACTATTGTTTGTCATTTATATAAATGATTTGGAGGAGAATATAGGAGGCACAGTTTGTAAGTTTGCAGATGGCACCTAAATTGGTGGTATAGTGGACATTGAAGAAGATTACCTAAGACTGTGAAGAGATCTTGATCATTCGGATCAATGGGCTGAGGAGTGGCGGATGGAGTTTAAATGTGAGGTATTGCATTTTGGTGAAACAAATAAGAGCAGCACTTATACAGTTAATAGGGCCCTAGGGTTCAGGAACATATTCTTTGAAATTTGTCACAGGTAGACAGGGTGGTTAAAAAGGTATTTAGCATGCTTGCCTTTATTGCTCAGACCTTTGAGAAAAGGAGTTGGGATCGAATATTGAGGTTGTACAGGAGTTTGGTGTGGTCTCTTCTGTAGTACTGTGTGCTGTTCTGGTTAAGCTGTCATAGGAGGGATATTATTAAACAGGAGAGGCTACAGAAAAGATTTACCAAGATGTTGCTGGGAGTGGATGGTTTTAGTTAGAAGGAAAGGCTGGATAGGCTGGGACTTTTTTCCCTGGAGCAAAGGAGTTGGAGGGGTGACTTTACATAACTACATAAAATCGAGGGGCTTAGATAAATTGATTAGCGAAGGTTTTTTCCCTAATGTGGAGGAGTTCAAAACCAGGGGGCATTTTTTAAAAGATGAGTGGAGAAATATGTAAAAAGGAGATGAACGACAACTATTTTGCACAGAATGGTTAGTATGTGGAATGAACTGCCAGAGAAAGTGGATGCAGGCACAGTACATTTAAAAGACATTTGGATAAGTACCTGAAGAGGAAAAGTTTGGAGGAATATAGGCTAAACAGATACGTGGGACTAGTTTAGTTTGGGAACATGGCTGGAGTGGACTAGTTGGCAAAAACAATGACTGCAGATGCTGAAAATCAAACACTGGATTAGTGGTGCTGGAAGAGCACAGCAGTTCAGGCAGCATCCAACGATGGACTAGTTGGACCAAAGGATCTGTTTCCATGCTATATGACTATAAGCTAAAGGAGTAGATATTAGGGTTAGTGACCAAACACCGATGACAAAAGGAAACAGGGGGGTTTAGAGGTGGGGAGCATAGACTAGATGGCAGAAAACCCAGAGGCCAATAAAAGACCAGAATTAGAGGAACAGAGTTTGTGGGGAAGGGTATCTATTATATGGCTGGATGAAAAGAGATAGACAAGGACATGTGAGACAATGAAAGAATTTAACCACAAGGATA
Organism: Chiloscyllium punctatum; assembly: GCF_047496795.1. Classification (NCBI taxonomy): domain Eukaryota; kingdom Metazoa; phylum Chordata; class Chondrichthyes; order Orectolobiformes; family Hemiscylliidae; genus Chiloscyllium; species Chiloscyllium punctatum. The sequence goes on along the minus strand of NC_092747.1, from coordinate 59,525,177 downwards.
AGATTTTTAAAAACTTGATGCAATTATAAATATAAGCACAGAAGCAAATTACCCAGGCTTATCCTCCCCACAGAAATCAGGGTAGAATGTAATGTGGTCAACCAATGCATCATTGGTCTACATTCATCCAACAACAAAATTATGAAGGATAATACTATTAAAACAGTATTTCTCTCCAATAACCTGCTCACCAACACACACCGTTCATCGTTGTGACAGTTTGGTCCAGATCCAAGTACAGCTTTGGTCCAAACCAAGACAGCTGTGGTCACAGTGACTACCCAGAACATAGCGGCAGCATTTGACAATGTTACGGCTGTCCAGTAAATTTGAAGTCGTGGGAATTGAAGGAAGAGTTGGTACTCTCTACTAACTGCAGAGATACTATAAAGGAAGATAGTTATACTTGCTCAAGGTCAATTATCCCAGCTCCAGTATATTGTTACAGGGTAAAACTGAAAAGAACTGAATCAAACAAAAACAAAAGTTACTGGAAAAGCTCAGCAGGTTTGGCAGCATCTGTGCAGAGAAATCAAAGTTAAGGTTTCGGGTCCAGTTATCTACCTCAGAACTGGAAACTCTGTTCTGAGGAAGGGTCACCGGACACGAAACCTTAACTCTGATTTCTCTTCACAGATGTTGCCAAACCTGCTGAGCTTTTCTAACAATTTCTGATTTTGATATTGTTATTGTTGCAGGAATTCCTCAAGGTAAAGTCCTAGGCCTAGTCATCTTCAGCTGCTTCATCAATTAGCTTCCCAGAATTGGAGTGTTGAGTTCTATTCTCACCACCTCAGATACTCAGTTGCAACTGCCCATATTCAACAAGGCCTGGACAACAGTCACAATCTGGCAAGTAACAATTATGGCACACAAATATTGGGCATGAGTCATTTCCAATAACAAAATCTAATTCCCTTTGATGTTCAATGGTTTTCGTCATTACTGAATCTCCTGAAGTCAGCATCCTGGCGACTGAACATGTAAATACTACGGCAACAAGAAGTGGACATTTTGTGGTACGTGGGTTACTTCCTGAAAACCCAAAGCTTTCCATTATTTACAAGAAAAGTCAAAAGCATGACAATACTTTCTAAGCCAAAGTAGCCCTATTGGATTACACATCTATTGCCTTTCACACCCATACATTCACTCTCTCCACCAGCAGGGTGCAGTGCATGCCAGCTATAAAATGCCAAAGGTAGTTCAACAGCAACCTCTGACACAATAGATGCAGTTATAGCTCCATCTCTAGCTACAAGTTTCTTCTTAATCTCACACCATCTTGACTTCAAATTCGACTAACATCACTGGGTCAAAATTCTGCAATTCCAAACTTAACTACTTAACTGCATGTAAGAGTAACTTCACTACACAGACCGCAGCAGTTCAGGAAAAGATGGGAAACAAAGTAAATTTTTGCTTCAATTATTGCCTTTCATGATCAACAGTTATCGGAAATGAACCAATATTGTATTTTGAAGGAGGATTGAGGGATAAATGTTGACCAGGAAATCAGGAATAACTCCTATATTCTTAATAATAGCACTATTGGATGTTTTACACTCACTTGAGGACAGGTAGGATTAACATCTCGTCCAATAGACAGGAGGACGAGAAAATGACGATTACCACCAGCTTCTCAAGGGTAATTAGGATTAGGCAACAAATTCTAATTTACCCAACAATGTCAACTTCCCATGAATGAATAAAATCAATGACAAAGGTGATTGGTAAGTGGAACAGGCTAAGGTAAGCAAAGATTTAGAGGATCTTAAGTTCACATCTACATTTACAAACTAATAAATCATAGCAAGTACAAATAAGATGAAAGCTGATGTCTCATTAATATCATGCAAGCAGTACAAAAATCAGGTATAAAATTTAAACTCAAACAGGGAATTTACTAACTGCACTGATGTGCATTTAACAACTTCAGCAACAAATTTACTAACTTTTCTTTAAGGATTACTTTACCTGGTGGAATGTGCAGCCTGTACAACAATCTGAGTTTTTCACTGATGTCTCCATAGTACATTATTTCTATGATATAAAAGTAAAATACTTATTCAATCAAGATCTTCTCTTCTGCATTCTCCGTACTGTCAACACAAAGCAAACTTTTTTTGCAGCTTGAATATTTTGTAACTAGCACAAATGATACCAAGATTTTAAGCAGACAGTTCATACATATCTACATTAATTAACTCTGCATGAGAGAGAGATTAAAAAGTAGTTACCTAAACAACTGACCAATTCTTTAAAGTCAATTAGGGAATCTTCATTTTCATCTAGTATGCGGAATGTTCTCTGGGCTAGAAGATCTGTATGGGTACCCCACGTCCAGGGGCTTAGAAGATAGAAGAGATTGCTGAACTGGAAACAATTTATTCTGTACTGTTCCAGATATGGGAGGCTGGGATCATGATGCCACACTGCTGAGCCATTCCCACCCCAGTAACAACTTAAAAGATGTTCTCTCTAGTTGAAAAAATAAGATAAATATACAGTTTAAAAGCAGAGTAAGAGGTACAGTTTAGAACATATTTTTACAAATTGTTCCATTCTAACTAAAGATTGCAATGCAATTTCTTTCTTTTGCCAGTTCCCATTGCAGACGTTCCACATTCATTACCAAAGAGGCTATTTTCCAAGTGACATTCTTTGTAGGTACTGAAATGGTCTTTGCAGTCAAACATTATCATTTAAATCCAATAGGAACCAACCAACCAGTTTGCCAATTTCTACAATAAAAACAACAGCAGGTCTCTCAATCTTGAATACTTTCTTATGAGTAACTGAGTATCATTAGCAGAGGGCCTAGTTACACTTCAGAATTAATATTCATGTGAAGAAAATGCCACCAATTTTTATTTCATAAGGTGTCCATGTAGAACTATAACCACAGAAGATTCAGGAAGAACTCATTAACCTTCAGAATTGAACATCTGTGATTGAGTCACTTGAAATTACCAGCTCCCGTAAAACTCACCTTGAAAAGGTCATAGAGGTCTCCAAGCCCTTCAGTACTAAATGAAACTTCTGGTGCCACAACTCTAAGCTGCAAAATTATATTGAAGATGTTAAATTAGCTCCATGGCCTTCCATTAACTGAGAGGCTAAACAACTTTTAAAATCATTAATAAATGTCTAGAATGCTTAGAAAACTCAAATGCACTGTCCCTTTCAACTGATTTGTTTTATCCTTTATATTTTTTATTTAGTTTAGCTCCATTGTTCAACAATTAGTATAATCTGTTCTTCGTGCATTCTGATAATACATGATCTAGGAGGCTGCAGGATGACATGGATTGGCACCTGGTATTGACGAGTACTTCAGGAAGGACAGGAAGCTGGGAAAGGTAGAGTGTTGACTCTGTTAATTAATGGTTGTAATGGAGGGATGATGTGATTTCAGAAAAAACAGGATGTGGAAGCAGTTTGGGCAGAGATGAGAAATGATAATGACCTCATGGTCACCAAATGAGAGTGAAGCATAAAGGAGGAAATAATGAGATTGGTCAGAAAAGCAAAGTGAGAATCATGAGGGCCGTGTCTCTTTGGAACTCTTCCTGAAACAGCAGAACAAAGCAGAGTCGAATATTTTTAAAGCAGAGGTTAATAGATTCTTGGTAAGGAAAGGGTGAAAGATGATCAGGAACAAGTGCGATTTTGAGGTTACAATCAGATATGCTGCGGATCTTATGAAATGGAGAGCAGACAGTCACCTTCTCGTACATCTGTGCCCTTGTCCTAAAAATGTGGAGGTTATAGGTTATTAAAAATACTATTGAAGGAGTCTTGACAAGTTACTGCAGTGTACATCAGGTAGGCACAGATTACCGCCACTTTGCATCAGGTTTATAAGGAGTGAACGCTTTAGGGAATGGACAGGGTGCTTATCAAGTGTGCTGCTTTATTCCTTGATGGTGTGAAGAATGTTGTCAAAGCTGCAGTCATCCAGGCAAGTGGGTATATTCAATCACATTCCTGACTTGTACTTAGAAGATTGTAGTCGGGCTCTGGGGAGTCAGGAGGTGAGTTACGCACTACAATGGTTCCTAACCTCTGACTTGCCCTCGTGGCCACAGTATTTATTTAGCTAGTTCAGTTCAGTTGCTGAGGTAAAAACAATGACTGCAGATGCTGGAAACCAGATTCTGGATTAGTGGTGCTGGAAGAGCACAGCAGTTCAGGCAGCATCCAAGTAGCTTTGAAATCGACGTTTCGGGCAAATAGCTACTTGGATGCTGCCTGAACTGCTGTGCTCTTCCAGCACCAGTTCAGTTGCTGCTCAATGGTAACCCACAGAATTTTAATAGTAGAGAATTCAGAGACAGGAACATTAAGAGAAGATAAGTCACATTCTCTCTTTTGGAGATAGTTTTGTTATCAAATGTTACTTACCACTGAGTAGCCCAGCCCAGGATGTTGTCCGGTTCTCACTACATATGGACACAGACTACAGCCTACTGAGAGTTTTCAAATAATAATGCATACTGTGGAACCATCAGTGAACATTGCAGTTCTGACTTTATAATGCAAGGGCAGGTCATTGATGAAGCAGTTGAAGATGGTGGAGGCAACCTTGAACTGACATCACTGGCATTTAACCACAATCACCTCCCTTTGTATCAGGACTGACTCCAAACAGAGAAGAGGCTTACCCATTCCCATCCCCTCCCATTTTGTTAGGGCTCCTTGATGCAAAGGACAGTGATTTCCACCTCACATCTCCAACCTAGCTCTTTTGCACGTTTGAATCAAAGCTGCAATAATGTCAGAAACTGAGTGATCCAGCAGGACCCAAACTGAGCATCAGTGAGTGGGTTACTGTTATCCAAATTCCACATGATAGCTCTGTCAATGACACACTCTATCACTTTGTTCATGAGCAAGTGTAGACTGATGGATCAGTAACTTGCCAGATTCGGTTTTTATCTGCTTTTTGTAATGACTTGAATGACTAAATATTCAATAAATGATCATCACAGAAGCAATGCATTAAAAAAAAACAACTCTGGTTTTCTTTTAAATCACACTAATTGATGGTGTAAACTTACTACATTTTGTTTAGTGGTATCTTCTAAGTTCTGTAGCACTCGTATTCTGTGTCTGCAGCGCATTTGCTCGATTTGTCCTACATGAAGCTGTCCAAATTTCTGAATGTACAATAAGAACAGATTCAAAAGAAATTAGTGTGCAATGTAAAATTGTTTTCGTATTCAAGATAAATGGGCAGAAAGGGAGAGCAAAAGGAAGAGAGGCTGTAGAGATCAATTTTCAACTCTCGAAATACACTGTACTGAAACCAAATATTCCCAGGTCCATTACCAGTGTTGTGAACATGCCGTTGATCTGGGCTAACCCACTATGTAACGTGGAAGCATGATTGGAGTGTTTTTGGGACAGCAACAAAGTTAGAATGCATAGAAAGGTCAGACTGTGAGCAACCATTCTAACATTCATCCCTTCTAACAGGACTTAAAAAATCAGGAGAATTCAACAGGACAGACTTTCAAAATATGAAACCAGATAGGTCCAACACACCACGCTTCTATGGATTACCAAAAATACACAAACCTGGGCCCCCCCCCCCAAACCCATAGTCTCCCTATCTGATACACCATCATACAAACTAGCCAAGGAACTCCACCAAAAACTAAAACTCCTAACTAAAGTTTCGAGCCACTCCATTCACTCCACCCAAGAATTCCTGAACACCAAAGACACCAAGATAAAAGAGGATGAAATAATGGTATCCTTTGATGTTACAGCCCTTTTCACATCAATTAACAATCGACCTGGCATCACTACTAGGAAACCCAGGATCATAAATACCAGACAGCACCAACTTTATCAGCAAAGACAACATCCTCAAGCTAGTGGACCTGTGCCTCATCACCCACTTCACATTCAATAACAAAACCTTCAAACAAGTCAACGGAACACCCATGGGATCCCCAATATCAGGGTTCATAGCAGAAGCAGTAATGCAGAGACTTGAATAAACAGACCTCCTGTCTATCCAACCCAAACTTTGGGTCCGCTACGTGGGTGACACGTTTGTCATCACAAAACAGAACAAATTAGAGGCAACATACAACTCCATCAACAATAACAAACAAGCATAAAATTCACAAAAGACGAGGAGAACAACAACAGACTCCCATTCCTAGACGTGACAGTTGAACGTACAGTCAATGGAGAGCTTCAAACCAGTGTCTATAGAAAAACAATAAGCACAGACCAAATACTGAACTTCAAAAGCAATCATCCCAACGCACACACATGGAGCTGCATGAAGACATTGTTTCAATGAGCTACATCACACTGCAGCACCCAAGAACTACAAAAAGCAAAGAAAACTATCTATACAAGGTTTTCAAGAAAAACGGGTACCCAATAAACACAATCCGCCAATTCCTCAGAAACAAAGCCAAACAAGTAGACAATGCAACCAAAAAATATAGCCACATTACCTTATATCAAAGGCATATCAGAGCCCACAAACCTACTAACACACTTAAACAGTGACTAATGAAACTAAAGAATCCATTAGATACCACCAGCAAATCTAAAGTCATTTACAAGATACCATGCAAGAACTGTAAAAAACACTACATTGGGCAAACAAGCTGGAAACTTGCCACCAGGATACACAAACACCAAATAGCCACCAAAAGACATGATGCATTATCACTAGTTTCCATACATACAGACAAAGAACGACACCACTTTGACTGAGACAACACACACATCCTAGAAACAAAGATACACACAAGAATTCTTTGGCATGGCATTCTAACTATAACTCCATCAATAACCACATCGATTTAGATCCTATCTACCTTCCCTTGAAATGACATCACCCACCTTAAGAAACCAAGACCTATAAAGAGGCGGGACATACCACCAGCACTTCACCAGAGACTCTCACCGATGATGTAACCTAGTACGGTGACAAAACGTCTAAAAACAAATCTTCCAGCTCAGCGAGCTAACTTGGAGTCAGAGAGTCATAGAGATGTACAGCATGGAAACAGACCCTTTGGTCCAACCCGTCCATGCCGACCAGATATCCCAACCCAATCTAGTCCCACCTGCCAGCACCCGGCCCATATCCCTCCAAACCCTTCCTATTCATATACCCATCCAAATGCCTTTTAAATGTTGTAATTGTACCAGCCTCCACCACTTCCTCTGGCAGCTCATTTCATACACGTACCACCCTCTGTGAAAAGGTTGCCCCTTAGGTCTCTTTTATATCTTTCCCCTCTCACCCTAAACCAATACCCTCTAATTCTGGACTCCCCCCCCACCCCAGAGAAAAGACTTTGTCTATTTATCCTATCCATGCCCTTCATGATTTTGTAAACCTCTATAAGGTCATCCTTCAACCTCTGAAGCTCCAAGGAAAACAGCCCCAGCCTGTTCAGCCTCTCCCTACAGCTCAAATCCTCCAACCCTGACAACATCCTTGTAAATCTTTTCTGAACCCTTTCAAGTTTCACAACATCTTTCCGATAGTGGAATATTCCAATAGTGGCCACCTCAATGTTCTGTACAGCCGCAACATGACCTCCCAACTCCTGTACTCAATACTCTGACCAATAAAAGGAAAGCATACCAAATGCCTTCTTCACAATCCTACCTACCTGCGACTCCACTTTGAAGGAGCTATGAACCTGCACTCCAAGGTCTCTTTGTTCAGTAACATTCCCTAGGACCTAGTGTATAAGTTCTGCTAAGATTTGCTTTCCCAAAATGCAGCACCTTGCATTTCTCTGAATTAAGCTCCATCTGCCACTTCTCAGCCCATCTGGTCAAGATCCTGTTGTAAACCTACATACTTATAATCAACCTGAGCTACAAATCTTCTCAAAAATCGCTCTGATTTTGTACAGAGACCCCAAGAGAAATAAATTGATTCAGTCACTATTTCTCAAAAGGGAGAGAAACAGCAGTGCCCAAATTCTCCTGTACTGAATGAAGCTACCAAAGGCTATAACCTACAGTGCCATTAAAGTGAAGCACACATCACTCACTCACTCACTCCCAGGGCCTGTTCTGTTCAGAGCACCTCTCAGAGGAACTATTTGACCACTGAAGCCAACATAGCTGTTGAATCGGAGTTCAAGTCTTCAAACACTTAACTTTGGAAAGAGAATCTTTAAGGCAGCAAAAATCATGGAGATTGATCTCTTTTTCATCTCCACATGTAACTTTCGCCCTTGCTTTAAATATGTGCATTGGCTAAGTACAATTTGATAAAGTTAACTAACTATCAGCAGTTGTTGTACTAAATAACTTTGATCTCTTTTAAAGCATTGAGATGTGCTGCTGGTTATATATAAATTGAAACACCCAAGAACAAAAAAAAATTAGAAATGCAATTGTATAAATTTTATAATTCACAGACCACTCAGACGAAGTGTCTGGTGTGGTACTAGTCACCAATTCAGCAAACCCATTCAACATGATTAAGGTCACGCTGTTTCTGTGTTTGGCTGAACTTTAGATTTTTGTTGTGGACTCATTAATAGATTTAAATAATTAAAATATGGCACAAAGCAAAATACTAAAATTTATTTCAAAAGTTCTCCAACAGCAGTCATTATAGGTTACTGTCCCCAAGATTATAAACAAATGTAGATATTCCAATTGATATGAAATTATTGTTAGCAATAGTCATGGAATGCTATGTAACATTTCACCAGGAAGTGGTTCCTGATAGTATTTTACGTGGAAGTTCATGTCTAAGAGTGGAGAGAGAAAGGAATAGAATGGAATCTTTCACCAGCATTATCTTTCATAATATCCTGGATGTACTTAGCTATGCTGGGAACCCAGACATTCAAAATATTTCTACAATCTAAACTGATCTCAACTTCCACATTTGTAATGTCTGATACAAATAAAAGATGTAAACTGACACCCATTTATGAAGAATACATCTAATAAATGATCCACTACAAAACCAATCTGTGATCTAATAATAGGATCATAAGTTGAATTTTTTGCTCACAATTTGCTGTAGTAGGTTCAATTTATAACCCTAAAATATCACTACATGCTGGTTTATATTGTTTGTATTATAGTTCTATCAGAATGCATTTTGGCTAGAGTCTGGCTATTACCATTAACCATTATTAGCCTTAAATTAGCCCTCTAGTAAAATTCAATATTTTCATGTTCTAAACAGAATGGTATTGGAACAAAATCAAAAGCAGAATCAACATATCTGAACTTAGAACTTAAACAGAGAATGCTACATTTGGCAGATCTGGCAACCCTATGAAATTGAGTTAACATTTCATGTCTGGTCAATTTGACCCAAAATGTTAATTAACCATTTCTTCCTCCATGGACACTGACAAACCTGCTGAGCTTTACCAGCATTTTTATTTAAGATTTCCAGCATCTGCAATATTTTGCTTTCATATCTAAAAGTGAATTCTACAGTGGGTTGGGGCATGAGCCATTTTAATTATAGAAACTCAAAGTTTCATAGCTGTACAGAAAGAGGCTTTCAGCTCTTGTCCATGCTGGTCATCAAGCATCTATTTATTTTAGTCCCATTTTCCAGAATTTGGGCCATATCCTTGTATGCTAGTGCTTCTCCAAACACTTCTTGTATATTATGACAGTTCCTGCCTCTACCAAACTTTCAGGCAGTGGTTTCTAGATATCCACCACCTTCTAAATGAAACAAATCTTCATTAAATCCCTTCTCTATATCCTGCCATTATCCTAAATCTATGGCCCTTGATTACTGATCCATCTCCTGAGGAGAAAGGGCTCTTCCTATCTACTCTGTCCATGCGCCTCTAATTTTGCACACCTCAGTCAGGATCTCCTTGGCCTTCTCTGCTTAAAAGAAAATCACCACAGCCTATCTAGTTGCTCTCTGTAATGAATTGCTCCAGCCTAGGTAACATCCTGGTGAATCTCTTCCATACGCTCTCCAGTGTGATGACATCCTTCCTAAAGTGTGATGACCAGACTGCACAGAGTCTGCCAAGTGAGACCCAACTAAAATTAATACTGCTCCACCATAAACTCCTTACTCTTGCATTCAATACCTTGACTGATGCAGGCATGTACACCATAAGGTGCCTTAACCAACTGATCTACCTTGTCAGGACCATTACTAATTTTCTTTGTTTTCCTCATTTTTGGTTTGGAACAGTGAGCAGAAGTTTGGATTTTCAGCAGCAGCTCTTTTCTTTCAAATAAAACAATGCTTAGGGCAAACAAACTGATATTTGTTCACATGAACTGGCCAGGAAAGTTAATTGTAGGTTAATTATCGTTCTAAGCCAACTGTAGACATTTCAGTAACAGATTTATTATGCTGAAGGAGTGAGACAACTGCTTGGAAGTTAAAAGGGGCAAACATGGGAGGCCAGTGCCAGCCAGCCAATGAGATTGTTGGGGTAAATACAGTAAGAGAAACCATAGATTGAATTACGGTTTGGACAGAAGACAGTGTTTTTGGTTGTTCTCTAGTTATCTTCCAGTTATCGAAAGTTCTGAGAGAAGAACTCCGGTTTGTAAGACACAAGTAAAAGTGTGTGCGTGGGTTTCCTCTGGGTGCACCAGTTTCCTCCCACAATCTGAAGATGTGCAAGTGTAAGTTGGCCATGCTAAATTGCCCATAGCGTTCAAGGATGTGTAGATTAGGTGCATTAGGTGCAGGGATAAATGTGGGATAATGGGGTAAAGGGTGGGTGGGGAAGTGTTGGGCCGAAGGGTCAGTTTCCACATTGTTGGGATTCTGTAAACAATCCAACAATCTGTGGAAGCTGTTTGCATTGACCAGTGACTTTGGAATTGAAGCTGGATATACAGTCCCCCGTGTCTGTGAACAACCCATCACCCAAGGATTGCATGGAGCTTTAGCAACCATCATTCAAAACTGCTTAAATGAACTGGCCAGTTACAACTCTCATTTTCTTTTCAATTTATCCATTAGCTATGTCTGTCTACAGGGCTGATCAAAGATGACCGGATTTAAATCAAAGACATTAATTAGATATTGTTCAACTTTGTTCTGTTAAAGTTACAGTATTAATAATAAATAGTTAATTTCTGTAGTTATAAACTTGGGTGTCCGATATATGTGATTCATCATGTCCAGTTAGGAACAACTGGACAATTTTGTGGATCATTTTAATTTCATGGTGTAGCAATATCCAGTGTTGCTGAAGCTGATTTAGTCTGGCAACAATCAGTATGCTGCTTCAAGGATCTGTGGACATACATATCAAAGTCCTTTCGACCATCTATGGTTTTAATAGTCACTGTGTACTCTCTGGCCTGGTTAGTCTTCCCAAAATGTAATACCTCACATTTTTCAGAATTAAGTTCCATTTCCCATTGTATTGCCCATCTTACCAGCCTATTAGTATCATCCTACAGAGGCAGCAATACATGGAACATTACCTCTTGCAAATTCCCCTCCAAGCCATTTACTACCCTGACTTGTGAACATATTATTGTTCCTCAAGTGTCACTGAATCAAAGTCCTGGAACTCCCTCCCTAACAGCATTATGGGTCATCCTACAGCAGGTGGACTGCAACGATTCAAGATGGGAACTCAGCATCTTAAGGGCAACAAGCAATAGCAAAAAATGCTTGCCCAGCCAGCAATGTCCACATCCGATGAATGAATAAAAAAAGGTCTCAGGCTTTCTTCTTGCTCCTTACCACACCACCAATCTTTTTGCGCTCTGTGAACTTTCTGATCAAATGTCCTACATTTGGGTCAGGATGAACATTTAAGTGCTGCTGTATTATATAGAACATAGAAAAGTACAGCACAGAACAGGCCCTTAGGCCCACAATGTTGTGCTAAGGTTTAATCCTAATGTAAAATATAATAACTTAATCTACGCACCCCTCAACTCACTGCTATCCATGTACATGTCCAGCAATCGCTTAAATGTCCCTAATGACTCTGCTTCCACCACCACAACTGGCAATGCATTCCATGCATTCACAACTCTCTGCGTAAAGAGCCTACCTCTGATGTCTCCTCTATACCTTTCTCCTAATATCTTAAAACTATGACCCCTCGTAACAGTCAATCCTGCCCTAGGGAAAAGTCTCTGGCTATTGACTATTTATTCCTCTCATTACCTTGTACACCTCAATCAGGTCTCCTCTCTTCCTCCTCCTCTCCAGAGAGAAAAGTCTGAGCTTATTCATAAAGCAAGCCCTCCAGTCCAGGCAGCATCCTGGTAAACCTTCTTTGCACCCCTCTCCAAAGCCTCTGTATCTTTCCTAAAGTAGGGCGACCAGAACTGGACACAATATTCCAAGTGTGGTCTCACCAGGAACTTGCAGAGCTGTAGCAAAACCTCACACCTCTTAAACGTGATCCCCCTGTTAATGAAAACCAAAACATCATATGCTTTCTTAACAACTCTATCTACTTTGGTGGCAACTTTGAGGGATCTATGTACTTGCACATCCTATATTCAGCATTCAAGTTCGCCCTTCCAAAATGCATCACTTCACATTTATTGTTTAACTCCATCTGCCATTTCTCAGCCCAGCTCTGCATCCTGTCTATGTCATGCTGCAGCCTGCAATAGCCCTCTATACTATCGACGACACCTCCAACCTTTGTGTCATGTGCAAATTTACTAACCCACCCCTCAACCTCCTCATCCAAGTCATTTACAAAAACTACAAAGAGCAGCGGCCCAAGAACAGAACCCTGCAGAACCCCACTCATCACTGACCTAGAGGCAGAATACTTTCCATCTACAACCACTCTCTGCCTTCTGTCAGCTAACCAATTCTGAATCCAGATAGCCAAATCTCCCTGTATCCCATACTTCCTAACTTTATGAATGAGCCTACCATGGGGAACCTTATCAAATGCCTTGCTGAAGTCCATATACACCACATCCACTGCTCGACCTTCGTTGACCTGTCTTGTCACCTCCTCAAAGAACTCAATAAGATTTGTGAGGCATGACCTGCCCCTCTCAAAGCCATGCTGACTGCCTTTAATCACACTATGCTTTGCCAAATAGTTATAAATCCTATCCCTCAGAATTCTTTCCAAAACTTTGCTGACCACTGACATAAGACTGACTGGGTCTGTAGTTGCCAGGGATTTCCCTATTGCCCTTCTTGAAAAGAGGAACAACATTCGCCTCTTTCCAATCCTCCGGTACAAATCTTGTGGAGAGTGAGGAGGCAAATATCCTCGCCAGAGGCTTACCAACCTCCTTTCTCGCTTCCTGGAGCAGCCTGGGATAAATCTGGTCTGGCCCTGGGGGCTTATCAATTTTAATGTTTTCCAAAATTTCCAGCATATCAACTTCATCTATCTTGATCTGGTCAAGACTGTATCCCAGCTCCTCTAAGTTTTCATTCATAACAAGTTCCCTTTCCTTGGTGAAAACCGAAGCAAAAAACTCATTTATGGCTTCCCCTATCTGCTCAGACTCCACACACAAGTTCCCACCTCTATCCTGATCAGCTGTACACTCTCCCTGATCATTCCCTTATTCCTCATGGATGAGTAAAATGCCTTTGGGTTCTCCCTAATCCTTCTTGCCAAGCCTTTTCCATGCTCCCTCCTGGCTCTCAGTCCATTTCTGAGCTCCTTTCTAGCAAGCCGGTAATCCTCTAAAGTCGTGCTGGATCTTTGCTTCCTCCACCTTACGTAAGCTGCCTTCTTCCTTTTGACGAGAAGCTCCTCTGTTCTCGACATCCAAGGTTCCTTAATCTTACCCCTGCTTACCTGTCTCAGAGGAACAAATTTGTGCATCACTCGCAACAACTGCTCCTTAAATAGTCTCCACATGTCTGCTGTGCCATTTCTGTGGAACACTTGCTCCCAGTCTTACTTCCCCACTCCTGTCTGATGGTGTCACAATTTCCTTTTCTCCAATTAAATATCTTCCCTCGGTAACTGCTCCTTTCCCTCTCCAAGGCTATGGTAAAGTTGAAATCACCCATAACAACAATTCTGCTACATCTGCATTTTTCCAGTATCTGCTCGCCTGTGAGTTCTTCAATCTCTCTACTGCTATGAGGTGGTCTGTAGAAAACCCGCAATGCGTTGGCTGTTCCCTTGCTGTTCCTAACTGCCACCCAAACTGACTCAGTGGACAAACCTTCCTCAACAACCTTCATTTCTGTAGCTGTGATGCACTCTCTGATTAGCAATGCTACACCCCTTCCTCTTTTTCCATCCTCTCTGTTCTTTTTAAACGTACTAAACCCTGGAACATCAAGAAACCTTTCCTGCCCCTGTGAAACCCACGTCTCCATTATGGCCACAACATCATAGCCCCAAGTACTGATCCATGCTCTAAGTTCATCACTCTTGTTTCTGACACTCCTTGCGTTAAAACAGAGACATTTTAACTGATCCCTTTGTTTCATTATGTGAGAAACCTTCCCGATAGATTCACTACATCCTGTCACTGCCCATTCTACAACTGTCCCCCTCTCAGATATGTGGCTCTGATTCCCACCCACCCCACCCCATAGCTGTGAGGCTGGTGCAGGAGGGAGGGCTTCAGATAGCTAGACCATTGGGATACCTTCTGGGGAAGTGGGACCTGTACATAGAGTCATAGAGATGTACAGCATGGAAACAGACCCTTTGGTCCAAACCGTCCATGCTGACCAGATATCCCAACCCAATCTAGTTCCACCTGCCAACACCCGACCCATATCCCTCCAAACCCTTCCTATTCATATACCCATCTAAATGCCTCTTAAATGTTGCAATTGTACCAGCCTCCACCACATCCTCTGGCAGCTCATTCCATCCACGTACTACCCTCTGTGTGAAAAAGTTGCCCCTTAGGTCTCTTTTATATCTTTCCCCTCTCACCCTAAACCTATGCCCTCTAGTTCTGGACTCCCCGACTCCAGGGAAAAGACTTTGTCTATTTATCCTATCCATGTCCCTCATAATTTTGTAAACCTCTATAAGGTCACCCCTCAGCCTTCTTCACTATCCTATCTACCTGCGACTCCACTTTCAAGGAGCTATGAACCTGCACTCCAAGGTCTCTTTGTTCAGCAACACTCCCCAAGACCTTACCATTAAGTGTATAAGTCCTGCTAAGATTTGCTTTCCCAAAATGCAGCACCTCGCATTTATCTGAATTAAACTCCATTTGCCACTTCTCAGCCCATTGGCCCATCTGGTCAATATCCTGTTGTAATCTGAGGTAACCCTCTTCACTGTCCACTACACCTCCAATTTTGGTGTCATCTGCAAACCTACTAACTGTACCTCTTATGCTCACATCCAAATCATTTATGTAAATGACAAAAAGTAGAGGACCGAGCACCGATCCTTGTGGCACTCCACTGGTTAAGGACTGATTTGGGATAGTCAACATGGCTTTGTGCGTGGGAAATCATGTCTCACAAACTTGACTGAGTTTTTTGAAGAAGTAAGAAAGAAGATTGAGGAGGGCAGAGCAGTAGATGTGATCTATATGGACTTCAGTAAGGTGTTCGGCAAGGTTCCCCTGGGAGACTGATTAGCAAGGTTAGATCTCGTGGAATACAGGGAGAACTAGCCATTTGGATACAGAACTGGCTCAAAGATAGAAGACAGAGGGTGGTGGTGGAGGGTTGTTTTTCAGACTGGAGGCCTGTGACCAGTGGAGTGCCACAAGGATCGGTGCCCAATGGTCTAGGAATCTGAAGCCCTCCCTCCTGCATCAGCCTCACAGCCATGTGTTGAGTTGCACTCGCTGACTGTTCCTCACCTCACTATCTTGTGGCACCAGTAGCAAACCTGAGATCACTACTCTACTCGTCCTGCTCTCCAGCTTCCAACTTGGCTCTCTGTAGTCACTTTTCAGATCCTTAATCCCTTTCCTGGCTATATCATTGGTGCCAATATGTACCACGATAGTTCATCATCAAAACAAATTTAGAAAAATTCAGCTTTTAATTTCCACTCACTGGCAATCTCAGATAAAGAATATAAGATGACTGATGTAGGAAATAGAAAAGGTTCAACATCAATGCAATAGGGAGAACTTTTTTGGGTTAGGGAGCATTTCTTTTGTGGTTGGTACTGTGTTGGGGCAGAGTACAGGAAGCATTAGACAACACTGAATGCACTAACCTCTGACAAACCCATTAACAAACCTATTACTTCGGTGAATAAAGACAAATTACTGCAGATACTGGAAATCTGAAACAACCAGAATGCTGGAAAAATTCAACAGATCTGGCACCACAGACGGAGAGAGAAACAGAAGACATATTCATATCTGAGCAGTGTTAGAAAATAGGTTTAATTTTATACTTTTGACTAATGAAGAGAAGATGGAAGTGGAAAGGTGTTGTAGGGGACCAATGTAAAAGAGAAGAAATTGTTTATAGTGGAGAATGAAAAAGATGTAAAAAAAAGGATAGAAATTAAAAAAAGTGAAGGGAAGTCCTTGCTACTAAGTGCAAGTAAACAAGACAAAAACATGGCCGCAGGGAAGTGGTGGGTGGAAGTTTGTAGAGAGACGATGTAAGAAAACTGGAGAATGCACAAAGTGTTTAGGCTCTGAAGTTGAGAATTCAATACTGAGATCTTGAAACTGTAAAGTAGCAATGTGCAAAATGAGGCGTTGCTCCTTGAGGTTGAATTGTGTTTCACTGGAACATTGCAGCAGACTTGGAACAGAACTGCTAGCATGACAGTAAGGAGGTTTATGAAAAGGCAAGCAACTGGCAGGTCAGGGTCATTCCGACTGACAATAAAACGGTCACTCAGTCTGCCTTTAGTCTTGCCAACATAAAGGAGACCACAACATCAGCACCAGACAGTGAGGAGCAAAGAAGTGAATGGGCAGGTGGTACACCTTCTGTAACTGTATAGGAAGCGGTCATGAGGAAGTGAGGGAGCATTAGGAGTGATGGGGGAGTGGATCAGGGTGTCACAGAGGGTCCAGAATGCTGACAGTGGAGGGCAGGGAAAAACATGTTTAGTGATGGCATCCTGCTAGAGGTGGCAGAAACAAGGAAAGATGAACCTTTGAATGTAGGGTGTGAAATGAGGACAAGTGGAAGCCGATTGTTGTTCAGGGAAGGAGGGGAAGGGGTGGGGGGATAGAAGTGTCGGAGATGAATCAGAAAGGTCTGAAGGCCATGTCAACCACGATTGGGCTGGGGAGAGGTGAGGAACAAGAATCCTCAATTAAAGAAAGAGATATTCATGTTGAAAGCAACCTGATGGAAGGTGGTACTCCTTCCAGCAGGTACTGATTACTTCGGTGAGCAGGTAGGTGACTGATTACTGAGTTTTAAGTTTTCTTTTTCTCTGGACAGGGATGATAGTTTAAACCAGAAGCATGGCAATGTTAATATTTCATTCAACTTACAGCAAACTAGTTAAACTCCATAATGTGACTACAGATATTCAAGCAACGGATTTATGGGAACACCACCACCTGCAAGTTCCCACTAAGCCACTCACCATCCTAACGTGGAAATATATCGTCACTCCTTCACGGTCACTGGGTCAAAATCCTGGAATTTCCTCCCTAATGGCACCATAGGTCTGCAGCAGTTCATGAAGGCAGTTCATGCCCACCTTCTGAAGTGCTACTAGAAATGGTCAAAAAATGCTGCCTCTTCCAGCAACACCCACATCCCATAAGTGAATAAGAAAAACATTTCTAACTTGAAACTTAAATAGTTAAATAAAACAAAGATGGCAGGGCAGGTGATGTGTTGCAGCTATGGTATGTTGGTGGATCTCTGTGTGATTCACAGCTACCACTATCCCAACAACATAGCTTCTGTTTTCCCAGGACTGGTGTTAATGTCCATGAATCAAAACCCATTTCTCTCACATTTAATACTCTGATCTTGTTTAATCTATGCCAGTTTACTTGTGGCTCAAATAATCCAAAGGTTATTAGTTTTGTCATTATGCCTTTTCATTTAGCAACTGGCTGTTTATTCCCTCAGCAAAATCTCTTACTTTGTCCTATGATGTACTTGCTAGCATGTTGTCCAGAACAACTGCTCTTCCACTCCAGATTTCACTCCAGACTTTGAGTCTGGAGATGCCCTTGCCCCTAGCAACATAGCCTTTGGGCTCAGCTGCAGAGAACAGTACTTATGCCCTAATAAGACTGTCACATACTACAACTACATTCCTTTTTACGACTTGCCACTTGAAGCCACAGTACCAGTGTTGTAGTCAGTATGTTCATTGTCCTCGAAGTCCCTGTTCTTCTCCACTGTAAGAACCTCAAACTTCCTGGACAACTGCAACGGCTAAGGCCTCTCTGATGACACTTTCTAGATCCCTATACTGTCAATCCCTATACTAACTCTTCACTGTCAATGAAGCCTTTCGGCTTCTGGTCACAGACCAATTTTGATACAGCAAGTGGTAGGTTGTCTAATAGAAAGCAATCCTAGAAAGTAACAAAGAAAAGTGAGAATATTATGCTTCAATTATACCCAGGATTGGCGAGACAACAGAGCAGGTCTGAAGAGGCAAACTGTCTACTTCTGCAGCTAATTCGTATGCTTGTATGTACAATAAAATTTTACATTCTGTCCGAGAGTGAGAACTGTAGGTCTGAAACTAAAATCAAACTTAAAAAAGGCAATTACAAGGATTAGCCAAGACAAATTTGCAACATGTGCAGCTCATTAGGAAGTGAAGGATGATACCATGTTGAAAGAAAGGCAGAGTGCTGAAAGGAAGGCAGCAAAACGATGACTTATAAAAGGGAAAAATTAGTGGAGACAAAAATAGTACATACAACAAAAACTTATGTAGTTACATTGTGAACAAAATAGAGCTAAAGTAAGCACTGGTTCCTTAAAGGGTGAGATTGGGGATTAATTATGTGAAACAAGGAAATGTCAAAATTTCATGAAATATCTTGATCTGTCTTCACAGAAGAAGATGTAAAAACATTAAGAATAGAAAATCCACAGGAGAAAATGAAGGGATCATGATTACTATAGAAAAACGTTCTAGGAAGACAAGTAGGATTAAAGGCTGATAAGTCTCATAGAACTGAGGGCTTGCATCATAGGATCGTAAAAAAAAGGTGGCTACTCAGTTAATAGATGTATCAGCTATAATCTCCAAACATGCCTAGCTTCTGGAAAATGTCAGCAGATTATAAAACCACAAATGTAATATTTCAATTGAAGAAAAGAAAGAAACAGGATGTTTGCCTAACATTTGACATTGGGAAATTATTAAGGAAATAGTAACAGGACATTCATAAAAATCAAAATACGATTGAGCAAGATCAGCACAATTTTCTGAAAGTCAGATTTGTTAAGAGTCCTTTCAGGATGTAAGAAGCAGGGTGGATAAAGGAGTAGTTGTTGATGCAGCATATTCAAAAGGCATATAAACCTGTTGCATAAGATAAGTACTCATGGTGTTCTGGATGATATATTACCAGTATATATATACATATATATATCAGCTAACTAACAGAAAACAGAGTCGATATAAATGGGTTATTTTCAGATTGGCAAACTTGTGGGTTTTGCACTGCAGGGATTTTCTGGTGTCTTGACTATGTTATCCATATTAATGATTTAGATAAAGGCAAATTGTTTTTTAGACAAATTTACTGATGATACAGGCATAGGCAGAAAAGCAAGTGGTGAGAAAATTACAAAAAGTCTGTAAAGGTTAATTGAGGCCAAAATCTGGCAGTCTAAGCATAATGTGGAAAAATAAGGTTGCCCATTTTAGCAGGAAAAAAACACACAGGATCCTATGCATAAGTGAACATAATAGACTTATATCATTAACAATACTGGCAAGGGCACAGTGCAGTACAATGCACATTTTGCGCATGCATTGACAGCATTTTGGGGCTGTCAACAGCCACTTGATAGTTAATGACAGAGACACTATGGAATGCTACGCCATAGAAGGATATTGATGTCCTTAGAAATAAACCACAATAAGATAGCGTGCAGACACTGCAAAAAAACTAGGAAAGCAATAGGAATATTGTCCTTTAATTCAAGGGGATGGAGAATTAAAGTCAGGAAACCATGCTACAACTTTACATGGTACTGTTGAGCCTGCACTTAAGAACTACGTATAGTTTTCCTTTTCTACTTAATGCAGGATATAATTGTTTTAGAAGCAATATAGGGAAGGCTCATAAAGCAGGGATCCTTGGGATGAAGGGGTAGCCTTATGATGAAAGGTTGGGCAATTTAGGGCCATATGTCGAGTTTGGAAGAATGACTGGTGATCGGCAATAAAACAAGCTGAGAGAGCGTTTCCCTTTCCTGTTGTGGAGGAATCTAGAACTGGAGGCAGAAGGTCTCTAAGTTCAAACAGAGATAAGGTGGAATTTCTTTACTCATCAGATCATTTTCTCACAGGGTCATCATAGCTTTGGAATTCTGTCCTCCAGATAGCAAATGAGGATCAGTCATTGAATATATACCATGCTGACTGTGGTAGATTCTTGACCAACAAGGAAATCAAGGTTGGAGACAGGTAAGGAAGTGAATTTAAGACAACAATCAAATCAGCCATGATCCTATTGAATCATGGAGCATGCTCCAAAAGTTGAATAGTTAATTATATCATAATAATTTCTTCACAGGCTTGAATGCTTAACCTATCTTAAACTTTCATTATGTCATTCTCTGCATTTTTTATTAAGTATGGAAAGGCAGGGACACTGCACTTGAAAGAATATATTTGGCTAAATGACCTCAAACAGCTCTGCCATTATATGTTTAAACATCAATTTTGTGTATTTTATTAAATATTGCGGATTTCCGAAGCTTATGACAAAATTACAACACTCAGACAGCTTACCTCATAGGAGTCTCTTATTAGATCAGATATTTCCACTTGTTGTACAGGATCTTTATCATCACTAAAGACATGTAGCTGAGAAATTTGGGGCAATGGACTCTCTTTGTTTGTGATATTATCAAGAAATCTGCAAGAAGAGATTAAGTGTACTTCATTAGTTGTGTACTTCAGAATTGCTTTCGTTTTCAAAATCAAATCAAAATGTTGCAGTTTTATGAAGAACAAATCCACTACACCTGCTAAGGATTATCAAGGCTTGTCCATCGTCTGTGCAGCTACACAACTCTTGTGTATTGGCATCTAGTATAGCCAAGCCCACTTGGAAAATCACCTTTATTCCATCATAAAAGAAACAGTCAACAATATTTAGTGCACTCTCAAGGGGTATAATACTAAGGAACAGAGTCAGAAACCAGGAGAGGGAAATGGATGCTAAACAAGACAAGTCTGTCACATGTTCAGCCAGCTCTGGTAAATGTTCTTTGATAAGTTCTTCAAACACAGCTTGATCGACCTGAGCACCTGGAAAACATGGGATATGACAAGGCGAGTGACTCAAGAGGAAATCACAACTGGATTAAAACAAAATAAATATAAACTCTCTGGACCAGAAATCTTATTGTGACAAAAACAATGATGGGCACTTCAAGCCATGTTCCCTTCATTGTTGGTTTTGATTGTATTTTTAAATCAACAGCCTTCTAAAAGTACAGTACGGTGGTCATGTCCTTTGGAAAAGCATGGTTCTCATCACAATGCATGTGTACATTAAAATTCCAAAACTATATCTCTTAGATGCCAGATGCTGCTCTGTGACAAGACTGAATAGGAAGAGTTTGGAGGAATATGGGCCAAGTGCTGGCAGTTGGCACTAGGTTAATTTAGGATATCTGGTCAGCATGGACGAGTTGGACTGAAAGGTCTGTTTCCATTCTGTACATCTGTCTGACTCTAGTAACGTGAGTCAAACTCATCAATTTCCTCACAATGTGTCCCTTAATCCAATGGTCAATCAACAAGCAATTTTAACTATCCATCTTTCGTATATTGGCAGACTAAGACACATTTTTTGGCTCATATATTTGTGTTTCTATTTATTGCAGGTAAATTACTGTAATATTTGGAATTTTAAGGGTGTACAGTATCTGTGAATTGCAACAGAAGATAATTTATAAATGGAACTAACACCAATAGACCACAACCATATAAGCTGTCATAAAATTCCTCAAAGATAGCACTGTTCATTGCACTTATTCAATATGCTATGAAAATTTTCTACATTTAAATAAAATATGCATAATGTTTGCTATAATGGTGATAAGTGTTAGGATACAATCAAAATTAATTTTGTATGGCAGTGGCAATATGAACACAATAGGAGATTAATTCGCATTTGTGAAGTGGACTTAGAGGGTCAAAGATAACTAGGCAAGAGTCTCCAAAGTTTAAAGTGCAAAGTTTAAAAGATCATATATTTTGTTCCTAGTTTTTTTAAATGATGTTTTAATATATACAATCCAAAAGCAAAATCTGTAGCAATGTGGAATGCAGTAGAATGGTTTGGAGCTCAAATGTTTGTTGCAAAAGAATCTGAAAAATTGGTAGATACAAAATGGAGCTTCACTATCAGGCAAGTGCAGTTAAAATGCAACAAATTTAAATCAGCTTTTTCTTGATAGGATTTCCGAGAAGATGTAGCAATATTTTGTTTATAGGCTACAATGAGACCCTCAACTATTTTGCTTCTTTTATCTGATTTTCAGTTTGGGACTATGAGTTGCAATCAAGAATTGCAGTTAAAATTGAAACTTTCAACAAAAGACTTTGAACAGCGGCTTCTTTCAATAAACAGAACAAAAGACTGATATTTGCCATTGGGGGTTAATTACGGCTCTGAGAACACTGTAAATGATTCAGCACTGAGATGTTGTTATGCTCAGGGACTCGCAGCCGGTTGGAAGTCGGGTTGGTCAATCAAGGGAGAACCAGCACTGGCCAGCCAACCACAGAAAATGTTGTAAAAACAAGATAGAAAGAGTGAACCATCTGACTGGATCTTAGGAAGGATGCAGTGTTATTTTGAAAGCTGCTGGATTGAGGGCTTTGTTTTTGGCTTTTGCTCTATTATTCTCCAGTTACTGATTTGTTGGAAGTTCTGAGAAAAGAAACCCAGTCTGCAAGAAAAAAGTAAGACTCGCCAGAGATCTGAGGAAGTAATTTGCATTGAGCGACCTTTGGAATTCAAGCAAGACTTATACTCCCGACTGTCTACAATATAACCCATCATCCAAGGATTTCACGAAGGCCAGGTATTCATCATTGAAATGTTTATCGAACTAGCAAATTACGATTCCTTTATTTAAATATTTATCCCTTAACTGTATTTGTCTGGTGGTGAGAGAGTGAGGGTTTATACTCAAGGAAGATTGAGCATAGATCATAGATATTAATTAGGATGGCATGTAATTTCTGTGTTCTGCTAAAGATACATTCTTAATAATAAATAGTTTTTGTTTATGCTATAAACTTGGTGTCCAAGATTTGTAATTTGTAAAGTCTGATTAGGAACAACTTAGCAATTTTGAGTGACACTGAATGCTTTAAATGCACAGTATAAGAATCCAGTGATAATGAGGCTGATTTGGTTTGGCTTGCTATCACTGTGTTGTAACAGTTATACACCTGTCAATACAGCTCAATGTCATACAACATCTGTAGACTAACATAGAATCTTTTGCAGAGCAGCTACAGAAAACTAGTCATTTTGTTTTGTCAAATAGTGTAAAAATTTGTTTGTTCTTTTTTCACTCTAATAATACTAGCACATTACAATTTTTAAGTCACTGATATTTTTTACAAATTAATTAATCAAATCAATTCAAATATAAACATGACGTACCATTCTAACAAGACAGTACACAATGGGGTCTCCAAGAATAAATCTAAACAGCCATATCAGGACTTCCTTTTAGGGACACAGATAAAGTTGCTACTGCAAACTACTGCAAATAAAACAGTACCTAACATTATCCTGCATTTTAACCAAGCAGTGATTTCAGACAAACTAAAATCCTGGGTCAAATTCAGTAATGGAATGTGAGCAAAGATGTTCAAAGCTAACAGTCCAAGCATATCAATACATTTTAGTGCTAACATTCTTAAGTTAATTGGTGTGAAAGAAACGTTTACCAATAACTCTACGATTGAAGTAATCTGGGAGCATTTTCTCACAGACAGCAACAAGTAACCAAAAGGCTTCTTCTTCCTTTGCATATAGTAATAATACAGAAGTCAGAATATTCATAGACTGTGGGAACAGAAGAAAAAAGTACATCATTTAGGGGCACAGTAGTGACCTGATCCTGCAAGAACTAAGTGGTACTTTAGTGAAATTGTATTATTGAAGATAATGAATATTTAGTGCAATTAAACTCCATTGCTAAGCTAAAGCAAATGTTCTGCCAAATGCTCAATCTTTATCAATATAGCAAATCTGCTTTGCATCATGCGTGGGTTTCCTCCGGGTGCTCCGGTTTCCTCCCACAGTCCAAAGATGTGCAGGCCAGGTGAATTGGCCATGCTAAATTGCCCATAGTGTTAGGTAAGGGGTAAATGTAGATGTAGGGGTATGGGTGGGTTACGCTTCGGCGGGGCGGTGTGGACTTGTTGGGCCGAAGGGCCTGTTTCCACACTGTAAGTAATCTAATCTAATCTAATCTAATTGCTCTGAAATGTCGAAACTTTATGCTTATTTCCTAGATACAAGCAAGCAATAAAATGGGCTAGGTGATACGATGGCTTATCCATTTACAAAGTAATGCAAATTGCAAACCTTAAAACTGGTTTTGTACACAATAAACAAATTATGACTAAAAAGAAACACTACCCCCACCTTATGTACCATAGCCCTCTCACATTGCAAGCTTGAAATCATTTGTTAATAAAATTCATGTAAAAGGCTTTCAAACTGTAGAATTCTGAGTTTTTAAAAAATGCTTTTGGAGGAACCCTATTTTTGTAAAGATGTTGCTCATTTATTCATATTGCAATCGCTTACGAAACTAGTAAACTGATTCACATTTAATTAAAGCAAATAATTGTGAATCATTTTTACCTGGCAGTAGCCTATTTTGGGATTTCTGTATGCATATGCTGTCAGTACTCTCCTTAATGCTGCAATGCCAGTGTCACTCTGAAAAGCTGGGTGCTCAGGGAGGGAACGATGCAGATCACGTTCAATTTCTTCAGTTGCCATGCAACATCTACCCATAGATTCATCCACCAGATTCGCATAGTAATCAGGATATGAAGCTAAGTCAGTCACAGCATCTGTAGATAGACATTTAGTACTGTGTTTATATGCAGGAAAATGTTTACTTTCAGTTTACTGACATTTGTCCATGCACGGTATAATTTTGTTTAATTATGTGAACTGACATGAATTTTTACCGACAGGTCACCTAACCTCCGTGTGAAGATGCAGCAAAATTCCATTACATTCAAGAATCTACATTGTTAGTTTAATGGCTTTCCAATTAGCCCACCCAGATGGGTTCTCAGTACCAGAAATACTTGTCTTTGTCACATGACTGAAATCTGACTGAGCTGCATCATTTAAGTATCCACACCTGGATTCTGTCCATCGCTGTTTGACTTTGATGTAACTCACGTGAACTAATTTAAAACTCTGGATCTACAAAAGCCTGTCATTGATAATCTTATCTCCCCAACTGCCACATAGCTCTTGATTTCCTGAATGCGTGGGGGTGTGGATGGGATGATGAAACAAAAAAATCTCATCTGCATTTCATCTTGAAATAAATCCACAGCAAAATCCTTTAAGAATTGGAATCCATGAAACAGGATTTATACGGGGACGCACTTCATCCTACCTCAGTTAAGGATGAGAATAACAAGGAAATTTCCCTTTTGTCTGTGACAATGCTCACCTGAAAAGTGAAGCCATAGCTGTCCTCGAAGACATTGTGGAACTCCCATTGCAACCAGCTTTCTTATTTTCTCTGTCCGAAACATACTGACTGTGTGTCCATATTCCACAAAATGGTCATACCATAATTGATTTTTCGCTTTTTCCATTTTCTAAAGATGCAAATCTACCATTAATTGGAAGCTATTTGAATAGTAGCCTTTGAACAGATGCCCTTTCATATAAAAGACTGCAAATTCATCATCAAATAGAAATAAAAATCATTAAAATCATTATAAGGTCATTGAATTTTTACATGCCAAAGATTTGAAAGAGTTAATGACCTTTAGAACACAGCTAGTTTAAAAAATATTGCTTTTCCCAAGGAACAAGGTCATCTCAATACAACTATCCTGATGTTTCCCTTAGTTCAGTGGTTTGATATTTACATCAAAAGGGACAGAATTATCAGCTTCAAGCTCTGACAGGGTTTGAAAACAATCACTGCCCTCTCCAAATTTCCCTCCATGTCCTCCATTTATTCACTAACATGGCCCTTGCCTGAATTGGATGACAGCCTGTTCCTGAGTGAAAACTCTGCATCTGCTCACTCAAACCAGCAATAGCATGAGCCAAAGGGGCTCTCCTAAATTCTGTTAGGTAGTTTCTCCCCTATAACTAAAGTGGCCTGAAATTAGATGGTACATTGGCAGTGCTCCACTTTACTTCCATGCCCACAAAGATTGTCAGAGTCGGAACTTTTCTAAGATGGCAAACGTAATACAATTCCTAATCCGAAGTCCACCAATTTTCTTTATGTATATTTATCCTGTGTAATTATATGAGATCATAAGAACAAGAAGCCATACAGTCCAATGTTCTGCATTCTAATCAAACACAATTGATCTGTGTCATAGTTCCATTTGCCTCCCCTATCACCATATCTTGTTAGCCTTATTCAATAACAGAATTCAAACAAAGTGGCATTTTCTCTCATTACCATTACTACAAGTCTGCAAAAATTGAGGAAGGTGCAAATTTTACTATGTTTCTTCTTTCTCCAGAACAGGCAATTACTTTTTTCTTCCTCGATCCATCTCACAGAAAGTGTAACTATAATATAGCTGAATAAATGAGTTACAGAAAAATTCAAATTATCTTCAAAGATCATGAAAATAACAACTCTTAGACCAGTCACTGAACAATTCACTCTCAGAAGCAAGTTTATTAATAAAATGCTACAGCTAGGAGGGAGATACACAAAGGTTAAAATGTAAAAGAAATAAGAACTGAATCCTGTATACATACCATTTCAGATTTTCCACCTTCAGTTTCAATCAAGTGAAAGTGAGCCATTAAAGCCTCTGAGTTTAATGAATGTCTTGGCTCTTTTTTGACAGTTGGAGTGTTCACAAGCGAATCTAATGCTGTATTAGTTGTACAGATTTGGTTAGGACAATCTGTAGATTCTGAGGAGACCTAGAAGACATTGAATTTAATTAATATCAAGTTTTTAAACACCTACCCATGAGTTTCACACAACCAAATCCACAAATGCCAGTAAACTGCTGGTGTGTTCTTCTGTAGAGAAATTTTATAACATGGATATTGTTGCAGAAATAATATCAAAACTGTTAGCACTTAACAGGTTGGGACTTTACTCATTGGAGTTTAGATGAATGAGAGATGACCTCTTTGAAACACACAGGATTCTTACTGGGCTTGACAGGGTGAATGCTGAGAGGTTGTTTCCCCTCATGAGAAAGTCTAGGATCAGAGGGCATTGTCTCAAAATAAAGGGGTGCCAATTTAAGACTGAGATGAGGAGAAATTACTTCTCATAGAGAAGTGTGTCTTTGGAACTCTATGCCACAAAGACCTGTGAGGGCAGAGTATTTGTGCATATGAGATAGGCTGAGATAGATAGGTTCACGATCAGTAGGGGAATCAAGGGCTATGGAGAAAGGCCAGGAATGTGGATGTGAGGAATGTCGGATCAGTCATGATCCTAATGAATGGCAGAGCAGGATCGAGGGGCCACTCCTGTTCTTATTGTGTTACGGTCACTCACTGTTATTAATATAAAAAAAATGGAAAGCAAATTCTTGCAATTACACAAGCAGTAAACTAATATCAAGAAATTGCAGAACTGACTAGTATCGTGCTAAAATGATTCAACACATGTTGAATTTACTTGCTCCTTAGAAATCCAAACTTTCCAGAAACGTTGATAAGTATATTTTGTAAATTGCACATTTAATTTTGATTATTGTCAAATGACTTGGTTGGCATGGAGAATAAAATTTTAACGCGGAGTACTCAGGGGAAGTCTTTTCACTCAGACTGGTGAGAACATGAATGTAACAATTTGGAGCAGGAGAGAGCCTTCACATCTACTCTGCTATCAAGAAGATCAAAGGTGATCAAACTGTTATTTTAAATGCACCTACTTGCCTGCCCCTTAACCAATGCCAATCAAAGTTCTGTTTCAAATTGAATGCACTCAAAGATCCAGCCACTAAAAATGTGACAAATAAAACTTGATGCAGTTTTGAAGAAGTGGGAGGAGATCTCTTACTTTCATAGAATGTCACTAGTTCCAGATTAGCCATGAAAGGAAGCACCCTCTCATCTACTCTGTCAAGCTTCTCTGCATCTCAGAAGTTTCAATAAGAATGTGGAGCAGAGTTAATAGGAAATGGTTCAGGTGAAGAGCGTAGTTTTTTTATTCATTCATTGGATGAGGCCAGCATTTATTTCCCTTACCCTAACTGCCTTGAGTGCAATTAAACATCAACCACATTGCTGTGGATCTGGAGTCACATGTAGGCCAGACCAGGTAAGGATGGCAGTTTCCTTCCATAAAGGACATCAGTGAACCAGATGGGTTTTTCCAATAATCAATATGGATTCAGGGTCATCATTAGATGCTTAATTCCAGAGTTCTTTTTAAAATCTGAATTCAAATTCCACCATCTGTGATTCGAACCAGAGTCCCCAGAACATTACTTAAGTCTCTGGATTAACAGTCCAGTGATAAAACCACTAGGCAATTGCCTCCCCCTTAAACATATTTAAGGGAATGTTTGATAAATACATCAGAGAGGAAGACTTACTGATAGGGTGAGAAGAGAATGAAACCCAACTTTGATAATCACTAACAGAGGTCAGTGGAGCCAAATGGCCTTTCTCAGGTGATTTAGGATAGTAGAGATCTCATTTTCACTTTGTACATAAACCATCTCTGGAGATTCTATTATGGTATTCCCTAGTGCTCCCTGTGGAAACTCAACAGGCAATCTAGCAATAGCAATTATTGCAAATTGCCTCAGTGAGAGCTAACCACAGGTCGAGGTAGGAAATCCCACATCCTGAAATTCCCAAGCCAACGATAGAGTCAGAAGCTTTTGGCATAGAAAAGACATTTCAGCTCATCAATAAAGGACAAAACATTGACACACGAGACATTCTCATTCAGAAGCTAGGAGGGAATTATGTCCAAAGAACTAAACATTCCGTCAACAATTTCTCCTCTTAACAATTGCCTGACAATTCTCTCTCCTCGGCCTACCCAATTTTCGACTCAGTTCAGTAATTATTTTGGATACAATTTATTAAGCACAAAATGAGTCAATCCATGTTACAATTTAGCAAATAATTGATATAAGTACATCACAGTCAGTAAACTACATTTGAAGAGTATGCACATTCCTGAGCAATTACAACACACAAGCAAGATGCTAACAGGAGGAAACATCTTTAAAGAATCTCAATCACGAGGGATAAAGTAAAGAATAAATTAATAGGTTTGAAGGCAGACAAGTCGCCAGGATGGTCTGCATCTAATAGCTTTACAAGAAATGGCTGCAGAGATAGCTGATGGAATCGGTTGAAATATTCCAGAACTCACTGGATTCTGGCATGGTTCCAGTGGACTGGATAACTGTGAATGTGATATCCCTGTTCAAGAAGAGGAGACAGAAAGCAAGAGGGTGTAGGCCAGTTGGAGTAATATCTGTCACTGGGAAGTGACAGAGTCCATTATTAAGCATTTAGAAAAAAACATTGAACACAATCAGAGTCAATATGGTTTCATGAAAAGGAAATCATATTTGACAAACTTGCTAACGTACTTTGAGGACATAACAAGTAGTTGATAAATGGGATTAGAATCTCAGAATCATTATGATACAGGAGGTGTGGCGCTGGAAAAGCAGGAGAATCAATGTTTCGGGCATAAGCCCTTCCTGATGAACAGCTTCTGCCCAAAAATGTTGACTCTCCTGCTCTTTGGATGCTGCCTGACATGCTGTGCTTTTCCAGTGCCACACTTGCGACTCTGATTCTCCAGCATCTGCAGTCTTCACTCCCTCCTATGGTATAGGAGGCGGCCATTTGGGCTGTCTGCCTGCACCAGTTCAGTCACCAAGTAGATGTAGCGTATTTCCAGAAGTCATTCAACAAGGTTCCCACATTAAAAGGTTATGACACAAGACAGGAGTTCACAGTATTGAGGGGGTAATGCTTAGTGTGAGGATTAGTTAAAACACAGAAGACAGAGTCAGGATCAATTAATCTTTTTTTGCATCTTGGAGAGTCTTGACTAGTGGAATGCCACAAAACATTCAATCCTAGGTTATGTGGCTCAGTGGTTAGTACTACAGCCTCATAGCGCCAGGGACCTGGGTTCGATTCCAGCCTTGGATGACTGTCTGTGTGGAGTTTGCACATTCTCCCAATGTCTGATGGGTTTCCTCTGGGTGCTCTGGTTTCCTCCCATAATCCAAAGATGTACAGGTCAGGCAGATTGGCCATGCTAAATTGTCCATAGTGTTAGGTGCATTAGTCAGAGGGAGATGGGTCTGGGTGGGTTGCTCTTCAGAGGGTCGCAGTGGAATTGTTGGGCCAAAGGACCTGTTTTCACACAGGTGGAAATCTAAAAAAAGCTACATACTATCTGCACAAATGACATGGAGGAGTATAATGTATCTAAATTTGCTGGTAAAGGCATTTTGTGATGTGTTATGTATAGGTTGAATAAGTGGGCAGATGGAATTTAATGTACAAATGAGAGCAGTCATGCACTTGTTGGAAGAATCAAAAGTCAGACTATTATTTAAACTAAGAGATTCCAATAAAATGCATCATAGCAGCAAGTAATTAAGGCGACAAATGGAATTTTGGCCTTTATTGCTCGGGGGTTGAAATTTAAAAACAGGGAATGTATAGGGTGCTGGTGAGGTTGTATCTGGATTAAGTGTCACATTTTGGTCCCCATATTTTTAAAAAGAAAACCATTTACTGGCATTGAAGGCTATTTAATAGGCCGATTCCTGGTTTGTAGGAGTTGATTTATCAAAAGCAGCTGAACAGGTTAGGCATTTATTTATTAGAGTTCAGAAGAATGAAGGGTCATCTTTTTGAAACTTACAATGTTGTGAGAGGGATTGACAAGCGAGGTGTTGACAAAATGTCTCCACTAGTTGGGGTGGTCCTAAACTGGGGGACAGTTACAAAACTAGGGATTTAAAACAGAATTGTGTAAGAACTACTTCTCCCAGACTGTCATGAATACTAAAGAGAATTGCGAAGGCTAGATCACTGCAAGTACTTAAATAATATATTGATTTTTTAAAATATAAAATCAGGGTGTTCAAGCTTGTAATGCAATGTTGTTTTAGTCATGATCTTGTTGAATGGTGGGGTGTAGGTTTGAGGGTCTTAACTCTCCACCTTCAGGCTCTCTGCTTGTATGCTTGATGAAGGGCTTTTGCCCGAAACATTGATTTTATTGCTCCTTGGATACTGCCTGAACTGCTGTGCTCTTCCAGCACCACTAATCCAGGATCTGGTTTCCAGCATCTGCAGTCATTGTTTTTATCCTGTAGGTTTGAGAGGCTGATTGGCCTACTCCTACCTCTACTTCAGTCATGTTTGACAAGGGATAAATGTTGGTCAGGACATGCTTTTCTTAAATAATGCCACCGGTTCTTTTTAACCAGGTAAACATACTGGAGCATCAACATCTCATCATAAAGGCAGCATTTACAATGAATCATTCCTTCAGTATTTGGAGGTGCCAGTGTTGGACTGGGGTGAACAAAGTTAAAAATCACAAAACATCAGGTTATAGTCCAACAGGTTTATTTGGAAGCACTAACTTTTGGAATGCTGCTCCTTCATCAGGTGGTTGATCAGGTGATCTTACACTCCACAACCACCTGATGAAGGAGCAGCGCAATCATTAGAACAGTTTCATATCTCACCAATACAAATGACAAAAATCCAAAACTAAATGTACAGTAGATTGTTCATGTAGGTTATTCACTCAATTTCTACAGTAGGATTTGAAGCAAAACTTTCTGATAGAGAATGCAGGCTATCCCCACCAGGGTCAAAATGACACTTGCGTGTAAGTCAAGTTGTGCTGTTCGCATGGTTTACTATTTCAGTATGTTATAAATAGTGCTTCTGAAAGTAACTTTGTCAAAACTAGTGTCTAAATTCAAAGAACAGCAAAGAATTTATTACGATGAATAAAATAGGTTTGTGCTTATGAAATTTCTGTATAATTAATTTGTATAATGAATCCAAGTATTGAAAAGATTAATCAATTTTACTAATAACATTTAACAGAACATAAATATGCAAAAATTAAGGGACACAAGAATGTGCAACACAAACTTTTCCAACAAGAACTATTTCTTAGAAAAGCAAAAAGGTAATTTGAAATTCATATGAGGAAATTACACAGAAAATATTTGGCTTGACATATTCTGTACAGCCATCTTTGTGGATCTGACTTGGCTATACAGTGCAAAGCTAATTCATTAGTGATCTGTTCATTCTCCATTACCTCTCCCATTACCTCATCCCCACGCCCCAAAACTTCATATTCACCAACTAAGGAATTGGGAGTATGCCAGTCTTTAAACAGTTTGGTAACAAGTCAGATATCCTGCAATTAATTTTGCTTTCAAAGGTTAGTATATACACAACAGGAAATACTCTGTCATAATTAGCACCCGGCATCTCGTTAGATGGCTTTGTCAAGCTCATATGGAGATATATTAAACTAATATTGTTGAAGTGCCACCAGTCCAAATGCCACATTTCCATTTGACAACTGCAAACCTCCTTTAATCAACTGGCAAGACAGACTGAATCCTTGTGATCTACTCCTTCCATGTCTGAATGAGGAGCACTCAAATAAAGCAATCAAACTAGTGGAAATAAATTTCACAAGATAATTTATTGCAATGCATGTACTGATCATTTCACAGTATTATTTTGAACACAATTTTGTAATAATATTGAAAACTATATAAAAACGTTGGTGAAGTCACAGGTAGACAGGATAGTGAAGGCGGCATTTGGTACGCATGCCATTATTGGTCGTGCATTAAGTGTAGGAGTTGGGAGGTCATGTTGAGACTGAACAGGATGTTGGTTAGGCCACGTTTGGATTACTGCCAATTCTGGTCTCCCTGCTATAAGAAAGATGTTGTTAAACTTATGGGGATGCAGAAAAGATCTACAAGGATTCAGCTGGGATTGGAGGGTTTAAGCAATAAGGGAAAGGCTGATTAGGCTGAGGTTATTTTCCCTGGAGTGTTGGAAGTTGAGGTTTATAAAATCATGAGGGTGTCAGATAGAGTGAATAGCCAAGGTCTTTTTTCCCAGGGTAGGGGAGTCCAAAACTGGAGGGCATAGGTTTAAGGTGAGAGGGAAAAGATTTCAAGGAACCTAAGGAGTAACTTCTTTCATACAGAGGGTGGCGTGTGTATGGAATGAGCTGTCAAAAGAAGTGGTGGAGGGTGGTACAATTGCAACATTTAAAAGGCATATGAATGGGTACATGAATAGAAAGGGTTTAAAGGGATATGGACCAAATGCTGGCAGGTGGGACTAGATTAACTTTGGTTTTCTGGTTGGCATGGATGAGTTGAACCGAAGGATGTGTTTCTGTGCGGTACATCTCTATGACTCGATAACTGGGGAGGCCATCAAAACAGGAACAAAATAGATTTGTATGAGAAACTTCTGGGCAAGGCTATGTTATGTTGTGACAACGAGCCATCATTCTCAGAAGGAGTTGAGGAATTCACAGTACATTATAGGCATGCTGAAGATGACATGACTTGAATCCAGAAGTTTTAACTAAGTTGTAGCAGCTCTTTCTATCACTTGAGGTTAAGATCAGCGGGCTCTACACTCATCCAGACCAAATGGAGGAGGTTCAGTAGACGTGTGCCATTTTTGGTGAAGATCTGTGAAACGTGGGTTGCTTGTGTGTTGCAAACTGCTGAAGAGAGGCTATATCCGAGAAAGGGAGGAACTGAAATGAGTCATAAAAAGGAAGACAAAGTTTTGAAGGACTAGATATTTCTTAACCAACCTCTGAAACAGGTGGAGGCTTGAACCTGGGTCTTCTGGCTCAGAGGCAGGGACACTACCATTGCTGCAGTGACTGAATTTAATAACCTACAGATGGTTGGACTGAGCAGCAAATTCACACGGTGTGATTTATAGTTTATAATGACTTTCAATTTGTCTGTTAATTCACATCCAACTTCTGTTGAATGAGTTATAAAAGTAAAGCAGGTCATCTAAGATCATATTTATAGAGTCATAGAGATGTACAGCATGGAAACAGACCCTTTGGTCCAACCCGTCCATGCCGACCAGATATCCCAACCCAAACTAGTCCCACCTGCCAGCACCCGGCCCATATCCCTCCAAACCCTTCCTATTCATATAGTCATCCAGATGTCTTTAAATGTTACATTGTACCAGCCTCCACCACTTCCTCTGGCAACTCATTCCATACACGTACCACCCTTTGTGTGAATTGGCTCTTGCACAGCAAACATTTATGTTTTAAATTATGGTGTTTTATGGCTTCATTTTGATTTAGTAATGATGTTGGATTTCAGATTTTTTGTTGAAAAAAGGATAGTAGTCATGAGAGAGTCGATAACAGTATGCACCGATCTAGAAATCCATCCAATGACATTCAACCTCCAAGACCGAACAAACAGTTAAGTTTCACCAAAGCATATTCTGATATGGGGGATGGGGGGGGGGGGGGGGGGGGTGGCGGGGTTACAAAAATAAGAGAAAAGTCAGAGAAAATGCACAAAAATGACCAAAGAACAGGTGTTAAAGAGACAGCAAGAGCAAGAGGCAACAGACTAATTTGATTCCCTACACATACATTCACTCACGTGCATGCGCGCACGACACACACACACACTCACACACTCACACAAAACTAAACCTTCCACTACACAGTCATGTTTTTTATTTAAACCCCTGCCTTGCCTACATGCACTGTTTTAGCTGCTGTTCCAGCTGGAGTTTAGCAGACAGTGAGCCATGGAGATTAGCTTGAGATTACATGGGGCACCATATTATTTTCAGTCATAGAATTGTGGTTGAATTCTAGTAAAGTTTTGAATATAATTTAAAGAGAAAATATTCGTGACCTGAATATTCAATCATTTCTTTCTCTATAGAACCATATTATTTGCTTTCCTTCGAAGAAATAATTTTTTTGCTAAACCGTTACTTATATTTTGCATACTTCAGACTTCTGCGCTACATGTTGCCATTAATGTTAAATGCAAGATGTCAACAAACCTCTTCTTCAACTCCAGACTTCTGAGTGCAGCCAGGCTTTCCACCTTTTAGAAGTTGAAGACGTTGGCTCAGTTGCTCCACAAGGCATTCTCTGTTTTCAATTTCTGTAAATTGAAATACCCTCTTACTTTTAATGCTGACAATAATTGGTTTGGGCAGGAGGCTAGTGTCCTCCATCTTCTCCACTGTCACCACCTGTCAAAGCAAAAGAAATGCCAGAAGTGTTTATTGTAGAAACTGTTAGGTGATATCATATACGACATTCTAGTATCAAGTACCTTACCTCCTGTTGCAAGTACTATTATTGGTATTACAGCTACTGTGCATTTGCTATACATAATCTGGGTTCTGTGCTTATAGATTATAAAATCTTACAGCAGTGTAAATTACTAGTGTTGTTAATGAACTTCAAGACATAGAACCCAGTATATGTCACATGGACTAAAATATATAGATGCACTCAGACCATATCATACTGGCAGTAGAGTTTGATCAAGGGAACCATTGTGGTGCTCATAATTGGGGGCCGAATCCATGGGAATAGATTATTAAAAAGATTCAAAAGGTGATAGTTGCCGTGGTGATGGAGAGATTATTTCTCTTTATTGTCACTCAGGTTCAGAGCTTAAGGGCACCAAAAATGAGGCAAAGCAACTCAATATGGAATGTGAATAGTTGACCGTACATTCTCTTTCTTCTTTTTGGATTGATTCTGCTTAATTAAAAAACCAGCAGGTTTTCCAAGAGGCACATGACAACTCCAATCAGGCCAGGAGGGAGTACTGCCAAACACAATACCCGGCTGTTGGTCAATTCCACCATTTCTCTTAAGTTAAAGATGAATAAAGAAACTTCCAGCTGATCACCATTCATCATCCTCCCTCAGCTGATGAATCAGTGCTCCTTCATGTTGAATTACTCTCAAATCATAGAGAAAGTGACAGAAGGTATCATCAACTGGTGCTATCAAGCAGCACTTGTTTAGTAGTAACCTGCTCAACGATGTTCAGTTGAGTTCCACCAGGACCATTCAACTCCTGGCCTCTTTACTGCCTTGGTTCAGACAGGAACAAAACAGGTGAATTCCCCAGGTGGTGGGCAAGTGACTGCTCGACATCAAACTCAGATTTGGTAGTGTGGAACCAAACCTAGCAAAACTGGATTCCTCCTGGTAACCAGGGACAAATCTCCACTGGTTGGAGCCATATCTAGCACAAAGTATGATTGTTGTGGCTGTTGGAGATCAGTCATCTCAGCTCCAGGACATCTCTGCAGGAGTTCCTCAGGGTAGTGACCTAGGCCCAACCATCTTCAACTGCTTCAGTGAACTCCCCTTCACGATAAAGATCAGAAGTGGGGACATTCCCTGATAAATGCACAATGCTCAGTATCATTCACGATTCCTCAGAAACTGAAGCAGCCCATGCCCAAATGCAGCAAGACCTGGACAATATTCAGACTTGGGCTGAAAAATGACAAGTAACATTCCTGCAATACAAATGACAGGCAATGACCATCCCTAATAAGAAGCAGAGACAATCTAACCATTGCCCTTAACATTCTAAGATATCACTGAATATCCCACTAACAACTTCCTAAGGGTTAGTATTGGTTAGAAAGTAAATTAGATTAGCCTTATAAAAACAGTGGCTACAAGAAGAGGTCAGAGGCTAGGAACACTGCAGTGAGTAACTCACTTCTTGACTCCCCAAAGCCTGTCCACCGTCTGCAAAAGATACAGGTCAAGAGTGTGACAAAATTTTTACTTGGATGAGTGCAGTTCCAAAAACACTCTAGAAGCCTGACACCATCCAGGACAAAGCATCCCACTTGATTGGTACCACATTCACAAACATCTATTCCCTCCATCACCAACATTCTGCAGCAGTGTGCACCATCTACATTATATACTGTAGAGTTCAAAGTTTCTTAGACAGCACTTTCCAAACCCATGACCACTTCCATCTAGAAGGACAAGGGCAGCAGATACATGGGAACACCACCACCTGCAAGTTCCCCTCCAAGCCACTCACCATCCTGACTTGGAAATATATTGCCATTCCTTCACTACTGCTGGGTCAAAATCCTGGAATTCCCTCCTTAATGGCACTGTGGATGTGTCGACAGCACAAGGAACTGTGGTGGTTCAAGGCAGCAGCTCACCGCAACTTCTCAAGGATAATTTGGAATGAGCAATAAATGCTGACACAGCCAGAGATGCCCATGTCCCACAAGTGAATAAAAATGGCACTGATCAATTCATTACAATCAATTCCATCAGCGTCAATAAATCTAAAGAACCTCTCTTTCCATGGGATTACTTTGGAACCATGGTTCAAGGTCATAACTGATATTTTCCATGTTCCAGAGTACGATTACATTCTGGTGAAAAACCACCTCGCCAAATTTCCTTACTAATTCAACAGCTGACTGCCATATTCAGCATGTTTGCTGTTCCTCGATACATTGTCTCTCACTCCGGTTTGCAGTCAATTAGTGCACCCTTTCAAAACATCTGCAAGGAAAAGATTATCCAATATATGACCTCTCACCACTCTCAGTCTAACAGTCTCTCAAAATACATTTATAGCTATAAATTCTATGATAGTACACAGTAAAGCAACTTGCCAAGTTTTTTTTTCAGATGGCTGTACTAAATCTGTGCGCCACTCTTGAAGATAAAGGAGTAACTTCCTGCTTGGACAATAGATGCACACAGAATTTCCTCTCCCACTCTCACCACCCAACCACATGTGCACGATGATTATTGGAAAAGAGGTAGAAAATGGTACAAGAACATGATCAACAAGTTATCCCAATTTGAAGAAGCAAAAGGTAGCATGGGTTTGAGATATTCATACGAGCACATGGCTTCTTGGAAAATTGCTGTCCTTGTGTCCAGGCTCTGATATATGCTGCTGCACTGATCAATGACTAAGTCCTGCAAAGAAATAGGCAACACACCCAAACGGCATATCTTCAATCACCCATCACACAGGAAGATGGATCAGATGCAGACAGAGATGGTGCCAGATGACAACCACGCATCTATGTCAAATGACACACCTCAGTCTGTGACAGCAAATAACATATAACAGGATGTGCTAAGCCAAGTTATGAAAATTGTACATGGTCCAGATCTGACCTTGTTACACATCCAAAACATAATCTTAATGTGTAGCAATTGTATATTATCGATATACATTCTAATGTGTGTTTTGGAAAAGGATACCTGTTATAGAGTGAGAGGGTTTTACAGCATGGTAACAGACCCTCTGGTTTAAACCGGTCAATGCCAAACATAATCCAAAACTAAATTAGTCCCATCTGCCTGTGCATGGCCCGCCATACAGCTCTTATTCATGTATTTATCCAAATGTCTTTTAAACGGTGTAACTGTATCCACATCCACCACTTCCGCCAAAAGTTCATTCCACACACTAACCACTATGTTAAAAAAATTGCCCCTCATATCTGTTTTAAATCTCTCTCCTCTCACCTTAAAAATATGCCCCCTCATCTTGAAATCTCCCATCCTAGGTAAGGACAGGTCCCATTAACCTTATCTATACCCCTCATTTTATAAACCTCGATAAAAGTCACCCCTCAACCTGCCCACTATAGCAAAAAAAGTCCCAGCCTATCCAACTTTTTAAAAAGGGAAAGAGGGTGGAAGGGTTGTTTTATTAT
Organism: Chiloscyllium punctatum; assembly: GCF_047496795.1. Taxonomy (NCBI): domain Eukaryota; kingdom Metazoa; phylum Chordata; class Chondrichthyes; order Orectolobiformes; family Hemiscylliidae; genus Chiloscyllium; species Chiloscyllium punctatum. The sequence goes on along the minus strand of NC_092747.1, from coordinate 59,486,090 downwards.
TGGATAGATCCCAGACTATTTAGACAGGATACCTTTAAGATAGTAAACTACCACACATTGTAACTATCAAGGCATCCATCTCTGTAACCAGTACTATTATTGGTCTTGCAGTTACTGTAAAATTGCTCTATGTAATCAGAAAGCACAGAACACAGACCATGTAAAACAGCGTAAATAAGAAGTGTTGTTAATAAACCTCAAGACATCGAACTCCACAAGAACCCAGTCTAGACAGAATATTGTACATTATTTAGTAGACATTATCAAATTGGCAGGTGTGTTTTTACCCAGGAAACTACATCAGAAATGGCAACATTGCACTGTCCGTCGAAGGACAGCATGCAATGAATTTACTGCCAAGAGAAAAAACAACCAATAAGCAGCTATACTTTGTTCCACCATTCTCTAACTGCCTGAAATAATCTTCATACACTTCCATCAAACACACCCTCCTTCACAAGCAACTTTAAAGGGAGTGGTGGAAGAGGAGGAAGGAAAGCAACAAAATATTTTTGGCCTAATTCTAACTCTCACATAAAGCACTGGAGTTACTTCAAAACAAGGTCAGAAGGAAATCACGTTTCTTTTTTATTTATCAAAATGCATCACTGTTGTACATTCTGCTCAGATCGGTATGCAAATAACAAAGTAAAAATAAGACAGATTTGTAACTGATACTGGATGAGAGTTCATGTTAGGCATTGTGTAACTCCAAAACAGGTTCCCTGGACTACAAAGCACACAAACACTCCTGCTAGTGCTGCATCATGATAAGATGGTTCATTTCAGTGGGCCATCTCGGCCACACTCACTCCAGAATGACAGCCTTAATATCTTTACAGAAAATAAGAGAAAACAAAATGACTTTTTCAAATAATTGTTCTTGGCAATGAGGCAGACACAGGCAGTTTTCTATATTGATCTGTATTCAGGAATTTTTAAAAAAACATTTATTTAATAATGCATTTTAAATGGAAATATTTGCACATTTCTTGGACAATGCAGCTTTAAGTTCAACACGAAGGTAATTCAACCCAGAACAGGAAAAGCATCTTGAACTGCAACACAGGACTACAGTCCAATACCTCTTGGAGTGGAATGATCACATAACAGTTATCTTCCTCTTTGCTGGCAAAGCAGATGTAGTTTTCTGAAATATACAACTTCCCTGCAGTGTGGCATTGGTTATATGGCGTCCACAGGAAACAGTGGACTATCTTGATCAGCTTTTCTGCCCGCGAAAGTCTAAAACAAGCCCGGAAATATTCATTCTGCACCCTAGCTTCAAGATCTCTGCAGCAAAATGAACAGAAAACAAAGTTGCACAGCAGTTTAATTAGAGTAGAAGGTTTAGTTTTCAGTTACAAGTTATATACCAACACTAGCATTTCATTTTTAAAAACTTGCAAATCAATATTTTCAGTTACTAGTACTATTTTTACCATACACAGAATCATGAACCCAGAAAAAATGATGATAGGCAACTCAACTGCAGAAGACAAACTGATAATAGGAAACTGTTGCTAACTGGTGTATTTATGCACATTCCCAGCAGGGGACGCTGTGCAAGCCATTGAGGGACATCCTAAACAAAATGCGTTGCCTCCTAAGTGTTGTGACCTTGATGGCACCGTATCCCACCCACATCTTTCAATCCAAGTCAGTTAGATCTTTCTACTCTAAGCAATGTGAAAACAGAATGATTCAGCCCAGCAAGTTCATCAAGATTTCCAAACATAACTGAAAGAAAAAAAGAGTTTTGTAATTATTCAGCATCAAGTTTACGTGCCGTGAAACCTGTAAGTCAAAAATATTAAAGCTTATTATCTTCCAAGTAAGACTAGATCAGCCAGATATCCCAGAATTGGGTGCATCTCCTAAAAGAGTTTGTTCCTTTTAACTATTTCATCTGGGATGGATATCGGAAATTTTCACCCCAATCCAATTCATCCCCCACTTCTTCCAAATACAGAGAACACGGTTGCTCCAATGTCCACCTCCATGATTCTTCAGACTGCAGTCACTCCCAGCAATACTGCTCTAGCTGTGGTCAACTTCCATTGTGGATCAGAGGATTGGGGCTAGCACTAAGTTAGGTGAATTGGCCATGCTAAATTGCCCGTAGTGTTAGGTGAAGGGGTAAATGTAGGGGAATGGATCTGGGTGGGTACGCTTCGGCGGGTCGGTGTGGACTTGTTGGGCCGAAGGCCCTGTTTCCACACTAAGTAATCTAATCTAATCTAATCTAATCTAATCTAATCTAATCTAATCTAAACTGCAGCACTGAATTTAAAATGGCAAGTAATCATCTTCTGAGCTACTAGGGACCAAGCCCTCACACTTCAAGAGAGCACTGGTAATTCCTAGAGGGAATGCTACACTAAAGCCGCCAAGTGGCTGATGGCCCCAAGATCCTCAGACAACACCTTTCAATCTATGACCACTTCCATCTAGGAGGACAAAGGGTAGCAGATACATGACTGTTAAACTTGAAAGGATTCAGAAAAGATCTATAAAGCATGTTGCTAGGGTTGGAACTAAAGGGCAAAGCTGAATAGACTGGAACTATTTTCCCTGGAGCATCAGAGGCTGAGGGGTTTGCCGTATAGATGTTTATAAAATAATTAGGGCCATGGATAGGGTGAGTAGCCAAGGTCTGATCCCCAGAGTAAGGGAGTCCAAAACTAGACGGCATAGGTTCAAGGTGAGAGGGGAAGATTTATAACGGACAACATTTTCACACAGAGGCTGGTGTCAGTATGGAAGGGGAAATAGTGGAAGCTGGTACAATTACAGCAACTGGATGGGTATATGAATAGGAAGAGGTTAGAGGGATATGGGCCAAATGCTGGCAAATGGGACTAGATTAATTTAGGATATCTGGTCGGCATGGACAAGTTAGACTGTAGTTCCGTAAAATACAATTCTATAACTCTGAATATTTGGAAAGCTCACAGCTTTTGAGAAATGGAAAGCTGCAGAAAGGCTCTCCCTGTAGGGTACAACCACACAAGCATTCAGTCCCAGGGATACAAAATGGTTTCTACAAACACTAATAGCGATCCCCATTTCAGAGAAACAATTTTAGTCCACCATTGCCACATCACATTGACATGTGTCCTGTGATTTAAGTCATCAACTGGGGACAATGACAGCTGTCTCACTTTGAAACTATGAATACTTGCAAAATGCAAGACTCAGGTTGCATCTGTTACAAGTCATTGTGACTGCCAACAGTTTCTTTCTTACAGATGTCTGCTTCTACAGGTTTCATTTTACATCACGACTCTTACAGCTAGCACAATTAATAGAAGCAGAACAGCCAAAGGATCTCGACATGTCAAAGCATTTTGACTAGCTGGTGAAAAGGGGACACCAAGAAAAATGGATGTAGTTTGCTCAGATAAAAAAAAAACTGGAAATAATAAACTCCAAATAGCTGCACAGGCAGATAATGTTAACTTCAAAAAAATCTGTGTGGCCAGTTTTTCAAAAAAGGTTTGTTCATGGGATATGGATATCACTGGCTCGGCCAGCATTTACTGCCTATCCCCAATTGTCCAGAAGAAATAAGGGTAAACCACGGTGCTGTGGGTCTGGTGTCACATGTAGGCCAGACCAGGCAAGAGTGGCAGATTTCCTTCCCTAAAGAACATAAACGAACCAGATTGGTTTTTACACAATTGACAGGACAGTTGGTTCTGCTATAACACGTGATTTTTCAACGTGAATTGGCTTTAACGTGATTGGAGAATCTAGACGTTATTTGTAGAATGCAAACTTTCCTTACCTGCATTGGCTATAGTGCAATTCTGGTCACTTTAGTTTAAATGGTGCTGTGATTGCGTGACCTTCTTATAATAGAGATTGCCCGAGAACGGAACTATCACGTTACATTAGAATTGTCTGTAGTTACATGGTCACTATCAAGCTAGAATTTAATCAAATTCAAATTTCACTGTCTGTCACGGTGGGATTCAAATCCATGTCCCAGAACCCATTAGCCTGGAGTTTAGGATTAACAGTCCAGCGACATTACCAATACACTAGCATCTCCCCTCAAAAGGAAAGCACTAGATTAATGCAGTATTTAAAATATTGCATGAGAACATCAATTGACTGTCTCTTTTTGTGCTGGAAATAATTTTCAAGTCAATAATTCAGAACATATGCAAACTAATTTGAGTAACATGAAAAATGATCTAAACTCAAGTTGCAAAACCAGAAGGAAGCACGGCATATGGCTAAAATAGGCATACATTAAATGACAGAAATAAAATACACACAAGGCTATTTTGAGAACTTAGCCACTTTGCAAAAAAAGGTCAAATTTTCCTTTATGTTCCTTACTTCTTTGTGATTTGTGTAGGTTCTTGTAGAGGAGGATCCAGTTCAAATGCTTCATTGTCCAGCAACCTTCGAATAGTCACATCTGCCAATAGCTCCATAAGCCTGAAAGTTTCATCAATGTTGAGAAACATGGAGAAATCACGTTCCTTACTTTGTGTAGTTACTCGAACTATTCCTGTGATAAGGGTATTTGAAGTCCTTTCCAGTCTTTTCACATCAGCCCAGGGGATAATAAGTTTCACTGAAACATTCAAATGCAATATTCAGGGATGTAGGGTACAAGCTAGCTTTAAGCAAGAAAGTTATAAATTTACATTGGTAATTGCTGGTGCATTTTACAAGCGATGTATTTGCCTAATAATATTTTATTACTTAAAGCCTCAACCTCTGCCACGTGATTAACACAGACTTATTTCGCTCAAAAGGAATACATTTCTTGCAGAGAACTTTGTAACCAGCCTGCAGAATTTGCAGTATATTTTCAGAGCATCAGACCATTAAGCCTCATATGCTGTTCACCTACAAAAAAAATGCAGAGCTTAAAAACTCCTCGAAACATTGAAGTATAATTTTCTATTCAATCAATCATTCCTTTTAAAAAGAAAACAGCAGCTCCCTATTGACCAGCTTATTCATTACCCTCTGTAAACATCCACTCATCTAAAATGCTGCACCTCTAACCTCACCAAGTCACACTAACATTGCCACGTCTTTCATTGGTCAGAGGATACTAGAAGCTCCAAGTTAATCTGTCAACCTTATTTAAATCCTTCCATGTTCACTTCCCCTCCTGACTGAATAATCTCACCCAGAAATCCTGACCCAGAGCACTCCATTCCTTTGACTGCAGCCTCTTGTAGATTCCCTCAACTTTCACTAGTCATGTTGACATGCCTTCAGCCACCAGAGTTCCATCCTCTTTCCTAAAAACCTCCTACTCCTTAAAAGCACTTCTTTGACCAAAGTTTAGGATACCACTCTAATGAGTGAGGTAGAGTGTTACACAAATGTATGTCAGTCAATCTTTTGTTTGCCATTTATATAAAATGATTTGGAGGAGAATATAGAAGGCACGGTTAGTAACATTGCGGACAACATCAAAATTGGTGGCACAGAAGATAGTGAAGTAGGTTTTCTAAGATTACAAAGGGAAAAATAGCAGATGGAGTTCAATCTGAATAAATGTAAGGTATTGCATTTTGGTAGAACAAACAAGGATAGGAGTTACACAATTAATGCTACGGCCTTGGGTAGTGTTGTAGAACAGAGGGATCTGGGGTGCAGGTACAGAATTCCTTGAAGTTTAGATCGTATGTACATCGGGTGATTAAAAAGGCATTTAGCACGCCTTGCCTTCATTACTCAAAGCTCTGAGTATAGGAGTTGGGAAGTCATGATGGGATTGTACAAGACATCGGTGAGGCCTCTTCTTGAATGCTGTGTCCAGTTCTGGTCACCCAGTTATAGGATGGATATTATTAAGCTGGAGACAGTTCAGAAGAGATTTACCAGGATGTCGCTGAGTATGGAAGACTTGGGTTGTAAGGAAAGCTGGATAGGCTGGGACTTTTTTTTTACTGGAGCAGAGGAGGTTGAGAGGCAACTGTAAAAAAACGTATAAAATCATGAGGGAGGTATAGATAGGGTTAATGGTAGTTATCTTTTCCATAGGATGGGGGATTTCAAGACTAGGGGCATATTTTTAAGATGAGAGGAGAGACATTTAAAAAAGACATAAGGGGCATTTTATTTTTTTACACAGAAGGTGGATCATGTCATAGAGTCATAGAGATGTACAGCATGGAAACAGACCCTTCGATCCAACACATCCATGCCGACCAGATATCCCAACTCAATCTACTCCCACCTGCCAGCACCCGGCCCATATCCCTCCAAACCCTTCCTATTCATATATCCATCCAAATGCCTCTCAAATGTTGCAATTGTACCAGCCTCCACCACTTCCTCTGGCAACTCATTCCATACACATACCACCCTCTGTGTGAAAAGGTTGCCCCTTAGGTCTCTTTTATATCTTTCCCCTCTCATCCTAAACCTATGCCCTCTAGTTCTGGACTCACTGACCCCAGGGAAAAGACTTTGTCTATTTAGCCTATCCATGCCCCTCATAATTTTGTAAACCTCTACAAGGTCACCCCTCAGAGTCCCAAGCTCCAGGGAAAACAGCCCCAGCCTGTTCAGCCTCTCCCTATAGCTCAAATCCTCCAACCCTGCCAACATCCTTGTAAATCTTTTCTGAAACATGTGTGGAATGAAATTCCTGAGGAAGTAGTGGATGTGGATACAATTATAAAGTTTAAAAGACACTTAGATAAGTACAGGATTAGGAAAAGGTTGGAGAGATATGGACCAGGAGCAGGTAGGTGGGACTAGTTTAGTTGGGGATTATGATTGGCATTGACTGCTTGCCCTGAAGGGTCTGTTTCTATAATGTATGACTCTAACATTGTGTCAAAGTCTGAAGTAGAATTTTAACCTAACTGTCTAGCTCCCAAGCACCAAGAGTTATTTAGTGAACCAAATCTCCAGCCATTCATACTGAAGACAAAAAGAATGGATCCACACAACAACAAAACCCAACGTATTGCTCAATTAGCTCACTGTCATATGGGCCTTGATCAAAGGCAATCAGTACTTGATCTAAGGCAGGATTTTAGGGTGTGGGTGTGGCGGTGGGGGTGGAGGGGGGTGTTGGGTTGGTGATGGCTACAGAAAACATTTATCTACCTCCTACAACTCCACATGATTCAATGGAGCTCAGCAGCTCCCGGTTTTGAATTAGCCAGCAGCTCTGAGTGGGCAGGACACCAGTGGCCAGGAGCCTCAATTCTAATGGACAAACTGGTGCTCTCAGATCTACTCAATTGGCAGAAGATCCAGTGGGTCTCTAGTGAGACCCGCATCACCAATGAAAGATTCTGCCACATTACTGCACAATCTAAGAGGAGTGAGAAGGGGCATGTGGAGAGGATGGGTGTCAGGAAATAAGGGGCGAATGGAAGAAAACAAACCCTGCAGACCAATTTAGAGTGTTGGAGGCTACTTTAACTTAGAACTTTGCAAATCCCTATCCTTGCTTGCAGTTTAAAAAAAAGGTATCGCAGCCAATATTTCTACAATACTAGGAAATTAAGTAAAAAGGAAAAAGTTGACATTTCCTCTATTGGCAGAGAGCATAGAATTCAAGTTGTCAAACATATTTACAGCAGCACTAACCACATTCCCACAAACTGAATTATAAATTGTCCTGGTTCCTGACCAGTAGGAGAGTCATGTAACATACACACTAGATTTTCTCTTCGTCCATTATTTTAATACATTTCCTGTCACATTAACAATGGATGGTAAATAACTTTGGCAGAATCTGCGTAAATATCCTTCGACATTAAGGAGGCCATTGGAGGGAATGCTTATTTACAGATTCTTTGCAAGTTGTAGCCTCCCATCATTTGAAAACTAAATAGCAGCTGACATACAAGTTTTCTTTTCCTCTCTCCTCCCAACTACTTACAGAAAATCAAACTTTTTTCCCATACTTTTAAAATATCCATCAAATTTCCATTGTGCTTCATTAACTTTAGTATTTCATACATCCATAATTTATATCTGGACTTTTACTTGGTGAAAAGAGGTTGAGAACAACTGCTCCTTTAATTTGATCAACAGAAACAAAAGAAAGTTATTAAAATCTCCCCAATTAGATTACACATCATATGGCCAGAGAAATCAGACAATTTAGCCAAAATGATGGAATCACTCATCACCCAAACTTCCTAGATCTCAAGTGAAATGACATTCAGCAGTTCAGTTTTGCCACAGTATTCAAGTAAGAAAACTGCTCAAACAGGGTTTCTAAAAAAGTTACAATTTTAATTTGCCCTACTGATAAGGTTTTTTAGAAAAATGCTGAGATAGATATGATATCAAGCAGCATCTGTGCATATTTGGTCCCTCATTCAATGCAGGATTGGTTCAATGTAGCCGCAAGATCTTTGTTGTTGATACTACCGCATCTAGTTTGTGATGTAGCTAATTGAGACAATTAAAGCATATCAAACTTGCCCGGTGTAGTTCCACCAGCAGATCTAGCGAAACGCAAATTAAAAAAAAAATTCACTAGATTGGGGCAACAGTGGCTCGTTCAGCATTTATTGCCCATCCCTAATTACCCAGAAAGCAATTAAAAGTTAACCACAATGCTATAGTCACATATAGGCCAGACCAGGTGAGAATAGCAGATTAGTTTCCTCAAGGACATTCATGAACCAGATGAGTTTTTCCAACAATCAATAATGGACTCTCAGTCATTAGACTCTTTAATTCCAGATTTTTATTGAATTTACATTCCATCATCTGCCATGGTGGGATTCAAATCCAGGTCCCCAGAATATTACCTGGGTCTCTAGTTTAGCACTGAAAATGTGTTGCTGGAAAAGCGCAGCAGGTCAGGCAGCATCTGCATTCCTCTCTTTCTCCTCGTGATCTCCAGCATCTGCAGTCCTCTCTTTCTCCTTGGATGCTGCCTGACCTGCTGCGCTTTTCCAGCAACACATTTTCAGCTCTGATCTCCAGCATCTGCAGTCCTCTCTTTCTTCTCTAGTTTAGCAGTCCAGTAATAGTACCATTAGGCCATCACCTCCCCAGTTTATAATAATAAACGTGAAGAACAGTTCTAAAATTACAGAACAGTCTTTCTACAATTGATTTATTTAGTTTGCACCCTTCATCTTTTCTTACCTTCCTTACCCAACAGGAAAGAATAAAAGCAGAGATGGTTGATGCTGAGGTATATCCAACCTTGACGGGGAACCCGCCCCTTCCAACAGCAACACGAATAGTACGTCACCAGTTTTTCCAAGTCTGGGAAATTAAATCGTGTCTCAAACTTCACCAAAGCCTCTCGAAACTTCTCAGGATCTTCTTCCTGTTCTGCCAATTTGCTCCTGGTTTCTTCAGCAATAAGACCCTGATTCCAACAGAATTAAAACTTCAAACAATCTATAATACAGCTAAATGGAAGAGTTACATTTTCCACAGTGTGCCCATTTTGACACTCACACTTTTAGTATCAAGCAATCAATTTCCTTGGTCAAAGTCCTGGAATCTCACCCCAAAAAGCATCAAGTCTATCTATAGTACATGAGCTGCAGCAGTTCAAGAAGGCAGCACACCACTACCATCACCACCTTCTCAAGGCCAGGGACAGGGAGTAAATTCTGGGCACGTTCCACGAATGGAATAAAAAAAGTAATGAATTGAGGCTAAATTTATAGAATATTGTAATTAGCTGTTTAGTCACAAAAAGCTTAAAATCTCAAGCATTGTACTTCTTGATCAAGTCTTTAGGATGTCACATTCACAACATATTGATGAGGTGTTCGGGTATTTCCTGATTTACAAACAGACAAGTTACAAACGTTTGTACTAATAAGCTGCAGCTCACACAGATATGTATTAATAGTAATTTTAAAGATCTTAGAGATGACCATTTCTCGTAAGATTAAACAGCTATTTTATATTGCCCTGTATGGTGTTCCAATTTGTGAATGAACTCAAGAATGGAACTGTTAACAATCCAGGGCTGTCTGCACATGAACATGCTTACATGGGCCCCAATATTTCACAAATACATAATTCAATGAAAGTCAGGGGAGACAAGAAGTAAGGTTTTTGAATATCTATTTCTGTTTCAGTAAAATAACATTTTTAACATCTGGTGCAACTGTAATATTTGCTATAAATCAAGGAATGGAGTTTCTGCTCAAGATGTAGTTAGATAAATGTGCCCAGAATTCTCTGATAGATTGCTCATGATTTTGTCAACATATAGTTTGTTGAAGGTTCCACCCCACTCATGAGTATAAGCCCAAATCCCAGTAACTAGCTCAATCAAGAAATGTAATTGCTTTGTAATTGAACAGAGTACTCTGCAGTAGCATGAGAGAGTTGCTGATGGGGATTTGGTTGAGCGAATGGATTTTTACAAAAATCAACTCTAAGAAGATTGTGTATACTTCAATCTAGTGATCAGCAGAACACATACAAGTTAAAGTTTCACAACTTTTAAGCACGACTTCATTCACAGCCGCATGGTTTATATTGATACCTGAGCAGAACTCGTACAGAAATCACAAACCTTGTTGTTTTAGTTGTAAGCCTTGATGTAAAACAGCAAAAACAGTTCTTTATTCAATTATGTGGACAGCAAACTTGGCAACCTGTTCTAATTTCCTTTGTATTGAACTTCAAAGTTCTTATTCATGTTAACCTCATCATTTATTTATAACAGTGATAGCTTTGAACCTGGAGATATATTTAGATTAGATTACTTACAGTGTGGAAACAGGCCCTTCAGCCCAACAAGTCCACACCGACCCGCCGAAGCGCAACCCACCCAGACCCATTCCCCTACGTTTACCCCTTCACCTAACACTAGGGGCAATTTAGCATGGCCAATTCGCCTAACCTGCACATTTTTGGATTGTGGGAGGAAACCAGAGCACCCGGAGGAAACCCACGCAGACACGGGGAGACTGTGCAAACTCCACACAGAGTTGCCTGAGACGGGAAGTGATCCCGGGTCTCTGGCACTGTGAGGCAGCAGTGCTAACCACTGCCACCGTGCTGTCCATATTGTGGATATGAACTCTCACTTTCCAGCAGGCATAGCTTTTAGATAGCTTTAGTTATTTTGATAAGACAACAAGTATATGGTTATCCATTATAAGCACCCTCCCAACAGTTCCCATGAAACCAAGAGTGGTCAAAGTAAGTTGCACCACTTTTTAATTCAGGTAAAAATCAGGTAGATTCTTGTGAATTGAAGATTTCACCCATACGGGAGCCAAATGAAGTGTTCCAATGCATTTTAAAAATGATGCGAAAAAGCTAATTATCCAAACAATAATGCAATTTTGCTTCTTCAACATCAAAACAAGGATTACCTGTAAATAAGTCACACAATACAAAAAATATATTGGTCATTCTTTAGCTTTTTCCAATGCCCCACAAAGCAGGTTCAGTTGTTCAAAACAATTTTTATGGGTTGCACTTACCTTCACTTTACCATGGACAAAGCTAATAACATCGTCTTTATTGTCAAATACTGAAAGAGTGTGCAGAAGATTCTGTTCTAACCACTGCCAGTGCGGATGGATTTCTTCTACAGTAGCACCTGATGATGATTTGCAAAACAAAACATAAATGTTGAGATGATATCTTGGATTCTGTGACAAGTTTATACTCAAAATTTATGGTAGTTGTATTCTCCTTAACACACCAAAACACAGGGAAATTTGAAAGTTACAACTTCTGAAATGGATTTGCATAAAAAGGAAGCGCCTAAAGGAAGTGGATTAAATGTACGAGTTTTAGAAAAAGACTTTATTGATGAAAGATTTGCATCCTATGGGCTGTCTCATATTAATAACTAGTGAGACCAAAATTAGTCAGGTGAGGCTTGGCTGCTAACCAACATCTGGAGTCAGAGGAAGATAATCCTGCACTGGCTAGTACTGGATGTCCTCTCCAGCCTTTTCCATTGTACACATGTTGGGGAGCAGCTCAATGTGACTGAATCAGCTCCCTTGGCAATGAAATTTGGATACTTTTTTTTAAAAACAAATATGTGGCTGAATCTTTTGCCTCAAGTGTATAAATCTCCAGCGAGATGCCACCACCAGACACATATTCCCCTTCCCTCCTTTATCTGCTATCCGCAGGAACCGTTCCCTCCAGGATAACCCGATCCACTCTTCCTTCATTCCTAACAATCATTCCCCGCCCCTCCACAGCATCTTCCCCTGTGACATCTGACCACTTACCTCCTCCCTCCTCAGTATCCAAGGGCCCAAACACATCTTCCATGTGAAGCAGTACATTTCTTGCACTTCTCACAATCTAGTCTACTGCATTTGCTGTTCTCAATGTGGTGTCCTCTACATCATGGAAATGAAGTGTAGACTGGGTGACCGTTTCAAAGAACATCGACGTTCTGCCCACGAAAAAGATCCTGAGCTTCCAGTTGCCTGCCAGTTTAAAATACCATTCCATTCCCTAGCCAACATTCATCTCAGGCTTGTTGCAGTACTCCAAGAGAAGCTCAGAACAAGCTGGAAGAACAACACCTCAATTTCCACTTGGGGATGCTACAGCCCTCTGGACACAATATCGAGTTCAATAATTTCAGGGCCTGAACTCCCCCAAGTCCTTGACTCCTACCACACATACCAGACCTGGTTATCACATAGTCTTCCATTATATACTATCTTTGTTAGCCACTAACAGTCTCCATTAACAGCTGTTTACCCTCTCAGCCAAATTGTTATTGACTTCTTTCTCTGTTCAGCTGTTTTTTTCTCTCTCTTTGGGCTCTGTGCCTACCTACCATTAATGCCTTACCCTCTCTCTCATATCCTATCTTCTGCATATAAACCAAAATTTTCCTAGCTACCATTAGTTCTGAGAAAGGGTCACTGGACCTGAAACTTTGATTTCTCTTCACAGCTGTTGTGAGACCTGCTGAGCTTTTCCAGCAATTTCTGTTTTTGTATGAATAGCTTGGTTGGGCAAGTTATATTAAGCTATTGTAACTTTGTTCTAACAAAATAACACTCACACCTTCATTCCAATTGAATCATTGACACAGAGTGCTAGTTTACTGAGGTTCTTTAAATAGTAGATATTAATGACAGATGTTTTGCTGGTAGTTTTCTATAGTTAACTGTAAAACATGGCACTGGAGTAATAGGGACTTTGATGGGACCAACTCCATAAAATGGATTTCAATATGAAAGAGGGACTTGGACTAGGTCAAACCAACAACCGTATATTTTTATAGAAGCCACCAGGAAATACGGATATAAACAGACTTTTATTCTTATTTGAGAAATAATACTCAACTGTATTTGAATTGTATTTAAACGCTTACCATTGTCAAACTACACAACCAAAAAATGTATTTTAGTTTTAATTAATTGCTTCAAGTATACATAGTTTTAATTTCCTTCATCCTTAATATGCCTTTGAATGCTTCCATCATGTTCTTTTACTCCACCCTGCAATTGTTTTCTCTGTCTGTCTACTTTCCATTTATACACAGTATTTGTTCAGTATTTACTAGCTTGCTGGGTTTCATTAATAAAGTAGCTTGCTAAAAAAATCTCTGAATTTAGGCTTCTGATTGAAAATTGGATACCATTAATTAAATAAATAAAATGCATTCAATCTCTTGCACATTTAAGAAATTATCTCATTCTCTACATTATCCCAATTTCACACTTTTAAAATGTAACATGTTTCTAAACAGTGTGCAATAGGGTAAGCTTATGGAGATTTTACATACCACAAGCGATGACCCAATACACCTGTGATCCAGGCATCTGATGCAAAATGCGAAATGGAGCAACACGGGCATTGGAGTCCAGCACTGCATCTAAAGCTCCCACCAGTAAACCTATAGAAATTTAACAGTATGCGTTAGATCAGTAGCCTTCAACAAACAACAATTGAACAATCTTAGATTAAGATCAATGAAAAGAATCCTACTATGACTCTCTTGGCAATGAGACAAAATGAACATAGACCGAGGTTATTTGGAGGCCATTTGTTCAATTTGTTTTACTGCTCTGCCCCAGAAACCTTAAGCAAGAGCACTAGAAAAATATACTGTAGCATTTGTTGTCCACATTGAAGAACTTGAGTTTCTGGTACTTGTTCAAACCAACAGCAACTTGGCAATAAAAGCATAATACAGTACTACAGATGCTGGAAATCTGAACCAAACAAAATGCTGGAGAAATTCAGCAAGTCTGGCATTAATGGTGAAGAAGGAAGCAGAGTCCACTATGATTCATCTTTAGAACTATCAACTTGACAATCACGATACAGAAAAAAGTTAACATGAAGAACACTGAGCCAAGCTCACATTCATTAAACCTGTAATGCCATTACTTTTCAGTGGTTAAGTTGTGACTTAGGTATATGTATAGGTATAAAACAAAAATTATAAAGTAATTAATGTTACTGAAAGTGCAAAGCCAGAAAAAAAAACAGGCATTGCATGTATCAAACAGCCTCAGAACATTACCTACGTGACAGCTCAAGATATTCTGCTGTTTGCATTTCAACCAACTACAATCAAAGTTGTTAACACTGGACTGATCTCGTATCCACCAAGTGGTTCAAAAGTCAGTTTCCTGAAATTGTTTCGGAGAATTAAACAATTATGCTTTAATCAAATGCTACCAAAATGCTAAGAACAAGGAAGGAAGCATCACTGTAAAGATTTTCTTTTAAACAGAAGTGTGCTACAGGAGCCAAACATCCATGTCATAACACGGATTCTCAATCAAGGTTGTACAAGAAGATTTCAAAAGTGTTGTCTGCAAGTTCTCCCATTCACAATCTCTCAAGTTGATTTATCCTCACTCATCAGGGGTCTATCCTGTGTAGTGAGGCAATAGAAATGGTCCCAGGTAGAAGATGCAAGAGTGTATTGTTGTTCCATTTGAAAAGGAGGAGATTAGCAAATCTCTCAACAATCAATAAGTTTATAATGAATTGGGTGTGTGGTTTAATTTTCTGCTTCATAGTCTTCAGCCTAACTTATAAAATAGCTGAAGACATTATTTGAAGCATGACATTCCCAGCTGCCTGCTTCTAAAATGGTGGAATAGACCTACTCTTGTCCCTTGAACCAATGCTGCCAGCTATATGTAGGGAATGAAAATGAGGAAATCAAGGCAGATCTTTGTAACTGAAGGCTTTATATTAATGAGATTGGGTCTGTAAAGTCATTCAATACTTTTTTCTCCTCCCCCCATTTGTCACATTACCAGTGTGGTTTATTCACTGGCTTTCGCTGCCCTAGTGTTTAGTATCAAAGAAAATTGGGACCTAATTCTGAAAAAGAAAATATGAACGTGGACCAGTTGATAATGTATTCAAACCAAACCCAGAGAATGAGCACTGTGCTACTTTCTCCTGGTTAATATCCTGGTCAGTAAACTATCAGAAGCAGTTCAGCAGAATTTGTATAGCAAATGAGCACATCATGTAAACTTAAGAATTAATAAACTTTTTTTTTACACAAAGATTGCTTCCACAGAAACAAAAGGAGAAAAAAAACACATTGTAAATTGCTACAACAATGCCAGGTATAAATAAGTGTTTAATATGACCATCAGCTCCAAAACAGTGTAACCCACTTGTTTTAACTTCTGTCAACACTCTAAGGATTGAAGACATTTTTGATGTTGAAGGAATACGTAAACAAACACAAAACTGTTGACCTAACAAAATGAAAGAAACAGCTATAAAGTTATTTCGATTTATTTTCCTTGTACTGGAAATGGAGAAATAACTCAATCAGAGAATGTCTTTAGTGCAGAAGAACTGTCTGGTGAATCTCCAAAAGCCTCCAAATTATTAACATTTAGTTACCAAACATGAAGTATACAAGAAGCAAATTTCATCTTTTTCTAGAATCAAAAGCTAAGAGACTTGTTAGCATTAAAAAGAGGTCATGAAATCCACAACTACCATGGATTTAAATATTATAATCTCATCCTACACAGTGCCATAGAAAATGCTGTATTCAAGAGCCAAGTCAATATTGTCTTTGAAATCATAACAGAGCAGAATGTGATCTGTATTTGTTTTCTAGTTCTTTGGCAATGACATTGGCAAACAATAGATTTATTTAATGCCAAAGAAACAGCTTTGCTGCATATTACTTTGCTGTACAACTGGATTCCAGATATTGTTAGACATTACATTTACATGTCTATGCTCAATACCGAGAGTGTAGTGCTGGAAAAGCACAGCAGGTCAGGCAGCATCCGAGCAGGAGAATCGACATTTCGAACATAAGCCCTTCATCAGGAATGAGGCTTATGGGTCGGGCTTGAGAGGTAAATGGGAGGGGGTGGGGTTTCGGGGAAGGTAGCTGAGAAAGTGATGAGGTAGATGAAGGTGCGGGAGAAGGTGATAGGTCAGAGGGGGGAGTAATGGACAGGTCCAGAGGGTGGTGCCAAGTTGGAGGCTTGGGACTGGGATAATGTGGGTGGAGGGGAAATGAGGAAGCTGTTGAAATCCACATTTTTATCCTGTGCAGTTGCAGGGTCCTAAGGTGAAATATTGAGGCGCTCCTCCTCCAGGCGTCGGGTGGAAATGATTTGGCAGTGGAAGAGGCCCAGGAACTGCATGTTCTTGACGGAGTGGGAGGGGAGTTGAAGTGTTCAGCCACGGGGCAGTGGGGTTGGTGAGTGCAGGTATCCCAAAGAGGTTCACTGAAACAATCCGCAAGAAGGCGTCCTGTCTCGCGGATATAGAGGGGACCACAACGGGTGCAATGGATGCAGTAGATGACATTAGTAGAGGTACAGGTAAATTTCTGATGGACATGGAAGGATCCCTTCGTTCAGTAAGACATGAAATGTATTTTAATACCATCTGATTTTTTTCTAAGTGCATATGATTTTAACACTTAAGTAGAAGGCAGTCAGTTAATTGCATTGGAGTCTCCAAGTGGCCTTGCAGCAAATCATAGAATCTCTACAGTATGGAAAGAGGCCCTTTGGCCCAACAAGTCCATACCGACCCTCCGAAGAGTAACCCACCCAGACCCATTCCACTCCGCTATTATCCTATATGTACCCTTGACTAATGCACCTAACCTACAGACCCCAAATTGGTAATTTGGCATGGCCAATTCACCTAACCTACATGTCTTTGGATTGTGATAGGAAACCGGAGCATCTGGAAGAAACCCACAAAGACATAGGGAGAATGTGCAAACTCCACACAGACAGTCACCCAAGGTGGGAATCAAACTCGGGACCCTAGTGCTGTAAGGCAGCAGTGCTAACCACTGATCCACCGTGCCACCCCACTAACCACTGATCCACCGTACCAACCCACTAACCACTGACCCACCGTGCCACCCCACTAAACCACTGACCAACTATGCCACCCCACTAACCAGTGACCCACCGTGCCACCCCACGAAACCACTGACTACCTTGACCAGAAAGATTCTATGGTGTCAAAAAAAAAGTTGCTTTTCACACCAATGTGTTTAAATAGCACAAAGTGAAGCAAGGAATAATTTCCGTGAAAGATACTGAATCAAGCTTTTCGGAATAATCTTATCAGCAACAATTCTTCCTCCCCCTTTCACCTTTGCCCATTTTTGTTAGGGTTGCCATAAATCATCTTTATCCACCTCTGCCTGGCAGTCATCCATCCCTCAGAGAATCTTGCTATGCTCATATCTCTTTCCACTGCAACGTTCTATCTAGTCTTAGATTTTCCACGTCTTCTTCCTGCAAGTCCCATCTCCACTGGTCATTTCACCTCATTGCAGTGCGAGAGAGAAGCAACAGGTGAAATGCCAACTTCTCCTTGGCCACTTTCTTCACTGCCCCCATAATCTGTACTAACCTCCCCCCCCCGCCCCCCACCCCCCCAACCCCACACCCCGAATTGCTGGTTCCTGATTTGGTCCATTCTTGTCACTCCACACATCCAGTTGTTCCTCTTGGTGCTGCCCCAGGTTCCTGAACTGTATAGAGGCAAAATATTGCAGATGCTGAAAATCTTAAGTAGAAACAGACAATGCTGGTTTGAATCCAGTATGGCTCTTCTTCAGAACTGTTAACTCTCTTTCTCTCTCCACAGATGCTGCCAGACCTGCTGAGTCTCTCCCGCACTTTGTTCTGCACTATAATAATATATGGCAGTGGTATCACTTGTTCATTAAATCCAGAGCAATAAAGTGCTTTCCTAAGCTTTGTTTATACAGTGCACAATTTTGAGCTTGTGTGTATTGAGGGAAGATGGCTATCAGAAGGCACATTACTGTTATGTATTTTATTTCAGGGATTTTTATTTCTAAGCTGAGGAGAAAGCAGAACTTGCCACGATGCGGAACAGTGTGCCTAGCCAAGCAGAGTCATTGCATGGTGTAATAAAAAAAAGTGAATAAACTACACAAGATGGAACTACTAGGTGCAGGAAGACAGTTCACCACCACCTTCTCTTGGGCAATTAGGAATGGGCAACAAATGCAGGCCGAGCCAGCAACATCTACATCCTATGAATGAATAAAAAAATTCAAGGCGCAAATCACCATGAGGGGGTTTCTTTGGCCAAGTTGCAATAACTATCATTATGTAGTTGTTCAGTCCTGAGCTTGACACCAACATGAGCAGTGAAGATTGAATAGTTACAATAGGCAGGTGCACAGAGACAAATAAACACATTAGTAAATGAAACAAAAGACAAATGAAAGAAATGCTGAATTGGTATCTTGCTGGGGACAGCAAGTTACACCTCACAGCTCCAAAGACCAACGGGAGGAAACAAAAACTGAAGCTGTGAGGATGATTCTTCATAGAGAATTGGGGAACACTACCTGAACAGCAACACAGTAAAGTTTTTGCTCAGTGATTCCTTCTGTAGGATATCATTCCAATTCACAGGACATTCTTTCAGGGTTCATTCCTTGTTTGGGGGGTGGGAGGAGGTAGAAGAGATGTTATCATAGTATATCATTCTTGGCAACATAACCGTGCACACCACTTCCACTTTCTGGTGTGATCACATGATGGATTAAGCTCTTCAGTGATGAATCTACTGTCAGCTGATTATGTAGCAGCTTTGGGCAGGCTATATGGAGCGTCCCAGCCAAATGGGAAGACCTTTCTTGGCTAACTCCATCACAGGGGATTTTTATTTCATAGCGGATGAGAAACTTGAACAATTTCCACCACAAGGCTTATTGAAAGCACACAAGTGGGCATGGGTGTTTTCCAAAACTTTTTTTTTGTTACTATTTCACATTACATCGGTTTTATTTTATTCAATTGTGTATTGTATTATTGATAATAATATTGAAATTAGCTCGGTCAGAGAGTTAAATTGTACCAGTGAAGGCTCACATTGATGTTTACAAGGGAGTTACGGTCATTTTCTTTACTGTCGGAGAAATAATGTTGAACATTTTTGTTCTCCCTGAATGTTCACACTAATGTCCAGTGTTGTACAGTCACTCTGAGCACTGATGAACTTGCAGGCTCAGCTGGCATTTCCTTCTATGCAACAAATGCCATGATTGTCTGAGGTCACTCTCAGCAGGGATAATGGAAATGTTCTGGGTAAACTCAACAGCAATGTAAAAGCTGCTGCCAATCAATATCAAGATGACTGCACACTGAGACTGTACCGGAAGACCCATGCCAGAAAGCCAATTACAGTAATGCCAGTTTAAGAGCGTCTCATCCCACTGCCGCTGATACTCAGGAATAGACTAGAATCAGGATTGACTGCATCTTCATTCACAGCTGAAAAACCAGAGGGTGGTCATCAGTGGAAAAAAAAAATTCATCAAAAGATAGCGGAGAGGGTAGAATAACAAAAACATCGGCTGGAGAGAAACAGATCATCTGGTTGAGATGATAAACCGACTGACTACACTGCAGGTAGAGAAAACCAGTCTTTTAAAAGGATGCTTATAAGCAAACGGATTCAATTTTGCAGACAGATATGAACTAGATAGCTTCTTCAATAAAATTGTTTAATGCACGGTGAACAAACCGCAGATCAATTAGCCTCTTTGCAAGCAGCCCTGGAAAACATGTATTAGCCCAGTAAACGAGCAATAAATCCAATTTCACAAGCAGTCCTTATTGATTTAGTACTGAGAACATTGCATAAAAAAAAATTTCTAGCGGCATCATATACTTGGGACATAGGCAGCTATTTTTGAAGATAGGGAACATTGGATCTAGCATGTGACACTAGCATTAATAAAGTGAAATCGCTCAAAACAAGTTTTTCATTGTTATTAATGTTAATTTGTTATAGTAATCACTAGAGGGCAAGGAACTGAGCAGAATCAAGTTGGTTTTAAACAAAAAAATTCACAAACAAAAAGCATCAAATTAGCATTTGATTCTATTCAGCCAAGCGGTCAAATGTACCAGCAGAAAACCAATGTATAAAATTAACATTTGCAAACCTATATGCATTTTCAACTTACACCAGATATCAAAATTATGACAAATAAAAGCTTCAGACCTTCACAAACAATTTGATAGATACTCTTAGATAATAAGCAGCTCAGCAAAAATTGAATGTGAAGTGTTTTACAATGTCAGATTGCTTGGCGTTTCAATGTTTCAGAGTCAAAAAAATTGGTTGTGTGTTTTTATTTTCAAACTCAGTTTAAATCAATCATCTGACACACTTACCAAACAAAATATTTTGTTCAAGCAGCATACACTCCAGAAGGAGCTAGTTCCAACTTTCAGAGGGTGAATTTGGTCTTGAAACAAATTCCAAGAATCATTGAGTCATTACCTGGCACTCACTGGAAACTTCCTTAGGTTGCTAGAATTTATAGTAAAATGCAAGTTGGATCTGAACACATCACACATTGTGACTCTCGAAGACTCAAGATTTCCTGGACTCACAATTACTGCATGGTGTCCAATGGGAAAGAACCACCAAAGAAAGGAATGGTTTTGGAACATGCCTGGCTAAAGTTACAATTGGAGAAGCAGCTAACTTCCAAAAGAGAAGGCTGGGGCAATATTTATTGTTCAAATAACAAGCAGAGGACAAGCACCTTTGCAGTGATCTTAATTTGCAGATGGTTACACAACTTCAGTATGCAAGTGCCAAGCAGGAACACTGTGGTGAGACCCACAACCAATGGGACAGGTTTCTTGAACATACTGCACTTTTTTTTTAAAAAAAAGCTGACTTATGGTTAAGTCAGGTTGCCTTGTGGCTGAATGGATAGAAACCAATTCTGAGCCAGATGTTTGATTCTGACCTGTTGCCTTGATGGCCAAGGAAGCTGAACAAATAGTATGAAGATCACCTTGCAAATGCTTCCAATACATCCCAATTTTGAGCATGGAAGAATTTCCTGATCAGCTTTGTGATAGAAAGAACATTGAAGCCTGTACCATCACTATCCAAAACTCCAGTTTACATGGATGCATGCAAGAAATGCACGTTGACACGGCAACTCTGACTAAGCGAACTGTAACACACCCACCGTGGAGGTCAGTGGGATCTAATGCCAGTCAAAGGTGTTGGTGGGTAGTTGTTTTTATTTTAACCAAAAGGAAGAAACTTTCATGTATGTCATGACCAACAGGCAATTTTGTAACAGTGGGGTTTCCCAAAACCTAAGAAACAAAGGCTAAATGAAATAAAAATAGCCCACTCTTAAAAATGGTTCCAGGCAGCCTTACATTTTAATAGCAAAACAGTGAAAACTGGAAGTGGGCAAATTTGAGGTACATTGGGTTTCTGTTTGACATTTTTATTGTATTTTAACATCAGCTGTGATTTCCAATCCCCAGGGGAAGGAATTTCCCCTCAGGGGACAAACATAGAATACTGAACAAAGAACGTTACAGCTCAGTACAGGCTCTTTGGCCCTCAATGTTGCGCCAACCTGCGAAACTAATCTGAAGCCCATCAAACCTATATTATTCCATTCTCGTCCATATGTTTATCAAATGACTATTTAAATGCCCTTAAAGTTGGCGAGTCTGCTACTGTTGCAGGCAGGACTTTCCACACCCCTACTTCTCTCGGAGTAAAGAAACTACCTCTGACATCTGTCCTATATCTATCACCCCTCAATTTAAAGCTATGCCCCCTTTGCGCTAGCCATTGCCATCTGAGGAAAAAGGCTCTCACTGTCCACCCTATCTAACCCTTGCTTATCTTATATGTCCCAATTAAGCCACCTCTCAACCTTCTTCTCTTGAACAAAAACAGCCTCAAGTCCCTCAGCCTTTCTTCATAAGACCCTCCCTCCATACCAGGCAACATCCGAGTAAATCTCCTCTGAACCCTTTCTAAAGTTTCTACATTCTTCCTATAATGCAGTGACCAGAATTGTACACAATACTCCAAGTGTGGCTGCACCAGAGTTCTGTACAGCTTCAGCATGACCTCAGGGTTCTGAAACTCAATCCCTCTACCAATAAAAGCGAACACACCGTAGACCTTCTTAACAACCCCATTAACCTTGGTGGCAACTTTCAAGGATCTATGTACATGGACACCAAGGTCTCTCTGCTCATCTACACTACCAAGAATCTTACCATTTGCCCAGTACTCTGCATTTCTGTTACTCCTGCCAAAGTGAATCACTTCACACTTTTCCACATTAAACTCCATTTGCCACCTCTCAGCCTAGCTCTGCAGCTCATCTATGTCCCTCTGTAACCTACAACATCCTTCAGCACTATCTACAACTCTACCGACCTTAGTATCATCCGCAAATTTACTAACCCATCTTTATATGCCCTCATCCAGGTCATTTATGTAAATGACAAACAGCAGTGGACCCAAAACTTGTGGTACACCACTAGTAACTGAACCCCAGGATGAACATTTTCCATCAGCCACCACCCTCTGTCTTCTTTCAGCTAGCCAATTCCTGATCCAAACCGCTAAATCATTCTCAATCCCATGCCTCCGTATTTTGTGCAATAGCCTACCCTGAGGAACCTTATCAAATGCAGGCCTGAAATCCATATACATGACATCAACCATTTTACCCTCATCCACCTGTTTGGTCACCTTGTCAAAAAACTCAATAAAGGTTTGTGAGGCACGACTTACCCTTCACAGAACCAATGTTGATTAGATTACTTACAGTGTGGAAACAGGCCCTTCGGCCCAACAAGTCCACACCACCCCGCTGAAGCGCAACCCACCCATACCCCTACATCTACCCCTTACCTAACACTACAGGCAATTTAGCATGGCCAATTCACCTGACCTGCACATCTTTGGACTGTGGGAGGAAACCGGAGCACCCGGAGGAAACCCACGCAGACACGGGGAAAATGTGCAAACTCCACACAGTCAGTCGCCTGAGGCAGGAATTGAACCCAGGTCTCTGGTGCTGTGAGGCAGCAGTGCTAACCACTGTGCCACCGTGCCGCCCTATCTCTATCCCTAATCAACTTATTCCTTTCTAAATGATTATAAATCCTATCTCTTATAACCTTTCCCAACACTTTACCCACAACTGAAGTAAGGCTCACTGGTCTATAATTACCAGAGTTGACTCTACTCCCCTTCTTGAACAAGGGAATAACATTTGCTATCCTCCAGTCTTCTGGCACTATTCCTGTAGACAATGACGATAAAGATCAAAGCCAAAGGCTCTGCAATCTCCTCCCTGGCGTCCCGGAGAATCTGAGGATAAATCCCATCCAGCCTGTGGTCTTATCTAGTTTTACACTTTCCAAAATAGCTAACACCTCTTCCTTGTGAACCTCCATCCCATCTAGTCCAGTACTCTGTCTCTCAGAATTCTCCTCAACAACATTGTCATTTTCTAGTGTGAATACTGATGAAAAGTATTCATTTAGTGCTCCCCTTATCTCCTCGGACTCCACGCACAACTTCTCACTACTATCTTTGATTGGCCTTAATCTTACTCTGGTCATTGTTTTATTCTTGATATACCAATAGAAAGCCTTAGAGTTTTCCTTGATCCTAACTGCCAACAACTTCTCATGTCCCCTCCTGGCTCTTTTTAGGTCTTTCCTGACGAACTTGTAACTCTCAAGCGCCTTAACTGAGCCTTCACGTCTCATCCTAACATAAGCCTTCTTCTTCCTCTTGACAAGAGATTCAACTTTCCTAGTCAACAAGAACTGATACCAAAAATAGTGAACTTGTCCCTACAGAAAACGCTGAAGGGCATCACCCAATGGCCAGGAGACAGGTTTGTTGTCCAATTAAGGGCAACTGACAGGCCATGAACAAGGTGGTTTCCAGCTCAAAGAGGAGACAAAGGAGTGGCCTGTAATGAATGATCCATAAGTCAAAGGGCTCTTCAAAATAAACATACTCCATCCCAAATTTACGTAAAATCTTTTTAATAAGAAGCTAGTTCATCAGTGGGCGGGGTTTTGATGCAACGATAATGGAGGTGGGGAGAATCTTGCCCTCGGGGAGGCCATTTCAGTCAATCTGAAGCTCTGGCCTTCCCAGCAGGCAGCTAAACTGGTCTCCATGATCTATGGGAACCTGAACCTGTTAACTGACAAATTCCACTCAGTCTTCTTTAAAAGAGTCTAATTGAGGCCAATTAAATTAATAAGAATGATATTACAAAATAGGAATACATCAAGCCTGCTCCACTATTCAATAAGCCTGTGACTGATTGGGTTGTAGCCTCAGCTTTGCATTCCTACCTGCTTCTTAAGTATTGGGTTGAAAGGTTATCAAGAACCTATCTCCCTCAAAAGGTGGTGAAAGTAGAGTCTTGGGATAGTTTTAAGCCGATATGGAGTTCTGATAACTCACCTTCTCTCAGTTTTGAATGGGTCACCCCTTAAACCGCAACTCCCAGTAACTCTTGCATAATAGGAGGCATCTTCCCACATCCATCATGTCAAAAACCCTCAGAATCTTAGGTTTCAAATGAAATCACCATTTATTTTAACTTCCAGCAGATACGAGCCTACATTGTCCAAAACTTCCCTCGTAGTACAACCTGGCCATTCCAGGTATTAGCTCAGTAAAACTCCTCAGAACTGCATTCAGCACATTTACATCCTTCCTTAAGTAAGGTGACTAGTACCACAAAGGGTTCTTGATGTGGTCTGTAAAGACCCTATATTCTATTTTCCACATTTTGGACTGTGCAATGAAAAGATAAAAGGACTGGTTTTAACCAAGGATTATGGAAGGAATTACTGCATTTTTAGATTGCAAGTTGCTGAAACTCATTGTAAGCTGTGTTTACACTGCAGCTTTGTTCAAGCAGTGGGGGAGAGACAGGTTCGCAGGTGGTCCAGCACCAGGGAGATTATATACAAAGTGAGATTCAGCTCACAGCCAAGCTGTTGATTGGTTTATGGACTTCTGAATAACAAGGGCCAACCCTGACAATTATCTAATTGGATCCTGGGAAACTGACCATATTTTGGGTGTGAACAATACTAGCAGTAGACTTTAGACAGCAGCAAGTTGGATGGTTTTCTCTTTCTTGCTTGTAAAATACCTAAAGCTGGAAGCAAAACTGTTATCCCTCACCTTGCTGTAACCTGTAACCTGTAACTAAAAGATTTGGCAGACCATGTACCAACTGCCTGTGCCTCTTGCCAAGATGTGAAAAGGGCTTGGATGATAGACTTAAGAACAGCAAATCCCAGCAAGCAAAAGGATCTCAGTGACTCGTGTGCACTGAGGCGTTTAAAAGGCTTTCCGAGTAATTTTCCCTCCATCCATAGTGCCAATTTTTAAAATACTGTCTGTATGTCTGTCAGTAAGGTAGCTTGGGAAGGGGTTTGAGTTTTGGGTAGAATTCGATGACAACAGCTCATAGATGTTTACCTATGGTTAAAAAAGAGTTATTTGCAAGAGTCATTCTTTTTCAGTACATTTTCTGTTGACCTGAAGTCTGCCAGACAATTAAATTGCAGAATTTTCCCTACTTTAACAAAATACTTAATTTAATTGACAACTCGAAGGAAAGCAGGGCTCTATTTCCAGCTCAATGTTACCCAATGTGGCATAACAGGTCTTCCCAATATAATCAAAGTGTAACTTCCCAACATTTATTTTTAAGTCCCTACACAAATATATCTGATCTTGTTAACCAGGAAAAAAAACTTAATTGATTGAAAGAGTTCAGAAAGGATTTACAAGGATTTTGCCAGCATTGGAGGATTTGAGCTATAGGAGATGCTGAACAGGCTAAGGGTGTTTTCCCTGGAGCATCGGAGGTTGAGGGGTGACCTTATAGAGGTTTATAAAATCATGAAGGGCAAGGATAGGGTAAATAGACAAAATCTTTTCTCTGGGGTGGGCGAGTCCAGAACTAGAAGGCATAGGTTTAGGGTGAGAGGGGAAAGATATAGAAGAGACCTAAGGGGCAACTTTTTCACGCAGAGGGTGGTGCTTGTGTGGAATGGGCTACCAGAGGAAATGGTGGAGGCTGGTACAATTACAACATTTAAAAGGCATCTGGTTGGGTATATGAATAGGAAAGGTTTGGAAGGATATGGGCCAGGTGCTGGCAGGTGGGATTAGATTGGGTTGGAATATCTGGTCAGCATGGACAAGTTGGACCGAAAGGTCTGTTTCCATCCTGTTCATTTCTATGACTCTAAGTTCTTATGAGCTAGCCAATCTTCTGTCCAAGCCCAAAATGTTACCCATACATCAAACATTCATTCTCCACAGTAACATTTGACATGGCATCATATCAGATGCTTTCTGGAAATCGAAATACAATACATTCACTGGTTCTACTCTATCCACAGCACATGTTACTTCTTCAAATAATTTAATAAATCAGATTAGATTAGATTACTTACAGTGGGGAAACAGGCCCTTCAGCCCAACAAGGCCACACCAACCCGTCGAAGCGCAACCCACCCATACCCTTACATTTACTCCTTACCGAATACTACAGGCAATTTAGCATGGCCAATTCACCTGACCTGCACATCTTTGGACTACGGGAGGAAACCAGAGCACCCGGAGGAAACCCATGCAGACATGGGGAGAAGGTGCAAACTCCACACAGACAGTCGCCTGAGACGGGAACTGAACCCGGGTCTCTGGCGCTGTGAGGCAGCAGTGCTAACTGCTGTGCCACCGTGCCACCCACAACTTAGTTAGACTTATTTTCCTTTTCAGAAAACCAATGCTGATTGACTCTGCCAATTACCTTGAATTTTCCAAATATCCCGCAATAACATCTTTAATAATAATTTCTAACATCCTGCAGGGGCCAAACATCCAACTTTTAGAACCCAGTAATTCTGAAGAAATCACATCAGACTAGAAACATTAACTTTATTTTTCGCTCCCCAAATGCTGCCAGACCAGCTGAGTTTCTCCAGTACTTTGTCTGAAAGATTTCGAGTAACCTGTTTTAATTAATATTTTTTCTTGCTCTTAATGTGACAGACAAATGTTTACATGAGAAACTAGGTGGAATGAAAAAGCAGAAGACAACATTGCTTCCATTCAAGATCTGATATGGAACACTGCATTATTGTTTAGTTTGTAATATGATAGGTTAGTTTAAATCGGAAGAAATCAAAAGAAAAAAGGGTCAACTTCAGTAAAACTCTCAAAAGAAATATAGAATTATTTGGTTAGGAAATGTCCATGGATTGTCCAACACCAACTATAGTACTCGCAAAGCCTGTTGTCAAAAAAGTAAAGAAGTGAAAACTAGTTCCATTTTATTAATTTTTAAGCATAAAAATCCACTCCACTCTGATGGATTTGATAATTTTGTTTCACTTTGGTAGCTTAAAAAAGTTTAAGCCTTAAAAATTGTTCATTTTCTCTGGAAAGAAACTTGCTTGTTCTGATCACTTTGTAACTTTTAAAATTATATTTCAATGGTCACAATCCCAGCTGATGGTACTGGACAAGTCAAATCCCAGTCTGAATTTGGCTTTAATGAACCACAAGTTTTATTGTCTTCTGTTTACTGTGGAGATCGGTAATTGAACATATTCACAAGAAGCTGTCAATATTGTTAAACAAAAGAATAATATTTAATCACAAAAGAAAGAAACTATATCCATGCCATACAATAACAATTGGACAAATCTCATTACTAACATTGGAAAAAAAGATTTATGTGAGCAATTTATGCATTTTATGCGAGCAATAACCTTATAGACACTCAAACCTCAGTGAAGTGTTACCCTATCTCAACTCTAAAGCCTCTTGTTCAGCAAGCAAAGCTGTAACAGATTTCCTTTGGAATATTTCTGCAAATTAACCAAACAAAATAATATCTGGTGAGGGTCCCTCCCATAGACTTTGAAACAAATGCTAGCTCAAACCACTTGTTCCTTAACCTCCCAAACTCATGGTTTCAACAGCCTTGTGGGAGGACTTCTTCTCTGACACAGATAGCTCTCTGTGCCTGGAGCTTGCTTCTCAAGAGTTCTGAGAATTTCATGATTTCTCTCCAATGCTCATTGCTTGGCGACTGCTAACAACAGCACTTTTGCTTTTCCTACCCTTGACTGAACCTACTTCTGGCTCCTTCTCACTTACACCCATTCTTTGTGGTCATCTTAAAACACAAGTTAGCTAACATCTTAATTATCCCTCCTTGTAGTTTGCTGGTCCGTTAGCTCAAACCACATGATATCCTGTAAATGCTGTTTTAAACTCAGTGCTCAAAATAACACGACCTTTAAACAGGTCATTTCTCTCCTCTACAGAACTGAAGTACTAATATCCATTTTCCTCCACTTCAGGACTCAAGTTCTCAAGAATAATTTATGAACCCTCATAGCAGAGGCAAGACCATTTAACAACATATTTTCACAACCATAGTTAAGTGAATGTACCTAAGAGAAGGGGACATGGGAAGGCCACTTCATAATTACGTAATATTACATTTAACCAGATTTATTACAGGAAATCCAAAATAGAATATTAAAACTTTAGATCACTGTGTAGTGCAAGAGCAAAACTAGCCATTATTTTCTCAAGTCTCAAATTTATAATCAGAAGAAAACTGCATTTTGTGGAACACAGAAACACACAATGACAAGCAGTCAAGCAGCTCTCCACTTCAGAATCTGAAACTGACAGTAAGTCTCACTCTAGAGGTTGAATTCAAAACATAGGCTGATAAGCCAGTGCATTACTTGGGGATCATGCACAGAGGTCTCACCTCCGACCCTCTGAGGGGCATATAAAATTGGGCACTATTAAGGAAATCTCTTAACCCAAAGATTGGCAAGGTTGCGGAACCTCTTACCACCAGGAGTGGTTAAAATAAACTATGATGATATACTATTGGGGAAGCTTAACAAACATTCAGGAAGTAGGAAATAGACGGTCACAACAGTAGATTTAGATGAAAAAAGATGGGAGGCCACTCCAGCAGAACCTTAACATCAAACCGATTTGGTTGAGTGGCTTGTTTCTAAGCCATGTATATGTATAAAAGGCAGGGGAGTTATCCCACCTGTCCGCATCAACATCTATCCCTCATTCAATATCACCAAGACAGGTTGTTAGTTGGAGATTATCACATTGTAACAATTTATAAGCATAGTAGCCAGAAACTCCCAGACAGCTGTGACCTTACTTCAAAGAGACCTTTCATTGGCTGTAAAGTTGTTTAGGATGTCCAACAATTATGAAAGGAACTACATAAATATACATTATTCTTCTTTTAAGTGCATGTATTTTATTTGTGATGGTGAATTGTTTCAAGGGATTTGAATATTAGGCTCATTTCTGGTACAGACTCTAACTAATGATTACAATTTATTCTCAATTCATGTCAGGAACGTAGGAACAGAAATAGAGCACTTAGCATCCAAGCTTGTTCCATTGCTTTCTTGATCTTTGACCCAATATATTTTTACTGGTTTTGATTTCCTTGGTTAACCAATCTACTCGAACTTAAAAACAATTGACCCATTAGCTGTTGTCTGCAAAAGATTTTTGCATGTGCAAGTTCTTCTCAACTTCACCTCAATATTACAATCTTAATTCCTGGATTCCCCTCTACGACTTTCCCTATTTCTGGGACTTTGCCGTTTTTAATTGGTCTGCTACTGCATGCTGTGTTCAGCAGCCTAGGGCCTAAATTCTGGAAATGATTCCTTAAATAAATGGTCTGCTTTATTATCCCTTCAGGTATATCCTTTGCATACTTCCTCCAAGTAAAGAACAATCTAAGATGGATTATACACATCCGGAATACCCTGTTCAATTCTGATCTAACTTGTGTGATAGTAGCAAAAACTTTATTTACTTTTATTCTAGCTTTCTCTATATAAAGGTTTCAGTATTTTCTGTACTTGCCAAGATACTTTAATGATCTTTCAATAGTGAGTCCATCACTTTCTAAACCATCACTATTTCACTATTTAGCCAAGTATTCTGATTTATCCTTTAGATCAAAACTAAATTTATGGTATTATCAATATGGATAACAACTGGAATCTGTTTTGTACATCAGAGCACCATCATGGTGTTTCAGAATGTTAGACTACAGTATTTGTCAAGATGGAGCACAAATTTTTTAAAAATGGTTTAGTAAAGGTTAAAATTTCCACACAAGGCCATGGATATTATAGCATCTCGATTAGACTGAAGTATGTGCAAACGTTTGGCATGTTTACATTCTTCTATTTGACACAAACATCCCAATCATATGACACAGACTGGCAAAGCAAGAAGATAAGCTCTTTATTTGAAGATAAGATTATTTTAAAATAGGAGGCTGTATAAGCACGTCTGACTTTCCTGAGCTGCTGCTGTAAAGTGACTACACATCCTGGGACTATATCATATTGTTTTGGATTTTTACTTTGATTTGCTGTCATATGTACCTAAGTACAGTGAAACACTTTGTCTTGCGTGCAGTACAGGCAGATCATACCAAAGTGCATTAGGATAATAGACCAGAGTGAAGAGTACAATGTTATGACTGCAGAGAAGGAGCACAAAGAGTGAGATCAACACTAAATTTAAAATTTGAGAGGTTCATTCAGAAATCTGATAACAGCAGGGAAGAAGCTGTTCTTGAATCTATTGGTGCATGTGTTTAAGCTTTCGTATCTTCTGCCCAATGAAAGAGGTTGGAGGAGATTATGACTGGGGTGGGAGGGATTTTTGATGATGTTGGCTGCCTTCCCGAGGCAGTGAGTAGTATAGCTGGAGCTAATGGATGGAAGGCTGGTTTGTGTGATGGACTGGGCTGTATCCAAAACTTTGTAGGTTCTTATGGTCCTGGGCAGAGCAGTTGCCATACCAAGCCAGGATGCATCCTGATAGAATGCATGTCTCCCAACTTCTGATCGATAGCTGTTTCAGATATGTCTCTTAAAAGGTATATGTTATTGTATCATAATGCCGCCCCCCACTTAAAGTTAGAGGTTCACCCTTAATGAATCACACCATTTACATGACAACAAAAGAAAATAAAATGCTGTCTGATGACCCCTGTTGTTTGGTTTTTTTCACATGTGAGATGTGCCCATTGCTGGCAGGGCCAACATTTATTGCCCATCCCTAGTTGCTCTTAAGGAGGTAGTGTTGGTGAGCTGCCTTCTTGATCCACTGTAGTCCTTGTGTTGAGTGTAAACCCATATTGCTGTTACAGAGACAGAATTCCAGGATTTTGACCTAACATCACTAACAGCAGCATATTTCCAAGTCAGGATGGTGAGTGGCTTGGAGGGGAACTTGAAGGTTGTGATGTTCTCATGTATCTGCTGCCCTTGTTTTTCCAGATGCATTGTGTAGATAGTATATATGGTTACTACTGAGCATTGATAGCGGAGGGAGTAGACGCTTGCGGAATTAGTGCTAAATCAGCAGGCTACTTTGTCCTGGATGGTGTCAAGCTTGAGTGTTGTTTGAGCTGTACTCATCCAGGCACGTGGGGAGTATTCCATCATACTCCTGACTTGTGCCTTGTGGATACGGAAAGGCTTTGGGGAGTCAGGAGGGGAGTTACTCATGGATATATTCCTAATCACTGTCCTGCCCTTGAAGCACCATATTTACATGGCTGGCCCAGTTCAGTTTCTGGTCAATGGTAAATCCCAGGATGTTGGCAGTGGGGAAATTCAGTGTTGGCAATCCCACTGAATGTCAAGGTGGTTCAATTGTCTTTCATTGGACATGGTCATTTCCTGAAATTTGTGTTGCACAAATGTTACTTGCCACTTTTCAGCTCAACCTTGTGAAGGTCTTACTGCATTTGAACATGGACTGTTTCAGTCTCTGAGAATACAACACAAGAGATTTAAAAGTCTCTAAGACATATCAGCAGCATACTCACCTATCCAGACTTGATGACTGTTACCTTGGTTGGATGTTTTCAGAATGCTGGTAAGGGATGCTTTGTTTGTTGCAACTTCTGCTCACAACAGGATTATTCCATGTTTATGATTGAGAGTTCGTTCTGATTTGCCATGTTGACGCGACACAGCAGATGCCACTTGTTGTTATCGTGATACCCACCCAACTTTTATGCTGTGATCCTGATGAAATCATCAGGATATGCTGCAATCTGATTAAGGACCAATAGCCATTTCTTTTAAAAACAGTAGACAAAAGTTGAGATCCAGGGGACATAGATTAAAGCCAAAACGAAGGCTTTGAACAATCATCAAGACTTCATTTTCCAAGTTAAAACAGTAATTCAATTCATATATACAACTTATTTCTAACAGAACTAACATGGGAGAAACATGGCTAACATTGTGATTGAACAGCGTACAGTGGACATCAAATGGAAAATGTGATAAAGAGAGATCCAATGGATTTCTCAGTTACTCTCCTCAAATGTTGTGGTGGGATCATCAAACCTCACTAAACTTCCTAAGGGAATGCAATTCTTCACTTTTGCTGATCTGGCTTCAAAACTCCTTCTCAAGAACTATTGTCATGGACGGCTTCCTTCCTGGTTCTGAAACTGACAGGGCTTGAACAGGATTTAATGAATGATCTCAGGATTAAGACCTATTAACCGTGATCATGAGATAATTTAATTTAAAACACCACTCGTAGCACCAAAATAAGGGTAATTTTCTGGGCATGAAAATGGAGCTATGTAAATTGGCATAATAGCTAAGGGCATAAATCAAAGACAGTGGCAGTCATTTAAGGGTATACTTCAGAATACAAAGAATAGGTTTTCCTACTATCAAGACAGAAATCTAAAAAGGAAGAATCCACCAGTGAGTAACCAAGAAGTTAGGGAAAGCATCAAATTCAAGAAAAGGAATAACTGACGATGAGTGACAGGTCAGATAATTTATCAGAAAATAATGTACAGCAGACAATGCGTAAAAAGTTAATTGTAAGGAAGAAAGATGGAGTACAAGAGGAAGCTAGCTAGGAATGAAAAAAATACAAAGTGAGAGTTTCTATAGGTATATGAAAGGAAAGCAAAAGAGTAAGTTTAGTGAGTGTCAACCCTACACAGAGAATGAGGATGGGACAACAAGGAAATGACAAATGAATAAATGTTTTGCTTTCATCTTCACTATAGAGGCTACAAAAAACATGACTGCGTGCATGTGAGAGAGGAACTTAACATTGCAATCATGAGGGAAGCAGTATTAAGCAACTACTGAAGCCATCAGCTGATAGGTCTCGGTCTTTCTCAGGTCATGAAAGAGATTGTTAATGAAGCAGATAATGTGCTTCTGTTCAAAGTTTTCCAAATTCCCTAGTTTAAGGAATGACATCATCAGACCGGAAAGTAGCAAATATAACACCGACATCCAAGAAAGGAGGAGGCAGAATATAGTAAATTACAGACCAGCTAGCATACTGGGTGGCATGGGGCAGATGCTGGAATTAAACCATTAAAAAGAATTATAGTTGCACACTTACAATGACCTGAGGAATCAGAAAATACCACCATAGTTTCAAAAAAATATCACAGCTAACCAATTTACTGCAGCTCTTTGATGCAGTAACATGCATGGTGGATAAAGGGGAGCCTGTAGACTTAGAATTCCAGAAAACAATTGACAAGGTGCCACATCAAAAGGTTTGTTATGGAAAATAAAAGCTCATGGATTAACAGGCAAAATATTAGCATGGATAGGGGATTAGCTGGATTGCAGAAGACAGTATGCATAAATTGGCCTGATTGGCAGGAGATGATAAGTAAAGTTCACAGGATCTGTGCTGGGACCTCAACTTTTAACATCTACTTCAATGACTTGGGAGAGGGGGCAAGGGCATAGTAGCTAAATTCACAGACGATGCCAAGATGGTTAGGAAAGTATATTGCAAAGAAGATATAAGGAAGTCACGGATAGATATAGATAGATTAAGTGAGTGGGTAGTAATCTTGCAGATGGAGTGTGGGAAAACAACGTGAAGAAAACAAAAGCAGAATATTACTGAAATGAAAAATCTGCAAAACTCCAAAATGCAGAGGGATTTAGCATTTAGTGCACAAGTCCTAAAAGAATAGTAAGCAAGTACAGAGCATAATCAAAAACAACTAAAAAGATGTTAACCTTTATTACAAAATAATTTAACATAAAAGATATTAAGCATCATTTATGCAGGGCATTGGTGAGACCATATGTTGAAAACTGCATGCAGTTTTGCTTTGCTTATTTAAAGAAGTTACAGGAAAGATATTATGAAGCTAGAGAAGGTTCAGAAGATTTACCAGGATGTTGCCAGGTATGGAAGATCTGAGTTATGAAGAAAAGCTGGATTAGGCTGGGACTTTTTTCCCTGGAGCATAGGAGGTCGAGGACTGACCTTAAAGGTTTATAAAATCATAAGGGGTATAGAAAGGGCTAATGGTAGTTGTCTTTTCCCTAGGATGGGGGACCTCAAAACTAGGGGGCACAATTTTAAGGTGAGAGGAGAGGGATTAAAAAAAAGGCAGGAGGGGCAAATTAGGTGGTTCACATGTGGAGTGAACTTCCTGAGAAAGTGGTGGATATGGGCAGTTACAATGTTTAAAAGATACTTAGATAAGTACATGAAAAGGATAGGTTTGGAGGGATGTAAACCAGGACCAAGCAGATGGGACCAGTTTAGTTTGGGATTAAGTTTTGCATGGACTGGTTGGACTGAAGGATTTGTTGCCGGGCTGTATGACTAAGTATGTAAATGCAATGGAGGCAGTTCAGAGGAGATTTACTAGATCAATACCTGGAATGAGTGGACCGTCATAGGAGGATAGCTGGACAAGATGGTCTGATTTCCACAGGAGTTTACAAAAGTGAGAGGTGGTTTGATTGAAGAATGTGAAAACCTAAATGGTGCTGACCAGGTGGATGTGGAAAAACTTGTTTCTTTTGGTATGTCAATTCAGAACTACTTGGCACAATGTTAAAATTAGGAATTTCCTTTTTCAGACAAAGAATAGGAAAGTTTTTATCTCCCCCACCTCTGAGGTTTGGGAAACTTTGGAATTCTCTGCCTTAGAAGACAATGGATGCAGGATCGCTGACTATTTTTAAAAAGTAGAAGTAAATAGATTCTTGTTAGTCAGGCGGGGAATCAAGAGTTTTGACAGAGGTAAATGAGAATGTGGAATTCAAAACATAAACAGATCAGCTAGGAGGGGAAGCAATGGCCTGGTGATATTATCACTAGTCTAGTAATCCAAAGTCCTAGGTAGTGTCCTAGGGACCCTAGTGGAACTTGAGTTCAATAAAAATCTGGAAACAAGAGTTTAACAATGACCAAGAATTCCATTGTTAATTGTTGGAAAAAAAATTATCTGGTTCACTAATGTCTTTCAGGGAAGGAAACTGCCATCCTTACCTAGATGAGCCCACATTTGACTCCAGACCCACAGCATTGTGATTGACTTTTAACTGCCCTCTGGCAATTAGGAATGAGTAATGTGCTGACCTGGCCAGTGATCCATCATGGGATGAAGGTAATTAAAAAAAAAGATCTTCCTGGTCTTGAGGGACTGAATGGCATACTTCTATATTGTTCAGTGCTACCTCTATTGCTGTAAAAGTCACAATCATATACCTGAATCTGCATCTTTATGAATTGATCAATGTTCTCAGTCAGTTACTGTTTAAAATACATAACTTCCAGACAGTGGGCGAGGAAGTTGAGCTTCACTCATAACTAATTTCAGCATGTTGACCATGTTTTTCTGGATTTTTTAATGTCACTGTCACACAACGTGTTCAGTTTGTGGAGGGATTTATTGCATCTGCAAAATTTAAATCTTAATGGCTTACTTGTTTAGTTCAGAACTACTGAGACATCAAAAACAAACACAACTAAAATGCTGTTGGAGCAAAGTGAACTCTGACGGGAAACCTGTCGTGTTCCAATAAATCTTGG
The DNA here is from genome assembly GCF_047496795.1 of Chiloscyllium punctatum. Taxonomy (NCBI): domain Eukaryota; kingdom Metazoa; phylum Chordata; class Chondrichthyes; order Orectolobiformes; family Hemiscylliidae; genus Chiloscyllium; species Chiloscyllium punctatum. The sequence goes on along the minus strand of NC_092747.1, from coordinate 59,449,862 downwards.
CTATTTTGTAATGATTATATGGGATTTCCCAGTATTACTACAAATCATCGGGAACAGGAACAAACTGTTCAGATGCACTGGGTCCCCAAATTGAAATGTTTCATTAACTCATCATAAATCTTTTAAAATCAGCCTGTTCATAAATGTTACGACACACCTCTGGAGCAAGTGGGACTTGAACTCAGATCAATTCTTGACTACAATGGTGTCACTTTTAAGGTCTGCTTGTGTTTTCCAGGGCCTAGGATGAGTGCCATTCTTAAAAAAAATGGCGATTTTGGCATGAAATTGAACAACAGACTTCAAGGGGTGGGGGGGGTGGGGGGGTGGGGAAAGAGTTAAAAACAGTCAATAAAAGTTCTTCTGTAGCCCTCTTCAGAATTTAGGAGCCATCTGGAGCTGGATGGATGGTTCTTCCATTGCACAGCCTGCAGCGCTTTAATCCCCCCTCTTTTAGAAGTAGCCAGCAGCAGTAATGGATCCCTCAGTCTATGCAGCGTTATTTAATACTGAACCCTCTGGATTCAGCTATATAAGCTCTGTTCCTGCATCAACTTCACAGCAAGTGAGCGTGCAGTAATTAGGCTCACCCAAGTTTAAGCCATCATTTTGCTGGTTCAATTCCACCTCAAAAGGAGTCAGAGTCCCTTTGAAGGGATCTTGTGCTGCAATGGTAGTGTGCCTGCCTCTGTGCCAGAAGGCCTGGATCCAAGGCCCACCTGCTCAGAGGTCTGTCAGAACAGGTCGATTTAAAAATATCTACCAGCACTGGCTTAGGAATATTGTGGCACAGTCATACACCTAAACTAGGAAGTTCAGGTTCAAGTCACATAACAGTTTGATTGTCATCAAAATTTCAATTGGGCCCTTGGCCCACACTTTGAAGCCTTTTGAAGAGACTCCCTTTGTACTTGCTGGGGAGAGATTGTCTGTATGGATTGCTGCTGTACACCCACCATTTTCTTTGCCCCTTTAACAGCTGATGCCTAATCCTGCAGTCAGTTGGCGACAGGGTCTCTATGTAACAGTACTCCCATTTTCCACTAGTGTTTGGTATGGAGGGTATTTCCGGCAACAATTCTGTGCAATCAATGAGTTGAATGGTGGTTCATGGACTGCCAGGCTGCCTATGTATTTTGCAACTTTGGAGAGGTCAGTGTTCCAGATGTACACTGACAGTCAACATCAATGCCTTTTCTCCTTTAGGGGTATGTATCTCAGGTTTCCACACTTCAGTTCCACACTGGTGTAGGAAGCCACGTAGGCATGCCCTGTTCTCCATTTACAGCAGCAACTTGTACCAGTCAGCCATCATTCTACATTATGACATCCTGTATCAGTAAATCACACAGCAACTTAAGATATGCATCCTTAAAAGTACACATACAGCCTTTCACAACGATCACATACAAGAAGCTCTCTAAAAAGGACCAACTCATTTTCCACAAGATTTTCTGTCTGATTTTAACATCTTTCATCCAAACATCATTGTAGACACCTTGCTAATTTTTGTTGTATGCATTGCGACGCTACCACTAGCAGCTCATGGATGGAGTCTTTTGCTGCCACCATCCTGCTTCTTTGGTGGCAAGGTTCTACGTGATGCACGGTGGTACACGAAAACCACTTGTGATTCTTAACGAGAAGGGTCTTGGTCTTAAACAATATGTGGTTTATTGGACTATAGCAATAGGCATAGATTATATTAGTCACTTAGACATTATCCATGTGACGATAGGAGCCTGAGGACACAGGTCTTCACTCTACAAATCCAATGCTGCTCTGACTTTGCCTCACCCAAGTGTTGTAGTTACCTCTAACGACTGACCACAGGACTCTTGTGTACAGGTTTTCAATTGTTCATTCAAATGAACACAGGGAGAGTCCATTCTAAACTACCTAGATGAAAACTCTTAGGAATACAGAAAAATGCAGTATTGGTATGCCATTTTTAGCCACATAGGCATCTCATTATCCAAAGTCCAACCTCACTTCATATAAAAATAAGAAGCAGGTTCTCATTCTAAGTCATAGGTGAATGTAATTAATATCTCCTTCAATATTAATCTTATCCTTGCCTGGTACTGGTTTGCCCCATTCCTCACTGGTGTCTGTCACCTCCCAGTCTCTACATCCCTTCTAATTCCAACGGCTCTCTAATGTTGTTTTGTTAATATTAGCTCTATTTGTACAAGGTTTGCCTACAGATTCTACTCACAGTGGCCTTTAATGTACAAGGGAGGTCTGTGGATTCATTCATTGCCACAGAAAAATAACTATTTTAACCCTTACATTCTAGCTTCCTCCAATATCTCTAGGACATCAGCGGATTGGGTGGAGCTGAATGCAGCGCCCAGCAATAGTCCTTTCAGAATCATTACTTTATACAACAATCATCTTATTAATTGTTGGTTAGGCACGGATACAGTTTGATGACAGGAATTTAGCAGAACCCTATAATCCAGAAGGGTTCAAAGCATCAAATACAAAGCAAGCCTATAAAAAATATTGGGCAACTACCAAAATTAAAATTAATTCTCTATCACAAGACACGAGCAAACTCAAAGCTTTTAGCTTTTCAGAGATCCTGTTGTTATGTATTCATTGCTTCTCCTGACCCAATTGTAAAAAGAATCACTCAAGAGATGTTCAGTAACAAAGCATTTACATATTGGTGGACTAACATTCTGGCTCAAACAACAAGAATTTTAAATCTGAAGATGATCTTAAAACCAAAAATATTTCACAAGATCAAGTAGACAATTTAGTTAACTGGTAATGCAAAGAGAAACAGAAATAGAAATAGATTTAGGTTTACAGAATTAGTGTAGCTACAAATTATTTCATGTATACAAATGAAATAAAAGAAACATTTAGTAACATGATAGATTTATAATGTACACTGTACTTAGCACCTGAATACAAATACATTTTGTTTTGAAGGGCATAGTGCCTGGCTAATTCAGAATTCGGTACACACTACCCTTGACCAAAAGTTTCCCAGTCCAAAGCAACATTGAATCGAGTCACAACACAAACAGACATAGCCAGATTTGGCAGCTCCAGCTTACACCTGGGGAAAGGAGCGTGTCTCTCTCATGGGAACTTTTACAAAAAGAACAAACCCTTTGCTTCCTAATTGACAGAGGCGATTTAATAGTGTTTTAAATCAATCTCTTGCAAGAGATGTATTCAGATTGCATGCCTGAGAATGGGACGCAAGTAATCAGTGGCTGAATACTCTTTTTGAAGAAAGGTCTGTAAATTACCTAATTTACAAAGGTCACATCAGGTTCAAAATATTATTTGGCTCGTCTCCTGACAGAAAGAATATAGTAGCACTTCATATTGTGCTTGACACTGTAAATAACTCAATGCAGAGCAGCAATGCAAGGAGGATCTTATCTGTTCCTCTCTGTCAAGCTTGGAATTAAAATCTTCCACCTCTCTTTAGAGCAGAGTGATGCTTAGGATTTCACATTTGGTTGCCACAGCACAAATCGTAGGGAAGAACTGAACACTGAACAGGAATCTTCCTGTTGTGGTATTTGGCTGTCGCTGTTTCTGTTGTCCACAAGCATGTGTTTTCTTCAGAAAAGCTCATCCATAAAATCTAAATATTAGTAAAAAGCAGAGCTAATAGTGGAAATGCCAAGTGAGATTCAGAGCTCATGTAGGACCTCTGTACAGCCAAAGTACATTGACTGTGCTGTACAGCCAAAGTACAGTTGAAGCTTAGCTGTTATTGTACAATGTAGGAAACACAGCAGTTGATTTGTGCACAGGCATGTCAGATTACAACATGGCAACACCCAATCCATCTATTTCTGTAGAGTTCATGGAGAGATAAGTATTGATCAGGACATTGGGGAACTCATCTGCTCACCCATGGATGAGATTAAATGTTTTTCTACTTCAGAGAGCAGACAGATTAACAACTCCTCTGGGAGACAGTACCTCACAGTTCAAGTAATGCAATGGAATCATTAACCGTGCTTTAGTGTTCAAATGCCTAAAGTGTGCCTTAAAACCCATGACTGTTTCAGAAGTGTGAGCTGTGTCTAAGTCAAGCAACACGGTGGCACAGTGGTTAGCACTGCTGCCTCACAGCGCCAAAGACCCGGGTTCAATTCCCACCTGTGTGGAGTTTGCATATTCTCCCTGTGTCTGCGTGGGTTTGCTCCGGTTTCCTCCCACAGTCCAAAATTTTGCAGGTTAGGTGAATTGACCATGATAAATTGCCTGTAGTGTTAGGTGAAGGGGTAATTGTAGGGGAATGGGTCTGGGTGGGTTGCGCTTCGGCGGGTCGGTGTGGACTTGTTGGGCCGAAGGGCCTGTTTCCACACTGTAAGTAATCTAATCTAGGAAAACATTAAAGATTTGCTTTCGCATCAGATTTTAAATTGAAATCTGGCTGATCAGAGTCCGTGAGCTGATTCTTAGAATCCAAGCACTGAATATCGAATTTTATCATTTTACATAACAGAGTGCAGTATAGATTGATAGACTCAAAATATCTAAGGGACTTAATCACTTAGTGCAGGAGAATGGAACTTTCTCCATTTGATGTACATTTACAGTTGATTCTGCTATAACGCACATCTCGTTAACGCGAATTCGCTGTAGCACGATTGACAAATTGGTAACACTATTTCTAAAGCGTGTACTTTTAAAACATGTGTTGGCTGTAATGAGATTATATCACCAATATTTTAAGTGCTGTTTCTAAAGTGTGAATTTTCAATAATGTGGAGTTGCAGAAAAACGCAACCAGAAGAACTACCTGCATTAAAAAAATGCCTCTTAGCATAATTTTTTCTGTTGCAAATTCTCAACACAGCACTACCTTTTTGATAGGTGGGGGAATTCAGCAATGTTAATAACAATGAATGTCAAGAGGTAATTTTCAGATTCTCACTTGTTAAAATTGGTCATTACCTGATATTTGTCTGGCACAAAATGTTGCTTGCCACTTATCAGCCCAAGCCTAAATATTTTCCAGGTCTTAATGCATTTGGACATGGATTGCTTCATTATTTGAGGAGTCTCAAATGGTGCTGAGCATCGTCGATGATTATTGCACATTGTCACTGGTGACTTTATGACAGAGAGAAGGCCATTAACAAAGCATCCCCCTGACAATGTGGAACATTGCCTCCCTAGCATACAGCAGAACAGACATTTCTGCAGCCACTAACTTTCTTCCTTAATCCCAGGATCAAGGAGGTCACCAAGCAGCTGTGGGATGTTCTAAAGGGAAAGGCAGAACAAGCAGAGGTCGTGGTCCATTTCAGCACCAAAGACATTGGCAAAAAAAAAGATATGAGATCCTGCAAATACAAAATAGAGAGTTAAGAAAGAAATTCAAAAGGTAGGAGCTCAAAAGGTTGTAATCTCAGGATTACTTCCACAGTCACATTGCGGGGAGATCAGGAATAGGAAAATAAACCAAATGAATGCGTGGCTGGAAAGATTTAGATTCTTGAGGCATTAAGACTGATTCGATGGAAGATGGCAGCATCCGAAGTACAGGGGGGGAAAAAGAAAATCGACGTTTCATCTGGATACTTTTGCCCGAAACGTCGATTTTTCTGCTCCTCGGATGCTGCCTGACCTGCTGTGCTTCTCCAGCACCACTCTAATCTTGACTGTGATCTCCAGCATCTGCAGTACCCACTTCTGTCAGAGGAAGATGGCCCTTGTACAAGCTGGATAGCTTGCACCTCAGCATGACTGGGACTAATATCCTCAGCATGACTGGGACTAATATCCTCAGCATGACTGGGACTAATATCCTCAGCATGACTGGGACTAATATCCTCAAAAGCACTGTTTGCTTGTACAGTGGGGGAGTAGCAGGAACAGGAACCTGAAAGGAGAGATAAGGTTGAGGAAACAATGATGGAAATGAAAAGTGGAAGGCAAAAGGTGAAAGGCAGAGGAAACAGTGTCTAGCAGCAAACGGGATCAGCATTGCACATTTTTTTTCTGCAACATTAAAATGACAAGTCTGAAAAGGTACCACATTTGAATGCATGGAATATTGACAATAGCGAAGACATATTAGCTGCACAAATAGTTGTAAACAGGTAAGATATGATTGTGAGATCATAGGCACAGCTGCAATTTGACCAAGGCTGAGAACTGAACATCTAAGAGTATTCAAACTTTAGGAAGAACAGGCAATAGATAGTTTTCTAGAAGCTAAAAGTTCTTAAAGGATATGGGGAGAAAATGACATTGAGATAGAGAACCATCCATATCATGTTGATCAGATTAGATACTTTACAGTGTGGAAACAGGCCCTTCAGCCCAACAAGTCCACACCGACCCTCCGAAAAGTAAACCACCCAGACCCATTCCCCATATTTCCCCTTGACTAATGCACCTAACTCTATGGGCATTTTAGCATTGCCAATTCACCTAACCTGCACATCTTCGGGCAGTGGAAGAAAACCAGAGCACCCAGTGGATACCCACGCAGACACAGGGAGAATGTGCAAACTCCACACAGTCAGTTGCCTAAAATGGGAATTGAACCCAGGTCCCTGGTGCTGTGAGGCAGTAGTACTAACCACTGAGCCACCATGCCACTAAACACTTGAATGGTAAAGGAGTGTCATCAGGCCAAAAGTCCTTCTCCTGCTCCTATTTTCTATGTTTCTATCACCAGATGTAGCTACCTTAGTGCAGTAACAGAGAACTAATCTGATGGCAATTGGGTACGTTTTACTGCAATTGTTACTGCCAGGTGAGTAGGAGAAATTGGCTCCCCTCTTTTGAGCAAACCTTGTCATTCGCAACTAGTATTTTTATTTCTTTTAGCAAGCAGTCAAATTACACATCAATTAAAAAGATACAGTTAACTAATTCAAAATTAAGAAGTCAACTGGCTTTTTCTTGCAAGTTATAGCTTTTCTGAGCCAGGTCACAACTTGTCAAAATGCAGGAATGTTGAGATTACAAGACAGAGCGCCTAGTGCACATAGTCAGGATGTTTGACAAGAGTACTGCTATAGTTCACACTTTACTCCAAAATGGGCTTTTATCAAATGTCCTTTTGAAAATCCACATACACCATGTTTTAACCTTAATAAACTGAACAAAAAATTCAAGTTAGTTAAACTGATCAGCCTTTAACAAATCCATGCAAGCTTTTGTTAACTGAATTATATTTGTCCAAGTGACACAATTTTGCTCCAAACATTGGTAGTAAAGGCTTTCATACCACAGAGGTCAAATTAAGTTGACTGGTTTCTAGTTAATAGATTTACCCTTGCACTACTTTTGAACAAGGGATGTAATATTTGCAATTCTCCAATGCTTCGGCACCTCTCTTACATCCAAAAATGATTGAAAGATTGTCATCAGTGCATCTCCAGTTTATACACTTCCTTCCTTCAGCATCTTTGGTTTTGACGATGTGAGTCCAGTCGGCTTTTTGCTCAACATCAATTTTAACTTATCCAGTACCTAAACTGCCTCCTTTCCCTGTAACTTGGAAGCATCATCTTCCTTGATAAAGACAGCTCATTTAATATCTTTGTCATGGTGACTGCCTCCATGCATCCATGCCTACTCTTCTCAAATTTTCTGATTTGCTTTATCGCATCCTACAAAATTTTCTATATTGAGCTCAATTCTCACTTGTATTATAAACCTGACATTGGTCACACTCAACATTTATAAAAAAAGAAAATAGCTTGTCCTCTCTTTTGTCACCTTGGGAGCTCAGATTTGCTTTTTTGTGAAAATGTCCTTCATCTGTACTGGACCAGTGTCCTATTCTTCTGTTACAGTTTAACCTGAATCTTGAATTTCAACATACCTAGGCCTGATTTGTTTTCATTCCATGCATGTTGGGACTCCTCCAATTGTATTTTTCATCGTCTTTAGATAAGCTAAGCTTTACTTTATGATCACTGTTCTTTAAAAGTTCCCCGGCTGCCACCCAATTCACTTCACCCACCTCATCCTCCAGACCCAGATCCAGCAATGCTCCTTCCTCACTGGGCTACAAACATACAACCATGAAAACTTGCCTGAACGTTTTAGAATTCTTGCCCCTCTTTGCTCTTTACACTACTACTGTCCCATATTAAGACAAGTAAAGGTCCCCATCCTTATTCAGAATCGAAGGGCAGCAGGAATTGATGTTTGTGAGCAGGGAGAGCACTGCACTAAACGTTTTGTATCATCATGCTGCTCTTTTGCAGAAGTGTTGCCTGTGATCAGAAATCAATTATAAAATGAACTGAACTCTGTGCACGCAGTTGAGTCAGTTAATGAACACTATAGTGTTCAAAGTCCCAGACTGCTTTTAATAGTCATCTGGAGATCGAGTGCAAAACCAATAATCTCCCACCCATTCCGGGAAGGTTGGCAACTTTAGGTGGACGTGTAATATAAATGTCTTCTGTACACAATCTGAAAGGAACCATAGCAGAGCAATTCGAGACCAAGCAAGTGGTGTATTTTAAAGTGTCAGTCAGTACTTCTGTCAAAAGTAGATTCCAAGTCTAAACAAATATGTGATACAATGCTATTGGTTCATTAGATAGGCCCAGGAATGCTAAATCTTTCTGATTTGTGTGGTTGAGATACTGCTGCTATCTCTAAATAGTGAAGAGTGCTCTAACGGACAGATGCCAAATGGACACATTTGGATCTTGATGAACCTCCCAATTTAGATCTTTGAACACTCCTTTCATAAAGTAATATTTTTGCCCTGGACCTAAAGACAAGAACAAGTTGGAGCATGGCATTATAATGGGCAATGTGGCACCAAACTTCAGCTAAAGAAACCATAAGATCATTGTCTTACAGTGGGAGCTGATGCAGAACCTTCCAAAGGAGGCAAGTAAGCCATTTCCAATGGTTAACAAGTGCAGTAACTGAATTTTATACCACTTAGAAAGGTGACCAGTGAAATTAATTGTGGAATACTTTAAAGTACGACTAATACACAGCAGGTAGTATTTTCCACAGATGCTGCCAGAACTCGAAGAAAAATTATGACAGGTCTTTATAAGAGGGATTTGGCACAATGTCCTAAAGCATGGGGAAAAAAATAGTTCCATGGCTTGTGACAACACTGTTCAAATACTTTTTGGCTCAAGTTAAAGGCTGATATAACATGCTGCTTTAGTAATACACTTGGGTCCTCAGACGTGCAGAAAACACTATATCATTGAATGTAAATTTATGGGCCTCCACAGAGTCATGGCTCACTTTTGCATGGATCACAATCTACTTCTGGAATCATGATCTTCCCTGATGGCAGCTGAACTGAAATGAGCCTGGTTCATATAGTCCGAAGTGAAAATTAAATATAGCTTCATAATTGTACAAACTGGCATAGAATTAGAGGTTACCATTAATTACCCTGATTTTAAAAAAAGTCGAATGTCACTTTGTGAAATACGCAGCACTGCAGGTCAAATCACTGACAGGGGTACTCTCAAGCAACACTCCCAAGTTTATCACATTTATAGCTAATCAATGTGTGCTTCCAGAAGGCGTTCAATACCTTAATAAGACTCATTGGCCAAAATGAAAATACTGTACATGGAACAGGATGTATCAGAGCATGGGTAGAGAGGTGACAGTCAGGAAGGATGGATAATTAATTAATTAATCAAACTAGAAAGGAAGATTTGAAGGTGATATAGAGTTTGAAAACACAAAGTGCGTATTTGAAAATTACAGAGAAATACAGCAGGTAGACAATTAACACAAGATCAAGGTCAAGATTAGAGTGCTGCTGAAAAAACACAGCAGGTCAGGCAGCATCCGAAGAGCAGGAAAATCGACTTTTTAGGCAGGAGCACAGCCATCTAATCTAACTGTTCAAGAGTCAGTGAGCAAAGCATCCACAAAGCAGTCTACAGTATAACACTGCACATCACAAGTCTGAAATTTCTCGTCAAATACCACACATGGCAGAATGCTCAGTGCTGCTGGTAAAGAACCCACGCCAATATACTGGATCTTGAATGGTCAAGAGTAGACCTGTCATAAAGACACCATGGGTTTTGAAGACTTTGTATTCATCAACAAATTTACATGCACAACTCCTCTCACATAAGCAGCATCACAGGACAAAATTTAACATTGAATCACACAGAAATAATAAAGCAGATGGACAACGTTTTGTCAAAATAGGTGGACTTTAAGGAATATAATTTTTTGACAAAATAAAAGGCTTGGTGGGAGGAATTTCAGTGCATAAGGTCTTGGCAGCTGAAGACACAACAACCAAAGGAGAACCAATGATGATCAGGGACATTCTAAAGCCCAGAGTTAAAGAAGCACATATCCTCGGAACACTGCAGGGCTGGAATTGTAGAGATTAGATCAAAAGATGAGTCTAGAGGGATTCAAAAACAAGGATGTGAATTGTAAACCAGAATGTAGATTGAACAGGAGCCAGTGCAGGTCAGTGGGTGCAGCAGTCAATGATGACTGGAACTTGGTTCAAGGCAGGAATAGGCAGCACAACTTTGGGTGATCTCAAGTTACAGACACTAGAACATATAATACCAACCAGGAATCAAAGCATGGATGAGGAGTTTGACACCAGCTAAACTGAGGCGGGGACAGGAGTCAGGCTATGTTACAAAGGAGAAAACAGGTGGTTTTAGTAACGCTGTGGGTGTGTGGAAAAAAGCTTGTCTTAGGGTCAAATATGACACCAAGATTACAAAATGTCTGGTTCAATCTCACCACCAGGGAAAGATTTTGCAAAACAATAAGGCTTTGAAACCTGGAACTAAAAGCTGGAAAATAGATCAGTGGCAAAATAGACTCATGTGACTGAATTGCCAATCCTTGTTCCTCTACTGCAATGGTAACAGCTAAATCAGATCATGCTGACTACCAGATTTCTTCATAAAGCAAAACAGCATTATTACAATGATCATCTGTTAAGGGCAATATTTGCTAAGAAGCTGTCTTTTTTTCTGCCTCATTCTCTCCCCAATCTCCTGACCCACCCACCCAGTCCCCAATCTAGACCACTGACCTAAATTGGAAATCAAAACTGTAGCTATAACATAATTTATTTCTTGGGTAAGACTCCACATCCTTATTTGCATAAACTGCAGAACAAAATGGTAACCGTGAATATCAAATTAAACAAATCATTAAAACTCAGCTAAAGCTGAAACACTGCTTAAAGAAGACAAAATTACATGCACGTGTTTCAAATTGATTCAGAACACTTTTTTTAGGGCCAGTACTCAAACTGTGATTTCAAGTCTTCATTACCTACAGTGCACTGTTATAACCATCTGTTTTCTCAGATGGTTGCAATGATTGCAGGACACTACTGCAAACTGCAAGAGAATAATCCATGTTATCCAGATCATTTTGTCTCTCAAATCAGCATCATTTCAAGGTATCTAATCTTAACATCACTGCTTGTGGGAACTTGCGCAGCAGTAAGTGGTGGCCATCTTTGTGAGAACAGCCTTTCTAATTAAGTATTTTTTGATGCACTGAATGTTTTACCATGTCTTTAGTCCATGAACTTGAAACAGTGTCCCAATTAACTTTTGTTGCCTACAGCACTAAAATCTGAGTAACTTATTCTAACTACAAATTATAAACTTCTGGCAATTGCTAAGTGTCAGACCAACTCAGATCTGATTGGCGATTTGTACCTGTTCCTGCATGCTATAAATATAATCAATGCAGAGTTTTTTTGTTGTAAAAAGAGATATGCTCACGAACAAGTAAGCAGTTGTAGAATATGACCAGCAGCCATTGCACAGTTAACTTGCAGCATCTAATGAGGGGGTTGCAGGTGTGCTTATTTATAACAATAGTTATCAAACCATTACAGTGAATCTATCTGCTAAGCAATCCTGCTACATACCTTCAAACAAACAGGACCCACGTTTAGTTTACTGGTACTGATGTGAGACTGGTAAGTTTGTGTTATGCAAACATAGAACTACAAACACGGAACCACAATATCTCCCTCTGACAAAAGACTGCATTTTATGAAGGGAAGTGAACACATTAAAAAGGGAGTTTGGAATGGGAATGAAGTTTTCAGGAAGCTTTTGTATGCTGTGAAATAGGTGGCAGGCATCTGTGTCAGAGTCACACAGCACAGAAACAAGACCATCTGTCCAATAAATCCATGCCGACTATAATCCCAAATTAAACTAGCCCCAACTGCCAGTGCTTGGCCCATATCCCTTTAAACATTTGTTATTCATGTATTTATCTAAATGCCTTGTAAATGTTGTAACGGTAGGAGAGAATGGGAGGAGCACAGTGGAGCTGAAATACTGATGGTAAAACAGAAAACAATGAACAGAATTCAAAAAAATTACAAATTTAGGTGACTATTAAAAATGTATTAAAACACTTCCCAGAGATAACTGGATTTAGATATAGCTTTCCAGAAACTTCTCAGATGTCATCATCAATCACTCAACACGCCTGGGTCAGAATACTAACTATTGTATTATAAATCTGCAAGAAACAGACAATTGTCTCCAAGAAAAAAAACCTTTTACACAAGTTACGCCCATCCTACAAGATGATGTGAAAGGGGAAAACATTCTATTGGCAAGTAGGTGGTGAGCTTAGGGACCTTTTAAAAATAAAACCACTCACAATCTGTCCATAACAATAATGATTCTGAAGTCAGAACTAATCAAAGTACTAGAGAAATTTCTTGAAGACAATATGAAGATCACTTTGACAAGAAACTGTATGAAATTTGAGTGGCTAATTATGTCTGACTAATCAAGTTGAATTTCAATAATTATCTTTTCAGGCTTCCAGTTGTGAAATTAAGTTCAATACAAAATTAGATATGATACTGTGACATAGGTTTTGAGATTGATTGCGAGATAGGAGACAAGAAACATTTTAGGGTGTGTTATTAGTTGTTTTTGTCCTCAAGACACTATACTGGGGCTATAGCTTATGAATGACCTGAATGAAGAAACAAAACTTTCAGATGATGGGAAGTACAAGTTACATACAGGAGAGAGAAATTACATAAGGGGATAGGCTATGTGAGCAGTCAAAAAATGTACAAGATGCAGTTCAACAAGGGCAAATGCGAGGTTATCTACTTTTGATCATAGAAAGACCCAATTGTAATATCTTAACAGCAAGAGACTAGTCAGTTAAGGAGTTGGGAGTTCACAGAAACAAACCACTAAAAGTACTGCACAGAGAGAATAAATAAATCAGAAAAGCTCAGGCAATGTTGCTATTTATCCTCTAGAGGGTTTGAAATACAAAAATGAGGAAGGAAATGTTGTAACTACAGAGTCTTAGTCAGACCAAGTGAGTGTCTGTGTTCAGTCACTGGCTTTTTTAAATTAAAAAGTCAACTGCTGGGTTTAAAATTTAAACAAAGCTTGGCAGGCAACCAGACTCCAGTAACCGGTGCATTCTCCATGGCAACACCTATCAGTGGTTGGCAAGCAGACTCTCTCCTCTCATTCAGTATACACATTGTTTTCCCTTTATTTTGGTTTTTATTATCTTTGCCTGATAAGTACAAGATGAAAAACACTGAGAAAACTGTCCTTTTTCAAGTAATTCTTAAGTTCCATACTACCAAATAACATCTTCCATTATTCTTTGAAATCTAATTAATGTAAGCAGGTTACTTTTAAAGATAACCATATAGGGTCTTTGAGTGTGGTGCTGGAAAAGTGCAGCGGGCCAGGCAGCGTCTGAGGAGCAGGAGAAGAGCCTATACTCGAAGTGTCAATTGTCCTGCTCTTCTGATGCTGCCTGACCCACTATACTTTTCCAGCACCACTAACCTCCAGCATCTGCAGTCCTCACTGCGCCCCCCCCCCCCCCACCACCACTACAGATTTCATATTTTGGCATTTTATTGACATATATTGATGGACACATTGTGTAATTCTAAGAAGTGTCACTTCTCAACCTAGCAGTTAACTCTGTTGTGGGTAAAACTGTGCAGATCAGATTCACCAAGGAGCACATAGCAAACAAAAAAGACAGCCTTTGTTCAGACAAAAGTTTGAGATCACAGGTACTTGCTGAGCAAAGAAAGTGACAAGCAAAAATCATCATTCACAATGCAAGGTTAAAAAAAGTAACACCATCTAACATTAAAATACACAATTCCTGTACTTCCAACAATCAGAATTAACAAGAAAAAGCAGTCAAACACTCCCTAGACTATATCAAACAGTTAATGCGGTTTATAGAAAGATCGTACAAACTTCTTAGCAAACTCTCCACAGTGGCTGTGAGTCACGAAAACTCATGAACATTTTGTCTTCCTTACGAGAGATTCCACTACTTTGGTCTAAGATTTGGCCTTGAAATGCCCTCAAAAGCTGGACAGTTGCAGTGACTGAACACATCTTGGTATGTTCATTTCTTCCAAGATTGCATTCCACAGAATTCGGAGACTGAACTCCTGCATCAACACACGGCCTAGTTCCAGCTCATTCACAGACAACTAGATTCACTCAGGTGACAGAATCCTGGGGCTCTGCAACACGCCAAGATTTCTTAGCTGCACCAAGCAAAAATTGCTTGCGAGTTTCCTCGACTCACTCCCAATCTCAGCTGCACTGAATGCTCAATGGCATCCAAGTACCTCTATTTCTCCTGCCCTAACACTGAAGTCTGCCAGCAACATTCTCTCAGTTTTAAAAGATATAACTAACTTCTCCCAGCAAACATAGTGAAAACAGAAAACCTTCTGAAACTTCTTTCAGCTCCTGACAGCTCCTGCTCCAAACTGTCCTTAACTTGACAGAGTAGCTTTTATTTGTCATTTCTATCATATGCAACTGATACAGTTAAAAAAAAGACAGCGTTCCTCCCAGACTAAGGTGCTACATGGACAGAACAAACTACACGATCATACAAAAGGCAGCATAAAGTGCATAAGAAGTGCAAAACACACAAATTACAGTAATAAAATAACGATAATTAATAGATATTGTTCTAGCAGCAATTGAAGTTGTGCAAAGAATTTCAAATGGAAAAGAGTCCAATCATACAGTGTTTAGGAGCCTGATGGCTTGGGGGAAGAAACTTGCACAGTCCGGCCATGAGAGACCGAACGCTCCGGTATCTTCTGCCAGATAGCAGGAGGGAGGAGAGTTTGAGTGAGGGGTCTACCACAATGCTCTTAGTCTTCCGGATGCAGTGTGTGGTGTAAATGTCTGTAATGGAGGGAAGAGAGACCCCAATGATCTTCTCAGCTGTCCTCACTATCTGTTGTAGGGTCTTATGCAAATCCCAAACCAGGCAGTGATGCAGCAGCTCAGGGTACTCTCAATGAACCCTCTGTAAAATGTAGTGAGGATGGGGTGGGGGGGGGAAGGGGGGGGGGGGGGGGGGGGGGGGGAAGTGGGCTTTCCTCAGCCTCCGCAGAAAGTAGATATACTGCTGGGATTTCCTGGCTATGGAGTTGGTGTTGAGGAACCAGGTGAGATTCTCTGCCAGATGGACACCAAGAAATTTGGTGCTCTTCATGATCTCCACAGGGGACCGTCAATGTTCAGTGGAGAGTGGTCACTCTGTGCCATCCTGAAGCCAACAACTGTCTCTTTAGTTTTGTCCATGTTTGGAGACAGATTGTTGATTCTGCACCAGTCCATTAGCCGCTGCACCTCCTCTCTCTGTATGCTGACTCATCGTTCCTGCTGATGAGATGCACTGCAGATGTGCCATCAGTGAACTTCATTATGTGATTCGACCTGTGCGTCACTGCACAGTCCGCGTCAGCAGGGTGAACAGCAGTGGACTTAGCACACAGCCCTGGGGGACCCCTGTGCTCAGTGTGATGGTGCTGGAGATGCTGTTCTCAATCCGGACTGATTGAGGTCTCCCGATCAGGAAGTCCAGGATCCAGTTACAAAGGGAGGTATTTAGGCCCAGCAGACTCAGCTTTCCAATCAGGTGCAGAGCAATGACAGTGTTAAATGCAGAACTGAAGTCTATAAACAGTAATCTGATGTAGGTGTCCTTCTTCTTCAGGTGGGTGAGGGCCAGATGGAGGGTGGTGGAAATTGCATCATCTCTGTGAGCAGTTGGGATGATACACGAACTGCAGGGGGTCTAGTGGGGAGGGGGGGGGCGGGGGAGCAAGTCTTAATATGCCTCATCATGAGCGTCTCAAAACACTTCATGATGATAGGTGTTAGCGCAACGGAGCGGTAGTCATTGAGACAGAACGCTAAAGATTTCTTCTGCATGCGGACGATAGTAGTAGCCTTGAAGCACGTTGGAACTATGGCACAGCTCAGGGAGATGTTTATGGGGTTAAGTCTCCCTCATCTTTGATCTGATGAAATAAATGAAGTTTTCAATGAGGTTTACAGTCATGGAATTCACTGAAAGCTCTTAAGGTATTTTTGAGACCAGAGCTATATTACCATCTCTTCTATTGTGATTCCATTAAACAAACACAAGTAACCTCAAAGCAAAATAATCCAACTATTTAAGTGCATTAGTTTAGTTAATTTCCTACCACTAAAATAAAATTATTAAAACAAATGAATTAGATGTTCACAACAATCTACATATAGATTTTACGACACTATTCAGTACTTTGCTTGGAAAAGAACAGTAGAGTACAAAAGTTAGGATTGCAGGACAAAATAAGCTCCTAAACTCATGAGAAGACACCAAATGTAACAACCAGAAGCAACTCTTGCCACAAGAATCTTTCACTCTCTAAAAATACATTTATTTTAAAAGGTCAATATATAATTAGAGGAGAAATTCTACGTTTCAAACAACTCCCTTCACAAAACAACCAACATTTTGGTAATTATTGATAGTTTGACTGTCACAACATTTACCTTAAAAGCAATGTGAACAATTCATACTAATTAGTATGTTAATATACCATCGTGGAAACAATGACAGATTCAGGACAGTTTTGTCTTTGGAAATCCGCTCAAATTCTCCCAGATGAATCTATCAGCAAAACATATTGGCAGACAGGGTAAGATGCAGATCAGCTCACAACAGGGAGATGCCAGAGACACAACCAGGTAAATGTATTCCTTATAAATGGTGTAAATCAACGTAAGCAGGAAGTTTTGTTTTTTAAAAGTTTCAAGTGTCAAAAAAAAGCTCTCCTTCACTTAGTTGCAAACAATAAACACATTATCTAGATAAGCAAAAAAGCTGGATGAATCTTCCTGATACATTTGCATTTCATGGCAGAGATGTTAGGAAGTCCATCACAAGATTTAATTTAGCTGCAGATACATTGAGTTAACTCAAAGAAACAACCTTGTAATAAAGGCATGTAGATCAACAGTTATGCTTCAAAACAAATATTTTACGATTCTATAAACAGATCAGATCACCTTGCAAACAGGACACCGGGATCAACAAAGGAAAGAATGAAAAATCATTCAATCTAAAAGAATCTCAAATTATTGCAAATTGAAATAAGTATATTTTTGAAACTGGAGATGGAACCTAGTGCTACAGTACAAACAAAGTTAAGGCACATGATAATTTGCTGGCTTTGTGTTGATATTACTTTTTTGTTTCTCCAAGTAAATTTGACTAAACATGTGTGCAGTGTTCTAATGGAATAGTTATCGCAAATCATGGTTAACAGTTAACCTTGAGAAATAGTAATGCGTGCCAGAAGGGCACAACTTTCAGTGCATATTAAACAAAATTAGTCCAAATACGAACACAAGGAGGACATTAGTGAGCTCCAAATGCAAAGTATTCCATTCCATTCTAATTTAGTTTGGGGGGGGGTGCTTGGTAGAGGCAAAGCCGATGTGACATATAACTGTACATATTTAGTTTATTTTCCAGAAACAGGCCACATTCAAACAAAAACTTTCACTTTCAATTGTGAGGGAAATGAGAAACTTACACCAAGGCAGAGTTGGAGGAACAGAAAGACCACGGTTGTATCATGATGGAAATCAGAGATTTTGTACAAAAATGGGAACTTTGACACCAAAGATTGCTGGATTAGGAACCAGTGAGCACAGTGATGATGACTGAACAGGACTCCTTGTGAGTTAGGGTAAGGGCAAAATACATGAGCTCAAATTATTGAGGGTGGAATCTGAGAGAGAGAGAGAGAGAAGGAATAGCAGTCTGGAGGTAACAAAAGGCAGGATGAACGTTTCAGCTGATGAACTGAAGTAGGAACTGAGGGGAGCAATAATATGTAGGTGGTAGTCAGTTTTTGCAACGTATGGGGGGTGCTGGGCAGAGGTGGCTATCAGGAGGAGAAAGTGAGGACTGCAGATGCTGGAGATGAGAGTTGAAAATGTGTTGCTGGAAAAGCGCAGCAGGTCAGGCAGCATCCAAGGAACAGGACGTTTCAGGCATCAGCCCTTCTTCAGGATAGGGAACTTTGATCATGGACAAATAAAATGCCAAAGTTGGAAATATTCTGGTTCAGCCTGACACAACAGCAAGGAAGGCAGAGTTGAATCTGTGGAATTTTTCTTGGTCCTCCTAATGTCTGATTGGAGGAAGTTTCAGTTTAACCAAGCTACTAGACAAGTAGTTAGACAACAGGCAGTGGCACAGTTGGAAAGCCCAGTTCAGCCAAAGGTCAGTGTACTCCATCAAATTGGCAGCTAGATTTTCAGATAAATAGCAGAAATAGTTGAGAAATAAGAGTGGACATTAACAGATCAAAGGATTACAAAGCTAATAATACAAGGGTGAGAAGAAGCTAATACAGAATATTATCTTCTCCAACTGAAAAAGTCAAGAATTACTCTAGGCAAGGGAAGTCACACATAGCTGCAAAGAGAGGAGAAGCAGTGCAGGACAACACTGTAATCCCACATCAAAGACTGCTAACAGAAGGATGAGGAGATGTGGTTTTAATGCTTACAGGAACAAAGGACATTGACCAAGGCCAGTTCAGTCCTATAGTGGGGTATATAGCCATTAGGGACATATTCCATTGCAGAGTTATGGGAAAGGATGTGAGAAGTGACACCAGATTCACCAGCATTATATTGAGAAGAGGTTGATCATGGGGTCATAACTTCAAAAGGTGGACAAGTAGGAGACTGGAAAAACACAGCAAGCCAGGCAGCATCAGGAGGTGGAGAGGTCAATGTTTCAGGTGTAACCCTTCTTCAGGACTCTTCTTCAGCTTGCTGCGTTTTTCTAGCCTCCTGCTTGTCTACCTTGGATTCCAGCATCTGCAGTTTTTTTGTCTCATAACGTCAAAGGGCAGGATTAATCTCCTTCCGAATGAAGACCAACCACTAGGGACATATGACAATCTCAACAAACAAGCACTTCAACTTCTTTTGGTGGGTGGGGGCGGGGAGGGGGTGTGTGGAAGTTTTTATCAAGGTGCAAGATTCCTCTTACATGCATATTCACTCTATCCCTTCGATTCACAACAGGACCAGCCATTCAATCAATAAGATCCCAAATATCATTTTGTTATTATACTACCAAACAATAGCTATTACTCATAATCTAAAATTCAATTCTATCAATGCATGTCCGTCCACTCAAATCAATATGTAAATCATGTCCAAACACTAAAAATGGTAATATATTTAATTTGCAAAATTAAGTAAGTCTATAAAACACAAAAATTTCTAAATCAATTACAGTTGTTCATACCTTGAATTAGTACATGTAATCATTGTAGCCCACATCTTAGAGTAATCCAGCAACAACCTTCCAACAGACAATGCAATAGAATCAATTCTTTCAGTTCACATCCCAATGGTATTTAATTTTCAGATCAGATACAATTTCAGGAGCCCTCCAGGCAACTGAAGGAAGACAGGACTGGACACATTCTGGGAATCACACCAAACAGAAATAAGGCACTGTGGCAGCTGTCCACCAATAAGCAAAAATACATCTTTGTATAGGATTTACAATGCAGGTTAGCAACAGAAGTCTGTGAAAGGGTGCCAATCACTATCGTGTTTCAGGGGTAAATGCCTGTATTAAAACCCTGGCTGCTATTACCCGAGTACAATGTAAGCCAGCACTGCACAGAATAGCATAGGAAGAGCTGCGAGCTGGCAGGTGAGTTGTGGCCATGGGTTACATTCAGGTCAGTGTTGGGAGTTCAGTAAGTAAGTGGTCCTCCCCACACACCAAGCCGAACAGTAAGTACAGCTCTGCAGACAAGGGAACAACGTTGGAAAAAAACAATAAATTTAAACAAATAATAGACGACCTGAGGAACTACATGTACTTCAGCAAAACAAAATTAATAATTAGCCTAGATAAGCCACTGGTAAAAGTTCAACAAGCGCATAATTGTCACCAAACAAAGCACAGTGGGACTCACTGCCAGCCAAGTCTGATACCAATACCATCTGCCTCAAGACATTAACCCAGACATGGGCAGAAACGCCAGCTTCAGTAGAGGATTTGTTCTCCCAATTCCCTGCCTCTCACCAGACAGTTTCCCACCGCTGTCTCCTTGTCTCCTTCTGCGCTGCAAGATGAAGTAGGCATTAGATTTCTCCGTCACCCAGAGCTTGAGAGCATTTTTCAGCAGCACCTCTTCAGGCTTGAGCCACATAATGAAACGCTCACGCCAACATTAGAAATTGATATCCACAGATTTCTTCCCTCCACCCCGCTCGTCCTCAGCTAAACGCTACCCTCTGCAATGGGCTGTTGTGGCAGCAAACGCTGTTTCACTCCACCTGTACCGAGCCTCACTGTACACCTTCCCGGGACTCGCACGCACTCTATGCTCATATTTCACCTCCAATTTCCGGATTTCACTCGGTTTTGAGTCTTCCGGTTCTAATGGAGGAAGTCCCACCCCAAATTTGCGACCATGCAGAGCTTCGGGGTGCTTCTTTTCTGGCTTCAGTGAATTCGTAATGTATTCCGACGAAAGGCATGAAATTCATTGCTGTAAACATGTGAATTAACACGGGGTAAACAGCGCCGGGTTCCAAAGGTTACATTTGATGCTACAGTTCCAATAGGTCTTGCCCATAGAAGGAAGCGAAATTAAATAGAATGCATTGTATTTTCTGGATGTATCATGGAAACATTCCTTTGAACCTTGTCATTGTTGAGATATGCCTGTGGTTTTAAGTTTTCATCGTAAACCGCTGTCCCATACTCACGAGAAACTCGTCATGAATTCTGATGTTTGATACCAAACCTACAATGTACAAAATATATAGTTAATGTTTTCTGAACTGCTGAAACATAACATTCAAACAATTGTTATTCTATGATAGTGTATTCCAAGAATGATTGAAGCATCACCAATAAGGTTTCGTTTGATTCAGTTGGTAGCACACTGGGCTATGTATCAGAAGGCGTCCATTCAAACACCAATACATGGTCCAGAAGGAGGTCTTTTGGAACACTTGGTAGCTTCTCAACGAAATGCTCTGGGTTTGAGTCTCAGCCCAGAATTAGAAGACCCAAGGGTTGTGTAACAACCATCAAATCTTTCACACGTGCAGGCAGGCTGTATAAGAGAGATTCCTCCTGAGTCGAGAATGGTGGAGCCTCTAACATCACTATCCATGATTCCTGACTACAGGCTGCATTACAAAGATTGTGATATTACAGCAACTTGAATGCCCCAGTGAACGTAACCCATCACCACGAAAGACATTCATACATAGTACTTCTTAAGTGATGTTTAACCAAGCTCCATCTGCTGGTTCAAGTGGATATTGAAGATTCTACAAAAGAAACCATCTCTACAAAATATTGGAAGCTAAAATTGAGATGCATGAATTGAAAACAGCCATAAAACAGTGTGGAATGCAGGAGAAGAGAGTGCCTATATTATCTATAAAAGGTAATATTCCCTTAGAGAATAGTTTTATGTCCTTAAGTAATTTGGTGCACATCAGATATGGTCAAGGTTGCTAAGCAGTGGAAATAAACACACAATATCTAAAATAATGTTAATGTTATTTTTGCCACCTCTTAATACTTGTTTTCATTATTCCTGCTGGCATTTTGAGGTAACCATGCATTTTGTCTTCCACTCCTTAATCACATCAATAGAATTCCAATGGAACTTTCTATGTTGGAATATAACCAACAAAGGGATGTCAGGCAATTTAAGAAGTTGCAAATGAAGAACTCTGTACACTACTTTCTCTGCCACAAATATGGATAGAACTGCAAATGTCTAAAATTAGAGCAGTAAGAAGCCCTAATGCCTATAAAGTAAGATTTTTGTGTCCCATTGCACCAATGAGATATAAAATACATGTCTACAGCAGACACTTCGAGACGCTGGAGCAGTACCACCAATGCTCCCAGCGCAAGATCCAGCAAATCTGCTGGGAAGAAAGATGCACCAACACGAACGTCCTCAACCAGGTCAACATCCCCAGTGTCGATGCACTGGCCGCCCTTGATTGGCTGTGATGGGCTGGACATGCCATCCACATGACCGACACAAGACTCCCCAAGTAGATGCTCTACTGCCAGTTTAGAAATGGCAGGTTAGCCCCGGGTGGACAGAGGAAGTGTTTCAGTGATACCCGCAAGGCCTCACTGGCCGAGTCTGGCATTCCCACAGCCACCTGGGAATCACTGGCCCAAGACCAGTCAAAGTGGAGGAGGAGCATCTGGGAAGGCATCGCGCACCTTGAGACTTGCTGTCAGGAAAAAGCGGAAAGTGAAAAAAATGAAAGGTGTGCACTGCAATACCAACATTCCATCCAACCCTTCCCACAACCACTTTCTGCTCCAAGTGTAACAGAACTTGCGGGAGCTGCATCAATCTGTACAGCCACCTATGGACTCACCCTGAGAGGGGAAGAGGGTCATCCTTGTCTGCGAGTGACTGCTTGTGATAATGACATGGTTAACCAGTTATGTTTCCTCAGAAGAACCCAACAATATAAGAAAGAAAATTAAAGTGGAGTGCATTATTTCCCCCTCCAACTCTATTTTGATTTAATCCTTGCCCTCCCCTTCACTGTTTGATCACACAGCATTGCCCTTTGATGTGAAGGGCACTGCTTGTCACTGGCCACTCAGGTGTTTCCTTTCTTCCTGGTGGTGGAAACTGAATAAAGATTCATACACCTTGTGTCTCTCACTGTGTCTCACACCTGCACACACAATATGGGTGCTGGGGAAAAAATAAGCAGAAAAAGAGGGAAAAAAAAGAAAATTAAGTAAGCATTTGACAATACATGGGTTCATTAAGTACATATAGTGTAGATTTATTGAAGGGAAATCATGTTTGATGAATTTTATATATTTTTGAAGAAGCAGGCAATTGGAGGAATAGAGGGAAGGCAGTGGCTGATGTTTATATCGATGTTTAGAATGCATTCAATTAAGTCTTGGAAAGATCATGGACCTAAAATGTTATTTATCTTCTCTCCACAAATACTACCAGACCTGCTTTTATTATTTCCAATTTTTTAATTTAGACTTGCAGCATACGCAGTGTTTTGCTTCCATTAACTTTTATTCTGATGGAGGAAGTGATGTACCCAGGGTGACAACTGAGCTCACTGTTACTCCCAGTATATAAGATGGACTTGGTGTATATTTTCTAACAATATAGATGTATAATAAAAGCATTGAAAAACTGAAGTACATAAATAGGTTAACAGACCTCAAGGTAACTGTCAGCTGTAATGTAATGTGCAGAAATGTGAATTAATGGCAATTTGTTTTGGAGAAATATGGAGTAGAAGCATTCATTCAATATTCATATTCCCTGGCAAAATCTGAGTGCAAAGCAGTACTTATATTTGCCTTGTTATTTTAAAAGATGTAACATGCATGAACTGCAGAGTTCTATTTACGTGTGTCTATTCTAAGTTCATTTCCTCTTCTACAGAACCATAGAGGTGAGGGTAGGGAAGAAGGGGCTGGGGAACAATGGAAGAGGAAGATGTTTTTATTTCAGTTTTCCAGCAATCTCCATTCAACTAATTCTGCAGCAACAATCTGTGTGATCACACCCTGGAGTCAAGCTTGAGGCAGCCCTTCTTCCGGACTTCCAGACACATAGACTGTCTCCTCTGCATTGGCACTATAAATGCTTCTGGGTTTGGTGAGAAATATTGTACCTAGCATTTTGCTCATCAGTTACCAATCTGAACCTGAACTCAGCCCGTACCAAGGCTGAATTTGAACATGAGAATGCTGTTTCTAGGTATAGTAGCAAATCTGGGTCAGTTCCAAAATGGCATCGGAAAACGTTTATAAGAGATAGAGCCAGTCAGCTCACATAGTCACATGAGAGTTGCTGCCATTGTAGAATCTTCCCAAGCTTCAGCAATCACTACAAGAAACCACCTTAATTCCAAATGGCCTTTGTACCAAATGTGCAGCCAACCATGTCTTATGTCACTAGTCCTGAGGTAGCATCTTTAAGAAATGTTAGCAGAGGCCACGTAAAACATGTCTAGATAACTTTGAGAAAGGTGATAAAAACACATCTAAGTCTGCACATTACATTAAGCTATATATAAAGGTGATGTTTCACTTTGAATTCGCAATGTTGTTCGCAATGTGAACTTGCAAAGTCTGGTTATGACATAAAGATAGATGCTTCAGTATAATAAGATTGACATACGAAGGCTAGCGAAATGTGAGTAATGGAAGACTTCAAAGGAGAAAATCTAATCCAAAAATGTAATAATTATCATAATCTGGGTACAAATACTTTTATGACTAGCATTGAAAATCCATTAATCCCTCTGAGTCTGATTTCCATGTTTCTCAACCTAACTTGCACCGTAACATACAAACTTATGAGATTCTACTTTGCATCTGTTCTGAGTTGTGAAATAAGCAACAACAATATCAAACCTGTTTTAGTCCTAAGCAAGTAAGACAGCTAACCCCTGCCTCCAGAGTGCTTTGGGTTTTCTCAATGGTCACTCTCGCAAACTAATGGGGCCTATGATGGCAGTGTTCAGCTGATAAAGTTGGTTCTTAAAGTGAAGTCATGAGTAATGGAAGTAGAAGGATTTTTTGTCACTCAAAAACTATTCCAAGGATTGTTTTTCTTAAATTAGGACTGAGATGCCTTGTGACCTAAGTGTTGACAACGCCATGAAAATGTTGCATTGCCATTAAGAATACATTGTAGCTGGTTACAAAAAATATTGAACATTTCAGGAATGGAATGTCTTTCTACCAAGAAATTCAATAGAAGGCCTCACTGTCATCTTATTGCTCATGACAACTCTGGGGAGATCAGCTGTGTAATAGAACTGAATAAACATCCTGAATGTGAATTCCCTGCTCTTGAAGGTAGTAATGTTGATCTGGTGAACATTGCACTGAATGATAATCTGGTAGTGTTTTAGAAATCTCCTGTTGAAGCTCAAGAACCAGAAGAATAAAAGTACTTTGACAGTCTGACATTTATTTGGACAGTTAATCTAGAGCAGCAGGCCAAAGAAGTTGTCACTGGTCAATCAGGCTCTTTGTACTAAACAAAAGTATGCCAAGAGACAACCCGTCACTCTCATTTAAGGTCTAAGGGTTGGTCTACAGAAAGGTCAGGGTGGCTTTGTCCCATCTTTTGATGTTGCATCAATTCTGTTTGATTCCTAATGAAGCGCTTATGCTTGAAACATCAACTCTCCTGCACCTCCAATGCTGCCTGACCTGCTGTGCTTTTCCAGCACCACTCTTTTCGACTCTGATCTCCAGCATCTGCAGTCCTCACTTTCTCCTGTTTGCTTCCTTCTGACAACTCTGGTCAACCAGGACAGCATTGAACTAGCCAAGTCCAGAGATAATAAAGACATACATGAGTGTTTCAGCAGCAGAAGAGCTGTGGTAAGTATGAAAATTTGTAAAATACGGATCTGAATGTAGATAGTCTTTGCGATTGAGTGACTAAGTGATCAGCAGCTCATCTCAAAGTTGCATAGGATGTCATTTGGTCTGGTTCAGCCTTGATAGTTACTGGGGGAGAGATGGAGTCGGGAACTGCACTAGTGAATGCAGGTTTTGATGGGCAAGTGCATTTCTGTTCACCAAGGACTGGACAGTGAACAGGTACACAAGTCAGACACTGTGCTGGGGTTCAGGGAAGTGCTGGTGAGATACAGCTTCATGCAGAACCTGACCCTGATTTACAAATACTGTAACAAAGGGAAGCTGTGGATGGGAAAGAGGAGAGAACAAAATACTGGTCCTTGCAGGACTCCAGATTTAATAGTAGGGAATTTAGGAAGAGAAATTGGACTTGAGGCCCGTGACTAGTGGAGTGCCTCAAGGGTCGGTGCTTAACCTATTGCAGTTTGTTATCTATATCAATGATTTGAATGAGAAGGTATAAGTCATGATTAGTAAGTTTGCAGAAGATATCGTGGACAGTGAGGAAGCTTGTCAGAAATTGCAGCAGGACCTTGATCAGCTGGGGAAGTAGGCCGAGAAAAGTAGGACTTTAATATAGATAAGTGTGAGGACGTGCATTTTGGAAAGTCAAGTTAAGATAGGAGTTTCATGGTGAATGGTAGTGCCTTAAGGAGTGTAGTGGAATAGAGGGACCTTGGAGTTCAGGTGCACGGTTCTCTGAAAGTGGAGCCACAGGTAGACAGGACAGTGAAAAAGGCTTTTGGCACACTGGCCTTCATCAGTTAGGGCATTGAGTATAGAAGTTGAAAAGTTATGTTGCGATTGTACAGGATGTCGGTTAGGCGCACTTGGAATATTGTGTTCAAATTTGGTCACCTTGCTATAGGAAGGATGTTATTAAATTGGAAAGAGTGCAGAAGAAATTTACAAGGAGGTTGCCAGGACTCAAGGGTCTGAGTTATAGAGAGAAGTTGGACAAACTAGGACTTTTTTTCTTTAGAGCATAGGAGACTGAGGGGTATGGAAGTGTATAAGATAATGAGAGGCATGGGTAGAGTGAATGCACTCAGGCTTTTTCCCAGGGTTGGGGAATCGAGGACTAGAGGGCATCGGTTTAAGGTTAGAGGGGAAAGAATAAAAGGGAACCTGAGGGGCAACTTTTTTTATACAGAGATTGATACGCATATGGAATGAGCTGCCAGCAAAAGTGGTTGAGGTGGGTACATTAAAAACATTTTAAAAGCATTTGGACAAATACATGGATAAAAAAGATATGAGCCAAGTGTGGGGAAATGGCATTAGCATTGACAGACATTTTTGTCAGCATTTACAAGTTTGGACCAAAGGACCTGTCTCCATACTGTAGGACTCTATGACTCTAAGTCATTTTAGATGATTTTGTCGCCACACTGTAAAAGTAGTGGAATGAAGTGAAGACAGTCTCACCCAGAGAAGAGACATTGGAGGAAGATTGTGTGGTTATCCATATCAAATGCTGCAGACAGGTCAGTAAAGATGAGTAGGGATAGTTTACCGTGGTCACAGACATGTAGGATGTCATCTATGCCTTTGATAGGGTCATTTCAGTTTGGTGACAGAAGTTGAATTCTGATTTAGGAGGAAAAGGAGGCTGAAGAGGGGCAGTACTTTGCAAGAATAGTGAAGTCTTTTTTTGAGGGATGTCATGAGAGCATCTTTGAAAAGGATGGACAGTATGTGAGTAAGGAAAACCTTTAATGCTATTAGACAGATCTTGTGGCCACAAAAGAAAGTTAAGTGGTCAACACTTTGGTGAGAATATAGTCAAGGGTTAGGGTTAGAGGGTCACTGGGCAGATAGGACAAAGCCGCAAGCTCAAGGCTTGGGTAGGGGGGAAGTTGGGAAAGTTTGGCTTGGTGAGTAGAGGGAGCAAGAACAGGTATTCTGGTGGACAAAATTCTAATGGCAAAAGTCTCCATGAACAAGAAGAGGCAGGTAGGAAGGGTTAAGTAAGATGATTTGTGTTGGAAAAGTAAGCCAGAGATAATACTGGAATAGTGAGTAGTTTTGGCAGAGCAAAACGAGTGTTTTACATAACTCAACAAGATCTAGCAATGAATAGTTACATCTATTGTCCATCATGCACTCTGGTTGTACTCTTTGGACTTAATAAAGCTGAAATGAGGGAAGAACCATGGAAGTCAGCAGGTTGTGAGAGACAAATAATTTCAGAAGGGATAATAGCATGACCTATGATCTGATTGGAAGAACTAGCCATTTGGATACAGAACTGGCTCAAAAGTAGGAGACAGAGGGTGGTGGTGGAGGGTTGTTTTTCAGACTGGAGGCCTGTGACCAATGGAGTGCCACAAGGATCGGAACTGGGTCCTCTACTTCTTGTCATTTACATAAATAATTTGGATGTGAGCATAAGAGGTACAGTTAGTAAGTTTGCAGATGACACCAAAATTGGAGGTGTAGTGGACAGCAAAGAGAGTTACCTCAGATTACAACAGGATATTGACCAGATGGGCCAATGGGCTGAGAAGTGGCAGATGGAGTTTAATTCAGATAAATGCGAGGTGCTGCATTTTGGGAAAGCAAATCTTAGCAGGACTTATACACTTAATGGTAAGGTCCTAGGGAGTGTTGCTGAACAAAGAGACCTTGAAGTGCAGGTTCATAGCTCCTTGAAAGTGGAGTTGCAGGTAGATAGGATAGTGAAGAAGGCGTTTGGTATGCTTTCCTTTATTGATCAGATTATTGAGTACAGGAGTTGGGAGGTCATGTTGTGGCTGTACAGGACATTGGTTAGGCCACTGTTGGAATATTGTGTGCAATTCTGGTCTCCTTCCTGTTGGAAAGATGTTGTGAAACTTGAAAGGGTTCAGAAAAGAGTTACAAGGATGTTACCAGCATTGGAGGATTTGAGATATAGGGAGAGGCTGAACAGGCTGGGGTTGTTTTCCCTGGAGCGTCGGAGGCTGAGGGGTGACCTTATAGAGGTTTACAAAATTATGAGGGGCATGGATAGGATAGATAAGCAAAGTCTTTTCCCTGGGGCCGGGGAGTCCACACCTAGAGGTCATAGGTTTAGGGTGAGAGGGGAAAGATACAAAAGAGACCTATGGGGCAACTTTTTCACACAGAGGGTGGTACGTGTATGGAATGAGTTGCCAGAGCATGTGGTGGAGGCTGGCACAATTGCAACATTTAAGAGGCATTTGGATGGGTATATGAATAGGAAGGGTTTGGTGGGATATGGGCCGGGTGCTGGCAGATGGGACTATATTGGGTTGGTATATCTGGATGGCATGGACGGGTTGGACTGAAGGGTCTGTTTCCATGCTGTACATCTCTATGACTCTAGGTAGATTATCCCTATTGCGGTATTGCCGTAAATGGAGGTCTAATGGCTAAAGAGTGAGAAATTTGAAAGTATTTTTGTAAGTGACTTGGAAGAGATTTTTTTTCCAATCACAGAGTCATAACTTTGGTGGGAATAGTGCATTGGATATCAAGCCTCTCTATTCAACAAGTTGTCACAGTGTGAAATAAGGCGAAAGTGAGGACTGCAGATGCTAGAGGTTCGAGTCGAGAGGGTGGGGTTGGAAAAGGACATCAGGTCAAGCAGCATCCGAGGACCAGGAAAATCAATGTTTCGGACAAAAGTCCGAAACATCGATTTTCCTGCTCCTCGGATACTGCCTGACTGCTGTGCTTTTCTAGCACCACACTCTTGACAGTGTGAAATAAGAACAGTTTAATCTCTAGAATAATCACTGCCTGACTGAAAACACTATTTTAAGATAAAAGAAACTCACGTAAATTTCAAACAGTGAACAAGAAACAAGACTTATTTATTAAAGCAAACATTATTTTCTAAAATGTGCAAAGCAGATCATTAATTACCAATGCAGACTTAAACCATATCCCCTTGAAATCAAAACACAAACATTGATTTACATGGAGGGCAGACAAATAAGATAATATTAGGAATATCATGGGTGGAAAATATCAGCAAAAAAGGGATAAAGTCTGTGGATCAAAGTCCAAGCCAACAGGGGTGGAATGAGATGACTTTTCTCACAGTTATTGTTTTGTTTTTTCGTGATGATATCGTGTTGTCAACTACAGTGATACTCTATCTAAGAGCCAGTCAGCTAGACCTAGATCTTGGCTTGAATTAGAAGTTTTCTTTCTTTTTACCAAGTCTTTGAGTGTTTTTGCTTCTTTTGGTTAAAAAAGAAGGAGATGGATTTGACTTGCTTACAGGTTTTCTAAGAGGTGCTGATGGCTTTGACTGTCCCCAAAAGGAGAGTTGGCAGCCACCAACAGGCCCAGAAGAAATCTCCTGCTCAGCCTTGACATACTGTGGACAGGTAAAGTATGAGAATGGAACTTCCGTGCTTTCATGGGATGAGTTGACCAGCAGCTGCAATAGTCAGCAACGCAGGAGGTCAGTAGTGGTCACTGCTGAGCCTGCAACAAATCCTTGGAAGAAGATCTAGTGATATCCCTGACTAAGGCAAATAAAGGTACTGGATGGGGAGGTTTTACAACCTTAGGAAGTGGGCATGGAGGGGGGGGGGAGGTGGGGAGGTGCTGGAGAAAAGTGCTTTAAAATTGGAGAGGAATAATGGGGGTTTATACTTTGTAGAGGGTATCCCAATGCACAAAGGACACCCTCTAAATATATTATCATTTTCATTACTGCACTTTAAAAATCATTTTTAAAAACAGGTTGCCCACTTCTGCCTCTACCAAAACTTTTATGCATTGTATAGTATGAGTAGCAGGGTAATATTATGTTCAATTGAGTTTATAACAAGCTAAATTTAGCTTTTATTGATTTATATATGTGTTGGGTTGGCTCTCAATTTCAGCACTCAATACTTTCCATAATGTATGGATCAACTCAGGAGTAAATGGGAAATTGATGGCATAGCCACCACCCTATTTTGTATGCAGCAAACTCCCACTACCCTGTTCCCCCCCCCCATCCATGGAAATAACACTCATGGGGGCTATATAATCTAGTCTCATATTTGTCATGCTGTCAAATGTCTTTCAGTAATGCACCTGTGAAGTACCTGGGACATTTCATTCCATTCACTATGTGCAGTTTATAAATATAAGTTGTTGTTGTTGACATCAGCCATCCTGAATGTTAGTGCATACAGGATAACAACATTTGCATATTTCTGACTACTTGTAGTTTAGCAGATGATTAAGAGCTGGAGGAGCAATGGTGACACTCACATTCAAACACCCCAATAGTCTTTTGAATATAGGGATACCAAGTCATGAAGAAATGATGACCATCCATTGAGGTGGGGAGAGTAGTCTGGAAATAGGGTAGCATTGCTGATATGAAATGGGAAAAGTGTGATGTCAAGGATCTGATGATATAGAATCTACAGGAGTGGAAGTAATAAATGCAGATGAAGACGCTGGTGGAAATACACTATAAGTCCCAACCAGTATTATTCTGTAGGACAGAGTATAAATCACATAGTGAAGGCATGTAAAAGAAGCAGTACTTTAATAATGGTGACTTCAACCTTTATGTAGATTGGGAAAATAAAATTGGCAAAAGTTGACAAGGAAATTGATAAGAAAATAAAGTTGACAATGAAGAATTCATAGAGTGTATTCAGGACAATTTCCCGGAAAACATTCTCAATCCAACAAATGATTTGGTTACGTGTAACGAGGCTGGTTTAATAAACAATCTCAGAGTAAGAGATCCCCTAGAAAATAATGATATAGCACAGTGAAATTCAGCATTTAGTTTGAGCGAGAGAAAACTGGGTCAGAAACAACTGTGCTAAACGTAAATAAGGGTAATTACATAAGGATGAGGGCTGAGTTGACTAGAGAGAACTCGGAAAAGTATTTAGCAGGAAAGAGACAGTTGAGAAACAATGGCAGATATTTAAGAAAATGTTCATGATTCACAACAAAGACGTTGCAGTGAGGAAGAATGAGAAGGGCACAAACTGATCGTGGTTAAGGATAGCATCAACCTGAAAGCAAAAACATGTAATGTGGCAAAGAATAGTGGTAAAGCAGAGGACTGGGAAAGTGGACCTAATGGGCTTCAATCTAGAAGAACAGGGGCAGCAGATACATGAGAACATCATCACCTGCAAGTTCCCCTTCAAGTTACTTAACATCCTGACATGGAAATATATCACTGTTTCTTCACTGTCACTGGGTCAAAATCTTGGAATTCACAACATAACAGCATTGTGGGTCAGTCCACAGCATGGACAGCACAGCAGTTCAAAGGAAACTAAGGATGGGCAATAAATACTGGCCAGCTAGCAACACCCACATCCCATGAATAAATAGCAAAACTGTAGTGAGGATGGCCCAAGGAATTACGGAGGAGTATATGCAGGTTAAGAGAGTGGACAAAAACTTGGCAGGTGGAATTTAACGTGGGAAAATGTGAGTTATGTATTTTGGTAAAGGAGTTGAATATTATTTAAATGGGGAAAGACTACAGAAAATTACAACTTAAGGAATTTCAGGGTCCTCATGCAAGAATCACAAAAAAGTTGCATCCATGTTCAGTGGGTTAGCTGATTAGCTGGTTGTATAAAGTCCCCACTAAGGCGAACCGACCCCTCTGGCTTCAAAATCAGCACAATCACTGTTGCCCATTCTGCAAATTGCACTAGTTTGATCATTCATTTGCCATTCAACCTTCTAATGTTTGCCTCTACTTCTGCCTGTAAGGTCAATGGCACTGGGCAGGCCTTGCAGGATCAGGGAATTGCTTGCTGGTCAACATACAAGATGGCCATGGTTTCTTTGATAGTCCCTCGACCTTCCTAAAAAACATCAGGGTATTTAGTTAGGACTTCACTCAGGCAACCACATTTTCTAATCAAAAAATGTTTAGCCAACATAGGTGAATCTTTCTCACCCAATTTTGGCCCATCAAGCTTGGGTCCAAACCTTTTACTACAATCAGTGGTAACTGAACTAGCTGCTTCTCACAAAAGTTGTACCCTTAATCTGTAAAGATTACCCAGTATGGGTTCCAGTCTAGCCGAGGTAATGCACAAACTTAAGGGTGGAGCCCAAAGTGAATTTTGTTAAAGAGTCGTATTTTGGTAAAGGAGTTGAATATTATTTAAATGGGGAAAGACTACAGAAAATTACAACTTAAGGAATTTCAGGGTCCTCATGCAAGAATCACAAAAAAGTTGCATCCATGGTCAGTGGGTTAGCTGATTAGCTGGTTGTATAAAGTCCCCACTAAGGCGAACCGACCCCTCTGGCTTCAAAATCAGCACAATCACTGTTGCCCATTCTGCAAATTGCACTAGTTTGATCATTCATTTGCCATTCAACCTTCTAATGTTTGCCTCTACTTCTGCCTGTAAGGTCAATGGCACTGGGCAGGCCTTGCAGGATCAGGGAATTGCTTGCTGGTCAACATACAAGATGGCCATGGTTTCTTTGATAGTCCCTCGACCTTCCTAAAAAACATCAGGGTATTTAGTTAGGACTTCACTCAGGCAACCACATTTTCTAATCAAAAAATGTTTAGCCAACATAGGTGAATCTTTCTCACCCAATTTCGGCCCAACAAGCTTGGGTCCAAACCTTTTACTACAATCAGTGGTAACTGAACTAGCTGCTTCTCACAAAAGTTGTACCCTTAATCTGTAAAGATTACCCAGTATGGGTTCCAGTCTAGCCGAGGTAATGCACAAACTTAAGGGTGGAGCCCAAAGTGAATTTTGTTAAAGAGTCGTTCTGTGATCACTGAAATGGCCACGCCAGTATCAACATCCATTAGAACCGGGTGACCATTTAGCCAGATGCTTATTTTGATTGGTCGTGATTTGATGTTGCTGAGCAAGTTAACTGTTCCAAGCCAGATGTGGGTGGACTTTCCAGGATGTGCACACTCCTGGACACTGGCCTATGAGTTCTCTTTCTCTGTTTAGGCCTAGTGGGACTCCTTTGCTGTCTCAAGTCCACATACCAACAGCACCTACAATGGCTTGCTGGTGCAGATCCTGAAAATAATTTTAATCAAGCCTTGGCTTTGTTTTAGGGTTTTGCTGTAGGCTGACCTAGAGCCCCTCTATTCAGGATATGTCCTGCATGAAGCTATGCAATTTCCTTCACTCATGTGGTGTTCCCCAGGCTCAGTCAGACTGGCGAAGGTGTCCACTTCCATTGGAATACCCTGCAACTCAAACATCTACTTGCATTTTCCAATGATAAAGACAGTTGTAGTGCCTGTTTGAAGTCCAGTTGGGGTTCAGCTAGTAAGCAATTTTACATGGTTACATATTAATCCCAGATACCAAACGGTCTGTCAGAATCTCATTAAGGGTTAAACTAAAGTCACATGCCTCTGCCAGTTGTCTTAACCTCATCAAAAATCCCAAAACGGATTCATCTGGTTTAGAGGAGACTTGGGGTCATAATATTCCTTATCTAAATCTATCAACTCTTGAAAGGTTAGTGTCTGGTGCCTCAGGGTGAGGTTAGGCTGGCTCCTAATAACCAAAACGCTGTGGGTCCACAAGCTGTCAGAAGAATTACTTGTTGCTTCTCATCTGCCCCAATGTCGTTCGCTTGGGAAAATAATTCATTCTTTCCACATACTGGGCCCAGTTTTCGATGGCAGAATTGAATGAGTCAAGCTTCCCAAATAACAACATGATGCCAGAAATGCTTACCCCTACTCAAAGCTGACTGTTGTGAGTGAATTTCTTTAGCATTTACTTTTCTATCATCACAACTGGAATAACTCCACAGACGCCGGTATTTATACAGTGGAGAGTCCTTGACACTGATCCAGCCCCCTCAGAGCCAGCTCTCAGAGTGAACAGAATCACTGACACTCCTGTTTATGTCTGTCAGCCAGGGCCAGATGAACAGCCCCAATCAGAGAACTCGTATTCCATGAGGTTGGCTTGGCTGACCTCGTTGCCAGCTCTACACTCCCTCTGGACCCTTTTTCTGGAGGTGGAATCAGGGATGGAAGGATTTCCCATCCGCTAGTCACAGGTCACCATTTGAGCTAACATTATGGCCAATTACCATTGCAATAGAAATTTTCTACTTTGTTATTCATCCATAATGGTAGGCTAGCAGCTGGTGCCATTATATTAGTTGTACAGTTTTAAAAGTTGTTGAGAGGATTCACTCCCTCACTTGCAGTAGTGGGCTGCAACTTCTTCCGTGCTCCTTTGATCTGCCAGTTTCAAGAGTATGTCCAGTACTTTTAACTGGAGGTCAAGTTTGAACTTTAAGCAATAATTCAAAATTCCAGGAAATATCACTGCCAAGTGACTTTACACTCAATACAACCCCAACCCATGATGGGCTTTTGATGTGGTTGATGTAATGAGATCTGCTCAGCTACACATCACATCATGTGCACATTTTAATATGTGATTTAATTCTCAAAGAAACTTTTCATAAATGAATTCCTGCGATGGTCAGCTCTGGAACCAGTTGATTAAAAACACTAAAATAAAATAATGCAGACAGTGCAATGTTTGAATAAAAACAGAAAATGCTGGATTTGAGTTGAGAGAAGCAGAATTTATGCACCAGTAGCTTTTTCTTTTTGCTGCCTAGATTTTTCCTTTATCATAATGTTGATTTCACTAAGATAGAAATTGTCCAATTTTCTGGTAAATTATCTCATTGTATCTTGGAGACTGAGTCCAGGATTTAATGGGGGAGTGTGGGCGGGAAGATTACAGGCTTCTCGAATATTGATGGAGGAATTTGAAATGCTGTTGGGGAGGATAGGACAGGATGAGATTAGCAGGGTAGTAAGGTTAGAAATTTCAAGACTGGTAGTGTTTATATTTAGGACTCACCCTTTTATTATATACATGGTATTTTGAGTGTGTTTCCTGCAGCACAAAAGCACTCTCACTGGCTTTGACCATCTCAGTGAGACAATGTTTGTAGCAGGAACCCAAGGCTGGCATTAGGCCAACTATTTGTAAATACAAATTCTCGAATTGTATTTTACCAATGGAGCATGCAGCTCATTTACCACCAGAAGTCTAGCAAGCATCGAGAATCCCATTTTAAAACTTGATGTCAATCTATTGTATCCAAAAAATTACTCCCCAAAGTCTCAGGTGATTGCTCCATCGGCATCCATTGTTTGCTCTGCTCCTTCATTTTCTCAGCAGTTATACTAATTGTTCAATTATCAAAATTGTCCTCAACTGAATGTTCTTAGACTAGCACATTCCCAGGTCCAGGACTATGTGCTGAGGGATGCAATAAAGCTTGGGACAGCCACCCCATGAAAAGACCATAATGTACAATGGGGCTGGTAACTTATAAAAATCTTCAACTGTATGCTTG
Source organism: Chiloscyllium punctatum (assembly GCF_047496795.1). Lineage (NCBI taxonomy): Eukaryota > Metazoa > Chordata > Chondrichthyes > Orectolobiformes > Hemiscylliidae > Chiloscyllium > Chiloscyllium punctatum. The sequence goes on along the minus strand of NC_092747.1, from coordinate 59,413,724 downwards.
TTATTGAATGCAAGTAGTTAATGCTACAATTGAATTGAATTTAATTGAATTAGGTTTATTGTCATGTGCTCACATCAGTACAATGGAATGTTTATAAGTCATTACTTACAGCACCATCTTGGGTCCAAAAGTACAGAATCTTGGTACAAAGCAGAAAAACAAAGAAAACAACGTTTAAAAAGTTAAGCATTACAGTCATTTTTACTAAATAGTAGAAAAATAAAAAAATACAGTTAACAGTTCAGTACCGCAGTCCAAAAGCGCCTGGCAATACTAGGCTCGCACTCCACACAAGGGTTTGACCTTCCTCATTCTGGGCTTGATCTCGCCCCCCACCACCTTGGGCTACCTGCTCTTGTCAACTTGCCAGTTGCCAACACTGTCGCAGCCTAAGGGCTGTCTGCTCTCACCACTGCTCACCTTGGGCTGTGCTCCCACTCTCACCGCTGCTCACCTCGGACTGTGCTCCCACTCTCACCGCTGCTCACCTCGGGCTGTGCTTCCACTTTCACAGCTGGTCACCTTGGGCTTTCTGCTCCCGCACTCATCGCTGGTCACCTTGGGCTGTGCTCCCACTCTGATCGCTGGTCACCTTGGACTGTGCTCCCACTCTCACTGCTGGTCACCTTGGGCTGTGCTCCCACTCTCACTGTTGGTCACCTTGGGCTGTGCTCCCACTCTGCCTGCTGGTCACCTTGGGCTGTGCTCCCACTCTGCCTGCTGGTCACCTTGGACTGCTTGCTCCCACTCTCACGACTGATACCCTCGGGCTGCCTGCTCACACTCTCAATGCTGGTCACCTTGGACTGTCTGGTCCCACTCTCACCGCTGGTCACCTTGGGCTGTGCTCCCACTCTCACTGCTGGTCACATTGTGCTTTGATCCCACTCAAAATGCTGGTCACCTTGGGCGGTGCTCCCACACTCACTGCTGGTCACTTTGGGCTGCCTGCTCCCACTATCACTGCTGTTAACCTTGGGCTGCCTGCTCCCACTCTCACTTCTGGTCATCTTGGGCTGTCTGCTCCTGTTCTCCCCACTGGTTACCTTGGGCTGCCTGCTCCCACTCTCACTGCTGGTCACCTTGGGCTGTGCTCCCACTAGCACTGCTAGTCACCTTGGGCTGTCTGCTCCCACTCTCACTACTGGTTACCTTGGGCTGCCTGTTCCCACTCTCACTGCTGGTTTCCTTGAGCTGTCTGTTCCCACTCTCACTGCTGGTCACTTTGGGCTGCCTGCTCACACTATCACTTCTGGTCATTTTGGGCTGTCTTTTCCTATTCTCACCACTGGTTACCTTGGGCTGTCTGCTCCCAGTCTCACTGCTGGTCACCTTGGGCTATGCTACCACTCTGTCTCCTGGTCACCTTGGACTGTCTGCTCCCACTCTTACTGCTGACCACTCTGCCTCCTGGTCACCTTGGACTGTCTGCTCCTACTCTTACTGCTGGTCACCTTGGGCTGCCTGCTCCCACTCTCACTGCTGGTCACCTTGGACTGTCTGCTCCTACTCTTACTGCTGGTCACCTTGGGCTGTCTGCTCCCAGTCTCACTTCTGGTCACCTTCGGCTATGCTACCACTCTGCCTCCTGGTCACCTTGGACTGTCTGCTCCCACTCTCACTGCTGGTCACCTTGGACTGCCTGCTCCAACTCTCGCTGCTGGTCACCTTGGACTGCCTGCTCCCACTCTCACTGCTGGTCACCTTGGACTGCCTGCTCCCACTCTCCCTACTGGCCACCTTGGACTGTCTGCTCCCACTCTCCCTACTGTTCACCTTGGACTGCCTGCTCCCACTCTCCCTACTGGTCACCTTGGACTGCCTGCTCCCACTCTCCCTACTGGTCACCTTGGACTGTCTGCTCCCACTCCCTGCTGGTCACCTTGGACTGCCTGCTCCCACACTCACTGCTGGTCACCTTGGTCTGTGCTCCCACTCTCACAACTGATCACCTTGGGCTGCCTGCTAACACTCTCAAAGCTAGTCACCTTGGACTGCCTGCTCCCACTCTCACTGCTGGTCCCCTTGGACTGCCATCTCCCATTCTCACTGCTGGCCAGCTCAGGCTGTGCTCCCACTCTCACTGCTGGTAACCTTGTGCTGCCTCCTCCCACTCTTACTGTTGGTCACCTTGGGATGTCTGCACCCGATCTCACCACTGATCACCTTGGGCTGCCTGCTCCCACTCTCACTTCTGGTCATCTTGGTCTCTCTGCTCCTGATCTCACCACTGGTTACCTTGGGCTTTCTGCTCCCACTTTCACTGCTGGTCACCTTGGACTGTGCTCCCACTCTCACTGCTGGTCACCTTGGGCTGTGCTCCCACTCTCACTGCTGGTCACCTTGGACTGTCTGCTCCCACTCTCACTGTTGGTCACCTTGGGATGTATGCACCCTCTCTCACCACTGGTCACCTTGGGCTGCCTGCTTCCACTCTCACCACTGCTTACCTTGGACTGTCTGCTCCCACTCTCAGTGCTGGTCACCTTGGGCGGTGCTCCCACTCTCACTGCTGTTCGCCTTGGGCTGTCTGCTCCCACTTTCACTGCTGGTCACCTTGGGCTGTGCTCCCACTCTCACTACTCGCCACCTTGGACTGTCTGCTCTCACTCTCTGCTGCTCACCTTGGGCGGTGCTCCCACTCTCACTGCTGTTCGCCTTGGGCTGTCTGCTCCCACACTCACTGCTGGTAACCTTGGGCTGCCTGCTCCCACTCTCACGTTTGGTGATGTTGGGCTCTCTGCTCATGTTCTCACCTCTGGTTACTTTGTGCTGTCTGCTCCCACTTTCACTGCTGGTCACCTTGGGCTGTGCTCCCACTCTCACTACTCGCCACCTTGGACTGTCTGCTCTCACTCTCTGCTGCTCACCTTGGGCTGTGCTCCCACTCTCACTGCTGGTCACCTTGGGCTGCGCACCCACTCTCACTGCTGGTCACCTTGGGCTGCCATCTCCCAATCTCACTGCTGGTCACCTTGGGCTGTGCTCCCACTCTCACTGCTGGTCACCTTGGACTGTCTATTCCCAATTGCGTTGCTGGTCACCTTGAACTGCTTGCTCCCACTCTCACTGTTGGTCACCTTGAACTGCTTGCTCCCACTCTCACTGCTGGTCGCCTTGGGATGTCTGCACCCGCTCTCACCACTGGTCACCTTGGGCTGCCTGCTTCCACTCTCACTGCTGGTCACCTTGGGATACCCTCTCCCACTCTCACTGCTGGTCTCTCTGGGATTCCTGCTCCCACTCTCACTGCTGTTCCCCTTGGACTGCCTGCTCCAACTCTCACTGCTGGTCACCTTGGACTGCGTGCTCCCAATCTCACCACTGGCCACCTTGGACCATCTGCTCCCACTCTCTGCTGCTCACCTTGGACTGCCTGCTCACACAAATCCCGGCTGGTCACCTTGGACTGTGCTCCCACTCTCACTGCTGGTCACCTTGGACTGCCATCTCCCACTCTCACTGCTGGCCACCTTGGGCGGTGCTCCCACTCTCAAGACTGATCACCTTGGGCTGCCAGCTCACACTCTCACTGCTGGTCACCTTGGACTCTCTGCTCCCACTCTCACCGCTGGTCACCTTGTGCTGCCATCTGCCACTCTCACTGCTGGCCACCTTGGGCGGTGCTCCCACTCTCACTGCTGGTTGCCTTGGGCTGTCTGCTCCCACTCTCACTTCTGGTCATCCTAGGCTGTCCTCTCCTGTTCTTACCACTGGTCACCTTGGGCTGTCTGCTCCCACTCACACTGCTGCTCACCTTGGGCTGTGCTCCCACTCTGCCTGCTGGTCACCTTGGACTGCCTACTCCCACTCTCACTGTTGGTCACCTTGGGCTGTCTGCTCCCAATCTCACTGCTGGTCAACTTGGGCTGTGCTCCCACTCTGCCTGCTGGTCACCTTGGACTGCCTGCTTCCACTCTCACTGTTGGTCACCTCGGACTGCCTGCTCCCACACTCACTGCTGGTCACGTTGGGCTGCCTGCTCCCACACTCACTGCTGGTCACCTTGGTCTGTGCTCCCACTCTCACCACTGGTCACCTTGGGCTGCCTGCTCCCACTCTCACTGCTGGTCACCTTGGTCTTTGCTTCCACTCTCACCACTCGTCACCTTGGGCTGCCAGCTCCCACTCTCACTGCTGGTCACCTTGGACTGCCTATTCCCAATCTCACTGCTGGTCACCTTGGATTGCCTGCTCACACTCTCACTGTTGGTCACCTTGGGCTATCTGCTCCCAATCTCACTGCTGGTCACCTTGGGCTGTGCTCCCACTCTGCCCTGGCCATCTTGGGCTATGCTCACACTCTCACTGCTGGTCACCTTGGGCTGCCTGCTTCCACTCTCACCACTGGCCACCTTGGGCTATGCTCCCACTCTCATTGCTGTTCTCCTTGGGCTATGCTCCCACTTTCACTGCTGGTCACCTTGGACTGCCTGCTCCCACTCTCACAGCTGGTCGCCTTGGGCTGTCTGCTCCCACTCTCACTGCTGGTCACCTTGGTCTTTGCTTCCACTCTCACCACTCGTCACCTTGGGCTGCCAGCTCCCACTCTCACTGCTGGTCACCTTGGACTGCCTATTCCCAATCGCATTGCTGGTCACCTTGGATTGCCTGCTCACACTCTCACTGTTGGTCACCTTGGGCTGTGCTCCCACTCTGCCCTGGTCACCTTGGGCTGCCTGCTCCCACTCTCACTGCTGGTCGCCTTTGGATGTCTGCTCCCACTCTCATGCTGGCCACCTTGGGCTATGCTCACACTATCACTGCAGGTCACCTTGGACTGCCTATTCCCACTCTCACTCCTGGCCACCTTGGACTGTCTGCTCCCACTCTCACTGCTGGACCACCCTTGGTCTGTGCTTCCACTCTCACCACTGGTCACATTGGGCTGCCATCTCCCACTCACACTGCTGGTCACCTTGGGCTGTGCTCCAACTCTCGCTGCTGGTCACCTTCGGCTGCCCATTCCAAATCTCACTGCTGGTTACCTTGGACTGCCTGCTCCCACTCTCACAGCTGGTCGCATTGGTCTGTCTGCTCCCACTCTCACTGCTGGCCACCTTGGACTGCCTGCTTCCACTCTCACCATTGGTTACCTTGGGCTGCCCGCTCCCACTCTGACTGCTGGTCACCTTGGACTGCCTATTTCCAATCGCATTGCTGGTTACCTTGGACTGCCTGCTCCCAATCTCTCTGCTGGTCTTCTTGGGCTGCCTGCTCCTACTTTCACTGCTGTTCTCCTTGGGCTATGCTCCCACTTTCACTGCAGGTCACCTTGGACTGTGCTTCCACTCTCACCACTGGTCACATTGGGCTGCCATCTCCTACTCTCACTGCTGGTCACCTTGGGCTGTGCTCCCACTCTCACTGCTGGTCGCCATGGGCTGTCTGCTCCCACTCACACTGCTGATCACCTTGGACTGCCTGCTCCCACTCTCACTGCTGGTCACCTTGGTCTGTGCTCCCACTCTCACCACTGGTCACCTTCGGCTGCCCATTCCAAATCTCACTGCTGGTCACCTTGGACTGCCTGCTCCCACTCTCACAGCTGGCCACCTTGGACTGCCTGCTCCCACTCTCACCATTGGTTACCATGGGCTGCCCGCTCCCACTCTGACTGCTGGTCACCTTGGACTGCCTGTTCCCAATCTCACTGTTGGTCACCTTGGGCTGTGCTCCCACACTCACTGGTGGTCACTTTGGGCTGCCTGCTCCCACTATCACTGCTGGTTACCTTGGGCTGTCTGCTCCTACTCTCACTGCTGGTCACCTTGGGCTGTGCTCCCACTATCACTGCTGGTCACCTTGGGCTGTCTGCTCCCACTCTCACTACTGGTTACCTTGGGCTGCCTGCTCCCACTCTCACTGCTGGTCACCTCGGACTGCTTGCTCCCACTCTCACTGCTGGTCACCTCGGACTGCCTGCTCCCACTCACACTGCTGGTCACCTTGGGCTGCCTGCTCCCACTCTCACTTCTGGTCATCTTGGGCTGTCTGCTCCTGTTCTCACCACTGGTTACCTTGGGCTGTCTGCTCCCACTCTCACTGCTGGTCACCTTGGGCTGTCTGCTCCCACTCTCACTACTGGTTACCTTGGGCTGCCTGCTCCCACTCTCACTGCTGGTCACCTCGGACTGCTTGCTCCCACTCTCACTGCTGGTCACCTCGGACTGCCTGCTCCCACTCACACTGCTGGTTACCTTGGGCTGTGCTCCCACTCTCACTGCTGGTCATCTTGGGCTGCCTGCTCCCACTCTCACTGCTGGTCACCTTGGGATGCCTGCTCCCACTCTCACTGCTGGTCTCTCTGGGCTTCCTGCTCCCACCCTCACTGCTGGTCACCTTGGACTGCCTGCTCCCACTCTCACTGTTGGTCACCTTGGGCTGTTTTCTCCCAATCTCACTGCTGGTCACCTTGGGCTGTGCTCCCACTCTGCCTGCTGGTCACCTTGGACTGTCTGCTCCCACTCTTACTGCTGGTAACCTTGGGCTGCCTGCTCCCACTATCACTGCTGGTCACCTTGGGCTGTCTGCTCCCACTCTCACTGCTGGTCACCTTGTGCTGCCATCTGCCACTCTCACTTCTGGTCATCCTGGGCTGTCCTCTCCTGTTCTCACCACTGGTTACCTTGGGCTGTCTGCTCCCACTCACACTGCTGCTCAACTTGGGCTGTGCTCCCACTCTCACTGCTGGTCACCTTGGGCTGTGCTCCCACTCTCACTGCTGGTCACCTTGGGCTGCCTGCTCCCACTCTCACTGCTGGTCAACTTGGTCTGTGCTCCCACTCTCACCACTGGTCACCTTGGGCTGCCTGCTCCCACTCTCACTGCAGGTCACCTTGGACTGCCTGCTCTCACTCTCACAGCTGGTCGCCTTGGGCTGTCTGCTCCCACTCTCACTGCTGGTCATCTTGGTTTGTGCTCCCACTCTCACCACTGGTCACCTTGGGCTGCCAGCTCCCACTCTCACTGCTGGTCACCTTGGACTGCCTATTCCCAATCGCATTGCTGGTCACCTTGGATTGCCTGCTTCCACTCTCACCACTGGCCACCTTGGGCTATGCTCACACTCTCTCTGCTGGTCACCTTGGGTTGCCTGCTCCTACCTTCACTGCTGTTCTCCTTGGGCTATGCTCCCACTTTCACTGCAGGTCACCTTGGACTGCCTATTCCCACTCTCACTGCTGGCCACCTTGGACTGCCTGCTCCCACTCTCACTGCTGGTCACCTCGGACTGCCTGCTCCCACTCTCACTGCTGGTCATCTTGGGCTGCCTGCTCCCAATCTCAGTGCTGGTCACCTTGGGCTGTGCTCCCACTCTGCCTCCTGGTCACCTTGGACTGTCTGCTCCCACTCTTACTGCTGGTAACCTTGGGCTGCTTGCTCCCACTCTGGTCATCCTGGGCTATCTGTTCCTGTTCTCACCACTGGTTACCTTGGGCTGTCTGCTCCCACTCTCACTGCTGGTCACCTTGGGCTGTGGTCCCACTCTCACTGCTGGTCCCTTTGACTGTCTGCTCCCACTCGCACGACTGATCACCTTGGGCTGCCTGCTCACACTCTCAAAACTCGTCACCTTGGTATGCCTGCTCCAACTCTCACTGCAGGTCTCTCTGGGCTGCCTGCTCCCACTCTCACCACTGGTCACCTTGGGCTCACTGCTCCCACTCTCACTGCTGGTCACCTTGGACTGCCTACTCCCACTCTCACTGCTCACCCCTTGGGCTGTGCTCACACTCTCACTGCTCCCACTCTCACTTCTGGTCACCTTGAGCTGCCTGTTCCCTCTCTCACTTCTGCTCTCTCTGGGCTGCCTGTTTCCACTCTCACTGCTGGTCACCTTGGGCTGTCTGCTCCCACTCTCACTGCTGGTAACCTTGGGCTGCCTGCTCCCACTCTCACTTCTGGTCATCCTGGGCTGTCCTCTCCTGTTCTCACCACTGGTTACCTTGGGCTGTCTGCTCCCACTCACACTGCTGCTCACCATGGGCTGTGCTCCCACTCTGCCTGCTGGTCACCTTGGACTGCCTACTCCCACTCTCACTGTTGGTCACCTTGGGCTGTCTGCTCCCAATCTCACTGCTGGTCAACTTGGGCTGTGCTCCCACTCTGCCTGCTGGTCACCTCGGACTGCCTACTCCCACTCTCACTGCTGGTCACCTTGGACTGCCTGCTCCCACTCTCACTGCTGGTTATCTTGGTTTGTGCTCCCACTCTCACCACTGGTCACATTGGGCTGCCATCTCCCACTCTCACTGCTGGTCACCTTGGGCTGTGTTCCCACTCTCACTGCTAGTCACCTTGGGCTGCCTGCTCCCAATCTCACTGCTGGTCACCTTTGGCTGTCTGCTCCCATTCTCACCACTGGTTACCCTGGCCTGTCTGCTCCCACTCTCACTGCTGGTCATCTTGGGCTGTGTTCCCACTCTCACTGCTGCTCTCTCTGGGCTGCCTGCTCTCACTCTCACTGCTGGTCACCTTGGACTACCTGCTCCCACTCTCACTACTGCTCACCTTGGGCTGCCATCTCCCACTCTCAGTGCTGGTCACCTTGGGCTGTGCGCCCTCACTTACTGCTAGTCACCTGTGGCTGTGCTCCCACTCTCACCGCTGGTCAACTTGGGCTGTCTGCTCCCACTCTCACTGCTGGTCAACTTAGGCTGTCTACTGCCACTCTCACTGTTGGTCAACTTGGGCTGTCTGCTCCCACTCTCACCACTGGTCACCTTGGGCTGTGCTCCCACTCTCACTGCTGGTCACCTTGGGCTGCCTGCTCCCACTCTCACTGCTGGTTACCTTGAGCTGTCTGTTCCCACTCTCACTGCTGCTCTCTCTGGGCTGCCTGTTTCCACTCTCAACGTTGGTCACCTTGGACTACCTGTTCCCACTCTTACTGCTGCTCTATCTGGGCTGCCTGTTTCCACTCTCAACGTTGGTCACCTTGGACTACCTGCTCCCGCTCTCACTTCTGGTCACTTTGGACTGCCTTCACCCACTCTCACTGTTGGTCCCCTTGGGCTGTGCTCCCACTCTCACTGCTGGTCACCTTGGGCTGTGCTCCCACTCTCACTGCTGGTCACCTTGGGCTTCCTGCTCCCACTCTCATTGCTGGTCACCTTGGGCTGTGCTCCCACTCTCACTGCTGGTCACCTTGGGCTGTCTGCTCCCACTCTCACTGCTGGTCATCTTGGGCTGTGTTCCCACTCTCACTGCTGGTCAATTTGGGCTGTGCTCCCACTCTCACTGCTGGTTACCTTGGGCTGTATGCTCCCAATCTCACTGCTGGTCACCTTGGGCTGTGCTCCCACTCTCACTGCTGGTCACCTTGGGCTGCCTGCTCCCATTCTCACTAATGGCCACCTTGGGCTGCCTGCTCCCACTCTCACTGCTGGTGAACTTGAGCTGTCTGTTCCCTCTCACACTGCTGCTCTCTCTGGGCTGCCTGTTTCCACTCTCAACATTGGTCACCTTGGACTACCTGCTCCCACTCTCACTGCTAGTCACCTTGGGCTGTGCTCCCACTCTCACCACTGGTCACCTTGGGCTGCCTGCTCCCTCTCTTACTGCTGGTTTCTTTGAGCTGTCTGTTCCCACTCTCCTCGCTGGTTACTTTGAGTTGTCTGCTCCCACTCTCACTACTGGTGACCTTGGACTGCCTGCTCCCACTCTCACCTCTGGTCACCTTGGGCTGCCTGCTCCCACTCTCACCACTGATCACATTCGGCTCTCTGCTCCCACTCTCACTGCTAGTCACCTTGGGCTGTTCTCCCACTCTCACTACTGGTTACCTTGGGCTCTCTGTGCCCACTCTCAGTGCTGGACTCCCTGGGCTGTCTGCTCCCACTCTCACTGCTGGTCACCTTGGACTGCCTGCTCCCACGCTCAACGCTGGTCACCTTGGGCTGTCCTCCCACTCTCAATGCTGGTGACCATGGGCTGCCTGCTCGCACTCACACTACTGGTAACCTTGGGCTGCCTTCTCCCACTCTCACCACTGTTTACTTTGAGCTGTTTGCTCCCACTGTCACTGCTGGTGACCTTGGGCTGCCTGTTCCCTCTCTCACTGTTGGTCACTTTGGTCACCTGCTCCCGCTCTCATTGCTGGTCACCTTTGGTTGTGCTCCCACTCTCACTTCTGATCACCTTGGACTGTCTGCTCCCACTCTCACAGCTGGTTACCCTGGACTGCCTGCTCCCACTCTCACTTCTAGTCACCTTGGCCTGTGCTCCCACTCTCACTGCTGGTCACTTTGGACTGCCTGCTCCCATGCTCAACGCTGGTCACCTTGGGCTGTCTGCTCCCACTCTCACTCCTGGTTACCATGAACTGTCTGATCCCACTCTCACTGCTGGTCACCTTGGGCTATGCTCCCACTCTCACTACTGGTCACCTTGAGCTGTCTGTTCCCACTTTCACTGCTGCTATCTCTGGGCTGCCACTTTCCACTCTCATCGCTGGTCACCTTGGACTACCTGCTCCCACTGTCACGTCTGGTCACCTTGGGCTGCCTGCTCCCACTCTCACTGCTGGTCACCTTGTGCTGTGCTCCCACTCTCACTGCTGGTCCCTTTGGGCTGTGCTCCCACTCTCACTGCTGGTCACCTTGTACTGCCTGCTCCCACTCTGACCGTTGGTCACCTTGGGCTGTCTGCTCCCACTCTCACTGCTGGTCACCTTGTGCTGTGCTCCCACTCTCACTGTTTGTGACCTTGGGCTGTCTGCTCCCACTCTCACTGCTGGTCACCTTGTGCTATGCTCCCACTCTCACTGTTTGTGACCTTGGGCTGTCTGCTCCACTCTCACTGCTGGTCACCTTGGACTGTCTGCTCCCGTTCTCACCACTGTTTTCCTTGGGCTCCCTGCTTCCACTATCACTGCTGGTCACCTTGGGCAGTGCTCGCACTCTCACTGCTAGTCAACTTGGGCTGTGCTGGATTAGTGGTGCTGGAAGAGCACAGCAGTTCAGGCAGCATCCAAGTAGCTTCGAAATCGAAGCTACTTGGATGCTGCCTGAACTGCTGTGCTCTTCCAGCACCACTAATCCAGAATCTGGTTTCCAGCATCTGCAGTCATTGTTTTTACCAACTTGGGCTGTGCTCCCACTCTCACTGCTTGTCACCTTGGGCTGCCTGCTTCTACTCTCACTGCTGGTTACCTTGAGTTTTCTATTCCCACTCTCACTGCTGGCCACGTTGGGCTGCCTGCTCCCACTCTCAGCGCTGATCACCTTGGGCTGCCTATTGGAGTTGGATTAGGCTACCTAAGAGAGCAACATTCACAATCGAGAAAAGTTTTGTATAAGTGCAATTTTTATAATGAGTAGTTTGGAATGTAGTGTACTGTATTTTTAGATATTTTATGAATAAAGTATACCTTTGCCAGAAGAAGTCCAAGTAACAGTAATGTCAAGATTCCTGCTGATCATTCGCCTTTATAATGAATTATATCATTATTCTCATCCTTTTTTATACTGGAGTAATTTTCTCTTTCTTTCTCTCTCTGTCTCTCTCTGGTGTTAGAGGTGTTTGCTCATTTCTCAGATCATTCCTATAGGTACTGATTACCATTTGGTATTTTACCCATTTGTCATTTGCACATGAGCGCACACCGTGGGTTGGCTTTTTATCAACAGGAAGCACTGGAGCCACACTTAATCTTGGTAACACTTTCTCTCTACTTGCATACACATCCACCAGGGTCACTGACAATGGTGTGGAACAGGAAAGCTGATTTCTAAGGCCATTGTGCCAACTCATCATTGCCCAACATAAGATTAGCTTACCCCATACAGATAAACCATCCTAGTCTGTATAGTTCAGTCATTCACTGAAAAAAATCACAAACATGCCAGCAAGTGTACTCTAAGAGCAACTAACCCCAATAAGTACTTGCAGGACCTTCCATTTTACACAGCATTTTGATTCATCAGAATGCCTTACAAAATTCCTTATTGTGGAGGTGATGTCTAATAGTTTTAGACCTTCAAGAGTATATCTGTCTCAGTTTTCAAAGATCTTTTGCAAAATTAATTAATGGAAATGCTGATACTCTAAGATTTTGATCCTGCAATACTCGCAAGGTCCACTTATCACAGAATCCATGCTATAGCATTGATTCCCATCTCTGAGCACATTTCCTTTTAGTGAAACTGCCCACTGGAAAAATGAAATTGGTGTAGTTGGCTGGCTGTGCAACATTGTGGTATACAAGAATTTATCATTGTATCATCATGAATTTTTAAAGTTAGTCTATTGTTTTATTCTCTTTTTTATATAACATAGTACACTAAATCTCCTTAGACATGATAGTAAAGTTGTACCATTGTTGCAGATCTAATAGGTTCCCCTTTTCAGTAGATTTATTCTGTCTATGCACTATTTTCTTGCTCCTGAAAACAACTCTCCTGTTCTTTGTTTTGTAAAATACAGATTTGGCATGGGTCCAATCCCACAGAAACTACTACTGAGATGAATCACTTCCATTTTATATTCTATCAGGAACTCATTTGCTTCCCCTTTCTCCACTGGCAAAAAGTTTTTTTTTAATGTAATTACTCAATCAACTTTTTTTTTGCATTCAGCTGCAAGGTTAAATTAGTACACCACATCTCTGGGAGTTCTTTTTACTATATTAAGAAAGAAAATGTATTGTCAATATCTCTAAGAGTAAGTACTTTAAGTCTCTTCACCCAGTGTACATATCAAATAATTAAGAGGTCAGTGCACCTGATCACAGCATTCTCAATGTATTGACCATTTTGACTGGAAAATCAGACTGTAGCAAATCCAGAGCACAGTGAATTCAGAGTACTGAACTTTCCACCTATTGTCTTTTCTGGACTCCAGCAAATGGGATTATTTCCAGGTATTGGAACGTTATTGCATTACACTCTATTACTATGCTCACTTTTATCTTTAGTAATCCTACAGTTAGTGGATTATGCTGCATGGCTTGAGAGGGCGCATATTGCCCCAGAAGACAGTCTAGAAAAATAGGTGAGCATCATCACTACTTTGCAAAAAAGCAGTTTTTGTGGTTACTAAAGTCAGAATTATGAGGAACTACCAATCTTCAGACTTACTTTCTATATTAAATCCTCACCAGTCATATACAGCACAAATTTAAAGCAAGGTAAAGCTCCCAATTTGTTCCTACCCCAGTGAACTGATCCTTTCTACCTCAACTGTGTTTTTGCCTCCCCTTGCTCAATCTCTGCCCACCTATACCTGTGCTACTTCTGAAGTCAGCACTTCAAGTTTTCAGCTTTTGGCTCGAGCTAACTCCTTTTCACAATGTTGTCCAACCCCTTCACACTTCAATTCCTACCGGACAGTCTGAGAGATCTCTGTTTCTTCTTTGAAAGGAGGTCAAACCAGTCCAAGTCCACTTCCCTCCTCCTGCCTGAATATGGAACAATTCTCCTTCAACTACACTCACTTTCTTCAAATGTAAAGCTGTTGTTATGTTTATCAGCATGGGCCCTGGCTATACTTGCTTTTCTATGGGATACGTGAAGGTTTCCTTATCCACTTAGGTTCCTCTCCATCAGCACTTTTCTGATCAATGATATATTGGTCCCAGCTCTCATCCTGAATTGAAAAATCTCATCGGCTTTACCTCTGATTCCCTTCACACATTCAATCTCTAACTTTTTTTTTCCTTCTTGACATGGAGTCAAAGAGACATAGAGCTGTACAGCATGGAAACAGACCCTTCAGTCCAACCTGTCCATGCTGACCAGATATCCCAACCCAATCTAGTCCCACCTGCCAGGACCCGGCCCATATCCCGCCAAACCCTTCCTATTCATATACCCATCCAAATGCCTCTTAAGTGTTGCAATTGTACCAGCCTGCACCACATCCTCTGGCAGCTCATTCCATACACGTACCACCCTCTGTGTGAAAAAGTTGCCTCTTAGGTCTCTTTTATATCTTTTCCCTCTCACCCTAAACCTATGCCCTCTAGTTCTGGACTTCCCAACCCCAGGGAAAAGCCTTTGTCTATTTATCCTATCCATGACCCTCATAATTTTGTAAACTTCTATAAGGTCACCCCTCAGCCTACGACACTCCAGGGAAAACAGCCCCAGCCTGTTCAGTCTCTCCCTGAAGCTCAGATCCTCCAACCCTGGCAACATCCTTGTAGATCTATTCTGAACTCTTTCAAGTTTCACAACATCCTTCCGATAGGAAGGAGACCAGAATTGCACACAATATTCCAACAGTGGCCTAACCACTGTCCTGTACAGCCACAACATGACCTCCCAATTCCTGAACTCAATACTCTGACCAATAAAGGAAAGCATTCCCAATGCCTTCTTCACTATCCTATCTACCTGCGACTCCACTTTCAAGGAGCTATGAACCTGCACTCCAAGGTCACTTTGTTCAGCACCACTCCCTAGGAACTTACCATTAAGTGTATAAGTCCTGCTAAGATTTGCTCTCCCAAAATGCAGCACCTCACATTTATCTGAATTAAACTCCATCTGCCACTTCTCAGCCCATTGGCCCATCTGGTTAATATCCTGTTGTAATCTAAGGTAACCCTCTTCGCTGTCCACTACACCTCCAATTTTGGTGTCATCTGCAAACTTACTAACTATACCTCTTATGCTCGCATCCAAATCATTTATGTAAATGACAAAAAGTAGAGGGCCCAGCACCGATCCTTATGCCACTCCACTGGTCACAGGCCTCCAGTCTGAAAAACAACCCTCCACCACCACCCTCTGTCTTCTACCTTTGAGCCAGTTCTGTACCCAAATGGCTAGTTCTCCCTGTATTCCATGAGATCTAACCTTGCTAATCATCCTCCCATGGGGAACCTTGTCGAACGCCTTACTGAAGTCCATATAGATCACATCTACTGCTCTACCCTCATTGATCTTCTTTGTTACTTCTTCAAAAAACTCAATCAAGTTTGTGAGACATGATTTCCCACGCACAAAACCATGTTGACTATCCCGAATCAGTCCTTGCCTTTCCAAATACATGTACATCCTGTCCCTCAGGATTCCCTCCAACAACTTGCCCACCACTGAGGTCAGGCTCACTGGTCTATAGTTCCCTGGCTTGTTCTTACCACCCTTCTCAAACAGTGGCACCACGTTTGCCAACCTCCAGTCTTCCGGCACCTCACCTGTGACTATCGATGATACAAATATCTTAGCAAGAGGCCCAGCAGTCACTTATCTAGCTTCCCAAAGAGTTCTCGGGTACACCTGATCAGGTCCTGGGGATTTATCCATCTTTAACCATTTCAAGACATCCAAAATTTCCTCCTCTGTAATCTGGACATTTTGCAAGATGTCACTATCTATTTTCCTACAGTCTATATCTTCCATATCCTTTTCCACAGTAAATACTGATGCAAAATATTCATTTAGTATCTCCCCCATTTTCTGTGGCTCCACACAAAGTCTGCCTTGCTGACTTTGAGGGGCCCTATTCTCTCCCTAGTCACCCTTTTCTCCTTAATATATTTGTAAAAACCCTTTGGATTCTCCTTAATTCTATTTTCCAAAGCTATCTCATGTACCTGTTTTGCATTCCTGATTTCCCTCTTAAGTATACTCCTACTTCCTTTATACTCTTCTAAGAATTCACTTGATCTGTCCTGTCTATACCTGACATATGCTTCCTTCCTTTTCTTAACCAAACCCTCAATTTAGTCATCCAGCATTCCCTATACCTACCACCCTTTCCTTTCACCCTGACAGGAATATACTTTCTCTGGATTCTTGTTATCTCATTTCTGAAGGCTTCCCATTTTCCAGCCGTCCCTTTACCTGCGAACATCTGCCTCCAATCAGCTTTTGGAAGTTCTTACCTAATATCATCAAAATTGGCCTTTCTCCAATTTAAAACTTCAACTTTTAGGTCTGATCTATCCTTTTCCATCACTATTTTAAAACAAATAGAATTATGGTCGCTGGCCCCAAAGTGCTTCCCCACTCAGTCACCTGCCCAGTCACCTGCCCTGCCTTATTTCCCAAGAGTAGGTCAAGTTTTGCACCTTCTCTAGTAGGTACGTCCACACATTGAATCAGAAAATTGTCTTGTACACAATTAAGAAATTCCTCTCCATCTAAACCTTTAGCACTATGGCAGTCCCAGTCGATGTTTGGAAAGTTAAAATCCCCTACCATAACCATCATATTATTCTTACAGATCTCCTTACAAGTTTGTTTCTCAATTTCCCTCTGACTACTTGGGGGTCTATAATACAATCCCAATAAGGTGATCATCCCTTTCTTATTTCTCAGTTCTACCCAAATAATTTCCTTCGATGTATTTCCAGGAATATCCTCCCTCAGCACAGCTGTAATGCTATCCCTTATCAAAAGTGCCACTCCTCCTCCTCTTTTGCCTCCCTTTCTATCCTTCCTGTAGTATTTGTATCCTGGAACATTCATCTGCCAGTCCTGCCCATCCCTGAGCCATGTTTCTGTAATTGCTATGATATCCCAGTCCCATGTTCCTAATCATGCCCTGAGTTCATCTGCCTTCCCTGTTAGGCCGCTTGCATTGAAATAAATGCAGTTTAATTTATTAGTCCTACCTTGTCCCTGCCTGCCTTGACTGTTTGACTCACGTCTGTTCTCAGCTGTACCCATCTCAGATCGATCTCTTTCCTCACTATCTCCCTGGGTCCCACCCCCCACCTTACTAGTTTAAATCCTCCCAAGCAGTTCTAGTAAATTTCCCTGCCAGTATATTAGTCCCCTTCCAATTTAGGTGCAATCCGTCCTTCTTGTTCAGGTCACTTCTACCCCAAAAGAGATTCCAACGATCCAAAAATGTGAATCCTTCTCCAATACACCAGCTCCTCAGCCATGCATTCATCTGCTCTATTCTCCTATTCCTGCCCTCACTAGCTCGTAGCACCGAGAGTACTAACCTTGAGGACCTCCTTTTTAAATTTATGCCTAACTCTTTCTAATCTCACTTCAGAATCTCAACCTTTTCCCTTCCAATGTCGTTGGTTCCAATGTGGACAATGACATCCTGCTGGCCGCTCTCCGCCGTGAGAACATTCTGCACCCTCTCGGAGACATCCTTGATCCTGGCAGCAGTGAAACAACACATCATTCTGCTTTTTCCTCTGCTGGCCACAGAAACATCTGTCTGTACCCCTGACTACAGAATCCCCTAACACAATTGATCATTTGGAAGCCGACTCACATCAACTAGTTCCATTTCTGGGATTAGGCTATCAACTAATATTCACTACAAAATCCATGGACCTCAAAGCTAATATCGGTACCTACCCTTACATTCTGCTTTCTGTAAGGACAATTCCATTCTCCAAGTTTATCTGTCTCTTTCATACTTCTCTACCAAAACTTCCAATCTGCCTTCCTTTTGCTTTAATAAAGTTCTCTTATTTGTAATCATGTTCAAATGATTTTACACAACTCTGCTCTTCCCCATCTGAAAACCTTGATAAAGTCACCATTATTCTCACCTTCCATTCCAGCAGCCTCCTATTCAATAGACTATCCTCCACCATTTCTGTCACTTCCAGCTCAATGCTACCACCAAACACAACCTCCCCCTGCCCTCCCCTCTGAGCATTTTAAAGGGTTTGCTTTCTTTGTGACTCCTTTGTTCACTCCTCCGTCACTCTCAATACTGTTCCCTATGTCACCTTGCCATGCAAGTGCAGAGATGCAACCAGCACTCACTCTAACTATTTTTTTCCAGCTACACAAGCCCCAAGGTTCATGTGCAACAGTGTTTTCCCGAACCAGAAAACAACGCTGCAATCAGCATGCTGACCTAATTGCAGTGTGCACACAACTTAGAGGAAACATGGGATGTAACATTGAATATTTATAATCTATATTAATTACTTGGATGACAGAACTAAATGCACTATTGCCAAGTTTGCAGATGACACAAAAGTTGACAGGAAGTCAAATAGTAACGATAGCACAAGGATTCTATGAAGAGATATAGACAGGTTAAGCAAGTGGACAAAACATGGGAGATAGAATATTATGTGGGAAAACATGAGCTTATGCACTTTGGCAGGAAGAATAGAAGAGCTGAATATTATTTAAATTGGAAAAGACTGCAGAAATTTGGGTCACTGAAGGATTTTGGGGTCCTCATACTTCCAAAAGATCTTTGATAAGCTGCCTCACGGGAGGATGCTGAGCGAGGTGAGGGCCCATGGTGTTCGAGGTGAGCTACTGGCATGGATTGAGGATTGGCTGTCTGACACAAGGCAGAGAGTTGGGATAAAAGATTCTTTTTTCAGAATGGCAGCTGGTGACAAATGGGGTCCCCCAGGGTTCAGTGTTGGGGCTGCAGCTGTTCACTTTATATATTAATGATCTGGATGAAGGGACTGGGGGCATTCTGGTGAAGTTCACCAATGATACGAAGTTAGATAGATAGGCAGGTAGTACTGAGGAGGGAGGGAGGCTGCAGAAAGATTTAGTCAGTTTAGGAGAGTGGTCCAGGAAATGGCTGATGAAATTTAACATGAGCAAATGCGAGGCCTTGAACTTTGGAAAAATGAATACAGGCATGGACTATTTTCTAAATAGTGAGAAAATTCATAAAGCCAAAGTACAAAGGGATCTGGGAGTGCTAGTCCAGGATTCTCCAAAGGTTGATTTGCAGATTGAGTCCGTGATTAAGAAAGTGAATGTAATGTTGTCATTTATCTCAAAAGGGTTGGAATATAAAAGCAGCGATGTGCTTCTGAGACTTTACAAAGCTCTAGTTGGGCCCCATTTAGAATACAGTGTCCAATTTTTGGCCCCATACCTCAGGAAGGACATACAGGCACTGGAGTGTGTCCAGCGGAGATTCACATGGATGATTTCTGGAATGCTAGACCTAACATGTAATGATGGGCTGAGGATCCTGGAATTGTATTCATTAGAAGGTTGAGGGGAGATCGAATAGAAACTTACAAGATAATGCATGGCTTAGAAAAGGTGGAGGCTGGAAGGTTATTTCGGTTAGGTGGGGAGATTAGGACCCGTGGGCAGCCTTAGAATTAGAGGGGGTCAATTTAGAACGGAAATGAGGAGACATTTCTTCAGTCAGAGAGTGGTGAGCCTGTGGAATTTATTGTCATGGAGCGCAGTGTAGGCCAGGACATTGGGTGTCTTCAAGGCAGAGATTGATAATTTCTTGAGCTCGCAAGGAATTAAGGGCTACAGGGAGAGTGTGGCTAAGTGGAATTGAAAAGCCCATCAGCCATGATTAAATGGTGGAGTGGACTCAATGTGCCAAATGGCCTTGCTTTCATGTCTACATCATATGGTCTTATGGTCTAATCAAGAAACCTGGCAGTCAGCTTGAGCTGGTGATAGGGAAGGCATGTGGACTGTTTGGCCTTTATTTGAAAGGGAAAGGAGTATAAAAATGGGGAGGTCTTGCTAAAACCATAAAGTGCACTTGTCAGCCTAAAGTTGAATTACTGTGAACATTTTTAGTTCATTTATCTGAGCAAAGCAATGGAGGTCGTCCAGAGAAGGTTCACTGAATCAATCCCAGGTACGGTGTCTGTGAGGGTTTCCTCCCACAGTCCAAAGATATGCATGTTAGGTGTACTAGCCATTGTAAATTGTCCAGGGATATGTAGTTTGGATGGATTAGCCATGGGAAATGCAATGTTATAGGTATAGAGTAGGAGGTGAGTCTGCGTGAGATGCTGTTTGGAGGGTCAGTGTGGACACGATGGGTCGAATGGTCTGCTTCCACACTGTATGGATTTGATGACTCTATGGAGGAATTCTGTTTTGAGGATGGGTGAGTAGATTGGACTTGTATTGATTGAGTTTTAAGAATGAGAGGAGAACTGATTGAAACATATGAGATTCATAGGGGGCTTGACAGGGTTGATATAGAGATCAGAGATTGATCAGAGCAGGGGGTCACCCTTTCAGGCAGAAAAGACGAAGGTTTTATTTCTCTCACAGAGTGGTGAATCCATAGAATTCTTTACAGCAGAAGGCTGTCAATGTTGGATCATTAAATATATTTAAGGCCATGATAGGTGGATTTCTAATCAGCAAGGGAATCAAGGCAGGAAAGTGATGTTGAGGATTATCAGATCATTCATTGTCTCAGTGAATGACAGAGTGGACTTGATGGGTTGAATGGACTTACAGTCTGACCTATTATCTCTTCCCTCTCCACCCTCCAAAGTCCCAAACACATCTTCCAAGTGAAACAGCAATTTATTTATACTTTTCAATTTATTGTTCTGTATATTGACTGCTCACAATGTGGTGTCCTCTTTGCTGGAATGACCAAATGTAGACTAGGTAACTGCATTTGTATTCAATCCACAAACATAATCTAAGTTCAGCACCTGTTCAGGAAGGCAGCTCACTACCATTTCTTCAGCAGCATAGAGGGATAAGCAATAAATATAAGCACAGCCATCAACGTTCCATGCATGATTTTTCAAGAAATATATTTGGAATCAGCAATTCGTTAATACTGCATGAATATCATAATTTGTTAAAATTAAAAATCATACAACTCCAGGTTATAGTGCAACAAATTTATTTGGAAGAATAAGCTTTTGGAGTGCTGCTCCGTTGAGTAGCTAATACAGCAGGATCAAAGGATACAGAATTTATAGGAAAAGATCAACGTGTCATACAATTGATGCGATGTATCAAACAAACCTAGATTGCTGTTAAGTTTTTAATCACTTAGAGTGGGGTTGCAGGTTTCAATTAATTAATATGTAAAACCAGAACTTCTTTCAAGTCACATTGCTGAGATAACTTAAGGTTTTATAAAAGATAGGTAACATCTCAGCTCAGACAATGCATTAAAGGTGTGAGAGTAGAGTCTATATCCTAGTCTTGTAATTTCACATAAACCTGTTGGACTATAATCTGGGGTTGTGTGATTTTTAACTTTGTACACCCCTGTCCAATACCAGCACCTCCACATCCTAATCTGAGATCATTTAGATTACTTATCTTCGAAAACCAATCTGTTTGCCAGTTGCCGTATTCTTCACATTATCTCTGTGCATTGTCCTACTCCAATCTCTTTGGCAATCTATAGGCCTGTGATTGAAGTGGTTATTCTCTCCTATTCCTGAAGTTGTTTTAACCTTCTGGTTTTTATAAATTGACCTCTTTACAGTTGGACTTTTATACGAACCTCTCTTGACTTCAACTCTACCAAAGGTCTGTTGGAAACCAAATCTGAAAATGAATAGCTCATTTCTGAGTCATCCAACAGGGGGAGCGGAAGTACAGGACCATTGAATTGTTTTGCTGAAATGGTATTCAGTATAAACCCAAAATGTTGGCTGTGAACAGGTATAAGTTCGCATAGTTAGTCATAAAAAGGTTTGGAAGATTATTTAGCCTATGAAGACTATTTAAAGACTATTTATAGTGAACTTCTCTGCTTCCTCTCAACATCATCAGTTTAAGTTCCTTCTCCTACCTCCCACAAGAAAAGCTACTACATAAGCAAATTGACAAAAGAATTCAGCATATTTCAAAGGCGTAGTTGGAAAGCAGCAGATCTGACCAGTCAAGAGACTCAGTAAGGAAGTTTCCACTGACATGTAGTGGAAAATTCATATTTGGCAGTACAGTTGACAATCTGACATCCAAGCTTTCGGAGCAGATGGAATTACTGTACAGTTTTATTATTCCAAGCATCCTAGAGTTGTGCAGCCTCTCCATGACAGCATGATGGTTTTCTGCTGCCCTCTGGTGCTTCATTTCTCTTGATGTTCCACCACATTGTTTAAAAATCACAATTTATACACAGTGACAAAATTGTGTCACATTGGCCAGAGACAACATTGGCCTCAGAAATCTGATACAAGTTCAAAGTTAAAATTCTGTAGCATTAAGATGCAAAAGCCTTCCTTTGACTTATGATTCAACCACCCACTTCAAGTTCTCTTGTACCCAAAGATCTTAAATATGTTGTTGTTTCGTAAGTCTGTCCTGGAACTCCATATCCGATCTCTTATCTCTGTCATGCCAGCAACCTTTGTGTGTGGCTGCATCAAGCTGTGCGTAAACCCTCGGTACACAAACACCAAGTGTGACTATGATTCAACCTGTCTCTGGTATTACGAAGGCTGGGCCTGGCCTCAGTGCCATGGAACGCTCCAATTAGTTGGATTATTCCATATTACCTGTATCTTGTGAAAAAAATCTGCAAAGGAAATCACCTTTGACCACAAGTCCATCATGCAGCGGCTAGAATATAGCATCCTCAAGAATATTTTTCCTGCATGAGTTAAAAAGATTCCAATGTCGTTCATGTTTTTTTCTGTCTGCAAAGATTGTACGGATTGAGACCTTTTGTGCGTATTTATAAATTTATTATGTATAAAGTATGTTTTCAGTAACAAGTCTGCACGGTCCCCTCCAAACTGACTTGGAAACTGAATTGATGTTTCTTCACTTTTGCTGGGTCAAACTCCTGGAACTAATGTCATTTACAAAATACCGTGCAAGCTGCACTTTGGGTGTATCTACACCAGAAGGACTGTTGCAGTTCAAGATGGCATCTCACCACCACTTTCATAACGGTAATTAGGGATGGGCAGTAAATGCTGACCTTACCAGCGAATGCCAATATTTTGCAAATGAATTTTAAAACATAATCTTGGTTCATCAATGAAAGGATCTTGAAAGCTAGGAATAAAAATGACTGGAATAAGTGGGAGGTTAATTCGATATAAGCCAGAATAATTGATGCCCTGAATTTGCCTCATTCACAGTGAAGATACAGCATCCAGGAACAAGAGCAAAAAAAAGACTCTTCTTGCCAAGTATTTCATCACACCCTTTGACCTTGCCCTCTCTGACATTGAACGATCTGTGCTCAGTAAAGAATTGAGCTTTATTCCTTTAAGTATCCACCTCAATGATCTTCAGGCATGACGTAATGCTGAATTCTTCTCCTGTCATTTTTGTCTCCTTTGAGCAGGAACCTCTCCCCGTCACACAGACCCTTTCACTCATCTCCAATACTTCCCCTCCACCTGGATTCCTCTCTTTTGCTAGTACTCGATCTCTTCATTGAAAAATGTGAACACGACACTGGCTGGCTTCATTTCTCTGTGCCCTGCACTCACTCTAACCTGCCCCTCTCTGAACTTGCTGCACTTCATTCCCTCCGGTCCAATTCTGATCTTGCCAATTAGAATGGTGCAGTTGTCATTTGGCATGCTGACATCTACCTGGCAGAGGCTTAGCACCAACTCTCAGACACTTCCTCCCAACTCCCCCAGATCATGACCCTGCCACTGAAAATCAGGCTGTAGTTTCCAGGATTGTCATAGATCTCATCTGCTCTGGAGAGCTCCCATTCACAGATTCCCACCTCATAGTCACCCAAACCCACACAACCTGCTTCTACCTCCTTCCCACAATCCACAAACAGGACTGCCTTGAATACCCATCGTTTCAGTCTGTTTCTGCCTTACTTTGATTCTATTTTTTCCCCATTTGTTCAGTCTCTTCCCACTTCATGATTCTTCTGATGCTTTACCTCAGTTCCTAACTTTCAGATTACTGAGTCTAGCCATCTCCTCTTCACCATAGATGCGCAAACCCTCTACACATCTACCCGTCATCAGGATCATCTGAAGAATCTCTGTTTCTTCCTTGAAAGCAGGTCTGCACATTCTCCCCCCCACCAAAATCATTCTTCACCTTGCTAAGTTGTTCTCATTTTCTCTAAATCAAAGGTGTAGTCATGGGTATCCACATTGGTCCAAGTTATGCCTATCCCTTTCTGAAGCATGTAGAACATTCTTTGTTCTAGTCCGACCTGGAACCATATCCACAACTCTTAAGTCTGATACACTGATGCTGTCTTCAACGCTGCTTCCTGCTCTTGTCCAGAATTGAAAAAAATCAATTAGTTTTTCCTCCAATTTCAAAGTATTCTTCTCTTCCCCTAGAACCCACCCTCCCATCCTGGCACCTTCCCCTGCCACCGCAGGAATTGCAAAACCTGCGCCCACACCTCCTCCCTCACCTCCATCCAAGGCCCTAAAGGAGCCTTCCACATCCATCAAAGCTTTACCTGCACAACCACCAATATCATTTATTGTATCCGTTGCTCCCAATGTGGTCTCCTCTACATTGGGGAGAGTGGATGCCTCCTAGCAGAGCGCTTTAGGGAACATCTCCGGGACACCTGCATTTCTTTGGGTTAATGATGTCATTTCCTGTGGTGATGTCATTTCCTCAGGAGGTGGTAAATCAGGTCCAAGTCAATGTATTTGTTGATAGAGTTCTACTTGGAATGCTTCTAGGAATTCTCATGAATGTCTCTGTTTGGTTTGTCCTAGGATGGATGTATTGTCCCACTCGAAGTGGTGTCCTTCCTCATCTGTATGTAAGGATATTAGTGAGAGAGGGTCATGTCGTTTTGTAGCTAGTTGATGTTCATGTATCCTGGTGACTATTTTTCTGCATGTTTGTCCAATGTAGTGTTTGTTACAATCCTTGCACGGTATTTTGTAAATGACATTAGTTTTGGGTGTTGTCTGTATAGGGTCTTTCAAGTTCATTAGCTGCTATTTTAGTGTGTTGGGGGGTTTGTGGGCTACCACGATGCCAAGGGGTCTGAGTAGTCTGGTAGTCATTTCTGAGATGTCTTTGATGTAGGGGAGAGTGGCTAGGGTTTCTGGATGTGTTTTGTCTGCTTGTTTGGGTTTGTTGCTGAGAAATCTGTGGACTGTGTTCATTGGGTACCTATTTAAGGATCCCCATCTAAGGATTTCTCCCATTGTGGCTGACAAGGCCTTAAGTCGAATCCAACTCATCTTCTGCTCTTCTGCCCTCTCCCCTTCCCCTCTTTCCCAGAACAAAGATAGCATTCCCCTTGTTGTGACTTTCCACCCCACTAGTCATCCTCCATCATTTCCGCCAAGTCCAGCAGTATACTACTACCAAACACATTTTACCTCCTCTTCCCTCCCCCCACATCTCTTTGCATAGGGCACATGCAGGAGGTGTGTGACAGTCTCACATCCTCCACAGCCGCTTCTAGGGCAGCATGCGATGGTACAGAGAGTCCGGGCATGCATAAAGGATCTCACCAGCAGAGCCCTTCTCACCACCAGCCAAGCGATTTCCTGGTGCTTGTTTGAAACTTCTGGTGATAAGGCATTCTGCCAAATGACTTTGACAGTCTGCACAGGGAACCATTTGACAGCATCTGCCCTCTCCCTTTCCCGAAGGGTCTCAAGGACACTTTGTGTTGACCACTTCTTGATGGACTTGTGGTCAAAGGTGTTTTTCTTCATAAATTTCTCCTCGAAGGGCAGGTGATATGGAACAGTCCAACTACTTGCAGCGTTCTGTAGCAATGAAGCTAGGCCCATCCTTCGCAACACCAGGGACAGGTAGACCCTCAGTATGTAGTGATTTTTTTTCAAAATATACTTTATTCATAGAAATAAATCTTTGGTACTTGTACAATTTATCATGTCGTTCATAGATATATACATTGCATGTCTTAACATTACAAAGAGCAGATTGAATTAATCAAATTTACAGTTATCCTATTTACAGTTCCCTTTATTAACCATACAGTCTCTTATTATTTAGCTGTGGCTTCAGCAGAACCCACCTACTGAGTGGGTGCCCTGTTATACGATAGCAAATGAACCTTCTTTAACCCCCAGTTTATGGGGTTACCATTGTCCATTTGACTGTCCTGTGTCTGGGGTAGCTGTCTGCATCCTCATGGTGAGCACGAACTGCTGGACCCTCGCTGGGCTGAGGTAGCTATCCAGGCTCTCACTGGGGTCATTTACCTGCTCTGGAGTCATTGAGCCAAGGAAAGGGTCCTCACCGTCCAGTTCTGTGTCTGACAATGGGACTGTCAGAGGATCACAGCTCTCAGTTGTCTGTAGTTGTGGGGCAGTGGGTATCCCCTGGTTCTCACTGGGTGGAGGGTGGACTTCGGGGGTCCGTTATTTCCTGGTTGGGAAGAAATGCTCTCCTCTTTATCTACGGCGCTCTGTCTCTTCTTCTGATGGTGATGGCCTTCTTTGCGCCTGTCTTCCCCATCCGAAGAGCTGGCCGTCCCTCCCTCGTGCAGCTGACTTTTCCCCCTTTGCTGGGAGGCTTTGGGGGCCTGGCCGGATTTCCTCTTCCTGTTTTTAACAGGTATCCACTCCTCTGCCTGCTTGATTACCTCCTCCTCCATTGCTTCCATCTGCCCGGCTAGAGCTAGGATCAGCTGCTGTGTCTCTCCGCTGGCTGCCGCCTCCTCCACTCCAGCCTGCTCTTCTTTCTGGGTGCCACCAGACTCCGTTTCCCTGCTGTCTGGGTGCACCTTACTGGTCTTTGGGGGTCCACAGCTCACATTGCCACCTCCAGCCATCTGTGTGCAAATGGGGCCCCCCGTCTTGGGCAGGTCTTGTACATGTGGCCCGCCTCTCCGCACAGGTTGCAGCTCTTTGCTTCCTGACAGTCCTTAGGCAGGTGACCCTCCTGTTTGCAGTTCCTGCAGATGGTCACCTTGCAATCCGCCACCACGTGTCCCAACTTCCCACAGGTTTGGCACACTTTCGGCTGCCCTGCATATGTCAGGTAGCCTCTGCTCCCTCCAATTGCAAAGCTCGAGGGTGGGTGGAGGATGTTCCCATTATCATCGGCCCTCAGAGTTACCCTGACCTGCCACTTACTGGTCCAGATCCCAAAGGGGTCGATCACATCGGTGGCTTCTCCCTCAACTTGGACGTACCTTCCCAGGAAGGTCAGGACATCAGCTGCTGGAACATAGGGGTTGTAGTGATACTGACCGTTTTGCAGAACAGCTCCACTCTGTCCATTGGAATGACCCCAACATTCCATTTACTTCCCTTTTCAATAAACCCCCTTACTCTCATGCTAACATTTCTGTCCTGAACCTGCCACAATATTCCAGCGAGAAGCAACGCCCCATTTTCCACTAAGGCACTTTACAGCCTTGAGGTCACAATATGGAATTCAATAACTTTCAGAGGCTGATTACATTATGTCTGTCCTCTAAAGCTCTTACATTCTCTCGTGTCCCCACCCCACAGCTTTCTATTAGTTATTTTGCACATAGTAGAGAGGAACCATTCTGTCCCTTAAACGCCTTTATTTGCACACATTTTACATCCTTTTTTTTCTTCTCTAACATTAACAACCCCTTTATCTTTTGTACCTGCCCTCTTCCTCTGTCAAAAGGACTTAAAAATATATTTCTGAAGAAATAGAAAATGGGAAGCCTTCAGAAATGCCATAACGAGAGTCCAGAGACAATATATTCCTGTTAGGATGAAAGGAAAGGCTTATAGGTATAGGGAATGCTGGATGACTAAAGAAATTGAGGGTTTGGTTCAGAAAAAGAAGGAAGAGGGAAATCAGGAGGGCAAAAAGGGGACATGAGATAGCTTTGGCAAATAAAGTTAAGAAGAATCCAAAGGGTTTTTACAAATATATGAAGGACAAAAGGGTAACCAGGGAGGGAATAGGGCCCCTCAAAGATCAGCAAGGCGGCCTTTGTGTGGAGCCGCAGGAGATGGGGGAGATACTAAATGAGTATTTTGCATCAATGTTTACCGTGGAAAAGGATATGGAAGATATAGAATGTGGGTAAGTAGATGGTGACAACTTGAAAAACATTCATTTTACAGAGGAGGAAGTGCTGGATGTCTTGAAACACATAAGTGGATAAATCCCCATGACCTGATCAGGTGTACACTAGAACTCTGTGGGAAGCTAGGGAAGTGATTGCTAGGCCTCATGTGGAGATATTTGTATCATCGATATACACAGGTGAGGTGCCGGAAGACTGGAAGTTGGCTAATATGGTGCCACTATTTAAGAAAGATGGTAAGGACAAGCCAGGGAACAACTGACCGGTGAGCCTGATGTCAGTGGTGGGCAAGTTGTTGGAGGGAATCCTGAGGGACAGGATGTACATGTATTGTGAAAGGTAAGGACTGATTACGGATAGTCAACATGGCTTTGTGCATGGGAAATCATGTCTCACAAACTTGATTGAGTTTTTTAAAGTAGTAACAAAGAGAATTGATAAGGGCAGAGCAGTAGATGTGATCTATATGGACGTTCAACAAGGTTCCCCATGGGAGAATGGTTAGCAAGGTTAGATCTCATGGAATACAGGGAGAGCTGGCCATTTGGATACAGAACTGGCTCAAAGGTAGAAGACAGAGGGTGGTGGTGGAGTGTTGTTTTTTAGACTGGAGGCCTGTGACCAGTAGAGTGCCAAAAGGATTGGTGCTGGGTCCCCTACTTTCCATCGTTTATATAAATGATTTGGATGTGAAGATAAGAGTTTTGGTTAGTAAGTTTGGAGATGATACCAAAATTAGAGGTGTAGTGGTCTGCGAAGAAGGTTATCTCAGAATACAACGGGCTCTTGATCAGATGGGCCAATGGAGTGGCAAATGGAGTTTATATTAGATAAATGCGAGGTGCTGCATTTTGGGAAAGCAAATCTTAGCAGGACTTATACACTTAATGGTAAGGTTCTAGGGAGTGTTGCTGAACAAAGAGACCTTGGAGTGCGGATTCATAGCTCCTTGAAAGTGGAGTTGCAGGTATATAGAATAGTGAAGAAGGCGTTTGGTATGCTTTCCTTCATTGGTCAGAGTATTGAGTACAGGAGTTCGGAAGTCATGTAGTGGCTGTACAGGACATTGATTAGGCCACTTTTGGAATATTGTGTGCAATTCTGGTCTCTTTCCTATTGGAAGGATGTTGTGAAACCTGAAAGGGTTCAGAAAAGATTTACAAGGATGTTGCCAGGGCTGGAGGATTTGAGCTATAGGGAGAGGTTGAACAGGTTGGGGCTATTTTCCCTGGAGCGCGGAGGCTGAGGGGTGACCTTATACAGGTTTATAAAATCTTGAGGGGCATGGATAGGGTAAATAGACAAGGTCTTTTCCCTGGAGTGGGGGAGCCCAGAACTAGAGGGCATCGGTTTAGGGTGAAAGGGTAAAGTTATAAAAGAGACCTAAGGGGCAACATTTTCATGCAGAGAGTAGTGCATGTGTGGAATGAGTTGCCAGAGGAAATGGTGGAGGCTAGTACAATTGCAACATTTAACAAGTATCTGGATGGGTATACGAATAGGAAGGGTTGGAGGAATATGGGCCAAGTACTGGCAAGTGGGACTAGATTGGGTTGGGATGTCTGGTCGGCATGGATGAGTTGGACCGAAGAGTCTGTTTCCGTGCTGTACATCTCTATGACTCTAAGTCTTACCAGACTCAAAATGTTAACTCTCTTTCTCCCTCCAGAGATTTTGGCAGATCTACTGAGTCTCTCCAGCATTTTATGTTTGTTTCAGATTGGCAGCATCTGCATATTGTGCTTTCATTCAAGACAAGGGAGAGACCTGAACACCAACAAAGCTGTGGGAGAAAACATCCTTTACACTCTGTTGTTCAGATCTTCACATGGAAACATATTCCACATTAAACTGTAAATCATTATGCAAATACATTGACATCAAAAAGCTTAATAAAATCACCCTGACTTTGTCTCAAAAAAGTCAATGCATAACAGATATAGAAACTGCTGTTGAAACTCAGCAGGCCTGGCAGCATCTGTGGGAAGAAAGAAGAGTTAACATCCTAAATCCAGTGAGTTATCAGAACTCTTCACTAGACTCAAAATGTTAACTCTGCTTTCGTCCCACAGATGCTGCCAGGCCTGCTGAGTTTCGTCAGCAGTTTGTGTTTGTTTCAGATCTCCAGTTGTTTTATTTTGATGCACAACAAAACATTGCTGTCAGGTTTGCTCCTGCCCCTAAAAGGGTAACTCACCAAACCTTGCACTCCTCCCAATCAAACTCATTCTTCACTCGGGAGAGAATAGGGCCCCTTAAAGATTAGCAAGGCCACCGGTGTGTGGAACCACAGGAGGTAGGGGAGATACTAAACAAGTATTTTATATTAGCTTTTACTGTGGAGGATATGGAAAATAGCAAACTTGGGGAAATAAATAGCGACATCTTGAAAAATGTCCATATTATAGAGGAGGTGCTGAATATCTTATAAAGGTGTATAAATCTTTAGGAACTGATCAGGTGTAGTTAAGAACTTTGTGGGAAGCTACAGAAGTGATTGCTGGGCCCCTTGCTAAGATATTTGTATCATCGATAGCCACCGGTCAGATCTGCTGAGTCTGAGATCTGCCAGAAGACTGGAGGTTGGCTAACGTGATGCCACTATTTAAGAAAGGTGGTAAGGAAAAGCCGTGGAACTATAGCCTGACATCAGTGGCGGGCAAGTTGTTGGAGGGGATCCTGAGGGACAGGATTTACATATATTTATGCACTGATTATCAACATGGCTTTGTGCATAGGAAATAGTGTTTCACCAAATTGATTGAGTCTTTTGAAGAAGTAACAAAGAGGATTGATGAGAGCAGAGTGATGGACGAGGTTCTGCATGGAAAACTGGCTAATAAGGTTAAATCACATGGAATATAGGGAGAACTAGCCATTTGGGTACAGAACTGGCTCAAAGGTAGGAGACAGAGGGTGGTGGAGGAGGGTTGCTTTTCAGACTGGAGGCCTGTGATCAGTGGTGTGCCACAAGGATTGGTGCTGGGTCCACTGCTTGTTGTCATTTATATGATGATTTGGATATGAACATAGGAGGCATAGTTAGTAAGTTTGCAGATGACACCAAAGTTGGTGGTGTAGTGGACAGCGAAGATTACCTCAGAGTACAATAAGACCTTGATCAGATGGGATGATGGGCCGAGGAATGGCAGATGGAGTTTAATTTATGTAAATGTGAGGTGCTGTAATTTGGAAAGACAAATCAGGACAGGACGTCTACACTTAATGGTACAGCCCTGGGAGGTGTTGCTGATCAAAGAGACCTTGGAGTGCAGGTTCAACTTCCTTGAAAGTGGAGTCACAGGAAGTGAAGTAGGCATTTGGTATGCTTGCCTTTATTGGTCAGCGCATTGAGTATAGGAGTTGGGAGATCACGTCACGATTGTACAGGACATCGGTTAGGCCACTTTAAATTCTGTTAGGAGAAAGTGAGAACTGCACATGCTGGAGATCAGAGCTGAAAAATGTGTTGCTGAAAAAGCACAGCAGGTCAGGCAGCATCCAAGGAGCAGGAGAATCGACGTTTCAGGCATATGCTGCCTGACCTGCTGCGCTTTTCCAGCAACACATTTTTCAGCACTTTAAATTCTGGTCTCCCTGCTATAGAAAGGATGTTATGGAACTTAGAGTCATAGAGATGTACAGCATGGAAACAGACCCGTCAGTCCAACCTGTCCATGCTGACCAGATATCCCAACCCAATCTAGTCCCACCTGCCAGCATACGGCCCATATCCCTCCAAACCCTTCCTATTCATATACCCATCTAAATGCCTCTTAAATGTTGCAATTGTACCAGTCTCCACCACATCCTCTGGCAGCTCATTCCATACACGTACTACCCTCTGCGTGAAAACGTTGCCCCTTAGGTCTCTTTTATATCTTTCCCCTCTCACCCTAAACCTATGCCCTCTAGTTCTGGACTCCCCAACCTCAGGGAAAAGACTTTGCCTATTTATCCTATCCATGCCCCTCATAATTTTGTAAACCTCTAAAAGGTCACCCCTCAGCCTCCAACACTTCAGGGGAAACAGCCCCAGCCTATTCAGCCTGTCCCTGTAGCTCAGATCCTTCAATCCTGGCAACATCCTTGTAAATCTTTTCTGAACCCTTTCAAGTTTCACAACATCTTTCCAAGAGGAAGGAGGCCAGAATTGCACGCAATATTCCAACAGTGGCCTAACCAATGTCCTATACAGCTGCAAGATGACCTCTCAACGCCTGGACTCAATAATCTGACCAATAAAGGAAAGCATACCAAAGGACTTCTTCACTATCCTATCTACCTGCGACTCCACTTTCAAGGAGCTATGAACCTGCACTCCAGGTCTCTTTGTTCAGCAACACTCCCTAGGATCTTACCATTAAGTGTATAAGTCCTGCTAAGATTTGCTTTCCCAAAATGCAGCACCTCGCATTTATCTGAATTAAACTCCATCTGCCACTTCTCAGCCCATTGGCCCATCTGGTCAAGATCCTGTTGTAATCTAAGGTAACCCTCTTCGTTGTCCGCTACACCTCCAATTTTGGTGTCATCTGCAAACTTACTAACTGTACCTCTTATGCTCACATCCAAATCATTTATGTAAATGACAAAACGTTGAGGGCCCTGCACCAATCCTTGTAGCACTCCACTGGTCACAGGCCTCCAGTCTGAAAAACAACCCTCCACCACCACCCTCTGTCTTCTACCTTTGAGCCAGTTCTGTATCCTAATGGCTAGTTCTCTCTGTATTCCATGAGATCTAACCTTGCTAATCAGTCTCCCATGGGGAACCTTGTCGAACGCCTTACTGAAGTCCATATAGATCACATCTATTGCTCTGCCCTCATCAACCTTCTTTGTTACTTCTTCAAAAAACTCAATCAAGTTTGTGAGACATGATTTCCCATGCACAAAGCCACGTTGACTATCCCGAATCAGTCCTTGCCTTTCCAAATACATGTACATCTTGTCCCTCAGGATTCCCTCCAACAACTTGCCCACCACCGAGGTCAGGCTCACCGGTCTATAGTTCCCTGGCTTGTCCTTACAGCCCTTCTTAAACAGTGGCACCACGTTTGCCA
This sequence comes from Chiloscyllium punctatum, assembly GCF_047496795.1. Classification (NCBI taxonomy): domain Eukaryota; kingdom Metazoa; phylum Chordata; class Chondrichthyes; order Orectolobiformes; family Hemiscylliidae; genus Chiloscyllium; species Chiloscyllium punctatum. The sequence continues at coordinate 59,381,040 of NC_092747.1, read as the reverse complement.
ACCTCCAGTCTTCCGGCACTTCACCTATGACTACCAATGATACAAATACCTCAGCAAGAGGCCCAGAAATCACTTCCCTAGCTTCCCACAGAGTTCTCGGGTACACCTGATCAGGTCCTGGGGATTTATCCAACTTTAACTGTTTCAAGACATCCAGCACTTCCTCCTCTGTAATCTGGACATTTTGCAAGATGTCACCATATATTTCCCTACAGTCTATATCTTCCATATCCTTTTCCACAGTAAATACTGATGCAAAATATTAATTTAGTTTATCCATTTTCTGTGGCTCCACACAAAAGTCGCCTTGCTAATCTTTGAGGGGCCCTATTCTCTCCTTAGTTACCCTTTTGTCCTTAATATATTTGTAAAAACCCTTTGGATTCTCCTTAATTCTATTTGCCAAAGCTATTTCATGTCCCCGTTTTGCCCTCGTGATTTCCCTCTTAAGTATACTCCTACTTTCTTTATACTCTTCTAAGGATTCACTCGATCTATCCTGTCTGTACCTGACATATGCTTCCTTCTTTTTCTTAACCAAACCCTCAATTTCTTTAGTCATCCAACATTCCCTATACCTACCAGCCTTCCCTTTCACCCTGACAGGAATATACTTTCTCTGGATTCTTGTTATCTCATTTCTGAACGCTTCCCATTTTCCAGCTGTCCTTTAACCTGCGAACATCTGCCTCCAATTAGCTTTTGAAAGTTCTTGCCTAATACTGTCAAAATTGGCCTTTCTCCAATTTAGAACTTCAACTTTTAGATCTGGTCTATCCTTTTCCATCACTATTTTAAAACGAATAGAGTGCTCCCCCACTGACACCTCAGTCACCTGCTCTGCCTTATTTCCCAAGAGTAGGTCAAGTTTTGCACCTTCTCTAGTAGGTACATCCACATACTGAATCAGAAAATTGTCTTGTACACACTTAAGAAATTCCTCTCCATCTAAACCTTTAACACAATGGCAGTCCCAGTGAATGTTTGGAAAGTTAAAATCCCCTACCATAACCACCATATTATTCTTACAGATAGCTGAGATCTCCTTACAAGTTTGTTTCTCAAATTCCCACTGATTATTGGGGGTCTATAATACAATCCCAATAAGGTGATCATCCTTTTCTTATTTCTCAGTTCCACCCAAATAACTTCCCTCGATGTATTTCCAGGAATATCCTCCCTCAGCACAGCTGTAATGCTATCCCTTATCAAAAATGCCACTCCCCCTCCTCTCTCGCCTCCCTTTCTATCCTTCCTGTAGCATTTGTATCCTGGAACATTAAGCTGCCAGTCCTGCCCATCCCTGAGCCATGTTTCCGTAATTGCTATGATATCCCAGACCCATGTTCCTAATCATGCCCTGAGTTCATCTGCCTTCCCTGTTAGGCCCCTTGCATTGAAATAAATGCAGTTTAATTTATTAGTCCTGCCTTGTCCCTGCCTGCTTTGACTGTTTGACTCACTTCTGTTCTCAGCTGTACCCATCTCAGATCGATCTCTTTCCTCACTATCTCCCTGGGTCCCACCCCCTCACCTTACCAATTTAAATCCTCCCAAGCAGTTCTAGTAAATTTCCCTGCCAGTATATTAGTCCCCTTCCAATTTAGGTGCAATCCGTCCTTCTTGTACAGGTCACTTCTCCCCCAAAAGAGATTCCAATGATCCAAAAACGTGAATCCTTCTTCTCAGCCATGCATTCATCTGCTCTGTCCTCCTATTCCTGCCCTCACTAGCTCGTAGCACTGGGAGTAATCCAGATATTACTACCCTTGAGGACCTCCTTTTAAAATTTCTACCTAACTCTCTGTAATCTCCCTTCAGAGTCTCAACCTTTTCCCTTCCAATGTCGTTGGTTTCAGTGTGGACAATGACATCCTGCTGGCTGCTCTCCCCCGTGAGAACATTCTGCACCCTCTCTGAGACATCCTTGATCCTGGCAGCAGGGAAACAACACACCATTCTGCTTTTTCTCTGCTGGCCACAGAACCGTCTGTCTGTACCTCTGACTACAGAATCCCCTAACACAATTGATCTCTTGGAAGCCAACATACCCCTTGTTGCATTAGAACCAGTCTCAATACCAGACTGTTTGTGCTACGTTCCCCTGAGAATCCATCACCCCCTACATTTTCCAAAAAAGCATACCTGCTGGAAATGGGTATATCCACAAAAGACTCCTGCTCTAGGTGCCTACCTCACTTACCCTTCCTGGAGTTAACCCATCTATGTGACTGTATCTGAGACTTTCCCCCCTTCCTATAACTGCCATCCATCACATACTGTTGCTGTTGCAAATTCCTCATCCCTTCTATCTGTCTCTCCAACCAATCCACTCGATCTGATAAGATTCGCATCCAACAGCATTTATGGCAGATATAATCCGCGGTAACCCTTAAACTCTCTTTAAACTCCCACATCTGACAAGAAGTACATATCACTGCAAAGGCCATTTTTGCTCCTTCACAATCTACAGACCCAGAAAATAACACCGTCTTATTCCTCTACAAACACTGCCCCAGGTTAAATCAATAGCTATGGCTTATATTTTAAGTTTAATCAAGAGACTTATCTCCAAAAACATATAATCAAGAAAAAATCCACTGTACCCACTACTGCAGCCTTTCTCTTGGACAGACTTAAAACAACAATTAACTTATCTGATTCTGTGCTGTGAACTTTGCCCAACAGTTCCTCCAAGATTAGTTGTGAATTTCACTGTTTGTTAATTTTCCCAGGTGCACTTCGATGTCCAGCGATACACGAATTCAAACAGCAAAGGCAGTAACTGTGCAGGTTTTCTCTCTCTCTCTCCTGCACTGTCCTCACCATGTTGAAATGGTTCAGAAAAGATTTAGAAGGATTTTACGAGGATGGAGGGTTTGAGCTATAGGAAGAGGCTGGATAGACTGGGGCTGTTAGCACTGCTGCCTCACAGCGCCAGAGACCCGGGTTCAATTCCCGCCTCAGGCGACTGACTGTGTGGAGTTTGCACGTTCTCCCCGTGTCTGCATGGGTTTCCTCCAGGTGCTCCGGTTTCCTCCCACAGTCCAAAGATGTGCAGGTTAGGTAAATTGGCCATGCTAAATTGCCCGTAGTGTTAGGGGTAGATGTAGATGTAGGGGTATGGGTGGGTTACGCTTCGGCGGGGCGGTGTGGACTTGTTGGGCCGAAGGGCCTGTTTCCACACTGTAAGTAATCTAATCTAATCTAATCTATTTCCCCTGGACCATCAAAGGCTGAGGGATGATGGTAGAGATTTATAAAATTGTGAGAGACACGAATAGGGGAGACCAGAACTAGAGGCCATAGGTTTAGGGTGAGAGGGGAAAGATTTAAAAGGGACAACCTTTTCACATAGAGTGTGGTATGTGTATGGAATGAAGAAGTGGTGGTATAATTATAGCATTTAAAAGGCATCTGGATGGATATATGAATAGGAGGGGTTTAGAGGGACTGGGGCATATGCTGGCAAATGGGAATAGATTAATTTAGGATAAAATCCAAAAAAAGTGCAGATGCTGTAAATCAGAAACAAAAACAGAAATTGCTGGAAAAGTTCAGCAGGTCTGGCAGCATCCCCGAAGAGAAATGAGAATTAACATTTCAGGTCCAGTGACCCTTCCTCTGATTTCCCTTAATTTAGGATATCTGGTCGGCTTGGATGAGTTGGACTCAAGATTCTGTTTCCATGCTTGTACTCTAACAATCTGTCTCCACATTTCCTGACAGTCAAACTCATTGCCGAATACAATGTCTCTTCACATTTCCTGACAGTGCACCTCATTCCTGAAGACAAGCTCTCTCCACATTTCCTGAAAGTGAATCTCATTCCTGAATACAGTTTCTCTCACGTTTCTAGACAATCAAAATCATTCCTGAATACAGTCTCTCTCCATGTTCCTGACAGTCAAGATCATTCCTCAGAACAGTCTCTCTCCAGTTTCCTGACAGTCAGATACATTCCTGAAAACAGTGTCTCTCCACATTTCCTGAATACAGTAACTCTCCACATTTCCTGAATACAGTCAGACACATTCCTGAATAGTGTCTCTCCACATTTCCTGACAGTTAGACACATTCCTGAATACAGTAACTCTCCACATTTCCTGAATACATTCAGACACATTCCTGAATACATTCAGACACATTCCTGAATAGTGTCTCTCCACATTTCCTGAATACAGTCAGACACATTCCTGAATACAGCCTCTGTCCACATTTCCTGAATACAGTTAGACACATTCCTGCATACAGTAACTCTCCACATTTCCTGAATACAGTCAGACACATTTCTGAATAGTGTCTGTCTACATTTCCTGAGACACATTCCTGAATAGTGTCTCTCCACATTTCCTGACAGTCAGACACATTCCTGAATAGTGTCTCTCCACATTTCCTGACAGTCAGACATATTCCTGAATACTGTGACTCTCCATGTTGTTCCTGAAGGATAGCCCTGGCCCTGAGGTCAGGTTTTGCGACAGTGCTGTGAAACGGCGGCGCCAAACTGTTGGCTTTGCGGTAGGTGTTGGCGGCCTGCGGCTTGGTCCAACGCGGTGCTGCCGCGTTAAAATCTTGAGGTTTTGTTTAAGAAAAGAGCGAAGAATTATATGTTTATTTGTTTGTTTTTCCCCACCCCAAGGGGACGCTTGTTGTAGTTGTTGTGGTGGAGTCGGCGGCGGCGGCGTTCGGCCTCCCGGGCCCGGGCACCATGACTCTGGCTCCGAAGGAGCTGAGCAGCCTGATCGGCATCATCTGTGAGGAAGCGACCAGTAACACCTTCGAGGGCCTCTCCACCGCCTTCCATCACTACTTCGCCAAGCATGACCATTTCCGAGTCGGCTCCACGCTCGTCATGTTGCTGCAACAAGCCGACCTGCTGCCCAGCCCCCAGCAGCGGCTCACCGCCCTCTACCTGCTCTGGGAGATGTACCGCACCGAGCCGCTCGCCGCCAACCCCTTCGCCGCTGTCTTCGCCCATCTCCTGAACGCCGCGCCGGTGGCCGAGGAGCAGGAGAAACAGCTGCTGGGTAAGCCCGTGGACGGTGCTCGGAGACCCACCGTCCCCTGCCCCAGCGGGGGGGAGGTGGCTCATGGTGACCGAAAACATGCGTGGCCGGGGTTTACCATCTTTTACCTCCTTTTTAAAAAAAATAATTTTCTCATTTCGCACGGAAAATTCATTCAGAGCTTGCATTATCGGCGACGCCGCTCACCATCGATGTAAAATCTTCCAGGTGTTGAGTGTGAAACATCTCACACTTACAAAGAGAATTCTGTCAGATTTCCTGTCCACACCAGAATAGTCAGTGTACTTTCAGAGGGGAGTTAAAAATCAAACAACACCAGGTTATAGTCCAACAGGTTTAATTGGAAGCACACTAGCTTTCGGAGTGTTGCTTTTTCCATTTAAACCTGTTGGACTATAACCTGGTGTTGTGTGATTTTTTTTAACTTTGTACAGCCCAGTCCAACACCGGCATCTCCAAATCATGACTTTGAGGGGAGTTCTGAATGTGCAACGTCTCAAAAGGCTTTCCGAGATTGAATGAGGTGCCCAACAAACGCATGTGGCCTTTAATGTAATTTCTGCTATGGAGCTGATAGCTTCATCTGTAACATGAGATGAAAACATCCACCCGGGAACTTAGAGGCATGTTTAGAGCCTTTGTTCTTTCGAAGTCAGTTCAAATTCCGCTTCAACTGTTTCACAGCTCAGTTTCCGGAGTTCACAGGGAATGTGAATTATTTTGTCCTCAAAATTATCCATTGTGGTGGAACCAAATGATTGTTCTAATTCACACAGGCCTGCTAACTGTTTCCATTTAAATTCTGTTATTTGTAAATGAAGTTTGAGTAATTGATTATTGGAAATAATTTCAGTATTGATTTTTCTTTTGCCAGCATAGAAATTGTAGGAAGCGGGTGAGCTTTAAAAATGCTGTGTAAGATTTGTATGAAAATATATACCTTTGTACACACCCTGAACTTAACTCTAACCTTATCACAGAAGTTAATTGATCAACTTTGTGCATTTTTTAGAGCTGCCAATTCATTGTGTGTTGGAATGTAAATAGAGTAATAGAGCTGTACAGCATGGAAACAGACCATGCCGACCAGATATCCTAACCCATCAAGTCCCACCTGCCAGCACCTGGCCCATATCCCTCCAAACCCTTCCTATTCATATACCCATCCAAATGCCTCTTAAATGATGCAATTGTACCAGCCTCCACCACATCCTCTGGCAGCTCATTCCATACACGTACCACCCTCTGCGTGAAAAAGTTGCCCTTTAGGTCTCTCTTATATCTTTCCCCTCTCACCCTAAACTACGCCCTCTAGTTCTGGACTCCTCTACCACAGGGAAAAGACTTTGTCTATTTATCCTATCCATGCCCCTCATAATTTTGTAAACCTCTATAAGGTCACCCCTCAGCCTCCAACGCTCCAGGGAAAACAAGTCTAGCCTGTTCAGCCTCTCCCTATATCACAAATCTTCCAACCCTGGTAACATCCTTGTAAATCTTTTCTGAACCCTTTCAAGTTTCACAACATCTTTCCAAGAGGAAGGAGACCAGAATTGCAAGCAATATTCCAACAGTGGCCTAACCAATGTCCTGTACAGCTGCAGCATGACCTCCCAACTCCTGTACTCAATACTCTGATCAATAAAGGAAAGCATACCAAGTGCCGCCTTCACTATCCTACCTACCTGTGACTCCACTTTCAAGGAGCTATGAATCTGCACTCCAAGGTCTCTTTGTTCAGCAACACTCCCAAGGACCTTACCATTAAGTGTATAAGTCCTGCTAAGATTTGCTTTCCCAAAATGCAGCACCTCGCGTTTATCTGAATTAAACTCCATCTGCCACTTCTCAGCCCATTGGCCCATCTGGTCAAGATCCTGTTGTAATCTGAGGTAACCCTCTTCACTGTCCACTACACCTCCAATTTTGGTGTCATCTGCAAACTTACTAACTGTACCTCTTATGCTCGCATCCAAATCATTTATGTAAATGACAAAAAGTAGAGGGCCCAGCACCGATCCTTGTGGCACTCCACTGGTCACAGGCCTCCAGTCTGAAAAACAACCCTCCACCACCACCCTCTGTCTTCTACCTTTGAGCCAGTTCTGTATCCAAATGGCTACTTCTCCCTGTATTCCATGAAATCTAACCTTGCTAATCAGTCTCCCATGGGGAACCTTGTCGAACGCCTTACTGAAGTCCAAATAGATCACATCTACTGCTCTGCCCTTATCAATCTTCCTTGTTACTTCATCAAAAAACTCACTCAAGTTTGTGAGACATGATTTCCCACGCACAAAACCATGTTGACTATCCTGAATCAGTCCTTGCCTTTCCAAATACATGTACATCCTGTCCCTCAGGATTCCCTCCAACAACTTGCCCACCACCGAGGTCAGGCTCACCGGTCTATAGTTCCCTGGCTTGTCTTTACCGCCCTCCTTAAACAGTGGCACCACGTTTGCCAACCTCCAGTCTTCCGGCACCTCACCTGTGACTATCGATGATACAAATATCTCAGCAAGAGGCCCAGCAGTCACTTATCTAGCTTCCCACAGAGTTCTCGGGGACACCTGATCAGGTCCTGGGGATTTATCCACCTTTAACCGTTTCAAGACATCCAGCACTTCCTCCTCTGTAATCTGGACATTTTGCAAGATGTCACCATCTATTTCCATACAGTCTATATCTTCCATATCCTTTTCCACAATAAATACTGAGCAAAATATTAATTTAGTTTCTCCCCCATTTTTTGTGGCTCCACACAAAGGCCGCCTTGCTGATCTTTGAGGGGCCCTATTCTCTCCTTAGTTACCCTTTTGTCCTTAATATAATTGTAAAAACCCTTTGGATTCTCTTTAATTCCATTTGCTAAAGCTACATCATGTCCCTGTTTCACCCTCGTGATTTCCCTCTTAAGTATACTCCTACTTTCTTTATACTCTTCTAAGGATTCACTCGACTTATCCTGTCTATACCTGACATATGCTTCCTTCTTTTTCTTAACCAAACACTCAATTTCTTTAGACATCCACCATTACCTATACCTACCAGCCTTCCCTTTCACCCTGACAGGAATATACTTTCTCTGGATTCTTGCTATCTCATTTCTGAAGGCTTCCCATTTTCCAGTCGTCCCTTTACCTGCGAACATCTGCCTCCAATCTGCTTTTGAAAGTTCTTGCCTAATACCGTCAAAATTGGCCTTTCTCCAATTTAGAACTTCAACTTTTAGATCTGTCCCTTTCCATCACTATATTAAAACGCGTAGAATTATGGTTGCTGGCCCCACAGTGCTCCCCCACTGACACTTCAGTCACCTGCCCTGCCTTATTGACATAGCTGTCAAAGATAATGTGCTAACGTTTTTTTGAGCCCTCTTACTCATGTTGCTTGTAAGTCTAGCAACAAACCATATAATCAGGCCAAATGTATTAAGTTGACACTTGCGTTTTTTTGGAAAAACCAGGATGGCTTTCGAAAAGTCTGGTGAGACCGTATAAAGTGAGATGGGTCTTATTATTAAGTGAACCTGCTTCACTCATCTGGCAACTTGTTTAAAAGCAACAGCAAGCTGCTTGACTAATTTCCATTACCTTTGTGTATACCAAGAAGGCAGATGCTATGCAGATGAGAGTGACATAGGAAGAAATTCTTTCACTAGAAGGTTCAAAATTCAAAAGAAGTGGGAAATAGATAGTTGATACTTATGACCAGATGAGTTGCATCCAAAGATATTGAAAGAGATGAGAGTGGTAATTGCAGGGTCAATGGTCATCATCTTTCAGTCTTCCTTAGACTTGGGAGAGGTGCTGGAGGACTGAAGAATTACAAACGTCATGTCCATGTTCAGTAAAAGCCTAGCATTTACAGACCAATTATACTTCATTGGAGAAGTTTCTAGAAATAGTTATTCAGGATAGAATTAGTTGTCACGTGGTAAAAAGTGGTTTGATTGTGAAAATTCTGAGTGAATTTTTAAAGAGGAAACTTTTTAACTAACTTGCTGGAAGTTTTTTTTAAGCATTAATTGGAAGGATCAATGCAGATAGTGTTTTGATGTGGGGTACATGGTTTTTCAAAAGGCATTAAATAAAGTGCCACACAACAAACCTGTGAGAAAGGGTGTAGCTTATGGAATAAAAGGGAGAATAGTAAAACGGATGCAAAATTGGCTGAGTGATAGGTTACAGGGAATGGTCAATGAATATCTTTTAGACTGGAGAAACATTTGCAATGCAGTTCTCCAGGTTTTGGGATTAAGACACTTTGTTTTCTTGATATTTGCAGCGGTCTACAGCATAGAATTCTACCCTATGGAGTCGGCACCGGTCAAAAATAACCACCTAACAATTCTAATATTGTTTTCCAGCACTTGCCCTATGGTCTCGTATGCCTTAGCATTACAAGTGTACATTTAAATGCTGCTCAAAAATAGAGAGTTTCTGCTTCGACCACTCTTAGAGGCAATGAGTTCCAGATTTCTGCCGCTCTTCAGCGAAGAAAAAATTCATTTCGAGTGCTCTCTTGGTCATTGATCCTCTCCACGAAGGGGAAATGTTCCTTCTGCCTATCCCTCACATAATCAATGCATCTCAGTCGTGTCATAGAGATGTACAGTATGGAAACAGACCCTTCAGTCCATCTTGTCCATGCCGACCAGATATCCTAACCCAATCTAGTCCCACCTGCTCCATAACCCTCTAAACCCTTCCTATTCATGTACCCATCCAGATGCCTTTTAAATGTTGCAATTGTACTAACCTCCACCACTTCCTCTAGCAGCTCATTCCATACAGGGTGGCATAGTGGCTCAGTGGTTAGCACTGCTGTCTCATAGCACCAGAGTCCCAGGTTCGATTCCACCCATGAGTGACTGACTGTGTGGAGTTTGCACATTCTCCCAGTGTCTGTGTGGGTTACCTCCGGATGCTCCTGTTTCCTCCCACAGTCCAAAGATGTGCAGGTGAATAGGCTGTGCTAAATTGCCCATAGTATTCGGTGCATTCGTCAGAGGGAAATGAGTCTGGGTGGGTTACTCTTCAGAGGGTCGGTGTGGACTTGTTGGGCCGAAGGGCCTGTTTCCACACTGTAGGGAATCTAATCTAATCAAAAGATGTACCACCCTCTGAGTGAAAAAGTTGCCCCCTAGGTCTCTTTTATATCTTTCCGTTCTCACCCTAAACCTATGCCCTCTAATTCTGGACTGCCCCACTCCAAGGACAAGACTTTGTCAATTTATCCTATCCATGCCCCTCGTGATTTTATAAACCTCTATAAGGTCCCCCCTCAGCCTCCGATGCTCCAGGGAAAACAGCCCCAGCCTATTCAACCTCTCCCGATAGCTCAAATCCTCCAACCCTGGCAACATCCTTGTAAATCTTTTCTGAATCCTTCCAGATTTCACAGTATCTTTCCAATAGGAAGGAGACCAGGATTGCATGCAATATTCTAACTGTGTCCTAACCAATGTCCTTTATAGTCGCAACATGACCACCCAACTCCTGTAGTCAATGCTCTGATCAATAAAGGAAAGCATACCAAACGCCTTCTTTACTATCCTAACTACCTCTGACTCCACTTTCAATGAGCTATGAACCTGCACTCCAAGGTCTCTTTGTTCATCAACACTCCCCAGGACATTACAATTAAGTGCATAAGTCCTGCTAAGATGTGCTTTCCCAAAATCCCTCGCATTTATCTGATATAAATCCCGTCTGCCACTTCTCAGCCCATTGGCCCATCTGATCAAGATCCCTTGTAATTTGAGCTAATCTTCTTCGCTGTCCACTACATATCCAATTTTGGTGTCATCTGCAAACTTACTAACTATACCTCTTATGCTCATATCCAAATCATTTATGTAAATGATGAAAAGTAGTGGACTCAGCACCGATCCTTGTGGCACTCCACTGGTCACAGGCTCTCCAGTCTGAAAACAACCCTCCTCCACCACCACCCTCTGTCTTCTACCTTTGAGCCAGTTCTGTATCCAAATGGCTAGTTCTCCTTGTATTCCATGAGATCTAACCTTGCTGATCAATCTCCCATGGGGAACCTTGTCGAACGCCTTACTGAAGTCCATTATAGGTCACAACTACCTCTCTGCCCTCATCAGTCCTCTTTGTTACTTCTGCAAAAAAACTCAAATCAAATTTGTGAGGCATGATTTCCCACGCACAAAGCCATGTTGACTATCCCTAATCAGTCGTTGCCTTTCTAAATACATGTACATCCTGTCCCTCAAGATTCCTACCATCGATGTCAGGCTCAATGGTCTAAAGTTCCCTGGCTCGTCCTTACCACCCTTCTTAAATAGTCACCTGGAGTCTACTCAGCTCCAAGGGAAACAAGTCTATTAATCTCTCTTCGTAACTAAGACTCTTTAGCCCAGGCAACATCCTGATAAATCACCTCTGCACTCTGTGTTATCACATACCTCCTATCATGTGAATTTCAGAACTCTAGCTGCGGCCAAACCATTTTTTGTAAAGTTCCAGCATAACTTTGCTCTTCCTAAATTTTGTGCTTTGCTAATTAAGGCAAATATGCCATCTTCCTGGCCTGCTACCTTGAGGGACCAGTGCATATCAAAGTCCCTCTGTTCCTTTGTGTTACTGTTCATTGCATTTTCCCTTGCCTTGTTTGTCCTGCCTAAGTACGTCATCTCATGCTTTTCGGAAAATGTAATAATGATCTCGTTTTTGGTATGCAGTTGACATTTTCAAAGTTTGCAGATGATGTGAAACTTAGAATCAGTGTAACTGTGAGGAGGACAGTGAACAATTTCAAAAGTTTTGGTGATTGGCAGATGGATAGCAGTGGATGTTCCTTGCAAAAAGTATGATGCCATACATTTTGATAGAACATTGTCAAACAAATAAAATAAGGGAATAAATTCGAAAGGGGGTTCAGGAGTCAAGGCACCTGTGCACAGAGCATTGAAGGTAAGACAATCGTAGAGAGTAGTTAATGAAGCATTGTCTCCTAGGCTTTATTAAGAGTGGCATAAAGTACAAGAGCAAGGCGATTATGCTGAAATTGTACAAGACAGTTCAGAGAATCATAGAATCACAGCTTGGAAGCAGGCCAGTCAAGAAGGACGGACTGCACCTAAATTGGAAGGGGATTAATATACTGACAGGGAGATTTGCTAGAGCTGCTAGGGAGGATTTAAACTAAGAAGGTGGGGAGTGGGACCCAGGGAGATAGTGAAGAAAGATTTCAATCTTGAGATTGGTACAGTTGAGAACAAAGGTGAAGCAAATAGTCAGGGCAGGCAGGGACAAAGCAGAGAACAAGATAGGATTGATAAATTAAACTTTTTTTTTCAATGCAAGAGGCCTAACAGGGAAGGGCAGATGAACACAGGGCATGGTTAGGAGCATGCGACTGGGATATCATAGCAATTACAGAAACATGGCTCAGGGATTGACAGGACTGGCAGCTTAATGTTCCAGGATACAAATACTACAAGAAGGACAGAAAGGGAAGCAAGAGAGTAGGGGGAGTGGCGTTTTTGATAAGGGATAGCATTACAGCTGTACTGAGGGAGGATGTTCCCAGAAATACATCCAGGAAAATTATTTGGGTGGAACTGAGAAATAAGAAAGGGCTGATCATCTTAATGGGATTGTATTATACATCCCCCTAATAGTCAGAGGGAAATTGAGAAACAAATTTATAAGGAGATCTCAGCTATCTGTAAGAATAATAGTGTGGTTAAGGTAGGGGATTTTAACTTTGCAAGCATAGACTGGGACTACCATAGTGTTTAGATGAAGAGGAATTTAAGTGTGTACAAGAACATTTTCTGATTCAATATGTGGATGTACCTACTAGAGAAGGTGCAAAACTTGACCTACTCTTGGGAAATGAGGCAGGGTAGGTGACTGAGGTGTCAGTGGGGGAGCACTTTCAAGCCAGTGACCATCATTCTATTAGTTTTAAAGTAGTGATGGAAAAGAATAGATCAGATCTAAAAGTTGAAGTTCTAAATTGGAAGAAGGCCAACTTTGACGATATTAGGCAAGAACTTTCAAAAGCTGATTGGGTGCAGATGTTTGCAGATAAGGGGATGGCTGGAAAATGGGAAGCCTTCAGAAATGAGATTATGAGAGTCCAGAGAAAGTATATTCCTGTTAGGGTGAAAGGGAAGGCTGATAGGTGTAGGGTATGCTGGATGACTAAAAAAATTGAGGGTTTGGTTAAGAAAAAGAAGGAAGCGTTTGTCAGGTGTAGATAGGATAGATCAAGTGAATCCTTAGAAGAGTATAAATGCAGTAGGAGTATATGTATGAGGGAAATCAGGAGGGCAAAAAGGGGACAAGAGATAGCTTTGGCAAAAAGAGTTAAGGAGAATCCAAAGAATTCATTAAGGACAAAAGGGTAACTAGGGAGAGATGAGGTCCCCTCCAAGATCAGCAAGGCAGCCTTTGTGTGGAGCCACAGGAGATGGGGCTGATACTAAACGAGTATTTTACATCATAAAAGCAAATTACTGCAGATGCTGGAATCTGAAACCCAAACAGAAAATGCTGGAAAATCTGAGCAGGTCTGGCAGCATCTGTAAGGAGAGCAAAGAGCTGATGTTTCGAGTCTAACTGACCCTGCATCAGGGTATTTACTGTGGAAAAGGACATGAAAGATATAAAATATAGCGAAATAGATGGTGACATCTTGAAAAATTGTCCATATTACAGAGGAGGAAGTGCTGAATGTTTTGAAACACATAGAAGTTGATAAATCCCTAGGACCTGATCAGGTATACCCTATAACTCTGTGGGAAGCTAGCAAAGTGATTGCTGGACCACTTGTTGAGGTATTTGTATCATTGATAGTCACAAGAGAGGTGCCGGAAGACTTGAAGTAGGCTAACTTGGTGCCACTATTTAAGAAAGTGGTAAGGACGAGCCAGGGAACTATAGACCAGTGAGACTAACGTCTGTGGTGGGCAAGTTGTTGGAGAGAATCCTGAGGGACAGGATGTACATGTATTTGGAAAGGCAAGGACTGATTAGGGATAGTCAACATGGCTTTATGCGTGGGAAATCAGGTCTCACAAACTTGACTGAGTTTTTTTGAAGAAGTAACAAGGAGGAGTGATGAGGGCAAAGCAGTAGATGTTATCTATATGGACTTCAGTAAGGCGTTCGACGTTCCCCATGGGAGATGGTTAGCAAGGTTAGATCTCATGCAATACAGGGAGAATAGTCATTTGGATACAGAACTGGTTCAAAGGTAGAAGACAGAGGGTGGTGGTGGAGGTTTTTTCAGACTGACGGCCTGTGACCAATGGAGTGCCACAAGGATCGGTGCTGGGTCCACCACTTTTCGTCATTTATGTAAATGATTTGGATGAGAGCAAAAGAGGTATAGATAATAAGTTTGGAGATGACACCAAAATTGGAGGTGTAGTGGATAGCGAAGAGGGTTACCTCAGATTACAACAGGATCTGGACCAGATGGGCCAATGGGCTGAGAAGTGGCAGATGGAGTTTAATTTTGGGAAAGAAATCTTAGCAGGACTTATACACTTAATGGTAAGGTCCTAGGGCATGTTGCTGAACAAAGACACCTTGGAGTGCAGGTTCATAGCTCCCTGAAAGTGGAGTCGAAGGTAGATAGGATAGTGAAGAAGGCATTTAGTATGCTTTCCTTTACTGGTCAGAGTATTGAGTACAGGAGTTGGGAAGTTATGTTGCAGCTGTGCAGGACATTGGTTAGGCCAGTGCAATTCTTGTCTCCTTCCTGTTGGAAGGATGTTGTGAAACTTGAAAGGGTTCAGAAAAGATTTACAAGGATGTTGCCAGGGTTAGAAGCTTTGAGCTATAGGGAGAGGTTGAATAGGCTGGGGCTGTTTTCCCTGGAACGTCGGAGGCTGAGGGGTGACCTTGTAGAGGTTTATAAAATCATGAGGACAGGATAAATAGACAAAGTCTTTTCCCTGGGGTGGGCGAGTCCAGAATTAGAAGGCATAGATTTAGGGTGAGAGGGAAAAGGTATAAAAGAGACGTAAGGGGCAACGTTTTTACTCAGAGGGTGGTACGTGTATGAAATGAGCTGCCAGAGGAAATGGTGGAGGCTCGTACGATTGCAGCATTTAAAAGGCATCTGGATTGGTATGTGAATAGGAAGGGTTTGGAGGGATATGGGCTGGGTGCTGGCAGGTGAGGCTAGATTGGGTTGGGATATCTGGTCGGCATGGATGGGTTGGACCAAAGGGTCTGTTTCCATGCTGTACATCTCCATGATGCTATGACTCTAGTCGGCCCATTGAGTCCTCACTGACCCTCTGAAGAGCATCCCACACAGACCCACCTCTCACCTGTCCCTATAACCCTGCAACTCCCATGGCTAATCCATCGATCCTGCACGTCCCTGGATACTATGGGCAATTTAGCATGGCCGATCCATGTAATCTGCACATCTTTGGACTGTGGGAGGAAACTGAAGCACCTAGAGGAAACCCACGCAGACACGGGGAGAATGTGCAAACTGTACACAGAAAGTCGCCTAGGGATGGAATCAAACCTGCATCCCTGGTGCTGTGAGGCAATAGTGCTCGCCACTGAGCTGTGCTGCCTCTGTGCTGTTAGATCTCAGAGTATTGAGTACAGTTCAGGATGCCAAACTGTAGGAAGGATGTGAGTGCAGAGTAGATTTACAAGAATGATTCGAGGGATGAGAAACTTCAGTTTTGAGGATAATTTGGTGTCTTGTGGAGTTTTCCTTTCTTTTAGGAAGGGAATGATGGGAGGAAAGAAAGCTAAAGCAGATCTGGGATTTTCACGATTTTGAAAGGTCTGGATAGAATATTTAGAGCGACAGTGTTCACATTCATAATAGGATCAAAAACAAGAGGACAAGAATTTACAAAAGAAGAAAATGTGATATGGGGGCAAAACAACTTTCACCAAGGTCTGGAATGCATTATTTGGATGTGTGTGGATACAGTTACTTGAGGCATTAAATGTTTTAGATGGAAACAATGTGCAAGGTAGGAGGAAATGCAAGAGAATAGCATTAAGCCATGATACTCATTAGGAAAGCCAGTGCATGCATGATGGGCTAGATGGCCCCCTTCGATGTTGTAACAATTCTATGACTTTGTGATGTAATGGTGGAGAAATACACACAATTCTTTTAAACTAGTTGTTAAATTGTGATATTTACTTTTTGACATGTTTTGTTCTGAGAAAAGTTCATAGGAAATTAGATCCCATACAAATATAGGAAAATTATATTTCACAAATATATTTCTCAACACATACACAATTTTCAAAGTTTTTTTTACAGTACTGCTTAGACTTTTCATGTTTTGTAGCTAATGTTTCTTTTTATTTATTGTAATTAAAAATTATTTAAACTCCATGCTGAACTTTTGTGTTTTTTTTCTATTTAACAGGATTCTTGCCACCAATTACTCCACCTGAGAAATTTTTTCTTTCTCAGTTGATGTTGGCTCCTCCAAGAGAGCTGTTTAAGAAAACCCCTCGTCAGATTGCATGTATGGATGTGGGTAACATGCCTCAGTCTGTAGATATTAGTGGCCTGCAGTTGGCCTTGGCTGGTGAGTAATGTTGTTGTACACTCTTCAAAAAAAAGTTAGATAAGTTCAGCCAAGGATCCTGTAAAACTAAATTTGTCAAATTGTAATTTAGCCTCAAGCTCACGCGCACTTTCTACAATTGGCAAAATGCAGAATTCAGTTAGATGGTGTAATTATTGCAGCAAAATAACTATTCTGTTTTAACACACTATTTGTGTTTGAGTAAAGTTTGGGATGTAACAGAATTTTATGCAACAAATCACTGTACCTCAAACTGGTATTTTATATACAAAGGCCTTGCAACTGTTCAGTTTTTAGAAAGGTCTAGCAGGTTGAGGCTGAAAAACAGAATAGACTATTCTTGATCTTATATTTAAATGTTAAGGACAATGGTAGAAAAGATTTCAACTACGAAGAAACTGTGAAATTTTAAGAAGTTTCAGGGTTTGGTGAAGAGACTCCTAGTATACGTTGAAGAATAAATGAAATGTACAAAGGCTGACAAACAGGCATCAGAATTTGTTTTTTCCTGAAGGCCTTTTGTGAGGTATTCTTTAAGCTTACATTTTGATTAGTATTCAATCTTTTTGGGGTTTTCTTTTCTTTCAACAGAAGAAACAAATGAGAGTCAAAAGTAGAGATTGGGCTGCTCCAAATTGATGCAGGAAGGCTCATGATGGGAGATAGGAAATAGCTGAAGAACTTAATAAATACTTTGTCAGTCTTCACAGTGGAAGATATGAGTAATATCCCAACAATTAAGGAGCGTCAAGGGGTAGAGTTGAATATGGTGGCCATTACAAAGGAGCAAGTACTTGATAAGCTAAAAGGGCTAAAAACTGACAAAATTTCCTGGCCCAGATGGGCTACATCCTAGAGTTCTGAGGGAGGTGGCCGAAGAAATAGAGAAGGCATTTGTTGTAATCTTTCAAAAAATCACTGGAGTCAGGGAAAGTCCCAGATGATGGGAAAATCACTGTTGTAACCCCCTTGTTCAAGAAAGGGTCAAGACAAAAGATGGAAAGTTATAGGCCGATTAGCCTAACCTCAGTTATAGGTAAAAATTCTAGAATCCATCATTAAGGATGAGATTTCTGAATTCTTGGAAGTGCAGGGTTGAATTAGAACAAGTCAACATGGATTTAGTAAGGGAAGGTCATGCCTGACAAACTTGTTGGAATACTTTTGAAGAGGTAAAAAGTAGGTTAGGCCAGGGAAACCCAGTGGATGTTATCTATCTAGACTTCCAAAAGGCCTTTGATAAGTGCCTCATGGGAGGCTGCTGAGTAAGGTGAGGGCCATAGTGTTCGACGTGAACTCCTGGCATGGATTGAGGATTGGCTGTCTGACAGAAGGCAGAGAGTTTGGATAGAACGTTCTTTTTTTTGGAATGGCAGCTGGTAACAAATGGTGTCCCGCAGGGTTCAGTGTTGGGGCCCCAGCTGTTCACTTTATATATAAATGATCTGGATGAAGAGACTTGGGGGCATTCTGGCGAAGTTCACTGATGATACAAAGTTAGGTGGACAGGCAGGTAGTTCTGAGGTGGTGGGGAGGCTACAGAAAGATTTAGATAGTTTAGGGAATGGTCCAAGAAATGGCTGATGAAATTCAATGTGAGCAAATGCGAGGTCTTGCACTTTGGTAAAAAGAACACAGGCAAGGACTATTTTATAAACGGTGATCTGAGAGTGCTAGTACAGGGTTCTCTGAAGGTTGACTTGCAGGTTGAGTCCGTGGTCAAGAAAGCAAATGTAATGTCACTTATTTCAAGAGGGTTGAAATGTAAAAGCAGTGAGGTGATACTAAAACTTTATAAAGCTGTGGTTGGGCCCCATTTAGATTATTGTGTCCGGCTTTGGGCCCCACACCTCAGGAAGGACATAATGGCACTGCAGCGTGTCCAGCGGAGATTCACACGGATGATCCCTGGAGTGGTAGGTCGAACATACAATGAGTGGCTCAGGATCCTGGGATTGTATTCGTTAGAGTTCAGAAGGTTGAGAGGAGATCTAATAGAAACTTACAAGGTAATGCATGGCTTAGAAAGGGTGGATGCTGGGAAATTGTTTCCATCAGGCGGGAATATTAGGACTTGTGGGCATAGCCTTAAAATTAGAGGGGGTCAATTTAGAACGGAAATGAGGAGACATTTCTTCAGCCAGAGAATGGTGGGTCTGTGGAATTCATTGCCACAGAGCGCAGAGGAGGCTGGGACGTTAAATGTCTTCAAGGCAGAGATTGATAAACTCTTAATCTCACAAGGAATTAAGGGATATGGGAGAGTGCAGATAAGTGGCGTTGAAATGCCCATCAGCCATTATTGAATGGCTGACTGGATTCGATGGGCTGAATGGCCTTACTTCCACTCCTATTTCTTATGGCACAAATACCAAGGATTATGTACATATTATTTAAACTTTTAATTAGAAATCAATAAGTAACATGTTCTTGTTAATTAATGATAAATATCCAATATTTTGTTTCCAAAATGGGATCATGCACATATTGCAATTAGCCCCTCTTGCCCTACTATGCAGAATATCTACTCATTGTTCCAGGATAGTCAGCTGATCTTTTGTAGAAATAATAATTAGAAGGACCCTTGGTTGGGGTCAGCAATATTTTTCTGTTAAGGAGCGTCTTGAAGGATAAGTTGTTAAGCGAGGTGGACAAGCTTATAGAGGGGATTAATGAGCTAAACTAAAGGCAGCTAAAGGCATGGTTACAATATTGGAGCAAGAAAAATCAAGGATGTATAACAAGCTAAAATTCGAGAAATGCAGTGAATTGAAGAACAGCAGTTGGTTGCAGAGGTTAGGCAAAATGAATTTGAAAACAAGATTTAGAACTTTATCTCCCTGTCTAGCAGTGCCACAAATTTAATGTAAAAAATGAGCACAGAGATGAACAGGGTGGTGTAAGTAGTTTAGCATGTGCTTAGAGTTCACCCTGAATCATTTACATCTGGTTCTGCCTGTTGCGCACTCTCTCAATCTGGAAATCAGGCTGGAGGAAATCAGCTGAATTGATGCGACTGTGCAAATCAGTATGAAAAGTTCATCTGCTGAAGGATTCAATTGGATGTGATACGTCATATCTAGTCATTTTCTTTACTGATGCTAACTGACCCCCTGTGAGTATCCAGTATTAGATATATTGTCAATGGTGCAAGAAATCCATTACTTTTAGGAAAGATTTTTTTCAGACATTAATGCACAAGTTTGTAAATAGTTCCTTTGAGCCCTCAAGTTTACCCTGAGACAGTTGTGAACTTTGTAGGATATATCATTTCAATATGCCCTTTCAAATTGCTTGGCATAGCATAGAAGTTTGTGAATGAGAGTTTAGTTTTAGGCAACATGTAATGACACTTCTCAATGATCTCCTCCACAAATTAGGTAAACCTTATATATTATAAAGAGGCTTTTTTAAAAATTTGCCTCATGTACTAGTGAGATGAACAATAGTAAGGATTCTGAAAAAGAAAATTAGTATTTTTTTTTTCCTTTTTGCCCTTTGCTATCTGGATTTATATGCAAGTGAACACCTTCAAGGTGGTCAGCAAAGTTGCCTCTATGATAGGAAGTCATGTAGCATGAAGGGAGTCAGTCTTTAGTTGATCTGCAATTGTCCTTTATATATGGATTACTTATATATGTTTGTACATTTTATGCATAATCTTTTATTTATTCTGCAGAGCGCCAGTCTGAATTACCAACTCAAAGCAAAGCCAGTTTTCCAAGCATACTCCCTGATCCTGATCCTGACTCTTCCAACTCTGGATTTGACAGTTCTGTCGCTACTCAGATTATAGAGGCTTTAGTGAGTGGACCAAGGCCACCAATAGAAAGTAAGCAGTTTTAAACTGATGTTGATGATATTAGAAAAAGGGATGCTAATCTAGAATGTTCTTAGTCCCAGAACCCAGATTCAAATGTGCTCATTTCTTCCAATTAATTTTGCATTTTGCTATCTTTTGATATAATTGATAAATTATTAAATGTCAGAATAACAAGCAGTGCTGTGAGGCTTAATTGTCGTAGCGTTGGTCTCCGAAATTAGTACCTTTTAATATTAGTCAAGAATGTCCACACTTTCTTGCTGATAAAAGATGTGTAGTATTAGTAGATATATAGGGGAGGCTGCCTATATTCACCTCTTAATGGCCACTTTCCCATGCAGTATATCTAAAATGGGTGCAAAGCACCATCATCCTGTTGCATACAGCATTTTAAACTTGATTGTATAGATTTTCTAACTCATTTAAGTACTTGATGAGAATTTGGACTCCATTAATTTGAGCCAAGGATGAAAGGGGTGGTGCAGGGAGAAGAATTCAACCATCCATATGCTTAACCTAACTGGCCTTCCTGCACACTGTGTGCCATGTTTTAAGATGTACCATGTTTAAAGATGTAGCATGTTAAGCTTCCATGTCGTGGTCCATTATGTCATCTCAGTTACTGCTCTAATCATAAACTTGTTGAGTTGGTATGTATTTGTTGATGCACTTAATTCATAAAGCTAAATAAAGGGATTGATGTTTCTAAAAATAAACTCAAAAATATATTGTTTTAAAGCAAAGTAAGAAGAGAGCACATGAAATATGGGAGCCCTGGTGTAATTGTGATATAGTATCTTGTGTTCAAAAGGAATGAAGAATAAAAATGGGGAAATCTTGCTAAACTAATTCAAGGCCACAGACCACACAGAATATTGTGAACAGTTTTGGTCCCCTTATGTGAGGACAGATATACTGGTTTTGGAGCAGTCCAGAGAAGATTCATGAATCTAATCCAGGGTATGGGAGAGAGGTTGAGTATTATGGATTAGCTGCGACAAAAATATACCAACTCAACAGGTTAGCACTGCCTCACAGCGCCGGAGACCCGGGTTCAATTCCCTCCTCAAGCAACTGTTTGTGTGGAGTTTGCACATTCTTCCCGTGTCTGCATGGGTTTCCTCCGGGTGCTCCGGTTTCCTCCCATAATCCAAAAATGTGCAGGTTAGGTGAACTGGCCATGCTAAATTGCCCGTAGCATTAGGTGAAGGGATAAATGTAGGGGAATGGGTCTGGGTGGGTTGCTGTTCGGAGGTCGGTGTGGACCTGTTGGGCCTAATCTAATCTAATCTAATCTAATCTAATCAGGTTTATTGTTATCAAGCTGTAACTGAGATGACATAATAGATAATGGATCTGTACTCATTGGAGTTTAGAAAAATGAGCAATGACCCTTTTGAAGCATACAAGATTCTCAGAGGACTGGACAGGGGAAATGTGGAGAGGTTATTTCTTTGAGTGGGAGAGACCAGAGAACATAAACTGATGTTGTTACGAAGCTGGTTTGGTGATGTCCATTAAAGACAAATTTGGGGAGGAATTTCTTATGTGGTATTGAATGTATAGTTATTCTTTTACAGCAAAAAGTTGGAGGGGTTGTGTGATTAAGTATATTCAAGGCTGTGACAAATTTTTAGTAAGGCAATTCATGATTATGGGGAAAAGGCTGGAAAGTGAAGTTGAGGGTTATCAGATGAGTCACAATTTAATTGAATGATGGAACAGACTTGATGGATTAAATTATCTGCTTCTGCTCTTACATTTTATGGTTGTCTTTGAGGTTTGTAGAAATGTTCACACGTTTTGGTCCTCAGTTGCTCAATAAATACAGTTGCTGGGAATTTCTTCATCTCCTTAAAACATGGGGTAATTTTTTTTTTACCTTGACCAAAGATACAAATACATATCCATCCCTATGCATTCTTCTACAACACCCTGAGCATCATGAAGGCAAAGCAATTATTTGACGTCCAATATATTTTTCCTGTCCATTCTTTCTAAAAAGCTGATTGGTCGATGGTTTTCTTTTTATCCCATTAAGGTCATTTTCGGCCAGAGTTCATTCGGCCTGCTCCTCCACTTCATGTGTGTGAGGATGAACTAGCTTGGCTGAACCCAACGGAACCTGACCATACAATCCAGTGGGATAAAACCATGTGTGTTAAAAACAGCACAGGAGTGGAAATCAAACGCATCATGGCAAAGGCTTTCAAGAGTCCATTATCTGCACAGCAGCAAACACAGGTAATTGCAAATAAGATTCATTTGGAATATAACTGAGTTCCATCACTAATGTTTAATACTATGGAAATGCACCTATCCTGTTTATCGCTGTATCACCTTTTGAAATTTTAAAAAATGCTGTGCTTGATGATAAATAAATCTGATAATAAATAAGAGACAGGCAGAGTGATTGAAATGGAAGATTTTAATTTTCACGTAAATTGAAAAAGAAAACTGACTTGAAAGGTAATAAATGTTCAGTATAGTTTGAGTAACGATATAACCTAAAGTCAATCGGGGTGGGTCATACATGAGGCAAAATCTGCAGATCTCAATTTCTGAAATAAAATTTTGGAGAAACACAGCAGGTCTTGACAATGTGTGGGGAGAGCGAGAGAGAGAGAGAGACACACACACACAGGTAATGTTTTCATTCTGATATGATTTCTTCAGAGGGCAAGTTATATTGAAATTTGTAATAGGATAGGTTTACTTAACAGCATAACTGTGAGAGAAAATCGAACTATATGTAGTTATAATTATGGTTAACATTCTTTATCGTTTTATAATCAACCTGTTCAGATGTTTTATGACACTTCCAGTGTAGGTGAGGATTGAACCCAGGCCTCCTAGCTCAGAAGTAGCACTACCACTGTGCCACAAGGACCATAAGGTTAACATTCTAGTATTTTCTAATCAACCTGTGACACACCTCTGGAGCAGACTTGAACCCGGACCACTTGGTTCAGAGGAAGGGGCATTGCCTCAAGAACTCTCAAGGTTAACATTGTCTTGTTAGAGCCTTATTAGAAGCAATGTGGACCCTTTGAAAACTGATAATTATGATAGGGAAATGGCACATGTTGAATAAATACCTTGTTTCAATATATGGGGGTAGAAGAGGAGAATAAAATGCAGACATCCCAAGGAAATTTGATGTTAAATCCAGTTTGGCAACTAGCAAAATTAACGTAAGTAAAATAGAGAGAGTATCATTATTTCCTCACTAATGAGGGACAGACCGCATGGATCAGTGTTTGCAAGGAAATAGCAAAGAACATTGCACATGTCCTGACTATAATCTTCCAAAGTTCTCCCAATTCAGGAACCATTCCAGTTAGATTAGAAAATTGCATCCTACTCTATATAAGAAAGGTAAGTGAGGGAAAATAAAAATCTTGAATAAATGACTAACTTATGGCTTTGTAATTGTTGTAAAAACCCAACCAGTTCTCTAATTTCCTGTGGGGAAAGAAATCTACCACCCTTCACTGGCCTGGTCTGGGTGTGATTCCATATCCTGTGAATAGATTTTTTAAAAACCCATTGATTTATAGATCAGTTAGCTGAACATTGCTGTTGCGATCTGTTATTGACAGTTGACAGACATTTTTAGATTGACTAAATGGATTGAAATTTTTCAGCTGATCAGTGACAGTCAGCATGGATTTGACTAAATTGAATTTCTTGTTAAGAGGTGGCTAAACAATTGAACACATCAATGTCTGTGGGCGTTATCAAATTAACTTCCAGGAGGCACTTGATAAAGTCTCTAGTAGATTTAGATAAAACCAAAGTCTGTAGAAGTAAAAGCAAATTAAGATTCTTAGCAGTACTTTAATTAGTAGACTGTGACCAAGTGTATCCCATAGATAGGTATGTGTTGAAGTCTCAATGGTTCGCCATGAATGATTGGAGAGAGCTGCCTATTCATGTTTACTGATGATCCAAAGATAGAATTTCTTATTAGTATTGTAGATGAAAGCAAAATTACCGAGAGATATTAATAGTTTAAGTTTTGAATTTCATTATAGTCAAACGTGAAGTCATCCACTTTGGACCTAAGACTGATAGAACAAGCCTCCTCTTTAATGTTGAAAAGCTGGAAGTAGTGGATATTCAGAGAAACCTGGCTTGGGATCGATGTACATAGATTGTTAAAATGTTGTGGTCAAATGCTGAAAATAATTTTAATTAATAGAATGCTGGTCTCTATCCAGCTGATGAAAGTGGGTAGACGTTATGCTAGAGCTATACAAAGCCTGAATTTGACCACACCTGGTATACAGTTTTCAGTTCTGAACACACCTCTTAAGATCTTGGAGGGAATACAGTATAAATTTACCCAATAGTACCTTGACTCATATAGTGTTAAATTATAACGAGATTACAAAGAGTCATTTGAACTCAAAATGTTAACTTAGTTTCTTTCTCCACAGACACTGCCATACACAAATGCTGAGTTTCTCTTTGCTTTTATTTTACATCTCAAGCATATGTAATACTTTGCTTTTATTACCTAAACTAAGATTGTATTCCTTGGCATTTAGAAGGTTAAGGGATGATTTGATTAAAATTTGAGTTAATAGGCAGATAGATAAATAGAAATAACTTATACTGTTCTGGAAATCTGGGAATAGGTGACATAGCCTAAAGATTAGAGCCAAGTCTTTTAGACATGAATTTGGAACTGTCTTGTCATGTTCTGTGCTAAGGAATCATGATCCAGTATAGAAATCCAGTATAGAATATAAAGAGCAAAGAGGCTACTTTAGAAATGGCATTGAGAAGTGGCTGATAATTATTTAAAGGTAAATGATAAATTGCAAAAGGATAACGAAAGGCCATTTTAAAAATTGTATATACTCTGTTCTGATATAATGCGATAGTTCTGTTCCTGCGCAATCCTGCGTTGTAAGAAAATTGCGTAATAGCCACACCATTTAAACCAGTGGGACCAGAATCTCATTATAGCCAATACAGGTAAGGAAAGCTCATGGTCTATAAATAATGGTCTAAATTCTTCAATTACATTATAGCAGAACTGACTGTATTCTGTTTCAGCAGTTTAAAAGGGGATTATTTGATTTAAAAGGAGGAATATTAGAGAGATTGGAAAATGAGCAGAGATTGGACTGCAGTTTAAACACTAATACTGTTACAATCTGGACAGACTGGCTTGTGAAGTTCTGTGTTTACGTAATCACTGCTGAATTGTGGGATGAGGGATGAGTGAAAGTTGAGAAGAATACTATTTTTACTTGGCCTACACCAATTTGATAAATTTCTGTACATTATTGTGTTGATCTAAATAAAACAACTTAAATTTGTAAAGAGTTAAAAATCACAACACCAGATTGTAGTCCAATAGGTTTATTTGGAAGCAGTAGCTTTTGGAGTGCAGCCCCTTCATCAGGTGGTTGTGGCTGATGAAGGAGCAGCGCTTCCAATTAAACCTGTTGAACTATAGCCTGGTGTTGTGTGATTTTTAGCTTTGTCCACCCCAGTCCAACACCAGCACCTCCAAATCTTGAATTTGTAAGGCACATTTCATTATAGGAAATCATTCCAGTGTTTACAAGACTATTTTTATACAAAATCTGACATCAATCCACACAGAGATAATTGGGTTTGAATGGATACCAAAGATAGGACTGATTCTCTCATTAGAAGAGCACAGGGATCTTGGAAGTTTGTAGGGCTAGAAGAAGCTCAGGTGATAGGTGTATAGGGATGGCAAAGCTATGGAGGAATTACAATTGTGAATTTACTGCCAAGTTATTCACAAATATATACAATAAATGTGTAACATTTCAAATCTGCATACACTGTAAAGATTATGTAGTATGTATTCTTTGATCTTTCTTTTAAGGCAATGGATTTTTTTAACAGATACAGTCTCTCCCATTTTAAGATTATGCATAAACCTTTATAATGAGGCTTAACTGCTTTCAGAGTTAATTGCAGATTTTTTGAAAGATGATCCAAGGTTCACTTTGATGACAACATTATATGGGGAGAAATGAGGTGGTGGAGAGAAAAATAACATTTATTCAGATTCTTGAATGTTAGATTTTTTACAATATAGTGTTCCAGTAGTAACAGTCATCTTCACAACATTTCTGTTTGCTTTTATCTTAATTCTTAAATACATGTGTAATGCTCAAAATAATAATTTAACCCTCCAGTAGTAATTATTGGGCAATCATCTGATGATGTGTCTGAAAATTGACACACATCTGTGTTGTACCTGAGTAACATTGAGTTTTTACTTTTATTTTCTTCATGGTAGCTCCTTGGTGAATTAGAAAAAGATCCAAAGCTAGTTTACCACATTGGTCTGACTCCTGTCAAGCTGCCTGATCTGGTAGAAAATAATCCTTTGGTTGCCATAGAGATGTTACTGAAGCTAATGCAGTCGAGCCAGATTACAGAATATTTTTCTGTACTTGTGAATATGGATATGTCCCTTCATTCTATGGAAGTTGTAAATAGGTGAGTTGTATGTTTTTTTTCCCCCCACCCATTTATTTGATTTGTCATCTATATCTGCTGCTGTTCTGACTATATTCCATATAAATGGTAGTGGTGCAATTTCCCAGCCTTCCTGCTTCATGTGTAAACCTGGAAAGTGTCTTAACAGGTGCTATTCATCGCAATACTCTTCGTTGTCATCCAACTGGCTGTGCACAATTTTTTTGCCTTCAGTTGACAGCCACAGTAAGGAGTCACTCTACAGTTTACTTTGGTTGTATTAAAAGACAAGTGCATCAAAATGTAACCTTCACATTTGACAATCCAACATGAATAGTATTGCAGTTCTGTGAAAGCTCATTTATTTTCATACTAGATGTTTTGTTCTCATGTCTTTTGAATATTTTGGATTTGTTTTCTCTGGTTCTCCGATACTGTAGAAATAACTTGTTGCAGAGTATAAATCCATGGATTCAAGACCTTCCTGTAGCTCATCAGAGTGATGGCTATTTCTGTGTGTGCCTTAGCAGTCTGTTCAGTTGCAGGAAACAAAATAGTTGAACAATATTCTTTCCTCATCCAATAAGTAACTCTGCAAATTTGTTTCCAGTAGGGGTCACTAGGTAGTGTTTTAGAAATATTCTTTAAATGAATATTGGCCTAGTCTTTGTATAGTTCAAGCTTCTGGTTTTGTAATTCATTGCTCCTTTTGGTTTTTTTCTCAGGTTAACCACTGCTGTTGATCTTCCTCCAGAATTTATTCACCTCTATATTTCAAATTGTATCTCCACTTGTGAGCAGATCAAAGATAAATACATGCAGGTAATTGTGTTGCTTGCGGATAGTTGAATTGATAAGTCTTTATTTGTACGAGCAATATTATATGTGACCTTGCAAATTATAACTATATTCTGGGCATAATTTAAAATAGAAAGTTTTGCCATGTATGAACCACCCAAGTTTGCAAATTCCCAAAAGCATGTCAGGAGGGAAGAAGAACACAGTGCAAATTATTTATCTCTCTTTTCCCCCTTTTCAATTAGTGTGCCAGACAAATAAGCTAGTGGTCAACTCTGCTAGCATTCTGTTAAATCATGAACTCTAGATTCTATGGAACAAATCGGCAGGAATCGAAATTGTATATTTCTATCATAATCTAGCCCTCAAATGTGCAATATAAATTTTCATCTCATTTTGTATGTTTAATCTCTTATTTGATGGCCTTCACCTTGCTCAAAAGGAGAGACCATTTTCTTGAAATTATTTCTTGACACATTGTTTCTCTAACTATTAGGCAGTGTCTACTCTACTTTACACTTTGACATCCCAACTTTGTAATGGGATGAAAAGAACAAATACTTGGCTCCAAGAGAAATCTTTTTGGTCTCAATTCCATACTTTAGTCATGTTTGACTCAGCAGCTGAACTAACTGTGTGCATGTCTTGCCCTGTAGTATTTATCGTATATAGTTGTATTCTGGAGGGAAGGATCATAGGTGTGGCAGACGGTATGAAATCAATACTAATGTGAGCTTTAAGACCATAAGACATAGAAGCAGAAGTAGGCCATTCAGTGAGATCATAGCTGATCTGATGATCCTCAATTCCACTTTCATGCCTTTTCCCCATTACCCTCAATTCCCTGATATTAAAAATCTGTCCATCGCAGTCTTAGCAACCAAATTTTATACACGTTGGACAGGGCATGACTTATGTCCGATTCTATGTCCATTCCTGAAGGTGCCTTTCATTGTTCATGCTCTTCCGGATTATTAGTAGTTGGCTACAAATTAACCTTGTCTCTAGTTTTCAGAAGTCAAAGACTTTCTAGATGCTTCATTGTTTCATCTACCTATCACTACTTTAATAGGAAATAGCCTTCCTCTTTTCTCCTATTAGCTGAGTCTAAAATTTTACTTCTCTTCAGCAAACCTTCAGGATTGACTTCCTTCCGATCTGTTCAATGGGTTCTGAGATGAGTTCAAATGCACACCTGGGGCAGATGGTACTTGAAGGGTTGCTTGGGTTGCTTGTTGCTTTCTTATCCAATGTCTTAATGATAAATTCTCTATTTTGGTTGATTGCAAGCCAGAGACTTGAGAGTCAGTGATGTTTTTGCTTTTTTGGGGATGCTTTGAGGAGAACACCAAAACATTTCCCCTGTCCTCTTGGGAATCATCCTGGAGAAGTTAAGCATCAAAGCACTAAATTTGCAGTCAGTAACAATAACAACCTGTATTTCTGGATGGCATCTGTTATGAAGAAAAATCTTTCAATAAGACTGAAATATTGATGCCCCAGCCCTTAAATGCTGCCTGACCTGCTGCGCTTTTCCACTGCAACACTTTTCGACTCCGATACCATTGAGGTGGTTGACAATGGGGATCTGGAATTTAAAAAGAGGATTTTCCAAACCAGGACCTATTGCTAGTAGGCCAGCGTATAAAGGGCTGATGGCTGAATGGAGGAGTTAGGGGATGACGAACAGAATGTTGGATGAGCTCAGGTTTATGGAAGATGCAAGTGGGAGTCTGGTCAGGGTGACATTTGTATAGTCAAAATGGGGCTGACTTATGAAGAATGGTTGATTAGAACTGCTGATGTTGAGGAATTTAAAGTCCTAGGCACTGCTTTCTCACAGCACCAGGGATCTAGATTTGATTCGATTGGGTGACTGCCTATGTGGAACTAGTAAGTTGTCCTGTTTCCATGTGGGTTTCCTCCCACATTGCAAAGACGTGCAAGTTAGATGGATTGGCCATAAAATTGTCTGTAGTGTCCAGGGATGTGTAGGCTATGTGGATTGGCATGGTAAACGTGGGGTTATGAAGATAGGGTAGGGGTGTAGGATGCTGTTCGGAGGATCAGTGCAGATTGTTTGTTTGGTTCAAATGGCCTCTTTCTGCACTGTAGGGATTCTGATTCTAGGAGTCACTGCAATTTAGAGAGGTGATAAAAATGGAAGGAGAAAGTGAATTCCAGTCATTTGAGTTATTTCCAATTAAACAATTACATTTGTAACATTGTATTGCTTAGAAGATGTGGCAAGTAAGCTACATGATAAACCTGTTACTTGTGATACTAGGGAGTTACAGTGTACAGTAAACTAACATTGTCTGTTATCTTCCAGAACCGTTTGGTACGTCTTGTTTGTGTCTTCCTCCAGTCTTTAATCAGAAACAAAATTATCAACGTCCAGGACTTGTTCATCGAAGTGCAGGCCTTCTGCATTGAGTTCAGCCGAATACGAGAAGCGGCTGGCCTATTCCGATTACTGAAAACACTGGATACCGGAGAAAATCCTTCAGAAGCAAAATCATCAAAATAATACAAGGCAGAATTCAAAATTTCAAAAGACTG
Organism: Chiloscyllium punctatum; assembly: GCF_047496795.1. Classification (NCBI taxonomy): domain Eukaryota; kingdom Metazoa; phylum Chordata; class Chondrichthyes; order Orectolobiformes; family Hemiscylliidae; genus Chiloscyllium; species Chiloscyllium punctatum. The sequence continues at coordinate 59,350,778 of NC_092747.1, read as the reverse complement.
GAAAGGCTTTTGTCGTGTGTTGGAATCATTTCTGTGATTTCAGTGCATAATTGAAAGATATTTAGTTTTGTTTAAAAACAGTAAGCCTTTCTTAGCCACTCAGTTTGCCCAAATGGGACCGGACTTACTTATTTTCTTGTTATACAAGTGTGCAAGCCAATTCTGATGAGCATCTTGGTCACTTTTCAAGGTAGTGTTGTTGCACAGCAATGCACCATCACTTTAGTGACTCCTACTTAATTTGTGTTAAGGTATGCTTTCTATAAGAGAAAACTATGTTAACCAGTTTATTTCTGTTCTCTATCCTATGTATGATACATACTTCATATTATTAAATACATCAGCAGACAGCATTAGGTAAAATACAAAAGTAACTGAATTTGTGCACCATGTTTGGATTGAAGTTCATGAATGTTAATTATGAAGTCTTTGTTTTAATTAAAATGCTGAAAAATGAAGCAATCAACACTTTTGATTACTGATGCTTAAATTAAGATTTGAGGGAAGTTTTGTGGTGCTGGCCTAACAGTTGAAATTGGTGCAGGGAATCCTTCTGCAAACAATTCCCACAAAGTGATTATGCAAATTTATGGCCACCAGTTTCAATAGTAATGACCCTCCAATATGTCCTGGGAGGGTGGTGTTCATTGCATGCTCGTGCCTATTGAAATTGCTTTGAAGAGGTGAATAGCAAATATTTACCATGAGTGTGGCCACTATTGGGTTAAACACATACACAGCCTAGAGAAACATTCCTTGTTCTGAGGACAGCCCTCCTTCTGACGAGAGATCTTAAGTGGCATTAACCCTGTTCTTGTGAATTGGAAGGGAAATTATCTACAAAAGTAGAGGATTTACTTCAGTTGTACAGGATATTGGAGAGACTATATCTGGATAGTATTGGTTTTCCTACTTTAAGAAGGATACAAATGTGTAGTTGGCAATTCAACGATGGTTTATTAGACTAATATCTTGAATGGTTGAGTTGTCTTATGAGCTAGCCTAGGCTAGTTAGGTCAGACTCAATTTATAGCTGTTGGGATTCAGAAGTAAAAGAGGCAACTTGGTTGTCAAGACCTGTCAGGATCTTGTGTGTTTCACTGTGCAAGTGGAAAGCATGTTTCCTATTGTAGGAGAATCTAAAGGAGTTAATGTTTTAAAAATAAGAGGTTGACCGTGTGGATGCTGCAAAAACACCAGGTTAGCCATTTAGGACTGAAGCGAGAAATTTCTTCACACCAAAGAATTTTTGAATTTTTGTAATTTTCTACCTCCAAGAGCTACAGTTGTACATATTCAAGATGGAGATGAGAATATGGAGATTTTATGGAATGGTGAAGTTGAGGTTACACATCAACCATGAATTTATTGAACAGTGGAGTAGAATCCATAGCTTATTTCAACTTCTAGCTCTTAAGGCCACATCTTTTTCCATCTCAAGATTTCATCTAAATGTGCCACCTCTGTATTTTCCAAATCAACTATACCACTTCCCAACCTATTCCAGGCTCACCTATCTAACTAGCATATGCAATGCCATAGATCAGTTATTTCAGATATTAAAATATCAATTTGAGCACTTGAATCATTACAATTACAGTTTTACAATGAAACTTAATTTAGCTTTGAAAAGAAAGATGTGAGTGTGAAACATTATGATAAAAGTTGATTTTAGATTTGTAAAGTTAATTTCTCTCATGACAGAAAACGTGCAACAAGATTCAGGCTGTTAGACCAATAATGAGAATTACCAAGGACGCCTCAAATTTAGATGGAAAATTCCTTGCTTTCCAGGAACCTGCATGATATCTCTAATTCAGAATTATGCATATTGAACAATTATGTGGTACTTCGATTGTTACCTAGAAAATTTTAGACAGATTAACATCTAGTCTATCAGCTGGGCAACTCTGTAACTGATCAACTCTTCCCCCATGTCCCCCTTAACTATCCAACAACCCCTTTGATCTGACCAAACTTCTCAGTCTGTTCTGAGCAGGTGCTGGTCCTGGACTAATTATTCTCACCTCTCCCAGCTACCAGTTTCCCTCCCAACTCTACCATCTACCTTTCTGACTACCCAAACAGCCCTTGAAGATAAGCTGACCCAACAACACATTCAATAGCCAATCCATGTACAACCGACCCATCCATTCACCAACATTCAAAAACTGGACTGGGGCTTTAACCTAGTATACGGCAGCTAACGCTATAAGAAGAGGCAGGACTTCTGCAATGATCCTCTTTGCAGATTCCTGTGTTGGACATTTTTAAGCATAACTTCAGTTTTCCTGTAGTATTCTGCAATTCAGTATTTGATAAATTTCCAGGATTAATTTTCCTGCTTTCTATTCCTGCTCTTTGCCAAATTATAAGGTGAGTGAAATATGTCTCAGCTTTTTTTCATCCTAGCAATGTAAAAGTGTTTGAATTTGTGGGTTTAAATGCAGGCTGCCACAACCCCCAATTTCCCAATATTGTCTTCTGGTGGGAGGGGGGTTAGAAACAAAAGCCCAATTGGAGGACAGTTTGTAGACAGCAGGGTAGTGTTCCAATGGGTCACTAATTTAAAAAACTAGCCTTCATGCTTGCTTTGTTTTTCTGCCTGGTAGTTAAGTAGGGTCACAGGAGAGGGATTGTTGCAGTTGTAACCTCAAGAAAAAGAGAAAATTGTTGCAATGTTATTTGATGTTTCTGGCTGTATAGGATAGGCTGAAGGGCTAAAAGGTTGAGATTCAACAGCTGCATGACCTTGAAAAAGAGTCCTGTGATCATTCTGGTTTGTGCCACAGACAGCACAATCAAACTTGTTTTCTGTATGAGCAAGCTGTTTTCTGCTTTTCTGTGCTGGCTGTTTGTTACAGTGTATGAGAGATTTTTTTATTTTGAGTTGGACTTTACCTTGGACCTGTATCGCGAACGATGTGAAGAACTAACCTAAGCCTCCAGACCAGCAGTCAGTCAAGGGGTCCCTGACAGGTAGGTAGGGTGAGAGACTGACTGCATTTTTTTCTTTGCTTTGCATTTTATTACTATTATTATGACTAAATAAACATCCATATTTAAGCAAATTGTCGAGTTTTCTATCTACATTTAACAGCCTCCAAAAAGAACTGCTAGGATACACTCTGTGACCCCAGACAATGTCCTTGAGTTAGTGGTTTAGATTATTAGTCACAAGGCCTGGATCAATAACTGGTAGTTTGTGAATTACTTGTTTTAAATTGAACTCCTAAATCTGGAATAGAACAATTATTATTGTAATAGTAACTATTAGAGTGCAAAGCCAATGAGATTAAATGATAAAGATATCATGGAACAAAAAAGGGAGTGGTAATGGCTGTAGTTTAAAAAATATTTATCCAATATGAGTGTGCATTGCAGAAGAACTGCTCAGTTCAAACGCAGAAATGTGAAAAACAAAGTGTCATGTGACAGTATTTAAAAATGGACAGTTTATTGTCTGAAACTGTTGAGCTTAATGAGAGTTCAGAAGGCTACAAATTGCCTACTTGGAAGGTGAGATGCAGCAAAAAAAAAATTAGTGACGAGAAACTGGAAAACTCAACATAATGCTTACGGACAGAGCAAAGCAGTCATCTAATCTGCATTTGGTCTTACTAGTGTAGAGGGCACGGTGGCACAGTGGTTAGCACTGCTGCCTCACAGCGCCTGAAACCCGGGTTCAATTCCCGCCTCAGGCGACTGACTGTGTGGAGTGTGCACGTTCTCCCCGTGTCTGCGTGGGTTTCCTCCGGGTGCTCCGGTTTCCTCCCACAGTCCAAAGATGTGCAGGTCAGGTGAATTGGCCATGCTAAATTGCCCATAGTGTTAGGTAAGGGGTAAATGTAGATGTAGGGGTATGGGTGGGTTACGCGTCGGCGGGGTGGTGTGGACTTGTTGGGCCGAAGGGCCTGTTTCCACACTGTAAGTAATCTAATCTAAAAAAAAAGTAATCTAATCTAATCTAAAACATTATGAACAGCAAATAGATTATATTGAAGGTATAAAAGAAAACTACTTCTTCTGAGTGTGTGGGGGCCTTGGAAAACAAGGAGTGTGGTGATAAAAGGGCAGATGTTACAAAGCCTACACTTGGAAAGGGGACAAGATTTGCTTTTGATTGCAGAGTGAACAAAGTCATCATATATAGTGAAGAGTCCCTTCAGAATATTGAAGGAGGGTGTGGGGGAGATGCATTTTGTGGTGGCATTATGTTGGAAGTGGCAGAATCGAAGGTGACCTTTTGCATGTGTAAATTGGTGGGGACAAGAGTAATCCCTGTCAGAATAATGGGAGTGAAGGGAAAGGTTGAGACCGTAAGTGCAGGAAATGGTTTTAAAAAGGGGATTGTACACAGCAGTGTAGGAGCATTGGGAATCTTTAGAAGACGTGAAAAATGGTGTTCTAAAAGGTTGCCTCATCAGAGCAGCTGCATTAGAGACGGAAACTCAGAGGAGGCAGGTTGTAAGAAAGTGCAAATGAGGTAACAGAATAATTAATAATGAAAATTGGCAGACAGCCAATCCAGATTTGATCCACACTGGTACATGTAGTCAGGTTGACAAATGGCATAATACAAAAATATAATCAAAGCTAAGTACAAGTTAGACCATGAAATTCTGTGCCGTGAAATTCTATGACTCTACACTTCATTCAATCTGCTAAGGTTGGTCAATGCAAGAAGAGTTTTTTCTCCTCCAGTGTTTACAATCCAGTCACAGGATCAAAGTAATTCTCATTCCATTGAAGTAAAAGGTATCTTTCTTTGATAGATCAGTTTATATCATATATGCTGTTCTCTTATATAGCAATTTTCATAAATGGGGAATTACTCACTAAAGAGAGAATTGTGAAACACTGAGTTTCTGAAGTAACAGCACTAAATGGATGAGTAATCTTAGAGATTCCAAGAATAACACATAAAAACTGTTGCATGGAGATCAGATTGGTTTTTAATCGAAAGAAAGGTTGATTCACATTTAAAGGTTTTGCTGTAATGAAAACAAAGCAAAGGTCACTTAAAGAAAAGTTTAATTTAATGTAGTTACAAGTAGTATTTTTGTACTTGTATTTTTATTTCAAAACTGAACAATGCATTCCTCGCAAAGCAACATGTTACAAACAATGTTAAAACAAAACTACCTATTGCTCTGTCCTTTTTCTGTGGTGTTGAGAAAGTACAGGCAAGAAACAAGATGTACTCCCCACACGTCTTTGAATAAAGCTCTAGGATTTAAAACCATATTTTTCGCCTTCCAAACTTTGCTAGTTTGTGACTCTCATTGAAGGAAATGGGTGAAAAAGGCAGGGCTGGTCAGTGCAGAAACAGAGAATGAGCAGTAGTGTCCACATGAAACACTAAAGATCCAAAGTGGAACACAGTATATAAACAATCCTGATGATGCAACACAGTCATCCACATTTCCCAGAAGTACAATTACAAATGAACATTCAGGGTTGAGAGAGAGATTTTTAATGAAATACTTAATTAAGTCTATCCTTTCCTAATGTATGATAATTCTAGCAGAGACACGTACTTCAAGACTACACAAAGTGAAACTGGGGAAAGTAAGAGGACATTATATCTTGAGGGAAAGGTAAAATCAGAAAATTAATAGGAAGTATTGCAGTAATAAAAAGATATGTATGGACAAGAGGTTAGAACTTGCGCTTGTCCATGATCAATTCAAATCTATACTGAATAATTTGTTTTTGTTTTGAACAGACACACTAAGTGAAAAGTGCAAATCTAGTATAATGTACAACTCAAAGTATGCTTATTGCATATGTACAAATTTAAGAGACCCGTGCTTAAAAATTCTTATAATAACTATTGCAAGTAAGCATTGGTAATCATAAATTGATCCTAGAGCTTTTACAGACATGTTTAAGCTGTGCTTTTGACTAGTCACAAGTAAAACAACAGACTGAAGCAAATTCCAATAAAGAAGTTGCAGACGTGTAGACTCTTGCTAAAACTTCCTGACAATATATTACCATCATAACATATTGATGTCATTTCATTTGTCAATTAGAAAAGCCCTAGTATCTGTTCAACTCCTGGCATTTCACTGACTTGATCTGAGCCTCAATTTAAAAAGTAAAGTGCTAGCTAATGATTTACAACTTGGTCTTCAGATTGGAATTTCCTTACAATTCTATAATTTTGCAACATTAATGTAATTATATGTAGTTCATATTCAATAACTTTTAACACAATTTTGAAATTACTTCGAATGATTTCAGGAGAGTTCCTGAAGTTTTTTTTTTAAAAGTTAATTTTCTTTAATTGCATCATTAAATGATTGAACATGATAAATATTAAAGGTGTATAAATTTTACTCTGTTGGCATAAGGCTCAATGCTTTATTGCTTTTCTTCCACCACACAATGAAATACAGTGCAAACATTTCCTCTTTGGCCTGAATTGAAAACATTGCTACTTTTATGACCTGTCATTTTGTATAATGTGGTGACACAGTCATGCAGCAACATCTACTGGAATCAGCTTTAAACTGAAAGCTGCATCACTGTTTCATAGTTACACAAAGATTCTTAAGCTTATTCGAATGATCCTTTTTTATGAAATCTTGACTAAATAATTTGTAACACCTGTTTCAGTACATTTCTGCAGTTTGGATAATTCAAGATCACAAATTGGGCCTCTAAAACATATTCTGATCTAATTACATGATGAATATTTTACAACAGCAGTGATAATCAGATGTTCAACAGTTTTATTCTTCAATATTTTTAGTGCACTTCAATAGAGAATTAATTTTGTTATTATAGATTTATCTATACAGTTGCAAAAATCAAGTTATTACACAATATCCTTAAAGGAATGATGACTTATAGACAAACCTACTTAGCATGAAAACACTTAAAAAGATAGAGGACCAAACTAGAACTATACATTACTGCTTCTATGTAACATTTACAGATTACCAGTTTCATTAAAATTATTGACAATACTAGTCAACTAAATCTAGTACAAGTAACTCTAGCTCTCTAAACATCTGAATTTATCCTTAACTACTTTTTCAATGAAAATAAGGGTATTTGCAAACATATTGTATAGGCTGCAAAGTACAAAGAATAAGATGAAACCAAAATCAATGCACTTGTAACTAAACAATGATTAAAAGTTACTAATTCCAGTTTCAGTAAACAAAGTTCAAAGTACGTTTTGTAAAGAGTGGAAGAACAAGAATTTTGCTGTGCTAAGTGGGAGTCCCATGTGTTCTCAAATCAACATGTCCTCTAGAAAGCAGTATCTGTTACTTTTAATTTCAACCAAAGTTATTTTATTCAGTTAGAATTGTGATGAGATGAATTAAAAATGCATGACTTGATATTTTGTTGCACACATTGAACTATTGTTTTTCCAGAAGAATCCACAAATGGCCCCTCTTGTGCTTTAAATCAAAAATTGATTTTTATCAAAAATATTCATCTGGCATCTGGACATCCAATGGGACAAGACGAACTATCACTATTTCTCTGAATTTCTAAATTCGCTTCTAGAAAAAAAGACAAAAGGGAAATCATAAAACTTGAATAAGTCATATGGCCTCAAACTTTTAAAAAGAGCTAATCACATATTGGCTCAGATTCTGCAGTCAATGGCAAAGTGCAGATTTGACACTGAGAATTAATTAAATCTTGCAGACTCTTATCAGAATTTCATCTCTATCACTATGATAGCACTGCAACTGATTCAGTTTCCTGTACTGCTATTTAGAGCATGGAGCAGCAGTGATGTCATCAGGATGCCCAAAAGTCAATCCTATTAAAGGATTTTCAAGCACATGCAAACAAAAAGCTGAAAGAGCTAAAATAAAATCAGTTTTAAAAATGTGTTTACATAAAGTAAATTAAAGATTAAGACACACGTGTGGTGAAGGTAGTAGTTAAGGTATTCTAAGAAAACCATTTTTAAAAGTTTTTAAAAGTAATTTAGCTTAAAAATATACTAGACGTTCAAGGAATATTAAATCTTCATTTTCAGGGCCAGTTCTATTGTTCATCAAGTTCTATTATTTAGATCACTATTAGAAACCCAGATACAGCTTAATGAACAAAGTGTAACTTTTTAAAAAGAGGTTTCAAATGGTGATATGAGGTTGAAACGTGAAATACTTCATCTCACTGACTTACACAGCTCTGGAAGAAGATTCCAGTGACAGACAACAATTTGCGGGTTTTTGTGCTCCTGACACCATGGTAAAGGCCAGGTAGTGTCTGATAACTGGCTTTTAAATTAACTTACTGCTTGATGCTTGTGGGCAGGTAACCATTCCAGGTGTAAATCAGCCTCTAGCAGAATGGATGGAGCAAACATTGACTGTACCACCTGCTGCTGTCCTCACACCCTTTTCACGGTGAAAATCCTGTCCTTTTAGTCAATCAACACTTAATTTAAAATATGCCCTCAGTATCCAGGAGAAGGTTAATGTTGCCTATATTCATAAAAGTCATGTGTTCACCTGCCTTTGTTTCCTAATTATATTGTTTTATTCAAATTGATAAATATCAATGTAAAAACTTCCCTTTAAAAAATGGCACAGCGATAGTGGTTAAAGTTTGGCCAGAGGATAAATTTTATACCCTCCTGTTTTGCTTCAAACTATATTAGGACTCCAATTTTAACTAAGTTCATTTTTATGTTTGCTATTATATAATAAGGAGAAAGAGAAGTAATGGATCCAATTTTGATCTTTCTACTGACATTCCTTCATATTGAATTACAAGCTCATCACTTTTCTCCTTTTAACCTAATTGCTATCTATGTCGTCACACCTTTATGAGATTATCAACAAGCTTCTTTCAACATACACATGACGTTTGGGTAAAACAGATAACATTGAGAAGTGGGAGTTTCCAAAATTACCACAAAGGGTAAATATTAACTATGCATTAAGTTGATTATTTCCTGGATTACATCAAAGACCCAGAATCTGCAAAAGATACATTTTAACACATTCAGAATGGGTAATTCAAGATGATAGGTCATCACATGTCTGTACCCAAAGTTGAACTTAATTGCTGAATTCTGAAAAAAAAGGGTCATATTCAGTATTTCCCAAACAGTACACCTAGCTGGGAAACACAAGAGAAAACAAATCTGGACTGTAGATCTGAGCGAGTATAAGGTATGAAGTCTAGGTCTGCCACTAGCTAAGACGTCAGGTTACAGCTACCTCCAGCACAGTATCTTCCAGGTCAACGTTCACATCTCAACACCAGACACTGGCCTCACCTCAAGGTGAGCTTTATTAGACTCCATATCATTGAATAATTATCCTTACCAATTAAAGCTGCAGCTTCATCCTCTTCCATTAGTCTGTCATCATGCTGTAGTGACTCAAAGGTTGAGGAATTTGGGAAGGTGCTTGTTTCAGCTCCTGCTCCTTCTTGTAAAGCACCACTTGAATTACCAACTGGGATACTGTCAGGCACAGTTTCTGGTATAACTACTTCAACATTTTCATGAGTATCTACCTACATAAACAACAAAGACACAAATGGAAACAATAAAGACATTAACAAAAAATTTAATATAAGGAAAACACCCCACAGCAATTCAAAGGCTTGGTCAAAAACAAAACACAGTCAAAAAGAGGAGAATTGAGGACAGGTAAACAAATATTTGGTCCAAGTGTACTTTTAGGAAGATCGTTAGAGAAAGAAAATGAAGAAACAAAAAAGGTTTAAGGAGGAAATCACACAGTAAGGTACATATGGGTGATCGCTAATTGTGCAAAGATGAAGCACAGAGAGGAACACGCAAGTGAGGAAAATAAAGATGCCAAGGATAGAAGTTTAGGGACTCTTGGATCTCAATGCCAGAGATACTGCAAATATGTTCAAATAGCAGAACGATCAGATAGTCAAGAATGGTCATACCAGACTGAAAAATATAGTATAATCGTTGGAGTTAGTTGGTGTGGATCACTCAGCCAAAAGGCTAAAGTGAAGTCCAGATGTTGGGTGGGCGGGTAGTGCACATAATTACAGACAATGCAAAATTGCAAGGTAATTTTGGAAGGGCAGAAACAGAGTTGAACGAGATTAAAATAGGGAGCTGGAAAGAAAAATACACAGTCAATAGCAATAGTATTACAGTCAAGGACTTCAAAACATTGAAACATTGGGCAAAAGGACAGTAGCTCGAGAGGAGGAAGAGACAAGATGTTTGAAGGATGGCTGATACAGAAAGCTCCAAGTAAGTAGGTCAAGCTATTTCAAATGCCAGTTCACAAGAGACATGTGGCCAGCGGTTTAGTGGAAATAGGGTTAAGGGTGCAGAAACACAAGTACATAGGGAAGAGTAGGTATTTCCAGCTTGTTGTGCCATTCATAATAATTATTGATTTCCAACCTCAACACCATCTCCCCACATTAGTCTCATATGCTCCAAACTCCAGTACTCAAAAGATTTATCCATTTCTTACCTTAAATACACTCAACATCAGGGTATCCAGTTTTCTGGAGGACAGGCATGCAAATATTCTAATCAGGAACCTAACTTGAACATTCACTAGCTGACAATATGCCATCAGAGCAGACTAACTGCCAACCTGCGAGGCCTAGCATCACCTGGGCGGTTTGGACAGGTCCTAATGTGACATAGGAGACTGGTATGTAGAGGATTGCTGTGGAGATGCTGTTGCCGCTGGTAGCCCCTCTGAAAGCACACTGTACCAGATTAGAAGGGCCCAAACCAGCCTATCCTACCATAAAACAATAGGGTGGCTTCCAAGCCTCAGCAAGTGATCTCCTAAAATGTCAGAGGATCCACACCTAACTGGGCAACATTTTGGCAAATAGAGTAATATACGGAAAACTATGAAGTTGTTCAAAAGAAGAGAGTATTTTTTAAATGGAGAAGAACTGCAGAATGCTGCAACACAGAAGGATTTTGGGGTACTTGCGCATGAAACACATACAGCTAGCACGCAGGTGCAGCAGGTAATTAGGAAAGCTAATGAAAGGTTGGCCCTTATTTTAAGAGGAGAAAGTGAGGATTGCAGATGCAGGAGTCAAGAATTTCTGATGAAGGGCTTATGCTCGAAACGTCAACTCTCCTACTCCTCAGATGTTGCCTGACTGGCTTTGCTTTGCCAGCATCACACTTTTTGACCCTAATTTCAAGAAGTTTGGAATATTCAAGCAGGAAGGTAGGAAAAATATCATTTCATTGGAGGGAATTCTGAGAAAGCTTACAAGGATGAACCCAGGTATGGAGGGATTGACTTCTGATCAAAGCGTAAGCAGATAGGGACTCTACTCACTAGAGTTTAAAATAAATGAAAGGTGATCTTATTGAAGCATACAGGATGCTAAGGAGCTGGACAGGGTAAATGCTGAGAGAATGTTTGCCCTCATGGGAGAGTCCAGGACCAGAGGGCTGTCTCAGAATTAAGAGATGCCAATTTAAGGTTCAGATGAGGTGGTTTCCTTCTCTCATAGGAATGAGTATTTTTGGAGCTCCTTGCCAGAGAGAGCTGCTGGGGCAGAGTCCTCCTATATATTAAAGGCGGAGATATACCTCAGATGGCGTTGGCTAGCACAAGGGACATAGCTTTAAACAGAGGGGTGATAGATATTGAACAGATGTCAAAGGTAGTTTCTTTACTCAGAGTCGTAAGGACTCGCCAACTTTAATGGCATTTAAATGGTCATTGGATAAACATATGGATGAAAATGGAATAGTGTAAGATAGATGGGCCGCAGATTGATTCCACAGGTCGACGCATCATTGATGGCCGAAGGGCCTGTACTGTGCTGTAATGTTCTATGTTTTATAGTTAAGACTTTTGATTAGTGCAGGGTCAAGGGATATGGGATGAAAATGCAGAAAAGTGGACATACTGATTGGTGGAGCAGGCTTGAAGGATCAAACAGCCTACTCCTGTTCCTATTTCTAATGGTCGTATGCAGCTAGTAAAAGGTTAGTGGTAACAGGAAAATGTTGTTAATTGGTCAACTAAATAGCTCAATTAGTCCAGTGATCCAGATGCTCACTCTCTCTCTTCTGTCACTAGTAACAGGCTATGACTTATATAAATGCTGCCTTTATGGAGCACCAGCAGCACACATACACAAAGGCAGGCACCATTCACATGCGACAGAAGCAGCTGCCCATTCAAGGTAAACCCAGATCAATAACTTCTTATTCAGGGTCTAAGGCCTCCCTGTCCACACTGCTACTTCTGTTCTTCACCTGCAGTGGACCACATCTCTCAGACTGCGGAGTCAAAATGAATGATTTCTGAATTACAACTCCACATTAAGACTATGACTGGAATAGAGTGGTGCTGGAAAAGCACAGCAGTTCAGGCAGCATCTGAGCAGTAGGAAAATCAACATTTCAGGCAATTTGTCAGAAACACGATTTTCCTGCTCCTCGGATGTTGCCTGAACTGCTGTGCTTTTCCAGCACCACTCTATTCCAGAATCTGGTTTCCAGCATCTGCAGTCATTATTTTTACCTCTATTAAGACTATGACTAGCACATGCTCCATTTAGAAGGTGCCAATCCACCTGAAAAAGGTGTCTCCTGTCATGAAAACAGGGCACATTTGATTTCAGCATAAATTCAAGGTAAGAGCTTTGCTAGCAAAAGGCTGAGACAGCATAGCGGATTGATAGTTGCTTCTGAAAGCTAATTAATGAAGTAAAGTTGGGGCAGTATACAAATACATTTGCACCAATGTCCAATAGAAAATTGTGACATTAGTAGCATGTGTTTGGCCTTATCTCAAAGCATGTCACGGAGTGCTGACATCACCAGTTCCATGCATTAGCAGCCATCTGGAATAATCAGCCCACAGGTTAAATGCCATAGTGACAGGACAACAACTTCTGCACTCCACCCTGCCTTCCTTCACTGTTTTATGGGAATTCCTGCATCCCAACCCAACCTAACCCCAAGGGTCTGATGAATAGGTGTTGTGTCACTAATGTCCTGCACAACTGTGGTGAAATGTCTTCACTCCTAACCTGAAGTCCATTTTACCTGAATATTAAAACTCCACGATACATCTCCCCAAGTCCTTCTGAAGACAGATTTTGTATCAATATCATGATTAAAAAAATTGTTTTATTTTTCCTACCTTGTAAATAATTTGTTACTTTGTATTTCATCTGCCATGGTCTTGCAAACACATGTAATCTGTTCTGCACATTAATAATAAACTTAATTTACCTAGTTTACATGGCAATTAATGTTTCCCATGACTTGTATTACCTTAGTTACATATATTTCTAGTTTGCAGATTTCTTGTCTGCCGTACACCACAATTACTGTCAGCATGCTTATAAATAACTTTCAGCAATATTTTCTATGTCTTGCTGTTTTTCAGCTCCACCCAAACTGAATTTCCTTCTTGAATTTCTGATCTCCGTCCCTCTCTATCAGGCTGCTACTCCTTTTCCATTTTGCCCATCTCTTCTGAAATATATCCTTTCATACCTCGTTCTTAAAACTTTGAAACCAGGTCTCCATAACAGCCATTATCCAAAGCAAATGATTTCCCATCTGTGCCACTAATTCAAATAACCTGTTGAAAATGTTTTGAGTATTCAGAGTTAAACGGTTTTTGTAGCCAGAAGGCCTGGGTTCAAGTCCCACCTGCCCCATAGAAGGTGTGCCATAACAGTTCTGAGGAAGTCAACCAAAAAAAAGCTTTTGTTTTTGGTACATACAGAATCAGTCCCTTTGGCTTTAACTTTATTCTAATTTTCTCTAACTTTACTCACTAACACCCTTTTTACTTTGTTAATCTCTGTCCTTTCCTGGCCACTCTGCTTACTTTACCCATTAAAACAAAAAAACATTAAGGCTGTAGAGCACATTTTAAGTGCTTTTGAATTCTTCCATTCTTTCCTGTCCCTCCCAAAGGAAATACATCTACAGCCTTAATCGGTTAAAGCTCAGTCTACTGCCTCAGCTATTCAACTTGTCCGTGACACTGGTCCCAGGCTGGTTTAAAAAAGGGAACCTGTGCCAATGGAGTTCCCTCTTTCTCAGTGCTACTGGCCCATGAAGCCAAATTCCTGCCTCTCGGACCACCTTTTCAACTACACACTTCACCTTCTCATCTGTCTCCTCCCCCTAAGCCACTGGCACACGTCTCAAGTAACATAACAGAAATCATTACAGAGCGGCGAGGAGAGAGGGCAGAGAGAACCGAGGGGTGCCAGGAAGGGAGAGTGTGAGAACCATTTTTAAAGGAGTAGCTGAAGGAGAGGCCACAGTGAGGAGCAGAGGGCTGCCGGGTATACATTCGGACAGCAGGTGACTCCCGAGACTGTACATGGGTACTGCTAAGGTAAGGTGTTTCAACTGATATTTGTGTATCATGCAATTGATTAAAAGTTTACTGTTAGTTGGTTAGTGGAGTAAGACCAGGGAGAAGTACTAGAAATTATTTAACTCAAATTTGTATAAATTATTTGAATAAGTAGGAGATGATTGAACAGGTGATGTGCTGAGGCTGTATGATGTGGGAGTTGGCTGATCCCATCGTGAACGGCAGTGACCACATCTGTAGCAAGTGTTGGTTGCCGAAAGAACTCCAGATCAGAATTGATGATTGAGAATGAGCTTCAAACACTGTGGCACATCCAGAAGGGGGAAAAGTTACCTGGACGCATTGATTCAGGAGGCAGTCACACCCAGTAGATTAAGTAATTCAAATTCAGTTAGTGATCAGGGACAACTGGGTGTGACTGTAGGTGAGACAGGTAGGGGGTTTCGGAGTTCAGGAGTGGAGGAGCCTCAGCCCTTGACCTCGTCCAACAGGTATGAGATTCTTGTTCCCTGTATAGATGAGGGAAAGGGCTGTGGACAGGATAAGCCAGCTGACCACGGCACTATTCAAGAGGATGGAGCAAAAAGACAAGTAGTTGTTATAGGGGATTCTATAATTCGGGGAACAGATGGTATCCTTTGTAAGCTGGATCAGGAGTCCCACAGGGTGTGTTGCCTGCCCTATGTCAGGGTGCAGGATATCTCCAACTGGCTTGAAAGGATATTAGGAGTGGGAAGGAGAAGATCCAGTTGTTATAGTCCATGTTGGCACTAACAACATAGGCAAGGCTAGGAAGGAGGACCTGTTTGGGGATGATCAAGCACTAGCAGGGAAATTGAAGACCAGGACCTTGAGGGTCATAATCTCAGGATTACTGCCCGAGCCAGGTGCTGATTGGCATAGGGATAAGAAAATTGACTAAGAGATTGTGGGAAAGAGGGATTCCATTTCATGGGACATTGGCATCAGTTTTAGAACCAGGGAGATCTGGACCGAAGGGACGGTCTCCACCTGAACCAATCTGGAACCAGTGTTCTGGTGAAAAGGATAAATAAGGTGATCAGTAGGACTTTAAACTTGTGAGTCGGGGGAAGGGAAAGGGAAAGCAACAGGGAGTATGGAGTCAAGTAGAAAGATAAGCAGCAGGTTAGCCAGTGTGCAGGGCTTAAGTTCAAGACATACTAGGAATGAAGCAAAAAAAGGAAGCATAGCTTAGGACATATTATGAGAAATGTTGGAAATCGTGAGGATAAGAAAACTAGCATTAAAGCACTTTACCTGAATGTTTGTAGTATTCGTAACAAAGTAGATGAATTAACAGCACAAATGATCGTGAATGATTATGATGTGCTCGGCATCACAGAGACGTGGTTGCAGGGGGTTCAGAACTGGCAATTGAACATCCAAGGATTTACAAATTATTGAAAACCCAGGGAGCTGGGCAAAGGGGGTGAGGTTGCCTTGTTAGTAAAGAATGAAATTAAATCTGTGGCACTGAATGACATTGGGTCAGATGATGTGGAGTCTGTGTGGGTGGAGTTGAGGAAACACAAAGGCAAAAAAAACCATAATGGGAGTTACGTACAGACCTCCCAGCAGTGGTCAGGACCAGGAGCGCGAGATGTACCAGGAAATAGATCGGGCAGGTCAGAAAGGCAAGGTCACGGTGTTCATGGGGGACTTCAATACGCAGGTGGACTGGGTGAATAATGTTACCGATGAATCCAAAGAAAGGGAATTCATGGAATGTTTACAGGATGGCATTTTGAAACAGCTTGTGATGGAGCCCAAAGGAAGCAGGCTGTTCTGGACTTAGTACTATGTAATGAGCCAGACTTTATAAAAGATCTTAAAGTTAGGGAACACTTAGGAGGCAGCGATCATAATATGGTAGAGTTCAGTCTGCAGTTTGAAAGAGAGAAGGCAAACTCAGGATGTAATGGTGTTACAGTTCAATAAAGGTAATTACAGGGGCATGAGAGAGGAACTGATGAAAATCGACTGGAAGCAGAGCCTAGTGGGGAAGACAGTAGAACAACAATGGCAGGAATTTCTGGGTGTAATTGAGGACATAATGCACATCCCCCCCAAAAAAGGGAAAGATTACTGGGGGGGGGGGGGTGGCACGGCAGCTTTAGACAACCATGGCTGACAAAGCAAGTCAGGAAATGTATCAAAGAAAAAGAGAGGACTTATAAAGTGGCCAAGGGCACTGGGAAATCAGAAGATTGGGAAGACTACAAAAACAAACAGAGGATAACAAAAGAGAGAAATAAGGAAGGAGAGGATCAAATATGAAGGTAGACTAGCCAGTAATATTAGAAATGATAGTAAAATGACATCAAAATTGGAGGTGTAGTGGACAGCAAAGAAGGTTACCTCAGATTACAATGGGATCTTGATCAGATGGAGTTTAATTCAGATAAATGCGAGGTGCTGCATTTTGGGAAAACAAATCTTAGCAGGACTTATACACTTAATGGTAAGGTCCTAGGGAGTGTTGCTGAACAAAGACTCCTTGAAAGTGGAGTCACAGGTAGATAGAATAATGAAGAAGGCGTTTGTATGCTTTCCTTTATTGGTCAGCATATTGAGCACAGGAGCTGGGAGATCATGTTGCGGTTGTACAGGACATTGGATAGGCCACTGTTGGAATATTGCGTATAATTCTGGTCTCCTTCCTATCGGAAATATGTTGCGAAACTTGAAAGGGTTCAGAAAAAAATTTATCAGGATCTGCCAGGGCTGGAGGATTTGAGCTACAGGGAGAGGTTGAATAGGCTAGGGCTGTTTTTCTTAGAGCGTTGGAGGCTGAGGGGTGACCTTATAGAGGTTTATAAAATCATGAAGGGCATTGATAGGATAAATAGACAAAGTCTTTTCCCTGGTGAGGGGGAGTCCAGATGTAGTCGGCATAGATTTAGGGTGAGAGGGGAAAGATATAAAAGAGACCTAAGGAGCAACTTTTTCACACAGACCGTGGTACGTGTATGGAATGAGCTGCCAGAGAAAGTGATGGAGGCTAGTACGATTGCAACATTTAAAAGGCATTTGAATGGGTATATGAATAGGAAGGTCTTGCAGGGATATGGACCAGATACTGGCAGATGGGACTAGATTGGGTTGGGATATCTGGTTGGCATGGACCAGTTGGACTGAAGGGTCTGTTTCCATGCTGTACATCTCTATGACTATGACTCTAAACATTTCTTTCGATACATAAGAAACAGCTGTTCCCTTTATATATTAATGATCTGGATATAGGGACTTGGGGCATTCTGGCGAAGTTTGTCAAGGATACGAAGTTAGGTGGACAGGCAGGTAGTTCTGAGGAGGTGGGGAGGCTGCAGAAAGATTTAGATAGTTTAGGAGAGAGTGGTCCACGAAGTGGCTGATGAAATTCAATGTGAGCAAATGCAAGGTCTTGCACTTTGTATAAATGAATACAGGCATGGGCTATTTTCTAAACGGTGAGAAGATTCCTAAAGCCAAAGTACAAAGGGATCTGGGAGTGCTGGTCCAGGATTCTCTAAAGGTTAACTTGCAGGTTGAGTCCTTGATTAAGAAAGCAAATATAATGTTGTTATTTATCTCAAGAGGGTTGGAATATAAAAACAGCAATGTGCTTCTGGGACTTTTATAAAGCTCGAGTTAGGCCCCTTTTAGAATACTATCTAATTTTGGGCCCCACAACTCAGGAAGGACATTCCTGAGACATTAGTGTCCAGAGGAGATTCACACAGATGATCCCTGGAATAGTAGGCCTAACATACAATGAACGGCTGAGGATCCTGGGATTGTATTAATTAGATTATAGAAGGTTGAGGGGCAATCTAATAGAAACTTGCAAGATAATGCATCGCTTAGAAAGGGTGGACACTGAGAAGTTGTTTCCGTTAGGCAGTGAGACTAGGACCTGTGGGCACGGCCTTAGAATTAGAGGGGCTCAATTTTTAGAATGGAAATGAGAAGACATTTCTTCAGCCAGAAAGTGGAGGAATTCATTGCCACGGAGTGCAGTGGAGGCTGGGACATTAAATGTATTCTAGGCAGAGATTGATAAATTCTTGATCTCACAAGGAATTGAGGGCTACAGGGGGAATACACCCATCAGCCAGGATTAAATGGCGGAGTGGACTCAATTGGCAAATGGCCTTACTTCCACTCCTACTTCTTACGGTCTTATAAGCTTTGAAACCTTGCTTTCTCGTTTGGACCATAACTCCTTAAATTCTCTCAGCAAAACATAATTTCCAGTTCCCTGTATACAGTTGTTTCCTATACCAAAACACACTGGATGTTTTCCTGCTTCTTCTCCAGCAGGTGCCTTTTACCCTTTGAAAAAGTAATTTATTCAGATACAAGGAAGTGGGTAATGAGGACCTTCCAATGATCAAAACAGTTGGAGAAAGAGGCAGATATAAAGACATTAAAGGAATATTCCTGAATATGGGTGAAAAAAAAACGTTCTGAGAAGAGAAAAGGGCACCGAACGTAAGGAAGAGAAAGCAAGGAAAGCCACAGTGGAAACTGTTCCTTTGTGATCTACAAAATTATTTGACCTGTACCTCCAAGGTTCCTCTTTGATGACATCACCCATGGAACTGATCTATTTCAAAAATGATAATTGATGTCCTACTATATATTTAATGAGCTTGTCACATAAGGCTGGCAGAAGGATTCGATGGTTGGATAGGTGGCAACTTTATTCCCTAGATAATACCAATCTCATTGAAATCATTACTGCACCATTAGCTCCAGACAAACGTAGTGAAGTCAGTGCCAAGGACTCAAACCACATACCCTCCACAGTGTGTTCAACTGTCCACAGGGCCTGCCTGCAGTGGAGGCAGTTGCCACATGTCCTGGTCTGCCAGCAACACCAACCCCTCCCCCAATCTTTTACAAGTTCAGCATGCCATAGTATCCATTAAAACGATTCCACAACAGTTATGGAGTCATAGAGTCATGCAGCACAAAAACAGACCCTTTGGTCCAACCAGTCCATGCCAAACATAATCCCAAACTAAACTTGTCCCACCTGCCTGCTCCTTGCGGATATCCCTCCAAACCTTTCCTATTCACGTACTTATCCAAACGTCTTTTAAACATTGTAATTGTACATACATCCACCACTTCCTCAGGAAGTTCATGAACCACCCGGTGTAAATAATTTGCTCCTCGTGTCTTTCCTAAATATCTCTCCTCTCACCTTAAAAATGTACCCACAGTTTTGAAATCCCCCATCCTTGGGAAAAGACAATAAATGCCCACTGTAGTGAGCCCATCCAGGCTGGCAACACCACTATACCTATTCCTGTATGGCCTGCTACAATTAACAGTCAATTAGGCAATTATCTGGATAGTGTGTGGACAGTGTCAGGGTTCCTGGGTTTGGAAATCCCACTTCCAGAAGCTGCTGGCCAAAGGCAGGTATTGACCCTTTCCACTTAGCACCCTAACTAGGGAATCAGGAAAATGTCAAGATCTCCATCCCAAGGACTCACAGCCTTATTACCAAGACCTCAGCTTGCTCCCAGCATGAACTGTGCCCAATGTATCTAGCTTCTGGCATACTTAGTCATAGAGATGTACTTCATGGAATCAGACTCTTCGGTCCAACTTGTCCACTTCCCAACCTAATCTTGTCCCATTTGCAAGCACTTGGCCCGTATCCCTCTAAACCCTTCCAATTCATTTACCCATCCAGATGCTTTTTAAATGCTGGATGCACACTTTTCAATTGTGAATCCACAAATTTCAAATTGTGGCTACAAACTTGGTCAGTATGGGGATTGAACCCATGCGTAATTGAATCAACCTTCACTACTTCCTCTGGCAGCTCATTCCATACATGCATCACCCACCGCGTGAAAATGTCACCCCCTAGGTCCCTTTTAAATTTTTCCCCTCTTACCCTAAACTATGATTTTATAAACCTCTGTAACGGTCACCCTCGAGATTGTGGTGCTTGAAAAGCCCAGGTCAGGCAGCATCCAAGGAGCAGGAGAATCGACGTTTCAGGCATAAGCCCTTTATCATTCCTGAAGAGGAGTTTATGGCCGAAATATTGATTCTCTTGCTCCTTGGATGCTGCATGACATGCTGGGCTTTTCCAGCACCACACTTTCGACTCTAATCTCCAGCATCTGCAGTCCTTACATTCTCCTCTACAAAGATCACCCCTCAGCCTCCGACATTAGAGAGAAAATAGCCCTATCCTAGTCAGCCTCTCCCTGTATTTCAAATTCTCCAACCCTGGCAACATCCTTGTAAATCTTTTCTGAACCCTTTCAAGTTTCACAACATCCTTCCAATAGGAAGGAGACCAGAATTGCACACAATATTCCAAAACTGGCCTAACCAATGTCCCGTATAGCTGCAACATGACCTCCCAACTCCTATACTCAATACTCTGACCAATAAAGGAAAGCATACGAAACACCAACTTCACTATCCTAGCTATCTGCAACTCAATTTCCAAAGAACGATGAACCTGCACTCCAACATCTCTTTGCTCAACAACACTCCCTAAGTGTAGAGGTCCTACTCTGATTTGCCTTTCCAAAATGCAGCACCTTACATTTAGATAAATTAAACTCCATCTGCCACTCCCCAGCCCATTGGCCCATCTGATCAAGATCCCGTTGTACTTTGAGGTAACCTTCTTCCCTTCCACTACATCTCTAGTTTTAGTATCATCTGCAAAATTACCAGCTATACCTCCTATGTTCACATCCAAATCATTTCAGAGCAACACTGCAGAGTATGAAAACATCTCTAACACGTATTAAGACAAGAACCAATATAAATATTGAAAAACAAAATGGATGATTGTAACACACGAGTTAGGCACACAAAGTGTATGAAGGTTCCACCAACATTATACCGATATAAACATTCATGAAAAAGCTTAACTCACAAAACCAAACTGTTCACTACAGACAACTGAAGTCTAATGCTCCAGAAACACTAGAAAACTGTCAACAGCACAATTCCTCCTGAGGTAGATAGAAGCATTAGTTGTCCAACAATGCAGTGATGCTGCCTGGGTGCCGCAGAAGCAATGGACAGAAGTAGTCCCCCTTAACTATAGAAGCCAAGTTACACTGGCAGACGAAGAAGTAGACCATCCTCTCATGAAGGAGCTTCTGCGGAAAAATTTGGATGCCGTCAGACTCCAGTAGTTGTACACCTGCTCCCATTCCCATCGCTAATTATCCATATACCAGAAGCTTTGGATTGTCCTATTCATGACTCTTGCTTTTTCCACACTGCAGCTAACCTTTAAAATGCTCCAGTTTCTTCAGTCTTTCTCTCCTTTGGGGTCTTTCACAGCACTGCCTCCTCCATCCTGCACTCAGGATCTTAGGCTCTGCCCCACAAGCTGCTGAGGCCACCTCTTCTTGCCCCAGAAAGCACCCACAGGACCTGACCAATTCCTCTGCTGCCTAGCACTCGCCTGGCAGTGATCCTCAAAGACCAAGCGCTCCACAGAAGTTGGGGCCTGACATCTAGAACCTGACTAAACTCGGATGATAACTTCCCCATTACATTCATTTAAATATGCTGTACAAGCAGAATTTCTGTGTCTTCATGACGCTACAAATTTTCCAGTGAGTGGCTGAGCCACACAGATAGGAAGAGAAGTTGCTACAGCCCTCTGGGTTAGAGAAAAGAAATTCAGTCAGAATCTCCCCTTCAGATCACAAGCTAGTGTCTCTGCTGGAAATAGATAAACACATCGGAGGGAATGCCAACATTCCTTTTGTGCCCCAAAGAATTCTTAACCCTAATAAGTAGAAAATGTCCAGGATAGGCATGACATTAACAAAAACTGACAAGAGAAAAACAATTGTTCATAAAATTTGACAAATACTCCCAACTGTTTTGGGAATTATCCAGTGCACTTACTGATAATATACAAGAGCATGTTCAATGAGGAAAAAATTTACTTTTATATCCCACCTTTTATATCTTCAGGACAACATAAAGCACTTAAAGTCAGTACATACTTCTGAAGTATAGTCACTGCAGTAATGTGGACAGCTTCGTTAGCAAGGTCTCATAAACAGCAAATGGAAAAGATAAGTTGTTTTGGTTGTGGTTGCGTGATGAATGTTTATCAGGACACAATGGAAACTCCCCCGTTCTTCCTTCTCTCATACTGCCAAGGGATCTATTAAAACCACCTGTGCAGGCCAATGCTGAACATTTCATCTGAAAGACAGCACCACTTATGCAGCACTTCTTTAGAAATGAAATGAATCATCAGCTGATAATGTGTTCAGCTTTCTGGAGTGAAGCTTAAATCTATAGTGACAAGACTGGGAGGTAACAGTCTTACCACAGAGCAAAGGACAACACTTTAGAGTCATAGAGATGTACAGCATGGAAACAGACCCATCAATCCAAATTGTTCATGCCAACCTAATATCCTAACCTAATCTAGACCTACCTGCCAGCACCTGGCCCATATCCCACTAAACCCTTCCAATTCATATACCCATCTAGATGACTTTTAAATGCTGTAATTATACCAGCTTCCAACACTTCCTCTAGCAGCTCATTCCATACACGCACCACCCTCTGTGTGAAAGGGTTGCCCCTCTCACCCTAAACCTATGCTCTCTAATTTTGGACTCTCCCACCCCAGGGAAAAGACCTTGTCTATTTATCCTATCCATGCCCCTCATGATTTTATAAACCTCTATGGAGGTCACCCCTCAGCCTCCAACGCTCCAGGGAAGGTAGCCCCAGCCTATTCAGCCTCTTCCTATAGCTCAAAACCTCAACACAGGCAACATCCTTTGAAACAGATTTAATATATTCTGCTAATTACACACTTCTTTTAACATTATACCAATTAAATAATTTAGTATTTCATCCAATTATTTCTTCCATCACTTACCATAAAGCCAAGTGCTTTAATGACATCAAGTTTACACATTGGACAGGTTCGATGCTCAAGAAGCCATGGATCAATACATATTCTATGGAATACATGCCTAAAGAACAATACAAATCATAAGCAAATTGTTGTAGCCACATGAACCAGTTGTAAACCACAGCTAGCCAGGTTATTTCTTGCTAGACGTGTTTTCCGAGATTGGTTTAGAAGTATGGTATCAATTCGATCTCGATTAAATTCTTGTAAGCTGGAGGCAAAGAATGTACGACTATCTAAGAATGTACAACTTCTGTTGCAGCCATGTTGATATTTGCACCAAATGCTAAGACATAATAGTTTCCAATGAATTTTCAAAGAGTGAATGTAACTTATAAATGTAAATGAATCTAAGCACAGAGATCAGATCCAAAAATATTTTAATTGCCACTGTTAATTGAGCAGCACAAAAAAGCATTAACTTGCTTTTCATTCTAGTATTTAGTATAAAAATAATTACCATATGCAGTTTTGGTGTTCTTAACGTCAGTACATACTTGCCACAGGGAGAGTCAAGGGGTGGTTCATGGAATTAAAGGATTGTCCCATGAGGGAAAACAGAGTGGACTAGACCTATATTCCCTGAAGTTTAGGAAATGATAGTGATTTAATTCACATATCTAAAATTCTTCTGTTTGACAGGTACTTCCATTGTTTGAGGAACCTACACAGAAGATGAGGGGATCAGTCATTTAAAACTACAGTGACAAGAAATTTCTTCACTGTGTTCTAAATCTTTATAGTATTCTATCCCAGAGACCTGTGGATGCTCAATTGTTGAATATGTTCGAGATAGAGACTTCTGGATATTAAAGGAATTAAGGGATATGGTGACAGGTGGAAAGGTACAATTAGGATAGAAGCTCCACCAGGACCTTTTGGAAAAGCAGAGAAGGTTCTAAGGGCAAAATGGTCTTCTCCAGTTACTTTCTTAAAGAATCACAGAATCCCTACAGTGTCAAGCCATGCCATTCAACCCATCAAGTCCTAACCTTCCCTGTAACCCGGCACTTCCCATGGCTAATTCACCTAATCTGCATACCCCTGGACACTGTGGGCAATTTAGCATAGCCAATACACCTAACCTGCACATCTTTGGTCTTATATGGTTGCATTTTTAATTAGAGGCCACAGAAATTTGAGGGTTCTAGGAATAGGGATGGTTATTAATGCTGATGCTTTAAACAGAACTTGATTTATACGACAATCACCTGTGTACTAATAAGAGAAAACCAACTCTCGCCATCTGACTGGTTACGTGACCTGTGCACATAATTGCACACAATTTTAGGATACTATTGTGAATTATCAGAAACCTCTGAATTAGAGAATCCTCCTAATTGTGTAAGGATTGGAAGACATTTACTCAGTTATAATGCTAAGTTTGAGTTAATTTTTACACTTCAAATTAATACCATTAAACTCAGTCCCATTTTGTGTTTTTAATCGAAATTAACATGAGAGATTCAATACCAAACTGGCACTACTATGCATGCTCAAACCTACACCTCACTGTCTGTATTTACAATGACAATTTTTTTTCAAAGAAATAAAATCCAATACTAGAGAACAATAGTTACAGGAAAACCTTCCAAAAATCAGATACAACTGCATAAAAAATACAGGTGACAATCTACTTCATCCTTTACAGTAATTGGATTGCACTACCAGAAATGCATAAGACCTTGCATTATTCAATAATCTTTCCTAGGTTAGGTGGATTAGCCATGGGAAATGTGGGGTGACACGGATAGGGTCTGGGTGGGATGCTGTTCAGAGGGTTGGTCTGGACTCGATAGGCCGAATGGCCTGCTTCCACACTGTAGGGATTCTATGATTCACTTATTGGATTTACTGTGCATCTCTCCTCTTCTCTCCCTTCAAAATAAAGTGTGCTCTACATGGGGAAATCAAAGGAAAACAGCAAACTGAATTATAGTCATTCAGTCTCACATTAGTGTTTAATTGTTTCGATGGAAATCAATTGCTCTCCATCTGAAGATGTTTTACTTTTAAAGACTGACCTTTTTCAGCTCCCTTTTTTTGCACAGATGGCTTGTGTAAATCATACACTATTTCCAATTCTTCTTGTGGAAGAACCCTTCCCTTGCCCAGAGCTGGATGACTTGTCTAGCATCAAGATGATCATTACAGCTCTACAGTAGCCCATTTTTCCACTTCAATTTATTAATGCTATTATAGTAAAGACCAAAAAATTCCAAACCTCCATTTCATTTTATTCACGAGTTTGTTTTTAAAAACGTTGGTCTTTATAAATTAAAGATTATTCAGATTATTTTCTTGTACGTATTCCTTCAGGTTAAAATATTGAAATCAAATGCATTACATATCACATTAACGAAAGGTACATACTTGCAAGGAAGAATTCGCACAACATCTCGGGATCTATATACTTCAATACACACAGCACAGCCATCAATATCCAAATCTACTTCCTAACAAGAGTAAAAAAGTTTGAAGTTAGATGAAGAATAGGACTGGATAAACAATAAGATACATAAGTATGCACATTTTGATTTAAGCTGTGGACAGTTTGGTTTTATAAATTTAAATTTATTATTGGCTTATTTTCAACAGTAAAAAAAGTTGAGATAAGAATTGAGGTATAGAAAGTGAAGGGTGGAAACAGACAATTTTGACGGTGAGTTGAACATAAGATTTAAAGACAGCTTAGAGTCAAGAATTCAAACAAGAAACATTAATGAGCAGGAATAGACCAGTTGGCTTTTCAGGCCTGCCCCATACAGAACATCATGGTTTTTAAAACTCTAGTTTGACCGATGCCCAAACGGAGAAATGAGAAAATCGTCATTTAATTACTATTGTCTCAAAACTATTAAATTCCTTTCGACCCCCTTTATTCCCTAGATCTCAACTACCTCAAGAGTGTACTTTCCCACTCACAAAGGTTTAAAGCCCCTTCTCATGCAAAACAGTACACTTGGTGGCATTAAGAATGTTTCACATTAATTTTGCATGATTTCCTTCTTCCTATTTATAAAAGCTGTTGGACTTTTGAGGATTGAGTGACTCTTAAACCTTCGATGAATTATGTAATTGAACACCAGATCTTAATATTTATTTAGACTTTGCAGAGTCTTTACATCCTGAGTAAAAACTCTTATCCTTGTTCTTCCTCCAAAAAGTGTACTCTCAAACTTCTCCAGCACTACAGAACAAGAATTAAACCCATTGTCTGTCAAAGATAAAAAGTGAGAAGTGACAAGATAGGTCACTTGAAAGGTGGATGTGGGAGATCAGTTTTAGACAAGTTGAAATATTTGTCCAATGCTGAGACCATTCAATTCTTCAGAGAGATTATTGAACTTTAAATATCATATTTGGCTGATTGTTAGCTCTCCTGTCTCTAAATCACAAGTTTATAGGTTTAATCAAGTCCTGTTCCAAGACTTAACTATATAAATCTATGCTAATATTTCTTTGGGAATGTCAGACTATTAAGAGATGCATCTTTCAGATGAGACATTACAGGGCCCTCTCAGATGGATGTAAAAAATCCCAGAGAGGTGTTCCTGACACCCTGGCAAATATTCATCTTTTTAATGAACATGACCAAAGCAAATCAATCACCGGATTAATTGTGGTATTATTTATTGTAGATCTTTGTTGTAAGCAGCAAACTACTGTATTTTCTAACATCGAATCATTCTCTACATTGCAAAAGCTGGAAAGCAAGCTGAGATTGTGAAACGCTGTTTAAATGCATTTCGGTTTCTTTCTATTGGCCATTTACAACATTTGGACATAGTACCTTATGGAGATGACAAAAGGGCCACATAATATCCACTACCCTATGATGAAAAGTGTCATCCAAAAATAAACCACCAACTCAGTGGGGAAGAGTGCAATTTTCAAAGTGGACAATCCATTTATTTTTGTGTAGCAATCAGCCTGTAATCAGGCTGTGGGGGCAGAGGACTGTGTGTGGTGTGGCACAAGTGGCATTGTACAAAATATGGAGGTAGTCCATGCAAACCAAGAAAATACACCACAACACGTTTAAAATATCCACAAAAAAAAAATCAATTAGCAGTCTTAGTTTTTGAAAAATAATCCAAGTATCCTTTTGATTCATATGAAGCAAATTTTATGAACTGTGCAAAGCAAGACCTTACACCCCTGGCAAAACTTCACTCCCTGCAAGTTGTTGCTAAAATAAAGTTAAAACCAAAATCCTGCCAACAGACATACAGAACAATAGTGCCTTACCCTATCTCCATGCCTGACAGTATGCAGCTGAAGTTTACTAATAGCTTTCTTGGCTTCCCTCCTGTTGTTCTTGTTTTTCTTGTTCTGATAGATGAAAAAAAAGATTATATTCAAAGCTAGTATGTTCATATCTTTTAAGCTAGTCTCCTAAATATTTAAAGTCTAGATTAGAGTGGTGCTGGAAAAGCACAGCAGGTCAGGCAGCATCCAAGGAGCACCTGCTGTGCTTTTCTAGACTCTGGTTTCCAGCGTCTGAAGTCCTCACTTTGGCCTCCTAAATATTTAAAGTTTAACCCAATTTTA
Source organism: Chiloscyllium punctatum (assembly GCF_047496795.1). Classification (NCBI taxonomy): domain Eukaryota; kingdom Metazoa; phylum Chordata; class Chondrichthyes; order Orectolobiformes; family Hemiscylliidae; genus Chiloscyllium; species Chiloscyllium punctatum. The sequence continues at coordinate 59,322,953 of NC_092747.1, read as the reverse complement.
AATTTGTGGAACCTGCTCCAAAATCCAGCTGCACAAGATGCACTGCCTCTATACTCCTTGGCAAAGAACCTGGTTGATATTATGCTCACTTGAAAGAAGTAAAATGGATCCCAAATCATCCAATTTGGCAGGTGTGCATTCTTCACTGAAATTGTGCCACCACCATAAATAGTAAACACTGAAATATTAGTGCCCATAGCCTGCACATAAACCCAAACCATAAATACCTTTTCGAAGATTACTTCCCAAAAGCAAGCTGTCCAGACTACAAGTGATACTAATCCAGCTGTATCAAGGTAACCCAATCTACATGTAGCCTAATTCACAATGGCTATAGGAATCACTGGAGGCTAACACCAAAAAAAGCTACATGCAGCTAAGAGGAACAGGAGCAACCTCAGGGCTGCAATCAAAAACAAAATGGCCTGAAATTTAACTTCCCTTTCTTTAAAAAAAAACAAAAGGAGACCTGTTGCTGGTCTCCAAAGCTCAATGAGTCAAGTTACATGAGCCCGAAGTGGCATAAATTCCACTGTCAGCCTGCTGCCACCGTCCCATTTCATCTTCCCACTGCTGTTTGGCCTAACTGGAATATCAGTGAAACCGCTGTTTGAAAAAAAAATCCTAATTTATTCATTAGTTAGGCCACCTTTGAAATACTGCATTCAATTCTGGTCTTCCTGCTATAGGAAAGAGGATATGAAACTTCAAATGGTTCAGAAAAGATTTATAAGCATGCTGCCAGATTTGGAGGGTTTGCACGATAAGAAAAGGCAGAATAGGCTGGGACTACTGTCCCTGGAGCATTTGAGACTGAGGGATGACCTTGCTGAAGTTTATAAAATCATGTGGGACATGGATAGGGGTGTCCAAGACGACAGGGGCTAGGTTTAAGATGAGAGGGGAAAGATTTAAAAAGGGACATGAGGGGCAACTTTTTCACGCAGAGGGTGCTGCATGTATGGAATCAGCTGCTGGGGTGGTGGAGGAGGCTGGTGCAATTACAACATTTAAAAGACATCTATATGGGTACACAAATAGGAGAGTTTTGAGAGAGATGGGCCAAGTTAATTTAGGATATCTAGTCAGTATGGATGAGTTGAATGGAAAGATCTGCTTCTGAAATGTATGTCTCTGTGACTCTATAATCTGCTAGTCACTTTACGCAATTGCAGTTCTTTCTAAGGCTTGTTTACTTCTTTAATGACACAGAGCAATTGAGCACTAAACACGGTTCACTTGTGAGTCGAGAAATCAAGTGTCATCAGGCCAGCTGATTGTTCTTAGTGACATTTTCTGTTAAATAACCTGCAGGATTTGAGATCTTTCCATCTCAAATATGGTTTGCTCAGCTCTCAGCCAGAAAACAGGGTTCAAGTTGAAGTATTGCACATTACCTCAAACTAGATTTACCTCAGTGGACAGAGGTTATTAACAAAACTATAAAAGTAAAATACACTATTACTTATTGCTGTAAATAGTAACAACAAAAAAAAAATGTTGCTTTTGCACCTTTACCAAGACAATGGAACAGAATAAAGAAAGTTCAGTATAAAATCCTGCTCAAGTCACTGCTACAATGCATTAACCTACAGTTTACTGGAAAAGATTTGAAGGCTTATCAACATTCAAAGTACTACAATAATACAGCAAACTGAAGGAGATTGTAAAGAAAAGGTACTTTAAAACCAGGATTTTTTTTTTAAAAAAGGGAAAATTAGAAGGAATATGCCGTATAAAAAGAAGTGGATGTAATTCAGCACGAATATTCTTAATTGTAAAAAGATTATAATGTGAGAGAGCAAAAAAAATGAGGAAAATGTAAAATGCTAATTTAGAAAGAGAAAGTATTCATTTCACACATAGTTTATACAATAATCACAATTTAAGTAAAAATCTAAGCGGTGTACTGACATTCAAAGTGATGCTTTATTTAAAAGATATGAACCTAAAAGTCTGAACAAATATTTCAGAAATATGATGGAAATTTTAAAATATTTTAAAAATTTTCTTCACAAATATTTACCTGACTTGAAAACTGTGATCCTGCATATAGAAATCTCTGGATGTAATAAAAAATGAGCCACGCCAGGGAGATGATCATCATTGTTATGAAAGCAATAATTACAAATACTACTGACTGAGAGCTCATCCACTCCTGCACATGTCGGGTACCAACAGTTATGGACATGATCACTGGGATACCTCGACGAGCTAACTCTAGAATTTCCATCCCCTTTGAATTGCCAATCATGATAGCAACAGTATTTCCGGTCCCTGAGAATAAAGAGAGTAAACTGTTAGTAAAAGATCATATCCAAATATGAAGCAGAATTGGAATAAAAGAAAGTGATTCCACTGAGATTTCAAATTAAAAATAAGATGGCAGGAATCAAGGTTAAACATAGCTTCCATCAAGGATCATATTTCTTTGTATTGACATCAGTTTCATTGTTAAAAAAAAATCACACAATACCAGGTTATAATCCGACAAGTTTATTTGGAAGTACAAGCTTTCAGAGCATTGCTCCTTCATCAGGTAGTTAGTGGAGCAGGATCATAGAACACAATTTATAGCAAAGGATCATAGTGTCATATAATTGATGCAATATATTAAACAAACCGAGATTGCTGTTCAGTCTTTCACCTTTTAGAATGGGTTGCAGGTTTCGATTCATTAATATGTAAATCCCAGAATTTCTTTCAAGTCACATTCCCGAGATAACTTAAAAAGGTTCTATAAAAAAATTTCAGATGATACATTAAAAAGGTGTGAGGTTAGACTCTATGTATTCCAATCTTGAGTCAGATGGGTTCTATTTCCAAAGTAGGAATTTATAAAATGTCACATAAATTAACTGCCTACAGATTGTGTGCTTTTTGAACAAAATAGACTGTATCTGCAAATGCAAATTCACCCCATAGACTTGTGTGTGTGTGTGTGTGTGTGTGAGGAAGAGAGTGAATGTGTGCATGTGCTTGATAGGAGTGTGCGCACGAGTGTGATGGAGTATATGCCTGTGAGAGGGTGCGTGCATGGGTGAGAGTGTGGGGGAGGTGCATGTGTGTGTGTGTACCTGAAAAAGAGTGTGTGTATGCACCTGAACGAGTGTGTATAAGAGAGGGTCTGCATTAGTGAGAGTAAGAGAGTGTGTGTGCGTGCGCACGTGGGCTTGTGTTTGAGTGTATAGCATTCTATTTTGTTCAAAAAGCACAGAATCTGCAGGCAGTCAATCCATGTGACATTTTATAAATTCCTGCTTTGGAAAGAGAACCAGTCTGACTCAAGATTGGAATACATACAGACTAACCTCACACCTGAGCTGAGATGTCACCTTTTTAACAAAACCTAAGCTATCTCAAAAATGTGCCTTGAAATGAGTTGTGGGATTTACATATTAATAAATTGAAACCTGCAACCCATTCTAAAAGATGAAAGACTTTCCAGCAATCTAGGTGTTTTCAATATATTATTTCAGTTGCATTGCACTGTGATCTTTTGCTATAAATTGTGTCCTACGATCCTGCTCCACTAGCTACCTAACAAAGGAGCAGTGCTGTAAAAGCTTGTACTTGCAAATAAATCTGTTAGACTATAACCTAGTGTCACGTGAAGTTTAAACTTTGTCCACCTCAGTCCAATACCAGCATCTCCACATCAGTTTAATTGCAATGCTTCTTGCTGAAATATTCAAAGTGTTTATAATATTGCTGCAACACTGTAGTTGAGCGTCTGCCAATGATCCTCTCTAGCTATCTTCCCATCGTAAATACTTATTAAAAGCAGCTCATTTGCAAGGCCGTTGGTATTGGCTGAGCACAAGCGCCTACAATATACTGCTATGTGGGAATTGAAGTGAATAAAAAAAAAAATCTGGAATGTAATAAAATTTAAACAGGTGGCTGGGGATGTTGCCAAAAATACTGATCAGTTTTTAAAACAGACGGAATAAACAGATGGCTCACACGCTATGAAACTGCCCCAAAATCTTATCTCTTCAAATGGAAAAGCAGAATTAAATACATGAACAAAGGACATGGCATTATACAGAGGTTCAAACAACATTTTAATAAACCAGACCTTCAGTCTTAAGAGGGGGAATTACTGAATGTCAATGGAAGCATGCCACATGAAGATAGATGGCAACTACCTGGAGTGCCATTTTTCACCCAAGAGAAGCAAGAGTTTCAACAAGCTCAACGACAATACAGAAACATCAAGATAATACATTGACCAATATTTCTGTACTTTTTTGGCACCAATAGTATTCGGCCTTTAAAATTAAAATGTTATCCTTCACATCATACTGTGGTTAAATGTGTCACTATTTTGGGATGTCACAACTTCTGTTCCCACTTCCTCTAACTACAACCACCAGTGGTGCAGAATTTGAACTCCACCTTCTGCTTGAACAGTGTGAAACCAGCAGATTATCATAACAGCTCTCAGGAGAATCCATTGCAAGGCATCCATCATATGCAAGCTGTCATTAATTTGCTTAATCTTCAACAGAAGAAGACTGCATATAATTCCTGTGAAATGCTGGGGATCAAGGTGACATTGGGCAGCTGGTGGCATAGTAGTAATATCACTGGACTAGTCATCCAGATGCCCAACTTAGTGCTTTGGGCACACGGGTTCAAATCATACCACTGTAGCTGCAGGAATTTAAATTCAACTAATTCATAAATCTGGAATTAAAAGCTAGGTTCAGTAATGGTGATTGTGGTGATGCTCTCTAAATGGCGTAGTAACCAACTCAGTTCACAAGCAATTAGCAGTAGGCAACATCTCTGCTGAGGATGTAGATAATGGTGAAAATGATGCCGTATTCCAATTGGCATCTTATTAGGTACATGCCTACGTAGGTTTTGTGGCAACCCTGTAAACAGCAAACCATACTCTGGCTCCTTAGTTACAAGATGGAATGTGCTCATTTATTCTATAATTTGTGCTCTCCTTTTCTGCTGAACCATTACAGTAAATTGTGATGCAGAAATACTGGTGCTGGTGAGGAGACGACAAAACATCTCTCCTGCGTAATGTTAATAATGAAGAAATGAAAGTAGGAGGATTGGACCAATAGAAACTCTTGATGCAAGACTCTGTACGTCAGCCCAAACCTACTAGAACCACCTCTGGTTTACAGCTTTCCCACTACTATGAAAATTCATTTTGGATGCTATCTTATTTGTGTAAATTTATTAGTACCACTGGGTGATTCACTACATGCAAGAGACCTGCAAGAGTGAGGAGAAGATGAGGATGTAGCTGCTTTGTGGTGCAGACTGAAGACAAGACTAGCCCCAGGTTAGAAATTAAGAGAATGAGATTATATCAAATGAATACTCAAATAACATCAAGCCTGCTACAAAGTCTGCAATCTTTCTCTGAGAATATTGGACAATGGATAGCTGGACCCTTTAGTCCTTATTTCCAGGTTACCTTGTTCACCTTGTGACAGCACCTCACAAATGCAGAGACTGAGGCCCTGTGATTGGTAGTAAAACGTAGTTTTAGTCCTGATGAGATGAAATGCCAACCGCTGTCTCATAAGGCTTTCGGAATCAGATATCAGCAATATATGATCAAGAGTAAGAAATCCAGGACAGAGTGGAAAGGAAATATCAGGAGCCAACCTGCATAAGGCTGCAGTTGATTACGAGATAGTAAAGGTATTCCCTTATGAGCATCTTGAAAAATGAGATGGAAGAGACAACACCAGTGTAAGAGATTGAGATACCTGTGTTGACTCTGTCACATACATTGTGTATGCCAAGGAGGAGGTGGTGGCGTAGTGGTGTCGCCTCTAGACTAGTAATTCAGAACTATAGGCTAATTTGGATGGACAAGGGTTCAAATACCATCATGATAGATAGCCAAATTTGAATTCAAGAAAAATGACTGGAATTAAAAGCAACTATATAAAACTGTCAGTTGTCATTAATATCCATCTAATTCAGTAATGTATTTAAGAAAGGAAACCTGCCATTGCTACCCAGTGGTGCCTACATATGATTCCAAACTGACAACGTCAGTGCAATTAGGGATGCACAACAACTGCTGGCCTAACCAGTGACACCCACATCCCACGATTAAAATTTTAAAAGGTCAACCATTCAACACGATAGTAAGCTACAGGTTGCAGCTAGAAGAATGAGGAGAGACAAATATTACAAGGATATGTACAACATGTGCGAAGATTAGGGGCGGCTTCTGTCCCTTTTGAATTCTTTGTATTTGAGAAAGATGTGGACTTCTTGCACAAGTCCCCTTCACTAGCCAGCAGCCTACAAGGTCAAACATGGCCCTCATTGAATGGGGCACTCGTACCATCCATAATCTTTGAGCAGAGGCAAGATGGGAACACAGACGACCCAACATTTCTATGTGCTTCGCAAAATTACAGTAAGGATGGAAATGGGGAATGTCTGGTGATCGACACCAATAGCATGATGCCCTATGTTATAGTTTCCTTCTATGACCTTCTTGGATTGCATGGATTAGTTGGAGCAGCAGCTAGAAGCAATAAGGAATTTACAGGAGTTAGGGGGTGCAATAGATGGTAGTTGCAGGGAGGGAGATAAACTGAAGATACAGTCAGGTAGAGGGGTGACATCCAGGAAAGGTAGGAGAGGGAGGCAGGTAATGCAGGAGTCTGCTGTGCCTATCCCCATCCCTAACAAGTTTTGGAAAACGCAGGGGGTGATGGACTCTCAGGGAATGTAGCACTGACAGCCAGGGTTCTGGGACTATGGCTGGCTCTAATGTAACAATGAGTATGCTAGATTCGAAGTGATTAATTGCGATAGGGGACTGTCTAGTTTCTGCAGCCATAGAGAAATCAGAATGGTATATTGCCTCCCTGGAGCCAAGATCAAGGATAGCTCAGAGACAGTGCAGAATATTCTTAAAGGGAAGATGGACCAGCAGGAGGTAATGCTACACATTGGAATGAACAACATAGTTAGGCAGGAAGTTAAAAGTAGGGCCTCAACGATAGCAATACCTGGATTACACCTGGTGCCACAAACTAGTGACAGTAGGAATAGGAGGTTAGAACAGATGAATGAATGGCTGAGGAGCTTGTGCAGGGGAGAATGGTTCATGTTTTTGGATCATTGGGATCTCTTCTGGGGTAGAAGTGACCTGAACAAGAAGGACAGATTGCACCGGAATTGGAAGAGGACTAATATACTGGCAGGGAGATTGGGAACGGAATAGGTCAAACAGATGGGATAGGCAGGAACAAAGCAGAGAACAAAGGTAGGACTGATAAACTAAGCTGCATTTATTTCAATGCAAGAGGCCTAACAAGGCAGACGAACTCAGGACAGGTTTGGAACCACGGGACTGGGATATCATAGCAATTACAGAGATGCAGCTCAGGAATGGACAGGACTAGAAGCTTAATGTTCCAGAATACAAATACTACAGGAAGGATAGTAAAGGGGGCAAGAGAGGAGGATTTGTGGCATTTTTGATTAGGGGTAACATTACAGCTGTATTTAGGAAGGATATTCCTGGGAATACATCCAAGGAAGTTATTTGGGTGGAACTGAGAAACAAGAAAGGGATGATCAACTTGTTGGGATTGTAGTATAGACCCCCTAATAGTCAGTGGGAAATTGAGAAACAAATTTGTAAAGAGACCTCAGTTCTATGCAAGAATAATAGGGTGGGTAGGGTAGGGGATTTTAACTTTCCAAACATAAACTGGGACTGCCATAGTCTTAAGTGCTTGGATGGAGAGGAATTTGTTAAGTATGTACAAGAAAATTTTCTGATTCAGTATGTGGATGTACCCACTAGAGAAGGTGCAAAACTTGACAGACTCTTGGGAAATAAGGCAAGGCTGGTGAATGAGTGGGGGCACTTTGGCACCAGTGACCATAATTCTATTAGTTTTAAAACAGTGATGGAAAAGGATAGACCAGATCTAAAAGTTGAAGTTCTAAATTGAGGATGGCAAAAGGCAGAAACTTTCAAAAGTTGAATGGGAGGGGCAGGTTCGCAGGTAAAGGGATGGCTGGAAAATGGGAAGCCTTCAAAAATGAGATAGAGTCCAGAGACAGTATTTTCCTGTTATGGTCAAGGGAGAGGCTGGTAGGTTTGGGGAATGCTGGATGATGAGAGAAATTGAGGTTTTGGTTAAGAATAAGAAGGAAGCATATGTCAGGTATAGACAGCAGAGATTAAGTGAATCCTTACAACAGTATAAGGGCAAAAAGGGGACAGGACAGAGCTTTGGCAAACAGGGTTAAAGAAAAACCAAAGGGATTTTACAAATACATTATGGATTAAAGGATAACTAGACAGAGAGAACAGGGTCACTTAAAGATCAGCAAGGCTGCCTATGTATGGAACTGCAGGAGATGGGTGAGATACTAAATGAGTATGGAAGGTAGAGAACATGGGGAAATAAATAGTGAAACCTTGAAAAATTTCCATATTACAGAGGTGGTGGTACTGAATGTCTTAAAATATGCATAAAAGGTGGATAAATTTCTAATCAGATGTATCCTAGACCTTTGTGAAAAGCTAGGGAAATAATTGCTGGGCTCTTTGCTGAAATATTTGTTTATCAAAAATCACAAGTGAGGTGCCAGAGATTGGAGGTTGGTTTATGAGGTGCCACTATTTAAGAAAGGTGGTAAGGACAAGCCAGGGAACTGTAGACTGGTGAGCCTGAGATTGGTGACGGGCAAGGTATTGGAGGGAATCCTGAGGGACACAATTTACACGTATTTGGAAAGGCAAGGATTGATTAGGGATAGTCAACATAGTTTCCCACAGACAAAGCTATGTGTCATGAACTTGATTGAGTTTTTTGTAGTAGTAAAGAGGAGGACTGATGAGGGCAAACACCTTCCCATATCAGGGGTGGGCTTTTTAGGCAACATTGGTTGCAACTCACCCTGATTGGTAAAAAAATCAAAGATGCTCAACACCACTCTGATGGCAGAAAGTAAGTCTGGGGACGGTCAGTTAAAAGTATTGATTCCACTCTCAATGGCGCAGGTGGACTTCCTAGTGATTAGAGATCGAATTTTAGAGTTTGAGGCCTTGGTGGCTGAGCCAACATTCTTGCTAGACAAGTAATCCAGAGCCTCTGGGAAACTGGGTTCAATGCCACCATGATGGATGGTGAAATTTGAATTCAAAACGTTATCTGGAGTTAAAATTGAATGATAACCATTCATTTTCATAAAAATCTCCGCTTCACTAACCGAAGAGCGAACTGTCATCCTTACCTCATCTGGCCTACCTGTGATTCAGCAGTGTGGTTGACACTTAATTGCCCTCTGAAATGGCACAGAAAATGATGGAGTTGTAATGAACGACTGAAAATGTCTAAGAGAAATTAAATCTTAGTGGTCGCTTGGTGTAAACCTCAGGACTAGAAGCAACAATGGCAAATTCAGCCCCATAAACTCTACAAAGACCATTTTATAACATTTGCGACTAGTACCAAAATTAGGAGAGCACAGTCTCGCTGACTGATCAAACAAGAGCTTGAAAGAAACAAACAGTCAGTCAGTCATATTCACAGAAGCATACCTTACTCTCAGTCACACCATCACTGGGTATGACCAGAAGCAGTGGCATAATGGTATTTAGCAGGGAGGAAGTTGTCTTGGAAGTCCTCAACATTGACTCCAGACTATGAAGTATCACAGCACCAGGCTGAACACAAGTAAGAAAACCACCAGCCCTCTCTCAGCTGATGGATCTGTACTCCTTCATGGTGAATACCACTTCATTGAATCAGAATTCCTACAGTGTGGAAGCAGGCCCATCAAAACCACTACGAACCTCTAAAATGCATCCTACCCAGATCCACACATCCTACCCTATCCCTGTAATCCTGCATTTCCCATGGCTAATCCATCCAGCCCGCTCGTCTTTGGACTGTGGGAGGAAATTGGAACACCTGAAGAAACCCAGGCAGGCCCAGGGAGAACGTGCAAACTCCACACAGTTTGTAGCCCGAGGGTGGAACCAAACTCAGGTCCATGGCACTGTGAGGCATCAGTGCTAACCACTGAGCCACTATGCTGCCACTGCATTTGGAGGAAGCATAGAGGATGTCAACATTCATTACCAAGGGTAGCTCAGCAGCACCATTACCGACCACGCTGGTTGAATTGTTAGACTATCTGTAGCAGATGGTGACGAAAAGAATATATACCTGGCAGCATCTTCATCTGCCTGCCAGAGGTTAATCTGTTCATGAGAGTATCAATAGGAATGACCATCCTACACTGTCTCTGTAGAAACTAAAACCCATCTTCATAGTGAGGAAACCCCATACTGTGTCCATTTCCAAGGTGGTGAACGGTATAGATTTTTTGAACAGATCAAGCAATTCAAGACTGGGGCATCCATGAAGCACTGTGGGTAATCAGAAAATGAAATTGTACTCCAACACAATATACAACCTTATGTCCTCATGGATGCCTCACTCTACCATTACCACAAAGCAAGGAGATCAACCTGGAGTTCAATGAGGAGTGCAGAAGGGCATGCCAGGAGCAGCACCAGGCATTGCCTTAAAATGAGTCGTCAACCTGGTGAAGCTACAATTCAAGTTTACTTGTGTGCCAAACAACATAGGGAGCAAGTGGGAGATAGGGCTAAGCAATTTCACAATTAAATAACTCAGATCCAAGGTCTGCAGTTGTGAATAGTTGTGGATAAATTAAATAACTCACTGGAGCATGGGACTCCACAAATATCCCATCCTCAAAAAAAGGGAGAGTCTGGGAAATCAGTGCAAAAGATAAGGTTAAAGCATTTATAAGCATCCTCGGCCACAAGTGTCAAGTGGATATTTCATCCCAGCCTCTTTTAAACGTCCTCAACATATATCAATCTTCAGCTAACTCAATACGCTCCATGTGACAGGAAAAGAAATGGTGATGGCACTGGATGCTGCAAAGGCTTTGGGCCCTTACAATATTCGAGCAACTCACTGCTAATTGGAGTCATACCCGACACAAAAAAAGTGATGATTGTGGTTATTGGAGGTCAGTGAACTTAGCTTCAACACATCTCAGCAGGAGTTCCTCAGGGTAGTACCCTAGATCCAACCAAATTTAGCTGCCTTATCAATGTTTCCTCTATCCTAAGGTCAGAGGTGAGAATGCTCAGATGATTTGCAGAACATTCAGCATTATTTGAGAGTCCTCAGATAATGAAGCAGTTCATGTCCAAATGCAACAAGACCTAGACAATATTAGGTTCAGGTTGACACGTAGCAAATAACATTCATGCCATCTCCAAACAGAATGAACCTAAACATGGCTTCTCAACATGCAATGCTATGACCAGCACTGAATTCCCAAATTAGCAACATGCTGTGGTCACCGCTAACCAGAAAGTAAACTGAACTGGCCATGGGTATACTGTAGCTACCAGAGCAGGACAAAGCCTAGCAATTCTGCAATGAATAACTCATCAACTGACTTTCCAAAACTTGTTCACCAAGGCAGCACAAGTCAGGAGTGTGAAAGAATACTCCCTATTCTCAAGAAACATGACACCATTCAGGTCAAAACAGACTGACAACATATCCTCAAACACCACCAATGCTCAGTAGCAGAGGGTTGAACCATCTACAAGATTAGATTAGATTAGATTACTTACAGTGTGGAAAGAGGCCCTTCAGCCCAACAAGTCCACACCGCCCCGCCAAAGTGCAACCCACCCATACCCCTACATTTATCCCTTACCTAACACTACGGGAAATTTAGCATGGCCAATTCACCTGACCTGCACATCTTTGGACTGTGGGAGGAAACCGGAGCACCCGGAGGAAACCCACGCAGACATGGGGAGGATGTGCAAACTCAACACAGTTAGTCGCCTGAGGCGGGAATGGAGCCCGGGTCTCTGGCGCCGTGAGGCAGCAGTGCTAACCACTGTGCCACCATGCTGCCCATAAAGATGTAATGCATAAATGCACCAAGGTTCCTTAGACAGCACCTTCCAAACCCAGGATCATGTAAGGGCAGGATAGATGGCAAGTGACAGCAGGTGAATGAGAGGCCATGCATTACAAAATACTTGTACATTTTTATAAATATAATGAATACAAATTAAGATCTAAATGCCTTTTAGCAGTAAAAGTAACTGCCTTCTTATCTAAGTTAAGAAACTTGCCTGGCTAATTTCTTTATTCTGACAAGTACATATGAACTCGCAATACAGCATGCTATTTTAAAGTTCAAAAACCGGTTGCAATCAAACAAATGGGAGGTTAAGAAAAATAAGAAATCCTGTCCTTACCAGGTCAAAATACAAACACTTCCGCAATTTCCTCACCCACTGCCTTCAGTACAGAAGTGATTTCAGAAACAAGGACAAATACACAGTAACTCTGGCATACATAAACTGTTCTGCTGCAAATAAAAACTGTTCGCAATGTTATGAATCAGTTATCTTTGCTCAAAATGTAAGGTTATTAATCAGTTAGAAGAACTCTTTTTTTTTAAGACACAATCTCATTTTTATGCAATCAGAACTCACAATTCAAACATTTTTAATGTCTGTAACTAAAATTTCAGTAATCTTTTAATAAAGACAACAACCTGTTCAGGAGGCATTGATGACGTCAGGGGGTGATGTACAATTGCTTATGCAACAACATACGAACAATTCACACCATTGCACTAACAACAAAGAAACACGTACGTTTTCCCAAAAGGACAAAATTACAATTTAAAAACAAGATTTACCAGTTACGGTCATCTGTTTTTACAAACTGTAATATACTAAAACTTACCAATATGATTCATGGTTACTGTTGCATTCCCAGTACCAAGAAAGTTGTAAATCACAACGGCAGATGCCAATTTTTTGGCAGCATTCAAAATTTTCTCCTTGAAAGTACAATTTCCTCTAGCAATCAGAGCTATCCATGGTTCCCCTGACCGAGGTATGAAGTATTCGGTGTTGGGGCCACATCCCAATTGGTCCCGGTTGGACCTAGGAATCCCTATTACTCCCTGCACACTCTCTTTAGGTGAGCTATCACCATATCTAGAAAAAAAAAGAATAAAGCCCATAACAAACATATGACTTAAATTCTCCTTTGTTAAAAAAAAGCTTCCCTTGTCTACCCTCCCCCCATGCTATCCTTGATAGCCTGCTCTCTTCTTTCACACCTGATGAGCCATCTTTCCTTTGCTCCCCTCACACCCTTCCCCAAAACCACACCATTCTCTTGCCCTTCCTTCTAACCTAATCCCTAGCATCTACCGTTCTTCATTTAAACCTCCCCTTACTCCTGCTCCTCCTCCACAATCACTACCCTCTCTTCAAATCCCTCTGTCCTCCAAATTCCTTCCTCCTACACCTCCCCTTTCCTTCCTTCACCACTTCTCTGCCAAACCCCCCCATATTCTCCCCGAGTCTCCACTTCCTCCTCTCCATTAACCCCTCACCTCCTACCCCAACTACCCAGCATCTCCCTCCCCAATCTCCTGACTCCAACCTACCCCCACTTCTCCTACTACAATTCCACTCCCTATCCTCTTCTCCCTGATCCTCTCACTTATCCCTCTATTACCTTCTTCCACATTACCTAACCCTATACCCTCAAAGCATCTGCCCCTTCAAAGCCCTCCCCCCAGCATATGCCCTGTCCCATCAAGGTGCCCAGTATTTATCACCCTCATGTCCCAGGTGCCTGCCCCTCCCCCATCTCTTGACCTCCTGCCACACCTCTCCACCTGTTCCTGCAGCTCCCCTCTCCCCAGAATTTTTCCCCAACCACCCAGTACCTCCCCTCCAGGTCACCTACAGCTCTCTCTCTCCCCCACCCCCATACCTGACACCCCTTCCACCACCTGTACCTGACTCCCTCCCTCCCCCTGGTACCTAACATCCCCCCCAGAACCTGTCCCTCCCCCTGGTACCTAACATCCCCCCCAGAACCTGACCCACCCCTCCCTCCTCCCCCCCAGAACCTGTCCTCCCCTTGTACCTGACACCCCAGAACCTGTCCTCCCCTTGTACCTGACACCCCCCTCCCTCCTCCCCTTGTACCTGACACCCCCAGAACCTCTCCTCCCCTTGTACCTGACACCCCCAGAACCTCTCCTCCCCTTGTACCTGACACCCCCAGAACCTCTCCTCCCCTTGTACCTGACACCCCCAGAACCTCTCCTCCCCTTGTACCTGACACCCCCAGAACCTCTCCTCCCCTTGTACCTGACACCCCCAGAACCTCTCCTCCCCTTGTACCTGACACCCCCAGAACCTCTCCTCCCCTTGTACCTGACACCCCCAGAACCTCTCCTCCCCTTGTACCTGACACCCCCCTCCCTCCTCCCCTTGTACCTGACACCCCCCGTACCTGACCCCCCTCCCCCCAGTACCTGACCCCCCCCGGGCCTGACCCCCCTCCCCCCAGTACCTGACCCCCCCCCGTACCTGACCCCCCTCCCCCCAGTACCTGACCCCCCCCCGTACCTGACCCCCCTCCCCCCAGTACCTGACCCCCCCCCGTACCTGACCCCCCTCCCCCCAGTACCTGACCCCCCCCCGTACCTGACCCCCCTCCCCCCAGTACCTGACCCCCCTCCCCCCAGTACCTGACCCCCCCAGTACCTGATCCCCCTCCCCCCAGTACCTGATCCCCCTCACCTGCCGCTCTCGCTGCTCCCGGACACGGTCATGTTGCTGATGGGGTCCAGGTAGGCGGTGCTGACGAACGCCGTGTACCACTCGGCGCTGCGGGCCGACACCGGCAGCAGGAAGATCAGGAGCGGCGGTAAACACAGGCCCGGAGCCCACAGCCTCATCGTCCCCGCGATCACTGCCCCCTGCCCAACGGGGACAAGCTGCTCCACTTCCCGGGCGACGGTGCGAGGCCCCGCCGCCTGTCAACGCCGGCCCTGGGACTCTGGTCCCGGCCCGAGCAGTCACTCTCACCCGGGGGTGGGGGTGTGTGTATGTACCGGGGAGGCTCTGACACACCGTCTCGGTCTCTGTCCCAGATTCCGGCAGCGACAGTCCGCTCTTCAAACCGTGTCCTCGGGCAAAAGGCTGCTCCTGGCTCAGTGTCAATCTGTGTTTAAACAGGGACAGCACCAGCCCACATGCTCAGGCCGTCAGAACCTCCCCGGACTGCACCCACTCTCTTAGTCCCCTCTCTCTCACATACACACTCCCTCTCCCTCTCTCCCTCCCCTTTACACACACACTCCCTCTCCCCCTCTCCCTCCCCTTTACACACACACTCCCTCTCTCTCTCCCCTTTACACACTCACTCCGACCCCCCTCTCCCTCCCCTTTACACACTCACTCCGTCCCCTCTCTCTCTCCCCTTTACACACTCACTCCGTCCTCTCTCTCTCTCTCTCCCCCCTTTACACACTCACTCCGTCCCCCTCTCTCTCCCCTTTACACACTCACTCCGTCCCCCCTCTCTCTCTCTCTCTCCTTTACACACTCACTCCGTCTTCCCTTTATACACTCACTTCGTTCCCCCCCCTCTTTACTCACTCACTCACTCTCTCACTCTCTCTCTCTCACTCTCACTCTCACTCTGTCACCCCACTCTCTCTCTATCTTTCCTTTACTCACTCCATCTCTCGACACTGCCCTGTTGTTCTGACCTGTCTTTAAACAGCCTGACGTCAATGGGAGTCTGCAGCTCCCTGTAAGCTGCCACTACCTGGTTGCGACAGCATCTGCTCTCTTCCCTCTCACCGAAATTTAAAGAGAAACCAAACCCTCCGGAGCGCCCAGGAACTGCACCTCTGTCTTTTTCTCGATTACGCTCCTCAAATATGATTCATCGGTTCAAAATGCTGTGGGTTTTGATTCTGTTCATTGAAATGGTGCTGTCATCAGGGGGTAAAACAAAAGCTAGACTTTTCGGGGAGAGAGGAGTAAAGTCAGAAGTATATGTAATTTTTGTTACAATCCAGCCATTACGGAATGTGATTTGATTGAGTTGACAGAGCTGAGAGGCAGGCCTTTCGGCCCGCCATGTTTATGTCAACCCACAAACACCAAATTGCACTAATCCCATTTGCCTGCACTTGGTGCATGACATACTTTGCCCTGGCGTTTTATATGCTCATCCACATGTTTAACTTACTTTATTTCACATTTATGTAAATCTTTAATCCAAAATACATGTTTTGTAAAGTATATTTCTTTACAAAAATGATACCTTTGGAATTGTTATGTGCAATTTAACTGATAAAACATGCCAGACTGATATTGGTTGATTTACCCACTTTGAGGGATGAATCCCAGCTCCATTTACTAGTTTCTGTCATGACTGCGCAGGAGAGGAAATCGCGGCGGTAGGAGAACTTTTGAATCATCGGCTCCATGGTGAGTTTAGGTCATTATTAAATGAGATCCAATGAAGCAACTTTTACTCAGAAACAGATTCCCATCAGAGACTCTAGTACAGATTGCTGCAAGTACTGAAAATTTTTTTAAAAAACAATAAATGGTGGAAATACACATTGATCACCTGAAACACTTGCTTTCCACAGAGGCTGCCAAACTTTCTCATTCTTTTTAGCCACTGATTCCACCAGACTACCATATTTCAAATTTCCAGTGTCTGCATATTTTGATTTTATGGAATAATCAATATTGGTCCATGAAGTTTGCAAAATATTCCATGCGGAGTTTAAATAAAATAATTTAAACTATAGCAAGCTGCATGGCACAGCAGATGAGAGTGAATTTGATTGTTAGTACCCCCTTTAAAAGAATAATGAACAGCATAATTTATTTAATCAATTTCTCTGAAAATACCTTGTACAAGCGGTTCACACTTTTACCAGTATTAGAGTTAACATTGTAGTTGAATATGACAGTGTCAGAAACTTGTGTTCACAAGAAATTTTAAAAAGCCTATTCAAAAACACAGCAAACTTGTGTCCTGCAAATTTTCACAACAAGAAATTTTTAAAAAACTATTAAAATCACAGCACAATTGAGCCCTGCAAATGGTAAGGTCCCTAGGGAGTTGCTGAACAAAGAGACCTTGGAGTGCAGGTTCATAGCTCCTTGAAAGTGGAGTCACAGGTAGATAGGATAGTGAAGAGGGCGTTTGGTATGCTTTCCTTTATTGGTTAGAGTATTGAGTACAGGAGTTGGGAGGTTATGTTGTGGCTGTACAGGACATTGGTTAGGCCACTGTTGGAATATTGTGTGCAATTCTGGTCTCCTTCCTATCAGAAAGATGTTGTGAAACTTGAAAGGGTTCAGAAAAGATTTACAAGGATGTTGCCAGGATTGGAGGATTTGAGCTATAGGGAGGGGCTGAACAGGCTGAGGCTGTTTTCCCTAGAGCATTGGAGGCTGAGGGGTGACCTTATAAAGGTTTACAAAATTATGAGGCGTATGGATAGGGTGAATAGACAAAGAGGCATTTGGATTGGTATATGATTAGGAAGGGTTTAGAGGGATATGGGCCGGGTGCTGGCAGGTGAGACTAGATTGGGTTGGGATATCTGGTCGGCATGGATGGGCTGGACTGAAAGGTCTGTTTCCATGCTGTACATCTCTATGACTCTATGAGTTGTCACCACTTATGCAAGAACATCACATGCTGTTCCATGTATATGGAGACAATTTGCTGCAGCAACTGTGACATGTGTGATGAGAGGGGAAAGATAAAGGAAACAAAGATGCCATTTTTGTTTTGTCTGTATTTTATGTTCCATGCTTTTACTATGAAAACATGGTAAAATTTCCATGAATACTACCATTCATTAATATTCTCTTCTTTCAAACCCTTCAGACTTGGTCTATTTAAAATAATATGATTGATTATTGCTTTGCTCTAAATAATCTCAACAGAAATAAAATTGATGCCACCCCACGATACATCTATTTCACCTCTTATATTGTCAGGGTTTTGTCATTGTCATGTCAAGGTAAGTTATGAACTATATGGTATTCCTAATGTACTGGGACAGAAATCAGTAATGCATTACATTGACTAGATTAGATTCTGGATAGCTGAGACATTCCAGTTGATGGGGTGCATTAAAACGCCTGGATTAATATATCATCTCTCTATTTCCAATTACCTTCTTTAACTCTTCATAGGTTAACCTACCTTTCCTTTTATTTTAACACAGTCATTTATAGGAAACCCCTAGATTGCAGTTTCCTTTACAAAGCACAAATAATTTCAACAAGATTAATTCAATAGGAATCTGATCCACAACCACCTGATAAAGGAGCAGCGCTCCGAAAGCTAGTGCTTCTGAATAAACCTGGTGTTGTGTGATTTTTAATTTTGTCACCCAAGTCCGAAACCAGCACCTCCAAATCATGATTATTCAAATTAGATTCTTTTTACAGAAGTTCAAATTCCAGAGGTGCATGAGGTATAGAATTAATCTGTGTTTTTATTTAAACTCTATTCTTGGGAGGTGGTTCATACTGGTAAGGCATTATTTTTCTAGACAAAAAGGCATAAACAGAATATTTCATAGATGAGGCCAGACCCAGGAAAACTTTTAAAATTAGGGGTAATCCTCTTAGGACAGAGATGAGAGGAAATTGAGTTCTCTATGCTTCAGACACTTTGACAAGTTTATGTATTAAAAACACTTTACAAGTGCTCTTGTCACGTGGCAGACAAATGGACACAGAGTTCTGTTTGCATTCAGCTCAAGTTAATTAGAGTCATAGAGTAACAGAGATGTACAGCACAGAAACAGACCCTTTGGTCGAACTCATCCACACTGACCAGCTGTCCTAAATTAATCTATTCCCATTTGCCAGCATTTGGCCGAAAGCCCCCAAAGCCTTCCTATTTGCTTTTGTTGCTTTTAGTCATGTAATCAGTGGGCAAGCATAACAGATTCTCACTGTTGCATTCATTCAAGTGCAGAGTATAACTGCAATAGTCCTTTGTGAGGAAGTGAAGTTTTCTCTCACAGCAACTTCTGATGTTGTCA
Source organism: Chiloscyllium punctatum (assembly GCF_047496795.1). Classification (NCBI taxonomy): domain Eukaryota; kingdom Metazoa; phylum Chordata; class Chondrichthyes; order Orectolobiformes; family Hemiscylliidae; genus Chiloscyllium; species Chiloscyllium punctatum. The sequence goes on along the minus strand of NC_092747.1, from coordinate 59,303,999 downwards.
CTTAACTGACAGCTGCCCAATTTATCCATTATACAAGTGTTGTTAGCGTCTCTGTTATTCTTGTCACAAAATCTAGCCCATTCTTGATTATGGAGTAAATATCAAATTAGTTCAGCCTAAAAGGTTTGATACTAGGCATTTTCTTATAGCTTTTGATATCTATGTTAAAAAAAAGTATGCTTACATTACGCTTACATCACCAGTCCTTGAAAATATAGTTAACTTCTAACCTTTTTCTGTGTACTCTTTCTGGAATAAATTTTGAAAACAAGACTTATAGAACATAGAACACAGAACAGTACAGCACAGAACAGGCCCTTCAGCCCATGATGTTGTGCCGACCATTGATCCTCATGTATGCACCCTCAAATTTCTGTGACCATATGCATGTCCAGCAGTCTCTTAAATGTCCCCAATGACCTTGCTTCCACAACTGCTGCTGGCAATGCATTCCATGCTCTCACAACTCTCTGTTGTGGTTGTTCGCCAAGCTGGGAATTTGTGTTGCAAACGTTTCGTCCCCTGTCTAGGTGACATCCTCAGTGCTTGGGAGCTTCCTGTGAAGCGCTTCTGTGATCTTTCCTCCGGCATTTGTAGTGGTTTGAATCTGCCGCTTCCGGTTGTCAGTTCCAGCTGTCCGTTGCAGTGGCCGGTATATTGGGTCGAGGTCGATGTGTTTATAGATTGAATCTGTGGATGAGTGCCATGCCTCTAGGAATTCCCTGGCTGTTCTCTGTTTGGCTTGCCCTATAATAGTAGTGTTGTCCCAGTTGAATTCATGTTGCTTGTCATCTGCATGTGTGGCTACTAAGGATAGCTGGCCGTGTCGTTTCGTGGCTAGTTGGTGTTCATGGATGCGGATCGTTAGCTGTCTTCCTGTTTGTCCTATGTAGTGTTTTGTGCAGTCCTTGCATGGGACTTTGTACACTACATTGGTTTTGCCCATGCTGGGTATAGGGCCCTTCGTTCTGGTGAGTTGTTGTCTGAGAGTGGCTGTTGGTTTGTGTGCTGTTATGAGTCCTAGTGGTCGCAGTAGTCTGGCTGTCAGTTCGGAAATGCTCTTGGTGTATGATAGTGTGGCTAGTCCTTTGGGTTGCGGCATGTCCTCATTCCGTTGTCTTTCCCTTAGGCATCTGTTGATGAAATTGCGGGGGTATCCGTTTTTGGCGAATACATTGTAGAAGTGTTCTTCTTCCTCTTTTTGCAGTTCTGGTGTACTGCAGTGTGTTGTGGCCCTTTTGAATAGTGTCTTGATGCAACTTCTTTTGTGTGTGTTGGGGTGGTTGCTTTCGTAGTTCAGGACTTGGTCTATGTGTGTGGCTTTCCTGGATACCTTTGTGGTGAATTCTCCGGTCAGTGTTCTCTGTACCATCACGTTTAGGAATGGGAGTTGGTTGTCCTTTTCTTCCTCTCTAGTGAATCGGATTCCTGTGAGTGTGGCGTTGATGATCCGGTGTGTGTTCTCTATTTCTGTGTTTTTAATTATTACAAAGATGTCGTCCACATATCTGACCCAGATTTTGGGTTGAATTTGCGGTAAGACTGTTTGTTCTAATCTCTGGACTCATAGCAGAAGCTCCCAAGCACTGAGGCTCCCAAGCACTGAGGATGTCACCTAGTCAGGGGGCGAAACGTCTGCAACACAAATTCCCAGCTCGGTGAACAGAACCACAACAACAAGCGCCCGAGCTTCAAATCTTTTCACAAACTTTGCTCACAATTCTCTGTGTAAAGAACTCACCTCTGACATCCCCTCTATACTTTCCTCCAACCAGCTTAAAACTATGACCCCTCATGTAAGCCATTTCTGCCCTGGGAAATAGTCTCTGATTATCGACTCTATCTATGCCTCTCATTATCTTGTATACCTCAATTAAGTCTCCTCTCCTCCTCCTTTTCTCCAATGAAAAAAGTCCGAGCTCAGTCAACCTCTCTTTGTAAGATAAGCGCTCCAGTCCAGGCAGCATCCTGGTAAACCTCCTCTGAACCCTCTCCAAAGCATCCACATCCTTCCTATAATAGGGCGACCAGGACTGGACGCAGTATTTCAAGTGGGGTCTAACCAAAGTTTTATAGAGCTGCAACAAGATCTCACAACTCTTAAACTCTGTCCCCCTGTTAATGAAAGCCAAAACACCATATGCTTTCTTAACAACCCTGTCCACTTGGGTGGCAATTTTAAGGGATCTATGTACCTGCATACCAAGATCCCCCTGTTCCTCCACACTGCCAAGAATCCTATCCTTAATCCTGTACTCAGCTTTCAAATTCAACCTTCCAAAATGCATCATCTCGCATTTATCCAGGTTGAACTTCATCTGCCAACTCTCAGCCCATCTCTGCATCCTGTCAATGTCCCGCTGCAGCCTACAACAGCCCTCTATACTGTCAACGACACCTCCAACTTTTGTGTCATCTGCAAACTTGCTGACCCATCCTTCAATCCCCTCATCCAAGTCATTAATAAAAATTACAAACAGTAGAGGCCCAAGGACAGAGCCCTGTGGAACACCACTCACCACTGACCTCCAGGCAGAATATTTTCCTTCTATTACCACTCGCTGTCTTCTGTTGGCCAGCCAATTCTGTATCCAGACAGCTGAGTTCCCCTGTATCCCATTCCTCCTGACCTTCTGAATGAGCCTACTATGGGGAAACTTATCAAATGCCTTGCTGAAGTCCATATACACCACATCCGCAGCTCGACCCTCATCAACATTTCTAGTCACATCCTCAAAGAACTCAATAAGATTTGTGAGGCATGACCTGCCCCTCACAAAGCCGTGTTGACTGCATTTAATCAAGCCATGCTCTTCCAGATGGTCATAAATCCTATCCCTCAGAATCCTTTCTGACACCTTGCAGACGACAGACGTGAGACTTACTGGTCTGTAATTGCTGGGGATTTCCCTATTTCCTTTCTTGAAGAGAGGAATTACATTTGCCTCTCTCCAGTCCTCAGGTACAACTCCAGTGGAGAGCGAGGATTCAAAGATCTTCGCAAGTGGCAAAGCAATTGCATTTCTCATTCCCAAAGCAGCCGAGGACAAATCTGGTCTGGGCCTGGCGACTTGTCAATCTTAATGTTTGACAAAACTTTCAGCACATCAGCTTCCTCTATCTCTATCCATTCCAGCATGCACACCTGCTTTTCAAAGGTTTCATTCACTACAAAATTCATTTCTTTCATAAAGACAGAAGCAAAAAACTCATTTAGACTCCACACACAAATTCCCTATGCTATCCCTGATCGGCCCTACTATTTCTTTGACCATTCTCTTATTCCTCACATAAGTGTAAAATGCCTTTGTGTTCTCCCTAATCCGTTCTGCCAAGCCTTTCTCGTGCCCCCTCCTGGCTCTCCTCAGACCATTTATGAGCTCCTTCCTCGCCTGCCTGTAATCCTCTAGAGCTGAGCTTGGCCCTAGCTTCCTCCACCTTATGTAAGCTACATTCTTCGTTTTGACGAGAAGCTCCACTGCTCTCGTCATCCAAGGTTGCTTTATCTTACCCCTTCTTGCCTGTCTCAGAGGGACATATTTATTCATCACTCGTAACAGCTGTTCCTTAAACAGTCTCCACCTGACTACAGTGCCTTTACCATGGAACAATTGCTCCCAGTCCATGCTTCCTAAATCATGTCTAACGCATCAAAGTTTCCCCTTCCCCAATTAAATATCCTCCCATTTTGCCTAATCCTCTCCTTCTCCATAGCCATGTAGAATGTGATGCAGTTGTGGTCACTATCACCAAAATGCTCTCCCACCACAAGATCTGACACCTGCCCCAGCTTGTTTCCGAGCACCAAGTCTAGAATGGCCTCTCCCCTCATCGGCCTGTCAACGTACTGAGTTAGGAAACCCTCCTGAACACACCTTACAAAAACAGCTCCATTCAAATCTTCTGCTCGAAGGAGGTTCCAATCAATATTGGGAAAGTTAAAGTCACCCATTTCAACAACTCAAGTTCCACCATCGCTCTATCATTAAACCACTAAAACAAATAGGAGAAACTACACACTGCTGGAACTTCAAATTAACAAAATATTCCTTATTAAAACATAATGTGAGCATTTCCCAAATTTCTGCAATATTTACTCTCTGTCTAGTTCTAAATGTCTGAGAAAGGATATTACTTGAAATATTCCATGTGTTTGAGCTAAGACATTAGAATCTTCTTCCTCTCTGACATAGGGCTGGCTCTCTTCCACAAAGGCTGGTCTTGCAGGTCAGAGTGGATCTTTTCCCAGGTCTTGTTTGATGGCTGTATGACGTTCTGTCATGAAGTTTGCTCTGAGTCTTCCTTGGAAGTCTTGGTTGCATCTTCACTGAGGGCGTGGCTCCTGAGTGTGTGCTTTTAACTCCCTTTGGTCATAGGTTAACAAGCTGGGTTCAAACCATTCAATGTGGTTTCACCATCACCTTTCCTGTGCCAGGAGGTATTCAGGGTATGTCCTCAGGCAGTCAAGATACCAGAACATCTGATCAACCCTTCTCCAATATATAACCTCCAGGCTGATTTTAACTGGTTCCCTTTTGACCTTGGTTTCCACTGCTGTCTGTAGCAGATAGCTACTGGCTCAGATAATTGAGGGAAGAAGTTATTGAATGCAAATATTGTTCTTAATCACAGGAAGACTCCCAGCTACTTGGGTTTTTTGTTCTTCTCAATCCTCTCACAAAGACCTAAATCTTTTTCATTAACTTCTTAACAATGCTGTTCTGACATTCACTTCTCACAATAGCAATGTCAAATCTCCCTTACCATTATCTGTGGTCAACACAGTCCACCCATATTTCCTCTTACTGCTTCTCACAACAGTAGCTCTTTTGCCCTTGCCCACATTCTTTCATATTATTTTTACTCCATGTTCACTAAATATCCCGCTAATTTGTTTTCCACCTCAAGGCTCTGTGAAAATAACTGTAGGTTTCTTCTGCAGGTTACATGCAAGGGTAAATCCTCCACCTACTTTTTCTTCACAAATTCAATGAAGATACAGCCTTACTTGTAATCCATGCATTAATGATGAGGCTCGTATTTTACAAATTGAAATGGATACAAGATTGGCACCTAGCAGAGAGCAGGTAAAAATGGGTCTTTTTCAGTTTGGAAGATTAACAAATGCTGTGTCAAAGGGATCAGTGCAGGGACCTGAACTGTTTGCAAATAATATAATTGACTTGGATGAAGAAACACAAATTATGATTGCTAAATTTTCTGATGACACAAAGATAGCTTGGAAAGTAAGTTGCAAAGAGCAAATAACAAGGCTACAAATATGTATAGATGGGTTAAGTGATGATAGATAAAGATGTGACAAATGGAGTATTATGTGGGAAAACGTGAAATTGACTGTTTTAACAGGAACAAAAATAAATCATATACAAGTGATGAGAGTGTGCAGAGTTCTGACCTCTATAAGGATCTGGGTGTCCTAGTCACAAAAGGTTAGTATGCAATTATAGCAAGCAGGTGAAAGTGAGGATTGCAGCTGCTGGAGGTTAGAGTCGAGAGTGTGGTGCTGGAAAAGCACAGCAAGTCTGGCAGCATAAATCAATATTTTGGGGAAAAAAAGGAAAAAAAAGGCATCAGGAATGATGAAGGGCTTTTGCCCAAAATGTTGATTCTCCTGCTCCTCAGATGCGGCCTGACCTACTGTGCTTTTCCAGCACCACAATTTCAATTATAGCAAGCAGCAAGTCATGAGGAAAGCTAATAGTGTATTATCATTCGTCATGTGGATGCAGAACTCTCAAATACTGTTAAATATTTTTAAGTCAGAAGTAGATAGATTCTTGTTATCAATGGTTGAAAGGGTATGCGGAAATGTGGATCTGAGGTTACAATAGCTCAGTCATGATCTTAGTGATTAGTGGAGCTGGTTCGAGTTGGTGAATGGTCTACTTCTGGTCCCTGTTCATTTGTATGTCTGCTTTAAAGGCTGGCCTAACTGACTCTCATCTTGTTGGTTCTTTCATTCCAGCGATGCAGTTGTCTCTGTCCCCAAATTGAACTATTTGCTTTTGTCAGCCAGCAACCATTCCATTAATCAGTGTTTATACCTCCAGCTCTGACCTTGAAGGAAAACACATGTAATCTTTATCTGTAATTAGATTCAAGTTTGTTTGAATTGCAATTATTTATGAATTGCTTATCAGTTCCTCAATTAAGATAATCCGATTTCTCCACATTCAAAACTTTTAACTTCTAAATATAAGTTTTCCTCTAAAACACGTGAATAATTAAGTAGATTTTCACAAAAGCACTGCTCATGATGAAATTGCAATATTATGGATATCCAATACAGATGTTTTCTCCTTTAATGAATATTTCCATTCTGTTCAAAAGTTGGATCTCGATTTCATTGTGCTTGTCTTTTAAACCATCCCTCCTATTTTATTTACAGCTTTTTAATCCTTCTTCATAAGGAAGGTGGCCTTCATGTTGTGAGTTTAGCTTTACTGATGTGTAACATTAAAATGGATAAAATTCATTCATTTACAATTATTAAAAGCCTCAGTAACAAACAGCTAACATATAGAAAAAATTAGATTCACAATGCACAATTGTTCTTTATAGGTGTAAATTTGCCAGACTCCATAATATAAAAGTCAAATGACACAGTCCTTTGCACAAATTGCAAATGCTGGAAAATGTCAGGCACCAGATCATTGGAATAAGGAATAGCACAATAATTTCTTTCTTAAAAATGCTGACATACTTGACAAACCTTAACTTGGAAGCAGTATACTAAGGAATATTTGTAACTTAAAATAGCTGTGGTATTTATAAGTACTTTTAAGTATGTTTAAGTAGGAATTTTACAAGTTTGTACCAATCGTAAATGGATCAATTTCAACTTTATTTTCAATAATATGAAGTACTGGTTTATGTGAACTAATGATCCTTGATTTGGAACTAGTACAAACTGGAAAGAAGATAAATGGGATACCTTCTGGGGAAGGTGGGACCTGTACATGAAGGACGGGTTGCACCTGAACTGGAAGGGGACTAATGTCCTGGGTGGAAGGTTTGCTCGAATGGTTCAGGAGGGTTTAAACTAGTATGGCAGGGGGGTGGGAACCTGAGCTATATACCGGTGGTGAGAGTTGATGGAGATGAGGCAATAGCAAGAGGTAGTGCTGCCAGTGGGAAGGAATTTCATGGGAAGGAACCAAGGGGTCGGTTAAAGTGTGTTTGCTTTAATGCAAGGAGTATCAGGAATAAAAGTGATGAGCTTAGAGCATGGGTCAGTACCAGGTGCTATGATGTTGTCACCATAACAGAGACGTGGGTTTCTCAGGGGCAGGAATAGTTGCTGGATGTTCCAGGGTTAGAACATTTAAAAAGAATAGGGAGGGGGGGGGTAAAAGAGGAGGGGGTGTAGCACTGCTAATCAGAGAGGGTATCACAGCTACAGAAGTTACCATTGTCAAGGAGGGTCTGCCTACTGAGTCAGAATGGATGGAAATTAGGAACAGTAAGGGAGCAGTCACCTCATTAGGGGTTTACTACAGGCCCCCCAGTAACAGCAGGGAGATTGAAGAAAGCATAGGTTGCCAGATTTTGGAAAAATGTGAATGTAGTAGGGTTGTTGTAATGGGTGACTTTAACTTTCCCAATATTGATTGGAACCTTCTTCGAGCAGATGGTTTGGAAGGAGCTGTTTTTGTAAGGTGTGTTCAGGAGGGTTTCCTAATTCAGTACGTTGATAGGCCGACGAGGGGAAAGGTCATTTTGGATTTGGTGCTCGGCAATGAACCAGAGCAGGTGTCAGATCTTGCGGTGAGAGAGCATTTTGGTGATAGTGACCACAATTGCCTCACATTCTACATAGCTGTGGACAAGGAGAGAAGCAGGCACAATGGGAGGATATTTAATTGGGGAAAAGGAATCTATGATGCTATCAGACATGATTTGGGAAGCTTGGACTGGGAGCAATTGTTCCATGAAAGGGCACGATAGACATGTGGAGACTGCTTAAGGAACAGTTGTTGCGAGTGATGTATAAATGTGTTCCTCTGAGACAGGCCGGATGGGGTAAGATAAAGGAACCTTGGATGACGAGAGCGGTGGAGCTTCTCGTTAAAAGAAAGAAGGCAGCTTACGTAAGGTGGAGGAAGCAAGGGTCTTGCTCAGCTCCAGAGGTTACAGACAGGCGAAGAAGGAGCACAAAAATGGACCGAGGAGAGCCAGGAGGGGTCAAGAAAAAGGCTTGGCAGGAAGGATTAGAGAGAAATCAAAGGCACTTTACAAGTATGTGAGGAATAAGAGAATGATCAAAGAAAGAGTAGGGCCGATCAGGGATAGCATAGGGAACTTGTGTATACAGTCTGAGGAGGTAGGGGAAGCCCTGAATGAGTTTTTTGCTTCTGTCTTTACTAAAGAAAAGGACCTTGTAGTGAATGAAACCATTGAGGAGCAGGTAAGCATGCTGGAACGGATGGAGATTGAGGAAGCTGATGTGCTGAAAATTTTGACAAACATTAAGATTAACAAGTCGCCAGGGCCAGACCAGATGTGTCCTCGGCTGCTTTGGGAAGTGAGAAATGTGATTGCTTTGCCGCTTGCGAAGATTTTTGCATCCTCGCTCTCCACTGGAGTCGTACCAGAGGACTGGAGGGAGGCAAATGTAATTCCTCTCTTCAGTAAAGGAAATAGGGAAATCCCTGGTAATTACAGACCAGTCAGTCTCACTTCTGTCGTCTGCAAGGTGTTAGAAAGGATTCTGAGGAATAAGATTTATGACCATCTGGAAGAACATGGCTTGATTAAATGCAGTCAGCATGGCTTTGTGAGGGGCAGGTCATGCCTCACAAATCTTATTGAGTACTTTGAGGATGTTACTAGACAAGTTGATGAGGGTCGCGCGGTGGATGTGGTGTATACGGACTTCAGCAAGGCATTTAATAAGGTTCCTCATGGTTGGCTCGTTCAGAAGGTCAGGAGGAATGGGATACAGGGAAATTTAGCTGTCTGGATACAGAATTGGCTGGTCAACAGAAGACAGCGAGTGGTAGTGGAAGGAAAATATTCTGCCTAGAAGTCAGTGGTGAGTGGTATTCCACAGGGCTCTGTTCTTGGGCCTGTACGCTTTGTAATTTTTATTAATGACTTGGATGAGGAGATTGAAGGATGGGTTAGCAAGTTTGCAGACGACACAAAGGTTGGAGGTGTCATTGACAGTATAGAGGACTGTTGTAGGTTGCAGCGTGACATTGACAGGATGCAGAGATGGGCTGAGAGGTGGCAGATGGAGTTCAACCTGGATAAATGCGAAGTGATGCACTTTGGAAGGTCGAACTTGAAAGTTGAGTACAGGATTAAAGATAGGATTCTTGGGAGTGTGGAGGAACAGCAGGATCTTGGTGTGCAGGTACATAGATCCCTTAAAATGGCCACCCAAGTGGACAGGGTTGTTAAGAAAGCATATGGTGTTTTGGCTTTCATTAACAGGGGGATTGAGTTTCAGAGCCGTGAGATCTTGTTACAACTCTATAAAATTTTGGTTGGATCGCACTTGGAATACTGTGTCCAGTTCTGGTGCCCTATTATAGGAAAGATGTGGATGCTTTGGAGACGGTTCAGAGGAGGTTTACCAGGATGCTGCCTGGATTGGAGGGCTTATCTTACAAAGAGATGTTGACTGAGCTCGGACTTTTTTCATTGGAAAAAAGAAGAAAGAGAGAGGACCTAATTGAGGTGTACAAGATAATGAGAGGCATAGATAGAGTTGATAGCCAGAGACCTTTTCCCAGGGCAGAAATTGTTAACACAAGGGGTCATAGTTTTAAGTTGTTTGGCGGAAAGTATAGAGGGGATGTTAGAGGCGGGTTCTTTACGCAGAGAGTTGTGAGGGCATGGAATGCATTGCCAGCAGCAGTTGTGGAAGCGAGGTCATTGGGGATATTTAAGAGACTGCTGGACATGCATATGGTCACAGAAATTTGAGGATTCGTACATTAGGTTTACCTTACATGAGGATCAATGGTCGGCACAACATCGTGAGCTGAAGGGCCTGTTCTGTGCTGTACTGTTCTATGTTCTAAGTTCAGAAATAAGCCTTGAACCTGGCACGCATAAAAGAAGTCACAACATGGGAGAGCAAACAGGACACATTTTTATGTCTGTGTGTGTAAAAAGTTGAATTAAATGGAACAGAAAGCTGAAAACAGGAAACAGCTGAGATTGGACAATTCCACTCAGTTTTGCCAGAGGTAACCAGATCATTTAAGAAAATCTTTTGCAAGAGTCAGCTAAAACACTCAGTGGGGAATTTTTACCGTCAAGACAGTTCTGAACCTGATTAAAGAATGTATTATGAGGGTGATGACTATCTCTGGGAAACTTGGAAGGAGTATTACGCCTCTTGCAGGCTACTTGAGGACCAAATCAATTGAGTTGGAAAAGTGAGAGATACCATATACTGGGAAGACTGGAATATTGCATATGGTACCATATTTGTAATGCTTGTAATGTATTAAGACCATCCTTGTTATATCTACCATTCCAAGAATAAATTATATTTTGTATTGACTGCAATCTGCGTGTTAACTCATGTTTACTTTATATTGTTTCTGATTTACACTGATGTAAAATTACAAGAGTGAAATCTCTTTGGTAATTTCATTGGGTCCCATTTGGTAAATTTGTCTTTTTTTCATTTGTGATTCCCCCATTGGGTTCAGAGTAATATGAGCCTTGAATATTTTATTAACTATTATCTAAGAAAGTGAGAGAGAAACTGGGAAATTATAATCTAACTTGATAAATTCTTTAATTAAGTGGTTAATATTAAAACTTAATTAATCAATAATTAAGGGGGTGATAAACATTTAGAGAAATTTGAACTAATTAAAGTCAGCCAGTATTGATTTGTAAAAGTCATATTTTTGGGGAAGTAACTCAAGTAGTATATTGAAGATGCCCAGGTTTATACCAGTTATGAACTTCCAATTGTCATACAATATGTTCTACACAAGAGATAATTATCTGAAGTTACTTCTCATTGAAGGCAAACTAATAACCCCTGGTTAGTAGATTGGTGAGACAGTAAAAGGTGGAGATTAAGGATAATGTCATGTAGTACAGGTTGTTACAGACCAGGCCAGACCTCCTTAAAACATTTCAAGAAAGTAGCCCAGACCCCAACTTTACAAGTTGTTTTAAGGAGATGTAAAGTGAGTACTCCAGGAGTGATGCAGCTGGCCCAACCACTTAGTTTTAAACAAAACCGAATTTTATTTGCAAGATTACCGAATGAAACACAAACAAAAGAGAACAGAACACAGAATATGTTGTCGCATGCACTGAGGAACAAGAGGTTTTTAGATATTATATTAATATATGTTTTGTGAAAATATAAAATCAGGAATCCCACAATTATGAATTAGTTGTAACAGTCTTGATCGGCTATTATTAATGTGATCTATTTGTGCTAAGAGTTCAGTTTGAAATATGCCCTGGAATATGTTACATGGTGCTGATTGTGGGCTGCCAATAGTTAATGCTGTGTTTCCCACGTGCATACCTTGTGATGATGCTGCTCCTTTAACAAGGTTATTTTGTCCTTGTTTTTTTGTTCAGGAGGGCGTAAAGACACAGGTTTTGAAATGTCTAGGTTTGATCTACTTGAAGAAGCTTTTAAATTTTCAAAAAAGTATAATGAAGGGAAAGTGGCCAGTTCTCCCACCCCAACTTAATGATGCTGTTCCAACTACTTGCAACAATCGCAATAAACATCCCTTGGTAATAAAGGTAAATCAAACACAGGATCTTACAGGAGAGATGTCAGAGAGCGGGTGCATCAGCATGGACCAGCTTCTTTGGATCTAGCAGCTTCACACCTGACTGCTTGCTAAAACCAAACCAGATCAGAGAAAAGCTGAGCCGGGAGAACTGACCACTCCCCCTTCATTTTACAATTTTTTTAAAACTTAAAAGCTTCTTCAAGTAGATCAAACCTAGACATTTCAAAACCTGTGTCTTTACGCCCTCCTGAACAAAACACAAGGACAAAATAACCTTGTTAAAGGAGCAACATCATCACAAGGTATGCACGTGGGAAACACAGCATTAACTATTGGTAGCCCACAATCAGCACCATGTAACGTATTCCAGGGCATATTTCAAACTGAACTCTTAGCACAAATAGATCACATTAATAATAGCCGATCAAGACTGTTACAACTAATTCATACTTGTGGGATTTCTGATTTCATATTCTTACAAAACATATATTAATATAATATCTTAAAACCTCTTGTTTCTCAGTGCATACAACAATTTTTTGAATTTCTATACTGTAGGAGATAGAGCCGGAGAGTCATAGAGATATACAGCACAGAAACAGATCCTTCGGTCAAACTTGTCCATGCTGACCAGATATCCTAACTTAATCTAGTCCCATTTGTCAGCACTTGGCCCATATCCCTTAAACCCTTTCTCTTCAATACCTAGATGCCTTTTAAATGTTATAATTGTACCAGCCTCGATCACTTCCTCTGACAGCTCATTCCATGCACGCACCACTCTCTGTGTGAAAAAGTTGCCCCTTAGGACCCTTTTAAATCTTTCTACTCTCACCTTAAACCTATGACCTCTAGTTCTGGACTCCCCACCCAAGGGAAAACATCTTGTTGATTTACTCTATCCATGCCCCTCATGATTTTATAAACTTCTATAAGGTCACCCCTCAGTGTCCGACTCTCCAGGGAAAACAGCCCCAGTCTTTTCAGCTTCTCCCTATAGCTCAAATCCTCCACCTGGCAACATCCTTGTAAATCTTTTCTGAATCCTTTCAAGTTTCACAACATCTTACCGATAGGAGGGAGACGAGAATTACACACAATATTCCAAAAGTGGCCTAACTGATGTCCTGTACAGCTGCAACATGACCTCCCAACTCCTAACAAATAATTATTTTCTTAACCTGAATTAAGAGTGGTTTCAGTAAACAGTTCAGTGATTTTATACATGTATCGTGGATGGAAAGCTAATTAATCAATCAAATTAAAAATATATTGCTTTAATTAGTGATTTGTTTTCTATTCCAACATGGAAACTGCCAGATTATTCTTGGTTCATATTCTTGTTATTTTTTATATTTATTTGAGACTGACATTTTATGCTATTCTTTTCTGCTTTTCATGTAGACTAATAAATTAGAATTTGTTCTTCAAGACTAATATCTTTATCATGAGTTAATAACTGTTGGGAAATAAGTGTTTTAACTTTTACTCAACCATGAATTCATAACTGATAAGGATAATCATTTTCATTATACACAGAGTGTTCAAGACCAATTCAAACATCTAATTATGTACATTATGTTCCCTTGAAGCATTTTCTGGTTTTGCAGAAACACTTAAATGTAATTCAGCTGAATTGTCAGCAACAGAGATCCAAGGCTGTACAGATAAAACTTGCAAATTGGAGAATTTGTTTCTACTGACACTGGGTTGAGCTGGGCGTTTCTGTCACAAGGCTGTTCTTTGACTGTCCTTGTAACTTGACTCCAGCACAGTAACTCAGTGAAATCATACTTATTAAAGAAACAATTGGATAATATTGGCAGTTCACATTTTCTGAGGATGAATTCTGGTGAGTAAACATTAAAAGTAAGCAATAGTAGTGTGGTGCCTCAAACCTTGATATATATGAAGAAGGTTTTAGCAGTCGAAGTGCATTACCACAGATGTGGAAATGGGCTGTTATAGTCATGTGTAGACACGTGATCAAAAGCTCATCTTAGATGAAGATAGGTTTGTGAACAGTCTGGTTTAGCCTCGGGGAGAACAAAGCAGTGGCCCGCTCAGTTTTTATAGTAGGAATGGCTCAGAAAATCTGATCAGAAACTCCATTTTCAACCCTGATTCGACTGAAAAATATGAAAACGACCTTTAGATCAGTAGTGTGCTGGGGACTCCTGGACAGGAGTCTCTTGTGATGAAACAGCAAAGAACTGTTAAGGAAATATTGGAACTGATGGGGGAAGAGAATCTTTGCTGAAACCGGGCCTCCTTTTGCAGCAGTAACTGTGCCTAATTCTGAAGGTTAAATGTAGAGCAGTGCTACCAATCACTTTGACAGCTACTGTGAAGGTTGAAAGGTATTTGAGTATGTGAGTTGGTTGAAGGTGAGTAAGGGATAGAGTGGTAGATGGGGTGAGGTTGGTGGGTTGTCAGGAGGGTGAGAGGGTATGCTGTCAGGTGTGACCAGGTAGGTTGCCTTGCAATTGGATGAGTGCTTAGAGTAGGCCAAGGGTCAGACTGGGAGGGGAGGTGCTGGGATAAGTGGAAGTGGTTTGGAGTGGGTGGTTACTTCCAAATCAGGTCCAAAAGGAAGCATTTAGTATTGTGTCACAAGTGCTATTGGCTCTTCAACAGTGGTGGGGGGGATCCAGGGTTGGGAGTGAATGTAGGATCAGGTTGGGTAGAGGCAGGGGCTATGGCAGGTTGGAGGAAGAGAGCTAATCCGGAAGCTTGTGGAGTTTTGGGTCTAAGGATTAGGGGCAGGAGAGACCTGTCTGTTCATGAGATTGGGTATAGGGAAGATGGGTTGGGTCTGGCAATTACAGAGAGGTGTTGAATAGGGATGGGAAGTGCTGGTTTTGAAGGATCTGTCAGGTGTCTGTGAAGTGAGGAGTTGGGAGGGGATGTTGTTTGGGCGGTAGTATAGTTGGAGGGTCAGTGATATGTCAGGGTTAAGATTAGTAACTACCCAGGAGTTCCAGTAGTTTTTTTTTGTAAATATATCTAGCAAAAAAAAACCATTTTTGACTTTACAAAAATATAAAGTTATTGAAAATATAACATATACCAATATAATAAAGAAAACACAAATTACAGTACAACTACTGTCTACTAACTACTCTCCCACCCTATAATACACAACCAAACAAACATTGTGCAAAATGACACCAATAAATAAGTGACTAATAAAACAAAAAAAACCACACAAGAACACAAAATAACAATGCTCGATGCAAAGCTCCCAAACAAAAAATGGGAGCGTTATATAAATACCCATATTAACTCAGGAGATTCCCCTCCTGGGCCCAGGGCTCAGCAAACCTAACCATCCTGGCTAAACGAACGCCCAAGTTACAATGGCAGGCAGATCTGTGTCCAAATAACTCAAAAAGGGCTGCCATGTCTTATAAAAAAGGTCTGTTGTGTGGTGCACCATATTTGTAAAACAAATACAAGGGAATGTGCTCCATAATTAATTTCCGCAATCCCAAAAAGCCCGGTGGGTTCCCAGACACCCAATTCATCAGAATATTCTTCCATGCACAGTAAGTAAGAATATTAAATAGTTTCTTCCCATGCCCGTCTAAAGATGATAAATTTCGTAGACCTGGAAGGACAGATATTGGGTCTACTTTAACTTCAGTCCTCAATACCCTCCCTATCTCTCCCGGCACAGAGCACCAATAAACATGGAGAGTGTGGCATGTCCAGAAGCAATGGGTAAGAGTACCTACACTTATTTTACATCTGGGGCACATTGGAGATGCCCCTTTTTTAAACTTTGTCAGATGGTCTGGTGCCAAATGAGCCCTGTTCAGAACTATTAACTGCATAGCGCATGTCATAGAGTCATAGAGATGTACAGCATGGAAACAGACCCTTCAGTCCAACTTGTCCATGCCGACCAGATATCCCAACCCAATCTAGTCCCACCTGCCAGTACCTGGCCCATATCCCTCTAAACCTTTCACACATTCTCCCATATGTCCCCCCACGTTTCAGAAGGTACCTCCACTCCTCGCTCTTGCTCCCAAACCTCACATAACCAGTTAATATCCTGCCAGGCCCTACCACCCAGCAGGCGGTAGAGGGCACTAACTGAAAGGATGCTTGTGGAATGTAGCAACAACCTCTCTGTATCGGGCTTATAGGGCTTAGTGAGAAGCGTAGTCTTCTTCTGGATGAAATCCCTAAAAAACAGAAAAGATCTCTGCTGGGCAGCCCGTATTTGCAGCTCAAAAACATCAAAAACCTCTCCCTCAAACAAGTCTTCCAAACTGGAAACTCCTCTTGCTGCCCATAGTTTGAACCTTGAGTCCATCATCGCTGGTCGGAACCCTGGCATGCCAACTATAGGTGTAAGTGGTGAAGTCTTAGATAAACAACCCTCACTCTGACGCATCGCCCTCCATGCCTTGACTGTACTAATGACAATGGGGTTCCGGCAGTGGTCCAGAACTGTCCTCATCTTATCCATGAACAACAGGTTAATAAGAGGGCACTTTGCCTGGGAGGCCTCGATATCCAGCCATATTGAGCCTGGATAGTTACATCAATCACACACAAATGACAGCAGGGAACTCAACAGATACCTCCTGATGTCTTGGAAATCAACTCCTCTCCATCCTTGAGGCAACTGCGATTTAGTAAGTTTGATGAGAGGCCTCCCGCCACGCTAGACGAAGGAACTAAACCAACCCATAAGTTTCTACAACGTTGACCTGGGAAACATTATAGGGAGCATACGCAAGGGATAAAGCAAACAAGGAAGAACATTCATCTTAATAAAGGTTGTTCGGCCCAACCATGAAATTGGAAGAGCCTCCATATCTGGCGATTCCGCTGAATATTGTCAAGCAGGTGAGCAAAATTAGTCCGAAATAACCGATCAAACATGGGCGTAATAAAGATACCTAGATATCGGAAACCCGCCCATGACCACTTAAAGGGGAACCTAGGGCCACCTTCAACCTCTGGCACTTACTTGAGGTCCACCAAAGGCATAGCCTCCGACTTTGCAAAGTTAATCTTATATTTTGAAATAGCCCCAAATGAATTAATACATTGTATCAGATAAAGACATCATCCACATATAGTGTAATCTTGTGTACCATTGATCTCACTTCTGGAGGAGTTATACGGACATTCTCACAAATGACCTCTGCCAGTGGTTCTATCACCAATGTAAATAACGATCGTGAGAGGGGGCAGTCTTGACGACTACCTCGCCAATCCTAAAATTCCCAACCTTCACCCCATTGGTGATGACCATGGCCAGAGGGTGGTGATGTAAAACCTCCACCCACCTAGCAAAGACCCCACCCAATCCAATCTGTTCTAAGATATAAAAGAGATGTGGCCATTCCACCTCGTCAAATGCTTTCTCTGCATCTAAGGAAATCACCAACCCCTGGATCGATCATTGCGGACATGCTTAGATCGGATTCAGCAACCTTCTAATATTATTAGAAGACCTGCGGCCCTTATAAAACCTGTCTGGTTCTCTTTGACAATAAAGGGCAACACCTTCTCCAATCTCAATGCCAAAATCTTAAGACAGAATCTTAAAATCTGAATTTAATAGAGAGATGGACCTGTATGAGGCACAATCCTCAGGAACCTTCCCCTTCTTAAGAATAAGGAAAATATTAGCTTTTCTCAAACGTGGTAGTAGGTATTCATGCATATAGGAGTGATTGAACATTTCCAGCATCGGCCCTGACAGGATCCCTATAAACCCCTTGTAAAAGTCACCTGGGGGTCTATCAAGGCCAGATGCTTTCCCACTCTGAAGTTGCCTAGCCACCTCCTGTTTTCCTGAACTGTCACAGGGGCATTAAGGAGAGAGACCAGGCTTCCATTTTGGCCCACCTTTCCTCGCAATCTTCAGACCGATACAATTCAGAGTAAGAACCCCGAAAAACCTCATTAATCCTTTTGGCATCATATGTAAGGATCCTGGCGCTGTCTCTAACTGCAGTAATGGATTGGGGAGCACACTTTTTCCTAGTCAGATGCGCAAAATACTTCCTTGGCCTATCCTCAAACTCAAACAGCCTTTGTCTAGCAAAAGCAAGTTCTTTCTTTGCAGTTTGTGTAAGTATTGAATTCAAGGCAGCCCAAAGGGCTGTGATCTGCTTAATCTTGATCACCGATGGCCTCACAAAATGTACCACCTCGGCGGCTTTCAGCTGCATCTCAAGTAGATGCGGCTGTCCCCCCTTCTGTCGTTTCTGGCTGGCCGAATAGGAAATAACTAATCCCCTAGCAAAGGCCTTAGCAGTCTCCCATAGCATAGGCAGACTACTAGCCGTGCCTGAGTTGATAGTCAAGAACTCCTACTTTTAGTAGTAAAGGATGAAAAGAATACTCGATCATAACCCCCCGTTGTAACTTTAGGTGTTTCCCATTGTCAAGATGGGTTTCCTGCAACAGGGCAATATCCACCCTTTCCCTCTTAAGGATAGAAAGCACTTTTTTCCTTTTAACAGGTGAATGATTTCCCTTGATGTTCCAGGTGCACCAAAAGAACAAAAAAGGGGAAAATAACAATGGGCACCCACAAAATTTCCCATAATGGATCTAGTTATAAAAATATAATAGGAACGACACATTCCAAGATTTTTGTTTTTTTTTAAAATTATTCAGAAAAGAGAACAGAAAAGGGAAAAGGGAAAGAAGGAAAAGAAGATGAACATTACCCATATTCTTCAGACCAATCAAGCTATTTTAAATTGTCTACAAAGTTCTTGGCTTTATCCACCGAGTCAAATGTATAAACTGAGTCGTCATGGCTGAAATGTTCACTGAAACTTTTCAGTGTTCCAAATGCAGGGAAGTTGTTATTTGGAGCTTTTGATTCCAGGGCAATTTCCTTTCAGTCAGCTACATCTGAATCGATGCATGGTTCCAATGCACAACTCCAGTTCCACACTGCTGCAATATCCATCTGGGCATTGGAATATCTTAGCCAGCTTCAGACCTCCAAGTATTTAATTGGATACTGCATGTCAGATAAAGAATGTGGCAATTTAAAAGGTGGATTTAGTGAAGGAGCTGAGTGTTGTGAATATACATGTGAAAACTACTCACAGAAACAGAAATTGCTGGAGAACCTCAGCAGGTCTGGCAGCAGCTATGGAGAGAGTTAACACTTTGGGCCCAGCAACTCTCCTTCAGAACTTTGAAATCAAAATCTTGCAACACCAGAGCTAACAATCCAGGTTCACAAAAGAGAAGCTATTACAAATGATATTCTGGTTTTGAATTGAAAATGGAATGAGAATTATGAGAATGGAACCAGTTAAGAAAAGCTCCAGCCAAATAAACAAGTGAAACTGAGGAGGACTTTATGACCAACCATTCCGTTACTTTCCCAGTTGAATAGCCAACATTGACATACAACCTGTAAATGCCACCGACATCTTACAGTCAGCGCCCACAGTCATTCCATTCCCTCCACACAATTCATTTCTCACTCTCTGCTTTCACAAGAACACACAACTCCAGGGAGAGATGGAAAATTCATATAGTCCTTATTGTCAGCTGCAAAGAGGTCATGGAAATTGTCAGGGTGTTTGGTTTTTGATGATGGAGAGACAGTAATTTCCCAGACACCTGACCTGGGATCTTATTGACTCTCAATGTGGACTGGCGTTGGGTGGGCAGCGGGGGCAATTTGACAAGAAACAGCCAATGGACAGAAGTGGCTGCAGCATGAAACTTAAAGAGTAATGAATAGGCATCTTCAAATGGCAGGGGAGGGGGAGAGTTCTTCCTCCTTAGGCCACAGAGTACACCAAGGGAGATAACTAGGCTGTCACTTGGTGAAGGGTATATCACAACTAACTAGAATCAGGCACTGGAGATGGGACAGCAGTGAAGGCATCTTTCAACTACATGGCATCTTGACTAAGATTGCGTGAATTGTATACTCTTACGCAAAGCTGAATTAAACTGATTTTGATACGTAAGGAAGTCAAGGATTATGGTGGCTCAGACGAGAAAATGGAGTTCATGTCACAATCGGATCAGCCGTGATCTTGTGGACTGGTGGTGAAGGTTCAAGGGGCCAAATGGCCTACCCAGCTACCATTATGTTCTTACATGAGAGGTCTGACAATTAGATTAGAATAGATTCCCTACATTATAGAAACAGGCCCTTCTGTCCAACAAGTCCACACCAACCCTCCAAAGAGTAACCCACCCAGACCCATTCCCCTACTCTATATTTACCCCTGATTAATGCACCTTATACTATGTGCAATTTAGCATGGCTAATTCACCTTACCTGCACATCTTTGGATTGTGGGAGGAAGCCAGAGCACCTAGAGGAAACCCACGCAGACACAGGGAGAATATGCAAACTCCATATGGATGGGGATTCCCCAGGCAGGGATCAAACCCAGGTCCCTAGTGCTGTGAGGCAACAGTGCTAACCACTGAGCCACTGTGACAATTGCATATGGGAACACGGGCACATACATTGCTCCTGGCAACATTCAGACTATCTTGTACACGCATGCATGAAACCTTCTGGTACTCACATACCAGGTAATAATTTATGGAAGTGGAATCCCTTTCAATTGACAAATACTCCAGGCAGATCTTAAAATGCCTTTATTTGTCTATCACATGTTCATGAAGTCAAACTGTGCACCTTTATCACTTGACAGTTTTAGCAAGTTCATCCACAACAATTTTAGTATATTTTAATATTAGCCAGCAAAAGTAAAACATGTTATTACAAATTTTATTACAATTAACACATTTCACAAACTCTCCAATACAATAGCTGAAGAACAGCTGAATACAGCTTTTGCATGACAGAGAACAGATATGCTTTGATCATGTAGCTCACTATTATATTACCAACACTTTAATGTCAACGTTACATTTGATCACACCAACATGAATAAATTGCTGCTAACAACAAATGGGGTAAAAACAATGACCGCAGATGCTGGAAACCAGATTCTAGATTAGTGGTGCTGGAAGAGCACAGCAGTTCAGACAGCATCCAAGGAGCAGCGAAATCAACGTTTCGGGCAAAAGCCCTTCATCAGGAACAACAAATGCCTTGCCATGGACCTTTTCATATTCTGGCAATTACAAAAGATGATTTAGAAACAGTACATCTATACTAACTCAGAATAATACAAGTTACAACGGTGTGTAATTTCTGAAAGTCACATTTTGCACTGGGTAAAGCTCATGGTGGAATAACAACACTTGGAACCTTGCAGGCAAAAAGAATTCTGAACAAAGTGAGCAGAATTTTACTAAAAAAGCCTAGTTTCAAAGCACAATCTCATATTGTATATGAAATATTACAATACTGAGGGCTATTAACTGTGCTGAATACTTCAGATTTCGTGCCTGGAGTATGAGCACACTAATGTGGTAATGTGTGGCATGTGTAGGCAAAAAGTATTGGCAAGGAGAAGAGGCAAATTTGCCCATGCTGCATCAAACAATGTATCTTCCAACATGACTGGGTCAAAATCCTTGAGGCACGATAGCAACACTTTTCATGTATGAACCGCAACTGTTCAAGAAGAAGGCTCACCACCACCTTCTTGAGAACAGAGATTATCAATAAATGTTTGTGATGCATACATCCCTAGAATCAACAATAAAAAAATGTTCCTGCTGTACTCAGTCAATATACCTTTATAAGAAACAAACTTTTCCAACCTGAACACAAGAAAATTAATTCACCAGAACTGCAAACAATGCTTCCTTTTTGAAAAATAAATTATTTTAGAACCTATTCAGTGTTCATTGGGCTTGCTTTGAAATAATCTTCCAGTGGGATGATGGCAACCCCTCCAAACCAGTCCTGAAGCCACACATGTTGAATATTCATTTTCATAAAGAACCAGTTATGGTCTGGAGGCCATTTCTTCATTACAGGATGCCTGTTTGCACAAATTGTTAAATGAATTAGCAAATACTATATTCGTAACAGAGAACATCTCTTTTACATCTGCACTGTAAGCACAACTGTGCATTTATTCCTGATTATATTTATGTTTAAAGCACATTATAACTGTCATAGCAGTTTTGATAGCAAAGCTTTCCTCTGAGAATTCAATTGCAGATTATGAGATGAACCATTGAATTGAATGCAAGTTATAAACTAATATTTTTAATCTACCAAAAAACTGTCCACGCGTGTAAAATGGACAAAATGTAGAAAAACTATAACTCAAAACTTAAGAATAATACAATGCAAATGCTTGTACTTCTGCAGCACTCATTATGCACAAAGACTTAATTTTGGGTAGTGCTGAAAGAGCCAAAGACTTCAACAACTATTTTGTGCCAGCCTTCACAGTGGAGGATGCGTCTCACATGCCAAAACATGATGTTGGGTGGTGAGGACCTCCCATTCAATTGTAATCACTAAAAGAGTAGAGTTGAGCAAACTTGAGGGTCTAAAGGTAGATAGGTCCCCTGGTTCTGATGGAATGCATCTCAGAGTGCTGTAAGAAATGGCCGAAGTCATAGTAGATACTTAAATGGTAATTTGCCATAATTCAGTGGACTCTAGACAGGTCCCCGCCAACTGGAAGACACTAAATGTCATGCTGCTGTTTAAAAAGGGTGTAGGCAAAAGGCAGGTAATATAGGCCAGTTAGCTTAACATCTGTAGTTGGGAAAATGCTGGAGGCTACCATTGAAGAGGAAATAGTGAGACATCTGGGTGGAAAGGGTTCCACCAGGCAGACACAGCATGGATTCAGGAAGGGAAGGTCGCATTTGACAAACTTACTGGAATTCTTTGAAGATGTAATAAGCATGGTGGATGGAGGGGAGCAGGTGGATGTTGTACACTTGGATTTCCAGAAGATGTTCAATAAGGTGCCACATAAAAGACTCATCCATAAGGTAAGAATGCATGGAGTTGCGGGGAATGTACTAGCATGGATAGAGGACTGGTTAACCAATAGAAAGCAGAGAGTTGGGATAAATGTGTGTTTCTCTGGTTGGAGATCAGTGGTGAGCGGGGTACCACAGAGGTCAGTGTTGGGTCCGCAACTGTTCGTGAAAAAGGAGACCAAGTGTAAAGTAGTTTGCTGATGACACTAAATTGAGTGCAAAGGCAAACTACAGAAGATATGGTGGGTCTGCAGAGAGATTTAGATAGGTTAAGTGAGTGGGCAAGGGTCTGGCAGATGGAGTACAATGTTGGTAAATGTGAGGTTTTCCATTTTGGAAGTGAAAATAGTAGGTCAGAGCATTATTTAAATGGTGAAATATTGCAGCATGCTGTTGTGCAGAGGGACTTAGGAGTGCTCGTATATGAATCGCTGAAAGTTAATTAGCAGGTACAACAAGTAATCAGGAAGGCAAACGGAATATTGGCTTTCACTGCTAGAGGGATTGAAGTTAAGTGCAGGGAGGTTCTGCTGCAATTGTACAGGGTGAGGCTGCATCTGGGGTATTGTGCACAGATCTAGTCTCCTCACTTGAGGAAGGATATACTGATTTAAGAGGCAGTGCAGAGGAGGTTCACCAGATTGATTCTGGAGATGAGGGGGTTACACCAGGAGGAGAGTTTGAGCCGCCTGGACTGAACTTGCTAGAATTTAGAAGATTGAAAGAGGATCTTACAGAAACATATAAAATTACAAAAAGGTTAGATAAGGTAGAGGTAGGCAAGTTGTTTCCTAGACTAGGATTAGGGGACATGGCCTTATGTTTAGGGGGAGTAGATTTAGGACAGAGATGAGGAGGAACTGCTTTTCCCAAAGAATAACGATCTATGGAATTCTCTGCCCAAGGAAGCAGTTGAGGCAGCTTCATTAAATACATTCAAGACACAGTTGGATGGGTTTTTACATGGTAGGGGAATTAAGGATTATGGGGATATGGGTAGGAGGAGCTGAGACGATTGATGGATCAGCCATGATCTTAATGAATGACGGAGCAGACTCTACAGGCCAAATGGCCTACTCCTGGCTTCTATTACTATGAAACTATGAATAGTTCAGTGACAAAGTAGATATTAAGTTGTCATGTCGGACGAAGCAGAATCAGATAGAGCCAAAAGATTAGAAATCTCTGTTTTGCATGTTCTCAATCTTAGGAACCACAGAATACAAAAATCTATTCCTGCAATAATGACCAGACAATTCTTGATGAGGTGTTTTGAAAAACATAGGGTTGAATTTTTTTTTTGGTAAGTGTCAGGTTTGTCATTGGGATATTCTTACTGAATCTTACCCAACTAGATTCATTAACAACCCATCCACCCCAGTTTTAGTGCTTCTCTTGTCCGATTCTACCTCCATTCAACCACTCACCTTTCCCAGAAAAACTCGCCATTGGCAGGATATTCCGGAATGAAACAGTGCCATCATTAAAGGCTGCTGTCAGCCCAGAGGTATCCTAGACAGTTCCTGATATTTGCTCTAGACAAGGCAGAGAAGGGAAACATGGTGCCCTCCTTTTTGAGTGGGAACCTGGAGTCCTGCTGGATGGACTGGTACAGAAATGGAATCTCCTCTTTCCCCAGGACCAGCAGTGGAGGCTATGATACCCAGACCATGCCAGCCTGGTTCAAGGCTGCCACCTACTTCAGCACAGCCTGAACCATCTGGAGGAAGAGAGGAAGAAGGTCAATGATCTTCTCCACTCTGCCAGTGCAAGTGCCACCATCTTCCATCTGATTACTCATATTCAATCTATCTCTGCAACTATTCCCACCAAGGCTTATGTCCTACACTCTCACTATCGCCTTGCATCTTACCTTACTCACACTCATCCACCCCAACCTCTGACACCACTAACTCAGCATCATTCCCTCGGGACACCTCCCCACCTGCACCAATAAGTAGCATCTGTGCCCCACTTTTATCTCTCTTATAACCAACCTCTCTTTCATTCCAGGAGGAAAAGAGCCTACAGTAAGACACTAGACACTAGATTTGGCTCCTCATCCCTTAGAAAGAGAGGAACCTGACTGACCGCTCCAAGCAGAAAACCAACTGCACCAAGTCCCCAGACTGGTATCAGAAGCTGCTCTTGTGACACTGTACCAAGCCTTTGACTTGACTGGGTACTGACAACCATGACAAATCTCCTGGCTGTGTGTCTGAGCTAAAGATCACAGCAAATTAGTGGCGCAGTGAGTCTGGCTTCTATGCCTGAGGGGCAAGGTGCAAAAGGTCAGGCATTGGGTGCTGTGAGCATCCATGTAGGGTCAGAATGAATGAACACTAAAATAGAATGAACTGGATACACATTCATGAGTGCAAAGTGTCCTTCCAAATCACAATGATAGTTATAAGTACGCCTCAAGGTGCAGCACTGAAGTGTAGAAGTGTTCTATAAGCAAGTTAGAGACTTGCCATAAGGGTTCCTACAGGCTAGCATGCATCGCAAGCCAATGTCCATGGACGTAGTGTATGCGTGACTGGTGCTAATAGAGCATGCCTCAAGATATTGTCTCCAACATGGAGGCACTTTGAAGCAAGTGGCAAGCTAAAGTTGCCAGGTACTCCACCATGACTTGCATATTGCAAATTGCTGGCAGTCCGTTTGCATATGGCAGGTCTTATGATAGAAAGCTACATAACAGTAAGGCAGGATCTGCTAGTTAATAAGTTTGTTAGCAAATAAAAATTCCCCTAAATAGGCAACTTGCCACTGCCTACTCGAATCTTGTTTTGATGTAATGAACCTAGTTAAAAAATCCAACGAATGGTTCCTGACATTGAGATTGGCTTGACGGTAGGAGACAGGATGGTGGGGGAAGGTTGCTTTTCAGACTGGAGGCCTGTGACCACCAGTGTTCCGCAAGGATCGGTGCTGGTTCCACTGTTGCTTGTCATTAATATAAACAATTTGGATGAGAATTTAGGAGGCATGGTTAGTAAGTTTGCAAATGATACCAAAAGTGCTGGTATAGTGGACGGTGAAGATGGTTATCTAAGAGTACAATGGCATCTTGATTAGCTGGGCCAATGGGCCAAGAAGTGGCAGATAGAATTTAATTCAGATAAATGCAAGGTGTTACATTTTGGTCAGACAAAACAGAGCAGGACTTATACGGTTATTGACATGGCCCTGGGGAGTGTTTTCAAACAGAGAGAACTGGGGGTTCAGGTACATAGTTCCTTGAAAGTGGTGTCACAGGTAGACAGGGTGGCGAAGAAGGTATTTGGCAAGCTTGCCTTCATTGGTCACACCACTGAATACAGGAGTTGGGATGTCATATTGTGGCTGTACAGACTATTGGTGAGGCCACTTTTGGAGTACTGTATCCAGTTCTGGTATGGGAAGGATGTTATTAAAGTGGAAAGGGTGCAGAAAATATTTCCAAAGATGTTACCAGGACTGGAAGGTTTGAGTTAAAAGGAGAGGCTGGAGAGGCTGGGACTTTCTTTGCCCAGAGCATGAGAGGTTGTGGGGTGACTTTGTAGAGGTTTATAAAATCATGATAGGCATCGTTAAGGTGAATAGCCAGTGCCTTTTCTCTAGGATGGGGAGTCCAAAACTAGATGGCATAGGTTTAAGGTGCGAGGAGAAAGTTTTAAAAGAGACCTGAGGGGCAACGTTTTCATACAGAGGTGGTGCCAGAGCAAGTGGTAGGAGTGGGTACAATTACAACATTTAAAAGACATTTGGACAGGTACATGAACAGGAAAAGGTTTAGAGGGATATGAGCCAATGCAGGCAACTGGGACGAGTTTAGTTTGGGAAACTTGGTTGGCATGGACAAGTTGGTTTCCATGCTGTATAACTCTATAACTCTATGGTTTTCTAACACAATTCTGCCACATTCCTCATTATAGCCCTGTCATTCAGGTTCCTATAAAATTCCACCCATAGCTTTAAAACTCAACAAAGTCTTGCTGAATAATCAGTCTAATTGTTAATTATCCATTCCTTCACTTACAGAAATTCTACAAATGGGGAGAAACAATCAGATTGATTTATTTTTGTTCTTCTGAACCATGATAGTAGGTCCATTACTTACAGGCCACAAATTAGCTTAAGCAAAATCAATTATGTAAGCACTGCATCCCAGTAGTTTAAAAGCACATCACATTTCATTCCTCAATTATTGTGGAAGTGGTACATAATGCTACTACAGCATTCAGAACAAAAATAATGGTATTACCTAAACTCTGTACAGTCTTGGCATTTTCTTCCTGCACAAAGTGCTAACAAGCAAGATAACTGTATTCGGTAGGCTTAAAAAGACAAACCTTGAAAACATAGCTTGTCTTGCAAATTCAATTTCATCAGCAGGCACAGTCACCACTTGACCAGTAAGAGTCAGCCTGGCACACCTTGGGTCTTCAAGGTCAATGACATTTTGTCTGTACACAAATAAAACAGAACATAAATACTTAACAAATGAAACACGGTTTGAAATTGATTGCATTATAGAATATTGAGCCTTCAACTTGACTTTTTCTCCTCCCATCAATTCATCCATTGCCCAAATCTCCCTAAAGGCATACCCAGTTTGCTATTAACTGTTATTTTAGCATTACTTCCTTCAAAATTATCAGAATCAACCCAAAACTATAACCATAGTCTATTCCTGATCATTTAGTCATTCATTTTTACAAAACAAAACTGTTCAATAAGTAGAAATAAACAAGATAAATAACACAGCAAACTGTGATCCCTTTTCACTACTTTGAACTCGTTTTGATCAGTTAGCTGCTTCTCATGCTCCTTTAAATTCTACTCCCTCTTGCCCAATGATCTCTGCTGATTTCTGTTTGTTTCCTACATGTATTGACTCTACACGTCTTTCAGAATTCCCGTTTTGCTCTTAACTGAAATGCCTTAGGCACTCTCCTCAAACTCTGATTGCTGCTCATAATAATCCTCATCTTCCTTGAGCTGCGTCTTAGATGACTGAGACAAATTTACACTGGCCTTACTGTGCTCCAGCACAGAATCTATTCTCTCATTTCCATGTCACTCCAATAATATTTCATCTATGTGATGTATCTCCTCCTTCCTTGACCCCATTTTCACTTAATCTTTGCTCAGTCAGACTTTCTGGTTTTGTGAATTATTCCCTCTCCTTAGGCATTGTGCTCATTCCCTCCAAAACATTCCTCAAAAACTCCATCCTGAAACCTAATGTTAGCATTAACTGATGTCTCGTTTCCAACTTCCCTTGACTCCAAGCACTTTGAACGTGTTCCCAATGATCTCTCCTACCATCTCTGGTTCAAGTTTCTGCAATTCGACTTCTGCCCTCCTAAAGCAACAGACTGACCCAAGACAAAGTCACAGATGGTATTTTCTGTTGCTGGGCCCTGAGGTATGGTTCAAACACTATCATCCATCTATGTGCGCACTTCAACTTGGTTGAATATAATGCCTATCCCCAAAGTCTCCCATGTTCAGCTCATGTGGGATTTCATATTTACACAAACAATTATAGCCACAGCATTTCCATCAATGTCCTTTCTTCCCATTCTTGTGTCCCCTCCAAAATTAATTCCTACCTCACTTATTTACATAATTGTTGAAACTCAGCAGAAAAACATCTGAAGACATGCCATTAGCTTACACATGTATACCAATGACATTAATTTTTTTACATATGCAATGCCTTTCTGTTCTGTTAAACTGTTTATCAACATTTTATCTTGGACAAATCTCAAGGTCCTCCAGCTAAACACTAAGGCCACTACCTTTGGTCTCAAACACAAAGCTTCCTCACAAATGACTCCAAACCCCTCTAAGACTGTTCCTGGTTATCAACAACCTTGCTATTCTCTGTATCATACAGACCATATACCTGCAACTTCAGAACACTGTTAGCCTCCAACCCTACCTCAATCTAATTTCTATTGAAACATTTAGACTTGCCTTTGTCACATACAAATCAATAGATTTCTCATCCTCCACAAACTGTGTGCAAATCCTTTTAGTTTTTTGTTCCATATATCACCTACATATTACTTACTTTGATTTGTCCAACGTCTGAACCTTAAAAATTGTTCTTAATTCTCTACATGGCCCTGTCCCTCCCTGGACTAGGTTTCAAAGAGTTGCAGAAACAGTGTAGCTTCTCCAAAATGGTACTAGATCCAGAGGTTAGGTCTCCATTTCCAACAGATCCTCACTTGAATTCAGTGCTCAAATTCAATCATGTTCCATTCTGCTAGAGGGAGATCTATTTCCCACCATAGGTGATTTACAAGTTTGGAGAGTACATATGAATGTCTGCAGTGGGCAGATAAAATCTATAAAACTTGTCAAGTTGTCAATTAACTTTTTACAGCAGCTATTAAGGGATTGGCTGTCTTTGATGTGGAGCTATGAATACAAATGTCAGCTTGTGTGAGGGATGCAGTACTGAAAGGGATTTAAATGTACTGAAGGGGTTTTAAATTTTTTAGTGAGTCTGTAGTGGATAATCAGAACTTTATTTCATTTTCATATGATTTCTGAGGTCTGCAAATGCCAGATATTGGGTGAGGTGACATGATGAGTAAAATGGCACGGAGTACTGGGTGGGTGACGCATGTATTAGCCCTAAACCTCCTCTCCTCCAAGGAAAACAAACCCAATCTCTCCTCATATCTGAGAATTTTCATCTCAGGCAACATCCTGTGTCTTCTTAAAACCCAAGTGGTTTTGTTACTTTCTCATTTCTCTGTTGAGTGGCTTTGGGTAATTTTGTGTGCCAAAGATGCTAAATGCAGACTGTTGTTGATGATGCACTAACAACAAAGTGCATTTCTATAGTGCCTTTAAAGGAGTAGAACATCCCAAGTCACTTCCTATGTGTGTTAGCAAACAAAATTTGACAGAGACTGTAATGGCAAGTGACCAAAAGCTTAGATTAAGTGGTAGGCATTCACTACTCCTCCCTAATTGCTCTTAAGGAGGTGGTGGCAAGTTGCCTCTTGAACTGCTGCAGTCCATTTAGTGTAGGTACACCTACTATGCTGTTAGGATGGTATGTGGCTTGAAGGGCAACCTGCAGGTGTTTGTATTCCTATGTATCTGCTGCCCTTGTCCTTATAGTTGATAAAGGTCATGGGTTTGGAATGTGCTGTCAAAGGAGCCTTGGTGAATTGTTGCAACGCATCTTATAGATGGAACACATTGCTGCCACTGGTGGCAGAGGTAGTGAAAGTTGAAGGTATTAGATGTGGTGCCAATCAAGCAGGCTGCTCTATCCTGTGAGGTATCAAGTGTTGTTGGAGCTGTACTCATCCAGGCAGGTGGGGAGTATTTCCATCACAGTCCTGTCTCATGCCTTTGAGAAGGTGAACAGACTCTGGGGAGAAAGAAGATGATTTACTAACCACAGAATTCTAAGTCTCTAACTTGCTGTTGTAAAACATTATTTATATGGTTGGTGCAGATTAGTTTCTGGTCAATGGTAATCTCCAAGATGTTTATAGTGGGGAATTCAGTGTTGGTAATGCCATTGAACACTAAGAGGTGAGAGTTGAATTTTCTCTTGTTGGAGATAGTTGTTGCCTGGCACTTGTTGGTGGGAATGCTGCTTCTCATCCAAAGCCTGGATTTTGTCCAGATCTTTCTGTATTTGGACAAGGACTGCTTCATAATCTGAGGAGTCCTGAATGGTGCTGAACATTGTGCAATAGTTAGTGAACATCCCCACTTCTGACCTTATGATGGAAGGAAAGTCATTGATGAAGCAGCTAAAGTTGGTTGGACCTAGGACATTATCCTGAGGAACTCCTGCAGAGACGTCCTGGAGTTGAGTTAACAGCTTCCAACAACCACAGTCAAAATCCATTGTGCTAGGTTTAATTCCAACCAGATTCTGGATTAGTGGTGCTGGAAGAGCACAGCAGTTCAGGCAGCATCCAAGGAGCTTCGAAATCTACGTTTCGGGCAAAAGCCTTTCATCAGGAATAAAATTCCAACCAGAAGAGAGTTTTTTCCTGATTCCCACTTATTCCAGTTTTGCCAGGGTTCAGTGATTCTACACTCAGTCAAATGTAGTCCTGATGTCAAGTGCAATCACCCTCACATTCCCTCTTGAGTTTGTCCACGTTTGAACAATGTTGTTAAGAAGTCAAGAGCTGAGTGGGCCTAGTGGTACTAAAACTGGGTATCAGTTATTTGGTTACTGATGCTCATGTGACACTTGATAGCACTGTCAACAAAAATCTGCCACATTACTGATGACTGAGAGAAGACCAATGGAACAGTATTTAGCTGTCTGATACTTACCTTGCTTTTTGTAGACAAGACATAGCTGAACAATTTTCCACATTATCAAGTGGATGTCAGTGTTGTAGCTGGACTGGAACAGTTTGGCAAAGAGTTTTGCAAGTTTTGGAACACTGGAGTTCAATACTATTGCTGGAATGTCGTCAGGGCACACAGTTTTTGCTGTTTCCAGTGCCTTCAGTCATTTTTGATATTATCTGGAGTGAACTGAATAGGCTAAAAGCTAGCATCTGTGATGCTGGGGACTTCAGGTGGAGAATAACACCGATCACCCCAAGCGTTTCTAACTGAAGATGTGAAGGATTGTAGAGCTTAGGTCTGATCAGTAGTTGTGGGACCACTTAGCTCAGTCTGAGGAACGTTGCTTATGTTGGTTGGCATGGAAGCAATCCTATGTTGTAGCTTCACCAAGTCGACATATCGTTTCTAGGTATACCTGGTACTGCTCCTGGCATGACCTCCTGCATGTTTGATTGAACCAGGCTTAATCTGGCTTTCAGCACCTCATGGGTACATGGTTTTGAGTAGCTAGATCTGTTCAAAATCTATCCCATTCAGCACAGTGATAATGTCACACAACACAATGGAGGGTAACTACAGTGTGAAGGCGGGCTTTTGTCTCCAGGATGACTGTGCAGTGGTCACTCTTACCAGTATTATCAAGGATAGCTACCTCTTCTATAAATAAATTGGTGAGGACTAGGTCAATTATTTTTTACCTTGGCTAGTTACCTCACATCTGCCACAGCAGCTATGCCCTTTAGGATTTAGCCAGCTTACTAAGGAATGGCATTATGAGTCACTCAATATTGTACATAAAATTCACACCTACAGTGCATACTGCGCCCTTGCCACCCTCAGTGCTTCCCTGAAGTGGTATTCAATATGGAGAAGAACTGAGACATCAGCATGCTTTTTTTTGGGGGGGGGGGGCACGTTGAGGAGATAATAGGTGATGGTGATAATCAGCAGAAATCTTCCTTGTGCCCATGTTTGACTTGATAACATTAGGCTTCATGGATTTTGGAGGTATTGTTCATCCCTCCCAGAGCAACCCCCTCTTAATTGTATAGCACTGTGCTGTCATCTCTGGTGGGATAGGACAAACTCAGGGATGGTGAAAGTGCAGTATGGAACACTGACTACCAGGTATGATTTTGGGAGTATGACCAAGTCATGGGAGCGACAATTCTCTCAATTTCAGCAGATGTTACAAAGTAAAACTTTGTTAGGTCAACAGAGCTGTGTATGCTGTTGTCATTTCCAGGTGGTCTGTCTGATTTCATTATTTTATTCAGATACTGTAGTGGTTAGATACAACTAAGTAGCTCATTCGGCCATTTCAGGGGGTATTTTAGGATCGACCACACCACTGAAGTCTGAAGTCATATATAGGCCAGATTTCACTACCCTCCAGGGCTTGATCAGTTTTCACAGCAATTGACAATGATTTCATGGTCATGATCAGAGTAAGGGTTTTTCTGGTCACATCTCTATACCTGAGCCAGGCAGCCTAGGTTCAAGTCCCACTTGTTCCAGAGGTGGTGTGATAACTGGTTAGAAAATATCTCAGTAGCTTTTGTTCTAATTCCAGGTTTTTATTAATGAATTAATCTGTTGAGTCTCTGGATTACTGGGTCAGTGACAATAACACTGTGGCATCACCTCCACTGTGAAAATAAGGCTGAGAATTTTAATCAGGGGACAATGTAGGTCACTGAGCACTTCAGTGATGGATGAGCATGACTTGCTGTGAGTTAAAACACATTCACCAGAGTTTTGGTTGACCTACAGAGCGTTAAAGTGGAGGCCAGCCAGATATAGGCAAGAAAAGTCAAGTCCAGAGGCAACGGGACAAGCATGGCACTTCAGTACTTCCAATGTTTATGAATATTACCTCTGTTTTATTTTGTTGAGGAGATAATGTATGACCTAGTACCTGCCAGTTTGGTATATACTACTTTCATTCAAATGTAATTGGAGGCAATTAGACTTTCCTGAACTTTCTGTTCCCCATTCAGAGTTGATGAATGTCATTACATCAATAGTCACAAGGTAACATTCTGTATTGTTCTACTGTTGAAAACAGACTCAATTTGCTTAGTTACAGCTCTGAACTGGAATTTTAGATTTTCACACAAAACAGGCACACAGCCTGGTGGAATCCAGCAGCACCATCTCCAAGTGCTCCTTAAGGCCACTCACCATCCTGACATGTAAACATACCCAGTGTTGCTGGGTCAAAATCCCCAAACTCTCTCTGTGCCCACACCAAATGGACTGCAGTGGTTCAAGAAGACAGCACACCAATACATTCTCAAAGGAAACCAGGGAAGGGCATTAAATACTGGCCCAACTACTGACACCCACATCCCACAAATGAATAGCAAAAAACACTTTGCACTGCCAGTCCATAGTTGGCATGAGGTAGCCCAAAACGTCTGTGTGTTCAGGTCACATTTGAATGGTGTCAGTGAATTCTCACACCGAACAGGAATGACATCTGTTCCTAGGGGTCAAGCATGGGCTAATAGCTTTTCTGACAAAACTTCTGTCTCCCAAATATTTCTGACATTTAAAGACTCTGCACAGGCAACTGACTGCCTGGTACAAATTAGCAAATGCATATGGCACATATCACTTGCTTGCCTCTGCCATGAACACCCTCAGCATAATATAAACAAAGAGCTGCAGATGCTGGAAATTGGAAGCAAAAACAGAAATTGCTGGAAAATCTCAGCAAGCCTGTGTGGCCAAATGTCATCCGAACTCTGTTTCCACACTGTAGGGAATCTAATCTAAACTTCAAATACAAGTTCGCTGGCGACACCACCATTGTAGGCTGGATATCAAATAATGACAAGGCAGAATACAGGAAGGAGGCAGAATGCTTAGCGATATGGTGCAAAGATAACAATCTCTCCCTCAGTGTCAGCAAAACAAAAGAGCTGGTCACCAACTCCAAGAAGCGAGAAGGAAGGCACACCCCTATCTACATCAATAGAGCTGAGGTAGAGATGGTCGAGAGCATCAGGTTTCTCGGCATAACGATTACCAACAATCTGTCCTGGACCACCCACATTGATGCGATAATCAAGAAAGCACAACAGTACTTCTTCTTCCTCAGGAGGCTAACGGAATTCAGTATATCCATAAGGACCCTCACCAACTTCTTTGGATGCACTGTGGAAAGCATTCTATTTGGATGCTTGGTACGGCAACTACTCTGTTCAGGACCGTAAGAAACTACAGAAGGTTGTGAATACAGCTCAGACCATCACGCAAGCCATCCTTCCATCCATTGACTCCATTTACACTCTCATTGCCGCAGAAAGACAGCCAACATGATCAAAGGATCCTCCCACCCTGGTTATAATTTGTTCCAACCTCTTGCATCAGGTAGAAGATACAAAAGCTTAAACACATATTTCCAACAGGTTCAAAAACAGCTTTTTCCCTTCTGTCATTAGACTTCTGAATTTCAAATCTAACGTTGATCTTGCTTTTTGTACACCTTCTGTGCCGCCTTAACTTTGTATGCCTCACTCTGTTCAACCATCCTATAATCTATATGTCCTTGTGTTATGATCTGCCTGTACTGCACACAAAACAAAACTTTTCACTGTACTTAGGTACATGTGACAATAATAAATCAAACCAAATCTGTGAGAAGAAAGGAAAGGTCATGTTTTGAGTTCAATGCTACTACGACCCCCAGCCTATCTGGCCTGTCCATGTGTAAAAGCCCCCATGGACTGCCCACCAAAGCTCCAGATCAATAGACTCAACAACCAAGATCCATTCACCCCAGCTGCACAGCCAGGGATTACTGCACTCAGACATCGTGAGAGGGAAAGAAAGAAGAAAATCTATTGAGGGTACTTTGGTAGCACATGTGAAAAAGGACTGGATATGACTATTAGTTTCTGCATAAAGGTTCCTGGTGTTAATTGTCATGTGTTTATGATTCTCTCTGTGTAAATGTTGAATGCATCTTTACACCATCCAACAGCATTTCTTTCCTTGTTCAGCCTCCCAAATGTTTAGCTCCCTTGTGTAAACAAAGGTGTTGCTGTCAACGAGTTGTCCAGCAGTAGCTGTGCCAGGGAGGTGCAACATGTTGGAGAGGGTCACGGCTGGCAGTTGACCAGGGAGTGTGCAGCCTGTGTACCTGCACGCCATACTTGATATGGGCCTGCGACCAATATTCTTTTCCTTTCAAAACTCGGAGATTGGTGTTTGCTGCAGCCTCCCCCACCCTGCGCCTCGCTGATCGAATCATTTCCCCACCAACTCCGAGTGTATTCAATGCCATTTCCTTCCCTGTTGCACACTGTCAGTTTCCAGCATAATGGAAGGTGGCAGTGACTGCTCCTGTGCCATTGGCATCTAGCCTCAGCCTGACCATACAAGTGTGCACCCAAACCTCCACATTTCCCTCCTAGTAACCCATCATGTAAACCCCACAGGCCTTACACTTATCCAAGTCTCCACCCAATCTACCTACATGTGCCTACGCCAGCCTACCTTTCCCACTCAGCCCCTGGCATATGATGTGACTGTGCTTCCTGTATCCATTCACTCCCTACCACCCCTTTGAAACCAGGGTACTCCTGACCATTGATGACTACCCCCTGTTGCATTATCCTCTTCCCAGTCACATGCTTTACCATATCTTCCCCCACCTTCCAAATCCTGATATCTCCATTTCCAAATTGCTCCAAACCCTGGCCAGAGTGTTCAGTCCCACGTTCCAGACTGATCTCCTGACTCTGAATCCGCCCTCCCCCCTTCACGCTTTAGTTTCTGTGGATTGACCCTATGGACTGACTATGGTCCACACCCTTGAACAACATTAAAGATGAACAGGTTTACTTGGAAGTACTAGCTTTCAGAGTGCTGCTCCTTCATCAGGTTACTAGTGGGGCAGGATCATAAGACACAGAATGTATAGCAAAAGATCACAGCGTCATGCAATTAAAATGATATGTTGAACAAACCTAGACTGCTGTTAATCTTTCATCACTTGGAATGGGTTGCAGGTTTCGGTTCATTAATATGTAAATTCCAGAACTTCTTTTAAGTTACATTCTCGAGATAACTTAAGGCTTTATTAAAAAATGGTGACATCTCAGCTCAGACAATGTATTAAAGGTGTGAGGTTAGAGTCTGCCTGCATCTGGATTGAGTCAGACTGGTTCTATTTTCAAAGTAGGAATTTATAAAATGTTATACGGATTGACTGCCTGCATTGACTGCTTACAGGTTGTGTGCATTTTGAGCAAAAATAGAATGTATCTGCAAATACAATTCTGCAAATGCAAATTCACTCCATAGACTTATATGTCTGAGTGGGTGCATGTGAGGGGGAGACAGAGAGAGAGAGAGACAGAGTGTGTGTGTGCTTGGGAGTGTATGTTTGTGAGTGTGTGTGAGAGTGTGTGTGTTTGCATGTGTGCGTTTGCATGTGTCCGTGCTTAGTACAGTGCGTGCGATAGTGTGATGGAGTGTGTATGCATGGGTGTGAGTATGGGGAATGTGTGTGTCTGAGAGAGAACATGTGTATGACACTGTGATCTTTTGCTATAAATTCTGTGTCTTATGATACTGCCCCAATAGTTATCTGATGAAGGTGCAGTTCTCTGAAAGCTAGTGCTTCCAAATAAACCTGTTGGACTATAACCTGGTGTTGTGTGATTTTTAACTTTGTTCCATCCTAGTCCTGCACCGGCACCTCCACAACATGAAAGGCAGTTCTGGTACAACATGGAGGTTATTTGGAGTAAGTAGCAAGTTGATTCTGCCAGATGCTTGCTCTGGTTTCCTTGTTGAGTTTTTCCAACAGCGAGTTTGGTAAGCTGGGAGTTTGAATATGCATGAGGTGAATTGTGGCACGAAAAAGCCACTTTCAAGCATTAATCCCCATCAACTGGCATCTCACCACTGCCTGGCAAAACTTTGCCTCGCTGCTTGTGAAAAGCATAAAAGATGGAGTGCAATGATCTCAATGTCGACACACGCCTTGTCACATTTCTCATCTGATTCTAGCACATGTTTTGTCACAGCCCATGCCACTCCGACCCTGTAAGATTTATGGAATCTATATCAGTTTTGTCACTACTTACAAGTATAGGAAAGTTCAACACAGAAAGAGGCCATTCAGCCCAACGTGTCTCAGCTGAGCTGAATAAACTAGCTACCTCCCTATTCTAACCCTATTTATCAGTATCTGGTCCACAGCCTTACAGGTTACGAGATGTAGATCCAGGTTCACTGTAAATGATTGTTTCCGCCTTAACCACCAAATTGGGCAGCGAATTCCACACAATCATCTCTCTTTGGGTGCAAATGTTTTTCTCATATGCCCTATAATCCTGTATGCCAATCATTTTAACTTTGTTCCATCCTAGTCCTGCACCGGCACCTCCACAACATGAAAGGCAGTTCTGGTACAACATGGAGGTTATTTGGAGTAAGTAGCAAGTTGATTCTGCCAGATGCTTGCTCTGGTTTCCTTGTTGAGTTTTTCCAACAGCGAGTTTGGTAAGCTGGGAGTTTGAATATGCATGAGGTGAATTGTGGCACGAAAAAGCCACTTTCAAGCATTAATCCCCATCAACTGGCATCTCACCACTGCCTGGCAAAACTTTGCCTCGCTGCTTGTGAAAAGCATAAAAGATGGAGTGCAATGATCTCAATGTCGACACACGCCTTGTCACATTTCTCATCTGATTCTAGCACATGTTTTGTCACAGCCCATGCCACTCCGACCCTGTAAGATTTATGGAATCTATATCAGTTTTGTCACTACTTACAAGTATAGGAAAGTTCAACACAGAAAGAGGCCATTCAGCCCAACGTGTCTCAGCTGAGCTGAATAAACTAGCTACCTCCCTATTCTAACCCTATTTATCAGTATCTGGTCCACAGCCTTACAGGTTACGAGATGTAGATCCAGGTTCACTGTAAATGATTGTTTCCGCCTTAACCACCAAATTGGGCAGCGAATTCCACACAATCATCTCTCTTTGGGTGCAAATGTTTTTCTCATATGCCCTATAATCCTGTATGCCAATCATTTTAAAACTGGGCTCACTGTTGATTAATGTCTCGACTAAGGGAATTGGGTCTCCCCTGTGCACTCCAATGGACTGCAGCGGTTCAAGAAGGCAACATTAGCATCATCTTCTCAAGGGCAACCAAGGATGGATAACTAATGCTGAGCCAGTCATTGATACATATATTCCATGAATGTTTAAATATAACTATCCAAGACCGTCATTACTTGTACGCTTCAATTAAGTCTCCCCTCTTCCTCTGTTCTATGGAAAACAGCACTAGCCTGTCATATCTTTTCTCATAGCTGCGATTTTCAAGTCTTGGCAACATTCTTGCTAATCTCCTCTGTAATCTCTCTCCTTTTTATAGTGTGGTGACCAAAACTGTAGACATGATGCCAGCTGCAGCCTAACCAGTCTTTTATATAGTTACAGCATTATATCCTTGCTCTTATATTCATTACCTTGCTCAATGAAGGAAAGCATCCTACATCCCTTCTTTATCTACCTTTGCTGTCACGGTAAGCACCTTTGGACATGCATGTCAAGGTCTCTCACTTCCTTTACTCTTCTCAATACCATGCTGCTTATTGTGTATCCTGTTGTATTATCTATTTCTTTTGTGAAGATAGAGCTGAAGTAGTTATGCTCTCATGTTAATCCTAGGCCTGCTCAGTGCTCCAGCGAAGCCAAATGCAAACACCCAATTTTTCTGGAGAGTCTCTTTCTAGCCTTCGGGAGTCAACATTGAGTTTGGCTACTTTAGACAGTGATTTTGATTACATCCCACCCTCCCATGAGGGTTGGGTCGCAGTAGAACTGGCCTATTTCTTATTATTTAGACCTATCATTAACACCCGTTTTGCAACTGCATGTCTACTTTACTATCAATAGCACTTCCTTTGTCTTTTCCTCTGGGTATCCTCACCATCTCTTCCACTCACCACCTCCTTCTTTGTCAACAATATAAAAACCATCTTTTTCAAGCCTCCTTCAATTCAAATGAAGAGACATGTAAGGTTTGAAGAGTTAACTCATTCTATCTCCACGTATGTTGTCAGACCTGCTGAGTTCTTCCAGCATTTCAGATCTACAGCATCTGCATTGCTTTGGTTTTATCATTAACCATTAAGAATCATGTCTACGTCTGCCTCCTCACACAAGTTACTATGTGCATGGTTGTGGGCCCAACCCTTTCCTAGTCATCCTTTTGCTCTTAATGTACCAATATAATATCTCTGGATTTTCCACAGGTTTAGCTGCCCACCATTTAGTTGTTACCCTTTCCTTGCTTTTCTAATGTCCTTTTTCACTTCATCCCTATAATTTCTATTCTCCTGTAAACTTCCTCAAGTGTTTTTTGAGATTGTCACACGCCTTATTTTTTCTGCTTTATCTCACCCTCGGGAGCTCTAGATTTGGCAGTATCCCCTTTTTTTTAAACTGAGACATGTCTACACAGAGTCGAAAGAATCTTGCTTTTGAATATTCCCACTGCTTAGCTACCGACTTTCCTTAAAGTACCTGAAACCAGTCAACTTTTGCTAGACCATCTCTCAGCTCTATAAAGTTTGCCCTCCCTCAATTTAATACTTCCATTCCTTTTCATTGTCCCTTTCCACTATAATGTGAAATCTAACTGTTTTATGATCACCATCTCCAAAATAGTCATCCACTGCTACTTCATCCACTTGTGTAGCTTTATTGCCTTAGACTAACTCTAGAACTATGTCCTCTCTAGAACAGTAATACTTTGCCATCTTAGAGTGACCAGTAACAGAAAGAGGGGTAGACCATATAGTCCATTGGAAGAGTTCATTACAATCATGGCTGAACTTGGGCTTTATTTCACATTTCTGCTTGCTCCCTTTAACCCTCGATTTCCTGACAGACCAACAATCTGGCTATCCCAGTCTTAAATACAGTAACAATGGTGCATTCACAACCCTTTGGGAGCACAGAATTTCGAAGATTCATACTCTTTGAATGAAAAAGTTCTAATCATCTCTCTCCTAAATGATTAACAGTATGAAGTACTCCAGATAGGTCCAAATACCAAAACATGGAAACAGGCTATTCCTGATCTTCGTTATACTCCCTTTCTTTGTTTCCAGTTTCCATACTCATCAATTCTCCAAACTGAGCCGGATTTGCCTGCTGCGAGGCGACTTTCCAAAATATACAAATGTTTCTAAACATAATTATATTATTCTTTACAATTTGCTGCCCTTTTCCTCTTTTTTTCACTTCATTCTCAGGGTGTCAATGAGTCTGGCAGTTATTTTCCATCCTTCCTGTATTGTAGACAACACAAAGCTGAGTGGGATGGTCAGCTGTGAGGAGGATGCAAAGAGGCTTCAATGTAATTTGGACAAGTTGAGTGAGTGGGCAAATGCATGGTAGATGAAGTGTAATGTAGATAAATGCGAGGTTATCAACTTTGGTAGCCACAACAAGAAGGCATATTCTTATCTCAACGGTGACAGACTGGGAAAAGGAGACCTGGGTGACCATAAAAAACAGTCATTGCAAGTAAACATTCAGGTGCAGCAAAGAGTGAAGAAGGCAAATAGCAAATTGGCCTTCAAGTCGGGAAGTTTCAAAGGTAGAAGCAGGGACTTTTGTAGCAATTGTACAGAGCCTTGGTGAGATCACATGTGGAGTATTGTGTTGGTTTTGGGCTCCTTATTTGAGGAAGGATGTTCTGGCTATGGAAGAAGTGTGGTGAAGATTTATCAAACTGATTCCTGGGATTGCAAGACTAACATATGAAGAGACCAGTTAGGACTGTAATCAATATAGTCGACCATGTGGAACCTTGTCAAAAGCTTTACTAACGTCCATGTAGACAACGTCTACCTCAATCGTTTTGGTCACATCTAGTCAGAGGAAAGGACATTTGGAATTTTCTGAAGGGCACAGGTCATTGCAACAGACAAAAGTCTGACAGTTATGTTAATTAAGGAGGGTGGAGTCTCAAATAAAAACCGAAAATATTGGAAATTCTCAGCAGATCAGTTACGTGCACAGAAAGAGTTATCATTTCAGGTCAATTACTTTACATCAATGTTTCAAAGGTGGAAACTAAATGCTCA
This sequence comes from Chiloscyllium punctatum, assembly GCF_047496795.1. NCBI lineage: Eukaryota > Metazoa > Chordata > Chondrichthyes > Orectolobiformes > Hemiscylliidae > Chiloscyllium > Chiloscyllium punctatum. The sequence goes on along the minus strand of NC_092747.1, from coordinate 59,262,887 downwards.
ATCCATGAGATATTAACTTGCATGTATCAGAAGGTGTGGGGAGAAAATGTGAATGGGGTACTGAGTTGGATGATCAGCCATGGTGGAGCAGGCTTCAAGGCTGGGTGTCTATTTCTGCTCCTATTTTCCATAAGTGGTCTATGCAACTGAGGACAGTCAAGAGTCAACCACTGGTTTAGAAATTAGAAATGGACTGATTAGACAGGTTATGGATGTGAAATCTTCTTCCCCCGGAAAGACTCTGAAAATTAAACAATGAGATATGCATTGATTCTTGGTTGTTCACCTTGGCATTAGTCTTCAAGGAAGTTCAAGCGAGTTAGCTGACTCTGCTTTAGCTTCCCTGAATAAACATGACTGTCTAAACCTTGTAATTTATCATCTTCAAAGTACAGGAGTGTTTATCCCATTAGTTGAAAATGAGGGCTAATCTATTATAGACAGAAGGCGACAGAGTTTAATTCGCTTCCACGTATAATCAATCTTTCACAACTTCTACCTTATAATATGATTTCTTTCAGGAGGTTGAAAATTTTTGCATATAGTTTACTTTGAAACATAATCGATTAGCTTATGAAATGCAGCCATTCCTGCAATGACCTTGTCATTAATGCTCAAAATTTGATAGACTATTTTTCTACTATAATGTACACTGTAACTTTATAAATATTACAGGAGGAAAACAGATTAGTATCAAAGCAGAGAACTAGCTTAGGGGGTCAGTGTATGACACAGTGTACTGGCATTAAGAGAAGCATACCTGCAGTAATCGGTGTCAGCCTTTGACAATGTTAGAGAAGCACTAGGGTTGGTCATCAGATCTGCAACTGTGCTGAACATTGCAGAGACGTAGAAAAATGGAACACCAGTACTATTGTCCAGGAGGCCATCGCTGATTGAAAAGATGTTTCCAAATGGCATACCTTTGATCTAGAGACAAGTTTACATCCATGTTAAATTCATAGGTTAAAAAAGAACACTTTTATATGAAAAGTAGTGTTACCACATTTTTGGCACAAGAAGTGCCCCTTAACTAAAATAACAACAGAAATTGCTGGAGAAACTCAGCAAGTCTGGCAGCACCTGTCGAGAGAAAACAGAGTTTCTTTCCACAAATGCTGTCAGATCTACTTAGATTCTCCATCAATTTCTGTTTTGTTTCAGATTTCCAGCATCTGCAGTTCTTTGTTATGTGTTTCTTAACTGTTCATAACCATTATCAGCACCAATGACCAAAAACAACTTAGATTTCTGTAGAGGCTTTAATGCAGAAATAACTCCCAACACATTTCACAGAACAAGAAGGAAAGAAATGGAAGTCAATCGAGGATATATTAGGTAGCTTGATCAAAACATTATGCTTTGAAGCAGATCTTAATATAGGAGAGTGAAGCACAGAGCTAAAGGTGCTTCAGGAGAAAGTTCTAGGTCATGGGTATGGAACAACTGGCAATGATGGGATGAAAGGCAGAAATGCAAGGAGCCTGAAAAGGATAGTTGGAGAGGTATGTTTGAAAGTGAATTTCTGGTATCATTGGGAGTTATGTGAAAGGGCCTTTATATAGGATAGGACAAAGGTAGCAGAGTTTTAAAACAAATTAGAGTAGATGATAGATAATTCAGAAGCGAACTTCATTTAGTTAATCAAGTCTGAAGGGGGAGAAAGCTACTCAATGGGACAACAGACTTCACCATTGTGGAAGGAACTATACACAGCATTTTGTAACGTACCAATTACCATGATTTCCTACCTGAATATTCAATTCCAATGATCTATATCAGGCTTATCCAGATTAATTTAGTTTCTCATTTATGCAACAAAAATACATGACTATTGTGAGGCTAATTCTTCCTCGAGGATCCTCATCCATGAGTTGGTGTAAGCCACATCATTTCGTTCCTGGAGCATTTATATCTGATCTGTCAACTTTACTGAAACATTGTGTATGTTCACAGAATGTTTATTGTCTTAATTAAATGGCATTGCCACCAAATCAGCCAGAAGCCTAGCTAATGCAGGAGTGTGCTTGCTATAGCAAGGTTGCATTTTCTGCTGGCTTCTTCAGTTGCAGATGTGTTGGAAAATAAACCTTCGACAAAGGAAGACTGCAGAGTTGAGAAGCATGCTTGGGGTGTGTATGGAGTTGAGGGTGAAGAGTGGGGCCCATTCCCCTGCAGCGTTAGAAGCCTGAGCAAGTAGTTTTTTTCCACCAGTGATGAAGAGAACATTCAGATGCTGTTTGGTGTCACCCCCAGGGCCTTGACAGTAATTCAATGACGTCTTCATTTATCATTTTCTCTCTCTACACTCCAAAACAGGAGTACTTTGCCCACTTGCCTACCATTCTCAATAACTCCTTTACCTCTATCACATCTTTCAACACCCAACGCTCTAATTTTCACTACAAATGCACACACACCTCATCCTTACTCCTTTACCACCAGCCAGCAGCACCTTGTGGACTGTAATTTATGGGACAAAATGCCACAAAATAATGAGAAGAGCAAGACCAGGGGAAGAAGTCACAATTACACAATTTTCAGCAAACTGGAACAGCAGGTCATAGACATGAATGGATTAGTGGTGCTGGAAGAACACAGCAGTTCAGGCAGCATCCAACGAGCAGTGAAATCGACATTTCGGGCAAAAGCCCTTCATCAGGAATAAAGGGCTTTTGCCCGAAACGTCGATTTTGCTGCTCGTTGGATGCTGCCTGAACTGCTGTGCTCTTCCAGCACCACTAATCCAGTATTTGCTTTCCAGCATCTGCAGTCATTGTTTTTACCTCATAGACATGAATGGACCTGGAAGAGTGATGGGCATTGCCACTCTCAGGCCAAGGATGCACTTGAACAGATTCTCTGACAATATTTGTAACTCCTTCATTAAATACTGGAAAAGGCACATTCAGCTGAATAGAACATTATATCACTTTGTGATATACATCTTCCACAATTATAACTTTGCAAAACTATTCTCACTCTTCTCTGTTTCTCCTTCATCTCAGAATGCTCAACTGTCAAAGGCTTATGAAAAGGACATCACTCTCTAAAACCATTACCAATTAATGTTGTGCTGGAAGTGAGGTTAATGTGTTGCTTGGGGTAATGTATCAGGTGTTAGTGTGCAGGAGCAGTTACTGGTGACAGAGAAAAGCAAGGAGATGTCATAGAGTCATAGAGATATACAGCATGGAAACAGACCCTTTGGTCCAACCCATCCATGCCGACCAGATATCCCAACCTAATCTAGTCCCACCTGCCAGCACACATCTCATATCCCACTAAACCCTTCCTATTCATATTCCCATCCAGATGCCTTTTAAATGTTGCAATTGTAGCAGCCTCCACCACTTCCTCTGGCAAACCATTCCACACATGTACCACCATCTGCATCAAAAAGTTCCCTCTTAGGTCTCTTTTATGTATTTCCCCCTCACTCTAAACCTATGCCCTCTAGTTCTGGACTCGCCCACCCCAGGGAAAAGACTTTGTCTATTTATCCTATCCATGCCCCTCATGATTTTATAAACCTCTATAAGGTCACCCCTCAGCCTCTGACGATCCAGGGAAAACAGTTCCAGCCTATTCAGCCTCTCCCTATAGCTCAAATCCTCCAACCCTGGCAACATCCTTGTAAATCTTTTCTGTACCCTTTTGAGTTTCACAACATTCTTTCAACAGGAAGCAGAACAGTGTTGCACACAATATTCCAAAATTGGCCTAACCAATGTCCTGTACAATAGCAACATGACCTCCCAACTCCTGTACTCAATACTCTAACCAATGAAGGAAAGCGTACCAAATGCTTTCTTCACTTGATCCCATTGTAATCTGAAGTAACCTTCTTCGCTGTCCACTACACTTCTAATTTTGGTGTACTGCTGGAGGTCAAGGTTCCCATTCAATGCTGCTAAAGAGATGAGGACTTCACAGGCCTAGCAACAAGTAAAATATTGATTGCTCCATACAAGTGATTGAGTTAGTGCTTGGAAAGCTGAAGCAGACATCAGCGCCAAGGCTAAAAATATACAAGAATCCAATACTAACTTCAAGAGTGCCAGTAGCACAGCATCGTCATTCTGCAATGTACTTTGGAGAAGCATTCACTTCCAAGATATGTCAGCCAGCCCCTTTCAACAGGGACCCACATTTACACACCTTGCAACTGTGGAAGAAGCTCAAACAGCTGGCATGCAGATTCTGCAGTTACATATTGCTCCATCTTGGGCAGATTGGTACAGCAACTGGATAGAGGCTTTCAAGGAATTGCTAAACATCTGCATTCCATCCTCTCATACGCTGATAGAGGTGATTTGTTCCAGGCCCTTGGGAGTGGCAGTAGCACATGGAGTGGCATATATTGATCTCTCTCAGAATGCTAGCATACACGTTCCTTTCTCACCTCTCTGTCAATACCCATTATGGTGCCAGAATGCCAGCTGAACCAGACCGCGCCAATCAAATCCAATGTGTAGACTGAACCTCTCATGCTCAAGCTCCCAGGAGTCATAATATACAGTCACCACAAACACCTCCGTACAGCAATGTCAGCATTCCGTCCATTCTTTTGAGAGTGAGAGAGCGCCTTGTAGAGGCTGTAGTTACAGAAAGCTTCTGTTTCGAGAGACACCACAGTTTTAATACTTAGATGGCAAGAGAGCATAGGACAATACTCTTTTCGTATGTATTCCCTTTTCATTGCACCTATTTAGTCTGCACTGTTAAAATGTCTATGATACAGAAATTACTTAGATATTTTTACTTATTTATTCCAGAATATAGTAAAAAGTGAAAGAGTAACAAGAATTCTTAATATTGATGGGTGAATGTCATTTTTTCAAGCAAGCTTATTGATCAGGACAAAAAAGTACTAAGAAATCAATGGCTCTGTGATTTCCCTGGCTCCAAAATACAGATTGTTCCCTCTTCTTCTTCCAGTTCTCTCCAGTAAAAGCCTATGGCTTGTGACCCATACAGAACCGGTACAATAGCGGATGATAAAATCAAAGAGTTGCATACTACTATCAAAGGTGGGTGGGCCCCACCTGATGTATCGAAAGATGAAGTTCTCCAAAAGCTAAAAGACTACATAGAGCATCAATTTGACTTATCAAAAGCCTGCACCGAGGTCAGACAGAAGTACTGTACCTCCACGGGACAGTGGTCCCTGGACGACATTAAAAGGGTCTGGGGAGAAACAATTCAGATGAAGGAAAAAGAACGGACGAGGCAGTCTCTCAGGGACAGATCTGACAAGAAACAAAATCATGGTGCGTTCCCAATATGAGCCAGATTTGACCAGTACCAAAGAGCCAACTGGAAGCAGTTGGTGAGCAATTAAAAAGAGCAAAACTTGAGGTAGAAAGATTGGAAATTAAAAATGAAAAATTTTGAGTCTGAAATTAAGGAATACAAAATAAGAACGTGTAAAGAATCAGTAACACAACTAGCAGACAAAGGGAAATGCACTGGATCCTGGCCAGGGTATCCCTGCTTATATCAACTAGAAAGTGAACAGTGGAAAGCACAGAGATGTGAGGTGGGTTTAGAAACAGATTTGGAATCCTCCAGTGATTTTCATGAAGAAGATGATGTAAGGCACGAGTACACCCAACAGTTTTCTCAAAAAACCAGTCAACCCAGAGAACACTGAAAAATGATCTAAAGAGTTACCACTCCCCAAGAAAGAGGAATTAAGACATGGGAACAACTAGAACATTTTAGAGGCATTTACAGTCTTCACTCGCTAAGTGGAGTCCAAATTTGAACTGTAATGGTGCCTGGCAGTGCAGCGGGAAGATTGGCCAAGAAGGTGTGAGAAGCCCTCGAGAAAAGCGAACAACAGATTAGAAATTGGTTATGGGAATTCAGTCCTGTAAGAATGGACTGGGGAAGAATCGCAAGTTGTCAACAGAAAGGAATGGAAGACATATTGGAATATGACAAGTGGTTCAGAACAGTTTAGTTAGAACACTTTTAATTAGCAATGAGGGACCCGAGAAAATGGAGTAACCTTGGTTCCATGAAAGTCGCTTTTGTAGGGGTCCTGAAGCCAGAGTTATCAAAGATGCTGAAGATAAACCTACCGGATTGGGAAGGCAGAGAAATAATTTAAGCATATCTAGTAGACCGGTGCAATTATTTGGACAGGGATATGGGAGCTAAAGTTCGGACCATGCAGGTCACCGATGGGAAATTTGGAGAACCAAACAAACAACTATCAGGAAGACCTCCAGGGCAGTGCCACTATTGTGGAAAAGAGGGACATGTCTGTCTAAGCAAAGAGGCTGAGGATGTTGGAAGGACAAGCCGCAGAGAACAAGCCCCTCATCAGAAGACAGCTCTTTGGAGGAATTTAAACAGCTCTCCTCTGGATAACAAAAACAGTTGCTTAAGTTGACAATAAACTGGCTGAGTCCACCCTCACCGCACCACTCCTTGCACTGATACATCAATGAGGAGATGGAATATATATATTTATGAGGGTGGGCAATCAAGATGTAGAGTGTCTCCTGGATACAGGGATAGAATTGACTTGGCTGCCCGTGTTACAGATGTTCCTTGTCTTTGGATGGTAAATACAAAACGACTATGACGTTGGGGGGTTGGGGAATTGACCCAGAGGAGAACATGCCCAATGTCCATCAAGCTGGGTCCACGTGAGTCAACTACATCAGTCTGGGTGGGATCTCTTGGGAATGGACATCCTGACCCAGGTAAATTCCTTGTTGAATTTTGAGAACTCTTAGGTGACATGCCTTTTGAAAAAAGGAATTGAAAGAAAACCCAATCTGGGCAAAAGATAAAAATGATTGCAACCAGCATCATTTACCCCCATGCCCCCCCTGCATCAAACAATACCCCATTAGCCCAGCCCCACTGCAGGAATCTTGCCTGTTGTCCAATAACTAGAAGAACAAGGTGTACTAGTGAAAACACACTGCTCCTCCGACAGCCTTGTGTGACCAGTATGAAAACCTGATGCAACTTGGCATCAGACCATCGACTATAGAGAGGCCAACTAACGCATTGATCTGAAGGTCTCTTTGATTGCAGATCCTGCCACCATTTTTAATGTCCTCACACTGTAACACAAATACTTCCTGGTGATAGATATGGCCAACGGGTTTTGGTCAGTACCTTTGTGAAGTCCAACAGTGGTTCACCTTCATTGTCCAGCAACAACAGCACATCTGGACCTGGCGACAACACGGTTTCCATAGCAGCCTTACTATGTTCCACATGGCCCTGCAAAATCACTTGCAAGAATTACCCGCTATGGTCCTCTACAGTCATTCAGTACATGGATGATATTCTAGGAACTGCAGCTACGAAGCCTGCTGGACCACTTACACTCCTGAGGAAATAAAACCAACTTGAACAAGGCTCATGTGTTGCAGGAAGAGTTTGTGTATCTGGGACAAAGGATTCCAAAGGGAAAAGGAGAACTTGCCCAGGATAGAACCGCAACCATTCAGACAGCTAAGCAGCCCATGACTATCTAGGAGCTCAGGTCCTTTCGGGGATTTTTTTAATAGGAGCTGGATCGACTCCTACACAAAATTAGCACAGCCACTGAACAACAGAAGGAAACACTGGAAGCCAAGTGGGAAGGACCCTACCAAGTGTTGCTGACCACCCAAGTCGCAATGAAAATCCAAGCGAAGAAAGCTTGGATACACGTGTCACACGTTAAACGTACAACCAATGACTGAAGCTGAAATTTTATAAGAACTATAATGTTTGATCCAAAATGTCGAAGTTTATTGTATTACTGACAGTTTGTATTTTGTGTGTTTGCTTACTAGAGACAAAGGAAAATGGAATTACATGTAAACACCTCTTTATATACGTCTGACACTTATGCCAAACGAGCTAGTGTTTCCAGTTGTTGGGTGTGCTCCCACATACCCATCCACTTGAAAGGGGACATCCTCTTAAGTCCCATCCCTTTTAATATATCCGAAATGGCAGAACGGGGAATTCGCCAGAACATCTCCATGGAGGATCTGGCCAACTGACACAGCAGTCCTCAGCAGGACAGGAGTGCATTAAAAACACATGACTGACCCCCGAGAGCAGTGGGAGTCAGCAGGTTACACCCTGACTGCCCCTTTCAGAAATGGTATCAGCCTAATTACAACACCTCGCAATGACCTCCTTTCTTGACTCTTACTAACACCACTGAAATGGGGAGACCACCAGGAGGGATATGTTCATGTAAAATCTAGATGGGAGGGCAGGAGATGGGATACAGCAAATGTTCCCACTATTGGAATGTAACCCAGGGTGTTGGCTCCACCCTTCTGACATTCCAAACCCTCACCAGCAAAGGTACCTTCCAGCAAAGGTGGTATCCTAAGATAACAACTAGGTTTACCCCGTATAGCAGTACTTACGCCTGGTTACCCCCATCATGGATCGGTTGGTGTTATAAGAGTTAAGTTGTCTCCTCTGTCCATCACTCATTCTCCCTACCTGAGATACTTCATTGGCAAAGATTCAAAAGGGCCATTACAGAATCAGAGAAATTCTTTTCCATCCTGGTCTACTTGTATGGGACTGCTAAATTGGCAAGAGACTATATGAACATGGCAGCCACCTTGGAACAGGTGGCCAATGATACTGTAGAGGCCTTGGATGAAATAAGCCCTGAAATGGTAGCCATCCATAAAACAACGTTGCAGAGCAGAATGGCCCTCAGTTGGATACTAGCCAAAAAGGTAAACACTTGTGCTCTAATCAAGGCCAAATACTGCACGTATATCCCAGACGACTCCGAAGCAATCACCAATTTAGCAGCTCATACCCAAAAAGAGATGGACAAACTAAAACAATCCCCATCTCCTATCTTACTGAGCTGGCCAACTGGCTGGCTGGGTTCACTGAGAACATCACTGGTACAGGGTATAGCATTATTCGTTGTAATAATTATCATTTTATATTTTTTTTGTCAGTTAAATGTTGCTGTCAACAGGCAGCCACAACTGCTTCTCTGCAGGTGAGAATCTTTGGCATGTCTGGCAGCCCTTTTATGCATCACGCAGAATACGTCTAAGCCAACTTTCACTTGTGTGCTTTGTGATTCACTGAAGGGAAAATCCAACAGGGGCTCGTTAGGGCTGCCAGTGACCGAGCAGAACAAAATGGCCAACAGCTGGCGATGGCTAATGCAGCAGAATATGGCTGACAGTATTAGAGAGCTTGGGAAAATACTTGCTTAGTGTAGTTACATTTTTGCTATGAAAACCTGAAGCTGTAAATGATGTGTGTATTGCAATAAAAGTTGACTGAACCTACCATTGGACTCGGACTCTCATAGAAAACTATGAGCTCTTACATTGTCGAATTATGTTTCTTGCAGTCACTGTGTGGGCAACTTTAATCAATGTTGCACAGACTTGTTATTCTGAATAGAATACGTCACTGTGATAACTTATGTCAACAGCATTTTGCAAAAAGCTCCCAGGCCAATCAAGGCATTGGAATGCAACCCTCAAGGAGCCATTAGTATGTTCCTGATGATCCTGTAACTATTATCATACTTGTGTTGCTCAGGTATGATGATGTTATCAACCAGGTTAAGGTAGGGTTATCGCTCCCTTTTGGCAACCATCCTCTGATATTCCTGCTACCCTAGGATGGTGGAAGGCAATGATAAGTATATCAGGATGGCAGCTGTCAGTGAAACTAGTTCTTAGTTCATCTTCCTCAGGATTAGTGATAACTATACATATGCAGTTAATATTTTCCTGCATATAGGAAAACCCATCACTCTTGCAAATCTCAGATTTCTGTCATTCTGGTGTCAATTGAGGGAGTAAGGTACTGTTAAGAGTTGGCTGCTGACCTGTCTCATTCAGCTATATAATGCAGACGGGAGAGTCAGTCCCAAAGCAGCCGGGAGGAGCCTGAGGCAAGTGTGATGATGGTCTCCTGTGACTTTGCTAATGACTATATTTATTCTAGTTGTCTAAGGGCCTTCATGCCTACCAGGCACAAGTCAAGAGTATGACGATTTGCTCTGCATTTGCTGGAATTAATGCAATTCCAATAACAGTCAGGAAGTTCAAGGATAAAACAATTCACTTGATTGACGCACTGTATTGGGCTGCAACTTTCAATAAAGTCATTCCTTCTATCACATGTTCACCATGACTACAATTTGTACTGTCTACAAAACGAATTGCAGCAACTAGGCTTCTTTGACAGCATCTACCAAACGCACAGTTTCTCCCACCTAGAACAACACGGGATCCAAATGCCTAGGAAAACCACCACCTGGAGGTTTTCTTCTAAGTTACACTTCTCCCTTCAAAATATATTGCCATACATTTACTGTAGCGCCATCAAAATCCTAATGCTGTCAGTAACAGCACCACTGTTAAAGAGCATGGGTTACAGCAGTGCAGCAAGATGGCTCACCAATACTTCTCCAGGGACATTAAGAAATGGAAAACAAGTACTGACCTTGTAAACAATGCTCAGATCCTGAGAACAAGTGAAAAATAAACATGCAAGTGTTACAGAATGTCCATGAAGTTGCATCCTTGGAGATTTAATTTGTTCTGAGGGTGCACTGTTACAGCACATGCAGCCACCTCCAGGACAACTACTTGCACTCAGTGGATCCACTTATGTAGTTAGTAAGGTTTTCATCCAGTGGTTCATACTTCACAACTGACTACGAGCAGACGCTGGTGGCAGAGATGGCAGTGGTGCAACTGCATCAAAGGGGTGCAATCCTTTCCAAGCACTACTCAACTGAAAACAAATGCTTACCCCCTCGGGTTGTCACTGAGGAGAATGCTAAATGTGCATCTGCAACTTGGCTAAATACTCACCGAATGCTCTGTAGTCTTTCCACAGTAACACAAAGGATAAGGAATCCACCTCATTCACTTGTGATTGATGGGTGCAGGGAATTGTATGACATACCCTTGAGGAGCTTCAAATTTGGTTCTCTCAAGAACAGTTCTTCTCCATTGTTGTGTAGATACTGACTGATAATTAAAGAGGATGACATAGATACATACTGATAAATTATCACTATTGTCCACCAAGCGAAGAGGGATAACGGCAAGAGAAGGACATGAAGATGGGGACTCCACTCAAAGCACTCTCACACTTTTCACTAGTTGCCTGCAACTTCAGCCCTAGCTCCAGCTCCAACTAGTAGACAACATGTTGCTTCATCTCCGAAAATCATCATCTTCCCCTGGACAAGGACAAGTAGAGCTGCATTTGTTGGATCTTCAGGGACTCCCCAAAGGTCACAAGCCAAAGGTTTCTCAACAGTCAGGATAAAGACCTAAACAGGCTGCTTTCAATTCTGCTGAAGCTATATGAGATGTGACATGTAGAAGCAATTAAAGTGCAAGTTCAAGTGATTGTAATTAATAAGGAGATGAATACGCACAGTTGACAAAATATTGTCTTGTTTGATTTCATACGCAATGCACTAGAAGACCCTTCAAATGTCCCTAACAACAACTTTCGAGGGTAATGGTGACAATCATAGCCATTATCAATGCATATCCACCAGGTACAGTAGACAGGTCCTCTTCTTGGCAGCTGCAGCTGTCTGATCTACCTAATATGACAGTCAGCTTCCAGACACACTATTAGAACATAGAACATAGAAAAGTACAGCACAGAACAGGCCCTTGGCCCACGATGTTGTGCCGAGGTTTAATCCTAATGTAAAATACAGTGACTTAACCTACGCACCCCTCAACTCACTGCTTTCCAGGTGCATGTCCAGCAGTCGCTTAAATGACTCTGCTTCCACCACCACAGCTGGCAACGCATTCCATGCATTCACAACTCTCTGCATAAAGAACCTACCTCTGACTTCTCCTTTATACCTTCCTCTTAATATCTTCAAACTATGATTCCTCAAACCAGTCAATCCTGCCCTGGGGAAAAGTCTCTGGCTATTGACTCTATCTATCCCTCTCATTATTTTGTACACCTCGATCAGGTCTCCTCTATTCCTCCTTCTCTCCAGAAAGAAAAGTCCGAGTTTATTCAACCTTTCTTCATAAGGCAAGCCCTCCAGTCCAGGCAGCATCCTGGTAAACCTTCTTTGCACCCTCTCCAAAGCCTCTGTATCTTTCCTAAAGTAGGGCGACCAGAACTGGACACAATATTCCAACTGTGGTCTCACCAGGAACTTGTAGAGCTGTAGCAAATCTCGCGTCTCTTAACCTCGATTCCCTTGTTATTAAAAGCCAAAACACCATATTATCTCTTAACAACCCTATCCACTTGGCTGGCAACTTTGAGGGATCTATGTACTTGCACACCCAGATCCCTCTGTTCCTCCACACTGCCAAAAATCCTGTCTTTAATCCTATATTCAGCATTCAAGTTCGACCTTCCAAAATGCATCACTTTGCATTTACCCAGGTTGAACTCCATCTGCCATTTCTCAGCCCAGCTCCGCATCCTGTCTATGTCACGATGCAACCTGCAGTAGCCCTCTATACTATCGACGACAACTCCAACCTTTGTGTCATCTGCAAATTTACAAATCCACCCCTCAATCTCCTCATCCAAGTCATTTATAAAAACTACAAAGAGCAGAGGCCCAAGAACAAAGCCCTGCGGGACCCCACTCAACACTGACCTCCAGGCAGAATACTTTCCATCCACAAACACTCTTTGCCTTCTGTTAACCAGCCAATTCTGAGTCCAGATAGCCAAATCTCCCTGTATCCCATACTTCCTGACTTTATGAATGAGCCTACCATGGGGAACCCTACCAAAAGCCTCGCTGAAGTCCATATGTACCACATCCACTGCTCGACCGTCGTCGACCTGTCTCGACACCTCCTCAAAGAACTCAATAAGATTTGTGAGGCATGACTTGCCCCTCACAAAGCCATGCTGACTGCCTTTAATCACGCTATGCTTTGCCAAATAGTCATAAATCCTATCCCTCAGAATTCTTTCCAAAACTTTGCTGACCACAGACATAAGACTGACTGGTCTGTAATTGCCAGGGATTTCCCTATTGCCCTTCTTAAAAAGAGGAACAACATTCGCCACCTTCCAATCCTCCGGTACAAATCTTGTGGAGTGTGAGGAGGCAAAGATCCTCACCAGGGGCTTAGCAACCTCCTTTCTCGCTTCCCGGAGCAGCCTGGTCTGGCCCAGTGAACTTATCAATCTTAATGTTTTCCAAGATTTCCAGCACATCAACTTCATCAATCTTGATCTGGTCAAGACTGTATCCCAGCTCCTCTACGTTTTCATTCACAACAAGTTCCCTTTCCTTGGTGAAAACCGAAGCAAAAAACTCAGGGCTTCCCCTATCTGCTCAGACTCCACACACAAGTTCCCTCCACTATCCCTGATCGGCCCCACTTTCTCCCTGATCATTCCCTTACTCCTCACGTATGAGTAAAATGCCTTTGTATTCTTCCGAGAGACCAAACAAACTGAGTCTCGGTTTGTAAATGTGATTACTACCTCTTGTAACCTGTGTCCCTTCATCTTATGTAACTCTCTTGCATGTTGTGTAGGTAAGGGAAAATAAATGGGAGAACTTAAGAACCTGAATACAAGGAAAATTAAAGAAAAAATCTGCCTTTCTGAGACCAATTTGAAGACTAGGGAAATACACTCAAGTACAGTAAATTAAGTACAGGATCAGGCTCAGATGTAATGTCCCCAGAGTGGAAAATCTTGCCAATATGTCTAAGATCACAAGTGAACTGTTGAACCATAATTCGCCTCAGGAGAGAAGTGAAGGTGTAGAAATTGAGAGAAAAACATTGTGCCGGGTTTATTACAAGCGCTTAAAAGCAAGTCTAGTGTTACTCTACCAACTTTGACAGACAACATGGGTCATAAAATCAGTCACTAAAATAAACTGCAATTGTGCAGATTAATATAAATAACCCTGAAATATTTTGGTAACTGGACAGTTCCACTGAAATTGGGATCGACAGTAGGAATATAAGAAATACATTCACAGCTGATAACTGTTAAACATGATTTATGATGATAATCAGGGGAAAAACACTGGATTATGTACAGTCAACAACAGTCTATGAAAGAGCACAAGGATTTTTGAGTGGAAAATTATTTTAGTTGCATTCGTCAGGAGCCAATTCTTTTTTCTAACAATGATCAAACTCGTTACATGTGATATTCAGCAATTCTAAGTTAGTCACCATACAGTTCTGCATAACAATGACCTTTTAAGCCATTTTATCTTATGTTTTTGTGATAACTAGTTGTGCATCATGCTTTTGTATAATCAAATGTAATTGGATGTCTAATAATTGACTGCGATGATTATCTACATGGGTGATTAATTATTGTGTTCCTTCAAGTATGTACCCTTGGTTAGTATCCAAGTTTTGACAAAATGTTCAAGCTTACAGTGGTCATGGTGCTGTAAAGTATGTTTAATAAATTACTTGCAGAACATAAAAATGTGCACAAATAAGATACCACCAATCCATTAATCTTCAGTACAATAAATTGCATGATGCAAAGAGGAAATCATTTTTTATTCTAGAATATTCAATTAACTCATGTCACCAACCATTGAAAGCTATGAAATAGTAGGGTCAAGCTATTACTGGGACCTGGTTTTCAAACGGATATTAGTATGTGGGATTGAAGTTGGATGTAGTAATTTGCATAACTAATTACAATATTCCACAAAGCACTGTTCAACTGAAAAATAATCCAAAAAGTGATTGTTGGACTCTCCACAGAGTGCAAATTATTGAAGTAAATGTTCCCTCAGCACTGCATCCCACTGATACTTGAATCATGCTCCACAGAAGTGAGCTGTCCAAGGTTATAATTAACAGCATCAAGAGCTGAATAAACACTACAGCAAGAATTGAAATGTAACTGGATATACCAATGTTCTTATCCTTGCATAACACTATGACATAGTGTTAGTGTTGGTCAGCTCATAATCCAGAGGTTTAGGCTAATGGTCTGGGGATGTATGGTCAAATCCCACTAATGATGCAACTTGCATTTCATCAGTAAAGTTGGAACATAAAGCTAACCTCAGCTATAGTGACAATGACAATTATCATAAATTATCATAAAAACCAATCCAGTTCACTGATGTCTTGTAGAGGAGGAAATTTTCCATCCTTAGCTGGTCTGGCCTACATGTGATTCTCGATCCACAATAATGTGGTTGACTTCTCACTGCACTTGAAATGGCCAGCAAGCCACTCAGTTAATAGGCAAATAGGGATTGACAACAAATGCTGATTTTACCACTAATGCCCACATCTTGTGAAAGGATAAAGTAGGCAAATCTCACAAAGAATTCTGTTAAAATTATTGGAGCTGAAATCCATGGGGAGAAAGCACAGATAGCTAAGTATTACTGTTAATCAAAAAGTCATAATCAAAAATTCTTTCCACATGAAATATATTTAGAAAATGTTGATACTTGTTTGAAGTTACTCACTACATGACTATGGATTAACACCTGGTGTGTAAAAAAGTTGGAATCTGCACAGATCAGATCCATGATCTCTATTTTTACTAATTATCCGCTCTAATACTCCATGTTGTGAGCTCAAAGTTTGGAGTCAACACAAACTGAAAGAACTGTGGATGCTGTAAATCAGAAACAAAACTAGAAATTGCTGTGAAAGCTCAGCGTGTTTGGCAGCATCTGTGGAAAGAAATCAGAGTTAACGTTTCGGATCCAGTGACCCTTCCTCAGAACTGATATAAAACTCAGAAAATGTCAGTTTATATGCAGAAGGTAGGGTGGGGGCAGGGGGCAAGGAGTGAACGATAGGTGGAGATAGAGCCCAAAGACAGAGAACATTTGTACAAACAAAGGAGTGGACAATGATCTGGCTAGGAGCCTGAATAACTGTTAATGGGAATGTTAGTGGCTAATAATTGCTCCTCGGATGCTGCCTGACCTGCTGTGCTTTTCCAGCACCACACTCTCGACTCTGATTTCCAGCATCTGCAGTCCTCATTTTCTCCTAATAATGGGCTGTGAGCAACAACAGTCCATGTGATAACAAGGCCTGCTGTGTAGGGGTAGGTGTAAGGACATGGGAGTGCTCAAGGCCTAAAGTTATTGAACTCGATATTGAGTCCAAGAGGCCGCAGGGTCCCCAAGCAGAAAATGAGGTTGTGTTCTGCCAATTTGTGCTGAGCTTCGCTGGAGCACTGCAGCAAGCCTGAGACAGAGACGTTGGTCAGGAACAGGGTGACGTGTTGAAATGGCAGGCAACTGGAAGCTCAGGGTCTTTTTTTGTGGACAGAAAGCAGATGTTCTGCGAAACCCAATGTAGAAGAGACCACTTTGAGAGCAGCAAATGTGGTAGACGAGACTGCATGAATTGCATGTCCAACTGTGCTTCCCCCTCTTTGGGCTCTATCTCCAACTATCATTTACTCCTTATCCCCTCTCCCCACCCTCTATGCTGCTTATAAACTGACATTTTCTTCACTATCATCAGTTCTGAGAAAGAGTCACTCGATCTAAAAGTTTAATTCTGACTTCTCTTCACAGATGCTGTCAAACATGACAGTGAACTCTTCTTCTGTTGCCTTCGCCTCTGTACCAATTTCTTTGAACAAGAATCCTCTCCCCATCCCACAGACCCCTTTGCTCAGCTCCAACACTCTCCCTCTACCTGGACCTCTCCCTCTGGCCTTTAACCTGCACTTGACCTGTTCGCTGAGAACTGTTGACGTGAAATTGGTCACCTTAATTTCTCTGAACCCCGCCTTACCCATTCCAAACTGCCCTTCCACTTTGTGCCCTCAGATCCAACCCTGACTTTGTTATTAAGCCTACCTAAGGTTGGTGCTGTTATAGTCTGGCAGACCAACTTCAATATTGCTGAGTGCCAGCCCTCAGATACCTCCTCCTATCTCTCCCTGGATTATGACCCCCAATGGACCATTAGGCCATTGTGTCAAGTTCAGTCACCAATCTCACTTCATCTGGTAACCTCGCCACCACTACCTCCAAGCTGATAATCCCCCAACTCCGCACACTCGCTTCTACCTCCTTCCCAAAATCCGCAAACAGGACTCCCTGGGCAGACCCATTGTTTCTGTCTGCTCTTGCCCCACAGAACCTATCTCCTCCTATCTTGACTTGGTCTTTCTCCCCTGGTCCAGTCCCCCACCCCCACTTGCATTCATGATTCCTCTGACACTTGACGCCAGTTTCAGAATTTCCAGTTTGCGGGCTCCGGTTGCCTCCTCTTTACCATGGATGTGCAATCCCTTTACTACATATCTGTCCCTCACCTGGATGCACTCAGGGCTCTGGAACAAAGACCTGAACTGTCCCCACCCACCACCACCCTCCTGAACAACTTTTAACTTGCCTCATTTTCTTCATGAGGGAGGGTGGCCAGGGGTACCCACAAGGACCCTAGATACGGCCATCTCTTTGTGGGCTACATAGAACATTCCTTGTTCCAGTCCTATTCCAGCCCCTACCCACAACTCTTTCTCTGGTATATCAATGATATCATCAGTGTTGCTTCCCTTTCTTGTCCGGAATTGAAAAAAAATGATCAATTTTGATTTCCATTTCCAACCCGCTCTTACTTTCACCTGGTCCATCTCTGATTCCTCCCTTCCCTTCCTCGATATCTCTATTTCCATTTCTGGGGATAGGCTGGCCACCAATATCCATGACAAACCCACTCACTCTCAGTTGCCTTGATGACACATCCTCACACCCCGCTTCCAATAAAGACTCTACTCCATTCTCCCAGTTCCTCAGTTTCCATCGCCTCTGTTCTGATGATGCCTACTTCGACAAGGCAGCCTCCAAAATGCCCACCTTCTTCCTCAACCAAGTACCACTATTGACAGGGCCCTCAGTCAGGTCCAACCCATCTCCTGCACTTTGGCCCTCAACCCTTCACTTCCCTCCTGCAACAGCAATACGGACCCCCTTGTCTTCACCTAGCATCCCACCAGCATCCACACCCAGAGGATCATTAACCATCATTTTTGTCACCTCCAGCAAGATGCCACCACCAGACACATATTCCCCTCTCCTCCCTTGTCAGCCGTCCTCAGGGACTGTTCCGTCTGGGACACCCTGGTCCACTCTTCCTTCAATCCCAAACCCCTCCACAGCCCCATGGCACCTTCCCGTGCAACCACAGAAGACGTAATGCCTGTCTGTTTACTTTCGCCCTCCTCAGCATCCACGCGCCCAAACACAACTTCCAAGAGTTTTCCCAGTGATTTCTATTTTTATTCTGGACTAAGTACCCTTGCTTGCTCTTGTGCTCCTCCATGTGGCCAGATATGAAACATACTAAGAGGCCTGGCAGACCTTTATTTCAATCTAGCAGTTAGTAAAACATGGGGCGGCTCAAAGCAGGACAGTGTCTGAAAATAACATTTGAAACATTTGCCAGCTACAAATCGTATTAAAAGAAAAACAACTAGGATAAGTATCAATAAAAATTCAAATAAATACTCATTTCCAAAATATTATTAGATTTTCCTTTGCATTGGTTACAAACCTGTTATTCATTTTGATTTATTAAACATCAAATCTTCCATCAAACTGCAGCCAGTTATCTGGTTAACAATTCACTTCCTTTTAGAGAAATTACAATCAGAGTGCACTATCGTATATCCTACTCAATTTTTTTCTTGGACTTATAAGGAATGTTTGGTCAAATTCCGAACACAATGACCTAAATCCCCTGGTCTACAGGTAGTGAGACACCAGATGCATTTCCAGAGACATGAGATGGGATGCACAGCTGTCTCGACGGACCAATTTCACAGGAGTTGCCCAGGAAATGTAAATTCCAATTCGGGACCATGAGTTAGTGTGAGAGATTTGGGAGAGAACTGACCTACTTACCAGAATAGTTATCTGGGAAATGTTAGACACATTAAAAGCATGTCTAACACTTGAGGAACTATATAAGTGGAGAAAGTGAGGACTGCAGATGCTGGAGATCAGAGCTGAAAATGTGTTGCTGGAAAAGAGCAGCAGGTCAGGCAGCATCAAAGGAACAGGAGAATCGACGTTTCGGGGGCTGATACCCGAAACGTCGATTCTCCTGTTCCTTGGATGCTGCCTGACCTGCTGCTCTTTTTCAGCAACACATTTTCAGAACTATATAAGTGACCCACTAACCCTGAATCCCACTGATTATCCCACCAGCATTACTCCTGGCTATCCTGACTTTTCAAACATCCTATTGCTCCCTCACCTCCATCTTTCCTAAACCCTCTGGCCTCCTTCTAATCCATCTCTCCCTCTGCTTTCTGACTTCCACTGGCTTTCCCAGCTTTCTGTCAATCACCTGACTCTCCAACTACCCTTTCGGACCCTCATAACCCCACCTAATTCCCTACTAAATCCAGACCCCAAACTCCTGACTTCCCCCTCACCATCCTGAGGCTCTGGCCTTCTTCTGTTCTGACTCCCTGCAGTTCTCAGACCTCCCACTGCTTCTCCTGAGTCTCTGACATCCCTCCCATCCGGCCTACAACCTTCACTCTGCTCCAAAAAGAAATTCCCTAACCCAAGCTCCCCATCCTACCACTCCACTAGTTGGCACCCTAGTTCACTCACTTTTACTAGCCCATTGAAAAGCTGTTTGAGTGTCCCAAAGGGCTTCACTGTATTAATGAATGAATGAAGACTTCCCAATAAAGTCTCATTCCTCTTCCCCCGCTCCACATTTCTGAAGAGATCAAGTATTCAATCCTGGCCAGAAATGTGGAGCTCCATTCTTGGGGAAAATAATAGGAGCTCAATAGCAATTTGCCCTCGAATGCTACTCCTCAGAGGATCCCAAACCCCAGGCCCAAATACAGGAGAGGCCTCTTACTCAACTAAAGCTGATGTGCATCATGGTGCTGAGGAGGTGCCAATGGGGCTTAACCCAGAATTTACAAGGACGTTTAAACATCTGATCGGTGGCGTTTGCCAGATGCCCAGATTGCTCCATGATTCTGTTGGGATCAGAGAGCCAGAGTCATGGAGACTTAGATTATTTGCTTTGTGCTTACTTTGGCCTTTTCAAAGGTTTACTTCAGAGGGTTTCAGAAATGAAAAAAACTAACCTGATTCTAAATCAGTTGGAGTGTCAAGGCAGTACAGCATCTACAGCAATGTTAACTCTGTACCC
Source organism: Chiloscyllium punctatum (assembly GCF_047496795.1). Lineage (NCBI taxonomy): Eukaryota > Metazoa > Chordata > Chondrichthyes > Orectolobiformes > Hemiscylliidae > Chiloscyllium > Chiloscyllium punctatum. The sequence continues at coordinate 59,242,737 of NC_092747.1, read as the reverse complement.
GGTCTCCATATTCCCATCCTCCCTGGGGATAATGTTAACCCTGCACCCAGTCCCTGCAATCCCTCCCATCCTGGGATAATGTTGACCCTGTACCCAGTCCCTGCATTCTCACCCTTCTCCCAGGACATTGTTGACCCTGTACCCAGTCCCTGCATTCTCACCCCTCTCCCAGGATATTGTTGACCCTGTACCCAGTCCCTGCATTCTCACCCCTCTCCCAGGATATTGTTGATACTGTACCCAGTCCCTGCATTCTCACCCCTCTCCCAGGATATTGTTGACCCTGTACCCAGTCCCTGCATTCTCATCCCTCTCCCAGGATATTGTTGATACTGTACCCAGTCCCTGCATTCTCACCCCTCTCCCAGGATATTGTTGATACTGTACCCAGTCCCTGCATTCTCACCCCTCTCCCAGGATATTGTTGATACTGTACCCAGTCCCTGCATTCTCACCCCTCTCCCAGGATATTGTTGATACTGTACCCAGTCCCTGCATTCTCACCCCTCTCCCAGGATATTGTTGATACTGTACCCAGTCCCTGCATTCTCACCCCTCTCCCAGGATATTGTTGACCCTGTACCCAGTCCCTGCATTCTCACCCCTCTCCCAGGATATTGTTGACCCTGTACCCAGGCCCTGCATTCTCACCCCTCTCCCAGGATATTGTTGACCCTGTACCCAGTCCCTGCATTCTCACCCCTCTCCCAGGATATTGTTGACCCTGTACCCAGTCCCTGCATTCTCACCCCTCTCCCAGGATATTGTTGATACTGTACCCAGTCCCTGCATTCTCACCCCTCTCACAGGATATTGTTGATACTGTACCCAGTCCCTGCATTCTCATTCCTCTCCCAGGATATTGTTGACCCTGTACCATAAGAACAAAGGAACATGAGTTGGCCATTCCATCCCTCCAGCCTGTCCTGCCATCCAATGAGATCATGATTGGTTTGTGGCCTAACTCCATATACCTGCCTTCAGCCCATACCCCTTAATACCTCTGCTTCCTGACTTCTCTTCTGAACAGTTTGGCGCTAATTCTCAGACTGTGCCCCATGGTTTTAGAATCCCTAGTTAATGGAAATAGTTTATCTTTGTCTACGCTGTCTTTTCCTGTTAATACCTTGAAGATTTCAATCAAATAATCCCTAATGTTCTAACTTAATCTTCACTGGTTTACATTGTCACTGGGTGAGGTTGTGGAGTTTCAGAGGTGATATTTCACATTTGAAAGAGTGTACATCAGCGACCAGAAGACAGACTTTCAGTATCATGACACGAAAAGGGCATGTGGCATCACTGAAGAGCTCAAGAACTGTATCATTTCAGGAATCCCTTGTTAGCTGGCTGCAGCAGAGGCAAACACTCCAGCATAAAATGAAAAGTGGACAGTTTAAATAGCATTTAGCCTTGGTTGCGCTCTCTTTGACACTGACAACAGATCTGGACCAATGTATGGGTGGCACGGTGGCTAGGTGGTTAGTATGCTGCCTCGCAGCGCCAGAGTCCCAGGTTCGATTCCAGCCTTGGGCAACTGTCTATGTGGAGTTTGCACATTCTCCCTGTGTCTGTGTGGGTTTCCTCCGGGTGCTCTGGTTTCCTCCCACAGTCCAAAGATGTGCAGGTCAGGTGAATTGGCCATGCTATTGCCCAAAGTGTTAGGTACATTAGTCAGAAGGAAATGGGTCTGGGTGGGTTACTCTTTGGAGGGTCAGTAAGGACTTGTTAGGCCGAAGGGCCTGTTTCCACACTGTAGGGAATTGATTCATAATCAGTACTCAGGCCTCTGCTGGCACTCCACTACACTCAGGTACTGGGTTCCAACAGAGGTATACAATACCTAGCAGTGAGACACCACGTCTTGAAGGACTTTTAACAGGAATGGTCATTGTAACCACTCTTTTATTGGCTAACAATTTAGGGATGTGATCCAAGGTAGGCAGGAATCGTACCAATCAGAGTGACATTTTGAGCAAAATCTTTGGAAGGAAAGAGTTGAGCTCCTTAACACTGCCTCAGATGGGTGGGAACACGGCAAAATTAGCATTTGTACCCGATGGAAAAGGACATGCACTCAGTGATAGCTGGGACCTGCAATTTTCCTGGGCCAACCTGTTTTTAGTATGAATGCCGGAAAGCTGAATGAGCCAGTGATGAGTGTACAACAGTTACTTTAGGGAGTGAGGAGTGCACTGCATTCATGTGCCCAGTAAGAAAAGGAGAGAATGGTGTGGCCTGTCCTAAACCTGATCTTTCTGCAGCACATTTCCCTGCAGTTTGGGGAGAGAGACGGACAGAGAAAGAGAGAGAGAGAAAGAGAAAGAACTGGCATCAGTGACGGTTGCGACTGTGTCCAGGTGGCACGAGAAATATTTCTGGCAGATTTGTTGCCATAGACACCAACAACCTGTGACTACAGATCTCAGTTTCACGAGTGAGTGTTTGTGGAACAGGTCTGTGAAATTCTAGCAGCATCTGCAGTGATAGAAACATGGTTTGCAGCTGGAGTTTGGCAGAGCAGCAAAAGATTGACAGAGGACAGGCGCAGGACGACCCTGAGTCAGTGGGCAAGGGGAACCCAGCATGATGTTTGCCAGCAGCAGCCATTTTTTAAAAAATTGTTCATAGGGTATTGGTATTATGGGTGACTTCAATCTACATATAGAATCATAGAATCCCTATAGCTTGGAAGCAGGCCATTCAGCCCATCAAGTCCACACTGACCCTCCGAACAGCATCTCACTCGGAACCATTCCCACAACCCCCACACCTTCTCCCTGCATTTCCCATGGTCAATCCGCCCAGCTTGCACACCCCTGGGATACTATGAGAAATTCAGCATGGCTGATCCACTGAACCGATGCATCTTTGGACTGTGGGAGGAAACTGGAGCACACCCACATAGACACAGGGAGAATGTGCAAACTCCACATAGTCAGCCAAGGGCAGAATCAAACCCAGGTCCCTGGCACTGTGAGGCAGCAGCACTAACCACTGAGACACTGTGCCTCCCCAAGAAGGGAAGGAGTGCCATGTACTGGCTAGGACTCGAACCCAGGCCTCCCACATGGTGGGAGAGAATTCCACCACTGAACCACCAACACAAGCAACTGCTGTTGCTGCCTGGATTCCAACTGGGGAACCTTTCACGTGTGTAGCAAATGTGATAACCATGACACTACAGAAAGACAATGCATATAGACTGGGTGAATAAAGCCAACGGAACATGATATAAAAAAATATGAGGTAAGATGGTTGACAGTGTAAATATACAAAAGGACCTAGATGTCACTTCTGAATTAGGATCAATGTGGAAACAGGCCCTTCGGCCCAACAAGTCTATACCCACCCGCCGAAGAGAATCCCACCTAAACCCATTCCCCATTACTCTACATTTACCCCTGACTAATGTACCTAACCTACACATCTATGAACGGTATGGGCAATTTAGCATGGCCACTTCACCTAACCTGCATATCTTTGGATTGTGGCAGGTAATCGGAACACCTGGAGGAAACCCACACAGACACAAAGAGAATATGCAAACTCCATGTAGTCAGCTGCCCAAGGTAGGAATCGAACCCAGGTCCCTGGGGCTATGAGGCAGCAGTGCTAACCGCTGAGCCACTGTGCTGCCCCAGTTTCAAGTATATTTTACATTGGGCCAATTGGCACTGGCAGTAAAGGGACTAGAGCATGGCACACATCATAATCAGAGATTCCTGAATTTCACACAGTCTGACTACGTGGAGCATGGGGGTCATTAATGTACAGAATTTTAGAAATTTGTAGGATGGAAGGAGGCCATTCAGCCCCTTGAGTCCACAACTGAAAATAAGCCATCCAGCCTTATCCCAATTTCCAGTTCTTGGTCCATAATCTTATAAATTACAGGTATTTCTAGTGTATTTCCAAATACTTTGAGGGCTTCTCCACCAGCCTTTCAAGCAGTGCCGCCTTCATCACCATCCTCAATATTCCCCTCAACCAAAACCTCCTGCTTCTGAATATAATTACATGCCTCCTGGTTATGGACCCACTGTCCAAGGGATTGAGCCTTCCAATACACTCCATTTAGACCTCTCTTAATTTTAGACTCTTCAGTTAGTTCTACCCACAGCCTCCTCTGTTCTAAAGAAAAATGTCTTATCCAATTTAGCCTATCCAATTTTTCCTTCCTTATAATGAAAACACAGACAACATGCTTATAAATCTCTTCTTATACTTTCTCCAGTGCAATCATCACATCTTTCCTGAAAGAGAGAGAGGAGGACCAAGAGACAGTCACCAGCATCTAAAACAGCGTGAGGCTGATAATCCCAAAGAACGCAGGAGAGTGGTGAGACCAGTTTCCTAAGTAGCACGAGAGAGAGCAAGGACAGCAGATTCGTAAACAGAACGAGAGAGAGCAGGCACACAGATTTTTGAACAATGTGTGAAAGCAAGGACAGCAACTTCACAAAGAGGGGACTTGTGTAAGAAGGGCAGCAGCAGCAGGAGATATAAACCAATGGCACAGAATCCCTTCACCCTGTTTCTACCTCTCAGAATTGAAGTGTGGAGTCACAGGAAAACAATCTGGTGATTTTGGATATTTCTCCCGTGACTCGTTTGAGTGGTTTAAAGCAGGAGGCATTATTGCAGCTAAAGTGTAAAGAAATTCACTTTAAAAATATTTTATATCCACATTAATTTACTAGATAGAAAGGAAATGGCTGGGCAGGTGGTGTGTTGCCACTGGAGTATAATAGAGCTGTCTAGGTATCTGTTAACTTCATCCTTAGCTCTCTTAAATTATTCAAGGAATACAAATGTTGTCTTTTTTTTGTTACTACATGTAGCACTTTATATAGCTTGCATTAAATTTAATTTGCTGCTGTTCTGTCCACTTAACACACATTAAATCCCTTTCTTGAAATTTCTCCAATCCCTTCCAATTGCTCTTCCTAAATTTGGTATTGTGCAAATTTAATAGTGTTGCATTGTGTCTCTGGCTCCAGATATATTGTGTGAGTTTTGAAACACTAGCAGTCGTAGCATTTGGCCCTGGGACATACTATCCAGTATAGCAACCCTCTGCTCTAGCACTAACACAATTCCTCTAATGAGTGCTTCCCGAGAGGGAACATTACTGCAAAGTTATTACACTAATTCCTGGTACAGGTAGTCACTGCTCTGCCTAGCACATGTCACTCTGGAACCTATGCATTCAGGGTAAAAGCTGCCCCAAAGATGTAGCTGCTGTACCTTATCCAGGGTGGAGAGGGTAGCCAGAAAACCCCAGTTGCTGGAGTGGACCATGTAGCGGGCGGTGCGCGCTTTTTCCCGCTGGGGCTGCTCGGTGGCAACCTGCTCCGGCCCCTTCGCACTCAGCCCTTCCCTGCGGTAAGAAAACATCCTGGAGGGGAAGCTGAGGACCTCTTTAGGACTGGGGAGCTCGGCCCTGGAGTTCCCATCCTGCTCCTGGTAGACAGCGGCGGGGTAGGAGGCTTTCCAGATGCTGCTGCTGCTCTCGAACAGGCGGTTGGGCATCACGTCCACCTCGACCTCCTCGTCCACCTCGGCGGACACTGCTTCCTCCTGGTTGGTGACCGCCCAGGACACAGAGTTGACGATCACATACCCGCGGCTGCAATGCACTAGGTAACCCAGCAGGAAGGCAAGGGAGGGGAGCGACAGCAGCATTGCCATGGCTCACCCCCCTCAGCAAAGCAGATCAGCTCACTCACCAAGGCGCCTGGATGTTTGCATGTAAACAGTCTTTCAACAAAACAGTGTGAAGAACACAGCCTGCACTGACATTCAAAGCAGCACCATCTGCTGGGCAAGGCCAAATCTTCTTCCACTCTGGGTATCTTTCAATCCATGAACAGTATCCTAGCTTCCAAATCGGCCAGTTTCGAATAAAAGGGGAAAGCATTGTTTGGGAAAAGTACCTAGTAAACCTGTACCCCTGTTATATTTTCGATTTCCGATCTTGACATAAAACAATTCATTTGCATCAAGATTACTCACCGTCTTGTAAAATTGCAGGTTTCTGCAAAGGAAATGGAGGCAAGGACACTTCTTCCACAAACAGGGATAAATTCCCCCTAATATTTAATATTTGCAAATATATTGGAGGACAGGAAAAAAATTCTGGCTGTAACAGTCTGCTCCTTTTTTGAAGTGTTGGAGGTGATTTCCTCAAATTCCAGGTGCAGCAATTACTATTATATATGCTGTTGCATTGTTTGGGAACTTTGGTGAAAAAAAAGTCAAAACAACAGCACTTTCAACAGGGAGAGGCACAGACAAAAGCAGCACATGGTTACATCAGTGCAGGAGAGAGAAAGAAACCCATATTGCTAACTGACACAGAGTGAACCTGCCTTTGCTGTTTGAATTCATGTATCACTAGACATCAGAGTGCATCTGGGAAAATTAACAAACAGTGAAATTCAAAATTAACCTTGAAGGAACCTGTTTGGGAGAGGTCACAGCACAGAAACAGATAAGTTAATATTTTTAAGTGTGGCCTGACAGAAAGTCTGCAGTAGTGTATAAAGTGGGTTCTTTCTTGATTATATGTTTTGTTGAGACATGTCTCTTGATTAAGCTTAAAAATATAAGCCATAAGTATTAAGTTTGCCTGGAGCAGTGTTTTGTAGAGGAACAAGATGGTGCTATTTTCTGGGTCTGTAGATTGGAAGAAGCAAAAATAGCCTTTAATAGAGTGATATGCTCTTTTTGTTAGATGTGGGAGTCGAGGGAGGGTTTATGGGTAACTGATGATTATATCTGCAATAAATGCCGTTGGTTGCAAATCCTATCAGATCGAATGGATCAATTGGAGAGAGAGTTAGAGGCAATGAGGAACTTACAAGATCAAGGGGATGTGATGGATGGCAATTATAGGAAGGGAGAAAAGTTGCAGATACAATCACGTAGATGGGTTAACTGCAGGAAAGGTAAGAGAGGTAGGCAGGTAATGCATGGAATCTTCTGTAGCAATCCCCATTTCAAACAGGTATGCTGTTTTGGAAAATGTAAGTGGTGATGGACTCTCAGGGGAACATAGCACGAACAGCCAAGTTTCTGGTATCAAGAGTGGCTCTAATGCAATAAGGAGTACATTGAGTTCCAAGAGATCATTTGTGTTAGGGGACTCTCTAGCCCGAGGCACAGACTGACGTTTCTGTGGCCAGCAGAGAAAAATCAGAATGGTATGTTGTCTTCCTTGCACCAGGATCAAGGATGTCTCAATGAGGGTGCAGAATGTTCTCAAGGGAGAAAGGGACCAGCAGGAGGTCATTGTACACATTGGACCCAATGACATAGGAAGGGAAAAGGATAAGATTTTGAAGGGAAATTATAGAGAGTTAGGCAGGAATTTAAAAAGGAGGTCCTCGAGAGTAGTAATATCTGGATTACTCCTGGTGCTACGAGCTAGTGGGGGCAAGAATTGAAGGATAGAGCAGATGAATGCATGGCTGAGGAACTGGTGTATGGGAGAAGGTTTCACATTTTTGGATCATTGGAATCTCTTTTGGGGTAGAAGTGACCTGTACAAGAAGGACGGATTGCACCTGAATTAGAAGAGGATGAATATACTGGCAGGGAGATTTGCCAGAGCTGCTTGGGAGGATTTAAACTAGTAAGGTGAGGGGTGGGTGGGTGGCTGGTTAGTAAGGTTAGATTTCATGGAATACAGGGTGAACCAGCCATTTGGATACAGAACTGGCTCAAAGGTAGAGACAGAGGGTGGTGGTGGAGGGTTGTTTTTCACACTGGAGGCCTATGACCAGTGGAGTGCTACAAGGATTGGTGCTGGGTCCACTACTTTTTGTCATTTATATAAATGATTGGATGTGAGCATAAGAGGCATAGTTAGTAAGTTTGCAGATAACACCAAAATTGGAAGTGTAGTGGATAGCGAAGAAGGTTACACAGAATGCAACAGGATCTTGATCAGCTGGGCCAATGGGCTGAGAAGTGGCAGGTGGAGTTTAATTTAGATAAATGCAAGGTGTTGCATTTTGGGAAAGCAAATCTTAGCAGGACTTATACACTTAAATGGTAAGGTCCTAGGGAGTGTTGCTGAACAAAGAGAACTTGGAGTGCAGGTTCATAGCTTCTTGAAAGTGGAGTTGCAGGGAGCTAGGATAGTGAAGAAGGCATATGGGATGCTTTCCTTTACCGGTCAGAGCATTGAGTACAGGAGTTGGGAGGTCATGTTGCAGCTGTACAGGACATTAGTTAAGCCACTTTTGGAATGTTGTGTGCAATTCTGGTCTCCTTCTATCAGAAGGATGTTGTGAAACATAAAGAGTACAGAAAAGATTTACAAGGATGTTGTCAGGGTTGGAGGATTTGAGCTATAAGAGAGTTTGAATAGGCTGGAGCTGTTTTCCCTGGAGCATCAGAGGCTGAGGGGTGACCTTATAGAAGTTTATAAAATCATGAGGGGCATGGATGGGATAGATAGGCAAAGTGTCTTCCCTGGAGTGGGGAGTGCAGAACTAGAGAGCATAGGTTTATGGTGAGAGGGGAAAGATATAAAAGAGACTTAAGGGGCAACCTTTTCACACAGAGAGTGGTAAGTGTTTGTAATGAGCTGCCAGAGGAAGCAGTAGAGGCTAGTACAATTGCAACATTTAAAAGGCATCTGGATGGGTATATGAATAGGAAGGGTTTGGAGAGATATGGGCCAGGTGCTGGCAGGTGGGAGAAGATTGGGTTGGGATATCTGGTCGGTATGGACGAGTTTCCATGCTATACATCTCTACGACACTCTGACTCTATGTAATTAAAACTAAAAAGCAGCTCATAGCAGTATTTGGAAGTTGATATGTTGTTTTCTTTCAATGCTTCCAAAGTTCAGCTTGATTCTCTGTGCCACCAGAAGGAAGGCCTGGATGTTCATAGAATCACTACAGCGTGGAAAGAGGCCATTTGACCTATTGAGTTTACACCAGCCTACTCAGACCCAGCTCCCCTACCCTATCTCCATGGACACTACATGGTAATGTAGCATGGACAATCCATCTAACCTTTAAGACAAGAGATATTTTTACCTAAAGATTAATTTACTTCACTTTCGCTGTCTCAAATATCTGGAACTCCCATTCTAACAGCAATGAGGGTTTACTGACCCACCATTTTCTGCAGTAGTTATAATCATAGAGTGATACAGCACAGAAACAGAACCCTCAGTCCAACCAGTCCCTGACGAACATAATCCCAAACTAAACTAGTCCCACCTGCCTGCTCCTGGCCCATATTCCTCCAAACCTTTTCTATTCATGTACTTGTCTGAGTGTCTTTTAAACATTGTTACTGTGCCCACATCCACCACTTCCTCAAGAAGTTCATTCTAAGAAGACGGATCACTATTACTTTTGCAAGGGCAGTCAGGGATGGGCTTGAAATAAAGGTTAGCCCAGTCAGTAACACCTACCTCCTGTGAAATAGTTTAAAAATGTGACATGTATGGATCTTTGTGCTGCTGTCAGTGCTCCAGTATATACATTCCCCTGAACCAGCCAAATCGTTGAGCATTGCCCATGTTGTATTGCAGTCTGCTCCTTACTTCTTGGTTTGGATCACTGAGACAGCTACCTGTAAGGTGAGCTGTACTCCGTAAGGTACTTCCACACTATTGTGTGGAACTTCAGAAGTCTGAGACTTCAGTTTGAAAACCATTGTTATTATATGCCTCTCAGAAAATAAGGGCAAATTCTCACACATTCCACCATACTAAATGCATATACACTAAATCTTTCTCACAGATTCTGGCAGCTTGTTGTGGAATAGTCAGTCTATAAATTATAATGTCCAATTAATTGTCGGGCCTCTCAACTGCTCCAAAAATCAAGAGCTATTAAAGAAGCTTTCTTTTCATTACACACAGCCATTTGTCATCTAGCAAATAACCCAAGGGGCTGATTAGTACCAAATTTCCTGAAAAAAATTTAAATTATTGGATTAACTTTTTCACCATTTGATGTTATTTGCATCATATTAGGAGATAAGGAGAGAAAAGGCTTCCAGCCATGCTTCTGTTCTGGTATATGTATCTTACATGACTTAGTGGCAGTAGAATTTCATCGTCGGCTTAAATTAAATGAGGAAATGGTGTCTGAAGCTTCACTATTGATGTTTGCAAACTTCATATCTCTGGTATGGCAAAGCAAGCAACACCACATTTATTGTCTTTCCTTAGTGTAACAGGCAATTTAAGCACATCCACTGCACAAGGATTACAAAAGACGAATTCTTTATTGTACTGGCAACAAACCTTTAAAAATATGAATGGAAAGCATTAGTTAGAAGAATTAACCATTTACAGTGGATATTTGTCCGATGTTACAGATACTTCAGAATATCATTGTGGAGCTTAACTCTTGACCTCTAATCAGTCAGCTACCAGGATCGGTTGGAGGAACTTCTACTACTAACTTTCTGTGACCATGCAAAACCATTAATCTCACTACCCAGACATAATGGGGATTTTTCCTCTCCTTGTCATTCCCAAACTCAGGGGTTTTGCCCAAATGTTCACCTAGGTCTCCTACTCCTCGAAGACCAGAAGTAGGAACAGAAAATTGCCCATTCAGCCCATCAAATCTGCATCACTATTCAATGAGATCATGGCTAATCTAATAATTCTCAACTCCACTTTCTTGCTATTTCCCCACAACCCTTGATTCCATTGATTAAATATCTGTCTATCTCAGGCTTGATTATACTTAACAAATCAACCTCTGTGATTTCACAAATTCTACAGATTTACTGTCCTCTGAGAAAAGGAATCCTCCTCATTTCTGTCCTATCTGGGTGCAATTATGCCCTCTGGTCCTAGATTCTCGTGAGAGAGGATGCAAACTTTCTGCATTTACTCTGGTTAAGCGCCCAAAGAATTATGCATGTTTCAAAATAAAGTCTCTTCATAATTTTTGAACTCTAATAAATACAGGCCCAATCCGCTCAACTCTCCTCATAAAACTGCCTCACATGCCAATATAGCACCTTTTAAATAAGGGAACCAAAACTGTTCATGGCATATTAGATGTTATCTGACTGGTGCCTTGTACAGTTATAGCAAGACATCTCTATTCTTATACTCCATTCTCTTTGAAATAAAGGCCAGCATTCAAATTGTTTTTCATACTATTTGCTGTATGCTAGCTCATTATGATTCATGCAGAAGAACTCCCAAATCTCTTTGAAATACAGTGTTTTGCAATCTTTCTCCATTTAAATCATACTCCGCTCGACTATTCTTCCTGTTAAAGTGCACAACCTCACACTTTCCTACATTATATTCCGTCTGCCAAGTTTTTTTATCACTCACTTTCCCTGCGTATACCCTTCTGTAGACTCTTTGTGTATCTTCCTCTCCTCTTGTCTTCCTATCTTTTTGTGTCATTCAGAAACTTGGCTAGAGTATTTTCGCTTCCCTTGTCCAAGTCATTAACATACATTATAAATAATAATTATAAATAATGGTCCCAACACTGGTCCCTGTGGAATCCCCTATTACAGATTGCCATCCTCCTCCATGACAGTCCTTAACACCAGTGCTCCATAAGGATGTGTACTCAGCCCCCTCTTGTACTTCCTGTACTCTCATGACTGTGTGACCAAATTTCATCTGAACTCCATCTACAAATTCGCTGAAGATACCACCATTTTAGGCCAGTTATCATACAATGATGAGAGAGAATATAAGAGAAATATAGTGCTTAGCGATGTGGTGCAAAGATAATCTCTCCCTCAACGTCAGCAAAACAAAACAGCTAATCATCGACCTCAGGAAGTGAGGAGGAGGGAACACCCCAATCTACATCAATGGAGCTGAGGTGGAGATAGTTGAGACCGTCAAGTTCTAGGCATGATGATCACCAACAATCTGTCATGGACTACCCACGTTGATGCGACGGTCAATAAAGCACAACAATGTCTCTTCTTCCTCAGGAGGCTAATGAAATTCTGCATGTCCATGAGGATCCTCACCAACTATTACAGTTGCACCAAAGAAAGCATTCTATCTAGATGCATCTTGGCTTGGTATAGCAACTGCTCTGTCCAAGACTGTAAGAAACTATAGAAGGTTGTGAACGCAGCTCAGCCCATCGCGCAAGCCAATGTTCCATCCATTGATTCCACCTACACTCTCATTGCTGCGGAAAGACAGCCAATATCAAAGACCCCTCCCACCCTGTTTATAATCTCTTTCAAGCTCTTCTGTCAGGCAGAAGTTACAAAAGCTTAAACACATTTACTAACAGGTTCAAGAACAACTTCTTCACTATTATTAAACTTTTGAATGGAACCCTCAAATTTCAAATCTAATGTTGATCTTTATTTTTGTGCACTTTCTTTGCAGCCGCAACGTTGTTTTCCTCGCTCTGTCCAATCACCCTATGTCTTTGTATGGTATGATCTGCCTGTACTACATGCAAAACAAAACTTTTCACTGCAGCTAGGTATGTGTGACAATAATAAATTAAATCAAATTAAATTATCCAGAGAATGCATTCCTTATCTTACTCTCTGCCTTCTATCAGTTCGCCAATCCTCTAGGCATGCTAATATACAACCCCCTAACACCATGGGCACTTATCTAATATCCTTATGAAACACCTTCTGGAAATCTAAATATGTTACTTCCACTGATTTCCCCTTTATCTATGTTGACTGTTACCTCCTCAAAGAATTGAATAAATTTGTCAGGAATGATAGCTCTTTCATGAAGCCATACTGAATTTGCATGATTATGTTATGTATATTTTTAAGTGTTGTGCTAATACATCCTTAATAATAAACTGTCATTTTCCCAGTAATATATGTTAAGCTAACTGATCTTTAGTTATGTGTTCCTTATCTCTTTTCTTTTTTAAATAAGTGTGTTACAATGACAGATTTCCAATCCTCTGCCACTTTTCCAGAATCTAAGGAATCTTGGAGGTTTATTATAAGTGCATGCTCTATCTCAGTAAACTCTTTCCTTTAATATGGATGCATCCCTTAGGTCCAGGGAATTCATTTGCTTTTAGTCCCATTAGTTTACCTAGAATTAGTTATTGAATCCCCACAATATGGAAAGTTGCCATTCACCCGATCAAGTCAGCGCCTACTCTCTGAAGAGAATCCCACCTAAATCCAGCCTTTATCCTATTCCCATAACCCTTCATTTACCATGGCCAATCCTCCTAATCTGCACATCTTTGGACTGTGGTGTGAGGCGGCAGTGCTAACCACTGAGCCACCATGCCACTGTTGTATTTATTTCTGCTCCCCCTTTTGCCCTTTAATTGTTTAGTATTTTTGGAATGCTATTATTGTCTTCTATTGTGAAGACCGATGCAACGTATTTATTCAATTCCTCTGTTATTTGCTACTTTCATATTATTATTTTTCCAGCCTCATTCTTCAAGGGGCCTATGTTCACTTTGACTTCTCTCTTCCTTTCTATAAATGTAGAGATTCTCTTGCTGTCTATCTTGATATTACTTGGAAGTTTCACTCAAAGTTTATTTTCACCCTCTTTATTTTCTTTTGGTCTTCTTCTAGTTTTTAAAACTTTCCCAACCCTCTGTCTTGTCACTAATCTTTTGCACATGATATTTTTTTTTCTTTCAAATTGGTGTTATTCTTAAGTTTCCTGGTTAACCATGGCTAGCTTATCCCCTTCCTAGAATCCTTCTTTCTCACTGGGGTGAGTTATAAACTATTTTCTTAAATGTCTGCCATTGTTCTTCAGCCATCCTTGCTAAACTCTTTTCCCAGTTCAATTCCAGCAATCTTTGTCATTCCTTTGAAATTACCCGAATTTAAATTCAGCACAGCTGTTTCTGACCCAAGCTTCTCACTCCTAAATGGTCACTGTTTCTAAGGGATCTTTTACTCTGATTTGTGGTTGGATTCACAATATGTTGCTCTAGAAACAATTTGACTTTTCAATCTACATGAAGATTAATTTCACTCATGGTTGATGTACTGCCTTTTTGCATACCTTCATTATCACCTTATATATTCTTTATCCTCTAGTATAGCTACTGTTAGGCCTACTTATAGGTTACTTCCATCAATATGTTCTTCCTGTGTTATTTCTAACCTACACCCAAATGTGTTCCACACATTCTGATCCAAGATCATTTCTAGGTATTATATTTATTCCATCTCATACTAACAAAACTACCACACCATCCTTTACTTCCTTTCTTTCCTTTTGAAAACTCATGTACCTCAGAATATTTTGTTCCCTGTTTTTATCTCTTTTTAACAAGTCTCTTTAATAGCTGTAGGATCATATCCGTTAACCTCTACTTGTATAATTATTTCATTTATTTTGTTCAGAATACTACAGGTATTCAAGTAAAGAGCCACTTATTTTCCGTTTTTAGCATCTTTTTGCCCTTTTGAACCTATTTGCTGCTGTTTATCAATATTTGTATATCTTGTCCCTCTCTTAATGTCCCTCTGGTTATTGTTATCCAAATGGATGGGTTGTAATGCAGTCATACCCTTTTGCTATGTGAGCCTCTCCTAAACCCTCCCCCCCATTTCATTTGTTTGGCTCACTTCAGTATCATTTCCAGTTTTTCACCCATCAACAATGGCTATGGCCTGCTTTATTCATGACCTTGGTTCTTCAATACTGTCCCAACATCTGGAAACTCTGCTCCAACTCTTGGCTTCTGTCCCTTTGTCTCTCACTTTCTCTGTCTCTCCATGAAACTTCTCTAGGTCAGAGGTGCTGCACTCAGTCTGGCTAGATGCCCAGCAGTTATATGCCTACTCCAATCCCCCATGATCCTCTCACCATCATCACAGCTTTCTAATCACAAATCCTAGTGTTCTGTTCCTTTTCTTTGCCCCTTGCTAATGGCCTCTGTCCCCATTTTCCCCTGCTCACTAACAATACCATTTCCTGTAGGGAGGAACTGATCATCCACCATCATCTGCTGAACTCATTATACTGAGACAGTGGTGGTGAACTGTCCTCTTGAATTGCTCTGACCTTTAACTTGTTTATTTTTTATATTAAATCACCATAATAATTTAAAGTCTAATATGACTCTTCTTCGGATATGAAATATTTCTTGCTCCACAAATGCTGCCAGATTTGCAGAGGGTCTCCACCATTTTCTGTTGTTGCTTCAGATTTCCAGAATCTGCAGTGTTTTGGTTTCCTTCATGGTGATGGCTCTCACATGATGGTATTAGGTAGAAGATTCTATAATTTTGACTGTGACAATGAAGGGATAGTGACATATATGCAAGTTAGTATGTGGTCTTGGGAAGGAACTCTGCAGGTGATTATCTTTGCTCTTGTACTTTCTCAGATATTGGAGTGGGTGAAGTAATTTAGGTAAACTTGGGTTCCCATCTACATAGAAGGGGAAATAAAAATCAACTTGGTTGAGTGTACAAAGATAAAGGAATGAGAAGAGGAATTCATTTTTTTTTTGTCACACTTCATAACTCATTTCACTGGAAATGTAGGTTAAGTCTGGATACTTATCTGCCTAGTGTATGATAGACTCATACATAGGGAAACACAAGTTACATAGAAACAGTCCAGTCATTGTTTGTTTGCAGTAGTGCTACATAAATGCAAGTGAGTTTTGTCATCTTCATATGAATAAATAGACCTAGTCTCATTAACCTCTAGTTACAGTTCTTAGAGGCGACGTGTAAGATGTGGTATTTTTCCCCATCCCACTGAAAGAGATTCTATATTTTTTACCATCCCTTTTCATTTGTCTACTTATCAAATATATTATTAATTATTTGCATATTTTCAGCTTCTGCTGTTATTTGTCAGCTCCCTTACATTCATTTTGCTTGCGTTCTGTCCTAAATCCCTGACATTTGAACCTGTATTTGTGGCCCCTCATTCCAGACATCTCAATTGCTAATGCAAGTCTGCCTCCATCTACCATGTACAATCTTTCAGAACATTAAATATTTTTATTACATCAGACTACCATCTGCTACTCCGATGAAAAATGCTTCATTTTTAAAAAAGTAATTTCTTTTTGCTTTCCTCATATCAAGGAAATCTGCATTGTAATTTCTCTGAAAGCTCAATAGTATTTCTTTTGTGTACTTATCTCTTTCAGGATTTAAATAAGCTCATCACTGGATAGGACTGGTTGTTGCCTGATTCAAGTTCAGTCTTCTTGGTTAGCAGAATGGGTCCCACCTGTAATCGGAATGGAAGAGTGACAATACACAGGGATTTATGGAAACGGGCAGGTGGAAGAATGTGATGGTGAAATCATGTGGCAACTAAATGATCAAATTGAAAATAGATAATAACTAAATGATTTGTTCCAACTGGAATACATTTTAGAACAGAGAATTTATTTTTCTCTTCTCCTGTACTGAACACCTTATCTTTTGCTGGATATGATTCTATGGGTGTCACTAATTTAACACAACTGTTAAATCCTTATTAACATAAATAAATGAAAAACATAAATTAATTAAAACTCATAAGCACACACTGAAGTAAACAAATATGATCTGATAGCCATTACGGAGACCTGGTTGTAGGATGACAAGGACTGGGTTCTGAATATTGAGAGACATAAAATGAAGAATAGAAGGTTAGGTAAAGGGAGATGGGTAGTGCTGTTAATCAAGGATAGCATTTGTGTAATAGTTAGAGATTACTTTGATTTTCGCAAGAACAGGGTATACCATTGGTCTTGGTAGTGGTAAGAAATAAATAAAGTAACTCACTAGTAGTTGTGTCTACAGGCCTCCTAACTTTAATTATAATGTTAGAAAAAGTATAGAAGAAGAAATATTAAGTGTGATAAAAGGATGGCAATAATTATGTGTGACTTCAAGCTATGTATAAAGTGGACGAATCCGAGCAATAACTTGGATGAAGAGTTCATCGAATGCTTTCAAGATAATTTTTCAGAGTAGCATGTTTTGGAGCTGACCAGAGATCAGGTTATACTCGAATGTGACAAGATTAATTAATATCCTCAGAGTTAAGGCATCCTCAGGTAGCAATGATCACACTACAATTGAATTTTACAACCAGTTTGAAAGGGAGAAAATTGTGGCTTAGATTAGTATTTTCAACCTAAATGATGGCAGTCAGTGGGTATGGAAGCTGATCAATCTGAAGTGAACTGACATACTATGCTAGGGGATAGATCAATACAGATGCAATGAAAGACATGAAGGGCAATTTAAATGTGCAAACATGAGTGGCAAATCAGATAATTGATCAGAAAATAAAGTGCAGAGAATGACTCAGTTTAAGCAGGGGACGAAATTAGAGTATGAGACTTCAAGAGGAAGGGGGATGGCAAGAATTTCTATCGATATTTAAAAAGGTGAAAAATAAGTAAAGTGAATGTTAGTCCTTCAGTAAGTGAGAACATGGAATTAAAGAGGAAATGGTGAATGAAGTTAAGTATTTTCCTGATTTCATTCTATAGCTATAAATCAGGAGGTGGGAGAAAGAGAGGAATTTGGTGAAACTACAATCATAAAGTAAGTGGAATAAAGAAAACCGATGGAGTTGTGGGATGGCAAGTCACCAGCTCCAGATAGACTTTATCTCCTATTCTTAGTATATTAATAGAGATGGATAATGAGCTAACTAGATGAATTAGTGTCAATTTTCCAAAACTCCCTCAATTTCAAAAAAGATTTCATTGGACAGGAAATAAGCAAATATTCTATTTGAGAAAGCAGGGATGCAGAAATCAGGCAGAAACTATTAAATTGATACTTGTCATGGTGAAACTGTTAGAATTGATCATTGTAAAAGATTAGAGCTGTGAACCCGGAAAATTCATGGTAATCATGAATAGTCACCATGATGTTTAATTAATTTATTGAAGTTCTTTGATAGAGTGTGTGGTGGATAAAGGGGAGTCTGTTGATATATGATACTTGGATTTCTAGGAGGCATTGGATAAGTTGCAATCAACAGAGGTTATCATGGAAATTAGAAGCTCATAGTACAGTATAGAGTAACATATTAGTGTGGATAGAAGATTGGATGGCTGGCATTAAACAGAGATTATGCACAAGTAGGTCTTTGTCTTATTGGTGGGATCAATGAGTGGAGCCCTACAAGGGTCAGTGCTGGGCCTCAACTTTTTAAAATTTACATCAAAGACTTAATAAGAGGATCAAAAGCATGGTAGCTAAATTCACAGATGACACAGGTAGGAAAATATGTTGTGAAGAAGGTACAAGGAAGTTTGAGATGGATATAAATAGTTTGAGTGTGAGGGCAAAAATCTGGCTGATGGAGTATGATGTGGAATATGAAGTTCTTCACTTTGGCAGGAAGCATGTAAAAGAATATTCCTGAAATGGACAACAACTGAGGAATTCCAAGATCCAGAGGGATTTAAATGGTTAAATAATTGAGACACAAAATGTTAATATGCAGATACAGCATAAAATCAGGAAGGACAATGGAATGCTATCCCTTATTATGAGAGGAACTGAACAAAAAAGTGATGATATTTTACTTAAGTTACACAGCATTGGTGAGATGACATCTCAAATACTAACTACAGATTTGGTGTTCTTATTTAAGAAATTATGTCAATACAGTAGAAATGTTTCATTGGAGATTTACTAGGTTAATACATGAAATTAGTGTGATTTCTTATATGAGTAGGTGAAGCAGTAGGTGGAGTTCAGAGGATTGACTCAATCGAACTGAATGGTCTTACAAGGTGGATGTTTCCTTTCATGGGGCACACCAGAACCAAGGGCACTGCTCTTAATTTAGGGATTTCCCTTTTCAGACAACGACGGAGAAAAATGTTTTTCTCTCAAATGACTGAGCAACTTTGGAACTCACTGCCTCAGTGGGTGGTGGAAGCAAGGCCATTGAATACTTTTGAAGACACAGGTAAATAGATGAGGCAAGGGAATCAAATGTCATTGTGGGGTAGATGAGAGACAGGATTTATTCACATTGGAAGTGAATAGACTTGTTAGCGAAAGGCAGCATGGTTTTATGCTGGTTGAATTGTTTAAGGAGGTGACAAGAATGATTGAGAAAGGAGCAGGGATGTTGTCTACATGGACTTTAGTAAGGCATTTGATAAAGTACCTCAGGGCAGGCTGGTACAAAAGGTAGAATCTCATGGCATCTGGGGTGTGCTGGCTAGATAGAAACAGAACTGGCTTGGTAATAGAAAATAATGAATAATGGTGGAAGGGTGCTTTTTGGAATGGAGATCAATGACTAGTGCTGTTCCACAAGGATCAGTGCTGGGACCTTTGTTGTTTGTAATATATATAAATAATCTGGAGGAAAATGTAGGTGGCCTGATTAGCAAGTTTGCAGATGACACGAAAAGCAGCGGACTGCAGGTAGTGAGGAGGATTGTCAAAAGGACACAGTGGGACACAGCGAGATTACAGAGTTGGGCAGAGAAATGGCAGATGGAGTTTAATCCAGATAAATGCGAGGTAATGCATTTTAGAATATCAAATTCAGGTGTGAATTATACAATAAATGGCAGAATCCTAAGGAACATTCACATACTGAGGGATCTGGACGTGCAATCCACAGATCCATCAACATGGATGGATATGGCGGTCAAGAAGGCATATAGCAGCCTTGCCTTCATCGGTCAGGGCATCAAATATACACGTTGACAAGTTGTACTACAGCTGTATAAAATTTGTTTTCGACCACGTTTGTAATATTGTGGACAATTCTAGTCGCCACACTATCAGAACAATGTGGATGCTTTGGAGAGGGTGCACAGAAGGTTTACAAGGATGTTACCTGGTCTGGAGAATTTTAATTATGAAGAGAGGTTGGATAGACTCGGATTGTTTTCACTGGAAAGACAAAGGCTGAGGAGTGACCTGATAGAGGTCTAAAAAATTATGAGAGACGTGGATAAGGTGGATAGTCAGAGAGACATTTTCCCACATAGAAAAGTCAACTACAAGAAGACACAGTTTCAAGATGAGAGAGGGAAAATTTAAGGGAGAATCGTGGGGAAAGTTTTTCACAAAGAAGGTGGTGGATGCCTGGAAAGCAAAGATGGTGTCAGTAAAGATGGGTGGAAGCAGGCACATTAGCAACAAGTAAGGCCTATCTTGATAGACACATGAATGGAGGGCAATAAGTAATGGGTCCAAATAAGAATTAGGAGTTGGCCCAGGCTTGGTAGGCCAAAGGGACTGTTCCTGAGCTATATTTTTCTTTGTTCTTATTGAATGATAGACTAGGCTTTTGGGGCCAAATGGTTTCTTCTATTTCATTTCTTATTTCATTTGTCCATATGCTTATTGTGAGTGTGAGCAAACCTTGAAGAACACTGGTCAAGTTTAGTCATGTTTTTACCTGATTTAATAGAACATAGAACACAGAAAAATACAGCACAGTACAGGCCCTTCGGCCCTCGATGTTGCGCCGACCGAAGCCTACCTAACCCACACTAGCCCAATAACCTCCATATGCTTATCCAATGCCCGCTTGAATGACCATAAAGAGGGAGAGTCCACCACTGATACTGGCAGGGCATTCCATGAACTCACAACCCGCTGAGTAAAGAATCTACCCCAAACATCTGTCCTATACCAAACTCCCCTTAATTTAAAGCTGTGTCCCCTAGTAACAGCTGACTCCATATGCTGAAAAAAGTTCTCACTGTCAACCCTATCTAAACCCCTAATCATCTTGTACACCTCTATCAAATCTCCCCTAAACCTTCTTTTCTCCAATGAGAACAGCCCCAAATGCCTCAGGCTTTCCTCATACGATCTTCCTACCATGCCAGGCAACATCCTGGTAAACCTCCTCTGCACCCGTTCCATTGCCTCCACATCCTTCCTATAGTATGGCGACCAAAACTGTATACAAAACTCCAGATAAGGCTGCACCAGAGTCTTATACAACTGCAACATGACCTCAGGACTCCGGAACTCAATTCCTCTACCAATAAAGCCCAGTACACCATATGCCTTCTTCACAGCACTATTTACCTGGGTGGCAACCTTCAGAGATCTGTGTACATGGACACCAAGATCCCTCTGCTCATCCACACTACCAAGTAGCCTACCATTAGCCCAGTAATCCATCTTCTTGTTACTCCTACCAAAGTGAATGACTTCACACTTAGCTACATTGAACTCCATTTGCCACCTTTCTGCCCAGCTCTGCAACTTATCTATATCCCGCTGTAACCTGCCACATCCTTCTTCGCTGTCCACCACTCCACCGACTTTCGTATCATCCACAAACCTCCTCACCCAGCATTCAAGCCCCTCCTCCAGGTCATTTATAAAAATGACAAACAGCAATGGTCCCAAAACAGATCCTTGTGGAACACCACTAGTAACTGCACTCCAAGATGAACCTTTACCATCAACTACTACCCTCTGTCTCCTTCCAACCAGCCAATTCTTAATCCAAACCTCTAATGCACCCTCAATGCCATACCTCCGTAATTTTTGCAGTAGCCTACCATGGGGTACCTTATCGAACGACTTGCTAAAATCCATATACACCACATCTACTGCTTTACCCTCGTCCACTTCCTTGGTCACCTTCTCAAAGAACTCAATAAGGTTTGTGAGGCACGACCTGCCCTTCACAAAACCATGCTGACTATCCTTGATCACATTATTCCTATCCAGATGTTCATAAATCCTATCCCTTACCATTCTCTCCAAGACTTTTCCCACAACAGAAGTGAGACTCACTGGCCTATAGTTACTAGGGCTGTCCCTACTCCCCTTCTTGAACAAGGGGACCACATTCACTATCCTCCAATCTTCTGGCACTATTCCTGTAGACAACGATGACATAAAAATCAAGGCCAATGGCTCCGCTATCTCCTCCGTAGCTTCCCAGAGGATCCTAGGATAAATGCCATCAGGCCCAGGGGACTTATCTATTTTCACCCTTTCCAGTATTCCCCGGACCTCTTCCCTACATACCTCAAAGCCATCCGTTCTAATCACTTGTGACTCAATATTCACATAAGCAACAATGTCCTGTTCCTGAGTGAATACTGACGAAAAGTATTGATTTAGTGTCTCTCCAATCTCCTCTGCCTCCACACACAACTTCCCACTACTATCCTTGACTGGACCAATACCTACCCTAGTCATCCTTTTATTCCTGACATATCTATAGAAAGCCTTAGTGTTTTCCCTTATCCTACCAACCAAGGACTTTTCATGTCCCCTTCTCGCTGCTCTTAGCTCTCTCTTTAGATCCTTCCTGGCTACCTTATAACTCTCAATCGCCCCAACTGAACGCCTCATCTTTACATAGGCCGCTGTCTTCCCTTTTACAAGGGATTCCAATTCCTTATTAAACCACGGCTCCCTCACAAGACCCTTTCCTCCCTGCCTGACTGGTACATACTTATCAAGGACACCCAATAGCTGCTCCTTGAACAAGATCCACATATCATTTGTGTCCTTCCCTTGAAGCCTATTTTGTGTGTATCCACACATCCTAAGTCATGCCTCACCGCATCATAATTTCCCTGCCCCCAGCTATAACTCTTGCCCTGCAGTGCACACTTACCCCTCTCCATCACTAGAGTAAAAGTCACCGAGTTGTGGTCACTGTCCGCGAAGTGCTCACCTACCTCCAAGTCTAACACCTGGCCTGGTTCATTACCTAGAACCAAATCCAGTATGGCCTCATCTCTTATTGGCCTGTCTACATATTGTGTCAGGAAACCCTCCTACACACATTGGACAAACACCGACCCATCTAACGAACTCGAGCTATAGCTTTCCCAGTCAATATCTGGGAAGTTAAAGTCCCCCATAACAACCACCCTACTACTTTCACTCTTCTCCTGAATCATCCTTGCAATACTTTCCTCTACGTCTCTCGGACTATTAGGAGGCCTGTAGAAAACTTCTAACAGGGTGACCTCACCTTTCCTATTTCTAACCTCAGCCCAAACTACCTCAGATGGCAAGTCTTCCTCCATCATCTTTTCCACCACTGTAATACTATCCTTGACAAGCACTGCCACACCTCCCCCTCTTATACCCCCACCTCTGACCCTACTAAAACATTTAAACCCTGGAACTTGCAATAGCCATTCCTGTCCCTGTTCTACCCACGTCTCTGTAATGGCCACAACATCAAAGTCCCAGGTACCAACCCACGCTGCAAGTTCACCTACCTTATTTCTTATACTTCTGGCATTGAAGTATACACACTTCAAGCCACCTTCCTGTTTACCAGCACCCTCCTTCAAGATCGATGCCTTGTTCCTAACCTCCCTACACTCAAGGTCCTGTACCCTAAAGCTACAGTCCAGGTTCCCAGGTTAGTTTAAACCCTCCCAAAGAGCACTAGCAAACCTCCCCCCAAGGATACTGGTGCCCCTCAGGTTCAGGTGTAGATCATCCTGTTTTAGAGGTCCCACCTTCCCCAGAAAGAACCCCAGTTGTCCAGAAACCGGAATCCCTCCCTCCTGCACCATCCCTGTAGCCACGCATTTAACTGTTCTCTCTCCCTATTCCTCGACTCTCTATCACGTGGCACGGGTAACAGACCAGAGACAACAACTCTGTTTGTTCTAGCTCTGAGCTTCCAACCTAGCTCCCTGAAAGCCTGCCTAACATCCTCACCCCTCTTCTTACCTATGTCGTTGGTGCCAACGTGGACCACGACATGGGGCTGCTCCCCCTCCCCCTTAAGGACCCGGAAACACGATCAGAGACATCACGTACCCTTGCACCTGGGAGGCAACATACAAACGTGAGTCTCTGTTGCCCCCGCAAAACCGCCTATCTGTGCCCCTCACTATTGAGTCCCCAATAACAATCGCTCTACCTTTCTCCACCCTTCCCTTCTGAGCAACGGGGACAGGCTCCGTGCCAGAGGCCTGAACCTCGTTGCTTACCCCTGGTAAGTCGTCCCCCCCACAAGTATCCAAAACGGTATACTTGTTATTGAGGGGAACGACCGCAGGGGGTCCCTGCACTGGCTGCTTCCTCCCAGTCCCCCTCACTGTCACCCATCTGTCTATAACTTTCGGAGAAACTACTTCCCTAAAGCTCTGATCTATGACCACCTCTGCCTCCCGAATGATCCATAGTTCATCCAACTCCAGCTCCAGTTCCCTTACACGGTCTTGGAGGAGCTGGAGATGGGTGCACTTCCCACAAGTGTAATCAGCAGGGACGCTAATGGCTTCCCTCACCTCAAACATCTTGCAAGAGGAACATTGCACTGCCTTCGCTGCCATCCCTCTAAAAGGTAAACTTTAAAAAGAAAACTGGATCTAAAGAAACAAACAAGCAAAATGCAGCACTTATCTGCTTACCACAACGGGTCCTATTTTTAGGTTAGAGGAGGAGGGCGGGTGAGAGGCTCTACCCCTGTAGTGCCTCGGGTTCCTCGCCTGCGCGCTTTTATAGAGAAAAAAAACCTTCCCAGGTCAGCTAGCGCGACACCAGCTTCTGGGTCCACTAGGCACTTAAAAAAAACTTTAAATTTTAACTGTTAAAAAAAACCAACTGGACCATACCGCGACTTAAAATAAACACCATCAGACAGCCGTTACCTGCTCCGCCGAGTGAGTTTAATGTTTTCTTGAATTAACATTTGTAGAAGCACACATTTTCCTGAGCTCGAATGATAGCTGGTTTTCATCCTAGCTTGGGCTACTGGGCCAATTATTGTTCCCATTACTACCCTGGATATGATCAGCTAATTCAGCACAGGCTAGTAATCATACTTGAGACTTCTCTGATCTGTTTGTCTCAGCAGATCACAAACTGGGTTCAATTCTATAACATTGATAATTAGTTATTTTTAAAGATAATTAAAAATAAGAAAGAACATTTAATGACTGTTATTATTGTTTAATGTTTTCTTGAATTAACATGCTATATATGTGAATTTGTTTGCCTTTGATGGTTACATCAGCTATTAAGAAAAGAAACAAAAGCTAAAACTCCAGTTCCAATAGTATATTTTGTGATAGGTGGATGGAAGGATTGCAGAATCTCTGCCATGGACAATGGATTTTCCATTCACAGTTGTAGAAATCAGATATAATGAATCATGTTGCAACATATTCCACTCCCCATCACAAATTTTATTCCCCAATCCTTGGCTCCATTTCTGTTTAATTTACCAAATATTTGTAAATTATGCTCAATAAAGTCAACATTTTTAAAAAATCTTAAATCTCTAAAGATGGATAAATTTACACATTGGTAATAACAGAATCATTCCACTCCCAGGCATACTCATCTACCAACAGTACTATTTTGGTGCTTTGAAAATCTTCTTTTACACATCATGAATCACTTATGTTTGCACATCACCAGCTACATGTTGCTGCATCTTGGAAGTGTGGATTTCAAATGTTTGGCCATTCTTTAAAGTGACAACTGCTTTCTTCCCTAATGACAGATTCAGTTTAAGAGTACTCTTACTTGGCTCCTCTTCAACCAACACCTGAATTAACTGAAATAAACAATTACAAGGTTTAAATCAAATTAGCTTCTCAAACATTATGGAGATAATTATTAACAATGACAAAAGCACCAAATTCATCAAGGATATTGTGGAACTAGAGAAACAGGGACGGTTAAGACAATAGAAGACTTCAAAAGCCAGGAGAAGAATTTTAAATGTGTGGCACTCGTGGTCAGGGAGCACTAGTAGATAGAACACAGCAGACAATCAAGCAAAAGGCATGCTGGTGAGTTGGGAGAGGAGGGGGCTGGTATGGGACTTGGCTCGATCATGTCAAGTGCCTTGTTAACCATTGGTCATGTGTGGCCACCTACTCCACATGTTTCAGGAGGCTGCAAGTGTTAGCAGCAAAGAGTGTGGGAGCCTGAGCTGCCTGAGGCACGACAGTTCACCCAAGTTCAGAGAGTTCATCTGCTACCTCTACAACCTGTGTTGTGACTCTCCCCTCCTTATATCTAAATCATGGTGTCCACTATTTCTGCTCTGTGCAGGGGGGCAAGCATTTTCAAAGAAGGTATTTGCTGCTGCTGGTGTTGTTTCAGTTGTCTCCTGAATCCCCAAAGCCAAGAATGTGTTGAAATACTCTCTGCTTACTTGAATGAGTGCAACTTGGACAGCACTCAAGAAGTGTACACCATCCAAGATAAAGCAGCTTTCTTCATTGGCACCACATCCAAAAAAAGTCTCTCCTTCCACCACTGTCGCTCAGCAGCTGTAGTATATACCATCTACAAGATGCTCTACAGAAATTCACCAGAGTTCACTCAACAGCACCTTCCAAACCCCTGATCACTACCATCTAGAATGACATGGGCAGCAGATACATTGGAAAACCAACACCTTCAATTTCCACTCCAAGCCACCCACCATCCTGATTCAGAAATATATCACCATTCCTTCAGTGTTGCTGGGTCAAAATCCTGGAATTCCCTCCTTAATGGCATTGTGAGTTTATCTGTTATAGGCAGGATATTATCAAAATGGAGAGGGTTCTGGAAAGATTTACTAGGATGTTGCCAGGAATGAAGGGTTTAAGTTATTTAAAAAAATGCTGGGGCTTTTTACACTGCAAGCATAGGAGGTTGAGGGGTGGCCTTATTGAGGTTTATAAAATCATGAGGGGCATAGATAAGGTGAATAGCAAAAGTCTTTTCTATAAGGTGGGGGAGTTCAAAACTAAGGGGCATCTTTTTAAGGTGAGAGGAGAAGATTTAAAAGCGACATGTGGGGCAACGTTTTTTACACAGGGAGTGGTTAGTGTGTGAAATGAACTGCTAGAGGAAGTGGTGAATGCAGGTACAGTTACAATGTTTAAAAGACATTTGGATAAGTACACAAATAGGAAATGTTTGGAGGGAATTGGGCCAAATGCAGGTTGATTAGTTTAATTGACTAGTTGGACCAAAGGATCTGTTTCCATGTGACATGACTCAATGACTGCAGTGGTTTAAGAAGGTAGCTCATCACCATCTTCTTAACAACAACTAGGGATGGGCTATAAATGCAGGCCCAGCTAGCGATGCCCACACCCTATAAATAGATTTGAAAAAATGCTGCTGTTCTTGCCACGTATCATATGCACCAGCTGGACCTACATATGCTTCCCCTGTGTATAGTAAACATTTGCATTCAGGAATTGGAACTGAAGGTGTGTGATGTGCTAGAGAGTACTTTTGAACAAGTTGGAAATCACACATTAAGCAGTGATACCACTTTCTGAGAGATAAGTGTTAAAAACAGCAGCCTCAATAATGATGGCTCTTCATTGTAACTAATCAAAGCCTTCCCAACTTGTCAGTTTGACTGTAGAAACCTGCTGCTAGGCAAAATACAAGGGTGCCAAAACATGTGAACTGGGTTTCAAGTTCAATTTAGTTCCAAAGGACTAAATTTGTGTGAAATAATGTGGTATTGTCAAAATAGTGAATTCTACACATTTGTTTAGTTATAGCTAAAGTATAGTTTTTGATTCCATTCTAATGTAGACCCTATAACAATCCTGAATACACAGAACTTGGGTTGAAATAGAGTCGTAGAGATGTACAGTACAGAAACAGACCCTTCAGTCCAACTTGTTCATGCCAACCAGATATCCCAAAGTAATCTAGTCTCATTTGCCAGCACTTGGTCCATATCCCTCTAAACCCTTCTTATTCATATACCCATCCAGATGCCTTTTGTATTTATACTAGCCTCCACCACTTCCTCTGGCAGCTCATTCCATACATACACCACCCTCTGGAAAAAGTTGCCCCTTAGGTCCCTTTTAAATCTTTCCCCTCTCACCCTAAAACTGTGTCCTCTAGTTCTGGACTCCCCCACCCCAGGGAAAAGACTTTGCCTATTCACCCTATCCATGCCCCTCATGATTTTATAAACCTCTATAAGGTCACCCCTCAGCCTCCGACACTCCAGAGAAAACAGCCCCAGCTTATTAGTCTCTCCCTATAGCTCAATCCCTCTAATTCGGGCAACATCCTTGTAAATCTTTTCTCAAACTTTTCAAGTTTCACAACATCCTTCTGAGAGCAGGGAGACCAGAATTGCACACGATATTGCAAAAGTGGTTTAACCAGTGTCTTGCACAGCCCAACATGATGACCTCCCAACTCTTATAGTCAATATTCTGCTCAATAAAGGAAAGCACACCAAACACCACTTTCACTATCCCATCTGAGAGAGTAATTGATAACTGTGCTGATTGATTTAATTATTTAAAATGTGGATAGTAAATAATTGGACCTTACTTGGTGGGTGATGAGGATGAACAGTGCTAGCCATTTGATTGACTTGACCATGGGTAAACTTTTCCATAGCAAGCTATTTTCAATTAAACATCTGAACAATGTAACACCTTGTTTAAACTATCTTGATAAAACAAGCAATCAAAATCTGAATCAGGAAGTGTAAGTTAGAATAATTAATTCAACTTTAAATTAGGTGCACAAAGTGAAATAAGGAGAGGGAAATGTTGGATTAAAGAGAGAAAGACATGAAAGAGACACAAATAAGAAGTTGAAAATAAATTTTTGAACTTTTTTCATTTACAGGTAGGTAAGTAAAGTGTCAAGTGAATTAACTGAATAGGTAATAATTTGAGTGATAGAGTACAGTGTGGGAAAGTGTGAACTCATTCACTTTGGTAAAAAGAAAACAAAAGCAGCATATTATTTAAATTGTAATAGATTGCAAAATTCAATATGATATAGATGGATCTGATTGTTCTGGTAAATGAAATCACAAAGTGACAGTCTGCAGGCACAGCAAGTAATTAGGAAGGCAAATGGAATGTTGGCATCCATTGAATTGGGTATAAAAGTTGGGAGGTGGTGCTACAGCTTTACATGGCCTAAGGGAAATCATGGCTGAAGAGCTTCTGGGCAGAGGAGATGACCTGGGATGTGCAGTGAGAGAGGGACTCACCGAAATCCTTGTAGAGGGAGGAAGAGAGCTTCTTCGAGGAAGGCATCCTTGCAAGAGGATTCACAGTAGGTTAACATCTTCTAGGAGAAAGTGAGGACTGCAGATGCTGGAGATCAGAGCTGAAAATGTGTTGCTGGAAAAGCGCAGCAGGTCAGGCAGCATCCAAGGAGCATGAGAATCGACGTTTCGGGCATAAGCCCTTCAGGAATGTGAAGAAGGGCTCATGCCCGAAACGTTGATGCTCCTAATCCTTGGATGCTGCCTGACGTGCTGCGCTTTTCCAGCAACACATTTTCAGCTCTGATCTCCAGCATCTGCAGTCCTCACTTTCTCCTAGAAGATGTTAACCTACTGTGAATCCTCTTGCAAGGATGCCTTCCTCGAAGAAGCTCTCTTCCTTCTAAGGGAAAGCTCTCCTAAGGGAAATCACAACTGGAATACTACGCGTTTGTATCTCTTTAATTAAGAAAGGATAAATTTATATTAGAAGAAGTTTTGAGAAGGTTCTGTGGAATGATTTATGGGATGAAAGAGGTCATTTTTTTAGGCAAAGTTAATTGAGTTGGGCCTCCATTTTCGCCTTTATAAGAATGAGAAATTATTGAAACATGCAGGATTGAATCTTACAGGAACGTGGATGATGGTGAGAAATTTGGAAGAATCATGCAAGAAGTCCAGTGAGGCCTGTCTTGAAATGGGGAAAAGCACGTTTAATCTTTTGCAACTTCCAGGCCTCAAGGTCAGCTTCCTTTTAATGGGGAATATTGCTTGTTAATGACCTAATTAACTGCACATCTCACGTGATTAATATATAGTTTCTAAGCATACTACCCATTGTGTGCAAACTATACGTCAAGAATTCTCAGTATGCAAGTCACAGTGAGCACCACTGCTGCAAAAAGTAGATTTGAGCACCTATTGAAAGGAATGTGGAACTGCAGACTGGAGGGAAGTGGGGATAACAATTGTGAAGGGTGGTATTTATTTGTCGGGGGTGGGGGGTGGATATGGTAAAGGATGAATGGGAATAGGGTAATGCAGAAGGGGTGTTTTTCCACAATCAGGAGCACCTGAACTTCAATGGGGAGGGGGTACAGTGTATGACCACACCAGTTAGTCACCTGATAAGTAGAGTCTGGTGGTGGAGGGGGCTTTAGGGGTTGAGGCTGTGGCTGGTGAAAGTTGGCAGATGTAGGCTCATGTAGATAGGTTGGTTGGGTCCTGTGAAGCCAATGGGGTTATGGGAAAGGCTGTCAAGAAGGGAATCTGGATGTCCAAGGCTTCAGTGACACATAGATGTGGAGGCTGGATCGATTGGCTGATGAGCATTCACTGGCACCTTCCATTGTGCTGGAAATCAGAACTGTACAACAAGACAGAAAATGGCTACGCCACTCAGCGAGAGTGAGTAAGTGTCTGAAATCTGTGTGGATGTGAGGTTAGACTTCATGCTGGGAGAGTTACATTCAGGGCTAGGCAGAGAACCACACACAGCAGACATACCGCGAAACCATTTAGGAAAACATGGTCAGTGCAATGTCACCTGTCCTACCAATGTGCCCTCAAAAATATTTTCCTCCCATTGTCTCAGTATGGTCCCATATTCCACAGCTGAGATGGAGGAAGCTTGCTCAGTAGTGGAGTCTGTTGGCGGTGGAGGTTAGGCCAGATGACATGGGAGTTCCTCGGCCAGAACTTCCAAGGATCCGAGGGGGACAGGTGGTGTGGATGTGAAGGGCTCGACCACTTCTGGAGTATCATGAAAGGAGAATTCTGAGGGGCCTGAGTGGGCTTCCCTCCTCAGATTGGTGCCTCTTGGCACCTCCCTGTCTCTTTATGAGGAAGGGTATCTGGAATGTTATCAAAGTTCTCTGCCTCCCTGTCACCATGCCATTGATCATGAGGACCTGTGCTGGGCTGATGCAAGGCTGTGCTTATCCTGAGGGTGCTGAACCTGCCTCTCCATGGCAATGTATTCACGGAGGCAAATGGCTACTTGAGGCACTTGTGTCAGCATAGTATAGCTGCACCCCCGCAGTCTTTGGGCTATGAGGGCCATTGCATTCCTCTTACTTGTCTGCTGTACCTATTCCTCCCAAAGCATGCAGACAAAGTCCCTGATTACTGCCACTACACAGTCATCTCCAGCCTGGAGATGAGTAGGTGCTTGGTCTCTGGTAGGTGTCTGAGTACCAGCAGCCTGTGGGATATCTTCTTTGGCCAGCTGTAGAGATGTTGCAGTGAGGTGTTCACTAAGTTGTACTTACAAGCATTCTAAACCTGACTTTCCTACTGAACATTCAGTATCTGAGCTGTAAAGGCAATGGGGGGAAGGGGTTTGAGCAAAGGATGTTTCCTCTGAGCCCTATGGATTCTCTTCCTCAGAGATTAAGGTGGCGCATTAAGGCAGAGCAGCCCATTTCTTCACAGGGGCCAGGCACAAATGGCCCTGACGGTGGGGTTAGGGTGAGACAAAAATAACTGCAGATGCTGGAACTCAAAGTCAACAAGGAGGAGGCTGGAAGAGCACAGCAAGCATCAGGAGGTGGAGAAGTCAACATTTTGGGTACAACCCTTCTTCAGGAAATGGGGGTATAACTCAGTGGTGGAGCATTTAACTGCAGATCAAGAAGTTCCCCAGTTCAAATCCAGGTGCTCCCTGCTTTTGAAATTCTATGTGAAATACTATATTGTTTTGTGGCTAATATTGTCTCTAACTTTGTTTCCTAAGTGGGGTTAGGGTGGCAGCTGTTGTAGAACTTACTCGGTTCGCGGAACAGGAATGTCTTGGTATCCCAACAGCAGTCCAATCATCTTCTCTGATGGACAGGATTCTCTCCCTATAGTGGGTTACAGCTTCCCTCCATGTGTCCTGACTTCTGAGCACATATCTGTGCCATTACCAAGACTGCCTATTTTCACACCCATACAATCATTCGGCTCTGCTTCTGCCTCAGCACCCAGCGCCTCTGTTGCTGAAGCCCTCACGCATGCCCCTTACTCATTCTTTTTTTCAAATCCTCCAGTCCCGTAACCACCTGAGGTATGCATACTTCTCTTATTCAGGCCTTTTGAGCAGTTTCTAACTTGGTCTACTTTAGATCCCTAAACCTTGAGCTGCCTGGGTTACAAGCTCTGGAATTGCTTCCCTAAACCATTTCTCCTCTCTATCCCTTCTTATCCTTTAAGACAGCCCTTAAAGTCTATCTCATTGACGTTGGCCATTTGACTTAACATCAAATTATATGACTGAGTAGCAAATTTTGCTTTTATAAGCAATAAAAACAGAAATTGCTGGAAAAGCTCAGCAGGTCTGGCAGCACCTATGGCGAGAAATCCGAGTTAATGTTTCAGGTCCAGTAATCCTTCTCAGAACTGATGGTAGTTAGGAAGAAGTTGGTTTTTAAACAGGAGATGGGGTGGGTGGAGGGACGCAGACTAAATGATACGTGGGGATAGACCCAAAGAGAGAGAAGAACAGTTGGACAGACAAAGGAGTGGGGAACAAATAAGTATTAATCAGGATTATTTGTGGCTAATGATGGATTGTATGAATTGGCAGACCATGTGATAACAAGGCCTGGTGTAGGGGATTGGAATAATTTCATGGAAGAAGGTTCCGCCAGCCCTAAAATTGTTGAGTCCAGAAGGCTGTAGAGTTCCCAAGCAGAAAATGAGGTGATATTCTTCCAACTTGCACTGAGCTTCACTGGAGCATTGCAGCAAGCCTGAGAAAGAGATATTGGTCGGTGGTGTTTTAAAGTGACAGGCGACTGGAAGCTCCGGGTCATTTGTGC
Organism: Chiloscyllium punctatum; assembly: GCF_047496795.1. Lineage (NCBI taxonomy): Eukaryota > Metazoa > Chordata > Chondrichthyes > Orectolobiformes > Hemiscylliidae > Chiloscyllium > Chiloscyllium punctatum. The sequence goes on along the minus strand of NC_092747.1, from coordinate 59,210,043 downwards.
GGACAGAATGTAGGTGTTCTGTGAAAGCGGTCACCCAGTCTATGCTTCATTTCCCCAGTGTAGAGGAGACCACATGGTGAGCAGCGAATGCAGTGACTGGATTGAGTGAGTGAAAGTAAAGCTCTGCTTCACCTGTAAGGTGTGTTTGGATCCTGGGATACTGAAGAGGGAGGAAGTGAATGAGCAGGTGCTACATCTTCTGTGGTTGCAGGGGAAGGTGCTGTGAGGCTGTGGGAGGGGAGTATTGGGAGTAAAGGAGAGGTAGACCATAGTGTCCCAGAGCGAATGGTCCTTGCAGAAGGCTGACAAGGGAGGGGAGGGGAATACATGTCTGGTTGTGGAATCCCGCTGAAGGTGGCAGAAATAGCAGCTAATGATCCTTTAAATGTGGATACTAGTGGGATGGTAAGTGAGGACAAGGGGACCCCTATCATAGTTGCGGAAGGGAAGAGAGGGGATGAGGGCTGAAGTGCAGGAGATGAGTCAGACCCCGAGGGCCCTATCGAGTTCGGTGTTGGGGAATCGGTTGAGGAAGAAAGTGGACATTTCGGTGACTTCCATGTCGAAATTGGCTTGGTCAGAACAGGTGGGACAGAGGAACTCGGAGAATGGAATCTTTACAGGAAGCAGGATGTGTGGATTTATGGTGAAGGTAACCATGGGAGTCAGTGGGTTTGCTTCTTTAAAGCTCCCGTGAAGTGCTTTGGATTAAAAGTGCTAGATAAATACATACTGTAGTTCTGCTTGTTGAAAGGATACTTCAATTTGGAGTTCTGTGGCAAGTTTAGTCTTATTAATGACATAATTACAGGAATATCAATGGAGAGCTGGTAGTGAAAGTGTTTTTACAAGCAGATAAATGAAAGAGGCAGCTACTGTCAGATTTCCAAGTTCAATTGTACGTTGTGCTTGTTGGAAGCTACTGGCTGATTACTCTGTGAAAATATTACTGAGAGCTAGTAGTCTCAATTACTTTTACAACAAATTCAAATCTTATTAATTAGACAGCAGGATCAGCTTACCTTGTTGCCAGTCAATGTATCAACTTTAAAGCCCAAAGGTTTGATGGTGATATTTTGCAGATTAAGGTCTTTGTCACCTGTTTGTTCAGACTTTACATTAAGAGACTCTGGTACTGAATACTTTTTGAGTACGGATTCTAAGTCTGGTTCCTGAATTGAATCATGTGAGAGTTGACCCACGTTTTCTGATACTGATTTTTCCATTTCCTCTTCCATGTAGGACTGAAGTACATGAGTTAGATACTCAGAAATTAGAAGGTTCACCAAGTGCCAAGATCCTAGTGTACAACAAACGAAAGACTAATCATTGGTAACACAGAACTTGAATATTGTTGAAGAAAGAGACGGTTTTTCGACTTACACTCATCAGGTCAATTCACAAAAATACCAATATTGAAAACTAACATTGTCCAGCAAATGTTGCAAGAAGTAAGGTACTAACTGTACTCAACCAGCCTGCACTTGCAAATCTCGCAATTTAACTGTCCAACATAAGGTGTAGTCCTGCAATCGGATAACAGATGCTGGATAATTCTGAGTTTGAAAAGAATTATGCTGACAACCAATTTGAGGTTGTCACTTCCATTCACAGTGTAGTGTTCCTGCATGAACTAGAAGCTACACATACGAAGTCACGGAGCCTTTTTCATTGCAGACAGAAAAGCAGGTAAGCACACTAAGCTGGTTTCATCTCAACAAAATAGGTGATGGCCATTCATCAACTCATTTCCAAGGCAATTTTCTGGCCAATCAAAGTTAACCTGCCTAATTTAAAAATCTAAATAAATCCTGGCAATTACTATTCACTGTTACATTCTCCAAGGCAACACCTCTACTAATCAGAGTCAATTTGCTGACCATCAGCACTCTCATCTCATAAAATGTAATCGTTAATTTTCCATTTTATTGATATGCTTGTGAATGGTCATTTAAAAATATGAGATGAAAATCTTTGACTAAATAAGATATTTTCAGCGATATTAAATTAAAGGACTAATAAAGTATTACAATCTTTACAAATTGCTCATATTCCATCATAACCTGAATTATAAATCAATCCCTAATGTCTAAATAGAGTAGATTAAGCTCTTTCAAACAACAAATATTCAAATTTCAAAGCAGGTCGTAGAGTCATACAGTCATCGAGATGTACAGCATGGAAATAGACCCTTTGATCCAACCCGTCCATGCCAACCACATATCCCAACCCAATCTAGTCCCACCTGCCAGCACCCGGCTCATATCCCTCCAAACCCTTCCTATTCATATACCCATCCAAATGCCTTTTAAATGTTGCAATTGTACCAGCCTCCACAACTTTCTCTGGCAGCTTATTCCAAAAACGTACCACCCTCTTCGTGACAACATTGCCCCTTAGGTCCCTTTTATATCTTTCCCCTCTCACCCTAAACCTATGCCCTCTAGTTCTGAACTCCCCCACACCAGGGAAAAGACTTTGTCGATTTATCCTATCCATGCCCCTCATAATTTTGTAAACCTCTATAAGGTCACCCCTCAGCCTCTGACACTCCAGGGAAAACAGCCCCAGACTGTTCAGCCTCTCCCCATAGTTCAAATCCTCCAACCCTGGCAACATTCTTGTAAATCTTTTCTGAATCCTTTCAAGTTTCACAACATCCTTTCAATAGGAAGGAGACCAGAATCACATGCAATATTCCAACAGTGGCCTAACCAATGTCCTGTGTAGCCGCAACATGACCTCCCAACTCCTGTACTCAATACTCTGACCAATAAAGGAAAGCATACCAAACACCTTCTTCACTATCCTATCTACCTGTAATTCCACTTTCAAGGAGCTATGAACCTGCACTCCAAGGTCTCTTTGTTCAGCAACACTCCCTAGAACCTTACCATTAAGTATATAAGTCCTGCTAAGATTTGCTTTCCCAAAATGCAGCACCTCTCATTTATCTGAATTAAACTCCAACTGCCACTTCTCAGCCCATTGGCCCATCTGGTCAATATCCTGTTGTAATCTGAGGTAACCCTCTTCACTGTCCACTGCAACTCCAATTTTAGTGTCATCTGCAAACTTACTAACTATACCTCTTATGCTCACATCCAAATTATTTATATAAATGACAAAAAGTAGATGACCCAGCACCAATCCTTGTGGCACTCCACTGGTCACAGGCCTCCAGTCTGAAAAACAACCCTCCACAACCACCCTCTGACTTTTACCTTTGAGCCAGTTCTGTATCCAAATGACTAGTTCTCCCTTTATTCCGTGAGATCTAAGCTTGTTAATCAGTCTCCCACGGGGAACCTTGTCGAACGCTTTACTGAAGTCCATATAGATCACATCTACTGCTCTGCCCTCCTCAATCATCCTTGTTACTACTTCAAAAAACTCAATCAAGTTTGTGAGACATGATTTTCCGTGCACAAAGCCATATTGACTATCCCTAATCAGTCCTTGCCTTTCCAAATACATGTACATCCTGTCCATCAGGATTCCCTCCAACAACTTGCCCACCACCAATGTCAGGCTCACTGGTCTATAGTTCCCTGGCTTGTCCTTACCACCCTTCTTAAACAATGGCACCACGTTAGTCAACCTCCAGTCTTCTGGCCCCTCACCTGTGACTATAGATGATACAAATATCTCAGTAAGAGGCCCAGCAATCACTTCCCTATCTTCCCACAGAGTTCTAGGGTACACCTGATCAGGTCCTGGGGATTTATCCACCTTTATGCGTTTCAAGACATCCAGCACTTCCTCCTCTCTAATAAGGATATTTTGCAAGGTGTCACCATCTATTTCGCTACTTTCTATATCTTCCATATCCTTTTCCACAGTAAATACTGATGCAAAATACTCGTTTAGTATTTCCCCCATTTTTTGTGGCTCCACACAAAGGCTGCCTTGCTGAAGTCCTTCATCTGTTGCTCGGAGATTTTGTAACTTTACATTTAATTTTAAAATTGCATTTATGTATTATTTGTCTTTGTTAATGTGCAGTCAATAGATAAGTTATTTATGATCATTTACTTTTTCCTTTTAAGAGTACCATACCACTTCATAAATCTATACATCTGAATTGGTAGTGTTCTTTATTTATCTTAACTGGCACCACAGTTTAAGACTTAATGGGACACATATTTTCATTTCAAGGACCTTTTCCAACAACATAGGTTAGTTATATGTTTATACATACAAACTGAGATGATGATATGTCTCATTTTTACACTGCATTTGTTAAAGAAAGTTTAGTTTTGACAAAAACCTGTTCCTCCCACAAAGTTGTTCATAGAAGTCAAACGATGCAATTCAAAAAGCATGACACTGAAATTCAAAACAAAAACAGGAAATTCTGGAAATATTCAACAGGTAATGGATGCATGTGCGGACTGAGGCAGTTCATGCTTTGGGCCTGTGAACTTTCATTGGAACTCAAGAGTTGGGTGTAATAGGCTTTCAGCAAAAAGTGGTTGGAACATGGGTAAAAGGAAGGATGGTAATTGAGTGAAAGGCAGGAGAGAGTGAATGACAGAAGAGTTGGTCTTGGAGAAAGTGAGCACTGCAGATGCTGGAGATCAGAGTCAAGAGTGGGATGCTGGAAGAGCACAACAAGTCAGGCAGCATCCAAGGATCAGGAGAATCGATGTTTCGGGCAGAAGCCCATCATCAGGTCTCGCAGACCCAAAGGAAATAGTGTTGGAGTAAGAACATAAATAATAGATGTGTCTAGAAAGGGTGTGCTGCTGGCTGAAAGTGCAAAAATTAATTAAAATGAATAGAGACAAGGAAACAAATGCTGAACCTGTTGAATGTTTCCAGCATTTTCTGTTTTAATTAAATAGCATTAATCTGTTTTCTTAGCTGACCAGATTGGATGTGTATGACACCAACCTGAGATACAGTTGCAAATATTATACACATGCTATGTCATTTTGCACTCTCAAACTGGCAAAATAATATGTAGGAAAATTATATTGAACTTTGAAACTATTTTTAACCTTCATTAAACATACGAATCAGGGTGGCACAATGGCTTAGTGGTTAGTACTGCTGCCTCAGAGCGCCTGGGACCTGGGTTTGAATCCAGCTTTGTTTGACTGTCTGTGTGGAGTTTGCACATTCTCCCCATGTATGCTGGGTTTCCTCTAGGTGCTCTGGTTTCCGCCCACCATCAAAAGATGCACAGGTTAGATGAATTGGCCATGCTAAATTACCCATAGTGTTCAGGGATGCGTAGGTCAGGTGCATTAGTCAGGGGAAATGTAGAGCAATTGGGTAGGAGTAATGGGTTTGGGTGGGATACTCTTCAGAGGGTCAGTGTGGACTTGTTGGGCCAAATGGCTGTTTCCACACTGTAGGGATTCTAAAATAATCTACCAGGATAATCAACCAAAAGATAAAGCAGACTTTAGCAGCGTTATCCATACTGTCTGCAATCTGACGTGGTATTGAGTAATACACAGTGTGATCACAGAAGTACCATTTCCTGATAGGTGCTTACCCCCAATTTATGTCATTTTGAGATGGACAATAACCATGAAGAGGACTGATTTTTACTACTTACCTGGAAAGCCTGCCAGCAGGGCCATAGCCTACTGTACTTCATCAGCCATGGAATCCAGGGTGACATTGCCGGTGACACATAGTTAAGAAACGTGAGACTGGGGGGAGTTGAAACCAGCAGGCAGACCATTGTCAACAAGTGGAATGGGGATGCAGTGTAGTTGTAGTAGTATCAGTACAGGGTAGGGGGTGGCAATCATTGCAGCTGAGTGCCTCTCCAGGAGCCTGAAAGTACGCATCATGGAGCGAACCCACCCACAACTCACTAGGAGACTGCCAGGGTAACCAAGCTAATTCTCCATGATGTGTTAGACCCTCCCAACATGGACAAAATGCCTGCAGGGATACTAAAGTCAATGGCTGACCACTGAACGTCCAATATTTTCCCCAATTATGTTGCCAGGCGTGACACCCTTCAGCAATGGGATTTTTAAAAATCAGTCCCAAATAATCAAAGTTAAAAATCACACAACACCAGGTTATAGTCCAACAGGTTTATTTGGAAGCACTAGCTTTCGGAGCACTGCTCCTTCATTAGGTGGTTATGGGGTACTCTGGTGTTGTGTGATTTTTTAACTTTGTACACCCCAGTCCAACACCGGCACTTTCAAATCATTCCAAATAATTAAGAAATCTATGCTCTTTTAAATCCATTCTCTAGTCTCAGTATTTGTGAAAAAAATGAATATGTTGCAATTATTTATTTAAGATTCACGTCTTACCAAATGATTCTGCATTTGACAGTGTTAAAGCACGACTTATTGCAGACAGGAAGTAGTTCCATCTCAACTGGAAATTTGCAGCTAGTTGTGTGAACTCTTCTCCCCTGAAGTTGCTGGGCTGAAAAAATCAAATGTTTGTGTCTTTGTTATGCACATTCTTGATGAAGAGATACTTTTCATTTTAAAATTAAATTTGATGATGATATGCATGGAGAAAGCAATTCTACATGTACTGCATCCTCTGCGCGTTAGAAATAACATGGAAGGTCCATCAGTGTGTGCTGCTTGATAAGATTTCCTTATGTTGTTTGGTGAATGTTTTCCAAACATCTTAACAGTGGAATTCAAGTTTAAACTTTGTGCAGTCTTTAAGAGCTAAAGTTATTTTGTAACAAAGATTTTTGGCGGGAATATTACCTGTTTTAAAAAGCACATAGTGACAGAGGTGGCTGGAACAGGGCCAAGAAATCACAGGCGATGGCATGTGGGCCGATCCCCTTCACCGTCATCATTATTTGGAGAAATGCATTTGTGTGCCATATACTTGGACTTGCAATAGTCATGAAATTTCTGTTGTTGTTGTTGTTGTTTTAATCTCATGCAGTAGCCATTAAACTTATCACATGAAACATGGCATTAGGGCTGTGCAGCTGAATTTTGGAACTTTAAGATATCCAGTTACTGCAAGAAAGAATTCAAATAGCAGTCTGTAACTTTGAACTACTAGGTGAGTCAGAATGTCTGTGAGTTCTCCAGTCCTTTGTACAAAACACAATGTGAGACACAACTGAAATTTCTTCTAGTTTCCATGACAAGATTATGAGCTAACTACAGAATTAAACAAACCCTGAATGAATAATGGTAGCAACGCTATTATCAGTGGTAGGGAAAGGGTCCCACAAGCTGTATAGCATCTTAGATCATACCAAGGAGCAGGAAAGACAAAATGGAGAAATCTTGAAGGCTTTGAAGACACATTTTTGTTTCTCTACTAATGTTACATATGACTGGTGTGTGTTGAACATCAGAGCTCTGGGGCAAGGGAGAATATTGATCAGTATGAGACAGCACTGAAATATATAGCTAAATTCCAGCCTTGGGCAACTGTCTGTGTGGAGTTTGCACATTCTCCCCGTGTCTGCGTGGGTTTCCTCCAAGTGCTCCGGTTTCCTCCCACAGTCCAACGATGTGTAGGTCAGGTGAATTGGCCATGCTAAATTGCCCATAGTGTTATGTACGTTAATCAGAGGGAAATGGGACTGGGTGGGTTACTCTTCGGCGGGTTGGTGTGGACTTGTTGGGCCGAAGGGCCTGTTTACACACTGTAGAGAATCTAATCTAATCTAAACTAATCCTGTGAAATAGGACAACGGAAAGTTGATCTGATCAGAAATAGTATTCCTTCAGGAGTAAAAGATCCAATTGTGAGAGCATACCTCCTAAGACAGTAGTACTGAAGTTCTGAGGTTGTCTATCATCAGCTGCAAAGTATTAACGGAAGAATGCACGAAGCTTTGCATTATGCTGAGATACAGTCCAGGACTAACCAGAACAACAAGTTGGAAAAAAGAAAAATATATTTGCATGAAGGTCAGCAGAATGATAAAGATCAGCATAAGTAGTAAAACCAAATATAAATACAATATTGTGAAGGACACCACATCAAATAAAAGGAAGTATAACCAGCTGCAAGAAAATGAATTACTTTGCACACAGATGTTCGTCTGGAAAGAAACAAAGAAAGGCCATAAAATGGCGGCTGGAGTGATGTTAGACAATTTTTCTAACGAATCACTGTACACCATATCAGATCTAAAGGTATTAAATGGTTTGTGGCTATTAGATGACAACAGAAGGAGAATACCAAGAGAATCTGAAGTGACAGATAGACATCAGTATTCCATGCAACATTGTGATCTTTGCAGACTGTACAGAGTGGCTCAAGACAGTGACCAGAAAATTAAACGCTTGTAGGTAAAATTAATATTTTATGATGATCAATATCTGTTCCAAGAGAGCAAATAAAGCTGAGAGCCCAATCCAAGAATTAAGAACAACAGTTCAAAACAATAAACCAAAATCCACTCATCTCAACTGAATTAATTGTTAGGTTTAGACTGCTTACCCTAACAAAGAGATTTGCAGTGTGTATGGAGGTGTGGTGGAAGCGGCCATCTTGAATGATGATCATCATTCATCAGATGATCCTGAAGCTGAACTAGAGAAAGGAGTTTCCTGAATTCAAGTACATAGGTTGTTTACTAACAGCAAGGGGACTCCACCCAGATCCTGACATGGTGGAGAGCAAAGGTGTAGCAAACAACAAATATGAAAGCAACTCAACAATTTGATAGATCTATAAACTAGCTAAGAATATTCTTGTCTAATTTGTCAAATGAGTGTAAACCTTTAGACAAGCTCATTGCTATGGAATACCAGTGTTATTATAGCAGAGAACCAGAAGCATTTTTCACCAGAATCAAACAACTGGTGACAACAATGCCAATGCTGCAGTACAGTGATGTCAATTATGAAGTCACTTTGCAGTGTGGTGCCACCTCGGCAGGATTTGGAGCAACCCTTATACAACAAAGAAAACCAGTTGTTAACATAAAATGAATGTCATACGAAACAGATTGAGAAAGGATGTCTGACTACTGCCTTTTCTTGTGAGCATTTTAATCAATACCTGTTTTATTGAGGTAAAATTATAGTGGAATCTGACCAAAAACCAGTCCAAAGCATCATTTTCAAATGGCTTCCATATGCTCCAAAACTACTGGCTTACGATGTTACATCATTTACAGAGATGTCGTTTGGAAGTGACTTACAAGCAAGAGAAGCTGATGTGAATTGCTAACATACTGTCAAGAACAGAATACCTGATGAAGAAAATTGACAAAGCTATATAGAGTGTGAAATTTTTCAGATCTCAACAAGAAGCAATAGCTTGACATGCTTTAAAAGCCATCAACCCAGCCGAGACATTGAATCTGAAAGATAAGTGTCTTGCTCAAGTCAACCTTAAAGGGTCTGATATTTTAACCATGAGAGAGAAACACAGATGATTAATGCTTCTGTAGCTTAAATCTGCATCTGCAGCTCAACTGTCAGACTCAAAATGTGGAGTTTAAAATCTACTCCATTGTCTGAATGTATTGTTAGGGTTAGACCTTGTTTATATTGTTTTTAAATAGAGATTAAAAGTATAGATTTGAGAGGAAAGTGTCATTTAAAAAAGTCAAAGAAAAATACAAGTGTTTAGATATGCAGCACTGAATATTTGGATGAAATTGTATGAGCATACAACTTAAAAATATTTATTAACAGCACTAGCCATAATTCACAATATATTAAGCTTGATAATCTGTGGATGACTAAGTGATCAGATTTAAAGGACACAATAAATTTGAACCTTCAACATGCACTGTAACATAAGCATTGTAATTACAGTATTATTTTCAGTAAATATCTTACCTGAAATACAAAGAGATGCACAAGGGTTGACACACACTGAAAGTAAGCTCTAATATCTGCTGCTGTATCTAGCAAAGCTAGTAAACTATCAAAACCTGCAATAAAAATAAATCATACTAGGGCATTAATATCTACATTCTGTTTTCGGTTGTTCTGCAATTATTATCTCCATATCGCAAGTTGGTAACCATAATAAAGGCAATGTTTTAAACATTCTTCAATTACTGGCAGACAGAATAAAAATATCCATTTTACAAAATATATAAAGATGTTACATCCATTCAACATTTTTCATACTTTGTAGAGATTATGTTAAATCACATCCAACTATTGCTCCCTTGTTTCTTTGAACAATTTGGAGAAGACTCTCACACTTATAGAGTTGTACAGGCATAGTGATGTACAGCATAGAAACAGACCCTTTGGTCCAAATTGTCCATGTCGACCAGATTTCCTGAATAAATCTAGTCCCATTTGCCAAAATTTGACTCATATCTCTCTCAACCCTTCCTTTTCATATACCCATCCAGATGCCTTTTACATGTTATAAATATACCAGCCTCCATCACTTCCTCTGGCAGCTCATTCGATACATGGACCACCCTCTGTGTGAAGAAGATCCCCCTTAGATCCCTTTTAAATCTTTCTCCTCTCACCTTAAACCTATGCCCTCTAATTTTGGACTCCTCTACCCCAGGGAAAAGACTGTCCATTTACCCTGTCCATGCCCCTCATGATTTTATAAACCTCTATAAGGTCACTGCTCAGCCTCCGATGCTCCAGGGAAAATAGCTCCAGTCTATTAAGCCTCTCCCTACAGTTTAACCCCTTCAGTCCTGGCAACATCTATGTAAATCTTTTCTGAACCCGTTCAAGTTTCATGACATTCTTCCTATAGCAGGGAGACCAGAACTACACATGTCTACCAAATGTGGCCTAACCAATAACCTGTACAGCCACAACATGATCTCCCAACCTCTATACTCAATGCATGACCAATACAGGCAAGTATTCTTACTATTCCTCACTATTCTATCTATCTGCAACTCCACTTTTAAGGAACTATGAACCTGCACTCTAAGGTCTTTTTGTTCAGCAACACTCCCAGGACCTTACCATTAAGTGTCTTATTCCTGCCCTGATTTGTCTTTCCAAAATGCAGCACTTCACATTTATCTAAATAACACTTTATCTGTCACTCCTCTGCCCTTTTGCCCATCTGATCACAAATCTCTCTAATATTCTTAGTTACACTCATAAAAGTATTAATTCCATTGAACTAATCTCATTTAATGTTTACCCAATCAATTTTAGGTATTTTCTAATCATGTCTTTGGAGCAGGCAAGACTTGAATCCAGGCCTTCTGGCTTGGAGAGACATTACCACTATGCAACAAGAGCCCTCCTAATCAATTTTATGCTGACTATAATTAATGAGATCTACATTGTAGCTGAAGGAATGTCGGAGCTAGTTTATGAATGTCGGAGTTAGTTTATGAATGATGTTTGAGAACTTACTAGAAACTCCAAAGTCTAAAACTAACTTTTATGAGTCATTTAAATTGTTTGGTGAAAATATAATGCACATAACCAATATTTATAAAGTAATATTACATCCTTACATCCATAAAATTTGATAGAGCTGCCCTGGTAGGTAGTTGCACATCCTGTACGATGCTAAATGATTCTGATCAGAAAGATTCTAGTTTCAGTTCTCATTTTGTACTGAGTTAACAATGCAACTATGGATAAAAAACTAGTATTATATCAGAATTTTAAAAATGTAAAAAAAAAAGAAAAGATAAAGAAGTGCTATGAACTGTAATGTGACAAATGTAAAAAACTTAAATGTCAGATTATTGGAGATGATGATATTCTTAATTACAGCTAAATAAGAAAGATGGTTTGTAGACAAAAAGTACCTTTTCTGCTCATTTTGTCTAAACTGGCTCATGTCACCTTTAGTTCTTTCACTAATCACTTTAATCAGAGTCCTCCAAGAACAGTTTGTCCTTATTAATTAGAGATAATGCCTTATGACTGAAGGGATAAAAGGGTAGGGGGAGAAAATGGGAACAGGATTCAGAGTTAAATGATATCCCGTGATCATATTGAATGGCAAAACAATTTCAAAGGACTGAATGGCCTATTCCTGCTCCTATTTTCTGTTTCTCTATCATCTACTCTCTACCCCTCATCATTTTGCACTCAGGACTCTGAATACTCATGTTCTGTAGCATTGCTACAATGCAGATGACATTCACCCTTATCAGGAATGGCAAATCCCATTATACCCCTGGTTCATCTGATTGCATTGAATAATTATTTCGAAAATAGCATCAGTAAAACTTATTGCTAGTCACTGTTGCAACAACTACCAGCCAGACTGAAGTGCAGGGGCTGGTAGGACAGCTATGTTACAGAGAGGGTAGAGGTGGCCCTCTCTCCCATCCTCTCACCCTCCAAATGCAAACAGTGGGTTGTTCCTGGCCCACTGCAGACTAAAGTCCACCAATGCCTTGTGACAGTTGGAACCATCCATGATGTAAACACAAACAACCCTCACACCCCAACAAAAAACATCTCTCTGCCACAAATTGGAGCCTGGGAATGTATAAAATACAATTAGCCTTGTAGTGTTTGGGTCTGTACCAAGGGGTAGTGTGCTAAGGAGAATAGTCCTAGCTTCATCAATCTACCCTTGTAATTCAAGTTTACCATCTCCAGAACCATCCTTATAGTTTTTTTTTCCCCCTACATTCTCTCCAATGCTGAATGCTTCAAGAATATTAAGGAGTACCTTGTAAATGCATAAAGTGCATGGATTTAGAACTCCTTAGGGTCTCAGGCCTCATGGCATTGGGAATTAAAATTAGTGGAAGAGAATTGACAGGAGCAATATAAAGCAAGGCCCAGAATAGTGAGGTTTCCCTCTAGAGGAGAAGCAACAAGTCTTTCGTCCAGAGCCTGGGGCAGATTAAAATTGACTGCCCCACACAAGATATATGATGTGACAAGTACACTGGACTAATGTTTGTGACTTCCACTCAGCACCTTGGACTCTAGGTTCATACTGATGTTGTACAATAGGGGCCCACCTGCGTAACCAAGCACAAATTCTGACATGAATGCCTTTGAAAAATACCAGGCTGATTTGCAGCAATAAAGCTGTCTGAGTAATTTAACACCATTTCAGCTCCTGAGCAACTTGGCAGCATTGCTTTTATTTCTCAAACTCTAAGATACGGCCCTAACTGAATTGATGCCAAATGAAAATATCTAAATTAAGTGATCCTGCCTTGACCCTGAATACTTTAGCATTGTCAGAGATGAGAAGAGAGTGGGATCTACCTGATCTGGCAGACATAGAAGACTCCATGGCATTATTTATAAAAAAATCAGGGGAGTTATCCCTAATTTCCTGGTCAATACATATCCCTCAATTAACATCACATAAATGATTATGTTGTCATTATCAATTGCTGTTTGCAAGTTTACAGATTGCAAGTTGACTATGCTTACTGCATTACAACTTTAGCTGCACTTCAGAAGTGTTTAATTGGCTAGAAAGCAATTTGAGATGTCCGGTGTTAAGACAACTACTTTATAAGTGTAAGCCTTTCCACTTTTTCAGGCTCTCCTGCAGTTGACAAAATTCTCTAGGAATGGGAAGGTTTCGAATTGCTGAGCTGCTTTATTACATATCAAGTTGGGCATTCAGAGTCATGCTTCTGAATCGTGATAGATTGAGAAAAGGGAAGATGCAACAAGACATTAGTGTCCTTGAATACCAGTCGCTGAAAGTAAGCATTCAGGTGCAGCAGGTAGTGAAGAAGGCAAATGGGGAGAGGATTCAGGTACAGGAGCAGGAAGGTCTTACTACAATTGTGCAGGACCTTAGTGAGAGTACAGCTGGAGTATTGTGTGCAGTTTTGGTCTCCTTATCTGAGGAAGGAAGTTCTGGCTATGGAGGTAGTGCGTCGAAGGTATACCAGATTGATTGAGATGGCAGAACGAGCATAGAGAGAGACAACCCCACCCGAGGCCAAGCACTTCAACTCCCCCTCCCACTCCCTAAGGTCATGCAGGTCCTTGGCCTCCTCCATCGCCACTCCCCAATCACCTGACGCCTGGAGGAAGAATGCCTCATCTTCCACCTCGGGACCCTCCAACCCCATGGCATCAATGTGGATTTCACCAGTTTCCTCAATTCCCCTCCCCCCCATCTTATCCCAGACCTAACCTTCTAACTCTGCATCACCCTCATGACCTGTCCTACCTGTCCATCTTCCTTCCCATCTATCCACTCCACCCTCCCCTCTGACCTATCACCATTACCCCCACCTCCATCTACCTATCACATTCTCAGGTACCTTCCCCCCAGCCCCATCCCCCTCCCATTTATCTCACCCCCTCAGCTCACAGCATCAATCCTGAAGAAGGGCCTTTGCTCAAAAGGTAAATTCTCTTGCTCCTCGGATGCTGCCTGATCTGCTGTGCTTTTCCAGCACCTCGCTCGTGACCCTAATCTCCAGCATCTTCTGTCCTCACGTTCGCCTAAGGATACAGGGTAGGTCATTTAGATAAGACCATAAGGTCATACAGAATAGGAGCAGGAGTAGGATGTTCGACCCCTCAAGCCTGTTCCACCATTCAATACTGGCTGATCTGACATTCCTCAGGTCCATTTTCCTGCCTTTTCCCCATAACTGTTCATTCCCCTAATGATCAAGAATCTACCTCAGTCTTAAGTATACACAAGGACTCTGAGCCCACAGCTCTCTGTGGCAAGGAGTCACAATCCTCTGACAGAAGAAATTCCAATTTATCTCAATCTTAAATTGCTTCTCCTTTATTTTGAGACTATGTCCTCTGCTTTGAGACTCCCATGAGGGGGAACATCCTCTCAGGATTTACCCTGTCAAGCCCCTTCAGAATCCTATAAATTTCATTGAAACCACCTAAACTACAGTGAGTCCAATCCCAATCTGTTAAGCCTTTGCTCATAAGACAATCCCCGCAACCAGGGATCATCCCAGTGAATAATCCCTGATCTGCCTACAATGAAATGATATCTTTCCTTAAATAAGGGGACCAAAATTGTTACAGTACCCCAGATATGATCTCACCAGGATTTTGTACAGTTACAGTTAGACTGCACCTGAATGCTAACTTTGTGTTTCATATACAAGTACCACTAAGTGCCTTTGTGTTACAGCTTTCTGCAGTTTTTCTCCATTTAAAAACTACTCTGTTCTTATTCTCCCCCTTGCAAAATCAACGACTTCACATTTTCCCACATTATAGTCCACTTGCCCACTTAATTAACATAGAACATAGAACATAGAAAAATACAGCGCAGTACAGGCCCTTCGGACCTCGATGTTGCACCGACCGAAGCCTACCTAATCTACACTAGCCCAATAACCTCTATATGCTTGTCCAATGCCCGCTTGAATGACCATAAAGAGGGAGAGTCCACCACTGATACTGGCAGGGCATTCCATGAACTCACAACCTGCTGAGTAAAGAATCTACCCCTAACATCTGTCCTATACCAACCTCCCCTTAATTTAAAGCTGTGTCCCCTAGTAACAGCTGACTCCATATGCTGAAAAAAGTTCTCACTGTCAACCCTATCTAAACCCCTAATCATCTTGTACACCTCTATCAAATCTCCCCTAAACCTTCTTTTCTCCAATGAGAACAGCCCCAAGTGCCTCAGCCTTTCCTCATACGATCTTCCTACCATGCCAGGCAACATCCTGGTAAACCTCCTCTGCACCCATTCCAGTGCCTCCACATCTTTCATATAGTATGGCGACCAAACCTGTACACAATACCCCAGATAAGGCCGCACCAGAGTCTTATACAACTGCAACATGACCTCAGGACTCCGGAACTCAATTCCTCTACCAATAAAGCCCAGTACGCCATATGCCTTCTTCACAGCACTATTTACCTGGGTGGCAACTTTCAGAGATCTGTGTACATGGACACCAAGATCCCTCTGCTCATCCACACTACCAAGTAGCCTACCATTAGCCCAGTAATCCATCTTCTTGTTACTCCTACCAAAGTGAATGACTTCACACTTAGCTACATTGAACTCCATTTGCCACCTTTCTGCCCAGCTCTGCAACTTATCTATATCCCGCTGTAACCTGCCACATCCTTCATTGTTGTCCACCACTCCACCGACTTTCGTATCATCTGCAAACTTGCTCACCCAGCCTTCAAGCCCCTCCTCCAGATCATTTATAAAAATGACAAACAGCAATGGTCCCAAAACAGATCCTTGTGGAACACCGCTAGTAACTGCACTCCAAGATGAACCTTTACCATCAACTACTACCCTCTGTCTCCTTCCAACCAGCCAATTCCTAATCCAAACCTCTAATGCACCCTCAATGCCATACCTCCGTAATTTTTGCAGTAGCCTACCATGGGGTACCTTATCGAATGCCTTGCTAAAATCCATATACACCACATCTACTGCTTTACCCTCGTCCACTTCCTTAGTCACCTTCTCAAAGAACTCAATAAGGTTTGTGAGGCACAACCTGCCCTTCACAAAACCATGCTGACTATCCTTGATCACATTATTCCTATCCAGATGTTCATAAATCCTATCCCTTACAATTGTCTCGAAGACTTTGCCCACAACAGAAGTGAGACTCACTGGCCTATAGTTACTAGGGCTGTCCCTACTCCCCTTCTTGAACAAGGGGACCACATTCGCTATCCTCCAGTCTTCTGGCACTATTCCTGTAGACAACGACGACATAAAAATCAAGGCCAATGGCTCCGCTATCTCCTCCCTAGCTTCCCAGAGGATCCTAGGATAAATGCCATCAGGCCCAGGGGACTTATCTATTTTCACCCTTTCCAGTATTCCCCAGACCTCTTCCCTACATACCTCAAAGCTATCCGTTCTAATCCCTTGTGACTCAATATTCACATCAGCAACAACGTCCTGTTCCTGAGTGAATACTGACGAAAAGTTTTGATTTAGTGTCTCTCCAATCTCCTCTGCCTCCACGCACAACTTCCCACTACTATCCTTCTGGACCGATACCTACCCTAGTCATCCTTTTATTCCTGACATACCTATAGAAACCTATCAATATCTCTCCATAAATTATTTGTACCTGTTTGCAACTTGTCCTTCTACCTATTTTTGTATCCTCTGCATATGTGGCTTCCTTCCTCCAAGTCATTAATATGTATTGTAAACAATTACAGCCCCAACATCGATCCCTGTGGAACTCCCCTGATGGCAGATTGCCAATCTGAAAAAAATCCCTTTTGTCCCCACTTCCTGTTTCCGGCTCAGTACCCAGTTTTATATCCACACCAATATTCTACCTCCAACATCATCGGGTCTTATCTTATGACGTAACCTTTTATGAGATACCTTGTTGAACACCTTCTAGAAGTCTAAATAAACACATTGACTGGTTCTGCTGTGGTTGAGACTTCCTCTAAAAAGACCAGTAAATTTGTGGACATGATTTGCCTTTCATGAAGCCATGTTGATTCTGGTAGATTAGATTATAATTTTTTAAAATGTTCTGTTAATAGTTCTACAATAATTGATTCCAACATTTTTCCAACAGTAGACATTAAACTAATTAGCCTACCACTTTTGCCTCTCTTTTTGAATAAGGTGTCACATTGACAGTTTTCAAATCCTCCAGTACTTTTCCAGAATCCATGGACTTTTGGAAAATTACAACCTATGCATGCCCTATCTCTGTAGTTTCTCTCTTTGGATGTAAGCCACTAGGGTCAGGGGTCCTATCTGCCTGTAGCCCCATTAGTTTATTTAATACTACTTCTCTAATGATGGTGATGATGATGATGAGGCAGGTTCGATCTTTGGTATTAGTGGAAAGTATCTGTTTAGCTTCTCTGCTATTTCTTTGTTCCTGATAACTATTTCCCCAGGCTAATTTTCTAAGGGTCCTATGTTTATTTTGACCCCTCTTCCTTTAAATATTTAAATAAGCTCTTGTTCTCAGTTTTTATATTGTTAAATTTGTTCACCCACAGAGTAGTGAGCTTGTGGATTTTCTGTCACAAAAAGCAGTTGAAACCCAAACATTGAGTGTTTTCACAAATGAGTTAGGTATAGGGCTAAAGGGATCAAAGGGTATGAGGGGAATACAGAAACAGGGTATTGATTTGGAAGACCAACCATGATCATGTTGATGGTGGAACAGGCTTGAAAGGCTAAATGGCCTAATTCCAGCTCCTATTTTCTGTTTCTCTGATCAAATTCACTTATTTAATTTGGCAAAATGTATTTAATGGAACAGATCAAATACAGAGCATGACACAATACTATACACTAATGATTTTGTAAGAGGTATTCAAATTGTTCCAGCTAGATTTCTGACTTCTGAACCTGCCTCATCATCATCATCACCATTGGTGGTCCCTCGCAGACAGGGATAACTCCAACTCTCAGGGTGAGTCCATAGGTGTCTGTCCAGACTGATGCAGCTTCCACAGGCTCCAGTACACTTGAGGCAGAAGGTGGTTGTGGGAAAGTGTGGGTGGGGCATTGGTGTGGCAGCAGGCTCCTTACGCTATTTTCCCCTGGCTTCTGCTTTTTCCCAATGGCAACTCTTGAATTACTAGATGTCTTCCCGGATGCTGCTCCTCCACTTTGGCCAGTCTTGGGCGAGTGATTCCCAGGTATCTGTGGGAATGCCACACTCTACCAGTGAGGCTTTGAGGGTATCACTGAAACACTTCCTCTGTCCACCTGGAGCTCACCTGTTGTTTCGAAACTGGGAGTAGAGCACCTGCTTGGGGAGTCTTATGTTGGTCATGTCGATGACATACCCAGCCCATCACAGCCAATCAAGGGTGGCCAGTGCTCGATCCTGAGGATGTTGGCCTGATGAAGGACAAGGATGTTGGTGGATCTTTCTTCCCAACAGTTTCACAGGATCTTGCACAGGCAGTGTTGTTGAAATTGCTTTAGTGCCTTGAAGTGTCTGCTGTCGACTGTCCGTGCCTCACAGCCATACTGGAGGGTGGGAATCACTACAACTCTGTAGATCATGAGTTTGGTGTTGGGTCTGATCTTGTGGCCAAAGACTGTACTAGCTCACTTTCAAGATGGTAGAGAAAACCTGGCCTATAACCATCTGAGCACACAACTGCCTGCCTGACCTCCCTTCCTTGCCTGCACCCTCTCAACTGACCTTTGCTCATATTCTGCTCGGCCTCTCCCACACACAGCTCCCAGGACCAAGGCCTGAGTATTGCTCCTCCCATCTCCTGGCTGCTGCCGAACAGGGTCTTTGGGCACTCAGAAAGGGCCCTAGTGTTGGCTGCACAGATCGGCCGTCGAAGCTCCTATTGCTTTTGCGGCTGCACTGACACTCCCCTACCCCAGTGTTTATATAACCCCTAGTAATTTTATAACAACCCTTCCAGCCTTGTGTTTATATAATCCCCAGTAATTTTATAACAGCCCCTCCAGCCCAGTGTTCATATAATCCCCAGTAATTTTATAACAACCCCTTAAACCCAGTGATTATATAATCCCCAGTAATTTTATAACAGCCCCTCCAGTCCAGTGTTGATATAATCCCCTGTAATTTTATAACAACCCCTCCAGCCTAATGTTTATATAATACCAGTAATTTTATAACAACAACTCCAGCCCAATGTTTAAATACCCCCGGTAAATTTATAACAACCCCTCCAGTCCAGTGATTGTATAATCTCCAGTAATCTTATAACAACAACTCCAGCCCAGTGTTTATATACCCACAGTAATTTTACAACAACCCCTCCAGCACAGTGATTATGGAATCCCCAGTAATTTTATAACAAACGCCCCAGCTCAGTGTTTTTATAGCTCCCAATAATTTTATAACACCCTCCCATGCCATGTTTATATAAATGCCTAGTAATTTTATAATAAACCTCTCAACCCAGTGTTCTTATCTCCCCCCAAGCTCAGTAATTTTGAACCTGCCTCAGCAAAAGCACTCTCAACCTTTAACAGAAGCTAACAATGCACATGGGTGTTGACCAGACCAACTGTTAACCAAACACCTATCTTGTACTTTATATGAGCTTAATATCATTCAACAGGATTCCATCTATGGTAAGAAAGGTTTGTTTGAGAAGTTTGAGATGAGCTAATGCCCCCCTTATTATTTCTGGTCAATCTGGGTAATATTATCCATGTCTGGTTCTAACACCTTTTTGCAATTGCCTGCAATTTATGACCTTCTTTATTAAACTTGTGCAAATTCACTGTGCGTTTTAGAACATGTCAACTAAAAATACACTTTTATTTTCCATGGAAAGCCAATAAAATAGTGAAATGTGATAAATGTGTTACAAAATTTGATCCAAGCCAATTTATTGGATGCAAGCCCATTTAAAATAACACTGAAGGGAATTTTAACTTATTAATTTTAAAATAAAGATGGAATTCATCAATTCTATTTATTTTCTTAAAAATCGTCAACATAGACTTAATTCTTCTCTATTTATGGAATTTATTATCATACAGTCATTTATATTCACAATAATGATCTTACGTATATAACTACAATGATCTACGTGAAATTTCACTTGTACATTTTATAACTGCCTTTCTGTTATAAGCAAATTTATATAAATTATATATTGAAACCTCTTTGAGGAGTCAAGCAAAAACAATGGACAGTACTTACATTTCCATTCAAAACTGCAGCCTATTTCTTGCAGTGAACACTTGAATGTTTTTGTGGATTTACTGGGGATATTCAACAGCCCCTGACTAATAATAGAACGGAGGTCAGTTCTTAAGGTGCTGACCATTCTATGATTATTCAAAACTATGTGCATGCTCTAAAATAGAAAACAAAACATGAATATGTTTCAAATGAAAACAAAGAGAATCACTATACATTATGTGTGTAGTTTCATTTGCTGTTGTACTTTTGATCAATAATATTGCTTTCTTCAAAGTTTTAGGTGAAGATTAAGTCAACAAGGTATGCACAATCAGCCAGCTTGGTATTTGAAAGGAATTCTTCTTGAAGATCTTGTCCAAAATTGGGTGGGATGGAAATAGAGAATGTCTTGAAAGATAAGCATTAAGGCTGGCTGACTGAAATGTTCATTGGCTGACTGAAATTTCACTCTCCCTGTTAGGATTGCCAGTTCACATTCTGTCCACTGTTCCAACATGTGACTTGCTCATTGCCTATAATTTTTGGTAGATTCACATACTCCCACTTCCCAAAATCACAGTGCAGGTGGTAGTAGATCCTACAAAGCAGCAGGGAATACTCTGAGCAGAAGACTGTTGTAGTAATCTAGCCAAAAAGTGTGGTGCTGGAAAAGCACAGCCAGTCAGGCAACATCCGAGGAGCAGGAGAGTCAACGTTTTGAGCATAAGCTCTTCATGAGTTGTAGTAATCTCCCTGATGGTTCAGACTTATTTGATAAGGCCTTGGTGACAGGTCTTGTTTCGACTTTTAAGGAATTTCTTCTCTTTTGAGTCTCTCATTGGTGTATGTTGTAATACATTGGCATAGAACAAGGAATGGCTAGCTCCAAGGAAACAGTGAATTTGGATAAGTTGATCATTTTGGGTTGGCAAGCTGTAGCCAGTGAACTGCCACAGGCAACAATGCTGGGGCTTCAGTCCTATTTTTAATCTGTACAACATAATTTTTTTATTCATTTGTGGGATGTGGCCATCGTTGCCTGGCCAGCATTTATTGCCCATCCCTATCTGCGCGTGAGAAAGTGGTGTTGAGCTGCCTTTTTGAACTGTTGCAATCTACGTGCTATAGGTTGACCCACAATTCCATTAGGGAGGGAATTCCAGAATTTTAACCTGATAACAGTGAAGGAACAGTGCTATATTTCCAAGTCTGGATGGTGAATAGCTTGAAGTAGAACTTGCAGGTGGTGGTACTAGATATCATCTCTCTAATTGACTTGGATGAAAGTCATATATGAACGAAGATGAATATATGGTTGCTAAATTTTTTTACATATCAATAATAGGTAGGAAAGTAAATTGTGAGGATGGCATATGCGTTTACAAAGGGACTTAGGTTAAATAAGTGGGCAATAAATTCGTACATGATGTATAATGTGGGAAAATATGAACTGGTCTACTTTGGGCAGGAAGAAGAGAAAGCAGTAAATTATTCAAGTGGAAACATATTGCATAATTCAGTGGTATAGGAAATATGAGTATCCTGCTACATGAATCACAAAAATGTAATATGTAGGCATAGCAAGTAATTAGGAAGTCAAATCAAATATTTTCATTTGTTGCAAAGGGAGTGGATTATAAAAGGAAGGAAATTTTCTACAATTGTATATGGTGTTGGTGAGACCACATCTACAATATCAATTACAGATATGGCCTCCTCACATGAGGAAGGACATAATAACGTAACAAGCAGTTCAGAAAAGATTGTCTCAGTTGGGTCCTGAGATGGAGGAGTTATCTCATGAGGAAAGAGTGGACAAGTTGGGCCTGCATACTTTGATGTTAAGTAATGTGAGTGGTGATCTTATTGAAAAATGTGAGATCCTCAGGGGAATTGACAGAGTGGATATTGAATGAATGTTCCCTTCTGGGAAAGACTAGAACTAGGGTTTAAACGTAAGAGGTCTCCTATTTACAATTAAGATGTGAAAATTTATTTTCTGTCTTGATCTGGGGAATTATCTTACTCATAGAGAGCAGTGACAGCAAGACCATTGAAAGCCTTAAAGGCTGAGATAGGTAAATTGCTGATTGACAAGGGAGCCAAAGGATATAGGGAGTAGTTAGGAAAGTGGAGTTGAGGCCACAATCAGATCACCATGACCTTATTGAATAGTGGAGCAGCTTGAGGGACCAAATAGCTTACTCCTGTTCCTATTCTGTTTGTATGGATAGTCCTGCCAAAATAGCTCTCAAAACAGAAAAATCCATGACTCAGTGTCATCATGGTTTCACATAAAATTAATCACAGAGGATTTTGATCAGTTGTGAACTTAAACCTCAGTAACGATTTAGACTAAACTTACAGCAAAGTAAGATATATCATAGTTTGTGTTCTTAAAATCTGGAGCTTTACAATTGTCATATATTCAATCACCAGTAACTTCTGGAGACAAATACTGGTAGAAAGTAAAAGTAAATATTCCATACTGGGGAGACTTGCAGGAGCAATAGGGTTGCCATTGAAGGGGATTTCAATTTTCCTAACATAGACTGGCACTGCCAGAGCATTCAGTTAGAATCCCTACAATGTGGAAACAGGCTCTTTGGCCCAACAAGTTTACACCAACCCTCTGAAGAATCACCCACCCAGACCTATTCCCCTACATTTACCCCTGACTAATGCACCTAACCGACACAAACATGAACACCATGGGCAATTCATCTAACCTATGCACGTAAGGAGAATGAGAGGAAACCCACGCAGATACAGGGAGAATGTGCAAACTCCACACATACAGTCACCCGAGGCTGGAATCGAACCTGGGTCCCTGGTGCTGTGAGGCAGCAGTGCTAACCACTGAGCCAACGTGCCACCCAAAGGACTTAGATGGGGTGGAAATTGTTAAGTGCATTCAGAAAAGTTTCTCAAGCAGTGTACAGAGGGTGTTACTCGGGAAGGGGCAAAACTCGACCTACTCTTGGGAAATAGGGCAGGACAGGTGACGTAGGTGACAGTGGAGGGAGCACTTTGGGACCGGTGACCATAGATCTATTAATTTTAACATAGTTATAGAAAGGGACAAAACTGGTCCACAGGTTCACGGTCTAAATTGGGTGAAGGCTAATTTTGATGGAATTAGACAGGTGTGTGCAGGGGTTGATTGGACGAGTTTGATGGCAAAGGGACCTCTGGCAAGTGGGAGGCCTTTAAAAGTGAGATAACTAGAATTCAAGGTCCATATGTTCCTGTGAGGGTGAAAGGCAAGGTTGACAGGAATAGGGAGCCCTGGATGACAAGAGATATTGAGGCTGTGACTAGAAAAAAGGAGGCATGGCGTAGGCACAGGCAGCTGGGATCAAGGGAATCCCTGAAGGTATATAGGGTATACAGGACTTTACTGAAGAAGGAGATCAGGAGGGTAAAAAGGGGGGACAAGATATCCTTGGCTGAGGAGATTAGGATGAATCCAAAGAGGTTCTTTAAATATATGAAAGGAAAAAAGAAAAACCAAAGAGAGAATAGGACACCTCAAGGACCAAAGTGGACATGTATGTGTAGAACTGCAGGAGATGGGCGAGGTCCTCAATGAAAATTTCTCCTGTGTTTACCATAGAGAAAGACATGAAGACTTGGGGAAGTTAGTGGTCATATCTCGGGGACAGCCCATATCACAGTAGAGGAGGTATTGGATGTGTTAGAATGTATGAAGGTGGAGAAATTTCCTGGGACTGACCAGATATAAGAGGCTAGAGAAGAAATTGCGGGGGCCTATGCTGATATTTTAACATCATTGTTAGTAACGGATGAGGTCCCGGAAGACTGGACAGTTGTGAATGTTGTGCCCTTATTGAAGAAGGGCTGTAAAGAAAAGTCTAGGAACTATAGACCATTAAGCCTAGCATCTGTGGTAGGTAAGTTACTTGAGAAGATTCTAAGAAATAAGATATACATGCAATTGGAAGGACAGAGTCTGATTAGGAATAGTCTTAGGAATGGCTTTGTGCATGGGAGACCATGCCTCACAAATTTGTTAGAATTCTTTGATGAAGTGACCAGGAATGTTGACGAGGGCAGGGCGGTTGACATGGTCTATATGGATTTCAGTAAGGCCTTTGATAAGTTTTGATTTGGTAGGCTGCTCTGGAAGGTTAGATCGCATGGAATCCAGGGTGACATGACAAATTGAAATCACAGTTGGTTTGAAGGTAGGAAGCAGAGGGCAATAGTGGAAGGATGCTTGTTGGACTGGAGGCCTGTGACTAGTGAAATGCTTCAGGGGTTGGCACTGGGCCCATTACTGTTTTTTTTATCTGTATCAATGATTTGTATGAGAATATACAAGGCATGATTAGTAAGTTTGCAGATGACACTAAAATAGGAGATATTGTGGACAGTGAGGAAGGTGATCAGAAAGTGCAGCAGGAACTTGATCAGCTGGGGAATTGGGTCGAGAAATGGCAAATGGAATCTAATACAGATATGGTGTTTTATGGTGAATAGTAGGGCCTTAAGTAGTATAGTAGAACAGAGAGATCTGGGAGTTCAGGTGCATGGTTCTCTGAAAATGGAATCACAGTTAGACAGGGCAGTGAAGAAGGCTTTTGGCACACTGGCCTTCATCATTCAGGGCACTGAGTATAGAAATTGGGAAGTTGTGTTGCAGTTATACCAGGTGTTGGTGAGGCTGCACTTGGAGTATTGTGTTCAGTTTTAGTCACGTTGCGACAGGAAGGATGTTATTAAACTGGAAAGAGTGCAGAAAGAATATTACAAGGATATTGCCAGGACTCAGGGTTTGAGTTATTGAGAGAGGTTGGACAAACTAGGACTTTTTTCTTTAGAGCATAGGAGACTGAGGGGAGATCTTATAGAAGTGTATAAAATCATGAGAGGCATGGATAGCGTGAATGCAATCAGTCTTTTTCCCAAAATTGGACAATTAAGGACTAGAGGGCATCAGTTTAAGGTTAGAGGGCAAAGAATAAAAAGGAACCCGAGGGGCAACTTTTTTTTATACAGAGGGTGGTATGCATGTGGAATGAGCTGCCAGTGGAACAATAACAACACTTAAAATACATAGATAGGAAAGATTTAGAAGGATATGGGCCAAGTGCAGGGAAATGGGTTTAGCATTGATGGACATTTTGGTCGGTTTGGACGGTTTGGGCCAAAGGGCCTGGCTCTGTGCTGGAGGACTCTATGACTCTATTGATAAATACATTCAAATTAAACATACTGGAGCTTAGTTGATATTTTCTGACAATAGGCACAGGAATCATGATGCATGATTAACACATACGGTTGATTGCAATGCAGGCAGTATGTCAATTCTGAATGACTTCTCTATCCAGACACTGTTCTAACAATGCTGTTGGTTGGCTGGAAGTGCAAAGTGTGTGACGACCACCACTTAAGATTAACCTGCATTGCTTAAAGAGGAGTTATATTCTGGCTGGAACAGAACAGATACTGGCACTTGTAGGCAACAAGAATCTAGTCTGAGAATGAGTAAGGACTAGCAAAACAGGTATAGTGGGCTTCAGTGTTTAAAAAACTTACACTGAAGTGAAGAAGACTCAAGATGGCTCCTATCTGGAAAGGAAGCACACAGTCCAAAGTTGGTGCAGATAACCATGGAGTCAATGTCAGGAATCAAGCTGTGAAAACATTGAGATAGTACTGCAGGAGTTTAAAAACCTCTGATGGTCATCATGTTGAGACGTAGAATCATTGAGATGTACGGCACGGAAACAGATCCTTCGTTCCAACTTGTCCATGCCGACCAGATATCCTAAATTAGTCTAGTACCTTTTGCCAGCACATGGTCCATATCCCTCTAAAACCTTGCTATTCGTATACCAATCCAGATGCCTTTTAAATGTTGTAATTGTACCAGCCTCCACCAATTCCTCTGACAGTTCATCCCCGACACACACTACACTTTGCACGAAAAGGTTGCCCCTTAGGTCCCTTTTAAATCTTTCCATTCTCACCCTAAACCTATGTCCTCTAGTTCTGGACTCCCCCACCTGGGGAAAAGACCTTGTCTATTTACCTTATCCATGCCCCTGATGATCTTCAAATGCCATTTCCTTCAAAATAGTTGCTCAAAACGTTTGTCCTGACACTTCTATGTTGGTTTTCCATTGGCAACAACTTACCTGTGCCACTTCACCTTCTCCCCATAGCCATGAACACAAACTAATTCCTTATTGAAAGCCTTGATCAAACCTACCACAATCATTTTGTCAGTAGACAGGCAGGAGGCTGGAAGAACACAACAAGTTAGGCAGCATCAGGATGTGCAGAAGTCGACGTTTCGACTTCTCTAGGACTGGGTGTGGGGTATGGGGGGAGCTGCAGATAAAAGGGGAGGTGGGGCCAGGTGGTGAAGAAGGGATAAATGAAGGCAGGTAGAGGGTACGATCTGGTTGGTCAATAGGAGGAATAAATCCGGTTGATGGCAGAGAGCAGTGGCAGGGAGGGTGAGGGCCTGGGAAGGGAGTCGGGGGTTGAGGAGAGAGGTTATTTGAAATCAGAGAACTCAATATTGACTCCTCCGAGCTGTAGGCTGTCTAGGCGGAAGATAAAGTGTTGTTCATCCAATAGGCACTGTGGTTTCATTTGGCAATGGAGGAGGCCAAGGATGGTCATGTCAGAAAGGGAGTGGTTGGGAAATTGAAATGGGCGGTGAACCATTCCCTAAATTTATGTTTGGTCTCCCCGATGTAGAGAAGACCATATCGGGAGCACCCGATACAGTAAACTAGGTTGGAAGAGAGGCAGATGAACCTCTGTCTCACCTGGAAGGACTGTGTGGGGCCTGGATGGAGGTGAGTTTTGCATCTCTGATTTTGTATCTTTTCTAGTTGCAGGGGAAGATACCTAGGGGTTCAGTGGTGGGCTGGCATGAATCAAGGACTGTCAGTGGAATGGTCCTTGCAGAAGGCAGATAAGGGTGGGGAGGGGAAGATGTTCTTGGTGGTGGGGTCTATTTGGAGTTGGCAGATGTGTTGTGAGGATGATTTGTTAGATGTGGAGACTGGTGGGGTGGTAGGTGAGGACAAGGGGGACTCTGTCTTTATTGCATTGGCAGGAGGGGTTTTAGAGTGGTGGAACAGGGAATGGAGGTGGTGCGGTGGAGGCTGTCTGGATGACGGAGGGAGGAAAAGCACGTTGTTCAAAATAGATGGACATCTGGGATGCTTGGGAGTAGAATGTCTCCTTGTCAGAGTAGATGCAGTGGAGGTGGGGGAATTGGGAGAATGGGATGGAGTTCTTGCTAGATAGTGGGTGGGAGGAGGTGTAGTCCAGGTAGTAATGGGAGTCTGTATGTTTGTAGTAGATGTCTGTCTGGAGGCTGTCGCTGAAGATGGAAATGGTGAGGTCAAGAAAAAAGAGGGAGGTGTCCGAGATAGACCAAGTGAATTTGAGAGTAGGGTAGAAATTGTGGGCAAAGTCGATGAACTGCTTCAGTTCAGCCTGGGTGCAGGATGCTGCACTCTATGCCTGTCCAGACGAACTACTCTACAATCATTCTGTAAGCAGTGCATCTAGATCCTAATCACTGTCTGTGTGCAAAAAGAGATTTCTTTCATGTTGCCATTAAACCTTTTGCCAACCACCAACCACCTTAAATTCATGCCGTTCTTGTTCTTGAGCCTTCCACAATTAGGAATAGATTCACGAAATTAATATTTTGCTCTGGAGGACACTTGTACCATTCCTAGGAGTAACAGGTATGTAAAGTATGTTAAAGAAAGGGAGGAACTCAGAACAACTATGATCACTGGAGAAAAAGTATTGAGCAAACTATTGAGATTGAAGGCAGACAAGACCTCTGGGCTTGATGGTCTACATTCTATGTTCAGAAAGGAAGTGTCAGCAGAGATAATGGATCCATTGGTTAGAACATTCTAAAATGCCTCAGATGTGGGAAAGGTTCCAGTGGATTGGAAAGATGCTAATATAGTGCCTTTATTTAAAAAGGAGGGATGTAAAAGGTAGGACACTACAAAACAATGAGTTTAAAATGTGTCATTGGGAAATTGTTGGAATCCATTCATAAGGAAGTCATAACAGTATATTTGTAAAGTCAAAACACAATCCATCAGAATCATGATTTTATGGAGAGTAAATCAGGTTTCACTAATTTCCAAAGTTCGTCAAAAATGTAACAAACAATATGGATAATGGGGATCCTGTCGATACAGGATGTCTAAACTTCCAGAAGGCTTTTGATAATGTGTCATCCAAAAGATGTCATGTAAAGCATTAACAGTAAAGATGGAAATGACATCTTCAGTGATGTCAGATCATGTACCACCAGAGGCTTAGAGGAAGATTCTAGATGATGCTTTGAGTAAGCTATTCCTTAGTTTACTTGTATTTACTTGTATATAGTTAAGAAATGTTGCCAAATTCCAACAACCTGTTAAATACATCCCAGGAGTCCTTGTCAGCTTATTTCAACCTAGACAGGCCTCTTTTGTTTGGGCTGTACATGAAAAACCCTTCTCAATGCAATACTAGGAAACACAACCCAATTCCCCACTCACTAACAAGCAGTAAAAATCTATAGTGCACTTTGTTGGGATGCTTTAATAAGGCTACCACTATTAGAAATTGGATGGTTATTTATTTATTTGCTAGGAGTTAGCAATACAATATGTAAATAAAAAGGAAGAAGAAAATGTGACAAAAAAGCAAGAGATTAAATAATATTAAATGATTATCATGACATGAAACTAATTTTATATTTAATGCATCTATACTGACAAAGTATTCCCTGTATTATGTGAAGCTTACCTTTGCTAGGTTGCAAATACAAGTTCTTCTTCTCAGTCGATTGACAAACATATTTGCTGCTGAGAAATTTAAGAGTCATGTTAGATAAATGTTTGCATACAAAATAAAAAATAAATACATTATTCATCTAAAATGTATAAATCCATGTACCTCATCAGATTTTAAAAACAAGATAATGCTTTGACATGACATAATATAGCATTGTTTCTCAATATCTACTAATTTCAAGTGTTGGACTTTGTAATCTCTTTCTAGGCCACTTTTTTGTAGCTATGAATATTTTAAGATTTTCTAATAGTTATAGTACAGAAATGTAGATCAAATGAAGGTGACAACTTTAAAGAATTTGCCATGCACTTTTTCATAATAGGCTGTTTAAGACTTTTTCCTAATGGTAAATGGCTGCTGAATCACACATTGGTAGTTCTCCAGTGTACTACATAAATTGCAAAGGTGTGATTTAAGTTTAATGTTTTGTCAATAATAAAGCACAATTAAAAAAATGAGTAACATTATAAGTTAGATGCAGCATTTTATCAGTTTCTTTCATAATAATTTGACATTGCATATTAAAATAAAGTTTTATTATTAAAAGTGGAAAGGGATCATGGTATTTTGAAACAATAGTGATATTTCAAACAAGAATTGAGAGCTAATATAAGCAACTGAGAACTAAAAAAAATGGAACCTTTCTTTTGCTTAATAGAATGTGAACGACTGTATTTTGTGACAGATGGGCACAGGACAACACAACAATGTGGAAGTTTTAAAGGGGAAGAAAGATATTAAGGTTGGAACATTGGTTGGAGAAAAAGATAGGTTGAAAACTATTTTTTGAGAAGGAAGGTGGTGGAGAATTTGCAAGGAAGATGTCCAGTATTTGAGGAAGCAATCAACTTTAGACAGCTGACAATGCAGGAGAAATAATTGAATAGTCAGAAATTGAGAGATAAGGAAACCAGGGAAACGGAAGTGGGTATTATAAATTCCAGTCTTGCTATAGATATCCTGTAAGGAATAATGGAATGAATAACTCCCGTAAATAGTAGGACTGTCTAACATTTCTGGAAGTGACACTCATGTTAATAAACAGCGTATAAGATGAATTAAGGATTTGATAAACCTGATCTAGTAACCAGATTCCTAAATTAAATGGAGTTATTCCCAGAAGCCTATCTCTTAGTATGATCTTTCATAGACTGTTACAGTTTGACTATCCAGGTGAATCTGTATTAGACTTTCTAGCTGGATAATGAATTTTCCCTATGTATCAAGCAAATCCTTCCTTAATTTCTTTTAAATTATAGTGTTCACTTTGGACATTAGCTAATAATTCCTAAGAATGGTATGATTGACCTCATTTTTCCTCTATAATTCTTCCATTGGTTACAACAAATTTTTAATTTAACCAGGTCAGTGAAATGGCCAAATATGTCAATATTAGGCCATATCAGGCTCGGCATTTTGAACAAGGCAATCAGGTGTCTTTATTTAATGATACATAATTTATTGCCAAAACAAATGTATTCAAACAAATCTGTAGTGCAAAGATTATTGACAAAGAATAAAATAAAACCTAACTCACACACACGCGTGTGCGCAAGGATAAATCATGAGTTGTCATAAATGATGATCTCAAAGTTATTCTGCACACACATGAGGTCATGAACAGTATAACTCACTGTCTCCTTGTACCAATGGTGGACATGTGCTTCAAAGTGTACTTAACAGCCAGTAATAATCCCAGCATTTCCTTCTCCACAAGGAGGGTTCTCTTTTGGTATTGATTTAACTTTTCGGAGAAATATCACACTGGTTCTGTATACCTTTTATGTGGTATCTTATCAAATTCCTTCTGAAAATCCAGGTACAGTACATCAATAGTCTCCTCTTTGCCCACAGCATATGTTACTCCTTCAAAAAACTCCAATAAATTCTGTAAGCATGAACTTCCTTTCACAAAGTCATGCTACTCTTCCTGATCACCGTGAATGTTTCTAAGTGCCCAGCCATAAACTCTTTAATGATCAATTCTAACACCTTCCAGCTAACTGGATAGTAGGTTCCTGTTTTCTGCCTCCCTCTCTTTTTGAATAAAGGAGTTATATTTGCTATTTTGCAGTCAGATGGAAACTTTCCAGAATTTAGGGAATTTGGGAACATTAACACCACTACCTCATTAGTTAACTCATTTAAAAGCCTCAAGTGAAGTCCATCTAGATCTAGAGACTTGTGAGTCTGCAATTCCATCAGCTTGCTCAGTACTTCTTCCATTATGATTGTAATTTCACCAAGATCCTCTCTTTCATCCACCTTCTGATCTACAACTATAGCTGTAATGTTTTATAGTGAAGTTAGAATCAAAATATTTGTTCATTGAATCTACAATTTCTTATTATCCACTATTAACTTCATATTCTCACTCTGTGGCAGATCAACACTCACTTTGCATATACTTTTCCTTCTTAAGTATTTATAGAAACTTTTGGTATCTCTTTTTACATTTGCAGCTAGCTTCCTCTCATGCGCAAATTTACTTGTTCCAATTGACCTTTTAGTCATTCATACTTTGTATTCTGATTTGTACTGCTGGGTATTAAGAAGGTGTATAAGACAGGGAAATTCCAGCATCTTCAATATTCTGTTTGATATTGGATGGCACAGGCCCTGTGATGGACAGCCTCATGATGCTGGGCTCCATAAAACACAGGAATTGCAGGGTCTTTGTGCCCCACCAGCTCTGATTTGCTCTTTTCTGTTGTGGGTCAATTTATTCTCCATGATAGAGGGCAAAATGTCAGTAATCATGTTGCACTGAGTCTGGGTGATGTACCCGTGGCATAGTTGAATGGCTGAAGATATGCAGTAGGAAGTGAGAGGTCAGTATGAGGCTGACAGCATTAGTGGTGTGTGAGGGGGAGATGCAATTCCTGGTTTTTAGGTATAGGTTCTGACTGGAAGTATCATGCTACTGATTGAGTGAAAGAGGTATGGTGCATCAAGTAACTTAAAAGGCTAGTTCTGTGGTAGGTAAGGAGATAGAACATAGAACAGTACAGCACAGTACAGGACCATCGGCGCACGATTTGGTGTTGAGCACTTATTTTAATCTAAGATAAATCTAACCTACACACCCCTCAATTTACTGCTGTCCATGTACTTGTCCAGCAGTTGCTTAAATGTCCCGAATGTGGGGGGATCTAAGATGGCGGCAATCTGAGAAGATCACAGTGCAAAGCTTCGCATTGCAGCAGGAGCAGGATAGTCCTTTAACCCGCCCAACCCAGGTCACCAGGATTTGAACTTGGGGCGTTGGAAAGATTGTGGAGCCCCAAGAACATTTAAAAATTGACTTACCTGTATTTTCAGCTGTCCAGAAATGCCTAAAAAAGGAGGAGCATCTGAGGCTGGGCCTGCAGCTCAGCCTGCAGCAGCCTTGGAGCAGATTACTGTCCAGACCTGGTGAACCAGCTCTCGAAATCTCGCGAGATTTTGAGGAAACAGATTGAAGAGAAGCTGGCTCCAGTCTCTTTCATGCTGCAGAAGCATGAGCAGGAGCTGGGAGACCTGGAGAAGAGGACGGATGAAGTGGAGCACAGGGTCACAGTGGTGGAAGCTGATGCCAGTTCATTCAAGGAAGAGATCCAAGCCCTGAAGACGCAGGTTCGTAATTTGCGTGACCAAGTGGATGATCTTGAAAACAGGGGCAGGAGAAAAAACATTTAGATCATCGGTCTGCCTGAGGGTAAGGAAGGTGAGCGGCCTGCGGAATTTGTTGAAGATTGGCTTCCGAAATTCCTTGACTTTGAAACTGGCATGAGAGGATTGAAGATAGAGAGGGCTCACCGGGTCGCAGCATGGAGGTCGGGTCTGGGTCAACGCCCCTGTCCTTTCCTGGTGTGGTTCCAACATTACTGGGATAAGGAGAGAGTCATGGAGGCTTCCAGACTCCAGTGGAAGGATCCAAAGGCCCTAATTTATGAGGGGTCTAAGATCATGTTTTTTCAGGACATTTCAGCGGTGGTGATCCAGAAACGAAAATCGTATGATGGTGTCAAGAGAAGATTGAAGGAGCTTGGGATTCAGTACTCCCTGAGATATCCGGCAGTGCTTCGGATCACCTTAGATGGATCCATGCATCTCTTTGACACATCGGAGAAGGCAAGAGACTTTGTGGACAAACTAACCTAATTTAAACAATTGTAGTATGTATAAATATTGTTGCTTGGGTATGCATTTATCATTCTGTAAAAGGAATGGAGGAAATCTGGTTGGAGCTTTGTTTGTCCCCTTTTTTTTCCTCTATTGATAATAATTTGGTTCAAAATATGTCTGGTGGTGGTTAAGATGTACATTTCAAATTTCTAAGTTAGGACATACCAAAGGATGGGGGGTATTTATTCCCTTTTTTTAATAAAAGAATGTTTTTTTATTCATATTGATATTCTATGGGGTGTTTATTCTTTTTAGCTTGTGCTTGCGATGCGGCTCTAGTTGGGAGAAGTGAAGGTGGTTGAGATGGTTAGATGCCTATTTATGGGCAGTTCGGGATGGGTAGTTGCCCCCTCTGGGCAGGGGGTGAGGTCCCCTACTCAGCGCTACTGGCACTTTATATGTTTGTTTTCTGTTTTTTGTTGTTTTTTTATTTTTAATAATTTTGTATGTTTGTTAAATGTAGTGGTTTTAGTTTATGTAGTTTTTATATTTGGTGGACCATGCAACACTAGGGCTCAGCAATTTGTGGTTCGGGTTCCTCCTCTCTGGAATTTAAATGTAATTGCTGAAGTTTATGGCTAATGATTTGATTAAACGGTGTACCTGGAATATCAAGGGAGGTCACTCACCAATTAAGAGGAAGAAGGTACTCTTGAGTCTTAGAAAGGAGAAGGTGGATATTGCTTTGTTACAGGAGACACATTTAGATGACAAGGAGCATCTGAAATTACAGCAGAATGGTTTTGACCAAGTTTATTTTTCATAATTTAATACCAGAAGTAGGGGATTGGCTATATTGGTTAGGAAAAATCTCATTTAAATTGTTGGAATGTGTTAAAGACACATATGGGAGGTTTATAATTCTTAAAGCCTTGATAAATGGGGAAGAAAATGGCATTTTAAATGTTTATTGTCCCCCAGCTCATTCTCTTAAATTCTTGGTAGATGCTTTTTCTAAACTGATAAGTCTCAAGTTATAGGGGGAGATTTTAACTGCCTCATGGACCCCACAGTAGACAGGTTGCCTAAAGGTCCCTTTATACCCTCTTCACACACTAAACAGTTATTGGGTTTGTGTGGGGAATTAGGGTTGGTGGACGTTTGGAGGTGTCTCCACCCTACAGGTTGGGATTTCACGTTTTTCTCCAATCGACATAGATGTCACATGAGGATTGATTTTTTTCTGACCCCTGTGGTAACCCTGGATCTGGCGGCATCCTGTACGATTGGTAATATTGCCATCTCTGATCATGCTCCAGTGTAAAAATGGTTAAGATTAAGGATGTTACAGGGGATTCAAGGTACTGGCGAATGGACCCATTTATTCTCATGTACAGTAAGTTTGTGGAGTATTTCTCTAGGGAATTTCAGGTATTCCTAGACATCAACATAGGCTCGGTTGATAGCTCATCTGTTCTCTGGGAAACTGCCAAAGCTTATGCCAGGGGGTTGGTTATTTCATATTCCACCAGTAGGAAGCAGCAGAAGGGTGAGCAGCAACGTCTCCTTGAAGCATGGTTGAAGGCAGCGAAAAGGCCTATTTTGACAGACCCTCGTTGGTCAAACTACAGAGGATTACGGCACTACGGTCTACATTAAATTCCGTGCTCACACAGACAGCAAAGAAGGAGCTGGCTTTTGCAAAGCAAACGTTATACGAGCATGGTGACAAGCCAGGCAAATACTTAGCATACCTTGCTAGAAAGAGAAGTGACCCACAAACCATCATAGCGATTAGGGGAGGGTCTGGGAACCTAACATATGATTCTAAAAAGATTAATGTGGCATTCCAGAGATTCCACTCTAAGTTATATCAGTCTGAGAATTGTGAGGAGGGGCGGGCCAAAATGGAATCCTTTCTTAGAGGTCTGAAGCTCCTGTGTGTGACTCCCGAACAACAGTCCTTTCTCAATGCCCCATTATCAGAGCAAGAAGTGCAGGAAGCTGTGAGGCAGCTTCAGAATGGAAAGGCATCTGATCCTGAAGGACTTCCCAGTGAATTCTATAAGGAATTTATAAGTATACTGTCGGGCCTGATGCTGAATATGTTTAATGATTCATACAGTCATGATTGCCTCCCACCATCTCTGAGAGGGGCCAATATTTCACTTATCCTTAAAAAGGGGAAGGATCTGGAAGACTGTGCTTCATACAGGCCCATCTCGCTCTTAAATGTGGACTTTAAGAGCCTCTCTAAGGCTCTTGCGTTAAGGCAGGAGACTGTGTTACCCTCTATTATTAAAGAGGATCAGATGGGCTTCATAAAGGGTCGCATATCCTCCAAGAATGTTAGGAGGCTGCTTAACATAATTCAAGCATGCCAACAGCAGTCAATATAGGGATTGGTGATTTCTTTAGATGCAGAGAAGGCATTTGACCGAGTTGAGTGGCCGTACCTTTGAGGCTGTACCTTTTCTATACTCTAGACCGGTTTGGTCTGGGTGAAGTTTTCATAAGCTGGGTAAAGGTTCTCTACAGTGTTCCTCTCGAGGCGGTCATTACCAACGGGGTACGATCAAGCAATTTTAATATTTCTAGGGGCAGCCGGCAGGGCTGTCCCCTTTCACCATTACTTTTTACATTGGTGTTTGAACCGTTGGCAGAGGCCATTCGTGGGGATCTCAATATATCAGCTCCAGAAGTGGGGTCAAAATTACATAAGATCTCGCTGTATGCAGACGATGTTCTAATTTTCTTGACAAATCCAGCAGTCTCAGTGCCTTGCCTGATACAATGCATTCACGCATTTGGTGCTTTTTCAGGGTATAAGCTTAATTTTGCTAAATTAGAGGCAATGCCTTTGGATGGTCTTACGAAAGAGTTGGCTCTTGAGAGTGACTATAGATTCCCATTTAGGTGGTCACAAGGGGGTTTTGTGTATTTGGGCATATTCATTACTTCAGTTCTGGATTGGCTGTTCAAAGCCAATTTTACTCAATTATTTGAAAAAATTAAACAAGACCTCCAAAGATTGGATGCACTTCCAGTCTCATGGTTGGGTCGGATAGCGCTTATTAAGATGAATATTCTCCCTCGTTTGCTATACCCTATACGGATGCTCCCCCTGATTTTCAATAAACAAACACTCAGGAGACTGAACGTTGGTTCAGCTCCTTTATCTGGCACTGTAAACGGCCCCTCATTAAATTAGCCAAACTGCAGTTGCCTCATAGATTGGGGGGAGTAGACCTTCCGGACTGTGAATGTATGAGTGTTTTGTTTGGCCGGGCTGAGTTATTACTATTTATTTGTTTGTTGTTAGGTATTTATTTATTTAGTTAAATAGCTAGTTTAGGTTTTTTTAAAATTTTATACTCTATATATGTTTATACATTCATATAGGAGGGTGGGTTGGGGAATTTGTTTTTTATTATTTGTGTTTAGTTTTGTACTATTTTTGTACTGTTTTGAATTGCATTGTTTTGTATTTGTTGTAATATTTAAAAATCTATTTTTTCTTAATAAAAATATATTATAAAAAAATGAACCTAATGTGTCTGACTCTACTACCACTGTTGACAGTACATTCCATGCACCCACCACTCTCTGCGTAAAGAACCTACCTTTAATATCTCCCCTGTACCTTCCTCCAAACACCTTAAAATTATGACCCCTTGTGACAGCCATTTCTGCCTTGGGGAAAAGTCTCTGGCTATCTTCTCTCATTATCTTGTATGCTTCTATCAAGTCACCTCTCTTCCTTCTTCTCTCCAGTGTGGAAAGCCGGAGCTCACTCAACCTCACTTCATAAGACAAGCCCTCCAATCCAGGCAGCATCCTGGTAAATTCCTTTGCACCCTCTCTAAAACACCCACATCTTTCCTGGACACAGAACTCCAAGTGTAGTCTAACCAGGGTTTTATAGAGCTGCAGCAAAACCTCGCAGCTCTTAAACTCAATACCCCCGTTAATGAAAGCCAGAACGCCATACGCCTTCTTAACAACCCTATTAACTTGGGTGGCAACCTTGAGGGATCTATGTACATAGACCCCAAGACCCCGCTGTTCCTTCACACTGCCAAGAATCCTATCTTTAACCCTGTATTCAGCACTCAAATTTGATCTTTCAAAATGAATCCCTTCGCAATTGTCCAAGTTGAACTCCAACTACCACTTCTCAGCCCAGCTTTGCATCCTGTCAATGTCATGCTGTAGCCTACAATAGCCCTCGACACTAGCTACAGCACCACTGACCTTTGTGTCATTGGTAAATGTATTAATCCACCCTCCCACATTTTCATCCAAGTCATTTATAAAATCTACGAAGAGCAGAGGCCCAAGGACAGATCCCTGTGGGACACCACCTGTCACCAACCTTCAGGCAGAATACTTTCCATCCACTACCACTCGCTGTCTTCTTTCGGCCAGGCAATTGTTTATCTAGACAGCCAAATTTCCCTGTATCCCATACCTCCTAACTTTCTAAATGAGCCTACCTTGGGGAACCTTATCAAATGCCTTACTGAAATCCATATATACCACATCCATGGCTCAACCTTCATGAACCTGTCTCATCACGTCCCCAAAGAGCTCAATAAGGCTTGTGAGGCATGATCTGCTCCTCACAAAACCATGCTAACTATCTTTAATCAAACTATGTTTTTCTAAACAGTCATAAGTCCTATCTCTCAAAATCATTTCAAGTGCCTTGCTCACCACAGAAGTAAGACTGACTGGTCTTTAATTCTCAGGAATTTCCCTATTCCCTTGAAC
The DNA here is from genome assembly GCF_047496795.1 of Chiloscyllium punctatum. Classification (NCBI taxonomy): domain Eukaryota; kingdom Metazoa; phylum Chordata; class Chondrichthyes; order Orectolobiformes; family Hemiscylliidae; genus Chiloscyllium; species Chiloscyllium punctatum. The sequence continues at coordinate 59,171,846 of NC_092747.1, read as the reverse complement.
AGAAGAACAATATTCGTCTCCCTTCAATTATTAGTCCTCCCGTGGAGAATGAGGATGCAAAGATCATCACCAGTGGCGCAGCAATCTCATTCCACGCTTCCCGTAGTAACCCTGAATATATCTGGTCCAGTCCTGGGGACTTCTCTATCTTGACGCTTTCCAGAATTGAGCACATCCACTTCCTTAATATCAATCTGTTCAAGCTATTAACCTGGTCCACGGTTTTCTCATGATCAGCAAGGTCTCTCTCTCTCTAGTGAAAACTGAAGCAACAAATCATTTAGGGCCTCACCTACCTCTTCAGACTACAGGCACAAGTTCCCTCTACTGTCCCTGATTGGCCTACCCTCTCTCTGATCATTCTCTTATTCGTCACGTATGTGTGGAACACATTATGGTTTTCCCTAATCCTTCCCACCAAAGCCTTTTCATGGCCCCGCCTAGCTCTCCTCAGTCCATTTAGAGTTCTTTCCTAGCTACCTTGTAAACATCTAAAGCTGTGCCAGATGCTTGCTTCCTCAACCTTAAGTAAACTTCCTTCTACTTTCTGACAAGGAACTCCTCTGCTCTTGTCATCCAAAGCTCCTTCACCTTACCATTCCTTGCTTGTCTCAGTGGGATAAAGTTATCCAACACTCGCAACAAGTGCTCCTTAATCAGCCTCCACATTTCTGTTTTGCCTTTCCCGTAGAACAATTATTCCCAATTTATACTCCACAGCTCCTGTCAAATAGCAAGATAATTTCCCCTTCCCTAATTAAATATCTTCCATATTGTCTGCTCCTATCCCTCTCCATGGCTATGGTAAAGATGAGGAACTTGTGGTCACTATTAGCAAAATGCTCTCCTACATGAGGCATTAAATGAGAAGCTTAGCATCCAGGATTGTTGGCTTGTTGGCTATATTACAAGGTGTTCGAGGTGATATTCAATGAGACGGCCTGACAAGCTAGTGATGAAAGGATATTTCTCCTAATGGGCAAGCGAATGAAGGGAGACAGTTTAAACTTAGGGTTGTTGAACTTAAGATAGTGAAGAGAATTCTGTCCTCTCATAAGGTTGAGAGTCATATTTTTAGGATAGAGTTCGATAGAATTTTGATCAACAAGGGAGTCCAAGGTTGGGGATAGTCAGAATTGTGGAGTTTAGGCTCAATCTGATCAGCCATGATCTCAATGAATGAAGGAGTATGCTCAAGAGCCCAAAGGGTGCCTTCCTGACCCTAATTTGTATCTTCACATATATATCATGTGAACGTCCAATCACTCCCTATGAATATCATGTGACACCATGAAACCTCTCGAGTTACTGCTGTCATGTTGCCAGTCCCAGGCTTGAACAGCTGATCTTTCTGATCATTTTTCCCATTCCTTTCCCAGGATGGAATATCAGGATTTCCTGGTCCTGCCTCAGGACCATGGAATATCACCTCCCATCCACCTGCAACAATTGTGATTTGGACCGACATCCAACACTCTGTCCTAGGATTTTATTTTTTAATTATTTCCATTGCAACAATGGGTTTGCACAGATTTCCTTCAAGAATACAGGGTGCTTGTACCACTTTCCTGATGAAGGATTTATGCTTGAAATGTCAACTCTCCTGTTCCTCGGATGCTGCCTAACCGGCTGTGCTTTTCCATGACCACATTCTTTGACTCTGGTTGTACCACATGAATGGTACAGAGCACTGCACAGGCCATAGACAGCTTAGATAGCTGGGAAGCACTGCAGAGCCAGTCAGGCCCACATTACAATCATGCAGATGTAATGCTTACACAAACATTATACAGGGATAGTCACCATACCTTGGCCTATACAGGGCAGGTCTAAATTACAATTGCTGTGCCCAAAAACCATGTTTTAGTTGAATTACTTTTAAAAAGTCAACAGAACAATCTAATTCCTTTCCCAATTCTTTTGGTAGAAAAACAGTTTTTAAAAATCCTTGAAACACGACTATGGATCTTTTTGAAGAAATGAGTCTAGAGATGACAAACCATGGATTGGTACGGTGGCTCACTGGTTAGCACTACTGCCTCACAGCACCAGGGACCCAGATTCAATTCTACCCTCGGATGATTGTCTGTGTGGAGTTCGCACATTCTTCCTGTGTCTGCGTGAGTTTCCTCCGGGTGCCCCGATTTCTTCCCACAATCCAAAGATGTGTTGGTTAGGCGGATTGGCCAAACTAAATTGCTCATAGTGTCCAGGGATGTGCAGTCTAGGTGGGTTAGCCATGGGAAAGGCAGGGTTAGAGTAGGGAGATGTATCTGGGTGGGATGCTCTTCAGAGAGTTGGTGTGGGCCATATACCTGCTTCCACACTGTAGAAATGCTACACTGGACCTGCCATGCACTTGCACATTCAGAGGTGGGAGGGAAATGATAAAATGTCAGGGGACCAGGACCTGCTGTGGATGGGATACCATAGTGGGGCAAACGTAGGGATGTTATTGGCAGAAATAGCTACATTGAAGGCAACGGGGAAAAGGAGATGGAGGAAACAGCTTGTTTAGAAACAGGATGATCCTGCAAGAGTTGAGTTGGTTCAGGAATATAAGACCTGATAAAACCTAACATGATCACAGTAGAGATAATGCTGAACAATTATTGTACAATTAGATTTATGGTCTCTGATACATGGTAGAGTGACAGTCAATATTAAGCTAACATTAGCTTTAACAGCAATGGAGAAAACATAATGGAGGCAGAGGCAATGGACATAGCTGTGATAATGGATGGTTTTCCAAAAAAATGACAATATCATGAAAGTCTGAATACTAGATTCAGCTACTATGCTACCTCTTGGATAAGTAGTCTTAGGGTCATAAAACTGTAATTTTTAAAGCTTTATTAATTATAAAAAGATACCTCTCATTTTCATTGATTGTAGCAGCAATGGTATGCCCTCCAGTGCTTCAATTAGCCAACTTTTAAACTTTTTGGCAAAGTATCTGGCACTCTGAAGATGTTGCACAGAAAAGTCACCAAGAAAATCACGAAGAAGAATTTCTTCTATCATCTGTTATGACAGTACACATGCATGGTAAATAATGGCATGCCAAAGAACAATGACGAAACGTATAGTTTATTTCAGTTAATTTGACATTAACCAATATGGTGCAAAAGTATTGAAAGAAATACATCAGAAGACCAGAATAAACATGCACTTTCTTGTTGCTCTTCATTGGGAGGATACTGTCATTAAGAGCAATCAAATAAAATGAACCCATATTTAAAGTGAGTTCACCTATTAATAAAAATAAACAGGAGGAACAGCATATGAGGCAATAACATACTTGGGAGGATTATAGGATGTGATTTTAAAATTCACAACCAATTTCTGATCCTGAGCTGGCATTAATGGAGATGCTGGTGAAACGCAAGTTGTAAAGGAGGAAAAATACAGTGAATATTGTGTATTTTCTTTATCTCTCAGTGATCAGGAGAAAAACAGAGGACAGTGAGTCTCCCAGAGACTTCACTGGGCTATGGCATGTGCAATGCGCAAGGTTGGTTGAAGGAAAAAGAATAATTTTAAAAGGAGGAAAAGTAATATTATTATTATGGGATCAAACAGGTGCTGTATTGCCAATAGGTTGTAGGGAAGTTTGGGACACACAGACACAGAGCAGATTGCACATAGCATATACCAAACAGAAAGGAGTCCTCCAGTGAATTATACGAAGCAGACTTCAAGCTAAAGTTGAAAATTTGATAATTAGCACATCAAATAATGGTGTTACAGTGAGAAATTTGAGTGTTTTTTTTAAAAACTGGTGAAGAAGTTTCCCTGAAGACCAGATGCACTGTGAAAAAAAGGAGCCAGTCATTAAGAAACATGTAACAAAATGGGACATTGAAAATTGTCAGAATGGTTATATCAGAAATATAACATGCATTTAAATCATCCAAATCCTGAGTGCAGCAATAAGTTTAGAGCAACAGTTATCTGGTGTGAAAATGCTGGAGAAAATACAGATAATTTGGCAGCATTTGTATAGACAGAGAAACAGTTAACATTTCAGGTTTGTGACTTTTTTTACACTCCATCAGAACAGTAAAATGTTAGAGATGTTAATAGGTTTTGAGCAAGAGGTGGGTGGGACAAAGACAAAAAGTAGGTCAGTAATAGGTGAAAAGCAGGAGAGATTGAATGACGGAAGAGTTAGTCCAGCAGAGTTGAAGGGAATGGTGATGGGGCAAGAAAAGAAACAAAGAAACAAAAGATGTACTGAGCAGATGTGCTGCTGGCTGAAAGAGATTTTTAAAAACTGAAACAAGCCAAGGAAAGGAATATGGGAATAATATGGGTAACAGCTTGTACACTGAAATTGTTGTGTTCAGTGTAAAGTGCCTAATGGAAAGATGAGGCGCTGTTCATGAAACTTACATTGCGTTTCCCTGGAACAATCCAGCAGGAAAAGCTCAGAGGAATCAGTGTAAAAAGCAAAGTGGAACATAAAATAACAGCTCTGTGTCAGATTCATGTACAGGATAGAGGGATTTCACAAAATGGCTATCCAGCTTTTAGTTAGCCACTCCGGTGTAGGGAAAACCATACTATGCACAGTGAATACCGTATTATAGATTGGAAAAACATCTACATCACTGCTTCACCTGGAAGGAGTGTTTGGAGTCTAGGTCAGTGAAGGGAGAGGAGGATAAAGGGCAGCTATTACAACTCTTTTGTTTGTATGGAATGGTGCTGTGGGAAGGAGACAGGTTTTGGTATCACCTAGGAGTGGACCAATGAGTCATAAACGTATCAGATTTCCAGGAGATGTAGGATTCTACTTTTTGTTTACTTAGCTGGTGAGGCCACATTATGAAACAAAACAAGATCACACAGAGGCTATCAAAAAAACTTGACCAATTTTTAGTGATTCACCATAGGCATTGGCAAAAATCCAAATCCCCATTTATCACATTGGTGACAACTACAAAGTTTGGTATGAATGGACTACGGAGTGAAAAATTTGAAAACAGTTCGGTTGAAAATTACTGGATACATAGAGAAAAGATTCACATTGGTAAGAGCCTGCATGGCTGACAGAACTAAATTAAAGCCTGTGTAAAGCTAATATGTAATTTAAAAACCTGAAACTATGCTGAAAATCAAATTCCCTGCAAAAGCTTTTGTGTATATCCATGAGAAAGGTTGGATAGGTGAAGAAGGAGTGAAGCTGTATTTCTAAGGTGTGGATTAGGCATCCTGGTGACCGAAACAAGGAACACTGCTGATCAGTGTTTAGAATCCACATAACGGATGAGAACATGGGGTACGTATGAAGAAAATAACACCAAAATTGTGGATTAAACTGGGAAAGGGGAGCATTCAATCCCTGGAGTTCAACCTTTGGACAAAGGAGTTGCATTAGCTGTTCTTTATCCTACGCTCTTCACTGACCTATGCTCCAAACAATCCTTCCAAGCGAAGCAGTGATGTATGTGTACTTCTTCCGATCTAGAACACTGTATTTGCTGCCCATGGTGTGGTTTTCCCTGCACTGAGGTGTGGAAACAAAGACTGGGTGGTCACTTTGCGAAACCCCTCTATTCTGCCCACAAACATGACATTGAGTTTATATTCCGCTTTGTTTTGCACACTGACCCTTTTGAACTTTGCCTGCTGCATTGTTCCACAGAAACTCAGTGTAAGTTTCAAGAATAGGTGGATGTTGATGGAGAAAAAGAGTGAAAATATGCAATACTGCCCTTGATCTTTTGTGTGGTTTCACCATAAAATTATGGGATGCTATTAAGGTGTAAACATTTCATTCGATTGTTAAAAAAACTGCAGAATGTCCAATTCAATGAATGGAGCGAAAAATAAAATTGTTGTTGGGGTAATGATGGGTTGATTCTGAAACTGAAAGCACCAAATCTAGACCAGATTTCAATCCTTATGTTGATGCCAAAATCAAACAAACTCAGAATTAATTCAATGAATTCTTTGCATTTATTTCCAAAGGCAATTAATTTTATGGTTCTTAAAATCTTTTGATTATGGTTAAATATATCCTTGTAGAATTCATTCATTCAATAAAACATTTCACATTGATTTGCTTTGAATTGTCAGTGTTTTCTTTGATATTTCAAAATGGGCCACTAGTGGTTTACATTCTACACTCTGTATAAGTCAATTGCTGCTTTTGTCAGGAATTTTCAAGGCTTCAAATATTGACTTATATGCTGCGATCTATGGTATGTTTCATATATTGTCATCAGGAACCTTTCTGCCAGTATGAAGTTTTAATTACCTTGTACATTTGTGCATCATAAGAGCAGAAAAGCTGGCATATATCTGGGAAAGATGTAGCGATAGCATCGTATGTAAACGACTCCCAGAACATGAAAAGGAGACTTCTGACCTACAATAATATACAATTATATATTATATTGACAGCTTTCCATTTTGATAACATTTTTGATCAGATAAACTGCTAATATTTGCAAACTTCATGCAATTTGAGTTGGCATCATTCTATGCTATATACTATTTAGACATCTGCTGAAATAGCACGACAAAAAATTGACTTCTTACTCATTCCACAATCAAGCTAAAACATTGCTACTTGTTCTCAAAAATAACAAAAATGTTTTTACCATAGGTTGCCCTTCACTATAACCTACCTGACAACACTGCTGAATATGCTCGACTGAGACAAGTTACCATTCTTTTCTGTCAAATAAGCAATAGTTGGTGCAGTGATTGTGCACTGAGCTTGATTAGTGTACAGAAATAATAACAATTTACATTTATATTGTACTGGTCTTGCACAAGAAGACATCTGAAAACTGGACATGGAGTAGTAGAGAAAGGGAAGAACAGTGCTTAGATTAAGACAGGTATTTCAGACAAGGCAAAAGGTAAAGGCTTGTGGAGGGTTTTTTTGAAAGGAAGTAAGAAATTCATTGTGAATTATCTTTGTTACACACACTGTTTTCTACATTCAAACAGAGTATTAGTTAAAAGAATACTTGTCTCCAACATCTTAATCCAGCAAAGATTATCCAGTGTGTGAATATTTTTTAATTGTTCTCCAGATCCTGGTCTCAGTATCAGGGCCACATCTACTTGTCCATTCCTAATTACTCTGGGAAGGTGATGGTGGCCTTCCTCCAATTATACGCCTGAATGTGTTAGGATGATGTTTCTAGGGATGGTATTAGGTGGGAGATCCTAAGGTTATTAAGCCTATTAAAATGAAGGAATAAATGAACCATGGCAGAATTTCAATGATGTATGACTCAGAGGGGACTTGAAAATAATAGCGTTGTTACAACAATTCTACTTTCCCTTTCTTACAGTTGGAGTCATGGGAAGGGGGTGTCACAATCTACTTGAGAGGGCAGATGGGGCATCAGTTTAACATCTGATTCAAAAGATGAGACCTCCTCTAGTGTAGCATTCCCCAGATATTACATTTTACTTTTATCGAATTGGCCTTGAGGTAAGAGGGCTAGCTCTTCAACCAAGACTGATTAACAAAAAAGGGTTATCAATATTTTATTACACGATTTTAAAAAAATAACCTTGTTATTTTCATAGTCAGTTATGCCTGAATTTTTACTCATGCCTGAGGTGCCACACATTCATTGGCTAGAATTTACCAGACATCAAGTGATGCCTTGGGGATCAGGAAGGCTGAAATGAATGACGGGAAGATATCGGTAGGCAGGTCTGTTGTCTCTTTGCTGCCATACCATTTGCCAACAACAGGAAAGGAGGCTGGTAGACTATCCATTGGGAGTACAATTGAATCACTTCCCTGTCTCCACCCATTGTAATCCTGCTAACTCCCAAAGGGCTCAGGGCATGGGCGCCCTCCTTTATAGGCCCTCGGAGGGATCGTACTGACCACAATGGCCTGTCTGGCCCCAACATCTCCCTAACTTCATCTACCCTTCCTCAAGGGTGCCTCAGCTTTTGAGATGCCACCTCCTGGCTGCTGCAATCCATAACAATGGCCACTGTTAGTTGGCACTGCAGCTGCAGGCTTCTGATTGAATACTGGCAATATGTCTCATCAGGTCTGACAGCTGGAAGCAACATGAATACATCCTGCTGCCAACCCTAGCAGCTGGGCTTCAGCCATTGTGGAAAAATTTAGCCCCTTGATTGATTATAACACAGAAGGAGGTCATTTGGTTCAAGTCCAAGCTGATTGTTTGCAGGCCAATCCAGTAAGTCCCATCCCCTGCTCTATCCCTATATCCCTGCAAATGTCCCTTGCTTCAGCACCCCTTCAATTTCCTTTTGAAATCACTAGTAGTCGCCACTTGTGCCACCTGTGAAAGCAGTGAGGTAAAGGTCATGATCTCGAATCATTGTGCCATCAGATAATGAAATCAGCTTCAATAAAATCTCTTTTCAAATCACCTTCACTGCGAGGACAGCAATGCCAGCTTCTCCAACTTATCCTTGTAGCTAAACTCCCCTATGCCTGAGACCATTTGGATATGTCCTCTGCATTTCATAAGAATGTGCACATTTTTCTTGAAGCATGGTGAGCAGAATTGGAGCCAATATCCTCAAAGTGGCCTAAGCAGCGCTTTGTACAGTTTCAGAATAACTTCTTTGTTTTTGTACTCAACATGTCTATGACATCCACCATCCCATATATTTTACTAACTGCAATATCAATATATCCTGCCACCTTCAAAGATTTAGGCATATGACCTCACATCGTTGCCAACTATGTAGGACTATGCCATTGAGACTGTACGACTTCTCCCTATCCTTTTGATTAAAGTGGATCATTTCACACTTCCCTGTTCTAAATTCCACCTGCCACTTGTCTGCCCAATCTATGTCCTTTTCGAGTTATAGAGTCATAGAAATGCACAGCACGGAAACAGACTCTTCGGTCCAACTTGTCCATGCCAACCAGATATCCCAAACTCCAATCTAGTTCCACCTGCCAGCACCCAGCCCATATCCCTCCAAACCCCTCCTATTCATATACCCATCCAAATGCCTTTTAAATGTTGGAATTGTACCAGCCTCCACCACTTCCTCTGGCAGCTCATTCCATAAACAAACCAACCTCTGCGTGAAAAAGTTGCCCCTTAGGTCTCTTTTATAATCTTTCCCCTCTCACCCTAAACCTATGCCCTCTAGTTCCGGACTCCCCCACCCCAGGGAAAAGATTTTGTCTATTTATCCTCATGATTTTGTAAACTTCTATAAGGTCACCCCTCAGCCTCCGATGTTCCAGGGAAAACAGCCCCAGCCTGTTCAGCCTCTCCCTATAGCTCAAATCCTCCAACCCTGGCAACATCCTTGTAAATCTTTTCTGAACCCTTTCAACTTTTACAACATCTTTCCGTTGGAGGGAGACCAGAATTGCATGCAATATTCCAACAGTGGCCTAACCAATATCCTGTACAGCTGCAACATGACCTGCCAACTCCTGGTCTCAATACTCTGACCAATAAAGGAAAGCAGACCAAACACCTTCTTCACTATCCTATCTACCTGCGACTCCACTTTCAAGGAGCTATGAACCTGCACTCCAAGGTCTCTTTGTTCAGCAACACTCCCAAGGACCTTACCATTAAGTGTATAAGTCCTGCTAAGATTTGCTTTCCCAAAATGCAACACCTTGCACTGATCTAAATTAAACTCCATCTGCCATTTCTCAGCCCATTGGCCCATCTGATCAAGATCCCATTGTAATCTGAGGTAACCTTCTTCATTGTCCACTACACCTCCAATTTTGATGTCATCTGTAAACTTACTAATTATACCTCTTATGCTCACATCCAAATCATTTATGTAAATGATGAAAATAAGTGGACCCAGCACAATCCTTGTGGCACTCCACTGGTCACAGGCCTCCAGTCTGAAAAACAACCCTCCACCCCACCCTCTGACCTTTGAGCCAGTTCTGTATTCAAATGGCTAGTTCTCCCTGTATTCCGTGAGATCTAACCTTGCTAACCAGTCTTCCATGGGGAACCTTGTCGAACGCCTTACTGAAGTCCATATAGATCACATCTACTGATCTGCCCTCATCAATCCTCTTTGCTAATTCTTCAAAAAACTCAATCAAGTTTGTGAGACACGATTTCCCACGCACAAAGCCATGTTGACCATCCCTAATCAGTCTTTGTCTTTCCAAATAAATGTACACCCTGTCCCTCAGGATTCTCTCCAACAACTTGCCCACCACCGACGTCAGGCTCACTGGTCTATAGTTCTTACCACCTTGTTCTTACCACCTTTGTTAAACAATACACCACGTTAGCCAACCTCCAGTTTTCCGCCATCTCACCTGTGACTATCGATGATACAAGTATTTCAGTAAGAGGCCCAGCAATCACTTCCCTAGCCTCCCACAGAGTTCTAGGGTACACCTGATCAGGCCCTGGGGATTTATCCACTTTATGCGTTTCAAGACTTCCAGCACTTCCTTCTCTGTAATATGGACATTTTTCAAGATGTCACTCTCTATTTCCCTACATTCTATATCTTCCATGTCCTTTTCCACTGTAAATACTGATGCAAAATACAGATTTAATATCTCCCCGATTTTCTGCGGCTTCACACAAAGGCTGTCTTGCTGATCTTTGAGGGGCCCTATTCTCTCCCTAGTTACCATTTTGTCCTTAATGTATATGTAAAAGCCTTTTGGATTTTCCTTAACTCTATTTGCCAAAGCAATCTCCTGTCCTGTTTGTGCCCTCCTGATTTCCCTCTTAAATGTACTCCTACTGCCTTTATACTCTTCTAAGCATTCACTCAATCTATTCTGTCTATACCCGACATCTGCTTCCTTCTTTTTCTTAACCAAACCCTCAATTTCTTAGTCATCCAGCATTCCCTATGCATACGAGCCTTCCCTTTTACCCTGACAGGAATATACTTTCTCTGGATTCTCGTTATCTTATTTCTGAAGGCTTCACATTCTCCAGCCCTCCCTTTACATGCAAACATTTGCCCCCTTTTGAAAGTTCTTGCCTAATACCATCAAAATTGGCCTTCTCCAACTTAGAACTTCAACTTTTAGATCTGGTCTATCCTTTTCCATTACTATTTTAAAACTAATAGAACAATGGTCGCTGGCCCCAAAGTGCTCCCCAACTCTGAGGGAACACCTCAGTCACCTGCCCTGCCTTATCTCCCAAGAGTAGGTCAAGTTTTGCACCTTCTCTAATAGATATTAATTGATATTATCCTCACTGTTCACAGGCTTGCAACCTAGCACTGACCTTTTGGCAACAACCCCCACTCTGAAAAGTAACAATTTATAGGGTGTCCCCATTTACAACATCTGACTTATGAACATTTGTACTTATGAATGTTATCCCATACAATGCTGTATCAATATTAATTTTAAAACTCCGACATAGGAACGTCGCTTTGTACTTGTGACCGGCAATTTTATATTGTTCTGCATTATGTATTGACTCAAGAACAGAACCTGTTCACAATTTGGCATCTGTCTGTACCACTGCTTTTGTCATTAAACCAACTTTTTTATCCAAACTTGTTTGACCCGCTTGTTCCATGGGCTTCAGTTTTGCTAATCAGTCTGTTATGTGGAACTTTGTCAAACATTTTCTTAAAATCTAAACAGCTAACATTTTCACCTCATTCCCATCATTAGCCTTCTCTGTTACTTCATCAGAAAAGAACACAATTTGCCTTTTAACAAATCTTGCTGGTTGTGATTAATTACTCAAACTAATGCCAAATAGCTGTTTTTTTCCTTAGTTATTATTACTAAACCCTTACCCACCACTAATATTAAACAAAATAAAAGCAAAATAATGCAGATGCTGGAAATCTAAAATAAAAACAGAAAATGCTGAAGAAATCCAACAGGTCTGGCAGCATCTGTGGAGAGAGTAATAGAGCTAACATTTCAAGTCAATTAGGCTTTTCTTCAGAACCAATATTAAACTGATGAATGATGGTTACTTGAAATATTCTCATACTCTTTCTTGAACAAATACAGGTCATTCTGCTATAATGCGTGTTTTCTCAAAGCGAATTTGATGTAATGCGATAGACAAATTGGGGACACAGTTTCTAAAGTGCAAACTTTTAAAGCATGTGCTGGATGTAACGCGATAAGTGCTGTTTCCAAAGCGCAGTTTTTATATACCGTGGGGTTGCACAAGAAAGCAACAATCGCGTTATAGAACTGACTGTATATAACTTTTACCACTTTCCAACTTTCTGGCATCTTTCCTTGTATCTAGGAAAGATTAAAAGTTTAAGGCAAGCTCCTCTATTATCCTTGCCCCTATTTAAGAGTCATAAAGATGTTTAGCACTATAACTGACCCTTCAGTCCAACTCGTCCATGCCAACCAGATCCCCTAAATTAATCTTGTCACAGTTGTCTGGAAACTGTTCCTATTCATGTGTCCATCCTGATGCCTTTCAAATGTTGCAATTGTATCAGCCTCCACCACTTCCTTAGGCAGCTCACTCCATGCACGCATCACCCTCTGAGTGAATAAGTTGCCTCTTAGATCCCTTTTAAATCTTTCCCCTCTCATCCTAAACCTGTGCCCTCTAGCTTTTGGACTCCCCTACCTTGAGGAGAAGATGTTGACTATTCACCCGATCCATGCCCCTCATGATTTTATAAAAACAGCCACAGCCTAGTCAGCCTCTCCCTACAGCTCAAAGTCTTCAACTAGCAACATACTTGTAAATCCTTTCTGAATCCTTTCAAGTTTCACAACATCCTTCCCAGAGCAGGGGGACCAGAACTGAATGCAGTATTCCAAAATAGCCAAACCAATATCTTGTACAGCCACAAAATGACCTCCCAACTCCTATACTCAATGCACTGACCAATAAAAGCAAATGCGCCGCAGGCCTCCTTCACTAATCTGTCTACCTGAGACTCCATTTTCAAGGAACTATGAACCAGTACTTCAAGGTCTTTATTCAGCAACACTCCCCAGGACATTACCATTAAGTGTATAAGTCCTGCCCTGATTTTCCTATCAAAATGTAGCACTTCACATTTATCTAGATTAAACTCCGTCTGCCACTCCTTGGTCCATCTGATAAGGTTCCCATTGTACTCTAACCTTCTTCGCTGTCCACAACATTGCCAATTTTGGTGCCATCTGCAAACTTACTAACTATACCTCTTATGCTCACATCCAAATCATTTATATAAATGACGAAAAGCAGTAGACCCAGCACCGATCCTTGCAGCACACAGCTGGTCACAGGCCTCCAGTCCAAAAAGCAATCCTCCATCACCACCCCCTGTGTCCTACCTTCAAGCCAATTTTATACCCAAATTGCTAGCTCTCCCTGTATTCCATGTGATCCAACCTTGCTAATCAGTCTACAATACAGAACATTGTCAAACGCCTTACAAAAGTCCATATAGACAAAGTCCACCACTCTGCCTTCACTTCTTCACTTCTTCAACAAAGTCAATCAAGTTTGTGAGACATGATTTCCCATGCACAAAGCCAGGTTGACTATCCCTAATCAGTCCTTGCCTTTCCATATACATGTAAGTGCTGTACTTCCTCTGATGACCTGGGTTCAAGACACTCAACTTGATGGCTTCTCTACTTTAAACATGGCCAATCTTCCAGTCGCAACTGTTCCTCCATTTTCACTCCATCTATTATTTCTGTGATCTCAACTTCTACCGATATTTTGTCAACAAAACTGTTGGATTGATGTAAACGTTGCCCTCTTCTCACCTTTACCTCTTTTCTGTGTTTCACTGTGCCACTCTAAGACTTGTGAAGAGGATACGCATAAATTCTTATGGGAGAAAAAAAATCACATTGTAAAAGTAGGTTTTTCCTGAGCCTTTATGAACTGGGCTCCCTATTATGTCTGTTGACAAAAGTAATTTCCCATGCTATGTCTGGTTGAGATTTTTACAAGAATTACATACCTTGTCAAGTTGATTACTTCTAATGTGCTGCAGGATTTCTTGGCAGTGGTTATAATATGAATCTGCAACTTCAGTAAACTAAGAAGACAACCGAAAATAAGTCACGATCCTTTTGTTGGCACAGACATAAGGAACATAATTTAAGGGGAATATTGGGTGGATAAGGATAAAAGAGATAAATACTTGCCACTTGAGTAGAATATTTTTTTTCTAATTCTTGTTCCCAGGAGGTAAATCGAGTTAATTCACATGTAGAGCCGGAGTTTTTTTCTGTCTTTATTATTAATAATAATGACATTAGTAACATTTAGTAACATTTAGTAGTTTACATGTATTAACAAGTATTTCTTAGCATCAAGTAAAACGAATGAGGAGTACATTTTCTAATTTCCTCAGTATTTACTTGGTTATACAACTTAATGCATAGTATAGATAATTAATTAAGCAAAACAGTAACCTAACAAATGTCAGTCATAATTTGTAAAATAGAATGGCATTACTCCCATTCTACAGTTTACTTGGTCATGCTCTGAAAATACTGTTAAGTGTTATTGTTATAATTTTGATTTTGAAATGGAAGCAAAGATAATTATGAATTAAATGCATATTATTTTACTGTTGAATTATCACTGTTCAGCAAACTCAAGTGGGAAGAAGGAAAGCTGTGGGATCTCAGGATTGCTATCTTCTCTGACTGCTGATAAGCAAAACAATTGAGTAAATAAAAAAGGGTGTGTTGGAGGCTGGAAGGAGAGCACACCAATGTGAAAAACTGAAGAAAATTCTCTGGTGTAAGCTTTCTAGGAGAGGATAAGGTTCACATGAACAGTTTGAGGGATGTGATTGACCTGGAATGTTGAATTAATTATTGAGAGATCTTTACATATATTGGGAGGATTGTATGATTGATTCCAAGTGGATGGTCAATGAGCACAAGAAATGAGAATACAACAATGACAATACAAATGTTAGTGCAATTTAACCATGTACATCGAAATAAAGATGGAGGAGACTGTAAATATTAAATACACTGTTTTGTGTGGTGCATATGGTGGTCTTGGCACTGTCTGTCACAAGGATGATTTGAATCTAGTTGCACCCCTCTCTCAGAGAAAGTGAACCACCAGGCTGGTGTGCCAGTCAAACTAAAAATGTGAATAAATTATTAAATAATGATCTCCATCTCAATATCGGCAAAGTGATGTCTCCTGGGGCCTATTGATTGTGGAAAGCTTTGTTTGAACCAGCAGACAGTGCATGGTTATGTCTCCTAGTCATGTAAGCAATAGATTAATACAACCCACCATGTCTATGCCGACCATGATAACATTCTAAACTATCCCATCTACCTGCACTTGATCCATATTCCCACTGTTCCCTGCCTGTTCATATGTTTGTTCAAATAAAGAAAGACTTAATAGATTAGCTATGAATTCAGAGCAACATTGTGTCCCTACTTCTAAGCCAGAAGGCCTGGGTTTAGGTACCTGTTCCAGAGGGTGTCATAACAAACAAAAATCTACAGTAAGTAATTGCAGTAAACTGATCATATAGGATAGAATTCGCAGAAGGACAAGAAAATGGCTAAGCTAATGGGAAAACCTTGGGAATAGATGAAACAGCCAATCAGTCAGCCAACTAACGAATGGCTTCCAGAAGAGGATGGAAACTAGGAGGAGGAATTCACCATGTGGCCATTCAAACCTGTTCCACCATTCAACATGATCATAGTTGATCTTCTATCTCAATACCATAGTCCTGCTTTCTCTTCATACCACTTGATGCCTTTAATATCTAAACATTTATCAATCCCTTTCTTGAATAGACTCAGTGATCTAGTCTTCACAGCCTTCTGTGGAAGCGAATTCCACAAGTTGACCACCAAGTGAGTGAAGAATTTATTTCCTCATCTCAATCCTGAATGGCCTACTCCATATTCTAAGACTGTGAGCACTGCTTCTAGACTCCCCAACCAGGGAAAACATCCTCCCTCATCTAGTCCATCCAGCCATGTTAGAACACTAAATGTTTCAATCAGATCAGCTCTCATCCTTCTAAGCTCTAGAGATTAGACAGTAGAGGATCAAACCAATCTCTCTCTCATTTGTTATTCCCAGTATTAGTCTAGTAAACATCCACTGCAGTCTGTTTATGGCAAGTATATCCTCTCTCTTAGGGAGGGAGACCAAAAGTGCACACAATATTCCAGGTGTGATCTTACCAAGGCCCTTTATAACCGCAGTGAGGCATCTCTACTTTGCAATGAGGGCCATATAAACTATTTGTCTCAGACCCATTTTATTATTGATTAAAATTATGCATGAACTTTTACAAAGGCTGGATTTGCTATGTAAATGCCTGAAATCCCGGATGTAAGAAAACTCAAAAAGGAAAAGCAAAATAAAACATGGAAAGACAACAGAATGTTGTGGTTCTGTT
Organism: Chiloscyllium punctatum; assembly: GCF_047496795.1. Taxonomy (NCBI): domain Eukaryota; kingdom Metazoa; phylum Chordata; class Chondrichthyes; order Orectolobiformes; family Hemiscylliidae; genus Chiloscyllium; species Chiloscyllium punctatum. The sequence continues at coordinate 59,155,508 of NC_092747.1, read as the reverse complement.
CGCCGAGCTGGGAAATTGTCTTGCAAACGTTTCGTCCCCTGTCTAGGTGACATCCTCAGTGCTTGGGAGCCTCCTGTGAAGCGCTTCTGTGCTGTTTCCTCCGGCATTTATAGTGGCCTGTCTCTGCCGCTTCCGGTTGTCAGTTCCAGCTGTCCACTGTAGTGGCCGGTATATTGGGTCCAGGTCGATGTTTTTGTTGATAGAGTCTGTGGATGAGTGCCATGCCTCTAGGAATTCCCTGGCTGTTCTCTGTTTGGCTTGCCCTATAATGGTAGTGTTGTCCCAGTCGAATTCATGTTGCTTGTCGTCTGTGTGTGTGGCTACTAAGGATAGCTGGTCGTGTCGTTTCGTGGCTAGTTGGTGTTCGTGTATACAGATCGTTAACTGTCTTCCTGTTTGTCCAATGTAGTGTTTTCTGCAGTCCTTGCATGGGATTTTGTACACTACATTAGTTTTGTTCATGTTGGGTATCGGGTCCTTTGTTCTGGTGAGTTGTTGTCTGAGCGTGGCTGTTGGTTTGAGTGCTGTTATGAGTCCTAGTGGTCGCAGTAGTCTGCCTGTCAGTTCAGAAATGCTCCTGATGTAGGGTAGTGTGGCTAGTCCTTTGGGTTGCGGCATGTCCTCGTTCCGTTGTCTCTCCCTTAGGCATCTGTTGATGAAATTGCGAGGGTATCCGTTTTTGGCGAATACTTTGTATAGGTATTCCTCTTCCTCTTTTTGTAGTTCTGGTGTGCTGCAGTGTGTTGTGGCCCTTTTAAATAGTGTCCTGATGCAACTTCGTTTGTGTGTGTTGGGGTGGTTACTTTCATAGTTGAGGACTTGGTCTGTGTGTGTGGCTTTCCTGTATACCTTTGTGGTGAATTCTCCGTTCGGTGTTCTCTGTCCCATCATGGCTAAGAATGGGAGTCGGTTGTCCTTTCCTTCCTCTCTAATGAATCGGATTCCTGTGAGTGTGGTGTTGATGATCTGGTGTGTGTTCTCTATTTCTGTGTTTTTAATTATTACAAAGGTGTCATCCACGTATCTGACCCAGAGTTTGGGTTGAAGTTGTGGTAAGACTGTTTGTTCTAACCTTTGCATTACTGCTTCTGCTATGAGTCCAGAGATCGGTGAGCCCATGGGTGTTCCGTTGATTTGTTCGTATATTTGGTTATTGAATGTGAAGTGTGTTGTGAGGCACAAGTCCAGTAGTTTAAGTATGCCGTCTTTGTTGATAGGTTCAACGTCCTGTTGTCTGTTATGTCTGTCCAGCAAGTTGGCTATTGTTTCTTTGGCTAGTGTTTTGTCGATGGAGGTGAACAGTGCCGTTACATCGAATGAGACCAAGGAAGAAACTATGGCACTCATCCACAGAATCTATCAACAAACACATCGACCTGGACCCAATATACCGGCCACTGCAGTGGACAGCTGGAACTGACAACCGGAAGCGGCAGAGACAGGCCACTATAAATGCCGGAGGAAACAGCACAGAAGCGCTTCACAGGAGGCTCCCAAGCACTGAGGATGTCACCTATACAGGGGACAAAACGTTTGCAAGACAAATTCCCAGCTCGGCGAACAGAACCACAACAACGAGCACCCGAGCTACAAATCTTCTACCAAACTTTGAAGACAACAGAATACATGCATGGATGGGAAGAGGCACAACAAATTAAGTAGGAAGATCTCAGTAAAAGGTCATTTCTAAATGACCAAAAGTCAACTCGGATTGACCACCTGATAGAAACTTGTTTGATGCAATTAAAACTATTTTGTTTAAATTTGTCAAAAAGGTACTGGATTTTGTGTGAGATATTATCAGTCCTGATTCTCAGCCTCCACATTTAAGAAAGAAGAAAAATCTCCTATAAAATCTTTGATGTAAATGCTCTCCATTTTAAGATGGAGATTTGGTAGGATGGGAACTGCCTGTCTTCTCTAATCTTCAAAATCCAATTCATTTCAAAAATTATGACTCACTTATTAAGCATAACAGAATTGTCGCTGCCTACAGGGAATTTGCTATGTGAAGGTGGAAAATCCCAATGGTGCTGCAGGGAGAGATTTTTAAAGAGGAACAGATCTTAAAGAGAGAAAAACTGCTCAAACATCAGAACAGCTGTTCACTGAAGGCCTCAGCATGTATTCAAGGTATGTGTACTATAGCACTCTCTTTCTATATTGGGGAATTTCAATGCCTTTACCACCACTTCCTGAAGTTTACAGCTATCTTTCACATTAGGTATAAACAGCACGTGGAAAGTTCTCTGGAGACCAGGTTCCTGTTCATATTTAAATACAGCAGTGATAAGCCTTGCCTCCAAAGGATCAATCTTTGTGACAATTCCACCCAATTTCAGGATAGATTGTGCAAAAGCAATCCTCCCAAATATTAGCATTAGTCACATGCAGCTATGAATAATTACAGTAATATTTGACACACGCAACATCCAGCACCTGAATGACTTGCACGATTGTACGAGTCAGTTGAAAAAATATCAGAAGATTAGAAAAATGAGATTCTTGACATGAGAAAAAAAACCAATTTTCTACTCAAGGTTTGAAAGGCATGATGGGAATGTCGCTGGTGAGTTGTGCAAGGTCAATTTGCATGCATTTATATCTCACTACTCCATCTTTTAAATTCACTTCTATGCACATGCTATTCTCCCGTGCATTGGAGAGAGCTACAATTCCTTATGGGAAAATCTGAATAGGTACTTAGTAGCTCCAGTTCACCCTATGCTCTTCTACACTCCATTCTTGTCAGCAGTCCCTAATATCTCAAGAATACTCCTCAGTAGCAACCATCTGCACTCCCATCCCACACTATCCCCATTCACAGAGGAAGGCATTGGATATGCATCAGCCCCACCACATTATCATGGCACACCGCTGACTCACTTCAGTGCTGAACTTTGGAATACACTGATTCCTTTCATTGTAATGCTGTTGCCAGGCCATTTTGTATGCAGAGAGAGATACCCACCTCATGATCACTGCTGGCACACCTCCAGGCTCCTGACTTGTTCTCTTGTGCTTACCCAATTTGTGCCTTGCCTTGCCTTGCATTTTTGTGCTTTGCCCTCTCATTCAAACCTCACAGGCTCAGACTATGCCTGCCTTGCCTTCCCTTTCATGCAGACACAAAGCTAGTAGCTTGTCATGGTTATCAGCAAAAATCAGTCAAGGGGGTGGTCATGTTGTTCTATGGCACTCCGCTACATTGATGTCACACCTACAGCATGTGCCAGTAGTATATTTGGAATACACATCGCATATCTCTGGAACAACTAGCTTCCTCTGAAGCTTGGGCTACATTTTAACTCATCTACTTGGCAAAAAGCAATTAAAATGTAGGGGGGCTACTTGTCCACTGTCCAGTGCCAATGTAACCAGGTTTAAATTCAGTGCAAGAACACCCACTTCCTGGCTGCCTGAGTACTCTTTAAATAAACAGATTGGGTTTTGATGACATCATTGGCTATTTGAACTAAAAACTTGAACAGGGAGCAGCAGGCTCCACATTGAGTCAAACCAATTGTGTGCTGGTACAGCTGACAGGAAAGTTTTCAAATTAATCTTTATGTTTCTTTGGACCAACATTTAGTTGTTCATCAGATCCATTGCAGCTAGGTTAACAGAAAACATTAAATATGAGAATTTTGTTTGGGGATAGTATTAAGGGATATGGAACCAAGGTAGTTGAATTAAATTAAAATACGGATCGATCATGAGCTAATTGAGTGGTAGAACAGACAATCCATGATGTTGTACAGCTGGGTGAAGCAGTCATGTGGTATTGCAGAGATTAAAATTATGGCCTACATAGACATCCCAATACTGTATACACTGCTTGGCAGTCCAACTATGAACACCTGAACTGCTGATGCTGGGGCTGAACAACTCAAGTTCAGTTGAGGGCAAGTCCTGAATCAGCAACTGGAAGAGACCTTTAGCCAAAAGGTTACAACTCTTTCAATTCCCAATTACCCTGTTTTCCTTCTTCTGTGCTTCACCAGGAGCTGCCTGTTTCAGCTCACCATTGGCTTCTGTCCCTTTGAGTGCAAGTATCTGAAATACTTCAATTTGTCTTGATTTTGACATTGTTCATCTCTGCAATATACGCCCATTAGCCTTTCTCAATTATATTTGCAAAGAAATTGTCTATTTATAAAAAGTTGATATAGGACTTCTCTAAATCAATAAATTTGTAAATATAACAACTGAAAGGTTAGCAAATGTGCAAGTGTTTCAGGAACATATTTTCCAACACAGAAGTAGTGTTTCTAGTGGAAATACTACCTTATATAACTGTAGCTAGATATATGAACACTTCAAAAAATGATTTTGTTTACAAACCTTTCTGCACTTGTTGTCGACAGTGAAGAAACTTTCTCTTTCCAAGCTAGAAAAATCTAAACTAGGTTTTGGGAAAGAAAAGAGAAACATCTTTACACTATTGGATTGAAGAAAGGTTTGTAGAATGCTCCAAGACACCACACATCTTGTAATTTTAAATTACTTTTGGATGTACTTTTGAATTATAATTATCAATATTGTTTATTCAAATTGACAGCCAGATTTCACACTAAGGAACAAAGCATTTTAATACACTTAATTAGGAGATCCACCAGGTTCTCGTATTTAAAATTCAATATCCAACTCTTTTTATAATAGCTAAATGTCAAAACTGTTAACTGTTTGGCAATGTGTTGTTTCAGCTATCTTGTCAGTCGCAATGGATGACTATTTCCTATTGAGCACAATGACTCATAGTCTGTAGATTTGTAACATTGTTATGTGCATTTATGTTGCACAGCCTGATTTGTGAAACAGCAGTTTCAAAAAATAATTCCATTGTGCATCCACTATTTGTGCCTCTCCATTATTGTCCAACACTTTTGTTCTCCTCCATCATTTCCCTTCGCAATACTGTTAAATAGATAAGTATAGCACCTCCATCCTCCAGTAAAGTCATTGACAAGATTGAATTTAATAAACAAGAAAAAGATGAATGTATTTAAAGCAATAACAGAAATCTTATATTTGTTTAAAATGTAAAGTCCTCTTTAAAATGTGTTTATGTTTTAATCTCAACTTTTTTCAGTGATTATGTAATCATTTTATGCAAATACAATTAGATTTTGCCAATTCTCAAATAATTATAGTGTTATGCAAAACATTCTTTGGCTGTTGTTATTTCAAAGAACAAGGTGCACAATTATTCTTCCAGTGGTGACAGGAATTTGTTGTGTTCCAATGTCAGCAAATACAGATTCACCTTTAATCCATACAAATATTTGGCAGCATGACAGATTAAAAATGGAGGATTCTGTCACATTTGCAGTTTATCTTCCTTTATTTTTTGTGGATTAATTTTTTTCATAGCTGACAATATTTTTAAAAGTAAATTCTAATGAAACCTGCTGGAGCATACAAGAACTAAATTCATCTGACATATAGTCTACAAACTACAAAGGGATCACATGGAACCTATTTTGTGTGTGTCTCTCTCTCTGGTTTCAAAATTACAGTGCTGTTAATCACCTCACAGATCACGTGCTTTTAAGAATACAAGAAATATGCCATTCATCTCCTCATGTCTACCTCTGCATAAGATCATGACTGATCTGCCCCAGGCCTGAAGTCACCTTTTATGCCAGCTCCTCATAGCTCTCAACTTCTCACCATCTATCGATCATCTCTTCAAATACTTTCTGTGACCTTGGATCCACAACTCTCTGGGGTAGATAATACCAGACATTCATGACACTTTGAGAGAAGAAATTCTTTCACATCAGAGTTTAAAATGAATGTCACCACAGTCTGTAACTATGTCTCCTAGTTCAAGACTCCTCCACTAGTGGAAACATCTCATCATCTACCCTGTCAAGCACCCACAGAATATTGTATATTTAAATAAAATTACCATTCATTCTTCTAAACTCTCATGAGTAAAGGCTTCATCTGTTAGACATTCATTGATAAATCAACCTCTATCCCAAGAATCAGTACAAACAAGACATTCCTACTTTTAAACTCCAACCCCCTAGTAATCAAAGCCAAAATTGCATTTGTCTTCTTAATTATTTTCTGCACCTACATGCTAACTTTTTGTGTTTCATGCACAAGAAAAGCTAAATTCCTCTGCGCTGCATTTTTCTGGAATAGTCTGTTTTTTCATTCTTCCTACCAAAGTGCATGACCTCATATTTTCTGACATTAAACTCCAATCAACCCATTTATATCCTCTTGTAGATTATGTATGTCTTATCACAACATGTCCTCACAAATGATTTTGTTTCATCAGCAAATTTGAATGCATTATACTCTGCTCCCTTCTCCAAATCATTAATAAATACAGTAAGGAATTGAGGCCCTAAGACTGATCATTGTGGCACTCCACTGGAATATTCCAACCTCTCTCTCTGTATGTTGATCAATCCTCAATTCATATCAATACCTTATTCCTAATATTAAGAACATCTATCTTGTGCAATAATCTTCTATGTGGCATCTTATTGAATGCCTTCTGAAAATCCAAACACATTATACCTACCAGCCTCCCTTTACTAACTCTGCCTGTTTATAGACTCAAAGAACTCTAGCAAATCTATCAAAAATATCCTGTTTGATCATGTTAGGCTTCACCAATGTCCTGCTAATTCTTCCTTAAAAATGGACTCTACAAATTGACTCCTAACAACTGCTGATAGACTAACTGCCCTATGAAATCCTGCTTTCTGTCTCCCTCCCTTCTCGAACAGCTGTATCACATTAATGGTTTACCAATCCACTGGAACCCTCTTAAAATCCATTGAGTTCTGGAATGTAACAACCAATGTCCCCTCAATCTCTTCCCTTTAAAAACATTGAATGCAGGCCATCATATCCTGGTGAGCTGTCTGCTTTTAGTCCCATTTGTTTATCAAATACTTTGTCCACTGTGATTGAGACTACCACAAGACCTTTCCTCTGATTCATACTTTACATATCTGATGTCTTTGGGATGTTTATAGTGTCCTTCATTATGAAGATTTTTGCAAAGTATTGGTTTAAATTATCTGCTGGTTCTCTTCTATTAAATTACCTTCTTATATTTGTGTTGTCAATTCATCTATTTTATCACAAATGCTGCATGCATTCAGAAAAGAGATTTGAACTCTAAACTTTTAATCATTGTTTTAACTTTGGTTCTGAGTTCTGCTGCACTCTTTGGATTATATTTACCACCTCTTGCTTACTCACTTAAATTATTGTCTTCACTACTCTGCACTATTGCTCTCTCATTTGTTTTTGATTTTTTTTTAAGGTTCCCCTCGATTGAACATCCCCAACCACCCCCATTCTCCTCCTCTCCACTAACCTCCACCTCCACCTCCACCCCCACCACCCCCCCCTCCAGTTAATTAGTTTAAGGCTCAATAGACAACCCTAGTTGAATGTCTTGCTAGGACACTGATCCCACCCTATTCCAAATGAAGTCTGTCCCAATGGAACAGCTCTCTCTTTCACTGGTACTGTACCAGTCCCTAATGAATCAGAAGCAATTTCTCCCACACTAATCACCGAGCCATCTTATTCGGTCTACACCAACTTGCACAAAATTCAGATAGCAGTCCTGTGATTATTACTTGGTGATTCTGCTTCTCAATTTAGTCCTTAACTGCTCATACCCCCTCTGTAGACCTTCTTTCTTATCCAGGCAGGAGTGGATACTGCAGATTAGAATCAAGATTAGAGTGGTGCTGGAAATGCATAACAAGTCAGGCAGCATCCAAGGAACAGGAAAATCAATGTTTTGGGCAAAAGCCCTTCGTGATAGTTGAACCAGATTTTCAGGCACAAATTCACCACTGAAGGCTCAGACTAGACGACAGTGTATCTTACCCTTGATGTTTGCTAATTTTGCCTTTTCAGGCCATAAATGCAAGAAACCAGCTAAAATTTGGTAAGGTGATCAGAGCTTTTTTTTGCCATTGGAGTTTTTTGTGGCTGAAATTCCAATTTATTTTTATCATACTGACCCCATCTCCAAAATAAATACTGAAAGAAGACATAAGGCAAGAGATTGTGGGATTAACTTTTAGCCTGCTCTGGAAAAAGAAGCTAGTATAGAATCCTGGCTTCCAGGAGCATTGTGTTACAGGAATATCTGTAAAACAAATCTTTAGGGTTTTGCTTCTATTGACAGATTAATCAAAGATCCAATCATAAAACAAATTTTGGATGATATCAGGGAAATATTCATTATTTATTTCACAATATGGTCCTCCTTGTGACGCAGAGCCATGTCACTCAGTTAACCTTGTCTGTGGAGACTTAGTTTATGAGATTGGAGAGGCACATCCCAGAGTTTATTTGTGATGTTTATATTCTTATTTGCTCACTTTTCTTCGGAAATTATATGACAACAGTTGGGACAGGGCAATGACCTTTCTTTTCCTGTCTTTTAAAAAATATTTTGTGTCACTTTTGTAGAAAGGGGCCCTCGATTCCAGAAGATTATAAGCTTCACATTTTAACTTTGCTAACAGGAAGAAAAAATGGAGGTGTACAGAATTGTTAGTCTTTATTAAAACAAGGGCAGAGAAACTGGCAGCTTTGCTGAAAACAAACACACTGGAGGCTGAGCTGCGCTCCAAAACCCATGGAGATAATTAAAAGGAAATAGAGGCTATTTGAAGTCCTCACCAAATACCCAAATCATTTTCTTCATGTTTAAATTCATTAACTAACTACCAACTTTATAAACAAATGTTATTTTACCTTTCAAATTGTTTATTGGTCATCAGAGATGAATATCGACCATATAGATGAGAATGTGGTCTCACACGTATTCCTTCATAATGATATCTATAAAAACAAAATGATCTGTAAAAACAACACTATTTTTCTCAGATTGTGGTATAATGTACTGTACAGCTTTTGAATATAAGTTACATGAGGATAAACGTCAAACATTGACTGTGTTAATTCCTAATAAAGCTTCTCAATAAGGTTGGACCATCAAGTGAATAAGAATGAGGGGAAAGGTGGAACAAGGGTATCCCTACTGATTTGTCACTTTACAACTGAAATGCTAAATTTAATTGTAGACCTCTGTCTACCAGACGTATTCTCTCTACAATGGCTCTAGGTAGAATATTGATGATATCAACCCATTTGCAGTCGGGTGAGGGGAGCAAGCTGCAGGCTGAGAACCTGACTGAGTCTTTTTTCTGTTGCTGTTGAACTCATTCACATCATAGCCTTCCATTTCCAGGTTTACTAATCAATCACAGAGCAATAGCATGATGACAACCCAGACTTGAGAATTTCTAATGAACCCAGAATCAGAATTGCTTAATTGCAGGTTGAAAGTTGGGGCTTCACAATAATGGAAGCAAGGTATGGGAGTGTATTCCATGTTTCTCTGACTCAGCCCTGGAGGTCAGGAAGCAGGCAGTGAAGAAGAGACACCAGCCACTCAAACCAAGCACACATGACTGGAAATATCCAATAATCAGCAAGAATATGATCCTTTGCAGCTGATTGCAGTGCTGCAAGAGATTCAATGACCTCATGAGAGCAGGAGAGGTATGTGGCATTTCACTTTCATGTGCCACACTTTCAGCTCCTCAGCTTCTCCCTGGCAGCATCTCTCAAAGCAACATACCTAGGAATTCCTCTCATTCCTCTCTCATGTGTCACCTCCTTACATTCACATCTGAGCCGCCAACACTGAGACTCTCATCTTTCCATTGTACTCCCAGCCCTCCATGAAAAAGTTCTAATTCCAACTTCTTCACACAATCCATTTCTCACACTTTGTAAGTCTTCACTTTCTCTCCTCCCAGAAAAGAACACAGACTCCAGGGAGAGACAGAGAACAGGAGGGGCCCACCAATTAGTGCCACCATGACTACTGTGGAGGAAGAAAATTGGGAAATCAGTGGTGGAAAATGTAGCCATTGGTAAAGGAGTGATAGAGGAAGCGGGGGATCTCCCAGATACCCAGTCTCAGAACTGTACTGCCTCTTGGCTCAATGGCGGCACAGTAGCTCAGTAGTTAGCACTGCTGCCTCACAGCACTAGGGATGCGAGTTCAATTCCAATCCCAGGCAACTGTCTGTGGGGAGTTTGCACATTCTCCCCGTGTCTGCGTGAGTTTCCTCCGGGTGCTCCGGTTTCCTCCCACAGTCCAAAGATGTGCAGGTTAGTTAATTGGCCATGCTAAATTGCCCATAGTGTTCATGTTTATGTAGGTTAGGCACATTAGTCAGTGGAGAATGGGTTTGGGTGGGATACGCTTTGGAAGGTTAGCGTAGACTTGTTGGACCGAAGTCCCTGTTTCCACACTGTAGGGATTCTACTCTATTCTATGAAAAAGCTTTTTTAAAATGCAATCAAGCTAGTTGGTAGTCAAATATTGAGCAATCATCATTGTTTACTTATCTGTTATAGCTCCTGCATTAAATTTAATTTGTCACTGTTCTGTCCAGCCATACTAAATTGCCCATAGTGTCCAGAGTAGGTGCAATAGTCAGGGGAAATGTAGGGGAATGGGGCTGGAAGGGTCAGTGTGGACTTGTTGGGCCAAATGGCCTGTTTCCACACTGCAGGAATTCTATGATTCATATCACTAACATATACTTGCTAACAAACTGAAATGGAAATATCTACAGAAAGATTATTTTCAACATCTTGCCCACGCCTATTCAAACTCATGTATTTTAGCTGTCACAAGTCCCTCAGTGGTGACAGAGGAGTTCAAGTGGGAGGAAACTGAGGAATCCTCAGAGGATGTTACACTCTCACATGACTCTACACTGGTTCAGATTCATATAGGCTGAATATTACTGAAAACTGGTTAGGTCAATTTTGGCAAGTTTAATGGAATGCTTCTCTCCACAAGCCCTAGCAAATTTTCTCCAAAACACTATAACCTCATTGTCTATGAACCACATCTTTATGGCATCCCGCTCATGGTATCTTCCCTCTCGGCAGATACCTAGCATACCTTGCTAGAAAGAGAAAGGCTCCTCAAGCCATTGTGTCCATTAGAGAAAGTGCTGCTACCCTGACTTGTGATCGTAAAAAGATCAAGACAGCCTTTAGAAACCTGTATAAATTGCAGGACTGTGAGGATAGAACTGAGAAGATGGAATCCTTCTTTAAAAATTTGCCCCTTCTGGGCTTAAACTCGGAGCAGGTGTCGATCTTGAATGCCCCCCTGACAACCCAGGAAGTACTCAATGCGGTTAGGCAGCTTCAGAGTGGCAAAACGCCTGGATCAGACGGATTCCAGGTTGAGTTCTATAAAGACTTTATCGGGGAACTAGCCGGGCCACTCATAAATATGTATAATTATAGACATAGTCAGGGCTGTCTCCCGCCTTCGTTGAGAGAAGCAAATATCTCTCTTATTCTTAATAAGGGAAAGGCCCCAGAAGATTGCTCATCATATAGACCCATACCCTTACTAAATGTGGATTTCAAAATTCTTTCTAAAATGGTAGCATTAATATTGGAGAGGGTCTTACCATACATCATAAAAGAGGACCAGATGGGGTTTATAAAGGGCCATAGGTCAACTAATATTAGAAGGGTCTTAAATATGATACAAGCCTGCCGACAGGCAACAATACTGGGTTTAGCTGTCTCCTTGGATGCAGAGAAGGCATTTGATCGGGTAGAATTGCCATATCTTTTTTATACACTGGAAAGGTTCGGTGTCGGAGAGGTATTTATTAAATAGGTTTCAGTATTATATAACAATCCCAAAGCAGCGGTGATCACCAATGGTTTAGGTTCAGAAAGCTTTAGTTTTGGCAGGGGCTGTCGTCAAGGATGTCCTCTTTCACCATTATTATTCACGCTAGTGATTGAACCACTGGCGGAAGCTATACGAGCTGATCCTAACATAATTGGTCCGAGGGTTGGATCAGGCAAACATAAAATCATTCTATATGCGGATGATGTCCTCCTCTTCTTAAGTGATCCTTTGTTATCCATGTCACAACTAATCCAAGTGATCAATTTATTTCGTATGTTCTCAGACTATAAAATCAATTTTATGAAATCTGAGGCCATGCCGTTGGGAGGTCTTGCCAGTGTATCCAATTTACCGGATGGATCTTGCTTTCCCTTTCGGTGGTCACTAGAAGGTTTTCTGTACTTAGGTATTTTTATCACCCCAGTATTTGGTCAGCTGTATAAAGCTAATTTTGTGCACTTATTAGAGAAAATAAGACAGGACCTTCAATGCTGGGGAGATCTCCCAATATCCTGGTTAGGCAGAGTAGCCCTAGTTAAGATGAATATTCTACCTTGTCTTCTACATCCTATAGCATGCTCCCCTTGATGTTGCCGAGACAGGTGTTGCATAAGCTCTACGGTTGGCTCGGCTCCTATATTTGGAATCATAGACGGCCCCTTATCAAATTAGAGAAGTTGCAGCTTCCACAAGCAAGGGGAGGACTGAACTTTCCAGATTTTAGGAAGTATCGATTGAGCTCCTTATTATCCTATGTAGACGATTGGGTCTCTTGTGACCCACAAAAATGTACCAATGGTTAGATGTTGAGACCCCCCCAAGCAAATGTCCCCTCATCAATCTTTTATTTATGGACAAGATGAGAGTTATTATGGACTACTGTAAAAACCCTATTGTATTAAATACAATTAAAGCCTGGAGGATAGTGCGACAAGATGAGGGTAACCTGCAAAAAACATCCCCTTATACTCCTATAGTGGAAGCATTGGGATTTCAGCTGGGGTGACATTTGCTATATTTAAAACTTGGAAGTCCAGAGGTATCTCTAGCTTGGGAGACCTGTTCGACGGCGAAGTTATGATGTCCTTTGAGCAGTTGCACCAGAAGTTTGGACTGCCTAACAGGGACCTTTTTTGGTATTTCCAAATAAGGGATTATATACAAAAGAAGACCACAATGATAATTAATCCCTACAATTGGATAGCAAAAGGAGAGTGCTATGGCCAATGGGGCTCCCCTCGGTTAGTACTCTTTATCACTCATTATATAATAAAGTATCCAAGGACATGGAACGATTATTTAAAACCTGGAATCAAGAACTGGGTTGGAAGTCTCATTAGAAATACGGGAGGACATTTGTAACAGAACTCAGGCTATTCAATTAAAGATACTCCGTAGGGCTCGTATGGTATCTGAACGACTCGCAAAAGTCAAGGCAGGAGCATCCAAAATGTGTCCTAAATGCATAATAGAAGTTGGCACTCTCATGCATAGTCTATGGACATGGCATAAGATCCGCAGATATTGGGATAGAGTAGCGAATGCCTTGACAGAGATCTTGGGTACAGAGATTAGATTGGATCCAATGTCCCTGCTTTTGGGCTGTTCAGATTTTCCCTCCCTGGATGTGTATGGGAGGAAATTATTTACCATTCCTTCCTTTTGTGCAAGGAAAAATATTTTAGTAAACTGGGTAGCTGAAGGCCCTCCAGGACTTTCGAACTGGCACAGGTTAGTCACGGAATATATCCCCCTTGACTTCCTCACAAGTATGGTGCACCAGAAAACCGAATTATTCTATAAAACATGGTAGCCCTTTTTGAACTATATCGACACAGATATCTCGGCCATACTGTCCAGAGCTTTTGCTTAGCTGTGGTGATGGTTCTGGCTGGTTCAGGGACCCCCAGGAGGAGGAATCCTGTATAAATACTGGTTTTATTATGACTTGATGTAAATTTATTTTGAGCATGTACCTAGTTATTTAGTTATTTTGTTATTTATTGCTAGTAATGTATGAAATTCTATTTTATGTTTTGGTTGTTTGTAGGATAGATTAATTGTTAGTTGGGTTTGTCTTTCTCCTTTTTTTGTTTTTTTATTTATTTAATTTCATTTTGATGTTTATACTTGTTTGTATTACTTTTGTAATTTTGTAAAAAAATCTTTAAAAATTTTCTTTTTTCAATAATACCTATAAAAAAAAGATATGCAGTGAGATGTTCCTGACATTGAGACAGACTTCATTGGACTCCTCACGTGATTCTGCCAATCAAATTGCCAAAGCAGACGTCACTCATATCCTTACAAGATTCTGCTCCAGGATTCTACGTTTTAGGGGCAATTGAAGTTATTCTCCCAGATATTGAATTTTAACATTAATTCTCAGATGACAGGTTTAAGAAAAAAAAGTACCAAAATGACTTTTCTTTGTACTATCTTTGTCTATCGTGCAACACGCTAAAGAAAACAGTTATTGCATTTCTCAAATTAAGTTTACCCTACCATATATTGTGCACTTAAGAAGTTGACTGATGAAATGCAAAATAAAACTTTGAACAGATATGCTCCCAGCATTTAAAAGTGGGGTAATTTTTCACCTTCCATATCTGCACTAAAATAAGTTGGAGAGTATATTGTGGACCCCATTAAACTGTGATCAAGACAAGGTGAAAGTGAAAATTTACCATGTTATTTTTTTGATAGTAATCAGAAAAGTGAAGCCATTACCTTGCACACCCTCTTGTACCCAGACGCCTTGTTCTCAGATCACTAAACACTGAACGAACAAACTTTAAAGTAAAGGAGAAAATTTAACAACAATAGCAAGACTGCTCTTCCCAAAGTCTTAATGTTTAATATAGTTATTAGAAAATTAATAGCTTATATCATATTTACTTTAAACTATTTTTTTCTGATGGATTTTGCATTAAAATTATTAATGGACACTAATGTTCAACATGATTGCCAACATGCACATCAAAACCGCTTGATCAAAAAAGAGAAATCAACTCATTATATTAATTTCCTCTGAGACGTAATTATAAGCCTTAAGATGCATAAAAGGGTACAAATCATTATATTCAGTTATTTTTGTTCAGCTACTAATATATATAGAGATATATAGAGATATACTAATAGAAAAAAGTATGCTTCACAACTCAAGTGCAATAATATCATTTGGTGTTAAGTTTTGTGTCTACAAACAGGAGTGATGTCATCTCTAATTGCAGTGTTAATTACAACCATCCAAGAATATTAATTCACTGTTCCTTGAGGCTCTGGTTTCATTAATCCTTTATGCTGTCACATAAATAATACATTTCAAACAGCATCCATGTGGTGCTATGGGCCATCAGAAGAATAATGTTCAATCGCAGTCCGTAAACTCAAGGTCTGCAATATCTCCTACTCAACCATTATCAAACTGGGGGACTAATGCTAGTTCAATCAGTTGTGAATGGAAGTAGATAATAAACAAATTAACTGGAGGATAAGGGGGCTCCTAAACAGTTGGGGAGCACAGCTTATCAGTGCAAAAGGCAGGAATGAAGCATTTGCAATCACCTTAAGCCGGAAATGCTGAACTTATGATCCACTGCAGCCTGTTCCTAAGGTTCTCAGTATTACAGAAGCTAGTCTGGCTTCTGTTCTGAAGGGTTACTGGGCCTGAAACATTAATTCTGCTTTCTTCCACAGATGCTACCAGACTTGCTGAGTTTTTACAGCAGTTTCTGTTTTAATTTCTGATTTCCATCATCCACAATTTTTTTGTCTGGTCCTCAGCCAATTCAACTTAATCCACATGATATCAGGAAATAGTTGAAGGCACTGAATACTGCAAAGGCTGTGGACCCTGATGGTATTCTGTCAATAATACTGAAGACTTGTGATCTAGAATTAGTTGTGGCCCTAACTGAGCTGTTCCATTATAGCAACAACATTGGATCAACCAAACAATGTGTGGAATTGCTCAGTATGTCCTGTACACACAAAAAAAGACAAATCCAACCTGCCAGTTACTACTCCCTCAGTGTACTCTCAATAATCAGCAAAGTGATGGAAAGAGTCATCAACAGTTCTATCAAACTTAACAATAATCTGGTCACTGATTTTCAGTTTGGGTTTTGCTAATGTTCCCTCCAGCTCATGACCTCATTACAGCCTTGGTTCAAACATGGGCAAAACAGCCAGAGAAAATGAGACTGCACTTAACATCAGAATTGTGTTTGACAAAGTTAACTTCATAACAATGTGCTGGCAATTGTATAATATTTGAGGCATCAAAGAATTCTAGCAAAATTGATATCAGTGGGATTCAGGAGGAAAACTCTCTGCTGGTTGAAGTCATACCTGGCACAAAGAAGGATGGCTGTGGTTGTTAGAAATCAGTCACTCAACTCCAGAACACCTGTGCAGGTGTTCCTCAGGCTAGAGACAATCTTTAGCTATTTCATCAATGACCTCCCCTCCATGATAATGTCAGATGTGAGGTTATTTGCGAATGATGGCTCCAAAAGTAGTTTGAAACAAGGAATCATGCGGTGTCCATCATCTACATGGCAACAATCAGGAGTGTGATGAAATATTCTCCAAACCCATAACCTCTACCATTGAGAAGGGAAAGGGCAGCAGATGCGTGGGATGAACAAAACTTGAAAATTCCTCTTCAAGCCACATAATACCTTGACTTGGAACTATATCACTGGTGAAAATCCTGGAACTTTCTTCCTAGTAGCACTCTGAGTGCGCCTTCACCACATTTTAGGATTCGTCAGAAAACTAACTTTTCAAAATTGATTTAATTTAGTTATAATCACATAAGATATATTCACTGATTCATCTGATATATTATTCTGAAATAAATAAAAGAACTTCAGAGGCTGAAGATTTGAAACAACAAAAAGCAATAATTGCTGGAGAAACTCATCTAGCCTGGCAACATCTAAGGAGAGAATAAAGAGAAGACAGTTTCTAAAGAAAGATCATTGGACTTAAAACATTACCTCTGTCTTCTCTCCACAGATACTACTAGACCTGCTGAGTTTCTCCAGCAACTTCTATTTTTAATTATACTATTTTGCTTATGTATAACCGTTGCAGATCTCAGTACTGTAAACATCATGTGATCCTGTTTAGCTTCCTTTGGCAAAGAACTAAACCACGGGATTGTGATCAGAGTGAAGGCAGTAATCTAATGTTTCAGAGTATTAGTAATATTGAAGGCCCCTTCTTTAGTTTAAGCGTGGCTCAAATTCAGACTTCCAAGGTTGAATAAGACACAGGTAGTATACTCCCAGCTCATTAGCTCTTAACAAGCTCATAACCATGGCTGTGTCCTAAGTACTGGTGTGTTTTAATTTATTGAATTAAGCGTAATTTTTATATTAGAGTTAACTTTGTAACAATTTATTTGCAATTGTATAATCTTTTAGACTTTAACATACCCTCTGTAATAATTTATTGAGAATTGTATTTTCTGTAATAGTATTTTCCAAACTTCTGTATTAGTTTTGCCTTTAAAGTATAAAGGGTAATATAAACTATTTCCAAGCGTTCAAACACAACCAAAGCAAAAAAAAACATTAGATAACAGATGACTTGAAGGAAAATCTAATGGTCAGTGATAAGTGATAAGTAAGTTTTTGATTTAATTGGAACTTCATCAATTAAGCAAAATTAAGACCTGAGCTCAAGTATGTCAATTTTTTGAGTCATACAGCCATACAGCACAGACACATACCCTTCGGTCCAACCCATCCATGCCAACCAGGCTTCCCAAACTTTTTAGCCATATCCCTCAAAACCTTTCCTATTCATGCACCTGCCCAAATGAATTTTAAATATTGTAACTGTATCTGCATCTACCACTTCCTCTGGCAGTTTATTCTATATACAAACACCCTCAAGGCCCTTTTCAGGGAGAGCTTGCTACTGTAATTGAATTTGCTTCATTGAAGGAGACAGAGGGTGGTAGTAGAGAGTTGTTTTTCAGAGTGGAGACCTGTGACCAATGGTGTTCCACATGGATCGGTGCTGTTGTTTGTCATTTATACAAACTATTTGGATGGGAATTTAGGAAACCTCTATAATCTAATTTACTAACCAGCCTATCATGTGGAACCTCATCAAAGTCTTTATTAAAATCTATGTAGACAATGTCTATCACCCTGCCCTCATCTATCTTCTTGGCCACATCCTCAAAAAAACTCAATCAAGTTTGTGAGACATGATTTCCCATGCATGAGTGTTATGAAGGTGTAGATGTGTACTGTACCTTTAAGAGAGAGAGAGGAAACAAGCAAGGACTGTCTGAAAGCACAGAGTGTGCCGAACAATTTTAAAATGTAACATTTTGTTGAAACAAATAGCTGGAGTTGCATTGTCTTAGAACAAAAACAAATTCAAATTTGGACAATCAGTTTAAATTATGCCCCAGAAACCAAAAGCCAATCAAATTTGAATTTTACTGTTTGGGATGACATCAAACCAATTAAATGATTTGATGTTTTAGGTATGACACTGGACACTTTGAACAGTTGGGGGAAGAATTGCAAAGAGCACCAACAAGTACAGACTGCTAGCCAAACAGCTATCTGAAATATACCTGTCTATAAGAAAAGTTGTGCAGCAGAAGACCGAAGAAAAGATGACCCAGGAAATTACAGAGGAAAATCTACCAAAGGCGAATCAACAAAGCTGACTGGTTTTGAAATGTGATTATTTTTCTGTAAATCTTAATCAGGCCTTTTTTTTTAGACCAGTATTGAAGAGTGCGAGGTAAAAGATAGGTTTAAGAGAAAGGAATTGTAAAATAGTTGTTGTTGTAATGTTCTCTGTTGGACTTAAGAACAAAATTGCAAATGTTTACTTTAAATAGTGACCTCTGGGATAGTTCTTTGCCTCTTGAAATTTAACAGATTATGGCACGAAGTGAGCTTCTCCGTGTGTCAGGTTTAAAATAGCAGAGGGGTTTACCTCGTGTAATGTGTGTGTGCGCGTGCGAGTGTGAGAGTCTTGACTGCACAGACCTCTATTTTTCTTTAACAAGGAGGCAAAAAACATTGCAAACTATTTTTTTAAATAATATGTTATAAAGTAACAATAACAGAACTTATTGAAGAGGATGAACCCATGGATAACTGGTCACTTAAGGAACCAATTAGCAGATAGGTGGGAAGTGATAGTAGTCAATGTCCCATCTTATTTAAGAGTCAATTAAAACCAATTAGTAATTAACCTCACCTAGCTTAGGCCAATCAGAATGTAATGATGTAACGGACCATGCTGTGGGTTGTGGCTGTGAAAGAGTTAATAAGGAACCGTTTTTAGTGGCCAGGGCCTGCCAGAAGTCTGAAGTTATCCTGCTATCCATTAGATGTGGAAAATCCTCAAGGCATTAGAGAAAGGTGAAAGACAGAGTATTGACCTGTGCCCTAAACTGAACTAGAAAGTAAGAGTCATTGTTTATCTGTAAATTTACTGGCCTGCTTTAATAAATATTATTTATAAGCTAAGTAAAATGTTCTGATTTACTGCACCAGACTATGTTCTGTTGCCTTTTTAAGTTAAAGTCTCAAATGAAACCATTTAAACAGCAATCCCAATATTAATTTGAAGAGACACAGAACTTACAATATTAACTTCAGAAATTCAAGATGGTAACTCACTGCCAACTTTTTCAGGGCCATTAAAACATAAGAACTAGGAGCAGAAGTACGCAACTCTTGAACTAGCTTTGTCACTTGAAACTATCATGGCTGATCTCATCATGACTTCAACTCCACTTTCCTGCCTGCTCGCCATAACATTTCAACCTATTAGTAATTAAAAATCTGTCTATCTCCTTTAAATTTACTGAATGCCCCAGTATCAACCACACTCTGAGATTGTAAATTCTGGATTCATAATCTTTTGAGAAAAGTAATTTCTCCTCATCTATTTTAAATCTGCTACTTGTTTATTAGAGCTGTGCAGAAATTTGGTTAGGCCACAGCTAGAGTATTGTGTGCAGTTCTAGGCACCGCACTATAAGAAGGATGTGATTACAGTAGAGGGGATGCAGATGAGATTCACCAGGATGAAGAGAGGTTGGATAAGCTCAGGTTGTTTTCTTTGGAGCAGAGAAGGTTCAGGAGGGGAACTGATAGTGTATAAGATTGAGGGGTAAGAATACATGAGACAGAAAACAGCTGATGTCTTTAGTTAAAGGTTCAATAACAAGGGGGCATAATGTTAAAGTGAAAAGCAGGAGAATTAAGGGAAAAACCTACACCCAGAGGGTATTTGATGTGGGATACCTCACAATCTTTAAAATGTACTTGATGATCACTTGACGTGCCCTAACATTCAAGGCTGTGTGTCAAATGTGGGAAAATGGGACTAGTAGTAGATAGTGGTAGGAGCAAATTACTGCAGATGCTGGAATCTGTATAGAAAACAGAAGTTCTCAGAAGGAAGTCGTATATTTTTAGTGGGACAGACTCGATGGACAAAACACACATCTTCTGTACTGTATGATTCTATATCCCTTATCCTAAAACCAAGATCTCTTATTCTAGATTGCCCCATGTGATGAAATATCCTTTTTGTCTATTTTTGTCAGTCTACTTTAACATCTTTTATACCTCAATTAAATCTCATCTCATTCTTCTAAACTCCTGAGAATATAGACCTAAACTGCTCAATCTCTCTTCTTGAGCCAAACCCTGAAATAACTCTGGTTGTCCCATCACCAAGTCACCCTTTATTAACACATGGAGAGTCTTTGATATGGATCCAGCTTTCTCAGAATGAACAGAACCTCTGCCACTCCTGTTTATATCTGGCAGCCAGTGCTCCTTGATTGGACCAGATTAATAGCTCCAATCAAGGAACTCATATTCTGAGTATTACAATCACTACAAATCACTCATCTCTGGAATCAGTTTAGTGATTAAGGGCAGGCAATAAATACTGACCCAGCCAGTAATGCCCAAATCTTATGACAGAATAGGTGTCCCCTGAAGCATCGGAGGCTGAGGGGTGACCGTATAGAGGTTATAAAATCATGAGGGGCATGGAGAGGATAAATATGCAAAGTCTTTTCCCTGGGGTGGGGGAATCCAGAACTAGAGGGCATAGGTTTAGGTTGAGAGGGGAAAGATATAAAAGAGACCTAAGGGGCAACTTTTTCACGCAGAGGGTGGTACCTGTATGGAATCAGCTGCCAGAGGAAATGGTGGAGGCTGGTACAATTGCAACATTTAAAAGGCATCTGGATGGGTATATGAATAGGAAGGGTTTGTAGGGATATGGGCTGGGTTCTGGCGGGTGGGACTCGATTGGGTTGGGATATCTGGTCGGCATGGACAAGTTGGAATGAAGGGTCTGTTTCAGTGCTGTACATCTTTATGACTCTACAATATTAAAAAAAAACTAAATAATGGATGCAAGAACATCAAGAAGAAAATGGAAATAAAAATACACTTATTCAAGTTTAATTAGGTGCTTGTCATCTCTCACTTTTTTATAATTGTTTTCTGTACCCTTCTTCAATTCAATTTTAAATGCTGTTTATCTGTAATTTCTTCCAGTGTGACAGAAGTTCCAAAGCCCAAACCATTAATCTCTTCCTCTCACTGTTGTTGCCTGTTTTGTATGTTCAGGTTTTTCTGTCTGAGTAATACATACCTTCAGAAATAATTAATGTATGCTGAACAGTCGAGACATTAAAGTAGTATAGTAAATGTAATGTAATTAATAAATGACAAACAGTCTAGGAATAAGAAAGGTTAGAGTACAGCCAGTTCAACTATCTTCATTTGTGTATATATAATATTGTCAGTCAGAAGCACCATATGAAGCAGACAACCCTTTTCTTAAGGAGTTCATCGACTCAGCATAATAGAAGCAAATGCCTGGCTCCCAATAAAGAAATAGATTGACCTATCAGCTCACATTTTAGAATGTGGTTATATAAGCAGTGGATTATTAATCATGTGCTCAAGCTTCAGTTATTTGGTGGATTAGCTGTGCAAAGCTATTCAATTTGTCAAATATCTTTCAAATTATCTTAAACCACTCTTATAACCTCAAGCTCTGCTCCCTTTTGTAGTTAATGCCTAGCATTCATTGGCTATCAATTACTGGACACTAAATTGCCTGAATAACTTATGACACGAATTTTGTCAAGTAACTGAGTCCTTCAAAATTTGCTACTCAACTATTAGGTAACTGATTACATTCTGCACGTAAATTATGTACACTATATATATTTAATATAAATTATTATAATGTTGGGTTTAAGTTGGTAACATGGGGTTTCCATTTCTTTGAAGCTAATAATTAACTTTCAAGTTTTTCTGTTGCCATGGTGATTTCTTTTAAAACAGATTTTGAGATCTAGCTTTGAATTAATGGGCTTTTGTGCACATTATTAGGGTTTTACTACCAAGCAAGATCAACGACCTCTGGTTTAGAAGGGAAACACACATAGCCTGAAGAGAGATTTTTGCTTCCAATTTCACTTTGGGTTTTGAGCAGTCCTGTGAGTTCCTTCAAAGAAAATGCTTGTAAAAGCTAGTGTTCCTGCTATATAGTTAGTATTAATCCCAGACCAGAGAGTCGGGATAAAAATGTGTAGAAGTTACTTAAAACCAAGTATATTTACATTCAAGCATACAATAGTTCCGTGAAGAAGCTGTCTGTAGTCCCAGTCTATAAGTTAAAGTCACAGATGACTTAAACCTATTGAGGTATCACAAACAGGGGCATTGATGTGAGTACTGTATTAGAGTTGTGTTTTGGATACTATACAAAAGCTGTTGCTTTCTTTTCAATTTATAAAAATGAGTTTTGGGATTGATGGGATCATACTTTAACAGCGTGATATAAAAACTTTTTGTTTCATCTATTTTGTTCCCAAACTCTTGTGTTAATGTAAGATCTGTGGCATTGTGTGCTTAAGTTTCAGTAAAAGACCACTTCATCAATGTCAAAACACAACAAAATATGATCTATCAAGTTAAGTTTCATCCTGAGATCTGACTTGTCTGCTGAGATCATAACCCTATTAAATATCAACTTTAAGTTACAGTTCATATAAAATAAATAAAGTGTTTATTATATGGTCTGCCCATTCCTTGAGGGTAATGTAATCCAGAATTAGAAAATTGGATTAATTTAAAATAAATAACTGTACCTGCTGAGCCAAATCATAAACCATTCATCCCTAGATGTACATTGATAGTAACATACCTGGAAGTTAACTCCTTGTAAGGATGATGTCTGCTGTTTAAGATGGGAATTAAGAAATTATCAAATTTTTCTATATACACTTATCAGGATATTTGAAGCCAGAATTTCTTTTGTAATAGACTGGTTATTACACATTTATCAAATGTCATTCCTTAGTTACTAGTGTTGATCATACCTTCCCAAAAGTAGCTGCATTTATTGGAGTTAATCTATTGTGATTGCAATATTCCAAATAAAACTGATAAATGAGACCACGCGGAATGCTCCAGCCTTCACAAACGTAAAAATGTTCAAGTAGCCTGAAGAAAAGTGAACATAACATAAATATGTGATGTTTGGTATTCTGATTTTAAAAATGAAATATTAAAGCTGGTGTTTGTTATTTTTATATAAAACATGCTATGGTACCCCAATCATGCACAACTTTTCATACAGTGATAATATCTTGACTAAAATTCTGTGGTCAGAAACTACTATCTCAAACCCACTGTCACTTACAGTAGTGATAACGCCAACTGTACAAAGTATCAAATACAACACACTTGCAGGTGCCCTGCCTCAATATATTAATTTGAGCTTTATCCATTATTACAACAGTTGGAAAGGCTTTCCTGTCCAATCAAGGTTTTAAAAAAAGGATTGAGGAAAGCAGTGGAAAGATAATTATCAAAATATCAAACAAATTTGCACATTGTTTTCAGTTATTTCCGATTTAAAATAGCCTCGGTTATGTCCAAAGATCATTTTAGTCCAACACTAAAAGGAGCGTTGCTGTAAGGCATCTTCAAGTGATATTGAAGTATTTACTAGAGAAGCAGGCACCCTGTGAGAGGCAGTCAGCATCACCTGAAGAGAGCAGACAACAAAAGGACCTGCTGCAGGTAGTCAGAGACAGAGCTGATTGGTGTTGATTGGAATTCTTTTTTGTTCTACTACAGAGAAAGAAGCAACCTATTTGATAAGAATCTGGTAAGCGGTTAAGAATGTCTGTACTTTTAAATGTGAATATAACATGAAAACTGATGGTAAAGTTTATAAATTAGGATAAATAAGTAAACAATGAACTAACTAAAAAGAATGGCAGTTTGGGTGATGGGTCAATGCCACAGCATGTAGGAACTCTTGGATAGCATTGTGATCCAGGGCTGGCTAATATGTTCACAGTAAGTGCTTGAAATTTGGCTTGGTTTGAGCTGGAGGTTCAACCATAGACAATGACTCAGTGGGCAGTAGGAAGACTATTCAGGTATTTTATACCAGGAAGTAGTCACACTACTTAAGATAGGGTCTTCTGAGTGCTCAGTGGTAAAGGTCAGTAGGGTGTGTTGGAAGTGAGAAAAGGTAAGGGGACCCAGAGCACAGGAGCGTAAAACTGTCAGCTTCTGTAACTCCAATAGGTTTGACGCATTTTGGCTTGTTAAGATCAGAGCAGGGTCTACAAGGTAAATGTACAAATTGATGGCACTGTGGTATAGGAAGCCACTCATCTGGAGGAAGCAACAAGACATTGTAATAATAGTGGTAGTAGGTATATGCTTTAATATATATTCTACACATTGTTGGCTAATCTAAAACAAGAAGCACTGCTTCAAAATTAGAGATTTCCTCAGCAAAGATGAGATTTTTTTGAGTTGGCTGACCCTGGAACTCTTGGCATCTAAAGACAGTGGATGTTTTAAGACCGAGATGAATTATTTCTGAAGAAGTCATATCAGGTTCTAAAGTTGACTCTGTTTCTCTCTACACAGATGCTGACAGATCTAAATGTCTTTAGCATTGGTTGTTTTTATTTCAGATATCCAGCATCTGCAGTATTTTGCTTTAATGTAGATGGTATGGATTTCGAAATAGTAACAATACATTCTTATTGAATGCCAACACAAGTTGAACGGGCCAAACGGTCTACTTCTGATTCTAGTACGTTCTCTTATAGGATGTTGTTCTGAACTTAAAAGAAAGATCAACTCTCCACGAAATATTGTCAATTAAATATGACGGTATTTTGGTTTCCCAAAAGACATGTTAGTCCGAGATTTTGTTACAGTAATATCTGAAGTTTGAGTAGAGGTCTTCTTTCTATGCCTCCTTCAAAGCAGAAATTTGAGCACCCAAAACTAAGACAATGCGTTAAACTAGATGTTTAACAATAGTTTCTGCTCACGTTACATCAGTAAGAGACCAATTTCCTCAATGGAAAAGCATAGTTTTTACTGGGTATTGTTGTACGTCTCTCTCTTTCTCTCGGGTTTTCTGCAATGTTCCTATTTATTTGCAGGGCGAGCCTTAAATATTGTCAGCGTAATAAGCGGTGGAATTTATATCAATCAAGCCATGGAGATGCTGACATACCATAAACACCAGCTTCATCTGCAGATCAAAGCTGGTCTTTAACAAAAACGAACTATTTAAGCCACTTTAAAAGGCTATCATTTTTAAATTTAAAAATGACCATTAAATGGCTTTCTATAATTCATAATAAATCTCGTAGCTGAATAATTTGTTTCAGTTCGAGTACATTTAGAACCTGAATCTCTTAAAATTATAAGATTATTTCGGTAATATGAAGTAAAGAACTCAGTTATTTTCAACCATTTGGTGTACTAGTGATTTCACGTCTCACCACTTCACAAGTTCAGGGTGACAGCCTTTGGCCGCTCCAGGTTGCTCCATGCTGCTTCTTCTCGGCGGCTGTACAAGCACCTCTGCTCCTCGGAGCTAAAATTTGCGATTGGAATATTTGAGTGGAACGCGCTGCACTTCAAAAACAATTAGTAACAAAGCAGCGGAATAGAACTGGAGACCATTTCAGGAATAAACTACTGTAACTGCTCCATTTGAGGCCGCTTCAAATTCTGCTTAATGTAAAAAAAAACATTTTTCGGTTCCACGTGAACTCAAATCTGACATGCTATTGTTATTATTCACTAGTGTGCCATGAAAAGTGAAAAATCCTTCACTTGTTTAGTGTGTACCAGAAGAAAATGCGTCTTGTGGTCTCTCAATCAATGGAAACTCTAGATTAACATTAGACTAAGCCCACACCTATTTGAGCAAGAAGTTTCCTACTTCTGTCTCCCTTCTTTCTTGAAGTGCTTTTACATTTGCATTTTTAAGATGCGCAGAGCCTCTCCAGAATCGAGGGAATTTGGAAGATTGCAATCGATGAATCCATCAACTCTGAAACCACATCTTTTAATAATCTATGTGGGCCATCATATTCAGGGATCTTGTCAGCCTTTATTTCCATTAGTTTTCCTCATAGTTCTTCAATGTTTGTGATTGTTTTAAGTTCCTTCCTACATTTACCCTCTAGATTTTCTACTCTTCTAATTGCAATGGCCACAAAATGTTGACATAGAACACTTTCATTTCAAAATAAAGAATAATAGGAAATGAGTGTCCATCAGATTATGCCGTTCTCACCAGTCTGGCCACATGACTCCAGATGGTCAACAATGTCATTGACTCTTAGATGCCCCCTGAAACAGGCAAGCAAACTTCTCAGTTATACTAAACTGCTATAAAGTGTGATACAGGGAATGAAATCAGATATACAGCCCAGCATTGACCAAGGTACCAGAAACATCCCTGAACAATGCATCAGTGAGCACTGCAGAGCTCCAATAGCAGCAGGAACATACCCCAACACAATCTGTGATATCACGGCCCAGTGAGTGCTCCACCTATCAAACCGAGGGATCAACCCTGCTTCAACGAACAGGATAGGTAGGCATGCCAGACATACATGAAAACGAAATGTTGATCAGATGAAGCTACCAACAGGACTACTTGCATGTCAATTAGTGTAAACAACACATGACAGGGATCAGAATTTCCACAATTGGCTGATCAGATCTGCCTCAATCCTGCCACATAACTACAGAATTCACTGGAGGAGGAGCCTCCACAATATTCATATCATCAACAATAGGGGAGTCCAGCACACAGTACAAAGATAACACTTAAGTATTTGAAACAATCTTCAGACAGAAGTGCCAAGTGGATGATCCATTTCTGCTTCCTCCAGAGATCCCATCATCAGATGCCAGTCTTCAGTCAATTTGATTCATAACATATGGTTCCAAGCAACAGCTGGAGTGACATGGATACCACAAAGGTTTGAGTCCTGACAACATTCTAACAATGGTACTGAAGATGCATGTTCCAGAATTTGATGTGTCTCATGCCAGTCAGTTCTTATGCAGCTGCAACATTGGAATCTCCCCGACAATGCAGAAAATTGTCCAATTATGTCCTGTACATAAAAAGCTGGACACATACAACCCTATCAATTACCACCCCATCAATCTACTCTCAATCATCAGTAAAGTTATAAAATGGGTCATCAACATTGCTGTCAAGCAGAGAGAATGTTGGAGAAACTCAGCAGGTCTGGCAGCATCTTGGGAAGAGAAACAGTTAACATTTCAGGTATGGGGTACCTCTTCTTTAGAATAGGGTTCTAACCCTGTTCCATTCAAGGCAGCTCACTGCCATCTCATCAAGAGTAATTAAACGTAAAGAATGACACACATCCTGTGAAATAAATTTATTAGATTAGATTATTTAATGGATAGAGAGAATCCCATAATTTATAGTTTAGTAATCACATCACATAATATTTCACCTATCTTCAGCTGCTGTACATCTAGCATTATTTTTGCTTCAGATTACTGTGTTTGCATTTAGTTTCTTTTGTAATTGGTAAGTGTATTTGCTTGCTGCTTTGAAGATTATAATATGACTTTAATGTTTCAAAAATAGTTTAGAATACAATAGCAAAATAAAAGTTTACTAAATCAGTTGACACAAATTAAATTACTAGTCTATCCCAGACACAACATGAATTAATGATTCACCTTTGTAGAATTTTTGTTAACTTTGCTTTGTTTCTGCCACCAAAGATGAGAAGGTCAGGGTCCATGCTTGCAGATTGATTGGAAATATTCTGCAAAGTGGACACCGAGTCTATATTTAGTCTCCAATATAGAGGAGATAATACTGTGAACCATGGATGCAGCAGACTAGATTGAAGAATTGCACGTAAATCACTGCTTCACCTTAGAGGTGTGTTTCGGGCCATGGACAGTGAGAAGAGAGGAAGCAAAGGGGCAATTTGCAGAGTTTTTAAACAGCACAGGATGAGGCTCTTCAGCCTATCATACCTGGTGTACTCATCAAACATCAACATATTCTAATCACATTTTCCAGTTTTTAGCCTGTAGTGCCATATGGTATGACACTTCAAAATGGCTCATGTAAATAGTTTTTAAATGTCTTGAGGAGTTTCCGCTTCCACCACCTTTTCAGTCAGAGAGTTACAGATAGTTACTCACTGGATGAGATTAAAAAATCCACAATTGCCCTCTAAAACTCCTGGTCTTTATCTCTGTAAGGTAAAATTGTACCTTTTGTTTATTAACCTCTCTACTGTAGGAAAAGGTTTCTCTCGATTTAGCCTTTCTATGCCAGTCAGAATGTGCTCCAAGGAAAACTCCAGTCTGCCTAGTCTTTCTTCATAACTGAATTATTCCAGCCTAGGCAACATCCAGGTGAATCTCTTCTGCACACCCTCAAGTGCAATCACATTCCGCTCATTGTGTCGTGACCCCAGAAAACCACATAGCTGTAGTCTAACTAACGCTATATATAATTCCATAACTTCCTTGCTCTTGTATTCAGTGCCTTGATTATTAAAGGAAAGTATCTCACATAAGACCACAAGACAGAAGTTCAGAAATTAGGCCATTCAGCTCATTGGGTCTGCTCTGCCATTCAATCATAGCTGATAAGTTTCTCAACCCCATTCTCCCACTGTCTCCACGTAACCCTTGATAATCAAGAACCTACCTATCTCTATCTTAAATGTACTCAATGACCTGACCTCCAAAGCCTTCTGTGGCAGTGAATTCCACTCTCTGGCTGAAGAAGTTTCTTCTTATCTCCATTCTAAAAGGTCTTCCCTCTACTCTACCTCTAATTTATCCTCTTATTTAATCTTCTCCCTCCTTATGCCTTCTTAACTGCCCTATCTACTTGTCCTGCTGCTTTCAAAGACATAAACACCACAGTTCCTCTGATCCTCCATATTTCCAAAGCTCTTACCATTCAAAGCATAATCCCTTGCCTCATTAGTCCTCCCAAAATGCATCACCTCACAGTTTTTTGGATCAAGTTCATTTGCCACTAGCAGCTGATCTATTTCGTCCTGTAGTTTAACACTTTCTTGCTCACTACTTACAACGCCATCAATTTTCATTTCATCTGCAAGCCTACTGATCATACCTTCTATATTATAGAGTCATAGAGATGTACAGCATGGAAACAGACCCCTTCAGTCCAACCTGTCCATGCCGACCAGATATCCCAACCCAATCTAGTCCCACCTGCCAGCACCCGGCCCATATCCCTCCAAACCCTTCCTATTCATAAACCCATCCAAATGCCTCTTAAATGTTGCAATTGTACCAGCCTCTACCACATCCTCTGGCAGCTTATTCCATACACGTACCACTCTCTGTATGAAAACATTGCCCCTGAAGTTTCTTTTATATCTTTTCCCTCTCACCCTAAACCTATGCCCTCTAGTTCTGGACTCCCCCACTCCAGGGAAAAGACTTTGTTCATTTATCCTATCCATGCCCCTCATGATTTTGTAAACCTCTATAAGGTCACCCGTCAGCCTCCGACGCTCCAGGGAAAACAGCGCCAGCCTGTTCAGCCTCTCCCTATAGCTCAAATCCTCCAACCCAGCAACATCCTTGTAAATCTTTTCTGAATCCTTTCAACTTTCATAACATCTTTCCGATAGGAAGGAGACCAGAATTGCATGCAATATTCCAACAGTGGCCTAACCAATGTCCTGTACAGCCGCAACATGATCTCCCAACTCCTGTACTCAATACTATGACCAATAAAGGAAAACATACCAAACACCTTCTTCACTATCTTATCTACCTGCAACCCCACTTTCAAGGAGCTATGAACCTGCACTCCAAGGTCTCTTTGTTCAGCAACAGTCCCTAGGACCTTACCATTAAGTGTATAAGTCCTGCTAAGATTTGCTTTCCCAAAGTGCAGCACCTCGCATTTATCTGAATTAAACTCCATCTGCCACTTCTCAGCCCATTGGCCCATCTGGTCCAGGTCCTGTTGTAATCTGAGGTAACCCTCTTCACTGTCCACCACACCTCCAATTTTGGTGTCATCTGCAAACTTACTAACTGTACCTCTTATGCTTACATCCAAATCATTTATGTAAATGACAAAAAGTAGAGGACGCAGCACTGATCCTTGCGGCACTCCACTGGTCATAGGCCTCCAGTCTGAAAAACAACCCTCCACCCCCACCCTTTGTCTTCTACCTTTGAGCCAGTTCTGTATCCAAATGGCTAGTTCTCTCTGTATTCCATGAGATCTAAGCTTGCTAATCAGTCTCTCATGGGGAACCTTGTCAAACGCCTTGAAGTCCATGTAAATCACATCTACTGCTCTGCCCTCATCAATCTTCATGTCTAGATCATTAAAGTAAACAACAAACAGCAAGGGACCCAGCATTGAATGCTGTAGTTTTTCACTGGACACAGAAACAGGGATGCTGCAAAGAAGATCAATCAACTTCAGAATAAAAACAACTCTTTATTTTGTCACGCTGGGTACTTTACTTAATATCATTCAACACCATCTTTAGACATGCAGCTGCTTCTCATCACTTGAAAATTGCATCAGCTTTCTTTCTGCACTTTGCACCATCTAGAAGTGCCATTCATTGGATAATCTGTCCAGTTGTAAACTGAGTATTAAAATTATATAAAGCAACATGCATCAATATTCATCAAACCATGGAATTTTCAGAAATACTCAATCTATAAATATGAAAGAATCTCACAACTATGAAAAGCCAAAGAAAACATTTCAAAAAAAAACTTCAAGACTGAAAAACAAAATTACTATGAAATATTTTTGCAATTTTGCCACATATGAACTTTGCTTGTGAATGGAAATATCAACAGACAGCCACATGCCAATATTATTTTGTTTGGGGAAATGGAAAATTATCTATGTAAAATCATGGCTTTTATCATACATATATAGTTTGTATAAATAAATATATGCACTATGTTTTTTTCAATATAGTTTCTGATTATTGTGTAAAGTACTGATGTGGATGTGTGCACAAATTTAATATTTGTTGTTTGTGTTAAAAAAAATTAACTTTATCTTGAAAGTTTGTTTATTTATTTTCATATTTATAACTTGGACAAGAACATTGAGGAATTTAACTTTGATGCAAGAGATGATTTATATTTAATTACTTTTCTTCTAATGAAGACTCACTTTGGATAGCCACCATCTTCTGGAGGCAGATGTTACAGAACGGACTTAAAATGATTTCATTCATTTATTGGAAGTTGTTGGTTCACTGTAGTTTGCACATTTTTGATTTGGCAATCCCAGATTATCAAAGTATCAACTTGCATATAAATGAACAGAATCAATGAGACATCCCATGTGATTACCTTAACTCAACTTGCAAGAATACAAATACCCATATAAGATAAATTAAACAGTAAATCATATAATTTTGTAAACTTTGGATTTTCTAGAAGACTTAAGGGGAGAGAATCTTACTTTTAAGCAGAAGATCACTTATGCCATACACCGTTTTGTCATTATTAACATAAAACACATTTTCTTGCAATGACAAGTATTGTAGAAAATACAGGTAGTTGTTGCTTCTCATACATCAGCTTTTTGCATAAGCTCTGCTTAAAATGACCTCCGTTTGATCATTTCCATGACAGTAAAGATCCAAAGCGCATAGAAGGTGCTTTCCATTTAGTTTGGATGCTGTACCCATGATTTGATCTGAGAGAGAAATCATTCATTATATGGTAGACATTATATAATAATGGTACAAATAATATTTACAAGACATGTTCAGCACCTGAAAACAGGTCCATTTTAGATACTAATCAGCAAAAGTCACATTACCATAATTTTTGTTAATCAAAAATACATGAAACATTTATGGCACAGATGTCATTCTAGCCACTAACCATGTTTACTAAATAAGAAAATCCAGCCTTATTCCATGTCTCAGATCTTCACTATTAGCCCTCTAATCTTTCTTAAAATAGAACAAAAAACAGTACAGGCCCTTCTGCTCTCGATGTCTTCTTTTTATCAATTTGTTCATGGGATGGGAGTTTTGCTGGCTTGGCCAATATTTATTGCCCATTCTAAATTGCTCGGAGAAGGATGTGGAGAGTTGCCTTCTTGAATTGCTGCATGCCTTAGAATGTAGGAACATCCATAGTGTTGTTTGGAAAGGACTTCCATGAGTTTGACCCAGTGATAGTGAAGGAACAGCAGAATCGTTCCAAGTCAAGATTGTGTCAGGCTTGCAGGTGGTGGAATTGGAACATGGGTATGGAAGGTATTGTATAAGGAACTTTATTTCAGTGCATCTTCTAATTGGTACACAGTGCTACCACCGTGTTGGTGCTAGAGAGAGTGAATGAGAAAGCTGGTAGAGGCTGTGTGAATCTAGTAGGATGCTTTCTCCTGGATGATGTCAAGCTGAATGTTGTTGGAGAGTATTTAATCACATTCTTGACCTTTGCCTTGTAGATTGTGGTCAGGCATTAGTTGACAGGAGGGTGAGTTACTCAATTCCTTGCTTTTAACCTGCTCTCGTAGCTACTATATTTATACGATTGTAAAGTTCAGTTTCTGGCCAGTTGGATCCCCTTTTTGCTGATGGTGGGGAATTTAACAATGACAATGCCATTGAACATTAAAGGGCAATAGTTAGGTATTCATTAGACTTAATTCCAGATTTTTATTGAATTGGAGATGTTATGACATGGTATGAATAGTCTGACACTTAAGTGGCAAATAAGATGCACACTACACATCAGCTCAAGTTGGATGTTACAGGTCTGTCTGCACATGGATACAGACTACTTCATTATCGGTGGAGTCAAGAATAGTGTTGAAACAGAGTGTAATTATTAGCAACTCTCTCAATTCTGACCTTATAATGGAGGGATGGTCATTATTGAAGCAGCTAATAATGGTAGGGCCTAGGACAGATTACAATAGCTAGGTGGTTGTTTATGACGGGTGTGGATGCAGTGGGCTGAAGGGCCTTTTTCTGTACTATAGATCTCTATGACACTACCCTTAAGGAACTCCTGCACTGAGATCCTGGAGCAGAGATGGTTGATCATGAACAACCACAAACACCCCCTATTGTGTCAAGTATGACTCCAACCAGCAGAGTTTTCCCAATTTCCATTGATTCAGGTTTTGGTAGGGTACCTTGCTGCCATATTTAGTTGAATGATACCTTGGTGTCAAGGACAGTCACTCTCACCTCATCTCTGCATCTGTACTTTTGTTCACACTTGGACCAAAGCTGTAATAAGGTCAGGAGCCAAGTGGCCCTGGAGGAACCAAAGCTCAGTGTAAGCGAACAGGTTATTCCTTTGCAAGTGCCACTTAATAGAACTGTCAAGATACCCCTCCATCATTTTTCTTATGATTGAGAATAGATTGATAGCATAATGAATGGTTGGATTGGATTTGTCCAACCTTTTATGCACAGGACATAACCACATAATTTTCCAATTTGTTGGGTAGATACTGAGGAGGAAGCAATGATGTATTGGTATTTGGCTAAGGCAATGGTATAGTAGTATTGTTGTTGGATTAATAATCTAGAAACCCAGGATTCTTGGGAGTCAGGTTTGAATACCGCCATAGCAGGTGATGGAATATGAATTAACTAACACTCTAGAATTAAAATGATTCTAGATGAAATAACATGTTAATTTAGGGAAGGACATTACTGCTCTTACCTGGTCTGGCCTACATATCACTCCAGACCCACAACAATGTGATTGAATCTTAACTGCCCTCTGAGATGGTCTGGCTAAACATTCAGTAAAAGTCTTAAAAAAGGAATGAAACCAAATATACCATCTTGCATTGACTGAAGCACCAGACAATTCAAAACACAATCCTGTTAACCCCGAAAAATCTTTCTTACTAAAGTGGGGATTAGTGTCAAAGTTGGGAGAGCTGTCTCACAGACTAGTCAAGAACAACGTGATATAGCCATATTCAGAATCACATCTTACATACAATGTTCCAAACAAAACCATCACCAAGTCTGGGCTTGTCCCAACATCAAGGCAGGCCCAGTAGAGGTGGCAGAACAATGGTGTACAGGCAGGAAGGAATTGCCTAGAAGTCACTGAAATTGACACTGGAGCCTGTAAAGTCTCATGGCACCAGACAAACATAGTCAAGGAAATCTCTTGCTGATTACCATGTACCATTCCCCCTTGGTTGATGAATCTCCTCCATGCTGAACACCATTTCGAGGAAGCACTGAGGGTGGCAAGAGTGCACAGTTTATTCTGGGTGGAGATTTCAAAGCCCGTCACCAAGAGTAGCTTAGCGCTATTCTACTGACTGAGTTGGTCCACTCATAAAGGACATTGTTGCTAAACTAGGTTTGCAGCAGGTTTTGAGGGAACTAATGGGAAAAGCATATTTGACCTCATCCTAACCAATATGCTTGTACCTGTCCATGACAGTATTGGTAAGAGTGAACACCACATAGTCCTTGTGGAGACCAGTATGATCTTCATATTGAGAATCCCTCCATCATGTTGTTTGGCACTATGCTATGCTAAATGGATCAACTTAGAACCAATCCAACAACTCAAAACTGGGCATACATGTGGTGCTGTGGTCTATTAGCAGCAGCAGAATTGTATGTGAACACCAATATGCAAGCTCATGACCCAGCTTACCCCTTACCATACCATTACTATCAAGCTACATAATCAAACCTACTTCAGTGAATAGCGCAGAGAGTATACCAGGAATAGTGCCAGGCATACTTAAAATTGGTGAAGCTACAATATAGTATTAATTGCATGCTATCAGCATAAGTAGCAAGTGATAGACAGAGCTAACCAATCCTAAACAGCCAATAGATCAGTTGTAGTTTCTGCAGTTAGATCACATCTAGTATGAATGATTATGGACAATTAAAAAAACACTAGAGGAACTCTCATTGAAAGATAGAACAGACTTAAGGGTCTGAATGGCTTACTCATGTTCCTATGCTCATAGAAGGAGGCTCCACAAATATCCCCATTATCAATAATAGGGGAGCCCAACACATCAATGCAATAAGATATAGCTGAAGCATTTGCTATTCTTCAACCAGAAGTGTCAAGTGGAGCTATTCTGGTCTCCTCAATAGTACCCCAGCATCACAGATGCCAGTCTTCAACCAATTCAGTTCACTCCACAAAATATCATGTAACTAATCAGGTAGTGTTATCAAGACCCAAAACTTTGCAGTATCTAATGTCTTCAATCATTTCTGGACATCATATAGAGTGAATCAAATTGACTGAAGACGGCATCCGTGCTGCCCGAGACCTACTATGACACTGGGATAGATTATACACTCAGGATAAAGTACTTCTGGATAAAGATGGTTGCAAATGCTTCAGTCTTGACTTTAGTGTTGAGGTGTTGGTTTCCCATATCCTTATCATTCAGAAGGAGTACTTGTAGAGATTCCACTTCCTGTTAGTTGTCCAATTGTCCACTTATATGGCAGCCCACACACCTTCCTTGGAAATATACAAGACACCAATATGGCTGGACAGGGTGGATACTGAAAAAGGCTGCCTCTTTTGGGAGAGACCTGAGCTACAGGAGGCATTTAAAATTGTTGGGTCTTCCACTTAAAACAGAGACGAAGTGGGTCTGAATGAGTAGGTGTCCTTTGGAGTACTATTAGGAAAGAGTGATCATAGCATTAGAACATTTAGTTAACTATGGAAAAGGATAAAGAGCAACCTAAAGTAAGATACTTAATTGGAATAATAGCATCATAATATTTAGTTAACTATGGAAAAGGGTAAAGAGCAACCTAAAGTAAGCAGGCTATCCTCAGTGGGGTGAGAACACATCTGTCTCAGCTCAGTTCAAAATCAAATTTTGGCTTGCACAATTGTCCTGAAGTAATGAGCTGTCTTCAAAAGGGGCAGATGGTTCATATACATTCCCACAAGTAGAAAAGGCACAACAACCTAAGCTTAAGCTCCTGGGATAAGAATAAATAAAGAGTAAGATAAAACAAAAACAAGGGGCTTTATGACAGATGTAAGGCTAATCAGACAAGTGAAGTGGAGGCTGAAAATAAATAATCCAGAGGGCCTACTGGAAGGATGTTGTGAAACTTGAAAGGATTCAGAAAAGATTTGCAAGGATGTTGCCAGGGTTGGAGGATTTGAGTTTTAGGGAGAGGCTGAATAGGATAGGGGGGTGACCGTATAGAGGTTTATAAAATTGTGAGGGGCATGGATAGGTTAAATAGACAAAGCCTTTTCCCCGGGGTGGTGGCAGTCCAGAACGAGAGGGCATAGGCTTAGGGTGAGGGGGGAAAGATATAAGGGGCAACTTTTTCATGCAGAGGGTGATGCGTGTATGGAATGAGCTGCCAGAGGAAGTGGTGGAGGCTGGTACTATTGCAACATTTAAAAGGCATCTGGATGGGTATATGAATAGGAAAGGTTCAGAGGGATATGGGCCAAGTGCTGGTAATTGGGACTAGATTAGATTCGGACATCTGATCATCATGGGTAAGTGGACCAAAGGGTCTGTTTCCGTGCTGTACATCTCTATGACTCTCTGAATCTAAAACTGAGAAAGGAAATCAGAGAACTAGACTGAGAGATAAGAAAAGGCCAGCTATCACAAAACAGAATCCAAGTCTTCTGCAAGCATGGAAATAGTAAAAGTGTAGCAAGAAGGAAGAATGTGATTGATTAGGAATCAAAAAGGATCTATTTGTGAAGATCGAGAACCTTACTGAAGTATTAAATGAGTACTTTGCCAATGTTTAATTCAAAGTGATTGTGAAAGAAGGGGTAAGTTGAGGCTATGGTTTGGTAAAAAGCTATCTGAAAGCCATGCAGTTCTTAAGGTTAATTATGTCATGAGGATTTAATGAAATGTATCCAAAGATTCGAAGACAAGTGAGGGATGGAACTGCAGAGGCTTGAGTAGAAATTTCCAATCTGCATTAAATACAAGGGTGGTGCCAGAGGCCTGGAGAATTGCAAACATCACATTGTTTAAACAAGGATAGAAGGATAAACACAGCAAACACAGGCCATTCTGTTTAGCTATTGGTTGTGAGAAAGCTTTAGAGATGATATACTGGGACTAAACAAATAGTCACTTGGACAAATTCAGATTATGGTAGTTAGGGAAAGCCAGCATGAATTGGTTAAAGGCAAATCATAATTAACTAACATGACTTTTTTTAAAAAGGAGATAAAAAGAGATGATTGATGAAGATAACACTGTTGTTAGTGTATATAGTCATTAAAAAGGGATTTGATAAAATTCCACATTATAAACTTGTCAACAAAGTTGAAACCAATATATTAAACTGATAATGGCAGCATGGAAACAAAGTTGGCTGAGTGACAGTGAACACAGACTAATAATGAATGACTGTTTTCATGAGTGTCGGAGGCTATTTAGTGGGTTCTCCAGGTGTATGTAGGGGTCCAACTGCTTTTCTTGATTATATAATACTCATGGGCACAATTTTAAAATTCGCAAATGATTCAAACCATGCAAGAACGGTGAATCGTGAGGAGGAGTGATAAACTTCACAAGAATACAGACAGGTTGGACGAATGGGCAGAATTGTGGCAAATGAAATGTAATGAAAAGAAGTGTAACATAGTAAGCCAACAAGATGGAGGAACCGGAGTACAGAGGAATCTCGATTATCCATAGTACACGGATAGGAAGTATTCCGTTTGGTTAATCGAATTCCAGATAATCGAATGTCAGATAACAGTTTAGCCAAGCATTGGGACCTTGCGATCTTGCCAGATAATCGATATTCAGAAATTGAATGCCGGATAATCGAGGTTGCTCTGTATGCCATTCAGCGCATTGATTCTGTTCCATCATTCAATAAGATCATGGCTGATCTGGTCGGTCTCAACTCCACCTTTCTGCCTATTATCTATAATCTTTTAATTCCTTTACTGATTAGAAATCTGTCTATCTCAACCTTGAACATACTTAACAACTCAGTCTCCACAGTCCTCAATGGTAAAGAATTCCACACATTCACAACCCTCAAAGAAGAAATTTGTCCTCATCTCTTTTGTAAATGCGTGACCACTTATTCTGAGATAATACTCCTTGGTGTTAGACTCTCCCACAAGGGGAAAATAACCTTTCTGTATCTAACCTGTAAAATCATTTAATAGATTTTGTTGTGGAATAACTAGAAGAGAAAATGGAAAATATAGGGCACAGTTCTAAAAGTAATACAGGGTCAGAAAGACTTGGGGTATATGTGTAAAAATGACTAAAGATGGTATGGTAAGTTGAGCAAGTGATTAAAAAGGCACATGGACTTTGAGCTTTATAAATCAAAGCATCTATAATGAGCCTGCATAAAGCCTTGGTTCCTCCTCAAATGGAGTACAATATCCAATTCTGTTTACTTTACAGAAGGTGCAGAAAATATTTACTGTAATGGTTCCAAAGATGAGATGCTTGAGTTATATGGAAACATTTGAGGAGAACTCCCGCTTCCCTAAGAAAGCGTTGAGGCAAAATTTGATAGAAACATTCAAAACTCATGAAGGGCCTGGCCAGAGTGGTCAGAAATTGTTGTCATACAGTCGTATAACATGGAAATAGACCCTTTAGTCCAACTCGTCTATGCCAATCATGTTCCCAAACTCAATTAGTCCCACTTGCCTGTGGTTGGTCAATATCCCTCCAAACCTTTCCTATTCACGTACTTATCCAAATGAGTTGTAAACGTTATAACCATACCTCCATCCACCACTTCATCTGGCAGCTCATTCCACACATGACATGTGTAAAAAAAGTTGCCTCTGATGTATTTTTTAAAACTTTCTCCTCTCACCTTAAAAGTATGCTCCCAAGTTTTGAACTCCCCATCCTTAGGAAAAGATACTTGCTATTCACCTTATTTATGCCTCTCATGATTATGAACCTCCATAAGGTTACCCTCAACCTTCTATGCTCCAGTGAAAAAAAGTCCCAGCCTATTTCTATAACTCAAACCCTCCATTCCTGGCAACGTTCTGGTAAATCTTTTTGAACCCTCTCCAATTTAATAATATCCTTCTCATAGCAGGGCAACTAGAACTGCACATAGTACTCCAGAAGTGACCACATCAATGTTCTGTGCAAGCTCAACATTGGCAGAACTGTCAAGAATTATTGATACGAATGTGAACTGATGTGACTTCCAAAAAATGAAACTGTTCACATTTTTCTCTCCACATACGCTGCCAGACTTGGTTTCCCAGCATTCCAGCATTTCGTTTTGATACTGATGTGGGCAATTGGTAAAAGAACAATCATGATCTCATGAAAGTTTTTTTTGTGTCGTAAGTAGCACTGATCTGGAATGCATTTTCTCAGATTGTGGTGGATGCAGATACAATTGTGGCTTTCAAAGAGTAAAATAAAGACAAATAAATATGTAGGGCTCTTGCAGAGAACCAATATGGACATGACAGAATGATGGCCTCATTCTGTTTTTGTAACCACTCCCATGAATCTATGGTCTGTACCCTCACCTCATCAGTTTATTTATTGTACTTTGAGCAAATAAGTAATATGTCTAAACACTGAGAAAGTCCTTTCATGTCTAATTTCTAGCTCGTTTTCTTGAAATTCTATATTTTCTGTCTTTGATTTCCAACTTTGCTTCTCTTCTTTCTTAAACTATGCTAATGTTCCAAACCCTGTTAATTGACAGTAGGAACTGTAGTGGAAGTTAATTTCTTATTTGAAATTAAACCTTTAACAATTAGTACTGGCCACATGTTGTTATATGTTTTATAAGCATGGTACAATTGCTCTTTGTGGATACAAATTTACCAATATGCATTAATCTCTTGGATGCTAAATTCTGCGGTGATGATTAACATAATCAAGTAGGAACATCAATCATTGCCTTCATTAAAGCGAGTGAGTTGTGAAACTAAACTTGGTCTCATAGATTTTAACAGTGAATTGTTTATATTCATCTTGAGGTATAAAAACTTACATTACCATTTATGATTGAAGTTTCAGAAGTACAACCACCAGACAGGATGGAAATAAAAGTGGTGTCATTTGCATCAGTAACGAAGATCTTGTCAGTTGTCAGTGGTAGAAATACAACATCCATAGCAATTTCCTGATTTATATCTGTCAAAGGTGACACAATGGTGTTGAAAAAACTCAGGTACAAATAGTTCTTACTGATCAAAGCCATAAATACATACCAACAATCGTCAATGTATAGTGACCATAACTCCAAGCAGTGGCAAAATCTCTCGCATTATTATTGGACTCAAGTAGAAATGAAGAACATCTTGATGATTGGAGGTTATGCTGGCTCATCATTGCTTCCTTTTTTGCATACTCAAACATTTGTGGACAACTTTCAGGAAGAAGTTGGCCAAATGACAAGAATTCTTTCACTCGACCTTTAATCTCTGACCACTTTGAACTTTCCCATGACCAATTTAAAGATTTGGATTTTGGAACTTCATCCATTTCAGAGATATCTAAAAGAGAATGTTAAAATATTCTTTATTTAAAGGAACTAAATTACCACATACGACAGCTTTTAGCACTGTAGGATTAATTCTGCCTAGAAACTAATATCTTGTGTAACATCAATTGATCAAACCAAAAATAATTTTGTATAATTGCGTGATTGGGTATTTAACCCCAACTTCTCATAACTGTCCATATTACTTTGCTAATTTATGTAGATATAATGCTATGGTATGGAGGTGCCAGTGTTGGACTGGGGTGGGCAAAAATCACACAACACCAGATTATAGTCCAACAGGTTTATTTGGAAGTACAAGCTTTCAGAGCAATGCTCCTTTGTTAGGTCGCTAGTGGGACAGGATGATAGGACATAGAATTTATGGTAAAAGGTCAAAGTGTCATCCAACTGATGCAATGTATTGAACAAACCAATTTTTTGTTAAGTCTTTAATCACTAGAATAGTTTGTAGGCTTTGATTCATTAAGATGTAAATCCCAGAACTTCTTTGAAGTCACATTCCCAGATTACTTAAGGTTTTATAAAAAAAAAGTGACATCTCAACTCAGACAATGCATTAAAAGTGAGGTTAGAGTTTGTCTATATTCCAACCTTGAGGCAGACCAGTTCTATTTCCAAAGCAGGAATTTATAAAAGGTCACATGGACTGCCTACCTACAGATTGTGCGCTTTTTGAACAAAATAGAATGTATCTGCAAATACAAATTCACACCATAGACTTAGGTATGTGTGCACGCATGCAAGGAGGAGAGAGAGTGGAGACTGCGTAAGTGCGCGCGCAGGTGTGACGGAGTATATATCTGTGAATGTGAGTCTAAGAGAGAGCACATGTGTATGAGAGAGGATCTGCGTGAGTGTGTGAATGTGATCGTGTTTAAGAGTGTGTGTGTGTATAGTGTAGTGAGGTCACCTGTAGTGAAGACTTTAGCTACTATTTCTGGTACTCACTGGAACCTTTGTTAGCTAATAATTACTGATTCCATCCTTTTCGTTGGCAACAGTTTGAGATAATACCATTATGTTCATTATCTTGGTATCACATTTCATTCCAAGATGAACTTCCCACTTAACTGCTGTGTCATCATGAAGAGCATTTATTGCCACATTTGTATCCCCCATACATTTCATCCAGTTATCAGCTCTTCTTCTGCTGATACCTTCATTCATGCTTTCATTATCTCTAGACTCAATAATTTCAATCTATTGCAGTTTCCCACATTTCACCCTCCATAAAATTGAATTCATCCAAACCTCTGCTGTTTGCATCTTAATTCACATCTAGTCCAGTTCCTTTACCATCTCTGTCTTTGCTGACATACATGGCTCACAGTCAAGTTAAAACTCCCATCCTTTCTTTCAAATCTTCTTCAGCCCCACTGCCCTCCAAGATATCTGCACTCCTCTGTTTCTGGCTCCACACGCATCCCAAATTTTAATTGTTTCAACATTTGTGACTATCTCTCAGTGCCGAGGTCCCAATTTCCAAAATTCTTCCTTGTAACCATTTGCCTATCTAACTAACTTTTCTCTTTTAAGACACAGCTTTAAATCAATTTCTTTGATCAAGCTCTTGGTCATTTTGATTTACATTGCTCAATGCCTTACTTTATTTCATAATGCTTCTGCAAATTCCTTGGGATGCAGCATAATGTTTGTATTTATAAAGTATCTTTCATGCTCAGTACTTGTAGTGAGATACAATGAAATAGCTTTATAGGCCATTTCAGAGGGCATGAGTCGAAAAGTGTGGTGCTGGAAAAGCACAGCAGGTTAGGCAGCATCCAAGGAATTGATGTTTCGGGCATAAGCCCTAGTTGAAGGG
This sequence comes from Chiloscyllium punctatum, assembly GCF_047496795.1. Classification (NCBI taxonomy): domain Eukaryota; kingdom Metazoa; phylum Chordata; class Chondrichthyes; order Orectolobiformes; family Hemiscylliidae; genus Chiloscyllium; species Chiloscyllium punctatum. Next base: position 59,113,028 of record NC_092747.1, on the reverse strand, counting down.
CTTATGCTCGAAATGTCGACTCTCCTGATCCTCGGATGCTGGGTGACCTGCTGTGCTTTTCCAACGCCACATTTTTTGACTCTGACTCTCCAGCATCTGCAGTCATCACTTTCTCTCTCTTCACAGGACATCATAAACTATTTGCACAATATAGATGAGTGTCCTCTCTGACAAACACTGGCAAATCAGTTGGTGCTACAATAATCCATCAGCTTTCATGATGATTGTTCATAATACCAGGTTCAATTCCCACCTCATGTTTGCACATTCTCCCCGTGTCTGCGTGGGTTTCCTCCCACAGTCCAAAAATGGTTTGGTGAATTGACCATGCTAAATTGCCCGTAGTGTTAGGTGAAGGGGTAAATGTAGGGGAATGGGTCTAGTAGATTGCACTTCGGTGGGTTGGTGTGGACTTGTTGGGCTGAAGGACCTGTTTCCACACTGTAAGTAATCTAATCTAATCTAAAAAACATGGGGTATCAGTGGAAGTGAGAGTAAAATTGGTGTTGCACAAGAAGCCACAATTAGAAGAGTGCAGATATACTAAAATGGCTGCAGCTATACGAAACTCTAGTTAGACCCCACTTGGAGTACTGAGAGCAGATTTGGGCACCACACTTTAGGCAGAGGGAAGGAGGGCGTACAGTGCAGCTTTACGAAAAGGATCCATAATGCCAGGGGTTAATTTATAAGATGGGCCAAATTAGGCCTTTTTATTTCCAGATTCTGGAAGGTTAAGAAGTAATCTGATCAAAACCTTCAAGATATTAACAGGAAAATATAGGTAGAAAAGGAAAACTATTCCCACTGTTTGGAGATTCTAGAACTAAGGAAGTATTCATTTCATATGAAACAGATTACCTACTACTGTATAGATATCATTTTCCTCATTTTAAAGCATTGTTTTGATTTCCATATGTAAATATAATGTACTGGTTCACAGGATGAATTTAGCTCAAAATCCAGGATAACATCCCTTTGATGGTTTCACAATATGTGTACCCAATAGCCCCCACTGATCCCATCCATGCCTTAGTTTGGATACGTTCTCGACTCCTTTGATGACATAAGGCAGTAATGCAGTTCAGAGTGCAATAAAACCCCACAGGAATTATATGAATTTGTAGCTTAACAGTATCAAAATCTTTCATGTAAAAAAATTCATGGGTGGTATATTCATGAGTATCTGTAACAGGCTGAGGAAACTAAAAAAAGGTCTGTTCATAGCATTGCTTCTGATGCATAAATGGCAAATTTAGCAATGTACCTGGAACCCAAATATTCATGTCTTGTCTGACAAAATGTAATACTAGTTCAATTGTTTCTTTTTGAGTTTATTCATGGATAAGCTATTCAAAGTAGATTCATTTTGATAAAGTGAGGAAGCTATTATATCCATAGGAAACTGTTCTGAATGACATGAGCAGAAGGGAAGTCCACTTTTAAACAAACCTTCATCGGCAGTGAAATATTCATCTTCTGTTTCTTCACTATTGGATAATAAACTTGGATCAAGATCAGGAGCTGAATTTTTCAGAGTGGATGCCTGAAGAGCTTCATATTTTCTTGATCTATAATCAGTAATATATCAGACTTACTTTCTTTATATAAGATTTATGTCGACTATTGAGAGACTAAAGTATATGTTTTGTAATTTTCAGATCAATTGATTACATAATACAAAAGTTATATTGGACTTAAGACCAGAGAATTTACCACACATCACTGACAAATTGAAGATCCTCCTGTTCTGCATGGCTCACTTGCTGTTTGGACAGAATTTTACATTTGCCTGCCAGTGGGGGTTGGCTGGGGTGAGGTGGGGTGGTGGGAGGTGAATTTCCACCAAGCTTCCTCTTGAACTGATCATTGTTACAGTGGGAGGGGAAACAGCAGTTTTATCTTCCTGCTGCATCCATGTGTTAAGCCTGCCAATCACATTGGTCACCATTCTTAAAACATTGAAGTGTGTAGATGTTGGAAATCCATTCTGATATTTTATATTCCAGTTTTATGCACTCCATACAAAGGCATTCATCTGGAGTTTCAAAGAATGAGAGGTGATTTCATTGAATCATATAAAATTCTTAAGGGGCTTGACAGGGTAATTGCTGAGAGGATATTTCCCTCATGGAAGAGTCCAGGACAGGAGGGTGTAGTCTCAGAATAAAGGAGTGCCAGCTTAAGACTGAGATGAAGAGGGATTTTTTTCTCTCAGAAGGTTGTGAGCCTTTGGAGCTCATTGCTACAGAGAGCTATGGGGTAGGGTCCTTGTGCATATTTAAGGCTGAGTTTGATAGATTCTTGATCAACAGGGGAATCAAGGGTTCCAGGGAATGAGCAAACAAGTGGATATGAGGAGTGTTGGATCAGCCACAATCAGATGGAATAGTGAAGCAGGCTCGAAGAGCTGAACAACCTACTCCTGTCTCTACTACTTATGGTCTTAAATCCAGTCACCTGACTCCCTCATAGATTGAGAAAGTAGATTGTGATCAGGAGTGGAACTACTGACAATTTTGACTCTCTAATCAGGATTTTTGATGCCAAATGTTAATTTTTGCATTATCATGCAAGAAAGCAATTAAACCAGCACAGATCAAGCATCATTAGGGGATGGAATTACTAAATTATTCACTTAACCAGCTGAGCTAACTCCTGATATATCTTGAATCTGCTATCTTATCCAAGGACAATTCATTGTTGACATTATGGACAATGTTTGATTCAGCAAATAAAGGTAAAGTTGTTTCAGTGAACAATTAAATTTTAAAAACTAACTGATTAAGCTAACAGCTTTATCAGAGCTGTTTTCTATATCTTTAAACACATGAAAATATGTCAACCTGTTGTTACAATTCTTTGTCTCTTTAGGTGAAAACCTGACATTTTTGAACTTTATTACAATCATTACAATTTTATTTTTAAAAATGCAGCCATTGTGTCTGCCGTGTTGGTCAAACAATAGTTATACATTCAAAGTGTACATTCCAACTCCTAGTCCATTGGTTTTTAGGTTTAAATATAACTTGCATAAGTAAGTGATTTTTAAATGTAATGATAACTTCTGCCTCCACAGCCTTTCAGTCAGTGAGCTCTACAACCGCCAAGGTGATCACTGATCTCGTTGATTTTAAAAAAGTCCTTATTGTCCACTCTTTCTAGGTCCCTCAATTTTATGCACATCTATTTAATCTCTCCTTTGTTTACCTTGTACCAAAGAAAACAACGTCAGTCTGTGTAATGTGCCCTTATAGCTAATATTTTCTAGTCTTGGCAACATTCTTGTAAAGCTTTTCTGTATTCTCTATTATACAATCCCACACTTACCGTCAGGTAGTGATAAGAACTGTACACCTTAGTGGTGGTCTAATTCATTTCATATAGGTTTGACAAACCTCCCTTCTCTTAAACACAACACACGGGTTAATAATGCAAAGTATCTGTTATGCATTCTTAACTGCTTTAACCACCTGCCCTCTGACCTTCAGAGGACTTTAGGTGTGTATCCCAAGGCCCCTCAGTTCTTCTACCATTCTCAGAATCCTATCATTTTATGTGGTACCTCTAGCTAAAATGCCCACAATTCTCTGGATTGAAATCCATTTGAAACCTTTTGCCAACCTGGCCAGTCCACAATTTCCTAATAATTCCCAATAAAAAACACTTGCCATGTGTCCAAATTTTGTATGTCACTTTTCAGTTATAACCCCTTCATTATTAATACCTAACATGAAAAGCAGAGAACCGAGTACTAACCCAATTTTGTGGAACATTTATTGAAAATACATTTACAGGCACAACATCCATTAACAATTGTCCTTTGCTTCCTGACACTGAGCAAATGTTGAATACAATTTGTCAATCTCAAACTTTTCAGGCCAGATTGCCATGTCAGATGCTGTTAAATGCCTTGCTAAAATTCATGTAGACTACATCAATTGATTTGTTCTCAAACTTTTTTGACCAGATTGCCATGTTGGATGCTGTTAAAAGCCTTGCTAAAAATCCATGTAGACTACATCGATCACATTATCCTCGTTGAACTTTCTTATTAACTCATCAAAAACATATTCAGGTTTGTCAGACACAACCCACCCTCCTCAAATCTAAGCCAACTATCCTTGATCAATCTGTGTATTTCGAAAATGGTAAATAGTATTGTTCCTCAAAATTTTCCTAATAACTTCTGCATCTCTGAGGTTAAACTGACTGGCCTGTAATTGCAAAGTTTGTCACTTGCACCCTTTTTAAAGCAATGTTAGTATGTTAGCATTCTTCTGGTACTACACGTATAGCCAAAAAGGATTGCAAAATGAATACCAGAGTATCTGTTCATTCCTCCATTGTACAACAGCCTGGGATACATGTTCTCTGGGCTTGGCAACATAATCTAACTTTCAAAAAATATTAAACTCAGAAAGTTATACCTCTGCGTTTATACCATCAAATATTCACCTTCCTCCTTCCTGAACTACCATCCTCCTCTTGTGCAGAGAGACACAAAATAATCATGAAGACCAATATAAATATTCTCTAGCTCCACAACCACATAATTTTTCAGATCTTTACTAGTGATTTAAATACAGGAAAATCACTGCAGTAGGCAATGATAGTGTGTGAAACTCTTCTAAAAAAAAGTACAACAAATATTTCTGCAAAAAATGCTTTTTTTCATCAAGTTCACGCTGAACACAGTTTTAGATTTTGTAAATCAAAGCTCCTAGTCACATCCCAAGAAACATCAGGAAAAGAAACATTTAAAATAGTCATAGGTAAAACATAAGGACATAAAAACTTATTAGAAAATTTAAAAAGAAAAATTCAACAATATTGTCTTGGATGTGCAATCTTTATTAGGCTGTGTAAATAAAAGTTTGTAATTTCTGTGTAAAAGTGTCTTTCACTTTTATTTTCAACATCAATTGCAAGAAATAAAAATACCTAAGATTGTAATGATACCTTGCAAGGAGCGTAACATCATCTTCATACTCCAATATTTGTTCGAAGCTTTCGATGGTCTTACTGAAATTATGTGAATAATCTTCTGTTGATGACTGGTTATTAACCATTTTTGTTTTATATTCACTGGATGTGTAACTGTCTAGCTCACTTCTTCCAGATTGTAAAAGCTATGTGGAATTCATGAATTTCAAGAGTCAAAGCAAAGTAGGTTATCAATTGAATTCAAATAAACAATTAGATTTGACATAATGGTCAGTATTTAAATTGAGGTGACAGAGGTCTCAGGAGGTAAAAAAATGAGCACTGCAAATGCTGGAGATCAGAGTCGAGACTAGGGCGCTGCAAAAGCACAGCAGGTCAGGCACCATCTGAGGAACAGGAGAATCGACATTTCGGACAAGAGCCCTTCCTCAGGAATGAGCCTGAGGAGTCGATTCTCCTGCTCCTTGGATGCTGCCTGACCTGTGCTTTTCCAGCACCCCACTCTCGACAAAGGTCTCAGAAGGCCCATTGAATAAGCAGCAGTGGATCTTACCAAAGGGTCAAGGATTTTGGGTTGGAAATTCTAACTGTGAAGACTTACTAGTCAATTAAAAACTAGCAACTGTCAAATACTCTGCAATGACACCAACGGAGCCATGCAAGCACCACTTTCACACAAGGCCCAAGATAAACAAGGGTCCAAGATCACAGGTGAGGGTCAGCAGGATGGGGGCAACACTGGAGATGGTCAGCAGGAATGACAAAGGAATGGCTCTCAGTGCTGGCGCAACTTCTTCATGCCAGATCCTTGATCAGGAAGCCTACTTGCAACTAGAAATTGCTAATTAGAAATGGTATAACGGCTGCAGAAAGGAAGTTTGAGGGGGATCTGCCTCTGGAGGTAGTATGGGCTGAAGTCAGAAATAGGAAAGGTGCAGTCACCTTGTTGGGTGTTTACTATAGGCCCCCCAATAGCAGCAGAGATGTGGAGAAACAGATTGGGAAACAGATTTTGGAAAGGTGCAGAAGCCACAGGGTCGTAGTCATGGGCCACTTCAACTTCCCAAATATTGATTGGAAGCTCTTTAGATCAAGTAGATTGGATGGGGCGGTGTTTGTGCAGTGTGTCCAGGAAGCTTTTCTAACACAGTATGTAGATTGTCCAACCAGAGGGGAGGCCATATTGGATTTAGTACTCGGTAATGAACCGGGACAAGTGGTGGGCTTGTTAGTGGGTGAACATTTTGGTGATGGTGACCACAATTCTGTGACTTTCACCTTGGTTATGGAGAGAGATAGGTGCGCACAACAAGGTAGATTTTACAATTGGGGGAAGGGAAATTACGATGCTGTAAGACAGGATTTGAGGAGCATACGTTGGGAGCATAGGCTGTCAGGGAAGGATGTGGTGGAAATGTGGAACTTTTTCAAAGAGCAGATACGACGTGTCCATGATATGTATGTACCTATCAGGCAGGAAAGAAATGGTCGTGTGAGGGAGCCTTGGTTGACGAGGGAGGTTGAATGTCTAGTAAAGAGGAAGAAGGAGGCTTACATAAGGTTGAGGAAACAGGGTTCAGACAGAGCAGTGGAGGGATACAGGATAGCCAGAAGGGACCTGAAGAAAGGGATTAGGAGAGCTAAGAGAGGGCATGAAAAATCCTTGGCAGATAGGATCAAGGATAACCCCAAGGCATTTTAAGCGTATGTGAGAAACCTGAGAATGACGAGAACGAGGGTAGGTCCGATCAAGGACAGTAGTGGGAGACTGTGTATTGAGTCGGAAGAGATAGGAGATGTCTTGAACAAGTACTTCTCTTCAGTATTTATGAACGAGAGGGACCGTATTGTTGAAGAGGAGAGTGTGAAACGGACTGTTAAGCTAGAAGAGATACCTGTTAGGAAGGAAGATGTGTTGGACATTTTGAACAACTTGAGGATAGACAAGTCCCCCGGGCCTGACGGGATATATCTTAGGATTATGTGGGAAGCAAGAGAGGAAATTGCAGTACCGTTGGCAATGATCTTCTCGTCTTCACTGGCAACGGGGGTGGTACCAGGGGACTGGAGAGTAGCGAATGTTGTGCCCCTGTTCAAAAAAGGGAATAGGGATAACCCCGGGAATTACAGGCCAGTTAGTCTTACTTCTGTGGTAGGCAAAGTAATGGAAAGGGTACTGAGGGATAGGATTTACGAGTATCTGGAAAGACACTGCTTGATTAGGGACAGCCAGCACGGATTTGTGAAGGGTAGGTCTTGCCTTACAAGTCTTATTGAATTCTTCGAGGAGGTGACCAAGCATGTGGATGAGGGTAGAGCAATGGATGTAGTGTACATGGATTTTAGTAAGGCATTTGATAAGGTTCCCCATGGTAGGCTTATGTGGAAAGTCAGGAGGCATGGGATAGAGGGAAATTTGGCCAATTGGATAGAAAACTGGCTAACCGGTCGAAGGCAGAGAGTGGTGGTAGATGGTAAATATTCAGCCTGGAGCCCAGTTACAAGTGGAGTTCCGCAGGGATCAGTTCTGGGTCCTCTGCTGTTTGTAATTTTTATTAATGACTTAGATGAGGGAGTCGAAGGGTGGGTCAGTAAATTTGCAGATGATACGAAGATAGGTGGAGTTGTGGACAGTGAGGAGGGCTGTTGTCGGCTGCAGAGGGACTTAGATATGATGCAGAGCTGGGCTGAGGAGTGGCAGATGGAGTTCAACCCTGCCAAGTGTGAGGTTGTCCATTTTGGAAGAACAAATAAGAATGCGGAATACAGGGTTAATGGTAGGGTTCTTAGTCAGGTGGAGGAACAGAGGGATCTTGGGGTCTATGTACATAGATCTTTGAAGGTTGCCACTCAGGTGGATAGAGTTTGTAAGAAGGCCTATGGAGTATTATCGTTCATTAGCAGAGGGATTGAATTCAAGAGTCGTGAAGTGATGTTGCAGCTGTACAGGACTTTGGTTAGGCCACAGTTGGAGTACTGTGTGCAGTTCTGGTCGCCTTACTTTAGGAAAGATGTGGAAGCTTTGGAGAGGGTGCAGAGAAGATTTACCAGGATGTTGCCTGGAATGGAGAGTAGGTCGTACGAGGATAGGTTGAGAGTTCTCGGCCTTTTCTCGTTGGAACGGCGAAGGATGAGGGGTGACTTGATAGAGGTTTATAAGATGATCAGAGGAATAGATAGACAGTCAGAAACTTTTTCCCCGGGTACAACAAAGTGTTACAAGGGGACATAAATTTAAGGTGAAGGGTGAAAGGTATAGGGGAGATGTCAGGGGTGGGTTCTTTACCCAGAGAGTGGTGGGGGCATGGAATGCGCTGCCCGTGGGAGTGGTAGAGTCAGAATCATTGGCGACCTTTAAGCGGCATTTGGATAGGTACATGGATGGGTGCTTAATCTAGGTTAGAAGTTCGGCACAACATCGTGGGCCGAAGGGCCTGTTCTGTGCTGTATTGTTCTATGTTCTATGTAAACAGGCTTTGCATTTTGGGCTTGCTGCTGGATGTTTACTGGAACAGTGATGTGGATATCGATTGAGCATTAATTATTTACTTACAGATCTGAATTGGCATTGAGGTGAGGAAACAATTCTAGAGTCTTCCCATGTGAACTTAAATTAGGACAATGATGCAGTCTCCACCTGCCACCATTCGGCCTGATTAAATAACCCTCCCACTGGCCACCAAACTCATCGTGGGGGGGTGCATTAATCAATGGTCAAAAATTTTTTTAAAATATAGGTGCTTTATTTTCAGTAGGTAATCTACTTTTTGATTTGGAATGCAGTGAAACTGATTTATACATTTAATTTACACTCTCAAAACGATGGCAATTTGCAAATCTGTTTCAAAAGCGTTGCGAAAAAATACATTGCAATTGAGTTCCTTCGATCATAGAGTTTTATGCTGAAGAATAAATAAAAACTACACACAGAACTATAAGCACAAATAAAATGCTTCATTTAGATACAAGTGGCAATGGTCCAAGGGAAGATCTCCATGAATTCCTAAAAATACAAGTTATTACATTACACTGTCTCTACACATACTGCTCCACCAAATCTGAGGTGGATGATGGATTTATCATAATTCAATCTATAATCTCTACCACTATTCCTGCAGATTGGATCAAATGCTCTTGCCTTTGTCCCCCCTCAGCAGTACATTAAATGAAGGGGTCACAGATTTCCTTTCCCCTCCCAAAAAGAAGAACCAAACAAGTTACAAACAATCTTGTTATCCATAGTGTTTCTAATGTAAACAGACATGTCAAGAAACATATATACTCCAATGCAATCTTCCCACAATCAATGTGCCATCAAATTGTAGAATGGCTCAAAAACAATTGTATATTTCTTTCATATAGAATTTTTAAAAAGCTATCAAATATACAGCAAACAAAAATACCCTCAATGTTCTTTTTTTCAACAAGGATTTTGACTCATATCTAGTCAGCCTGCTTTACCTGGAAGTACAGGTCAGATATTTCGAGTATGCTGCCAAGTTCTGTGCATTGATGAGTTTCTGGATTGTATGTTTTTTGGGTGACAAAAATGGCTTAAGTTTTATTTCTTCAGAAATGGAAAAAGGGAGGTTCTTAAGTTTAAAGCCTAAGGGCACACAAACCCGTTATCACCAACCATCTCAAAAACTCTTATAATCTATTAATGAATATTTAATTATTGCGAATATGTTACTTGACTGAATTTTGGTAACTTCTATTTTAACTGGTGAAACAAAGATATAATGTAATGCAATTGAAAAAATGTTCAAACAAACAATAAACGATGAGGAAACTTGAATGGGATTTTCTCTCCTAATCACCAAAAAAGGCAACAGGATTGAGGATACAGATAATGAGTATAAATATTATTTATACCTGAGTGTGTTTCTTGTCCATTAAACATCCAGTGGAAGTGGTGTGGGATGTATATTTGACAGCAGCGATGACTCCTTGAACAACCATATGCTTGTGTTCCCTATAATGTAAACTTTCTACAATTTCCTTAAACTCCTGTAGTGATACAACAGTGACCTCTGTTATGTTAAAATAAAAAAAACACAATTCATTACTATGTTACAAATGGAGAAAAGTAACAAAACAATTTTTTTTAAAATTCACTCTGCAATGTGGATATTGATGGCTGGCCCAGAATTTACTGTCCATCTCTAGTTTCCCTTGACAGAATAATGGTGAGCTGCCTTCTTGAATCGTTGAAGGCCATTGAAGTGACAGGCAGAGGAATCAAAGGCCAAACTCAAAAATAGCCACAGTTTAAAAACAAAATGGGATTGGGACAAGGAACATTTTAAAGATGAGAGTTAAGGCTTTGTGCCTGAATGCATGGAGCACTTAAAATAAATTGGACAAACTAATCACCCAAATAGATACAAAAGGGTATGATATAGTTACGATTATGGAGATAGGATTGCAGGGTGACCAGGGCTAGGAACTGAACATCCTGGGGTATTCAGTATTTATGAAGGACAAAAATAAAAAGGCAATAGAGTTAAAGAGGATGTAAACACAATATTGAGGAAAAATATTAGATCCGACAATGTAGAACCTGCATGGGTAGAATTGAGAAATACCAAGGGACAGAAAATATAAATAGGGTGGGAACTGTACTGGTGATGTTGGGAATGGCATTAAACAAGAAATCATAAAATTATGCAGTAATTGGTAATTATGAATGGCTTAAACCTGTGTATAGATTGGACGAATCAATTGGTCACAAGACTATAGAGGAGGAATTCCTAGCATGTATGTGAAATAGTTTTCTGGACCAATTGTTGAGGAGTCAACTAGAGGACAGGTCAATTTAGACTGGGGATTATGCAATATGAAAGAAATAATTGGTAATGTAGTTGTGTGAGACCCCTTGAGGATAAGCAACCATAATATGATAGAATTTTTGATCAAGATGGACAGTGAGGCAATTGATGCTGATACTAGGATGCTAAATTTTAATAAGGAAGCTACGATGGTATGAGGCATGAATTGGCTCGGATGGATTGGGAAATGTTACTGACAGGAGTGACAACGGATAGACAATTCAACATTCAAAGAGCTACGAATATTGTTTATTCCCATCTGACACAAGAGTGCAAAAAAAAACTGGGCAAACCATGGCTTAAAGGGAGGTTAGAGATTAGGTGCAAAAAAGAGGCTTACAAATTGGCAGGAGAAAAACAAAAGATTGGGAACAATTTAGAAATCAGCAAAGGAGGAATGAGGGATTGATTAAGTAAGGGAAAATTGAGTAAAAGTATAAGCTTGCAGGGAATGCAAGAACGTATTACAAAAGTTTCCATGTAAAGAGAGAAAGAATAGCAAAAACTAATGAATGTTGCTTACAGTCAGAGATGTATAGCACGGAAACTCATCCAACTTGCCCATGCTGAACAGCTATCCTAAATTAATTGAGTCCCATTTGCTACCACTTGGCCCATGTCCCTCTCAACCCTCCCTGTTTATGTACCCTGCCAGATGTCTTTTGAATGTCATAATTGTACCAGCCTCCACCACTTCTGGCAGCTCATTCCATACATGCACCACCCTTTGATTGAAAACATTGCCCCTCTCACCTTAAACCTATGACATCTACTTTTGGACTCACCCCACCTTAGAAAAAATACCTTGTCTATTTATCCTATCCATGCCTCTCAATTTTATAAACCTCTATAAAGTCACCCCTCAGCCTCTCTGTAAAGCTCAATCCCTCTAACCCTGGCAACATCCTTGTAAATCTTTTCTGAACCCTTTCAAGTTTCACAATACCCTTCCAATGGGAGGGAGACCAGATTTACACACATTATTCCAAAAGAGGCCTAACCAATGTCCTGTACATACTCAACATGACCTGTCAACTCCTATACTCAATGCTTTGACCAATAAAGGAAAGCATACTAAACACCTTCTTCACTATCCTATAATAGGGAAATGTCAGATATAGGGGAATTTATAATGAGAAACAAAGAAATGTCTGACAAACTGAATGCATACTTTGCTTCTGTCTTCGCAAAGAAGGGCATGAATAACATACCAGAAACAGTATGTGATGGATGGCAGTTATAGGAAGGGGGGAAAGTCTCAGATACAGTCACATAGATAGGTTAACTCCAGGAAGGGTAAGAGAGGTAGGCAGCAACTGCAGGAATCTTTTGTGGATATACCCATCTCAAACAGGTATGCTGTTTTTGGAAAATGTAGGGGGTGATGGATTCTCAGGGGAACGTAGCATGAACAGCCAAGAGTCTGGTATTGAGACTGGTTCTAATGTAACGAGGAGTACGTCGGCTTCCAAGAGATCAATTGTGTTCGGGGATTCTGTAGTCCAAGGTACAGACAGATGTTTCTGTGGCTAGCAGAGAAAAAACAGAATGGTGTGTTGTTTCCCTGCTGCCAGGATCAAGGATGTCTCAGAGAGGGTGCAGAATGTTCTCACGGGGGAGACAGGCCAGCAGGATGTCATTGTCCACATTGGAACCAACGACATAGGAAGGGAAAAGGTTGAGATTCTGAAGGAGATTACAGAGAGTTAGGCAGAAATTTAAAAAGGAGGTCCTCAAGGGTAGTAATATCTGGATTACTTCCAGTGCTATGAGCGAGTGAGGGCAGGAATATGAGGATAGAGCAGATGAATGCATGGCTGAGGAGCTGGTGGAAGGGAGAAGGATTCACATTTTTGGACCATTGGAATCTCTTTTGGGGTAGGAGAGACCTGAACAAGAAGAACGGATTGCACCTAAATTGGAAGGGGACTAATATACTGGCAGAGAAATTTGCTAGAACTGCTTGGGAGGATTTAAACTAGTAAGGCGGGGGGGGGGGGGGGGGGGGAGAGTTGGTAGGGACCCAGGCAGATAGTGAGGAAATAGATCGATCTGAGACGGGTACAGCGAAGAATAGAAGTGAGTCAAATAGTCAGGATAGGCAGGGATAATAAATTAAAGCGCATTTATTTCAAAGCAAGGGGCCTAACAGGGAAGGCAGATGAACTCAGGGCATGGTTAGGAACATGCCCCTCAATTATATAAACCTCTATAAGGTCACCCTTCAGCCTGCAAAGCTCAAGAGAAAATAGCTCGAGCTTATTCAGCCTCTCTGTAAAGCTCAATCCCTCTAACCCTGGCAACATCCTTGTAAATCTTTTCTGAACCCTTTCAAGGTTCACAATATCTTTCCAATGGGAGGGAGACCAGATTTACACAATATCCCAAAAGTGGCCTAACTAATGTCCTGTACATCCACAACATGATCTGCCAACTACTATACTCAATGCAAGGATATCACAGCAATTACAGGGATGGGCAGGACTGGCAGCTTAATGTTCCAGGATACAAATGCTACAGGAAGGATAGAAAGGGAGGCAAGAAAGGAGGGCGAGTGGCATTTTTGATAAAGGGTAGCATTACAGCTGTGCTGAGGGAGGATATTCCCGGAAATACATCCAGGGACGTTATTTGGGTGGAACTGAGAAATAAGAAAGGGATGATCACCTTATTGGAATTGTATTATAAAACCCCCCCAGTAGTCAGAGGAAAATTGAGAATCAAACTTGTAAGGAGATCTCAGCCATCTGTAAGAATAATAGGGGATTTTAACTTTCCAAGCATCGACTGGGACTGCCATAGTGTTAAAGGTTTAGATGGAGAGGAATTTCTTAAGTGTGTACAAGACAATTTTCTGATTCAGTACAGGGATGTACCTACTAGAGAAGGCACAAAACTTGACCTACTCTTGGGAAATAAGGCAGGGCAGGTGACTGAGGTGTCAGTGGGGGAGCACTTTAGGGCCAGCGACCATAATTCTATTAGTTTTAAAATAGTGATGGAAAAGGATAGACTAGACCTAAAAGTTGAAGTTCTAAATTGGAAAAAGGCCAATTTTGACAGTATTAGGCAAGAACCTTCGAAAGCTGATTGGAGACAGATGTTCGCAGGTAAAGGGACGGCTGGAAAATGTGAAGCCTTCAGAAATGAGATAACAAGAATCCAGAGAAAGTATATTCCTGTCAGGGTGAAAGGAAAGGCTGGGAGGTATAGGGAATGCTGGATGACTAAAGAAATTGAGGGTTTGGTTAAGAAAAAGAAGGAAGCATATGTCAGGTACAGACAGGATAGATTGAGTGAATCCTTAGAAGAGTATAAAGGAAGTAGGAGTGTACTTAAGAGGGAAATCAGGAGGGCAAAACGGGGACATGAAATAGCTTTTGCAAATAAAATTAAGGAGAATCCAAAGGGTTTTTACAAATATATTAAGGACATAAGGGTAACTAGGGAGAGAATAGGGCCCCTCAAAGATCAGCAAGGCAGCCTTTGTGTGGAGCCACAGAAAATGGGGGAGATACTAAATGAGTATTTTGCATCAGTATTTACTGTGGAAAATTATATGGAAGATATAGACTGTAGGGAAATAGATGGTGACATCTTGCAAAATGTCCAGATTACAGGGGAGGAAGTGCTGGATGTTTTGAAACGGGTAAAGGTGGATAAATCCCCAGGACCTGATCAGGTGTAACTGAGAACTCTGTGGGAAGCTAGAAAAGTGATTGCTGGGCCTCTTGCTGAGATATTTGTATCATCAATAGTCACAGGTGAGGTGCCGGAAGACTGGAGGTTGGCAAACGTGTTCAAGAAGGACGGTAAGGAGAAGCCAGGGAACTATAGACCGGTGAGCCTGACCTCAGTGGTGGGCAAGTTGTCGGAGGGAATCCTGAGGGACAGGATGTACATGTATTTGGAAAGGCAAGGACTGATTAGTGATAGTCAACATGGCTTTGTGCGTGGGAAATCATGTTTCACAAACTTGAGTGAGTTTTTTGGAAGAAGTAACAAAGAAGATTGATGAGGGCAGAGCAGTAGATGTGATCTATATGGACTTCGGTAAGGCATTTGACAAGGTTCCCCGTTGCAGACTGATTAGCAAGGTTAAATCTCATGGAATACAGGGAAAACTAGCCATTTGGATACAGAACTGGCTTAAAGGTAGAAGACAGAGGGTGGTGGTGGAAGGTTGTTTTTCATACTGGAGGCCTGTGACCAGTGGAGTGCCACAAGGATTGGTGCTGGGCCCTCTACTTTCTGTCATTTACATAAATGATTTGGATGCGAGTATAAGAGGTACCGTTAGTAAGTTTGCAGATGACACCAAAATTGGAGGTGTAGTGGACAGCGAAGAGGGTTACCTTAGATTACAACAGAATCTGGACCAGATGGGCCAATGGGCTGAGAAGTGGCAGATGGAGTTTAATTCAGATAAATGCGAGGTGCTGCATTTTGGGAAAGCAAATCTTAGCAGGACTTAATGGTAAGGTCCTAGGGACTGTTGCTGAACAAAGAGACCTTGGAGTGCAGGTTCATAGCTCCTTGAAAGTGGAGTCACAGGTAGATAGGATAGAGAAGGTGGCGTTTGGTATGCTTTCCTTTATTGGTCAGAGTATTGAGTACAGGAGTTGGGAGTCATGTTGCAGCTATACAGGACATTGGTTAGGCCACTGTTGGAATATTGTGTGCAATTCTGGTCTCCTTCCTTTCGGAAAGATGTTGTGAAACTTGAAAGGGTTCAGAAAAGATTTACAAGGATGTTGCCAGGGTTGGAGGATTTGAGCTACAGGGAGAGGCTGAACAGGCTGGCGCTGTTTTCCCTGGATTGTCGGAGGCTGAGGAGTGACCTTATAGAGGTTTACAAAATTATGAGGGGCATGGATAGGATAAATGGATAAAGTATTTTCCCTGGGGTCGGGGAATCCAGAACTAGAGAGCATAGGTTTAGGGTGAGAGGGGAAAGATATAAAAGAGACCTAAGGGGCAACTTTTTCACACAGAGGGTGGTACGCGTATGGAATGATCTGCCAGAGGATGTGGTGGAGGCTGGTACAATGTAACATTTAGGAGGCAATTGGTTGGGTATATGAATAGGAAGGCTTTGGAGGGATATGGGCCAGGTGCTGGCAGGTAAGACTAGATTGGGTTGGGATATCTGGTCGGCATGGACAGGTTGGACCAAAGGGTCTGTTTCCATGCTGTACATCTCTATGACTAAATGATGGGGATCGCGGGGTTTAATGAGAGGGAGGAACTGAAGTAAACCTGTATTAGTAACGAAATGGTGTTGGAGAAATTGATGGGATTGAAGGTTGATAAAATCCCCGGGGCCTGATAATTTACATGCCAGAGTACTTAAGGAAGTTGCCTGAGAAATAGTAGATGTATTAGTGATCATTTTCCAAGATTCTTTAGACTCTGGAACAATTCCTACAGATTGTAGGGCAGCTAATGTAACTGTACTATTTTAAAAGGCAGATAGAAAGAAGACAGGGAATTGTACACCAGTGAGTCTGGCACTGGTAATGTGTAAGATACTAGAGGCCATTATCAAAGATCTTATAGTAGAGCACTTAGAACACATTGATAGAATCAGGCAGTCATTAACGATTTATAGAAGGGAAATCATGCTTGACAAATCTACTAGACTTCTTTGAAGGTGTATCTAATAGATTTAATCAGGGAGGGAGTGAGTAAAAAACTCACTGATCTCCGAGAGCGTGGTTTAGTCTGGGAGGAGCAGTTGAAAGGCTGAGCAACAGCAGCACAGAGTGAGTATAAAACTCTGTGCCTGGGGAGCGCAGCCTTGTCTCGGGCGAGCTGTTGAAAGGTGAAGCAGCAGCAGCATGGAGTGATCATAAAACTCGGGGCACACTGTAGCTGCAAAAAAAATACTGGAATGACATTGCAGGGAAGCTGTGACCTGATTGGCTGGTAGGAAATCTGCAGTAAGTTTGAAAAAGAGCATAGCAAAGAAATATTAGAAATAAACTCAAACTTATATAAATTAATAAAGTAATTAACTAAGTAGAGGTGGCTGGGCAGGTAATGTGCTGTAACTGTATGACGTGGGAGCTGGCTGATCCCATTGTGAACTGCAGTGACCACAACTGCATTAAGTGGTGGTTGCTGAAGGAACTTCAGCTCAGAATTGATGAGCTGGAATCTGAGCTTCAAACACTGTAGCACATCCTGGAGGTGGAGAGTTACCTGGATGCTTTGTTTCAGGAGGCAGTCAGACCCAGTAGATTAAGTAATTCAAATTCAGTTAGTGATCAGATATAGCAGGGTGCGATTGCAAGTGAGGAAGGTAGGGTGATCCTGAGTTCAGGAACAGAGGAGCCGCAGCTCTTGACCTTGTCCAACAGCTATGAGGTACTTGTACCTTGTGAGGATGAGGGAAAAGGGCTGCAGGGAGGATGAGCCAGCTAAGCATGGCACCATGGTGTAGAAGCCATTTAAGATAGGGACGCAAAAAGACAAGTAGTAGTTATAGGGGACTTAGTCATGGGATATGATGAATTGGCTGAGACCTTGAATAGGTATTTTCACAGTGGAGGACACGAATAACATGCCAGTGATTGACAAAGAGACGAAGATAGGTGAGGACCTGGAAACAATCATTATTATGGAAGAGGTAGTGTTGGGTATGGAAGAGGTAGTGTTGGGCAAGCTAATGGAGCTAAGAATAGACAAGTCTCCTGGTCCTGATGGAATACATCTCAGGGCTTGAAAAAATATGGCAGGAGGAATAGCAACTGCATTTGTGGTAATTTGCCAAAATTCGCTGGACTGTTCGGCAGTTGCAGTCGATTGGATAACAGCAGATGTGACGCCATTGTTTAAAAAGGGAAGTAGACAAAACATGGGGATTACAGACAGGCTAGCTTAGCTTCTGTAGTGGGGAAGATGCTTTATTATTACCTATTATCAAGGAAGTCTATTATCAAGGAAGAAATAGCAAGGCATCCAGATAAAAATTGTCCCAATGGTGAGGTGTCATGTGCAGTGTACTTTTGCCTAGTCTTCTGAATGGGAAGCAGACTTCACGGAAAACTCCGAGCCCCAGAGGAAATCAATTGACCGAATTATCAGTTATCAAAACGAAATAGTGCTCACTCATCTTGTTCGGATAATCGAGGTTCCTCTGTGTATGTTAATGATTTACATGGGGGAACTAAAGGTAATATCTCAAAATTTGGAGATGACACAAAATTGGATTGAAGGGTGAGCTGTAAGGAGGATGCACAGATGTTGCAATGTGATTTGGACACTTGAGCAAATGCACAGCAGATAGAGTATAATGTGGATAAATGTGAGGTTATCCACTTGGGTAACAAAAATACGAAGGTAGATTATTATTTAAATGGTTATAAATTGAGAGAGAGATGTTCAATGAGACCTGGATGTCCTTGTGCACCAGTTGCTGAAAGTAAGCATGCAGGTGCAGCCGGCAGTTGAACAAGGCAAACTGTATGTTGGCCTTCATAGTGAGAGGAATTGAATACAGGAACAAGAATGTCTTACTGCAATTATACTGGGCACTGGTGAGGCCACACCAGCAATATTGTATACAGCTTTAGTCACCTTATCAGGAAGGATGTTCTTGCTACAGAGGGGCTGACATTTGAAAAGAGATTGCAGTGATTACAAGCCTAACCAACACAGTTTAGAAGAAATGGAGGGAAGGATCTCACAGAAACCTATGAAATTCTAACAGGACTAAACAGGTTACACGTAGAAGGAAATGTTCCTAACAGAACTGGGGATCACTTTAAGCAAAGGGGACAAACGTTTTACAACTCAGATAAGAACTTTCTTCACCCAGTGAGTGGTGAACCTGTGGAATTCATTACTGCAGAATGTGGTTGAGGCCAAACATCATGTGTTTTCAAGGAGGTAGATATTAGTCTTGTGGCTAAAGGGATCACAGATCAAAGGGGTTTGGGCAGGATTAGGACATTGTTCTCGATGATCAAACATGATCATATTAAATGGCAGAGCAAGCTTGAGAGGCCAAATGCCCTACTCCTCTTCCTATCTTCTATGTTTCTATGACAGGTGGATAGGGTTGGAATGTGATCATCAGGTTTGGTCATAGGCTACTTGGGTGGTGGAAGTTAGGTCAGACTGAAGAGATAGTAGAATGTTTTAAGGGGTTAGTCGGTGGCAGCAATCAGATCTACTTGGTGAGTTGAGGGTTCTGCTCAAGCTGGTCAAATGAGACCAAGAGGGTATCAGATGGGCGAGGGGTGGGGAGCAGGAGAGGCTAGGTCTGCTTGTGAAAGTAGTCAGGTCAAGCCATTGAGTTTGGCATGGTGGTGAATGTGTCCTACTTGGAGAGGGTCAGCAATAGTTGGGGGGAGGGGTTTGTGGTTTCTGTTGTTACCAAGGAATTATCCATTTAGCATTTACTGGCTAACTACAAATATAAATAGCAAACTATATTCAAATTTCAAAAAGGCATATTAATTTTGATTGGCCAAGGCAATCAGACCTACTGAGTTTTTCCAGCACTTTGTTTTTATTCAGATTTACAGTTCTGCAGTATTTCATTTTTAATAGTAGTTACCTATCATTCATATGAAACATGGGCTGAATGTATATATGTTCTTTCTATCTGCAAAGATCAACGCCTTGATTTAAAATTTAATCAAGGCTTGGCAATTTACTATCAATTATCATTCAACTTGTGCATTCTAATGGCAACACCTCTACCACTCAGTACTCTCTTCTTATAAAGCATAAAATGGTTATTTCTCCCATCCATTGACATTTCTCAAATTGTCCTGATGAATGCAAGATTAAAAGCTTCAATAAAATGTGTGACTTTTTCAGCAACACTCAAGTTCTGTACTGGCAAACAACTACAGAGGTTAGACCTGTAAAACTGTCCAAACTGTCCGACTTGAGTTTGGAGACTTTTCCAGCATTTAGTAAGGAATGGAGAATTACCAATGGAACTTACTTAGTTAAAACTTCCTGGCAATTACCAGGAGCTCAGTACTTTAGGGTACCTGTGGCGTCTCGGCCTTAAATTTGGTTTTCAATGATCTGGAGACTGGAAAAATTTGGCTTCTGCATTATCAAGTTTAAAATCTCGTCATCTATTGACAATATTGAAATGTTTTGAGCTTGAATTGTTTTTTACATAATCAAATAGATTTGTAATCAAACTAACTAATCAAATTGTCATACAGCCTATTCAGTTTACACAGGACTTTGATCCATAATTTTCAATCATTATACTTCAATTCACTTCTCATTGCTACCATTCAATTAAACAGTTGTCTATTGCATTCTTTCAGACTATTCAAATTCTGGTATTCTAGCACTGGCAGGAATTTTCCTTTTGGGATCAAATTAAATTCCCAGCACCAGGTTCAACTTAGATGGTACTGGAAGACAGCCTAATTATCTTCACTTGGCTAAGAACTGCTTGAGGTCACGGAGCTCTTTCACTCTCCACCAGGTTTTCTCAAAAGTATCTCAAGCCAGAAGGTTTTTGACAAATAACACTGCCACTGATAGGAAATTCTGAAGACAGCCCATGTTGGGCCCTGAAATTCCAGTTTCCTTGTTTGAGGTTTCTCAGGAATTTGAATAACAAGAATGATGTCAAGGTTGAGTGTCTGGTGCTGGAAAAGCATGGCTGGGCAGGCAGCATCTGAGGAGCAGGGGAATCAACGTTTCGGGAATCTAATTCCTGATGAAGGGCTTATACCCGAAATGTCGATTTTCCTGTTCCTCGGATGCTGCCTGACTGGCTGTGCTTTTCTAGCACCACAATCTCGACTTTGATCTCCAGCATCTGCAGTCCTCACTTTTCCCTCCACAACAAGAATGATGCTATTCCTGAACCTGTGCCTTTTAAAAGTTATATTCCTACTTAGCCAGGAACAGGCTGGAAGAATCACACTTTTCAAAATCCAGATCAAAGAATCATTATCACACGCAGCTCACAAGCTGACAAGCACAATAAAGTACAACATGACCATCGCAAGTCTTACAACCGTTCCCAAGATCAGACAAAGCTTTTACTCAAAAATTTAGTAACTTGGTTTTATACTGCTAATAAACTTCCATATGATAAATCATATTGATAAATTCAGATTATTTAATGTGTTGCAAAACAGGAGGCTCTTGCAAACAATACAAACCACTAACATTAAAATATTAAAAGTACTTGAGTTAAAATGCTTCACCGAGATTAAATATTGTAAATATCCTATCTTACTTTATAATGGAATAACTAAAAATTCTGTAATTAGAATATTTAGACAATGGAATTACGGATAGCATTTTATACATACAATAAAAACAAGATAACCCAAAAGAAAATGTAGGACCACTCAAGGACAAAGGAAGGAACTTCTGCTTGGAGGCAGAGAATGTGGGTGAGATCCTAAATAAGTACCTTGCATCAGTATTCACTGAGGAGAAAGATATGGAGGATAGTGAAATTTGGATGGACATGCTAACAGCACTTTGAGATCAAGAAAGATGGGGCATTGGGTCTCTTGAAGCGCATTAAGGTGAATAAGACCCCACGTTCCGATGGCATCTATTCCAGGTTATTAAGAGAGCCAAGAGAAAGGATTGCTGGGCCCTTGACCACGACCTTTGTATCCTCATTAGCCACTGGAGAGGCCCTAGAGGACTGGCGAGTGGCTAACGTTGTTTGCCTGTTCAAGAAGGGAAATAGGGACAACACAGGAATCTATGGACCGGTGAGTTTCATATCAATAATTGGGAGGCTAATGGAGAGAATTCTTAGGGATAGAACTTACACACATGTGAAAAAGTGTGGCCTAATTAGGGACAGTCAGCATGCTTTGTGCAGGGCAGGTCATGTCTTACTAACTTGATTGAATTTTTCAAGATGAAAAAGTGATTGATGAGGGTAGAGCATCGGATGTTGTCCACATGGATTTTACTAAGGCTTTCAACAATGTCGCTCATGGTAGGGTCATCCAGAAAGTTAATATGCATGGGATCCACAGTGACTTGGCCATGTGGATTCAAAATTGGCTTGTCCATAGAAAGCAAACAGTAGTGGTGAAAGGGTATTTTTCAGGCTGAAGGTCAGTGACTAGTGGTGTTCTGCAGGAATCTGTACTGGGACCTTCGCTGTTTGTAATATATATAAATGATTTGGATGAAAATGTACATAGATGGGTTAGTAAATTTGCATCAGATCCAAACATTGGAGGAGTTGTGGATACAGCAGGATATAGATCAGTTGCAGATATGATCAAAGAAATGGCAGATGGACTTTAATCCATATAAGTGTGAAGTGCTTCACTTTGGGAGATCAAGTGTTAAGGAAAATATACAGTTAATGTCAGGATCTTGAACAGCATCAATGTAGAGATGGATCATGCAGTTCAAATCCATAGGTCCCTGAAAGTAGTGTCACAAGTAGATAGGTGGTACAGGAATCAGGATGTCATGTTGCAGCTTATAAGAATTCAGTCAGGCCACACAAAGTATTGTGTTCAATTCTGGTTGCCACATTACAGGAAGAATGTGGAGGCTTTGGAGAGGGTGCAGAATAAGTTTACCGGATGCTGCCTGCGTTAAAGGGTATCAGCTATAAGAAGAGTCTAGAAAACTCAGGTAGTTTTCTCTGGAGCGGCGGAGGCTGAGGGGAGATTTGATAGAAGTTTATAAAATTATGAGATGCATAGATAGGGTTGATGGTCAGAATCCTTTTCCCAGAGTTGAAATGTCTAAAACAAGCAAGCATACATTTAAGGTGAGAGGGGGAAAGGCAACACGAGGGGAGAATTCTTTACTGAGAGTGATAGGAGTCTGGAATGCCCTCTCGGGGTGGTGACACAGGCAGATATGACGGGGTGTTTAAGAAACTTTTAGATAAGCACATGAATATGCAAGGAATAGAGGTACATGGACCAAGGGCAGGCAGAAGGGATTAGTTTAATTTGGCGTCATATTCTGCACAACATCATGGGCCGAAGGGCCTGCCTCTGTGCTGTGCTGTTTTATATTCTTTGTATCAAAAGACCATCACATATACAGCATTATATATTCCAGAATTTTACAACACAAGTACTGCTTGTGAATGTTCAGACAAAAACACTGTACACATTAATAAAAAATGAATAACAGCATTGTTTTTATTTCAGAAATGATTAACCTATTCCATAGCATTAGCTTTCAAAGCATACCTTTCATATTTTGACTGTACTCCTGAAAGTTTGATGGCAAAGGAGGAAAAGAATAATATCCTCCAACCACAGACTTTTCCAGAAAATCTTTCTTATGTTGTGATTTTGCCCACTGAATAAATCTTCTAACTGTAGTGTCAATTGTGTATGGTCTTCTTTTGTGATAACCTGCATCCAACATTTTTCACAAATTATTTAAAGTGGTATTTGGGATTGAAAAACCCAATAAATTTCTTTTTTCAATCAACCACTAGTTTTAATTTGCATATTCATGTGAAGTTCAAAATTGTGTTAATATGAACATTGGGGTAAAGGAGAGCCCGAATTAGTTTATTTAACTAGCCAATAAAATTGTGCACAAGAAAACAATATTCTCTTTGTGATGAATCAATTATACACACTAGGTTTCATCATTGATGGACACCAACAATGTTCACAATTAAAAATTAATTTCGATAAAATTAAGATATTCATTGGTAAGCACATGAAAGAACCAATCAATAGGAACACAATATGATCAAAGTGCAGCCAATACAAACATTTACCAAAATACATGCCCACTAAAATCATGACAACATGCAACAATGACCTCATTGCATTGAATATCTTTTACATGATATTCTGCACATATTCCATCTGAAAGTATTTAAGAGGTTTCTTTCATATTTGTTCATGGGTATCACTGGCTAGGCCAACACTTATTGCCTATCCCAAATTGCCTACAGGGCAGTTAAGAATCAACCATATTGATGTGGGTCTGGAGTCACATATAGGCAGATTTCCTTCCTTAAAGGACACTATAGAATATTCCTGACAACTAATAGGTAGCTAATGGTTGTTTTTAGGGTGAGATTTTTAATCCAAATTATATTGAATTCAAGTTTCACGATCTCCAATGGATACACTTGTATCGATATTCCCAGTTTAGGGTTCTAGATTACTACACCACTTCCTCCATTATCTCAGTAAAACTTGGATAAAGAAAGCGGTTTGAAAATGAAGGACAATCAATCCTAACTTCGTTTTCTGGAGTTCTGTGCTTGAAGGCAGACTGATATACAGCACTACAACCTGCACATGATGGCCTGAGTGTCCTCCTTCTGTGCAAAAACCTGTTTGTGGTTATATGGAAAAATGTAAGGAGGTAGTTCTGAATCACCACAGCCAGAATTGGAATCAAACCCCGTGTTTTTGCCACCAATTTGATATGTACAACTCATTCAGGGAACTATACCAACAGACCTCAACCAAGGAATTCAGGACTGATGAGCTAACATACACTTTTACTCACATGTTATAGCCTGGAACTATGGATAATGATGGCAGAGGCATGATCTTGCCGCCTGCCATTGCCACTTATTGGAAAGATTTACAAGTTCAAAGTCATCCTGTTTGGCCATGGCTTAGCCATCAAATCATGCAGAAAGCCATGAACTTGGAGCTTCTGGCTCCATTTGATACACTGCTTGGGCAATTGCAACAATCATGCTGCAGTAATTCAAGAATGTCATCCAATTGACTTCATTTACAGGTCATTCATTATCCAAGAATGCACATTAAGAATTATGTCTTCCAGCAATTATGACACTAATTGTATTCTTGTCAGCGAAGCAACTGTAATCAGGCAAAACATACCAGAAACACTTATCATAACTAGGAATGGAAAATGTCTCTTTGGAGCTGCCACATTCATTCACTATATTGTAAGTATGCAAAAACATGCTCTAGGATGCCCAAGAGTACCTTTATTTTGATTGGGGAGAGAGAGATGCTAGTCTACTAGCAGAATTCAACTCTCTCATATATAACATATATTCGAATATGGACACATACTTTAGTGCTCCTTATGGTGACAACAATTACCTCATTGCGAAGCATTCATGCCATACTTTTTTACTCATTCACAGGATGACAGCATCGCTGGCTTACCCATCCCTAATTGCCCAGAGATCAGTTAAGAGTCGACCACATTGCTGTGGGGTCTACAGTCACATGTAAGGCCAGTTCATGTAAGAATATCAGATTTCCTTCCCTAAAGGGCATTAGTGAACTAGATGGGTTTTTCCTGACAATCAATAATAGCTTCTTGGTCATCATTAAACTCTTAGATCCAGACTTATTTTATTGAATTCAAATTCTACCATCTGCCATGGCAGGATTCAAACCTAAGTCTGCGGAATATTACCTGTGTCTCTGGATTAACAGGCTAGCAATAATACCAATAGGCCATCGCCTCCCCTTACTGTGAAGGTATAACATAAGCTTCAGTGTATGGATGTGAAGGTACAGGAGCTCCTTCAATAAAATTGTATTCTCTTTCTGACCTATATCACAGAGTTGTAGTCTATGAGCCTGGCAAAAAGAGTGAGTGGTGGCCATGTGAATGTGGTAACAGAAGGAAGATGGTGGCATGACTCTGATTGTTAGAGGAGTTGGTACACTCATTAATGCTGATTAACAATTAACTGTTGTGCTTTCGTCTTTAAACAAAGTACACCATTTTAAAATTAGGGGGTTCCGCTTATAAAACAGAAATTAGGACGTTTTTTTTCCTGAGGGTTTTTGAAGCTGTTTGCTGCAGAAGGTAGTGGTGGGGTCCTCAAATATTTTCAAGGCAAAAGTTTAGATAGGTGCTTGTTAGACAAGAGAATCAAAGGTTATAATGGTAGTTGGGAATGTGGATTTCGGAACACAAACAGATTTACTGTTATCACATTGAAAGGGGAGCAGAATCAAGGGGTCAAATAGTCTACTGGTCCTAGTCATAAGTAAGTAATAAACACAAGTAGATTGAACAACATGAAGTACAGATTTGTTTGGCTTTATTTACCTGTGATATAAATCTGAGTCTCACTGGATGAAGTCAAATATGCAATACTGCATCCATCATGGAAGTTATTTCTGACAACCCTCATTTGGTTACAGACTAAGAAACTCACTAAAAGAAGAGTTACAGGTGGTAAACAATTGGTATAAACCTTAGATATATGATAGAATAAAGATTAAAGACAAACATTCAAGAAACTATATTTCTCAGTTTTAAATTACAAAGAACAACTTCACATCCTTACAATTAGAGTCATAATCTATCAGATTATTCTAGTTTGAATGACATGCAATGTACACAGTTTACTACAGACTGTTCTTAAACTTTATTACATTCTCTTTTATAAATTGCTTTATGATATCACAAGATACTGAGGAGTTTATGGCCTGAGTTTCCACTTGATTATGTTGGGAGAGCAACTCCCCCAGTATGGGTGATAGAGATCACAAATGTAAAACTCAAATTGCATTTCTGGTTTCCACAATCCCTTGTGCTTGTATAAAAAAACATCCCATCAGAAAAAAAGTCCCTGCTCTGAAGAAAGGTGCTTATATGGCACTTTTCACAACCACAGGACATTCCAAAGTACTTTAAAAGCAATTAAATACTTTTAAATGGTATACAATGTTGTCATTCATGAATTGGAACAGGCATTTTACACATAGCAAGCTCTGACAAACAGCTGTATGATAATGGCTGAAAAATGTGTTGCTGGAAAAGCGCAGCAGGTCAGGCAGCATCCAAGGAGCAGGAGAATTGACGTTTCGGGCATAAGACCTTCCTGAAGAAGGGCTTATGCCTGAAATGTCGATTCCCCTGCTCCTTGGATGCTGCCTGACCTGCTGCGCTTTTCCAGCAACACATTTTTCAGCTCTGATCTCCAGCATCTGCAGTCCTCGCTTTCTCCTAGCTGTATGATAATAACCATATAGTACGCTGCATGTCACATTAACTGGTGGTTAAACATTGGATACAGGATTAAATACAGGACATGAGGGATAACTCCTTTGTTCTTTTTCTGAAATACTGTCAATTTTTTTTTATGTTCACCTGAAACAATGTAACACCCAATTAAAAGAAGGCACCTTAGATTCTAGAGCACTCTTCCAGCATTGCACTGAAGTAATCAATATTGGATTTATATTTCTAATGGGCAAAAGCTCTACTTACATCATGAGTGATTAAAAAGGTTAAGAACAACATAAAGTTAATAAGAATTAAATTATGATTGAGAACAACACAAATGCAAAACAGCTATTGAGAGTCCAGATTTAGGTATGACTGAATTCAATGTGATGGGGCAAAAACAATCATTGTAAATTAGGCAAATCTGTCAATTATTTAAAATAACAGATGATCAGTGATAGGTTTTCAAAGAGTTTAGCACAATAGACAATCAATTTATACCAAAAGAGATAAGAGCTCCACTTGCCAGAAAGGACAGCCATGGCTAATGAAGCGGCAACATAGAACTAAAGAGAAAATGTGGAAATATGTGAAGAAAAATAAAGAAGAGAATCTACTCTATGGGAAAAATGCAAAGGATATCAGATCTACAAAATGGAACATGGAAAGAAATTGTCGGGGGTCAAAAGGAACAAAAATCATCAAAATCACATTAGGAAAGAAGAGGTAGTCAGGTTAATATGGGCCCCAAGAAACTGACAGAAGTGATGTTGTCAATGAAAATAAGGAAGAAGCATATGTACATATTGAATAATGACTGTGTGTTAGGATTTATAATTGGGGAAGAATGGAATATGCTAGAATTCCAAAGAAACTAGTATTGATTTAGCAACAAGGATTTCCCAAAATTAATACATGCAAAACAATAGTAATACAGAAAGTAACATACTAAAAACGGGTAAACCTCTGACATCAGATGGTTCCACTTTACTGTTTTAAAGGAAATGAGAGCACTGCAATGTCCTCACTATAATCTTCAATGTTGTCTTAATTTGGAAAATATTCATTTAGATTGGAAAATTGTCTTTATTACTTCCAACAAAAGAAGGGTGTAGCGGAAACCAGGGAACTGTCCGCTAATTAGATAAACATCTGTGTTGGATAATTCTAGATCTATAATTAAGGATAGGCTAATTAAACGCATTGCTAACTTTCAGCTGGTGAGAAAGCCAATGTGGATTAGTAGAAAATTGCCTATACCTGACAATTACAATTGAATTCTTTCAAGAGACAACACAAGGGCTAGATAGGGTAATTCTGTAGTGTAGTGTAATTCATATGGATGCCTTGAGTGCATTTGATAAAATCCCAGAAAAGAGAGCGCTAGCTAAGTAAAGCATGAAATACTGACTTAGTTAGGAAATTGACAGAGTGGCAAGAGACAAAGATTAAGAATAATAGGAAGTTACTTTATTTGGCAGAATGTACTTAGTGGTGTCCCACAATGATATGTACTAAGTTCTCAACTATTCATTACATCTATCAAAAACTAAAATGATGGCGTGGAAAACCACACACAACTTTGCTGATGACACAAAGATCAGCAGCAATGCAAGTGCATAGATCATAGAATCCCTACAGTGTTGAAGATGGCCATTTGACTCATTAAGTCCATACTGACCCTCCAAACAGCATCCCACCCAGACCCAACCCCACTACCCTATTCCTGTAGCCCTGCATTTCCTGTGGCTAATCCACCTAAGCCTGCGAATCCTTGAACACAATGGGCAAGTTAGCATGGGCAATTTAACATGGCCAATTCACCTCATCTCCAGATTGTGGGAGGAAACCGGAGCACCCAGAGGAAACCCACACAGATACAGGGAGAATGTGCAAACTCCACACAAGCAGCCACCCAAGATTGGAATTGAACCCGGATCCCTGAAACTGTTAGGAAGCAGTGCTCACCACTGAGCTACCATATCACCTCGATGGAAATAAAGAAGTCCAAGGTGATAGCAATAGATTAAGTGAATGGGCAAAACTGACAAATGGAGGAGATTTGGTTGGACATAAAAATAGTAGAATAGAGGACTTTCTAAAAGATGAAAAGCTGGAGATAGTGAATGTCCAACAAGAATTGGAAATCTTTAAAATGACATTATCAAGTGTCACGTTGAAGGATCATAACCCGAGATCACCTATGAATATGTTGAATGTATTAATTACAACATTTGCTTTTCAGATATAGGAAATACATCCAAAGAAATGGCAGGATGCAAGTTGTGAATAACTGTCTCAAAGACCTGGGTGAATTATCTTCAACCTTGATGGAAACGTTGGAATGTCATACTTGTCAGTGTCAAAGAAGATTCGATGAGAATGATTTCAAAAGAGGGAAACGCACAGCAAACTGGACTACAACCTTCTGTATGTTTTCTCAGACTGTGAACATGATGGGAGAAAGAAATGTTGGGGTGTTCTTTCCCCTTTCAAGATTACAAAAGAACAAAGATTAAAAATTGATTCCATGTATAGTGTGTGTTTGCTTGTGGGCAAAGATGTGTGCTGTGAAGGTCATAGCTGTGAATATCCTCAGTCATCCCTGTGCTGCAGATAAAATAGTTCTCTCACTCTGGTGAAACTGCAGTCAAAAGGAAACATCACAACAACCTTTGACCTGTAAAGCCAAGCAAAATGAACTGTTCACCGATCTACATAAATGCTAATTGTCTACTCTTCATAGAATTCTTAGATTGACCTGAACTTCTAAACAAAACATTTATCTTGTTTGCACTTGACTCTCATTCTAATTTGTGTTTGTGTGTTGCGTTATAATCTTTTCTTGCACTTTTCTGACCTGCAAATAGGCTAAAAGGGAAAGGATACAGGGTTGTGAATGCAGTGTAAAAATCAGATTCCTGGAAAACGAAATATACTAAAATGGGCCTCCACACAATCAGATGAAAATTTAGCCAAAATATTCAGGATAAGTAGGGAAGTAAAGAATAGAGGAAGTTTGGCAGTGTTATCAATAAAAATATTACAGGCTGTGTGAAATATAAAGTTGAGGAATGCACTTATTTTGCTTGAATTAAGAAACAATAGTGGTATCATCACACTATCGTTTGCGTTCTATAGGCTACAAACTACTGGGAACAATCTAGAGGCACAAATTTGCAAGGCAATTACAGAAAGATAAAACTATAATGATCATAATGGGAAATTTTCATCACATTGTTATCGTTTGTAGATGAACGGTGTAAAGGCCAGAATGGGAAAGTGTTTCTACAGTTTTCAGGAGAATTTTTGAGATGAGTATTTATCTGGCCAAACAAGAAAGGAGACATAAAAAAGAAAAAAAGTAAGGGTCCTGGAAATCAGAAATTAAAATAGAAAATTCTGAAGAAGCTCAGCAGGTCTGATAGCATTTGTGCAGAGGGAAAATAAAGAGTTAATATTTCAAATCCAATAGGACTCTTCGGCAGAACACAAAGAAGGGGGCATCGCTGGATGTGATTGTAGAGAATGAAATGGGTCAAGTAAATTAACAACAGTAAGGAAACATTTACAGGGCAGTGATCATAGTATCATAAAGTTTAGGTTCGGCATAAAAAATTACCAGTAGCAATCTAGAACAAAAGTACTTAATTGAACGAGAGGATGAGGACAGATTTGTCAGAGGTAAACTGGAATCCAAGATTTGCAAGGTAAAAAAGGGACAGCAGATTGTCTTTAAAGAGTAGATTGATCAATATAGCTCAGGTACATTTCCAAAAAGGGAATGTCAAGTCATGTCACCAGTCTTACCAGATGACAGGTCTGTTCTCTCATTAAAGAGAGATGACTGGTGGTGATGTAGCTTGAGGGCCACCATACCTCAGGCAAGGGGAGTGGTTGAGAGGGAGAGTCATAGAGTTATACAGCATGGAGAAAGACCCTCCAGTCAAACTCATCCATGCCGAACAGATATCCTAAAATAAACCTAGTCCCATTTGCCAGCTTTTGGCCCATATCCCTCTAAACGCTTCCTATTCATATACCCATACAAAGAACAAAGAAAATTTACAGCCTTTCAATGCTCTTCATATGTTTCATTTGTACCAGCCTCCACCACTTCCTCTGGCAGCTCATTCCATAAATGCACCACCATCTGGGTGAAAAAGTTGCCCCTTTGCTCCCTTTTAAACTTTTCCCCTCTCACCTTAAACTTACGTCCTCTAGTTTTGAACTCCCCCACCCTAGGGAAAATACCTTATCTACTCAACCTATCGTGCCCATCATGATTTTTATAAACCTCTACAAAGTCACCCCTGAGCTACTGACGCTCTACGGAAAATAGTCCCAGCCTATTCAACCTCTCCCTATAGCTCAAACACTCTAACCCTGGCAACATCCTTGTAAATATTTTCTGACCCCTTTTAAGTTTGACAATTTCCTTACTATGGCAGGAAGACCAGAATTGCACACAATATTTTAAAAGTGGCCTACCAATGTCCTATACAGCTGCAACATGACCTCCCAACTCCTATACTCAATGCATTGACCAATAAAGGCAAGCATACCAAATGCCTTCTTCACTATCCTGTCTACCTACGACTCCACTTTCCTGCATGGTAAATAAAAACTAAAATAACTGTGGATACTGGAAATCAGAAACAAAAGCAGAAATTGCTGGAAAAACTCAGAAGATCTAAGGGCAGCTATGGAAAGAGGTTTCAGGTCCAGTGATCCATTCTCAGAACTGACCTCATTACAGCCTTTGTTCAACATGGACAAAAGAGATGTATTCCAGCAGTGACATGAGAGTGACAGCCCTTGACATTAAGGCTGCATTTGACTGAACATGGCATCAAGGAACCCGAGCAGAACTGGAATGAATAGGTATTGGGGGCAAATTCTCCGCTGGTTGGTGTCATAGCTGACACATAGGAAGATAGTTGTGGGTACTAGAGGTCAGTCATCTCAGCTCGAGGGCACCTCTGCAGGAGTTGCTCAGGATAGCATCCTAGGCCCAACAATCTTTAGCTGTTTTATCGATGACTTTCCCTACGTCATAAGGTCAGAAGTGGGGATATTCACCAATGATCATATAATTTTCAGAACCTTTTGCAACTCCTCAGATACTGAAGCAGTCCATGTTCAAATGCAACAAGGCCTGGACAATATCTAGGCTTGGACTGATAAGTGGCAAATACAGACGACACAAATACTAGGAAATGACAACCTTCAGTCAGAGACTATTTAAACACCACCCCTTGGCATTCAATGGTATTAGCATCACTGAATCCCCATTATCAATATCCTGCAGGGTCACCAGTGACCAAAACCTCAACCGATGAGTCAATTAAACACTAAGAGCATTGTGGGTCAACCTACAGCACTTCGGCTGCAGCAGCTCAAGAAGGCCTCTCACCACCACCATCAGGCAGCGAGGGATGAGCGGTAAATGTGTCCAGCCAGTGACACCCATGTTCCACAAGTGGATAAAAATTTGTCAGGTTGGAAGTTCAGCTGGTCAAATGGGATGGAAGGCTGCAAAGAATGTGAAAAAAGTAAAACTGAAGAGGATGGTAATAATTTGGACAATCCCATCATATTTAAAGATTGTGGATGAAATAAGAGTGGAAGAGGAGAACAGTTTTTTTCCAAGACTGGAATTCATAAAGACAATTTTGTAAGCTGATCAGAAGGAAGTAGTATGAGCACTCATAGAAACATATTAGAAGTTTAGTAAATAATAATGAAGTGGCATTTAAAAAAAAGGGAAACTTCTATATGGGTTTGTTTTCAGCAGGAGAAAACAACAGTGAGTTCTGATATCTGTGGAAAAAAATACATTAAGTAGCATTGTATATATAAAGTCAATGGACCTTGGGAGTATCACATGGCCATTTATCAAAATTGCATTTACCCTGGTAAATTACCATGTGTGGTTACAGTACAACTAAGAAATATTAAATTGTGACAAACTCTTCCAAGTTTGTACCTGGATGTAGTTGATTGTAGATGTCTGGTTGGGAAGTGCAATAAAGTTCCAGAATAAATGGCTTTGTGCTTGTTTGATCTATCATCTCAACAAACCGTCGAACCCAAAAAGCATCATCATCTTGTATGTACAAAACAAAATAAATATTTATCAACTTCACAAATGCCATTACTTCTGAAAGAATTAACTATTTTGTAGCACTTTCTTCATCCTTCAAATGATATCCATCTCTGACATACCAAGTTTAACCAAAAGTACATGGAAAATCATAACATTATATATTGACAATGCTGATCCTGTGCCAAGTTCCAGGATCCATTACTTTATGCCAACTATTTTGACTTAAAACCAAACTCTAAGATAAGCAAACACTCATCCCCTGGAGGAAATGATACCTCTATAAGGACAGTTGGAAAAGTATTCTAATGTGTATAAAATGCACAATACTCAAAGAATGCAGAATATTTTACAGTGATTCTTTTTCTTCATGTTGCATCCTGAACACATGTAGGAAGATAGTAAGGAGAATATAGCACTTATTTTGGAGGGAGAAGGTCTCACATACTGGAGGCACAGCACTGTTTAGCTAAAGGGGCCTCATTTGTGGGAGTCAAACCTAGACAGGAACATTCAATGTGTCAATATTAATCAAAGTGCAACACTTGCATTTTTGATCAAATGGCACCCTCACCAACAACTTCCCGGCAACATGGCTTTGCTGCAGAATAAAATAGTGTACAGTATCCAATTAGCTATCTGCTGTCATAGACTTACCTGGGTTATGCCCCACTGAAAATGTCTAACAATGCAATATACTGTATAATAATTTCAACTTTTGAATATTTAGATCATAGAATCTAAATCCTAGTTATGAGTTAGCTGACAAAACGAACAATAATTTCACAAAGCGAATAAAGCAAGTTCAAGCAAATAGTCTGCAAATGCCATTGTCCACTAAGTTAGAATGGAAGTCATATAGAAGTTATAGTAAGTAGGCTTATTGTGCAGACATTTTGGATGCCAAACTTAATGCAGTTTTTCATGCATTTGTTTGAAAAATCTTCTAAGAATTTTTTGTATGCATTTACCTGACAACCCAAAATCAATACTTGCTACCTCTATTTAAAGTTATTGTTCGTTGCTTAAATTTAATTTCTTGCAAGTCTGATACCCACATCTCAGTTTGCACACACTGACATTTATTCAATTATCACAGCCATACTAGCCACACATTTGCTGACACAGTTCCTCCTTTTGTGCAGAAGGTGTCACAAAACAGAATACAGCAAAAATTAACAAGAAAACAAATCACACTTGAACGCTTTCACCTTCGTTGAGGAGACTATGCAGGCAACTATTAAAAAGGTCATGGCAAGCAGCAAAGGTGAAACCATTAAAAATAAGGCGTTCTCAGTCCCAATCCTGTTCTTATATTCCTCCTTAGCCCTCATACCACAAAATACTTGATTTATATGCCACAGATAGTGCAAGTGTGCACCTCTAACTTTCTCTCCCGTCAGGCCAGTCAGCAGGAATTTTTTTTTAAAAATGGTGCTGAACGTATACCATAAATTGGTATCTTATATGTAGCCACCTGCTCAGATACTGACTCTGGGATCTTGTTTCACATTGGTAGTGTCCCTCCCTCTGGATGAGGAGGCCCAGGATCACATCCCAACTCTCTAGTGGTGTGCAATAGCATCTCTGAATACGTTGATTAGAAAATATCCAGACAGCGACTCTGCATATATCTTGTAAGATTTCTGCTGCAGGGGACTGAAAACAGCATTCTGATGAGTCAGGCTACAGGAGTTGGTACGAAGGATACAATATTTGGTGCTTTAGGAAGCCTGTTAGAAAGCATGTGTTCACCGTCAAGGAAAATGGATGGATTCAGGTCCAATTTGACACTGGGCTTTACACATAGCTTGGAGCTCCTCCTTTCCAAGACCAGCAGTGGCCAATTCTATTACAGTCAATTTGTTTACTTCCCTTGTTGCACAAACAGCTTCCACCAAAAGAATGAGTGTTTGCAGGGGAATTTAAACTTTTACAAGCTTGCTGCCTCACAGCGCCAGAGACCTGGGTTCAATTCCCGCCTCAGGTGACTGACTGTGTGGAGTTTGCACGTTCTCCCCGTAGTGTTAGGTAAGGGGTAAATGTAGGGGTATGGGTGGGTTGCGCTTTGGCGGGGCGGTGTGGACTTGTTGGGCCGAAGGGCCTGTTTCCACACTGTAAGTAATCTAATCTAATCTTTCTGCAATCATGAGCAGATTACTAGAATTGCTGAGGGGCCATTTCAAGAAGTAACAGTAGCTCCACGGTGCATAAGTCTACCTCCCGCAGGTCTTTCTTTCAGTTTTTTGGTGTTACCTGCAAACTCAGGCTACTGTGAATTGAAGTTCAGCCATCCACCAAGGCCATATGCAATGTCCTCAGTGAAAGTCAGCAGCTTTCCTCTCACCATGTTGTAGCTATCTGGGTAGCATTACATAAGAGGTGCAGCAACAGGCAAAGTTACAAGGAAGACATTTAAGAAGGCAATACTCAAGAGTGTTTAGATTACTTTTGCATGCACCATGTCACAAGTTGATTTATAAATTTAGTTTGGAATGTTTATTTTGTAGTGGTTTTTATTTTTGTGTTTCAGCCAGGAAGAAAATGTGAAGGCCAGTGAAAGTGCAAAAGTAAGCAGACTGAAACGTTTGGTGAAAGAGATTTGGATTCGCATTATACTCAAATGAGTTCTTCTGCTTGGGTAGAAAGAGGTTGTCACTCATTTCCTCCTCAACTACATCCACTTCCTTGTGCGGTTCTTTCTCAGTTTCTTGTCAGATAGTTTAGGGCTTGTACAGTCCCATCAATTTGGTAAAGTTGTGAAATATAGAGTGGAACACGTGACCTCGAGACCCACTCAACTGAGTATTTAGAATTCTCTTGAGGAGCTTCTCATCAGTGAAATCACTGTTTCAATGCGCCAATAGCCAGCTCTCTCAAATGTTGTGGGAGCACATCTGATTGTTTGCATACTTTGCACGTAGAGTAATAGAGATGTACAGCATGGAAACAGACCCTTCGGTCCAATTCGTCCATGCCTACCAGATCTCCCAAACCAATCTCGTCCTACTTACCAGCAACCAGCCCATATCCCTCCAAACCCTTCCTATTCATACACCCATCCAAATGCCTTTTAAATGCTGCAATTGTACCAGCCTCCACCACTTCCTCTGACAGTTCATTCCATAAACGTACCACCCTCTGTGTGAAAAGGATGCCCCTTAGGTCTCTTTTATATTTTTCCCCTCTCACCCTAAACCTATGTCCTCTAGTTCTGGACTCCCGCACCCCAGGGAAAAGATTTTGTCTATTTATCCTCATGATTTTGTAAACTTCTATGAGGTCACCCCTCAGCTTCCAATGCTCCAGGGAAAACAGCCCCAGCCTGTTCAGCGTCTTCCTATAGCTCAAATCCTCCAACCCTGGCAACATCCTTGTAAATCTTTCCTGAACCCTTTCAACTTTCACAACATCTTTTTGATAGGAGGGAGACCAGAATTGTACACAATATTTCAACAGTGGCCTAACCTGTACACCCGCAACATGACCTCCCAACTTCTGAACTCAATACTCTGGCCAATAAAGCAAAGCATACCAAATGCCTTCTTCACTATCCTATCTACCCGCGATTCCACTTTCAAGGAGCTATGAACCTGCACTCCAAGGTCTCTTTGTTCAGCAACACTCCCTAGGACCTTACCCATTAAGTGTATAAGTCCTGGCTAAGATTTGCTTTCCCAAAATGCAGCACCTCGCATTTATCTGAATTAAACTCCATCTGCCACTTCTCAGCCCATCGGCCCATTTGGTCCAGATCCTGTTGTAATCTGAGGTAATCCTCTTCGCTGTCCACTACACCTCCAATTTTGGTGTCATCTGCAAACTTACTAACTTTACCTCCTATGCTCGCATCCAAATCATTTATGTAAATAACAAAAAGTAGAGGACGCAGCCCCGAACCTTGTGGCACTCCACTGGTCACAGGCCTCCAGTCTGAAAAACAACCCTCCACCACCACCCTTTGTCTTCTACCTTTGAGCCAGTTTTGTATCCAAATGGCTAGTTCTCCCTGTATTCTGAGAGACCTAACTGTGCAAGTGTTGTAAACCAGAGTCATATGCCATGCACTCAGTAGATAGCACTTGTCACCTAGAAGCCATCCTTACATTTGTAGGTATGGGTGAAATACTGCTGTCACAGGAGATGGACAGCAATCCTGGATTGGAGGCATCATAACCCCTGCCAAGATGCAAGATATGGAGCTGCATGATGATTTACTATTGTTGCACACTTATTGGGCTTTCAGGAAGTAACATTTCTTTCATTTGTGATATGCAGCAAAGTTATATGAAGACAGATTGGATAACTAGTTCTTTTCTTAAAGCAGAGGAGACTGGGGAGGGACATGTTTGAGTTATACAAAATTTTAAGGGGTATAGACAGGGTAGACAAGTAGAAACATTTCCTCATGGTGGAAGGATCAATGACCAAGGGCCATAGATTAAGGATAAAGAGCAGAAAGTTTAAGCGGGGTTCTGAAGAAAACCTTTTTCACCAAAAGGGTGCTGGGAATCTGGAACCAATTGCCTGTAAGGATGGTAGAGACAAAATTCTTCTATAACTTAACATTTAGATGTACATTTGCAATGCAAAGGCATACAAGGCTATAGGCCATGTGCTGGAAAATGGTATTAGAATAATTAGATGGCTGTTTTTGACAGATGCAGACTCCTTCGGCCAAAGGGCCTTTCTCATGCTATAGACCTCTATGATCCTATGAGAATTAAAGGATCTCAAAACGAAAAGCTTCAAAGAAATCTGACTACCCCAATACCAACCACTGAAGAAATGTTTCCACAACTTACTCCGGCAAAGGTCCTCATTAACACCAATGTAAAGGGCGCACAGAGAGTGAAGCTCGATAAAAGTAGCAGATTCCTAACTTCATTCAGGATGCCATTTGGGAGATACAAATGGTTGTGCATTAAGTATCGTGTTTCTGCTGCTCCTGAAGAATATGTGGACAATTTGAGATCATGAATGATCTTCTAAGGATATGGGGTAAACCATTTAGGACTGAGATGAGGATAAATTTCTTCACCCAATGAGAGGTGAAGCTATGGAATTTTCTACCAAAGAAAGCTTTCAAGGGAAAAATATTGTATGATTTCAAGGAATTGGATACAGCACTTAGGACTAAAGAGATAAAAGGGTATGGGGGAAAAGTAGGACTGATCATAATGAATTGGAAGCAGACTCGAAGGAGCAAATGGCCCATTTCCTGCTCCTATTTTCTGTTACCTTTTGGAGTGGAACTTGTTGTAGATGACATACTACATCGTGGATACACAATGGAAGTCACCATTGCAGAATCTGATGACACTGTTGGGGAGAGTTCGTCGGATGAACTTGAAAAAGATGCAATTGAAGATGGACGAAATCAAGTACATACGTTATGAACTAACAGCGAAAAGACCTCACCTGGATCTGAGAAAGTGAGATCAATAAAGAGATGCAGTGTGCAACAGATGTGAAAGAAGTGCAATAATTTATTATATTTGTGAATTATTTAGTAAAGATCTGCCTAACTTGTCAACAAAATGTGAATTTTTGTGTAATCTCGCTGTTGAGGATGCAATGTTGTATTATGGCGCAGAACAAGTAAGAACTTTCACTGGAATCAAATGTCAACGCCTGCCTGAGGTACTATATTGGATTAGTGATGCTGGAAAAGCACAGCAGTTCAGGCAGCATCCAACGAGCAGCGAAATCGGCGTTTCGGGCAAAAGCCCTTCATCAGGAATAAAGGCTTTTACCCTGCGGTACTATATTGTCAATTATTAAGTTTCCTTGAAATGTCAGTGAGAAAACCCATCTGTCATAAATACAATGAGTTGAAACAAACAAAAACAAGAATTGCTGGAGAAATTCAGCAGG
This sequence comes from Chiloscyllium punctatum, assembly GCF_047496795.1. Lineage (NCBI taxonomy): Eukaryota > Metazoa > Chordata > Chondrichthyes > Orectolobiformes > Hemiscylliidae > Chiloscyllium > Chiloscyllium punctatum. The sequence continues at coordinate 59,074,349 of NC_092747.1, read as the reverse complement.
TCTGGGCAGCACGGTGGCACAGTGGTTAGCACTGCTGCCTCACAGCACCAGAGACTCGGATTCAATTCCCGCCTCAGGCAACTGACAGTGTGGAGTTTGCACATTCTCCCCGTGTCTGAGTGGGTTTCCTCAAGGTGCTCTGGTTTCCTCCCACAGTCCAAAAATGTGCAGGTTAGGTGAATTGGCCATGCTAAATTGCCCGTAGTGTTAGGTGTAGGGGAATGGATCTGGGTGGGTTGCTCTTCGGAGGGTCGGTGTGGACTTGTTGGGCCGAAGGGCCTGTTTCCACACTTTAAGTAATCTAATCTAATCTAACATCTGTGGAGAGAAAACACAGTTATTGTTTCAAGTCTAGTGACATTTCATCAGAACCGAAAGCAGTGGTGAAAAGGTGGTATTTATTCTGATGAGCAGGGTGGGGGACATACGAAAGGAGTGATTGGTTGTATTATTGGCAGTTCTAGTTGCATGTATTTGCATGTATTTGCACTATTATTTACAGTTAAGTTTTTTTTAATAAAAAAGGGGACATTTGGAAAAATGCGACTTTACGTAGTTAACTTTGGGCTCGCCATGGTCTTTTAACCTTTATCGTGCAGTAAATACCTTTGTGGATAGACTGTGGAAGCTATTAAACACACACCTCTTGCATTTTCAGAGATGATCAGCCAGCATACCTGGATTTTTAGGGTTACTTTGCTTGCTGTCTTGTTTCAAGGAGAATGCAGCTAGCGAGTTTTGAGAAGATTTGTAGCTCAGGTTGAGGTTCTGGATGTAGGTTTGCTCGCTGAACTGCAAGGTTCATTTCCAGATATTTCATCACCCTACAAGCTAACATCTTCAGTGGGCCTCCAGTCGAAGCACTGTTCATGATTCCTGCTTTCTGTGTTTCTTTGGGTTGGTGATGTCATTTCCTGTTCTTTTTCTCTCGTGGGGGGGGTAGATGGTGTCTAACTCGATGTGTTTGTTGATAGATTTCCGGTTGGAATGCCATTCTCATGCAATAAGTCCTATCAACAAACACATCGAGTTAGACTCCATCTACCACCCCCCCCTGAGAAAAAGAACCGGAAATGACATTGCCACAGGAAATGAAACACAAACAGAAATAGGAATCATGGACAGTGCATCGCCTGGAGGCCCAATGAAGATGTTACTTAGTAGGGTGACAAAATGACTGGAAATGAACCTTCCAGCTCAACGAGCAAACCTACATCCAGAATGCAGCTGATTATTATTGTGAAATTATCAAAATTAGTATGTTACAGTATCAATTTTATACAAGAAACAATGGAAATTTTTGAATTTTTAAAATGTCCCATCATACATACACAAATTTGTAGGCAGCTGTTGATGATCTTTATTTCACCTAAAAAGCACAGTCTAGTATTATAACAACAATTTGAATCATAAAGCTGGAGCAGGACAGCATGCACATTGCCAGCATTAATGTCATTACAATATATTATGGAAGTCCCTATACAGTCTCTATAGATCTTATCAGGCTACAATGTAAGGTATATTTTTAAATATGTGGAGGATGCAAATAAACAACAGTGAATCTTTTCAAATAAGCAATGTAAATACATTACCCTTCTTTCTGATTCTTTCACATCTGCCAACAAAAGTGACAAGGCCAATCACATCACAAACATAGGCATCCGGTAGAGTGTCCAATATATCTCTAAAATAAAATATGCTGCTTTATACTTAACAATAAAAATTATTAAATAGTTGACATAGTTTGTATTTCATCACGCATAGAGAATGTGAGCCAAATATCAATTATATCAATTTCAATGGTACAAAGTTTTCCATGACTTCAGTTCCTGACAAAATTTATGGCCATGACTATCTTAACAATAGTTATGGAGGACTTCAAGAATTTAAAATAAGTGATAAGACTCCAAATAAATGTTAAGAAAATTCTGAAAATACTTCATTACAGTTTTTGCAGCCTCTGGGTGACTTTTGCAACCTATAACAATAATTAAATTGTCCTTTTTGAAAAATAATATTAATTAAATACTTAAATCTAAATAATTCTCATCTATATATCATATTTAGAAGCTTTAAGTGCTTTTCACCCTCTTTGCTGTCATTTGCAGGTTACTCTTGATGTTTTAAAAAAATAACTTCAAGTTCAGGAGCACCTATTATTCTTAAGTTAACCTTGTGTCCCATTTTAATTATGCCATTTGTGCCCAAGATGTCATTAAATTATAGCATTAGCCAGAATTGCATAAGTAGGATTTCTTGACAAGTACTTTGCTAATATATGTGCTAGAAATTTTGGAAAACATTAAGATTGATAAGTCCCCAGGGCCAGACCAGATTTATCCTAGGCTGCTCCAGGAAACGAGAAAGGAGGTTGCTAAGCCGCTGGCAAGGATATTTGCCTCCTTACTCTCCATGGGAGTTGTACCGGAGGATTGGAAGGAGGCAAATGTTGTTCCACTTTTCAAGAAGTTTAACAGGAAATCCCTGGCAATTACAGACCAGTCAGTCTTATGTCTGTGGTCAGCAAAGTTTTGGAAAGAATTCTGAGGGATAGGATTTATGACTATTTGGCAAAGCATAGTGTGCTTAAAGGCAGTCAGCATGGCTTTGTGAGGGTGTCACAAATCTTATTGAGTTCTTTGAGGAAGTGTCAAGACAGATCGACGACGGTAGAGCAGTGGATGTGATGTATATGAATTTCAGCAAGGCATTTGATAGGGTTCTCCATGGTAGGCTCATTCATAAAGTCAGGAAGTATGGGATAAAGGAAGATTTGGCTATCTGGATTCAGAATTGGCTGGCTGACAGAAGGCAGACACTGGTTGTAGATGGAAAATATTCTGTCTGGAGAACAGTGTTGAGCGAGGTCCCACAGGGTTCTGTTCTTGGGCTCTGCTCTTTGTAGTTTTTATAAATGACTTGGATGAGGAGGTTGAGGGGTGGGTTAGTAAATCTGCAGATGACACAAAGGTTGGAGGTGCCGTCGATAGTATCGAGGGCTACTGCAGGTTGCATCATGACATAGACAGGATGCAGAGCTGGGCTGAGAAATGGCAGATGGAGTTCAACCTGGATAAATGCAAAGTGATACATTTTGGAAGGTCGAACTAGAATGCTGAATTAGGATTAAAGACAGGATTCTTGGCAGTGTGGAGGAACAGAGGGATCTGGGTGTGCAAGTGCACAGATCCCTCAAAGTTGCCAGCCAAGTGGATAGGGTGGAAAGCATATAGTGTTTTGGCTTTCATTAACAGGGGCCTCGAGTTTAAGAGCCGCGAGGTTTTGCTGCAGCTCTACAAATCCATGGTGAGACCACACTTGGAATACTGTGTCCAGTTCTGGTTGCCCTACTACAGGAAAGATACAGAGGCTTTGGAGAGGGTGCAAAGAAGGCTGCTTGGACTGGAAGGCTTGCCGTATGAAGAAAGGTTGAATAAGCTCGGACTTTTCTCTTTGGAGAGAAGGAGGAAGAGAGGAGACCTGATCGAGGTGTACAAAATAATGGGAGGAATAGATAGAGTCAATAGCCAGAGACTTTTTCCCCACGGCAGGATTGATTGGTACGGGAAGTCATAGTTCGAAGATATTAGGAGGAAGGTATAAAGGAGACATCAGAGAGTTGTTCTTTACACAGAGAGTTGTGAATGTATGGAATGCATTGCCAGTTGAAGTGGTGGAAGTGAAGTCATTGGGGACATTTAAGCAATTGCTGGACATACACATGGATAGCAGTGAGTTGAGGGGTGCTTACATTAAGTTACTATATTTTACATTCAGATTAAGTCTCGACACAACATCGTGAGCCTAAGGGCCTGTTCTGTGCTGTACTTTTCTATGTTCTATGTACAATCACATGTACTTCTTGGCTTGTCTTCTTACCTCTCTGCTCAATTAAACTGTAGGTTGGGAAGAAAGTGGGCTGAGTAAGCAAATCAGATAACCCAAGGGCTACTAACCAACATTGTAATGAGGGCAACTTAAAAAAAAGGAAAAAGAAGAATACAAACATGTCACTTAAGGGTTCAAAGGAGTGCATGAGGATCTTATAACAGCTTGGGAAAGAAGATACCTGGTCAGCGCCACTACTGCTTCACAGGTAACATGTGGGATTGTTACATTGTTGTTGGGAAACCAATTCTTGACAAATTATGGAAGGTCTAAAATGACAGAGTATAAAAATAAAAAGAATGAGTGATCATGCACAGCAGTGCTGAGTTGATGGGTTTACTCTCTGTCATAACGACATAAGTAGCCCTGTCTTCAATATCACAACCATTCAAATTGAGTCATTTTTTATTAAGAACAAGAACAATTGCTTTTTATATGATGAATCTATCTTATGTCCAAAATTGTGCTCAAATTGTGACAAAACTGCAAAGTACCTCAAGGAGCTGCAAGATGGAACTTTTTAAAAAATAATTTAAAATCACTTTTTCAGCTTTATAGAAGCAGCTTCCTTGAAAGAACTACGGTTTACAAATAAAGTTACTTTGGATAAATGTACATGTGTTATTTTCCCAGAGTTTCATGTTAATGCCTAGTGCAACTTGAAACCAAGCTGTATTAGTCAGGAAGAAACAGTTGATTATTGAAAGTTGTAAACATCATGTAAATTAAACTAGTAGGTAGAAATTAGAAAGTGTCATCAACATTGTCTATGCAAATTCAATGATGTTTTGGCCTTAAATTCTTAATTCATTGAAAATGCACTCTTTTATTCTTTAGTGAATACTTAAAGAATGATGTCTGTCTAGAATGCTAGAATAATCTCAATTAGGATTGTTAAGAAAACTAAAATTTCCATACACATTGAAAATAAACAGAACAAGCTGAAAGAACATTGATTAAAAATGTAAATTTATATATACATACAGAAAGGCGTTTTTTCCTCAGAGGAAATTTGATTGGTAGACACAGTAAACTGTACATTGTTGCAAACAGCAAGCTTGAGGATACAAATAGCTTAACTGTGTAAATTAGCCTTTGATAATCTAGGACCCCAATTTCATTTACATCACTTTCCAACATCATGTTTTCTTATTATCATAAGTAAAATGACAATCCTTTATGAACTTAAGCAACCTTTCACTTATCTAATATGCCTGGGGAAACAAGAAATACAATAAATAATTTCATATCAAAGACCAGACAACATGAGCAGTGCACAAGGAATAAAATTTACTTGAAGTAGTTGAGATTTCATTTCATGTGCATGATTTTAGGTTTCACTAAGATTCCAACAACCAGATTGCAGCTAATTAGGTCTTGAACAGACTTAGGGCAAGACCCCTACTCCCATTTAAGGGAGAAATCTTACATTGGAGAACTGTCAGCTATACTGTAGTCACAGCAGTCCCACAGAGCTGGGATTCCAGCTCGACTTCAATAAGATCTTTTCTGGAGATGGATGGGCAGCTCAGTTGAGAGGGTCTTCAGTAGGGCTAGACTAGTAGGTGCTCACAAGAAGTTGAGGGGAATGAAGGGAAGGTTTGAAGTGCAAGGTCTGGAGGGGATGAGGCGAGTACAATCTCGGAAGGGTATAGATATGGGGAGGCACCTAAAAAAAACACCATCCCCATTGTAATTTCCCTCCAGTAGCCCAAGACCTGGGAACTAACAGGCTTCAAATTTGGCTCTGGGTCTCCACTTGCTACAGGCTGATTTGCAGAGGGGTGTGAAAAGGCCTGGCTCAAAGACTGATAATTCATCCAACATCTGTTGCAAGTAAAATGGAAGTGAAGTCAGGAACTGGGCATATGTAGGCATTGGGAAAACTGCCCATGAAATTAAGATGAAGTTTATTCACCTTATTCTTTAATTGGTGTCCAGTAGTGTACCATAGGGAGCAGTACTGGGTCCCTCATTGTTTGTAATATATATCAATGATATAGAAGAAAATGTTGGGCGGCTGATGCCAAGTTTGTGGATGTCAAAAAGATTGATTGGGTGGCTGTCAGTGAGAAAGAAAATCTAGGTTACAGGAGGATAAAGACTGATTGGTCAGATGGGCAGATCAGTGACCAATGGAATTTAACATTGATAAGTGTGAGGTGATGCACTTTGTAAGAAGCAACAAGCCGAGGGAATACTCAACAAATGACAGGATGCCAGGAAGCTCAGAGGAACAGAGAGACCTTGAGGTGCTTGTTCATAGATCCTGGAAGGCAGCAGGAAGGCATAATAGTTATGAATGCATTTGGGACACTTATCTTTATCAGTCATGGCATGGATTACAAGAGCAGAGAGGCTATGTTGGAGCTGTACAGAGCTTTGATTAGGCTACAGCTGGAGTACTCTGTGCAGTTCTGGTCACCACACTATAGGGTGTGATTGTGCTTAAGGGATGCAGAGGAGATTCACCAGGATGTTGCCTGGGTCGGAGCTGTTTGGTTTTAAAGAAATGCTGGATAAAGCTTGGGTTGTTTTCTTTACAGCAGCACAGACTGAGAGAGGACTTAATTGAGGTGCATAAGATTATAAGGGGCACTGACACTGTGGATAAAAGATTGTTGTTCCCCTTAATTGAAAGGTCAATAACAAGGGGGGTATAATTTTTAGGTGAAAGGAAGGAGGTTTAGAGGGAATTTTCACCCAGAATCGTGGGTATTTGGAATACGCTGCCTCGGAGGGTGATTGCAGCAGGAAACCTCCACTTCTTTTTACAAAGTACTTGGATGAACACTTGAAATGTCTGAGGCTAAAGCTTAAATGCTGCAAAGTGAAACTACTGTAGATTTAGTTTTTTTTGTCAGTGCAGACTCAATGGGCTGTATTGTAAGATTCTATGATTATACCCACCCCCACTTATCAATCTGACCCAGAAAGCATAAATTTCTGACCCATATTTTAGTTCAACCAAAATAACTTCTCATCCTACAAATTAATTAGTATAGAGATAACACGTATAGAGATTACCTGGTAATAAAACGATACTTAATATTAGGAAGCCTCCACTCAGGTTTGACTTGCTTTGCTGGAATAATCTTAATATCAGCAGCAGGTTTCTGAGGGTTCAAGGAAATATCTGAAATGCAAACATAATAGCTATAACAAGAATACACGCAGGAGACATCTACTTGGTGTCAAAACACTAAACTAGAATATTGCTTACAAATTAAAATAAATGCAAAAATACGGTACTCCTTTCTCATTTATTGCGGATGGATAAAATTTAAAATTATGCTGTGTTAGCTTGGCCAACATTTAATGCTCATTCCCATGTGTTCTTCAGGAGGTGGTGATGAGCGCCTTCTTGAACTGCTGCGGTGTATTTGGTGTAGGTACACTCACAATGCTATTAGGAACAGACCTCCAGGATTTTCACTTCATGCAAATAAAAAAACTATGTTATATTTCCCAAGTCAGCATAGTGAGTGGCTTGGTGAGGAATTTGTAGGTGGTGGTGTTCCCACGTATCTGCTGCCCTTGTCTTTCTAGATAGTAGTGGTTGTGGGTTTGGAAGGTGCTGTCTAAGAAACCTTGGTGAATTTCTGCAGCACATCTTGTAGGCGATACATACAGCTGCTATTGTGCATCAGTGGTCAATGTCGTAAATCTGGTGGCAGTCAAGTGGGCTGCTTTGTTCTTGTTGGCGTCAAGCTTCTAGAATGTTGTTGGAGCTGCTCCTCTTCCAGGCAGGTAGAAATATTCCATTAAACCCATGACTTGTGCTTTACAAGTGACAGACTGGTGTTGGGGAATATATTGCAGTTATGAGAAAGTGTGCCCCTCATATGAATCATCTCTGAAAACCACCTGATGAAGGAGTAGTGCTCTGAAAGTACTTCCAATTAAACCTGTTGGACTATAACCTGGTCTTGTGTGATTTTTAATCTCTAAAAACATTCAGGAAATATATTTTGGGGACAAAAACAGGAGAAATTATGGAAATGAATGATGAAAAGACAGATTGGACAAATTGTTTAGGTCTGGCTTTACAGTAGAAGATAAAAGTTGAGGCTAATCAAGGTGCCAATAAAATTTAAAGTCAAGACAATTAATATCAGCAGAGAAAATGTACTAAAAAATCTAAGACTAAAATCTAACAAATCCTTAGGATTTGATGGTCTACATCCAAAAGATGTAGCTTCACAAATAATGGATGTTCTGGTTATGATTAAAATTCTCTAGATTCTAATATAGTGATTGCAGGTTAGGAAATTTAACACTGCAATTCAACAAAGGAAAGAAGAAACAGGGAAGTATAGGCCAGTTAGCCAGACATTAGTCATCAGCAAAATGCTGAAAGCTATTATTAAGGGGATGCAGTATATGAAATATACTTGATTTTCTGAAAGCCGTTTGATAAAGTGCACACGAGTGGATAAGGCTTCATATAGTTGGGGATAATATATCAGCATGAAAAGAGGATCAGTTGAGAGATGGAACAAAGAGTATGGATAAATGTTCTAAGTCTGCAGGCTGAGACTAGTGGAGTGCCACAAGGATTAGTGGTGAAACCAAAGTATTTGTAATCTATATTAATGACTTAAAGAGACAAAGCAATGTATCAAAATTTACTGACAGTACAAAGCTGAATGGAAGTATAAGTTGTGAGGATGACATAATAAGGCAGTAGAGAACCAGACAAATGAAGTGAAAAGGCAGCAAGATGAAGTATAATGTGAGGTCATCCTCTTTTTTTTAGATATTTTTATTAGAAATTTAACATTTTTACAAGTTTACAAAAATAAACAAAACTCTCAAGTACAAACATTGATATACAATTAAATCTTAAATATATAACCAAAATTTAACAAAAGAAAAATACCGAGAAAAATAAACAAATCTCAACTAACTTCTAATCTAACCTACAACTAACCAGAGTGTATATTTAAGTCTCTTACATTATTCAAATAAGAGAAAGAGAAAAAGAAAAAAAAACAGCGGATAACATAGAAATTGGGTAGTGAGATACATGCTCGGAATGTGTTAACATCAAATGTAACAAAACCCGTATTCGTGTGGGATTCCTCTCCCAAGGGGCCCTGGACCAGCCAGGTTCGTAATCTCAATTAAATAAAGGCCCTTGTTAGGATAGCCGAAATATCTGTATTCATATAATTCAAGAGGGGCTGCCATATTTTATAAAATAATTCGGTCTTTTGGTGCACCACATTTGTAAGGATGTCAAGGGAATACATTCCATAATTAATCTGTGCCAATTTGAAAGTCCAGGGGGGCCCTCAGCCACCCAGTTTACCAAAATATTTTTCCTTGCACAGAACGAGAGAATAGAAAATAGTCTCTTCCCATGCATGTCCAGGGAGGATAAGTTCGAAAAGCCCAAAAGGAGAGATACGGGGTCCACTTTAATTTCTGTTCCTCAAATTTCTGTCAGGGCACTTGCTACTTTAGTCCAGTATCTACGGATCTTGTGACCGGTCCATAGACAACGTACAAGAGTGCCCACCTCTATTTTACATTTGGGACACATTGGAGATACCCCTGCCTTAAATTTTGCCAATCGATCCGGTGCTATATGGGCCCTATGAAGTACCTTCAGCTGGATAGCCTGAGTTCTGTTACAGATGGTGATTCTTCTGGCGTTTTCCCAAATGTCATTCCACGTTTCTATAGAGATTTCTAATCCCAATTTCTGATCCCATGTTTTAAGCAGATTGTCCATATCTCCCGATACTTCATTATGTAGTAAATGATAAATGGTACTGATGGAGGATACCCCCATTGGTCGTAGTACTCTACATTCTCTATCTGATTTATAAAGACTATCTAATAACGTAGTCTTCTTCTGTATATAGTCTCGAATTTGGAAGTATCGACAGAGGTCTCCATTAGGTAATCCAAATTTCTGACACAGCTGTTCAAAAGACATCAAGACCCCATCTTTAAATAGGTCCCCTAGACATGAGCTACCCCTGGATCTCCAGAGTTTAAAAGTGGCGTCTGTAAACCCCGGTTGAAATCCCCATGCTCCCACTACCAGCGCATAGGGGGATGTTTTATGTGAGTTGCCCTCATTTTGCCGCATTATATTCCAAGCTTTAATTGTATTTAGTATTGTAGGGTTTTTACAGTAATCCGTAATGATTTTCCTCTTGTCTGAAAATAAAAGGTTAATAAGTGGGCATTTTACTTGAGAAGCCTCGATGTCCAGCCAGATTGATTGTGGATCAAACAAGACCCAATCAGCTATGTAACTTAATAAGGAACTCTGATATTTCCTAAAATCTGGGAAGTCCAATCCTCCCCTTGCCTGTGGAAGCTGTAGCTTCTTCAGCTTAATGAGGGGCCGTCTATGATTCCAGATAAAGGAACCCAACCAGCCATATAATTTACGTAGTGCCAGCCTCGGCAGCATCACCGGAAGCATTCTCATAGGGTATAGGAGATGGGGCAGGACATTCACTTTAATTAGTGCTATTCTACCCAGCCAGGAAATTGGAAGGTCTCCCCATCGCTGGAGGTCCTGCCTTATCCTTTCCAGTAAATGTACAAAGTTAGCCTTGTATAACTGACCAAATACTGGGGTAATAAAAATGCCTAAATATAAGAAACCCTCCAGGGACCAACGAAAGGGAAAATGGGATCCATCCACTAAGTGGGGTATCATAGCAAGGCCACCCATTGGCATAGCCTCCGATTTTGAGAAATTAACTTTATAGCCTGAGAATGCGCTAAATGTATTAATAACTTGGATTAAGCGAGGTACGGACATCAGAGGATTCCTGAGGATTAGAAGAACATCATCTGCATACAGGGTAATTTTATGTTTACCTGTACCAATCCTCGGGGTCGTTATATTAGGATCAGACCATATAGCTTCTGCTAGTGGCTCAATTATTAGCTTAAATAACAATGGCAAGAGAGGACATCCCTGACGGCAGCCCCTCCCCACACTGAAGCTATCCGAACCTAATCCATTGGTAACCACAACTGCTTTGGGATCACTCTCCAATGTTGAGACCCATTTGGTAAACACCTTTCCAATGCCAAACTTTTCCAATATGTAAAACAAATATGACCATTCAACCCTATCAAATGCCTTTTCCGCGCCTAATGAAACTACTACTCCTGGTATCTTTCCCTGATGGCAGGCTTGAATCATATTCAAAACCCTTCTAATATTATTGGATGATCTACAGCCCTTAATAAACCCCGTCTGATCCTCCTTTATGATATATGGCAGTACCCTTTCTAGTCTCAATGCTAACGTTTTAGAAAGGATTTTAAAATTTACATTTAGCAAGGATATTGGTCTGTATGACGTACAATCTTCTGGATCCTTTCCTTTTTTAAGGATAAGAGAGATATTATGGGCAGCACGGTGGCACAGTGGTTAGCACTGCTGCCTCACAGCGCCAGAGACCCGGGTTCAATTCCCACCTCGGGCGGCTCTCTGTGTGGAGTTTGCACGTTCTCCCCATGTCTGCGTGGGTTTCCTCCGGGTGCTCCAGTTTCCTCCCACAATCCAAGAAAAAAATATGCAGGTTAGATGAATTGGCCATGCTAAATTGCCCGTAGTGTTAGGTGAAGGAGTAAATGTAGGGGAATGGGTCTGGGTGGGTACGCTTCGGCGGGTCGGTGTGGACTTGTTGGGCCGAAGGGCCTGTTTCCACACTGTAAGTAATCTAATCTAATATTTGCCTCTTTCAGCAAAGGCGGGAGACAGCCCTGACTATATGCATAGTTATACATGTCCATAAGTGGACCAGCCAATATTTCTGTAAATTCTTTATAGAATTCAGCTTGAAAACCATCTGGGCCAGGTGCCTTACCACTCTGAAGTTGCCTGATGGTGTCAAGTATTTCTTGGACTGTTAAGGGAGCATTTAACACTGATACGTGTTCCGAAGTTAGGCCCGGAAAGGTCAAATTTTTAAAAAATGATTGCATCCTCCTAGTCCTATCTTCACAATCCTGCAATTTATATAAATCAGAATAAAATTTTCTAAAGATTGCATTAATCTTTTTATGATCAGAGTCAAAATACCTGTACTTTCCTTGATAGACGTGATAGTTTGAGGGGCCTTTTTTTTCTTTGCAAGAAATGCTAAGTATCTACCCGGTTTGTCGCCAAATTCATATAACCTTTGTTTTGCAAATAATATTTCCCGCTTAGCCGTTTGGATAAGCGTAGTGTTTAGTGCTGTCCTAAGGGCCGTAATCCTTTGCCATTTAATAATAGAAGGTCTATGAGCGTATGCAGTTTCAGCTGCTTTTAAGCGAGCTTCGAGCAGATGCTGTTGTTCTCCTTTTAATCTTTTTCTGGGTCGCTGAGTTGGAGATGATCAAACCTCGCTCGTAAGCTTTGATGGTCTCCCACATCATTGATGGGTTGCTAGCCGTACCTAAATTAATTTCTAAAAAGTTTTAAATTCTTGAGAAAAGTACTTTACAAATTTACTGTCTTTCATTAGGAAGGGGTCCATACGCCAATGCCGAGGGGATGTCCCATTATTCCTTGCCTTGGTTTCCATATATACAGCAGCATGGTCGGAAATTACTATACTACCTATTTTATAGGATGATATGGAATTTTTAAAAATCGAGGTGCAAAAAACATATCAAGTCTGGTATGGCATTTATGTGGATTGGAGTAAAAAAAAATCTCTGCCCTGTGGATGAAGACATCTCCATACATCTACTAATCCTAATTCTTTGTTCAGATCCACCAATTGTCTAGATCTGGGAGATACTCCTGCAGTACTCTTGGGAATCCTATCTATTTCCGGATCCATAATACAATTAAAGTCTCCCCCTATAATTGTATGACAGGCACCAAGAGCCATCAATTTTGAGAAGGCTTCCATTATAAATTTAAAGGGGTGTGCCGGGGGGCAGTACAAATTTAAAATCCCATATTCTTCTCCATTTATAAGGGCTTTAATCAGAATATATCATCCAGATTCATCTTTTATCTGATTTAGGATTTTGAAAGGGAAATTCTTCCGAATAAGAATAACAACTCCCCTACTTTTTGAGCTAAAAGAAGAAAAAAAGGCCTGATCAAATCCACCCTGTCGTAATTTCAAGTGTCCTTTATCCAAAAGATGTGTCTCCTGTAGGAGAGCTATACCAACTCTTTCTTTCTTAAGATTTGATAATACTTTCTTCCTTTTGACTGGCGAATTACTCCCCTTGGCATTCCAGGTGCACCACTTAACCGACTGATCAACCATAATCATCCAGGCAAATCCGAGACCCCCTCGGGAGGGGAAACCCTATACAAAACATCCCAAGCATAGAGCATATAAAATTCACAAAAATAAAGGCTCTCTAAAACACTCACAACTGTATAACAAAAAACTATTTCTAAATAATAAAAAAAAACGTCTAAAACGTATTTAAATGGAGATTTTCCCCCTTGTTCCCAGGGGGTGTCACTTCCTTTCCAAAGGTCCATTGTATCCTCTCCTAACCAATGCCCCACCCTTGACCCAGGCGCTCCTCAATAGGTTGAGGAGAATTCAGATATAATACAAAGCTAGAGTTAACAGTGAGCACCCTACCCCCCCCCCCCCCCCACCCATACCTGGATATATTTGGTAATGTTAATACCATGTATAAACATATATAACTATAAAATTACAACCTCAGCAAATAATAATACAAAATAGCAATGGAAAAACAACCCCGCTCCTAGGGACAGAGATAAAATAGAATAAGATAACCACCTCCCTCCACGAACATTAACTAAATCCCCCGGCTTATATATACACACACACACACTTTTTTTTACACACATATGAGAACAAATAAATAAATCCCTCTCCCCACCCCCCAAGATAATATTAAACAGTAAGGTAAGAAAAAAGAAAAAGTAGGGGATATAAACTGGAGTGGGGAAAAGGCAAATCAACATCCATTGTCTCTTACAATTTATCTAAGAGAGTCCAAAAATTCCTTAGCCTTTTCTGGCGATCCGAAGTTATACACGGATCCTTCATGGTTAAAGCGTAGCGTCGCTGGGTAGCGTAAGGAGTACTGAATATTTAAGTCCCTTAAACACTTCTTCGCCTCAACAAATGCCTTTCTCTTTCGGACCAGAGCTGGGGAAAAGTCCTGGAATAACATGATCTTGGATCCTTTATAGATCATGGCTTGGCAATCTTTTCCAAGATTTCTAGAGGCTTCTAGGAGTATCTGCCTCTCCCTATAGCTCTGCAGCCGGAACAGGACCAGGCGAGGGCGCTGGTTCAAGCCAGGCCCGCGTATTGCAACCCAGTAGGCCCATTCCACCCTTACCTGGCCTGATCCAGCTTCCAGATTTAAAATTTGTGGCAGCCACTGCTCGAGAAATGCTGTAAACTGGCCTTCCTCTTCCCGTTCGGGAAGGCCCAGCAAACGAATATTTTTTTGATGACCTCGATTATCGAGGTCGTCAATATGATTCTTTAAGGTCCGGACTCTCCAATCCACAGCCGATTGTGCTGTAGTTTTGGAGGTCGTGGCCTTTAGCTCCACCCCTCCGACTCGGCGCTCGATTTCTTTTATGTCTCGGTCGTGCTTTTGCAGGTCGGCCAAGAGTGAGTCCCATCGACTTCGGGATTCTTCAATGAAAGCGTCGATCTTCGCATTGAGTTTAGAGATCATTTCCACGAGGCTTGCCACCGTAGGTAAGTCCCCCGGGGCGGCTGCGGACGCCTCTGCTGCAGCTGGAGAGGGTGGGGGAGGGGTTCCTGCTTGCTGAGAGCTGACATCCAAGGAAAACATTACCAAACTTTATTTATTATAAGTCAATAGCTGCTGGCACAATTCTATCATGATTGTGTCATAGTCCAGCAATTTGTTTTGCATCATTATGGCAAAGAATTAAAGGTTTATATATTGCATTTAAAAAAATAAAATTCTCTTTCAATGTTGACCTATTTTCAAACAAATAGAAAATACTATTACCTATTTCTTTGTATGTTTTTAAGTCGGGGTAGTACGAAACTGGCCGTGTTCTCATCTGGAATGCATCCTTCACAATGTACTGCTGAATAAAGATTACAGTCCCAACCTCTAAACTTCGAAAAAACCTTGGACATAGTGAATTCCAAAGAACCATTGACATCATACCTGAACAGTCAGCAACTTCAAAGTAAGCCTAGAAAACAAAAATAGACATGATATAAAGCATGATCAAAAAATAAGTAAAAGCAACAACTTGCTTTTGGGCAGTTTTATCAGGAAGGAATGTCACAAGACACTATGCAGGAGCACAGATGACAAAAAGATGGCACCAAGCAAAGGAGGCACATATAATGTCAAATGTCCAAAAGCCTAGTCAAAAGATTAAGCTTTAAGATTCAGAGGGGCTGCATGTTTCTATAAAGAAAAAGGATGGAACTCCCAATCGAGACTGCCCCTTGATGTCAAAGAGCACAATAAAGCAAAACAATAAAGCGAGATTTAATGGTTAATGCAGTCCACCAATTGCTCCCTGCCCCTTACACACACACAGGCAGTATGGAGTTCACTGGATGTCTGGGGGTGGACTTCTCATTTCTGAGAGCTGCTGACTAATTAGAGGCTGTGAGCTCTCCAGCATCAACAACAAAACCAGTACCAGTTCCCATTGTTTCAATTGCATAGCTCTTCAAGCACGAGAAGACTCCCCCTTACCTTCATGGTGCAGGCATACCTAAAACAGTTTACCTGGAGTGTTGAAGACAGTGTCATCCCCAAGGAAAAGGTCATTAAGGGCTTTCACCCTTTATTCAAAAGTTGGAATAGCACTGCAATCTCCACCTTGTAAATCCATGCCTAATTATATGGTTCTGCCTGCTTCCAGGCCCATTTCAGAGGTCTTTCTTCTTTTGAGCATTGCAGTTCACTGTTTAAACAAGATGCCAAAAGCTCAATATTCCAGGAAGCCTGGAGCACAAAAGCTGTATCATTAAGATTTAAACAACAAAAATTAGGAAGGGCATGAAAAGATATTGACAAGTAAAATAAAGATGCTTTATAAATGTTTGAGAAGCAAAAGATATCTAACAAAAGTAGTGGGCCGATTAGAGTTTGAAAAGATATTTCATGTAGAGGCAGAAGTTGTGGTTTTGATTCTTGATAAACATCTGTTTTGACACAACAGAGGGGTGAAACAATGTGAAATATTACATGGGTTAGAGGTAATGGGGGAGGATATTGAGCAGCCTTGAAAATGGATAAGACATCAGGCCACTGTAAAATATATCCCAGGTTGCCATGGGAAACAAAGGAACAAGTGCTGGAAACTGTCGTCATTTTCCAAACTCCTCTTCCTACAAATGGCATGCCAAAAAATTGTTAAAGTCATGTTTCTGTTTGAAAAGAGAGCAAAGGATAGGTTGACTAGAAGATTGTTTTTCAGAATTTCTTCCAATAACATAAATTGTCATTTAGGAAAGCATGGATTAATCAAGGACAGCCAGCTTAGATTTATTAGGGAAAATCATGTCCGATGAACAATTGAAAATTAAGATGTTAACAAGAAAGCTTGATAAGAATAGCATGTTTGAGATAGTCAGTGTGGATTCTAATCAAGTTTTTGACTAGATCAGAAAATTAACATAAAAGCTTATACAGTAAATAAGGCACAGCATCTCAGAAAGCACCTTCCAAACCCATAACCACTTCCATCTAGAGAGACAAAAGCAGCAGATATAAGTGAAAACCACAAGCTTCAAATTCCCCTCCAAGATCATCCTGACTTGGAAATGTATTGGCGTTCCTTCATTGTCACTGGGTCAAAATCCTGGAATTACCTCCCTCATGGCTTTGGCATCAACTCACAGCAGATGGACTGCAGCAATTCAAGAAGGCAGCTCATCAAGGATAATTAGGAATGGGCAATAAATCTGGCCCACATCCCACAAATTAATAAATAAATAAATAGGGTAAGTAAGGTAGCAATTAAGGCACAGCTTATATATATGGGGAGGTGGCAGCACAGTGGCAATGTCACTGCAGTAGTAGTCCAGAACTTCTAATTGAAGAAGTTGAGATTTCTCATTGAAATTGGGCTAATGTTCTAAGGATGTGGGGATCAAATTCCATCACAACAGATTTTTGAATTCAATAAAAATCTGGAAGAATAAACTTAATAATGTTGCAAAGACCAATCTGGTTCATTAATGTCCTTTCGTGAAAGACATCCACCATCTTTACCTGATAGAGCCTACATGTTATGCTAGACCCAGGGCTCTCAACTGTCCTTTAGGCAATTCAAGGGAAGCAATAATGCTAGCCTGGCCAATGGTATCCACATACCATGAATGAATTAGAAAGAAATAAACATTGAAATTCTGAGAAGGCTAAAGACCACAATAACATTGGTATACATATCTTCAGATTTCTCAAGATAGTAGAGCAGGCTAAGATAGCACAAGGGATCATTTTCTCTGTTTTCTCAGGCCTAAGTGCAAAAGCAGGGCAGTAATGCTAGAAATATACAAAAACGCCTGTAAGGTCTCAGCTAAAACATGATGCACAGCTCTGGTCACTGAATTACAGACACACTCATAAGGCCACAGAGAAGATTTAGGAGGATTTAGCTAAACAAAAGATTGGATTGGTATGTTTGATTTGGAACAAAGAAGTCTAAGGGGAGATTTAATTGAGGTGAATAAACTTATAAAGACGCCAAAATAGAGTAGATAGACAGGACCCATTTCCATTAATGCAGAGATCAATAATCAAGGAGATATTGTTTTCAAGTAAATGGCAAGAAGAATTAACGGGCTTTCGAGGAGTAATCTTTTCACCCATAGGGCGATGGGAAGTGGAACTCACTGTTCAAATGGATAGTAGGGAATAAACACTCACGAAATTTAAGAAAACACTAGGTGGAAATAACCAACTGGGCTACTGACTAAGACAGAGAATTTGGAATTAGGCTGGATCTCTCTTTTTTAGCCAACATTAATATTGTTAACTTTGTGGCGTCCTTTTGTGCTGCATGCTTCTAATTTAAGAGCTATGGTCCTAAAGAACTTATCATAGAATTATGCAATCACAGAAAAAGGACATGGGGAACCATTACAGTCCACCTCATTTAGGTTCCATATTTTAATTGTTAACGGAAAATGTTTGAATCATTTTGACCTAAATTTTTTTTATCTTAAGGACAAAAACTTGATCAACAGTGATAAACAGTGAACATACAAACAAACGACCAAAATACCACCCTCATGGCATTGACTTACCATTGACCCCAAGAGAGGTCCTTACTCTGCTATAACTTTTGCAAAACATTATCTTAGTTATTTGATGCAATGTTAATGGTACAAAATTTTAAAAAGTAAATATCTGGATATCAAGTTAAGATGTAAGTTCTGGAACTTCATCTGTAAGCCTCTCTGATCGACTTCTCTTCCTTCTTTAAGATGCTCTTCAAACCTGTGCCATCCACAGAGCATAAGACCATATGATTTAAAAACAGAATAAGGCCATTTGGCCCAATAATACTGCACCACCATTTGATCATGACTGATATGTTTCGTATTATATCAGCACTCTTGCCTCAGTCAATGTTCCGTAATTCCTTAATGTTCGAGTCCGACTCCAGGACTTCAACACAAAAATTGAAGCCGATATTCCTATGTAATACTGGGGGACTGCTGCAGTGGTGTTGCCTTTCAGAAGTCACATCAAACAGAAGCTCCATCTGCCTTCTGCCAGTCCGAGAGGCGGTCAGGTCTGCCAATCAGAAGTTGGCAGGAAGGCAGAGCCGAGGAGTCAGACATCACACAGAGCCGTGGTAATAGGGGACTCCATAGTGAGAGGAACTGAAAGGGGTTTCTGCGGCAACAGGCAGGATTTGAGGATGGTGTGGTGCCAGGATTAAGGACATCACATACAGAGTGCAGAAAATCCTCAAGGTCGAAGGTGAAGAGCCCGACGTGGTGGTGCACGTCGGCACATATGACGTCAGGAAGAAGAGGAGAGGCATGCTACAGCAGGACTTCGGAGAACTCGGAAGAAGGCTGAAAAGCAGGGCATCCAGGATGGTTATCTCCAGTTTGCTTCCAGTTCCTCGGGCTGGAGAGGACAGGAACAGGGAGATAATGGACTTGAGTGTGTGACTGCAGAACTGATGCAGGAAGCAAGGATTTAAATTCTTGGATCACTGGGGTATGTTTAGCGGTAAGGATAAATTATACAAGAGGGACGGGTTGCACCTTAATAGGTGGGGGACTAGCATTCTGGCAGGTAGGTTTACCACTGCAACACAGCTGTGTTGAAACTAAATAGCGGTGGGGAGGGGACAAACTGAAAGTTTAAGAAGGAAGTTAAAGGGAAAGTTAGAACAAGAGAAGTCAAGAAAGACAGCGGAATCAATGGAGCAGAAAACTCAAAAAAGGATCATGCCGTAAGGTCAAGTGAAATAGGGATTGATAGAAAGGGTGAGGGAGGTAACAAATTAAACATATTATATATGAATGCACAAAGCATTAGAAATAAGGTGGATGAGCTCGAGGCTCATTTGGAATTGGCAGTTTCGATGTTGTGGGGATAACTGAGACGTGGCTTCAAGTGGACAGGGCCTGGAAAATGAATATTCAAGGCTATATGTGCTATCGTAAGACAGACTGACTGGCAGAGGGGATGGGGTTGCCCTATTGGTAAGGAATGATATTCAATCCCTTGCGCAGGGGGGACCTAGAATCAGGGGATGTAGAGTCAGTATGGATCGAGCTGAGAAATTCTAAGGGTAGAAAGACCCTAATGGGAGTTACCTACAGGCCCCCAGACAGCAGCCTGGATGTAGTGTATAAGTTGAATAAGGAACTGAAATTAGCCTGTCGCAAAGGTATTACTACAGTTGTTACGGGAGAATTTCAACATGCAGGTAGACTGGGAGAATCAGGATGGTACTGGACCCCAAGAAAGGGTGTTTGTGGAGTGCCTCCGAGATGGATTCTTAGAACAGCTTGTGCTGGAACCTACCAGGGAGAAAGCAATTCTGAATCTGGTGTTGTGCAACAAACCAGATTTGATCAGGGACCTTGAAGTAAAGGAGCCATTAGAAGGTAGTGACCACAATACAATAAGCTTTAATCTGCAGTTTGAAAGGGAGAGGGTAGAATCGGAAGTGACAATATTTCAGTTGAACAAGGGGAACTATGGAGCTATGAGAGAGGAGCCGGCCAAAGTTCAATGGTGCAATACCCTGGCAGAGATGGCAGTGGAACAACAATGGCAGGTATTTCTGAGTATAATGCAGAAGATGCAGGATCAGTTCATTCCAAAAAGGGAGAAAGATTCTAAGGGGAGGCAGGGGTGGCTGTGGCTGACGAGGGAAGTTAAGGACCATATAAAGACAAAAAGGAAAAAGTATAACATAGCAAAGATGAGTGGGAAGTTGGAGGACTGGGAAGCTTTTAAAGAACAGAGGATAACTGAAAAGGAAATACGCAAAGGGAAAATAAGGTACGAAGGTAAACTGGCCAAAAATATAAAGGATGATAGTAAAGGCTTTTTTAGGTTATGCGAAAAGAAAAAAAAAATGGTTAAGACTAAAATTGGGCCTTTGAAGGCAGAAGCAGGTGAATTTATTACAGGGAACAAAGAAATGGCAGAAGAGTTGAATGATACTTTAGATCTGTCTTCACTGGGGAAGACACGAGCAATCTCCCAGATGCAATAGGGGCTGAAGGACCTGAACTGAAGGGAATTTATATTTGGCAGGAAATGGTGTTAGAGAGACTGTTAGGTCTGAAGGCTGGTAAGTCCTCGAGACCTGATGGTCTGCATCCCAGTGTATAGAAGGAGGTGGCTCTAGATATTGTGGATGCATTGGTGATCATTTTCCAATGTTCTATAGATTCAGGATCAGTTCCTGCGGATTGGAGGGTGGCTATTGTTGGGAGGGAGAGAGAGAAAACAGAATAATAGGTCAGTTAGTCTGACCTCAGTGGTGGGAAAAATGCTGGAGTCAATTATAAAGGACAAAATTACGACACATCTGTATAGCAGTAACACGATAGGTCAGAGTCAGCATGGACTTATGAAGGGGAAATCATGCTGGACTAATCTTCTTGAATTTTTTGAGGATGTAACGCTGAAGATGGACAAGGGAGATCCAGTGGATGTAGTGTACCTGGACTTTCAGAAAGCCGTTGATAAAGTCCCACATAGGAAGTTAGTGAGGAAAATTAGGGCACATGGCATTAGGGGCAAAATACTGACATGGATTGAAAATTGGTTGGCTGACAGGAAACAAAGAGTAGTGATAAACGGCTCCCTTTCAGAATGGCAGGCAGTGACCAGTGGTGTGCCACAGGGATCAGTGCTGGGACTGCAGCTTTTTACAATGCACATTAATGATATAGGTGAAGATATTAAAAGTAATATTAGCAAATTTGCTGATGACACAAAGCTGGGTGGCAGGGTGAAATGTGAGGAGGATGTTAGGAAAATACAGGGTGACCTCGATAGGCTAGGTGAGTGGACGGATGCATGGCAGATGCAGTTTAATGTGGATAAATCTGTGGTTATCCACTTTGGTGGCAAGAACAGGAAGGTAGATTACTACCTAAATGGAGTCAAGTTAGGTAAAGGGGCAGTACAATGAGATCTAGGTGTTCTTGTACATCAGTCAATGAAAGCAAGCATGCAGGCAGAGCAGGCAGTGAAGAAAGCTAATAGCATGCTGGCCTTCCTAACAAGAGAAATTGAGTATAGAAGCAAAGAGGTCCTTCTGCAGCTGTACAGTGCCCTGGTGAGACTGCACCTGGAATATTGCGTGCAGTTTTGGTCTCCAAATTTGAGGAAAGACATTCTGGCTATTGCGGGAGTGCCGCGTAGGTTCACGAGGTCAATTCCCGGAATGGCGGGACTATCTTACGCTGAAAGATTTGAGCAACTGGGCTTGTATATGCTTGAGTTTAGAAGGCGGAGAGGGGATCTGATTGAGACGTATAAGATTATTAAAGGATTGGACACTCTGGAGGCAGGAAGCATGTTTCCGCTGATGGTTGAGTCCTGAACCAGAGGACACAGTTTAAAAATAAGGGGTAGGCCACTTAGAACAGAGTTGAGGAGAAACTTCTTCACCCAGAGAGAGTGGTGGGTGTATGGAATGCTCTGCCCCAGAAGGCTGTGGAGGCCAAGTCTCTGGATACTTTCAAGAAAGAGTTGGATAGAGCTCTTAAGGATAGTGGAATCAAGGGTTATGGGGATAAGGCAGGAACAGGATACTGATTGAGGATGATCAGCCATGATCATAATGAATGGTGGTGCTGGCTCGAAGGGCAGAATGGCTTACTCCTGCACCTATTGTCTATTGTCTTCTGAGGTGGACATAAGATTACATGACAAGTCAAAGAAGTAATTGAAGAATTATTCCTTGTCTCCTGGTCAAAAGAAATCTCTGAACCACAAGAACAGATTATCTGGTCACTGCTGTTTGTTTGTGTATGCGCTTCAAAAGTAATTGCAATATGCTTTGAGATGTCTGATGGTCTTGAAAAGCATTATATAAATACAAAACCTTTTTTCTTTCTGTTCTAATATTTTAAGCCCTGTTTGTTCGTGGACACACAATCACAATATAGAATTGTCATATTTTTAAAACATATACATGTTTTGTTTACTTCATACGCTTTAATAAAGAGACATCATTTACTGATTTGATAATTTTCCATTTTGATGCAATCATGTGAATTGGTAGTGACTAGTCAGCAAAGCGGAACGGAGTGCAAAATGCTTGAGTCAGAGCAATGTGAATGATAGCATGGTAATTATTCATGTGATATGATTGTAAAATGAAATACACATCACTTCCGTTCGGTTTGTTACAATTTGTATAATATAATATAATCAATATAACTCAATGTTCAATATGATTACTCCTAACTCTTTGCAATCCTATATCTAGAAGCTGTTATCCTATCACAAGGTGGTTCTTTCAACTACTTAATTTATTATAATTAATCCAGCCTTGCCTGATAAGGCCAATCAATGTTCTTGCCAGCTGTTCCATAATGCCGTAATCTGGATTTGTATATTACTCTCACCAATAGGGGAGCCAATTTCAACCTTCCTCTCCAATTAAGTTGTAACTCCTTTAGTGTAATTATCTGCTCATCTGTAACACAATAAATTTGAAAAACAAGAGTAAATTAATGTAATAAGCAAAGGTTTATTATTTTAGTGCCACAGAAAATAAATATACAAGAAAGCAATCATGGAAATTTATTCCTTAATTCCTGATCCTCTAACAGTCAAAATCTATGGACTTAACAAGAATATCTCCACCCCAAATCGACCCACGCATATGCATATATTGCTTTATATAAAGCAATTTTTGTTTCACATATAAGGTGAACTAGCAATACAAATTGAAATGGCACTTGATTAATTGTAGGGAGACAGAGTCAAAGATAGCACAAGACTCCACTTGGCTCATCAAATCCATGCTAGTTTTCCATGGAACAATCAGGCCCATCCATCCATTCCATCCCCAAAGCCCTATTATCATCTCTGCTGAGACAGCAAACTGAAATCTGACTTGAGATCATGTTTATAAAAATTTAATCATGTAGTCTTTTACTGAAACACAAACATATAATGTTGGAGATCCGATTTTAAATAAAAGAATGTTATTACACAAAAGAAATGAAGATAATATAGAATAAATCAAGTTATTTACACATAACACAATTTGTAAGATTTTGAAACAGTAAAAAAAGCAATATTTCCATCTATCCCAGCAGCATCCCTTTACTCAAACACCAGAGAAACTTTCCCTCTTTATCACATCTATTGGTTTGACCGGTGTGGTTTCATTTCCCAGACTTGAGAGTTAGCTAGCCCCTTCCTGAAGTATTCACACAACTGAACTTAGTTCTGAGTAAGGGTCACCAGATCTGAAACATTAACTTTGATTTTGCTTCATAGATGTTTCCAGACCTGCTGAGTTTTTCCAGCAACTCCTGTTTTTGTTTATGAGCTTAGACTATGTCAGCTTTGAATAATCCCATTCAGAATCCTAACTGAACACTTCTGTTATGGAACTTTCAAAGTAAAATCTTTACACTGAGGTAAACTATTTATCTTAGAGAGTGGCAAGGAGATTGAAATCCCCCATTCAGAGTACATTCTATGTCCACCACCAAATGTAGCTTGCTAGCAGTACTACTGATTGATCTGGTCAAGCCCTAAAGGATATCACTGTTAGAGTGAGTCTGCAGCAGCTGGTGAGGGAACCAAGAGGAAAAAACAGACTTGACCTTATCAATTTTCCAGGTCATAGATAAATTGTCCATGACAGTATTGCTAAGAGTGATTACACAGACCTTGTGGCGACACATTGAGACTGCCTTACATCATGTTACGTGGCATTGTCACAGTGCTAATTAGGACAGACTTCAAATAGATCTAGCAACTTATGATTTGGCAACCATGAGGTGCCGCGGACCATCAGTACAGCATAATTTACAACTTCATGACATAGAATATCCCTCACCCAAAGATTACCATCAAGCCAGTGAATAAACCCTAGTTCAGTGAAGAGTGCAGAAGGGCATGACAAGAGAACCAGGCATGCTTAAAAATGAGCTGTCAATCCAGTGAAGCTACAAAACAGGACTACGTCCCTTGGAAACATATAAACAAAAGGTAAACAGGGCTACGTGACATCCCAACCAACAGATCACACCTAAATAGTCCTACTACACCTAGTTGCAAATGGTGGATCGGTTAAACAACTCATAGTGGAGTAGAGGAGAAGGCTCCTCATATGTATTCACATCCTCATTGAGTGCCCAGGTAATCTGTACAAATGTTTGAAGCTTTTTCAATGACTTTCAGGCAGACGTGCTGAGAGAATGATGCACCTTGGCATTTTCCAGAGGTCGCCAGCATCAATCTTCAGCAAATTTGATTCACTCCATATATCAAGAAATGGCTGGAGGCAGTACACTCTGCAAAGATTTTGGGCCCTTACAACATTCTGGCAATAATATTGAAAACATATCCTTCAGAATTTGCCACATCCCTCACACAACTTTTTCAGTATAGCTACAACTCTGGCATCTACTAGATGATTTAGGAAATTGACCAGGTGTGTCCTGTACATAAACAACTGAACAAATCTAACTTAACCATTTATCAACCTATCAGTCTACTCTCAATCTTCAGTAAGGTGATGAAAGGTATAATCAACAATCTTATCAAGCAACACCTGCCTAGGAATGACCTGCTCTCTGATGTCCAGTTCCATCAGGGCCACTCAGCTCCCAGTCCAGTGGTGAGGTGAGAGTAAGATGATATAACAAGGTTATTTTGCCCTTGTTTTTTTCCCCCGAGACGGGTCGGAAGGCAGAGGTGCCAATATGTCTGAACTGACTTCTTTAATCATGGCTGGCAGATACTGCCTAAGTCAACAATCAGAGGAAGCCTTTACGATTGTTTTTAAAACAGTTGTACAATGTTCTCCCAGTTCAGGTGGGTTTTTTTCTAATTTGGTTTAGTTGAAGCTGCTGGTTAAAGAAAGCTGCTTGGGAGAAAGGTTTCTTGATTCAACAGAGGCTTTCTGGCTGACTCTCTCTGACATCTCTTCTGTAAAAACTGGTGTTTGATTTTACCTTTTTTGCCAAGGGGGTGTTGCAGGAAATTGGAACAGCATCATTAAGTTGTGATAGAGTCGCTTGGGTTTTCAGATAGAATAACGTAACCTATGTTCTGTTCTCATTTGATTGTGATTCATTCTGCAGTCTGTAAATAAATTACTTTATTAAAAAGTGAGTGGTTCGACCAGCTGCATCACTCCTGTAAAATCCACCTTACACTTGCTTAAAACAACTAGAAAAACTAGGGTTTGGGTGATCTACTTGAAACGTTTGAGGGGGTCTGGCCTGGTCCATAACAAGAGTTACTGCACTTGATATCAAGGCCTTGTTTGACTGATTATTGCATCAAGAGGAGAAAGTGAGAACTGCAGATGCTGGAGATCAGAGTTGAAGAGTGTGGCACTGGAAAAGCACAGCCGGTCAGGCAGCATCCAAGGAGCAGGAGAATCGACGCTTCAGGCATCAGCCCTTCATCAACTCTAATGAAGGATTTATGTCTGAAATGTACAGTTTCTAGGATGCTGCCTGACCGGCTGTGCTTTTCCAGTGCCACACACTTCGACTATTGCATCAAGGAGCTCTGGCAAAGCTGAAGTCAATGGGAATTGGGGAAAACTCTCTGCTGGTTGTAGCAGGACTGTTCAGGTGTGATCTGTTAGTTGGGATATCACATAGCCCTGTTTATCTTTTATTGTTTACATGTTTCCAAAGGATGTAGTCCTATTTTGTAGCTTCACAGGATTGACAGCTCATTTTTAAGCATGCCTGGTTGGAGTCAAACTTAGGACAAAGTAAGGTGGTTGTAGTTGTCGATGGTCAGTCATCTCAGTTCCAGGACATATTTGCATGAGTTCCTCAGGGTAGTGTCCTTGGCCCAGCTGTCTTAAGTTATTTCATCAAGAACCTCCTTCCAACATAAGGTCAAAATGAGGATGTTTGCTGCAATTGCACACAGTCTTCAGCATCATTCACGACTCCTCAGGTACTAATGCAGTCTATGTCAAATGCAGCAACACCTGGCCAATATCCAGACATGTTCTAAAAAGTGGTAACTACCATTCACACCAATAACCAGAGTCATAGAAACGTACCATACAGAAACAGACCCTTTGGTCCAACGGGTCCATGCCAAACAGATATCCTAAATTAATCTAATCCCAATCTTCAACAAGAGAGAATTTAACCATAGTCCTTTGACATTCAATGGCCTCACCATCACTGAATCCTCCATTACAAAGATCCAGGGGTTTATCATTGATCAGAAACAGATAATAAACAGAGGTTTACTAATGGAGTTAATAGTGACAAACCTCAACTGTCTTTTTTTGATGCATGGGATCACATCATCCAAATCATAGTGAATGACTGGATCTTAAGACCAAGAAAGGGGCTACCAGCAGGAATGTGACTGTCAATGCAGATGACCAGGGGGTGGGGGGTGTATTACTCAGACTGAAGTAACAGGCTGAACAGATTGCTGGACATCAAGCACAGATCCAGTCCTTGCTGTCCTATCGCTATGATAAACTTCACTCAAAAGGATACTCCAAAAAGGTGCTGGTATTGAAACAAGGCTAAACACTTCAAACAAGAATACCCTAAATAATTATTGTCACCACCGCGATCAGGCACAAAGAACCCATCCAGCGCAATAACCTTCCCTTCTCACCAAATATTAAACTGGTTGAGCCTTCCACTGAGCATCAGAGAGGGTAAAGGGAGGGAAAAGGTTCCTTCAAGAAGAAGTTCTATCTTACAGAGTGAAATTGACTCACTCTATAGCGAGTATACTATAGGAAGATGGACGAAGATTTGCCATCTGAGGTAGTTTGGGTTGAGGTTAGGAATAGGAGAGGTGAGGTCACCCTGTTAGGAGTCTTTTACAGGCCTCCTAATAGTCCTAGAATCGTTGAAGAAAGGATTGCGAAGATGATTCAGGAGAAGAGTGACAGTAATAGGGTGATTGTTATGGGAGACTTTAACTTTCCTGATATTAATTGGGAAAGCTATAGCTCAAGTTCGTTAGATGGGTCAGTGTTTGTGCAATATGTGCAGGAGAGTTTCCTGACACAATATGTAGATAAGCCAACAAGAGGTGAGGCCATAGTGGATTTGGTTCTGGGTAACGAACCAGGCCAGGTATTAGAACTAGAGGTAGGTGAGCACTTTGGGGACAGTGACCACAATTCGGTGATTTTTACTCTAGTGATGGAGAGGGATAAGTGTGTACTACAGGGCAAGAGTTATAGCTGGGGGCAGGGAAATTATGATGCGTTGAGGCATGACTTAGGATGTGTGGATTGGAAAAGTAGATTCCAAGGCAAGAGCGTAATTGATATGTGGAACTTGTTCAAGGAGCAACTATTGAGTGTCCTTGATAAGTACGTACCTATCAGGCAGGGAGGAAAGGGTCGTGTGAGGGAGCCGTGGTTTAATAAGGAGTTGGAATCCCTTGTCAAATGGAAGAGGGCGGCCTTTGTAAAGATGAGGCGTGAAGGTTCAATAGGGGCGATTGAGAGTTATAAGGTAGCCCGGAAGGACCTGAAGAGAGAGCTAAGAGCAGCAAGGAGGGGACATGAAAGGTCCTTAGTTGGTAGGATTAGGGAAAACCCTAAGGCTTTCTATAGGTATGTTAGGAATAAAAGAATGACTAGGGAAGGAATAGGTCCAATCAAGGATAGTAATGGGAAGTTGCGTGTGGAGGCTGAAGAGATTGGGGAGGTGCTGAATGAATACTTTTCGTCAGTATTCACTCAGGAACAGAACATTGTTGTCGATATGAATACTGAGGCACGAATAAGTAGAATGGATGGCTTTGAGATATGTAGAGAAGACGTGTTGGAAATTCTGGCAAGGGTGAAAATAGATAAGTCCCCTGGGCCTGATGGCATTTATCCTAGGATTCTCTGGGAAGCAAGGGAGGAGATTGCAGAGCCATTGGCCTTGATTTTTGTGTCCTCTTTGTCGACCGGAGTAGTGCCAGAGGACTGGAGGCTAGCAAATGTGGTTCCCTTGTTCAAGAAGGGGAGTAGGGATAATCCTAGTAACTATAGGCCAGTGAGTCTCACTTCTGTTGTGGGCAAAGTCTTAGAGAGAATTGTAAGGGATAGGATTTATGCACATCTGGATAAGAAATATGTGATCAAGGATAGTCAGCATGGTTTTGTGAAGGGCAGGTCGTGCCTCACAAACCTTATTGAATTCTTTGAGAAGGTGACTAAGGAGGTAGATGAAGGGAAAGCGGTAGATGTGGTATATATGGATTTTAGTAAGGCGTTTGATAAGGTCCCCCATGGTAGGCTACTGCAGAAAATACAGAGATATGGCATTGAGGGTGAGTTGGAGGTTTGGATTAGGAATTGGCTCTCTGGAAGAAGACAGAGAGTAGTAGTTGATGGCAAAGGTTCATCTTGGAGTGCCGTCACTAGCGGTGTTCCGCAAGGATCTGTTTTGGGACCATTGCTGTTTGTCATTTTTATAAATGACCTGGAGGAAGGGTTAGAAGGTTGGGTGAGCAAGTTTGCGGATGATACGAAAGTCGGAGGAGTTGTAGACAGTGAGGAAGGATGTGGCAGGTTACAGCGGGATATAGAGAAGCTGCAGAGCTGGGCAGAAAGGTGGCAAATGGAGTTCAATGTAGCTAAGTGTGAAGTGATTCACTTTGGTAAGAGTAATAAAAAGATGGATTACTGGGCTAATGGTAGACTACTTGGTAGTGTGGAAGAACAGAGGGATCTTGGTGTCCATGTACACAGATCTCTGAAAGTTGCCACCCAGGTAAATAGTGCAGTGAAGAAGGCATATGGCGTACTGGCTTTTATTGGTAGAGGAATTGAGTTCCGGAGTCCTGAGGTCATGCTGCAGTTGTATAAGACTCTGGTGCGGCCGCATCTGGAATATTGTGTGCAGTTTTGGTCGCCATACTATAGGAAGGATGTGGAGGCACTGGAACGGGTGCAGAGGAAGTTTACCAGGATGTTGCCTGGTATGGTAGGAAGATCCTATGAGGAAAGGCTGAGGCACTTGGGGTTGTTTTCATTGGAGAAAAGAAGGTTTAGGGGTGATTTGATAGAGGTGTACAAGATGATTAGGGGGTTAGATAGGGTTGACAGTGAGAACCTTTTTCCACGTATGGAGTCAGCTATTACAAGGGGGTATAGCTTTAAATTAAGGGGGGGTAGATATAGGACTGATGTTAGGGGTAGGTTCTTCACTCAACGAGTCGTAAGCTCATGGAATGCCCTGCCAGTAGCAGTAGTGGACTCTCCCTCTTTATGGGTATTTAAGCGGGCATTGGATAGGTATATGGAGGATATAGTGGGTTAGTGTAGGTTAGGTGGGTTTTGATCGGCGCAACATCGAGGGCCGAAGGGCCTGTACTGCGCTGTATTGTTCTATGTTCTATACAATGGGCAAAATAGCAGAATTCCGTCTAATTGTCACAGGAGTGGAGGAGCCAACTTGTTACTCACCAATATTTCTGTGAGCATCATGTTGAGGAGTTTAAGCTGAGCTACATCTCTTTCCTCATCGAGATATCCAGTCATCTTTGGAAAGAATGTATGGTGACCAATGTCAGCACCACATTACAAAGGTCAGCACTTGGGAAACACAAATCTTTGACTTGTTCTGTGCATCCTAAAACGTATCAGCCTATATGGAACCCCCAAACTGTTCAACTAGCAGGGAACTGGACTGTTCTTTTACCTGCATACACCATTGTTCTTGAAGGCTCATACCAAATGTCTCCAACAGATTGACATCAGGCCTTGGTAAAGCACCATGCCACACATATAGCAGAACTCCCACTGAGCTGCCCTTGTCATTGTGGGAGAAATGGGTGGGGTATTCATTCAGATTTTCAAGTTAAGCATTAAAGATATTAAGAATGCCATTGTTGTCCTTAAAAAAAATGTCATGGACTGATCCTGACTGGAAGAAGTGTCTATATTCTCATTTCATAGACAGACATTGGCAAGTTAGAGAAGACCGAAAGGAGGCAGTTTGTTTCTACTCACACCAAGTATGGTACAACGTTTAATACGGGTGATGACAAAATTGGGATTTGTGACCGAGTAAACCACAGGACTGAGACTAAAGATGATCATCCAGTAAAGATCCTTGATCCCACCATCAATGAGAAACAGACCTGGTTTATGCTTGTAATAGCACCCCACTGACAGTCCTTCATCTCATTCTAGGAATATACGTTGTTGTCCATTTATGCATGAAATGGACTGTAAATTGCTTTTCACCTAAGACAAAGAGAAATCTGGTTAATCGACCCTTGATTACCTCATACCTCCATGCCTTAACTTCCATGCTGAAATCCAGTATCTTTCAGACTCTGCTCCTCCGGATGACGACTCGCCCTTGAGGAGGCACTTGATTTATTGAGAGTACAAATCAACTAAATTGACTAATTATACTTGTACCAGCTATGTAGTTGTTATGAAATGACAAAAGGAGGACATGAGAAAGTTTATAGCCTTAAAACTTGTCCTTAAACATTTAGACTTAAATGTAATTTTGAATTATAGAACACATTGTTGCACATTAGAAAATAGACAGGCAGGGAGGGTAAGGCAGTTAAGAACATTTGCCTTAACATCAATGAATTTGTATAAGCAGAACACAGAGTGATAACATTCATGGCTGTTCATGAAATTAATAAGTGTTTGATTCTGACATCGAAATTAAAATCAGTATCAATTAACTTCTCTCCCAAATTATTGTCCCTCATTGTTATCTGTCTAGTTCAGAACAGGCAGAGCTTCTGTAAACTTTTGTATAAAGAAAGTCTGTTTGTGACAGTACAGCTTTTGTAAAACATTTTGTATGAAGGAAGCCTGTTTGTGATAGTTCAGCATGGCTCTTGAAGGAAGAACAATATCCTATTCTCCTGGGTTGTTAGAATCCAGTTAGCCTGGCTTATAGGTATCAGTGTTATGTTGTAACAGATGCTATTAGTAAATAAAGGGGGTGACTAAAATTAAACTAATCTGTCTAAAAGAGGTTTCTTTATTCCAGACTACCAAAAGTACGATCTCCAGGCCAAACCAAGAGAGGTTTACAGGTTGAATTCACAAGGGATTCCCTGGGCCATCTCAATTCTGTACTTTCTCATATCACACTCATCCAGAGGCTATTCCTCACAATATTTCTTCTTGGGTCAAGATCACAACCTTCCCAAAGATTCTCTCCTTGCATTTAACGTACCTTCTGATGGAAATGGCCGGATCAGGTAGTGAATGGCAAGCATCACAAGAAATTAAGACAAGCATTCAAGATAGCATCCAAGAGTACTGAAAGAGAACTCCTGAAAAGAAAAACATTGTATGGTTGCAAGGCTGGCAGGACTGATCTTCTAAATGGCACAAAGATATTCCAAATATCAGGGGTCAGAATATGATACAGGATCTGTGGTACCATGAGTCTCAGTCATCAAGCATCTGAACAAAGATGTCCACAGCTACTTTGTTGAACTAGTAGCTGGGGGACAACTTTAGAAAACAGTTGAAGGGGTGTTCAGGCCAGAAGTGTGATTTGAAAGCAAATAGCTCATTGTGGTATTGCAGAATCTGAGGTTTCAGTGCATAATGGCTCAGGTGAAGCGTAACCTGTTAGTGATGCAGAATCCTGGAGTAACTTCTGTTGTGAATCCAGTTTAAAACAGGGTATTTGGAATCTGGTAGGAGGCAGCAATTGAAGCAATAAGCATGGTTGATCGTAAGACTCCTGGAGACGTGACTGACCTAGCCCCTGACAGGTGACCGCCACAGATCCCTTGGAAGGTACCAGTTAAGAGGCTGAGAATGTCCTCTCAAACAAATGCTGGATACCAATCCAACCCTTCCCATTTACCCAGATCGGTAATGCAAGAACAGAATGCTGTCACAAACATGGATGAGAATATTCTCATCATGATAGCATAATTAGATTAGATTACTTACAGTGTGGAAACAGTCCCTTTGGCCCAACAAGTCCACATCGACCCTCCGAAAAGCAACCCACCCAGACCCATTCCCTTACATTTACCCCTTCACCTAACACTATGGGCAATTTAGCATGGCCAATTCACCTAACCTGCACATTTTTGGACTGTGGGAGGAAATCTGAGCATCTGGAGGAAACCCACGCAGACACGGGGAGAATGTGCAAACTCCACATAGACAGTTTCCTGAGGCAGGAATTGAACCCGGGTCTCTGGCACTGTGAGGCTACAGTGCTAACCACTGTGCTGCCCATAATTGAATTTTATAATCTCACAACTGCTTAAAAGTGTTAGTGGTAGCAGTAACAGCAAATTTCAAGAAGGGAAGTGTGTAATATAATCTCCAGCAACAGAGGCAGAAGCAGGTGACAACAGTGTCGAAGGGCAGCTGGAGGAGCTGAACAGACCATCTCTGGAAATATGGGTAACATTGGGAAAAGGTCACCTCATAGGACGAAGGAACAGACATCAAAAAAGTCTTCAACTCAATGTAAACACAGGCTTCATTCATATAGATACTTCCTTGTTTAACCTTAATTTCTCTTCATGTTTGTGATAACCTGGTGCTATTGGAATAAAGAATCCTTGCTTTGCGATCTTTAAGCAGTCTCTGTATTCAACTGTCATGTTATATTCAGCTGATTTTCAGTGGTAGTTGGTTGAAGAGAGATTTGAAAGATGCCATTACCAGGATATTTCTTGTCAATTTTAAAATGTACTATTGCTACCACTGTCTTCTTAGCTGTAAACTCAAATTTCTCTCCAGGAATTAAGACAATGGCCTCTGGCTCCAGCTGGCATGTTTGCAGCCTGGAGTTTTATAACAGCAGGATTTTAAGCTGAATCCCCATCTGTTTGCTTCACAATTAACTGGATATTAAATTGCAAAGCGAGGAAGTAGTCATCGATCACCTACCTAGCAATACTCTCTCAATCAATACACAGAGAAACTATCCCATTAATTTTTTTGCATTTTCACTGTTATCTACTTTGTCAATTAATCTCTCCACCCTTTGTCCCTATTTCAGATCTTCCCATTTTTCATTCCATTCCTAACCTTTCCCAAACAGATTTAAAAATTAACACTGTGAAGCACTGCAATTCTAATGAAGAATAACCAACCTGAAATATTAACTGTTTCCTTCTCCAAAGACCTGACCTGTTCAGCATATTTTCTTTTTGTGTGAGGTGAAAACCAATCATTTATCTCATTTCTTGTGTACGTTAGTTTTTTTGCATTTATCCAGATATCAGTAAACTACACAATGGAATTCATTACATGTAGAATGTTTCTGAGACAGGATAAGGGACTTATGTAACTTCTTCCTAATGCTGGAATCAGACTTGCTTGAAAACATCTAATATAAACATCTGAAAGCATTTGAATATCTGACAGACCACTTCAGTCATCAATGGGCACTGTTTTAATTTAGTCAGCTGCCGTCCATGCCGACCAGATATCCCAACCCAATCTAGTCCCACCTGCCAGCACCTGGCCCATATCCCTTCAAACCCTTCCCATACTTATTCAAGCATCTATAACAAAGCTACTGAGAAGTCCACAGTCTAGATTTAAGCTTACTGCCCCATTTCCTCAAATCTAGAATTTTCAATGCAATTCAGCAGAACAACGGCTTTTTCTGTCTAGTGTGCATTTGAAAGAGTGTAGTGTGCTTTTGCTGAAGTTAACTGGCGTTAACTCTTCAACCTATCAATATAGTGTTGCCAAGCTTCTCACTGTCTGACCAATAAAGGTTACCCTTCCAATCTGAACATTATCTTGTAGTGTTTATTACTTGGAATTAAGTAGGAAGCCCAGTTCTCAGGCCAAGCCTGCTCTCAAAGTTCACTCTCAGTCAGACTAACTACAAAATCACCACTGTTATTGGCCTACCTAGATGAGGTATCAAATTACTGAGCTCACAAAATCAGCAGAGTTGAATCCATACCTCAGTGTTCAACTAATATCATGAAAGATATGGCAACTAAAACAAATGAAGCTCAATGTTATTTATGTGTAAATTGAACAGTCATTTTTGACAAGTGGAAATGTATAATGAAACAAGAAAAACCCAGAAGTTACTGTTGTGTTGTGCTGGTCCTCTTAGAGGTCTTCTTGCTGTCTGGCTCCCCACTAAAACATTCTTGATGGTATTAAGCTTCTGTACTTTTGAACAAGCATTTGTATCATTCTCTGCACAGAAGTGGCCTATTTAGCTGCACTGTTCCACAATATGCTGTTCTTTACTCATGCATTGTTGGTTGGAAATTCTATCAGACAACTGCTTTCACCTCCATATTTGTGAGCATGATTATCATTAGTAAGGTATGATTCTATGAACCTTCCTTCTCTCAAGTCACAACACTCAAAATGGTGTAGTTTTCAAGAGTTTCTTTTCAATTGACAAATCAATAACACCTACTTCATAGTTTGGCCACTTCTGAGAAAACACCTAACACTTTTAGTGTATCCAACCTATTCACACAACTTTCTAGCTTTTGGCAATTTTAAACCAGCTCCTGTTTCCTATTCCACCACGTAGTAAAACTGATCTTTTGTGAGACAGATTTAAGAGTCAGAGATGTACAGCACGGAAACAGACCCTTCGGTCCAACTCACCCATGCCGACCAGATATCCCAATCCAATCTAGTCCCACCTGCCAGCACCTGGCCCATGTCCCTCCAAACTCTTCCTATTCATATAGTCAACCAGATGCCTTTTAAATGTTGAATTGTACTAGCCTCCACCACTTCCTCTGGCAGCTAATTCCATACACGTGAGTGTAAAAGTTGCCCCACAGATCTCAATCTAAACCTATGCCCTCCAGTTCTGGATTCCCCCACATCCAATCCATGCCCCTCATGATTTTATAAACCTTTATAAAGTCACCCCCCAGCCTCCAACGCTCCAGAGAAAACAGCCCTAGCCTATTCAACCTCTCCCTATAGTTCAAATCCTCCAACCCTGACAACATCCTTGTAAATCATTTCTGAACCCTTTCAAGTTTCACAACATGCTTCCGTTAGGAAGGAGACCAGAACTGCACACAATATTCCAACAGTGGCATAACAATGTCCTGTACAGCCACAACGTGACCTCCCAACTCCTGTACTCAATACTCTGACCAATAAAGGAAAGCATACCAAACACCTTCTTCACTATCCTAGCTACATGCGACTCCACTTTCAAGGAGATATGAACCTGAGCTCTGAGGTCTCCTTGTTCAGCAACGCTCCCCAGGGCCTTACCATTAAGTGCTAAGATTTGCTTTCCAAAAATGGAGCACCTCACATTTATCTAAATTAAACTCCATCTGCCATTTCTAAGCCCACTGGCCCATCTGATCAAGATCCCGTTGTAATCTGTGTAAACGTCTTCGCTATCCACTACACCTCAAATTTTGGTGTCATCAGCAAACTTACTAACTATACCTCTTATGCTCACATTCAAATCATTTATATAAATGATCAAAAGTAGTGGACCCAGCACCAGTACTTGTGGCACTCTAGGCCTCCAGTCTGAAAAGCAACCCTCCACCACCACCCTCTGGCTTCTCCCATTGAGTCAGTTTTGTATCCAAATGGCAAGTTCACCTTGTATTCCATGAGATCTAACCTTGCTCCCATGGGGAAACTTGTCAAACACATTACTGAAGTCCATATAGATCACATCTACCACTCTACCCTCATCAATCCTTTTTGTTACTTCTTCAAAAAACTCAATCAAGTTTGTGAGACATTATTTTCCACACAAAGCCATGTTGACTATCCCTAATCAGTCCTTGCATTGCATTTGCTTCTTCTCCTCACAAGAATTCAGTGTATTTTTATTTCTGGCTTTATTTACTTTACCTCCATGTCTACATCCATATGCTAATCACCTTTACCTTCCTGCTTCTCTGCTTGTTGCTCCTCTTTGTATCTGGCCTTTAGACATCCATCTCATCATCTTCCTTACTGCAATAGCACCCTGTTCCTTCCATTCATTTGTTTCAACAGATCTATTAGGATGAAAGTTAAGCATCCTAAGATGTTACTGCCAGTTTACCGAAATTATGCAATTCAAACTTTATGGGCAGCCATGTTGCATTGTCAGTCATGCACTTTAACTGGATGTAAGTTTGCTCGCTAAGCTGGAAGGTTTGTTTTCAGATGTTTCATCATCATACTTGGTAATATCATCAGTGAGCTTCCGGTGAACCTTCCAGCTCAGCGAGCAAACTTACATCCAGGACCTCAACCTGAGCTACAAATCTTCTCAAAACTCACTAATGCACTTCAACAGTTTTGCAAAATTTGCTGTCTAACAGCTAAACAAAAACAAGTTGCTCAGTTAGCATTTACCTCTGTCACTATATTTCCCATGAAAACTGACAGCAAACAAACTTCTGTCCTTGGGAAGGTTGGCTCCGCTTTCATAGGGTTTCAGTGTGGTCCTGCAGGTGTAAATGGGTTGTCACAGAGTATCCAGAGAATACAGGAATAGAAAAGGTAGGACAAAGCAGATTTTCAATTGTGGTTACCAAGTGACCCTTCAGTTTGCAGGTTAACAGGAATCTGACAAATGAATTGTAGCACACTAAACATAGTTATGTGCTTACCAATACTGATTCCTGTCTAATAGCCATGTGGCTCATTCTTCCGTGCTGACTGAGGGACTGATGATAAACTGGTTGAATGAGTGACACCCATACTCAACATTGCAACTTCATCACAACTCAACATTGCGAGGCTCAGAAAATAGCCAGCATCAAATTGCCATGTCTGTAGCTGATTTGCGACTTATACTCCTACCACAGCAGTTTTTTTCTTTGAGTAATAATCATTGGTAAGTAACAAAGGAAGAAATAGTTATTAATGCAAGGTTACCCACTCAAGTTAGATGTATTTCAGGAGGTTCCTTCACACAAGTTGGTTTCTCCAAATTCCCTGCCACAGCCAAACAACCATTCAGCAATCACCCCATTCCACAAATTGAATACTTCATTGTAAAAAGTATCACATGATAAAAAGAATTTTTTTTTAGATTAGATTAGATTCGGCCCAACAAGTCCACACCGACCCGCCGAAGCGCAACCCACCCATGCCCCCTACATTCACCACTTACCTAACACTACGGGCAATTTAGCATGGCCAATTCACCTGACCTGCACATTTTTGGACTGTGGGAGGAAACCGGAGCACCTGGAGGAAACCCACGCAGACACGGGGAGAAGGTGCAAACTCCACAAGTCAGTCGCCTTAGGCGGGAATTGAACCCAGGTCCCTGGCGCTTTGATTTAACGCCACTTTGATTGTTCTTTTGGGTTTCTCTTAAAAAAGTTTCCCACAGAAGATGAATAACCATGTACATAAAAGGAGGTCAATTTCTAAATCACATTTAACTAACTTGCTGTAGTTTTGTTTCGAAAAGTTTTGATCAGGGCAATGCTATTACTGTGCAGTATGTCGACTTTCAGAAGGCATTTAATATAGTGATACACAATAAATTTGTGAGCAAAGAGAGAGCTCATGGAATGAGAGAAACAACAGCAAATTGTCTGAGACAAGAAACAAAGATCCTGCATGTTTTTCAGACATGTGGAAGATTTGCAATGAAGTCCCAGAGGGTGAGTGCTCGGACTCCTGCTTTTCCTGATAAATATTGACCAAATCTTGGTGTACAGGGCACAAATTCAAAATCTGCAGATGGTATAAAAACTTGGAAGCATTGTGCATTAAGAGGATACTGTATAACTTTAAAATGACAGATAAGTTGAGGGAGTGGGCAGGTAAGTGACAGATGAAGTTCAGTTTACAGAAATGTCAGGTGATACATCTTGGTAAATACAATACAAAGGTTAAATCTCTAAAAGGGGTATAAGTGGCTGAGGATCTGGTTGTATGTGTGCAGGCAACTTAAAGGTACAAGGTAGGTTGAGAGCAGTTTAATAAAACATACACTATCCTAAGTTTTACTTTAGGGCACAGAGTACATGACTGCAATGTGATACCATTATTCAAGAGGGAGGTTAGGATAAACTAGGAAACTACAGGCTAGTGAGTCTAACATCACACAATTAATCCCTACTTGGAGACATGGATTAATCAAGGATAGTCAACATAACTTTAACAGGGGACAATTATACCTAACAAATTTGATTGAAATTTGAGGTGGTGACTAGGTCAAGTATCTGTCAGAGCAATGGTTGAAGGGTCATTTTAAGACTGCAAACCTGTGTCGAGTGATGTTAACACATAGTTTAGTGCCAGATCCCTTAGTGTTTCTAGGCTATGCTTCTAGTCCATGAAGATGACACAAATTGGTGGTGTGGCAATTAGTGAGGAGGGAACTTTGACAGAAAGCCAGTCAGATAAGCTGAATAGTGGCAAATAGAATTTAATTCTGAAAAGTGAGAGGTGATGCATTTTGGGAGAAGTAACAAAGCCTTTTGAATGTTAGCAAGTACTCAAGATCATAAGGACACTGGTGTGTCCACAGATTCTTGAAAGCAGCATAATAGACAATAGGTGCAGGAGTAGGCCATTCTGCCCTTCGAGCCTGCACCACCATTCAATATGATCATGGCTGATCATCCTTAATCAGTATCCTGTTTCTGCCTTATCTCCATAACCCTTGATTCCACTATCCTTGAGAGCTCTATCCAACTCTTTCTTAAATGAATCCAGAGACTGGGCCTCCATTGCATCTTGGGCAGAGCATTCCACACAGCCACCACTCTCTGGATGAAGAAGTTTCTCCCCATCTCTGACCTAAATGGTCTACCCCGTATTTTTAAGCTGTGTCCTCTGGTTTGGCACTCACCCATCAGCGGAAACATGTTTCCTGCCTCCAGAGTGTCCAATCCTTTAATAATCTGATATGTCTCAATCAGATCCCCTCTCTGTCTTCTAAACTCAAGGGTATACAAGCCTAGTCGCTCCAGTCTTTCAGCGTAAGATAGTCCCACCATTCCAGGAATTGACCTCGTGAACCTACGCTGCACTCCCTCAATAGCCAGAATGTCTTTCCTCAAATTTGGAGGCCAGAACTGCACACAGTTCTCCAGCTGTGGTCTCACCAGGGCCCTGTACAGCTGCAGAAGAACCTCTTTGCTTCTATACTCAATCCCTCTTGTTATGAAGGCCAGCATGCTATTAGCCTTCTTCACCACCTGCTGTACCTGCATGCTTACCTTCATTGACTGGTGTACAAGAACACCCAGATCTCTCTGTACTGCCCCTTTACCTAAATTGATTCCATTTAGATAGTAATCTGCCTTCATGTACTTGCCACTAAAGTGGATAACCACACATTTATCCACATTAAACTGCATCTGACCACTCATCTAACCTGTCCAGGTCACCCTGTAATCTCCTAACATTTCACCCTGCCACTCAGCTTAGTATCATCAGCAAATTTGCTAATGTTATTACTAATACCATCTTCTATATCATTAATATATATTGTAAAAAGCTGCGGTCCCAGCATTGATCCCTGCGGTACCCCACTGGTCACTGCCTGCCATTCCGAAATGGAGCCGTTTATCACGACTCTTTGTTTCCTGTCAGCCAACCAACTTTCAATCCAAGTTAGTACTTTGCCCCCAATATCATGCGCCCCAATTTTGCTCACTAACCTCCTATGTGGGACTTTATCAAAAGCTTTCTGAAAGTCCAGGTACACTACATCTACTGGATCTCCCTCATCCATCTTCAGAGTTACACCCTCAAAAAAATTCCAGAAGATTAGTCAAGCATAATTTCCCCTTCATAAATCCACGCTGACTCTGACCTAACCTATTACTACTATCCAGATGTGTCGTAATTTCATCCTTTATAATAGACTCCAGCATCTTTCCCACCACTGAAGTCAGACTAACTGGTCTATGATTTCCTGCTTTCTCTGTCCCACCTTTCTTAAAAAGTGGTACAACATTAGCCACCCTCCAATCCGCAGGAACTGATCCCGAATCTATCGAACTCTAGAAAGTAATCACCAACGCATTCGCGATTTCTCGAGCCACCTCCTTCAGTACCCTGGGATGTAGACCATCAGGCCCCAGGGACTTATCAACCTTCAGACCTAACAGTCTCTCCAACACCAATTCCTGGCAAATATAAATTCCCTTCAGTTCAGGTCCTTCAGCCACTGTTACCTCAGGGAGATTGCTTGTGTCTTCCCCAGTGAACACAGATCTGAAGTACTAATTCAATTCTTCTGCCATTTCTTTGTTTCCTGTAATATATTCCCCTGTTTTTGTCTTCAAGGGCCCAATTTTAGTCTTAACCATTTTTTTGCCTTTCACTTACCTAAAAAAGCTTTTACTATCCTCCTTTATACTTTTGGCCAGTTTACCTTTGTACCTCATTTTTTCTCTGCGTACTTTCTTAGTAATCCTCTGTTGTTCTTTAAAAGCTTCCCAGTCCTCAGTTTTCCCACTTATCTTTGCTATGTTATACTTTTCCTCTTTTAACTTTATATGTTTTTAACTTCACTCAGCGAAAGAGAAGACTGCAGGTGCTGGAGTTCAGAGCTTAAAAATGTGTTGCTGGAAAAGCGCAAATCAGGCAGCATCAAAGGAACAGGAGAATCGATGTTTCAGGCATAAGCCCTGTTCCTTTGATGCTGCCTGACCTGCTGCGCTTTTCTAGCAACACATTTTTAAGCTCTTAACTTCCCTCGTCAGCCACGGCCACCCATGCCTCCTCCTAGGATCTTTCTTACCTTTTGGAATGAACTGATCCTGCATCTTCCGTATTATACACAGAAATATCTGCCATTGTAATAGGTAGAGGTGGTGGTTAAAAACACATATGGGATATTTACCCTTAAAAGTCAAGGCAGTTAATACAAGAGCAAGGAGGTTGTTATGATGGAGCAGCATAGGAAGTTAGTTAAAGCACAGTTCTGTTCATCACACTATAGACAGGGTGCGATTCCTCTACAGCAGGTGCAGAGGGAATTCTCCAGGATATTACTTGGAATGACAGTTTCAGCAATGAAAAAAGTGACTAGACAGGCAAGGCTTGGTTTCCTTAGAGCATGGAAGGTCTGGGGGTAGTGTTTGTGTGAATCCTGATGAAGGTGCACAAAGTTATAAGGCATATAAATAGGGTTGATAGGGAGAAGTAATTCCATTTAGTAAAGGGGTCACTCAGCTTTTAAAAGGATGCTTAGAGGGAATTTGAGGATTTATTTTTAGATCACTCAGAGGGTTGAGAGTTCTGAAACTCACTACTTAAAAATGTGGTGGAAGCAGGAACTATGAGCAATAGAAATGCCATTACGTAAAAGGTTAGAGATCAAGTGTTGGCAAAATGGGATGATAATAGATATAAGCTTGATGACCAGCATGAAGAATCTTTTTGTGTGTTTAAAACTTGATGACTAGTTCTGTCTCAGCTAAAGTATTGTTTCCATTCTTGATGCCAAACTTCAGGAACGATGTGAGGCATTGGAACAGAAGAGGTTTACAAGATTGGTTTCATGAATAAGGAATTTCAGATTGTAGATGTTGGAATTAGAGGGAATGCTGAAAAGAGATCCAAGTATTCAAAATCATGAAGGAGTCTGTACTGAGCAAACAGGAAGACATTGTCAACCCCTTCATGGGTGAGAAGGCACAGATTGAAAGCAAAACATATTCAAGGAAAAATATTTTCAGGCAAAACGAGGATCTGGATGCACTGCTTCGAATGTATAGAGGGTGTAGGTTCAACCAAGGCATTCAAAAGTGGACTAAATGGTTATTTGAATAAAACAATATACATTCTCATTGCTCATTCTGCGAGCCAGTGCGCAGACAATGGACTGAATGGCCTCTTTCCTTATTCACAATTCTACAATTCTACAATCTTTTAAAACCAAAGTTCACAAGTTTTGGATTTTAAGTAGCAATGGCACACCACACCTTCCAGATTGACAAATTCTTGGCTGTGCGTTTGCATAATCCATTCCTCTCCATAATAGTCACTGTCCTCCCAGAGGGGCAGGTAGTATTTGGCATGGCAGTGTGAAGGACGCGGGACGGGCAGAAAGGCAAAACATGCTGGTGGTGGAATGGCTCCCCTTAACACTTCGGCTCTGTCTATCACCCTCAGCCCGTCCGACAGCATTGACCAGCGGCTCAACCTGAGCTGGCGACCCGAACATAGCCGGTTTGTTTCCACTAAACGGTTTAGCTGCGGAGACAGCGAATATTTCAGTGGGCCCCTGTCCTCGTCTCCT
Organism: Chiloscyllium punctatum; assembly: GCF_047496795.1. Taxonomy (NCBI): domain Eukaryota; kingdom Metazoa; phylum Chordata; class Chondrichthyes; order Orectolobiformes; family Hemiscylliidae; genus Chiloscyllium; species Chiloscyllium punctatum. Next base: position 59,031,642 of record NC_092747.1, on the reverse strand, counting down.
TGGCCATACAGGGTCACGTCATATCCATTAGCGCCGGGACGATCCGGGAGGTATCGTTCCACTGCCAGCACCCAGAACACGGCTGCTCCACCAAGCTCCAGCTCCGCCATGAGCTGCAGCTGTCGCGCGCCTCAGCAACCGTTGAAGACGAAATCTCACGCGCCACGACTCCTTCCCGGGCTTCTTTGTCATTGTACAGCCCTTCGCGCGTCCTGATTGGTTCGCCCTCCCGTGCTCTGATTGACTATTTGTTTGGAGCTCCGATTGGCTCTTGGGAGATTTCAGAAACACGCTCAGTTTGAAACTCGAGGTCTTAGGCACAACGGATGGCCTTCCACTTCAGAGAAAGACAATGGGTGAACAAGAAACCACCTTCTACCATTGAACTTACTCAGAAAATAAAACAACTTTGGTGCCGTGATTTAAATGTGAAAGAATCAATCGTGCTGGATTTAGAACATTTTGGAGGTCGTGCGATATATCTTTGTGGCAGTGTGGCATCACAAATGCCAGTCTTCAGCCAATTTGACTCAGTTCTGTGATATTAAGAAATGATTGTAGGAACTAGATGCTACAAATGTTTTGAACCTTGACAATATTTCAGCAATAGTATTGAAGATCTGTGCTCAAGAACATGCTGAGAACCTAGCCAAACTGTTCTACTACAGCTGCAATACTAGCACTTACCTAACAATGTGGAAAGTTGCCCAGGTATGTCCTGTACATAATAAACATGACAAATCCAACTCAATCAGTCTATTCTTAATAATAAGTATAGAAATGCAAAGTGCCGTTAACAGTGTCTTCAATTAGCACTTGTTTAGCAATAATCTGCTCACTGATTCTCAGTTTGAGTTCTGGCATTGACACTCAGGACCTGACCCTTGGTCCAAACATGGACAAAAGAACTGATTTTCAGAGGTGAGGCGAAAGTGACTGCCCTCAATATCAAGGCCACACACAAGCAAGAGTGGCATTGAGGAGTTCCATCAAAACTTTCTAAATGGAGAGAAAATTCAGAAATCTGAAATGCAGAGGGACTTGGGAGTCCCAGTCCAAGTTTCTTTGAAGATAAACTTGCAGATTGAATTGGTAGTTAGGAAGGCAAATGCAATGTTGTCATTTATCCCAAGAAGACTAGAGTATAAAAGCAAGAATGTATTTATGAGACTTTATAAAGCTCTGCTCAGACCACATTTAGAGTATTGTGAACAATTTTGGGCCCCTTACCTCAGGAAGGCCTGGCGTGGGTGCAGAGGAGGTTCATGAGAATGATCCCAGGAATGAAAGGCCTAAAATATGAGGAACATTTGAGGACTCTGGGACTATACTCAATGGAGGATGAGGGGAGATCTGATTGAAACTTTCAGAGTACTGAATAGCCTAGACACAATGGATGTTGGAAATATGTTTCCATTGGCAGGAGAGACAAGGTCCTTAGGGCACAGCCTTAGAATAAAGGGAAGACCTTTTACAATGGTGATAAAAAGAGTGGTGAATCTGTGGAATGCATTGCCACAGAAGGCTGTGGAGGCCAGGTCATTGAGTATATTTAAAATGGAGATAGATAAGTTCTTGATTGCCAAGGAGATCAAAGGTTATGGGGAAATAGCCAGAAAATGGGGTTGAAAAACCAATCAGCCATGATTGAATGGTGGAGCAGGCTGAATGGACCAAAAGACATAATTTCTGCTTCTATGCCTTGTGGTCTTATGGTCTTGAGACATTGGAAAGCAGAGAAATACTTTCTGCTGGTTGGAGCCATACCTGGTACAAAAGAAGATGGTTGTGGTTGTTGGAGGTCAATTATTTCAGCTCTCAGACATCTCTACAGGAGTTCATCAGAGTAGTTCCATGGACCAACTATATATAGCTGCTTCATCAATGTGGTCCCTCCACCATGAGGTCAGGATGGAGATATTCACTGATGGTTGCACATTATTCTGCGCAGTGTTCGCTGATGACTGCACAATGTTCTGCACCATTTGCGACTCCTGAGATACTGAAGTAGCTTTTACCCAAATGCAGCAAGACCTGGACAATATCCAAGTTTGGGCTGACTAATGGCGAGTGACATTCACACTGCACAGGTGCCAGACAATGACCATCTCCAATGAAAGAATCTAACCATTTGCCCTGTGACGTTCACTGGCATCATCACCATCACTAATTTCCCCACGCTTGACCTGAAATTGAACTGGACATATGAATTGTGTAAACAGATCAGAGGCTAGAAATCTGCAGCAAGTAACTCACCTCTTTGCTCCCTAAAGCCTGTCCACTATCTATGAAGAACAAGTCAGAAGTCTTATAGAATATTCCTGCTACTTGCCTGGATGTGTACAGCTTCAGCAGCACTCAAGAAGCTTGAAACCATTTAAGACAAAGCAGCCTGCTTGAATGGCACCACATGGACATTCACTCCTTCCATCATCAACACTCAGTAACAGCAAAGTATATCAAGGCTTCTTAGACATGACCTCTACCATCTAAAGGGACACAGGCACCAAATACATTGGGACATCACCATGAACAGATTTCCTTCTAAGTCATCCACCATCCAAACTTGGAAATATATCTTCAATCTTTCAGTGTCACTACGTCAAAATCCTGAAACTTCCTCCCTAATTACATTTTGGTCTAACTACAACAAATGGACTTTAGCAGTTCAAGAAGGCTGCTCACCACCACCTTCTCGAGTACAACTAAGGATGAGCAATAAATGTTGATACAACCAGCAAAGCCCAAATTCTGTGAATTAATTTTTTAAAAATTAATTGAGAAAGAATGAGAAAGTGAGCAGAGGATGAGATAAAGTGGGAAAGATAACTGAAAAAGTATAGAGCAAGTGACTGATGAAAGCAAAATACTATTTATATTGGAAATGTGAAATAAAAGCAAATGGTAGAGAAACTTTGGGTCTGGCAGCATCTGTATTGAGAGAAATAAAGCTAATATTTTGATTCCAATTTGACTTTTTTAAAGAAAATAGTTGCAGAAGGTTTCCAGACTGACAGAAGCCTCTGGACTGCTGTAAGCGCAGGTTCTGTGTCGCTATGTCACTGCAGTAAAATTATGTTAAAACTGAAAAAAGCTGGTTATTTTCTCCCATCAATTTTTGAAAGGTGTTGCCTTTAACCAATAATTAAATGTTTTTATAATTAATGCACTAATCTCCTTGTGCCTCCAGCGAAGAACTGAAAGAATTTGGAGTAAGGAGATCAAAAGCTGGGAAGCGAAATGAACCATCTCTTTGCACGCTGTGAACTAGCACTATTAAACTGTGCTTCCCAAGTTTTCTCCCTCCATCCATAAATTAATTTATTTTCCTGGATTCATCTGTATGTGCTTGTTCGAGGTTTCATAGGGGATTAGAGTTTCATCAAGGAGACCTATATGCTAATAGTTTCTCATTTTGTTTACCTGTGACCGTAATTTATTTATACTAAACAGTAGCTCTTGTTCAATGCAGGAACTTGGTTCTGTTAACCTGATTCCATCATTTACCATTGAATAAATTGGGGAATTTGCGTCCTTTGATTAAATCATTAACTTTTATGGTGACCCCAAGAGCAGTGGGACTCAAGAATCACTCAAGAATTACTTTCCCAAGTGGGTTGTAACATTCCCTTAAATTCTTATTGCCTATCACAACTGCGTTCCAGTCTTCCTCCTGCCTCCCTGAACAATTAAGCCAACCATCACACTGTGTTCCTGGCACTGGAAGCTCTCCCTAGCGGAGCCATAACTTTCTGCAGCATTCAAAACTAATACTGGTTAGAGAGTGAGATGCGTACAGCAGCCCCTGACCTAACTGCTTGGTCCAGATTGACATTCTGACATTTAAAACTTAATCATTGAACTGACCCACATTCACCTGCCTCTATTTTAAAATCTAAATCCAAATATGTACATATATAGAGAGTCATAGAATTATACAGCATGGAAACAGTCTCTTTGGTCTGATCCATCCACGACAATGAGACATCCCAGTCTGACTTAGTTCCATGTTCCGGCATTTGGCCCATATCCCTCAAAACCCTTCATATACCCATCCAGATGCCTTTTAAATGTTGGAACTGTACCCGATTCCACCATTTCCTCTGGCAGCTTGTTCCATACACGCGCCACCCTCTGTGTTAAAAAGTTACCCCTTAGGTCTTTTTAAAAATCTTTTGCTTCTAACCTTAAATTTTTGCCCTCTAGTTTTGGATTCTCCACCCAAGGAAAAAGACCATGGCTATTCACCCTATCCATGCCCCTCGTGATTTTATAAACCTCTATAAGGTCACCCGTCAGCCTCTGATGCTCCAGGAAAAAAAATCCCCACCCTATTCAGGTTCTTCCTATGACTAAAAAAATCCCGCAGCCCTGTAAATATCATACTAAATATTTTCTGTGTCCTCTCAAGTTTAATAATGTCCTTCCTGTAGAAGAATGACCAGAATTGTATGCAATGTTCTAAAAGTAGCCACACCAATGTCCTGTACAGCCACAGTATAACAGGAATACTGATGAGCTTTTGCCCGTAACATCTATTTTCCTGCTCCTCAGATGCTGTCTGACCTGCTGTACTTTTTCAGCACCACTCTAATCTTGACTCTAATCTCCAGTATCTGCTGTACCCACTTCAGCCACAGTATTACACCCAACTCCTATCCAATGTTCTGACCAATGAAGGGAAGTGTGCCAAATGCCTTCTTCACTATGACTGTGACTCCACATTCAAGGAACTATGTATTTGCACCCCTTGGTCTCTGTTCAGCAGCACTCCCCACGACCCTATCATTAATTTTATAAGTCCTAGCCTGTTTTGTCTTATCAAAATGCAACATCTCATATTTATCTAAATTGAAATCCATCTGCCAGACCTTAGTCCACTGGCCTTTCACATCAAGGTCCCCTTGTACTGTGAGATGATCATCTTTCACCGTTTACTACAGCTATTTTGGTGTCATCTTCAAACTTACTTAGCATACCTCCTATATTCACATCCAAATCAATTATATAAATTACAAAAAACAGTGGACCCAGCACTGAACCTTATGGCATATCATTGGTCACAGGCCTCCAGTGCAAAAAAAGCAATCTTTTACCACTATCCTCTGTCTCCTACCATAAAACCAATTTTGTATCCAATTTGCTATGCACTCTGGATCCATGTGACCTTACCTTGCTAATCAGTCTATCATGTCGAAAATTGTCAAAAGCCTTGCTGAAGTCCATATAGACAATGTCTCCTTTTCAAAATGCTGAATCAAGTTAGTGAGACATGATGGCTCATGCACAAAGCCATGCTGACTACCCCAAACCAGTCCTTGCCTTTCCAAATACATGTAAATTCTGTCTGTCAGAATCCCTAACAACAAATTATCCACCACTCACATTAGGTTCACGGTCTATAGTTCCCTGGTTTTTTCTTAAAGCCTCCCTTAAATAATGGCACTGCATTAGTCTTTCAGCACCTTAATTCTAAGATGTAGTTAGCAGTACTCATTATCATTGCTAATTTGTTCAAGCTGACTAGTGAAATCAGTACAATAGATCATGGACGTTTTTCAACAGTGATTATGGTTGTTTGCTGACACAGACATGATGAGATAAGTGGTCTCTTTCTGCGCTGTATATTTCAGGGGTCTTGTGACACAGTGGTAGTGTTCCTACCTCTGAACCAGGAGGACTGGGTTGAAGTCTCACTTGCTCCTGAGGTATGTAATTATATCTCTGAATGGGTTGCTATAAAAAAATCTAGATCATGGAAGCTCAATTTGAGCTGAATGTAACTTGCAGTTAAACCTCAATGATCTTTTGCATTGATTTGAGTGAAAGTGGTAATTTTTTAATCTCAAACAGGCAGACAACTAGCAATCCACATCCATGAACACCAACTAGCCACTAAATGCCACAACCAGTCATCCCCAGTAGCCATACACACAGATGACAAGGACCACATATTCGACTGGGACAACACAACGATCATAGGGCAATCTAAACAGAGGGCAGCCAGAGAATTTCGAGAAGCATGGCACTCATTCATAGACTCCATGAACAAACATATAGTCCTAGACCCAATATACCGGCCACTACAACGAACAACCAGAACTGGCAACTGGAAGCAGCAGGAACAGACCCCTTCCCCCACCCCCCACCCCCCCCCCCCCCCCCCCCCCACCCACCACAACAGAGAAGTCCGTGTCCGCTCCAGGGGTCTTACCTGCAGGTGGGAGTCGATCTCGGTCATGCTGCAGAACCATGACTAAGAGATCGAGAAACTCGGGCAGCGTGTTGGAGGGGCGGAGCAACGTGCCACAGCCTCTGAGACTGCTGCTGAATCCTCTGTGGGATAGGTCTGGGCTCTGGAACGCTGAGTCCGGGCCTTAGAAGAACATAATGACGACCTCAATTTTTGGAAAAGGGGAAGAGGAAGGCCAGCTTGTTGATTTTTTTAGAGCAATGGCTCCCACAGGTGTTGAAGCTGGAATCTGAGCTGGGCCAGGTGTGGGTTGAGCAGGCCCACTGGGTTGCTGTGCGCAGGCCTGGGTCAGACCAGTGTCCCCGCCTGGTCCTAGTTTGGCTTCAGTACTCCACAGTTTTGGGGAAGGAGACCCAAGCCATGGTATACAAGGGTTCCAAAATAATGCTGTTCCAGGACTTCTCTCCAGTTGTGGTTCGCAAGAGGAAGGCGTTTGACAAGGTAAAGAAGCGTCTGAGGGATTTAAATATTCAATATTCCATGTGTTACCCAGCAACGCTGTGCTTCAGTCATGGAGGATCTGTGTATAACTTCAGATCGCTGGAAAAAGCTTAAGAATTTTTGGATGCTGTCAAATAGACTGATGGACTTGAACTACAGATATATGGATAATGACTTTATCTTACCCCCCTTCTGTTTTTTTCTCCTCCTCTTTCTCTTTTCCATCCTTCCTCTTTCTTCTTTCTTTTGACTCGCTCGGTTTATCCGATTGTTGGGGGATGTTTCTGAATTGTTTTTTGTTCCTTAATGTTTTTGGGATTGTAATTTTATATATCTTATTTAATGTTGCTGTTTTGTTAAGAGTGCCTAGGTAATAGTATGGAAGGGGTGGGTTGGTCGCCCACTTTTGACTCTTGTATTATAAGATATTGGCATTTGTTTATCTTAATTTTTAATGTCTGGGCTGAGGGCATGGCTCCATCTGGGAGGTGTTGTGGTGGGATTACTGGAAAGTGGGGGTGCCTCCTGTGGACAAGGGGGCAAGTCTCCTTTTAATTACGTCTTTTATTTAGGAGTAGTTCTTCGCTGTTTTGATTTAGTTATTTTAAAGTTTGTTTTTATATGTGAATTGCTTTTGGTGTCTACTCAATGCCTTTTGAGTGGGGTTCTTCCTCCTGGGGGGGGTCTCGGACGATCTTGCTTGAACGATTATGGCTAGTCATTCGTTTAAATGGTGCACCTGGAATGTCAAGAGGAGCCACTCACCAATTAAAAAGAAAAAGATATTATCAAGTCTTTAAAAAGAGAGGGTTGATGTCGTCCTTCTACAGGAGACACATCTACTTGATAAGGAGCATTCGAAGCTGCAACAGGGTGGATTTGGACAGGTGTTCTTTTCATCTTTTAGCTCAAAAGGTAGGGGAGTGGCCATTCTTATCTGGAAGAATCTTCCCTTCCAAATGCTAAGCCAGATAAAAGATGAGTCTGGACGGCATATATTACTTAAAGCCCTAATATATGGAGAGGAGTGCAGGATTTTGAATGTTTATTGCCCCCCGGCACATCCTTTTAAATTTGTAACAGATGCGTTCTCCAAGTTGATTGGTCTCGGGGTGCGTCACATAATTATAGGGAGAGATTTTAATTGTATTATGGACCCCGAGGTGGACAAGATAATTCGGAGCTCCGCGGGTATATCTCTGAGATCTAGGCAGTTGGATGGTCTGAATAGGGTAGATGCGTGGAGGTATCTTCACCCTGAGGATAGAGATTTTACTTTTTATTCTAATCCACACAAGTGCCATACCAGAATCGATTTTTTTTGTCCCTTTGACCTTTCTAAATTTGATATTTTTTTGTAAAATAGGTAATATATCTGTTTCTGACCATGCAGCAGTGTATATGGAGGTTAAGACTAGTGATGATGAGATGGGTTCTCAACACTGGCGTATGGACTCTTTCCTGTTGAAGGATAGTAAGTTCATAGAAAATTTATCGCAGGAATTTAAAACTTTCTGGGATATCGATTCAGGCATGGCCAGTAACCCATCGGTGACGTGGGAGACTGCGAAGGCTTATGCGCATGGCTTGGTTATCTCATATTCTGCGACCCGGAAAAGACAAAAGGGAGAACAACAGCATCTGCTCGAGGCTCGCCTGAAGGCAGCTGAGACAGCGTATGCCGATAGGCCCTCCATTACTAAACTACAGCAAATTACAGCCCTCAGGGCACCTTTGAATACCGCACTTACTCAAACAGCAAAGAAGGAGATACTATTTGTGAAGCAGGGATTATTTGAATATGGCGATAAGCCAGGCAGGTATCTAGTGTACCTTGCCAGAAAGAAAAAGGCTCCCCAATCTATTACGTCTATTCGAGAGAGGGATGGTATCCTGACTTGTGGTACTAAAAAGATTAATGCAGCCTTTAGAAAGTTCTATTTCGAATTGTACAAGTCGGAGGGCTGTGAGGATAGAACGAGGAAGATGGAGTCCTTTTAAAAATCTGGTCCTCTCGGGCCTAACCTCGGAGCAGGTGTGGCTTTTGAACGCCTCCCTGACAACCCAGGAAGTCCAGGAGGCGGTGAGGCAGTTCCACAGTAGTAAAGCTGTGGACGGATTCCAGGCTGAGTTCTATAAAGAATTTGTAGACAAATTGGCCAGACCACTTATAGATATGTATAATTATTCACACAGTCAGGGTAGTCTCCCGCCTTCTCTGAGAGAAGCAAATATCTCATTCTTAAGAAAGGAAAAGCCCCAGATGACTGTATTTCGTACAGAGCTATATACTTAATGAATGTGGACTTAAAAATTCTCTCAAAAATGTTGGCATTAAAATTGGAGAGAGTTTTGCCATTCATTATAAAAGAGGATCAGACGGGGTTTATTAAGGGTCGCAGATCAACTAATAACATTAGAAGAATGTTAAACATGGTATAAGTCTGCCGGCAGGGAGTGATGCCGGGATTAGTTATTTCCCTAAGATGCAGAGAAGGCATTCGATCGGGTAGAATGGCCATATCTCTTTTATACTTTGGAACGGTTTGGTATTGGAGAGGTCTTTACTAAATGGGTTGCAGTATTATATAATGACCCCAAAGCCTCAGTGATTACCAACGGTGTAAGATCGGATAGCTTTAGTGTTGACAGAGGTTGTCATCAAGGATGCCCTCTCTTACCACTACTATTTACGCTAGTGATGGAGCCACTGGTGGAAGCCATACGAACTAACCCTAATATAACGGCCCTGGAGGTAGGATCGGCTAAAAATAAAATCACTCTCTATGCGGACGATGTCCTTCTTTTCTTAAATGATACATTGACATCTATGCCCCACTCAATTCAAGTGGTTAAATTATTTGGTATGTTCTCAGGTTTCAAAATTAATTTTATGAAATCAGAGGCCATGCGCTAAGAGGTCGTACCAGCATATCCAATTTTCCAGATGGATCCCACTTCCCCTTTCAGTGGTCACTGGGAGGCTTTCTTTATTTAGGCATCTTTATTACCCCGGTATTTGGTCAGCTATATAAAGCTAATTATACACACTTATTAAAGAAAATAAGGCAGGACCTCCAACACTGGGAAAATCTCCCGATATCCTGGCTAAGAAGAATAGCTTTGGTCAAGATGAATATTCTACCTTGCCTATTATACCCATGAGAATGCTCCCCTTGATGTTGCCGAAACAGGCGTTGCGTAAGCGCTATGTTGGCTCAGCTCCTTTATTTGGAGTCATAGACAGGCCCTTATTAAATTAGATAAGTTGCAGCTCTCACAAGTAAGGGGAGGGCTGGATTTTCTGGATTTCAGGAGGTACAAACTGAGTTCTCTGTTATCATATGTAACTGATTGGGTCTCCTGTGACCCACAGTCAATCTGGTCAGATATTGAGGCCCCCCAAGCAAAATGTCCCCATATCAATATACTATTTATGGATAAGATGAGAGTTATTACGGATCATTGTAAAAGTCCTATTGTATTAAATACAATCAAAGCTTGGAGGATGATGCGACAGGATGAGGGTAATTTACAAAAAACCTCCCCTTCTACCCCTACAGTGGCAACATTGGGATTTCAGCCAGGCCTGACTGATGCTGGATTTAAAATCTGAAAGTTCACAGGTATCTCTTGTTTGGGAGATCTGTTCAATGGGGAGACTATGATGTCCTTCGAACAGTACGTCAGATGTTCGGGTTGCCCAGCAAGGACCTTTTTCGATATCTTCAAGTACGAGACTTCATACAAAAAAAATCACATTGATGACTAATTCTTATAAATCGGTTATGGAAAGGAGAGTGTCTTGGCCGATGGGTGCACCCTCAGTCAGTACTCTCTACCACTTGCTACGTAATAAGGCATCAAAGGACATGGAACGGTTGTATAAAATCTGGAATCAAGAATTAGGGATGGAAATCTCCTTAGAGATGTGGGAGGATATCTGGGAAAATGCCAGAAAGATCTCTATCTGTAATAGAACACAGGCTATTCAATTCAAAATACTTCGAAGGGTTCATATGGCACCAGAGTGACTTGCAAAGTTCAAGGCAGGAGCATCCCCAATGTGACCTAAATGTGAAATAAAAGTTGGTCCTCTCACTCATTGTTTGTGGAAAGCATAAGGGACTGTCAGAGAATACGGGAGGATATAGATAGTCTGGAGAGTTGGGCGGAAAAGTGGCAGATGGTTTTCAATCCAGACAAATGTGAGGTGATGCATTTAGGCAAGACTAATTCTAGAGCGAATTATACAATGAATGGAAGAACCTTGGGAAAAGTTGATGGGCAGAGAGATCTGGGAGTACAGGTCCATTGTACCCTGAAAGTTGCTGCACAGGTGGATAGAGGGGTCAAGAAGGCCTATGGTATGCTTGCCTTCATTGGACTGGGAATTGAGTATAAGAGCTGGCAAGTCATGTTAATATTGTACAAGACATTGGTTCGGCTGTATTTAGAATACTGTGTACAGTTCTGGTCGCCACATTACCAAAAGGATGTGGATGTTTTGGAGAGGGTGCAGAGAAGATTTACAAGGATGTTGTCTGGTATGGAAGGTGCTAGCTATGAAGAAAGTTTGAGTAGGTTAGCTTTATTTTCATTAGAAAAAAGGAGATTGAGGAGGGACCTGATTGAGGTTTACAAAATCACAAAGCGTATAGACAGGGTGGATAGAGACAAGCTTTTTCCCAGGGTGAAGGATTCAATAACGAGAGGTCTCGCTTTCAAGGTGAGAGGTGGAAAGTTTAAGGGGGATACACGAGCCAAGTACTTCACACAGAAGCATGGTGGGCATTTGGAACGCGTTGCCAGCAGAGGTGGTAGAGACAGGCACGGTAGATTCATTTTAGATGTGTCTGGATAAATGCATGAGTAGGTGGGGAGCAGAGGGATACAGATGCTTAGTAATTGACCGATAGGTTTAGACAGTACATTTAGATCGGCTCAGGCTTGGAGGGCTGATGGGCCTGTTCCTGGGCTGAAAATTTTCTAAATTCTTTGTATGTCATAAGATTCGTAGATATTGGGACAGCATAGCGAATGCCTTGGCAAAGATTTCGGAACGGAGGTTGGGTTGGACCTAGTGTCTGTTCTTTTGGGTTTTCCAAATTTCCCTTCCCTAGATGCATACAAGAAGAAACTATTCACTATCCTCTTCTTTTGTGCGAGGAAAAACATTTTAGTAAGTTAGAAAGTCCCCCAGGACTTTCGAATTGGCATAGGATAGTTATGGAATATATCCCCTTAGACTTCCTTATAAATACGGTGCACCAAAAAACAGAATTATTTTATAGAACATGGCAGCCCTTTTTGAACTCCACTGATGCAGATGTATCGGCCATACTGTTTAGAGCCTTTGCTTAGCTGTGAGGATGGTGTTGGTTGGTTCGGGGGTCCCGGGAGGAAGAATCCTGTATAAATATGGGTTTTGTTATGACTTGATATAACTTTATTTTGAATGCATATTTATTTATTTGTTGTTGTTATTGTTTGTAATGTACGATACTATGTTTTCTAATATATAGAGTCTTTTCTATATTTTGTGTTTTGGTAGTTTGTAGAGTAGATTAGTAGTTAGTTTTCTTAATTTTATATTGGTGCAGTTATTATATTGTAAAGTGGATACACTATTTTGTATTAATTTTGTAATTTTGTAAAAAAAACTCATTTTTTTTTCAATAAAAATATTTTTTTTTAAAAAGAGAAATAAAACTGAGGCTATGATCACAAAGTTATCAAGAGTACCAAATGGTCCAGGGCACCCTGTTCAGATACAAACCAAAGGATCACGACCACGCATGTCTTCTGAGTGAAACTGTGAATTTGTATTTAGCTCCCATTTGTGTTTTTTGTGTTTGAATTTAAAAATAGCTCACAGCAAACTTTAGTCTTAAAAAAAGGCTAGTTCGTTGCAGAACGAATTCTTCAAGTTATTCAGTTAACAGTAATAACATTATTAACTAAAATACATGGACAAATATTTGAAGTGAATAAGGATAAAGTTTATATGTGAAATTGAAAATTAGTTTTTCCAGGCCTGGCTTTGTTGAAGTGTTCTCTGAAGTGGTAGAAAATTTGAAGGCAGAGTCAGCAGCTGTGATAGCAATGTAATTAGCGATGTTAGAGCTTGTAGTAGGTAGACTCAGTCAGTTGAGCAGCTTCAAGGATCAAGTCAGGTCTCTCCTCTTCACTGATTCGACGGCAGGATACTTGAAAACTGTGTGGAATTCTTTTCAGCAAAACAGAGGCTTCTGAAAACCTTGCCTTGGCAATCCACAGTGTTAAAGAGAAAACTCGACTCTCACATACTCTTCATAACTATTTCAGTTGATGCTGGTGTCTGGACCTTGCTATATACAGTTCTTTGCGCAGTTTTTAATCCCAATCAAATAAAATATGGGCAGCATGGTGGCACAATGGGCGGCACAGTGGCACAGTGGTTAGACTGCTGCCTCACAGCGCCAGAGACCTGGTTCAATTCCCTCCTCAGGCGACTCTCTGTGTGGAGTTTGCACATTTTCCCCATGACTGCATGGGTTTCCTCCGGGTGCTCCGGTTTCCTCCCACAATCCAAAAAAAAATGTGCAGGTTAGGTGGATTGGCCATGCTAATAGTGTTAGGTGAAGGGGTAAATGTAGGGACGTGGGTTGAGCGGGTCGGTATGGACTTGTTGGGCCGAAGTGCCTGTTTCCACACTGTAAATAATCTAAGTAAATATTGTAGGCGGCATGGTGGCATAGTGGTTAGCACTGCTGCCTCACAGCGCCAGAGACTGGGGTTCAATTCCCACCTCAGTTTGCACATTCTCCCCGTGTCTGCGTAGGTTTCCTCCGGGTGCTCCGGTTTCCTCCCACAATCCAAAAATGTGTAGGTTAGGTGAATTGGCCATGCTAAATTGCCCCTAGTGTTAGGTGAAGTGGTAAATGTAGGAGAATGGGTCTGGGTGGGTTACGCTTCGGCGGGTCGGTGTGGACTTGTTGGGCCGAAGGGCCTGTTTCCACACTGTAAGTAATTTAATCCAAAAACAGAGACTTTGATGAATCATTGTTCTACATAGCAAAGTCAATTGTGTTGGAATTCTGTGCAGTGTCTTTGCAGTCTCCAGTTCAAAACCACATAACCTTTTAAGTTTACAAACCTCTAGCAGTTTCATTGCAATCCTGGATTTTTAAAAAATTATTTAATGACCTTTTATGACTGAATCTTAAAATAACACATCAGTCTGTCTGTTTTTGGCTGGACTGACTCAACAAGAGCAGACATATGAATCTTGGGAGCTAGTTTGTAAGATTCTCTATTTATTTTAGAAAGATTAGCCTTCTTTACAAAGTATGTAATGTTATAATTACACAGTCATTACAGTAGTTAACAGAAGGGTTGCAAAAGATATTTAGCTCAACGAAAGTGGTTCCATTGATTGAGAGTTGTAAATGTTGATTGTGGGTTAGTTTTATTGGCATTATCCCACAGATTTAGTTTAAATGTTGCAAAATTATCTTTAGAAAAGATTGTAAAATATGGGCACATTGCTCAAGTTTCCACATGACAAGAGATAGCTTTTGTCAGCAGACACTTGTTGGGAAGTGATGTGAGGACAGTCACATTTAGGATCAAATCACTTGAGAGGGAATAAACATTTGCATGGTAAGGTCAGTTGATGAGTAATTTGTTCTGGTTTAGGGGTTACCATAAAAACCCAGATATAGCAAAATAAATTGTCTCAGGTTGTGATTTCCTTTATTGTATCTGGATAAAGGGTGTGAGATTTGCTGTGGCAAAACCAGAAGAAAAGTTGGGTTTGATGTAGGAAATCCAGATATAGAATTTAGGTTTGCAGCAAGAAATCCAGATCAGTTTTAGAATGCTGTTTTGAGGTCAAGGTAGTTGTCTTAAGAGAAAAGTCTTTGCTTGGAAGATATTTTCAGCAGAAGGGTGTGATGGGGGTCACTAGTGCAACTCCAACAATAAAGGAAGATTAGAAACTTTAGTTGTTAAAGTAAACTGTAATTAAAATTTAGTTCTTAGCTGCAAAGGGGTTTGTGTATTCAGGACATCACGAGTCAAGAGATCAAGTGCAAGGAACCAAGCTCAGAAGCCCTGAGATCTGTAGGAAAGACAGATTAACACTAATTGAACTAGTGTATCATGCCATACATTTTGGAAAGGCAAATCAGGGCAGGACTTAAACACTTAATGGTATGATCCTGGGGAGTGTTGCTGAACAAAGAAACCTTGAAGTGCAGGTTCGTAGTTCCTTGAATGTGAGGTCCCAGGTAGACAGGATAGTGAAGAAGGCATTTGGTATGCTTGCCTTTATTGGTCAATACATTGAGTATAGAAGTGAGTGACTGTACAGGACATTGGTTAAGTCACTTTAGGGAGACTGTGTTCAGTTCTGGTCTCCCTGCTTTTGGAAGAATGTTGTGAAACTTGAAAGGTTTCGTAAAAGATTTACGAGGATGGAGTGTTTGAGCTACAGGGAGATGCTGAATAGGCTGGGGCTATTTTCCCTGCTGTGTAAGAGGTTGAGGGATGACCTTATAGAGGTTTATAAAATCATGAGGGTCATAGACAGGGTGAATAACCAAGGTTTTTGCCCTGGGATGGGGGAGTCCAGAACTAGAGGGCATAGGTTTAAGGTGTGAGGGAAATGATTTAAAAGGACCTAAGGGGCAACTTTTCACACAGAGGGTGGTATGTGTATGGAATGAGCTGCCAGAGGAAATGGTGGAGGCTATTGCAATTACAACATTTAAAAAGCATCTGGATGAGTATATGAATAGGTAGAGTTTAAAGGGATATGGGCCAAATGCTGGCAAATGGGACTAGGTTAATTTAGGATATCTGGTCGGCATGGACGAGTTGGACCAAAGGGTCTGTTTCCATGCTGTACAGCTCTATGACTCTGTAACTCTACTGTGACTGGTGAAACATGAGATATTAGCCTTTGTTATGTAATAAAACCTATTAACTTGCCTTCAAAACTATTGTTTGTCCTTTTTTCCACGATGTATATTCCCCAGCAAGAATGTTTTTATTCTGTGGTTTCACATTAACTCAGATCCCTAAAGTTTTGCGCTTTACAAGAAGACTTCCTTTCTCATTTCCAATTATCCTTAGTTTTTTTTGAACTATTCTTTCCAGTTGCTAAATTATTTTATTAATTTCATTTCTATAATCTGTCAATCTTTCACCATATCTACTTTAATCTCATTCTTGCTTTCTATTTTATATTGTCTTCATTTCTATCGAAACATTAGCTGAGATTTATTTTGAAATTCTTCATTGCTATTTTACAGGGTTGATGTAGTGGATACCATGGATAGAAGCAAAAATGGGAGAAAGTGAGGACTGCAGATGCTGGGGATCAGAGCTTAAAAATGTGTTGCTGGAAAAGCGCAGCAGGTCAGGCAGCATCAAAGGAGAAGGAGAATCGACGTTTCGGGCATAAGCCCTTCTTCAGGAATGAGGAGGGTGTGCCTTGCCAAGGCACACCCTCCTCATTCCTGAAGAAGGGCTTATGCCCGAAACGTCGATTCTCCTTCTCCTTTGATGCTGCCTGACCTGCTGCGCTTTTCCAGCAACACATTTAGAAGCAAAAATGGCCTGTTGCACATATAGTTGGTGCCAGTACTGTCATGTAGACATAGCAGACCCTTTTTTTGCTAATTGCCCATCACTTGCCATGGTGGAGAGCCGGACGCTGGCACTGGACAGTTGCTTATTTGTTGAATCCACAATCAATACGTTTTTGGCCATGTGGAGGACTGACACGACAAGGCAACTCCAGATACACATTGCGAAGGACAGAAGTGCCACCCCCATTTGCTTGACCTGGGTCACCTTGTAAATCAGACAGCAAAGACAGGATGACAACCTGGAGACAAAACACAAAAACAGATTACAACATTTGCCTCCTCTCCTCACAGAATGTTCAGAGGAGCTGCTCAGATTGACAAAAGGTAAGAAGTGGTGTTCCATTTGGGATAATGCTAGGATGACTGTCATTCATCACTTACATCCAAAATTCTTCCTGATGGCTGCCATTTTATTGCTTTGCAGGGACATAACACTACAAATCAATATTTTTCCACATGCACAATCACAGTGCCACCTAGTGATGATCATTAGAATAACGCAGTCATTATTCTGTTTTCAAATATGGCCATAACTTTCCTCATGGCAGGATCCACAAGCTGTAATGAGATTTATAATAATAAATCTACTTATTAGAGATGTCAACTGGGAGACAAGTGTTGGTCACGGCAATGAAAGTAATCTTCTGTTCAACTTCAGCAGTACAATATAAACTTTCATTTTCACCCTATCAGACAGACAGTACCTTAGTTTAACATTTCTGAGAGTCTAGACAGTACCTTGACCATGCTGCACTCCCTCAGCAAAGAACTGCTGGTGTAAATTATATACCCAAATCTTTTAAATTGAATTGAATCCATAACCTTCTGCCCTCGGGAAGTGTTACTATGGAGCCAAGGCTATTTTATTCACAATTCTTTGTCTATTTATCTAATACATCTAGTTGAGATCTCTATCTATATGACAATCTTATGCATTTTACATAATCTAATTTTTCATTCTTATTTTTCCTAATATACTTTTCTTCTTCCTGCTGTCTCATCTTAGTTGTGACAATTCTCCTCTAAATTGTTGTTTTTTTCATTCAGTTGTGGGATGTGGGCATTGCTGGCTGGCCACCATTTATTGCCTGCACATGGTAGCCCTGGAGAAGGTGGTGTTGAGCTGGCATGTTGAGCCACTGCAGTCCACAATGCCATTAGGGAGGGAATTCCAGGATTTTGATCCAGCGACAGTGAAAAAAACGGTGAAATATTTCCGAGTCAGGATGGTAAGTGGCTTGGAGGAGAGCTTGCAGGTAGCAGTGTTCCCACATATCTGCTGTCCTTGTCCTTCTAGATGGAAGTGGTTATGGGTTTGGAAGGAGCTATTTAAGAAACCTTGGTGAATTTATGCAATGCATCTTGTGGATAGCACACACTGCTGCTAGTTGGTATCAGTGGTGGATGGAGTGGATGTGGTACCAGTCAAGCAGGCTGCTTTGTCCTGGATGGGGTCAAGCTTCCTGACTGTTGTTAGAACTGTACCCATCCAGGCAAGTGGGGAGTATTCCATGACATCTCTGATTTGTGCTGATGGACAGGCTTTGGGGAGTCAGGAGGTGAGTTACCTGTCACAGTATTCCTAGCCTCTGACTCACTCTTGTAGCCAATGTGGCTGGTCCTGTGAGTTTCAGATCAATGGTAATCCCAGAGAATGTTGATAGTGGAGGATTCAGTGATGGTAACACAATTGAATGTCAAGAGATGATGGTTAGATTATCTCTTATTGGAGATGGTCATTGCCTGGCATTTGTGTGGTGTGAATGTTACTTGCCACTTGTCAGCCTAAGCCTGGATATTATCTAGACCTTGTTGCATTTGAACATGGACTGCTGCAGTATCTGAGGAATCACGAATGGTGCTGACAGTTGTGCAATCATTGGTGAACACTCCCACTCCTGACCTTGTGGTGGAAGGAATGTGCAGCAAGTGAAGATAGTTGGCCCTAGGACACTACCCTGAAGAGCTCCTGCAGAGATGTCCTGGAGCTGAGATGACTGACCTTCAACAACTGCAGCCATTTCATATGTACAAAGTATGACTCTAACCAGAGGAGAGTTTTCCTCCGATACTCATTGATTGCAGCTTTATCAGGCTCCTTAATACCACACTCGGTCGAATGAGGCCTTGATGACAAGGGCTGTCACTCTTATCTCACCTCTGGAAGTCATCTCTTTTGTCCATATTTGAACTAAGGCTGTAATGCAGCCAGGAGCTGAGTGGCTCTGGTGGAACCCAAACTGGGGATTACTGAGCAGGTTATTGCTGAGCTGCTTGATAATGCTATTTAGGTTAGGTACTGCTTGATAATGCTATTTGATGGCACCTTTCATCACTTCACTGATGATCAGGAGTAGACTGGGGTTGGGGGGAGTTGGGGGCAGTAATTGGCCAGGTTGGATTTGGCCTACTTTATGTGTACAGACGTACCAAGAAAACTTTCCACATTGTCGGGTAGATGGAGTGTCGTAACTCAGCAGGAAAAGCTTGGATTGGGGAATCCAAGTACAGGAGCACAAGTCTTCAGTATTGTTGCCGGAATGTTGTCAGGGCCCATTGCCTTTGCTGAATCCAGTGCCTCATTTCTTGATATCATGAGTGATGAATTAAATTTGTTGAAGACTGGTACTGTGATGCTGTGGACCACTGGAGGAGGCTGAGATGAATTATCCACTTGGCACTTCTGGTTTAAGATTGCCATGAATACTTCAGCCATATCGAGCTGGTGAGGTCCTAAAGGACATAGCTGCTAGACTGATGTGTTGGGCTCTTCCATTATTGAAGATTGAGATATTTGCGGAGCCTCCTCCTTCAGTGAGTTGCTTAATTGTCCACCAATCACGACTGAATGCGACAGAACAGCAGAGTTTAGATCTGGTCCATTGTTTGTGGGATTGCTTAGCTCTGTTTAGCACTTATTGGTTGTCCTATTTGGTAGCTTAACCAGATTGACCCCTTAGTTTTAGGTATGTTGGTACTGTTCCTGATATGTCATCCTGTGTTCGGCATTGAATCAGGGTTGATCCCTGGCTTGATAGTAATGATTGATTGGGGGATATCAACAATGGTTTCATGGTCATCTATTGATTCTTAATTCCAGGTTTTTTTGACTGAATTCAAATTTCACGATTTGCAATGACAGTATTTCAACCTTGTTCCCCAGAACATTTGCTGAGTTTCTGGAGAAATACTGTAGAGATAATAACACTAGACCATTGCCTCTTCTAATAGTATAGGTATTCAAAATTGAATCTTTCTGTCATTTCAGTGCCCTCGTGAGATCACTTCATGTTCTTCTAGATTTTTGGAATTTGTTATTTTTTCATGATATCTTCTCATAATTAATCTCTTATTAGTCAACTCAAACTTATATTGATTTATTTTGCTGAACTGTTTAAGGAAACAAACCAGCAATCACACCAATTTATATAGCCCATAGATTAATTTGTAGCTGACTGGAAAACAGGTTGATCTGCAGATGTTGCAAAGTTGAAATTAAAATAGAAAATTATGGAAATACATAAAATTCATGTAGCACCTGTTGAGACAAATACAGAGTTAATGAGAATTTTTTTATTCATTCACGGGATGAGGGTATCATTAGTGAGGCCACCATGGACCATCCCTAATTGCCCAGAGGGCAGCTAAGAGTCAGCCACATTGCTGTGGACCTGGAGTCACATGTAGGCCAGACTAGATAAGGATGACAGTTTCCTTCCCTAAAAGACATTTGTGAACCAGATGAGTGTCTCCTGACAAACGACAATAGACTCATGTCATCATTAGACTCTTAGTTCCAGATTTTTATTGAATTCAAATTCCCCCAACTGCTGTGGCAGGATTCGAACCTGGGTTCCCAGAACATTAACTGGGTCTCTGGATTAACAGTATAGTAATATACCACTGATGCCAGAAATATTTTCAGGTGAGCAACCTAATTTGCTGATTTTTGTGCATGACTATTGCTTCTTCCTAGGCCAAATATTGTCATCATTCCTCTAGGCTCCCTTCTGATTGGTTTTATTCTACAAAGTGAAAGAAATTTAATGAAAGAGATGTGAAGTACAAATGACAGGAATGGGAAAGAACCCTGAAATGCTTATCCCAGATCTATGAGTCTTGTACGAAGGTTCTGTTGTGGGATCAGAGGCGCTGCAATGACATGAGCTCTCCCAAGGACAACAAGGCAAAGAGTAACAGCAATCAAGCAACTGTGGGCAGAATTGACTTAAGACACCAGCAGGTATGGTTCCCTCCGAACTGGAAACTGCCACTCACACTCACTGGGCCGCCATCACTCAGTCTTCACATCTTATCAAGGTTCATGGACTGCAACTCTCACTATTGCATACAGTTCTGGTTACCACACTACCGAAAAGATGTGGTTGCTTTGGAAGGGGTGCAGAAAGGCTTTCCCAGGATGTTGCCTAGTATGGGAGATTTTAGCTATGAAGAAAGGTTGGATAGACTGGGTTTGTTTTCACAGGAATGCAGAAGGTTGCAGCGTGACCTAATGAGATTGTGAATGGCGTGGATAGAGTAGATAGTATGAAGCTTTTTCCCAGGGTGGCGGGGTTAATTGCTAGGGGATACAGGTTCAAGGTGTGAGGGGAGAAGTTTAAAAGAATTGAGCGAGGCAAGTTGTTCACACAAAGGGTGGTGTGTGCCTAGAACGCATTGCCAGAGGAGGAGGTGAAAGCAGACACAATAGCTACATTCAAGAAGCATCTGGATGAAGAGATAAATGGGAGGGGAATAGAGGGATACTGTAAGTTAAGTCAGCTTTAGTATGGAAGAGCAAAATGTGGAGGCACTAGTTTGGAGGGCCGAAGAGCCTGTTCCTGTGCTGTATGGTTTTTTGTTCTTTGTTGTTTGCATGCAGCCTGCTCACTCAACAGTTCTCACCCACTTCATCTTTCCAAACCTGTCCTGCCCTTTGGGCTTTCTACTCATTCAATGGGGATATCTCACACACCTTCCTGCCCGTATCACATTTCCCATTCACTTTTAACATGCTCAGTTGTCCCTTTTGTGTCTTTGCAGGAAAAAGTAGATCATTACTGGGTTGAGAGGGCTAAGACCAGTTGTCAGGTGGTGAACATCAGGCTTCCTATATGAGAAAATGATGCTGAAGTTGGCCAAGAATAGGGCAATTATTCATGTGAAGATACTGAGAGCGTCACCCCTGTCCAACCAACTGAGTAGCTTCATTGTTCTCTGCTGCACTCCTCTCTAACTCCACACTCAGTCTTAACCTGAACAAGTTTTTACCCTTTCTTTCACAATGAATTCCCTCTCTTCATTTATGGAAACACTAATGGGACTCAATGGCCTGGAACAAGAGGAAAGCTATTGTCAGAAACCCTCAGCTCCTCCTCTATTTGTGAGGAGGAAACCACTCAACCCTCAGAGGATGCACCCTTCAGCAGCTCAGAGGCGTTCACTTTGATGAGTTTTTTTGACAGATTAGATTCAGGAGCACCATCTAGTGAACATATCACTGGTACATCTCCGCAGCAATTGAGGAAGAAACATCCCAACTGCCTGGCACTCTGCTGGAGACTATGAATCTGCTCAACGCAAAGTTGAAGATGATTCCACGGCCTTGACCATTAATGGCTTCATCAAAATTCACCAAGAGGCTCAACAACAGCAGGCAAGTTTATCAGAGAGAGTCCATAAAATGGATCAAAGATTGAAAGAGTTCACCAATGTTATCAGTTCTGATCAGGTCTAGAATACTGTCTGCAGGATGTGCACACAGACCTGCACTCCATTGCTGTATCCATCAGTGCTCAGCATCAATGTCGAGGCAAGAGGAGGATGAGGAACCTCGTCCTCACTCTTGGTGCCTCTTTGTCTCATGGAGACAGGTTAGTGCCAATAGGCACCCAAACTGAGGATAAGGTACACTCTTTTACCTCCAGAAGCTTCTCCTCAGGACACTGGTCCACCTTCTCCATGCCTGTAGTGCCGGACCCTGCATCTGGGCAGGATGCGAACTGCGAGCCTGGGCTCTCTAGACCCAAATGCCTCTGGGGATGAGCAGCCAAGTCTACCAGGCTGCTAAGATTAACTACAGAGCAGGCTCCCTCCATCTAAGCTACAGACCCTGGAACTGCACCTAGATGTAGTGGGAGGGAAAGGAAACAGAAAAACTTACTGAGAGCACAAATGTGGCATAGGTGATACGTCATTATAAGTAATCCTGCACTTTGTAAACATAGGTGCACTGACACTCTGATACTGTTGGACTGCTGAAGGTGACATATGAGCAGCTGCTTCATACATCTCAAGGAAGAAAGAAGTAGAAATTGACACACTCATTTTTCACAAGCAGCTAACTCCTGACTGCAGATAGCATTAGAGACCAGGGATCTTGTAACATCATGTTGATGACTGCAGTCAAGGCATTGCACTCTAGTGTCATCGTCATTGGTGATGCCTTGCAGATGAGGATGACTCTTCCACTCTCAGGGTGAGTCCATAAATGGCTGTATAGACTGATATGGCTATTGCAGACTCAGTTACACTTGTGGTTCAAGGTAGGAAGGGGTGAGTGGAGCATTGGTGTGGCAACACACTCCTTTCACTGTTATAGCCTGGCTTCTGCTTTATTTGGACATCAAGTCTTGAGGATGCTCCTCCTCCACTTTGGACGGTCTCGGACCAGTGATTTCCAGGTGTCAGTGGGAATGCCGCACTTTGCCAGTGAAGCCTTGAGAGTATCACTAAAACACTTCTGTCCACTTGGGGTTCGCCTGGCAGTATAGCACCTGCTGGGGGAATCTTGTGTTGGTCATGTGGACGATGTGCCCAGCCAATTGGAGCTGATCAAGGGTGATCAGTGTTTCAATGCTGGGGACAACAATGTAAACAACCCTGAAGTTACAAGCAATGTGCAGGGATAACCTGCCCTGCATTGCACTTTCATCTACCTTAGGATTGAGAGGATGGTCAGTGATTATTTCACACATCTCTGCAAGCAACGTTGGATTTCATGTTACTTTTTTATAAAGGACTATACTGCTATTAGGCACGGTGGTTAGCACTGCTGCCTCACAGCGCCAGAGACCTGGGTTCAATTCCCGCCTCAGGCGACTGCCTGTGTGGAGTTTGCACATTCTCCCCGTGTCTGCGTGGGTTTCCTCTGGGTGCTCCGTTTTCCTCCCACAGTCCAAAGATGTGCAGGTCAGGTGATTTGGCCATGCTAAATTGCCTGTAGTGTTAGGTAAGGGGTAGATGTAGGGGTATGGGTGGGTTGCGCTTTGGCGGGGCGGTGTGGACTTGTTGGGCCGAAGGGCCTGTTTCCACACTGTAAGTGATCTAATCTATTCAAGGCTGGGAGATGTACAATGGGTGATTCACATCTCTATTTTCAGTCATCTGCTGAGAGAAGGTACACAAAGCTGCCTCTCTTGGTTTAAATGATATCTGACTGAATGTTCAAGCTTTTCAGCACAATTTACCATCTACTTAAACATTGAAGGCAAACTGATAATTGGAGGGTGTTTGCTCACAACCTACTGCCATCACGAGGGACTGCAATACACAGCACTCGGATTCCCTACGCCAGCTAACCACTGCACCATGCGATGTTGCTGCCCTGTCTCACTGACTGCAGATTTTGTACAGTACGATCAGCTCAAGATACCATGCATTCAATCACATGGAAAACAAAACATTCATTCATCAATAGAAAAGTTCAATGTGTACAAAAATGAACAGGTCCACATGTACTGTGGACTGACCACAGACTTTTTGCCACATAACCAACAAGAAATAACACAATGAAATGAAGTCCAAACCCAGCTCATTGCCTCCTGGAAGCAGATTTCAATTAGGTTCTACCTGGCTTCTCAAGCTTGATGATGCATAACTCTGATATGTTCTCTTCGATTGGCTCCAGTTCATTATCCTTGTCCTCATTCATAGAGGACTGCTCTTGAACCTCAATTCATCTGCAAGCATGACATCGCCCCATTGTTAGCTCCAGTTTTGAATGACACATGAAGCAAAGATATGGCACATGGTTTCTGGATTATAGTGCAAAGCCCCACTGGAGCTATCCAGGTGTTAAAACCTAATCTCAAGGTGGTTCATGATTTGTTCCACTTTAAGTAGCATTGTATTGCCATTCTATATCAGTTTGAAGTGTTCATAAAAGTGCCATCTGCTATATGTGGATTGGATAGCCCTTGTCTTGCTGCAGCCACCCTTGTATGGCCTTGGGCCTTGAAAAGATGCAGAAAGTTGTGAATCCCCTTGAGTATATCCTGACATCGAGATATCTAGTTCAGACCTCCAGAATCTGATATCTTTGGTTACAGATGAACTGGAGATTGATGGATAGGGTAGAACCAAAATATTGCGGACGCTGGAAAGCTGAAACCAACACAGAGAATTCTGGAGAAACTGAATGGGTCTGGCAGCACCTGTGAAAAGAGAAACAGAATTAAGTCCAGTATGCCTTCTGCAAATCTTTCTTTCTCTTCCTTCCTTTCTCTCTGTCTGTTTCTTTTGCACTTTCACTCATTCTCTTTCTCTCTCAATTTTTTCACTCCTTTCTTTCTCATTTTCTCTCTTTTTGTTATCTCTTTCTTTCTTTTACTCTTTTCTCTCTTTCTTTTATTTTATTTTTCTCTTTCTCATTTTCTTTCCTTTTCAGTCTTCTTCAAGCTATAATTTCTCTTGAATGATTTGTTCCTTTAATTCCAGTTTGATGTACTGTTCTTCTTGGTTTACCTAAACAGCTAGGTTACCCTTCAGCCAGACCAGCATTTCGGACCTCTTCACCTAAACCTCTCCACCTACTATTCCTGGCTGAGCACCTTCTTTATGTCCGTTAGTGAGGTTTCTTTCAATGTTAAATAAAAACAGAAAATACTGGGGAAACTCAGCAGATCTGGTAGCATCTGTGGAGAGAAAAACAAGAGTTAATGTTTTGAGACTTAAGAACTCTCTAGCTCTTTGGAATGCTTTTTGCTTTTAGTTTTGGAAACATTCTTTACATTAATGATGCTTTGGAAATGCAAATTAGTAATCCTTTTGATTCACAAGGCTGGGTAATTTTATATTGGGGATATGTTGCTCTGTGACTTTCTACAAAAGTGCAGAGCATTAAAAATTGTTGGAAGTTATGTTTTTAATAGTGTTGAAATTATTATAAAAGTAGTCCTTTCATAAAAGCTGAAAATTCATGCTCCATGAATCTCAGTGACCAAAATTCCAATGTTTAATGGTTTGCAGTAACCTAAGAAATCATTATAAGGTACCAAAGCAGCTTAAGCAGTTTTTAAACTTTATATCAGAAATTCAAAACTGTCCTGGGCAACACACTTTTGAATTAATGATGTGGCATCACAAGTGGCTTGGAGACAGAAAAGCTGAAGTAGAAAGATCATAAAAGTATTAACTGCTTAGATGACTAATAAACTGCCTGATCTTAATGGGCCTGAGACCACTGGGTGTGGAATTGAGAAGGTATAAATTCTGTCTTGTTTCTCTGGAGATGTTATTAGCTGAAAAACAGTTTTACTAGATTGGTAATCCTATATGTGTTGGTCGGCAGCTATGACCAAACCAATGGAAATAGCAACTGTGCTGGGGCATGAAGGAAATGATGTGGTACATTGTTAGAATTTTGTTGTGCATTCTAATATTGGAATCAATTCTTTTGATGCAGTACCAACTCGAATGGAGAATATATTGTTAAAGGAATGTACCTTAATAGAGAAATGGTAAAATCTTAAATTCAAAAGTTTTTGTAATATAAATCACTTACTTACATTTCACAATGGTGTTTTAGAACAGGTGAATTCAGATAGACTAAAGAATTTTAATTCAAATAATTTTTGAAACAAAATATTTCATAAACCATGAGATAATTGTCACTAAATGTACCAGTACTAGCTTTGGCTGACAGAATTAGTTTAATGTAGTGTTAGACCGTTCTGCAACATAGGGAAAAAGCCTTTTAAAAAAGCACATTTAAAAAAGTGATAAAAACTTAGGTTTTAAAATTTGTACTCATAAATTTCAAATTGTGCTTTTTTAAATGTTTTTGTAAATTGTTATTGTAGTCCTTAAAGAATCGGTAGATAACTTTTCAGAACATTTGCAAACAGGCAGGATTGTTACTTCAGGTAATTGATGAAATTGCTGCAAATATACTGATAACTACAGTTTTTCCCTGTATTATATTCATTACTACAGGATAATTGATACATGTATGAATTACAAAACAGCTTCCAGTCTGAGAGTCCTGTTAACTTCAGAAATTAATAAAGCTGAGCCTGATGAGTTTTATTGCCATTCAAACTCATGAGATTGATTACACACATTATTTATAAGAGAAATCCAGCACTTAATTCCATTTTAAATTACTGTATTTGACACTGTTGGAGTGCTTGTTTGTTAATCTGCAAGTTTTCCAATGCCTTTAGAGTTTGAAACTAGTCATATGTAACATGAACAAAGACCATTACTGATTCTGTAACATGCAACAGTTTGTTTTTATATAGTTCCTGTTCCATTGAGAAACATCCTAAGGTGATTCACAGCAGTTAAAGTGGACAAAATGGACACAGCCAAAGAATCAGACATTGCAAGGGATTACTAGGTAAAAAAATGACTGCAGATGCTGGAAACCAGAGTCTAGATTAGAGTGGTGCTGGAAAAGCACAGCAGTTCAGGCAGCATCCGAGAAGCAGTAAAATCGATGTTTCGGGCAAAAACCCTTCATCAGGAATACAAGGGATTACTACAACCTTGTTTTGAAAAAAAAGCTGTAAGAAGGGTGTTAAAGGTAATGTTAACGTGTAGGAGTGACTTGTTGAGAGGGAATTTCAGAGCACAATTCCAAGAGGCTGAATGTAGGAGTCAGTTGTGGGATGAAGACAAAGGGGGATACACAAGAGCCAATGCCATTTATAAGTTTTACTGATGACACCACCATAGTTGGTCGAATCTCTGATGGCAACAAAACAGACAACAGACGGGAGGTGGAAGTCCTGGAAAAATGGTGCACTGAGAACAACCTAGATCTCAATGCCGGCAAAACCAAGAAACTCATTATTGACCTTCGGCGGGATGTTACTCATGCCCCCCAACACATTAACAGCACAGAGGTGGAACAAGTGGAGAGTGTCAAGCTCCCAAGAGTGGCCATCCACAACAAGCTTTCTTGGACTCTTCATGTGGACGCAGTGGTTACAAAGGCCCAACAACGTCTCTTCTTCCTCAGACAGCTGAGAAAGTTTGGCACGATGGCGAATACCCTTGCCAACTTTTATAGGTGCACCATCGAGAGCATTCTGCCTGGATGTATGGCTACCTGGTATGGCAATTGTACATTCAAGATCAGAGGTGGTTACAGACAGTGATGAACACGGCCTGGACAGTCACAAAGGCCAACCTCCCATCTATAGAATCCATCTACTAGGCCTGCTGTCAAGGAAAGACTACCGGCACTCTCAAAGATCCATCCTACCCTGGCAATGTTTGTCTACAACCTCGACCATCGGGGAGAAGGTACAGAAGCCTGAAGACATGCACCAGCCGATTTTGAAACAATTTCTGTCCTGCTGTTGTTAGAAAACTGAATGGACTCACAAGCTGTTAACATTCGCTTGTACCTGTGATTTTGTTTTTGTTTTTGTTGCTGTTTACCTATTATTTACTTACCTATGCTATTTAACTATGGGATCTGCCTGTATTGCTCGCAAGACAAATCTTTTCACAGTGCCTTGGTACACGTGACAATAAATTCAATCCAATTCAGTTCAATTCAATTCAATTCAATTTAATTCAAAGAACAGAGGAGGAACATAGAGTTTTTTTTGGAGGATTGTAATGATGATGTGGGACTATTTAAAATGAGGCACAGGAAAACTGACAAACAATATAGATTAAATATAAAGAATCATGGGCCTATTGTTTGTTTCATTAAGGGGTTTAAGTACAGTAAACACCATTCTGTCATCTTTTACAATGAGCACTATTTCTGTTTATTCAGTTTACCAGAATAGATAGTGACTCAAAAGACTGCATTTCACTGGCAAACCATTTCAAAATGTGTGTTAAGTGGCAATTGATCCACATTACATTCTCACCACAGCACAAAAGGACATATTGTATGTGCTGTTAGATCTATGACCATCAAGTGTTGAGCAGCCAGTCACAAGTTTTCTATTACCTTGTTACATTTTTGTGCAACACCAGTGGAGAAGGCAATACCATCCCCATGATTATTTAGCTCGGAAGGCAAATTAGAACAACCTTGCCTAACAAACAATTGTTTAATCACTGAAGACAGTGAGGAAGAAAACTCCAGTGATGATTGTGCAGTGATGTTGAGTATGAGCAACCCCAGGAAAACAAGCAAGTTATCATCCCAGAGAAACCAAATACAACATGTACCACTTCAGATGGTACACAACACCAGATCAGAACAAGTTGTCAAACCTCGAAAGCATTATATTGATTTGAATTGTTATTCTATTTAACTCTGTTTTTACCAGTTTGTATAATTGTCAAATTAACATCACATGTATATCCAAACTAACTATATCTGTTTGGGACTTATTTTTTAACTTGGGAAAAGGGGCTGTTATGTTGTGTCTTATAGCTTCTTTGTAATAGATCTTTAAGACACATTCTTGAGACATTATCATAGCAAATGACTCGAAGGTATGTAGGTCTCTAATTTCATCTTAACTGGAGCTCCTTGAAGCATGTCATGCTGATAGAGGCATGCTGCTATTTGTAGTAACCAAATACTTAATATTAGTCCAGCCAAGAAGTCCTGATATATTATGTGTATATATAAGGAGATGTTGTAGACTTCTATTGAATCTTTCAGTATTACATTACCCAGAAGTAGTTCTTCTGTTCTTGGAGCTAACATGAGTATTGTTGCATTACTGCCAGAGACAAAAGCGTGCATCATGATGACAGATTAGATTCTAGGATATTGCAGTGTATCAGACTGTCATTTTTGAGCTTCCACTGTCTTGATGGTGATGATGAATTATGTAACAGAAAAGTGGGGAGTAAGTTGCATTGATAAAGGAGGGGGGGAAAGACATTCAAACAGATTATAGAGCATTATTTGTTAACTATGGTCTATCTTTTAATTTTCTATTTATTAAAAGTTAATGATAGGAAAGGGAGAAGTTAAAAGGTACAATGTTTAAAAATATAATAATAAATTCAACACCATACTAATTATATGGCATAGTAAAACTGGAGTGAATGAACTCATGAAGGTAGTGCTTTCATTTACACTAATTCTACTAAAATTGGCTCAATGCTAAACTACATTTTTTGGCAGTGGTACACTGAAACTATTGCCAGCAACTGCCACTGACAGCTATGTGACAACAGCAGCATTCTGTGATGGATTAAAGTCTGTCACTATCTCTTTTCATTCTAATACAGAAAATCATGGAAACATGAAACAGGCTACCTAACAGACCAAAATAATGAAACTCTGATTTATTTAATTAATATATAATTTTTTAGAAGATGACTATTTACAAGAAGATATTCTGTACTGTAATTCAAAAGGTATCCAGTCAAACGGAAAGCTATACATTTTCTCGTCATACTTTATAGTTAAGCTTAAAAGATACTGAGAAAAAGGCTATACATTTAACAATAGTGCAGTATAAAGCAATAACACATATGGAAAAATAAAGCAATTGAAGTAAATACTAAATCAATATTTTGTGCTTTACTTAAAATAATTTATCATACTTCTTAAATAAAAATATTAATTTGACAATTTGATCAGTAAAGTTTATCAGCTGTCTTTTTCACTTTCAGCCACTGGATGGCAGTGCCAATCATTAAAGAGATAAGGGTTATTTTGCAGTGCATGTGAAGTAATTGGCAACACTAATACTTTTTTTAAAGAGATTCACAGGAAACAGAGAGTAAAAAGATAAGGAACTTATACAGGCAGTTGGGAATCACTAGTTGGATTGAAATGTCTAAATCATTAAACTGACCCTAATTGCCCATTTCTAGAATCAAAACAGTTGAATCATGAACTCAAAGTCATCTTCCTATTAGGAACTGAGTTAATCACTGAAGTATTTTAAGGAGACCGCATGTCATTATTTTCATAACAGTATTTCAGAATGACTGTTTCTTCAGCCCTGTCAGACATTGCAGGGCCCCTCAATCTACTTGATGATGTTATTTCCACGGAAGAAATAAAACACCACACAAACAGTGATATCAGTGGTCACCAGGTCACCATAACTTCAAGGCCTGACATCCAGCAACCCAGCATAAGCTGATGAAGGAGTCTAAATCGGCACAGAAATTACTAGGGTTTTAGAGCTGGATCAAGGAGGATCCAGTTTCATAACAAAGAGAGAGAGGTGAAGCAACTCATATTTTCTGACAGCCTCAAGTGTTAGTCGGGATTCAAGTGATGGAAAAGACACCTGTGCTGACCAGAGAGTGATGTTGCTGGCCCAGGACAATTGCTAATATTGACAACAATTGTTGCCATTGTAAAAGGGCTTTGGCCAAAATTAGGGAAGTGGCTTTACGCCAGTATGGCATTCCTGGTTGCCAAGAGACCCTAGAGTTCCTTGCCCACATTGAAGCCCACTTCAAACGGTTGAAGCTTTTTTGAGGTCCTCTTTCAAAATAAATGGTAAAGGTAAAACAATATCTGACAGTCTGTCTGGACCTGATTTGGATCTCATCCATTAATATAAAACAGTGACACTCTATGGAACCTTAATCCAAGTGTTAGCAAAATCAGCAAATGAGTGCTTTTGAGTTGGGACATGGTCATAACTTCAATCACAAGGATTTAAAGTCCTTGATCCCAGCAGTAGTACAACGGAGCATGTTCTTACACTCATGGAAGCCTTCACTAAGCTAACAGACACTATTCTCACCTGTAACC
The DNA here is from genome assembly GCF_047496795.1 of Chiloscyllium punctatum. Classification (NCBI taxonomy): domain Eukaryota; kingdom Metazoa; phylum Chordata; class Chondrichthyes; order Orectolobiformes; family Hemiscylliidae; genus Chiloscyllium; species Chiloscyllium punctatum. Next base: position 59,000,381 of record NC_092747.1, on the reverse strand, counting down.
AAAAGGCCTTGAATATAACCAGACTGACTGGTTTGTCCGTTTCAGTGTTCCATGGTGAATTCATAGAGGTCAGGGGTACAAATTTGAGAACAAGATCCTACAGGAATTTTGCCAGATCTATGGCATAGTCAAGACCTATCCCAAACATTTGGAGGAAAACGAACAGTGTGAATAGTTCAACTACATGTATATTGCATGACTGCATACCTTGCTTACTGAGAGTAAACAAAGGTGACCTTGTGTACCTTCTGGAGCAGGTTTACGCTTATATTAGTATCTTGCATTCACTCATAGCTATTCAGCATAAATAATTTCTTTGAATGAGACCCAATCGTCCTCCTTGTGCTCAGCACAACTTCTAATGGAGATGGCCAGTGAAATGAGTGGATCACCCTGCATCATATGATGCTAAACCAGGCGTTCAAGATGACTTCAAAGAGAGAGTAGCTCTGAAAGAACAACATTGAATAATCACAAGGCTGACAAAACTGACCTTCAAAACAGAACATGGCTACTTTATATTCATTTATGATATGCAGCATCACTGGCTAGGCCAGCATGTATTTTCCATTCCTAACTGCCCCAGGGACAACTAAGATTCAACCACATTGCTGTGGAGCTTCAGTCAAATGCAGGCTAGATGAGATAAATTTGGCAGTTTTTCTCCCTAAAGGACAATAGTGAACTAGGTGGGCTTTTCCTGACAATCAGCAATGGTTTGATGGTTACTATTAGATTCTTGTTTCCAATTTATTTTTTTTTTGTTAAATTCAAATTGCACCATTTGCCATTGTGGGACTCAAATGTAGGCTCCGAGAACATTGCCTCAGTTTCTACACCATGGCCTCTATCCTTCTATACCCTCTGTATTCCTCTAACAGCCACTCAGAGGCTATTCCTCTCAAATTAGAATATCAGGGCTCAGAATAAGCTAAAGATATCTGGGATCCTGAACCCCACAAAGTTATCAAACAGCTGAACATGGATAGCCACACCTATGTTGTTGAACCAATAGTCAGAGGGCAATTTCAGAAAGTGGTGACAGAGGGGAATTGCTTGAGGCCAAAGGCCTGGTGGATGATGTGGAGGTAAAAACAAGGACTGCAGATGCTGGAAACCAGATGCTAGATTAGAGTGGTGCTGGAAAAGCACAACAGTTCAGGCTGCATCCGAGGAGCAGGAAAATCGTCATTTCGGGCAAAAGCCCTTCATCAGGAATAGAGCTGTGGAGGCGAAGAGATCTCTCAATGATATTGTCAAATGTGAAATGTCATTGAGTGATGGTTCAAGTGAAGTCAATTTGCATAGCAATGAGGAATCCTGGAATGAACTGTGTACTATGATTCTGGGCAGTGTGGGGAGGCTCACTCCAGCCCTGATAGATGACTCATGTTGAACTGCTGGGAGATGGCAACTAAAGCAAGAAGTGTTGCTGGAGACCTGACTGACTTAGACACCAACTATAGTGATCTGCCACAGGGCCTGGGGCCATGGAAAGCACCATTAGGCTGAGAAGCTCGTCTTGAACAACACTTCCACTTGTCCAGATTAGTGATGCTACCAGTAGTGTGGATCTGAGCATTTTAGTCACAACGGTCAATTGAACCTGCTGGTAAAACAATGGCTTACTGAATGGTCACTGTGTATTAAGTATGTTTGTTGGTTTAGCAAGTTTGAAGCAGGAAAGAATGTACTAAGATTTCCAGCAGCACGTGGAAATGTTGAGGAAGAAGGGGTGTTGAGCAGTCAAACAAACTCTTTCGGGAGGAAAGTGGATCTTTGTCAGAAAGAGGCCTCATGGAGAGAGAGAGAGACAAAGCATTTCCTCAAACAAATGAAAACTACAGGGTTAGTTCACTGTAAATAATTTATTTTCTTAGTTTAATCTTAACTTCCAATCATAATTGGAACAACTTGATGTTGTTGGAATAAAGAATAAATAAAAAATTCCATGCCTTTGGGCTCTCAATGTACTTAAATCCCAGATTGTGACATTTTGATGGCAATCAGTCCTGGCCTTGCTGATACTGCTGCATCTGGTAATAGAATATAAAACAAGATGGAGACAGAAAGGAGATGGATTTCTTACAGGACGTGGATGAGAAGGAGCTGGGAGCCAGTAATATTTTTCTGTGTAAAGGCATCCAGCAGAGCCTTGGGGTCATTTGTTTTGTCCCAATGCTTCCACAGGTTGATCTCAATGAACTTGGCAGAGACCAATAATTAAGCATTGGAATTTCCTCACCCTGTATGTTTCAGTGCAATGTGAATTTAGTGTGAATCATTAACAAAGCATTAATGAGGGGTGGTCTTCGAATTGTTGTTTACTGTTTTGATCTCATTTCATTCAGGTCCTGTCCCAGCAAGACTGCCTGAAAACCAGGGTGCTGATATCCCTCTGTATGTCATGCTTATGTCAAATTTCAGGAACTATACAGGGAGGCGCCAGACTGTCCAGGTGCAAAACAGACTTTTTAAAGATGGTGGGGCAAAAGTTAAATGCTGGAATATGCACTGTGGCAAGTTGTTGTGGGAATGACATGTGGTAAGATGGGTTTAAAAGAACATGAGAGGTAGTTTGGGAGCATGGTAGGTAATTAATGAGGCGAGTTTGGTAAGATATGGTGAGAGATCTCATTTAGCCTCAGGGTGACAAATCTTCTGAAGCAACTCAGACTTAGTCGATAAATTCAAACATTCAGCGCATTATGTCTCACATTATACCAGTGGATGGCTCATTAAATCTGTTCACAGCAGAAAAATATATGGCATCATAAGTTTCTTCTGGCTTCACTTGAGTTGACTGATTTCTAAACATTGTAGAGAAATCCACAGAAAATTCATTTGAGATACTCCAATTTCAAGCTGACTTCACCATATTTATCTTTTCAAAATGATCCAAGATGTCATTGTAGTGTCTTATTTAGCTGATGGTGTAGATATTAACAACCTCCCAAAGCTATTTTTAGTTCTAAAAGGAATTATTCAATTAATTTATGAAGTTAGGCAGCAGATGCTGGAAATGTCTCTTAAAAGGTCCCTGCCTAAATTTTGACCCATACTCTGAATCCTAAGATATAAGTTTTGCAAAAGCCTACCTACTCAGATAGAAACAAAAACAGAAATTGCTGGACTCAACAGATCTGACAGCACCTGTGGAGAGCAATCAGAGTTAATGTTTTGGGTCCGGTGACCCTTGCTCAGAACATCCTAAGGTTTGATGAAGGGTCACCAGACCTGAAGCATTTTTTCCGATTTCTCTCCACAGATGCTGCCAGACCTGCTGAGCTTTTCCAGCAATTTCTGTTTCTGTTACTGATTTACAGCATCCACAGTTCTTTTGGTTTTTACTCAGATAGATTTGGATGTTGCACAAAGTGTAAAATGGATGATAGCAGGTATACAGCATATTTACACTTTTCCCAAATTTTATTTCCATTGCTTAACCTACTGGAGGAAGGCCAATTCTGACAGTGTTAGGCGAGAACTTTCAAAAGTTGATTGTGGGCAGATTTTCACAGATAAAGGCATGGCTGGAAAATGTGAAGCCTTCAAAAATGAGATAACGAGAGTCCAGAAGGCGGTATTTTCTTGTTTGGGTGAAGGGCAAGACTGGTAGAGAGTACAAGGCTTGTAGGGAATGCTGGATGACTAGAGAAATTGAGGTTTTGGGCAGAAGTGGGTACTGCAGATGCTGGAGATTAGAGTCAAGATTAGAGAGATGCTGGAAAAGCACAACAAGTCAGTAAGCATCTGAGGAGCAGGAAAATCGATGTTTTGGGCAAAAGCCCTTCATCAGGAATTGAGGTTTTGGTCAAGAATAAGAAGGAAGCATGTGTCAGGTATAGGCAGCGGAAATCAAGTGATTCCCTAGAAGAGGATAAAGGCAGTAGGAATATACTTAGGAGGGAAGAAGATTGGATAGAAGATTGGCTGTCTGCCAGAAAGCAGAGCAGGAATAAAAGGGTCCATCTTGGGATGGAAGCCATTGACCAGTGATATTCCACAGGGTTGGTGTTGAGTTTACAACTTTTTCTACAACTTTGATCTGGATGAAGGAACTGAGATCATTCTTGTTAAATTTGCACATAATACACAGATAGGTGGAGAGATAGGTAGACTTCAGGAAGAGGGAAGACTGCAGAACTACTTGGAAGGTTAGGAGAATGGACAAAGAAATGGTAGATGAAAAACAATGTGGGAAAGTGTGAGGTTATGCACTTTGGTAGGAAGAATAGAGGCAAGGGCTATTTTCTAAACGGGGAGAAAATTCAGAAATCTGAAGTGCAAAGGGACTTGGGAGTCCTAGTCCAGGTTTCTCTGAAGGTAAACTTGCAGGTTGAGTCAATAGTTAGGAAGGCAAATACAATGTTGTTATTCATCTCTTGAGTATGAGAATATAAAAGCTGGGATGTACTTCTGAGGATTTATAGGCTCTGTTCAGATCACAATAGGAGTACTGTGAGCAATTTTGGGCCCAACACATCAGGAAAGATGTGTTGGCTCTGGTGCGGTTCCAGAGGAGGTTCACAAGAATGATTCCAGGAATGAAAGGCTTAACAAATGGGGAACATTTGAGGACTCTGGAACTATACTTGATGAAATTTAGAAGGATGAGTGAGGATCTAATTGAAACTTTCAGAATACTGAACAGCCTGGACATAGTGAACATTGGGAAGATGTTTTCATTGGCAGGAGAAACGAAGACCAAGGGCACAGCCTTAGAGTAAAGGGGAGACCTTTTAGAATGGAGGTAAGGAGAAACTTCTTTAGCCAGAGAGTGGTGATTCTGTGGAATACACTGTCACATAAGGCTGTGGAGGCAGGGTCATTGAGCATATTTAAAACTGAGATGGATAACTTCTTGATTGCCAAGGTGATCAAAAGTTACAGGGAGAAAGCAGGAAAATAGGGTTGAAAAACCTATCAGCCATGATAGAATGGTGGAGCAGACTCATTGGGCCAAATAGGCTAATTTCTACTCCTTTGTCTTATGGAAATCAGGAAGATAAAAAAGGGACATGAGATAGCTTTACAATTACATTAGATTAGCTACAGCATGGAAACAGGCCCTTCAGCCCAACAAGTCCACACTGACCCTCTGAAGAGTAACCAACCCAGACTCATTCCCCATGACTAATGCACCTAACTCTATGGGCAACTTACCATGGCCAATTCACCTGACCTGCACATCTTTGGACTGTGGGAGGAAACCGGAGCAAACCCACACAGACATGGGGAAAATGTGCAAACTCCACACAGATAGTCACCCAAGGGGAGGAATTGAACCCAGGTCCCTGGTGCTGTGAGGCAGCACTGATAACCACTGAGCCATCGGACCATCCAGGTTAAGGAGAATCCAAAGGGATTCTCCAAATACATTAAGGATAAAAGGGTAACTAGGGAGAGAAAAGCACCCCTCAAAGATCAGCAAGGCCACCTATCTGTGGGACCACAGGAGATGGGAGAGATACTAAATGAGTATTTTACATTAGTGCTTACTGTGGAGAAGGATATGCGAGATAGAGAATGTGGTAACATCTTGAAAAATGTCCATATTACAAAGGCGAGGTGCTGAACATTTTAAAACACATTAAAGTGGATAAGTCCCTGGGACCTGATCAGGCGTACCCTAGAACTCTGTGGAACTGAGGAAAGTAATTGCTGGGCCCCTTGCTGAGATATTTGTATCATTGATAGCCACAGGTGAGGTGCCAGAAGATTGGAGGTTGGCTAACATGGTACCATTATTTAAGAAAGGTAACGAAAAGCCATGGAACTATAGACTGGTAAGCCTGAGATTGATGGTGGAAAGTTGCTGGAGGGAATCCCGAGGGACAGGATGTACGTATAAGGCAAGGACTGATTAGGGATAGCCAACATGGCTTTGTGCGTGGGAAATCATGTTTCACTAACTTCATTGAGTTTTTTGAAGAAGTAAAGAAGAGTACTGATGAAGGCAGATCTATATGAACTTCAGGAAGGTGTTCAACAACGTTCTTCATGGTAGACTGGTTAGCATGGTTAGAGCACAGAGAATAGAGGAAGAACTAGCTGTCTGGAGACAGAGCTGGCTTGAGGGTAGAAGACAGAGGGTGGTGGTGGTGGGTTGCTTTTCAGACTGGAGGCCTGTGACCAGCGGTGTGCCACAAGGATTGGTGCTGGGTCCACTGCCTTTCATCCTTTATATGTCTGGATGTGAACATAGGAGATGTGATTAGTAATTTTTCACATAACACTAAAATTGGAGGTGTAGTGGACAGAGAAGATTACCTTAGAGTAAAATGGGATTTTGATCAGATGAGCCAATGAGCCGAGGGGTGGCAGATGGAGTGTAATTTTGATAGATATGAGGTGCTGCATTTTAGAAAAGCAAATCAGGGCACAACTTATACACTTAATGGTAAGGTCATTCCTAGGGAATGTGGCGAAACAAAGAGACCTTAGAGTAGGTTAATAGTTTATTGAAAGTGGAGTCGCAGGTAAATTGTATAGTGAAGAAAGTGTTAGGCATGCTTGCCTTTATTGGTCAGTGCATCGAGTATAGGAGTTGGGAGGTCATATTGCGGCTGTACAGGACATTGGTTCGGCCATTATTTGAATATTGCATGCAATTCTGGTCTCCCTGCTATAGGACGGATGTTGTGAAACTTGAAAGGATTCAGAAAAGACTCACAAGGATCTTGCCAGAATTGGAGGCTTTGAGCTAGAGGGAGAGGCTGAATAAGCTAGGCCTGTTTTCTCTGGAGTGTCGGAGGCTAAGGGGTGCCCTTATAGAGGTTTATAAAATCATGAGGGGCATGGATATGGTAAATAGTCAAGGTCTTTTCCCCAGGGTGGAGGAATCCAAAACTAGAGGTCATAGGTTTAAGGTGAGAGGGGAAAGATTTAAAGGGAACTAAGGGGCAACATTTTCATGCAGAGGGTGCGTTATGTAATGAGCTGCCAGTGGAAGTGGTAGAGGCTGGTACAATTACAACATTTAAAAGGTACCTAGATGAGTATATGAATAGGAAGAGTTTAGAGGGCTATGGGTCAAATGGTGGCAAATAGGACTAGATTGGGTTGGGATATCTGGTTGGCATGGATGAGTTGGACCGAAGGGTCCATTTCCATGCTGCATATCTCTATGATTCTATGACTCTACTATACAAAGCCAAAATCTGTTCCATTCTGTGTGTATCACATTGGACTGCAAATCCACCAATGCATCTCCCAGATAGCACCGTATACTTGTTATCTTTGTCTGCATTTAATGCAGTGTTAGACAGGGAGTACAATGCTCTGATATGGTGAGTGGGGAGGTGATGGCCTGGGATGATGTAACTTGACTTGTAATCTAGACCTCCAAGTTAATATTCTGGGAACATAAGTTTGAATGATAGGTGATGAAATGTGAATTTCAATAAAATATGGAATTAAATAGTAGTCTAATGGTGACCAGTTTTGTAAAACCAATTTGGTTCCCTTGAGGAAAGTAAGTCTGATGGTCTTAACTAGTCTAGCCTACATGTGACTCAGGTAATATGGTTGACTGTTAAATGGCTTTCAAATTGACCTAAAAAGGTCATTACCACTGCTACCTGAAAGGATAAGGGCAGTAGATACATGGAAAGACTACTACCTTCTCTCCAAGTCACTCACCATCCTGAACTGGTAATATATTGTCAATCCTTCAGTGTCTTTGGATAAATATCCTGAAATTCCCTCCTCAGTGGCACTATGTGCCTCCCTAGAGGATGTAGACTCCAGTGCTGAAGAAGGCAGTTCAACGTTACCTTCTCAAGGATAACTAGGGACAGGTTGGCCCAGCTGGTGGTGCATACGTCCTTTGAGTGAATTAAAAAAACATTTTTACAAAATGTCTGTTTGACCTCAAGTGAAGTATTGTGACAAATTGGGTCATCACCATTTGAAAAAATGTGAAGGTATTATAGAGAGTTAGAAAAGGTCTACAAGAGTACTTTCAGAGATAAGTGAATTGATTGGAGAGGCTGCGGTTGTTCTTCTCAGAGAAAGCTCAGAAGAAATTTGATAGATGATTTCAAAATCGCGAAGGATCTGGACAAAGTACAAAGCATAGTGGCTGGTGGTGGCTCAGTTGGTTGCACTGTGTCAACTCTAACTTACAATGTTCTGAGTTCAGCTCCCACACCAGGGCCTCAGCAAGATCAAGGCACACTTCAGAGCAACAATGAAGGAGTGCAACATTATTCTTGTTGCTGTCTTTGGATGAGATGTTAAACCAACATATACCTGCCTGTTCAGATGGATGTAAATCAGGAGATTTGAGCCCTAGTTAAGATCCATCCATCATTTACTGTCACATAAAAGCAAATTATCTGGTCATTATCATCTTGTTATCCAAATTCATAAAAAGTGTCAACAGAATACAGATGTTAGTGTGTCCTGCTGACATAATCAAAGCAGGAGGGAGAAACCAGTGATATTGGGGGAAGGGTTAAAGGACACTGAATTGCGGTGGATGACAAAAAAAAACAAAAGTGAGGTATAGAAAAACATTTTTCGACAATGTGCAGTTAGAATTTGGAACGCACTGCCTGAGAATGTGACAGAGACAGGTTCAATCATAGCTTTCAAATAGAAATTAAATAAGTACCGGAAGAGAAAAAGAATTAGAACTGAAGAAAACAGGATGGGGAAGTGAAACTAAGTGAATTGGTCTTGCAATGACCGGGCCTGCTGCTGTGCTGTTACTGTTCTAGAATTCAAATCAAAGACAGTTCTGGCATGTGGGTTATGCGGTTTGCCATTATTCTGTTGCTAAGTTTCATGAAAGCTAGTTAGTACAGATGTCAGCATAAACTCGATTTCTAAGAAAAACAGGTCTCAAATTTGAAACACATAATCTGTCTTACAATTTTCTAACTAATAGAACTGTAAAATCAGTAATATCAATATGTCATAAACTTGTTCTTGCTATGAGAAGTAGTTTAGTTCAGCCTTCTGCAATATTATGCTCGTTGGATGCTTCCTGAACTGCTGTGCTCTTCCAGCACCACTAATCCAATATTATGTTGTGTTCCAATCACCCTAATGTAACAAATAATGGTTAACTGTGCTTTAGTTTCTGATACTCTTCTTCTCAGCCAGTTCCGAAGGATTCAGAATAATTTGTTTCAACTCAGGTTCATTGAGTTTATGAAATTGGTGACAGATTCAATGAGCAATCAACAGACTCTGCAATATGTAGGGCAGATTATGTCTGAGTGTTGGATAGATGAATAGTTTGGAGGTTTGAACACTCTCTCTTATATCTCAACTTGAACCCTGCATGTTTCCAATCAAGCTTTTCTATATATTTGCGACCATCTCCAATGAATCTTCTCTATTTTGGGCAACTAGAAACTAAAGGCTCCCTTGAATCATAGATGATGTTTGACTGATGGTGTCAGAGGCTGAGGGGTGAACTTGTAGAAGTTTGTAAAATCATGATGGGCATGGATAGGATGGATAGTCAAGGTCTTTTCCCCAGGGATGGGAGTCCAAAACTAGAGGGAATAGGTTTAAGGTGAGAGGGGAAAGACTTCAAAAGAATCTAAGGGGCAACTTTTTCACGCAGAGGGTAATGTGTATATCGAATGAGCTAGCAGAGAAGATGGTTGAGGCAGGTACAATTACAACATTTAAAAGGTATCCAGATGGGAATATAAATAGGAATAGTTTATTGGGATAAAGCCAAATATTTGCAATTGGGACAAGATTAATTTAGCATATCTGGTCAGCATGGACAAGGTGGACCAAAGGGTCTTTTTTCATGTTATACGTCTATATAATTTCTTCAAGGATACTTTGGGGACAATATAAAGCATTTCAGCTGTCATTCTAGGAGATTCCTGCCACAATTGAATTTTCATTACAGCAATTGTAAGACTAATATCAGCTATATGAAAGACATGTTCTGCCAACAGAGCTGGTTTTGAGTGATGACCCCTTGATGCTAAGTATGTTAGTTTGGATAAGGATGTTGCTGTTGAATTGCCTTCCTTGCCACCAGATTTGGAGGATCTTGTGGAAGAACTGCAGGTGACGTTTCTCCAGTGCTTTGAGGTGCTAGGTTGTCTAAGATTCAAATATATAGGAGTATGGGGATTGCTGCTTTCAGGTAAATCCTGATCTTAGATTTTTTGTTTGTGATCCTAGGCATCAAATATTCCATTACCTCAGTCAGCTGAAGGCCGAGTTAACACTTTTGGAAGAGCTGAATTTCATCATTTATAATTTCATAAGTTGAGGGGAGTCTCCCAAGATATGGGAAATGGTTCACATTTTCCAGGGTCTCACTGTAATCCTAATCATTGAGTGTAGAGTCTTGTGTTGTGGAAGTTGGTCAGAAGACCACCTTAATTTTCCAGATGTTTAGTGAAAGGCTCAATTTCTCTTTTGTTTCAGAGAAGGAAGTTACAATAATCTGCTGGTGCTTGGCAGGAAGTGGTAAGAACAAATTATTTGACTTATTGAGAGCTTGCCAATAATAAAACTTGATTTATTTAGTACCTTTCAAGAGTTCAGCACTTCCCAAAATGCTTGATAGTCAAGAAAGTCTCTTTGAAAAGTAATCACTTTACAATATAGGGAAATGGAGCAGCGAAATTGTTCGAGCAAGTTCCTAAAAATAGCAATGAGATAATTATGCTTTAATTATGTTGGTTAAGAGATACATGTTAATTAGGATTTGGAGAACTCCCCTGTTTTTTAATAAATATTAGCAGGGGATCCTTCATATCCTCATGAGATAGCAAAAAGGGGTGGTGAGGGAGGGAAGAACCATTGTTCAAATCCTAACCTAGAAGGCACCACAACATTGCACTAAAATGTTTTCTAGAATATTTGAAATGAGATTTGATTACATGATTTTCTGAAGCAGAGAGAATGAGGCTGATTTATGAAAGTATTATCTCCCTTTGCTTTTCAGTCTTTATTTTACTCATGTATTCTTTCACAAATGTTCATTCAAACATAAACTTTAGATAAAACATAGCAATTAAACATCCAGTTAAAGCTCTATTTTGGGGATTATAACATTTTTCTTTGTTCCTTTAGATACCTAAGAAAAGTGATGTTACAGCCTCAAATGATCAGCACAGATAATAACACTGCAAAAGAGAGATGTCAACCAGTGAGTTGTAGGAGGAAGCATCTAGGGCAAGAGTTGGGGAGTGTCATTAGCCAAGGTTCTGAGGACTATATCATGAATTATGCTGGAAAGTGTGCGAACTTGGTCGTTGGTTGAGGATAAGATGCCTCCTAAAATCAAAATGACAATAGAAACTCACATGTGAAGAACAGCCATTTGAGAATTTAAAAACAGTGCAGAAATTTTCAGATCATCTATTTACCCTTCAGAAATAAGTGCAAGTTAAACTCTTGTTGTATATAGCCATAGTCTTGACATGTTATTTTGGATCCAAAATGGTGTCCATTTTGTCAATGCACATTTCTAGTGTTGGCTATGCTGAGTACCATTTTGGACTGGTTATTAGGATGGATGTCCGAAATGTAAGCTGGAAGTATGCAGAGAAGGCAGATGATGATACCAGTCAATGTGCAATGCTGATTTACCTTGAGTGATATTATTTTTCCCTTCAAATCTCTAATGTATGGCCTCTCTTAATTTCAAACAGCTGAACACACAATCAATCATGAAGGACTCCCTAACAGGACTACTTAAAAGATTCATTAACCACTTTCATGTTGGTTTCTGCACTACTAGCTTTTGTTCTCTCTGTTCCACCTTGCTGTCATGCTTGCAGGCCAAAGGAATAAGAACAATGGCACCATGTGTAGGAGCAAGTGATTTAAAAAGACCACTTCAATTGAAAATTACAGTCTTCACCATGTTCCATACCACTTAAATAGACTTCTCTCACTTGAAAGAGCAGTACACTATACCAAACACATTTATTAACTCAACAACAGCCAATTGTAACCAGTCAGCAACTACCCAGAAATTTGATGATGACCCCTTTAAAAAACATTGATGGGGCATCTTTCATGCTGCTGAATATTTCTCGAGTTTTGATTTGATTACAGAGGAGAACAAATGGCTTGAAGAGAGAGGAAGAGAAAAGGGATAAGGGATTTAGATAGGAGGCCATGTCTACCTATTGTCCTCAGGAACAATCATCTCTTTTCAATCTCATGCAGGAATAGTGTGAGTGACTTTTCTATTTCACTAAAGAAGTGCTTATTGACACCTACTACCAGTTGGGGATCTCTAGCCTCAGAACAGAATGAGGGCAGCATAGTGGCTGTAAACATCACCAAGGCCATGAACTTCTTTGCATCTGGCTCCTTCGAGGCTGGAGGAGGTTACTGATGTTCTGAATGTGAAGAAGAGGAAATGTAATGTATGCTCCACTTCCAAAGAGAAGCAAGCAATTTGAACACATGATTTTGTAGGACAGCACACTTCCCCAATGTATGTATGGAAACATAAAAAATAGAAGACAGGAGCAGGTGGAGGCCATTCGGCCCTTCAAATCTGGTCCACCATTCATCATAATCATGGCTGGTCATCCAACTTAATAGCCTGATCCTGCTTTCTCTCCATAATCTTTGATACCATTCACCCCAAGGGCTACATCTAGCTGCCGCTTAAATACATCCAATGTTTTGACATCAACTACTTCCTGCAGTAATGAATTCCAAAGGCTCACTATGCTTTGGATGAAGAAATGTCTCCTCATCTCTGTCTTCAATGGTCCACCCCAAATTCTCAGACTGTGACTCCTGGTTCCCACCATCGGGAACATAATTTTGCGGGCACTGCATGTAAATTCAAAGAAGTACCACCAACACAATTGGTTCCATTCCATGAATCTTCAGCACTGTACATATAGTGCAGGTTAATGTGCAGTATCCTGGAAGTTGTCATGATGTTTTTAATCTGCCAATGTCTGCGTTTGAACCACCATAGTAAATCAGAAGGTACCTAGAGAGTGACAAAGAAGACTCAGAAACAATCGGATTTATACCAATGTACAACCCACCCATAGGTTAGTTAAAAATCACACAGCACCAGGTTATAGTCCAACAGATTTATTTAAAATTACAAGCTTTTGGAGCGCTACTCCTTCATCAGGTAGCCTTCATCAGCAGTTCTCCGAAAGCTTGTACTTCCAAATAAACCTGTTGGACTATAACTTGGTGTTGTGTGATTCTTATCTTTGTCCCCCAGTCCAACAGCAACACCTTCATATCATGAGGCACACATTGTGCATACAATGAGAGACATGCTCCCATATTAAATGTCACTGAGAAGATCATTATGGTTTTTCATCAATGCTCCCACTGCCTAGCCATCTTTGGAGGAGTCCCCTCAGTGATTACCTACTCAACCTACTCATATTTCCTACTCAGCCTGTTCAGCGATGGTATTACACAAGACTGGAGCAGGTGGGATTTGAACCCAGTTCTCCTGGCTCAGAAGTACAGACACTACCTCTGCACCATAAGAACCATCACCAGGGTGTGCACAATGATTTTTTAGTATTGGCTACATCTGATGTACCTTGCCAGAAAGTATGCAATAAGCAGCTGAGAAAGTGGAAAGGAAGCACTTTCCCTTGATGGCCAGGATGTCTGCAATCATTTCATCCTGTCGCGGTACCTATGAATGCAATGTAAGTGCCCATTCAACAATCGTCTCACACCTTACCGTCCTTCACAGTGTCTCTTGGACACAGTGCTGAAACAAAAGGCAGAGAAAAACAAACATTCCAAACCAACTTTAGTCAGCTATCCAAATCCCACACAAACGTCAAACAATCACCCTTGGCTACCTTCCATGTGCCTTTGCCTGCCATTCCTGGTGTTCCTATGCAGTGTTATCCCTCTGGCTACAGTGTGATAGATGGAAGGCTGCATACTCTTACTGGGGGAAATAGCCTCACAGTGTGACTTTACAGAACTCTAGCTTCAGAAGGGTTGTCTTTGGACTCCACCAGTTTAACATGGGTGCAGCTATATAGACTATCTGAGCAGCAGAATGGTGGTGGTGGACTGAAAATTCATACATTCTAAGAGAGAACTGAGGTTTTAAGCTCTATGTTGCCACTGCTACTTCCCCTTGTCAGTACTTCAGGAATCTTATTCACCCACGTTATCACATAGTCTGCTATTACTCACCACCCATTGTTAGCCACTAACAGTTCCCATTAGCAGCTATTCACCCTCCTAACCAGATCATTATTCACTTCTTTGTCTGTCTATCTGCTGTTCTGTTAGGAACATTCCTCATTTCAATGGACGTCTCGACACTCTACACCAGCATTCCCCACCTTAACGACATTGCTTCAACAGCCTCAGTACTCAGTACTGCCAATCTCCAGACACCATTCTACAATACATCCGCTTCATCCTCAACCACAATGTTTTCACCTTTGACAACCAGTTCTTTACCCAGACACATGGAACAGACATGGGGACCAAATGTTCACCCCAACATGCCAGCATTTTCATGCACAAGTTCGAACAAGACTTCTTTGCTGCACAAGACCTCTAACCAATACTATATACCAGATACATAGACAACATTTTCTTCCTCTGGACCCATGGCAAGGAGTCACTGAAACAACTACATAATGATATCAACAAGTTTCATTCCACCATCAGACTTACCAAAGACTCTTTAGAATCAGCTGCGTTCTTGGACACACACATCTCCATCAAGGACAGGCACCTCAGTACCTCACTCTACCGCAAGCCCACGGCCAACCTCATGATGCTCCACTTGTCTAGCTTCCACTGTAAACATATTAAAACTGCCATCCCCAAAGGACAAGCCCTACACACACCCAGGAACTGTTCAGATGAGGAGGAATGCAATGGACAGCTGAAGGAGCTGAAGGACACCCTCATAAGAACAGGATACGATGCTCAACTTATCGACCTCCAGTTCTGACATATCACAGTGAGAAACCGTAATGACCTCCTCAGGAGACAGACACGGGATACAACTGGTAGGGTATCCTTCGTTGTCCAGTACTTTCTGGAAGCAGAGAAACTACGTCCTGTTCTTTGCAGCCTGCGACACATTATCAGTGAGGATGAGCAGCTTACCAAGATCTTCTCCTTTAAACAAGGCAAGAAGTGGAGGCGGCACGGTGGCGCAGTGGTTAGCACGCTGCCTCACAGTGCCAGGGACCTAAGTTTGATTCCAACCTCAGGCAACTGTCTGTGTGGAGTTTGCACATTCTCCCCATGTCTGCGTGGGTTTCCTCCGGGTGCTCCAGTTTCCTCCCAAAATCCAAAAATGTGCAAGTCAGGTGAATTGGCCATGCTAAATTGTCTATAGTGTTAGATGCATTAGTCAGGGGTAAATATAGGGTTGGGCAATGGGTCAGGATGGGTTAATCTTCAGAGGTTCGGTGTGGACTTGTTGGGCCAAAGGGCCTGTTTCCACACTGTAGGGAATCTAATCTAATCAAACTGCTGAACATTAAACAGACAATTGTTCGCAGCAAACTGCCCAGCCTTCAGGATAATGTCAACCACAACACCACATAACACTGTCATGGCGATCACTGCAAGATGTGTCAGAGTGTCAACATACCATTACACTTGGGAACACCACCCACAATGTGCACGGCAGGTACTCATGTGACGTGGCCAACAGTGTCTATCTCATTCATTGCAGGCAAGGATGCCCTGAGGCATGGCATATTAGCGAAACCAAGCAGATACTACAACAATGGATGAATGGACACTGTACAACAATCACCAGACAGAGGTATTCCCTTCCAGTCAGGGAACATTTCAACGGTCAAGGACATTCAGCCTCGGACCTTCGGGTGACCGTCCTCTAAGGTGGATTTTAGATTAGATTAAATTAGATTAGATTCCCTACAGTGTGGAAACAGGCCCTTTAGCTCAACAAGTCCACACCAACCCTCCGAAGAGTAACCCACTCAGACCCACTTCCCTCTGACTAATGCACCTAACACTACGGGCAATTTAGAACGGCCAATTCACCTCACCCGCACATCTTTGGACTGTAGGAGGAAACCAGAGCACCTGGAGGAAACCCATGCAGACACGGGGAGAATGTGCAAACTCCACACAGACAGTTGCCTGAGACCGGAATCAAACCTGAGTCCCTGGTGCTGTGAGGCAGCAGTGCTAACCACTGAGCCACTGTTAGGATTCACAACAATTCAGAGTCACCGAGCAGAGGCTGACAGCCAAATTTGGTACCCATGAGAATGGCCGCAACAGGGATCGTGGATTCATATCACACTATAGGTGACTCCACTACACTGTACACACTCATGCATGCACACTCTTACACACGATCATACTCACACAGACCCTCTCTCATACACACACCCACACACATGCATATCCTGTCACAGGTATCTACTCCATCACTTTCATGCACACATTTGATTAAGCATACACACACGCACGCACACACACACACACACACACACACTCACATTCACTCCTTCACACACAGATGCATGCACACAGATAGATAAATCGATGGGGTGAATTTGCACTTGCAGATTTTTATTTGCAGATACATTCTATTTTGCTCAAAAGGCACACAATGTGTAGGCAGTCAGTTCATATGACACTTTATAAATTCCTACTTTGGAAGTAGAACCAGTCTGTCTCAAGGTTGGGATGCAGACAGAATCTAAACTCACATATTTCATGCAGTATTTGAGCTGAGATGTCTTTTTTTTATAAAGTCTTAAGTTATCTCAGGACTTGAAAGAAGTTCTGAGATTTACATACTAATCACTCGAAACCTGTGTCCCCATTAAAGACTTAACAGCAATCTAAGTTTGTTCAATACTTCATATCAATCATATGACACTTTGATCTTTTACTATAAATTCTGGGTCCTATCATGCTGCCCTACTAGCTACCTGAAGAAGGAGCAGTGCTCCAGAAGCTTGTAGTTACAAATAAACCTGTTGGACTATAACCTAGCATTGTGTGATTTTTAACTTTATTCAAAATTCAATGTTCATTGTGAATAAGGGTGAGTAGAAGAAAGTTTTACAAACATTCATTTCAGTAAAAACATAAAAATTGTCGAGAAAAGAGTTGAATAGTATATTGACTACTAGATTAGGGTCTTTATGGTATCAGTGTTCAAAGTTTAATAGTCATTACTTTTTTGCAGATTAGATATGGAACTGGACAATTCTTAAATCCTTGTGTTTTACATCTTAATTCAGAGAGGCTTTTGGAGTCCAAAATTACCTGCCACTGTGAGATTTTTTTTGCAGGTAACAAGTTATGTATTCTGAAGTTCAACACAGAAGGACAACATTATTCACATCTTGTATGCCTCACTCTGTTTAAACATATGCAAACAAGAATGTGTATGTCCTTCTATGTTATGATCTGCCTGTACTACATGCAAAACACATGTACGTAAGTACATGTGACAACAGTAAATAAATCCAATTAGTGACTGTCTGTGTGGAGATTGCACATTCCTCTCTGTCTGCATAGGATTCCTCTGGATGCTCCAGTTTCCTCCCACAGTCCAAAGACGTGGAGGGTAGATGGACTGGCTATGCTAAATTGCCTATTCTGTCCAAGGATTTGCAGGTTAGGTGGATTAACCCTGGGAAATGCAGGTTTATAGAAATAGAGTTAGAGGGGGTGCATCTGGGTGGGATGCTCTTCAGAGGATTGATGTGGACCTGATGGGCTGAATGGCCTGCTTCCACACTGCAGAGATTCTATAAAATAAGTCAAAACTCTGTTGTTAAATATCTCCAGAGTATAACCATCTTAGTTATTTGAGTAACATAGTTAATTAGGGCCCAAGAATTAATTTTGCAAGATATTCATAATTTTTATCAAACTTATGCTATTCAACAGTGCTTAGTTTAGTGTCCGGTTTTCTTTCCAAATTTCCAAAGTTTTAGTTTTTTTTTAAATGATTGATTGTAAAACCTTTTTCTACACATCACTTATTCACGACAAAAGTTGATTTTTGAATAAACAAGTCTTAAATAAGTAAATCATAAAATGTCAGCGGACATTAAAGGCACAGGGATTAAAATACAAAAGCACCTTATTGTCCCCACCTTCAAAAAATAGAATTCTGCTGCATCAGCAAGATGTGGATAACAGCAAATCAATCTGCACTGCACACATCATTAAAGTGTTCACATCAACAAATTTGCATACTGGATTAAAGCTTTGCAAGGCAGACATTTAATGCATCATTTAAGTTACTAACATTCCAAGGTTTGCATATGTGTCTATACCACGGATTTTTAAGGCAATATATTACTGAAAATCGTAAATCTCTATCGCATTTTTTCCACATCCTGTTGATGCAAGAGAATTCCTTTCCCTGAAAGGTGGGACAATGAGGTCTGTTCATGAGTTTTCCTTATTTTTTCCTGATGGCCTTCTTACCATTCAGATTTGGAAAGACAGCTGAGCAGATGCTTCCTTGTCCAGCAAAGCCATATCCTCTGAAAGAAGTAAATACTCAATTTGTGTATGATCCTATGACTTACACTTATGCTCATTTGGTTATAAGTACTGGTGCTGCACTGGACTCTATGCTTCCAGTCCTTGCTTTGATTCCCACAGATGGTGTCCATTGAAACTGTTCCAATCTCATCCAAAAATACATCGATGGAGAATTAAACTGATTTTGCATGTGGAGAATTTTGGAATCATGAATGCCAACAGTTTCTAAAAATATCATAATGTGACTTTTACCTTGAATTTTATATGCCATATTTTCCAACAATTGGCTGACTGAATCAAACAGCATGTTCCTTTTGTTGTTCGTGATAGGCAGAATACAGGCAATTTTCAACCAGCCCCACAATTGCAAAACTCAAAACAAAATTTAAACTGTTAGAGATGTAATTCTGTGATAGACAGCACTTATTGAACAATTCCAAGTATCCTAACAGCTACACTAACAGCCAATTTAAGATAATCAGTTGAGCTCATAATGTGACTCATGTATACTTGCAAGAAGCAGCATACATTCAAAGCTTGGGTCCATTCTTGACAAAAGAATATGTTCAAGCCTAGTATCCTTTTGGAAGGGCCAGGGAGCCAAGGAATCCCACAGTTCTTTATTTCCTTCTTTGTGACAAAGTAGCACCCATTTGAAATTGGGCCATCTTTCATTTTTAAGACTTGGAAATTTATCATTCTTTTATCAGCAATATTAAGAATCTATATCTGCCAAACTTTCTTAGAGCTTTCTCCTAATGTATTGTTATATCAATAATCTATCTGGCTAAATTCACCACTTTTAGTCTGTCATACCTGCTTTATTATGCATATCATGCAATCCTCAAACTTATCCATTACTTTCAATAAGAGAGGAAATTGTCCCCTCTGCTTGGACAACAAAACAATGCTCTTTTGAAGTTTGGACCCTAAGATTTGAGCCCAGTGATATTCAACAGAGGCAGCTGTTTCTCTTTTGTCCAGGTGTTGACAGCTGGGATTATCACTTACCCCACTGCAAGATTTATTAATTTCTGTTCATCCTGAAATTTAGCCTGTCTCACAAATTGAATCCTCTGAAGTGGGTATATTTGGGCTGGTGCTTGAAAAGCTAAGATGTTATGATGGAGTTAGTGATTAACATGTGGGAATTTACAAAAAAAACATTTTTTGTTCAGTAAACTGTTAAAAAAAAGCATTTTGTTTATAAGTGTTTTTAACTATCATAGGCCATTCTACCATGTTTCCCAGCCAATAAAACATAATCGCTGTTATATTATGTTAAAATAGCAACCAATTGACACTAGTAGAGCCTTGTTCCCAAAACCCAAGAGATATGTTCATGCATTCAGCAATTAAAGATTAATCTCCTGGGTTTTTCAGCAAACAACTCTGGAGAAAAGTCAGAGGAACATTATTTAAAAATGTTTTTTTGAGCACTTTCATTTCTAAGTTACAAAAATAATAGGAAGAAAAGATTGGCCAGTCAGATTAGAGGTGAAATGATTGGCATTGGCTCCTGGTTCCAGCACCTGGTCTCATACTGGTTCTGAATCCTTGCTCTGATCTGATCTAGTTACCCGGTTTTGTAAACAAAAAATAGAAGTTGATGGAAAAGCTCTGCAGGTCTGGCAGTGCCTGTGAAGAGAAATTAAAGTTAATGTTTTAGATCTGGTGACCCTTGCCATTCTAAAGAAGAAAGCTCTGCAGGTCTGGCAGCATCTGTAAAGAGAAATCAAAATTAACGTTTCAGGTCCGGTGACTCTTCTTCAGAATGGCAAGGGTCACCAGACCCAAAACATTAACTTTGATTTCTCTTCACAGACACTGCCAGACCTGCTGAACTTTTTCAACAATTTCTGTTTTTGGTTCTGATTTACTGCATCTGTCGTTCTTTCAGTTTTTACCCAGTTTTGGATCCTGGCTCCAAACCCGAATCTGGATCTAGTTACCTGAAAGCCATTGGAACATCAACAGCAATTCACCCTTGTGTTCCTCTTTGTTGACAGTCTCAAATTAAAATAAGACCTGAAGGGTCAGTATCTGCACTTTCAACCACAGGAAATGTATTCTGAGCTCTGCATGATTCTCAAAGAATTTCTGGGTCATGATATGCAACAATATGATGTCATTAATAATATCTGTTCATATTTATTGCCAAATGTCACTTAGCACACTATATATTTTATTTTATTATGCACCTTATAATACAGGCAAGCAGCCAGTTTCTTTATCTTGGTAGAGGAATAAAACATTTTATTAACCTTTATCTTTTACGGTCTGGCTCTTTATCTGTAACAAAGAAAGCTAACAATTTCTCTTCTGACTCCTTTAATAGTTGGAAATCTAATTATCAGACATTTTGACTCCAACTCCAGGTGACGCTGTTTTGTTTAAAAGCTGTAGTCATTAAGAATTTAGATCTCCTGAATTTTAAGTTAACTTCTTCACTGCCAAGTAAACCTTAGCTTGATGATCTATTTTTTAGCTAGCTTTTAACTTTACAAAGTAATAAGGGAGAGTTTTATGTTCTTAGTGGAATTGCCCACAATCTGTAACAAATATGAAAATTACATGGAGCATGGTGTACGATAAATAATTGACTCATCAACAGAATTCTGAGTTACCTCCATGGTGAAATGATGATATCTGCACACTTTGTTTTGAAATTTTTCATCTATATAAAGCACTGCAACAAAACATGTTACTTCCGATAGAATTGACAGCTACTCCAGGTGGAAAACAAATCAGCAACATGCCATTATCAGTCAGGGGTGGTGGAAAATGTAGCAGCAAAATAGTAGACAACAATAAGCTGGATAAAGCATTAAGTCATTCCTTGCTGGCAAATCAATTATGACATAATGGCTCCCATTCTGAGTTATCATTGGTCACTAAATCTAATCATCTCACAAGAAACAATCTGATGGCACAATGACTCAGAACCTTAAATGCTGAGCCACTCTATTAAGTAGTGTTAAGCAGAAGAATTGTATGTTTTAATGCATTTGTAGTATAAAGAAAACTGGCAGGGCAATCTCTACATTACAAAATCTCTCAATTTCACTGAATTCAAGACTAGATTGGAAAGGGGTACAAGTTTAAAGAAAATAACTAAAATAAACTCTTTCATTTCGAAATTTTCATCAATAATTAATCTTCAGCCAGTGTGAGGATGTATTTATTTCAGCTCTATTCTTTTGACCTTTGTTTTATGATTTTGATCATAATGCTGTAACACAGTATGAATAAAATACATTGAATGCCAGACAAGAAAAGGAAACATTTCACTATTGCGTTCCAATCAGTGTTCAAGATAAGAAAGTTAGTAGTCTCTTCTAAAATCAGGTAAGTGATATGCTGCTCTCAGTCAACATCTGACCAGCAGCATCAGACATACTTTAAATTGAGCCACCAACCTAGAGAAGTTACAACACAGGACTGTCTCTCATCTAATCAACAATTGGCACTAGACCTTGCACAAAACCAAGTAAAATAATTGGTATTAGGAAACCTCAGGAGCTTTAACATATCTATTTGAGCTTGGTAGCAGACAAGCAACTGAAGGGAGGAGAAGAGTCCATAAGCATCCCCATTCTCAACCATGGCAAAGTACACGCATCCAAGAGAAAGGGCTGAAAGGTTGGCAGATCTTCAGGCATACAAGACACAGTAGACTACCCTACTCATTCTCTTCCAGACATCTCTATCATCATATATCCCTATTTAATACAATTCATGTGAAAGCCCATTGAACTCCGCACAACCTTTTGGTATAGGTCACAGTAAAGAAAGTTAAAAATCACCAGGTTATAGTCCAACAGGTTTATTTGGAAGCACAAGTCTTCGGAGCGCTGCTCCTTCATCAGATGGTTGTAGAGTGTAAGATCGTAAGACACAGAATTTACAGCAAAAATTTACAGTGTCATGTAACTGAAATTATAGATTGAAAAAGACTTGGATTGTTTGTTAAGTCTCTCATCTTTTAGAATGACCATGTTGGTTTTAGTTCTTTCATATGTAAATCGTAAAACTTTTTTAAAAAGTTACATTCTCAAGTGAACTTTAACAATTGGTGTCATGTTGGCCCAGATAATATGTTGAAGGTGTCTTCAATACATTAGATAAGAGGCTTAACAAACAATCCAGGTCACTTTCAATATATAATTTCAGTTACATCACACTGTAACCTTTTGCTATAAATTCTGTCTTACCACCTTATTCTCCACAGCCACCTGGTGAAGGAGCAGTGCTTAGAAAGCTAGTGCTTCCAAATAAACCTGTTGGACTACAACCTGGTGTTGTGAGAGTTTTAACTTTGTACACCCCAGTCCAACACTGGAGTCTCCAAATCATGACAGTAAAGAAAGTAGAAATAAGGAATTTCTCTGAATTATTGGATGACGAGTCGCATTTGATGACGAGGGCGGCACAGTGGCACAGTGGTTAGCACTGCTGCCTCACAGCGCCAGGGACCTGGGTTCAATTCCCGCCTCAGGCAACTGTGTGGAGTTTGCACGTTCTCCCCGTGTCTGCGTGGGTTTCCTCCGGGTGCTCCGGTTTCCTCCCACGGTCCAAAGATGTGCAGGTCAGGTGAATTGGCCATGCTAAATTGCCCATAGTGTTAGGTAAGGGGTAAATGTAGGTGTATGGGTGGGTTGCGCTTCGGTGGGGCGGTGTGGACTTGTTGGGCTGAAGGGCCTGTTTCCACACTGTAAGTAATCTAATCAAATCTAATCTAATTTCTTTGGGATCTCTGTATTAGTGACTTTGCTACACACCAAATTTGATCATGTTTGTTTCACACAAAAATCAGTACAAATCTGCAATCTGTCTCCCCAAAATGTCTTCGGTTGCTAGGAGCATTCAAGACTGAAATAACTAGATCGTTGTTCAGAATTCAAGGTATATTCAACAAACCAAGAAAAATGGATTTGAAATGTTCGTCTAATTTTTTTATATTCGTTCATGGAATGTGATTGTCACTGATTAGGATAGCAATTTATGCCCATCCTTAATTGCCTTTCAGGAGGGGTTAGTGTATGAACTGACTTCTTAATCCACTGCAATCCATGTGGTGTAGATATACCTCTAGTACTGTTAAGAAGCAACTTCCAAGATCTTGATCCAGTGGCAGTGAAGGAATAGTAATCGAGTTTCATGTCAAAATTGTGTGTGACATGAAGGGAAACCTGCAGCAGGTAATATTCATATGTATCTGCTGACCTTACCCTTCTAGGAAGTAGAATTGAATGGTGGAGTAGGTTCAAATCAACGAGGTAAAAACAATAACTACAGATGCTGGAAATCAAATTCTGGATTAGTGGTGCTGGAAGAGCACAGCAGTTCAGGCAGCATCCAACGAGCAGCGAAATCGATGAAGGGCTTTTGCCCGAAATGTCGATTTCGCTGCTCGATGGATGCTGCCTGAACTGCTGTGTTCTCCCAGCACCACTAATCCAGAATCAAAGTGCTTAATGGTCTACCCCTGTCCTTCATGTTTCAATTACAATGAAACAGGTTGATTTAACTTGAAAGCCAAAAGGAAGCTGTTACCTGTTGAGCAGAGATTTCTTGTGCCTGAAATTAACCCAACTAGAAATAAATTATATGAATATTATGTGTGGCAATCCATCACACAAAGATTATGGCCATTAATCTGGTCAATTATATCCCAATTATAATAATTTAGATGGCATAAGCAAGCTGAAAGTCAAATTGAATATTGTAATTTAAAAAATTTCCAAATCCTGTACCTAAACGTTAATCAATCACCGAATTCTGAATAGTCAGAGGATTCTAAAGCAGTCTTTTAATGGAGCACTTCTGAATCTGACTTGATGCTGTAGGGCAAGAAAAAGTGGCAGGACCAGTTTCAATCAACAGAAGCACAGCTGTTGCAGAAAATAAAGGAGTGTCAACAATGTGAGATCATGAAACAATATTCAATTCCCCTGAGTGAATGATGAACCATGATGGTAGAAAGCAATTTTAGGACAGGGCAACAGTCAGAGAGTCTTAAAAAAGGATGGAGTAAAAAAAAAGTTATGAGAAACTTTTAAAGGTGCTTTCATAATTAAACACTGCATAATTACAGTTTTCAACCACTAGGTGGTGGAACACATTTCAGTTCCACCTAATCATTAACGTATGATAATCACAATTATGATAAATCAATGTTTTTGTTGTGGAAAAATTAATAAAATTACAGTTAAAAAGGAGTAAACTTCAGTGCTTAATTTGCTACAGAAACAGCTTTACACCGATACTGTTGCCACATAATTGATCTAATGAGTTTCACCTATTCTTATGGTGTATCTCCGGCAATGCGTCATCAAAGAAAGGGTGGAATATGTCGCAAACTCTAACTAATCTGAAAGTTGCCACACTTGACACAATAGACAATAATCTTGTTGTGCAACATTGAAACATGTGGGGGTAAAACTGAGATACATAATAATTACATACATAAACCACTGCCGCAAATAAAGTATGGCCAATTGGGGAACTCGTATGTAATAAAATGCTAGTCATGAATTGCAATGATGCACGTTTCAGAAATTTCAAAACAAAGGGGTGTTCTATTGTTTTATACTCGCGTTACCACTTTATGTGAATGATAATGCACATGCTGTGATTTTTCTGACATGTTTAAGTGGTAATAGCAACAGTAGAAACTGGAAAAATACATAGACATCCAATTTGCATTTGTTATCTGTGAATGTTATTATTTGATCATCATCAATCTCTTTAAGTCTATTCACTTACTTTTTCATTGTAACATATAATAAACCACAATGTTACCTCCAAATATTTTAAATGCAAATGACCCAACAAGCAAATGTATCAACTGCACAAACAATGCAATTTTAGAGGACTATTTTAAATT
The DNA here is from genome assembly GCF_047496795.1 of Chiloscyllium punctatum. Lineage (NCBI taxonomy): Eukaryota > Metazoa > Chordata > Chondrichthyes > Orectolobiformes > Hemiscylliidae > Chiloscyllium > Chiloscyllium punctatum. The sequence continues at coordinate 58,975,018 of NC_092747.1, read as the reverse complement.
TTAATGACATTCACAATGTATGAAATTAGTCTGACATTCTCAATTCTTCTGGAGATTTTCTCTTCATAATTATTGTACTGCTTTTGCATTTCATGACAACATTGACTCTTTCATGGTCCAATGCTGTGTAGATCTAACCCTTCTGGCACCTTTCTATCATGGTCACTTTTGATGCATAAATCTAAGTATTGTTTGTCAACTGGCTTTTCAGCTTGACAACAGAATCTTGTTAGTAGATCTACTGCAGAGTAGAAGCATCAATCAGCTATCTTAATCTGTTGTTCAAATTTCTAAGACCCGTCCCAGGATAATCTAGGTTGACTGGGCATCACTCAAGTTGTGAGTTTAATGAGTTTCTGAAGGTGCATCAAAGAATTTCTTTACACAGCTTAACAAGCTCCATCCTGTGCTTGAATTTACTATTGTAATGGAGCAATCAAATGAACTCCCTTTTTTCAAGGTATTAATTGAAAAATCTTCCAATGGCTTCTCAACTACTATTTATCAAATGCCTCCATTTACTGGTCAATTATATGCAATAGGATTCCTACAGTCCTATATACTACAAGATCAATCTTTATGGTAGTCTCACAAATAAAGCCCTGGCCTGTCTATTCACCATGTAGTCTTGATGCTGGGATATGTCATATCAAAATTCTCCTGCATGATAATAAATACCCTGTTCAAATCATTCCCCTCTGTAAGTCGCAATTGGGCAGTTGCCTACCAAGAAGGTGTCCTATGGCAAAGGAAGGAAGACAGAACCATCCACAAGGTTACAGTGTAGGCCAGTTTAATCAGACAGCAAAGGTGCAGTTAGTTTTATCAGTCTTCAAAAGGTCAAGGAGGGGGGAAATGTCCTGACTGGCTTAAGGGAAGGTTTGTTCAATATATTGTTTCAGTTGTATGACACAGTTATCTTTTTGCTATAAATTCTATATCTTATGATCCTGCTCCACAGCTACCTGATGAAGGAGCAGTGTTCCGAAAGCTAGTGTTTCCAAATAAACCTGTTGGACTACAACCTGGTGTTGTGTGATTTTTAACTCTAAAATGGAGACAGAGTGGTCCTGCTCTGAAGTTTGAGTTAAAGTGTTGAAACTTTCTTTCTTATATTTGTAGTAAGTCATGGTCAAACAGTCTTGCATAGTATTAAAAAGTTGGTTTACGTTTTCCTTTTTTTATAACAAATGTAGATATTATTTCGGTTAAAGTACATTTACAAACCATTGTGAGTATATTGAGTGACTGATCATATTGGTAAACAAATAGCGTAAGTAAAATTTATGGTATGTCAAGACAGGGTTCACTCTGGAACCTGACATGTCCAGTATTACCAGATGGGATTATAACAGCTAGTTTAGAAGACTTTATCCGTAGTAACAACAATTGCTCTTTGTTGCCACACTGGAAGGTTTTCATCCATTTTGTAGTTGAAGTGCAGGATTTTCAACATTTACAAGTAAAATGAAAGCTTCTCTTTTGCAGCTTCACAGCAAGTCTTCTACTTCAATCATGGTTTGACAAAACAATTCCCACTCTTACATTTAAACAAATGGTACTCAGCTTCATCATAGCTCTTATGAAGGATTTCTCAACCTTTTTCAAGATTAGAATAATAAAATGTTCCAAATGTTTGTACAATTGGATCTCCAGTAGCAAATGGTGATGGTGAGGAAGGGCACTGAGCAGGGGAGCTCAAGGAGTTGTGCTGGGACCTCCGGTAATAGATGGCAACTGTGAGAATTGGCAGCTGGAGCAACGGATGTCTTTGGGGGAAGAAAGAGCAGACAGGCAAAGGGTTTCTCACTTAATGTAAACCACAGGGTTCATTCCATGTAAATACTGTAAATGCTCATTTGTTTAACATTACATGTATTTTCTCTTCATATTTGTAAGGCCTGATGTTAGTGATGCTTCATGATCTTCAGGCTGACTGTGTGTTTACATCTTATGTTACATTTCAGGAGGATTTCATAGCACAGGCATCAGGAATGACAGATGAGATTGTTAGGTGCCTGGCTGACACGGAGGACATAGTGGAACTGTTGAAACTGGCAAGTACGTGATGCAGGCCGAACCTACTCTGGGATTGTTGAAGGCTCAGGTATTAATAGATATAATCAGATAAAATCATATCTTTAGCTCATACCCAGAAACTGACCCAACTTGTGCTTTCCCTTTATGCTACAGAGGAAGGTCAAGGTGGTCCTGGTTGGATGGTCTACTTGTCAAGTTGGACAATTTCTTGCATGTTCTCTAAAGGAATTCTTTTTATTGCATGGCATTGAGCATTTGGAAAGCTGAACTTCGCAAAAATTAGTAATACTCAAAATTATTTTAGAACACAAACTACAAAAATAAATATTCAACACTATAAATACAGTTGAGGAATCAGTTCAATATATGTAACAATACTATAAGACCATAAGACATAGGAGTGGAAGTAAGGCCATTCGGCCCATCGAGTCCACTACGCCATTCAATCATGGCTGATGCGCATTTCAGCTCCACTTGCCAGCGTTCTCCCCGTAGCCCTTAATTCCTCTAGACAACAAGAACCTATCAGTCTCGGCCTTGAAGACATTTAGCGTCCTGGCTTCCACTGCACTCCGTGGCAATGAATTCCACAGGCCCACCACTCTCTGGCTGAAGAAATGTCTCCGCATTTCCGTTCTGAAATGACCCCCTCTAATTCTAAGGCTGTGTCCACGGGTCCTAGTCTCCTCGCCTAACAGAAACAATTTTCTAGCATCCACCTTTTCAAAGCCATGTATTATTTTGTACGTCTCTATTAGATCTCCCCTTAATCTTCTAAACTCCAACGAATACAATCCCAGTATCCTCAGCCGTTCCTCATATGCTAGACCTGTCATTCCAGGGATCATCCGTGTGAATCTCCGCTGGACACGTTCCAGTGCCAGTATGTCCTTCCTGAGGTGTGGGGACCAAAACTGGACACAGTACTCCAAATGGGGCCTAACCAGAGCTTTATAAAGTCTTAGTAGTACATCTCTGCTTTTATATTCCAACCGTCTTGAGATAAGAGACAACATTGCATTCGCTTTCTTAATCACAGACTCAACCTGCATGTTTACCTTTAGAGAATCCTCGACTAGCACTCCCAGATCCCTTTGTGCTTTGGCTTTATTAAGTTTCTCACCATTTAGAAAGTAGTCCATTCCTATATTCTTTTTGCCAAAGTGCAAGACCTCGCACTTGCTCACGTTAAATTCCATCAGCCATTTCCTGGACCACTCTCCCAACCTGTCTAGATCCTTCTGTAGCCTCCCCACTTCCTCAGTACTACCTGCCTGTCTACCTAACTTTGTATCGTCGGCAAACTTCGCTAGAATGCCCCCGGTTCCCTCATCCAAATCATTAATATATAATGCGAACAGCTGTGGCCCCAGCACCGAACCCTGCGGGACACCGCTCGTCACCGGCTGCCATTCTGAAAAAGAACCTTTTATCCCAACTCTCTGCCTTCTGTTAGATAGCCAATCCTCAATCCATCCCAGCAGCTCACCTCGAACACCATGGGCCCTCACCTTGCTCAGCAGTCTCCCGTGTGGCACCTTATCAAAGGCCTTTTGAAAGTCCAGATAGACCACATCCACTGGGTTCCCCTGGTCTAACCTACTTGTTACCTCTTCAAAAAATTCCAACAGGTTTGTCAGGCATGACCTCCCTTTACTAAATCCATGTTGACTTGTTCTAATCAGACTCTGCTCTTCCAAGAATTTAGAAACCTCATCCTTAATGATGGATTCTAGAATTTTACCAACAACCGAGGTTAAGCTGATTGGCCTATAATTTTCCATCTTTTGCCTTGATCCTTTCTTGAACAAGGGGGTTACTACAGCCATCTTCCAATCATCCGGGACCTTTCCTGACTCCAGTGACTCTTGAAAGATCTCAACCAATGCCTCTGCTATTTCCTCAGCAACCTCTCTCAGAACTCTAGGGTGTATCCCATCGGGGCCAGGAGATTTATCAATTTTAAGACTTTTTAACTTTTCTAGCACTATCTCTTTCGTAATGGCAACCATACTCAACTCAGCCCCGTGACACCCTTTAATTTTTGGGATATTACTCATGTCTTCCACTGTGAAAACTGACGCAAAGTACTTGTTAAGTTCTCCTGCTATTTCCTTATCTCCCATCACTAGGCTCCCTGCATCAGTTTGAAGTGGCCCAATGTCTACTTTTGCCTGTCGTTTGTTTCTTATGTACTGAAAGAAACTTTTACTATTATTTCTAATATTACTGGCTAGCCTACCTTCATATTTGATCCTCTCATTTCTTATTACACTCTTTGTTATCCTCTGTTTGCTTTTGTATCCTTCCCAATCTTCTGATTTCCCACTGTTCTTAGCCACTTTATAGGATCTGTCACTGAATTTCGAAGCAATGAGCAAAGTATGGTCAAATTGCCTCAAGATGTAGCATATTCATCTTCATCATACTAACTACTAGCCAAAATTCAAGGCAATTGCAAAGATTTTCTAATTAAGATTTAACTAGGAAACATAGAAAGGCTTTGTTGTGAAAGGAGATGGATCGTGAGATTGCCAGCTCATTAGCTTGTAGAATCATTAAGGATTGGGCTTTACATTAACTTTTTCTGAACAGCATAAAATTCTATTACTAACTATGTCATAGAGTTGATGAAACAAAAATATCCTGGGACAGCCACAACTCTACTGCACTTCAAATAACTTTATCATATTTGTTTTGGAGCATTATGTTGAAACTTCTTTCATGTTAGTGTTTGGAGCTTCAGAGGTGAAGGCATTTCTGAAGAGCATCCATACCAGGACAAACATTTGCAAATTCATCAAGACTACAGTCAGATAAGATCAGCTCTCATATTTCTGGCACTGTCAGCAAATTTTGCAGCCAGACTGGGTATGCATATTTCAGCAACTTGACTTCAAAAATTGATTGTTCTTAATAAATCTAACTATAAGACATAACAATGTTTAAAGTTGTCCAGAATTAATGGGCCAAAGAATCCTCAAAAAAAATTTGATATTGTTTGCTTACGTTTTAACATAACTCACAACTAACAGGCTGCTAATGTATTTGGGAGCGAGTGTCCGTATAAATACATGAAAATTTTCTGGTTATACAACTTTTAAGACTAGTTGAAACAATCATTATTGCATTACAAACCCAGCAAGGATATGGTATGCATGCATTTGTGATGGTAGTGTGTAGTGCTTATCCTAAAGATTGAAGGGAATGGTGCAGCAGGTTGAGGGTACATTTGGAAACAAATTAGATACTTTAGCAAGGAATTCTAACTATTAAGACTAATGGATGTGTCAGGATGTTGAAAATGTTCCAAATTGATGCATTCAGTAGGATTATAAAATATTGCTGAAAAAAGACATGTTTAAAACTTTTGGTCTTGCATTCATCAGGACAATTTGTACAATTACCACTGTAAACACAAACAATATTTTTATACTGCCAGAGAAGACCATTCTGAATTGATGGTAAGTAGTCACTGATTGGTAGAGAGATTACAAAATAATCCAATGTAATATCAAATATTTTCATAAATAATATCAGGATTATTATAATCCTAGTGCCAAGGAGTCTACTCCATGGAAAGCAGAGTAAATAGCTTTGGGATTTTTTAAAAAACTTAGACAAAAGGGGCATGAGTAGGTGGAGTCAGGCTCATACAGATTTAATCAAGCTCATCTCACACACTACCATGCATACTCTAATTTTGTTTTTAATTGTTGAAGTTGGGGTTTTGGAGTCGAAGCTGCTAGATATAGCTCTCTCTCTGCTACTGCAAAAGCTTGCGTTCTGTCACTGCTGTTGGATTCATTCATTTGCTGTTCTTTCACTTGACTGGAAGAGATAGCAAGGGAAGGAAATCTGTTTTGCTGAATTTGCCTTTGCCAAGGGAGTGTTTATTGGATGCTACTATTAGGAACAGTTAATGATTGCAGTTATATAATATATTATTTTGTTAAGTATTTCAACAGAGTTAAAGTTATGCTAATTCTTCTTTTTTGTTTGTATTTTTACAGTGGTGTAAGAATACAGTCATTGTGTCATACAACGTGGAAACAGACCTTTCAGTCCAACCAGTCTATGCTGAACATGTTCCCAAACTAAACCAATCCCACCTTCCTACCCTTCGCCCATGTCCTTCTAAACCATTTGTATTTGTGAACTTATCCAAAGATCTTTTAAACATCGTAACTATACCTGCATCCAGCAATTGCTCTGGCAGTTCATTCCACACGTGCACCACTTTTCTTCAAGTCGAGTAGTTTGACCCATCGAATCACATCTGGAACACAGCACCTTACAATTGCCTTTAAATAAGGTAAAAAATAGAGTCCAGGCCATTTCCTTGATATGTTTTGAGGGGGGGTTGATCTAGTCCTCAGCATCTAACTTTTCCCTTTGGTTCATATAGAATGCCAGATTTACATTTTCAATGTTCTTAAAAGGTTCTTGATATCTCAGTAAGATCACCTTTCAAATGTCATCTACGTTTCTTCCGTCTTTTTGCATATATCCAATCTTTAACATTATGAAGCCTTGAGTTTCTTTCTTGGACTCCCTCCTGTACTGCAATGTGAACCTTAGCATCTGAACTGGGCACAGTGTTCAGATTGTAACTTGACTAGAACACTGGACAGTTTGTTGGTGATTGTCGAGGAAACATTTTGAGAAAGTATATTCAAAGTTTGAAGCTGGTTGGCTATTATAAGAGAGGTCTTTTTGTTAATTAGCCTACTGTTTTGTACTTTGAAGTATAGAACCATTGATACAGAAAACAGATTAGTACCAAAAGCCTTTGAAATTCTGGGCCATCAAAAGTCAGTCTATATACCATTGCTTCTGTCAATGCTCTGGAGCATTGAGCCCAGAGACCTGGCAACATCAGTGGGACGGCACAACTACACTTACGTGGAGCAGGTGAATAATTACACCATTGCTGCACTTTTTAACAGATTTGTTAAATTCATTCAGACTAAAAGGAAACATGTTCTTTTGGGCGTTCTAGCTGCTACACTGCTCTATTCCCCCATGGGAAACCAGGGGCTTTTCGAGAATTGACTACAATGATATGTCCAAAATTCACAAATCACAATGGAAGGAAGAGGCAAATATATACTTTTTGCCAATCAAGCAGTCAACTGTGTTTCTGGTTCAAGTTTACTACTGCCTGTGGTCTGGTCCCATCTGATGGCAATAGTAGCCAAATTAGATCTCTGATTGAAACTTGGTCTTATGGTTCATAAGTTTTATTCTTGCAGTTTGGATACCACAGTGGCCAATGACTGAATTTATTCACTTGAGGCTGTCAGTGTTATTTTAACAAAAGAACACAGGTTTATTGCGCAAAAGAAAAAAAAATCTAAATAAATTCTAAGTATCAAATTTATATAAAAATCTACATTTATTTAAAAAAAGACAAATTTGAAAAATCCTAACATAAATATGAAAAAGACAGTTTCAGCCCTTTTCTCAACAATATCCTTTACAATCACTGAATCCCAGTGAAGTATCACTCCTAGCTTAATATTTAAATTTATTACTCGAATTACACTTTCCAGTCCTTGTCCTTGGATAGCTGAAGCAGCTTAAGATTTCTTTCTAGGTCTGATGGCCTGGATAATTCTTTCCAGCCACAATAGCCTGGGTATTTCCTTCAAATTTGAACAGAGATTTTTACCAACACCCAAGGCTGGAGACTTCTGTAAACTCAACTTCCACAGTCTGGAGACTTCTAAAAATTAAAATCTGTCTTCCTGCTCAGATGGCTTCTCTTCTTCTGAACTCAGCTAACTAGTAGGCCCTGGCTTTTAGCTAATATCTTTTAATAACCTTCCTTTTTAACTAAGTACACTGTATGGATTAAGGATGAGGGTGAGGAAGGCCGGAACATTTTCCTTGATCAAATGAGAATGATATAAATGGAGAATAAATCATAATCTATCTCTGTTATTAATTCATGGGTAATGGAGCCTGCCAACTTCTGAACCCTATATTTTTCATTCTAGATATTTTTCAGATCAACCTGTTGAAAGATATTGTCACACATCTCTGGAGCAGGTGGAAATTAAACCCAGGCTTTTTGATCCATAGGTAGAGATATTACCACTGCACCACAAATCCCGCATTTTTGATTACAAATGATTCATTATAAATAACTCTTGGTTCAATAGGATGTAAAACCAGGAAATTCAGGCTGCAACATCATTGGCTATCACTAAAATAATTAGGGTCATCCTAAGAATGTAGAAATTTTTTGACAATGGAATTTAAATAACTCCATAGAGGCCAGTATCCTGTCACCTTTATTTACACGTGCATAGTACTTGACACTGGCCTAGCTTCCTCAGTTTCTGGATTAGTGGTGCTGGAAGAGCACAGCACCACCAGACGCCTGGAGGAAGAACGCCTCATCTTCCGCCTCGGAACACTTCAACCCCAGGGCATCAATGTGGACTTCAACAGTTTCCTCATTTCCCCTTTCCCCACCTCACCCTAGTTCCAAACTTCCAGCTCAGCACTGTCCCCATGACTTGTCCGGACTTGTCCTACCTGCCTATCTCCTTTTCCACCTATTCACTCCACCCTCTCCTCCCTGACCTATCACCTTCATCCCCTCCCCCACTCACCCATTGTACTCCCCACCCCCACCCTCCTCTAGCTTATCTCTCCATGCTTCAGGCTCTCTGCCTTTATTCCTGATGAAGGCCTTTTGCCCGAAACGTCGATTTCGAAGCTCCTTGGATGGTGCCTGAACTGCTGTGCTCTTCCAGCACCACTAACCCAGAATCTGGTTTCCAGCATCTGCAGTCATTGTTTTTACCTAGCCTCCTCAGTGCCAGCTGTCAGAGTGAACAGAACAGGCTGGGGCTGTTTTCTGTGGAGCTTCAGAGGCTGAGGGTGACCTTATAGAAGTTTATAAAATCATGAGGGATATGTATAGAGTGAATAAACAAGGTCTTTTTCCTGGGGTGGGGGATTGCAGAACTAGAGGGCATAGGTTTAAGGTGAGAGGGGAAAGATTTAAAAGGGACCCAGAGGGTGGTGTGTGTATGGAATATGCTCCCCAAGGAAGTGGTGGAGGCTGGTACAGTTATGACATTTAAAAGGCATCTGGATAAGTATGTAAATAGGAAGAATTTAGAGGGATATGGGTCAAGTGATGGCAAATTGGACTAGATTAATTTAGGATATGTGGTCGGCATGGACGAGTTGTACCAAAGGATCTGTTTCTGTGCTGAACATCTCTGACCCTATGATTCTAACATTCCTGTTTATATCTGTGAGCCAGGGCGACCTGACTGGACCATATTAACAGCCCCATACAGGAAACTCATATTCCATGGGGTCCACATGGATGACCTCATTGCAATTACTACAGGAGTGTTAAACAGGTGAGAATAATTTCCACCCACATTTACTGAAGATTTGAACTACAGACACCCTGAAAATACATTGAGTTGCAGCCTCATTGCTTGGAATTAGCAAAATTAGATTGTTATCCTGTATATGTGTGTAAATTCTTCCATCTTTCAGCCTGACATTGATCTGTCTTTATATGGCTCTCTTAATCTTTAACAGAAAATATTCTCCGTATAAGTTACAGTGGAGGCTGTTCAATTGTTGGAAACATTAGCCAAAACCATATTTTTACTATTCTGTATCACCAGTGTCATCAGAACCATCTTATAAATTTTCCTGGCTTACTGGTGATTGTGAAGCTGTCATTGTGGTGAAATGGCAAATTAAACATATAATTTGTAGTCAATACAGCAATTAGTTGTGAACTTATTTACAAGCAAATTGCTAGTGCAATCATTTATATTTTCATTACAATGGTTATGTCACTTTAGGGTAGCAAGTTTAGGCATGAAATAAAATCAAATTTAAGAAGCCACGTGTTCTGTAAAGCAGGTCTAGCTATTATAATTGTAATTATCTAGCAATTTGTCCTGGATATATTTTTCACTTCTAAAAGTCCAATGGAAGCCTAGTGAAGAAGAGAAAACTCAGGACTGAAGTTAACCACAGTCAACTTGAAATATTTAATTTTCACATCCTGTTACAATTTTAGGCATTGGAATGAATTTGCAGGCACAGAGGTATGGAGATGGGTGGGTCCAGAATAAAACACTGCCAGCTAGCTTTGCTGTCACTGCCGTAGGCCATTTCCCTGGTGACAGGATTGGTGGTGGTGGTAATGATGGTGGTGACGTTGATGTGGGGAAAGGCAATATGTGCAACTACTTACCTAAAAATGACTGGTAGCTGAGTCAAACAGTTAGTAGATTTTTAAGGCCTGATGTGGCAGGCAGTCTGGAATTTTACAATTGTCCTCCAGATCTCTATGGCATCTGGGAACAGTAGACTGAGGTATGGATCATAGCTCCAGACAGGATTAAGAAAGTTTCCAAAAGAGTACAGTGCAGATTCACCTGATTGCTATCAGGGCTCCAAATGTTTGATTATGAGCAGATATTACTCAAACAAGGTTTGTATTTTCTAAAACATACAAAATTAGTAGCAGTATTGATTAATGGTTTTAGAATCTTAAAAGTAATTGGTTGGAGCAGCATTGCCCTTTATCAAAACAAACTACCTTCACTTTAATTAAAATGACGATAAGTTGTTGTTTTTCAGACTGGGAGAAGAGTTACTGTGGGCTCCCAAGGAGTGAATACTACAATTATTACTTTTCATATTAGTAACCTAGACTTGAGTGTGTAAGACACTATTTCAAAGTTTGCAAATGTTGTAAAAGGTAGAAATATTTTAAACTGTGTGGAGGTTATAACAAGCTTCATGAGGACAAAGATAGGCTAGTGTAATGGGCAGAAATGTGAATCAAAGATAACGTAGAGAAGAATGAAGTGATATATTTTAAAAATAAGAATTGGGACTGGTGACATAAAATAAAACATATATTGTAAAATGAATTCTGGAACTTTTTAAAACATTGGTTCAACTTCAAGAGGAATTTCGTGTCCAATTCTCAGCTCCACACTTTAAGGGGAATGTGAAGCAGTTCTAGTGGGTGCAGAAAAGATTTATGGGAATGGTTCCAATGATGCAGAACTTCTGTTATGTGAATATCTTGGAGAAAATAGGCTTATTGTCTTTATTTAGCAAAGACATGATTGAGAAAAAGTCTGATAGGGATATTCAAAAATATGGAACCTAGGAAGGCAGAGTGAAATTATTTTTGTTAGCAGACGGGGCACTGATTTAACATGTTAGGAAAAGAAAAAAGCAACAACACAAGGAAAGTTTTTTTCATGTAGAGAGTGGTTAAGATCAGAAATGCATTGTCTGTGAATGTTGTGGAGGCAGATACAACTGTGGTTTTCAAAAGGGAATTAGGTTAGCATAATAAGAGAAAAGATTTGCAGGGTTTTAGAATAAAGGTGGGGAGGTGTAATTAGTGGTGCTGCATTTGCAGACAGCTGATATTGACATGGCAGAATCCTGTGCTGTCACCATTATGTGATAACTGCATCTTGTATTTAAAATGTGATATAAACCAGGGATTTACAAAGCTGCCAAAAAGTTTCCTCTTTTTATATTTTAGCTGTCTAGTTATAATGTCTAATGTAATATTATCCTTTCTGTTTTTTTAACACCTAACTCAACATTTTACTTTTCTGTGTGTATGAGCATCTGTTTGGTCTTTCAGTGTTCCTAGAATTTTAAAATGTAAATAATACATATATCTATTTTTGTCCAAAGTGAAAAATCTCAAATCTTTCCTTTGTTGAACTCCATCCGCCACTTTTTTTGCACCAATATGGATTTGGAGAAGACTGAAGGAAGGTAGAATGAGGAACATCTAATGAGGAAGCACTCCACCAAATAGTACCCACTCCCAAAGAACGTACAGCTAGTTCACTCTGAGGATCCATGAAAGGCGATGGGTATTACAAAAATGCCTATTACTAAAGAGGCAATAGGGGATCTGTGTCCCTAATTGAATGAGGATCTACAGCATAGTAATTTATTTCTGCAACTCTCTCAATAGCTTTGAATGTGCCACCATGTTCAAACTTTATGATACCAGAAGCTTTATTTTCCTAGCCCCTAAATAACTTGGTAATGGTGAGAGGGTCGGAAAAATATGATCAGTTTAGAAAAATGAGATTCTTGAAGTCAAAGAAAAATAGTTGAATTCTGTAATCATTTTGAACAGTGAGATGAGAACTTTGACTGTGAGTGGGAGGAGGCCTATTTGCATGCCTCTTCATTTTATTAAGATTGTCTCATTGAAATGCAATTTCCTATTCTACTATGATAGAAACTTGACAATTCTCAGCATCTGCGAAGTCTGCACCAAATACAATGGGAACTGTCATGATGCCTATATCCATGAGCACTCTTATGTCTATGCTTCATTTCAAGAGTTGGATTCCTTACAAGGATGATAAGTACTGGGAAATAAGAGCTACCCTCTGCAAATATGGCTGATGATTCCATTCTGGAATCTCCAGACTGAGGATAGACATCGGTACAATGCAGCCTATTTTTTGACTAGTGCCATCATGGAGCAGATGATAGGCCTAACGAATATATGGTATTAGCATTTAACTTGCTCGTGGGGTGCTTCAGAATATATTCCAGACAGAGTGTGGGATTGTGGGAGGTAGGGATTAAGCTATAGTTGTAATGTCACTGGACTAATAATCCAGAGACTCATGATAATATAATTAGGAAGGATGTAGCTCAGTGACAGAGCATATGCTTCACATGTCTGAGGTCCCAGGTTCAATCTCTGGTATCTCCAGACAGACGAGTAGAATACATATTTGGCATCAGTCTTCACTGTCGAAGACACTTCCAGCATTCCAAAAATACTAAACAATCAAGGTGTAAAGGAGGGAAAAATAAATGCAATAACTATCACGAGAGGACAAAGTACTAGGGAAACTTGAGACCAAAAAGGTTGATAAGCCCTCTGGACCTGATACGTTTCATCCTAGGATATTAAAGGAAGCAGCTACAGAGATAGTGGATGCACTGGTAACAATCCTTCAGAAATCATTAGATTTTGGAAAGGTAGCTGAGGGTTGGAAAAAAAAGTAATTATTCAAAGCAGGAACAACACAAAAAAAGGGGTAACTATAAGCCAGTTAGCTTAATATATGCCGTAGATAAAATGTTAGTCTATTTAAAAGGATGCTGAAAATGTGTTGCTGGAAAAGCGCAGCAGGTCAGGCAGCATCCAAGGAGCTGGAGAATCGATGTTTCGGGCATGAGCCCTTGCAGCTCTGATCTCCAGCATCTGCAGTCCTCACTTTCTCCTATTTAAAAGGATGTAATACCAGAGCATTTAGAAATATGTAATATGATCAAGCAGAGTCAACATGACTTCATGAAGAGGAAATCGTGCTTGACAAATCCATTAGAATTCTTTGTGGAGGTATCATGCAGGATAGATAAAAGATAAGCAGTGGATATGATATATTTAGATCTCCAAAAGGTGCTTGACAAAATATTGCACGTAAAGCTACTTAATAAGGTAAGAGACCATCGTGTTGGATATTGTGTTTTAACAAAGAATGAGGATTAGCTAACTAACTAAGGCAAAGTTGGGAATAGGAGAACATCTTCAGGATGGCAACCTGTAACTAGTGGACTGCCACAGGGATCAATGCAGGGACCACTATTATTGACAATATATATTAAGGGCTTGGATGAAGGAAGTGAATGTACTATTGCTAAGTTTGTGACTGACACACAAAAATAGATTAGAAGGCAAGTGGTGAGGATACAAATGTCTGCAAAAGGATCTAGACACGTTAGGTGGGTGAGCAAAACCTTGGCAAAGTATATTGTGGGAAGATGTATATCGTGGTTATACACTTTTACCTGAATAATAGATGAGCTGAATATTGTTTAAATGGAGAAAGACTTCAGAGAGCTGCAGCACAGATGGGTTTTAGAGACTATGCGCATAAATCACGAAGCGCTAGTGTCCAAATTTATTATTTCAGGGTGAGTGGAATAAAGAAAAAGAAAATCTTGCTAAAACTATGCAAGGTTCTAGTTAGACCACACCAAGAATACTGTAAACAGTTTTGGCCCTCTTATCTAAGGCAGGATAAACTAGCATTGGTGGTAGTCCAGCGAAAGGGGTTTTCTTATGAACAGAGGTTGAGTAGATTGAGCTTGTATTCAATGGTGTTTAGAAAAATGAGAGGTGAACTTATTGAAACGTCTAAGGCTCTTAGGGCACTTGACAAGGTTGATGCAGAGACATTGTTTCCCCTTGTTGGAGAATTTAGAACCAGAGGCCATAAACTCAGAGTGAAGGATCATTCATTTAGGACAAAGATGAGGAAGAATTGCTTCACTTAGATGGTAATGAATCTTTTTTTTATATATTGGAGACTTATAATAATAACTGTGTTATTAAGTATATTCAAGGAAGAGATAGATAGATGTTTATTCAGGGTTATGGGGAAAAGGCAGGAAAGTGGAGTTGAGGATTATCTTATCTAACTGAAGGGCAGAACAGACTCAATGAGCTGAATGGCTTACTTCTGCACTTATATCTTACAGTGTGCCACATGTTGTAGTATGCTGTGCTCTGCAGGCAATAAACCATGAAGAGCTGGGAGAGTAGCAACAGTGATTTCTGGAAGAAGATGAGGACATTGAGCAGGAGAAACCTTATGTTCAGGATGACAGAGAGATGTTCATTTTCGAAGGGAAAACAAAAGAACATTATTTAAATGAAAAAAATAACTGCAGAAAACTGCAACACAGAGGGACTTGGGGTACTTGGAGTACACAGAACACATAAAGTTAGTACACAGGTACAGCAGATAATCAGGAATATTAATGGGATATTGGCCCTTATTTCAAGATAAGGTGATGGTGAGACCACGTCTGGAGTACTATGAATAGTTTTGCTTCCCTTATTTAAGGAACGATATCATCACATTGGAGGCAGATCAGAGAAAATTCACTAGGATGATCTCCAGTAAAGAGGGAATGTCTTATTAGCATTGTCTAAGCAAGTTAGGACTTGTGTTTTCCTTCATGGGAGAGTCTAGGACCAGACAGCATAGCCTCAGAATAAAGGAGCACCAATTTAAGACTGAGATGAGGAGGAATTTCTTATCTCAGAGGAGCTTTTGGAGCTCCTTGCCACAGAATGCTGAAGGGACAGAGTCCTTGGGTATATTTAAGATGAAGATAGATAGATCCTCGATCAGTAGGGAATCAAGGGTTATGGGGAAAGGGCAGGAAAGTGAATGTAAGGAATGTCAAATCAGACATGACCCTATTGAATTGTGAAGCAGGTTAGAGAGGCTGAATGGCCTACTCCTGTTCCTGTTTCTTATGATTTATAGTTGGGTGCCACAAGTCGGACAGGTCTGTTAAAATTTATTTTACTTTTCTTTATTTAACCTAATATTCTAATCAGACTGTTTGTAGGTGTTATTACACACCTCTGAAGCAGTTGGGACTTGAACCTGGGCCTTTTGGTCCAGGGCAGGGTCACTGCCACTGTGCCACAAGGGGGCCCTCATACAGGGGTTAATTTACTTGGTTGCAATTGATATTAGCTGGATGGTCTGACCATTCAATGGCTGTAAATCTGGTGTTACTGAAAAGACATGTGGTCTCTTTCAGTTCCAAGAATCAACTTAAATGTTCTTCTTGTGTTTTTTTTTCCTTTTCCTGTTTTTGCTGTTTTGCTGTTGAATAAAAGTGAATGTGTTCAACTGATTGATAGCTTTCCTGCATATGATGCACACACTCTAAACAAGGACGAGATGTTATGCTGTGCTGGGCATTAGGGAAAGATTAGCACTCCCTTAGGCAAAGTTCTAAGTTGGTATAGTATTAAACACAGATAACCTGAGTAGTTTCTTTACTCAGAGAGTAATAGGGTTGTGGAATGCACTGCCTGTAACAGTAGACTTGCCAACTTTAAAGGCATTTAAATTGTCATTGGATAAACATATGGATGAAAATGGAATATTGCGGGATTGATGGGCCTCAGATTGCTTCCATAGGTCGGGGCAATGTCGAGGGCCAAATGCCCTGTATTGCGCTGTAATGTTCTATGTTTCTTGTAGTTGCAGGTACAATGACAATTGATCAAGCAAGTGATGATGACATAAAATTTATGAATTTGATTTGTACTTGTAGTGAAGTGTCACCTCTACTATCTATATGGCCTCAGAAGTTTTATTCCTTTTTCATTCCCCTCCTACTATTTGTACTGTAGAGGGCAACTCCTGGCTGGGCTTTTAATATGGTATCAGTGCCTGGAATTCTGGAAGGTCCAAGTGCCACAGAGTCCATCAAATTTTGGAAAATTACCCCAAATAAAATGGAAATGGTATGGCTCAGGTACAGGCAGCTGGGATCAAGAGAACCCCTGGATATATAAAGTGGATACAGGTACTTACTGAAGAAGGAAGTCAGGAGGGCAAAAAGGGGGCACAAGATAGCCTTGGTTAAGAAGATTAGGGTGAATTCAAAACGATTCTTCAAGTATATTAAAGGGAAAAAAAAACAGAAAGAGATTAGGACCCGGGGTAGCATGGTGGCTCAGTAGTTAGCACTGCTGCCTCACAGCGCCAGGGAGCCGGGGTCGATTCCAGCCTTTGGCGACTGTGTGGAGTTTTCACATTCTCCCCTTGTCTGTGTGGGTTTCCTCCTGGTGCTCTGGTTTCCTCCCACAATCCAAAGATGTGGGGTAAATTGGCCATGCCAAATTCCCCATAGTGTTCAGGGATGTGTAGGTTAGGTGCAATAATTAGGAGTAAATATTGGAAAATGGTGGGGGGTGGGGGGTGGAAATGGGCCTGGGTGGGTTACTTTTCACAGGGTCAGTGTGGACTTGTTGGGCTGAAGGGCCTGTTTCTACATTGTAAGGATTCTATGATTCTGTGGTACTTGCACCATTGCTAAGCACACATTGGTGCGAGCACATTGCTATCATTGTGTGGTGCACATGAGATGAGCAGTATAAAATTGTTTGAGCTTACTTGCTAGAGTTCATTGAGAGAAACTCTTCATGAAACTCCCTGAAATTGGTGTTTAGCTGATTTTAAAATTCAGCCTCAATCAATTTGGACAGCTATCGGAGATCTTTGTAATATCAGTCAAGATGTAAATTAGGCATATGTTCATTAGATGACTGGCATGACCAGACATGCCTATACTCCTGTTACGGTTGTTTGTGCCAGACTTTCAATCATAGATATTCTTGCAAACTAATATAAAACACAGATGTTTGCTCTTGCGGAGCTTTGTGACAGTGAATATTTTGCTATTTTACCACTACTCCATCTGTAATATTCAGCAACCTTCAGGCAGAAAGTTTTATAAAGACAGGACACTAACTTCTGACCACCAATTGCATGGTATTCTAATTTTATATGGATTAGTATGGTAGATGCTTCAGTGCATATGCAAATATGGATACCTTAGAATTTTTGTTGGATTTAAATTTACCATAAAAGAGAGAAGCAGGATTAGGCAATTCAGCCCATTACGTCTGCTCCAGTATCATATGTTTCTCAACTCCATTCTCCTGCCTTCTCCCCATAACCCTTGATCTTTTCAGACACTTGGCATCTATAACAAATTACACCATGTGGTAATTTATTGTACATACAATAGATTATAAAGAACGATGGGCTGAATTTTCCCAGCCCCTGAACAACATGGGGAATAGCAAGTCAGTTGGGGAAATATGGCAAGAATGGAAAAATTAAATTCTTGATGTTGAGAAAAAAGTCTGATTTTCCAGGCAAACTTTGAACAACTGGGTGAGACTCTTGCCCCTGAGCGGTGAGGGGCTAATTCACATGCATTAATGTCTCATCATTGCCTATCCTAGCCTCATTTATATGCAGGTTACTATTTTCCCTGGCAGTGAAGAGAAACTAGACAGCGATGATTCCCAACATGGAAGTCAGCATAGGTAGCTGGTGGCTGCATCACTTCACCAGACCTCTATCTTCATCAATTTTCCCAACATGGGCAGTGGCCACCTGCATCCTCTCTTCATGGGGCCATACACTAGCCTTAACACATCATCATGACACATTTGGAATTATTACAGTTCAGCACTTCAATACTGCATTTTTGGGCTCACCAACAGCTTACAGTTCAAAGTTGCCACTTTGTGCAAGTGGATAGCCAGACAGCATGTCATGTTTGGCAGCAAAGAACTGTCAAAGCCTATTCAGTTAGGGGGCTGGTGGGTCATCAGTCAGGAAAATTGGTGGCTTGTCCCGAAAGAGTGAATAGGAAGTTCAGAGGGCAAGAAGAATTAATAGTATCAGGTGGGTAGGGTGGCAGGGAGCCATTGAAGGAAGATGCTGCATGTCATATTAAGAGTGATAAACCATAAGCCTGTTGAGGAGTAGATGGAATAAATATGTGGTAGCAGAAAGAAGAGAGGGTCACTTACTCTTGTGGAGCCTAACAGGTCACTAACCATTTTGCGGCATTGTTACACATGCCTTCAGACCTAGCACACTGCACGGTTCCAGTTGACTACTTCGGACCAGGCTGGCAGCTTTTGAAAAATAATATAGCTGGGTTTTAAGTACAGTACCCGGGACGTGAATGTCAGAAGGTCCCAGAAACAGTGAACGTTCTCCGTTGTTGAGTGCAAGATAGCATGACAGTGGTTCTGTGGTCCAAACTTAA
The DNA here is from genome assembly GCF_047496795.1 of Chiloscyllium punctatum. Taxonomy (NCBI): domain Eukaryota; kingdom Metazoa; phylum Chordata; class Chondrichthyes; order Orectolobiformes; family Hemiscylliidae; genus Chiloscyllium; species Chiloscyllium punctatum. Next base: position 58,956,310 of record NC_092747.1, on the reverse strand, counting down.
TGAAGTGAGCAGCGTAAAATTGCATGATAAAAGTTGCTTGGGCTCACAGAGGGAAACCCTTCATGAGACTCCCTGAAATTAACACTTAGCCAAATTTTAGGAAAAATGTTTTAATATCCATAATTATGCATGGCATATAGCATTCAGGTCAATGACCCTCTCTCCATTTGTAATAGGAATAAAAAACATTCATGTGGTATAGCGTATCTGCTCAAACAATTACTTTTGAAACATGACAGGTTCAGCTCGATTCTATTTTAAGATGCATAGCTGTCTTCACCTTATGTTTAATTTTCTCAGCCTGCAATGACATTTGAATCTGTCTGAATATTATTTATTTATTTTATATGGTTTGCTTGGATTAGGGTGATGATTTTTTGTTTAATTTTTATTGTATTTTCAACATATTTCCTTTCTTTATATATTGTTACCATATGTACTCCAGTAATTAATCAGGACTATTTCCTGATTTTTCATGCATTTATCCATTTTCTGTTCATTCTTTCCAACTTTACTATTATATTCGTAAAAAGTTTGTTATTTTTTAAAAAATAATTTATTTTATTTTAAGACTTACAATTTATCATTGATGTCCCTTGTGCACTGGACATGTTGTACTTTCCCTTTGTCTGTTTTCCCCATGACCATCTTTTGCTTTCTGTCTGTACCCTCTTGCTCTCATCTCTTTTTTTCTCCTCTTTCTCATTATTTGCTCTTTTTCCCTTTATTCTCTTTTCTCTTCCCTTGAAAAGAGCCTGAATGAGAATAAAAAAGAATCTGCTCAGATTTGAAATTATTGAAAGCTTTTGGTAGAATTAACATGTGCTTGTAGGTACAGGAATACATTCAGTGGGAGATTGAAGTGGAAAGAATACTACACTCACTTATTTGTATCATCTCTAAGTTATTTAGGCACTTTAACGCAGTTAAGAGAAAATAATTGTCGAGTTCAATTTTGAAAAATGTAGTTGATGTTTTTACATGCCTGATTTGAGAAGGTTGTTAAACCTTTTGTAGCACTGAGTAGCCATATAAATAATATTGGACGTCACACTGACTGGTCACTTCTTATATCTTGAAATTCTTCTTGCACTACATCCATTTTTAGATTTTTCCTCCTGATTCTAAGTAATTCAGTATCAGATGGTATCAGCAATCCAACTAAGAGTAAAGGCTAGTACTTCCCCATTCTCAAAAGTATTATCAGGAGGGTGCCTCAATAGCAAAAAATGTAACATGCAATATAAACATAATCCACAACAGACAGTTCCTGAGGGGAAAAGTCATGACCTGTGCCCTAACCTGACATCACAGTGCTTTACTTCTCCATGTACTATTATTATACTCCAATTGAAAGAGATTTAATTTGATATACTCTTTGAAAAAGTCAGATACCAAAGAAACACAAAGGTTCTAAAAAAATCATAGTCAACCAAACTTAGTGGCATTGTGGACAGTGTAGAAGGTTTTCTAAGATTACAAAGGGATCTTGATCAAATGGGTCAATGGGCTGAGAAATGGCAAATGGAGTTCAATTTGGATAAATGTGAGATTTTGGTACATTTTGGTTGCATTTTGGTACAACAAATAATGGTAGGGCCTTGGGTATTGTTGTAGCACAAAGAGACCCAAGGGTACAGGTAGATAATTCTTTGAAGTTTGTATCACATATAGGCAGAGTGATTACAAAGGTGGTTTGGCACACTTGCCTTCATTGCTGAATTCTTTGAGTATAGGAGTTGGGAAGTCATGCTGAGGTTGTATAGGACATTTGTGAAGCCTCTTCTGGAGTACTGTGTCCAGTTCTGGTCACCTAGTTATAGGAAGGAATGTTACCAAGCTGGAGAAGGTTCAGAAGAGATTTACCAGAATGTTGCTGGGTATGGAAGGTTTGCGTTATAAAGAAAAGCTGGATAGGCTGGGACTTTTCCATTGGAGTGTAGGACGTTGAGAGGTGATCTGATAGAAGTTCATAAAATAATAAGAGGTATAGATACATTTAATGGTAGTCTTTTACTTAGGATGGGGGATTTCAATACAAGGAGGCACATTTTAAGATGAGAGATTAGAGATTTTAAAAAGACATAAGAGGCAAATCTTTTATACAGAGGGTGGTTCATGTGTAGAATGAACTTCCTGAGAAAGTGGAAGATGCAGATACAATTACAATGTTTAACAGACATTTGGATAGATACATGAATAGGAAAGGTTTGGAGGGATATGGGCCAGGAGCAGGCAGGTGAGACTAGTTTAGTTTGGGATTATGTTCAGCATGGACCGATTGTATCAAAGGGTCTGTTTCTGTGTTGTTTGACTCTATGACTCCATGTTATATTATGTTATAAGGCCATATAAGTGAGAAGGAACTGATTTTAACCTGATCTGTTCAGAGACTGCTGATCTTAGACAAAAAGTAGGTGAGATACTGATAGATAACTTTGCAACATTTAGGTTATAAAAGGGAAAATAAGCTAGATACCTAGTGGTCATCCAGTGATTCCTTTTTAAAAGTGTTTATGCTTTATCAAATGAAGGCAGAACTGATTTGCACTAGTCTATTTTACAGTATGGATGCCAAACAGAAAATGGGGGACCACTTTGCAGAATACATCATTTTCTCTGCAAGCAAGAGCCTGAGCTTCTAGTCACTCAACATTTAAAATTTTCCACTCAACAAAAAAAACTGCAAACGCTGGAAATCACAAAATAAAAACAGAAATTGCTGGAAAATCTCAGCATGTCTAGTAGCATCTCTAGAGAGAAAGCAGAGTTAGTGTTTCAGCTCCAGTGACCCTTCCTCAGAACTGATCTTTAATTCTTCACTTTGCTCTGATGCTGACCTCTTTACCTGAGACTTTCTGCAGTGTTTTACTGAAGCTCAATGTAGACTTGAGAGAGTCACTCATCTTTCCATTAGGCACTATACAACCTTCTAGATTGAATGACTTCAACAATTTCATATTATAGACTGAGTCCCTGTTTTGTTTTCTTTTCCTTCGCTTTCCAGGGTTCAGCTTTAGACTTGTGTTCCTCTTGTTTTTGCTTTTGGACGGTAGATCTTCATAGTGTATTTGCAGTTCCTCAACTGATATTTTTTATTTCTTTGTTGATCCCATTATCACTCCCTTTGGTTCTGCACCTCCAATTCTTTTGTTGTTTAATCTCTTCAGTCTTCTGTTCTGTTTCAAACGTTCACTCTTGTTCTTTTCCCAACTCCTTCCCTTTCGCTTAATACCTATTCTAGTTTTAATGTTTCCCAGTTTCAACAAATGGTAATTGATCTTAAATGTTAACTGCTTCTCTCTCCATAGATACTATCTTCCCGAATACTTCCAGGATTTTCCATTTTATTTCAGATTTCAAGTGTTAACAGTATGTTGCTTTTGCATTGGAATAATCTTAGTTGCATTTTGCCTGTTGGTATTTGTAATGGTACTCCTACAAAAGTTGTTTTTCCACTTGGTTTCACCTAATCATTTAACACATAGTACAAAAACACTGGAGTAAAGATTATTGCTGAAATTCAATGGAATACAGATTATCACTGGGAACTTTACCCCATGTGCCATCAACATTTTCTAACCAATACCAGTATTTTCCTAATCACTGCAGAAATTGTATTTTGAATTTAGTTCATATTTTTCTGCAATAATAGTATCCAATACAGAATAAGACACCCCATAATGATGAACTATTATGGATGGTGTATAATTGAACCTGAAGCCCTCCTGAAGAAGGGCTCATGCCCGAAACGTCGATTCTCCTGCTCCTTGGATGCTGCCTGACCTGCTGCGCCTTTCCAGCAATACATTTTCAGCTATAATTGAACCACCAGGTCAGACGGTCTTGGTTTCAATTATTGTGCTGAATGAATTAGGCAATTCCAGTTGTAGTGGAAATTGGGAACCAAAAGCTAATTAATTCCCATAGTGCCCATCCAGTTCGTGTGAATGTGAACCCCTAAAACAACTCCCAATATACAGCCAAATAGTAAATTTATCAACAAACACGCTCAGGGACACTAAATGAATAAATGATTGTTATGAAAATTGTAAATCAATCACAGTAATATTGCAGGAGGTGCCTTCTTAAGAATGGGTTGAATCCCATTTTGGGGAGAATGCAGTTTCGCTTGTCTTCAATTGAATTCTAACTACGTTGAAAAACACCTGAAGCTGAATATGAAAAGTATTCAATTTCAACATCAAAACTCTTATTTTGAAATGAACACACATGCAGTTCCCTGTACCCACTTTTTTGGAGGCTGTTCAACTTAGTCACCAATGTGTTAAACCTTGTGGGCATAAAATATTGTACATGGTAATGCTCTTTCCTCTGAGTCATAAAGTTCAGGATTCAAGTTTCACACGAGGATTTTAGCACACAATTCGAAGCTGACACTTCGATGCAGTACTGAGGGAAAGTTGCACTGCTAGGGTACAGTCTTTCCGTTGGTTTGTTTAGCTGATGTCTCACTTAGTTACTTAGATTTATACAAAAGATCGCGTGACACAGCTTTAGCAATCAAGGGAATTATGCCAAATGACTTGATCAATATTTATTTCTGAACCAAATTCACAATAACAGTGTGGATATACTCACATTGCTGTTTGTGGGGCTTTGTTGGTCACAAATTAATTGTCTCCTTTCCCAGTTGTGATTAAAGTTCATAAATATTTCAACAGCTGTAAAACGTTCTGAGATTTTCGGTGGAAATCCCTATACAAACGTAAATCTTTCATTCTTCAGAAGGTCAGTGTATTTTTTAAATAAAGTATTTTGGTACACCAAAGTAGGTGACGCCTCACCCACCCACGTACTTAAAAGATCGTTTACTTCAACGTAAGCTCCAGGTGAAATTTTCATATTCTCAATTTCGTATGGGCGCCAGCATCTTTTTGGTTGCAGCACTGGGCATGCAATTTAGCTACAGCATTTTAATATACTTTTTATAAAAGGTCGGTCGGCTTTCGCACCATCTTTGACGTGCAGTTTGTTACATTTATCGATGGCTCAGTTGCAGCTCGTCGAACACATATTACAGCCAGTTGCAAAATTTAATGCCTGATATTTAATGAAATATTTTTGTATAACTTGTTACTATGAAACAGAGTGCTTTTAAATGCATTTTCGGTGGACGATCACAGAATGCAACTTCCCCATGGCTTTCAAGGATTGATCGCAGCTCCTCATTGTACAACGCAATTACTTAATAATTATCTGCTGCATGAAACAATTCCAACCGCTATATGTGTTGAATCTTGGAGAACATGTTTCTTGTAGCTGTTTTCATCTTGACATTTGTAGAAATGCTGGTTTCATCGATTTTTCATTTTATTTGTCAGTTTCACCTACATCAGTGACTTGTGATCGATAGTCTTACCTTAATATAAGGAGCCGGCCAATAGTTTTAATAAAAGCTTCGACTGTCAAACATAACGCGAAAAGATGTAAACGCATCCCAGCCTTGAATTTGTTGTTATTGGCGCTAATAAATATACGCTGTGTGTATTGGCTGCTAAAACTTAAAAAAAGTTTTAGTTCTCATTTTAGAATTCAAAAATATCCCTTACGTTCTCTTCTGTATGGGCGGTATAAAAACACACGTTTTACAGTTCAAACAATGACCTGCAATCTTCGCTTTTCAGTTTCCGATTTCAGTTAACAGACGTTCCCTAAAATTCTGCACATGGCACCGTGAAGGAAATTAACGATATAAAGATTTTACAGCAAGCAGTAAGGAGGCCCTTCGTGAAATGAAATTGCACTTAATGTCTATATTGTCGATTGTCTTTGTCCCATATTTCATGCAGTCCATTACAATGTGTTAAACCACCTCGTTAAACCACAATTGTCAGTTTCCACATTTTCTTTTGTCGAAAGGTTTTATGAAAACACCTCTTAAAGATTTGTGCTTTGCAATTGCGTGACACCGATGCGCGACCCAGGTTACAAGATGCTCATGTTATTGTGCATGTGTTTTTCTCCGATGTTTACATTTTACGGAATAATTAACCTGACGAACTCCTATTTTACTTGTCCAAACATTGCTTCTTAGATCCCTGTTACAAATCCGAGCCTGTGTTCTCATTAAATGCACCGGAAACTTTGGTGAACTGTTTTTTTTCTCATTCCTCACCACACCCCTTTATGAATATGAATGACCTTTTTGTCTGGCTTTGCGGACACCCCCCTCCTGCTCGGCAGTGTTGTCGGCTGTGGGGACAGACCGGCATGTTACCCAGAAGCCAAAAGCTTGCGTGTTTTCCGCTGGTGTTTGACGCGTTGCAAGAGTTTCACAGCGTGCGCGAGTGCGCGCACACCTCACAGCCAAGGCTCGTGCACGCGCTCCGAACATAACAGAGACAGAGCCTGTCTTTGTTTCCCCCGGAATCATTAACACGCTGAAAGCCTGCAGTAAGCAGAGGCTGAAAACCTGGCACTGAATGAATAAACACACAGCTTGTTGGATAGAGCCGGCGGCACCTAGGCGCCTGCGCCGATTCTGCTTTTGGGGGAGCGCGCCCAGCGGCGGTGTGCGAGCCCGACCACGCGCGTCCCCCAAACTCCGGCCGGTTGGCCGGCCGCGTGCCTCTCGGGGCGGGGCGGAGCGGAGTCTCGCTCTCGAAGCGAGTGTGAGTCAGTGAGTGAGACAGTGAGAGAGAGAGAGAGTCCGGGCGGTTTCCTGTGTTTGTGTGGCTCAGGGAGGGGGGAGAGCTGGGAGCTGTAGCTACTGCCACTTGATCATGGCATAAAGAAGAGGAGGAAGCAACTTCCCAAAGCTCGTATGCAACCCTAAATGCACGAATCCCACCCGACAAGGACAGTAAAGAAGAAAAATTCAGACAAATTTAACGAAAATGGCGAACGACTCTCCTGCTAAAAGTCTAGTGGAGATAGATCTCTCCTCTTTGCGGGTGAGTGTAGGCTTGGTTTTGAAGGAGAGAAGGAAAACAGTTTATATAAAGACAATGCGAACTCTACACGCAAGCGGATGCAATTGTTCAAGCCTTCAGGAGAATTCACACAGAAAAGTGAAGTCGTGTGAAAATCAGTTAGTTGTCAGGATTTTCTTTTTGTAGTTAGGTTTTGATGGGGAGAACAGGGGTAGTTGAGAGCTTTCTTTGTTTGTGCATGTATTGGCATGTGCCTGGAAATAGGGCGCAACAGCTGCATTTCACCATGATCCGGCTAGATCAGATTTGGGATTTGTAATATAATTACGTTTATTTCAAAATTTCTTTTCAGGACCCAGCGGGCATATTTGAATTGGTTGAAGTCGTCGGAAACGGTACATATGGGCAAGTGTACAAGGTTTGTGTAATTTCTTTAATTTCTATGTCTCATAACAAAGCTAATGTCCAATGTGTGTAACCACATTTATTCCAACAGAATCAGATTTTATAAACGGTGTACTCTAGATCCTGATTTTTCAATGTTGCAGTTTTAAGGATTGATTAGGTTTTAGCTGGCAATGACTCCGACTTCAGGGTGATAAAGCTACAGGCGAACACAGGAAAAGCTCAAAATGACTATGAACCGAATTTGAAGTGTGAAATTCCTAAATCCTGTCACAACAGGGCTGAGATGTTGTTGGTTGCACGTAATTTAAAGCGAACTCTCAGACCAATCCGATCAACATGTTCACAAGGAATTTTGAATTCAGGCATCAGTGGAGAGTGGAGAGTTCCCAGACAAGAGGTAATTGGCTTCATTTCTTCCTAAGTTCCGAGTGTGGTACCTGATGTGGTTAAGTTCAGTCATCTTTTATCCTGTTAATTCCTGCAAACGACAAGGGTTCTCACTACATCTACTGTATGCTTATGTTGATCGGGGTGTACCAGCCAGCTGGATCACTCGAAACGAGAAAGCCTTTGTTGATCATCCATGCTTGCAGCAATTACTTCACTCTATTGGGTCACTGCCACGACAGCTCAAGCTGTAAGTGGGGTGCACCAAATATTTTTAATGTTTGCCTGAATACTAGCATATTTTATGGTAAAACATAATTTAGACATTTTAGCCATTCAATCAAAGTCAGGTAAGGTAAAATTCACAGGAAATGAGAATAAGGAAGGGGAGTAAAGCAATGAGGGGTTTATTAAAGCTTCTTGTTTAATGCTAATCAGATTCATGGTGCCCAAACTTAATGCCAAATCTGATGTGAAACGATTATTGCATTGACCTGTTTGAGTGAAAAGGTGGCTTTGTTTTGATCTTTTTTTGCACAACAGTTTTTTGTTTGAAATTTAAAAGGTTTTATTTTGGTTGTATTGGATGTCAAGGCAACTTTTGGTATCCATTTCTATTCAGAAGTGTACATGGCAAATATCCTCAATGAACTTAAAGCAGTTTTTGTTTAGCATTTCCAAGGAGATCTTTCATTTATTGGCTTTATGCTGAATTGGCTTTATGGTCAGAAAACACATTTTGGGAGGATTTCTCAACAATAACACTATTTTGCATGTCTAAACTTGTGTGTTGCATCACAACTTTTACATTTTCATTTCTTTGTGTTTTTTACAACATATTTTATATGACTTTAAATTTTTGGCATGATTGTGACAGACTAAAAGCAAATGTCCTTAAGTATGTTTTGCAGTATCTTCATGTTTAATTGTGTTACAAGTTACAGGTGATCAATGGAATTTGTAGTGCTCATCAAAAGCTGAAATGATAAATGACACACCCTGTGTATTATGTCAAGCCAACGCGCAAGCCAAATTTTAGAAGTGCTGCGATGACTTAAAGGTGCCTAAATAAATAAATAAATTAATTATATTTCACCCTATATTACATTTCTCATGACATGCTTATTGAATTCACTTCAATTCATTTTGTTTTCACCCAATCTACGTATGTGTTGATTGAGACTTTGGAGCACAGTGATTGAGCTTTTAAGTTTTGTCTTTTAAATATTTTCTTTATTCTGAAGCAATTGACTTCTGGTGTCTGGTTTCATGATTGACGACAGTCACATAATACCTCAAATTTGAACCTGCCAATAGTCAATGTTATGTGAAGGCCATCTCAGCAGAGTCTGACCGCAGTCCTTGCCTATTGCCACATGTACTTTGAAGAGGACATCACTGAAGAGGAGCAGTATCAACAACACTCCAAGTACAGAGTTGGTGGATTCAGCTATAAAACCCAGGCCTATTTTGAGGCTGGAAGTTCGAATTTGAAGCCTTATTCATCACTGGACAGTCTCTCACTGGCCACACTGGACAGTCTCTCTGTATTTGTTCAAGATGCACAATTGCTTCAGGTACTAAATTCATGCTGGAAATGCCTAGGAGTGATCAACTTCCACTGGAAAAATATTCCCCTTGGCTTTTGTGCTGGATACAGGAAGACATATTCAGTGTAAAAGTGCATGAGAGTTTTGTACCATGATTCTAGGCATCCAATTTAAAACTTTTTTTTTTACATTTGTCTGCTTTTTAAGTTTTTGCACTTCATCAAGATATTGTTTATCTTTTAACACATTAGCATTTTGAGCATAGCATATTTTTATCAGCCTCTGTCCAAAATAGAGATTTATGTGTTTTTGTTTAAATTAAAATGTCTTCTATGGGGGCAGGGAGAAGAATTTTGTGCCTTTTGTTTAAACATGATACTACTTATTACATTTAATTTAATTGACAGTTGTATATTTGGTAGACTAATGAAAAACGTAATGTAATGTATCTTGTTTTGCTTATGCTACCTATAATTTTCAGTTATTAAATCAGCATTATATATGGTTGCAGCTTTTGTTGTGGAGTACTGAAAAGGGCATAAATGATAATTGAGAACAGTATTCTGCCAGACATGAAAGGGCATGACAGATATGCTCATTCAGATTTTTTTTAACCAGTGTGTTGAGTCATTACATAATGTTATAATATTTAGGAAATGCTCCAATTTTAAGTTGTAAGGAGGATGCAATTATATCTGTATTTAATGTGTGTGTGTGTGTGTGTATATATATATATATATATATATATATATATAATATATATATATTTTCAGATTTCAAATAAGTGTAGTATAAACAAAATCAGCTTCAAAGGACGGAGAGTTACTTCAGTTGTTGGACTTAATGCTACCAGTCTAACTTGTTTCCATGTACTAACTGCTATGAGTATGGCATGAAGCAATTCAGTTTCCAATGTAACTAAATGTTTATTTTTAAAAATTAGGCATTTAAGCAAGTTAAATAAATAATACCGGGATTAAAGAAAAAACAATCAAGTTACAGAAGGAATGTGATGTCAGAAGTGTGCTTGCTCTTGCTTGGTTCCTTCATACATACAAACTGCATAAGTATGCAACTAACCATTGATCTGTTGTGGCATCCAATGGATAGTCAAAACCAAGTGTAGTTTCAGGTCAAATTGATTTAGAGTGTGGGATTATTAGATCAGGACACAGACACTAGTCAATCCCTGTTTTAAATTTATGCAGTTTCTTTATGTTTATATAATTTTAGCAAAGGTTATACTATCTTAAACAGAAAAATAGGGTTAGCTGCACCACAGGAGTGTTTTTATAGCATAGGCTATATTAACTAGCAAATGTAACATTGAAATGCTTCAAAGAGGATGGTTTAATTGCACAATTATGAAGCGAATACATTGTAAATGTGGACATTGTGCATGTTGATGAATATATAGCAAGAAATATGTTTTTATAAATAGGAAGTGAACAGAGATATAATATGTATAATTTAAAAATGTTAATAGATATGATAAGCAATAAAACATGAGATATAAACCGAATTGGCCATTCTGTTATTAGATAGACTGATGTACCTCAACTTCCTTTGCCTACTTCTGTTCTATTCACCTTGATCCATTTGACGAACCAATTGCAGTCATAAAAGATTCAATTGACCTAGCAAACAGTGTTTTAGGGGAGCCAATTCTAGATTTTCTATTATCTTTTGAGTGGAAACAAGTCAGCAGATACTTCACCTGATGAAGGGGCAATGGTTCGAAAGCTTGTGATTTCAAATAAGCCTGTTGGACTGTAACCTGGTGTTGTCTAATGATGTAGATCAGATTTTATATTGTGCAGCTGCCACACATTTGAGCTACAGATTTACAGTGATTAGATAAGTTTCATTTTTAATATTGGATGCTAGTAAAAGATATGCTTTTTAGGATTCAATTTCACAACTATAGCTACCATTGTACAAAAGCAGTGAAGTCAAGTGATGCAGTGGTAGTATCCCTACCTCTGAGGCAGGAGGCCTGGGTTCAAGTCCCACCAGCTCCAGAGGTGTGTAATAACATCTCTGAACAGATTTTCTAAATAGGCAACAACTGCCTGTTTACTTCCTCCAGCCTCGCTATCCGAGACTCCAGACACTCCTTCCAGGTGAAGCAGTGATTTACTTACACTTCATCCATCTAATGTAAAGTTTTTGCTGCTCGTAATCTGGTTTCCTGTACATGACAAAGACAAAACGCAAACTGAGTGACCATTTTGCAGAACACACATTCTGACCGCAAAACTGGCCCCGAGCTTTCAGTTGCTTGCAGTTCAACATGCAACGGTTTTCTCTGGCCAACATTTCTGCCTTTGGCCTGCTGCAGTGCTCCAGCAAATCTGTGGAGGAAGGAAGAACAGCATTTATTTTCTGCTTAGGGACCAAGTGTTGTTTGGGTCCTTGGGTATGGCAGAATTAAGGGCCTGTTTTAGAGTGTTACTGCAGTGGCAGCTGGGAGACAGGAGAAAATCTTTCACCTTGCGATCATTGTATATGGGGAAACCTAATGTTGCATGCAACTAAGAGTTGCACTTTAGCTATGACCCTGAGTGCTCTCTTCCATCAGTTCTACTTCTGCCTCATGCAGCATGATCCATCTCTGCCCCGTCTTAGCATATCTGTTGAAACTTTCACCCAAGCTTTTGTTACCTGCCAGTTCTGACTATTCAGTTCTCATGGGTCATTCGTCTGTCCTGTGTAAAGCTGATTTTTTCCAAAGTCTGTCGCCTGTTTCCTGTCTCAATATGTCTTGTGAAATCATCAACCCTTGTAAATGATGCCCTCCCTTGTTCAGCAGCATTATGATATTTTTAAAATTGAGATTATGTACAAATTCTTGCTTGGTCTTCTCCCAACTCTGTAATCACCAGCATTTCTACTCTGATCTCCAGCATCTGCAATCCTCATTTTCTCCTAGCATTTCTAACAATGTCCAAGAACTCTGATCCTCCAATTTTGTTGATTTGTTTATGCTCAATTTCCTTTATCTTGCTTTTGGCTACCTTGCCTTCAATAGTTAATATCCTAAGATCTGGAATTCTTTCCTTAAGTTTCTGTTCCTGTTCCCCTCTTGTTCGTTAAGACATCCTTTAAATCTTACCATCTTAACTAAGCTTTTGGTCATTTGTATGTTTATCTGCTTATGAGATTTATTGTCAAGTATTGTTTTATAGTGCTTCTGAATCCTCCTGGAATGTTTTGCTACTTTGTAATGCTATATAAATGCAAGCCATTGAAACTATGTTCCCTGTGTGCAAAACAATTTACAAGAATCTGGTCCAGAATGTGTTGGGTGCTAACTTTATAGTTTTAAAGTGATCCGAATCTGGTTATTTGATCTCAAGGTGATTTTCTCTTTTAAAAATAGGCATAGGCCTGGAAATAAATTCAGGGTCCCAGTTTAGGATGTAGTATGTGTGATCTAGCTAGTTAATGCAAGTCAGTTTACAGAAGCAAATAACCTTTTTTTTACTTGATATTTTTAATTCAATTTGGAGACTGACAGTTTTGGAACTGTGCATGCTCATGTGATAATTGAAAACAAAATTGTAGAAACATTTTGAGTGAAGGAATAATGGAAACATTTTATAGAAATTTTCAATGTTTAAATAATTAAGATGCTGAAATAGTGATGACATTTGTAATTTATTTGCAAAATATTGTAGCATTGTATAATTTTAATTGTTCACTCCAACTTCATGTCTCCAATGTGCTACTTGAAAGTTGAGCTTTTCATGTTTTTTGAGCTGCATATGATATTGGATTTTTGAAGTACCAAAGGAGTCCAGCAGTCTGACATTTTTATTGTAAAACATAAAGGAAGAGTGCAAGCTGATACAATAAGGCAACAGTATTTACAATAAGGTAATTTTTTATTTATTCAATTTGTGTAGAAATAATAGTCAAGTTTAAAAAAAACTGACTTTCCATTTTATGCCAATTCCTAAATGGCTACTTTTATTTGCTCGAAAACTGAAGGGCAAACAATTATCTGGATGTAAATGAGGAATAGTAGCAATTTTCACCATGTCCTTGAGTTTAGAGTTAGTATTGCTATGTCTTGAAGGAAGTGTATTTTTATCTGTACTAACCACAATATTACGTTGGAAATCTTTGTCTCTGCGTTTTGTTTGTGGAAATGCAGCCTATACTGTTTGTGTTGATGTTGTGTTGCTCCTCTATGGGAGACATGTGAGCTAAACTATCAACTGATACAGACAAAAGTAATACATTTTAAAGATGTGAGTGTGAAATCGTTCCTGTTCATTCTGGTGTCTGTAAGCACTTGAATATCACTTTAAATCATATTAAGCTCAAAACTAGTGTTACACACCTTTGATAAGGTGCCACACGGGAGGCTGCTGAGCAAGGTGAGGGCCCATGGTGTTCGAGGTGAGCTGCTGGGATGGATTGAGGATTGGCTGTCTAACAGAAGGCAGAGAGTTGGGATAAAAGGTTCTTTTTCAGAATGGCAGCCGGTGACGAGCGGTGTCCCGCAGGGTTCGGTGCTGGGGCCACAGCTGTTCGCATTATATATTAATGATTTGGATGAGGGAACCGGGGGCATTCTAGCGAAGTTTGCCGACGATACGAAGTTAGGTGGACAGGCAGGTAGTACTGAGGAAGTGGGGAGGCTACAGAAGGATCTAGACAGGTTGGGAGAGTGGTCCAGGAAATGGCTGATAAAATTTAACGTGAGCAAGTGCGAGGTCTTGCACTTTGGCAAAAAGAATAAAAGCATGGACTACTTTCTAAACGGTGAGAAAATTAATAAAGCCAAAGCACAAAGGGATCTGGGAGTGCTAGTCGAGGATTCTCTAAAGGTAAACATGCAGGTTGAGTCTGTGATTAAGAAAGCGAATGCAATGTTGTCTCTTATCTCAAGAGGGTTGGAATATAAAAGCAGAGATGTACTACTAAGACTTTATAAAGCTCTGGTTAGGCCCCATTTGGAGTACTGTGTCCAGTTTTGGTCCCCACACCTCAGGAAGGACATACTGGCACTGGAACGTGTCCAGCGGAGATTCACACGGATGATCCCTGGAATGACCGGTCTAGCATATGAGGAACGGCTGAGGATACTGGGATTGTATTCGTTGGAGTTTAGAAGATTAAGGGGAGATCTAATAGAGACGTACAAAATAATACATGGCTTTGAAAAGGTGGATGCTAGAAAATTGTTTCTGTTAGGCGAGGAGACTAGGACCCGTGGACACAGCCTTAGAATTAGAGGGGGTCATTTCAGAACGGAAATGCGGAGACATTTCTTCAGCCAGAGAGTGGTGGGCCTGTGGAATTCATTGCCACGGAGTGCAGTGGAAGCCGGGACGCTAAATGTCTTCAAGGCCGAGATTGATAGGTTCTTGTTGTCTAGAGAAATTAAGGGCTACGGGGAGAGTGCTGGCAAGTGGGGCTGAAATGCGCATCAGCCATGATTGAATGGCGGAGTGGACTCAATGGGCCAAATGGCCTTACTTCCACTCCTATGTCTTATGGTCTTATGGTCTTAAAACCCAAATATTAGTTAATACTGGAAAAATCTGAAAAGTAATGTTCAAAATTCTTGGGTTGTTTAAAAATTTGTGTAGTTTATGTAACCTATGTTGTGTATTGTAAGTGGTGTACAAGGGTTCCTGCGCAACGTATGTTTTCATAAAAATGTTACTGAGCAGTGTGAAAATCTATTGTTTTAACGAGTTTTTAAAATGGAATACAATGCAAGAGTGAGAATGCAAAGTTTAAATCCAGTTCAGTTGGAGAGTATTTAAAATGAGACTTTCAATTATAGGCATTACAAAATTAATATGATACATATTAGTAAATTAGTAAGTATTATTTTATTGAGTTTGGATTTTGAGCTAGTGTCTGTGTGTACGAAGGGGTTTAGTTATTAAATTAGATTAGATTCCCTACAGTGTGGAAACTGGCTCTTCTGTCCAACAAGTCCACACCGACCCTCTGATGAGTAACCCATCCAGACCCATGCACTATCCAGACCCATCTGACTAATGCACCTAACACTATGGGCAATTTAGCATGGGCAATTTAGCATGGCCAATTCACCTGACCTGCATATCTTTGGACTGGGGAGGAAACCCACGCAGACACTGGGAGAATGTGCAAATTCCACACAGACAATCACGCAAGGCTGGAATCAAACCTGGGACCCTGGTGCTGTGAGGCAGCAGTGCTAACCACTGAGCCACCGTGCTGCCATGGTTATTAACTTGTCAGTCTTTTAGGAGTCAAAATTTTAAACCAGTATGTATTAGAGAGCTGGTGACTGAAGCCTTCATGGAGTGAAAATGGGAATTTGTCTATGTTGTGAAAAGGTTTGGTTGGAGAGGTTTTTCTTTGGAAGGTTTTTCTTTGGAAGAATTGATTTGTACTTTGGAATACATTTGGGGCAGTTTGCATAAGATATTGCTGAGATCAGATGTAAGGATGGTGTCCCCTGGAAAAGGAGTTAATTCAGAAATGTTGGCAAATACATTATGTCAGTGTGAAGTTTTTAGTTTCAAAATTCCAGACCAGAAATGTTTGGTTGGAACTGTGAAGGGGCTATTTCAAGCTCAGAAAACTTTAAATTTGATAGTGGGAATAATTTAAGGAAGAGGATTAACATCAGGGCTGGGAAGTGGGAAAGAAATTGTCAAACTTACAAGTGTGAAAGGGAATGCTGTCTCTTGTATTTGAGCACTGTAAAAGGATAGTATTGGGAATAGCTGGAATTGTATTGTACTATGTGTTTTGAAATCTTACAGTTTGTTATTATTAAATAGCTTGGTTTATTTGATTTTATCTTAATTGCTTTTGTATCATAAATGTCTTTGTAATGTTGCAGATTTGGTTTTAACATGCTAAATGTTTCAGTGAAAGATCACCATACCATCAAACTAGCTTTCAGTTGAAGATCTGACCTGTCCAAGTTGTCTCACTGTCTATTGGTATCATAACAATAGAAATATATATTTATAATGTGAGATCAGGCCGTGCAGTCCAAGTAATCTATCAGTGTTTACCATCCATGAGCAACAATTCTCATCATATTTTTGCATCTTATTTTCATATCCCTCCAGCACAGATTGCAATTTCAGATATTAACCTTTTAGACTATATTGAGAACTGAAAAATGATCAGTCGAACTTAGTGGTTGCCCTATGTGGGCAAAGTCATTGTGGCGATTACCTTTTTTAGAAATGACTATAAATTGGATTTTTCATTCTTTGTCTGGCATGCTATTATGATTTGTGTTTTTTTTACTTGACTGATTTTATAGCAAAGGAAACTCTTATATTTTAAGGAATGAGAAACCACAAACTGTTAACACAAACATGTAGTGTAAAGTGCCAGAGGTTTGAATTATTTTTTACCCTGCTTCATGCCAAGTTATTTGGCACATTGGCACATCTGGGAACATGAAGTATTTTGGGGTTTCCATTGAATAGGATGTGAAAGGGAAGTTGTGTCTAACAAATTTGTTAGTTCTTTTGAGGATGCACCATCTCGAGTCAATAAAGGAATACCAGTAGTTAGTGTATTGGATATGCAAAAGGCATTGAAGAAGATACCTTATGCAATATAAGAACTCATGGTCTTGGGTGTAGTACATTAGCATGACTGGAGGATTAGCTAAATAGTAGGAAACAGGATAAATCAACCATTTTCAGGCTGGCAGACTCATTGGTGGAGTGCCACAGATTTCAGTGCTAGGTACGTTTTAAAAAAATTACCTACACTAATAATTAGTTCAATGGGCTTGTGTACGTAGCCATATTTTTTGACAATGGAAAAATAGATAAGAAGTTCTGAGGAGGATGAAACGAGTCTGGAAAGGAACATAGATTGGTTCAATGAATGGGCAAAAAGCTGGTAGAGAAGTAGAATGTGGAAAAATGTCTGGTTACCCACTTTGGCAGTAAGAATGGAAAGACAGGATACAACTTGAATGGAAGAGACTACACAATGTTGCAGTATAGGGGACTTGGTGACTTTGTACATGTATCGTAGAGTTTGCATTCAGTAACTTGTTAATGTTAAACGGAATATTGACCTTTTCTCATAGGGAGATCTTGCTACAACCACACAGGGGCATTGGGGCGATATCGTGGGCGGCATGGTGGCACAGTGGTTAGCACTGCTGCCTCACAGCGCCAGAGACCCGGGTTCAATTCCCGCCTCAGGCGACTGACTGTGTGGAGTTTGCACATTCTCCCCGTGTCTGCGTGGGTTTCCTCCGGGTGCTCCGGTTTCCTCCCACAGTCCAAAGATGTGCAGGGCAGGTGAATTGGCCATGCTAAATTGTCCGTAGCGTTAGGTAAGGGGTAGATGCAGGGGTATGGGTGGGTTGCGCTTCGGCGGGGCGGTGTGGACTTGTTGGGCCGAAGGGCCTGTTTCCACACTGTAAGTAATCTAATCTAATCTAATCTAATCACTGAGAGAATAGTTTTAACCTTCTGACTTGAGAGAGATTTGCTCTGGAACTGGTTCACCGATACACTGTACTAATTCCTGGAATGAAGGTTTGGCTTGTGACAAGAGTCTGAGCAAGTTGATCCTGTATACATTTGAATTTAGAAGATTAAGAAGTGATTTTATTGGAATACACGATTCTGAGATGGCTTGATAGGGTTGATGCTGGGAATGTATTTCGAGAATGAGGAACCACCATTTTAAAGAAAAGATGTCTTCCGTTTAAGGCACAAATGTGGAGAATTTTTTTAAGGGTCATTTATTCTTTAGAATTCTTTTTCCTGCAGAAATCAGTGAAGTTTGGGTTATTGAATGTATTTGTAGTTGAATCTGACAAATTTTTAATCTACACTACAGTTGAGGGTTTTCAGGGTGGGCAGGAGAGTGGAGTTAAGGCCCAGTTTATTGGTAGATGGTGCAGACTCAAGACACCTCTGCCTCCTCATTTGTTATCTTTTATCATCCCAATTTAGGGCTTCATTTGGCCTTTGTAGGTTATCTCTGGGAAGGAAGAGATCAACCAATTTGATGTTAATATTAAATTGAATTTACTGTGAATGTAGCAAAAGTGAGTACTGCAGACACTGGAGATCAGAGTCGAGAGTGTGTTTCTGGAAAAGCAGAGCAGCATCCGAGGAGCAGGAGAATCGATGTTTTGGGCATAAGCCCTTCATCAGGAATCCTTGTGGGCCTGGCGTATTGAGAGGTAAATGGGAGGGGTGTGGGGTTGTGGGGAAGTTAGCCACCCACCCCTCCCATTTATTTCTCAGCCCCCCCCCCCCCCCCCCCGGCCCGCAAGCCTCATTCCTGATGATGGGCTTATGCCCGAAACGTCGATTTTCCTGCTCCTTGGATGCTGCCTGACCTGCTGTGCTTTGCCAACACCACACTCTGAACTCTTTACTGTGAATGCAGCATATATTAGGAATTCTCTGTTTTAAAGAAGAACTTTTAAGACATCATGCCATTCTTCTCACCACTTATTACATAATATTTGTCCAATATGAATTTAATGTATATTTACTTAGGGTACTGTTAATCTCAATAGTCTTAGGCACATGAGAATATTACTAATTTACAATGAATTTTTAAAACATCAGCTAGTAAAACATTTTTGCTAGTAATCAGTATGTTGTATTCAGTTTTTGGTAAATTTGCACCTCTGAGACATTTCATGTTTTTACCTTAATGTGTTTACCCACAAAATACTATTTAACACCTACTGAGTGGGTAGAGTGATTTACTGGCAGTTGTTTCAGATCACAGGGGATGGTATCATTTTTCCATTTAAAAAATATATGTTGGAGGGCACTTGGTGGGGATTAATAATTCTGTTGACATTAGATCATTGGACTTGAATGCTGGAACCAGTGATGGCAGGAATCCAGCAGTGGAGCTGATGTTGGTGCTTACAGTCTGTTCCTGCTAGATGGTAATGTTTTCCTCATTGTCATCATGGTGAAATTAATGTTTATCTATGTAACACAAGTTATTCACCAATGTATGTTTACCCAGCACAACTCCTTGTGAAAATGTATATGAATACAGGTCTGTATTGTTAAATACTTGGAAATCATGGACTGCAAATTGATTGTTGATTGTTTTCCAATTTGGGTAAATTGTCAAGTTAAGTGGAATCAAATCTAATGGCACGGTGCTCCATTATTTTGGAAAATTTTAAGGCAATAGATAAACTTGAATAATGGTTAAGTAGCTGAGTATGTACCCAATGGCTTAAAGGTAATGCCTGTGTCTGAATCATAAAAAGCAAGAGGTTTCCTGGTTTGATTTCTGGCTCGTGGTAAAAAGCTTTGTTCAGATTGAGCAATAGCAAGAATGCTGCAGTTCATTGCTACTGGTAACCTCGTGTTCCTGCTCCTAGTATGAAGACTCTCAGCTGGAAGTATGTAGGTGCAGATTTGTGACAAAGGCGTGATTTGGGCATTGTTGTGAGACCAGATAGTGAGTGCTGGCATACCATCTAATTTCATGCAAAAAAATTGGGTGAATCACCTGTTTATAGTTTGAGGAGGAGTAAGCAAGTCGGTTGATAACGAAAGTAATTAGAGCAACTCAAATAAATTATTTTGAAATTCTAAAGGAAATTATTGAACAATAATGGTTAAACTTTAGCTGCCATTTTCTGCTGGTTTGTTAGCTGTACAGTTTTAGGATCAGGCTGTCCAGCTAAGTGAGTAGCACAAATAAACATTTTTCCGTAGCATGCTTAGTATTTGTTTTCAGTGTTTCCTATACTTGTGCCAGAAACCCATAAGTTGACATGTAAAATAAATGAAGCAATCTGATCTTGCTATTTTTGGAACAGGCCAATTGCAGTGATGGTGATGAAGTCTTGGTTGATGGTTGTCCAATATAATTTCAAGTGTACAACGATGTTTCTTGCATGACTATTTTGTGCTTTCCTGATCCAGTATCAGGAACTGTGCTGAATAGAGTTTAATGAGATATGATTGCCCAAATCTTTGCTTGATTTGAGGCTAAAGTATTTACTGGTTGATGATTGAATACGGTATAGGTTTGCCTTGTGAAAACCACAATGTATTGACCATCCTTGAAAGTGTTACTGAGCTATCCCCTTGAAACAATGCAATTGATGTGATCTAGATATGGCCACAGTGCTATTAAGGAGAGTGATCTAGAGTTTTAGCCTAGCGATTATGGTGTTTTGTTAATTCAAAGTCAGAATGGTATGTGACTTGGAAAGAACTTGCAGATGGTGTTTTTTGATGCTTCTACTTCCTTTGTTGATCTTGTGTTTGGAAGGTACTGACAAAAGAGCCTTGCTGTAGTGTATCCTTTTAAGCAGTTGTGGATACAGTGCATTGAAAGTGCATGCATGTTTAACTTGGTGATGCCTCATCCTGGATCATTATTGAGCTTTTTGAGTAGTCTAATCTGGAATACTTTAACGTAGTCCAACTTGTACTTGGAGATGGTGGGAATGCTTTGATAAGTTGATTACTGCAGAATTTCACTTTTATTAGACTATTTGGAAGACTGGTGGATGAAGAATGTAGTGTAAGACCAAAGTCCGTGTCAGGTCAGATTCTTTTTACGTGACAAGTTTTCCACCCTGAGGGATATTTGTGAATGACATGGATTTTTATAGCATGAGCCATAATGGAATTTGTATTTGGAGATCATTGCTATAATTTTTAAAAGGATTACATCGTTGGGAATACTCCAAATATATCAAGTGCACTGGAGCATAAGAGGTTGAGAGATGACCATATAAAGGTTTTATAAAATCATGAGGGGTATACATAAGGTTAATTGTAGATCTCTTTTCCCTCAGATTTCAAGACTGAGAGCATATTTTTAAGGTGGGAGGGGAGAGATTTTAAAAAAAAGAAGGGCAAATCGTTTACACAGAGGGTGGTTTACATGTGGAATTAACTTCCTGAGGAAGTGATCGATGCGGTCACAGTTGCAATGTTTTAAAAGACATTTGGATAACTACAGGAAAGGTTTGAAGGAATATGGGCCAGGAGTAGATGAGTGGGACGAGTTTAGTTTGGGATTATGTTCGGCATGGATAGTTGGACTGAAGGGAACGTTTCCATGTTGTATGACTCCATGACCTTGGATGTAGTTTGGCATATTATATGAAATATATTTTACATTTTTAATATTATTACCATGTTCCAATTTTTAAAAATAATTTTTTTATTCCTGGTTTGGAAGAAACTGGTATTTTGCTGTCATTCTGCTACATCTTCTAGCACTTGTGCCATGCCTATATTTTTGGCATGGCAATGCTGGAAGAGTAGTATTGTTTTGCCAGTGTCTGCTGGAGCTGGAGGAGCTGAGGACATCATTTGGCAGTGTTACTTGGAGATTTATATTTTAACTTAATATCTCTTGAAAACGTTTTAAAACTCTGGAGCTGTTAAATGAGTCTGGAGCTCTCTTGCTGTGATTTTTTTTCTCTCTCAGCATATGGGCATCTGGTTTCACTTCAATCCAAATGCAGTCGTTATTGTACAAGATTGACCCTCAGGCTATATTAGTCTTCAGTCTGGATCCAGATGGACTCTACTTCAGTCTGCCATGGGACATTGTTTCTTGGTTTGATATAAGTTTAATGATTAACAGCCTAAATAGCATGGTTGGTTTATGCAAACATAGAAAAATTTACAGCACAGAAGTGGGGATTCAGCCCATTGTTCTGTGCTCATTGAAAAAGCTATCCAGTTTTTTTTCCTACCTTCCATCTTAGGTGTCTAAGTTGTGACATCTCTAGTATGTATCTGCATGTTTTTCTGCTTCTAATGTCTTCCCAGACAGTGTTCCAGTCCTCAACCATATTCTGGGTGAAAATATTATTCTTCAATTCAACTTTACTCCTCCTCTAAATTCTTTTAAAATGATGTTTCATGGTTAGTGAGTTCTGTGTTCACAGTAGGTTCTGTTCTCACTATCTAGGTTGCTCATAATTACATCCATTTCATTTAAGTTTTTCCTCATTCTTCTGTTTTGAAGAAAACAATTGACCTTATTCAATTACTTCTCATAGCTAAAATTTTCTATTCCTTGCAGCATTGGTCTAAATTTCTTCTGTATCTTCTTTCGTGCGATCTCACTACTCCTGTAATGTAGTGACAAGCACTGTATGCAGTACTTCAGCTGCAGTCTAAACAGTGTTCTTGCAGTTCCAGCACAAACTCCCTACTTTAATATTGTAGAATTTGGCCTTTTGAGGAAAGTGCCTTGTGTACTTATTGGGACCACCTTATCTACTTATCCTGCTACCTTCAATGATCTGAACATGTACACTCTCAGGTGTCTCCTTTTTTCTCTACACTTAGACAGCTCACATATATTTTGCATTCCACTAATTTATTTGCCCTTCCAAATATATGTTCACACCTCCAGATTAATTTTATTGTTGCGTTCCTGTGTCTTGACCCGGCCATTGATATCTTCTTAGGAGAAAGTGAGGACTGCAGATGCTGAGATCACATGTTTTCCTGATGAAGGGCTTATACCCAAAATGTCGATTCTCCTGCTCCTCGGATGCTGCTTGACCTGCTGTGCTTTTCCAGCATTACACTCTCAACATTGGTATCTTTCTGCAGTCTCCAGAGTTGTTCCTCTTAATCAAACCCCCTACATTTAAGTTTAAATTACAGAAATGTTACCATAATAAGCAAAGGGTCCAGTGCTGAAACAAACTTCACTTTCTGCTGCAAAGCCAATTTTAGATCTTATTAGCCATTTTCCTTGGACCCAATTAGTTTTTATTAATCTGATGGTCTACCATGTGGAATCATATCAAAGGCCTTGCTAAATTCATATAGACTACATTGAAAATGCAACCATCTACCCTCAATGCCTCTTTTAGGTGTTTAGTCAAATCATTCATACATAGCTTTCTCTTACTTGGCAAATCCATGCTGTAGTACTAAGTTCATTTTGTCTTGTTGATTTTAAACATTTCTAAGAGTACTAAGCCCGAAAATATTTCACCCTGGTCATTTTTATCCTATCTAATACTTTAGAGTTCTCCTCCTAAACTATACTGTCCGCTTCATCACCTTTTGTGAAAATAAATACAAAATGTCGACCCTGTTTCTGCCACTCAAGTTTGCACATCTTAATTATGTCCCCTCTCAGTTTTTTTCTGCATCAAGGAAAACAATGCTAGCCTGTACAATCAAATCTCTCTTCATAACAAAAACTTTTCCATATGATATTAAAGACTCTTGGAGATTACACATTAGGGAACAGTTGTGATCTTGTAATCAGCAAACAATAAAATGGTATGGTGCCAAAATTATTGTTGATGAGTGATCTCAGCCTTCAGGGAACTATCAGTGTTGTAACTATTGGTGCTTTATCCTTGCACCATTGCTAATTAGGAATGAAGTACTGTCCATTTCTGCAGTTTTAACATTGTACTGTTCACTTCAGTACTTTCACCGAGGGGAAACCATCTATCTTGGCAAGATTTACTGCCCAGACTGTAGAATTGACCTTGTCTTTAGGAAGTGAGATGAAGTGGTGTGATCTGTCACAAACTGTGTTAGTAACAGCCTTGATACATTTTAGATTAGATTAGATTACTTACAGTGTGGAAACAGGCCCTTCGGCCCAACAAGTCCACACCGCCCCGCCGAAGCGCAACCCACCCATACATCTACCCCTTACCTAACACTACGGGCAATTTAGCATGGCCAATTCACCTGACCTGCACATTTTTGGACTGTGGGAGGAAACCGGAGCACCCGGAGGAAACCCACGCAGACACGGGGAGAATGTGCAAACTCCACACAGTCAGTCGCCTGAGGCGGGAATTGAACCCAGGTCTCTGGCGCTGTGAGGCAGCAGTGCTAACCACTGTGCCACCGTGCCGCCCATTTATTGGATGAGGATTGAGAGATCCCTCACTGAATTCTTAGTGAATTTTTGGAAGCAGCCTGTGGCATAAAAAATCAGCACATCTGTCACCTTGACAGACCAGGACAGGATGGCAGGTAGTTGACATTTCTGTCTTGTATCCTGGGATTTCCAAAGTCTGCAGCAGATATTCACCTTGCTCATTTGGAGTCAATATCTTTGAAGATAGTTTCTAGATCTCTTGTACCACCTCTGCAAGTTGAGGGTACCTTCAGTTGCACCTTCTTCAAGTAGAAGCTGTTCAGCAGCCACCGGAGATTGCTGTGGTCCTGGGCTTGCTGGCAGGTTTACTCCTGGGTTTTCAGTACCTTTGTTGCATCACAGCCATTGTGATAACTCCTGCAATGGCAGGATCCATTGGTTCATGAGTTCCAGTTAACCTGCGTGGAGAATATACGAAACAAAACAGGCCTTTTAATAAACTGTGCAGTCGATGTTTGCATCATGTGCTTATGACTATTTAGCATAGTCAACAATACCGTGGGACCTGGAGAATTTTGACAGAGACCTCCAGTTGCAACAGTTGATGACCCCCTCCCGCAGTAATCCATGTCCTGCAATGCACTGTCGTCTCCCACCCTCATGTTAGTTGCCCCATCACAATTATTGTCTCCTCTGTAGCCCAGCCTGCTGCCTCCAATCCCCACAATTGA
This sequence comes from Chiloscyllium punctatum, assembly GCF_047496795.1. Lineage (NCBI taxonomy): Eukaryota > Metazoa > Chordata > Chondrichthyes > Orectolobiformes > Hemiscylliidae > Chiloscyllium > Chiloscyllium punctatum. The sequence continues at coordinate 58,931,509 of NC_092747.1, read as the reverse complement.
CTTTTTCCGCTTTCCTTCCACATGGTGACTTGACTTTCAGTGAGTAGACTGCCCAGGACTGACTGTGTACACTCCTCTGACAAGTTGAAATGAGAGGTTTGACTGATGAGTGACCAGATCCCTGACTGATGAGTGACCCAGACTGATCTCAGTGCAACTGACTTGCAGCCAGTCCCCTGACTCAGTCGTACAGAACCTGACTGATTATGGTCCACTCTCCAGTCCATAATGATATGAAACCCCTGATCACCCCATGCGGCCTACTGACAATGACCATGAGATAAGTATTGCCCTTGGTTGACATTGGTGGGATCCTCTGATTGACAGTTCCCCCTGGACTTGACCAAGGCTGATTATTCTAAGCGTTCAGGTCATGGCTGTTTGGCTCAAGCACATGCTGTGTGTTCACCACGCAAGCTGCTGGCACATGTTGCACATGTGATATTGATATAACACTGTCATACAGCAATATGTCCACCCTTTTGACTGGTTACTGCTGATGAGCATTGCATGGTGCTGGCTTTGTGTCCATGCTAAAACAAAAGACAGCAGAAGTATTGAGTCTGTAAATTCTGAAAGAGCTGACAAAGTGCAAAAGGTAAGGCAGGGATCCTGTGAGCATCCAAGGAGGCACAAAGTGAGTAAGTGCTAAGGATCTACACAAGGAGCCCTGAGCTACACCCTGCTCTAATACATGAGTTGAATGGACCTTCCTTTATGCAAAGCAGTAGCACCACAATGAAAGATGTCAGCAACTCTAAAGTGCAACAATGAAGTCCTCTGAGCTGGCAAATGTCTCCATGATTTGGTGGTGCTTGTCTAATGCCAGCTTCTCTGAATGAGGTGGAGGTGCTGACTGCCACTACCTGTGGAGCATAACTTGAGCTGTCAGGTGCTGCTGACCAAGATGGAGGCCTGGAAGAACAAGTAGCAACCTGAAGCAGCTCAGTACCAGTTCTGATGATTATGTCAGGAATTGGCACAGTCCTAGATTCGGTCTGCCATGTGGGTGGAGAGTATGCTGCATGTAAATGAGGTGAGAATAGGTAACAATGAAAAATCAATGCCTGCAAATTGCCTCTTACTGCTCACTAGCCAGATTCTTGCCTTTCCACTCAATCCTTGCGAGGAAAGTTTTGTCAATTTTGAGAATTTCATTTTTCTGATCTCACCATGTTTTTTCAATTGATATGCCATTCATTGCCCACATCACTGGGAAAACTCCACCCAGCTTTCTTAAAGGCTAGTTGCTCTATTTGTTAGAATAATTTGAAAGACCTGCAAACTTGTACATCCTGCTTCATCAGTCTTGAGGTTTTCATTGTTGAACTGTAATTGTATTAAATCTTCACTATGAAGAGGTTCCATAGGGTGTGAGAAATTAGTCTTGTCTCAGAGTTTATATGAAGGTGGGTATCTGCCAAAGAGAAATGTTGATTGCATAAATTCATTTCAGATACAGAACTTAAACTTCCAGTTTGAGGCAGTCCATTGGCTTCATCAGTTCTGAGACATATGAACAGTAGAGAAAACTGTACTGTAATTTGTACATGAGAATTATGCATACAATTTGTACATTCAGGACAGTTTTATCAACTGGCACTCGTAACTGATGACTTGTTGCAGAGAAGTTGATTTGAAAAGAAGAAGCTAGTTTCTTGTATTTTTAGTTTCTTTAAATGCAACTTGCCTCTAGTTTTACATAATGCAATTGTAGCTAAGATCAATTGAATTACTTCCCTTTTGGAAAGATGGCTATTAATTTTATTTCAAACACTTCATTTTGAATTTTGAAACATGTAAAGAATATTACTTAATATTTCCAGCTTCTGGTTTGCTGAGAAAGTGCCCACTTTCTAACAGCTTTTTGATTATTAGAGTGTGGCTCAATTTGAAATTATCCCGTGCAGAACGAAAGATGTTAGGTTGATGTAAAGGCAAGAGGAATAACGAGAAACAAAGTGTTGGAGAAATTTGGGACTGGCAACATCTGTGGAGAGAGAAGTTGTGTTAACATTTCAAATCCAGTTGGACTCTTCTTTGGAATTCCACTTCTTCTAAAGATGAATCATACTAACTCAAAGTTTACTGTGCTTCTGTCTCCACTGATGCTGTCAGACCAGCTGGGTTTCTCTCGCACTTTGTTTTTATTTCAAATCTCCACACCTGTTTTGTTTCCTGCATTGGAATAAAGATAGGCTGTACTGGAAGGAAAGATAATGAATACAAAAGCAACTTTTCTCCTCAAAACCCAAGCACTTAATCTGTGGACTGGCTCTGAGACAGAGTCTGCACTGCATTACCTTTTTCAAGTTTAAATTTTCAGGCCTTCACAGCGCAAGTTTGATGCTCCTTCTCCTGGTAATTTACTTTCCATTCACTATGTTTAAAAAAGAAATTTAAGGGCTAAGAGTGTGTGATTTCATCATTTGTTTGTTTCTAGTGCATATCAGGGATAAAAGTTTGTTTTACATTGAGGCAGGTAGTTATCAGTGTGAGATAAAGTTCAAATATTACACTTTTTTGTAAAGTAAAAGCTACTGATTTACCTTGGCTAATACACCTACCACTTTTTATGTAGTTGTTTATAAAAGTCTGTGCTGTGAAAGTTTTAGTCTTGGTTGTGGGTTTATTACAGCTCAAGGCATTATTTGTCTCATTTTAGTCTGCTGGTAAGCGCTGTAGCTTTCAGAGTATGTTATTGTCTGTTTAATGTGTTTATATGAAAATTGATCTTTACATAAGTATAAGAAGGGTTGCTTGCGTGTAACTCCTGGTTGAAATGTGAACCATGTTATTGACTGCTTATTGCATTGCTCTCATTCTTTGCTCACAGTTGAACTCTGGAGTATTGTGGTGTATTATATATATATAAAACTTCCCTAACTGTAAATCTTCAAATACAGTGGGGCTGTTTCTGCAATGTCTGTTAGATATGTTTATTGTAAGCATTCATTCAGACATTCAAAAAAGAATAAATTTGAAAGTAAAATTAAAAGCCATTTTTGCCTTGCAACTAGGCCCAATAATTAAATTATCACCTTTCAAACAGTCGTCTATGTATCTGTGTGTCAAGGTTACGAAGCTTGAGGGAAAGAAAAGAAGTTTACAAATAGCTTTCTGTCTTGTGCATTCGGCAATAAAGTGTATTCTGTCCTGTAGATAATTCTTCTGTTAACTAGCAGGCCAGGAACCTATTTTCTAAATGCACAAAGGGAGAACGGAATACTTCTGTGCAACAGATTTCTCCCCTGCTTCTGGAACAACATCTAGCCTCTAGCTTTGTTCAGCATGTTTGAAAATAGGAGTATTGTGAGAATTAGAAGTCATTTTTTCACTTAGACTTCTGATCTCTGGTGGAATGTGATTTGAAGAGATTTTACAACTGGAATTAAATGGTAAGGATAATGATAGCTAGAGTCTACATTTTGGTGTAGATTTAATTAAAATATTAAGTTCTGTGTAATGTTTGAAAGCAGTTTAGCCACGTGATTACTGCTCTTTGCATTGTTTAATTTGTGCCAAAGTATTAATTTTTGCACTTCTCTAAGACACTTAATAGTCTTACTCCAGCTGAGTTTCAATTGTGTTACAGACTCACCCATATGGCCTCCTCCTGTGCCATAATGGCTCTGACTTTGTAGCTTAAATCATAAATTTTCTTGTTTAAAAGTGCAAATTAAAAGCATTGATTTTGTTTTGTTTTTAATCTTTGGAAATGCTTTTACAGCTGAAAGTTTCTTCTGCCTCCCACATAATGGTAAATTTAGTGTTACAATCTATTTATTTTTAATGTTCATATTGAAATCAGTAAAGACAAAAGTAAAGGTCACCTGCCAGTCATCAAATTTAACTTGATTTTCAAATCAACAAATACAGAACAACCTCTGTTATCCGAACATCAATTATCCGAATTTCAGATTATCTGAACGAGATTAAGTCCCGTAAATGCTTCCTTTGTTTAAGATCAGATCAGTTATCCCAACAAAATACTCCCTGTCTTTCTTGTTTGGATAATTGAGGTTGTTCTTGCACTTGCAAGTGATATTGTTATCTTGAAACAAAACAGACAATAACTACTTTACTGAAAGTTGGTTCCTGTGTTCACAGTTTCACTGTTGAATTTACTCAACTTAGTATTATTCAGAATTTTCACAAATGTTTCATTATTGTTGGTAGGAGATATAACAGAGCTTTCGCATATTGAGAACTTCACGCATGTCACTGTTAGTTGACCATGTAGTGCTGTTTGTGCAGGAGAGAATGCTGTTTTATACAGTTGCTGTTTCTGACAAAAACATGCAAAATCAAGATTCAATTCAGATGTGAAAAGATGGCAGATAGCCTGATGGTTTATGAATGAAGATTGAAATGTTGCTTATAATTGCATACTTGAGATCCTTTAATAATTATAGTGAGGTAGTAATGTAGTTACAGGGACATGGAACTACGTACGTGATTTGCAGTAATTTGTAAGATTTCATGCAAAATACTTAGAAATTTCTGAAGAAAGGTGGAGAAAGAGAGGCAAATGATTCTACAAATTTGTTGTTCTACTCCAGAGATTTGTGTGCAAAATTTAGGTTGACGCTCCTGTGTAGTGCTGCAAATTGTTGTCCTTTGAATGAAACATTAAACCAATGCCTCATCTGCTCTTGCATGGGACTATTTTTCATAAGAGCACAAACATTTTTCTCATTGGGTAATGTTTATTTTTACGGGGTACTTGCATGCAAATTGGCTGCTGACATTCTTCCTTATAACAGCGATTACATTTTGGAAGCACTTCTTTGGTTATGGAGTGTTTTGGGACATTCTGATGACATGAAAAGTATGCTATAAATGCATTTTTATTTCATACTTGGGTGGGGAGTGTGTGATGCACAAATAAATTATATGTTGAAGCACCTTTACAAGTATAGTTTGATCCATGGCAGTAATCAACTTGTCAGGAGTTCATATTTCTTTACAGTACAGCTTGTTTTCCTTTTTTGTGCTTAACCATTGTCATTAAATTATGCAGACTCCCATGACCTCTTCTCTCAATCAACAGAGTTTATTTTATGAACTAAATCTTAAAGTACATAATAGAGATCCCAACAGTTTATAATTTCCAGAGTATATGCTTTGTGCAGCAGCATGTTGTACTAACTTTCAAGTTGATGTGCTGAAGTTATTCAAGTCTCCTTGTCGAAAAATGAGGAACACCACCAATTTTGCCTGGGGAATGAAAGTTTTGGATTGCTGTGTAATTAAGTTAGAGTAGCAATAGCTCTTTAAATAGAAAATTAGTGGGTTTTTCAGAAATATCTCTTTTGAAGACATTGACTTCATGAGTTCCATTGGTGGATTTTTGCTTGTCATCCAAGGGATTATTAATGATGTTAGTGGAAACGAGGCTGAGATGCATTATGGCCAAGTCGACCATTTGATAATAATGTCTGAATTTCTAGGAAGTTAAGAACTTGATGTGTTCATGTTCTGTTCCTTAATTCAGGAGTTGAAGGACAATTGTGAAACTCCTAAGTAATTCAGAGTATTTTCTGGAGACACTAGTTAATTTGTAGAGCTGTTAGGCAGCCGAAGGGTAAATAAGTCTCAAATATTAGATGTGTTAATATTTCAAAATTATGTTACTATTTTAATATCTAAACAATGCTTTGCTTGTAGAGATCTTGGAGTTATGACCTCAGACGTAGCACTGGGACTCAAACTTATATCTGAGAAGTGGAAAGCTCTTTTGAAACATTATATTTTATATTGTTGGTGGGCATGGTCTAATTGTCTGTTCTGAGGTACAATAGTTGTTGCAAAAAAAGTCTTACTATTTTTTGGGTTTTGTTTTATAGCAAGCTTACCTTTTCATCAATTCCCCACATGCTCAATTCCTGTTCTCCCCACCCCATTGCTCCTGGACAAGAGCTGGAAAAACATCCCTCCCCCACATAAGGCAAGTGTGTTACACCAGAAAAGCGTTTGGGAAGCAGTCCTCTAAATTCTGCTGTATAGGTTCAGCTTCCTGAAGTAGATGTCAAACCTGGCTCTCCAGACATGCAAGCAACTGATAATTTTGTGCGCTTTGCAGTGATTGAAAATTGTGTAAAATGTTAGATTTTATTTACACTGTGAAGCTAGTAAGTGATTTGATCACTGAAAGTACTGCAAATCTCACTTTAAATTAATTATTAGTTAAATATTTATCATATTGAAAATCCTGATAATGATTTAATTACAAAGATTTGGTATTCATTGTCGCAATTAGTTTAGCAGTCCTCAAAGTAATTGTAGTGTTTGTGTATGATGGTGTTTTATTTCTATTTATTATTGGATATTTATGTTTGTTTATTCTTTTTATTAACAATTGATAGTTTTAATATAACAGTTCTCAGATGGTTATGACTTGTTGACATGGCAAAACATTTGTAATGAAAGGTCACTCTGAAAATCCCAGTGTTTCTTGCATTTAATGTTGCAGGAAAGAATTATTGGAGAGTAATAAATTTTCTTAAGGTTTTATACACAGATTTCTTAATTTGTGAAGTATCGGTTCTTGGAGCATTTTTGAGGCTATTTTAATATGTGCAATGGAATAAAGTCTTGTGTATACTTGTGGTATTTGCTTTGTCATAGTTTTTGACTGTAGATTCAGTAAATTATCTCCTGAAAGTTTAGTAATCTATTTAAATTGATAGTGTGTACATCAGTAAATATTCACTGAGCAATTTCTAATTGGCATGTTATGTTTATTATTTGCAGTACTCTCTTAATGCAACTATTTGAGTAATTGTGTTTAGTTTAATAGTTAATGCTCTTGTGATCCCTTGTTGGAGGCCTAAGATCAGTTTGCATTCTCTTTGGCCCAGAAATTAGCCACATGATCACTCCTGAAAGAAATTACTATTGCTATCCTTATTCTCAACTCCTGCTTTAGATTGTCCTCAAAGAATTTAATGAAACAACCTTAATTTCTGTTCGGAAAAAAAATCTTTGAAATTGTTTTGGCACTCATTTACAGAAGGAACAATATACTTTTAATTCTGAGTGCTGTCTCTTGTTGAAACTAGCTTATTAGTTAATTTGGTTCAATGGATGCAATGTGCAATATTTACGGCAGTGCATGGAAGTAGCTTGCTCATGATGGTGATACAGGATATAGATTTAACTTAGTATTTAGTGACAATTACTCAGAAAATTGCAGTTTTTAAAACTTGTTTTAAAAAAACTGATCAACTTAACTGACAGCTCTGAATTTCAAAGCCATTATGGGAAGGGATAAAGATAATGCAGATGTTGTGTCTAAACTGGGGGAAGACCGATTTCAATATCTTTAGGCAGAATCTGGCAAACAATCTGGGTGCAGCAACTTGTAGGTACATCTACAGTTGGAAAGTGGGAGTCTTTTAAAAGTTGTATTGTGAGAGTTCAGAGCCAGCATGTTCCTCTAAGAGTGAAGGGCAATGGTAGTAAGTTCATGCAAACCTGAATTTAAGGGATATTGAGAGTTTTATAATGATGAAAGTTGTGAAGGTGCCGGTGTTGGACTGGGGTGGACAAAGCCAGAAGTCACATGATACCAGGTTATAGTCCAACAGGTGGATTGAGAAAATGAAGGAAGCATATGTCAGATGCAGCATATTAAAAACAAGGGATGCCCTTCTAAATTATAGAATGTAGTGGGTTGCTTTAAAAAGGAAATTAGGAGGGCTGAGAGGGGCCACGATATCTTTGGCAGATGGAATCCAGGAAACCTCGAGGGTTTTTATCATTATGTTAAGAGTAAGAGGATTACTAGAGAAAGAGTGGGACCTATTAGAGGCCAAAGGGACAACCTGTGCGTGGAATCAGTGGTGTGTGGACGAGATCTTAAATGAGTACTTTGCATCTATATTCACAAAGGAGAAGGTTATTGTAGCTGGGGATTTCAGCTGGGATGGTGATATTCTGGAACGTATTAAGGTTAATAAGGAGGAGTTATTTGATGTTTAAGCGGGCATCCAGTTGCATAAATCCCAGGACATTATGAAATGCATCCCAGACTGCTATGAGAGACAAGGGAGGAGATTGTTGGGGCTCTGTTGAAGATCTTTAAAACTTCGCTGTGACAGATGAATTGCCAGATGCCTGATGGATAACTGGTGTGGTTCCTCTGTTTGAAAAGGCAACCGAGATAGGCCTGATAACTACAAGAGCAGTTAGTCTGATGTCAGTGGTAGGGAAATTATTGGAAAAAATTCTAAAGGACAGGACTAGTCAACACTTGGAAAGGCAGGGATAGTTCAAGGACAGTCAAGGTAGTGCAGTTGATGTGGTTTACAGGACTTCAGTAAGGCCTTTGACAAGATCCCACATGGAAAGCTGGTCCAAAAGGTAAGAGCCTATGGGATCCAAGGCAAGTTGGCAAACTGGATTCAAAATTGGCAATGGGTGACAGAGGGTTGTTTTTGTCATCAGAATCTGTGTCCAGTGGTGTACCGTGGTGATTGGTGTTGGGATCTTTGCTGTTTGTTTTGTACATTAAAGTTGAATGTGAATGTAGAAGGTATGATTAATATGTTTACAGGTGACATGAAAATTGGTATTGTTGATAGTGAAGAGGATGGTCTCAGGATACAGTCTGATATTGATCAGCTGGTAAATTAGGCAGAGCAAGGGCAGATAGAAGTTGGTCACGCAAAGTGCAAGGTGATGCATTTTGGGAGGCCTAATAAGTGAAAGACATACACAATGAATGGTAAATCTCTAGAGAGTACTGAGGAACAAAAAGACTTCTGGTGTACAGGTCCATAGATCCCTGAAGGTGTCAGTACACATAAACAGCGATGAAGAAGGCAAACAGGATGCTTACCTTCACTAGCCAGGGCTTCGAATATAGAAGCAAGGAGGCCTTCTTACAACTTCATAAAACATTGCTTATGCCACAGATTGAATACTGTGTGCAATTCTGGTTGCCACACTATTGGAAGGATGTGATTACACTGAAGAGGGTGCAGAAGAAATTCACCAGGATTTTGCATGAGTTGAAAAGTCTCCGTTATGAGGAAAGACTGGGTTTGAGAGGTGTAAACAGAGTAGATCATGATAATTTCTTCCCCATGGTAGGCATGTCCAAGACTAGATGAGTAATTGGTTTAAAGAAAATCTGAAAATTTTCACCCTGAGGGTGGTAGAAAAATGGACTTTGCTGCCTGGGGGTAGTGTTGGCAGGTACTCTCTCAATATTTAAGAAGCATCTGGATGACACTTAAAATGCCAAGGACCAAATATAGTTAAATGGATTTAGTGTAGTTTGTTGGTTGGCACCGATATGGTGGGTTGAAGGGCCTTTTTCTATGCTGTATGAGTCTGACTCTATGACTAGAACTCTGACTGATTAAGTGTGTGACTATGGGTTGTGATAATGATGATAGAAGAAAAGGAATCTTCAGTAATCAAGCCTGAAGAAAGCCTGTGAAAACTCCACCCTCTCTCCATTGGATTCATGAATGGGCATGGAGAAGGCACAAGGTCACAGCCTTCGAGGGAAAGGATGATCCTTTACAACTGAGATGGGGTATTTCTTCAGCCAGCACATGGTTAATCTGTAGAACTCATTGCCACAGTAAGCTGTAAAGGTCAAGTTATTAAGTGAGACAGGCAGGGAAATGGGGTTGAGGAATATATCGGCCATGATTGAATGGTGGAGCAAATTTGATGGGCTGAATAGTCTAATTCTATATCTTATGGTCTAATTCTATATCTTTTCTGAAGTATGGATCCCAGAACTGTGCACAGTTCTTTAGTTGAGGTCCAGCAGGTGTCTTATATGAATTCAGCATATCCTCCTTGGTCTATTATTTTGTGCACCTTTTCATAAAGCCGAGGAAATCTTATGCTTTATTAACACCTTTTTCTTTACCTGTCCTGCCACCATTAGTGACTTATACACAGACACACCCAGATCTGTCTGCTCTTGCACACTCTTTAGAGTAATACCATTTAGTTTGTATTGTTTCAACATGTTATTTCTACCAAAATGTATCACCTCACTCTTCTCTGCATCTGCTACCTATCTGCCCAGTCCACCAAATTGCCAACATCTTTTTGAAGTTCTGTCCTCCTCTGTTTACCGTAATTCAAATGCTAGACTGTTCACAAACTTTGACGTTATTCCGTGTGCCAAGGTCTGGATCATTTATATACATCAGGAAAAGCAAAGGTACCAAATATAAACCCCTGGGGGATTCTACTGCAAACCTTCCTCCAGCTTGAAAAATATCCATTAATCATCTCAGTGTAGTTTCCCAGGAATCTGAAGGCTTTTCTCCTGCACCATATTTCAAGCCACTAAATAATTAGCCATATTGTATTTCTGTACTTGCACGTGGCACTGGAATAATCTTGAAATTTTATATAGAGTCCTTTTTGCTAGTTTTCTACCTAGTATCTTTTAATTTTTTTTTCTGTACAACCACATCTCCCCCACCCTTCCTGCCAATGTTGTTGGTACCAACATGGACAATGACCTCTGGCTGTTGACTCCCCACCCCACCCCCATCCTGGAGTCATCTGCAACTGCAGAAACAAGTCTGTTCTTCAATGAATCCTCTATCGCAATGGCTCTTCTACTCAGCTTCCCTTCCTTTCCTTTTCTCCCTCCTATTCAATTGAGTTACTTATAATTGTGCAGCTGGGGGTTGCTGCACTCTTCTGAGGAGCTTATAACCTCACTGATATCCAGAATGGAAAGCAGATTAGTGAGTGAACTCATTTCAGGTATCTTGAATTAGCTGCTGGTTTTCTTGGGCTGGCAGTCCATCTGGGAGAAATTGAGGACTGCAGATACTGGAGTATGAAAGTCAAGATTGTGGTGCTGGAAAAGCACAGCCAGTCAGGCAGCATCCGAGGAGCAGGAGAGTTGATGTTTAGAGCATAAGCTGTTCATCAAGAATGAATGAATCCATCTGCCTTTATCCCATGGTGTGGCCACTTCCCTAAATGTATTATCCATGAAGTCCTGTGCCTTGCAGATGCATCACATCACTCAGCCACCCCTTGAGCTCCAAATTCTGGAACCCAAGTTTTTGCTGCTGGTGACTGATTCAGGTGACTTAGATGAGCTTGTGCAGAAAATCTTCCTAACCTTCCATTTGGGTACCGGGATGGGCGTGCGTCGTGGCTGAGCGACCCTGCCATACCTTGAACTTCAGTTTATAATGCAGTCCAAACTTGAGATGAGAGGGTAGAATGTAGAATTACTCACATTTATTCACCAATCAGCTCCTTCAGTGCCTATTAATTGAATGAACAATACAAGGGGAAGAGAAGAACCTGTTGCTGCAGAGTGAATTATAAAGCACCTCCCTTCTTGTCTCAACTATCTCTCTTACCTCCCCAAACTTGGCTTGTATTTAGCCTGTGGTGTTCCCATATTTCTGCTGTACATCTCTTTGGAAGTGGCAGAGGTCACAGGTGGCAGCTCTAACCATTTGGGGCCCCAGCAACTGCCTTGAGCAACTCCCAACAGTGATTTCCTGTGGCTGAGGTGATTGACCTTCAACTCCATCTTCCTATGTACTAGGTTTGACTTCAACCAGTGAAGAGCTTTTCCCCAATTTCCAGTTTTACTTGAACTCCTTGAGACTTAACTCAGTGAAATGCAGCCCAAAGTCAAGGGAAATCACTCTCACTTCCTCATTTGAGTTCAGCTCTTTTTGTCCATGTTTGGGCCAAGGCTGTAATTAGCTCAAGAGTTAAGTGGGCTTGACCGAACCCAAACTGAGCATATTGTTGTGAAGCAGGTATCACTTGATAGTCCTGTTGACATCTCCTTCCATCACTTTGCTGATGAGAATAGACTGATAATATGGTAATTGGCAATGTGTTTCTGAACATTATCCACAATTTATATGTCAGAGTTATAGCTGTACAGGTGGTCTTACTATTACTTGTAGAATGCAAACTTTCCTTACTGTTGCAAGTTTTGAGAAGATTTGTGATGAAGGAGTAGTGCTCCGAAAGAGAGCATCCAAATAAACCTGTTGGATTATAACCTGGTGTGAGATTTTTAACTTAGAACAGTGTGGCCAAGGGGGTGGCGAGTCCTCGAAAGCAAGTCATCTTTACTGTTCCCACAGTATTATCGGGGCACATAACGTTGGCAGTATCTGGTGTCTGTCATGTGGAGTGAATCAAAATGGCTGAAGATTGGCATCTGTGATTTTGAGTCGGCCAAGATGGATGATCCATTCGGCTATTCTGGCTGAAGACAAATTGCAAATATTTCAGCACATTCTTTTGCACTGATGTTGAGCATGTGGATATTTGTGGAATCTCTTTTTCTAGTGAGCCGTTGTTTGATTGTCCACTCATTCATGATTGTGACAGGACTGCAGATTAGCTTTCAACATTGGTGATTAGCAGGGATTCCTGACCCATGTTTGACCTGATGCCGTGAGACTTTGAGTTTTGCAGTCACTTTTGGCCTGCACTAGATATTGGCTGCAATTTGCATGTTCACAGGACTTTGTGCCATTGTCATTTCTGGTGCCGTTCTGAGAATTAACCATGTTGCTGTGTTTGGAGTCACACATAGGCCGGAGCTTGTGCAAACGGCAGGTTTTCCTTCTGAAACAATATTAGTGGAAAAAAAAAGGTTTTTACAATAATTGACAATACTTACAAGCTTGCAATTATACCAATTTTTAACTCCAGATTCTATGATTTCAAATTTCACCATCGGCTACACTGGGTTAAACTGATGGCCCCAGGGCTTTGGATTGCAAGTCCAGTGACGTTATGGCTATGACACTCAAATAAATGCATAAAATTGTTCTACCATTACTGTATGGAACCAAGTAGCACATGAAGAGTACAAATCCTTAAATTTCACACTGGTATGTATGTGTTGCTGGTTACAGAAAATTTATTGTGTCGAACTAAAACAAAGCATTTCTGAAACTTAAAGAAAACCTCTCAAAATATTGAATTGAGGGAAATTTTGCAACAGTCCCACGTCTTCCTGAAATATATGCCCCATTGTTGATTAGTAGAAGAAAATAATTATGGAATCAAATGCCATAGTCTTCCCCCAAGAACTGCCCTTGCATTTTAATTTTGAAATTTAAAAATCTATTAAACTTTGAAACAACAGATGAGCGATCAGAACTTCTGAACAGATCTATTGCAGCCATTGCTACATGATGTAAATATTCAACCTAATTTCCTGCTATATTACTGAGTATTGCTACCTTCTTTATTGGTGATCAGCTGCTTCTGTGAACAGTCATGCAGCTAACAATAAGTGTGGTCATCTTTCTGGTTCGTTTGGCATGTCAATCTCAAGGGACCTTCCCTAACCAGTGTAAACAGTTGAATTCTACAGCATATCAAACCCTGCTATGTTACAAAATTGTATACACTTGAAGTGTTTTCATCCAGATTCAGATAACAATATAAATGTGTTTTGATTTCATATTCAGTTTGGCTTCACATACAGTAGGCCAGCAATCTGTTTAAAAAAAAATTAATAATAAATTCTATTGCTACAAATAAATTGCCTTGCTCGGGGGAGGTGGTTCCCTAAAGGTTTCACCTCTGGATTAGTAATCCAGAGATCCAGGCTAGTTGTGTGGGGGACCATGGGTTTGATTCCACTAAGGAAGATGGTTTCAAATTGAAATCAAATAAGACACCAAGAATAATCCAATGGTGATCCAGGAAACCTACTTGCTTTCTCTGGCCTGGTTAATGCATGACTTAGAACATAAACATTACTGCGCAGTATAGGCCCTTCAGCCCTTGATGTTGCGCTGACCTGTGGAACCAATCTGAAGTCTGTCTAACCTACACTATACCATTTTCATCCATATGTTTATCCCAATGCCCTTAAAATTGGTGAGTCCACTACTGTTGCAGGCAGGGTGGTCCACGCCCTTACTTCTCTCTGAATAAAGAAACTACCTCTGACATCAGACCTATATCTATCACCCCTCAATTTAAAGCTATGTCTCCTTGTGCTAGCCATCACCATCCGAGGAAAAAGACTCTCACTGTCCATCCTGTCTAACCCTCTGATTATCTTATATCTCAATTAAGTCACCTCTCAACCTTCTCTCAAACGAAAACAGCCTCAACTCCCTCAGCCTTTCCTCATAAAACCTTCCCTCCATACCAGGTGACATCTGAGTAAATCTCCTCCGAATCCTTTCCAAAGCTTCCACATCCTTCCTATAATGCAATGACCAGAACTGTACACATACGCCAAGTGCGGCCACACTAGAATTTTGTACAGCTGCAGCATGACCTTGTGACTCCGAAACCTCAACCAATAGTCCCTCTACCAATAAAAGCTAACGTACCATATGCTTTCTTAACAACAGTATCAACCTGGGTGGCAACTTTCAGAGTTTTATGCACATGGATACAGAGATGTCTGCTCATCTACACTACCAAGAATCTTACCATTAGCCCTGTACTCTTTATTCCTGTTGCTCCTTCCAAAGTAAATCACACCACAGTTTTCTGCATTAAACTCCATTTGCCACTTCTCAGCTCAGCTCTGCAGCTTATGTATATCCCTCTGTAACCTGCAACATCTTTCAGCACTATCCACAACTCCACCGACTTTACTGTCAGTTGCAAGTTTACTCATCTATCTTTCTATGCCCTCATCCAGACCCTTGCGGTACACTACTAGTAACTGAACTCAAGGATGAACATTTCCTCTCAACCATCACCCTCTGTTTTCTTTCAGCCAACCAATTTCTGATCCAAATTGCTAGATCACCCTCAATCCCATGCCTCCGTGTTTTGTGCAATAGCCTACCATGGGGAACTTTATCAAACACCTTACTAAAATCCATACACACCGCATTAACCGCTTTACCCTCATCCACCTGGTTGGTCACCTTGCCAAAGAACTCAATAAGGTTTGTGAGGTACAACCTACCCTTCACAAAACCATGTTGACTATCCATAATCAACTTATTCCTTTCTAGATGATGATAAATCCTATTTCTTATAACCTTTTCCAATACTTTATCTACAACTGACGTAAGGCTCCCTGGTGTATAATTTTCAGGGTTGACTCTACTCCCCTTCTTGAACAAGGGGACAGTGTTTGCTATCCTCCAATCTTCTGGCACTGTTCCTGTAGACAATGATGACATAAAGATCAAAGCCAAAGGCTCTGCAATCACCTCCTTGGCTTCCCAGAGATTCCTGGGATAAAACCCATCCGACCCAAGGGACTTGTCTATTTTCACACTTTGCAGAATTGTTAACACTTTCTCCTTGCGAACATATTCCCGTCTAGTCTAATATCATGTATCTCAGTATTCTCCTTGACAACATTTTCTTTTTCCAGTGTAAATACTGATGTAAAATATTCAATTAGCATTCCCCCTAGATCTTCTGACTCCGTGCACAAATTCCCAGTACTGTCCTTGATTGGCTCTAATCTTTCTCTAGTCATTGTTTTATTTCTGATATACCTGTAGAAAGCTTTAGGGTTTTCCTTGAACCTATCTGCCAACAACTTCTCATGTCCTCTCCTGGTTATTCTTCACTCTCTCTTTAGGTCTTTCCTGACTACCTTGTAATTCTCAAGTGCCCTAACTGAGCCTTCATGTTTCATCCTCACATAAGCTGCCTTCTTTCTCTTGACAAGAGATTCAACTTCTTTAGTTAACCACTGCTCTCTCACTCGACCACTTCTTGCCTGACAGGTACATACTTATCAAGACACGCTGTAGCTGTTCCTTGAATAAGCTCCACATTTCAATTGTGCCCATCCTATGCAATGTAAATCTTGCCTAATTGCATCATCATTGCATTTCCCCCAGCAATAACTCTTGCCCTGCGGTATATACCTCTCCCTTTCCATCGCTAAAGTAAACATACTGAGTTATAGTCACTATCACCAAAGTGCTTACCTATCTTCAAATCTAACACCTGGCCAGGTTCATTACCCAGTACCAAATCCAATGTGGCCTCTCCCCTTGTTGGCCTGTCTACATACTGTCAGGAAACCATCCTGCACACACTGAACAAAAACTGACCTATCTAAAGTACTCAAAATACAGTATTTCCGGTCAATGTTTAGTTAAAGTCCCCCATAACAGCTATCCTGTTGAGACCCACAACACTGTAGTTGACTGTTAACTGCCCTTTGAAATGGTCTAGCATACCACTCATTTCATGGTTAATTGGGGATAGGCAATAAACCTTGCTAGCAGTGCCCTCCTCTCATGCAAGAACAAAAATGTTGGTTTAATTGACTGAAAACTATTTGGTGGTTTCCACAATTTTTTTGGAAATATTTTTATTGAGAAAAAGGTTTTAAGTTTTTTACAAAATCACTACAAAATAGTATGACAATCTTATAATATAATGACAATAACAGTAAAATCGTGCCCATTCCCCACAGTTTCCTTCCCCATCCTGTGAACCAAAGTAAATTAAATTACATTCAGTCAAGTTACCACACTCTCAGTGCAATCCCACCAAAGCTCCCCACCACTGGGAGCTTCAGTAAGCAAACCCATATTTGTTTGGAATTCTTCCTCCCAGGGGCCCCCGGACCACCAGTCATAGCCCTCATGATTACACAAAGGCCCTGACCAATACAGCCAACAAGTCTGCGTCTATATAATTCATAAAGGGCCGCCAAGTTCTATAAAACAATGCCGTACCCGTAAGGAAGTCCAGGGGGATGTGCTCCATACTAATCTACGCCACCCCAGAGTCCCTGGGGATTCTCCAACACCCAGCTCATTATAATGTTCTTCCTCGCACAGAATGAAAGAATATTAAACAGTTTCATCCCACGCGCGTCCAAAGAGGGGAGATTCGGCAACCCCAAGAAGAGGGACACCAGATCCACCTTGACCTCAGTTACCAAGACCCCTTCCACAACACTCGTTTTGGCACCCTAATATCTACTAAGCTGTGGCACGACCACAAATAATAACTAAGAATGCCTACATCTGTTTCACATTTGGGGCACATTGGGGAAGCTCCTGTCTTAAATTTCGCAAGCCGCTCCAGTGCCAAATGAGCCCTGTGGAGTACCTTCAGTCGCATAGCCTGCACCCTATTGCACATTGAAATCTTACTTGTGTTCTCCCAAATATCCTCCCACACCTCTGACGAGACCTCCATCTTCCAATTCTTGAATCCAGATTCTGTGCAGCCGCTCAATGTTCTTTGAGACATTACCTTCGAACAAATGACAGAGGGTGCTGACTGAGAGAGTACCTGTGTCCATAATGTTTTAACATGTACTTTTGCAAAATTCATTACGGGATCCACCAAGAGATGATTATTACATCTTTTTGTCGAACCCAATTTCTGACGACGAATTTCGAAAGTGTGTACACTGTACGTTTTCTAACTGAGTTAAGGCCATGAGCCATATAGACAGACAGGATTCTAGGTTCAGTCTAACATCTGTGCTGGATTAGTAGATCTTGACAAGATCAGTGGTGGCTGTTGTACACTGGACCTTAAGCACTTGGGATTAGGAAGGTAAATTTTGGCAGTATTGACTGTTCTGATGCGATTCTGTGATTTGTTGTGGAAGTCTGGATGACAGAATTGGATTCAAGTGTCTTGCACCCTTATGACTGGCCCAGGCAATCAATTTTTTTTTGGATTTACATTTCATAACTAAGTAATGGCATACTTTTGCATGTTCATCATTTCAAAAATAAATAATTTTTAATGAACCCATACAAACATTCAGAGCAGTTGAAGAAATACACTTGTCGAAGAAGCAAAAATAATTTGATTTTGAAGAGGGTGTTATAGTTAAATCTCTGGGTTATAGAAAAGGTTATGACATGTTATGTGTTGACGTGTGAGTAAGATGTTTTGGAGTGATTGGTGCTACTGGATTTGTAAAGGAATCTCTCAGATACTGGTGAAATTTATAGTAGGGTTCATATTCAGATTATTTATGGAGTAGAGCAAGTTGGAAATTCCTATCTCCAATGCTGTTTGTGAACTTCATTTTATCAGTGCTCAAGGTAACTCCGCAGATCTAGTTAGGTGGCTCTGTAGGGCATAGTCTTAATGTGTTATTAATATTAGCTGAATGTACAGCACTTTTTAAAGAAGCTGGCTGAGAGAAGTTGCTGGCCATCAAAATACCCCAGCTCTTCCTTGATGAATTTTGACTTTTCTCCTGGTCAACAGATATTTTCCCCAACCTTTCCTCACAGAGTATGTTTAATGAACTGGGACTTAGGCTGCAATGCAAGAAGATATTCAGTCTCCACCCTTCTACTCTCACTGTGTCTGCCAACCTCCCTCTCTTCGGAATTGTTATTCATTCAGTAGCCTACTTTGTTCCCATGTAGAAGAGGTGGTCAGTGTCCTAGAGGTGATTGGGGATGGTTATGGTAATGAAGCAGATATAAGATCAGCAGCATAACTTGGGGGTCAATTAGGGATGCTAGGGTTCAGTCATAGAACAATTCTGTTTAAAAAGCAAGAATCGTAGCATTTCTAGTTTTCTGATGTTGCATTCATATTATTTTCTTAGTAGTGTCACTCAGCTAAATGCATTCTTGTAACTTGATATTTGTTCCAGAAAAGTTAGAAGGTGAATCTTGCTAAACAGCTCAAGTTGAGATTTGGAACATGAAGTATATGGACAGGGGGACGAAGAAGAGTACATCAACAACTTTGCAAGTGTATGTTAGAGGTTTTGATTTGCCTGAGCTGTTTCATTGTGAACAAAAGCCATGTTAAATTTAAATATGGAATAAGACACAATGTTAAAATACTGAGAGAAAATAGTGAAGCCACACGGAGTAATTCAGAAACAAAACACAGTTGAGATTTGCTTTCAATTTTGGATTTGTTAATTGATTTCAAATTCCAGCAGCTGCTATGGTAGAATTTGAATTTGTGTAACCAGCTCCTCAGCCTAGTCAAGTGACATTACCTAATGCTGCCATCTTCCCGATTGGACTGCTCATAATATGTGGTGAGCAGTAGTGTAGGATCCACAGAATCTTCAAGTCATCTGCTTATATATCTCAATCCTGACTTGGAAATATATTGTCATTCCTTCACTGTTCCTGTGTCAAAATCCTGGAATACCCACCTGAGTGGCATTTTGGGTCAACCCAAAGCAGGGGGACCTTAGTGGTTCAAGGAAGTAGCTCACCATCTCCTTCTCAAGGGTAACCAAGGATGGGTAATATATACTGGCCAGTTAGTGACACCCACATCCATAACAGGAATTTAAAAAGACAGCATAGTCAGCAGTAGGGAAGAGCTGATGATTTTTCAGAACCCCGCCTTCATACCTTGCATTTATCCAAATTAACTCCATCTGCTACTCCTTTGCCCTTTGGCCCAATTCATCAAGATTCCTTTGAAATCTTAGACAAACTACTTCATGTTTGACTCTCCCATTAATTTTGGTGCCATCTGAAAACTTACTAAACATGCCTCCTAAATTCTCAATGGATCAGTCTACTCCAGTCAACCCTTGAAAGTTCCTGTCTCATACCATCAACATTTGCCTTCCTCCAGTTAAGAGCTTTTGTTTTTATACAAAGCCTATCCTTTTCCAGAATTATTTTAAAAATACTAGAATTCTTTCTATTATTTCTGGTCTCAAAGCGGTGCCCCAATGACACTTCAGTCACATGCCCTGGCCTCATTGGCATCTATGATAATATTGCTGAGAAGACTTTATTTCACCAATCTCTGAAATTAACATGAAGTTGGATATCTTGGACAAATAATTTCTAAGATAATGAAGAAGAGAAGCCATTTGTGAATTAATTATAGTCTTTACAGGTTAGTGAAGAAATGTAACACTGTCTATGGTCTGCAACATTCGTTCTTAAGTCAGAATTTATGTGTGAGAAAGAATTGTCGATAACTCTGTGTTAGAGACCTGATACTAGAGTATGCCATTCAGATGGAGAATGAAGAAGCATATTAAGATGTTAAATTCAACCTTAATCACAACAGATGAGCAGAGTCCATTCGATTCTTAAGGTAAAAAATCCCAGATGATGTGAGAAATCAGTATTTCATTTGGGACAGGCATCTGACACTAAAATGCTTGACAGTGCTATAGAGTAACAAACCATGTACAGGCCCAGACCATAGCTAGTAAAATTCAATGTTATCTCTCTCATAATAAGTCACCTTCAGAAAATGTGCAGAAGGGGACAGAAAAGCAATCAGCTTCTCACACAGATGAATGTGATAGGTTTTCTTTTTCTTGTATGAATTCTAACATACTGGTGAGTTTTGAGAAGATTTGTAGCTCAGGTTGAGGTTCTGGATGTAGGTTTGCTTGCTGAGCTGGAAGGTTTGTTTTCAGACGTTTCGTCACCATGTAGGTAACCTCTTCAGTGAGCCTCTGAATGAAGCTATGGTGACGAAATGTCGGAAAAGGAACCTTCCAGCTCAGTGAGCAAACTTACATTCAGAGCCTAACATATTCTTAGAAATACCTGATCCAAAACCTTCCAGACTTTTTGTCAGACTGACATTTGTATCAGTAGTCGTCTCTTGGATTTCAAATTCAGTATCCGGGCAAGTATCACTCTCTATTTCCTATAGTGGGCCACAGTTAAGAAAATGCTGTTCTCAGCTGCAACTACGTGTTCCAGGAGACAGAGCATGGAGATTCAAGTAATGACACAAGCAACATTCCAATACAGTGGTTGCCAAAAAAAAATAGAATAGCTAATCTACACTATCCAATTAACAATTCTGACTCTTTAGTAAGCAAGCATGTTCCAGTCTCACTCTTATCCAAAAAGTGGAAAAGGCTAAATAGCAGAAGTTAAGGAGCTCCTTCGAACAGGAAACCAATTAAAATGATTGGTCTTCCACCCATCCAACAGCCAATCTCCCAAGTCTGGAAAGAACATGTTCTGGGAGAATGGTGAAACCTCTGGATTGTCAGATATGCAGTGTGACCTCTGGGAAGAAGGGCTAGTGGTAAATGTAATGTATATTATTAATAATGAGAAAAAAGCTTGGACGGCAAATGATGTAGGTGGATCTGAAAGAATTAATACTGGGGAGTATCATGAATGCTTTCCCTTTGATGACAGTGATTTTTGTGGACTTGTTGATGCAACAGTTTAGGACCTAGACTGAGATATACAACTAGTCCTCCCTTTTTGAGGTCTCTGTCACATTGAATATCATATCAAAATAACCAATTGCTAATGTGAAACAAACTGTCTTGTTAACCAGAACAAATTCTTCTGGTTAGACCAGGAAGTGATTTTCCTCTACCACACTAAACCAAGTAGGCCTTGTAATTTCCTCCACTTGATGGGGATGCGACAGCTACCACCATGAACACAGAACACACACAGGAGTTTGCTGGTATCCTTGTACAACATTCTTGGCCATCAGCAGGAGGCTGGATGCCCAGCAGAGAGAGGCAGAAATAGTCCTTTCCTTTGTTCACGCAAACAGTTACAAGAAGATGTTTGCACCCACTTCCCAACAACTTTTATCTGCAACGAATGCAGGAGTTGTAATTTGTAACATACTTAAGTCACAAGGGTATGTAAGACTACTTAAACACAACTGATGCGCAAACTAGAATTAATACAGATGTTTATTTTGTGAGGCACAAACAACTGGTAAATCAAACTGCAGAAAAGCTTGCAAAGATTGGCTTTGTTTAGCTGGCATGGCTTTTATAACTTTGAAAATGATTTTCATTATGGTAACTAGGAGTAATAGATTATTTTTCAAGTCATTATTTTCAATTCTCAGTACATTTTTAAAGCATGGTTTTTCTACCAATTGGGTGATTAATTGGTTAGCTGTGTGTGTGTGTGTATATTCTATATATATATATATATATATATATATATATAAAATTCTAGATGTAAAGAAGATTATTAGCAATTCAACTAGTTTGATGTTTCTTCGTCTGTAATTAATAGCTTTGTGGTCTTAATGTAGTTGATGATAAAATCATTACATTTTAATACTTTTTTTGTTACAAAAACGAACATTCTATACTACTGATACTGACCATCTGGAATGTTGTATAATTAGTGCAGAATACATTTGAAAGTTTGATATTTTGCAATAAAGTTACTGTTGTAGTTTAGTTATATTTTTCAGTTCAATTTAGAGCTTAACCTATTTAATTGAGCTTTAAAATATTTGAGAAGCTTAGAGTACTTGAAGGTACTTTTTTAAATTCAGATTTTTCTCTTCCTTTTGACATTTTATTTTTGTGATACTATTTTTTGTCGTGTTGTGGAATGAAATTGAAGTGGGTGAATAATGGTCTCATCAGAGAAGAAAGAAATTAGAGAACATGGCCATGAAGTAGTTTGTACCCACCAGTGTTTTAATTAAGTGATCAGAGATCCGCAGGGTTTGAATAGTTCTGGTGACTGCAAGGGCAGGAGCGGGGAAAAAATTGCAAGTTTTCATATCTGTTTAAAAGGATTTGTAATTGCTTGTTTATTTCAAGCAAGCTTTGTTAACATTACAATTTCTTAATCATCTTAATATTAATTTGGAAAATGATGGCCCGTGCAGTGATAGTATTCCTATGTCTGAGCTACCAGCACTGGGTTCAGAGGTGTGCCTCAAGGTAGAAGACAGAGGGTGGTGGTGGAGGGTTACTTTTCAAACTGGAGGCTTGTGACCAGTGGAGTGCCACAAGGATCGGTGCTGGCTCCTCTACTTTTTGTCATTTATATAAATGATTTGGATGTGAGCATAAGAGGTACAGTTAGTAAGTTTGCAGATGACCCCAAAATTGGAGGTATAGTGGATGGTGAAGAGGGTTACCTCGGATTACAACAGGATCTGGACCAGATGGGCCAATGGGCTGAGAAGTGGCAGATGGAGTTTAATTCAGATAAATGCGAGGTGCTGCATTTTGGGAAAGCAAATCTTAGCCAGAGTTATACACTTAGTGATGAGATCCGAGGGAGTGTTGCTGAACAAAGAGACCTTGTAGTGCAGTTTCATAGCTTGTTGAAAGTGGTGTCACGGATAGATAGGATAGTGGAGAAGGCATTTGGTATGCTTTCCTTTATCAGTCAGAGTATTGAGTACAGGAGTTGGGAGGTCATGTTGCAGCTGTACAGGACATTGGACCACTGTTGGAATATTGTGTGCAATTCTGGTCTCCTTCCTATTGGAAAGATGTTGTGAAACTTGTAAATCTTTTCTGAACTCTTTCAAGGATGTTGCCATGTTTGGAGGATTTGAGCTATAGGGAGAGACTGAACAGGTGGGGCTGTTTTCCCTGGAGCGTCAGAGGCTGAGGGGTGACATTATAGAGGTTTACAAAATTATGAGGGGCATGGATAGGATAAATAGACAAAGTCTTTTCCGTGGAGTGGGAGAGTCCAGAACTAGAGGGCTTAGCTTTAGGGTGAGAGGGGAAAGCTATAAAAGAGACCTAAGGGGCAACATTTTCATGCAGAGGGTGGTACGTGTATGGAATGAGCTGCCAGAGGAAGTGGTGGAGGCTTGTACAATTGCAACATTTTTAGGTTAGATTAGATTACTTACAGTGTGGAAACAGGCCCTTCGGCCCAACAAGTCCACACTGATCCTCCGAAGAGTAACCCACCCAGACCCATTCTCCTACGTTTACCCCTTCACCTAACACTACGGGTAATTTAGCATGGCCAATCCACCTGACCTGCACATCTTTGGACTGTGGGAGGAAACCGGAGGAAACCCACGCAGACACTGGGAGAATGTACAAACTCCACACAGACAGTTGCCCGAGGTGGGAATTGAATCCGGGTCCCTGGCGCTGAGAGACAGCAGTGCTAACTACTGCGCCTGGATGAGTATATGAATAGGAAGGGTTTGGAGGGATATGGGCCGGGTGCTGTGGACGAGATTGAGTTGGGATATCTGGTTGGCATGGACAGATTGGACCGAATGGTCTGTTTCCATGCTGTCCATCTCTATGACTTTGTGAACTACAGAATGTAAGCATCACTGTCCTGATAAAGTTTAGTTGTTTGGGGAAATCAACAATCCAGTTAAACGTTACTTTCGAGCTGGATACAGAAAAATATTGGTGTCGTTATTCATCTCCGGTTTCCTCAGTAGTGGCTAGGTATTGAGATGGTGATCGTCATTCTTGTATCCTATCCTACTCTTGTTTTGCTCTTCTCTCTGTTTTGAATTAATGTATTTTAAAGACTTAGCAATCACTCCAGCAAACACAAACTAAATTATTGTTCGTTAAAGTTTAGCAATGCCACAAGTATTTGGCAGGTAATATGGGAGCATTAACTCAGGCCAAACAATCACTTTTGCTTATTGATGTTTGAGTCAATTATTTGGTATTTAATAAAGTATTTATGTAGTTTCAAACTTTGACAGGAAAATTTGGTATAATATCACTGCCTCGTCCAATTAATTTGCATTTTTAGAATTTGCCTGACTTAGGTGGGGTTGATTATGACCGTTTTGTACATTTGGGAGTGTGTGGTGAGAGGCCATGAAGAGTGGGAAGTGAAGATCTCCAGAGGTGAACTGTCCCTTGATAACCTGAGCAGTTTTCTCAATTCAGTGTTCAACAGTTTCAGATCATCACTGCTTCTTTTTTCAGGTTGAAGGTATTGGTAAATGATTTCATTGTTTGTCTCTAAGTCCATTTCTTTCCATTTTGATAGTTTCTTTCTCCCATTAAATTATTCCCTATATATCCCAGACTTCAATTATGTCTCCTCCTCCCAAACTTGCTCTTCCTGCCACTTTCTTTGGTTACAACCTGTGATATCTCCAACTTTTCCCAGTTCCTACAAAAAGTCACGAATATGGAAGATTACCTTTTGTTTCTCTGTGTACAAATGTTACCTGGACTGGTGAGAAATTCTGACATTTTCTTCATACTGCAGATGCAAGAAATCAATTATATGATGTCTTTGTGTTACAGTTATGCATGTGTTGTTTCAAATTTAGATTGATTAGGGTTGGGTTGAGCTAGATTTCAGAGTTACACAATACTGTTCTTGAAGTACTATAGGTGGACAACAGGTTATACATCACATTTTCTCTGAGTCACAACGTTAAAGCCTTCAGGCATTTGGGTGTGGAATCATTTATTGAAAGTATACAATTAAAATAAGGTACACCAGAGAGATGTAAGATATCATTTGTAATGTTTTAATTCCAGTTTAGAATTTAGATGCCCCATTTTTACAGTTTTACACTGCATCTCATTATAATGTCCAGAGCACAGTGGTAAACATGTACAGTGGTAGGAGTCTTAACTGAACTTTTGGTGCAAATAAGCCGATCTTTAATTCTTGTATGGTGGTATTACCTTTTAATGATGAGTTGCAATTAATTTAGAAAGGCACACCATTATCAGTGTTGCTTTTTTCTTTTTATGGCCACCTACAGATTGTTAGTTCAAAAGTGATGTTTTATTTTAGATACACGCAAGCAACACAGTGAAGCTATTGCTGCCATGGGAGACACAATTTAATACCCATATTTGGCAGATGAGAAATGAAGACTGTGAAGGTTGTGTCCGGTCTGAGGATGCCTGAAAAAAATGGTTCTGATGGTATCAGACAAAATATATTAAGAATATTTAGCTGATGACAGTGTGAACCTGGACTTGATGGGCTGAATATCATCCTTTTGGTGTCAGAATGACTGTGATCAGGATGTACAATGAAATCATTATTTATAAACAACACTTGACTAAGTTTATACAAGAATAGGGGAGACTATTTTACAGTTTGATTTACTACTTTCAGAGTGGGGCTTGGAATCAGTGCACTCATTGATTGATTGTCCACATTCACGGTTCCCTGTGCATAACCACTATAAGCAAGGACAGTGTGAGCTCTTTCTCTGGTTCATTTCATGGTGACAAGGAGACCTTCATGAATGGGCAAATTCATGTAAAATGCTTTCAGAATTTCACAATGTAGATGGGTGTTAGAGCCCAGCTGTGCTCATTACAGCTATATATTGTCGTAAAATCATAAGTATGTGGATTTGGTGTAATTCTCCCAAGTAACTCAATATTGCTCCAATCCTGACTCATAAAAATGCTGTTAATTTTCAAGGTGTGTGACAGGAATGTTCAAGTAATGTCAGCTAATGTATTTAAAAAGCAAAACAGAAAATGCTGGATATTCTCAGCAGATCTGGCTTCACTGTGGAGAAAGAAATAGTTTTCAAAATGTTTTGAATTAAATGCTGTTTCTCTAAGGAAACACTGCTAGTTTGACACTTGGATTGAAAAACAGGTGGTTAGTGTGCATAATTAACTCTCCAACATGTTTTGATAATATAGAAAGAATGTGTGTGATTATTATTTTGGTTGATCTTAAATTTCAATCCCAAAGCAGTGCACGTGTTCATCATAAAGTACACTGGCTTGAAAAGTATAAGTGACATTTTTCTGTGTAGGTTTCTGGATTGTCCTTTATTCTCATTTATCAAATTTGTTACTTTGTGTCCTGCCACTTGTTTTCACTGTTCCAATTCTTTTTGTTATATTTTAAAACTTTAATTTTTTAATATCTAACTTGAGGTTAGCCATTGTGAAATGCTGAATGTATGTTTTAAGATGCATATCCACAGATTTAAGTGGATAACCTCACATAAAGTTTGCAATGTTGTTTTACAATTCTGGCAGCAGTCCTGAAGTCTGGACATAATACTAGGATTTACAGGTGTACTTTGTGAAGAATTAGTTGACACTGGGGCTGTTGAACCTTGAAAGGATGGTTGCCCATTCCCAGGAGCTGCTGATCAGTGGGAGGGCTGGGAGCTCAGGTCATTGCTCCTGTGGCACCGATGAGATTATGTACTGATTGCACCTGGAAAGATGCCATTTCTGATGCAGGTAAGTGGTGTTTGGACGTTAGGACATTCAGGCAAGCCCCAGCAACAGGGTGGCTGATGCTGTTGCCCTGAGGTATTCTTTGCATTTCCATTTTGGAGCAGCTGATAGAACCATTATGAACAAATACCATTGATAAGAAGCACAATATAGCCCAGTGTATCAATTTGCCATGTGACTCGAATCTATTGAGGAGCAAAGAACAGGAGAAAGAAAAGGAGTGTAAAGTTTCAGGCCACAGTCATGAGCTGTCCAAAATTGTTTCTTGTATCTCCTGGTACATCTCATGACATACTCTTTTTTCTGTTTTTCCCTCCAATCACAACAAATATTGTCAGGTCCTTCTGGAGCAAGAAGGAGGAATTAGCATCTAAGCGTCATCCATTTGAGAAATGATGAAAGGAAAGATTTTCCAAATTTTGTAACTACTTAATAGGTCAAAGTGAATGTTTGTTTATAAATAATAATTGATAACAAATGTAAAAAACTAAGTTGTTTCCATTGCTATTGAGGCTCAAGGCTTTTGTTCGTTGCTGTCACAATGCATTGTGGTGATAAGGAGAGATTTGGCGCACACTAATCCCTGAGAATAAAAATTGCAGTTTGTTTCCCTTTTTTGGCTCTGGCTCTGTGATATTTTCTAACATTTTGAAAGTGCAACTTAGTATCACAGTTTTATATTCAAAATGTATTTTTCAGGTAGTGGATTAATTCAAATTCAAATTTTCTAATTTTGCTATTTTCATTGCTTAATTGATGTTTAAATAACTCAAAACTTAATTCAGTCACTTTTCTACAATTTAATATCACCGACCCTAGTCGGTTTTCTTTTATGTCTTGTCAAGCATATGCAAAATGACATCCTAGTTTAACTAATATGAAATAAACAAGTGAAAGCTAATTTTAGATTTGTCATTGTCAACTAATTTATGAAATGCACTTCACTTCATGTAAGGTTTGCATGAAACATATTGTCCAGCAGGCGTATTGGCAAGAAATTAGCTTTTGGCCTGTCCCAGATGGATACATAATGGGACTGAATTTACATCAAGTTCACTATTAAAGCTTACACTTCCTGGATCATGCTGCGCTGTTCATTAACAAGTACTTCATTATACATTATGGAGGTGCAAAGTTGGTCATCCTCTTTATAGATCGCAGTATCTCTGTACAGGGCATCTCTCACTTGCCAATGCAAAAGGTCATAAAACTAAACAGGAAATAGCAAGATCCCCTTGTTCACTTGCCAACTGCAATAAATCCTTATCCAATATATGTGCAAACAATGAAATAAAAACAAATGCTGGAAATACTCAGTGGTGCGAGCAGTATCTGTGAAAAGAAAAAGGAAATTTATGTTTATGACCTTTTTGGAGGAACTGTAAAATATTAAAGATCTGCTGAATGTATTTTCAGTGTTTTAATTTTGTCAGATTTACAGTTGTCGTCAGATTTCCAGCATTCACAGAATCTTGTTTATGTAAATACACACTTATTTGATCTTCTGTACTGTAGCATTCCTGATGTCTGATTCTTGGACCTTTTCCTCTGGGATTTATTTGTGCATTCTTTTAAGCATGCACAAGACTAAAGGAGAGTGCTACAACATGTTGCTGGAATTGACATCCATATTTAAGAAAATGGTTTCTTATAATTAAGATGTTTCAAGACATACAAACAATTATAAGACCTTTTTTGAATTTAATGTGGTTTCACAGTATGCATAATTAGAGGGGAGAGAGATTTATAAAATTGAAATAACTGTCATTTTCAAAGCAAATTATGCACTCCATAGTGCACTGAAATTCTGATTTGCACACATGTGCACAATGTTTGGGATTTTTTGGTCATGATATGATTCTGCCCTTGATTTGGGACTTGTGTGCACAGGGAAAACAAGTGTAAACCTTCAATCAAACTGAAGATTACTTACGGAGAGTCTAAGCCATTGAATTAAACTTAATGTAAAATAATGTACAAAAGGTGAAAGCTAGATGTATCTGAGAGATACATTTTACAAAAGCTATAACGGCAATTGAGATTTGAAGGAATGAGATGCAATAAGTTTTCAGTGCTAGAGTGGTTGTTTGATAGCAATGAAGACTTAACACCACAGTTGCAAACTTAATTACACTTGAATGGATAAGACACAGGATTTTTTGGCTCCTTTCAACTGGGCACGTGCCACACATTTATCGTCAGTTTTTAAATGTTGAATCTTTTGATGAAATGGCATGGACTAATGCTCTGGGGACTCTAGCTCAAATCCCACTATGGCAGCTAATGGAGTTTAAATACAAGTAAATAATAAATCTGGAATATTAAAGCTAGTCATAGCTTGTCATAAAAATACTTGGGTTCACTAATGTCCTGTAGGAAAGGAAATCTGTTATTCCTTCCTGGTCTGGTCAGGTCAGGTCTACATATGACTCCAAATCCATAGCAGTGGGATTGACTTTTAATTGCCCTTAGAACTGAGTGACTTGCTAGGTAATTTCAAGCAACACGACAGAAAAGTAGAAAAGGAATACAGCTTGGTGGACTATTGGCATCAACTTAGGCATTGGAAACTGGAATGGCATATGCTTCTCTTTAAACTCTGCAAGGTCCATTGTGCTAACATCTGGGTTTTTTTTGCCTAGATTAGAGAGTAGTCCCACATATGAATTAAGTAATAGTCTGACACAATCATGCTAATAGAATCATACCTGACAGCTAATGTTCCAGAAACCTCTCTTAGCATTCATAGAGTCATAGAGATGTACAGCATGGAAACCGACCCTTCGGTCCCACCTGCCAGCACCTGGCCCATATCCCTCCAAACCCTTCCTATTCATATACCCATCCAAATGCCTCTTAAATGTTACAATTCGAACAGCCTCCACCACATCCTCTGGCAGCTCATTCCATACACATACCACCCTCTGCGTGAAAAAGTTGCCCCTTAAATCTCTTTTATATCTTTCCCCTCTCACCCTAAACCTATGCCCTCTCGTTCTGGACTCCCCAACCCCAGGGAAAAGACTTTGTCTATTTATCCTATCCATGCCCCTCATAATTTTGTAAACCTCTATAAGGTCATCCCTCAACCTCCGATGATCCAGGGAAAACAGCCCCAGCCTGTTCAGTCTCTCCCTATAGCTCAGATCCTCCAACCCTGGAAACATCCTTGTGAATCTTTTCTGAACTCTTGCAGGTTGTACAACATCTTTCCAATAGGAAAGAGACCAGAATTGTGCGCAATATTCCAACAGTGGCCTAACCAATGTCCTGTACAACCGCAACATGACCTCCCATCTTCTGTACTCAATACTCTGACCAATAAAGGAAAACATACCAAAAGCCTTCTTCACTATCCTATCTACCTGTAATTCCACTTTCAAGGAGCTATGAACCTGCACTCCAAGGTCTCTTTGTTCAGCAACACACCCTAGGACCTTACCATTAAGTGTATAAGTCCTGCTAAGATTTGCTTTCCCAAAATGCAGCACCTCGCATTTATCTGAATTAAACTCCATCTGCCACTTTTCAACCCATTGGCCCATCTGGTGAATATCCTGTTGTAATCTAAGGTAACCCTCTTCGCTGTCCACTACACCTCCAATTTTGGTGTCATCTGCAAACTTACTAACTGTATCTCTTATGCTCACATCCAAATCATTTATGTAAATGACAAAAAGTAGAGGATGCAGCATCGATCCTTGTGGTACTCCATTGGTCACAGGTTTCCAGTCTGAAAAACAACCCTCCACCACCACCCTCTGTCTTCTACCTTTAAGCCAGTTCTGTATCCAAATGACTAGTTCTCCCTGTATTCCATGAGACCTAACCTTGCTAATCAGTCTCCCACGGGGAACCTTGTCGAACGCCTTACTGAAGTCCATTTGGGTCACATCTAACGCTCTGCCCTCATCAATCTTTGTTACTTCATCAAACAACTCACTCAAGTTTGTGAGACATGATTTCCCACGCACAAAGCCATGTTGACTATCCTGAATCAGTCCTTGCCTTTCCAAATACATATACGTCCTGACCCGCAGGATTCCCTCCAACAACTTGCCCACCACTGAGGTCAGGCTCACCGGTTTATAGTTTCCTGGCTTGTCTTCACCACCCTTCTTAAACAGTGGCATCATGTTTGCCAACCTCCAGTCTTCCGGCACCTCACCTGTGACTATCGATGATACAAATATCTCAGCAAGAGGCCCAGCAATCACTTCTCTAGCTTCCCACAGGGTTCGAGGGCACCCCTGATCAGGTCCTGGGGATTTATCCACCTTTAACCATTTCAAGACATCCAGCACTTCCTCCTCTGTAATCTGGACATTTTGCAAGATGGGTATGTTCCTGGGTATGTTCTGTCCTACAGGCTGGAAACACCCACCAGTAATGCTGGTACAGTGGTATAGTATTTGGAGTGCATTGCCCTGGATGCTCCTAAGTCTTCTGAAGTCCCATGACATTAGGTTAAATATGGGGCAAAGAAACTTATTGGTGATCATTAGTTATCACATTTCCTCAGAACAACTGGAAGCACCCTTGTGTGTGACAAAGGCACAGAATAGATACTGGAAGGAAGAGTGGTTTGGTGGCACCACTATTAATGGCGGAGGCCATACATTGAAGGACATCTGCCAGACTAGACCCATGGCAGGTGGTGAGGGAAACGAGAAGAATTTTCCTCATTTTGTTTCCTTTCCTGTTGCTGTATCTCATCATTATGGCATTTGGTGCAGTTTGATAAACAAATTGTTGCCATTTTGAGAGATGGCGCCAAACTTCTTACAGTCAGTTAATATCAGTGCTATTAAAGATTCAATTTCTTTGAAGCATATTCTTTCTCTGCCCATGGGATTGCGCTTGTACGAGAGTTGAGAAGACAGAACCTGGATGGGGTGAAAAGCTTTTTGACTGTCTATACACCGGTTCTTATCCAGCAAAAGTGCATTTGCAGCATATTTTACTTGAATACTTGTGACATTCACTTTAAGAAGGTCTAGGGTTTGTTTTAATGAATCTGGAAGCTGTAGTGGAGTCATTGTTGGTGGCATTTCTTTCGCATTCTTGTTAATATCACTTCTTAAGTAAATTTATTTTACTTTAATAAGTTTTATCAAACCCATTTTCTCCCTAAAGCAGATCCAATATGCATAAGCCTATGCAAGAAAGGTTTCTGCAGAGTATTATGATGCTGCGTTAGTAATCCTTCATTGACTTGTATTACTCTTTGTTAGATAGGGTGAGGAGATCCAAAAGTTCTTCATGGCTTGCTTTTTTATTCCCTGAATCTAGGCAGTAGTTCCAGAACAAACAGTGTACAAGCAAGTGTTAATGATTGCAGCTGAAGTGAATACTGGGCATATCTGATCAAAGAGGGAAAACTGGCTTGATACTTAATTAGTTTTGTCATTTTCTTTTATTTTTGTTTAATGTGAAGTACAATCACTGAACAAGAAGCTGTTAATGCTCTTTTAAAGAAAAAAAAGTATAATACAAAGAAATGCTCTATACTACACCGGGGTGGGGAAGAAAAGTGTTTGAAAAGCCTCATTACAAATATCAGAAAGATAGATTCAATCCTTTTGCACCAGCACTTGTTTTAAAAACACTCAAATTTCCGAAGGGTCACCTCTATGTTCGCAATAATGACTGTTGCTCACTTATCAAACCTGAAATCTGTTTTCATTATCAGTGAATTTCTCAGCATTACACTCTGCTTTATTTTTCAGTTAATGCCTCAAGGGCTCTTTTAAACAAGCTGTTCACTTAGCCCATAATTACTAATGAGCATGGGTTCCTTAAACTCATAGCTCCAATAGTCCTGTCGGTTACCTTTCTCTCTGATGCTTCCACTGCCTTCTGCATTGAGAGTTTTCTTCTAAGCACCTCAGGATTGCTCCCAGCCTTGACTGCTTGGAAATTACTGTTAACAGCACATCTGCTGTTAGGGACCTCTTTCTCTCTGAATAAACCTATTTTTGGCCCCCTTCTCTGTGGGGACAAAACCTAAGGCAGAAAACACATGAGCAATTATCTCCCCAGGTGGCTTATTAGTCATTTAACTAAAATACTATGACTTCTTGTCCATGTTGTGTTTACCTCCAGTTCAAAATGGCTTTCTGAATCTAGTTTTGAAGAAGTCAATCCTTCATGGAACAAAAAAAAATCAATGTTTCCTTCACTCCTAGATTGCTATTTTAACTTTAGTGCAGGTTCATAACACAAGAAATATATCCATAGGTAATGGGGGAAAAAAAGTGGTTTAATAGAATTTCTGGAAAATGGAACCTGTTGTTCGTGAGCTTATTTTATTTATAAACTTTCAATAAATCAATGCAAGAAATTGAGCATCCTTCATTGATGTGTTCATGTTAGCTTACAGCAAAAACATTAAGCCAGAAGATGGAGAGGGATTTCTCATATAAACAATGCAAATACTTATAAGGAATAGCACAAGTTTGAGTAAAGAACCTGTACTGTTGATAAGAGGAGAGAAAGTTGCTGTGAATTATTTTACATTTCAAAAATGTATAAAATGTATAAAATTTAATTTTCCATTGTAATATGAGAGACCACATCAACAATTGCAGGCTGCAATCTGTTTAAAAAAAATACTTTTTGTCAACACTATTCATCACGTACTCATTAGGACAATTTGAAATAATGTTTTTGTACTGTCAGAGTGATGACTGGCAATTGGATTCTGATAGAACCAATGCAATGGAGAATTCACCAGATAGTTGATTGCTACTGATAGCTAGCTGTCAATCTTAGCTTGTTTAAATCAGACTGATTGATTCTGGTCAAGGCAGAGGAATGAGCTCATTCTCTGAGGAATGAGCCAGAAAATGACTGTCACCTATTCTGTTGAGTTGAAACCGGCACAATGTGCACACATTTTAGTGACAAATTTGTATTGCAACTGCATAGTGACAGCGTAAAACAGCTTCACCTGAGGCTCAATTTTCCTTTCTCTGAAATACCCCCCACACCCAAAATTGATACAGTAAGGCTATCCATAATTTTATG
Source organism: Chiloscyllium punctatum (assembly GCF_047496795.1). Classification (NCBI taxonomy): domain Eukaryota; kingdom Metazoa; phylum Chordata; class Chondrichthyes; order Orectolobiformes; family Hemiscylliidae; genus Chiloscyllium; species Chiloscyllium punctatum. Next base: position 58,897,644 of record NC_092747.1, on the reverse strand, counting down.
ATATTGAGAAATGATTTGATCAGAATATCCATAATCTGTCAAGATGGATTTTGTATCCATTGTTTGTGTCAAGTTTGCACTGCGAGCTTATTGCTGGCGTCCAGTTTCCACTGAACAAATGGAACGGCTCCCATTCTCTGGTGAAGACATTGTCCTGAGAAACTGACCAATTGGAGTCAACCTGTCAGATCTGAATTTAAACAAAGGTTGGCAATTAACTGTTGCTCTTCATCGAACTGGTACATTCTCCATGGCAACACTTCTACCAACCAGAGTCCACTTGCCAACTAATTGGTATTCTCTTCACATAGAGTGTTAAAATGTTGTTGCCTCTTTAATTTGCCTCTTAAGTGTTTCACACAGTTTGCAATAGCTAAATAAACTGTTAAATTAGGTTGATGTCACAGAAGATTTTTAATTCAGTCATAAAGTATCAGAATATTGACTATTTGTAAGGGTGTGGAGGTAATCACTTTTTAAATTTTGCTTTTTTATTGAAGTGGAAGAATGAAATATGATCTAGTTGCAGAATGAATTTGATAGGTATTGTAATAATACATAAGTGTAATCTGTTGAATTTAGTCAAGTTTTGACAATCCCTCGACTTCATCCCAAAATTCACAATAGAAAATGAGCAATGTAACTTGGTGTATCGTGAGCATTAGTTTAGTAAATTAGTTCTGTATACTGACCACAGTCTTGATGGGGCATTGCAACATTGTCATCCTCTTCTGCTTTACTTACTGTGCAGCTTAAATGAACATTTCTTGTTTGCATGCACACTGTTTTCCAGATATCTCAGAAGGACCTTCTGCTCTAAAGTGTTGTCTCTGGAATTCCCAAATATTTTTCCTAGCTTGCTTCTTCATCTGAAATAAAGAAAAAACAAATGCTGAAAACACTGAGCCAGCTGGCAGCATCTACACAGCAAGAAAGATATTAGTGTTTTAGAGCCATGACCTTTAAATTCTGATTTAAAAATTGGTGAAACATCAACTCTATAATTCTCTGTCAACTCAAGTTGCCTGACTGGGCTGTGTATTTCCATTGCTGATCCTGAAAAGCTAAAATAAAAAACAATATATTGCTTTTCAGCTTAAGGTATTTGGTCAACTTCTACACTGTACTATTATTTTAATGTACAGTTCTAGTTCTGTCATCTTTGCTAAACTTCCAGTATCTCTTTGCTGTCAGAAAACCTCAATTTCCTCCAGTTAACATGGGGTTGACATGGGCTATCATCTTTGGAATCCCCACGACAAGCCAAATACTGTTGCTGCTGATTCTGTTTATCTTCTGTCAAGCCACTGTCTCAGATTAAGTCACAATATTCACAGCCACAGTATTTTATTTGACCTTGTAGTCAGTTTTGGAGCCCATGTTTTCTCCCAATAGAAAGAACATTGATATTCATCTCTATAGAATTGCTACTTCTCCTTCTGGCACTACTAAAACTTAAGTTCATTCCTGCCTTTGTAACCTTTAGACATGACCAGGCCATCCTTGCACTGGGAAAGAAAGCTTATGTTTCTAAAGTGTCTTTCCAACTTGATGCACTTAGAGGCTGTATAGACAATGAAGTACTTTTAATGTAATGTTGGAAACAGTGACAAGGGGATGTCCTCCTGCTGATGCAATTGTAGTGTCCCTATCTCTGCAACAGGAGGCTTGCGTTCAAGTTCCAGATGCTCCAGGAATGTGTAGTAATGTCTCTGTACAGGTGGATTAGAAAAATAGTTTAAAAATTGAAAAAAAGTACAGACAATTGCATGCTCATGAACAGCATTGGGATACAGGCCATTCTGCTATGACGCTGCAGCTGTGTCCCTCTACAACCTCGCGCTATGGAAAAGCGCTGTCGGAAATTGTGCTGTAGCAGAACGCTAATAGCAAATTGCTATACCTGTTCAGTAGAAAGTTTGCATTATCCAAACAACGTCTACAATTCGTCAATCACATTATAGCCAATTTGTGCTGATGATGCATGCATTATAGCAGAATGACCTGGAATGTCCCCCTGATCAGTCTTTGTCATGTTGGTTGAGTGAATTAACATTAGTGTCCTGCTGTTCTTCAAATTATATGATAACTTTTGTGTCAACTAAATAGGACAGCCATGACCCCTCTTTTAATGTCTTATCTGAAAGATGGTGCCTTCTGAAACATAGTCCTTCTTCTCTACTGTACTATTTACTAGATTACAAGGAAGATTGTCTGATTCTAAAGCAATAATGGCATCAGTTAATCTTGGGTGATTCAACACTTTTCAATCCTGGAATCATTCACTGACCACTTCTTGATAACTTATATCTCCAACCTTAAGTTGTCATTCTTGTGTTTTAAAACCTTTCATAGCCTTGTCTGTCTCTATCTTTGTAAGTGCCTCCAACCATGCCCCAGAACACAGACTGTCGCTCTTCCTCTAATTCTGAGCCTTTCTGTCTCTACACACCAATATTAGTTATGATCCCTTCAGCCAACTGGATCTGAATGCTGTTAAATTCCCTGAATAAAGCCCTCTCCTCCTCTAACTGAATTCCAAACTAAAATGCCACCTCGATCACTTAATGGTCCACATTGTTTAATACCTTTATGCATTGATATCCTTTTTTGATTATCCTGCATTATGAAGTACTTTAAAATGTTTTTGCTATATTAAACTGTCTAAATAAATTTAAGTTGAGTTTTAGCTGCTGATTTAAAGTTGTTTGTTACAAAACCAATATTTACCCAGGAAACAATTTCTCATATGTCTGCCTCAATGTCAAACTTTCTGACAGTTTTGTTTGGAAACTTCTACTTGGTGTTGTAGTGAAAGCTTTGGATAGCAGTTTTGAGAACTAAACTGCTTGTTTTGTAAATTTCAGTTCCATGGTGCAGAATGTAATCCTTACTGTTCAAGAGGAAACTGAGATACTCTGTCAGTACTATTGTATTACTTGATCTTTGGTCCCAAGACTGTGTAACTGTATCCATTACACCACTCTAGGATTACCAGGGATAAGAATAGATGGAAATTTCTGGAGATTTAGAGGTAAAGTATGGCTGAGCAGGAGATTCACACAAGGTTAAGTGCTCACTAGACGTCCATATTTTCAAATACAGTGTCCAGTGCAGTCTAACAAATAAAATGGAAACAGTTTAAATTTTTCTCTCCCTTTTCTCTCTCTCTCTCCTCCTCTCCCCTGTCTGAGTTAATTGCTTTCATGAAATTTTCCAGGTATTTCAATTTCTGATGCCCAATATTATGCATCATCAATTTGAGGTCTGCTGCAGTAGAACTGATTTTAATTGATGCTATACAAAGTTTGCTGGAATATGCATGAGAATCATAATTTTTCAACATTAAATTGAGGTGTGGTTGTGGAGACTAAAGGGAATAGTAAAATTAATTCAGACAGTGACTAACCTATGGTAGTGAGTGTGAACTGTACTTTCAGTGCAGGCTAAGTCTAATGCTTACACTTATCATTTGACTGACTATCTGAAATGACACCGGCCTTGTTCTGATTAAATAAGTGCATAAGAAGTCCAAATAATGCAATGTCAGGTGATTTCTTTCAAAAGTTTCTATCCCTGCGAAATTGCAGCTAGTTCCTTGCAGTAAACATCAGAGGATGTTGTATTATTCTAGATCATAAAATTTAGAGCTTATTTTAAACAGAGATTTTCTGTCACTTGTGAATTACAGTTGTGGGATGGCATTTACAATAGTGATGGTTTTTCACCCAAATCTCAATTGTTCACCAAACCCTGACAGTGATTATTGAGGGCATCATAATTGTGCTGAGTGGTGTTCTCATACTGTGCTTGCATTTGGGAATACTCAAAAGAGCAACTGGATAGAGTACAGAAATGAGAGAACCATCTGATTTTCTCTTTTAATAAATATAGAGACAAGGACATTTACAGCACACCAACAATTTACAAAGTTGCATACTTGTCAAAAGTACCTTTTTATATTTCAGTTCAGGCATAAACTGAGGCACAACTTTACTTTGCCAATGAATGTTTAAAAAAAGCTCATAGCACTATGCCAAAGTTAGTGCAGTGGACTGCGCCTCAGCATTCTGACAAATATTTATCCGAAATCAAGAACACTAAAAGCAGATAATCTAGACACGCTATTTATATTTGACCTTGTACATACTTTGGCTGCCAACTTTCCTATGTTACAATAGAGACAATATTTTAAAAAGTAAATTGGCTCTGACTATAAAAATTTTATTGTCCTTGAATATGTTGCTGCCTCTGAAAACCATATTTGTCATTCCCAGAACTTTGCCTAACTTCCTCCATTTAGATTGCCCCTACACCAATAGCAATATAACTTATTGAAATCACCGATGACATTGTGTTTGTGGCAAAGGTAACATGTCCCTTTTCAACCTACCTCAATCCTTTAGCACAGTTGACAATACGCTTTGGCACTATATTAAGCATCTGAGCCAAATTCTTAAGGTTCTCTACATCGTTCTCAGTAATATTGTGTGGTTTGTTACTACCCAACCTGTTTGTTGTTTTTTTTTGTACATGCCCTTGTCCCTCTCGACTATTAAAAGTAGCCTCTCTCCACTTTGAGATATTCTTCACCTCCCCTCAAACTGCTGTCTCTATCCTCCTGTATAGCAAATATATTGCTCACCCATCTTTAGGCTTTGGTCTCAAAAAACGTTTAAATTTCCTGTATTTATGCTGAAAATCTTGCTCCCTGCTTCTATCCGTTAAACTCTGTTTTTCTGGCTGCTACCTTAATGCTTCCCAACAGTCCTCTATGCTACTGTTTGCAAGCAGTGCCATTGGATTACAAAGTACTACACATGCTGGAATTTCTTCCCAAAATCTTACACTCCTCCTTGTCTCCCACCTTTTAGTCTATTCTTTGTACAAAGTTTAACCAGCCTAGTCTTTCCAGTTACTCGCTCTTGGACTGTGTATCAATTTTTGATAGCATCTATGAAGAATTTTGGAATGTGTTTAATTGTTTAAGGAAACATTGAAATGCAAATTGATTTAAGTAAGATATGGATATTACAAAAATTTGATTTTAATGCTTAATAACTTGTTTCACTTTTGTAACAGCATTTGAATTGTTGATTCCTCTATACTTTTCTATGTATAAAGTCTCTTTCTCCATTTGTTTGAAGTTATATTTTCAACCGCAGTTTTAATAACTTTTGAGTTGGGTAACAAGCAAACACATTATATAATGATTTGGAGATGCCGGTGTTGGATCCATTATATAATGGATTACTTCGCCACTTTAAATAGATTGAGCATTCTATATTTCAATGGATCAAGAGATAATAGATTTTGATTTTTATGAAGTGACATTTGCAATGGAGGTCACACTGAGAATTTTAATATAATTCGGCCTTCAGATGGTGGCAATGAAGAAGAGAATTTCAGTGGCAGATGAGTTGGGGTTCAGAGGATGGCAAACCATATTAGAGGTGGAATCTTGCCTACCCATGTCATTCTGATGCTAAAATCACATGTAGCCTCTCTTTGCAAATGCATCCAATTACTTAAGTGCTCTCTGCCACCCCCATTCTTCAGCCTCCCTAAGCTCTGGCCTGTCCAAAATTCTGAAACTTGTGTTCTGTCATCTTACCTTTTACCCTAATTGACCAAGATTAGCTTTTGGCTTTGATTTGAAATCCCGCCATTTCACTTATTCCATGATACCTTTCCCAAAGCAAAACGCTGCTTTTCTGATTGCAGTGTTTTTTTTTCCCCATTGTCATTGTCGTTTGTGGATTCACCTGTTTCATTAAGCTTTGTAGTGTTCCAAACTAAATCTTTCCAAATTTGTGTCTCTTGCCTCATTTTTCAATCTTAAATCCTTGCAGGCTATTCTATTGGCTCAGTGACTTTTCTTGTACTTTTGGACATTTTTCTATTGGAAGATTTCTAAATGCATGTTTTTTTGAAAAGTTTACTTTATAAATTTTCAGGTTAAGAATACCTTTTTATGTTTAATTTATTATAAATATGCACAACTTGGTTATTGTCCTTTCATGTGGATATGGATTAAAGCTCCATGGAAAAAGCTCCTTTCTCTCACCTCTTTATGAACTTGTAATGGTGTTATAGTACTATAAGATACAGTATTGCAGTTCAATTTCATACGAGAATGTTTGAAAGATTCTTTGTGTGTCTTGAAGGCTCATCGTTTTCTGCTGATCCAGTTTTCCTTGGCCTTTTGAACAAAACGTGAAAGCAAAAGGCTTTATTAACCTTCTCCCAATTGGGACTGTGACTGTTTGTTCCTTTTACAGTATAACTCAACTGTGTTTTTCTCCCGACTTTGCAAATCTGAAGTCCAGTAATTTCTACTGAGATGTTGTGTTTTCATTCTTTGCTTGTAGTGAAATAGACATGTCAGCATATTGAAAGAAATGAAAAGTCACCATCAAATTTTATTTATGTTGCTTCTTGCAAAAGGGGTGCATGGTCAGGAGACTATACCTAATTAAGATTTAAACTAAGTGAGTAGCAAATTAGATTCATGTGGGAGTTTGCTGCAAGGGTAAAGAGGTTTCGTGATTTATTTCAACTTGTTTGTTAGGTATGTCAGATTTATTAGTTCTAGTAATGTTTATTAAGTTAAGATGAAGTAGAGGCATGGCAAGGTAGATCAGTTGTGAGGGATACGCATATGAGAAGGTGGCTATAACTCATAAACTAGATGAATGTGAGGAAGTATCGCCAGCTGCAGAGCCTTTACCCATTAGGCTTTGGAGCTCTAAGTGATGGTTGAAGATAAACCACAGGCTAGGAACATGGAGGCAGAAAGAGAATGGTTAATCAGTGTGCAAGTAGTGCAGGGGTTTTATGTGCCCTGCTCACTAATTTTTTTTTGATTGTGGATACTGGTGAAGACATTGGTTGCTCAGAGAAATGCAGTCAGAGCCAAGTTCATGGCACTTAATAAGGGTCCAGATAGTTTCATTAATTTAAGAGGATCTTAGATCAAAGCATGAAGATGTCAACTAAATGTGTGTGGAGCCAAGGAACAGTAAGTGTCAGTAATTCCTACAAGTGTGAATTGTTTATTGAGCACAGAACACTAATGCTAGTGTTCAAAGTGATATAAATCAGAATATTAATGAGAGATTTTGGTAATAGATTAATAATGGGTGACTACAACTTGTGCAGACTGGGTTAACTAAATTCATGCTAATGCTGTGATGGATGGACTCCTGGAATGTTTACCAAATGGGGTTTGGAAGCAGCATGTTGAGTAGCCAGTTGGGAATCAGGCTATTTTGGATTTAATATTATGTATCGAAAAAGGACTAATTGATAACCTGTTGTACAGCAGCCTTTATAAAATAGTGGTCATAATATGATACAAATTTGCATTAAGTTTGAACGTGACATTGTTAATTCTGAGACTAGAGTTTTAAATCTTAAAATAAATTATGAAGTTGCAAGTTTTAACATCAGTGGTAGGCAAACTTCTCAAAACAATTAGGGAGGAAGCAATTACTTGGAATAGAATTAATTTGCACATGATAAAAGATGGGTTGATTAGAAAGAGTTGGCATGGATTTCTAAGGGAACTAATTGAATTTAACTAGTTTGGAGTTTTTTTTCCAGACATACCAGAAAAGGTTGATGTTGGTAATCAAATTGATATGTGTATCGACTTCCAGAAGGAATATGACAGAGTGTGATGCAATACGCTTCTGAGAAAAAAAAACTTAATGAAAGAAAACTTAATTGGGCGGCAGAATGGCTCAGTAGTTAGCACTGCTGCCTCACAGCACCAGGGTCCTAGGTTCAATTCCAGCCTCGGACGACTATCTGTGTGCAGTTTGAACATTCTTCCTGTGTCTGTGTGGGTTTCCTCCAGGTGCTCCAGTTTCCTCCCACAGTCCAAAGATGTGCAGGTCAGGTGAATTGGCCATGCTAAATTGCCCATAGTGTTAGGTGCATTAGTCAAAGGGAAATGGGTCTGGGTGGGTTACTCTTCAGAGGGTCGGTGTGGACTGGTTGGGCCAAAGGGCCTGTTTCCACACTATAGGGAATCTAATCTAATCTTAAAAAAACAAGGGACAGTACCAATGTGACCACAACCAGGAAACTGATTAGTGATGCTAGAAGAAGGTTTGCTGTGGACCCAGGGGTCATAATGGGACCTTTGCTTTTCGTCATGTATACTGATGACCTAGATTCTGGGGCAATTTCAAAGTTCTTTGATGATATCAAACTTGGAAGCAGTGTAAACAGAGGAGTACAGTGTAGAACTCCAAAATGACACACACAATTGGACTTGGCAGATAGATTACAAGTTAATTTCAGCATAGAGGAGTGTGAGGTGATGCGTTTTGTATATGCACAGATAATATAACCATATAAAAGGGATGTAATTCTTAAAGCAGTGCAGGAGCAGAGGCAACTGTATGTATATAGATCATTGAAGGTAGTAGATTAAATTGAGCTTTATTAATAGGGACATAGAGAACTTGAGCCAGGATGTTGTGTGCTGAACTGTAGAATTTTGTGCATCACATTATCGAAGGAGGTGAACACATTTGAAATGTGCAAGAGGTTTATGGGAATGGTTCCAGGGAACTTCAGTTATGAGGATAGATTGGAGTGATTAGGATCCTTCTTCCTGGAGAGAAGTTAAGTTTCTAACCTCATGAAAGGTCTGAATAGAGTAGGTAGTAAGAAGCTGTTCCTGCTTGTAAAGACATTAGGAATGATGGCATAGAATTATAGTAATTTGCAAAAGAATGAAATGCAATGTGAGAAAAAGCTTTTTCACACAAGTAGCTTGTGGGAATACTTGGCAGTGTGGTGGAGGCAGACTCAAATGAGGGCATCAGATGTTGGTTTGAGTAGAAATGACATGCAGGGATATGGGGAAAAGCAAAGAATGGCATTAAGTCATAGTTTTGAGTGCTGGTGCAGATGTGATGGGTGGAAAGATTACTTTTTGCGCTGTAGCACCCCTGTGATTTGTTCCTGTGATGGGGGAGGGTGTTACATACAGTGGATTGGGAAAATTGCCAAAAGATTTGAAGGTAGACAGGCAATGGCTGATATTCGAAGCACTGCTACTTAAGGGACATACATCAGGTATAGGTACATGCACTCTCCACCCTGTCTGCCTGGCAGGCCGCATCTAGGACAGCTAAACTGTTTTCAATGTCTTCAGGAATTCAGAGACAAACTGGAAAATACCAGTCGATATCTGACCGACATTTAACCAGCTGAATTGTCTACTGCCTGCTTGTGCACGAGTAGTAGCTTTGTTAATTCCCCTCCAGCATGCCTCTACCAAAATCGCTTGGATGAGGGAATAGTATTGACATGCTGACCACACCAACCATCACACTCAACTCTTTCAGACCTGGAAATCCAACCCATATGAAGCACAAATTCAGCCTGCTGTTACATGTGAAATAACATATTTGTTTGAATGTTATTTCAGCTACTTTGTTTCAAGGTTTTAAAGCTTTAATTTCCCCTATCTTCCCTTATCTCTGATGCTAAGGGATCAGCCTTATGGTATGACCCTGAGGAAACAGACTGTTTCTATCACGTGAAACCTGGAAGAATATTCTAACCAAATAAAAAGCATAACACGGATGAATTTAACAGGTGTTTCTTTATTTCTTAATTCAGTGTGAATTTACGTCACAAATTGGATTTGTTGCATGCCATCTTATTATATCTAGTGCTGTTTTAATATGTTTTCAAATAGATTTCAGTAGTTTCTAGACAATTTAGGAGTAGAATTTTATTGCCATGTAATACATTTTGTACATCACTGATACTATTTGACCGTGAGTTGGCCTTTTTAAAAGTAAAAGTTTCAGCTTTGGTCACAAAATAAATGAATCCGAGATGAACAGATAATAGCGTTGAGAGAAAGAGACAGTCAAAAACTGAATCAAAATATAGTTTGGGAGGAAAACAATTATCGATAGACTGTTTAAACATTTGTCTGATTAGTTTTTAAATAACCCATTTATTTAACAACTTTGGAATAAAACTCTTAAAGAACACAGGATTGTGCTCAAATGCTGTATTTTGATGTCTACTGTTGTTGATAGGGACAGTTTGAAACCAAGATGTATTTGCATCTTATAACGTGCTCCCTCCTATCCTTCCTCCTCTAACTTGATTGGTGTAATCTTTTACTCTGTTTCCATCATCTTTATGGTCTAATTGAAATTATTTTTAAAAATGCTGGTTGTTTCGTAAATGTGGGGGTGGTGGAGGAGGGTGGAGAGAAGAGAGTGTGAGCCAGGAACAAATCTTGATGTGTATTGATTTTTAGAGTGCTTACTGGAGGTTTGGCCAGGTTTCTTTCTCATATTGCACGCTCCCAAAAAATTGCTCAGTTTGAGACAGCTAACTTCAGACTTCAGTTGTGCAACTCCCTCATTTTATTTACATTAAGAAGTTGAAGAATCTTAACATTTTCAAATCTAAGCTGGCAAGATATCTATTTTACAAGACAGCACCTTCTAAACCCATGACCGCTTCCATCTAGAAGGACAAGGGCAGCAGATACATGGGAACACCACCACTGCAAGTTCCCCTCCAAGCAACTCACCATTCTGACTTGGAAATATGTTGCTGTTCTTTGACTGTCACTGGGTCAAAATTCTGAAATCCCTTTCTAAGGGCATTGTGGATCAAACCTATATCACATGGACTGTAGTGTTTCAAGAAGGCAGCTCACTACCACTTTCTCAAGGGCAACTAGAGACTAATACAGAGGAACCTTGATTATCCTAACGAGTTTGGGAGGGCATTATTTGGTTCGGATAATCGATTATTCAGTTAATTGATTTCCTCTGACACTTGGAGTTTTTTGTGTTGTCTGCATGTGAGCACGCTGCGCGTGAGCCCCTGCCCCTGCCCCTGCCCCCCACACCCCAACCACCCCCAACCTAGTCCAGTTCCACACTGCCCCCTCCCCGCCCCACTCTGCATCCCCGTTCACCCCCACTCCCCCACTGCAGGGCAGCCGGACTGTACGACGTTGTGCCTTTGTGCTGCCTTTGTAAGGTAAGTCTCCAAACAGCGTGCGCACCCACACGCAACTTTTTGACAAGTTTCACCTCTGTCCTGTACAGGACAGTGCTGGAGAGATTATCTGGGGAAGGGGGATTTGGGGTACACCCTTGTGTAGAACTCCAATGAAAGTGTGGAAGAAGAGAGGGGACGGGAGGTCAGTCATTTAGAGATGGTGCCTGAACTGTCCAGGACTGTTCTCGGCAGCATTTCAGTGAGCTGAGTTAGTTTTTAATCATTGTGCCTGTAAACAAAAGATATAATCAGGGTTGCAACAGCACTTTGATGTAATGTTTCTATTGGGACCTGAGATCCCCTTCAGATAATTGATATTCGGATAATCGAGGTTCCTCTGTAAATGCTGGCCCTCCAGTGATGCCCATGTCCCATGAGTGAATAAATAATAAAAAGATTGTGGATTTTTCTCTTTATAATCTGTTTTTTTTTCCCCAAATAGTGTAATGAGTGATTTGAGGGAATATACAGCTGTATTCTTCAATAAATATCTTTTAGCCAGCAAACTAGACAGGAACTTGTTGGTTTGACAGTTAGGTTCAGTATTTTGCTGCAAAGGGAAGTTTACTTTGATAGCAACCCCAGAATATATCTACAAACAGCATTTGAGGCAGTGCTTTTCAAGTAAATTCCTCTATCAGTAAATGATCAGTGTCCATGGAATATCAGATTACACTTTGAAGTTCCTCTTCCAGTTTGAAAGAAATGTTTCTGTTAAATTCAGTTGATGTCTGTGTGCCTTCTATATATATTGGCATGTTAAAAAGCAATGTACTCTTCTATCATTGTTCTGGATCTTTATGGTGCTTTTTGATTTCTGTTCATTGTTTGCATATTTAAATTGTATTTTACATCATTCTTTTGTTTCACTTTCTCCTCGAGCTGTACTACAATTAAGGGCTGTGTTCTCCGGACACAAGTAGTAACTTGCTGTCTCAATGCAATGCTCCATCAAATTTTAATTAAATTGCTGGCACATAGGGTTCTATTGTTTGACTGCTAGAAAATTGACCTTTTATTCTGCCAGATGTCTAAAAATTGAAGTTGTTAGCCCTGAGGTTTTTCGAAAGTTGGAGAATTTTGGAGAGTTGAAGAGCAGCATTTGTTATACATGTGCAAATGATCACTCATCTTTGTTAATAGGCTAACTATTCAAGGATTTAGAAAGGCTTTCACAATTTTGTGGTATCTAAAGGTATTTTCTACCATTGAACAACTTTAAACAATTCTAAATGAGCCTGAAATATATGAACACATTGTTTTTCCCTTGTCTTGATCAGCAACTTATGATGGGTATCCTGTCGTATTTTGGTTACACATGTGGCATTTTAAATTGCAGCTGTTATACATGATGTAGGTTTCTGCTCATAGGAGTTGTGGTGCGTTCTATTATAATCACATGGAAGTATTGTGAATTGTGATTTCTAATTCCATGGTTTTCAGTTCTATTGGAAGGTACAGACAGTGTGAAGAGCCAAGGTAGAGCTCCCTGCCTGCCTTGGATTGCCTTTGTGAAGGCACTGCTGGTAGTGCTTCTCTACTTCTTTTGAGGCAAGAATACTTACCTCATATGATTATTTACAAATCTGTTTGTCCTGGAAAATATTGTTACTTTGTTGGAATGCTCTTTGGTTGTGAAGCCTAATAACAACTGTTCCATGCAGGACTTTCGATTATTCATGCCCAGCTTGCATAATCTTGGTGCCACACAAAGACCTGCTATATATATGCTGCATGCATGCACTTTCCCACTTAGTTTGTATTTCTTTCTCCAACACATTGCCATTGGAATGGAGCATTTTGCCACACAAGCATTTAAAGAAAACATTGTCAACAAATGAAGATCTCATTTTGGTGTGCATTGTGGATTCCACCTTCCATGCTGAGAAGACTTTACAAATACAGTAGTCCTTCATCTTCTGATGTGCCATTTTAAAATAGAGAAAATCTAAATATAGCATCCGAAAATGGTTTTTGGATTGTTTGGGGAAGCAATCAAAATATGTGTGTGGAAGTGGTATAGAGCTCTTTTTTTTTGACAAACTTTCCTTCCACCTGTGGAAGCCATACTGTTACAAATCTAATTTATGAATGGACCTTGAGCACATGTTCTCCTTCCCGTGATTGTAGATGCTTTTTCACAAAGAAGTCACACAAAATGAGTACATGTTTTGAAAATGATAGTGAGGCCTCTTTGTCCATTATAGATTTGATTTTTCCCACTTGAATCCTATTATCTCTGTACAGGCCCAAGTTTCTACCTGGGACTTTTTCCAGACTATACACAACAGTGCCATTGTGTACCATTTATTCACTTCTGTAATGCTTTCTAGCCCTCTTGAATGTTTTGGTGGCTGTCCAGTTCTACCTACTTGTGTATTTCCAATTTCATTCAATCTACCTTGACAGGGGTGCCTTTTGGCTACTTGCTCTCAAGTTTGGAAATTCCTAAACTTCTCCATTCCTCTCTGCTCCTTTTGAGTTGCTTATTAAAATTAACATTTTGATCAAGCTTTTGATAATCGGTCTGAATATCTCTATCTGTGTGTCTTGTTGGCAAATTCTGTTGTCTCCTAAGAAATCCCTAAGGTTTATTGCAATGAAGTTGCTATGCAAGAACAGATCATTGTTACCTTGATGTAGCCATGGAATTATTTCTAAACTTGAAGTAAAACTAAAAATGTCAATTTGGCTCAATTGTTAAACTTCTTGTCTTCTGAGTGTATTTTGGTTTTGAGCCCCACTCCAGAGTTGGGTAACATTTTGATTAATAGTGATCAGTACTGCATTATCAGAGATATTACCCTTCAGATAATGTTTGAACTGGCAGTCTTGTCACATTTCAAAAAATTCTTTTCTGTGTTTAAAATCCTTTTGTGATGTGACAATGCTGTCCCTTTAACAAGGTTATTTTGTCCTTGTTTTGTTTTCAAGAGGGGTCATAATAGCAGAGGTGTCTATATGGCTGAATGTGGCTACTTTAAACAATGGCAGGCAATAGCTAGTTCTCCCATTTCAGTTTTTTTTTCTAACTTGGTTTATTTCAGCAGGCAGTCAGAAATTACTGGTAACAAAGAAACTGGTACTGTGAAAAAAGGTTCCATGCTTCAACAGATGTTTCTTGCCTGACTCTTCTTTCTGCAATCCCTCCTGCCTGTAAGAACCTGAGTTTGAATTTACCATTTGCCAAGCGGTGTGTTTATGGGATGTTGCTGATATTGAAACAGCTCGGGTGGCACGGTGGTTTAGTGGTTAGCACTACTGCCTCATAGCACCAGGGACCTGGGTTTGATTCCACCCTCAGGCGACTGTGTGTGGAATTTTCACGCTCTCCCCGTGTCTATGTGTGTTTCCTCCGGGTGCTCTGGTTTCCTCCCTCAATGCAAAGATGTGCAGGTTAGGTGCATTGACCATGCTAAATTGCCCATAGTTTTCAGGGATGTGTAGGTTAGGTGCATTAGTCAGTGGTAAATGTAGAGTAATAGGATAGAGAATGGGTCTGGGTGGGTTACTCTTCAGAGGGTCAGTGTAGACTTGTTGGCTGAAGGGCCTGTTTCCATACTGTATGGTTTCTATGATTCTTTCGTTAAGTTGCAATTTCGAGTTGGGTACGCTTCCAAATTAAAGTTATTCTAAACTGTGGTTTCTTTTGTTCATGTGTCAGCCATAGTATTTAAATTAATTTTGTTTTACTTAAAGCTGAGTGGTTTGACCAGGTGCATCACTCCTGGATTATCCACTTTACGTCTGCCTTTAATATAAGAAAAAGTTAGAGTCTGGGTTACCTTAGTGTTTTGAGGGGTTCTAGCCTGGTCCATAACATTGGCTTTGCCCTTCCCTTTCACTGCAATCCCTGTGCTCAGCGTGCGTACATGTTTAATTCTTACTTCTTCACTATCCTTGATTTTAGTCGTTCTGCCATTGGCTGCCGTGCCTTCAACTGTCTGAGCATTAAACTGTGGAACTTATTGCTTGAATACCTCTCTTCTCACTGCTCCTTTTCAGTGTTCCCCTGTATGCCATAATATCTCCTTGTGTGGCTCAGTAGCAAGTTATTTGCCAAGTTCACTCCAGTTAGACTGTTTGAATACAAACTGTTTAATGAAGTAAAAGAATTTCACAGGTTTGAAAGGTCTGTCAGTGAGTAGGAAAAGAATTAAATGTACCAGGGTGGGGAAAGAGAGAATATGTGGTCAAAAGGGCAAATTCAGTATAGAGTGAAATAACAACAGCTGACATGACAATTTGTGAAGGCTGCAGTTTTGAGCACCTCTTGAATGGAGGGATTAGAAATGAGGCTCCTATCCATAATGAGAGCTCAAGTTATGGGCATGAAAGACAACGTGGTTTTGAATTCTAGAAAATGTGCTCAGATTAACTGCCTCATCTCCTACATTTAGAACTAAAACAATGCTTCAAAAGTTTGATTTGTACTGTAGTTTTGACATCATACTCCTTACCTGACTATATGTCTCCCTGAGCCTTGTATTTGAAATTCCCTCTGATATTTGTTCTTTTCTTCCTGTTACATGTTTTGGGTCTTTAAGATATCACCTTATTGCTGACACCTAACTTTGCTTATTTTTAGATCATCTTTGCTCTGCATTATTCACTGTGACCTATAACCTTGGCTTCTCCGTTCTTAAAACAGAGTTTCATCCTGAAGCTGGCCAACAAAGGCAACTGAAAATACCTTTTTACAGAATGCAGTAAGCAACAGGGAAAAAAAAGACTTGGATTTATGTGGGTCATTTGACAATCTTGAGACATCCAGAAGTGCTTTACAATTAAGCTTTTGGAGTCTTGTCATAATTGATGAAACAGGGCAGCCATATTGTGCTCTCTATCTTTCACAAACAACAATGCAGTAATGATCAGATAATTTGTACTTAATTTTGATAAGAGGATGGCTATTGGCAGAGACAGTAAGGAAAGCTGCCCATGCTTTTTCTTTTGAGACAATGCAGTGCAGTCTTTAATTTACCTGCAAAAGAGCAGGCATTGCCTCTATTTGACACCCCAGCCGAAAGGTGGCATCGGAGACAGTGCACTTGTGTGTCAGCCAAGATTTATGAACTCGAGTCTTTGGAATGGAACTTCAACTTCTCAACCTTCTGATTCAGGATACTGTGCTACCAATGAGGCTTAGTTGACCCATTCGTGTGTCATGCATGTGTGAGCATATGACTGAATTGTTATGAATCAAATGACTTATTTGAGGCAGATTTGTTTAACATTGTGTTGATATGAGATAAATTGGAGATTGCCAATCAGATGTTGGAAATTTTTAATTCTTATTATTAAAAATTTGTATTTTTGACTACTGGTAGGCATGACTGTTTTTTTTAAATACTGCATGCTGATTTTGAACTTTTTATTTCTCCCCCCCCCCCCCCATTCCAGATTTCTGGGTAGTTTCCAATGAACAAAGACACATACAATGTTACAGTTATAATGGTTAGTAATACAATGCTCCCTTTCTTGCTGTTTTTAAAAAAAAAACTGCTGGCTTCTCTTTCGTCTCCTGCTTTCTTCATTGAAGTGATCGTGTATGACTCCATCCCTGTGGCATTTCCTCAGGAAAGCCTGTTGCACTATGTTCACTGATATTAACCAGCATATCCTGCTGACGCATGTAAAAATGGATGTCAAGACAGCATCAAAACAATATTCATTGTCTCTTGTTAATAATTCTTTCTTAATTATAAATTGTCAACAGCTGATGTTTCAAAGTAAAATAGAGTTTTAACTGATCATTTAAGCGGATGGGGAAATGTTTTAATGGACCCGATGGATGACATACTCATATGCATAATGTAGTCTTTTTCTTTGCTTTTCTTGAAAATGAAAACTTGATGCATAGAATTGAGAGAGAAAGAGATGGGACGACTAGCTGAAATGGCCTTACCAGTGTCAGGTAGTCAGTAAAAAATACTTGAAATTAATTTGCATCTGCTCTGCTTTATGCTGTCACTCCTTCACATGCTGCCTCCTTCTGGTATTCTCCCTAAGATTTAAAAATCTGTTGGAGAAGAATGATACCTGTGAATATTCCTTGACTAACTAATTTCTAATTCATGTGATGTTTCTGCAATAACTGGAAATGAATACACTTTCAACTGCATTCTTATTTGCAAATACTTTCTTTTCTAGTTTACTTAAATAAACTCCTACTAAAACATTGATGACACAATATATTGTTTTCTCGAAAATATTTCCATTGTTGGTCTGCTAGCACATTGCTGCTCATTGGATGCTGCCTGAACTGCTGTGCTCTTCCAGCACCACTAATCCAGTATTTGGTTTTCAGCTTCTGTAGTCATTGTTTTTACCTTGCTAGCCCATTGAGTATACCAACATAAATCCTGTTGATGATTTAGGCACCTTATGGGGCTCCTGTTCACAACGAAGTACTGGCTGTACCCAATCAGTTTGCACTTTTAAAATTCATAGCACTGTGTCTAATATTCAAAATGATTTTATAATTAGGCATTTGCCCTAAATATTCTGGATAATCCTGAATATTTAAGGACTTGTGCGGAAAATAAATTTAGGGCTCACAGTATGGCACACTTGCTTGAACTAGAAGCTATATACGCAGGGAACATTTAAACGCACTGCACCAGTTTCAATTCAAAAGATATTACAAAATACTCTGAGCAGTCTTAATAGATTTAAAATTTAAACAAAGACTAGCTATTAACTGTCGAACTCCATTAATGGCTATATTCATCATAGCAAGCCTCTGTCAGTCAGAGTGCACTTGTCAACCAATCAGCACTCTCCTCCCATGCAGCATAATTGTAGGTTTTCCTTTGGAAATGGTATTCTTATGATATGTCCTGATGTATATAAAGCACAGCACATTACTAACATTGTGCCCTTTTTATAGCAATAGTCACATTCTGTACTGCCAAATAGCTATTGTTAAAAATTAAGATAAATCTTGATCAGATGACTTCTCATGAGGTTTGTGTTCTCCACAACAATGACAATTAAATAGTCTGCAAAGAACAACTGAACTTTGAAATACAAGCTTTACTCTTGGGTACATGGGAGCAAGTTTATACATTTAAATATATCCTAGATTGTGTGACTTCTCTTAGCATTTTGGTAATGCAATCTCTACTTAATTGAAAGTAATGCTATTGTGCAATTTGTGAGCGGTTTTCTCTTGAGCAGGAGTTTTTTGGCTTATACATGGAATTTGTACATACTCATATTTCTACCCAACATTAATTTAGTGCACACAAGGAAATATAACATTGACTATGTATCTAAGTTTATGGTATTACCTTATCACATGATTGTCAGATAGGATTCATTTTTTTGTTGGTGATCCTGAAATTAAATCAGTTTTTATTTTAAAATATTACTGAGTTTGAAATTTAATTTGTGTCATAATTTTTCTGATTCAATGCAGCATGGATAGAAAATTTGTTTAACTGAATGTGTTGACAGTCTTTACTTGGAAGACTTCCATTCGGTGCATATAGGGTCCCAAAAGTGATTTTCCTTAAATTCTCTTAGCATGCCCTCTGACACCCTGTCTTAGCCTCCCTATGATCTGTAATACATAATAAAGATGTCAAGGTTTCAGTGGAAGGGAGCGAGATACTTAACTAGGGTGCATCCAAGCTTTGTATTCATGCTATCCTGTGGTTCTACTAACAAAATTATATTTGGTGATCCATTACTGAGGCAATTGGCAACCGCCTGTACTTAAAATTGATTTCAAATCCTTTGAGTGCTGATCTTGATTGGTAAGACCCAAGGCAACACCCCGTTCAACTGAAATTAGATTGCACTTTCTCTGATCAAATTTCTCATAGAAAAATTGTTCTATGAGAATGCTCCATTGTCAAATCTGTTCAAAATGATAATTAACATCTGATCATTTGTATTTTGTCTTTCTCTGAATGCAAAATGTAATGGAATATAATGTAGTTACACTAGCTTTAGAATATTCTCTTTGATTTTAACTAATTTCTGAGACAGTTCATGTTGATTTTTAAAATAGGTTTGCACCTATTGCAGTTGTATCTTTTTCTCGTTCAACCAGAGATCAAACTTTGCTGCGAACATTACACAGACAAGCAAAGAAAAATTGCTTATTTTTGGTTTTACATTTATCGCAAAATATTCTCCACTGTAGGGAAAATGTAGCCATTGGTGAAAAAGATTGGTATCATTCAATCTTACAAAATTTCTTGTGGAATCAGCAACTGTATCGTTTTCCGTGACTATAATTTGAGGCAGTTACTATGTGGCCAGGACCAGAAATCACTTCAAGAACAAGTGCAGAACTCAAAATGTGTTCGAAAACTGTTCCTATGTTTGACTAATATTGTGCTCGAGGCTCCGGGAGGATTGTGACGTTAATGTTTGAGCAGAATTTTTATTGGAAAGTTTATTCTTCCTTGCCTTTGTTTGCAGTGTTTCTTTTGCTGAAACTTTAGTTTTGTTTGGAGTAGAAAGTTGGTAAGTCTGTGATCAGACTTTTGAATGTAGTTTCAACTATATTACACAAGAGAAAAGGAAATCCTGGTCGATATTACAAACTTTGCTTTTGCCCCTTTTCTTCACATTCCTTGAAACCCTGTCCCCAACCCACATCCCACTGACTGCCAAACTGCTTGGTATGTTACCCTGGCTGAAATCAGCTCTGGTCAGCAATTGAACTGTGGACCTGCTGGTCAGTATGGCACAGTAAGGGGGTTTTGGCAATTGAGGGGAAATCATTAATTATTTCATAAAACCTATTCCTATCAAGAGAAAGAAAACCCTCTCAGTTGAAATAAAAACATAAGAGGAGTAGGCCATTCAGCCCTTTGAACCTACTCTGCCATTCAGTGTGATCCTCACTGATCATCAAACTCAGAATTCTGTTCCTGCTTTCACTCATACCCTTTGATCCCTTTTAGCTCTAAGAACTACAGCTAAGCCCCTTTTTAAAAAAAATGTATTCGGTGATTTAGCCACAACCACTTTTTAGGAGAAAGTTGGACTGCAGGTGCTGGAGAGTCCAAGTTGAAAAGTATGGCACTAGAAAATCACAGCAGGTTAGGCAGCATCCGAGGAGCAGGAGGGTCGCTGTTTCAGGCATAAGCCCTTCATCTTGATGATGAGCTTATGCCCAAAATATCGACTCTCCTGCTCCTTAGGTGCTGCCTGACCTGCTGTGCTTTTCCAGTGCCATTCTTTTTGACACAACCACTTTTGGTGAAAGAGGGTTCCATAGGCTCTCAGTGAAGATATTTCTCCTCAACTTCATAACTTCATCTTAAGTAGCCTACAGTGTGTCCTTAGGCTGCTGTCTGCTTGTGGACTCCCTGGTCATCGGGAGCAACCTTTCTGTGTTTTAGTCCATATTGTTGAACTTTATAGGTTTCTATGAGGTTTCTCCCCATGGCGCCTCCCCCCCCCGATAATCCTCTTGTAAAATCCAATGAATAGAGTACAAACCTATCCAGTCTTCTCAGACATCAGTCCTGTCATTCTAGAAGTCAGCCTGGTAAGCCTTTGTTGTACTCCCTCCATAGCTGGAACATTCATCCTCAGAAAAAGAGACCAAAACTGTGCACACTGCTTCACAAGTGGTCTCACTACTTGTGAAGCAGTGTGAAGTACAATTGCAGCAAGCCATCCCTGCTGCTGCACACTCCTCCTCCCACTTTGAGGGCCAAAAACTATTTGCTGCTTTCACTGCCACTAATCCTATTTGGAATAAAATGAGTCTTTCTCTTTGTTGAGAGTTTAGCGTATATTTTAAAGGTAAAGTCACCATAGTGGTAGAGGACCATAAGGCCTGCTCCCTCGAGAGACACATGACTAGCGGTGAGCTTGAGTTTCACTGTGCCTTAGGTGAGGAATGAAATCGAAGTGGGACCTACATGGTGAGCTGGTTTGGGAATTGAACCTGTGCTGTTGACACCATTCTGAATCACAAACCAGCTGTCCAGTCAACTGAGCTAACTAGCCTGCTTTTGTCATCGCAAATGTCTACCACTGCTTATTTTACATTTTTCAAACAACTTTTAAAGTCTGCTTTTGCCTCTTTGTCTTTGTAATTGTCTTCAACCTTCAGGAGCCAGGTTTTTGGCACAGGTTCCTTAATCTTTCTTATAATCACTGTTACACAGAAAACCCTTTATGAAATCACTATAAACCTGTTTCATTACACAGTACTCAGTCTAAAGTATCCTCTTTAGTTCCAGAACATATTGTTCTAAGAAACTGACCTGAATGCAGTTGGAGCTTTGATTCAAGGCTTTCTTGACATTGTGATCTCTGGTAGAAAGGTCTTTAATGAGTTTATCTTCAATTATTTCTTTTAGATTTTAATAATGTCTGTGATTTGTGATACTAGTGGATTTGTGTGAAGGTTGAGAGGAACATTGGGTTGTGAGGAAAGTTCAAAATGCCATCTTAATATATTGTGAGGAACAATTTGCAAGGTCATAATGATATGTCAATTTTTTAAAAAGAAGTTATGAACTATTACAGATTTACAAAATTATGTATGGAAACAAAGCAAATCTTCTTTCTCCTTGACTAATTCTAGAATTCCTGAAGTAGCCATTTGATTACAAGTAGCAATTCATCAAGACTCCCTAGACAGCACTTTCCAAACCTGTGGCCACTCCTATCTAAACAGACAAGAGTAGCAGTTACATGGAAGCTCAACCATGTGCAAATTTGTCTGTAAGCCACTCCTCATCTTCACTTGGGAGTATGTTCCTTCATGTTGCTAAGTCGATATACTGAAATTCCCTCCTTAACAACATTGTGGACGTATCTGCATCAAATGGACTGTGGCAGTTCAGCCAGCTCAACACCATCTTGTTGAGGGCAATTAGGAATAGGCAATAAATACCGTCCCAGCCAGTGAAGCCCATATTCCATGAATAATTAGGGGAGTGAAAGGCGAGGGCCATTTATAAAAAGAAACTCATTCAGTTATCGGGAGAACATACTGCTTTAAAAATTACTTGTCCGGGATGTTTCTTCTTGATGATCATGAAGTCAAAGCTGAAAATATTGGAAATGTAGAAAAGTCACATTACACCAGAAGAAGGATAGGTTGAAATTTTAGGTCTGAATTTTTTTCTTGATGCAGACCTGTGTTTATTGAGAATTTAAATTATGTTAAATGTATTAAACACATTAAATGTTAGTATTAAGAGTTATAAAAATGGCATTGTACATGGACAATGTTGCAGTTACTATATACCTTTAATTAACAAAGATCGAGTGCTTAGATTTTAATGTATGGCACATTGGTACCATGCTACTAAATTATTTTGATAATAGCAAATTAAAATGATTGTGGAGAAGATAACTAAGCCACTTTCTGATTAAAATTGCACTTGGTGTCTTGCAATAATGTTTGCTGCAATAACTGCAAGATTAATTAAAATTAATGAACAATATGCGAAGGTTTATGCTGCCCTGGATCTTTCGGCATACTTGCACTGCAGGGCAGCAATTGGAAAATAATTATATATGCAAGCTTTTCAATGTGCATTTACTTAGGAACTAAAAACAGAGTTAATTTTGGCAGCAAACTATCCCTTTTAAGTCTCAGGAGCATGTGTTTGGACTGGAATTAGTGAAATTACATCACTAGATAATGTGAACAGTCATATATTCAGAAATAAGAATAGCATCCAGTACCATTGCTAACTAGTTGCAAGAAAAACATAGAAACAGGAGTCGATTATTTGTTCTTCAAACCCAATCCACCATTCAATAAGATTTTGACTAATCTGTTTGTGGTCTCAGGCCCGTTTCATGATAACATATAACTCTTAACCTCCCTATCAAAGATATATCTTAGCTAGTTTTCTGGGGAAAACAATTCCACAATCGAAGGACCTTCAGAAAAAGATCTCTTCTCATGCTGTTTTGGAAGGAAGAACTTTAATGCTTAAACTGTGTTAGTCACCCACCTACGCATGCAGAAACATCTTCCTGAAATCTACCCTTCCCAATTCTATGAAATCATGTATTTTTCAAGAAGGTCATCTGTCATTCATCCAGCTGCCAAAGTAAATGTGCTGAACCTGTTCAACTATGTTTTGTAGGTAGGATCTTCATCCCAGGAATGAGTTGAGTGAACCTTCTTGTAATTGCTTTAGAACCAGTTTTAATCATTTTTCAAATAGGTGGACCAAAATTATATGCAGTAAATCCAGGTATGATTTTACCACCACGTAAAGCTCACTTAATTCTTATTCCATTCCCATTACAATAAACAACAAAATTCATTTGTCTTCCCAATCTGCTGATATATCTATGTACTAACTTTGGAATTCATAAACTTGGACACCCATATCCTTTTGTACCATTGAGTCTCTCTCCATAAAAATCGAGTACAACGTGAGGGATGAGTAGTGATCAGTCTAGAGACACGTTTTTGAAGTGGTCCTCTGTTTCTGTGGATTAGGAGAACAAATTCACTTTGATTTTATTACAGTTGTAAATGGCAGCACTGCTATAGGTAAAAATATATAAAATTCACTTCTGAAGTGGTGAAATGTTTCAAGCATCACTTGAGTGAAATGATATTAAAAACAAGCAGTGGTATTCACACCAGGGTGCACAATTCCTTTTGGAACATGTCTTTGTGGCTACTAGTTGATTTTTTTTTTTGGGGACTACTTAGTTTCCACATTTTCATTCTCATTAATTTCTTTTAGGTAATACAGTCAGGTAATAAGGTTTCTATCTGTACCTGACTGACTCAAAAGGTATTAGATTAGCACAGAAGTAGAATCCAAAGAATTTATTGCTATCCTCAATAATGATTAGCCACCTTGATTATGTGCTGTAACTGTATACTAACATTTTGTGACTTGTACACCAGAACATCTAAATCCCTCTGAACCTCAATTCTGCAATCATTATTTTTTTCATTAACACAGTGCTGTTATTCTTCCTGCAAGGTGAAGAGCTTCCCATTTTCCCACATTGAGCTCTGTCTACCAGGCTTTGTCCAGTCACTCAAACTATTTGTCTGTCTGCAACTTCTTTATGGTTTCTTCGCAACATAACTTCTGACTTATCTTGTTATAATTTGTGAACTTAGTGACCACCTGCTTCACTGCCCTCATCTCAGCCATTGATTGAAACTATGAAAAGTTGTGACCCCAGCATAGATTCCAGTGGGACTCCATTTATCACATCCTGCCAACCAGGCAAAGGACCCATTTAAGCACACTGTTTTCTGCCAGCCTCCTATTCATGCTGACATTAACTTTTGCCACAAGCGTGTTTTTTTCGCAGTAGTCCTTGATGTGGCAACTTGTCAAGTGTCTTCTGGAAATCCAAATACAGTACATCTACAAACTCCCCTTTCTCCACAGCACATGTTATGCCTTCAAAGAACTCCAATAAATTAATTGGTTAAATATGATTTCCCCTTATGAAACCAAGCTCCCCATCCTGATTGCCTTGAGTTTATCCAAATGTGCAGCTTTAATCATTTTAATGATAAATTCTATTACCTTCTCCAGAACAGATGTTAAACAAACTGGCCTATAACTATAGTTTCTGTTACTATGTTTCCCCCTTCATGGATAGAGGGGTATATTTGCTACTTTCCAGTCCAGTGGAATCATTCCTAAGTTGAGGGGATTTTAGAAAATTAGCACTAGTGCACCTACCACCTCACTGGTAATCTCTTTATAAGACCCTAGAATGAAGTTCAAATGGACTCAGATTTTTCTGCCTGCAACCGTATTAGTTTGCTGAGCATTGCTTTCCTTGTGATTGTAGTTTTGCTATGTTCCTCTATCTCTTCCACCATTTGATATACAGTCACGACTGGAATATTTATTATTTACTCTATAGTGAAGACCAAAGCAAATCGCTTGCTCTTTTCATCAACCATTTCTCTATAATCTACTATTACCTCCCTGTTCTTACTCTGAGGTCAATACCCATTGTACTTGCTCTTTTAATATCTAATTAACTGTAGAAACTTTTGATAATTGTTTGTAAAATCCTAGTTTGCTTCCTCTCATACACTAATTTCTTCTTCCTGAGTATGCTTGTAGTTATTCTGTTTTATCTATCTTTTCTGACCAGCATCTGACCGGCCACTCCTATTTGCATAGTTATATATGCTGTTTGTTTAAATTTGATGCTTTCCCTAACTCCTTTGGTTACCATGGATAGTGGGTCATCCCTTTTGCATTTTTCTTTATAATAGGAATGTACTTACTCTGAATATTCTGAATTATCATTTTAATGTCTGCCGCAAACACATTTTATTGGTTTATTCTCTAGCGAACATGACACTTCACTTTGACTAGCACATGTTTCATGTGTCATAATTGCCCTTAGGTTTGAAGTACTTGACTTAGATCCAACCTTCTCCCATTGGATGCACGATTCAACTATATTGTGATTTCTATTACTGCAAGGAGAGATAGTGACAGTATATTTGTGTCTCATCATATCAGATGGTGACATTTGAATTTTCATCAATATTTAGAATTAAGATTTGTTATAAAAAAGTGATCTAATGGTGACCTTGTAACCACAGTTGATTGTCATAAAAACCCATCCAATTCACTGATGTTCTTTAGGGAAAGAAATCTGCGAGGAAATCATTCTTACCTGGTCTAGCCCACATGTGACTGCGGACCCACTGCTATCTGGTTGGCTAAATCTGCTGATGACACAAAATGGATACGGAAGTGAATTGTGAAGAGGACACAATGAGCCTACAAAGAGGGTTAAGTGAGTGTGCAAAGATCTAGCAACTGGGGTACAGTCTGGTTAAGTATCAAATTGTCTAGTTTGGCAGAGAGAATGAGAAAAAAAAATTATCTAAATGCTGAGAAGATGCAGAGAGATGTGAATGTCCTCGTGTATGATTCACATGCAGGTACAGAATAATCAGGGTAGTAAATAAAATGTTCTGGTTGCGAAGGAAATTTAATGCAAGAATATGCTTCAGTTATATACGACACTGCTGAGACTGTATTTGGGGTAATGTATACCGTACAATTCACTGTATTCATAAGACCATAAGAAACAGGAGTGGAAGTAAGGCCGTTTGGCCCATCCAACCCACTCCGCCATTCAATCAAGGCTGATGGGCATTTCAAGTCTACTTAGCCACACTCTCCCTGTATCCCTTAAATTCTTAATCTCTCAAGGAATTATCAATCTCTGCCTTGAAGACATTTAACGTCCCGGCATCCACTGTGCTCCGTGCCAATGAGCTTCACAGGCCCACCACTCTCTGGCTGAAGAAATGTCTCCTCACGGCGGCACGGTGGCACAGTGGTTAGCACTGTTGCCTCACAGCGCCAGAATCCCAGGTTCAATTCCCACCTCAGGCGACTGACTGTGTGGAGTTTGCATGTTCTCCCCGTGTCTGCGTGGGTTTCCTCCGGGTGCTCCGGTTTCCTCCCACAGTCCAAAGATGTGCAGGTTAGGTGAATTGGCCATGCTAAATTGCCCGTAGTGTTAGGTAAGGGGTAGATTTAGGGGTATGGGTGGGTTGCGCTTCGGCGGGGCGGTGTGGACTTGTTGGGCCGAAGGGCCTGTTTCCACAGTGTAAATAATCTAATCTAATCTAATCTAATCTAATCTAATTTCCATTCAAAATTGACCCCCTCAAATTCTAAAGCTGTGCCCACGAGTCCTATTATCCCCACCTGACAGAAACAATTTCCCAGTGTCCACCCTTTCTAAGTTCCTATTAGATCTCCCCTCAACCTTCTAAACCCTAATGAATACAATCCCAGGATCCTCAGCCGGTCATCGTATGTTAGGCCTACCATTCCGGGGGTCATCCATGTGAATCTCCGTTGGACACGCTGCAGTGCCAGTATGTCCTTCCTGAGGTGTGGGGCCCAAATCTGGACATAACATTCTAAATGGAGCCTGACTAGAGCTTTATAAAGTCTCAGTAGCACATCACTGCTTTTACATTCCAATCCTCTTGAGATAAATGACAACATTACATTTGCTTTCTTAGACACTAAACACTATAAAATAGTCCATGCCTGTGTTCATTTTTTTCAAAAGTGCAAAACCTTGCATTTGCTCATATTGAATTTCATTAGCCGTTTCTTGGACCACTCTCCTAAACTGTCTAAGTCTTTCTGTAGTCTCCCCACCTCCTCCGAATTACCTGCCTATCCACCTAACTTTGTATCATCAGCAAACTTCATCAGGATGCCCCCGTCTCTTCATCCAGATTATTAATATATAAAGTGAACAGCTGCAGCCCTGACACCGAACCCTGCATGACACCACTTGTCACCAGCTGCCATTCTGAAAAAGAACCTTTTATCCCAACTCTCTGCCTTCTGTCAGCAGCCAATCTTCAATCCATGCCAGTAGCTCATCTTCAATACCATAGGCCCTCACCTTACTCAGCAGCCTCCCGTGAGGCACCTTATCAAAGGAAGGATCTTAATGCATTGAATGCAGATTGGAGAAGATTGACGAGATGAATAGCTGGAATGAGTGGATTGCCTTCTGAGGGAAGACTAGACAGGCTAGGCTTATATGCTGTGGAGTTTAGAAGAGTCTGAAGTGACTTAGATCATGTCTGACATCGAGAGAACTTGATTTTGGAACACTGTTTCCTCTTGAGGGGTAATGTGGAACTAAAGATCATAGTTTACAAATAAAGGGGCATTGCACATTTCGAGAAGAGGAAACTTTTTTTCTCTGAAGTTTTGAGAGTCTTTGGAATCCTTTTCCTTAAAAAGGCAGTTATTCACGCAGAGGTAGATTTTTGATTACGAAAGGGATGAAAAATTGTCAGGGATATGTAGGTTTGTAAAGTTGTGGTTTAAAATCAGATCAGCTGCAATCTTATTGAATAGTGAAGCAGGCTCAGAGGGTTGAGTAGCTTATTCTTGTCCCTTTGTTTGTTTGTTTATAGAACCAACAGTCTCAATCTCAGATGGTGTCTTTGAGCAGCACAATCTTGAGAGCATTCTAATAACTCCTCATTTAAATAATTACTGCCAATTTAACTTTACCAGTTTATATATGGAACAATGCCACCCAGGATTATTACATCCCCTTATCACAAGCACTCAATTATTTCTTCTTGTTTATTCTTTCCAACATTGTGGTTACTTAGGGGACCCTGTGGACCGTTTCCACTGATGACATACTTCTCCTACTATTCCTCATCTTCACTAAAACTGATTCTCCATCCTGACTTCCTTAACGAATGTCATCTCCAAGTACTACAGAAATGTCATCCTTGATTAACAACAATATGTCCCACCTAGTTTCCTAGTTTGCATTTTAAAAATATTTTTAGCAAAACACCAGTCTACTGGTTGAGCTGCCACTCCTCGCGAAAGCAGACCTTATGGAGGATGACAACTTGTTTTGGAATTTTGACAGGCAATATGGCATGATTGCATAAAAATAAAATACTGCTGATGTTGAAATCTGAAGCAAATGCAGACAATGCTGAAGAAACTCAGCAAGTCTGGCAGCACCTGTAATGTTTTGAGTCTGATATGACTCCAGAATTTCTGAACAGTTGTAAAGAAGTCATTCTAGACTCAGAAGGTTCTCTTTCTACCAATGTTGCCAGACATGCGGAGTTTCTCCCATTTTGTGATATGTTGAGGTGGATACAAAATTGGCTTAATGGTAGGAGACAGGTGGTAGAGGGTTGTTGTTCAGATTGGAGGCCTGTGCCCAGTGGTATGCTGCAAGGATCTGTTCTGGGTCCACTGTTGTTTGTCATTTATATCAATGATTTGAATATAAAAATAGGCATGATTAGTAAGTTTGTGGATGAGACCGAAGTTGATAGTATAGGAGACAGTGAAGAAGGTTATTTAAGTGTAAAGAGATCTTGATCAGGTGGGTCAGTGGACCGAAGAGAGGCAGATGGAGATGAATGAAGATAAATGTGAGGTGCTGCATTTTGGTAAGGCAAAACCAGGTGAGGATTTGCCCAGTTAATGGAGGGAGTGTTGTTGAACAGAGAGACCGAGGGCATTACAGGTTCATAGTTCCTTGAAAAGGCATAGCATTTGGATAGGGCGGTAAAGAAGGTATTTGGCATGCCTGCCTTCATTGGACAAAGCATTGAATACGGTTTAGGAGTTGAGGCATCAAGTTGTCGCTGTACAAGACATTGGCAAGGCCACTTTTAGAATACTGCGTATAAATCCGGTCACCTTTCTGTAGAAAGGATGCTATAAAAACAGAGGCTGCTGAAAAATTTACAAGGATGTTGCTTAGACTGGAGGGTTTGACTTATAAGGAGAGGCTAAATAGGCTGGGTCTGATTTCCATGGAGTGTCAGAGGCTGAAGAGTGATCTTAAAGAGGTTAACAAGGTCATGAAGGGCATAGATAAGGTGAATAGCCAAGGTCTTTTTTTCCCCAAGTTAAGGAAGTCCAAAGTTAGAGGGCATAGATTTAAGGTGAGAGAGGAAAGATTTAAGAAGGATCTTAGGAGCAACTTTTTCATACAGAAGGTGATTCTTATGTGGAATGAACTACCAGAAGAAGTAATAGCTGCAACTACAGTTACAACATTTAAAAGACATTTAACCAGGTACATGAATAGGAAAGGTTTAGATGGATATGGACCACACACAGGCAAATGGGACTACAGAGTATTTATGCTTAGGAGGTTGGCATAGATGAATTGGACTGAAGGGTCTGTTTCCATGCTGCATGACTTTATGACTGTATAACTAAGCAGTATAGTGATAGATAAAGAAGAGATGGTATCAAGGTTGGCAACACTCCAGGTAGAGAAGTCACATGGTCTGGCTGGGTTTATCCCAAATTGCTGAGAGAGGTAAAGGAGCAAATTACAGAGCAGTTAATTAAAATTTTTAAGGCTTTTCTGGAGGGCTGGAAGTTTTCAAATGTAGCATTTTTTTTTCGGAAAGGGACAAAGGATAACCAAAGGATAATTACAGACCTGTCAGCTTGATGTAAATAGTGGGCAAACTGATGGAGGCCATACAATGGGATAAGGAAATTATGCACTTAGAGAAAACTAACTTAATACTAGACAGTCAATATGGCTTTGTCAAGAGAAGGTTATGTCTGACAAATTTCATTGCCTGTGTCTACTCAGCAAATAACTCAATGGGTGAGGATAGTGGTGTGGATGTTGTATATTTGGACTTCCAGAAAGCATTTGATATGGTGCTACATGGCAGGTTGGTTTGCAAATTAGAGATGTTTGGAATTGATGGGCCTTTAACAGTATGGATTAAACATTGGCTAAATGTAGGAGAGAGAGGGTCGATATAGATGAGCATTTCTCAGAATGGAGATGAGTTAAACTCTGTGTCCCAGGAGATCAGTGTTGAGACCCTTGTCTTTTCTGATTTACATAAACGATTGGAGCTGGATATTGAAGGCAAAATCTCTAAATTTTCAAATGACACTAAGCTAGGGAGAGTAGTGAATTGTGAGGATGATGCAGAAGGACGTTGTCACGTTGACCAATGGACAGATACCTGGCAGATGAATTTCAATGCAGAGAAATGTGAGGTAATGCATTTTGATTGAAGAAACATGGACAGACAATACAGGCTCAATGAGGGGAGTATAGGGACCGAATGGGTCACATGCATATTTGTCTGAAAATGATTGTGGAAGTTGAAACAGTTGTTAAGGCTTCAGTTTATGTGTAGAGGCATTGCGTATAAAAGCAAAGAAGTGATCCTGCACCTCTACAAAACACTGGTCAGGCTACATTTGAAGTATTCTGGGCACCTTATATAGGGAAAGATGTTAAAGCCTTGGAGAGAGTTCAAAGGACGCTTATACCGGAATTGAGGAATTATAGATACAAGAAAAGATTTGAGAAATTGGGCTTATTCTTGGAGCAAAGAAAATTAAGATGTGACCATATTGAAATGTTCAAAATTATGAACAACTTTGACAGGGTAAAGAAGGATATACGTTTTCCTCTGAGCATATCAGTAACTAGAGGTCACAATTTCACGGTTGTCAGCAAGACAGCTAAGAGTGAGGTGTGTAAAAGATTCTTTATGCAGAGTTATTAGGATTTCGAATGCATTGCCTGGGAGACTGGTGGAGGCAGATTCTGTGTGAGATTTCAAAAGCGAGCTGGATATATATTTGGAAGTCACGAATTTAGAGGGCTACCGTGGTAGGCTAACTGGTTAGCTGTTTGGATCATGATAGGTCAGCCATAGGGGATGGCATGTTGGCTCAGTGGTTAGCACTGCTGCCTCACAGCATCAGGGACCCAGGTTTGATTCCAGCCTCAGGTGGCTGTCTGTGTAGAGCTTGCACATTCTTGTGTGGATTTCCTCCCACAGTCCAAAGGTGTGCAGGTTAGGTGGATTGGCCATTCTAAATTGCCTATAGTGGTCAGGGATGTGCAGGCTGAGTGGAAATGTAGGATAGGGAGATGGGTCTAGGTGGGACTTTCTTCAGGGTTGGGTGTGGATTGAATGGCCTGCTTCCATACTGTAGGGATTATATGATTCTATATAGATGTAGCTGTCCAAAATCACCATTGTCCCAACACAGGTGTCCAGCAGTTTCCATGCATCTGATGCCTGTGTGCAGGTTCTTATGGAACTTGACCTTCAAAGCCTTATTCCTGTCACTTGCTGAAGCCTGCATGCAACTTAGTATGCAACCATGATGTGCTGTCATTGTCAGCATGACTTTGATGCGTTGGTTATCCAATTTTGTAGTCATCTTCCACTTCCATGGCCATTGAGGTAGCATTCTTCTTTCATCAATTCTGCTCTTGTGGACTTGCTGGATCTCTTTTTTTGTCTGGCACCAACCCTCTTTCAGTTCTGGGCACTCCTTATGTTGGAGTGACATGATGGCATTACAGAAGAACTGGAAAAGATTCACAATGGTTCTAAAAATAAGGAACTTCGGCTGCTTCAGGGAAGTTGTAATAGCTTTCCATAGAGAAGAGGAGATTGAGTGGAGTTTGAGAGTCGTTTGGCATGGGATTTACTAGAGCTATTCAAAATTGAGGTTTCTAAACAGATTAGGTAGGTGTTAATATTCGTATTGGTGGGCCAATTGGAAAATACAGAGCAGTGATTTAAGGTAATCGACAAAAGAAGCACTGGCAACATGTGGAAAAACATTTTCATGCAACAAGTTATTACGATCTGAAATGCATCGCATCGTACATGAGGAGATGGGATCAATCAAGGTATTCAAGAGGAAGTTGGCTAGTTATTTGATAATGAACATTGTGCAGGGCTAGGAGGAGAAGGCAGGGGTGTCGCATGAGGTGAACTGCTCGTTCAAGGATAGCATCAGAAACTGAGCAGGTTTGGCAGCATCTGTGGACCAGAAAGCAGAGTTAACATTTCCGGTCCACTGAATGTTCTGAATTTCTGACTTTCTTTCTCATTTCTAGCATCGGTAGTTCTTTGTTTTTTTTTGCTCCTTCGGGGACTCGACACAGAGGTATTGGAAGAAAGACCTCCGAAAGCTAAATGTACACATCACCAAAAGCCAATTTTTTTTTCAGTATTCTGAAATGTTATTGTTCACTACTCTTTACAATGTAACAATTTAGTAAATAATAGTCATTATTCAGGTATGTTTTAATTTGCTTTAGTCATGTTGTTCCATTGTATAAAAGCTGTAATTAGGTACAATGTTTTCAACATTACATAGAACATAGAACAGTACAGGCCCTTCAGCCCTTGATGTTGTGCCGACCTCTCGTCCTGCTCTAAGATCAAACTAACCTCCATACCCTTCATTTTACTATGTTTCATCTTCTCTCATTCCATTTCTGTTATAAATCAAGTTTTCTGGTGAGTTGTTCATTAGCTGTGTATTTAAAGAGAGACCAGTAAATCAGGACACACGTGCAAACCTTAATAAATTTTATCACGTCTTAATTTCCTTTTCAGCACCTCAGCTCACGTGTAGTAGATATGTGATACAACTTAACCTGTCTTTGAAATTCTTCTAGGTATTTAAAGAATTTGCATTGTCACTTTCCTTTCAGGTTATGTGTACATTTGGTACCCCGAATATTAAAATTGCTAACTTGAAATTTGCATCTCAGGATCACTACCTGTAGATAGAACTTAGTCACATCAGACTTGGATAGCAACTGGCTGATCTACCAACCTGGAAATTTATGGAATCTTTTCGGGAAAATTGGTACATATTCTGTTAAAGTACAAGGTGCATTTGTAAATTACAAATGTACAATTCATCCAAGTATTGCTGTCTAAGATTGAAGTGATTGATGGTAATAGAATTGGCATGTATTACTTTGCATTGTGATGGGTCTCTGCTGTTCTCCTTAACTATACCAAACACACATGATGTGACCTGATCTAGCTTGGGTATTCTTCACAAGTTATAGGAAGGTCCAGGTTCTGGAGTCTTTAATGTTGTGTTGGAGACATTTAAAGCATTTTTAATGTTAAGGGCAATGTTTGGGACGGGTTGGTTAAGTGAAGGATGTTTTGATTTATCTATATACTTAACAGATAAACTCAGGTACAAAATTGGTATTTGGACTATCTTACAACCCAATAGACTAATAATCAATATTGTCTAGTACCAAAGGCTTTGGCAGCACAGGTGACATTGATAAACTGCAAGCAAGCTATCATTATTTTAAATTTTGTGTAAAGTTTCTAAACTCATTAATTCATTTTTACAATTATCTTGAAACTTTGCCCAAATGACTGTTGATTGTATGTCCAGATATTGTGTTGTCAGGCTTTGATCGTGAGGTATCACTGGCCTCACTTTAAGTTCTCAGGCATGCACATTTTCAAGCAGAGAACTATAATCTCCCCTGTCCCTAACAAAGATGCACTGAAATGCATTTTAACAAATGGTAACATTGGACAAGACTTTTAATCGTATGACCTTGTGATCACTACAATTCAGCATAACTGCCTTCGAGAGGGCTTTAAATTCCTGACTGAAGTGTCAACCATCATTTCACAATCAACGTTAACTGACTACAGCTCATTTTAATGTGTTGGTCTAAAGAATGATTTGGAGATGCTGGTGTTGGACTGGGGTGTACAAAGTTACAAGTGTCACAGCACCAGGTTATAGTCCAACAGGTTTAATTGGAAGCACTAGCAGAGCGACGCTCCGAAAACTAGTGCTTCCATTTAAACCTGTTGGACTATAACCTGGTGTTGTGTGATTGGTAATGGTCTAAAGAATGGTTGATGTTCTGAGTGCAAGGTAATCAACTAAAGTTTTCCTTTGCTATTCGTTCACTCAACACAGTGTAGTGTCTCTCTTAGCAGTTAGATTCTACTGTATCATCACCCGCAGGATAATCTAATGGATTTTGCTGTCGTTAACACGGATTAGACACAAAAACTCCAGCTATAGTCAACAATGAGCTCATCTTGCCTCATTTTACAGGATTCAGTTCACTTGTTAAAAGCCTTAAATGGAACTCAGAGTTTTAAGAAGCAGAATCATTCCCATATTGTAGTTTGGCTGTTGCTAGTACTTTGTTTCAAAGTCGATGGGTTTTTAATTAAAACAAATACGCATTAAATGCAATCTCAAATCTTACCAGGGATGATACTAATTGCAAATGTTCTCTGTTAGATTAATTTGAAACATTGGTTTTATTGTTGCTTATGTTTCACTGCCACAAGTAGGGTTCTCACCTTGACGAATTTATTCCCTCTATAATCTGTCTGCTGTTTGGAGTACAACCATTTCTGCTGGTTGTATTTTTTAAAATAAAAGTATGCTGTTTATTA
This sequence comes from Chiloscyllium punctatum, assembly GCF_047496795.1. Taxonomy (NCBI): domain Eukaryota; kingdom Metazoa; phylum Chordata; class Chondrichthyes; order Orectolobiformes; family Hemiscylliidae; genus Chiloscyllium; species Chiloscyllium punctatum. The sequence continues at coordinate 58,862,843 of NC_092747.1, read as the reverse complement.
CCAGGTGATTGAAAACATTTTTAATATAATTAATGTGATCATTTTAGTGATAAATGCTGTGATCCTGAATTTTACAAGCAAGCAAAGAAATGATGAACATGAAGAGACAAAATTTTTTAAATTTGGAGATTTTTAAACTGAAGAAGTGTTGAGAATCAGTTAGCTTCTATTATTTTCTTGTTGATTTATAGTATTGTTTTTGCAGGTACCTGCAAATGATATCTTCTGCAGATAAGAACAGTGCATTTGTTTGAAGGTAGATGCTGCCTTTCAAAACATAGGAGGGAACGTTCCTGACAGAATATCTATTGAACAATTCATTGAAATTTGTTTATACCTGTTGCATAGACACAGATCTATGAAGTATAAGGAGTATTTTTTTACAATTTAAAACTCAGTGCTATTCCAGTTATTAGCTATATAACAAGCAATGAGTGAATATAATTGTAGCTGGCAATGGATGTGAGACAGTGTAGTTCTTAGTTTAAACAAAGGCAATCCATTTTCTTTGTCTCCCTAAGAAGCAACTTCTGTAAGTGAATTCTCTCAGCAACCTAAAATAGCAGCAGCTAATGAGTACTTTGTGGGAAAAACTTGGTGCTGATTTGCTTGTTTGCTAAGAGGCACTTGAACTAATGTTCCACTTATACCATCATGGACAGTCCAAATCAGACTGCTCCAAGAGGAGGCATAACTGTGGACAATCTGCCAATATCATCCTGTCACAAAGGCCGACCATAGTTAACAAAGATAAGATGAAGGAAGGCTGTTTTCTTTTTTAACATTAAATCTGTAGTTTAACATTAAATTAAAACTCAGCTAAAAGTTTGTATACCTCTGATAAATTGGTGTATTTTTCTATAGGTTTTAAACATTGCTTTATTGTCAATTAGAAGACAAAGCTGAGAATTAACTCTAAGGTTTATTCCAGTTCAAAACTGTTTAAAAAGGCATAGTACTTTAATATTGATTTAGTGAAATAATTAAAAACATACTCTCCGATTGCTGCAGCAGCTAGAGTTTTCTTCAGTTTCCTCCATCATAATTTTTAGCCTGTGAATTCTTAGATGGTACACATAAAATGCCTGTACTTCGAGATTCAGGAATGCTAAAGAATGCCAGCATTTATAAGGCACTCCCCTAGCAAGGAAATCGTTTATGAAATCTAGCCTGACAGATCTGCTTTGTCCTGCTAGCTCTGTTTTTTTTTAGTTCAGATAATTCCTAATATTTATGTAAATATTATTTACCTTGGACTCTGATGTAAAAATCTGTGTATAATAAAAGCATGAAATTTGTATTTAATTTTTCCACCTCCATGTTAAAACATTTTCAATTTCTTTTGGACATGCATACAGTTGGGGCACTGATGCCAAGACAGATTGAAATTATAAATGTTGATTGAATACTTGCTCAAAAGATATGGTTTGAGAATACTTTTGAAATGATTTAGAAAAGTGCGTTAAGTATTTAAGCTCCCTGCTGGAATAACAAGGTGACTGAACGGGCTTTCACCAGTGGAGAAAGTGAGGACTGGAGGTCAGAGTCGAGAGTGTGGTGCTGGAAAAGCACAGCAGGTCAGGCAGCATCTGAGGAGCCGGTGAATCAATGTTTCTGGCAAAAACCTGATGAAGGTGCTTTTTCAGCATCACACTCCAGGCTTTCACCGGTGATGAATTGGAGAGAAAGGGGAATGTACAAAATGTCTAATCCAGGCAACTGAGCAGTACAGCAATGGTATGCGACTGAAGGAGCTTGTGAAGATCGGCCAAAAGGGTATCAGTGATCATTTTAAGCAAGAACCGTGGATTAAATGAGTGCTCATGATACAGGATATGCTGGAGAAACAAGAAACACCAATCGGCTGGAAAGTAAATGGAACCAGAAGAGTTAAAGCGGAGAAGTGGTGACCTGGTGATTGCCAGCTTTGGGTTTTAGAAGGTTAATAATTGCAAAAGCAAAGAAAATCTGAGTCGGATGAGCTGTAACAAAGTATGGAGGGGAAAGAATGACTGAGTCAGTACCTGTAATGGGATATCTAGTGATAATGAGAGCTGAGAGGAAGGAAGAAAAACCTGTCATTCACTGTACTTGAAACTTGGATCAAGAGAAGGGAGTTCAGACAAGCACTTAAAGCAACAGTATCAATTTCAAACTGAGAATGACTGATGGTAACAGAAATTGGAGGACAGAGTCTTGAAGTGAAAGAGCATTTCTGCTGGGCAGCCTTTTTTAGAATCCTTTTTAGAAGCCTTGGAAAATCTTCCCAGATATGTGACCAGTTTTAGGTGTTACAAAGAGTTGAATGTTTTCGAATGCAAAAGAAATGTTTGATATAAAGAAACCAAGTTTATGAAAGGCCTCTTTTGCAGTGGTCTGATTCTTGGATGACCCAGAGTTATTATGTCTGCACTCTGAATATACTCAAATGTACAAAGTTAAAAATTATACAACACCAGGTTATAGTCCTACAGGTCTAATTGGAAGCACTAGCTTTCGGAGCACCGCTCCTTCATCAGGTGGTTGAAGGAGCGGTACTCCGAAAGCTAGTGTGCTTCCAGTTTAACCTGTTGGACTATAACCTAGTGTTGTGTAATTTTTAACTTTGTACATCCCAGTCCAACACCGGCGTCTCCGAATCATGACTACTATTCAAATGTACAACTTTTAGATGATGGCAGTAGTGCAGCAGAGATCAATAGTTATTCAAATTGTTTTGTCTTGGGAAGAATTTTTGCATTTTTTAAAATGTATGTAAGTTGTTTCTCTGATAATTATGGGCTAGATTCTTTTCATTTTTTTGGGTCAAACTGGATTATTGATGCATCCTCGAAGTGTCATCTTTCTAGGCTAGATTTGATGAGTTGCTGTGATCTCACCTCCTGGTTAAAAGGTCAGAATGAATCTAGATGTTCACATTTGAACACATTAATGTATTTCGTTTTATGATTTACTTGCTTTGAGAATGGTCTGTAATCTGTTCTCTCTTTTAAGGTGTACTATGAATCAGCTGTTATGCTCAGATTGGCAATTTATCCCAGAGATCACCTATTCTGATAAAGTAGAATTGCTTACATATTTTTCCCCTTCATAATTTATGTGTTTAATTCTTGGTCCTCCCTGCGCTATCTAATTAAAGTTACTTGCAAGAATGCACAGAGTCCCTGTATTTTCATTTTCTTAGACTTCAGCATCACTGACCAGATGGTTGACCAAAATTGGATGCAATATTTTGACTGAGACCTAACCAAGGCCTTGTGCAAGGACAGAATAACATGTTTCATTTCACAATGAATAGTGCTGTGAATACTCTTCTATAACCTATTGACAACGGTTATAGCTTTGTGAAATTAGTAATGATTCTTTTATGAATCATCCTGGAGCTTTTTTAACCATCGGAGTTATGTTCTGTTTCTTTAAGAATGCTTGCTAAATATGGTCCTGTTGTCCTCTCCTCGAAAACATCAATATTTAATAACAGTTTTTTATGCCACATTCCCAAAGTTTGCATAAATCTTTATGCTATCTCCATATTACAAATTATGTCCCCCATTGCTTTATCTTGGTCATGAGTGTAGATAGTAAGACTGGAAAAGGCCCAATCATTTTTCCCTGTGAGAGCGCCACTGGTAAGCAAACCTGCAGCATTGACAATTTTTTTTTATCTTTGCTGTGCAGGCATAACTTACTTATTGACTATTGGAGCTTGCTGCAAAATTCCAACTTTCCTGAGTGAGGTATCTTCTCTCATTTCTCAAAAGGTGTTTAAGGCAATGTTCAATATTTGCTTATGTACTAACATGGTGAATTCTTCAGAAGGGTAATTTTGTTGCATTTAGTTAAATGTCAAGTTTATGGTTTACCAATTTACAAACGTACATGCCTTTGATATCTCACCTCTGGTTCTGAAGGATTCCATTTAGGAGTTAACAGTTTTGTTTGAAATAAGCAATTCAAATGTCATGTAACTCTCAACATGACAGACAAAGCAACAATTTCTGATATTTGCTTTCCCTACCTGAAATCAATTCCTTCTAATTTTGGTTTATGCAGCTATCCTAGAAAGATGCAAGTCTTTGTCTTTACTAGAGAGCAGCAATGGATTATCTTTTATTATCCTTTTGTTGAGATTTTAGAGTAAAAATTAAAGAACAAATGAAGAATTTTAAGTTGCTGTTATTAAGTTGTATTTCATGTATGGTTTGGTATTTTGTGCCAAACCAATTCCAGTTATCTTGGAAAAAATAATTTAATCTCCTCTCAATATTGCAGTCAGCGCTGTTTTGTGAATAGGCAGTCTTATTATCAATTTAATTCTAGAAATTGGTGCATGCAAGGGACTCCAAGGCTGCTACTCTGTTTATACCTTCAAGTTGATGTTGATATGTGTTTTTCTGAGATTCTGACTGATCCATTGGTCTATGGTCGGTGACTTGGCTGGAGAAGTGCTTTGAATTTACTTTGCTATTTTTAAATTTCATTGCATTGAATCATTTGTTTTAAATGTGGTACTTTTATAATTTCCATTATGTAACAAACATTATTTTTATAAGAAAAAATTTCAAGGCAGTCACTATAAAAATGTTTTTGATATTTTATGAATTTGGTTTGTACTTTTATAATTCATAGAGGATAGTGACCATCTCACTGCTTTTTATAAACTGCATGATTCCTGTCATTTATTGCTTCTTTGGGTGTATTTGTTTTGTGTTCAGTTATGTTCTTAACTGGCTCAAATTTTCAATTCAGTTGCCTGCAAATCCAACATTTATTGTCAGTAAATATCTGTTTTATATCTGAGACTTAGAAAATGCAAGCTTCTTTCTGTCTTGTGATTGTGACTTTATTGGGCTACATAAACAAAAGGTGACATCAATTGGTGTTTAATTAGAGAACTTCAGATATTAGCATGTACTAGTGTCGAGAGTGTGTTGCTGGAAAAACACAGCAGGTCAGGCAACATCCGAGGAGCAGAAGAATCGATGTTTTGGGACAGAGCCCATCATCAGGTAGCTGAGAGTATGATAGGTAGATGCAGGTGGGAGTGATGGTAATATGTTGGTCATGTCATGAGGGTGGTGCCGAGATGGAAGGTTGGAATTGGGATAAGGTGGTGGAGGGGAAATGAGGAAACTGGTGAAATCTCCATTGATGCTGTGGGGTTTGAGGGTCCTGAGGCAGAAGATGAAACTTTCTTCATCCAGGCATCGGGTGGTAAGGGAGTGGTGATGGAGGAGGTCCAGAACCTGCGTGTCCTTGGTGGAGTGGGAGGGGAAGTTGAAGTGGTCAGCCGTGGGGTGGTGGGTTTTCCTTCCACCCCTATCCGCTTTACGTAAAGAAATGGCCTCCTTTTAAAGATCTGTGACTCCCCCTCCCATGTGATGGTTGATGCCCTCCAGTGCATTGTCATTCACTCCCTGCACCTATGCCCTTGAAACCCACCCTTCCAACTGCAGCAAGGACAGCTGACCACTTCGACACTCTCTCCCACATCCGCTTCGGGACCCTCCAAACCCACAGCATCAATGTGGATTTCACCAGTATCCTCATTACCCATCTCCCTACCTTATCCCATTTCCAACCTTTCAACTTAGCACTGCCCTCATGACCTGTCCTACCTGTTCAAGTTCCTTCCCATCTATCTGCTCCACCCTCCTCTACAACCAATCATCATTACCACCACCTCCATCTACCTATTGCACTTACAGCTACCTTACCCCCACTCCCTCAGCTCTCAGCCCCGTTCCTGGTGAAGGGCTTTTGCCCAAGAGGTCGATTTCTCCTTCTTGGATGTTGCCTGACCTGTTGTGCTTTTCCAGCACCACACTTTCAACTCTGATCTCCAGCGTCTGCCATTCTCACTTTCTCCCTATTAGCATGTACTAGTTAGTTTTAGATTGCAGCTCAGAAGTATTAGTATTGAAGTGTGCCAATTGTGTTGTCAGTAAATTGACACAAAGTGGCACATCAGCTGTCTTCTGGCAACATTCTTTGTTACACTGTATTTTTGAAGGAAAACAATGCAATATGCCTCTGCTGGAGCCTGAAAATGAGCATTTCAATTTGCAGTGTTTCTTGTGGAATAAATGGAATTTGAGGGTAGTTTTATTTTTAAAAATGTCTTCGTGGTAAGGAAGTACAGATCAGTTTTACTTTGGGTTATGTATTGTGCATTATGAGGCTCATTGATGATCATATGATTTGATTTATGTTGCATTTTTCACAACCAGAGGATTTCCTCAAGTGCTTTACAGTCTTAAAGAGCTTTGAAAGGTAGTAGACACTGTTGCAATGTTGGCAAATATACAATGAATTTTGTGGCAAGATTTCCTAACAGCACAGATAAATCACCAGGTGCTTTGTTTTAGTGGTTTTTGAGGGACAAATAATGAATATTGGCCAGGAAATAGTAGTGACTGCCTGATTCTTTTAAAATAGTGCCATGGGGTTTTCTACCTACTTCTCACAGGCAAATGAAATAGCCTTTCCTGAATGATAACTACTCTTCTGCCAAGGTGTGGCACACTCTTAATGCAATGCAGTATCACATTTTATGCTTAATTATCTGGAATGGGATATGAACCTTCTGATGAGGTGAGAATGCTATCACTGAGCTAAGGTTAAAAATCTCATAACACCGGGTTTCGGAGCACTGCTCCTTTGTCGGGTAGCTACCTGATGAAGGAAAAGGGCTCCGAGAGCTAGTACTCGCAAATAAACTTGTTGGACTATAACCTGGTGTTGAGATTTTTAATTTTGTCCAACCTGGTCCAACACTGGCATCTCGTCATGACCATTGAGCTAAGTTAACATTTTGAGACTGGTAAAAGTCCTCTTCTTAACATGAGCAATGCCAAAGGCAGCTGCTCACAATGTCTGTCGAAATATTTCTGACACCAATGCAATATGACTGAGTATACTGTGCAATCAAAATTTGTTTTTACTTTTTTCATTTTTGACAGGTTAATTGTAATGAATAATTCTTCACAGTGTGGCAAGAGTAACAATCTATTTTATTGTTGGAGATTTAACATCTTGATAATTTCATGACCTAATTTTAGGTAATACAGTGACAAAGTAACATTAGCTTATGCATTTGTGATGATTTTTTTTGTTCAGATTTCCTCCTTTAGATATGAATGTACACAGTGCAAGCCCAATATTAAGCAGTTCAATTCACTGAGAATTTACTTAGTGTCCGGACATCTCACGTCTTCTACTTCCTTCCTTGGCCCAACCTGACCCGACACCCTGCTTAGCTCACTTTTCTTGTGTTTTATCACTTCTCCCTTGGAATCATCTAGCTGTAATTCAATTATAAGTTGCTTTAATTTTTGGACCCTGACAATAGGATTAAATTGGACATTGCCTTTGTTTTGACATATGTGCTTGTGGCCATGTCTCTGGTTGCGCAGATCCCAGTGTATAATGCTTTCCTGCAGGTCTCCACTTCTCTATCTCACTAACAGGAACACTCAGAGCCCTGTTACGGAGGCAGTTCTAGAATTTTGGGTCAGCAACAGTGAAGGAAAAGAAATTTATGTTCCAGTCAGGATGGTCCCATGCTTGGAATAAATCTGCAGGTGATGATGGTCCCATGCCTCTTCTGCCTATAGTTTCATTGGTGATAGGGGTCATGGGTTTGGAAGATGGTATGAAGTGATCTTAGTGAGTTACTGCAGTGTATCTTACAGATGATGCACACTGAGACTAGTGTGCCTAGGGCATGAAGGTGGTGGATGAGGTTTCAATCCAGCATGATGTTTTGTTCAGCTGCTTCAGTATGGTTGAACATGTGCCCATTGAGACAAGTATTTCATCACGTGTGCAGATGTATGGTGGACACACATTGGCGAGACAGGTGGTGAGATATTTGCCATAGAATTTCAAGCTTCTGACCTGTTTCTGTAACCACAGTATATAGCTGGTCCAGTTTAGTTTCCCCAGTAATCCGTAGGATATTGTTAGTGGGGATTCAGTGCTGGCATTGTCATTCAATGTCAAGGAGCAATGGTTAGATTATCTCTTGTCAGAGATGATCATTGCCCAGCACTTGTGTGGTGTGAATGTTACCTGCCTCTTGTGAGCCCAAACCTAGATGTTATCCAGGTATCATGTAAAGACTTTTACTTTTCTATATTTTTGATTTGTGGCTCCAACAGAAAGTAACTGTTTTAAAAATCAAGGATTGTTGAGGGATTCCTGCACTTTTTGGAAAGTAAGTAACCTGATGTTCATTGCAAATAGTGTTTACACTGCTGCTGGTTCCAGAAGTAGTAGGTGCTTAACAGATCAGCTTGAGACAAAGGCTGTGTACAAATGAAGATGCAGCCAGCAGCAAGTAGCTGATTGGTTTCTGGACTAGTGACCAGTTATTGATGACAGAGTTCTTCCGCCTACCAACAGCTGGATGGCTGGTTCTCAGGTAGCTGAACAAGATAGTGAAAAGCCATCAGATCTCTACAAACTCAAGCTGTTCTGTTTTCTGCAGCGAAACCCATTTTAACCCTGAAAACAAAATTATTTAGCTTTCCTTCAGCTGTTATAAGCTATCACTTGTAATTAATAAATCAGAGACCTTTAGAAGTGTGAATCAGTTATCCTGTGCCTCCTGTAAATGAGACAAAGCATCCTGAGAAGGAAGGTTGTGAAGCAGTGTTCTGATCAAAAGAAGTTTCTCAGCAGATCCTGTGAACAGGACCTGGTGCACTATCTTCCAGTCTTTCGCTTTTTTTCCCCTTCCTGTTTATTTGTAAAGGGGAGTTTGTCAGAAAGTAAGAGTTTTAATTATTAGTTATATGCCAAAGTTTCATTAGATTAGATTCCCTACAGTTGGAAACGGGCCCTTTGGCCCAACAAGTCCACTCCAACCCTCCGAAGAGCAACCCACCCATTCCCCTACATTTACCCATGACTAATCCAGCTAACACTATGGGCAATTCAGCATGGCCAATTCACTTAACCTGCACATCTTTGGACTGTGGGAGGAAACTGGACCACTCTGAGGAAACCCACGCAGACACGGAGAGAACGTGCAAACTCCGAACAGACAGTTGCCCGAGGCAGGAAACGAACCCGGGTCCCTGGCGCTGAGAGGCAGCAGTGTTATCCACTGAGTCATCATGCCACCCCATTATTTTTACCTGTAGTTTAAGTCTGTTTATTGGTTTTAAATTGTAATTCTTTTAAAAATGATCTATGGCTTTCTGGCAATCTGGGTCTAACAGACAACTATATTGGAAATTTGAGGCATTTTTCAAAATTTTTAACTTTATAGTGACTCTGGGAATAGTGGGGCTTGAGTTTCAGTGCACTACACTGAAATTTTCAGTCCACTTGTCTGCCTGAACCAAGGTGTTGTCCAGGTCTTGCTGCATATGCACATGGGACTGTTTCAGTATTTGTTGAGTTGTGTATCAAGCAACCATTATTGACGATCTGTACTTCTGACCTTATGGAGGGAATGTCTTTGAAGCAGAGGATGAAGATGCTTAAGCCTAACAGACTATTCAGAGGGAGTTTGTATTGTGATGTGGTGGAAGCCAAATAGAATGTCAGTGAGCAGGTTATTCCTGAGCAAGTGCCACTTGATAGCACAGTTTTCATATCCCTGGTGACAATAGTGCATTGGAAATCAAGCTCCACTATTCCACAAGTCGTCACAAGTATGAAATATGACCAGTTTAATCTCTAGGATGGTTAATGCCTGACTGTGACCACTACCTAAGAGAAAAGAAACTCTTCTCAGGTTTCATCAATGAACAAGGAACTAAAACTTATTATACCATGTATTTGTCCTCTGGCATGTGGCAAAAACAAATAAATTGCTCAAGGAAACTTAAACTCTTCCCCCTCGACGTACACATGCATGCACAATTGTTCATTGGAGACGACAAATGATCTTTTTTGGTATATTGAGTGGAAAACAGCAAAGAAAAGACGGTGTATAGATCAAACTTCAAGGAAGAAGGAGAACTGAGGTGATTTTCTCAAAAGTCGGTTCTTGTTTTAGCAGATGATGTCATGTTGTCAAGTATGGCAATTCTCAATTTGGTAACTCATCACTTGGACTTGGGACCTGGCCTAAATTAGAAGTTTTCTTTCTCTTTTTCCCCAAAGTCTTTGAGTATTGCATTCCTAACTTTAAAAAAAAAAGCAAGAGCGTAAGTGTGCGATTTTACTTGTTGCTGGCCATTTTTTGTCTCAGTTGCTCCTTGGGCCAACGGTAAACTTCCACTTAACCAGTCCAAACCCAGTTGTTCGGCAGTTTTTATTTCAAAGGCACCTGGTTCCATACAAAAACATCAAAATCCATCTTCTAGCCAAATTATGTACCCTTGTGTAATCATTAAATGACCACACAGCTCACATTTCTTTTGATTTGTGAAGAAATGCAACTGATTCTTCTCTGCAGCAAAGTAGTCCAACTTCCCTTTTTTCATGTTTATATTTCCAATAAAAATATATATATTGCACAGTTGGAGAGCCCTTCCTTCACTGACAACCAAGAGTAGACTGATAGGGCAACTTGGATTCATCTTACTTTTTGTGCATAGGATATAGCTGAGCAATCAATAATTGCCAGAATTGAAAAACAGAATCTCTAATTGGAGGAGTAGCTTCTCACAGACTTTGTCTCTCCCATGTAGTGGAGAATTTCATTGCCCCATGATTGCATTTTTGTGAGCTTTTGCAGCCAAATTAGCCACTGGCTGCATGAATTTAAATTGGCTACGGCCTTCTGTTTGAACCTCTCTGGTTTTTTTGTGATATTTTTAAGGTAACTTTGTAGAAATGAATGTTTTCCTCGTGCACACTGAATAGCCATCGGCTACCCATTTATCCTGAGTATGAGGATTACTCCATCATTTTTGTTGTATGCTGAAGCACTATGGGTAAAATGAAATATGTAAATTTTAGTGCTATTTAAAAAAAACAATAATGCCATTATATTTCTGTACGATGCTTCTCTGGGGGCCAGCGTCTACACATTGGGATTATTTAAGCACTTGCTCTTTCTCTGATCCTCAGGAAATTTTACATTAAGTGTTAATTTGTCTGTATGACTAGACACAGTAGTACATTGTTAATTGTAAACCATCAGGTTCTATGTTAAGATTCCATGCAAAAGGTGATTTGGATTGCTACTGTGCTCTGCATTTCATAAAGACAAAGGGGGTCAAAAGATCCAACCACCATCAGGATGCAGAGTGAACAGTTCCACAGAGAGCTCCCTTGTAGTGAAGTAGCATTGGGAAGGGGTTGGGATGCTGATAAATCATGTCTCTTTCTATGTCATTAGCTGTCCTCTTCTAAATTTAACTATTCACTATGAATGAGAGTGACTAGGTAGAGTGGGATTGGTGAGATGAGTGGTGGAGAGTGGAATGTGCAAGGGGAGTGGGTAGGGTCGAGGTAGATGGCTTAGAGTCAGTCAGTGAAGGGAGCTTGTGGGGAGGTGGTCAGGTAGGTGGGGGTATTTGTGGGTAGGTGTGGTCATTGAGGGGCTGGGTTGAGCAACAGTAGCATAGTTTTCCAGGAGTTAGATTAGGTTTTGTCTGTCTATCATTATCCAGGCAAATAAACCAGCATTGTCTGAAGTCTTCGATTTCCACTGAGCTGTTGTGTTGCATCACAACAAACGGGAGTTGCTCATTGGAAATTCAATCTTCTCAAACAATTCCCATGGACTCACCATCAGTTATACATCTGTTCATGGACGGTCTGGAGACTGAAGGGTCTGGACCAATAAATTCAGTAGTTGGTGATCTGGTTGTGCACAGCATTTGTTAAAAACAAAATAAAGTTTCATATTTATGAGCCTGCTTTTCTTCATACATATCATAAAATCAACATTTTATGTGGTGTCTCAGCCAGGTGCAAGTGTGATGTTTTGAGTGTGATGACATACATTAATTGGACTGGTTTTTATATGTATCAGTAAACTTTTGTGGTTTTGCTCACAATAATTCAGACAATGTGCCATTTTACAATGGCACAATCCTCAGACTGTTACATGCAGTATGTTACATGGTCACCAAAGGCAAATCCATGGTTTAGTAATCTTTCCTCATTTCTTTGTTGCATTTGCCATTAATTTCCTTCAATTGATACTCCCTCCCTCTTTCTCCTTGAAGTCTTTCTTCCAAAATACCTCTTCTGAGTCCTTTCCTTAGGGATATACTCTATCAGTGATTTCCTAATTTTGGTCAACAAATAGTGTCAGAGTTAGAAACACAGATTTCTTTAAGACTCAAACAGATCACCTCCATAGTTAATTGAGAGCAGGTTCTGATCATTGCACTTATTGTGCTGAGAGCTGAGTTGGTGCTCTTATGGCACAGTGATGTTGTCACTGCCTTTGAGTCAGGAGAGAGAGTTCAGTCCCACCTCCTCCAGCCGTATGGAGCAATATCTCTGAACAGGTTGATTAGAAAATGTCTGAAGAGTTGAGTTCTTGGTCTTCTGTGGTGCAGTGACGGTGCCTTTGAGCCAGGAGACCTGGGTTGAAACCTACCTGCTCCAGAGGTCATGTTACAAACTTAAAAATCACAACACCAAATTATAGTCCAACAGTTATATTTGGAAACACTAGCTTTCGGAGTGCTGCTTCTTCATCAGGTGGCTGTCAATCACCTGATGAAGGAGCAACGTTTTGAAAGCTAGTGCTTCCAAATAAACCTGTTGGACTATAACCTGGTGATGTGTGATTTTTAACAATTCTATAAAGCTAGCCTATATGACCTATGCCGTTAAGGCTCAGAATTGTCCAAGCTCAATTAGCTTAATTACTGTTTGCTGAGGGAAATACCCAGTTTGGAAGACATTGGTTATTAGGTGAGAGAGAAAGCTGATTACCCTATGAGCTGTTGTACCTTTGACCTTAAAGGAATAGGCCACCATAACTGCAGAATCACTGTTAAAATATAACATATAGCCTGCTTATAAGAAATTGCCATGCAGACAGGTATTAATGAATGAATGCAACTACGACTATAAATCTCTGTTCTGCTGTTATCCCATTCTAGATGATCATTTTGTCTTTTCCATGCAAGATAGATGAGTAAGGTGACTTTGCTAATCTTTGTTAATCCATCTAGAATACTCTGACCTCCATTGTAGATTGTACATTGTCATTATTAATTTCAAGGTTTATATTTTAACCATTTATTCTGGGGTCTACACCATTTTTTATTTGTATATTTAATACCATAAGTCCATAAGAAATAGCAATAGGAGTAGGCCATTTGGCCCTTTGAAGCTGCCCTGCCATCCAGTACGATGATGGCTGACCTGCCACTTCTCATATCCACTTTCTTGCCCTTGCCTATAATTTTTGATTCCCTCACTGATAATGAATCTATCTATCTTAGCTTTAAATATACACAAGGACTCCGACCCAACATTGATGTCTGTGACAAGGAGTTCCAAAGATATTCGATTCCCTGAGAAGTTCTTCTTCGTCTCAGTCTTCAGTTGGTGCCCCTTTATTCTGGGACTATGCCCTATGGTCATAAACTCTCCCATGAGGAGAAACATCCCCATAGCAGTCCCTTAAGAATCCTATATGTTTCAATGCGATCACCTCTCATTCTTCTAACTTTCAATGAGTGAAATCCCAATCAGTTTAATATTTGCTTATAGAATAATCCTTCCCTACTAGAGATCATCCTATTGACTCTGCTCTGACTGCCTGTAATGAAATAATATATTTTCTGAAATTACACTCAATACTCCAGATGTGGTCTCACCACAATGCAGTAAGACTTCCCCACTCTTCTACTCTAACCCCCTTGAAATAAGAGCATCAGTTTTCATTCAATGTAATGGTGACAAATGGATGGAATTTAAAATATAGTACAATATACTAGTTAAAGCTAATTAAGTCAAAGCTTCCTTTGGAGAATTTAGCACAGAATTTCATCCTCCATTATGAATTGAACAAGAGAATAATTTTCATATCTTGGTTGGAACTTAGTCACAATTATAACAGAATTAAACACCTTGCTGGGAGAAACAATTGTACCTAACCTTAATTAGCTGCAATTAGAAATATCATCTTCCTCAAGTCAATCAAACATTTTTTTCCAACTGAGGATATAGTGATAGCCATAATTATTTTTGTGTTTTCTGTCCTCCTAATAGATGCTTACTTTCATGATGCTCCCAATCATCTCATGGTTTATATTCTGGATTAAAATTAAAAAAACCCTCTCCTGATTGTGCTTATGAACTAGCTGGAAGGGATCATGGAATGTAAAACTGAGTAGAATTGAAGCTATATCTAATGTGTCGGTGTTATCTCAGAGTTATTAGTTTTGGCCTGAATGTCAAGTGCAGAAGAATCTTTGAAATGTGAATTGCAGGAACAAAGGGACAAAGTAGAAATCGGTTGTATATTACTCTTTATTGGATCAACAAGGGCTGCCTGGTATTAGGTTTCTGACACCAAGACGAGGATAGCTAACAATAAATTTTCATGTAACTTGCCTTGTCCATGGAACTATTACATGCTTCTTTTCTGAACTTTCTCTTGTAAAAAACATGTGGCACAGCTTTGCTGCATCCAGTTTCTGATTTAAACAAAGGCATTCATGCACCGGCCAGATGTTTTTAAAAACGTGTTTATTAATACATAGAACACAGGTATCATTTATTGTACATTCTTCGACAGGTTTGGAAGTGATGGTTAGCTGCTGTCTTGAACTACTATATTGCATATGGTGAGGATAGTCCCGAAGGTGGTGAGTTAGGGGATTTTTACATAGAAACGATAAAGGTCTTTAGATTTGAAAATTGTGTGTGACTCGAAGGGGAACGTGGAGGTGCTGGTTTGAGAGAGTCGAAAGTTTAGGGTAGTGTACACAATGCCAATCAAGCAAGCTACTTCTGTGGTGTTGAGCTTTGAGTTTTATTGGAGCTGCACTCCTTATGAAGTGGACAGTATTCCATCACTCTCCTGAATGTCACCTTGAAGATGGCAGAAAGGCTCGGTGGAGTTGGGTGAGTCACAATGCAGAATATGCAGCTTATGAGCTGTACTCACAGCTACAGTATGTGGTTGGTATCATTAATTTCCTAGTTAACATCCAGAATTTGTGGTGGAATTTAACAATCGAACTGTGATGGAATGTCAAGGAAAACACTTAATTGTTTCTTGTTGGGGATGTTCATTGCTTGGTACCTCTGTGTGTGAATAATACTTGCCAGTTTTCAATCTAAGCCTGAATATGGTTTAGGTGTTTTTTTGAAAAATCGAGTGTTTCAGAATCTGGGGAATTGTGAATCAAACTGAACTCTGCAAACATCAGTAAACATCTTCATTTCTGATCTTGTTGTAGAGGAAAGGCTGTTGAATGAAGCAACTAAGGATGATCCCTGAGGATCTCTTGCACCTATGTAGTGGGCCTGAGATCACTGATCTCTAATAAAGGCAATGTTCTTTTTGTGGTAGGAATGATTTTAACCAGTGAAATGCCTCCCAGTCGGCATTCAGTTCAACTTTAGTCAGGATCCTTCATACACCTTCTCAGATGTTATCTCCTTTTTAAGAACAATATTTCTACTGTTTCTTCTAGCATTCAGCTCTTTTGTCCACATTGAATAGATAACATTAACATATTTGACATTGTCATGACTGTGAAGCTGGGAGAGTGCGCTGTTGATCTTGTCCCATTACCCAAAGGTTGCAACATAAAAGAAAAATATTTTTTCAGGTTACTAACATGATTGTCTAATATACCTTTGGTTTTAAATAATATCCTTTAACTAAGTTCCTCAGTAAACACAATTACTGGTTTATTATCAAATCAAAACTCATTTAATAAAGATGCAAATATTGCATTATATATCCAGTTAGTAATATGGAAGGATAGATGTTTCTTGTTATAAGTATCTTCAAAAATTACAAACCATGTGCACGCACTCCTTTGTAGAGGTTGACTTTCTGTGAGGGGAAAATAAAAGGCTTTGGTCAGTATGTTATACTTGAAGGAAAAAAGGAAGAAATTTAAATGTTCTGCAGTCTGTTGCTCTGATGTTCTGGCTGGTGTGATCAAGTCATCAATGATGCATGTTTGGCTCTGAAGTCTTGCAGACATGGCTTGCTTAGGGAGTATGGTCTTGCTATGTTTTAAGTCACTCTTTCAAAGAATAAGTCAAGTGTCTTCGTAAAAACATGTTTGTAAAGAATACACAAGCAAACACAAATCTTTTCTGAAGTCTTATTTTTTTTTGGTTAAAATGGTTAACTGCCTTCATTGAAGGCATTGTCATGAAGATATCAAATCAAAGGCTTGAGCCATTAAACCTATTTAACTGTTAACTCAAATCAAAAAGAAGCTGCTCATTGTCCACAGTACTGAACAAATCACACTCTAATTTTTGTTTGTAATTTATCTACATCTCAAACTTTTCATAGCTTTGGAAACTGAGTGACATTGTGATATTACAACATAAGATCCAGCATTCATGTACCATTGAAATATTGGTTGGAAGCTATCACTTGTGTTATAATTATACTGTTAGTCAGGTTGAAATGGGTCTTGTTAGTGAGTCTTAATTTATGTTCCTGTCCAAACCTCCTCTTAGACAAAACCCCTAAGCCTTTTAGCTAGGGAGAGCTATCAAACTTCATTTTATCAATTTGCTTTGTAATAGAGTAATTTTAATTGGAGGAACACCCAAAAAAAAACTAGATTCAAATTCTGTAAATCTGCAAGTGAGAAGCATCATCAAATAATTGTAATAGTGCTTAGAAGCAATGAAATGGTCTCACCGCTGTAATCTTCTGAAGGGCATTGGCCCCTTGTGTTGTATGTTCCTCTGTATTTGTCTACAAAGCTCACTTGATTCAACATTTGGGCCTAACTTTGAATAAGACAAGAAACAAGACATGCTATAAATGTATGAGTGGAGTTTGGTGTGTGTGAGATAAATGACTCCATTTTGAAAAAACCTTGTTTCAATCAGCTTGTTTTGAGGTGACCATTTTTAAGCTACCAGTTCAAATATCATTTGACAATTTGTAGGATTCTTGGCATAAAAACTTCCTGGTGACTGGTCTTTTTGTCTTTGGCTTAAACGTTGACATCAACATTCTTTTGAGAAAGCAGCGTGAAATCTGTGCAAAACTAAATTAGAGTTGTAGAGATGTACAGCATGGAAACAGACCCTTTGGTCCAACTTGTCTGCACTGACCACCTATCCCAACCTAAACTAGTCCCACTTGCCAGCACCCAGCCTGTATCCCTCCAAACCCTTCGTATTCCTATACCCACCCATCCAGATGCCTTTTAAATGTTGTAATTTTACCAGCTTCCACCACTTCCTCTGGCAGCTCATTCCATACACACACCACTCTCTGCATGAAAACGTTGCACCTTGGGTCTCTTTTCTATCTTTTCCCTCTCACCCTAAATTTATGCCCTCTAGTTCTGGACTGCCCCACCCCAGGGAAAAGACCTTGTCTATTTACCGTATCCATGCCCTTCATGATTTTATAAACCTCTATAAAGGGCACCTCTCAGCCTCCAATGCTCCAGGTAAGAGTCCCAGCCTGTTCAGCTTCTCCCTATAGCTCAAAGCCTCCAACCCTGGCAACCCTTTCAAGTTTCACAACATCCTTCTGATACGAAGGAGATCAGAATTGCACGCAATGTTCTAAAAGTGGCCTCATCAATATCCTGTACAGCCACAACATGACCTCCCAAATCCTATACTCAATGTTCTGACCAATCAAGGAAAGCATATCAAATGCCACCTTCACTATCCAATCCACCTGCGACTCTACTTTCAAGGAGCTATGAACCTGCACACCGATGTTTCTTTGTTCAGCAACACTCCCCAACACCTTACCATGAAGTGTAGAAGTCCTGCTAAGATTTGCTTTCCCAAAATGCAACACATAGCATTTATTTAAATTAAACTCCATCTGCCACTCCTCAGCCCAATGGCTCATCTGATCAAGATCCCATTATAATCTGACGTAACCTTCTTTGCTGTCCACTACACCTCCAACTTTGGTGTCATCTGAAACTTGCTAACTATACCGCATATGTTTAGATCCAAATCATTTATATAAATGATGAAAAGCAGTGGACCAAGCACTGATCCTTGTGGTGCATCACTGTCACAGGCCTCCAATGTGAAAAGCGATCTTCCAGTATAGAGCCAGTTCTGTATCCAAGTGGCTAGTTCTCCTAGTATTCTGAGAGCTCTAACCTTGCTAACCAGTCTCTCATGGGGAATCTTGTCCAATGCCTTACCGAAGTCCATAAAGATCACGTCTACTCCCTTCCCTAATCAATCCTCTTTGTTACTTCTTCAAAAAACTTAATCAAGTTTGTGAGACATGATTTCCCATGCACAAAGCCATGTTGACTATCCTTAATCAGTCCTTGCCTTCCAAATACGCATAAATCTTGTCCCTCAGGATTCCCTCCACCAACTTGCTCACCATCGATGTCAGACTGACTGGCCTATAGTTCCCCGGGTTGTCCTTGCCATCTTTCTTAAATAGTGGAACCACATTAGCCAACCTCCAGTCTACTGGCACTCACCTATGACTATAAATGATACAAATATCTCAGCAAGGGGCCCAGCAACCACTTCCCTAGCTTCCAGGGTACAGAGTTCAAGGGTACACCTGATTAGGTCCTGCGGATTTATCCACTTTTATGCATTTTAAGACATTCAGCACTTGCTCCTCTGTAATATGGACATTTTTCTAGATGTCACCATCTATTTTCCCACGTCTTCCATGTCCTTTTCCATAGTAAACACCGATACAAAATACTTTGTTTAGTATCATCCCCCATCTTCTGTGGCTCCATGCAAAGGCTGCCTTGCTGATCTTTGAGAGGCCCTATTCTCTCCATAGTTACCCTTTTGTCCTTAATGCGTTTGTAAACCCCCTTTGGATTCTCCGTAACCCTATTTACCAAAGCTATCTCATGTCCCCTAACAGCAACATACTGTCTCTAAACTCTAGTTATCTAATTTTTGAAGGTTTTCCATTTTCCATCCAACCCTTTACCTGCAGACATCTGCCCCCAATCAGCTTTTGAAAGTTCTCACCTTTTGTCATCAAAATCAGCCTTCCTCCAATTTAGAAATTCAACTTTTAGATCCATTCTTTCCTTTTCCAATACAATTTTAAAACTGATAGAATTATGATCACTGGTCCCAAAGTGTTCCCCTACTGACACATCGGTCACCTGCCCTGCCTTATTTCCCAAGAGTAGGTCAAGTTTTGCACCTTGTCTAGTAGGTAAATCCACATTCTGGATCAGAACGTTTTCTTGTACGCTTAACCAATTCCTCTCCATCTGAACACTTGACACTATGACAGTCCCAATTTATGTTTGGAAAGTTAAAATCCCCTACCATTACCATTCTATTATTCTTACAGCTAACTGAGATCTCCTTAGAAATTTGTTTCTCAATTTCCCACTGACTTTTGGGAGGATCTGAAGTACAATCACAATAAGGTGATCATTCCTTTCCTATTTCTCAGTTCCACCCAAATAACTTTCCCTGGATGTATTCCCAGGAATATCCTCCCTAAGTACAACTGTAACATTATCCCTTTCCAGAAATGCCACTCCTCATCCTCTCTTGCCCCCCTTTTATCCTTCCTGTAGCATTTGTATCCTGGTACATTAAGCTGCCAGTCCTGTCCTCAATGAGCCATGTCTCAGTAAATACTACGATATCCCAGTCCCATGTTCCTAACCATGCCCTGAGTTCATCTGCCTTCCCTGTTAGGCCTCTTGCATTGAAATAAATGCAGTTTAATTTATCAGTCCTACCTTGTTCTCTGCTTTGTTCCTGTCTGCCCTGACTGTTTGACTTGATCCTTTCCCAACTGTACCAGTCTCAGATTGCTCTCTCTCCTCACTATCTTGCCCTGATCCCCCACCCCTGCATCACCTAACTGGCTTAAATCATTCTGAGCAGGTCTAGCAAATCTCCCTGCCAGTATATTAGTCCCCTTCTAATTCAGATGCAATCCACCCTTACACAAATCATTTCTATCCCAGAAGAGATTCCAATGATCCAAAAATGTGAATCCTTCTCCTCTGCACCAGATCCACTGCCACACATTCATCTGCTCTATCTTCCTATTCCTACCTTCACTACTTTATAGCACTGGGAGTAATCCAGATGGTACTACCCTCGAGGAACTCCTTTTTAGATTCCTTCCTAATTTCCTTTATTCTTCCTTCAGAATCTTATCCTTTTTCCTTCCTGTGTCGTTAGTTCCAATGTGTTCAACAGCCTTCTGCTGCTCCCTCTCCCGTTTGAGAACATTCTGCACCCTGTCCGAGGTATCCTTGATCCTGCCACCAGGGAGGTAACACACCGTTCTGATTTTTGTAATGTGTGAATTCTGTCCTCCATGTGGTTTCATAAGACCATCAGAAAAAAAATTGAGCTTCATGTGAGCTGCCATCAAATAATGGGAAGACTAGGTAAGATCACACTTCCGTTTGTATTTAGACAGAAAGGAAGTTTGCTGTGGTCCCAATGTATTGATAATAATTTGCTGTGTTGTGATGTTGAGTGCGTGGAGCTGAAGTAATTAGCTTTGTAAACACAATGCACGTCTCCTGTCTTAACATGGAGAATGTCGAGTTTTAAGAAACGTTGTTTCTGAATATATGCAAGTTCACATGAACAATTGTTAATCATCTGAATATAGATGCAACTTGAAAGACTATGTACAAAGCTGTTTTAATTCTTTTAGATTTCCTTTGCAAACACAATGAAGAGCTGAAAATTTAGATCAGCTACATCAGTGTTAGAAGCATTGTCTTGCTGTACTTTGTTTCGGCAGCCTTCTAATGATGCAGCACGAGCACAATTGAAAACTATTTCTCCAGACACTATATTTATCTGTATTGAACAGTGACGGAAATTGAACTATGTATCCTGCATATAATCCTTTCAATTTAATATCTCCTTGCTAAATTAATAATCCTTTATCAAGTGCAATATTAGAATGTCAATTAGATAAATTATTCACTTACAGCAACCATTCAGGGCACATTCTTGTTCAGCTATCAGAAATCTGCATGCATATGTTGCTTTTGTTGGTTTGTGAATGCTTTTATTAAGTTTAATTAAGATATAATTTGCTTAATTTGGGTTTTTTAATGTTTTTTGTTGAGGTTTGAGCTGAATAGGTAACTTTATTTTCCAAGCATCAACTTTATCACTATCTCAAGTCCTTCAAAGAGAATTTGAGCACTTGTAACCAATACTCTGAAGAAATAAGTCACCAAACCCTGACTGTTTGAAGCCCTGAGTACTATTTTTCTATGATCTTGAAGGGGATACCCTAGGGGAAGGGTCAGTGCTGTCCAAAATTGATTTAGTTACATCAACAAAATATCTAGTTTCCTAATATGAAAGAACAACCATTTTGAGAGGGTTAATCTTGTATATTCAACTAAAGATGTGCTAATATAATAAGCCTGTGATTAAAATTGCACATGTCTTGAAGATTGTGTATCACAAATCATCACATTTTCCCGTTAAAACCAATTTAAATGGTGTAGTTGGTTTCATAAGACCATCAGAAAAAAAAATTGTTGCGATATTACAACAATTTTTGAACTTAATGTTAAATCCTAACGTGTGAAAATCTTGAGAATGACCAGGCTGTTGAAAAGACAATCGCTAATTTGAAGGGTCAAGCAACAAATCTTATCAAGCAGCAAAACTTAACACTTAACATTCTATCATTTGGGAATGATACATCGAATGTCAATTTGTCAGACTGTCTCTCTTGTGGATCTGAGAACTTTTGAGTCTTCGTTTGGTGTCTTGAGGCTACTCCTCAAACTTCTTAATAGACATTCCTCTAACTTTAAGAAGTCAACTCTTGTGTCTCAGTCACTGTAGCTGTTTGAGGCACCCAGCCTAATTTTACCGTGAATGCCTGTTCTGCCACCATCTCGGAAACCTCACTTTCCCCAAACTCCAAGTCAAAGCAGGAAGTTGAGTTCGGAAACAGGAGAGGCTGCTCCAAAATATGAGATTTGGTCACATAATACAGACCGGCAAGAAGCAGCATCAAAGCCAATCCTGTGATGCCAAACAGAAATATAGGTGCTATTAACTTAAACTAATTTAAGCCAAACAGCATTAATAGAGCGGTGTTGTAATCTCGTTCAGTTCTTACGACCTTTAAGGTGTCAAGACTTGTTTGTCTTCAATGACAGACAAATAATTGATTCAATGGTTTTATGAAGTGACAGTGAAGTGCATGCATCTGTGGCTTGTTTCTCCAAAAATTTGTTCTCAAATATACATTGACAATTCACAAGGTTGACTGGTATTGTGTGTGCAGTCTGAATTATGTGGATTCCTGATGTAACAAAAATTCTTGAATTCTAATTCCTAGAGTCACTTGATTAGACATTTGACTCATTACTCTTATTTTGGAATCAAAGTGAAAATGTACTATTCAAAATTCAGCTTTCATCATTTGACTTTAATACCTGAGATTTTCGTGGGTGAAAAGTAATTTTAAAAAACCCGTAAGGCTAAGTTAAAATGTTTTCAGTATCACCTGACCATGCCTTATGACTCTTTCACAAACTTGCTCTCTAGTGCAGTTTCTCTCCCTTTCTCCACTTTTTGGAGATGCTAGTGTTGGACTGGGGTGTACAAAGGTAAAAATCACACAACACCATGTTATAGTCCAACAGGTTTAATTGGTAGGACTAGCTTTCGGAGCATCGCTCCTTCATCAGGTGGTTGTGATGCACCACCTGATGAAGGAGCAGTACTCCGAAAGCTAGTGCTTCCAATTAAGCCTGTTGAACTATAAACATGGTGTTGTGTGATTTTTAAAAAACTTTCTCCACCTTCCTTGCGCTGTCGCTGTACCCTAGTGGGAAATATAGTCACTGGAAGGAAGGCTGGTTTTCATGATGAACTGTTTCCACAACTCTGTCCTTTCTTGTGGTCTTGGGCTGAGCAGCTGCCATACTAAGCTGTGATGCATTGGGATGCATTCTATGGTATACAAATTGGCAACAGTCATTGTGGACATGCTGAATTACCTTAGTGTTCAGACGAAGTAGAGATGTTGGTTTGCTTTCTTAACTGTAACGTGGACGTTGTGGACCAGGACTGCTTGTTACTGATATTTACTCCCAGGAAACTTAAAGCTCTTGACCATCCCCACCTTAGCACCATTTTAAATGCAAATGATCTCAGTTTCTTTCAATGTTACCTGCTTAAAGTTTGTGTTATAACTGAATATAGTTAAACCTAAAATGAAGACCATGATGCACATTTATAGAAGTCAGTTTCTGTATCTATTAGAAACTGTGGAGGTCAATAGCTTTATGCACGTCTGCTTTTTGAGACTGAATTTGGTTGACGTTAATTGCATGCAAATGAGGAAATGAACTATTATGTTTTTTTTTGAATGAGCTTCAATATTCTATTGTGTAGCTTTGTGCACAACTTAGTGTGTAAAGGTATATATTCCATGGAAATGGGGCCACTTTATTGGATACCACATTTTTGCAAATATTTATTGGTCATTTTGTGCTTTATCTACACAGGATGATTATTTGAAGGCTGATTGTTTAGTCCAACATTAATAAAATGTTGAAAAGCAGGAGTACAGGGCTATCTGGGGGAAATTAATACTTAGGCGGAAATGGAGGAATGTTCACTTTATTTTGTTCACAAATTATATCTGTTGTCTGTTAGATTATTGTGTTGAACAGGAAATGAGAATCTTTGTCACTCGGTGTGGCATACTGTTGGAGGTTCAGATCAATTTGTACAGCGTGCACTGATTGTTTTTTGAAACACTAAAGGTATCACTTTTTTGACAGTACTGCGCCAGCAATGATAAACTGCAAGTCTCCTTAAACAGCACCTTTCAAACCTGCAGCAAGTATCACCTGGGAGGGCAAAGGCAGCACCTTCCAAACCTGTTGCGAGTATCACCTGGGAGGGCAACGGCAGTACTTTCCAAACCTGCAGCCACTATCACCTGGGAGGGCAAAGGCAGAAAATGCATTGGAACAATGCCTGCAAGTTCTATCCAAGCCATAGACCGACCTGACTGGAACTTGATTGCTGTTCTTTCATTGACACTTGGTCAAAATCCTGGAACTCCCTCCTTCACAGCATAGTGGGTGTCCTGCACCCCAAGTACAACAGCAATTCAAAAGACAGCTCACTAGGACCTGCTTCTCCAAAGCAGTCTATGATGGACAATAAATCTTGGTGTAATAGCAATCCTGATCAAACTTGGGGGAAAAAAACTATATTTTTAAATTGAAATTTATTTATTCATGATTTAGAATAGCACAGCAGGAATTAAGGTATGTTATTGTATATTGAAGCAGTGTTTCAATAATCACAATTGTTATCATAGTGGAGCTTTTTATCTACCTTTTGCTTTTAACTCCTGATTAAGGGTGTACAAGTCAGTTGAAATAAATAGCTACTCATAAATTTGCATGTTGTTCTTGAGCCTCTGATAACTGCTGTTGGACTTGAGTAACTGCATGAGCCATTGAGGAACGAAATTAGGCAAATGATGTTTCAATATTCTATATATTAACTCTTAAATGAACAAAAGATATTATTACCCACTCCGCTCCCACCCACCCTCCAAAATCGGTGTTTCTCCTGATGGAAGATTACATATTCATACCTATCTTTTCACATTTTTAGTGTTAGAAGCAGCCTTCTCTCGGATCTGTAAATTTTGAACAATTTCACTTGTTGGCTGATTGTATTTCAAAGATTTAAAATGTTGCCTTTTCAGAGAGCAGCCTTAATATAGGGTTTTAATATTTAAAAATTGATAATGGGAGTTTGGAAATTAACCTATGCACACTAAATCATAATCTTGTTACAGAATGAATTTCTAATTGCTATGATGTTCCTTTTTTCAAATGAAATGAACTTAATTTACCTGAGCTGACTTGAATAAGGTTTTACATAAGCTGTTTGAGTACAGTGTGTTTAAAAAAAATTTACAATCCGGTTATAGACTGTAGACGCTATTGGAATATGGAAATGCTTCTGATTTAATTGGAAAATATTTGAATGAAAATTATTCTGTAACAGTATAGAAGCTACAAAAGGTTATACTATTTTAAATCAGGTTTCTGATACTAAATTCAGCAGGTTTATTTAGTGCAAAGATAAACAATGTGAAAGCCAAGCTTATTATTGTACAGTTTACTATAAATCTGAAGAGGATCAACACGTGGATCAAGCAGACTAAAGTAACAGCAAAATAACATTTATAAGTCTCAGTAAAATCCATCTTCTATCAGTTATGTCATGCCATCCAGAATACTCTTTCCATCCTCTAGAATTGATATGCAATACAGTTTAATGTGCCTTTTCAGATCTGGTGATGATTTGCTAAATTGGTTATGGGTTCTAAGGATCTAAGGTTATGTTATGTAGATGGGTGAGAGTCAAGATGAAGATGTTCTGGGGTAGAGCAGGATGGGAGGTCGTAAAAGTTGTTTTAAAAGGATCAGATCTTCAAAGATGGGAGAGTTTCACCAACGTAAAATTTGCAAAGTTGTGATGCGATATACTGAATGTCCAAAAGCTGGTTATATAAGTACTTGTTTGGGAATGCAGTGATAGTGACCCGGGGAGATTTTATAAATCCCAGGGTAACTGCAGATGAAATATAGTCGGGGAAGGGTGGGAGATTTGAGTTTGGGGAGACGAAGAATAGTTGATACTTAGCCTTGTTTGTGACTGTGACTATAGGACATAGAGTAGTTGAGGAGTGGCAGGAAATGTTATAATGGCCAAAGTTAGAAAGAATGAGCAATAAATTAGTGAATCCAGAGAGGTTGGGCCAAGAGAACTGAAAAGATGACAGGCACCAAAGTTGAAGTGTTATTTGGTGGAAAGGCCAAGAAAAAGGTCACATATTTGAGAAGTGGCAGAATGTAACGTATTGTAACTGAACCACATGTACCATTTGCAAAAAAGGAATTTGAATGTCTGCATCTGTTTAAATATTTGGGTTATAATCTGACAATTATTTTTGCAAGGAGGTTAAAATAACTAATTACATTTCTTGTAGAAATGGTATGAATTCAGACTTTGGGAGAGGAAAGCAGAAGATTTGTATATTTGACAAATATGTTTTAATTACCATGAATAATCTTAGTGTTATGCCCTGTTTTGATTTTCTATCCACCAATGCTGCTAGAATTGCTAAGTTTCTTCAGCATTTTCTGTTTGTTTTAGATTTCTAGCATCCAGAGTATTTTGTCTTGAATTTATTTGAAGAAACACCTTTCTTGGCATACAAGACAACAGATCTCAAATTAATTGCCAAGTGTCAGCAGTGAATAAGCTTTTTTTTTGTGATTTACACTTACGATATAAACGTGGCTATCTTAAGCATCCAATAAAGGCCTTAAACAGTTTGCATGTTTCTCATTAAAACTGAAGTGTTGTAGTCTAGTCAATTGGAAGGATGTTTTCATTTAGGATGAATAGGTTCAAGTTTACTAATTCACCAATCACTGGCTTGTCTAAATTTTTTTCTGTATTCTAACCAGTTTCAATTTTTTTGTTTGTAGGGTCGTCATGTCAAAACAGGACAACTGGCAGCTATTAAAGTCATGGACGTTACAGAGGTAAGTCAGTGTTATTTTTATGTAAAAGCTCTGGTAAGCCAGCACTTTGCTGTTTTGCTGCCAGTATCAGCCACCCTTTTCAATTAAGGACTGTTTCAAGAAATGCCAGTTTTAAAGCCAAGGAATCCATCACCACAAGAAATAACAAAGAAACGTCTGTACCATGTGCATGATTTTGGATCTATGTTAAACAAGTCTCCTCCTGATTTCTTTTTACAATATGTGGAGTGACTTTTATGTTTAGCATCAATTTGCCTTTAGCAGAGTGTTTTACTTGATGCAGCAATGCTTATGTTATCCCTTATGACATAAGAAACTGTGCATGGATGATATGATATTGAAGAATCAAGCAGACATTATATTGCAAATAATTATTAGTACAGACATTACTTTCCTCAGGGGCACAAGTCTCCAGGTTAGTATGAGGTTACAGCAGAGAAACATACTTCAAGTGATCAGAGGTAAGTTGGAGCATGAGATTTTTATACTTTCAGGTCACATGCTCTGATACAATGATGACATATTGAACATGACCCTAAAAGGTGTACTGACATATTGAACATGACCCTAAAAGGTGTACTGACATATTGAACATGACCCTAAAAGGTGTACTGACATATTGACCATGAAGCATGGCCCTTTTTGAAAAATGTAAAAACTTATTGCAGATATATGTGATTGTACTTGGGTATATGTTGTCAATTCGATAATTGTACAACATGTAAAATGGAGCTTATACAACTAACATTTCAAATTTCGATGTCACATCTTGGCAGTTTGACATTTAATCTGATCTGATGATCACATATCCACCTGGAGAGGGACATGTCTTCTGTTGCAATTGTTTTCATTGTCAGCCAAAAGAATTGCACAATCCTCATTGTCAGGGCATTCCTCTTCACTCTTTGTCCATGATTGGTGATTTGTTTCTACCATTTCCCCTAGCAGTGAATTCTAGGCGCCCACCATGCTCTGCATAAACAAACAAACTTTCCTAGTGTGTCTTCTCTCACCTTAAATCAATTCCCACAAGTATTTGACATTTCCACCTTGGGGGAAAGAACTCGAACTATCCAACCTATCCATGTCTCTCTTAATTTTAAATATTTCTTTCGGATTTCCCTCCTCAGGCTCTGATCCACTCACAAAAAAAGTCCAAGTTTATCCAACCTCTCGTTGTAGCCAGTACAGCCCCAATCCAGGCAACATCCTGGTAAACCTCTTTTGCATCCTCTCCAAAGCTTCCACATTCTTCCTTTAGTGTGGCGACTGGAATTGCACTCCCAAATGTGGCCTAACTAAAATCTTATACAGCTGCAACATATCTTGTTGACTTTTATACTCAATGCACTGACTGAAGGCAAGCCTGCCACAGATGCCTTTTTTACTCCTTATCTGTTTTGTGCTGCCACTTTCAGGGAGTTATCAACTCGGACCCCAAGATCCTTCTGTATATATCAGTGCTGCTAATGTTCCTGCCATTTTACTGTATATTTTCATCTTGCATTCAACTTCCCAAAATGCATCACCTCACAGTTGTCTAGATTAAATTCCACCTGCCATTTCACTGCCCAACTTTCCAATTGATCAAAATCCTGCTATATCCTTTAATAACCTTCCTCACTATTCACAACTCTACCAGTTTTTGTCATCTGCAAACTTACTAATTAGACCACCGACATTTTTATCCAAATCATTTATGTAAATTGCAAACAACAGAGTCCCAGCACCAATCCTTCCAGAACACCATTGATCACAGACCTTCAGTCAGATAACAACAATTGTCTGTTTTCTATGACCAAGCTAATTTTGCATCCAACTTGCCAACTCACCAGGGATTCCATAAGACTTGTCACATGGTACGAGATTCATCTGGTGGCATTTTGTGTTCAACACCATATATATTGTATCTGATGTAACATTGACAGGAATCTTGGTGTAATGTTTTTAGTATTGGGAATTGTTTGCCCTTGAAAATAACTTGATATGTCCGCTTCACCTCTGTATGGTTCAAATCTGACAATATGAAATATTTCCATTAATCCTCTCGGAGGCCTTCAATCATCTGCTCTCTGACACATACCAGTTCAAAATTATGGTTCTGCATTGACTGAACTTTTTAATCACTAAATTCCTTCACAAAAAATAGACTAACATCCCACTGCCACTCGTCTGAAATACAAACTCTGAAAGGTAAATGGCATGAATGTATATCAATTTCACACTTTTTAACATAAGTGGAGAGGGCATAGGTGAAGAGAAAATGGAATCCCAGTTGGAAATGACTGATGGAGTTTCTTGGGGATTCATGGCATTCATTCCAGCTACAGTTTTTTAAAAAATTAAAAAGGTATGAATTGTGAAACCTGTTCACCTGTAAAGTATCTCAAACTGTAAACATTAGTATATTTGGGGAGAGGGAGGTTTTGGAAGTTTGTGTGATTTTAAATTGTCCCACAATTGTGGTTTAAATTGTCTTAATTATGTCAGTTGGAGTGCTGAGCTTTTTCACACACCCCTCCTAGATGTGGTCTTAATTTTTAAATTGTAGAATGCCTTTGGGATCGTCCTCCTTTAATACTCTACTCTAATTCTACAAAATTAGCTGTGGCAAAATGACTAGATCGGTGATTTTTAAAAACAACCATTTGAAAGCTTAGATTTAAAGGGACTATGCAAGTGTTAACCCTCAGTAGAATTTTCACAGTAGCAATTGCCGCCATGGAGGCAGTTGACCTCAAAGTTTTAACTGGGTGGCCCCACTGGGATCTCAACCCATAGTTGAGTGAGCTCTGAGTTTGACTAATTTAATATCAATTATCTTTGGCTATGAAGGAAACACACAGTGAAGTGATGCTAATTGAGCTGAACATATGGTCTCAATCTTTTGAGATAAAGAAACCATCAGAATATTTTTGTTTGTGATGTTGATCAATAACTATTCATTTCTAAATTCTTTTATACTGTGCATGAAATAATTTTTTCTGTGATACATTAGATTAACATTATTAGAGAGTTCACAGGTAAGTGTCAAGATAAAGTCACCATTGTCTTATTAGGGAGAAACAAATGGTGGTGGTTTAGTCTGAGGGTCAACACGTCTCAGGTGAGGGAAGAGGTTGAGAAAGAGAGACCTTCATGGTAACCTCAGTTGGTGTCAGAATTGAACCCATGCTATTGGCATCACTGCACCGAAACCAGCCATCCAGCCAACTGATCTAACTGATCCCATGTTCACAGGTAGTGCTAGAGTTATTTGAAGAGTGAACAGTTTTCCTTGCTTTGTATGGGATTATTTACTGAGAGGTTGACCTCCCTTTTTTCAAAAACACAAGGTAATTGATTAATTAATCAATCTACTATAACGTGGCTTGGTCAGTTCCAAAATGTGCTGCTCTAGGGAACTATTTTGAAAGCATTCAGGTTACTGTTGCCAATTTGATTTGTCCAGTATATCTGTGGATTGACAGCAATCTTGTAGTTATTGCTGTCACTTTATCACAAGCCCCAAATATAATTCCTTGCATGTTTCATCCCACATTGAAATGACTGTAGGAGGCCTGTGGATCACTTCCAATTGTGACATCTTTGCTCTCCGATTCTTCCCCTTCATATCTGAGCCAGTTCTGTATTCTGATCTCCTGAGTCAAAAGTCATCTTGAACTATTGCATGAATGCTAGCCCTGAGTTACAGTACTACCTATCTACAAGCTTCCCATTTTTCTTGAACATAATACACCCTTCAATATTCAGTGCCAATCCTTGTCATCCTGCAGGCTAATCTCTGAAATGGCTATTAGATGGTATTTATTTACTTAGGTACATGCTACTAGCTTGCTTACTTTGTTACGAAAGCTCTGAACCTAGAGATAGAAAGCATTTAATTTTATCGTTTTGTTATCTTTTGTAACATTTCATATTGACCGATTGATTGTAAGTATATTCCCTTTTTTGTTTCCTCTGTCCCATCCTGGCATTTTCTGATCCTCATTTAATGTTTTCCTCTCTTTTACCTTGGCCCTACTCTTTGCTCTATCATGTTTTTTCCACAGTTGATCCCTTGTCCTGACTTATTATCCTTTGTAAAAGCGAATGAGTCTCTGCTTGACCCATTTTACAGTAATCATTCTCTTTGTAAAGCTAAACACCCTTCTGCTTTGCACATTCCACTGTGATTATATCTCTTAGCAAGGTAAACAGGTTTCCACCCTGTTTATGGTAATTATCTCTTTATAAAGTTAAACGAGTTTCCGTTTTGCATATGTTGTAGTGGTCATGTCCGTTTGTACTTTATCTGTTTGCAGTCATCAACAGTTAAGCTATTCAAATCTCCCTTTTAAGATCACCCGGTTTTGGTTTTCAATTAACTATATGTTTACCCTTTAAATACCTCCAGTCATGTTTCTACCTGTATGGGGTCCAAATCCCTTCCTTCATATATTTATTTATTTATTGATCACTGTATCTTTGACGTGCACCTTCATGCTGTCCTTTGAGATGATCTGAACCTTAAGAAGATTAGGTTCCGTATATGTACGGAGGGCATCCAGCTCAATCTCTTCTTGATTCACCTTGACTCAATAACTCTCTCTGCCATTGAACCTACCTAGCTAACATTATGTTGCATGTCAAAATTTCTTTCACTGAATCATTGGGAAAGCTATAATGTATGTTTTGCTCCTGTCATAAATACAGTTGCCTTGTCATAAGCTCTGTCCTCTTCCCTGGATACATGGTGAATGTGAAGCAGGTAAATAGTACTTTAACATCCCATTTGAACAGAGAGCTCAGCTTCCAGTTTTATTTTGAAACCTTCAGGAAGATGCATCTAATTCCATTTTTGCAGCTTCACCGACTGCGTGCTCAAGGCTGCTGAGGCCCCTCTCAGCACCACTTTAGATAAGTAAAAGAATGGACTGCAGATGCTGAAAATCTGAAACAAAAACCTGAAAGTGTAGGAGAAACTCGGGCGGTCTGGCAGCATCTGTGGAGAGAAAAAAAGTTAATATTTTGAGTCCAGTGGTACCTCATCAGAACCAGTTAATGTAGCAACAGAAGCTTAGATAATAGCAGCAAGACTTCATCAGTCTTCATTTTAATGCATGTTAGAGTATAACAACCATTTGTTATCTATTTGCATATATGGATATAATTTGGATGCACCCATGCTGGTTTTTAATATTTATTATTCAAAATATGCAGCACAGAAACAGGCCTTTCGGTCCAACTTATGAATGCTGACCAGGTTTCCTAAACTGAACTAGTCCCATTTGCCTGTACTTAGCCTGTTTCCTGTCATCCTTTTCTATCCATGTGTGTGTCCAAATATCTTTTAAATGATCGTACACTAATTTTTTTAAAAAACAATTCTGTCTTTTGTGGGGTTTTTTTCCGACTGAGGTAGATAATTTCACTTTTCTCTAAGAAGCTAGCATATTTAGCACAAGGAAAATGGTTGTGGTTGTTGGAGGTTAATCAGCTCTGGAACATCTCTGCAGGAGTACCTTGGGGTAGTGTCCTCAGCCCAACCATCTTCAGATGCTTCAGCAATTACCTTCCATCCATCAAAAATTGTTTGCGGACAATTATGTCATGTGCTATAGCATTTATGACTCATGTGAAAAGAGTTCATTTTCAAATGCAGTAAGACCTGAGCAAATACAGATTTCAACTGATTAGTGGTAAGTAACATTTATGTTACACATGTGCCAGGCAATTACCATCTCCAACAAGAGAATATCCAGCCATCATGACATTCATTCGCTGAATCTCGGGCTGTCAACATCCTGGGTGTTACCACCTTCTGACTTCCAAAAACCTGTCCACCATCTAAAAGTCAGTAGTGTGACAATACTATGACTTAAGAGGTGTACTTTGTCCTTTTTGTTATGAAGAAAGGTTAAGACAGAGGAACTGAGTGCTTTGCTCAAATTCAATAAACGGCTTGAGGCTTTGTGTTTTTTTAAAAAACGTTGGAACAATAGAAGCAGCCTGAATGGGTGTGGTCAAGCTTCATAGAACCAGGATTTTTAGCTTTAGCTTCCAACTTGAAATTGGATGCGGAAGCTCTTATTTCTCTCTCTATTACAGCTAAAAGCTGGGGTTCTCTTCCTGCTGCAAGAATTGTATCTGGAAAGCAATGCCTTACATTTAACATTTAAAATAAGAAAAAGTTAGGGCCTGGTCTATCTTGTTAATATATTTTGAGGGGGTTTGGTCCAGTTCGGAACACCAGTCAGGAATGTGATGGAATACTGCCCACTTGGAGAAAGTGAGGACTGGAGATCAGAGCTGAAGAAGGGCTTATGCCCGAAACGTCGATTTTCCTTCTCCTTTGATGCTCCCTGACCTGCTACACTTTTTCAGCAACACATTTTTAAGCTCTAAATACTGTCCACTTGCCTGGATGACTGCAGCTCCACCAATGCTCAAGATTAGCACCATCCAGGACAAAGCAACTCACTTGCTTGGCACATCGATAAACATTCACTCCCTCCCACGCGTATTCAAAGTAGCAGCAATGTAGGGCCATCCAGAAGATGCACTGCTGTAAATCGCCAAGGCTCCTTCAGTAGCATCTTCTAAAGCCACTGTCTAAAATGGCATGGGTAACAGATGGAAACATCACCACCTGCAAGTTCCTTCCAAGCCACTTACCATCCTGACTCTGAAAATAGATTGTCATATAATGACAAGGCCTGGTCTGTGGGGGTTGGGAGAAGGTGCTCAGACCTTTAAATTAATGAATTCGAAATTGAATTCAAAAGGCTGCAGAATCCCCAAGTGGAAAATAATTCTCTGTTCTTCGTTGGACCATTGGGGTGGTGTTGGAAATAGCGGAAGACTGGACCAAGGTGTCCTGGAGGGGGAAACTGACAGGGGAATGGAGGGAAATATGTGTCTTAGTGGTGGCATCCTGCTGGAGGTGGCAGAAGTGGCAGCTAATGATCTTTGGATGTGGATGATGGTGGGGTGGCAAGTGAGGACTGGGGGAACCTATTGCTGTTATGGGAGGGAAGAGAAGGGCTGAGTGCTGAAGTATGGGAGATGGGACAGAGCTGGCTATTGGGCCCTGCTACTACTACACCATACCATGGTCCCAATTAGCAGCTATTCTTTCCCCAGACTGATCTTTACTCAATCCTTTATCTGTCCAACTGTTCTCATTTTCTCTCTCTCTGGGCTCCCCACTCCCCTTCAGCATACATACCAACCTTTTCCTAGCTACAATTAGTTCTGAAGAAGGATCACTGGACCAGAAATGTTCACTCTGCATTTTCTTTACAAGTGCTGCCAGACCATCTGGGCTTTCCTAACAACAATTTCTGTTTTTGTTTCTGCTTTCTAGCATCTGCAGTTCTTTGATTTTTTTTGTTTAGATTTGATCTGCTGTTGGTTTAATAGCAATTAGTCAATACTGTGCCTTTGTCTTTCAGTGAAGAAGTGCTTCATTTGCTTGGCGTATATGAATTGTGTCTAACTATTCGCATTTTAGAATAATATAAAAGGGTGATATGTCTGGTTTTCAGTATAATTGGCAAAATTTTGTCTGCAGAATTATGTTCCAGAATTGGTTTTATTTTTTCTGTCCATTTCTGTATTTTTGCTTTAATTTCATTTCAGAATTGGGCTTTGACATGAGCAATTATTCTCGAGGAGTTACTGAATATGAATTAGCAAAAGTGTATATTCATGAACTGGGTGTTGATCCAGGATATCTGTTTACTTTAACTTAACTTCCTCTCTATGTTGGCATTAGAATTACTTCCAAGCAAACATGAGCAAAGATGTTATTGGCATTCATTGCTTAGTTTAGTCAGACAATTTATATGAACTGTCCAGGAAATGCCTTTGTTCAGATAAGGGAAATTTGATTTAACTGATCACATCTTCTGCAATGTTATTTATTTAAAAGATATTAATACACATCATGGAAGTTGATATGCAGACTTAGGAAATAGCCTTGTCCCTTGGTTTGTTGGGAGGTTTATTCTGTTCTTTCAATTGATGACTGCTACTTAGATAAGCTGCAAACAACTGGTTTTAAACATGTGACTAGATTGGATACAATAATCCAAGAGAGGGTATTGGTCTTTTGTAACTGTTGCTTTCTAAAAAAGAAACAAATCATCCCATTAATGCTCTGCACAGAGATTCCTTTTGTTTCTTTCATTGAAATGAGTCTTTAAATGTTATAGGTACTTTATGAATATGCTTAAGAAACTGCTACAATGGACAAATGGTCACGTGACAAGAACAGTTCTTTTCTAACAACTGTTGGAAATTTAGTTAAGATTCTTTTTGTGTTTCATTCTCAGTTGACGTTCTATCCTGTGCTCTGTTCTCTTCAAGTATGGGTTCTTTAAGTTGAAGCAGTTCCCCCACCTCTTCTCTGCAATTTAAGCTTGTATTTTTTGATTCTGGTGTAAGTACACTGTGTTTTTCAGCTATTGTACATAAGGATTTTTATTTGAAACCTTGCAGGAAGGATTTATTGATATGTGCAGTTTTCTGAAATGGTTCGCTTGAAATGAAAGGAAAGGAAACCCAGAGGTAGTTGAGCTCTGATGTTGCATGCTTAGTTAAGCTTGGGATTAGGAGGTTGAACCCCTTTGCTCTCATAACTTCCATTAGGGCAATTGCTGTTCGAGACCAGTTATCAGAAAGGGCAGAGGTATTAGGAATTGCTGTATTTGGGTGGGCTGCTTTCGTGACAACTTTGTCTCTTCGGCCCTACCATCTTCTTTATCAATAACCTTCACTCCATATGGTCAGATTTGGAAATGTTTGCTCTTGATTGCATGATGTTCACAACTCAGATACTGAATTAGCCCAGTCTATATGCAATAAGAGCTGGAAAACATCCAGATTTGGGCTGTTAAGTGACAAGCAACATCCGTGCCTGGCACTTGCCTGGTGCGAATGAAAGAAAACCTAATCATCTGACCTTGGCACCAATCATCTGACCTTGACATTCACTGGCATTGCCATCACTGAATTTTCCACTATCATTTATCCTGGAGGTTACTATTGACCAGAAACAGTACCAGATCAGTCATATCATACAGTGGGAATGCAGGGGCTAGGAATTCTGAGGAGTAACCACCTGTCACCCCAATGCCTGGCTGCCATCTACAAGTCTCAAATTAGGATTTTGATGGAATACTCTGTTCTTGTCTGGATGAATACAGTTCCAACAACACTTGGGAGTCATAAATCCAAGATAAAGCAATTACTTTGATTGGCATCTCATCTACCACTTTGAACATTCATTCTGTTCACCACCAGCCCATCATGGTAGCAGTGTGGCATCTACAAGATGCATTGTTGTAACTTGCCAAGTCTCCTTTGACAACACATCCCAAACCTGTGACCTCTTCCATCTCCAAGATCAATGGCAATGGATGCATAATAACACCACCAAGCTGTCTACCATCTTGACTCTGAACTATGTTGCTGTTCCTTCGCTGTCACTGAGAACAAATTCTGGAACTCCCTTCCCTTCTAACAGTACTATTGGTGTTCCTTCACCTGAGGATTTGCAACATTCTGGAAGATACTGCATCACCACCTTCTCATGGGCACCAAAGCACGAGCAACAGTTGCTGGCCTAGCCGACAGTGTCAACATCTTTCAAACCATTTGAAAAAACTAAAGGCAATGAAAATTGCAGATCTGCTGTTAAAAATGGAGTAGCAGCAGGTGAACTGAAAAGTTGACTACAGAAGTGAACTTAAAAATGTGTTGCTGGAAAAGCGCAGCAGGTCAGGCAGCATTAAAGGAGCAGGAGAATCGACGTTTCGGGCATATGCCCTTCTTCAGGAATGAGGAGGGTGTGCCAAGCAGGCTAAGATAAAAGGTAGGGAGGAGGGACTTGGGGGAGGGGCATTGGGCATACGATAGGTGGAAGGAGGTTAAGGTGAGGGTGATAGGCCGGAGAGGGGGTGGGGGGGAGAGGTCGGGAAGAAGATTGCAGGTCAAGAAGGCGGTGCTGAGTCTGAGGGTTGGGATGAGGAAAGGTGGGCGGAGGGGAAATGAGAAAGTTGGAGAAATCTGTATTCATCCCTTGTGGTTGGAGGGTTCCTAGGTGGAAGATGAGCCGCTCTTCCTCCAGGCATCGTGTTGCCATGGTCTGGCAATGGAGGAGGCCAAGGACCTGCATGTCCATGGCGGAGTGGGAGGGGGAATTAAAGTGTTCAGCCACGAGGTGGTTGGGTTGGTTGATGCTGGTGTCCCAGAGGTGTCCTCTGAAATGTTCCGCTTGTAGGTGGCCTGTCTTCCCCAGTGTATAGGAGGCCATATTGGGTACAGCGGATGCAGTAAATGATGTGTGTGGAGGTGCAGGTGAATTTGTGACGGATATGGAAGGATGCCTTGGAGAGAAGTGAGGGGGGAGGTGTGGGCACAAGTTTTGCATTTCTTGTGGTTGCAGGGGAAGGTGCTGGGAGTGGAGGTTGGGTTAGTGGGGGATGTGGACCTGGTGAGGGAGTCACGGAGGGAGTGGTCTTTCCAGAACGCTGATAGGGGTGGGGAGGGAAATATATCCTTGGTGGTGGGGTCTGTTTGGAGGTGGCAGAAATGACAAAGGATGATACGATGTATCTGGAGGTTGGTGGGGTGGTAGGTGAGGACCAGTGGGGTTCTGTCCTGGTGGCGATTGGAGGAGCGGGATTCAAGGGCAGAGGAGCGTGAAGTGGAGGAGATGCAGTGGAGACCATTGTCAACCACGTCTGAGGGGAAATTACAGTCTTTGAAGAAGAAGGCAATCTGGGTTGTTCGGTATTGGAATTGGTCCTCCTGGGAGCAGATGCAGCGAAGGTGAAGGAATTGGGAATATGGGATGGCGTTTTTACAGGGGGCAGGGTGGGAGGAGGTGTAATCTAGGTAGCTGTGGGAGTCAGTCGGTTTATAGTAAACGTCTGTGTTGAGTCGGTCGTCCGAGATAGAAATGGAGAGGTCTAAGAAGGGGAGGGAGGAGTCTGAGATGGTCCAAGTAAATTTGAGGTCAGGGTGGAAGGTGTTAGTAAAATGGATGAACTGTTTGTGGCTGAACACTTTAACTCCCCCTCCCTCTCCACCAAGGACATGCAGGTCTTTGGCCTCCTCCATCGCCAGACCATGGCAACACGATGCCTGGAGGAAGAGCATCTCATCTTCTGCTTAGAAACTCTCCAACCACACGGGATGAATGCAGATTTCTCCAACTTTCTCATTTCGCCTCCGCCCCCCCCCGCCTCACCTTTTCTCCGTCCCAACCCTCAGACTCAGCACCGCCTTCTTGACCATCAATCATCTTCCCGACCTCTCCGTCCCCACCCCGTCTTCGGCCTATCACCCTCCCCTTAACCTCCTTCCACCTATCGTATTCCCAATGCCCCTCCTCCAAGTCCCTCCTCCCTACCTTTTATCTTCGCCTGCTTGGCACACCCTCCTCATTCCTGAAGAAGGGCTTATGCCCAAAACGTCGATTCTCCTGTTCCTTTGATGCTGCCTGACCTGCTGCGCTTTTCCAGCAACACATTTTTAAGCTCTGATCTCCAGCATCTGCAGTCCTCACTTTCTCCTACAGAGGTGAACTCAAAGAAATGAAAATCTGCCCCAGTAAATGACAGCAGAAATCAGTTTGTGATACAAGAGTGAAGGAAAGTATTCATAAGAATATAAAACTTTGAAAGACTATGTGTTTTTTAAAAAAAGGAACCTCTCAGAAATTGCATGTGTAAGCGTAATGATGTCACCAGAATCATTAAGACTTTAATTATTTCCTTTCCCAGGGCCTTACTCTAGGAATAGCTTTCAATCCTCTCTTGGAACTTTTCATGCCTGAACACCATTTGGTCAACTTTGCCTACTTAATGCATTCATGGATAAAAGACATATGGGCTAAATGTAGAAATGCCATGTGTGAGACAGATGCTTATGTACTAACATTTCCATTTTAAGTCGCCCTTTTTTCTTCTTCACCAAACAAATTTTAATTAAATCACTTCACAATGTCGTGACAATTTAATCTACGCATATTGACTAATTTTCACAGCTTTAAGTGCAGTCTGTTACTAGTCTTTTCCTCCATTAATCCTTACCATAACCAACCATTCTGACTCCTTTTCGTATGAGCAAGGACCAAGAGTAGGCCACCTGACCCATCACACCTGTTGTGCCATTCGATAAAATCATCCAGATCTGATTTTAATTTTACCTCTGAAAGTGGCAACGCAAGTGGATAAGGTGGTCAAGAAGGTGGATGGTATGCCTGCTTTCATTGGTTTTGGTATACAACATAAAAATTGGCAAATCATATTAAATTTTAGTTAGGCTACATTTGGTCAGTTCTAGATGCTACACTATCAGAAGAACCTGGAAGCCTTGATTTACCAGGATGTTGCCTGGTTCGGACGGTATTAGTTATGAGGAGAGATTGGACAAGCTTAGATTATTTTCACTTGAACCTCAGAGGCTGAGGGATGACTTAATAGAAGTTTACAAAATTACATAGAATGGATAGTCAGAATAGAAATGCCAATTACTCGGGGACACGGGTAAAAGTGGGTAAGTGTCTGGAAAGCACAGTCAGAGGTTCTGATGGAAGCAGATACGATAGCAGTGTTATGAGGCATCTTGACAGACTCGTGAATAGGCAGGGAAGAGAGGGATATGAACTGCGTTGGTTTTTAATGTAGAAAGATATCGTGTTGGCACAGGCTTGGTGGGTCAAAGGGTCAGTTCATACGCTGTGCTGTTCTTCGTCCTTCATAATCAAGAATCTATCTGCCTCTGCCTTAAAAATATTTAACAATGCTGCACTTACTGCCTTTTGGGGAAAGAATTCCAAAGACCCTCAATCCTCTCAGAATTTTTTTTTCCCTCCTCTCTTTCTTAAAATAGGCAACACCTTACTTTTAAATGATGACCTGAGCCCTAGATACTCCCAAGCTTCCTTTCCATATTCACCTGGTCATGCCCCCTCAGGTTCTTTTATGTTTGAATTAAGTCTTTCCTGGTGATTCCAATTTCCATGAGTTCCCTACTCCTCATGCTATTTCTAGGATGTTAGTGCTATCCTGGAAACTGAAGATCAAATCAAAATGTACCGCACATGACATCAACATTCATTGGCTTCTTGGTGTAATGTATGCCTCGGTTACCTTCAATTCAATTTTGGTTTTGTCCAGTTGCCGGTGTAGACCTGCAAAGCAAAATTATATTCTCCCTGTAGGTGATTTTGTTTTTTCTTGTGGGCTCACCAATTGTAGCTGAATCACTTCTGTTGCATAATATATTTGGGGCAAGTTATTAATGCAAATGAAGCAACTAAAGAGCAGTTATTTTCTACAATTTAACCAAAATCTATTCACATTTGTGTAAATTAGCTGTATTCAAAACGTTTTGAATTTGCTGATAGGGCTTCATAGATCTTATTGTTTCTCACTTCATTCATTTGCATTTCTGGCACATGAATGTTCAGACTGACTCAGTAGACAGCTGTACAAATAATGGGGCATGGTTGTGACTCCTGGTCCATGTACTCCTTTGTTCAGTTTATGTGAGAGACTGCGCTATATTACCCATAACCATGAAATTGTCAAATATACACATTGCAACTGTTGAGTTTCTTTCTAAACAAAATGAGATGTTTTCAGAGGCATGTGATTATGTATTTTAATTTACTCAAATTGTTTATCCTGCGATCTCACTGGGTGTATATCTGCACCAAAAACAGAGTCTCTGCCATGTTAAGAGTGATGTGAAATGATTAGATTAGATTCCCTACAATGTGGAAACAGGCCCTTCGGCCCCACCAGGTCCACACCGAACCTCCGAAGAGTAACCCACCCAGACTCATTTCCCTGCACGTCCCCCTGACTACAGAACCTAGTACTGTCGGCAGTTTAGCATGGCCAATTCACCTGACCTGCATGAGATAACATATCATCATCATCATTCATTTGAATTTGAATGATTGCCTGGGTAGCAATCTAGCTGCACTGATGGTCATCTAATTGAAATGGAATGAAATTAAGATAGGTTCTGTAATGTTTAATTGACCTCTAACGATCCAATGAAGATACCCCAAGGTATTGGTTCAGAAACCCATCCCCAATTGCATGTTGAATGCCAAAGCAATTTGATTTTTGACAATTGGATTTCAGTTCCCCGACTCTGGGATAAATGTGTTACTTCAAGTGCAGGGGTTTCAAAACTTTCTGGCTTATATTGGGTTGTCTTTTGACACTGATACAGGAGGTGATTCAAGTATCGGGGATCAAAAAGGAAGGTTGGAACAGATAGATTACAGATGTCTACAAGAAGAATAAATAATTGGGTTAAACTGGCAGATGGGGCGCACTTGTGGGTAGGTGTAAAGTTATTCACACTGGGTTAAGACACAAAAATCAAAATATTTGAGCCAAGATGGAAAACTAGGAACTGTGGAGGACCAAGGAAATTTGGTGGCAGATTGATAAATTACTTTGGCGCGGATAGTAAGAAACGTCAAAAACACAAATGGAATGTCAGTTGTCATGTTTGAAACCATTTGAATACAAGACAGGAAGAGGCGAAATTGTCAGGAAGAATTTAAAAAAGAATAATTTATTTAAGTGAGCAGATTGGAGAGCTCTGAGATGCAGATGGATCTGGGTGTCCGCACAAATGAACTGCAAACGTTTATCATGCATAAACAGAAACTAATTATGAAAGGAAATAGAATATAATAGTTCATCATGAGGAGAATTTAATACAAGAATAGGGAGGTTATGCTTCAGGTGTACAGGGACAACATCGGGACTGCTTTTATTGCATTGATGACCTTACTGAAGGAAGATTGTAAGTGCAGTGGACAGCATTCAGAGAAGGATTCCTAGAGTAATAACTGGAATGGGCGAATTGAATTATGAAGTAGGCTTGGACAGGCTAGGTTTATATCCATTTGAATGAGGAAGGGGGTGAAATATGTTTGGAGTAAACAACAATGTATAATTTGATTGGTCATGCTATTGAGTGGTGGAGTAGACTCGAGTGATTGGCTGACTTGTTCTAATTCCTATATTGGTAACACTAACAAGTAACCACTTTAAACAGCTATTCAAATTATGTATCATTCTAAATAGATGTGATTTGTGCATTTTGTTAGGAAGAATTAGAAGGCTACCTACACTTTGGGGTAAAGAGTCTAACTGGAACAACAGGCCAAATATCGGGGGATCTCTGTACAGAAATTCATTTAAAATGGTAATGTAAGATAATCAAACTACGAAATGTGTAAGTAGAGTTACAGAATTCAAAAGTAGAACAGTTGAGACCATACTTTAAATAATGCTCATGATTCTGGTCATCCTTCTATAAAAAGCATAGAGTATAAGTGTAATGAATTGTATATGCGATACTAGAACTCTGTGGTGAAAACCATGAGGAAAAATAGGATGGGATGAGTCCTTTAAGAACTAAGAAGACTGAGAGATAACCTAAAAGAAATCTACACAGTTGTGAGGGATTTCCATAGGGATGTTTGGTAATCTAAAATAACTGCATTAAATAGAAGGCATTGCTGAAAAAAATGAGCAGTATTGAAGCTTCATCTCACATTCATCAGGACAGTTCAAGAAGCTTTATTTGACTGATAGCTGGGAGGTTTGGGAAATGGGTGGGATGCAGGCTGGGTCTGCATTCACTGGTTTTGAAGAATAAATGGTGATTGTATTAAGACATGGAAAATCTTGAGAGGGTTGATGTTGAAAGGATTATTCCTATGTGAGGGAGATGAGAACTAGGAAGCACTGTTTGAAAGTAAGGGGTCTTGCATTTAAAGTGGGGATGAGGGCAATTATTTTCTGACATTGAGTCAGCAGAATGATATGTTCTTGACTAACAAGGGAATCTAAGGTTATCCAGGGAGGTGGGGCTGTTAATCTGAATGTACAATCAGATCAGCCACAGTTGTAATGAATGGCAGAGTAGGCTGAAGTCACCAAATAGCCTACTGCTCCTAACTCATGCATTTGTGCATAATATCAGACATGGAAAGGAACAATAATTTACTGCAAGAGAAAAAGATACACGATCTCTAGTTATGGTTTCCATGGTGATGCCTTGACCAATCTGAATCCACTTGTAAATTAATCAGCACTTTTTTTCTCAAAAGTATAAATTGTTATTTCCTTCGGTATTTGGAAGCCTTGGGATACCCTGACAAAAAGCTACAAGAGCATGTCTCTCCATCAGCAATACCCAAGTTTGGTGCCACCAAGCATCTTTAAAAGACAGTCAATTTAAAATCCAATAAAGAATTGTGTTATTTGCACAGTGATGAGAATGTAGTATTTGCTACTTTGGGGTGGTTTAGTTGAACAGCATTTAAGGAGAAGCTGACTAAGTTCACGAGGGAAAAGAGATAGACTAAGATGAAGTATGATGTAAAGCATTAACAATATGCGGGGAGTTAATCCCAATGGCCTGTTTCTGTGCTGTTAATTCTAAGAATTTACCAAATCTAATGCACTGCAGAGAGATATTTGAAGCTTGTCACTTACTGCATACAAAATAATGTTGCACAGTTTTCTTATTCTGTCCACCATATAGCGCAACCCCATGTCTTGACAGTGTTTTTCCTCATTAGTTCATGTATTTATGTAATCTTATCAGAAAAACCTATTGCTAACTTAAGAATGAATTTATGCTATATTTTGCATTCAGCATCAGTGAGTGGCAGTGAAGAGCATTTTATTTGAGCTAGCTTCTTATAAGTTGTCTTTATAAGTCACTATATTTTATAATAGATTGCAGAGTAGTTGATAATTTATGCACAAATTGCCTACAACATTGTTAATTGGGGCACACATTGAGACTCCATGATCAAATATCTTCCTCCGAGAAGAAATAACTTTGTTGTCTTCTCCATCGTATGTTTTTATTTAAACAAACCAATGCGATCTTTCTCATCTAAAGTCGAGGAAGTACCTCCCCTAATTTATGCAATCTCTCCTTAGAGACTGAGCTTTCCACCTTGTATTATTCTGGTGAATCTGCAATTTGTATCACCTCCAAGGCCAAGATAAACTTGTAATTGAATACACATAGGATCTGACCAGTGCTGTACAATTCAAGCATAACTTTCCGTTTGTTCAAAATTTTTAGTGTGAAGGTATTGCATTTTTTATGTCTGCTAGTATTTGCCAATAATAATTTGCTAACTTGGGCACCAAAATCGCTTTTGTCCTCCACAATTCCTAGTCTCCTGTTTTTGATACAATATGTTGAATCCAGTGCAAATAATTTTATACTTACCAACAATTGACTCCAACTTTCACTTTTGCCAAGTTATTTAAGCTGTTTACTAGCATTTTTAATCTATCTGTTCCCATATATAATTTATAGATGTCTCCTAATTTAGTCTCGCTTGAAAACTTAGAAATAAAGTAATATAGGGTCACTTCGGAAAGATCCCACCAACCAGTGCACTGTTCCTTCAGTTTCTTTAATCAATTTGTTCAGACAGGTTATGACATCTCCAGTGGCATGTGGGACTTGAACTTCTGGTCCCAAAGTAGGGACATTATCACTTTGCTACAAGACACTACTGATTTCTCATTCTATCACAGCTAATTACAAGCGCTAATCTTT
The DNA here is from genome assembly GCF_047496795.1 of Chiloscyllium punctatum. NCBI lineage: Eukaryota > Metazoa > Chordata > Chondrichthyes > Orectolobiformes > Hemiscylliidae > Chiloscyllium > Chiloscyllium punctatum. Next base: position 58,818,561 of record NC_092747.1, on the reverse strand, counting down.
TGTGCAGAATTCAGCCAAATAGCTTCTGCCAATCTAATGTGCTGGTTACCTCCTCAAGAGCTTCAACTATATATTAATATAAGAACAAAGATTTAATTACATGATCTATTTGGGCTAATTCTCTGACCAGCTCATATTGCTCAAAATGCTCAGACATTCTGTCTCTAATAGATTCTAGTAAAATGACAGGTCGATAGTTCCCAGGTCTCTCATTCACTATTGTCTTAAATAATGGAAAAATATTTGCATAAAAGTCTGACAGAAGTGTTATTTTGCAGGTCAGTTCATAAAGGCAGTTCTGTCTTAACATGCCTTACAGTTAGAGCAACTGCTGAGTTAAATCTTGATATGTACAGTATAACTATCGGGTTTCTGACAGTTTACAGAAACCATCACCCCCACCGTCAGAATTCCAAGTGAACCTGACTTATTTTTTATTTATAATTTTAAAGTTTGGCAGTTTCTACCTCACCAGTACTTCTGAATATGAATCGCTGTTTGCCATACAAAAATTAATACTTAAGATAAAAAGTTCCATTGTGTTTAATTTCACTTCAACATTGTTTATCTGATATGTTAAATTAATTATGAAATTAATGTGTAATATCTAGAAGTAGCCATTCAAGCAGTCTTTCAATTTTCAGTTGAGAATAAAGAAAGCGTCTGCATCCTTTTAGGGATTGCTTCAGAGCATAATGTGTGCATCTGGAGGGCAGATGGGGAAAAGGAGATCAAATTGTTTAGGACCTCACAACATGCACTGCATATTCAAGGATAAACAACATTTGCATTGAATTTTCAGGATCATTTTGTTTTTTTTTTGAACTGTGCTATTCTGTTTATTATCTGTAACCTTCTACTCCAACTATCTGGAAGACTTTTGGTTGCTAGAGTTCTTTTATTGCTTGATTGGAGATTGGCCGTGCTACATAAAAATGTAAAATGTAAATTAAAATATTTAAATGCATCTATATTCTTGTACACTGCACCTTGCGCATATCTGCAGAGCATTTCAAAGTGAGAGACACATCCTGTGGTTTCAGTAGAAGGGAGTTTTTAACCAGTTACAAAAAAGGTCTCTCAAACTGATTTCGTTAAAATTTTTTACTAAAAAAGTACTGACTACTTTTTGGTTACTATCAAATCTGTGTGTTTCTTTCACCATCTTGGCAGTGCGGCGACTGGAGAGGGCTGCTGAGGAGACCAACTCTGCAATACTGATAGAGTGGGGAAGCTCTACTTCACCAGCCTTGACCTCTGCCTCTTTTCATCTGCAATCCTCGCACCCCTAGTCTGGTGACATCAACCACACATTGTTACTGCTAGGTATCAGATCCCAGAATGAAATCTGGCATGGTAGATTTTTTTTATCAATAGTGTGGTCAGTCACTGAAGTATTTGACACACGTTTTCTTTAACAATAGAAGAAATTTATTGCTTAAAAGAAATTTAAAAAATCAAGCAATCTGGATGACCATTTGAAAAGTCTTAATGCACAGCAAAACATTCTATTCCCTTAAGGTCATCACTTTATAGTGTTTCAAATCAGAGAAATTGCCCCGTGTTTGATTAAACTATTGCTTCCCAGTTGTCCCCTGTGAAGCATAAAGTTGTATTGCGTGAATGCTAAAAAATAATCAAAAGCTGACACTTCCTCAGTGATTTAATAATCTGATTTCACAGCAGACACACCTGGTCTGAAAGTTTCACAAGCTAAATCTTTACAAACGTTTAACTGTGCTTTCCCTGCATTATCCTGTAATCTTTCCTGGTATTTGCTTTTTGACCCAATTCTGGTCTCTTCCAGAGCTGCCTTAAAAGCTTTCAGTCTCAAGTTTTCTAAGCTAAAAGTTAATCCTTGATTGTTCTACACCAAAAACAAGCTAATGTCGTCAGTGTTACTCCCGGCCATAGGTTCCACAGTATGAACAAATTATCATCCAGAAGGAGGCTTGCAGTCACCGGCTCCCTGTCACACACTGAATTAAGGTCACAGACCTTGTTTTTGTTTTTTTTTTAATCTCCTTCACAAAACTAACTAACACTATATGTCACTTGAAGTCTAAATTTCAAATATGATAATATGTATAAATCTTGATTTGCAGATGCCGGTGTTGGACTGGGGTGTACAAAGTTAAAAAATCACACAACACCAGGTTATAGTCCAACAGGTTTAATTGGAAGCACACTAGCCCTCCACACTCACCTGATGAAGGAGCGTCGCTCCGAAAGCTAGTGTGCTTCCAATTAAACCTGTTGGACTATAACCTAGTGTTGTGATTTTTAACTTTGTATAAATCGTATACTTGTACATGCACATACTGTAATGGACACGTCTCCTATGGTTTGCCACAGCTAACTGCCTACAAGAGCTGCATCTGTGCATCCATAGAAGCATTTTAGTTAGCATTATGGATAATCATTCTGTTTTTAAAGAGGTAACACTCATGCCAGCTAGCCAGTCCTCCCACCAGTGGCTGTGCTCCAGTGTCAGTTACTCAGGAGGGCAGAAAGGGGACACGAGATAGCTTTGGAAAATAAGGTTAAGGAGAATCCAAAAGGTTTTTATAAAGACATTCATGACAAAAAGGTAACTAGGGAGAGAATAGGGCCCCATAAAGATCAGCAAGGCAGCCAATATGTGGAGATACTAAACTAGTATTTTGCATCAGCGTTTACTGTGGAGAAGGACTTGGAAGATATAGAATGTGGGTAAATAGGTGGTGACATCTTGAAATATGTCCATATTACAGAGGAGGAAGTGCTGGGTGTCTTGAAACACATAAAAGTGGATAAAACTCCAGGACCTGATCGGGTGTACTGAGAACTCTGTGGGAACCTAGAGAAGTGATTGCTGGGCCCCTTGCTAAGATATTTGTATCATCGATAGTCACAGGTGAGGTGGCGGAAGACTGGAGGTTGGCTAACGTGGTGCCACAGTTTAAGAAAGGTGGTAAGGAAAAGCCAAGGATCTATAGACCAGTGAGCCTGACATCGGTGGTGGGCAAGTTGTTGTAGGGAATCCTGAGGGACAGGTTTTTCTTTTTTTTTTGGAAAGACAAAAACTTATTAAGGATAGTCAACATGGCCTTGTGTGTGGGAACTCATGTCTCACAAACTTGATTGAGTTTTTTGAAGAACTAACAAAAGAGATTGATGAGGGCAGAGCGGTAGATGTGATCTATGTGGACTTCAGTAAGGAATTTGACAAGGTTCCCCATGGGAGACTGATTAGCAAGGTTAGATCTCATGGAATACAGGGAGAACTAGCCATTTGGGTACAGAACTGGCTCAAAGGTCGAAGACAGAGACTGATGGTGGAGTGTTGCTTTTCAGGCCTTGTAGAGATTTATAAAATCATGAGGGCATGGATAGGGTAAATGGGCAAGGTCTTTTCCCTGGGGTGGGGGAGTCCATAACTAGAGTGAATAGGGTTAGGGTGAGAGGCGAAAGATGTAAACGGGACCTCAGGGGCAACCTTTTCATGTAGAGGGTGATGCGTGTATGGAATGAGCAGCCAGGGGAAGAGGTGGAAGCTGGTATGATGGCAACATTTAAAAGGCATCTGGATGGGTATATGAATAGAAAGGATTTGGAGGGATATGTGCCGGGTACTGGCAAATGGGACTAGATTAGGTTAGGATAAATGGTTGGCATGGGCGAGTTGGACTGAAAAGTCTGTTTCCGTGCTGTAAATCCTGCAATGTAAAAACAAAAACAAAACGTGTTATCTTATTCCAGCTAAATTGTATTAAGTAAGTGTATGATATATGTGTAAATTTAATATAATTTGCATTTATGCCTATTAATGCACTAATTACCTACTTCATTTTAACTCACTGACTGTAGTTCGTATGTTTCCCAACTATCTCATCTTTGCAAATGACTCAATTGAGAAATCAAATTTAACGTTCAGATTCAGTTTCTAAGTGCAATTAATTGTACGTTTGTTTATGTGACATAGTAGACAGGGAATTCTGCTCTCGGTCCACCCTCCCCATGAATAAAACAGTTGGAGTGAGATTTACTTACAAGGGAAAATCCACATAAAATATCTGTTCCCAGGGCACGTCTAATGAACAATGCATACATGGTAACCAAACTGGAACTGAGGCATCTCTCACTACTATAATAATCACGAGTTATGGTATGAATATGTAGAATATACTTTGTTTTCCATTTTTAAAATTGTGTCTTTTATAATATTTTGCAAGCAAGAATGTGTTAACAGGAATTTAAATATTCTGTTATTGTGCGAAGATTATGACCACATTATCTAAGTTCTCATTCACCATTATACCTATGGAAACCCATTTGGCACTCAAAAATAAATTCCTATTTAAAATGTAGTCCCATGCTATTATAATTACATTTCCATGGATGCAAATAAGTGAAATAACTGAAATAGTATTTACGTTTGCCAGGGATGTACAATCAGAAATTTCACTTTTCTTGTGCAGAAGTAAGCTTCTACCACTATAGCAAGTACCCGAAAGGCAGGCTGTAACTCAATAAGCCTGGGCAGTTGCAATGCACATTTTGTGACTCTCACTCACCTTGGATAGGGTTGCCAACCATCCCAGAAAGGGCAGGACAGTAACAGAATCACCTTTAATCTCCAATTGGCCAGAACAAGCATTCTGCAAGTTTGGAACAAGCCTGTTTCCTTGTTTGCTTGTCTCTGAGACATATACAAAGATGCTAGGTATTTAATAAGATAGGAGCCCGTGATGTTGGGGCAGTATATCAGTGTTGATAGAGGATTGGCTAGCTAATAGAAGACAGAGTTGAAATAAGGGTTGGGGGTGGGGAGGGGGTTCTGCCTGCAAAGTGGCAACCTGTAACTAGTGGAGTGCCTCAATGTTGAGTGTTGGTGCAACAATTATTTACTATTAAGATTAATGATTTGGTGGATGTAAGAAAATATACTGTGGCAAAGTTTGTAGATGACACACAAATAGTTGGGAAAGCAAATGGTGAGTCTGCAGAGGCATATGGATGTGTAAAGTGAGTGGGCAAAAACTTGGCAAATGGAATATAATGTGGCCACATAGAAGGTTATGCACTTTGAGAGGAAGAACAGAAGCTGAATATTCATTAGATGAAGAATGGCAGTAGAAAGTTACAGTATAGTATGATTTGGGAATCCTCATGCATACATAACAGGAAGGAAATGGGGGGAAAGGCAACTGAAATGTGGGCCTTTCTTTCGAAGGGAATGAAGTATAAAATAGGGATGACTTGCTAAAACTATGCAAAGCTGAAAATGTGTTGCTGGAAAAGCGCAGTGGGTCAGGCAGCATCCAAGGATCAGGAGAATCGACGTTTTGGGCATGAGCCCTTCTTCAGGAATGAGGAAAGTGTGTCCAGCAGGCTAAGATAAAAGGTAGGGAGGAGGGACTTGGAAAAGCGATAGGTGGAAGGAGGTCAAGGTGAGGGTGATAGGCCAGAGTGGGGGTGGGGGTGGGGGTGGAGAGGTCAGGAAGAAGATTGCAGGTTAGGAAGACGGTGCTGAGTTCGAGAGTGGGGACTGAGACAAGGTGGGGGGAGGGGAAATGAGGAAACTGGAGAAATCTGAGTTCATCCCTTGTGGTTGGAGGGTTCCTAGGCAGAAGATGAGGCGTTCTTCCTCCAGCCGTCGTGTTGCTATGGTCTGGCAATGGAGGAGTCGAAGGACCTGCATATCCTTGGTGGAGTGGGAGGGGGAGTTGAAGTGTTGAGCCACTGGGTGGTTGAGTTGGTTCGTGTGGGTGTCCCAGAGGTGTTCTCTGAAACGTTCCGCAAGTAGGCATTTTTTTGGGGGACGGAGATCAGCGTGGGGGCGGGGTTAGGCGTGCAGGTGGAGATCAGTGTGGGGGCGGGGTTCGGCATGGTGACCCCCCCCAACCCCGCCCCCACTCCCAGCTCCAGCCCCACACCAGGTCCTAGCTCCCAGCCCTGCCGTGTTTTCACCATCCCTCCAGAACTACCCCTCTGAGGATGAAAGATCAGTCCTCAGCAGAGGCCTCACCTTCATTCCCCTACGGTCTCGGATTAACGAGTTCAACATGCGGCAAGACATCGAACAATTCTTCCGCCGCCTTCGCCTCCGCGCCTACTTCTTCAACCAGGATTCTCGCCCACCCTCTGACGACCCCTTCTCCTGCCTCCAACACACCCCATCCACCTGGACACCCCGTGTTGGCCTCTTACCTGCCCTCGATCTCTTCATAGCCTACTGCCGCCGCGACATTAACTGCCTCAACCACTCCAACCTCTCACCCTCTGAATGTGCAGCCCTCCACTCCCTCCATTCCAACCCCAACCTCGCTATCAAACCGGCAGACAAGGGAGGCACGGTAGTAGTTTGGCACACCGACCTTTACACTGCTGAGGCTAAACGCCAGCTCGCAGACACCTCCTCCTACTGCCCCCTTGACCATGACCCCACCTCCCACCACCAAACCATCATCTCCCAGACCATCCATAACCTCATCACCTCAGGGGATCTCCCATCCACCGCCTCCAACCTCATTAGTCCCAACCCCGCACCACCCGTTTCTTCCTCCTGCCCAAAATCCACAAACCTGACTGCCCTGGCCGACCCATTGTCTCAGCCTGCTCCTGTCCCACCGAACTCATCTCTGCATACCTCGACACGGTCCTGTCCCCCTTAGTCCAAGAACTCCCCACCTACATTTGGGACACCACCCACGCCCTCCACCTCCACCATGATTTTTGCTTTCCCCGGTCTCCAACGCCTTATCTTCACCATGGACATCCAGTCCCTGTACACCTCCATCCCCCATCACGAAGGATTCAAAGCCCTCCGCTTCTTCTTTTCCCGCCGTACCAACCAGTACCCTTCCACTGACACCCTCCTTCGACTGACTGAACTGATCCTCACCCTGAACAACTTCTCTTTCCAATCCTACCACTTCCTCCAAACCAAAGGAGTAGCCATGGGCACCCGCATGGGCCCCAGCTATGCCTGCCTCTTCGTAGGATATGTGGAACAGTCCATCTTCTGCAGCTACACTGCACCAACCCCCACCTTTTCCTCCGCTACATCGATGACTGTATCGGCACTGCCTCGTGCTCCCACGAGGAGGTTGAACAGTTCATCCACTTTACCAACACCTTCCACTTCGACCTCAAATTTACCTGGACCGTCTCAGACTCCTCCCTCCCCTTCCTAGACCTTTCCATTTCTATCTCTGGCAACCGAATCAACACGGACATTTATTATAAACCGACTGACTCCCACAGCTACCTAGATTACACCTCCTCCTACCCTGCCCCCTGTAAAAACGCCATCCCATATTCCCAATTCCTTCGTCTCGGCCGCATTTGCTCCCAGGAGGACCAATTCCAATATCGTACAACCCAGACGGCCTCCTTGTTCAAAGACCGCACTTTCCCCCCAGACGTGATCGACGATGCCCTCCACCGCATCTCCTCCACGTCCCGCTCCTCTGCCCTTGAGCCCCGCCCCTCCAATCGCCACCAGGACAGAACCCCACTGGTCCTCACCTACCACCCCACCAACCTCCATATACATCGTACCATCCGTTGACATTTCTGCCACCTCCAAACGGACCCCACCACCAGGGATATATTTCCCTCCCCTCCCCTATCAGCATTCCGAAAAGACCACTCCCTCTGTGACTCCCTCATCAGGTCCACACCCCCCACCAACCCAATCTCCACTCCCGGTATCTTCCCCTGCAACCGCAAGAAATGCAAAACTTGCACCCACACCTACCCCTTTCTTCCCTCCAAGGCCCCAAGGGATCCTTCCATATCCGCCACAAATTCACCTGCACCTCCACACACATCATTTACTGCATCCGCTGCACCCGATGTGGCCTCCTCTATATTGGGGAGACAGGCCGCCGACTTGCGGAATGTTTCAGAGAACACCTCTGGGACACCCGCACCAACCAACCCAACCACCCCGTGGCTCAACACTACAACTCCCCCTCTCACTCCACCAAGGACATGCAGGTCCTTGGACGACTCCATCGCCAGACCATAGCAACATGATGGCTGGAGGAAGAGTGCCTCATCTTCTGCCTAGGAACCCTCCAACCACAAGGGATGAACTCAGATTTCTCCAGTTTCCTCATTTCCCCTCCCCCCACCTTGTCTCAGTCCCAACCCTCGAACTCAGCACCGCCTTCCTAACATGCAATCTTGTTCCTGACCTCTCCGCCCCCACCCCCACTCCGGCCTATCACCCTCACCTTGACCTCCTTCCACCTATCGCATTTCCAATGCCCCTCCCCCAAGTCCTTCCTCCCTACCTTTTATCTTAGCCTGCTGGACACACTTTCCTCATTCCTGAAGAAGGGCTCATGCCCAAAATGTCGATTCGCCTGTTCCTTTGATGTTGCCTGACCTGCTGCGCAGTCCTCATTTTCTCCTCGAAGATTAAAACTATGCAAAGCACTAATCGGACAACAGCTATAATACTGTGTCCCTAATCTATGAAAAGATTTGCAGGCATTGTAAGCAGTCCAGAGAAGATTCATTAGGTTGATCTTCGATACAAAGGGACTTTTTATGAGAAGAGGTTGAGTAGATTGGACCTGTAGTCATTGGAGCTTAAAGGAATGAAAAGAGATTTTATTGACTTAATCTTATTGAAACATACAGGATTCTTAGATGACTTGACAGGGTAGGGAGAGGTTATTTCCTGTTATGGGAACGTCTCGGACCAGAGGGGACAGTCTCAGGGTAAGGGGTCACCCAGTTAAGTTGAGGAGCAATTATTTCTGAGGGCAATCAATCAGTAGAATTCTTTACTGTGGAAGTGTGTAGAAGGCTGTGCCATGAAGTTATCTGAGACTGTGATAGACAGATTCCCCTGTCAAGGGAATGAAGGATTATGAGGATAAAGCAGGAAAATGGAGTTGTGGATTATCAAATACACCATGATCTTGTTGAATGACAAGAAGCCGAATTTCCTACTTCTGCGACTTGTGGTGATGCAGTCACGTGTTGCAACTGATCATTGATACAGCTCGAGGCAGAACAGTACTGTGGATATCATAGTTACAGTAGCTACTGCTGTTTATTATCTTCTGCCCATGATGACACTACACTGGATTTAATTACTGTAATTTAGCTCTTCCTCCCCACCTCCATTCTCACTGCCTTCCTACTCTTTCCTCATTTTCTTCAACATCTTCATCTTAATTATGAACAGCTTCTTGCAGTGGTACATTTTATGTTCTAATGAGCAGTTTTCTGTACAACAGACAGACTGGAGCAGAAGCCCAGTAAAGTTTGAAACCGTCACTGTCTTTGGCTCAGCTGAAAGACCTGTCAGTTCTCCCTGTGCTTGGTCTTTGATTAACACTTGTCTGCACTGAGATTCCACACAAACATCTGTGGTCCATTTGGCATTTTAAAGTACTTCTCAAAGTTAACAGGCACTTTGGATGCGTTGTTTGCCCCTTTGTTAGTTGATGCCATGCTATCTTGCTAAACTCTCTTCCCCACTGTCACCTTTGTTGTCTGAAAGGGTGCTGGAGCATACCAATGGCTAAGCCTCGTCTGTTATCTACTTCAGTCCTAAACAGTTCAATCAAATTACCCCAAAACGTTTGAAGCTCTAGAGAATACAGGCTTGTATTAAATCTCTCCTCATAATTTAATGCTTTGACCTATGATAATATTCTGGTCAATCTGAATCTTTAGCTTGCTTAAGCAAGGGTTTGGAACCCATTTTGGAAATCCAATATAGTTGCCAACACTTAAAATGTACATTTAAGATAGTACTTGAAGTTATTTTATCAATTTGCATAAGAATTTGTTTGTGTTTCTGATTATAATGTCTTGAGTTTTCTACTGACCTGGGGGAAAGAACACTTTTTATTTTTACTTACTAAGTACATATAGTTCAAGATGTTTCTGAAATTTGAGCAATAAGCACAACTTGAATTATTGTATGTGGGTCTTCAAAACACAGTGATGTCTTCAAGATGCAGTGATTTTGTTATTTGTCTGCATCTCAATTAATAGGTTTACCAAATCAATTAAATATCCTTCTATAATTATATTGCACAAACTCGATCATTTTTGTTTGGATATTGGATGATTAAGTTATGAAAGAGTTTGCATGTATAATTTAAGATTGTGACAAAATTTATTTGAAAATAATATCATTTGTAAGGATATTTTCGGTTTATGTTGTGAAGTAGTGCAAGTTATGTAGATAAATGTAAATCAATGGAAAATATTTCTGCTCATTGGCCAAGAGATTTTTGGTGTATTGGATTTAAGATTAAGTTAGTTTTTAATTAAAGTAGATTTTCAAAGGTTGAGGTGAGAGTTTAATCCAGAGACCCAGATAATGTTCTAGGAACCTGATTTCACATTCCACAATGCAGCTGGTTGAATGTGAATTCGGTAAAAATCTGGAATCAAAAGCCTAATAATGACCAGGAGCCCTGTATGATTGGAACAAGGTCAGGTAGGTGGACCTCCGAATATGAGTTCCCTAATGAACGTAGTCCAATCTGGAAATTCTGGCCGACAGATTTGAACAGGAGTGTCAGGTTCTCTGTTCACTTTTGGAGCCAGCTCTGAGCTTAATGGGTCAGTGTCATGTGCTATGTAAAGGGTAAACAAAGGATATAGTCAGGGTTGGAGGATTTGAGCTATAGGGAGAAGTTGAATAGGTTGAGGCTGTTTCCTCTGGAGTGTTGGAGGCTGAGGGGTGACCTTATAGAGGTTTATAAAATCATGAGGGGCATGGATAGCATAAATAGACAAAGTCTCTTCCTTGGGGTGGAGGAGTCCAGAACTGGAGGGCATAGGTTTAGGGTGAGAGGGGAAAGATATAGAAAAGACCTAAGGGGCAACTTTTTTCATGCAGAAAAAGTTGCATAATAAGGGATACAGGCCTCTGTGAAGTTATTTCAAGCCCGCTATCAATTATTGTAAGATCTATCTGGTTCACTAATCTCCTGGATAGCTGGTCTGGCCTACATGTGTGCCTGACCCAAAGCAACATGGGTGACTTTTAAATACTCGCTGAAATTGTCTAACAACCATTCAGTTGTAACAAGGCAAGAGATTTTGGAGTCTGCCTCCTACTGAACACCAGGTGGTGTTGCGACTTGCCACTTGCCAGGTAATGTTCAAATGTGGTGACCCTGATAAGTTACTACACTCCAGTCCCAGAATACCTAACAGTGAAATGCCATCCCTACCACCTGCCTTGTGAGTTCACCTCTGCCATCCTGAAAACGGTCTATATACCAACCCAGATAGAAATGAAGAATTCCGTCGATAAAGTTTACTCTGCTACAAATGCACTTGAGATGGAATACCCTGAGGTTTTATCCATCATAGCCTGTGACTTCAACCAGGCCAAAGACAAGAGGGTAAAAACAAGGACTGCAGATGCTGGAAACCAGAGTCTAGATTAGAGTGGTGCTGGAAAAGCACAGCAGGTCAGGCAGCATCCGAGGAGCAGGATGCTCATGATGAAGGGCTTTTGCCCGAAATGTCGATTTCCCTGCTCCTTAGATGCTGCCTGACCTGCTGTGCTTTTCCAGCACCACTCTAATCTAGACCAAAACAAGAGGGTGCTATCAAAATACAATCAACACGTCTACTGCCGCATCAGGGGGCTAAACATCCTTGACCATTGCTACACAACCATCAAAGATGCCTGGAGGTCAATAGACCCTTTTGCACTTTGGAAAATTAGATGACAATTCCGTGTTTCTCCTCACAACTTACAAGCAGAAGTTGAAACATGAGGATGCAGTACAGAATGTAGTACAGTGCGAGTCTGAGACAGTAGAAGAGATTCTGAGGGACTGCTTGCATTCAGTAGACTGGTCCATTTTCAAACATTCAATGGCCAACCTGGATGAGTATGTCACCACTGCCATGGGCTTCAAAGGCAAGTGTGTACAGGACTACATGCCAAATAAGTCCGTCTGTATGTTTCACCCAACTGGAAACCAGAGATGAACTTGGAAATCCATTACCTACTAAAAGCCAGGCATGTGGCATTCAAGTCAGATGACCCTGATCTTTACAAGAAATCCAGATATGATCTCTGCAAGGCCATTAGTGATGCCAAGGTCAATACTGGAGACCTATCTATCCACATGGGCACCCGCTGTCTGTGGCAAGGTACACACACAAGATAATGGGCTACAAAATAAAGCAGGAGAGAATAAAGGACAAAAATACATCCATCCCTGATGTGCTCAATTTATTTCATGCTCCATTCAAACAGAAGATCAATGAAATGGTGTTGCCTGCTCCGGCAGCCTCGGATACACCTGTTCCCTCAGTCACCATGGCAGCTTCCAGATTGGCCTTCTCGAGAACGAACCCACAGAAAGCAACTGGTCCAGATGGAGTTCCTGACTGTGCACGCAGATCCTGTGCAGACCAGCTGGCTGGGGAATTGGCTGAGATCTTTCACACCACTTTGCTACAATCTGAAGTCCCCACCATCATCACGGTACCAAAGAAAACATGAACCATGCCTCAGTGACAACTGCTTGTGGCTCTGACCTCCAGCTTGTGGCTCTGACTTCCATAATTATGAAGTGCTTAGGTTAGCCATAGCTCACATCATCTTTAGCCTCCCAGCCTGTCTTGATCCCTTGCAATTTGCCTACCGGTGCAACAGTTCCATCGCAGAAGCCATTTCCCTCGCCCTACATTCATCCTTGGAATATCTGAATAATAAGGATACCTATATCAGGCATTTACTTACTACTGTGCTTTCAACACTGTAATCCCAACCAAACCAATCTCCAAACTCCAAGATCTAGGCCTCTGCTCTGCCCTCTGCAACTGGATCTTCAATTTCTTACTCACAGACCGCAATCTTGATTGGTCAGAGTATTGAGTACAGGTGTTGGGATGTCATGTTGTGGCTGTACAGGACGTTGGTTCGGCCACTGTTGGAATATTGTGTGCACTTCTGGTCTCCTTCCTATCAAAAGGATATTGTGAAACTTGAAAAGCTTCAGAAAAGATTTACAAGGATGTTGCCAGGGTTGGGGGATTTGAGCTACAGGGAGAGATTGAATAGGCTGAGGCTGTTTTCCCTGGAGCATCAGAGGCTGAGGAGTGACCTTTATAGAGGTTTATAGAATCATGATGGGCATCGATAGGGTAAATAGACTCAATCTTTTCCCTGAGGTGCGGGAGTCCAGAACTAGAAGGCATAGGTTTGGGGTGAGAGGGGAATGATATAAAAGAGACCTATGGGGCAACCTTTTCATGCAGAGGGTGGTACATATATGGATTGAACTGCCAGAGGAAGTTATGGAGGCTAGTACAATTGCAACATTTAAAAGGCATCTGGATGGGCAAATGAACAGGAAAGGTTTGGATGGATATGGGTGGGTGGGCCTAGATTGGATTGGGATATCTGGTTGACGTGGACGAGTTGAACCGAAGGGTCTGTTTCCGTGCTGTACATCTCTATGACTTTATGACTCTAATTAGTGCAGATAGGCAAGCACCACATTCATGACAATCCTCAGCGCCATATGAAACTGCGTACTCAGCTGCCTACTGTACTCCCTGTACACTTACAACTGTGTGGCCATATTTTGTCCAAACCTAATCTACAGCCTTGCTGACAATACCACCGTTATGGGCTGGATATCAAAAATGATGAGACAGAGTACAGGAAAGAAATTGAGAAATATGATGCAAAGATAACAATCTCTCCCTCAATGTCTGCAAAGCTGAATAGCTGATCATTGATTTCAGGAAGCATGAAGGATGGTATGCCCCTATCTACATCAGTGGAGTGCAGGTGGAGATGGTCAAGAGTGTCAATTTCCGAGGAGTGATGATCACCAACAATCTGTCCTGGACCCCCCACATTTTTAGTGTTGGTCAAGAAGGTACAACAACACCTCTTTTTCCTCAGGAGGCTAAGGAAATTTGGCATGCCCATAAAGGGTCCTCAACAAGTATTACGGATGCACCATAGAAGGCATTCTGTCTGTATGCATCACAGTTTGGTACGGCAGCAAGTCTGCCCAGGATTGTAAAAAGCCACAGAACATAGCCCAGCCTGTTGTGGTTCTGTTCGCCAAGCTGGGAATTTGTGTTGCAGACGTTTCGTCCCCTGTCTAGGTGACATCCTCCGTGCTTGGGAGCCTCCTGTGAAGCACTTCTGTGATCTTTCCTCCGGCGTTTGTAGTGGTTTGAATCTGCCGCTTCCAGTTGTCAGTTCCAGCTGTCCGCTGCAGTGACTGGTATATTGGGTTCAGGTCGATGTGCTTATTGATTGAATCTGTGGATGAGTGCCATGCCTCTAGGAATTCCCTGGCTGTTCTCTGTTTGGCTTGTCTTATAATAGTAGTGTTGTCCCAGTCGAATTCATGTTGCTTGTCACCTGCGTGTGTGGCTACTAAGGATAGCTGGTCGTATCGTTTCATGGCTAGTTGGTGTTCATGGATGCGGATTGTTAGCTGTCTTCCTGTTTGTCCTATGTAGTGTTTTGTGCAGTCCTTGCATGGGATTTTGTACACTACATTGGTTTTGCTCATGCTGGGTATCGGGTCCTTCATTCTGATGAGTTGTTGTCTGAGAGTGACTGTTGGTTTGTGTGGTGTTATGAGTCCGAGTGGTCGCAGTAGTCTGGCTGTCAGTTCGGAAATGAAATGATCCTGATGTATGGTAGTGTGGCTAGTCCTTTGGGTTGCGACATGTCCTCGTTCCGTTGTCTTTCCCTTAGGCATCTGTTGATGAAATTGCACAGGTATCTGTTTTTGGTGAATACATTGTAGAGATGTTCTTCTTCCTCTTTTTGCAGTTCTGGTGTACTGCAGTGTATTGTGGCCCTTTTGAATAGTGTCTTGATGCAACTTCTTTTGTGTGTTTTGGGGTGGTTGCTTTCGTAGTTCAGGACTTGGTCTATGTGTGTGGCTTTCCTGTATACCTTTGTAGTGAATTCTCTGTTAGGTGTTCTCTACAATCACGTCTAGGAATGGGAGTTGGTTGTCCTTTTCTTCCTCTCTAGTGAATCGGATTCCTGTAAGTGGCGTTGATGATCTGGTGTGTGTTCTCTATTTCTGTGTTTTTAATGATTACAAAGGTATCATCCACATATCTGACCCAGAGTTTGGGTTGAATTTGCGCTAATCTTTGCATTACCGCTTCTACTATGAGTCCAGAGATGGGTGAGCCCATGGGTGTGCCGTTGATTTGTTCATATATTTGGTTGTTGAATGTGAAGTGTGTTGTGAGGCACAGGTCCAGTAGTTTGAGTATGCCGTCTTTGTTGATAGGTTCAACGTTCTGTTGTCTGTTCTGTATGTCCAGCAGGTTGGCTATTGTTTCTCTGGCTAGGGTTTTGTCAATAGAGGTGAACAGTGCCGTTACATCGAATGAGACCATGGTTTCTTCCTTTTCTATGTGCATATTTCTGATGATGTCCAAGAATTCCTGTGTTGATTGTATAGAGTGTCTGGATCTGCTGATCAGATGTTTCAGTTTCTGCTGTAGTTCTTTAGCTAGTTTGTGTGATGGTGTCCCTGGTAGTGATACTATGGGTCTGAGTGGGATGTCTGGTTTGTGCACTTTAGGTAGTCCATAGAATCTGGGGGTGTTGTTGCTTTCAGGTTATATTCTTTCTAGGTTAAACCTGGTTATCTGTCTTTTTTTTTGGAGGTTCCTCAGTGTGTTGTTTATCCTATTGGTGAGCTGTGGGGTGGGGTCAAACTCCCTCTTTTGGTAGGTGTTGGTATCTGCAAGTAGTTGTTGCGCTTTTTGGATGTAGTCTGCTTTGTCCAGGATGATCGTCATTCTGAGGAAAGATCACAGAAGTGCTTCACAGGAGGCTCCCAAGCACTAAACAGGGGACGAAACGTCTGCAACACAAATTCCCAGCTTGGCGAACAGAACCACAACAATGAGCACCCGCGCTACAAATCTTCTCACAAACTTTGAATAGCCCAGACTATCAGACAAGCTGACCTTTCATCCATTGACTCCATCCACACTCCTTTTGATGCAGAATAGCACCAATATCATCAAAAACCCCTTCCACCCTGGGTATAATCTCCTGTAACTTCTTCCATCAAGCAGAAGATACAAAAGCTTAAACGCACGTTACTAACCAATTCAAGAACAGCTTCCACGCTGTTGTTAGGCTTCTGAATGGACTTCTGAAAGTTCAAATCTAATGATGATTTTATGGTTTGTCCACCCTATTTGCAGCTGTAGCTTTGTATTCCTTGCTCTGTTCAATCACCCTATGATCTTTATACTGTTATGATCTGCTTGTACTGCACGCAAAACAAAACTCTTCACTGTACTTAGGTATGTCCGACAACAATAAATCAAATCAAATGCTGAGAAGTCTAATTAAAATGAACAAAACCAAATGGACCACGTGCCATTTACCTGAAGCATTGAAAATGTAAGTGACAAATTCAACCTTGTCAACTTAGTGAGGTCCTCTTTATCAACATTTGTGGACTAATATCGAAATTGGGAGATCTATTTTGAGACTAATTAAGCAATAATCTGACAGTCATACTTATGGAATTAAACCTGAAATGCTGGGATCAGTACTTGGGCCCCAGCTGTTCACAATATATATCAACAATTTGCGTGGGGATGAAAGGAAGTATTTCTCTGGTTACACATGATACAAAGCTAAATGGGAATGTGTTGTGAGGAAGATTAAAGCAATATCAGGAGGATTTGGACAATCTTTGTGAATGAGCAACAGCATGATGGATGAATTATAGTGTGAGATTATCCACTTGCATAGCAAGAACAGTTGCACAGAATGGTGAGAAATTGGGAAGTGAGGATGCCCAAAGGTGGACAAGGTGCCTTGTCAGTTGCAGAAAGCTAACATGCTGCGCAGTAAGCCTAGCTTTAGGAAGGCTGATAGAATGTTCGCCTTTGTCACAAGAGTAGTGAAGCCTTGCTTCAATTGTATAGGGGCTTGGTAAGATTGCATTACAGTATGTTGTGCAGTTTTTCTGTCCTTATCTCAGGAAAGTTAATGTTGCTGTAGAGGGAGTACAACCAAGATACACTGGGCTTGGCCCTGGGATGATGGAAATGCCAGGTCGAGAGATTGGGCTAACTAGGCCTGGATTTTCTCACATTTCAAAGAATGAGAGACAATCTCATTGAAACTTACAAAATAGATAACAGGATAGACAGGGTAGATGCAAGTAAGCTGTCCCTGGGTGGAGAATCTTGAAGTAGGGACCACAGTCTAAAAGTAAGATGGGTAAGAGTTAAGTCTAAGATGAGAACAAATTGATTTTACTCAGGCTTTACTCAGAACCTTTTGGAATTTTCTACCACAGCGATACGTGAATTTGCCTTCTGTAAGTGTATTTGACGTAGAGATTGGTAGATTTTTGATCAACAATGGCATGCAGCATTAGAGGAATGGGATGAGTAAAAGGTCATGAAATTTTGATCAACATGATTATATTGAATGGGGCAGGCTTGATGGGCTGAATGGCTCACTTCTATTCCTATTTTTTTGAAGTCCTATATGAGGACACATTTAAACCAATATATGGGAAGAAAAGCATAACTCCAAAGTAGGAAACACTGGAAATATTCAGCAGGTTAGGCAGCATCCCTGTGGAGAGAAACAGTTCATGTTTGAGAATTTTTTGTTTGAATTTAAGATTTTAAGTGATTGCAGTATTTTACGCCTGTAAAAACATATCCCATTTAGTCCCTAATGGAAGAGTGGATGAAAGCCACCATCTGCTGTGGTACAGAGAGTAAAATAAGTACATCCAGTGTTCAATTCCTGATCATTGAATTCAACAATTATAGAATCCCTACAGTGTGGAAGCAGACCCTTTGTCCCAACAACTCCACACCAACACTCTGAAGAGTAACCCACCCAGACCACCATTCCCTTACCACTTTATATTTACCCTGATTATTGCACCTAAGCTACCTAGACACTATGGGCAATTTAGCATGGCCAGTTCATCTAGTCTGCTCACCTTTGGATTGTGGGAAGAAACCAGAGCACCCAGAAGAAACCCATGCAGACACAGGGAGAATGTGCACACTCCACACAGGTGCCCGAGGCTGGAATTGAACCTGGCTCCCTGGCACTGAGGCAACAGTGCTAACCACTCAGCCACCTCATCGGTCATCTTAGGCAATAATTGGGATGTTGCAATTGGCTTTAGTGTCTCTTGGTTCAAAGTTTAATCGACTATATGAAAGTAAATCAACGCTAGAAATCTGAAATAAAAACAGTGGATGGAGCAACCCATCAGGTCTGGCAGTGTTTGTGCAGATGAGCAGAGACAGCATTTCCAAAAGTTGCATTGGCCTTGAAACATTAATTTGGTTTCTTTCTCTAGAATTGCTGCCAGGCCTGATTAAGCTTCTCCAGTATTTTGTGTTTGACAAACACTTATGATTTCTTCACAGTTCTCCTCATTACAAAATTTGTGTTTGCACATTGAAATTGAGCCCAAGTATGGGAGTCTCTGTCATCAAATAATTTTGTAACAGTGGGCAGTGGCTCCCCATGAACAATCTTTTGTTTTTGAAAGGCTATTAATGCTTACGCAATTCTGAAGGAGCTGAATATTATGATTGGATAGCATGAATTCCTCCAATTTTTTTGTTTAATTGTTTGTTATCTCCATTAAATGTGATTAGGATGGTGGATATGAGCTATGTTGTATATTTAAGTACCAGACATCATCATTGTCATAGAATCCCTGCAGTGTGGAAACAGGCCATTCGGCCCAACATGTTTACACTAACTCTCTGAAGAACATCCTACTCAGACTCACCTTCCACCCTATCCCTGTAACCCTGCATTTTCCATGGCGAAATCCCCCTACCTGACGCATCCCTGGGCACTATGGGCAATTTAGCATGAACAATGCATCTAACCTGCACATCTTTGGATTGTGGGAGGAAACCAGAGCACCCAGAGAAAACTCATGCAGGTACAGAAAATGTGCAAACTCCACAGTGACACTCACCTGAGGGTGGAATTGAACCAGAGTCCCTGGCGCTGTGAGGCAGCAGTGCTAACCACTGAGCCCCCATGCCACCCCATGTGGGTAATTCAGTGTTTTGGAACTACAGCCACCTGAGTTATATTATGAAGGATGGTTTCTTTTGAGTCTGGATATAGTTAAACTGTTCTTTTTTTTCAAAACAATGCTAACAGCTGGTCAAACTAAATTGGAACTAATGTTGAATATCTTGAATGAGTTGTTGAGAAGACAGATTTAAGTGGAATCTCTGACAGCTGTACAAGGCTGTTAAACATTCATCACCACTAAATGCATCTTTTTGCACTAACATGAATCTGCTGTTCTCCGTTGGCATAGGATTCTTTTGTCAGTATGTGGGTTTGCCTGGTGTTTGTATATATGGTTAATTACTTTGTGAAAACGAAGGATTAAAAAGATGGTTTCACGTGAAGTAAATGCTTTGCTTCCTACTATGGCAGAACCATATTAAAGTTTGGAAATATCTGGTTGAACCATGTATTTGACCTTTAAACCTAGATGCTGGAACATAAATCATTGATGGATGAACTTTACTTTGAGACTTGAACAGTTCTGTACATCCTAGGTAGAAAGATTAGTTCAAAATTAATAATGGTTGTATGTATATATCAACTCTCCTGTTGGAATTTGCAGTTGGAAAACCCTAAAAAGTTGTTAATTCATGCTTATATTAAGAACTTAAATTGAGATCATCTGAACATAATATTGTATATTAAAAAAAAGTTTTTAATACGTTGCTTTATTGCTACCAATGCATCTGGTTTTGGCTGGGGATGAATAGGTTTGATATTTTAAGCACTTCTAACTACAGTTTTACTGATACATTATATCATTGATGCCAAATTTTACTGTGCATTTCACATAGCTTTGCAAAACCTTGTTCATTTTGCTTGTTACATTTTCAGGTTTCAAAGCATAATTTTGCCTACTTAAATCGTTTCGTAACAGTTCCTGTAAATGAACTTATCCAGCTGCTGAAGTTCAGGAAACCACATGAAACTGTGGTTCGAGACAGGGTTACAAAACTATTAGGCTGTTCTGTGACCTGAGGGATACTTAATTATTCTTACCTGCAGTAATCTGAATTAAGCTATTTGAAGTCTCATGCTGAAATATCCAACTTGCTTGGGTATGGTTGCTATTGACCAGCAATAAAATACAACATCTAATAAAAAATAATTAAAACGGAGAAGCCATAACATTCGGTGAAAAACAAAGTACAAATATGTAGTTTCCAATACGTAAAGTATTCTTAAATATTTTTACATATGAGCCCAACCTTTTCAGATTTTAAGACAAGTTTTTGACTCATGCAAATTGAGTTCAGTAGATTTTGTTTTCAACCAAGCCAGGTGTGCTGTAATATTTTCTGTCCATGACTTACTATGTCTCTCTGAAAAATACGTTTTAGATCTCTAGAAGATAGTCACCATTTATCTTTGAAGAATGAGCAGCCTCTGCATATATATAAAACTGTTCCTGTGGCAATGCACATAATTGAAGTGTTTTCTCAGAACATTTTACCTAATGTTTGGCACTTCATTTTACTAATGAACTTGTGTGTAGCTTGGAATGAAAAACTCTGAGTGAGGAATTTTGGGGAATAAAATGCTCCTTCCTTCTATCTTTTTCACTTTCCAGTATTTTGGCTTTTACTTGAATACAGGAGAGGTAGCTGGTGGGTTATTGTTACAATAAATAGTTGGTAAAGCTAAGGTATTGCAGACTAACTCTGTTGATTGGAATATGCCTCCTGTGGTGTGAGAGAAATCATGGACTCACAAAATGACCCAGATGAGCACATCAGGAAGTGTCACTCGCTGTAAAAGTTTGAGCTCATGAAGCAACTGAAGTCTTTCTAGTGCTTTTTGTGAGGCAGAGAACGAAGTGAATGACATGTTTAAAGAATGTTTCTTCCTCTTGTTAGAAGGTTCTCTGGTTTGGCTGTGTGGAGCAGTTGTCAAGTAGCAATATAGTCTTGGTTATTGGTTAGTTTTATCTGAGATTTTATTTGACATTTGGTTTCAAAGTGTTGGAACTATTCTTTGAGAATTGATGATGTCATAGATGTTTTGGTGCAGCTTGAGGTAATTGGCATACTAGTGATTCATCATTCAGGTGATGGAAGCAGTGTGGTTTGGCAGATTTTCCAAAGAGCTGACTCATCTTAGGTTTGTTGTGGCAAAGGAGAGCTGTCAGTCTTCTCTTTTACTGTTTAATTTTAGATGTTTTATTGGTTTAGTTTTTTTTGTCACTAAATATCATCTCTAGTTACATTTCATGGTTTTAGGCATCATGTTGTAGTCATAATATTGTTTGTCATTGTATCCTCCTTTAATTCAGCAGAAAATGTTGTAACGGCTGGATCATCTGTGGACTTTTGTTCTTTTCTGACTAACTTTCAAATTGCCAGTTTGAATCTTGTTCGCCATCCTTTATTGACTTAAGACCATAAGATATATGAGCAAAATTAGGCCATTTGACCCATCAAATCTGCTCTGCCATTCAATCATGGCTGCTATGTTTTGCAAGCTCATTCTTCTGTCTTCTCCTTGTAATCCTTGATCTCCTTACTAATCAGGAACTTATCTATCTCTGCCTTATATACACTCAATGACTTGTTTCCCACAATTTTGTGGCAATGAGTTCCCCAGAAGAAATTCTTCCTCTTTTCAGTTCTGAGGAGTTATCCCTTCACTCCAAGACTGCCCTTAGGTCCTAGTCTGTCCTACTAGTGGAAACATCTTCTCCATGCCCATTCTATCCAGGCCTTTAGTATTCTGTTAGTTTCAATGAGATCGCCCTCATCCTTCTAACCTCCATTGAGTACAGATCCAGATTCCTTAAGCGCTCCTCATATGACAGTCTCTTCACATCCAGTGTCATTCTGGACAACCTCCCCTTGGTCCCCTCCAACACCAGCATATCTTTCCTTCGATACAGGGCCCAAAACTGCTCACAATATTCCAAATATAGTTTAACTAGAGCCTTATACAGTCTCAACAGTATATCCTTGACCATGCATTCTAGCCATCTCTAAATGAATGCTAACACTGTATTTCCCTTCCCAACTGCCAACTGAATCTTCATGTTAACCTCAAGAGAATTCTGAACTAGGACTCCCTAAGTACCTTGTGCTCAAGATTTCTGAATCCTTTCCGCATTAGAAAATAGTCTATGCCTCCGCTCTTCCTAACAAGGTGCATAACCTCACACTTTGCCACCCAGTAATCTGTCAGGTACTTCTTTGGAAACTCTCCTAGCCTGTCTCTAAGTCTTTCTGCAGCCTCTCTACTTCCTCATCACTACATCTCCCTCCACCTATCTTTGTATCATCTATATACTTAGCAACAACAGCCCCAGTTCCTTCATCCAGATCATGAATATTTTGTGGTCCCAAAACTGACCACTGCAGAATACCATTGTGGCTGCCATCCTGAAATAGATATGTAATTGACATTTTGGGTTTGCTTTTTTCAATGACCATCTCAATCCATTTTTATCAACACCCTTTTCTTCAGTTTTAAGCCACTGATGATTGAAACACACGTCATACTGAGTCTCTTGCTATAGTGGATTCTGTTATTGAAGGATCCCAATCAACAGTGTGTGTAAATTGTTGACAGCGTGACTTTTGCACTGGAATGCTTTATGAATTAATTGGGAATCTGCTTGACCAGACTAGCTATTTGAGCTTTTTTCTTAAAGGAAACCTGTGTCTGTTGTGTATTAAAAATGATGTTTGGTTACAAAATTGAGGAAATTCCATGTATTTCTATGGGAGCATCTCAAGAAATATTGACAAACAGAGCGTACAAGAGATTTGCTGAGGGAAATTTTTTTATCCTGGAAAGCTAGGTCCATGAAAATACTAAAATGTGTGGCAAAATTATTTTAATGCTAGAGTTGCTCTCTTCACTGAAACAAATTAACTATAAAAATCTGATATTGAAGTTTTTGGTGTATCTGGTTTAGGATGAATACAAGAAGTGTTGTTGACCAGTGGAAGCCAACCACCAATTTCATCTGGAATGCATGTACAAATTTTCATTTGAGGTGTATATAGAAGGATTGTGTGTTTAATGTTCTGCAATGCAAAATATTTTTGCTCAGTATTGTTCTATTTGAATGGGCTTGGTAGTCTTTTTAACAGCAGAAATAGTGAATGATGAGTTATTGTTTTATTAACATGACTGCTCAGTAAATCAGCATTTGTTAGGGTTGGAATTATGCACATTAATCTTAGAATGTATTCATTGTAGACAAAGACAGTATAAATGAAAATTGCATTTTATATGTTTACAACTAGTTTCCACAGAAGTTAATGAAATAAAATTGTGTTAACAAACATACTGTGTATTTATAACTCTGCTCCATGTTATGGAATTAATTTCAAAAGTACATTAAAGTGTTTCTGCACAAAAGCAGTTTTGAAAATGACACTTCAATCATGTTTGTTCAAAATAATTGAATCATTTAATAATGCTTATCTAATAATCAACGTATCACCCATGATTGCTCCCCTCCTGTTTTCGCACTGCTAGCTCTGGCCTGGACTCTTCCTGTCTCCTTGAAAATTCTATCCTTTGTTCTTGCCTAGTTCTCACTTATACTTTACCCATCATCTTCACTTGAAAACCGTGTGAGTTTTCGTACCTTTGCTTGTGTTTGTCTGCTGTCTCTAAATAATCAGATTGCTTGTCTGAGTCTAATTCTGGATCAGCAAAAATGTTTCTTCTATTTCTGTTTTGGGAAAACCTAGACTATTTGCATTTGCTCCACCCCCCTCCCCCCACGTGAATTCTGTTCCCATCTGCTAACTCCATTCCTCTCCCAGGAAATTGTTGAGGTCAGAGCTGACAACGTTTGGTCCCAAGAAATTTCCAATTCAGCCTGTACCTAAAGTGCTGGTGAGCATGTGCAACTGCTCTCCCAGGCCCATTGGTGGCAGAAACAGTGACAACAGAATGTCAATTTGATGTATCAAGATTGTTGAGGGAATTGCTTCAAAGCTAGTTCAATTTTTTTCTTGCTAAGTTACAGTTGGCTAATGTCTGGAGGTGCTTTTCTTGGACAGAGTGGCTGCCATGTTCAAGAGGTTAATGAAGGTGGAGCAGCTGTTATCTTCATTTAAGTTATACATGTGGTTACATATTAGATGACTGCAGGTTTGATTTGCAATCTTTAAAACACTGCAACTTCAAAGTTGCAATAAAATTTTCACTTGGGTTGAAATGCTATGGTTTAATTTTCCCCATTTCCCATTCCCTCACTGAGAAAGTGCCGATTCTTGTTGAGGTCTAATTCCATGGTCACTGGCACTCCAGGTTTTGTACCTGAAACCCTCAAGTCTGCACTGATGTGGGAATACACTGAATATAGCATCTCTCTTGGAAAAAGAAATTCATCTATGTCTGTGCCTGTGAATTTTTTACATTATAATTCCTTTTGGCGCATTGTTTATGGTGACAGACATGTGAGACAATGGAAAATGAGAAAAGCTTAGGCTTTTTCTTACTATAGAGAAAACTTGAGGGCATATTCAATGCAAGTGTTCATAGATGTAGACACTTATCTTGGGCAGAGGCAGAGATGGTTCAAATCCGAAATACTTTATTGCAAGTATACAGGAGAAATTCAATCCCTGAAGTCTGTTTGTGTCTCGGTAAGCCTCTCCCCCTCCTCCCTCTCTCTCTCTCCACTCCCCCTCTCTTCCTTCCCTC
Source organism: Chiloscyllium punctatum (assembly GCF_047496795.1). Taxonomy (NCBI): domain Eukaryota; kingdom Metazoa; phylum Chordata; class Chondrichthyes; order Orectolobiformes; family Hemiscylliidae; genus Chiloscyllium; species Chiloscyllium punctatum. Next base: position 58,793,819 of record NC_092747.1, on the reverse strand, counting down.
TCGCTCTCTGTCTGTCTCTCTCTCTCACTCACACACACACACACACGCTTTGACCCTCATGCTCTCTTGCTTTTCCTTACTGTCTCTAACTCTCTACTTCCCGAAGTATCTTTTTGTTTCTCACTCAGTCTTTAAAGCAGGTACAGCAAGCAAGGTTTATTTGTACAAAGTTCTAAAAGAACAAAATAGCCTGGCTACAATGCATTCTCAATCTTCTCCAATCTGTTTCACTTCTGGCCTTGCCATTATCTATAAGAAAGCACATACTTTAACATTTGCTCAGGCAAATAGGTTGGTAGAAAAAACTGCTTGAGCTTATTAACTCCTTCATTCTTCATATCCTTATTGTTTCAGTAAATAAGGGAAAGCTGCTTCTGATGCAGAAGTCAGAGTAGCCAGCAGACACTGATTCAAGGTAATTGACAAAAGAAGCTAGGAGTAGCAGATATATATACCCAGCAAAAACCTGATATGCAATCTTGAAAAAAATTGAAGCATAAATGTTGGAACCCATGAATCCCAAGGTATGCATGACTGAATTTCGTATAATGATCTCTGTAGACATTGGTGATGTTTTAAAGAAAAATTCAAATTAGCTGAAGGGGCTAAATTAACAAAATCATTACTATATCAATGATTAAAGACAAAATCCTTTCAAAAATAATTTCATTTTTATAAACAACTTCTTGAAACAACCAGACAGAATTTGCCTATTTCTACTTTAATTGACAATCAAAAATCTGAATTTTGTTACTTGAAATCAATCCAAAGTGTTTCACAACTCCCAAGAGTTTACTTCTGTTATTTTCCTTTCCGAGTACTGTCATCCACTGTGAGATATTTCCCCCAGTGGTTCTTCCTCTAGCCTAGCCTATACAAATAAATCCTCAACTCCTAGTGAGCTGCAGGTCATCTAACACCAAACAACCCCTTCTGTCCATGTAATCTGTGGGTTTATAGGAAAGCTTATAATCTGATCTCCGAGAAACTTCCTTAACCCTCCTCTCAGTGGAAGTAGGAAACCCACTAGCTTTTGATCCAAGTAGCTTTGTCAATTAGTTATCTTGAATTACCACTGCTTTTCAGAAACAAGGAGACTAGTTGCAGCACAAGTATTTACAGCATGGTGCTGATAACATGTTTCTGATCTTTGGGAGCCTTGGGGACTTTTCATTATGGACTTAGAAACAGCCTCACTGCCCACAGGTGTTAAAATTTGGCACTTACTATTCAAGAACGCAATCTCCTCTTGATCAAACAACTAAATTACTCAGATATGCTGTGGGACCGACTCCAGTGAGGCTCACATGGCTTTTGTAAAAAATGGGATAAAATGTGGCATCTTTGGCTAGGCCAGGATTTATTGTGCAAACCTTTTGAGAAGGTGGTGAGCTGCCTTCTTGAAACATGGCAGCCCTTTGGGACCATTGAATCCATAGAGCTGCATGAAACCTACGTTTAAAGAAGAAGCCTAAAACCACAACCTCATAAGCCAAAAAGATAGATTCTAAAATATAATCACGAATCTCATATTTGTAACACTCTCCTCAAGCTAACCCAGTTTACTGTTCAATGTAGTGTTTGTAATAGTCCTTGCAAGGTATTTTGTAAATGACATTCGTTTTGCTTGCTGTCTGTATAGGGTCTTTTAAGTTCATTAGCTGCTGTTTAAGTTTGTTGGTGGGTTTGTGGACTACCGTGATGCCAAGAGATCTGAGTAGTCTGGAGTCCTTTCAAAGATGTCTTTAATGTAGGATAAAGTGGCTAGGGTTTGTGGGCATATTTTGTCTGCATGTTTGGGTTTGTTGCTGAGAAATCTGCGGACTGTGTTTATTGAGTACCAGTTCTTCTTGAAAACACTGTATGGGTGATTGTCTTCTGCTCTTTGTAGTTCCTCTGTGCTGCAGTGTGTGGTGACTCATTGAAATAATGTCCTAATGCAGCTTCATTTGTGGGTGTTGGGATGATTGCTTCTGTGATTGAGTATTTGGTCCATATGTGTTATTTTCCTGTAGACGCTGGTTTGAAGTTTCCCACTGACTATTTGCTCTACTGTGACATCTAGGAATGGCAGATTGTTGTTGTTTTCTTCCACTTTTGTGAATTTTATGCCAGTAAGGGTATTATTGATGGTCTTGAAGGTTTCCTCTAATTTGTTTCGTCTGGTGATGAGAAAGGTGTCATCCACAAAGCGGACCCAAAGTTTGGGTTGGATGGTTGGAGGAGCTGTTTGTTAGATCTCTGTATTACTGCCTCTGCTAGGAAGCCTGATATCGGTGATCCTATGGGTGTTCCATTGATTTGTTTGTAGCCGAAAATGTGTTGCTGGAAAAGCGTAGCAGGTCAGGCAGCATCCAAGGAGCAGGAGAATCGACGTTTTGGGCATGAGCCCTTTGTTTGTCGGTCTTGTTATTGAAAGTGAAGTGGGTGGTGAGGCACAGGTCTCCTAGGTTGACGATATTGTCTTTGCTGATGAAATTGGTAGTGTTTGGTGTTTGTGTCTTTGGTTCTTCTGATAGTGTAGCCAGTGTTTCTTTGGCCAGGTTGATGTTGATGGATGTGAACATAGTTGTTACTTCAAAGGAGACCATTATTTCATCCTCTTCTATCTTGGTGTCTTTGGTATTCAGGAATTCTTGGGTGGAGTGAATGTAGTGGCATGAGTCCTTTACTAAGTGTTTTAGTCTTTTGTGGAGTTCCTTGGCTACTCTGTATGTTGGTGTTCCCAGTAGTGAGACTATGGGTCTGAGGGGTGGCTCCTGGTTTGTGAATTTTGGGTAATCTGTAGAAGTGGAAGAGTGTCTGATTTAATTCTCCAGATTTTTGAAGTTTTGTGAGTAAGGCTGTGATTCGGTTCTCCAGTTGTGGTCTATTGTCACCAGTTGGTAAGTACCTGTATCTGTAAACAGTACATTCACTTTCTTAGTCATAGAGTCATAAAGATGTACAGCATGGAAACAGACCCTTCGGTCCAACCCATTCATGCTGATCCTTGCAGTAGTCTGATTTTTTTAAATGACTGTCAAGCGTCCTTTATCTGCAGGTAGGATTACAATGTTTTTGTCTTTTTTGAGTCCTTCTAGTGGTTTCCTTTCATGCGTATTGTGTTTCTTTCATTTTTTTTTCCCTGCTTAATATTCGTGCAACTGTCTGTCTGATGGTTTGCTGGGTTTCCTCTGAGAGTTTGTTGTCTTTCAGTGTCATTTCTAGTGATGCTAAGAAATCCTCTTTGTGTTTCTGAAGTTGTAATTTAATCCTCATACTAAGACGGTTTTTTCAGTGTCTGTTAGGGGTCGGTCTGATAAGTTTTTTTCTTTTATTTAGGCTTCTGTATTGTTTTTTGTGTGAGTTTGTCTAGTTTTTTTTCATTTTATATGTTTGCCGCTGTCTAATGCCTATGGCTAATTGTACTCTGTCCATTCATGGTCTGTCGTATTAGTGGGTAAAGTTTTTTTGACACGATGTTTCCTGGTTGTATTTACGCAAAGCTGCACATGTTTTCTTTTCTCTTGCAACACCTATATAAATCATTTATACTGGTTATACCAAAGCAAAATACACCCTAGGACCAGGGTGACCCAATATTTGATAAGTTAATTCAAAAGTGAGGGACGATACATTGGAGGGAAAGCATTCAGTGGAGACTGAATAGGTGGAACTGAGCAATAGTAAAGGGTCTAATGATTAGATTGCCTACAGTGTGGAGGCAGGCCCTTCGGCCTAACCAGTCCACACCGATCCTCTGAAGAGTAACCCACCCAGACTCATTTCCCTCTGATTAATGCACCTAACAGTATGGCCAATTCACCTGACTTGCACACCTTTGGACTGTGGGAGGAAAGCGGAGCACCTGGAGGAAACCCACGCAGACACTGGGAGAAAATTCAAACTCCACACAGACAGTCGCCCGAGGCTGGAATTGAACCTTGGACCCTGGTTCTGTGAGGCAGCAGTGCTAACCACTGAGCCACTGTGCCACCTAATCTGTGACAGTATTGTGTACAGAGGCCCTGGTAGCTGTTCTGAAGTGCTAGATTATGTAAATGTAGAAATTGGACAAGTGTGTAGCAAAGCTAAAGTAGTATTAATGGAAGATTTCAAGCTTAACATACATTGAGAAAGGGAGTCAAGCTCTTGTCAGAAAGTTAATGAAACTTTGGAGTCTGTTGGGGATAGTTTCCTACAACAACAAGCCCTCGATGCAACAAGGAGACAAGTAATATTTGATTTGAGCTGGATTTGATTAGAAAACTAATTGTGTATGAATTTTATCAAATAGCAATCATAATATGATAGAGTTGAATGTAGTGTTTAAAAGCAAAGAGCACAAATCAGCAACTAAAGGTTTAGATCTGTAAGGCCAACTTTAATGAGATAGATACAGTCATCATAAACTGGGAAAAGCTGATAATGGATAAAACAGTAGAGGATGCTTAGAGAAACGTTTAAAACCATACAAAACCAGTTTATACCTTTTGAGAAGGAAATATTCACTTCACAGGGTAAAAAAAAATCATGGACGTCTAAAGAGATAGGGGATAGCATAAGACTAAAAAAGCTTCCAGAAATGCAAACAACAAGACAGATCCTGCTGAATGGGAAAGATACAAAGACCAGCAAAGGGCCAGAAAGCAGCTTATAAGAGCCATTAAAAGGGATTATGAAAATAAACTTGCTAGGCACCTCACATTCTGTAAGAAATTTTATAGTTGCCTAAAAAGGAAAACAGGTGGCCAGGCATAATGTTGACCCACTAAGGACTGAAAGTGGGGACATTGCCAATGTCAATGGGGAAATAGCAGGCGTATCAAATAATTGCATTGCCTCAGTATTTACAGTAGAAAAGGAGGATAGCTTCCTGAAAGACTTCATGAAATTAATGCTGGATTGGAATTAGGGTCTGAATAAAATTAAAGTAAGTAAAATGTCAGTAATGAGAAAATGAATGGAATTAATGAGTGACAAATCTTCAAAACCTGATGGTTTCTATATGAGGATGTTAAAGAAAGTAAGGGAGCACACTGTAGACACCTTAACATTAATCTTTGAGCTCCATAGATATAGGAGCCATACCTCTGGATTGGAAAATCGCACTTCACTTCTTTAAGAAGGACAAAAGAGGAAAACTGGGGAATTACAGACGAATTAGCTAATCATCTGTGGTGGGGAAATTGGACTCTATAATAATCAAGGATGGGATAATTGAACACCTTGGAACATTTTCAGTTACTTAGGCAGAGCCAGCATGGATTCATGACAGGAATTGTGTTTTTTTTTGAAGAGGTAACTTAGTTGTTGGGAAAAATCTGTGGATGTTGTTTATATGGACATCCAGAAGGCTTTTGATAAAATCTAACTTAAGATGCTGCGAACTGAGAAGCTTGTAGAACTGAGGGCAAATTATTGACATGGCTGGGAAATTGGTTGATTAGCAGGTGATAGAAGGTAGAAATAATGGGTAGATACTGCCAATTTGAGTATGTGACCAGTGGTGTCCCACATTGATTTGTGTTAGCCCCTTAATTATTAATATTATTTATTAAGGACTTGGATAATAGCATAGAAAGTTGAATATCCAACTCGGTAAAAACAATGACTGCAAATGCTGGAAACCAGATTCTGGATTAGTGGTGCTGGAAGAGCACAGCAGTTCAGGCAGCATCCAAGGAGCAGCAAAATCGACATTTCGGGCATAGCCCTTCATCAGGAATTTATTCCTGATGAAGGGCTTTTGCCCGAAACGGTCGATTTCGAAGCTACTTGGATGCTGCCTGAACTGCTGTGCTCTTCCAGCACTACTAATCCAGAAGTTGAATATCCAAGTTTGCTGATGACTCAAAGTTAGGCAGCTCTGTAGACAGTGTAGACAATAGAATAAAATTACAAAGGAATATTGAGAGACCAAGTGAATGGGCAAAACTGTGGCAGTTGGAGTTCAATGTAAGTAAGTTTGAGATTATTCATTTTGACCAAAGAAGGATTGATCAGGGTACTTTCTAGATTGTGTGAAGTTAAATGCAGTGGATGTTCAAACAGACTCAAGAGTTTCAATGCATAGATCTTTGCAATGCCTCAAACAGATGCAGCAAATATTCAAGAAAGCTAATAGAATGCTGTTTTTTAGGAACAGAGTATATGGATACAAAAGTTCTGCTACACAACCCTGCACAACTCTGGTTCGATTTCACTTGGAGTACTATGTGCAACTTTGGGCAGCACACCTTAGGAAGGATGTTTTGACCCTGGAGGGAGTTCAGCTCAGGTTTGCAACAATGATATCTGGACTTCCAGGGTTATCTTATGAGGAGAAGTTGTATAAATAAGGCCTGTTTGCTTTAGGATTTAGAAGTTTAAGGGTGATATCATCAACGGCTTCAAGATATAAAGAGGAAAAGACAGGATAGATAAAGATAAATTATTTCCAGTGGTTGGGGATTCTAGAATTAGGGGCATGGTCTGAGAATTAGGGCCAAACCATTAATGAGAGATATTAGCAAGTGTTTCTACATAAAAGGTTGGCAGAGGTTTGGAAATCGCTTCACAAACTGTCAATTGTTGATTTTAAATCTGAGATAGATATACCTTTTGTTAAATAAAGGTACGAAGGGATATGGGTCAAAGGCAGGTATAGGGACTTTATTGAATGGTGGAATAGGCTTGAGGGGCTGAATGGCCTACTCCTGTTCCTATGTTCACATGTAAGTATGAAAATTATATGATGGGCTGATTGTTTGCTGCAAAGAAGCTTACAATTTTTGATGTCATGCTAACATTATGTACGTCAACAAAATTAAGTCTGTCCTCTCTTTCAGATCCATTTTGCTTAATGTAAGCCATGTAGTCGGTCCAACACTTTTACTTTTGTACAATGAGAAGGTCTGATCTCTCTCTCTCTCTCTTTCTGTAGATGTTGCCTAACCTGCTGAGTACTTCAGCATTTTCTATTTTTCATTTTCTGCTTTTAAGTGTGAATCAGGCTGTTCACAGTCCTGTATCATTGTTGACCCAAAGAGAACTTCCAACTCCATGTTTCGACCATCACCAAGATAATTTCTTTCCACCTCCATAATATCACTGAACTCTACCTTGCCACAGTCCAGCTGTTACTGAAGCCCCTCATATATGTCTTTGTGTGTGTATTCCATTGTGCTCCGAGCTAGTGTCCTACATTCTGGTAAATTTAAGCTTATCTAGGACTCTGTTCTCCTTGCGCCAAGTCCTATTCACCATCATGCAATGCTTGCTGATCTAAGTTTGCTCACAGTCAAACAGCATTTTCATCTTTAAATTTCATTCTTATAGCGTAGGTTAATGATGGAGCATGGCCCCCTGGACTTTTTTATGAATGTAGTGCACCAGAAAAAGGAACTATTTTTCAGCCATACTAATTAGAGCCTTTGTATAGTCGTGAAGGACGGATCTGGTGACCCAGGGCCCCTTAGGGAGAAAGCCTGAATAAATGAATACAGGTGTATTAGCTGATGGCTCCCGTTGGTGGGAACCTCGGTGGGGGAGTGTCGAGTGATGCAAATTAAACTAAGTTAAATTAAGTTAGTTTAGTTCAATTCAAGTTAATTTATTTTATGTTTAATTATTTATTGAATTGCAATATGGAAAATTGTTCTGTATGTCTGTGATAGTTTCTCTTCCTCAACTTTGTTGTTCTTTAAGAGACTGCTCCAAACCTGCCTCTTTAATCAAGCCTCGCATCATTTTCCCCAGTATCGTCAGATGTGACTCAGGAGTACTACAAATTTTGCTTTGTAGTATTCCTTTAAGTCATTCTGCAATATTTTGCATATTAATGATACTTTGTAAATACAGGGTAGTGTATTAAATATATTAATTTGTGGTGGGGATTTTGAAAGAATGTAGAGGAAAAAAGTAGCCTTATGCTGAAAAATGTAATCCATTATGGAAAAATGAGTGTTGTGTACTGCATTGAGGAAAGTAATCATTATTAAATTTAGTTACACTTTGCTAACAGAAACAGTTTTATGAACCCCTTTTGAATATTATCACCCCAGAAGGCATAGAAAGAGGTCCTAAATGGTTGTATTAAAAACTATATTCTCTTGTTTAATTTTTTGCTTCAAATGTCTATTACTCGCATCAACTACAGAATGTGCTATCCAGAAATGTCCAGTGGACAAAGGATAATTCATCATCCTCATGGAATTTTGCATTCTTGCACTATGTGGTTATTCCAGTCAAACTAGTATTGAAGAATAGCAGGCAAAATATCCATATCAACCAATTTCTGAACAAAATAAAAGCTATTGAAAATCTTTCTGCTTGAGACGGTGCCAGTGGTCCCACAATTGTCGCCTTAAAGAGCAAATGGTTTTCAACAAGAGACATCAAAACCCTTGATTATAGCTGAACTGACTCATCCAGAAACCCTAGTCATGTGATTGAAACCTATGGTTTTTGAATCACTTTAATTATACAGCCTTGAATCCTTTTTTCAGTCTGCTTTTTACATTGGTATGGAAAAACCACAAACAGCTTTAGGCTCAGCTAAAAGTCTGTCTTTAGTCTCAACCTATTTTGAAACCTTGATTTTGAGGAAGAATCCTGCATTTTGCTTGAAAAGTAAAGTAATTCCTTGTCAATAAGAATCATAATGTCTTCAGCTGTATCCAAGCTCCAATGGAAAGCAATTTTGCCAGAACAGCCATACCACTCAATTTTTAAAAGTTGTTCATTGCTGTAACTTCTCTTCCTCATTTTCTCCTCTTCCTTGTATGCTTGTATTGTATGATGTAAATTTATTCCCAGGGTGCTCGTTTGAATAAATTATCCTTTAAAATTTACAGTCTGAAAGAGAATTACAGATCATTTAAAAACTGAACTTCTCCGGTGGTGGATTTTGGATGATGGCCTATTTTGAAAAGGAAAATAAATAAAATTATAAAAAGAAAGATCACTTTTTGTTAATGTCAGAAGAAGATCACAATAATATTATTGATTCACCTCTTTCCCCCTTGTCTGATGACAATCTGTGTAATTTACTAGAATAAAATATGACTAAACCAATATTTACCAGCTTGGGATGCAAATTTGTTGTTATTACAGCCACAATTGAGCAATTATTACAGAGTAATTGTAGGTTACCGAAACAATTTTGTTCCTTAACGGTGATTTTGTACTATCTTTGTTAGCGTACATGTAGAATGTTCGTCAGGCTTTACCACATCATCTTTTGTTAGGGAAGGGAGGAAGGAATACTACACTCAATCGCTGTGGTGAGGCATCACATGCTAAAATCCATTCTTGGGATCTTAGAGTCAGGACGTCATTACAAATCCATACATTCTTCAATCTTTAATTTTCAAATGAAGAAGAGGAAATAACTCATTTCCAGCCTCGTCACCATTTTCTGTTGATATTGCACTGAGAAAAGATTTCTTGCTATGTGAACTCTCAGTAAGCGGCTATTATTGAACTAACTTCATTTACAGCTTCTCAACAAAAACAGCGAGGATAGCTGTATAACATACTACAGTAAAGCCATATTTTGGTTACAAGTAAAGTTAAATGTTAATCAGAACCATTCGTTAAATCGATGTTTGTCATGAGTTGGTTGCCTATTTTGAACAGGTATTGCTGGCACTTAATTAAGGTGCTTTTTGTAATATGTTAAGCACAGCTGCCGTTTGGACATGTTTTAACCCTTATTGTTTGCTGGTATGTCACAAATCCAATATGGGTATTAAAAACCTGAAACTTGCACTAGTACGCTAGGATGTGTTAGTGGTGGTATGCATCTCTCCAGTGTTTTTCCTTGTTAGCAGACTCATTTTCTGCTGCTATTTCTACCTTTTTAGGACCAAAACTGAAACGAATACTAATCTGTAATTCAGTGACCAGTAGATCCTGTAGGGATCAGAGTACGGGGCAACCTACTGCTCTTCATGGTTGAATTACATTTATGTCAACAGGTACTAAGATTTTAGAGCAAAGGATCCTTTGTTCATTCATAGGTCAGTCATTAAAAGTAGAGAGCAAGTAGATCACATCAATAAAAATTGAAAAATATCTCTTTGACTTTAAATCACGAGTAATTGAATACCACTATATTATACAAAACTAGAATCAGGTAATAGAGGTAAAAACAATAACTGCAGATGCTGGAAACCAAATTCTGGATTAGTGGTGCTGGAAGAGCACAGCAGTTCAGGCAGCATCCAACAAGCAGCAAAATCGACGTTGCGGGCAAGAGCCCTTCATCAGGAATAAGGGCAGTGAGCCTGAAGGGTGGAGAGATAAGCTAGAGGAGGGTGGGGGTGGGGAGAGAGTAGCAATGAGTGAGTGGGGGAGGAGATGAAGGTGATAGGTCAGGGAGGGGAGGGTGGAGTGGATAGGTGGAAAGGATAGGCAGGTCGGACAAGTCTGGACAAGTCAAGGGGACAGGGCTGAACTGGAAGTTTGAAACTAGGATGAGGTGGGGGAAGGGGAAATGAGGAAGCTGTTGAAGTCCATATTGATGCCCTGGGGTTGAAGTGTTCCAAGGCGGAAGATGAGGCGTTCTTCCTCCAGGCGTCTGGTGGTGAGGGAGTGGTGGTGAAGGAGGCCCAGGACCTCCATGTCCTCGGCAGAGTGGGAGGGGGAGTTGAAATGTTGGGCCACGGGGCGGTTTGGTTGATTGGTGCGGGTGTCTCGGAGATGTTCCCTAAAGCGCTCTGCTAGGAGGCGCCCAGTCTCCCCAATCTAGAGGAGACCACATCGGGAGCAACGGACACAATAAATGATATTAGTGCTGTGTGCAGTTTTAAACATACCATTGTAGGGTAGATAGGGAAAAGTTGTAACAATTTTTTTCATTGTTTCACCATAATAACAGGTGAATGCAGGTTCTAGAGAGACTGGAGACTTTTTTTAGAGTAGAAAGGAGAAAATTCAATGTTGACTGATGTTCAGGATTACAAAGGTTCAGTTATTATTGACTGACTCTGCTTGTTGCTGAGGCAGTTGCAAATGAATTTAAGGATAAAAGGAAATAAACCTACACATTCAAGGAGAACCTCTCTTTATTATTGAAGCAGCAAATATGAATTGTTTTGAAATGAAATTTATAGTTAGAAAGGAATATTAAAAGATCTGGAAAGCAAGAGGGGTAGATTATTTCAAACTAGGATGTTGTTTGAGAAAATGTCACAAATTTAGTTTTCCTAATATGACATGCTGTGCATAAAGGTTATAAATATAAAATGTTCTGTTATCTGCAAATTTTCTGTGACCAATTTTATCTACAGATTTCTTCTCTGACTTCTTGAAGAGGTTAAATGATAATCTCTCCCAGTACTGCATCATTATTTGTGGGTGAGCTCTGAGTGTTGACAGTCTTTTGGATGCAAAAGTTGGCGCAACGTTATGATGTTTAAGGTAGTGAGTTAACATTCTTCCCTCTGACCATATGAGAAGGAAAGTTTGAATAGAAAAATTAGATGGAGCAGAGGGCTTTCAAATGTTTTTGTGATTTTAATATGCTTTGTTCTAAAGTAAGAAGATGACAGTATCAGGGCACATTCAATAGCAGGCAGGGCTGTTTTATCTCTAGTTCCAAATGGAATGAAATTCAAAGTGATTTTTTAAAAAAAAGAAACTTTCATTTAAAAAAAGCTTATCACGTTTCAAATGATTCAACATTGAAGTATTTACATTTTTCTTACAGGATGAAGAAGAAGAAATTAAACTGGAGATCAACATGTTGAAAAAATATTCTCACCACAGAAATATAGCAACCTACTATGGTGCTTTTATAAAGAAAAGTCCTCCTGGTCATGATGATCAACTCTGGGTAAGAAAAAAAAATATTGTGCTTTGCTGTTTCTTTTGGAAATAGCTCCTTCATGTTTTGTGAATGATTTGCTTTAAAAAAGAAATGACTGAAAATTGAAAGTTTTTTGATCTAAACACATAAAATTGTTCAATAATTTTAATTAACAGTTGAATTAAAAATTCAAAAGTGAAAAGAAGGGGTCTAGGTAGGAAATGTAAAAACTGGACTCTAGTGGTGATCTCACTGTTACTCCCAATGCCATGCGCTTGTGAGCACAAGAGCAGAAGGATCAATCACCTAAACATGTGACTGAATTGGCCATTGACTGACTTCTGTCATTTCATGGAGCTCTGGATAGTCAGATGGATTATCCACTTGGCATTTCTGGCTGAAGATTTTTGTAAATGCTTCAGTTTTGTTTTTTTGTATTGACAGGTTGGGCTTCCCCTTTTTTGAGGATGGGGATATTTGTAGAGCCTCATGTTCCAGTGCTTTGTTTAATTGTCCAGCACTATTGCCAACTGGATGACTTGTGAAAGAAGACCTTGTTCAACCAACTTACTGGTGTTCTTTGACAATTTAACATTTCTAGTCAACAAAAGGGAGCCTGTACTTGAAGGCATTTATTGAAGGCATTTGATAAGGTACCACACGAAAGGTTACTGTGGAAAATATTGAATATAGGGTCACATGTTAGCATGAATGGTTGATCAGCTAACTAACAGGAAATAGAATCAACATCAGATTGTAAGTTTGCTTGCTGAGCTGGTAGATTTGTCCTCAGACATTTCATCACCATGCTAGATAACATCATCAGTGAGTCTCCGATGAAACGCTGGTGTTCTGTCCTGCTTGCTATTTATGTTTGTCTCTTGTGGAGGGTGATATAATTTCCCGTTCTTTTCTGAGAGGTTGGTAAATGGGGTCCAAATCGATATGTTTGTTAATGGAGTTCCAGTTTGAATGCCAGGCCTCTAGGAATTCCTGTGTGTGTCTTTGTTTAGCTTGTCCCAGGATGGATGTATTGTCCTAGTTGAACTGGTGTCCCTCTTCATCTGTGTGTATAGATACTTGTGGTAGAATTGACATAGATGGGTCCTTTTTCGCTTGGCAAGCTGTAACAGGTGATAAGCAATGGATCACTGTGTCAAAGGTGTTAACCTTTCACAATATGTATAAATGACTTGCATGAAAGGACAGAAAGTAATATTGCTGATGAAGCAAACATACAGTAAGGAGAAACATTCATTGTGGAGAGGATCTGAGGAGGCTACAAAGGGATATTGATTGGTTGAGTGAGTGATCAATGATAAGACAAATGGAGTACCATGTGGGAAAATGTGAAGTCCATTTTGGTAGGAGGAATAAAAAGAAGCATATTATGGATGTAGGTTTGTTCTCTGAGCTGGAAGATTCATTTTCAAATGTTTCGGCACAATAATAGGTAACATCAGTGAGCCTCCGGATGAAATTCATTCGGAGTCTCACTGATGATGTTACCTAGTATGGTGACGAAACATCTGAAAAACAAACCTTTCAGCTCACCGACCAAACCTACATCCAGAACCTCAACCTCAGAGCTATAAATCTGCTCAAAACTCGAGAAGCATATTATCTAAATTGAGAGAGATTTCAGAGCTCTGAAATGCAGATGATGTGGGTATCCTCGTGCATAATCTCAGAGACCAGTCGACACATAACAGCAAATAATTATAAAACCTTATAATTTATTGTGAGGGGAATTGACAAATGTTGGAATGTTATGCTTCATTTATACAGGTGAGATCATGTCTGTAGTAATGTCTGCAGCATTGGTTACATTATTTAAAGATAGATGTGATTGTGTTGGAACAGTTGAGTGAAGATTTACCAAACTAATATTTGGCAGTGGTGTTTGTCTATGAGGAAAGATTGGATAGGTTAGACTAATACCAGTTGGAGTTTTAAAGATTAAGAGGCGATTTATTTGAAACAGATGATTCTGGGAGGTCTTGACAGGGTGAATGCGGAAAGGATACTTCCTCTTGTGACAGAATCTAGAAACCAGGCCCATTTAAGAATCCAGAGTCATCCATTTAAGAAATTTTTGTGGGTCACGTATCTTTGGAACTCAACTGTTACCGCTACCATTTTGAGGAAGATTCTTTTAAGGCAGAGGCGGATTGGCGGGTCATAATAAGACAATTCATCGAATGTGGATTTGGGGTTACACTCTGATCAATGATGATGAAATTAAATGGTGGAGTGGTTTTAGCCTACTTCTGCTATTAACTCAAGTTCTGCCACCTTATTTTCTAGTTCTTTAGATGTAAAGCAAGTTTTCCAACAGTCTCATTGATATTTTTAGTGTCCGTTCATGAAATTTTAATGACGTACATGGATGGATCTTCAAGCCTCTTTTTTTTTAGATTTTCACCATTTGGAAGGTACTTTTTCGAGCATTTTTTGCCTGAAATGGAAGTGAGTGACCTGACATTTGCCTACACCTGGATTCATTTGCCACCGCTTTTCCCATTCAATAAATCTGTTAATACTCTAATTTTATGCATTATATTGTGCACATTGCATTTGGTGCTGCTTCCTTTTTGAGTCATTTGAAAATTGGATCATAGTGTTTCCATTCCATCATCTAAGCTGATAAATATGGTGACTAGTTGATGCCTCTACACAGATCATTAAAAAGCACTACTAGTCATATCCTGTTTATTAAAGTACTCGCCTATTTTTCCTTTTCTGATTTCTGCCAATTTTCTAAAGTTCAGTAGTTTACTTTTGATACAGTGAGTGTTAATGTTAACTGACTGAATCTTATGAGAACATTTTATCAAATGCCTATTGGAAATAAAATCTATGGTCATTACCTTGTCTTGCAACATTTTCAAAAGAAAGTAGCAATTTTCAGACAGGAACAGCCTTTCTGAACTGGGTATCCTAACAATTGGACAATATGTTCTTTCACCCTTTCCTTACTTAGATTCTAGTGTTTCATCAATAACAAACCTTGGACTAACGAGCTTAGAGTTCCTTGGTCTTTTGCAAGTTGTAGAGTGTTGCATGCAGTTTTCCAATCCAAAGGAATGCTTTTCAAATTGAGAGAACATCAGGTGATTGTGGTTATTGCATCGCTGGTGCTCTCATTTATTTCCTTTCAAATGTGCAGATGGGAGTCAATCTGATCCTGAAAATTGTCATTATTTTTACTCTTATTTCTTTCTTTACTGTTTTGCGGTTTCTGTGATTTTGGAGTGTTCCCTTTTTTGATTTGAATATTTTGTTTGGATTCCAGTATGCTGAGTTGTTCCGTGACTATAAATTCTCAATCTCCCACTCTGTCTGTGTCTCTCTGTCCACCTGCCTGTGTTTCTCTCTCTCCGCCTGTCTGTGTGTGTGTGTGTGTGTCTCTCTCTCTCTCTCCTCTGCCTGGCCGTGTGTCTCCTTTTCTGCCTGTCTGTGTCTTTCTCTCTTTGTCCGTGTGTGTGTGTGTGTGTGTGTGTGTGTCTGTCTGTCTGCGTGTCTCTCTTCACCTGTCCGTGTGTCTCTGCGTCTGTGTCTCTCTCTCTTCGCCCGTCCATGTGTGTGTGTGTGTCTCCGCCTGTCCATGTGTGTCTCATAGAGTTTTATAGCATGGAAGTTATGCTGGAACTGTATATAGTGTTAGTTAAACCACTTCTAGAGTATTATATGCATTTCTGGAACCAGGAGGGATGTGATTGCACTGGAGAAGGTGCTAAGGAGATTTACCAGGATGTTGCCTGGGCTGGAGAGTTTTAGCTGTGAAGTGGTTGGACAGACTGGTTTTCTTTGGAGCAGGGGAGATTGAGAGGGGTTCTAATTGAGATGTATAAAATTGAGGGGCATAGAGAGGGTAGACAGGAAGTAACCTTTCACCTCACTGGAGGATCAGTGACCAGGGGCATAGGTTTTAGCAAAGGTGCAGGAGGCTTAATGGAGATACGAGGCAAAAATTTCACCAATACAGGTAGTTGTCCTATAATGCTCGTTTATTAAACGCGAATTGTCTGTAACCCAATTTGTGAATTGCTGACCACCCGTTTCATAAATCGAATGTTCGCTGTTACACTTCTCATCCCGCGCACTAGGTGTCGTGGTGCACGGAGGACCAGCCTCCGTGTCAGCATCACGTGATCAGCCAGCACGTGCCCTTTGAGGTGAAGAGCTTTGTGAAATGTTTGTGTTCGTGGATTTGGAAAAAAACGTTGTGAAAATGTCTCTGAGGACAAGAAGCCGGGAGCAATTTGTTAATTTAGAAGCATAGAGTTGAGATAAGAGTGAAATTTCACAGGAATCGACTAACCGTAAAAAGCCAGTGTTGAAGAGCAGTTTAAAGCTTGACTTTGTTTGTATTAAGAGCTTTTTTTCTCTCTCTTGTTTAAAAATATATGTTTAGATCTTAAAGAATGTCTGCAGACTCGTGAATCTGTTTCAGTGACTAATCACTGGTAACCAACTGCAAAAAAAAACCAGTACAGGAGCTTGGACATGGTTAGAGTCAGGAAACTGTGCACATAGTGGGTGAGGGAGAGAAAGGTGGGTGGCAACACGGTTACTTTTGGTACATCTGTGGAGATGTCCTGAGGGGGTGAGTAGACTGTGCAGAAGAGAGTCAGAGTTAGTAAGGGTCAGATGTTAGTGAGAATGAGAGAGTGGGGAAGATGTCGCAGAAAATAATGGGTACAGTATCAGAGAAGATGGTGGCACTTGCATTGATAGTGGTGAAGGTCACTAATGTTCTTCCTACATTGTGTGCATTCCTTCAGATGGTTGAGACTGCACTCGCCTGTATAGTAACCCTGGTCTAGGTTAGGATAGTCTCAGTACAATGGTGTCCTTTGGTCTGGGAGAAAAAGACGTCGTGCCTTTGCATCACCCCATCCCCATCAGCAGCTTTTCCAGGTCGCTCCCCACAAAGAGAAGCACCAATTTTTCAACGTCTGCCATGTCCAGGGCCAATGTCAGGAGTCATACAGGGTAGCTCCGGACTGACCGCTCTTGTCTGGGTGCACAATATCTTTTTAAAAATGGTGCTGCACCACGGATGTTGGTCAAGTCTGGGATATCCAGGAAGTGTTGA
Source organism: Chiloscyllium punctatum (assembly GCF_047496795.1). Classification (NCBI taxonomy): domain Eukaryota; kingdom Metazoa; phylum Chordata; class Chondrichthyes; order Orectolobiformes; family Hemiscylliidae; genus Chiloscyllium; species Chiloscyllium punctatum. The sequence goes on along the minus strand of NC_092747.1, from coordinate 58,776,942 downwards.
GTTTTTTTGGAAATGGCACATGGTATGATGGTGCTAGAATGTGTGAGAGGTATACCAAAAGGTGGGATAGATGATAAATCAGGCAGGTTTAGTAAAATAAGATGATAGACGTCCCCAAGCATCATGATATGAAACCCTCAAAAAAGCTTGACAAATCAGACACTTCGTGAAAGAGATTAAGATTCAACCCTTGATTGCTCAAGGCAGGTTTCATTCTGGGACCTGACTTGTGCAATGTTACCATTGGTTGTGGTCAGAAGACTGGCTAGAACGTAGTGTAGCCAGGCGGTATAGATGCTAATCAAGAGTAATCAGTTGAAGATTCTGATGAATTGTACTCTGCAATACCATATAACAGGTCAGAATTTACTTAAACTGTGCTATCGTTTGTGTTAGGTTAACTGCTATTTTTGTTTAGATTTTTACTGGTATTTTTGGTGGTTTTCCTCAACCCTGTTTTTCCCATAGGTCCCATTATTTCTATTGCATAATTTTCTATAACACAACATCGCACGGGAACACAACTATGGAATTTTAGGAGATCTAACTGTAGAGTGGTGGGAATCAGGAACTGTCTGCCTGTATGGTTGGGGAGGGGGGGTGGCATGGATAGGGGATAGAGGCAGAAATTCTCATAACATTTAAGAAGTATTTAGATGTACAGTTGCGATGCCAAGGCATACAAGGCTATGGGCCAAGTGTTAAACATGGGATTATAATAGTTAGGTTATTTATAACCGACATAGACTTGATCGGCATTTCTTTGCTAGAGTTTTCTGTGACTATGACTATGAAATCCTGTAATTTAGGGGAGTTGTGCAAACTGACATATTGCAATCCAAGAACACAGCTTGCGATGCAAGACTCAATGATTTGTACTTATTTCTTGTAAGGAATAATGCATAAAGATTTCAAACATCAGTTGCAACACGCTTCCACAATCACTCTTAAGTATTGGGTGCAAAAGCTCAATGTTTTTTCTCCACTCAATACCAAATTCCAAAGAGCCCAAACTTTTGCACTTAATTCACAATGCACTTCTTTTACGACTATACTGTGCATCAGTCAAAACTGTTTACTTTATTCTCCATTTTGAGCCACATCCGCATTAGAAGTTTTTACTCATCTTCCTGCTGACTACTTATCAACTATTCACACAGCGAATTCAGTTTATTAACCGTTAAATGCAGCTGACAGACACGTCTGCTAACTATGCTTACAGTTTCTTTCAGATTTTAAAGTCCAAATTTAAATTAAAATCTTTATTTGAAGTTCAGTTACACCAATATTACCAGATAACTTTGACTCTCAAATTTCCACCTTTTGTGCACCTGATCTGTACAACTGCTATGAATATTTGCAGACTCCACACTTAAACAGAGGGAACTGTGGGACATCGTGGGGAACCTTCTAAAATGGGGCTTGAGATGGTGTGAGAAATTTTGATTTCTATCAATTGACATTGTTTGCACAAAGCATGAACATTATGAAGTTCAGGGGTTTTGGAAATTATTGGTTCTGCATGGATCATTACCGAAAGCAGGAAGCGTATTTATGCATTGAAGCCTCTACATATTTAATTGCCATTGAGAATAAAAATAATCCATTTTACTACTTAATAAAGAATTATGTTTGAAGCAACTTGCAAGCAGTTGCAACCAGATTTGATGTGGTTGTGCACTGGAACCGGAGTCTCTGCGTTTTATGAATTGCTGTGGGGTAAATTCCAGGAATATTGCCTACACAGCATGATTTAAGTTTTAATTTTCATACTCATCTGGAGCTGGTTGTTGGTTATGATTCATTAATTTGCACATACTCAAAAATGCACAAACTTTCAATGTGCACAAGCAATTAAACGTCTTTGAATGCCATTTAAAACGTTAATCTTAGTCACTGATGCCACCACATTACTAAATATGGAAGTAAGACGAAAGTACATTAATTAGGAAAGACTTGCTATCAGGGCTGGATTTTAGGCATTTTCAGAATTTACTCCAAAAAGAATCTAACTGTTCATTTGTGTTTGACCGAGAGCAACTTTCAGCAATCAATGAACACAGCTGCTTTCGAAGGACACTTGGGGCCCTTCCCTTGATCATTCTGATTGTGGAAGGTTGGACCTGTCCGACAAATGTATTTCCTTACTCGATTTCCCCAGGCCAGCATCTTATTGTATACACTGTATAGAGGATATGTTCATTTGTGAACCATTTTCAGTGCGTATGTGCTGTTGCTTTGTATCACAGTTTGTGGTCTGTAATTAAAGACCTGCATTTCACTGCTAGCACCTTTTTATTATGGTAGTTTGAGTTTCCTCATCAGGGCAGATTCTTTAAAAAAATTGTTTTATTGGTCTTGTACATTATTTGAATAACTTGCTTGACCAAGATTTGGAGATTTTAGATTAGACTAGATTACTTTAGTGTGGAAACGGGCACTTCGGCCCAACAAGTCCACACCGACCTGCCGAAGCGCAACCCACCCATAACCCTATGTTTGCCCCTTACCTAACACTACGGACAATTTAGCATGGCCAATTCACCTGACCTGCACATCTTTGGACTGTGGGAGGAAACCGGAGCACCCGGAGGAAACCCACGCAGACATGGGGAGAATGTGCAAACTCCACACAGTCAGTCGCCTAGGCGGGAATTGAACCCGGGTGTCTGGTGCTGTGAGGCCACTGTGCCACCGTGCTGCCCACAGATGCCGGTGTTGGACTGGGGTGTACAAAGTTAAAAATCACACAACACCAGGCTATAGTCCAACAGGTTTATTTGGAAGTACTAGCTTTCGAAGCGCTGCTGCTTCTTCATGTGGTTGATCCGGTGATCTTATACTCCGCAACCACCCGATGAACGAGCGGTGCTCCAAAAGCTAGTGCTTGCAAATAAACCTGTTGGACGATAACCTGGTGTTGTGTGATTTTTAACTTTGCTTGACCAAGTGTGAAATTGTATTGTTGATCAGTTGTGGACCTATTAACAACTTGGGGGCGGCACAGTGACTTAATGGTTAGCACTGCTGGCTCACAGTGCTGGGACCCGGGTTCAATTCCAGCTTTGGGTGAGTGCCTGTGTGGAGTTTGCATAGTCTCCCTGTGTCTGTATGGTTTTCAACAAGGTACTGTGGTATCTGTCTACAGTTCAAAGATGTGTCGGTTAAGTGGTTTGGCCATGCTAAATTGTCTTTAGTGTCCAAGGATGTGCAGGCTAGATAGATTAACCATGATAAATACGGAGTTACTGTGATGGTGTAGAGGATTCAGGTTGGGTGGGATGTTCTTCATAGGATCGGTGCAGATGCAATGGGCTGAATTGCCTCTTGCCACATTGTAGGGATTTTCTAATTCTGAGCTTGTGACCATTGTGTGTTATACGTGCTCGTGAGGCTAAGATTAATTTCGCAGTGTTGTGACGTACTTAATGATATCATCCTGATACAATTTGCTGAGTCTCTCATTTGAGGAATGCACACTTAGACCAAAGACCAAAGGATAATTGAGGGTGATTCCTGTTATTATGCTTTATCACAACCTGGACTATTTTTGTAATGCATCTTGTAATGAAAGTAAGCTAAATTCCATGTTTCTTTCATCCTAAGCAATGAAAATCATGCTCAGGTTTTATGAATGTAATGCTGCAGTGAAATTTTATCGTGTTATACATAATAACTGCTGAACTGTTTTAAAAAGTCTCTATAGCAGTATGACAGTAAAATTGTTTCTCACCTTGTCCCATTTATATGGGTGGTAGTTTCCAAATCTGACTTTGTTCTCTGTACCTGTATGCCACAGGACATTTTATTTTGGACCACGTGAATCGATGGAATATATAGAATTTATTTGCAACCATCTTGTGAAATGATTGTCAAATTATAAATTATAAATAAATTATCAAAAAGGCTACCAGTTTTTGGTTATGTTATCTGCATCTTGTGCCTTTTGCTTTTTATTGGACTTTGAATGACACCTTTCTCAAATTACTGTTTTTTGGAAAATTGTAACTTTAAGTTTTTAAAATCATTTGTCTTCCAAACTCTGTTGATTTTGTACCCCTATTTATAGGAACCTTTTAATTAAACTTTCAAGTGGTGCTATATTTTGAAACAAATATGGGCAGCAGCATCTTAATATGTTTCTAAAGATTTAGATTAATAATTCTAATGACAGATTTGATGTGCAAGGTTTTCCTGTTGAACTTAGTTTACTTGTATTTTTGGATTGTTGTATTATTTTGTCAGTTGACTTTGTTAAACGGTTGCATTTTTAGCCATTTTATATATTCAAAAAGGCTTGAAAAACATTATCAACACCAAAAGAATGCTCTTGCACTTTATTTCATCTTCAGTATCAATATTCAAAACATTTTTCAATATTGTTAATTAGACTCCTTAAAGAAAGGAAAAGGTGTCATTTTATAGCTGGAAAAATGAATAACATTCCAGCGCAAAATTCATTTCAAGCATTTAAGCACTCACTTTCATTGAGCCCTGCATAATTGAAGTGGAGCAAATTATTAAATCACTTTTAAAATTTTTTTTGCATTTGAATTGTAAAACAAACTTGCTTTCCCTGGTCCTCCTTCATCTCCCTAGTCATGCCATGGAAACTTTCTGTATTGCATCAGAAAAATGGGTTGTTGGTTTAATATTTTATCCAAAGAAAATGTAGCTCTATCCCAAGAACTAGAGAAGAATGTTGACCTCCTAGAATGCAATCGCATCCTGGAATTGGGCTTGACATGCAACCTTCTGGTTCAAAGGCATCTAACCCTGTTGCTACCAACCAGGTAAAATAAACACACATTTAAAAGAAATACAATCAAGAGAATTTTTTTTTAACCATTTGCTTAAATTGCAGTATATTGACAACTTGAAAACAGTAAAGTTGAATCTGTTGCAGCATCTAAGTTGAGAAATAATGTGGACAGATTCCTTATGCAAAACAATCTTTTCTGCATTCATTGGAAACCTTGTCACATATGTTACGCCATATGCTGCACTAAGAGAACAGATCAGTTTTTCATGACACATTCAAAATTCTGATTAAAAGATAATTAAGCTGTTTTCTTTTAAGTATCTGTTTTCAATGGCTTTTTTTTGGTTTAAAATTTAAAACAGGATTTCATTAGCATTTAAGAATGTAAGAAATTGAAATGGAATCTTTTATAAAGTATAATAACATTATGATTGTTATTAAACCTTAACTCTGTATTCCCTAGCTAGTCTGCATATGTGCTTTTTTCCTCATATTCTGAGAATATTTTTCAGTTTTAGATATACTCATTGTAACAACATAATTGTGTAAAATATGGGCTATTGATCTTTGAATTCCTTTTGAGAAAGTGTATAAGGTATGAGCTGGTAGGGACAGAGTTGAGTTGTGAAACAAAGGATCAACCCGGCATGACTCAGATCAGATACGAACTTGCAGTAAACCATGAGGTACTGGAGGCAAAGGTAGTGGGTTAACAAGGTGAAAAGCATTTATTATCTAAAGCCATTTAACAAGATGAAGAAGCATTCAGTATGTAAAGTCAGTTAATAAGGTGAAAAGTCAGTTCATTATGTGAAGCCGGTTATTCATTGTATAACGCCAGATGACTTAATCTCTACTATTGAGGCTCATTGATTATAATGGTCGCCCAATCAATATGTATGTTGCCTTATCTGGATGCTCCTCCCTGCAAGTGACAGTATATTTCATTAAGAAACTGCTGTTGAAGAGAAGATAGAGAGCTCCTGTGTCTGTGCACATGGGTGATCCTTCTCTTTCCAGGGCCCAGAATAAGGATGAAGGATGTGTCTGTGTTTTTTGCTTCGATTGATATGGGGATAGAGAAATGGGACAACACATTGTCCAGTTTTGTACCGAGGACTTTCATCAATTGAAGGTTTTAAGAAAGGTTCAGTTTAAGTCAGTGTGTTTGGTCCCTTTTTAAAACCCTGAGACTATGAACCTTGTTCCAAACTGACCAGTCAGGTAAACAGATTCTACCCTGATAAAGTCACACTTAATGAATTGCACTTTGCAGGCAATATCACTATTGAGGCTCATTGATTATAATGGTCGCCCAATCAATATGTATGTTGCCTTATCTGGATTCTCCTCCCTGCAAGTGACAGTATATTTCATTAAGAAACTGCTGTTGAAGAGAAGATAGAGAGCTCCTGTGTCTGTGCACATGGGTGATCCTTCTCTTTCCAGGGCCAGACATGGATCTGTCTTAACCTAGTGGTTATATGATGGCTCAGTTGGGGTGGGTCTACGTGGATTCGAGCCATATGGCTGCTTTCATGCTGTAGGGGTTCTATGATTTTATTCTGTAATGACTTACCAGCAGTAGTTGTGAGGTGGTGTTCGGAGATATGACCTTCCAGTCATTGATTTGGACCTCATAAATTCTCATCACTTCAGGTCAAACCTAATTAGGAAAGCTGATTTTTGAATTAGTATTCCTATATCTTAAATAACACTTGGAAGATGTACAGAATGTACTTTGAATGAGTGATTCAGCACTGTTATTGGCTGAACTGTCCAAATTTGAATGACAGTCAAATTGGATCTGTGCCAGGGAGTTAAAAAAAACAAGAGGGAGAAACCTACTTGAACCTCTCCTCATCAGTCTACTTGTAGCAGATGCATCTGGTTGTAACAGTCTTGGTAGAATTATTCAGTTCACAGTCCTTGTGAAAGGGGGATGCCTATCTTAACATTGAAGTTATCTTCCATGTTGTATGGCACTACCGTTACCCTCAATGGGATATATTTTAATTAATTTTGCAGTTCAAAGCTACATATCCATTAGACCATGTGAGCCATTAATTAGCAGCAGTAGATTTGTAATCTTTAACCTAATCCCCTCATTCCTCATTCTAACATTAGCATCAAACCAGAGGCCCAACTGTACTTCAATGTAGGAGAATATGCAAGGTGCAGCACCAGGGATACTTTAAAAGGAAGGTGTCAACCTGACAGAGTTACAGGGGAGGACTATGCACACACTATACAATAGAATCAGCCTGCTATCAGGAGGATGGCTTAGTGGTTAACACAGTCGCTTCACAGTGCCAGGGACACAGGTTCACTTCCACCTTTGGGCAACTGTGTGGAATTGGCAGATCTTCACTGTGTCTGCATGGGTTTCCTCTGGATGATCTGGTTTCCTCCCACAGTCCAAAGATGTTCAGGTCAGGAGAGTTGGCCGTACTAAATTACTTGTAGTGTCCAGGGATGTACAGGCTTGGTGGAGTCGTGGGAAATGCAGAGCTACAGGGATAGATTAGTGGCATGGATCTGGGTGGGATGCTCTTGGGAAGGGTCAGTGTGGATTTGGTGGGACAAATGGCCTGTTTCCACACTGTAGGGATTCTATGATTCAATCGACAGACCAAAGTCATCTCTCAATCTGTTGATCAAGTCTTTGCAGTCCTTCCATGTCCATGTCTGAATGGAGAATAACTAAAGGAAGAGACTTCGCAAACATTCCTACGCTTAAAGATGATGGAGCATAGTACATCAGTGCAAATGAGCTGTCTTTGGCTAGAAACACTGAGTGGATAATCCAACTCTGCAAGCGTCTGTTTGATTTTGGATGTTCATAATCACAGTTACTTAATAGAGGTTTGGGTCAGTTGGCTGAATAGCTGGTTTGCAATGCAGAATAATGTCAACAGGTTCAAGTCCTGCATTGGCTGAGGTCAGCATGAAGATCCTTTTCAGCCTCTGCCCTTGCTTGAGACATGGTGACCATCAGGTTAAACGACCACTGACTCCCTGTTGCCAATGAAGGAGTAGCATGTGTCACTCTGGGACTACAGTGTCTTTTTACTTAATGGAAGCAGTTCATATTTTGTGAGCCATTTTCAGATTGTTTATTCAGCTTAAATGTGATGCATTGTTTATTTAGACAAAGAACAGGGAAAGCTTTACAGATCCCAAGAGCATCCTATAGACAAGAGAAAAAGAAGTAGCGGAGCCCTTTGGTTTGGAGTGGTCAGAACTTCATCTCTGATACTCAAAGTCTTTGATGCTCACAGTCTTTGTACTTCCCTCCAATTCCAGGTCGACTTCCTCACCTGGACTGTCCCTCAATAGCTCACTTCCCACTTACCCCTGTTAATTTATTTCTGGAGGCAAACTGTGCTGTGTCATTTATCTGTCTGAACTCTTGTAACCAAAGATCACTGGCAGCTACGCCAGTTGCCAGGATAACCAGTGTCACTTATGGGCCTGAGCATTATTTTACTATATTTTAATGAGAACAAAAACTTGTTTTCCCAAACAATAATTTGATAATAGGATGCATGTGACCAAATAAACTATTAATGTCAGTTCAGTGGAGCATCGCTAATAACGATCCTGGTGATTCTTGTGACCTTTCCTTTAGTTTTCATTTGCCTGACATTTGGAAAGCTAGTTACAGCTGTAATAGCAGTTAAATGTAATCCCATGCTACACAGTAAGTACTACGAATATTTATTTTAAAGGAGCCCTGAAGTCTCAAGCACCATAATTTCGAATCTTCAGCCATTTTGATTCACTTCACATGATTTTGAGAAATGGCTGAATGCACTGAATGAAATAAAGATATGAATCTTGACAATGCCTTGACCCACTCTCCACAACTAGCAATGTGCCTCGTCAAGCTGTCATTGGTATCTACCTGATATTGTTAGAAATTGCCCAGATATTGTCTATCCATAAAACAGAGCGAACCCAATTCAGCTAGTTGCTGCCCCATCAGTTTGCTCTCAATCATAAAACAATGTGATATTTACTCAGCAGTAACCTGTTCATCTCATACTCAGTTTGGGTTCCACTGAGATCAACTTCAGACCTAATTTTGGCCTCTGTTCAATCATGGGCATGCGCTAACTTGAAGGTGAGGTGGGAGTTGACTGCTTTTGACATAATTGAAGCAATTGACGAGTGACCTTGAAGTGCTCTAACAAAACTTAAGTCAATGAGAATCAGAGTGGGAGGGGATTTTCTGACTGGTTAGAGTCTTAACCCTATTACAGAGAAAAATGACTGTGGTTATTAAAGATTAATCATCTCAGCCCTCGGCATTGTGACATAAATTTCTTAGGTATTGTCCTCAGCTTTAACACCTTCAGCTATGTCAAAATTGACCTTCACATCATAATGCCGTAAGCAAGGGTGTTTATTGATGACTGCAATGTTTGCTCCCATTCTAATACTTCACGGTACTGAAGCAGTCCTGTTCATAGGCTGAAGGCCCTGGACAATATTCAGGCTTGGACTGTTACGTAGAAAGTAATATTTGTGTCACACAAGTCTCTGACAGTAACCATCTCTAACAAAAATTCTTAATTTCCATACTTAAGTAACTTATTTCTTCTTAACCTTTTTAATAGCTTGTCATGGAGTTCTGTGGTGCAGGATCCATTACAGACTTGGTGAAAAACACAAAAGGAAATTCACTAAAGGAAGACTGGATTGCATACATCTGCAGGGAGATACTTCGGGTGAGCATGGTTTTGTGCAAAATTATAAGGCAGTAGACATCAAAGGCAAAAGAGGGAGAGCAGAAGTGAAGGAATAAACTGCTTTGGCTTAAATTAATTAGATTTAACTTCAGCAGATCATTTAGAGATTAAATGCTGGAAATACTCAGCAGGTCATGCAGCATCTATGGAGGCAGAAATAGAGTCTAATTTGATGATGTTTTATGAGAATGTTAGCCTAAAACATTAACTCTGTTCCTCGCTCCACTGATATTGCCTGACTTGATTTAGTATTTCTAGCAGTTTTTATTGTTATTTCAGATTTTCAGCATCTGCAGTATCCATTACAGAGTCTGTTTTAGTATTTTGGATCCTATTCAAACCTTTGAGGAAAACGTATTGAATTTGAAGAAAGTGGAGAATTAATTACAGATTAGATTGTTCATCTTCTAGTTTCTGTTACAGTCTGTTGGTACAGAATGTTTTACTGATAATGGAGTTCTTGAATTAAATCTTTAACTAAATTGTGTGTACCGTATTGTTGAAATGCACTAAATGTTCATTGTCTTATTCAACATTTTAATTTGGTTGTTCATATCTTTCAAATTGGTAAATCTGGCAAGATTGTGGAATATACAGCATGGGAATGGGCCCTTCAGCCCATGATGTTATGCCAAACATGACGTCAATTTAAACTAATCCCTTCAGCCTGCCCTTGGTCCATATCTCTCCATTGCTTGCATATTCCTGTGCTTATCTAAGAGTCTCTTAAAAGTCCCTATCATGTTTGCCTCCATCACCACACATGGCAATGTGTTCCACACTCCGACCACACACTGTTTAAAAAAACCTGCGCCTCACATATCTTTTGAACTTTTCCCCCTCTCATTTTTAAATGCATGCCCCCTAGTTTTAGACATTTCAACTTTGGGGGAAGTTGACAGTCAACCCTGTCTATGCATCTTATAAATGTATAGACTTCTTTCAAGTCTCCCCTCAGCCTCCGCTGCTCCAGAGAAAATAACCTAATTTCTCTAGCCTGTCCCTATAGCTAGAAAAATTATGTTGCAAATGGTCACTTTTTCTTTACAGGAACTTTCTCACTTTGACCAACTGGCATTTGTAGTGCCCTTCAGACTTGAAAAATGTTTAAAATGCAGAAGTATTCCAAGCATCGCATAAGATCTGATTGCTTTCTTTTTTTGGCTGTTGTCTGTACAGTAATATATTATTACGCCTTTTGTGGAAGACGCAATAAACTTTTTTCAACTGGAAAGTCTTGTGTGATATTTTAGCTTAATGCAAAAGCTGTCCTTTTCCCATTGCAGCATTTCCAGCCAAAGGTGTACAGTTACACTGACAGAAGTCTACTCTATTAACTTGCATGATCAGTTCTATGGATGTTATACAATGCTGTTGCTAGATTCTACCAAGTTGGACTGCTCTGAACTCTTATCCGTTCATTACCTCGTGTCTTTTTTTTATCATGTTATCTCCAAGTTTATTGTTTTTAGAATAATTAATAATCCAGTAGCACGGAATTCCAGAAGCTGAGAATTCTGCAGCAAGTAACTCCGCCTGCTGACTTTTCAAAGCCTACCTGACACCTGCAAGGCTCAAGAAAGGAGTGTGGTAGAATACAATCCATTGCCAGGATGAATGCAGCTGCAGCACTACTCTAGAAACTGGACATCATTGAGGATAAAGCTTCTTGCTTGATTGGCATCTATCCACCACCTTCAGTTTTCACTCCTTTCTTCACTGTTAGGTGGTGACAGCAGTTTTTAGCAACTCTCTATGACTCCTTCCAAATTTGTGATTTCCCCTATCTGGGGAATGGGAATGCCACCTGCAAATTTTCATTAAACCACATGCCACCCTGAGTTGGTTACGTTTAGTATTCCTGTACTGTCACTGGATTAAAACTATAAGCTCCCTACTTTGGAGATTAAAATTGTTCACTTGCACCTATACCTACACTGTATAGACTGCAACATTTCATGAAGGTTGTTTGCTTCACCTGACACTACTCAGACATCGCAGAGATCATCATAACACAGTAAACTTCTGATATTTAAGGGATATTATTTTTGCCAGTTAATCAAGAATGCCGACTGGTTAAAACAAAGTTTGCTGCAGGTTATTGGTATTTGTTTTTCCTTTTCTGTTTAGGGACTTTCACATCTTCACATCCACCATGTCATTCATCGTGATATCAAAGGACAGAATGTATTGCTAACAGAAAATGCTGAAGTGAAGCTGGGTATGTAACAAACAGTAGTAACTTGAAGCATTAATGTTAGAGTAGCTCATGTTGACATCTACTACAGTTTCTGAAATTAATTAGCAGAATGGTTAAGTTTGTGGAGTTGCATAAGGATAGGTTAAATGAACATTAAAAATTAATAAGCAACTTCTTCACTGCTTGCAATTACAAAAACAAAAATTATTTTAACCTATCTGCTCAGATATGTTACGACACACTTCTAGGACAGACGGGACTTGAACCAGTCGTTCTGGCCCAGGGGTAGGGACTCTATCAATTTGCCACTACAACCCTCCTTGCTAGCAGTTCAATGAGTTTTTAAGGAGATTTATATGTATCTGTGTGATGCTTTGCAACAAATGGAGATAAACTGTATATGCTATATGTGCTGAATCTGCCTTGTGCTCAATCTATAGCATAACTCTGTAAAAATGATTTCCAGAATAGCATAATATGAACAGAAAATGTTGAACAAACTCAACAGCTCAACCATAATTTGTGGAGAGTGAGGCAATGAATATTTCACATCAGGAATTTCTTTGGGGTGGTTGGGGATGGAAACCTGTGGGACAGAGAGGAGGTCCCATGGAGAAATCCCTATACCAAACCTTCCATCACAGCAGGCAGATTTAATCCAGACATTGGGATGAGCTTCTTAAATTGACAAAATGGGGCCTCAGTCAGCCCACTGACCCCAACACCATTCCTGCCACTGGTAAAATTGCATTAGGGGCAGGTAAATAATGTGAAGGCATTCGGACCTACAGGCAGCAGCATCCTAAATTCCTTTTCCTCTCTTCATAGATGCTGCCCGACTTGAGTATATTCATTATTTGCAGTATTTTGCTTTTATTTTGCAGAGTTTCACACACAGTTGGGTCAGGGGAGTGATTTATTAATATAGGACATTACATTAGAACTGAGTTTATAGTTGTCAAAGGACTTTGATGCAAAACTAATAAATGAATAGGTTAGCAGTCCTAATCCCATAATTCCCTAGTTTCATAACCCATAATGCTGCTAGTTCTAGAATTGAAGAGATCTACTTGTAAGTTTATGGTGCTCCATGTGAAAGGGTGAGTTATCTCTTTATTTCCTCTTACTCCAGAGGAGACTCTGGTTCCTTTGTTTAAAGGCACATTCATGCATGGATAGGATCCATACACTTGAAGAAAATGATGTATAGTTCGAATCTTTATTACAAGAACAAAAGTTTTACACCATGTTTACAGCTAACAGGTTTCCAATTGACTATTCTTACAGATAATTTCCAATCAAAAGATTTCACATTTACTCCCTATCTCTCATAATTCACATTCCAAGTTAGTACACATGACTATATTACCCAGTTGTATTCAAACTAATGCACATGATCATATTATCTAATCATATAATTGTGTTCACCCCTCTAATTGAAAAATCTATACTGTTTATTTCACCCCCTATCATGTGCCACATACTTTGAAGATTTTTTAAATTCTTTGTAATGGAGTGTACTATCAGGGTGGCACTTTCATAATTATGTTAACTGATTCTCTAGATATGTACTCTAGAACTTGAATTGAATGAGACCCTTTGGTCCTCGTCCATGCTGACCAGCTCTCCTAAATTAACCTAGTCCCATTTGTCAGCATTTAGCTCATATGCCTCTAAACCCTTCCTATTCACATACCATCCAGATCCCTTTTAAATGTTGTAATTGTACCAAAGTCCACCATTTTCTCTGGCAGCTCATTCCTTACTTGCACCATCCACTGCATGAAAAAGCTGCTCCTTTGGTTCCTTTTCAATCTTACCCCTCTCACCTTAGACCAGTGGCCTCTAATTTTAGACTCCCCAACCTTGGGGGGAAAAAAACCCTGGCTCTTCACCCTATCCATGCCCATCATGATTTTATAAACCTCTATAAGGTCCCCCTCCCTCCTCTGATGCTCCAGGGAAAATAGCCCCAGCCTGTCCAGCCTCTTCTGTAAGCTCCAGCCCTCCAAACCTGGCAGCATCCTTGTAAATCTTTTCTGAGCCATTTCAAGTTTCACAACATCTTTCCTAGAGCAGGGAGACCCGATAGACACAGATTTTTAATCTGTATGGGAATTGAGAGTTTTAGGGAAAAAGCAGGAAAGTGGGTTAACAGATCAGCAATGATTTTACTGAATGGTGGAGCGGACTCAATGGGCTGAATGGCCTACTTCGACTCTTACATCTTATAGTCTTTTATAATATTGGCAATCCAGAGAAGCAATTTACTTTACAATTTGTATCTACTGATCTTTTATTATAGTTGGATTAGGAAATTCTGAAATTCAGCACTCTGCTTTTCTGTGAATGTAAGGCTTATGAACACATCATGCAGAGGGTCCCTAACTTACGGACAACTGACTTATGAGCGCTCATATATCTGCATGCTATCCCATTGGAATGGTGTCATTTTAAAGATCTGGCGTGTGAACATTTGTTTCTTACTGTGTACGGCAATCTTCCTTTGTCTTGTGTTGTGGTCCGACTTGTGTACAAATCGACTTGTGAATGGATTTGCGTGGAACTCGTTTACAACCCATATTCTAACAATGCAAGTTGCTGTTTGTCTGGAATTTTTTATTATAGTGGATTTTGGTGTTAGTGCACAATTAGACAGGACCGTTGGCAGAAGAAATACCTTTATTGGGACACCCTATTGGATGGCACCAGAGGTCATTGCTTGTGATGAGAATCCAGATGCAACATATGATTATCGAGTAAGTTGTTGCCTTTTTTTATTTCCAGAATCAGTACTTGGGTCTTTCATGGAAATTTTTAAAAATGTTTTTTTTTAATTTGTGAACCTTTTTTAGAAATTTGTTTGAATGGAAATGTATTATAAAAGTCAAAATGTTTGATTTTAGCTGCAGTTTTTACTTGTAGCTAATTGAAAGTGTTGCTAAACTGAACCATCAGTTGATTGCAAATGATTATTAAAATGTTTTTATTTTGTCTTGTTAAAATGAAGAAACAGAAATAAAATCATTGTAAAACTGCTGTTTTTCACTGATTTTTGTGCTTTACCCTGACTTTTAATATGCAGAATTAGCTGAAAGCTGAATGAGTTACTATGTTTTCGTTTTAGAGTGACTTGTGGTCATTGGGAATCACAGCTATTGAAATGGCAGAAGGAGCACCTCGTAAGTAATTTGATACAATGTAACTTAGTGATACAACTTATCTTTAAATTGGGAACTATGTGTATAAAGTGTCACATTTTATCCAAGACCGAAATTTAGTTCTGGTAACTTAATGGGATAAGATTGTTCTCTTCTAGTTGAGTTCCAAGTTGAGTTTGGCAAACCTCTCAGAGCTACTTATGATTTACTTTCAATCAGCTGTAAGTGACGCCAAGGCGGAACAGGGGATGCTGCTGTCAGGTTGGAGAGCAGCTGGACCCTTGGCTGTCGGTCTGACTTCTGCAGCTTTCCTGGAAGTATCAGTTGTTGATATTAAGTGCATAATATGGAAGGATGTTGCATTCTAGCACCAGCATCCTATAATCAATAATTGTATCAAAGATAGGAAATAGAAGCCATTGAGTATCACAGTTGGTTTGAATATATTTGGTAGTTATTAGGATTAAAACACTTACTGATGGTAGGGAAAGATCATCTCTTTAATTCATGAATGGGACAAGGGTGTTGTTAGCTGATTGGATTGAGAAGGTGCTAGTAAACTGCCACCTTGAACTGCTGCAGTCCATGTGCTGTTGAGCAGGGGACTGAGGTGATGTGGCAGTTGAATCTCAACACTTGTGGGAAGAAGGGTAAGATTGAGAAAAACATAAGAGGCTTGTCAAGCAGGTTTAAAAAGGTGATCAGGAGAAAGAAATAGAATTGCTAAGCAGCAGCAATAAATTCTTTCCATGGCAGCAGCAGGGAAATATTTAAGTGAAATAAAAAGTTTAAAGAAATGAAACTGAAAAGTATATTAATGTTTTCAACAGAATGCCTACACTAAGACCATGCGTTTATGAAAATAAACATGCAGCTTTACAGACTTCACATTGCGAAATGGGCTTAAAGGCCTCAATGGAAAAGTCCACAGGGATTGATGGTATCTCTTTCCAGAGTTTGAGTAGAGTACAGGGATGGAATGTGTTAAGTGCTGAAGATCATGAGTAAATCACTGTGAATGCTGGAGTGGTCTCCATTGGCTAGGAAACAAACTGTATTCAAGAGTAAGCAAATTTAGTTTGGCCATTTGCATCGATCTAACTTCACAAACTAGTGTGGTAAAATAATATGTTACTTAAAGTATATTTGAGGAATAGCTGAGAGTAAACCCTAAAACTAAAGAAAGATCCTGAGATTTTGTTGGTAAGTTATCTCAGAATAAATGGTAAAAACCATATGGTATGATGAACTTGGATTTTCAGTAACATTTTCTGTTTGGTTATGGATGTGACTAAAACTGACCAGACCAACATTATTACCCAACCTTACTTGCTATTAGGGAGGGTAATAGTGTGACCCATATGAAAAACTGGGATAAAAACATTGCATTCATTAATAATTTGGTGATTGAAGGGAAGTAATTTTTCAGTAAACTAATGTTAGGATGGCAGGCAGGAGGAATTACAAGGAGAGTGCCCCAGGGATTGATATTGAGATTTATTATTTCTGAATGGTGGCACAGTGGCACTGCTGCCTCACAGCGCCAGAGACCCGGGTTCAATTCCCGCCTCCGGCAACTGTCTGTGTGGAGTTTGCACATTCTCCCTGTGTCTGCATGGGTTTCCTCCGGGTGTTCCGGTTTCCTCCCACAATCCAAAGATGTGCAGGTTAGGTGAATTGGCCATGCTAAATTGCCCTTAGTGTTAGGTGAAAGGGTTAATGTATGGGAATGGGTCTGGGTGGGTTGCTGTTAGGAGGGTCGGTGTGGACTTGTTGGGCCGAAGGGCCTGTTTCCACACTGTAACTAATTTAATCTGAATGAAATCACTAACTGTATTAGAAACTCCAAAATAAATGTTCAGATGACAAACTAAGGAAGGATTGCAGGAAGAGGGGGACAAGCAAAGTAAAATAGTAAGACTGCAGTAAAAATAGTCAGGTAAAATATTCGAGAAGTCAAGTTTGGTTGAGAAGGTTTTTTTTGAAAAATAGAAGTTGGTAAAACTGGAAATAAAAAATGGATGCTATAGTTATAGTTGGTAGCATGAAGTAGCTGAAAATGAAGTGGAATTGTTTCTGAGAGTGAGCTGTAAGCACTTTAGAGTTGAAGTGATCACTGTATAGCAGTAAATAAAAATCAGGGATATTACTGTAAAATTTTACAAGCCACTTCTTGAGTTAAGTGCTAATTAGTTTTGAGCATCTTGTCATAAGAAGAGCATTTAACCTATGGTGGTGTCGAATTGACCTGGTAATTCAGCTGATTCATTGCAACAAATTGAATTATATAGAAAGGTGGCAGGAAAGGCGGTCCAGCGTCTTGAATGGAGAAGATTCAGTCGTGAGCTCAATGTACTATTTAAGATATTAATCAGCATTGGTGAGGTAAATCTAAACTGTTTGCATTGAAGCAAAGCAATGGACTAAACCAAGGGAGTATATGATAAAATTGATGAATGTAGTATTTACGATAAATGTCTGGAAGAACTTATCAAGAGATGGTCAACACTTGGAGTGGTTTTCTGGTACATCAGCAGAAACTAAAAACCAAACCAAGACCGGTGAACTGATGGGCGAGTGTGTTTATAAATACATTAACAAAGATGGATTGAAGAGCGTTTCTCATTGATTTTTCTCAATCATCATTGCGGTATTGTAGAAGAGATGCTCTTTTTCATAAGACTTAGAAATGATTCCACCTCAGCATCGACCCTTATTTTCAGTACAGATCCATAAAATGTTATTTGTTTTTGTAAGAGTACATGTAGTGTGTATTTAAAGACAGTACTTAACATAACTAATATGATAAAGAGCAATTACATTTAGAACTCACTTATAGAAGAATGTAAACATAGAGAAAAAAGATCTAATTTGGACCACTTGATCTTAGTTAATCCTGATTACTGGTTCAAGATAAAACTATATATTTTGTTCCTTCCTCATTGTGGAGTGCTTAATTGAATGTCTGCAAGCTGTTTTGCTACTCCTGTCATACCACAGTATGCCATATAATATCTGATATATTAGATACTTTGATGTTTTCTTGAGCAAACATTACTTTTAGTTAAATGCCAAACTTTCAATTTGGTTAAAATATGATGGTCTAATTTGGGGGTTAAAAAAGAATGAAACCAAATTAAGAGATTTAGAGACTAAAGGCATTATGCATTGGTAAGCATATAAAACTGGACACAGCTCTATCTGAATTAATTTTATACGCCTTCTTTTGGCTAATTCTTATTCATATCCAGCATTAATTACTTTCTCCTAATTCTCCCTTATATAGTTGGTAGTGGGAAGTGGCCAGAGAACATATAATTTGTTTGATGCTTAGAATACAAATGAAAAACTGTTTGCATTCCTGAGAAAAGATGTTTCATTCTAGTATTTGGATTAAAATCTATTAATCCATTTGATTTGCATAACAGATTATAGGAAAGAAGAGTGAGCAGAGAAATTGACATGAATCTCTAGTTATTTAAATTTCATGAAAACATTTTTGGATTTCCAGTTTATTTGGCTAACTAATTATGATTATTTGTTGAAGTATTATAATGAGGCAATTGTTCTTTGTAATTTTACTTTTTAGCTCTTTGTGACATGCATCCAATGAGAGCACTCTTCCTCATTCCCAGGAATCCACCTCCACGACTGAAGTCTAAAAAATGGTTTGTATATTTATTTTAATACTTAAAATAAAAGCAACTTATTTGCTTGATTGAGCTCTTTGACTTTTAAGCACCTGCAATAATGTTAATTTCATATGGCTGGTCAAATTGCATTTTCGAAATGCCGGTGTACAGACCTCATGAATGTGTGCATCTCATACACAGTGACTTGTTTGATTTATGACCTGTGCAACTTGAATTAAAACAGTTTTCATTACAGCTACACAACAGCTGTTAATCTTTTGCTACATGGTTAAAGGTGAGTTTTCTGTTACAATCTGAAGAGGTTGCTGGATTTTACCGCCTTTCACCCTCTTGCTCCTTTCCATTTTCAGTGGGAGCACTACATTCTTAAGATTTTTGTGTTCTCTCTTGGAATACCCAGCTGATATGCCAGGATTGGTCTGGGTTTCTGACTTGGATTTGAAACCAAGCCTTGCTGCACTGCATTAGTATTTGAGATTTGTTGTACTTAGAAATTTACTGAACAGATATTTTGAATTACGTACGTCAGTTATATTGCTTAAACATTTCTTAAAATAGATATTTGCAATTAACTTGTTTGTTAATGATGTCAATCCAGCAATTCAAATGAATTTTCTGAGTCCTCCGATTCATGGATGATGAAAACATACAGATTGCTTCAATAGTACTAGCCTGACCTAACCAGAGATATGGGATGATTAATTGTTTAGCTGCCATGAAATCCTTGTACTGTGTGAAGTTGTTTGTGCTGTGCATATATACTTGAAAATGGATTTTAATGCATATATTAAATTTTGAATGTTATCTAATTGGGTTTTTTGAAGGTAGTGTTCAAAATAAATACTTGTGCAGATATGAATAGTCACTTTAAGTTATCACTAAAACCTTGCTTACAACTCTGAGCAAAATCAACTCTGCTGATAGGTATGCAAATTCAAAACTGAACAAGAATTGAATGGATAATCTCATTTTAAGTTAATTTCCAAATCATTAGCTATTCACGTTTAAATAAAATTTTCATCCATTTTCAGGTCAAAGAAATTTTTCAGCTTTATTGAGAGCTGTTTGGTGAAGAATTACATGCAAAGGCCTTCAACTGAGCACCTGTTAAAACATCCATTTATCCGTGACCAGCCAAATGAGCGGCAAGTTCGAATCCAGTTGAAAGATCATATTGATAGAACTAGGAAGAAGAGAGGAGAAAAAGGTATGCTGTACAATATTGATGCAATTACAAGAAACAGTTATTTAATTGCTGATTGTAGGCTTCTTCAGTTAACAAAAGAAAATCATTTTGTACATTAAAATATTACTCCTATTTGACAGACGCAAAAATTTAAACCTCCATATTCATACAAATGAATTTTGAAATTGTTTCTGCATGAGGAATACACTGAGAAATGTAAGCAAAATCAGCATCCATAAGATTTGACCATTTTATCAATGTAACATACTTCTCCTTATCTCTATAATGCAAAATAGGCATTGTTTGCTTGACTTTTGAAGTGATCAGTTCATCAGAGTTGAAAAGACATTCTTTTTCTTGATTAAGTAACCTTTCAGAGTAATCAGCATCTGAAGAAAATAAACCTCATCCTGTTTAAACCAAGAACACATCAGTTCATATTCTGGAGATACATGGTAGTCATATCTAGCAGTACCATGCTGGGTAAATAATTTACCTGATGCCATAACATTATGCAACAATGATTCATATTGTCTCAGTGGTGAAGGAAAACTTGAGCTTTCATAAAGCTGGTGCAGGTATGATTGACCAAGTGATCATCTCCTGTGCTTTATGAATCTATATTCTGTCAGTTATGAAAGTGAGGCCTGTTTTCCATCTCCAGTAATAAACATACCCAAACAAAGATTGACATGATTCACGTAAAACGCAATGTTTAATTTAATTTAGATGAAACTGAATATGAATACAGTGGGAGTGAAGAGGAGGAGGAGGAGTTGCCTGAACAAGAAGGAGAGCCAAGGTAATGTGTTATTTTAAATTTAAGGTGTCCTGTCTGGATTTATACATGTCTAGAATTGGTAATTATTTTGACAAATAGGGAGTATATCTTATGGAAACTCTGTATGGACCAAAGTTTCTCTTGCAGGTTCCCTTTTTTTTTCTCTCTTTTCTCTTCTATAATCTTTGTTGCAGTCTTCTGTCTGATTTTGACTTATTCTATTTTCTGTCACTTCAAAATAAGTTCTGCCAGAATCTCACTGTCCTCTGGTTAAGGGGTTGCATAGATATTGATTTGGAGATGCCGGTGTTGGACTGGGGTGTACAAAGTTAAAAATCCCACAACACCAGGTGATGGTCCAACAGGTTTATTTGGAAGCACTAGCTTTCAGAGCTCTGCTCCTTCATCAGGTGGTTGTGCCACAACTACCTGGAAGCTAGTGCTTCCAAATAAACCTGTTGGACTATAACCTGGCATCGTAGGATTTTTAACTTTGCATGAATAATATTATTGCAAAGAGAAAGTGAGGACTGCAAATGCTGGAGATCAGAGTAAAGAGTGTGGTGCTGGAAAAGCATAGTCGGTCAGGCAGCGTCCGAGGAGCAGGAGAATCGACGTAAGCCCTTAATCAGGAATAAGGCTTGAGTCAAGGGGGTAGAGAGATAAATGCGAAGTGTTTGGGGCAGTGGGGAAATTTGGCTGAGAGTGGAATAGGTAGATGAAGGTGGGTGTAATTGGAATAGATCAGAGGGGAGGGTGGAGTGGGTAGGTGAGAAGGAAGATGGACAGGTAGGACAGGTCATGAGGGCAGTGCCAAGTTGGAAGATTGGATCTGGAATAAGGTGGAGGTGGTGAAATGAGAAAACTGGTGAAATCCACATTAATTCCGTGTGTTTCGAGGGTCTCAAGGCTGAAGATGAGATGTTCTTCCTCCAGGCATCAGGTGGTTAGGGTTTGGCCATGGAGGAGGACCAGCATCTGCATGTCCTTGGCGGAGTGGAAGTGGGAGTTAGTGTTCAGCCACTGAGCAGTGGGGTTGCTTTGCCCATGTGTCCCAGAGATGTTCTCTGAAGTGTTCTCTTCAGAGATGCCTTCATCTACCTATTGCACTGTCAGCTACCCTCTCCCTAGCACGTGCATACACACGCACACACGCGCGCACACACGCACACACGCGCACACACACACACACGCACACACCCCCCCCCCACCCATTTATCTCTACCCCCTTGGCTCACAAGCCTCATTCCTGATGAAGGGCTTATGCCTGAAATGTTGATTCTCCTGCACCTCAGATGCTGCCTGACCTGCTGTGCTTTTCTAGCATCACACTGTCGACTAATATTATTGCAAGTTTATTTCAGTAACCCTGAGCTGACTATTGGGTAGATGCACAAACCTTCCCTTCCTCTGTTGTTTGTTCACACTCTCTTCCTTCTCAAGAAGATAGGCCTATTCTCTTTTCTGTATATCCCTCTGTGGTGGAGAGTTCAAATCTATTGTGAGAGTTTGTGCAGACCCTAAAGCTACCAGTGTTTTTTTATTTGTACAGAGATCTACTTCATAAATTATGACCTGTAATTCACCATGCTGAATTGGAAATTTGAAGTATGCAGGTAATTTGAAATATGAGAAGATTTAGCTGAAAAATGTATCTTCTTAACAATTTCACCTCCACACCAAAGGATTTTATCGTGAAATTGAGGATTGTTTAGAATAAGAGTAATCAGGACATGAATATCCCAATACACGATTGCAATTTGATGTAAATGTTGTACAGATATATAACAACAGATACTTAGTTTGACTTTTTGAGGGAACAAAGAATGATTAAGTTCAGAGAAGGACCCATTACACAAACATTTTGTTTGAATGAACAAAAAGGAAGTTTTTAAAAAAGGGTGTAAATTTCAGAGAAACATTTAACATTGATGTGTATAGTGGCTTCCTGTGAAAGTACTGTAAGAAAATAATTATTGTGGAAAATGTTTCACATTTGGGTTGATCGTCCATAGTGCGTGTATGTATCACGTTACATACTGCTGAATGGTACATGAAGTAATGAAATGGAGTAATAGGAGACTCATGTGAAGCATTACATCCTGCACCAGCACAGATCAGTTGGACCAACTGGTTGTGTAGCCCACTTTCTATTTACATGTTTGAGTTTCCTAGGGTCGGTGAATTCCTTCTAGGAATTCTTGTACAAGTCTCTGTTTGGCTTGTCCGAGGATGAATGTGTTGTCCCAGTCAAAGTAGTGTCCTTCCTCATCCGTATGTAAGAATGCTAGTGAGAGTGGGTCATGTCGTTTTGTGGCTAGTTGACGTTCATGTATCCAGGATTCTTAGAAACAACTCTGGAACTCTATCAATAAACATAATGATTTGGATCCCATTTACCACCCCCTAAGAAAACAGGAAATGACATCACAAACCCTAGGAAACTCAAACATTTAAATAGAAACCAAGCTACATTACCAGTGCTTCATTTGGAGACTTACTGAAGATGTTACCTAGTATAGTGATGAAACTTCTGAAAACGAACCTTCCAGCTCAGCGAGCAAACCTACCTCCAGAACCTCAACCTGAGCTACAAATCTTCTCAAAACTCTCTATTTCCCACAATGTGAGGGACAGAAATTAAGCTATTTTATATGTGGTTAGTTCAAAAGATTTGTCGATATTTATGAATTTATTTTTAATTATAATGACTATGATTTCTACTGTTCATCATAACAATAACTCAGTACAACTCCTAGCTGTTTCTCCTGTTAAGTAAATTTGGATGGTGCACCCTTTATGCTTTTACTGACCCTTCTCAAAAGGCATTGGATAACACTTGCTCAATGGGGTCAATTTCACTTTTTGAATCCAAATTTGTCTGCAAGTAGTTTTACAAATTTAGATTTATTACACTTGAACCTATCTTTGTGAAGGAGAACACTGGGGAAAGAAATTCTTCTTTCTTTTGTAGCTCAATTGTTAATGTACCTGGAGAATCTACTCTACGTCGTGACTTCCTGAGATTGCAGCAAGAAAACAAGGAACGCTCTGAAGCCATGCGTCGGCAGCAAATCCTTCAAGAACAGCAGCTACGAGAGCAAGAAGAGTATAAAAGACAGCTCCTTGCAGAGCGTCAAAAGCGTATTGAACAACAGAAGGAGCAAAGGCGACGACTTGAAGAAGTAAGAATTTAAAATAATGTCAAGACATTATGATTTGGACACTTTTTCAGAAATGTTAGAATGCTTTAAATAGAAGTTAATGTTTGTGTCAAGTGCATTAAAGCAATCGGCAAGATTAGTTTGGAACAAGTTTGAATAACTTTAACAAAGTATGTTATGTAACTAAACTTTATATCGACATAGTTATTAGGCACATCGTACTACTTTTGGTTTAAAACAAAGTTTACCTTGATGTGTAATTTCTTTTTGGTCATTACACACTGGTTATCACCAGTTTTGCTTTTACTTGAAATTTCCTTTTTCCATTCTTATGTCAAAAGTAATCTGTTCTACCCTTCTGCTTGCATGTTGTTGGACTGTACCTTGCTGCTGTCTAAAGTTTTAGAAACTATTGCCTTTCAATTCTTGTATCACCTTGAAAATTTCTATCAAAAGTTGAAAGGCATTCTACTTAGCAAGTATTTACTGTACTTCTAGCATACAACCTTATTCTAAGAAACAATGGCGCAGAGAGGTTTTAATCATGTAGCTCCTTCTGCAATCCAAGCTTCCTTTGACTATCTTCTTGCTGTTACACTTCATTGAAAAGACAAGTGAATGTGATTTTTTGCATATTTAGTGTCCGGCCAGAGTTGTGATGAAGTATTCTCCACTTGCCGTTCTAACAACACTCAAGAAGCTTGGCATCAGCCAAGTTCAAAGCAGCCTGCTTGATTAGCACTCCATCTGCAATCTTTAATATTAAGTCCATTCACCACTGGTGCATTAGTAGCAGCAGTGTATACCATTTATAAGATACATTGCAACAACTCAACTAGGTTCCTTCGATAGCACCTTCCAAGGCAGTGACCTCTTGTCCCTTGAAGGAGAAGGATAACAGATGGGAACACTACCTGGAAGTTCCTCTTCAAGCCTCTATCAATCTGATTTGGAATTAAATTGTCATTGCTTTGTTGTTATGGGGTTAAAATCGTGGAAGTCTTATCTGATTAGGACTGTAGCTGTACCTAAAATATATGGACTGCAGTGATTCAAGAAGGGACCTCACCACCACCTCGTCAAATGCAATTAGGGATGGGCAGTAAATGCCGGCCTACCCATTGGCAACCACATTTTGTCAATTAAGTTTATTTTAAAAAGAAACAAATTTATTTGATATGGCGAGGACATGAAGCTAGAGCTGTTTCAATGTTTTTGCCATCCTTATGCTTTGTAGACACGAGAAATCATGGGTATAGGTAAATGGAGGATTTCACAGTCCAGACTTGGGCTGTGAGTTGGTGAACGGGCTGTGAGTTGGTGGACAAGCTTGTAGACTCGGGAGATATGAGGTACAGAGGAACCTCGGTTATCTGGCATTCGATTATCCGAATATTGGATTATCCGGCAAGATTGCAAGGTTGTGATGCTCAGCTAAACTATGTTATCCGGCATTCGGTTATCTAGAATTTGATTGACGAAATGAAGTACTGCCCGCCCATGTCCTTCGGATAATCGACGTTCCTCTATTCTTGCTGCAGAATTCCTAATTTCTAACTTCCTCATGTCACGTTACTTACCCAGACGTCCCAGTAAATCGTCTAGTCTATGAATTCCCCTTCTACCCTGCCAGATAACTTTGGTGAAGATTCAACAGCAGTAATGTGAGATATGGATGTGATAGAAGTGGAGGGCGGTACAGATGAGATTTACCACGATGTTGCCCAGAATGGAAAGTTTCAGTTATGAAGAGAGATTGGACAGACTGGGGTTGTTTTCCTTAGAGCAGAGGAGATTGAAAGAGGACACGATTGAGATATATAACATTGAGGGATAGGGTAGACAGGAAGAAACATTTCTCCTTGATGGAGGATCAATTACCAGATTTAAATTAAGAAGCAGAAAATTTAGAGGAGATGAAAGGCAAAACTTTCAACCAGAGGATGGTGGGTATCTGGAGCTCACTGCCTATAAGGGTGGTGGAGGTAGAGACTCTCATGACATGAAGAAGTATTTAGATGTACACTTGTGATACCAAGCCCCCCACAGCTAGGGCCAAGTGCTGGAAAATGGGATTAGAATAGTTAGGTGGATTTTTTTACATGTATGGATGTGTTGGGCCAAAGGCTGTAAATCTCAGTGACACAGGGAAAAGCAGATGCATGGAGTCTGTTGCCAGGCATGAATTTTGCTAACTGAGAAATTAGAAATGGTTCTGAGTACTGCAATTATCAGCAAGTATCCCTGTCTTGACCTTGTGATGGTGTGGGAGTGTCATTGTTGAAACAGCTGAGGATGGTTAAGCCTGTGTCTCTATTCTGAAGAATTATTGCAGTGATATTCCAAGGTTTGAGCTAAGTGTCCTCCAGCAACTACGTCCTTCTGGAATGACTCAGGCCAGTGACGTATTTTCTCTTTTGATCCCTACTGACGTCAAATTTAATATTAGCTCTACAATACCACACTCTGAGATGTTAAGGTGAAGTTGCGTTCACCTCATCTTTGGAATTTGGCTCTTTGTCATTTAGAACAATACTATAATGAGGTTTGGAGCCACATTGTGGCAGTATCTGAACAGAACAGCAGTCAGTAGGCTATTTGAAAGCACTGTCAATGCACCATGGATTTGTCCTGATTTTTTTATGGAAGGCATATACCTAGACAATTTTCAGATTGTCAGGTAAATGTCCTTCTTGTAGCTACCTTGAAGCAGCTTGGCTTGAGCTTGTGCTTCTAATGCAGCACAAATGATCAGCACTGTAGCCAGGATTGTTGTCAGGATGCTCTGTATTTGCTTTAAGAAAGTGCTGTCCGTTATGTTTTTAATCAAATGGCATGGATCTAATTGGCTGAAGACTGGCTTTTATGATGATGGATAGCTCAGTAGGAGGCCAAGATGGTACAGTGACTGGATCTACTTGATGTTTGTGTAGCCTTCTTCTCCTGTTGGTTGTTTAATTCCCTGCCACTTTTTGTGACTGGATGTAACAGGATTGCATATTTAAGATCTTGATTTATTATGCTGTTTGGCATGGCTATCAGGCTATCATTTTAATTGGCATCAATATAGAACAGATCAAGCAACTTCAAACTGATGATAGGCACGAGAAGCTGTAGCTAAGAGCAATAGAATTGCATTCCATCACAGTCTGTAATCTCACTCTATTGCATTATCATCAAGTCCATGACAACAACTGGTACAATGAGGAGTGTAGAATAGCAGATGAGCAGTGCCAGGAATATCAAGAGTTGCCAACTTCTGGTGAGCCAGAGGACATATATGCTAAACAGCAGTAGCAGAATAGAAAGAGCCAAGCAATCCCATAACCAATGGATCAAGATTGTGCTGCACGATTTAATAGCTTTTTAGGCAATTTGAGATAGTTAAGAGTCAACTATATTGCTGTTGGGTCTGGACTTCAAAACAAACCACAAACTCTGTAAGAAGGCCAGGTTTCCTTGTGCAAAGGAAGGATGTATCATGGGCAATTTTTAAAAAAAATGACTATAAGGTCACCATACTGATTAGCTCTATTACCATTGTCACCATACTGATAATAGTTCATCTTTCCAGAAGTGTTATCAATTCATTTAAATTCTTAACCCGCATGATAGGGTTTGATTCTACCCCCATTCTGCAAGATCACTAGACCAGCCCTCTGGCTTACTACTCAAGTAATTCATTCACTATGCTACCGTATTTTAATTTACAAACTGCCGTTAAACTAAACAATCAACATGATTTAATGGTAAAAAGAATTACAACCGTGTGATCGCAATTTTGCCATTGTTGTAGATAATGAGAGAGATTATAATTGCTGTTTTACTCAAGAAACAGATTTATAGCAAAAAGGCCGAATACTGTTGGAATTTTGCTCAATAATGCAAAATTTATACATGAAATCAAGGAAAGAAAGTGGCAATCGAGTAATAAAAATAGATGGACAAATTCAGTAGCTAAGCAATGGGCAGATATTAAAACTAATAATTGTCTGGTAGTGCAAAATTTGAAAAAGGCACACTTCATCATAGTTTTTCATATTGAATCCATCAGGATGTTTTGCAAAAAATACCATAATAAAGGGAATCTTCTACTGGATGAGAATAGATCATTGGGGTGGTCAGTGGAATCTGGTAGAGGCATTCTGATGGAGAATGCTTGAGTCAATGATGTCTGACAGTTAACTGCAGCCCTTGTTTAAATTTTAAACAAAGCAGTTTGAATCTGAGTGGTCAAATATTATCCTGGAAAATGAAGAGGTCAGCAGAGAAAAAGGCTGGGGTTCAGATCACCGCATCACTAGGTAATGAGATGGGGACAAGTGTCGAACTAAGGAATTTGGCTTAATAAACTTGATTAACATCAAGCACTGCAGGTGCTCGAGTTCTGAAAGAAAAAAAGCAAAATGCTGAAGAAACTCAGCATCTGTGGAGAGAGAAAAAGAGTGAACTTTTTGAGTCTGGTATGTCCCTTCAGTTCCACCCCATCACTCACTCATCCCCAGGATATTTCTCCCTGCCCCCACCGCCTGCCCCACTCCTTCTGCCCACCACCTGCAAACCCCCCTCCACCTTTCTGTATGATTTATGCAATATGGAAAGTCTGACTCACCCATTGCACACAAACTTAATGAGAAGTTTACTTTTCAATTTTCTGAGCAGCTACTTGGTTCAGGTTCGGGGATATACACACTAATTGCAATTACTTCGTTTCCAACCTTCAATGCCAATATTTAATGGTGCTGCCAAAAGGTTATTTGGGGTCTCGCGCACAAATGAGTAATTGTGCTACATGGATTTCAGTGCCAGCGAGGTGCTTGGGATGTAAACTATAAATCAGTTGAAGATCAGATTTATAAATCAGCATATACCTCCACCAGCTTAAACTTGCAAAATTCAAACATGGTGTTCAACATTAGATGTGATTCTATTATTGAACAGGATTTTCTGGATAATTCTGTGTGCAACCAATTTTAGATTGTCAATTGGCCTCAATATGATGCATTTGTGTGCACTGAAAGCTACATACAGACAGCGTCCTATTCTTGAAGAAGATGTACGTGCAATGTGCCTGTTTCACTTCAGGAAAATGGGTGGTAGCTATTTTCAGTTCACTTGTTAGGCTAATGGCATGACCAACCAGGGCCAGCCTGCTTGGTTTACAATTAAAACAATGGCAGACAGTTAACTGGCAATCATTACTAACTGGTGCATTCTCCATGGTAACATCTCCATCAGTCACACATGACTTGTAAATCAATTAACACTATCCTCTCATATAGTATAAATGCTAGTTTTCCCCTCGATGTGATATTCTTGTGAATTGTCCTGATGAGTGGACGACAAAACATTTTGATAAAATATTTCTGTTTTTCAGCAATAATATTTAAAGCACCGCCTCATTCTGCTTGGGCAAAATCCTTTTCAAATTGCATGTCATAGTATGTGTGGTTGTTTTGAAATCACATCTTCGTTCCGATGTACAGTAAATAAATTGTTTCCATTTACCCTGTTTTAACTTTTGGGTAAGTGCTTAAAAACACACTTTAAGTGCTCTGTATTGTTCTCACAGCTGTATTTTCAAAAGAAAGTCATAGAAATACTTGTAAAGGTGCAAATGAAATGTGTGTACTACCCTTGGCTAATTCTCCAAAAATGTTCGTTGTAAAATCCAGGAAGTGACCACAAGATGGTTGTTAATTTTGTATCGGTGATTAAGTCTTAATTATTTACACTTACTGACAAACTCCCCCCAAGTGTACATTGCCTGACAGTGGAATAGCTACTTGTTCAAACTTTGTTAAACCAGTTTATAAATAATGCCATTTTAATGCAATTTCTTTTCCGATTTATAAATATGGCACATTTGGAATCAAATGATGGAAAGCCCAGAACTGACATTTGGGCCAAATTTAATTTCGGGTGAATGCAACAAATCAATTATATGGGATCTAACTGAGCATTTTGTTTGTTTGAGTAGCAGCAGAGAAGGGAGCGAGAAGCACGAAGACAGCAGGAGCGTGAGCAAAGAAGGCGTGAGCAGGAGGAAAAGCGAAAATTGGAGGAACTGGAACGCCGAAAGAAGGAAGAGGAAGAAAGAAGAAGGGCAGAAGAAGAAAAGAGGCGAGTGGAGAGAGAGCAGGTGATTTTTGTTGTCGCTCTTCAATTACTTAATACAGAGCCAAGAATTTGTTGTCTCAGTTATCAAAATGATATTCTGTGTGCTAGTTTGAATTTATTCTCCTCATTTTGCTGCATGAGCAATAGTTTGGGTCCATAAATTTCTGTATGACTGTTGACCATACTACTAGATGACTGGCAAGGTATATCCAAGCAAACTGAAACAAACAATGCCTCATTCTTTCACTGTACTGATCGAGCAAAACATGTACCTCATTCATTCTCCCACCTAATGGTATAACTGAGAGCATTCAAAAGCATAGCACGAGTAATTTGGCAGCACATTGTCCATTCCCATTTCATTTCTCATTTACTGTGTTCCTCACTACTTCATTCTCCGTCTTTCTCCACTATTCCTACTGCCCATCTGTCTTGCATCAGAGCTCAATCTTTCCACAGTGTTTGTGTTGAGTTGTTCAACATTGAAGACATCAGATGTGAAATTTATAATCCTCTTGCTGTTTCCTTTTAAAAATTTTAATGGTCAAATATTTTAACACAAGTGGATGTGGCGAAATTCAAATTTCTGTGGTGAATCTGGTTTTTTTTTTATTATATCCTCTAGTTTGCAGTCATTTAAAAACCATGAAGCAGGCTTGGTATAATTTAAAATTTGCCGCTTCAACTCCTGTTTGATATCCCTTAACACTGGGTATTTCACACTTGCTGAGCCAAATTAAGCTGAGAATAGCTTTAGAAAAAGATATGAATAGTGTTGCCTTTTTGTATTCATTAGCAATTTATCAGTACATCTTGTTGGTGCTTGCCAAATATCTAAATAATCACTAAAGCATGATCCTCTGAGTGTAATTGCTATTATTTTGAGGGCATATCATTTAAATGCTGATATAGTCAAATGGTAGATGTGGTATTGTATTTCAATAACTTAACTTCTCTTGTTCAAGGGCATTGCCATGATAAGACTTAGACTGGTTATTTTACTACATAGAGCCTTGGTGAGAGTGCATCTGAATTATGATGTGCAGTTTTGGTCTCCTTATACTTGTCATGGTGGGAATACAGTGAAGGTTCACCAAATTAATTCCTGAGATGGCAGGTTGTTTTTGGAGGAAACATTAAATAGATTAGGAGAGGTGATCTCATTCAAATGTACAAAAGTTTTACAAGGCTTGACAAAGTAGATCTGGGAACTATACTATCCCTGGCACATGGAACTAGAATAAGGAGAGGCTGCCTCAAGAGTAAGGGGCAGGCCATTTAGGAGTGAGGAGGAGGCATTTTTTCATTTAAAAGATGGTAAATCTTTGGACTTTCTGCCACAGGGAGCTAGAAAGATTCAGACGTTGTTTTTGTTCAAGAGCTTGATAGTTTTTTTTAATATTAAGGACATTAAGGGATACAGGAATAATGCAGGAAAATGGTGTTGAAGTAAAAGACACAGCCTTGATTTCATTGAATAGCAGAATGCAAAGGGCATATTACTCCTCTTTCTTATGTTCTCCAATCACAATTGTTGTACGTTCCCTAGCTTTCAGGTCTTGTGGCCCAACAATTGTATAATTGTCAAGGAACAAAAGGCTTAAGGAATGGCTTTCAATAGAATTAGAGAGACCTTATGCAAAAGTTAATTGTGTGCCAGATAGTTTGTGCACCTTCGCTTTTTTGACTAACTCTAGGGTATAGAGAAGAAATGTAATTATATCAAAGTTGTGTTAAAAAATAAACAACAATTATACCTTTCTGACAAATGGTAACTGAATATTTTTCACAGCTTATTCAGTAGTGCCTTCAGTATGAGTTCAATGAAGTCTTGTACTTTTGCAAGGTCAGGGAAGCAGTCCCTCAGAAGAGGTGTAAATACACAATTTCTAGTTTAAACTTGTATTTTGTTTACACATTATTGTGTAATTTTTGCAACAGGAGTACATCAGACGTCAGCTTGAAGAGGAGCAACGTCATTTGGAAATTCTTCAGCAACAGTTACTTCAAGAACAGGCCATGTTATTGGTAACTTGTTCGCTAGTTGTCTGACTGGCAGTTTCACTGCTGCCTTAGTTCACTGTGTCATAATGCTTATGTTTAATAGCCAGCTGATCAGTCTATTGGGGGGTTAACATAATAGTCCAGTAGCTCAACAAAATAGCCTCAGCACACAATTGTCATTGAATTGTATGACAACAATTCAATGCTTTCTGTCACAAACTGGAAATGTAAGGGCAAACAGAATTAAATGAATGTCACTGCTTTAAATACAATCCTTTCTGTGGAAGAAAGCAAATCATTAAAATTGTAGGCTAATATATAATTAAACACCAGCCTTTCTCTCCTAGAAAACCTGGTTTGTCATTGTGATGTATGAGCAAAATTTTAAAGCACATTTTTCTGTTCTCCCCAAACTAGCAGTACTGTACTTTAGGTTTGTATGGATGGGTTATAATATGTTCATTTGGATTGTACAAGTCCCCTTCATAGGCATTCATTCCATTACATGCTACAAATTTGTCACCTTTACCCCCACCCCCACCTCCATCCACCTATTGCACTTAGCTACTTTCTCCCCAGCTCTTCTCTCTCCCTACCAGCGCGCCCCCCCCCCCCCATTTATCTCTCACCCTTCGAGGTTCCCAGCCTCATTCCTGATGAAGGGCTCTGGCCCGAAATGTCGATTCTCCTGCTCCTCAGATGCTGCCTGACCTGCTGTGCTTTTCCAGCAATACACTCGCGACTCTGATCTCCAGCACCGGCAGACCTCACTTTCTACCATTTCATTCATCACAGCCTGCCAATGTGAAAATGTCCTGTTTGTCCTGACTCTCTCTTTCATGTCTGGATTGACTGTTTAAGTTAATGTATTAGACCAGTTCCATGAACCCTTATCTTGTCTATTTAACTTGATTGTGGCACCTTATCAAATGCTTTTGATAATACGCCATCCACTGGTTCTGTTTTATCTATCCCTATAGCTATGTCCACAAAAATAAACTCTAATAAATTTGTCAAAGCAATGTTTCCCTTTCATAAAATGATGTTGACTATGGTCATGCTGTGATTTTCTAAGTGTATCTTTCTAAGTACATTTGATAAGGTACCTCACGGCAGGCTGGTACAAAAGGTTCATGAGTTCCATGGTTAGCTGGCTAGATGGACACAGAACTAGCTTGGTCATAGAAGACTGATAGTAATGGTGGAAGAGTGCTTTACAGGATATATAGTAAGGAGGAAAATGTAGGTGGGAATTGGTCAGATCTTAGTCTGAAGTTCCTTCAATAATTTTCCATTACTGATTTTGATAGCTTTTTGTTTCTCTAATTAGCCCCATGTCTAATTCTGTCTTCTGCTGTGAAGACTGACACAAAACATTTGTTTGATGTTTGTCTTTTTCCACATTTTGTGATGAGGCATACAGTGGTTCATAATTTTGTTACTTAAAATCAAAGCCTCTTGTTTAAAAAACACAACCTGTCAAAATGGGAATGCATGAAATTGAATATGATTTTCCTGAAGTAAAATTCCACCATTACTACATTAACTTGTTTTGTATATGGCACTGAGTTTCTTCTCACAAAATTTGAAACCATTGTTTGTTGGAAGTTTGTGAATTTTCTAATCCACAGCCAATTACTGATGTGAAATCTATAATGTTTGAGACTGTGCTTTTGGCTGACACTAAAAAGTTCTCTGTGAACCAGCTACACGTTCA
Source organism: Chiloscyllium punctatum (assembly GCF_047496795.1). Taxonomy (NCBI): domain Eukaryota; kingdom Metazoa; phylum Chordata; class Chondrichthyes; order Orectolobiformes; family Hemiscylliidae; genus Chiloscyllium; species Chiloscyllium punctatum. The sequence continues at coordinate 58,743,440 of NC_092747.1, read as the reverse complement.
CAACTGTTGTAAATTCATGGCTGTGGTGTAAATTATGCTTTAGGTGACTTTGAAGTATATAAGTTGCCTAATGAAGTGTTTTAGCCACTGTGAAAACTTAGTTACATGCTGTTTTTTATGGAATTTGTAAAACTATCATATTCCAAGCCACATTATAAATTAGAAACTGTAACTTAATACATGTACCATGTTCTTAAAGGAATACAAGTGGCGTGAAATGGAGGAACAGCGACAGGCTGAGAGATTGCAGCGTCAGTTACAGCAGGAGCAAGCTTACCTTCTATCTCTCCAGCACGATCACAGACAGCAAGAGAGGAATAAACCTTATCAGGCACCAGAGCCTAAATCTCTCTTTGAAGCAACAGATAGAAGTAGAGAGGTAAGAGGACAGATGTTCATCAGATGTTTGTCATAAAAGTAGGCTGAGAGAAAAATGTTCAAAAATTTTAGACATTGCAATTGACATTAACTTCAATTAAGCACCGTGACCTAACTGTTTTTTACTATTTGGCTGCCATTACTTTCCACTTTTATACTGAAAATAAGTTACAACTACAGGGTCCCTGACTCGTTAATGCCTGTACTTGTGAACGAGATCCTACTGTGTTGTTAATTTTAAGAATCAAACCTGCAAATGTCCACTCAAACTTAGAATCATAGAACCCCTACTGTATGGAAGCAGGCCATTCAGCCCAATGAATCCACACCGACCCTCCAAAGAGCATCGCACCCCCTTACCCTCTCCCTGTAACTCTGCATTTCCCATGGTTAACCCACTCAGCCTGCACATTGCTGGATGCTATGGGCAATTTAGCAAGGCCAATCCAACTCACCTACACACCTTTGGACTGTGGGAGGAAACTGGGGCACCCAGAGGAAATCCACGCAGACACGGGGAGAATGTGCAAACTCCACACAGACAGTTGCCTGAGGCTGGAATTGAACCCAGGTCCGTGGCACTGAGAGGCAGATGTGCTAACCACTGAGACATTGTGCCGCCCTTGTGAGGTGTACTGAACTGTACTGCATTCCAACTTCGATACAAATCGACTTAGGTTCTACTGCTGAGTACATTCCTATTTGTAACTTGAGTTCTGTCTGTATAGACTGTTTAGGAGAAATAAGGAAAGAAATATACCTTCTCACATGCTCTAATCAGGATGTTCCTAACTACACATTCCTATTCTCTAAAAGGAGTCAATTTAGGTAAAGGGGCAGTACAACGAGATCTAGGTGTTCTTGTACATCAGTCACTGAAAGCAAGCATGCAGGTACAGCAGGCAGTGAAGAAAGCTAATAGCATGCTGGCCTTCATAACAAGAGGAATTGAGTATAGAAGCAAAGAGGTCCTTCTGCAGCTGTACAGGGCCCTGGTGAGACTGCACCTGGAATATCGTGCGCAGTTTTGGTCTCCAAATTTGAGAAAAAACATTCTGGCTATTGAGGGAGTGCAGCGTAGGTTCACGAGGTCAATTCCTGGAATGGCGGTACTATCTTATGCTGAAAGATTGGAGCGACTGGGCTTGTATACACTTGAGTTTAGAAGGCTGAGAGGGGATCTGATTGAGACGTATAAGATTATTAAAGGATTGGACACTCTGGAGGCAGGAAGCATGTTTCCGCTGATGGTTGATTCCTGAACCAGAGGACACAGTTTAAAAATAAGGGGTAGGCCACTTAGGACAGAGTTGAGGAGAAACTTCTTCACCCAGAGAGTGGTGGGTGTGTGGAATGCTCTGCCCCAGAAGGCTGTGGAGGCCAAGTCTCTGGATACTTTCAAGAAAGAGTTGGATAGAGCTCTTAAGGATAGTGGGATCAAGGGTTATGGGGATAAGGCAGGAACAGGATACTGATTGAGGATGATCAGCCATGATCATAATGAATGCTGGCTCGAAGGGCAGAATGGCCTACTCCTGCACCTATTGTCTATTGAACTATCTGTGAAAGAAATTTATATGCTGAAACTTGCTCTAATGGAACAAAAGTTGTATTGAGATTAAGTTCTAGATGAAAGGTGATTCATTGTTTTGAAAGTAGATAATTCTTCAAAATGATTGATCAGATTTATCTGTATGTACATGAATTATTAGCACCCCACTTCCAATTCCACCTTAAGCATCTATCTCTTTTACTTCTTACCATTCGAAAATTGTCAGTCAAATTTGGGTATTGGAGCTACATTTTTCAGCACCCAATTGGCCTTGGAAAGCAGAGTCTTAAAATAAAGTGGCTGGCCTTCTTGCTTGACCCAAACTGACTCCCATGTTATGGTGGAGGTCTCACTGCTATTTAATGAGGTGGTGTAGCCCAGCAGCTTTGGCAATGTGAGCTGCTATCGGGTGAGAAAGTGGAGGTATTACCCTCGGGGGAATCTCCTGTGTTCCAAGGAAACGCACACCTAAGTCAGAGGGTGACAGTAAAGTCTCCCAACTTTACCCTCACCCTCTGACTTCTATAAACTGGCCCCACCATCACACTGGAGTCTCCTGAACACGTTTGTCCAAAATATTAGAGTGGTCACTGAGCATGGGCTCTGACTTTCCTTCCTTGGGGACTGGCTGTAGTCTCTGCAGTGGCAGTCTCGATCTTGATGCTTCTGGGACTACAGAGCTACTTGTCAGGCTGGCAATTCATGAAGATAAGACGTTTGCCCAGCTGAGGTTGGATATTCAACTCTAAAGCAATAAAGGCCGTCCCTAGCTTATTGTCACTGCTGACTTGAGTTGGCCGACTGGATACTAATTTTCCTGCTGCTTTGTGACGACATTTCTGGCTTAGTTGACAGCAGTCTTTTATCTCTGAGAGTCGGAAGATTGTTGGTTCAAGTCTTAATCCGAAGACATGAATGCGCAAGTATAGATTGAAGCTCCAGTGTTATGTGCCAGAGATGTTGAAATGTGATGTTGAACTTGAGGCCTTCTCTGTCCTCTCTGGACATAAGAGAGCCAATATACTACCTGAAGATGAGCATCAGAATTATCCTAGCATCATAGCCAATACTTATCCCTCAATTTGTATGACAAAAACAGGTGATTGTATTTTTGTCACATTGTATTTGTGGGAGCAGCTCCTGATTCCTCCATTGCAACAGTGATTACACTTCAAAAAAGTACTTAACCTTAAAATTCTTGGTATGTAATTTTCAGAAGTCATGAAAGGAGCTTCATAAATACAAGGACATTGGTTAGGGCACTGTTGGAATATTGCATGCAGTTCTGGTCTCCTTCCTATCGGAAAGATGTTGTGAAACGTAAAAGGGTTCAGAAAAGATTTACAAGCATATTGCCAGGGTTGGAGGATCTGAGCTACAGGGAGAGGCTGAACAGGCTGGGCTTTTGAGGGGTGACCTTATAGAGGTTTTCCAAAATTATAAGGGGCATGGATAGGATAAATAGACAAGTCTATTCCCTAGGGTCGGGGAGTCCAGAACTAGAGGGCATAGGTTTAGGCTGAGAGGGGAAAGATGTAAAAGAGACCTAAGTGGCAACTTTTTCACACAGAGGGTGGTACGTGCATGGAATGACCTGCCAGAGGAAGTGGTGGAGGCTGGTACAATTCCAACATTTTTAAAAGGCCTTTGGATGGCTTTATGAGTAGGAAGGATCTGGAGGGATATGGGCCGGGTGCTGGCAGGTGGGACTAGATTAGGTTGGAATAGCTAGTTGGCATGGACGAGTTGGACAGACGGGTCTGTTTCCATGCTATACGTCTGTATGACTTTATAAGTGTTTTTATTAATATATAGTTAATCAAGCAGCAGTTATATAAAACCTTTCTAGGGTTTTCCTCACTAGAAATTGAGAGTCATAAATCCAAATACACGATAATCACAGCTCTCTGTTCTCTGTGTAATGCCAGGATAAGCTACTGGATATTGGCAAGAAACCAGGCTCTTCATTTTTTTTTTAATTTGTTCCCCTCTTTCTGTCAAAATTGTTGAAACTAGTTGGAAGCACCACTGCCAATTGCTCGGCTGAACTTATTGCAACAGACGAGGCATTGGACTGACCAGTTTGACTTCATGTAAAGATTTTCTCTGTTCGTGTTTTTTTGTTTGCCTGTGTCTTCCTGCCCTCCTGTCGTTTCATAAAAATACATCTTGATTCTGGTGGGTCTTCACAGCCAGTTGTACTAAGGCAAATTACATTGTACTTCTAGGTAGAGAAGGTGCTGTGGAAGAAACTTGACTAAATATTTTACAGAATGTTGCAGATTGTACGCATTCAGACATGGGTTGTTGAAGTTGGAAAGCGTACTTGTTTACGGTGGTGATAGAGTTCTGGTCACGCAGGATTCTTTGCTCTGAATGGTGTTGAGTTTCTTGAGTGTTGAAAGTGTGGTCATCCAGGCAAATGGACAGTACTGCATCATATAGCTGACTGGTACCTTGGAGATGGTGGAAGGACTTTAGTTAGGCAGGAATAAAGTCACTCATCACAGATATTCCAGCCTTGAGTGCAGTTGTAACCGGAATATTAACGTGGTTGTGCCCGTTCACTTCGGTACCAGTGAAGTAGTTTGTGCACCTTTAGAGTATATGGCATCAGTCACCAGTTATTCTATTTCATTTGAAATGTTCTCACTGATATACAGTGGAAACCCGATTTCTGAACATGATGGGCAGGCAGTATTTCGTTCAGATAATCAGTTATTCGGAAAATCGATTTAAATTCCTTTCCTCTGGGTCTCGCAGTTTTTAAAGTCTGCTCCCCATTCCGGAGGCTGCAGCAGCACAGGTGCACGAGGCCCCACCCCCGATGCTGCCCCCAACCTGGTCCCACCCCTGCACCCAATCCAGTTAAACCCGGTCCCAACCCAGACCAACCCCGCCCCTCCCCCACCCCAAATCTGGTCCAAACCCGTCCCTACCCTTACCCACCCCCAAACCTGGTCCAAACCTGCCCCCGCCCCCGCTCCCACCCGGTTAAACTCTACCCCCGCCCCTCTACCCGGTCCGAACAGCCCCACACACAACTTTTTAACTGCAAATTTTTGACAGGTTCCATGTTGGCCCTGCACAGGACAATGTTGGAGAGACTATTCCTAGCGGTTGGGGTGGGGGTTAGGGTTCACCCCTCTGTAGAACTCCAGGGAGATGTGGGGGGAGAGAGAGGGCGGGCAGTCAGTTATTTGTAGATGGTTCCTGTTTAATCACTGTAAACAAAAGATGTGATCACTGTTAAAAACATGTCTTTGTAATGTTTCTATCGGGATCTTGGGATCTTGTGATCTCCTTCGGATGATCCGATTTTCGGATAATTGGTATTCGGATAATCGAGGTTCCCCTGTGTCCTATGTATTCTGGAACATTTCAAACCCTATCAGTACTTAACTAAAAGAACAATGGGGGTAAGCACAGTGGCTCAATGGTTAGCACTGTGCCTCACAGCGCTAGGGATCCAGGTTCCATTCCACCCTTGTTCGACTGTCTGTGTGATGTCTGTGCGATGTCTGTGCATTCTCCCCATGTCTGCATGGTTTCCTCCAGGTGCTCTGGTTTCCTCTCACAGGTTAGGTAAATTGGTCTTGCTAAATTGCTCATAGTGTGCAGGGATGTGCAAGCTAGTTGGATTAGCCATGGGAAGTGCAGGGATAGGGGTAGGGGATGCGTATGGGTGGGATGCTGTTCAATGGGTTGCATGGCCTGCTTTCACACTGTTGGTATTCTCTTATATGATTCGATAATAATTAATATTGGTGTTTAAAATGAGTTAAAGCTCAAAGTAACCATACCAATCTAACCTACATGGGTTTGTTGCATATTTTAGTCATAAAACTAAACAAATTTAAAACATAGCTGCGTCTTTTACCTCAAAGTAATTCTTATTTGTTAGCCTATGTTTGGATTAGCTTGGGTCACAAAGAAAGTAATAAAACCGTAGGTTTGGCCTAAACTTTGGCTGTTCTTCCTTATAGAACATATTTAATCAGAATCAAACAGAATATAATTTAATTCCTCACTTGCTTAATTAAATCAATCATATTGAAATATAACCCAATCCTGCAGTATTTTATTGCCAAGTCAAGTGGTGAGTCTGTTATTTGACATCACTTGATGAATGTGATGGATCCTTTCATCACTTTTTTTAACTTTCTAAAAGCCCAATAGCTAGCTAAATTAGATTTGTCCAGTTTTTTGCTTGGGCATGTCTTATGCATGCAATCTTCCACACATTTGCTTAGATTCCCATATCATTATGGTCCTGAAGGTGAGCAACTTGTGTGTTCAGGTCTTCATTATGGCAGCCAACCAGCTGTCAGTGTCTGTGAACTTTTATCACGTCCAGCGTATGTATTACTTAATGTAACAATGACTAACCCTCATCAACCGAACATTGATATCTAGGGCAGGGATTTCAGGAACATAGTGAGATTACGCACTGAAACTCGAGATGTGAAAGAAGGTGATGTCGGACTTGTGCAAGACACTTATTGGACATCAGTGGAATATTCCGTAAAGGACATTAGTTATTGCAATTTTGGCAAATGTAACTCCTCAACTTTTTTTAAAAAAAAAGTTAAGCAGAAAATTCTAGACCATTTAGTCTAATATCATTAGTGGGGAAGATGCTAAAGATATAAAAGACATGATAACAAAACACTTGGAAAGCAAGAGAAAGATTGCTGGATATTTAGATTTTAAACATTCCAAAGTATATGGAGAAAAAGTGGGAATATGGCATTGAAACACATGATCAATCATGATCTCATTGGAGGATAGATCTAATGGACCTTTCTTGCAATGTTGTCCAAGGGTCCTATATCCAAGGGTACTATATGGTATGGAGACCAAAACACACTACACTGGTATGGTCTAATCAAAGTTCTACTTATTGGTAACAAGAGTTATATAACTCTAATAATGCAACCCCCTGCCTCCGCTCCTTAAATAAAAGCTGACGTGTCATTTGTTTTCCTAGTTACTTGCTGCACCTGCAGATGAACTTCAATTTGTGTTCAAGGGTACACGTGACCTTCTGAATCCCAGCATTTACAAATGCCTCTCACTTCTTCTGGGAGAAAGAAATAAAATCTGCTTTTCCATTTTCCAACACAAAATGGTTGATTTCACACTTTGCATTTTACTCCAGCTGCTGCCATCTCGTCCAGTCACTTCACCCATTTATATCACTTTGCAGATTCAGCTGTCTATGCCTAACAGCTTATTTTACCCTTTTGTGGTCACTTAACTCAAATTACACTTTGGACCTTTCAATGTGTGTGATGAAGCAGCATTTGTGATAAGTATGTTAAGCCTCCAGGGAATTTATGCATGCTTAATAATCTATCTTGTGATATTTCTATTTTATCAGAACAATTTCTCTGGGAATGCGTGTACTAAATTTTAATCTTGTATCCAGGTTGATGACAGGTTCAAGAAGAGTAACCAGGGTTCACCTCAAACACAATCAAAACAGAATAGTAAAATTTTGGAGCCTCCAGTGCCTTCTAGATCAGAATCATTTTCTAATGGAAGTTCTGAATCCAATCCAGCTGCAGTGCAAAGGCCCGTGGAGTCACAGGTACAGATCAAGAGCAGTATGTACATTAAGATGTTTGACACACTGCTGCCTGAGGGTAATCATTTGTACACATTAGGCAGGTGATTTATTTTTAAATGATTGGCATCGCGTTTCTAAAACATTCATTCCTCCACTTGCGATGCTCAGCATCGGCCGTGTGCATCATTTATAAGATTTACTGCAGGTATTCACCCAATCTCCTTTGTCAGAACTATCCAAACCCATCTCCACCACCGTCTGGAAAGGCAGGGGCAGCAGATGCATGAAACTACCACCACTTAAAAGTTCCCCTCAAAGTCACTTATCATTCTGACTTGGGAATATTTCGATGCATCCTCAGTGTTGTTGTGTCAAAATCTTGGGACTCCATCCCTTGTGGCATTGTGGGGATATCAGCTGCACGTGGCCTGCAGCAGCTCACAAGGTAACTCACTTCTACCTTCTCACGGGCAATTAGAAGTAGGCAACAAATGCTGGCAACATTTCTGTGAATGAATAAAAGAATTGTGTAGGCTGATGGCAGCTTCTGGAGGTTGCTGCTGGTCCTGGCCTTGGTCATGTGTCTGTTCCTCCTCCATTTCTGTATTTTTAAACAAAAATTACTCCCAAAGGTCATTTGTGGAATTCCCTGATCATTTGTTCTAAGTTTATTTGTTCAAATAATGCTACCTACTGATTAAAATTAGCCTGGACGTTGGACAGTTAATGACTTCTGATGTTCCACTTCATTTAAGTACCTGAAAACCATTTTACATCACATTTTACTTTGAGCAGATTTTATGCCAATCACATTTAAAAATAGATCATTCTTCGAACAGCATATTGTATCTGTAATGCTGCATGTGAAATGATTTCTCAAAATGTAATGGAAAATATGCTGGATTCTGGGACATAACAGAAAGTCTGAAGGTGCCTGTAAGAGTAAGGATTGGATAGAAGGATATATGTGTTGATTGTCAAAGAGTTATAAATTATCGTTCCTAACAAACTTTCTGGTGCCTGATTCAGTAGCTCTTATGGAGTCAGAATTTCACAATGTTATAGAGTTGTCACAGTTTAATTATGAATTCTGTATTATAGTTTCTAGCTTTGTTAATGTCTAAAAACATAATGTGAATTTCATCCTTTTAATGTCTTATTGACTTAAGTACAGCACTTAACAGCAAATGCAACTGAATTAATTTCCCGTTAGAGTAGTAGTATCATAGTATGAGGGATTGAGGAGATTGTTCACACCAATTCCATAAGGTCAAACAGAAGTCATAGTAGATTCACAAAAATGATGATCATTTGTTTGCAGTGGATTTGAATGTCAGAATAGTTTTGAGCTGAACTCTTGGTGCTGAAATATTTTAAGTAAACAATTGTCCATCTCCTATTATTCCAGAATTTACTTGAGCCAACATCATTCAAAATAAATTTTCTTAACTGCTGTGGGCGGCATGGTGGTAACAGTGGTTAGCATTGCTGCCTCACAGCGCCAGAGACCCGGGTTCAATTCCCATCTCGGGCAAATGTCTGTGTGGAGTTTGCACATTCTCCCCGTGTCTGCGTGGGTTTCCTCCCACAGACACAAAAATGTGCAGGTTAGGTGAATTGACCATGCTAAATTGCCTGTAGTGTTAAGTGAAGGGGTAAATGTAGGGGAATGGGTCTGGGTGGGTTGCTGTTCGGAGGGTTGGTGTGGACTCGTTGGGCCGAAGGGCCTGTTTCCACACTGTAAGTAATCTAATCTAATCAAACTTTGAAATCATTGAAAACTTATTGGAGATTAGTCTACTATGGTGTTGATAAAAATGGTTGGAAATGATTTGTTTCCAGTTAAGTCAGAATAATTATTTAAAAATATAAAATATTTTCCTTTTAGTATCTCTGGCATCTGTTGCAGAGAAATTAATGTGGATTATTTTGAAGATTGCTTGTGTTAATTTTGAATAATATGACAGATCTAGTATAGTCTCCTCTGGCATCCTGATTGCAATTTTTTGCAGTTTTATGTCCTACACAGTTCATTTAAGAACTGTATTTTTAACAGGTTATTTTTCTTCTTTAATTTTAACACCATCAATTCTTACACCATCAATTCTTACATCATTTCATCATCATTTTCATCTGGGTGTTTGGAATCATTTCCGTAAATATTAAAGGTAAATGTTATTTGATTTACCAGTATGGCTATAATATTGATATTTCTGTTGCTTTAAGGTTCCAATGAGAGCAACACCTCGATCTCCTGTATTGTCGCGTCGGGATTCTCCATTGCAAAGCAGTGGTCAACCAAGTGTTCAAACTGGTCCAAAAAGCTCCACAAGGTATGGATCTTTACTGTGTTTAATAGTTTAAAACAGGAGCATATTCATAAAGAAAAACTACCCACAAACAGCAGACATTTATAAAACATGACTGCACTGTTATTACTTCTTAGGACATGCGGAACTCAGTCACAGACTATGTTGTAACTAGCTTCCACTTCTTTCTCTAAAGAGGAAAATGAGTTGGCTCTAAACTAATTGCCTTTTTGTTCTGTTAATTCCTTGTAAGTTTTATTAACAGCTGATGAAGGAAACGATTTGTGAATTCATTAAGTCACAACCATGCCAATTTCAAACTGTACAGAGACCCAAGAAAGGGAAATGTGCAAAATAAAATTAACATAGCGAAGCAGAGCAGTAATGTTCACAAATAGGTAGAATGCCATTGTCTTTAATTTCCTTCCCAATAAATTGTTGCAATAAATTGCTCATTGCTGATATTCACTAGAGTTTGCCACTGGAGAAAATCTGTAGGAAATAGTAATTATAACTTTTGAGCAAAATGAAACATGCAAAAAAGATGTCAACTGATAGATGCTGTAACTAGTCGTCTGTCTGCCCTCTGCTGGGCAGTACACATCATGACTCCTGGTAACCATCACAATGTACTAGTTTCAGATGGCACATTGATCACCCACAAGAGAGAGTTAAGGAGCGGAGACATTTGCAAGAAAAGTTGTGACTATGAATATTTAAAAATAAATTAATTTTGTTTTGGCTTTCCCAATCTTAAGAAATACTATGTATTAAGGAATATGTGAATATTTGCATTTCAGTATGTAGGGGAAGATGTGTAAGAGTACTTCTGGCATTTTCTGGTTTTATTTCAGAATTTCAGCATTTGATGTATCATTAAATACTGCATTTAGAGTCTCATTCGCTGAGAGTGAATTGGTATAGATGGTTCAGTATCAGCAGGTTTGATTATACCAGCTGTCTGGGAATCTTAGCTGTTGTTAAAGAATGAATTGATTAAATATTTGAGTTTCTAGTACGCAATTTTTCCTTCATTTATTGTGTGCTCTTAATGACCTAATGGTTGTATTCTAAAACTATGACTGCTTTATATTGATTTAATCTGTGAATTTTATGTTGCGCAGGCCACCTGTGAAGAGCTGAAGCTTTTTATTTAAATACATTTCTTCTGTAGCAATGTAGAGCCCAGGCTGTTGTGGGAGAGGGTGGAGAAACTCGTACCAAGACCAGGCAGTGGCAGTTCCTCAGGCTCTAGCAACTCTGGCTCACAGCCAGGATCTCATCCTGGCTCTCAAACTGGATCTGGTGAACGCTACAGGCTACGATGTGAGATTTTCCTTTCTGAATTATTTAAGTGCATTGTACACTGCTTTGCTCTTTGCTTCCTTGAAGAGCAGATTCCCTTGGTCATATTGGCTTTAAAGAAGAGGATGAAAAGTTCACCAAGTGAATGTAGTTATGGCTTTCAGATGGTTGGTTTTAGTTACACTTTTTACATTAAAGAATAAACCTGTAGACATGCATTGCTGGTTACCGTAATGTTAGAGACTCTAACATTTAATACTTGCATGCAAAGGAAATTAGTTCTCTTTCAGTAGTAATCACTCTTATAAACAATTGTTTATTGTTAATATTTTTGTCAACACTGTAATTGCATTCAGTTTAAGCCACTATGTCAGGCTGTGAAATAAATATGTACAAGTACTGCAAAAGTACTTAAAAATCAGCAAACGTTTAACTGCATATCATGATATTGACGTGGCTGAGATTCAAATTTGTAAATCTGTGTGGAAAAGCACAGCTAGTCAGGCAGCATCTGATGAGCAGGAGAGTCAATGTTTTGAGCATAAGCTCTTCTTCGGGAATACCTGACCGGCTGTGCTTTTCCAGCGCCATACTTTTTGACTGTGGTCTCCAGCATCTGCATTCCTCACTTTTTCACTTAGATTTTTGAACTAACTATTTTATTTACAGCGTCATCAAAGTCTGAGGGTTCACCATCCCAACGCCATGATAATCTTAACAAGAAACCAGAGGAGAAAAAGGACTTCAGGCCAAGTAGACCAGCTGTAAGCTTTTAAAGCTCACTTACTTGTAAATTCTTATATCACATTTTCCAAACTGCAGTCCGTATAAACTTTCTTGAACAAACTTCATACAAATTAAATTTTGAATTAAATTTACATTTATGACACATCTAGTTCTTTGAATTCAAATTTATGGATTTGCATGTTCCCAATTTGATATTGAAAGACATTTTATGAAATTATTTATCACAAGTATTATTGTAGCAAATATATTTCCTCTTTTTAGAAACAAAGTAATATGGTAGAAGTTTATGTTTGTTTATGGTGGTTTTTCTTCTCTTTCTCCTCCCCTTGAACCCTGTTGATTTGACCAATCACATGACCACTCACATGGGTTGCTGAATATTGTAGGGGGATGTGGTAAGATATGCCATTTTAGCAGTCTTCCTCATGTTTGCTTGCACTTTTAGTTGCACAGATTGATTTACTATATATACTCATGTATAGGTCAATCTCGTATAAGTTGACCCTTTATTTTGGCCAAAAAATCTTGTATTTTCCATACATCTTGTGTATAAGTTGACCCTACTATATCACACTAAATCGTATTCATTCATTCACACCGGTAGCTCTATTCATCACTCTTTGTTACTATATCGCAACTCTATTCATTCGTTCTAAACTCTGCTTATCACACTTGGGTTTACTATAGCACATTTTGATTCATTCAGACTGGTACTAAGTCTGTCGGTACTTATCATGCTTTGTTAATGAGACATCCAAAAGTTAATATCGTTAAAAAGTTAATTATTTTAATTGTGTCACTAAATCTGAATAAAAGCGTGATATTTTAGCTACATACCGGTATATCTTTAATTCTTTGACAAATGTGTTAATTTTGCTGAGGTTCATAACATATGAGTGAATGGAGGGAAACAGAAGAATTTGGCAGGAAAGTTCAAGACGTTTACACATTCAGAATTTAATAAATGTTTCATTTTAAGTATGCCATTATACCAGGCCATGATGATTTTTAACAGTGTGATTTTTCAGGATTTCAACGAATCTTTGACATGTTAAATTTCCATACCAGTCTCATGCTTTTATCTGGTAATTACTTTTACTGTAACTCATTGTGTTTTTCTTCTTTACCCGGGATTAGTTGTGTGATCAAATCAACTTTTGCTAATAATACGGTATTTTGAACTGCACATGAATTTCAGCCCCTCAAAACTTGTGCCCGTGTATTAGTCGACCCCCTAATTTCAGTTTTTAAAAACCATCTTTAAAATTTGACCTATACACGAGTATATGTGGTATTTGTTGAAAACTCCTGATGTGTATGCTTTTTTGGGGCTCCAGTCCATACTTTTAATAAACAATGTATTCTGAGTTTTTGGATCATTGTTAATGTGTGTATGTTGGTTTCTTATTCTGTTACATTTTAACTACATTAATTGCAATTTCAACAATTTTGAGTGCAAAACATTAGAGTTAATAAACTCTAAATTTAATAGCAAACATTTGATTCCTTTTTGAATATTTTTGTTGAGGATGACTATTTATCAAAGGCTGAAAATACCGAGATACAATTAATTTGTTTTATCATGAGATGTATGAAAAACAAATATTTTAATTGAATAAAATAAGTGTTTCGACTTGACCTCTATGATTTCATATTGTTTTAAACCAGCCATTTATGGCTGAAATTTTTGGAATGGCATAAAATGCAGCAAATGAATGAAGAAGCTGTGTCAAATCATGCTGACTTATGCATAATTTTGTTTTTGATGCTGATGGAAATAGGGTGGAATTATTGTAAGTCAAGACTGTATTTTTACAGATCATTGTTTTGGCACTTCTCATTTAAAAAAAAACTTGCATTGAAAAGTAAATCCTTTGACTTCCCTGGTGTCTCAAACTAACTTAGTTATAGTGGAATTTGCATCTGGTTGAATGCTGCAATTTGCAGTTTAACTATTTTATGAAATAATTTTGGCCACTTCTGTATCAATCTCAACTTAAGTCCAGTGCTATTGTCTATTTATTCCATCTATTCTTTTTACAAGGCTTTAACATCAGATCAAATTCCATGTATTTCTAAGATGCGTTTATACCTTTGCCTGCCTGAGTTCTTGCTTATGTTGCTTTCCTTCACCTATGCATTTCAGTTCCCAGGCTGGTTTATTGTTTACTTAATTTACAAGGAAATAGTAAACTGTCAGATCATGAAAGTATTTCCGGTCAATGAAAATATTTTACTTCAAGGATGTCTATATTATGTACAATAATAAAATTTGATCATGGCATGAAGTAAATTTTGCAGCTTTTTAGTGTTTCATAGCCTGTTGTTGAACATGTCATTGTATTTGATCAGTGTAAACACCGAACCTCAATAGTTGGCAAAATGACTTCATTTCTTAGTTTCAGGATCTTGCTGCTTTGGCTAAAGAGCTTCGAGCTGTGGATGATGTTCGACCTCCTCAAAAAGTTACAGATTATTCTTCATCAAGTGATGAATCAGGAACTACTGATGAAGAAGATGAAGATTTGGAACAAGAAGGGACAGATGAAACCGGACCTATGTCAGATGATGCTCGAGCAGTGTACGTAATTTTAGTTAATGGCAGTGATGGAAATAATTTATTTGTGACTCATTTCAAGAATTGGAAACGCTCGTAAGATAGAACTCAGCGGCGTTACTTTGAATATGTCTTAAGAGCTGTTTCTTTGCCAGTTTTTCTTTAAAATGGAAGCTTAGTTTGAATTATATCTTGACACCTTACAGCAGAGAAAGAGGTCACTCATGCCTTCGCTCAGGGTTGTTTTTTTTGAAAAAGTCACACTCTGGCCTTTTGGCACAGAAACACTAAATTAGTCCCTTTAGTAAATGTAACAAATGGTCATTCTTGTTAATTTAGAAATCTGGTGATTGTTTTGTATTTGCCTAGGTCTGTCTGATTGGTAAATTGCTGACTTTGAATACACTGATCAATGTTTCACTATTGTGATGACTCTGGGAATATTGGGTCTTCGTGTCCAGTGCACTAGCCCAGTGAGGTGTGTCACCATCCTCAACTAACCTCTACTTTATGATTCTTATCCAATTGCATCTCCACATTACTGCTGTTCTTTTAATCTCATTATCTTTATTTTGCTCACATCTGTTATGTAACATAATATGTAATATAATACATAGCACTTCGTTGCATACTTTTGGAAGTTCATGTGTGAAGCATCAATTACACCATTCAGCAATCCTCTCCAATATTTCATCTAAGAACTCAATGAAGTTAGTAAAACACAATTTGGTTTTAACAGATCCTTGCTGACTTTCACAGGCTATACCTTTTCAAATGTCAATGAATATTTTCCTGAATTGTTACAGATGCTTTCCCAATATTAGTGCTTGGCTAACTGTATTTGCCAGGATTTTCCTCCGCCTTTTCCTGTTTCAACATTTCTATAATTTGCAAATGCCGTCTCCCCTGTCCTCTTGTACCGCCTACACATTTATGGAATTTTGGAAGATTTTAACCAATGCCTCTACAATTTTAATCTTCCTTTCGTTTTTATGTTGGATGTATCCTAGCAAATGGGGTGACATTATTTTTGAACTCCCAGTATCCCCAATGTTTCTGCTTTACTGCTACATTGTCAGCACTTTGCCTCATGAAAACTGATGCAAAGAAGTAACTCACTACTTCAGCGAATGTATCTAATCCACTGAAGATCTTTCCCTTGGACTCAAATTTCCTTTGACTGCCTTTTTAATGCAATGCACCTTTTTCATATTTGCTGACAATACAACATTGGTATGGTGTAATAAAATAAGTTAAAATATGAAGCCATTAAAATGGGTGCAGGTAATTTGCATTGTTGTTACACATGTCTTCAGTATGACTGACTATGAATGGCCTGAACTTCGAATTGGATTCTACAACTTCACAATTTACCTGAATTTCCAAAATGTTCTCAATTACATACTGTATGTGTCTGCATTTTTTCTATCAGATCTTCAAAACTGAGCAATGGTGAAACTGAATCAGTGAATACGATGATTGTTCATGATGATCTGGAGCTGCTGGCTGAAACGCCTGTTACTCCCTCTAAAGATGGCACTTTAATTGTTCGACAGGTACCGTATTTCAGACAAAGATCTGCCTTTTGACTATTAACTCTTACTGAGCAGTATGTTTTCTGCTATTTTTCATGTTAATGCCTTAGCAATTGATATAAATGTATCAGTTCTTCAGTCTAGATTTCCTTTTTTATTTAGCACAAAAGATATTCTCATTTTTTTCTATTTGCTGCAGTTGTCTTGCATGTGTTACTATGTCCATCTTGGAAGTTAAAACCTTGAGTTTAGATGGACAGGAAGTGACTGCAGAGAAAAATGATAGATGCACAATGTTCATTTCTAAAGTCTGACACCAGTTCATGATGTTTTTAAATTAAACTAACCTGTCTGTAAGCCATCATTCATGTAAGTGTTTTACTCTAACTTCAGACATTTTTTTAAAAAACTAAAACCTCACATTTGCAGCTGTAGTCAGGTAATTCCATTTTTAACTCCATTAAGCAGCATTGCTACAAAAATGGAAACACCTACAGAGTGACATTTTGATTCTCCATACTACATTCTCTTTAAATTCCATGACATTAGTTATTACAAGCAATTTAAATTATTAATTACCCAACAGCACATCAAGTACATGCTGTAATGTTTGTCACTTTTGGAGTATTTTACTGCTTCAGATCAAATTAACATCTTACATTTCCATCTAAGAGAGCTTTAGAATTTAGGTAATGTGCAATATTTTTATTGAAACCACTGCTGAATTTGTAACTAGTCTTTGTTCTGCCTGGAGTAATGTGAAGTGCTTATCTATTGAAGTGGTTTTGTCAAATTATACCAAACTTACTTGTTAGAACTAGTTGTGCTGCGATAAAAGCTGAAAAATCCAACTTTGCATTAACTCTTCTGCCAATTAACTGTTAGGGTGATAGGTATTCAAGCAACTCTTCAGCAAGACAAGTATGCCTGTTTTTTCTACAGAGCGCAGGTGAATTAAAGCGTGCCAGCCACCATGAGAGTAATGGCTTTGCAACCCGCATTCACCTCTTGCCAGATCTCATACAGCAAAGCCATTCCTCCACCTCCCCAACCAGCCAGCAGTCTCCCATCATGCCCCCTCAGCTGCCCCAGGACGAGCTCACTACTAATGAGGTATGTTTGACACGATAGCCGGCTGCTGTTCTGGCATACCACTCCTGTAAACTAGTTAGTCACAACAGCACTCCAGTCAATCTCAATGCTTCTCATCTTTAACTTTTTCTGTGTGTCAGTTCTACACTGCTATTGTCTAAAACACTAAATCCTCTTACAGGGTAGAATGTTTTAATTCCAAAACTTGCCAGTTAATGAATATTATAAAGTTTGATTTGTAAAGTGAGAACAAAAATCTCAGTAGAATAGTCATTCACTATTGCCACTGAGTTAAGAAAGCTGACTAATCTGACTTTGAGTTTTGAATTGGACTTGAAATTCTAAATATATTTTTCTAAGGACATGGGCATGACATGTAACCAAACATAACTGTATTCAAGAAGTATTCTGTTCCAGCAGGTGATGTGATTGGCACTCATAGGCTTTATGAATGGCAATTTACCACTTGCTGCAGATTTCCAGTTAACTGTGATAGGAGAAAGTGAGGACTGCAGATGCTGGAGATCAGAGCTGAAAATGTGTTGCTGGAAAAGTGAAGCAGGTCAGGCAGCATCCAAGGAGCAGGTCCTGAAGAAGGGCTCATGCCCGAAACGTCGATTCTCCTGTTCCTTGGATGCTGCCTGACCTGCTGCGCTTTTCCAGCAACACATTTTCAGTTAACTGTGATACAATTGTGCAAGGAAATACTGAAGCTGATATAATGTGAAGTTATCCATATGTATGTCTAGATCTTAATGGAGAAAGTAAGCTACATTTTATTCAGCAGAATGACAATTAGTTACAATAAATAGAAATTTCTCACTCGTGCTCTCCTTCAGTTCATGACTTGATCCATCTATTATATAATTATAACTATAAAACATCCTAATATTCAAAAGGTATTGTACATGTCATTGGATCTGTGAATTAATGAAATCTGACCTTGTTACATAAAGGGAAAACACTCAAATCAACTTTTGCAATCAATAAACCTTGAGGAAATTGTTTTATTGAAAGTTTTAAGACCTTTTAAAAATGAAAGTCCCATACGTGAGCGAAAGGTTTAAAATAAGCCTTGACTGCTCCATGCATGCATCCCAAAATTACTCCATCCCTTTATTCCCTCTAACAGGTGAGGCAGAAATTTAAAAAAAAACTTGTCATTCTTGCTCTCACGCATGCCCTAGTTCTCCCCCCCCATCACCATCTCTCCTTTTTCCTCCCTCTCCCTGCCCCATCCTGTCCCCCTCTCTTCCCCACCTCATAAACTCCCTCCTCCCCCATTTCCTACATTGTCACCTTTCATGCTGTTTCACCATTTTCTCCTGTCCCATCTGTCACCCCATTCTTGCCCTCCTTTCTTTCTTCCTGTTCCCAACCCCTCTCTCCCTCTCCCTGTTTGCACCCCTGTCTCACTCTGTGTAACTGCCAACCCCTATCTCTGCCTCCCTGTCTCTTTCCTTCCAACTCTCCGCCTCCATCTGCTCCTTCTCTCTTTCTCTGTTTTGCCTGTTCCTCTCTCAGCTTGTCTGCCCATCCCTTGTTTTAACTCTGGGATGCGGCCCATCAGGATGCGGGAGCCTGTCAGCCCACAGCTCCAATACTTTGTTTAATACTACAACCCTACTATTAGTAATTTTCCTGTGTCTCGGCTCTCTTCCATTTCCTGATTCACAGCTATTGTGGAGTGTGCCAGTTGTTCGAGAATCCACCATTATATGACATAAATTATTCCTGTCTAACTTATTGATTTTCTTAGAAAAAAATTTAAATTAAACTACCTCTCAACTGCTGCAGTTCAGTGAAATGCATGCCTTCTCATAATTTATCCTTTAAATCCCTAATATAATTTCAGTAAATTTACAATGTGCACCGTTCAAAGTTATGTATATGGTTTGGTGCCATAACTAAATACAGTACTCGAGATGAGGACAGAATAGAACTGTATAATTGAAGTAAATCTTCCTCACTTTACAAAGACCAGCATTCCATTTGAGTTGATTTTCATATTTGTACCTATTCAGTAACCTTCAGTGATTTTTGTGCGCACACCCACAAAATCCTCTGCCCTCCTCAGTTGCTAGGTTCTTGCATTCAAGAAAATACTCAGATGTCAGTTTCTTAGGTGAATAACAGTAGGACTTTGTCACATGACTCCTGTCTGTCACCACTTGTGCAATATCTGCAGGTCCATTTGTAACTTTCTGTTTCTATTGAAAGAACTTAACCTTAATTGTCATCTGGAAATTTGGCTGCCCAAATCTCTTCATATTTCCAAGTTATTCATGTATTAGTTGAAAGGTTGAGACCCCAGTACAGATCACTCTGCAACGTAATGTGCCACATCTTGCTTTATGCAGTGGTTGACCCAATAATTTTATTGCAGTTTACTCCCTCAATTTTGCCAATAGTACTTAGTTTGGTTTCTTGTCGAGAACGTGGTGCTGGAAAAACATAGCAGATCAGGCAGCATCTGAGAAGCAGGAGAATTGACATTTCAGGCATAAGCCCTTCATCAGGAACTTATTGTGCACTAAAGGATTTGCAAGATTAATGAAAATTAAGGAACAATGTATTAAAATTCTTACAAATCCATTGATTTAGTACTTTCTAATATTGACTATTCAATTAGGATCGAACAATGCCATTTTTGGGTTGGAGATTCTGAGGAACAATTATTTAGAATATCAGAGTGATCAGGGATAAATTATTTTGCTTTGGGTTCCAATAAGACATAATTGCTCTCGAGTTGGTGTGTGCCTTTGTCAAACACCCTGCCCATTCCGCACTCAATTATCAAAAAAAGGAAAATGGCACTATGATACTTGGTGCTTATGAGAAAATGAAATCTCAAACTGTTATAACCACTAAGTTAATTTTGTATTAATATAATGGGTGGAGAGAAAGTGAACACTGTTTGCTTTACTAAGGAAAGTTTTCTTTGGCTGAAAAAAGATGACTAGGTAAGCATGCAGTGCTATTTCAATCACAATCTTCTGTATTCCATTTTAATCATTTTGGAGTAATCATCCTAGCATTTATAAGCATTAAACTGGCAAGTTTTATTTGCTTTTTGAAGTATCATTGTCATTTCATTTAATTTCACTAATATTCTCATTTCTTGTTTAACCACTTTTCATATGTCTTGTGCTTCTGCAATCAGACTTGGATGTTTTGGTTAGGGAAAAGCAATATTAACCCTTTGATCACTGCAGTCACATTTCTGCATCACAATTTAGTTGGTTAGACTTTTTGTTTCCCCCTGAAATTGCGGTGTATTATTTGGCTCAGCAGACATTGCTAAAATTCCAATTCCAAGATTCAATCAAAGGCAAGATCAAATTGACGGGAAGTTCTCATGTTGACTTTAAACACAGCCATAGACCACTTGGGCTGAATGCTTGTCTTGTTTTAAATCCTATCTATTAAATTGTTTCATTAAGTTTTGCTATTTTAACATGCAAACTTTTCTTCAGTGTACTTTTGGAAGTATACATATTTAATGAGAAAGACATTCAGTACTCAGAGGGTTAAATGTAATGAAATGTCATTCTCCAATTTTGCAAAAATAACCCATTTTTCTTAAGGATTTTATACATATACCATAAATGCATTTGTTTCACTTGATAAGTTCATATTCCCTGCTGGTTCACATAAACCGTCCTCACCTTTCCTCTCTCATCTCCTTAGCAACCCTTGCCATAAGGTGCTTCTGTTTCTCCCACCATCCACCATCTCTGGCCTGCATTTGCCCCTTCCCCTGCACTTTGTCATCCTTCCTTTTCTCTCTCTGACTCAACTGGAATCTCAACCTGCAGCTGCCCCATTGAACTCTTCTTGAATATGATTTTAATGCCATTTGTACGATAGTTCTGGGTTATTTTTGTGAAAATGGGGCAGTTCCTTTTACTGCAAAGTAGAATGTACCTGAAATTTCAACTTTGGAAGACTTGGCTTCATAATTCTGTTTTGTGTAAATTAAAGCTAAGGTAAAACTTATAATTAGAAATAGGTTTTGGTCCGAAGTATGTATAATGTTTAGTATGGAGGAATATCAAATTGAATTATGAGGGATCTGAACTTTCATGAGTACAATCCAGAGTGGTTTAGCAATATTGTTCTTATAAATATATACATCAATGCTGTTCCAGCATGTTGTTGGACTTGAATTCTAGTAAGATCTCTTTATAAGTTGCATCAGCTTTCATATGGTGAAACACATTGGAAAAATGAGCAATTTAACTTTTTAATTAGATCTTACAAGAAGAGGCAACTATTTTAAGACTGCAAAAATTTAACTTAGTATTTTAATTTGATGGTATCCAAGATACCCGTTAGAAAGTCACTGTTTACAGTAGTACCCCTCAAATGAGAAATTCAGAAAAGTGTGAATACATTGTTTTGATGCTAATTAGTTTAGTGTGCTGTAAGAAATATGTGTAATTGGGTAAACTTGGCAGCAGCTGCATGCACATAATCTAAACCAGATCTTTATTTTTACATATATATACAAAATAATCACTACATGGTTGCATGGAAAATTTTTAGTACTAAAATGTAATGTTTCTTGTAGCTTTCTCCTGTTTGCCAAATGTACCTTTTGGCATTTCTTAGTGATTATATGGTACACTCTATTGGTTCAATTAGTCTTCAAAGGACTTACTAATTTTATAGATTTTCATTTTATTACTTATGACATACAAACTTCTAAAATACAAAATGTCTTAAACACATTTCTGAACAATTGCGTTTAATTATGCTTGCAACTTTAATTGTGACAACTTTTGCAATTTGCATTGGAAATGAGGTGGAGCAGTGAATTTCATAAGGCATTCAACATTCTTCGTAATTAATATAAGGTGAAAAGCACTTGCCCTTTTCATTTACAGAGCTGTTTTAGTCCCTGCAATTATAGTCAGGTTTTAACCGATCGCTTTATTTGAAAGGTTTGATTTTAACATTATAAAACTAGTTAATATACAATCATGTATCCCCTTCAAAAATGAGCTTCCTTCCACTTGAGAACCTGTTGATGTAAAGTGTAAACTAATTTTACTTTGGAGACATTCAAATAAGCACAATTCTAAAATGCAGTTGCAATTTTTTCCTTATGCATAAACAGAGTGGTTGATAAATAAACAGCCAAAGAATGTGGTGCTGGAAACGCATAGCCAGTCAGGCAGCATCTGAGGAGCAGGAGAGTTGATGTTTTGAGCATTCGTTCTTCATCAGGAATGAGAGAGTGGCGCAAGGGGACTGAGAGATAAATGAGAGGGGGGTCGGGCTGGGGGGAAGGTAGCTGGGAATGCGATAGATAGGTGAAGGTGATAGGTTGGAGATGAGGGTGGAGCGGATAGGTGGGTAGGAAGATGGGCAGGTAGGACAGTTCAAGAAGGCAGTGCCGAGTTGGAGGGTTGGATCTGTAATAAGGTTGGGGGTGGGGCGGGGGTGTGGAGGGGTGGAGGGGAAGTGGGGCAACTGGTGAAATCTACATTGATTCTGTGTGGTTGGAGGGTCCCAAAGTGGAAGATGAGACGTTCTTCCTCCAGGCATTGGGTGGCTAGGGTTTGGCGGTGGAGGAGCCCCAGGACTTGCATATCTTTGGCGGAGTGGGAGGGGAACTTAGTGTTTGGTCACAGGGTGGTGGGGTTGTTTAGTTTGTGTGTCCCAGAGATGTTCTCTGAAACGTTCCACAAGTTGGCGTCCTGTCTCCCCAATGTAGAGGAGACCACACCGAGAGCAATGGACTCAGGAGATGATGTATGTGGAAGGATCCTTTGGGGCCTTGCACGCAGGGGTGGGGGGGTGCTTTTCCAGCACCACACTCTTCAACTCTGATCTCCAGCATCTGCAGTCCTCATGTTTTCCCAAATAAACAGCCAAGCAAATATTAAAATATTTATCAAATCTGCAAATGTCAATAAGATCCTTCACATATGCAAAATTATGGGGATACTAGAAAAGTTCAGCATGTCGACAGCTTCTGTGGAGAGCAAGAGAGAAAAGCAGAGTTAGCGTTACATATCTACAAGCCATCATCAGAACTGGGAAAAATTAGGACTGTATTAGATTTTGGACAAATGAAGATGGGGATGAGATGAATAACAAAAAAGAAGCTCTGTGATGAAATGGAGAGAGGAAGAAATTAAATGAGAAAAAGTTTAATTGTGCAAGGTCAAAGGGAGTTGTTGTGAGAAAAATATAGAAATGAAAGATCTATCTCGAGGGGATACGAATGGCAGAATCCTGAATTAGTATTGTCCAAGAGTATTGGAAAAGGGGACGAGAGATAAAAATGAAGGGAAAAAATTGGGGGGGAGAAAAACAAACAATGGGGACAGACATTATAACAGATAATTGTGGAACTTCATGATGAGTCCAGAAGGTTTTCAAGTGTTTGGTAGAAAGATTAGGTGCTCTTCAAGCTTATGTTGAGTTTCATTAGAACACCGGACATAGGTAAGACACAAACATCAGCATGCGTGTTAAGTGGCAACTTAAAATAACAGGCATCATTGGGCCCAGGTTCACACTTGTAGACTGAAAAAGAAGACTTGGAACAGAGTTTCAACAAAGTAGTCATGCAGTCTTCATTTAAGCTGTCCAGTGTAGAGTAGACCAATTTATGGGCAGTAACTATAATATGTTAATTTTTTTAAAAAAAACAGAAGAAAACCATTGCTTCATCCCAAATGTGAGGCTTTCATGTAAACAGCACAGGTGAGGTTACCATTTGTGGCCCACTCTTTCTTGCTGCTGACTGGTTAGCTGAGATGATAGAGCAAGGTGCTAATAACATCAAGGTCGTTGGTTTAATCCCCATACTTTCGAAAAAACATGAAGAAGAACAACTTAGCATTATGCTGAGTTCAGTGATTCAGGTGGGTGAGTAAGAGAATGAAGCTGATGGTTTTACGAAGGTCAGATTTTTCCAGGTTGGTCCTTTCTCCTCAACTGCACGTTCCTCTCTACCTTGTTTGACAAGGTACGTCAAGTTTTTCTGTTCTATTTCATATACTTGTGCACTCAGCCATTTCCCCCCAGATCAGTGATAAGGTGTATCATCGATCCCACGAGCCTTCATGTTTGACAGATCAGTCTGCCTTGATGCCATCTCTGGAATGATCCCATCACCAAATACAATTTCGGCTCACTTCCCTCTCCTCATTACCTCTACAATCCCCTTGTTCAGTCTGCAATCAATCCCAACCCTCCTTTCCTTCTTAGAATGTAAGTAGTTATCTAGAAAATGCAAATCTTGCCCTTTTATGTCTTTCCCCTTTCATGGTTTAAGAAGCAAAATACACTTTTCAGATGAAATGGTGATTTCCCTGTTATTTTTCAATTTACTATACTGTATTCACCATTACTGTCTAATATTTACATTGGGCAGACCAAACTTAAACTGGGTGACCACTTCTCTCACTCCTCAACTGAGTATCCCACTCTCACCTATTGCTTGGCCTGATGCAGTGCACTGGCACAAGTTTGAGGAAAGGCACTTCTTTTGTCTTCTTGCTTTACAATATCTAGAATAATCATTGATTTCAACAATTTTAGATAGTAACCTCTGCCCCCATTTTGTTTTATTTCACATTTTTAAACTTTATTTCCATCTGCTTTACTTTCAGTTATTTATGATCCTGCTGTTCATATCACCTCTTGGCATATCTTCTGTTCATTAATTTGTTTCATTACCACAATTATATTTGGATCATTCACCCTTATGTCATTTAATCATCTCTCTTTCATATCCTTTTGCTGGCATTACCTTCCCTGCTTTTGCTTGCTCAAAACCTAATGCACTTCTAACTCTGACCAATTCTGATGTAAAATCATGGACCTAAAATATGAACTGTTTCTTTCTCCACATATGCTGCTATATCATGTTTCTTTCAGTGTCTAAATAGCCGGTCTTATTGAAATTGTGCATTGTTAAAATGTTCAGTTACCCAAAACTGACACTGAAACCAATAACTGGGTGACACAGGTTTACATTTGGAAATAAGTCAATGTTTGATCAAATTTATCAAGTCTAAATTATGTTAAGCTATTTACTCTAGAAGGATTGGTGTGTTTCTTTGGATTATTAAATATGCTGGTCAGAGTTTTGTTTACACCTTATCTGCAACATTTTATATATTTATAATATGCAACTTAAGTTTGAAGTTAGCACAATTTTAGGTTAAAGTATGTTTTCTGTGCAAAATTCACAGTTTGCTTCTTCATTTATATGCTAAGTTAAAGAGTGTAACAATCCATTTGGCGCTGGTTTGTGTGATAGGCTCATGTCAATTAACTCATGACATTAGAAAGTTATAGAATTGTGATAAGTTAGTGCAAAATTAGCTTTTAAAAGTAGATTTGTTCATGTGAATGCTTGCTGTTATATATGTAAAATGATTAAATTCAGAAACGTGCAATTTCAAATAACAGTGGATCTCTCTCAAGTGTATTCTGCCTTGTCTTTTGCATTTTCTAATTTTAATTCACTTTAATTGAATTTTCCTATTATAGACCCCATCAGCAGGAAATACACTCCAGAAACACAAATCATCATCTTCATTCACACCATTTATAGATCCCCGATTATTGCAAATATCCCCATCTAGTGGAACCACGATATCTTCAATGGGTAAGTGATAAAATACAGTGCATTTGTCATGATATAAAAGATTATGGTGACTGTAATTCACTTTGTAAAGGAAATGCAATTGGAAGGATCTGCTGCAATATTCATCTTAAAATTTTGGATATATGTTCCCATTGTTCTCAAGTGGGTTTGGACACGTGAAAGATATTGTAACAAGTCTTGGATTTATTAATATGAATTAGACAGAGTGAAAAAGGCACAGACATTACCTTTAAACTGTTCTAATGAAAAGGGTGGACAGTGGACCAAATGGATATCTCTTATGCTGTGATTGACCACCTTTCAATTCAATGTCTAAAAAAAAAACAAAACCAACGAACTGCAGATGTTGGAAATCAGAAACAGAAACAAAAATTGCTGGAAAATCTCTAAGTCTGGCAACATCTGTGGAATGAAAGCAGAGTTAACGTTTGGGCCCAGTGACCCTCACTTCTGAAGAAGGGTGTGCTTGTGCACAGCTGCAACAGGGATCTGTAATCTGTGCCCTTTGCAGCATTGACTTCCAGTTTTGAAAGTTGTTACCATGTATGAACCTCTGAGCATTTCCTTGGTCTCTAGATTAACAGTCCAATGATAATACCACTAGGTCATTGCCTCCCATTTATTTGCAAGGTTTTCTTTGAATACTTGGATGTGAGCCATCAGGCCTCTTTGTTAATCTGTCCAATTTGATTGTTGTTGCTACGATTAGATAGTCATGGAACAAGAAAGTTTCATTTAGAATTGTTTTGAGTTGTAAAGGGGCTCAATGTTATTCAAAGAACATTGAGGGCAGCACGGTGGCTCAGAGGGCAGCAGCATAGTGGCTCAGTGGTTAGCACTCCTGCCTCACAGCTCCAATGAAATATGTTTCTAAAATCCAGTGAGTATAAGCCTATTCTATTCAACTTTCTTCATAAGGCAACATCTTAAAATTATAGAGTCATAGAGATGTACAGCATGGAAACAGACCCTTTGGTCGAACTCTTCCATGCTGACCAAATATCCTAAATAAATCTGGTCCCATTTACCAGCATTTTGTTCATATCCATCTAAACCCTTCCTATTCGTATACCCATCCAGATGCCTTTTAAATGCTGTAATTGTACCAGCCACTTCCACTTCCTCTGGCAGCTCATTCCGTACATGTGCCACCCTTCTATGTGGAAAAAGTTGGCACTTAGGTCCCTTTTTAAATATTTCCCCTCTCACCTTAAACATATGCCCTCTAGATATGGAATACCTCACTCTGGGGAAAAGACTTTGTATATTTAACCTATCCATGCCTTTCGTGAACTTCAAAAGGTCACTCCTCAGCCTCCGATGATTCGGAGGAAATACCCCCAGCCTATTCAGCCTCTTCCTATAGCTCAAACTCTCCAACCCTGGCAACATCCTTGTAAACACTCATAGGAATTTGTAATCACTCTAGTAAACTTTCACTAAAGTGTTTCCAATGCAAGTATGCCCCTCACCAAAGCCAAAATTGTTGCGTACTCTAGGTGTGATCTCACCAATGCCCTGTACAGTTGTTGTAAGACTTTCCTCATCTAATACACTCTCTCCTTTGTGCAATAAAGGCTGAATTTCCATTTGTCTTCCTGAAGACATGCTGTATCTGCATGTTATTCATGTATGAGAATACCCAGATTCTACTCCACTAAAGAAGTGTGCTGTCTCTCCATTTAAATTATATTGCCAAAATGGATAACTTCATGTTTATGAGATTGTACTGTATCTGCCAAATTGTTGCCTGCTCATTTAACTATCTATTTTCCTTCAAAACTTCTTGCCTCATCACAACTTGTTTTCTTGTTAATCCTTGTATCATCGGAAATTTTAGCTGCAGCACATTCAGTCCTTTTGTCGCTGTAAAATATATCACTAGTGGTTGAGGCCCTAACACTGATTCCACTTATTATAGGTTTCCAACCTGAGTTGATCCATTTATCCCTATTCTCTATTTCCTATTAGTCAACCAGTCATCCATCCATGCTAAAACATCACCCAATGCCATAAACTGCTATTTTGTGCAGTAGTCTTTGCTGTGGAACCTTACCAAATCTTTTGTTCAGAAATTCAAATCCATTCCACAGCTGCTGATGTGCATTTAAGCACCTTGCTTATTGCATCGTTAGAGAATTCTAATAAATCTGTATCACGCCATTTCCCTTTCATCAAACCATGTTGACTCTGGTTGATTGAATGATGATTTTTGAAATATCTTGCCATTTTTTCATTAATAGATTCAGCACTTTCTCTGACAGAATTGAGGTAACTTTTCTGTAGCTTCTTGCATTCCTGTCTTTCCTTTCTTAAATTGGGGAGTTATGTTTGCAGTTCTCCAATCGATTGGGACCTTTTCTAGAGTTGAGTGAATTTTGGTAGATTGCAATCAATGCTGTTATTGTCTCTATTACCGCTTCTTCGATAACCCTAAAATGCAGAATACAGATCCCTGCGGCTAGTCAGCAGTTAGTCCAACTAATTTTCAGTATTTTTATCACTAGTGCTTGGGAGAATCTTAAGGTGTTCCTTCCCTATTGGTTTTGATCAACCCTGATATATTCTCTTAATGCACTGGATATTTTGCTAAAATTCTTCATTCAAATCTAATGGATCTTAATTTTTAGCACAGACAATAACGAGGTTATATAAAATAATTGCCTATATTGTTTTGCCACACTTAACTAATTACTTTGTCTTATTCATCATTCCTTGGCCATCACCATCCCATAACTTCCATTTGTTCTTTGCTATCCCCACTCATCACATTTATCCCATCCCACATAGCATGGAAAAAGTCTGCAAAAAGACCCTGAAGTCAGAAATGACCTCCTGCCCTTCAAAAGGGTTTTCGAATGAGCGTGTTAACTGTAGTCTCAATTGATCACAGTGGCTTCTGTTGTGTGTATGGAGCATTATATTGGAGGTATCTAATGTCTCCAGTATCAATGCTAATGAATTGGCAGCCTGAAATGTGCACAATCGCATGTTCAGTCCATTATATGATATTTTACAAAATGAATTCTGTTGTTTATTCAGTTACTTCAAAGACCAAGCATGCCATAACAAAATATTTGCTTGCAGAAATGTTGTATTCTGTCTATTCTTTAAAATTGGTTAAGGAAAGAGAAAATTCCTATGACCCTTTTACTTAGCTCTTTAATATGAAATGATCCACTTGTCGAAGGCAGAATGGCAACCCAGCTGAGAACCTCTGCAGCAACCTAACAGATAAATTTAGAAGTCAGTCCCTTATGATTTGAACACTCAGCTGCTTCAGCTGTTCTGGTAGTATTAAGGATATGCAAAAACTAAGATCAATAATAGTGTTGCAAAAACAGAAAGTGCTTGAGAAACTCAGGTCTGTCAGCATCACTGGAGAAAGAAACAGGGCTAATGTTTTGAGTCTGTTATGACTTCAGAAATGTTATTAAAAAGTGAAAGATAGTGTTGCGTAGTTTTGATTTTATTCAGAATTATTCATGGAAGAGGTATGGATAAGCACAATATTGAAATGATTTTTAACTCTGATATTTGTGTTTTGTAGTTGTTTTCTCTAATGACCAGATTAGACCCGAGTCAGTGAAGCAAGATCCAAGCAGAAAAGGATCTGTTGTCAATGTAAATCCAACCAACATCAGGCCACAGAGTGACACACCAGAAATCCGGAAG
Source organism: Chiloscyllium punctatum (assembly GCF_047496795.1). Lineage (NCBI taxonomy): Eukaryota > Metazoa > Chordata > Chondrichthyes > Orectolobiformes > Hemiscylliidae > Chiloscyllium > Chiloscyllium punctatum. Next base: position 58,714,083 of record NC_092747.1, on the reverse strand, counting down.
TACAAGAAGAGATTCAACTCTGAAATCCTTTGCGCTGCATTATGGGGCAAGTTTTTTTCTTGAATCTGTCACATATCTCTTGTACATTGAAGTGAGTGTGTGTGAATATACTACAAGATTGTGTGAATGTTGAAATTCACATTTTTCATCAAGCCAGGCTCTTTATTTCGGTTGAGAAAAAAGTTAGATTTCATGTAATACTACCAATGCAGTGTTACTGCTGAGCAGTTTAGTTTTGGACCAATGCAAAGAAGTTGTGGAACAAAAGTGAACACTGAGTCTGATCTTACTCTGAAATGGAACACTACATTCAATTTGTGCTGACTTTGGATTTACACGAACAAATTGTCACAAAGCAAAACCATTTCTTATTGGTGCTAGAGTGTTAACATGAGTACTCCATTACTAAATGAAGGAGATGTTTACATCTTCCTGTTTTTTTTAGGTGTGAATTTATTAGTGGGTACAGAAAGTGGGCTGATGCTGCTGGACAGGAGTGGTCAAGGAAAGGTGTATCCTCTGATTAATCGTAGACGTTTTCAGCAAATGGATGTGCTTGAGGGATTGAATGTGCTGGTGACAATATCGGGTTAGTGTTCTTTTGCATCTAGATATATTAAATTCCTGTTGTGGTACATTGTGTTTCTAAATGTATATTGAAACATAGCTTCATGTTTTTGGCAGGTGATTGCGTGCAACTAGAATAGATCATTTAAAATTGAGTAGTGCAATTCAATTAAAATTCATTTGTTATGACAAATTAATATGCATTATTTAAGTCAAATGCTTTCAACATGCGAAATAGGAGTACACCGTGTGGTTCCTGTAGCCCACTCCATCATTCACTATGATCACAACTGATTTGATCCTGGTCTTAACTATTTTCTGCCTGTTTTGATTCCCTTGTATTAAAAATATTCATTGGCAATTCCCATTGCTCTCTAGGGTAGAAAATTCTAAAGACTCACATTCTTCCTCAACTCACATCTCAAATGAGGCACCCTTAATCTTAGATGATGCACATTTAATTCTAGATTCTCCAATCAATGAAACTTCGCTCTATACTTAAACCCTCTCAGAATCTTGTATGTTTCAGTAAGATATCCTCATTCTTTTAAAATCCACTGAGTATAGTTTCAGTCTGCTCAATCCTTCTTATTAAAACAGCCTATTGTGGAATAGACTAACCCATGCAAATATATTAAGGAGATAGCCTAATCCCTAACTTTTACCTTATTTAAGGGCGAGTGCAAGGTGCTGCGTTCCAGATGTAATTCAATTGGTCACACTACTCAGCTTTAGCAAAATGTACTTTATTCTTACCCCCAGTTAAAATACAAACAAAAAGAAGAATTTATGTAACTTTAACTCTGTTGGAAAACTTAACAGAATAATAGATTATTTAACCACTGAATAGCATCTGTTCCAAATAGTAATATCCCATAAACAGACTCTTGGCAAAGACAAAGTCAATAAAACTGTGTCTCAGAGAGAGAGAGAGAGCTTCAAAACCTGAGCAACTACTGAAAACTAAACTAAAGCTCTGGTTCAGTGGGAGCCTGTCTGCACCCGTTCAAATGCTTCTATTGTTCTAACTTCAAAAAAAGCTCCAAGGTCCCTCGAGCTGTTTATTTTATTGGTTTGGAGCAGACTGCTTCAAATTCTGTCTCAACATCTCTTCTTTTAAAACAGCCAGGATGAAACACACCTTTTAAAGCCACATTATCATCACAAGCCCTTCAAAAATCAACTCTGTCAACCTTCTCTGAATTGCCTCCAGTAGAATTATGACCTTCTTGAAATAAGGGGAAAAAATCTGCGTGCAGTACTCTTAATTGTGGTCTTATCAGTTCCATTACTGTAGTAAATAGATTTCACTACTTTAAAATCCAGTCGCTGCAGTCCAGTCTAATATTCCACTTGTCTTCCTAACTACTTCATTTGCCTGCAATCCCTTTGTGAGTCATGTCAGAGATGAAGGTTTGAATTATGACTTCGTAAAAGGAAAATCAATCCTGAAGTGAGGATATCCCTTACTAAACCTCCTGAAATGAAAGCATGTATTTCCTGCATTGTAGTTGGAGTTGACTGAATCTGGTGATTGACTTACTGCATGATGGAGTGGGAATCTGAAACTTTAGAAGGAAGCCCAGGAAGTATTCCTGGAGATGAAACCAGTAACCTCCTGGGATACACTGGGTGAACTCCAGTGAGGCATTTGGATTTGTGGAGCTCTGTAATTCTTGGTTTTGTCGACATGTACCCAAACTCTCACTGGCCAGTTCAACAGAACAGTCTGTTGGAGATAGTTTATTGAATCCATATCTGTGTCCTGTATTTATTTTTTTTATGATTCTTTGGAGCAACTAAACACTTAGTTCCTCCCTCATCACATTTGAAACTAAAAGAGTATTGTCACAGTTGTATGATTTGAAGAGTTTTCATTTTTGCTTTACTCTTTCTCAACATTCCTCATTTCTTTGTATAGAGCTGTCCTAAGCATTGCATTCGATTTATGTTCATGCTGGTCTTTCCAGGGAGTGATTCTTTATGTATTGTCACTCTCTGGGCGGCACGGTGGCACAGTGGCTAGCACTGGTGCCTCACAGCGCCAGAGACCCGGGTTCAATTCTAGCCTCAGGCGACTGTCTGTGTGGAGTTTGCACGTTCTCCCCGTGTTTGCGTGGGTTTCCTCCGGGTGCTCCGGTTTCCTCCCACAGTCCAAAGATGTGTAGGTCAGGTGAATTGGCCATGCTAAAGTGCCCATAGTGTTAGGTAAGGGGTAAATGTAGGGGTATGGGTGGGTTGCGCTTCGGCGGGTCGGTGTGGACTTGTTGGGCCGAAGGGCCTGTTTCCACACTGTAAGTAATCTAATCTAATCAAACTCTCCCTACATCCCTGCATCCCTGCACTTTGTTCTTCTGATATTTAGAAAATTTGGACAATGCAGGAATGTTTATGGTGCAAAGGAAGGTCACTGCCCATCATGTCTGCACCTCCAGAAAAAACAGACCACCCATCCTAATCCCATTTTTCAGTCCTCTGTCCATATCTCTGAAGAGTCTGGTACTTAAAAAGATGTCTGAATATGCTCCTTAAGTGAATTTGAGAGATTCTTCCACGACTGCCCTTCTGGACAGGGCATTCTAGTCCTCCAACCACCCTCTGAATGAAAAGCATTTTCCTCATTTCCTCTTTAATTTTATTCCCAACCATTTTCACATTGTGTCTCCTTATTACTGCTAAGGGAAACTAGTCTTCCCATCCACACTACCCTTCACAAATTTATGCTTCTCAGTCAAGGATCTTGTTCTATTTTTCTTTATATTTGAGTGATTGAATGTTGGTGTTAAGGACATTTCCATTAACCAATGACTGCATTGTAAATCCCAACTAATGTTAAAGATATAGTGCAGCATCAACTGTAACATTTAGAACACAATGTAAATGTATTGAGTTGAATGACAGTGCAATCTACTTCTTATTTACCTGGGCAGGTTGTAAAGGATTCTGACAGAATTAAGTTTTCCATCAATTAGTTCTCAACAGCTATATAGTTTAGAGTGAGAAATGCTGAAGTCTGTTTGTGAATAAGCCAGAGACGTTTAAGCTGTGTTGAATGCAACACTTCTTTTTTTTAATGGCTGCATTTCCCAGGATAGCCACTGGAATGCAGCAACGTGTTACATACAATCCGTGCTATTGAGCACCAATGTAGTCAGTAATCTTTATTCAGCTCTGGTTGGTTGATCTGGATATGACCCGCTCAGACCAATGGGATGATGATCTGATCCTTTCTCGTCAGTGTCAAGATAGCATTTCAACAGAATTTTAAAATTTGAGGCATTTGCTGAGACGTAAGTTCTACTGCTTTAGTGGCCACCGTAAAGAACAAACAAATATTTGGTGAATAATGAAGATATATTTAAATTTTCTGTGTTGTGAATGTGGTCAAAAAGCTCAACGGTGGTTACATTACATTCTTGCAATTAGATTGGAGTTTTTTTCCGTGCATTTGCTATTTTACTCTGCGGTTTCGTTGAAAATTGTTAAGCCTCAGAACAAAGATATTTTGGACTAACTGTCAGTGAAGCATGTTAGCTGTGAAGTCAGCAAAATTATCATTTTATTGGAGTGGGTTCTGTTATTACTTCAGATTTTAAAAAAATGAACATGTTTCTATTATATTTGCAGTCTTCTGAAGTAAGAACATCTGTTTATGATCTGAAGCAGAAAAGAGGGAGCCCATGGTTGTTACCTGACAGCTACCTCATAAATACTTATCCAAATTATTCGAATGACTGCTAAATAAAATATTTTTCCTTTTGAATGATGTTGACAGTGTGACATCATTGATAACATTTGTACATATTATGAGCATTTGTTCTTAAAATGTGCTTTTGTTATTCTGAAACTTGTCCATCTGTACCCTTGTGGCCAAAACCATAATCACTGCATACAATTTTTATGCTTTTTTAAAATCATTGATAACAGTAGTAAATTACTGATTGAAAATTGCAGACTACAAATTTAATGTGTCCGTCCCTCTGAGATTTTTCAGACTTTACTGGACTATGTGACCTTTTCTTTAAGAGGAATGGGATTTTTACATTTTAACAGAGCATTAAGCATTCTGATAAGTGATAGCAGCTTGATTGACATTTTAATTTCCCAGTGAAAAGCCATCACTTCTGCTTTTCAAGTCAATAACAGCATAACCAAGGCTGACACCTCCAATTTATTAATTGAGAGAGTAGAATATAATTTTGATCTACTACAGAATGCTCTGGAATATTATGCTTATGGGCTTTCAAGCAATAGATTATGGAATTATGGCTGATACCTGGGAGTACCTTATTCTCTTTTGTTCTAGGAACTAATGCCATAGTAAGTTGGGTAAGCTAAAAGAAAATGAAATACTAGTAGTGACTTTAATGGTGGAGACTGAAGTGTTGTATTGCAAGAATATTTAATGGTTCTCTTAGTACATAGCCCTGAGGAACCCTTAGTACATTCCCCTTGCTGCAGTGATATTCTTGGAGTTAAATGATTGACCTTCAACATCCACAACCATGTTCATTTTGCTAGGCATGATTCCACCCGATGGAAAACTTACTCCTAACTCCCCTAGACTCTAGTTATGCAAGGGTACCTTGATGCTGTACTTTGATGTCAAGGGCAGTGACTTTTGCCACACTTCTGGAGTTTAGTTTTTTTTTTGTTAATGTTTGGATCAAGGCTAAATTGAGGTCAGATGTTGGCAGAACCCAAAGTGAGCAGGGCATCGCTGAGAAAGTGCCACTTAATAACATTGTCGATGACTCCTTCAACCAGTTTGCTGATGATGGGCAGTAGACTAATAAGGTGTTGATTGGTCTGATTGGACCTGAAAAATGTGTTGCTGGAAAAGCGCAGCAGGTCAGGCAGCATCCAAGGGGCAGGAGAAACGACATTTTGGGCATAAGCCCTTCTTCAGGAATGAGGAGGGTGTGCCAAGCAGGCTAAGCCTTGTAGAGGGAGGAAGAGAGCTTCTTCAAGGAAGGCATCCTTGCAAGAGAATTCACAGTAGGTTAAAATCAATTTAGGAGAAAATGAGGACTGTAGATCAGGAAATATCCATGTACTTAAAGCATTATTTCATAAATGGTAAAGATTAAATATCATACATTTTCATTGTTTCTGCAAGATCCAGTATGAGGAAATTAAATGCCCTTACTGTTAAGTAATGTCATCCCAATTTCAGCTCGTTATAGAGATTTTGTAAAATCAGTATTTACAAAGTTTTGTGCTTGAAATTGCCTCCTTTATCAGATGTACTCTAAAAATATTGAAAAATAATTAGCTCTCTTTCCCTTTATTTGCCAAATGTCTCCAATTCTGGTCAGTATTATTCCTTCTCTCCCTCCATCTGGTTCTCCTTCAATTTATATCATTTTTGTTCAGTTTTTAAGTGGCTAAATACATCAGACACCCTTGCCTGAGTCTTTGTGACATTTGTAAATAATCTTACATTTGCATTAATGTTAGACTACCGATCTATGAGTGTTTGTTGCCATCACATTTATATGTGAATGTAGGCCACTGGTGGATATGTTCTCTGTATTGATTGTTTAATTCCATCAGTGAAGTGTATCTCCTCGGAAGTATATAAACACTTGCTCTTCAGTCAAATATATAGTGTGTCTTGGTGTTTGACACTGAATCTCTTTCATTGTTTGAATTTAGCACTTTTTATTGTCTCAAATTATGTTTCTTGAATTCAAGTGGATCAGAATAACATTAGACTGTCAGTTAATACATTGAAGAAATGATTCAACAGAAGCTGTCTAGTTTGATTTTTACTGATATGGTTTCAGACAGTCTCCAAACTTCAGCAGAGAGACTGAAAAACCTTCCATAAGATGAGACGAGATAGTAATTATTAAGCTCCAAGTTACAGTTCTTCCAAAAATGCTGTTGCCTGCAGATTTATGATCATGTCTTTCTGTACTGATAATCTTATATTGGTACTTCAGCGTTTCGTTTTATTACGTTATTTTACATTGTTCACTCTCCTAAATTGTAACCATCCATAATTTTGCACATTTGCTTAAAGGGAAGAAAAACAAATTGCGAGTATATTATTTGTCCTGGTTAAGAAACAAGATATTGCACAATGATCCTGAAGTAGAGAAAAAACAAGGCTGGACAACAGTTGGGGACTTAGAAGGATGTGTACACTACAAAGTTGGTAAGAAAGTTATGTGCACTTTAAAACAAAGTAGTAAAGTTATAAAAATGTTGGTACATCTGCAGCATTATAAATAATATGAAAAATGTATAAGTTAATTTCATCTGACATTATGCTTGGGTGTGTGAAATCCTTTTATCAAATCACTTGCTGGCATTTTGTGACATCATTTAAAACTTCATTGCACTAAGCCCGCAGCTCATTGTGACTACGTTTACTGTATCTTGGTATATATACTCAAGTATGTAATTGTTTGAGTAGCTTATTTTCCCCCTAAAAATGGTATCTATTTTGTGTAATATCATTAGATTTAGAAAATATTTAAAAATCTTCATCTTGAAAATATATTTTTGAATCATGTAAGAGTAAACTTATGATTGGCAAATTGGCTGTTCCTATCATTACTGCTGTGGAGATTTTGCGTAGGCTGAGGAAAAATCTCATGTTCTTGCCAGTTATAAGTAAAAGGTGCACTGAATTTTGGCAGGTCTGAAGTCACTTGAGTACCATAATGTCATAAAGTTGATTTCAATCTATTTTATGATTATATTTGAAATGTCATTCTCTGGCAATTAAGTACTGGGAAGTGCAAATAACACTCAGCCGGAGATACTGTTCTCTTATGTTGGTGAAGGGACATTGTGAAACAGAATTTGTATTCTTAACCCTACACCTGACTATGCTGATTTATTGTGTGCAGTAATAGAAATCAGGAGGAAGTATACACGAGATTTACTTCATTGCGAAACTGTTTCAGGAAACAACAGATCAAAAGGAAGTGAAGAAGGGTACTGAGAGAGTGAAAGCGTAGCGGCAAAGATAAAATAGAATTATCTGCATTTTAATTTAAAATAAATCCCAACACACAATTCTGAAAGAATAAAGCTTAGCATTTGAATTTTCAGTATCATGATTTTGTTTGGTAATAGTAAAGGTTTATCACACTGTTATACATTCATTGATTGGTGAGCTCACTTAGCTGGATAGCTCGTTTGACATGCAGAGTGATGCCAACTGTGTGGATTCAATTCAGGTTACCATGAAGGACTCTACTTCTCAACGTCTCCCTTCACCTGTGGGTTAAATTGCCATTACTTATATCACTGAAATGAGAGAGCAGCTCTATGATCTGTAGAACTACAGTGACTTAACCTTAAATATCTGAATACACAAATGCTGAGATTTCCCTGCATGTTTTTCTCGTATTTGTATGTATTTGAATGCCAAGTCTGTTGGTGAAGCACTGGTACAGCAAAACCTCGAGTAGTGCAGGCTAATTTGGACAACAACTTTGAAGCTTTCATAATTAACTGTGCAGGTGCTGACACTGGAAGTTGCTGTTGAAGTTCTAACATCATAATGATAAGTGCTGTGAACTTCACTATATTCTAATTCCTAAATGAATGACCTGGATTTTGAAATGCTATTCTCTCTTTTCCCTCTCTCTTCCCTCTCTCTTCCTTCTCTCTTTAATCTAAGCTCCACCATGAACTTGCTTCTCAATGTCAAAAAGATTTTGAACCAAATTTCCTTTACTCTTCAATCTCTCCTGCAAGAATAAGTTTTTCCTGATAGTGAGTTCCACCTTCTGATGCCATCTGGTCTGAGCATTTAGTTGTTTTTGTATAAATGACGTTTTTTTTGTACAGTTAATTAACGTATTGAATTCAAATTTAGTTATGTTCATAAAGAATAATCTTGTAAGCAATGTGTGAAGCCATGTAGTGAGGGAACAGATTTTAACAAAATGGAGAAGCAAAAGTGCTTTTTTTTTTAACTATTTCGGAACAACTTTGACAAACTTCCTTATTGAAAGTGTAATGTGATTCTTCTCCTCTTCCCCCACCAATTACATGTGGCAAATCTTCACAAACATAAGCAAAGACTGGAAATACATTACATTCTTGCAGCATCAGAAGAGGGGATAAAATAAAATGAGCCTCTGTTAAATGGCAGAATCCTTGTTTCATCCTTCTCCATTACAGTGAAAGTTCTACTGTCATGATTATGAGGTAGAGAAGGGTCTATAATAGAGGTTCTAACCAAATGATAATTGTGAGGAACCTTTGAAATTTAACATGACACTTGATTTTCTTTCTGTCTGCTGTTTGAATTCAATGATTAAAGTTTGTGAAATGGGGATGAGCTTTAGAACTTAGGTTTACAAATGTTATACAAGAATAACATATCCAAATACTACTTAGATAATAAGAATGTAAATGAGGTAAAAGTGTAACAGTTACACATATGGAAATCGCTATAAGTCATGATGCAGAGTAATAAAGCCATATGTGGGCTCATTTGTGGATGTCCTTAGGTAAGGAGACCAAAACTATGCCACACATCAGTTGCAATCTCACCGTAGCCCTTTATAATTAGGTTGGCCTCTCGGCTTTTTTAAACAAGTATTCCACTTCTCAATTTCTTTGACCGAATATGACCCTTGCAAAGTGTCTCCCTATTTGACCCCTGTCCGTTTTATACTTGGGCTCATCACTTCCCTGATTTGTACTGCTTTTCAGCCTCTTTGTGTTCTCCTCAGTTTACTCTCCCATCAGCTGTGGATTTTCATGAACTTAAATATTTGGAGGTGTGGGGAGGAGTTGGCACAAAGTTCACATTGAAATTGTAAAGGACTATGGAGTGGGCAAAGTGAAGCAGATTGACATGAGTATGAGTGGTTATGGGGTGACAGAAGGGCTTGGGATGGCATTGATGTCTGTGGGAGATGAAGGTGGAGGAAGTGTGTTTTTTTTAATTCAGCACTGTGCCAGAGCACTGAGTCAGGCCTTCCATCCAGACCAAGTCTGCACCCAGCAACCTCCATTTTTGTACTGGGGGCATCAAGCCTCATTCTCAGGGAGCCTCATCACCCTGGGATGAAAGTTCCTTCCTCTGGGTCGCAGTTGTGGAGTCAGGAATAATTCTGACTTTGCATTCAAGTCTTGGGGGTGAAAATTTCAGCCCTTGCTTTCAAAGTGAGAATAGAGTCATACAGCATGGAAACGAATGCTTGGGTCCAACTCATTTGCACCGATCAAGTATCCCAATCTGACCCAGTCCCATTTACCAGTATTTTGGCCAAATCCCTCTAAATCCTTCCTATTTACTTACCTATCCAGATCCCTTTTTAATTGTCGTAATTGTACCAGCCTCCTCCACTTCCTCTCGCAGTTTGTTCCAGACACACACCACCCTCTGCATGAAAAAGTTACCCCTCTGGTCCTTTTTTAAATCTTTCCCCACTCACCTTAAATGTATGCCCTCTAGATTTGGATTTGTCCACCCTAGGGGAAAAAACCCTGGCTATTCACCCTATCCATGCCCCTCATGATTTTATAAATCTTTGAGGTCAACCTTCAGCCTCTGAAGCTTCATGGAAAATAGCCTCAGCTTATTCAGCCTGTCTCTATAACTCAGACCCTCTAGTCCTGGCAATATTCTTGTAAATATTTTCTGCATTTTCAAGTTTAATAACATCTTTCCTGCAGAAGGGCAACCAGAATGGTACACAGTATTCTAAAAGTGGCCTCACCAATGTCCTGTGCAGCTGCAACATGACGTCCAAACTCCTAAACTCCGCACACTGATTGATAAAGGCAAGCATGCCAAACGTTACCTTCATCACCCTGATTACCTGCAACTCCACTTTCAAGGAACCTCCACGCTTCCCCCTTCCAAAACATCCTGGTCCCTTTTGTTCGGCAAAATTCCCCAAAGCCTTACCATTTAAGTGTATAAATTTTGGCCTGGTTTGCTTTTCCAAAATGCAACAACTCCTATTTATCTAAATTAAACTCCATCTGTCACTCCTTGGCCTGTTGGCCCATCTGATCAAGGTCCTATTGTACTCTGAGATATCATCTTTACTCTACATTGCACCATCTATTTTGGTGTCATCTGTAACTTGCTAACCATACCTTCTATATTCACATCCAAGTCATTCATATAAATGATAAAAAGCAGTGGACCCAGCAATGATCCTTGTGGCACATTGCTTGTCAAAGGTCTTCAATCTGAAAAGCAACCCTTTACCACCACTCCCTGTCTCCTACCTTCAAGCCAATTTTGAGTAGTTGGCATTTATGGAGGAGCAAGATTAGCATGCTATAGAGAACAGACTAAAAGGAAATGCTGATGATGTTGGATAATGAAAGTGAAAGAATATTTGCATGGACCTTCAACTTTGACATAGATCACTTGAGCCATATTGATGATTTCTATGCTCTGTTGTATATTTTATGCAATAAAATCTGCTAGATCATGATAAAAATATTTTAATACATTTTGACAGAGATTCCTGTTTGCCTTCCTCATGGCAGGCGCTAAATATCTCTAGAAGGCATACTGATTTATATTGAAATTGCTAACCTTTTAATTTTTGTGGCATGTGTTGTACTAAGTTCTGTTAAAAGAGATTTTCTTAATTTTTTTCTTTTGACTTGCAACACATTGTTGTGTAATCAAATGCATGCTGCTCACAAATATTTTCAATATTTGAATTGAACTAAATGTAAAATAATTAAAATCAGCAAGATTAATGAAAATTTTTAAGTAGTGTTTTCTCACAGTTGATTAGTAATTCATGACAATGCAACACTAGATTATTTAAGATATGTACAGATTTTTGCACATTCTTCCCATGATATTTTCCAAATTTGAATCCTATTTTTTTAAAAAAAGCTTTGTTACAAATATTGTGCTAACTGGCGGTTGAATTAGTAACCCTACTTAAACTTGTTAACCTAAAGTAAACTGCACATGTTTTACTTAACAACAAAATACTAAAGATGAATTTATTTTTCTAGTAAAATATGAGAGGATCAAGTTTCTAGTAATTGCTTTGAAGAATTCTGTGGAAGTCTATGCATGGGCACCAAAACCATACCACAAATTTATGGCCTTTAAGGTAAGTGATAATTTCTGAAAATGTTTGCTGTAGTTTTCATATTAGTTACTGTCAGCCTAACCAAGGCCCAGATAAGTAACACTTCTGCCTGTGAATTAGAAAATTACAGGTCCAATTTCCAATCCTTGAAACTTGAAGCCGAAAATCTAATCTGAAATTCCAGTGCACTTAGGAGTGGTGTATTGTTGCAGGTGCCTTTTTTCAGAAGCATGTTTAAGCAAGGTCACCTCTGTACTTTCATGTTGTTGAAATGAGCTTCTAGCATTTCTCTTTGTTTTAGAGGACCAAACATGTTAACCTGGTATTTTGACCAATATTTACCACTCAATCAATTTCACTCAAACCCAGAATATCTCAACATTATCACATTGCTGTTTATATGAGCTTACTGTTTGAAAATTGTTTACAGCGTTTCCTGTAAGAGATGTTTGACAAATTTATTCCAGATCTTTGAAGAAAAAAATGAGTAAGATGGATAAAGGGGAGCCAGTAGCTGTAGTGTATTTTGATTTCCAAAACGTAATTGTTAATGTGCCACATAATAATGTTATGATCCCAGGTGGTGGTCATGGTGGGCAAATCAGATCTCAGAGTGAAACCTGGCTTGCTGGATCATATGTATAATTTTGCAGTGGTTACCATATGGTCAGTCACTAGGCATATTGGCATAAGGCAACAAAGATTTGTTTCACATGTGAACACAAATTTATTATCCAAAAGAGGGAAAAAACAAAGCTATATTTTTGTATTATTACTTACACACACACGCACACGCACACACACGAGACAGAGAGCTAGGAAATGTAGAAAATCTTAGAAGAAACAGCAAAATCACATCTGTTTCCCAGCAATATCTGTTGATTCAATCCCAGAGAAACATCACTTTTATCTCAATTTTTCAACTCTTTCTGTCCAGTTCTCGCTTTTGGATAACTGGAGCAATTTTTTCCAGTACTGCAGGCCCTGAACTGCCTTTCACTTCTGACAACTTGAAAACCCACACACACACACACACACAGTCTCTCTCTCTCTCTCTCTCTCTCTCTCTCTCTCTCTCTCTCTCTCTCTCTCAGGTTGAAACCTCTCAAACTAAAAGCCTTCTCTTAGGGTGACTATTCTCTTGAACTAAAAACTTGAGTCTTCTGAACTGAAGATAGATCCCTAATCTGTTTTCTCTGTGTATTAGAAAAATGAGCACTATAAACATTTAATCAATTAATACTTAGGTATCCTGCTCGGCACTTTACTGAATGCATGTTTTTATTGAAATTATGTATTGGGCCACTTTTCCCAAATGTTTTCTGACTTTTTAATTTAAAAAAAAATCACCCTGACAGAATTGAAACCAAATTCATTTACTTTGATTTTAAAAACTAAATTCTGAAATTCTGGTTTTGCATGGATAGATCATTGGCTGACCACCAGAGAACAGAATATTAGGGTAAATCGTTAATTTTCAGTTTAGCAAACAATAGATGAGTGAGGTGTGAAAGAGATAAGTGCTGGGGTCTCAGGAAGTTACCATTTAATGATTGGATAAAAAAACTATGTGTGTTATAGCCAGGGTTGCTGACATTATAAAGATGTATGAAAGCAAGTTATGAAGAGTACATAAAATGCAGAACTTATGCACTAATTTGGGTGAGTGGGGAAGTGGGTTGGTGTGAAAATGCCTATGGTTGACAAGCTGGCAGCAACATCACAACCCCCACCTCTTGTCTGTTTTCACAAAGGGGAAATTTTGGATGGAAGGGCCAACCACTTACCAGGAGATAATTGAGGCAATCTACCATTCACTGAGTATGTGGAATATTGTACGTGTCAGCCCCTGTTAGCGTTGGTTGCTGGGCAGCTCAAGGAGACTAGCTTCTAGCGACAGATGTCAGTTCTCTAAACAAGCTTTGATATCTTCCTGCATTTGTGGATGCAACTGCAGATTGGCTTGTGAAGTGGGAACCCTTCATTGCATTTGTTAACGTCTCTAACTAGCTGCATGATTACTTCAAATAGAGGAAATTCCTCTCTTGCCTGCAACAGCAAGCTGCAGATTGTTTTGAGCTGATGGTCTCTACTTGGACCCATGCTTTAAGCACGCCTGCCATCCTTTATGTTCACGGTGTGATCAGCCTCTTATCACAAACAGGCCAGTTCAGGGCAAATCAAGGTCGTGTTTGTTACCCACGCAGTGAGGGAGTGGTCCTCAACTTGACCCTGATGTCAGGGTCTGAATTAAAACTCCAGATCCTGTCCAAAGTGTCTACAAAATAACATGAGATAAAATGAATGAGTGAAAATTTGGCAGATGGAGTCTCACATGACAGAATTTGAAATTGCCCATTTTGGTAGAAGAATAGGAAAGCAAAATATTACTTAAACTCGAAAGAGACTGCAGAATGCTGTGGTACAGAGAATCTGAATGCCTTTTCTATATGAATCACAAAAAGTGCTTAGCAGGGGGCTGGAGTATAAAAGCAGCAAAGTCTTGCTGCACCATATACTTATTTCTGCATACTATTTTGGCACCTCTTTATGAAGGGACAAAATGGCCAATTAGAGAAGGCTTCCCTCGGGTGAGGGTTTTGCCTAATGTGGAAAGTTGGAGCAGATTGGACTTATACCTATTGGAATGTAGAAAAATGAAACTAAGTCTAATTGGAACATATGATTCTGAGGGGACTCCAAAAGACAGATGCTGAAAGAATGTTTTTAATTGTATGTGACTAAAGGGTCTGTCACGAGAATCATAGGAGCGTTCATAATGCAAAAGAGGCCATTTAACTCAACATGATTGCACTGGCTGGGGGACAAAAAACTTTTTACCCATTCTGTTCTCACCCTCCAGCATCTGACGTAGAGCCTCACCGGTTCCGTCACTTTTGGTTCAGATGATGGAACCTTCTAAGTGAGCTGAGGGTTTTTACTTCAATCACCACATCCAGTGTAGCACTAAGCAATTAACCTTCTTATTTCTTTCTTAAATATATTCAGTGATTTGGCTTCCACAGTCTTCTGTGGTAGAGAGTTCCACAGGTTCATTACCCTCTGTGAAAAGATTTTTAATCATCACTGAAATAGTCTACCCCATATCCTGAAATTGTGACCACTTGTTCTGAGCCACTCAGCCAAAGAAACATCATCTTTGGATCCATTTTAGGTGTTATCAGTTTACATGTTTCAATTGAACCTTGGAACAATCATATATCATTGTCAGAATTCTGAGGAATGGTCGCCCAAAACATTATCTCTGATTTCTTTGCAGGAGCAGTCAGACCCACTGAGCTTTTGCAGCAATTTCTGTTTTTGTTTACAATTTCCATCATCTGCAGTTCTTTTGGTTTTCACATTTATCCATGTTTGTCCACTCATGCTACTTGTCTATAATCACTCTATATCCTCTCTATATCATCCTCACCCCTCTGAATCCCACCAAGTTTTCTTTCACTGCTTTTTCTGTCTCCTGCTCTTTCTCTGTCTCTCGCTCGCACTTTGTCTCTTTCTTTCCACCCCTAGCCCTCGCTGTCTCTCTGGAGCGCCCTCGCCCTTGCTGTGTGTGTGTGTGTGTGTGTGTGTGTGTGTGTGTGTGTGTGTGTGTGTGTCTCTCTCTCTCTCTCTCTCTCTCTCTCTCTCTCTCTGTCTCTCTCTCTGTGTGTGTCTCTCTCTCTCTCTCTCTCTCTCTCTCTCTCTCTCTCTCTCTCTCTCTCTCTCTCTGTGTGTCTCTCTCTCTCTCTCGCCCTCGCCCTTGCTGTTTGAGAAAGAAACCATTTTAAGATGATTCTATTTCGGGCCAATAAATATGGAAAATATTTAATTACTGTAGTCAGCCTTTGTCTTATTTCCGTCGAATACCCTATATCGGGACTAGTTCTACATCCATCTGAAAAAGATCACATGCACACAATAGATTTGTGTATAATTTCAGAATGAGATTTTTTCATTCATTGTCAAGTATTTTTGGGAAAAAAAATCATAATTTAGCTGCACATAGGAAAGTATTTCAAACTGGAAAATAGTTGAAAAATGATAATATAAATTTTCTTACTTATGATTAGATCGAGTGAGCAATGATGTCTGCTGTTGCATTTTATTTCCTCACAGTCATTTACAGACATGTTGCACAGGCCATTATTGGTAGATCTCACAGTGGAGGAAGGGCAGAGGCTAAAAGTGATCTATGGCTCCAGCGCTGGCTTCCATGCTGTTGATGTGGATTCAGGAACTGTGTATGATATTTACCTGCCAACACATGTAAGATTATATTCTTCATCTTTCCACAAAATAAATCTTAAATGTTTGAAATGATTTATTATAATGGTTTCAAATGCTTCACAAAGTTTGCGTAGCGCTTTTGTTCAGTGCCAGTTTCTGCACTAATATTTAAAACTTAGTTTCAGTTAAGACACACCTGAAGTTGTCAAATGACTAATTATTTTGTTTGTCTACAATTGGAGATAATTAAAACCTATAAACAGATGTCCTCGTCATGCAACCTTTACAATTCTGAATGTATATATGTTGTTGTTCTGAAAAAGTAAATCAAAATGGTGGGAATTGGATTTCTTACTGTAAAATACAATTTCAATATTATATCTTTTGAGGTTCAGGTTTGGATCAAACTGAGTCTTTGATACAATAGTGTAAATTGATTTCACAGCATGTGTAACTTATCTGTCAACATTCTAAATGTTTGCATTATGCATTATGCATTACTGTTGAACTGAATTGAAATTTGCACAAGATTTAGAGTTTGAGTCATGGGTTTCTTATTAAAAGACATTCAAAGGTAGCCATGAAGCTAATGCATTTTTACGACAGCCAATTTTTAGCCTACCACCCCATCTTTGTTGATGCACCAGCAAACAATGTGTAAAGATGAAGGGAATATGTTGTGTCTGTATCAAGCCATTAACAAGAGTTTTCTCAGAAGTGAGAATATGCAGTCTTGAATGGGTTGTACCTGTATATGTAGAGTGATGACCAAGGATTGAAAGAAATAAGGATAAGCAGATATTTTCTAAATGGTGGAATGCAAACAGTTGTATGTGCCAGTGATCTATGCTATTACTTAATTTGTTTTTAAGTGATTTGGAACTGGACATGCAGGAATAATACTAAAGTTTTCTGATCATGTCTAATTAAAGGAACAAGTGGTAAGAATTCAAAAGGTTGTAGAATGATTAGATCACCTTTAATAATATAGAACTGTAGACTGGAGTTCCAGTACAAAGAAATATAAATTAACATATCATGAGAAAAAAGAAATAAGCATGCCTTAACAGTAGAAGGACGAAGGTCTTGTGATGTACGAACAGACTGTTAAAAGTGGGAATGCATTAAATAATGCATATGTTAGTGAACTGTTCAATCAGTCACTGAAGCTGATGTAGATTATACAATAAATCTGGGGGGCGGGGGGGAAGAACCTCTTTTGAGATCCCTGTCATTTTTGAGTACTGTTGTTTCTTTACGGTTGAGACTAAATTGGAAGCTGTTTTTTGGCAGATCCAAAGCAGCATCCAACCACATGCGATTATCATACTTCCAAACACTGATGGAATGGAATTGTTGGTCTGCTATGAAGATGAAGGAGTCTATGTTAACACGTATGGACGAATTACTAAGGATGTGGTTCTACAATGGGGAGAGATGCCTACTTCTGTCGGTAAGAGATAAAACACCATTATAAAATGGTGCATGAGATCACATGGGCTTATCTTCTGAGAAGGCATTTAAAAATAATAACTTGTTCTTTTGAGCTTGTATTTTTCATTTTGGCATTTTGCATTTTTGAATATGATACTAGGCAACAGTTTCTGTAATGCCTTCCTTGTCATCATATTATTTTAATTTCTCATAATGTAGAGACTGAGAAAATGCTCATGCAGCTTTTGAAAATTGGCTGACTTTGCTTCTTGATCCTAGATTTCTGTTGCTACCACTTTGTAATATCTTCCAAAGAGAGGCTAAAGGGTATGTTGCAGAATGGTGTGGTCAAATTTCAAACATATAAAGTGCTTCGTCCGGAGGCTCACTGAAGATGTTAACTAGTATGGTGACGAAACGTTTGCTCAGCGAGCAAACCTACATCCAGTTCAAATTATATCTTAAATAGTCCAGCTCAATGTTATTATAAATCATAGCCATGGACAGGCACACTTGTCATTATGCAGTACCATTAAAACATTTCACTCATTTCGTAGGTTGAGTCCGTGATTAAGAAAGCGAATGCAATGTTGTCACTTGTCTCAAGAGGGTTGGAATATAAAAGCACCTTGTGCTACTGAGACTTTATAAAGCTCTGGTTAGGCCCCATTTGGAGTACTGTGTCCAGTTTTGGTCCCCACACCTCAGGAAGGACATACTGGCACTGGAACGTGTCCAGCGGAGATTCACACGGATGATCCCTGGGATGGTTGGTCTAACATATGAGGAACGGCTGAGGATCCTGGGATTGTATTCATTGGAGTTTAGAAGATTAAGGGGAGACTTAATAGAGAAGTACAAGATAATACATGGCTTGGAAAGGGTGGATGCTAGGAAATTGTTTCCGTTAGGTGAGGAAACTAGGGCCCATGGACACAGTCTTAAAATTAGAGGGGGTCAATTCAGAACAGAAATGCGGAGACATTTCTTCAGCCAGAGAGTGGTGGGCCTGTGGAATTCATTGCCGCAGAGTGCAGTGGAGGCCGGGACGCTAAATGTCTTCAAGGCAGAGATTGATAATTCCTCGAGACAACAAGAATCTAAGGGCTACGAGGAGAATGCGGGTAAGTGGAGTTGAAATGCCCATCAGCCATGATTGAATGGCGGAGTGGACTCGATGGGCCGAATGGCCTTACTTCCACTCCTATGTCTTATGGTATATATCTTAGCTATTTTCAAAAACTGAATTTACTAATATTTCCCTCATTCAAGCTAACCATCTTCAATATTTTCTAAGTTGGGAATAAGTTGTTCTTTGAAAGACTGTATCACATTGCTGAAAGAAAACAGAACTGTGGATGCTGGAAGTCTGAAACAGAAACAACTTGCTGAAGAAACTCTGTTTAGAAAAAGAATGCGAAATGTTAACTGCTGTCTCTCCATAGATGCTGCCAGACCTGCTGAGTTTCTCCAGACATTTTTGGGTCATCTGTCATAGAACAATGTAGGCGCTTAACATTGTCCAACTTCTTAAAAAGATGTTCTCATAAAATTCCTTGTAAGGTGCATATATTCTTTTTAATCAAACTCATCAGGCATGTTAATAGCAAAATTGTATTTGGAAAACGTTCTTGCAAACATTTATAATAAGAAATATATAAATAATTCTTTAACTTTTTTTTCGAATCTTCATATAGAAATATCTTGCCACTTTTCTTTCCCTCCTTATGTTGTTGATGCCTGGCTGGAATGACTTGTTTTAATTTTACCAAAGATTTTTTGGTGTTGGACTGGGGTGGACAAAGCAGTTGCCTAAGGAAGGAGCAGGGGTTTTGAAAGCTTGCGGTCTCAAATAGACCTGTTGTAGTACTGCCCAATGTTGTGTAATTGTAACTAGACTGTTTGATCATAGGCTAGATTACAGTGGTGCTGGAAAAGCACAGCAGGTCAGGCAGCATCCGAGGAGCAGGAAAATCAATGTTTCGGGCAAAAGCCTTTCTTCAGGAAAGACTGATGAAGGGCTTTTGCCTGAAACGTTGATTTTCCTGCTCCTTGGATGCTGCCTGACCTGCAGTGCTTTTCCAATACCACTCTAATCTAGACTCTGGTTTCCAGCATCTGCAGTCCACTTTTGCCTGTTTGACCATAGGGTTGGAGTTTAAATCCACATCTACTTGATTTATGTCCATTTGCTATGATGTTGGTAAATTTGTTGAGCCATCAAGAAAATGTTTCATTTTACTTCTATTGAAAGTCTTTGGATATATGTTACAACTCCAAAGATGCCCACCCCCCAAAACAAATGCATATTATAAATCATAGTGACCATTTAAAAAATAATAAAGATTTATTCGCATACATCGTCTTGACACTTGTAGGAGCATTGACCAAAACTTTAAAAGCTCATATTGACAAGCAATTCTTTAAATTGAAAACTGGGTATTTCTTTATTTTTCAAAAATGAAATTATATGTTGAAATGTTGATAATTTATTTAAATCTGAGATTTTACTTGTTCTAACTGGGAGAGCAAGATGGATTGGGCAACGGAATAATTTATCACGAATATTTCTGTGTTAGTTGATAAAAGATAGACCATTGATACTGGACAGATGTTATTCAGACTTCATCCTTCAAGGGAATGATCATTTTGCAGTTCACCTGCCAATGAATTTCAAAGCAAATTCATTAACTTGTTCAAAGAGCAAAAAGAGGGTTGAAATTTACTTGACTCAGAGATATGAGTGTACACATCTCTTGTATTTCAAGTCCAGTATTCTACAAAATATATACTGCACTGGTGAAATCTAAATCCAGCCATTTTCACTGTAAAGTCGTGCAGCCATGCAATGACTACTGCACTACAGTCTTACATTATGGTATAATTATAATCTGGGTCAAACCATACCTTGACACGAACCTTTTGGCTTCATTGTGGAAAGTGATTACTGGGAGTGATTCAAAGCATTAAAATAACATCAGGATATCATGTGTATTTCTAATGAAAGTTGTTTTATTCACAGAAAAAAAAAAATGAGAGGGCAGCTGGAAAATAAAATTATTTGGAAATAAGTTTTTATAATGGTTAAGCTACACTTTTCTTGCTAATCAATATTTCTAATGAGGTTCTGGTACTGCTTATAGTAGAGGTGAAACCAACTTTATATTTATCACTGGTGTTCAGAGATTTTTATTCTGAAATCCTCATATGTTTTTCCTTTTTTTAAAACAGCCTATATTCGATCTAATCAGATTATGGGTTGGGGAGAAAAAGCCATTGAAATCCGCTCAGTGGAGACTGGACACTTGGATGGTGTATTTATGCACAAGAGAGCGCAGCGACTAAAGTTCCTTTGTGAACGAAATGATAAAGTACGTGTTTTTGTTAGTTTTGTTTTAGTATGTTCACATGGAGGCATCTAACTTGTGTTTGAGGTCAATCAGATACGGTTGTTCTGGTATAATACTCTGCAACCTCATGATGTGAAAATTGCACTATGGAAATCCACTATAGGAAATCGCTATAACCGTTGAATAGAAGGTTTGCATTATCCAAACAATATCTACAATTTGTCAATCACATTATAGCTAATTCACGTCAACAAAAGGCATGTTATAGCAGAACAGCCTGTACAGTCTCTACCTGTGTTAAGAAAATGTGTCACTTATTCAATTTTCTCTTAAAAGGTCTTCTTTGCTTCAGTCCGTTCTGGTGGAAGCAGCCAGGTTTACTTCATGACTCTTGGGAGGAGTTCACTCCTCAGCTGGTAGGAAAGCTATTTATGCGTCAAGAGCAACAGGAGTCTTCAGAAGATCTTGGAAACCTTGAATTAACTAACAACTGGAGAACAAACTGCACTGATGCAATGCATTGCTTAAACCTGTCACTGAATTTGTGATCTGTAAAAAGGAAGCAATGCTACTGGTGCTGTTAGAATTTTACTGTCAGGTGACAGCCAGTCTAGAGTAGAAGAAAACACCTCATCTCAAATATACATCCCTTAATTTAAGATGACTATGTATTACTTGAGAAAAGTGCCCTAAGAATGCAGATGGTTGGTTTTAAGGTGGTTGGACAAGTGGGAAGTGGAAACAGTGATATGCTGACAGTATAGAAATTTGTAGCATGGGAAAGGGGAAATTTGTTTTTAAAATGTGTATCATTCTAAGTGACTTTTCTTTTGTAAGGTAACAGAGTGTTAAGGAGAAAAAAAATGCAAGTTAGGAGTTTTTATTGAAATGTGAATGACAAAATGAAAGCAATTAATTGTGTTGGTCTTTGCAAGGGACGGGTGTTTTGGTCATTTTCTGTATATCAGGTTTTGCTTGTGTTCTCCAAAACTTTTTTTAAAAGTCAGTTGAAATTGGTGTGGAGGACAAGGTTTTCAGATTTGTATGACTTTGTGGGGCAGAACAGAAACTTGATGTTTTGTTACAGTATTATGGATGCCTCTCCAAGATTTTACTTATTTGTAGCAGTAAAAAAAAAGCAGTTTAACAAATCCTGCACTCGTAAATCTCCCGAACTACTTATTAAAAAAATTGTTTTGCCTACCTCATTTGTTTAAGAAAGGAAAAAAAGAGGTGGTTTAGTCATTTTAATATTATTTGTATCTGAAACTTGCGCATCTTTGTCTAATTTAAAGTTTATTGATACCAAATTTATGATTAAAATGTTTGTCTACTGTTGATTAAATTGCAGCTTGTTTTAGCGGGCAAACAATGTGACTTTTTTGTAATTGGAAAATGCCAGCTGAGTGCAGAAACTGACAGATCTGTGGTCAGCTGTTGAGGTTAGAAGCAGAAAATAGAGGCAAATAATCAACTGTTCTAAATGTGGTTGTCAGAGATCAACATGTAATTGTTATCTTCCACTTACATGCAGATAGCGACAACTACCTTTGTTACTCAGCCCAGAATCTGAATCAAGTAACAGTTCGAAAATAGTTTTGCTAAGCTATTCTGTTGCATTAGATTAAAGTGTATAGGTAGTAGGGAGCAGGTGGCTGATTAAAGATACAATGCACTAAAACACTTAATTTCAAGAATGTAGTGAAACTGCTTATCAATACAATATATCTTCCCTAATTTAGATCCAAAATTTCGCTGTGGAAAGATTTTTTTAATATTGCTGCAAACAGAATTTTATTTTACATATGTTAGACATTTACAAATGTGTCTACAGTAATAATCTGTTGAACTGTCACTCAATTACTTGAGATACCTATAGTGTATAGTATACTATACTGGTGATGTAATAATGCACAATAGCATTATATTGATCTTACAATATGTTAAACTTTTTTTTTGGTACTTTGTAGACAGCTGCCTTATGCTGTTATGTGCACAGGATCTCAACACTTTACAGGGCTTAGTTCTCTCAGTGGAGACTTCATTCTACAGTGAAATATTCTCAGTAGTGGTACAGTGAAATCAAAGATGTGCCATGAGAATTTTTCATTCATTCATGTCACTGTGATATTTTTTCCTCTAGCAGTTCCTGGTCACTGAATAATTTGCAATATTTGTCCTATATCATCTGTTAATAACAGTAAAAGAAGTCATAGAAAATTCCTGACGTAAGTAGGTTTACCATAAGCAGAATATTTTTTGGATTTAACAAAAACACTTAAGTCCCGATGACAGTTAGAAGTAATCCTCTGTCTCAGCAGAGTCACTGATTAGCAACTCCCACCTATGAGAAGTGCCACGGTGGCATAACAGTATTACAAAACCACTACGTCTATATTTGAAGAATAATTTCAACACAAGTTTTAATACTTGTAGGTTTAGTGGAAAATGCCTATAATTACTTTTGAATTTTACTACTTTATTTTAAGTCAAATAATGCTTGTTGTATGACTGCAGTGTCTCTATTTTATGCACGTTATGTTTGAAAAAATGTTTACAAAAATTCTTTTGTTACACTAATGTGCATCACATATTTATGTTTTTTTTTGTAATTGTCTGTTATAAGTTTTAGTTTTGTATTATGAGAACACGTGATGTTTATAACCCTGAACTCTGCTGATAACCAAGAAGCTGATGTAAAACAAAATTGAGGTGTTACTGTGTCTAGCTGCAAAGCAGGTTGGGAAATATGGTTACAAGTAAACCTCTTCAAACAGTTTTCTGCTATGTGATCTAACTTATGTCTTCTGTGTATTATGGGAATTTCTGTATTTTCTCTGACATTCATCTTTTCTTGAATAAAATCAACTAAATGCACATTGTGCATAACACAACACTGTTGTTTTGTGAAGCTTGTCCAATAAGCTTCAATTATTTTTCTTTGGTTCCACTCCCAGTGGATGTCCTGTGACTGAAAGGAGTTGATCTGCTCCGAAACTGCTTATTGCTGTATAAAAATAAACCCATCTCACCATCAGTACTTCATTGGTGCTTATCTTCCTGACATCTATTTGATCCCCACCCAACACAATATAGATGACTCAAAGGGCAAAGTCCCTGATTAGGAAACACATTTTTACTGGAAGGAACAAAGTTAACAACATGTGAAAAGTGGCAGGCCATTAAGTTGACTAGCTTGTTGCTTGCCTAATTGACACATCATCTGATCTTTTGCAATAGATTTCCTGCTGATATTGCTTCCTTTTGAACAGTACTCACTAGTACATATTGTTCCATAAAATGCAGGTGGCAATTTATGGTGAAATCTTTAATTTGTTGGAAACTAAACAGAATAGCAGGATAAGCTCCCATGCATCATTGATACGAAAAGCACAACACAGTTTTGAAAGCTGAGCAGCATAGGTGTTCTCAGCTTAAGACTCACCATGTCCATCTTAGTGGCAATGCATATTGGCAACCAGTGTCAGTTGCTATCAAGTAGAACAATTTTCAATGTAATGGATTATTTTTGAAATCTTGCCAGATACAAATCAATTCTGCCAAACGTCAACTCAAAAATAGTCTCCACCAGAGGCATATATGGATTTAATATTTGATTTACAAGTTTGGTGTTATAATTTCAAACTCCCTTTTATCTCTAAGATCCTGTTTCCACATGTAGTGTTGCCTTCTTAAATCATAGCTTTCATGTCATCTTTAATATTTTTTGAGCTAGGCCACAGTTTTGAAACAGGCTGAAACAAAGTCATAAATGACATTCTCCCATGACTGAGCCAGATGCATTTTTCTTCATCACCTCAAGCCTTTCTTGTGAATGACCATGTCATTGTTTTGCACTATTCACTATTGTCCAGTTCAGTGCAACTGCTATCATCTGATTTTACTCTAGTCTACCCATATAGCCAGAGTATCTCAAGACTTACCTTCCTTTCCAATCCAGACAATTACCCTGAGTTTCCCATACACGTATACTTGGTCTCCTCCCATTGCATCTACATTCTCTTCTTGGCATAGTCACAGATGGCCACAGCACAGAAGAGAGCCTTTCACTCCATCGAATCTGCACCAAACTGAAACAACCATCTAACTATTCCAGTAGAATTTCCATCGTAAGTGCACATGTAAACATTTCTTAAATGTAGGTTTGCACACTGAGCTGGAAGGTTCATTTCCAGACGTTTCGTTACCAGACTAGGTAACATCTTCAGTGGGCCTCAGGCAAAGCAATTCCTATTTTCTGTTTATATGTTTTAGTTTCTTTGGGTTGGTGATTTTATTTCCTGTGGTGAAATCACTTCCTGTTCCTTTTCTCAGGGGGTGGTGGATGGGTCTAACATTAGTTTTGGTCGTCTGTATAGGGTCTTTCAAGTTCATTAGTTGCTGTTTTAGTGTGTTGGTGGGTTTGTGGGCTACCACGATGCCAAGGGGTCTTATTAGTCTGGCAGTCACTTCCGAGATGTCTTTGTAGGGGAGAGTGGCTAGGGTTTCTGGACATTTTTGTCTGCTTGTTTGGGTCCATTGCTGAGAAATCAGTGGACTGTGTTCGTTGGGTACCCATTCTTTATAAATACACGGTTTAGGTGATTTTCCTCTGTGCTGCAGTGTGTGTTAGCTCGTTGAAATAATGTTCTGATACAGCTTCATTTGTGGGTGTTGGGATGATTGCTTCTGTAATTCAATATTTGGTCCTTATGTGTTGTTTTCCTGTAGATGCTGATTTGAAGTTCCCCATTGGCTGTTCATTCTACTGTGACACCTAGGAATGGCAGTTTGTTGTAGTTTTCCTCCTTTTCAGTGAATTTTATGCCAGTAAGGGTAGTATTGATGGTCTTGAAGGTTTCCTCTAATTTGTTTCATTTAGTGATGACAAAGGTGCACGTAGACACCTTTGTCATCACTAAATGAAACAAATTAGAGGAAACCTTCAAGACCATCAATACTACCCTTACTGGCATAAAATTCACTGAAAAGGAGGAAAACTACAACAAACTGCCATTCCTAGGTGTCACAGTAGAATGAACAGCCAATGGGGAACTTCAAATCAGCATCTACAGGAAAACAACACATAAGGACCAAATATTGAATTACAGAAGCAATCATCCCAACACCCACAAATGAAGCTGTATCAGAACATTATTTCAACGAGCTAACACACACTGCAGCACAGAGGAACTACGCAGAGCAGAGAAAAATCACCTAAACCGTGTATTTATAAAGAATGGGTACCCAACGAAAACAGTCCACCGATTTCTCAGCAATGAACCCAAACAAGCAGACAAAACATGTCCTAGCCACTCTCCCCTACATCAAAGACATCTCGGAAATGACTGCCAGACTACTAAGACCCCTTGGCATCGTGGTAGCCCACAAACCCACCAACACACTAAAACAGCAACGAATGAACTTAATTGTCTGTATAGGGTCTATGCGCAAAACTGATGTCATTTATAAAATACCGTGCAAGGACTGTAACAAACACTACGTTGGACAAACAGGCAGAAAACTAGCCACCAGGATAGGTGAACACCAACTAGCCACAAAAAGACATGACCCTCTCTCATTAGTATCCTCACATACGGATGAGGAAGGACACCTTCGACTGGGACAACACTTCCATCCTACAACAAGCCAAACAAAGATGCACGAGAATTCCGAGAAGCATTGCATTCAAACTAGAACTCTATCAACAAACATATCGAGTTAGACCCCATCTCCCACCCCCTGAGAAAAGGAACAGGAAGTGACTTCACCACTGGAAATAACATCACAAGAAATTACATCATCAACCCAAACACATAAATAGAAAGCAGGAATTTTCAGCATTGCTTCATCTGAGGCCCACTGAAGATGGTACCTAGTAGGGTAATGAAATATCTGGAAATGAACCTTCCAGCTCAGCGAGCAAACCTACATCCAAAACCTCAACCTGATCTACAAATCTTCTCAAAACTTGCTAACATTTCTTAAATGTTATAAGAGTTTCTGCTTCTACCATCTTTGCAAGCAGAGAGTTCCAGATTTCTCCTGCCCTGTGTGAGAAAATATTTCCTCACATCCTATCTAAACCTCCTGACCCTTGCCTTCAATCAATGGCCCCTTGTCAATCATCCCCCCCCTCTGAGGGGGAAAGGTTTTTACCCATCTACTTTGTCTAAGTCCCTCAATTTTATATATCTCGATCATGACGCTATCAGTCCCCTATGCTCCATGGAAAATGACCCAAATCTGTTCAATATCTCTTCATAACAAAAACTCTCCAGCTCAGCCAACATCCTGGTAAATCACCAGTGCAATCATGTCATTCCTATAATCTGGATTGAAAACTTGATACAATATTATAACTGTGGCCTAACACAGAATATAGAACAATACAGCATAGAACAGGTCCATTGGCCCTTGATGTTGCGCCGACCTGTGAACTATTCTCAGCTTGTCCCCCAACACTATCCCATCATCACCCATGTGCTTATCCAACGATTGTTTAAATCTCCCTAATGTGGCTGAATTAACTAAATTGGCAGGTAGGGCAATCCATTCAGATGTCAGAGGCAGGTTCTTTACTCAATCTTAAATCTATCATCCCTCAACTTGTAGTTATGCCTCCTCGTACAAGCTAACATAATCAACCTAGAAAATGAGTCATCTGAAGGTAATGAGCCAGCTTCCCAATATGTGATGATGGCACCCACTTCAATTTCTTTTGAACTTTTTGACCTAATTGTCATGCAAAGTAGTTTCCACTATTTTCCTGCTCCTCATCAGCTGTTATCACAAGCGGAACCAGACAGTTCACCAATTTGGCAACTTGTTTGACTCAATTAGATTCAAATTCCATGCTCTCTCCATCATCACAATTATCTCTTCTGTTTACGTAGAAGCCCACCATCAGTCTTGAAACTCTCAGCACTGCCAATGTCACCTCTGGTTGACTTAATGTCTTTGTCCCCAACATCCCATTCTCCACACTTTCAAAATGAACACCTTATACAAAGCTTTACCTTATTCTACCAGTCCTGTTTATATATCACTCCTTGAACCTTTACTCCTGGCTCCCAAACCTACATAGACAACGTTTTCGTCTTCCTATTTAAATTATTATGGCTCTAACTCTTTCCATCTCTGTACCTCTTCCAACATTCACTCATGAAAATGTTCAGTTGTCCAATTGCAAAATTGGTGTGCATAATATATAATCACATAGCACAACCCCTACATGTGTGTGCAGCCGCGTGTGCGCGCACACATGCCCACAGGCAACTGAGGCTTTGTCTACTGCTTTTACACATTTGCTCCTCCTAGCCTCTCCATATTCTCGTTATTTAACATACTCCTTGGTTTTTTTTTTGGGCTAATGCCAGTTTTCATCAGATTAACCCTCCATGAACTATTATGGGCTATTTGTCCATATTTCATCAACTCTGCTGTTTTTGTTTTAATTTCTAAGGTACAACTATACTGTAGTAAATTGTGTGTTTTCCAAGGATTTTAATCAGATGGAGTGTATGTCAGGTGACTGATCAGAATTTGCACATCTTGCACCTGATTAAAAGTTACAATCTGGATTTCCTTTTATTTACCAAGACTAAATGAGATTGAGCAACCTAACAACAACCATAGGTTTTTGGCTGAACAGTGATTAACATTCATCTCATTTTCCTTTTTTTTAAAGCATCATCCAAATTAGTAGATAGTTCATTAAGTTTCCCATGTTTTTCTTTGTGTAACACCTTTTTATTGGCTAATATATGTCATCTGCAACATTTCTGCCCACTGGCAACTTTTGTCTATGTTTTTAACGGGTTTGGATACTGAATTAGATTATAACTATTGCCCTAATTTAGCATCCTTCATGAATTTGACCAAATTGGCTTCCCTTCAGCTTGTTACTAAAAGCACATTGTCTACATATTAGAATATCGTTTATATGGGTGCTTGCTAATTTTCAAATTGGCTGTCCCTTCCCGAACATTACAATAGTGAGTACACTTAATATGCATCTTCAATTGTGAAGCACTTTGGGATATGCTGAGGTTGTGAAATGCTTATTAATGCAAATTTATTTTCTGGATCAGGCTAATATATGTAGGTTAGAAATAATAAGGAAAGAGTTATTAGCTGGAGCGTGAGAGTCCCTGTTATTCCTGATACCTCAATCAATTTACCTTTATTGATGTCAGAATAATTAATATGGAGTTCCTTGATTTCATTTGAAAAGGAATTTTCTTTATCTTGTTTCAATGTAGATGTCCTGACCTATTCCTTTCATTCTTTGCTGATATCTCCTGATGCATCAATGTATTCAGAATTTCAGGTTATGAATGCATTTCAATACTTGGTTGTCTGTATTGTTAAGAGCTTTGTGGTTACCAGATAGTTTTAAAGTCATAGAACACAAACCCAAACCAAAACTAATCCCACCTGCTGGCTCCTGGCCCATATCCCTCCAAACCTTGCCCATACACGTATCTATAAAAGCTTGTTATATAAAATGACATTATTTTTATTTTGTTTGTTTAGAGTTGACATGCACCTCTTTTCTATGTGATTTAGATTAGATTCCCCACAGTGTGGAAACAGGCCATTTGGCCTGACAATTCCACACTGACCCTCAGAAGAGCAACTCACCCAGACCCATTCCCCTACCCTATATTTACCCTTGGCTAATGCACCTAACACTGTGGGCAATTTGGCATGGACAATTTGCCTAACCTGCACATTTTTGGATTGTGGGAGGAAGCTGCA
The DNA here is from genome assembly GCF_047496795.1 of Chiloscyllium punctatum. Lineage (NCBI taxonomy): Eukaryota > Metazoa > Chordata > Chondrichthyes > Orectolobiformes > Hemiscylliidae > Chiloscyllium > Chiloscyllium punctatum. Next base: position 58,684,691 of record NC_092747.1, on the reverse strand, counting down.
GCACCTGGAGGAAGCCCACACAGACACTGGGAGGACGTGCAAATTCCACACAGTCACCCGAGGCAGGAATTGAACCTGGGTCCCTGGCACTGTAAGGCAGCAATGCTAAGCACTGAGCCACTGTGCAGCCCTGATGAACTGGTTAATCTCAGGATTAACAAAATGCTAGGATTAACCTATGTTTCTTCGGAAAATAGAGATTAGAATCAATTATTGCACTGAATTCTCCATGTTATTTCCCATCTGTTCATGTTGGATATGTAAAGGCCTTGGATCTGATACTTTCCATAATCAAATAATTTGCTGACTCTCACTATCCAAACTCTCTCGAGAAGAATGTTCACGTGAGCAACGTATCTAGGGCATCACAGCACCACCAGAGCCAAGAGAGGGGGGACAGGATGGAAAATTGGGAATATTCTCAGGTTAAAGATTAAATTGTGAATTTGCTTAGCTTTTCTTCTGTTTTTGTTACTGAATTGAATGGGAAATGTATACTTTAAATATATGTAAATATTGTACAGTTGTGTGTGTTTCTAACCTTTAAAATATAAATTGTACTTTTTAGACAATGCAACCTGATTTAAATTTTGCTTGTTTGTGTTGGCTTAGAAGCATTTAATCCCGGATCAACATGCACCCTCCATGTTAGTTGTACCAAATTTGTTTTTTTTATAGTGTCTGATAGCAATAGTGTCATACTTTTAAAGTTTAGCAAATGGAATTCTGATTCTGTAATTAAATGCTGAAGTTTAATTTCTTCGGTAGTTTTGACAAGTAATGAAGTCTTGGTGCTTGAAATAAAACCTGTGAAACTTCATTTGAGTTCTCGTGAAGAGGAGTCATATTGGAATTGGAAGTTTAAATCTTTTTCACTCTCCATAGGTGCTGCGAGATGTGCTGAGCTTTTCCAGCAGTTTATTTTTGTTTCAAAGCTTCTCTCATTGGTTAAAATGTGCTCTTTTCCTTTGCTTCATTTATCTTTTTTCTGAAGTGCAAGCTTCCTTTTGTTTTTTGAGTTGTGCTTACTAATGCTCTGGAACTAATAAAGGAAGATGTGGTTGCACTGGACAGGGTGGAAAGGGGATTCACTGGGAAGGAGTAGTTTAGCTGTAAAGAGAGGCTGGATAGCCGCCAATTGTTTTCTTTGGAGCAGAGAAGGCTGATGGGAAACTGATAGAGGTGTATAAGATTGAGGGGCATGGGCTGGGTGAATAGAAAACAACTGTTTACCTTTCTTAATGGATGAATAATGAGGAAGTGCGATTTTCAGGTGAAATGCAGGAGGTTTAGAGGGGACTTGAGGAAAACCTTTTCACCTAGAGGTGGGAGGATAGGTGAGGTGGGAAATTTCACAAGCTTTAAAAAGTACTTAGATGAGCACTTGAAATGCCATAACTCTCAAGGCTATCAGCCAAGTGCTCATCAGCATCTCCCTTGAACTTCTCCGTTGTTGCTAATCTATTAGACTCCTTAATTGACATGAAGGACAAGATGAGTAGAAGGGGCCTCCAATTAAATATTATGATGCCAATTACTGTTTTCAGTTCCCACTCCAAACACTGTTCTCTTGCTACTGACTCTATTCTCTTTCTAGATAACTGTCCTGTAATGCAAATCAGATATTCACAACCTTTTGTGTCTTTTGACCCAAGATGAGCTTCTGATGACAGTGGTACTGTCACTAAGATGGAGGTGGAAACACAATCACGCTACTCACCATCTCTGCTGTCTCAACTCGTTAATTTACCAAAACTCTTATTCATGTCTTTGTCGTTGTGATCCCAGTGGAGATCAGTAACTGCTGAAAAGATTTTAAATTCCCAATTAGCTGAAGAATTACAGAAGATTTTACATCTAAAAATTGTAACAAGCAATGAAAATCTATGCTGACTAAATACTATCTTAGAAGGAAATGTGTGCTTTAAACCATACAACAGAAGGCCCTGACAATACTCTGGCAAGGACAATGAAATCTGTTGCTCTAGAACTTGGTGTTCCCTAAGCCTAGCCTCTAATCCACCCAGCAATGTGAAAAATATTGCACGTGTGTTCTGTTTGCAAAAAATAGGACCAGTCCAATGTGGCCAATTACTACCCCATCAATCTACACTCTATCTATGAAGAGGCACTTGCAAAGAATAACCTGCTCACTGACTTAGTTTGAATTCTCCCAGGGCCCCACAGTTCCTGACTTCACTACAGCTTTAGTCCAAACATGACAAGAGCTAAATTCTGTAATGGAGGTAAGAATCACTACTCTGGCCATGAAGGCAGCACTTGGCAGAATATGACATTTAAAAAAAACCTTAGCAAAACTCTGTAGTTACTGAGAACTGGGGAAAGCTCCCTGTGCCTTTTGGAATCATACCGAACACACAGGAGAATGGTAATGGTTCTTGGGTATCACCACAGGAATTCCTCAGATTGTGACTAGGCTCAATCACCTTCAGCTACTTCATCAATAACCTTACCTCCAACATAATGTCAGAAGTACAAATATTTGCTGATGATTCAGTACTGTTCATGACTCCTGAGATCTGAAGCAGTCCAGTTCTGTATGCAACTTTTTTTTCCAGCAGTCTTCCCCATCTGAAAATCTAAATCCATTTCTAAGCCTTCCAAGCAAAACATTATCCAAATAGAATATCCAGAAGATCCATTTACAAATACAGTTGGGCATTTTCCCTGAAATGAGTTAACAAAGAACATCAATTACCTGGATCTATGTGGCTTCTAATAAGTGCTTTGTAAAGAAGTTGGCCATCCTTTCATTAACCTTAATCTTTCAAACTCAAGTCCTCAAAAAATATTAAATCTGAAACCATCATAATGCAGTCAATTATTAACCCTCAGAAGGGAAACTGCAACCATTTCAAAATTGCAGCTGTTCTTAGCAAATGGTGCACTGTATTTTAATAGTTAGCACCTAGCCTTAAAACTTTTAATGAAGGCAGTGAGAGTTTTAGTTCAGGTTATTCTCAAATCACAAAATCAATTCTCAACCTTATGGCCTGAATTTTCCCAAGTTAGAGATAGCTCAGAGCCATTTATAAAACAGTGTGGGTGGGATTATATATTCTGGATTCCCACCGCCATTTACAGTGTCTAATTTTTCACTGGGACTGGATAAAAGATAACATACTAAGTGTGACCCATTTAGGGTCATCATTTCTTAGCTCTGTGCAATTCTTATGGTGTTGGACCAGCTTCTGGGATGGCTCATGGTTCGCAGACCTTCAGAACAGTTGCAATCCTTTTGAAAAGTCAGTTTGAAAGGTATTCCCAGTTACGTTCCTCCACTCAGCACATTGGCCCCCCAACCCTCAATGCTAACTCCTGTCCTCCCATCCCATCAGTTATTCTTTATAGCCCATGCCAACGCATGTCAGCACATCTAGCCAAGCTCGTCATACCTTTTATATGATTCACAACACATCCATGCCTGGTCACCAATGTACATTGTTACGTATGGTTGACCAAGTACCCAGACTAAAAGGGTTTACTGAACAGGGTTCTGTTTTAATAGCTAGAGACATCTGTGATTTTGTTTGAATAAGTGATTCTAACAATTTTTTTCTAATCTCTTTTGCCAATGTCTGTAAGTACTTTGCACAAGATTATGAAGTTTGAAGTGTTTGAAACTTGAAGTGTTTGAAACCTTTGATATTGCAAATCTCTGTTTTGGTATTTCAACATTCCTATAAAAGCATCATTTTATTCCAAATGAACATTTGTGAACAAAAGTATTTTTCCTCAGCATTTCCGCATATTCCATTGTTCATGAATGTCTAATTGGTTTTGTGTGAAGTGTATATTGAGTGAATGGACATGGAAGGATCAGAAGCTGACTTGGGGGTTTGAATGGCCATGGGCAATAAATGAGGGCTAGAAGACCTTTACAGCCTGTAATCCAATTAGGACAAAGTCCCATTGAACTGAGCCTTTAAACCAGGCTAACGAAATGCTCAGTCCCTGTGCCCACTTCCCATCTGCTTCTGTGAGAGAGGATACTGTACCCTGTATCTATTCCTCCCGACTCGGGGAACTAAATGCTTATCATTCGAGAGGACAGCAAATTTGAACTCTCTCGAGCATCTATCGAATGCATCATCATTCAGCCTCAACCTCTCAAATGAGACTGCAGACTTTCACTGAAAATTTATTAAGCCATTAGTCATTAAGAAGTAGAGAAGGTGGTAGAATGCTGTGCATATTAAGAATGGGTAGGATGACATTGTTGCCTGGACTGTAGAAGACATTGGAGCTATCTCTTATCAGTTAAAAGTCCATTAATTTCTTGAGTTTTGCTTACAGAGAATTAAATGTACCCAATGTCTGCATGTACAATGTACAGCTGTTTGTGTATCATTGATATAAATCCTTTACCAGTATTTATGGTACTGTGATAAATGGTATGGTAGAGGGAAAAAGGAGGAAATTTGCACCTCAGGCTAAAAAAGCAGTTTGCAGGTTTACGGAACATAGAAGAGAAACATGCTTCAGACATTGTAGCTTGATTGTCACTGTGGAGGTGAAAATTACCAAATTAGATTTGGGTTCTGCCCTGGTTTCTAATGAAGCAAGTGCTTCTTCTGCTAAAAATGATATGATAAAACTCTACAAAATTGATGGCACCTGCACTTCTGTTACTTTTCAATCATAGCTTCAAACTAACATATCTACCAATTTACAATAGAATTGCTCATGTAATTATTAACTGGTAGTAAGAATGGTTTTATGATGCATGTTATGACTCTTCAATGTATTAGATAATTGTTCATTAGTGCCCAAGTAGGTCAAAATGTGATCAATCCAATGGAGCCAATGAGAGATGTTCTTGTGTACATGCACAGGTTCTACTGAAGCTCTCATTGCTGCTTCACTTTCTATGTGCCCTAATTTAGGGAAGGTGACAGCCTAATGGTGTTATCATTGGTCTGTTAATCCAGACACTCAGGTAATGTTCTGGAAATCCAGGTTTGTATCTTGTTGCGATCGAATTTGAATTCAATAAAAACCTGGAATTAAGAGTCTATTGATGACCGTGAATCCATTGCCAATTGTCAGAAAAAAAACCCATCTGGGTCACTAATGTCCTTTAGGAAAGGAAATTGCCATCCTTTCCTGGTCTGGTCTACATTTAACTCCAATAATGCGGTAAAGAGTCAACTGCCCTCTGGGCAATTAGGGATCGACAATAAATACTAGCCTTGCCAGTGATGCCCTCATCCCATGAGTGAATTTTAAAAAAAATCACAGCAGACACGAGTGCAACACTTGAGGAAAAGTTTCTGTTTTGTCAGCCGAGTGTGGGTGAAATTGGTAGAACTAACACATAAGGTCAGGGAATTCTAAATGCAAGTTATATGACATGCAAATCACCCAACCTTTCGTGCTGTTTTAAAACTAACTTCAACCCAAACTGGCTTTTTCCAAGACTTGGCCATGTCCCCTTAGCTAAATAATATGTATAGACTGATGGAGCCCATTTCTAACTATTCAAGAAGGATTTTGGAATGGTGTGTAATTTCTGAGTTGCTGATAGCAAATTTTAAAAAACAGATTGTTATACCCCTTGATTGGCATAAGAAGGATCTGAAAGAGAAGTGGGGATGTTGATTCATTGCTTATACAAAATTCATTTAATGTGATGTGGAAAAGCAAGAACAGCTTGAAGATTTTACCTCTTAATGAAATATTTAATTTGCCAAGAAACTATTAATCAAACTAGTACATAATTTATCTTGTTATTTTCAATGATTTAAAATCATGCTACTAACAGGTGGAGGACCCAGATGTTAGTTAATAAAAAAATATACTGCTTGTGATAATCCCAGTTTCCCCATAATAAAATTACACATGTTTAACATACATTAAAAATATAGCTGTATTTAATTAAAAGCAAAATAAACAATAATTAAGTATGCTACTTCATTAAAGTAAAATTGCATTTTTACTTGACTTTCAGTAAGACGTTAGACCAGATCTTTACTGTCTTTGGAATATATGTGACAAGAAGGTGCATGTTGGGACTCATCAGAAGTCCCAACACACCATTCTGCAATAATTTCCATGACAGGTTTAAGCTTCTATTGGGCAATTCCCTAGTGACTGGGACTGTAGAGGAATCAAAACCTGCTGTTATCCGGTTAACGATAAAATTGATATCAACTTGGACACCCAAGCTTTGATATGTCTGTGATCTCAAGCAATGTATGTATTTACATACATCCAAGTATAATAGAGATGAATGCAAGATGCAGGATGCATGTTTACATACATTGCCTGAGTATAAATGTTCCCAAATATGTCTCATTTAAATTGAGACTCCATCTGTAAATGTGATATTATGAGATTCATGTAAGTCTTGAGTGTAACTTCATGAAACTGATCACAGACTTGGCCATCAGTAACAGAAGTCTTGAGTCTAGAATGAGCATTTGAGGAAAGAGGGCTGCAACTTGACTGTAGAGAGCTTTGAGAACTGCTATGTACAGATATAGACAAAAAATTATGATAGGACAGAAGGAGTAAAGGGCCGTATGTGGGGATGAGGAGCAAGCAGCCTCAGGAGCAGTGTAGGTGTACACCCCCTCAGACCAGAGATGGTCCAGACTGCAGTCTCAATCAGCAAGTAGTATTTCTGCATTAAAGCATAAGTTAAAGCAAATGAAGCTACACAAACTGATTGGCAGTAAACTTTCAGTATTCTACAGTAAGGTTTATATTATGGTAATCAGCTAAACAGACTCCTTTATTTGATTTAAGGTATTCTAAATATTTCTTGAGTCAACTGAGAAACATTATGCCTTTATTGAGATGGCCTCCTGACTGTTAGCATGATCAGAAACATAATTGAAAATGTTTAGGTCCCCTATCCTTCAAATGCAGTGGTACAATCAGATTGTTCCATTTGTCTGCAGTTTTACTTAATGCAACAGTTCAATGAACAAAACCCCATACCCTATCCCAAACACCAGCCACAGTTTATTTAGCACGTGTAAGACAGGTGTTTGTAAGTGTAATGATAATTGTCTAGTGATCAATTGGTTCTTTAAGGATTGATAAACTCTCTGGATTAGTTTATTTAAAACAGTAAACCATTAGCGATTTTTGAGAAGATTTGTAGCTCAAGTTAATAAGTCTGTAAGTATGCTCACTGAGCTTGACGGTTTGTTTTCAGGCGTTTCGTCACCATGACTAGGTAACATCATCAGGTGAGAGTCTTCGGTGAAGTGCTGATGGTATGTCCTGCCTCTCTATTTATAGGTCTTGGTTTCTTAAGGCGGGTGATGTAATTTCCTGTTCCTTTTTTCATGGAAAGGTAGATAGGATCTAAATTGGTGTGTTTGTTGGAGGAGTTCTGGTTAGAATGTCATGCCTCTAAGAATTATCGTGCGTGTCTTTGTTTTGCCTGTTCTAGGATGTGTGTGTTGTCCCAGTCAAAGTAGTGTCCTTCTTTGTATGTATGGAAACTAGTGATAGTGGGTCTTCCTTTTGGTGGCCAATGGTATTCGTGTATCCTGGTAGCAAGTTTCCTGCTAGTTTGTCCGATGTTGTGTTTTTTTACAGTTCTTGCATGGTATCTTGTAAATGACGTTAGTTTTACTGGTGGTATCTAAGGGATCATTTAGGTTCATTGGTCATAGTCATAGAGATGTACAGCATGGAAACAGACCCTTTGGTCCAACCCGTCCATGCCGACCAGATATCCCAACCCAATCTAGTCCCACCTGCCAGCACCTGGCCCATATCCCTCCAAACCCTTCCTATTCATATACCCATCCAAATGTATTTTAAATGTTGCAATTGTACCAGCCTCCACCACTTCTTCTGGCAGCTCATTCCATACACGTACCACCCTCTGAGTGAAAAAGTTGCCCCTTAGATTTCTTTTATATCTTTCCCCTTTCACTCTAAACCTATGCCCTCTAGTTCTGGTCTCCCCCACCCCAGGGAAGAGTCTTTGTCTATTTATCCAATCCATGTCCTTCATGATTTTATAAACCTCTATAAGGTCACCCCTGATCCTCCGATGCTCCAGGGAAACAGCCCCACCTTTATGCGTTTCAAGACTCCAAAACTACTTCCTCTGTAATCCAGACATTTTTCAAGATGTCACCATCTATTTCCCTACAGTTTATATCTTCTATGTACTTTTCCACAGTAAACACTGAATCAAAATGCTCATTTAGTATGTCCCCCATCCCCTGCAGCTCCACACAAAGGTCGCCTTGCTGATCTTTGTGGGGCCCTATTCTCTCCCAAGTTACTCTTTTGTCTTTGATGTTTTTGTAAAAACCCTTTGGATTTTCCTTACTGTTTTTGCCAAAGCTATCTCATGTCCCCTTTCTGCCCTCCTGATTCCCCTCTTAAGTATACTGCTACTGACTTTATACTCTTCTAAGAATTCACTCAATCTATCCTGTCTATACTTGACATATGCTTCCTTCTTTTTCTAAACCAAACCCTCAATTTCTTTAGTCATCCAGCATTCCCTACACCTGCCAGCCTTTCCTTTCACCCTAACAGGAATATACTTTCTCTGGACTCTCGTTATCTCATTTCTGAAGGCTTCCCATTTTCCAGCTGTCCTTTTACCTGCGAACATCTGCCTCCAATCAGCTTTTGAAAGTTCTTGCCTAATGCCATCAAAATTGCCTATTCTCCAATTTAGATCTTAAACTTTTAGGTCTGGTCTATCCTTTTTCATCACTATTTTAAAACTAATAGAATTATGTTTGCTGACCCCAAACTGCTCCCCCACTGACACCTCAGTCACCTGCCCTGCCTTATTTCACAAGAGTAGGTCAAATTTTGCACCTTCTCTAGTAGGTACATCCACATACTGAATCAGAAAATTTTCTTGTACGCACTTAACAAATTTCTCTCCATCTAAACACTTAACACTATGGCAGTCACAGTCTATATGTTTGGAAAGTTAAAATCCCCTACCATAACCACCCTATTGTTCTTACAGATAACTAAGATCTCCTTACAAATTTGTTTGAAAAATGTGTTGCTGGAAAAGCATAGCAGGTCAGGCAGCATCAAAGGAGCAGGAGAATCGACGTTTCGGGCATAAGCCCTTCTTCAGGAATGAGGAGGGTGTGCCAAGCAGGCACAAGGTAGGGAGGAGGGACTTGGGGGAGGGGCATTGGGAATGTGATAGGTGGAAGGAGGTTAAGGTGAGGGTGATAGGCCAGAGAGGGGTTGGGGGCGGAGAGGTCGGGAAGAAGATTGCAGGTCGAGAAGGCAGTGCTGAGTCCGAGGGTTGGGACTGAGAAAAGGAGGGGGGGGGAGGGGAAATGAGGAAGCTGGAGAAATCTGAGTTCATCCCCTGTGGCTGGAGGGTTCCTAGGCGGAAGATGACGCGCTCTTCCTCCAGGCGTTGTGTTGTCATGGTCTGGCAATGGAGGAGGCCAAGGACCTGCATGTCCTTGGCGGAGTGGGAGGGGGAGTTAAAGTGTTCAGCCACAGGGCTGTTGGGTTGGTTGGTGCGGGTGTCTCAGAGGTGTTCTCTGAAATGTTCCGCAAGTAGGCGGCCTGTTTCCCCAATGTATAGGAGGCCACATTGAGTGCAGCAGATGCAGTAAATGATGTGTGTGGAGGTGCAGATGTGGAGGTTGGGTTGGTGGGGGGTGTGGACCTGACGAGGGAGTCTCGGAGGGAGTGGTCTTTCTGGAATGCTGATAGGGGAGGAGAGGGAAATATATCCTTGGTGGTGGGGTCTGTTTGGAGGTGGCAGAAAGAGCATTCCCACCGCAACTCCCTCGTCAGGTCCACACGCCCCACCAATCCAACCTCCACTCTCGGCACCTTCCCCTGCAACCGCAAGAAATGCAAAACTTGTGCCCACACCTCCCCCCTCACTTCTCTCCAAGGCTCCAAGGGATCCTTCCATATCCATCACAAATTCACCCGCACCTCCACACACATCATTTACTGCATCCGCTGCACCCGATGTGGCCTCCTCTATATTGGGGAGACCAGCCGCCTACTTGCGGAACGTTTCAGAGATCACCTCTAGGACACCCGCACCAACCAACCCAACCGCCCCGTGGCTGAACACTAACTCCCCCTCCCACTCCGCCAAGCACATGCAGGTCCTTGGCCGCCTCCATCGCCAGACCATGGCAACACGACGCCTGGAGGAAGAGTGCTTCAACTTCCACCTAGGAACCCTCCAAGGGATGAATGCAGATTTCTCCACTTTCCACATTTCCCCTCCCCCCACCTTTTCTCAGTCCCAACCCTCGAACTCAGCACTGCCTTCTTGACCTGCAATCTTCTTTCCGACCTCTCCACCCCCCACCCCTCTCTGGCCTATCATCCTCACCTTAACCTCCTTCCATCTATCGCATTCCCAACACCCCTCCTCCCTACCTTTTATCTTAGCCTGCTTGGCACATCCTCCTCATTCCTGAAGAAGGGCTTATGCCCGAAACGTCGATTCTCCTGCTCCTTTGCTGCTGCCTGACCTGCTGCGCTTTTCCAGCAACACATTTTTCAGCTCTGATCTCCAGCATCTGCAGTCCTCACTTTCTCCTTACAAATTTGTTTCTCAATTTCCCTCTGACTATTAGGAGATCTGTAATACAATCCTAATAAGGTGATCATCCTTTTCTTAGTTTCACCCAAATAACTTCCCTGGATGTATTTCCGGGAATATTCTCCCTCAGTACAGCTGTAATGCTATCCCTTATCAAAAACGGAACTCTCCCTCCTCTCTTGCCTCCTTTTTCTATACTTCCTGAAGCATTTGTATCCGGCAACATTAAGCTGTCAGTCCTGTCCATCCCTGACCCATGTTTCTGTAATTGCTATGATATCCCAGTCCCATGTTCCTAACCGTGCCCTGTTGCCTTCCCTGTTAGGCCTCTTGCATTGAAATAAATGCAGTTTAATTTATCAGTCCTACCTTGTTCTCTGCTTTGTACCTGACTGCCCTGACTGTTGTGACTCACTTCTATTCTCAACTGTACCAGTCTCAGATTGATCTCTTTCCTCACTATCTCCCTAGGTCCCACATCCTCCACCACCACCTTACTAGCTTAAATCCTCCTGAGAAGCTCTAGCAAATCTCCCTGCCAGTATATTAGTCCCCTTCCAATTTAAGTGCAATCCATCCTTCTTGTACAGGTCACCTCTACCCAAAAAGAGATTCCAATGATCCAAAAATGTGAATCCTTCTCCCATACACTAGCTCCTCAGCCATGCATTGATCTGCTCTATCCTCCTATTCCTGCCCTCACTAGCTCATTGCATCAGGAGTAATCCAGATATTACTACTCTTGACAACATCCTTTTTAAATTCCTACCTAACTCTCTGTGATCTCCCTTCAGAATCTCAACCTTTTCCCTTCCTATGACATTGGTTCCAATGTGTACAATAACCTCCTGCTGCCCCCTCTCCCTTTTTGAGAATATTCTGCAAGCTCTCTGAGACATCCTTGACCCTGGCACCAGGGAGGCAACATAATATTCTGATTTTTTGCTGCTAGCCGCAGAAACGTCTGTCTGTATCTCGGACTAGAGAGTCCCCTAACACAGTCGATCTCCTGGAACCCAACGTACCCCTCATTGCATTAGAGCCAGTCTTAATACCAGAAACTTGTCTGATCGTGCTACATTCCCCTGAGAATCCATCACCCCTTACATTTTCCAAAAGAGCATACTTGTTTGAAATGGGGATAGCCACAGATGACTCCTGAATGAACTGCTTCCCTCTCTTTCCTGGAGTTAACCCATCTATGTGACAGTATCTGCAACTTTTCCCTCTTCCTATAACTGCCATCCATCACATCCCCTTGCTCTTGTAAATTTCTCATTGCCTCTAACTGTCTCTCCAACTGATCCATTCAATCTGATAGGATTCACAACCATTTATTGCAGGTACAATCCTCAGTAACCCGTAAACTCTTTCTCAACTCCCACATCGAACAAGAAGAGCGTATCACTCTACTCAGGACCATTTTTGCATCTTTCAATCTGCAGATCCAGAAAATAGCACTGTCTTATTCCTCTACAAAACACTGCTCCAGGTTAATAATTATTGCTTATATTTTAAGTTTAATCAAGAGACCTATCTCAATAAAACAAGTGTGTTTGTATGTTTATGGGCTACCATGATGCCAAGGGTCTGAGTAATCTGGAAGTCATTTCTGATATGTCTTTGATGTAAGGTATTGTGGCTATAGATTTTGGTTGCCAAGAATTCCTGAACAGCACCAAAGACACCAAGATAGAACCAAAATAATGGTCTCCTTTGATGTTACAGCTCTTTTCACATTAATTAACATTGACCTGGCCAAAGAAACACTGGCATCACTACTAGGAAAACCCAGGACCACAAACACCAGACAGCACCAACCTCATCAGCAAAAACAACATTGTCAAGCTAGTGGGCATATGCCTCACCACCCACTTCACATTCAATAACAAAACCTACAAACAAGCCAATGGAACACCTATGAAATCACCTATATCAGGGCTCATAGCAGAAGCAGTAATGCAGAGACTTGATCAAACAGCCCTCCCATCTATCCAAACCAAACTTTGGGTCTGCTACGTGGATGACATCTTTGTCATCACAAAACTGAACAAATTAGAGGAAACCTACAATGCCAACAATATCGTGGCAGGCATAAAATTCACAAAAGAGGAGGAGAATGACAACAGACTCCCATTCCTAGATGTGACAGTTGAATGTACAGTTAATGGAGAGCTTCAAACCAGCATCTACAGAAAAGCAACATACACGGACAAAATACTTACCTTCAGAAGCAGGCATCCCAGCACACACACGGAGCTGCATCAAGACATTATTTCAATGAGATACATCACACTGCAGCACTCAAGATCTACAAAAAGCAGAAGACAAATATCTATACGACGTTTTCAAGAAAAATGTGTACCCAATAAACACAATCTGTCGATTGCTCTGAAACAAACCCATACAAGCAGGCACAACGCAACCAAAAACTATAGCCACACTACCTTACATCAAAGACATATTAGAAATAACTTCCAGACTACTCAGACCCCTTGGCGTCATGGTAGCCCACAAACCCACCAATACACTTAAATAGCGACTAATGAAACTAAAGAATCCAATAGATACCACCAGCAAAACTAACATCATTTACAAGATACCATGTAAGAACTGTTTTTAAAAAAAAACACTACATTGGACAAAGTAGCAGGAAACAGGATACATGAACACCAACCAGCCACCAAAAGGCACGACCCACTCTCATTAGTTTCTATACATAAAGACAAAGAAGGACAACACACATATCCTCGGACAGGCGAAACAAAGACACGTAGGAGAATTCTTAGAGGCCTGGCATTCTAACTAGAACTCCATCAATGAACACATCGATTTAGATTCTATTCACCTTCCCTTGAAAAAACGAACTAGAAATGACATCACACACCTTAAGAAACCAAGACCTATAAATAGAGAGGCGGGCCGTACCACCAGCACTTTACCAGAGACTCTCACTGATGATGTTACCTTGTCATGGTGACGAAACATCTGAAAACAAACCTTCAAGCTCAGCGAGCTAACCTACATACTTAACAGTAAACCATGTTTCAAGCCAGCATTGCACGAAACCAACTGATTTCTATGCACTGCTTGCAAACCCAAAGAAGACAAACTGCCAGGCAAAGTCACAATATCACATGCACTCAGCATATAATGTTCCTCAAGGCAAACTGGTTTCAATGGAAGGTACCCATTCAATATCCTCTTTTACAAAAGAAACACAGTAATAAGTGAGACTTAAATCAAATACCATTACTATTTGGTAATTTACTGATACATCCAGGTCTTATGATGGTGACATTTTCTCAATACATTGCCAAGCTTTTTGTTCATGGACTACAGTTGCTACTCCAGAATTTGCTTATACTAATGTACTACATTCCAGATTAGCCACTGACCATCATTCTCAAATCATCTTGACATTCATTGTTTTGTTCCTTACAAGTGTACAGGTTATGTAGAAGATTTTGGTTAACAATCTAGATTCTTCTAATTTTATCAAGGTTTGAGCTTTAGTTTGGTCCAGTGTATCATCAGCTTAATCTGCTCTAATGACTGTCCATCATCTTCAACAAGTTTCCCTTTTTGTTTTCTTCCAAACCTGGTCCTTTTCCACCTGTTGCTGCAATGGTTATTTGGTTTCTGCTATGTCTGGCTTGAGTTCTTTCACTGGAGCATCACTGCAGGCATGCATTTCTGAAAGGATTGTCATGGATTGATCTTGCAGTTCCTTCTACATCTGTGTTTGTAGGTTTATCATTTTTCCCAGCATTGTTTTGAGCTCAAAATGAAGTTGTGGTAGCTGCTTTGGCTGAGCCAAATCTATTTTATGTGCAAGTTGTTCCAGATCTTTCTGTAAATTAGCAATGTTTTCATTAGAGTTATGATACAGAGCTGGTATTTTGTTCTGTTTCCTTTCTTGAAGTTCAATTTTTCTCTCCATAACAAAGAGCTGAAGTTTTACCTCCACTAATTCAAAAGAATGTAGTCTTCTTTCACGTTCTGTACATGTTTCTTACATTTTCTGTCGCACCTATGCTTGCTCTTTGCAAAAGCAATTCTTATTAGCAAATAGTGATGGTTTGCTTCACACTATTGTCTTTTCACCCTGGCTGTACAAGTTTTTCATTTTGGATAATGGCCCTTCGACTGCCAGAATTGAATTTGCTTTCACCACGTACTCAGTGCATTCCAGATTCTAACCATTCACTGCATAAAAGAAAAGATTTTCCCATGATGCCATTATGTATTTTGACAATTATTTTAAATGAATGCCATATTATTCTTGATCCTTTCACCAATATAATCAGTCTCTCGTCCTCCACTACCCCAGACCATTCATGATTTTTGAACACTGCCATCATTTATCTTAGCCTTCTGATCTCCAACGATAATGGTCCTGGCTTCTATCAGTTTATCTTTGTAACTGAAGTTCCTTCTCTCTGGAAACATTAAATTTAATCTGACAGATGTCTGCCCATTCCGCTAAACTGCCAGTGTCTTTTTTGAAGTTCTATAAGATCGTCCTCATAAATCACAATATTTGGAAGTTTTGTGACATCTGCGAGTTCTGAGCAGTACTCCAAAGTGTATAAAATACATCATTGTATATATCAAGCAGAGGATTTTCAACCCCAGCCCCGGGGAGCACCACTGTAAATTTTCATACAGTCCAAAAGTAAATCACTGAATAGCAATCACTGTCACTCTGGCTAATTTCATATCCGTATTACACCTATCCTTTTATCCCATTGGCACATCTCTCAAACCTGTTAGACAGCACATTATCAAATGCCTTCTTGCAAGTCCATGTACACCATATCAATACCATGCCCTTATCTACTCGCTCTACTTCATCAAAAATAACACACCAAACAGGTTAGCTAAATATGCTCTTAAATCCAGGCTCACTTTCCTTAAGTAGCATTTGCCCAAGTGGCTATTAATTTTCATCTGAACATAGTTTATCCTCAGTGGTAGGATTTTAGAAACAAACTGGTTTGTAGTTACTGTTTATTTCTTTCTGCATTTTTATTTTGAAGTTGTCTATATGAACTTTAGCAAAGCATTCAACAAGATTCTGCATGGTAACCGGTAAGGGAATCAGGGGGTGCTAGCCAATTGGATACAAAATTGGTTCGAAGGTAGGAGACAGAGGGTGGTGGTAGAGGGCTGCTTTTCATCATTTATATAAATGATTTGGATGTGAATATAAGTGGTGTAGTGATTGGAACGAGGTTGATTTTGTTGATTATGAGGTTGTTGATTGGGGTTGTTAACCTGGGTCAATCAGGAACCTCTGGCTGACCAATGTAACCACCAGGAGATTAGAATCTCCTCAGTTCAGGGAGTGACTCTGAGCTGGCTGGCTGTAGCCAATACTGTATGTGCAAGTAAATAAAGGGTGACCTGGTTATGGGATGTTTGCCTCTATGTAGATCTTGCAGGACGAATAGTTAGTAAGTCTGCAGATGACATTAAAGTAGGTGATGTAGTGGACAGAGAAGATAATAATCTTCCGATTACAATGGGACCTTGATCAGATGGGCCAATGGGCTGAGGAGTGGCAGATGAATTTTAATTTAGATAAGTATGAAGTGTTATGTTTTGGTAAGGCATACCAGGGCAGGACTTATACAATTAACGGTAGAGCACTGGGGTGTCTTGCCAAACAACAAGACCTGGGGTGTAGGTGCACTGTTCCTTGAAAATGGTCTCGCAGGTAGACAGGGTAGTGAAGACGGTGTTTGGCATGCTTGTCTTCATTGGTCAGAACATTGAATGTAGGAGTTGAGATGTCATGTTGCAACTGTACAGGACATTGGCAAGACCACTTTTAGAATACTGTGTACAATTCTGGTCATCCTTCCATAGGACATGTTGTTAAACTTGAGAGGGTGCAGACAAAATCTGCAAGGATGTTGCCAGGATTGAAAGGTTTGAGTTATAGGGAGAGGCTGAATAGGCAGGAGCTTTTTTCCCTGGGGCATTGGAGACTGAGGGGTGACTTTCTAGACATTTATAAAAATATGAGGGGCATGGATAGGGTGTATAACTAAAGTATTTTTCCTAAGGTGAGAGAAATACTAGAGAGCATAGGTTTAAGGTGAGGGGGAAAGATTTAAAAGGGACCTTTGGGGTAACTTTTTCAAGCAGAGGCTGGTGCATTTATGGTACGAGCTGCCAGAGGAAGTGGTGGAGGTGGCTATAAATAGAATATTTAAAAGGCATTGGGATCGGTATATGAATAGGAACGGTTTAGGTGTATATGGGCCAAGTGCTGATAAATGGGATTAGGTTAGATTGGGATGTCTGGTTGGTGTGGACAAGTTGGACCAAAGCTTCCATACTCTCTAAAAGTGTACCATTAACAATTCTGTAGTTCTTTGGTAACATCCCTATATCTGAGGATTGTAAAATTAGTTGCAGTATCTGCAATTTCCACTTTCACTTCCATTAGTATCTTGGATGCATCTTGTCCTAGTGCTTTATCCCCATCAAATCCAGTCAGCCTATCAACTACCAACTCTAATCAGTTTTATGACCAACAAATGTTGATTTTACCTTCTCTTTCACCATGACCTAGTAAAAACAGATAAAAAGCATTCATTTAGTACCCTAGACCCAGTCTTTGAAAAGAAAATTCTCTCTGCTTCTTCATCCGTCCACCAATGTGATCAGTTTCTCCCTAACCACCCTGCCAGAGCGCACTCAATTTTGAAAATTCTCTTTTGGTTGCTAAGCAACCCCACATCTGTATATTCCATTTTATGCTAACTACCAGACTGTTCTTCTTTTCTTGCTTTTTCAATTCCCCTTTGAACTCATTGTATTGAGCCTGATTTTTAAGTGTATTATCCAGCTGATAAACGTGATAAGTACTGTATTTCTGCCTCATCATAATCTCATCATAGACACTTTTATACTCGAGGGAACTTTAGATTTGCTTGCGCTGCCCTTCCCTCAATGCAAATAGACTTTAATTAGTTTCCTCTTTATTGGCAGCTAGCATGCTCAAATACAAGATATTTCATGTTGATAACAATAAGATAGGGATGTAACACACCTTGATTGGGATAAAGAGAAACTGAAAGATGAGTGGGGATGTTCATTGATTCATGGTTTATAAGATAAGCCAGTAATTTGATCTGGATTAACCTGCCAGTTTGAGGCTAAGTAGAACAGAAATGTTGCTCATCATCTGGCAGAAGTTCAAGAGCTGATGTGCTAAGATGCACCAAAGAAAGTTTACTGACATGGAGTTGAAGGAAATTTCAATGTTTGTAAATTTTGATACCCAGTCGGTAGCCTTGAACCAAATATTTTCTATCTTACATCTGATTACAGTTTACTTCCGGAAATAGTCTGTTTGAAAGTAATCAAAAGTGCATTTGAATTTAGCCTACAAACTCTATTCATGTAAAATTGCATCTGAACATTTTCTTAGTTTGAAAACAAAAGCTGCTGGAGATCACAGTGGGTCAGGCAGCATCCATGGAGAGAAAGCAAGCTAACATTTTGAGTCTAGATGATGCTTCATAAGAGCTGAAATGAAGCTTTGACGAAAAGTCATCTATACTCAAAACATTAGCTTGCTTTCTCTCCATGGATGCTGCCTGACCCGCTGTGATCTCTAGCATTTTTCATGTTCAGTTCAGATTCCAGCATCTGCAGTAATTTGCTATTGCATATTCTTAGATTGGGCTTAGAAAAACTACTTTCTGTGACAATGGTAAAAATGTAGATTGGCAAAATATTGATTTTCAGCCTCTGTAATTAGCAGCTGAAAAGCAACCGTTGAGACGGATGTGAATTGTCTATTGCAAAATTGATTCAGTTGTGCTGAATTAACAAAACTTTATAATCATTGCTTTACTTCCTCTACATCCTTCACGGAAGTACTTATTTTAACTTTATTCGCCACTAGGACTGACTGAAGCAAAATCAAAACGATCCATTCAGTCTAATTTTGTTAGAGCTGCAGAATGACTGTGTCCTTGATTATGTTTATCTTCATCTGTGAATCCATCAGCAGCAGTGAGGTTTCCAGTCTATCCATACACTACAATAACACTTCAGGTAAGAAACTAGCAGATATAGTTTGTTTTTTAAAAAAATACATTAGCTCTGACAGTAAATTATAACCCTTTTTGAAAGGGAAGGCACGGGTTTCACTATGAATTTCAATATCAGCATTTGTAACCATTCTGAGTGTCAAGAATTTTGCTATAATTCCACAGAAATGAATTGAAACAATGCGCCAGTAGACAATACAAATACATTTAAAATAATTTCAAAGGGCATCCATCAGAAATAGAAAATGTTAGTTTATATGAAACTGTGGACTTAATGCTGGCATATTAGAGTTTGGAGAGATCAGATATTTCTCAGTCAAGGTTCGATGTGAAATGAACCTATTTTTGCTTGAACTTAATATTTTAGGATATAGGCAACCATGTGCATGTGGGTTTTCATAAAAGCAGCTCTGATGATGATACTGAGTTGGTAAAGGGTCGGGAAAGTATCAGGTCCTTCCATCATTTATAGTAGAAGTTTACCTTAATCACTCCCTCCAGTCACAAATGGCAGTTCTAGGCAAAAGTCAGGACTGCAGATGCTGGAAACCAGAGTTTAGATTAGAGTGGTGCTGGAAAAGCACAGCAGGTCAGGCAGCATCCGAGGAGCAGGAAAATCGACCTTTTGGGGCAAAAGCCCTTCATCAGGATTCCTGATGAAGGGCTTTAGCCCAAAATGTCGATTTTCCTGCTCCTCGGATGCTGCCTGACCTGCTGTGCTTTTCTAGCACCACTCTAATCTAAACAAATGGCAGTTCTGGCCCAGAAGAAAATTTTATGTTAAGATAAATATAATGTACTTCTCAGTATAATGGTTGATACTATCATGTTTAAATGAGCCAATTTGGATGTTAACCAGATTAATTGTAATAAAGAACAAAACAAAAAACAAGAAGCCCATCCAGATTGCACCAACATAAACTAAAAACCTTTCGCCTCTATTGGGTCCAAATTCCTCAACTTCCCACCTATTCATTTTTTGTCAAGATGTCTCTTGAATGATGCAATTGTATCTGTCTCCTCCATCATCTCTGATAATGCATTCCAGGCACTACCATCCTCTGTAAAAGAAAGAAACTTGCCTTTCACATCTCCTTTAAACTTTTTAGTTTAAACCCATGTGCCCTAATTGACATTTCTATGCTGGCAAGAAGACTCTGACTATCCATTCTATCCATGCCTCTCATAATTTTGTGAACTTCCACCAGGTTGCCTCTTATCCTTTGACATTCAAGTGAAATTCAGCCACGTTTGTCTAATTTCTCTTCATATCTAATACCCTCCAAACTAGACAAGATCATGGTCAATCATTTCTGTACCCTCTCCAAAGTCTCCATGTCCTTATGGTAGTATGGCAACCAGAACTGTATTTAATATTCCAAATGTGCCCGAACTAAAGTTCAAAATAGCTGCAATATGACTTGCTAGTTTCCGTGCAATCTGTCCCAACCTATGAAAGCAAGCATACTATATACTGTCTTGACTACTTTATCCACTTGTGTTGCCTCTTTCAGGGAACTGGAGCCATATGCCTAGATTCTTCTATATGTTGATGCTACTGAAGGTTCTGCCATTTACTGTATTTTACTGCATGAGATCTTCCAAAATACATCACCTCGCATTTGTCTGGATTTAAATCCATTTGCCATTTCACTGCCCGAGTCTCCAATTTATCTGTATCCTGTTGTATCCTCTGGCAATCCTCCTCATTATTTGTAGCTCCCCCAATCTTCGTTTCATCTGCAAACATATTGATTGGACCACTTCTCCTCCACATTCTTCTCCAAATCATTTACATAATACAAACAACTAGAGTCCCTGCACTGATCCCTACAGAACACTAGTCACAGATCCCCAGTCAGAAAAAATCAACTTTCCACCTTGACGCTCTGTTTTCTATAACTAAGCCAGTTCTATATCCATTTTAGCAGCTCACTGCGGATACTGTGTGACTTCATCTATCAGCCTGTCATGAGAGACCTTGTCTAAGACCTTGCTAAAATCCATGTAGACAACACACACTGTCCTGCACTCATCAATCATCTTTGCCACGTATTCAAAAAACTCAAATCAAGTTTGTGAGACAAGACCTTCCCCACATAAAACCATGCTGCCTATTGCTAATAAATCCATATTTTTCCAAATGTGAGTAAATCTTGTCACCAGCAATCTTCTCCAATAACTTCCCTGCCACTGACATAATGTCCCAGTTGCTTTTAGTTGAAGCTCAGAATTCCAATCACTGCTTCATATGTTTATACTTCTACATTGAGCACTGTGTTCTTCTACTACAAATACTCCCCTTAAGAATTATGTTGACAAATAACATTCATCCAAATATTTTATTATTGTGTGCCATCCCTTCATCCATATTCTGTTAATATTTTTCATTCAATAAATTGTGGACAAACCCCTGATAATTGCATGAAAGTTCTGGATGCAATTTAATAAGGACATTTCCAAAATACTGCTTTCTGTTCAACGATGGTAATAGCTCATTGCTTAAATCTGAAAAGTCACATTATTTCTTTGTGTTGCTGAGAGGAGATAGAACATTACAGCGCAGTACAGGCCCTTCAGCCCTCTGTTGCGCCAACCTGTGGAACCAATCTGAAGCCTATCTATCCTACGCTATTCCACTATCATCCATGTGTTTATCCAATGACCATTTAAATGCCCTTAAAGTTGGGGAATTTACTACTGTTGCAGGCATTGCGTTCCCTGCCCCTACTCCTCTCTGAGTAACAAAACTACCTCTGATATCTCTCCTATATCTATCACCCCTCAATTTAAAGCTACATCCCCTTGTGCTAGCTATCATCATTCAAGGAAAAAGGCTCTCACTGTCCACCCTATCTAACCCTCTGATTATCTTATGTCTCAATTAAGTCACCTCTCAACTTCCTTCTCTCCAATGAAAACAGCCTCAAGTCCCTCATCCTTTCCTTATAAGACCTTACCTCCATACCAGACATCATCCTAGTAAATCTCCTGAACCCTTTCTAACGCTTCCACATCGTCCTATAATGCGGTGACCAGAACTGTACGCAATAGTCCAAGTGCGGCTGCATTAGAGATTTGTACAGCTGCAGCATAACTTGTGACTCTGAAACTCAATCCCTCTACCAATAAAAGCTAACACACCGTATGCATTCTTAACAACCCTATCAACCTGGGTGGCAACTTTCAGGGATTTATATACATGGACACTGAGATCTCTCTGCTCATTTACAAACCAAGTATCTTACCATTAGTTCAGTACTCCTTATCCCTGCTGTACCTTCCAAAGTGAATCACCTCACACTTTTCTGCATTAAACTCCATTTGCACCTCTCAGCTCAGCTCTGCAGCTTATCTATGTCCCTCTGTAACCTGCAACATCCTTCGGCACTATCCACAACTCCACTGACCTTAGTGTCATCAGCAAATTTACTAACTCATCCTTCAACGCCATCATCTAGGTCATTTATAAAAGTGACGAACAGCAATGGACCCAAAACAGATCCTTGTGGTACACTAATAACTGAACTCCAGGGTGAACATTTCCCATCAATCACCACCCTCTGTCTTCTTTCAGCCAATTTCTGTTCCAAACCGCTAAATCACCCTCAACCCCTTGCCTCCATATTTTGTGCAATAGCCTACTGTGGGGTACCTTATCAAATGCCTTACTGAAATCCATATGCACCACACAAACCACTTTTCCCTCCTCCAACTGTTTGGTCACCATCTCAAAGAACTCAGTAAGATTTGTGAGGCATGACCTACCCTTCACAAAACCATATTGACTGTCCCTAATCAACTTATTCCTCTCTAGATAATTATAAATGCTACCTCTTAAAACTTTTTCCACCACGTTACTCACAACTGAAGTAAGGCTCACTGGTCTATAATTACCAGGGTTGTCCCGACTCCTTAAACAAGGGAACAACATTTGCTATCCTCCAGTCTTCTGGCACTATTCCTGTAGACAATGACAACATAAAGATCAAAAGCCAAAGGCTCTGCAAATTCTTCCCTGACTACCCAGAGAATCCTAGGATAAAATCCATCTGGCCCAGGCACTTATCTATTTTTACACTTTCCAGAATTGTTAACACTACCTCCTTGTGAACCTCAATCTCATTTAGTCTAGTAGCCTGTACCTCAATATTCTCCTTGACAACATTGTCTTTTCCCAGAGGAAAAATATTCATTTAGCGCTTCCCCTATCTCCTCAGACTCCACGCACAATTTCCCACTACTATTCTTGATTGGCACTAATCCTACTCTTGTCATTCTTTTATTCTTGATATACTTACAGAAGGCTTTAGGGTTTTCCGTTCACCTATCTGCCAGCGACTTCTCATGTCCCTTCCTGGCTCTCTGTTTAGGTCTTTCCTGGCTACCTTGTAACTCTCAAGCACCCTAACTGAGCCTTCATGTCTCATCCTAACATAAGCTTTCTTCTTCCTCTTGACAAAAGATTCAACTTCTTTAGTAAACCATGGCTCCCTTGCTCGACATCTTCCTCCCTTCCTGACAGATACATACTTGTCAAGGACACGCTGTAGCTGTTCCTTAAATAAGCTGTATATTTCAATTGTGCCCATCCCCCGGAGTTTCCTTCCCCATCCTATGCATCCAAAATCATGCCTAATTGCATCATCATTACTTTTCCACTCACAATAACTCTTGCCCTCTGGTATATACCTATCCTTTTCCATCCATAAAGTAGACATAACCAAACCGTGGTCACCAAAACTAAAGTGCTTACCCACCTGCAAATCTAACACCTGGCTGGGTTCATTAACCAGGACCAAATCCAATGTGGCCTCGCTCCTTGTTGGCTTGTCTACACACTATCAGGAAACCCTCCTGCACACATTGGACAAATCCTGACCCATTTAAACTACTTGAACTATAGTATTTCCAGTCAATATTTGGAAAGTTAAAGTCCCCTACAACAACTACCATATTAGTCTTGCTCCTATCCAGAATTATCTTTGCTATCCGTTTCTCGACAGCTCTGGAACTGTTCAGAAGCCTATAGAAAACTCCCAACAGAGTGACCACTCCTTTCCTGTTTCTATCCTCAGTCTATACTACCTCAATAGATTAGTCCTCAAACATCTTTTCTGCCACCATAATACTGTCCTTGACTAACAATACCACACCTCCCCCTCTTCTAAGTTTTTACTGAAACATCTAAATCCCAGAACCTGCAAGAACCATTCTTGTCTCTGCTCTACCCATATCTCTGAAATGGCCACAACATTGAAGACCCAGGTACCAACCCCTGCTGCAAGTTCACCCACCTTATTCTAGATGCTCCTGGCATTGAAGTACACACACTTCAAACCACCTTTCTGCTTGCTGGTGAACTATTGCGACCTTGAAACCTCATTTCTGATCTCACTACTCTCAACCTCCTGGACACTGGAACTACAATTTAGGTTCCCATCCCCTGCTGAATTAGTTTAAACCTTCCTGAAGAGCTTTAGCAAATTTCCTTCCAAGATATTGGTACTCCTCTGGTTCAGGTGTGGACCATCCTGTTTGTAGAGGTCCCACCTACCCCAGAATGAGCCCCAATTATCCAGGTATCTGAAACTGTCCCTCTTGCACCATCCTTGTAGCCATGTGTTCAACTCCTCTCTCTCCCTATTCCTTGCCTCTCCAGTATGTGGCACGGGCAAAAAAGCAGAGATAACGACTCTGTTTGTTCTCGCAATAAGTTTCCACCCTAGCTCCCCAAATTTCTGCCTTAAATCCCCATCCCTTTTCCTACCTATGTAGACCATGACTTGGGGCTGCTCCTCCTCCCCTGCAAGTATCCCAAAAACACTATCTGAGACATCGCAAATCCTGGCACCTGGGAGGTAACACATCGTGAGTCTCTCTCATTCCTACAGAACCTCCTATCTGTCCCCCTAACTATGGAGTCCCCAATGACTAATGCTCTGCTCATCTCTCCCCTTCTCTCCTGAGCAACAGCAAAAGGAACAGATTCTCTGCCAGAGACCTGTACCCCCAAGACACACACACACACACGATCCCTGGACTGTCTGCCAGTTCCCTTTCCTTCCCCTGACTGTAACCCATCCACCTTTTTCTTGCACCTGAGGTGTGACTACCTCCCTGTAACTCCTCTCAATAACCCCCTCCACCTCCCAAATGATCCAAAATTCATCCAGCTTCAGTTCACTAACACAGTTTTCAAGGAGTTGGGTGCACTTCCAGCAGATGAAGTCAGCAGGGACATTGCGGTGACACTTCACTCTCACGTTCTGCAGGAGGAACATTCAACTGCCCTAATCGACATTCCCACTATTCTAAATTCCCAGAGACTGTCGAAAAATAAAGAATAAAAAATAACTAGTTAACTTAAACATAGAACCTGTGTTTTTGGTTAGAGGAGGAAGATGGGTGGGAGACACTATCTAAGTACTGTTTCGGGTAACACAAGCAGCTTCACTTACTCAGCAGTCCCGTGCCAACTCCTGCTCAGCGTATCCTCCACCTATTCATGAGGTAAGTTTTGAAAACAGTGATTCACCTTCCCGGCAGCTTCCTGGTCGCTGCTGCACCTCTTCCTCCTGCTGAACACCAAAATCAGCAGTGGAAGAGATGGCACTCCTGCATCAATAGGGATAGGGATTGGTGGTGGAGGGAGCGTATCCCTGGAAACCACTGAGGCTATCAGTTTACCTGCTGGGTTTCCCTCATGGCTCAAACACTTGTAAAAGGTTCAAAGAGGTTGCTGATTGCCTACTTGGCTCTATTGGGCTCTGGGCAAGTGTTTGGTCTCTAACATTTCCTGCTGCTAGCAACTATGCCAGTGGACAGAAAACAGATATGCCATCATCTTCCTGTACCACTTTGCCTGCCTTGCCATCTCAGCCAAACCCAAAACTACAGGATAAACCACTATTTCAGATGTAGCCTAGCCAGCAATAAATAAAAGATAAGAATAGTATGTATTGTTTATTTTAAATACCTTTTCAAATGCATAATTAGTTTGGTAATTTTCCTTTGCTTATATGTTTGCAGTTAAATCCAGGTATGTGCATCACCAAGGAATATAATTATTACTTAAAAATTCTGTATAATTAAGTTGGACAGAGTCTGTTGCTGTGCAAATTGGTAGGAATCCATTCTGAGCCTTGGATGGTCTTGTCTTGACTATTCTTCTATAGATTTTATTTTTAAATACATTTCTAATCATTAAAAATGTAACTTTTGCAAATTAGTATAGGATTTTTCATCTGGAAGTTGCTTTGTAGCTTTAGATTAGATTAGATTACTTTACAGTGTAGAAACAGGCCCTTCAGCCCAACAAGTCTACACCGACCCTCCGAAGAGCAACCCACCCAGACCCATTCTCCTACAGTTACCCCTTCACCTAACACTATGGGCAATTTAGCATGGCCAATTCACCCAACCTGCACATTTTTGGACTGTGGGAGGAAACCCACGCAGACACAGGGAGAATGTGCAAACTCCACACAGACAGTTGCCTGAGGCGGGAATTGAACCCGGGTCTCTGGCGCTGTGAAGCAGCAGTGCTAATCACTGTGCCACTGTGCCGCCCATAAGATTTAACTTCTTTGTAATTTCTAATAAACACTGTTACAATAATCTTGACATTTTTATTCCTTTTGATTTCACTGCACAGGTCATGTTCCACAGATTTTATATCCAAACAATAATACCGTGGAAGCATTGGTTGGTAAGTGAAGCCAAGTAAAATAAAGCAACTAAGCTCTTTTGCTCTTTGTGATTTTTATAAATGACTTGGATGAGGAAGTGGAGGGGTGGGTTTGTAAGTTTGCCGATCATGTGAAGGTTGGTGGAGTGTGGAGAGCTGTTGTAGGTTGCAACGGGACATTGACAGAATGCAGAGCTGGGCTGAGAAGTGGCAGATGTAGTTCAACCTAGATAAGTGTGAAGTGATTAATTTTGGAAGGTCGAATTTGAATTCAGGTTATAGGGTTAAAGGCAGGTTTCTTGGCAGTTTGGGGGAACAGAGGGATTTTGGGGATCTACGTCCATAGATCCCTCAAAATTGACGCCTAAGTTGATAGAATTGTTAAGAAGGCATACGGTGTGTTGGCTTTCATTAGTGGGGGATTGAGTTTAAGAGCCGCAAGGCTCTATAAAGCCCTGATTAGACCACACTTGGAATATTGTATTCCGTTCTGGTTGCCTCATTATAGGAAGTATGTGGAAGCTTTGGACACGGTGCAGAGGAGATTTACCAGGATGCTGCCTGAACTGGAGGGCATATCTTGTGAAGTTAAGTTTGAGGGAACTAGGGCTTTTCTAATTGGAGTGAAGAAGGATGAGAGGTGGCTTGATAGAGGTGTACAAGCTGATGAGAGGCATAGATAGAGTGGACGACCAGAGACGTTTTCCCAGGGCAGAAATGGTTATCACAAGGGGGCATAATTTTAATGTGATTGTAGGGAGGTTTAGGAGAGATGTCAGAGTTTGGTTCTTTACACAGAGTGGTGGGTGCGTGGAATGCACTGCCAGCAGTGGTAGTAGAGTCAGATGCATTAGGGACATTTAAGTGACTCTTGGATAGGTACACAGAAGATAATACAATTGAGGAACAATTTCCTATGTGAGGGTAATGAATCTATGGAATTCTGTACCACAGAGAACTATTGGAGGCAGGGTCATTAGGTATATTCAAGACTGAGATAGATTTTTAATTAGTAAGGAAACCCAGTGTTATGAGGAAAGGGTAGGAAAGTGGGGTTGCTGATTATCAGATCAGCATTACCTCAATTGGTTGAATTGCCTCCTTCTGGTCCTATGTCTTACCGTAAGCTGTGTCTGGCCTACGCCATGAGATTCTCTGACAGTGTTCTAACTTCATTTTACTCAAAAGGATTTTTTCAAATAAAATAATGGCACCTGATCCAATTTCATGTTTGAAATCAGTTGGATGATGGTTAACCTATTTTATCTGGTTCAGATGAATCCTCTATTACCCCTAAGAGAGATTGCTTCATACCTTCCACAGGTGACATACCATGTAATTATGTGTTCTAATGAAGCTAAATCTAAGTACTGTGTTTTCTTCCAAAGATGTTTGCTATAAGGTTTTTATTCTCTTTGTGCAATTAGCATTATTATTTTTATGGCTCAGAGGTTGTTTTTGAGTCTTGTACATTTTTTGGAAATGTCCCACTTTTATTTTGACAAAAGTTGCATCAGTGTGATAAAGCTTGACATTGTTTCTGTTTTTAATTCCATATCCGACCTGCAGAATGTGGAAAGAAGCCATTAAACCCATTGTATCTGCAAGCATTTTAACTTTGTGCCAATTCCTGCCTTTTCCCCATTTTCCAGCAAACTGTTTGTTAATTAATCATCTAATGCCTTCCTGAATATCTCATCCCTAGAATCATTCTTGTAAACCTTTTCTGCACTCTCTCCAGTACATTCACATCCTTCCTATAATGAGCTGCCCAGAACTATGCATAATACTATACTGAGACTTATAGCACATAGAACAATTCAGCGCAGAACAGGCCCTTCTCAGCTCGTCCCCCTACACTATCCCATCATCATCCATGTGCTTATCCAAGGATTGTTTAAATCTCCCAAATGTGGCTGAGTTAACTACATTGGCAGGTAGGGCATTCTACGCCCTTACCACTCTCTGAGTAAAGAACCTGCCGCTGATATCTGTCTAACATCTATCACCGCTCAATTTGTAGTTATGTCCCCTCATACAAGCTGACATCATCATCCTAGGAAAAGACTTTCACTGTCTACCTTACCTAATCCTCTGATCATCTTGTTTGTCTCTATTCAAAACCCCTCTTAGCCGCCTTCTTTCCAATGAGAACAGACTCAAGTCTCTCGGCCTTTCCTCAGATGATTTTCCCTCTAGACCAGGCAACATCCTGGTAAATCTCTGCACCTTTTCCAATGCTTCAACATCCTTCCCAAAATATGGTGACCAGAACTGTACACAATATTCCAAGTGCAGCCGCTTTAATTGTAGGGCAATGCGGCTCTGGAACTCAATCCCTCTACCAATGAACCCTAACACGCCATGTGCCTCCTTAATAGCACTATCAACCTGGGTGGCAACTTTCAGGGACGTGTGCAAGGACTCCAAGATCCCTCTGCACATCCACACTACCAACAATCTTTCCATTGACCCAGTACTCTGCCTTCCTGTTATTCTTTCCAAAGTGCATCACCTCATATTTATCTGCATTGAACTCCATTTGCCATCTCTCAGCCCAATTCTGTAGTTTATCCAAGTCCCCCTGCAACCTGTAACATTCTTCCAAACTGTCCACTACTCCACTGACTTTAGCATCATCTGCAAATTTACGAATCCATCCATCTATGCCTGCGTCTAAGTCATTTACAAAGATAACAAACAGCAATGGTCCCAAAACAGATCCTTGTGGCACACCACTAGTAACTGGACTCCAGGCTGAATATTTTCCATCAACCACCACTCGCTGCCTTCTTGATGAAGGAGCGTCGCTCCGAAAGCTAGTGTGCTTCCAATTAAACCTGTTGGACTATAACCTGGTGTTGTGTGATTTTTAACCTTCTTTCAGAAAGCTAGTTTCTAATCCAAAATGCTAAATTGCCCTCAATCACCCTCGCCTCTGCATTTTCTCCAACAGCCTATCATGTGGAACCTTATCAAAGGCTTTACTGAAGTCCATGTATACCACATCAACTGCCCTACCCTCATCTACATGCTTGGTCACCTTCTCAAAAAACTCAGAGGTTTGTGAGACACGACCTGCCCTTGACAAAACTATTTGACTATCTGAAATCAAAGTGTTACTTGCGAGATGATTTTATATCTTATCTCATATAATCCTTTCCAAAACCTTTCCTACAACAGAGGCTCACTGGTCTATAATTACCTGGGTCATCTCTACTGCCCTTCTTGAACAAGGGCACATTTGCAATCCTCCAGTCCTCTGGTACTAAACCTGTAGACAATGATGACTCAAGTATCAAAGCCAAATGCTCTGCTATCTCCCTAGCTTCCCAGAGAATCCTCAGATAAATCCCATCTGGCCCAGGAGACATGTCTACTTTCACTCCTTTTAGAATTGATTACACCTCTTTGTAACTAACCTCGATCCTTTCTAGTCTAATATCTCGTATCTCATTCTTCTCCTCTACAATATTCGCTCTTTTCCTGAGTGAAAACCAATGAGAAATGTCCATTTAGCACCTCTCCGATCTCCACAGGGTCCACACTCGACTTCCCACTTCTGTCTTTGACTGGCCCTGTTCCTACCCTAGTCATCCTTTTATTCCTCACATACCAATAGAAAGCTTTAGGTTCTCCTTTATTCTATTTGCTAAAGATTGCTCGAGTCCTCTCTTTGCTGATCTGTAACTCTCCAACGCCTCATCTGAACTATCTTGTCTCATCAACACATAAGCCTCCTTCTTCCGCTTAATAAGAGATGCAATTTCTGCAGTAAACCACGGTTCCCTCACCTTATCACTTCCTCAATGTATTATCTGAGTTCATAATAACTTCTATTCTATGGCCCTACAATTGAAGCCTAGAAAACTGTTTTATGAGCAGTTCTTTCCCTCTGTCCTGCCACCTTTGTAATAATGTATGTATGTGCATACACTCCTAGATCTATCTGTTCCTGCACACCCTTTAGATTGTTCCTCTATTCTCTTTGTACCAAAGTATATCATCTCATACTACTTTAAGTTTTGTCTGCCATGTATCTGCCCACTCCAATGTGTTAATGTCCTTTTGAAGTTCTGTCCTGTACTACTTACATTTTCAGATCTCCCAAATTTTGTCATCTGCAAACTTTGAAATTGTCCCTTGAGCACCAGGATCGCAAATATTCACATGTTATGTTTATATTCACCCCCTGGCCTGAAAAGTATTGATTAACCAATGCTGTCTGTTCCCTGTCTCTCAGCCTATTTGTATCCCCACATTGTGATTTGCCCTTTTATTTCATGGTATATAATTTTCCAAACAGGTCTGTTATGTGGCACAGTGTCAGGCTACTTTTTGGAAGACCATGTAGACCACATTGCCAGCTTTCTCATCAACCTTCTCTATTACCTCTCCAAAAACTTCCAGTCACCTAAATATGGTTTCCTTAACAAATCCATTCTGACTATATAGTCCAGTACAAATCTCAGTCTGAAGGATTTGTGAATTGACATTTGCAGGGAGTTAAATATCTCTTTCTCTGTTGTCGTTATTTTGAACTGCTGTTACTTCTCTCTCTTAAATGATTTATTTAGAAGCTGTTACAGGAATTTGTGATTTTATGCAGGTTACAGTTGATTTTACTGTTCAGTGTTTTAAATTGTTCAATCATCTTAATTGTGTTAACTGTGAATCCTCAAGTTTTGTAAAGATTGTTGTTATGTGGAGAAGGATGCCCATCTTTGGCAGATGATACACTCAACCATGATGACCAGTAAATAAAATTTAATAAGACTCTCCTGTCTTTACTTAATAGCTAGTTACATTGTATCTAAGTAGATGATTGTCTCTTGTGATATTGGGTTCAACGTAAGAGTAAATTTATATTACAGCTGCTGAAGCACCAGATCTTTAACAACTCTGGCTAGCTCCTCCGAGGGACAGTTCTTCATATCCTAATAGATGTAGCCTAACACATGATGTCAGTTAACCCTTTCAGGTATAATTGTCTTCTGTACAAATCTTGTGGACTTGTAAATTAAGGCAGTCTTACATGCAGATTAATGGCTGTCTTGTAGAAGAATCATAACGGACTCAAGATGTTAACTCAGTTTCTCTCTCCACAGACCTGAGTTTCTCCTGCACTTTTAGTTTCAAATGCAGATTAACAACTTGGACAGGAGGGAGATAATTGGTGCATTTTGTAGGCAGAGTGGGTGGTCAATAAAAACATCTGTCTCCAATAAAGCTGAAACAGGCCTCTGAGGTGCCTTCAGTAGATGTAGGGTGATACTGCAATGAAGCAGGTACACTGTGATGTCCCCAACATTTCCATTGAGGTTTCCTTGTTTTTTTTTTGCCTGCATAGCACATTCTGATTAACCCGACATCAATGCAATATCACACGTGAGACTAATGTAAAAAGAATCACTGAGGGGCAGACAACATACTGACAGACCTACAATCACACTGGGAGAGTTTGCAAGCAGTTTGCAGAAGACTGCCTCAAGTGTTTGAAGTCACAGATTATTGTGATGCTGTTCTGTAGATGGAATGACCAACTGCATGGAATATCATCTGCAGTCAAATGATACCATGCATGCTGCAATTACACTTTGGCTGGGCAGACTAGCACAACTGCCACCCTAAGTAAGTTGACAGGAGCCTTTGCTTTGTCCTCACAGGGCTGTACCAAGCTGCATCAAGGTATATTCAACATGGCAGTGAGTGAGGCTGACCCATGAGAGGGGTGATGGAGAAAAGGAACATCAGACTGGGAACTGCATTCAAAGCATCTTCAAGTTCTTTCTTGTGCCCACCACACTGTCATCAGACTTTATCTTCCATTAGCCAGATCTGTTCTTGTGCAGGTGCAGATGATGCCATCCTTGGAGCTTTCACTGACTGTAAAACCCAAATTGGTTTGGCCAAGAGCAATTTGGCAGTCAGAGCAGCAATCTGAGGATTCTGTCTTCATTGCTGCTCCAGTCACAGGAATTGCAACAAATCAAGATGGAAGGAAAAAGGAAAAATAAAAACAGAGCTTTTTAATTGTACAGTGGTATATATCTAGTTAAATGACAAAATGCCACATTATATGTTTCTGTTTAGTGAAAGCACATGATTTTATTTTAGTCTTACTTCCTCATCTTGCCTATTCTTGCCTGCTGAGTGGCAAGTCACCTCTAGCTTACATGTTGATGAATGGAAATATTTGAGAAATTGATGGGGACTGTGATAATGTGGCTGGTTGTTTCCAGGTTTGCTTTGTGTCAGTGACATTGTGGGGAATTTTGCTGAGGATGCACAGTGGTAGGAACAAGGTCATTTGATGGGCTTCTGATGTCAGTACACTGGTAAACCTTAATGAACCTAAAATGAAGAACGACCTCCTTGGCAGCAACATGTGCAGTTGGAGAATTTGAGCATTTCTCAATTGACCAGTTCCACTTCTTCAAAATGCAGCTGATGTGTAACCACAATTAAATATTTGTACAGGCATGTGCAGCATTCCCAGGGAGTTGCCTTGCTATTTTTTTTCTTATGTCTGATGTCCTCAGACCTCCAACTGCACATAACAGGTGGCTGTTCGAAGACACGGACACCTACTTCAAACTTGGCTGATGTTATCCATCAGAAATGCTTTTTAACCTCTGCTAGCATATCTGCTTCTACCACCTCCCCTGGCAGCACATTCCAGGCATGTACCAACCTCTGTGTTGAGTATTTTCCTTTATATTTTTCCCCTCTCACCGTTAACCTATGCCCCCAATCATTGATATTTCCACTCTGTGGAAGAAGGACTGACTATCTACCCTTTCCATGCCTCTCCTAATTATGTACTTCCAACACCCAACACCACCTCTTAATAGTGACACGCCACAAAATATCAACATAACTCTCCCTAATCTTACCATCATCTGTGTCCTTCTCCCTGGTGAATACCAAAGTACTCATTAAGGACCTCATCCACTTCCCCTTCTTTGTCCTGGAGTGGACTTAGCTTTTTCCAAGTTGCCCTCATTCTCCTCATCTATATAAATTGTTTCGGGATTCTTCTTGATCCTATTTTCCAGGGAACGATCGTGGCCACTTCTAGCCTAAACAATTTCTTGTTTAAGTTCTTTCTTGTTTCCTTTGTACTTCTCAAGGGCCATGTTTGATGTTGCCATCCTTATCTTTTATTCTCACAGGAACATGCTGGTCCTGAGCTCTGATCAATTGGCCTTTAAAAGACTCTTACTTGTCAGATATGGATTTATCCTAAAACAGCCATTCTCCATCTAATTTCTCCAGTTCCTGCCTAATACTGTTGTTAGTAGCCTTTCCCCAGTTTAGTAATTTCATTAGAGGACCTTATTCGTGATGATATTAAAACTTATGGAATTACGATCACTGTTCCGAAAATGCTCCCCAACTAAAACTTGGGTCAGCTGACCAGGCTAATTCCCCAATACATGGTCTGATATGGCCCTTAACCTAGATGGATAATCTCCATATTGTTTCAAGAAATCCTCCTAGATGGTCCTCTCAAATTCTGCTGCATGTATGCCCCTGGCACTAACGGACTGCCAGTCAGTATTGGGAAAGTTAATATTACCCACCATAATAACCCTGTTGTTTTTATATTTTTCCTTATCTGCTTACATATCAGTTCCTGTATCTCCTGCTGGCTTTTGGGAAGCCTGCAGTATTGCCCCATCATACTGCTTACATCCTTCTTATTCCTGAGTTAAACCGATATGACCTCGCTAGATGACCCCTCCAAGATATCCCCTCTTAGTACAGCCGTAACATTCTCTTCCATCAGAAAGGCAACACCTCCACCCTTTTTACATCCCTCACTATCTTGCCTGAAACATCTAAACCCTGGAATGTTGATCTGCCAGTCCTGCCCTTCTTTCAGCTAAGTCTCTGCGATGGCTATCACATCATAGTCCCATGTTCTAATCCAGGCTCTAAGCTCATCTGCCTTATTTATTCTACGCCTTGCACTTCAGACCACTAGTCCCACCATGTTCATTAACCTGGCTCTGTCTGTCCTTCGTATTAGACTTACTTGAGTGTCTTCTCCACCTGCTGACATACTGTTCTGGTTCCCTCTTCCCTGCCACACGAGTTTAAATCCTCCTGAGGGGATTGACATATTGGTGCCCCTCCAGTTTTGATGCACCCATCCTTCTTGTACAGGTCCTACCTGCCCTGGAAGAGATTCCAATGATTCATTTGCATTCCAGGGCTGTGGGCCAAAGGCTGAAAAATGGTAGGAGGGTAGTCAGGTCTGCGTTGACAGCAGCAGACACGATGGACCAAATGGCTGCCTTCTGTACTGTAAAAGTCTAAACATCTATGGGGGAGGGTTTTAACTAGAATGGTGGGGGATAGAAACCTGAGAAAGGAGTCAAAAGGGGAAAGCAAGGATAGAAAAGTAAGAAGCAAACATGCTGCAACTGTACAAAGCTCTGGTGTGGCCACATTTGGAGTATTGCGTACAAGTCTGGTCACTGCATTAGATTAAATTACTTACAGTATGGAAGCAGGCCTTTTGGCCCAACAAGTCCACACTGACCCTCCGAAGAGGAACCCACCCAGACCCATTTCCCATTTTTACCCCTGACTAATGCACCTAACACTATGGGCAATTTAGCATGGCCAATTCACCTGACCTGCACATCGCTGGATTGTGGGAGGAAACCAGAGCACCCGGAGGAAACCCACGCAGACACAGGGAGAATGTACAAACTCCACACAGACAGTTGCCCAAGGCGGGAATCGAACCTGGGTCCCTGGCGCTGTGAAGCAGTAGTGCTAACCACTGAGCCACCATGTTGCCCTATAGGATAATCGGAAGGATGTGGAAGCTTTGGAAAAGGTACAAGGATGTTGCCTGGTATGGAGGGAAGGTCTTATAAGGAAAGGCTGAGAGACCTGAGGCTGTTTTGGTTAGAGAGAAGGAGGTTAAGAGGTGGCTTAATTGAGACATATGAGATAATCAGAGGTTTAGATACATTGGACAGTAAGAGCATTTTTCCTCAGATGGTGATGGCTAGCACTAGGAGACATAGCTTTAAATTGAGGGGTGATAGATATAGGTCAGATGTCAGAGGTAGTTTCTTTACCCAGAGTAGTAGGGGCATGGAAGGCCCTGCCTGCAGCAGTAGTAGACTCGCCAACTTTAAGAGCATTTAAATGGTCATTGGATAGACATATGGACGAGAATGGAACAGTGTAGGATAGATGGGCTTCAGATTGGTTCCACAGGTCGTGCAGCATCAAGAGCCGAAAGGCCTGTACTGCGCTGTAATGTTCTATGTTCTACATAGAAGGCAGAAAATATAATAATAATAAATTGAGCTATTGTGCAAGATAAAATTATGATGACTAACAAGGTTAAAAAGACAAGTATAAAGGCATTAAGGTAGGTGTATTAACAGCACAAAGAGAAATGCACGGCTTAAGATATAGATGTGAATACAGAGACATGCGCAGAGAATGACCAAACATGGGAATTGAATATCCGGTGTATTCGATACTTAAGAAGAACAGACAAATGGGAAGAAACATTGGGTAGAATTGTTAATAAAGTGTACGTGGAAACCACATGGCAGATGCCGTACAATGTGGATACATGTGAAGTTCTTCACTTTTTGGTGTGAAAAGTAGAAAGGCAGAGTTTTATTTGATATATTGGGAAATGTGATTGTGCAGAGATCTGCAATAGGATTAAGTTCGGAATTCGGGATGCCCTCCTCCAGTTTTACAGGGCGTTGGTGAGACTATTCTGAAATATTGTGTGCAGATTTGCTTCCTTTACCTAAGAGATGATAAACGTGCCATAAATGGAGTCCAGCAGACGTTTGCAAGAGATGTCAGCCAAGTTTATTGAGGAGAGATTGGTTCGACCGGGCACTCATTTGATTAGATGAGAGGGGATCTGATTGAAATGTGTAAAATTCTAAAAGGACCAGACAGACTTGATATAGGCTGGATGTTTTGTTTGGCTGGGGCGTCTAGAACCACAGTCACATGATCTAGAGTAAGCCATTTAGGACTGAGCTGAGGAAACTTTTCTTCACTCGGCGAGTGGTCGACCTGTGGAATTAATTAACACAGAAGGCTGCCGAGGCCAAATCACTTCAAGAAAGAGAGAACTTTTTAAATTTATAAGACATCAGGTACAATGGGGTAGTGGGAATATAGCTTGAGATAGAGGATCACTCACAATCACATTGAATGGCCGAGCAGCTGTGAAAGTCCCTATGGCCTAGTCCTGCTCCTACTTCCTATGTTTCTGTGGGAATTTCCCAGGAAACTTGATCTCATGATAGTCAGTTATCTTGCTCCCTGGTGCTCCCTAGCAAAATCTCTGATTCTGAGCAAGAGCAAGAGCTCAGACAGTTCCAATGTACCTACCTTGGTAGTTATCGAGGAAACGTTAGTTAGAAATCTTCTATTTCATAGGCAATGACAGAACCAACTCCTGACTCCCTGAACCCTCTCACCCGCCTTCCTCCCCCAAACCCAATTACTACCCTGCTTCCAAGAAAGACAAGTGATTGGCTTGCTGGATCACCCCGATCCCTCCCAAACCAATCTAAGTCAACCACCTTCTGGAGGGGATACCCCTTCCTGATGAGAGTTAACTATACTCTGGCCTATCTACCCACTACTGCACCTACCACCTCACCCATCTACCCACCTGCCATCTTATCTACCCATTTCTCCAGTTGTCCTTTCACCCACTCTTCAGTCCACCCTTTCATCCATTCATTAGCAGGACCTTTAAAAATACCAGATAGCAGGCAGTGACAATAAAAAGATGTGTCCTGTCTAATCCCTGATTCTGCAATGCTGTGACAGAGTTCTGTGAGCAATGCTGCACTTGGCATTTCTCTGAAAACTGGGCTCTCATCTCCCAGAAGAAATGTGAAGCAATGCCAAGATGGGCAGGTTTGAATATAGACACAACCTGATGTTTGTGCTGTTCCTTTGAAGATTTGGCCATTACCTGCTCACTATTTGAGTATCTGCTCAAAACTATTTGGCTGTGAAGTGCTTTGAGATGTCTAGTAGTTTTAAGAAGTGTTCGGGAAATTGTGATGAAAGATGTTTTAATATATTTTTGCGGTTCAGATTTTAAAATAATGGAGCATATAGATGTGGTCAGTTTTGTGAAGTTTTGTTTTGGAAGGTCAAAATTGATTTGGAACAGTGGCCTAAGTAAGTCACTTCCATAAAACATTTAACTACAATAAAACGCTTGAGAGAATCCCTATGGTGTTGATAGATAAAATGTTTATCATACTGGATTTATGACAGAATAAACGTTAAGATAGTTCGTTTAATTTTAGTTTCAGAACGGAAGGTTCAAGGTTTTAGTTCAGAAGATTTCTCCCAGCAAAAAGAAATCCAGAGTTCCAAGAATTGGTGACTCGTGCTGAAAAATGTTAGTATGGAGCTTCCAAGTCGGGAAAGTGTGGATCGAAATCTTCACGCTGTTAGAACTGTGAAAGCTTAGACCATCAGAATTGTTTGAGCTTCATGCCAGCATTCTCTCTACAGTCGATGGGAAAGACACCGGAAAGTATCAGTTAGTTAATGACTTAAAATAGCTAAGATTGGAGTGACGTTTCTGTAGAACTGAGGTGCTCTAACAGATGGCTTGGGGAAATGTTTTAAATGTTGTCTTGATGCATATGTTAAAATCTTTCTGACTGTACATCTAGCTTTTTTGCCTTTGGTATAATGAACTTACGTTCTGCTTTTAAAAAATCTGCACAACCTCATTTGACTATGTTGACTATCTCATTAACCAATTGCAAAAAGAATCCATTAAGCCAGGTTTCCTTCAGGGATCTGACTTGACCACAATTCCCATTACCTGTATCATAGCAAAATGCTAGCTTGTCTTTTTTAAATTTTATGATCTCTTATAATTGGCAAAAGGACTGTGAACAAACCCTTTAATATTAAGACAATACAGCATTTCTCAGAATTTGATTCAGCATCTCATTACTGTAATCTCACTTCCTTCACTGGTAGTGTCAGGAAAATCATTCATGCATGCTAATTTACAAATGCATTGAAATATTGCTTGAATTGAGAAATTAGCATGCCT
Organism: Chiloscyllium punctatum; assembly: GCF_047496795.1. NCBI lineage: Eukaryota > Metazoa > Chordata > Chondrichthyes > Orectolobiformes > Hemiscylliidae > Chiloscyllium > Chiloscyllium punctatum. Next base: position 58,646,271 of record NC_092747.1, on the reverse strand, counting down.
TCATACAGGAACCCATCTGTCCCAAGAGAGCAAGCATTCTGATTGAATGTGGATATCAATGGGTTAGAGTTAAGCTTCTGAAATTTTTTTGGTGGTTAGAAACCTCTACTGTGCACGAACCCATGTGCTACTCCAACTTAAAATTTTCTCCAATAAAGTAAAATACTGCAGATACTGGAAACCTGAAACAAACATAGATAATGTGAGGAGAAAGTGAGGACTGCAGATGCTGGAGATCAGAGTTAAGAGTGTGATGTCTGAAAAGCACAGCAGGTCAGGCAGAAGGGCTTATACCCGAAATGTAGATCCTCCTGCTCCTCAGATGCTGCCTGACCTGCTTTTTCATCACCACACTATCAACATAGACAATGCTAGAGAAACGTAATAGCTCTGGCAGTATCTGTGGAGAGAGAAACAGAGTTAACATTTTGTCCGGTCTGACTCTTCTCCAGAACTTCAGAACAGATCAGACTAGTGCAACCATATTTGTTGACAGTTTGAACAATATGTCAGAGTGATTATATTTGACGAAGTATTATTTATACATGAGAGTAGAATCAATCCACAATGGACTAAAACATCCATTTCAAGATGTATTTCTTGCAGTTTCATATTTGATAGCACTTAGTAGTAGTTTGAGATTTTTTTCTGAGGCAACTTGAATTTTGATATATATTCCTGTTTCACCACCAGAACTAAATCAGAGCAATATCAGCCTATGCTATAACATCTACGAATGTTGTAATTTTTGAAGTCAACGATTTAACTCTGCATGTGGTGAAACCAACACCTTGATGGATATAAATGTTGAGCATTACTGTGTTCCTGTATCACCCACCTAATGGATCAATAATCAAAAATGGGAAGTTTATTTAGAGGAGAAGGTATATAAATCTTGGGCTAAAAATAAAAAATAAATTTGGTGTGTCTGAACTTGAGCTTTTAATTATTCCAATGTTGTTATGTTTTTTTCCAAATTCCTTTCAAACATGCATCTTTTTACAGGCTCAAAACTAGATATAACTTGCACAGTATTGGCTGACCTTCCTCCAAAAACTGAAATATTGGTCTATTGGCTAGCTAATCAAAGTTACATTGAAGACTACAGCAACAGCACTAGAGTTACGGAAGTTCAAACGTATGTATTGTTAAAATGATTAAGTAGAAAATAATAGCTTTTATGAAGCATTTGGAGATGTAATTTATTTTTGAAACTTTAGGGTCATGCCCTCTTCTGAGTATGAAACCTCCTGTTACAACAGACATTGTATTGCATCACAAGTTCAAAGCAGCTTCATTTTGTTTTGTTTGCTATGTGAGACTTATGAATTTAGACATATGCATGTTGGTTAATTATTCATAGGAAAGTAGCTATTGCATTAGTTTCAACGTAAAGTATTTGGGTAATTGTGAGCACGACTGATGTAATTGGTTTGCCACTCATTATAGTTTTCCAGCGTTACTGCAAAAGAGGCTTTGAATTAATAGTTGCTTTGTAGGACAGAACTTGGTTGTGGCTGAGAAGAAAAACAGTCTCAAAAGCTTGCAGTTACATTCATGAGAACAGATGCAAGAATTTAAAATTTCAAACAATCACAATAATTTACATGCCACGAGGAAAGAAGTGTTGATTGGTTGACAAGTCAACTCTGGTTAAGACATTCAAGGAGAAGGTGAGGACTGCAGATGCTGGAGATCAGAGCTGAAAATGTGTTGCTGGAAAAGCGCAGCAGGTCTGGCAGCATCCAAGGAACAGGAGAATTGACATTTCAGGCATAAGTCCTTCTTCAGGAATGAGGAAAGTGTGTCCAGCAGGCTAAGATAAAAGGTAGGGAGGAGGGACTTGGGGGAGGGCGTTGGAAATGCGATAGGTGAAAGGAGGTTAAGGTGAGGGTGATAAGGTGAGGGTGATAGGCTGGAGTGGGGGTGGGGGTGGGGGTGGAGAGGTCAGGAAGAAGATTGCAGGTTAGGAAGGCGGTGCTGAGTTCGAGGGTTGGGACTGAGACAAGGTGGGGGGAGGGGAAATGAGGAAACTGGAGAAATCTGAGTTCATCCCTTGTGGTTGGAGAGTTCCTGGGCGGAAGATGAGGCGCTCTTCCTCCAGCCGTCGTGTTGCTATGGTCTGGCGATGGAGGAGTCCAAGGACCTGCATGTCCTTGGTGGAGTGGGAGGGGGAGTTGAAGTGTTGAGCCACGGGGTGGTTGGATTGGTTGGTGCGGGGGTCTCAGAGGTGTTCTCTGAAACATTCCGCAAGTAGGCGGCCTGTCTCCCCAACGTATAGGAGGCCACATCTGGTGCAGCGGATGCAGTAAATGACGTGTGTGGAGGTGCAGGTGAATTTTTGGCGGATATGGAAGGATCCCTTGGGGCCTTGGAGGGAAGAAAGGGGGGAGGTGTGGGCGCAAGTTTTGCATTTCTTGCGGTTGCAGGGGAAGGTGCCGGGAGTGGAGGTTGGGTTGGTGAGGGTTGTAGACCTGACGAGGGAGTCACGGAGGGAGTGGTCTTTTTGGAACGCTGACAGAGGAGGGGAGGGAAATATATCCCTGGTGGTGGGGTCCGTTTGGAGGTGGCGGAAATGACGACGGATGATACGATGTATATGGAGGTTGGTGGGGTGATAGGTGAGGACATTGCCATAGAGAAAGCATTGGTTAAGACATAGCCATAGAGAAAGCATAGGGAACTTTAAGCTCCCCAAATTTCGCATAAGTAAAAAATAGTGTTATGCTTGACTATATGCCCTTATTTTGCAGAGAGCTGGTACCTCTGCAAATGAATATATGTCACTTTTTTTGTTTGAAGCTCAATTTTGACTTGGTTGTTGGTGTAGATTTTTTTTTAATCCTAACATTAAGGATTGTTCGGCAAGTGTTGCCCTAATATGGGTCCTATTTAACAGTAGATGCTTTGCTTTGGAGATTGCACGTATGGCTGCTGCAGTACAGTTTGCAGGAGCAACATGTTGTTCAATTCAATGAGCCAACTGTTGGGATGTATGACACATGTACCTGTAATCATACCAATAAGAGTATGACCTCACCTTTGCCAAACTGCCTGCCTCAGATGCATCTGGTCATGACAGAATCTGTGGAGCGAGCATTACAGAATCCTTGTGGGGTCAAGTTCACGTTCGCATTGAGGAAACCTTCCATTGTGTTGTCTGGCACTACCACCATGCTCAATATATCTGATATAGATTTAGAACAGTTCCAGCAAATCAAGATAGGACAACCATAAGGCACTGTGGGCCAGCAGTAATGGCATTGTTTTCAACTACAACCTGTCACCTCATGCTCTGGCAAATCACTCAAAGCACCATTACCATTAGCCCTGGTTCAGTGAAGAGCACAGGAAGGCATGCTAGGAGCAACACAAGGCATACCATGAAATGAGGTATCAACCTGACAAAGCTACACCACAAAGCTATTTCAAGGCAAGAGCAGTAAGTGATAGATAGAGCTAAATAATCCCTCAATCTGTTGGATCAGATCTGAGCTTTGCAGTCCTTCCATATCCAGTTATGGATGGTGGTGGATCATTAAACAACTCTCAGGAGTCAGATGGTCCAAAATATCATCATCTCTATTAATGGGGAGCCCTACACATCAGTGTGGATGACATGGTGGGAAACGTCAAAATTAGAGTCATAGAGTCACATGGAAACAGATCCTTTGTCCAAGAGTTTTTTGAAAAAGTAACATAGAGCATTGATGAGGGCAGAATGGTGGACATGATCAATATGGACTTCAATAAGGTGATTGACAAGGTTCCCCATGGGAGACTGGTTAGCAAGGTTAGATCTCATGGAATACAGGGAGTACTAGCCATTTGGGTACAGAACTGGCTCAAAGGTAGAAGACAGAGAGTGGTGGTGGAGGGTTGTTTTTCAGACTGGAGGCCTGTGACCAGTGGAGTGCCACAAGGATCAGTGCTGTGTCCACTATTTTTCATCATTTATATAAATTATTTGGATATGAACATAGGAGGTATAGTTACTAAGTTTGCAGAAGACACCAAAATTGGTGATGTAGCGGACAGTGAAGATGACAATGGGATTTTGATCAGATGGGCCAATGGGCTGAGGAGAGGCAGATGGAGTTTAATGTACATAAATGTGAGGTGCTGCATTTTGGGAAAGCAAATCTTAGCAGGACTTATACATTTAATGGAAAGGGGGGTGCTGGAAAAGCACAGCAGGTGAGGCGGCATCTGAGGAGCAGGAAAATCAAAGTTTCGGGCAAAAGCCCTTCATCAGGAATGGAGGCTGTGCTTTTCCAGCACCACTCTAATCTAAACTCTGGTTTATAGCATCTGCAGTCCTCACTGATGGATGACTGCATAGAGGGGCACAGATAGGATAACTAGACAAAGTCTTTTCCCTGGGGTGGGGCAGTCCAGAACTTGAGGGCATTGGTTTCGGGTGAGGGTGGAAAGATATAAAAAGGGTTCTGCGGGGCAACATTTTCATGCAGCGGGTGTTGCATGTATAGAATGAGCTGCCAGAGGAAGTGGTGGAGGCTAGTACAATTGCAACATTTAAAAGGCATCTGTTGGGTATACGAATAGGAAGGGATTGGAGGTATATAGGCCGGGTGCTTGTAGGTGGAACTAGATTAGGTCGGGATATCTAGTTTGTCTAACATGCAAAATGAAGAATCGATCTTGGCTTCCTCTAGAGTCGTAGTATTATAGACATCTGGCTTCAGCCAATTTGATTCATTCCATGTTTATCGAGAAATAGATGAAGACACAGGATACCACAAATGCCATGAAATCCTTACAATATTTAAGCAATTGTACTGAAGGGTTATGTTACAGATCTTGCTGTGCCACTAGCCATACCTTACCAGCACAGTTCCAAGTCTGGCATCTGTTTGAATGTGTAAAACTGTCCAATAAAGTCCTGTAATAGAAAGCACTTAGATCCAACTCTGGCATTTATTACCCCAAGAGTCTTCTCTTGATCATCAGTTACGTGTTGGAGGGATCATCAACAGTTGTATGAACTGGCAGTTCCTCAGCAGTACTTTACTTACTGATGCTCATTTTTGGGTTCTGCCACTCCTGATCTTATTATCGTATTTGATTAAAATGGACAAAATAATCTGAATCTGAAGTTCTCCAGTTCTAGAGAAGAGTCATACTGGAGTTGAAACATTTAAACCTGTTTCTGTCTTCAGACGCTGCCAGACGTGTTGGATCTTTCCAGCATTCTGTGTTTATTTCAGATTTCCAGCATCTGCAAGTTTTTATCTCTATTTGTCTGTCCAGAGGAGTTGTGAATGGCTTAAGGATGAACAACTGCCATACAAGCAAGTCACAAGAATAAAACTGAAGGCAACAAAGATTTTTTAAAAAGGTGAATTGGGGGGGCATGTTATGACCTCAGGTTGTTGGATCCAGCGTCCAATCCAGGCTATTAAAACAGAAGGTTCATCCAATGATGAGGTGCTGATCTTCAAGTTTCGGCTGAGCATCATTGGAACACTGCAGGACATTGAGATCTGAAGGGGAGAGAAATGGAGAATTAAAGTGAAGGATAATCAAAAGCTTGGAATTACCCTTGCAGATTAAATGGAGATATTCTGAAATATTGAGCAGATTATGTTGTGAGCCTTTAATTCTTTCAGTGCTTGGTGGTAAGTGTCATGTGGCTCTAATTAAAGAAAATTGTGTACTTCATTGAGAAAACAAGAATTTCATAAGAAATAGTTTTCTTGGTAGCTTGTTTGGAGACTCTTAAACATTATGATGGAGATTTGCTAATGTCACATGCTACAAGTATTGCTCATAATCATGGCCCTTGTTAAAATGTGATTAACCCTATTGTGGCTCTGTTAAGCTGTTCACTTTATATATTGATGATCTGGATGAAAGGACTGGAGACATTCTGGTGAAGTTTGTCGATGATACAAAGTTATTTGGACAGGTAGGTAATACTGAGGAGGTGGGGAGGCTGCAGAAAGATTTAGACAGTTTAGGAGAGTGGTCCAGGAAATGGCTGATGAAATTCAACAAGAGCAAATGTGAGGTCTTGCACTTTGGAAAAAAGAACACAGGCATGGACTGTTTTCTGAACAGTGAGAAAATTTATAAAGCCGAAGTACCAAGGGATCGGGGAATGCTAGTCCAGGATTCTCTAAAGGTTAACTTGCAAGTTGAGTCCGTGATTAAGAAAACAAATGTAATGTTGTCATTTATCTCAAGAGAGTTGGAACATAAAAGCAACTATGTGCTTCAGGAACTTTATAAAACTCTAGTTAGGCCCCATTTAGAATACTGTGTCCAATGTTGAGCCCCACACCTCAGGAAGGACATACTGGCACTGGAGCATGTTCAGTGGAGATGCACACAGATGATCCCTGGAATGGTAGACCTAACATACAATGAATAGCTGAGGATCCTGGGATTGTATTCATTTGAGTTTAGAAGGTTGAGGGGAGATCTAATAGAAACTTACAAGATAATGCATGGCTTAGAAAGGGTGGATGTGGGGAGACTAGGACCCGTGGACACAGCCTTAGAATTAGAAGGGGTCAATTTAGAATGGAAACAAGGAGACATTTCTTCAGCCAGAGAGTGGTGAGTCTGTGGAAGTCATTGCCATGGAATTTAGTGGAGGCCGTGACATTAAATGTCTTCAAGGCAGAGATTGATAAATTCTTGATCTCGCAAGGAATTAAGAGCTATGGGGAGAATGCGGGTAAATGGAGTTGAAATGCCCATCAGTCATGATTAAAATGGCAGAGTGGTCTTACTGTGATCTTGATGCTGTTTTATGACTGATTAAATAGTCGAATCAGTGAGCAATTGGTTTTCTTATTTCATTGACAAGGGAAACTCTTAGTTGTTTGAAAATATTAATGTATTAGTATGGTGTCTTTAAGCTTTGCATGCTTTCATGTTGGAAACTTCCTTCTCATTCATGTTCCTTTGAATTAATAGTGAAAGAAGAGAAAAAGAAGCAAGTTATATTGATGTTCACCTGAGTTTTTCAGAAATTAAAAGAAAGGATTTTGAAATAAATTTTGTGTGTGTCGTCTTAAGTGAAGAAATTGATCAAGCAAGCTTCATTTTCATCAAGCCAGCAGGTAAGTTCTTTCTAATTTAGGACAAAATGAATTGGAATATCAATTAGTCCATGATTTAATTTTATAGCTTGTAGAAAAGATCGTTTCTCATTCTATAAAGGTCTTGTATTTAATCACAACCACTTTGGAAAATAAGTAAATGTCTCTTTATTCATTTTGTTTGCATCAATTTGGATGTTTTGACTACATCTCTGAGACATATACAAAGATGCTAGACCATTTAATAAGATAGGAGCCTGTGATGTTGAGGCAGTATATCAGTGAAAATGATACATCTCTCAATTTCTAGTTACCTGTATGCAGAGTGAATATTCATATGTGGATTGCTTTACATAAGGTGATCTGTGTATATTGGGAAGTATAGTTTGATCTTAAAGGGTTCTGTCAAATGGCCATCTCAAATGAAAGATACTGTGACAAGTTATCCCTTTGTTTTTGCTCCAAGATATCCTTGACACCCGGATCTCACACAATTGTTGGACTTCAGTATTCTAAGACTTTATTGTGGCTGAGGCTGTTTTTCCTAATTCCTCATTCCTGATGAAGGGCTCCTGCCCGAAATGTTGATTTTCCTGCTCCACGGATGCTGCCTGACCTGCTGTGCATTTGAAGTAATACTCTAATCTTGACTCTAATCTGCAGCATCTGCAGTCCTCACTTTCGCCTATTTTTCCTAATGCTAAACGTTAGCCAGAAACTGACAGGCCAGGATGATAATCTGATGAGAGGAACTGTTCAAATTCATAAAAGCTTTCTGAAAAGCGAACTACTTTGTAAAAAGTTATGTAATCCAGTGAAGTTAAAAATGGCATAATCTTCCTGACAATAAATTCCTTGTTTTGTAATGATGCCCAAGAATGTTATTGTTTTCTATCTCTTTAGAGTCCCCTCCAAATCCAAATGTTCTGCAGTTTTTGAAATAAAACTTTTGAGATGATGCCAATAATTGTTACTCATAAGCGGTCTTCCCATTTAGTGGCTTTTTGGTATCTGTTAGAAATCAACTGAAGTCCATTGATGATATAATTCAGTAAGTAATATGTAGCCCTGTTTAATACAGGAATATTCCAGACTTCAAATTGTTCTGCTATATACTTGGATTCTTAGCTCTTAAATCACTCAGATTACATTGAATCTTGAAAGAACCATCAGTAAATTGAACGATTATGATTTCTGTAACATCCGATTCATAATCATGATTAAGATCTGATCACGTGAGGAAAACGTCTGCTTAGGTTAGCAATGTATAAAACTGCATGAAAGACTTCATTTATAACATTATTGTAACCTTAGCAATGCTTCCGTAAAATTCCTTTCTACATTTGTGATTGAGCAACATTTCATTTGTGCCCATTCATTTCTGAAAGACTTTACAACTACTTACATTAGGTAGAATCCCATTAGCTAGGAAACTTTGATTGTAGCAAGTGACCTCAAAGGAACTTTCACTATCTATTACATATAGGAAAAACAGGGGAATTTGAAGCTTTTATCAGCATATTTACCATTCAAAGCAATACCTTACTATCATCAAGTGAAATAAGAATTACGTAAATTGAGTTGGGTTTTCTCTCTAAATATGTTAACACCTAACATCTCTGAATACTCTTGGTGTTACATCTCTTCATGTAAACAGTAATCTGTGACAGCACCACCGTACATAGAAGCTAAAATGGAGTACAGGGGTAACACCCATGAATTCAGAAGCCTTGCCAACCATCAATGAAGTTAATCCAGCAAATGTAAATAGTTCTAAAGTCTTGTGCGTCTACATAGATCTAGTTAAAACATATTACTTGTGGTTTTCTAGTGACTACTGTTCTATGAAGGTGAGCAGTAGCAAAATTTATTTCGGTGTGTATATATACAGAGATGAGTCATACTGTTGCCTCATCTGTCCCCATTATATTCTGTCAGTAAATGGGACAGATTCAGGCTCAATTCAAATGAGCAGAACTACTTCTTGACATGTTTGTACAATAGAGAAAGGTGACCCAGGAATGAAATTGTTTCAAAATAAGGATAATTTTCAAATCTTTTAGGCAACAGTGTTCTTTGGAAGCTTATTACATTTTCATGATAAAATATTGTACTTGGTACCAAATATTGATTAGTGTTATCTGTAGTAACTCATTTTTTTCTTTGTAGTCTCAAATGTCGCATCAGATTTTGTAGTTGCTCTAGTTGTGCTGATGAGTATCATTCTGGTGAGCATTTGCACACGCAAGTTTATAAAATCCAAGCATCCACTGAGATATGCAATCCTAAAGTGAACACTAATCCAGGTAAGCACAATCCTTTGATTTAGTTAAACCTATTAATATGTAGGGTCTAAACTAAAATTCACTCGTGAAATATTAAAATCTTTTGGTTTCAAGTTCTTATCGTTACCTCCAAATAGATATTAAACCACATTTCAAGTTTAATAATTGAGTATAATCAATATAACCAATACTTTAAAGCTGAGTTATTCAAAGCTAAATCTATTGTTGACTTTGAAATATCATGGTTATAAGCATCCACAAATTATGGATGAACAAATCTAATTGAGGTTTCCATACTATCAAAAGCCAAGATTTTTTTTAAATTTGTTCACAGATTTGGATGTTACAGGCTGGACCAGCATTTACTGTCCATTCTGATTGCCCTTGAATTGAAAGGCCTGCTAAGCCACTTCAGAGGCCAGTTAAAAGTCAAATATATTGCTGTAGGTCTGGAGTCACACGTAGCCCAAACCAGATAAGGGTGGCAATTTCCTTCTCTAAAGGACACTAGTGAACCAGATGAGTTTTTCCTTAAAACCAACAATGGTCATCATTTGACTCTTAACCCCAGGTTTTCATTGAGTTAAAATTCCACCATCAGCCATGGTGGGATTTGAACACAGGTCTCCAGAGCATTACTGGGTCTCTGGATTAACAGTCCAGCAATAATGCCATGAGATCGTTGCCTCTCCTACACCATGTGGAGAGGCCACATGGGTAAAAACTGGTGGTTTCCTTGTGGCTTTATCAATGATGCAGTCTCTGAATGTAGGGGTTACCTTTGCTTAATTAGAGTCCATTCTTTGAGATCTTTCAAGACCTCCTCCATGATGGCTGGCCGTGGCCAGTGGCTGTACCTGCAGTGAGTAGAACTCCTAATGATGCTGGGGGAGAGGAACTGCCGACTCCCCAAATAGCTGGCAGTTTTGGAAGGGATGGTTTTGTGATAATGTGACTAGACTACTAATCTAGACTAATGTTCTGGGGAAATGTGTTCAAATCCCACCATGAAGATGGCAACATTTAAATTACAAACACCCCAGAATTTAAAAAAAGAACCCAGTCTAAGGATGACCATATAACCACTGTCCATTGTCATAAAAACCCATCTGGGTTCACTAGTTTCCTTTAGAGCAGGAAATCTACCACCCTTACTTGGTTTGGCCTACATGTGACTCCAGACACACTGAAATGTGGTTGATTCTTAACAGCCCTCTGGATAATTAGAAATGAGCAAAAAATATTCACCTGAATTCTTGATCCCAGGATCAAAAAAGAACCCCTTTTTCATCACTGGTGGAATAGCAAGGTTGGCACGCTGAAGCTATTGCCTATTGAAGGATCGGGACAGGACTCTGGGCAGGAAGGCATTCCTCAACATCACACACCCTGACTGAATGACAAGAAGTCAATGAGTTCTCCACACTCTCAATCCCTGTTTTCCCTTGCTTCAATTCCTTTCATCCATCTGCCACCTCCCAACCCGCTGCTCTAAAGCTGACCAAGACCATAAAACGTAGGAACAGAAGTAGGCCGTTGTGCCTGCTCCACCGTTCATGAGATCACAGTTGTTCTGATAATCTTCAACTCTACTTTCTTGCCTTTTCTCCATGCTGTTTATGCCCTTACTGATTCAAAACTCTGTCTATTCAGCCTCGAATATACTAATGACCAAGCTTTGTGATAAAGATTTTCACAGATTCACCACCCTCTGAGAAAAGAAATTCCTTTTCATCTCTGTGCTAATTGGGCAACCCCTTAGGGCAACACCGTGGCCCAGTGGTTAGCACTGCTGCCTCACAGCACAAGGGTTCTTGGTTCGATTGCAGCCTAGAATGACTGTATAGAGATTGCATGCTGTTCCTGTATCTGCATGGGTTTTCTCCAGGTGCTCCAGTTTCCTCCCACAGCCCTTTGATGTGCAGGTTAGGTGGATTAGCCATGGTTAATTGCCCATTGTGTCCAGGGATGTGCAGATTTGGTGAATTAGCCACGGGAAATGCAGGCTTCCAGCGATAGGGTGGAAAGTGAGTTTTGATGGGATGCTGTTCGGAGGGTGGGTGTGGATCCTGCCTTGGCTGATGGTGCAATTTGAATTCACTAAAAATCTGGAATAAGCATCTAATGATGACCATGAATTGATTTTTGGTAAGACATATCTCATTCACTAATGTCTTTAGGGAAGGAAGCCACCAGCCTTGTCTGATCTGGCCTACATGTGACTGTAGACCCACAACAATGGGATTGCCATTGAGATAGGCAATGAATGCTGACTTAACAGTGATACCCTCATCCTGTGAATGAGTAAAAAAAACATCATTATATATACTCTTGCTTCCAAATGCATTCTCTCTAACTTTTCAGGATTAACTACTATATGCTATTGTACTGCTGTACTTGCTGAAGGGATTTCCATTTGATTCTGACTAGTTTGTCTTTGTTGCTTTCTAGTTTCTGTTGAAGGTTTGAACAAATATCCCCCAAAACTAATTTTAAAAGTCATATCTCTTTCCTTAGCAACTTTCTCTGGTTATGCTGGTTTTATTATTGCTACCTAATTGAATTCTCATCTCTTGATAGAACTTTGAGCTCAATATACAATGGGTTTTTCTGTCACCATTGCTTCTGCAACCATTTCTATGCCTGGATTCCTCCTCCTGTACTGTGCACTTTTATTTTCTCCTTCACCCTCAAGTCTTTAGAATTTTCATTCCACCTGAAACCCTGCCCCTGGCTTCTTAGTCAAAGACCATCAAACTGAAACATTAATTATCTTTTTCTCTCCACAGATGTTGTCCAACCCGATTTCAAGGATTTTCTTTTTTCAGTATGTTAAATGGTTTATTTTGTTTTACATGTACTTGGAATTTAAATGCATGTTTCGTAACCAACTGCATAGGTATATGAAAGTTTTGTCTTTACCTTTGAAATTTCAGATTGAATATACTTTATATCACTTCAAGCTGCTTGATATAAATGATATACCAAAATCTCTTCCTTTCAAGCTATAGTCATGTTAAAATGCCATCTTGACATCCTTGTTTGAAGCACTTACTGCATTATGGTGGGAGCAGCTAACAAAATTTGAATTTGATGGATTCTGAATTCTGATAAACTGATTAAAACTTGTGTTGGGATCTGATGTGAAAATGGTCCTAATGGTTATTATTGCTGTTGTACTTGTGATCTTGGAATTTTCTTCCTATTCATTTCATTCAGTGGTAAATTATAAGCTGGTAATTAGGAAGTAGAAGATCCATGCTAGTATTTTGGGAATGTATCTTTTGTTTTTCTGTTTTCACATAAAATGTAAAAGTATGTTGCAATTTCACATTAGTCACTGAAGTGAGATTATGCTTGTATTCCTTTCAATTGTCAAGATTTTTATTTCATGGACATTAAAAGAATAAAACCTTACAAGAAGCAGCAAGCTTAACATAATGTGATAATATTACATTATTGTTTAGACTTATTAAAATGGATAAATTTTATTGACAATTGGTTTGATTGAATTTTTTGAAGAAACAACAAAAAGGATTAATGAGGATAGAGCGGTGGACATGGTCTTGTATGGACTTCAGTAAGGCGGTAGACAAGGTTCCCTGTGGGAGACTGGTTAGCAAGGTTAGATCTCATGGAATACAGGGAGAACTAGCTCTTTGGATACAGAACTGTCTCAAAGGTAGAAGACAAAGGGTGGTGGTGGAGGGTTGTTTTTCAGACTTAGAGGCCTGTGACCAGTGGAGTGCCACAAGGATCGGTGCTGGGTTCACTATTTTTCATCATATATATAAATGATTTGGTTGTGAACACACGAGGTATATGGTGCAGATCACACCAACATCGTAGGTATAGTGGACAGTGAAGAAGGTTACCTCAGATTACAACGGGATCTTGATTAGATGGGCTAATGAGCTGAAGAGCGGCAGATGGAGTTTAATTTAAATAAATGCGAGATACTGCATTTTGGAAAAGCAAATCATAGGAGGACTTATGCACTTAATGGTAAGGTCTGGGGAGTGACAAAGAGAATTTGGAGTACAGTTTTCATAGCTCCTTGAAATTGGAGTCACAGGTGGATAGGATAGTGAAGAAGGCGTTTGATATGCTTTCCTTTATTGGTCAGTGTATTGAGTACAGAAGTTAGGAGGTCATTTTGAGGCTGTACAGAACATTAGGCCACTTTTGGAATATTGTGTGCAATTCTGGTTTCCTTCTTATTGGAAAGATGTTGTGAAACTTGAAAGGGTTCAGAAAAGATTTACAAGAATGTTGCCAGGATTGGAGGATTTGAGCTATAGGGAGAGATCGAATAGGCTAAGGTTGTTTCCCCTGCAGCTTGGAGGCTGAGGGGTGACCTTTTAGAAGTTTATAACATCATGAGGGGCATGGATAGGATAAATAGACAAAGTCTTTTCACTAGGGCGGAGAAGCCCAGAACTAGAGGTCATAGGTTTAGGGTGAGAGGGGAAAGATATAAAAGAGACCTATGGGGCAACCTTTTCATACGGAGGGTGGTGTGTGTATGGAATGAGCTGCCAGAGGATGTGATGGAAGCCGGTACAATTGCAACATTTAAAAGGCATCTGGATGGGTATGTGAATAGGAAGGGTTTAGAGGGATATGGTCCAAGTGCTGGTAAGTGGGACTAGATTAGGTTGGGATGTCTGGTCAAGATGGACAAGTTGGACCAAAGGTTCCGTTTTTGTGCTGTACATTTCTATGACTCTGACTCTCTCAATCAATTTTGCTTTGATTTTATATTTTGGTCCAATTGTTATTGACACAGATGTCTTAAGGTTTATGCGCTACTTACATTGCTTACTGCTGTTACTGTGACTACAGTAGCTACAGATGTCATCCCTATTGTAAGGGACTAATGCCAAGAATGAAATGGTTGTAGATAAGCTCAGGACCCACGTAGGCTGACATTGAGTGGAGTACTGAACGAGTGCTGCATATGAAAAGACCAAAATGATGGACAGAAATTGGTTCCTTTGTGGGTGGCAGGGTGGCAAGGTGGCTCAGTTGTTAGCGCTGCTGCCTCACAGCACCAGGGTCCCAGGTTCGATTCCAGCCTCCGGCAACTGTCTGCGTGGAGATTGCATTCTCCCCATGTCTGCGTGGGTTTCCTCCCACAGTCCAAAGATGTGCAGGTCAGGTGAATTGGCCATGTTAAATTGCCCACAGTGTTAGAGGGAAATGGGTCTGGGTGGGATACCCTTCAGAGGGTGGGTGTGGACGTGTTGGGCCGAAGGGCTTGTTTCCACACTGTAGAGAATCTAATCTGGGAGAAGATTTGTAGCTCGGGTGCTCATTGTTGTGGTTCTGTTCGCCGAGCTGGGAATTTGTGTTGCAAACGTTTCGTCCCCTGTCTAGGTGACATCCTCAGTGCTTGGGAGCCTCCTGTGAAGCGCTTCTGTGATGTTTCCTCCGGCATTTATAGTAATTTGTACCTGCCTCTTCCAGTTGTCCAGTTCCAACTATAAATGCCGGAGGAAACATCACAGAAGCGCTTCACAGGAGGCTCCCAAGCACTGAGGATGTCACCTAGACAGGGGACGAAACGTCTGCAACACAAATTCCCAGCTCGGCCAACAGAATCTAATCTAAACCCTCTGCTATTCAGAAATTCTGCAAATAAATAATCCTACTATTCTAATTCATCTTAAAATCTCCTGGGAGAGAGAGAAAAAGAAAACAATAATTCACTTTAGAAAAGTCTCCCTTCAACCCCAAACGCAATGAAAAATGAACTCCAGGAGAAAAAAAATGACCATGGGGTAATGATCCAATCTCCCCATGTCTTCTGTATGTAGCAATATCATCTTTCCTCTGGAATGTGGTCAATTTCTTTATGAATATTTACAACAAGTCTGTACCTACTGCATGAGGGAGTAACCTAACCAAAAACTGATAATCATCTGGGTGGGGAGACATTTCCTAATAAACTTAAATTCTACGCATGTGTGGCAAAAGGTGTATGTATAACCACTTGTTTTCCCTAATTATCAAAAGATCTGTCCATATGTGAACAGGCTGGACTTTACATCATTTTAGATATTTCAATCAAATTTTGCTAAAACATTCAGTTTTCTAGAGTGAAATGAATCAATTTGCCTCAACCTAGCATAAGAGCTGTGAGTTTTTAATTTAAGTATTAATCTAGCACTGCTCCGCAGACTTTTCTGAGGCCTCAATAATTCCCACCATATAGGGGAGCAAAGCTGAACACTATAATCATTTTGGGGATAATCTTGCACATGCACAATGCAGTGTGTTTTGGTACTGGAGCATCTGTTACACCCAGATCCTCGGTGAAGTTCCCCAATTTGTTATGGTTCCAGATGGAGTACCTCAAAATGCTCACCTTTTGGATTAGGAGGGATTAACTGGCTCCCCTTCTTTGCTCATCTCCACCCCAGCCACTTTCAGGTGGTAGCAACAAGGTTCATTTTGAAACAAATTCCTTCCCTTGCAGATACCTTTCCCCAGATCTAAATTAACCTCTGTCTTAAAGTCCAATTTTGCTCGGCTGCCCTGAATTAACAAAGGGTGACTGAATTAATTAATAAACATGCAAAGAATAAGTACATAACACACTTCCAAAGAACAGAAGTAGGATGGAAGTTCAAAAAATAAAAGTTGAATAAATGATATATCGATCACTCTGAATTATTTGTGAAGAACAGATAATTGTACATTATAGCTGACACAATACTGTTACTGGTAGCATTGACTTCATAGTTGAATACTTGCTTTCACAATCTTTGGCTTTGCAGAAAGATTGAGATTCTGTTGTTCTGATTCATTTAAAAAAATATTGAACTCCAATATGAGAAGTGAGAGTCCTTTTGGTGTTCTGTTTCCTTTATCTGAATGCTAATTAACTGGCTTTTGTCACTCTGAGTGAGGTATTCCCATTATCTGCATTACAGGGATGACTAAAGGTTTCTTCTTTGTGACTTATATCGCAAGCTGGTGCAAGGCTGGTATGATTGAAAATCTTCAATCCCACTAGCAAATTCCAGTAGATTTAAAACTGGCCTTTTAACCCCTATGCTTATGTATTCATCAAAGTGTACAACAGAAAACTTATCTGTAGTTGCAGGTGTGATCTGTAGAGATTGGCTTGGGAGGTCATCAGTCCCTCATTACTTTTGAAGTCTTGAGATCAGTCTGTTCTGACTTGCTTTTTGCCATCTTTGAAGGACTGTTGTTTGAAGTTCCCTTTGCATGCATATGTGTAACATTCTCAAGGGTCTCCTCTCTCTCTCTCCTTCTCTCTCACTCTCTCTCCCCTCCTCCCGCAACTCTGCTCTACCGATAACCACTTAAGTTACATCCACAGCCATGTTGTGACTGTATAACCCCTATTTTAATACACCGTTTTGAAACAAATGTTAAAAACATTGTCTGTGCAGTATTTTGGGATGACATATCTTACCCATATATATTCTGATGTACTATTTGCTTTAACCGTAATTATTTGATGCTGGCCATAAACCTTTAGAGGTTTGAGTACTTTTATCACACGAGCCTCCATGCCTTCTCAACAGATTTTAATTTAAAAGCCAACCAAAATATACAACATTGGACCAGACGTAGTATTTTATTCAAAGATCTTTACACCAGTGTAAATGTTCATGTAATCTGCTAATGTGAAGGCAATATCTCATGCCTTCATCAAGATCAATAATGTACATTGTAAAACAGTGCTGACCCTAAAATCAATTCCTGCAGGACTGCTCTAATGATTAGTTTCTCCGTGGAACCATTGTGATCAATAATAATCTTCAGTCTGTGAGAAAGCAGCCATCTCCTTATCCAACCCAGAATCTGTCCACCAAACCCACAGAGCCCTATCATGTGTAATAAACCATTGTGAGGGACGTTATCAATCTATCTTAAAGTGCAAATCTAGTTTATCTACTATGCTACCTCCATCCAACAAATTGAGAAACCTCTCAAAGAATTACATGAAGTTAGTAAGCCAAGACCTCTATTTCCTGCAGACATTTTTCACGTCCCTTTCATCTTTCTTTCTTGTCATGATGGTTATATCAAGCATTCCAATGTACCCTTCTAACATTTTCGTAGTACCACTGTCTAGCCAATGCACAAATCATTTCTTAGTTCTGGTTTTGCTTTTTAAGCATTTGTACAGCATTCACTTCCCTCTGGTCACTGCCAATGATAGCACACTGTTGAATATGTGGATAAGGACTCATTTAGTGTAGCCATCATTTTGTTAACCAACCTTTGATCAATTTCCATTTGGACAAACAATTCAATTTGATTTCTATTTAAGATTCCTAATTATTTTCAAAAATTAATTTTCACCTCCCTTTGAATGTTAACTTCAATGCCATCTGTGCATTGCGTTATTGATTACTGACCGCATTCTATACAACAACAATCTATATTTATAAAGAGCTTTTAACATAATCAAACTTGCTAAGATGCCTCTCAGGGTTATGAAAACGAATATGACACTGACCTAAATATGGAGAGCTTTAAGTCAGATGAGCAAATATCTAGTCAAAGAGGTAGGTTTTAAGGGTTGGTGACGATTTGCCACGGCAGATTCACCGCCGTTGATTAGCCACTGCCAGTTCGCCACCAGCGTTTCTCTATTGGGGTCGTTTGACCTTTGGAGAATATTCACCACCAGAAATATCTATATGTACTGATTGTTTTCCCTCCCGCCTGTTCTTTCATACTTCTCAGTCCCCTTTATTTATACAACTGCATACTACATATTGATTAAAAAAAAGAGGTAAAATAAATATCATTTTATTGGTTTATATATAAAAATGAGTAACAAACTTTAACCAGAAAAAGGAAATATATTTTAAAAATCTTTATAATGGCAGTAAAACCTCACATTAATATTAAACAATGAAATTTCAGTTCATTTGATAGTTATGCGCTATTCCTCTAAGATATTCCAAACAATCTCAAGTTTGGAGGGATATGGGCCAAACACAAGCAAGTGGGACTAGTTCAGTTTGGGAACATAGTTGGACCGAAGGGTCTGTGTCCATACTGTATGACTATGACTCTATGAATCCTTCGCTGTATTCAAGAACAATTTTTTTATTCTATCGTCTGCATCACAATACTTTTTTAGCTTTATTTGTGGTAGCCCCTTTGTTCACATTGCCAAAACTTAATACTTGAATCACTCTTGGATAGTTTATCAAAAATATATATAAAACCATTGTGGTAAAACTTCTTATTTCCACATTTACTAATAATTTCTGTTTCCATACTAAAAATTCCTGTTCCAAAAATACAAGCTTAAAAAAACTCTCCTGTAATGAAAATAAGTTGTTACTGAAACAACGCAAACACTACCTTAACCAATATTCAAAATATATGACTTACTTGCGGTGGCGAGTCGTCTTCAGTGGCCAATGGGCGGTGGCTAAGCGTCCTCGGTGGTCAAAGGGCAATGGCTAATCGGGGGCGGCGGCGAATCTGCTGTGGCAAATGGTCCCATCCCGAGATTTTAAACAGTGTCTTAACCAAAGGGAAATGAGGCAGAGAAGTATGGGAAGGGTATCCCAGAGTTTAGAGCATAGATATTGAAGGTATGAATGGTGGAGTGGTTAAAATCAGGATTACTTAAGAGCATTGATAACTTGAAAGGGTGCAGGACATTATAAAATAATATTGATGAGGCTTATAGTCAAACCCAAAGAGTTCTTCTCCAATCTTATTGAGTTCACCTGGCTGTGTGGTGCTCTTCCAGTACCACTAATCCAGAATAATCCAGTGTGAAATAAGGCATAAACTTCACTATTTTAGTTAAGTTCAAGTTTATAGAAGGTAGAATATGTGAGACCTACTGAAAGTGCATTGTAGTAGTTAAATCTAGAAGTAACAGAGGCATAAATCAGGATTTCAGGAGCAGATGAGCTGCAAGTAAATTTGAGTGATATTATTAGGGTGAAAATAATCCTAACTGATTTAGTTAGGATTAGGTTTTGTGTATACTTGACATCAGAGCTAAGCTGATCATTGAATGTTATAGCAAGGTTGTGAATGGACTGACTGACTTTCAGGGGGTTGCTATGGTGAGGATAGAAACTAGGGAACAGAACGGAGACTGAAACCAATATTCAGAAGAAGTTTTCTGCTCACCCATTACTGGATGTCAGCTAAGAGGAGTCTTGCAGGAGTTATCCACAATGGAGATGTTGGTGACGTCAAGCAGGATGTTGCCAGCATATTTGTGCAAACTAACATTGCATTTTTTGGATCATGCTGAGGAGAAGCAGATAGACAAGAAATTGGAAAGATCCAAGGATAAATCATGGGAGGTACCAGAGTTAACAGTGTGGGGGTAAGAAGAGATGCCATTGCAAATGGTTCCCTGCAGTAATTAGATTCAAAATATAACCAGTTGAGAGCTGTCCCAGCCAGCTGGACAAAATGTTGGAGATGATGTCAAAGGATGCAGATAGGTTAAGGAAGGAAAGTTTATCTTTTTTTCTCACTCTCTCAGGATGTCATTTGTGACTTTGATAAGTGCTGTTTCAGCCCAGTGGCAGGAGAGGAAACTTGATCAGAGGATTTCAAAGTGGACTCTTAAGAAAGATAAGAATGGAAGCACCGTATTCAAGGGCTTACAAGAAGAAAACAAAGTTGGAGATGGTATGGTAAATTACAAGGCTTTGGAGTCCGCTGTCTTTTTTGAGGAGAGAGCTGATGATGGTAGATCCGAGGAGAGAAGATATAGAAGTAAAGACAGTAAAGTATTCATTTCTATTTACAGCAGTGTCCCATTAGTACACTGAATCTTCTTAAAATAATCCCTTAGCAGCCAGCCATATTGTTCTCTGACTTTTAGTGTGACTGGAACATACTTTATGTTTGAACAGAATTGATCCCAATCATTGTTACTGCGTCTTGGTTACTCTGAAAGCTACTTTTGTTCTCTTGAGCTTGGTACATTAAATCCCCATAATGTGTCTTTAAAAATTAATTCATGGGGTTTGGGTGTCACTAGCTGGGCCAGCATTTATTGCCTA
Source organism: Chiloscyllium punctatum (assembly GCF_047496795.1). Lineage (NCBI taxonomy): Eukaryota > Metazoa > Chordata > Chondrichthyes > Orectolobiformes > Hemiscylliidae > Chiloscyllium > Chiloscyllium punctatum. Next base: position 58,625,877 of record NC_092747.1, on the reverse strand, counting down.
TTCCTGGTTGCTCTTGAGAAGATGATGCTCAGCTACCTTCTTGAACTGCTGAAGTCCATGTGCTGTAGGTAGACCAATAATATCATTAGAGAGGGAATTCCAGGATTTTGATGCAGTGACACTGAAGGAATGCCATATGTTTCCAAGTCAGGATAATGAGTCGATAAGAGGTGAACTAATAGGCAGTGATGTTTTCATGAATCTGCCATTCCTTCTAGATAGAAGTCATGGGCTTGGAAGGTGCAGTCTATGAAGCCTTGGTAAATTTCTGCAGTGCATCCTAATGCTACTTGATGCTTTTGATGTTGCAGAGGTCTTTCAAATTGAACGAAGTTTCCATCTGCATGATGAGCATGTGTTGACGTTTATGTGATATTATTCAAAAACAGTAGGGGATTTCTTCTGGTATCTTGGTCAACATTATTGCCTTGATAAGCACCACCATTTTCACTTGACCAACAGCATCAATATGGTTGACTGGCCATTTCGATCACATATTAGACACTAAAGGATGTACATTGACTGTCACATTTGCCTCAAAACAAGATACTGCATTTTAAAATTTCTTATGTAATTTATTGATCATGAAATACATTGGGGTAGTGCAGAACTCAAAAACAGAATAACATTTTCGGATAACACCAAGTTAAGATGATATGTTGTGAGAAAGAACTGTACCTGTTAAACAGGTTTGGAAAAAACTGGCTAGTTGCTGATACATTTTCAAGTGAAATATATGCAAATAAGTAGTGACTTACACAGGAAACAATAAATAGGTCATTCTAGCAAAGATTGGAAAGTGGAAAAAAACTGGGTCTTATTATTGATCATTGTGATAAAAATGACACAAACAAAGTTTGTGTAAAAGTTGGCAGCTTCCTATCAACAGTATTGGATAATTGCAACAATCTGCAAGGAATTTACTTGGGTGAAGGCTGTAGCTTGACTTTTGAATTTTCCAAACTTTGCGAGTTGGTCCAAAACAAGAGCAATAACCGTAATAAAAGAAGGGATGAATTATTAATCATTCAAAAAGTTCAATTCTCAGGTAAGTAGAGGAATACTAGTCAGAAAATCTCTGTAAAGGAGAAGCATTTTGGTTTGGTTTTCAAACTTTGTGTAGGTAAAGCAAAACATATAAAATGCAAAATGTCAGAAGTCTAAAAATGCGAAGGATGTGTTAGTAATGCACAGCACACCTGTTAGCATCTGAAAATGCAAAGCATCCAGTAAGATTGGATATTCATCCTTTGACAGAACCTTGTACAAAAGAAGTTTAGCAAAAGTAGATAGAGAAACTGTTCTCACTCATAAAAGGATGGAGATTGAAAGGGAGAATGAATGTTTTAAAATAATTTGCAAACAATCTGATATGATGAAAAGAGTTTCCTCAGTGTGGTGTTAGGGTGTGGATTGCACTTTCTGGAAGGAGGAAGGTAGGACCAATTGAGGTATTCAAAAGGACATTAAATGAGTAATTGGACAAAAACAATGCATAGGATAATGGAGTTAAGTAATAATGTTCATTTGGAGAGCTGATGCAGACATGAGTGAGATGGCTACCTTCTGCACTATATTGATTCAGTGAATTTCTGAAAGATTCTGTTTTACTTGCAGTTATTACAAGATTTCTGAAATGCTTTTCCTGGTCAAGAGATTAAAGAGTGTGCATATGAGCTCAACTAGTTTGATATTTTTGAATTTGCTGTATCTGCAGCAAATGTAAATAGTTTTTGAGTTTATTTTACTGCACAATAAAGAACAAATTCCACATTCTGCTAAATATGGCTAGAATAAATTTAAGGGATAAGTTTACACTGAACTTTCACAAAACAAAGCAGATTACAAGTGTATTTTAAATATTTCGCAAGTTATGTTTCATATCAAAATCTGATTTTTGTCTGTGGAAATTTTGCTTTGAAAGCCTAACTATTGACATTATTACAATGTGCTTTAAAGATGCTGTCGTGACTTAACTGATAACAATCTCAAACCACTTCCGTTTATAATTCAAGCTTAATTTAACAAATGTGTTCAACTTTGACCATTTTAAATTGTTGAGATTGTTATTTGTGTCATAGATAGAATGTCATAATTACATTCACCCATTTTGAAGATATTGACTTCCATTGGATGTCATTTTGAAAACCAATTGACTTGTGAATGCAGTAAATTCCATTTTCTCTGATTTTTAAAGCTTTTTTCTGTCATTCATGACCACATGTTCATTTTGACAGGTGTATAACTTACTATGTTACACAGGGATTTTCTATCTACTTGAATTATGGATTGCCAACAGAAGAACTAAGTAATGGTGAGGTGTCCTTCTTTGTTGTTTGACTTGTGCTGTGCTATGGCTGGAGGATTTTAGTTACTAAGTGTTTCTGATAATTATTCTTTTGACCCTGACTCTGCATATTAGTTTCAGACGTGGTTAATTCTTGTAGTTCCTCCACTCATTTTGTTTTAGATGTCATCCAGAGGACACACCAATGAAATGCAAGAAAGATGAAACCTTTCTGCTGACCTATATTTATTTCAAAGGATGAAAACTGAGAGAGTCAGAAAGCCGAGTAATGACCTTAATTTTTTTCTTGGGGGATAGTTGTTTCTGATTAAAGTGGCATGCCAGAAATTGATGCAGAATTTCTGATGCAGGTAACTCTCTGAATTGGCTCAAAAGTTGAAATTTCCTTGGGAATTAACCCAGCACCTGAGTAAAAAAAAGTCCCAACTCTGAGTGGCAGTCAGAAATTTCAGAGGGATCCAACTCACTGAAGTGGAATAAATGTCCACGAAGGTTTTGAAGATTAAACGCTGCTCGAACTCCTGGATGATGTTTAAATTGAATCTCCTCACCCCAAACTGACACCACTTGACCCATCTCCCACTTCCCAATGTGACTTTCCTCACCCCTGATCTCGCAGCCCTATCTCTGATCTGTCTCCCCACTATCTGAACTGACTTTGCCAGATTGGCCACCTCCTTATCCAACCCAACCTCCAAACATGACAAACCACCCCTCACCTGACTCTGTGGCCCCAACTAACCCCCAACCTGGCTCTTGATCCATCCTATGCCTTCAAACACTTACCTAAAACCATAGCCCACTTTCCCATCTGATATTCTACCCTTCTCGTACCTCGCATCCTATCTCCACATATTTGTCCTCTTTCATTCCCTTAGAAGCTTTTAAAATGGCTGCGGGGTCTTTAAGTCTGTAGAGATAGCATTGAAGGCTGAAAAGATGGGTGGAGAGAGAGAGTTTTCATGCTGATCACCTCTGCTCCTGATTTTGTGGATTTCTGTATTCATCTACACTGCTTCAGAAGAGAAGGGTTCCGGCCTCAACTAGTGGATCAGCTCAACTAATAAATTGGTTGTCCGATCTCGATTGTCCCAGTTTTTCCAATGTGTCTAAATAAATGGATTCGTAATGATTTTATGATGTACTGTAATGCCTTCTGTCATGGAATTGTAATTCCTAAAGGAATGCGTGTGAGACTGACTGCATTAAATAGCTGCAATGATGCACGACAGCAACAATAAACACACTTTATTTTTGATTTGTCTCTCTTTTCCTCTCTGTGTCACTATCTTACCAGGAACATCTGTGTTTAGCTTAGTATAATTATTTCCCTTCATTGAGCTGGGAGGAACCTTAGCTCAACATTCCCTCAGCTGAGATGCTCAGAATCAGATGCTTACATTATGGATTTTTTTCTCTTGCGATTCTGCCAAAAATCTGTTATGATTCCTACAGTATTGATAACTGCTTGACTAAATTTTGGCATGAATTTCTGTTCTATAACAGGACTGTTTTCCTCAGCGTAGAATTTCCAGTAATTGTTATGAATTCTATCTGAGCTAGCATTGCCTTTGACAGCTACTGTTGCAAGATCATTTCCTGTGCAAATTTTGTCAGTCTATAGCAAGCTAACCATGGAGCATCAGACTTGACATAGAATGAAATTGTCTAATGCAACTTGTGCAAAATTGATACATTCTTCATCAAATTAATTCAACATGTACTCTGCCAAATTCATTCATTAAAAATCACCAAATAATAGCTCATGGATTTTTTTTAGATTTGATTAGATTAGATTCCCTACAGTGTGGGAATATGCCCTTTGGTCCAACAAGTCCACACAGACCCTCCAAAGAGTAACTCACCCAGACCCATTTCCCTCTAACTAATGCACCTAACACCATGGGCAATTTAGTATGGCCAATTCACCTACCTGCACATGTTTGTGACTGTGGGAGGAAACCAGAGCGCCCAGAGGAAACCCATGGGGAGAATGTGCGAACTCCACACAGGCAGTCGCCCAAGACTAGAATCGAACCCAGGTCCCTGGTGCTGTGCGGCAGCAGTTTGAACCACTGAGCCACCGCGCCGCCCTAAAATATTACTGTTTCACACAAAACATTACTGTCCTTATAATTTAGATTAGATTAGATTAGATTAGATTACTTAGTGTGGAAACAGGCCCTTCGGCCCAACAAGTCCAAACCACCCCGCTGAAGCGCAACCCACCCATACCCCTACATCTACCCCTTATCTAACACTACGGGCAATTTAGCATGGCCAATTCACCTGACCTGCACACCTTTGGGGTGTGGGAGAAAACCGGAGCACCCGGAGGAAACCCACGCAGACACGGGAAGAACGTGCAAACTCCACACAGTTAGTCGCCTGAGGCGGGAATTGAACCCGGATCTCTGGCACTGTGAGGCAGCAGTGCTAACCACTGTGCCACCAGGCCGCACCATTTAATATCAATAGACCCAATTCTGTGTTAAGAATAGATATTTTCAATCAATTTTTTTCAGACATGTTATGATGCACCCCATGTTTTCTTTAAGCCGTATGGCCACTAGGCCAAACAGAGGTTCTAAATTTCTCATTATGGAAGTCGCTGTCATACAGAGATGCTGGAGGTTCCCACACAGAAAAGTAGTTAGTGAGAACATTGGAAGCACCTCTGGAGTAGATGAGACTTGAACCTGAGCCTCCTGGCCTGGAGGTAGGGACATTACTGCAATAACACTAAGAATTAAAATCAGAGTTATTATGAAGTAAATTGAACAGCAACCTCTTGAATCCACATGTGCAATTAAATATTGAAATTGGATGTTGCTGTCCAACTAGACCTGTGCTATTGTAAAGAATTATAACAGCTGTGGCTTACCAAACGACTTGATGTTACAATTCATTCAAGTTTCCAAAGTTGCTATTCTCACTAATGTCAGTTGTAGACTATTTCACATGTATCCAGGTCAAGTGAGGGAAAGAGGAAATCTTGCCCAATAGACTTTCCACAACTTCACAGATCAAGTTGTTAGAGCTTCCACATTTAGCTCACATAAATGAATTACAGTTTTTTTTATATTAGTGACTGCAGCTTTGTCTGAAGAGATGGAGAAGCCAATAAATTACTAATCAGATTTGTCACACGCAATTTATTTTGCAGTTTACTTATTTAAATAAGAGTGTAAGATATAGGTGGAGGATTTGGCCATTTGGCCCATCAAATCTGCTCCACTAGTTGATCATGACTCAAATGTTCTAAACCCCATTATCCTGTCTTCTACCCATAACCTGTAGTCACCTTACTAATTAAGAATCTAACTATCTTAAATATATTCAATGACTTGACCTCCACAGCCTTCTGTGGATTCACCAGCCTCTGACTGAAGAAATTCCTCCTCATCTCAGTTCTAAAGGGTTATCCCTTCTTGGCTGGGCTTTCAGGTGCTACTCTTTCCTACTAGTGAAAACTTCTTGTCCATGTCCACTTGATCCAGGCTTCTCAATGTTCTGTATGTTTCACTGAGATCCCCCATTATCCTTTTAAATTCCATTGAGTACAGATCCAGAGGCCTCAACCACTCCTCATATCACAAGTCCTTCATCCCTGGGCTCATTTTTGTAAACCTCCTTTGGACCCCTCTAAGGCCATTACATCCTTCCTTAGATCCAGGGCCCAAGACTTCTTAGATTTTACCAAATGCAGTCTGACCAGAACCTTATACAGCCTCAGCAGTACATCCCTGCTCTTGTATTCTAGCCCTCTCAAAATGAAAGCTAAAATTGCATTGGCCTTCTGAATTGCAAATGAACCTGTATTTTATCCTGAAGAGAACCCTGAACAAGATCTCCCAGCTCCCTTTGTTCTTAAAATTTTTAAAGCCTTTGCCCATTTAGAACATTGTCTATGCCTCCATTCTTCCTATGAAAAAAGTGTCCAACCTCACATTTTCCCACATTGCATTCTATCTGCCACTTCTTTGCTTATTTCCGTAGTCCGTCCAAAACCTGGTACACCCTCACTGCTTCCTTGACACTACCTGTCCCTCCCTATCTTTGTGTCATCTGCCTTTGTTCATATTGGTAATGTATAATGTGAATTGTTGTGGTCCCAACACTGACCCTTGTGGAATTCCACTTGTTACTGGGTGCCACCCTGAAAAAGACCCTTTTGTCACCACTCGCTGCCTTCTGCCAGTCAGCTAATTCTCCATCCGTGCCAGTAGCTTGCCCCTAACGCCTTGGGCTCTTGTGTGATTTAGCAGCCTCATGTGTGACACCTTGTCAAAAGCCTTCTGAAAATCCAAATAGATCGTGTCTATGGCTGTCCTTTGTCTTATTCACTCATTGCCCCCTCAAAGAATTCTAACAAATTTGTCAGGAATGACGTCCCCTTGATGAAGCCATGCTGACTTAGTCCTGTTTTACTATGCACTTTCAAGTACTCTGCAATCTCATCCTTAATAATGGACTCTAAAATCTTGCCAACAATTTGATCTTTAATCTCCTTTCTTCTGCCTCCTTCCCTTCTTAAACAGAGGTATTACATTAGCCTCTGGGACCCTCCCTGATTCAATTGATTCCTGAAAGATCACTGCTAATGCCTTCAAAATCTCCTCAGCTAACTGCACCAGAACTCTGCAACGTAGTGCATCTGGTCTGAGTGATTTATCAGATCTTTCAGCTTGCCCAACACCACCTCCTTAGTGATGGCTGCTAGAGTCACCGCTGACCCCTGACTCTCTTGAAGTTTTGATGTCTTCTACTGTGCAAACTGATGTAAAGTACCAATTCAGTTCCTCAGCCATTTCCCCATTGCTACTTTGTCAGCCTCATTTTCCAATTGTCCAGTGTCCACTCTTTCCTCTCTCTCATCTTTTATTTATCTAAAAGAATTTGCAATTTTCATAGAACATAGAAAAGTACAGCACAGAAAAGGCCCTTAGGCCCACGATGTTGTGCCGAGGTTTAATCCTAATGTAAAATATAGTAACTTAACCTACGCACCCCTCAACTCACTGCTATCCAGGTGCATGTCCAGCAGTCGCTTAAATGTCTCCAATGATTTCGCTTCCACCGCCTCAACTGGCAATACATTCACAACTCTCGCGTAAAGAACCTACCTCTGATGTCTCCTTTATACCTTCTTCCTAATATCTTCAAACTATGACTTCTCGTACCAGTCAATCCTTCCCTGGGGAAAAGTCTCTGGCTATTGACTCTATCTATTCCACTCATTATTTTGTACACCTCGATCAGGTCTCCTCTCTTCCTCCTTCTCTCCAGAGAGAAAATTCCAAGCTTATTCAACCTTTCTTCTTACAGCAAGTCCTCCAGTCCAGGCAGCATCCTGGTAAACCTTCTTTGCACCCTCTCCAAAGCCTCTATCTTTCCTATAGTAGGGTGACCAGAACTGGACATAATATTTCAAGTGTGGTCTCACCAGGGACTTGTAGAGCTGTAGCAAAACCTCGCGGCTCTTAAACTCGATACCCCTGTTAATGAAAGCCAAAACACCATATGCTTTCTTAACAACCCTATCCACTTGGCTGGCAACTTTTGAGGGATCTATGTACTTGCACACCCAGATCCCTCTGTTCCTCCACTCTGCCAAGAATCCGGTCTTTAATCCTATATTCAGCATTCGAGTTTGATCTTCCAAAATGCATCACTTTGCATTTATCCAGGTTGAACTCCATCTGCCATTTCTCAGCCCAACTCTGCATCCTGTCTATGTTGCGCTGCAGCCTGCCGTAGCCCTCTATACTATCGATGACACCTCCAACCTTTGTGTCATCTGCAAATTTACTAACCCACCCCTCAACCTCCTCATCCAAGTCATTTATAAAAACTACGAAGAGCAGAGGCCCAAGAACAGAGCCCTGTGGGACCACACTCAACACTGTCCTCCACGCAGAATCTTTTCCATCTACAATCACTCTCTGCCTTCTGTCAGCCAGCCAATTATGAATCCAGATAGCCAAATCTCCCTGTATCCCACACTTCCTGACTTTATGAATGAGCCTACCATGGGGAACTGTATCAAATGCCTCGCTGAAATTCATATACATTACATCCACTGCTCGACCGTCGTCGACCTGTCTTGACACCACCTCAAAGAACTCAATAAGATTTGTGAGGCATGACCTGCCCCTCACAAAGCCATGCTGACTGCCTTTAATCACACTATGCTTTGCCAAATAGTCATAAATCCTATCCCTCAGAATTCTTTCCACAACTTTGCTGACCACAGACGTAAGACTGACTGGTCTGTAATTGTCAGGGATTTCCCTATTACCCTTCTTGAAAAGTAGAACAACATTCGCCTCCTTCCAATCCTCTGGTACGACTCCTGTGGAGAGTGAGGAGGCAAATATCCTCACCAGGGGCTTAGCAACCTTCTTTCTCGCTTCCTGGAGCAGCCTGGTCTGGCCCAGAGGACTGATCAATCTTAATGTTTTCCAAAATTTCTTTTTGAGAAAGTAAAAAATACTTGCTAGCTTCCCCTCATCTTTCCCCACCTTATTGCCTTCTGCTGGTTTTTAAGGCTTCCCAATCTTCTGGCATCATAGTAATTTTCAGCACTTTGCCACATCTCCCTTTAGATCATTTCTGCTTCCTTGTGATGAATTTCTGCTGTGTCTCCCGAATTACCCTCCAACTCCTGCCATTGCTATTCTACCACCTTTTCTGATAAGTTCCCCTTTTAATCAACTCTGGTTAGCTCCTCCCTCACGTCTTTGTAGTTACCTTTACTCAGTTACAATTTACTCAATTGTAATAACGTTACAGCTGATTCAGCTTCTCTCTCTCAAACTGTAGGTTGAATTTTATCATATTATGGTCACCTCCCCCTAGGGCTTCTTTCATCTTATGCTCCCAAATCAAGTCTGCCTCATTGCACATTACAGAATTTGGATTGCCTGTTCCCTGGCGGGGTCCACCACTAGCTGCTCCCAAAAAGCATTTCATAGACATTTCACAAATTCCTTTTCTTGGGATCCGCTACCAAAATGATTTTCCCATCCCCCCTGCATAGTGAAGTCTCCCGTGGTTATTGTAACAATGCTTTTCTTACATACCTTTTGTATTTCTTGATTTATTTTCTGCCCCACAATCTGTCTACTGATGGGGGTCCTGTACCCAGCTCCCATCAGTGTATATTTTTCCTTTGCAGCCCCTCAATTTTACCCACACAGGTTCTATGCCTTCTGACCCTGTATCGCTTCTTACTACCTATTTAATTTCTTACCAACAAGGCAAACCTGTGTCCCTCTGCCCATCTGCGTCCTTTCAAAAGGATGTGCATGCTTAGATATTTAGTTCCCAGTCTTGATCCCCTTGCAGTCATGTCTCTGTGATACCCACAACATCATACCTGCTAATTTCAATCTGCGCTACTAGCTCATTTAATTTTCTTTCATATACTGCACGCATTTGACAACAACACTCTCGGTCCTGCCTTTTTATAGTTGTCCCCTTACCTACTGAGCTTGAAGTTGGATTCCTGACCAGTTCCATGCTCTCTGTCCTACAGTCATTGTGACCACCTTAGTTAGCCTTTCTGCTCAGATTCTGGTCCCAGATTAATTCAAATGGAGCCATCTCAATGGTACAGTTCTTTCCTGTCCCAATACTGATGCCAGTGCTCCATTAAATGGAACTTGGATCCATAAGAAGTCAATCTGAAGTGCATCTCATTGCAATGCTATTGAACTATGTAAAATAAATTTTATTTGTTAGTTTGTTACATAACCAAGAATCCCAATCAATTAAAATATGCAACACATGGTGTATTGGATAAACGAATTCTGTTCAAACAGGCAAACCAGGTTTTAATTTCCTGATGAAGGACTTTTGCCGGAAACATCGATTTTCCTACTCCTCGGATGTTGCCTGAACTGCTGTACGTTTCCAGCACCACGCTAATCTTGAAACCGGGTTTAAAGATACATCTGCAATCATGTCATGTTATAACAATAGTCACTATTGCAGCAACATTCCTCAGGGCCCTACCATTCTCTCTCTGTGGATTTTGCACATTCTTCCTGTGTGGATTTCCTCAGAGTGCTCCAGTTTCCTCCCACAATTGAAAGATGTGCAGGTTAGTTGGATTGGCCATGCTAAATTGCCCATAGCGCCCAGGGATGTGCAGGTTAGGTGGGTCAGACATGAGAAATGTGTGGTTATTGGGTAGGGGGATGGATTTGGGTGGGATGCTCTTTGGAGGGTTGGTGTGGACTTAATGGGCTTAATGGCCTACTTCCACGCATTAGGGATTCTATGATTTTAAACATTATGCCTGAAGTTATAGGTTGATGAAATAAATCATAGCCACGAGAAAAACAAGTTCAGCATTCTGCAGGCTCAACCTCAGACTTTGGAGTTTCTCTCAGGATAAAGATCATGATCCACCAAGGCAGTGGTCCTTATATAATTTCTTTGAGTGTGAGCCTTGGACAACCTACCACCATTTTAATAAGTACATCGAACACATCTGAGATCGATTTGCAAGACTGGGAGGTCTTGGAGAGTTCTCCATCCCTGACATTGCGAACATAGTTATCAAACTTCAGCTTCACTGGGTCAGTGAAGGATTCCTGTCTACCAAAGGCAATACTCTACAGCCAAAAGAGAACAAGAAAAATACACATCCCATATTTAGATAAAAAGACAATTTGAAAACCAACCTTGGAGCTTACAAGCTGGAACGTAATAGATGGGACAAAACAACATTAGACAGACCCAACTGAAGAAGTGATACATTACTTAAGGCTTAAATATCTGCTGGTTTCAGAAAAACACCTACCTTCATAAGTTGTTTGTTTTTTATCTCGTACCCTATAGTAATCATCAATAATGAAACTGAAATTAGTAGAAGATTCATGCCACTCCATTCACTCCACCCAAGAATTCCTGAACACCATCAAAGACACCAAGATGGTCTCTTTCAATGTAACAGCCCTATTCACATCAATTAACATCAGCCTGGCCAAAGGAACACTGACCTCACCATTAGAGGTTCCAAGGACACAAACACCAGACAGCACCAATTCCATCAGCAAGGACAGCATCCTCAAGCTAGTAGACAGGTGCCTCACTACCCACTTCACTTTCAATAACAAGACCTACAAACAAATCAACGGGACACCCATGGGATCAGCAATATCAGGATTCTTAGCAGAGGCAGTGATGCAGAAACTAGAACAAACAGCCTTCCCCACAATACAACCCAAACTTTGGGTCTGCTATGTAGACTATATGTTTGTCATCACAAAAGGGAAACCTACAATATCATTAACAACATCCTTACTGGCAAAGGGGAAGAGAACAACAACAGACTCCCCTTCCTAGATGTCACAGTGGAATGAACAGTTAATGGAGAACTGCAGACCAGTGTCTATAGGAAAGCAATGCTCACAGACCAGATACTCAGCTACAAGAGCAATCATCCCAACACCCACAAATGGAGCTGCATCAGGACATTATTTAAATGGATGATAACACACTGCAGCACCCAGGAACTACGAGCAGCAGAAGAAAAATACATATACAGCATATTTAAGAACAATGGGTACCCGATAAACACAGTCTGCCGATTCTTAAACAACAAACCCAAACAAGAAGACACAAGACGCCCAGACACTGTAACCACACTGCCATACATCAAAGAGATGACTACCAGACTACTCCGACCTTTTGGCATCATGGTAGTCCACAAACCTACCAACACACTGAAACAGCTACTGATGAACCTAAAGGACCCTGTACCAATGACCAACAAATTGATTGTCATTTACAATATACTCTGCAAACACTGCAACAAACACGACACCCCGATAGACAGGCAGAAAACTAGCCACCAGGATACACGAGCAGCAACTAGCCACTGAAAGGCATGACCAACTATCACCAGATTCATTGCACACAGACGAAGAAGGACACCACTTCGACTGGGACAACACATCCATCCCGGGACAGGCTAAACAGAGACACTCATGGGAATTCCTAGAGGCCTGGCATTCAAACCAGAACTCCATCAATAAACATATCGATTTGGACCCCATTTACCAACTTCTGAAAAAAAGAACTAGAAATGATATCACCCACCCAAACAGATCAAGACGCATAAATAGCAAGCGGGACAGAACACCAGTGCTTCAATGAAAGGCTCATTGATGATGCTATCTAGCAAGTGACAAAACATCTGAGAACAAATCTACCAGCTAAGTGAGCAAACTTACAACCTGAATAAAACTATTCAATCATCAGGGAAAGCATTATTAACTCAAACATGATAAATGGGCAAGTGAACCAATTACTTTCAATCAATAATTGTCCTGCACAATTCATGTGACTTGCCCCTGACATGTCAGACAGAGAAATTGGCACTCCACTTGGCTGGCAGGGATCTGGAGGATACAGTGATGCAGAGGACACCGTGACACCAGACGCTGCCAACCTCACCTTCCACCTGGGCAGCCTCTAGCCCGGAGGACTCGATATTGAGTTCTCCAATTTCAAATAACCTCCCTTCCCAGCCCCTCCCCCACCCCTTCCCCTCCCCTCCACTGCTCCCTGCCACCTACTAGATTCATTCCTCCCATTGACCTCTACCTGTCTTTAACTATCCCCACTTCATTACCCCACCCCCGCCTCCCCCTTTATCTGCAGCTCCCCCCACACCCACCCCCAGTCCTGAAGAAGGGTTCCACTCGAAACGTCAACTTCCCCACCTCCTGATGCTGCCTGGCTTGCTGTGTTCTTCCAGCCTCCTGCTTGTCTACTTTGGATTCCAGCATCTGCATTTTTTTTTTGTCTCTAACCTGTTCTGAGGTTGCCACCTAGGCCCATGTGGTGTCCTTGGTCCAGACGAGAACACAGCACTGCTGGTTGAGGGTCAATGACTTTCTCTGTTCTGTGAGGGTAAATGCCACCTCCTTTCTCTCTCCCACCTTCCACTCACTCACTCGATCACTATTAATGCATCCACTTTCCCATCAAAGCTCATGCTCAAGCATTCTTGCTGTTGCACGCATCACCTTCCCTCACCTGCTTTCACACACACAATCCTTTCACTCTACTAATCCTGAATGCCTGTTCATTCACTTGTGACATCTCACCATCATTCCTCCACCTCCACCACCTCTGGCACTATCAGCCGTGCCAGCCACTTTCATCTCAATCAATCCCTCTCTCTGTCTTGCTCTAGGTGAAAAAGACCCACAGTAGGCCAGAGAGGGTCAGGATGGTTGATGGGGTGTCTGATTATTTATATCCTCATCCTATGTGAGCAGAGGATTCAGGGTCTGAATTGGTGAGGACTGCAGTCCCTTGTGAGGTGTTGCTGAGACCTCCGTGTCCCAGCGTCCAAGTAAGCGTCATTGGTTATTGCTGTTCTGCTCTCCCATTACTGTCCCTGTGCTTGACATGCCCAAACCTCTACCCTTTTTTAGTGATACTTTCTCCTCTATGTACCAGTGGCATCTACATGCTCTCCGTGGTCAAGATAGCAGCCCCCAAAAATATCTCCTGTTCCGCATCAAAGGAAGAAGGCACAGATCCCTCAGAGATCTTACATACTGACACCTGAGCTATATTCAAGTAATTACTGGGTACTTTAGTTAAATTAGAGTAATTACTGGGTACTTTAGTTAGATTAAAGTAATTACTGGGTACTCTTGGTTAGAGCTGGAACAGCATTCTGGTGACCATGTCACTGCCATGTCTCTACAGCTGACCAATGAACCTGAGGTTGCTGGGCACTCTGAGGCCTGCCAGAGACCAGGTACATACTTGGTCTTGGGCAAGAGAGGACCCCATGGTATCAGCAATTAGCAACTTCAAGAAAATGCACAAGCAGACACAGGAGCAGCAAACAGGTTTGTCTGAGTCACTGCGCAAACTGACTCGGAAGATCAGAGGACTACTCCAATGCCTTTTTTTAATCATGTTGCCTCTAACAGGTGAGCATCTGCCTCCATGGACAGGTTTTTGGTTGCCAGCACATTAAATGTGTCTGGAGGCATGCACTCCATTGCTCTAGCTGCTCGTATTCAGTGCCAGTGGCAAGGTGATAAGAGGGACAGGGGACCTTGACTTCACTCTAGGTGCCGCTTCCTCATAAGCAGAGTAGGCACCCAGCAAGAGGACAAACCATGCAGAGGAGACTTAGAAAGCTCTTTTCAGGTGAGTCCAGAAGTGCTTGACCCATCTGACTCCTTCCTTCCTGCTCCCCGCCCTGTGAGATCTCAGGCTGAGGAGGCAGCATGTGGCAGCCACAAAAACCCCTGGAGTCACCTGATCAAAATGCCAAGCTCCACTGTCAGGCAGGCTCCCTCCACCCCAGTTGCAGACACCAGGATTGTACAGAGATTTAATGGGAGGGAAAGAAAGAAGGACATGTCAGTGACACCTCATTGTGCATTGGCAGAACATAAACTGAACAACAGTGACAAGGTTATTGCTTTACAAGTGTCATTTGATTGCACTGTCAATAATCACTTCCCCATCACTTGGTTGAGGGTCGTGAATTGACTGATGGGACAGTAATTGACTGGACTGGATTTTTTCTGATTTTGGACACATCGGACAACTTTCAAATTGCTGGGCTTAAGGATGCCATGTCTATAGCAGATAAGAGATTTTGGCCAGGGCCACAGCTAATTCTGGAGTAAAAATCTTCAGAACTATCGTTGAAATGTCATCGTGGATCACATTTAAGTATGTTATGCCACTTGCCATTTATTTATATCAAGTTGAGTGAATCAAATTGACTGTAGACTGGATGAAAACTGCAAGAACTGCAGTAAATCAGAAATAAAAACTGAAATTGCTGAAAAAGCTGTTCTGAGGAAAAGTTACATGACCCAAAATGTTAATCCTGATTTCTCTCCCATAATGCTGCCAAACTTACTGAGCTTTTCCAGCAATTTCTGTTTTTGTGACTGTGGACATATTTCTGTGATGCTGAGGACCATAGATGGAGGCCCAGATGGACTATCAAATCAGCACGTCTGGCTAAAGACTGTTGCAAATGTTTTAACCTTGTTTTTTGCACAGTGCTGGGTACCCCAATGTTAAGGATGAGGATATTTGAGGAGCCTGCGCCTCCTGTGAGTTATTTAATTGTCCACCACAAACATGGCTGGGCATGGCAGGTTTGCAAAGCTTAGATCTGATCTGTTGATTGTAGGATTGCTTAACCCTGTCTATTAAATACTACTTTTTCAATTTGACAAGCAAGTAGGCCTATGTTATACTTTCACTAGGTCAGTACCTCATGTTTGGCCATGTCTGCTGCTGTTCCTGGCATGTCCTCCTGCTCCCTTCATTGAAATAGGGCTCATTCCCTGGTACATTCATTATAGTAAGTGAGGGTTATGCCAGGCAGTAATACTGCAGGTTGTGGTGAATACTTTCTGCTACTGCTGATGCTTCATGCTTGCTCAGTTTTGATTTTACAGAATCATAGAGTCATGCAGCATGGAACCAGACCCTTCGGTGCAGCAGATCCAAACTGTCCATAATCCCAAATTAAACTACTTCCACCTGCCTGCGTTTATCCATATCCTTCCAAACATTTCTTTTTCATGTTCTTATCCAAATGTCTTTTAAATGTCGCAATTGTATCCACATCCACTACTTTCTCTGAAGTTTAGTCCATACATGATAACTGTGTAAAAAAAAGTTGTCCCTCGTGCCTTTTAAATCTTTGTCCTCTCTTAAAACATGCCCACTAGTCTTGAAATCCTCCACACTAGGGAAAACACGCCTGCCATTCACCTTATTTATACCCCTCATGATTTTATAAACCATGATAAGGTCACCCTTCCACCTCCTACACTCCAGTGAAATAAGTCCCAGCCTATCTGACCTTTCCTTCTGACTCAAACCCCCCATTCTCAGCAACATCCTGGTAAATCTTTGCTGAACCCACTCTAGGTAATAATCTTCTTTTTAAAACAGGGTGATCAAAACTGCACACAGTACTCCAGAAGAGGCCTCAACAACATCTTGTACAACCTCAACATGATGTCCCAACTCCTATACTCAAAGGTCGGAACTATGAAGGCCATCATGCTAAACACCTTCTTAACCACCCCGTATGATGCAAACTTCAAAGATTTATGTACATGAACCCTAGGTCTCTCAATTCTGCAGCACAGCCCAAGGTCCTGCCTTCAATTGAATAAGTCTTGTCCTGATTTGTTTTACTCAAATGTGTTCTTGTGCAACCCCACATTATAGAAAATTTGTGCTTTAGAAACAGAATTTAAAGTGTTATCAATATAATCGCGTTACAGCCAACACACGTTTTAAAAGTTTGCACTATAGAAACATCCCCAATTCATCAATCACATTACAGCGAATTCATTTTGATGAAACATTTGCAGAATGACCTGTACCTTATATTTATCCAAATTGAACTCTATATGCCACTCCTCAGCTATTTGACCCAATTGATCAAGATCTCTTTGCAATCTTGGATATCCTCCTTCACTGTCCGCTATATTGCTAATCTTGGTGTCATCCATAAACTTACTAACCATTCCTTCTAAATTCTCATTAAATCATTTATATAAGTGACAAACAAAAGTGGTGTAGTACTGAATGTTGTGGAACGCTGCTGGTAACAGGCCTCCCAGTCCAAAAAACAACCATCCACCATCGCTGTGTCTCCTGCTGTTAAGCCAATTTTGTATCCAATTGGTAAGCTCACCCTGGATCCCATGTGATCCAAGTTACCTAATTATGTTACCACGTAGATTCTTGATAAAGGGTTTACTAAAGTCTAAGTAAATAATGTCTACTGCTGTAGTCTCATTAACCTTTTTGGTTACTTCCTCAGGAAATATTATAAATTTGTGAGATGTTATTTTCCTTGCAAAAAAAAATTCAAAGTTTGTTCAAATCCTGTCCTACTTAATATGGTGATAATGCCATACAATACAATGAAGGATATTCTTAATATGAATTTGAGACTTTTTCTCCATAGGATTGTGCAGTGGTCACCCTTACCAATACTATCATGGACAGATGAATTTGTAGCAGATAAATTGGTGTGGATGAAGTTAAATAGAATTTTTTTCTTTTTTGCTGGCTCCCTCACCACCTCCCACGAACCCAGTGTTGCAGCAATGTTCTCTAGGGCTTGGCCATCTTGGTTAATAGTGATGTTGCTGAGTCACTGTTGGGGATAGACATGGAAGTTTCCTACCCACAGTACTTCATATGCTTCTTCCAAATAGTTTTCAAAATGGAAGCGTATTGATTCATTGACTGGGGTGGGGTGGGGATGAGTGGGAGCAATAGGTTTTAATCCGGAAGTGGTTTCTTTGCTAATGTTTGACCTGATGTCACAAGACTTAACGGGGCCCAAAGTTAAAGTTACAAACTCCCCAGGCAACTACCTTCCACAGTAATTCTAATTCTATAAGATACCATATGTTGCCACATCCTGGTTAGTCTGGTGGAACATGATGTTCCCAGGGGTGGAGATGATGGTGCCTGAAACCTTATCTGTAATGTGCAGTTCTTCAAGTAAAACTATCTGATGGTTGTTTGGCTAGGCTGTGGTACAGAAGAAAGTGAGGACTGCAGATGCTGGAGGTTGGAGTCAAAAAGTGTGGCACTGGAAAAGTACAGCAGATTAGGCAGCATCCGATAAGCAGGAGAATCGATGTTTCAGGCATAAGCCCTCCATCAGGAATGTAGGGGGGTTGGCGGGGAGGGGAGGGGAGTGAAAATGGGATGGGGAGTGAGAGATAAATAGGAGGGTAGGGGCAGGGCTAGGAGGAAGGTAGCTGAGAAGGTGATAGGTAGATGCAGATGGGCAGTGATAGTGATAGGTCAGGCGGGAGGGTGGAGTGGATAGGTGGGACGGAAGATGGACAAGCCGGATAGTTCAAGAGGAAGGTGTCAAGTTGGATGAGGTTGGGAAACTGGTGAGATCGACATTGATGCCGTGTGGTTGGAGGATGCCAAGTTGGCAGATGAGGCGTTCTTCCTCCAGGCGTCCGGTGGCTTGGATTTGGCAGTGGAGGCGGCCCAGGTCTTGCATGTCCTTGGCTAAGTGGGAGGGTAAGTTGAAGTAGTTGGCCACAGGGTGGTGGGATTGTTTGGTGCACGTGTCCCAGAGATGTTCCCTGAAACATTCCATGAGTTGGCATCTTGTCTCTCCAATGTAGAGGAGCCGACATCAAGAGCAACAGACATGGTAGGTGAGGTGTTTGGATGTGCAGGAAAATCTCTGCTAGATGTGGTAAGATCCTTTGGGGCCTTGGATGGAGGTGTGGGCACAGGTTTTACATAGTTTGCAGTGGCAAGGGAAGGGGCCGGGAGTGGAGGGTGGGTTGGGGTTTGGGGGGGGTGTGGACCTAACGAGGGAGTCGCTGAGGGATGGTCTCTGCGGAATACTGATAGGGTTGGGGAGGGCAATATATCTCAGGTGGTGGAGTCTGATTATAGGTGTCAGAAATGGTGGAGGATAATGCACTGTATAACGGAGATTATTGGGGTGGAAGGTGAGGACCGGGGGTGTTCTATCCTTGTTGTGGTTGGAGGGGTGGGGTTCAAGGGCAGAGGTGCGGGAAGTGGAGGAGATGCACTGGAGGGCATCTTTGACCATGTAAGAGGGAAAATTACAGTCCTTGAAATAGGAGGCCACCTGGGATGGAAATGCTCCTCTTGGGTGCTGCTACGGCAGAGGCAGAGGAATTAGGAGTAAGGGACAGCATTTTTATAGGAGAGGGGTGGGAACAGGTGTAGTTCAGGGACCTGTGGGAGTCAGTGGGTTTGAAGTTGAATCGGCCACCGGAAAAAGAGTTGGAGGGGTCCAGGAAGGTGTCTGAGATGATCCAGGTGAACTTGAGGTCAGGGTGTAAGATGTTTGTGAAGATCATGAACCGCTCAACCTCGTTGTGGGAGCATGAGGTGGTGCCGGTACAGTCATCAAAGTAGCAGAGGAAAAGTGATGAATGGTGCCAATCTAACTGCGGAAGATGGACTCTTCCATGTAGCCAACAAAGAGGGAGGCCAATTGCAGTTGCCCATGGCAACCCATTTGGTCTGAAGGAAGTGGGAGGATTTGAAAGAGAAATTGTTGAGGATGAGGACCGGTTCTACCAATTGAATGAGTGTGTCAGTAGAAGGGTACTGGTTTGGTCAACAGGAGAGGATGAAACTGAGAGCTTAGGGGCCTTCATCATAGCAGATGGATGCATACAGAGACTGGATGTCCATGGTGAAGATGAGACTTTGGGGGCCGGGGAAGTGAAAGTAATGGAGGAGGTGGAGTGTGTGGGTGATGTCCTGAATGTATGTGGGGAGTTCCTGGACTGAAAGTTAGTAAGGAGGACTGTTACTGAGTCAACAGGGCTAGGTTTGCTCTTATTGTTTCCAGTGCTGTTGCACTTACTCTGTCGATAAAACATACTTTGCATCTGACATACTTAACTTTTTTGTAAAATGTCTTGCTGTAATATAGACAATTAATGTGTTATTGTATGAGGTTGATATGGGAAATTGAGCAAGAAATGATAGCTATCCATATTTACATCAATTTGTGGTGTAATTTTAAATGTTGAAGATGCCCACAAAATTTGTGTGGACATATTTAAACGGGCAAAGATTTCCTGTCATTACCACACTCACACCAGACATTGATCACATTTATGTAAAACAGCAGTTCAATGTTGTTAAGCAGCAGCTTGGATTGTAGATTAGATTAGATTCCCTACAGTGTGGAAACAGGCCCTTCGGCCCAACAAATCCACACCGACCCTCTGAAGAGCAGCCCACCCAGACCCATTCCCCTACATTCACCCTTGACTAATACACCTAGCACTATGGGCAATTTAGCATGGCCAATTCCCCTAACCTGCACATCTTTGGACTGTGAGAGGAAACCGGAGCACCCGGAGGAAACCCACGCAAGCACTGGGACAATGTGCAAACTCCACACAGATAGTTGCCCAAGGTGTGAATTGAACCTGGGTCCCTGGCGCTGTGAGGCAGCAGTGCTAACCACTGTGCCGCCCCTGTAGATCAGGCTTGCAATAGCTCCTGGCAAATGATCACTTATTTTGGTTATGCTTTTGCCCACCAACAACTATTTCATCATTTGGATTTGAGTTTTCTGCTGTGCTAATCCCCACCTTCTTTTTAAGAGAGTTATAGTCTTTCCTTTGGGAATGTTGCATGTATTATTCAGACGAAGAGGGCAAGGTTTACAGGGTAGTCAGTCACCACAGGGATATATGCTATTTAATTCCCATTGCAGAATTTGCGGATTAAAGCAATCCGGGGAGAAAATAAAATTGAAGTGCTACACAACAATCTGAAATCTGACCCACAGCTTTGTGGCTGCAGTGAATAGCAAGCTACTATCAGGCTGCTGCCTACTTTAATGCTTAATCAGTCCTTTCAGATTGAAGTGATCCTATCTCAGTTCAGCAGCTAAGTCATAACTTTGTTACAACACAAATGGGAATAATAGCCCATTGACTCCATGAACTACTCCATGTTGAGTATTTCAGTCAGCCCCATTCCCCACTTCTAATGCAGTGATCTTGCAAGTTCATTTCCCTCAAGGGTCCATTGGATTTGAAACTGTTGATTAGCTTGTTTTCTACCTCCCTCATTGTTAAATAGTTTCAGATAATTACAATTCACTGGATTAAAAAACTTCCACAAACTTGTGCTCTGCTATCCCAGTGTGAAAATGTTGATGTGGCAAAATATGACTCACTGGAGTGTGTCATTTTCAAAATTAATTGTATTATGATCATTATTTCCCAGTAGGTATTTTACTATAAAATTACTATACCAGTTAGCCTTGCCTTATTGCATAATGCTAGATCTAAAATGTCCTTATTTCTGAGTTAGTCCCCTAACCTATTGCTGTAAAAAAACTGTCTCAAAAGTATTCTTGAAGCTCACCTTTCAGAGCAACTTTGCTGAATTGACCTGCCCAGTCAATATGATGATTAAAGTGCCCACAATGGCATCAATATAATCTCAATAATTTCTTTTTAATGTGCTGTCTTACTACAAAACTATTGTTACTATACCAAAAACTTACTGCCATTAACATTTTCTGACTCATTATTCCGAATCTGTTCCTGTACTGATTCTAAGTCCTGGTCACTTGAGCCAAGATCGTTTCTCCCTAATATAGTTGAGCTATCCTTTACTATTAAGGCTATCTCACTACCATTTTTATTTTATCTATTTATTTGACATTTTTTGTGTCCTGGAATATTTATTTCCTGATTTTGGTCACTTTGTAACCATGGGTTCAATTTTACAAGTTTCTATAGTCCATGCAACTATGCAGCTAAAAAATCAGTGAGGAGCACACCCATGAATCTTAATAGCTGTCCTGTAGCAGTTTAACCCCAGGAACAGAATTAATTCTATTTAGGCAAGATTTCAGCCCTATCTCTGGGTGAAATCCAGCCTTAAATGCAGCCAGTCAAATAGATGGCAGGCTATTTGGTCATTTCGGCACTGTCACATGGGACTTCAGGTAGGACCACCACAGTGAACAGCTTAGGTATGTCTAGGGCCAAGTTCAAGAGGATTGGAGCAGGGCACGGAGAGAAAATTAAGTGGGTGTCAGGGCATGACCTAACTAGATGTGTCTCTCCTGCGTCAAGATAGTTCCCTCATAGCAAGACCCCTCCTACCTCACAGCAGTTCTCACAACTAAAGCTTCTGAGGATCTGGGCCTCTACCAAGGGAGGTAAAAAAGCTATTAGCAGTTTGATGCAAACCTTAAGTGGTCATTTGGTCATTGAAGGGCTTCAAATGACCACTTAAGGACCTTAGTAAGCCAAGGATGAGAAAGATTGAAAGTTTCCCCTGCCCCCTCAGCCTGTCATTACTGAATAGTGTGCATGATGTGAGAAGTGGGCCACAGGCTTGCAGAATTACTAGATGTGCAATGGTGAGGTGGAGCATATGAATGTCAGCTATGATTTTGATTATAGAGATTGTTGCTGGGTAAGAGATTGGACTGTGGTGTATTGAGCAGCACATGAGAATAATAGTGCAATTAGTGGCATAAAACAATGGTCTGTTAATTTTTGGGCCCTCTGTCCATTGCTTTTTTGGGGATTTGACTTCTGGTATTTATCCCAATGGCTAACTGCTTCCTCTGCCTTCTGATCTTTTGTCTAGAGTGCCTCCTATCTACCTGAGAGTACAAGGCCTTTGTTGATGAGTTCTATGAATCATAGAATCATAGAGATATACAGCATGGAAACAGATCCTTTGGTCCAACCCGTCCTTGCTGACCAGATATCCCAATCCAATCTAGTCCCACCTGCCAGCACTTGGCCCACATCCCTCAATTTCCTTTCTATTCGTATACCCATCTAGATGCCTTTTAAATGTTGTAATTGTACTACCCTCCATCACTTCCTCTGGCAACTCATTCCATTTACATACCACCCTCTGCATGAAAAGTTTGTCCCTTAGGTCTCTTTTATATCTTTCCCCTCTCACCATAAACCTATACCCTCTAGTTCTGGGCTCCTCCACCCCAGGGAAAAGACTTTGCCTATTTATCCTATCCATGCCCCTCATGATTTTATAAACTTCTAAAAGGTCACCCCTTAGCCTCCACGCTGCAGGGAAAACAGCTCTAGCCTATTAGACCTCTCCATATAGGTCAAATCCTCCAACTCTGGCAGCATTCTTGGAAATCTTTTCTGAACTCTTTCAAGTTTCATAACATCTTTCCGATAGGGAGGATACCAGAACTGAATGCAATATTCCAACAGTGGCCTAACCAATGTCCTGTACAACCACAACATGACCTTCCAACTTCTGTACTCAATACACTGACCAATAAAGGAAAGCATACCAAACGCCTTCTTCACTATCCTATCCACCTGAGACTCCAATTTCAAGGAGCTAAGAAACTGTACTCCAAAGTCTCTTTGTCCCTCCCCAGGACCTTACCATTAAGTGCATAAGTCCTGCTAAGATTTGCTTTCCCAAAATGCAACACCTCACATTTATCTGAATAAAACTCCATCTGCCACTTCTCAGTCCATTGGCCCATCTGGTCAAGATCCTGTTGTAATCTAAGGTAACCTTCTTCGCTGTCCAATACACTCCAATTTTGATGTCATCTGCAAACTTACTAACTGTACCTCTTATACTCACATCCAAATCATTTATATAAATGATGAAAAGTAGTGGACCCAACACCGATCCTTGTGGCACTCCACTGGTCACAGGTCTCCAGTCTGAAAAACAACCCTCCACACCACTCTCTGTCTTCTACCTTTGAGCCAGTTCTATATCCAAATGGCTAGTTCTCCCTGTGTTCCATGAGATCTAACCTTGCTAATCAGTCTCCCATGGGGAACCTTGTTGAACGCCTTACTGAAGTCCATATAGATTAGATTACTTAGAGTGTGGAAACAGGCCCTTTGGCCCAACAAGTCCACACCGACCCTCCGAAGAGCAACCCACCCAGATTCATTCCTCTACATTTACCTTCACCTAACACCACGGGCAATTTAGCATGGCCAATTCACTTAAACTGCACATTTTTGGACTGTGGGAGGAAACCGGAGCACCCAGAGGAAACCCACGCAGACACGGAGAGAATGTGCAATTCCACACAGATAGTTGCCTGAGGTGGGAATTGAACCCGGGTCTTTAGTGCTGTGAGGCAGCAGTGCTAACCATTATGCCACATCTACTGGTCTGCCCTCATCAATCCTCTTTGTTACTTCTTCAAAAAACTCAATCAAGTTTGTGAGACATGATTTCCCACGCACAAAGCCATGTTGACTATCCCTAATCAGTCCTTGCCTTTCCAAATACATGTACATCCTATCCCTCAAGATTCCCTCCAACAACTTGCCAACCACCAATGTCAGGCTCACCAGTCTATAGTTCCCTGGCTTATCCTTACCACCTTTCTTAAACAGTGGTACCACGTTAGCCAACCTCCAGTCTTCTGGCATCTCACCAGTGACTAACGATGATACAAATATCTCAGCAAGAGGCCCAGCAATCACTTCCCTAGCTTCCCACAGAAATCTAGAGTACACCTGATCAGGTCCTGGTGATTTATCCACATTTGTGCGTTTCAAGATATCCAGCAGTTCCTCCTCTGTAATATGGACATTTTTCAAGATGTCACCATCTATTTCCTTACATTCTATATCTTCCATGTCCTTTTCGACAGCAAATGAGCAAAATGCTCATTTAGTATCTCCCCATCTCCTGCAGCTCCAAGCAAAGGCCGCCTTGCTGATCTTTGAGGGGCTCTATTCTCTCCCTAGTTACCCTTTTGTCCTTAATGTATTTGTAAAAACCCTTTTGGATTCCCCTTAATTCTATTTCCCAAAGCGATCTCATGTCCCCTTTTTGCCCTCCTGATTTCCCTCTTAAGTATACTCCTACTGCCTTTATTACGCTTCTAAGGATTCACTCGATCTATCCTGTCTATACCTGACATTTTTTTCCTTCTTTTTCTTAACCATACCCTCAATTTCTTTAGTCATCCAGCATTTTCTGTACTACCAGCCTTTCCTTTCACCCTGACAGGAATATACATTCTCTGGATTCTTGTTATCTCATTTCTGAAGGCTTCCCATTTTCTAGCATCCCTTTACTCCGAACTTCTGCCTCCAATCAGCTTTTGAAAGTTCTTGCCTAAAACTTAAAGGTTAAAAATTAGTCTTTCTCCAATTTAGAACTTCAACTTTTAGATCTGGTCTATCCTTTTCCATCACTATTTTAAATCTAATAGAATTATGGTCGCTGGCCCCAAAGTGCTCCCCCACTGACACCTCAGTCACCTGCCCTGCCTTATTTCCCAAGAGTAGGTCAAGTTTTGCACCTTCTCTAGTAGGTACATCCACAGACTGAATCAGAAAATTGTCTTGTACACACTTAACAAATTCCTCTCCATCTAAACCCTTAACACTATGGCAATCCCAGTCTTTGTTTGGAAAGTGAAAATACCCTACCATAACCACCCTATTATTCTCCCAGATAACTGAGATCTCCTTACAAATTTGCTTCTCAATTTCCCTTTGAGTATTAGGTGGTCTATAATACAATCCCAATAAGGTGATCATTCCTTTCTTGTTTCTCAGTTCCACCCAAATAACTTCCCTGGATGTATTTCCAGGAATATCCTCCCTCAGTCCACCTGTAATGCTATCCCTTATCAAAAACACCACACTCCCTCCTCTCTTGCCTCCCTTTCTATCCTTCCTGTAGCATTTGTATCCTGGAACATTAAGCTGCCAGTCCTGTCAATCCCTGAGGCATGTTTCTGTAGTTCCTATGATATCCCAGCTCCATATTCCTAACTATGCCCTGAGTTCATCTGCCTTCCCTGTTAGGCCTCTTGCATTAAAAAAAACAGTTTAATTTATCAGTCCTACCTTGTCCTCTGCTTTGTCTCTGCCTGCCCTGACTGTTTGACTCGCCTTTGTTCTCAACTCTACCAGTCTCTGATTGATCTCTTCTTGAGGAACAATGTTCGAAAATGTTTGGAGCGTGCTTTCTCCCATTTTGTCCCATTCTTCTGTTTTCTTTTTTGAGGTCAGGTTCAGCTTCCATTGGTCATCAGCATTGACATCATTGATTGTGCAAAGACATGTTCGCTAGCTTTATTGTCATTTATCAGTATTGGCTCCTGGTCAGTCCTCCAGCTCAATCAAGTTTGCAGTTAGTTTTGACTGGGAAGAAAAACAGCGTTTACATGCTGTTATACTGCGCTCCAAGGGCTTGGGAAGTTAGTTGTGAATTATCCTGGTTTCAGGGGAGAATCTAGTGCATCAAGAGTTTTTCCATTAAGATCCATTTATCCACTCTATCTTTCTCTCCTTCTCTGTTGATAAGTACATGTTGCCACATATTTATTGGAAACACATTATGTAATTCACAACAAAGTGAATAGTTATTTTATGATGATTTTGTGAAACAATTACATTCACGGCATATAATTCTTTATGAACCAACAAGAATACTGACATTGTTCAATACAAAATGGAGGGCACTGATGCTCAGTGACTCACCTTTCTGGAGCGATGACCGAGGGCTGCTGGGAAGGCAAATCACTGATTTAAAAACTTACCTCATGAATATGTGTAGTCGACGCTGAGCAGGAGTGGACACGGGACTGCTGAGTAAATGAAGTTATATATTTGGGCGGTTGCATTACCTGAAACACTACTTAGGTGGTGGCTCCTACCCATCCTCCTCCTCTAACCAAAAAAAAAGAGTTCTGTGTGCTGGATTGGTGAGGTAACTAGTGTTTTTTTAATTCTTTATTTTTCTACAGTCTCATTGGAAATTTAGAACAGTGGGAATGGAGGTTAGGGCAGTTGAACATTCCTCCTGCAGAATGTGGGAGGTAAGTGTCACCCCTAGTGTCCCTGCTGACTTCATCTGTGGGAAGAGTACCCAACTTCAGCTCCTCAAGAACCACGTTAGGGAACTGGAGCTGGATTTACTTCAGATCACTTGGGAGGCAGAGGGGGTTATTGAGAGGAGTTACAGGGACATAGTCACACCTCAGATGCAAGAAAAAGACAGATGGGTTACAATCAGGGAATGGAAAGGGAACTGGCAGATAGTGCAGGGATCCCCTGTGGCCGTGCCCCTCAATAACAAGTATACTGTTTTTGATACAGTTGGGGATGGGGAACATACCAGGTGTAAGCCATGGGCTACAGGTCTCTGGAACAGAGTCTATCCCTGTTGCTCAGAAAGGAAGGGGAGAGAAAAGCAGAGCATTAGTCATTGGGGACTCCATAGTTAGGGGGACAGATAGGAGGTTCAGTGAGAAAGAGAGAGACTCACAGTTTGCTATGGTGTGTTGCATCCCGGATGCCAGGCTTCGTGAAGTGTTGGATTGTGTTTTCAGGATCCTTATGGGGGAGGGGAGTCATGCTCCACATAGCTACTGTCGACATAGGCAGGAAAAGGGATGGAGATTTAAGGCAGAAATTCAGGGAGCAAAGTTGGAAGCTTAGAGCTAGAACAAACAGAGTTGTTATCTCTAGTTTGTTACCCATGCCACGTGCTAGTGAGGTGAGGAATAGGGAGAGAGAGGAGTTGAGCATGTGGTTACGGGGATGATGCAGGAGGAAGGGTTTCGGATACCTGGATAATTGGGGCTCATTCTGGGTTGGTGGGATCTATGCAAACAGAATGGTCTACACTTGAACCAGAAGGGTACCAATATCCTGGGGGTCTAATGCTCTTCGGGAGGGTTTAAACTAATTCAGCAGGGGGATCTAAACTGTAGTTCCAGTGTCCAGGAGGTTGAGAGTAGTGAGCTCAGAAATAAGGTTTAAAGGTCGCAAGGTTGGCGCAACATCAAGGACTGAAGGGTCTCTACTGCGCTGTTGTGTTCTATGTTCTATATTCTGTTTACTATTCCTCCAAGTTTTACCTTGGTTTGCTGTACCAAGATTCTGTGACCAAAGGCTATCTGGCTTGATTTGATTGAGTCTTCCTGACAGCTATGACAAAGTTCCTTCTTTTGTATTTGCGCTAAACAGCAAGATGGCTATTCTCTGTCTCATATCTCTGGCTGAGGGGAAAAAGTGCGAAAACCAAGATGACACAATGTAAAGCATTGAGAATAGTGGTGCAATTGGTAGTATAAAACAATGATTGCTGTGTGAAGTCTGAGAGTATCCAGGTAGGCTTGGAGTGACTGTGCTCTGTGACAGTGAGCCAAGAGCTCAGAGATGTAGCCTGTTTTACCCCATGAGATATGTGCATGTTCCTGAGTGCACAGTGTACTTGCTGCAGCATTAGTAGTGGTAGTTTCTAGTGCAGCAGTGAAATGCAGAAGCATTCTGTGCTTGAATCAAGGATCTGCCATGAGGCTTATTAGAGACTGACACACATATTGGTTCCAATCTCTGTGGCCATGGGGTGCATGTGCCCATGGCGTGTGCCCCAAGATGTTGGTGCCTTGTGTCCAACATGGCATTCCTTCAGAATAAGCACAATCTGAAATTACCCAAATTCCATGTTGAGTTGTCTCAACATCTAGTTTGTCTGGCAAGTTTGAGCAGAAAGGAAACTGAATAGTATTGTGGCCTTTCCCCAAGGTGTTTAACAAGAAACAATTTCCATAATTAACCATGCCACTTGCAAAAAAGATAAGAGATAGTGTGAGATGCTCCCAACATTGAGATCAGCCTTGCTGGATGTCTCATTCGATTCTGATTTGGAGATGCTGGTGTTGGACTGGGGTGTACAAAGTTAAAAATCACACAACACCAGGTCATAGTCCAACAAGTTTATTTGGAAGCACTAGCTTTCAGAGCGCTGCTCCTTCATCAGGTGGTTGTGGAGTAGAAGATCATAAGACATAGAATTTATAGCAAAAGTTTACAGTGTGATGTGACTGTATATATTGAAAAAGACCTGGATTATTTGTTAAATCTCTCATCTGTTAGAATGAACATGTTGGTTTCAGTTCCTTCATATGTAAATCACAAAACATTTTCTAAAGTTACATTCTCAAGTGAACTTTAACAATTGGTGTCACGTCGGCCCAGATAATGCATTTGAGGTGTGATCCTCCACTTCTCATCTTTAAACAACCACCAAACCTCAAACAGGTCATTGTTTATAGCAAACTGCCTGGCTTTCATAATAGACGCTGCAAGATATGTTGACACAGATACCACCGTTACGGGTAGGGACCCCACCCATCACATACGTGGCAGGTACTCGTGCGACTCAGCCAATGTTGTCTATCTCATACGCTGCAGGCCAGGATGCCCTGAGGCATGGTACATTGGTGAGACTGAGCAGAGGCTACGGCAATGGATGAATGGACCCCACACAGCAATCAACAGACAGGAGTGTTCCCTCTCAGTCAGAGAACGCTTCAGCGGTCTGGCACATTCAACCTCAGACCTTCAGGTGACCGTCCAACAAGGCGGACTTCGGGACAGGCAACAACAAAAAGTGGCCAAGCAGAGGCTGATAGCCAAGTACGATACCCATGAGAATGGCCTCAACTGTGACCTTGGGTCACCCCATTGAACAATACAGACACACTCCTACACACACATTCACAAACACACACACACTCCTACAGACCCATACACTCACGCAGACCCTCTCTCATATGCTCACACATACACTCCCACACTCTCACAGGCACTCTCTCACAGAATTCTACCCCTTTACACTCACAATCACACACTGTCTCACAGACACTCATAACCCCTGCCACCACCCCCCACACACCCTTATACACGCATGACACCATTTGTTAAAGTTCACTTGAGAATGTAACTTTTTTAAAAAGTCTTGTGATTTACTGAAAGAACTGAAACCTACATGATCATTCTAAAAGATGAGAGACTTAACAAACAATCCAAGTCTTTTTCAATATAAAATTTCAGTTACATCACACTGTAAATTTTTGCTATAAATTCTGTGTTTTACGATCTTCTACTCCACAACTATCTGATAAAGAAAAGCTAGTGCTTCCAAATAAACCTGTTGGACTATAACTTTTATGACTTTATAACTTTTATGGTGTATGACTTTTAACATCATTCGATTCTGGCACATTACCATTTGGCTCATGCTACTCAGATCACTATAAGATTCCACCTTGTGCCCACTACATAAATGAGTAATATGGTATCTGAATCTTAGTGCTGTTGTGATGTCAGATATTTAGGAGTATAGTGGCTTCCCATTTCAATCTTCATTGATAAGAAGCTATGTGTATTCACATGGAGGACCCTGTTCCTTTGCAAACAGGAAATCCATGTCCATGCTCTGTATATTTTTCAGCAGGTGGATTGTAAGACAAAGCACATCTTTCCAACTGTACACAAAAGGCCTGTGCTTACAAGACTCGGAATGTAGTCCTGAAGGCTTTTATTCCCACTTTCCCCAGTCTGTCTGGTTTACTCAAGGCATTTCTAACAACAGAACCCAATGTTCTTTGTTAAAGCAAAATACACCCATAAAAACAAATACTGCAAAAAAGTTGCCCATACAATGCTTACGATCACAAGTGAATATTTTTATGTGGACTTGTCTGAGGATTAGTCCAGAACAGGTGATCATATCAACTTTCAGACGTTGATCAGACATCCTCCTTAGCAGAGGAAAGGATTTTTTTTATACTGTTTCCACCCAAAACAAGTTGCAGTTCCAAAATCTTTACACTATCCAATCTCCAAAAAATGATTAGATTCACCACTGGCAAACTTGCTTGCCTCTCCCTGGAAAGAGGCTTATCTCTCTCTTTCTTTTAACAAATTCTGACGTCAGCATTTAGCCTGCTTTTGCGTTTCACCACTTTTATGAAATCTAATCAAACATACAGAATTCTGCTGTGTGAAGAATATGGCAATCATAAATTTAGCTGATAAATAATACACATTATCAACTTTGATCCACTGTGTCTGTTGTAAACAAAACCTCAATTTTCCAGAGTTACTCTGACAGTTTTGTCCATTACTACTGATTACAATGCTTCAATCTAAACATACCCATTCCTTCAGTAAATCATAGAACACTTTAAAGTCAGTGACCGTTCTAATATTAGGTCATCACCAGAGTTTGTATGTTTTCTTCTTCTCATTTCTTTCAATTTAATTTAACTTCATTTTGGCTAACCCATCAAATTTTAGGCTAATATCTATAGTATCTAACATTAGGTTTGAGTTTGTAATTGGAAAACACTAACTAAATAATCCTGAACATGCTAAGAATTATTGTAACAACTAATTGGAGATTATTAGTCAGTTTGTGCAGTATGGGTAACTTGCATGTACAGCTAATACTGCTATTGCATGCTGATCTGAATGAACTTCAGTCTTTCTCAGCAAAGTAACAAACAAAAGATAAAACAATCAAACTGCCATAATTCAGGCAAGCAGTAAAAAGGGACTATTTCAGTCTTTGTTAATAAATTGAAGCTGTATGTATACACATGGAGGATCCTCTTGCTTTGCAAACAGGAGGAGCATGTCCGTGCTTATGCATATTGTTTAGCTTGGAACATTGCCACTCTCTAGTGTATTGTGTTTGGATTAATCAGAGTCAGCTGGGATGATGTGAATTTAAATGAAAGCAGCCATTATATTCTTTTTCATGCTGAATGAATTGCTGTTTATTTTGAAATGTAGTATTCTTGTGATTCTATCCTAATGTATGCCAGAAGAAAGCCTTTGAACATGTCTATTTTCGCTGATGACTGAATATCTCAATATATATTTAAAAATTACTAAAACAGTTTTCAAACAGAAACAAAAACAGAAATTGCTGGAAAAACACAGCAGGTCTGGCAACACCTGTTACTGTTTTGGGTGCAGTAACTTCTTCAGTTCTGAAGACTGCAGTTTCTGCTTTTGTTTCTGATTTCCAGCATCCGTATCTTTTGGGTTTTTTGTTTAGTTTTCAAACAGTCTTGTACCATTGCAGAAATCAGCTAATGCAAAGCATAGTCTCAAAAGCAGTAAGTAAAATTAATGACCAATTTACGTCCATAAGTGTTGACTAAGGAACCTATGTTGGCCAAGGCACATGGAAAACAATTTTTTTTAAGTGTTCTATGGGATATTTTATCCCTGTCTGATCTAAAAAGCTGCATAAATTCAATCAAATTTACATGTTCAGTTCCTGGAATGGAATATGAATGAACTACTTTGTGTCAGATGCTAGAACACTGCTAAGGGAACTAAACTTTCAATTCTCTTTTAGTAGTGATCCTTCCCCAACACAGCAGTTCTTCTTGCTTTACCCTGTTTAATTATTATTTCTTTATGTAGTGTGGTTATATGAGTCATAATCAATTCCTTTTAGTCATTAACTATTAAGGAAATTTTGTTGAAAATGCTTGACTCCGTATGTAACCTCGGATTTATCAGTTAATAGATTTGAGTCGTAGATGAGATAAGACATTTAACTTGTTATTTAGCAGGAGTCGGCTATTCAATTATTTTGAGTCTGTTCCACCATTCAATAAAATCAAGGTTGATCTCATTGTACTCTGATCTCTACTTTCCTGTCATCTTCCCTCTTCCCATCAAGCCTTGACTTCCTGGTTTAGCAACAGTCTGTTGCGAGGTCTTGAATAAGTTCAGTGACCTATCCTCCACTGTTTCCTGTGGACAAGAATGCCAGATAAATGACTCTCTGGGAGAAAGAAATTCTCCTCATGTCCCTTAAAAGGGAAATCTCTTTCTTTTGAACTGTGTGCCATAGTTCTAGTCTGGAGGTTGAGCAAAACCACTGCTGGTCATTCAGTTTGGGATATATTGAAAAAGCTATATGGAGGATGAGCCATAGTCAATTGGGAGTAAATTGTACATAAACAGGGGAGTTGCAGGGGTGGGATTTGTAGGGCCTCTCCATAGTCATTGAGGCTATGGGCAGTTTAAATCTGGGGATTGATATGATTCTATTGGCTAGCTGAGGGAATGGGTACAGTTAAATGGGACTGTTTTATGCTGGAAGTGATTAGAAAATCTGCTAATTGGTTTTTCACTACTGTCAAGATACAAATTGGGATTTGTGTAGCTTCACCTATTATAACATTCTCCTAATCAGCAATCTATTAAATATGGCACGAGCCATTTGCTCATCTTGCAAGCTTGAGAAAGAAATGGTGGGCATTAAAGCTATCCAGTTGGCTAATGGCTGTCCTAACAGATCATTGTGTGTATTGCATAAACTTGCAAATGGGCCAAAGACTGCCACTTTCAGAACTGAAAGGCCAACCTCAATTTATTCTCGATAGGCAAATGATATCAAAACTTGGAATTATTGTTTAAGTGAATAATTTCATGTTGCTGCTATACAGTAAATTAGAATAGATGGATACATGATGAATGATACAGACGTGATTGGCTGATTGGTTTTCTCCATGTTGTAAAAACGCTATGACTATAAACTCCTGAAAACTCAAACTATTTTCAGTTGGGCATTTGGCTTTTAACACTTCCCCAAATTACTCTAACAAGGTGATGTGCTGGGTGGATGGGACTAACCTGTACACCTTGAAAGAGTGTGGCTTCATTAAACAGAATGTGTGATACATCACTGGAAAATATATCATTCATGAGATGGGCACAGAAAGAACACGTGGTCACGACAGTCAAACCACTTTCAATAATCTGTTGTTTCCTCCTCAGATGCTTTGTGACCTGCTGAGTTTCTCGTGCGCTTTCTTTTTTTTAGATTTCCACCATCTGTGTTTGCTTGTATTCGAAAATCTGCTTCCTGCCCAGAAAATAATATGAAACATTTCTTTATCTCCAGTTGCTGAGGAGGTCCAATACTTTGGAAACATATTTCCCTTTATTGGAGCTGAAAGCTGAATGGTAATGCATTCTGAGAAATAGCTGCTAATGCAGGGAATCCTCCGTTAGTCTGACTGGCTGCTTCAGTGGATCCTCTGTCAGTGTTTTGGACTAGACCAAAACATCTCAAAATATTCAGAAGATAGTCTAGACCCTAACTTAGTCTTATTTTAAAGGTAAATATAAGGTGTTGCATTCCAGATGCAATTTGATTGGATAAACTACTGGATTTAAAGCAAAACACACTTTATTCCTCCACCATTGTTAAAACACAACAAAAGAAAGAAGGAATTGGAATAACTTAATTCTGTTGGATAGCTTAACAGAATAATAGGTCCAGTAACTATTACTAAGTAATTGTTCCAATATAGAAACATCCCATAAACACACCCTTGTCAAACGTCGAATTCAGAACAAAGATTGTATCACATGCAGTTTCTGTATCAGGCAGAGAACCCCAGCTTTTGGCTTTAGTTGAGAGAGGGACAAAAAATAGCTTCCATCTCTTCAAGACCCCAGTAGCAACTGCTGAAAGTTAAACTGAAGATCAGGTTCTGTGGGTGTTTGATCGCATCCATTCATTCTATTGCTCCAACTTTTAAATTAAAAAAGCCAAGGCCTAACAAGCTAGAGTTTACTTTAGTGGTGCTGGTAGATTCTTGGGTACCTCTGCCTTCAAACCTCTCTTCAAAAATTCAGACGAAATAACCTCTTAAAGCTATAGCATCAGCATGTCTGTCTAAGCTGCTGCAGGGGATTGCCTGTCAATCTGACTGGCTGGTGCTGAGGAGTCTGTCTGTCCGTCTGCTTCCGGGGAAATTACCTGAGCACTGGGACAATCAGTCATTCAGTCTGAATACCTGCTGTCAGGAACTGTCCGTCTGAGTGGTGGCTACCGAGGACAGTCCGTCTGTTATCGACCAGGCCAGACCGCCTCAAAACATTTCAAGAACTTGTTTAGATTAGATTCCCTACATTGTGTAAACAGTCTCTTCGGCTCAGCAAGTCCACACCAACTCTCTGAAGACTAAACCCGCCCAGACCCATTTCCCTCTGACTAATCCACCTAACACTATGGGCAATTTAGCATAGCCAATTCACCTAACCTGTGCATTTTTGGACTGTGGGAGGAAATCAGAGCACCCGGAGGAAACCCACGCAGACGTGGGGAGAATGTGCAAACTCCACACAGACAGTCACCTGAGGCTAGAATCGAACCTGGGTCCCTGGTGCTGCGAGGAAGCAGTGCTAACCACTGAGCTGGTAGCCCTGACCCAAAATTTCCAGTTGTTTTAAGCAGGTGAAAAGTTTATGGACCAGGAATGATGCAGCTGGCCCAACCACTCAGTGTTAAACAAAACAGAATTTATTTACACACGAACAAAAGAGTGTAGAATAACATACCTTATCTGAAAACCGGATTGATTCAATCACAACTTAATGATGCTATTCCAAATACTTGTGTCATCCCCATGTACACCCTCTTGGCAAAAAAGGTAAAATCAAATACAGGTTCTTACAGGGGTGAGATGTCAGAGAGAGAGAGAGAAGATCAGTGTGGAGCTGATTCTTTGGGTCGAGCAGCTTCTTTGGGTTCCCAGCGAAAACTTGACCAACAGCTACAGAACAGCCAGAAACAAACTAGAGAAAAGCTGAGCTGGGAGAACTGGCCACTTCTTTTTTATTGTACACGTGTTTCGTTTTAAAACTTGAAAACCTTTTGCCTGAGGCACTATCTGTTAGCTATAATCAAGATGTGCAGGTGTTGGCCTGGGCAAATTGGTCCTAAAACCCATACAAAACCAAACACATTAGAACCTCTGCATTTATGATTCCTCTGAAAAGAAAAACTGCGGACAGAATAGCCTGTCAAAGGAGCAGCGTCATCTCACCATCTCAGAATTCTATCTATCTGAGTGGTGGGGACTGTCCAACTGAGTTCCTGCTGGGTACTGTCTGAGTGTCAGGAAATATCTATCTGACTTGAGTTCCTGCTGCTGGAGACTGTCTATTCTAGTGTTGATGGTTTGTCTCATTGTCTGAGTAGTGAGGACTGGGACTGTTCAGTAGGCCATGGCTGGGAACTGTCTATCTCAAAAAGCGTCTGCTGGAAAAGCACAGCTGGTCAGGCAGCATCCGAGGAGCAGGAGAGTCAATGCTTTGAGCATGAGCTCTTCATCAGGAATGTGAATAGCATTTTTACAGGAGGTGGGATGGGAGGAGGTATAGTCCAGGAAACTATGGGAGTCATTAGGTTTGAAGTAGATGTCCGTGTTGAGTCGGTCGCCAGAAATTGAGATGTTCAGGAAGGAGAGGAAGATGTCCGAGATGGTCGAGGTGAACTTGAGGTTAGGGTGGAAGGTGTTTGTGAAATTGATGGACTGTTCAACCTCCTTGTGGGAGCACAAAGTGGTGCCCATATAGTCTTTGATGTAGTGAGGAAAAGGTGAGGAATGGTGCTGGTGTAACTATGAAAGATGGACTGTCCTACATACCTGATGAAGAGGCAGGCATTGCTGGGGTCCATGCAGATGTCCATGACTACCCCTTTGGTTTGAAGGAAGTGGAAAGATTTGAAGGAGAAATTGAGGACCAGTTCAGTCGATTGAATGAGTATGCCAATGAAAGGGTATGGTTAGGTTGGTGGGAGAGGAAGAAATGGAGGGCTTAGAGGCCTTTGTCATGGCAGATGGATGTATACAGGGATTGGATGTCTATGGTGAAGATGTGGCACTGGGGGCCGGGGAACCGAGTGAGATGGAGGTGGTGGAGTGCGTGGGCGGTGTTGTATGTGGGGGGATACTGGACCAAGAGGGACAGGACAGTGTCAAGGTATATCGAGATAGGTTGTGTGGGGAAGGAGCAGGCATAGACAGTCGGTTGACCGGGGCAGTCAGGTTTGCAAATTTTGGGTAAGAGATTGAACTGGGCGTTGTGGGGTTGCCGGACTATGAGATTGGAGGTGGTGGATGGTAGATTCCCTGAGGTTGTGGGTGGTCTGGGAGATGGTAGTTTGGTAATGGGAGGTAAGGTTGTGGTCAAGGGGGCAATAGGAGGAGGTATCCGTGAGTTGGTGCCAGGCTTCAGCTGTATACAGGTCGATGCGCCAAGCTACCACTGCGTCCCCCCTTGTTTGATGGTTTGATGGTGATGTTGGGGTTGGAGTGGAGGGCTGTGTGTTGCAAGAGTGAGAGGTTGGAGTGGGTGGGGGGTGTGTACAGGTAGAGGCAGTCAATGTCACAGCAGCAGTTGGAGATAAGGAGGTCGAGGGTAGGTAACAGACCAGCATGGAATGTCCAAGTGAATGGAGTATGTTGGAGGCAGGCAAAGAGGTCCTTGGAGGGTGAGTCGGAGGGATTCTTGATAGAAAAATTAAGTACGGAGGTGGAGGTGACAGAAGAAAAATTTGATGTTTGTGACACACGTTGAATTTGTTGATCTGGGAGCATAGTGGGATGAAGGTCAGGCCTTTACTGAGGACTGATTGTTCATTCTCAGTGAGGGAGATGTCTGAGGGCTGGTAAAAACATGGTAGGGTTGGGAACTAGGATCTGGTATCGAGCTGGAGTTGGGAGTGGGGAGGCAGAGACTGTTTTCTGGAGTGGATGTGGTCATGATATCATGGGTGACGTCACCAAAGGAAGTGATGCATGCCGTGGGGGTCAAGGGTGTGGAAGCAGTGGGCAGCATGGTGGCACAGTGGTTAGCACTGTTGCCTCACAGCACCAGAGACCTGGGTTCAATTCCTGCCTCAGGCGACTGACTGTGTGGAGTTTGCACATTCTCCCCGTGTCTGCGTGGATTTCCTCTGGGTGCTCCGGTTTCCTCCCACAGTCCAAAGATGTGCAGGTCAGGTGAATTGGCCATGCTAAATTGCCCGGAGTGTTAGGTAAGGGGTAAATGTAGGGGTATGGGTGGGTTGCGCTTCGGCAGGTCGGTGTGGACATGTTGGGTCGAAGGGCCTGTTTCCACACTGTAATCTAATCTAATCTAATCCAGTACATTCAGTGGCATCTGTGGAGGCAGAAGTGACGTTCTGTGTGATGTCTGCGATGCCTTCGGCGGTGGCTGCATGTTCGTCGACAGTGTTTCGGTGAGTGACATCAGTTAGGGTGGAAGTGGCTGAGTAAGAGTGTCGGTCAGTCAGAGTGCTGGGTTGTCTGTGTCTGAAGGCCAGTGGCTAGGCACTGTCTGCAACAACTTTAAATTGTGAACCATTGCTTCCCTTCCTTTTAGCTTGTTATCATGTCCTCCCTCCCCCCCCCCCCCCCCCCCATTCCATTTACTGTCCTTTCAACTCTGGCAGGAGACACACCATTGTTCTGCTATTCTCACATTCCAATCACTTAATGTAAACCACTGACATCTTGTCTCCACCAGCACCATACACTCACTTACCCCCACCATAACCACTACCCTCCCCTAACTATATCATAAATGCTGTCCCTCTATACTTCACTTCAGCTCTGATGAAGAGTCATCTAGACTCAAAACGTTAGCTTGCCCTCTCTCCACAGACGCTGTTTGATCCACTGTGATCTCCACTATTTGTTGTTTTCAGTAAAGATTCCAGCATCTGCAGCATTTTTTTCCTCCTGACTGTCAAAGTGTCTGTCAGAACGCTGGGCTGTCTCTCTGAGTCTGACAGCCAGTGGTTAGGCACAGTGTCTGTCTGTAGGAGTCAAGGCGAGTGGTGCTGGAAAAGCACAGCAGGTCAGGCAGCATCCGAGGAGCAGGATCCCTTCATCAGAACCGAAACGTTGATTTTCCAGCACCACTCTAATCTTAATTCTGATCTCCAGCATCTGCAGTCCTCACTTTCGCCTGTCTTTATGAGTGTCTGTCTGCCTGTCTGATGGATAACTGGCTGGCTGTCAGAGTGCTGTGCTGTGTTGTCTGTCTGAGTCTGACAGCCAGTAGTTAGGTACTGTCTGTAGGAGTGTCTGTCTGATGGATACTATGCTGTCTGTCTGAGTCTGACAGCCAGTAGTTAGGCACTGTCTATCTGTAGGAGTGTCTGTCTGCCTGTCTGATGGATAACTGGCTGGCTGTCAGAGTGCTGTGCTGTCTGTCTGAGTCTGACAGCCAGTGGTTAGGCACTGTCTGTCTGATGGATACTGGGCTGACTGACTGACTGACTGTCTGTCTGACCTGGCTCCTTCTCCTGCTCTCCGGATCACGTGGCCGTGCCGCCCCCGCTGACGTCTTGGGAAGAAAGTTGCGAAAGTGGAGTTCACTCAGAGAGAGTTGGAGGAGGAAAGTTCCGCTGGAGGAGCGGGCGCTGCTTTCCTCCATTCTGATGGTAAGTGAAGTTTTGCTGATGCCGAGAGACGGGAATGGAACAGCCACAGAATAAGATGGGAATTAGAAAATTGCTGCGTTTCAATTTTGTAGGAATAAATCGGGAAACACTTGAGTTTCACTCATCAGCATGTTGCAACTCGCAGTGTTCCCACAAGGACATTGGTCAAATTCGTCATTTTCAGAACGTTGTAAACAGTTTTGGTTCGTGTTTACGGCAGGAATGTTTCTGGCTCCTTGTGGGAGCTCATTCTCCTGCAAATAAAGCGCCGCGGCATTAGTGTTCAATCACACAAACTTGGACGAGTTTCTTAAAGCTTCGAGATTTTATTGTTGAAGGAATGGGAAGTAAGAAGTTACCTGATTCTCCTCGCTCATAGATTTAAATGGTGAAGAAAGCACGATTGTTTTCTACGCCTGGAAATATCCCGCGCTCTCGATTTTACTCATTATGGGCACATTGAAAGTCAACCCTGTTTCGAGTCTGATCTGAAGAAAAGGCGTACTGGACTGAATACACTCACTCTGTTTCTCTCCCCGTAAAAGCGACATGACCTGCTGAATTTCTCCATCATTCTCGCTGCTTTTGCTTTGTCGAAATGGAAAATGATGTGATATATTTTCTAAAGGGGTACTGTAAAATGAGCTCCTTATATTGAATAGTGCCCACAGTGTGATATGTCTATTCCGTTCGTACCCTAGTGTGATACAAAATGCCGAACTGTGTTTAAAATTGTGGGTCATCTCGATTATAGTCACTGGTGTTCAGCAAAACCCTGACTGGAGAATTCTGATGCTATGGAGTAAAGTGGTTGTTGATTTGAGAATCTAATTCCACAGCCACATGGAAGGATAAATGCGTTTAAGGCAAATTCTTGTCCATTTATGTGGCGGCAAAAAATATGGTACCTTGGTTTCTTTTTACACAAACAACAACAGAAATTGCTGGAACAGGTCTGGCAGCATCTGAGAAAAGAAATCCATGTTAACGTTTCAGGTCCAGTTTTCAGAATTCAGAGGAAGGGTCACCAGACCCAAATTGTCAACTCTGGTTTCTCTTCACAAATGCTGCCGGACTTGAGTTTTTCCAGCAATTTCAGGTTTTGTTTCTGGTGTACATCATTCACAGTTCTTTCAGTTTTTACTTAGTAATTTTCTTTTTACCTTTCCTCATTTCCTTGTAACCTACTTCAGAGGAGGACGTGTGGTGACATTTAGTTATGGCTGCACACCTACCAGAAGGAAAACATTATTGTCGCTATTGTGTTAATGACTGTGGGAATGAATGTGTGGAATGGTGCCAAATAAGTTGGCTGCTTTTTCCTAAATAGTGTAATAAATTGTTTTGTGTTGTTGGAGCTGAAGTCACCTAGGAAAGTGGAGAGCTCTGGCCTGTGCGTTTTATTTGGTGGGCAGGCTTGGGGGGGTCAGCAGGAGGGATGAACGTTGAATTACTTGTAGCATTTCTGCCCTTTGCCTTGCTTTTGTACTCACAGTATTTATATGTTTCTGGTTAATAGT
Organism: Chiloscyllium punctatum; assembly: GCF_047496795.1. Lineage (NCBI taxonomy): Eukaryota > Metazoa > Chordata > Chondrichthyes > Orectolobiformes > Hemiscylliidae > Chiloscyllium > Chiloscyllium punctatum. Next base: position 58,585,401 of record NC_092747.1, on the reverse strand, counting down.
TATCCTCAGGATGTTGATTTTAGGTTATTTGACAATGAGAATGCTATTGAATGTCAAAGGGAGAGGGAGATTATTCTGCTGGAATGGTCATTGTCTAGCAATTCTGATATTAAGTTGCTTGTCACTTACCAGTCAAGTATGAGAATTATTGAGGTCCTCTTGCATGAGGTGAGAACTATTTCAGGATTTCAGGAATGATACTGCACATTGCAATCATCAGTGAATATCTGTCCCTTCTGTCCTATAATGGATGGAAGGTCATGGTGATGCAGCTGAAAATGGTATTGCCTTGGACACTACCTTAAGGGATTGCATTGTTCTTTTTGTGCACTACTAGGGCTGAGATGATTGCCTCCTAGCAATCACAGCAATTTTTCTTTTGAGCTAGGCAGGACTCCAACTATTGGAAAGATTTTCCTGACTACCATTCAAATTAGTTTTGCTCAGCCACCCTGATTCCACATTTACTTAAATGCTGCCTTGATGCTGAGGTCAGTCACACTTACCTGACCCCTTGAATTCAACTCTTGTCCATTTTTGCGCTAAGACTACAATATGATCTGGTGCCATAATAAAAACCAAGCTGAATGTTGGTGAACAGGTTATCATGTAACCAATACTTGGTAGTGCTGTCAGTGTCATGTTCTGTTGCTTTGATTGAGGGGATGTTAATTTCTTTAGGTTGAATTCTACTTTTTGTAGGTGAGACAGAGTTTAACAGTTTTCTACATTTCTGGGTGTTTGTCAGGCTTGTAGCTGTATTGAAAAAGCTTGGTTAGGGACATGGTGATCTTTGGACCACCAATCTTTCATACATCTAGGGTCTTGACTGAGTACATAGCCTTCGCTTTATTCAATGTCTTTCTTGATATTTATTGAAGTGAGTGAAAATTGTCGAATATTCAGCATTTTGTGTTGCTTGGGAGGAGGTTGGGATAGAATCCCCAAAGTGTGGAAGCAGGCCTATTCAGCCCATTTATCCACACCAACCTTCCAAATAGCATCCCACACAGACCTACCTAATCGCTCTAACTTTTTGTTTCTCATGACTAATCACCCAGTTTGCACATCCCTGGACATTATGGGCAATCTAATACGGCCAGTCCATCTAACCTGTACATCTTTGGACTGTGGAAGGAAACCGGACTACCCAGAGGAAACCCACATTGATGCACAGGGAATGTGCAAACTCCACACGAAGTCACCCAAGTGTGGAATCGAACCCGGGTCACTGGTGCTGTAAGGCAACAAAGCTAACCACTGAGCCACTGTGCAGCCCTATGGATGGAGGATCCATTCAGAATTCTAGTGAAGATGGTTGTGAATGCTTCAGCCTTGCCTTTTGCACTGTTGTGCTGAACTCCCCCTGCTTCCTCTCCTCTTCACCCCCCCCCCCCCCCCCCCCCAACCCCTTTATTGTGGATGAGGATGTTTGCAGAGTCTTCTGTTCTTGTTAGTTTTTTAATTATCTACCATCATTCATAGTTGGATATGGCAGGATTTTGGAGCTTGATCTGATCTGTTGATTGTGGGATTATTCTGCTTTGTCTATTGGGTGCTGCTTCTGCTATTTAAGGCATATATAGTCGTGTGTTGAGGCTTCAATAGGTTTATTCTTCATTTTCAGATATGATTGGTGATGCCCCTGCCAAGAGGGGTGCAGGAGAGCATTGCATCAGGAGTGAACCCCTGGCTTGATGCTGCTGAATGAATGAGGGATAATTCTGGCCTTGAGGTAAAATATCATCTTTGGATATAATTTTGCTGCTGATTGCTCATAGTGGTTAATAGATGTCTGATTTTCAGCTGGTCTGTCTGTTCAGTTTATATCTCATTTAGCAGAGTGGCACTATGCAGCATATTCTCAGAATAAATTCAAAACTTCATCTCTCCAAAGACAGTGTTGGTCAGTGCCACCAGTACTGATCATGTACTAAGGGTAGATGAGTGAGGATGTGATGAAGTAAGTTGTCCTCTCTTGTAACTTCTCTCCTCATCTGTTGCCGGCCCCATTTGGCAGACACTTCGGTCAGAACCTGGCCGTTCTTGGTTGTCTCTGTCTCTATTATCTCTATGTCTTCTACCTAGAAAATTATTTTGTACTCCTGCTAACCTCAGTGCTTATTCCACGTGAAATGTTTGAATTTTGTTAGAGAATATATGAAGGAAAATATGGACAAATGAGTTATTGAAATATTCATTAAGAAATGTCAAGTGAAGTTGTTGATGCAAAATGCTTAGCTATTTTTTCATTAGTAATTAGCACATAATATTTAGCATTGAAATTATAACAATATTTGGCATTCAAACACTCTTGGCACTAAATTTAAAATCATTACTTAAACACATGGATAGTCTCTCTTATGGTCACGCCAAAATGCATTCTCCAAAATCATAAAAAACATACATGAATTAAAAGCAGTATTAATATTTAATAGAGTTGCTGTGTTTACTTTCCTAAAGTATCAGTAAACCAAAGATGATTAGAAAGATACTATTCATGATGTGGAGGTGCTGGTGTTGGACTGGGGTGGACAAGGTCAGAAATCAGATGACACCAGGTTATAGTCCAACAGGTTTACAGTGGTGCCTCGGAATGTGACTTTAATTTGTTCCAGGAGGCTGTTCGGATTGCGAATGGTTCAGATTCCGAAACTATTTTCCCCATAAGAAATAATGGAAAGTGAATTAATCCGTTTCTGGACCCAAAAAAAAACATTTTCAACACACTTTTAACTGTAAATACACATGGTTAAGGTAAAATAAGATGAGTAAATGACCTAAATGTCAAGTAATAATAAAAGCAAGAAATAAATGTACTAACATGAAAATAACTTCATTTGCCTTTGTGAGGAGTGCTAATGGCGAATGCACTTATTTGCTTCACTGTTCTTGGGTGCCATGGTGAATGCACAAGGGTGATAATTAAAAAAAAACACAGCACAAATCAAGGTGAAAACATGAGGTAAACTAGTGATGGACACACGAGAGGTGCTTTCATGACTACTTCCTGGGACGAACTGAACAAACAATGTGCGACCCGAACGGTACGTCATGTTTGGATTCTGAAAATGTGTTCGGATTTTAGGGCAAAATTTTCTCGAAATAATTGTTCGGATTCCAAGTTGTTCGAACAATAGGGCGTTCGGATTCTGGGGTCACCACTGAATTTGGAATTACAAGCTTTCGGAGTATTGCTCCTTCATTAGGTGAAGCATGGCTGTTCAGCTGTTTCTACAAGTGAATGTTTCAGGTATTTTCTGAATCGTGCTGACTTCTTTATTTATTGAACAGTGGCTCTTTCCCAAAATAGAAATAGAACAACCAATTGCAGTGGAGCTACTAACTGACTGTGATTACAAAAGCCAAGCTTGAGGTTGGCTATAATTCATTTTTTATGTCGCTGCCAGCCAAGGTATTTAATACCATCTTCTGTGTAAAACAAAATGCCATTGACGTTTCTTCCCACTGTGTCCCAGATGTAGTGAGGGTTTTTAACCTGCCCTTTTGGCCCTGGTATTGTTGTTTTTAGATCTTGCTTTGAATCTTGGACCAGCTACTGCTTGTAGTGTAATCCCAACTCTATTACTAATTATTAGGGACAAAGAGAAATGAAAGCAGACGGAAAGAGGGTGGGGAAGGAAATGAAGACAAATGCATTATGAATAGAGAGACACAGAAGGAAAATAAACACGGAGACTGAAAAGAAGCCAGAGACAGCAATTAAGGTATATTTTCTGTATGATTTTTAGCTTCAGACAAAACAGTTTTTCTTTTACACACACAGACTAAAATGTCATGTTAATGTATAGCGAATTAAAGCCCCACTCCCCCCTCCACACACACAGTTTACAATGCAAATATTCCAAAAAATTGAGCTCCATTTTAAAAAAAATGTCATTTTGTGTAAACTATTCTCATGTTTCGAGATTATTTTGGCCAATTTTTCAATAGGAAAATATGCAGATGAAGAATTAATACTGTACTTTTAAGATGAAAATATATTTCCACCATTGTAAATAATGTTAATGACTGGTTGCCAAGTTAAATGGAACTTATTTCTCCCGAAACTTAACTGAAAAGTGATTTGTTAAGATGCCTGGGCATTCAAACCGATATCTCTTGTAGTTATGATGGAGAATCCTTTGATGATAACAAGGCTGGTTTGATGCAGAGAGAGATTTTGAACACAGATACCAAGCTGGTGAGAGATAGTAAAAAGGCAGATGACTGTGGGGGTTAGGGTTTATTTCCTGGTTTGTGGGACAGAATGCAGGGGAATCAACTTTCTTTAAGTCGAATATGGAAGTGGAATAGGGAACTTGGTGTGGAATAGAAGATTTGCCTATTGAATTGAGTATGTCTGGTCACAACTCTTGACCGTACACATGGCTTCCTGTGGAATAAAGCAGCTTGACGATTCCAGCCAAACCTTGTTTTCTCCAGCAACAACTCATTTCAGAGAGAACAATGAAATGCACATGCAATGTGCATAAATATCCAGGTCACATTATAATCAGTTTCATGCTTACATTCAGATCCTGCCATCATCCATTTGGATTTAAGACAAATGATAACTCCTGTAAATGTGTGGTACTTCCCAGTGATTAATGAAGCTATTATTTCCATCGAATGTAAGGAAGTACCTATGATGACAAAATTATTTTAACACCCATAGAGAGCAGAAAGACTGATGTTGATTCCATTCTGAGCAGAATTACCTTATCACATGAATGGGATGTTAGAATCAATTTCAATGCCTATGGACTGAGGAAAGAAAGGCAAAATCAGTTCGTGCTGCTGTTACTATTCATTTAGCTTATGAGCCCCAAAATGTAGATACAAATATAGAGCCAGAAAAGGACTGAGTTGTACCAAGGCAGAATGATGTAATGGCATGTTCTAAAAAGGCTGGTTAGCTCTGTTGGCTAGAGACTAGTGTATGGTTCAGAATAACATCAACAGCATGGGTTCGATTCTCATTCCTGCTTGAGACCTGCCTACTTCCCTGGCCTGAGAGTAGAACGCAATGGCAAGACATCACTGGAAAAAATGCCTGCCAAAAAACAGCTCAGGATGAAACATGAACAGGCAATGAGCCAAGGACCTGCCTTCAGGCAGAAAACTCGTGTTGTGACTTGTATATAGCTTATGTGGCAATTTGATTGAGCCATTAGAGGACTGTTGAGCTATGTGTACCTTTTTGGGTTCAATAGAAAATAATCATGTAAGCAGAAAATTCCTTTACAGTTGGCTGCTTAATTGGTTAATTAGTTCTTAATTGATTAAGAATTTTTATTTCTATTTTTAAAGCATAACTGTTCTTGCATAACATCACTTCAGTTTGATCGTCTTTATTGTTTAAACCACAGGAACTACTTAGCCTGTCAATTGTATTTCACCAATTAAACAGTTCATGGGCTGATAACTTACCTGTTGCGTTATTTTTCTTCACTTTCCTCATCTCTCTTAATATTTTTAGTGTCACAAAATCTGTCAGTTTTTGGCTTGAACAGTCTCAGTGATTGCATTTTCCTAAACCTTTTGAGTGCAGAAATAATTCACCAACCTCCTGAGTAAAGAAGTCCCTCCTAATTTCAATCTTAACCCCTAATTTCAATCTTAGCACTATCTCTTATTCATAGTTCAAAATGTACTACAACTGTTTTGAAGACATCATCATGTATCTGTGCTAACAGAGGAAAATCTGCTTGGAAGACATGGTTTCTCCAGCTGTTTGAGTTTCTGCCTTCTGGTGTAAGTAACATGGTACTGCATGCTGTGGATCTTGCATGGCTGGGAATCTTACGACCCATCTTTATAGCCATTATGTCACAGCAAGAGCAGGAACCTCTGTTTTGGATGTTGAGAAAGTTTAGAGAACTAAGAACACCACAAAACTGGAGATAAGTTGCTGGGAGCATTCCCTTTTGGGTTGGGTAGAAGATTACTGTTGGAACGTTGAAGATAAGAAGGGAAGTAAACAATATGTTTGTGGGAGGAACTGGAAACAGGACTTTGGAAGGAGACAGTATGAAGAAAGTGGGAATATTTATTTTCTGGGAGCTCAGGAGCTCATTACAATACTCTCTGAAGAGAGGGAGGAAATTGAGTTTGACATATTACAGGGTCAAAGAAGTAGATTACAACTTCCTTCCCTCTCTTAAATGGTGCATAAGTGCTAACAGAAGGGAAGAGAAAGGAAGAAACTTTCAGCATGTGCTGGAGATGAAAGGGAAACTAGAATTGTGGATTGTTTGGTAGCAATGTGCCACTTCGAACAGGGCGATGTTAGTTAGGTGCATTCCATCTACATAAAATGATTGGTTAGTTAGATTGAGTCCAGAGTTTCTTCGAACTGGAAGGGACACTGAGCTCCTGTAAAACCTGTAAAACTGATGAGACTGCGTTGGGAGAGATGAAAGTGATTGCTCGGGCACCCTTTTTTTTGGAAACTGGTTTTTCTGGCCTTCTGAAAAGGCAAGTGTCACTTTATGTTTCTTTTTATCAATTGTCTTGTATAAATGTCTTTGAAATAAATCTGGATTCCAGTGCATTTGCACTAAGTTTTCACCCCACAATTATAGTTATCCCCTCAAATTTTAGTGCCTAAGCCTTGGGATTCTCTCCCAGCTTTAAAGTTTTCTGCCTTCTTTAATACTGTTGCTTTGACTGTACCTTTGGGGAGATGTTGGTGTAGCACTAATGCCACTGGACTAATAATCCAGTGTTAAATAATTTGGGAACATGGTTTAAATCTCACCATAGTGGTTGGTGGATTTAAATTCAATTATTAAGTAAGCAATATAAAGCTTGTCCCATTGCTGGTGACCATGAAGATGTTCAAAAATATCTGTTAGGGAAGGAAATCTGTTGTCCCTATATGGTCAAGCTTACATTTGACACTTGACACAATACTATGGGTCCATCCCTAAGCCTCTGAAATGGCTTAGAAAGGAACTCCGATTAAGGGCAATTAGGAATGGAGAATGATGCTGGACCTGTTATCAATACCCACATCCCTTTGAAGAAATGATTTTTAAAAAGCCATCTGTCAAGCAAACACAAAGTATTGTGGCTGTTGGAGATCTGAAATAAAAGCTGAAAGTGTTGGAGAAATTCAGCAAGTCTGGCAACATATGTAGACAAACAGAAGGAACACAGCAAGCCAGGCAGCATCAGGAGGTGGGGAAGTTGACATCTCAATCGTGATAAAATGTCTCGAACCGAAACGTCGACCTCTTCACCTCCTGATGCTACCTGGCTTGTTGTGTTCTTCTAGGCTCCTGTTAGCCCACTTTGGATTCTAACATCTGTACTTTTTTTTTGTTTCTGGCAACATATGTGAGAGGGGAGAAAATGTGTTTGTTTTGAGTCTAATGTGACCCATTGAAACATCTGTTCTGAAGAGTCACGTTGAACTTGAAATGCCAACTCTGTTTCTCACTGTACGTATTACAGACCTGCTGAGCTTCTATCATTTTGTTTTTCCAGTATATTCTTCCTTTACTTGGATAACTGCTGTCTTATTCAGATCCATGAGGTGCTTTAGGATGTGTTGTTAAAGACACTATATGTGAATAGAAGTTTTTTTCTGAGAGTAAGCTGTGCATGTTAGTCAGCTTAGTTTTCCAGATTGTCATTTAAGTGGGATATTTTGTTCTCTCCTCCCACTTTTGGAATAACATGCTAAATGTTTGCTACAGCATTGAATAAACAGATTTCTAATATCATTCTGACTATGTTCTGTTTGGATCTTAGCTGATGTTAATACTGGACAAGTCAGATCCCAGAATGCAGCCTTAGCCTGATAGACCTTAAGTTTTACTTCTGCAGGTTGTTTACTGTGAGGGCCAATCACACATGCTTGCAAGTCACTGCCAATGTACATTTAACAATATAATTTTCAAATTTATTACACAGAAAGAAAAACAAAAACATTAACTGTTTTACAGAATATAAGAAATAGTTGAAATGGTCTTCTTACAAGTATTGGAAGTAAAAATTCAATTCTTTTGCTCTTATCAACCAGATTACAAATGCACAAACCTCAGTGAAGGGTCTCCTGTTTACATTTGAAAGTTCCTTGTTCAATGGGCATGGTTGTATGTGATTTCTTTTTGGCAAATGTTTGCATTCACTTTTTAATGCTATTTCTTTAGTTAATGTCTCTTCATGATAGTGTTATACAGCCCGCAAACCTCACTATTTCCTTAATATGAGATCCATCTTCCACAATCTTCTATTTCCGGAGTTTTCTTCTTAGCGATATTAAGCCACTCAGGGCATTTTTCTTCTCCTGTCCCTGACTGGTTTGAAGACTGCTGAAGAGCACTGACTTAGAGTCATAGAGATGTACAATACGGAAACAGACCCTTCGGTCCAACTCATCCATGCCGACCAGATATACCAACCCAATCTAGTCCCACCTGCCAGCACCTGGCCCATATTCCTCCAAACCCATCCTATTCATATACCCATCCAGATGCCTTTTAAATGTTGCAATTGTACCAGCCTTCATCACTTCCTCTGGCAACTCATTCCATACATGTACCACCCTCTGTGAAAAAGTTGCCCCGTAGGTCCCTTTTATATCTTTCCCCTCTCACCCTAAACCTATGCCCTCTAGTTCTGGACTCCCTGACCTCAGGGAAAAGACTTTCCCTATTTATTCTATCCATACCCCTCATAATTTTGTAAACCTCTATAAGGTCACCCTTCAGCCTCCAACCCTTCTGGAAATCTCGCCTTTCTAAAGCAATTGTTTCTCTGCCTTAGGATGCCTTGCTGCGAGGTAACAGTATAATGTTTTTTCATTTTCTTCAAACCATGTTTCCAAAGAAGAATAATAACATAGTATGAACATCCATTACACCCTTCTGCACCCTTTCTTGATATTTTAACATTTAATCTAATCCTTGAAGTCTACTCTGTTAAAAGTAAACATTTAATTTGTTATTCTTTCCTATATTTGTAACTATTCGAGTAATGTCTATTGTTTGAGCTAAATTCTGCTTTAAACTATATTTTCTGTTCCTGTTTGCCTGTCCACCTATTTAGAGGGTAATCCTGATATATACTTGTCATCATGTCAAACCTCTAGCATTACTTTCATTTCTCCATCTGTAGCCAATTGAACACAATGCTACATTCTTATGTTTTAAAAAATAAAAACATAAGAACTAAGAGCAGGAGTAAGACCCACCTTTTAATCAATCTTCTACCCCAACTCTGTTTTTCTGGCTGATCTATGTGCGTCTTTATTCATGTCGAATTTTAAACAAGAATCTTATTGCCCACTATCTTGAATGTTTGCTGGCTGAGAATCCACTATTCTCTGAGGGAGAACATTTCATAATTTATGACCCTTCAGAATAAAGGAATGTCTGTTCATCATGTCCCTTTCTTCTGAAAGCATGACCCCATATTTTGGAATCACCAGCCAAGGAAATTTAGGTTAAATTGCCAATCATGTTGCGTGGATTTTCAAAAGCTTTCTCCTGATCTTTCACTAAAAACCCAGGAGATATAACTGAAGCAGTTGTTAGTACTGCTTCTTCAGGTTCATCTGGTGAAACTGCTTGCTAATTTCATTCACACCCTCATATCTGTAAATTAAGAGGTCGAGTTACTGCTTGTTACATCAGAAGCCGACCAAGCTGTGCTGTACCATCAGATAAGATCAGGATGTTTAAATCATGTGTGATCTCTGCTTTTTAAAAAAAAGCACACATTTTGCGCAATGTCATATGCAAGTTCATGATTTAACTTGTCCAAATCAGACCTTGCCAACAAGAAAGGTTATGCCCTCAAATGAAGGATGTTAATTAATTATGTTGTTTTGAGAATGTTTTCAAGTTGTTTTGTATTTCTTAGACTACGCTGACAGTAGTAATGCCCAAAGCTTATATTAAAACCATAAATTTAAATCTGATGTTTTATCTTTTTCCACCAAATCCACATCACGTATAACTTTGAAAGTTATGCAGCGGTAATGATAGGCCAGATAATGAACCATTTGATTTTTGATGAGCTTTGCATACTATTTGATTTATTTAAATTGCAGTATGATTGAAATGATCACCTTCAGTAATTATTTTCTGATCTGCTTCAGCTATTTATTTGACTCCATGCTTAACGGGGACAGTGACAATATTTGGATAACAGATATTTTTATTGGCATTCTTCAATAGTAACAAAGATTTTAAACTTTCTAATTGAGTGAGACTATTTTGAAAAAAGCATTTTGGGGGAAATGGGTTACAATAAATGCTTTAAGATTATAAGCATCAACTAATGTGGGCTGTTTTACACTTTTACCACAGGAACCTCAATAATTATACATAAGCAATATAGATATAGTATTCAATTATAGCTCAAAAGTATATGAGTTAATAAAAAACCCCACTAAAGTTACTCCCCAGCTTTAACCTGCTTCTCCTACTCCCCTCAAGTACCTGTCCCCTACACACACAGACCATGTCAATTTAATCTTACTTCTCTTTCCCTGATTTTGCTTTTTTTCCCCACTTCCAGATCTACTTCAACTATTGCTAACTCTGGAGTATGATTTGCTGAGTTATTGGCAATTTATGTTTTCACAGTGCTACCCAATTAGCCTTTATCTTCCCTGAAGAGTTTAATGATCTATTGTATCTATTGTAGACTATTATTCATGATCTCGTTTTTAACGAATTTGAACAAAGTTGAATAATCACAAAAGGGCACTGATATATAAAAAAAAAATGAGTAAAGAAGGAAACCAAACAGTTGAGATTTGATCCACTTTTTGACTTGTTAGGAGATGTTGTTGGAAATTACTTCAATTTAGTAGATGTATTAATTGCCGTTTTTTTTAAAACATCCATTTGATGTACTTGGATATATTGTAAATATTACACACTTTGCAATATTAATATTCTTCTGTTATATTCTCTACTAAGTGAAACGCTTGGTGGAAAGAATGGAGTGAATAAATATAATTTTGATCTTGTTTTAATCTTTGCCTTGTTTCCACTGAACTGTTGACGCTGATTTTGACTTGTTCTCATCTGTGTTACGGCTATGTGTTTTACCTTTGTGATTACTAAGCAGTGCAAAGTTAATTAAAGCACTGCAGTTGTAACATTTTCTAGCTATTTTAATTGCTGTCATTACAATTGCCTGAGTATTTCAAATTTTTGCTAAAATTTGTTTTTTTTTGCTGTAGATTGCACTTACTGGAAACTTGAGTGAGTGTTCAAACTTTACTTATGCAAGTTGTAAAAAAGGCGATAACATTTCATCCCTCCTGGCTAAAGAATAGGCATTGAATTATATTGTACTGTATTAATAATGAACTTCTTAATGTGTTTGAACAAAGATCCTTTGTCCATTATAATCCTCTTACCTTTAGTAGATCAAAGATCCTTGGCTTGTTAAAGATGCTGTGTAATCTTGTTACTCTAACTTGATCCTTGTTAAATAGAGTGATACATATTTCAGAATATTCTCATGTCCACTTTTTGTGTGCAGTTTTCTTTTTGCTTTGGTTCAGACAAAGAAATCAATGTACTGACAGCTCAGTGCACTGACTGATAGACTTCTATGTTTTGGTTGAGCATATGTTGGAGGTCGGGATAATTTAATGGTCACCTGGTTGTTCAAGTAAATTGGAAAGGTTTCAAAGTTTCTGCTTCACAGGCATCTCAGAGTTGGATTGTTGCATTTATATGGGACTTTGGTATGATCCTAATTTGGCACATTCCTTCCTGAAGGACGGTCTGGGCGTTGTGCCTCAGTGGAGCATGTTTCCAGGAAAGGATGTTGGGCTTCGGAATCTCTGCCTTGTCTGTTCCAGTTGACATGCCTCCCAAGTGTTTCATGCACAAATTTGCTTTGAGAACTGTTCTTCCCATAGAGGAAATGTTTCATTGGGCAATTATCAGTTAGAGTTGAATTTCTTGCTTGCTGTTGAGGAGAGGTGAGATCATTCTCAGCTGGCCTGGTCAGAAGGGAATTGAGTAATTGAGTCCTCTAATCTCTTGTAGTCTCAGAAATGGACGTTTTAGATTAAATTGTGTTTTCAGGTGGTGAAGTGTGACAACAAATGATAATCATTTCGATCTGAAGTGAAGAGCAGTTTGAGTGTCAGTCTTGCAGCACTAATAGTTCATGTGAGATGGTACATTCCAATCCAGAGCATAACTACACTAGACCTGCTGGGCTTTTTGAAAACATTTCCTGAATGATTAAAATTCTGTTATAAGGCAGACACCTCTACATAAGCACCCCTACAGAAATATATTTGTGTTCTCCCTCTTCGGAACTGTATTTATTTATGTATCCATGCATGCACAGAGTTATATTTTGCTAACTTTACATAAAATATAACTGGTATTGTAATTTGATTCTGTTAGTTGAGAATCATTTACTTCAGATGCCAGAGTAAGACCCATTTAACATGTGTAGAATGCTTAGTGCCAAGGGCTGATGATCATGGCAGTATAATCCAGATTCTTCACAAGTGGTTAAACAAAAATACTGTCAATGTGATGATACATTTTTGTTTGTGTGTGTGTGTGTGTGTGTACATTATTTTAGTCTGAGGTTTTCTTCAATCGTTGCAGTGCTTCCTTAGCATATTATATGAAGACTAATTAATCAACTTCATTTCAGAATAATATTTTGCCATCCTACCATCAATATTTATTTTACACTAATTTTTCATTTTGATGGAAAAATTTAAATTAATCTAAGAATGTGTTTCATAAGTTATTCAGGCAAGCCAGAAACCATTTGCTTTCCCATCAGATATGGCTGTATGTTTGTACTGGTTTTGCCAAATGATAATGTTTGTTTACAAGAACTGAAAGACCCATTTGTGCTTTGTATTCTTGGCCAATTACAGTTCACTGTAATTTAAAAATAAATGCAATTGGCTTCCTAAAATGATTTGTCACAATCTAATATTTGTAATTTAACACTTTAGAACTATCTGAATTTCAGAACTCAAAATATTAAGTCTGCTTTCTCTTCACAGATGCTCCAGCAATTTCTGTTTTTGTTTCTGATCCTCCGCATCCACAGTTCTTTGTTTTATAATCAGTTGCTTACTTTGGAATGCTTAACAATTCAAATATGGGAAAAAAACAGGAATGTGTTGTTGTAGGAAGTAGCGCAAGTTCCTTTCGCTCCCCTTGCTTCCTCTACTGAAGTCTGAAACTTATGTCAAAGTATGAGCCTGGATTTTTTCAATGGCCTGATAATAATAGTTTCTGAAGAATAGATGGGAGTTGCACCTGGGGACTCTGCAGAATCCCCAACGTAGCAGAGTACAAAGGAGTTACCTCGGAAATGGAAGATTCTGCTGGGTAATTCCCATGTGCATACATCTCCTTAAAAGTAACCATTTAAATTGAGAATTTGGAAGGTTTTGCTGCTGTTCAGTTGTTGCTCAACAGAAGTTAGACTATTAAAGACTTAGTCTAACTCCCAATTGAGTATTCAGCTGACCATACCATTTAGCCCACCGGCATCAACTACCCCCTCCCCCAGATCCTAACCGAGCACTCCCTCTATCCCTTGCAGCTACCACCCCCTCCCCCTGAGACCTGATGCCACTCCCCTGAGACCCTCTTCCTTCGTTGCCACCAAGCCTATTTCCCACATTTCGGTACAGAAACTCCTGCCGCACTGTTGGACCTGACCTCCCCTGCCCCTTGAAATCCACCGTCACTGTCCCCTTGTCACCTTGCATTCTATCAATCACCCTCTTGATGCTTTAACCCCTATCCACCTCTCATGCTACCCTTCTAGCATCATAATCATAATTTAGTAATTTACTTTTTCATAAAAGCTGTCAAACTGGCTGTCTGTATTTGTGGAAAACTGATTGTTTTGAAAAAGAGGATGTGATTTGCCTTCCCTTGACTGCTCCACAATACAAGCGACATGTGCAGCTCTGCTTTCTGAAGAAATGCTGTCAGATATACGGAATTCTCTTGTTTCATAAAGAAGCAGTAGAGTGCCAGTTTGTGTGAGATTACCAATCCGTAGTAAATGTGGCTCATGAACTCTCTTGATGCTTGTTCACTTATCCTTGTTTCGTGATAACCTAGAAACTGCCAGATCTTGCCTATTTCAAATTATTCAAATTTTTTTTTGGATAGCATTCAGGATAGCATTCATGGTTGAAAACTTGGTTGATTTAGATTTTGTTTTCAATGGTCATTGTCTCCCCTACCTGCCAGATTTCCATCTAGGCACTGATGATTAAAAATTACCAGTAAGTGTGGCTTTTTCAATAAAGAGCAACATGCAGTAGGGCAGAGGTTCTGCTTTGAGTGCAGCTGATGATCTAGATGTAAATTGTGCTTGTTTTGAGAAGTTTCTTTGATTTGAATTTCTACAAAATTCTACATTTGAGTCGTTCTTTAACAATTTATTTCTCATATGTTCAATAAAGGTTTGTATTTTCCTGTTTGTTGCAAATTTACTTGCAAGGATTGGTAAAACGATAATTTGGGTTATGTATTTGAAAACAAGACTACCTAGGTGTGCTGGTAACTAATAGACATGTCTGGCCTGTAGGATTGCTGCTTAGTTCTGCCTGTAGAATGCGTGGGATTATACATCACATCTTGTCTTGTGGTGATAGTGATGGACAGCCATTTTGGATATATCCCTTAAAGGAATATCACAACAACCCTCTTCTTTATATTAAAATATTTATCCTTACAGTAGTAAATCTCTTTCCAATACATCAAAAACCAGTTTTGAATATATTATCAAACAAAACAATTAATTTATAATTCTCTAGAATATACTGGCAGTTAACTTGTACACTGTGCCTTGGTTGCATTGAACTTGGTTTGATATTGCTATATATTATGATGGTGTTTGTCAGTTGGCTGTTATGTTCAAGTTGTGTCTTAGGTCATGTTATCTAGTAATATGGTTATTTTGGTACCTGTGGTTTGGTTTTGGTCTGATTTGTCATGTGTTTAATTGCATTGTCATGCCATTCGGTGTTTGCGCTTGATATCATCTTGGCTCTGGGAATATGGCAGTTATTTCCACTGCATTCTGTCATCAATTGGGTGTTATACTTGAACATTGTTATCATTAGTTTAGTTTGAGTACTTCATTGTCTGCATGTCACCCTTGGGCAACTTCGATCTTTTTATTGGTTACAGTCAAAGCGTCTCTCAGTCTTGGGTGTAGGGATGTTTTCACTTCCCTGTCAAGTAGAAATTGCATAATAGTTCCACAGTAAATAAAGATTGTAAGTTCAGAATGGTATTCTTATTCCCATCAGATTGTACTGCGTTGTCTGTTGGCTGATGTTTAGCAATGCAGCGTTAAGTAGTTTCTTTCCGGGTGTAAGAGTTTTCAAGAATGTTTACTGTCCGGGAGTCTGCAGGAAGTGCACCATCCAATAGGACCTCCAGGTTGCTGTACACAAAGCATGGCAGCAATTTTGTCTTCTCTGCCATGTCCAGAGCAAATATCACAAACTGTGCAGCACCGCTCTGGACTGCAGGCATCTATCCAGGTGTGCACATGCATTTTAAATATGGCAGCAGTGGCAGGGTTGTCTATTCCAAGATGTTCCGGCTTGTCTGACCCATAGGACCACTGCTGTATTTGGTCTGGAGAGTATATTGGATTACAAATGCATCCTGGCTTGTGTTCAATTGTAATGATTAACGGGTACATCACTGCATAATACCTTCTGTACTCACTCCTATCTTTTCAGCTTATTGTACTGAAGATTGTAACTGGTGGGTTACAGTACTAGGGGAATGGGTGGGAAAGAGTACAACATGCAACAACTCTGGTGGAATTCAAGCTCACTGAGTTGACTCTATTCCTTAGTCCTGCTCTCACCCACTCCTGTCATTGCTAAACTTGTATCAACATTATACACATATCTCTGTATATTGGTAAATATAACGCATAACTGGACAGAGATAAACTTAAGTTAGCAAAATCTAGGAAAATTACTCAAGTGACCTGAAATGTAAATTTATAGCCTGGTGTGCTATGTATATTGTATTTTAGCAATTAGAATCATAGAGATATACAGAACGGAAACGGACCCTTTGATTCAACTCGTCCAGGTAGACCATATGTCCCAACCCAATCTAGTCCCATTTCCAGCACTTGGTCCATATTCCTCTAAACCCTTCCATTCATTTACCCATCCAGATGCTTTTTAAATGTTGTAATTTTAATAGTCTCCACCACTTCATGTGGCAACTTCTTCCATATACATTCCACCCTTTGCGTGAAAAAGTTTCGCCTTAGGTCCCTTTTAAATCTTTCCCCTCTCACCCTATGCTGTCCAGTTCTGGACTCCCCCACCCCAGGGGAAAGACCTTGTTGATTTACTCTGTCTGTGCTCCTCATGATTTTATAAATGTCTATAGGGTCCCTCAGCTTCAGCCTCTGCTGTTCCAGGGATAATAGCCCCAGCCTATTCAGCGTCTCGCTATAGCTCAAACCCTCCAAACCAGGCAACATTCTTGCAAATCTTTTCTAAACCCTTCCAGGTTTTACAACATCTTTCCTATAGGAGAGAGACCAGAATTATGCAAAGTATTCCAAAAGTGACCGAACCAATGTCCTGTACAGCCACAACATGAATCCCAACTCATGTACTCAATGCTCTGACCAATAAAGGAAAGCATACCAAATACCTTCAGTATCCCATCTACCTGCAACTCCACTTTCAAGGAACTCTGAACCCGCACTCCAAGGTCTCTTTGTTCAGCAACATTTTCCAGGACCTGAACATAAAGTATATAAGTCCTGCCCTGATTTGCCTTTCCAAAATGCAGCACCTCACATTTATCTAAATTAAACTCAGTCTACACTCCTCGGCTCATTGATTCATCTGTTCAGGATGCCTTTGTACTCTGAGGTAACCTTCTTCACTGTCCACTACACTTCAATTTTGGTGTCATCTGCAAACCACGTTCACATCTAAATCATATATATATATACATGATGAAAAGCAGTGGACCCTTCTGGTGGTCCACTGGTCACAGGCTCCCAGTCTGAAAAGCAACCCTCCTCCACCACCCTCTGTCTTCTACCTTCGAGCCAGTTCTGTATCCAAATAGCTAGTTCTCCCTGTATTCCATGTGAGCTAACCTTGCTAAACAGTCCTTGAAGACCTTGTTGAACACTTTATTGAAGTCCAATAGATCACTTCCACTGCTCTGCCCTCTTCAATCCTCTTGGTTGCTTCTTCAAAAATCTCAATCAAGTTGCTGAGACATGATTTCCCATGTTGACTATTCCTAATCACTGTCCTTACCTATCCAAATACATGGAACTCCTGTCCCTCAGGATCCTCTTCAACAACTTGCCCACCACTGATGTCAGGCTCACCGGTTAATAGTTCCCTGGCTTTTCCTAACCACCTTTCTTAAACAGTGGCACCACGTTAGCCAACTTCCAGTGTT
Source organism: Chiloscyllium punctatum (assembly GCF_047496795.1). NCBI lineage: Eukaryota > Metazoa > Chordata > Chondrichthyes > Orectolobiformes > Hemiscylliidae > Chiloscyllium > Chiloscyllium punctatum. The sequence goes on along the minus strand of NC_092747.1, from coordinate 58,567,948 downwards.
CTGGCACGTCACTTGTGACTATTGGTGATCCAAATATCTCAGCAAGGGGCCCAGCCATCACTTACCTAGCTTCCCACAGAAATCTAGGGTATACCTAACCAGGTCCTGGGGATTTATTTTGTATAAAGTTAATTTGTTCCCCTGACATCAACATTTTAGAGATTGTTGAGATTCACTTTCACACTTCAACCTCATATTTTGTTGACATCGCTGCTTTCCTTCAGTACACGTACAGTTTGCATTTAGGCAAATATTGGTGTTAGTGGAAAAAGCCACTGTGAATAACATCATTTCAAATAACAAAATGATTTTTTTAAAATAGAAAGAAATTTTTTATTAAATAGATTGGGAATGCTGTAGTTAGTTTTCTGTTTTGTTGGGAAGCAATCAAATTTTTAGAAGTGTTTGTAAGCCTATCATTGCATCAAAAAGATTCAGGGGCCATTTGAAAACTTGTAATTGAACCAAACCTCAGTGACATTGTAGGGGAGCTGTGGGAAGTTGATGTATGTTTGATGAGTATCTGCATATTTTTAATTGATGCACGTTTCTATTCATTTTGTCTTTTAATTGCAGGAAAATGGCTCATTCATTTTTTGTTACCTTCTTTGGATTCTTTGCATTGGTCTCAGCCCTACCTCAACAATTCAATCTCACTGAAAGTAAGTAAAATGTTGTAAGAAATCTATTAAAATATTATTCTGTTTAATTTCAATGTTGTAGAGAGTAATCACAGAAATATCTAGGTCTAAACTTTCCTGTCACAGTCAAGTTACAGTGAGTGGATTAGTCATTGTCTATGTCTAGAAGAAAGGTTTGTACACCTACAGTCTTTTATATGTGAGATGTTAATTGAAAGATAAGATTTTCCATTGTGTAATTTAAAAGAAATAGTGTAATTTGTAATCTTAGTGCTGAATCTTTAAACAGTGACCCAGAGTATAGTCGTGGGATGGTTATAAAGTTCACAAAAAATGATTTATGATTCTGGACTTCGCTGGTTTTTAAAAAAAATCTCAGTCAGCGTTCTTCCTCTGAGCATGTTTGATTCAGGAAGTGAGTTTGTGCTTGTATATGCAAAGTGCCCAGTTTTGTGGTTTCTATCAGGATTGAACTGAAGTTACAGCATAGCCTTCTTGGAATTCATATGTGTTTTCCTGTCTTTGCCTTTGGATTGTGGAGGAAATAACATTTAGTTAGATTGTGTGACTCAGTGAATAAAATATATTGAGATTTATTACATTTCAACTACCAGCACATGAATATAGCAAATTTCAATTGATGCACTATTTTTTTAAATTTGCAACTTATAACAATAACATGCCTTGTTTAACTGTCTTAATATGATCAAATTTGGACCGGTATTCCTAATGCAGATCCATGTATGAGGTAATGTCTGATCAAAATTTCCTCTAAATTATATATGTACATAACTGTGCAGCAAGTTGGATGGTACTCTGAAGGCAGTTCACAAGTTGTTTCACTTAATATGCTGGATGCACAAGTTTCTGCACAAAAAAATCAAGCTACTATGCATGGAAATCAGCAGGCAGATACAGATATTTAGCTGTCTGTCTGACATAACTGCACAGAGGCCAGGTCCTATCAGCATGTCACCCTTTATTTACTAGTGTACAATACACTGACTGTGGCCAGCCAGCTTAGAGTTAGTCCATAACTGAGGGGATTCTAATCAGATTCTATATTTTTTGCTTTTATTAACCTATTTTCCTAATCAACCATTCAGAGATGTTATTGCACACTTCTGAATCCAGACCTCCCGGTCCAGGGGCAGGGACACTAATGCTGCACAGCCAAAGCTTTCCCGATTGGTCCAGGTTATCGACCCCAATCAAGAATTTCATAGTTAACGAGGTCAACCTGGTTTCCTTGACACTGGATGGAGGGGAGCACCTGTGGTTTCTGTTGGGCCAGTGGGCTGTTCTGAGAGGCCAGGTACATTTTGCTTCTGCCCTGTTTCTGAGGTAACAGCTTTCAGGTGATCCACATGTTTGTTCTGGACTTACCTGAACTTTGTAAGACATGGAACCTGACCTCGCATCAAATCTTGCCTTGTACCCATAAAGGGCCATTTCCACAGTTCCAGCACAAATTTTCATCCCCCGAATTATATTGTCTGTCTTGCTCAGAGGAGGTATTCCAGCCGTTTCATGCATCCTACACACACGTCCTACACACACACACACGTCCTACACACACACACACACACACACACACACTCTCCAGATCTGGAAATATCATTTTTAACCTGATGCAAAGTCTTCTTCCCAACAGCAACTCCATTGGAACTAACCAGAATTATCCCTATAGTTGTGTGCGGAGTGGTTCTATAGTCGAACAGGAACCAAGACAATTTGGTCTCAATTGGTGCTGCAGGCTGCTGCTCCTTTAATGTTTGGACTGCTCTTTCCACTAGACTATTGGATGATGGATGGTATGGAACTGTCTTTCTGTGTTGAATGCCTTTTGACTTTTGGACCAAATGCCAAATGATGTTCCATTGCCTGTGACCAATACTTCCAGGAGTCTGTGCATCGTGAGCGATGCTTGTAGCTTCTCAGTCATCATCCCTGAGTTTGTTGAATGAATCGTATACACGTCCAACCACTTGACCAGGACCATTGAGCCCGTGAAAGAATTGATGTAGTCGATGTGCAACCGAGTCTAGGATTTACCTGGCCATTCCTGTGAATTGGGGAGTGTTGCTGGTGGCAATATTTGTCCTTGTTGGCACTCTAGGCACCGTCTCACCAATGCAGCTGTGTTGGCATCCAGTCCTGGCCACCAGACATAATTTCTTGCCAGCATCTTCATCTTAGAAACCCCTAGATTACCCTGGTGGAGTTCAGCCAGTATCTGGCAGTGACCTTTACTTGGGACAATTACCTTTGTTGTACACAGTAGTATGCTGCCCTCTATGGTGATCTGGTATCACTGGGTCCCTCTGTTTCGCTTGTTATCACCAGATGCTTCCGTTTTGCTAGGATAGGATCTTTTTGTGCCCATGGTTAGATACTGTCTGGGGTGATTAGAAGGGTGTCCAGAAAGTTTACAACAAAAATGGATTTGTCCAGGGAAAGCACCACCAATAGAGTATCTGCCAGTGGGAGGTAACTCAAGGTATTGGTATTAGGTACTTGGCTTTCGGGATGGCGTTCTAACTTGTACACACGAAGAATAGGGGCACAAAAGTGAATTCTACTGGGAGCTATGGGTGGCACTGCTTTGTCTTCCTTCAGTAATCCCAGCAGGGGTTTGTGATCTGTAACTATGACAAATTGCTGTCTGTAACAGTATTGGTGGAACTTCCACATACCAAAAATGCCCCCCAAACCTTCCTTCTCTGTCTGGGCATACTGTGTTTAGCATCAGCCAAAGTCCAGGAAGCGTGTGCTATCGGGCATTCCTCTCCGTTGCTCCACCGCTGAGCCAATGCTGCCCTGATACTGAAAGGGGAGGCATTAAATGTCAGCACAACCTTTTGCTTCAGGATCATAGTGAGCCAGTGCCTAAAATGATGATAGCTGCTTTTTCATTTCCCTGAAAGCTACTTCTTGTCTTTGTGACCATTTCCAAGGCTGACCCTTTATTTACCAGTGCACAGTATACTGGGTCTGGCCAACCAGTTCACAGTCAGTCAACAATTGAGGAGATTCTCGTGTGTGCATATATATATATATATATACTTTTTTTCCATCTTCTCCCCCCCCCCCCCCGCCATGTATTGTGTGTACAGATGCAGGACACAGTGAAGAACAAGGTGTGCATAAATCTTTATTTATATTCCACCACCAGGAAGGAAGGAAACACCGGAGCGGTCAGTGACAAGCAGTGCCCTTCTGACAAAGGGCAATGTTGAGTGATCAGAAATGTGCGCGTTAACAAGGTCAACCTAGTCCCAATCATTACACTGTCTCTGTATGGATTAACCTCAGATCTACCCCTCTTACTCACTTAATTCAGTGTGGAATATAAGAAACCAAAAGCTATCATTCACAGTTAGACAAAATGTATAAGTTAAAGCAATGGATTCCTGAATCTTTGTAACATGTTCAACACAAATTTACTTGCACATCATATTAAGAAGTTTTATTTAGATCGATTGATTGATTTCAGACCAAAGCAAGTTGTCTGTTCCAAGTTTGATAATTTTGGTCATATAGTAGCTGTGGGCGGCACGGTGGTGCAGTGGTTAGCACTGTTGCCTCACAGCGCCAGAGACCCGGATTCAATTCCCGCCTCAGGCGACTGACTGTGTGGAGTTTGCACGTTCTCCCCGTGTCTGCGTGGGTTTCCTCCGGGTGCTCCGGTTTCCTCCCACAGTCCAAAGATGTGCAGCTCAGGTGAATTGGCCATGCTAAATTGCCCGTAGTGTTAGGTAAGGGGTAAATGTAGGGGTATGGGTGGGTTGCGCTTTGGCGGGTCGGTGTGGACTTGTTGGGCCGAAGGGCAACCCACTGTAATGTAGTCTAATCTAACCTAGCTATGGTGCACAACTCATAAACTGAACATTTGAGCAAAAAATCTGCAATTTATTTTAATGTAAATTTAATTATGAAAGTTTAGATAATATTCTGATAATTGGAGATTTGAATCCCTTTGCTATGTTGGTTCAATCACAAGAGCTCAAAGTGTAGTTTGCAAACTGCACTTGTATTTAAAAAAAAGTGTTGGTCTAAGTTGTTACTCTAACATCATGTTTCTATATATCTTTATTGTTCTGCCATTACATTCTATATTTTGGTTTATTTTTCTGTGTTTTAACATGGTGCTGGAGAGTGGCGACACTTTGCTACACTTTTCATTGTATTTTGTAACAAAATATATGAGACAGTAAATAAATAAATCAAATCACATTGTTGAAGAATGTTAGCTTTGTATTATTTAAATATTTAAAACATGCTATTTCAAGAAATGAGGTTATTGGTTTTGCTTAACGTTTTGTGGATGGATTCAGCCTTACTTTCTTGCAGATTTGTGAGCAAGCTGTATTGTCTGTTTCTGTATAAGACTTTGAAGTAGATTTTCAGCTTTCTGCCTAGTTCCAAAATTGACATTGCCAGTGGACTGCTGATTGCAGAAATCACCTGGTTTTCATTTCCAAGGATTTCAACAGTGGCATGTTGAAAATAACCAAAGTTTTGTGGGCCTGAATAATATTAATCAGCTGCAGAAATAATGTAGGCACGAATTCCAATTCTACATATAATGAATGTTTCGTTATTTCACCAAGACTACATATTCCACATATCTCTGCTCATTAGATTATATTTGGATCACAAGGAATTATCTTTTCAAATTTATTGTTGGGATGCGAACATTTCTGGCAAAGTTTAATTTATTTTAATTACCCAGAGAAACTGGTGTAGACTTTCATTAATAATTGCTCCCCACTGAATAGCTTGCTTGGCCACTTCAAAAGGCATTAAGCGTGGGACTAGAATCATGTCGACCAGACTAGCAAAATAGGAAACTAATTTAGTTTTGTGCAGTGCAGCAGCTTTCATCATTCATCTTTAGATGCAAGCACATAAATTTACCAGGCCTTAAGATTTATTTTCACATCTCGACATGTCCTTTCTTCTGCATTACTGATCTGAAAGCATAAAAGAAGACAATTTGTCTAATGGAGTAAACGTGATGTTCCTTGTCTCTGAGTTCTATCCATTTCTGTTAATTGAGAAAAACATTTGCGGGAGTTCAAATTAAATTTTGTTATGCTATTTTATTCATAGTATGGTTTTGGATTTTCAAGGGGATCCATGAAATCCTGCCTGATGTTTTGAATCAAATTTTAGTTGTTTAGTTTGTAGCATTGATGTCTTTGAAGCATTAGATTGAACGTCCACCATAATCTGAGCTCATGATTTGAGCTGATTCTTCGGTATTTAAGATGTGCTCCATTGTTGAGCATGTTGGCTTTTTGGTGAGAGAACTCTTGCATGCTTGAGATCCAAACTTAACAGTATTAGCTCCATGAGCAGTTTTGGGCTGGATTTTCAGTCCCCAGTGGAGGCAGGAATTAGGCACAGGCATGATTTGAAAATTGATTTCCTAAATGTCAGCCCTGAATCCCACAATGTAGTTTTTAGTTCAAGGTCTGAAGGAGTTAGCAATCGGAGTGCCTCTTGGTAAGTGCTGGTGTGTTTGTTAGCTTGGTGGGCCAACTTCAAATTTCAATCACCAGTCATGGGAGACTGCAATGTTTCTGATAACCATGGATGTATTTGGTGGGAATGTGGAACAAACCATTGTGGTTAATGGAGGCGCTGAAGAGTTCCTTTAAAATCTGAGAACAATGCTCGGCGACTCAACCGGTGGTACAGTATTACCATCACTGGTGATCATGAAAATGGGATCATGCTACTCTGAAATTACCCTCCCTCAGTATCCTGGGATAGATCACATCAGGACCGGGGAACTTATCTACCTTAATGTTTTGCAAAACACTTGACATCACCAGCTCCTTATTGCCAACATGCCCCAGAATGTCCATCATACCACTGTTTAATCTTACCAGCATCCATGTCTTTCTCCTTGGTGAATACTGAAGTGAAGTTCTCTTTAAGGACTTTATCCACTTTCTTTGGCTCCACTTATAAATTCCCTCCTTTGCCTGAGTGGGCCTACCCTTCCCATAGTTACCCTCTTGTTCTTTATGTACATATAAAATACCCTGAGATTCTCATTAATCCTACTCGTCAAGGACATTTCATGGCCCCTTCTTGTCTCCTAATTCCTTGTTTGTCTTATTTCCTGCTTCGTTTATATTCCTCAAGGGCCTTGCCTGGCTTCCGTTTCCTAGACTTTACATATGCTTCCTTTTTCTTTTTGATTAAACTTTCAATAGCTCTTGTCATCCAGGATTTCCAAATTTTGCCATCCTTCTTTTGTCCTCACAGGAACAGGGCCTGAATTCTGATCAGCTGGCCTTTTTAAAAAAAAAACTCCACATGTCAGATAGTTGCCCTGATCTAATTTCTCCAGTTCTTGCCTAGTAATGTTGTAATTAGCCTTCCCCTAATTTAGCACTTGCAGTGGAGGACCAGTCTTATCCTTGTTCATAATTGTCTTAAAACTTAGAGAATTATGATCATTTTCCCAAAATGTTCCCTCCTGAAAACTTCAATCACCTGGCCAGACTTATTCCCAAATACATGGCCTTGTATAGCTCTTTTCCTTATTGGGTTATTTATATACTGTTTCAAACATTTTACGCATTTTGTTGCTGATTTCTAACATCTTCAGTATTGTACTTTTATTTGAGCTAGCAAATGTCCCTGTTGTGCATGGCTTCCAGTCTGATCACTGTTGTTGGATTGTCACAATGGCATCCATGCAAGATCTAGCACCACACCCTTCTCTCTTTCTCCCCACTCACCCATTCAACTAAGTTGCTGTTTGAACATTTTGTCACATCACACATGTAGTGAATTTCAAAGTCTACCATCAGGAATGATTTGGCAATACCGCTGCTGATCAAACTGGTCAATTCCCAAATGACATAACTTAGAGATTGAGTCTGTGGCAGATAATGAGAGAGCCAAAAAGAGGGATAGACTTACCAATCTGCTTGTTGTGGATGCATCTGTTGATCTCTGTATCATTGCGAGGGATGATTGTAGAGTTGGAGTCCTGTACTTAGAGTCAAAAACTGATATTCACTTTGAGGGTATCCGCTGTTGTTTGATGCGGCACTGCCATAATGCTAAATAGATTTGAAATACACCCAAGAACTCAAGACTAGATATTCCTGCAGCTAGCAGTAGCATTTCTTTCGATCTTAATCTGTAACCTTATGGCCCAGCATATTCCCAACTCTACCATCAAGCTGGGAGAACCACCCTTGCTCAATGAAGAGTGTAGGAGAGCATTACAGGTACAGATCAGTCACATCTAAAACTGAGATGTCATCCTGGTGAAGCTACAACACAGGACTACTTGGATGGCACTGAGTAGAAGCAGCATTTGAATGACAGCTAAGCAAACCCACAAACAACAGGTCATATCTAAGTTTTGCAGCTCTGCTACATCTAATCATGAATGGTGGTGCACAATTAAACAACTAACAGGAGGCAGAGGCTTCACAAATATCACCATTCACAACAATTGGGGAGCACAGCATTCCAGTACGAAAGACGAGGCTGAAGCATTTGCAGTTATCTTCAGTCAGAAGTGCCAAGTGGATCCATCACGTTTGAAGTGTAAATCTGTCTTTGTATGCCTTCCTGTCTGCCTCTCTTTGTATCAAAACTGTTGTATAGGAAAGCTTCCATTTTATTCTAAGAACTTCAGAAAATGGATGTGTTTGTCAGGTAGTTCTCTACTTAGAATCATAGAGATGTACAGCATGGAAACAGCTCCTTCGGTCCAACTTGTCCATGCCAACCAGGTATCACAACTCAATCAAGTCCCATTTGACAGCACTTGGCCCATATCCCTCTAAACCCTTCCTATTCTTATAGTCATCCAGATGCCTTTTAAATGCTGCAATTGTAACAGCTTCCACCTCTTCCTCTGGCAGCTTGTTCCATGCACGCACCATACTCTGCATCATAAAGTTCCCTATAGGTCCCTTTTATATCTTTTCCTTCTCACTCTAAATCTATGCCCTCTAGTTCTGGACTCCCCCACCCCAGGGAAAAGACTTTGACTATTTATCCTATCCATGCCCCTCATGATTTTATCAACCTCTATAAGGTCACCCCTCAGCCTCCAATACCCCAAGGAAAATAACCCGACCTATGCAGCCTCTCCTTATAGCTCAAATCCTCCAACCCTGGCAACATCCATGTAACTCTTTTCTGAACCCTTTCAAGTTTCTTGCCTTCTTTTGGTAAATTAATTTCAGTTTATTTTACTTACTTTTAACAATGAAGAGAAATTTTAAGAAAGTTAGTGGCCAACGTTTGATGGCACAGTGCTGAAATGGAGCTCTGACTGCTATAAATTGCTGGGGAAAATTCCATCAGAAGTTTGCCAATGGGAATTGTAAGTGTACAGTTCTCCCTCATTAGCACTACATGTAGTTTTGCAATCCATGCAGCTTGTTTCAGTTTACTTTCAACTTCTTCTTTCAGAGCTTTACTGACTTGAAGAGATTATTTTCTTTTTGTTTTTAGATGCATACAAAAAGTGATTAAGCAGTTACTGTTTTTTTTAATAAATAATACGTCTGTTTTCCAGTACATTTGACTCTTGTTGCACCATCTTTATTTTTGTTTGTAGAACCATGCTTAGACAAGGGTATTGATTTAAATCGCCAGTTTGTTCTGGAAACAGAAGGAGTTGTCATTAACTGCCCTGAATTGGAGTTGGACATATCCGAGACTACACCACAGAACTACAGTGTGATGTGGTACAATAACAAAACATTTGAAGTAATTACAGCAGACAGAAAGGAAAGGATACATGTAGAGGATGGTTTGCTTTGGTTCCTCCCAGTATCGTTGGAAGACAATGGCTTCTATGTCTGTGTTGTGAGGTAAGCTTCCATCATTCTCTTTTATGTGCCGCGATGGTACAGCTGTGCCTTCTTGGCCAATTGTTTTCTCTGGCTTATCCTCTAAGACCATCTCTAGTTGCCAGCCACTCGGTAGCATTGTGAAGGAGCACTAAGGCAGGTAAGAGCAGCAAGGGAGTGCTCAGGAGTGATTTAGTGTTATTGTAAGCTAAAGACAGTATTTACCTTAAACTTTTGGCTTAAAACGTTTTGTGTTAGAGAAAAGTTTTTCTAACTTGCCTTTGTGGCCATGTACACACTGTAGAGCTTATACTGAAGATACTGTCCTTATGATGGTATGATTGTGCAGTATGGAACAGACCACCACAAGCCTTGACATCTACTCTGCCAAGTACTGTAACATACCTGCCAGTATAGTGAAACTAATCTTTCAGCATTCCAGCAATCTGCTTAGTCACATTGTTTATGGCAAGTTTTCTATTTGATTCATTCATGGGATGTGGTATTGTTGTAGGGCAGCAATTATGTCCTACTCCTAACCTGGTTAACTGCCATCTTGAACCATTGTCACCCAGATGGTATTGTTTCATCTGTTCCGGTGGGGAGTTTGTATTTTGACATGTTGATATAGTTCTAAGTCAGGTGTTGTTCCCATGTATCTGCAGCCCTTGATCTGCTAGATGGAAATATTCGTGTGTTTGGAAGGTGCTGACTAAAGATCTTTGGTGAATTTCTACTGTGCATCTTGTAGATAGCACACACTGCTTCCACTGTGCATTGGTGGTGGAGAGAGTGAAAATGAAAGGCATTAGATGTGGTGCTAATCAGCAGACTGCATTCTCCAAATGGTGTCAAGCATCTTGTGTTGTTGAAGCTGCACTCACCTAAGCTAGTGGAGTGTATTCCATCACAGTCCTGAGATGAGAAGATTTTGGGACATGAGTTACTTGACGTACAATTGTGTGCATCTAGCCTGCTTTTGTAACAACTGTATTTATGCAGTCAGTTGATTTCCCTTTCTGGTCAAGGGTAACCTCCAGGATATTGATAGTGGGGGATTTAGCAATGGAAATGCCTTTGAATGTCAAGGGATATCTTTGGAATCTCTTTTGTTGGAAACGGTCATTGCCTGACACTTGTGAAGCATGACTATTACTTACCACTTATCAGCCCAGGACTGGATATCGTCTCAGTTTTCCTGCAATTGGACACATACTGCCTCAGTATCAGAGAAATCGTGAATAGTGCTGGACTTTGTAATTGTTGGAGAATATCCCCACATCTGACCTTATGATGGAGGGAAGGTAATTGTTGAAACTGCTGAAGGTGGTTGTGCCTAGGACATTATCCTGACAAACCCCTGCAGAGATGTCCTGAGGATAAGTTGATCAGTCTGCAACAGTCACAACCATTTTCAGATGTGCCAGGATTGACTCCCACCATTGGAAGGTTTTTCTTCTGATTCCCATTGACTCCCATTTTTTTTCTGGCATTCGCTATGCCATACCCATGCATGTTTTGCACTGAAACCCTCCACTACATGGTCAGCAGGTAGTCCTAGCTGCTCTGTAGCCCCTTTCAGGTTTGTCATGTTGATTCAAATGCAATTGTAGCATTATCTGCTGCCATCCAGACTGTTACCAGGATACTGAGCATTGAACTGCATTAGTCACTGGCTATGGTTACATACCAGCTGAACATAGAGTGGAAGATAGTGTCACAGCAATAGTAAACCACCAATCTAGACTAATGTTTTGGTGGCAAGGGTTTGATTTTCACTGTGGTAGATGGTGAAATTTGAATGCTTTAAAACCTGGAATTAAAAGCTGGGCCTAAAAGTGAACATGTAATTGCTGTCATCTATTGGTTTTTCTGGTTCACTAACATCCTTTAGGAACCAAAATCTGCCAACCTTACTTGGTCTGGTTTGAAAGCAGATCTGGTATACAGTTGTGGAGGAGTTGCCTTGAAGTCCTCAATGTTGACTCTGGACCTCATGAAGTCTCATGGCATCAGGTCTAGCAAGGATAAGGAAGCCTCCTGCTGATTACCTCGTTACTGCCGCCATCTGTTGATGAATCAGTGCTCCTCCATGTTGACAACCACTTGGAGGTAGCACTGAGGCTGACAAGTAGAATGCAGAATGGAGCATTTCAATGTCCAGCAGGAACACTGGCTTGGTAATGCCACAACTGACCAAGTTGGCTTAATCTGAAATGACATAGCTGCCCCACTGGGTCAGCAGCAGGTGGTGAGGAAACTAACAAGAGGGAAAAAACCTACTTGACCCTGTCCTTACCAGTGTGCCTGTTGTGGGGGCATCTATGACCGCATGAGGAGGAGTAACCACTGCAGGTTATGGAGCTAAAGTCTAATTTTCAAATTGAGGCCACCTCAGTCATCACACACTAAATGGGACAGACTTCAACTTGATTTAGAAATTCAAAACTGAGCATCCACAGGCAGGGTGGTCCATCAGCAGCAGTAGAATTAAATTCAACCACAATCTGTACCCTCATGACTCAGCATGTTTCCCACTCCCATCAACCTGCGTGATCACCTTGGTTCAACAGAGGCTGCAGGAGGATATGCTCGGAGCTGCACCAGGCCTAGGTACAGTTGAGATGACAATCTGATGAAGCTATAACACAGGGTGACATGTATGCCAAATGGGAGAAGCGCATACTGTAGATAAAGCTAAGTAATCTCTCAACCAACGAATGAGAATGGTGATAGACAATTAAGCAACAAACCAGAGGTGGAGGCACAACAACTACCTCCATCCCCAATGATAGGAGAATCCAGCACATCAATATTAAGGACATTCGCGTCCATTTTCAACCACAAGTGTGGAGTGGATGATCCATCTCAGCTTCTATGGGGATCCCCAGCATCGTAGATGCCAGGCTTCAGCCTTTCAATTCATACCATGGGATATCAAGAAACGGCTCAAGACATTGGATGCTGCTAAGGCTATGGGTCCTGTCAAAATTTTGGCAATAGTGAGATGGTTCCAGTACAGCTACAACTCTGGCAAAGAAACATAGGAACAGGCATAGGCCATTCAACCCCTCAAGTCTGCTTCACCATTCATTATGTCATGGTTGATCATTGAGCTCAGTACCCTAATCCTGCTCTGTCCCATGTTCCTTAATCTTTTTAGCCCTAGGAACTGTGTCTATCTCTTACCTGAAAAAAAATCTAACTGATAATGTGGAAAATTGCTAGTTATATCCTGTACACAAATCTAGGGCAGCAATTGGTCTGGTAGGAATAGTTGTTTAGATTACTTACAGTGTGGAAACAGGCCCTTCAGCCCCAACAAGTCCACACCGACTCTCCGAAGAGCAACCCACCCAGACCCTTTCCCCTACATTACCCCTTCACCTAACACTACAGGCAATTTTGCATGACCAATTCACCTAACCTACACGTTTTTGGACTGTGGGAGGAAACCGGAGCACCCGGAGGAAACCCACGCAGACCCACTGGGAGAATGTGCAAATTCCACACAGGCAGATGCCTGAGGTGGGAATTGAACCCGGGTCTCTGGCACTGTGAGTCAGCAGTGCTAACCACTGTGCCGCCCCTATCAGTCTACTCTGGAGCAGAGCCAAAATGATGGAAAGGGTCAACGACAAGTGGCATTTGCAAAGGAATAGCCTACTTAAAGATGCTCATGATGGGTTCTGCCAAGATTCTTGGCTGTTGGGTGGCATGATGCTCAGTGGTTAGCACTTTTTAAAAATCATTCACAGGATGAGAGCATCACTGGTTAGGACAGCATTTATGGCTCATCCCTAGTTGCCCAGAGGGCTAAGAGTCAGTCACATTGCTAGAGTCACATTTAGGCCAAACCAGATAAAGATTGCAGTTTTCCTCCCTATAGGGCATTAATGAACCAGATGGATTTTTCCAATAATCAACAATGGTTTCATGGTCATCATCAGACTCTTAATTCCAGATTTTTATTAAATTAAAATTCCACCGTCTATCATGGTGGGATTTAATCCCAGGTACTCTGAACCTTACTTGGGTCCCTTGATTACAGGTCAGTTGTAATACCACGAGGCTATTAGCTCCCCACTGCTGCCTCACAGCACCTGGGATCTGCGTTTGAATTCCAACATTGGATGACTATCTGTGTGGAGTTTGCATGGATTTCTATCCTGAGCTCCAGTTTCCCCTCTCAGTCAAGCTGGCAAAGGTTCAGAAGAGATTAACCAGGATGTTGCCAGGTATGGGAAGTTTGAGTTATAAAGAAAGGCTGGGACATTTTTTATTGGAGCGTAGGAGGTTGAGAGGCGATCTGATAGAAGTTTATAAAATAATGAGAGGTATAGATGGTAGTTGTCTTTTTCCTAGGATGGGGGATTTCAAGACTAGGTGAGAGGAGAGAGATTTAAAAAAAAGACATGGGGGGCAAATTTTTTACGTAGAAGGTGCTTCACTATTGGAATGAACTTCCTGAGAAAGTGGTGGATGTGGGTACAATTCAAAGTTTAAAAGACATTTGGATAAATATGTGAATAAGAAAGGTTTGGTTTTGAAATGGGCCAGGCGCAGGCAGGTGGGACTTGTTTAGTTTGGGATTATGTTCAACATGGACTAGTTGAACTGAAAGATCTATTTCTATGCTGTATGACTCTATGTAGGTTCGGTGGATTGGCTGTGCTAAATTGTCCATAGTGTCCAAGGTTAGGCAGATTAGCCATAGGAAATGTGAGGTAACGGAGCTAGGGAAGGGTAATGCAGATTCGAAGCATTGAATGGCCTCTCTTAACACGATAGGGATTCTGTGATTCTACAACTCTACTTTTATTGCAGCCTTGGTCCAAATATGAACAAAAGAGCCAAACTCCATAAGTAAGAGTAACACTTGAGACATCAACGCAGCATTTGACTGAGTATGACATAACGGAGTTCTAGCAAAACTGGAATCACTGTAAATCGGGGGGAAAACTCTCTGCTGGTTGGAACTCATTCCTGATGTAAGGTTTATGCTCGAAATGTCAATTCTCCTGCGTCTCGGATGCTGCCTGATTGGCTGTGCTTTTCCAGCACCACACTCATTGACTCTGATCTCCAGTCCTCACTTTCTCCTGATTGGAGTCATGCCTTACATCTCTGCAGGAGGTCCTGAGGACTTTTTTTACATCAACCTGTACAGGGGTATCATGCACACCACTGGAACAGTTTGGATTTGAACCCAGGCTTCCTGGCTCTGAGCTAGGGACACTGCCACTCCAACACAGAAGCTAGCAAGCATCCCAGAGAAATGTTCTGAACATCCTGTTCAGAGATGTTATTACACGCCTCAAGAACAAATGGGGCTTGAACTAGGCCCTCCTGGTTGAGAGGTACGGGCACTACCACAGTACCACAAGAGCTCTCAGGCATTACTGAGGATAATTTTAGGTACAGTGATCTACCACTGTTTCATTAATGGCATTCATTATTAGCTCAGAAGTTGGGATGTTCACACATGATTGCACCATGTTCAGCAACATACGAAGCCCCACATATACTATTGCAGTTTGTGTCCATATGCATCAAGACCTAGACAAAATTCAGGCTTGGGTGTGATAAGTGGCAAGTGACATTTGCATAATTCAAGTGACCATCTCTAATTGAGAATTTAATCATCTCCCCTTGATGATCAGTAGCATCACCACTGGTGAATGTCCCACTGCCAACGTCCTGGGAGTTACCACTGAGTAGAAAATGAACCCAATTGGCCATGTGAGTACTGTGGCCAGAAAAGGAGGCCAGAGACTCTGAATTCTGCAGTAACTCTCCTTTTATCTTCCCAATGTCTGTACACTATCAACAAGGTATAGTCAGGAGTCATGGGAGACTGATTCCAAGGTTAGATCTCATGGAATACAGAGAGAACTAGCCATTTGGATACAGAACTGGCTCAAAGGTAGAGACAGAGGGTGGTGATGGAGGGTTGTTTTTCAGACTGGAGGCCTGTGACCAGTGGAGTGCCACAAGGATTGGTGCTGGGTCCTCTACTTTTTGTCATTTACATAAATGATTTGGATGCGAGGATAAGAGGTACAGTTAAGTTTGCAGAAGACACTAAAATTGGAGGTGCAGTGGGCAGCGAAGAGATTACCTCTGATTACAAAAGGATCTGGACCAGATGGGCCAATGGGCTGAGAAGTGGCAGATGGAGTTTAATTCAGATAAATGTGAGGTGCTGCATTTTGGGAAAGCAAATCTTAGCAGGACTTATACACTTAATGGTAAGGTCCTAGGGAGTGTTGCTGAACAAAGAGACCTTGGAGTGCAGGTTCATAGCACCTTGAAAGTGGAGTCTCAGCTAGATAGGATAGTGAAGAAAGCATTTGGTATGCTTTCCTTTATTGGTCAGAGTATTGAGTACAGGAGTTGGGAGGTCATGTTGCGGCTGTACAGGACATTGGTTAGGCCACTGTTGGAATATTGCTTGCAATTCTGGTCTCCTTCCTATCGGAAAGATGTTGTGAAATTTGAAAGGGTTCAGAAAAGATTTACAAGGATGTTGCCAGGGTTGGAGGATTTGAGCTACAGGGAGAGGCTGAACAGGCTGGGGCTGTTTTCCTTGGAGCGTCGGAGGCTGAGGGGTGACCTTATAGAGATTTACAAAATTATGAGGGTCATGGATAGGATAAATAGGCAAAATATTTTCCCTGGGGTCGGGGAGTCCAGAACTAGAGGGTTTAGGGTGAGAGGGGAAAGATATTAAAGAGACCGAAGGGGCAACGTTTTCATGCAAAGGGTGGTATGTGTATGGAATGAGCTGCCAGAGGAAGTGGTGGAGGCTGGTACAATTGCAGCATTTAAGAGGCATTTGGATGGGTATATGAATAGGAAGGGTTTGGAGGGATATGGGGTGGGTGCTGGCAGATGGGACTAGATTGGGTTGGGATATCTGGTCAGCATGGACAAGTTGGACCAAAGGATCTTTTTCCATGCTGTACATCTCTATGACTCTGAGTGTGATGGAACACTCTGCATTTGCCTAGATGAATACTTCTCCAAACAAACGGAGGAAGCTTGACACCATCTAGGACAAAGTAAGCTGCATGATTGCCACTGCCTCTATTGTTCACTACTCCTACGATTGACATATAGTCTGTATCGTGTACAAAGTATACTGCAGAAACTCAACAAGGCTTCTTAGAAGCACCTTCCAAACCCACAACCTTCACCCCCTATATAGGTGAGGGCAGATTCTTTGAGGACGTAACGAAAAAGACTGAGGGCAGAGTGGTAGACATTATTTACATGGACTTCAGTAAAGCCTTTGACAAGGTTCCACATGTAGTGTGATTAATATCACACACAATATCACATGTAGTCGCCTCAGGCGACTGACTGTGTGGAGTTTGCACGTTCTCCCCGTGTCTGCGTGGGTTTCCCCCGGGTGCTCCGGTTTCCTCCCACAGTCCAAAGATGTGCAGGCCAGGTGAATTGGCCATGCTAAATTGCCCATAGTGTTAGGTAAGGGGTAAATGTAGATGTAGGGGTATGGGTGGGTTACGCTTCGGCGGGGGCGGTGTGGACTTGTTGGGCTGAAGGGCCTGTTTCCACACTGTAAGTAAGTAATCTAATCTAATCTAATCTAATCTAGTAAAATTTGGTCACATGGGATTCAGGGAGAGCACATCAATTGGATACAAATTTAGCTTGATGTTAGGAGACAGGGTGATGGTGGAGAGTTGTTTTTCTGACTGGAGACCTGTGTCCAGTGGTGCACCATAGGGATTGGTGTTGTGTTCACTTGTTATTTATATGAATGATTTGGATGAGAATTTAGGAGGCATTGTTAGTAAGTTTGTGGATGACCCCAAACTTGGTGTTATAATTGATATTGAAGAAGGTAATCTAAGATTGCTAAGGGACCTTGATTAATTGGACCAATGGATTGAGGAATGGCAGTTGGAGTTTAATTTGAATAAATACAAGATATTGCATTTTGGTAAAACAAACCAGAGCAGAACTTACACAGTTTATGGAAAGGCCCTGGGGTTCAGGTACATAATTCTTTGAAAGTTGTGTCATAGGTAAACAAGGTTGTTAAGAAGGTGTTTAGCACACTTGCCTTCATTGCTCAGACCATTGAGTATAAGAGTTGGGATGCCATGTTGAAGTTGTAAATGACATTGGTGAGGGCACTTCTGGAGTACTGTATATAGTTCTGGTCGTCATGCTATAGGAAGGATATTATTAAATTGGAGACGATTTATAAGATTTACCAGGAAATTGTTGGGATGGGGGCAGGGTGTGGAAGGGGTTGTGTTCTGAGGTGACTCTGGCGCATAAGAAGTTGAGGGATTGCCTTATAAAGGTTTATACACCACGATGTGGGGCATAGATAAGGTGAATAGTAAAGGTGGGTGAGTTAAAATTATGCCCCCTAGTTTAGAAAGTGAAAGGAGAAGAATTTAAAAGGGACCTGAGGGGCACCTGTTTTACATGGGGTAGTTTGTACGTGGAATTAATTGCCAGAGGAAGGGATAGATGAAGGTACAGTTACCAACATTTAAAAGATACTTAGACACGTACAATGATAGGAGAGGTTTAGAGGGATATGTGCCAAACGCAGGTAAGTGGGCCTAGTTTAGTTTGGGAAACTTGGACAGCATGAACGAGAGGGACTGAAGGGTCGGCTTCTGTATGCCTGTTCCGTATGGCTGTTGATCTATGGGAACCTCTACAGTGTGGGGACAGGTCGTTTGGCCCAACAAGTCCACATCGACTTTCAGAGTATCCGGGTCCCTGGTGCTGTGAGGCAGCAGTGCTAACCACTGAGTCACCGTGCAAACCCAAACACACAATCCTAACCTGGCACAATATCACTGATTAATTGTTTGCTGGGTTTAAATCCTAGAACTCCCTCTCTAAAGGCACTGAAGTGTTGTCCTCATGCTGCAAGGACTCCAACAGTTCACCTCATCAAGGGCAATCAGGGATGAGCAATAAATGCTTGCTTAACCAGCTGTGCCACACCCATGAACGAACAATGGAAGTCCCTTTTTGTTCCATTAACTGGAAAACTTGTCCTATGATGTTGCAAAGTGATGTGTATGCAGTGGGTTTCCCCATGTAGAGACCTGGAATCATGCACCCCTGTTTGCTTCTGGTAAGAAAGAGTGAAATCTGGTCTGCTGTCTGTTGAATGGAGTCTCTCAGTGATCTATCTTATGCAACAGTGGACAGCGAGATGTTACAAAATCTCCAGCTCCCGCCTGGAAATGCCAGGCAGGCACAAAATAATTACTTGGGTCCCGTTTCCAGGCAAAGGTACTGTGATCCTTCCTATCGTGCAAGGTTGATGCTTAGAATTAGAGCCCTTTAACTGCTGTAAAATACGATTGTGTTTTATCACTTCTTTCCGGAACGTATTGTTGAAAAATAAGTGCATGTTTTACATACTTTCTCCTTTAGCAATTCAAGTAAAATATTTTGTGTTGAAAAGGGGCTGGTTAGCTCAGTTGGCTGCATGGCTGGTTTGCATTGCAGATTAATGATGACAACGTGGGGTTAATTTCTGTACTGGCTGAGATTACCAATAAAGTCCCATGTTCTTGACCTCACCCCTCACCTGAGGCATGGTAACCCTCTGGTTAACTCACCACCAGTCTTGTTGTCTAATGAGGGAGTAGCCCTATGGTCCTCTGAGACTATAGCAACTTTGCCTTTGTCTTTAACATTTTGGTGGGTTGTTTATACTAATGATTTCATGTATTAAAACCATTCTAATACTTCATTCACTTTACTTGCAGGTATCCAACATCTTGTGTCAAAATAGCTGTTTCATTAACAGTCACTAACTCTACCAGTGCATCGTGCTTACAGAATAGATTTTCCTACGCGAGGACTTCATTTTCGAGGATTTCTAGAAGACTTCCTTGTCCAGAGATCAGCAATTATATAACCTCAGATGGATTTGAACTAACTTGGTACAGGGTAAAGAAACTATAATGTAGTACCTTTATGCTTAATATTTTCTAGTTTACTGATGTAAGGTGCTGCATCATCTAAAGCAATTTAGGCACGAGTCAAGAGTGGGCTGGATTACTCACCACTTGCCTGGATGAGTGCAGCTCATCCTTCCGGGAGCTAGCAACCTGCTTGATCACCCTCTTTAACTTTTCACTCCCTCCACCACCATTGAATGATGCTTGCAGTATGTGCCAGTCTACAAGATGCACCAACACTCTTCCAACAAAACCTTGCAAATTGGATGTGGCACGGTGGCACAGTGGTTAGCACTGCTGCCTCTCAGCGCCAGAGACCTGAGTTCAATTCCCGCCTCAGGCGACTGACTGTGTGGAGTTTGCACATTCTTCCCGTGTCTGCGTGGGTTTCCTCCGGGTGCTCCGGTTTCCTCCCACAGTCCAAAGATGTGCAGGTCAGGTGAATTGGCCATGCTAAATTGTCTGTAGTGTTAGGTAAGGGGTAAATGTAGGGGTATGGGTGGGTTGCGCTTCGGCGGGGCGGTGTGGACTTGTTGGGCCGAAGGGCCTGTTTCCACACTGTAAGTAATCTAATCTAATCTAATCAAGAAGAGGTAGGGCCTCAGGTGACTGGGAATGTCGCTGCTCACAAGATCTCCTCCAAACTGCATACAGTCCTGCTTTTGAACTAAGGCCTGGGTTTCTGCTCTTGAGGCAGCTCCTCAGAGCTAGAAAATCTCAGCAGGAGCTCTGTCCCAGGGAGGGGAGAGCAGATTGGAGTCAGGCTCGTCATTCCTGGCTGCAGATTGGTAGTGGCCACAAAATCTGCCACGTGATGAGGCAGATTGCTTTAAAAAGTCTGCCTCAGTTCTCGGGGACATTGCCTAAGCTATTTTGTTAAATACTTGGTCCTGTAGGCCTCAGTCCTCACATTGATTCACAGCCCCACATCATGGCATTGTGGTGATGTCACTGGAACAGCTATGGGGACGTAGGTTCAAATCTGACCACGTTAGCTGGTAGAACTTGAATTTATTTAAGGTATTGAATCAATGATTCATTTCAGTTGTTTCAGTGAAACTCTCTTTGATTATCATAAACGCGCTCTTGGTTTACTAATACCTTGCAGGTCAGGAAATCTATCATCCTTGTCTGACCTAATCTACGTATGACTCTAAACCTAGTTGTAGTGATGTAGTTGACTTTTGATGACTCTCTGAAATGGCCCTTCAAGTCATTCACCTCAAGGATAGTTAGCAATATGCTGTCTTGGTGACACACACGAGTCATGAAGTAATAAAGAATAATAAAACACCTCTCTTACTTGTATCCTGTGCACCACCCCTGTCCCACCACATGTCCATCATGCTAAGTCACCCAGAATCTAATGTGGCAGATCTCAGGAGCTATGCTGAAATACAATAAAGGTCTACATATTTATTACAGACATCAGTATATTTTTTAAAAAATAACTTTTCATTAGAAAATCTTTTTCAATGCATTTCGATTCCCTGAAGTACTTAATCTGCTTAAAAAAAATGCATTTGGATTCATAACCCGCACAAAAGATTGCTAACTTTTTAATAACCCTTAAAGCTGTTAGTCAAACTCTGAACCCATTGTGATAGTTGGTATGTGTGGAAAGCCCTCATGTAGCAATAATACTATAATCTTATTCAAAGAGTTATATAAACGTACAGCTATTGAAACCAAAAGCACAGATTTCTTTACAAATCAGACTCAGGCAGAGTATCTTGTAATTTAAAAAAATTAGCATATCAAGCTTGGCTGTTCTACAGCCTTTATCTGCTATTTATGAGCATTGATTTCTGCTGTAAAAGATAGTAACATGCACATAATGAGATAAGATCTCTACTACAGCAAATGTTAGTTCTGTTTCAACTCCACACTGCAGTGAAATAGCCCTGCTGAGTTTGGGTTTCTTGCATTTGTCTGTTCTGACTGCCCCCTTCCCATTACAAGGAGCTGTCTGACCTGGTGGTACGACTTCCAAGTCTGGGTCCTGTCTGCCATTTTAAATCGTTCCTAAAATCTCCACAAAAAATTCACAACAAAAAAACAAAAAGGCTTGTGTTTCTTCTGTCACTATTGCTGAGTCAAACTCCGAGCATCTCCATCCCTAACTCTCCTCAGGTTGTCAGAATTGACTGTGGTGGTTCAGAAGGCAGCTTATCATGAACTTCTGAAAGGCAGTTAGGAGTGGACAATAAATGCCAGTTACACTAAAAATGTTCAAACCTATATTTTTTTTCAAAAAGGAAGCATACCTTTATAGCTGTGCTAAGAATACACTGAAACAGAACTGGGACAAGTACACTGCTTAGACTTACAATGGACATGTTCCCATTTTCGCATGTGGAAAGTCCCTGTTTGGGCTGGCACAAGGAAGTGCATAACATGTGTGAGAAAATGGTCTTTATTGTGTTTCTTGTCATTTAGTCTGATTTTTAAAAAAAATCAGACAGCAACATTAAACTCTGGCATTCAAAATAGAGGACCAAAAGGATGATGCGAAGAAAAATGACTCTGGAAGCATTCTGTGTCCACATTAGAGTCATAGAGATGTACAGCACAGAAACAGACCCTTCGGTCCAACTCCTCGGTGCCAATCGGATATCCCAATCCAATCTAGTCCCACCTGCCAGCACTCAGCCCATATCCCTCCAAACCTTTCCTATTCATATACCCATCCAGATGCTTTTTAAATGTTGCAGTTGTACCAGCCTCCACCACTTGCGCTGGCAGCTCATTCCATACACGTACCACCGTCTGCATGAAAAAGTTGCCCCTTCGGTCTCTTTAATATCTTTCCCCTCTCACCCTAAACCTATGCCTTCAAGTTCTGGACTCCCCCACCCCAGGGAAAAGACCTTGCCCATTTACCCTATCCATGCCCCTCATGATTTTGTAAACCTCTATAAGGTCACCCGTCATCCTTCAATGCTCAAAGGAAAACAGTCCTAGCCTATTCAATATCTCCCTATAGCTAAAATCTTCCAACCCTGGCAACATCCTTGTAAATCTTTTCTGAACCCTCTCAAGTTTCACAACATCTTTCCAATAGGAGGGAGACCAGAATTGCACACAATATTCCAACAGTGGCCTAACTAATGTCCTGTACAGCCACTACATGACCTCCCAACTCCTGTACTCAATCCTCTGACCAATGAAGGAAAGCATACCAAACGCCTTCTTCACTATCCTATCTATCTGCGACTCCACTTTCAAGGAGCTATGAACCAGGTCTCTGTTGTTCAGCAACACTCCCGAGGATCTTACCATTAAGTGTATAAATGTATAAGTATAAGATTTGCTTTCCCAAAATGCAGCACCTCACATTGATTTAAATTAAACTCCATCTGCGACTTGTCAGCCTGCCAGCACTTGGCCCATATCCTGTTCTTGGGCCTCTGCTCTTTGTAGTTTTTATAAATGACTTGGATGAGGAGATAGTGCCGTCGATAGTATCAAGGGCTATTGCAGGCTGCAGCGTGACATAGACAGGATGCAGAGCTGGGTTGAGAAATGGAGTTCAATCTGGATAAATGCGAAGTGATGCATTTCGGAAGGTCGAACTTGAATGATGAATATAGGATTAAAAGACAGGATTCTTGAAAGTGTGGAGGAACAGAGGGATCTGGGTGTGCAAGTACATATATCCTTCAAAGTTGCCACCCAAGTGTCTAGGGTTGTTAAGAAAGCATATGGTGTTTTGGCTTTCATGAACAGGGGCCTCGAGTTTAAGAGCCGCGAGGTTTTGCTACAGCTCTACAAGTCCCTGCTGAGACCACACTTGGAATATTGTGTCCAGTTCTGGTCGCCCTACTATAGGAAAGATACAGAGGCTTTGGAGAGGGGTGCAAAGAAGGTTTACCAGGATGCTGCCTGGACTGGAGGGCTTGCCTTATGAAGAAAGGTTGAAAAAGCTCGGACTTTTCTCTCTGGAGAGAAGGAAGAAGTGAGGAGACCTGATCGAGGTATACAAGATAGTGAGAGGGATAGATAGAGTCAATAGCCAGAGCCTCTTCCCCAGGGCAGGATTGACAGGTACGAGGGGTCATAGTTTTAAGATATTAGGGGAAAGGTATAAAGGAGACGTCAGAGGTAGGCTCTTTACGCAGAGAGTTGTGAATGCATGGAATGTGTTGCGAGCGGTGGCGGTGGAAGCAGAGTCATTAGGGACATTTAAGCGACTGCTGGACATGCACATGGATAGCTGTGAGTTGAGGGGTGCGTAGGTCAAGTTATTATATTTTACATTAGAATTAAATCTCAGCACAACATCGTGGGCCAAAGGTCTGTTCTGTGCTGTACTTTTCTATGTTCTATCCCTTAACCCTTCTTATTCATATACCGATCTAGATGCCTTATAATGCTGCAATTGGACCAGCCTCCACCACTTCCTTTGTCAGCTCGTTCCATACACGTACCACCCTCTGAATGAAACTTTGCCCATTAGGTCCCTTTTTATATCTTTCCTCTCTCATCCTAAACCTGTGCCCTCTAGTTCTGGACACCCCCACACCAGCGAAAATACTTTGTCTGTTGATCCTATCCATGCCCCTCATGATTTTGTAAACCTCTATAAGATCACCCCTCAGCCTCTGACGATCCAGGGAAAACAGCCCTAGCCTATTCACTCTCTCCCTATAGTTCAAATCCTCCGACTCTGGCAACGTCCTTGTAGATCTTCTCTGAACCCTTTCAAGTTTCACAACATTCTTCCAATAGGAGGGAGACCAGAATTGCATGCAGTATTCCAAAAGTGGCCGAACCAATGTCCTGTGCAGTCGCAACATGACCTACCAACTCCTATACTCAAAGGGAAATAGACCAAACGCCTTCTTCACTATCCTATCTACCTGCAACTCCACTTCCAAGGAACTATGAACCTACACTCCAAGGTCACTTTATTCAGCAATACCCCCAGGGCCTTACTATTAAGTGTATAAGTCCTGCTCTGATTTGCTTTGCCAAAATGCAGCATCTTGCATTTATCTAAATTAAGCTCCATCTGCCACTCCTCAGCCCATTGGCCCGTCTGATCAAGATCCCGTTGTAATCTGAGGTAACCTTCTTCGCTGTCCACAACACCTCCGATTTTGGTGTCATCTGCAAACT
Source organism: Chiloscyllium punctatum (assembly GCF_047496795.1). NCBI lineage: Eukaryota > Metazoa > Chordata > Chondrichthyes > Orectolobiformes > Hemiscylliidae > Chiloscyllium > Chiloscyllium punctatum. Next base: position 58,543,372 of record NC_092747.1, on the reverse strand, counting down.
TGCTGACTACACCTCTTAAGCTCACATCTAAACCATTTATATAAATGACAAAAAGCAATGGCCCCATTACCGATCCTTGTGGCACTCCACTGGTCACAGGCCTCCAGTCTGAAAAGCAACCCTCCACCACCACCTTTTATCTTCCAACCTTGAACCACTTCTGTATCTAAATGATTAGTTCTCCTTGTATTCCATGAGATCTAACCTTGCTAACCTTGTCGAATGAATAGATCTCAACTACTGCTCTGCCCTCATCCATCCTCTTTGTTACTTCAAAAAACTCAACCAAGTTCGTGAAACTTGATTTCCCATGCACAAAGCCATGCTGACTATCCTTAATCAGTTCTTGCCTTACCAAATACATGTAAATCCTCAGGATTCCCTCCAGAAAAGTGCCTATCACCAATGTCAGGCTCACCAGTCTATAGTTCCCTGGCTTTTCCATACCACCTTTCTTAGATAATGTTACCATGTTAGCCAACCTCCAGTCTTCTGGTACCTCACTTGTGACAATCGATGATACAAATATCTCAGCAAGGGGCCCAGCAATCATTTCCCTAGCTTTCTTTTTGCCACAGAGTTTTAGGATACACCTGACCAGGTCCTGGGGATTTACCTACCTTTATGCATTTCAACACATCTAGCACCACCTCTGCTGTAATATGGACACTTTCAAGATGTCACTATTTATTTCCCCAAGTTCTCTATCTTCCATATCCTTCTCCACAGTAAACACTGATGCAAAAACTAGCTTAGTATCTTCCCTTCCACACATAGGTGGCCTTGCTGATCTTTAAGAGACCCTATTCTCTCTCTCGAGTTACCCTGTCATCCTTAATGTATTTGTAGAATCCCTTTGCTTTTTCCTTAACCCTGTTTGCCAAACGCTGACCTGTCCCCTTTTTGCCCTCCTGATTTCCCTCTTTAGTATGCTCCAACTGTTTTTATACTCTTCTAAGGATTCACTCAATCTCTGCTGTCTATCGCTGACATATGCTTCCTTCTTATTTTTAACCAAAACCTCAATTTCTCTCATCATCCAGCATTCCCTACACCTACCCGCCTTTTCTTTCACCCTAACAGAATATACTGTCTCTGGACTCTCGTTATTTCACTTCTGAAGGCTTTCCATTTTCCAGCTGTCCCTTTACCTGTGAACATCTGCCCCCAATCAGCTTTTGAAAGTTCTTGCTTAATACCGTCAAAATTAGCCTTTCTCCAATTTAGAACTTCAACTTTAAGATCTGGTCAGTCCTTTCCAGTCACTGTTTTAAAACTAATAGATTTATGGTCGCTCTCTAACTAAACCACTAATACTATGGTAGTCCCAAAATTAAAATCCCCTACCATAACCACCGTATTATTCTTACAGACAACTGAAATCTCCCCACCGCCCCGTGGCCCAATATTTCAACTCCCAATCCCACTCTGTTGAGGACATGCAGGTCCTGGGCCGCCTCCACCACTGCTCCCTCACAACCCGACGCCTGGAGGAAGAATGCCTCATCTTCTGCCTCGGAGCACTTCGACCCCAGGGCATCAATATGGACTTCACCAGTTCCCTCAATTCCTCTCCCCCTACCTTACCCCAGTTCCAACCTTCCAGCTCAATACCATCCTCATGACCTGTCCTTCCTACCTGCCAGCCTTCCTTCCCACACATCCATTCCACCCTCCTCTCTGACCTATCACCTTCATCCCCACCCCCATCCACCTATTGTACTCTTTGCTACTTTCTCCCCAGCCCCACCCCCCTCCTATTTATCTCCCCAACCTGGAGGCTCCATGCCTTCATCCCTGATGAAGGGCTTTTGCCCAAAACATCGATTTTCCTGCTCCTCATTGCTGCCTGACCTGCTGTGCTTTTCCAGTGCCACTTTCATCTCAACACAGAAAACTCCTGCAGTACCTGCCTACCTCTCCTACCTTTCCTGGAATTAACCCATCTGCCTGACTGTATCTGCAGCTTTTCTCCCATCCTGTAACTTCTATCAATCACATTCCCTTGCTCTTGTAAATCACTCATTGCCTCTAACTGTCACTCAACTGATCCATTCAATCTGATAGGATATGAAAAACTTTCATTGCAGACAATCCTCAGTAAAGTCTAAACTCCCACATCCCAACAAGAAGAGCATATCACTCTATTGAAGGCCATTTTTACTCCTTCACAATCTACAGACTCAGAAAATAGTGCCGTGTTAAAACACTGCTCCAGTGTTTTAATAACTTAATACTTATGGCTTATATTTTTAAAATTTAATCAAGAGACAGATCTCAATAAAACATGTAATCAAGAAAGAACCCACTCTACACACTATTGTAGATTTACAGCAAGGCTACACTTAAAGACTATGCATTTATCAGTTTCTGTGCTGTGACCTCTTCCATACAGGTTCCTCCAAGGTCAGCTGTGAATTTTTTAATATTTCCTAGACGCAGTCCGATGTCTAGAGATGCATGAATTCAAACACCAAAGTCAATACCTGCTCAGATTCACTGCTGTGTCAGTTAGCAGTGTGGGTTTATCTCTCTCTCTCTCCCTCTCTCTCACTGACCGTGTGCTGCCTTTTGTCTATCCTTCCCCCTTTTTAAAGTGCTATTTTTGGCTTTTTTCTCTAAAGTTCCAAAACAATGCAAAAGCATATAAAACAGTAATTGCTGCTCCTTGAATTCGAGGAAATTACATCCAACACCTAAAATACCTCAAAAAGGAGCAGCCTGTTATAACCATAATTTTAAATGAGGACTGAGACAAGTGAGCAGTAATCCCAATCAAAGGTTTATGGACGGCATGGTGGCACAGTGGTTAGCACTGCTACCTCACAGCGCCAGAGACCCGGGTTCAATTCCCGCCTCAGGCGACTCTCTGTGTGGAGTTTGCACATTCTCCCCGTGTCTGCGTGGGTTTCCTCCAGAATGCTCCGGTTTCCTCCCACAATCCAAAAATGTGCAGGTTAGGTGAATTGGCCATGCTAAATTGCCCGTAGTGTTAGGTGAAAGGGTAAATGTAGTGGAATGGGTCTGGGTGGGTTACGTTTCGGCGGGTCGGTGTGGACTTGTTGGGCCGAAGGACCTGTTTCCACACTGTTAGTATTCTAATCTAAAAAAGGTGAGAGACCACTTAAATATGCAAAAAGGGGTTCGTTACGCAATGAGATGTGTTTCACAGAAGAAAAGCTGAAGTAATAGGAGCCGCTGAGTTAAACCCATTTGTTTCATCCTTCAATGGTAGCCTACATCTCTCAGTTCCCTTTGCAGCCACTTCCATTAGGTGGAATGTGAGGCCTATTTATTAATGTCTGCGGAGGGATACTTGGAAAACTTTGCAGGAATGACTTTTGTACAATGGGGAAAGCATTAAAAGCAGCTCCTAGTGCTGCAAAATGTTCTTTTCATATTGCTAGTTCATCTGCATTGTCTTCTCCTTCAGCTTCCCTTTGTCTCTTCACCCCTCCCCTCTGCCCTTTTAAGGGCTTCCTTCCCAACAGGATAGTAGTTGTGTGAGGAAACTGGAGCAACCTTTGCACAGGAAGAATGTGCAAACTCCGTCCAGTTGCCCAAGGCTGAAATCGAACCTGCGTCCTTAGTGCTGCAAGACAGCAGTACTCACTACTATGCCACAATGCAAGCCATGATGTGTGCTGTGTGGCAGCACCTTCTCGACCATTCCTCTGAAATATTCCAGCCAGGACCAGCCATTTGAGCTTTGTGTTGGTGCGATCACTGATTGACCATCCTGCAATTCAGTTATTGTTAAAGAATAGACAGCACAATTTCCAAACTCCATCTAGTCTAAAATTTAAAATCCATAAATAGCCAAGGGCCTGTGTTATAAGTACATGCCACTGAATGTTTTGTGGACTTTTAGGGTCTCAACTGGATGCGAGTGAGGTGAAGGCTATTCTAACTGACCTTCAGCTGATGTAATGGTTCTTACTTCCCCATCTTTTATAGTTTCTCCCCCAAGAACTCCAAGGCTGCTTCTGCATGAGTAGGTTGAGGTTTGGGGCATCATTTCTTTGTGGCCAATCTTTCTCTGTTAATATTGACTTTGGTTGATGTGGATAGCAGTCAAGCCTAGGTAATGACATGAACACCATATAATAAAGGGAGAATGAACTAAACCATTCCATATTACATGAGAGTATTAGTGGCGTGAACACAGAAAAAGAAATGACGGAGGTGTTGGGTGGATTATTGGAAGTTACAAAAACAATTTCAGCCTGTGGAACATTGTGGTGAACGGTAAAACATGTATGCACAACAATGAGAAAAAGAAGTTCACCGTCTATTTGAAAGACATGCTTGGTCCCTTTTCATCTTCTGAGAGCTGGTGAGATCATGGAATTTGTTGTGGCACAGTTGTTGCTATGGAATTGGAACTGGCCTGCCTGCTTGCTGTGTTGCTGTCTCTGCAGCTTCATTGTGCCAAAATATTGATTTCCCCCTCTGCTTGCATTAACAAAAAAAATTTCATTGTCACACCTTTGCATGTGGGTGTTGTTTTGCCTTAAATTTCTAGCACCTGAATATTGCCTGACTTCACTCTTCTGAGTTCATCTGCTGTTGAAACCTTTATTCAAGCCTTTCTTAGATCTAGACTTAAATCAAACATGTAGTCATCAAAAAATCTGCTATCGCATCTTAACTCTCAGCGGGTCACATTTCCATTCTCCTATTTCATCTGTGCATTAGCTACTGGTCAAACACATCTTAAGTTGAAAATTCTCATCCTGCTTCTCAGATCCATTCGTAGCCTTTGCCGCCCACTCTCTGTGATCTACTCTTGATCTGCAGTCCTCTGAGACATCTGCACTCCTCAGATTTTGGCCTCTTTATAATTTCTTAAATTTTGGGTGGCTGTGCCTTCAGATGTGAGAGCCCCGAGCTCTGGAACTTGCCTCCCTTCAACTCTCTGCTTCTCTTTCCTACTTCAATGAACTCCTGAAAACCGAGCACTTTGTTTAAGCTTTTAATAACTGCTTATGTAACTCAGTCGCATACTTAATAGTCTTGTGAAGCACTTCGGAATGTTTCATTGCTTTAAAGATACTTTACAAATATGAGTTGTTTATATAAATTGTTCAGGTGACTTCTGCTAAGCTTTTCTCAGAGCAAGTGCATTTTACAATTCCTGCTGTGTTACTTTTAAAGGGAAACAATATCCACCCTAACAAGAACAACCAATTAATGGCTAGGATTTCAGATCAATTCGAGATTAACAAAAGGGAGGCACACATTTTGGCCTGCTGTTTATCCACACAGTGTGTCTATCACTGCAGGGCATCTGGATTTGTGAGCTTTGACTGTATCATTGTAATTGTGAATGATTCTATTTTTAGGATTGTAAACCTCTTTCAAATGGAGAAAAATATAAGTTCCATAAAAATGACCAGTACCTTACAATAACAAATGTGCAGCCATTGGATGGAGGAATCTACATCTGTGAACTGCAGTTTATGCATGATGGTTTACAGTACAGAACAGCAAGAACTATTGATTTTGATATTAAAGGTAATTTTGTGTTCCAAGGCAATACCTGCTTGTCTTGGATAAGTCATGTGAAATTTCTGAGTGAAAGTATTATGTTGTTATGATTTGATGGTACATTGGCTGTAAACTTTCAAATATTTTTAGCCTCTCATTCTTTTAGAATTCATCTTGATTACTTGCAAAGCAAATTATAAGCATTACCAGATCAAGTATCAGTTGCACACAACAGCATTTTTGCATGGCTGCCAACTACATCAGCATGACGGTACCCTTCAAATCCTACACATACCTTTGGTGTGCCTCTAAAAATTGCTCTGCTAGGAAATTGCAAAGATGGCAACACTAACAACTACATTTTTTTTTCTCATTCCCAAGACTAGCTACTTCAGCATTTCATTTGTTCTTTATTGAAGGTCACAAATGATTGTTAAATCAGAAGAAAAATGTACATGTTCTTATCTGAGAAAAGCTCTCTGATCTCTTTCACAAATATTTAAAATTCTAGAAAGCCCAAACACTTTAATGGATTACAAACACTTTTGAAAACCTGTTAAATAAGAAGTTAATCATTGGATGACACATGATGGACTCCAGACTATTTGTTTAACAAAAACAATAACACCATCTAGTGGAATAGATTAGCTATTTATCACCAGTTCATACTTTCTGACATTCTTGTTATAGCATAGTGGGATATTCAAAGATGTACTTTTCATTTATGTCCACAGAAAAGTGTAAAATAAAGCTTTTTGCTGCTGCTTATATCTGCAGATTACCAATCAAACATAGTTCTACCAAATTGTTTTCCTTGATCCGTTTGCTAAAAGGATGTTGTTGTTTCTACAGGCTGTAAAGCTGGTATTGGCCCAAATATTATACAACCAAAAAATGGTACAATTGAGCTTGAACCTGGTAAGTACTTTTTGAGAAATAGACAAAGCTACTTTTTGTCACACATCATGGCTATCTACTCCTCATCTAGCTCCTTCCTCATGCCTTTCTCCTACTCCCAGTGAAAGCCTGGATTGAATACTTATTATTATAATATTCAATGACTTAAAATTCCTGCTGATCATGACCATAGTCCAGGAGTGGCTGATTGTCAGGAAAATTCTGGGGATGACTTGTCAAAAGATTTTCCCATGACTGGCAAAACCGTAGATGTTCATTATTTTAGTTTGATAGAGCAAAGTGTTTTAGGTGCATGTTGGTGTCCTGTACCCTGATTGATCAGAGTTGAAGGAGTTAATGTCTTTTAAGGTAATGTTTGGAGGTGCTGTGCAACATCTCTTCCAATACCTTTGCCAGGTAGCTTGAATTGATGTTTTTCTATTCATGTATGGGGTGTGGGTATTGCTGTCTGGTTGATTACTCATTGCCCATCTCTAGTCACTGTTGAGATGAGTCGCCTTATTGAACTGCTGCAGTTCATTTGCTGTAGATAGACCAACAATGCTGTTACTGAGAGTTCCAGAATTTTGACCCAGCAACGTCAAAGAAATGGCAATACATTTCAAAGTCAGGATTGTGTGTTATTATAGATGGTAATGGTTGTGTATTTGGTAGATGCTATCTGAAGAGCTTTATTGAATTTCTACAGTGCATCTTGTAGATGGTACACACTGTTACTAGCAGTGCTGATGGAGGGGGTGAATATTTGTGAGATGCTAATTGTTGAGTACCTAAAGACTTTGCTTTTTTGTTTGCATCATTGTAATCACATCTATCTTCTAGAATGTCAGGAAATTGTTCACTAAAAAAAATTGGTGAATACCTCAGTTATCACGGCCACATTATTATATCATGTCTCAGACCCTAGTGAATTAAATGTTCTGGGATTCAAGATACATTGCATTTTTTTGTGCTTTTCTGTTTGGATCAGGAACATGGTTTTTGCATTCCATCACCTTATTCGCAGCATTAGTTTGCATGTTTTTAAGGTGGAAAATTTACTTTAACAGGGGTTCATATGAAGTAATTGTATTCTTCCATGATTAACATGTAGTTGATACAATGAACAAATACCATGAGGATTGTTTCTGGGATGTTGAGACCAATGTAAGTCAAATAGCTTGCTGTGCTATAACATGTTGAATTTCCTTTGGGGAAGCAGCCCTCTCAAAGAGTACCACCAACTGACAGTAAATGAAGCACTTGCATTGAAACCAGACTTCGAACAAAAAAACCCACATATTGGTCTGAAATCCTTTAAAGCAGCAAATAACACAGCTTATACCCTACAAATTGATGACTGCTCTTCCTCCTTGTGAAGGCACATTCTCCACCACCCCTCCCCTCCCCCCACCCCAGTTGATTACAAACATTACCAACTACAACTTTAATTTTATAAAATTGCATTGTACTTCTTTGCCTCAGACTACCACACACAGGCAGCAGAGGGAGTCAGCTGTGCCTGTTGTATGCTGACTATTGGTCAGGCAAACTGAACTCAGTGAAAAATCACACAACACCAGGTTACAGTCCAACAGGTTTAATTGGAAGCACACTTCCAATTAAACCTGTTGGACTATAACCTGGTGTTGTGTGATTTTTAACTTTGTACACCCCAGTCCAACACCAGCATCTCCAAATCATGAACTCAGTGAAATTGTCTTTTTGACATCTGTTGCCAATAGCCAGTTTTAGTAGCCATGAGGAAAAGATTGCCAAACAAGATCTTAACAATCCAACTCTAAATGTGGCGCCCAAGCTGCAAAACTGGCTGATATCCAGTCAAGAAAATAAAATTTAATGTTACAACTGTGTAAGACAGCTGTGAAATCACAAAACTGGAAATTATGTGAGGGGACAGGTTGTTGATTTAGCACATAGAGAACACCAGGAAATGTCAAAACCAATGGTACAAAATTGAGTGTTTGATGTCAAACAATTGCAATGTCAAATCTTTGTGATCATCTCATAAAGTCTGAGCTATTTCTAGGAGAATGGATTAAAGTTGTGAGGTTCAGTCCATATATTACACAGATAAGGGGTTTGTTTTATGAAGAGAGATTGAGCAGTTTAGGTCTATACTGTCTAGAGTTTAGAAAATTGAGTAGAGATCTAATTGAGGTATGTAAGATGTTAAAGGGATTGACAAAGTAGAGTAGAAAGGATGTTTTTACATATGGGGAAATGAGAGGTCATAGTTGGAAGATAAGGAGTAGCAGATTTAAAACAGATGAGGAGAAATTGATTCTCTCAAAGGGATATAAATTTGTGGGACTCAGTACCCCACCGTACAGTGGAATCTGGGACACTGAATACATTTAGACAGACAGATTAGCAATGGGGTTAGATTAGATTACTTACAGTGTGGAAATAGGCCCTTCGGCCCAACAAGTCCACACTGACCAGCCAAAATGCAACCCACCCAGACCCATTCCCCTACACCTAACACTACGTGCAATTTAGCATGGCGAATTCACCTCACCTGCACATTCTTTTTGGACTGTGGAAGGAAACCAGAGCACATGGGAGAATGTGCAAACTCCACACAGTCAATCACTTGAGGCAGGAATTGAACCCGGGTCTCTGGAGCTGTGAGGCAACAGTGCTAACCACTGAGCCACCATGCTCTTATGGAGATCAGACAGGAAAGTGATGTTGAGGCGAAGATGAGATCAACCATGATTGTATTAAATTATAGAGCAGGCTCAAAGGGCCGAATTGTCAATTTCTGCTCCTAGTTCTTATGTTCTTATGAAGTTGGAATTGAATCTGCAGATTTGCCCACTAGTGAAGACCTGCCAGTTGTCACAAATGACTAGAGCAAATGTGGTGGAAATAGTTATGTCTGTTTCAATGAAAGCAGTAAACATGTAGCTCCACCATATTTCTAACTTGCTTGAATCCTTCATAAAGTGAGAGGTGTCAGTGGATCCCCGTTCAGCAATGCTACGTTCAGTAAATGGGCAAACAGCCTGGGCTGGACTCATTAAAATATTAAACTCCCTTGCTGACCAACTAAGGTCAAGAGATTTATGGGTACCTTGAAAACAAACATGCTTACAGCTATAGCTAAGAGCAAATTATGAAGGCAAGAGCACGATCACTTTGTCCACAATTACAATATAACATTTCATTTGATTTCTGGAAAGCCTCTATCTTTGTATATCATATGTATATCTTTGCACATATCTTTGTATATCATATGTATATGTATCTTCCTGAGCTACTCTGTGGAGCAAATGATCAGCATTTTAGGTGAAGGAGATGCATGCAAACGTTAGTGTTATAACCTGTAACCATATTTCAATCTCTTCCTCATTAGAATTCCAAACTTTATTCTATTCATAAGTTGAAATTTCCTCTATTTAATAGAATGTAGATTTTTCTCTGAGATAATTTTGTCTAACTTTGTTCAGGTCAAGATGCTTTTAACATTGATGCAGTTCCAACTTTTCATTGTGGTGAATAAGAATGTTTGTGTTTTGTTTGTGCAGGATCAAAATTGAACTTATCTTGCACAGCGTATACGGGATATTGTGATCCTTCCATAACATTAATTTATTGGCTAATAAATAATACGTTTATTGAAGACTATTTCAGTGACTATCAAGTTGAATATAGGTATGCAGTTGTTATTTTATCAGGATTTACATGAGTGTATAATTTTCATGAAAACATACTAACAACAACTTGTTTCGTTTGGCTAATGCATGTACTTTTTATTTCTAGTCAGAAGAACAAAGACCAAGGCAACTATCATATCTCAAACATAGTTCTTCCTAATTTCAAGGAAGAGTATTATAATGAAGCACTTACATGTGTTGCCAGAAATGGTTTGGGGTATCAAATAGCAACAGTTCAATTTAGAAAATCAGGTAAGTAATTCGTTATAACGTTATAGAAATGGCAATTGTCTTCGGTCTTTGGGATCTTTCTGTTCCTGATACAGGACTTCTGGTAACTTGCATGTATGATTGTTTTATTTATGAACTTGCCTTGCTTTTTTACTAATCAATATTGAAGATTGATTTATAGTTGGCAACCATGATACAATAGTCAGATTTGTCTGTCAGCTACCCTAACTGTAAAATTATTTGTGATTATCACTTTTTTTGATAATGTTAGACTAGTGCAAGTGAGTTATTCAGTGAACATTTTAGAAGAAAAAGGCCTTAACAACTGTGGGATATAAACTGATTGTGTGTGTTTATCTGATGCCACTGAAAGGGACATGTAACATGCTTCAAAGGTCACCAAGTCACTTAATATCTTCATTCCTCTGGATTGCTTATTGCCACAATTAGTGTTTGTATTTTAAATGTCTTGGCTCCTCTTACTGGAACTCCTGCCCTCAATCATTATATCATCTTTAAAATCTTCCATAAAATCCACCACTTTGATTAAATGTTTATTTGGACCTCCGGATTGCTCTGGCACAGTGTCTGTTACTTCTTTATCCTGATGCTTCCATGACATGCCCTAGATTGTTAAAGGCATAATTTAAATGCATTTCTGCCTAACCCTGTTGTACCCTGAAATTCTGTTTTCATTATCAGCATTCAAATCACTGCTTACGTCTTGAAGCATATTGAGTTAATCTGATATGTACTTGCTAAATACCTTTTAACTGGGCTGTTATCCCTTTAATAAACTGTCAAAGCAACACTTATGTAAAATTGCATGAATGAATGAAACTCACACCGGCAAATAGTAAATAAATCTCACAACACAGCTGAGGTAATTAGTTTAATGTCCTTTATTCTTTTATTAGGTACAGGTACAATTTATAACTTATTTTACAGCATATAGGTCTAGCCAACATTTACTAACTTAAACACCTCTTAATTATGAAAGCAGACTGGATTGGCACCCTTAATCTCATTATAGGTAACAGCCAGCACTTAGCACATGTTTTAACTCCTCTCCTGTCTCCCAGGACAGAAGCCCTTCAAACCTTTTTATACTATAGATAAAAATGTAACACCATAGTAATGGAATTTTAATAAGAACTGTGTACTGTATAAAGAGGTGCTTGTAAGAATTGTATTTTGGGATTCTGTTGCTGCCTCGAACTTGTCCTGTGATTGCTGAATAAAAGAGGCTATTTTCGCCACTGACCAATTTTCAACACGATCCCACACAGGGTAGTGAAGATGATGTTTGGTACACTTGCCTTTATTGGTCAGTGCATTGAGTATAGGAATTGTGATGTCATGTTGCATCTACACAGGAAATTAGTTAGGCCGCTTTTGGAATACTGTTTTTAATTCTGGTCTCCCTGCTCTAGGAAAGATATTGTTAAACTTGAAAGGGTGCAGAAAAGATTTATAAGGATGTTGCTGGGGTTGGAGAGTTTGAACTAAAGGGAGAGGCTGAATAGGTTGGAGCTATTTTTCCTGGAACGTTGGAGGCTGAGAGGTGACCTTTAGAGTTTATAAAATCCTGAGTCTTAGATAGGGTAAATAGCCAAGGTCTTTTTCTCAGGGTATGGGAGACCAAAATCAGAGAGCACAGATTTAATGTAAGAGGGGAAAGACTTAAAAGGGACCTAAGGGGCAACTTTGTCATGCAAAGGATTGTGGGTGTATAGAATGAGCTGCCAGAGGAAGTGGTGGAGGCTGGTACAATTCCAACATTGAAAAGACATCTGAATGGGTTCATGAAAATGAAAGGTTAAGAGGGATATGGGCCAAATGCTGGCAAATGGGACTAGATTAATTTAGGATTTCTGTTCAGCATGGACAAGTTGAACCAAAAGGCCTGTTTCCATGCTGTACATCTTTGTGACTAATGTTTGTCCATTTCTGCCTTTAAAATATTCAAAGACTGTGCTTTCACTGCCATTTCAGGAAGAGGGCTTCAAAGACTCATGACCCTCTGGGCAAAACAAAATTGCCTCATCTCTAGTTTAAATGGGTGCCTCCTTATTTTTAACATAGACCTCTAGTTCTAGGTTTCTCCCATCATAAGAGGAAACATTCTCCTCACATGTACCCTGCCGAAAATCTTTTACTCTTCGAAACTCCAGCAGGAGAAGCCTAGCCTCTTCAACCTTCCTTGATTAAACAACTCCGTCAATCTTGGCATTAGTCTGGTAAACCTTCCCTGAACTACTTCCCATATGTTCACATCCTTCCTTTAATAGGTTGACCAATACTGTACCTACTACTGCAGCTGCAGTACCCTGTATAATTGAAACATTATCTACTATTTTTATACTTAATTTTCCTTGTAATAATATACCAATCCTGTATATCTTAGTGAAAATTCTGTTTTAGTCATGACTGGAAATAAAACAGCTTTGCAATATCTATTTCTGATGGATTAAAAAGCATTGAATAAATCTTAAAATGTCACAGCAAAGATATAAGTTTGTTGGCCTATTAAATTGGCACCATTGTTGTTTTTCTCTGCACTTTGCATGATGATAGGGTGAAATTAATGTCCAGTTTTGTTTTTGTAATAATACTCCTAGAATGGTGCAAATGCATATCCTTATTAGGAATTTCTAAATAAAAGTATGTTTTATGTATGTTCAGTTCCAGATTTCACAAAGGAGATAGTAGTTGTATTTGGCATTTTTGCCTGTGTTTTATTCATCAGTGGATGCATTTACAAGTTTTTCAAGATTACTATTGTGCTCTGGTACCGTGATACCTTTCCTGCAAAATACTCTCAAAATGGTAAGTGCACATTCAAATTAATTAAAGTGTAGAGAAAATTGAATTAAACATTTTCCAAATGAATTGTTACATTCTGTAAATTATACTAATGCTTTGTTCTTTTGTAGATGGTAAGAGTTACGATGCTTATATCATCTATCCACAAAGCTCGTGTTCATCATACTGTACCAATATCCTTGTCTTTGTCATGGATTTACTTCCTCAAGTTTTGGAATGCCAGTGTGGATATAAATTGTTTATACCTGGAAGAGATGATCTACCTGGAGAAGGTGAGAGTGTTGAAGTGTGACTCATAAGGCTCAGTGGTCCTCCATTCTCACATTTGCAAAGAAAGTAAATATATAGGACTGTTTCAGCCAATCCCAGTCACTCCGAATGAGATAAAAAAAATGGCTGGCACTGGTTGCAGCAAAGGTCATAGGTTCTGACACCATTCCAGCAATAGTATTGAAACAAACTTGCAGACTGCTGGAGAAATTCAGCAGGACCTCTGTAGAGAGAAAAAAAGAGTTAATGTTTTGAGTCTAATATGATTTCTTCAGAACTATATGGTACTAAAGATTTCTGTTCCAGAACCAGCCATGCCACTAGCCAAGCTGTTTCATTTCAGCCATAACATTGACACCGTCCAGCAATAGTGGAAATTGTCCAGTTATGTTCTGGCCACAAGAACACCAACTTAGCCAATTTAATACCCTATGAGTCTACTCTTGAACATCTTCAAAATGATGGAAAGGGGTAGTCAACGACACTATCAAGAAACAAAGGAACTCCCTGCTCCTTGACACTCAACTTCTGTTTGGCCAAGATCATTCAGCTCCTAATCTCATTGTAACTTTGGTCCAAACATTGACAGCAGAGCTTAACTCCAGAGTGGAGTGAGAGTCAGTCAGAGCCATTTCCATTAACATAACATTTAACCAAGTATGTCTTCAAGTGTCCTAGTCAAACTGAATTCAATAGAAATTGGGGGAAATTCCCCACTATTTAGAGTCATGCCAAACACAAAAGATGACTTTGGTTTTTGGATTTCAGTCATCACAGTCCCAGGGTATTACTGCAGGCAATGCTTGGGTTAGTGTCCTAGGCCTAACCATCTTCAGCAGCTTTGTCAATAACCTCACTTCCATCAAGAGGTCAGAATTTTGCATGGTCACTAATGATTGTTCAGTGCCATTTGTATTTGCTTAGAAATGGAAGCATTCAATATTCATATACAGCAAGATCTGGACAACATAAGCATAAATATTATTTGTCACTGAAGTGTTAATCAATAACCATCTCCACTAAGAGAACATCCAACCATCTCCCTTTGATATTCAATGACAATCACTGAATGCTTTCACTATCAATACACTGAGAATTATCAATGACTCATAACTGACCTGGACAAGTAATATAAACACTGTGACAACAAGGGTATGTCAGAGGCTGGGATCCCGGTGACAAGTGACACTTCAAACCTGTCTCATCCATGAGACACATGTTCAGCCACACAGTATCCAGACTTAGAGCTAAGTTGCTCTTCCCTTATTACTGCTGAGTCAAAATCGTTCACTTCCTTCGGTCAAAGTACCTGCAACAGGTGGAAGGCAGCAGCAATGTAGGTTGAGCTGCAATTACTTTGATGAACCAATACCAGACACATGTTTAGGGGGTAAAAAAGAAACAATATTGTTAACATTAGCTGTACTTCTATTCTGGGGATGACCAGTCATAGAGATGTAAAGCATGGAAATTGACCCTTCGGTCCAACCTGTCCACGCCGACCAGATATCCCACCTGCTAGCACCCGGCCCATATCCCTCCAAACCCTTCCTATTCATATACCCATCCAAATGCCTCTTAAATGTTGCAATTGTACCAGTCTCCACCCTATGGCAGCTCATTCCATACATATACCACCCTCTGTGTGAAAAGGTTACCCCTTAGGTCTCTTTTATATCTTTCCCCTCTCACCCGAAACCTATGCCCTCTAATTCTGGACTCCCCGACCTCAGGGAAAAGACTTTGTCTATTTACCCTATCCATGCCCCTCATAATTTTGTAAACCTCTATAAGGTCACCCCTCAGCCTCCGACACTCCAGGGAAAACAGCCCCAGCCTGTTCAGCCTCTCCCTGTAGCTCAAATCCTCCAACCCTGGCAACATCCTTGTGCATCTTTTCTGAACCTTTTCAAGTTTCACAACATCTTTCCGATAGGAAGGAGACCAGAATTGCACGCAGTATTCCAACAGTGGCCTAACCAATGTCCTGTACAGCCGCAACATGACCTCCCAGCTCCTGTACTCAATACTCTGACCAATAAAAGAAAGCATACCAAACGCCCTCTACACTATCCTATCTACCTGCAACTCCACTTTCAAGGAGCTATGAACCTGCACTCCAAGGTCTCTTTGTTCAGCAACACTCCCTAAGACCTTACCATGAAGTGTATAAGTCCTGTTAAGATTTGTTTTCCCAAGATGCAACACCTCACACTTATCTGAATTAAACTCCATCTGCCACTTCTCAGCCCATTGGCCCATCTGGTCCAGATCCTGTTGTAATCTGAGGTAACCCTCTTTGCTGTCCACTATACCTCCAATTTTGGTGTCATCTGCAAACTTACTGACTGTATCTCTTATGCTCGCATCCAAATCATTTATGTAAATGACAAAAAGTAGAGGGCCCAGCACTGATCCTTGTGGCACTCCACTGGTCACAGGCCTCCAGTCTGAAAAACAACCCTCCACTACCCCCTCTGTCTTCTACCTTTGAGCCAGTTCTGTATCCAAATGGCTAGTTCTCCCTGTATTCCATGAGATCTAACCTTGCTAATCAGTCTCCCATGGGGAACCTTGTTGAACGCCTTACTGAAGTCCATATAGATGACATCTACTGCTCTGCCCTCCTCAATCTTCTTTGTTACTTCTTCAAAACATTCAATCAAGTTTGTGAGACATGATTTCCCACGCACAAAGCAATGTTGACTATCACTAATCAGTCCTTGTCTTTCCAAATACATGTATATCCTGTCCCTCAGGATTCCCTTCAACAACTTGCCCACCACCGAGGTCAGGCTTACCGGTTTATAGTTCCCTGGCTTGTCTTTACCGCCCTTCTTAAACAGTGGCACCACGTTTGCCAACTTCCGGTCTTCCTGCACCTCATCTGTGACTATCGATGATACAAATATCTCAGCAAGAGGCCCAGCAATCACTTCTCTAGCTTCCCACAGAGTTCTCGGGTACACCTGATCAGGTCCTGGGGATTTATCCATCTTTAACCGTTTCAAGACACCCAGCACTTCCTCCTCTGTAATCTGGACATTTTGCAAGATGTCACCATCTATTTCCATACAGTCTATATCTTCCATATCCTTTTCCACAGTAAATACTGATGCAAAATATTCATTTAGTATCTCTCCTATTTTCTGTGGCTCCACACAAAAACCGTCTTTGAGGGGCCCTATTCTCCCCTAGTTACCCTTTTGTCCTTAATTTATTTGTAAAATCCCTATGGATTCTCCTTCATTCTATTTGCCAAAGCTATTTCATGTCCCCGTTTTGCCCTCCTGATTTTCCTCTTAAGTATACTCCTACTTCCTTTATACTCTTCTAAGGATTCACTCGATCTATCCTGTCTATACCTGACATATGCTTCCTTCTTTTTCTTAACCAAACCCTCTATTTCTTTAGTCATCCAGCATTCGCGATACCTACCAGCCTTCCCTTTTACCCTGACAGGAATATACTTTCTCTGGATTCTTGTTATCTCATTTCTGAAGGCTTCTCATTTTCCAGCCGTCCCTTTACCTGTGAACATCTGCCCCCAATCAGCTTTCGAAAGTTCTTGCCTAATACCGTCAAAATTGGCCTTTCTCCAATTTAGAACTTCAACTTTTAGATCTGGTCTATCCTTTTCTATCATTATTTTAAAATGAATAGAATTATGGTCGCTGGCCCCAGAGTGCTCCCCCACTGACACCTCAGTCACCTGCCCTGCCTTATTTCCCAAGAGTAGGTCAAGTTTTACACCTTCTCTAGTAGGTACATCCACATACTGAATCAGAAAACTCTCTTGTACACACTTAACAAATTCCTCTCCATCTAAACCTTTAACACTATGACAGTCCCAGTTGATGTTTGGAAAGTTAAAATCCCCTACCATAACTACACTATTATTCTGACAGATAACTGAGATCACCTTACAAGTTTGTTTCTCAATTTCCCTCTGACTATTGGGGGGTCTATAATACAATCGCAATAAGGTGATCACCCCTTTCTTATTTCTCAGTTCCACCCAAATAACTTCCCTGGATGTATTTCCGGGAATATCCTCCCTCAGCACAGCTGTAATGCTATCAAAAATGCCACTCCCCCTCCTCTCGCCTCCCTTTCTATCCTTCCTGTAACATTTGTATCCTGGAACATTAAGCTGCCAGTTGTGCCCATCCCTGAGCCATGTTTCTGTAATTGCTTTGATATCCCAGTCCCATGTTCCTAACCATGCCCTGAGTTCATCTGCCTTACCTGTTAGGCCCCTTGCATTGAAATAAATGCAGTTTAATTTATTAGTCCTACCTTGTCCCTACCTGCCCTGACTGTTTGACTCACGTCTGTTCTCAGCTGTACCCATCTCAGATTGATCTCTTTCCTCACTATCTCCCTGGGTCCCCCCCACCCCCCATCTTACGAGTTTAAATCCTCCCAAACAGTCCCAAGCAAATTTCCCTGCCAGTATATTAGTCCCCTTCCAATTTAGGTGCATTCCGTCCTTGTACAGGTCACTTCTACCCTAAAAGAGATTCCAGTGATCCAAAAATGTGAATCCTTCTCCCATACACCAGCTCCTAACCTTCCAACTCTGCACCACCCTCTTGAAAGGTCCTACCTGTCAGTCTTCCTTCCCACCTATCTGCTCCACTCTCCTCTCCGACCTATCACCTTCACCCCCACCTTCACCTACCTATCACATTCCCAGCTACCTTGACCCAGCCCCACCCCTTTCCCATTTATCTCCCAGCCGTCTTGGCTCACAAACCTCATTCCTGTTGAAGGGCTTATGCCTGAAATGTTGATTCTCCTGCTCTTCGGATGCTGCCTGACTGGCTGTGCTTTTCCAGCACCACACTCTTCGACTCTGATTTCCAGCATCTGCAGGGCTAACTTTCTTTTAGATGAAAATAAAAAATGAGAGAGCATTTTTTAAGGTTATGTCAGAGGCTGGGATTTCAGTGACAAGTAACTCACCTGTTGACACTTCAAACCTGTCTCATCCATGAGACACACGCTCACCCATACAATATCCAGACTTAGAACTAAGTTGCTCTGTTGAGTATGGGCATTGCCAATAAGGTGGGTAATTAATCATCAATCAATGGCCTTGTGAAGCGTGATGTGGACTTTGCATTTTTACTTGCTATGATCTGTTTGGTTTAGGCTGGCCTGAACAGCTGTTTGGTAAGGAACTTCAGGAATTTGAACTGGTGAACACAGAAGAATGGGGCTACACTTGCATGTCAGGATAATGTGTAATTTCAGAGGTGGGCTTGGAGGTGATTGGGCTTGCAAGCACCAGCTACCCAAGTGCTTCTAAGTCATAATAAATTCAGGTTTGGAAGGTACCACCAAAGAAATTAATGTTGCGATATTGTGATGAAGCTTGTAGCACTGCTCCTGCCATGCACCTAATGGAAAAGGAACAAATGTAGAAGGTAGTAGATGGCACGCTTATCAGAGAGGTTGCTTCTTCTTAGATGGTATTGGATATTTTATGTGTTGTTGGATTGGCAGTCATTCAGGCCAATGGAGTGTATTCCATGACTTGTATCTTGCAGGGCGCAGACTGACTTTGGTAAGGCGGAATGTGATTCACTCACTGCAGAATAACCAGTATCTGACCTCTTGTAGCCATAGTATTTATAAGGATGAGATTTTAAATTTGGCTATGCAATAGAATGTGAAGGGGAATGGAGCAAGGAAAGATCAATGGATTTCTTTCTATAGTCTGGTGACTGCCTATATTTTATCTGCAATGCAGTGGTGTCTGTTTAGCCCTTGCAATTAATGTCTCCCCAACCTATGCAGTCTGATCACCATTATTGTGGGAGGCAAAAAGCCAAGTGTATCATTGGCATCCCAGAATGCAATTTTTCAGCTGTATTGATTTGTTCATCTTATGTTTTCTCCATTTTTTTGTTCTTTTTAGATTATGTTGAAAAAGTAAAATCAAACATCAAAGACAGTAGAAGACTGATTATTTTGATGGCAAAATCTGTTGATAAACAACTGTGCACCATGTTTGAACAGCAAGTTGGATTGCATGATGCATTGATATCTAATCAAATAGAAGTGATTCTGATTGAGTTGGATTATCACGATAATTACAGTGACCTTCCAGAATCACTTAGACACATTATACAAAAGAAAGGAACTATTAAGTGGACAAGCAGTGAATGGAAAAAAGAATCGCCATCATTAAGCTCAAAATTCTGGAAACAAGTGCGATACAAAATGCCACTAAGGTCTTCGCGATCTTGTTGTAAAACTGAGTATTACCATACATTAGAAATGCATTAAATAGCATTTCATCTTTCAAGAAATTGCAGATATTTGGGTATCGTACATTGGGTAATAGTGTAAACTGCAGCAGTGGGTGTTTTTGAACACTGGACGAATTTCTTCAGGTCCTTTCCCATTGTAACTTTGAAAGCTCATGGAAATCTGTTTGCAGTCTTAATAGCCTCAAGGTAACCAACCCCATTAACCTGTTAAGAAAGCCAAAGTCTGTCTTTTAATTATTTGCAATGCAGATTTAAAAGTGGTTTATTTTAAACAGGTGCTTCCTTATGCTAGTTTACAACTGTGTAACACATACAGGATTATCCACAAATGATTTGTAAACACATATAAACATAAAATAATACAATTTTGTAAGCTAATGCATTCCAAAAATAGATTTATAAAAACATAATACAATGTTGAATTTATTTTAAATGAAGTTTTGTTTGTTCTGCACAATTATTTATAATATGAAGAACTTCAGGACCATAAAATGTAATAGCAGAAGTAGACAATTCAGGCTGTTGAGTCTGCTCTGCCATTCAATGAGATCATGGCTGT
Organism: Chiloscyllium punctatum; assembly: GCF_047496795.1. Classification (NCBI taxonomy): domain Eukaryota; kingdom Metazoa; phylum Chordata; class Chondrichthyes; order Orectolobiformes; family Hemiscylliidae; genus Chiloscyllium; species Chiloscyllium punctatum. Next base: position 58,523,135 of record NC_092747.1, on the reverse strand, counting down.
TTTGATAGTCCTCAAATCCACTCACGTATCTTTTCCCTGTAACCCTAGATACCCTTGCTGATTAAATAGCTTTCAATCTCAGCCTTGAATATACTTAATGACCCTGCCTTGGCAGTTGTCAATGGTAAGGAATTTCACAATTTCACTACACTCCAGGAGAAGAAATTCCTTCTCTGTTATAACTGGCAACCCCTAACTTTGAGATTATGTTATCTGGTCTTAAATTTTCTGACAAGGAGAAACAACCTCTCAGTATCTACCTTGTCAACCTCATGAGAATCTTATGTTTCAATCAGGTCACCTCTCATTCTTCTAAACTTCAGTGAGTATAGCACCAACTGACTCACCCTCTCAGAAAGCAATCTCTCCATACCTGGGACTCCATAACTGAGTGAACTTTCTCTGCATTACCTCCAATGCCAGTAAAGCTTTCCTCAGAAAAGGAGTGCAGAACTGCACACAATATTCTAAGTGTGGTCTGACAAGTGCCTTGTACAGTTTTAACAAAATATCCCTACTTTTATACTCCATTCCCTTTTGAATAAAGTTAACATTCCCTGCTGAACCTGTATGCTAGCTTTTTATGATTTATGCATGAAGTCTCCTAAATCATGCTGTGCTGCAGTCTTTCTCCATTTAGCTAATATTAACTTCCTCCATTCTTCCTGCCAAAGTGCAAAACCTTACATGTTGTGACATTATATTCCATCTGCCAAGTTTTTGCTACTCATTCAACTGAGTATATCCCTGGGCAGATGCTGTAATTTTAAAAAGTTGCCTACCTACCTCTTATTGTCATCTGCAAATTTAAATACAGTGCATTCATTTTCCTCATACAAGTTATTTAACATACACAGTAAATAATTGCGACTTCAGCAATGATTATTGTGGCACTCCACTAGTTACAGGTTGGCACCCTCAAAATGCCCCCCCCACCCCCCCCCCCCAATCCCAACACTACTTCTATTAGTTAGCCAATCCTCTATTTGTGCCAGTATTTTATGTGAAACAACATGGGTTCTTCTTAAGTAGCATAATGTGTGGTAACTTTTCAAATGTCTTCTGGAAATCAAAACATATTACAACTACTGGTTCTATCATCTATCTTGCTTATTACCTCTTTGAAAATTCCAGAAAATTTGTCAGATATAATTCCTCCTTTGTGAAGCCACACTGACTGTGCTTGATTAACTCATGCATTTTTAAATGCTGTACTGTTACATCATTTATAATAGACCCTAACATTGTCCCAACAACAGGCCTGCTTTTTAACTAAGGCTGTTATGAATTCTTGGAAGATTGCTACCACACATCCACTGTCTCTATAGCTACTTTAATATCCTAGAATGCATCTCATCAGGTCCAGAGGACTTATTGGCTTTCAGTCCTGTTAGCTTCTCTAGTACTTTTTTGCCACGGTGCGTTATTGTATTTATATCATCTCCCCCTTTTCCCTTGATTATTTTATGTTTTTGAGACATTATTATGGAATTAAAATCCTACCCAAATCCTAAAAATGCTCAGCTTAACTGTTAAAAGTTAACTATGCCAAAGCACAAAGTAGTGACAATTTATGTGAAATAAGATGATGACTTATGGATTAAGAAAAGTTTCCTGGAGATTTAGTTGTTTTGATGATTACTCTGCTTTTATTTGAATGGATCCCTATTTAGTATAAATCCAAAGTAAACGTGCTTAATAAAAATGTTTTTAAAATGTATCAAAGCCTTGAAAGTGAATCTGGATGATGTAATGGGATGAAACTGTTGTTAATAACTGTACATCATGTCTTCTAGATACCTCTGCACGTCTTATTTTGTGGCTCCTTTTATTAATTTTTTACTAAATTGTTCTAGCATAAATAGGAACTAGAATAAGCAGAGTCCTATGTGCCATCCTTCTGATACGCTTCTGTTTGTCTCTTAGGAATTATGTCAGGAACATTACATGATGTTTCACTGACTTCTGAATTCAGTGGAAGTACAGTGCTGAAGTGGTATCTAAACAAGATCATTACTCATGTGTGGTTGTAGTTTCCAGATATAGAGCATGGTGTACACATTGAAAGGAGATAAACTGACTGTTGTAGAGGTTAGAAAGTTGTCCGTCTGATGAATAAAAGAGGTATTGAAGAAACTCAGCAAGTCTGCCAACATCTGTGATAAAAGAAATTGAATTAATCTTTTGAATCCAATATGACTCATCTTTTGATCTTGAGATCCTGACTTTGAGTTGTAGTATGTATATGAATTTCTTTTTAGATCTCTGCCTATTTCACCATTGTCATAGCATATTTAAGGGATGGTCCCAGTAGTTGACTCTGACTAGGCAGCTGAAATGTCTAGTGGTATTCCAAGGTTCAGTCATACTGATGTGACACTAGGATGTAATTGGCAGGCTATGCACAGAATTTTAGCTCAGCAACTTTACTATTCATTACATGATAACAATTTGAAACTAGTAATGTGCAGTTTGGTAGGTTTGTTCAGTTTTTAGCTGTTAGAGTGTAGAAGGTAAAAATAATATCACCAAAGTTCCAGAAGACCATAGAGCTCCCCTCTCATTAGAGGGGATGATTTAACCTGGTGATGGTTTAACCTAAGGGTCACTACATTGCATTCTTGGTGAAGGGCTTATGCTTGAAACATTAATTCTCCTGCTCCTTGGATGCTGCATGACTGGCTGTGCTTTTCCAGCACCACACTTTGTGACTCTGATCTCCAGCATCTGCAGTCCTCACTTTCTCCTACATCTCATGTGATGAGCAAGATTGAGAAGGTGGAATCTTCATGGTGACCTCAGCCAGTGTGAGAAATGAATCTGTGTTGATGGCATCACTCTGCATCACAAACCAGTCATCTAATCAACTGAGGTAACCCCCCACCTCCCCAAACACACACACACACACACAAACTGTCATTGGCTGAGCAATGGTTTGTAGTGCAGAGCAATTCCTGCATCAGCTGAGGTTATCATGAAGGTCCCACCTTCTTAACCCTGCCCCTTGTCTGAGGTGTGATGACCCTCCGGTTAAACTACCACCAGTTTGTCTCTCTAATGAGAGAGCAATCCTCTGGGTTTATGGCAGCTTTATAATGTGGAATTGCATTCTTGATTACAATACTTGGTGTTTATAATACAAATTAACTACTGTATATGTAGTACTTCAAATAAAACAGTTCTATAGCAGTTCTTCATTTTTCAACTGGAGATATTTTCCATTTACCATCTAATTTAACAGTACCAGTCCATAATGCAAACCCATCCATTGACTCCATCTATGCTTCCTGGTACATTGGGAAAGCAACAAACCTAATCAAAGATCCCTTCCACTCCAGTTATACTCTCTTCCAGTTATACTGTATCTTCCACAGAAGATATAAAAGTTTGTGTACAAGTGCAAACCGATTTAAGAACCGCTTCTTCCCCACTGTTATCAGACTTTTGATTGGATGTCTTTAGTATTCATGTTGATCTCTGCACCTTCTCAGTAGCTGTAACATTGTATCTAGTCTCTGTTCTGTTACCCTGATGCACTTATATAGTATGATCTGCCTGTAAAGCATGTAAGACAGCATTTTCACTGTACCTTGGTACATGTGACAGTAATAAAACAAAATCATTTTTACTTATGCCCTCCTAAGTTAATTTGTTATGAAGATAGTATTCATTTGGTGTACATAGTCAATCAGTCAGACTCTCTGATATCACATGCATATTGTCTATTCATACCAAATATATACTCTAAGTAAAAGACTTCAGAATGCAGATTTATTTCTTTGTAGTGTTGTATTATCCACATTGATATAGTTTATGAATAGTTCAATACAGCTGTTTGTAGACTCCTTTTATTCAATACATTTTGCACATTGACTGACACATCTGCATTGGAAACATGGCAACAGTAAAATTTATTAGTATATACCTTAACAAACCTGCTAATGGTACTGGTGAGCTTGTAAAAATAAATATATTGATCAGGGTGAAGTGGGGCAGATGTGCCAAACTACAAATTCAGAATGTAAGGGTTAAAGGATAGCAATAGTATGTTTGGGTTAATAAACTGACTATTTGTTAGCTAGAGTAAACATGAAAGCTCACATTTTCAAGGCTGTAGTTAGAATGAGCATTGGTAGAAGCAATGTTGGGGGAATATTGCAACATTTCTGCTAGAAATCGCAGTGCTCAGCAATTAAAGGCATATGATCTGATATGTGCACGTATGTGATCTGGGACATGTTGGGGAGTGTGTCTACCAAAAATAAATTGTGTAAGACAGAAGAAAACAGGAACAGAATTAGGTCATTTGCCCCTTGAGCCTGTTCCATCATTCAGTAGGTTCATCGCTGCTCGCATTCACTTTCCTGCCCTTTTCCTTTGATTCCCCTATTGATTAGGAATCTATCTCCTCCTTAGATATACATGAGGACTCTGCCCCCACAGCTCTCTGTGGCAAGGAGCTCCAAAGATTCTCAAACCTCTTGAAAGATGAAGTTCATTAAATTGACACCCCTCTATTCTGAGACTATGCCTTCTGGTCCTACACTCTCCTAAGAGGAGAAATGTTTCAGCATTTGCCCAATCAAGCCCCTTAAGAATCCTACCTGATTACCTCTCATTTTTCTAAGTTCCAGTGAAGAAAGTCCCAACCCGTATACCTCTCCATACCAGATATCATCCTAGTTAACTTTCTCCAAAGTGCCACCAATGAAATTATATCTTTCCTTAAACAAAGGGACCAAAATTAGTCTCAGTTCTCCAGACATGGTCTCACCAGGACCTTGAACATTACAGTAAGACCTTCTGACTTTATAGCAGTATGATGCAAGAAATGTCTAGCCAAAATGGGCTAAGAAATTGTATAAAAACCTTACAAACTTGTTATTTGTGAAGAATGAAGATGGAGAGCTCAGCAGGGGCTGACTAGAATACACTTATGTAAACAGACTGTATTGAGTTTATACTTTAATATCCACTGTAAAAATTCACCGTCCGGTATCAATGTGCTATGTGCTGTACTAGTCACCATACTTACAGAAGAATGTTAATGCATTGGGAAAATGTGCAGAGAAGGTTTATGAACTAGTTACAGGAATGCATGGATTACCTTGTGAAGAAAGGCGAAGCAGGCTTGACCTGCATCCTCAGGAGTTTAGAAGAGTCCAGAGTGATTTAACTGATATATATAATCCAAGGGGACTTGACCTGGTGGGATATTCAAAGAAATATTGTCGTGGGAGAACCTAGAATTAGTGGCCACCATTTAAAAATAAGGGGGTATCCATTTAAAACAAGTGGGAAACTTTCTTTTTCTCCTGGGGGTTAAGATGCTTTGGAATTCTCTTTCTGAACATGTAGTGGATGCAGAACCTCTAAATAGTTTGTAAGACAGAGGTAGATAAATTCTAGATTACCAAAAGGCTGCAAGATTATTGTGAGTAAAATCAGATTACAATCCCCTACCCAAGGAAAAAAAGACCTTGGCTATTTACCCTATCCATGCCCCTCGTGATTTTATAAGCTTTTATCATTTAAGAAAGGTAGTGTTGGACATATAGATAAATAAGTTAGTTTTGCTAGGACAGGTAGATACTAATTGGAATTAATAGCTTGGAAACTTAACAATTGAGCTTGATTCAGATCTGATCCGATGTCCTTTTTATGCATTTCGAAAAGAGACTCATAATGCCCAAAAGCTGATTTTATTTGCTCTAGTCTTTTGTAATGATCATAGAGATGAACAGCATGGAAACAAGTCCTTCAGTCCAACCCGTCCACGCCGACCAAATATCCTAACCTAATATATTCCCATTTGCCAGCACTTGGCGCATAACCTTCTAAACCCTTCCCATTCATATACCCATCCGGATGCCTTTTAAATGCTGTATTGTACTAGCCTCTACCACTTACTCTGGCTGCTCATTCTATACAGACACCACACTCTTTGTGAAAAAGTTGCCCTTTAGGTTCCTTTTAATTTTTTCCCGCTCATCCTAAACCTATGCCCTCTAGTTCAGGACTCCCCCACTCCAGAGAAAAGACCTCATCCATTTATCCTATCCATGCCCCTCATGATTTCATAAACCTCTATAAAACCACCCCTCAGCCTCCCATGCTCCAGGGAAAATAGCCCCAGCTGATTCAGCCACTGTCTATAGCTCAAATCCTCCTACCCTGGAGGCATCCTTGTAAATCTTTTCTGAACCCTTTCAAGTCTCACAACATCCTTTTATAGGAGGGAGACCAGAATTGCACAGAATATTCGAAATGTGGCCTAATCAATGTCCTGTACAGCTGCAACATGACCTCCCAGCTCCTATTCTTGATGCTCTGACCAATCAAGGAAAGCATATCAAATGCTTTCTTCACTATCCTATCTACCTGAAACTCAACTTTCAAGGAACTATGAACCTGTGCTCTGAAGTTTCTTTGTTCAGCAATACTCCCTACCATTAAGTGTATAAGTCCTGTCGGATTTGCCTTTCCAAAATGCAGCACCTCACATGAATCTAAATTAAACTCCATTTGTCGTTCCTTGGACCATTGGCCCATCTGATCAAGATCCAGTTGTTCTCTGCGGTATCCTTCTTCAGCTCTAATTTTGGTGTCATGTGAAGTTTATCAAAAGGATTAAATTGTATAAATAGAATCAAGTATCTTTCTTGAAAAGTAACATACACAACCACTAAGTCTGTGAAAAAATGTAGTAATTCAGTCAGGAAAAAAAGTTATCTACTGAACATGTGATATAAGGATTAACATCATGGGGAATGTATTACTTAATTGTACTAAATTGAAAAACTCTCTCAGCCAAAGCTGCAAATGAACTAATGCAGTTGCCTTAAGCTGTCCCAGGAAGAGAAGAAAACAAATATGACAAAGTGATTCTTCATTCAAAATATATGACATGAGCATCACATTAGATTTAAATTAATCAATATTCACCATCATAATTAGTGAACAGCAAACGGAAAATGGATACTACATGTGAGTGAGAAGGCAGAGGTACAAAATAGACCTCTACTTGAAATGTGGAACACATGAAATAAAATGGTTTCCCTCCTGAGAAACTGTGTGCTGGGTGCTTGTCAGGACCTTCGGGTGTTATGTGTTCGCTGTTGTCCATGCCTAAATCATGGCCTCTGCAGCTGTCCTGACAAAAGATGGCATTTCAAACTTAGAATATTCTCACAGGAGTCAATAGGGTAGATACAGGAAAGGTGTTTGCCCAGGTAGTGTATTTAGAAAGTTTCATAGGAATATTTCATAGTTCTAAATATTTAGGGACATAAATAATTGTAGCTGGACTAAGCCATTTAGCCCCAGATGCCTGCTTCACTATTCCCATACTGTCCATATATCCCTCAACTCACTCACTTTACAGTGTACTGCTGCTGCCTGGCCAATTTGTGCACAGGCACTCATCTTGTGCCTTGGAGCCAGTATTTTGCATTTATAAAACAGAAGTTTTATGGCTAGTTCAGATCAGTTTCTGATCAATGGCATCCCCTGGGATATTGATAGTAGGAAACTTCAGTGATGATCGCACCATTGAATGTCAAAGTAGTAATTGGATTGTCTCTTGACCTGCGGAAAAGTGAGGCACATTCCTGCCACTGATTGAGAATGTCCAGGGATTCAGTGATAGAAATGTGTCATCTATGGGAGCATTTGTGACCCTGACAGTTGAGGGTTGTTTGGTGAAACACATGAAGTGTGTTTACTATGAGAATTGAAGGGAAGAAGTTCTTTGTTGGTTGGTGTCATACCTAGCACAAAGAGAGTGGTTATTGAAGGTCTGCTATATTAGCTCTAGGACCTCTCTGCAGGAGGTCCTCAGGGTAGTGTCTGAGGCCAACCACCTTCGGATGCTTCAACAATAACCTTCCCTCCATCATAAGGTCAGAAGGGGGACTTTCACTGATGATTGCACAATGTTCAATATCATTCGGGACTCCAAAGATACTGAAGCAGTCCATGTCTATGTGCAGTAAGATTTGAACAATATCAGAATGATGCTTGGCAAGCTACATTCTCAGAAAAAAAGCTTCCTTGTTGAAGGTAACATTCACACCATGCAAATAGCAAACAATAACTGTGACAAGACAGAATCCAACAATTGCCTCTTGAACATTCAATGGCATTACCAATACTGAATTCTCTCACCATCTACAACCTGGGGGACATGACTGATGTAAAACTAAACTGGACTAGCTATACAAATACTATGGTTACAAGAGCAGCTTAGAGATTGGGAATTCTATGGCAAGCAACTCATCTGTCTCCCCATTACCTAGCCACCATTGATAAGGCACAAGATAGAAATGCATTGGAATACTGCAGCACGTGTGTTGATGAGTGCAGTTCCAACAACAATCACAACAGATGACATCATTGATTGATGTCACCCCACTTGATTGCATTCCACCCATCGCACTCAACATTGATTCCCTTTCAGCATGGACACACAGTGGCAGCAATGTGTACCATCCATAAGATGCATTGTAACAACCCACTGAGGAAGTATTTGCTTCTTTGAACTATCATGGAATCTCAAAAGAAAAGGCAGTTGTAAAAGAAAAGTGTCTGTAATTGACAGACGTGAACTATTATAAACACTTGTTATTAAAGTGGATATTGCATCATTCAGTTTTAATTATTGACAGTAAACTGGGCTATATATAAGATTAGATTAGATTACTTACAGTGTGGAAACAGGCCCTTCAGCCCAACAAGTCCACACCGCCCCGCCGAAGCGTACCCACCCATACCCCTACATCTACATCGACCCCTTACCTAACACTACGGGCAATTTAGCATGGCCAATTCACCTGACCTGCACATCTTTGGACTGTGGGAGGAAACCGGAGCACCCGGAGGAAACCCACGCAGACACGGGGAGAACGTGCAAACTCCACACAGTCAGTCGCCTGAGGCGGGAATTGAACCCGGGTCTCCGGCGCTGTGAGGCAGCAGTGCAGAGAAAACTTACCACGAAGCAATGTCACAAAAATAGGTAATTCCCTTGCAGTAAGATCTGGACAGTGGAAAAGTGCATCTGTCTAGAGCTTCAGTTTCTCTAGAAATCAATCCTCTTTGCAACTAGAGTAATGTAAAAAAATTGCAAAACATTTGCTTAAAAAAAACTAATCTCATTATCTTGCTGTTGATCATACATCCAGCATATTGCTGATAATGCAGCTTTTAAATTTGAAATCTAAAGTCACAATCAGAATATCATTCTTTTAATCAGTATCAGATGTCTTTTTCTTCAGTGGCTTCATTTTAGATGTAGGTTACCTGGATATGACCTTAGATGGCCTTGAGGACAAAGCAGGCCACTTGATTAACACAGCATCCACCATCATAAATATTCACTCTCTCCATTCCTAATACATAGTTAGACCAATATGTACAATCTACAAGACGTACAGCACCAAGGCAGTGCCTTCCAAAACTTCTAGAAGGATAAGGACAGCAGACGCCTGGATGCACCAACACCTGAAAGTTCCTCTGCAAGCCATGTGTCACCCTGACTTGGAGCTATATCTGTTTCTTCATTGCCATGGATACAAAATTCTGAAACTCCTTTCTTTACAGTACTGTAGCATTACATAGACTACAATGGTTAAAAAGGGTTGCTCATCAACATTTTCTCAAGGGCAATTACAGACAAGCAATAAATGTTTAACCTAGTGATGCCGACATCCTGTCAATGAATTTTAAACATTTTTTTTGAGTATTCCAAGTATATTGAAAAATATATCTAATTGATATTGATGGAAGTAAACTACAACATTTTAATATAGAAACAACAAATTAATATGCAAGAAATGTGGGTGGTATTTGTGGAAATGCGTACGGAATATTTATTTTAATTGCAAAGATTTGAAAAAGGTTTTTTATAAATAGAAGACAGATTAGAATCAAATAAGTAAGCTGAAAAATACATACCTTTAGGCATCATTGTAAGGATGCAGGTCAGCTTTCTGGTAATGCAGCTCTGACCTTATTCCACAATATGTGAATACTGAGTTTTCAAAGGGGCCACTGCCTCTGCTTTCTCTCCACAGATTGATAGGTATAGGGCAGATGCCAGAGGTACTTTCTTTACACAGAGAGTAATACGGATATGGAGCACACTGTAACAGTAATAGACTCGCCAACTTTAAGGGCATTTAAATGGTCATTGGGTAAACATATGGATGAAAATGCAAGTGTTGGATAGATGGGCTTCAGATTGGTTCCACAGGGTGGCACATTATTGAGGTATGAAGGGCCTGTATTTTGCTAAAATGTTCTACGTTCTATAGATACTACCAGACCTTCTTGATTCTCCAGCTATTTCTGTTTTTGTTTTTGAATAGTGAAGGATTGGTGCGACCAATCAGCCTAACAGTTACCTCCCTTAATCCCATTAGTACATGTAAACTGATGACTTGAGTAAAGGTCACTATATAAAAGAGCAATAGCATCAGAATAGCAGTATTTATGAAGCAGATAATAATTGAGAAAGGCAGTATAAATCCTCATTTTAAATCATCCTGTTACAAGTTGTTTTGCTTTGAATTTCTGCCTTTTTGTGCTTGAGTACACATGACAATAAAACTTAATTCTGATTCTATTGACACAGGCTGCAACTCTGGTAACTCTTATGTTTTACATGTTTTCTTAAATGGTCACACCTGTTTGACCCTTTGCTCCTCCTGAAGCTGTTTCACTCATGTGGTCATTCTCAGTAATGTGAGGTTTCAACATCTAAAAGAAAGATAGAAGTTGTGTTGTCAGTGATTAATATTGATAATACATTCTTTGTAGTGAAAGTCAGTAGCATAAAGTGGAAAATCAAATCTTGATTTTTCTACAATGAAGCTTTCATGGTTTGAATTTGTAGCTTAGCTTCTCTATTTCCTTGAGGATAGTAAGATGAACCAGTATCTTAATTGAGATCATATTCACCTGTGAATTTTTAAACTATCCTTTTGTAAACTGTGAACTGTTATATGATAATGCAAAGTCAAGAATCCTAAGCGTTGAGCAGATTCTATTGAGTGATTTGCATCCTGTAAGACTTTCCTCACTGTTCTGATACTTTACCGTGCTCTTTTTTTGTATATCCAAGTATCAATAAAATCCATGTGGCATATTGCCCTGTTAAGTCCTACCAATATGCGGGAATTGTTATCTGAAAAGAATCTGCAATGGTTGCCTTTCTGAAAGATAAGGTGTATTAAAAATAGTTAACATCTTTGAATTTTCAGCTGGAAGAAAGTACCCAAGTCCATTATTAAGATGCAGCTTAGTGAATAGGGCACTCTTGGCTAGTTTTGCTAGATTTTCATCTGCTGAGGCCATTGGGTGAATCTAACCAGACCCACATTTGGTTGACTGAGCTAATTCACGGGTTTGAGATTCTTCTCAAATTGTAACCACATCTGAACACCATCTACTTGCCATTGTAACCTATAAAATTACTCCTTTCCTTATCTTCTTAAATTCTTCTTAACTTTGTTCAAGAGAAGGTGAGTCACTTTGCTCATCACGTATAAACAGATTGATTCCCCTGTAGGCTGATGTGATATTCTGTTTTCAATTTAGCTAAGTCTGACAACACTTTTTAAAATTGGCAATGTATTTGCAGTCTTATCAATTTCACAGTTTAATTTAGTTTTAAACATGTTCTGCTGCTTAGTAGATTAGAGGGAGTGACCGTTGAAGGGGTTTTTCCTGGATGGTTTTGCACTTCTTGAGTATTGTTGCAACTACACTCATCTGCACAAATGCAGAATATTCCACTACAATGCCTTATATTCTTGGTAGATAGGCTTTGATGATTCAGGAGTAGCTACTTGCCAAAGTGGTCCTAACCTCTGACTTGCACTTGTAGCCATTGTCTTTATATGGCCAATCCAGTTCAAATTCTGGTCAATGATAATCCCCTGGACTTGATCATGGAGGATTCAGCAATAGGAAAGCGTTGAATGTCAAAGGATAATGTTTTGGATTCTCTCCTTTTTGAGACAGTTGGGTTCTGGACTCAATCCTGATGTGATGTTCAGAGGATGAAATTAGGAAAGAGTGAGGACTGCAGATGCTGGACATCAGAGTCAAAATGTGTGGTGTCAAATGCTGCCTGACTGGCTGTGCTTTTCTAACGCCACGCTCGTTGACTGTGGCTGAAATGTTTGAGCTCCAACAACCACAACCATCTTCCTTTCTATTGGATACAAGTCCAAACAATGGAAACATTTACCTCGGATTCTGACTGACTTCAGTTTTGCTTGTGCTCTTTCATACTGCACTCTGTTAAATATTGACTTGATGTCAGCTACAGTCATACTCACTCCCCACTTGGATTTAGATCTTTTGTCCTTGCTTGAAACAAGTCTGTAATAAGGTAAGGAACTGAGTGGGCCTGGAAGAACCCAAAATAAGCATCAGTGAGTAGGTTACCATTGAGTAAGTGCCACTTGACTGCACTGTTGACGATACCTTCCATCATACTGTTAACACTACTGGGCAATTTTCCACATTGCCAAGTGGATGTCAACATTTTACCTTTACTGGAACTGCCTGGCTATGGGCATGGCAAGAGCACAAGTCTTTAGCACTATTGCTGAAATAGTATCAGGGCCCATAGCCTTTGGAGGGTTCAGTGCCTTCAGCTATTGATAGCTATTACAGAACAAATACTTACGGTCTGACATACCTGCTGAGAAGTGTGATGGGGGCAGGTTCAAATAAGGTATTCCATAAGACATCAGATAATACAGTAAGTATGAAACAATGTGCGGGGTTATGGGGAAAAGGTGGAAGATTGGCACTAAGTTCAAATGCTCAGAGAACCACTGCAGACACTAAGGGCTGAATGGAGATTCTGTGCTATCATGTTGAATCAATGAAAATGGTTGAAGACTGACATCTGTGATGCAGGGGATCTCAGGAGGAGGATAAAATGAATTGTCCACGCAGAACTTCTGGCTAATATTGCTTGCAAAAGCTTCTGCATGAGCTTTCCACTGATATGCTGGGAGCAATCTGAGATTGCAAATTTTGGTTGAATGCAATACTACAGCTGCTGATAGCTGACAGCACCTCATAGAATCCCAATAGTGTGGAAACAGGCCCTTCAGCCCAGCAGGTCCACACCAACCCAGCGAAGAGAATCCCACCCAAACCTGTTACTCTACTTTTACGCCAACTAATGTACCTAAGCTACACATCTCTGAACACTATGGTATAGGCAAATTAGCATGTCCAATTCACCTAACTTGCACATCTTTGGACTGCGGGAGGGAATTGGAGCACCCAGAGGAAACTCAGGGAGAATGTGCAAACTCCAAACAAAAATCACCCAAGGCTGGAATCAAACCCAGGTCCCTAGTGCTGTGAGGTAGCAGTGCTAACCACTGAGGCACCATGTTACCCCAGTCTTGATTTGCTCGATCTGTTCAACAGTTATCCCATTTAGCACAGTGGTGTTGCTACTCAATACAATAAAGAGTATCCTCAATGTGGTGGCGGAGCTTGGTCTCCACAACAACTGTGTGGTGCTTATTCCCACTGTTTATGTGAGCATATAGTTTGGTGAGGATGACATAGCTACATTTTTAGCGCCTGTGGATTCTGTCTTACTGATTTCTCTTTCCCGTTTCCTGAGTTTCATCTCAAATTGACCTTTTCCTTTTAATGATATTTCTCCAGGACTTGGCAACTTCATGGCTATAATTTTAATTGTTTAAGCCATTTAAATTGATCTGATAATGCTGACAATCCAGCTCCTGAACCTCGTTTAAAATGCATCAAGTGTCTGTTCACTTCCAGTTTGGCACTCCAATATTTATCTTTGGAATTATTAATTTGCCCCAATTTTTTTCCCCTGATGTTGAATTTGCTGTCACTTTAAAGATTTCTCCCTTTCTTATCCAATCTTTCAAAATGGTGGGATGTGTAAAATAGACAATTTTGCCCATTTGTAGCACTCCACATCCCTTGCTGGATTTCTTTTTTATTAAGTTAAAAATCACACAACACCAGGTTGTAGTCCAACAGGTTTAATTGGAAGCACTAGCTTCTGGAGCGTCGCTCCTTCATCAGGTGGTTGTGGAGTACACAATTGTAATTTATAGCAAAAGTTTATGGTGTGATGTAACTGAAATTATAAATTGAAAAATACCTTGATTGTTTGTTGAGTCTTTCATCTGTTAGACTGACCATGATCGTTTCACTTCTTTCATATGTAAATCACAGAACTTTTAAAAAGTTACATTCTCAGGTTAACTGTAACAATTGGTGTCAGCCAGATAATATGTTCAATGTGTTAGCCCCCTGTGTTCCCTGTCTGTGCCATAATGTTTAGACTAATCATGTTCCATCTAGTCATGAATGATGGGAAACAATTAAGCAATTAAGTGGAGGTTTCTCAAATACCTCATTACTAATGATGTAGCCCACCACATCAATGCAAAAGTCAAAACTGGAGCATTTGCATCCATCTCTATCCAGAAATGCAAGACAAATGCTACATCTTGGCCTTCTCCTCTTCTCCCAGTCCAAAACTAGAGGGCATAAGTTTAAGGTGAGGGGGGGAAAATTTAGAACGACCTAAGGTGTCCAGGTATGGGATGAGCTGGCAGAGGAAATGGGTCTAATTACAACATTTATAAGGCGTCTGGATGGGTATATGAATAGAAAGGATTTAGAGAGATTAGGGCCAAATGCTGGCAGGTGGGACTAGGTCAAATTAGGATGTCTGGTCAGTGTAGACAAGTTGTACTGAAGGGTCTGTTTCTGTGCTGTATGATTCTATGATTCCTAGTTTCTCCAGTTTTTCTAAGGTTCCTTGAAGCCACACTCAGTCAAATGCTGCGTTGGTGTCAAGGACAGACTCTCTCATCTCACCTCTATACTATATAAGGCAATACACACACTTTATAAATGAAATCGTTACGGGGAAAAACATTTGCCACTGATAAACAGGATGATCTCCAGATAGTGGTTTTAGATTTCAAGTTTAAAAGCATAAAATGATGGATGAAAGATTAGTAGCATAGTGATGGGGTTAGATGCATTTAATCTCTTTTAGCTGGTACTTCCATTCTTAGCTGCTTTACTCTTTTATGCATTGCACTAGTTGCAAACAGGATTGCTTTGCAGAGATACTGATACTCTTAACTGATGTACTTTTCCACTGTCTAGAATGGCCTCATTACAGTTATCTTGGCTTGTGACAGTTCTCTTTCAATAAAAAAAAACATATTTTGCAAATATGGACTGAAAACACAGTAGTATTTTGGGGTTCTAACCCATTATTGTACCATCTGTCAGTTAATGAATCCTGCATGTATGCTAATGTAAGAAGTTCATTCCGTTTATTGAAGTGATTTATATATTGTGAATAGAACCACTGCTGCTCTGAAAATGCCAGTTTTGTACTTAGAATAGAGTACTAGAATCTTGGAGATGTACAGCACAGAAACAGATGCTTCATTCCAACTCGTCCATGCCGACCAGATCTCCCAAATTACTCTAGTCCCACTTGCCAGCACTTGGCCCATATCCCTCCAAACCATTCCTATTCATATACCCATCCAGATGCCTTTTAAATGTTGCAATTGTACCAGCCTTCACCACTTCATCTGGCAGCTCATTCCATACACGCACCACCCTCTGCATGAAAAAGTTGTCCATTAGGTCCCTTTTAATTCATTCCCCTCTCACCCTCAACCTATGCCCTCTAGTTCTGGGCTCTCCAACCCAGGGAAAAGACCTTGTCTATCTTATCCATTCATCTCATGATTTTATAAAACTCTATGAGGTCACCCTCAGCCTCCGATGCTCCAGGGAAAACAGCCCCAGCCTGTTCAGCCTCTCGCTGTAGCTTAAATCCTCCTACTCTGGCAACATCCTTGTAAATCTTTTCTGAGCCCTTTCAAGTTTGACAACATCTTTCCGATAGGAAGGAGACCAGAATTGCATGCGATATTCCAAAAGTGGCCTAACCAATGTCCTGTATACAGCCACAACATGACCTCCCAACTCCTGGACTCAATACTCTGACCAAGAAAGGAAAGCACACCAAACGCCATCTTCAATGTCCTATCTACCTGTGACACTACTTTCAAGGAACTATGAACCTGCACTCCAAGGACTATTTTTCAGCAACATTCCCTAGGACCTTACCATTAAATGTATAAGTCCTGCTCAGATTTGCCTTTCCCAAATGCAGTATCTCGCATTTATCTAAGTTAAACTCCATCTGCCACTCCTCAGCCCATTGGTCCATCTGATTAAGATCCCATTGTATTCTGAGGTCACCTTCTTCACTGTCCACTACACCACCAATTTTGGTGTCATCTGCAAACTTACTAACTATACCTCTTATGCTCACGTCCAAATCATTTACATAAATGACGAAAAGTAGTGGACCCAGCATCAATCCTTGTGGCACTCCACTGGTCACAGGCTGGTAAAAACAATGACTGCAGATTCTGGAAACCAGATTCTGGATTAGTGGTGCTGGAAGAGCACAGCAGTTCAGGCAGTATCCAACGAGCAGTAAAATTGACGTTTCGGGCAAAAGCCCTTCATCAGGAATAAAGGCAGAGAGCCTGAAGCGTGGAGAGATAAGCTAGAGGAGGGTGGGGGTGGGGAGAATGTAGCATAGAGTACAATGGCTGAGTGGGGGAGGGGATGAAGGTGATAGGTCAGGGAGGAGGGTGGAGTGGATAGGTGGAAAAGAAGATAGGCAGGTCGGACAAGTCATGGGGACAGTGCTGAGCTGAAGTTTGGAACTAGGGTGAGGTGGGGGCAGGGGAAATGAGGGAACTGTTGAAGTCCACATTAATGCCCTTGTGCTGAAGTGTTCTGAGGCAGAAGATGAGGCGTTCTTCCTCCAGGGGTCTGGTGGTGAGGGAGCGGCAGCCTTGTGTTCCCGCGAGGAGGTTGAGCAATTCATCAACTTCACCAACACATTCCACCCTGACCTTAAATTTACATGGACCATCTCCGACTCTTCCCTCCCCTTCTTGGACCTCTCGATCTCCATTAATGAGATCGACTTGGCACTGACATTTTTTACAAACCCACCGACTCCCACAGCTACCTGGATTACACCTCTTCCCACGCTACCACATGCAAAAATGCCATCCCGTATTCCCAATTCCTCCGCCTCCACCGTATCTGCTCCCAGGAGGACCAGTTCCACCACAGAACACACAGATGGCCTCCTTCTTTAGAGACCGCAATTTCCTTTCCCACATGGTTAAAGATACCCTCCAACGCATCTCGTCCACATCCCGCACCTCCGCCCTCAGACCCCACCCCTCCAACTGTAACAAGGACAGAACCCCCCCGGGTGCTCACCTTCCACCCTACCAACCTTCGCATCAACCAAATCATCCGCCGACATTTCCGCCACATCCAAAAAGACCCTACCACCAGGGATATATTTCCCTCCCCACCTCTTTCCACCTTCCACAAAGACCGTTCCCTCCGTGACTACATGGTCAGGTCCACGCCCTCCTACAACCCACCCTCCCATCCTGGCACCTTCCCCTGCCACCGCAGGAACTACAAAACCTGCGCCCACACTACCTCCCTCACCTCCATCCAAGGCCCTAAAGGAGCCTTCCACGTCCATCAAAGTTTTACCTGCTCATCCACTAATATCATTTATTATATCCGTTGCTCCCGATGTGGTCTCCTGTATATTGGGGAGACTGGACGCCTCCTAGCAAATCGCTTTAGGGAGCATCTCCGGGACACCCGCACCAATCAACCACACCGCCCTGTGGCCCAACATTTCAACTCCCCCTCCCACTCTGCCGTGGACATGGAGGTCCTGGGCCTCCTTCACCGCCGCTCCCTCACCACCAGACGCCTGGAGGAAGAACGCCTCATCTTCTGCCTCGGAACACTTCAACCCCAGGGCATCAATGTGGACTTCAACAGTTTCCTCATTTCCCCTTCCCCCACCTCACCCTGATCACAGGCCTTCAGTCTTAAAAAACAACCCTTCACCACCACCCTCTGTCTTTTACCTTTGAGCCAGTTCTATATTCAAATGACTAGTTCTCTCTATATTCCATGAGAGCTAACCTTGCTAACCAGTCTCCTATGGGGAACCTTGTCAAGCACCTTACTGAGGCCCATATAGATCGTGTCCACCGCTCTGCTGTCATCAATCCTCCTTGTCGTTCTGTATGCTACACTTACTCAGAGGTAAACACTGCTTGTAGCAAGGGTCGATAAGGCGTGAAAATGCAGTAATGGGTTTGAAAGGGTTGCTTTGATTAGAAAGGGTTGTTTTAAATTTTGATAGTTAAATATAACCGTTAGTTTATGAATGAATTAATAAAACCATTTTATAGTCAATAACGGGTTAGTAAAGGGTTATGAATGAATGAATGGAAACCCAATATTAATGAATACAGGTGAGTGAGTTAATAAAGATAAGCTGAAACTCAGTATCACACAGTTCCCCCCTTTTGATTTTACTGAGACCTAATGAAAAGCATCACACAATTCTTATCCTAGCTTACATACTTTTGACAGTTTGACAACTACACTTTACGGAAAGAAAGCCTGCACAATTAGAATAACAATAACAAACATTATGGTGGACAAAGTTAAAAATCACACAACACCAGGTTATAGTCCAACAGGATTATTTGGAAGTACTAGCTTTTGGAGCACTGCTCCTTCATCAGCTACATTCATTGGCTCCCATCGAGATACCTGTTGACCTTTGGACTATAACTTGGTGTTGTGTGATTTTTAACTTTGTTCACATCAGTCCAACATCTGCTCCTCCACATCATGGCCAAAATCATAGTGGTCAGTCAGTCTCTGGTCCCACTGTATTGTGAGATGCCTGTGTTGATGTGGGAGACATGAATCCATTCCTTGGATTTTTGGCAGCGCTTGTATGGTCCTCCCCATTTGACACCTAAGGGTTCCTTGTGGATCTTTTTCACAAGAACCCTCTGGCCTGTTATGCTGTCGTGACCTCTTTCTTTCCAGGCAGGTCTTTCCAGGCAGCCAATATCTGTGAGGAAGCAGAACTTACAGTATTGGTTAGTACCTAACAGCAAGATGATAGGGTGTCACCCATAAGATGACAGTCGGAACATAGCGGGAGTCTGTATAAAAGTTGGCAAACTGATCCTCTACTGTCCTACAGGCTTCAGTCAGAGCCTGTAATTCTGCTGGTCATGGTGATGCTCTGGGTGATAGTCTTCCCGATACCCTGACAGTGCGGCATGATGTGATAGCCCATCTGGCTTTCTTGTGATCTGTAGTTAATATCCATTTCCCACGTGACTTTGCGCTGTTAGAGGTACAGTGGATTTTTATTAAAGTCCCTTTAAGTGTCTCGTTCCATTTTCAGTAACTTGCAGTCATCCTTATCTTTAGTCCAGATGGAATGGTCTTTTAGATTTTCCCTTTGCAGGGTTATGTTAGACCATGTTACCTGTCCATCATCAAAATATAACTGGAAGTTCAGCTGGGGTGAGGATATCCATCCCGAGGAGCGGCTGGGCTAGAGGTCCTACCCATATACAGATTACTAACTCGTGGGAGCCAAATTCAAGGTGTATGGGTTTGGTCCTTTTCATTTCAATCCTGTCCTGTCAGTCCATAAGCTGTCCTCACTGTCCTGTCTAGCGGGAGTTTGGTCTCCTACCTCTGGGGTAGGCATGTTCATTCTACTCCTTTGTCCAAAGGCACTCAATGTCCGGGTCGCCTGCCTTCATGTTAACATACATCTATCTCCTCTCAGCCAGTAGGAACATGGACGGGTTCGGGACAGGCTCTTTCAGTTTTTTTGTTAACCTCACCAGCTCCTGCTGCTGCTGGATGGTTAGTTTTTTAAACTGTTCTAGGAGATTGATGTTACTCTCAACTGCCAGTCCTGTCCATCCCTGACCCATGTTTCTGTAATTGCTATGATATCCCAGTTCCTAACCATGCCCTGAGTTCATCTGCCTTCCCTGTTAGGCCTCTTGCATTGAAATAAATGCAGTTTTATTTATCAGTCCTCTGCTTTGTTCTCTGCTTTGTCCCTGCCTGCCCTGTCTGTTAAACTCACTTCTTTTCTCAACTGTACCAGTCTTAGATTGATCTCTTTCCTCACTATCTCCCTGGGTCCCACACCCCCACCTTATTAGTTTAAACCCTCCCAAGCAGCTCTTGCAAAGCTCCCTGCCAGTATATTAGTCCCCTTCCAATTTAGGTGCAATCCATCCTTCTTGTACACTTCTACCCCAGTAGAGATTCCAATGATTGAAAAATATGAATCCTTCTTCTTTACACCAGGTCCTCAGCCATGCATTCATCTGCTCTATCCTCCTATTCCCACCCTCACTAGCTCATAGATTCAGGAATAATCCAGATATTACGACTCTCCAGGGTCTCCTTTTTCAATTCCTGCCTAACTCTCTATATTGTCCCTTCAGAATCTCATTCTTTTCCCTTACTATATCATTGGTTCCAATGTGTACAATAACATCTTGCTGGTCCCTCTCCCCCTTGAGAACCTTCTGCACCCCCTCTGAGACATCCTTGATCCTGGCACCAGTGAGGCAACACACCATTCTGATTTTTCACAGAAAGGTCTGTCTGTGTCTCGGACTAGAGAGTCCCCTATCACAACTGATCGCTTTGACCCCAACGTATGCCTCATCACATCACAGCCAGTCTCGATACCAGAAACTTGGCTATTTGTGCTACATTCCCCTGAGAATCTATCACCACCTACACTTTCCAAAACAGCATACCCTGTTTGAAATGTGGATAGCCATAGAAGACTCCTGCAGTACCCACCTACCTCTCTTACCTTTCCTGGAGTTAACCCTTCTATGTGACTATACCTGTGGCTTTACTTCCTTTCTATAACTGCTATCACACTCCCTAACCCTTGTAAATTCCTCATTTCCTCTGTCTCTCCAACCAATCCATTAAATATGATAGAATTCATAACCAATGGCATTTATTGCAGATATAATCCTCAGTAACATGTAAACTCTCCCTAAACTCCTACATCCAACAAGAAGGCATATTACTCTACTAAAGGCTATTTTTGCTTCTTTCAATCTGCAGACCCAAAAAATTGCACAATCTTATTCCTCTACAAAACACTGCTCCAGGCTAACTTAATACTTATGGCTTATATTTTTAAGTTTAATCAAGAGACATGTCTCAATACATCATATAATCAAGAAAGAACCCACTCAACTCACTATTGTAGCTTTACAGCAAGGCCACACTTAAAATTATTCACTTATCTGTTTCTGTGCTGTGACCTTTCCTGAACAAGTTTCTCCAAGATCAATTGTGAATTTTACTGTTTGTTAATTTTCCCAGACCCCTTCAATTTCCAGCGATACATGAATTCAACAGCAAAGGCAGTAACAGTGTAGGTTCACTGTCAGTTAGCAGCGTGGGTTTCTTTCTCTCTCTCTCTCCTGCACGGACCTCCCATGTGCTGCCTTTGTCTATTCCTCTCCCTTTTAAAAGTGCTGTTGTTTTGACATGCTTTTCTCCAAAGGTCCAAAACAATGCACCAGCATATAAAACAGTGATTGCTCCCTCAGTGCAGACTCTTTGACAATGCCTGCTCCCTCTGCACTGACCCTTCGACAGTGCGATGCTCCATCTGCACTGACCCTCCAACTGTGCCTGCTCCCTCCGCGCTGACCCTCTGACAGTGTACCACACCCTCAGCACTGATCTTAAGTGGTCATTGGATAGACATATGGATGAGAATGGAATATGTCGGTTAGATGAGCTTCGGATTGGTTTAATAGGGCAGCATAACATCGATGGCCGAAGGGCCTGTATTACACTGTAATGTTCTATGTTCTATACATTATCTGTGTTTTGTAGAGCTCTAGTGTCTCCGCTGAATCTTCAATAATGTACGTACTGTTGTCTCTTAGAGACTGGCAACAATGTGCATCAAGTTCATTTGTCAAACATGGGGACCACGATAGAAAAACTACGTGCATCTTTTGCAATACACAGACTCCCAGAAAAGTTGGTCACAGGCAGTGGCTATCAGTTATCAGAAGACAATTTGAGTATTTCCTCAAGTTGAATGACATTCAGCATATAAGGATGGCTCCCTACCATCCATCACCCAACGGTCTGACGGAAAGAGCAGGCCAAGCTTTGAGGGTAAGCTTAAAGAAACAGACTACAGTTTCACCTGCTATCAAACTGTCTATTTCATTATTGACTACCACTCATGTAACTATAGAGATAGCTCCAGCAGTGTTACTGATAAGGAGAAGACTCCATACCAAGTTAAATCTCATCTTCCCCCACAATGTGTGGATGAAACAGCATAGGAAACACTATTGCTGGATTCCTCTACACGAGACAGACAGTTTACTTCAGACAAGATTTGGTGCAGAAAACACGGAAATGGCCTTGGATCAGTAAGAAATTGAGGTCGACACAAGGTCAGATCCCTTGATGTACAAAGGTCGGGTGAACAATGCGATCCTGAACAAGACATGGACCACATGAAAGGTGCAAAATATACCCGACCCCTCAGAATAGCTGGAAAGGCGGTCAGCACTCATGGGTTCATCCCTCAGTCTAGCGTCGAAGAATCCTTGGAGTCTGAGATGAGCATGGAGAATGTTACAGTCTCAATGACTTTACTGCCTGAAGAAGAGGATCCATTTAATCTGAGACCCTTTGGGTGCAAGAGGCGGGCTATGGTCCAGCACACTTCGTCAGTATCTGAGGCTGAATTGGAGGAACTGAAACCAGTGCAAAACCACCCCAGGAGAGGCTACAAGAAAAGGTACCGGCCTACATCCCCAAACTCAGAGTGGGGAGGGACATAGTGATTGTAACAAGGTCAGCCAGCTAGACCTCATAGAATATAAGTTCCCTGATTGAGGCTGTTAATCTGGTTCAATCAGGGAGCCCTGGCTGACAGATAAGAACAAAAGCGTCAGAGGTTCTGTTCACTCTGACAGCTGGCTGTGAGGAAGCCGGAGCAGTGTCAAGTATTAAGCAGATGTAAATAAAGAGTGATTTGGTGATTCGGACATGAGCCCTTCTTCAGGGTATCTGATACCCAGTCCGTAGTAACTGAACCAGCTGAATCTTATATGAGGCTGGAAGCAATGTTGTACCCTTAATCTGTAAAGGTTCATTGGTTTAGGTTCTCAGGTTAGCTGATGTCATACTCAAATTTAAGGGTTGGACGCCACAGTAAATTTTATAAAAGAATTGATTCTACATTCACTGATACAGCCATGCTGGTATCAACCTCCATTAGAATTAGGTGACCATTTAACCAGAAGTTAATTTTGATTAGCTCGAATTTGGATGTTGCTGAGCAATTTAATTGCTCCAAGCCAGATGTAAGTGGGCTTTCCAGGATGCACACCCTCCTGGATTATGGCTTATGAGTTGTCTTCCTCAATTCAGGACTACTGGGGCTGTCTTGTTGTCTAGAGTCCATATACCGGTAGCATCGACAATTGCTTTCTAGCCTGGATCGTGAAGAAAATGGTTTTGTTTTGAGGTTTTGCTTTGGCTGACCTAGAGTCTCTCTCTTCAGGATAAGTCCTGAATGAGGCTCTACAATTGCCTTCACTCAAGTGGTGTCCCCCAACCTCTGTTGGCCTGGCGAGTGTGCCCACTTCCATCAGCAAAGCCTAGAAGTCATATGATCCACCAATTGCATTTTGCAGTGACAAAGCTAGTTGTAGTTCCTGCTTGAAGTCCAGTTGGACTTCAGCAAGTAAGTGCTTTTGCATGGTTACATCATTAATCCCACACACCAAAATGTCTCTCAGAATCTCATCAAGGGTTAAACCAAAGTTACATGCCTCTGCCAGTTGTCTTAACCTCATCAAAAATCCCAATACCAATTCCCCCAGCTCTTGAACTGCTGAATAAAACTGACAATGTCTCAGAATTAGAGGAGGCTTGGGTTGTAATATTCCTTAACTGAATCCATCAAACTCTTGAAAAGTATCTGGTGCCTGAGAGGAAGTATCTGGAAGCAGCAGCTCCACAAGCTGTCAGAAGAATTATTCATTGCTTTTCATCCACCTCAATGCCATTTGCCCGGGAAAAAAAAAGTATTCTTTCCACATTCTGGAGTTAGTCTTCAACAGCAGGATTGAGCAAATAAAACTTCCCAAGTAATGGCATGATGTCAGAAATGCTTACCCCAACTCAAACATGGCTGCTGTGACTGAATTTCTTCACAAGCATAATATTTTTCTTGTTGCCACTGAAATAACTGCACAAAACCCGGTATTCCATCACCAAGTCATCCTTTATTTACACATGCATACACTTCCTCAGAGCCAGCTCTCAGTATGAACAGAACCTCTGACAAAATGTAACATCTTCAAGTTTGCAGATGATACCAAGTTGGGTGGGAGGGTAAACTGTGACAAGGATGCAGAAATGGACTGGTTGGGTGTGTGGGCAAACCAATGGCAGATGCAGCATAATTTGGGTAAATGTGAGGTTATTCACTTTGGAAGCAAAAACAAGAAAGCAGATGACTACCTGAATGACTGTAAATTGTGAGAGGGGAGTGTACAATGGGACCTGGGTGTCCAGTCGCTGAAGGTAAGCATGCAGGTGCAGCAGGCGGGAAAGAATGCAAATGGTATGTTGGCCTTCATTGTGAGAGGGTTCGAGTACAGGAGCAGGGATGTGTTGTTGTAGTTGGACAGGGCCTTGATGAGGTCATGTCTAGAATATTGCGAGCAGTTTTGGTCTCCTTTTCTGCGGAAGGATGCTCTTGCTCTCGAGGAAGTGCAGCGAGGATTTACCAGGCTGATTCCACGGATGGCGGGACCGATGTATGAGGAGAGATTGATTAGGTTAGGATTGTTTTTGCTGGAGTTCAGACAAGTGAAGGGGAATCTCATAGAGAATTATAAAATTCTAACAGGACTAGGCAGAGTAGAAGCAGGGAGGATGTTCCTGATGGTGGGTGCGTCTAGAACCAAGGGTTACAGTCTGAAGATTTGGGGTGAACCATTTAGGATGGAGATGAGGAGACATTTCTTCACCCAAAGAATGGTGAGGCTGTGGAATTCATTACCCCAGGAAGTAGATATAGCACCTAGGCTGAATGGGATCTAAGGTTATGGGGAGAAAGCTGGATTAGGCTGTTGAGTTGGACAATTGGCCATGATCGTGATGAACAGTGGAGCAGGCTTGAAGGGCCGATTGGCCTCTTCCTGCTCCTATCTTTTTATGTTTCTACGTTTCCTGTTTGTATCTGTCAGCCAAGTTGGACCAGGTTAACAGTCACAATCAGGGAATTCATGTTCTATGAGGTCTAACCTGGTTGACATCATTATAATCATTAAAATGTCTACCTCTAAATAAATAAGGAGCAGAGAATAACCAATGAAGCAAAGTCTTTCAAATTTTCAAAGTGAAAATATGTATGGAATGGTTAGGTAATTCATAGAACATAGAACAGTCCAGCACAGTACAGGCCCTTTGGCCCACTATGTTATGCCAAGCATTTAACTTAATCTTAAGGTAAATCTAACCTACACACCCCTCAATTTACTGCTGTCCATGTACTTGTCCAGCAGTTGCTTAAATGTCCCTGTTGTCTCTGACTCCAATGCCACTGCTGGCAGTGCATTCCACGCACCCACCACTCTCTGTGTAAAGAACATACCTCTGACATCTCCCCTGTACCTTCCACCAAACACCTGAAAATTACGACCCCTTGTGACAGCCATTTCTGCCCTGGGGAAAAGTCTCTGGCTATCTACTCTATCTACAGCTCTCATTACCTTGTACACCTGTATCAAGTCACCTCTCTTCCTTCTTCTCTCCAGTGTGAAAAGCTGGAACTCACTCCACCTCTCTTCATAAGCCAAGCTCTCCAATCCAGGCAGCATCCTGGTAAATCTCTTCTGCACCCTCTCTAAAGCATCTGCATGCTTCCTATAATGAGGCAACTAGAACTGGACACAATATTCCAAGTGTGGTCTAACTAGGGTTTTATAGAGCTGCAGCAAAACCTTGGGGCTCTTAAACTCAATCCCCCGTTAATGAAAGCCAAACCACCATACGACTTCTTAACATCCCTATCAGCTTGGGTGGCAACTTTGAGGGATCTATGTATGTGGACCCCAAGATCCTGCTATTCCTCCAAACTGCCAAGAATCCTGTCTTTAACCTGTATTCAGCATCCAAATTCGATCTTCCAAAATGAATCACTTGGCATTTATCCAGGTTGAATTCCATCTGTGACTTCCCAGCCCAGTTTTGCATCCTGTCAATGTCATGTTGTAGGCTGCAACACTATCCACACACCACCGACCTTTGTGTCATCGGCAAACTTACTAACTCACCCTTCCACTTCTTCATCCAAATCATTTATAAATTCTATAATATAAACACAGTACATTTAAGCTGCACTCGTAGAGAAAGATGAAACTTACAGATTTTCAATAATTAGGCATAAGATTAATATTAAGGAAGTTTTTGAAAGTTTTATTCTCAGTATGCTAAGATTTTTTCAATATCACAATGTGAATTTGCTGCATCTTTCACTTGTATAAATGTTAAAACAATTTCTTTCCAACTATTTACTGAGTCTAGAATAATATTTAACAGAGGAATGGTTTAATAGATTGTTTAGTCAGCTTTGTTCTCCATAAATGGTTAATTGTTCTGATGAAATTTGATTTGTTCTCTATCTCTACATCATTTCAAAGTAGATATCATTTGCATAATGAATAGCTTATCGCTACAAATAGTTGTACAGTCATTTTACAACAGCAGAGCCATGCTTACTAATTAACTGAAAGAACTGACATGTATTCCATTCGTCTGCTGGAGTCGCTCTGACTCTGACAGGTAGGCTTGGATCCAACTGTGTTTCTTTAGAATCATGCAGATCAATTTTCTTACACTTAATTACTATAACTATTCAATTCAGTTTATAAATTGCTGGGTTCCTCTATTTGTTCTTTGGATATGAGTATCATTAACAAGGTCAGCATTTGCTATCTGCTATGAATGTTCTTCTTGCGCTTTGCACACCAAGTGGTGTAGATAGATGCAGCTGTTAGGACATTAAAGGCATTTGACCCAGTGACAGTGAAGGAATGGTGATAAAATTCCAAGTCAGGATGGTGTGTGGGCAGGAGGGAAATCTGAAATTGGTGGGAATCCCATGTGTTTGCTTCCTTCTTCTTTTCAGTACACAGGTTTGGGAGATGTATTTGAAAGAGCCTTGAGGGGTTGCCGCAGTACATCTTGTAGATGGTATACATTGCAGTCGCTGTGCTTCCGTGCTGAAGGCAATGACTATTTAATGTTGTGATTGGGTACTGATCAAGTAGATTGCTTTGTCCTTGATGGCTTCAAGCCTGAGTGTTTTTGAAACTGCTCCATTGAAACAGAGAAGTTTTTATGACAATCAGTGAGACCTATCATGGCTGCTGTTACATCGACTAGCTTTCTATTGCAGACTTGGGAATTGATAATGCAAGTTAACTCATGGCACTCTCATAAATCTTCATAGCGCCAAGAAGCTATGTCACCCTGTATATTAAGTGAGTGGCATATATATTTTGTTTCATTCTGTTAGATCTACATGGTTAGTGTACAACATTTGGTAAATATTTGTTCCAATGTATCAAAATATCCTCTGTCAGCTAAAAAGGGAAACAATATTACTGAATTGCTACGTGCTACGCTCGGGTATGTAATACATTGGGGTATAATATAGACACAGCTGGAAAAAGGTTGTTGTGGTGTTAAAAAATTAACAGTACGTGGAAGAAGAGGCCTTTAAATATATAATCAACCCTAGAGGACAGGGCAGCATGGTGGCTCAGTGGTTAGCAGTGCTGCTTCACAGTGCCAGGGACTTGAGTTCAATTCCCACCTTGGGCGACTGTCTGTGTGGAGTTTGCACAGTCTCCCTGTGTCTGTGTGGGTTTCGTCCCGGTGCTCCGGTTTCCTCCCACAATCCAACAATGTGCAGGTTAGGTGAATTGGCTAGGCTTAATTGCCCATAATGTTAGGTGCATTAAGTAGGGGAATGGGTCTGGGTGGGATACTGTTTGAAGGTCTGTGTGGACTTGTTGGGCCAAATGGTCTGTTTCCATACTGTAGGGAATCTAATCTAATTAATCAGTGCTGTACTGCTGGGCCATTTTCCTGTACATAGGTTGGAACATTCCGCAAGCTTATTTGGCGCTCTGTCAACGTGGACGCAGCAGGAGTTGCAGACCATCCTGGACAATGATTGTACTCTCCCCCTACAAGGCCACTATCAGTCAATGGCTGCTGCATCAATATTTTATGTTTCAAAGGTTGAGAGAGCATGCCTGTATTTTGGAGTGTCCTCTCTATCATTTACCTGTCACACATGTTGTCGCAAGTAGCTTTTGCAGTAATGCCATGAAATCGGTTATGCAGTGTGACATCAATGGCCTGGGTTCAATTCCTGCACCAGCTGAGTTTACCATGAAGGAATCCCTTTGTCAACCTCTCCCTTCTCCTGAGGCATAGTGATTCTCCGATTAAACCATCACCAGTCATCTCTCGTTAATGACAGCACAGGCCTATGATCTGGTAGGACTATGGCAACTTTACCTTTACTTTTCATGAAATCAGTAAGGCAGGAAAATGACTTACTGTTATGAAGCAAAGAAAACAGGATAGAAGAGGATTTGAATCAGTGAGTATAATCCTCAGCACTTTGACTTTTGTCCTTCCCGTACTTCTATATTCCTGGACAATTGGTCATGTCAAAATGTCCAATCCACTGGTTATTCTTTAAGAATGAATTTGCTTTAAAAACTTCATGGATGTGATCTAGAAATAAGATTCAAGTTTTGTGGTGTAAGATGTATCTCTGTGATAGATCAGGTTGGATTAGCTTTAATAGAACAAATAGATTATCTCGTGAATATCATGTTATTAAAGAGCGTCATTTTCTCAGTTGCATGATTTTCTCTCGTGCAAAAAGGAATGTCTTCGGAAATCAGTGATGTCAGTCTGCATTCCCCCTTGTACAGGCAGGGTATGAATCAGTTACTGATGGACAGAATGAGATGGTGAATCTGCTAGGGTTGGTTATTTACTTTTCCAAAGGTGATAGTTGGCTTCATGAAGTAAAGAATAAAGGTGAGTATTCAGGTAGAATGCAATCTCTGGATGTTGCAACTGGAATACTTCCTTCTGAATCCGTGCCATTTCTTTGGTATTCAGTTGCCCGAAGAGATGAATTTCCTTCTTGATCTAATATTCTCTAATATACTTCTGCATTAAGACATAATCCCAGAACAGTACACAACAGTGAGAGTCCCTTTCAGATCTGCAACCACTTAATAATAAAATTTGTTTTGTTTGGAGAATGTTTTTAATGTAGATGAATAAATTTTGATTTGGAAAGAAGTAGGAGCAATTCAGAAGATAGAAAAGCAGGAAGCATCTTCTTTGATTATAATGGGTGTGACGAAGCTGCTCCCTTATCAAAGTTATGCAATCTTTTTTTTTAGAGAGGTCGTAGCGATACAGACTCTGAAAAGTCTGGAGGTGAAGGGTATTAGGGCCAATTTAATAATAGCTAACAGATACTGCCTCAGACAGAGGCTTTCAGGTTTAAAAAAACTTATACAATGAAAGGAGAGTGGCCAGTTCTCTCAGCTCAGCTCCTCTCCGGTTTGTTTTTTTTAGCAGTAGTGTTAAAGAAAGGCTGCTGGATCCAAAGAAGCAGGTTCAGGCTGCAACTCTCTCTCTCTGACTTCTAACCTGTAAGAACTTATGTTTGATTTTACCTTTTGTGCCAAGGGGTGTTTATGGGGATTGCTCCAAGTATTTGGAACAACATCATTACGTTGGGATGATCTGTTGGTTTTCCATAGAGGTTAAGTTATTCGGTATTCTGATTCCTGATGTTTGTGTTTCATTCAGTAATCTTGTAAATAAATTCTGTTTTGCTTGAAACTAAGTGGGTTGACCAACTGATTCTCTCCTGGGAATATCCACTTTACACCTGCTTAAAGCAACTGGCAAAGTTAGAGTCTGGCTACCTTCTTGAAATGTTTTAAGGGTGTATAGCCTTAGGTGAGAAATCAACTGCAATTACTACCAATTCTGGATTGCCAGTTGTCACTGCCCCTTCTTCCGTGTCACTGTGCCCAGTGCTCATTGGTGGAGTACAGTCCATTAACCATTGACATTTTTGAACCTTATCAGCAGCCATTCCCAATTTTGCCAAGACACCATTAATATGTTGAGGTTGTAAAGGACATTGTGTGATTGTGCCTGTACCAGTGCAATGAACTGCAATGTTTATTGGAGATGTAAAGATTGATGCAACCTGACATGGGATAGGAAAAATATTGAGTCAAATGATTAATTATCTTTTTGCATGTTGTGTAAAACAAATATACAGTATTATCGTTCTAGAGAAGGATCACTGGACCTGAAGCATTAACTCTGATTTCTCTCCACAGATGCTACCAGGCCTGCTGAGCTTTTCCAGCAATTTCTGCTTTTGTTTCTGATTTCCAGCATCCGCAGTTCTTTCGGTTTCTATTTAACATAATATAGTCTGTTTATTTCACAAATGGAGTGCACTTGCACCATTTATTTGTGAATCTATTAATCATCCCTACCCAGTTTTCCTCAAGTGAAAAATGAAATAATAGTTTGCATTCCAAATGTAATTTAAAAGTTGATATATTTAATCATCTATGTAAACAAAACTGTTTTCATGCTCTGCCACTTCATTAAAGTATTATTTGCTGTATTATTTATTTTATATCTAGAGTATGAATTAGAATACTGCAAAGCTTGAAATTGCATATTAACACATGGTTCTACACATTTCTGCAGAAATATGTCATTTTTACCATATATCATCCTTGCTGCAGCCTACCTCTGTCTAATTGTGGCTATACCAGGTAAGTTGAACAAAGATGATCCATTTAATAAATTGTTTTCACATTATACAGTTAAAAAAATGATTAGAAATTCAATGTAGAATGTCAAACCAGATCATCTGGTCTCATCATTGCCTCCTGGTGGTGAGAGACTGGCTCTGTGTACTAATGGGGGAAGGACATGATCTCACTGAACCAGAGTTTCAATGGATTAAGACTTGAATATGTGGCTAATGAATTACTGGTTAGGCTAATTTCTCTGAATGAAAACAATCTGAGTTCTTGAATCAATAACTCTATTATACATCTTCTAACCAACATTGTGATGCACATAATCAGTCTGATAAAAATCAGCTGACAAAAACTAAACTTGACCAACAATATTTCCATAATTTAAAAGAGGTTTTCTCTCTACACATTCAGATGACTGCTTTGATCTTCAAAATGAAAATAATATATCAATTCTTGAACACGAGGCATTTAAGTTAACAATATTTTATACAATGGATTTATCGATTGATAAAAATGATTCCTTTATATTTCAATGCAACGAGAATACTGCTATAATCACTAATCAAAGTTGGCAGATGGATTCAAATGAACTTTTCCTTTGGTTTCTGCCTGCATTACTGAGAGACTCTGGTACCTACAGTTGCTACTTGTGGTAAGTTTTCCTTTTCAATTTAAGAGATAAATAGATATGCTCAATAATTGAATCACATTAGTTTTGAAGAAAAGGGCCCCAATTCTTGGATTAGTAAATGTTGATGGTGTGTGTTGTACTGGTAAAATGGCCTGAATGTTTTAAATTTCATACTGTTATCTATTAACTTATGCATGAGATATGGAATCATGAGGAAGAATATTCAACAGTTCAGTTCATTCAGGCAAGACTATCTCCCAATTGATGGAATTGATGAAAAGAGCAAACCTGGCTGTGCATCATGCAATTCATCTCAGTAAGCTGCTGGTGCTGATCTCAAGATGGTGCTGCTCCTGGCTATGGAGCAGTCTGGCTTCGCCCTTCAGTTGGATGCACATTAAGTCAATGGCAGAATGATGTTGATGTTTGTCATTAGGTGAGAAATCAACTGCAATCACTACCAATTCTGGATTGCTAGTTGTCACTGCCCCTTCTTCCGTGTCACTGTGCCGATTGCTCATTGGTGGAGTACAGTCCACTAACCATTGACATTTTTGAACCTTATCAGCAGCTATTCTCAATTTTGTCAAGACACCATTAATGTGTTGAGGTTGTAAAGGACATTGTGTGATTGTGCCTGTACCAGTGCAATGAACTGCAATGTTTATTGGAGATGTAAAGATTGATGCAACCTGACAGATGACCTATGGGAAATGCTTTCATATGGATGGTGAAATCCTGCTCAGTAACTGCTTCTGAAAATGTCTAATTAAGTTCCATAATTCCTTCAACAATCTGTCACATTCCAAAAACATGTTTTTTTTAAAAAAACTGGAGGCTTTGACAGAAGCTGATTTTGAGGTGATTTTCCATTCAGATGTCTCACAATCTTGTATCCCATCTCCAGTTCCTTCTGTTCAATTTGCTCTGCAATTGCCCCCCCTAACACAGTACACTGACCTAAACTCATTAACTAACTTCTGCTGTTAAGGACCTGTGTCTTGATTGGAATTTTTTGTTAAAATGCAAATTTTTAAATGTATGTTAGCAGTCCTCATTATCTATTCCTGTTCTTACTTTCATTAAGTAGACAGGCAAGAGGCTGGACGAACATAGCAAGGCCAGGTAGCATTAGGAGGTGCAGAAGTTGACATTTCATGTATAACCCTTATTTTCATTAAACCATATTCTCTATTTAGAGCTAAACTGTGTCTCTCTGTGAACCTTTTATCCTGTAGACATTTAGAAGGGCCCAGTTGCAACATATATTTCATTACTTTCATTGACAGCTTTTTAGGACAGGTTCTCATCAAATCTAATCTAAACTAAAAGGATTGACTATGCACAATACAACAGAAATTTGCAACGTCTGCTTTACCTTGATGGTCTGGGGGAAGAGGTTCAAAAAGATTGATATGTTTGAGACAGATATGTTTTGAGGTAACTAAATAGTTTATTTGCTTAAAAGAGTGATCCATTTAAATGTATAAGGTCATTCTGTTGATTAATGTTGTTATATTACAACTGTAATCAAGCTTTTATAAGTTTGCTTTTCTTATAAGTTAGTGTATAATTGTAACCAATATTATTGTTTCAGGAATGCAACTTATTGTGTCATGGACATTTTTCATATAGAAGTGCTTCAATTACACCATGATCAGTGCTTTCATGAGAATTTACTAGAGTTGGATCAGACAGAATCTCCTGGTTCTATACTGATTCATTGCTCAGATATAGAAGACTATTTTCAACCATTTTCAGTTCTGCAATGGTTCAAGGTATGATTGTCGGGCAAAATGCTGAAAAAACTTCAGACAAGGTGATTTTCTTTCAGATACTTTAAGTGTGAAGGAGATTGCCTTGATGTTTTTAATCAACCTGTTCAAACAAATGATAGCACATGTCTGGAGCAGGCAGTACTTATACCTAGCCCTTCTGACCCAGAGGTAGGAAACTGACCACTGTGCCAGAAGAGTCCTTAAGGAGGCGGTCTAAATTGGTTCTTAAGCCAAAATATCAGTTTAGCTCTTGTTTAGTGAACAGTTTTTAAACATCTAATTGCCATTTTGATTAATTTACCGCTAGTATTCATCAACAAAGCTACACGACATTTTAATTTTAAATCCAGAAGTGCTCTTATGCACAGCATTTTGATGGATAGAGCTTAATCTAACACCCACTTCTGATATCAGTCAGGTGATTGGAAGTACTCAAGTCAATCCTGAAGATTTTGAATACTCTATAAAGGCATATCACTATTACTGGTCATTTGTCTTTGGTTATTTGAAGAATTATGGAGACACAAAAACAACAGATTAACATTTGCCTTTCTGCTGATCTGAAGTTTTCCTACCTTCATTATGTTTGTTAGAGCCATCAATAGTTTTTTAATGGAATTTTGTCAGCTGCAATCAATCAGAAGGACATAGGAAATAGGACCTAGAAAATTCTTGCTTACTGAGCATACTTCATCACTGAATGAGAACATGAGTATGCCCTCAGTTCCTCATCCCTTGACTCTGTTAGCCAAAGATCTATTAGTCTCTGACTTGATTATGCTCAATGACTAGGCTTTATTTGTATACAAGGATGCCCAGTTCTTGGAAAATATTTTCTTGTCAAATACCCTGTCAAATCTCTTAATAGTGATATGAGTTTCAATTGGATCACTTAATATTCATTGTTAAAAATCACACAACACCAGGTTATAGTCCAACAGGTTTAATTGGAAGCACTAGCTTTCGGAGGGCCGCTCCCCCAAAACCGCCTGGTGAAGGAGCGGCACTCAGAAAGCCGGTGCTTCCAATTAAATCTGTTGGACTATAACCTGGTGTTGTGTGATTTTTAATTTTGTACACCCCAGTCCAGCACCGGCATCTCCAAATCATTAATATTCATTGATTTATTGTTGTCACATGTACCGCATACAGTGAAAAGTGTGGCTATGGGTGCCATACAGGTAAGTCTTATCATACAAAGTGTATCAGGGTAGCAGAATAATGTTACAGCTGCAGGGAAGATGCAGAGAAAGGGATCAAAAATGACATTTGAGAATTCCGTTCAAAAGTCTGATAACAGCGGGGAAGAAGCTGTTCTTGAATTTATTTGTAAGTGTATTCAAACTTTTATATCTTCTGCCTGATGGAAGAGGACGGGAGAAGTCATTGATTATGTAGGTTGCTTTCCTGAGGTAGTGGAAACTATAGATGGAGTCAATGGATGGAAGGTTGGTTTGCCTGATGGACTGGGCTGTGTTCATGACTCTAGTTTCTTGCAGTCTTGAAGGAATATAGTTCCAGTCTACTCAATATCTCCTTATAGGTTAATTGCTTCATCTTAGGGGGTCAACTGGGAAATGTTTGTTGTACACTATCTGAGGAAAGTATCTATGTCTTTAGGTAAGGAGACCATAACTTTTCACAGTACTCCAGTTCGCACCAAAATGCCCACACAATTGCATTAAAATAATTTTATTTTTATTATTCAATTGTTTTAATACATAAGTTAGCATATTATTTATTTTCCTAATTTTTGGCTGTAAGTGCGTATTGACTTTCTGTGATTCCACATGGATGCCAGATTCTCCTGAAAATGCAAAATATTTTGTCGTCTCTTCTACAAAATTTTCTTCACTTTGTTTTTTGACAATTGCACATTTCCCCGCTAAATATTCCATCTTCCACAGGCTTTTGCACTTACCTGACTGGTTTAAATCCCTCATTTTGTCCAGGTTATAACCTCCTTTCCCACCTAACCTTGTATTATCAGTAAACTCAGATTACACATGTCTACTCGATATGATTTCTTTCAATTGTACTAAATAGATATAAAAACTGGATATCGAGACTATGCTTTTGACACTCCACTGGTTACAGCCTCCTAAACAGAAATGTTCACCTTTATTCCTACTCTATTTTCTGCTAACGAACCGAACCTTAATCCATGCTAATCTATTGCTTCCAATCCAATGAGTTCTAACAGAAGTGCTCTGTCATCTTATCCTCACAACAGAGTGAAAACTATGCTCATGATAAGTCAGGGTCCTTATATAGTAAATCTCCATCAGTGGTGTCACTGTACAAATTCCTTATGCTCTTGTGGAGGATTACTATATGCTAATGCTACAAGCAATGCCACATCTTACTGATGGGTGTTCCTTCTAAAGAGTAAGTGGCAGACTAATCATATTTAATGCTGCAAATAAGGGGGTGATCAGTTGGTTTTGGGACTTGAGTGCACTAAGTATGCAAGTAACAACAGATTTTAGCATTTTTGTTATTTAACAAACTTACAAATTAATAAAATTCAGTACTTTGGCCCCTTGAGCCTGCTACACAATTCAAGAAGGATAGAGCTGATTTATTTCTGTTTCCAGTTCCACTTTCCCACCTACCTGCAAAACCTTTTGATTCCCTTGCCTAACAAGAGTCTACCTTCACCTTAACAATATTCACTGTCGCTCCTCCAACAATATCAGAATGGTACTCAACATAGTGCAAGTATGCCAGCAAAGATTGATCCCGGGTTTGGTGGTCTCCCTAGATGCTGAAAAGGTGTTTGACCGGATAGAATGGCTGTACCTGTTTGGGGTCCTAAAGTCTGGGTGGAGCCTTAGCCAAATGGGTGGCAGTTTTGTATAAAGATCCTAAAGCGGCTGTCATCACAAATGGCACTAAGTCAAATAATTTAATATTGGGAGAGGTAGTCGACAGTGGTGTCCTCTTTCACCGCTATTATTTACCTTGGCAAAGGATCCTGAAACAGTGGTGCCAGTGGTGGGAATGGGGCAGCATTAGATCACCCTATATGCTGATGAAGTCCTTTTGTTCTTGGCCAATCCAGAGAAGTCTGTTCCTCGACTGATTCAAACAATCAATTTATTTGGTAGTTTTTTGGGTGACAGGATCAACTTTACAAAATTGGAAGCCCTGCGGGTGGGGTGTTAGTGGAGGTGCCTGACCTGAAGGATAGAATGCAGTTCCCATTTAGATAGTCGTCAAAAGGTTTTTGTAATTGGGAATTTTTATTACAACCAGCTGTACAGAGCTAACTATGTACAATCACTGGAGAGGATAAAACAGGATTTGCAGTGGTGGGAGGGATTACAGTTCTCAAGGTGAGGCAGAATAACCCTAACTAAAATGAATGTTCTTTCTCGCCTGTTGTAGCCCATGAGAATGCTCCCATTGTAGCTATGCAGACGAGTGTTACGGAGGCTCGATGGTTGGCTAGGGTCCTTTATTTGGTGTTGCAGGCGCCCCCTAATTAAATTTACTAAACTGCAGCTCTTGCAAGGTGAGGGAGGGGCGGATCTTCTGGACTTGAAGTGGTATCAAATAAGCACCCTGTA
Source organism: Chiloscyllium punctatum (assembly GCF_047496795.1). Lineage (NCBI taxonomy): Eukaryota > Metazoa > Chordata > Chondrichthyes > Orectolobiformes > Hemiscylliidae > Chiloscyllium > Chiloscyllium punctatum. The sequence continues at coordinate 58,486,219 of NC_092747.1, read as the reverse complement.
AGCATATGTTGGAATTCAAGAGAGGAGTGTCTCCAGGGTGTCCCAAATGTAAAATTAGTATAGGCACTCATACAGCTTGCTACTGGTCATGTTGTAAGATCCAGAGATACTAGAGTGCTATAGCAATGGAACTAAAAGGCATTCTGGGGATTGAAGTCAAAGTGGATCCGATATTTCTTCTTCTGCCATATTTGCCCTCTCTGTGGGAACACAGGAAGGGATTGTGTAACATTCTTACCCACTGTGCGAGGAAGAACATTTTAATGAATTGGATGTTGGAAAAACCACCAGGTCTTAAGGGATGGTGTAGGCTGGTGATGGAGCATCTTCCCCAAGACTACCTCACAAATATGGTGCACCACAAAATGGAGCAGTTTTACAAGACATGGCGGCCCTTTCTAAATTATATTGATGCAGACTTATCAGCAATATTAATTAGGACTGTGGTCTAGCTGTGGGAATCAGTCTGAATGCCCATGGGGCCGTGGGACGGGGAGACTGGGGAAAAGAGTACGGGTACAATGACTGGTGGAGGTGTGATGAGTGAAATAGAATAAAGTAGTGAGATATAATCTAATTTAAGTTAATTTGAATTTGGTCTAATTTAATTTTTATTCAATTTGTTTGTAGTTTAGTTTAAGTTAAGTAGATATGTTTGTTCTGGCAGAATAGTAGGTAGATCATTATTAATAGTATTGCCATATGATATTGTTGTACTGCCTCTATTTTTCTGTATTTTGGTATTTCTCTTTTTTGTATATAGATATTTTGTACAAGATTTGAAAAGGTTTCTATTAAAAATATTTTTAAAAATTCACCGGCACATCAGGATTAATATCAGAGCTTTTTTAAAAGGCATTCATGGGATGTTGGTGTCATTGGCTGGGCCAGCATTGACTACCCATACCTAGTTACCTTTGAGAGCCTAGTTATGAGCTGCCTTTTTGGACCACTGCAGTCCTTTTGCTATAGATGCACTCACAATGCTATTAGTGAGGGATGTTGACCCAGCAACACCAAAGGAAACAATATATTTCCAAGTCCAAATGGTGAATGACTTGGAAAGGAATTTGCTGGTAGTGATGTTCCCACATTCCTGCTGTCCTTGTCTTTCGGGATGGAAGTAAATGTGGGTTTGAAGGGCGCTGTTTAAGGTGTCTTGGTAAATTATTACATAGTATACACTGCTTTTACTGAGTGTTGGTTGTGAAGGGAGCGATGTTTGTGGATATGGTGCCAATTAAGTGAGCTATTTTGTCCAGGATGGTGACAATCTTATTAAATATTGCTGGAGCTGCACTCATTCACGTAAGAGGGGAGTATTCCATCACAGTCCTGACAAGTGTCTGGTGGACAGACTTTGGGGAGTCAGGAACTGAGTTACTTGCTGCAAGATTCCTACACTTTGACATAATCTTGTCACTGTATTTAAATGGCTAGTTCAATTCAATTTCTAGACAATAGTAACCCCCAGGACATTGATAGTGGGAGATTCAGTGATGGCAACATTGTTGAATGTGAATGGATAATAGTTAGATTGTCGTTTGTTGAAAATGGTCTTTGGCTAGCATTTGTGTGGCAAGAATGTTACTTGCCACTTTTTAGCCCAAGCCTGGATATTGTCCAGGTCTTGCTGCCTTAAGGCATAGGCTGCTTCAGTGTCTGAGGAGGTCCCACTGGTGCTGAACATTGTGCAATCATCAGCAAATATCCCTCCTTATGACCTTATGATGGAGGGAATGTCATTGATGAAGCAGCTGTGGACACCACTGTGAGGGCCTTCTGAAGACCTTCTCTGAAACTGCAATGACCAACCTCCGACAACTTTGTACCTATGGAGAGTTTTCCCCTGATTTCTATTGACTCTAATGTTGCTAGGGCTCCTCAATACTCTACATCTTCTAGTACCTTTGCGTGTAAGTCATGAAGTTAAGTAGGTTTCTTGGCTTTAGTTCCATTACTTCTCAAGTCCTAATCTTTTCTAGTACAAACATCCTTATGTTTCCCATTTTCACTAGTCCCTTAGTTCCCAATGCTTCCAGAATTTATTTTTTGTACCTTCAGTCAGATATATATAATATGCTAAATTGTAGTTCAAGTGTTTGATCCTGTCATCACATTGAATACTGGGTTGAAAAAAATGACCTGGCTGGATGAGACACAGGAAGAAACCTTTGAGGATGCAGAATTAATAGTTCACCCCTGGAGCTCCTCCCAATTTAGGATGTGAAATGGGCACAACTGGAAGAGACAATAAGAGTGCTTTAAGTCTTCGGATGACTGACAGCTCCAATGGGAAAGATGTGTGCTGGTGACTATCAAATTGCAAATCCTTCTACCACATGCCAACAGCAGTCAACAAGATTAGGAGAGATTTCCTATTAGCCCTGAGATGAAAGACATGTTGGAACCTCTATCATCAATATCCATAGATCCAGACTCGAACATGCATGTAAAAGGTACATGTTGACACACTAAGTCTCAGACTTCTGAGTGAAATGTAACTCCAAACTCTCCTGTCAGTTTTTTCAAACTTCCCTATTCTGCATGCCTTCGTAATGGCTGAGATCAAACCCATTAACATCTGTTTCAATAGACAATAGACAATAGACAATAGACAATAGATGCAGGAGTAGGCCATTCAGCCCTTCGAGCCTGCACCGCCATTCAATATGATCATGGCTGATCATTCCCAATCAGTATCCTGTTCCAGCCTTATCTCCATAACCCTTGACTCCACTATCTTTAAGAGCTCTATCCAATTCTTTCTTAAATGAATCCAGAGACTGGGCCTCCACTGCCCTCTGGGGCAGAGCATTCCACACAGCCACCACTCTCTGGGTGAAGTAGTTTCTCCTCATCTCTGTCCTAAATGGTCTACCCCGTATTTTTAAGTTGTGTCCTCTGGTTCGGCACTCCCCCATCAGCGGAAATATGTTTCCTTCTGCCAGAGTGTCCAATCCTTTCATAATCCTATACGTTTCAATCAGATCCCCTCTCAGTCTTCTAAACTCAAGGGTATACAAGCCCAGTCGCTTCAGTCTTTCCGTGTAAGGCAATCCTGCCATTCCAGGAATTGACCTCGTGAACCTACGCTGCACTCCCTCAATAGCCAGAATGTCTTTCCTCAAATTTGGAGGCCAGAACTGTACACAGTACTCCAGGTGTGGTCTCACCAGGGCCCTGTACAGCTGCAGAAGCACCTCTTTGCTTCTATACTCAATTCCTCTTGTTATGAAGGCCAGCATGCTATTAGCCTTCTTCACGACCTGCTATGCATGCTTGCCTTCATTGACTGGTGGACAAGAACACCCAGATCTCTCTGAACAGCCCCTTTACCTAATTTGATACCATTGAGGTAGTAATCTGCCTTCCTGTTCTTGCCACCAAAGTGGATAACCAGACATTTATCCACATTAAACTGCATCTGCCATGCATCTGCCCACTCACCTAACTTGTCCAGGTCACCCTGTAATCTCCTAACATCCTCATCACATTTCACCCTACCACCCAGCTTTGTATCATCAGCAAATTTGCTAATGTTATTGCTGATACCATCTTCTATATCATTTACATATATTGTAAAAAGCTGCGGTCCCAGCACGGATCCCTGCGGTACCCCACTGGTCACTGCCTGCCATTCCGAAATGGAGCCGTTAATCACTACCCTTTGTTTCCTATTAGCCAACCAATTCTCTATCCAATCTAGAACTTTGCCCCCAATACCGTGCGCCCTAATTTTACTCACTAACCTCTTGTGTGGGACTTTATCAAAAGCTTTCTGAAAGTCCAGGTACACTACATCCACTGGATCTCCCTCGTCCATCTTCCGAGTTACATCCTCAAAAAATTCAAGAAGATTAGTCAAGCATGATTTCCCCTTCATAAATCCATGCTGACTCTGTCCTATCCTGTTACTATTATCCAGATGTGTCATAATTTCATCCTTTATAATAGACTCCAGCATCTTTCCCACCACTGAGGTCAGACTAACTGGTCTATAATTTCCTGCTTTCTCCCGCCCACCCTTCTTAAAAAGTTGCACAACATTAGCCGCCCTCCAATCCTCAGGAACCGACCCCGATTCTATTGAACTCTGGAAAATAATCACCAGCGCATCCACGATTTCCCGAGCCATCTCCTTCAGTACCCTGGGATGCAGGCCATCAGGTCCCGGAGACTTATCAACCTTCAGACCTAACAGTCTCTCCAACACCAAATCCTGGCAAATATAAATTCCCTTAAGTTCAGGTCCTTCAGCCACTGTTACCTCAGGGAGATTGCTTGTGTCTTCCCCAGTGAACACAGATCTGAAGTACCCATTTAATTCCTCTGCCATTTCTTTGTTCCCAGTAATATATTCCCCTGTTTCTGTCTTCAAGGGCCCAATTTTTGTCCTAACCATTTTTTTGCCTTGGACATGCCTAAAAAAGCTTTTACTATCCTCCTTTATCTTCTTGGCCAGTTTACCTTCGTACCTCATTTTTTCTCTGCGTATTTCCTTCTTACTAATCCTCTGTTGTTCTTTAAAAGCTTCTCAGTCCTCAGTTTTCCCACTTATCTTCACTAAGTTATACTTTTTCTCTTTTAACTTTATATGTTTCTTTACTTCCCTCATCAGCCACGGCCGCCCATGTCTCCTCCTTGGATCTTTCTTCCTTTTAGGAATGAACTGATCCTGCAACTTCTGCATTATACACAGGAATATCCGCCATTGTTCCTCCACGGTCTTCCCTGTTAAGGTATTGCACCATTGAACTTTGGCCAGTTGCTCCCTCATAGCTCCATATTTCCCTTTATTCAACTGAAATATTGTCACTTCCGATTGTACCCACTCCCTCTCAAATTGCAGATTGAAGCTTATTGTATTATGGTCACTACTTCCCAATGGCTCCTTCACTTCGAGGTCACTGACCAATTCTGGTTCGTTACACAATACCAGATCCAGAATCGCCTTATCCCAGGTCGGCTCCAGCACCAGCTGCTCTAAAAATCCATCTCTGAGGCACTCCACAAAGTCTCTTTCTTGAGGCCCGATACCATCCTGATTCTCCCAGTCTACCTGCATGTTAAAATCCCCCATAACAACTGTAGTAACATCTTTGCGACAAGCCAATTTCAGCTCCTGATTCAACTTACATCCGACATCCAGACTACTGTTTGGGGGCCTGTAGATGACTCCCATGAGGGTCTTTTTACCTTTAGTGTTTCGAAGCTCTATCCACACTGACTCTACATCCCCTGACTCTAGGTCCCCCCGCGCAAGGGACTGAATATCCTCCCTTACCAACAAGGCCACCCCACCCCCTCTGCCCGTCAGTCTGTCCTTACGATAGCACGTGTAGCCTTGAATATTCATTTCCTAGGCCCTGTCCCCATGAAGCCACATCTCAGTTATCCCCACAATATCGTATCTGCCAATTTCCAAAAGAGCCTCAAGCTCATCCACCTTGTGTCTAATGCTTCGTGCATTCATATATAGAATTTTTAATTTGTTACTGCTCTCACCCTTCCCCTCAACCCTTATTTCACTCAACTTTACAGCATGATGCCTTTTCCAGTTTTCTGCCTCCTTGATACAGTTGTCTTTCTTGACTTCTCTTGTTCTAACTACCCCTTCAATTTCCTTTTTAAACATCCAGCTTGTCCCCTCCCCCCCCGCTACTTAGTTTAAATGTAGCGGTGTTGCAGCAGAAAACCTGCCTGCCAGAATGCTGATCCCTGATCTATTAAGGTGCAAGCCGTCTCTCTTGTAGAATTTATGGTTACCATAGAATATACCCCAGTGATCCAAGAACTTGAAACTTTGCTTCCTGCACCAGTTCCCCAACCACACGTTCAAGTCCATTATCTCCCGGTTTCTGGCCACACTAGCCCGAGGAACTGGAAGCAAACTGGAGATAACCACCTTGGACGTCCTGCTTTTTAGCCTTCTTCCTAGTTCTCCGAAGTCCCGCTGTAGTATGTTCCTCCTCTTCTTCCCGACATCATTTGTGCCGACATGTACCACCACCTCGGGCTCTTCACCCTCGTCCTTGAGGATGTCCTGCACTCTGTCCGCGATGTCTTTCACTCTAGCACCAGGAAGGCAACACACCATCCTTAAATCCCGTCTGCTGCCACAAAAACCCCGGTCAGTTCCTCTCACGATGGAGTCCGCTATTACCACGGCTCTGTGCGATGTCCGACTCTTCCGCTCTGCTTCTGCGGCAACTTTTGATTGACAAACATGGCCGCCTTGCGAACTGGCAGTGTCATCAGACTCTACTGTTTCCAAAAGCTTCAACTTGTTCCTGACAGGTACTTCTCCCGGCGTCTCTTGCACCTGTCTCCTCTCTGCCTTCCTCAACGTCTGCACTCTTCTGCTCTCTTCTGGCATGATTGGTGTAATAACATCACTGAAGGTCTTGTCCAGAAAGATCTCGTTCTCTCGGATGAGCCTAAGGTCTTCGAGTTCTTTTGTCAGTGCTGCAATATGCTCGGTCAATTGCTGAATGTGCGCACACTTTCCACACATATACGAGCCAGACACACCAGAGTCGTTGACCTGCCACATCAAACAGGTAGCGCACTGAACCAGTTGAGCAGTCATGTCTTCACCCTCTTCAACTGTGGCGTAATCTCTTTACTCAACCTCCTTATCAAGATTCCTGAGCTGAAGCCTCACTCTTCGATCTAAACTTCCTTAGACCCTCTTCCTATGGCAAGTCTGTGGACTCTTAATTAAGGTTAGAGGAGGAGGGAGGGAGGGAGACCCTACTTTGTAGGACCTGGGATTTAGAACACACCCACTCTAATAACAATCACTTACCTTCCCGACCGGCTTTGCTCTATCACTTCATTTTTTTAATATGAATATGTTGTATATGCCTTTCTGATCCTTTCTTTATTGACTCGTCTGCTCAGCAGTGCCATTATTGCTTTTGAACTTGCCTTCCCCTGAACAGTGCCAGCCCTCCTTCGTCAATCCAAAAGCCTTCCTACCACAATGCTTATGCAGGGTCTCAGTGAAAGAGCATGAGATAGGCACTAAGTTAACATGCGCGGAGCCAGTACAGACATAATAGGCTGAATGGATTCCTTATGCATCGTAACAATTGTGTGAGTCTGATTAATCAATTTGCCAGGATAACCTAGTTTAAGTGCAACCCATCCCAACAGATTGGCTCCCACTTTCCTGAGTACTGATGGCCTTGTCCCATGAATCAATATTCCTGCCTCTCACATCACTCCCAATTCCATAAAGTTGACCTTGAATCAATTTCTTACTTAACAAATTTGCAAGTGATTCAGTTAACCATCTAGACATTATTATAAAAAAAGTTCTTTGGTTTAATTTCAGCCTTATCTCCTCAGGTTCTCTCACCAATACTGATGACATGGTTTCTAGGTGGAGCACCACAACTCCCCATTCAGTCCTACCCTGTTTTAACCCTAAATCGTTCTCCTGCTGATGGAGCCATCTTTAACCTTGGCCGGAGGCAACCAACACAACCTTCAGAACTCTCTTGGTGGCTGAAAAGAACAGATTTTATCCCTTGGCTGACCTAGTTTGCAGAATTTTGATTATTTTGATATGTTTTCTTTCACGCATTACCATGTAAAATCTGACATGTGCTGGTTGAGAAGCTCATCGAAAATAATCCATCATTTTGGTTAGTAAGTACACCTAGATTGTAGAGACCCTGCAGTGTGGAAGCAGGCAATTCAGTCCATCGAATCCACACTGACCATCCGAAGAGCATCCCACCCAGACCCACTCCCCCTACCCTATAACTCTGCATTTCCCATGGCTAATCCATCTACCCTTCACATCCTTGGGCACTATGGGCAATTTAGCATGGCCTCCCCCTAATCTGCCCGTCCTTGAACTGTGGAAGCAAACCAGAGCACCTGGAGGAAAACCATGCAGACACAGGGAGAATGTGCAAACTCCACATAGACACTCACTCGATGGTGGAATCGAACCCAGGTCTCTGGCACTGTGAGGCTGCAGTGCTAACCACTGAGCCACTGTATCGCCCCTAATATTAGGGTGAAGGGGGAAGGACTACTGCAGTAGCTTCCTTAAGAAAGAGGAACTTCGCCAAAGCAAGATAATTAAACTACTCTCTGCAGAGTATGTGGATATGTAGGCAAAACCTAGACTCTTTTATTAGTAATGATCACCCTGGAATCCCTCTTTCCTAGCATTCCATTGAATAGGTAGTCTAGGACATTTTAAGTAAACAGCTATCTAGCTTCCTATGAACAGCTAAGTTTTAAATCACCCTGGAATCTATTAGTCTAACTTCAGGTAGATTCCTAACAAGCTGAAACAATCAGAGTCACAATAAATGTGAACTATTATGAGAATGTTAAGCTACCAATTAATTCCTTTGTGCACTGGCACAAATGTCTTGTTTGAATTTTGGTCAATGTCTGTAAGCATTACTTTCCTGTGAATTTAACACTAAATCCAGTAACATGCTGAACATCAAGCCTCCTAATGCAACCACACAATTTACAGTTACCACTCCACCCCATTTCTATCACCTGTAGAATTAGAGCAAACTTACAGCAGAGAGAAAAAGCTCATTCAGTGTATCATGTTGGTCCAAATTGAATGAACTCTTCTCACTTTCCAGTGGCTGGGCTGCTGCCTTATAGGTTACAAAGTTTCAGGTGCAGATCTCAGTTCCCTGTATATCAGTTGAGGCTTTCCAACCGGACTAACAAACTTGGCAGCAAATTGCAGGTACTCACCACCCATTGGGTAAGAATGTCTTTTTTCTTAGGTCCCCTCTGATTCTTCTACCAGTCACCTTAAATCTATCTATCTCTGATACTGATCTCTCTATTAAGGGAAACAAATCATCCCTTTTCACACTATCCAAGCCCCTTCATTATTTTCTACACCTCAATTAAATCACTCCTCAACTTCTGCTGTTCTAATGAAAATATCCCAGTCTATTTAATCTTTCCTCATACCTACAATTTTCAACCACTGGTAATAGTCTTGGATGTCTCCTTTGTACTGTCTCCACAACAATTATGGCCTTCCTGTGATGTGGTAACCAGAACTGTTCACAAAACTCCAGCTGTGGCCTAAACAGCGTTATAGGTGGTTCCAATGAACAAAAACATTCCATTTGTTTTATTTCCTACCTGTCCTGTCACCTTCAGACACCTGTGGACATACACTGTGAGGTGTATGCAATAGCTTCCCAATTACTCTGTATTCCCTTGCTTTGTTAGCCCAACCCACATGCAAAACCTCACACCTCTGTTTGAATTCTATTTGCCATTTTCCACTTACTCATCAAACCATCAACGTCATCCTGTAGTTGACAGCCATCTTCTTCACTCTCAACTACCTGACTAATTTTTGTGTCTTCTGCAACTCCGCCAATCATGCTTCCCACAGTTAAGTCTCAATCAATGACATACATCAAAAACAGCAGGAGACATAATACTCAGCTCTGTGGAATACCACTAGAAACTGAAAGAAACATCAATATTTAGATTTGTTTCCTGTCACTGAGTCAACTTTGGATCCAACTCAAAACTTTCCCCTGGGCTTTACCTTTTCTGACCAGTCTGTCACATGGAGCTTTGTTTAATTACTTACAAAAATGCATGTAGATAATATCCACTGCACTACACTCATCAATCCTCCTTGTTACTTCCTCCAAAAATTCAATTAAATTGGTAAGACATGACCCACCCTCAATAAAACTATGCTGACTATCTCTGATGAACTTTTGCCTTTTCAAGTACAAGTTAATCTTTTTTTTCAACATTGATCCCAGTAATTTGCTCACAAATGAGGTCAAACTGACAGGCTTATAATTATTTGTCATTTTCCTTGCGCCCTTTTTGAATAGTGGCACAAGTGCAGATCTCCAATTCTCTGATACATCACCTGCATCCAGTAAGGACTGGAAAATTATCCTTCAAACACCTATTGGTTCCTTCTGGTTTCTGTTATGAGTCTAGAATACTAGTCATCTGGGGCTGGTTATTATTCCACTCTCAGAAAGGTTCGTCCCTCCAATGCATATATTCACATTTTGCTTATTTTTATCTGGTCTTTCACATTCCCTTTACCTAGAATGGCTGTACAAATTTTTGTGAAAGCAATGATAAAATACTTACTCATTAAAATCGCTGCAGCATTCATACACAAGTTACCATGTACATCTCTGATACGTCCAATCAATCCTGTTTTCAACATGTACCAATAAAAGCACCCTTTTGACTTCCTTCATTTTCCCAAACAATATTTTTTGATATCACCACTTTTAGTCCTCTAAGCCTCCTGAAATATTACTTTTCTTGTGATTGTCATTCTCTGCATTTTTGTACTTTTTCTTGCCTTGTATGCCTCTGGATAACAGGGAACTCTAGATTTGGCAGGACTCTCTCTACCTCATCATAACTTTCAATGGTATTCTCCTTTTGTCCCCTACCTTCTTTGTCCATTACCAAACCCCTCCCTTTTGATTATTGGCCCTTTCACCATGTCCCTGTCTGATCCTGCTCTGAAAGATCCCACTCCCATTGAAATCTCTATGCCCAGAGTAACTATCACACCCTTCTCATTTAGTTTAGTTCTTTCTCCCTGCCTGACACAACATCTTACCCACTGTGTTACCTGCCCTTAATATCCAGCTCTCACTCTTAATTTTCTCCCTTGCTCCATGACCATTATTCCTCTTTCTGAATCCCAGTTTGTTCCCTAGATTCCACAGGATTATTCCATTGCCTCCAACAATCAATCCTTTTAAACTCCATTCCCTACTTTACACTTTCAGCCATGCCAGCACTCTGTTAATCTTTCTTTCATGTTGATCCCCCTTTAGTGAAAACCACCATTGATATTGCTCCCCTCCTTCAATTGAGTCCTGCTTGCCTGGTCTGGTCAGGTGTGTATTCCTGAAAAACAGGCTATCAAATACTTTCCACCTCCACTGGAAGGTTCTCTCCTGGCTAAATAATACATGGCATGTGGTTAAGGGTTCCATTGTATCAATGGTCTATCGCCATTATGACAAAGTAGTCAGTTAGTTTAGTTAACAGCCTTATTTCCAGCTCATTACATTACTTAACATTGATTATTGCTACCATCCAGGTTTAATTTCCCACAGCCTGTAAGTTATGTACAAATTGGGTATAAATTTGCTAACAACCAAAAATATATTTATGACTGATAGTTTAAAGATGAGGCTACATGAATTTAAACCATTGCTTTCCATTTCAGGATTGTATCCCTCTTACAATTGACAATAAAAAATATTTTAGTAATGACAATAAACTGACAATCAACAATGCAGACAATGAAGATATTGGATATTACACGTGTAAACTTGAATACAAGTATCTTGGGAAGAAATATAATGTAACAAGGACAACACAATTAAAAATGAAAGGTAGGTCAATTGGTCAACATATTAGTCTTCAACTCTTTCTCCTAGCAAAACTAAGAAAGTAGATTTTTGTACAGTATGGCATGTTTTACAGAACTAATTTAGGACAGACTTTTGCACTTGTATAATTGGTGGAAGAATAGCACTCATAGACATAGGTGAAAGGATGTCTGCTTCTTCAGCTGTGTGATGAAGTTGGAAAATATAACAGGATGATTCAAGTAAAATTTGGAATGTGATCTGAATAGTTATGTGCATAAATTTGCTTAATACAATGTTACACATTTAGGTAATTTGGAATATACAACAAAATTAGTTTTGTTTCTTGTGTATTTTTGATATCTGGTGACTTGTCTAAAATGCATGCCAGCACTAATTTGTGCATATGTGAGATCTTAAAAATAAGGTAATCATTTAACTGGTCCACAACATTAGCATCTACTCTATATTCACAAAGTAATGTGATCTTTAGGAGACAGGAGCCTTAATGTTATGGTCTTTGCATATCATCCAACTTGCAAATGATGGAAGGGAGCGATAAGAAAGAGAGAGGGAGATGCTATTGAGAGTTGGACAACAGAGAATGGATCTTCAAAGAGGCAAGAGTGAGAATGAGAAACTGTTCAGGGATAAGCTGGTGGAAGGCACTCCTACAACTTTTCATAAACAGGGAAGTGAAATTGACACACACATACTTCCACTGTTCTTATTTGAATGGGAGACAATACAGCCATAAATCAACCATACTGAGAAATTTAAAAAATACACATATATATAAAAAATACCAGCTAAAGATCAGAATCTGCTTTCTTTGTCCATTGAAATGAGGATACTATCTGTCATGTTCCATGTTTGATGTGTCCTCCAGTGACTCAGCAGACCAGTTCTTGGGGTCTTTGGGCAGAGAGGGTGTGAGTTGTCATAGAGAAAGGAGGATTCTCTAGTCAGGATTCTGCTTTGTCTCTCCTTTCAATTGTATTACTTCATCAAAGCAGTTTCTACAGTCAATTTCCAACATTTTGCAGCTTGTTCAATGAGTCATCATCACATATCACAGTTGTGGCAATATCCTCCTAAACACCAATGTCAATTTGTTCCCTTCATAATAAGATCTTCAGAGTGTCCACAAAACGTTTCCTTTGCCTTCCTTCCGATACATTACCATCCATAAGTTGAGAAGAGTTTGTTTTGTCGAAGTAGAATCACATGTTGGGGATTAGGTAAAGGTTCTGCTGAATTGAGGGAGATAAAGGGAATCTATTAAGTACTCAGGCTACAGGAGTGGTAAAGAAGAGTTGAATAAGACAATTGGCCTGAAAGGGTAAACTTTGAAGCCTTTGTATAGCTCTATCCAGGTGTGATTGTTTCTGCAAGGAGCTGGTGTGTTCTGATTGTCTGTGACCGTTATTCTAGTCTGTTAATTTTACCTCCACTGTTAACACCCATGGACCTGAGATTAACCTGGTATCTTTAGAAGGTATCAATGTCTCTTAGTAAGTGTAATATAGTTAAGTAGTGTTATGTGTAAAATTAACATAAATTACCTTTAATTTGACTACTTACTAAGAAATCTCATAGATAATCAAATACTGAAACAATAATTTAAACCTTATTGCATGTAGCAACCAAAATCAGACCCTCAAATAAGCAGGTTAAACCTCATCACTCAACATGGTTATTACCTGATTAATGGTGGAATTTAACTACAATTTCATTCAACATCATCTGTCTCTGAATGTCTAGGGTTTGATCCTTGTGCAGTGTTGTTCTTCAAAGTTTTACTGCTGAAGAATCCCAGAGTTGAATTCTTATACAGTCTTCTCTCTTTCAAGTTTATGGTGTGACATTATTGATGCTCCTTTAGATTCTTTTATCCACAATATTGACAACTCCTCTGGAGGTATCAAATCTATAGCTTGTCTCCTTATCAGGAGTGACTTTAGTGTTTCTTGTTACATTTGGCCTTGACTGCCAGTTTTCCTGTGATTATTGCATAGAGTCAGAGAGTCATACAGCACAGACACAGACCTTTCGATCAATCCAGTCCATGCTGACCATAATCCCAAACTAAACTAGTCCCTCCTGCCTGCTTCTGGCCCATATCCCTCCAAACCTTTCCTATTTCTTAAATTCTTTTGCAGGGCAATCATTTATCCTTGTGGTATAAGGCAGCCAATTATCAAACAGTTGCTAAAACAGTTATGTATATGTATCTTCGACTCCTCGTTCTCACATGCATGGCTAATTGCTTTCAGTTGCTGAATAACAGTTTGTCCTTTTGCTCAACAGTGTTATTGCTGATTCCTTCAATCCAAGAACAGTATTAAATTTCTGAAGTTTACTTTATCATAACAGTCTTAATCTAACTTGCTACCTTAGTTATTATGTAATAAGCTACTTCTCATTACCTAAATACATGCATCTTCTGCTGAAATCTTATTGTTGGTTAATTGCTGACCACTTAATATGAGTAAAAACAATGACTGCAGATGCTGGAAACCAGATTCTGGAATATTGGTGCTGGAAGAGCATAGCAGTTCAGGCAGCATCCAAGGAGCAGCAAAATCGACGTTTCGGGCAAAAGCCCTTCATAAGGAATAAAGGTAGTGAGCCTGAAGCGTGGAGAGATAAGCTAGAGGAGGGTGGGGGTGGGGAGAGAGTAGCATAGAGTAGTTGCAGTGGGAAAGGGACTCCCTGAGATTCTTGTAGAGAGGAGGAAAACTTCTTCAAGGCAGGCATCTTGCAAGAGGATTTGCAGTAGGGTTAAAATCAATGTGGTAAAAACAATGACTGCCTGATGAAGGGCTTTTGCCCGAAACGTCGATTTTGGTGCTCCTTGGATGCTGCCACTTAATATGAGTAAGTCCAGTGGATTAGTATTAATGACAGGGATTGATGGCAGCATATCTAACCAAAGACATCCCAACAGAATGAACTATCAGCAAAGGACATCTCTTACAACAAGGAGACAAGTCATGTTTCTGTCATAAATAATCAGCTATTAATACCATCATTAGAAATACCTAGGACAATGTTTACCTTTCCGTAAAAGGGAATAAATGCACTTAGGAAAGGACTTGAATGGTATGTCTTACATATAAAATTTGAAATTAATACATCATAGACATAAATTTTCACTGATTTCTATTTATGTGCTTTTCTTAAAGTGTCTTAAGACAATAAAATGTATTTCTAAATTATTTTATTACTTCATCTTTGATTCTATAATATGTTTTACATAATTTTCTAAACCTACAAAAAGAGCACAGAGCACTTATGCATGATATGTATATAAACATTTATTGAAAAAAAGGTAAAATATAAATTTAAAACCATCCAAATCTCTTCATCAAGGTTGAAATATGTGGGTTCCAAAAACCTTTGGATCCTCTCTGAGGAAAGAGGTGTAGAGGACTGGTTACTGCTAACCTCCAGCATGACTCAGTTGGAGAATATTACATGGCTCTGGTAACCTGCCATCCCAATAACTGAAACTCACAGAAAGATTGGGAAGAGACAGAGCAGAAGCTGCTTTTGGGTGAAGAACTGGGTATCAATCTGGGTGCTATACTATCTATAACAAATGGAAAAAGATCAAAGAGGAGATTTAGAGAGTAAAATGTGTGGAAGGTATTCCTAACCCAGTGTGCATGTGTCAGTCACCAATGTTGTGGAGATGGATAGCAGGACATTGCCTTAGAGGTTCATTGTGATTACCTCCCTCCTCTCCATGATTGCAGACAATACCAAATCATATCTTCATCCAATTTCCAAACTCTCCCCCCACCCTCAGTTAGGCTTTCGCCAATGGTGTTTTCTCTTCACTAAGTGTTTGTCAGAATGCTGAGTAGCTGACACTACAGTATGTTAATGATGGCTCTTTGTTAAGATAGGCAGAACTCCCCCATTAGCCATTTATGACCCCACCAACTCCCTTGTAACCTTTAGGCAAATATTGGGGACCTGACATTTTCAGATCCTGTTGGAGTTCCTTCCCTTTCTGCTGCACTGTCAACTGATTACATCATCTCAGGTCCAAGAGCATTTTAGGCTTTATAATCTCCAAGCACAAGCCAATATATGTACAAGTGATGCTGTTCTGTGCTGTCAACATTCTGTGATATAATGACTCTATAGCATCTCAAAATTATTGTCATCATTTACCAGAATTGAATAGTTGTACTCCTGCACATTTGTAGTTGCATATAGGATATCTTTGATTGAGATCTTTACATTTTGAATTGATTGTTTCAGAGACAATAATCAATCAAGTACAACCTGAAATGATAAGCCCTACAAATGAAACAATTGAAGCAAGACTTGGTAAGTATGAAGAAATAGTCGTAACTTATGGAGCTTTTATTTTGTCTCAAATATTCTAATGGTATTTTAACCTTTATTGTAATGCTGGCTGTAAAATGTGTTCAATTTATTTTCATCATATGGATGTTGAAAACGCAATGATTGAAAGATAATAAATCATTTTCTAGGGAAGTGATCATTTATTTGACCACATTCACAGTCCCACCCAGACTGGAAAATTCTCTTTCCTCAAAGTAACTGCTATGTCATATATGTGGAACAGATCTTTGGTTAGAGAAGTTAGCACAATGCACATTAACAACTTAAAACAATGCCTAGCTGACTTTCAACATGAAAATGGAATGACAGATTTCCTTGGTGGTTCAGTAGCTGAATGGGCTGAATGATACTGAGCAATTTGAACCAGGAAAATCATGAGAATGATTTAAACATACAAAGATAAGTGTGAAATCAGTGGAGCTCAGAACCAACATCAGATACATTATTCCCTTGTCTGCCTGGCTGAACTTGTTCTCATATTGAACAACCTTTTCTTCATGTATGCTCTTTCCCTGCTTTTCCTCCAGGTAAAAGATGATACTTTGCATACCCACACAGGTACTAGCTATAGCCTATTTTCTAGTGGGTTATGTTAAACATACATTTTTCCAGTCTTACACCCCAACCTCCATTTTCTGTACTTGATTAGGATATCAGTGTCACTTCCTGTTCTCACCCTGAATGGAAAATCTCATTAACATTGTTCTACCCTTCTCTCATTAACACCTGGTTCACCTCTAGTACTGCCTTGTCTTTCTTCAAATTTTCTGTCTCCATTTCTGTGGATAGGCTATCAACTTCAGATCTGTAAACTCTCACACCTATCTGGAGTAAACGTTCTCATGGGCTTTTTCCTGTTCATTTTTCTTGTTCAATCTTCGCCTTCAATCATGGATTCCTACCAACTGTAAGGGTCCTTGACCATGACTAATGTATTTCACAGATAATCTCTTACCCCTTCCTCTCCCTCCCACAACTTTCACAGGAGTTAAAATTACTGCACAGAGGCTGAGCTCCCATTTACTTAATGTGTGGAGTACACTGATTGAGGCCAAACAGTTCACAGTCAGTCTTTGAAGGGAGGAGATTCTCAATCTCCTGCTTATATCTGTCAGCCAGGGCTCCCTGACTGTCCCAAGCTAACAACCCCAATCAAGGGTTGCATAATCAATAAGGTCTCCCTGGTTCCAATCACTACAAGAGTCTAAGGACAGAGTGCTAAGGAAGGTAATAGGCCTGAAGGTGCATAAATCATCCAAATTAGATGGAATACACACCAAAGTTCTGAAAGAGAAAGCTGTGGATATTGTGGAGGCATTGTTAGCCTCAATTCTACTTTCCTGTCTATCCCACCTCATAACCGTTTAGCTATTAATAATTAAAAATCTGTCGATCCCCTCCTCACCAGGGACCCAGGGTTTTATTCCCACCTTGGACGACTGTCTGTGTGGAGTTTGCACGTTCTCCACATGTCTGCGTGGGTTTCCTCTGGGTGCTCCGGTTTCCTCCCACAAGCCAAAGATGTGCAGGTCAGGTGAACTGGCCATGCGAAATTGCCCGTAGTGTTAAGTGCATTAGTCAGGGGTAAATATAGGGTCGATGTGGACTTGTTGAGCCTGTTTCCATACTGTAGGGAATCTAATCTAAATTTACTCAATGGCTCAGCCTTCACCACGCTGAGTGGTGGTGATTTCCACACGTTCACAACTGTACAAGAAATACAATTATTCTTCATCTATCTATGACCTCTTGTTCTAGATCACTGCACATGAGGGACATCCTCTCTGCATCTATGTTGTCAACCCCCTTTAGCATCTTACATACCTCAACTAGACTACCTCTCATTCTTCTAAACTCCAGAGAGTATAGGCCTCAACTGCTCAATCTCCCTTAATAAGACAAATACCTCATCTCCAGAATCAATCCAACGGCTCTCCTCTGAACCATCTCCAACACAATTACATTAAAAATTGTGCACAGTACTCCAGGTGCAGTTTCATTAATGCCTTGTGCAGCTGCAGCAACACTTCCCTACTTTTATACGCTATTCCTTTCGCAATCAGTGCCAAAACTCCATTTGATTTATTACCTGTTGTTCTGCATACTAGATTTTTAGTGATTTATTCACAAGGACACCCAGACCCCCCTGCACCGAAGCACTCTGAAGTTTCTATTTGATTTAAGTTGCCTTTCTCCTTCTCTGACCAAAATGGATAATCTCACACTTATCCACGTTAAGTTCCATTTGTCAAATTTTGGACCATTCACCTAACCTAACTATATCTATTTGTACATTTCTTCTTGATTGCAAGGAATTGAATGATCAATTAATCCATTATCTATCCCATGCTGAAGCGTAATGGCAGATTTATTTTTCAGTATTGACAAATGTATTGTTAGACATTTAGTATGTTAATGAATGTGCCACTAAGTAAAACTATTTAATGATGTTAATTCAATTAGTGATGTTATTTGGGTTTTATTAATTTCCTTTTGTTCTTTATGGTTCTAATAATTAAAGTAAAATGTTAAATACTTAATAAAAGCATCACTGGGAAATCCTTCAGGTTCTACTAATTTCCAACCTTAATGTTTAGATGTGAAAAAAGAAACACATTGCACGACAGGTTGTTTTTTTTTCTACATTGGCATAATCAGTTTGATTACACTTGAAACTGTGCAGCATTATTTTATTAACTATATTTCTGTATATTAGGGCTGCATAGTTCTTTTCTGATTATTTCACAGGCTCAGAGCTAAATATGACCTGTGAAGTTCTTCTGGGATCTGGTGAAGTGGCAGAATTTGGGAAGCTTGCCTGGAAAATGAATAACACTGATATTCCTGAAGATATGTTCAGAATTAAGCAAGGAAACAAAATGTATGTGTTACTTTTAATCCTTAGCTAAACTGATTGCTTGTTAGGAAAGAATGGGATGAATGAAAAGAAACTTCTGTAAATGCACCTACTGCTTATGAAAAAAATTTCCCTGGAGTTAAGCTACCTCTGTCTGTCAAAATATATTAATATGTAATTTACAAATGTATGTTTGATGATAAAGGTCCTTTCTTTCCTTCATCATTACGTGGGATGGAATTGCCCATGTATTTATGCCCAGAATCTCATATAATTAGGATGTTAATAAGGGAAAGAAGGCTGGAGTAAAAGACCAATGAAACTTGAGCATAAATGTGCTATCCATGTCATTACCCTATTCTCATATTTTCTCACTGGTTTATGCCTTCTGTTGATTCAGGTGCTGAAATCCATCTCAATTTCGCTTAAAATGTTCTACCCAATCTAAAATGTCTGATATATGAATTTTTTGCAATTAATATTAGGCGCAGTCAAAGAGACTTGTCCTGGTGCTTTTTTGCAAATTTTTTTTTCTGGTTTGTTTTATTGCAATTTCATACTAACTGTGTAAGTTGCTTTAAAAATTGAAATACTTCTACAACCGCAAACTCCAGAATGTGCTGTGGCTTTTCATGCATCAAAATTAATCACTTTCAAAGTTTGGTAGAAGATTTGTAGCTCTGGTGCTCGTTGTTGTGGTTCTGTTCGCCGAGCTGGGAATTTGTCTTGCAAACGTTTCGTCCCCTGTCTAGGTGACATCGTCAATGCTTGGGAGCCTCCTGTGAAGCGCTTCTGTGATCTTTCCTCCGGGCATTTATAGTGGCCTGTCTCTGCCGCTTCCGGTTGTCAGTTTGAGCTGTCCACTGTAGTGGCCGGTATATTGGGTCCAGGTCGATGTGTTTGTTGATAGAGTCTGTGGATGAGTGCCATGCCTCTAGGAATTCCCTGGCTGTTCTCTGTTTGGCTTGCCCTATAATGGTAGTGTTGTCCCAGTCGAATTCATGATGCTTGTCATTATTTCTTTGGCTAGTGTTTTGTCGATGGAGATGAATAGTGCCGTTACATCAAATGAGACCACATATTTCTTTGGCTAGTGTTTTGTCGATGGAGGTGAATAGTGCCGTTACATCGAATGAGACCATATATTTCTTTGGCTAGTGTTTTGTCGATGACAAGCAACATGAATTCGACTGGGACAACACTACCATTATAGGGCAAGCCAAACAGAGAACAGCCAGGGAATTCCTAGAGGCATGGCACTCATCCACAGACTCTATCAACAAACACATCAACCTGGACCCAATATACCGGCCACTACAGTGGACAGCTCGAACTGACAACCGGAAGCGGCAGAGACAGGCCACTATAAAAATGCCGGAGGAAACAGCACAGAAGCGCTTCACAGGAGGCTCCCAAGCACTGACGATGTCACCTAGACAGGGGACGAAACGTTTGCAAGACAAATTCCCAGCTCGGCGAACAGAACCACAACAATTAATCACTTTGAAATTCTGCTACAATGTTTATGGGGAAATTGTGAACCAAATGACTCCCAAACGAAGAAGTTATCGAGATTTCACATGTTGTAACTTTCATTTTAACTTAATTCTGTCCCAACGCAAATAAAACATAAGTTAGCAGACAAATGATATTTTAAGTGCAACAGTAGATTTCACATTGCAGGGCAATTATGACAAGAGTTATTTCTCATTTGCACATTAGCCTTCACAACACTCCGTGCAACATGTGATACTATCTATAGTTCCATGTTTTCTAACTCTGTCTCTAGTAAATAAGAGCTCTCATTTTCCCACTGAATCAGTTCAGCCCTTAAGACTCAACCAACTCACTTCAACGCAAGATCCCAGAGACTGTTCGCTCCTGCAAAACCTCATAAAGACCAGGTTCATAACAGTTCAGGTGGTACAGTCATAGAGTCATAGAGATGTACAGCACGGAAACAGACCCTTTGGTCCAACTCATCCATGCCGACCACGTATCCTAATCAAGTGTTTGCCAGCACTTGCCCCATATCCCTCTAAACCCTCCTATTCATATACCCGTTGAGATGCATATTAAATGCTGTAATTGTACCAGCCTCCACCACTTCCTCTGGTAGCCTATTCCCCAGAGATTCCTTTATAAGCCCCTTTAATAAACCCAGTTTAGTAGTCTGGTTTGATTAAGAAAACTGAACCAATAGTATTAAACATGTACAATTCACAATTCTGCTATAACTGTGTCTTCATCTTTCTGAGTCTAGAGTGTGGTGCTGCAAAAGCACAGTAGGTCAGGCAGCATCCAAGGAGCAGGAGCATCGATGTTTCAGACATAAGCCCTTCATCAGGAATCCTTCAGCTTTCTGTCTTATCGCAGTGTATTGTCCAATCATGTATATTCATGTATGTGCGTTCTCTGTTCTTCCCTCTGCAGTGGCTCTCCTTCATTCTTACACTCACAACTGTTTGTCTGCCTTTTTTCTGTCTGGTCGCACGGCGCTTTGTATCTTAACCTCCATCTTGTTGGTACTGTCTCCAGGTAAAGGTAACTGGTTTACTTGGGCCAAGAGTTATATTATTCAAGAAAATTACAATTAATCCCTTTACAATTTGTGCAAACTTTTATAAGTCTATTTCATGCATTCTTAAAAACACTTACAAACCAACAGGCACTTTAAGGAAGTTACAAATTTTCCTTACTGTATTGCGTTTCGGTCAAATAGTTAATTTGAATTCTCACACTTACAGAAGGAGTGTACGATGTCAGTCAGTGTTTTCTTTAAATCTTGACTGTTAACACTGCTGCCTCACAGCACCAAGGACCCATTAACAGAACAGAGGTGGAACGAGTGGAGAGTGTCAAGCTCCTGGGAGTGGTCATCCACAACAAGCTTTCTTGGACTCGTCATGTGGACGCACTAGTTACAAAGGCTCAACACATCTCTTCTTCCTCAGGCAGCTGATGAAATTTGGCATGATGGTGAATACCCTTGCCAACTTTTATAGGTGCGCCATCGAGAGCATTCTGTCTGGATGTATCACCACCTAGTATGGCAACTGTACCATTCAAGGTCGGAGACAGTTACAGAGAGTGGTGAGCTTGGCCCAGACAATCACAAAGGCCATCTATAGAACCTATCAATAGGCCTGGTGTCAAGGAAAGGCCGCCAGCATTCTCAAAGATCCATCTGACTTTGGCAATGCTTTTCTACAATCTCTACAATTGGGGAGAAGGTACAGAAACCTGTTAGTATGAAATTGCAATAAAACAAACCAGAAAAAAATATTTGCAAAAAAAGCACCAGGACAAGTCTTTTTGACTGCACCTAATATTAATTGCAAAAAATTCATATATCAGACCTTTTTGATTGGGTAGAACATTTTAAGCGAAATTGAGATGGATTTCAGCACCTGAATCAACATGTACCAGCCAGTTTTGCAACAGTTTCTATCCTCCTGTTGTTAGAATACTGAATGGGCTCACAACTCTTAACATTCGTCTGTACCTGTGCTTTTATTTTTTACCGCTGTTACCTATTATTTACTTATCTATGCTACTTAACTGTGTGATCTGCCTGTCTTGCTCGCAAGACAAAGCTTTTCACTGTGCCTCGGTACACGTGACAATACATTCAATTTAATTCAAATGGATTGTGGCAAAATTAGCACACAAATGGACTTAATTTTAAGTTATTTAGGTTACGGTTTTCAAAAATGCCCTTAATTGAAGTTTAAGCCAACGTTTGAAGCTACACAATCAACAACAGACTGCAAACGTCTCTTCCTCTCAGGCAGATTTGCATCATAATCTTTCTAAATGCAATAGTGATGGGGCATTGTTATTTACATTTCTTGCAATGCCAACAACAGTGAAATTGTCAGCAGCGTAATCTTGATTGCACTTGGAGTTAATGTAAAAGTTACACATCAGTGAATAACAAAGGAGTAGCCATAAGGTGTCTTGAGCTTGAACAGCCATTTAATAAGACCATTACTGAACTTTTGCATCAACTGTTCTTTCCTGCACTGTTCCCTTAACCATTAGTCTGAATAAAGCTATTGTTCTCCATTTAAATATACTCAACTCAACAATTGAATGCCATCTCTGTTGCTGAGTTCAGTGTCAGGCAGTTGGTTATCATGTGGGAGTGTGCTAGGTTGGGGCTTTTCAATCTCTGCTCTGATTATCTCTGCGGTCAACTTGTATTTAAAGAAACAGGCTCCTGTTGGAAATTTATCCCTGATTAGGTACATACATCAAATCATTTGGTTCAGCAAGATATAAATTTCTGCCTCTTCTCTGGGGACTGGGACCACCTGTGGATGACACCAATGACAGAAGACAAGAATTGGGTGTAAGATAGATGAAAAAGGCTTGGGACAGTTAAAGGCAGCTGCACCATATACATGCTTCTTTTAAACATATCGTTTTGAAGTAACCATGAAAGCAACTTCACTGTGGCCAATACAAAAAAGAGCTCAGAGTAAGTAGACAAATGTTAATACCCACCATTAAGACTCATGAAATCTGGAGACTTGGTGTCAGCATGCTCATCAGACTGAAAATAACATTCCACGTCCCTTTCATTATATTTTGATGAAGATTCCCCACTGCTTCAAGTGGGACAAATGTAATTTCTCTACTAATTGGGGAAGAGATGAAAATCATTTCCAGAAACTGCAAATTCATTGTGACCTACATTAAAGGCAATAAGCTCATCATGTATATAAATCTTGCAAATGTCACATCCCTCACACTTTGTCTGCCATAATTTCAAAGTCTCAAAAACATAACAAAAAAAAAGTCAGTTAGTTCTGCTTTTTAAAATCTTGATGTTCTATCTTCTCTCACAAAACAGGAAGGTGAAAGATTTCCGCAGCCGTTAGTTACTAATTAGCCTCTCAAAGTAATTTGGCAATGACTTAAAGGCACATACAAGTTTAAACACATTTCAATCTTGGTAGCTAAACACAAAATATTCACAGCCACCATCAGACTTCAACTAATGAAAGAACAGTGCTCCAAAAGCTTATGATTTCAAAATAAACTTGGACTATAACCTGGTGTCATGTGACTTCTGACTTTGCCCATCCTAGTCCAACACCAGCACCTCCATATCATGGCTACCTTTTAGTTAATGTATGTACTTGAACTGACATTTTAAAATGTAATATTTTTTCAAAAAAGTAAAATTCTGAATAATATGTATCAAGTGATCAACACTTACTAATTGCTTTATTTTTTATACTATCACAGTGACAAAAAAGAAGCTAAGCATGCAGTAGTATCTTTAAGAACCTTATCTATCTCCAGTATCATTGAAGAAGATTTTCAAACCACATTTGAATGTTTTGCATATAACCCACGAGGCAAAAGTTATGGCTTTATAAAAATTACACCTCAATGTACGGTTTGCTTTTGGATTTAGTTTTTTTTTACTGAAATAAAGGTATTTTGCTATTTCATATTTAGTTTAACAACCACTCTATGCATAATGTAAAATTTAAAACACTGACAAAAGCCTGTTTACATATTTGTATGAGTAGGGTTGGAATTATTGTTTCCATGGTGGTCCAGGCATTGGCTTAACTGTAAACTCAGAGGGAATATTTGTTCTTACTTTCTGTGGAAGAGTGAATGGTTTTGAATTTAGCCCTAGCTTTCTGGCTAATTTTCTCAGCAGTTTCTTTTTAACATTTGCAGTTCATATTTGTGATGGGTGATTGTTAACATGATAGACATTTGTCCCTAAAAACAGCTGAGTTAGAAACAGGTATCTGAAGTGATTCAATTAATTCACTTATTTTTGTGATATCTTGATAGATTTGTTCATTTGTGCATTTTTTGGCCAGAACGTCAGTCCATTCACTCTTATTGTGTAATTTTGAGGCAGTTCCTCTCTGGTGCTAAGAATGAATATCTTGTCTGTTCAGTGCCTGGTGAGATTTTCTAGGTATTTTCTAGTGTCATTGTTATCTTTTAAGCCGGGAATGGGCAGTCTGCATCTTTCCACCTTAATGCTGTCTTTTTATTGCATTACTTTACCTTGTTACTCTGCATTTCTCCGACTCAATCCCACTCAGAGTTTGTCAAAAGAATAGGTAAGGAATAACACTGCTCTTGATTTATAGTAACCTTGACTTAGTGCTAGCTGTTACTTGTTCATCAAAAGGCATCAGTGTAATCTCTACTCTGGAGATCTCGGACAGGGTTTTGCATTTTCCATATCAGTATACTGATATGAAGCTCTCAACTCTGTACTGACTTGATAACAATTATCCAGCACAAATTTTCCCTTGATTGGCCAGGTAGTGGCCAGAAATTTCACTTGCCTTGCAGAACAGTGGAAAAGTCCTTCAGTGCATTAACTAACATTTATATGCAACCAATATTACCCAAACAGATGATCTGATCATTCATCTCATTTGCTGTTTGCAGGATCTTGCTATATTGAGACAAACTGCTGTACTTCTCTGTATTATTACAGAGAGTACTTTTGAAAAACAATTCATTAATTACTTTGGGACATTTAGATGCAAAGTGCTGTTAAATGCGAATTCTTTATTCTATCTGACCACAAGTACGAACCTTCAAGTGTTGTGGCCTTTATATCAGAATGGGAGCAAGATTGATGGAGGAACAAGCTTACATTTTAAAACATTTATTTTAAAGCATGGAATTAATATGCATCGTATTTTTTAAAATGAAATTACAGATACTTGCAAGTTAGTTAAAAAATGTCTAGATGCTAAATAAGTTCTGCAATTAGACACAGAGAGGAAGGAAGGCAGAGTATGAATCAAATGCTTTTAAAATAAATTAGTTCTTTATCCATGCACTGAATGATGATTTCAGATAATAGGTTAATAATGTCTTGCAAACTTCAACAGATCCTGTACAGAAAGTGGGGTGGGGGTTGGAGGAGGAGGAGGCAGGGGACGGGGAGTTGAGGGGAAGCAGACAGAAAGATATATGAACATATGAAGTTGGTGGAGCAGCTTATGCCTCTTGGCTCCTTGATCCTCCTCTAACAATTAATATAATCATTGCTATATGAATTGCGCCACATTCCTGTCTAACGTCCCCCCCCCCCAAACCATTTCGCCCCTTTGCTTAATAATGAGCCATTGGAGTGGCCATAAGCCATAAGCCATTAAGCCCACCAAGACTGCTCTGCTATTCAGTAAGGTAACATCTGATGTGATAGTCCTCAAATGACCTTTCCTGCTTTTTCCCTATAACTCTTGGTTCCCTTACTGATTACAATCTGTTTATCTCAATATTGAACATACCTAATGATCCAGTATCTACTGCCTTCTGTGGCAAAGAATTCCACAGATTCACTACCCTCTGAGAGATGAAAATCTTCCTCATCTCCAATTCAAACAGGTGACCCCTTATTCTGGGATTATGCCATCTATCTTAGACTCTCCCACGAGGTGATACAACCTTCCACATCTACTCTGTAAAGTCCCCTAAGAATTTTGCGTGTTTCAATAAAGTTGCCTCTCATTCTTTGAAACTCCAATCTACTCAAGCTCTCCTCATAACATAGGCTCCCTATATCTGGAATCAACCTAGTGAACTTTCTCTGGACTGCCTCAAAAGTAAGTATATGTTTCCTGAGATAGAATGTTCAATACTGTTCATAATATTTCAGCTGTCATCTGGCTAGTGCCTCGTACATATTTAGGACAACTTCCATATTTGTATACTACATTTCCTTTTATTTACAGGCCAACATTCTATTTGCCTTCCTTTGTACCAAATTCCAAGTCCCTCTGGATTCTGTAGTCACAGTTACTATGTTTAATTCCTTTCCTCCTTTCCCTCCTTAATTATTTAGTAATTTTGGAATGACATATATATCTTCTATTGGGAAGACAGATGCAAAGTATTTGATCCAGTCCTCTTCCATTTCCTGGTTCCCTATTAGTATTCCCTCAGCATCATTATCTAAGGGATCTACATTAATTTTGATGTTCCCCCCTTGATTTATATAATTATGAAAGCTCTTGCTTTCTATTTGCTATTGCTTACAAGTCTACTTCAAAGTTTATCATTTTCCTCTTTATTATTTATTTAATTATCTTTTGTTGGTTTTTAAAACTTTCCCAATCCTCTGGTTTGCTAGTAATCTGTAAACCATATTGTATATACAGCAGACGTTTTATTAACTGGAACTTATGGGACCAGGAATGCTGATCAAGTGGTCCATATAATCAATGTAAAAATGCACACTCAGTAATATAAACAAAATGCAGGAGGGTATACACATCACTGTGATACTTGACTTACAGCATAAGTCACTTAAATAATAACTTAAAATAAAACTTGCTCGCAGAAAGCCTTCTCACTCGCATCCTTGATTGATTGCTCTGATATTGTAGAAATCACGATAATACAGTTAACTTTTGATATTTCAGGTGTATAATTTTTCCCAGTTTATCGAGAGTGCCAGTCCATTAGGTGCCGGTTAAAACAAAGTTTCCTAGAATCCTTCTTTTCCACTGGAATATTACTATGCTGCGAGCCATGAATTATTTTCTTAAACATCTGCCATTATTCCTCAATTGTCTTTGGTATTAAATATCTTTCCCAGCCCATTCCAGCTAGATGTGCCTTCATTTCTTCATGATTACCAATTTTGCAGCTTAGCACATTTGTTTCCAACACAAGTTCCTTCCACATAAACTAACTACTAAATTCTACAATCTTACTGTTGCTGTTTCCCATGGGATCTTTTACTCTACCATCATTTATTAATCCTACCTCACCAGATCCAATATAGCCTGATCTCTGGTTGGATCTATCACATATTGTTTCAGGGAACTGTCTTGAACACACACTATGAATTCTTCCTTGTGGCTACCTCTGCTAATCTGACTATCCATATCTACGTGAAGATTGAAGTCACCCATTATTAATGTATTGTCTTTTCTTCCAAGCCTTCGTTATCTCCTGGTTTATTCTCTGCCCACTGTACAGTTACTTTCTGGGGACCTAGAGCCAATTCTGACTTGTCTTTTCCCATTTATATTTCTTACCTCCACCCATATGAATTCTGCATCTCTGATCCAAGATGTCATGTTTATTTCATCCTCTACAAAAATGCTACCCTGCTACTCTTTCCTTCCAGCTTGTCCTTTCAAGAAATCACATGCACATGAATATTTAGTAACCAGCTTTGATCTCCTTGTAACCGATATCTTCTCAATTGCTGGAAGATAATGCCCATTAATGTGTATTTGCTTTGTTAATTCATTTATTTTGGCCCAAACATTTAACTTTCCCCCCCCTTTGACCCAACTTAATGATTTTTATTCTACGTTTGTATACTCTAATAAGAATCTATCTCCTTCTGACTTAAAAATACTCAAGGACTCTGCTTCTCAGAACTCTATAATTTTGCAGCATTTTTAAATTCTTTCTGCAAAGTGGAAAATTTCAACTTTTGCACTTGTTACTTTATTTACCACAACAAATCCGTATCTTTCGTGGCCTGCTTAAATCCTCTTCATAATCTACTTTCTGAACTGCCTTTGTGTCATTAACAAATTTAGCAACCAAATATCTCTTCACCTAAGCCATTTATACAAATTGTATGAAGTTAAGACCCCACACTGCGGTTTTACAGCTGAACAATAACACTGGTGACAACTAAAATTAAGATTTCTAACTTCTATAATGCAGAAAACTATCTTATTAAATATCCAATGCTGTCTTTTTATTTCCACTATAATTTTGATATCAGACAGAGATCAGGAATGTTTATTTGAATCTTCAAGGATTTTAAAGTTGTGCAGAACACTGTTCATTTACGATTTTTAATGATTTGGTCATTTTCCTCGAGCGTACCTCTACAGCTTTAGGTTTTGGAAAAAATGCATAATCAGGTGATGCGTTTCACTCATAACATTTCCATTAAGACCTATCTTCCTGCTCCTACTGATCTTGGATCTAAATGATTCCAAAGGACATATTAACAGAAATATTCATGTTGCTCTAAAAACGCTCACAAACCAGGTGTAGTGCATTAGATGTGCAGTTAGCAACTCTATTAAACAAAAATGAGGTGGGTTCCTTTCAAGCAATTATGGGAGATCCTTGTCACATCTCTGGAATCTCTTTGCACACTCACACCATGAAGGTAGCTGGTGCTTTGCTTTCTTTGGTGAAATCATTTTGATCATTTTCCTTTGAAAAGCATTCAGTTGTGATTAGCAGCCTTCCAATACTATAGGGCAGCGACATTTCCATTGTTGTGGGCCATCACTGACTGCAATTGTGGCTGTATACACATTGCTTTGCATCCAGTTCAAAAAAAGTTATGGAATGGGTCACTGTTTTGGATCCAATGATTTGCACTGTAGCCAAAACTCACAGCACCATTTTATGATTCAGCTATGACGAGGTCTGAGGAAACGTACAGTAACGTTCACACTTCTACCACAGTATTAGTGAAACACAGCTTAGGCATTCTCAGCTAAGGGAAGTGCTACTGTGTAGTCTGGTTGACATCACCAAGACTATTGAAATTAGATGTGTCTGACAAAATAAATACCTTTCAAAAAGTCTTCAGTCATGGGGCAGGCAGGAGACAAACAGTAATCAAGAATCAACAAGAAAATGAAGCATGTCCGAAGACAGAGAACAGAGAACAAAGAACACATAAAGAAAGATATAAAGACAAACACTTGCATGTTTTAAAGTTAGAAAGTCCCAAACATTTCACAACAAATGAATTATTTTCAAACTGTTGTCACTGATGTTATAAAGGCAAACATGTCAGTCAATATTGTGCACAATAATTCCCCATAAATACCATTGGGTTAAAAAAATGTCTTTTGTGAAGTTGATGAAGAGATTAATATTGACTAAGATACCAAGATACCAAGTTGAATCTTCAAACAGCTGCCACAGAATCTTTCTCATCTATTAGAACAGGTTTGTAGGCCATTTTTTACTACTGAATCCAAACAAAGTTGTACTTTTGTGCTCCTATACTGCACATAGTCAAAGCTAAAATTCAAAATTAATTAATAGCTTTTGGGTGGCTTGCATATAGATCGATAATTGATGGTCAAATAAATTTATATACTTCATTAAACTATTATACAATAGTCGTCATGCTTGTTGTTTTTTGAGGAGACATTCTCAAAATATGTTTCAAAATTGTATCAGATTGCATCATTCATTAAAATGCTGTTAAAGCAACCTTTCTTTCAGTCACAATTCTTTAATTCTTTTCTTAGCCTCAAATAGGATACTTCATGTGATTAAGATCTTTGTTCCATTGATTTTCATGACTTTGGCCTGTACAACAATCAGTATGATTTGCAAAGTGGACATTGTCCTTTGGTATCGTGACCTATTTAAATCCCACAAGGACATTGATGGTAACTACTACATTATTTCATCTTACTTTGATATATATATTTTAAATTTTTTCCAGAAAATAACATTATTATAAATGCTAGTTGTTAAGAAGAGATTTTGTGCAGTTTACAATAGAATGTATTCTGCTGCTACTTCCTGTCATGAATGTCTTATGTCTCAGTGGGTAGTGACTGTATCTCTGAGCCAGATGTGCTAGATTCAAATTCCCTAAGACTTGTTAGAAAGAGTGTTCGTATACAGTTCAAGTTGATTAATAATCGGTGTGATAATCCTTCCAAAATGTGCCCAGTTTCCTAAAAAGGCAGTATATGTGTGTGTGTGAGAGAAACATAGAATCCCTATAGTGTGGAAACAGGCCCTTTGGCCCAACCCAAGTCCACACCAACCCTTTGAAGAGTATCCCAACCAAAGCCATTCCCCTATGTTTATCCCTGACTAATGCACCTAACCTACACATCCCTGAACACAATGTGCAATTTAGTATGGCCAATCCACCTAACCTGCACATTCTTGGACTGTGGGAGGAAATCGGAGCACCCGGCGGAAACCCACGCAGACACGGGGAGAATGTGCAAACTCCACACAGACAGTCGCCTAAGGCTGGAATCGAACCTGGGTCCCTGATGCTGTGAGTGCTAACCACTAAAGCCACCGGGCTGCCCCCACGGGATTGGTGGGGTGTGGGTGGGGTGCAGGTGTGGGAAGTAGAGAGTTAGAGAGAGAGAGATGAGATACGGGTTGGGGGGGGGGGGGGGTGGGGCGGGGGTTGGGAGATGGGGGAGGGTGGGGGAGACAGAGAGAGAGAAGATACAAAACAACAGAACCCAACTTTCCTTTCCTTTTACCTTCTTCTGCGCATAGCCCAATTTCTTGATACCTTAACAACTGGCAGATTGGGCTTTGCAGTGTGGTCTTCTCTAAGTTTCTTCTCATGTGGACAGGTTGTTAGCTCATACTCATCACTGGGAGAATCAACTTGAAGGGAAGGGATATTTGTCAGTCTACCTGCATTGGACACATGTGATGCACTAGATTTCTAAAGTTAAATACCTGTCCATCAGTTTTGCATAATAATATCTGATGATTCAGGTTTTCTAAATTATTTGGTATACAATATCAGTCTGAGTTTAGGACTACAAAAATTAAACAATTTGTAATCACAGTGTTTGTTTATGCATATGAAATAGAATATAATATGGCTGTCAGTTCATGACTATTACAAAGCAGTATTAAATGGTTTAATATTATGTATATCAACTGGCATGTAAAATCAATTTGATTTCTGTATTATGCCTTTCAAGCAGTTATTTCCCATTTGACATTGTCAACTAGTGTGCAATATCATACCAGTAGAGGAAAGAAGGAAATGGGTGTCCAGAAAGAACAGGCAGGCAGTGTAGGAGTCTCCTGTGATCCCACTCACTAACCGGTGTTGCAGTTTGGAAGCTAATGAGAGTGTTGGTACCTCAGAGGAATACAATCAGAGCCAAGCTTCTGGTACCACAAGTGGCTTGACTGTATGGAAATGGAGGTGGTGGTGGGGGGAGAGACAGTGAGAAGAAAAGGGAAGGGACAGTGTGAATAGATGATTCTTCAGTTAGGGGAGCAACCAGGCATTTCTGCAGCCAAAGACGTGACTCCAGCTTGGTGTGTTGCCTCCCTGGTGCCAGGGTTAGGATGTTACTGAACAGCTGCAGGGCATCATGAAAGGGAATGGTGATAAGTTGGAGGCCGTGGCACATATTGGTACCAATAATATGGACAAAGTGATGAATAAGATCTTGCATCAAGAATTCAAGGAACTAGGCAGCAGATTAAAAACCAGATGTTCCCAGGGTTGGTGAGTCCAAAACTATAGGGCATAGGTAAAGGTGAGAGGAGAAGGATTTAAAAGGGATTGAAGGGGTACCTTTTTCATGCAGAGAGTGGGGTGTGTATGGAATGAGCTGCCAGAGGATGTGGTGAAGGATGGTACTCTTAAAAACACTTAGAAGGCATTTGGATAGATATATGATTAGGAAGGGTTTAGAGGGATATTTGCCAAATGCTGGCAAATGGGGCTAGATTAATTTACAATATCTGGTCAGCATGGATGAATTGGACTGAAGGCTGTACAACCCTATGACTCTACCACCTCAATGGTTGTATCTCTGGATTACTCCTGGTGCCATGTGCAAGTGAGTTTAGAAATAGGAAAATAAGGACAGATGAATATGTGGCTCAAGAGTTGGTGCAAGAGGCAGAGCTTGAGAATCCTGGAACACTGGGACTGTTTTGGGAAGGTGGAATAGGTACAACTGGAATGGTCTCTCCCTGAGCCCAACGTCCTTGCAGGTAGGTTTGCTAATGCTGTTGGGAGGGGTTTAAACAAGTCTGGCAGAGGGAGGGAACTCAGAATATTGATGAAACAGGGACACATCATGCTACAGAAAAGGAAGACAGTCATAGTGAGTTCAGTTACGTTGAGTGTCAAGAGAGTAAGGCAAGGCTGGCAAGTCTTTAATGCTAGGAGTGTAATATAAGGCTAACCAGTGAATGGTGTGGATTGACACATGGAAAGATGATATTGTTGCCACCACAGAAATATAGTTGAGGGAAGGGCTAGACTGGCAACTCAACATTCTGGTGGTATAGGATCTTCAATGAGATAGAGGAAGGTGTAAAAAAGGTGGTGGTGTAGCGCTATTAATGAGGGAGTCAGTTACTGCAATAAGGAAAGATGATGTCTTAGAAGGGTCCTCAAATGCCGCTTTGGGGGTAGAACGTAGGAATGTTAAGGGGGCAGCTATTTTACCGGGAGTGTACTCTAGACCCTCAAAGAGTCAGTGCAAAATAGAGGAGCAATTATGTGGACAGTTCACAGAGGTGTGTAAGAGTAATAATTGGGTAATTGTATAAGGGGATTGTCATAGTGATGGGTTTAGAGGGGTCAGCTTTCTTGAAATGTATCCAGCGCAGTTTTTTGTATCAACATGTAGAAGTCCCAACAAGGGACGGTGTAGTGCTGGATCTGGGGAAAGAAGCCAGACAAGTGCTCGATGTGGCAGTGGGGGAACATTTAGGCAATTGTGACCACAACATGGCACAGTTCGAATTTGTCAGAGACAAGGAGAAAGATGGCCTGCAAAAGACAGCTGTGAACTGGGGGAAGACAGATTTTTTTTCGAATAAAGCAGGATTGGGCCACAGTAGACTGGGAACAGTTCCTTGTGGATAAGTCTACAGCAGAGCAATGGCAGGGACATTCAAAAAGGAGCAGGGGAGAGTACAGGCCCAAAATGTACCCTTTAGTGGTAAATGACAGAGCAATACGTTCAGAGAACCCTGGATATCTAGGACAATTCAGGATTAGATAAAGAAGAACAGTAGGGCTTTTATCAAGTCCAAAGAGCACAACTCAGCTGCAGCCCCAGAGGAAAACAAGAAGTGCAGGAGAGAACTTAAGAAAACAATTAGATGAGCAAAAAGGGGGCATGATAAAGAACTTATGAATAGGATTAGGGAGAATCCTAAGTATTCAATAAATATATTAAAATGAAGAGGTTAACCAGGGGAGGAGTAGGGACCATTAGGGACCAAGGGGGAAACTTGTGTGTGAGGTCGCAGAATATTGGAAGGGAGTTGAATGAATCCTTCTCATTGGTCTTTACTCTGGAAAAGGAGAATGCAGATATGGATTTCAGGAAAAGGGACTGTGTGGAACTTGCACAGTTTGACATAGGAAATGGGGAGGTACTGGGGGGTCTGTCAGGCTGGATGAATCCCCTAGCCTGGTTGGATTGCATTCCAGGCTGCTGTGGAGGTGAGGCAGGAAATGGCAGGGACTCTGACACAAACTTTTAATTCCTCTCTGGTGACAGGGGGATGTGCCAGAGGACTGGAGGGTGGCTAATGTGATTCCACTTATTAAGAGGGGTGGACCAGGTAATTATAGACTAGTGAGTCTCATGTCAGTGGTAGGGAAACTATTGGAGAAGAGTCTGAAGGAATGAATTAATACTCACTTTCAAAGGCATGGGTTAATTAAGGATAGTCAGCATGGCTTTGTCAAATACATTTGTTAGAATCTTTTGAAAATGTAATCAAATGTGTGGATGAGGGAAGTTCAGTTAATGTAGTTTATATGGATTTTAGCAATGTTTTTGACTAGGTCCTACATGGGAGACTGATTAAAAAGGTTAAAGTACCTGGAAATGAGGGAATCCTGGTGAGATGGATCAGAAACTGGCTTAGTAATAGGACATAAAGGTTAAAAATCACACAACACCAGGTTATAGTCCAACAGGTTTAATTGGAAGCACACTAGCTTTCGGAGCGACGCTCCTTCATTAGGTGATAGTGAAGGGCTCGATCATAACACAGAATTTATAGCAAAAATTTACAGTGTGATGTAACTGAAATTATACATTGAAAAATTGATTGTCTGTTAAGCCTTTCATCTGTTAGAATACAGTGATAGTTTCACTTCTTTCATGTGTAAATCACAAAACCTTCTTTTTAAAAAGTTGCATTCTTGGGTTAGCTGTTACCAATGGTGATAGCTAGACAATATGTTGAAGGTGTTGGCCCCCTGCGTTCTCTGTCTATCCCATGATGTTTAGATTGATTCTAATCTAAAAAGTGAGATAACGGAGTTTTACATAAATTCATGCAGTTTTTGAGCTCAGAGTTCTACATGAATGTATGCAGTTTTTGAGCAAAATACAATGTAACCCTGCAAATTCACCCCACAAAATATGTGTGCATGTGGGTCTTTGTCTGTCTGTGTGTGTATGTCTGTCTGGGTTGGGGGTTGTACTACGGATTTCTTACAGAAACTCAGCACCCACGGAACACTACGGATTTCTTACAGAAACTCAGCACCCACGAACCAGTCGAACCGGGAACATTCCTCGTTACAATGGACGTTTCCGCATTCTACACCAGCTTCTCCCACAATGATGGCATCGCGGTAACAGCCTCAGTACTCAACACCAACAACTGCCAATCTCCAAACATCATCCTACAACTCATCCACTTTATCCTCGATCACAATGTCTTCACCTTTGACAACCAGTTCTTCATCCAGACACATGGAACTGTCCTGGGGACCAAATGTGCACCTCAATATGCCAACATTTTTATACACAGGTTCAAACAAGACTTCTTCTCTATGCAGGATGTCCAACCAACATTGTACACCAGGTACATTGACGACATTTTCTTCCTCTGGACCCATGGCGAGGAGTCACTGGTAAAACTACACAGTGACATCAACAAGTTTCATCCCACCATCAAACTCACCATGGACTACTCTAGACTGTCTGTCTTATTCTTGGACACATGCATCTCCATCAAGGATGTACACCTCAGCACCACACTCTACCGCAAACCCACAGACAACCTCACAATGCTACACTTCTCCAGCTTTCACCCAAAACATATTAAAACAGCCATTCCCTATGGACAAGCCCTACGCATACACCGGATCTGCTCAGATGAGGAGGAATGTGACGGACACCTGGAAATACTCAAGGATGCCCTCACAAGAATGGGGTACGATGCTCAACTCATCGACCGCCAGTTCCGTTGTGCCACAGCAAGGAACCATAATGACCTTCTCAGGAGACAGACACGTGCTGCAACCGACTGTTCAGTATTTCCCAAGAGCTGAAAGATTACGCCATGTTCTTTGTGACCTGCAACACATTATCAGTGAGGATGAGCACCTCACCAAGACCTTCCCCACACCTCCACTACTTGCCTTTAAACAACTGCCGAACCTCAAACAGATCATTGTTCGTAGCAAACTGCCCGGCTCTCAGGACAACTCCATACAACCCTGTCACGGTGGACACTGCAAGACTTGTCAGAGTGTGGACATAGATGCCACCATTACGCGTGGGGCCACCTCCCACCTTGTACATGGCAGGTACTCATGTGACTCAGTCAACGTTGTCTATCTTATATGTCACAGGCAAGGATGCCCTGGAGCATGGTACATTGGGGAAACCGAGCAAAGGCTACGACAATGGATGAGTGGGCACCACACAACAATCAACAGACAGGAGGGTTCCCTCCCAGTTGGGGAACACTTCAGTGGTCCAGGACATTCAGCCTCGGACCTTCGAGTGACCATCCTCCAAGGTAGACTTCGGGACAGGCAGCAGAGGAAAGTGGCTGAGCAGAGGCTGATAGCTAAATTCAGTACCCATAGGGAGGGTCTCAACTGGGACCTTGGGTTCATGTCACATTACAGGTGATCACCATTGCACTATACACAGAGATACTCCTATACACACACACACACACACAGGCACACAGACACCCACACTCACACACTCACACATGCACCCCCTCACAGACTTAAGACACTCTGCATTCACTATACACACACACACACTTTCTCACACTCACAATCCCCAACCCAGACAGACAGACACACACACAGACAGACAAAGACCCACATGTACACATATATTTTGTGTGGTGAATTTGTACTTGCAGAGTTACATTGTATTTTGCTCAAAAACTGCATGAATTTATGTAAAACTCCGTTATCTCACGTTTTAGATTTGAATCAATCTAAACATCATGGCATAGACATAGAACACAAGGGGCTAACACCTTCAACATATTGTCTAGCTATCACCATTGTTAACAGCTAACCCAAGAATGCAACTTCTTTAAAAAAAGGTTTTGTGATTTACACATGAAAGAAGTGAAACTATCACTGTATTCTAACAGATGAAAGGCTTAACAGACAATCAATTTTTTAATGTATAATTTCAGTTACATCACACTGTAAATTTTTGCTATAAATTCTGTGTTAGGATTGAGCCCTTCACTATCACCTGATGGAGGAGCGTCGCTCCGAAAGCTAGTGTGCTTCCAATTAAACCTGTTGGACTATAACCTGGTGTTGTGTGATTTTTAACTTTGTACACCCCAGTCCAACACCGGCATCTCCAAATCAGGACAAAAAGGGTAATGGTAGAAGACAGTTTGAGTGACTGGAAACCAGTGCCTAGCACTGTACCACAAGAGTCAGTACAGGGACACTTATTGTTTGTTTAATACAGAAATAATACAGATGAAAATGTGAGAGGAATATTCAGCAAATTTGCATACAACACCAATTTGGTAGCCTGGTTAATAGCGAAGAAGATGGTTACATGTTACAGGAAGATGTAGATGGGTTGGCCAGATGAGCAGACAAGTGGCAGATGGTATTTAACCCTGGTAAGTGTGAGGTGATGCACTTTGAAAGAAGAAACACAACGAGGGAGTACTTAATGAACGGCAGGACACTGGATAATAGGATACACAGAGTAATGGAGAAGGCAATTTGAGTTACTGGAAGCCAGTTCCAGCACTGTACCACAAGGGTCAGTACAGGGACCCTCTTTAGAGGAACAGTGGGATCTTGTGGTAATTATTCACAGATCCCTGAAGTCAGCAAAGCAAATGCATAGGATAGTTAAAAGGGCATATGTGACACCTGCTTTCATCAGTTGTGGCACAGAGTACAAGAGAAGAAGGTGGAGTTGTACGGAGCATTGGTCAGCTGGAGTACTGTGTGCAGTTCTGGTCACCTCACTACAGGAAAGATGTAATAACATGAAAGGGAGCACAGAGGAACTTCACCAGGATGTTAGGAGAAAGTGACTCCCTCATCAGGTCACCCCCCCCCCCCCCCCCGCCCCCACCACCCCCCACCAGCTGAAACCCCACTCCTAGTACTTTTCCCTGCCACCACAGTAAGTGCAAAACCTCCGTCCATGACCCCAAAGGATCCTTCCATATCCATCAGAAATTTACCTGTACCTCTACCAATGTCATCTACAGCATCTGTTGCACCCAGTGTGGTCTCCTTTACATCAGGAGACAGGACGTCTTCTTGCGGATTGTTTCAGAGAACATCTCTGGAACACCCGCATCCATCAGCCTCACTGCCCCGTGGCTGAACACTTCAACTCCCCCTCCCACTCCGTCAAGGACATGCAGGTCCTGAGCCTCCTCCACCGCCAAACCGTTACCAACCGATGCCTGGAGGAAGAACACCTTATATTCTGCCTTGGGACCCTGCAACCATACGGGATAAATGTGGATTTCAACAGCATCCTCACTTCTCCGACACCCCCCCCCCCCCCCCCCCCCCCACATTATCCCAGTCCCAAGCCTCCAACTTGGCACTGCCTTCCTGACTCGTCCATCACTGCCCTCTCTGACCACTCACCTTCTCCCTCACTTTCATTCGCCTACAGCTACGTCCCGCCAATCCCACCCCCCCCCTCCCATTTATCTCTCAGCCCTGACCCACAAGCCTCATTCCTGATGCAGGGCTTATGTCCGAAACATTGATTTTCCTGTTCCTCAGGTGCTGCCTGACCGGCTGTACTTTTCCAGCAACACACTCTTGACCTTTCACCAGAATGTTGCCTGTGATGGAGAAATTTAGCTATAAGGAGAGTCTAGATGGGCTTGGATTATTCTTTTTACAGCAGAGGAGATGGAGGGGGAACATCATTGAGGTGTACAGGATTATGAAGGGCATGAACAGGGTGAATAGAGAGCAGCTATTCCCCTTGGGTGAGGGGTCAAACACAAGGGAGCATAGATTTAGAGTAAGGAGATTCAGAGGGGATTTGGGAAAAGAACATTTTCACTCAGTGGATGATCGGAATCTGGAATGTACTGCCTGAGAAGGTAGTGGAGGCTGGAAACCTTTAAAAAATATTTGGATGAGTACTTCAAAAATCATAACATTCAAGGATATGGGACAAGAGAGGAGATTGGGATTAACACAATTTTAGTAGTAGTTATGACTGTGCAGTCTTGATGTTTTTCTGTGCTGTATGGATCTATGAATCTATAAATCACTCTGTTTCTAATACTCTCATCAACCAATTGCTAACATTGAATGAGGTTAAGACAACAAATATTATTTAGTCTTGTAGTGTAAATTTCAGATTACAGCATTAGAGCATTGCACACTTACAATTTCAAATTACATTTTTGAAAAATATATGTGCCATCTTTAATCAGTTCAAGCAAATTATTTATTATCAGTTAGTATCGTTACAATTACATATTTTTCTTTGATTATACAGATGGTAAGATGTTTGATGCATATGTCACCTATCCAAGATATGTGAAGGAAGGCGCTCTTGATAACTGTAATGCAAACCACTTTGCTCTCCATACTTTGCCACAGACCCTTGAAGAAAAGTATGGCTACAAACTGTTCATTTCTGGCAGAGATGATCTTCCTGGTCAGGGTAAGATGAAGAAATTTAATTCCTTCCATTGTAAATGCTGGCCACTGAACAAAAAGTACTTTCTTTTAAAACATCTTCATTTTAATTTTATTTCTGTGTCAGTCCATTGACCAAAATTAAAGATAAAAAACAAAATGTTGATCTAATATACTATACAATATTTATATTATACTAAAAATTTATACAATATGAAGGGCATAGATAAGGTGAATAGCTAAAGTCTTTTTCCAAGCTAGAGGGATCCAAATCTAGAGGCAATAGGTTTAAGGTGAGAGGAGAAAGCTTTCAGGGGCAACCTTTTCATCCAGAAGGTGGTACTTGTACGGAATGAGCTGCCAGAGGAAATGGTGGTGGAGATGGGTACAATTGCAACATTTAAAAGGCATCTGGATGGGTATATGAATAGGAAGGGTTTAGAGGGAAATGGGCCAAATGCAGGCAAATGGGACAAGTTCAGTTTAGGAAACCTGGTTGGCATGGATGAGTGGGACTTAAGGCTCTGTTTCTATGCTGTATGACTCCATGACAGATTGAATTATGGGAAAATGGCAATTATTTAAAATTACATCAAATTACAAATTGGATCATCCTCATTAAGATTTATTTACATCTGTTCCATTTTACTCAATTGTTAAATATTTCAAAATTACACATAAGTATCACGTATAAGTAAATGTATAATGAAATAGATTTAATTCATTCTATCTAGCTTTTTGTATGGA
This sequence comes from Chiloscyllium punctatum, assembly GCF_047496795.1. Lineage (NCBI taxonomy): Eukaryota > Metazoa > Chordata > Chondrichthyes > Orectolobiformes > Hemiscylliidae > Chiloscyllium > Chiloscyllium punctatum. The sequence goes on along the minus strand of NC_092747.1, from coordinate 58,446,210 downwards.
GGCAAACAGTGTAACTAGTGTAGAGGGGGTACTGTTCTTTGAGTGTTGCATATGCCTATGTTACTCTGAGCTAATATTATGTAATACTGCAAAGTAAGCTAACTTTCAGGATATTTCAGCACTTCTGGCATGCTGAGTTGTGTAAGCTAGGGAAGCGGGAAGGTTGCTCAGTACTAGCAGCTTATAACTAAGACTCTGACACAGGGGTCATCAATGATAATCCTAATCCTACCCGCCCTGTACTACCTCCAACTTCACCATCTCTCTCATTCTCCACATCCAGAATTGGATGCAGTACAGAAATCAACATGTGCTTTAAGAAAAGCAATTAATTTTTGGAGCTTCCTCTGACTTTGATTTTACTGTTTTGGTTACATTGTACAACGTTCACTTGCCATCATTAATGAATGTCTACTCTGCATTGGAAGGACTTATTGAGCATTGTGTCTAATAAGATGATTAGACCGATGCAAATTTATTCTTAACTATTTTATCACCATTATAATGGAGTTATGTTTGTATTCTATTTATAATATTTCACACTTATTCATATAAAATTTCATCAGCCATTATTTGGTCAGTTCACATATCTTGTCAGCATTATATTGACTCATTAAATTTTACAATGCACTGTAATTTTTTTATCATCTGCAAATGTAACTAATCTGTATTAAGTTTCAAAATCCAAATCAATGATGCATGTTAGAAACCATAGTCATCCTAATTCTGAGCTCTGGGACACCCCACTCAGGACTTTCCTTAATGATTGCATCCCTTTAGGTCTAGAACTTATATGTTTAAGTCACCATGAGCCTAATGCAGAAAAAAGGCATGCAGCTGGTTGAGAAAACACATCATATTCCTAATTTGTTTAAACTGACACAGGAAAATAAAAATAGAAGACAATATGAATTTGACATGTTCAAAATCTGGTTGGAGGGAACAGCACATTCCTATCACAATCTTTCTGGTAAATTGCCATCTCTACCAGTAGACATTTCCAGATGAGTATGCTTTCACCTATTTGAGCTGATAACATCAGAGTCAAAAAGTGTGGTGCTGAGAAAGCACAGCAGGTCAGGCAGCATCCGAGGAGCAGGAGAGTTGACTTGTCAGGAAGCCCTTCATCAGGAAGGGCTTTTGCCCAAAATGTCGATTCTCCTGCTCCTCGAATGCTGCCTTACTGCCTGTGCTTTTCCAGTGCCACACCTTTTGACTCTGATCTCCAGTTCTCACTTTCTCCTGTCCTGATAACATGTCAGTTGTTCATTTTGAATGGCAAGGATGAATACATATTTGTCTTTCTAGCTTCCTGTGCTTAAACTCGTTCTGTTAAGAGAAACTTGGAAGTATTCATACAAGAAACTCATAAAGTTAGCAGACAGGAATAGTAAGCCTTTCCTTTGCTCTATGGAAATTGGAATGCAGAATGGGGAAGTTTTGGTTGAATTGTCTGTGATGTTTTGGCCATTATCTGGAAGAGAATATGTTTTGCTTGGAGGCAGTACAGCAAAGCCTTCCTAGATTGCTTCCAGGGATGTGAGAGTTGTCTTAAGTTGTGAGGCTAAGTAAATTGGGTCTGAATTTTCTGGAGTTTGGATAATAGCATGTGATTTCATTGAAAGACGATTCTGAAGGGGCTAGTGATGGTGTGTACCTTGGTCTCCCTGATGGGGAGTCTAAAGCTTAAAGGCACAGCTTTAGGGTAAAGATTCAGTCGTGTAATTAGGACTGAAATGAACAGCAATTTCTTCAATCGGGGGTTCTGCCCCTTTAGAATTTACTGCTCTAGAGGGTTGTGAATGCTCCTTCAGTGAATATATTCCAGACTGAGATTGATAGCGTTTGATCTCTTAAGGCAACACGTGGTAGGGGGAACAGAAATGTGAAGCTGAGGTAGAAAAAAGATCAAGTCATGATTGCATTGAATGACGGAGGAGGTTCAAGGATCTAAAAGCTATACTTACCTTCCCATTTCTTATGTTCTTATGATCTCATAAACTTGCAACTACACATGTATGTCCCAGATATATCTATAATTGCTATGTAAATTTGATTCAATTGACAAGCAACCCAGTTGGTCCAACTTAAGTTTGCTGGCACTTATACTCCACATAAACCTCGTCTCATCTTTTTAACCTATGCCATCACATTGTTTATTTCCTTCCTCCCTTAAATATATTTCCACTATTCCTTCAACTATACCCTGTGGTACTGCATTTCACATTCTTATCACTAGCTGGGTGATAAATCTTCCATTGGATTTATGCGTGATACATTTATATTTCTTGCTTTGGACAAATTGACAAGTGGAAACTGAAAGAACTGCAGATGTTGTAAATCAGAAACAAAAACAGAAGTTGCTGGAAAAGCTCAGCATTTCTCGCAGCATCTGAGAAAAGGAATCCGAGTTAAAGTTTCAGCTCAGAATGTAATGGGTGTGCCAGCCAAGGATTCATAGCATGGCCAAGCAGACCACGTCAGCTTGGGTAAGACTGAAAATTACTTTACCCAACTTCCCTGAATGATTTTTGTGTAAGTCCCTGTACCTCTATAGCTGCTCTATCTTTTCAGCTCTGCATCTGCGTTCTCTATACAGTGTTTGAGGTTTCGGTGCTGACCACAAATACAGACAGCTAGCTCTTTGTTAAACACAGCTGCCTTTTAAAGGAAGCCCAACAAAAAGATTCTGCAATGAAAAAGTTTGCAAAATGTGCACCACTCCAGACAGAGGGATCTAGATTAATGGAGGGAGTGCCAAAGACATGAATGGTGCAGGAGAGCTGGAGGAGAGATTGCATGATCTCACATGCTTAGAGGATCCATGACATAACCTGCCCCGAGGAATACAATATGCAATTCAATTGCACGACCATTTCTCTATGTCTAATTGATCAATTGTTTTTTCTATTTTTAAGGCCACCTATCAGCCTTTTCTAGAGAAGAAGCCTCAACTTATCTTTCCTGACGGTCTAACCAATCAGTTTGTGCTATCATCCTTTTGAATTGCTTTTACATTTTGCATGATACTAATTCACAAGAAGGGACCAGCAAAAGGTGAACGAGAGACTGGCAGCAGTCTCTGGTATGTGAGGGTCAGCTGGCATTCTGGTTGAGTCCATAAATGCCAGGGATGTACTGAGTGAGTTACTAGATTGTGTTGTATCGTGCAACAAAATAGAGTAGTGACAGGATTGGTATGCTGCACGTCTCTGAGAGATAACAGGAGATATGTCGATGAAGATACAGAAAAGACAGCTCTACAAAGCTTAATTAATTTATTAAGTACTTTAATGAATAACACATGCTTTTAGCTACCAGTGATACCTCAACCACTGTCCTTCACTAACATGGGTTCTGTAACGAAGCCAAACATAGAACCAGAGGGAGTATCTACTGGGGAGAGGTGGCAGCTGGCCAAGCTGGAATCTTCTCAATGTCTTCACCATGCCTCCTGACATAGGGTACCTCCTACAGTGTTATTCTCCTAAGTCCTGCTGAAATTCAAGGATCTCCATGTGCTCTTTCTGCACAGGTCTCTGTGCCAAGTGTAAGCCTTCTTTAAAATTGTCTGTGCACATCACCAGTCCTAAATGGTTCCTCCTTATTTGGTGGAGACAGCAATTACTAATTTCCTCCAATCTTAGTTATTAGCAGACCTGAATGACTCAGTGTAATTCCATTCACATAACAGCCCATTTGCAAAGGCGTATATCAGTTCCTGTTAACTTCAGCCTTATCCAACTTCTCACCCCACATTTGATTCAAATATTTATCTGAGGATCATCCCTACTGGGTTTGCTATATCCTCCAGGGCACCTTCAGGGAGTGGTGAGCATTACCTCCCTTACACTGATGCATTCTCAACAAAGCAGTACTTCATTTGTGTTATTTGAAATGCCATTTATATCATTGTACTTATCAAAAACACAGTCATAAGTCTGACAACATTACAAAGCAGTTTACAATATCTTTCACATTTTCCTTTTGTTCTGTGGCAAATACAATGTTATATGCTTTCCACACTTTGCAAGTTACACAAAATATCAATACAAATGAATGAATAGTAAGAAACACGATGAACTAGCTACATCTAGATTATTCCTACTCTTTAGTAAGTAGCCATTACAAGCCCTCTTCCATATGAGCTATCTTTTTGGTATCCAAGACCCATCTCTATTGTCAGTCTTCCCAGTTCTTAACTTTTAACAAACAAAATAAGACTATCACAATTATAGGAAATAGCAGCACAACAATCACGTGAGACTCAATTCTGATCCATGAATGGATTTGTGTTCAGTCCTCGATTCCAAATTTTACTCCAGAAACTTGGAGACTGCAAATTTCTATCTGCCTGTTCTGTGTGAGTTTTAATCTCCTTCTCATCCACGGCCCATTTATGGATAATTTCCTTTGCCTCAAAAATGACCTACAGCCAGCCTGCGGTGAAGTGTGGTATGGAAGTTCCGTAGCTATAAACTGCCAAAAATTTTTGTCTACATCATTTAGGTGGATGGATAGAGTTATGCTTAATTTCTCATCAGGTTCTGACTTAAACAGAATTTAGTGGCTAATGGTTAAGTCAGAAGAGATATTGCTGTTTGTCACATTTAGTCCATCTAGGGTACACCATGCCCTTCCTTTTGATATCCTGAGGCACCCATGGCAACATTGAAGGTGTCTCCCACCAAGACATACTTAAGAAAAGCTTGTTTGTTTACCAGAAGGATAGACAATAAGCAGTTCTCATAGGAGGCAAATCCACACTGAGTTAGCCCTTCTTCGATAATTTCTTCTGGACATGCCCAGTGGTTTCCTCTTGATGGCACTAGGACAAATCCAGCCCCCTTTGGATCCCTCTAGAACTATAGCATGGGTTGGTGGGTTACTTAATGATATTGAAGTTCCTTTATGGTATTTACACACATTATGAACTCACATTTATGAGTGTGTCAGATTGCCCCCATGCTGGAGTATAATAAGCACTGCACCAATGTTGAGCTGACCTTTATTATCATCACAGGTGCTCAAGACCTGTTTGGTGAGAGTGAGGCTTCTGAGTTGATCTGGTGCATCTCCTCTACCACCCATACCCTCAGATGCTCGTCTGACACCTATTCTGGAACTCTATGAGCATCTAAAATCAACATATTTGTGCTGAACGTAGACAGGAACCAGCTAAAATATGAACAATTGCTGCTTTATTACTGCATGTTGCCTCATGAGCCAGCTTGCCTATAATCTAGGTGTCTCAACATTTTGATGGTGCTCAGGGCTACATGTACTGCTTGCAATCCAATCCTACCCATCTTTTCTTGATCCTGGTATTCCTGGCCAACTATTATCCTCATCTTTTCCTGGAGGGAATTTAACAGAGCCTCTAATTCTGCTATGTCAAGGGTTTTAAAAGTTGTTACACCTGACACATAGCCTAGTCCTGCTAACTCTATCAATCCTCTCTTTCTCCTTTTTCTTTCTGATATAAATTCACCATGACTGAGTTGTCTCCAATGTTGTTCTATTGCACCAAGACAACACCTGTATATCCACCAGGCTAAACGCTATCTGTAAGTCTCCATATCTTGATATTAGATTAATTATCTCTTCCGCTTCTTCTAAAACTAACCCTACTCCCCTTGTACCTCTCTGAGATCTGCTGCACTGTGGCTCTGAAGTAGTTCCAGGCAGTCGCACTAGGTGGTAGTTAGTGGGCTATCTCTGTACAATATACAAGTATCTGGCCCTAAGCAAATTGTCCCCATCCTTTTTGGATACATTTGGCTTTGTGTTAAGTGTGTGTTTAAACTCTACTCTAAACCACTCAACTGAGCTGTTAAATACTTAGGTTTCCAATCCTTGAGGCTTACTCTTGTCTCAGACCATATAAAAGGTATCACCATCTTTTAGTCTGACAGAGCCATTGCCTGAAGAAAAGAGTGGATCCCAAAACTTGATAGAAAGATTCACATCTCGTCCCAACACATGACATTTGTTTGAACACTTAAGTTTTTACGTTTGCACTCAACAATCGCCATCCCTTTCCTTCCACAATACAAGTCCGTCAGCTGCCTGTTCCCAAGATTCCCTGGTTACACTAATCGCAGTTCCAAGGAAAATGACTATGACAATTGATTCTCCCATGTTTGTCTCTTCCTTTATTTTACCGCGTTGTCTTAGTTTCCTGCAAAACAAGCATAGTTTCTGCTAATGTTTACAGTTTATTCGATGTTTGTTATTCTATTTACAGCACTAATCTCCTCACCCCATCAGCCAATTTATGTACATCAAGAGTTGCTTCTAGCCTTCCATCCCTTCCCCTCACCCATTTTGGTTGAGGCATAGAACCTTTATCCATTATGTTCCCCTTTTTCTTTTCCCTTCATTTTCATTTGCATTGGTGAGCCTGAAGGGTCCATCTGAATCTTAAGGGGGTTGGGAGATAACAGTGCACTTGCTGGATATACATTTTGTTCAGGTTGCTCTGGTCCCACGATGCCATGGTTTACGTTCCAAAACCAGTCCAACTCTAAGTTTCCTAACTCTGGGGCATCACATTCTTTCAATGTCATGTGTAAATGATGATAATTATTCTGTCCCCTACAAATGTTTGTAGCTGGTTAATATGATACTAGCCACTCCTGTTAGGGGTTGTTAGTACTTGTATACTGATGAACTTGGTTTATCTATCACTTCATATGGTCCTGCAAAGCGAGGGGTCAGGAAGAATGTTGTTTGATGTATAGGTATCATTACCTGTAGAGAAGGTGTTGCTGGAAAAGCAGGAATTTTGCCTGAACCATTGAGTTTCCTGCTCCCCAGATGCTACCTGACCTGCTGTACTTTTTCAGCACCACACTCTCGGCTCTAATCTCCAGCACCTGCAGTCGTCATTACCTGTTGCCCCACCTGCACCTCCGTTGGCTTTGCCTTGGAGTCAAAGTAGGCCTTCCTTTGTTGTTTCTTCCTTCCCAGATAATTTGAGACCATATAATCTGCTTTATCTCACACCCTCAATGTGCTATTGTACTTATTTTTCATTATTCCTTTTACTTCAACTCAGATAAGTCTAATCTTAGCAGTGGCTCCAAGCCACACATCTCTCAACCTGTCATCAACCTATAAGGGGTAAATCCTGTCCAGGAAGCTACAGTGATTTTTATTATCATCCACACAAAAGGAAGCACCATTAATCAAGTGGCCTGGTGCTGCTGCACCATTTTGGCCAACAAACTTCAAAGTTTGTTTCATCCTTTCGACGATCCCACTGGATTGGGGCCTATAGAGTATGTGGAAACATTGTTTTATCCCTACAAGTGTCATGCCATTCTGCATCACCTGTACTGCAAAATACACCCCTTGATCTGATTCAATACTCCTTGGTAAACCACAACGAGTAAAAGCTTTTTGTAACAGGGATCTTCACTGCGATCTTAGCAGTATTGATTCGAGTGGGAAACACCTCTTGCGATTTGGTGAAGGTATTTACTCTCACCAGGATATACTTATAACCTTCTGTAGTTGGAGGTAAGGGACAAGCAAAGCCAGTTTGTAGATTTGTCCAGGGCCTCTCTACTAGCCTTGTGTATCTAAGGACTCTGGTCTTCACATTTTTGTCAGGATTTGGGAACATATCAGACAATTTTTCACATAATATTCCCCGTCTCCTTTCATCATGGCCACTAATATACCTCCTTCAAACTCTCCAAGGTGCTTTCCAACTCTTGGCATCCATATATGTCATGGTACCAATTAATCATCTGATCCCTTTCTCTTTCTGGTTCTACAAATTTCTCTTTACACAGTACCACACCCTCTTTTATGCGTCGACCTTTTTGAACCTTATATTCCTCTGACTCCTTCCCTCCCAATTCTTTTTATAATTCTTTATCTTTTCTTTGTCCTCCTGCTAAGTCAATTGAGGCCATTTCTTTCTCTTCCTGTCCCTATTTCCTTGATTTACAGCTGCCATTGTCCTTTTTTTGGCTAATTCATCTGCCATTCTATTTTATTCTGGTGATAACTTAGAATGAGCTTTTATTTCCATCACTCCATGTTCTTGCCCTTTCACTATTTCAAAGATGTACCTCAGCAATGAGGTGGATGGTAGGACCTCCCCATATGCTGACACAAGGCCTCTTGCCTCCTACAGGGGTACAGTATTGCGTCGGATTGTTGCACACGCACATGCTATCTGAAGAGACAGTTGATTCTGGAGGGGGAGTTTATTTGGGTGGTTCACGATATTTGCCACTGCTAGCAACTCAGCTGCTTGAGCATTCACAGCAGCTTGAGGGCTATACTATAATATTGACTTCTTGTTCTTGTTCATCTTCCATAAAGATACCACGACCAGTTCTCCATTCTCCATCCTGATGACCAGCCATCAACAAAGGGTGATTTGGCATTCCCTTGCTGTTCTCCTATTGCTGTCTCTATCTGTCTCTTGTTTTGAGTACTCCCTTCTTTTTGTTTTGATACAAATGACCCCTTGGAATCATTTGTTATCACCATCTGATATTCATGGGGTGTCCCTGGTAAATTAAATTATCTGTTAGCATGGTAGTATTTTTAACCATTTTTACCTCTTGTGTTTCTCCCCTGTAATAACAGTGTCCATCTGGCGATTCTGTTTTGGCTCACTGTGTCAGCATTAGTACGTCCATCCAGCAGCATCTGATTGGGTGTATCTTCTGTCAAGATTGTCAACAGGTTCAACCCTACAATGTAGGTAAAATGTTACAGAGTCATAGAGATGTACAGCATGGAAACAGACCCTTCGGTCCAACCAGTCCATGCCGACCAGATATCCCAACCCAATAAAAGTCCCACCTGCCAGCACCTGGCCCAGATCCCTCCAAACCCTTCCTATTCATACACCCATCCAAATGCCTCTTAAATGTTACAATTGTACTAGCCTCCACCACATCCTCTGGCAGCTCATTCCATACACATACCACCCTCTGCGTGAAAAAGTTGCCCCTTAGGTCTCTTTTATATCTTTCCCCTCTCACCCTAAACCTATGCCCTCTAGTTCTGGACTCCCTGACCCCAGGGAAAAGACTTTGTCTATTTATCCTATCCATGCCCCTCATAATTTGGTAAACCTCTATAAGGTCACCCCTCAGCCTCCGACTCTCCAGGGAAAACAGCCCCAGCCTGTTCAGCCTCTTCCTGTAGCTCAGATCCTCCAACCCTGGCAACATCCTTGTAAATCTTTTCTGAACCCTTTTGTACCACCCATAACACTAGCAGGAAGTACCTTTCACATGCCATGTACCCCGGTCTACTGGCATGAGTATGCATGAGACATAGGCCACTGGTCTGACTGACCATGCGCGTTTTGAAATAATGCTGGCAATATTATGAACTCTGTTGCAGCCACCTCCATGGAGGTTGGTTCCACTGGATTTAGGGTTTTTATGGCAGGAGCACTTGTCAAGCCCTGTTCAAAGCTGCTATTGCTTGCCTGTGTTCTGCCTTCCATTCCCATGGGGCATTTTTCTTTAGTGACATCATTAGTGGTAAAAACCAATATGGTCTCTAAAATACCCAGTCAAGCCCAAAACCGATCTTAATCCCAGCACATCTGTGGGAATGTGAAGTCTAATCGCTGTTTCAATTCTTTGTTTGTCTATCTTCTCTTTCTCCTGGTGTTAAAACCACTCCAGAAGTAATTCATTCTCTGCTTTTTCATTAAGTCAGCTTTTATCGGATTCACTTTTAACCTGAGCTCCTTTAGCAATTGCACTGATTCATTCAGGAGCTGATATTGATCCTGTTTGCTGAAGCAAATCATCAACATCCTGTACCTGGGAGTCTGGCCGAGAAAAATCCCACAACCCATTGCTTAACCATTGATGAAATATTAACAGAGAATTGTGAAATCCCTGTGTCAAAGCTGTCCACGTATATTGTTGTCCCTAAAAGGTAAATGCAAATTTATACTGACACTCTTTGGACAAGGGGATTGCCCAAAATCCAATACTTATATCTAGCACCATAAACCATTCTCTCTATTTAATTGTGGTTTCTGGGGTGGTGGCCACTGTGTTAGCTTATTTCGTTCTCAATAATCAATCATCAGTTACCAACTCCCATCTGGTTAGTTTACCGCTCCAATAGGTGAATCATTCATGGAGGCAATGCTCCTTTACATGCCTTGTGCTACCAGGCTTTGTACTATCTTTTCCATATTAGCTTCCAGCTGCTTGGGGAATCCCATACTGCTTTTGGGGCTTGGATCTGGGCCCGAATGCACACCTCTTCTTGCATCTGTCTACAGTCAAGCTTATGTTTGGCAAACTCTTCCTGGTTTTGTCCAATAATTCCTTACACTATCTGGTCCTCACTCATGTCAGTAGGACTGATCCACATTTCTCCCACCATGCCCTCTCTCTCTTTATACTGTCCTGCAGGGATATCAATAAAATACTGCTCCTGACTTATTTCTGGCATTTCACTGGATCAAAGTAGAGTCATGCTCTGGCCAGGATATGCTCTTGATTTGCTGGGAGGTTTATTAATACTGTTGGAAGCATCAACTATACCTCTCCTGTATGTGCATTTTAAAGGTCATTTGTCCTACTTGAGATTGACCTGCAAAGCCAATCATCACTATTTATAATGGATGTGTTCAGGTGTGGGTTGGGGTACAATCCATTTGTTGCCTCAGTTGGTTGCACATTGTCTTGTGGCACAGACTGGGTCCCTCTAGTCGTAAGGATTGGACCTGCACCTGATTCATCCTGCCCCTCGGGGATTTGGACAATGTCTGGCACAATGCCGTTCTTCATTGCAATTGAAACATTTCCATGAGCCCCCTGGGGTCCAACTGCTCCCTATGGCCACAGGTCAGCCTTGTTGTCCACGCCCACATCCCCTTCCTCTCAGTTCTTATCCAAGATGTCGGCGGAGTAGAGCCCCTGAGCTGGGGTTTGTCTGCTCTGACTGCTTTTCTTCTTTTCTTCCATTTTTTCTTTTTTTTAGACTTTCTCTCTTTCTTATCTTCTGGACGGAGCCCGGTCATGGAGATAGCAGCTGGGGGTCCAGAGCAGGGACTTTGCCAATTGGCACGAGGTGTTCAGGGTGCTCAGGCCAAACTCTGGTGGCATTGTGGAAGTGGCTGGGAGCCTGGAGGGGCACCATAGCAGGATTGTGGCAGCCTGTGGCAATGCGGCTGGTAAGTCTGGATGGCAGTCAGTGGTGAGATGGCACTACAGAGACGCAGAGATTAAGAGATTGAGCCCAGCGCGGAACAGAATTTGAGGCCTCCTGGGGAAAGCCAGCAAGTATTGACTGCAGGCCCATGCCTAAAGAAGGACTGTAATTTGGAACTTCTAACTTTATTTCTTATTTACTTCTTTATACTTGCAAGGACTATAATGTTGAACTTTTAACTTATTTATTCATTTTTCTACTCTTTACCTAAGATTTTGTGGCTAGGTACCTCGTTCCTTGGTGTTGTGAATGGTGACATAGTAAACTTTTCACTGTACTCCAGTATTCCCTGTGCTTGAGTACACATGACAATAAAACCTAATTATAGTTCTAATGTGAGAGGGTGATGTTGGTCCCCTTGGAACTGATCCCTTTCCTTCATTTCTCCTTGCTGCCCTTTGATCCCTAAGAGATACCATTCATCCTCCTTTAGATTTATATCCTCTTGTCTCCTTCTCCCAAGCTCTGACCATTTTCCCCAATTCTCAGGTCTCAGTGTGAGTACTGTCAGAGCAGTCAAACATGTCATGTACCTTTCATGACTTCTCTGTCCCATGAGACACCACTATATGGACCCACCGATTGTCAAAATGTGCAGCCAAGTCTAGCCCGGGGCCATATATGCTGCGGAACATTACCCACATCCTTGTTGGATGCTCCTTCTTCCTCTGTGTGCACTTATTTAGGGCTTTCACTGGGGCCTCTCTATTAATTCCAATGGCTGTCAGTACAACCTCCCTTAACTCATCTGATGGACTGCCTCCTGCATTTTGTTGCTTGGGCAAAGCTGAATGTATAGTGGGATGGGGACACATCAGGATTAGCTTTTCCTCCAACTCATTATCTAACCAGTGTCTGATTCGCTGCTTGGGGATAACTTGGAAAAGCTCCCAGGGGCCATGCCAGGCTGACAATCCCCCTTCCATTTGGCTATATCTCTTAGTTGTTGAACATTATAAAGTGTGGGCTATGTGAGGTCAGGGGGCACTGTGCAATGGCCTCCTGGTGCTGCTGGCTGTTTTCTCCTCATGATTGTGGAGGTCCATAGGAGCCTTGGGTCCTGCTTTCCATATCTGGCCAATTCACTGCAAGCCCTTCCCAGTCAACATCACCATCTTGCTCCCATCCCTCCTCAAAGGGTGAGTTTGTAAATGCTGATAGAGAAGTTAAAGAGCCAGATATTAGCACAAAGAGGAATAATCTGTGTTTTAGCTTCCTCTTCACTTTTCTCCTTTCCCTTTATCAATTTCTCACACTGCACATGATAATGGTTGCTATACTTGAGATCTGTATCTCTCTGGCTTTGTAAATTCTTGACCTTCTCAGTCAGTCTCTGCATCTCTTTAATCTCAGCCATCTCTGTTCATAGCTTCAGCTCTTGCTGCTGCTTTATTACTCAGTCTTCCAACATACAGCCTACAGCGACGGCTTTCTTCACATTTTTAAAGTTCTTTTTGCACATACTATTTTTTGCTGTATTCCATGCATTCGCATTCCTGTATCAGTCACACCTAATACATTCATGGTACTTCGGCCATTTCCCAGCCACATACTATTGGTGAAATCCTCCTAAGTCAGAGTGCCCTGATCCAACATTTTCTTTTAGTGCTAACTTCTCTAGTGTACCTGCTGTAATTTTTATTTACACCCACGTATTCCAGCGGGATATTGGAAAATTCAGAGGTTACTAGGTCCGGCGTCAGAGTAACTTAAAGCTACTTCTTATTGATGCCCACCCAGGGATGCCAAATTCCATTGCCCGTATCTGAGAGACAAAAGTATATACATCGATGAAGATGCAGTGGGAGTCACTTAGAGTTCGATAAAACTCAATTAATTTATCAAATACTTAAAATGAATAACACACATTTTTAACCAATAGAGATAACTCAATCACTGTCTTCCACTACCTTGGGTTCTGTAACGAACCCCAAACATTATTATCTGGAAAAGTTGGTGCCTGGTCAAGCTGGAACTCCACTTGATGCCTTTACCATGTATCCCAACATGGGGTACATCCTGCAAAGTCATTCTTCAAAGTTCTACTTGAAAATCAAGGATTTTCTTGGGCTGTTTATACGCAGGTCTGTTTGCCAAGTGTCTGCCTTATTTGGAGTTATTGGTGCACGCAACCAATCCTTAATTGGAAGAGACAGCAGTTACTGATTTCCTGCAATCATAGCTCTTTGCTGACCTGAATAATACAGTGCAACTCCACTCACATAACAGTCCACATTAAAGCCTCTTATCAGTTCCCTTTATCTTCAGCCTTATCCAACAGGCAGGTGATGTCATATGCAGATGCATCAATTCACATTGATTACCTTGTGAAATTACTGGACATATTTTCACATTGCTGTCAGGTTCTTGGTTCTAGAATCTGGTTGTTAACTTTCCTGGTTGTCTGCTCTTGATCTCTTCTCACTGTGTTAGTTCCACATTGTCCTATACAAGCATGGTGTATCTCCTCCTGCCCTCGTCCACCATTAAGAGCTCAAGAACTGCATTCCGCGTCCCTGGAGCTTTCTCCCCATACCTAGTATGAAATTGCAGCAAAAATAGAGTATAAGAATTAAGAGTAGGAGTAGGCCGTCCGGCCCTTCAAGCCTGCTCCACCACTCAATAAGATCATGGCTGATCTTTTCGTGGACTCAGCTCCACTTACCTGCATTTTCACCATATCCCTTCATTCCTTTATTTTTCAAAAAAGTATCTAACTTAACTTTAAAAGTGATTGCTGAAGTAGCATCAACTACTTCTGTGGGCAAGGAATTACATAGATTAACAACACTCTGGGTGAAGAAGTTCCTTTTCAGTTCAGTTCCAAACCTACTTCCTCTAATCTTGAGGCCATGCACTCTTGTCCTAGACTCATGTACCAGTCGAAACATCCTATCTATTTCTGTTTTATCGATTCCCTTCATAATTTTATATGTTTCTATAAGCCACTATAAGTATAAATATTTCTATAAATATTCTTCTGAATATTTGGCAAATGTCTCCAGTAATTCAGTGCCGCTTCCCTTTAAGAGGGAAACATGGAATTGAGACTGCAGGACTGTTTAACAGCAGCAGCCAAATTAGACATTGTGGTATGATAACAAATATTGGGCCCGTGTGTTATAAAATGCCTATTTTAAGAGAACACTTAGAAGTCAAAACATTTCCATTGGGGATTGGGCATGGACGATTACAACTGTGTATAGTCTGCTTATCTGTCTGAATTTTGTACAGAAAAGCAGAAAGAAGCAAGCCACAAAGTGGGTGGCACAGTGGCTCAGTGGTTAGCACTGCTGCCTCAGTGTCAGGGACCCAGGTTCAATTTCACCCTCTGTGCAGCGTTTTCACATTTTCCCCATATCTGCATGGGTTTCCTCACAGTGCATTATTTTGCAATCTAGAATAACTACTGAACACAAAATTTCAGGCTATGTAATATGATGTCCCACAAAATTTTAGCAATGATCACCTCCTGGCTCATGTTACTCAAAAATTAATTGTGTATTTATTTATTTTTTTCTCTCAGTCCAAAGGTGTACAGTTTAGGTGGATTAGCCATGACAAATGCAGGGGTAAGGTGGTGATGGGTGTTGGGGGGGGGGGGGGGGTTGGGGGTGGGGTGGTGGGTGGGTCTGGGTGGGATGCTCTTCAGATGGCCAGTGTGGACCTGATGGGTCAGAATGCTTGCTTCCACACTGTAGGGGTTGGATGATTATTGGAATCAATTTCCTCCCTCATGGATTTTTGGTGCCTTTCTATAACTCTTTGCAGAACAAATGTTAATAAGAAAATATCTAAAATAGGTGTTATGCCTGGTTTATATTTACAGCCGAGGTTGAAGTTATTGAAGCAAACATAAGGAACAGCAGAAGGTTGATAATCATTTTGGCTCAGAAGCCTTTGACTAGTGACCAAGCATACTGTGGATTTGAACAGCAGATTGGATTATATAAGGCTTTAATCCAGAATGAAATAAAAGTCATTCTAATTGAATTGGAGAAAGGTGATTACTTGAATCACTTTCCAGAATCCATAAGACACATCATTCAAAGATATGGTACTATTAAATGGAAACCAGATAGAAGAAGCAAACTGAACAGCTCTTATTCAAGATTTTGGAAACAAGTAAGGTACAAAATGCCATTGAAAAGCAAGTCTTCTATGTCTGCTGTGTACAACTCACAAATAAAATTCAAGCTGAATGACAGGCAATTACTCGGAAAAGAACAAACTTGAACCTCTCCTCGTTGACCTAATGTACTTCTGCCAAGCTGGAAAAGAGATACTGGCATTACATAGCATTTCCAAATGATAAGACAACATAAAAGTTGACTTTGATATTTTTCTTGCTTTAGAAAGAGAATTTATGTAATATTTCAGTGCCTATTAAAGTACCCTTTTAAATGAGTTTTATTCAGACATTTATTACTGTTAAATGTGTAAAGGTTTATTTTGTATGTGAGGATCCCTGGCGTGAATATTTACTCACCAGAAGCAGATATTGGACTCTCATGTGAACACGGCTCATTGTTTTGCAATTTAGGGGAATTACCAAACACAAAATTTTAGCAATAATCAGTGCTTATTGCATGTTATTCAAAAATTAGTTGTGTATTCATGTTTTTTAAATCTTTTAAGTCTGTTCTCTTGATGTACTCATTGATGAATTAAAATTATGTGAAATAAATCATAGCAGATGGTGAATAATTTTAGAAAAGGTGTTGTTTGAGTATCTTCCTCTGCAATGTCTCCCTGCTTCAGATATCAGTTTACTGGATTGACTCAGTTTCTGAATGACAAACATGCAAATCAATTTTGTCAGTCTGTGGAGAGACTGTAGTAGATAAACTTCTCAGGTACAAATAAAAGCAAGGTACTGCAGATGCTGGAGATCTGAAATAAAAACAAAAATTTCTGGAGAAACTTAGCAGGTCTGGCAGCATCTATGGAGAAAAATAAAGCCAGTGTTGAGTCCAATATCTTCTTTGGAACTGAACAACAGAATGCTATTCTTCTGACAAAGGATCATATTGGACTTGAAACATTATCTCCAATTTTCTTTTCACAGATACTGCCAGACCTGCTGGGTTTCTCCAGCGCCTTCTGTTTCAACTTATTTACAAAATGTGTTGCTTTAGTTTCAGAGGTGGGATATTGTCAGAAGTAGGCATTTGACAATTTAAAGCACAAATATAAGGTAGACAATCACAAAAAATGTGACAATTTACATTATTCTAAACTCTTTGGAAAGGGAATTTTGCCAGAGGGCTAGAGGCTGATAGATCTGTCACAGCTCTAGAAAATGAAAGAGTCATTACAGATCAGTTAACCTTACTTCAATTGTTGGTAAAATACGAAATCTAAAATTTCTGTGGACACCTCACCAGAAAGGAATCTTGCACAAGACCACTGCAGTCGGGAGATATCAAAGTCACAAAGCTATAACACTCTGCACCTGTTGTTTCTCACCATTACCCTTGTAAAACCTACCACAGGGATTTATAACATGAAATAATTCAAAAGCATTTGCAGACATGAAGAAATCAAGCTAGTCAGCAAGATTTTCTAAATGACAGGTGGTACTAGAACAACTGTTAGAAGTTCCAGAATGAAATAACTGGAAAATGAAAGGACCAGCTGTGGATGTGATTTACATGTTTCTACAAAAGCCACATGGTAAGATACTACTAACAGGGTGCTAGCAAGGAAAATCGTGTAAGGAATTAAGGAACCCATCTCTACCTCCAAGAAACTGGACAATGCAAATTCCCAACATGTGATTATTACAAGTTACTTGTGGTTTCAGCTTGTTTTGGTCTTCATACAACTCTACCTTCCTCTTAACACCTTGTATGCTTCATGGACACCTTTCATCTCCACCCTTCATCAACACAAGTCACCAACCTCACAACATCAACAGGTCGATGCTTGACCCAACTCACACACACATCACGCCTTCAGGACTTTAAATTGGAGCTCAGGGGCACCCATGATTTGCATGCTTCTGCCAGGTCATTTAGCACTCAGAGACATGCCCATATTTCATCCATCTAAATGGAATGCAGCTTATTGCTGTTAGCTTCATTCCTTAGTGCTCATTTCTGCTTACTTGGAGCTGCTTGCCTCTCTGGCTGGCATTACACTTTCTAATGCAAAGAGAAAGGCAGGAATCTTGCCATGGCTTATAATACTGAACAGTCAACTGGGTAGTTGTGTTGCTATATGACAATGTGCTATGTCGGTGTCCCAGCGACAGTAGGTGTCTATGGCTAACACATCAAATACATTGCCTATGCATCAAGCAAATAGTCATGCTTGAAAGTCAAAGGAGAGCAATCCTTGGTGGGGTCAAGGCAAACTACAGTCAGTTCATTACGGTACAGCAGGCCATGGTCAGGCAGGTGCTTCATCTTACCAGAGTTTGGGATCCATGTCCTTGCAGTCTGTGGCCAATCCTGCAGGGCAAGCACAACCAGTCTGGGGTTTACAAGTACTTGTAGCCATGTGTTGTAGAGATATCTATGTTCAGTTGGGCTGACCTGCCAAGTCAGTCGTCAATGAGCCATGGTCAGCCCTAGGGATTTGAGCAATAATGGTCAGAGGCGGTTATCAGGGAGCAGTCTGTATAGTCCTGGGGAAAGCGAGAAACTCAAGTCTGGGGATGAGTTTCAATAGACAGGGACATGAATTGGATGAATACAGTGAAAGGGTGCAATTCAAGAAAGAAGGGTGGAATCTCACTGAGCATAGGAAAAGCAGGGAACTCCACAAGGGGGAGAATCCACAGATCTCTATCAGACTAGTTTTTAGACACCAATTTGCCAAGTTCATCAACAGAAAAGGCTTCAACTCAATCAATGATCAATCTAAACCAAAGATGCCATATTTTGAACATGTCTTCTCGATATCCTGGGAACTTCCAATGAAGCTTACATACTGGAGATCTCACAGCTTCCTGTCTCTATTCAAGTTGTCTGGGCAACTGGTTGTTGGGAGATGAGAGCTACCTCCTCCAAACATGGTTGATGACACATTTATAAAACCCTTAGGACTGATACAGCCATAGTAACAATAAGGCCCATCCTACCACCAAGTTAATGTGGAACAGACCATAGGCCTCCTCATGATTAGGTTCGAGTACCTGGACTACTCTGACAGTACCTGGATTAGTGGTGCTGGAAGAGCACAGCAGTTCAGGCAGCATCCAAGTAGCTTTGAAATCGACGTTTCGGGCAAAAGCCCTTCATCAGGAATAAAGGCAGTGAGCCTGAAGCGTGGAGAGATAAGCTAGAGGAGGGTGGGGGTGGGGAGAAAGTAGCATAGAGTACAATGGGTGAGTGGAGGAGGGGATGAAGGTGATAGGTCAAGGAGGAGAGGGTGGAGTGGATAGGTGGAAAAGAAGATAGGCAGGTAGGACAAGTCTGGACAAGTTATGGGGACAGTTACTGAGCTGGAAGTTTAGAACTAGGGTGAGGTGGGGGAAGGGGAAATGAGGAAACTGTTGAAGTCCACATTGATGCCCTGGGGTTGAAGTGTTCCGAGGTGGAAGATGAGGCGTTCTTCCTCCAGGCGTCTGGTGGTGAGGGAGCAGCGGTGAAGGAGGCCCAGGACCTCCATGTCCTCGGCAGAGTGGGAGGGGGAGTTGAAATGTTGGGCTACGGGGCAGTGTGGTTGATTGGTGCGGGTGTCCTGGAGATGTTCCCTAAAGCGCTCTGCTAGGAGGCGCCCAGTCTCCCCAATGTAGAGGAGACTGCATCGGGAGCAACGGATACAATAAATGATATTAATGGATGTGCAAGTAAAACTTTGATGGATGTGGAAGGCTCCTTTAGGGTCTTGGATAGAGGTGAGGGAGGAGGTGTGGGCGCAGGTTTTACAGTTCCTGCGGTGGCAGGGGAAAGTGCCAGGATTGGAGGGTGGGTTGTTTGGGAGCGTGGACCTGACCAGGAACTCCGCACATACGTTCGAGACACCACCCACGCCCTCCACCTCCTCCAAGACTCCAAGTTTAGCCGCGGAGGGAACGGTCTTTGTGGAAGGCGGAAAGGGGTGGGGAGGGAAATATATCCCTGGTAGTGGGGTCTGTTTGGAGGTGGCAGAAATGTCGGCGGATGATTTGGTTTATGTGAAGGTTGGTAGGGTGGAAGGTGAGCACCAGGGGCGTCCTGTCCTTGTTACGGTTGGAGGGGTGGGGTCTGAGGTCGGAGGTGCGGGATGTAGACGAGATGCGTTGGAGGGCATCTTTAACCACGTGGGAAGGGAAATTGCGGTCTCTAAAGAAGGAGGCCATCTGGTGTGTTCTGTGGTGGAACTGGTCCTCCTGGGAGCAGATCCGGCGGAGGCAGAGGAATTGGGAATACGGGATGGCATTTTTGCAAGAGGTAGAGTGGGAAGAGGTGTAATCCAGGTAGCTGTGGGAGTCGGTGGGTTTGTAAAAAATGTCAGTGTCAAGTCGGTCGTCATTAATGGAGATGGAGAGGTACAGGAAGGGGATGGAGATGTCAGAGATGGTCCAGGTAAATTTAAGGTCAGGGTGGAATGTGTTGGTGAAGTTGATGAATTGCTCAACCTCCTCGTGGGAGCACGAGGTGGCGCCAATGCAGTCATCAATGTAGCGGAGGAAGAGGTGGGGAGTGGTGCCGCTGTAATTACGGAAGATCAACTGTTCTACATAGCCAACAAAGAGACAGGCATAGCTGGGGCCCATACGTGTGCCAATGGCTACCCCTTTGGTCTGGAGGAAGTGGGAGGATTGAAAGGAGAAATTGTTAAGCGTGAGGACCAGTTCGGCCAAACGAATGAGAGTGTTGGTGGAAGGGTACTGTTGGGGACGTCTGGAGAGGAAAAAACGGAGGGCTTGGAGGCCCTGGTCGTGGCGGTTGGAGGTGTAGAGGGATTGGATATCCATGGTGAAGATGAGGCGTTGGGGGCCAGGGAAACTGAAGTCTTGGAGGAGGTGGAGGGCGTGGGTGGTGTCTCGAACGTATGTGCGGAGTTCCTGGACTTGGGGGGATAGGACAGTGTCGAGATAGGTAGAGATGAGTTCAGTGGGGCAGGAGCATGCTGAGACAATGGGTCGGCCAGGGTGGTCAGGCTTGTGGATCTTGGGAAGGAGGTAGAACCGTGCAGTGCGGGGTTCCTGGACTATGAGGTTGGAAGCTGTGGATGTGAGATCTCCTGAGGTGATGAGGTTATGTATGGTCTGGGAGATGATGGTTTGGTGATGGGGGGTGGGGTCATGGTCGAGGGGGCAGTAGGAAGAGGTGTCCTCGAGTTGACGTTTGGCTTCAGCGGTGTAGAGGTCAGTGCGCCAGACTACCACTGCGCCCCCTTTATCCGCTGGCTTGATGGTGAGGTTGGGATTGGAGCAGAGGGATTGGAGGGCTGCGCGTTGTCAGGGTGAAAGATTGGAGTGGGGGAGGGGGGGCGACAGGTTGAGGCGGTCAATGTCCTGACGGCAGTTGGAAATGAAGAGGTCGAGGTTAGGTAATAGGCCAGCGCGGGGTGTCCAGGTGGATGCAGTGTGTTGGAGGTGGGCGAAGGGGTCCTCGGAAGGTGGGCGGGAGTCCTGATTGTGAAAGTAAGCTCGGAGGCGAAGGCGATGGAAGAATTGTTCGACATCATGGCGTGTATTAAATTCATTGATGTGTGGACGGAGGGGGATGAAGGTGAGTCCTTTGCTGAGGACTGATCATTTGTCCTCATTGAGGGGGAGGTCTGGGGGGATGGTGAAAACACGGCAGGGTCGGGAGCTGGGATCTGGGTGTAGAGCTGGGAGTGGGGGTGGAACCTGTAACTGGAGTGGGTGTGATGGTGGGGGGAATGGGGGTGGAGTCATGAGCAGGGGTAGTGTTCCCCTCAGGGTTCTGGGGGGTGAGGATAGTAACAGTGGGGTAGCATCTTCATGGCATGCCATCTCCTTCACAACTGGAGCCAACAAAACAGGGATGTCCTGGATACAGTAAAACTGGGAGATAACAACCATTTTATAAGGAAATAGATGAGAATCTGGATATTGACCTAAAAGGATATCCAAAAGAGCAATACAGAAGAACCTTGATTATCCGGCATAATCCAAACAAGATCGCAAGGTCTCAATGCGTGGCTGGCTATGTTACCTGCTATCGATTATCAGGCACTCAATTAAATCTACGAAATACTCTCCACCTGTGTCCTTCAGGTAATTGATGTTCATCATCATTAATTGCAAGAGGCCTGAGAGACTTTAATTGAAACTTGTTTCCAGAATAAATGACCCATATCGGAACTTTCTTTACCTGTTTAACATTCTGCTGGTTCTGTGACAAAGAGTTCTACATAACGCAAAGAGCATGTGGAACTTGTTATTTTTGCAGTCCTTTATCTTTTGATTTGCAGATTAAGTGTCTCATTGTCCATCTGATTGTACATTCAATATCTTTGGTTAATCCCACTTTCAAGTATGCACACAACAGATGTCCTACTCACTAAGCAACAGGCATTGAGACAGGGCCCTAACTTCATATGGTGCTGAGGTTAAATCAGATTAGATTCCCTACAGTGTGGAAACAGGCCCTTTGGCCCAACAAGTCCACACCGACCCTCTGAAGGGCAACCCACCCAGAACCATTCCCCTACATTCATGCCGACTAATGCATCGAACACAACAGGCAATTTAGCATGGCCAATTCACCAAACCTGCACATGGACTGTGGAAGGAAACCGGAGCACCCAGAGGAAACCCACACAGACACGGGGAGAATGTGCAAACTCCACACAGACAGTTGCCCAAGGCAGGAATTGAACCCAGGTCCCTGGCGCTGTGAGGCATCAGTGCTAACCACTGAGCCACCGTGCCACCCACAAGAGGTAGCTCTTAAGGCTTCAGTCAGCATTTGGCAAACATGTGCTGTGCAATGAAATCTCTCAAGGTAGGCCACAGGCTTAGATGAATGCTGAAGATTCTTCTTTTGACCCTTTCAACATCAGTAACCCTTCAATATTTCAGAGTGTTCATAGAATCATGGGCTTGAGCTCCTTGTAAGATAGTGCTGAATTAGTGAGAGGCAATGCTTTGTATAGCTTTTATCAGCAGGCCAATGTGTTATGAGGCAGAGTGGAGGTGTGAACTGCTTACTGTATGTCTCCTAACCTTGAGTAGGAGTGCACCTCCTTGATAGATAAAATGAACCTTTCTGTCCAGTGATTCTGTACTCTCACTCATAAGGTGGGTGTAATTGTGGAAAATATGTGCATGACATGACCTAGAACATTGTGATCACCCTCAGTTTTACCCACATTAAAGGGTCCTCAATGCCAACAGTCCAAGGACCGCTGACACCTGTAAGCTGAGGAGTCAGTTGCTTGTGAGAAATGAACAAGGATTGGCCATCACAATTTCCTTCATTCTGGGGATGTTCGAGATGCTGCCAAATCTCACATGGTTCTGACTTAATCAGGTCTGACAGGGACAAAGACATCATAGAGTCATAGAGATGTACAGCATGGAAACAGACCCTTCGGTCCAACCATCCATGCCGACCAGATATCCCAACCCAATCTAGTCCCACCTGTCAGCACCCGGCCCATATCCCTCCAAATCCTTCAGAGTGTAAGCGCATGCAAGTTTATAATCGTGCAGGATTATTTAGAATTATGTCACCCATATCACTGATATGTTTTCAGCAAGGCCTTTTCTTCCTTTCCCACCCACCCTGTCTAAGTATGATGTCTACAGGTGGGATGGAGGGAATCTGATCTGAAGTTGACTGTGTTAGCCTGGAAAACTTGGGTTTTTTTAATCCCCAGAGGAAAAACCTGAAAGTTCTGGAGAAACTCAGCAGGTCTAGGCAGCATCTGTCGAGAGAAAAACAGCTTTCTTTTCGAGTCCAGTGACCCTTTGTCAGACTTACCCTCTTCATCTGGAACTCCTGCAGTCTTTGGCGTCATAACTGGGGATGTGAAGGTCGAAGCACTTCTGGAATTCTGAGAAGAATCTTCTGTGGGGTCTTATATTGTCCACCTCCTCCCTGTGGGTGCCTCATGGTACCAACCAGCCTCCCTGAGATGAAGGGGCACTCGGAGTGAGATCAATGGCCCCTTGTACCCCCTACCATTGATGCTGAGCACCTATGTCTGCAGTTATGGAGCGAAGGTCTGTGTCCATACCTGGCACCGGTTGTGTGCGCTGGACTGGTTCATCAGAGTGGCTGCCAACCTGTTCATGGAGATAGCCAGACCCACACATAACAATGCCAGCTGGTGACCTTGGAGGATTCCTCTGTTCTTTGCTCCAGTTTACCGACCACCTCTGACAAACATGTCTGCTGTGCCTCTGGCTGCCTGTACATTTTGACAGTGTCATTAATGAATAAGACCACGTGATTGTCTTCTGCTTGTGCCTGTCTACAGTGGCCCAGAGATCTGGGGTAATTCTTCTTTTACAAACATCTGTGTGATTCCACAGGAAGGCCACCATAGATCCTGAATGCCTAATGAGGTGAGCAGCAGAAGATATTGTAAGCCAGGTTGCTTTGAGCCATTGCAAGATGACATGAATCTCACACAATCAAACATTTTGGCTGAAACTGGGAAAATTCAGCTAAAACAGTAGAAGTAAGGGCAATTGGTCAGGCTGGAGAGATATGAAGAATATTCCCTAATCTGTGCTGGGATCACTTTAGCATATAAATACACAAGATTCTGGATTGAATCATTGAAGGATTTATGCCAGCTTCCACAAAACAATTAAGGAAAATACATAAAAAAGTATAACAAAAAAAAACAATTTTGTGGTTAACTATAGATGATTTGCATTCTTTTGCACTTTCTCACAGAATTTGTGTGATTTATAGTTATCAGAAAACCAAGACAGTGAACTGGAATGCATGTGAAGAGTGCAACCAATTGTATGCTTCCTCAACAAAACATTCTGAACAATCCTTAATGCGGCATATAGAGTTTAAGCCAGGAAGTGAAAGTCAGCCCTTTTTATTCACTGTAAAATGATGTGCATTAAGTGAATAGATCCCAAAAGAAAGATGGCATAATAGGATAGGTGCAAAAGAGTCAAAATGAAAGGTATTTTTAATATATTATGTATTTTTAAACTATCTTCAACAATAAATAAAATCTGAAGGAATGAGACACCACACTGATAAAACTACATTCAAAATTTGTGGAACGGATGCTTGGCATTGGTAATAAGTTATCATGTCAATTAAAAAGATTTATTACATTTTAATGAAGAGGCCCTTTTTTAACCAGTTTAGCAGGTATTTGGTAGATACGCGAATAACTTCATTTGGTGGATGTTTACAGGAGTCGAAGTAATGACGGCTATGGGTGAGGTGTGAGGTAGAATCAGGCAACAAGTGTGACAAATGTCAATGTCAAGATCATCTCACACCCTCAGTACCACAGTGAGAGTCTTGCTGTGCATTGGCAAGGTGCCAATTGACAAGATTAAACACTTGTTACATGTCTTTTTAACACCATAAGTCACCTCAATAATAGTCAGAGTATCATCTTACTAAAACAGCCAAATAAGCTAAACTTTGGGAAAACTGAATGAGGGAAATAAAGTGAGCACCTGGTGGATTCAGCTTGCTGCATACTCCAAATGATGACCATCTTAGATCATGGGCAACAACATCTCATTTGGAGGTGGAGGGCTTGCTTACCTTCAGACTGCTCTGAGATGAGACTGCTGAGGTGTCTGTGTGTGGTTCCACATCTTTCACCTCCAGCTGTGTGCCTGCTGGTCAAGGTCTTCCTCCCCCAACCAGTCCCCACCGACCCTGTGGTCAGGATTTCATTCCTGGGGGCCAATGGGTGATATAAGGAGTGCAAGAGTGTGTGACAATCCAGCAAATCCTGAGACTGCTGGGCCTGTGTCTCTGTGGCAGCCACCAACCTGCCTATGGAGGCAGTCAAACGATTACATGACTCATTGCATTGATGCAGCTTTTGGTGTAATGAGAGCCATTTCATGCCATATACCTTCCTGCCAATCCTTTGTGTCTGGACAAATTCCCAGACTATTGACACCATGGGGTCCTCTCCTACCTGGGGCTGAGCAGGTGTCTGGGCTCTGGCTGTTGTCTGAGTACCAGCGGCCTTGGGTGCTTCTTCAGCTGCGGAGCTGCCAGATTGTGTATGCACACTCTATCACAACCATCCCCACTGAGGGATCGGTAGCTGAGCTGGTGGGGTGGAGGAGGCAGCTTTGCTGATGCCACTTCTGAGGCCTCAGTACTCAGAGAACTTGGAGGATCTGTAGCAGACATTTCTCTGCAGAAGGAAGACATAAAGAGAAAGCTTCATGGCTAGTGCTTACCAATGCTGTGTGACAATGATGAGTGAGAGTGGGAATCTTGGGAGAGTGACAGGTGAACAGAATCCTGGGGATTTCCTTGTTTAGAATGACATGGATATTGTGTGACTCCACAAGAGAAGTCCTGTTTTACTCTGGTGAAGGCCAGGGATCTCTCCTTCTAGAGGGTGAGGACATAAATTTTGGACTGCCCCGCCCACCCTTACAGGCTCTTTTGCCCTGATTTGTGCTGTCTTCACTGGCAATTAGAAAAAACTGGGCGGGGGGAGCAAGTGAGATAACGATGGGTGGCATGGCTGTTGGGGAGAGGTGGTGAGATGTAACAATGGTCTGAGGAGGTAACACAGAGTGTGTGCTAGGTCAGTGGTATGGGAGACTGAGGGGGGAAGAGCAGGTATGGGAAGGTGTTCCAGACAATGGTGGGAGAATGGTGGAGGGTGAGCCTTGGTGAGAGGTTTGTGCAGTGCCACTGATAGCTATTGTGAAGTGGCAGAGAGAAGAGTGTAGCGCTCACCCTGGCAATCCAGAATAGGTCACTAATCTTCTCTCTGCATTGCTGGCCATTCCTCCACATCCTGGCAACAGCACTGACTCAGGTGGCAACCTCAGACCAGGTTGGCACTGTGTGGTGTCACACCTCCTCTGCTGGTCCACTGAGGACAATACATTGTTGTACTGCCCCACTAACCAGGAACTCCTGGTCTCTGTTGGAGAAACACTGTGCCATCTTCCCCCTTTGTTGATCATCTTGTGCACATGCCTTTGAACACAGCAGCTTACAGTCATGCCTTAAAGATGGCACAGGAACCAGGGCTGCCAGATTTTCAGCGGCTATACAGCAAATGACAAGTTATGTCTGGAATGGTGCATGGTAATAATGGGGTGGAAATCGACTGTGAGAGATGCCATGGGGCATAGTAAGTAAATAATGAGGTGAATTCAATAATAAAACTCACTACGCCTTGTGGTGAGAATCCCCCAATAATCTTGTGGGACTTGGACTTAGCTAAAAAAACGTAAGATTTTTATATTTAAGTATCAATTCTCACAGTGAAGTATTAAATTAATACAGCAACTGGAAAAGTAGTATGATTCAGACAGAAACTTGTGACTTCCACATTTAACTATGGGTGCTGCAAGTTATTCACTTTTTAAGAACAGTGAGGTCTGATTGCTTCATCACCATTCTAATTGTGTAATCCTATACATCATGATTATATGCTTAGATTGTAGTTGTGCTAAATTATTTTCTTTAAACAAAAGCTTCTAAGGATAAAGCAAATAAAGATTTCTTCAAAGGAGGTAGATCACTTATCATTGATGACTTCTCATTCATATATTTCACTAAATTGTTTTGCCCCTAATTTTAAGCAGCTTGCATGCTAAATTCCACTTTAGAAATAGAACCAGTCTGACTGAAGATTGGGATGCAGACAGACTTTAACCTCACACCTTTAATGCATTGTCTGAGCTGAGATGGCACCTTTTGTTATAAAATCTTAAACTATCTTCAGAATGTGATTTAAATGAAGTTCTGGGATTTACATATTAAAGAACCGAAACTAACAAACTCATTCTAAAAGATGAAAGACTTAATCTAGTTTTGTTCAGTACTGTATATCATTTCAACTGCATGACTCTGTAATCTTTTGTTATAAATTCTGTGTCTTATGATCCTGCCTCATAACCACCTGATGAAGGAGCAGTGCTCCGAAAGCTAGTGCCTCCAAATAAACCTGTTGGACTATAACCTGGTGTTATGTGACTTTAACAGCATCCTTGCAGTAGCATTATAATATTATTGCCAATGCAGCATTGAAGTAGAGAACTGTTCTGTAACTGGATCAAAGATATGCTGTGAGAGTACTTAGAGGTTGGCACACATCAGATGCCAATGTCCATGGATGTGGGTGCATGCGACCACTGCATGCCCCGAGATGTTAGTGCAAAAGATATCCAACATGGATATCAGCAATCAGTGAGGTGAATCTGCCAGGTTCCTGCTCTGATTTCCGCACTGAATTTCCACAACTTCCAGATTATTTGGTGCATTTGCTAAAATGGAAAGTTGCATATTAATGAGGTGAAGTGTCATGTTTACAAGGCTTTTAACAAGCAATAATCACCCCTAATTGGCAACTCACCACTGCCTCGCATGAAACTTCCAAATGTGGATTGAGTTGTTTCCAAAGTACAGATAGGCTTCACCGGACGTTTGATTCTGCCACAAATCTAGTCATAGAGTCATAGAGTCATAGAGGTGTACAGCATGGAAACAGCCCCTTCAGTCCAACCCATCCATGCCGACCAGATATCCCAACCCAATCTAGTCCCACCTGCCAGTACCCGGCCCATATCCCTCCAAACCCTTCCTATTCATATACCCAACCAAATGCCTCTTAAATGTTGCAATTGTACCAGCCTCCACCACATCGTCTGGCAGCTCATTCCATACACTCGCCTACATCACTCAGAACCCTGTACGGTTCTGTCCTCTGTCTTTGAGTATAAAAGACTAGCTTTACTGAAGCCTTGCTCACCTACAAAATGGATTCTGGTAACCCTGGTTCTGTTATATTGCTAATCCGTACAGAAGCCAATAATGTTTTTTAAAAACAGATGAAATTCCCAATGATCCACAGTGGAAATACTCTTCTCAGATTTTCAGAAAGCTTCATTTTCCCTGTTACGTCACTTCAAGTCTCCTTTGAAAGTCATTCCACTCAGTTTTTGCAACATCCCCAAACTAGCTGCTCGCTGCAAGGCTCTTTCCCCTGAATATTTGGTTTCTAAACCTGCACAAGCCTAGTCTCCTCATACAGAGAACCGGTTCTCACTAGCATATTGCTTAGTGGCTGACATAAAATGGTCTTCCTCTCTTTTCAGCAGCTTTTTCCGTCTCTCTCCCTCTGGGTCTTTGAAATAACTCCACGAAGGCCGGTATGCCATCACATTGAGCACATGAATGGACCAGCAAGTCAACGTATATCTGACTCCAGAGTTTACCCAGCCATTTACAGGAATGTGGGGGTGCTGCTGGGTTGTAGTTTTTGTCCTTGTTATCACTCTGGGCAATGCCACACCAACGAAGCTATGTCTGCATCCAATGCTGACCACCAGACATAAGTTCTCACCAACATCTCCATTTTGGACACTCTTAGGTGACCCTGGTGGGATCCAGCCAGTATCTGAAGGCAACCTTTGCTCGGGACAATCATTCTTGCTCCCCATAATAAAATAGTGTCCTCACCGGTGATCTGTTCCTGCCAGGTCCAGAAAGGTTTCAATTCGGATTGGGATGATCCTTTTGCTCTGTACTCCAACCCTTAAATTTGTGCAAGACCTCAGCTAGAATGGAAACCTACACCAGGAACCTTGTACCACATTAATGGTACAACTTTGGTTCTGAAGAAGCAGCTGATTCAAATACCTTGGATTGTAGGAGAACGCTCAGGCCTGAGCCTGATGCGGCAAAATTGGTTTGAGAAAGATTCACCTTGATTGGCTCAACACTTTTCAATTAGAACATGGCTGCCTGAGTGAAATCCAAATTAAATACCTGGAAGATTTTTAGGAAGGTCAAGGGACGATCAAAGGAGCCAAGGCCACTTTGCATGTTGACCGGGAAGCAATTCTTACAAGGCCCGCCCAGTGCCTTTTGCCTTATGGGCAAAGGTAGAGGTGGAAATTAGGAGGCTTAAAGTTAAGGAATCATCAAACCAGTCTAGTTTGTGAAATGGGCATCACTGGTCATACCGGTGAAGTCTGATGGGTCAGTTGGCCTTTGTGGGGATTTTAAACAAAGAATAAATGGCTTCTCACAGTTGGACAAATACTCAATCCCTCACATAGAGGACTTGTATGCAAACTGGAGAGCAGCTGGCCTTCACGAAGCTGGACATGAGCCATGAATACTTATAATCGCAGTTCGATGAAGATTCCAAAGGTATGCTATAATTAATACCCAAAATGGTTAGTACCAATATATGAGACCGCCATCTGGGGTACCATCAGCCTGTGTCATTTTTCAGCAAATGATGTAGAACATTTTATGAGGTCTACCCCAGGTCGCCTTTCATCTGGATAATGTGCTAACGGAGAAGACCAATAAAAAGCATTTAGAAAACGTGTACATAATCCTGAGACATTTCTCCATGACAGGCATAAGCCTTAGAATGGGAAATGTGTGTTCCAGAGACCCCAAGTGACCTACTTGGGCTACAGGATCAACAAAACTGGATTACACCTGTTGTAGAAGATAAAGTGAGGGCGATCAAAGGAGCCCTGGCTTTGACCCCTGATTCTTTTGTTAATATCTGTCAGCTAGGGCTCCCTTATTGGACCAGGTTAACAGCCCCAAACAGGGAACTCATAGATTATGAGTTCCACCTGGGTGACCTCATTACAATCACTGCAGTATCCTTCCATCATCAACACTAAACAGTAGCAGTCTGTACGATCTACAAGGTACAATGGAGAGATTCATCAAGGCTCCTTGGGCAGCACCTCTCAAATCCACAACCTTGTCATCTAGAAGGACAACGACAGCACATACACGTGAACACTACCACCTGTGGGTTCCCCTCCAAGCTACTCATTGTCCTTATTTGCAATTTCCTCACCGTTCCTTCAGTGCTGCCGGGTCAAAATCCTCAAACTCCCTCCCTAACAGCATCGTGGGCCTACATACAGCAAATAAACTACAGCAGCTCAAGAATTGTTCAAGATCCAGGAGTCACGGTATAAGGAAACAGGGGTAGGCCATTTCGAAATGAGGTGGGGAATTTCTTCACCCTCAGGGTAATGAACCTGTGAAGCTCTCTGCCACGGAAAGCAGTTGAGTCCAAAACATTCAAGAAGGTGTTAGATAAAATTCTTCGAACCAAAGTTTTCAGATGATATGGAGAGAAAATAGGGACAGGGTACTGAATTGGATGACCAACCATGATCATATTGAATGAAGGAGTAGGCTCAAAGGGCCAACCAGTGTCCCCTTGTTTCTATTTTCTGTACTGCTAAGAAGCCAGCTCACCATCACCTTTGCAAGAGCAACTTAGGATGGACAATAAATGTCGGGCTAGCCAATGAGTGACAAGCCCCATGAATTAATGAAAGAATGGTTTGCCAAATACTTTTACCACCACTCCATCTCTCTCCAAGCCTCTGACTTGATAAATATCTGGTGACTTAATTGAGTTGGAAATCTGCTGCTTGAAGATGAAATAGAGTCATTGAATCATAGAGATGTACAGCCCGAAAACAGACCCTTTGGTCTAACCCGTCCATGCTGACCAGATATCCCAATTTATCTAGTCCCACTTGCAGCACTAGACATGTCCCTTTAAACTCTTCCTATTCATTTACCCATCCAGATGCCTTTTAAATGCTGAAATTGTAGTAGCCACTACCACTTCCTCTGGCAGCTCATACCATACACGCACCATCGTCTGCATGAATAAATTGCCCCTTAGGTGTCTTTTAAATATTTTCCCTCTCACCTTAAACCTATACCCTCTAGTTATGGACTCCCCCAACCTAGGGAAAAAGACTGTGTCTATTTATCCTAACCATGCTCTTCATGATTTTATAAACTTCTATAAGGTCACCCCTCAGCCTCCAACGCTTCAGAGAAAACAGCCCCAGCCTGTTCAGTCTCTCCCTATAGCTCAAATCCTCCAACCCTGTCAACATACTTGTAAGTGTTTTCTGTACCCTTTCAAGTTTCACAACATTCTTCTGATAGGAAGGAGACCAGAATTGAACACAATATTCCAACAGTGGCTTAACCAATGTCCTGTACAGCCGCAACATGACCTCCCAACTCCTATACTCAATGATCTGACCAATAAAGGAAAGCATACCAAACACCTTCTTCACTATCCTATCTACTGAACTATGAACCTACACTCCAAAGTCTTTTTGTTCAGCAACACTCCCAAGATCTTACCATTAAGTGTATAAGTCCTGCTCTGATTTGTTTTTCCAAAATGCAGCACCTCACATTTATCTAAATTAAACTCCATCCGCCACTTCTCAGCCCATTGGCCCATTTGATCAAGATGCAGTTGTACTCTGAGGTAACTTCTTTGCTGTCCACTACACCTTCAATTTTGGTGTCATCTGCAAACTGACTAACTATACCTCTTAAGCTCACATCCAAACCATTTATATAAATGACAAAAAACAATGGCCCGATTACTGATCCTCGTGGCACTCCACTGGTCACAGGCATCCAGTCTGAAAGCAACCCTCCACCACTACCCTCTGTCTTTTACCTTCAAGCCAGTTTTGTATCCAAATGGCTAGTTCTCCCTGTATTCCATAAGATAAAACCTTGCTAACCAATCTATCATGAGGAACCTTGCTGAACACAATACTGAAGTTCATATAGATTATGTCTACCATTCTGCCTTCATCAATCCTCTTTGTTACTTCTCCAAAAAACTCAATCAAGTTTGTGAGACATGATTTCCCATGTGCAAAGTCATATTGTCTATCCTTGATTTACCAAATGAATGTAATTCCTGTCCCTCCAACAATTTGTGCACCAACAATGTCTGTTTCACTGGTCTGGCTAGTCCTTATCAAATTTCTTAAATAGTGGCACCACGTTAGCTAACCTCCAGTCTTCCAACACCTCACCTGTGACTATCGATGATACAAATATCTCAGCAAGGAGCCCAGCAATCACTTTCCTAGCTTCCCACAGAGTTCTAGGGTACACCTGATCAGGTCCCAGGAATTTATCCACTTTTATGTATTTCAAGACATCCAGCACTTCCTCCTCTGTTATATGAACATTTTTCAAGATATCACTATCTATTTCCTCACATTTTCTATCTTCCATGTCCTTCTCCACAGCGAACACTGAGGCAAAATACTCATTTAGTACCTCCTCCATCTTTTGTGGTTCCACACAAAGGCAGCCTTTCTGATCTTTGAGGGGCCCTATTTGCTCCCTAGTTACCCTTTTGTCCTTAATTTATTAATAAATTCCTTTTGGATTCTCCTTAACTCTATTTGCCAAAGTTATCTCATGTCCCCTTTTTGCCCTCCTGATTTCCCTCTTAAATATACACTTATTGCTTTAATACTGCTCTGAAGATTCACTCGATCTATCCTGTCTACACCTAACAGACACTTCCTTCTTTTTCTTAACCAAACACTCAATTTCTCTTGTCATCCAGCATTCCCTACACTTACCAGCCTTAACAGGAATAGCCTGTCTCTGAACTCTCGTGAACTCATTTTTGAAGGTTACCCATTTTCCAGCCATCCTTTTACTTGCAAACATCTGTTCCTAGTCAACTTTTGAAAGCTCTTGCCTAATCCTGTCAAAATTGACCTTCCTCCAATTTAGAACTTCCAACTTTTAGATCCAATCTATCCTTTTCCATCACTATTTTAAAACGAACAAAATTATGGTTGCTGGCCCCAAAGTGCTCCCCCACTGACACCTCAGTCACCTACCCTGCCTTATTTCTCAGGAGTAGGTCAAGTTTTGCACCTTCTCTAGTTAGTACATCCACATAATGAATCAAAAAATTTTCTTGTACACACTTAACAAATTTCTTTCCATCTAAACCCTTAACACTATGATAGTCCCAGTCTATGTTTGGAAAGTTAAAATCCCCTACCATTACAAACTTATTATTCTTACAGATAACTGAGATATCCTTACAAGTTTGTTTCTCAATTTCCTGCTGACATTTGAAAGATTTACAATACAATCCCAATAAGGTGATCATCCCTTTCCTATTTCTCAGTTGCATGCAAATAACTTTCCTGGATGTACTCCCAGGAATATTCTGCCCAAGTACAGCTGTATTACTTTCCCCTTATCAAAAACGCCACTCCCCCTCCTCTCTTGCCTCCCTTTCTATCCTTCCTGTAGTACTTGTATCCTGGAACATTAAGCTACCAGTCCTGCCCATCCCTGAGCCATGTTTGTGTAATTGCTATGATATCTCAGTCCCATGTTCCTAACCATGCCCTGAGTTCATCTGTCTTCCCTGTTAGGCCCCTTGCATTGAAATAAGTGCAGTTTAATTTATCAGTCCTACCTTGTTCTCTGCTTTGTCCCTGCCTGCCCTGACTGTTTGACTCACTTCTGTTCTCATCTGTACCAGTCTCAGATTGATCTCTTTCCTCACTATCTCCCTGTGTTCCACCACACCCGCCCCCCCCTCCCCCCTCCCCCCCCACCTTACTAGTTTAAATTCTTTCGAGCAGCTCTAGCAAATCTCCCTGCTAGTATATTAGTCCCCTTCCAATTTAGGTGCAATCCGTCCTTCTTGTACAGGTCACTTCTACGCCAAAACAGCTTCCAATGATCCAAAAATGGGAATCATTTTCCCATACACCAGCTCCTCAGGCACACATTCATCTGCTCCTTCCTCCTATTCCTCCTTTCACTAGCTTGTAGCACCGGGAGTAATCCAGATATTACTACTCTTGAGGATCTCCTTTTAAAATTTCTGCCTAACTTTCTACATTCTGCCTTCAGACTCTTTTCCTTTCCCTTCCTATGTCATCGGTTCCAATGTGTACAATGTCCTCCTGCTGGCCCCTCTTCCCTTTGAGAATATTCTGCATGCTCTCTGAGACATCCTTGATCCTGGCATCAGGGAGGCAACACACTATTCTGATTTCTTGCTGCTGGCCACAGAAACCTCTGTCTGTGCCTCTGACTAGATAGCCCCCTTTCTTTGTACATTTAACCAAAGAATACAAGAAAAGAAAAAAGTATTCAATCTACCCTTCACAAGATCTATTTATCTATCTGCCTTCAGATAGCTACCAAAGTGATACAAGAAAAGACAGAGTATATAAGCATAAACAAAGACAGCAATTAGTGTTAAATGGGGGAAAATGGTTTCCAAAATAGGGCAAAATTAATGCCTCCTCAATTAATGTTTGAAACGAAATAAACAAATTAATGACACAAATAGAGATTAACAAATATTATCTTATAGCCACTATGAAGACATGGTTATAAGGAAATCAAATCTGAAAATTAAATACTCAGGGCACGTGTGTCTTCAGAAAGACAGGTGGAAAATAATGGTGGTGGGGTAGCTTTGTTTCCATGAGAGAGAATAAGAATGATAGCAATAAATGAACTAACAAGAGAAAGAAGACATGGAGTTTAGAAGGTTGAGGAGAGATCTAATTGAAACATACAGAATACTGAGTAGATGTTGGGAAGGTGTTTCCATAGAGTAAAGGGAAGACCTTTTAGAATGGAGATAAGGAGAAACTTCTTCAGCCAGAGAATGGTGATTCTATGGAACTCATCGCCAAAGAAGGCTGTGGAGGCCAGGTCATTGAGTATATTTAAGACTGAGATAGATAGGTTCTTGAGTATCAAGGGGATCAAGAGTTATGGATCAAGAGAAAGTGGGAGAATAGGGCAGAGAAACCTATCAGCCATGATTGAATGGCAGAGCAGACTCAATGGGCTGAATGGCCTAGTTTCTGTTCCTAAGTCTTATTGTCTTATAGTCTTATAAACAAGGAACATGAGTAGGCCACTTGGCCTTTGATCCCCCTGATCTGCCAACAAAAAGATCATTTAGAGACAAAAAAACACTGCAGATGCTGGAATCCAATGTAGATAAGCAGGAGGCTGGAAGAACACAGCAAGCCAGGCAGCATCAAAGGTGGACAAGCTGATGTTTCAGGTGTAACCCTTCTTCGAGTCCTGAATCAGGGGTACACACCAAACCCTTTACTCTAAGGCTGTGCCCTTGAGTCCTCGTCTCTCCTATCAATGGAAATATCTTCCCAACATCTACTCAGTATTCTGTATGTTTCAGTAAGATACCTCCATCATCCTTCTAAACTCCATGTCTTCTTCCTCTTGTTAGTCCTCTTGTTAGTGACCTATACGTACTTTTGGAAATTGGCATATACGATATTGTGGGGATAACTGAGACTTGGCTTCAAGTGGACAGGGCCTGGGAAATGAATATTCAAGGCGACATGTGCTATCGTAAGGACAGACTGACGGGCAGAGGGGGTGGGGTGGCCATGTTGGTAAGGGATGATATTCAGTCCCTTGCGCGGGGGTACCTAGAATCAGGGGATGTAGAGTCAGTGTGGATAGAGCTGAGAAATACTAAGGGTAAAAAGACCCTCTTGGGAGTTATCTACAGGCCCCCAAACAGTAGTCTGGATGTCGGATGTAAATTAAATCAGGAGCTGAAATTGGCCTGTCGCAAAAATGTTACTATAGTTGTTATGGGGGATTTCAACACGCAGGTAGACTGGGAGAATCAGGATGGTATTGGACCCCAAGAAAGAGACTTTGTGGAGTGCCTCAGACATGGATTCTAAGAACAGGTGGTGCTGGAGCCGACCATGGAGAAGGATATTCTGGATCTGGTATTGTGCAACGAACCAGAATTGGTCAGGGACCTCGAAGTGAAGGAGCCATTGGGAAGTAGTGACCATAATACAATAAGCTTCAATCTGCAGTTTGAGAGGGAGAAGGTACAATTGGAAGTGACAATATTTCTGTTGAATAAAGGGAACTATGGAGCTATGAGGGAGGAGCTGGCCAAAGTTCAATGGTGCAATACCTTAGCAAGGATGACAGTGAAGGAACAATGACGGATATTTCTGTGTATAATGCAGAAGTTGCAGGATCAGTTCATTCAAAAAAGGAAGAAAGATCCCAGGAGGAGGCATGGGTGGCCGTGGCTGACGAGGGAAGTTAAGAAACATATAAAGTTAAAAGAGAAAAAGTATAACACAGCAAAGATAAGTGGGAAAACGGAGGACTGGGAAGCTTTTAAAGAACAACAGAGGATTACTAAGAAGGAAATACGCAGAGAAAAAATGAGGTACGAAGGTAAACTGGCCAAAAATATAAAGGAGGATAGTAAAAGCTTTTTTAGGTATGTGAAAGGCAAAAAAAATGGTTAAGACTAAAATTGGGCCCTGAAGACAGAAACAGGGGAATATATTACAGGGAACAAAGAAATGGCAGAAGAATTGAATTGGTACTTCAGATCTGTGTTCACTGGGGAAGACACAAGCAATCTCCCTGAGGTAACAGTGGCTGAAGGACCTGAACTGAAGGGAATTTATATTTGCCAGGAATTGGTGTTGGAGAGACTGTTAGGTCTGAAGGTTGATAAGTCCCCGGGGCCTGATGGTCTACATCCCAGGGTACTGAAGGCGGTGGCTCGAGAAATCGTGGATGCGTTGGTGATTACTTTCCAGAGTTCGATAGATTCGGGATCAGTTCCTGCGGATTGGGGGGTGGCTAATGTTGTACCACTTTTTAAGAAAGGTGGGAGAGAGAAAACAGGAAATTATAGACCAGTTAGTCTGACCTCAGTGGTGGGCAAGATGCTGGAGTCTATTATAAAGGATGAAATTATGACACATCTGGATAGTGGTAACAGGATAGGTCAGAGTCAGCATGGATTTATGAAGGGGAAATCATGCTTGACTAATCTTCTGGAATTTTTTGAGGATGTAACTCTGAAGATGGACGAGGGGGATCCAGTAGATGTAGGGTACCTGCACTTGCAGAAAGCTTTTAATAAAGTCCCGCATAGGAGGTTAGTGAGCAAAATTAGGGCGCATGGTATTGGGGGCAAAGTACTAACTTGGATTGAAAGTTGGTTGGCTGATAGGAAACAAAGAGTAGTGATAAACGGCTCCATTTTGGAATGGCAGGCAGTGACCAATGGGGTACTGCAGGGATCAGTACTGGGACCGCTGCTTTTTACAATACATGTTAATGATATAGAAGATGGTATTAGCAATAACATTAGCAAATTTGCTGATGATACTAACCTGGGTGTCAGGGTGAAATGTGATGAGGATGTTAGGAGATTACAGGGTGACCTGGACAAGTTAGGTGAGTGGTCAGATGCATGGCAGATGCAGTTTAATGTGGATAAATGTATGGTTATCCACTTTGGTGGCAAGAACAGGAAGGCAGATTACTACCTCAATGGAATCAATTTAGGTAAAGGGGCAGTACAGAGAGATCTGGGTGTTCTTGTACACCAGTCAATGAAGGTAAGCATGCAGGTACAGCACGTGCTGAAGTAGGCTAATAGCATGCTGGCCTTCATAACAAGAGGGATTGAGTATAGAAGCAAAGAGGTTCTTCTGCAGCTGTACAGGGCCCTGGTGAGACCACACCTGGAGTACTGTGTGCAGTTCTGGCCTC
This sequence comes from Chiloscyllium punctatum, assembly GCF_047496795.1. Lineage (NCBI taxonomy): Eukaryota > Metazoa > Chordata > Chondrichthyes > Orectolobiformes > Hemiscylliidae > Chiloscyllium > Chiloscyllium punctatum. Next base: position 58,408,486 of record NC_092747.1, on the reverse strand, counting down.
CAAATTTGAGGAAAGACATTCTGGCTATTGAGGGAGTGCGGCGTAGGTTCACGAGGTCAATTCCTGGAATGGTGGGATTACCTTACACTGAAAGACTGGAGCGACTGGGCTTGTATACCCTTGAGTTTAGAAGACAGAGAGGGGATCTGATTGAGACATAAAAGATTATTAAAGGATTGGACACTCTGGAGTCAGGAAACATGTTTCCGCTGATGGGTGAGTGCCTAACCAGAGGACACAGCTTAAAAATACGGGGTAGACCATTTAGGACAGAGATGAGGAGAAACTTCTTCACCCAGAGAGTAGTGGCTGTGTGGAATGCTCTGCCCCAGAGGGCAGTGAAGGCCCAGTCTCTAGATTCATTTACGAAAGAGTTGGATAGAGCTCTCAAGGATAGTGGAATCAAGGGTTATGGAGATAAGGCAGGAACAGGATACTGATTAAGGATGATCAGCCATGATCATATTGCATGGTGGTGCAGGCTCGAAGGGCAGAATGGCCTACTCCTGCGCCTATTGTCTATTGTCTATTGTACACTATATTATTCAATAAAGATAATTTATTGCTATCATTCTTATTCTATCTCATGGGAACAAAGCTACCCCACCACCCCTTTTTTTCCGCCTGTCTTGCTGAAGAGACACATGCCCAGAGTATTTAATTTTCAGCTGTGATCTCCTTGTAACCATGTCTCCATAATGGCTATAAGATCATGTTTGTTAACCTCTATGTGTGTCATTAATTTATTTATTTTGTTTCAAGCATTAATTAAACAGCCATTAATATTGGCCTTTATTTGAAAACAATTTCCTCCCCTTTAACACTGTTTGCTGTGTTTCTTTATGCTTGTGGATTCTGTCTTTTCTTGTACCTCTTTGGTATCTATGTGAACAGATACATAAATAGGTCTTGTATAGAGTAAATTGAATACTTTTTTTCTTCTTTTTTATGCTCTTCTCCACCTCCTGATGCTGCCTGGCTTGCTGTGTTCTTCCAGCCTCCTGCTTGTCTACTTTGGAAAAGGACTTTAACAGAAAAGATGGTTGAGGAACAATGTCAAATGTTTTAAAAAATGAATCAATCATAGGAAAGACATATATCAGCGTAGAAGAAACAGTCTGAAAAGGGGATAAAGCAGCCATGTTTAATTCAGAAAGTTAAATATAAATTTATTACATTGAAAGGACTTTATACAATGTAGCAAAAATTAGTGGTGAAGTGAAAGATTGGGATGCTTTAAAAGCTAATGAAAATGACAAAATGAAAGTGGGGGGGGGGGGGGAAGGGGGAGGAGAAAAAAAGACAGGAAGAGCTTCTTTAAATATATAAGAAAGGATATGCCAAAGTGAACAGAGGCCACTTAGAGAATTAGGCAGGAGAAATAATAATGGGGAATAAGGAAATAGGAAATTGAATAAACACGTTGCACTGAAATTTGAAGTGGGCTTTCATTGGATTCTTTGTCCATAGTGCAAGATCAATAGAGGGGAGACAAGTCATGCCCCCTTTTACAGTGCTAGCTGCCTTATTCTGGTAAGTCTTCATTCATTGAATAACAAACAGTGGTGGACATTTCTTTGCAGTGTGTTAATGAATATTTGTGTGGTAGGTGGGTAGGTGGCACAGTGGTTGAGGTGTCAATGTGGTGAATTTGGGTCGGGGAAGTTGGGGTCAGAACATGAGGGTGGGGGAGCAGGCAAACTGAGGAGTTGGAATACAGGGTAGGAGTCAGAAAAAAAAATCACAAGGAAGGGTTTGGAGGGTCGGGGATATTGAAGACCCAGTGAAGAATTGGAGGGTTCAGGCTTAGAGGATTAGGGGTAGCTCAGAGAGGGTGGGGATGGTTGCAGAGTGTAAGAGGGTCATTGGAGGGTCCAGGTTTGAAGGTGCAAGTTAGAGGTTTAGGAGTTCAGAAAGTTGGGGTATTGGATTGTGCCCGTTAGAACGCAGAAGTGAAGCTGGTAGTAGGTTTCCTCAATAGGGTGTGGGGTGGGCAGTAACACATAGTTTTAACAGATCTAACATTTCCTGTATAACTATCTCAGTTTATATTTCATTCTCTCCCAAGCCCTGGAGACATTGGACAATTGCTCAACATGTTGCAACGGTTCTTCCCGTGGTTCTTTGGTGAAAGCGCCTGAAGAACTGGGAGTTCTGGGACACTGCAGAGAACCTCAGAACTTGCAGGAAGGTACAGCCCCGCTGAGTTTGGAGTTGTCCTTGATTTACATAAACCGTAGTACAGAGACCAGCGCTTCTCTGGGCAGTCACCTCTCTCTCTGTCTCCACTCCAAGTAGGTGCTCGGTTCACGGGTCCGGTTCAATTCACTGTAAGTAAGCCGCCCACAAGAGCCGTGCTGTCTGGGGTTGGAATCATATTCTCCTTTAGATTTCTAAAAGCGACGGTCTTTGCAATCTTGTTTAGGCAAGTTTTGAAAACCACTGGCTGCAGAAATTACTGACGCCAGTGAGTTCTCTCTGTTGAAATCTAGCTGCTTTTTCACCTTGTCAATGAATTGAGAGATCGTATCATTGTGACAGATTTCACGCAGCTCCTATTTCCCAACAGCGAATTGCCAGCGATTTCAGGGTTTTTTTTGCTTTATTTAACATGGTACATACTGATTGTGTTGCAAAATTAATCGTTTCCTGAAGTCTTTGCTATCTTTGGTGATAAAAGGCGGTTTTCGAACTTAGCTGTTGCGCGATGTTATGCTAAATATTCCAGAAATATCAATATTGAGAATGTTGATTTAGGTTGCTTTCAATGCCAAACAGTTTGAGATAGTGGGATGACAGTTGGGAAATGGTACAAGGGAGACAGCGCCATACTTCTTCACAAGGGACTTTCCTGTTGTGAGGTCTCACTGAAAGTCCCTGACCATTTTGCTTTAGGTATTAAAGGTGGAAGGATGGAGAACGAGGCAGAAGTCAAAAAAAAATTCACTGAAATTTGCTGTCGCAGAAAGATTTTCTGCACGAAGAGCAAAAAGGTAGTCAGGAAACATACATCAATGAAAGGTGCGAAGGAGAGCAGTTTATGATGCTGAAAGGTCAGGGAAATGAGCAGAACAACAGAAGAGCAGAAGAAATGAAGATTGAGTAAAGAAATTGTGACAATGTAACAGACTGTTTTCTGGGTTAAGTGGCTTTTGTTTTAAGATTACTTCTTAATCTCATCAAAGACTGAAACATCAGCCAAGGTGCTAAATAACAACAAAAAGTGCTGGTGAAACTCAGAAGTCTGACAGATATATGGACAGAGAAACAAAGTTAACACTTTCAAGTCTATTATTTCAAACCTGCAGCATCTGTAGTATTTTGCTTTTACTGTTTGAGGTGTTATTTGGTTTAGTGCCAAAACTGTTGAATTCCGCATAAAGTCATAGAGATGTACAGGACAGAAACAATTCAGTCTAACTCTTCCATGCCAACCAGACATCCTAAATTAATCTAGTCCCATTTGCCAGCATTTGGCCCATGTCCCTCTAAACCTATCCTATTCGTACACCCATCCACGTGCCTTTTAAATGTAAATGTACCAGCATTCACCACTTCCTCTTGAGGTATACAAGATAATGAGAGGCATAGATAGAGTCGATAGCCAGAGGCTATTTCCCAGGGCAGAAATGACTAACACGAGGGGTCATAGTTTTAAGCTGGTTGGAGGAAAGTATGGAGGGGATGTCAGAGGCGGGTTCTTTACACAAGAGTTGTGAGAGCATGGAATGCGTTGCCAGCAGCAGTTGTGGAGGCAGGGTCATTGGGGACATTTAAGAGACTCCTGGACATGCATATGGTCACAGAAATTTAAGGGTGCATACATGAGGATCAGTGGTCGGCACAACATCATGGGCTGAAGGGCCTGTTCTGTGCTGTACTGTTCTATGTTCTATGTTCTATGTTCTAACACATTCCGTACACAAACCACACTCTGCCCCTTAGGTCCCTTATAAATCTTTCCCCTCTCACCTTTAACCTATGCCCTCTAGCTTTGGACTCCCCACCATGGGGAAAAGACTTTATCTATTTACCCTGTCCATGCTCCTCATAATTTTGTAAGTCTATATAAGGTCACCGCTCAGCCTCCAATGCTCCAGGGAAAATAGCCCCCGGCAGAGAGAGGATTCTGGGTAATCCAAGAGGGAGGACGGGAAAAATTTGTAGCTGTAAGAGCTGCTCCTTTTTTGATGTATTTTAGGTGTTGGAAGTGATTTCCTTGAATTCCAGGAGCAACAGCGACTGTTTTATATGCTGCTGCATTGTTTTGGGACTTTGGGAAAAAAAGTCAAAATGGCAGCACTTTCAGAAGGGAGACAATAGGCAACACATGATCAATGAAGGAGAGAGAGAGAGAGAGAGAGAGAGAGAGAAAGAAAGAAACCCACACTCCTGACACAGCAGTGAATCTGCTCAGTTACTGCCTTTGCTGTTTGAATTCATGTATCTCTGGACATCAGAGTGTGTCTAGGAAAACTTAACCAGCAGCAAAATTCACACCTGATCTTGGAGGAACCTGTTTGGGAGAGGTCACAGCACAGACACAGATATGTACATAATTTTAAGCATAGTCTTGCTGTAAATCTACAATAGGGAGTAGAGTGGGTTCTTTCTTAGTTATACATTTTATTGAGATCTGTCTCTTGATTAAATTTTAAAAATATAAGCCATAAGTACTAAATTAGCCTGGAGCAGTGTGTTTTTTAGAGCAATAAGATGGTGCTATTTTCTGGGTCTGTAGATTGTGAAGGAGCAAAAATGGCCTTGAGTAGAGTGATATGCTTTTCCTGTCAGATGTGGGAGTTTAGAGAGAGTTTACGTGTTACTGAGGATTATATTTGCAATAAATGTTTTTGGTAGCGAATCCTCTCATATTGAATGGATTGGTTGGAGCAACAGTTAGATAGAGGCAGTCAAGAATTTACATGAGCTGGGGATATGATGGATGGCAGTTATTGGAAGGGAGAAAGGTTGCAGATACAGTCAGATAGATGGGTTAACTCCAGGAAAGGTAGGAGAGGTAGGCAAGTAATGCAGGAGTCATCTGTGGCTATCCTCATTTCAAACAAGTATGCTGTTTAGGAAAATGTAGGGGGTGATGGACTCTGAGAGGAATGTTTCTGTTATGGAGACAGGCTCTAATGTAAGGAGAGGTATGTCAGGTTCCAAGTGATCGATTGTTTTAGGGGACTGTCTCATCAGAGGCACAGACAGACCTTTGTGTGACCAGCAGCAAAAAATCAGAATGGTGTGTTGCCTTCCTGGTGCCAGAATAAAGGATGTCTCAGAGAGGGTGCAGAATGTTCTCAAAGGGAAGAAGGACCAGCAGGATGTCATTGTACACATTGGAACCAATGACATAGGAAGGGAAAAGGATGAGATTCTGAAGGGAGAATACAGAAAGTTAGGCAGGAATTTAAAAAGGGGGCCTTCAAGAGTAGTAATATCTGGATTACTCCCAGTGCTATATGCTAGTGAGGGCAGGAATAGGAGAATAGAGCAATGAATACATGGCTGAGGTGCTGGTCCATGGGAGAAGGTTTCACATTTTTGGATCATTGGAATCTCTATAGGGAGAGGCTGATTAGGCTGGGGGTGTTTTCCCTGGAGAGTCAGAGGCTGAGAGGGTGACCTTGTAGAAGTTTATAAAATCACGAGGGGCATGGATATGTTGAATAGACAAAATCTTTTCCCTGGGGTGGGAGAGTCCAGAACAAGAGAGCATAAGTTTATGGTGAGAGGGGAAAGATATAAAAGGGACCTAAGGGGCAAGGTTTTCACACAGAGGCTGGTGTGTGTGTGGAATGAGCTGCCAGTGGAAGCTAGTACAGTTGCAACATTTAAAAGGCATCTGACTGGGTATATGTATTGGAAGGGTTTAGAGGGATATGGCCAAATGCTGGCAAATGGGACTAGATTAGGTTTGGATATCTGGTCGGCTTGGACGAGTTGGACCGAAGGGTCTGTTTCCATCCATGACCATCTCTATGACTGCGTGAGTCTATGCAACCTTTCTCTCTATCTAAAACTCTCAACCCACCCAAAGCAATTACTATGTTGAAAATCAGCAGACACAAATCCATTCCAAATTTGTGTGTGTATTGTTTGCGTTTCAGGAGAATGACCTTTACTTCACATTCAAACAATCTCTTTTTAACCCAAGTCTGATATTTTTAGCCAGATTTTGGGGGAATTGACTTCAAAGGTGGATTTTAACCACATAAAAGTTTAAGTTTTGGACAGGAGGTGTGAAACTGTTAAAAATTAGATTCTAAACTCCAGTCCACTTACTTTACAGACTTTCAGCTTTTCCCCACATTGATTGCACTTCATTTGGCTTTGAAATGCTTTGGGTCGTTCTCACACCTTGAAAGAAACTACTTAAATACAAGTTTTTCATGTTTTTTTTCCCTTTATCAACCAAGGCGAGAAGGTGAACAGACACCCAACTCACACCAAGCAAGTGGTTTGACACTTTAAATGAGGCTATAACTAAACTAATAAGAGGATGTCAGCCAATCAGTGTTTTAATTTTAATTGTGATTGATAATTAATAATGCATCCAAGTAGGAATTGGATACGCTAAGGAGGCGATTGCCTTTATATCCATCTGCTCAGTGCACTGTGCCAGGACTAATGGCCGCCCACTCCAAACTTTCTCCATGTGGTCTCCAACACTGGTCAACCAAACTCCAACTCAAGGTTCACACTAAATCCTTTTTCCAGAACTTTGACTACACCATCTGGTCTCCAACTGCACTATTCAGACATCCAGTTCCTTTCTCAGACTTCTGACCTCCCCTTTAGTCCTCCAATGCCCCCCCACCCCCAGATCTCCTCCTTCGCCCCTCTCAAGTTATTGTCCACCCTCCAGCCTCATTGTGATTCCCAGGATCTCCCAGCTTCCAGAATTCCAAGAGTACTCTTCCACCCCACGGCTTAGGCCATAGCCTACCCAACTTCCCCAACAATTTGATCCTTTCCCCTCAGATTAAAAACCACCTCCCAACCACAGGACCTGCTGATGGGGGGGCTCAAACCTCAAACCTACAGATAAACTTGACAAAAAAATATTTTCTTTACTGAACTCTGCTGTTCTGTTTTCTATAGGAATTATTTTATGCAGAAGTGCAACAATTCAGCAGCAAATTGCATCACCCAGGGGGAAGTGTAAGCATTGGTGGGATTTATATTGGGGCAGAACATTTTTAGTTAGGACTTGCACTTTTTGGTCCATTTTATATTACTCCTTCAAGGTTTGTGTAAAGATTTGTAGCTGGGCTGCTGGTTGTCATGGTTGTGGGTATGATTGCCGAACTGGGAAGGTGATTTGCAGACATTTCACCCCCTGTCCAGGTGACATCTTCAGTGCTTTGGAGCCTCCTGTGAAGCGCAGCTGTACTGTGTCTTCTGGAATTTCATCCACGGACTCTATCAACAATCACATTGACCTAGACCCAATATACCAGCTGCTACAATGAACAACTGGAACTGGCAACTGGATGCAGCAGAAACAGAACCAAATACATTTCAGAAGGCACAGTACAGCAGCGCTTCACAGGAGGCTCCAAACCACTGAAGATGTCACCTAGACAGGGGGGCGCGAAAGGTCTGCAAATCAAATTCCCAGCTCAGTGAATATACCCATAACCACAATATTACTCATACATTGACCTATAAGCATGCAGAACTGTGTCACTGGAAAAGTTTGACAGTGGATGACCCCAAACCTGGACCTAGAACCGAAACCAAAACCACCAGAAAACTGTTTAAGGGATGGAAAGAAACTTGCTGACATCGCAAGTTCTCTGTTCACAAGCTCTTTTCATGGAACTGAGATCTGGAGGCACTACTTCAAAAAATAAATGCATTTGTAATCCTTCACCTTGTGCCTTTTTGATTGTGAGGATTCCAGAATTGAAAATTAATCAGATCTTATCAGGAATCTAATCAATTATTTGTATTTCTAACAGATTTAATGTCTCATCCTTAGCTCCTCTCCAATAACACTGTCAACACTTGCAATGATTCAGCACCCAGATGCTGTTGTGCTTTCTAACCTTCTTTTCATGGGAAGTGGGTGCCTTTCGCAGGCATGGCCAGTAATTGTCCCCAGTTGTTACAACTGAGTGGCCTGCTAGGCCATTGGAGAGACCAGTTAGAGTCTACCACCTTACAGTTGGTTAGGAGTCACTTGACTTGGACTTGGAGGCAGATCTCCTTCCCTGAAAGGATTTTCATGAACTAGATAGTATTTCATGGTCCCCCTAACTGATGTCAAACATTTATTATTAATCAATTCAATTTAAATTTCATTTGCTGTCACAGTAGGATTTGAATACACTGTTATTATTGCCTTCTGAATTACTAATCTTTTGACATTACCAATACCGCCACTTCCAGACTAGAGTTGCTACGACCTTTCAATCCTGAACTTTACCATTAATAGCTCTCTTCCTCCAGCTAAGCTTCTTCATAGCAAAGTTGTTTTAGGTGATTGAGCTCTGTATGAATTATCATTTGGATTCTAATACATTGTAGATTTTAATAATCGAAACAAGTCAAAATATAGATGGCTCATGCCCAGAAATGTCATTTGTTCTGGGCAGTAGTACTGGGTAAGGGAGATTGTGTTTTTAAAGTAAGGCAACTTATTAGAGTTGACTGCCATAGTCATGTTCTTTAGTTTTGCATTGTACATGATTATATCACATCCCTCATTAAATAATGTTCTATCTTGTGCAAAATACAACAGATATATTTCATACTGAATAGGATTTCCCATGTTATTAACTTCATTTGTCTTTAGTTTGAATGAAGGAGCACCTCTCTAACACCCAGGGATCCAGTGGAGAGCAGAAATGGAATATACTTTTTAAACTCCTAGAGTTGTAATAGCTGCATGCTGAATTGGATTGTGGAGTCAGTTGAAATTATGTCAGGAAAACCAGTCTTTGTTTTCACTTGGGAATGTACAAGTATTCAGTTTCAATTTCAGTCTGGTTAGAAAGATTTTGAAATCAAAGCTAAATCTGATTGATGTGGGAGGCAACTTTTGACTCGAGTAACCAAGATGATATTGTCATTTCTTGGCATCACCTTCATGATTTATCAGAACTCGTAGTTATGAAGTATGTTGTTGAGCAAAACATGTTGTGTGTGGGAAGACCAATTTAAAAACAGGAACAATTGAAGTAGTACATGCTGAGCTACTGAAGAAAAAATGAACAAAACTCATGGTTGAAGAATGGAGATGGGGCAAAGGTTTTCAGGAAGCAATTCCAGGGCTAAAAGCTGACAGGGAGGGATACACAAAAGTGCCAAATTAGAGGACTACAGTGTGGAGTTAGGAATGGCAACATTTCCCTCCTATATTCCATCAGAATGGGTCAGAGCTTTCTGGGCTGCTGCTTGTGAAGCAGAGAGGGAAACAGGGGTTTGGGAGTTCACCTGTTGGAAAGAGCAGCAATGATTTTTGCAGCAATGATAGTTGTGAGTGGGAGCAGTGAGCAAAAAGGGAATGAAGCTTAGGGCTTAATTATGTGTAAGTTGTGAAAAATTACTTCTGCTGATATGTGAATGGAGAATAAGAGGACAAAATTTTAGGATTTTGATAAGAAGAGGGGAAAAGTATAAGAAATGTTCACATAATGGCAAATTTATTTAACCCTAATCCTGACAAGACCAAAACCAATTTAGACTACAGAGTTCTTCCATATGGAGATCGTGTGGGAGAGGCCTCCAAATCTCGAGTTTTGGCCTGAAGAAGGATTTTTTTATGTTTGAAATGTTATACTTCAAAAATAAATTATACGAAGAAGGAGAGATTGTTTTCCATCCTGGTCTCGTGGTGAGGCCTACATCTGGACAGGTCTGGAGAGAGTTTGTTTTGTTCGGAAATTAAATTGGAGGAAGGGGACTGATTGTTTCAACAAAGAGTTTGTTTTTTTTAAGATACGTACGCTTAATTTTTTTTATCTTTTGCATGATCACGATCGATATCTGTGGGTAAGAAAGGGTAATTTATTTTTATCTATAAGATGTTATTGAGAGCTTCTTTTAAGGCTTAATGCCACTGAAGGTATTCAGAGACACTGAGTGTGGTGACTAGTAGACTTACAGAAGTGATTACACAGCAGAATCAGTCACATAGATGGGTGACTGTTAGGAAGGGTAAAAAGGTACTTCAGAAGTCTACTGTGGCTATTTCTCTCTCAGTTTTGGATACTGTTGAAGAGTATAGTCCTCAGAGGAAATTTGAAGTGGTAGTAGATCTCATCTCTTACATGGGGTTTATCAAGATTGAAACGAATAATTGTTATAGGGGGCTCTCCTGACAGGGGCACAGATGGGAGATTCTGTGGCTGTAAGCGTGAATCTTGGATAGTATGTTGCTTTCTGTTGCCAGGGTTAAGGAGGTCTCAAAAGGTTTGAAGCACATTGTCAAAAGGGAAAGTGAAAAGCCAGAAGTTCTACCTCCCTTGGCTTGTAGATGTTTTACCTTTTATAAATAAAATTAGGAGTGATTCTAATATTTAGACTATGCAATTTTAATTTTTAGACTATGCAGCCTAATCCTTGACTTGCCACTCAGCAGAAAAGATTTCTTTTTCGATACTGTGTATGGCTACGCTATCTCTATGATCTCTATATAGAGATGTACAGCATGGAGACAGACCCTTTGGTCCAACCTGTCCACGCCAACCAGATATCCCCGCACCCGGCCCATATCCCTCCAAACCCTTCCAATTCATATACCCATCCAAATACCTCTTAAATGGTGCAATTGTACAGACTCCACCATATCCTCTGGCAGCTCATTCCATACACGTACCACCCTCTGCGTGAAAAAGTTGCCCCTTAGGTCTCTTTTATATCTTTTCCCTCTCACCCTAAACCTATGCCCTCTAGTTCTGGACTTCCCTATCCCAGGGAAAAGACTTTGTCCATTTATCCTATCCATGCCCCTAATAATTTTGTAAACCTGTATAAGGTCACCCCTCAGCCTCCGACGCTCCAGGGAAAACAGCCCCAGCCTGTTCAGTCTCTCCCTATAGCTCAAATCCTCCAACCCTGGCAACATCCTTGTAAGTCTTTTCTGAAAGCTTTCAAGTTTCACTATTTAAGAATATTGTCCAAAGGTGCTCACGGTACTCTCATTGTGGCTGAGCTAGGACTTCATATAGCTTGATGTGTAACTTGTATTTCCTTGTTCTTTAACCCTTTAGATATAAAGGCCAGAACTCACATTATTCTTATTAATAATTTCGGTAACTGTTTGTGACAATTTGAAAATGTGAACTTCTGTCCCGTTATTAAAGAGTTTTGGTGAATAGTTGGCCCTACACATACCCTTGCAATTATCCCTATGTCTGTCTTCTACTCAGCCAGTTTCCCAATTGGGTCATTACTTTGCTTTCAGTTTTAGCTAACTGTCTTTTATGGTAACATGAAGAGATCAGCATTCGCCTATCTACTACTTTAATCGCCACTTCAATAAATGCAATCAGATTTGTTATGTCTGACCTACCTTTCTCAAATCCATGTTAGCAGACTCTAATTAACTGAGAATTCTCAAGGAGTTCACTTGCCCAATTTTTAATTATAAACTGGAGCAAATTGGCAACCAGAAATGTGAAATTAGCTGCTCTATAATTCCCTGATTTCCATTTTTCATCTTTTAGTTGTTTTGGTAATACAGAACTTAATGACGGAAAAAGACAAACATTGAAAAACTTATTGGCTTGCATTTGTAAGGATGGTACGCAAAAATCTGAATTTAAAAGGATAACTAACATTTGTACAATACAAGAGGAGAGTAATGATTGGTTGGCAAGTAGATTTTGGTAGTGACATTACCATGGAAATTGCACCAGTTATTGATTGACAGTTAACTACCAAGCTTTGTTTCAGTTTTAATCTGGCATTACCCTGAGAAGACTGGAGGTTGGCTAACATGGTGCCACTATTTAAGAAGGTTGGTAAGGACAAGCCAGGGAACGATGGATCAGTGAGCCTGACGTCGGTGGTGAGCAGTTTGTTGGAGGGAATCTGAGGGACAGGGTGTACATGTATTTGGAAAGGCAAGGACTGATTAGTGATCGTCAACATGGCTTTGTGCATGGGAAATCATGTCTCTCAAACTTGATCAAGTTTTTTGAAGAAGTAACAAAGAAGATTGATGAGGGTAGAGCAGTAGATGTGATCTATATGGACTTCAGTCAGGCGTTCGACAAGGTTCCCCTTGGGAGACTGATTAGCAAGGTTAGATCTCACGGAATACAGGGAGAACTAGCCATTTGGATACAGAACTGGCTCGAAAGTAGAAGACAGAGGGTGGTGGTGGAGGGTTGTTTTTCAGACTGGAGGCCTGTGACCAGTGGAGTGCTACAAGGATCGGTGCAGGGTCCACTCCTTTTCATCATTTATATAAATGAGTCGGATGTGAGCTTGAAAGGTATAGTTAGTAAGTTTGCAGATGACACCAAAATTGGAGATGTAATGGACAGCAAAAAAGGTTACCTCGAATTGCAACGGGATCTTGATCAGATGGGCTAATGGGCTGGGAAGTGGCAGATGGAGTTTAATTTAGATAAATGTGAGGTGCTGCATTTTGTGAAAGCAAATCTTAGCAGGACTTATACACTTAATGGTAAGGTCCTAGGGAGCGTTGTTGAACAAAGAGACCTTGGAGTGCAGGTTCACAGCTCCTTGAAAGTGGAGTTGAAGCTAGATAGGATAATGAAGAATGTGTTTGGTATGCTTTCCTTTATTGGTCAGAATGTTGAGTACAGGAGTTGGGAGGTCATGTTACGACTGTACAGGATATTGGTTAGGCCACTGTTGGAAAAGTGCATGCAATTCTGGTCTCCTTCCTATTGGAAAGATGTTGTGAAACTTGAAAGGGTTCAGAGAAGATCTACAAGGACATTGCCAGAGTTGGAGGATTTGAGCTATAGGGAGAGAGTGAATAGGCTAGGGCTGTTGTCCCTGGAGTGTCAGAGGCTAATAGGTGACCTTATAGAGGTTTATAAAATCATGAATGGCATGGATTAGGAAAATAGATAATGTCTTTTCCCTGGGGCAGGGGAATCCAGAACAAGAGGGCATAGGTTTGGGGTGAGAGGGGAAAGATATAAAAGAAACCTAAGAGGCAACTTTTTCACGCAGAGGGTGGTGCATGAGTGAAATGAGCTGCCAGAGGTTGTGGTGGAGGCTGGTACAATTGCAACATTTAAAAGGCATTTGGATGGGTATATGAATAGGAAGGGTTTGGAGGGATATGGACTGTGTGCTGGCTGGTGGGACTAGATTGGGTTGGGATATCTGGTTGGCATGGACGATTTGGACAGAAGGGTCTGTTTCTGTGCTGTATATCTCTATGACTCTGTGATTCTAAGTTGTTGAACACATTGATAGGAATGACATAGGGTCATTAGGGTAAGGGTTTATTTGCAGCGTGAATATAAGAGGTTATGTAGAAGCATATAGAAAGAAACATCAAAAGTAGTAATCACTGGTTTACTTTCAGTGCCAAGTTGTAACAAGGGAAGGCAAAAAAGCATAACAGATAAATTGATGGCTGAAGAGGTGGTGCAATATGCAGGGATTCAGATTTGTGGATCATTGGGAGCTCTTCTGGGGTAGAAGAAAACTATTCAAAAGGAATGGGTTTCACCTGAACTGAAAAGAGACCAATATCCTGCTGGGGAGATTTGCTAGTTCTATTTCGGAGTTTGTAAACTATTGGAGAGGGAGTATAGCAGTGAAAATAGAAAGATAGATAAGGGTGGTTCTGAATTAGAAAAGAGCAAGTTAACTAGAAAGGAAAAACAAGAGCAAGTCAGAGAACAAGGTAACTCTGAACAATTTATTTCAATGTAGGGAGTCTAACAAAGATGGCCGGTGAACTCAGGGCATGTATCAGACATGGGACTGGGACATCATAGCTATTAAGAGACTTGGCTGAAGGAAGGACAGGATTGTTCCAGGTTTTAGGAAGGAAGGAAAAAAAAGAGGGGAGGTGGGGAGCGGCATTTTTAATGAAACAAAACCATTATAAATGTAGTCATGAGTTGGAGATGCTGGTGTTGGACTGGGGTGTACAAAGTTACAAATCACACCACACCAGGTTATAGTCCAACAGGTTTAATTGGACCTATTGGACTATAACCTGGTGTTGTGTGATTTTTAACTTTGTACACCCCAGTCCAACACCGGCATCTCCGAATCATGTTTAATTGGAAGCACACTAGCTTTCGGAGCAACGCTCCTTCATCAGGTGATAGTGGAGGGCTGGATCATAACACAGAATTTATAGCAAAAATTTACAGTGTGATGTAACTGAAATTATACATTGAAAAATTGATTGTCAAGCCTTTCATCTGTTAGAATACAGTGATAGTTTCACTTCTTTCATGTGTAAATCACAAAACCTTTTTTAAAAAGTTGCATTCTTGGGTTAGCTGTTAACAATGGTGATAGCTAGACAATATGTTGAAGGTGTTGCCCCCCTGTGTTCTCTGTCTATGCCATGATTGATTCTAAAAAGTGAGATAACAGAGTTTTACATGAATACATGCAGTTTTTGAGCAAAGTACAATGTAACTCTGTAAGTACAAATTCACCCCAGAAATTATATGTGTGTGTGTGTGTGTGTGTGTGTGTGTGTCTACCTGTGTCTGTGTGTGTGTGTAGGAATGTCTGCGTGTGTGTATAGTGCAATGGTGATCACCTGTAATGTGACATGAACCCAAGGTCCCAGTTGAGGCCCTCCCTATGGGTACCGAACTTAGCTATCAGCCTCTGCTCGGCCACTTTTCTCTGTTGCCTGTCCCGAAGTCCACCTTGGAGGATGGTCACCCGAAGGTCCGAGGCTGAATGTCCTGGACCACTGAAGTGTTCCCCAACTGGGAGGGAACCCTCCTGTCTGTTGATTGTTGTGAGGTGCCCATTCATCCGTTGTTGTAGCCTTTGCTCGGTTTCCTCAATGTACCATACCTCCGGGCATCCTTGCCTGCAACGTATAAGATAGACAACGTTGGCTGAGTCACATGAGTACCTGCCATGTACAAGGTGGGAGGTGTTCCCACGCGTAATAGTGGTATCTATGTCCACACTCTGACACATCTTTCAGCGTACACCGTGACAGGGTTGTATGGAGTTGTCCTGAGAGCCGGGCAGTTTGCTACGAACAATGATCTGTTTGAGGTTTCGCGGTTGTTTAAAGGCAAGTAGTGGAGGTGTGGGGAAGGTCTTGGTGAGGTGCTCATCCTCATTGATAACATGTTACAGGTCACGAAGAACATGGCGTAATTCTTCAGCTCCTGGGAAGTACTGAACAACAAAGGTACCCTGTCAGTTGCAGCTTGTGTCTGTCTCCTGAGGAGGTCATTACGGTTCCTTGCTGTCGCACATCGGAATTGGCGGTCGATGAGTTGAATATCGTACCCTGTTCTTGTGAGGGCATCCTTGAGTACTTCCAGGAGTCCGTCACGTTCCTCCTCATCTGAGCAGATCCGGTGTATGCGTAGGGCTTGTCCATAGGGAATGGCTGTTTTAATATGTTTTGGGTGGAAGCTGGAGAAGTGTAGCATTGTGAGGTTGTCTGTGGGTTTGCGGTAGAGTGTGGTGCTGAGGTGTCCATCCTTGATGGAGACGCATGTGTCCAAGAACGAGAAAGATAGTCGAGAGTAGTCCATGGTGAGTTTGATGGTGGGATGAAACTTGTTGATGTCACTGTGTAGTTTTATCAGTGACTCCTCGGGGGTCCAGAGGAAGGAAATATCGTCAATGTATCTGGTGTACAATGTTGGTTGGAGATCCTTGCATAGAGAAGAAGTCTTGTTCGAATCTGTGCATAAAAATGTTGGCATATTGGGGTGCAAATTTGGTCCCCATGGCTGTTCCATGTGTCTGGGTGAAGAACTGGTTGTCAAAGGTGAAGACGTTATGATAGAGGATAAAGCGGATGAGTTGTAGGATGGTGTTTGGAGATTGGCAGTTGTTGGTGTTGAGTACTGAGGCTGTTGCCACGATGCCATCCTTGTGGAGGATGCTGGTGTAGAGTGTGGAAACGTCCATTGTGACGAGGAATGTTCCCGGTTCGACTGGTTCGTGGGTGCTGAGTTTCTGTAAGAAATCCATAGTGTCGCGACAGAAATGGAGATCCCCTGTACAATAGGTTTCAAAATGCCTTCCACATAGCCAGAGAGATTCTCACATAGGTTCCCATTGCCCGACACGATGGGACGTCCCGGTGTGTTGGCTCTGTGTACCTTTGGAAGGCAGTAGAAGTCGCCTACACGAGAAGTACGTGGGATGAGGGCGCGAAGGGAACTCTGAAGGTCTGGATCCAAAGTTCTGATCAGTGTGTTTAATTCTCGGGTGTGTTCTCTGGTCAGATCATCTGGTAGTTGCCTGTAGTGTTCCTGGTTGTTCAGTTGTTGGTACACTTCCTTGCAGTAATCTGTTCTATTCTGAATGACAATGGCTCCTCCTTTATCTGCTGGTTTGATGATAATGTTGTGATTGGTTTTGAGAGCCTGGATGGCATTGCGTTGTGAACGGGTGGTGTTTTGCTCTATCTTGTGAGTACGGCTGATGAATCTGGCATTTTTATATATTTCCTGACAGTTTGAGCATACATGTCAAGCCCAGGGCAGCGGCCCTCCGGTGGGGTCCATGTTGACACCTTGTTTGGTTGCTCCTCTACAGATCCCTGTGATGACTGTTCCAGTTCATCAGAGGGATCACTGCCGGCACCTTGAAAGAATTCCTGGAGTCTCATTCGTCTGATGAACTCCTCTGTGCCTGCTGCCAGAACCAACGGGTCCATTTTGGTGGTGGGGCAGAAGTTGAGACACCTACTCAGGGCTTCAATCTCTTCAGGTCGAAGGGTGTGGTCCGATAAGTTGACAATAGACTTCCCCGCAGTGATAATGTTGTCTACTGCGGTTCCAGGGCAGGCTTTGCTATTACTGGTGAGAATGTCAAGTTTCTCCAGTTTTTTGTTCTTGGCGTGCATGTACGTGGTGTAGTTTTGTCGCCTTGTCTGTTTGGCAATGTCACGTAATTGTACTGATGTATCCTGTGTGCAGGCTGTGAGTGTGGACTCCATCTGAATTTCAAGGTTGTGGCGCCTGCTGTAGAGTTGGTGCATGAGATGATTGAGGAGTTTACGAGAGGTCTCTCTGCGTGGCAACGTCTCTCTGCGTAGTCTGTGTTGTAGGTCGACCTAAGTGGGTTCATCATCCGTAATCCTTTCAGGATCTTTCCTGCTTGCCTGCATTCCTGTAGAAACTTGAAGGGTAAGGCTGGTAAGATTAGGATCAATGGATGAAGATATTGAAGCCCTAGTTGAGAATGAAAAAGAATCATATATTAGATATAGACCTCTGGGATCGAATGAAACTCTTGAAGAGTATAAAGAATCTAGGGGCATTCTTAAGAGGGAGATCAGGAAGACGTTCAGAGAATATGAGATAGCCTTGACAGATGAAGTTAAGAATAATCCAAAGAGATTTTACAAGTACATTAACAGAAAAAAGGGCAAGTAGAGAGTGAGGAGGGCTGCTTAAAGATCTATGCTGGAAATCTTAGAAAACATCAAAGTGATAAATCGCTGGGACCTGATCAAGTGTATACAAGGACATCGTGGGAACTTAGGGAGGAAATTGTGAGGCCTGAAGTAGAAATGATTGTATCATCTATAACCATGGGTGAGGTGCAGGAGGACTGGAGGGTGGCTATATTGTGTCTTTACTTAACAAAGGCTGTAAGGGGAAGCCTGGAAACAATAGATCTGTGAATCTGATGTTGGTGGTGGATACGTTATTGGAGGTGATTCTGAAAGATAGGAATTACATGCATTTGGAGAGGCAAAAACCCTAGTACCAAACTTCCAGCTCAGCACTGTCCCCATGACTTGTCCTACCTGCCTATCTTCTTTTCCACCTATCCACTCCACCCTCCTCCCTGACCTATCACCTTCATCCCCTCCCCCACTCACCTATTGTACTCTATGCTACTTTCTCCTCACCCCCACCCTCCTCTAGCTTATTTCTTCACCCTTCAGGCTCTCTGCCTTTATTCCTGATGAAGAGCTTTTGCCCGAAACGTCGATTTTCCTGCTCCTTGGATGCTGCCTGAACTGCTGTGCTCTTCCAGCACCACTAATCCAGAATCTGGTTTCCAGCATCTGCAGTCATTGTTTTTACCTCATTGATTTTAACCCTACTGCAAATCCTCTTGCAAAGATGCCTGCCTTGAAGAAGTTTTCCTCTTCTCTCTCCAAGAATCTCAGGGAGTCCCTCTCCCACTGCAACTCCCAAGTCATTTGCTCTGCCCTGAAGCTCTTCAACCATGTCCTGAAACAAACTCGCTACCACAGCCACATTTGCTTCCTCAGTGCCTGCCTCCGTAATCAACTCATCCCACACGGACTCCGGACCACCTTTAAACCAGCAGGGTTTGGACCCGAACAGGACAAACAGTACAGACTACAGATTCAAAAACACCAGCAACAGTTCTCCTTCAAGATCCTCCGCTCCACGCTTGCAGCAATGCGCCGGCACCTAACCTCTCTACAGTCAGCCCTGCCTCAGCTGAGGGCCACACTCTCTCAGAATTGCAAAGGACCCACACTGTACTACATCCTCAGGAGAATTCATACTCTCAACAAACAGTATTTCAACTCCATCTCAAATATCAAAAACTGTAAGTACAACAAACTTTTATTTACCCACCTCCATAACCAGCGGTCCTCAAACATTCCAGAAGTTTCCCATGGCATCTGGCACTGCTGGTGCAGCTGCCACCCCCCCCCCGCTGATTGATGATGTCACTTCCGCCACCATCATGGCCACTCCCACAACCACTTCCACCCCTCACAATTCCTCATGCATCACAAGTGACATCACTTCTGGCCCTCACATCATCGCTGATGTCACACGCTCATTGACTTCCGCCACCCCTACTGCCATGTCTGCCACCACTTCCGCCCCCACCAACACCACTCACCTGCATTATGCTGACATGCCCCCACAGATCCCCCTGTCACCATTCCCGGCCCCCAGAACCCTGAGGGGAACACCACCCCTGCTCATGACTCCACCCCCAATCCCCCACCATCACACCCACTCCAGTTACTGGCTCCATCCCCATTCCCAGCTCCACACCCACACCAGATCCCAGCGCCCAGCCCTGCCGAGTTTTCACCATCCCTCCAATCTTCCCCTCACTGAGGACGAACGATCAGTCCTCAGCAAAGGACTCACCTTCATCCCCCTCCGTCCACGCGTCAATGAATTTAATACACGCCGTGATGTCGAACACTTCTTCCTCCGCCTTCGAGCTTATTTTCACAATCAGGACTCCCGCCCACCTTCCGAGGACCCCTTCGCCCACCTCCAACATACTGCATCCACCTGGACACCCCACGCTGGCGTATTACCTGCCCTCGACCTCTTCATTTCCAACTGCCGCCGGGACATTAACCACCTCAAACTGTCTACCCCCCTCCCCCACTCCAACCTCTCACCCTCACAATGCGCAGCCCTCCAATCCCTCTGCTCCAATCCCAACCTCACTATCAAGCCAGCAGATAAAGGGGGCACAGTAGTAGTCTGGCGCACTGACCTCTACACCGTTGAAGCCAAACGCCAACTCGAGGACACCTCTTCCTATCGCCCCCTCGACCATGACCCCACCCCCATCACCAAAACATCATCTCCCAGACCATACAGAACCTCATCACCTCAGGAGATCTACCACCCCCCGCTTCCAACCTCATAGTCCGGGAACCCGGCACGCCCGGTTCTACCTCCTTCTCAAGATCCACAAGCCTGACCACCCTGGCCGACCCATTGTCTCAGCATGCTCCTGCCCCACTGAACTCATCTCTACCTACCTCAACACTGTCCTATCCCCCCTAGTCCAGGAACTCCCCATGTACATTCGAGACACCACCCACGCCCTCCACCTCTCCAAGACTTCCGTTTCCCCAGCCCCCAATGTCTCATCTTCACCATGGATATCCAATCCCTCTACACCTCCATCCACCATGACAAGGCCCTCCAAGCCTTCCGTTTTTTCCTCTCCCGACGTCCCTAACAGTACCCTTCTACCGACACTCTCATTCGTTTGGCTGAACTAGTCCTCACTCTTAACAATTTCTCCTTCGAATCCTCCCACTTCCTCCAGACTAAAGGGGTAGCCATGGGCACACGTATGGGCACCAGCTATGCCTGTCTCTTTGTTGGCTACGTAGAACAGTTGATCTTCCGTAATTACACCGGCACCACTCCCCACTTCTTCCTCCGCTACATTGATAACTGAATTGGCACCACCTCGTGCTCCCACGAGGAGGTTGAGCAATTCATCAACTTCATCAATACATTCCATGCTGACCTTAAATTTACCTGGACCATCTCTGACACCTCCCTCCCCTTCCTGGACCTCTCCATCTCCATTAATGATGACCAACTTGACGCTGACATTTTTTACAAACCCACCGACTCCCATAGCTACCTGGATTACACCTCTTTCCACCCTACTTGCAAAAATGCCATCCCATATTCCCAATTCCTCCGCCTCCGCCGTATCTGCTCCCAGGAGGACCAGTTCCACCACAGAACACACCAGATGGCCTCCTTCTTTAGAGACCGCAATTTCCCTTCCCACATGGTTAAAGATGCCCTCCAACGCATCTTGTCTACATCCCGCACCTCCGCCCTCAGACCCCACCCCTCCAACCGTAACAAGGACAGAACGCCCCCTGGTGCTCACCTTCCACCCTACCAACCTTCGCATCAACCAAATCATCCGCCGACATTTCCGCCACCTCGAAAAAGACCCCACCACTAGGGATATATTTCCCTCCCCACCCCTTTCCGCCTTCTGCAAAGACCGTTCCCTCCGTGACTACCTGGTCAGGTCCACACCCCCCTATGACCCACCCTCCCATCCTGGCACCTTCCCCTGCCACCGCAGGAACTGCAAAACCTGCGCCCACACTTCTTCCCTCACCTCCATCCAAGACCCTAAAGGAGCCTTCCACATCCATCAAAGTTTTCCTGCACATCCACTAATACCATTTATTGTATCCGTTGCTCCCGATGCGGTCTCCTCTACATTGGGGAGACTGGATGCCTCCTAGCAGAGCGCTTTAGGGAACATCTCCAGGACACATGCACCAATCAACCACACCGCCCTGTGGCCCAACATTTCAACTCCCTCTCCCACTCTGCCGAGAACATGGAGGTCCTGGGCCGCCTTCACCGCCGCTCCCTCACCACCAGACGCCTGGAGGAAGAACGCCTCATCTTCCGCCTCGGAACACTTCAACCTCAGGGCATCAATGTGGATTTCAACAGTTTCCTCATTTCCCCTTCCCCCACCTCACCCTAATTCCAAACTTCCAGCTTAGCACTGTCCCCATGACTTGTCCTACCTGCCTATCTTCCTTTCCACCTATCCACTCCAACCTCCCCCCTGACCTATCACCTTCATCCCCTCCCCCACTCACCTATTGTACTCTATGCTACTTTCTCCTCATCCCCATCCTCCTCTAGCTTATCTCTCCACCCTCCAGGCTCTCTGCCTTTATTCCTGATGAAGAGCTTTTGCCCGAAACGTCGATTTTACTGCTACTCGGATGCTGCCTGAACTGCTGTGCTCTTCCAGCACCACTAATCCAGAATCTGGTTTCCAGCATCTGCATTCATTGTTTTTACCTACCTTGATTAGGGATAGTCAGCATGGTTTTGTGTGAGGGAAATTGTATCTCACAAACTTGATTGAATTTTTTGAGGAAGTAACCAAAACGATTGATGAGGGCAGAGTGGTAGATATTGTTTACTTGGACTTTAGTAAAGCCTTTGATAAGACTCTATGTGGTAGATTAATTAGTAAAGTTACAATACATGGGATTCAGGGTCTGCTTCCTCAATGGATAATTGAATGTAAATTGGCTTGACAGTAGGAGACAGAGGGTGGTGGTGGAGGGTTGTTTGTCAGACTGGAAGCCTGTGACCAGCGGTGTTTCATAGGGATTGGCACTGGGTCCACTTTTGTTTGTCATTTATACAAATGATTTGGATGAGAATATAGGAGGCATGATTAGTAGGTTTTCAGATTGCTGGTATAGTGGACTATGAAGAAGGTTATCGAAGATTACAAAGAGAACATGATCAATAGGGTTAATGGGTTGAAGAAGCCATTTGGATAAATGTGAGGTATTGCATTTTAGAGTCATAGAGTCATAGAGACGTACAGCATGGAAACAGATCCTTCCATCCAACCAGTCCATGCCGACGAGATATCCCAACCCAATCTAGTTCCACCTGCCCGCACCCGGCCCATATCCCTCCAAACCCTTCCTATTCATATACCTATCCAAATGTCTTTTAAATGTTGCAATTTTTTTAGCTTTCACCACTTCCCCTGGCAGCTCATTCATACACGTACCACCCTCTATGTGAAAAAGTTGCCCCTTAGGTCCCTTTTATATCTTTCCCCTCTCACCCTAAACCTATGCGCTCAAGTTCTGGATTACCCCACCCAAGAGAAAAGACTTTGTCTCTTTATCCTGTCCATGCCCCTCACAATTTTGTAAACCTCTATAAGGTCACCCCTCAGCCTCTGACGCTCCAGGTAAAACAGCTCTCGCCTATTTAACCTCTCCCTATGGCTCAAATCCTCCAATCCTGGCAACATCCTTGTAAATTTTTTCTGAACCCTTTCAAGTTTCACAACAGCTTTCCAATGGGAAGGAGACTAGACTTGCACACAATATTCCAACAGTGGCCTAACCAATGTCCTGTACAGCTGCAACATGACCTCCCAACTCCTGTACTCAATACGCTGACCAATAAAGGAAAGCATACCAAACGCCTTCTTCACTATCCTACCTGCCTATGACTCCACTTTCAAGGAGCTATGAATCTACAATCCAAGGTCTCTTTCTTCATCAACACTCACTAGGACCTTACCATTCAGTGTATACGTCCTGCTAAGATTTCCTTTCCCAAAATGCACACCTCACATTTATCTGAATTAAACTCCATCTGCCGCTTCTCAGTCCATTGGCCAATCTGATCAAGATCCCGTTATAATCTGAGGTAACCTTCTTCGCTGTTCACTACACCTCCAATTTTGGTGTCATATGCAAACTTACTAACTATACCTCTTATGCTCACATCCAAATCATTTATTTAAATGATGAAAATTAGTCATTTCTTACCATGTGAAGTGCCCAGGGGTGTTGGAGGTGATTTCCTCGAATTCCAGGAGCAGCAATTACTGTTTTATATGCTATTGCATTGTTTTGGAACTGTGGAAAAAAAAAGTCAAAACAACAGCAGTTTTAAAAGGAAGAAGAACAGAAGTGGGTTCTTTCTTGATTGTATGTTTTATTGAGCTATGTCTCTTGATTAAACTTAAAATATAAGTCATAAGTATTAATTTAACCTGGAGCAGTGTTTATAGAGGAATAAGACAGTGTTATTTTCTGGGTCTGTAGATTGGCAATACAAACAAGGACAGGACCTGTACAGTTAATGGTAGGGCACTGGGTAGTGTTGTGGATCAGAGAGACTGAGGGGTTCAGGTACATAATTCTTTGAAGTTTGTATCACGAGTAGACAGGGTGGTTAAGAAGGTGTTTAGCACATTTTCCTTCATTGCTCAGACCATTGTGTAGAGGAGTTGGGATGTCACATTGAGGTTGTACAGGATGTTGGTGAGGCTTCCTCTGGACAATTTTCTGCAGTTCTGATTGCCCTGTTATGGGAAGGATATTATTAAACTGGAGAGGGTTCAGAAAATACTTAACGGAATGTTGCCGGGAATGGAGGGTTTGAGATATAAAAATAGGCTGGATAGACTCAGGCTTTTTTCATTGGAGTTAGGACGTTGAGGGGTGACCGTATAGAGGTTTATAAAATCATGAGGGGCATAGAAGAGGTGAATAGCAAAGATCTTTTCCCTAGGATGGGGGATTGAAAAACAAAGAGGCATATTTTTAAGGTGAGAGGAAAAAGACTTAAAAAGGACAGAGGAGCAACGTTTTTACACAGAGTGGTTTATGTGTGGAAAGAACTGCCAGAGGAAATGGTGGATGCAGGTACAGTTACAATGTTTAGAAGACAGTCACCAGGCAGGACTGTTCCCTCCCAGTTCGGGAACACTTCGGCCTCGGACCTTCAGGTGACCATCCTTCAAGGTGGCCTTCAGGACAAGCAACAACATAGAGTGGCTGAGCAGAAGCTGATAACAAAGTTTGGTACCCTTGGGAATGGCCTAAACTGGGACCTTGGGTTCATGTCACACTACAGGTGACCCCACTGTACTATACACTCTCTCTCTCTCTCTCTCTCTCACACACACACACACACACAGACTCCTACATACTTGCATACTCACACAGACCGTCTGTCACACACAAGCTCTCTCATACGCGCACGCATACACTCCCTGCACTCACACCCACGCATGCACCCTCTCACAAGCATACATCCCATCACACTCACATACATACTTAAGCAAGGTTACACACACACACACACACACATATACACACACACTCTTTCATATGGACTCACACCCACACGCACACACTCACATGCACACATTCACTCTGTCTCTCCTACACGTGCACACATGTAAGTTTATGGGGTGAATTTGTTTTCACAGAATTACATTTTATTTTGCTCAAGAACTGCATGAATCCATGTAAGACTCTGTAAATTCCACTTCAGAATTAGAACCAGTTTGACTCAACATTGGGACACAGACAGACCTCCCACATTAATGCATTGTCTGAGGTGAGATGGTGGATTAGTGGTGCTGGAAGAGCACAGCAGTTCAGGCAGCATCCAAGTAGCTTCGAAATCGACGTTTCGGGCAAAAGCCCTTCATCAGGAATAAAGGCAGTGAGCCTGAAGCGTGGAGAGGAAGGGCTTTTGCCCGAAACGTCGATTTCAAAGCTACTTGGATGCTGCCTGAACTGCTGTGCTCTTCCAGCACCACTAATACAGAATCTAGTTTCCAGCATCTGCAGTCATTGTTTTTACCTCGTTGATTTTAACCCTACTGTGAATCCTCTTGCAAGGATGCCTGCCTTGAAGAAGTTTTCCTCCTCTCTCTACAAGAATCTCAGGGAGTCCCTCTCCCACTGCAACTCCCAGGTCATTTCCTCTGCCCTGAAGCTCTTCACCCATTGTACTCTATGCTACTTTCTCCCCATCCCCACCCTCCTCTAGCTTATCTCTCCATGCTTCAGGCTCACTGCCTTTATTCCTGATGAAGGGCGTTTGCCCGAAACATCGATTTCAAAGCTACTTGGATGCTGCCTGAACTGCTGTGCTCTTCCAGCACCACTAATCCAGAATCTGGTTTCCAGCATCTGCAGTCATTGTTTTTACATGAGGTGAGATGGTACCTATTGTTCGAAAAGCTAGAGATATCTTGAGAATGTAATTTAAAAGAAGTTCTGGATTTACATATCAAAGAACAGAAACCAACACACTCCATTCTAAAAGATGAAAGGCTGAATCTAAAATTGTTTAATGTAAGATTACATCTCCAGGACAGTGTACTGCTTTGCTTATAAATTCTGTATCTTTTGGTCGTATTCTCCACAACCACCTGATGAAGGAACAGTGCTTCGAACGCTAGTGCTTCCAAATAAATCTGCAGGACTATAACCTGATGTTGTGTGATTTTAAACAACATCCTTAATGATGGAAGAGCCCAGCATTTCAGTGCAAGAAAGGCTGAAGCATTAACAACAATCTTCAGCCAAAAATGCTGAGTAGATGATCCTTCTCAGCCTGCTCATGGATGCCAGTCTTCATCCCATTTGCTATTAAGAATCAATTGGAGGCACTGGATAATGCAAAGGTTATGGACCCTTACAACATTCCAGCAACAGTTCTGAAGACTTGTGCTTCAGAACTTGCTGCTCCCCTAGCCAAGCTGTTCCAGTACAATTACAACATTGGCATCTACCCGACAATGTGGAAAATTGCTCAGGTATGTCCTGTACACAAAATGCAGGGCATATCCAACCATCAGTCTATTATTGATCATCCGTAAAGTGATGGAAGGTATCATCAACTGTGCTATCAAGCAGGACCTGCTCAGCAATAACCTGCTCAGTGATGCTCTATTTGGGTGCCGCCAGGGCCATTCAGCTCCTGACCTCAATACAGCCATGGTACAAACATGGACAAAAGAGCTGAATTCCAGAGGCAAGGTAAGAGTGACATCTCATGATATTAAACATAGAATGTAGAACATTACTGTGCAGTCCAGGCCCTTTGGCCCTCAATGTTGTGCCAAACCAATCTGAAGCCCATCTAACCTACACTATTCCATTTTCATCATTATGTTTATCAAATGACCATTTAAATGCCCTTAACGTTGGAGAGTCTACTACTGTTGCAGGCAGGGCATTCAATGCTCTTAATACTCTCTGAGTAAAGAAACTAACTCTGATATCTGTCCTATATCTATCACCTCTCAACTTAAAGCTATGTCCCCTCATGCTAGCCATTAACTTCCGAGGAAAAAGGTTCTCATTGTCCACCCTATCTAACCCTCTGATTATCTTAGATGTCTCAATTAAGTCACCTCTCAACCTTCTTCTCTCTAATGAAAAGAGCCTCAAGTCCTTCAGTCTTTCCTCATAAGACCTTCCCTCCATACCAGACAACATCCCAGTAAATTGCCTCTGAACCCTTTCCAAAGCTTCCACTTCCT
This sequence comes from Chiloscyllium punctatum, assembly GCF_047496795.1. NCBI lineage: Eukaryota > Metazoa > Chordata > Chondrichthyes > Orectolobiformes > Hemiscylliidae > Chiloscyllium > Chiloscyllium punctatum. Next base: position 58,381,723 of record NC_092747.1, on the reverse strand, counting down.
CCTATAATGTAGTGACCAGAACTGTATGCAATACTCCAAGCGGGGCAGCACCAGAGATTTGTACAGCTGCAGCATGACCTCATGGCTCATCCCTCTACCAATAAAAGCTAACACGCTGTTTGCCTTCTCAACAACCCTATCAACCTGGAACTTTCAGGATCTTTGTACATTGACGCTGAGATTTCTTTGCTCATCTACACTGCCAAGAATCTTACCATTAGCCCAGTACTCTTTATTCCTGTTGATTCTTCCAAAGTGAATCACCTCATACTTTTCCACATTAAACTCCATCTGCCATCTCTCAGCCCAGCTCTGCAGCTTATCTATGTCCTTCTGTAACCTTCAACAGCTTTTGGCATTGTCCACAACTCCACCGACCTTAGTGTCATCCACAAATTTGCTAACCCATTCTTCAAAGATATAAAAGAGACCTAAAGAACAACTGTTTCACTCAGAGGGTGGTATGTGTATGGAATGAGCTGCCAGAGGAAATAATGGAGGCTGGTACAATTTTAACATTTAAAAGGCATTTGGATGGGTATATGAATAGGAAGGGTTTGGAGGGATGTGGGCCAGGTGCTGACAGGTGGGACTAGATTGGGTTGGAATATCTGGTCGGCATGGACGAGTTGGACCAAAGGGTCTGTTTCCATGCTGTACATCTCTATGACTCTATGAGTCTCCTAGGGCATTAATAAAAATGACAAACAGCAGTGGACCCAAAACAGATCCTTGTGATTCACCACTAGTAACTGAACTCCAGGATGAACATTTCCCATCAACCACCACCATCTGTCTTCTTTCAGCCAATTTCTGATCCAAACTGCTAAATCACCCTCAACCCTATGCCTCCGTATTTTGTGCAATAGCCTTCTGTGGGGTACCTTATCAAATGCCTTACATTGATACCACATTAACCACTTTACCCTTATGTACCTGTTTGGTCACCTTCTCAAAGAACTCAATAAGATTTGTGAAGCATGACCAACCCTTCACAAAGCTAAGTTGACTATCCCTAATCAACGTATTCTTTTCTAGATGATTATAAATCTTATCCCTTATAACCTTTTCCAACACTTTACCCACAACTGAAGTAAGGCTCACTGGTCTATAATTACCAGGGTTGTCTACTCCCCTTCTTGAACAAGGGTACAACATTTGCTATCTTCCAGTCTTCTGGCGCTATTCCTGTAGACAATGATGACATAAAGATCAAAACCAAAGGCTCTGTAATCTCCTCCCTGGCTTCCCAGCGTATCCTAGGATAAAACCCATCTGGCCCAAGGGACTTACCTATTTTCACACATCCCAGAATTGCTAACACCTCTTCTTTGTGAACCTCAATCCTGTCTAGTCTAGTAGCTTGTATCTTAGTATTATTCTGGACAACATTGTCTTTTTTCAGTGTGAATACCGACAAAAAAAAAATCATTTAGCACTTCCTCTATCTCCTCAGATTCCACACAACTTCCCACTACTGTCTTTGATTGGCATAATCTTTTTCTAGTCATTCTTTTATTCCTGATGTACCTACAGAAAGCTTTAGGGTTTGCCTTGATCCTATCTGCCAATGACTTCTCATGTCCCCTCCTGACTCTTCTTAGTTCTCTTTTTAGATCTTTCCTGGATACCTTGTAACTCTCAAGCACCCTAACTGAGCTTTCATGTCTCATCTTAACATAAGCCTGCTTCTTCCTCTTGACAAGAGATTCAACATCCTTAGTAAACCACAGCTCCCTCACTCAACCACTTCCTCCCTGCCTGACAGATACATACCTGTCATTAAGGTCACATATTAATGTCACATTTGACTGAATGTAGCATTGGAGCCTTAGTAAAACTGGAATCAATGGGAATTAAGGGGCAAATTCTCTGCTGGTTGGAATCATACTTGGAAAATAGAAAGATGGTTGTGGTTTTTGGATGTCAGTCACCTTTGCTGCAGGACATTTTTGCAGGAGTTCCTCAGGGTAGTGTACTAGGCAGAATCATCTTCAGCTGCTTCATCAATAACCTTCCCTCCATCATAAGGTCAGAAGTGGGGATGTTTGCCGATTATTATACATAATGTTCAGTACCATTTGTCACCCCTCAGATACTGGAGTAGCCCATGTGTAAATGCAACAGGATCGGAACAATATCCAGGGTTGAGCAGACCAGTTGCAAATAACATTTGCACCACAAAATTGCCAGGAAACAACCAACTCCAATAACAGACAATCTAAACACCATCCCTTGACATTCAATGGTGTCACCATTACTGAATCTCCCATTATCAAAATCCTGGATGTTACCATTGATCAGAAACTCAACTGGACTCACCACATAAGCACTGTGGCTACAAGACCAGGTCAGAGGCTAGGAATACTGTATTGTGTAACTCACTTCCTGACTCCCTAAAGCGTGTCCACTACCTACAGTGCACAAGTCAGGAGTGTGATAGAATACACCCCATTTGCCTGGATGAGTGCAGCTCCAACAGCACTCAAGAAGCTTAACACTCTCCAGGACAAAGCAGCTCGCTTGATTGGCACCACATCCACAAGCATCCACTTCATCCATCATTAATGCTCAGTAGCAACATTGTGCACTATTTATAAGGTGCACTGTAGAAATTCGCCGAAATTCCTCATACAGTACCTTCCAAACCCATAACCACTTTCATTTAGAAGGACAAGGGCAGCAGATACATGGGAACACCACCACCTTCACGTTTCATTCAAGCAACTCACCATCCTGGTTTGAAAATGTGTTGCCAGGTCACAGTCCTGAACTTCCTTCCTCACAGACATTTTGGGTCGAGTGACAGCACAGGACAGCAGTGGTTCAAGAAGGCAGCTTACCACCACCTTCTCAAGGACAACTGGCTACTGACAACAAATGCTGACCAGCCAGTGATGCCCATGTTCCACAAGCGAATTTAAAAAAAACAATGAGCATGATCTGAGTCACTTAAAATGAAAGTGCACATTTACCAACAACTCATACCTCCAAAGTTTGGTAGAAGATTTGTAGCTCGGGTGCTCGTTGTTGTGGTTCTGTTCGCCGAGCTGGGAATTTGTCTTGCAAACGTTTTGTCCCCTGTCTAGGTGATATCCTCAGTGCTTGGGAGCCTCCTGTGAAGCGCTTCTGTGCTGTTTCCTCCGGCATTTATAGTGGCCTGTCTCTGCCGCTTCCGGTTGTCAGTTCGAGCTGTCCGCTGTAGTGGCCGGTATATTGGGTCCAGGTCGATGTGTTTGTTGATAGAGTCTGTGGATGAGTGCCATGCCTCTAGGAATTCCCTGGCTGTTCTCTGTTTGGCTTGCCCTATCATGGTAGTGTTGTCCCAGTCGAATTCATGTTGCTTGTCGTCTGTGTGTGAGGCTACTAAGGATAGCTGGTCGTGTCGTTTTGTGGCTAGTTGGTGTTCGTGTATACGGATCGTTAACTGTCTTCCTGTTTGTCCGATGTAGTGTTTTCTACAGTCCTTGCATGGGATTTTGTACACTACATTAGTAGTGTACCTCCCACTGTATCCACGTGGCCACAAATCAAAAATAAAAGTGACCACAAAATAAGCATTTGAAGCCAAAGTTAGATTGAAAAAGAGGATTGGGAATGCTGTTATCTTCAAAAGTTTCAGCCTTGCCACAGCATGGCTACAACGATGGCTATTCCAATAATAGCTAATAAGAATTCTTCCCTAAGCGAGTTAGGACTTGTAACCATACGTGTCCTCGACAGTTCACTCTTGTTGTCTCCGTTTCGAGGTTACTTTAACCTGCAAGAGAGAGTCAGTAAGTGGTGTGATATGGTTCAATGACTAGCATTATGTGTAGATTGAGAGATCAGGATGTGAGGTTTGTAGTCGGGTATGTGGGAATAAGCTGAAAATGTGTTGCTGGAAAAGCACAGCAGGTCAGGCAGCATCCAAGGAGCAGGAGAATCGACGTTTCGGGCATGAGCCCTTCTTCAGGAATGAGGAAAGTGTCCAGCAGGCTAAGATAAAAGGTAGGGAGGAGGGACTTGGGGGAGGGGCGTTGGAAATGCGATAGGTGTAAGGAGATCAAGGTGAGGGTGATAGGCCGGAGTGGGGGTGGGGGCGGAGAGGTCAGGAAGAAGATTGCAGGTTAGGAAGTCGGTGCTGAGTTCAAGGGATTTGACTGAGACAAGGTGGGGGGAGGGGAAATGAGGAAACTGGAGAAATCTGAGTTCATCCCTTGTGGTTGGAGGGTTCCTAGGCGGAAGATGAGGCGCTCTTCCTCCAACCGTGAATTGAGTGAATTGAGCAATGGTTGTAGTTAGGGTGCAGTTGGTTGGACATGGAATTTAAAGATGCATTCATTCACCATGACCACTTGTGTCAAGGTTTTGAACCTCTTTCTGGTTTGCATCTGAGATCCTTCGAGCTTGGTCCTTGGTATTAACCGCCATGACCACCTGCTCCCACTACCTACAAGCTTCTAAATTAAGAGCAGGTGTAGGCCATTCAGCCCCTCAAGTCTGCTACTTAACAAGAGTCTGACTGATCTGATTATGTGCACGCTCCACATTCTGATCTGCGCTCAATAACTTTTGACTACCATGTTAGTCAAGAATCTTTGTATCTCTGCCTTAAAAATATTCAATCATCCTGCCTCCACTGTTCTTTGAAGAAGAGAGGTCTAAAGACTCTCAACCTTCCTCTTCATCTCTGTCTTACACAAGTGCCCTGTGATTTTTAAACTATTTCCCTCCCACAAAAAGAGGCAATCTTTCAGCATTCATCCTGCCAAGTCCACTTCGGATCTGTCTGATTCAATACGGTAGTTTCTGATTGTTCTAAACAGCAATGGATTCAGGCCTAAACTGTCCATGATTTCCTTGTGAGATACAATTCAAGGAACAGCTGGATGAGCTTCCTTTGGACTGTTTCTTACATATTTATATCCTTTCTTAACTAAGGAAACCAACCTGTACATAGTACTTCAGATGTGGTCTCAGCAACATGCTGCAACTGTAACAGAACATTTCTCCTTTTATGTTCTATTCCCTTTGCAATAAATGACACCATTCCTTTTGCCATGTTAATGACTTTGTGTACCTACATGTTAATTTTTTTTGTGGTTCATGTACCAGGAAACCCAGGTCCCTCTATTCTTTCTGCCAATGTGGATAAGGTCACATGTTCCACATTATATTGCAACTGCCATATTTTTGTTCACTCACAACGTATCTATATTCAACACTTCCTCTAATTTTCTGCTTCTTGGACCTCTTGAGGTTCATATGCACAGCTTAGAGGCAATATTGATTATACCTTTTTGGAGACTTGTTATTGCGCTGCTGTGTCTCACTGTCAAGAAATATGCTCATGATATTATTGTATCATTACTGTATCAAAGCATGCAACCTGAGGTTTAAACATCTCATACTCCATCTTAGTATGGGATCACTTGAAGGATGACACTGTCCTGAATGTATGCCAAACTCCGTTGTAATATAATAGCCCAATGTGAGCCCAGGCACTTATGTGCCGGTGGATGTAATATTTTCACAGTTGACTGCAATAAATGTTTGTTGAATTCTTCAATATTGCAATATCCACATCAGTTTCATTTGCTACAATCTTCAGTATAAGTATTGACACATCAGGGAAAACACCATATTGGAGACAAACTCTTATAACTGTAATAGTTACTTTTCTTGAGCTACTTAATGGCCTAGATTTGGAGTTCAAAGACAGAATTTGTGGAATTTACACAAAATTTGGAAACATTGAGGATATTAACAAATTTCAAGAGAAAATAAATAGGTCAGTGGAATGGATATACGTAGGGCAAATTAAATTTAATTCAGTATCATGTGAAGTAATACATTTTGGTAAGAAGAATAATGAGACTAAATAGAAAATAAGCGATATTATTCTAGAGAAGGTGCAGGTACATAAGAAGCTGAGCATATGTGTACCTTTGCCACTAAAAAGGGCAGAACAGTTGGAGAAACTGGTTAGAAAACTCTACTTTATCCTGAATTTTAGTAATAGAAGCAAATTATGTGCAAAAGCAAGCAAGGGATATGCGGAGGAGAAAGGAGAGTGGTGTTGAAATCTGAAATGATCCATGATCGTATTGTGTGGTGACCAGGAGCAGCGGACCTTATTGTCTACTCCTGCTCCTGTTGTTTTTGTTCTTGTGATCTTGATATTTTGATGACATTTTATAAAGTGATGATACACCTTCAAATGAAGTATTATGACCAATTCAGAATTGTGACTAGGCAATGAGACATGGGTGTCTTTGGACACTGGTTGTTGAAAGTAAGCACGCAGGTTCAGATATGTTGGCCTTCATAAGGAGAGGATTTGAGTGCAGGAATAGGGATGTCTTGTTGCAGTTGTGCAGGGCTTACCACAGCTGGAGTACTGTGTGCAGTTTTGGTTCTTTATCTGAGGAAGGATGTTCTGGCAATGGAGGGAGTGCCACAAAGGTTTACCACACTGATTCCTGGGATTTCAGAACTGGTATATGAAAAGAGATTGGATTGTTTAGGACTCTATTCATTATAGTTTAGAAAAATGAGAGGGAATTTCACAGAAACTTAGAAAATTCTGATAGGATTAGAGAGAGTGAATGCAGTAAAGGATGTTCCCAATGTCTGGGAGCCCAGAATAAGGAGTCACAGACTAAGTAGATGGGATAGGTCTTTTCGGGCAGAGGTGGGAGAAATTTCTTCACCCAGAGAACAGTGAGCCTCTGGAATTCTCTGCAACAGAAAATGGTTGATCGCAAATTATTGAATGCTTTTGAGAAGGACTTAGATATAGTTCTTAGGGCTAAGGGGATCAAAGGGTCTCGGGAGAAATTAGGAATGGGGTTCTGAGTTGGATAATCAGCCATGAATGGATTGAATGGCTGTGCAAGCTCAGATAGCCTATTCTTGCTGCTATATTCTAAGTTTCTGTGTAATTCTGTGACTAATTTAGGAAGGATATGAAGGTTGGACACTCTGGAGGCAGGAAACATATTTCTGCTGATGGGTGAGTGCCGAACCAGAGGACACAGCTTAAAAATACGGGGTAGACCATTTAGGACAGAGATAAGGAGAAACTTCTTCACCCAGAGAGTGGTGGGTGTGTGGAATGCTCTGCCCCAGAGGGCAGTGGAGACCCAGAATCTGGATTCATTTAAGGAAGAGTTGGATAGAGCTCTCAAGGATAGTGGAATCAAGGGTTATGGAGATAAGGCAGGAACAGGATACTGATTAAGGATGATCAGCCATGATCATATTGAATGGTGGTGCAGGCTCGAAGGGCAGAATGGCCTACTCCTGCACCTATTGTCTATTGTCTATTGTTTTCGAGAAGATGATAGACATAGTTCCAAGGAAGGACTTCAGTTAAATGATGAAGCTGATAACATCATTGTTACTTTTAGAAAAGATTTCAGAAGGTATTCAACACCATGAGGAATCTAGATAATATAAATGGAGAGGAACACTTCCTGTTGGCGGAAGGGTTGAGAACTAGAATACACTAATTTAAGGTGATTGGCAAAAGAGCCAACCGCTGTATAAGGCAAAACATTTTTACCCAGAATGTGCTAAGGGTGTGGGCTATACTTTCTGAGGGTGCGGTGGATGCTGATTTTGATCGTGGCTTTCAAAAGGAAATTGAAGCAACATCTAAAAATAATTGTGGGGCTATTGGAAAGGGTGGGGCATGAAGATAGTTAAGCTGGTCTTGGAGTGAGGCAGAACAGACTTGACAGACTGAATGGTCTTTTCCTGTGCTGTAACTATTCTATGATTCAAAGGTTCATTCTCTGAATGTTTGGATCATAGGTGCCAGTAACGGTCAGAATCTGGTTTGCAAGCAGTGATCATGAGTCATCCGTCCTGCATTCTGTGCTACCTTCATTGGAAACAGATCATTAGGTTGCAGGCTGGGCATTTGGTAGCGGTGGCAAATGTCTGCCAGGTATGACTCAACTCCAGTCCGGAAATCATTGTAGATGCGGGGCTGATTTACAATGAGGGAATTAGAGACCTCATTAAGCAGACTAATGGTGTGTTCAGGCAACACTTGCACATTTGGATCTTTCTGGAAGATCACTGCAGTACATCTCTGACTGTATTTCCAGATTATTGGCAAAGTGCTGCATTGCATTGTTGTGACGAGATACTAATTTCAGCGCTACACTAGAGTTTTTTTTTCTTGGTTATTTTCTTATTCTTTGCTACGATGAGCAGTATCTGCAGCAGTTAATGTATAAGGGGGTGGAGCTTTCTTTGAGGATACTTGGATGACAAGAGTGGTAGCCCTTAAGTGACTCGTTCTTCAGGGTCAGCTACAGGCAGCAACATCTCAGCCTGCATCATTTCAGTCTCGTTTAGTTCGCTGTGTGGAATTAATAAAGGCACAATTGGAGTTAGTGCTTGGGGGGGGCAGGCATTTTTTCACCCTGGGAGAGGACTGCAGATGCCTCTCCTATGGTATAAAGGTCATTCTCTTGAGAGTTAATAGTTCTGTGCAAGAATAGAGTGGTACTATGGAAGTCCCTGTCAACACTGGACTCCAAAGCCAAGGTACCAGGTGACCTTCCATTCTCCTTCAAACCATGCACTTATCCTGACTCATACATTTGCTATCATACCTTTATAATCATTGTTTTAAAATTCTTGAAGTTCAGACCAAACACTATTATGAGTACACCATCTGGTAGTTCAGGAAGCCCTTCAGCATCTTCTTAGTGTAACCAGGGATGGATAATCAATTTGGTTTTCCAAGTGTTGTTCACAAACTGAAAACAAATTTTAAGAAGATCAGAGAGGAAAATTTAAAGTTAAAATAAAATGATGCCCAATAACAGTCCAAATGACCAGAAATGTTGATAAAGATTTCAGCTAACTGAAGAAATTCTGCTACTTAATAATCCAACATCATTCCCAGTAAAGCTGTAAAAAATGTGCAGCCGATTTTTGATTTGATTTGATTTATTATTATTATTATTATTGTCACACAGATTATATTATACAAAGTGCATTAGGGTAATAGCACAGAACAAAGAATACATTGTTACAATTTTAAAGCTTTTTTTATTTTTCTTCCAACAATAATCTGAACATGAAGAATGAGACAATTTTTAAAGGATGGCCTACAAATTGCAGATTGCAAAATCTAGTCTAGCTGTTTAGCCTATCAGTGTTTTGTACTACTACTAATAGTACAAGTACTATTAAATAGGTCATTTACTTTTATTTATAGTACAGTCTTGTGGCCTTGGAACAGATACCTTTGTTGTTGACTGATCCTTGTCGTAACCACAGGCCTCATGGTAACCTGGTACATGCTGCTTTCGGTCGGGGAGTATTTTGAGCAAAAAATTACATTTCTGCAGTACTCATCCTCCAAAATGTCTTACCTAGACTGACTTACAGAACATTTCCATTTCCAGATTATTGGCTGTGTGCTGAATCATATTGCTGTACTGAGATACCAACTTTAGCATTACCCTGTTATCCCTGTTGCTCGATCATTTTCCTATTCTTTGCTCCGATGAGGAGCATCAGCAGCTGTTAAAGAATGGGGTGTGGCGGGGGTGCAGCTTCCTTTTAGGATACTTAGATGACTACAGTGGACAATCTCAAATGACTTGGTCAACTGACTATATTTATGTAGTCCTCCTTCTATGTCTTACCTTAGACTGACTTCCAGAAGACAGTAAAATCTGTTTAAATTTCAGTATTTTAGGATTAATAAAGAACAACAGTAACGTAAATGCAATAATCTAACTTCTTAATAGACCAGCATAATAAATTTGTTTTACATTTGTTTTTCCCTCTGTACTCAGGTTCCAGTCTCCCTCGAATAATAGGATGAAAGATTCCCCTGTGTGCTCACTGACAATCTTATTAAATTTGAGTTTGAGCATCTTTAGCCCAGTTACCAATGGTTTCATACCATTAACACAAAGCGACCTCTGGTGCGACATTGATGGAGATGGGTATTTAGTTATAGAAAATGGAAACAAACCTTGGCACAGGGGGACAGATTTTCGTACAGACTAAGGATCTTTGGAGAGAAAAGTGACTGGAGTTAACTCTGTGGTGACTATGTAAAAACTGGGGCATGTGAAAATTCAAAAATGTAGCCTGTTTAACAGCATTGATACAAATCATTCAGATGAGGGATAAATTTACACCAGAATATATGCACCAAGATTTTCTGCCAATGCACAAATAGACTTATTACAAAACACAAAGGAATGAGAGATTTCCTGAGCTATTGTGCACAGTCTGCAATGCAATCAACAGGAATGGGTTTGTTGTGCATTACATTCCTGTGCCAGTGTTTAAGGTTAATCAAACTAATGTACTTCATGCCTTCTGATGTTTTGCTCTGAACTCTCTCGCTATTCATTATACCCCCAATTTTATGTCACTCACAAATTTTGATATTGTGGCCTATAATTTCCACTAGCTCATTGTTCCTGAAGCATAGATGGAGCTTATGTATAGGGGACTTTGCTGAATCTCTGACATGGTAGACTCTGAAGGAATTCCCAAGAAATTGAAGATTCCGCTAGACAATTCCCCTAAACTTGGAACTCTCAGAAAGTATCCATTAAGTAAACAGTAGTTAGACTGTTAAAAGCCTAGTCCAACACCTATTAGACTGACATGCACCCACCAACTTACACCAAATGCTCCCAACTTACCTGGGATCTGACTTTAACAGCCACAATGTGAGACCCAGTCCTCTGCTGAACTACTGGACTCAACCTCACTTTTATGTGCTCTAGACCCGATTCCCACTTCACCTGCAATTGGGCTCAAACTCTGTGGGACACAACTCTCATACAACACACCCCTCCATCCATCTGTCCACCTCCAACTACCCTTAACCCTCCATCATCTCTCTGGCTCCCTTGCACCAGGTCACCTTACCTAGCCAACAGGCATTCTATCCTCACATGAACCTTTTGTACTTCCTGTTCCACAGTGACTGCTCAAGATGGCTGTTTGTGATTCTGAATCTCTAAGTTAGTGCTGCAGTTGACTGCTGAATTTACAGATCGAGAATTTCTTTCCCCTGACTGTTCTTCAGTACAATGGACCTGTCAGATTGGAACCATGATTGAGCTATGATCTGAAGGAGCCATGATCAAAATCTCTTGTCAGAAATTCTTACTCTTACATTGTGTAAAAAAGGAGAGTAGAAATCTGTGAGAAATTTTCACACCTTGGAACATCTGGCCCTAGACTTCCAATTCCTCAATTCAATAATATTAGATCTGGCACTGATACCTGTGGAACACATTATCCCAGCTTCTGCTAGGCTGAGGAATGACCTTTAATATTAGATCTGGCACTGATACCTGTGGAACACATTATCCCAGCTTCTGCTAGGCTGAGGAATGACCTTTAATCCCAAATATCCATTTTCTGTTTTATTGCCTGACAACTACATTTTCTTGATGCAAAATATGACCACAAATAAAATGTCATACGTACATCCTCACTACCTTTCTGACATTAACTTACCATCATTTATGTGACTTTTATAGAGTCATAGTCAGAGAGATGTACAGCATGGAAACAGACCCTTCGGTCCAAACCAAAATTACTATTTCTATTTGTGGTGTTCTTATATTGTTTCCTGAATAAAGAATTACCACTCTAATATGGATTGGTAAGTAATGTAGGTTCAGTTTACTTGAAAATCTCAAACAGTTTTGCTTAACAGACAAACTGATGCACTGCAGAAACTTGTCAAAGATCCTTAGGCAGCACCTTCCAGACCTAAGACCAATTCCAACTCAAAGGACAAAAGTAGAAGATACATGAGAACATCACCACAGCTTGCAAGTCAGTCATCACCCTGAGTGGAAATATATTGCCATTCCTTCAGTATTGCTGGGTCAAAATCCAGGAATTCCCTCTCTAATGGCATTGGGCCTCTACTTGCAGCAGTTCAAGAAGGCATATCGCCACCACCATCTTAAGGGCAAATAGGGATGGGCAATAAATACTGGCCCAGCCAGAAACACCCATGTTGCATGAGTGAGTTATAAAAAAAACTGATAACTTACAACTACAGAGAAATTTATGCATACAACCAATTTCTAACATGGTGCTGCTTAGACTTTGCATGGCTGCAGGTCATGAGGTGTCATTCTGTCTCTTGGCAGTTGGCATGCTCAGCTTTTAAAGCAATAACACATTCCCTTTTGTCCCCTAGAATTACATACACTAAGAGTGAAACTATGCAAAACTATTTACAGAGAAACAAGAATTGTAACATCTATGGTTTCAGAGCCCTAGAGCCCTAATGCACCTGTGATCTGACAATCCTTCTGGATTTTATGATGTTACAACCTTCCAGGCAAATGAACATCATGCTTGGATGTTCTCAACTCATGGATGTGCTGGAAACTTCCTTCTGATTCGCTGTTGGTTTTGGTTATGCTGGGTCTTCCACATCTCCATTATCTCAAAGTGTACCTTTAAATGTGTTCCATGCACAATTGGAGTACTATAGTTTGCTGAACTGACTCCTGTTTCTTCTCAATGTTGCTCCATGGAGAATGTTCAATGAACTCTTTTAAAGAAACCAGTCCAATTATTTCCATACAGCTTGCAACAAAGCCCTTCTTCGCAATCCTTCAAAACTTAAATCCTTAAGGCAATACTAAAACTGAAGCTTTTCATAACACCAGAAGATTGTAAGGCTACTCCATGTAGAGATTTAGCTGCTGTACTGCTTTTGCTTTGCTTAAAAAAAGTCCCTATTGCTCTTTTTGGCTCAAGCATTTTTGCTTTGTCTGAATTGTTTTTGTGCATGAAAATAACTCCTAAAGTTATTCTGATGCCACTGCAGCTTCCTGAGCTCAATTCAGAACTGACTCTTCACCTGCCTCCACCAATCTGGCCAGCTCACAAATCAGTTTCTTCGTGTTTAGCCAGCGCTGTTTGTGTAGTGATTTTTGTGACCCTGATACCCATTTGTAGTTGTAACTATAGCACTACTTTAAACCTTGTCTGAGGCTTTTTTCCATGGTTTTCAAGTTCCAATGCTGCCTGCATTTTTTCACGATATAACCTTGCTGATGATCATGTCATGTTTTTGTGTTCCTTAACACAGAATTGTCACTCTCTGACTGGAGTGGTAAGTAGAGTAGATTCAATTTACTTGAAATTCTCAAACAGGTTTATTTAACAGACAAACTGATAACCTGCATTTCCAGGGCAACATGATGTACACATCCTTCGGGTAGAATACTGCTGCAGTGAGTTCTCATAGCTGCTTGTCAGGTGGTCTCCTCCCAGTCCTTGACTCAGTTGCATGTTCAAGATATAAAGCAGTAACACAGCACTATTTATTTCATGAGATAGAAGCAACTTCATACTGTCATAAAATATTACTGCCTCGAAACTGCTACAATGATCTCTTGTGTGTACTTACTGATTCCTTCCACTGAGCTTTCTCCTTGAGACCAGTATGCAACACGTAACTTATAGTACAACAACAAGTGATGGATAGCCTTCCATGTGTAACGTATGAGCCTTTTGTGATCGAGGATAACAGTATCATGTCAACACATGCCTTGTGTTTTACTTGTAGTTCAATGCAGCATGATCTAGTGATTGAATAGAGAACATGTCACTGTCTTCTATTTATTTTTATCTTGTGCTGGCCTGAGGCAAATCACACAGTAACATTTTACTCTGAATTGCAGGATGATTGCAATGTTCTGGATGTTTTTATTAACATTTGCCATATCTGGAATGATGAATGGATGTAGTACCAAAGGTAAGATCTGTCCAGATTTACTATTCATTAATTCATAAATTGCATGTGAGTTATGTCAGGTATTACTCACATTGCTTGCTAAAGTATGTGTTTACTTCAGTCCTTTTCTTTAGCTTTTGTAGATTATGACTTTAAAAATTCCAAGTTCTATGTTTTGCAAAAAAAGTCTGAAAGTTTTGGTTTTAGTAATATAGGAATCTGAGTAGACTGCCTGTATTTGCTTCTACTCTTGCCCACCAAATCATAACCACAGAATCTCAGGTAATGGATCCTTTCCAATCCATGAACTGTACTACTATATCTATCAAGCATTTTGGTCCCCTTTTCTTCATCATCTACATCTTACCTCTTCATCTGAAGGCATGGGCTTGCTTCTACATATATACTGATAATATCTGATTTTTCCTCTTCACTACTTTCCATGGCCAATCTAGATTTCTCCAATTGTGTGTCAAACATCTAGTCTTGACTGAGTCACAGTTTCCTTCAGTTAAAGATTCAAAGAAGGCATTTTCAGCTTTGGTTACAAACTCTGTACCATTTCCACAGAATCCATTCCTTTCAATGGCAAGTATCTTCAGTTGAACAAATTTGTTTACAATGTCAGACTATGTTTGACCCTGAGCTGAACTTATGACTCCTATTTTTTTCATCAAGCAGAAAATCTTTCAATTTTGTAGACTTGCCTGCCTTCGACCCTATCTTTTTCTCATCTTTGTCACCTCACAATAAACTGCTCCAATACTACCTTCTTTTTTCCCACCTTTCATTGAGTCCAGCTCAACCTCAACTCTACTGCTCTTATCCTCTTCTACAGAAAATCCTGAGACTTTCTCCTCCACAATCAAAGCCATCAATTTTGAATTCTCAATTTTATCATCAAATCTGTTCGTGGACACAACTCTCCATATCTTGTTATATTCCTCATGGCCTGAAGATGTCGGAGAATGCTGTTTTTACCAGCTCTGGCCATCTCTGCCTTCTCCAATACCTTTGCCGCATCATTATTTGCTGCGCCTTCAACCTCCTTAACTTCAGAATATTCTGTCTCAACTCTGCACTGTGTCCTCTATTTTGATACCACTTTTGGATACCCAGACTTTTGACTAAAATTTTAATTAATCCTCCTAATATCTTTATCTGAACTTTTGTATCATTCTGATTTTATGAAACGTGTTACAACTTTTTTGACATACGTATGAATATAAATTATTGTAAACTAAATTTCTACCTCTCAAAATAACATTTTTTATTGTTGTGTAAAGTGCTGCTGTATTCTAACAAAGCTTAAACACTTTATGAATATTTCTAGGAAATCAGATTGACAGATGTCCTCCAGATGTAACCAGAAATGTCTATGCCCTTGAAGGCGAGCATGTCCGTGTACGTTGTAGATTGCGTATCCCATCTACTCCTCATGCCATGAATAACCTTCAAACACATGGATCTGGAATTACTTGGTTTAAGGACTTACATGAAAATGGTAGTGTTGAAATAATAGGTGGAACAGGCAGGCTAACGGTTGAAGGAGTCTTGCTCAGTTTTTGGCCTGCAACTGTGAATGACAGCGGAAGATACTTCTGTTCTTTCTTGTAAGTAGCAATAGCGATAGTTATCTAAACTGATAGGGACGGGTGTGTGTGTGTGCGTGTGCGTGTGTGTGTGTAGGGGAGAGATCATTCTTTTCAATTGGATGCCATCAGACAGCATTATAATGAAAACCAGGAATATGTTGACAAATCTCCTAAATCCCCTGACATAATAAGATCTAGCCATTAATTACCTGGTACTTTAAAGTTAATCTCTTGGTGTATCTGACACTCCTTTGTGAAAAGGAGAAAAAAGTCTGAAGGATAATGACAGATGTCAAAAATGCATTGCTAGGGCATTCTGGAATATACCACAAAGTTGACTTTTGACATTTTAAGTGCTTTACTATAAGTCTTTCAATCCCAAAATTAATAAGTCCATTTATGGAATTTCAACAGGCCAATGGGACAATTAATCAATTAATTAGTTCCTTTCAGTCTCAGATTGCAAATCACCCACATGGATTTGGCACCTATCCTTTTCACAGGGAGACTCTTTTCAAACTTTCCAATTCAATAGCACTCTTGACTCTTATATGTTAGAGACAAGATTAGAATGGTGCTGGAAAAGAACAGCAGGTCAGGCAGCATCCGAGGAGCAGGAAAATCAACATTTCAGTTCTGATGAAGGGCTCCTGCCTGAAATGTCGATTTTCCCACTCCTCAGATGCTGCCTGACCTGCTGTGCTTTTCCAGTACCACTCTAAACTTGTCTCTGATCGCCAGCATCTACAGTCCTCATTTTCGCCTCTTACATGTTAGAGCTTAGAACTCCATGTCTCAACCAATATAACAAATCTAGTATTTTTCCTCCAGTCTGTCCATTCAAAGTACAACGGTCTTTGAAGACCAGGAGACTATGGTCATGCTTTGCCTTCCCCCATTTCATGTTGACATGCTCCTTCCCCAGTCTCCTGCAGCTGATTTGCTTTTCTCTCCTGCTCAAAACACAACACATAGCTTTTCCAGTTTTCTTTCAAAAGCATCAGCCCCATAGTTTGCCTCCTTCCCCCTTCTGTTACAGTTCAGGATCTTTTTGTAAGACACTATTTTGCGTGCTCTTTCCAGGCATTTGTTTCCGCTTACTCTGTGAACTACTCTCCCTTGCAATGTCTTCATTCCCCACTATCACTATTCACCACCTTCTTTTCGACTGTTCATCCATTTCCCCTCACTTACATCCATCCCACTTGAAGACAGGCTGCTCATAGCAGCCTGTGGTTTTTGATCTTTTGAAAATTATGAGAGAGGTCCACAGGCTGAGAATGCTCAATGTCCTGGTGTTTCATTCTCGGCTTTACCAGCAAGTACAAAACTTCTCCTTAAAACTTGCAGCTTTTGTTCTGGTTGGCAATTTTTAAAATCAATGATCTTGTACTTTGCCAACCAGAAGTACTCCAATCTTTCTCCAGTCATGTTTCTTTGGATCTAACACTCTCTGGCTATTGCTGCTTCTCTACATTAACATACATAACATTAGACCACATTCATTGCATTTGTTATGAAGCTTGAATGATATAGTTGTTATGGTGTTTGAAATTGAACATTAATTAGTTCACCTTAATCAGTTTGGCCCAGATCTTCCCATAAGAAATTAATTGTTGGAACAGTGTAGACAGACATAGACAGTTGAGAGTTGGGATCTTGCAGAAGTTCTGACATAGCTGAATCCATGAAAATTACTTGCAAAGTTGAAAAGTTTGATGGGCAATTATCTCGTACCCGAAACACTCTGAAAATCTCCTCAAATTTGAGTTAGTGTTTGAAACTTTGAGAGGTTACAACTGTTTTGCCTGAATAGTTAGTCAGAAACAGTTAGAGGAGGTGAAACTGACATAGCTACCATCACAGCCACCCCTCCACCCCAAACACACACATGCTCACACACCCATTCACCGCCATCCCCAACTCCACATCTGCCTGCAGGTACCTGAACCCCACTCCAGATCTGGTTCCCATGACACCTGATGCCCCTCCTCCTGGTGTACTAACCACATTATGCCCCCCACCCCTTGGTATCCTGAACCCGACACCACCATTCTACCTCACATTGACCTAGATCCAACTCTACTTTTCCCCCAAACTCAGGAAGGCCACGGCCTCCTTAATTAATACTTATTTCCCCTGCAGTCTTTGTTGAGTTATGTTTATTCATAGTTCTTACTCGCTGACATTAAAGGAACGTAAGTATGTCTTCAAGTTAGGCTGATCCAATTTGAAAGTAAGGAGGGTTCTTATGTTTCTGATCACCTGATTGGTAAGGACGATCCAGTTAGGACAGGCTTTTAACGCAAAGTTCATGTATTGCTACTGATGGAATATACTGCCAGAGCAGTGTATTTGTGGTGGAGGGCATGGATAATGAGTCTATTGCTGTGGGTACCAAAGAAATGTATTGCTTTGTCCTGGACCATGTCATGCATTTGTGGTGTTATGTGACTGGAGGTGGTGAGTATTCCATTGTAGCTCTGATTTAACCCTTGTAGATGATGGTTGTATTGTGACAGTGCTGCAGAAAACAGCTTTACATTGACTTATGAGTCAGATTAAGCATCTAATTAAATGTATTTTGAATTAATGATATCATTGGATTGTAAGTCCTTTTGCTTAATTACTATGAATGATCTTGAATCTTGCACAAGACATGAGAGTGAATAAAGCAGTCTAATTTGGAACTGACTGCCTAATCTGTTCCTGTTATTTATTATCCCAAATTTGTGTTCAGCACCATTTGTTCTAACCTGCTTTGTGCTTAATAGCAATGGAACGCATAATATCACGGGTGAAAATATGAGTTTGAATGTTGCATCAATTATTGAAGGTTGTTACACTGAAGAGCTAACATATGAACGAGATGCAGATATTGGAACATCGATTGAACTGCTTTGTCCAAAAATGGAAGATTATGAGAATAATAAAGAAGATTTGAAGTGGTACAAGGTAATTATGTTTAATCAAATCAATTAGATTATCAAGTCTGGAGCTCACACTTATATTTGAATTAATAAGTGGGACCTATGGGCAATGGTGGAGTCACTTGGTTAAATGTGGTGAAAATTGAAAAGGTAGTATTGATGTAGTATGCAAAAGACTTTTGATTTACCATCCAAGGTTTGAATGGTGAGGCAAGAATCTCTCAAGTAAGTGGCAAGAGGCTTATTTAAATGCATTAATATCTCATTATAACCTGATCTCATCTCATTTATCTGCAAGTATGTTTTTTATTTCCCAGTCAATGGATTAAAATCAGACATGGAAATCTGAGCAGGTACCTGGTAGATTCAACTCATAATTTGCTCGTCTGGGTTTCCATCTGGATAGCAGGGCTCAGCATCACAGGGCACACTCCATGGGCACCACCACCTACATCCTTCATCCAAAGAGGTTGGCATCAGACTTGCATTGCCATGCTGCTACCAGTGTCTTTGTGCACAGAGGCACGTATCATCTCATACATCACAACTGGATGCACCTCATGGCTTTTAAATATTTAAATCAACCTGTTCAGAGATGCCATCGCACACCTCTGGAGCAGGTGGCAGACCTGGCAAAGACACTGGATCTGTCAGGTACCTGCTCACATACAGTCATAGAGACGTACAGCACAGAAATAGACCCTTTGGTCATCAATGCAAACCAGATATCCCACCCTAAACTAGTCCCACCTGCCAGCACCCGGCCCATATCCCTCCAAACCCTTCCTATTCAGATACCCATCCAGGTGCCTTTTAAATGTTGCAATTGTACCAGCGTCCACCAGTTCTTCTGGCAGCCCATTCCACACACACACCATCCTTTGTGTGAAAAAGTTGCCCCTTAGGTTTCTTTTATATCTTTCCCCTCTCACCCTAAACCTCTGACCTCTAGTTCTGGACTCCCCGATCCCAGGGAAAAAACATTGTCTATTTACCCTATCCATGCCCCTCATGATCTTATAAACCTCAATAAGGTCACCCCTCAGCCTCCGATGCTCCAGGGAAAGCAACCCTAGCCTATTCAACTCTCCCTATAGCTCAAATCCTCCAACCCTGGCAACATCATTGTAAATCTTTTCTGAACCCTTTCAAGTTTCACAACATCCTTCCGATAGGAAGGAAACCAGAATTGCACACAATATTCCAAAAGTGGCCTAACCAATGTTCTGTACAGCCTCAAAATGACCTCCCAACTCCTGTACTCAATACTCTGACCAATAACGGAAAGCATACCAAACACCTTATTCACTATCATATCCACCTGCAACTCTACTTTCAAGGAGCTATGAACCTGCACTCCAACGACTCTTTGTTCAGCAATTCTCCCTAGGACCTCTACCATTCAATGTATAAGTCCTGTCCTGATTTGTCTTTCCAAAATGCAGCACCTCGCATTTATCTAAATTAAACTCCATCTGTCACTTCTCAGCCCATTGGCCCATCTGATCAAGATCCCGTTGTAATCTGAAGTAACCTTCTTCGCTGTCCACTACACCTCCAAGTTTGGTGTCATCTGCAAACTTACTAACTATACCTCTTATGCTCACATCCAAATCATTTATATAAAGGATGAAAAGTAGTGGACCCAGCATCGATCCCTGTGGCCCTCTCGCACTTTCATGTCAAGAACTGTTGCTGTCTGGTTTTTCTCCACTGACTGGGAAAATAGCACTCTGAATAGATGAGGTGAGATTAGGTAATAATGAGATGTGAGTGCATACCACTGGAGCAGGTGGGACTTAAACCCAGGTCTCCTGGCTCTGAGGTAAGGGCACTACCAATGCACCACAGGAAAACTTGCTTTCTCTGTGTTCGTTCGCTTGGCATTCCTTGGGTGCTCACAACATCTCTTTGCACGTGCCTTGCCTTTTTGTGTATTGTCCCTCATTCAGAAATTAAAGGCTGTCAGTAATTTTGTCTCACCTTGTCTTTTAATGCCAGACAGTTTATCATTGTTGTTGTAGTGATCAGTCAAGAGGTAGACATTTAACTGTTCAACACCACGCTACATGAGTGTCACATCTGCAGCATGTGCCAGCAGCATACACAGCAAGCACACTGAATGTGCTTCAACCTCATGTCACCACATCTAAAGGAAGTAGTTCTCAGTCAATTCAAGGGTGACTGCTGTCAGTCAAGGGGTTCCACCATCATCAGTCAAGGACATTGTGTTATCTTAGTCCAGCGGCTTGGGCATAGGTATTTGACCACATCAGACATTCAGATGTTCTGTATCATTAAAGACTAGAGAGTGGGCTGTGGTCACTCCTGCAGATTGAGGATTAGCAGTATATTTGCTGGGGAGCTGGACAGAGATCAGTCAGGACTCTGTTCCATCATTAGACAAGCCTGTCATTCCAAATTAGTCAGGGGTTGGTCCATGATCTCCAAGATGCCTGTTCACTGAAAGACAGATGGGCTTATCAGGGGCCACTGCTGTAGTGGGCAATTTGGGAAGTCAATTGTGGGGATTGAAGTCTGCATGCCAGGATGCTGAGGGGACTATAATTATTACAGGATGGGGAGGGGGGCAACCCAAAATGAAAAGTTGGGAGACAATAGTGCCCTGGAAGACATGGGTTATTGTAGGAAGGTGGTCACTGATAGTATGCATCACCTTGGATTTGATGGGGGATTGGTGCAGAGCAATAGGTGGCTTGACTATCTGTAGGCCTGGGGCTCAGAAATAATGCAGGAAGATGGAGACTTCAATGACAGGTGGGTGGGGAAGTTCAGAATTGATGAGATAGATGGTGCAAAGAAGACAGGAACGTGAGGGGTTGGGCAGTCACCTAGATGTAACAGGCTGAGCCTGTGACTCACGCTGTGAAGCTTGGCAAGTGCTGCCTTCCACCCTCACCAGAATTGCAAATGCAAAACAGAAACAGAAAATGGCTGCCAGCACGCTGTAGTAGGTAAAGTGTTTTTTTCCTTTCCGTGTGAGAAAGTGAGTTGCACTTGTGAACAATGAGAGGACCATCTTTGGGTAGCTAACTTAATCAGACACTGACACAATACAGATTGAGGATATCTGTAGTCATAAAATCCTGTCTGTGAAACACTTACAGCGATTAACTGAATGGGAATCAAAACCTGGCCACTCGCAATTGTGATCAAATTATTGGTCAATACAGATTGATTATGGTCATCTCCGTAAATCACAAGTACAGGGCAGCTCCCATATCCGTGGTTTACCGTGGCCCGAACCTATTATAGGCAACCTCCCAGAACCAGGGGCCGAGGGCTGCCGGGTAGGTAATGTCGTGGAAATTAAACCGACTTGACTCAATAATTAGCAAGAGCAAGGTCTTTATTAAAAATCTTGCAAGATTGACTCATTACACTAAGTCAGATGTCTCAATGCAATGAGTACCGAAAAATTACACAGACGCCTGCCTTATAGCAGTCCTTATCACACTCTCAAGGGCAGAGACTGGGGAAACTCAAGTTGTTATCCTCTCATCCCCTGGTCCTAGACATAACAGTTATTCAGCTTTCGCTGAGTTCGACTATTGCAAGGTCGAGTTGAATGTTTACAGAATTCAAACAGAGATAAGCTAACTGCAAACCTTCATCAAAGCATCATTTACAAAGCTCAGCACAGCATTGATTTAAATAAGCATTGTCTTTAAATTTCACAGTAAATGGATAATTAATTTCACAGTAAATGGATAATTAATTTCACAGTTAATGCATAATTTTCCATTACATTTTCCCCCTTTTTGTCATTTTATGACAACAAGGACAACTACAGCAACAATAAAAAAATACAGAGCCAGAATAGCTATATATCCTAAAATGTTGGGGAAACACCAGGCCTTTTTCTCAAACACCACTTACCCGAAACACAGCTTTGTGGTGGTATCGTCACTTGCTCTGGTGTGCTCTGTACACAGCCCATGTTCACACGCCACACTTGTCAACGCCATGGTAGGGTGGGGTCCACGCAATGCCCCTGCCCTTACGAATAGTCCTACCAGGGCACTTGCTAAAGGTGTGAGCTGGGGCAGCCCCATATTCATATGAGGCTTCTAATCACTACTTGCACTTAATTGGTTCCGGAGCTGTCCGATGTCTCCTCAGGCCCAGCTACACGCTTGCAATGGCTCTTTCTGCGATCTTAACTGCTAACTGCTGTCTGTGTTGTAAGGAGCACTTGAAAGGCTCTAGCCACCTCTTCGCCTTCCAGTTTTCCCTCCTGAAGTCTTTCACCACCATCCAGTCTCCAGGTTCTAGATCGTGCAGCTTCCCTTCTGCTGGTTGGGGTAGTGCTGCTTTCACTTGATTCTGTATTTGAGATAAAAGTGTAGAGAGTTTTATACAGTAACACAACATCTCATCCTCACAGTGGCCTGTTATCTGTCTTACCTTAGGTCTTGGGCTAATTCCTGTGTTGGGCGGTCTACTAAACAAAATTTCAAATGGGCTAAGATTAGCTCTTCCTCTCCTCCTAGATCTCATATATATTAGAACAATTGGAAGTGCCTTTGTCCATGTCACCCCTCGTTCCTCACAACATTCTGTCAATTTATTTTTGAGTGGAGCATTTTCTCTCTCTACTGCCCCACCGCTGGCTGGGTGGTAGGCACAGTGTTGTCTCATGTATATTCCCAAATAATCACTGATCTGCTGGAAGGCATTATTAATAAATGGTGTCCCATTATCACTACTGAGCCTTTCAGGGATACCCCATCTCGGAATTATCTCAGTTAGCAAAGCCTTGGCTACTGCACTGGCATCCTGTTCAGATGCGTGGAATGCTTCCACCCATTTGGAAAACATCAGCTATTACCAGACAGTACCTTTTCCCTTCGCTGGGCGTTAATTCAATGAAATCCATCTGCAAATGTTCAAAAGGTTTTTGGGGTTGGGGGTGTGCTGCCTGACTCTCTGTATTCCCCTCCCCACATTATTTGTGGCACAGATAAAACAACGTTCACAATATTTCTGGGATTAATGAGTAAATCCCTTAGTATACCAGTGTGCTGAAATACTGTTGTACATCCCCCTTTTGACACATGGTCCTTACCGTATGTCAGTTTGGCATAGAATGGAAATAATGATGGTGGTAGACAGGGTTTACCATTAGGTAAAAACAATGACTGCAGATGCTGGAAACCAGATTCTGGCTTAGTGGTGCTGGAAGAGCACAGCAGTTCAGGCAGCATCCAAGGAGCAGCGAAATCGACGTTTCGGGCAAAAGCCCTTCATCAGGAATAAAGGCAGCGAGCCTGAAGCGTGGAGAGATAGGCTAGAGGAGGGTGGGGGTGGGGAGGAAGTAGCATAGAGTACAATAGGTGAGTGGGGGAGGGGATGAAGGTGATAGGTCAGGGAGGAGAGGGTGGAGTGGATAGGTGGAAAAGAAGATAGGCAGGTAGGACAAGTCCGGACAAGTCATGGGGACAGTGCTGAGCTGGAAGTTTGGAACTAGGGTGAGGTGGGGGAAGGGGAAATGAGGAAACTGTTGAAGTCCACATTGATGCCCTGGGGTTGAAGTGTTCCGAGGCGGAAGATGAGGCGTTCTTCCTCCAGGCGTCTGGTGGTGAGGGAGCGGCGATGAAGGAGGCCCAGGACCTCCATGTCCTCGGCAGAGTGGGAGGGGGAGTTGAAATGTTGGGCCACGGGGCGGTGTGGTTGATTGGTGCGGGTGTCCTGGAGGTGTTCCCTAAAGCACTCTGCTAGGAGGCGCCCAGTCTCCCCAATGTAGAGGAGACCGCATCGGGAGCAACGGATACAATAAATGATATTAGTGGATGTGCAGGAAAGCCTTTGATGGATGTGGAAGGCTCCTTTAGGGTCTTGGATGGAGGTGAGGGAGGAGGTGTGGGCGCAGGTTTTGCAGTTCCTGCGGTGGCAGGGGAAGGTGCCAGGATGGGAGGGTGGTTTGTAGGGGGGGGGCATGGACCTGACCAGGTAGTCACGGAGGGAACGGTCTTTGCAGAAGGTGGAAAGGGGTGGGGTGGGAAATATATCCCTGGTGGTGGGGTCTTTTTGGAGGTAGCGGAAATTTCAGCGGATGATTTGGTTTATGCGAAGGTTGGTAGGGTGGAAGGTGAGCACCAGGGGTGTTCTGTCCTTGTTACGGTTGGAGGGGTGGGGTCTGAGGGCGGAGGTGTGGGATGTGGACGAGATGCGTTGGAGAGCATCTTTAACCATGTGGGAAGATGCTGCCTGAACTGCTGTGCTCTTCCAGCACCACTAATCCAGAGGGTTTACCATTGGGGCCACACCATACTCCTTCCCTCACACTGCATCCTGCTTTCATCCACTCACGCTTTTCTTCTGGTGTGGCCTGTGACTGTAACTCCCGTATATCTGCTGTGGGAGTACAAATTTTTGTCTTATACATGTCAAACTGATCACTTATCGGCTGCTGGGCTGCTGTTTTCGCTGCCGAGTCTGCCCTTGCATTGCCTTGAGAAATAAAATCATTATTTCTTGTGTGGACTTCACACTTACACACAGCGATTGATTTAGGCGATAGGGCCACTTCCAGGAGGTCAGAAATCAGGCCACGGTGTGTGATGGGCTTTCCGGTGGAGGTCAAGAAGCCCCTGTGTTTCCACAGGGTTCCAAAATCATGTACAACCCCGAATGCATATCTGCTATTGGTGTAAATATTCACTGTCTTTCCCTCAGCCAATTTACAGGCCTCAGTCAAGGCAATCAGCTCCGCTGCTTGTGCTGACAGATGAGAAGGGAGTGATCCCACTTTGACTATCTCGTAGGTAGCCACTACAGCATACCCAACACAATTCTGGCCTGTCTCCTTGCTCCTGAATGCAACCCATCCACAAAAAACTCCATATCTGGATTGCTGAAGTGGTGAATCCTGCAAATCTGGTCTAGGGCTGCAAATTTCATTAGCTACAGCGACACAGTCATGTGGGTCTCCATCTCCTTCTGTGGGGAGAAAGCTAGCAGGGTTAAGGACGTTACATCGCTTTATTGTAATGTTAGGCATCTCTAAGAGCACAGTATTATATCTGAGCCAACACGCTGCTGACATGTGTGTGGTCCTTTGCTTGCTCAGTAGTAAGGATTCTGCATGTGGGACCAGAAAGGTTAATTCACCGTAGCCAACTATATCCCTGGACGCTACGTCAACTTTTTCAGCTGCAGCCACGGCTCGCAGACATTTAGGCAATCCTTCCACTACGGGGTCTAGTTTAGCTGAAAAATAAGCTACAAGCAGGCAGTCTTCCCCCATGATCATGTAACAGCACAGATGTCATGCAGCCAAACTTCTCATCCACCGTTTGTACAAAAGGCTTGTTTGGATTCAGAATCCACAGTGTAGGTGTAGTTTGGAGCACCTTTTTCAATTTAACAAAGGCACTGTCGGCCTCTGGGGTCTAATGCAATGGACTCTGGTTCTGCAACCCTTTGCTATGGGCTGTGTCACTTAGGGGCGCCTCAAGGGTTGCATAATGTGGGATAAATATTCTACAGTAAGAGCACATGCCAAAAAAGGATAGCGTTTGTTTCTTCGTGTGAGTCTTTGGAATTTGCTGGATTGCTTGAACTCTTTCTTGGCCAATAGCGTTCCCTTGTTCAGATATAGTATAGGAGTTAGGAACATTTGGGGCGCGCGGGACAACAGCGCTATTGACTGCCTGCAGGTTTTGGACAAACCTCCATTCCTCCGGTTCACCGGGAACGTTTGCCTTTTTGACCGGAAAGATTGAGTTCTCACCGATGAGTTTTCACAGGGGATTATCACTCTAGCCTTTAGGAGGGATTCAAAGACTGGAGTAATTCCTTCTATTTTTCGGGTTTTAATGGGTATTTGGGACTTCGGGGTTATCCTTATGGGCTCACAGCCTCATATGAGCCCCACATCATGTTTGCCCTTTGCCCACAACTCAGTAGGGACCATTTTTAATCTTGGGTCTGAGACTTCTATCTTAGGGAAACACCAGGCTATCCCCCTAGGGCTTCTCAGGGCTAGTGGGGGTTACCTGGACTGTCCTATCTGCCTGAGTTAGCCAATTTAGTTTCTTCTTATATGTTTGAATATCTGCATTGAACCAGATACCCACATCATCCCTGAAGACCCAACCTTTCATTCTTTGTGCCTTTAGCACCCATGGTCCCAAATCCTGCCACCTGTCACTAGACGCCTTTGCCAGTGACACGTGAGGAGTGGACCCTTCCACGTCAAAAATATAGGGTCTGTTTGCTGTTACAGGTACCTTAGATAAGTTCTCACTTAGATTTGTGCTCACTTCAATAAAATTCACACAATAACAACTGATCTGGTTTAACCAATCTCCTGAACCAATCCTTCTCATATGGTTTGTCAGGGCTGTCCCGGTGTATGTGTGCTGTGCAGTGCAACCTAATCTCCAGCAAGAAAATCGGTGTTAATAGGATTAACAGGGTTGCTTGCTTCCAGGGTGAGTGAATCGCTCACTGAACGTATCACTCTCTGGCCTAATCGCCACTCATAGACATACATCAAGGGTTGTGGGTCATCTTATACAGCCTGCACTGGTAAATCTTCCCTTTGAATTACCTGCAAGCCTATCGGAGTACTGAGCAAGTCCAAACCCAGTCTCACTATGAGATCCCGAGCCATCAGATTTAAAGGACAAAATTCCAATAACAAGAAGGAGAATTGGAAAGTTTCCCCGTTTCGCACAATAGGGGCGCGGAAAATCTCTCCCGCACTATGACTCCTGATGCACCCATTGTGTTCAGGAACCTTTCACTCATCTTTATTTGTGTCGATTGTCTAAACTGGCTTAATGTAAGGACTGAATATGTTGCCCCTATATCTACCAAAAAGGTAACTGATGTACCTTCCACAGATAACATAGAGGTGGGCATTGACTTATATGCATCATTGTGATATTGGACATACTGTCCACGCTTCGCAATCTCAGTGCTCAACGTAGAGGTGTGACATGTTTCAGTGCCCAGAAGGTTAGTAGAAGAGATTAGCATAAGCGAGTCTTCATTGCCAAGCATAAAGGAAAGAGGCTTACCTGTACC
This sequence comes from Chiloscyllium punctatum, assembly GCF_047496795.1. NCBI lineage: Eukaryota > Metazoa > Chordata > Chondrichthyes > Orectolobiformes > Hemiscylliidae > Chiloscyllium > Chiloscyllium punctatum. Next base: position 58,354,391 of record NC_092747.1, on the reverse strand, counting down.
TTGTGGGCTGCCCACCTCCACCTCAGCCTTCCCCTGTCAGTCACCCTGTCACTCAACCTCCAGGGCCGATTGGGACTGTCTGTGCGGGCACTGCCTCGCCCAGTGGTCCATTGCTCTGCAAACAAAGCACCTGCCAGATCTACCTCTGGCACCGCCTCTTCCGCAACCTGTTTTTCTGCAGCACCTTCCTCCAATGGTTGGGTGACCATCCTTTTCGCTATTTCATCCTTCATTCCATTGATGAAGCTGTTCCTCAGGTGTGCTTCATACGGCGTGATTTCTGCTGCCGTTATTTCTTCAGGTGATCTCAGTCCACTATGGACATTATGGACTTCAGTGAGGCGCGTAAGGTACTGGGACACTGTCTCATCTTCTTGTTGTTTACACATTGCTATTTTGGTCATGTCTGTTCACACTGGGAATGCTGCCCCATAGGCAGTTGTCAGCACTGCAACAAAAGTCTTAACGTCTCCGTTCTCTTCTGCTAGTGGGTTGGCTACTCTGGCATGGACATTTACGGCTGGCCAGTTATACTTCTCTTGGTCTTCTTGCTTCGATCTGTTGCAGGTACAAAGTGCTATTGGTGATCCAGCAGGCCCCGAGGCGGTGGCCGCTGACGTGGAACTTTCGCCAGGCAGATCGCGTAGGGGGGCTGCAGGTCTCGGAGGGCAGTCATCAAACTCAGGATCTGAAACAGACTTAAGACACTGTACAGCTTCGTTAGGTTGTTTGCTGCACGCGTCTGCATGTGCGCTGGTGTTTGCACGTGTATTTGATCTATCTTTTACTTGAGATTTCCTTTCTCTGATATCAGCCTCAGCCTTCCACATGTTATAAGCACTCCAATTCACAGGTTCTATTTTTTCCTTCCTTTTCTCCTTCTCTCTCTCCTCCAACCTCAGCCTCAATATTTCCAGCTGCTTTTTACTAAAACTTCCTCCCTCCGGAAAACCACATTCCTTGATCCTCAATTCTAACTGCTGTACAGACTCTGGGCCGTAATTATTTAACATGTATTGTATTTTTGGTTGGCCATTCCAAGTCCTGTGTGGACTCTCCCTTTGTTTGCTCTTGCTGGAGCCCATTTTTAGTGTAACTGGAAAAGTGTTCACCTCTCTCTCTCTCTCTCGCGGTACCATTACCTTTTCCCTTTTGATTTGCTTTTTACCTCCGGAGGTCCCCTCTCACATTGGGCGCATCCGCTTCAATGCCTTGGTTTTCGTAAACCAAGAAACCATGTACCCAGTACGTCTTAGGCGAGTCCAACTCAGCCAGTGGTGGTTCCAAGTCTAAAACCACCCTTAACCTTGCTGTCTCCTAAACACTCTAGAGATGGCAAGCCCCTTCCCTTGGGATTTTACTCTAATACCACGCGCGAGTTCACTGAACCCTTTTCCTGCTGTATTTATTCTCTCACAATGAGTCTCTATGCAGGATTACTTAACCCATGACTCTTACCCCAACCTATTTGATTCGAAACCCCGGCGCTAGGGTGATCCACAAATTCCCAGTCCTCTCACGCAAAGGGGCCAATTCAGTGCTCGAGATGAAATGAAAGACCATCAAGGCACTGGCGCCTGCGCCTCCTGGGAATCTTCAGAATATCACCCAGTCGCGGGGTCCCGGACTGAGCCCCCACGTTTACTGTCGTGGAAATTAAATCGACGTGTATCAATAATTAGCAAGAGCAATGCAAGGGTCTTTATTAAAAATCTTGCAAGATTGACTCATTACACTAAGTCAGATGCCTCAATGCAATGAGTACTAAAAAATTACACAGACGCCTGCCTTATAGCAGTCCTTATCACACTCTCAAGGGTAGAGACTGGGGAAACTCAAGTTGTTATCCTCTCATCCCCTGGTCCTAGACATAACAGTTATTCAGCTTTCGCTGAGTTCGACTATTGCAAGGTCGAGTTGAATGTTTCCAGAATTCAAACAGAGATAAGCTAACTGCAAACCTTCATCAAAGCATCATTTACAAAGCTCAGCACAGCATTGATTTAAACAAGCGTTGTCTTTAAATTTCACAGTAAATGGATAATTAATTTCACAGTAAATGGATAATTTTCCATTACAGTAACTTCCCCATTTGAATGAATTGTGTCAGGCTTCCACAGTAGGTCTTGGAACGTATCCCCCGTGGGTACGGGGGGACTACTGTATCTGGATGGATGCATGAATAGGAAGGGTTTAGAGGGATGTAGGCCAAATGCTGGCAAATGGGACTAAGTCAGATTGTGATGTCTGGTTGGTGTGGATGAGTTGGACCGAAGAGTCTATTTCTGTGCTGTGTGACTCTATGACTCTCTGTGAGATGGTGGCATCATACTGAAAGTGGCATAAAAGGCAGCTAATGATCCTCTGGATGTTAATGCTGGTGGGATGGTAGGGGAAAATAATGGGGACCCTATTGATTTTGTGGGAGGGAAGAGAGGGAGTGAAGCTGAAGTGCAGGAGATGGGTCAGATCCGGCTGAGGGCTCTGTTAATTACGGTGTTGGGGAATCCTCGGTTGAGGAAGAAGGTGGACATTTTGGAACGCTCCTTGTCAAAGTTCGCATCATCAAAATAGATGCAACAGAGATGGAGGATCTGGGAGAATGGAATAGAGTCTTTATAGGAAGCAGGGTGTGTGGATGTATAGTCAAGGTAACTGTGGAGTCAGTGGGTTTGTAATGGATATTGGTGGCCAGCCTGGACTAATAGATAGGCAAACACATGTATTCCATTTCTGTCACCTCCACGGGATGCCCATTTATATCCTCCCTCCTCATTATCCAAAGACACAAACACACCTTCCAGGTGAAGCTGCGGTTTAGCTGCACTTCACTCAATCTGTATTCACTGTTCACAACGTGGTCTCCACTACAGTGGGGAAACGAAGCATAGATTGGGTGACCGCTTTGCAGGACACCCATATTCTGTCCACAAAAAAGACCCTGAGCTTCCAATTGGTGTGTGCCCAGGCCAAAATCTCTTTCTTAGGCTTGCTGCAGTGGTCCAGCGAAGATTAGCGCAGGCTGGAAGAACAGGGCTTCTTTTTCCACTTGGGGACTCTGCAGCTTTCAGGGACTTTTAGGGCTTGAGTAGCTTTTCCCATTCTTCATTATCCCAGACTGACCTTTACCTTTTCCTTTATGCAACTGTTTTTTTTCTCTCTTTGGGTTCTAGCTCCACCTATCATTTCCTCCTCCCCCTTCCCTATCTTCTGATAAAAAGCTACCCTTTTCCTAGCTGCCATCTATTCTGAAGAAAAGTCACTGGACCCGAAACGTTAACTCTGATGTCTCTCCACTGACCTGCTGAGCTTTTCCAGCAATTTCGATTTTTGTTTCTGACTTCCTGCATTGGCAGTTCTTTCAGTTTCTTTGTTCTGTTTTCAATGACATTGTTACAAGCTTTGTCTGTACTTGTCTGAATATTAGCAACATCTGGTTGATTCATTCAACAGGATTGTCAGGAATACATTCACACAGGATCATCACTACAGTTTAATAAACTTAAAAAAGAAAATGCGGGATATTACACTTGTAAACTTACAATTGAACATTCTGGAGTACAATACAATACTACAAGGACGTTAACACTGACGGTGAAAGGTAATGTCTTTTACTAATTTCTTAATGGCAGGACCAGAGGAATCCTTGATAAATTACATGCCTGTGGCAAAAAAGCACCAATAACCTTCTTAGGCCTATTCAAATATTTTTCTAAGTTGCTTGTGGAATATCTATCTTCTGTTAATTGCCAAGTTAACAAGCATTTAGTTAATTGATGGTCATAAGAATATCTACCACTAGAGGACACAGTTTTAAAATAAAGAGTCTCACAGATGGAGATGAAGAGAATTGTTTCTTACAGAGGGTCATGAGTCATGAATTGTCTGCTTAGAGAGTAGTGGAGGCCTGGCTCATTGTACATTCTTAAGACTGAGTTGAATAGATTTTTGAATGACAAGGGGTCAAAGTAAAGTTGAAGCCACAATCAGATGAGTGATGAACTTATGAAAGGGTGAAACAGGCACAGGGGCTGATTGAGCTGGTCCTAATTCACATCTTCGCATATTTGTATATTCTTATACCTTTTCTGGATACCTTCAAGAAGATATTCTGCAGAATAATAAATGTTGACCTAGGTCTAAAGATCATATCCAGCCTTGACATTTAAACAAAAAGTTATTTCAACACAATCCTAAAACATGCGGAGTATTAGAAAATGAAGAGGTATACCTACCTGTTTTCATATCCTACATGTGACACTCAATGATGTGGTCAAATCTTGACTGCAGTCTGAAATGACCCAGTGAGCCATTCAGTTGTATCAAACCAGGGAATCTCCAGAGAAAGTAGAAGAAGAATAAAACCCAGAACTGGATTCCTTCCCAACAGCTCTGTGAGTATCTACGCCACATGGACAATAATGGGTCACCACTACCTTCTCAAGGGCAAATATGCATGGGCAATAATGCAGAAATTCCCATGTCCCATGAAAGATTGAATTTAAAAATGTAATGGGTAACAATCAAAGTACAATTCAAAATTTCAGAGTTTACATTTCGAGTCATAGAGATGCAAGCATGGAAACAGATCATTTTGGCCAACTCGTGCATCCGACCAGATGTCCTAACCTAATTTGGTCCCATTTGCCATTTGTTCCCACTTGGTCCATATCCCTCTAAACCATTCCTATTCATGTACCCATCAAGATGCCTTTTAAATATTATAATTGTACCAACCTGCACCACTTCCTCTGGCAGCTCATTCCATACACGCACCACCCTTTGTGTCAAAAAGTTGCCCCTTAGGTCCCTTTTAAATCTTCCACCTCTCACCCTAAATCTATGCCCTCTAATTCTGCACTTCCCCAACCAGGGAAAAGGCCTTGTCTATTTACCCTATCCATACCCAGAATGATTTTATAAACCTCGAAAAGGTCACCCCTCAGCCTCCGATGCTCCAAGGAAAACAGCCTCAACCTATTCATTCTCCCCCTATAGCACAAATCCTCCAACCCTAGCAACACCTTTGAAAATCACTTCTGAACTCTTTCAAGTTTCATCCTTCCCTATTCTAGAGGGATAAATGTTACAATTGAAATACACTTACTGTAGGGCATGCAACAAATAGATTTTATACATAGAATGATGAATACAAATGGAGCTTTATGTAGAACCTTTGAAAGAAAGGGTTACATTTATGTTGCACCTTCCATGACTTCAGGACTTTCTAAAGTATTTACAGTCAATGGTTTTTTGAAGTGTAGTCACTACTGCAATGTAAGATAGACCTTAAAAATGTTTGGAAGATATATACTTAAACTAGATATTATAGAATTTGCCAAGTTGGTGGAGGATGGCTTACTCAGAGAAACTTTGAAAATCTGGGTTTCTGTTGTGGTGCTCCAGCCTAATAAGATTTCACATCATGCACAGTGCCTTACAGTATACCCCTAGTGGTCGATTCTGGAAATGATTTATATTTTGACAGACCACATTTTAACAGGTTAACTCCTCTATAAATTGACTTTTTTGCCTCCAGATATCTACCTCAGCCTTCTTTCTCAAAACCTATCAATTTGATCAGGCTTTGAATTATTATGCGTCGTCCTTGTAGCACAGGTTACTTTCACCTTTGAAAAGTGCTTGGAAACTTTACATTACACTAAAGTTCCATATAAATGAAGTTTATTGTGTAGTTACATTAGGAGTGAACTTAAGAACTTACTTTCATTTACTTATTTAAAAATTTATTTTTAAGAACCTCCTGCCAAACCAAATTTAATTTACCCAGTTGAAGAACGTATCGAAGTGGTTTTAGGTGAGTACTGTTTCTACAATTTTTTTTCTAATGTGACTTGTTACTTTTATTGATTGTCAGAATGTTTAGAATGTATGTAAACAGGTGAGATGAATTGTAATGGACAAGAGCACATTACAAGGTCATGGAGTCATAGAGTCATACAGCTTGGAACTAGAACCTTTGGTCCAATCATATACTAACCATATTCCCAAACTAAAGTAGTCCTCCCTATCTGTTGGCCCATACCTCTTCAACATTTTTTATTCATGTACTTATATAAATGTCTCTTAAATGTTGTAACTGTACCCGCATCTACCACTTTCTTTGGATGTTCATTACACGAAAAGTTGAAGTTCTAAATTGGAGAAAGGCTCATTTTGACAGTATTAGGCAAGAACTTTCAAAAGCTGATTGGGGGCAGATGTTCGCAGGTAAAGGGATGGCTGGAAAATTGGAAGCCTTCAGGAATGAGATAATGAGAATCCAGAGAAAGTATATTCCTGTTAGGGTGAAAGGGAAGGCTGGTAGGTATAGGGAATGCTGGAACACTAAAGAAATTGAGGGTTTGGTTAAGAAAAGGAAGGAAGCATTTGTAGACAGGAAAGACCGAGTGAATTCTTAGAAGAGTATAAAGGCAGTAAGAGTATACTTAAGAGGGAAATCAGGAGGGTAAAAAGGGAACATGAGCTAGCTTTGGCAAATAGAATTAAGGAGAATCCAAAGGGGTTTTACAAATACATTAAGGACAAAAGGGTAACTAGGGAGAGAATAGGGCCCCTCAAAGATCAGCAAGGCGGCTTTTGTGTGGAATCGCAGAAAATGGGGGAGATACTAAACAAGTATTTTCCATCAGTATTTATTGTGGAAAAGGATTTGGAAGATATAGAATATAGGGAAATAGATGGAGGCACCTTGCAAAATGTCCTTTTACAAATGAGGAAGTGCTGGATGTCTTGAAATGGTTAAAGATGGATAAACCCCCAAGACATGATCAGGCGTACTCTAGAACTCTGTGGGAAGCTGGAGAAGTGATTGCTGGGCCTCTTGCTGAGGTATTTGTATCATGAATAGTCACAGGTGAGGTGCCGGAAGACTGGAGGTTGGTTAACGTGGTGCCACTGTTTAAGAAGGGTGGTAAGGACAAGCCAGGGAACTATAGACCAGTGAGTCTGACCTTGGTGGTGGGCAGGTTGTTGGAGGGAATCCTGAGGGACAGGATGTACATGTATTTGGAAAGGCAAGGGCTGATTAGGGATAGTCAACATGGCTTTGTGCATGGGAAATCATGTCTCACAAATTTGATTGAGTTTTCTGAAGAAGTAACAAAGATGATTGATGAGGGCAGAGCAGTAGATGCGATCTATATGGACTTCAGTATGGCGTTTGACAAGGTTCCCCATGGGAAACTGGTTAGCAAGGTTAGATCTCATGGAATACAGGGAGAACTAGCCATTTGGATACAGAACTGGCTCAAAGGTGGAAGACAGAGGGTGGTGGTGGAGGGTTGCTTTTCAGACTGGAGGCCTGTGACCACAACGATCGGTGCTGGGTCCACTACTTTTTGTCCTGTACATAAATGATTTGGATGTGAGCATAAGAGGTACAGTTAGTAAGTTTGCAGATGACACCAACATTGGAAGTGCAGTGGACAACGAAGTGGGTTACCTCAGATTACAACAGAATCTTGACCAGATGGGCCAATGGGCTGAGAAGTGTCAGGTGGAGTTTAATTCAGATAAATGCGAGGTGCTGCATTTTGGGAAAGCAAATCTTAGCAGGACTTATACACTTAATGGTAAGGTCCTAGGGAGTGTTGCTGAACAAAGAGACCTTGGAGTGCAGGTTCATAGCACCTTGAAAGTGGAGTCTCAGCTAGATAGGATAATGAAGAAGGCGTTTGGTATGTTTTCCTTTATTGGTCAGAGTATTGAGTACAGGAGTTGGGAGGTCATGTTGCGGCTGTACAGGACATTGGTTAGGCCACTTTTGGAATATTGTGTGCATTTCTAGTCTCCTTCTTATTAGAAAGATGTTGTGAAACTTGAAAGGGTTCAGAAAAGACTTACAAAGGATGTTACCAGGGTTGGAGGACTTGAGCTATAGGGAGAAGTTAAACAGGTTGGGGTTGTTTTCCCTGGAATATCGGAGGCTGAGGGGTGACCTTATAGCGGTTTACAAAATCATGAGGAGCATGGATAGGATAAATAGACAAAGTCTTTTCCCTGGCGTTGGGGAGTTCAGAACTAGAGGGCATAGGTTTAAAGTGAGAGGAGAAATATATATAAGAGACCTAAGGGGCAACTTTTTCACACAGAGGGTGGTACGTGTATGGAATGAGCTGCCAGAGGATGTGGTGGAGGCTGGTACAATTGCAACATTTAAGAGTCATTTGGATGGAATAGGAAGGGTTTGGAGGGATATGGGTCAGGTGCTGGCAGGTGGGACTAGATTGGGTTGGGATATCTAGTCGGCATGGACTGGTTGGATCGAAGGGTCTGTTTCCATGCTGTACATCTCTATGTCTCTATGACTCTATGATACACACAAACTGAGTCTTATTTAAATCTTTCTTCTCTCACCCTAAAGATATGTCCCCTAGTCTTGACATCCCTCCCACCCCCCAGGGAAACGACACCTGCTATTCACCTTATCTATAACCATTATTATTTTATAAGGTCTAAAAAAGGTCTATAAGCTCTATAAGGTCACCTCTCAACTTCCTATGCTCTAGTGAAAGTCTCAACCTTTCTAGCCTCTCCTTATGAATCAAACATTCTGTTCCTGGCAACATCCTAGTAAATCACTTCTGAACCTTCTCTAGTTTAGTAATAAGCTTCCTATGACAGGGTGACCAGAAATGAATATAGTACTCCAGAAGAGGCCTCACCAATGTCTTGTACAACCTCCACATAATGTCCCAACTCGTATATTCAATGGTCTGAGCATTGAAGGTGACACAGGGAGAACGTGCAAACTCCACACCGACAGATGCCTTCTCATATGTGATGCAAACTTCAGAGAATTATGTACCTGAACCCCTTGGTCTCTGTCCTACAACACTACCCAGGGCCCTACTTTTAATTGTATATGTCTTGCCTTTATTTGTTTTACCAAAGTGCACTACCTCGCATTTATTCAAATTTAATCCCATTTACTCTTTCCATCCCATTGACCCAATTGATCAAGATCTGTTTGTAATCTTAGAAAACCTTCTTCACTGTCCACTATACCACCAATCTTGATGTCATCCACAAATTTATTATCTATGCTTTCTATATTCTCATCTGAATAATTTATATAAGTGACAAACAAAAGTAGACCGAAGGTCTTGATTTCATCTTCAGTGCATAAGATTCTTAACTTTAAAATGGTAAAATGGTTTCTGAGCTAGACACAGATAAATCAAACTGGGCTTGATTCAGGCATTTTTAACAAATATTTCTTGTGCACTACAGAAGAATAATAATTTTCAGGCAGGAACAAACCATTGTTTCATGTCACCTTGTAATCCAGTTTCTCAAAAATGCATTATACAAAGATATTATATCCTAAAGCTAATCACCATGATTTGCTGATGTGAATCTGTCTGATCCCTTTTTCAACATCATCATAAGTTTCTTTATCCATCAACTGATAATGTGTACCACATATTCACCCTTTTATTGGTTTTATTTTCTGTACTTTTTTTCCTTCATTTGTCTCTCTTTCTTGAGTACAAGGCACAAAAGTATCTTGTTCCACAATCTCTAAAGCAATTAATGTCCAGCACTTTAACGACCCAGCGATTAAGGGGCGGCACGGTGGCACAGTGGTTAGCACTGCTGTCTCACAGCGCCAGAGACTCGCGTTCAATTCCCGCCTCGGGTGACTGTCGGTGCGGATTTTGCACGTTCTCCCTGTGTCTGCATTGGCATGCTCCAGTTTCCTCCCACAGTCCAAAGATGTGCCAGTTAGATGAATTGGCCATGCTAAATTGCCCGTACTGTTAGGCGAAGGGGTAAATGTAGGGGAATGGGTCTGGGTGGGTTGCTCTTCAGAGGGTAGGTGTGGACTTGTTGGGCCAAAGGGCCTGTCTCCACACTGGAAGTAATCTAATCTACTGTCCATATAACAGTGAGACTAATAGCATTCAATATTATCAGTGGAGGAAGAATTCACTTTGATGCCTATGCAAGTTGTATAATCTAGCGCTTCATTCGAATCCCACTTTGCAACACCTGGTCTTTAGCTTTGTAGGTCACAGAGGCTTCAGGCACAGATCTAGGTTCTTTTTAAATAAGCTGAGGGTTTCTGGCTCAAAGAGTGAACTAAGTAGTAAATTCTAGGCACGAACCACCCTCTGGGTGAAAATTCTTTCCCTCATATCCTGTCTTATCCCCTCTATCACTCACCTTAAGTGTGTCCCCTTGCAATTGCGTTCTCTGCTGGGGGGGAGGGGGAAGGTCTTTAATGTCTACTCTATTCAAACCCCTCAAAATTTTATACATATCATTAAATCCTCAGATTCCTGTGTTCGAAGGAAAACAACTCTTGTTTCTAAAATCTTTCCTAATAGCTGCAATTTTCAATCCCTGACAATATTCCTGTAAGTCTCTGTACTCTCTCCATAGCATTACATCTTTTCTATAATGTGGTGATCAAAAGTATATACAAAACTTTAGAGTGGCCTAAATAGTGTCTGATGTCATTCCAGCATTACATTTCTGCTTTTGTAGTCACAGCCTCAATCAATAAAGGAACATCTACTATATATCAACTTTACTACCTATTTACCTATTCTGCCTTCCCAGAGGGACCTGTGGACATGCACTCTGAGATCTCACACTTGTTTACCCCTCTCATTACCTTTAGTGTTTTGATTGCCCACCCAAACGCAGAACCTCAACTTCTCTCAATTCCATCTGTCACTTTTTTGCCCATTCTGCCAGACCATTGATATAATCTTGCATTTGACAGCCATTCTCTACACTATCAGTTATCCATCCAATTTTTGTGGTGTCTGCAAATTTACCAATTATGCTTTCTACATTTAAGTCTGAATCATTAATATATACCATGATTAGCAAGGTACATAATATTTAGTTCTGTGGAACACCTCTAGAGACTGCTTTCTGTTAGCAAAGACATCTGATGACCATAACCAGTTTCATGTCACTGAGCCAAAATTGGATCCAACTTGTCACAGTCCCCTGTATCCCAGAGGCTTTAACTTTTCTAATAGTCTGCCATGTAGGACCTTGCCCAATGCTTTACTAAAATCCGTGCAGACTATATCCACTACACTGCCCTTATTACTTCCTCAAAAAATTCAGTTAAGTTAGTAAGACAAAACATTCTCTTAACAAAGCAGAATGATGCTGAATATCCATAATTAATGTGTGTCTTTCCAAGTAGCAATTACTCGTATCTCTCAACACATTCTAGTAATTTGTCACTAAAGTCAGACTGACAAGTTTATAATTATTTGACCTATCCCTTGATGCTTTTAGATTAATAATACAACATTGACAGATCTTCAGTCCTGTAGTACCTCATGTGTATCCAGTGAAGTTTGAAATATCCTCATCCATTATTTCCTTCCTTAAACAACCTAGAATACAATTCATCTGGTCCTGATGACTTATCCACTTTCAAGGAAGTCTGTCCGTCCGTATTTGCTTTCTTATTATATTTAGTTTAGTTAATATTTCAGACTTCTCCCCTTTAACTACAATGTCTGCATCAGCTCCCTCCTTTGTGAAGATAGAGAGACGATATTCAGTAAATCCCCTGTACGCAGCTTCTACATTCATACACAAGCTGTCATGTACATCTCTGATAGGCTCAAACCTTTCCATAGTCGTCTTCTTGCACTTACAGCACTAATAAATGCTTTTGGATTTTCCTTATTTTTACTAGACAATTTTGTCATCTATGTGCAACTTCAGATGAGGAAAGAAATGTGATTACATGCAAAAATCTGAACATTACTATCTGAAATACATGATCACTGTGAAAATGTCTGTATCCACATTCAAATGCATTATGCAGCTTGATCTACTTTCAGAGTTGGTATGAACTAAACTTTGGATGCTCAGTCACTGAGCATAATCAATACTGAGATTAATAAATTCTGGGCACTAATTTTAGGAGTTAAGGGATATGGTAAAAGGCAATAAAATGGAATTGATTGTAGAAGATCAGCCAAGATCTTATTCAATAGCAGCACAGATTAAATTTGCCCCTAATGGCCTAATGGTATTATCACTGGCTTTTTAATCCAGGCACCTGGGTTTGAATACTGGATTAGTGGTGCTGGAAGAGCACAGCAGTTCAGGCAGCATCCAACGAGCAGTGAAATCAACGTTTCGGGCAAAAGCCCTTCATCAGGAATAAAGGCAGTGAGCCTGAAGCATGGAGAGATAAGCTAGAGGAGGGTGGGGGTGGGGAGAGAGTAGCATAGAGTACAATGGGTGAGTGGGGGAGGAGATGAAGATGATAGGTCAAGGAGGAGAGGGTGGAGTGGATAGGTGGAAAAGAAGATAGGCAGGTCGGACGAGTCAAGGAGACAGTAACTGAGCTGGAAGTTTGAAACTAGGATGAGGTGGGGGAAGGGGAAATGAGGAAACTGTTGAAGTCCACATTGATGCCCTGGGGTTGAAGTGTTCCGAGGCGGAAGATGAGGCGTTCTTCCTCCAGGCGTCTGCTGGTGAGGGAGCGGTGGTGAAGGAGGCCCAGGACCTCCATGTCCTCGGCAGAGTGGGAGGGGGAGTTGAAATGTTGGGCCACGGGGTGGTTTGGTTGATTGATGCGAGTGTCTCGGAGATGTTCCCTAAAGCGCTCTGCTAGGAGGCGCCCAGTCTCCCCAATGTAGAGGAGACCACATCGGGAGCAACGGATACAATAAATGATATTGGTGGATGTGCAGGTGAAACTTTCATGGATGTGGAAGGCTCCTTTAGGGCCTTGGATAGAGGTGAGGGAGGAGGTGTGGGCACAGGTTTTACAGTTCCTGCGGTGGCAGGGGAACTTTCGCATCAATCAACCAAACCGCCCCGTGGCCCAACATTTCAACTCCCCCTCCCACTCTGCCGAGGACATGGAGGTCCTGGGCCTCCTTCACCGCCGCTCCCTCACCAGCAGACGCCTGGAGGAAGAACGCCTCATCTTCCGCCTCGGAACACTTCAACCCCAGGGCATCAATGTGGACTTCAACAGTTTCCTCATTTCCCCTTCCCCCACCTCATCCTAGTTTCAAACTTCCAGCTCAGTTACTGTCTCCTTGACTTGTCCGACCTGCCTATCTTCTTTTCCACCTATCCACTCCACCCTCTCCTCCTTGACCTATCACCTTCATCTCCTCCCCCACTCACCCATTGTACTCTATGCTACTCTCTCCCCACCCCCACCCTCCTCTAGCTTATCTCTCCATGCTTCAGTCTCACTGCCTTTATTCCTGATGAAGGGCTTTTGCCCGAAACATTGATTTCTCTGCTCGTTGGATGCTGCCTGAACTGCTGTGCTCTTCCAGCACCACTAATCCAGTATTTGATTTTCAGCATCTGCAGTCATTGTTTTTACCTGGGTTTGAATCCTGCCCTGGCAGATAGTGGAATTTGAATTGAATGATAATCTGGAATTAAGAGTCAGATGTTGATGAAACCATTGCTTATTGTCAAGGGAAAAACCCATCTGGTTCTCTAATGCCCTACAGGAAGGTAAATCTGCTGTCCTTGTCTGGTCGACGTGCTACTGCAGACCCATAATAATTGGATGACTTTCAATTGCCCTCTGGGCAATTAACAATGTACAATAAATGTGGGTACAGACAGCAGTTTCCACATCTGATGAATGAAATAGTAAGGGCTCCAACAACAATATTCACTGCGTCACTATTCACAAGAGCACTTTATTTTCAGAATTATTTTATAGTAATTATTAAGGCCTGAATGAAATGTAAAAACCTGCACTCCAAGTGCAAAATAAAATCTATTGTGGTTTCTTCAAATAGCTAATTCAAATCAGGATTTTTTAAGATTTATTCAAATGCTACTAATATCCATTGATATCTGATTACTTAAATGTTTAGGTGAAAATAGAACAATTAATTGCACAGCTTTTGCTAACAGCACAAGGAATCCATTGTTACGGCTAAATTGGTATTTTGACAACTCCCCTGTGGCTAGCTGTAATCGAGCAAAGTCTGTGTGTAAGGATTCGAGGAGGTAGGTGTTTAATGATTATTGGATTTATTACTTACTCTTGTGAAAGGATTCTGATACTCCAAAACACTTGGCTGATGAAGTATTTTGCAATGATTCTGAGATACAGTGTGGTGTATATTTTCTGTACACTATTTATGAGATTAATTTGCAATGAATCACTTTGAAATCAATAGAAAGTAGCTAAGGCACCAATAAAAGTGTCAAACTGAAGGTGTTGCAGGGATCAGTGTTGGAGTTTGCAATTCAATGTGTGACTTAGATGCAGAGACTGAGAGTCTAAACTATCCAAGTTTGCTGATGAATCAAAGCAAAATGGGAATGTAAGCTGCGAGGAGAACATAAGGAGATATAAACATGTTGAATGAAAGAGAAACAAGTTCGCAGATGTGGGCAAACATGAGGTTATTCAGTTTGATAATAAAAATAGAACAACAGAATATTATTTAAAAGGTTGAAACTTTGAAATGTTGACTTTTGGAGGAACATAGGTAAAGTTGTACACGAAAACACAAACACCAGTTAATCAGGAGGAGTTAGGTTTTGCTGCAGTGTGAAGTTTGGGCAAGTCATCATCTAATAACTGGATCTCCCTGTGATAGGGTGTTCAATCTCTGCAAACATGGTGAAAGCTGTAAGAAAGTTAAAAATGGTCACATCACTAAGGAAGGGAAGTTGATACAACAAGTAGTGGTGCAAAGCAAAAAGCAGACATCATTAAGAAGATTTTTCAGTTTGTCAGTCATTCTGAAGTGCAAGATGACTATCTTAGTTTAGATGGACAAACAGGCATTCTCTCCCACAAGGGTAAGGATGAGAACGGCTGCCAATTCTAACATTGAAGAACCTCTGCAAATGTAGTTCAAAATAGTTCCAGCAGAGAACGGTTCCGTCTGCAGTTTAATCCTGCAGAAAGGATGGGTCGCTCTACCAAAAATGATGAGCCACAAAGAGTTCATATGGTAAGCGATGGAGGTGCAGCAGTTACTGTAGCGGCACGGTGGCACAGTGGTTAGCACTGCTGCCTCACAGCGCCAGAGACCCGGGTTCACTTCCCGCCTCAGGCGACTGACTGTGTGGAGTTTGCACGTTCTCCCTGTGTCTGCGTGGGTTTCCTCCGGGTGCTCCGGTTTCCTCCCACAGTCCAAAGATGTGCAGGTCAGGTGAATTGGCCATGCTAAATTGCCCCTAGTGTTAGGTAAGGAGTAGATGTAGATGTAGGGGTATGGGTGGGTTACGCTTCGGCGGGGTGGTGTGGACTTGTTGGGCCGAAGGGCCTGTTTCCACACTGTAAGTAATCTAAGTAATCTAAAAAAAAAACAGATGGTTGACTGTAAAATGGTCTCGCCCATGTCCAGAATGACTTTGCACCCAGAGATATTTTCACTGCAGATTAAACCAGACTGTTTTACCAAATTCTGCCAGATCACTCTTTAATGTTTAATGATGCAACATGTCATTGTGGAAAGCGAGGCAAGCAATGTTGTCTGTGCCAACATGGGTGACATTGAAAAGTTGCCACTCCTTTTGATAGGAAAGTGCAAAAGCCCTTACAAGGGTTGAGATGCTTCCGGTGCAATATGTGATTCACAAACCCACCTGGATGAATGACCTCCAGCATTTTTGAGGTGTGTATCGGGAAAGTGGGCAATGGGGAGAAACAATAATCATCACTACAGACAACTATCCCACAAGCCCTGACATTTCTGCCTGAAGAGCTGACATTCTTGCCTTTCAATACCATGGCGAAGCTCTAGCCAATGGATTGGAGGTGGGTGGTTAGGAATCCACTACTGATTGCAGCTGGTCTCTTACATTATTGGGGCCCTCGAGAAAAAGCAGGAGTTCAATCCAATTGTTCTACAGGCAATCTTTATGAGGAGGAAGGTGTGATGTATGTTGAGGAAGCCACAATTGCCAACTGTTTCCAACATACTGAGTTCAAATGGGCTCTGATAATGCCACAAGAGACCAACCAAGCTGCTGATAATTTGTTTGTCTGTGCGAGGCCAGCAGAGACAGCCGTGGAAATGTTCACTGAGATGGCTGACATCTTATGCTGCCCAATGGAAGTGATGGATGAGTTAAGCAAAGATGCAGTAGGTTGTGCAACAGGGGAGCTTGAGGAGGTCAAGCATCCTAAAATGCCCCAGGAATTACTGCCTGCTCACCAGCCTGTTTCCTGAGCTGATGATTCAGAGATTTCACACTGCACTGTAAAAATACAGAAGGTATGTTTAAGTGCATTGATAGAATGGTGGACTGTATCGCACTCATATGGAAACACTCCACCAAGCAGAAAAGGCTGGTTTCTGGATCTATCGTCCAACCTTTTTCATTGTGTAAAGTTAGGCCATTGTAATGTAAGAACACATTGTAAGTAATGATATATTTCACATATTTAATGATTTACAATGTTTTATTAAGGTTTATTTGTAATAGAGCATGTTTGGAGGCAAATAAAGGCTTTCATAACTATCTGAAACTTTGCTTAATGTGAATCATGAGCAGAAGCCTTGCAATTCAACTCATTGTGATTTCATTGTAGGTTTAACAATGAATCGTTATTTTCCTAAATGAAAGTATTAAAATTTCCATTATGATACATTTGCAAGAAGGAAGCTCATTGAAGGAATGAAAGTTTGAGTTAAGGGGATAGCTTATAACTTTGGTAGCCTGAGGATTAGGAATGGAAGCTGTGTGAACAGTTAATGGAAATGGGATTGAAGGTGCAGTTAGGTCTTGGAGATGGAATGAGCTTGATTTGTGTAGAGAAGGACAGTGGCAGTATTAGACCTGGGTTCAGTACAGGTGGAGAAGGCGAGATTCAGGATGCTGGCCAATGAAGAGCAGCAGTGTCAACTAGATGGATGATGTATAGTTGGGAGATTAAGTAATTTTATGAACTTTTCATTTATTTTAGAAGTGATAGTGAGGACAGGAAATATGGTTCAAAGGAGACAAATGAACATAGAGTAAAAAAGGAACTTTGGTTCATCTACACTTCTCCAAAGCACCCCAGCATATCGTGTCGTTTTGATAAAGACAAGTGTGTTCTGGTAAAGCTGGATCAGATCAAAATAGCTCTACCCATGCATGGAAGTTGATGCCCCTTGGACTTAAGGAGGTGAAGATCAGAGCTGAAATAGGAGAACTGGAATAGGAGATAGTGAAGGAAATGGGCACTTATATTCAAGATGAAGGAATAGTTAAGCTTCAAATGTATAATGACCAATGGAGGATTGTAAGGAGGGTGACACCTCAAAAGCGTAATACTTCTGATTTAGCTTTGCAAAACGAATGAAATAGGATCTGCATATGTAAGAAGGTTGCAGGCTAGAAATGGGCCCAGGACTCAGCAGTCTATGGAATGCTTCCCACTTGTAAGGCACAAGTCTGAAATTGGGCCTCAGCCACTTCTAACTTTTTGCATGAAAGCCACTGGTATGTTCATTGACTACTTGACTATTTGAAAGGCCATGTGCCACATCAGAAATTGACTGCATTTAGGTCCCAGTAAAGCTTTAAGTGAACAGTGGTTGTCGGGGAGGAGGAGGAGGATTAGTTTGGTGGTCTTAGCAACCGTAGAGTTGGGCTAGTATGTCTGCTGTTTTCTGCTTCACATGAAAAATCTTAAAATTTTAAATTAACAAATATTTAAAATGGTGGCTATGGGCCTTCTTAGGGCAAATCTGACACTTATCACCCTCATTTATCAAAGGGATCCTTCAACTGCTGCTGGACACCAGATTAACATTTAGTGCACAACCATTGGCATTTCATCTTCCTTTGCTAAGATGTGCTGAGCTTTTCCAGCATTTCCTATTTGTTTGTTCCTTGATCCTTGCCCACCATACTATGCCCATTTGACTTTCCCTCCCTCTTTGAAGTGGTTTTAACTGGTGTTCTGACTGACATTCTCTCTAAGTGTGACTGTGACAATTCTGCATTTTTTTCTTCCTTGTCCTCCTTGATCTGGAGTCTTTAAAGTATGTAATCACTTCAACTTCCTACAGAATCTTGACACCTTTCCAATCCCATTATAGCTTTGCTTTTCGGTACTGACATGGTCCCTCCAGAACACCGCAAAGATCCATCTTTGGACCCTTCTTCCTCTTGCTTTGAGTTACCCCTTTACTTACTTTTTTGAATTACTGAATTATTGCTTTGACCTTTTTAGTCATTCCTTTAAAATTCATCCTGAAATGTTTTTCTATGTGTAAATAAATAAATGCAAGACTTGATTTAATTTTTATGTAATTATAATTGCTGTACAAAGGGACTTGTAGATTGTGATTGTTTTATCAAAGTAAAATTCATTGTATATTTCAGAGATATAATTAAAAGCAGCGGAAAGTATACTATACGTCCATTGGTATTTACTCAAATTAAAGAGGAGCATCTGAATCAAAACTTTAACTGTGTTTTAACAACTTATGACCAGAGGGTTTCTGGATACATTATTCTGCAAGAGAAAGGTACCGTCCTTTATTTGTGGCTAACATGGGGAGGAAATAGATGGGAAATGGCTGGCATTCTCTGGAAAATTGAGTGCCTCAATACTACTGATCCTCCTGGCCCTGCAAACAATTAAATTACTGAAAGAGCACTTCAGATTCTGGTCCCTTTCATGCTGACCTCCATCAATGTTACTACTCCAGCCAAAATTAAAACTGCAGGTAGGACATGAATGGTGAAAACAGTCCCTAATTGGTATACAATATGTGAGTTAGAACTCCACTGGATTTGAATTACCGCCTGAAAATTTTTGATAATTATGTAAAATAAGAACTGCAGATTCAAAGGTCAGGCCAAATTTCTAAAATATAATAACAAAAACAAAGTCTCACACAATCGGTCAATAAAAACTAATGGACTTAACCACAACCTGTGAAATGTTTCTTTAAACATTACAATAAAACAATGCTTCGTAATATCTGAATCCACTTGTTGAATATTATAGTGCACATGTGACAGGGCTGGGAAACAAAACAGTACCTTGGAATTTTTTGCTTAAATAATCTTTTTAAAATGTCAGATAAGAAAATGGTGTGAAAGATAATCTTGAGTTGAATGGGTTTAGATTAGATTACTTACAGTGTGGAACCAGGCCCTTCGGCCCAACAAGTACGCACCAACCCTCCGAAGAGCAAACCACCCAGACCCATTCCCCTACGTTCACCCCTTCACCTAACACTATGGGCAGTTTAGCATGGCCAATTCACCTAACTTGTACATCTTTGGACTGTGATAGGAAACCAGAGCACCCAGAGGAAACCCACACAGACATGGGCAGAACATGCAAACTCCACACAGACAATTGCCCAAGGCTGGAATTGAACCCTGGTCCCTGGCACTATGAGGCAGCAGTGCTAACCACTGTGCCACCCGTACCTTTATGTTACCTTTTTCTGATGTCATTGAGGATGTATTTGTTATGTAAAAAATATTGGTGACAGCAGCATAAATTATTCACAATTTTTTTTCTCCTGTAGGCAAGAACAATGTTCATGGAGTTGTTAAATTATTAACTTCCATTATTGTTGTGCTTGTCTTTGTGGCAATTGTATGTGTATACTTCCATGTACAAATTGTCCTTTGCTTCAGAGATCTCACTAGTAGAGATGATACTCTCGAAGGTAAGAATATTAAACAGTTAATTGTTTTGTTAAAAAGCACTCGCAATTCTTGTACTTTAAAGCAGTAATTCTGTGTGTCGCAGCGGTTGTGTGAAAGTCATTCATAGACATTTTGGGAAGACCTGAGAATGTGATCATTGTTATACAAATGCAAGTTTATTTTATCTTCTTGCCAATGGGCATACTATCACCGACAGGTTGCCCTCCAAACTCATACAATCATCATCTAGATAACACCATCAAGTCAACATTTTGCATTATTCAATCATACACTACACTGAGTACCACAAGAACTATAATAACACAGCAAAACAAACACTAGCTTATTCTAAGAACAAAGAGGGACAGCAATAAATGTTCCCTGGCTTGCATTTCTTATATCCAGACACAAATATGAAAAATCATGGTTGTTTTATTTGCCACTGTACTTGTAAATTGGTCCATATTGTTAAATTGGCATTCTGTCCAGTCATAGGTCCTACCTCAACTCATATGGAACAAACTTATGAGTAATTTTCCAGATATGAGTAAGTGGGGTGGTTTCCCAATACTTTCCTCTCGGTGTTTGTCTTTGAAGTACATTCTCCTCGGTGGGATACAATCAAGGCTAACACTATGTGAAATGCCTCAGCAGTACATCAAAAGCATCAATGCATTGGCCTCTCCTTAGAGTATGCCTAGGGTTAACCCTTCTGAGTGAACCAGTGACCACTCTATTTGTTGTATATTAATATTTATATAGCAACCATGGACTGGATTTTACAGTTTCCAAGATGGTGGATCTGAAGACATGGTGCTTGTTAAATCAAGGGGGCCTCTTCATTGCCTGCCCATACCCCTGCCCCATTACTATTATACCAGCAGTGGAGAGGAGCTGGTTGGCCTCCCACCAATAGGTCAATTAAAGCTATAATCGGAATTAATTCCCCCTTCCCAGCCTCATCTCACCACTGCTGGGATTTAACCAGTGTGGGAAAAGGGTCAGGCCAAAGAATCAACGTGGTGGGGTTCCCTGCATGATCTGGTGGTGGACTGTCCTTTAAGGGGATTCCTGAACCCATCAGAGGTTCATCCTTAAAGTACTGTAACATGTTTCTCTAACCATCCCTTCTTGTCCCTCAATTCCCAGCTTCTCACTCCTCACTAGTCCTACTCTGTCGACCTGACACACAGCAAACCTTCCTACAATGACCTCGATCCTGATTCAATATCACCTTGATTCCAAAAAACAGATTGACTGATAGATCTCTTTAAGCGACTCCCTGTCCTGAGGGCTGGTAGTGTCAGTCCAGTCTAATAGCAGCCCATTTGTGCATTAAGAGGCTCCAGGACAGCTAGTGTTTCCCACCATTTCAGCTGTAGGTGTGGAAAATCCTACACCTCATATAATTCTAGGTTCCACTTGCTGCCTTGAACCTTCACTGTATGATTCAGAAGCAGAAATGAAGCTAAACTGAACTCTCATCTGCAATAACAACTCTGATAGAAGTCCTAAAATAATCTGAGGAGACCTTGTAGTGTAATACCCTGCTAGATTAAATTCATTGTCAAAGTCTTGCTGATCTAACAAACTGAGGCATGAACAGTGCAGATGGAAAACATTTCCCTTTTTTAACTACATTTAAAACCATAAATTGTGCATAAGTAGTACTACTCAGGCATAGGACTCTCTTTGTTTTTGCAAAATTACGTGAGTTTTCAGAGCGTATAGTGGGGCTTCCATAAGATATATAGAAACTGGAATTTCCAGTTTTATTGTGACTACGCATTAATTGGAAATCTTTTATTGTTGGGGATGTGAACATCACTGGAAAGGCCAGCATTTATTGCTCATCCTAATTGCTCGTGGTCTTAATGCAAAAAAAGCTTTAATTACACTGATTGCTGCTAATGTTTTGGATTTAATTTTCAGATGATAAGGAATATGATGCATATGTGTTACTTCTTAAGAGTAAAGAGACTCTCGTTGATGCTAAGGAAGAGCAACAATTTGCATTTGAACTATTACCTGCAATTCTAGAAAAACAATTTGGATACCGACTGTGTATATTTGAACGTAATGTTCCTCCAGGAGGAAGTAAGATTTCTCGGTTTATTTTTTACTTTATTCTGCTAAATCTAGTATGGAAAAGTGCCCTGCTTTATTACAAGTATGTTCAGTTAATTTGGAGGTGAAAGAAACACTTGCAAAATAAGGAAACGTAGACTTTTCATTATCAACAAAATTACTGAGCTATAAATCTATTTATATTTAGATTTATGTCTCCAGTACTTAAAAGCTGAAGTCAAAGAGGGTCCACTTGTCTCTGGTAGGGAGACCCTCAGCAAGTCTAGGCAATCCAGGCACAAATGTTCCAGGTTCATCCAATCAAACCTCCAAGACCAATGGAGTCCATTACTGAGCAGGCTCCCTCTGTTTCAACTGCAGAACCTTAGACAAAACCGAGACTTAGTAGAAGAGAAAGGAAAAGTAATCCCTATGAGGCCACTGTGGAGGCATGGGTGACAGTGCACTGTACACAAGGTGTCATAGTTGCATAAATATTATTGGTTTTGCAAGGCGTCTGTTTGTTTGAACCTCTCAGTAGCTCCGAATGTAACTGATGCATTTAGACATGCAGCATGCAACCATGGATCAATGTCTGTCTTGAGAGCCTGCTACAGCATTCGGAAATGAGATGAAGAAGTCAGTTTTGCTGGCACAATTGCTCCCCCATGGTGAAACATTTCTGTTTTTTACCCTGGCCATTGTGTGCAGAAGTGATACTGTGAATGGAATGGTCCGCAATGGGTGGGTCAGTAAGGTGTACAGCGCACAGGGAGACAATGAATCATGATTGCCAGAGATTAGGTCTGTGTCCTGTACAGTGCATGGTCTGTGAGTAATGTTCTTATCCTCACATTGATGATCCTTGCAGCCCTCTTTCTCATACTCGGGTCACTTACCCTGCCCACTCTGGGTATGATTGCAGTCATTTTCTTCCACGTTGTATCATTTTAATTCCCAGTATGAAGAAAGGCAAAAGCAGATGCTTTCAGGACAGTTGCTTCCAGCCTCCTCCACCTCCAACCACATTAACCCTATCTCTTCATCTGGCAATTATATAGCTATCAGACTGACTGAGCCACTCCTTGGACTGCAGAGGCAGGAACCCCCTGAAGGAGAAGACCCAAACCAGACATCTGACTATGGCTCATCTCCTGGACCAGTATCAGAGGCTGCCCTTTACTTACTGTGCCAGGGCCCACCTACTGATGCGTGGCTCTGTGGACTTCAGTGGGAACCCTAGGACTTTGACAGCTGATTGCTGCTTGCAAGATCTAAACCCCAGGACTGAGACCTTTAATGAGCAAGGCAAGATGTCTGAATGTATGACTGTGTGAAGAGCAAGGTAAAGCAGGGATGATGTGAGCGTCCAGATAGGTGCTAAGGGAGTGAGCATTAAGAGTGCAAGCTAGCACTACTGACATACCACTGGCTGGAATCCCTGTGTGCAAGGTATCCGTGCAGCTACCTTTCAACACTGGTTGCAGGCGTGCCCCACATTGAAGGTCTGTACTCCCTAAGTGTGCAGCACATGGTTTAGAGAGATGCCATGAGGATCCTGAGAGGTTGGCAAATATCAGGTGCCACTGTTTGTGGTTGTGAGGTATATGTGGCTGGGGCCCAGAGATGTTCTAGTGTGGTGAGCATCATGAAAACATTTCTGGATCAAGAATCCTCAGACTCTAGTTTGTCTGTGGTGTGTGATGCCAGAAGTCACGTGACACCCAAGTTATAGGTTTATTTGAAATCATAAGCTTTCAGAGTGCTACTCCTTCATCACTTCACCTAATGGAATATAACCTCGTGTCACGTGACTTCTGACTTTGTCCACCCCAGTTCAACACCGGCACCTCCACATCGTGGTGAGCAATAGTGTAGGAAGCTGCAAATTCATAAGGTGAGATCTTCATTAACAAACAATATGACTTCAATAGGCAACTCAGTGCTGTCTACTGAGAATCTCGCTTCAATGCCTGGAACTTAGTTGAAAGATGCAGCAATTAGCTCCTCACATCGAGGTCGGCCCAGTCAGACTTCTCATGTGATTTTGTCAAAGCCCATGTCATTCAGGCCCCTACAACATTCTGCCCAATGTCTTAGTAACCACCAAACTGGCTCCTGTTGCCAACCACCATCTGCACTGAATGGAATGAATCTGCAATGAAAATCAGACTTGTTACTGAAGAAAGAATGGAAGATATTTTAAATCATTTTGTTTTTAACTCATTTGGGGGGTGTGCGTTTCATTGACTGGACCATCATTTATTACCCTCCCCAACCACCAGATAATAAGATGGTCATAGACCATAAGATGTCGGTGCAGAATTAGGCCATTCAGCCAATTGAGTATGCTCCATCATGGCTGATCTGATAATCCTCAACTGAATGCTCCTGTTTCTTCCTCAAAATTCTTGATTTCGTTATTGCTTAAAAATCTGTATCTCAGCCTTGAATATCCTACCTTCTGCAGCCCTCAATGTTATATATTCCACAAATGCTACCTTGTAAGAGAAGAAATTACTTCTCATTTCTGTCTTAAACGTATAGTCCCTTACTCTGAGATTATTTCCTCTGGTCCTAGACTCTCCCACAAGGGGAAATAACCTTTTGCATCTACCCTGTCAAGTTTCCATCAGGTCACATTTCATTCTTCTAAACTCCAATGAGTACAATCTCAAATTAATCAACTTTTTCTCAGAAGAAAGTCCCTCCATACACATGATGAACCTTTGTGAACCACCTCTGGACTGCCTCCAATGCCATTATATCTTTCCTCAGATAAGGAGACTAAAACTGCTCTTGGTATTCCAGCTGTGGCCTGACTAATGCCTTGCATAGTTTTAGCAAGATGTCACTCGTTTTATACTCTATTCTCTTTGAAATAAAGGCCAACATTTTATTTTTCTTTCCTATTACCCACTGAACTTAGATGGAAGGTTTTTGTGGTTTGTGTTAAACCATTGCAGTCCATTTAGTGCAGGAGCACCCACAATGTTGTGAGGAAGGGCGTTTCAGGATTTTGTAACAGCGACACAGGCAGAGCCTCAATATATTTCAATTCAGGATGGACAGTGACTCAGAGAGGATCTTGTAGTTGGTGGTGTTCCCACGTATCCGCTGCCTTCGTCCTTCTAGATGGCAGCAGTTATAGTTTCGAAATGTGATACCCGAGGAGCTTTGGTGAATTTCTACAGTGCATCTTATGGATAGTACACATACCACTGCTACTGAGCTTCACTGATGGAGGGTATGGGTGATTGAGGATGAGATGTGAAACAAATGGGCTGCTTTTGCCTAGATTGTATCAACCTTCTTGTGTGGGTCATTGGAGCCGAACACATCCCTTGTTTCTCTTAAATGGTTGTCAGGCTTTGAGGAGTCAAGAGATGAGTTATCATTTGAAGGTTTCTTAGACTTGACTTGCTGTTGTCACCTCATTATTTATATGTCAAGTCCAGTTCAATTTCTGGTCAGTGGAATCCCCAAGGATGTTCATAGTGGGGGATTCATTGAATATCAAGAGATGATGGTTAGATTTTCTCTTGTTGGAGATGGTCTTTATCTGGCACTTGTATGGGTGAAGGTTAATTGTCTCTTGTCGCGCAAAGTTTTTTTTATATAGAATTGCTGCAACGCGTGAAAATTACTGATGCGCATATCAGTCAGCATTAGCATCACAGCTTGAAATAGTCCTAAAAAGTCAAGAAAACATTTTCTCAAAATTATAGTTTTACACAATAACAAATAAGTGATTTAACATTACTCTTTGATTGACGTAAATACTGGAGGTTATGTCATTTTTGTCAATTTTAGCCTCAGTGGTCTCAAGCAATAAACATTCAATCAGGCAAAATAAGGTTTAGATTACTTATAGTGTGGAAACAGGCCCTTCAGCCCAACCTCATTCCCCTACACCGAACACTACGGGCAATTTAGAATGGCCAATTCACCAAATCTGCACATTTTTGGATTGTTGGAGGTAACCGGAGCAAAGCCATGTAGACATGGGGAGAATGTGCAAATTCCACACAGAGAGTCACCTGAGGCAGGAATTGAACCCAGGTCTCTAGCACTGTGAGGCAGTAGTGCTAACCACTGTGCCACCGTGTCACCCATAATTAAGTAGGTTAAATCAGTTATCATCACCATTTAACCTCAAACTAGAAGCTGGGCTATTTGTTGCAGTTATAAAACAATTCCATTTTCCTGCCTTCTCCCCAAATCCCTTGGTACCCATAAAGATAAAAACATCTGTCAATATAAGAACCTTACAACACAAGTACAGGGCCTTTGGCCCTCCAGGCCTGTACCAATCCAGATCCGCTAGCTAAACCTACCACCTATTTTCTAAGGATCTGTATCCCTTTGCTCCCTGCCCATTCATGTATCTGTCTAGATACATCTTAAATGATGCTATCAATCCCACCCCTACCTCCTCCATTGGCAACAAGTTCCAGGTGTCTACCACCCTCTGCGTGCAGAACTTTCCACATATTTCTCCCCTAAACTTTTTCCCTCTCACTTTGAACTTGTGATCCCTAGTAATTGAGTCCTCCGCTCTGGGAGAAAGCTTCTTGCTATCCACCCTGTCTATACTTCTCATGATTTTGTAGGCCTCAATCAGCACCCCAACTCCTTCTTTCCAATGAAAATAATTCTAATCTACTCAACCTCTCCTCATAGCTAGCACCTTCCATATCAGGCAACATCCTGGTGAACCACCTCTGCACCCTCTCTAAAGCATCCATATCCTTTTGTTAATATGGTGACCAGAACTGTACGCAGTATTCCAAATGTGGCAGAACTAAAGTCTTATACAACTGTAACATGACCTGCCAGCTCTTGAAGAAAGTGAGGACTGCAGATGCTGGAGATCAGAGTCAAGATTGTGGTGCTGGAAAAGTACAGCAGGTTAGGCAGCATCTGAGGAGCTGGAGAATTGATATTTTGGACATAAGTCCTTCATCAGGAATTCCTTCATCAGGAATCGGGCATAAGACCTTAATCTGCCTTGGAACCCTGCAACCACATGGGATCAATGTGGATTTCAGCAGTTTCCCCTCCCCCCACATTATCAGAGTCCCAAGCTTCCCACTCGGCACCACCATGCCAACTCTTGTACTAAATGCCCTGTCCAATGAAGGAAAGCATCCCATATGCCTTCTTGACCACTCTACTGACCTGCGTTGCCACCATTAGGGAACAATGGACCGAAACACCCAGATATCTCTGTACATCAATTTTACCCAGGACTTTTCCATTTACTTTATAGTTTGCTCTTGAATTGCTTCTTCCAAAATGCATCACCTCGCATTTGTCAGAATTGAACTCCATCTGCCACATCTCTGCCCAACTCTCCAATCTATCTATATTCTGTAGTATTCTCTGACAGTCCCCTTCACTATCTGCTACTCCACCAATCTTGGTGTCATCTTCAAACTTGATAATGAGGCAACCTACACCTTCCTCCAAATCATTTATGTATATCACAAACAACAATGGTACCAGCACAGATCCCTGTGGGACACCATTCGTCAGAGGTCTCCATTTTAAGAAGCTCCCTTCCACTACTATTCTGTCTCCTGTTGCCCAGCCAGTTCTCTAACCATCTAGCTAGAACACCCTGGACCCCTGTGACTTCACCTTCTTCATCAGCCTACCATGGAGAACCTTATCAAATTCATTACTGAAGTCCATGTATATAAAACCTACAGCCCTTTCCTCAACAATCAACTTTGTCACCTCTTCAAAGAATTCTATTAGGTTTGTAAGACATGACTTTCCCTGCACAAAGCCATGCTGCCTATCACTGATAAGTCTATTTTCTTCTAAATGGGTATAGTACCTTCTCCAGTAGCTTCCGACCACTGACATGGGAGGGAAGAAAATACCAGAAGAAAATAGATGCGAGCAAAAGATGGATACATGATTAGTGATCTTCTGCACTCGGCAAGTTACAATGCCATTGTCTTCTCTATGCTTCCTCACACTTGCTTTACCTCTGCAGCAGCACAGCATCACCAACGAGACTAATGGTGTACAGCGCTCACAGTTGCAAGCTACATTTCCGCCTGATGGCACCTACCTGCCTCAACCTCCTAAACTGCCCTTGCTGCCTCTGCAATTCCCACTCACTCACTCAGACATCTCCCCACCTCTGCTGCTTTAGCACAACCACCAACAATTCTTCCACACACTTTCATCTCCCTCAAACCTTTTGTCGCACGGAAGTCATGGAAACAGGAGGCAGTGTTGTAACAGACATTTGAAAAGCTGTTGGAAGAGTCCACAGTTGAAAGAGTCCACCAATACCTTGCTGGGTCTGGCTCTCCCTGTGGAAAGGTTGGCATCTGCAGAGCACTCAGTGGCTGCCAGAAATACATGCAGACCTGCACTCCAAAGCTATTTGCCGGCAGCGGGGGAGAGTGGGATGAAGGACCTTGACCTCACTTCAGGTGCCTCTGCAAGTGCCCAAGGAGACAGACTGGTGGCAGCAGGCACCCAGATGGAGGAGAGACCATACAGAGACCACCCATTCATTTCCTCCCAAGACACATCAGAGATGCCTAGCTCCTCCAGCTTCAACCTGTCTGCAATCCCCAACTCTATAGAAGGGGAGGGGTGCAATCGGGGAGGGGTGAGCATGCACATAGGATGGGCACTAAGCAGGTGATAGAGTCATAGAGATGTACAGCATAGAAACAGACCCTTCGGTCCAACCTGTCAATGCCGACCAGATATCCCAACCCAATCTAGTCCCACGTGCCAGCACCCGGCTCATATCCCTCCAAATCCTTCCTATTCATATATCCATCCAAATGCCTCTTAAATGTTGCAACTGTACCAGCGTCCACCACATCCTCTGGCAGCTCATTCCATACACATATCACCTTCTGTGTGAAAATGTTGCCCCCTAGGTCTCTTTTATATCTTTCCCCTCTCACCCTAAACCTATGCCCTCTAGTTCTGGACTCCCTGACCCAAGGGAAAAGACTTTGTCTATTTATCATATCCATGCCCCTCATAATTTTGTATAGCTCTATAAGGTCACCCCTCAGCCTCCGACACTCCAGGGAAAACAGCCCCAGCCTGTTCAGAATCTCCCTTTGGCTCAAATCCTCCAACCCTGGCAATATCCTTGTAAATCTTTTCTGAACCCTTTCAGGCTTCACAACATCCTTCCGATAGGAACGAGGGCTCTTGAGGCACAAATGGCCAGGGAGTGTCTGCCCAAATCACCTAGGCCAACAGGTTCCACCACAGAGTATATTCCCTCCACCACAGACCTCAGGGCTGCATCTCAATGTAGTGGAAAAGGAGAAGAAAAATGCTGTGAGGGCACATAGGTGGCATGGGTGACAGATCTTTGCAAATGCTTTGTAGTGATTGTTACAACTGTGTGACTAGCTATGTTATTTCAGAGGTCAGCTAAGAGCTGTGGGTCTGGAATCACATGTAGGCTAGACCAGGTAAGGACAGCAGATTTCCTTCCTTAAAGAAAATGAGTGAATCACATCAGTTTTTCCAATAATCAACAATGATTTCATGGTAATCATTAGACTCTTAATTCCAGATTTTTAATGAATTCAAATTCCACCATGTGGCATGGTAGGATTTGAACCCTGGTCACCTGAACATAAATCAGGAATAAGAGTCAAATCATAAAATCACTAGGCCATCGCCTCCTCTTCAAGCAAAGTGGTTTGCTTGATCAGGCCCGCATCCCACAAGCATCTACTCCCTCTTTGATCGATTGACAGTGGAAACAGCGTGTACTATCAACAAGATGCACTGCAGAACTTTACCAAAGCTCCTTAGACTGTATATTCCAAATTCATGACCACTCACACTAGAAGGACAAGGACTTGCACCAACTGCAAGTTCCCTCCAAGCCGCTCACCATCTTGCCTTGGAAATACATCAGCATTCCTTCACTGTTGCTGGGCCAAAATCCTGCAATTCCTTCTGTAGCGGCATTGTTAGTCTACCTAAACTTCAGTGGTCCAAGAAGGCAGTTCACCACCATCTTCTCAAGGGCAACTAGAGATGGCCAATAAATACTGACCCAGCTGTTGACACCCACATCGCATGAATCAATAAAAAAAACAGCTTTCACATCTGAAAATTCGTATGTGCTTTCTGATTTCATGTCTGGTTGGTTGGTATTTTAGTTATGTAGGGTCTGGTTTAATTGGTTGTTGTTTCATCGTTAATCTGCCTCTTTATACATCCCAAGGAGGACAGAAGTTTTATTGGTGAAGCATTGGTCATCTGTAAAAAATTCCTGTATTCCAGCAGATTTTGGGGATTTTTCATCCCTTATGTTCATGACTGCAGCCAAAGCTTAACACTGAGGCCAAAGGTAATGTGACTGCTTTGGACAGGTGTTTTCTCATGTTCCACACTTCCAACCACCTTGTGTATGTGTGAATGTGATCATTCATGAGCTTACATTTCTCTGGAGGCAAAGGTTCATTCTACCTTTTTGCCTAACAGAGGAACTTACACTCATTGAAGAATGGATGACTTAATTACTATGATTCAGATTCATTGTCCAAACATGTGCACCTCGCCCCACCTGATCAAACAAAAGGCACTTGCTCCATCGACTGTGAATGTGTTGCAGCTACCTTTCTTCCTTATGCATGTTGAGGTTCCGTTGAAAATGGAACGCCATGCAGATTGCACTCTGGTGAATGAATTTCAACTCCACTTGACAAGAATCCCAATTCCAACTTCATGAATCCTTTTACACTGCTGACACTTCCAAACTCATTAGCTGTCAAGGTTCCCAGTGTTGCCACCCAATCTTCTTATTTACTGGTTAATATCCCCAATTTTTCCCTCTAGCCCTTTGCTTACCACATTGCCAGATCCACTGGCAATAGCTAACCACTGTCCTCTCATTGAAGCCAGGCTGGTGGTGACTTGTAAAATAAAAGCACTGTGTCCCCCCAGCTCCCAGCCTTATATTTAGAGTTTCCCCTTCACTGGCATTACTCCCTCAGCACCACAGTGTAATGCTTCCAATACTCAGACTTGGAATTCCTACTTTCCACTGCACTACATGGACTGTCCTTTAATAATCACCTCCCATTCCTATGATGTTTACTGTCCAAACCCCAGGCCTGACCGTGCAACACCCATATATGACAACATCCATGACTGAGCATGCCCCAATCCCAGACTGATATCTCCACAGTTCCTCAGTTATGATCTTGGACTGATTGGACCTGACCTACAAGAATGCCAGCTGTGGTCCAGTCCCAGAACGGAAAGGGCACAGAACCTTGAAAGCTGGTTGACAGTGGAAGCAGCGTGTACTATGTACAAGATGCACTGCAGAACTTCACCAAAGCTCCTTAGACTGTATATTCCAAACTCGTGACCACTCACACTAGAAGGACAAGGACTTGCACCAACTGCAAGTTCCCTCCAAGCCACTCACCATCTTGACTTGGAAATACATCAGCATTTAGACAATAGACAATAGACAATAGAATCAGGAGTAGGCCATTCAGCCCTTCGAGCCTGCACCGCCATTCAATATGATCATGGCTGATCATTCCCAATCAGTATCCTGTTCCAGCCTTATCTCCATAACCCTTGACTCCACTATCTTAAAGAGCTCTATCCAACTCTTTCTTAAATGAATCCAGAGACTGGGCCTCCACTGCCCTCTGGGGCAGAGCATTCCACACAGCCACCACTCTCTGGGTGAAGTAGTTTCTCCTCATCTCTGTCCTAAATGGTCTACCCCGTATTTTTAAGTTGTGTCCTCTGGTTCGGCACTCCCCCATCAGCGGAAATATGTTTCCTCCTGCCAGAGTGTCCAATCCTTTCATAATCCTATACGTTTCAATCAGATCCCCTCTCAGTCTTCTAAACTCAAGGGTATACAAGCCCAGTCGCTTCAGTCTTTCCGTGTAAGGCAATCCTGCCATTCCAGGAATTGACCTCGTGAACCTACGCTGCACTCCCTCAATAGCCAGAATGTCTTTCCTCAAATTTGGAGACCAGAACTGCACACAGTACTCCAGGTGTGGTCTCACCAGGGCCCTGTACAGCTGCAGAAGCACCTCTTTGCTTCTATACTCAATTCCTCTTGTTATGAAGGCCAGCATGCTATTAGCCTTCTTCACCACCTGCTGTACCTGCATGCTTGCCTTCATTGACTGGTGGACAAGAACACCCAGATCTCTCTGAACAGCCCCTTTACCTAATTTGATACCATTTGACTGTCCATGGCCAACCCCATAGACTATATGTGGCAGTAACCCCACGCTGACTGTAGTTATCTTCACTCCACTAACATCTATTCCCCTTTGGCTTTCTGACATGGGTATTCGATTGAAACACATCTAATGTGCTTGCTCTATAAGCTGCTCACACATACTATAGATATTGCACTGACATAGCATGGTGCTGTATGGCAATGTGACCAGCCCTTGACTGATCATTGCTGGCAATCATGATAAACTGCTGAACTATCAACATCCTTTCTTCCCTCAGCATTAACATGCCCCCACTCCCCTCCCCCCGCCAACTATTACATAAATGCTGCCTTCTCCATGCATCACATCAGTTCTCAAGAAAAATCATCGAAACGTTAGCTTGTTCTCTGTCCATGGAGGCTGCCTGACCCGCGGGGATCTCCAGCGTTTGTTGTTTTCAGTGCCTGTCTTTGTTATGAGCGCTTAAAAACAAGTCAAAACAGAGATGCTGTGGCCCTCATTGAAGTGACAATGCACAAAGAGAGAAGAAATGCCAGAGATGCTGTGAGTGAGCACTAAGAGAGCAAGCTAACAGCCATAAAATGCATCACTGTAAAGAGTAAGCTGACCGAACATTGCAGTGTAAGGTGACCATAAGCTCCAATATGTAGCGGTGAAGAACTGAAGCTGTACATGCAAGCCATGTGTGCTAGGTAATCACTTCCCCTTTCAACTTTCAAAGTGGTGCCATCTAGTCTCTCACCATGCTGGAAGAATAGTGGATGGCATTGAAATGAGGTGAGATTCGCTGATAATGAGATGCAAATACACTGGCAATGAACTGACTGCCACTTACTCATGAATTCAGAATTCACCATTTAAACTGTAAGGGGTAAATCGAACATTTTGTTTTCTAGATGTCAAGAAAGATTTTTTCATTCTCACTATATTTTCCCACAGTTCTCTCCATTGCTCATGTCACTAAAGGGCTCCCCCCATTGTGATCACATTTGACATATTGCTCAGCATTCTGGGAAATAATTTGAGTGAACAGCAAAGAAATAAGACTATGTACAGGTTGAGATTTATATGTGTGATATTCAAGATTTTTTTTGCCAAATGGTATTTTTAATGAATTGATATTTAATTTCTTTTACAGGCTCTGCAGATAATATACTTTCTTATGTAAACAAATGCCGAAGATTGATTATAATTCTCTGTGAAGAATATGTGGACAATGAATGCAGCTCTACATATGAACTAATGACTGGACTGTATCAAGTATTGGTTGAAAGAAAAATAAAACCAATACTTATTGAATTTAAACCTATAAGCAACCCTAAGTTACTACCAGAGTCACTTCAACTTGTTCTGAAGTCAAAAAGAATTGTGAAATGGAAGGGTAACAAGTTGGCCTTGAAAAATTCTTATTTCTGGAAGAAGGTGCGATACTTGATGCCAGCTAATGGTCGTCAGCGAGCAAAACATTCACAACGTAATGTGGCTTTATAAAATAATGACTGATTCAAGTAAGTTACAGGTTTGCTATAATTTTGTTTCCCTAACATTGATTCAAAATGTATTTATGCCAGTTTTGCAAAATACGTTTCTGCATCAGTGATAATGTGGACTTTGGATCCTAGCAACTTCCATTTCAGTGAGATTCAGATGAAAACCAGTTTGGAAGGAACACCATAATAGCAATTGTTTGTGTGTTTATGTTATTCAAATTAAGTTAAAAATCACACAACACCGGGTTGTAGTCCAACTGGTTTATTTGGAAGCACATGCTTTCGGAGCGCTGCTCCTTCATCAGGTAGCTGTGGAGCAGGATCATAAGACACAGAATTTGTAGCAAAATCTTTTGCTATACATTCTGTGTATAATGATCTTGCTCCACAGCTACCTGATGACGGAGCAGTGCTCCAAACACTAGTGCTTCCAAATAAACTTGTTGGACTGTAACCTGGTGTTGTGTGATTTTTTTTTAAACTTTGTCCAGCCCAGTCCAACACTGGCACCTCCACATCATATTCAAATTAATCCACTGGTGTAAGTTTAGCAGGAAACAGTACAAATTTGGCCCACGTTTAAAGCATCTTTAAAGAAACAATAACTGCAAGAAAGCTGATATAATGTTTCTGAAGCTACTAACCATTAAATGGCACTTGTTGAGTATAGCAAGTCCAGGTGTTGCCATTGTATTTTGATAGATACAGACAGAACTTGATGCACAGGCAAATATGAATTTGTACTTTGTACTCAGTTCCATTATGAATATTAAGACTCACTGCAAGTGTCATTTGTTTTTGATATTTGTACAGTATTACAGAGAATAATTCATTTACACAGTGTCACTTTATAGAGTATTCAAATTCCCTGAGGGCATACTGCAGTACTGGCTGCCATTTACGTGGGCTTTGGCATTCACCATTGGTATCATTGAAGCAACATCCCTCAAGCACTATTTTTTCTTCCATAATGTGCTACTTGAGCTATGTGGGCATTGATCAGATGTTTTAAAGAGAACATGCCCTTACAATTTGGAAATGAGAGTGAGGGCCAGATTCTTACCAAAGGGGCATAAAGTTTGAGTCAGGAAATTTTTTAGGATTAGTCGTGCTGGAAGAGCACAGCAGTTCAGGCAGCATCCAAGGAACTTCGAAATCGACGTTTCGGGCAAAAGCTCTTCATCAGGAATAAAAACCTCAGGAAATTTTTTAGTTCACCTGACCCTGCATGCGCTGTTTTCGCTTTGTGGAGCTGGATCAGGATTAAGTCAAGCCATCCATGCCAGAAGCAGTATGAATTCAGTCACAGAAATGCTGAGTGCTGAGACAGGATGGTTAGAGTTCCCTCCTCAGTTCTCTCAGATTTCATCCCATTAGCCCACACCACTCTGGCCCCCTGAAATCCAGTGACTCCTCACGAAACCTCCTTGCCCTCAATATCTCTTCCATGACCCCATGCATACCCCATGCCCACTCACCCCATGCACACTATTGAAAGATGAATCATATAATAACAATGACAAGTCTGGATATGGATTCAAATTGTTTAAAATCTGTCCAGAAAATACAGCTGCACTTATAAACTTATAAATAGATTCATCGTTGTGGTTCTGTTCGCCGAGCTGGGAATTTGTGTTGTAGACGTTTCAAATCTTCTCACAAACTTTAAATAGGTTCATCAAACAGAATCATTCTCATAGTTTTACCTTATTCCATGGCTCTTACCCTTATCTAAATGAACACATTGGCTTTGAAAGAAGCACCTCAAAGCAATAATATCTTAAAACATCATAAACATGCCAATTAATCAAAATAAACACACTTCTTCAGTTTTTTTTGAAAAAAAGACCTCCCCACTGTGCTAATCCATTAGTCAACCTTAATGAAATGTTAACTGTGTTTTTTCTCTATTGATGTTGCCAGACCTTTTGAGCTTCTCCAGCACTCCCTGTTTTTATTTCAGATTTTCAGCATCTGCAGTTCTTTATGTTTATTTTAATGAACTTTGGAGCATTCA
The DNA here is from genome assembly GCF_047496795.1 of Chiloscyllium punctatum. Taxonomy (NCBI): domain Eukaryota; kingdom Metazoa; phylum Chordata; class Chondrichthyes; order Orectolobiformes; family Hemiscylliidae; genus Chiloscyllium; species Chiloscyllium punctatum. The sequence goes on along the minus strand of NC_092747.1, from coordinate 58,318,962 downwards.
GCTTTAATAATACAGCCATTTTGTTTCTGTTGTGATGATTTAATAGTTAATGGATTGTGTTAACCTTTATCCTGAGAGAGATATGAAGACTGAGAAAGAGAGAAAGCCCTGTTGCTCAGTTGAGTATCTGACATAGAAACTAATCATCATGTTTCAGTGTTTAAATTACCAAATCAAGGCATTGTGAAATCTATGCATCCACTAACCTCACAACAGGGCTTCTCCCTTCATCCCACATGAATATTTCAGAAATCTGAAGCACAGGTTAGCAGAATCAAGACCAGGGATTTTCGATTGGTCATTGGAGTAGTGCAAGAGTGTGACTAACTTAAACCTCACAGTTTACAATATTGGCTTCCTGTTACTTGTCTAGTTGGGACTGCCCTACTTTTTGTCAAATTCCCTGTGAAGGTCACTTGCAGCCAAATGAGAAGAGTCCCAACCTCAAGTCATTGATCTACTAAAACATACTCAGAGTTACAGTGGGATAGGTCAAAGGAAATACAAATCCACTCAATTATAGTGATATCAAGGACAATGGGATGCTGCTTTAAAATACCTAGAAATGCTACATGCTATTTTATATTTTTACTTTTATGTTCCAAAAGTTTTTTTTCTCTATCAACTTTGGTGCTGAAGAGTTTTCTCTGACTTTTTTTTTGTGTAGATTTGTGTCAGCACATGAAAAGGTGGACAAAATCTAAACTTATTCAGGATGGTACTAATCTTTGATAAAGGTTTAGGATTCCATTTTTCCCTACTCCATTCTTCTAGCCAAAGAGTACACAACAGCCTTCTCCAGGAATGTGAAAACCATGTGATTCCTGCATCATCTTCAAGTTTGGGTCTATTTTATTGTATTTTATGCCACCTGGTGATTACAATTGGAGAACCTTTGAGATAAAAGTTGAAGAATTTGTGATTAAATAAGTCACAAGCCTAACAGTTTCATTCAGAACTTCACAGTTTACATCCTGTTTGAACAGGTTGAGTCATTGTTTTTCTAAATTACACCTTGACTCAAGTGTTTTAACATTTCATTTCAGACCCATGACCTTTCATGAGGAAATATTCAAAATGTTTCTAGTTCTGATGAAAGACCACAGACCTGAAACATTAACTGGTTCTTTCATTACAAAAATGCTGCCTAAACTGCTGGGTATTTTGCCGTATTTTCTGCTTTTAATTCAGTCTAGCAGCATGCATCTGCTTTTTACTTGTTAGGAGAAAGTGAGGACTGCAGATGCTGGAGATCAGAGTCAAAAAGTGTGGTGCTGGAAAAGCATCCGAGAAGCAGGAGAGTCGACATTTCAGGAATGACCTGAACGATGTATATAAGATAATGAGTGGAATAGATAGAGTCAATAGCCAGAGACTTTTCCCCAGGGCAGGATTGACTGCTACGAGGAGTCTTAGTTTGAAGATATTAGGAGGAAGGTATAAAGGAGACATCAGAGGTAGGTTCTTTATGCAGAGAGCTGTGGATGCATGGAATGTGTTGCCAGCTGGGGTGGTGGAAGCAGAGTGATTGGGGACATTTAAGCGACTGCTGGACATGCACATGGATAGCAGTGAGTTGAGGGGTGTGTAGGCTAAGTTATTATATTTTACATTTGGATTAAATCTCGGTACAACATCGTGGGCCAAAGGGCCTGTTCTGTACTGTACTTTTCTATGTTCTATGAAAGGCTTATGCTTGAACCATCAACTTTCATGCTGTTCAGATGCTACGCTTTTCCAGCACCAAACTTTCTGACTGCTTTTTAATTGTTGTTTAGTGACTGTGCCTTTTTCCCACTAAGAAAGCGTAAATAACGAGTTGAAAATGCTCATTTGTTTTCAGGCTTCCATCTTGGCCAACAATCAACCACTGAAGATAGTATCAAATTGAAGAAGCCTTTCACTTATAATTCTGGCTAATGCCTGAGTAATCTTGGAGTATTGGCAGGAAGTATCTGCAATCTGATTATACATATAATTGCATCTAACTTGACATTTTCATTTGTTGTAACTTGTGAATCTCAAATATCAATCCAAATACCAACCTCTTCTTTAAAATGTTTTGATTGAATTCATTGCAAGAACAGATGTGTATCTTGGTTGCAAACAGGACTATTGCACAGTTTTACAAAATCAAACTCCTTTCAAAATGGCTTAGATTTTCAAAATAAAGAGAATGGTACAGTATTTCAATGGTTGCAGGATTGATAAAATGAAGCAAAATAAAGTTAGGTCCATGGGTTTAGAAGGTGGTCCTACGTTAAGAGGCTGAGTGAATTGGGACTGCATTCTCTAAGTAGAACAAGAAGTAAACTCATTGAAACATTCAGGATTATGAAACAATACTAAGAGATTGGTTTGGGTAAAGCTATCTTATGGTTTAGTTGCAAGCTACTGCAGGGCTATTATAGATATTTCTAATCAGTCTGCTCATGTGTGAAGCAGGTGCTATTTGAACACAGGCTTTCTAGATGCGAAGTTGGGACATTACCATTGCACTACTCAACCTGTTCGGAAGTGCATTGACACACTTTGGAACAGGTGGAATTTGAATCCATACCTCTTGTCTCAGTGGTAAGGACACTGCTACTGTTCCGCAATAATCTTTCCTGGGATTAGAATCTGTTCAGAGATGTTAATGTTCATCTCTGGAGCAGATTGGACTTGAACCCAGATCTCCTGGCTCAGAAGTAGGGACAGGGACAATACCACTGTACCACAAAACTCTCAGGGATATTATTCCAGCAATTAGTACTTATCAGTTGTACTTGTTACATAAGACAGATGTCCATTGTGGGATGTGAGGAGAACAGCTATAAGCCTTCAGCTCCATGCCCTAAATTAATTTAGACTTTTGACTTGCAGTACCTCAAAGAGAAGCAGTCATTTTTAGGTTATAGAAGAGACTTCTGTGTTGATGATTGGCTTTGGCTCTGTAAGTTTAAGAATAATATTATTGTAGCTATATAGCTTTTCTTATTGCTTATGAACATGTATCAGTTGAATGTTTCCTGCAATATTTTGAAGTGAAACACATTAACAGGTTTAGCACACTGATTGGCTTTATACAATGATTGTATGTACACTTTGTATAGGTTTTATGGTGAAGCAAATTTGTAATGGCTGTACTAATTTTAAGGCTGTGTCACCATGCTCTTTTGCTAGTTCTAATTAACTTGTGCCAATCACCAACAGCCTCTCCAGAAATCTACACCAGCAAGCAGTTCTCTCAATCAAAACATTGATAAGTGCTTTTGTTAATGATGATTACACAGGACATACAGTATTGGTACAAATGTGTCTGTCTGTATAATGAGTTATTTACGACAATCGGCCCAGATGTTAGACGTTGGGACCAGGCACCAACACACACTCTTATCTCAAATAAACAGGCACAAAAATTAGTTTTATTGCTCCCTATTATTAGGAATGCATATAAATGCATGAACAGTGAGAAGTTGGAATGTGGAACTGTTTGGATGTCCCTGGGTTGAAGAGGCTTTATCATGTAATTTCTTGGAAATGAAAAGTCAAAAGGTCAATAAGAACTGTAAATTATTTGCTGTTTAAGACAATAAGATGTAGGAGCACAAGTAAGCCATTTGGCCCATTGAGACCACTGTGATGTTCAATGAGCTCATATCTGATGTGATCCATTTGCCTACTTTATCACCATAATTTTGATTCCCTTAAAGATAACAAATCTGTCTAATGATAATAAATCTGTCTTTCTATCTAATTATGGCCTAATCTCAACAGGCCTCTGCAGTTAAGAATCCCAAAGATTGATAACTGCCTGAAGGAAAATATTCCTGTTCTCTGTCTTAAATGGGTGACTCATTATTCTGAGATTCTCTCAAATGAGGACACAACCTCGCAGTATCACCCTTGTCAAGAATCTTACATTTTTTGAATATATGTTTCATTCTTCCAAGTCAAGCAACAACTATTGGGATAAAAAGCCTTTTTAGAAGAGATAAGAAATTAGTTTTATGGATTAATTGTAGAGCAAACAGACTCGGAAAAATTTTGACTCTGTGATGCTCTTCATTTAACAACAACTTCAAGACTCCTGTATGTTTTCACAGAACTGGGATGGGTGTTATTATCGCAATTTGTAGTGAGTTCTCTCTCTGACTCTCAGCCAATAATAAAGAAACCTTAAAGAAAAACAAGCACCTCTCTGCTCTTTATTTGGTGTTATGAATACTTCAGTTTTTAAAAAAACTATTTCCTGTCTGAATTGGAAGCTTGGCCTAAAAATCTTCTATCATTCCAAGACTGTCAGCAATCAGAACTTGTCAACAGGCAACACCGAAAAACTGTAATCTTCATACATTACTCAGGCACCATGCAGGCACACAATATATGTATCACCTCTGAATTTTAGTAGTCTCGAGAATATTTCTTTGGGCAGATGCTGCCTGAATGTTAAGTGCTTCAAAAAGGCTATGGGAATGATATATGGATGGGGAAGGGAACGATTTATGAACATACAACCTATGAATGCTCACATTTACGAATACAATCCCATATAGTGGTGTAATTTTAACAATTCAATACATGGCATTTCCATACTTATGAATGGCTGGCTATTTTATCTTGTTCTGCTTTGTGTTCTAATTTGCACACAAATCCATTTGCAATCAGACTCAAGAATGAAGCCCGTTGCAACCTGGGGACTGCCGGGAAGGGATTCTGATGACCGCATGGGCACCACATGTGGTTCTTTCCACTCGGAGATCCCTTCTCCCGAGTGGAAGCTATGTGTTTGGATTATTGATGCCTCCTTTCCACAAGAGAAGTACTGAAGATGTGACCCTTTGCAAGCATCATGGTTATCACTTCCTTGATTTCTGTTCAAAAGAAATGCACAGAAGTCGATATTCTGTCACCAAGTTACCCTTTATTTTTGTTTGGTTTCTACATGGGCTGTGCCCAGCCAGCTAACAGCCAGTCCTAGAATCAGGAAACTCTCTGAATCTCCTGTTTATGTATTCTATTCCATATTTAGATTAGATTCCCTACAGTGTGGAAACAGTTCCTTCGGCCCAACAAGTCCACACCAACCCTCCGAAGAGTAACCCACCCAGTCCCGTTTTCCCTCTGACTAATGCACCTAACACTATGGGCAACTTAACTTGGCCAATTCACCTGGTCTGCAAATCTTTGGACTGTGGGAGGAAACCGGAGCACCTGGAGGAAACCCATCCAGACATGGGGACAATGTGCAAACTCCACACAGACAGTCGCCCGAGGCTGGAATTGAAGCTGGGACTCTGGTGCTGTGAGGCAACAGTGATAACTACTGAGTCGCCATGCAACAATCTACTGTTTATTTATTTTGAATTTTGAGAGACACAGTGAGAGATACAAGGTGTGCGAATCTTTATTCAGTTTCCACCACCAGGAAGCAAAGAAAACACCAAAGTGGCCAGTGGCAAGCAGTGCCCTTCACATTAACAGGCAGTGCTGTGTGATCAAACAGTGAAGGGGAGGGCAGGGATTAAATCAAAATAGAGTTGGAGGGGGAAATAATGCACTCCAATCCCTGTGGCACCCACCTCTCCTTGAACAGCTCAAGGGTGTTGGTGGACACCGTATGCTCCTTCTCCAGAGAGACCCGAATCTCCTGTTTATTTTTTTTTCCAAAGTGAAGAAGGTGACACTCTTTTTTCTTTTTTCTTTGTTTTTTTTTCTAAGCACTATCGCCTAACTGCAGTATCCTTTTTAGCAGAAATCGAGGAAGTGATAACCATGATGTTTGCAAAGGGTCACATCTTCATTACTTCTCTTGTGGAAAAGAGGCATCAATACCGTCTAACTGTGGTAGTTTTAATTTTTCCCCCCAGCACCCATGTTGTGTGTTGTGCAGGTGTGACACACAGTGAAAGACACAAGGTACATGAATCTTTATTCAGTTTCCACCACCAGGAAGAAAGGAAACACCCGAGTGGCCAGTGACAAGCAGAGCCCTTCACATCAAAGGGCAATGCTGTGTGATCAAACAGTGAAGGGGAGGGCAGGGATTAAATCAAAATAGAGTTGGAGGGGGAAATAATGCACTACACTTCCTGCAGTGCCCACCTCTCCCTGAACAACTCCAAGGTGTTGGTGGACACCGCGTGCTCCTTCTCCAGGGACACCCGAATCTCCTGTTTATATTTGTCAGCCGGGGTTCCTGATTGGTCCAGGTTAGCAACCCTGATCAAGGATCTCATAGTCAATGAGATCCATCTAGCTATGGTGCCAATCACTTCATCTGCATTGCAGATCATCTTATGTAACTGATACCACCTGGATTTCTGGAAACATATAGTGGTAGCTAATATCTACCAGTACAGTTGCCTCTTGTGTGTATGTGGTAACTGAAACAATTTGCAGTGACTTGTCTTGTGAAATCAAAGCAATGAAAACAGTACCAGATTTGTTGAGTGGTATGCTTACTACAGCAGATGCTGTTATACCTTAATTGGTTAGCCCATTGTTTTAATTTGGAATGGATTCAGAACATCTAAAGGAATCGATCATTGCCACTTGTGTGATGTAATTGAATATTAGCAGCCACTAGGAATCATGAAGATAAATATTAGTCAGGAAATTAGATTCAGGTTGAAAATAAGATTGTGAACATTCTTAACCTGATGGCTGAAAATCAGGTTCTGCATATTTTATTTTCATACTGGTTCAATGCCAAGGGAGATACTCGAGTAAGTAAAAATAAAAATTGCATTGCCTTTCATTTACCAAACAATTAATTAATATAGAATTAGTAGTCACATGGTAAAAGATAAGTTGATTAGGAACAGCATGATTTCTGACGAGGAAATTGGGCTTGACTAACTTGCTTGAATTTCTTAAAGAGGTTACAGGTAATAGAAAGTCTTGATGGTTGTTGATGTGGTTGGTACAGTGTCACATAACAGACCTTTTAGGAAAGTTGTAGACTATGAAAGAATGAAAGGACAGTGGTAACATAGATGCCAAATTGGCTCAGGCAGACAAAACTGAGGGTAATGGTCAATGGATATTTTCAGGCTGAAGGAGAGTTTATTCCAGAGGTCAGTATTGGGACCCATTCTTCTTCTGATATACATTAACAGTCTAGATCTTGGTGTGCAGGGAACAATTGCAATGTTTGCAGGTGACAAAAAACTTGGAAGAACCATAAACTGTGAGGACATAGACAAAAAGACATAGACATGTTGGTGGAGCAGGTGAATAGGTGGCAGATATGTAGTAATGCAGAGATGTGAGGTGGTGCACTTCAGTAGGAAAAACATTGAAAGACAATGTAAAATAGGGAGTACAATTGTGAAGGAGGTGCAGGAGCAGAGGGACCTGAGTGTAAATATACACAGATCATTGAAAGTGGCAGGATAGCTGAAGACAGCAGAAATAAAGCAAACTGTCTCCTCAGCTTCATTACTATTGCATAGAGTACAAGAGCAGGGAGGTGATGTTGAATTTGAATAAGACACTCGTTAGACCTCAGCTAGAGTATTGTGTACATTTCTGGCACAGTTTAGAAAAAGATATGAAGGGACTGCAAAAATGATTTACAAAACCTGATTTCAAGGATAAGAAACTTCAGGTATGAGTGTACATTGTTTAAGTCGGACTGTTCCTCTTGTGAGCTGTAATTCCCTGATTTACACATTATGCTACTTGTTAACTTCAGGATTTAATTGTTTCTCTGGTGAATATCTTGTCATCTTTTCTAAAATTCTTAAGTATGAGAGACCCCACAAATATCATCATCCTTACTGATGGGAAAGCCCAGCACATCAGTGTAAAAGATAAGGCAGGAACATTTGCATGAAATTTCAGCCAGAAGTGCCAAGTGGATGATCCATCTCCCCTTCCTCCAGAAGTCCTCACCATCACAGATACCAGTGTTCAGCCAATTTGATTCTCTCCGTAATGATTTCAAGAAGTATTGGAGATATTAGATGACACATTGCCTTTGCACTATGATAAGTACTATGGAAGTACTGGAAGACTTGTGCTCCAGAACTTGCTGCACACCTAGCCAAGCTGGTCCAGTACAGCTGCAATGGCATGGACCTGACAATGTTGAAAATTGCTGAAGTATGTCCTGTACACAGAAAGAAAGACAAATTCAACCCAACCAGATTCCACCCCATCAGTCTGCTCTTGATCACCATGAAATGATGGAAGGCATCAAGCAGCATTCACTTCGCAATAACCTACTAACATATGCTGAGTTTAGGTTCCACGGGAGCCACTCAGCTCTAGGCCTTATTATAGAGTTATTTCAAATATGGACAAAAGAGCTGAATTTTAAAGGTGTGATGAGAATAACTGTCTTTAACATCAAGGCTGCATTTGCTGGAATGTGACGGTAATGAGCCCTATCAAAACTGGAGTCAATGAGAATTAGGGGAGAGCTTCTGGTTGGGGTCATGCCTGGCACAAAGGAAGATTGTTGTAGTGTTGAGGTCAGCCAAGTCGGCTACAGGAAATCCTGAGATACAGGCTTGGGCTGACGTGGCAAGTAACATTCAGGCCACACAAGTACCAGGCAAAGACTATCTCCAACAAAAAAGAATCTCCCATTGCCCCTTGAATTCAATGAGGGCATTACAAACACTGAATCTCCCACTATCAAAAATCTGGGAATACACTTGTCCAGAAACTGAACTAGACTAGCCATATAGATAGCATGATGACAAGACCACATCAAAGACTAGGAATCTAGCATCAAGTAACTCGCCTCTTGACTCCTCAAAGCCTCTCAAGCATTTACAAGGCACAAGTCAGGAGTGTGATGGAATACTTTCCACTTGCCTGAATGGGTGCAGCTCCAGCAACACTCAAGAAGCTTGACAACATCCAGGGTAAAGCAGCTGCTAGTTTGGCACCATCATTGATAAACAGTTCCTCCCTCACCATTGACATTCAGTAGCTGCAGAATGTACCATCTACAAGGATCCTTAGACAGTACCTTCCAAACCAATGACCACTGATAATTAGAAGGACAAGAGCAGCAGAAACATCAGAACACCATCATCTGTAAGTTCCTTTTCAAGCCATTCACTATCCTGACTGGGAAATATATTTCTGTCACTTCACTGCTGCTGGGTCACAATCCTGCATCTCCTTGCCATCAGCATTGTGGATCTACCTACATTAAACAGACTGCAGTGGTTAAAAAATGCAGCCCCACTACCATCTTCTCCAGGGCAACTGGGGAAGGGAACAAATGCTGGCCCAGCTAGGGATGTCCATACCACACGATTCCATTTCCATGAAATAACCTTTCAGAAATAGGTGGCAGATGAAATGAGAACTAGTCATAAGAAAGTAAGTATTAGGAGCAGGAATAGGCCATCTGGCCCATCGAGCCTGCTCCGCTATTCAATAAGATCATGGTTGATATTTGCATGGACTCAACTCCACCTACCCACCCACTCACCATAACTCTTAATTCTTTTACTGTTCAAAGATCTATCTTTGCCGTAAAAATATTCAATGAGGTAGCCTCAATTGCTTCACTAGGTAGGGAATTTCACAAATTCACAATCCTTTGGGTGCAGAAGTTTCTCCTCAACTCAGTCCTAAATCTGCTCCCCGCTATTTTGAGGCCATGGCTACTACTTTTACTGGCACCAACATCGCTGGTTATATCCTATCTATTACCTTCATAATTTTATGTATGTCTATAAGATTCACCCCTCATTCTTCTAAATTCCAGTGAGTACAGTCCCGGTCCACCTCCTCCAGTGCCACTACATCCTTTCTCAAGTAAGGAGACCAAACTCTACACAGTACTCCAGGTATGGCCTCACCAGCATACTATACAGCTGCAGCATTACCTCCAAACTTTCAAACTCCATCCCTCTAGCACTGAAGGACAATATTCCATTTGTCTTTTTCACTACCTGCTGTATTTGCAGCCCAATGTTTTGTAATTCATGCACAAGGTCACCTAGGTCCCTCTACATAGCAGTATGCTGCAATTTTTCACTATTTAAATAATACCCCATTTTGCTGTTATTCCTACCAAAATAGATGACCTCACATTTGCCAACATTGTATTCCATCTGCCAGACTCTTGCCCACTCACTTCAACTACCTATATCCCTCTGCAGACTTTCTGTGTCCTCTGCACATTTTGCTCTGCCACTCATTTCAGTGTCATCTGCCAACTTTGACATATTACTCTTGGTCCCCAACTCTAAATCATCTATGTAAATTGTAAACAATTGCAGTCCCAACATTGACCCCAGAGGTGCACTACTAGCTACTGCTCGCCAACCAGAAAAACACCCATTTATCCCCATTCTTTGTTTTCTGTTAGTTAATCAATCTTCTATCACAGTCCAAAGATGTCAGGTCATGTGAATTGGCCAGGTGAAGGGGTAAATGTAGGGGAATGGGTCTGGGAGGGTCAGTGTGGATTTGGTGGGCCGAAGGACTTGTTTCCACATTGTAGGGAATCTAATCTAATAAGTTTAGTGCTGTATTCCCACAATTCTGAAGGAAAATATTGAAATTTATGCAATTGTTCTTACTAACCATATCAGTAACTGCTTTATCTATGTTTTAGCAAGATCGTAGTGGCCTCGGATCGTGATGGCACTACTGTAGTATAATGTTCAGACTATTCTAATGCTGCAAATAACATGCAGAAGCTTTTCTCATTTGTCATCAGAAAGATGACCAGGAGCCCTGTAGTGATTGGAACAAGGTCAGCTAGGTGGACTTCAGAATATAAGTTCCTTGATGAACCTGGTCCAAGCAGGGAATCCTGGCTGACAGATTTGAATGGGAGTGTCAGGTTCTCTGTTCATTCTTGAAGCCAGCTCTAGCTGGGTCAGTGTCATGTGCTATGCACGAGTAAATAAAGGGTGACTTGGTGATGGGATACAGGCCTCTATGGAGTCATTTCAAGCCCGCTATCAATTGTTGTAAGATCTATCTGGTTCACTAATCTCCTGGAGGGAAGGAAAACTGTTACCTACATGTGCGCCTGACCCATAGCAACATGGGTGACTTTTAAATACCCGCTGAAATTGTCTAACAACCATTCAGTTGTAACAAGGCAAGAGGTTTTGGAGTCTGCCTCCTACTGAACACCAGGTGGTGTCGCGACTTGCCCCTTGCCAGGTAATGTTCAAATGTGGTGACCCTGATGAGTTACTACACTCCAGTCCCAGAATACCTAACAGTGAAATGCCGTCCCTACCACCTGCCTTGTGAGTTCACCTCTGCCATCCTGAAAACGGTCTATATACCAACCCAGGTAGAAATGAAGAATTCTGTCGATGAAATTTACCCTGCTACAAATGCACTTGAGATGGAATACCCCGAGACCTTATCAATCATAGCCTGTGGCTTCAACCAGGCCAATGTCAAGAGGGTGCTATCAAAATACCATCAATACGTCTACTACCGGGGGCTAAACATCCTTGACCGTTGCTACACAACCATCAAAGATGCCTACAGCTTGATAGCCCCTCCCACACTTTGGAAAATTGGATCACAACTCTGTGTTCCTCCTCACAGCTTACAAGCAGAAGTTGAAACATGAGGACCCAGTACAGAATGTAGTAGAGTGCTAATCTGAAGCAGCTAAGAGCTTCTGAGGGACTGCTTGGATTCAGTGGACTGGCCCATATTCAAAACTTCAGCAGCCAACCTAGATGGGTATGCCATCACCGCCATGGGCTTCAATAGCAAGTGTGTAGAGGGATGCATGCCAAAAAGGTCAATCTGTATGTTCCCCAACTGGAAACCATGGATGAAGTGGGAAATCCATTACCTACTGAAGACCAGGCATACGGCATTCAAGTCAGACGACCCTGACCTTTACAAGAAATCCAGATATGATCTCTGCAAGGCCATTAGTGATGCCAAGATCAATACCGGAGTAAGTTAGAGACCTAAATGACCACATGGGCACTCGCTGTCTGTGGCAAGGTCTACACAACATAACGGGCTACAAAATGAAGCAGGAGAGAATAAAGGACAAAAATACATCCATCCCTGATGTGCTCAATTTATTTCATGCTCCATTCAAACAGAAGATCAATGAAATGGTGTTGCCTGCTCCAGCAGCCTCGGATACACCTGTTCCCTCAGTCACCATGGCAGCTTCCAGATTGGCCTTCTCGAGAATGAGGAGAAAGTGAGGACTGCAGATGCTGGACATCAGAGCTGAAAATGTGTTGCTGGAAAAGCGCAGCAGGCCAGACAGCATCCAAGGAACAGGAGAATCAACGTTTCGGGCATCAGCCCTTCTTCAGGAATCAATTCTGATTCTCCATTCCTGAAGAAGGGCTGATGCCCGAAACATCGATTCTTCTGTTCCTTGGATGCTGTCTGACCTGCTGTGCTTTTCCAGCAACACATTTTCTTCTCGAGAATGAACCCATAGAAAGTAACTGGTCCACTTGGAGTCCCTGACTGTGCACGCAGATCCTGTGCAGATCCTGGCTGGAAAATTGGCTGAGATCTTTCACACCACTTTGCTACAATCTGAAGTCCCCACCATCATCACGGTACCAAAGAAAACATGAACCATGCCTCAGTGACAACCGCTTGTGGCTCTGACCTCCAGCTTGTGGCTCTGACCTCCAGCCTGTGGCTCTGACTTCCATAATTATGAAGTGCTTAGAGAGGTTAGTCATAGCTCACATCATCTTTAGCCTCCCAGCCTGCCTTGATCCCTTGCAATTTGCCTACTGGTGCAACAGTTTCATCGCAGAAGCCATTTCCCTTGCCCTACATTCATCCCTGGAATATCTGAATAATAAGGATACCTACGTCAGGCATCTACATACTATTGCTGTGCTTTCAACACTATAATCCCAACCAAACCAATCTCCAAAATCTAGGTCCCTACTTTGCCCTCTGCAACTGGATCTTCAATTTCCTTATTCACAGACCTCAACCTTTATTGGTCAGACTATTGAGTACAGGCATTGGGAAGTCACGTTGTGGCTGTACAGGACATTGGTTAGGCCACTGTTGGAATATTGTGTGCAATTCTGGTCTTCTTCCTATCAGAAGGATGTTGTGCAACTTGAAAGGGTTCAGAAAAGATTTATAAGGTTGTTGCCAAGGTTGGAGGATTTGCGCTATAGGGAGAGGTGGTATAGGCAGGGGCTGTTTTTTCTGCAGCATCGGAGGCTGAGGGGTGACCTTATAGAGCTTTATAAAATCATAAGGAGCATGGATAGGGTGAGGGAGCCCAAAACTAGAGGGCATAGGTTTTGGATGAGAAGGGAAAGATATAAAATAGATGCAAGGGACAACATTTTCATGCAGAGGGTGATACGTGTATGGAATGAGCTGCCAGAGAAAGTGGTGGAGGCTAATACGACATTTAAGAGGCATCTGGATGGGCATATGAATCGGAAGGGTTTGGAGGGATATGGGCTGGGTGCTGGCAGGCGGAACTAGATTGGATTGGACCAAAGGGTCTGTTTCCGTGCTGTATGACTCTATGATATGTTGCATTTTACTCCTTTAGTTTTCTTTGGCAATCACTGTGCCCAGATAAATTATTTGTTCATGTTTACATCCTTACGTGTTCTTGTGGCTTAGTCAGCAACCCACCTTTTAGTGGGAAGCTCTGGGTTAAAGTCCTGCTCCATTCCTTGAATAGTAAAGAAAGGGTATAGCTGGAGTATCAACTTATAAATCCTTTCAGCAAACACCAAGAACAGGTGGTAGATGTGGCAGAGATTCCCTGTTAACCATGTGATTGAAAGAAAATTGGAGCCTCTTCCAAAGGTCCAGGCTGTATCATTCTTATAAAGGTTTATGTTGCCAGAACACTTCCGAGACTTTGGTGAACTCAGTAAGCCAGAGAGCCAGTGTCCGTTCAATTGGCCCCAACAACTAGGGAGGTTCAATCCCATTTCGGGTGAAGAGAATTTGGGATCTGTCTCCCTGCCCTGCCCATACCAGGGATCTTCAGCAAGGAGGAGCGGTAGTTTTTCGGGTTGTGTTTATTGGCTAAACCTTCGCATAACAAGGACAGAACGCCCCTGGTGCTCACCTTCCACCCTACCAACCTTCGCATAAACCAAATCATCCACCGACATTTCCGCCACCTCCAAACAGACCCCACCACCAGGGATATATTTCCCTCCCCACCCCTTTCCACCTTCCGCAAAGACCGTTCCCTCTGTGACTACCTGGTCAGGTCCACGCTCCCCTACAACCCACCCTCCAATCCTGGCACTTTCTCCTGCCATCACAGGAAATGTAAAACCTGCACCCACACCTCTTCCACATCCATCAAAGTTTTACTTGCACATCCACTAATATCATTTTTTGTATCCTTTGCTCCCGATGTGGTCTCCTCTACATTGGGGAGACTGGGTGCCTCCTAGCAGAGCGCTTTAGGGAACTTCTCCAGGACACCCGCACCAATCAACCACACCGCCCCGTGGCCCAACATTTCAACTCCCCCTCCCACTCTGCCGAGGACATGGAGGTCCTGGGCCTCCTTCACCGCCGCTCCCTCACCACCAGCCGCCTGGAGGAAGAACGCCTCATCTTCCGCCTCGGAACACTTCAACCCCAGGGCATCAATGTGGACTTCAACAGTTTCCTCATTTCCCCTTCCCCCACCTCACCCTCGTTCTAAACTTCCAGCTCAGCACTGTCCCCATGACTTGTCCGGACTTGTCCTACCTACCTATCTTCTTTTCCACCTATCCACTCCACCCTCTCCTCCCTGACCTATCACCTTCATCCCCTCCCCCACTCACCCATTGTACTCTATGCTACTTTCTCCCCACCCCCACCCTCCTCTAGCTTATCTCTCCACCCTTCAGGCTCACTGCCTTTATTCCTGATGAAGGGCTTTTGCCCGAAACATCGATTTCGAAGCACCTTGGATGCTGCCTGAACTGCTGTGCTCTTCCAGCACCACTAATCCAGAATCTGGTTTCCAGCATCTGCAATCATTGTTTTTACCTTTATTGGCTAAATGCCAGCTGGAAGCATTGGAAATGTGGGATATAAGTAAATTAATGTTACTTCTGCAATTCTGCAATTCCATTTTACAAAGTAAAATGGACTCACGCCAGTGTGTAATTGTTTTAGCCACGAGCTGAGTCAACAAGAATGGAAACGATGTGGAGGAAATATATAATTGTTTTTGTATTAGCTAAAACTGTATGTCAGAAGGTAGACATTATGGGCAAGTAGATAAGATGTTGTGAGGGGATGAAGTTAAGCTAGATACGCCTGTACAAACAGTAGGTATAAACATCTGTTTCCCACTTTTACAGAGACAGAGGAACAAACCCCAATTAAAAGGGTCATAGGGATCAGAATGGCCTCGGGAAAGGCACAGATGAAAGGGGTAGATAATGATGAAGAAAGAATATGCCTAACAATGACCTACAGCAGGATGAGGTCAAACAGCCTTGTGAGGCCAGGAATAAGCATTTTGTCACAGACAAGGCTGGATAAGGCAAGAGATAAACAGGGGTAATGGGGGCCGGTCTTAGGGAAGTGGAGGATGTAAACAGGGGAGGGAGTAGTGTAAAACAATAGAAATCAAATCATATAAATGTTGTGTATGAATTGAATTTGGTGTGTATGTCCTCTGCCTTATAGACACTGGACATCACACCCACTTGCAAGTGTAAAATAAATGGCACTACTGATTCAGATCTTGTCTCGGACTGAAATTATTGAAGTGAGTGGGCTTTATTTCTCACAGAAACAAATCGTTAAGAATGTGAAATAGTAAAGGAGGCGATGTAGTGATAGCAGGATGTTGCTGGAAATGTCAGCGCTTAGTTTTAAAGCAAGTGGGAGGGTGTGAACCTGATGGAAACCGTGATAAGTGAGGCTTTCTAACGGGTTTTCTAATCAAGCTGCTCTATACATATATATATATATATCTCCAGAGTCGGTAAGATTTGAACCCATGCCCCCTGTTTCAGAGGTATGTATTCTACTACTGTGGCATGAGAGCCCTTATAAATGAGTTTGTTGTAACTATAAAGATAGGATTAAGCGATGTTGTAAAAAAAATGACAGTAGATAGTGTAGCATAAATGACACAGTCATTGGAGTTTCTTTATTTGGGCAGAGCCATACGGAGGGGTTAAAAAAGGACCGTGATATTTTTGCAGATTAAGAATGAAAGTTGACTTCTGTATTGTATATTCCTTTAAATACGTTATCTCTTTACTGCTGGACAATAGCAAGAATAAAACGATTCCGATTTTCACTCCAACTCTGAACAGATGCTGCAGTGTCCATGATTGGATCTGATTTTCGGAGATTGTTGTGACATGTGGAGGTGGCTGTCATTGCTGGAGATTTCTACTCGAATCGCCGAAGCTGCAGCCTTGACTCATCAAAAGCCCTCCGATAACAACCGTCATCAAGACCTGAGTTTTAGGCAACTATCACCTTCTAACCTGAAGAGACAAATTTCTTGCTCTGGGTCAGATTGCCTTGGGCGCTTCTCCCCACTCACAGTGAGTTCAGGTAAGTTGCACTGAAAAGTCAAGTTTAACTGTGCAATCTGAGGGTTTCAGTTGATACTCAGCCAGGCATGGGAAATCCCCTTGGGGATGGAGACAAGTACTGTGGCCAGCAAGAAATTCTGGTCTTATTTCTGATTTGAAAGATGTATTGTGGAGAATCACTGAATTGTTGCGTTGTTGAACGAGGACATTCGTCCCGTCAGGCCTATACTGGCTCTTCACGTTACCTTTAGGGTCATAGAGATGTACAGCATAGAAACAGACCCTTTGGTCCAACCAGTCTGTGCCGACCAGATATCCCAACCCAATCTAGTCCCACCTGCCACCACTTGGCCCATGTCCCTCCAAACCCTTCGTATTCAAATGCCTCTTAAATGTTGCAATTATACCAGCCTCCACCACTTCCTCTGGCAGCTCATTCCATACACAAGCCACCCTCTGTGTGAAAACGTTGCCCCGTAGGTCTCTTTTATATCTTTCCCCTTTCACCCTAAACCTATGCCCTCTAGTGCTGGACTCCCCGACCCCAGGGAAAAGACTTTGCCTATTTATCCTATCCATGTCCCTCATAATTTTGTAAACCTCTATAAGGTCACCCCTCAGCGTCCGATGCTCCAGGGAAAACAGCCCCAACCTGTTCAGCCTCTCCTTATAGCTCAAATCCTCCAACCCTGGCAATATCCTTGTGCATCTTTTCTGAACACTTTCAAGTTTCACAACATCTTTCCAATAGGAAGGAGACCAGAATTGCACGCAATATTCCAACAGTGACTGAACCAATATCTTGCACAGCTGCAATATGACATCTCAACTCCTATACTCAATACTCTGACCAATAAAGGAAAGCATACTAAACGCCTTCTTCACTATCCTATCTACCTGCGACTCCACTTTCAAGGAGCTATGAACCTGCACTCCAAGGTCTCTTTGTTCAGCAACACTCCCTAGGACCTTACCGTTAAGTGTATAAGTCCTGCTAAGATTTGCTTTCCCAAAATGCAGCATCTCGCATTTATCTGAATTAAACTCCATCTGCCACTTCTCAGCCCATTGGCTCATCTGGTCAAGATCCTGTTGTAATCTGAGGTAACCCTCTTAGCTATCCACTACATCTCTAATTTTGGTGTCATCTGCAAACTTACTAACTGTACCTCTTATGCTCACATCCAAATAATTTATGTAAATGACAAAAAGTAGAGGACCCAGCACCGATCCTTGTGGCACTCCACTGGTCACAGATCTCCAGTCTGAAAAACAAGCCTCCAGCACCACCCTCTGACTTCTACCTTCGAGCCAGTTCTATACCCAAATGGCTAGTTCTCTCTGTATTCCATGAGATCTAACTTTGCTAATCAGTCTCCCATGGGGAACCTTGATGAACGCCTTACCTACACCCACACATTTCCATACTGCTCATTCCACACCCTAACTACTCACTGTGTGAAAATGTGTTTTTATTTCTCACAGCATCCTTGCTTTATTTGCCCATCACTGTAAATCTATTCCCCTCCCCCCATTCTTGTTTCTTTTACAAGTAGAAACAGCTTCACCCTATCTATTCTGTATAGCCTGCTCATGATATTGAGAACCTCAGTTCGATCTCCTCCCAGCCTTTTTTCTCCAAAGTGAACAGTTCCAATGTCTTCAATCTATCTTAAATCCTAAGTTTTCCTTGCCTGGAACCATTTTAGCAAATTGCTTCTGCATTCTCTCAAATGCATTCTCATCTTTCCTGTAATTTGATGCTTACACTGTACATGATTCTCCAGCTGCGGTGTAACAAGTGTCTTGTACAAGTTCAAACTCACCTCCTCGTTCTTGTACTCTATGCCTCTATTAATAAAGTAGCGAACAATGTGTGCCTAGATGGCCAAGATTCTTCTCAGAAATAAAACTACACAGAATAAACTAAAATCATCATAAGTTTCATAAAACAATTCACAAATAGATCCTTTAAGCTCAAAACGTACCCTACATTTGAGCTTCAACTCGTTCACAAAACAAATTTTATCATTTAAAATATTTGTTTACAAAATATGCATTCAGCATTGTCAGTGCAATATAAGCCTCCATGTTTTATAAAGTTTGCAAACATCTGCGTTGAAAGCAAATGTGGAAACAACTGACATAAAGTACAAGTGGTATATTTTAATTAAGAATCAGTCTGTATTGTGACCAAATATTTAAACAACAAAATTTGAGGATTTATATTTGCTTACCCATAAGTAAGGCATTATCTTGTTCCACTTACAGTATGAGTGCAAGGTTATTGTTGGCATTGCCCTTCACATACAATAGTGATGACTGGACACAATCAAGAGTCAGAGTCATACAGCAGGGAAACAGACCCTTCCATCTAACCAGTCCACGCTGAACATAATCCCGAACCTGGGGTGTGGGAATCCAGAACTAGAAAGCATCGCTTTAGTGTGAGAGGGGCAAGATAAAAAAAAGGACCAAAGGGGCAACGTTTTCTCGCAGAGTGTGGTGCGGGTATGGAATGAGCTGCCAGAGGAAATGGGTGGAGGCTAGTACAACTGCAACATGTAAAAGGCATGTGGATGGGTATATGAATAGGTAGGGTTTAGAGGAATATGGGCTTCGTGCTGGCAAATGGGACTAGATTAGTTTAGAATATCTGGATGAGTTGGACTGAAGGGTCTGTTTCTGTGCTGTACATCTCTATGAATCAATGATTCTAAATGGAGGGCTATCTTCTACCCTAGCAGAAAGCGCAGCTGATTTTGTTTTCAGAATAGTTAAAAGCAAGACGATAAATCTTACTATGAATTGTAATTAATTTCTTTTTATGCTATTCATATGATTGTATTCATTGAATTTTCAAACAAACAGCATATAGTATCTTGACATATTTGGAAGTTTTGATCTATTTTTAAAATACTTACGTAAAACGTCAAAGAAGAAAGTTTGTTGGACCAGATTTTCTTTTGTTGGGTATCATGAAGTTGTCTGAAATACAAATCAAGTATATTGCACTTCCATGTTGAATCATTTGCATCACTTTTGTGAATCTGACCAGTGCTTTAATTTCCTTCATTAGAACAATGACTACACTTCAAATGTATGTAATGGGCTACAAAGGACTTCAGAATTTTCTGAAGTTGTGAAAGATGCAATTGAGTTGAACTCTCTCCTAATTTCTATAGAATAGATTTCAGTTGAAGAAGTTTGACTATTTCCATCTAATCCCCTTCGTGATTGGCTAGGTGAGAAACCCTGACACCTGGTGAATTAATAGAGAGTGGTTCCATGCTGACCACAACAAATCCACAGTCATTTTACATTGTAAGGAGAGGTGAAATGGCTGGACACTGGACATCCATTCCTTATTTGGAATAAAAGCCCCACATCAGAGAACTGCTGTCAGTCTGATTATTTGGCAGCTCTGGGTCCCAGCAGAGCTAGTAGCAGCAGAGGGTCAGCATTTGGGCTAGAAGTGGTGCCATGTCCCAGAATCCAGGACTCAATAAGTACAGGAGGTGAAGTGAGGCCTGAGGATTGGGGAGAGGAGGTGGTGGTATTGATGAAGAACCTGAAGGGGGAAGGAAGTTTTGCAACAGGAAAGGTCTTGGTGTGAGATAAGGATGGCAGGATGCAGTATCCAATGTGTAAAAGAAGCTCTGGGTGCATGTGCCCCTCCTCCCCGAACTTTCCACCCAAGACAACCTGACAAACTTAACCCCAGCCCCAGAACTCCAAACACAATGTTTAAAATTGAGGCTAAGTGCAAAGCAGCCTCTGGTTGGCCATTATTTGTGCAATTAAGGGCCTCAAATATGACAAGGGTGGGTACATGCTCCAGGATTCCCGTGCCAAGTAGAATTGTGGACAGGGTGAGGGCAAGTAGGAGGGCATCAGGGAGTTTCAGACTGTCGCCCACTGGCAAACCTGCTGGAAGACATTACAAAATTCTGTCTGTTCACCGATTGGTACATGGCAAAATTGATTGGCAGATGACTGCATTTTAATTTCTTTTCTTCTCACCTGACCCATCGCCCCATTTTTAATATAATACTTCAATTGCTGGACAGTCGAGAAACTGTAAAACCAGTGGTTACAGAAGTGCTGGCTGCTTGAAGCTTGCTTTGTTTGACTGTGTATGCAAAAGCAAGACTGCAGAAATATTATGTCAGTGTGATTTGGTTGCTATTTACGTCAAATTACTGACAGTACAAAATTAAAGATTTCACATCATTGTATGAGATGTAGCCAAAATCGGAAGATGTAGGTGAGTAGTTCTGTTTCAGTGAAACCAAGCTTTGTTTTGATCATCTGCAGATTATAGGCTATAAGATGATAAGAAACAGGAACAGGAATAGAACTTTTGGTCTCTTGAGACTGCTCTGCCTTTCAATAAAATAATGGCTGATCTGACATTCCTCACACCCTGCATTTTCCCTGTAATCCTTGATTCCTCGACTGATCAAGAATCTATCTCAGCCTTATGTATTGCAGCTCTCTGTGGCAAGGAGTTCCAAACACTCTCAATTCTCTAAAGAAAAAAATTCTTCCTTGTCTGAATATTAATTTTGCGCACTATTTTCTGAGATTATGCCCTTTGGTCCTAGATTCTGCCATGATGGGAAACATCCTTTCAGCATTTACCCGGTCAAGCCCTTTAAGAATCCCATATGTTTCAGTGAGATTACCTCTCATTTTTCCAAGCTCTGGTGAGTAGAGTCCCAACCCATTTAGCCTTTGTTTGCAAGATAATCCCTCCATAGCAGGGATCATCCCGGTTTTCTGAACTGTCCCTAATGAAATGATTTCTTTTCTTAATGAGATGACCAAAACTTCTCACCGTACTCCAGATGTGGTCCCACCAACGTCTTGTGCAGTTGTAGTAAGACTTTCTTGCTCTTATATACAAAATAAAGGCCAACATTCCATTAGCCTCCCTGATAATCTGCTGTACCTGTGTGCTAGCCTTCTGCATTTCATACAGTAGTCCCTTTCTGTTACAGCTTCCTGTAGTTTTCTTCCATTTATATAATATCCTCTCCTTTTGTTCCCACTTCCAAAATGAACTGCTTTCAATTTTTCCTCATCATACTCTGTTTGCCAATTTTTGCCCAACTTTTTACTTAACATATCAATAGTTCTCTGTAACCTGTTTCGCGTCCTTTTCACAACATGCATTTCTACTTATTTTTGTGTCATCTGCAAATTTGGCTGCATGCATTCACTTGCTTCCTCCAAGTCATTAATGTATATTGTAAACAGTTGTTGTGGGAGAAAGCGAGGACTGCCGATGCTGGAGATCAGAGTCGAGAGTATCGTGCTGGAAAAGCACAGCAGGTCAGGCATCATTCGAGAAGCAGGAGAGTCGATGTTTCGGGCCTAAGCCCTTCATCAGCCCTTTCCTGATGAAGGGCTTATGCTTGAAACATCGACTGTCCTGCTCCTTGGATGCTGCCCGACCTGCTGTGCTTTTCCAGCACCACACTCTCAAAACAGTTGTTATGCCAGCACTCCTGAACTGTCCCTAATGAAATGATTTCTTTCCTTAATGAGATGACCAAAACTTCTCACTGTAAATTACATTCAATGCATATTCTTTCCATTACCTCTAGGATGGACACTGAAGCTGTTACTTAAAAAAATATTGTTCACAGTTGTTCCTAATTGATGAATGTTGAATATCATGGATAAAAATCTCAGTTAGATCATAAGACTATAAGTCATAGGAGCAGAAATTAGGCCATTTGACCCGTCAAGTCTGCTCTGCCATTCTAGCATGACTGATAAGTTTCTCAACCCCATTCTTCTGCTTTCTCCCCTTTGATCCCTTTCACAGTCAAGAACCTACCTATCTCTGCCTTAAATATACTCAATGACAGCCTTCTGTGGCAATTAATTCAATAATTCACCACTCCCTGGCTGAAGATGTTTCTCCTCATCTCTGTTCGGAAGTGTCTTCCCTTTACTCTAAAGCTATGCCCTCGGGTCCCAGTATTTCCTGCCAATGGAAACATCTTCTCAATGTCCACTCTGTCCAGGCCTTTCAATATTCTGTAAGTTTCAGTTGGATCCCTTTCATCTTTCCAAATTCCATTGAGTATAGATCCCGAGTCCTTAAACATTCCTCATACATTAAACCTTTCATTCCTGGGATCATTCTCATGAACCTCCTCTGGACCTGGTCCAGGGCCAGAACATCCTTCCTGAGGTATGGAATTTTCTATAAAGATATGCATTCTGGAATTTTCAGTAAAGTTCTAGTATTTTCCTTATTAACTTCCTAATTCAGGTTTAGATCTGTCTGGCCATCAGTATTCAAGTGCTTTAAAGGACATTTTATTGCTTTCTGAAATTTTGAAAAAGGTTGGTTCCAAAATTGGTACATAATGACTTGGATTCAAATACAGATTACTGCTGGGTGGTATGGTGACTCAGTTGCTAACACCGCTGCCGTACCGTAGGGAAAAGACCTTGGCTATTCACCTTATCTATGCCCCTCATGATTTTTATACACCTCTACAAGCTTCAGGGAAAAAGGTCGCAGCCTACCAGCCTCTCCTTATAACTCAAGCCTTCCAGTCTTGGCAACACCCTTGTAAATTATTTTTGCCCCCTGTCCAGTTCAATAACATCCTTCCTTTAGGAGGCCAATCAGAATTGTACACAGTACTCCAAAATTGGCCTCACCAACGTTCTGTACAGCTGCGACATAACATCCCAATTCCTGTACTCAGTACCCTGGCTGATGAAGACAAGTGTACCAAACACTTTCTTCACCACCCTATTTACCTGTGATACTACTTCAAGGAGCTATTTACCTGTACCCCCAGGTCTCCCTGTTTGACAACACTCCCCAGGGCCCTATCATTAACTGTGTAAGTCCTGCCCATGTTGTCTTATTAAAATGCAACACCTCACAATATTCTGAATTGAATTCCATCTGCCATTCCTTGGCCCACTAGCTTAGTTGATCAAGATCCCATTGTACTCTTAGATAACCTTCTTCACTTTCCACTATACCACCAATTCATCTGCAAATGTACTAACCATGCCTCTCATATTTCCATCCAAATCATTCATAAAAATGACAAGCAACAGTGGACCCAACACCGATCCTTGTGGCACACTGCTGGTCACAGGCTTTAGTCTGAACAATTACCCTCGAGTACCATCCTGTCTCCCACTGTCAAGTCAATTTTGTATGCAATCGGTGAGCTGTCCCTGGATTCCATGTGATCTAACATTTCGTGTATGCTTTGTTCTGAAGTAAATATTTCCATAACTGTATGTCATCATCCCTGAACACAAGATTGGAAGATTGAAAAACTTGCTTCAAATGTTTTAAAAGGCACGACAGATAATTTGTCAGAAACAATTTCAGCTATTCCGGTTTGTATCAGGAAGAAGAAAAGGAATAGAAAAACAGAAGTTTACAAAAGTAAAGAAAATAGTAGAGAAACATTTTTTAAAAATTTGGATAGTATTAAGACCCAAGCGTATTCGTGAGGCTAATATTGGAAAAATCTGTGTTCAGCAAAGATTGGCATCAAGGAAGAAAAAATCATATTCAAAACCAGATCAGTCTTATTGGATAACAAGAGTTTTTTACAATATTTACCAATGAGGGCTTGAATTTTTCAACCCTTGATCCAAGGGTTCCTATCTTGGTCTGGGGGGGAAGGATGGTTGTGAGGGGTTGTTTGGAGGGGTTAATAAAAGAATCATCCAAAAGCATCAACATAGACCAACCAATTATCCCAGGTGCAGGGCTTAATAGCAACTGTTGGGGTGGTAATTGGAGCCAGGGCTGTTGTGGGTCTTTTTAGCTGTAAGTGTATGTGAGGAGGTGGTGAGGAGATATTGATGTGTTTCTGAAGTTAGGGGCAGGGCTTTGACTTGGGAGCAAGCAGTCCAGCTCCGGCTGTCTCTGAGACTTGCCTTGCAGCTGCCACATTTCTTAAGGCCCAAGAAACCCAAACAACCAGATTGAATCCTGCAAATTGTGTTAAATCCAGAACTTTAAGGTTCATCACCAAAGTTAAAATGCCACCCGATTTTCTGTGAATGGATTGCCCACCACTTTTCCTGCCTGAGTAAAAGATGCAAAACACATGTTGGATCCAGCTTCCCAAAGCACTTCCTTTGTTTTAATCATTTAAAGATTCTGGACGTTTCGGGCATAAGCCCTTCGTCAGCCTTGATGAAGGGCTTATGCCTGAGACATCGATTCTCCTGCTGTTTGGATGCTGCCTGACCTGCTGTGCTTTTCCAGCAACACACTCTCGATTCTGATCTCCAGCATCTGCAGTCCTCACTTTGTCCAACATTTAAAAAGCATCTGGATGGGTATGTGAATAGAAAGGGTTTGGAGGGATATGGGCTGGGTGCTGGCAGGCGGGATAAGATTGGGTTAGAATATCTGATTGGCTTGGACTGGTTGGACTGAAGGGTCTATTTCCATGCTGTACATCGCTACGACTCTATGACTCTAAGTGTTCCAGGAAGCTGGATCCAACCTGTGTTTTGCATCTTCTTTTACTCAGGCAGGAAAAGTGGTGGGCAATCCATTCATAATAAAGTCAGGGTAATTAGCTTTCTCCAGAGATTGTTTTGAATATGAATATATTGAGTAGTTTAGGCAAATAGCATTAATATATTTAAGGAGAAGCAAAATAAGGATGAGGGAGAAAGGAATTGTAAAGTAAACTGATAACTGATAAACTGATTAGTCCTGAGTTGGTGGAAATAAAACTCGAGCAAAAGGTTATCAAAGATAAATGGCTGAATGTAACATTTGTGTTGTTTTATGTTTATAAGTAACAATTCTAGCATTATAAACTTTCATTTTATTTCACAAATAGAATTTTCCTAACAGTAAATGCAATGTCATTACAGTTGTGAAGCAACTCAAACTCGGTGATGCCTGTGAAATTTTTGACAGTGGTGACCTTTATTTGGTGCCTGGGAGCAATTCAAGGTCAGTTAAGCAAAGAATTTCCAAATATCATGATTTCTGCTGCTATTCAAAATGTCAAATTTCCTCGTCACCCTTTAGTTCTGGACTCTCTGACCCCAGGGAAAAGACTTTGCCTATTTATCCTAGCCATGCCCCTAATAATTTTGTAAACCTCTATAAGGTCACCCCTCAGCCTCCAACGCTCCAGGAAAGTAGTCCCAGCCCATTCAGCCTCTCCCTGTAGCTCAAATCCTCTAACCCTGGCAACACTCTTGTAAACATTTTCTGAATCCTTTCAACTTTCACAACATCTTTCCAACAGTGCCTTAACCAATGTCCTGTACAGCCGAAACATGACATCTCAGCTCCTCTACTCAATACTCTGACCAATAAAAGAAAGCATACTAAACACCTTCTTTATTATCCTATCTATCTGAGACTCCACTTTCAAGGAGTTATGAACCTGCACTCCAAGGTCTCTTTCTTCAGCAACACTCCCTAGGACCTTACCATTAAGTATATAAGTCCTGCTAAGGTTTGCTTTCCCAAAATACAGCACCTTGCATTTATCTGAATTAAACTCCATCTGCCACTTCTCAGCCCATTAGCCCATCTGGTCTAGATCCTGTTGTAATCTGAGGTAACCCTCTTAGCTGTCCACTACACCTCCAATTTTTGTGTCATCTGCAAACTTACAAACTGTACCTCTTATGCTTACATCCAAATCATTTATGTAAATGACAAAAAGTAGAGGACCCAGCACTGATCCTTGTGGCACTCCACTGGTCACAGGCCTCCAGTCTGAAAAACCACCACCACTGCCCTCTGTCTTCTACCTTCGAGCCAGTTCTGTATCCAAATGGCTAGTTCTCTCTGTATTCTGTGAGATCTAACCTTGCTAATCAGCCTCCCATGGGGAACCTTGTCAAACACCTTACTGAAGTCCATATTGATCACATTCACCGCATACCATCATCAATCCTATTTGTTACTTTTTTGAAAAACTCAGTCAAGTTCATGAGACATGATTTCCCACACACAAAACCATGTTGACTCTCCCTAATCAGTTCTTGCCTTTCCAAATACATGTAAATCCTATCTCTCAGAATTCCCTCCTCAACTTGCCCAGCACCAACATTAGGCTCACTGGTACTACATTAGCCAACCTCCAGCCTTCTGGGACCTTACCTGTGACTATTGATGATACAAGTATCTCAACAAGGGGCCTAGCAATCACTTCCATAGCTTCCCATAGAGTTCTAATGTACGCCTGATCAGGTCCAGGGGATTTATCCACCTTTATGCGTATCAAGACACAATCTATTTCCCCACTTTCTACATTTTCCATGTCCTTCTCCACAGGAAGCACTCATGCAAAATACTCATTTAGTATCTTCTCCATCTCCAGCAGCTTCACACAAAGGCCACCTTGCTGATTGTTGAAGGGCCCTACTCTCTCCCTAGTTACCTATTGTCCTTAATGTATAAGTTACCTCCCCAGCAGCCCCCTGGAATTATTTCTCGAATGTTCCATGTAGTATTTTCAGGCAGCAGTAAATCACGGATAACTGAAGCTGCAGAAACCTAATTTGGGGACAGGAGGGTTCTACGATACAAGGATGTTATGGGGACTGGAGGGATTGCATTAGAAGGAAAGGCTGGAAATGATGGGACTTGTTCACTGGAGTGCAGAAGGTTGAGGGGTGATCTTATAGAGGTTTAAAAAATCACGAAGGGTATCAATAAAGTGAAAAGCAAAGGTCTTTACCCTAGGGTTGCAAGTCCAAAACTAGAGGGCATAATGTTAAGGTGAGAGGAAGAAGATTTAAAAGGGTCCTGAGGGGAAACTTTTTCACAGAGGGTGGTTCATATGTAGAAGGAACTGTCAGAGGAAGTGGTAGATGTAGGTACAGTTACAACATTTAAAAGCCATTTGGACAGGTACATGAATAGGAAACGGTTTCAAGGGATATGGGCCAAACAGAGGCAAATGGGGCTATTTTATTTGGGAAACCTAATCAGCATGGATGAGTTAGCCTGAAGTGTCTGTTTTCATTCTGTAAAACCCTTTGACTCAATAATGAGTTTGTAGAGATCACGGTCTAGACTAGACACGATGCAGGTTGAACAATTTTCCACTTGTCCTGTCAAGTAACTCCAAACTGGGAGAAATTTCATTGATAGGAGGTGGAATATCATACAGGAAAGATGGAGAAGAGAAATGGTGAAGCCTGTGATGAAGCTTCCAGCATGCTACCCATCTCTATCGCAGCACTACCCGAGACGGGCATGAGGTTAAAAGGCATCTGACAGCTGTGAGCTATCAAGGCCACTAGTGCAGTTGGACTCCACATTCAAAATCATATAATATGACTGGGAAGTACTCTTGGCTCATATGTATCTTCATATTGAAGGAGGAGAGCGTACCAGGGGATCTACAAGACCATGTAATTTTGATCCCTTAAAATACAGAAATGAGGTTGATCATGCAAGGTGCAGAGGCATATCCTTTCTGTCTGCCATGAGGATGGTCATTGTAAAAACCTCGCATCAGGAGACACAGTGAGCATGAACTTTGCAGCCACATAAGTCCACCAAAAACGCAGAGAGCAAAATCGACCTCTGTACACATCCCTTCTGAATCTCACAGAGGTCTCCATCACCAGAGATTTACAATAAAGCAGAGAGATATGTTGAAAATTGATTGTCTGTAGAATTTCACCATTGTTCATCTGCTGCACAACAATGTGGGAGCCATGATCCTCATTAATGGATTGACACTGATCTGGTGAGTGTGCGTATTTGGGTGCAGCGAGGATGTGTCATTGCACCAATACTCATCTCCATCTTCCTTGCCACAACAATCAAACCCAGATCCATGAGCGAGGTTCAGCTTGACAGCAGGTAACAGGGAAACCTACAGGTTAAAGATAATAGCTGGAAGCAGTCCAGAAGGAGTACAACTGATTGTTTGCCATGTTAGGGGATTTGGATAATAAGTTCAGAAGAACAGGTCTAGGAGTGTTCTGTGAATGAATGATTTCACTGATGTCATCATCTGGTAGCTGGAAAGAACCTGTTGCACTTTTGATTTGGATGATGGTGTCTTGGCCTGCGACCAGCAATCTAGACATTGCTTGGGAGAGACAGGCAAGCACCACCCAGAAAGGGTGTGAATTTCTAGAGTGCATCTGGGATGGTTTCCTATGACAATATGTCTTGGATACAACAAGGAGGCAAGCAATATTTGATCTAGTAATGAGCAAAGAGTCTGGTTTAAATCGTGATCTAGTTGTTTATGAGTATTTATGAAATAGTGATCATAACATGATTGTGTTTCATATAGTATTTGAAGAGACGAACAAGTAATGTGGATTTTAATGGGATGAGGCAGAGACTGTCTACAGTAAACTGAGGAGTTCTGCTACTAATAGAACAACTAAGGAATAGAACATTTAAGGAGGAAAGAGACAGCATAAAATTAGAAGAAAGGGGTTATAAAAATGCAAAGAACAGTACAGATCCCACAGAATAGATCAAATACAAAGACCAATAAAGGGCCACAAAGTTGCTTATAAGGGTAGAGAAAAAGGATTATCAAAGGAAACACAGTGTGTGAGAGCTCAGAGACTATTTGGACTACATCTCAATTTTAGGGAAAGATTAAATAAAGCAGGTGGACAGCATTTAAAAATAGCACAGCATGTGATGAAACAGGAAGCAACCATGAAATTGAAAAATGTGTAGTTTCACTAAAGGAGATAAAGTGTTACTATTACTGCCAGTAGTAGGTGAATCACTAAAGGCAATGTTTAGTGGACCTTATGAAATCAAAAGGAAATTGAGTAAGCTGAATTATTTGATAAAAACGCCAGATAGAAGGAAATCTCATTGAGTGTGTCATGTGAATATGCTCAAAAGGTATTTTGACAGGGAAGGAAAGCAAAAGGAGAGTGTATTAATGGTTATAACACAGAGTAAAGAACCAAGTTCAGATGATTATGAATTGGACATTCCTCAAATTTGATTGGACAATGAGGAAGTTCTCAAAAAATGGATAAATTATTCAGTTATCTCTCAGAGGAAAATTGAAATGAACTGAGAGTTACTACAATCATGTAGGGAGATATGTAGAAATAAACTGGGAAGTACTAAACTAATTACACATGATGTAGATATAGGAAATGCTGTTCCAATTAAACAGTATCCTTACTGAATTAACCCTCTAAAGTTGGCAATGGTTCAAAAAGAGATAGTACATATGATCAAAGACAATATAATCAGAGTGAGTTGCAGCAAATGGAGCTCATCCATAGTCATGATACCAAAACCAGGTGTACCCAATGATCTTGTGTGAACTATCACAAAGTCAGTTACAGAATCTGATTCGTATCCTATTCTATGTTTGGAAGACGTATTGAGAAGGTTGGACAAGCAACTTATATTTCAAAGTTGGACTTACTTGGAGGATACCGGCAGATATCTTTATCTGAAAAAGTGAAGGAAAATTTGTTTTTTGTGATATGGAATGCACTGTACCAGTTTAAAATCATGCCATTTGGTATGAAAAGGGTGCAGCCACATTTCATTTTGGGATATGACATTTTGCAATTACACAATTGCATAGTGTTTCTTGAGGATCTAGTGATTTTTAGTTACACTTGGAAGGAACATTTGGAGCATCTATAGGAATTGTTTAACTTTGGGAGGCAGGCTTGGTGATAAACATATCTAACAGTAAGTTTGCAAAAGCCCAAATCACTCCTGGGCCACGTCTTTGGACATGGACAAGTGGCCTCACGGGATGTGAACACAGATTATTGGGGAGATTCCCAAACCATCAATGAAGAAGGAATTACCACAATTTCTGGGGCTGAGTGCTTTTTATTGGAAGTTCATATCGAATTTTAGAAGTGTGGTTGCAACAATGACTGAAATGTTGAAGAAATGCAGAAAATTTCACTGGACAGAGGAATGCCAGATGGCATTTGCCAGCCTGAAAGCTGGCAAGTATTTTTATCCAAAAGAGTGAAAGACAGTCTTGGTTAGTCTTTGAAATGTGGCTGGTGCATTTTTCATACCAAATGGCATGACTTTAAACTGGTATAGACTATTTGTGTTAACCAGTGCCTACGTGTTAGCCATACATATTAAGCAAGGTCATTCTAAGTGGCTAGCAGTGAGAGTGATGTGGGCATCAGTGCTGTACTCTTGCAAGAAGACAATGAGAAGATAGAAAGACCTGTCAGGCAATTTTTCAGAAAATTGAATAATCATCAAGAGAAATATTCGACAGTTGAGAAGGAGACCTAGAGTTTGTTATTGGCATTGCAACATTTCAGCATTTATTTTGCCAGTAATGTGTCTGAGACAATTGCATATGTACTTCATTTGGGGAGTGGGGGAGGGGAAGAAGGGATAATAATATGGCTTTTAGAGATGCATTTTGTCCTGGTTTTTTACTTATTGAAAAAAGGTTGAGACAGAAGTTACGAGCATCTGCTTCAAGCCAATAAACAGCTGGTACGGCCTTGATTTCTTTTTAAAGTTGGAACAATTGAAGCAGCCTGAATGCGTGGGGTCAAGCTCCTACAGAACCAAGATTTTTAGCTTAGCCTTCAGTAGCAGTTGCTGGGCTCTTGAAGCTGGATGTGGAAGCTCTTCTCCCTCTTTCTGTTACAGCTAAAAGCTGGGGTTCTCTTCCTGCTCCTAGAATTGCGTATGAGACAATCTATTCAACTGGCTTTGCCTTAGCCAAGGATGTGCTTTTTGGATGTTGTTATATTGGAACAGTTAATGAGTAGTTTATTATTTTGTTATATAAGTATTAAGTATTTTGTATATTGATAGAGTTACCTAAGCCAATTCTTTTAATTCTGTCTGTATTTTAACTATAATGTATGAATAAAACATGTTTTGCCTCAATTCTGATTGTTTGACCAGTCCAGTTGCATCTGGAATGCAACACCTACAACTTGCCTTTAACTAAGGAAGAGGCTGTCTCCTTAAATTTGGAACTGTCTTCCTCATGAGCGATCATTAACTGTCAATACTAACTCAAATGTTAAATTTAAATTTGAGGTGGACTTTTTTTTTATTAAACAAGGGTTTCATGGGATATGGGTCCAAGGCAGGCATTATGGAGTTAGGCCACAGATCAGCTATGGTCTTATTGGGTAGCAGAGGAGACTCAAGGGCTGAAGGCCTATTCATTTTCCTATGTTCCTAAATTGGTACCTGTGCAGGATTATCTTCTGGAAAAAATTTATTACAAATGAAAATAAAATCTGTGCTTTACAAATTTTGCATTTAATTTGCTCAAGGCTGCGATTGAATGAAAAATCTTTGGACTGTCATAATCCCAAAATATAAAGTACAGAGATTAAATCTGTGTAAACGGAAGTCTAGATGCTGATCATAATGCTTTACTCTTGTTTCTAACAAAGATTTTCACTTCTGGTTTTAGGAGAGCTGACTAAATGCCCTTTTTCTGGGTCTACAACAGTATTTACTCGTGAAGGGGAGCACGCACGTTTAAGATGCAAATTGTGCAATGCATCCACTCCACTTGCCTTGCATGACCTTCAAACACATGGATTTAACATCTCCTGGTTCCACAATGCATCCAAAGTTGGTCGTGCGGAGTTTTCAGGGAATAGAAGCAGAATTACACTTGAAGGAACCTCATTAGGATTTTGGCCTACATTTGTGAATGACTCTGGAAATTATTTTTGTTCTGTCTCGTAAGTAGCAATAACCCACATCAGGGCTTGCATTTTTCAGCCAGATGTCCATTGTAGCAGCATGTGTCAGATGACTCCAGCAGAATTTAGGAAGTGTTTGACCTCAATGGAGCACCAACTATTTTGCAGTACAATGTATTATCTTTAGTCTGGATATCATGTACCTTGAAATCATCAAACAGGCAGTTGCTTCATATACAGTCAGGTTATGGGTACTTTGAGGTCCACTTCTTATGCCAAGGATGTTGTTTTTAAAGGAAATCTGTGCACAACAGTCCAAGGGAATGTAATGGCATTTGATGTAAAGGGCACAGTTAGGTATTTTCTGGACTGTCTGAATTAATTTCTGTGAGAAGGGGTTCTGTTGGCACTTAGACTCAAACTAGTAAGTGGTAAATTCATCTCTGAAATCTCGAAGTATTTCTACACACAGAAATTGATGAATGCTTGGGCTCATCTTTGGTGGGATCAGAAGGTCTGGCATTATTCCAGAGGGTTGGGAAAAGATTTTTCCTGCAAGCCTCAGAATTCTGCCATCAGATTCCAATGGGAATCAGACTCTCTCCGAGGAACAAACATTCTGTTTGTATTTCTTTTCCCAAGTTAGTCAATTAGCCAGGCCTAACAGGAAGGCACATAATGCTGAAGGGCCAACAGGAGGACCTCTGGTTTGGAAACAGCACCTGCCATGGCAGGTAAATGAGCAAGGAGATCTAGTCCAAGGGGAAGGCATCTTGTCTCCAACGTTTTGATCTTTAACATCTAAAAGAAACCTTGACGACTGGCCAACTCCTCCACGGGGTGACTTGTCACTGCAGCTGAACTCAGGCAGGCAGTGCTCCAGGCTTACAGGCCCTGATGCCCTTATCTGCTGCCAGGAAACCACATTCAGATGGCTGCATTGTTTCCCTCAGCATCCCCCCACCCCTAAACAATCTTATGCCCCACTCCCCCACTCGCAAGGGCCTGGAGGAGGCCAAATGGAAACCTCTAGCTGTTCTCCAATGGTAAGCCTTAAGAGGATGTTGCTTTTCTACTGATTTGGCCTTTGGCGTCCAACCATTTCTACCCCTTCAACTAGCCTCTCTGAAATAGTCTGGGAACAGATGGAGCCAGGGATTCGGCATGCTGACAGGCAGTAATAAATTCTGCACTTGCCTTGGGCTGAAAATCCCGATTTGGATTCTGTGATAAGCAATTGTGCCTTTCAATGGAAAGGTTTATCATAAATGTTTGAGCCCTTATTCAAGCTGCCTCCAATGCACCCACATCTGCACTCAACAGGTCAGATGGACACTGTAAACCTTTCGGCTACAAACTTCCATTTTAACAACATTTCTCATTTTATTTTCTTAAGAAATGGAAGTTGGGATTCTTGGGCAGATAAAAGCTGAATGGCCAGATCCATGAGATAAGTACCTTTAGCACACTGTTTGAGGGCCAGGAAGGGCAAGAGTGTGTTTCCCGCAGGTCGTATCAATGTACTACTAGATGATTAGATACCACACTCCACCCCCCGCTCCCTATCCCCCACTCTCCCACACCCTCTGCTAATAGAAACATTCCTGATACTCGAACTGTGCTCTCCTCCCAAACCCAACATCTCAATGTCAGGGTCAGTTCTGAGTAAGGGTCACCTGACCCAGAATGTTAACTCTGATTTCTCTTCATAGATGCTGCCAGACCTGCTGGATGTTTTCAGCAACTTCTGTTTTGTTTCTGATTTCCAACATCGGTGGTTCTTTCGGTTTTTACCTCAATGTCAAGCTGTATTTGTCAGATGAAAACCTGTTGAAACATAATTGAAAGATGGCCTATGGTTAGTCTCTGCCAGGCTTTCAGGGAGTCAGATGCAGGTTTCACATGCAGGAAGCTCCCAACCACTGTAGCCTTGCCTGCATCAACTTTTCCATCTTACCCTCCACTTCTGTTCCAGGCTTGAACTTACTATTGTGGGCACTTTGCATGTGTTAAAGCTAATATCTAATATTATAAAAACAAGCATGGATAGAAAGGAATGATCAAAAATATTTTCAAACATTGAATTTTAAATGCTCGTTCCTTTTTTGGTCACATATTAAGATGAATACTAGACTACTGAAAATTTTCTGTTTACAGGAATGGAACTCATAAGATTGTGAGTGCAGTCACAACTTTGAATGTAAAAAAGAACAAAGGTTTGTGTCATGATGATGCGTACCCTTTCAGTCAACATATTGGAAGATCAATTATGTTGCCTTGTCCAAAACTTGGCGATTATAGTGACAAGAAAGAAAATATTATATGGCTGAAGGTATTGTATAAACGTTTTTATACTTCTGAGTACTTACTTGTATGGTGGGGGAGTTCAAAACTAAGGAGCATATTTTTAAAATGAAAGGAGAAAGATTTAAGAAGGACATGAGGGACAACTTTTTCACACAGACAGTGGTTAGTGTGTGGAATGAACTGCAGAGGAAGTGGTGGATGGGGGTACAATTACAACATTTAAAAGACACTTAGATAGGTACATGTGTAGGAAAGGTTTGGAGGGATATGGGCCAAGTGCGGGAAGGTGGGACTAGTTTAATGTGGGATTATAGTTGTCATGGACTGATTGGGTCTGTTTCTGTGCTTTATGACTGTATGACTGCATTTAAAGTTTTAAAAGTTTTGACAATGTACATATTGAAGTTTTGTAAAAAAAGAATTATTAAAGACTTTAAGTAACACCGAGTTAACTCATCACCTTTTCAGTTATATTAACAAACGTTTGAAATAATACTCAAATGATCAAAATACTCAAATTGTAGAAGTTCAGAGAGTCCCCAATTATGAATGTCCAACTCATAAATACTTGTACTGACAAACGCAGTATGCAAAAGTCCATCATCTCTGAGTTCTCTGCGTTGAACCTCATCTGCTATCTGTCAGCCCACTCTACCAAATTGTCAATGTCCTTTTGGAGTTCGACAATATCCTCCTCACAGTTTGCAATTCTTCCAAGTTTTGTATCATCTACAAACTTTGAAATTGACTCCTGCATACCAAAACCCAGAACATTAATGTATGTTAGGAAAAGCAAGCGTCTCAATACTGATCCTGACAAACCGTCCTCCAGCCCAAAAAATATCCATTGCCCATTTCTCTCAGTTTCCTATCACACAGCCAATTTTGTATCCATGTTGCTTCTGTTCCTTTGATACCATGATTGATGACTTTCCTGACCAGTCTGGTGTGTGGCATTAATTAGAATTCCTTCTGGAAATCCGTATATACCACACCCATGGTGTTAACCTTATTGAGCCTTCCTGTTAGCTCTTCAACAAACTGTAGTGAATTAGTTAAACTGCAGTTTCCCCTTTAGATTTCCCCTTTAAAAATCCATTCTGGCTCTTCCTAATCAAATCAACTTTTTATTCATGACTAAAACTCCATCTGGAATAATCATTCTAGAAGCTTCCCCATACTGAAGTTAATTGTCTTTAATTGCTGGTATTATGCTTACAACCTTTCTTGAACAAAACCATAATTTTTGCACTTTTCCAGTCTTCTGGCACCTACCCCAAGTCCAGGGAACACTGAAAGCTTATGGGTAGTGCACCGCAATTTCTAACCCAAATTTCTTCTGTGCATTTCAATATTACCCCTTTGGCCTGGCACTACTGCCTAGTCATGTTGACCATCATGCTGCCCTGTACCCCCACCATGGCCAAGGTGGCTGCGCCCACCAACGATCCCACCTATACTGACATCAATGTCGTCCAATGCATTGGCATCTCCCCTCACTTAGGTTGCGTTGTCCTCCTTCATCAGTATTGTGCTCCCTCTGCCTCCCAGCATGACTGCGCTAATGTCCCTACTACAACAATGGGCCCTCACATACCCTTCCTTGACTTTCATTGGGCTGACCACCCCATTGGGCCCCCCTATCTTTTCACCCTGCACAGACAGCCATGGCTGTTAAGTGAGCAGACACTTGGCTGAGCTCCCCAGATGACTTAAGTCAATTCTTCAGACCAGTTGCACTGGACTTGAAGGCCTAACCTTGGAGTGACCACCCCAAGTAAGTTAAATAAGTTGGGGTTGTACTCACTGGAGTTCAGAAGAATGAGAGGTGATTTTGTTGAAATATGTAGGGTTCTTATGAGGCTTTTCAGGGTAAATGCTCAAAGGATGTTTCCCTTCTTGGGAGAATTTAGGACCAGAGGGCATACTCTCAGAGTAAAGGTGTGTCAATTTAGGACTGAGATGAGGAGGAATTTCTCAGACGGTTGAGAGGCTTTCAAAGACATTGCCATAGAGAGCTTTGGGGGCAGAGACCTTGTGTATATTTAAGGCTGAGATAGATTCCTGCCCAGTAGGGGAATCAAGGGTCACAGAGAAAATGCAGGACATGAGGGATGTCGGATCAGGTATGATCTTATTGGATGGCAGAGCAGACTTAAGGGACCATGGAGTCATAGAGTCACATGGCAGGGAAACAGAGCCTTCAGTCCAAATTGTCCATGCTGACCATAATCCCAAACTAACCTAGATCCTCTTGCCTGCACTTGGCCCATATCTGTCCAAACCTTTCTTATTCAGGGACTTATCCAAATGTCATTTAAACATTATGGCTGTACTTGTATTCACTTGCTTTGAAGTTTAGTCCATATATGAACCACTCTCTGTTTAAAAAAGTTTCCCCTTGTGTCCTGTTAAATTTTTCTCCTCTAACCTTAAAAATATGCCCCACTTCTTGAAATCCCCCACCAGAGGGAAAAGGCACTTGCCATTCACCTTCTCTATACCCCTCAGAATTTTAAGGTCATCCCTATTATCCAGTACAAAATGTCCCAGTTTTCCCAGCCACTCCCTATCACTCAAACCTTCCATTCCTGCCAACATCCTGATAAATCTTCTCTGAACCCTCTCCACCTTAATAATATACTTCCTTTAACAGAACTGCATGCAGTATTCCAAAAAAGCCTCACCAACATCCTGTACAATCTCAACATGACTTTCCAACTCCTATACTCAAAGGTCTGAGAGATGAAGGCAAGCATGCTAAATGCTCTCTTAACTATCCTCTCTCCATGTGATGCAAACGCCAAATAATTATATATCTGAACCCCTGTGCCTTTCTCTGTTCTACAATGCCACCCAAATCCTACTTTTAATTCAGAAATCTCACGACACCAGGTTATAGTCCAACAGGTTTATTTGAAATCACAAGATTTTGGAGGACTGCTCCTTCATCAGATGAAGGCCCTATTTGTGTGGCTCCTAACTTTGCCCACCCCAGTCCAACACCAGCACAGTTGCAGCTAATGGAACATACCCTGAGATGTTAATGACACCAGTGAGTAGAATAACAAGCAGTGGGCTGAAGTTACCAGGTACCACAGTTGACATTAATGTTGGGAATTTTCATGTCTAGTTACTATGGGAGAATAGAAAACTGCAAACAAATGAGGTGCTAATTCATGCGAATGGAATTCTCACCATGCCCTAAGTGATATTGTCACCTAATCCAGCATTTAAAACTTGGTTGGAGAATCAGACCATTTTTATTTCTCAACATCGAGAATCTAATTTCTGCCAATGTCACCATTCTTCCCAACTGACTTTGACAATTCCTGCAACGTTTGGAGATTAAGACAATTCTGCCCTGTCGTCTCTGGTTATTTATTTTTGTCATGACCCACTAAGTTCGTGTGCTGGAAATCAAGTTCCATGATGTTTGAGTCATCACAAATGTGAAAAAATGTAGTGATAATATTTAAGGTGCCCAGTTTACATGCCTGATGAACTCAAATGAAAAGAAAATGCTCAACAAGTTTCTGTAGTTATAATAAAACAGCTATTGATTGCAAGCAGATTGTTTTTAACCATCAGTTTCTTCAGATATCCACTGAATTACTCAAGTGAGAAAACACCGGTATGCTTTTGTATCTTTAAGAATTGCACAGAAAATGTCCATACTGGGGCCATGTACACTATTCAGAAAGTGCAAGAAGAAAGCGCTGGACTCTACATGTGTGTACTCCCTTTAGAAAATGGTGGAGTTCAGTATAATGTTACAAGAACACTGAACCTGAAAGCTAAAGGTACAGTTTAACATTATTACTTATCAATAATATGTTGTAAATCTAACTGAAAATTGGTGGCTGTGCAGCATTGTATTGGGGTGAGGAGCCTGACAAAGCTCGAATGCTGGGGTATATGGAAGCAATGATGTTTGTATGATGTTGACCATAAGGGATGAGACTTCAGTGACAAGGAGTTGTGTTGGGTATATTATATGAATATGATGCATTGAGCAGTGTTGGAGGCTGCTGGAGCAATTGGTACAAGATGTCAAGTGTAGTTGCACCTTCTAATATTGGTTACCCATGAAAAGTCATTAGCCTTTTTGTGGCACTGTTGATCATTCTTACATCCAGACTCGAGTTGACCTTCCTGGCCATCAGCTCTCACTCCCTCTGAAAACCTTTTCCAGACAAGATCCACTATGATGTCCATACCAAATCTAAGATAGTCGATCCATAGATAATTGGTGACTTTGTCAGTGGAGACAGATTACTCTGCACAGAACCTTTGTCATGTTATCTTTTGACCTGGCAGGATATGTTGTGGCATGTTCAACTTAGAAGGGAAAAATAAAGCCCAATTATACAAATTATTCCCTTTCTGCCAGTTGGAATAGGGTTTGCATCTCAGGTAGGAATGTAGTGCCTCCCCAAGTGGCGGATTTTGCAGAGGGAGGCTTTCAATACGACACGAATTTGGTGGTTGGGATTCTGCCCCCTTCTCACGTGGGGAAGACTCGTGGGCTGCATTTCTGCATAGACTAGAATGAAGGATGTTAACTGGGTGATTGCCACAGGGGAAGCTCATAAAAGAAAACTCTTTCTCCTCATCGACTTCACTTTCCTGTTTGCTCTCCATAACCCTTCAACCCATTACTAGTTTACAATCTGTCCATCTTGGCCTTAACTGTACTCAATGACCCTTAACTGTACTGCACTGGAATTCTCCAATGGTAGT
This sequence comes from Chiloscyllium punctatum, assembly GCF_047496795.1. NCBI lineage: Eukaryota > Metazoa > Chordata > Chondrichthyes > Orectolobiformes > Hemiscylliidae > Chiloscyllium > Chiloscyllium punctatum. The sequence goes on along the minus strand of NC_092747.1, from coordinate 58,279,780 downwards.
ATTGCAGCAATCTCTCCAGCTGCCAATTCCGACCCCTATCACCATTCTGCCCTTGGTGGATGCTTTTCTCCTGCAGCACAATTACAGCAGGACAGTTGATGCCTCAGCATTTTATTTTTGCCTTGGTGTTTTCTTTTTAAATGTACAATTACATAACAACCTTGGTTATCTGAACATCAGTTATCCAAATCTTGGATTATCCAAACAAGATCTCAAGGTCCCATAAAAACGTTCCATCAATGAGGTGTTACCGACACTGGTGCAATGATCGCGTATTTTATTTACAGTTCTCTAGTGTGATCTCAGTCGGACACTTTAAACAGTGTTAAAATAATTTCAACATATAAACGTGATGGACATGCTGAGGATTTAAAAGCATGGCAAAATCGATGGTGCCTTCAATCACTCTATGACTTTGTTGGTACAATGGCTTGCATGTTGGTAGCCATGACAGTGAAGAGGACACCCATCCACATCAAAGGATAACCACTGACATCACCGAGAACCGCAGACTGCTGGCATTACGAGATTTCGTAGAGGCTGAGATCAATGCTTGGGTAAACTGTGATGACATTGGAACAGAGACACTCAGCAATGATCAGAGTATCAACATAGTCATGGAAGAACAGCGTGGAAGTACAGATGCCGTGGATGCTAAGAAAATTCCGATACTGTCACCTCCTCCAGTCTCCAGTAAGAAGCTATTGACTCTCATGGAGTGGTATGAAGCACAAGACAAAGTCAATGCCGTTATGTTGATGCATCTGTGTCAAATTTTATCGCTGGCAAAAACAAAATAATGTAAGCACGTCAAGCAACAGCGACTGGATATTTTCTTCAAGAAATAATAACCGACCTCCACCTCAATGAATCTTATTTACACAAAAAGTGATTTCATTTGTAAAATATCATGAGTTTTTAAGCAATATCTAATGTTTGTACAGATTTTATTGATTAAATGAAATAAAAATTCTGTAAACATGCCTTTTTATGTAATTATGCTTCAGTATGGCTTCCTTTGTTTATGATCAGTTATCCGAACAACCAGTTATCCGAACGACCAGTTACCTGCCTGTCTCAGTCCAATAATCGAGGTTGTTCTGTATTAGGTAAAAATGAAGTTCTCTAAATAAATGTAATGTTCCCCTTTCTTCACAGAATATATTGAGCCGTTCAAACCGAAATTAATTTATCCCATTGATGAACAAATTGAACTTGGACTTGGTATGTATACTTTAGAGTAATTTTAGAACCTGAAGTCTCTGAAAATTGTCTTCCCATTTCTACCAGTGATACAATTCATGCTGGGGGTACAGTTCCATGGGCTTCAAAAGCTTGCTCAAGTAGCCATTCCTCCAATATAAGTCAATGTAGTTCATGTCAAGTCTGTTTTTCCCCAGTCTACTTGGGCGCATTTGGCTCCAAGAATGACCAGAGAACAATCATTAGCAAGATCCCTGACTCTTCTTCCAATTCTAGGGTATAAAATCCAACTGAAGTATACTTAACAGTGCTGTAGCTGAGATCAGATAAATGCATCACTGACTGAGATTCAAATTTTGGAAATTCTAGGCTTTATGGTTGAGTAACATTTGACCTAGATTTGCTGATCGATGTTTATTCATTAACAGTGATGTTGGTTCATTTATTTAGCCATTTATTTTAAATGGGTTTCACATTTGGATTAAAATTGGATCATTCAGAAGAATGGAGAATTATATATTTGTAAGAAGGAGAAATTTTCTACCACATATAAGAGAAACATAGCTAATTCAAGCCCTGAAAGTCTGCACTTTTCTTTATGTCTTTGTTATTCTTGCTGGTTGGAGCTGAAATCCATTGATGTTCAGTGCTAGAAATGTTAACTTTGTTTCTCTCACCACAGATGCAACAAGAATGGCTGAGCATTTCCATCATTTTTTGTTTTTGTTTCCGAAATCCACTAGTCTATGCACTGATGACCCCAGTGAACTTTGTGAAGCCTGTAGGTTGAAGTCTAGCACATACGAAACCCACTGCTATTTAAAAAGGAAGGAGAAAATTTAATGATGGACAATTAGCCTAACATTAGTGGATAGAAAATTAGTGAAATGTATTACTCAGGAAGACCCCTCGTTCACAATGAGAACGTTAGGAAAGAGGTAACAAAAAGTGACAAACCAGAAGTTTTATGATGCATTTTCTCCTCAACAGATGAGACATATCTGAGAAATGAGAGATCCTCTGGTAGGCATGCAAAGGAGGCAGTCACCCATATTAACTACCAGAGGCATGTGGAACACATGCCATTTCTATGATCTGCAGATAGTGGAACAGTATTTCAAGGAGCTTAATGAATATTCAAGGTAGTCAAAGTGAGCAAAAGAGTCACCTCATCAATGTGCACCACAGAATCCCCTTCACTGATTACACTTCCTTCATTCAATAGAATTACATCCTTTCTTTCACATTGGCACCATGGTGTCAATCTCTAATGATTCCAATTGGAATCATTGGACAATATCTTGTTTTTTTGGAGACTAAGCGTACTGTTTTTGAGGGGATGCTACAGGAGACTGTGCCAGACTGTACCAAGTAAAAAAAGGGGTTTGCTGTGGAGGTCAGTGTGGCTTAAGAGAACCTGATTCCAGTGCCACAGAAAGATCAATGATCTATTGCTCTCCATGTCTAATATGTGTCACCATCTACTTAATGCTAACATACATTCATAAGGCTATGAAGGTTTGCCACTGTAGAGGACTTTCAAATACAAGACTGAATGTCAGGCATCTCCAATAGATATTGTATGTGCACTGTCTGTGTGTCAACTAATTTTAGCTACCAATGTTTCACTACATACACCACAGGGCCAGTGTTCAGAATTAGAACATAGAAAAAGCTACAACATTCAGCAGCTCTTGCTCCAGTAGCTCTTTGACCATGCAACTCAATTTGGAGAACCCATAACTATGATGACTTCTTACCAAAGAGTTGTAAGGGACAGGGACACAACTTCAGTCAAAACACCTTAGGAGATTTCTTAGTCACGCACATCATACAATGATTTATTACCTTTCACCTACTATAACTCTTTGATGAAACAGAAACACCATTCATTGAGAACCCCATGCCACATTTTTTCTTAGGAGTAACAAAAAAAATCACGAACAGCTCTGGAGACTGGCATCTCAATTTGTATCTATGAATATAGAGAAAATGTTCATGTACTCATGCTAATGTCTCTTAATACCTGTGGTCATAAATGAGTTGGATGTTGAACGGATTATCCTCCTAGCAATGTAAATGTCTTACTGATTCTTAGTGTCAGCAACAGATTCAGTCCCCAGGTACATATCACTACCATAGACTGTAAATAGCTTGTAGCTCTGAATCCTGGGGAAGTCCATTAGCTGCAGCTCATTAAACTGAAACAAAAATATCCCTATGCAGTATTTCCTGTTAGTTAACTAATTCCTTTTCTACATTAAGATTGTACCCCTTACACTGCAAACTCTTATTTAGCATCATAACTCTCAAATCCCTTTTGAAAATACAACTATAATAAGCTAAATACATAGGTTCCGGTTCTGTTCGCCGAGCTGGGAACCACAACAACGAGCACCCGAGCTACAAATCTTCTCCCAAACTTTGAACATAGGTTCCCTTTTATACACCCTGCTATTTATTTTCTCAAAAACTTTAATAAATTATTTTTGCACAAATTTCTATTCACAAAACCATGTTGTGTCTGCCTGATCACATAGTGATTTTCTAAGTGTCCTACTATAACTCCATTAAGAATGGATTCTAGCAATTTCTCTCTGATAGATGCTGGGCATCTGATCTATAGTTCCTTTCTTTGTGCCTTGTTTTCAAGAAAAAGTGTGTTGAGATAACCCTTTCAGAATCTAAACAATTTTGAAAAATTATAACCTCCATTATCTCTACAGGTACCACTTTTGAAACCTTAAATGCATAACATCTGGCCCTGGGATCTTGTCAGACATTTGGTTTTCCAAGCTTTTTTTTTAGTTTTTCCCTCCTGTTTGCCGTTTGATTTTTACAGTGAAGCCAGCAACAAAATTCCTCCTTCATTTTTTCATTATCAATTCTCTTCATCTAGAAGCAATTCTAGCTCTTTTGCAATTAAATACTTGTAGAAACTTTGTCTGCTTTTATATTATTAGCTAAGCTTCTCTTGCACTGTACTATCTCCTACTTTTTTCAGTTTTTTAAATTTAGCCATAGATAATGTATCCTTCTCTGTGTACTAACAGGGAAACATTTCAAGGCTATGCAGAAAAAAACAGAGGAACTAAGACATATGGATATCTTTTCAAAGAGCTAGCATATCCACAGTAAGCTGAGAAACCTATTTTTGTGATTTATGGTTCTAGCATTAAAATGTGAGTGATTTAATGATAGAAACAAGCCCCACTGAAAACTACTAACTGCATATTGTTTTTCCATTAAGATCTAAACACCGCTCCATAAATGTGAATTTTCAGTACCATTTTCTTTACTTCTAACCATGATAATAACACACAATCATCCTATCAAAAGTAATTATTCCAAATAATAAGATGCATCCACAATTAAGAATAGTGCTCATTGAATGAAATAACGTCTCAGAAATTGAGGTCTTGCTCCTGAGCTGACAGAAGAGAACTGCAGCTGGATTTTTGCCACTTATTGTCCTTCTCCTTAACTCTATCCCTAATTGTTGAATGGAGACATTGGGTTGGGGGGAGTGGGGAAAGGTCGCCTGTCACAATAATGGCATTGTTAGCACTGGTTTTTATTCTGTAGGTACCAATTTTTAATTTTCTGCTGCTAATTTTAATTCCCAGTGCAGCTAAAACTCAACAATGCAGTAACCCAGACACTCAAGCTGAGATCCCAAACATTGAAAATCACTGCTACTAATTGTGGCAACTTGCAAACTCTGGAGCAAGGCTCTGACCTGATTTGTAGTCCTTCTGGAAGACCCACAGGTTTTTATTCACAATGTATATTGTTTGTCAGTTTGACGTGTGCAGGGATCCTGAAATATGTTTGGAACTGTTTAGGTTATGAGCAGAGTTTTTATTTTAATGTTACAAACAGCAAATGATTATTTTACTGGCCACACAGCCCTAAATACAGTAGTTGCATTATTGAGTTTCCTCTTTTGTAATAGGTGAGAAAAGAGAAATTGAATGCAAAGCTATAGCGAACAAGGAAGCGGTTGACTTTTGCGTGCTTTTTTGGAATTTTAATCACAATTATTTAACCAGCGGTGGAAATGATGTCTATGAAAATTCTAGCAGGTAAGATATGTACTGATTTGTGCATTATATGTGCTGCATTGTTATTTTGCACTTAATTACTTGCTTGAGAAGTATTATTGAAAATGATCGTTTCACTCCACAGAGTTCAATAGCTGACTCCCTTTATTCCCGAACATTATTACAGCCTGTGGTCATTTTGTACTAAAAATAGATCTTCTCCCAGGTCACCACTACAGAGGATCTGTAGGGCAGCCTTTGATTTGTCATGCACACAGGCAGGGAAGACTTTTCGGCCTCACTGGAGAGCTGTATCTCCTTGTCTGGTTCTGGGAGGTCACCTCCGGGTGCATACGAAGATAAGGATTAGGAACAGGAGTGGGTTATATGGCCCTTTGAGACTATTCTGTTGTTTAATAAATCATAGCCTGTAACCTCAAATCAACTTTCTTGTCTACATCTGATAACTTTTCACCCCTTGCTTACAAAAATCTATCCATTAAAATAGTCTTAAACTATAATTTTTCTAAAAGCTATTCAAAGATTTTACTTCCACTGCCTTTTCAGGGAGAGAGTTCCAAAAATTCTCAACCCTCTGAAAAGAAATTTTACCCATCTCTGCCTATATGGGTGTCTCCTTATTTTTAAACAGACTCTTGGTTCTAAAATGTTCCATAGGAGGAAACATCCTCTTCACATACATCCTCTCAAGACCCCTCATAATCTTTTGCGTTTCACTCAAGTTACTTCTTCTAAACCCCAGCAGGTACAAGCATAGCTTGTCCAATATTTCCTCATAAGGCAATCGATCCATTCAAAGGATCATTCTAGTACACCTTGCCTGAACTGCTTCCAGCACATTTAAATCCACCCTTAAATAAGGGAAATAATATTGCTCACAGTACTCCAGATGTGATCTTATCAGTGCTCTGTATAATTGAAGCACAACCTCTTGATTTTTGTATTCAATTCCTCTGGTAGTAAGTATTAACATTGCTTTAGCTTTCCTAATTCTTGATGTACCTACACACTGCATATCAGGTCTCTGTAATATCTCACAATTCAGAAAACAGATTTCCTTTTACTACTTTCTGCCAAAATGCACAACTTCACATTTTTCCACATTTCATTCCATTTGCCACAATTTTTCTCCATTCATTTAACTTATTTTATCCCAAGTAGCACCTTTGTGTCCTTTTGTAGCCATAGAGCTGCACAGTATGGAAACAGACCCTTTTATCCAACTCATCCGTGCTGACCAGACATCCTAAAGTAATCTAGTCCCATTTGCCAGCATTTGGCCCATACCCCTCTAAACACTTCCTATTCATATAGCCATCCATGTGCCTTTTAAATATTGTAATTGTACCAGATTCCACCACTTCTTCTGGCAGCTCATTCCATATACACACCGTTCTCTGATGGAAAAACATTGCCCCATTCAGTCCCTTTTAAATCTTTCCCCTTTCACCTTAAACCTATGCCTTCTAGTTTTGGACTACTATCCTAGGGAAAAGACCTTGGCCATCCACCCTATCCATGCCCCTTATGATTTTATAAACTTCTATTAGGTCACCCTCAGCCTCTGACACTGCAGGGAAAATAGCCCCAGCCTATTCAGTATTTCCCGATAGCTAAAATGCTCCAACTGGCAACATCCTTGTAAATCTTTTCTGAACACTTTCAAGTTTCACAACATCCTTCCTTGAATTGAACGCAGTATTCTAAACGTAGCATAACCAATGTCCTGAACAGTCGCAAAATGACTTCCCAACTCAAATACTCAACGCACTGACCAAATGCCTTCTTCACTATCCTATTTACCTGCAACTCTACTTTCAAGAAGCTATGAATCTGCACTCCAAAGTCCCTTTGTTCAGCAACACTTCCCAGGACCTTTACCATTAAGTGTATAAGTCCTACTCTAATTTGCCTTTCCAAAGTGCAGCAACTCACATTTATCAATTAAACTCCATCTGCCACTCCTCGGCGGACCGGCTCTTCTGATCCAGGTCCCTTCACAATTTACTTTCCAACCTATCATTGTGTCATCAACAAATGTGACAATCTTACACTCAGCCCCTTTATCCAAGATTTGCTCAGTTGGCAGGACAGCTAGTTTGTGTTGCAGAGTGGGTTCAGCAGTATGGGTTCAATTCCCATGCTTGATATTACCACGAACGATACTCCTTCTCAACCCCTTCCCCTTGCCTGAAGTGTGGTGACCCTCAGGTTAAAATCACCACAGTTACTTCTCTCTAATGAGAGAGCTGGACTATGGTGACTTTACCTTTATTATATAAACTGCTGATGTCATGGTACTGATCCCTGTTGCATCCCACACATTACATCTTGCCAACCAGAAAAAGGATCCATTTATATCAATTCCATGCTACCTGTTATCTAGTCAACCTTGTGTCTATGCCAATACCCCAACACCATTCATTTTTATTTTCCTCAGTAACCATTGATGTAGCACTTAACAAGTGACATCTGAAATCTAAGTACAGTGAATCTAATGATTCCACCTTATGCACAGCATATGTTACTTCCTCAAAAAACTCCAATGGAATGGTTAAACATGATTTCCATTTCACAAAAATCTTGTTGAATCTGCCTTTTTGTCTTGAACTTATCTCAGTGCCCTGTTATAACTTTAAAAATTGTTTCTAAAATTTCCCTTATGCGAGATGGAAAGCCAACTGGGCTATAGTTTCCTGCTCTCTGCTTCCCTCCTGTTTTGAATATGTGTATCATTTGCCATCTTGCAGTCCAATGGGGCCTTCCCTGAATCTAGAACAGTGACCCAGCATCAGCAGCATCACGTGCTGGAGACTGTGAGGAAAAGCTAAAGTAATCTGTGTAAGAAATGCACTACAAGATCAGTATTATATAAAATATTGTAAACAAAAAAGTTGTGAAAATCTTACAGAATCTGCCTGTAGCATTCAGGAATGTGTAGGCTAGATGATGCATTAGTCAGGGGTAAATGTGGAGTAAAAGGGCAGGGGAATCGATCTGGGTGGGTTACTCTTCGGAGGGTTGGTGTGAGCTTGTTTGGCAAAATGTCCTGTTTCCACACTGTAGCGATTCCAATCTGGCAGCTGTAGGTGAGGGACAAATCATTAAGAAGGAGAGAAAGCAAGAGTTCAAAATAGCAACCTCTCCAAAGTGCAGGACACAACCTAGAGATCTGAACCTTATAGCAATGTAAGCCAAGATGATAGGCCAAGACTGCTCCTCTTGCATGTTGTGCTTTTCATGAGATCTTATCTGGTGAAACATTTGCTGAGTATTCTTAAAGTGGTAGTGCTCTTAAAGTGATAAATTAAATTGAGTTCTGAATTTCTTTTTCTCCTGAGTCGAGTGGATTATTTTTCACAGTTGTTACCTTGAGGTATTTGAGCAATCAAACCACTAATCACCATATAAGATCTTGCAGAACTGACCACTACCAGCTACTAGTTGAGCAGACTGCTGCCACTAAACCTCTTCTTTATCAAATCTAACTATGGTAGAGGATGAGTCACTACTGAGTCTTAACAATAAGAGACACTTGGCTCAGCAACACTTGCAAGTAGCAATAAATAAAAGTTACATTGATTAGTTAGACATAATTGTTTAGACGATCAGCTGACACATATTGGGATCTGGAATTCAACTCCTCTATATGAAATCAACCTATTGGGTTGAGCCTTGTTTAGTTTCCAACATTTAAACTTACAGAATCATTACCTTCCTTAAACAACAATGTGTTACATAATGGGGAAAGCCATTTGTCTATTCTATTTGAGTCTCGTTTCTATGGCAATAAAATATCCTTGTTATGAACATTCCTTGAGGGAGAATCAGCAGGCAGTTCCTGGCAGTCCATCCCTCATGGTCGAGTGGTTAGGATTCGGTGATTTCACTGCCATGGTCTAGGTTCAACTCCCAGTCAGGGAATTGTCATCCCTATGTGGGGGTGGCACAGTGGTTAGCAATGCTGCCTCACATCGCCAGGTACCTGGGTTCAATTCCAGCTTCGGGCGATGGTCTGTGTGGAATTTGCACATTCTCACTGTGTCTGCATGGGTTTCCCCCAAATGCTCTGGTTTCCTCCCACAATCCAAAGATGTGCGGTCAGGTGAAATAGCCATGTTAAATTGCCTGTAGTGATCAAGAATGTGTAGGTTAGGTGCATTAGTCAGGGGTAAATGTGGAGTTAAAGGGTAGGGGAATGGGTCTGGGTGGGTTACTCTTTGGAGGGTTGGTGTGGGCTTGTTTGGCATTTGGCCTGTTTCCACACTCCATTAAAAAAGTTGTAACATTGTCAGTAATTATTGGCCTTTCTCTTCTGTCCACTGTTCTGTTTGCTAAAGTGGAAAGTATTTATTTTTAGAATTATTTATAAGTTAACATAATTCATATTTTCCATTATAATTCCATCATGTTCACACATTCTTGAATTTTAGGATAGTTCCTGAAGATAACAGAGTATCTGTGATTGCACCACTTGTGTTCATGAAAATTAAAAAGGAACATTTGAATAAAACCTTTCAGTGTGTTTTAACTTGTCAAGACACGCAGCAAATCGGTAACATCATTCTTCTCGAAAAAGGTATTCCATCCTGTAGTAATAAGATAGACTGCTCAGTCTTGGCTTCATGTTCTTTTATTCATTCTTTTAATGGTCTGAAAGCTGGTTAATGCGAACTATGTAAGTCATAAAGTTCTAACTTCATATCCAAGTCCATGTGAAGACTTTGTCTGAAGCAACAGCTATGGTGATAGAAGACCATAAGATCATAAGAAATAGGAATTGGAGTCGGCCATTTGGCAGTTCAAACATGTTCTGTGTCATTCAGTAGGATCACGTCTGATCTGCCGTTCTTCAAGCCCACTTTCTTGGCCTTTCCCTACAATCCTTAATTCCCCTACTGATCAAAAATATACCTCAGCCTTAAATAATGATGTGGAGGTGGCAGTGTTGGACTGGGGTGGGCAAACTCAGAAGTCACATGACACAAGGTTATAGTCCAACAAGTTTATCTGAAATCACAAGTTTTCAGAGTGTTGCTCCTTCATCAGGCAAAACACTCCGAAAGCTTGTGATTTCAAATTAACCGGTTGGATTATAACCTGGTGTCATATGACTTCTAGCCTTAAATAAACACAAGGAATCTGACCACATAACTGTCTGTGGAAAGGAGTTTCAATTCTATAAATCCTCTAAGACAAAAAAATTCCTCCTCACCTCAGTCTTAACATGACCATCCCTTTATTCTGAGACTATGCCCTCTGGTCCTAGACTCTCTCATAAGGGCAAACATCCTCTCAGCTTTTACCCTGTCAAGCCCCTTAAGAATCCTGTATATTTCAATTAAATCACCTCTCATCCTTCCAAACTCCAGTGAATAGAATCCTAACTTGTTTACTAGAGAACAGTGCAGGCTGGGTGATTGAATATATTCAAGGCTGAGTTAATAGATTTTAGATCTGCAAAGGAGTTAGGAGTTATGAGGGTAGGCAGGAATGTGAAGTTCAATAAATAAAAGGATTCTGACCACATAGTTGTCTGTGGAAAGGGGTTTCAGTTCTATAAATCCTGTAAGAGTAGAAATTCCTCCTCACCTCAGTCTTAACTTGGTCATCCCTTAATTCTGAGACTATACCCTCTTGATCAGCCATGATCTTATTGAATCGCAAAGTAGGCTCAAAAGGTGAGATGATCTATTCCTGTTCTTAGAATGATCTTGTGTGATTTATGATTCAGAATCCCTATAGTGTGGAAACAAGCCCTTCAGCCCAACAAATCCACACAGACCTTCTGAAGAGTATCCCACACAGAATCATTACCCTCCCCTAGCACTTTATATTTACACCTGACTAATGCAACTAACCTACACGTCCCTGAACACTATGGGCAATTTAGCATGGCCAATTCACCTAACCTGCACATCTTTGGATTGTGGGAGGAAACCCACGCAGACACAGGGAAAACTCCACACAAGCAGCTGCCCAAGGCTGAAATCGAACACGAGTCCCTGGTGCTGTGAGGCAGCAGTGCTAACTACTGAGCCACCATGCCACCCCTGATATTGACAGAGGGCATTAGGTGCCACAATGGAAGAAATAAAAGATGAGATGGCACGGTGGCTAGCACTGCTGCCTCACAGCAGCAGGGACTTGGGTTTGATTCCAGCCTAGGGTGACTGTCTGTGTGGCGTTTGCATGTTCTCACATGTCTACATGGGTTTCCATTGGTTGCACTGGTTTCCGCTCAAGGCCCCCAAGATGTGCCGGTTAGGTGGATTGGCCATACTAAATTGCCCATAGAGCCTGTGGATATGCAGCCTAAGTAGATTAGCCATGGGAAATGTGGCATGACAGGAATAGAGTGTGGGGCTAAGTCTGGGTTGTGCAGACTTGATGGGCTGAATGGCCTCTTTCTGCATTGTAGGGATTCTATGAAAATATATTTAACTGTCGCCTGTTTTGCACAGAAGGACTCTAAAGGTTATTAAACTTTCTCTTTCCACTATTCCTGATTAAATGCAGTTTGAATTAAGGTTCACACCTGAAAAATCCCATCTATATTCTGCACAGATATTATCTGATGTTTTGCATTTTTCGAGCATTTCTGCCACTTCCAGCAGGGTACAGCTAACATTGCCAACAAACACATCCCTCCCCTCCACTGTCAGCATTCTGTTGGCATCTTTCCTTCCAAATCAGCCTAGTTCACTCCTCCATCACTCCCAAAACATCCTCACCACCTCACATCCCATGGTACCTTCCCATGCAATTGTAGAATTTACCTCCTCCTTCCTTAGTGACCAGGCCCCAAATACACCTTCCAAATGAAGCAGTATTTTACTTCTATTTCTTTCAAGGGCAGCATGGTGGCTCAGTGGTTAGCACTGCAGACTCACAATTCCAGCCTTGGGCAACTGTTTGTGTGGAGTTTGCACATTTTACTCTAGTGATGGAGAGTGATGGAGAGCGATAAGTGTGCACTGCAGGGCAAGAGTTATAGCTGGGGGCAGGGAAATTATGATGCGGTGAGGCACGACTTAGGATGCGTGGCTTGGAAAAGTAGGCTTCAAGGCAAGGGCACAATTGATATGTGGAGCTTATTCAAGGAGCAACTATTGAGTGTCCTTGATAAGTATGTACCTGTCAGGCAGGGAGGAAAGGGTCGTGTGAGAGAGCCGTGGTTTAATAAGGAATTCGAATCTCTTGTTAAAGGGAAGAGGGTGGCTTATGTAAAGATGAGGCGTGAAGGTTCAATTGGGGCGATTGAGAGTTATAACGTAGCCAGGAAGGATATGAAGAGAGAGCTAAGAGCAGCAAGGAGGGGACATGAAAAGTCCTTAGTTGGTAGGATTTGGGAAAACCCAAAGGCTTTCTATAGGTATGTCAGAAATAAAAGAATGACTAGGGTAGGAATAGGTCCAGTAGTAGTGGGAAGTTGCGTGTGGAGGCTGAAGAGATTGGGAGACACTGAATGAATACTTTTCGTCAGTATTCACTCAGGAACAGGATATTAGTGGGAAGTTGCGTGTGGAGGCTGAAGAGATTGGGAGACACTGAATGAATACTTTTCGTCAGTATTCACTCAGGAACAGGATATTGTTGCCGATGTGAATACTGAGTTACAATTAATTAGAATGGACGGCTTTGAGGTATGTAGGCAAGAGGTGTTAGAAATTCTGGAAAAGGTGAAAATAGATAGGTCCCCTGGGCCTGATGGCATTTATCCTAGGATTCTCTGGGAAGCAAGGGAGGAGATTGCAGAGCCATTGGCCTTGATTTTTATGTCCTCGTTGTCTACAGGAATAGTGCCAGAAGACTGGAGGATAGCAAATGTGGTTCCCTTGTTCAAGAAGGGGAGTAGGGATAACCCTAGTAACTATAGGCCAGTGAGCCTCACTTCTGTTGTGGGCAAAGTCTTAGAGAGAATTGTAAGGGATAGGATTTATGAACATCTGGATAGGAATAATGTGATCAAGGATAGTCAGCATGGTTTTGTGAAGGGCAGATCGTGCTTCACAAACCTTATTGAATTCTTTGAGAAGGTGACTAAGGAGGTGGACGAGGGTAAAGCGGTAGATGTGGTGTATATGGATTTTAGTAAGGCGTTTGATAAGGTTCCCCATGGTAGGCTACTGCAAAAAATACGGAGGTATGGCATTGAGGGTGATTTGGAGGTTTTGGATTAGGAATTGGCTGGCTGGAAGAAGACAGAGGGTAGTAGTTGATGGTAAAAGTTCACCTTGGAGTGCAGTTACTAGCGGTGTTCCGCAAGGATCTGTTTTGGGACAATTGCTGTTTGCCATTTTTATAAATGACCTGGAGGAGGGGCTAGAAGGTTGGGTGAGCAAGTTTGCGGATGATACGAAAGTCGGTGGAGTTGTTGACAGTGAGGAAGGATGTGTCAGTTTACAGCGGGATATAGATAAACTGCAGAGCTGGGCAGAAAGGTGGCAAATGGAGTTCAATGTGGGTAAGTGTGAAGTGATTCACTTTGGTATAAGTAACAAAAAGATGGGGTACTGGGCTAATGGTCAGATACTTGGTAGTGTGGATGAGCAGAGGGATCTTGGTGTCCATGTACACAGATCTCTGAAAGTTGCCACCCAGGTAAATAGTGCGGTGAAGAAGGCATATGGCGTACTGGCTTTTATTGGTAGAGGAATTGAGTTCCGGAGTCCTGAGGTCATGTTGCAGTTGTATAAGACTCTGGTGTGGCCGCATCTGGAGTATTGTGTGCAGTTTTGGTCGCCATACTATAGGAAGGATGTGGAGGCATTGGAACGGGTGCAGAGGAGGTTTACCAGGATGTTGTCTGGTATGGTAGGTAGATCGTATGAGGAAAGGCTGAGGCACTTGGGGCTGTTTTCATTGGAGAAAAGAAGGTTTAGGGGTGACTTGATAGAGGTGTACAAGATGATTAGGGGTTTAGATAGGGTTGACCATGAGAACCTTTTTCCACGTATGGAGTCAGCTATTACGAGGGGGCATAGCTTTAAATTAAGGGGTGGTAGGTATAGGAAAGATGTTAGGGGTAGATTCTTTACTCAGCGAGTTGTGAGTTCATGGAATGCCCTGCCAGTAGCAGTGGTGGACTCTCCCTCTTTATGGGCATTTAAGCAGGCATTGGATAGGTATATGGAGGATAGTGGGCTAGTGTAGGTTAGGTGGGCTTGGATCGGCGCAACATCAAGGGCCAAAGGGCTTGTACTGCGCTGTATTGTTCTATGTTCTTCTATGTTCTATGTTCTCTCTGTGTCTATATAGGTGATTAGATTAGACCCCCTACAGTATGGATACAGGCCATTTGGCCCAACATGTCCACACTGACCCTCTGAAGAGTAACCCACCCATTTCTCCTTTGGTCCAACAAGTCCACACCACCCTTCAAACACCAACTCACCCAGACCCATTCCCCTACCCTTTATTAACCCCTGACTAATGCACTTAACACTATGGGCAATTTAGCATGGCCAATTCACCTGTACTGCATATCCTTGGATTGTGGGAGGAAACCGGAGCACAAGGAAGAAATCCAGGTTTCCTCCCACAATCCAAAGATGTGCAGTACAGGTGAACTGGCCATGCTAAATTGTCCGTAGTGTTATATGCATTAGTCAGGGATTAATAAAGGGTAGGGGAATGGGTCTGGGTGAGTGGCTGTTTGAAGGGTGGTGTGGACTTGTTGGGCCGAAGGGCCTGTTTCCATACTGTAGAGAATCTAAACTAATCTAGTTTACTGAATTCAGTGCTTGCAATGTGGTCTACTTTCGATTCGTGAGACCAAACATTTACTGGGTGACCACACTGAGGATTATTTCCACTCTCTCTGTAGCAACGCTCCCAAACTTCTAGTTGCTTACCATTTCCACTAACCACCTTACTCCCATGCTTATATTTCCACCCTGGGCCTACTACAGTGTCCCAATGAAGCTGAATGCAAGCTGAGGAACAATACCTCATCTTCAGCTTTACAGCCTCTCAGACGCAACTTCCCAACTTCAGAGCATTATGTCTGTTCTCCATTTTTGTTACATTTCCTTCATTTTCTTCCATAAATAAGAGGATCTTACGCATACACCACTACTATTGCTTCTCCAGCACTTCTGGTGCCTGCTGTAGGTTACTCAATCTCCAAAGCATATTGAATTGCAGTAACCATTGCTGCCCAATACACTTTAGTCTTGGGTTTGATGTACTGGTCTTCAAATAATCATATATTCAGTCAACACCAGAAACCATAGTGTTTTATAGTCTATTGGCTAATACAGGCTGCAACGTCTGATTGACATTCTGAAGTTTTGGTAACTGCAACAAATATTATTTAATTTACTTTCTCATAGGCAAAGGTGACACTGATCCAGTAGTCCTACCAATAATCATGGCAGTGGCTGTTTTCATCAGTGTAGCAGTTGTATATGTCAAGTTCAAGATTTATTTTGTCCTTTGCTTCAGAGACTTCATTTCCAGAGATGAAACTTTAGAAGGTAAAACTTTAAAAATAAAATCTGTATGTCGGTTGTATTTTGATTCATGTCAAAGCAGACTTCCTAAATTCTCAGAAATAGGAATACCTCGACCAGGCTGTGATCGGGTCACCGTCTTTCTTTTTGTGAAATGCTAATGTTACCAAATTATGTAAACTAGAAACCCTGGGGCATGGGTTCAAATCCCACTGTGATATCTGGTGGAATTTAAAATTCAATTTGTGAAATCTGGAATTGAAAACTAGTCTCAGTAATGGTGACTGTGAAACTAGCATTTGTTGTTGCAAAACCCAATTTGTTTCATTATTGTTGTTTATAGAAGGAAATCTGCAGTCCTTACCTGGTCTGGCATTTGCCTGAGTCCAGAAGCGATTATTTTTCACTTGGCCTCAGAAATAGCCGAGCAAGCTATTCAGTTCAAGGGCTGTTAGGAACGAGGGATAAATTGCAGGCGTTTCCAGTGATGCCCACTAACCACAAATTAATAAAATACCAACCTTAACTAATTAACGAAAACACAAAGTCCACATATATCTGAAAATGATTTTGAAAGTTGAAAAACACCAAGGTAATTTTAACAGTTCCATCAAGCTGACTGACTCTTTTCCTGATGACAGGTTGAAATAACTGCACAGAGGCTGCTATCCTATCAACAAGTCACCATTTATTTACATGTGCACAGTACAGGGACTGTGGCCAGCCAGCTCAGAGTCAGTCCCTGATCTGAGGAGATTCTGAATCCCCTGTTCTTATTGGTCAGCCCAGGCTTTCCTGATTGGCCCAAGGTGAATAACTCCAGTCAAAGATCTCGTAATATACAAGATCCACTTGATTCTAATAATGGGCTGAATTTTCTGTCACTTTAAATTGCAAGGATAATGTTTTGAAAGTTGTAAAAATACAGTGAAAATGGATTCTTGGTAGAGAAAAAGATATCTTTTAGGGTTTAAGGACATGAGCAGAATCTCACTAATCCAGTGCTTATGACCATGTACTTGCATCTAATTATTAGTCCAGTCTTTGTGCCAAGTGTGGAGAAAGTGAGGACTGCAGATGCTGGAGATCAGAGCTGAGAATGTGTTGCTGAAGAAGGGCTTATGCCCGAAATGTCGATTCTCCTCCTCCTTGGATGCTGCCTGACCTGCTGCGCTTTTCCAGCAACACATTTTCAGCTTTGTGCCAAGTGTTCCTGGTGTGATTCAAAAGGTGTGACTGACTATGATGGAAGTATATTGAAGAGAAGTTAGTTGTGATGCAAAAGCAGGAGAGGAGGTGAAGGGGTGCCAGTGAGAGAGTAGAAAGTGCAAAGGACAAGAAATAGTAACCATTTGGGAGAATAAGGTGTGTGAGAGATATGGCGTGGGCATCATGCATGCAATATTGAGAGTTGATAAGAGTGGCACTTAGTGTGAGCAACAGCCCTATGTGTATGAGGTAGCAGAAAGAAGATGGTAGTACCTACTCTTACAGAGCACAGGTCATTAACCTTCTTCTTGCATTGATATTGTGGAGCTTGAGGAGAAATTCCTGCTTTTCCTAACCATACGTGGATGAGAAAAGTTCACCTTTGTCATCCCAGTCATCTGGATAGCAAGCTGGTATGGTCAGAGAATATATCATGCATTCCCCAAACCAAGAATGGCAAGTGGCATCCTACATATGTCATTCGACCCTATCAGCATTTTAAAGTATTCTTCCATGTTACTCAGTATGGTCGAGCAGTAGGCCTGGGACAGTAGTATCATGCACAGCGATGGTGAATATGAGTAGATTATTGTCCATTGTTAAGTTGTCACTGATGAGTTTACTTGGGCAGGAAGCTTGAGCAACTTTTTACAGCATTCTAATTCTCGCAAGTAAAATTTCTGTCTAATGCCATAGATTAATTCATAAAGAAATATTATTAACTGTTATCTTCTTGTTCTTTCCCTAACTGTACTGATTAATGCTGATGTTTTGAACTTAATGTTCAGACAGTAAAGAATATGATGCATACGTGCTGCTCCTTAAGAGTAATGATGCTGTCCTCAGTGCTAAAGAAGAAACATTTGCATTGGAAGTATTACCTTCAATTCTTGAGGAAAAGTTTGGTTACCGATTATGCATTTTTGAACGCGATGTCCTTCCAGGAGGAGGTAGGATAGGTTTATTCCTGTCCAGTTAATAACAATACTGAATGAATATATATATATATATATATATATATATATAGAATGAAATGTATTTACAACTAATTTTTCTATTATCCCTCAGTTGTCCATCAACCCCATTTTATATTTAATCTGCCCTTGGAAATAGTTGTCTTGAAGCTTGCTTTCAAACTCCCAGCTGTCTAACCTTTGGCCCTCTGCTTGATGTTTTTGTTTAACTATTTGGAAACATCTCTGTTTTCAAGGTCTTTCTCTAATCAAAAGCCTTCACTATTTCCCGCTGTTCCTGCTGTACTGACTCCCACTTTCATTCCTTCAAGAAAAAATGCAAGTTCTCTCCAATCCAAATGTGAGCTCATACCTATACAACAAATCATGGCCGTCCTGTGGTACCTTCATTCCATCAAAGCATAAAGTTAAAAATATAACCCCTATTTCTTGACATTATTTTCTATTTCCTTTTGTGCTCTCCAAGCTTATCATGATCATGAAACTCACCCAATTTCACTTCAGTGGTAGGTTTTGGAAATAATTCTGAGGGAGAGAATTAATCTTCATTTGGAGAGGCAAGGTTTGATCAGGAATAATCAGCATGGCTTTGTTGGAGGGAAGTGTGTCTAACAAATTTTATTGAACTGTTTGAGGAGATGACCAGCTATGTAGATGAGGCACTGCAGTTCATGTTTATGTGAATTACAGCAAAGCCTTTGTTAAGGTACCACATGGGAGACTGATAAAGAAGGTAAAAGCATTTGGGATCCAGGGTAACTTGCAAGGTGGAGATAGAGAAGTTGTGGTAAAAGGATTTTCATATGACTGGAGGCCAATGTGCAGTGGTGTACCACAGGGATCGGTGCTGAGTCCCTTATTGTTCATGATACACACACAAACATATATATATATGATGACACCAAGATTGGCTGGGTAGTTGACAATGAGGAAGAAGGTGTTAGTTTACAGGAAGGTATTGATGGATTAGCCAGATGGACATATCAGTGACAGATGGAATTTAACCTTGAAAACTGTGAATTGATGCATTTTGGAAGAGTGAACAAGACAAGGGAGTACTCAATGAATGACAGGGCACTCAGAACTTCAGAGGAACAAAGAGACCTTGGGTGCTTGTCCTCAGATCCCTCAAGGCAGCTTGTCAGATTAATAGAATGGTTAAAAATGGTTAAAAATGCATACGGGACATGCCTGTCAGTCATGGCATAGATAATATGAGCAGGAAAGTTATGTTAGACCTGTACAGGACTTTGGTTAGGCTACAACTGGAATACTGGGTGCTGTTCTGATCACCGCATTATAGGAGGAATGTGATTGCACTGGAGAGGGAGAGTGGTTAGCATTGCTGCCTCGCAGCGCCAGGGACCCGGGTTCGATTCCAGCCTTGGGCGACTGTCTGTGTGGAGTTTGCACCTTCTCCCTGTGTCTGCGTGGGTTTCCTTCGGGTGCTCCGGTTTCCTCCCACAGTCCAAAGATATGCAGGTCAGGTGAATTGGCCATGCTAAATTGCCCAAAGTGATAAGTGCATTAGCAGGGAGTAGGTGAGTGGGTCTGGGTGGGTTACTCTTCGGAGGGTCGTTGTGGACTTGTTGGGCCAAAGGGCCTGTTTCCGCACTGTAGGAAATCTAATCTAATCTAAAAGAAATGTGAGGAAAAATCTTTTCACCGAGAGGATGTTGGAATCTGGAATGCACTGCCTGGGAGTTTATTTGAGGCAGGAAATCTCACAACCTTTAACAAGTACATGGATGAGTACTTGAAATGTCATAACATTCAAAGCTATTGGGGAAGAGCTGGAAAGTGGGAATAGTGTAGACAGGACAGCAAAATCTCAATAAACTGAAGGGCATCTTCTGTGATGTATGATCTATGGTTCTGTCTTTGGGCATGCTCCCATCTCTTTCAAAATGTCCTTTATCACCCCTCATCAAAAAAACAACTTTGACAATCTAGCAAATAATTGCCCCATTTTAAATCTCCCTTGCCTTTGCATGTCCTAGGATATACTGTTGCCTCTCAGTTCTGAGTCCGAAGCCCCACATTTGAATCTTTTCAGTTTGGTTTCTGTCCCTCACACAGCATTCAATTAGCTCTTATCAAAGTCGCAAATGACATCGAATGAGACCATGAGAAAGGTAAACTATCCTTCTTAGGCCTTCTCAATTTGACTATACTCTTGCAAGTTTCTTCCATAGAGTCATAGAGATGTACAGCACGGAAACAGACATTTCAGTCCAACTTGTCCATGCCGACCAGATATCACAACCCAATCTCGTCCCACCTGCTAGCACCTGGCCCATATCCTTCCAAACCCTTCCTATTCATATACGCTTTTAATTGTACTAGCTTCCACCACTTCCTCTGACAGCTCATTCCATACATGTACCACTCTCTACGTGAAAAAGTTGCCCCTTAGGTCCCTTTTATATCTTTCCCCTCTCACCCTAAACCTATGCCCTCTACATCTGCAATCCACCACCCCAGGGAAGAGACTTTGTCTATTTATCCTGTCCATGCCTCTCATGATTTTGTAAACCTCTGTAACATCACCCCTCAGCCTCCAATACTCCAGAGAAAACAGCCCCAGCCTATTCAACCTCTCCCTATAGCTCAAATCCTCCAACTCTAGCAACATCCTTGTAAATCTTTTCTGAACCCTTTCAAGTTTCACAACATTGTTCTGATAAGAAGGAGACCAGAATTGCATGCAATATTCCAAAAGTGGCCAAACTAATGTCCTGTACAGCCAAATTCAGTTATCTTCAGTGACAGTCCACCCCCTCTACCACTCTCCCGGCCCCCCACCTCCTCTTTCTCATTTTCACACTGTCTCTTACAGACATTCATTCAAAAATACTGCTTCAGTTTTCACATATATGCTGAAGACACTCAGCCCTGCCTCAACACCAACTCTCTCGATCCCTCACTGTTGTTAAGTTGTCAGAATGCTTATTTGACATTAAGTACTGACCAGAAATTTCCTCAGATTAAATATTAGGAAGATGAACGGACTCCATTCCCTAGCTACCAACTCTATCCCTTTTTCTGATAACTGTCTGAAGATAAAGTCATAGATTCATAGACTCCTGCAGCACAGAAACAGACCCCTTGGTCCAACCAGTCCAGTGGTTAATACTGTTGCCTCACAGTGCCAGGGACCAGGGTTTGATTCAGGCCTCAGGTGACTGTCTGTGTGGAATTTGCACAGTCTCCCCATGTCTGCATGTGTTTGCTCCGGTTTGCTTCCACAATCTAAAGATGTACAGGTTAGGTGCATTGGCCAAGCTAAATTGCCCACAGTGTTCAGGGATGTATAGGTTAGGTGCATTAGTCAAAGGTAAATGTAGGGGAATGGGACTGGATGGAATACTCTTAAGAGGGTTGGTGTGGACTTCTTGGACCAAAGGCCTGTTTCCACACTGTATGAATTCTATGAGAACTGGGCGAACAGAACTGGACACAATATTCCAGAAAAGGCCTCACCAATATCCTGTCCAACCTCAATATGACTTCCCAACTCTTATGCTTAAAGGACTGAGTGATGAAGGCAAGCATGCCAAGCACCTTCTTAACTACTTTAATTCATGAGTTTGATGTCATATTTGACCTAATTGAATTCCCAATCATATAATCAAACCATTCATTTCTATCTATGTAATATACCCTGACTGCATTTCTGTCTCAAATCTTATGCTGCTGAAACTCTTAATATCCATAGGTTTGCCTGTTTCAGTGCCTTTTGACTGGCCTTGCACATTCTACCCTGCATTTACTTGAGGTTTTTCAAAGCTGTGCGGGTGGTGTTCGAACTCAAGCCTGGACACAAATATCCATCATCCCTGAGCTCCTTGATGTTCATTGATTCCAAATTAAGTATAAGGGCCTCAGGCCTCTTCATTTTTGTAATCTTCCCCGACCCCGTAACCTTTTGACATATTGATGTTTATCTTATTTTGGCCTCTTGAGAATCCTTTATTTTATTAGTCTCATTACTGGGGCTGTGCCTTAATTTCTCTAGGCCCTAACCTCTAGAATTCCTTCCACAACATTCTCTGCTTCTCTTCCTCTTGCTTTCCTTTAAAATACTCCTTAAAACCTACTGCTTTGGTCAAGCTTTTGATTTTTTATCCTATTATCATTTTATTTGATTCAGGGATACACGTTGCTTTAGCACCCTTCTGCGAACCATTGGCACATTTTATTACATTAGAGATACCATATAAATCCAAATTCGCTAAGTTATTTAAATTAATTGTTCATTTTAAAATGTTTGTTTTGCTTTACAGCTTCTGCAAATGATATGCTGTCCTGCATCAACAAATGTAGAAGATTAATTATAATACTTTGTGCTGAATGTGTGGCAGAAGATAGTTCTATGTATGAACTGATGACAGGTCTTCATCAAGCTTTAGTCAACAGATTAATAAAGCCAATCCTCATTGAATACAATCCAATAAGAGATGTTGGATTTTTGCCACAATCGCTTCAGCTTATTTTGAGATCAAACAGGAGAGTGAAATGGAGAAGTACATCTCTATCACAAAATTCATACTTTTGGAAGAAGATACGTTATCTTATGCCAGCAAAGCATATTTAAACTTCTGTAAATTCCCAAAATGGAGGAGTCATTCTTTGACAGCAGAATCTGAAACTGCAGTGATCTCATAGATTCATAAGATGGGAGTTCATGCAGGTGTCTTTTTGTCTGTTACTGCAGAAGGAATGACAACACTGTGAATAGCCAACTTTAAGATTCTGAACAGAATGCTGAAAAGGAGTTACAGGGGCAACTGACTAATGTGAAAATTATCCAACATGCAAGTATAAAGAAATAAGACTTGAAGCCTGGAACAAGAAACTGTAATTAGACACATCCTGTCTTTGAGGCAGATTTACTTACAATTTACATTCTCATGATCTCTACTCAGTAACCTTGATCTCTTGGGAGATGGACTGGTGTGAGTGAAAGTTTTAATTCTCTGAACTCCTGATATGACTCACGGAAATGTTTTGAGGCATGTCTGTTATTGTGCAGTTACTATTGGCATTTGTCTGAACATAACATAATTTTGTCAACAGCATAGTCCCTCAGCCTGCAAGAGGGTAAATACCAGTTAGACTATTTGTTGCAGTGGTTGAAGGAAAATTGTAGGCTCTAACGTCAGAAAAACTTCTAATTCTTTCTCCGAAAGAGCCATGGGTTTTTAACATCTAACTGAAACAATGGATAAAAGAGTCTTCAGCTAAGCTTTAATTTCATTCTTAACTATTTGCTAAGTACTTCAGAAAGAGTTATTTGTTTCTAATGAACCAAAGGTGGGAAGTATTATTACTGAGCCTATAAAATGCTTCTGTGGCATTTAAGTATTATTGTGACATGTCAAGGTAGATTTAAATTTACTCCAGTATTTAATGGTGATGTACGTTTACACAAGGGATTTGGTTGAAAATGTGTGGTGTGATTATAATGGAGAGTTTAATTCAACTGGATTCTGGGTAATCCAAGAGGGAGGATGGGAAAAAAATTTTGGCTGTAAGAGCTGCTCCTTTTTTGAGGTATTTTATGTGTTGGAGGTGATTTCCTCAAATTCCAGGAGCACCAATTACTGTTTTATTTGCTGTTGCATTGTTATGGAACTTTGGGGGAAAAAGGATCAAAACAATGGCACTTTTAAAAGAAGGAAGACAGACAAAAGGCAGTGACCACATGGTCAGTGAGGGAGAGAGAGAAAGAAATCGACACTGCTGTCAGACACAGCAGTGAATCTGCAGTTATTGCCTTTGCTGTTTGAGTTCATGTCTCTCTGGACATCAGAGTGTGTCTAGGAAAAAGTACCAAACAGCGAAATTCACAGCTGCCCTTGGAGGAGCCTGTGTGGGAGAGCTCACAGCACAGGAATAAATAAATGCTTAGTTTTTAAGTGTAACCTTGCTACAAGTCTACAGTAGTAAGTGAAGAGAGTTTTTTTTCTTGATTATATGTTTTATTGAGATTTGTCTTTTAATTAAATTTTAAAAATATAAACCATAAGTACTAAGTTAGCCCGGAGCACTGTTCTTAGAGCAAAACGATGGTGCAGTTTTCTGGGTCTGTAGATTGTGAAGGAGCAAAGCTGGCCTTTTGTAGAGTGATATACTCTTCCTATCGGATATGGGTGTTTAGGGAGAGTTTGCATGTTACTAATGCTTATGTCTGCAGGAATTGTCTGGTTGTGAATCCCATCAGTTTGCATGGATCAGTTAGACAGGCAGTTAGAGGCAATAAGAAATTTACAAGATCTAGGGGATGTGATGGATGGCAGATACAGTCAGGCAGATGGGTTAATGGCAGGAAAGTTAGGAGGGGTAGACAGGTAGTACAGGAGTCTTCTCTGGCTATCACCATTCCAAACAAGAATGCTGTTTTGGAAAACATAGAGGGTGATGGACTCTCAGTAGCAGGTAGCACAACAGCCAAGTTTCTGGTATCGAGACAGATTCTAATGTCATGAGGGGTATGTCAGATTCCAAGTGATCGATTATGATAAGAGACTTTCTAGTCAGAGGCACAGACAGACCTTTCTGTGGCCAGCAGCGAAACATCAGAATGGTGTATTGCCTCCCTGGTGCCAGGATCAAGGATGTCTCAGAGAGGGTGCAGAATGTTCTCAAAGGGGAGAGAGATCAGCAGGAGGTCATTGTACACATTGGAACCAATGACATAGCAAGGGAAAAGGATGGGATTCTGGAAAGAGACTATAGAGAGTTAGGCAGGAATTTAAAAAAAGAGGTCCTCGAGAGTAGAAATATCTGGATTATTCCCGGTGCTATGAGCTAGTGAGGGCAGAGTATATGAATGTGTGGCTGAGGACCTGGTACAGGGGAGAAAGGTTCACACTTCTGGATAATTGGAATCTCTTCTGGGGTAGAAGTGACCTGTACAAGAAGGATGGATTGCACCTGAATTGGAAGGGGACTAATATACTGGCAGGGAGATTTGCTAGAGTTGCTCGGGAGGATTTAAACTATTAAAGTGGGGGAATGGGACCGAGGGAAAGAGTGAGAAAAGAGATCAATCTGAGACTGGTACAGTTGGGAAAAGAGTGAATCAAACAGTCAGGGCAGGCAGGAACAAGCAGAGAACTAGGTAGGACTGATAAATTAAACTGCATTTATTTCAATGCAAGAGGCCTAATAGGGAAGGCAGTGAACTCAGGGCATGGTTAGGAACATGGGACTGGGATATAATAGCAATTACAGAAATGTGGCTCAGGGGTGGACAGGACTGGCATCTTAAAGTTCCAGGATACAAATGCTTCGGAAGGATCGAAAGGGGAGCAAGAGAGGAGGGGGATCTGATGTGTTTGATAAGGGATAGAATTTCAGCTATACTTAGGGATGATACTCCTGGGAATACATCCAGTGAAGCTTTTTGGATGGAGCTGGGAAATAGGAAAGGGATGATCACCTTATTGGGATTGTATTATAAACCCCCTAATAGTCAGCAAGAAATTGAGAAATAAATCGGTAAGGAGGTTTCAGTTATCTGTAAGAATACGGTTTGGTGAATTGGCCATATTAAATTGCACCTAATGTTCAGGGATGTGTAGGCTAGGCAGGTTCATAGTTCCTTGAAAGTAGAATCGCAGGTAGATAGGATAGCAAAAAAAAATTGGTATGCTTTTCTTTATTGGTCAGCGCATTGAGTATAGGAGTTGGGAGGTCATGTTACGGCAATACAGGACATTGGTTAGGTCACTTCTGGAAGATTGCATGCAATTCTGGTCTCCTTCCTATTGGAAGGATGTTGTGAAATTTGAAAGAGTTCAGAAAAGATTTACAAGGATGTTGCCAGGGTTGGAAGATTTGAGCTAAATGGAGAGTTTGAATAGGCTAGGGCTGTTTTCTTTGGAGTGTCAGAGGCAGAGGGGTGACCTTTATCGAGGTTTATACAATCTTGAGGGACATGTATAGGATAAATAGACAAGGACTTCTCCCTGGGGTAGGGGAGTCCAGAACTAAAGGGCACAGCTTTAAGGCTAGAGGGGAATGAAATAACAGGGACTTAAAGGGCAACTTTTTCACAGAGGGTGGTGTGTGCTGCCAGAAGAAGTGGGGGAGGCTGGTGCATTTAAAAGGCACCTGGATGGGTAGGGTTTAGAGGCATGTGGGTCAGGTGCTGGTAAATGGGATTAGATTAGGTTAAGATATCTGGTCAGCATGGACATGTTGGACTGAAGGGTCAGTTTCCATGCTGTGCATCTGTATGACTCTAAGACACTGTTTGAACATATGGCTCAGTATCCTTTCAAACACGTCATCACTCAAGTGAATAGTTGAAGTGCCAGCACACACTCGTCTGATCAAAATTAGCTACATTCTGCCAACTTGAACACCTGCCCAGTATCCAACATCCTGTCCTTTCGGGAATAGGGCTGTTCTCCAGAAAGCTGCATCAACTCAATGGACTGAATGATCTCCTTTTGTGCTTTTTGGTGCTATGATAAAAGGGGGTGTATATTTACCATATCTAATAGTGTATAAAATGACTTTATTTAATGATGATTAAAAGAATATTATGCTCCAGAATTCATTTTTAGATTCATTGGGGTGCTTCCTGATATGAGGAAATGTGAATACTCAAGTTCAGATCATTTTTCTACACTGACCAATCATTCATGACATTGCACAAGGCATCAAATCCATTGGTAAAATATTCTGCTTTGGTGGGTTATATCATTCTCTACTGGTTATATCCATGCAAAAGCATTGACTAATATGACAAAAGGTCAAATGTTAAAATGTAGAGATTTAATGCTGGTATGACAATTCCCTTGAAAATCCAGCACTACGAGGAAACTGTTTGAAAAAGGCCTGCTCTGCATTTCTGAAGAAACTGGCATCAGGTCTTCCCTGAGAAATGTGGAGCTCTTTTGCAACACAGTAAAATAGGAACAGGTTGGCAATGTGATGGTGATGGCTACTCTTCGGGAGATTTCGAGCATTCTTCCCAACTGGCACTGCTGGCTGCTGTAATCATTCCTCGAACTCACAGCACACCTCAGGGCAAACAATCTTCACTCATTGAATAAGCAGCATCTTGCATTTCACATCTTAACTTGTTCCTGTGTGCAATGTGAACACAAAATCAGGGCATCCAGGTGTTCAACACCACTGGTCCAATCCACTTTTACTAGTCTCGTGACCAATATATACTAATTCACTGGGTTATTGGGTTTCAGAAATAATCCAGGTTCTGACTAAGCCAAATCAATAGAATGCTCCTCTTTTGTATTCCCCTGGTGACATTTGCACTTTAAAGGTTTGATGGAACTTCTTTATCTTATGAGGGGCAGGTATTCCATGAAATGATTTACTTAAATTGTCATTACTTTTCTTAACATCAACTTTACTGTTTATAAAATGCTGTTCTATTGCTTTTTATCTCCTAATCTTTCTTTATAGACCCTTCTTTTTCTTTTCTAATGGTCTCCCTGCTTTGTTTCTATACTCCCCTTATTCTTTTTGTATTAGCTGACATAGGATCACCATATTTTAAAGTCTCGATTTAGCTTTGATTTTTTTCTAATCATCCAAAAATTTCAACTTTTAGTGGGAACTGTCCTGAAATCTGCCTTGTCTGTACTGCAGACATTTTATATTATAATGCTCTATTTGGTTGTCCATTGCTTTATCTAACAGAGTGGGTTGAAGAGTTTCCGTTTAGGACGGTATTTCTACAAGTATATTATTTTATATGAATCTATAATTTTCTTCCGTTACATTAGGGCATCATTAATTATTCAGATTATTGGCCTTTATTTCTGTCCCTTCAAGCAAGGATTTTCTTTACCTTATAGCTTATGAAATTTGGATATTGTGCTCAATAATAAATGAACAATTGAAATATGCTTCCTGCATTTTACCATCAATAAAAGGCAATTTTTGAGAATCCATCCAAGAATAATTATCAAAGGAATTAACTTACTTACAATTACATGTATGTATTGCTTTTGGTTAAGAACCATATTTAAATAAACATAATCCACTGTTTCTTAATTTTAGTAAGTTAATAATACTTTAATAAACATATCACTATTGCCTCTGTGCTTTTTTTCTACAGTATAATCAGCTCTGTTACAATATTAACAATAAGCCTGGGGTCTTAGGTAGAATACTGCCTCCAATCCTTCTTCCCATACGAGTCTAGGTAATTTCGAGTAGTTTGAGGTGTTGGATGAACCACGAGTAAGTCTCATCAATAGAGGATCTTGTCTTGGATAAGGAGATGAGATTTTAACCATATATTATATTGATGGTAATGTGAGAAACAGAAGATATGATTGTCTCCAACTACAACTGCCCAAAACTGTCTTATGGTCCATCCAGTGGCTGTACTGTACATCAGAGTGGATAGAGCTTCAAATTAGTTCAGATTAATGTTTAATATCCATTATCTTGTACAACATTCACAAGTACTTTCCACATAATTAACCCTTTACACAATGATACAAATAACTGTAATGAATTCATCACCACCCCTTCTCCCTCAAGTCTGACTTCACAAATTCAAGAAAACTGGTGATCTGTCAGTTTTTCTAGAATGCATTCATTTCAGATTTGAAAGATTAGTAGGCTCGAGGATTGCTGACCTTGATGGTGTTCATTCCTTTGGATTATCCTTTCTCTTGTAAATCTCTTTTACTGATATTGAGTGGACATTTACCTGGAGAGCCTTTAATCTCATGGATGTCTCATAGAATAATTGTGCAGGTGAACGAGGGTGGTTTCATTTTTAGTACCACTAACTGGACATGTGACTGATATCATACAAGTGATTGCATATTGCGGTTGTCCTCCATCATTCAAAGTGTGATTGTTTGAGGTCAGCCTCTGCGTTTAGATCCTTGTAGGCTGATCTGTCTATAATGTTCAGTGAAATACCAACAAAAATCCAATAATCTTATATTTTAATGACTTGCCAAGTAGTGTTCCTTTCTCAAACCCCATCTCTATGTTAACATGAACCACACAGGCCTTCCATCCAGGTAGAAATGCTGGATCCCCAATGCCATGATAACTTGAAATTAAATGAATTCTTTAAGAGTATGGCTGAGTCCAAAACCTGATATTCTTAACATCCCCTATGACTTGGAGATTAAGAGTCAACCCAGAGTCATCATGGATACCATTATCTTTGTCCAAAGCTGTGAATATTGTTCACCATCTTCTCTGTAAATCAACCTGGCTTTCATTGTTGTCATAGTAATGAAGCTTTGCAGTCAATAAGATTTTGGAACAGGTTACATGACCCCCAGTGTTTATTCCCGTTTACGTTGAACAGACAGTCTCGAAATGAACAACTTATAAACTTCATGTTTGTAAAAGGTTGTATAGATTCTAAATTCAGGAATGACCTCCCTAAAGCTCTTTGACTTTCTACTCCTCTTTCTTCTTTTGTAAGCACACTTGAAACAGGCCTCTTGTACAAAACTTTGAGTTATCTAACATAGAATCTTTTAATCTGTTTTAATTTACATTTATTGTTGGCATTTATGATAATGCACCCTGTCTGATTTTAATTTCCATTCATTTCAGTTTTAGATTAATCTCAACATTAACATAGTTTAATTTGAAAACAACACATCTTATTCTGACAAAATTTACAGAGTAATTTTTACATGAAATCTAAGACCACTTTAATGTACCATCAGGAATCGCTGAATGTCATCTGTTCTAATCTGGCATATTTCAGCTTCTATCAGAGTTCTGACATGCGGTCGAGTTTTACCCCCTGTAATAAAACCCATTTGTTTTGCTTCTGTGTAACTTCTTTTTTGAAATAACTTAAAAATTGATTCTTAGTTGTAGACTAAATTATATGTTCCGCTATTTGTTATTTCCGTCTTAGACACCCATACCCACATTCCTTGAAAACAGAAGATGTATAAATGTCACAGGGAGAGACTAAATGAGTAAGAGGTAAATTGTGCCACTTGTAATGAGATATATGGCATCACACTGGTTATTTTATCTCCGAGATTAATTTGTTTTCGTTCAAAGGAATCTGTGCTCACTTGTGAATTAGTCTTTTTTGCTGGGTAGGAGAAAAGGGTCCTAAAGTTTTTCTAAATTGCAAAATTTGCTAATGAACTTAAAATTTAAGGATAATAATGTTCATAAAACTAATAATAGAGAGCATGTTTAATGCATCAAGGTAATGAATGCCTGAGAGCAGCATTACTTCTTTAAACTGGTTTGAAATGGGATCATGGTTGTACTTAATGTGGGTGATGGGGATCTCACTCACAGAGAGACTTGGTGGGAGCCAGGCTTCACCTCCCTTCAAGAAGGCGTGACATTCTCAATGCCTACCTTGCACTTAATAGGGCTATGCCAGTCCATCCCTGGGATCCAATCAACTGGGAGAAAGTGAGGACTGCGAATGCTGGAGATCAGAGTGGAGAGTGTGGTGTTGGAAAAGCACAGCCAGTCAGACAGCATCTAAGGAGCAGGAGAGTCGACATTTCTTCCTGTTGAAGAGCTTATGCTTGAAACATCGATTCTCCTGCTTTTCAGGTGGTGCCTAACCAGCTGTGCCCATCCCTGGGATCAGGCAGCTGTGTATTGCTCTGTTTGATCCCAGGTGATTTTCCCAAATTTGTGTTAGCTCCACATGGATATACCAAATGTTTGAGTTCCCTGGTGTCCCTCCACACATAAGCTTCCACTTTCCCACGGACAACTAGAAATGGACAACTAATACTGGTCTTGCCAGCTCCACTTTTCTCCCCGAATGAATTTTTAAACAAATGTTAGAGGTGAAATTGAGTTGTTTGATAAATTTGAATTTATATTTCTATTTGTTATGGGGTACGTCGGGTTCCAAGAGATCGATTGTGTCAGGGGACTCTCTAGTACAAGGTACACAAAGATGTTTCTGTGACCAGCAGCGGAAAATCAGAATGCTGTGTTGCTTCCCTGGTGCCAGGATCAGGGATGTCTCAGAGAGGGTGCAGAATTTCCTCAAGGGGGAGAGGGGCCAGCAGGAGGTCATTGTACACATTGGAACCAACAACATAGGAAGGGAAAAGGTTGAGATTCTGAAGGGAGATTACAGAGAGTTAGGCAGGAATTTAAAAAGGATGTCCTCGAGAGTAGTAATAGCTGGATTACTCCAGGTGCTATGAGCTAGTGAGGGCAGGAATTAGAGGATAGAGGAGATGAATGCATGGCTGAGGAGCTGGTGTATGGGAGAAGGATTCACATTTTTGGATCATTGGAACCTCTTTTGGGGTAGAAGAGACCTGTGCAAGAAGGACGGATTGCTCCTAAATTGGAAGAGGACTAATATATTGGCAGGGAGATTAGCGAGACCTGCTCAGGAGGCTTTAAACTAGTAAACTGGGGTGGGGGGGTGGGATCCAGGGAGGTAGTGTGGAAAGAGATCAACCTGACACTGGTACAGTTGAGAACAGAAGTGAGTCAAACAGTCAGGGCAGGAAGGAACAAAGCAGAGAACAAGGTAGGACTGATAAATTAAACTGCATTTATTTCAATGCAAGAGGCCTAATAGAGAAGGCAGATGAACTCAGGGCATGGTTGGGAACATGGGACTGGGATATCATAGCCATTACAGAAACATGGGTCAGGGATGGACCGGACTGGCAGCTTAATGTTCTAGAATACAAATACTACAGAAAAGACAGAAAGGTGGCTAAATCCCCAGGACCTGATCAGGTGTACGCTAGAACTCTGTGGGAAACAAGAGAAGTGATTGCTGGGCCTCTTATTGAGATACTTGTATCATCGATAGTCACAGGTAAGGTGCTGGAGGTTGGATAACGTGGTGCCACTGTATAAGAAAAGTGGTAAGGGCAAGCCAGGGAACCATAGACCGGTGAGCCTGACGCGGTGGTGGACAAGTTGTTGGAAGGAATCCTGAGGGACAGGATATACATGTATTTGAAAAGGCAAGGACTGATTGGGGATAGTCAATATGGCTTTGTGTGTGGGAAATCATGTTTCGCAAACTTGATTGACTGTTTTGAAGAAATAACAAACAGGATTGATGAAGGCAGAGCGGGAGACGTGATCTGCATGGACTTCAGTAAGGCGTTCGACAAGGTTCCCCATTGGAGACTGGTTAGCAAGGTTGTATCTCATGGAATACAGGGAGAACTAGCCATTTGGACACAGAACTGGCTCAAAGGTAGAAAACAGAGGGCGGTGGTGGACGGTTAGTTTTCAGACTGAAGGCCTGTGACCCAGTGGAGTGCCACAAGGATCGATGCTGGGTCCACTACTTTTCATCATTTATAGAAATGATTTGGATGGGAACATAAGAGGTATAGTTAGTAAGTTTGCAGATGACACCAAAATTGGAGGTATAGTGGACAGTGAAGAAGGTTACCTCAGATTACAACAGGATATGATCATATGGGCCAAAGGGCTGAGGAATGGCAGATGGAGTTTAATCTAGATAACTGTGAGATGCTGCTATTTGGGAAAACAAATCTTAGCAGGCCTTATACACTTAATGGTAAGGTCCTAGGGAGCGTTGCTGAACAAAGAGACCTTGGAGTGCAGGTTTATAGCTCCTTGAAAGTGGAGTCGCAGGTAGACAGGATAGTGAAGAAGGCATTTGGTATACTTTCCTTTACTGGTCAGAGTATTGAGTAAAGGAATTGTGAGGTCATGTTGCAGCTGTACAGATCATTGGTTAGTCCACTGTTGGAATATTGCATGCGATTCTGGTCTCCTTTCTATTGGAAAGATATTGTTGAACTTGAAAGCATTCAGAAAAGATTTACAAGGACGTTGCCAGGGTTGGAGGATTCGAGCTATAGGGAGAGGTTAAATAAGCTGGGATTGTTTTCCCTGGAGTGTCGGAGGCTGAGGGGTGACCTTGTAGATGTTTATAAAGTCATGGGGGGGCATGGATATGATAAGTGGACAAGGTCTTTTCCCTGGGGTGGGGGAGTCCAGAACTAGAGGGCATAGGTTTAGGGTGAAAGTGGGAAGATATGAAAATGCCCTAAGGGGCAACGTTTTCACTCAGAGGGTGGTAAGTGTATGGAGTGAGCGGCATAATTACAACATTTAAAAGGCATCTGGGTGGGTACATGAATAGGAAGGGTTTGGAGGGATATGGGTTGGGTGCTGGCAGGTGGGACTAGATTGGGTTGGGATAGCTGGTCAGTATGGACAAGTTGGACCGAAGGGTCTGTTTCCATGCTGTACATCCTATGACACTGGGTTATGTTTTGTTCTATATATTAGATAAGTTCATGATTTGAATCCTACTCAGTGTTCACCATTATTTGCTATAATATACATTAGTTCTAGAACTCTCTGGGAGAAGTGAAATCCACCATGCTGACTTGAACTAAGCACAAAGATTTTGCCAAACATTTTTGAGACCTCTTGCATGCATGCTGCATTCATAATACAAGTCTGGCACACTTGAATGTCATTAAGAGCTGGTGAAGAACCATAAAAGGCCTAAAAATCACACAACACCAGGTTATAGTCCAACAGGTTTAATTGGAAGCACACTAGCTTTCGGAGTGACGCTCCTTCATCAGGTGATTGTGGAGGGCTCGATCGTAACACAGAATTTATATCAAAAATTTGCAGTGTGATGTAACTGAAATTATACATTGAAAAAATGATTGTCTGTTAAGCCTTTCATCTGTTAGAATACAGTGATAGTTTCATTTCTTTCATGTGTAAATCACAAAACCCTTTTTTTAAAAGTTGCATTCTCGTGTTAGCTGTTAACAATGGTGATAGCTAGACAATATGTTGAAGGTGTTAGCCCCTTGTGTTCTCTGTCTATGACCTGATGTTTAGATTGATTCTAATCTAAAAAGTGAGATAACAGAGTTTCACATAAATTCATGCAGCTTTTGAGCTCAGAGTTCTACATGAATGTATACAGTTTTTGAGCAAAGTGCAATGTAACCCTACACGTACAAATTCACCCCACAAAATATATGTGTGCATGTGGGTCTTTGTCTGTCTGTGTGTGTGTGTTTGTCTGGGGTGGGGGTTGTGAGTGTGAGAAAGTGTGTGTGTGTGTGTTTAGTGAGTGCAGAGTGTCTTTAGTCTGTGAGGGGGTGCATGTGTGAGTGTCTGTGTGCGCGTCTGTGTGTAGCTATGTCCGTGTGTATGTGAGAGTGTGTGTGTCCGTGTGTATGTGAGAGTGTGTGTGTGTAGGAATATCTGTGTGTGTGTAGTGCAATGGCGATCACCTGTAATGTGACATGAACCCAAGGTCCTGGTTGAGGCCCTCCCTATGGGTACCGAACTTAGCTGTCAGCCTCTGCTCGGCCACTTTCCTCTGCTGCCTGTCCCGAAGTCCACCTTGGAGGATGGTCACCCGAAGGTCCGAGGCTGAATGTCCTGGACCACTGAAGTGTTCCCCAACTGGGAGGGAACCCTCCTGTCTGTTGATTGTTGTGAGGTGCCCATTCATCCGTTGTCGTAGCCTTTGCTCGGTTTCCCCAATGTACCATGCCTCCGGGCATCCTTGCCTGCAACATATAAGATAGACAACGTTGGCTCATTCACATGAGTACCTGCCATGTACAAGGTGGGAGGTGTTCCCACGCGTAATAGTAGACATAGATACCACTATTACGTATGGGAACACCTCCCACCTTGTACATGGCAGGTACACATGTGACTCAGCCAACGTTGTCTAAACCCTATGAGTCAGTGATCATGTACCTGGGTGTACATTGTCCACTGGCATTTCAATGACCAGATTGTCATGCAGCACTCACATGTAATAAAAGATGTAAGCTACTAACTGAACAACTCTGAAATCATTTGAAAGTAGGCTGATGTTGAAAACCATCTGCGATTGTAACCAACACACTTACTGCCAGAGCGTAGAAATCAGAATGGTTTTGCAGTCCAACTGTTCCAGAACACGAGCCTGCTGTGAATGCTTTCAGTGGGTGGTGACAATTTCTTAACTCAACTATTCTGTTTCTGACAAAGTGCTCCAGTGACTTTTTTTAAAATAAATGCATTCAAAAATAAACTGTTTCTATTTTATCAAAATTGATATATTTTAAGACAATGTAGAGAGAGGAAGAATAGACAGATCTCATGTGCATTGGCTTCTGTTTATCAGTTGTATTCCAATGTCACTAAGGGTCTTGTGATGCAGTGGTAGTGTCAGAAAGAGAGGCAGAAAATTCAAGTTCCAGTCCCATGTGTGTGAGAGGTGTGTTTCACAGAAGGCTGACTGAAAATAACTTTTCTCTCAGTGTTGCTGTTGAGAGAGCAAAAGGTCTACTGTTCTTCTAGAGGCCGACCCTGCTTTCAAAACAAAGTGGTCCTCCAGATCTAAATGTATTTGTCATTGAGAGATAACCAGAGAAAGCAATAAGTGACAAACTATTCTCCTCATTGAGCAAGTTGCATCTCATGTCCAGGTCATTAGAAACCTGAAAACTGATCTACATTCTGGCAAATATCGTTTCAGTCTGACCATTGTGTCTGCTTTTAACAACATAGTGACATGCAAAGTCATAGCCAACACAGCATAGAGTCATAGAGATGTACAGCACGGAAACAGAACCTTCGGTCCAACTCACCCATGACAACCAGATATCCCAACTCAGTCTAGTCTCACCTCTCAGCACCGGGCCCATATCCCTCTAAACCCTTCCTATTCATATACCCATCCAGATACCTTTTAAATGTTGCAATTGTACCGGCCTCCACCAGTTCCTCTGTCAGCTCATTCCATATGCGCACCCCACTCCGCGCGAAAATGTTGCCCCTTGTGTCCTTTTTATATCTTTCCCCTCTCGCCCTGAACCTATGCTCTATAGTTCTGGACTCACCCACCCCAGGGAAAAGACTTTGTCTATTTATCCGATACATGTCTCACATGATTTTATAAACCTTTATGAGGTCACCCCTCAGCCTCCGATGCTCCAGGGAAAACAGCCCCAGCCTGTTCAGCCTCTCCCTATAGCTCAAATCTTCCAACCCTGGCAACATCCTTGTAAATCTTTTCTGAATCCTTTCAAATGTCATAACAGCCTTCCAATAGGAAAGAGACCAGAATTGCACACATTATTCCAAAAGTGGCCTCACCAATGTCCTGTACAGCCGCAACATAACTCCCAACTCCTGTACTCAATACTCTGACCAATAAAGGAAAGCATACCAAACGCTTTCTTCACTATCCTATCTAATGGCGACTCTACTTCCAAGGAGCTATGAACTTACACTCCAAGGACTCTTTGTTCACCAACACACCCTAGGACCCTACCATTAAGTGCATAAGTCCTGCTAAGATTTGTTTTCCCAAAATGCAGCACCTTACATTTATCTG
Organism: Chiloscyllium punctatum; assembly: GCF_047496795.1. Lineage (NCBI taxonomy): Eukaryota > Metazoa > Chordata > Chondrichthyes > Orectolobiformes > Hemiscylliidae > Chiloscyllium > Chiloscyllium punctatum. The sequence goes on along the minus strand of NC_092747.1, from coordinate 58,243,533 downwards.
AATTTAACTCTATCTTCTACTCTTCAGCCCATTGGCTCATCTGATCAAGATCCCATTGTAATCTGAGGTAACCTTCTTCGCTGTCCACTACATGTCTAATTTTGGAGTCATCTGCAAACTTTCAAACTATATCTCTTATGTTCACATTTCTATAAATGATGAAAAGTAGTGGACATGACATCGATCCTTGTGGCACTCCACTGGTCACAGGCCTCCGGTCTGAAAAACAACTCTCCACACTCTGTCATCTACCTTTGAGCCAGTTCTGTATCCAAATGGCCAGTTCTCCCTGTATTCCATGAGATCTAACCTTGCTAACCAGTCTCCCACGGAGAACCTTGTCGAACACCTTATTGAAGTCCATTTAGATCACGTCCACTGCTCTGCCTTTATCAATTCTCTTTGCTACTTTTTCAAAAAACTCAACCAAGCTCATGAGATGTGATTTCCCATGCACAAAGCCATGTTGACTATCCCTAATCAGTCCTTGCCTTTCCAAATAGGTGTACAGGTAAATTCTATCCCTCAGGATTCCCTCGAACAACTTGCCCATCACCTATGTCAGGATCACCCCTCTATACTTCTCTGGCTTGCCCTTACCACCTTTCTTGGTACCATGCTAGCCAACTTCCAGTCTTCTGGCACCTCACCTGTGACTATAAATGATACAAATATCTCAGCAAGGAGCCCAGCAATCTCTTCCCTAGCTTCCCACAGAGTTCTAGGCTACACCTGATCAGGTTCTGGGGATTTATCCACTTTTATGCATTTCAACATATCCAGCACTTCCTCCTCTGTAATAAGGACATTTTTCAAGATGTCACCATCTATTTCCCCACATTCTATATCTTCCATGTCCTTTTCCACACTAAACACTGATGCAAAATACTCGTTTAGTATCTCCCTCATCTCTTCTGGTTCCACAAAAAGGCTACCTTGCTGATTTTTGAGGAGCCCTATTGTCTCTCTAGTTACCCTTTTGTTCTTAATGTATTTGTAAAAATCCTTTGGATTTTCCTAAACTGTATTTGCCAAATCTTTCTCATGTCCCCTTTTTGCCCTCCTGATTTCCCTCTTAAGTATACTCTTATTGCCTTTATACTCTTCTGAGGATTCACTCGATCACTCCTGTCTATACCTGACATATGCTTCCTTCTTATTCTTAAACAACCCCTTAATTTCTTCAGTCATCCAACATTCCCTATACCTACCAGCCTGTACTTTCATCGTAACAAGAGTATACTGTCTCTGAATTCTCGTTATCTCAATTCTGAAAGCTCCCCATTTTCCAGCCATCCCTTTACCTGTGAACATCTGCCCCAATCAGCTTTTGAAAGTTCTTGCCTAATACTGTCAAAATTAGCCTTCCTCCAGTTTAGAACTCCAACTATTAGATCTGGTCTACCCTTTTCCATCACTATTTTAAAACTAATAGAATTATGGTCGCTAGCCCCAAAGTGCTCTTCCACTGACACCTCAGTCACCTGCTTTGCCTTATTTCCCAAGAGTAGGTCACCTTTAAAACAATATAGTATTAGTTCTTGAAATGAATAATGTCAACTTGCTACATGTCTGTGGTTGACTCCACATCTGGCCAGTGGCAAGTGTATTGGATAACATTGAAATTGGCTGGATGAGATCTCCTGTCTGTAAAGATGCCTACTACATTTCTTCCAAGTAATCCAGCTGTAGAATGAGCGGGTGGGTTGTTTAGCAGCAGTGCATTCTGAGCAACCTGATTTTCCAACCTTTGCCATTCCCTGCAACTCCTGTACACAAAGCCAGATAAACTCTCTGTGCGTCCAGAATTTAACTGCTTCAATGTTCAATTGATCCTATAATTAGTGTGCTAACCCCTGTTGCTTCATTTTAATCTTTCCCAGCAAATACCTGCTAACTCTTTCTCTGAGTTAATTAATCTGTAGCAATTGCTAAGGTTTCACAGGTTTTAAAAACAACACGGGGGATTTTTAAAAAGATGTTTTGCTACCAATTTCACTCATCTTTTTCTGAATAGAAAGTAAGGGAGATAGTGCAGGAAGGAAAAGCCTTGGCAGCTTTGCCCTGTGATTGGTTTCCTGTCAGTGTTAACGGTCCTCCTCCCTCAGCATTACAGTCAAATAGTATTGGGAAACTCACCCACGTTTTTACCAAACTTTGCGAGTGGAAATCCCTGGTCAACTATTTTGACAAAGTCATAGAATCATAAAATCCATACTTTTTTTAATTTCAAAAGTATACTTTATTCATAAAATATTTTGATGATCTGTACAATTGGTCATGCCATACATACGTAAACATTCCATTTCTTCGCATACATAGACAGAGTAATCATTCATATATACAGGTCTGTACGATTACTATCCACATATTTAGCAGGGGGGGGTCAGCGGAGCCCCCTTACTGCTTTGGACCCCTGTGCTTAGGCAGGCAGACATTACACGGTGGTCTTTCCCCACCGCGCCTTGGCGGCAGCTGCCGCAAGCTTCAGTGCGTCCCTCAACACGTAGTCCTGGACCTTGGAATATGCCAGTCTGCAACACTCAGTCGGGGTCAACTCCTTCAGCTGGAAGATCAACAGGTTTCGGACCACCCAGAGAGTGTCCTTCACCGAGTTGATGATCCTCCAGGCACAGTTGATGTTCGTCTCGGTGTGCGTCCCGGGGAACAGACCGTAGAGCACAGCCCTTGAGTCCTTCAAAAAGAATAAAACTCCCGAAAGCGACTGCTTACCGATCGAGCTTTATACTGCTCTGTGGCTCTTGATTGGCCAGGACCTGCTGGAGGCGTATGTCAGCATGCTTCGGGCAGGTGCCATGAGTGAATCCATGAGGAAAGGCATCATCACCCTCATCTACAAGTGGAAGGGGGAGAGGGAGGAACTCAAAAATTGGAGACCAATCTCACTGTTGAATGCGGATAATAAAAATTCTGTCAAAGGTAATCGCCAACCGGGTCAGGTCTGCTCTGGGGCTGGTGATTCACCCTGACCAAACCTGTGCTGTACCAGACAGGAAGATCACTGAGAGTCTCGCGCTCCTCAGGGATACGATCGCCTACATGCAGGACAGAGGGTTGGGTACCTGCCTCATCAGCCTGGACCAGGAGAAAGCTTTTGACAGGATATCACACAGGTATAGGAGAGATGTTCTCTCCAAAATGGGATTTGGGGAGGGAATCTGCAATTGAATCAGACTGCTCTACACCAATATTGTCAGTGCAGTCTCAATCAATGGTGGGAATCAGATAGCTTCCCAGTCAGATCTGGAGTCAGGCAGGGCTGCCCTCTCTCTCCTGCCTTGTTTGTGTGCTGCATAGAGCCATTTGCCAAGTCCATCAGGAAGGATGCGAGCCTAAGAGGGTTGACTATTCCTGGCAGCGGGGGCCTGCAGGTTAAGGTCTCCTTGTACATGGATGATGTTGCCATTTTCTGTTCGGATCCGCTGTCCGTGCACAGACTCATGTGCATATGTGACCATTTCGAGTGGGCCTCAGGGGCCAAGGTAAACCAAGGCAAGAGCGAGGCCATGCTCTTCGGGAACTGGGCCGACCAATCCTCGATCCCCTTCACTGTCAGGACCGACTACTTAAAGGTGCTGAGCATTTGGTTCGGCGGGGGGGGGGGGGGGGGGGGGGCGGTGCTGGGGTGTACGCCAAGTCTTAGGAGGAGTGTATCAGCAAAGTGAGGCTGAAACTGGGCAGATAGAAGCTACGGTCACTCTCCATCGTGGGAAAAAACCTGGTCATCAGGTGTGAGGCACTGTTATTGCTGTTATACGTGGCACAGGTCTGGCCTATCCCCAGAACCTGTGCCGCTGCAGTCACCCGGGCCATCTTCCAATTTTAATGGAGAACAAAGATGGACGGAATCCGAAGAAGCTCGATGTATAAAGATCTTGGCAACGGTGGAAAAGATATACCCAATGCCACCCTCACCCTGATGGCCATCTTTGTGTGTGGCTGCATCAAGTTGTGCGTGGATCCTCGGTACGCAAACACCAAGTGTCACCATGTACTGAGGTTCTACCTGTCCCCGGTGTTGTGAAGGATGGGCCTGACCTCGCTGCCGCGGAACGCTCCGAGTTGTTGGACCGTTCCGTATCAACTGTCCTTCGTGGAGAAGATTATGAAGAAAAACACCTTTGACCACAAGCCAATCAGGAAGTGGTCAGCACATAGTGTCCTTGAGACCCTTCATGAAAAGAAGAGGGCGGATCCTATCAAGCAGTTCCCTGAGCAGACTGTCAAAGCCATTTGGGAGAATGCCTCATCGCCAGAACTTTCCAACAAGCACCAAGACATGGCTTGGCTGGTGGTGAGAAGCCTGTGAGATCCTTTATGCCCAGACTCTCAGCCACACCGCACGCTGCCCTCGAAGTGGCTGCGGGGGGGATGAGACTGTCACACATCTCCTTCTGGAATGTGCCTTTGCAGAAGAAGTCTGGAGAGGAATGCAGTGGTGTTTGTCGAGGTTCATCCCGAACAGCGCCGTGGCGCAAGACTCCATGCTCTAGAATCATAATATCCTTACAATGTCGAAACAGGCCCTTTGGCCCAACAAGTCCACACCGACTCTCTGATGAGTATCCCACCCAAACCATTCCCACCCAAACCATTACTCTACATTTACCCCTAACTAACACATCCCTGAATACTATTGGCAATTTAGTATGGCGAATTCATCTAACCTGCACATCTTTGGATGTCCTTAACCTGAGAAGTCCAGGCGTACTTATGTTCTCAATTACCTTGGTCAAAGGAGGAATTGGGAAAATAGCAAATGGGAAAATAGGTAAGAGAAGAATGGGGGTATCTCTCAGTAAAACAAATTCATTATCATATCCCTTAATATTGAGAGAAAGTGTGGGATTGGAAATTTCATTTGGTGGTTATTTGTTGGTAAAGGAATTTTTCCGACAGGTAGATTTTGAGTATAGTTAGATATTTTAACAAATAATGATGGCATTAATACCAGACATCTCATGAATTCATCGAATGCTTTGTGTTCAAAGTACTATGTCCTTGTGTGTACTGTGCAATTAGAGATGTGCTCTTGATGACTTTATTCTTTATACTTGTTGACAGCTGGCAAAAGCGTATGTGCCTCATAGTAGAGATCACATGACAACAGCAGACCAAAAAGGAAATTTGTACATCATTTCATTTCAATCTAAACCTTCTCCTTTTCACAAGCAAAAAGCAAATTGCATGCACAACTTGTAACAATGAGTTAACTCATTAAGCACACCATTAATCACAATTCTTATGTACGAACAGTTGATTGTCATTTTAGCTATTCCCACTTTCTCCTTTTAGTTATATACATGATTTGTGTGGTTTTGAAATAGTTTGTGATGGCATGCATGCATATTGTCATCTTTTTCTCCAAAATCTGCTGTTGATATGATGTGCTTTGATTCAGTTTTGAAACTTTTGCAGTTGATTTGCTAATTTATACCATTATCTTAGATATTACTTTACAATAGTTACATCTGGCAAAGCAGTTTTTCCATTTTTTGGCACCGACATCAATTTTCCTGTGTTGTCCTGCAGTTGGACCCTCTCTGTCTTGAGCTATTGTTTGTCTGTTTGTCAAGTAAAGTGACCTGTGAAACAATGGAAACATCTTCTAAAACATTTATATTTATTCATTAGCCCAAGCTTTGGACTTCCTTCGGCAGAGCTTTGCATGTGATACCTGGAATTCCAGATCTTCAGTCTTGTTGCTGCACTGGGCTCTAAAAGCAGTTTGTTCTCTAGATGTGAGCATTGCTATGTCACAGATTCTCCAGCTTCCCTTTGGGGGTTTCACTTTTGGATTGCTATCTGGTGTGACTTTACACCAGTCTGCAAAGCTCATGATGTTGCAGAAAGTACCATTCTGGAAGGTCACCTCATATTTAGTTGACTTGGTTTGCTGTTTTCATTTCAATAGTTACAAAACATTTCTCTTCTTTAGACTTGATGTTGCCCAACTTTCGAAGATGAAAATGGAATGATCTTGAATCATCATTGAATGTTTCTCAAGTACCCACACTTGATTCATTTGAATTATCACCCACCATTTGTGCACAAAGCTTCTCCATAATCTTTATAGGCTTATTTTTCTGTTCCCTAGCTAAATACTGGCATGCAAGGTGGATTCTTTTAGTTGAAGAACAGTTTTCACCTTTCTGGACATGCTTTATTTTGTTTTATTTGACAATTTGTACAATATTTGCAACTTGTCCTTCAACTTTCACCCTTCTACTGGCCCTTCAGTGGATACCTGTTGCTTTTATCCACACTGTTATGCTTGAACGGCCTAGGTTGCATTTTGACATTGTGAGCATGTCTGAGCTACTTTCCAAAATACTTCTCAGGTTTATGCCCTTTCTCCACATTATGGACAAAATTGACTTTATGTTAGGAGACAGAGGGTGGTGGTAGAGGGTTGTTTTGCAGACTGGAGGCCTGTGGTGTTCCACAGGAATTGGTACTGAGCCCATTTTTGTTTGTCATTTATTTAAATGATTTGGGTGAGAATATAGGAGGCATGGTAGGTAAGTTTGCAGATGACGCCAAAATTGGAGGTATAGTGGACAGTGAAGCAGGTTGTCTAAGATTACAAAGAGATCATGATCAATTGGATCAATGGGTTGAGGAATGGTCGATGGAGTTTGATTTGGATAAATGTGAAGTATTGCATTTTGGTAAAACAAAGGACTTATACAATTAATAGTGTAGAGCAGAGATTCCTAAGATTTTGGGTCAAAGTGATTCTCTTTGTTTGGAGTTTATGTTCACTTAGAGTCATAGTCATAGAGATGTACAGCATGGAAACAGACCCTAGTCCAACCTGTCCATGCCGACCAGATATCCCAAACCAATCTATTCCCACCTGCCAGTACGCGGCCCATATCCCTCCAAACCCTTCCTATTCTATACCCATCCAAATGCTTCTTAAATGTTGCAATTGTACCAGCCTCCACCACTTCCTCTGGAAGCTCATTCCGTACCCGTACCACCCTCTGTGTGAAAATGTTGCCCCATCTGTCTCTTTTATATCTTTCCCCTCTCACCCTAAACCTATGCCCTCTAGTTCTGGACTTCCCGACCCCAAGGAAAAGACTTTGTCTATTTATCCTATCCATGCCCCTCATAATTTTATACACCTCTACAAGGTCACCCTCAGCTTCCAACGCTCCAGGGAAAACAGCCCCAATCTGTTCAGCCTCTCCCTGTAGCTCAAATCCACCAACTCTGGCAACATCCTTGTAAACCTTTTCTGAACCCTTTCAAGTTTCGCAACATCTTTCCGATAGGAAGGAGACTAGAATTGCATGCAATATTCCAACAGTGGCCTAACCAATGTCCTATACAGCAGCAACATGACCTCCCAACTCCTGTACTCAATACTCTGACCAATAAAGGAAGGCATACCAAACGCCTTCTTCGCTAACATTAATGAGGCTGCTTCTGCTTTGCTTCCCTTTTTGTTCTTCTTCTCACATCATTCAGCAAAATTAAAGCTGTAAAATATTTTTGGGGCCTTTGTGTTTGGAAGGTATAAAGCTATCACAAGAAACTGTAATTGTATAGCTGTAACTGTTTTTTTTAAAATTTGCATTGCAGGTGGACAGGGTGGTTCAGAAAGTGTTTAACATGCTTGCCTTCAATGCTTAGACCTTTGAATATGGGAGTTGGGACGTCATGATGAGGTTGTAAAGGACATTAATGAGGCCTCTTCTGGAGTAGTGTGTACAGTTCTGGTCACCTTGTTATAGCAAGGATATTATTAAACTTGAGAAGGTTCATAGAGTCATAGAACATGAAAACAGACCCTTCTGTCCAACCAGTCCATAATCCCAAACTAAACTAGTCTCATCTGCTTGCGTTTGGCCCATATCCCTCAAAACCTTTCTTAGTCATGTACTTATCCATATGTCTTTTGAACATTGTAACAATACCTGCATCTATCATTTCCTCTGGCAGCTCATTCAACACATTAACTACTCTCTGTCTAAAAATGTTGCCGTCATGTCCTTTTTAATTTTTTTCCCTCTCACTTTAAAAATATGTCTCCTAGTCTTGAAAGCCCCCATCATGGAGAAAAGATTCCTGCCATTCTCCTTATCTATACTCCTCGAGATTTTATAAGCTCTATAAGATCATTCCTGAGTCTCCTATACAAATTATTGTACATATGCAAATTATACAGGAGAGACAAATTTGCATGCTTTTGATGTCTTTCAGTAAAAATGATAATTTTAGTACAGATGGTTTTGCTTATTCTACATGCATCTCCGGAAATCTGCCTCAAAATGTCGTCAGGTGACCTCTGCAGCTCTTTTAGGTCCATGTCTCTTCCTTGCTAAAAACCATCTTAGTCCATGAAAGGTCTCAGGCATAACAAACAACGGCTAGAAATTAAAATATGATAATTCCCATTTACCACCGTTGTAATAGGGTGCAGTAGTGGCTGTGCTACAAAGACCAGGAAGGAGGGGAAAGTAAAGGTTGGGATTGGAATTGTATTACAAATCCTGACCGGAAAAAGAGGGCTCAGTGGTGCAGAAAGGAGGAGTACCCCTTTTGTGACAATTGCTTGAGGATTGAAACCAGTTTTCTCTTATCAGTATCCTCTTCACTCTAATTTCTAATCAACATACCAAACAAAATAGAAACTAAATCAAACACATTTTAAGGTAACAGAATGCAGAGACTCCTACATTTCATACATAATAAAAATGGAAAAGTGATTCTCTTTGGAGTTTATGTTCATTTCGCTAACATTAATGAGGCTGCTGTCTGCTTTGCTTCCTTTTCTGTTGTTGTTGTCACATCATTCAGCAAAATTAAAGCTGTAAAACATTTTTGGGGCTTTTGTGTTTAGAAGGTGTTAAGTTATCACAGGAAACTGTTATTGTATAGCTCTAACTGTTTTCTTTCTCCGTTAGGTGTTATTTTATTAAAAGAAACACACCTCACAAAAATATTTTGCTTTTTTATTTAGTGACTAGTTATCTTCTGATATGATAAGGAAATCCAGCAGAAAATCTTTTATTTGAATTGCTATTCCATGGAAAAGGAAAGCATTATGAGGAATGAACTTGATACAATTTGTTTATTTTTATCTCAGTCACCTTTGTTACCTCCAAATGTTTCAAATTGAGAGACATTTATAGTTATTGCTATTACTTAGGTAAAGAATGACCCATCTAATTTCACAATTTTATAGAAACGTTGGTAGATTCTCAGATGGAATTGCTCTGATGAGCTAGAAACCACACAGAACTATTTTTAAGATATTGTGGGCAGGAGTATAGTTACGTCAATCTAAGGCCGTGCTCATGGGAAAGAAACAGGCTTTGATGAATGTTCGAAATGATAGTGCTTCAGGTGGAAAAACAACAGAAATGTAAGTGTTCTCCATTATTTGAATATGTTTAAAATCTATAGGTATTTGTAGTTGATTATTTAAGTAATATATAGTTGAATTAATTCATTAAAGAAGTTCAAGTCCCGCCTTGGTTACATTCTTCATTGGTTAGATTGAGTTTAGTTATATCAACACCCTAACTATTATTGTTGTTAAGTTTAGAACTATATGCTTTTTGTTGCTCTTAATGCAATTATTTAATGCTACTTTTCTTGTTTGTATGACCATTTTAATTAATGTCTCACTTTCATAACATCAAATTGAAGCATTGTCTTTCAAAATTGAAAATACTTGAGGGGCTTATTTATGCTTATAAAAGCTCTTGGAAATAACATTTGCCCACATTGTTGCATGACTAACCTGTGAAGGCATGGTGACTCAGTGGTTAGCACTGCTATCTCACAGTAACAGAGTCCTGTGTTCAATTTCAGCCTCAGGTGATTGTCTGTGCGGAGTTTGCACGTTCTCTCTGTGTTTGTGTGGGTTTCCTTCCACAATCCAAAGATATGCAGGTTAAGTGAATTGGCTGTTCAGGGGTAAATTTAGCAGAATGGGTCTGTGTGGGTTACTTTTCAGAGGGTCAGTGTGACCTCGTTGGGCCAAATGGCCTGTTTCTACACTCTATGAATTATATACTGTACAAAAATGTTACATTGTGTTCTAGCTTTTCTTCCTTCCCACAAACAAAGTTGCCAGAATTTTTTTTATCTTAATGACAATTCCCCTCTAAACTAAAAGATTGCCATGAAGCTGATAAATGTTCCTCTGGTTCAGTGATGCTGCAACCACAGCAAACTGAAAGTTAATGATACCCATGCTTTTCAGTGATGACCTTGCCAGGTGGTTACCAATGCCAAGTGGCTTACTATATCTGGAAGCATCTTAGAATTTAAGATTGGAATGTTCAATACCAGAATTACAAGGCAATTTCTGGCTTTCCATAAATCGCCATGGTTTAATACCTTAAGATAAAAATCCTTTTGTTAGTTCTACACAGGTAGTAGGTGGAAAGTATTCAGCCTGGAGCTTGGTGACCAGTGGTGTTCTGCAGGGATCGGTTCTGGGACCTCTGCTCTTTGTGATTTTTATAAACGACTTGGGTGAGGAAGTGGAAGGCTGGGTCAGTACGTTTGCCGATGACACAAAGATTGGTGGAGTGGTGGGTAGTGTGGAGGGCTGTTGTAGGTTGCAATGGGACATTGGCAGGAGGCAGAGCTGGGCTGATAAGTGGTAGATGGAGTTCAACTGTTAAGTGATTCATTTTGGAAGGTCGAATTTGAATGTAGAATGCAGGGTTAAAGGCAGGATTCTTGGCAGTTTGGGGGAACAGAGGGATCTTGGGGTCCATGTTCATAGATCCCTCAAAATTGCCAGCCAAGTTGATAGAGTTGTTAAGAAGGTGTATAGTGTGTTGGCTTTCATTAGTGGGGGATTGAGGTTAAGAGCTGTAAGGTTATGCTGCAGCTCTATAAAACCTTGAAATATTGTGTTCAGTTCTTGTCGCCTCATTATAGGAGGGATGTGGAAGCTTTGGAGAGGGTGCAGAGGCGATTTACCAGGATGCTGCCTGGACTGGAGAGCATATCTTGTGAAGAAAGGTTGAGTGAGCTAGGGCTTTTCTCATTGGAGTGAAGAAGGATGAGAGGTTACTTGGCAGAGGCGTACAAGGTGATGAGAGGCATAGATAGCGTGGATAACCAGAGACATTTTCCCAGGGCAGAAAAGGCTATCAAGAGGAGGCATAATTTTAAGGTGATTGGAGGAATATTTAGGGGAGATGTCAGAGGTAGGTTCTTTACATAGAGAGTGGTGGGTGTGTGGAATGCACTGCCAGCAGTGGTAGTAGAGTCAGACACATTAGGGACATTTAACCGACTCTTGGATAAGCACGTGGAAGATAGTACAATGAAGGGTATATTGGTTAGTTTGATCTTAAAGTAGGATATAAGGTCAATGCAACATCGAGGGCTGAAGGGCCTGTATTGTGCTGTACTGTTCTATGTTCTAAAGCACCATTTTGAGATACAACGGTTGTATGTTAACATTGCCTGTGATTTTTTATATGTTAGCCCACATAACGTACCACAGAGTAACAAATTCTTACTGAGTCAGATATCTAGAAGTTTATGAACAACTAACTGTGGACACTAAAATGACATCTCACACATTTATATACCACCACTTAATAATTACTTAGGAGACTATTATTTTATATTTGTTGTTGACTGACTGTTAACGAACTGTATACAGAATACGATCATCTTACAATGTCACATGTTGTAATGTGATAGAACAGTACTGCACAAGAACAGGCTCTTTGGCCCACCACACCTGTGCCAACCTTGATGCCATTCTGAACTAAACCCATCTGCCTGCACATGGACCATATCCCTCTATTCTCGGTATGTTCATGTGACTGTCTAACTGCCTATTAAACTTTGCTAATGTATCTGTTTGTTTCACCTCTCCGCAGCGCATTCCCTCTGTGTAAAAACAGTTTCATTGCACATCTCCTTTAATCTTTTCCCCCTCTCACTTTAAACCTATGCCATTTTGTATTCAACATTTCCAACCTGGGAAAAAGTCTCTGACTATCTAGCCTGTCCATGCCTCTCACGATTTTGTATACTTCTGTCAGGTCACCCCTCAGCCTCTGATGCTCTAGCAAAAACAATCCCAGTTTATCCAGTTATATAGCTAATGTACTCCAGTCTAGGCAACATCATGGTAAATCTCTTTTGCATCCTCTCCATACCCTCCACATCCTTCCTATTGTGTGGAGACCAGAACTGCATACGATACTCCAATTAGAGCCTAAGTAACGTTTTATACAGTCTAGCTGTCTGAAAGGTAAAGTGCCTTTCTGAGAAATGTGCAACATATCCTGACTCACTTTCTTCCTTACTTGAAAGGAAATGAGTCAAATTGTCTTTGGTAACTTAAGGAAAGAAATAAGGATTAGAAAAACCAGCTTACCCTATAAAAAATATAACTGAAAGAAACATTATGGACAAAGGTCAGTATCCATTAAAAAAAACTTTGTGGGAACTTATTACTGATGACATACTTGGTGAGCTAGTTCAAAATCTGGATGTTCTTTTCAAATTTCAACAGACACTTATTTATTACTGTAATTAACAGTTTCTTGCACGGTTTGAATAGTTTTGCAATTATTGTGAAATACAGCGCAGTTTGCATTTAAACTGTCTTTGGATTTGTTCCAAAATGCCCTAATCATGGGGAAATCTGCTTCACTGTGTTCCAAGTTCTGTATTTTTTTTATTATAGAAGCAGCAATCAAATAAAAGCCTGTTTTGAGATCTGATACTGCTTTCTTGGACCTGATTCAGTTTGACTTTCTATGTGTGGGGGAGTCGAAAACTAGAGGTCATAAATGTTTAAAACATCACTAATAAATCCAATTGGGAATGCAAGAGCCTTTACTCAGAGTAATTGGAATGTGGGGCACACTACCACAAAGAATGGCCAAGGCAAATAGAGCAGATGCATATGAGGGAGAAGAAGCATAAAGACAAGCCCAACCAGCGACACACACATCTTGTTTATTAATAAGTCAAAATTAGGCCCAATAGTCCATTGTTTCACGACAAACATGAAGTCACCTCTCATGCAGGTATTCTGGATTATGTGCTTTGTATTCTGCAAGATTTTATCAATTCATTAAAATCTATGAGATTGTGCCTTCAATGGAAGAAAATGCATCACATTTTCTGGCTTCTTAAGCATACTGAATGCACAGAGGCTCAGTAGTTAGCACTAGTAGTTCACAGCACTAGGGACCTGGGTTTAATTCCACCTTTGGGCCACTGTATGGGTTTCCTCCAGGTGCTCCTGTATCCTCCTACAGTCCAACGATGTGCAGGTTTGGTGGATTGATCATGCTAAATTGCCCACAGTGTCCAGGGATATGAAGGTCAGGTGGATTAGCCATGGGAGATGCAGGATTATGGGGATGGGTGGGATGCTGTTTGGAGGATTGGTATGAACTGAATGGCCTGCTTCACACTGTAGGGATTGTATGTATTCTGACGAATGTATATATCAAGCCTGCATTTTAAAAGATTTTTCCATTTTTGTCTAAAATACAGGAGGATTGGGAACTTTTGGATACTCTTCTTTACATTCACGTCATCACAATTGATGGGTGGAAATCCCATTATATTTCCTTTAGATTCTTCAAATTATTCAGGTTAGACATCATTTTTTATTTCTTAGAAAGTCAAGCACCCTGAAATAACTAGATAGAATTTACAACTTAATGCATCCAGTTTGAAGTTTTGAACATCAAGAACAATCTTATCGCCTCAGAAAATGTACACTACAGGTTTTTCTACAAATAGTTTTCCAATGCCCTCATGAAAATGCATATAATTGGACCTTAGGCAAAGTCATCTTGGAGTAGATCTGATATCTTTCAAGTCCATGAGCTGACTTAAACTCACAATTTAGATCTGTAAATAAGGAATATTGGTTTAGATTATGTGCTTGAGGATGGCACAAACTTATGGGACCAATATCTACTGTCAGTCAATGGTGAGGATCTTCAGGCAGGAGAGGTGGGAAAGTAGACATCCTCTTTCTGCCATAGGATAATCGGCAAGAAATGAACCAGAATGACCCTGTCCCAAATTTCACTGGTCAGAATACCTCCCTTCATTGCACGACCAAGGGGGCAATGAGGTGACTTCTCAATGGCCTCCCAGAGATAGAAAGTCAGTGGATTGGGTCTTCACTGTGGATGTATGACAGGCCCCAATAGAATGGCCATCTACATATCTCTGAAGCTGCAGCCTCACAGCGCCAGGGGCCCGGGTACGATTCCAGTCTCGGATGATTGACTGTGTGGAGTTTGTGCTTTCTCCCCGTGTCCGCGTGGGTTTCCTGCGGGTGCTCTGATTTCCTCTCATAATCCAAAGATGTGCAACTTAGGTGAATTGGCCATGCTAAATTACCCAACTTTTCAGGAAAGTGCAGGCTAGGTACAATTGATGAAGGGCTTTTGCCCAAAACATCGATTTCACTGCTCGTTGGATGCTGCCTGAACTGCTGTGCTCTTCCAGCACCACTAATCCACAATTGATGAAGGAGCAGTGTTCCAAAAACTAGTGCTTCCAAATAAACCTGTTGGACTATAAGCTGGTGTTGAGTAATTTTTAACTAGGTTAGGTACATTAGAGAGGGGTAAATGTAAAGTAATGGGAGATGAGTCTGGATGGATTACTCATTGGTAATTGGTTTGGACTTGCTGGGCCGAATGGCCTGTTTCCACACTGTATGAATTTAATGATTCTATGATTCTGTGATTCAGTGTTAATATTAACCTATGTGTCTCAGTAGATTGTTGAAGGCAGATTTAAAATGTAAATTATAGTTAAATTTCAACTTTCCTTGATCTCCATATAGTCCAATGATACTGTTGTACATTAATATGCCAAGTGAGTTCATGGAATCATAAAATGGGCCTGTACTGAGGGAGGCAATTCAGGCTGTCCTCTCTGCACTAACTATTCTGTAAGAGCAATTCAGCTAATCTGTTATCCCTTCCCTCATTTTCCCTGCAATTCTGCAAATTCTTTCATCCTCAGGTCATTAGCCAATCCTCTTCTGTCAGTTGTGCAGACATCCTCTAGATTGTCACAAAATTCAGAATGCGTTTGCATGATATGTAATGTATTCCTACGTTTATTGCTTCTAGAGAATACTTGAATCAAAAAGATCATGTTGTTTTCTCCAGAGTGTAGCTGTGAAAGACCTGCAGGGCCCAGTTAGTAAAACAGAATTAATGAATTTGCCATAGAAATGACATGATATGCACAATTGCATTTACAAATTATTTCTTTCTTAATTTTTGAAGTGATCCAAACGGCTGTGCTAGAGGTGTTATAGGGTACAGGACCATTTTCTGAAACGTGTTATTGAGAATTCTCATTAAATGTGCATTGTTCTACAGAGTGCAATGATTTATAAAAATCTAATTTCCATCTGAACAAGAAATCTTCAACATTATTTTTTATGCAGTTTGTCTCACAAGAGCACCCCAGAGGTACTATTACACATTTGTGGGAGATCCTTTTGAATTGGCATGTGAACCTGATTATCTTCCTCATGACAACTCCACACACTATGTAAAAGAACCATTGTGGTACAAACAAAACTTGGAAGTGGATCCTGAAAAAACAAATGGTTGGAGCAAAGTTATTAATCAGACAGGAAAGAACTTCTCACTTGCATCAATCAGCACTGCTGATTCAGGCACTTACCTCTGCTTTCTCAGGTATGGGAATTAATCTTAAAGTTCTGATATCCCACACATCAGTACTCACCAGTAGGTTTTTTTTAACATTCTGTTATAAATCAGATTTTCAACACAATGATTTTAGTTTTTGTAATACCAAGTGGGCTTATATATATATGCCAAAGAAATTAAATACAATGTATATCTTTACCCATTTGTTCTTGATTGCAGTCTGCAGGAATCATAAAGCATTAACAAAATATTCCCAGAGTGAGTTTTAATGAAGAGAGAAAAACCAACCAAGAGCTAATGTCGAGCTTGCTGGGCAATTTTCATTTTTGCAATTTGCAGGAATAAAATAGAACCTAAAATACCTCGAATGTGAAATCCTTTCAACAGAGGAGAATTTTTAGGGTCCAGGCTTTACTTTTGTGTGTAAGTCTAAAGGGTTTGGGGTTCTCAACTGCCAGATGGAAAGCCAATACTTGACCTCTTTTTGAGAAGGTCCACTGAAGCACACAGCCATCAGACAGTGGCAAGAGCATTGCTGCTCTTGCCCCAGGAATCAAGACATCTGGAGCAGAGTTTCTACCAAGTCAGAGTGATAGCCACTCTGAGACCAGTAGTACTTGTAGGCAAGAACAACACTGGACATGAGCAGGAACATTCAAATACACACTATATTGTTTCTTCTGGAATGAAGGAAATGCGCCCACCCCCTTATAACCATGGATACCAAGGTGTACCAGAACATTTACCTTGCTGATAGTCTTAACAAGCAACAACAATCTAATGATAAAGTGAGGCCAATGTAATGTGATGTACTTCACAAGTAAAATTTAATTTTGAAGGTCACCTGTATTACCATTGTGCTCTCACTACGTATTATGGCAATGGAGTGGGGCAGATAACTTGCAGCTGCAATGAGGAGCCTCTCTGATTGTCCAGGATATTCATTTAAGCCTATCATAGCTGACAGTGTCTTTCAACCATGAAAAGTTCCGCCTCCACCTAAAAGCATGTGTCTCCCAAGCATGCCACCTGAATGTTACATTTCCATTGTAATTCTTTGAGAAATGGTTAAAAGCAAGAGAGTGGAAGTGACAGCTACCACTGGTTCTGCTGTCAGGAATAGCACATCTCTGTCAAAATTCTGCCCATTGTGGGCTTTGGAGGAGGGAAAGTTGCATTGAAGAAATTCAATGATTACAGCAGTAGGCACATTGGGGAGTTGGGTCTCATGGAATTGGTGGTAGCCAAAGGGGTGTGTGAAGTGAGTGGAGACAGGAAAAGGAGGAATGGAGACCTTGTACAGGTGGGGAGATGTGTGAAGATCATCACAGAGTTTTGGGAAACAGAGCCACTACAAGTGTGGAGGTTATGGGCAGGAGGGTCACACGAGTTACAGACTCAGGGAGCTTTACATTGTTAACTTAAAGAAATATAGGGACTTAGGAATATAGGAACAGGAACATAGAACATAGAATATTACAGCGCAGTACAGGCCCTTCAGCCCTCGAAGCTCTGCCGACCTGTGAAACCAATCTGAAGCCCATCTAACCTACACTATTCCATTTTCATCCATATGTTTATCCAATGACCATTTAAATGCCCTTAAAGTTGACGAGTCTATTACTGTTGCTGGCAGTGCATTCCATACTCCTACTACTCTCTGACTAAAGAGAGTCGACCATTCAGCCCATGAGCCTGTACCACATTCAAAGAAATGACAACTGACCTGTGACCTAACTCCCTAATGCTGCTTTTGGCTCACATCCCTTAATACCTTTGCTTAACAAAATTTCATGTATCTCAGACTTAAAATTAATGACTGATCTAGCAGCCACTATGGAAGAGATTTCCAAACCTCTACTGCCCTTTGTGTGTAAAGATACATCTGAGCACCTCCCTTGAATGGTCTGGCCCTAATTTACAAACTATGCCCCTATTTCTAAAATCCCCAAACAGTGGAAATAGTTTATCTTTATCTACTCTGTCATTTTCAGTTAATATCTTGAAGACATCGATGAGATCACCTTTAGCCTTCTAAATTCGAGAGAAAACAGGTTCAACTTGGAAGAACTGCTTTTCCTTCCCCATGTCAAAGCACTGCTACAGAGACACTCAAATTAAAGCAATGCACTAGGGATGCTGAATAGTTGAAATAGAAAACAGAAAGTGCTGGAGAAACTCAGCAAGGATGGCAGTATCTTCAGAGAAAGATATGACTCTTCTTCCAAACTTTGTATCTCTCTCCATGGAGACTGCTGAGTTTCTCCTGGATTTTGTATTTTCTTAATGATTGCAGGTTACCTCTCTCTCTATCTCTTCTTAACCAGCTGAGTATCCTGTTGAGACCTCTTTTCTCCTCCCCAGGGGGAAATCAGGCAGTTATGCAAGTTAGATTTTTTTTGTGTCCGATGAGGTGGAAAACTACCATTTGAGGATGATGACTGTGAGGAATAGATGTGTGATAGCACAAAGGCAAAGGGGAGTGTCGGCTGTTGGGGATGTGAAGAGGCCCCTTTTGAATGAGAGGAATGAGTAGAGCTGCGAGATGTTTTGATGTAAGGAGTTCTGATCAGGAGAAAGCTGGGAAAGTCTGGGCACGGAGAGTGACACCTGCAAGTATTTTCTCAGTCATCACCCTTGCTTTCCTGACTCCTCTGGGTCACTGTTCCTATGATGAAGGAACCCATCATGTGCCGTCCCCACACTTGGGAGATCTTACCTCATTCAAAACCAACATCAGGACCTCCAGGTAAACCTGGGAGACCCCGAGTAGCCTTCTCGGTTCCTCTCTCCATTACTGTGGTTCTCACTGTCCATGAATCCATGCTAAGTTAAGACTTCCTGACTCAACTGGTGGGGGGGCAACTTTGATTAGGACAATTGACAAATTTGGCACGCCATCCTCTGAAGTTCAACCACAAAAGACAAGTTGAAGCATTTGCAATCATACTCAGCCTTCTTCTGAGGTTCCCAGCCTCACAGTTGCCAGTTTTCAGCCAATTCGATTCACATCACATGATATCAAAAAATAGCATAAGGCACTGGACTCTGCAAATGCTATAGACCTGAACAACTTTGCAACAAGAGCACTGAAGACTTACACTCCAGAACTAACCATGTCCCTAGTCAAGCTGTTCCAGCACAGCAACAACACTGACATCTATACAGCAATGAGGAAGCATTGCCAGGTATGTCTTGTGCAAACGAATGTCCTGACTGGTAAGTTGTCCCAGCCTGAAGAAGATGCAGGAAGGTCAGCGTCCTTTTCGGGCTAAAGTCAATAGCAACTCTATGAAGACTCAAGAGTTCCTGTGCCTTGGCTAACTCAAACGGGTTTCTTGTAGAACAATTTAGAGAACATCTCCGGGTTCTCGCAGAGCGCCTTAGAGAACATCGCTGGGACACCTCCACCAACCAACCCCTCCGCCCCGTGGCTGAACATTTCAACTTCCCCTCACACTCTGCTGAAAACATTCAGGTCCTGGGCCTCCTCCATTGCCATTCCCTCACCACCTGATACCTGATGTCTTATCTTCCGCCTCAGAACCCTTCAACCCCAGGGCATCAATATGGACTTCACCAATTTCCTCAATTCCCCTCCCCCCACCTTTCTCCAGTTCCAACCCACCAGCTCAGCACCACCCTCATGACCTGTCACACCTGAGAAGTTTCCTTCCGACCAATCTACTCCATCCTCCTCTCTGACCTATCACCTTTACCCCTAACTTCATCCACCTATTGCACTTTCAGCTACCTTCTCCCTAGCCCCAAACCCCCTCCCAATTATCTCTCCACCCTCGAGGCTCCATCCTCCTTCCTGAAGGAGGGCTCCGTCCCAAAATGTCAATTTTCCTGCTCCTCAGATGCTGTCTGACCTGCTGTGCTTTTCCAGCAACACACTCAACTCTGATCTCCAGCATCTGCAGACCTCACTGTTTCCTACTCGCTAACCTACATAAAATTTCACAATGTTGAGGGAGATAGACCACATCTTGTGGAACGGGCTACTTTCCTAATCTAATATCTGAACAGTTTATTAATAGCTCCTATGTGGAGTGACGAATTTCCATGTGCCAGATCCTGAAATGACTGGTGAACTAAAATACTGATTAAGAAACAAAACCAATCCAATGAATACCATACTCCTTTGCCATTTTACTAAATCTGCTTGTGTTTAATCAACAGAAATGCCTGTTTCAAAGTTTATGTATTGGTTGCACAGACTCAGAATGAAACACACTGTGAAGATGCTGGAAATTGTGAAGTTCTCCTAATTCAGAGTACTGCAGATAAAATATCATGTCCTGGAATTCAACATTTCAATGCTTCAGCGAGGTTTTCTGTAAAGTGGTACAAGGTAAGTTGCGTGCATCTGGACTATTTGAAATTAGGCCTTATTCTGATCAAAGATGACCACACGTAGGGAAGAAGATCAGAGAATGAATTCAGATTTTGGCGAAAGGATTTCACAGAAATTAAAGCCCAAGCAATCAAAATCAAACACTCACTGGAAAAATAACAGAGGAATTAAAGTTCATTTATTTTTGTTTGTTTACTGTTGCTGAAAACAGTGCAAAAATTCAAAAGTAGCGTGTTAGTTATTGATTAGTTATGCAAGAAGACAGCTATAATGTTAAGTAATCTTGAGAGAGCTTTGGCAAATAGAGTTAAGGAGAATCCAAAGGGTTTTTACAAACACTTTAAGGACTAAAGGGTAACTAGGGAAAGAATAGGGCCCCTCAAAGATCAGCAAGGCGGCCTTTGTGTGGTGCTACAGGTGATGGGGGAGATAATAAACGAGTATTTTGCATCAGTATTTACTGTGGAAAAGGACATGGAAGATATAGAATGTAGGGAAACAGATGGTGACATCTTGAAAAATGTCCATATTGCAGAGGAGGAAGTGCTGGATGTCTTGAAATGCATAAAAGTGGATAAAATTCCCTAGGACCTGATCAGGTGTATCCTAGAATGATGTTGGAAGCTAGGGAAGTGATTGCTGGGTCTCTTACTCAGATATTTGGATCATCAATAGTTACAGGTGAGGTGCTGGAAGACTGGAGGTTGGCGAATGTGGTGCCACTGTTTAAGAAAGAAGGTAAGGACAAGCCAGAACACTATAGACCGGTGAGCCTGATGTCAGTGATGGGCAATCCTGAGGGACAGGATGTACGTGTATTTGGAAAGGCAAGGACTGATTATAGATAGTCAACATACCTTTATGCGTGGGAAATCATGTCTCACAAACTTGATTGAGTTTTTTGAAGAAGTAACAAGGAAGATGATGAGGGCAGAGCAGTAGACATCATCTATATAGACTTCAGCAAGGCGTTTGACAAGGTTCCCCATAGGAGACTGGTTAGCAAGGTTAGATCTAATGGAATACAAGGAGAACTCACCATTTGGATACAGAACTGGCTCAAAGGTAGAAGACAAAGGGTGGTGGTGGAGGGTTGTATGTCAGACTGGAGGCCTGTGACCAGTGGAGTGCCACAAAGATCGGTGCTGGGTCCCCTACTTTTTGTCATTTACATAAATGATTTGGATGTGAGCATAAGAGGTACAGTTAGTAAGTTTGCAGATAACACCAAAATTGGAAGTGTAGCAGACAGTGAAGAAGGTTACCTCAGATTATAACAGGATCTTGGTCAGATGGGCCAATGGGCTGAGAAGTGGCAGATGGAGTTTAATTTAGATAAATGTGAGGTGCTGCATTTTGAGAAAGCAGGACTTATACACTTAATGGTAAGGTCCTGGGGAGTGTTGCTGAATAAAAAGACCTTGAGTGCAGGTTCATAGCTCCTTGAAAGTGGAGTCACAGGTAGATAGGATAGTGACGAAAGTGTTTGGTATGCTTTCCTTTATTGGTCAGAGTATTGAGTACAGGGGTTGGGAGGTCATGTTGCGGCTGTACAGGACATTGGTTAGGCCACTGTTGGAATATTGTGTGCAATTCTGGTCTCCTTGAAAGGGTTCAGAAAAGATTTACAAGAATATTGTCAGGGTTGGACGATTTGAGCTATAGGAGAAGTTGAATAGGCTGGGGCTGTTTTCCCTGGAGGCTGAGGGGTGACGTTAAAGAGGTTTATAAAATCATGAGGGGCATGAATATGATAACTAGAAAAAGTCTTTTCCCTGGGATCAGGGAGTTCAGAACAAGAGGGCATAGGTTTAGGGTGAGAGGGGAAAGATATAGAGTCATAGAGTCATAGAAATGTACAGCATGGAAACAGACCCTTCGGTCCAACCTGTCCATGCCGACCAGATATCCCAACCCAATCTATTCCCACCTGACAGCACCTGGGCCATATCCCTCCAAACCCTTCCTATTCTTATAACCATCCAAATGCCTCTTAAGAGTTGCAATTGTACCAGCCTCCGCCACATCCTCTGGCAGCTCATTTCATCCACGTACCACCCTCTGTGTGAAAACGTTGCCCCTTAGGTCTCTTTTATATCTTTCCCCTCTCACCCTAAACCTATGCCCACTAGTTCTGGACTCCCCGACTCCAGGGAAAAGACTTTGTCTATTTATCCTATCTATGCCCCTCATGATTTTATACACCTCTATAAGGTCACCCCTCAGCCTCCGACACTCCAGGGAAAACAGCCCCAGCCTGTTCAACATCTCCCTATAGCTCAGATCCTCCAACCCTGGCAACACCCTTGTAAATCTTTCTGAACCCTTTCAAGTTTCACAACATCTTTCCAATAGGAAGGAGACCAGAATTGCACGCAGTATTTCCACAGTGGCCTAACCAATGTCCTGTACAGCTGCAACATGACCTCCCAACTCCTGTACTCAATACTCTGACCAATAAAGGAAAGTATACCAAATACCTTCTTCATTATCCTATCTACCTGCGACTCCACTTTCAAGGAGCTACGAACCTGCACTCCCAGGTCTCTTTGTTCAACAACATTCCCTAGGACCTTACCATTCAGTGTAAAAGTCCTGCCAAGATTTGCTTTCCCAAAATGCAGCACCTCGCATTTATCTGAATTAAACTCCATCTGCCACTTCTCAGCCCATTGGCCCCTCTGGTCCAGATCCTGTTGTAATCTGAGATAACCCTCTTCACTGTCCACTACACCTCCAATTTTGGTGTCATCTGCAAACTTACAACTGTACCTCTTATGCTCGCATCCAAATCATTTATGTAAATGACAGAAAGTAGAGGACCCAGCGCGGATCCTTGTGACACTCCACTGGTCACAGGCCTCCAGTCTGAAAAACAACCCTCCACCACCACCCTTTGTCTTTTACCTTTGAGCCAGTTCTGTATCCAAATGGCTAGTTCTCCTTGTATTCCATGAGATCTAACCTTGCTAATCAGTCTCTCACGGGGAACCTTGTCGAACGCCTAACTGAAGTCCATATAGATCACATCTACTGCTCTGCCCTCATCAATCTTCTTTGTTACTTCTTCAAAAAACTCAATCATTTGTGAGACATGATTTCCCACACACAAAGACATCCCTAATCAGTTCTTGCCTTTCCAAATACATGTACATCCTGTCCCTCAGGATTCCCTCCAATAACTTGCCCACCACCGAGGTCAGGCTCACTGGTCTATAGTTCCCTGGCTTGTCCTTACAGCCCTTCTTAAGCAGTGGCACCACATTTGCCAACCTCCAGTCTTCCGGCACCTCACCTGTGACTATCGATGATACACATATCTCAGCAAGAGGCCCAGCAATCACTTCTCTAGCTTCCCACAGAGTTCTCAGGTACACCTGATCAGGTGCTGGGGATTTATCCAACTTTAACCGTTTCAAGACATCCAGCACTTCCTCCTCTGTAATCTGGACATTTTGCAAGATGTCATCATCTATTTCCCTACAGTCTATATCTTCCATATCCTTTTCCACAGTAAATACTGATGCGAAATATTCATTTAGTAACTCCCCCATTTTCTGTGGCTTCACACAAAGGCCGCCTTGCTGATCTTTGAGGGGCCCTATCCTCTCCCTAGTTACTCTTTTGTCCTTAATTTATTTGTAAAAACCCTTTGGATTCTCCTTAATTCTATTTGTCAACGCTATCTCATGTCCCCTTTTTGCCTTCCTGATTACCCTCGTAAGTATACTCCTATTTCCTGCATACTCTTCTAAGGATTCACTTAATCTATCCTGTCTGTACCTGACATATGCTTCCTTCTTTTTCTTAACCAAACCCTCAATTTCTTTCGTTATCCAGCATTCCCTGTACCTACCAGCCTTCCCTTTCATCCTGACAGGAATATACTTTCTCTGGATTTTTGTTATCTTATTTCTGAAGGCTTCCCATTTTCCAGCCAGCCCTTTACCTGCGAACATCTGCCTCCAATCAGCTTTCGAAAGTTCTTGCCTCATACCTTCAAAATTGGCCTTTCTCCAATTTAGAACTTCAACTTTTAGATCTGGTCTATCCTTTTCCATCACTATTTTAAAATGAATAGAATTATGGTCGCTGGCCCCAAAGTGCTCCCCCACTGACACCTCAGTCACCTGCCCTGCCTTATTTCCCAAGAGTAGGTCAAATTTTGCACCTTCTCTAGTAGGTACATTCACATACTGAATCAGAAAATTGTCTTGTATGCACTTAACAAATTCCTCTCCATCTAAACATTTAACACTCTGGCAGTCCCAGTCGGTGTTTGGAAAGTTAAAATCCCCTACCATAACTACCTTATTATTCTTACAGATAACTGAGATCTCCTTACAAGTTTGTTTCTCAATATCCCTCTGACTATTAGGGGGTCTATAATACATTTTCAATAAGGTGATCATCCCTTTCTTATTTCTCAGTTCCACCCAAATAACTTCCCTGTATGTATTTCCGGGAATATCCTCCCTCAGCACAACTGTAATGCTATCCCTTATCAAAAATGCCATTCCCCCTCCTCTCTTTACTCCCTTTCTATCCTTCCTGTAGCATTTGTATCCTGGAACATTAAGCTGCCGGTCCTGTCCATCCCTGAGCCACGTTTCTGTAATTGCTATGATATCCCAGTCCCATGTTCCTAACAATGCCCTGAGTTCATCTGCCTTCCCTGTTGGGCTCCTTGCATTGAAATAAATGCAGTTTAATTTATTAGTCCCACCTTGTCCCTGCCTGCACTGTTTGACTCACTTCTGTTCTCAACTGTACCCGTCTCAGATTGATCTCTTTCCTCACTATCTCCCTGGTCTCACTAACCCCCCTCCCCATCCCCCCCCACCCCCCCACCCCACCCCCAACATGTTTAAATCTTCCCAAGCAGTTCTAGCAAATTTCCCTGCCAGTATATTAGTTACTTTCCAATTTAGGTGCAATCCATCCTTCTTGTACAGGTCACTTCTACCCCAAAAGAGATTCCAATGGTCCAAAAATGTGAATCCTTCTCCCATACACCAGCTCCTCAGCCATGTATTCATCTGCTCTATTCTCCTATTCCTGCCCTCACTAGCTTGTAGTACTGGGAATAATCCAGATATTACTACCCTTGAGGACCTCCTTTTTAAATTTCTGCCTAACTCACTGTAATCTCCCTTCAGAATCTCAACCTTTTCCCTTCCAATGTCGTTGGTTCCAATGTGGACAATGACCTCCTGCTGGCCCCTCTCCCCCGTGAGAACATTCTGCACCCTCTCTGAGACATCCTTGATCCTGGCACCAGGGAAACAACACACCATTCTGCTTTTTCTCTGCTGGCCGCAGAAACGTCTATCTGTACCTTGGACTACAGAATCC
The DNA here is from genome assembly GCF_047496795.1 of Chiloscyllium punctatum. Classification (NCBI taxonomy): domain Eukaryota; kingdom Metazoa; phylum Chordata; class Chondrichthyes; order Orectolobiformes; family Hemiscylliidae; genus Chiloscyllium; species Chiloscyllium punctatum. The sequence goes on along the minus strand of NC_092747.1, from coordinate 58,218,129 downwards.
CCTAACACAATTGATCTTTTGGAATCCGAGGTACCCCTCGTTGCATTAGAGCCAGTCTCAATACCAGAAACTTGGCTGATCATGCTACATTCCCCTGAGAATCCATCACCCCCTACATTTTCCAAAACAGCATACCTGTTTGAAATGGGTATGTCCACAAAAGACTCCTGCTCTAGATCCCTACCTCACTTACCCTTCCTGGAGTTAACCCATCTGTGTGACTGTATCTGAGACTTTTCCCCCTTCCTATAACTGCCATCCATCACATACTGTTGTTGTTGCAAATTCCTCATCGCTTCTATCTGTCTCACCAACCAATCCACTCGATCTGATAAGATTTGCATCCAACAGCATTTATGGCAGATATAATCCACAGTAACCCTTAAACTCTCTTTCAACTCCCACATCTGACAAGAAGTACATCTCACTGCAAAGTCCATTTTTGCTCCTTCACAATCTACAAACCCAGAAAATAACACCGTCTTATTCTTCTACAAAATACTGCACAAGGTCGAATTAATAGTTATGGCTTATATTTTAAGTTTAATCAAGAGACTTATCTCCAAAAACATATCATCAAGAAAGAACGCACTGTACTCACTAATACAACCTTTCTCTTGGACAGACTTAAAACACCAATTAACTTATCTGATTTTGGGCTGTGATCTTTGCCCAACAGTTCCTCCAAGATTAGTTGTGAAATTCACTGTTTGTTAATTTTCCCAGATGCACTCCGATGTTCAGCAACATATGAATTCAAAAACAGCAAAGGCAATAGTTGTACAGGTTCTCTCTCTCTCTCTCTCTCTCTCTCTCTCTCCCCTGCACGGTCCTCATAAAAGAGACCTAAAGGGCAACCTTTTCACTCAGAGGATGGTACATGTATGGAGTGAGCTGCCAGAGGAAGTGGTGGAGGCTGGTTCAATTACAACACTTAAAGGCATCTGGATGGGTATATGAATAGAAAGGGTTTGGAGAGATATGGGCCGGGTGCTGGCAGGTGGGACTATATTGGGTTGGGATACCTGGTCGGCATGGATGGGTTGGACTGACAGGTCTGTTTCCGTGCTGTACATCTCTATGACTCTAAATAGGTAGTAATGCAGCAGTGAAACTGACTTTACGTTTTCTGGATTAAAGGATGGTTCATTATTATCCAATAATTTATGCTAATAATTCCAATACTAGATTAGGATCTGCTGCTATGATGGAGAAACTTACTTCCATTCCCTGTCAGGATTGTGCTTCTCATTTGGGTGAGGTACTGGATCATTGTTGATGCTGTGGAATTATATTCCAGTATAATTCCATAATTGTACAAACAGGTAAAACAGAGTCTACAAGACTAACATTTAAAATTTCAATTTACTGCAATGTAGTTTGACAAGTCATCTTTATTTAGTGAATACATATTTGTCTGCAGGGATATGTGTTATTCTCTGCTGCATTTGTTTGACCACTTGGTTGTCTTGCTGTTGGTTGCATATACTCAACATCACCGCACATTGATCTTTGTCAGAGTGTTGTGCTTCACTCTCGCTGTGAATGATTAATTTGCTGTACATTGGTCTAAGCTGGCTCCTGTTCCTTCCTTTTCATGTTCAGTGAAGACTTTGCATGATCTGGGTAGTTGAAGGTTTTTAGAAACCTTTGATGCTTTGCATATATTTGTGTTTGTAATTCTAACTTGCACTCTCTGCCCAGTGCATAGTTTTGGCAGTCATCTACTGTTCACTCATCATGTGTCTCTCTCATTTTCCTCTGTGTTTGATGAAGAAAGTCCTGTGTCTCAGGGTAGTTAGACAATTGATTAGATTAGATTAGATTCCCTACAGCGTGGAAACAGGCCCTGCTGCCCAACCAGTCCACACCGACCCTCCGAAGAGTAACCCGCCCAGACCTATTTTCCCCTTTGATTAATGCACCTAACACTACGGACAATTTAGCATGGCCAATTCACCTGGCCTGCACATCTTTGGATTGTGGGAGGAAACCTGAGGCTGGAATTGAACCTGGGACCCTGGTGCTGTGAGGCAGCAGTGCTAACCACTGAGCCACCGTGCCGCGAGCAACATAATTTGCACCTACCTTCTGTGCATAAATTGCATGGGGGGATGGTAATCCCTTCTCTATTGGTGTTGCATGAAAATGCAGTAATGCAATGTGAAACTCTGGTTTTGCTCTCTGATACTTAATGATCATTGATATGATAGCACATACCAGACACTTTGCTAGAGTGTTGAAATGTGTACAGTGGGATCATGATATGATTATGGGTTGCTCCTCACTTAGGAGAAAGTGAGGACTGTAGACGTTGGAGATCAGAGTCAACAGTGTGGTGCTGGAAAAGTACAGCAAATCAGGCAGCATTCGAGGAGCAGGAGAATCGACGTTTCGGGCACGTGCCCTTCATCAGAAACATTGATTCTCCTGCTCCTCAGTTGCTGCCTGATCTGCTGTGCTTTTCCAGTATGCCTTCAAACTGTTTGCCAACATTTTGGACTCTATCTCATCTGAGACACTGAATAAACAGTAAATATTGCTCATTGTGTCAATGACAGTCATGCTTGTTGCTTTTCTAACAAAGGAAAATACAAGCTCAAGAGTGTGCATTATTCTTTTTAACCCTTTTAACTTTGTAATTAAGGCAAGTTTAGAAATTTATTTTGGCTTGAAAGAACCAACATGCTGATCCAAAACAAATTAGTTTTGACAAAGTGTCACTGAACTCAAAATGTTAACTCTGTTTCACTCTGTGCCAAAGACTTGCTGAGTTTCTTCCTTTTTGTGTAAAAGAAATTACCACTGTTTTCTTGGTGATTAATTGTAGTTAAGTGTAGAAACTGATGCTGCTCAAGTGTGCAAACACTGCCCTGAGATCCTGAGCAATGTACTTGAATATCAGTCTCAAAATTACATCCCCTGCTCTTGATCTTTCCCACTTTTCAAAGAATACCTTTTATTAAATTTTAAGGAAGTTATGTGGTAAATTCAGTTGCCTGGAAATGTAACTGAGTTCCAGAATACTTCTGATAGGTTGTATATCATAATGACAATTACACTTTAAAAGTGCTTATGTTTTCAAAAGTACTTCAGAACATCCAAATGTTATGAAGGGCATGATCTTCATGCAATATTTGTTTTTTTCTTTTCTTCCTAAGCTTGTTTTAACATTGATCTCGCAGTTAGTTAAGTTCGTAATCACACAGGATAGTAATTCACTGCCATAGCAAGTTTATGCAGATTCACAATGTTGTTAACAGTGCAGCACTGTAATCACACTGTAACCTGTACACTGCAATAACACAGCAACCTTCTGTTATATACCATTTGCTTTAATGTCTTTCAGAATAAAAACGTATTTGAAGAATATGTTGAACGAGTATCTCTCAAGATAAAAAATGGACAAATTCATTTGGGTCGAATATATAAAACTGATGCTGGTAATTACACATGTACATTTAAGTTTGTAGAAAATAATATCAACTGGATCGTGACAAGATCATTTACAGTAAAAGTTATAGGTAAGTGAAAGTTTACAATTATCTTGAATTGATTTGTTTTGTGCTTTTTCTGCTCACCTGCAGACATTTAATGTGCTCACCAGCTGACATTCCATCATCTCCACTCAAACAACAATCAACATTATGAATTAGCCCTGAGGAGGAAACAGAAAGGGAAGAAATCAGTACATTTTAGAAATCTAATTTCAAGATATGATAAAAACCTTCCATTTTTACACAATTTTTCCAATGTTCAGTGCAGACGGTGTAGTTTCAATGGTGGAAGCTCTGTGATAATTAGTGCAGTTTTGTTTTTCATTGTTTCAGCCACAACTAAACTTGAAGGCAGTTTGATATAGCATGCAATATGTTTTCAAAGTTTGGTAGAAGATTTGTAGCTCGGGTGCTCGTTGTTGTGGTTCTGTTCGCCGAGCTGGGAATTTGTCTTGCAAACGTTTCGTCCCCTGTCTAGGTGACATCCTCAGTGCTTGGGAGCCTCCTGTGAAGCGCTTCTGTGCTGTTTTCTCCGGTATTTATAGTGGCCTGTCTCTGCTGCTTCCGGTTGTCAGTTCGAGCTGTCCATTGTAGTGGCCGGTATATTGGGTCCAGGTCGATGTGTTTGTTGATAGAGTCTGTGGATGAGTGCCATGCCTCTAGGAATTCCCTGGCTGTTCTCTGTTTGGCTTGCCCTATAATGGCAGTCCTTACATGGGATTTTGTACACACATTAGTTTTGCTCATGTCGCAGGAGTCTGGCTGTCAGTTCAGAAATGCTCCTGATGTATGGTAGTGTGGCTAGCCCTTTGGGTTGCAGCATGTCCTCGTTCCTCCTGCGACCACTAGGACTCATAACAGCACACAAACCAACAGCCACGCTCAGACAACAACTCACCAGAACAAAGGTCCCGATACCCAACATGAGCAAAACTGCAGAAAACACTACATCGGACAAACAGGAAGACAGTTAACGATCCGTATACACGAACACCAACTAGCCACAAAACGACACGACCAGCTATCCATAGTAGCCACACACACAGAAGACAAGCAACATGAATTCGACTGGGACAACACTACCATTATAGGGCAAGCCAAACAGAGAACAGCCAGGGAATTCCTAGAGGCATGGCACTCATCCACAGACTCTATCAACAAACACATCGACCTGGACCCAATATACCGGCCACTACAGCGGACAGCTCGAACTGACAACCGGAAGCGGCAGAGACAGGCCACTGTAAATGCCGGAGGAAACAGCACAGAAGTGCTTCACAGGAGGCTCCCAAGCACTGAGGATGTCACCTAGACAGGGGACGAAACGTTTGCAAGACAAATTCCCAGCTCGGCGAACAGAACCACAACATGCAATATGTTTTTCTTTCATCTTTGAGTTGTAATTAGAAAAGGTTTTCAAAAGCAGAGGAAATGAAAAACCTTTGAGTTGCTTTGTCTCCAATGCAGAGAAAGCAAAGACCTCTTAGTTATGAGACACAGACCTATAGTTTACCTGCCTGGTCATCCAGATTATAGTTAAACCATTTCTGGCCAGGATACAGTTTGGAGTCACAGTCCAGAAGAGATTTATAATGATAGAATGAAAATCAATATCCAGGCCAGGATCATGCAGACTGAAACCCGGCTAACAGAATCTTACCACTGCATCATCAGCATTTAGGCATAGGCTTTAATAAATTAGAATTGTAACCCCAGGATATAATTTTGAAACCCTTTTCAAGGCTCCCATCTGACCGAAAAATGAATCTTAGATTTGACCATGGAAGGTAGCATTCAATTTTCTGATGATTCATTTTAATTCTTAATTCTACATCCAATTCTTATTTATTCACTGAACAAGTGAGATTCTGCACCAGGAGCAAAATCTTTGACATTTACCCTCTACTTCCTGTGGATTGGAGTTGAATTAGCAACAAAATAGACAAATATGGTACACAGGATGAAAGTACACTTACCCAAGTTTTTGAACACCTTAAGGACCAAGTATTATTTTTTCATTTGGTAAATGCAGTTTGCCAAACTTCCGACTCCTCTAAGTGGTCTTCTGCAAAACGTGATGTGGAGGAACTGGTATTGGACTGGGGTGAACAAAGTTAAAAATCTTGCAACACCATGTTATAGTCCAACATATTTATTTGGAAGCATTGACGTTTGTAGCGCTGCTCCTTTGTCAGGTGGTTGTGATGTACCACCTGGTGAAGGAGCAGTGCTCCAAAAGCTAATGTTTCCAAATAAATCTGTTGGACTATAACATGGTGTTGTGTGATTTTTAACTTTCTGCACAACAGCTGCTCTGGGCAAGAGTTGTTTCTTTTCCCCATGTTATTACTGTTTATGTAGGCATGGCGCCTCCATAATACCTGATACAATCAGTCGTGTTATTGTAATCCATCTGCTCCTCAGTCTATCAATGTGGGACTGCCCGTGTATTGGTGTTCTAGTTTATCGACACATGAATAATGATTATACCATGAAAAATAACTCAATTATTTTGAGGATATGATAAGAATCTATGTAAGTGCAAGTTAATGTTTTCAATGCAGAGGCAACATATGTTTGTGGCAATGTTTGTGGGCCTGAGTCATCAGGTTGTGGTTCAACTTTCAACCTTCCTACTTATATTGGGCATACACCGGGCATAGGGCTTCCAAGTGCTGCCGCTGATGATTTGGGTGAAATAGTCTTGTAATGTGTCACTCCTGCTTTTGAAATGACCTCGGCATCATGGCTTACCATTATACTGGTGTCATAGTCAGTCTGGTTCTACCATTAATTGTAAACACACTGTTTCATTACCAAATGTGTGGATAATCACATCAGGTACAATAAAAGTCATCTAGAAACTCCAGGGGCAGGATTTTAATTTCTTTTGGCTAAGTGCAAGTTGCGTCATACGTTTTGGAAGAAATTCTGCTATGACGCCTCACGAGTTCTGTTGTTGTTTCTTATCAAACACATCTCATTACCAACCTACCCTGTTCCTGTGGCATCTCTCATGGCCAAGTCCAGCTCTGTCTTACCACGTGCTGTTCCTGAAACAACTCACTGCTCTCCAATGAATATTCACTGAAACTAGCAGCCCTCATGCCCGCTCTGCACCAGGACTGCCCTTGGCACTGGAGAAGAGCATTGCTAAACCCCATAAGATGGTGCATAGGGGTCTTTTTTTCCAAGGATCGATAGAGGATGTCAAACACTCAGATCCTGGCAGCCTGGTCTAAGATCACCACCTTGGACGGTGTCATCTGTAGGCTGAGGAGGAATGGCCAGCAGTGCCATGAGGAGGTCATTGACTTTCTCTGCTCTGCCAGGGTAAGTGGCATACTCTTCTGTTTGTTATGTCACCTTCACTCTGTCTCTGCTCCTGTACACCATACTCCCATCTCCCTCTCCGAATCCCCGCTCCCCCCACCCCCATCCACCCACCAAGTCTCATGCTCTACCACTCTCACTATTTCTGCAACATCTTCCCTCACTCTCAGTCACACACTACCAACCTCCAACATCGTTTATCCTGCATGGCATCTGCACAGTCAACCCACTCACTCCGGACTCCTCAGCACCTTTCACTCCCATGCATCAGCAGTAAAAACTGCATCTCACTCAATTCCTCTCCTTCCCACATGACAGCAGAATGCATCACGTAAGAGGGCAGAGAGTACTCGGATGGGTGGAGGGGTGCTGAATACAAGGCTGCTCACATCCTACAAGGAGAGACTTCTGACCAATGCAGGAGAAGACTGGAACTGTGGAGATGCTGAAGCACCGATGACCAGCCAACTGAGGAAATACCACCCTTATTCCATGTGACTCTCACTGGCAGTCTTATTAATTGCACCCAATTGCTAGCCACTGACCAGGACACCCTCTCTCTCTCTCTCTCTCTCTCTCGTGGGTCTTTTGGGTACACCAGTATCTCTGCCGACTCCATGGTGAAATGGCCAGCAACCCCTGGAAGCCGCCTTCTCGATCTCTGAGGAAGAGAGTGTCAGTCCAGCTCAGATGCTGACACCTTGGAGAGAACATTAGTGTCTGAAAGTGTAGGATCACAATCTGGTGAGCACCTTACTGTGACAACTCCACAGCTGACTGAGGGAGAAACCCTCCAGGATGCTGGCACTTAACTTAGATAAATGTGAGGGAAAGCAAAGCTTAGCAGGACTTATACACTTAATGGTAAGGACAATGACTGCAGATGCTGGAAACCAGATTCTGGATTAGTGGTGCTGGAAGAGCACAGCAGTTCAGGCAGCATCCAAGGAGCTTCGAAATCGACGTTTGGGGCAAAAGCCCTTCATCAGGAATAAAGGCAGTGAGCCTGAAGTGTGGAGAGATAAGCTAGAGGTGGGTGGGGGTGGGGAGAAGGTAGCATAGAGTACAATGGGTGAGTGGGGGAGGGGATGAAGGTGATAGGTCGGGGAGGAGAGGGTGGAGTGGATAGGTGGAAAAGGAGATAGGTAGGTAGGACAAGTCCGGACAAGTCATGGGGACAGTGCTGTGCTGGAAGTTTGGAACTAGGGTGAAGTGGGGGAAGGGGAAATGAGGAAACTGTTAAAGTCCACATTGATGCCCTGGGGTTGAAGTATTCCAAGGCGGAAGATGAGGCATTCTTCCTCCAGGCGTCTGGTGGTAAGGGAGTGGCATTGAAGGAGGCCCAGGACCTCCATGTCCTCGGCAGAATGGGAGGGGGAGTTGAAATGTTGGGCCACAGGGCGGTGTGGTTGATTGGTGCAGGTGTCCTGGAGATGTTCCCTAAAGCGCTCTGCTAGGAGGCGCCCAGTCTCCTAGGGAGTGTTGCTGAACAAAGAGACCTTGGAGTGCAGGTTCATAGCTCCTTGAAAGTGGAATTGCAGGTAGATAGGATAGTGAAGAAGGTGTTTGGTATGTTTTCCTTTATTGGTCAGAGTATTGAGTACAGGAGTTGGGACGTCATGTTGCGGCCGTACAGGACATTGGTTAGGCCACTGTTGGAATATTGTGTGCAATTCTGGTGTCCTTCCTGTTTAGGTTAGATTAGATTCCCTACAGGGTGGAAACAGGCCCTTTGGTCCAACCAGTCCACACCAACCCTCTGAAGAGTAACCTAACCAGACCCATTTCCCTCCTACACTACGTGCAATTTAACATGGCCAATTCATCTGACCTGCATATCTTTGGACTTTGGGAGGAAACTGGAGCACCTGGAGGAAACCCACGCAGACATGGGGAGAACGTGCAAACTCCACACAGACAGTCGCCCGAGGCTGGAATCAAATCTGGGACCCTGGTGTTGTGAGGCAGCAGTGCTAACCACTGAGCCACCGTGCCCCTCAGGAAAGATGTTGTGAAACTTGAAAGGGTTCAGAAAAGATTTGCAAGCATGTTGCCAGGGTTGGAGGATTCGAGCTAGAGGGAGAGACTGAACAGGCTGGGATTGCTTTCTCTGAAGCGTCGGAGGTTGAGGTTTATAAAATCATGAAGGGCACGGATAGGATAAATAGACAAAGTCTTTTCTGGAGAGTCCAGAACTAGAGGGCATAGGTTTAGGGTGAAAGGGGAAAGATATAAAAGAGACCTAAGGGGCAACTTTTTCACGCAGAGGGTGGTACGTGTATGGAATGAGCTGCCAGAGAAAGTGGTGGAGGCTGGTACAATTGCAACATTTAAGAGGCATGTGGATGGGTATATGAATAGGAAGGGTTTGGAGGGATATGGGCCAGGTTCTGGCAGGTGGGACTAGATTGAGTTGGGATATCTAGTCGGCATGGACAGGTTGGACCGAAGGGTCTGTTTCCATTTTGTATGTTTCTATGACTCTATAAATCTATGGCTACCAGAGAGACCAGGCACCTACTGAGCCCTGGGCTTCAGAGGACACTGTTATGTTGGCAATCCGGGACCTTACCCGTGTACATAGGGAGACAGGGATATGGGATACACTGGCAGTGTAGTGAGTCATGCCATCAGCTGGTTGCCTCCATGAACAGCCTGGCAGCTCCAGGCCCAGCACCATTTGGATCTGCTGGAGAGGTGCAGAAACCTGCACTCCATCTGCACCTCGGCCTTCAGGAAAGTGCCAGGAGGCACCCAGTCTGAGGAGAACAACAAATAAAAGCAGAAGTGACTCTTGGGAGCTAATGCTGAGGAGGGTCCAATTGCCTCAGGCACCATCATCCTCAGTGTGTCTGTACCATCCAGACACAATGCCCCCTGGGTAGCTCGATGAAGCCTCCAAGACCTATATATTCATTGTGGAGCAGGACTCCACCCAAGCTGCGGAATCTGGGACAACGCTAAGAGTGAATGTGAAAGAAAACCCTTTGAGGGCACTTTCATGGCAGGGGTAACAGTGCACTTGTTATGAATTATCATGTTGTAATACACTTTATTTGCATTACATCTGTTTGTTAGAGACAGTGTAGCTTCAAATATAAATGTGCCATCACAATGCCTCATTCCATGTCCACACTGAATGTTTGAGTTGAGAGTCTGCTGTGGAAGCAGCATTAACAAGCTATACATGGGGCAAGGGGTTTTGCTGGCACCATTACTCATCATGGTCAACTATTTCTGTTCTTTCCCTGGCTCCTATAGACACCTGCCCACCTTCTTCCTAACCCTTGGCATATGAAGTGACCATGCCACATGTGGTCGTATGCTGTCCCTTGTTACCCTTTGAAGCCAGCATACTGTTGATCATGGCAGACTCTCATCCCACATGATCCATTCCCATCCAGTATTGTTGCACAATTTACATTTGTCATCACCTCTCACCCTCAGTCTGTAGCCACCAGTGCAAAACAATAACATTGTGAGGCTCCTTTCTGAGATAGTTAACCCCCCAGCCCCCTTTCCCCCTGGTTTATGTGAACAGACCCAACAGACAGACTGTGACCCACTCCATTGAGAGATCAGACGAGGCAGATCAAGACAAGCAGAGATTAGACCTCTGACTAGACGCCGTACATCCCCTCAACCATGTTAGCCCAACATCCACCAAACTGACTGTTATGGAGTCATGAGACTGACCATGCAGAGGCATGGTTCCCCTGATGGAGAACCTCCCGACTGGAGACCGGTCCACAGGCAATCCCTTGGAATGGTATAGGAGGCTGGCCCTGGCTTAATGTGTTGTCTCCATGGTTTTCAGTGATGAAAAGTGGGGCAGCCAGAGCACTGAAAACAAGGTTGCCCCAAACCATGGACACTGCCTTGACTGTGGAGACCGTTCGTGCTGAATGAAATAAAACCGCAACATCTGAGAAAATATCCAAAAGCAGCACCAATTTTAGCTCAGGGGATCTCTTTGAGATGCTCCTGAGCCTCTTTGAGAAAGGGCGGAGAGGCCTTCAGAGTACCTGCACAGACAGATTCAGCACAGACTGAAGCATTGTCAGCACTCTTGGCTTGGCTTGGCAGACTTGCGGCCCAGCTTGGTGGACTCTCGGCCCAGCGTAGCAGTCTCTGTCCCGGAATGGGGATCTCTCAGTGGCCCAGCATGGCAGTCTCTCAGCCTGGCATGACGGTCTTTCAGCAGTATGTGGTGGTCTGTCAGCCCAGTATGGTGGTCTTTCGGCAGTATGTGGCAGTCTCTCAGTCCAGTATGGTGGTCTTTCTGCAGTACATGGCGGTCTCTTGGCCCGGTGTGGCGTCATAGACTTCCAGTCTCAATGTGATTCCTCGAAGTGCACTCTCACCGTAGCTAAGCACTACAAAAGACTGTAATGTTTGAATTTTCAGCTTTATTTCTTAATTTTCTACCTAAAACTAAGAAGGACTGCAATGTGTAACTTTTAACCTTATTTCAAATGTTTTACACTATAATTATTGTAATGGTTAACTTTCAACTTTGTCAATTCTTTTTATCTTCTTCTTAATATTCTATATCCAGGTACTTGTACCTAAGATGGCACCTTGTGTGGCAATGACATTATATACTTTTCACTCTATTCCTGTACTCTTGTACTGGAGTAGACGTGACAATAAAAATCAAACTCAAAAAAATCAAAATCAAATTCCCTAAGAATGTGAACAAGTGGATACGTGCTGCCCACACAGTACACTGCTGACACTGGTACAGTTGTGAGATTAATATACAGCAAAATGTTCAGCCCCTTGACTGAGGACTGCTGACCAGCAAGGCAAAAGGCCTCATCTTCTAACTCTGCTAATGGGCATGGCAGGGCCAAGCAAGGCAGGACAAGAATGGATATTGAAAGCATGTTGGTTGGTGCAAAGTGAGTGAGAGCTAAGACAGCAAGCCATGAGATCCAATCTGTGAGGCGGGCACCTGTCCCTCTCCCCATAAGTGGTCCTGCTGCAGCCTTTCAAGGTTTGTTGCTGTCCTCCCTGAGCAGCTTGCAAGTGGATTGGAGCCATGCCAGGATGATCGTGAGGAGGTGGTAAATGCTGTTGCCAATGGCTATGAATGAGACATGAGGCATTAGCCTTGGATCATGCTTTGAGATGCTGTTTGGAGCAAGTGGTGAGTTGAAGTCACCAGGTAGCTGCCATGTTGACATGTCTCAATGTCTAGTTTGTTGTTGTACCTCTAGTTTAGTTATTGGCTTCACTGCTTCACCCTCCACTCCAAACCCCAAGCAATTCTTGATCCCACCGAATCTTGCTTAATATAAACTGCCTACAGCCCAAATCATCCAAAATGGCATCCAACAATACCAAAATTCCATCTGGCCTCAGCTCTGAGGTTTCTGGATTTGAGGTAGATACCTTTATTAATCTTTTAACCTGTAATGAATTGTTATAAAGTCATACAGTTGTCCAAAATTTTATAAGCTTCTTATTTTTTTGAATCACTGGTGCTTAATTGCTTGATACTGCAGAGTCATCAAACAAGTAACTTATTTAAACACTATACATCCTGAAGTAATTTAATATGTTTCTGTTCTTTGATTTATACATTATCTTTCTATCTCATTGTACAACGTAAATTATTTTATTTAGAGTTGAATGACACTGAGGCCCACAATTGAAGTTGCCCTATAACATTGGGGGATGTCATGTGTGTAAATGTCATGAGATTACACATTGTGAGGGTGTTTGTCATGTAGGTGAATCCCATATGTTCAAGAGCCCTATATCAAATCTTCAGAAATACATAAACAAAGTTAGAATCCCACATTAAAGATGAAATTTACTTTTACAAATCTTAATGTCTGAAAGTTAAATGAATGGTGGATGCAGGTACAATTACAACTTTTAAAAGATGGATACATGAATAGGAAAGGTTTGGAGAGAGATGGGCCAGGAGCAGGCAGGTGGGAGTAGTTTAGTTTAGGATTACACTTTCGGCTTGGACTGGTTGAAATGAAGGGTCTGTTTCCTTGCTGGATGACTCTATGATTATGATTGAGCACTGGTTGCGAGTGATGGCTTGACATTGCTTAAATTTGTTCCCCCTTGTTCCCCTAATGGAAGAATGATGTAAAGTGAGTCAATAAGTGACACATCATCTTCATACTCTTAGAAGGAAAAATAATGATAAAGGTTGAGTTGAAATTACAAATCAATCAATCATAAATGAAAAGAAAAATGATGCTGAGACATGTTGAAACAAAATGCAATGTTTTCGGCCAAAAACTGGAAAGTGTCTTCCCAAATTGAGCAACATTGCTCCTCTCAGAGTCTACCAGAAAGCTGTCCACTTACCAGCCTATGCAATTCAAATCCTTATTAACCAGTTTACTAATACTGTAAAAATAACATATACATCACATAAATGTGACTTTGTAGTGCATGTTCTGAATGACATAACTGGTACAGGTGTCTTTTACTTATGTTAATTTATTGTGAAAGCTTGCCAAAAGAAGCTCGAATATTAGCCTGTGTAATTTCGTCCCCAGGAAAAAAATATAGTGTGGGCTCTGGAGAGCTCTCTATAGCTTGTTTTTTGTTGGTGAGAAGAATAGAAAATAAAATGTAGAATGTCAGAACCAAATGTTGCAACATAGCAAGGCTAAATTGAAGCGTACATTTCGGCTTTGGAGAGGATCTCAGCACTGATGATTTCCATTACTTTTAGTTTCTGGTAGTTAGTGTATTATTGTTAATGTGTTGGTGGAATAAGATGAGGCATCTTAAACTGTAACAACCTAAAAACAAAGTAACACAAAACCAATTGTTGGATGATGACATTACAGCTCTCTGGGTGTGACAATTTTACAAATGCCATGTGATCATTTATTTCAGCCGATGACACAAGGAGACCTCCAACTGTTATTGATCCTCATCAACTAAAAACGATTGAAGTTGAGCTTGGTAAGTCAGAACAAATTTGGTTTTCTGTGGAAATAAATGTATACAATGCTTCAGATTCTGCAAAACAGCCAGTGGAGGTTGCCTTCAGTAATGAACTCACTGATGGGGGAAGACAAGTGAATGCACATAACTTTCTGAAATAACCTGACTGGATAGCTAGTTTGTGGATGCAGGGTGACACTAACAGGGCGGGTTCAATTCCTGTACCATCTGAACCTCTTTCTGAACCCCTCCGCTTGCCTGAGGTGACCCTTAGGTTAAACCACCAACAGTCATCTCTCTCAAATGAGAGAGCAGCTCTACAGTCTGGCAAGACTATGGTGACTTCACTACTCCCCAATGGGTGTGATGGATCACAGATATCCACCAACCCCACCTATTTGTTATCAGCCTGAGTATCAGAAATTGATGGATTGACTGATTGCTGAACATTGTTGTCCCAAGTTCTATAGCTGTGCAAGTGATGGAGAATCTGATAAGTATGGGTCAGTGATCAGATCTTGGTCCATGGCTGCACTCAATTCTCTTTTCACAAGTGAGCAGCTTTGAGGCAAATAGAGATTGAGATTTTATCACTGATATTTGCAAGCTTCATTTAAAAGAATGATTTATGCAAATGTGGCTCATTGCTGGAAATCCCCTATAGCAGAGTGACTTTCCACTGTGAGGGGAAAGTGAGGAATGCAGATGCTGGAGATCAGAGCTGAAAATGTGTTGCTGGAAAAGTGCAGCAGGTCAGGCAGCATCCAAGGAGCAGGAGAATCGACATTTCGGGCATGAGCCCTTCTTCAGGAATGAGGAGGGTGTGCCAAGCAGGCTAAGATAAAAGGTAGGGAGGAGGGACTTGGGGGAGGGGCGTTGGAAATGCGATAGCTGGAAGGAGGTCAAGGTGAGGGTGATAGGCCGGAGTGGGGTGGGGGCGGAGAGGTCAGGAAGAAGATTGCAGGTTAGGAAGGCGGTGCTGAGTTCGAGGGATTTGACTTAGATTTTGACATCCTTGATGGAAGTTGCAAGAAATGTGTGCAACAGTAAGGAATGCAATTAACTTCCCTCCAAAATATCAGTTCACATCTTCCTTATTTACAACCAGATGCAAGAGACTCGGATGACTTGAAAAGCTCAATCCTCAATGTGATCTGTGCCTGTGTTGTTAAAAGAAACTAATACAGAGTTCATCCCTTGTGGTTGGAGGGTTCTGCCTAGGAACCATCCAAGCACAAGGGATGAACTCAGATTTCTCCAGTTTCCTCATTTCCCCTCCCCCCCCACCTTGTTTCAACCAAATCCCTCAAACTCAGCACCGCCTTCCTAACCTGCAATCTTCTTCCTGACCTCTCAGCCCCCACCCCCACTCCAGCCTATCACCCTCACCTTGACCTCCTTCCATCTATCACATTTCCAACGTCCCTCCCCCAAGTCCCTCCTCCCTACCTTTTATCTTAGCCTGCTGGACACACTTTCCTCATTCCTGAAGAAGGGCTCATGCCTGAAATGTCGATTCGCCTGCTCCTTGGATGCTGCCTGACCTGCTGTGCTTTTCCAGCAAACATTTTCAGCTCTGCCTTTCCACTGTACATTGCTTAGCCATTTCACATGTGTGTTACTGGGATCTTGAGACTTTAACTGCTGAAATTAGCCTCTAAATGCTGGATGCATATTATGGCCATCGAAAAGCTGGTTTTACCTCGACTGTATTGTGATACTTTGCCCAATGCATTTGTTATTTTTTACTTACGTTTTCCTTTAAAACATTTTCAGTTGCTATGAATATTTAAAAGACACTAAAAATATACTATGCATTGGCATTCCTAAATCAGTTTTTAAAATGCTGTGTGCTGTAAATAAGGAAGAGTTTCTGATGAGCTAACAAATCCTACACTTGTATTAAATGAATGATAGATGCTATATTACAATCACATCATAACACACACCATTGACTGTTAACTAAGAAGCAAACATTATGGCTTTGTTGTGGTATTCCTTGATGTTTGAAGAATAAGAAATTCTGGAAGGGTTAGCCAAATTAGAGAACAAAGCTATCCTTTGCATCCATTGTTTCTGATCACAATGAGAATGCCCCTAGTTGCTGATGAATGCCTCAGCCTGAAAACCTCAATGTCTGCATGTCCTACGTCTGGATGTGAGACATCATGAGATAATAAGAAATAGATTCTATTCAGATCCACAAGACTGCAACACCATGGCTGATCTGACTGCAGTCTTAACTCCATTTTCCTGCTGGCCCCCATTAACCTGGCTACTGTATAGGCCAAACACCTGTACAACTTAGCCTTAAATGCGTTCAGTGACCAGCTTCCACTGCTCTCTAGGGAAGAGAATTAATAACCCTCTGAGAGAGAGAATTCTTTCTCATCTCAAGTCTTAAATATGAACTCTCTTATTTTAAAAATCGTGACCCTAGGTCTAGACCTACCCTGCAAGCCCCTCAGAATGTACTATATTTCAATAAGATCGCCTCTCATTCTTCTAAACTCCAGTGCATATGGGCCCAATCACCTCAATTTTTCTTCAGAAGACAACCCCTTCCTGTTCGGAATCAGCCTAGTGAACCTTTGCCAAACTGTTTCTAGTGCAAGTACATCCCTTCTTAAATAAGGAGACTAAACAGCACATAATCATGTAGCTGCAGAGTCACCAGTGCTCTGTGAAGTCGTAGCAAACATTTCCTATTTTTGGGCTCCATCTTCCTTGCAAAAAAGGCAGAGAGGTGGACTGTAGAGCTTTGATGAGCCCAGAGAATACTTGAAAAAGTAAGATACTTGATGTGTTATTTCACAATTTAGATTTTGACATCCTTGTTGGAAGTTGCAAGAAATGTGTGCAACAGTAAGGAATGCAATTAACTTCCCTCCAAAATATCAGATCACATCTTCCTTATTTACAACCAGATGCAAGAGACTTGGATGACTTGAAAAGCTCAATCCTCAATGTGATCTGTGCCTGTGTTGTTAAAAGAAACTAATACAGAGCCTCGAAATGGGACATTCCTCCTTTACTACAACAGCATCATTAGTTATTAAGAATTAAGGGGAATATTGATGCATCCTCATCATAACTTCCCTTTTTGTGGTTGGAGCTGCTGTCTTTGCAAATATTTCTTTGCGTAGTCAAGTGTGATGTAAGCCAAATTAATGAGGTTTTCCGGTGTGGACAATCTATTTAAATTAGATTCCCCTTGAGAAACGGAGGCAGTCTGGTGTGCTGCATTACATGTATAGGTCAGCCCATTCAATGAACCAGATCAACCCTTATAAGTGAGAAAAATCAGGCAGGTTCAAGGTAACATGAATTAATTGAATACTTTTCACTAGATATGCTATTGCTAACAATTTACACATTTAATTTTAGGACAATCTGTACAGTTGATGTGCAAAGTTTATTTTGGTTTTGCAAGAAAATTTAATCCAGTGATCAAATGGCTAATAAATGGCAAAGATGTGACAGAAAATATGAGACTCCAACAGGGTGAAGTCCAGTAAGTATTAACTTCTGGGACAACGTTGTTGTTTTGATTACCTGTATCATGAGTCTTTGCTAAAACTGCAATTAATTATGCTTGTCTTTGTCCACCTAGATTTAGCTCTTAAGGCCAGAGATTACAGGAGAAAAATCAATAAAAGTGCATCAAGTTGTTAGGGAATTGCAATGTGTGGTTAATTTATGCTGGTTAATTGTGATGCAATTAAACATTATACTATCTGTTTTTTATACTGACAATCATGGGTAACTTTTCCCAATGCCCAGGGGAGACCAGCATCTTATTGTTCTTTAATGTGGGAACAGCACATTCAGGAAAGCCTTCAAAACCTTAAAAACATCAACTTTTATTCAGCAACAGCAAAAGCGAACAATAAGAAACAAACTGAAGCTGCGCACTGGTCTCTTGAAACAGAAACTGACTGTTTTGCTTCCAAGCACCAACAAGTCAATAAATGATATCGAGATGACTGGGGTTGTCAAAGTTAAAAATTACATGACACCAGGTTATAGTCCAACAGGTTTATTTGGAAGTACAAGCTTTCACAGCGCTCTGAAAGCTTGTACTCCCAAAT
Source organism: Chiloscyllium punctatum (assembly GCF_047496795.1). Classification (NCBI taxonomy): domain Eukaryota; kingdom Metazoa; phylum Chordata; class Chondrichthyes; order Orectolobiformes; family Hemiscylliidae; genus Chiloscyllium; species Chiloscyllium punctatum. The sequence continues at coordinate 58,200,281 of NC_092747.1, read as the reverse complement.
AACCTGTTGGACTATAACTTGGTGTCATGGGATTTTTAACTTTGTAAATAAATGATCACTGCACCTAGCTGTCATCCACTGAACTCATTAAGTCCTTTCTGGCTTTTAATGGTGAACACTGCTGTGCTTTGTCACACAGAAGGTTGCTCCTGTTTACCTTAATCTTTGAAGTCCTTAACATTGCGTCTCTGCCTGTTCCAGTTATGTGTAACACAGCATGCTAGAATCATGTAGCATACTCTGTCTGTAATGTGGACCTATCCAAGCATTTGAATCTTCTGGTCAGCAGGCCTATGGTCTGCTCCAAGATGGTTCTGGGTGAAGAATGGGCCGCATTGTATCTACATTCAGGCTGTAGTCATGTTACAGAGTCATCAGCCTTGGTTAGCCCTTGAATAGCCCTTGTTCTCCCAATGGGGTAAAAACAATGACTGCAGATGCTGAAAACCAAGTACTGGATTAGTGGTGCTGGAAGAGCACAGCAGTTCAGGCAGCATCCAACGAGCAGCGAAATCGACGTTTCAGGCAAAAGCCCCTCACGTCGATTTCGCTGCTCGTTGGATGCTGCCTGAACTGCTGTGCTCTTCCAGCACCACTAATCCAGTACTTGTTTTTCCAATAACAATCCTTGTAAAGCACACAGCCTAGGACATGCTGCAGGAACCTGGGAATTCTCAATAATAGGCATCGTGGAAGATTATGTGGTGTCTAAACCAGACTATGTAATGACTAGAGACGACTTGCACATTAATGAAAGCAGCTCTCTTCTATTGATTAACTCAGCTGCATTATAAAATGGATCTCATATCACACCTGTGTACAATATATTGTACTCTGCACCTGGGGAAGCCAAGTATGCTGCTGAATCCTACTGCCTGGGCTGCAGTATTGTCTTTGTCACTGGGAAATGAGATGAAGTGCTGTGATCTGGCACCAAGTGCATCAATAACAGCCTTGGTGCATTTTTGTGTTGAGGATTGAAAATTCTCACACAGGCACTAGTTGCATAAAATATAGTGCGGCTGTTGCCATGATGGCCACTAGTATAGGATGGTCACCCAACTCTTCCTGTTGTAGCTCCCATTCAGCAGCTGGTATTGGTTCTGTGGCCATGTCCTGGAACATCAGCAGTCTGTAGCCCGTGTGCCTTGTTCCTCTGGAGAAAGTGGCATCAAGGACGATAGACTCTGGTGGACCTCCTGGACTTCCTCCGCATCCTAAGGGGACCTTCAGCTGCAGACTCCTTAGGCACAGGTTTTCCAGTATCTGCTGGAGATTGCTCATGGTCCTGGGCTTTCTGCTCCTGCTCTGTTTCTACACACCTTTGTTGAAGCACAACAATGACAACAACAATGCTTTGGCTGGATCCTCCAGTCACAGTTGCAACAAACCTTGTCAGAAGTAGAGCAGGCCCTTGGTCAGAATGGCCAGTCAGCATTTATATCACTCACAGATGATGGTTAGCCTATACCTCTGTCCAGTGGGACATGGAACAATCTGACAAGGAAGGCCAAAGAATGATGTGATTGGAACTTTGATGTAGGACTTTATTCCAATGAATGCAGCATCAGTCATGTCACAAAGAAACATTAGGAGACTGTAGATGTTGCATGAGTACTAAGACCTTATCTTGGTCCCACGCCACCCAAAGATGGCATCATTGCATATGCGGGCATGTCGGAGAATATTTACAATTTAAGATGAAAAGGAATCAGTTCCGTGGCCCTGTGTAGCCAATGTGATAACGCAGTCTCTTTGCGCTTTGTGGTCTACAGGTGCCAACTGTGGTTGCCTGTGGTTACTCTATTTTTCAGAGATGACCCACTTTGATTCTGTGATGACGAATAACAAGGTCAAGATTGCTAATGACCAGCTTTTGCACTGTTTTACCCACTAAGTGTTTCACATGCTCAATGCTTAATATAAATGACTTCACTGCTGTGTGAAAGCTTTCCTTGAAGGATCTCCCAACACTCACTCGTGAGCTGTTGTGCTGACACAGCACTAACTCCACCCACTCCCGGTGTGGGCACTACCATTTTTGATTTGCTGTGCACATTTTGAAATCAAATGAATATGAAGGCAATGCAGGTCTCACTTGGCACAACCCTCAGGTTCAGCTTGGTTCACCAAGGCTCTGTTCACCCCCAAATCTCCATGTCCCTTTCTGCCTTGCAGTTCCTACACAGTACCTAGACAGCCCATCAGTCCTGATCCTCTCCTACTCACTAACTGGGATTACATCAGGAGCTCTCATGAATAGAAAGCTCCACCATTACAGTGTTGTCATGCCAACGATTGTGCAGCACATGGTTGAATCCGTGGTGATAGTGATCACTGATAATCCCCATTCTGTAGTATCCCATGTCCTGCAGCATAATCTCCCTATTCTTATATTTTGAATTTCTGCCTACAACAGTCTTCACCTCTATGTATCTCCTCTGTATCCCCACTGTATTCTTTGCCCCTCTGTATCCCCTCTGTATCCTCTCTGTACCCTTCTGTATTCTTCGTCCCTCTGTATTTGGCCCCGATGGGCTACATCCTAGAGTTCTGAGGGAGGTGGCTGAGGAAATAGCGGAGGCGTTGGTTGTGATCTTTCAAAAGTCACTGGAGTCAGGGAAAGTCCTGTTGTAACCCCCTTGTTCAAGAAAGGATCAAGACGAAAAAAGGAAAATTATAGGCTGATTAGCTTAACCTCGGTTGTTGGTAAAACTCTAGTATCCATTGTTAAGGAAGAGATTTCTAAATTCTTGAAAGTTGCTGGGTCGGATTAGAACAAGTCAGCATAGATTTAGTAAGGGGAGGTCATGCCTGACAAACCTGTTAGAATTCTTTGAAGAGGTAACAAATAAGTTAGACCAAGGAAAGCGAGTGGATGTTATCTACTTCGACTTCCAAAAGGCCTTTGATAAGGTGCCTCACGGGAGGCTGCAGAGTAAGGTGAGGGCCCATGGTGTTCAAAGTGAGCTACTGGCATGGATTGAGGATTGGATGTCTGACAGAAGGCAGAGAGTTGGGATAAAAGGTTATTTTCCAGAATGGCAACCGGTGACAAGTGGTGTCCCGCAGGGTTCAGTGTTGGGGCCACAGCTGCTCACTTTATATATAAATGATCTGGATGAAGGGACTGGGGGCATTCTGGTGAAGTTTGTCGATGATACGAAGTTAGGTGGACAGGCAGGTAGTTCTGAGGAGGTGGGGAGGCTGCAGAAAGATTTAGACAGTTTAGGAGAGTGGTCCAGGAAATGGTTGATGAAATTCAATGTGAGCAAATGCAAGGGCTTGCTCTTTGGAAAAATGAATACAGGCATGGACTATTTTCTAAATGGTGAGAAAATTCATAAAACCAACGTATAAAGGGATCTGGGAGTACTAGTCCAGGATTCTCTAAAGGTCTGAGAGTGGTGGGTCTGTGGAATTCATTGCCATGGAGCGCAGTGGAGGCCGGGATGTTAAATGTCTTCAAGGCAGAAATTGATAAATTCTTGATCTCACAAGGAATTAAGGGCTATGGGGAGAGTGCGTGTAATTGGAGTTGAAATACTCATCAGCTATGAATAAGTGGTGGAGTGATCTTTTTATCGGGCCAAATTGCCTTACTGCCACTCCTACGTCTTTTGGCCTTATGTCTTATCCAGCATGCCCATTCCAATTCCCTGCGCTGACCTCCCTAACTTCCCCAAGGCAGCATTTTGTTCTGATATCCCATCTTGACTTTCAGTGAGCTGAATCCTCACCCCACAGGACTGACCATGGGTCAGTCCCTGACTGACTTGGATGGATGAACCAGCTAAAGAATGACCAATCCCCTGACTAATCACCGTGCAGCTCTCTGACTGACTTATGAACCATGGGTCACCTGACTGTTTGTAGTCACCTGCAGGACTGACCATGGCCCATTCCTCAGAGTTCTATGGACCCCCTGACTGTGTTCACCCTAAGCCATCAGTTAACATGTGTAATCTCTTAGACTGAGATCAGCCAATGTCTTTCATTTACTCCAACAAGAAAAAACTGACCAATAGAAGCCCCACCTTGACTTGAAATATGGCGATTTAGTTGACGCACATGCAATGTGTTTGCTGCCTGGGCTGTTGGCAGATGGTGTAGATACGAGATCGATGTAGCACAGTGCTGTACTGCAAATTATCCAGCACCTTGACTGATCAGGAGAAGCTGCCTAGTTTTGTGATTATGCTAAGCAGCATGGAAAGACAGACATACTGTGATCTTTAATCACTAGCTTACTGCAAAAGCAAGACAAGACAGGACTGTGAGCATTGAAGTAGGCACAAAGTAAGTGCCAAGAGAATCAATGAGCAGTGCTGAGATGTGTCCTGATACAATCCATGATAAGGTACCTGTCCCACTGCGCAAAATGAGCTGGCAGCAGCATTGCAGCAGAACCAGATGGCAAGGGGTTCAGAGATGTGCCATGATGATGCGTGATGGATGAATATAGAATAACATGGCTGGGGTTGTGTGTGTAATCACTGACCGTGGAGTGTGCCCTGAATTGTTAAGACCATAAGACATAGGAGCTGATGTAAGTAGTCCAAAGGAAGTTTATTAGATTGATCTCAGGTATGGAAGGATTGGCTTATAACAATAGGTTGAATCATTTGGGCCTGTACTCATTGGAGTTTAGCAGAATGAGAAATTAGCTTATTGGAGTACATAAAATCCTTAGGGATAAAGAAGGAGAGATCTAAAGAAGGGTCACTGGACCTGAAACATTAACTCTGCCTTCTCTCCAAAGACTCTACAAAACTTGCTGGGTTGCTCCACCAATTTCTGTTTTTGATTCAGACTTCTAACATCAGCAGTTCCTTGCTCTATTTATTATAGACAGGGAGAGGTTATTTTACCCTTGTTGGAGAATGTAGGAACAGAAAGCATAATCTCAGAGTAAAGATGGTTTTGTGCATGGGAAATTGTGCCTCACTAATTTGATCGAGTTTTTTGAGGAGGTGATAAAGATGATTGATGAGGGAAATGCGTTGATATTGTCTACATGGACTTCAGTAAAGCCTTTGACAAGGTTCCTCATGGCAGACTGGTACAAAAGATGAAGGCACATGGTATCAGGGTGAGCTGGCAGAATGGATACCCACCATTTATGTCCTTTAGGGAAGGAAACTGCTGTCCATACATGGTCTGGTCTACATATGACTCCAGACCCACAGAAATATGATTGACTCTCAACTGCTCTCTGGGATGTAAATGAAAGTAGGAGGAGTTTTGCAATATCATTGGAATGGATTTCTTAATTCATTATGATCTGGTGTGTCCTGCAGAACCTGAGCATTCTGAGAGTACAGGCTTTGTCACCAGGCAGACGGTGAGAGTTCAGGAACTGGAAAAGGAAGAAACAGAGAAAGAGTGGAGGCAGCCAACACACTGTCTTTCTGTTTGGATTGTCCATGATCATTTCAGTCAACTGAGGTTTCAATGAAGACAACCCAAAAAACTCATTGTACTACAGTTCCACATATTGCATCATGGTTGTGTGTGGTATCATTGAGTTGGTCACCATTTGCACACTGAGAAAGAAAATGGGCTTCAAACTCTGTGAAAATTTCTCTACCAAATTAGTACCAAAGTCTTCCATGCTTCTTGTTGGTGACAGAAACTTTCTAGCTGGCTTACCAATGCACCAAGCACTGTTCAGGCCCATTTGTCACCTTATGTATGCTATCCCAGAACCCATTGGCAAACTTACTCTCCAGATAGAACATAGAACATAGAACATAGAAGAATACAGCACAGTACAGGCCATTTGGCCCTCGATGTTGTGCCGATCCGAGCCCACCTAACCTACACTAGCCCACTATCCTCCATATGCCTATCCAATGCCCGCTTAAATGCCCATAAAGAGGGAGAGTCCACCACTGCTACTGGCAGGGCATTCCATGAACTCATGACTCGCTGAGTAAAGAACCTACCCCTAACATCTGTCCTATACCTACCACCCCTTAATTTAAAGCTATGCCCCCTCGTAATAGCTGACTCCATACGTGGAAAAAGGTTCTCATGGTCAACCCTATCTAAACCCCTAATCATCTTGTACACCTCTATCAAGTTACCCTTAAACCTTCTTTTCTCCAATGAAAACAACCCCAAATGCCTCAGCCTTTCCTCATACGATCTTCCTACCATACCAGGCAACATCCTGGTAAACCTCCTCTGCACCCGTTACAGTGCCTCCACATCCTTCCTATAGTATGGCGATCAAAACTGCACACAAAACTCCAGATGCAGCTGCACCAGAGTCTTATACATCTGCAACATGACCTCAGGAGTCCGGAACTCAATTCCTCTACCAATAAAAGCCAGTACGCCATATGCCTTCTTAACCGCACTATTTACCTGGGTGGCAACTTTCAAAGATCTGTGTACATGGACACCAAGATCCCTCTGCTCATTCACACTACCAAGTATCCGACCATTAGCCCAGTACTCCATCTTTTTGTTACTCATACCAAAGTGAATCACCTCAAACTCCATTTGCCACCTTTCTGCCCAGCTCTGCAGCTTATCTATATCCCGCTGTAAACTGACACATCCTTCCTCACTGTCAACAATTCCTCCTTCAACTTTTGTATCATCCGCAAACTTGCTCACCCAACCTTCTAACCCCTCCTCCAGGTCATTTATAAAAATGACAAACAGCGATGGTCCCAAAACAGATCCTTGCGGAACACCGCTAGTAACGGCACTCCAAGATGAACCTTTACCATCAACTACTACCCTCTGTCTTCTTCCTGCCAGCAAATTCCTAATCCAAACCTCCAACTCACCCTCAATGCCATACCTCCGTATTTTTTGCAGTAGCCTACCATGGGGAACCTTATCAAACGCCTTACTAAAATCCATATACACCACATCTACCGCTTTACCCTCGTCCACCTCCTTAGTCACCTTCTCAAAGAATTCAATAAGGTTTGTGAGGCACGACCTGCCCTTCACAAAACCATGCTGACTATCCTTGATCACATTATTCCTATCCAGATGTTCATAAATCCTATCCCTTACAATTCTCTCGAAGACTTTGCCCACAACAGAAGTGAGACTCACCGGCCGATAGTTACTAGGGTTATCCCTACTCCCCTTCTTGAACAAGGGAACCACATTTGCTATCCTCCAGTCTTCTGGCACTATTCCTGTAGACAACGAGGACATAAAAATCAAGGCCAATGGCTCTGCAATCTCCTCCCTTGCTTCCCAGAGAATCCTAGGATAAATGTCATCAGGCCCAGGGGACTTATCTATTTTCACCCTTTCCAGAATTTCCAACACCTCTTCTTCCCTACATACCTCAAAACTATCCATTCTACTTAATTGTGACTCATATTCACATCGGCAACAATGTCCTGTTCCTGAGTGAATACTGATGAAAAGTATTCATTCAGTGTCTCCCCAATCTCTTCAGCCTCCACACGCAACTTCCTACTACTATCCTTGACTGGACCTATTCCTACCCTAGTCATTCTTTTATTCCTGACATACCTATAGAAAGCCTTAGGATTTTCCCTAATCCTACCAACTAAGGACCTTTCATGTCCCCTCCTTGCTGCTCTTAGCTCTCTCTTCAGGTCCTTCCTGGCTACCTTATAACTCTCAATCGCCCCAATTGAACCTTCATGCCTCATCTTTACATAAGCCGCCCTCTTCCCTTTAACAAGGGATTCCAATTCCTTATTAAACCACAGCTCCCTCACATGACCCTTTCCTCCCTGCCTGACAGGTACATACTTATCAAGGACACTCAATAGTTGCTCCTTGAACAAGCTCCACATATCAATTACGCCCTTGTCTTGAAGCCTACTTTTCCAAGCCACGCATCCTAAGTCATGCCTCTCCGCATCATAATTTCCCTGCCCCCAGCTATAACTCTTACCCTGCAGTGCACACTTATCCCTCTCCATCACTAAAGTAAAAGTCACCGAATTGTGGTCACTGTCCCCAAAGTGCTCACCTACCTCTAATTCTAACACCTGGCCTGATTCGTTACCCAGAACCAAATCCAGTATAGCCTCACCTCTTGTTGGCCTATCTACATATTGTGTCAGGAAACCCTCCTGCACACATTGGACAAACACCGACCCATCTAATGAACTTGAGCTATAGCTTTCCCACTCAATATCAGGAAAGTTAAAGTCCCCCATAACAACCACCCTATTACTTTCACTCTTCTCCTGAATCATCCTCGCAATCCTTTCTTCTACGTTTCTAGGACTATTAGGAGGCCTGTAAAAGACTCCTAACAGGGTGACCTCAACTTTCCTATTCCTAACCTGAGCCCAAACTACCTCAGATGGCGAGTCTTCATCCATCGTCCTTTCCACCACTGTAATACTATCTTTGACAAGCAATGTCACACCTCCCCCTCTTTTACCCCCCACTTCTGACCCTACTAAAACATTTAAACCCTGGAACCTTCAACAGCCAATCCTGTCCCTGCTCTACCCATGTCTCCGTAATAGCCACAACATCGAAGTCCCAGGTACCAACCCACGTTGCAAGTTTACCTACCTTATTTCGTATACTTCTTGCATTGAAGTATACACACTTCAAGCCACTTTCCTGTTTACAGGCACCCTCCTTTGAGATTGACGCCATGTTCCTAACCTCCCTACACTCCAGGTCCTGCACCCTAAAGCTACAGTCTAGGTTCCCATGCCCCTGCAGAGTTAGTTTAAACCCCCCCCCCCCCCCCCCGCCAAACCTCCTGCCAAGGATACTGTTGCCCCTCAGGTTCAGGTGTAGACCATCCTGTTTATAGAGGTCCCACCTTCCCCAGAAAGAACCCCAGTTATCCAAATACCGGAATCCCTCCCTCCTGCACCATCCCTGTAGCCACACATTTAACTGTTCTCTCTCCCTATTCCTTGACTCTCTATCACGTGGCATGGGTAACAAACCAGAGACAACAACTCTGTTCGTTCTAACTCTGAGCTTCCAACCTAGCTCCCTGAAAGCCTGCCTAACATCCTCAGAGTAGAGTTGGGACAAGGGAAAGATGGGAATGCGGTTGGTGCATATTACACCATCCGCAGCTTGTATGTTAGAGAACACTGTGGATGAATGGAAACTTAGATGTGACAAGGTCATTTAGGTAGTAACATGCCATCATCTCCAATAGTTGCAGTCCCTTACTAGCTACAGCCTTAGTCATGGCTGCTCCAATGAGAGCAACTTGTCTCTTCAATGGGGATGAGAACAAGTAGTCATGCTTTTCCTTAGTAGTTAGACACTGCGATCCCTAGTTCTGCACCACCTTGTCCTGCAAGATCAGGGTAAGTGTGTCAGTGAATGTTGTACAACGTTTGTGGGTGATGTGTCTGTTATGGTTAGCTCCAGTACAAGATATTAGTAATAGCACATTATTAGGTAAAAAGGTAGGTGAGTTTGAGATATAAACTGCAGATGTGAAAAAAGCCGACTACTGTTCTGCCTGCGGGTAATTTAATTTTTTTTTTCACGGGATGTGGGTGTACCATGCTAATGATCAGCTCAATGATGTTTTGTGTGGCAGGATAGCTCTCATTGTACTCATGGTGCCCACTCATGTTTTGGCAGTGCAGTCATGATACAGGCCAATAAGTGAATAGTCCTTGGTATCCAGGAGCCACCCTCTTATTTGATGTGGTGGCTGAAAGACTGAGAGACTAACAGATAGGCATGGAATAAGCACCCCTTGTTTGCCGCAGAATAGCAAGTATATGCTGACATGATGTGCTGAGCGTGGTAGAACTGCTCTCAGATGACCATAGCTTGATAAAACCACCTGTTAAGAGTTCTCCTTTCTCATCTCCTCCCTTAGAGAGCAGTTTGTCTATCTCTCTGTGTCTCCTCTCTTTGTATTCCCTCTTACTCTTCAGATCAATGCAGAATGAAACAACAGCTAGAAGCACGTAACTAGGAGGATGTCGTCTGAACAGAAGCTGTCAGGTCAAACCAAAGAGTTTCCAATATGCAGCAGCACTGTCAATATTAACAACTTTAAGCAAATCTGCAAACCGCAAAGCACTTTTATTCTAACAGAAGTTAACCCAAGAGCAATCAATGACGCTTCTTACTATTGCTGTTGGGGTTAGGGAGAGAGGCACTTCCTGTTGTTGAATACATGATCAGCTGTGCATGCTTAAGAAAAGGCATTCACAGCAGCATTGAGGTTGGAATTGGCAGTCACAATATCAAAACAGCATTATATGCAGAGCTGCCTAACCTGCATACTTCCACTGGGTACTTGCTACTGACCTGGCAAAAATGCTGTCCTGCAGGGGCTGCATTGCAATTGTGCACGTGAAGCATGAATGCCATTTTAGAACCAAAGAGTACTGCACCGAAAACATTGTGGTCACTAACAGGTCAAATTTTGTTGCCTCATTTTTGAGTTATCTGCAAATCAAATTGACCTCCTGATATTCCACACTTTTCATAGAAAAACAACATAAATTATTTTTAACATACTTAGAAATAAAATGGTGATTACACTTTTCCTCATCATAAAAGATTAACATCTGTTCTGAGTACATAGTCAATCTTAGACAATGATAAGGAGCCTTTGATCAAAAATTATGCTTTTTTCGCTGAAGATTTCAGCTAGTTAAGTTGATTCACTTGCTCAGCGTTAAAGTTGAGTCAATTTCACAATTTCACACTTTAGGCACGAATCGTGTTGCATCAGAAACTCAAATGTTGAGATATTCCTATAATCAGTCTGTCTATTCCTGAGTGTAGATTGTTGGATGAAAAATAGCTGGTATGCTTACACCATTTTAAATTTTATGGGTCAGATCTTGTAGGCATCAGTGTAGCATAGACTATGGTACAATGTGCGGCAGAATTGAGCAACAAGTGCAACATCATAACAATCTCGCTCCATTGTTTATCCTTTTCACAAGCAACCTGGTGAGATGCCGATAATTGCGATTTAATACTTGTTAACAGCATAACGTGTTTCATTGAAATTCAACCAACCATCTTACCAAAAGCGCCACACCAGCTTGACATCCAGAAAATGTGACAAGGGAAGCAAAGTGTATATCTGATTAATTCACTGCCTGTTCCATCTGACCTCCATGAGGGTCATGTAGCACTCTTCTAGTGGACATTGGCACCTGCCATTTGACAACCCATTGTGACCAGCCTGATGCATTGGCAGTGTATTCCGGAAGCACAGATTTGGATTGAGTACCTCAGTACTGAAAAACTGCAACAGGGAAACTGCACCAAGCATATGCTCCCAGCGCAAAGACCAGATTAGGCTGTGTCTCAGGGATGCTTGCTTGTACTCTCAGTGCTCACTCACAGCACCTACCTGCATCTTCACAGCATTCCTACCTTGCCTTGCCCAATTCATGCAGGCATGAGAACAGGCACTTGCCTTGCTGCTAAGCAGTCCTCAGTCTAGGGGGCATTCATGTTGCTGTACATTAATGGGCTATGCCATTTCATGGCTGCACCATATGTCAGCAGCTCACTTGGCAAACACACTGCATGGACAGCAAACAACCAGCCATCTCTCAAAGCCCTAGGAGATTCACCTCTACCGAAATCCGCGGGAATCTCCAATTAGTCAGAGATATTAAATCAAGGGCAGCCTCCAATATGAATTGGTCACTTTAAGGCATTGCATGGGACTAGGCCTCGGCGAGTTAGCCTTTGGGATTTTGACTGCATGCTTTGGGTAAAGGCACAGAACAATTATGAAGGGGGCAGCAGGATTTGCAAGAGTGGGGATAAAGTAAGGCATGACAGGGAAAAGGATAATGCAGGAGGGGATGATCATCAATGGTCACGAGCAACCTGCTTTCAAAGGGGTGGTAGAAAGTGAATAAATACACCAAGCATGGTCACCTTATACCAGGGGCTAGGTGGGAAAGATAGGCTGGTGTAGGCATGAAGCAGATGGGTTGGGTAGGGACTTGGGGAAGTGTGAAGCTTTTGGGGTTTACACGACGGGTTACATTAAGTACATTAAGTTGTTTTGTGAATAGTATGCTGTAAATGGGATAGAAATCAGATATGAGGGATTTGGTAGGAAATTATTAGATTAGAGCCTACAGTGTGGAAACATGTCCTTTAGCCCAGCAAGTCCACACTGACCCTCCAAAGAGTAACCCACCCAGTCCCATTTCCCTCTGACTAATGCACCTAACACTACAGGCAATTTAGCATGACCAATTCATCTGACCTGCACATCTTTGGACTGTGGAAGGTAACCGGAGCACCCAGAGGAAACCCACTCAGACACGGGGAGAATGTGCAAACTCCACACAGACAGTTGCCCGAGGCCAGAATCGAACCTGGGACCCTGGTGCTGTGAGGCAGCAGAGCTAACCACTGAGCCACCGTGCCGCCCTAATGAGGTGGCTCAGTAAGATAGGGTGTAACCTTTCATTGTGGCAAAAAAAAATCCACCCCAAAAATTCAAACAACTCAGATTTAGCCAATGTGTTGATTTTAGTCAAAAATGCCCAAACTTTTATGAGGCAAGTTGGGTCACTGATGATGGGTTGAGGAATGCCAGACACAAGCCTTCATTGACAGTAGTAAGTGAACCAGCTTGGTAATTTTATCAAAGGCAGCCTGAAGAGCTGCTGTCCCAGTAAGGATGCTTCATAAGTTCCTGAGCCGTTCAGCCCAAAAAAGGCCAGTTCTATCACTACAGCAGCACAGGCTGGAGTTGCACTTACATAACCAGTCACAGCATCAGGCAAACTGCAGTATAGGCAAGTAATGTTTGTCTGTATTCACTTTGGAGTACACAAGTGATATGGTTCACACAAAAACAATAGCAGAAAAATCTATTCCTTTGAGTCTTGTAGGTAATCAAATCACATTTCCACTTACTCATTGTGAGAACAACTGACAGAGGTCATACCTAAAATTGATTGTTAGTGAAATTCTGCTCTGCATTAACACTAATTGAGGAGACTATTCTTATGTTTTTCTTATAAATGCTTTTTTTAAAACAAAAACATCAGTTATTTAAAATAAAAAGTTGCTTAAAATAGTTTCCAAAGCAATTTAATATAGTGGTGTGATTTCAGCATATTATGTTAAAGTTAATTAACCCTGTTTAGATTTTAGAGTTAAAAATCACACAACACCAGGTTATAGTCCAACAGGTTTAATTGGAAGCACACTAGCTTTTGGAGCGACACTCCTTCATCAGGTGATAGTGGAGGGCTCGATCGTAACACAGAATTTATAGCAAAAATTTGCACTCCGAAAGCTAGTGTGCTTCCAATTAAACCTGTTGGACTATAACCTGGTGTTTGTGTGATTTTTAACTTTGTACACCCCAGTCCAACACCGGCATCTCCAAATCATGACTACTATAGATTTTAGAGTATTTGTATAAAAATCAAGATCAAAGAAGCTTCATTAAACAGTCTAATAGATATTTGTTCTTTAATTAAGTTAAACTCTTTCTAATTTATCCTCTTTAGGAAGACTAAAGATAGTGAAGGGTTTATTTTAATTCGGAAAGCGTATTTGAGTAAAGTCACTGAAGAAGACTTTAGTACTAACTTCACTTGCTTCTCCCAGAATTCTCAGGGAAGCTCATCTGGTGTACTCAGACTGAAAGAGAAAGGTAAGAACCTAACAGTAAGTATATTTTGTAAAGGGCTAACATCTGACTGGAGATCACAGTCTCCTGAGATAGTGGATATCTGTCATCTTCAGAAAGGATCTATCCCTAAAAGCACAGCTATTTGCAGGCACATTTATCCAGGCAGGACAGAAATCCTACTCTTCCTTTTAAAGCCAAAGAATGATCCTGAAAGATTATTTCAGATTTTGTCAAGGTTTTAGGTTGTGAACAAAACGCACACATGTTACTTATACTATATACAGGATCTACAACCATTGTTGGAGCTGGTGCGGGTGACTGCTACTACAGGGGATTGTGATGCTGCAAGAAGATAGCCAGGGACATATGAGCCTTCATTGCCAGATAACTTACACCTTGTAACACTCATTGCCAAGGCTTGCCAGTGGTCATCAAAGTCACTTGAAGTCCTTTGTTTCTGTCTCTTCCCAAGCATCTGCTGTTGGCCTCATTGGTATCTTGGCAATAACTGGAACCGATCATGCCATCTTTGCTGGAGACAGGTAGCACATTCATTTCACAACAGACAGGGCTTCACAGGGACAGACTGCAGTGGTGTTTCCTCCAGCAATGGATTCCCACAGATATAAGACATCAATGATTACACCCATGTGGCAATCGCCACATCCAATAAGCAGCCAATGAAATCTATCAGCTGAAGACTTCCACTCCCTCAATGTCCAACTGGCCTCCAACCCTAACATGTGTACATGCACTTTTCTATCAGTTACTATGATTCTTTTGTCCTCTGCTGAAAATGTGTTGCTGGAAAAGCACAGCAGGTCAGGCAGCATCCAAGGAACAGGAGAATCAACGTTTCTGGCATGAGCCCTTCTTCAGGAATGAGGAAAGTGTGTCTAGCAGGCTAAGATAAAAGGTAGGGAGGAGGGACTTGGGGGAGGGGCGTTGGAAATGCGATAGGTGGAAGGAGGTCAAGGTGAGGGTGATAGGCCAGAGTGGGGGTGGGGCCGGAGAGGTCAGGAAGAAGATTGCAGGTTAGGAAGGCGGTGCTGAGTTTGAGGGATTTTACTGAAACAAGGTGGGGGGAGGGGAAATGAGGAAACTGGAGAAATCTGAGTTCATCCCTTGTGGTTGGAGGGTTCCTAGGTGGAAGATGAGGTGCCCTTCCTCCAGCCGTCGTGTTGCTATGGTCTGGCGATGGAGGAGTCCAAGGACCTGCATGTCCTTGGTGGAGTGGGGGAGGGGGGGGGGGAGGGGTTGAAGTGTTGAACGCTTTCAGAGAACAACTCTGGAACACCCGGACCAACCAACCCAACCACCCCGTGGCTCAACACTTCAACTCCCCCTTCCACTCCACCAAGGACATGCAGGTCCTTGGACTCCTCCATCGCCAGACCATAGCAACACGATAGTTGGAGGAAGAGCGCCTCATCCTCTGCCTAGGAACCCTCTAACCACAAGGGATGAACTCAGATTTCTCCAGTTTCCTCATTTCCCCTCCCCCCCACCTTATCTCAGCCAAATCCCTCAAACTCAGCGCCGCCTTCCTAACCTGCAATCTTCATGCTGACCTCTCCGTCCCCACCCCCACTCTGGCCTATCACCCTCACCTTGACCTCCTTCCACCTATCACACTTCCAACGCCCCTCCCCCAAGTCTCCCCTCCCTACCTTTTATCTTAGCCTGCTGGACACACTTTCCTCATTCCTGAAGAAGGGCTCATGCCCGAAATGTCGATTCTCCTGTTCCTTGGATGCTGCCTGACCTGCTGTGCTTTTCCAGCAACACATTTTCAGCTCTGATCTCCAGCATCTGCAGTCCTCAATTTCTCCTAGAAGATTCTTTTGTCCTCTGCCAGTCCAGACTCCCTCAAGCCTTTGCTCCAAAGTCTGTGGAAAGATCCTAGGGGACAAGGGATATAATTTGAAGAGATAGCTACTGATCACCATGCAGAAGCTCCAAACAGAGGTCAAACAAATAATGCCACTTCTTCAGCTGAGCAACGGCTAAACAGACCTTTGGAGCTCTGTCGTGTGTTTCCTATACTTGGACCAGTCCAATACTGACCTGAAAGGGTCATGTTCATGGTGGTGGGTCACTGTGCTGTCTATAATATGGTCCTGCAGGGAGGTGGGAACCGCATGTACAGTGAGTTCCTGTTAGAGGACAGCTCACTGGGATGGAGGAATAGAAGGTTGGGGGGGATGAGGACAAGGAAGAGGTAGAAGGAGATGATGCTGAGCAGACAGTTGCCACAGTTATATGATGAGGTGGCTTCTTGCTGGCACTCTCCATCAAGACAACCTCCCTCCACTCACTCAGAGCCTCAAGCATTCATTCCAGGTCAGCATTGATGAAGTGATGGGCTGCCTTGCTGTCAGTGCCTGGTCTCTCACTACACTGCAACAATTTGATTCCCTCTTGTACAATGGAGGACTTTGACACAAAGCATTGGTAGTTCCTGAAAACAATCAGCAGTCTTTGCTATGGCTGCCATGAGGTGTTTAAATGAGCTCCAGTCTTCATTTGATTCACTTCGATTCCCACTCCCACGCATTCAAAGAATGCAGGAAATCCATTTCCGTATCAATGAAGAGTTCACCTACATGAAAATGTTAACTCCAGATGGTTTCTAAGCAGTTTTTGAACTTATGACACAAAAACAATCAACTTCCTATTTCCAGCCATTTTAACAAAATGTCAGCACTAGGACCACATGTAGAATCACACAATAAAGTATATGTAATGCCTATCCAATTAGATTACTTACAGTGGGGAAACAGGCCCTTCAGTCCAACAAGTCCACACCGACCCTCCGAAGAGTAACCCCCCCCCCCCGACCCATTCACCTATATTTACCCCTAACCTAACACTATGGGCAACTTAGCTTGGCCAATTCTCCTAATCTGCTCATTTTTGGACTGTGGGAGGAAACCGGAGCACCCAGAGGAAACCCACTCAGAGAATGTGCAAACTCCACACAGGCAGTTGCCTGAGGTGGGAGTTGAACCCAGGTTTCTGGTGCTGTGAGGCAACAGTGCTAACCACTGTGCCACCGTGCCGCACAATGTTACAAAAGGCTACTGGTTGGGACTTAATATGGCAGCTTTTGAAACTACCATGCTGTGGGGTCATATCACCACTGGTGCAGTTCCTGCCTCCTGGAGGCACTTGATCTCATTAAATGTTGATGCGGTGACCTCGTCCCTCATTAAGCTACTTGTATTTAAAAGTCATTGGTTGTGCAGGGTGTAGCTCGGTCAATGGGTCAGAATCCAGAATTCATCTGAGTGTTGGGTTTCTCAAGTCTCACTGAGAATCTAGCCCCAAGTGTCAGTATGTGCTGAGGTTCTATAAGATCCAAACCTGAATGGGTTGAGTAGCCTATTCCTTGTTTCTTGTTCGTATGTTGCCAAGGATTGGCCTGCAAAAGTTGCCAAGGCCACTTGCCAGATTTTCAAGGATTTAAAGTTGATAGCAATCAGTGCTGGCAAATATTTTGTTGGCACACAGCAGTTTTTAACAGATTATGGCATCTGTAATTTGCCCTTCCACATAATTGGTTCCAACTCAAGCTATTGCCTTTTCCTCTTTGGGACTCGTATATTGGACAGCAAGATGAGACATCAAACGCCCCCTGAAGCTTGTTATTGGGAGACCACCCCAAAGCTGTCAGCCTCCAGAAACTGTGAGGGGAGTTAGTCCAATTCAAAGAAACTATCAATTTCATCTGAAAATGGCTCCTCACTGGGGCCTACATAGCTAGCTGCTTTTTTGGAATGGTTTGCCAAATCTCTGGCAGTTTATGCTCGGAAACCTGAGGGAGATGGAGGGACAGTATTGTGACACTGTCCCAATGCTTCCTGCTTAATCCCTGGCCCCTGCTGCCAACCATTGTGTATTGGGTTTAACATATTCTGACCAATAAGATTAATCAATTCTAGCTCAATCCTGGTTTACCTACTTACACTATATGATTAACCAACTTCCTCTCAATTTTATGAACGTATTTTCTCCTCATATTCAACATATTTTAAATACATCATATTTTTTTCTGCCCCTCCCTGGATCAACAAAGTACTATGATTGAACTTTTATAAAGAATAATAATCGTTGACATAGCTCACAGCTTTAGTTATTAATCATGGGCATCCCCTTAAGATCATTCTGTTTTGCCAATGAAGCCTGCTCAAACATATACTGTAGTGTATACTACAGAATCATTGAAACCAGTGCCTTTCTAAAACTATTTTGAGTTAGGCTCCTTTGCAATATGCCACAATCCAAGACAATTTTATTTTTTACAACAGATCAGGAAATTAGTCAGCATGCAAACACACACACACTCACACACACACTCACATGCAAACACTCACGCTCCCTGTCATGAAATTCTCATTCAACATTTTAAGGAAAACACAATGTTCATCAAATTGTGTAACAGTCAGTAGCATTAATTTTTCTAGTTCACATCAGGAAACATCTGTTCTTAAGCTCTGCTTTCTTTGCAAGAATTAACCCTTTAGCAACACTTGACATATCCTTTTATTCCTCATATGAGTGTGCACAAACTACAATCGTTCTTCCACGAATTACAGCTGAATTTTTTAAATTAAAAAATATACAAAACATTTATTTGAGCTTGCCATATGATCTGTCCCTCAGGTAAGTTTGTGCAGAAAAGCACCTTTCAATACTAGTCCATCAGGCACTGGTCCATACATAACATCCTTGAGGCTCTGCATGTAAAGGAAGCAATGAATCCTGCCAGATGGTTCCTGAACCAGTTTGAATTTATTTGACAAAAGGTCTCATTGCCAGAACTTTCAAACACGCACTGAAACGTAGCTTAGCTGGTGATGAGAATGGTTTGCCCTTTTAGATCCATCATGTGCATCAGAGTTTCAGAACCATTGCACCTTATCCTTGAGGTGACTGTGGAGAGGAACATAAGTTTTCTCTGGTAATTTGGATTGCAACCAATATAGCACGTTAATCCCTTATTCTCATGTTCTAAATATATTCCAAGTGGTAAATCTTATTGGTGATGTTGGTATATGTTAAATCGATATAAGTAAATCTTTACTCAGGCTGTACAGCAATCTCAAAGTGAAACAGCATTTTTCATATATCCTGGAAGGAAGGAACGGTCATCTGCACGTCACACTCCCAGTTTGTACAGGACCTGCTCGTGCATGAGTCAAGGCAATTCCTAACGTCCGTAAAATTTCTGTTCTTGCAGAAGCTTGAGATTTTTATTTCACAGCAAAGTAAATTGAGACCAATATAACCCATCATGCCCTTATTGGTATTCAAACAGCCCAATGACAAAATATTTTGTTGAAGGTGTGACCACCTAAGCCAGGTCAAAGTTTCAACGTCTCTGTTATTCCATGCTCATAAACTTTCCAATGCTAGTGTCTTACTAAAGCAAGGAAACTTGCTTTATTAAGTTCAGAAACTTGGTGCTCAACTATTGTTACCATAGTTTTAGAGGCTACTCTCTCATTAGAAAGAATATAACAGATGAATGTAAGCTGAGTCGAGAGTGTGGTGCTGGAAAAGCACAGCCAGTCAGGCAGCATCCTGATGAGGGGCTTACGTTCAAAACGCCAATTCTCCTGCTCCTCAGATGCTGCCTCACCTGCTGTGCTTTACCAGCACCACACTCTTCGACTCTGACCTCCAGTGTCTGCAGCCCTCACTTTCTCCTAGAATGTAACCTTAAGGTCACCATACCTTAGGTAAGGGGACAAAGGGAGAACCTTTATGGTGGGATAAGCCAGTAAAGGAATTAAACTAACCAATGTGCTTGGTATCATTCTGTTTGGGAGACTAAACATTAGCTGACAGACCCTCAAACTCAACTATTTTATTTCAGTTGTGCAGTTGTACATCCAAGCCTTCAAGATGTTATAAGCATGTTTATCTTGTAGTTCCTGCACAACAAACTGATTGTTTTCACACTGCTGAATGTCTGCTTTTTGACCATTTGGTTCCTTTTACACCTTTCAGGGTAATGATAACTCAAATCACATTTTCCCATCTTTTCATCTGAACCTCTTTTATCCACAGTACATTACAAATAGGAATACAATAGCGCAGTGTAAGGTTTAACAATGAAGTTTAATGTACAGCCAGTATTTAGGTTAGTTTCATCAATTAACAAGATAAGCCAAAGTAGAGATTTCCCACATTTCTTACGTCATCAACCATCTCCTTCATAACATGCAATTGGAAAGAAATCCTTGAGAGAACTTTTACTCTGGATTCAACTCACAGGAATCTGTTCTTTAGAATTTACATGGACACAAATATCAATTACTGCTGCAAGACCAGCAACTTGCTGAAAGATTTTCTTTGTTCTTCCTGAATGTTGCTGGCCTTCCAGCTGTTAGGATCCTGATAGAGACTGTTAATATTAAGAGAAACTCAAACACTCAGTAATCAAAGGGAGAAACTATGCCACAGGATTCCATGAATTAGAACAAAGGAATTTTACTACACAAGAGATAAGTAAACATAACTAAAGAAACACTGTCTTAGGTGAATACTTATGGTTCACATTGAAAGTCAATTGCAAATGCTTGTCCCTCTTTGACTATCATTATTTGAGGGGTCCTGGCAATTCCTAAAGTCTAATGATTTATTATCTTGCCATTCTATCATCAATATTTTGAAATATTGACCTCTAAAATGTTATTATGAACAATGAACAAGAGGTGACACAGTGCAAGGAGCAGTCCAAACATAAGTATTGCAGACTGGTAAATTCCAAGGTCCAGACTATGTTTCAGGGGTTGCACTGAAGTTTGATGCAAACTCCACCATTGTACACAGAGGAGTTGGAACCAGATTACAGTCTCAGACTACACATCAGGAATATATAGTGCAATGCTAGACCATAAGACCTTAAGACCATAAAAACATTCTAGCAGAAATTAGGCCATGTGTCCCATCAAGTCTGCTCCACCATTCAATCATGGCTGATAAGTTTCTCAATCCCATTCTCCCTTTAACCTTTCACCCCCCCCTTGACAGTCAAGAACCTATCTACCACTGTCTTAAATATACCCAATGACCCGGTCTCCACAGCCTTCTGTGGCAATGAATTCAATAGATTCATCACTCTCCGGCTGAAGAGGTTTCTCCTCATCCCCGTTCTAAAAGGTTTTCCCTTTCCTCTAAAGCTGTGCCCTCGAGTCCTGGTCTCTCCTATTAATGGAAGGAACTTCCCAATGCCATCTTTGTCCAGGCCATTCAGTATTCTGTATGTTTCCATTAGAATCCCCCCTTCCTTCTAAACATCATCGAGTATTGATCCAGAGTCCTCAAATATTTCATTCCTGGGAACTACAAAGTTAAAAATCACACAAAAGCAGGCTATAGTCCAACAGGTTTAATTGGAAGCACTAACTTTTGGAGGGCTGCTCCTTCATCAGGTGGTTGAGGAGTACACAATTGTAAGACACAGAATTTATAGCTACAAATTTTGCTATAAATTTGTTATAAATGTGCTTCCAATTAAACCTGTTTGACTATAACCTGGTGTGTTATTTTTAACTTTGTACACCCCAGTCCAACACCGGCATCTCCAAATCATTCCTGGGAACATTCTCATGAACCTCCTCTGGACCCGCCCCAGGGCCAGTACATCCTTCATGAGGTACAGGGCCCAAAATTGCTCATAATACTCTAAATGTGATCTGACAAGACCCTTCAGAAGTACATCCCTGCTTTTATACTCTAGTCCTCTCGAAATAAATGCCAACATTGCATTTGCCTTCCTAACTACTGATTCAACGTGCAAATTTACCTTAAGAGAATCCTGGACTAGAACTCCTAATTCCTGTGCACTTCAGATTTCTGAATTTTCTCCCCATTTAGAAAATAGTCTTGCCTCTATTCTTCCTTCCTAAATACAAAGCAGTTTACAGTCAAGGAAGAACTGTGAAAATTAGCCACTGTTTCAGTGTAAGAAATGCCAATTTGTATTCTGTAAACAGCAATTTATCTAAATGAGGTGGATTAGATAAATATTAACCAGGACACCAGGAAAAGCTCCCCCACTTTTCTTCATAAAATTGAGAGCACTGACGCAGCCTCAGTTTAATAGAAGCAAAATGGTGCAGATGCTGAAAGTCTGAAATGGAAACAAAATCTATTGGAGAAGCTCAACTGGTCTGGCGGCATCTGTGAAGGCAGGAAGAAATTTAATGTTTCGAGTTTAGTATGATGCTTCTTCAGAACTTGCTCAGTGTCAGACTTCATCTAAAAGATAACTCCTCCGACAAGTTCATTGGAAATTGTAATACTAGAGGGTGACTTGAACACAGAGGAACATAGGAGCAGATTGGCCATTCATCCCCCCCCCCCCCCCCCCCCCCCCCCGTGCCTGCTCCACCATACTAACACATGGCTGATAAGCTACTTCAATGCCATTTTTCCCATTCTATCCCCATTTTTCTTGCTATTATTCCTAACTAGAAATCTATCAATTCTATCTTGAGCCTATTTAATGCCTTAACACTCAGAACCTTTTGGAATAGAGAATTTGAAAGATTCACCTCCCTCTTAATCTCAATCTTAAATAGCTTGCTTTTTAGCCCGAGACTGTGCCTCTAGTTCTAGACCCTGCATCTAGGGGAATCATCCTTTCTGCACTCACACTGTCCATCCTTTAAGTATTTTGAATATTTCTATAACATCGCCTTTCATTCTTTTAATTTCTTGAGAGTAGAGGACCTGTCTCCTCAGTCTCTCCTAATAGGACTCAGTCTGATAAACCTCCAAAACATTCCCCCATAGGAAATATATCCTTCCTTAGGCTAGGAGATCAGATCTGCCTATAATGCTCCAGGTGTGTTCTCACCAGAGTTCTGTACAACTAAAGCAAGATTTATTTGGCCCTGAGGTCCACTTCTCTTGCCTTAAACACTGTTGTACCATTTGCTTTCTGAAATACATGCTACAATTACATTTTAGCTTTCAGTGACTTATTAACAGGGTCACCGAGGTCCCTTTTCGATATCAACATTGTCCAATATCGCACCATTTAAAAGATACTCAGCACTCGCACCACTCCTGAGAAAGCGAATCCCCTCACTTGTTCACATTATTTTCTGTCTGTCATACTGTCAACCACTCACTCAGCCTGCTTAGATCCCCTTAAAGTCTTTTTGCACCCTCCACACAGCTCACCTTCCCCTAAAGATTTGTTATCATCTGCAAACTTTGAAATATTACAATTGATCCCTACGTCCAAATCATCCATATAGATTGTGAACAGTAGGGGCACAAGCACTGATCCTTACAGTAGCCCAGTAGTTTCAGCCTGCCAACCTGAGATTTACCAAGTTCTTCTTGCTGTTTCCTGTTAGTTAACAATCCTCAGTCCATGCTGTTACCCCAATCCCACATGCTGTCATTTTATTTACTAGCCACCTGCATGGTACTTTACCAAAACCTTCTGAAAATCCAAATACACCACATCACTTGTTTTTTCTCATCAAATCTGCTACAAAAATCCTCAAAAGAAAATTCCAGTTCCATACCCTCACTAGACCCTTGCATCACAATTATTTCAGGGACTTCTTGTGTGCAGATAGGCACAAATTACTTCTCTTGTAATGGACCCAGATTTTCTTTGCTAATCTCTTTTTTTAACAGGTCTTTAGAAACGTTTACAATTAATGTTATGTCTTTTGACACTTTATCTTCATATTACATTCTCTGTTTCCATCTCAATTTCTTGGTATTCCTTTGCTGAATTCTCAAGTTCTCCCAATTTTCAGCCTTACATTTTTTTTACCAATTTTATAAGCCTCGTCCTTTGATGTAATGTTATCTCTTTACCTTCTGACTCAAGAAGATGAAGAGTAATAGCAAATGAGTCAGAGCTGTTACTGATAAAGTGCAGCTGTAGATGCAGTCTACATTGTAGGTGGAGAGAGACAGACTGAAGTGCCTTGTAACGTAATTAACTGAATAGGTCATTGCACCATTGCATGCTACTGCACTGCCACACCTAGTGTGTTTTACAACTCTTTATGATAAATCGTAAGTTTGGAAAAAAAGTCACATACTTCCAGCCTCAATCCCATGCCCAAGACATAATGTTAACCAAGTCTGCAGAATGAATAAAGAGTTTGTATAATTTTAACTCCAGGAAATCATGTGCTGAAGACTGTCAGCTGTTTGCCAGAAGCTGGTGAAAGTAACAACTGGAAGGAGGTGACAGTGGAGCTTTGGGAGGTCGGGACAGGAGTCTGTCTGTATGTAACAAAATAGCAGTGCCCAGCAATAAAGCAAGTTGTGGGAAGGTGTCTGAAGAAAGCGATAGACCATATACATAGTACAACCTATACACTACAACCAATTGGCTCTTAAATGGCTTTCGGATTCTCCTCCGATATGTGTCCCAAAAGTGTTGGCAAACTGCCTCCATTTTTGTTCTATGCCAATGTACTCCCATTCTCCCAGATTAATTCTACCCTCAGTGAAATTGACATCAGCCAATACTCTGCTGTTTGTGTCTCAACTCACAGTGAGACTGCTGCCCTATTGCCCTCATTTTGTTTTCAAATCTCTCAGTGACCTTACCCCTCAAATAATTTCTGTGGTCATCATCATTCTCAATCCATTAAGATATCTGGACTCAAATTTTAGCCTCTTCACTATCTCTGATGTTGTTGAAAAGCATGATGCTGGAAAAGTACAGCAGGTCAGACAGCATCTGTGGAGCGTAGGCCATTCATCAGGAATGGGGGGGGTGAGGGTGGTGGTGGGGCTGGGGGGAAGGTAGCTGGGAAGGCGATAGGTAGATGCAGGTGGGCGGTGATAGTGATAGTTTGGAGGGGAGAATGGAGTGGATAGGTGGGAAGGAAGATGGACAGGTAGGACAGTTCAAGAGGGTGGTGCTGAGTTGGTGGGTTGAATCTGGGATGAGGTAGGGGTAGAGGAGATGAGAAAACTGGTGAAATCGACATTGATGCCGTGTGGTTGGAGAGTCCCAAGGCAGAAGATTAGGTGTTCTTCCTCCAGGCATCGAATGGTTTGCACTTGGTAGTGGAGGAGGCCCAGGAATTACATGTTCTTGGTGTAGTGGGCAGGGAAGTTAAAGTGGTCGGGCCACACGACAGTGGGGTTGTTTGGTGAATGTGTCCCAGAGATGATCCCTGAAACATTCTACCAGTTTGAGTCCTCGCCTCCCAATGTAAAGGAGACCACACTGAGAGTTGCTTAGAGTCTAAGTTCTGGTGTGATGAGAATGACTACCCTTAACATCAAGAAAGCATTCAGTTAAATATGGCATCAATGTACCCTGGAAAATCTGGGCTTAATGGGATCAGATGAAAACTTTCTGTTGGTTGGAGTCATTATTATCATGAAGTATAATCATTGTGGATGTTGGAGGCCAAGCATCTCAGTTTCAGGACGTCACTACAAAACTATCCAGGAGTAGTGTCCAAACCATCTTCATTTGCTCCATCACTGAGTTTCCCTCCATTATCATGTTTAAAGTAAGAATATTCATTGATGGTTACAAAATGCTCAACACCAACCATAACTTCTAAAATATGGGCGGTACGGGGGCTCAGTGGTTAGCACTGCTGCCTCACAGCGCCAGGGATCCAGGTTAAAATCTCGCCTCGGGCAACTGTCTGTGTGGAGTTTGCACATTCTCCCTGTGTCTGCGTGGGTTTCCTTTGGGCATTCTGGTTTCCTCCCACAGTTCCAAAGATGTGCAGGTTAGGTGAATTGGCCATGGTAAATTGCCCGTAGTGTTAGGTGCAGGGGTAAATGTAGGGGAAGGGGTCTGGGTGGGTTGCGCTTCGGTGGGTCGGTGTGAACTTGTTGGGCTGAAGGGCCTGTTTCCGCACTGTAGGGAATCTAATCTAATCTAAATACTGAAGCAATCTGTATCCAAATGCAATATGATCTGGATAACATCCAGTCTTGGGTTGATAAAAGGCAACTAACAATCATATCACAAACTTTCCAGGCAATGACTATCTCCAAAAAGAGATAATCTAACCCCATTAGTGACATTTTATTGAGGAATCGCGAGCAATTTCTGACGATTACCACTGACAAGAAACTGAACTGTATTGGCCATGTTAATTCCGTAGTTACAAGAGCAGGTAAAAGACTAGGAACTCTGAGAGGAGTATCTCACCTCTGGCCTCCTCAGTGCCTGTTCACATGCTACAAGGCATAAAGTTTGTAGTGTCTGAGAATACCTACTTCTTACTTGGATGGATGTGGCTCCAAAGACACTCAAGAAGCTCAACATTTTCCAGGACAAAACAACGCACTTGTTTGACACCCTTCATCCACCTTCAATGTTTACTCTGTTCATTACTGATGCACAGCAGCAGCAGCAGTCTGTACCCTCTACAAGAAGCTCTGCAAAATCTCTTCAAGGCTCCTTTGACAGCACCTTCCAAACCCTTGGCCTTTACCACTTAGAACAAGAAAGGTAGCAGACACATCAGAATACAGCATGATCTGGAACTTTTTTGCTGTTTCTTCATTGTCACTGGTTTAAAATCCTGAAACTACTTTCTTAATGTCACTTTTGCTGTCCTTACACTTCCAGTGTTGCAGTAATTCAAGAAGGTAACTTCTCCAGAACAAAGAGGAGGGATCTGGCCTAGCCAGTGATGCCCACATGAACGAATAAAAATAAAACCCTTCCAATCACCTCCTGAACCCTCTACGTTGCTTTGTGCCTTTAAAATACTTCTTAAAACTTACCAGCTGGACTAAGTTTTTGGTCATCTCTATTTGTAAGTGTGTCCTTTTTTTAGGTATTGTTTCTGTGAAACACTTCAAAAGTCTTTTTTTAAGTTTAAGGGTACTTTATAAATTGAAGTAATAGCTTTCGATTAATGCATGATGACAAACTCTGTCTTGGTCCTGGTTCTGAATTTGACTCATTTGTTTGAACAAACTGAGTTATCACAACAAGTTGCGTTCAAATATAAATAATGAAAAAATGTTTGTTTAATTAAGCTGATTACCTATGGGCTAAAAGATACTCTTTTATACTCTTTCAGAGTCCAACATCTTTCAAATAAAAGTAATAACTATATCTACGTCATTAATATTTGTGACTTTTGTTTGTGGATGTGTTGGAGTCTATAAGTTTTGGATTGAAATTTGTCTGCTTTATCGACATTATTTCTCAAAGGATGAAACCATTGGAGGTAAGGGAAATTTGCCATTAAAAATTATTGACTGAATTCATTTTCACAAGAATATAATTCTAAATGCAGTAATATTTCTCAATTGCATACTGTATGTAATTGGAAAAGAAATCCTTTTTCTAATCTCTGCAAATAAACAGTCCAACAATTATTTAGAAACATAGTATTCTAGCTGAATAATCTTTTGTTTTAGATTATTGAGGGGTTCTATTCGCTCCCTAGTTACCCTTTAGTCCTTAACGTATTTGTAAAAACCCTTTGGAGTCTCCTTAACTCTATTTGCCAAAGCTATCTTATGTCCCCTTTTTGCCCTCCTGATTTCCCTCTTCAGTATACTCCTACTGCCTTTATACTCTTCTAAGGATTCACTTGATCTATCCTATCTATTCCTGACATATGCTTCCTTCTTTTTTTAAACCAAACTCTCAGTTTCTTTATTCATCCAGCATTCCGTATATCTACCAGCCTTCCCTTTCACCCTAACAGGAACATACTTTCTCTGGACTCTCATTATCTCATTTCTGAAGGCTTCCCATTTTCCAACTGTCCTTTTATCTGCGAACGTTTGCCCCCCAATCAGCGTTTGAAAGTTCTTGCCTCATACCGTCAAAATTGGCCTTTCTCCAACTTAGAACTTCAACTTTTAGATCTGGTCTATCTTTTTCTATCACTATTTTAAAACTAATAGAATTATGTTCACTGGCCCCCAAGTGCTCCCTCACTGACTCCTCAGTCACCTGTCCTGCCTTATTTCCCAAAAGTACATCAAGCTTTGCACCTTCTCTAGTAGATACATCCACATACTGAATCAAAACATTTTCTTGTACACACTTAACAAATTTCTCTCTATCTAAACCCTTAACACTATGGCAGTCCCAGTCTATGTTTGGAAAGTTAAAATCCCCTACCATAATCACCCTATTATTCTTACAGATAACTGAGATCTCCTTACAATTTTCTTCTCAATTTCCCTCTGACTATTAGGGGGTCTATAATACAATCCCAATAAGGTGATCTTCCCTTTCTTATTTCTCAGTTCCACCCAAATAACTTCCCTGTATGTATTTTTGGGAATATCCTCCCTCAGCACAGCTGTAATGTTATCCCTTATCAAAAATGCCACACCCCTCCTCTCTTGCCTCCCTTTCTATCCTTCCTGTAGCATTTGTATCCTGGAACATTAAGCTGCCAGTCCTGTCCATCCCTGAGGCATGTTTCTGTAATTGCTACGATATCCCAGTCCCATGTTCCTAACCATGCCATGAGTTCATCTGCCTTCCCTGTTAGGCCTCTTGCATTGAAATAAATGCAGTTTAATTTATCATTCCTACCTTGTTCTCTGCTTTGTCCCTGCCTGCCCTGACTGTTTGACTCACTTCTGTTCTCAACTGTACCAGTCTCAGATTGATCTCTTTCCCCATTACCTCCCTGGAACCCATCCCCCCATCTTACTAGTTTAAGTATTCCCAAGCAGCTCCAGCAAATCTCCTTGCCAGTATATTAGTCCCCTTCCAATTTAGATGCAACCCATCCTTCTTGTACAGGTCGCTTCTACCCCAGGAGACCTGGCAATGATCCAAAAATGTGAATCATTTTCCCATACACCAGCTCCTCAGCCATGCATTGATCTGCTCTATCATCCTATTCCTGCCCTCACTAGCTCATAGCACCGTGAGTAATCCAAATGTTACTACACTTGAGGACCTCATTTTTAAATTCCTGCCTAACTCTCTGTAATCTCCTTTCAGAATCTCAACCTTTTCCCTTCCAATGTCATTGGTTCCAATGTGTACAATGACCTCTTGCTGGCCCTCTCCCCCTTGAGAACATTCTGCACCCTTCCCGAGACATCCTGGATCCTGGCACCAGGAAAGCAACACACCATTCTGCTTTTTCGCTGCTGGCCACAGAAACATCTGTCTGAGCCTTGGACTAGAGAGACCCTTAAAACAATTGATCTCTTGGGAATCTATAGTACCCCTCATTGCATTAGAGCCAAAGAGTTTCTACAAATATATTAAGGACAAAAGGGTAACTAGGGAGAGAATAGGGCCCCTCAAAGATCAGCAAGGCAGCCTTTGTGTGGAGCCGCAGAAAATGGGGGAGATACTAAACGAGTATTTTGCACAGTTTGGAAGATATAGACTGTAGGGAAATAGATGGTGACATCTTGAAAAATGTCCATATTGCAGAGGAGGAAGTGCTGGATGTCTTGAAATGCATAAAAGTGGATAATTCCCTAGAATCTGATCAGGTGTACCCTAGAACAATGTGGGATGCTAAGGAAGTGATTGCTGGGCCTCTTACTGAAATATTTGTATCATTGATAGTCACAGGTGAGGTGCCGGAAGACTGGACGTTGGCTAACGTGGTGCCACTGTTTAAGAAAGGTGCTAAGGACAAGCCAGGGAACTATAGACCAGTGATTTCGGGGGTGGGCATGTTGTTGGAGGGAATCCAGAGGGACAGGATGTACATGTATTTGGAAAGGCAAGGACTGATTAGGGATAGTCAACATGGCTTTGTGTGTGGGAAATCATGTCTCACAAACTTGATTCAGTTTTTTGAATAAGTAACAAATGGGATTGATGACAGCAGAGCAGTAGATCTGATCTATATGGACTTCAGTCAGGCGTTCAAGAAGGTTCCCCATGGGAGACTGATTAACAAGGTTAGATTTCATGGAATACGGGGAGAACTAGCCATTTGGATACAGAACTGGCGCAAAGGTAGAAGACAGAGGGTGGTGGTGGAGGGTTGTTTTTCAGACTGGAGGCCTGTGACCAGTGCAGTGCCACAAGGATCGGTGCTGGGTCCAATACTTTTCATCATTTATATAAATTATTTGGATGTGAGAATAAGAGGTATATTTAGTAAATTTGCAGATGTCATCAAAATTGGAGGTGCAGTGGACAGCAAAGAAGGTTACTTCAGATTACAATGGGATCTTGATCAGATGGGCCAATGGGCTGAGAAGTGGCAGATGGAGTTTAGTTCTGATAAATACGAGGTGCTGCATTTTGGGAAAGCAAATCTTAACCTGACTTATACAATTAATGGTAAGGTCCTAGGGAGTATTGCTGAACAAAGAGACCTTGGAGTGCAGGTTCATAGCTCCCTGAAAGTGGAGTCGCAGGTAGATAGGACAGTGAAGAAGGCATTTGGTATGCTTTCCTTTATTGGTCAGAGTATTGAGTACAGGATTTGGGAGGTCATGTTGCAGCTGTACAGGACATTGGTTAGGCCACTGTTGGAATATTGCATGGAATTCAGGTCTCCATCCTAAAGATGTTGTCAAACTTGAAAGGATTCAAAAAATGTTTACAAAGATGTTGCCAGGGTTGGAGGATCTGAGCTATAGGGAGAGGCTGAATAGGCTAGGGCTGTTTTCCCTGGAGCGTCAGTGACTGAGGGGTGGCCTTATAGAGGTTTATAAAATATGAGGGGCATGGATTGGGTAAATAGGCAAGGTCTTTTCCTTGGAGTGGAGGAGTCCAGAACTAGAGTGAGAGGGGAAGATATAAAAGAGACCTAAGGGGCAACGTTTTTACGCAGAGGGTGGTATTTATATGGAATGAGCTGCCAGAGGAAGTGGTAGAGGCTAGTACAATTGCAACATTTAAAAGGCATTTGGATGGATATATGAATTGGAAGGGTTTGGAGGGATATGGGCTGGGTGCTGGCAGATGGAACTAGACTGAGTTGGGATATCTGGTCAGCATGGACAGGTTGGACCGAAGGGTCTGTTTCCATGCTGTACATCTCTATGACTCTAATCCAGACATATCAATTTAAAAATAGGTTTTGATACTTTGTCAGATTAATTTTACTATATGAGAAAAAATACATTATAGTTTTCAACAATACTTAATTTGCTATCATTTGAACTTCAGAGTATTTGTCATGTGCTACTTTGTACTTTCCAAAAGTTAGCACACTTTTAATAACTCTTGTCATGTTAAACATTCAGTTTATTGCTTGTTGTTGTAAATAACTAATGTATAAGAAACAGAAAAATGAATAATCCAGGAAAGGAGGGAGAACTGATGAAATAACCATGAAGATTTCGATAAACTTTCGAGGATGACTTTAAAATTAACAGAAGATTGCAACTTTCTCCTGCACAATTATTTAAATGGTTAATTATTAATGATTGTGTAGTCTCAGAAATGAGAATACTTCTTAAATTTCATCCTGTTGCATTAACTCACATATGAACAAAGTGGAATATCTTGAACTTAATGTTATCCTTGTCACTGCTAAGAAGGGGAATGGGTTTTGCTTTTACTCACCAAGAGGATGAAACGGGATTTAACTCTCGTGCAACTATGTGGAATCAATGAGCATTATAAGACAACTGCTAACCAAATTCCTTAAGTAGATGAAATGAATGTTAAGTATTTCACAGGTATAATATTGCCTGTTTTGCATGCTCTGCCTATGTTGAATTTATCCTCCACTATATCTAAAATTTCACATGTAATTTAAACAAATGAATCTTGTTCAAAATTACTACTTTTCCATTTAAATAGCTTCAGAATGTATTCAAACTGGCTGAAAGATAGTAAGCTCCATTCTCTTTGTTTTATTCCCCCTCATCACCAACTGTCTTACTCTGCCACAAATGACTTGTGACCAGATGGGAAAGAATTTGATGCCTTTGTTTCATATGCAAACACTTCTTCCTTGGGGGAGGATGATGAGAGCAACAGTTACATCATTACAGAGGAGAAATTTGCTCTGGAGCTTCTTCCGTCTGTGTTAGAGAAGCAGCATGGATATAAACTGTGTCTTTTTGAGAGAGACATACTGCCGGGAGGGGGTGAGTGCTCTTTGTATTTACTTAATTAATTTAACACACATTGTTGTATTTGTTTTACACTGCATATATTGTGAGGATTGACACATAAAAGCCTCGCTATTGTATGAAACTGGAGGAACAGTTAATTCTATTCTCACCTCCCTCAATTCTATTTGATGAACACCTCCATATAAAGTAGGAAATCATTAACATCACTTTAACGAATGTTGAAATCACTACACAGCCAACAACTCCAAAAAAGTGCAGAAAATTCACCTTCCTATCAACAGACATAAACTACGAAAGCAACCACCCCAACACACACAAAAGAAGTTGCATCAAGACACTATTCAAAAGGGCCACAACACACTGCAGTACACCAGAACTACAAAAAGAGGAAGAAGAACACCTATACAATGTATTCGCCAAAAACGGATACCCCCACAATTTCATCAACAGATGCCTAAGGGAAAGACAACGGAACGAGGACATGCCCCCCCAAAGGACTAGCCACACTACCATACATCAAGAGCATTTCCGAACTGACAGCCAGACTACTACGACCACTAGGACTCATAACAGCACACAAACCAACAGCCACTCTCAGACAACAACTCATCAGAATGAAGGACCCAATACCCAGCATGAGCAAAACCAATGTAGTGTACAAAATCCCATGCAAGGACTGCACAAAACACTATATAGGACAAACAGGAAGACAGCTAACGATCTGCATCCATGAACACCAACTAGCCACGAAACGACACGACCAGCTATCCTTAGTAGCCACACACGCAGATGACAAGCAACATGAATTTGACTGGGAAAACACTACTATTATAGGACAAGCCAAACAGAGAACAGCCAGGGAATTCCTAGAGGCATGGCACTCATCCACAGATTCAATCAATAAGCACTTCGACCTGGACCCAATATATCGACCACTGCAGCGGACAGCTGGAACTGACAACCGGAAGCGACAGATTCAAACCACTATAAATGCCGAAGGAAAGATCACAGAAGCGCTTCACAGGAGGCTCCCAAGAACTGAGGATGTCACCTAGACAGGGGACGAAACATCTGCAACACAAATTCCCAGCTCGGCAAACAGAACCACAACAACAAGCACCCGAGCTACAAATCTTCTCATAAACTTTAGCAACTCTTGCAGAAATCTTGTGGACCTGAGATGACTGACTTACAGCAATCATGACCATCTTCTTCTGTGCTAGTTATGATTCACACTGACTTCAGTTTTTCTTGAGCTCTTTCTAGCAGATACTCTACTCTGCTATTATCATCAAGCCAACAGCTCAATCCTGTTTCAGTGAAGAGTGCATGAGGGTTGAGTATTGCCTTGGTGTCAAGGGCAATCAGTCTCATCTCTAGAATTCAACTTTTTTGTCCATGTTTGGCTGTAATGAGGTCAGGAGTTGGGTGGCCCCTTGTCAACAATGCTATCAAGTAGTACGAGCAAAGCAATTGTCAGTGAACACTTTATTGCTTTGCTAGTACTGCTTGATAGTATTGGTGACAACACTTTCTGCTGTTTTACTGATGACCAAAAGTAGGCAGTTCTGGATTTATCTTGCTTTTTGTGTATAGGACATACCTTGGCAATTTTCCACATTGTCAGATTGATGCCAGTGTTGTAACTGGAACAGCTTTGCTGGGGGAGCAGCAGGTTCTGGAATGCAAATATTCAGTACTAAAGCTGGAATCCTGTCAGGGTCTACAGCCTCTGCAAGATATCTGTGAAGTCTCTGTGAGGTTGGCGATCTATGGCGGAATCTGAGATGCATCATCCACTCAGCACTACTGAATGATGATGAATGCAAAAGCTTCAGTCTTATCATTTGTACTGATGTGCTGGGCTCCCCATTATTGAGGGTAGGATAATTGTGGAGACTCCAACTCCCTTTACTTATGTAATTATTCATTAACATATATATAAAAGATTATATATGGCAGGACTCCAGACCTTTGACCTGATCCATTGGTTGTGGAATTGCTTATCTCAGTCCATTGTTTGCTCCATTTTGCTATTTGCCATGTAAGTAGTCCCATGTTATAACTTAACTGTGTTGGCACCTAATATTTACACATGCCTGGTACTGCTCCCAGCATGCCCTCATGCACTCTTCACTGAAACAGGATTGAGCTCTTGGCTTGATGATAATAGCAGAGTGGAGTGTCTGCTAGGCATGAGTTCACAGACTATGGTCAAATACAATTCAGCTGCTGCCAATGGCCCACAATGCCTCATGGATGCCAGATTTTGAGTTGCTAGACCTGTTGGGGTGGGGGGTGGTAAATGGGTGGTGCAATGTGTTTGGATGTAATCAGCAGAAAGCAACCTTACTGATGTTTGTTGTTTCAGTTGGTCTTGAGTCAACACTGAGAACTCCTAGGGCAAACTGCTTTTGACCACGTACCACTGTGTTACCTACCATGAAGAATTTGGCTTGCTAGTTGGAAAGGTCATGTGCATAGATGGTAATTGTCATATCTAGGACACTGTTGGATGAGTATGATTACATCTGACTGTTGTTTGTCTAGTCTGTGAAATAGCTCTCTCAGTTTTGAAGCTAGCATCCAGATATTGGTAAGGAGGGTTTTGTGGTTTTGACTGAGCTGTGTTTGTTGTGTTCACTCCAGTACCTAGGTCGATTTTAGATCTGTCCAGTTTCATTCCTTTGTAGCCACTTCATCCAACCGTGTGACTTGATGGGCCCTTGAGGAGGCCAGATGAAGTATTATAGTGGGTCTTGGGTCACTTATCCATAAAGGCAGGTAAACATTGCACACTTCTTGCCTAAAGGGCGTTAGTACATCAATTGGATTTTTACAATGATTGATTATTGTTACATGGACACTATTTGATTCCCATATTTTATCAAATTCAAATTTCACCACGTGCATTGTGAGAAGGTCAAACACATGGCCACAGAACATAGATTGGGTCATTGGATTACTGGCCAGTGACAATACTACTACCCCATTGACTTTCCCAAACATATCCACAAAAAAGGGGAACAATATGTTTATATTGTGTGAGAAGAGAGGGTTTGTCAGATGGCAAGTGGACAGTGATTGGTGGAGTTGCATCCATACAGAATGCACCAGTTAGACAATGACTGACAGTTAACTGCCAGGCTTTATTTAAATTTAAAAAGGCAGGTTGTCTCATTGATCCACTATGTCCTGAGGATGGCTTTTACCTTTCTGTTCAGTTGAAACAGACACAGCCTGTTTCTATGATCTGAAAAGATCGGGGCCTTGTTCATTAATGTATTTAGCTTCCAGTACATGCAAATGCATTACACTGTGCATTGGGCTGGTAGTCTTCACTTGGTTATCAATATAATTCTTAGCAAGTCAGCTGACAATTTAAGATCAGTTTGGAGAGTGGTGCAGTTGTGTGTATGGAAAATGCTTACTTTGCAAACAGAAAAAACACAACATTAGCAGACAGCAACTCTATGGTTCAATCCTAAAGGCTATTGACCAATTAGAGTCAACCAACTAGGTTTAAATTGAATCAAAGTAGATAAGCAGGAGGCTGGAAGAACACAGCAAGCCCAACAGCATCAGGAGGTGCAGAAGTCGACATTTCGGGTGTAACCCTCCTTCAGGTCTGAAGGTAGGTGTGGGGGGAGCTGCAGATAAAAGGGGGGCGGTGTGGGGGCAGAGTGAAGTGGGGATAACTGAAGACAGGCAAAGGGTATGACCTGGTTGGTCAATGGGAGGAATGGATCTGGTAGGTGGCAGGGAGCAGTGGAAGGGAGGGGGAGGGGCTGGGAAGGGTGTTGGGGATTGGGAGGGAGGATATTTGAAATTGGAGAACTCAAAGTTGAGTCCTCTGAGCTGTAGGGTGCCCAGGCGGAAGGTAAGGTGTTGTTCTTGCAATAGGAGCTGTGGTTTGTTTTGTGAATGGAGGAGGCCAAGGATGGTCATATCAGAAAGGGAGTGATTGGGGAAATTGAAATGGGCAACGACTGGGATGTCCGGTCGGCCCCTGCAGACCCGGCTAAGCTGCTCTGTGAGCCATTCCCTAAGTTTACGTTTGGTCTCCCTGCGGTAGCAAAGACCACACCGGGAGCACCTGATGTAGTAAGCTAGGTTGGAAGAGACTTAGGTGAACCTCTGTCTTACCTGGAAGGACTGTTGGGGGCCCTGGAAGGTGGTGAGGGGAGTGATGTACTGGCAGTTTTTGCATCTTTTCTGGTTGCAGGGGAAGGTACCTGGAGTTTTGGTGGCAAGTTAGCGTGAACCAAGGACTGTCAGAGGAACAACAGAAGGCAGAGAGGGATAGGGAGGGGAAGATATTCTTGGTGGTAGGGTCTATTTGGAGTTGGCAGAGAATGAAGCTTTGGCTGCAGAGACTGGTAGGGCAGTAGGTGAGGACAAGGGGGACTCTGTCTTTATTGCATTGGCAGGAGGGGTTTTAGAGTGGTGGAACAGGGAATGGAGGTGGTGAAGTAGAGGGCTGTCTGGATGACGGAGGGAGGAAAAACACGTTGTTCAAAATAGG
Source organism: Chiloscyllium punctatum (assembly GCF_047496795.1). Classification (NCBI taxonomy): domain Eukaryota; kingdom Metazoa; phylum Chordata; class Chondrichthyes; order Orectolobiformes; family Hemiscylliidae; genus Chiloscyllium; species Chiloscyllium punctatum. The sequence goes on along the minus strand of NC_092747.1, from coordinate 58,164,144 downwards.
TGGACATCTGGGATGCTTGGGAGTGGAATGTCTCCTCGTCTGAGCAGATGCAGCAGAGCGAAGGTGGAGGAATTGGGAAAATGGGATGGGGTTCTTGCCAGATACTGGGTGTAGGAGGTGTAGTCCAGGTAGTTGTGGGAGTCCATAGGTTTGTAGTCGATGTCCATCTGGAGAATGTCGCCTGAGATGGAAATGGTGAGGTCAAGAAAGGGGAGGGAGGTGTTGGAGATGGACAAAGTGAATTTGAGGGCAGGGTAGAAATTGTTGGCGAAGTCGATGAACTGCTTCAGTTCAGCCTGGGTACAGGACGCTGTACTGATGCAGTCATCGATGTAACAGTGAAAGACTTGGGGCACAGTGCCTGTGTAGCAAAGCTTGACAGTTAACTGTCATCATATAACTAGTGCATTATCAACCTATCAACACTTTTTCCTCATACAGTACGAACACGTTGTTCCTCTTTACATTAGTATTTCTTGAGAATCGCCCTTATTAGTGTAAGACCAAAAGCTTCAGCAAACGTGTCTTTTTCAGCAATACTCAAGTTCTGCACTGTAACCTTGAACTATGTTGTGTAACCCTAGGTACTTGCAGTATGATAAATAGCATTGTTTAACTGTGTGCAAAGCTGGAGACAGTAGATCCTGAGAGGTTAAGAATTTGGGCTTTCAGTTCGGATTCCTGAAGATTAGTATTCAGGAATTAAACTAATATTAGTTTATTTGCAGCATTGAGTCTTACTCTCATCTTCTTTTCCACCTATCCACTCCACCCTCCCCCCCAACTTATCACCTTCATCTCCTCCCCCACTCACCTATTGTACTCTATGCTACTTTCACCCCACCCCCACCCTCCTCTCATTTATCTCTCCACCCTTCAGGCTCTTTGCCAGTATTCCTGATGAAAGGCTTTAGCCCGAAACGTCAATTTTACTGCTCCTTGGATGCTGCCTGAATTGCTGTGCTCTTCCAGCACCACTAATTCAGAATCTTACTCTCATATACTAGTTACAGAAACAGAGTCACAGATCTTTGTGTACTTATAACTCATCTGTCTGTCATCGTGAAAGTAAACTAAATAAAAGTCCCTTATAGTTTGAGTGAACTCTACCAGCCAATTTTAAGGGTTTCTGGAGTCGTTCAAAAGCTGGAAATTCCTGAGACCATGAGTTTCTAGCTGATGAAATGAGTGAGTATTTCCTCCTGCTTGAATGGGTGTTTAATTTGCATGTGACCACAGCACATCCTGTTTTGGAAGAGTGAATTTCACACTCTGGGCGGAATCTTATAATTCAGGGCTTTGAGTGACGTAGGCTATGACAAAAATTGTGCCGAAATTGGACCAGTCCGGTGAAACCAATCTTAATATTAGGAGCACATGCTCCAACTTTTATCCTTTTCACAAAGGCGTGTTGAGTTGGCCAATTACGAGGGAATTATTGCTTGTTAGACACCTTGTTCAAACCACAATATGCCTCATTAATATGCAGCTTTCTGTCTTACCAACATCTCCCAAAATTCTAGATGTTGAGAAAACCTGAAATGGAACTCAGCGTGGATAGCTGCCTAATTCAGCTCACTGTTGCCAGTGAGGACCTCCATGTTAGATGCCGGGCACCAACGTCTTGGGTTTGTTCCATGGGTACTGGCCACATGCACCCATGTCCTCTGACATTGAACTACCGCTATGTGCTAGCCTTTAAGAACTTCCAAGGTGCGTCGCCGATCCACTTACAGTATGTTTCTGCACTTGTTGCAATCAGGGCTATCCCAGCAGTTCCTATTATAAATAGAAACTCTGAGACTCAGCCCTCAGCTCATGGACTGGACCAGGCTATACCTCCGGGCTTTTTGCTCACTGTCATAGCACTCACTCACTCACTCAGCCTGCCTGAATGCTCACAACATCCTTGCCTTTTTGCCCCTTTCCCCCTCAATCAGAGATACCAGGTTCACTGTACTCTTGTAATGTCTTGCCATTTAGCACAAACACAAAGGCATCAAGTTTGTTATGTCTGTCAGCAGGTCTCAGTCAAGTGTTTTCATTTCAAGCCTGAAAACGGTGTTGTGCTGTTACAGGTGTGGTGCTTCTTACACGAGTATTAATGCGTTCTGAGGCAATTTGTTTTTATCGTAAAGGATGGTCACGGGAGAAAGGTGGCCTTTCATTATTTAAGGCATTAAACACTCATAAAAGTTTACATTATTACATCTCAAAAGATCTGTTCCACACTGGCATGGTGATTAATGTAAATCTATTCATGGAAACTCTTTAAGGGAGTTTTGAGATTTGTAGCTCAGGTTGAAGTTCTGGATGTAGGTTTGCTCGCTGAGCTGGAAGGTTCATTTTCAGAAGTTTCATCACCGTACCAGGTTAAATCTTAACAAAACTTCGTCCAAAGGCTCACTGTTACCTAGTATGATGATGAAACATCTGAAAATGAACCTTCCAGCTCAGTGAGCAAACCTACATCTAGAACTCTTTAAGGGATTTTTTATTTTGCCAACATTTATAGAAGTCAGTGAAATTGGCATTGACATTTACAAACTTTTAATAGTGTAGTATCACTGAAGCCCAGTGGCAAATCTATTCCTAAAGGTTGATGCAATTTGGTGATCCTGTGTGTTACCTAAGTTACAGGATAGAATCATATTTGTTTCAAGTATTGCATGGAATTTAATGTGAATGACAGGGGTTAAGTGCACTGATTTGGGAATAATTAGGAACTGCGCATTGCATTCAATATGTCTCTAGTTGATCCAAGGTATGCTTCGTGATTAGAGCATGACTGTGTGCATCTACTTCCTGTAAGTGTGCAGTATATAAAGGCATTAGAGTCAAGAGTAGAGGGAATTAAAGTAATTATTGCCAAATCAATATTTTGTCCTTCGTGGTACAAGCAGCATCTCTCATTTTTCCAGGGGAAAGCCCAAGGATAGGTTGAATGGGTTGAGATTCCATATATCTGGATCCCACAACGATTTCCCTCCATGTCAATCTCCCGTTAACCTGAATATATGCTGAGTCCACAAGTACATTATGCTTCATGATACATTCTGCTCGGGAATTCAGTTGCTTTGCAAATTATCCAGAACTTGCATTATGTAACACACCTTTGTAAACATACTCAGGAAAGTTCCATTATTTTGTTTTTTTGAACTGAACTGTTCCATTTCTTTTGCTCCTATGCAAACCTATTCTGTCTAGTGAATAGGAGTTACACATATACCTTTTAACATCAAGGACAATTGGAGCAAACATTACATGTGATTTATATTTTACCACAGATAAAGCAAAAGATGAGTAAAAGAATACAACTGTATTCTGTTATATTGTCTGGAACATCAATGGGCAGTATTGTGTGACTCTAATTATTACATCAACATTATCTTTGATTTGCATTTATGCTCCAGTGAGAGGGAAAAGCCTACTCCTTTGGCTATAGGATGGCCCTTGTTTGCATGTGAATCTTAAGCAGCCTAACTTGACGGTTACTTTTTCTGGCCATGCCATTATAAGATTGAGTTATTTTCCAACAATTAGTAATTCTGATTTGATTAAGCAAGTGAGCGATAAAATTATGTTCTGTTTGATTGTAGTTAGTTGTAAGACAGCTTCTGTAAGGAAGAAAGCATATGGCAAAGTCAAAGTTACGCTCATGGATTTATGGATGTTTTATTGGCTTGAGAATGGTTTGAAGTGAAATGCTAAATAAAAAGCAAAATAAATGCAGATGCTGGAAATCAGACACAAAAACAAAGGTTGCTGGAGAAGCTCAGCAGATCAGGCAGAATCTGTGAAGAGAAAGCAGAGTTAACATTTTGGATCCAGTGACCCCCCCTCAGAAGGGTCATTCATAGCTAGGAAAATGTTGTTTTTATGCAGAAGATAGGGTGGGGGGAGGGGCTGAGGAGTAAATGATAGGTGGAGGTAGAGCCCAAAGAAAGAGAAGAACACTGGACAGAAAAAAGAATGGCTAATCACTATTAATAGGGACTGTTAGTGGCTAACCATGGGCTTTGTGTAATAACAGACCGTATGACCGTCCTGGTTGGGGATGGATGTGCAAAAGGATTGCACAACCATGGGAAAGGGAAGGCTGCTGAAGCCTGCAAACTGGAAACTCTGAAAGTGGCATGGAATGTCAGAGGAATCAAGGCTGTAAGTGGGCAGGAACTGGGCAAAGGGAGAAAGAAACTGAGTTGAGGTTGGACGAAATGGGTTCTGTGGAGCAGGAGCAGATAGAAACAATGGGTCTGCTCGGGCAGACCAGTTTGTGGATTATGGGAAGGAGGGTAGAAGGAGATGGGAGTTTGCGTGGGTTTCTTCCAGGTGCTCCGGTTTCCCCCCACAATCCAAAGATGTGCAGATTAGATGAATTGGCGATGCTATGTTGCTCATAGTGGCGGTGCTGAGTTCGAGGGATTTGACTGAGACAAGGTGGGGGGAGGGAAAATGAGGAAACTGGCGAAATCTGAGTTCATCCCTTGTGGATGGAGGGAGGCGCCTACTTGCGGAACGTTTCAGAGAACACCTCTGGGACACCCGGACCAACCAACCCAACCACCCCGTGGCTCAACACTTCAACTCCCCTTCCCACTCCACCAAGGACATGCAGGTCCTTGGACTCCTCCATCGCTAGACCATAGCAACATGACGGTTGGAGGAAGAGCGCCTCATCTTCCGCCTGGGAACCCTCCAACCACAAGGGATGAACTCAGATTTCTCCAGCTTCCTCATTTCCCCTCCCCCCACCTTGTCTCAGTCTCAGTCAAATCCCTCAGCACCGCCTTCCTAACCTGCAATCTTCTTCCTGACCTCTCCGCCCCCACCCCACTCCGGCCTATCACCCTCACCTTGACCTCCTTCCACCTATCGCATTTCCAAAGCCCCTCCCCCAAGTCCCTCCTCCCTACCTTTTATCTTAGCCTGCTGGACATACTTTCCTCATTCCTGAAGAAGGCTCATGCCCGAAACGTCGATTCTTCTGCTTCTTGGATGTTGCCTGACCTGCTGCGCTTTTCCAGCAACACATTTTCAGCACAGTCTTGCCTCTACCAAGGACGGATCAAAACAGTCAATTGAAACCAAGTAAAAAGTAAGGTCAAGAGCATTAAATCAGTCAGTTGAAGAATGTTCTGCTAATGTCTTGTTCCATGATTAATTATGCTGCTTGATTAGGATGCTTCATGTGAGATTTTACATTACGGTTTATGCTAATAGCTTTGCAGAGAAACTGAGATGCAACCTCATTTTCTCGCAACTGGCATTCAGGAAATTCTGGGAGCATTTTGTTGATTTTGTGCCAAATGGAACCTGCACACATTTTGGACCATTAACTCTATGCTGGTTGCCAAAGCTATTTAGACCATTCCGGAGAAATGCTGGAGGGCTCATGTTCAATGTAATCATAATAATAAGTTTACTGTTTACTGTGAAAGTCTCATTAAGTCCTTTTTTTATTTGTCACAAGCACAGTGTTTAGGGTCAATGGTACAAAGTTGTGATTAGAAATATTAGGTGTACTCAGCAATGTTTATGGAGAAATAAAGTTAAAATTTCAGATCAGTGACCTTTCTTCAGAACTGATACTTACGAATTTAAGCTAGAGAATGAAGAGGGAAAAGGCAAAAATATGAAGGAAAGAACAAAGAGGAAGATCTGCAATTAGACAGATGACATCAGAGAACTGAAATAAAACAGAACACAATAGTATAAAGCAAAAGGATATACTTACACAACAATTTAGAAGCAAAAGGTTGACCTTGAGGAAGCATAAATGGTTACAGCAGCAGACTGGGACTGTGGAAATTGGTTAGCTCAGTTGGTGGATGGCTGCTTTGCAATGCAGAGTCACACCAAGAGCACAGGCTCAACTCGTACACTAGTTAAAGTCACACTGAAGGTCTTGCCCTCTTGACCTTGTCCCATGCCTGAGATTGGGTTGACCCTCAGGTTACACCACTACAAGTCATTTCTCCCTAATAAGAGAGCAGCTATGTGACCTTTTGGAACTATGACAACTGTTATAACACCATGAACCATGGATTGTTACTGTGCATAAGAAGACCATTCAGCTCATCATGTCTACACTGGCTCCCTGAGCAATTGGCTTAGTGCCAATTTCCTGCCTTTTCCTTGTAACCTTGCATGATGTTTCTTTTTAAATAATCATTTAATGCCCTTTGAATGCTGTGACCACATTTCCAGGGAGTGTTTTCCAGACCCTAACTACTCACTACATGAGAACGCATTTTTCTCACCTCACATTTGTTTCTTTCACACAACACTAAATCTTTGCCTTGTGTTTCTAAATCCATATTTGAGTGAAAACTATTTCTACCTATGTACTCTATCCTGACCCCTTGTGATTTTGAAAATTTCAATCAAATCTCCTCTCCAAGGAAAGAGTTCCAAGTTATCCAATATTACCTCATAAGATAAATTTCTCATCCCTGAAACCATTCTCATAACTCTCTTCTGCACTCTCTCCAACGCATTCACATCCTTCCGAAAGTGTGTCACCCACATTAATACTGCAGTTAAAAAGTAAGTTCAACATGAGTTCAGCTTACCTTCTTGCTTTTGCCTCTATTATTGAAACCCATAATACTGTATGCTTCTTTAGCTGCTGTCTCTATCTGTTCTGCCATCTTTAACAACCAGGTGTCTATGCTCCTGCACATCATTTAGAATAGTACCCTACATCAGCATTCCTGCTAATTTTATTTTTGTCTGCAGCATTAACTTCCAATTGATGTAACCCTCAGAGCAGCCACGCAACTTTAGAGGAAACTTTGGCCCTTATTTGATACTGTCTCGCCATCTTCTTTGTAGCAAAATGTTGTACCTATGAGCATTTGTGAAATTACATATGTCTGGTGAGAGCAATGTGTCAGCAATTTCCCTCATCTTAAACTATTACCTGAGCATGTTTGCGGGTGGCACGGTGGCACAGTGGTTAGCACTGCTACCTCACAGTGCCAGAGACCCGGGTTCAATTCCTGCCTCAGGTGACTGTCTGTGTGGAGTTTGCACGTTCTCCGTGGGTCTGCTTTGGTTTCCGTTCCACAATCCAAAAATGTGCAAGCTAGGTGAATTGGCTAAATTGCCTGTAGTGTTAGGTGAAGGAGCAAATGTAAGGGGGTGGGTCACGCTTCGGCAGGTTGGTGTGGACTTGTTGGGCCGAAGGGCCTGTTTCCACACTGTAAGTAATCTAATATATTCTTTGCACAGTTAATCCTCAGAGTTGCTAACGAGATTATCATGGACTAAATTATTACACGTGTATGATCTTAAAATCCAAATAATAAAGTAGAAATGGAAACAGCAATAATTAAAAACATGCAGCTTTTGCTGTAGTAAATTAAAATTAACTCTGGAACTACAAATCACTTGAGAAGCTAAACAGCCCTGATTTATTGCTAATATGATCCAGGTGGGGAAAGTGGATTCAATCTTCAATTGTATGAACAGATAAGAAGAATATAAAAAACAGTTCTTAATGTAAATCAATGCTTAGAATTCATTCTTGTTTGCTGTACTACGTTTAACTTTACTTAGAGTGAATTAAATCTCTTTTTGTATTATTATTTAAACTACTTGTTTTGTGATGCTTTCTTTTTATTTTATGTACATCAAATTTAAGTTTATTGACTTATAGAGTTATAGAGATGTACAGCACATAGAGATGTATGGAAACAGACCCTTTGGTCCAACTCGTCCATGCCGACCAGATATTCCAACCAATCTAGTCCCATTTGCCAGCACTTGGCCCATATCCCTCTAAACCCTTCCTATTAATTTACCCATCCAGGTGCCTTTTAAATATTGCAATTGTACCAGCCTCCACCACTTCCTCTGGCAGCTCATTCCATACACACACCACTGTCTGTGTGAAAAAGTTGCCCCTTAGGTCCCTTTTGTATCTTTCTCCTCTCATCCTAAAACTATGCCCTCTAGTTCTGGATTCCCTAACCCCAAGGAAAAGACTTTGTCTATTTACCCTATCCATGCCCCTCATGATTTTATAATTTTAACTTGGACAATAATGCCGAGTAATGCAGTATATTTACATATAGCAGAAACAACAGATGTGCAAAGTGATATCTTGTGTTGTTTTTGAAGTGAATTATTCCAATAGGAAGGTAACTATTAATCCTTAGCTATGTTGCTCCTATTAATGGTATGTTTAAAGTTGGAAATTATAGTTCAGAAGACACACTAGGTCACTATGAATCTTCAGTTTGTTATGAACATGAAATAAGCTGGGAGAAAAGCCTGAGTGATGTCAGCTCTTTGGTTCTTCTGTGAAAAATAGTGATGGAACTCATCTGTGGAGTTATCTTCTTTGAATATGCCTTAGCATTACACAGCAACATTGTGACGATTAAACAGAATCTTATGTGATTCTGGATTAGTGGTGCTGGAAGAGCACAGCAGTTCAGGCAGCAACCAAGAGCAGGGAAATCGACGTTTCGGGCAAAAGCCCTTCATCAGGAATAAGGGCAGAGAGCCTGAAGCGTGGAGAGATTGCCCGAAATGTTGATTTTGCTGCGCCTTGGATGCTGCCTGAACTGCTGTGCTCTTCCAGCACCACTAATCCAGAATCTGGTTTCCAGCATCTGCAGTCATTATTTTTACCTCCTAGAATCTTATGTGAACCAGGCTCCACCTAAGTTTAATCAACTTTTATTCTCTTCTGTTAAAGATTTAAAAAAAATGCATATATTGTAGTCAAGAATTATGTAAACTTTACATTGTCGTACATGAAATAGTGATATGTTTAACTGATTCTTTTCTTTCTGCAGTTTACACAGAAGATGTTATTTCATGTATAAAAAGAAGCAGGAGAGTAATAATAGTCCTCAGCCCAAATTATATTGCCCGGAATGATTCAAGGATTTTTGAACTGCAGACAGGAGTCAGCAGCATGCTTGATAATTATAAAACCAAAGTGATTTTGATAAAATTCCACTCTCTACCTGACATAGTGGATCTGCCTGAAAATGTTAAAAAAGCCATCACAGTGTTACCAGAGATAACGTGGAAAGGAAAGAAATCTTTCCCCCCATCCTCAAATTTCTGGAAGATGCTCAGATACCATATGCCAGTGAAGAAGAATAATATTGTCACAAGTCAAAGCTTCAACTGAAACCTGCTGCCTAACTGACAGATGTGGACCTCACTGCAGTCTACACAAAGCTGAAAGACCTGTGGATGCTGTAAGTCCGAAACAAAGACAGAAATTGCTGAAAAAGTTCAGCGGGTCTGGCAGCATCTGTGGAGAGACGTCAGAGTTAATGTTTTGGGTTGAGTGACCCTTCCTCAGAACTGAAGTTTTTGACTCACTGTAGGATGTCTGCTGTATTTCCATTTAATTGTATTCTGGAGGATATCTTGTCAAATGCATAAGGAATATGCAAACTCAGTCTTGTTTTTATTGCATTAAACATCATAATGTCATTTGTGGCTCAGCGTTTGGTAAGATAGTGTGGTAATGATGTTGCTAACTTGGTGCTTCAGACAGCTGGACTTAATCTGGTGGTTTCAATTTAGACCTGATCATGGGTTTCAGGGAGTTGAAATTCAATTAATGAATGAAAATCTAGCATGGAAAACTTGTATCTGTAATTAGGAACCTGAATTGTATTTTAATGGAGGAGATCAGTTATCTTCAGTGTGGATTATTTTTGACTTCAGATTCATAGCAATTTGACTCACCATTGACTGACTTCTGAAAAAGCCATTCAGTTGTTTTCAAAAAAGCAGTCCACCTCTATCTTCTCAAGGGCATTTAGGGATGAGCAATAAATGTTGGCCTAGCCAGCACCATTCACATCCCATGGAGAAAGAGTTTAAAAATTGGGTGGTGTTTGTGCCCCTGAGTCAGATGTTTGTGGGTTCAATTTCCATTCCAGACACCCAAGGACCAAACTCTAGATAGGGTTGACACTCCCAGGTAATTGCTGAGGGAGCTCTACACCGTTAGATATGCTGACCTTTGGATCACATGGTAAATTGAAACCTTGCTTGCTTAGTCAGATGTACCAAAACATCCCATAAATCAGAGTGCGGTGCTGGAAAAGAACACCCAGTCAGGCAGCATCCAAGGAGCACTCCTCGCTTGCTGCCTGACCGGCTGTGCTTTTCCAGCACCACATTCTTCGACTCTGATCTCCAGCATCTACTTTCTCCAAAACATCCCAGAAGCCAGGGAGTTATCCCAGTTTTCCTGGTCAATGTTTCTCTTTCAACTGAAATCACTAAAACAGGTTAAATGATCAATATCACATTACTGTGTTTTCTACATTAACACAGTGACCGTATTTGACAAGCGCAGTCCTAAGCTCTACAGTGCTTTGGGATTTCTTGAATGTTGTGAACGGTGCTACATTTTTTCAAGACTTTCAGTTTGTAATATGTGTTTATAATTAATTCATAATTTGCTGTTATAATTAACAAATTAGAATAAGTTAAAATGTTTTCTGTATAGTATTGCTGTATTCCTATATTCATTCTAAACTTGCTGTTGTGATATTTTGAATGTATTTATTTTTGATGATGCTTTTCTTGAAGCATGAGTAATTTGATAAAATTGTTTTATGCAAAGTAAGTAAGTTGATCATTAAAAGGATATAGTCTCAGTTGATTACTTTCTTCCATTCTTGTGAGATAGGAAGTGAGACGGAGACAAATAAATACAATTTACTTTGGTTAATTTATATGCTCAATGATGTCTATACAATAAAGCCGATTCAATATTTGAATCTGGCCCCATCTCACTAAACCTTTGAGTCCAAATCTGAGAGGGTGGAGTAAGGACATAGAAAGGTTGAAAACCTCAAGGCTGAATCTTGTATTTTTTGGCCTTGTCGAATTTTTTGGCAGGATTGGTGAGATTGTTCTTTCACCAAACCTGCTGTACTAATTGCCTACTTGCCTCTGTGACATCTCTCACGTCTGATTTCTGCCCTACCTTATCAAAAACCCTTCCTGGAACAACTCACCTGCTCTCCACCCAAAGACTGGCAAAACTTGCACCCATGCCATCTTTGAAAGGCCACCATGCAGTCAGACAAGTGATAGTAAACAAATGTTCACTCCCACTGGTGATGTTATGGCGCATCAGGCCACAAAGCCATCTAACCATCCTTTAGTTCAGTGCTACCCTGACACCACTGATCAATGTTGAGCCACGGATTGTCATTATTTAGTTGGGATTATCAAATATAAACAACAATCAGACAAATACAAAGACAACCATGAGCTTTTATTTATGTGAGGAAACAAAACAAAGCCAACAGAGGCCCTATAACCAAATTTTGAAATCATGACCCAAAAATGAAACATTTAACAACTGCCTGCTGTACTGAACTCTTTTCCATTGGAAGCGGGTCTCAATTAAGTTCTGCCTGGTGTTTGGTGTCCAAGGCAGCTGAGGTCTGCCATGGAAAACATCAGCTTCCTCCTCTCCAGTGTCTTTGTCCTCCTTATGGGAAGATTGCTCCCATTCCCCCAATTCCTCAGCATCCAGGACATCACTTCATTCATTGCCTGCTCCAATCATGCAGAGCACAGCACACCAGGAAGATACGGCAAACTCTATCTGAATATACTGGAAGGTGACCTGTCCCAGACCGATCCAAACAGGGGGACGGCATTTTCAACAGACCTTTGCTTTGCTCCACCATGGTTCTGTTAAGGCACGGACAGCATTAAATCTGGGCTCCCTATCAATCAGCGGACAGCACAATGATGTCATGAGTCATGATCACAATGGATAACCCCCTGTCCCCCTTAACTAGCCTTGTAAGATTCCTGGTCCCTTAAATGCAGGAGGTACATAAGAGTATTCCAGGATGTAGGAATCATGGGAGCTGCCAAGGTGGTGCACACACATCTGCAGGAAGTGGTAATGGTGATTACCTAAATATTAATTCATTGCAACCCTGCCCTGCATCTGGGGGAACCCAGTTATATTCCAGAAACCAACCACCCGGACTGCAGCATTGACCTTGTCTTGGGGAGCACAATGAACCAGGGTGGCCTCATACAGATGGCTTCGATCACTGTCCTGGTGCACTTGGGCTTACAAGGCTCAGAGATTCCATGCACATCACCCATTGCTCCCAGGAAGGAGCCAGTCACACTGAACTTCAGTGTTGCAAAAACATTCTCTCACTGAGAGAGAATGACCTCCTGCTCATGTACCCTTCAGGTCACACTGCAGCAACCAGCACAGTGCCATTACAATACTGTATACTGGGACATACAGAAACACTGTGTCTCACTCGTGGCCAGGAGATGGAGCCCAGGCTAGACACTATACACAGGAGTTGGTTAGCTTGGATGGCTGGTTTGTGGTGCAGAGTGATGGCAACAGCATGGATCCAATTCCCACACCATCTGAGGTTACCATGAATGACTCACCTTCTCAAAATCTCGCCTTGCCTGAGACATGGCAACCCTCAGGTTAAACCACCACCATTCATCTCTCTAATGAGAGTTCAGCTCTGATGAGAGGTCAGCTCTGTGACCACTAAATACCTGAAAACTGAATATATTAGTAATAAGCAATGCAATGATTGCCAATCCAATGTAGTGGCAACTTGCAAACAGCAACAGCATGCTTGGTGGTTATACTGAACTATTGTCCAACAAACGTGCTCCTATACTTCCAGCCGTCAACCTGACACTTACTCAGCACACCTTGGGCTCAGTTCCAGCCATTTTCTAGTTGTACTTTGCCTCCAGAAAAGGGAGAGTGATGGCTAGAAACACAGGTTTCCATTGGCTTCAGGCCCAGACTGGTGCCAAGGCAACCCCTCCCCAGAACCTCAATGTCACATTTTACTTACATTACCTCCAACAAACCAGAGCTACCACATTGAACTTCACATACCATTATCCCCCAACATTAGGCCTTAATGATGCCCCTTGCTGCATTACACTATCCTCAGTGGTGGTCTCAGTCAAATACCCTTCCCCATTATCTACCACGCTCTTGATGCTTTTCCCAGTTCCTCTCCATCCAATTTGAGATTCTCCTCCCATCAACATCTTCACCCCTACTATAAATGCCTCTGCTTTCCTTCCCCAGTCTTGACTGACCTAACCCCTTCTATTATTGATGTCCCACAGCCCCAAAAAGATGCACCTCAAACACTTTAGAAATATTGATGGACACACACCCAGGACTGAATCACCTATGAATTCTGACTGATTCTGAGAATTATTCCCCAGATATGACTGACCAGACCAGTGGCTGCTGTGTTGAGTGCCCAGAGTGGAGATACATGATTTCCCTAACTGCTTGGGCTAGTGCCACAGGACTGACCACAGAATCCAACCACCCACTCACCCTGAACTGAGACGGATCCCCGACCTTAAGTGTCCCAAACAGATGACTGATCATGATGAATTCAAAGGACTGTGTGCAGACTGTGCCCTAACAGATAGCGAAGCCCCCCTTTGACTTGACAGATAACTAGCCCACACCAGGTTCTGCCATATCCAATTGGTTGAATGAATGTTGACTGTTCCTCCTGCAGTATGTGGGAGGTAAGCATCACCTCTCATGTCCCTGCTGACTTCCTTTGTGGGAAGTGCACCCAACTCCAGCTCCTCAAGAACCATGTTAGGGAATTGGAGGTAGAACTGGATGAACTTCGGATCATTCAGGAGGCAGAGAGGGTTATTGAGAAGAGTTAGAGGAGAGGGGTTACCGTCAGGGGTGGGAAAGGGAACCAGCAGGCAGTGCAGGGATCTCCTGTGGTGCTTCCCCTCAACAACAAGTATACCATTTTGGATACTGTTGGGGGGAGCATGACTTATTAGGATAAGCAATGGGGCACAGGTATCTGGTGCAGGATCTGTTCCTGTTGCTCAGAGGGGAAGGGGGAAGACCATAAGACCATAAGACATAGGAGTGGAAGTAAGGCCATTTGGCCCATCGAGTCCACTCCGCCATTCAATCATGGCTGATGCGCATTTCAGCTCCACTTACCAGCGTTCTCCCCGTAGCCCTTAAGAGGAGCACAGCTTTAGTCATTGGGGACTCCATAGTTAGGGGGGACGGATAGGAGGTTTGGTGGGAACGAGAGAGACATACGATTGGTGTGTTGCCTCCCAGGTGCCAGGGTTCGTAATATCTCTGATCACGTTTTTGGGAACCTTGGGGGGAGGGGGTGCAGCGCAAGTCGTGGTCCACTTAGGTACTAACGACATAGGTAGGAAGAAAGGTTGGGATCTAAGGCAGAAATTCAGGGAGCTAAGGTGGAAACTTAGAGCTAGATTAAACAGAGTTGTCATCTCTGGTTTGTTGCCTGTGCCACATGCTAGTGAAGTGAGGAACAGGGAGAGAGAGGAGCTGAACACATGGCTGTAGAGATGGTGCAGGAGGGAGGGTTTTGGATTCTTAGATAATTGGAGCTCTTTCTGGGGAAGGTGGGATCTCAACAAATGGGATGGCCTTCATTAGAACCAGAGGGGTACAAATATCCTGGGGGGCAATTTGCTAATGTGCTTCAGATGGGTTTAAACTAATGCAGCAGGGGGGAATGGGAACCTGAATTGTAGTTCCAATGTACAGGAAGTTCAGGGTAGTGAGGTCAGGGATAGGTTTACAAGGTCGCAAAAGGGCACCGGCAATCAGGATGTTGGTTTGAAATGTGTGTACTTCAATGCCAGGAGCATCCGGAATAAGGTGTGTGAACTTGCAGCATGGGTTGGTACCTGGAATGTCGATCTTGTGGCCATTTCAGAGACATGGCTAGAGGAGGAACAGGAATAATTATTGCAGATTCTGGGATTTAGATGTTTCAGCAAGAACAGAGAAGATGGTAAAAGAGGCAGGGTGTACGGCATTGTTAATCAAGGGTAGAATTACAGCAGCTGAGATAATGTTTGAGGACTCATCCATTGAGGTAGCTTGGGCTGTGGTTAGAAACAGGAAACGAGAGGTCATTCTGTTGGGAGTTTTCTACAGGCCTCTGAATTGTTCCAGGGATATAGAGGAAAGGATAGCAAAGATGATCCTCGATAAGGGCGAGAGTAACAGGGTCGTTGTTATGGGGGACTTTAACTTCCCCAATATTGACGGGGAATACTATAGTTCAAGTAGTTTAGATGGGTCAATTTTTGTTCAATGTGTGCAGGAGGGTTTTCTGACACAGTATGTGCACAGGCCAAAAAAGGGCAATGCCATAGTGGATTTGGTACCGGGTAATGAACTCAGCGTGGTGTTAGATTTGGAGATTGGTGAGCACTTTGGCGATAGTGACCATAATTCGGTTATGTTTACAACAGCAATGGGCTGGGATAGGTATATACGGCAGGGAAAGAGGTATAACTGGGGAAAAGGCAAATATGATGCGATTAGACATAATTTAGGATGCACAGGATGGAGAAGGAAACTGCAGGGGATGAACACTCTTGAAATATGGAGCTTATTCAAGGAACAGCTACTGCAGGTTCTTGATAAGTATATACCTATCAAGCAGGGAGGTAGTTGTCAAGAGAGGGAGCCATGGTTTACTCAAGAAGTTGAAGCTCTTGACAAGAGGAAGACTTATGTGAGGATGTGGCATGAAGGCTCAGTTAGGGGGCTTGAGAGTTATAAGTTAGCCAGAAAAGATCTAAAGAGAGGGTTAAGAAGAGCCAGGAGGGGACATGAGAAGTTGTTGGCGGATAGGATCAAGGAAAACCCTAAGGCCTTCTATAGGTATATCAGGAATAAAAGAATGACTAGAGTTAGATTAGGGCCAATCAAAGATAGTCATGGAAAGTTATGTGTGGAATCTGAGGATATAGGGGAAGCACTTAACAAATACTTTTTTGTCAGTATTCCCATTGGAAAAGGGCAAAGTTAGTGAGAATTCAGAGATACAGGCTACATGATTAGATGGGATTGAGGTTTACAAAGAGGAGGTTTCAGCAGTTTTGGAAGATCTGAAAATAGATAAGACTCTGAAGCTGGATGGAATTTATGCTCGGATTCTCTGGGAAGCCAGGGAGGAGATTTCAGAGCCTTTGGCTTTGATCTTTATGTCATCATGTGGACAGGAGTAGTGCCAGAAGACTGGAGGATGGCAAATGTTGTTCCCTTGTTTAAGAAGGGGAGCTGGGACAACCCTGGTAATTATAGGCCAGTGAGCCTTACTTTGGCTGTGGGTAAGGTGTTGTAAAAGGTTCTAAGAGATAGGATTTATAACAATCTGGAAAGGAATAATTTCATTAGGGTTAGTCAACACAGTTTTGTGAAGGGTGAGTCATGCCTCACTAACCTTATTGAGTTCTTTGAGAAGGTGACAAAACAGGTAGATGAGGGTAAAGTGGTTGATGTGGTATATATGGATTTCAGTAAGGTGTTCGATAAAAGTTCACTCAGTAGGCTATTGCACAAAATAAGGAGTTTCGGGATTGAAGGGGATTTAGCAGTTTGGATAAGAAATTGGCTAGCTGAAAGAAGACAGAGGTGGTGGTTGATGGGAAATGTTCATCCTGGAGCTCAGTTACCAATCATGTGCTGCAAGGATCTGTTTTGGGGTCACTGCTGTTTGTTATTTTTATAAATGATCTGGAGGTGGGCATAGAAGGATGGGTTAGTAAATTTACAGATGATGCTAAGGTAGGCAGAGTTGGGGATAGTGCCGAAGGATGTTGTGGGATACAGAGGGACATAGATAGGATGTGAAGCTGGGCTGAGAAGTGGCAAATGGAGTTTAGTGCAAACAACTGTGAGGTAGTTCACTTTGGAAGAAGTAACAGGAATGCAGAGTACTGGGCTAATGTTAAAATTCTTGGCAATGTAGATGAACAGAGAGATCTCAGTTGTCTAGGTGCAAAAGCCTCTGAAAATTGCCACCCAGGTTGACAGGGTTGTTAAGAAGGCATATGGTGTGTTGGCATTTATTGGTCGGGGGATTTAGTTTAGGAGCAATGAGGTCAGGAGTCAGTTGTACAAGACACTGTTAAGGCTGCACCTGGAGTATTGTGTACAGTTCTGGTCACCGCATTATAGGAAGCTTTGGAAAGGGTTCAGTGGAGATTTACTAGGATGTTGCCTGGTATGGAGGGAAGGTCTTACGTGGAAAGGCTGAGGGAACTGAGGCTGTTTTCATTGGAGAGAAGAAGGTTGAGAGGTGACTTAATCAAGATGTATAAGATAATCAGAAGGTTAGATAGATTTGAAGCATACATAAGGTCTAGGCAACTAAGAACAGAACGGGCCCTGGAAGAATATTGGAAGAGTAGGACAAGTCTTAAACGAAGAATCACGCAGGCTAAAAGGGGTCAAGGAATAGCTTTAGCAAGCAGAATTAAGGAGAATCCCAAAGCATTTTATTCTCATATAAGAAGCAAGTGGGTAACTAGAGAAAGGATTGGTCCACTAAAGGATAACGAAGGAAGGCTGTGGGTCAAACCTGAGAGAATGGGTGAGATTCTGAATGATTACTTTGCATCAGTGTTCACTGAGGAGAGGAACATGATGAATCATGAGATTAGAGATAGAAGTTTGATTAGTCTGAATCACATTGACATAAGTAGGGAAGATATGTTGGGTAGGTTAGAGGTTACTAAGGTGGACAAATCCCCAGGACCGGATGGAATCTAACCCAGGTTGCTGAGGGAGGCAAGAGAGGAAATAGCTGGGGCCTTGACAGATATCTTTGTGGCATCCTTAAATACAGGTGAGGTGCCGGAGGACTGGAGAGTTGCTCATGTTGTCACCCTATACAAGAAGGGTAGTAGGGATATTCCGGGTAACTACAGACCAGTGAGTCTGACGTCGGTGGTGGGAAAGTTGCGGAAAAGGTACTGAGGGATAGGACCTATTTATATCTAGAAAAGAATGGGCTTATCAGTGATAGGGCAGGGGAGATAGTGCCTTACCAACTTAATAGAGTTCTTCGAGGAAGTGACCAAGTTGATAGATGAAGGAAGGGCTGTTGATGTCATATACATGGACTTTAGCAAGGCGTTTGATAAGGTTCCCCATGGTAGACTAATGGAGAAAGTTAAGTCACATAGTGTGCAGGGTGTTCTAGCTAGGTTGATAAAGGACTGGTTGAGCAACAGGAGACAGAGAGTAGTAGTTGAAGGGAGTTTCTCAAAATGGAGAAAGGTCACCAGTGGTGGTCCACAGGGATCAGTGTTGGGGCCACTGTTGTTTGTGATATACATAAATGATCTGGAAGAGGGCACTGTTGGTATGATCAGCAAGTTTGCAGATGACACGAAGATTGGTGGAGTAGCAGAAAACATAAGGGACTGTCAGAGAATACAGGAGGATATAGGTAGACTGGAGAGTTGGGCGGAAAAGTGGCAGATGGATTTCAATCCAGACAAATGTGAGGTGATGTATTTAGGCAAGACTAATTCTAGAGTGAATTACACAATGAACGGAAGAGTCTTGGGAAAAGTTGATGGGCAGAGAGTTCTGAGAGTGCGGGTCCATTGTACCCTGAAGATTGCTGCACAGATGGATAGAGTGGTCAAGAAGGCATATAGTATGCTTGCCTTCATTGGAAGAGGTATTGAGTACAAGAGCTGACAAGTCATGTTAATCTTGTAGAAGACATTGGTTTGGCCACATTTATAATACTGTGTACACTTCTGGTTGCCACATTACCAAAAGAATGTGGATGCTTTGGAGAGGGTGTAGAGAAGGTTTACAAGGATGTTGCCTGGTATGGAAGGTGCTAGCTATGAAGAAAGGTTGAGTAGGTTATGTTTATTTTCATTAGAAAAAAGGAGATTGAGGGGAGACCTGATTGAGGTTTACAAAATCATGAAGGGTATAGACAAGGTGGATAAAGACAAGCTTTATCCCAGGGTGAAGGATTCAATAACAAGAGGTCATGCTTTAAAGGTGAGAGGTGGAAAATTTAAGGGGGATACACACGGCAAGTACTTCATACAGAGGGTGGTGGGCATTTGGAACGTGTTGCCAGCAGAGGTGGTAGAGGCAAGCATGGTAGATTCATTTAAGATGCATCTGGATAAATGCATGAGTAGGTGGGGAGCAGAGGGATACTTAGGGATTGACTGACAGGATTAGACAGTAAATTTGGATCTGTTCTGGCTTGGAGGGCCAAAGGGCCTATTCCTGGGCTGTAAATTTTCTTTGTTTTTTGTAGATAGGGTGACAGTGAGAGCCTTTTTCCTTGGATGGTGAAGGCTAACACAAGGGGACATAGCTTTAAATTGAGGGGTGATACATATAGGACAGATGTCAGAGGTAGATTCTTTACTTCAGGGGTGTGGAATGGCCTGGCTGCAATAGTAGTAGACTTGTCGATGTTAAGAGCATTTAAATGGGCATTCATATGGATTAACAACCCCAATCAGGGAGTCCTGGCTGACAGATATAAACAGGAGTATCAGGGGTTCTGAGGGACCAGTGTCATGGTCATCCAGGTGAGGCGTCACCTGGATGATCACGTTATAATCACTACATCTCTCCCCCTCTAAACCCGCAATGTAGGCCTGTTCTTTTCTCTTGTAGCTTCTCCTGGAGTGTTTTCACATGGGGTCCACTTCCAACGAATCAGTCTCAGATACGGGCAGCAGTACTGGACCGTAGCTTGCCTCTTGTGCCCTGAGAATCGAGGAAGAAGTTCATTCTCTTCTTCAGGTGGTAAAGATGTCGAGGCTGTTGTGTCCATCTCAGACTCCAAGGTTTCTTTGATGCTAGACAGAGGGAGAGAACCCATATCCTTTCTGGCTGCTCTGAGGGCCTGAGTATGTTTTGTTCCTGTTGCGTTTGCAAGTTTGCAGCTTTCACGTGGTTCATGTGCTTGTTCAGGAGTGTCGCACCTATCTGTGTTTTTCACGTCATGTGACCTGACTTCACGTCGACCATGCCTCTTACCGCGTGGGGCCATTTCTGTGGTTTGGCACCATACTTCATCATCTAAAGTGGGCGGCAAGGTGGCTCAGTGGTTAGCACTAATGCCTCACAGCACCAGGGTCCCAGGTTCGATTCCAGCCTCGGTAGACTGTCTGTGTGGAGTTTGCACATTCTCCCCGTGTCTGCGTGGGTTTCCTCCAGGTGCTCCAGTTTCCTCCCACAGTCCAAAGATGTGCAGGTCAGGTGGATTGGCCATGCTAAATTGCCCATAGTGTTAGGTGCATTAGTCAGAGGGAAATGGGTCTGGGTGGTTAATCTTCGGAGGGTCGGTGTGGACCTGTTGGGCCGAAGGGCCTGTTTCCACACTGTAGGGAATTTAATCTAAAGTGTCTCTCTCATTTAGAGGGGTTTTGTGTCCGGCATTGATGCTCCTGATGCCATTCCACTCTCCCTCCCCCAGGTCCAGGAAGATCAGTTTTAACCTGGTGCGGAGTCTTGCCCCATTTGCAACTTTGCTTGAGCTATCCTTGTAGTTGCATGAGGGGTGGTCCAGTAATTGAATAGGAACCGGGACAGTTTGGTATCAAGTGAACTTGTAGACTGTTTCTTAAAGCCTGCCCTCAAAGTGATGGCCCTTTTGCTTCCCCCATCACCACCAGATGTTTTAGTCTGGCCAGGACCAGATCTTTTTGCATCCACAGTCTGCTATTGTCAGCAATGACTGGAAGGGTGTCCAGAAAATTTCAAACCAGAATGAGCTCTTGCAGTGGCAGCACCACCAGTGGCGTGCCTGCCAGTGAGACGCGGTGCAAGGCATCTGCATTTGCTACTTGGCTTCTCCGACGGTGGTCCAATTTGCAATTATACGCACTGAAAATGAGCGCACTGCCATTTTCGACCTGAAACTCTTGACAGCACTGGCCTGTCCTCTTTCAGTAGCCCTAGCAGGGGTTTGTGGTCTGTTACTATTACAAATTTATGTCTATAAATTTGGTGGAACTTTCTCACACCAACGATGACCGCCAATCCTTTCTTGTCTATCTGGACATATTCGCACTCTGCATCAGCCAACATCCGGGAAGCATATGCTATTGGATTTTACTCTCCATTGTGTCATCTGTGGGCCAACACCACCCTGATACCATACAGAGAGGCATTGCATATCAGCACAAGATCTCACTTTGAATCATAGTGTGCTAACACCTTAGATGATGAAAGCTGCATCTTCACTTCCCTAAAGGCTACATCTTGGCTACATTTCCAAGGTTGACCCTTTTCCAATACAGATGCACAATCCTTTATCTGAAACGCTCGTGACCAGCATTTCGTAATTCAGCATTTTTTTGAATTTCAGAATAAGTGACAGTTTAATGGTGAAATTTTAAAAAATCTTACCAGAGGAGCAGACTCACTGAGTAAAATAGGCCTTGAGACAGAATTGAGGCCTGCCAGTGCTGGGCCACGCCCCCCCCATGTCGCATCTGAGTGACATGCATCTGAGTGACATGCATCCAGTGAGTGTCGAATTGAGTTAACTGTTTGCACGTGCAACAACCTTGTTAATGAGAAAAACACTTCACAAAAAAACCTTCGGACTTTAGAGCTTTTCGGATTTCAGATAAAGGGTTGTCTATCTGTAACATATGTAAGGCTGCCAGGATGGAGGCCAGGTTAAATGTGAACTTTCTGTAATAATTCACCAATTCAAGGAAGGACATACTCCTCCACGAGCTTTGCTTGTAAGTCTTCTATGCAAGCGATTGCGTATTTATCCAGCTGTGAGAAACGGTTTACCATTTGTTTAAAATCCAACAAAGGCGAATTGATCCATCAGACTTCAGAATTGGTCTGACCTGTGTTGCCCATTCTGCACACTGGACTGGTTCGATGATTCCTTCGCTTTCCAGACTCCTGATTTCTGATTCTACATTTATCCATAAGGCAAATGGCACTTGGTGGGCCTTGCAGAATGGTGGAATTGCTTCCTGGTCAAGGTGCAATCAGAAAATGATGAGTCAATCAATGTCAACCTTTCTCAACCAATGTGAGGCTTGAACCCAAGCATTTTACTATAATCAGTAGTAACTGAACCAGTTGCTTCTCATACAAGACTGGAACCAAAGTTGTATCATTAATCTGTAAAATTAAAGATAATCAAAGAGATTAATTCAGATGGAACAGTCCCTTCAGATAGCCAGTCCACGCCGATCATTATCCCAA
Organism: Chiloscyllium punctatum; assembly: GCF_047496795.1. Lineage (NCBI taxonomy): Eukaryota > Metazoa > Chordata > Chondrichthyes > Orectolobiformes > Hemiscylliidae > Chiloscyllium > Chiloscyllium punctatum. Next base: position 58,142,069 of record NC_092747.1, on the reverse strand, counting down.
ACTAAACTAATCTGACCTGCCTGTGCTTGGACAATATCCCCCCAAAACATTCCTTATTCATGTACTTATCCAAATGTCTTTTAAATCATAGAATCATAGAATCCCTACAAATCCACACCAACCCACCAAAGATTTCCCACCCATTCCTCTACTGTATTACTTTACATTTCCTCTGACTAATGCACCTAATCTACATGATCCTTGAACACTACGGGCAATTTAGCATGGCAAATTCACCTAACCTGCACATCTTTGGACTTGTCGTTACTGTACCCATATCCACCACTTCCTCTGGAAGTTCATTCTATACATGGACCACTGTATGTGTAAAAATGTTGCCCCCATGTCTTTTTTAAATCTTTCTTCTCACCTTAAAAATGTGTTGAAATATCCTACCTTTGGGAAATCACAGCTGCCATTCACCTTATCTATTTCTCTCACAATTTTATAGACCTTTGTAAGGTCACCCCTCAACCTCCTCTGCTCCAGTTAAAAAAAATTCCTATCCAGTTTCTCCTTATAATTAAACCCTCCATTCCTGGCAACATCTTGGCAAATCTTTTCTGAATGGTCTCCATTGGGTTGGGATATCTGGTCACCATGGACGGGTTGGACCAAAGGGTCTGTTTTCATGCTGTACATCTCTGTGACACAATGGCTGTATAACAGAGTGACCAGAACTGGATCCAGTACTCCAGAAGAGGACTCATCAATCCATTCAGATAAGATTGCAAATAATTAGTGTAAGATTTGAGAAGTATAGACAGGCCAATCAGATACAGGAATTAAAAGATACAAAGCTAGCATTGGAGCATTATACACACGATAGCAACTTTCAAATTAGAGTGTTCAGTCTACGCCTGAAGCCACATGTTGAAGCAAAAGACATAAAACTTGCAATTGTTTCGATCAGTTTCGGTATTAATAATTCTGCAATCCTGTTGCCATTTCAAAACATAATAATCGCAACATTGCTTGCAGATTTCATGGTAGAAACACAATTTTCACACCTAAAATCCTCCTCAAAAGAATCAGACCTCTTCAGTTTTTATTGAAGTCCAGGCTTCTCTATAAAAACAAAAATTGGACATAAAATAGAAAATGCTGGAGAAACTCAGCACATCTGACAGCATCTATAGAGAGAGAAGAAAGATCTTTGGAATCCAAACATTAACTCACAGATGGTACCAGACTTGTAGAGCTTCTTCAGTACGATCTGTTTTTCTTTTAATTTCAGACTTTTACATTCTTTATATTAAAAAAGAACTAATTCTGGTCTCCCTGCTATAGGAAGGATGTTGTGAAACCTGAAAGGGTTCAGAAAAGATTTACAAGGATGTTGCCAGGGTTGGAGGATTTCAGCTTATAGGGAGAGGCTGAATAGGCTCGGGCTGTTTTCCCTGGAGTGTTGGAGGCTGAGGGGTGACTTAATAGAGCTTTATAAAATCATGGGGAGCATGGATAGAGTGAATAGTCAAGGTCTTTTCCTGGAGCAGAGGAGTCGAAAATTAGAGGGCTTAGGTTTAAGGTAAGGGGGGAAAGATTTAAAAGGCACTTAAGGGCAACACTTTCATTCAGAGGACGGTGTGTGTCTGGAATGAGGTGCCGGAAGAAGTGGTGGAGGCTCGTACAATTACAACATATAAAAGGCAACATTGGTAAGTCTGTGACATCAGAACCTCATGCCACAGTAGGAAGGTGTTTATTACCGTGTTATTTAAATGACTACATTACCGATGGGTATATGAATAGGAAGGGTTTGGAGGGTTATGGACAAAATGCTGGCAAATGGGACTAGATTAATTTAGGATATCTGGTTGACATGGACGAGTTGGACCAAAGGGCCTGTTTCCATGCTGTATAGTTCTAGGACTCTTGAAGGACTCACATTCTCGAAGTTGCATTGTTGAAACTGGAGTACTAGCAATGCCAAAACAGATAAATATCAGAATTATGAATGGACACAGTAAACTAGTTCTTTATCAAGATTTCTGCATACTCTTACCAGCATTTACTTTCCCAGAAGCAGTTTCTGCCACCACAAGCTATTTGAGGAATACCTGAGGGCGAAACTGAGTCATCCAAGTTGAAACTTATTCAAGGTAATTAAGGGAGTGGTATGCAAGATCTTCCCCGGTAGGGATGCAATAGCAAAGATTGTTAATTGGTTCTGCATCGCCCAGATTGAGGTTGCTGTATGTTCCAGACAGAACTTATTTCGCTGGTACATACAGTCTGGGACGATCAGGTATCATTGGAGCTGGGAAGTCACCGGTGAACACGTTCATTGGTCGGTGCAAGTTGTTCCACCTGTTGAACCGGTTCAGCAGATCAAAACAGCTTGTGTGAGGCCTAGAAGGTTTGATCAGACCGTGTACTGACTCTAAAGCTCAGAACCCTTGGTAAAATAATGTGCAGCAACTGGCCTGATACGATGTGATAAAGCAGTGTTTTTTTTTAAACAGTTACTATGGCTCTGGCCGGTGGTGGTTCCCGGGATACCCGGGGGCTTTGCCGTTTGTCTCTACCTGGATATTTTATTTTGCTTGTTACCCTTTTGAACAATGCTGAGGCCACTTCTAGAAACGAATCGATTCTCCATGGTCAGGAAGTAGAAGGTGGTAACCGGCATCCAGATTCTTCCAAAATTCACCTTTCCAGAAGTCTTACAAATCAGGAAGAACGTCTCAGTGTGTTTTCTCTGGATTATTACCACGTGCAGATTCCCTTTGAGATCACCCTCTGGATCTTACTGGCGTCCTTAGCTAAAATTGGTAAGTTTGCAATATCCGAACCTGACATCACGGTAGGAAGGGGCATATTTACCGTGTGATTTAATTCAGTACATTACCTCCCTGTTACATTGTTGATCTCTTTTAATGTTAACTGAGGATCCCAATGTAAGCAGGTTAAATTGCATACTCCGTTTCCATTAGCTATCCATAAATCTACCTGTTTTGTTTTTGTTTAAATATAACTTCTCCTCAGGTAAGACAAAGTGAATTCTATTCCAGGAAATTTGCAAAGGGAACCGTTTCATGCAAATGAAGTGAATATTTTTGAAACCTCAGCGTCCCAAAATTCTATAAGAAACGCTACAGCACTGTGTGTATTTTCAAAAGGAGGCTTTGGATTGTTTTACCATAAAAATGCTTAATTTTGTTTTTTAATATAACTCCATGATCACCATTAGAATGGATCTTTTGAAGTTCTAGATTATGGATTCAGGGAGAACACTTGTTTAACTACAAAAAATAATATATGTATGTTGGAAATCTGAAGTGATAATGTTAGCATCACCCTGCAGTACAGGTGGCAACTGTTCATTTCTCAGTATAACAAAATATGCGATTTGGGGTGTCGGTCTTAGGAATGGAAGATGTTACAGCACTTTTAGAATGCGCAGAGCATGAGGGAGTGGAACAATCCAAACAAAAGAGCTGGAAAATAAATATTGCAAATGCTGAAGTGGAAAGCCAATGGTGGCTAAATGACAGAAGGACTATTCCCATGACACAAAAGGTTGCACTGTTGAGGGAAATTAAAGAAATAAATGACATTACTTACAGGAAGGTAAATAGATGGACAGGGAATCTTCGAAAATGCAACAGGATCTGTCACAGTAATCCAGACATCGAGAGAAATCAGGAAGGCAAAAGCAGTGAGGACACCAACCATACTTCCATTAACTTAGAAATTCTTCCGAAAAATCAAGAGTATGATATTGAATAGGGTAAGTTAAAAAAATCACAAAACACCAGGTTATAGTCCAACAGGTTTATTCGGAACCACTAGTTTTTGGAGGGGCACTGAGTCAGGAGTGCCTCACTACCTACCAGATGATGGAGCAGTGCTCGAAAAACTTGTACTTCCAAATGAACCTGTTGGCTTATAACCTGGTCTTGTGTGATTTTTAAAAAATTTTGTTTTAATTTTGTCAACCCCCGTCCAACACTGGCACCTCCACATATTGGATGGGGTGAAGTGAAGAGCCCGGATATTATTGTACTCCGATATGGAAATGTAGAGGGATTGTAAACATTTATGTCAAAAAGTGATGGTTGCAGCTAGCAAACTCTGTTAAACAGAGCATAAAAGATCTCTCTGTCTTCTTCACAAATCAAGACATTTTCTTTTACCAATTCCAATGTGACGATTACATTTTGTGAATGTTTGTTTATTCTATGAAATATTAACCAATGTAATGGACTTATTTTAATATAAAAAATATCCAAGTAAACCAAATTGAACTTTTGAATAATTTGTACAATCCTGGGCTTCCATGCTTTAGAAGCTTAATTACAGGTCTTCTAGTGACAAAGTAATTCAGTTTAGTGAATGGTAGGTCAGCTTAAGCCAAAAAAAAACAAATATTGCTGCAAGCACTTGGCAGGTCTGGTAGCTTTTGTGGAGAAAAATCAGTTAATGTTTTGGGTCAAGAGCTCTGTTCTGAGGAAGGGTCACTGGACCTGAAAGGTTAACTCTGATTTCTGTCCACAGATACAACCAGACCTGCTGAGCTTTTCCAGCCATTTATGGTTTTGGTTCTGATTTACAGCATCTGTAGTTTTCTCAGTTTTTATTTCGTCAGCTGAAGTCGTCCATTCAAGGCATGATCTTGTAAGCCACACTGGGTTCACCATTCTGCTAAAGCCTGGATATTGTCGAGGTTTTGCTGCATATGAATACAGACTGCTTCAGCATCTGAGAAGTTTCAAGTTGATACTGAACTCTACAACTGCCAGCAGTTTGTGGTTCACCATAACCATAAATAGAACAGCATGGTGGGTAAAGTTGAACAGAATATTTATTGTGGATCCTCTCAGCTAATTTCATGTTAGATTCTTCCCCTACCCCTGCCTCCAGGTCACCTGACCCACTTTCTTAAAGGGGCAACACAAACCCAACTGCATACTACAAAAAAACCCCTCACTTCTGACTTAATCAATGACTTGCACTCCATCATAAGTAGCTGAAGTTGGTTGGGCCTCAGACACTATCCTGAGGAACTCCTGCAGTACTGTCCTGAATTAAAATCATAGACCTTGAACCATTAATCTAACATGAATTTAGCTGAGAGGATCCACAATAAATACTCCCTGTTCAACTTTACCCGCTATGGACTTCTATGCACACCCCTTCTCCTCCTTCCCAGGGTGATGCTAGTGTTTCCCTTGTCCTCACTTTCCACCACAACAGTCTTCAGCTTTAAAGGATCAACCTCTGTGAGGATGCCATCAAACAGATCCTCCCTGCCCCGGTCAACATTCCACAGGAGCTGTTCCTTCTGTGACCCCCTGGTCCACTCCCCCTAATACCTCCTAACTCCCCCATTAGCGCCTCCTCATGCATTCATTGAACATTTGACACTTCCAAGGCAACTTGTTCCAAACTGTACACCGCTGGGCTGCCATCTCTGATGGGTGTGACCTGTCAGTGGGACAGGACATAACTGGGGACATTGTAAGGTATGATTTTTGCCAGTCTGTCACATGATTAATCAGTGGGGCCCACCTTCCAAATTTTTGCATGAGCACCAAATTGGGAAGATTATACAGGGTTGACTGAATGCAATTGGTCCTTTTTGTTGCCCATCAATGTGAGATGATCCATCTAATTTTACTTATTGTATTTATTTGTTGATTTATTTTTAACTTTTCTGTTGCACTTTGTATCATACTGAGAAGACCATTTTAGAGAGCACACTTAGCCACACTGTGCATTTAGAATCAGATGTAGGCTAAATTGGCTCAGGATAGCTGATTTCCTAAACAATGTTGAGCTTTTCATAGAGCCTTGGATTCTGTCTGCTTTGTTCAACCATGTTCTAAGTCTGCCCTGCTACCTTCAATCCATCTTCCTCTGCTCCTTCATGCCTGTTATAGTTGTACTGTTTGGTTTACATTGGCTCCTCTCATTTCTCCAGAAAAATGTATCTGTTCACACTTTAATGTCTAAAATGTCATCTCCTGCATGTCCACCTGCCTGTTTGTCCTTTGCACTTTTTATTAATATCCTTACCAAAGTTCATAATTGTTTCAAGTTTGGTGTCATCAGCAAATTTTTGAAATTGTGCTTTGCACATCCAAATCTAGGTCATTTCATTTAGACGAAGAAAAGATGTGAAAGTGGTTAATGCACCTGGTTTGTCATTTTAAAATATAAATGCTTATCTCTCAAAATAACCCAAGCACACTGGGCAAAGGAAGGAATCATATAGGGGCCACTACTATGGTGAGCAGTAGGACAGAATCATGTGAAAAGTTCATTGTTGTTGGGAACAACGTGCTACATTTTTAAAACTAAATTTTGGGAATTGAGGCGAGATTCCTGCTGGACGGGAAAATTGCTTATTAAGGGGGATTATTGCTTGTTTTATTGACCTTTTATTAGCTATAGAACTTGCCGCATATATGCAGTGTGGATGTGCCCTAAGCAAGTATAGGGGTATGGGACAAATATTGGAAAGTTGGACTAGATTAATTTAGGATATTTGGTTGGCATGACAAGTTGGACCTTGGGGCCTGTTTCCATGCTGTACATATCCATGATTCTAAAGTGAGTAGGCAGTGTTCAGGCCATGCAGAGATAATGATGTTAAGTGTTAAGACGTGCATGTGAGGGAAGAGTTTTCAGGTGATGGTGAGTATGGTCGAGTTTGGACCTCGGGAGATTGGTACAGGAGCAGAGGGGAGTCAGTGTGAGATATTGGAGAGAAGATGGTAACTTATGCTAGCTAAATAGAGAAGGTATAGTAATTCCTGCAACTAAATGGTTCTAATGTCTCCTAGTTCTGACTTTTGTAATTGGATTTATTCCAGGTTTTCCAGCCTTTCTCAGGAGGACTCATGATGGAAAGTTTGAGCAGCAGCCTATCCCAAAGCTTTCCCAGTTTAGGAAAAAATCAGTTTATCTGTCAATAAAACTAATGAATTGTTCCTAGTGTTATGATTGTTCAAGAATGCACAAGATTTTTACATTTGAAGACTTTTAAACTAACATAAACTTATAATGCAAAAAGTACTTTAACTAAATAAGTAACTGAAAATGCTTGGTATCAATATTTGTGAGTTACGCCACTCTTGGCAGATACGTAGCCTTGTATATTAAACCTCAAACTCCCTCTGTCTTTTTAGAATGTTCTACTGTCCCTGTCATACCTAAGGTGGGTCTTCCAAAATCATTTGAAAATCCCTTCTGTGAATTTTCAGAGTATCCCTAAAATGGCTTCCAAAAGTAAGGCAGTCTCTGGTGATTTCTTGACCTTAAATGTTTACAAGTCCTATCTCTTCAAACAGAGAAGGCAATCTCATCAGCATTTTGCATGGTGGCTAATAGAGAAGATTATTTTCCTGTGATTGTCACAACATCAATTATTTGGGCTCTGTCACCAAATCCGAATCAGTGCTCTGTAAGAACAAATGTCCTTCTTTTGCATCAAATAATGGAAACTTGCATTTGACTTGGGCCTCAGTCTCAGTGACTACTAAATCTAATGTGCCTGTAAGTTTGCTATGTTTTCACCATCTTTTCAACTCTCTGCTACCCAGTTCTTGGCCATACTTTTTAATGCAAGGCAAAATAGAAACACTTTAATGCATAAGTACCTCATAAATTCTGCTGTTCTCAACTCTGTGTTGGAGGCTGGCAACATGCCATTCCTGGTTAACACAATTGTTCGAAGATAATGTGCGGTTCTTTTTACCAAGGTGTCTTGAACTTAGTTATTTTAAATTAGGGTCTCATGAGTGAAGAATTTGTTAACTTGTAGTCACCTATGGCGATGTCTTCTCCAGGGTGCAAACTACTCAAATATTACGAAGATCCTGGACTTCCCAAATATATCGTGGTCCTCTTCCATGCTTGTCTGGCTGGCTTCACAGAGAGGCAGTTGTGTAGTGATAATGTCACTGGGCTAGTAATCCTGAATCCCATGCTATTGCTCTGAGGATATAGGTTCAAATCCCATCTTAGGAAATGGTGAAGTATAAATTCAATAAAAATCTGGAAAAAGATAGTATCCAGTGGCAACCGTGTAAGCCACTGTTAATTGCTGTTAAACCCCATCTGGTTCACTAAAATCCTTTAGGGAAAGAAATCTGCTATCCTTATCTGTCTGGCTGACATGTGACTTGAGACCCACAGTAATATAGTTGACTCTTAACTGTGATTATGCTCTCATCCTGTGAATTGATTCAAAAGCAAGTGTCGGGTCTGGCATTGGCTTGGTTACAGTGGTTGCTGCATGGATGATGGACTTAAACCAAGCTACCATTGGGCTCCATTCCAACTTTTTTGTCAGAGTTTCTTCCATTAGTCTGTACCATTTAGCCTCTGGCATCGAAAGTGAGAATTTTGTCAATGGATTGGAGTTTGATTCTCAAATGCCATAACATATCCACACGCCAGTGTGCCTGCATGCTGCATTCTTAGAAGCTTAACCTCTCGAGGTGCTCACAAGCTTTAAATTGGGACCATGAGGCTCTCCTTTTCATGTTGCTGTTAGGCTAAAAGTGAGAAACACATTAACTCTCCATTCACGCACTGGCTGTATCATTTTGACTTGTGGCTGGAAATACTGTTCTGAAGAGACATTTTGTACAGTATGTCTAGAAAATGACTTCTGCATTTTTATTCCCCTTTTAACTTTCCTTCAATTTAATATAGTTTACACTCAAAACTATGAGAAATACCTCTTGGGAATATAATGATCTACTATTCAATCACAGGAGATCACTTACCTCCAGCAGATCCTGGGGTATGATGTGAACAGAGAGGGAGAATATAAAGTTCATATGTTTTATCTTGTGACAGTGTCACACTTCATGCTTGAAATAACATTATATTTTATGTACTGTGTTAACCATTTAAGCTGTAGGGCAGCATGGTGGCTCAGTGGTTAGCATTGCTGCCCCACAACGCCAGGGGCATACGTTGAATTCCAGCCTCGAGTGACTGTCCATCTGGAATTTGCACATTCTTCTTGTGCCTGCATCGGTTTACTCCCACAGCCTAAAGATGTGCAAGTGAGGTGGATTGGCCATGGGAAATTGACTGTAGTGTCCAGGGACATGCAGGCTAGGTAGGTTGCCGTGGAAAATGCAGAGTTACATGGATGGGTTTGTGGGGGAAGGAATATAGGTGGGATGGTCTTTTGGAGGGTTGGTGTGAGCTTGATGGGCTGAATAGCCTGCTTCACACTGTAGGGAATCTATGAAATTTGCCTAATGCTTGGAAAAAATTGAAGCCTATGGGATACAGGAGAATATGATGAATTGTATTCTAAATTGATTTTGTGTTGACGGAGGTTTGTGTGAATGGAAAATGGTTTCCAGTGGTGTACCACAGAACTCAGTGTTGAGACCCTTGTTGTTTTAGATTAGATTACTTGCAGTGTGGAAACAGGCCCTTAGGCCCAATATGTCCACACCGCCCCACCAAAGCGCAACCCACCCATACCCCTACATCTACCCCTTACCTAACACTATGGGCAATTTAGCATGGCCAATTCACCTGACCTGCACATCTTTGGACTGTGGGAGGAAACCGGAGCACCTGGAGGAAACCCATGCAGACACTGGGCGAATGTGCAAACTCCACACAGTCAGTCGCCTGAGGCGGGAATTGAACCCGGGTCTCTGGCGCTGTGAGGCAGCAGTGCTAACCACCATGCCACTGTGCCGCCTACTTTGTGCAATATATTAATGACTTAGACTTAAATGTGGGAGCCATGATTGGAAATTTGTGGATGATATTAAAATTGACAAAATAGTTGGTGTTGAAGAGGATGGCTCTCAAATACAGGATAATATCGATGGTCTGGCAGAGTGCGCAAAAAAATGACAAATAGAAATCAATCCAGAGAAGTGTGAGGTTCTGCATTGGTGGGGAGCACGTAAAGCAGGGAGGGTATTTTGAGGGCTAGAGGAAGTAAGAGATCATTGAGTTCATGTCCATGGTTCTCTGAGGCATATGAGACCAGTAATTAAATTGGTAAATAAGGCCTATGCGATATCATCCTTCAGTAGGTGAAGTGTTGAATACAAAAGCAACAACTTAGTGCTGGAACAATAAAAAACTGTTACAGCTGAAGTTTTGTATCTAGTTTTGGTAGTCAAATCAAAAGAGGGCATAATTATTCGAGAGTCAGTACAGAGAAAATTTACAAGGAGGTTACTAGGGCTTGAAACCTGCAACTATGTGGAATGAATGGATATGCTATGTTTCCTTAAGGACATAGGAGATGGAGAGGTGACTTAATCGAAGTGTACGAAATAGTAAGAAACTTGGGTCTTCCCTGCTCACACTATCCATTTCCCTGATCAGAGACGTCAACCATAAGAGGGTGCAGATTTTAAAATAATTGATAGAATGGTTAGAGAGAACAAGGGGACACTTTTTTTTTGTTCACCCATTGGATGGTGAATGTATGGAATTTACTGCTTTGTTTGGTGGTAAGGTGAAAACTGTCAACTCATTTAAAAGGAATCTGAATATTTATCTGAAACTCTCTAACCTACAAGATCATATACTTGTGCTGGGAAGTGGGTTAAGAATAGATGGCTAATTTGTTCAGCTGGTATGGACGCAATGGACCAAATGGCCTCTATTTGTTGTGTAGTTTTTCTACAATCGTGAATCACTACATAGAAAAGACCTTTTATATTTTGGAGAATTAAAGTTACAACAGAAATTGCTCAGTCACCTATTTTATTACTTATTCTTATCAGATTTGTGTACTATGCCCTTGATCATGTTTTAACAGCGGTTTCACTTGGCATCAGTCTGTTTCACAAACCATAAACAATTGCCATTGTTCGAATTTTTATTTAGGCAAGCAACAGGAAGAAGGTTCTTTATCATTACTACTTTTTGTTCTACACTATTGTCAACATTTGGTTTGGGTGTGATAGTTTTGTGCAGTTTAACTATGTTATTTAACTCACTCCAATCGTTCCAAAGGCTTGCAGCTTTGGCTCAGCCACACTTACTCTAATTAATCCCTCTTTTGTCTTTAGTCCTCTTTATTTTTAACCCCCTCCTGTTTTGTATATCCCAATTCCCAGAAGGTACCAGCTCTCTACTCAATTACACCATGGCCCAGGTTGAATGTTTAGCAAAACAATGGATCTCGGCCCCCAAATCTATATCAATGACATGGATAAGGAGATTGAATGAACTGTGCAAATTGATGATACAAAGCTAGATGGTAAAGTTAGTATATTGTAGCAAAACAAAAGTTATTGAAAAATCAGTAAATCTGGCAGCATCTGTGGAGAGAAAGCAGAATTAACGTTTTGGTTCCAGTGACCGTTCAGAAGCAAATTAACAGAGGTACAGCAAACAGATCAAAATGTAATGTCATGTTATCTTTGATAACAATGGATTTGAGATGAAACAGCGAAGAAATTTGGAGGGGCATGAGCTGGGTGTTGGCAGGTGGGACTAGATTGCGTTGGGATATCTGGTCCTAGATTAGTGTGGTGCTGGAAAAGCACAGCAGTTCAGGCAGCATCTGAGGAGCAGGAAAAATTGGTGTTTCAGGCAAAAGCCCTTCATCAGGAAGCCCTGATGAAGGGCTTTTGCTCAAAACATTGATTTTCCTGCTCCTCAGATGCTGCCTGAACTGCTGTGCTTTTCCAGCACCACTCTAATCTATAATCTGGTTTCCAGCATCTGCAGTCCTTGTTTTTACCTTGGGATATCTGGTCGGCATGGACGGTTTGGACCAAAGGGTCTGTTTCCATGCTGTACATCTCTGACTCTAAATCCTGCTGCAGTTACTTAAGAATTTGGTAAAGTTACACCAAAACTGTGCAATTTGGCCCTGCTTTCAGAGGTGCTTTTGGATAAGATTAGATTCCCTACAGTGTGGAAACCGGCCCTTCGGCCCTACCAGTCCACATTGACCCTCCGAAATGTAACCCACCCAAACCCATCTCCCTCTGACTAATGTACCTAACACTATGGGCAATTTGACATGGCCAATTCACCTGACCTGCACATCTTTGGATTGTGGGAGGAAACTGGAGCACCCGAAGGAAATCCACGCAGACACTGGGAGAATGTGCAAATCCACACAGACAGTTGCCCAAGGCTGGAATCAAACCTGGGACCCTGGTGCTGTGAGGCAGCAGTGCTAACCACGGAGCCACCGTGCCACCCATAAGATGTTAAACAATAGGTTCATGTTCTTCTTTCTCCAGTCAGCCTAAAAGATCTCACAGCATTGACATGACTAGGAATGAACTGCACGCTGAGAGAAGCTATAACAGAGGATACACGCTAAACAGAGCTGTCTGCCTAAGGGAGATTGAGAACAAGTTCATGTTATTTTTGTTCCCTTCTTGATGTTCTCATCACATTGGGGGTCAGTTAGCTCAGTTGGCTGGATGGCTGGTTTGCAATGCAGAGTGATACCAGTAGCATGGCTTCAATTCAGCGCTGGCTGAGGTTACCATGAAAGACTCTCATTTTCAAATGAGAGAACATTCACATCCTCTATCACCAATATATAATGGTGGCAGTGTGTCCCATCTACAATATGTACTGCTGTAATTTACAAGAGTTGCTTGAATCTCATCTTTCAAACTCTCAAACTCTACAGTCTAGAAGCACAATAGCAGATGACACACAGGAACACAACCATCTGCAAGTTCCACTCTAAGTTATACACAGTCTTGACTTGGAACTTATCACCATTCCTTTACAGCCACTGGAACAAGGTCCTGGAGCTCTCTCCAATTAAACAACCAACAATTGTCTCTCTAATGAGAGAGCATTCCTGTCGTCTGGTACGACTATGATGGCCTGAGCTTTACCTTCTCAACATCTGCCACAGCTCCAGTCCAGCAGGAAAATCCTTTCAGGTTTCTTCAGTAGTGAGCTCCTCATGATGGTGCCCACCTTAGATACATTCTCTGCCCTTGCTACCCTCAGTATGTCATTCAACAAGGTGTGATACTAATTCATCAGCTGGCGGGGTGGGGGGGGGGGGGGAAGCTGCAGTGGTAGGTTTATTCAGCAAGAGGTTTCCCTGCTCATGTTTGACTTGATACCATGTTGATTCAAGATTTAGAGATGCCAGTGTTGGACTGGGGTGTACAAAGTTAAAAATCACACAACACCAGGTTATAGTCCAACAGGTTTAATTGGAAGCACACTAGCTTTCGGAGCATCGCTCCTTTATCAGGTGGTAGTGGAGGGCTCAATCCTAACACACAGAATTTATAGCAAAAATTACAGTGTGATGGTACTGAAATTATACATTGAAAAATTGATGGTCTGTTAAGTCTTTCATCTGTTAGAATACCATGATAGTTTCACTTCTTTCATGTGTAAATCACAAAACCTTTTTTTAAAAAGTTGCATTCTCAGATTAACTGTTAACAATGGTGATAGCTAGACAATATGTTGAAGGTGTTAGTCCCCTGTGTTCTCTGTCTATGCCATGATGTTTAGATTGATTCTAATCTAAAAAGTGAGATAATGAAGTTTTACATAAATTCATGTAGTTTTTGAGCAAAGTACAATGTGACTCAGCCAACGTTGTCTATCTTCTACGTTGCAAGCAAGGATGCCCAGATAGGATTTCTTCAAGACATTTTTTAAAAAAGAAGTTTGGGGTGAGTGTCTCTGTGGAGTTTGTACATTCTCCCCGTGTCTGCGTGGGTTTCCTCCACGTGCTCCAGTTTCCTCCCACAGTCCAAAGATGTACAGGTTCGGTGGATTGGCCATGCTAAATTGCCCATAGTGTTCAGGGATGTGTAGGCTGGGTGGATTATGGGAAATGCAGAGTTACAGGAAGAGGGATGAGTCTGGGTAGAGAGTTGAGTCTGGGTGCGATGCTCTGCAGAGGGTTGGTTTGAACCTGATAGGCCAAATGGCCTGCTTCCACATAGTCGAGAGTCTATGATTCTTGTTCTTTTTCAGTGAATGTGGGTGTCTCTAGCTGGGCCAGCGTTTATTGCTCATTGCCCTTGCAAGGTGCTGGTGGTGAGCTGCTGCCTTGAGCTACTGCAGTCTGTGTATGTGCACCTATAATGTTAGATAGGGAGCTCCAGGACCTTGATCCAGTGACTGTGAAGGAAGGCTGATAAGTTCCAAATCAAGACTATGTGTAGCTTTGAGTGGAACTTGCAGATGGTGGTGTTCCTGTGTATCTTCTGCTGTTGTGCTTCTAGACTGTAGAGTTTGTGAGTTTGAAAGATTATATTGAAGCAACCTTTGTCAATTACAGCCGTCCATGTTGTAAATGGGGCACATTGCCACCACTGTACATTGGTGATGGAGGGAGTGAATGTTCAAGGTGTGGCTGCGGTGTCAAACAAGATGGCTGCATCATCTGAGATGTCATTTTGAGTGCTGTTGGTAATTGCAGTCATCCAGGCAATTGAGGGAAATTCCGTCTCACTTGACTTGTGCTTGTAGATCGTGGACAGGCTTTGGATTTAGGAATGGAGTTGCTCACCACAAAATTCTAGCCTCTGATCTGCTCTGGTAGCCATGGCTTTTTATGCGAATTCAGTTCAGTTCCAGTGTTAGCTCCTGGGATGTTGATAATGGGGGTGCCAATGATAATAATATTGTGGTAAGATAACTTCATCAGATTGTACTCTGGCATTGTAGGGGAGAATATTTGCTGCAGGAACTTACCCCTTTAAAGGTTTAAATACCATTTACAGCATGGGAATGGGTTATTCAGTCTCTGCTGGTGGCTGTGTCTTTCCACATTTCATTCATCTTGCCCACTCAAACAAATACTTCTTTCTTTCACCTTCACTTGGCTATCTGTCCTTGAATTGCATCTTTGCCCTTTGACAATTCCAGGTCAGCTAGGTCCACCATCTCTGAGAAAGGCTTCTTGTCAGTTTTATTTTGTTTGGATGTATTAGTGATAATCTCATTTCAAATCCTGGTTAATTTTTACATGGTTTTTCTAGAGTTTGAAGTGGCAGTTGACACAGGGCATGCTGACATGGGGCACACACAAACTAGATGGCCACTGAGCCATTGCATGGAAAAATACAGCAAAGTACTGCCTAAGGTCAACAGGATACCAGCACAATAGACACAGAACATAGATAATTAGTTTAAGGCGAGTGGGGGAGAGAATGCACATCAGTAACATCTACTGCCGCCACCTTCAATAGAAATGTTAACTACCTGAGACTACTTGTGTACAAGTGTTAATACCTTAGATTTGCAGTTATGGTAAACAATCTTTCTTCTCAGAATGATAATGACCAATTACTACAGCAATGGATTTCTGCATAGCTGCTGAAACTGACAATGACTGTGTAACATTCCTCTGGAACTAAAACGGACAATGACTCTAGTGTTTTCTGTAACAAACCATGCTGCACAAACAAAGACTCAATATCTGGACATTACACCATGAAATATATGTATAAAATATTGCAACATGCTCCCAGGGTGAGAGAAACCAGTCGTGCTGCCAGACGTCTAATTCTCTCTCCCCGGCGCTCCGGTTTCTTTGTACAATAAACTCTTGTCATTGAATCTCGATTCTGACTCTGAGACTGGTGATTTCCCCCACAACAATCTCAGCCTTTCTTTCCCAGAGAAAAGTGTCCAGTCTTTTAGGAGTGTTGTCTCCTCTCAGTTCTGGGCTATAGTATCATAGAATTCCTTTTGTGCAGTCCATCTGGTACGTGCTGACTCTTCAAAGAGTATCCCACCCAGACCCACTCCCATAACCCTGCATTTTGCGTTGCTAATCCATGTAACCTGCACAAGCCTGGACACTATGGGGAACTTTAGCATGGCCAATCCACCTAACCTGCATGGTTTTGGACTGTTGGAGGAAGCCAGAGCATCCAGAGGAAACCTACGCAGACACTGGCGCAATGTGCAAACTCCACACAAACGCCAAAGATTAGAATCAAACCTGGCTTCCTGGCACTGTGTGGCAGAAGTGCTAAATATTGAGCCATCATGCAGCCCATAAATCTGGGTGGGGAAAAATCAACAGCAGTAAAAATTGGGCTCAACTGCTGTTGAGAAAGTTTGGTTTGATGAGACTGGTATCTCTTTGTCACTTACTATCTTTCAAGTATGATGGAATCTTGATTTATTAATCTGAATGGAAATTGGCAGGAAGTCAAGTTTCTTCATGCTCCATTTGCATTGCAGGTTTCACATCCATAAAAAGTTCTACTTTTGTATTGATATGGTATATGTAGCTTAAAATGTTCAAGTTGCAAGGAGAACCTTATTCCTTGTGCTATTTCTCAGTATTAGAGGCTCTGACTCTTAGTTCAGAGTGTGTTTATATTGGAAGTGTATAGAGTTATACAGCACTGAAGTAGACTCTTTGGTTCAACCAATCTATGCTGACCATAATCCAAACTTAATAGTCCTATCTACCTGCACTTGGCCCATATCCCTCCAAGCATCTCTTATTCCTGTACCTATCTAAATATCTTTCAAACATTGTAACTGTACCCGCAACCACCACTTTCTCTGGAAGGTCATTCCACACAAGGACCACACTCATTTTATTTTTAAAAGTTGCCCCTCATGGTTTTTTTAAAAAAGCTTACTCCTCTCACTTTAAAAATATGTCCCCTATCCTTGAAATTCCCCACCTGAGGGAAAAGAAGCCTGCCTTATCCCAAGCTTATCTATACCCTTCGTGATTTTAAAACTTCTTTAAGGTCACCTCTCAACCTTCTGCACTACAGTGAAAAAAGTCTGTATGTTCAAAATTTGCTAATAATTGTTAGCTGCTGCCTTACTGCTAATTTGAACGGGGACAAGGCTAAATGTAAATTACCCTGCTCCTAATTTCTCTGGAAACAGTATGACACTATGATCTTTTGCTACAAATTGTGTCCTAATGTCCTGCCCCACTAGCTACGTGACAAAGGAGCAACGCTTTGAAAGCTTGTACTTCCAAGTAAACCTGTTGAACTGTAACCTGATGTTGTGTGATTTTTAAAAAACTTTTTCCACCCCAATCCAACACCGGTACCTCCACATCATATACAGATCATTACTATCTTCCAGGGTGGACCACGGATGTCCAATGCATATCAGTCTTGCCCATAACTACAGCATCTCATGAATGCAGTTTTAAAAACCTGGAGTATATGGTGTACAGTTTTATCTAAACCAGACGTATATTGCTGGCAATATCTTTCAGTGCCTTTTGAAATGTGTACAATATAACCTTTACAAATACACAGCACCATGCTTCAGGCAACGACTATTTTGATGTTAGAAATCTGGGAAGAAAAGCAACACATAGAGTCATAGAGATCTACAGCACGGAAACAGACCCTTCTGTCCAACCCGTCCATGCTGACCAGATATCCCAACCCAATCTAGTCCCACCTGA
Organism: Chiloscyllium punctatum; assembly: GCF_047496795.1. Classification (NCBI taxonomy): domain Eukaryota; kingdom Metazoa; phylum Chordata; class Chondrichthyes; order Orectolobiformes; family Hemiscylliidae; genus Chiloscyllium; species Chiloscyllium punctatum. The sequence continues at coordinate 58,124,707 of NC_092747.1, read as the reverse complement.
CAGCGCCCGGCCCATATCCCTCCAAAACCTTCCTATTCATATACCCATCCAAATGCCTCTTAAACGCTGCAATTGTACCAGCCTCCACCAAATCCTCTAGCGGCTTATTCCATACATGTACCACCCTCTGCATGAAAAAGTTGCCCCATAGGTCTCTTTTATATCTTTCCCCTCTTACCCTAAACCCATGACCTCTAGTTCTGGACTCCCTGACCCCAGGGAAAAGACTTTGTCTATTTATCCTATCCATGCCCCTCATAATTTTGTAAACCTCTATAAGGTCACCCCTCAGCCTCCTGTGCTCCGGGGAAAACAGCCCCAGCCTGTTCAGCCTCTCCCTGTAGCTCAGATCCTCCAACCTTGGCAACATCCTTGTAAATCTTTTCTGAACCCTTTCAAGTTTCACGACATCTTTCCGATAGCAAGGAGACCAGAATTGCACACAATATTCCAACAGTGGCCTAACCAATGTCCTATACAGCCGCAACATGACCTCCCAACTCCTATACTCAATACTCTGACCAATAAAGGAAAGTATACCAAATACTGCCTTCGCTATCCTATCTACCTGCGACTCCACTTTCAAGGAGCTACGAACCTGCACTCCAAGGTCTCTTTGTTCAAAAGCACTCCCCAGGACCTTACCATTAAGTGTATAAGGCCTGCTAAGATTTGCTTTCCCAAAATGCAGCACCTCGCGTTTTTCTGAATTAAACTCCATCTGCCACTTCTCAGCCCATTGGCCCATCTGGTCCAGATCCTGTTGTAATTTGAGGTAACCCTCTTCGCTGTCCACTCCGCCTCCAATTTTGGTGTCATCTGCAAACTTACTAACTGTACCTCTTATGCTCGCATCCAAATCATTTATGTAAATGACAGAAAGTGGAGGACCCAGCACCGATCCTTGTGGCACTCCACTAGTCACAGGCCTCCAGTCTGAAAAACAACCCTCCACCACCACCCTCTGTCTTCTACCTTTGAGCCAGTTCTGTATCCAAATGGCTAGTTCTCCCTGTATTCCATGTGATCTAACCTTGCTAATCAGTCTCCCATGGGGAACCTTGTCGAACGCCTAACTGAAGTCCATATAGATCACATCTACTACTCTGCCCTCCTCAATCTTCTTTGTTACTTCTTCAAAAAACTCACTCAAGTTTATGAGACATGATTTTCCATGCACAAAGCCATGTTGACTATCCTGAATCAGTCCTTGCCTTTCCAAATACATGTACATCCTGCCCCTCAGGATTCCCTCCAACAACTTGCCTACCACCGAGGTCAGGCACTTGTTGTAATGTGTTTGACAAATTGGGGACACTGTTTGTTTTTAAAGTGCAAACTTTTAAAATATGTGTTGGCTGTAACGTGATTACTCACAAATACTGTATCTAAAGAAACAGAATACTACAAAATTAATCATATAATTTTTGTTTATTGAAGAAGATATACGATTTTCTATGAAACATCCTACAGTAGATAGAATAAAACAAGAACTGTCAGCAACATATAGAGTACATTGTTTCAGGGGAGAGCACTGTTTCTAAATCTCGATTTTTCTATAATGCGGTGTTGCACAAGAATTGCATTATTGAAGAACTGACTTTGTATTTGCCAATCAGAGTAGAAATCTCATTCAATAAAATGCGAGCAATTAGATTTAAAAGCCTTTGGCGGGGCAAGGTTAGGGGGAAATTCAGCACAAATCCAGAGTTAATGGCAAAAAGTAGGGAAAGCTCAAAGAATCAGGCAAATTGCGAAGAAGAAAGAGATGGAACATGAGAAATAATAAATATTTCTTGTAAACATAGGGCTAGACAGAAATAAGACAGGAGTATCTAGAGGTTGAATAAACTGATTGCCCTACCTCCATCCTCTCAAATGATTGTGGTAAAAAGAATGTTGTATGTGCTAGTTTTAATGACAGTACATTACAAAATATTTACGTACTTGGTAAATATTACACTGTTTGCTGATAGTATTTTTGGGATTCAATTTAAAAGCTGCTTACATCTAAAGATGATCAGATAACAATAATAAAACTGATTTTCAGAACTGCCGCCTTTGTATAAATAATACTCTCGTATAATGTTCTCATGAGGCTTTATTTCATCACTGGTTTCGGTTGGCCTCAGTCCATTTGCAAAACTGGGAAATCATTCTCTAGTTCTCAAGAAACTAGAAATGACTTCTGGAAATGTTGCAAAACTACATCAAAGAGTTTATTCTTGGGGTGGGTGGCAAGTTTGTGATGGTTTTTATAGGATACCTAAGGGTAGACGAGAAACCTGATCCTCCATAAGACAGCTTTTACTGCCTCTGTGTGGTTTGCAATAGTGGCCTTGCAAAGATTATAGGTTTTGTTTTATCCATCCCCCATCCTCCAAATTCCTAGCCCCTCTTAGTGCCTGCAGAACTGAGATTGAGTTTCGAAATGATACTAGGTGGAGTTGTGGACAGTGAGGAGGGCTGTTGTCGGCTGCAGAGGGACTTAGATATGATGCAGAGCTGGGCTGAGGAGTGGCAGATGGAGTTCAACCCTGCCAAGTGTGAGGTTGTCCATTTTGGAAGAACAAATAAGAATGCGGAATACAGGGTTAATGGTAGGGTTCTTAGTCAGGTGGAGGAACAGAGGGTTCTTGGGGTCTATGTACATAGATCTTTGAAGGTTGCCACTCAGGTGGATAGAGTTTGTAAGAAGGCCTATGGAGTATTATCGTTCATTAGCAGAGGGATTGAATTCAAGAGTCGTGAAGTGATGTTGCAGCTGTACAGGACTTTGTTTAGGCCACAGTTGGAGTACTGTGTGCAGTTCTGGTCGCCTCACTTTAGGAAAGATGTGGAAGCTTTGGAGAGGGTGCAGAGAAGATTTACCAGGATGTTGCCTAGAATGGAGAGTAGGTCGTACGAGGATAGGTTGAGAGTTCTCGGCCTTTTCTCGTTGGAATGGCGAAGGATGAGGGGTGACTTGATAGAGGTTTATAAGATGATCAGAGGAATAGATAGAGTAGACAGTCAGAAACTTTTTCCCTGGGTACAACAGAGTGTTACAAGGGGACATAAATTTAAGGTGAAGGGTGGAAGGTATAGGGGAGATGTCAGGGGTGGGTTCTTTACCCAGAGAGTGGTGGGGGCATGGAATGCGCTGCCCGTGGGAATGGTAGAGTCAGAATCATTGGCGACCTTTAAGCGGCATTTGGATAGGTACATGGATGGGTGCTTAATCTAGGTTAGAAGTTCGGCACAACATCGTGGGCCGAAGGGCCTGTTCTGTGCTGTATTGTTCTATGTTCTATGTTCTATGTTCTATGTTCTATTCTACAAAATTCGCCTATCTCACCCGAAACAATGTGTTCCATATGTTGCTGACAGTTTTTGTTTTATTCTATCTACTGTAGAATGTTTCATAGTAAATTATATATCTACTTCAATAAACAAAAATTATATATAATTTTGTAAAGTATTCTGTTTCTTCAAGTACATTATTTGTGAGTGTACCAAAACTAAGGCCTAAGCAAAAAAAGACTCTGCTCTTTGAATATTCAAAGGGACCTTGTTACATCTACTTGTGAAAACAACCATGATACAAGTAGGTTTTGAGATTTTTAAAGACACTATCCTTTGTTTTCCATTAGTAGTTGGCTGGGCCCAAGCTTTGGAATAAATGTAATTTATTCCTGATGAAGGGCTTTTGCCCGAAACGTCGATTTCGAAGCTCCTTGGATGCTGCCTGAACTGCTGTGCTCTTCCAGCACCACTAATCCAGATAAATGTAATTTAAGCTGAATCAGGAATTAGGAGCATATAAAGTGTCACTTGACATTATTACCGTTGCTGTACTGTAAGATTTTAATGCTCATAAACATTGAATCCATAAGATTTATTATATTTTACGAGACTTCCACAGCAATACTGAATCATCTGTATTTATTCTCATAGATAATTTCTGGTTTGCTGTGGACCACATTTACTACTAGAGCTACGCAAATCTATCTTTTAAGTAGTGGAATAATGATTTGGGCTAAAGATCAACCAGGACAAATCATCCCACTTGATTTCCACTCCACTCTATCCACCAACTTAAGCATTCATGTCTTCACCAAAGTACACAGTTGTAACTCTGTGCATCTTGTAGATGGTACACAACAGTAATTCACCAAGGCTCCTCATTCGGCACCTTCCAAAACGGCATGGTGGTACAGTGGTTAGCACTGCTGCCTCACAGTGCCAGAGACCTGGGTTCAATTCCTGCCTCGGGCAACTGTCTGTGTGGAGTTTGCACATTCTCCCTGTGTCTGCGTGGGTTTCCTTCAGGTGCTCCGGTTTCCTCCCACAGTCCAAAGATGTGCAGGTTAGGTGAATTGGCCATGGTAATTGCCTGTTGTGTTAGGTGAAGGGGTAAATGTAGGGGAAAGGGTCTGGGTGGGTTGGTGTAGACTTATTGGGCTAAAGGGCGTGTTTCCACACTGTGTAAGTAATCTAATCTAAAATAAACTGGAAACTCTACCATCTATTTGGACAAGCGCAGCAGATGTAAGTGAACACCACCACCTTCAAGTTCCCTTCCAAACTTCTCACCATCCTGACTTGGAACCATATTACTGATTCTTCATGGTTGTTGGAATATAATCCTGGAGCTGCCTTCCTAACAGCATTGTTGGTGTCCTAACATCCCGAGGATTGCAGTGGTTTCAGAAGGCAGCTCACCACCACCTTCTCCAGAACAATAACGGCTGGGCAGTAAATACTGCCTAACCTACAATGTCTACATCACATTAAGAAATTTAAAAATGAATTTATGTATTTATTTGCAAAATTTTGATGTCAATTGCAAAGGTTGTTGCATTTAAATGTAAATGTTGTTGTGTATCACTTTTTTGGTAATGACTCTTAGGAAATTAATGAGATTAGATTAGATTCCCTACAGTGTGGAAACAGGCCCTTCAGCCCAACAAGTCCACACTGACCCTCCAAAGAATAACTCCCCCACCCCCCCCCCCCCACCCGCCCCACCCCGACTAATGCACCCAACAACTATGGACAATTTAGCATGGCGAATTCACCCGATCTGTACATTTAGATTAGATTTAGATTTAGATTACTTACAGTGTGGAAACAGGCCCTTCGGCCCAACAAGTCCACACCACCCCGCCGAAGCGCAACCCACCCATACCCCTACCTTTACCCCTTACCTAACACTACGGGCAATTTAGCATGGCCAATTCACCTGACCTGCACATCTTTGGATTATGGGAGGAAACCGGAGTACCTGGAGGAAACCCACGCAGACACTGGGGGAATGTGCAAATTCCACACAGACAGTTACCCACGGCTGGAATCGACCCTGAGACCCTGGCACTGTGAGCCACCGTGCATTAAAAATTACTCCATACTGTATCAGTTCCTGAGATGGTCTATTTTTGTTTCTTTTGAAGCTGTGAATTAAGAACAAACATTTGATCGAGTGAACCTTACAATAGTGGAGAACATTGAACATGACTTGTTTTGCATGTACAGACAAAATGCTTGAACTGTTTTGTTTTAGGTTTAACTATCAATAAGGCCAAACCTTGAGGTGCAACTTCAGGCTGTATTTATTAGCATTATATGTATGATTTGTAGAAGACATTTCTGTTCTTTTTGTAGTGATTTGAGGTCTTGTCACTGCCTTTTAGTGTTGTGCCAGATCCCTACATATTTGAAATAAGTGCTGATGATAAGTTATCACTCTGAAATGCTAACGTTTTGTTTCTCTGTTCACAATTGCGGTCCAAACTGCCTCAGTATTTTTGGCATTTACTGTTTACATTTCAGATTTCAAGAATTATATTTTGCCTATGGCTAAAATATTGTTGGCCAGACTGTTAATTATCATGTATAACATGTGTATTCATCGTTTGCTTTATTTTTTCATAGCTAATATTTATATTCTGCCTTCTTCCAGGGTTCCATCTGTATCACAAACTCGCTACAATTGTGCCAGAGAGCTGCCTGCTGATTATCATTGGGTTGTTACTTGGAGGAATCATCTTTGGAGCTAAAGAGAGATCTCCTCCTGTTATGAGCACAGATGTATTTTTTTTGTACTTACTGCCACCCATAGTGCTTGATGCTGGTTACTTTATGCCCAGCAGGCCTTTCTTCGATAATATCGGAACTATCTTATGGTATGCAGTGGTTGGAACCCTCTGGAATATAATTGGTATTGCTGTGTCGCTATATGGAATTTGCCAGGTGCAGGCTTTTAATTTGAGTGACATCACCCTGTTCCAGACCCTGTTGTTTGGAAGCCTGATCTCTGCTGTGGACCCTGTTGCAGTTCTAGCCGTCTTTGAAGAAATCCACGTAAATGAACAACTCCATATATTGGTGTTCGGAGAGTCGTTGCTGAATGATGCTGTCACTGTGGTAAGTAGTGTACCTTTTGTGTGTATACTTTTGAAATAAAATGAATGTGCATTTGTTTGCACCTTTCATGGTGTTAGGAAATCACAAAGTGCTTGCTATCAGTGTAATACTTCTGAAGTCTGGTCCCTGTTAGAATGTAGAATTGTGGCAACCAATTTAGACACAGCAAGCTCCCAGTACCTCCATGCCTCCCTCCCCACAAAAGCAGTGTGATAATGACCAGATGATCTGTTTTATTTTGTTAATAAGGTTAATATTACTCTAGATGTCAGGGATAACTCCACTGTTCTACTTCACAGATCTCATGGCAAGTGTTTTGACACTGACCTAAGGGAGGCTTAGGCCTCACATGAGCTTAATATTTGCCCAGGAAATGTAATAGGATTACAACTTACTGTAACTCGTAGATCATTTATTTAACTGAACACTGATTCACTAGTGGGGCCCCTCTTGACACCTTTATGGAGTTGCTCCGCCACCACAACCCTCCTCCCCCAACCCAAGCACTCATCACTTCACTGCCCCCAACCATACTTTTCTCTAACACTCTTACACTACATTTCCTCATTCACTACAAACAGTGATTCCCTTTAATACAGTAGCAATTGCTATAACAATAGACTGTGAATTGACTTGCAATGCTACTTCCGCATTGAGTGGACTTCCCACTGGTTTCCTCAGATGGACCCATTCAGGATAAACCAGGCTTGGCTACATTTATTGCCAAAATTCCAACATATAGGTAAGTTGGTCTTTTTTTAAAAAAAAAGACCATTTGGTTGAATCTGTTGCAATGGTAATTGAAATTTCTACACTTACATTCTTTGTTACTGTGACTTGACTCCTGTCATTTATTTTGACATGACGCACCACTATATCCTCCTCTAAGAAAATATTGAAATACACAAAGTTGGATATGGCAAGGTATCCTTGCTATCGGAAAGATATTGTTAAAACCTGAGAGGGCACAGAAAATATTTACAAAGATGTTGCTGGGATTGGAGGATTTGAGCTACAGGGAGAGCCTGAATAGGCTGGAGCTATTTTCCTGGAGCATCTGACGTTGAGGGGTGATCTTTATAGAGGTGGCATTTATAGCGTGAATAGTCAAGGTCTTTTATCCCAGGGTAGGAGAGCCCAAAGTTAGTGGGCATAGGTTTCAGGTGAGTGGGGAAAGATATGAAAGGGACCTAAGGTGTAACTTTTTCAGAGAGTGGTGTGTGTATGGAATGAGCTGCCAGAGGAAGTGGTGGAGGCTGGTACAATTGCAATATTTAAAAGGCATCTGGACGGGTATAAGAATAGGAAGTGTTTGGAGGGATATGGGCCAAGTGCTGGCAAATGGAACTCGATTAATTTAGGATATCTGACTTGACATGGACGAATTGGAGTGAAGGGTCTGTTTCATGCTGTAGGTAAGAAATTATGTTGAACATGGAGATTAAGGAAGAGGACAAAATTGTGGCAAGTGGAATTCATTGTGGAGAAATATGAATACACACATTTGGATACAATGTTTTCTTCATGATAAGTAACTAGTAAATTCTGAGGAGCAATTACTAATACAGTAATCACAAAAAGAAGATAGAAAGTTGATATTTTTCTCTCCAAAACTAGAATAGAGCTTGCAAATTAGCTTTAGCATTCAAAACATTGGTCATATGTAATCTGTCCATTTTAGGTATCCTATCATGTAGTGGAGATTAATCAGAATCACACTGGGGATTCAAAGGTTAAATTGTGAGGAGAGGTTGTCCACACTTAGTTTGTGTTCTTTGAGTTTAGACGTTTTGAGTGTAATTCTGATTGTTTGAAACAGTGAAGGAATTCTTTGACTAAGAGATAACAGAAACAACTTATGAATTCAAATTTCTAGGCATCCTGTTTGGCAACATCCATGCCAACTGAACTGAGATTAAATATCAGACCTTTTCTCTTTAACCTTTTGAAACTGCTGGCTGTTTCAGTCTTGAGGAAACTTTATTTTTCAGTTTGAGCTAGCCAGACAATGTGAGCTTTGGAAGCAGCATGTGAAGAAAGCTGCTGTTGCTAGGTGACAGTACACAATGAGCCAAGTCCTCAGTGTTACTCAAAGTAATATGTTTTATATGTGCCAGCTTCTCAGTATCACTATTAATTTCATATTTTCACACAAAATTCCCTCTGCCTTACATTTTGTTAATTCAAAAATCATTTTTCTTTTAAAGCAAAGTTTGAGTAAATGTGTGTAGTCTAATTGTGACTTTAATTTACTTTTCAGTATTTTAAATTCTTGGCAAGGGGAGATGACTCAGCATTTTGTGAAGCCTTTTTAGTTAACAGACCAGTGTAAATGAGGTATAAAATAACTTTGTTTGTCCACATGTAGTTTGGTCACTTTTTCTGAAGCTCATAGTGCAGTTGCATGGAAACATACTTCTCTGTTGTGCCTTTTATCTGTTACATGAGAATCAATAATGAATTTTTTTGACAATGAAATCTAGCCATGTAGCCTATCCTGCATACTAAACTGAGGCAAAGATATTATCTGCTGATCTTGAGGTTACTTGAGCAGATCTGAAACTGCCAGCAGCATTGTTTGTGCTACATTGGATTATGAGGTGATCATTTCTGGTGCTGGATTGAAGTTGATACACTCAATCCAGTGCTAGACTGTCAATTAGTAAAAGTCGCCATGAAGTAGTAGAGGTGAAAGTTAATTGTTACATATTTGCATTCCAATAAGCAAAGTTCAAAATTACTAGAATATCAATGCTACTAAATTCCATTTGGCTTGATGTTTATGCACATTCCTTGCATTCTTAACATTTCTCTGTGCTCCCTTTTGCATGTTATACAAAATCTTTATTTAATCACAGGACAAGAATTGTCTGTTGCCCTCAGGCAAGATCAAAAATGACAGTGTACCCTACCGTGTAAACAGTACAGAATCATTAAAACCACATAACCAAATTTGTGATCTAACACAGAATAAAGTTCTTCAATCACCATCTTCCTCTTCATCCTCTTTGACTTGTTCTCTTGATTTTTATTAACATACTGGACTTCCTTTCTGAATCTTGAGGATGGGATAAACTGACATAATTCAATATTTCATTTGCTATGAATTTCCACTGTTGTGTTCTTTTGTCCGCCATTTTCTTTCGCTTACTTAATTCATTAGAAGTGTTATTTTGGCTAATTCTCTTGCCACTTTGTGCTGATCACTTTCAAGCCCCACACAATCTCAATTTTTAACTTTCAAACAAATCTCCTCAGTAGCCCCAGACCACTGACTTCAGGCTGAAGACATTTTTTTTTTGCCATAGTTTATAAGCATATAGACACCAAATTGATAAGCAAAATCTCGACTGCATTGGGTGGCTCAGTGGTTAAGACTGCTACCTTACAGTGACAGGAACCTGGATTCGATACTAGCATCCACACTGTCTGTGTGGACTTTGCACAGTCTCCCCTGTCTGTGCAGGTTTCCTCTAGGTGCCCTGGTTTCTTCCCACAGTTCAAAGATGTGCAGGTTAGATGGATTGGCCATGCTAAATTGCCCATAGTGTCCTGGTTAAGTGGATTAATCATGAGAAATGTAGGGTCCCAGGGATGGGGTGGGTCTGGGTGGGATATGCTTTGGAGGTTCAGTGTGGACATGATGAACAAACTATAGGATTTCTGTAGCAATTATCATGGGACTATTCCCTGATCCAGTGCAAATTGGTAGAAGATAAATAAGATTGGAAATTAATATGTGACTGAAAGACTGGTGCGGGAGAGGTAGTGTCAAGTTTGTGGGGCATGAATAACCAGTCCTACAGAAGATCTTGAACTGCTGCTCGAACAAGCTGCAGAACTAGGGACGAAAAGGAGTTTAAAAACAGTAGGTAAAGATATCAAATTTGGGTAGATGTGGTAAATTAAAGCGTAGAGGCAAGGCAAGAGAAAGCTATCAAAATGGAAAAAGATAAGCCGTGCCAGGAAGGGATGGTGAGTACAAATCTACAAGTAAATCAACAGATACATTTTAGATGTTATAAAATTAATAAAAGGGGAAAAAAAAAACTATCTGACTGCAAATAGCACTCCAAACAAAACAGACAAACTCGTGGTACAAATGGAAATGTGTGATCTGATAGCCATTACGTCAGTTTGGCTGTATAATGACGTAGATTAGCACTTGAATATTCATAGTCATACAACATGAAAACGGACCGCTCGGTCCAACTTGTGCAAACCAGATATCCCAAATTAGTCCCGTTTGCTAGCATCTGGCTGATATCCCTTTATCCCTTCCTATTCATATACCCATCCAGATGCCTGTTAAATGTTGTAGTTGTACCAGCCTCCATCACTTCCTCTAGCAGCTCGTTCCATACATGCTGCACCCTCTAATTGAACATGTTGGCCCTTTGGTGTCTTCTAACTTTCCCATCTCCCTTCAAACCTACGCCTTCTAGCTTTGGACTCCTGCACCTTGGGGAAAAAGATCTTGATTATTCACCCTATCCATGTCCCTTATAATTTTATAAAGCTCTGCAAGGTCATCCTTTAGCCTCCAATGCTCCAAGGAAATAATCCCAGCCTATTCAGTGTCTCCCTATGTATGGTTCTTTTCCCGAAGTTTCACACACTAGATGTAATTCGCACACGCCAACTTCAACAAACAGTTAAAGTTTATTAAAGCTTGTACAAGCTAGGTGACCCCCTTTGACCTTCTTTGCAGGCGTGTAAAGTTGAGTCAAAGAGGCAGCGAACAAAGAAAATACATTCCCTTTATGCAGGTCAGTTGGCCATGCTTACAAGCACTCTGGCCACTCCCCCCATAGTCACATGCCACTCAAGACAACTCCCAGCCTTCATTACCTGTTACCCCAGGTACAGTGGTATGATGCAATCATCCTCTGAGATAATGGAAATACTAATGCTCTAATCCTGGGGAATCATTATGCAAATGATTTCCTGACTCAGTGATTTCCCCAAGACAGTGCAGGTGCGACATATCTAGTTTCAGGGGATGGCTAGAAAGCATTTCTGAATGGAAGAGTTTGAATGAAAGCTTAATTTGTTAAAAGGAGGAGTATTAGCAAATGATTGTCTGATTGGAGTGGGGGTCATTCACATTCCTGAATGAATGTCGTCCCGCCTGCTTCCAGAATGTTCACTCAGTGCAGTTTAACTATTTAATATTACATTAATATCCAGAGAGAGATTCCCATTTAATCTTTTAACATTACACCTATAGCTTAAACCGTCCAATCCCAGTAATATCCTTGTAGATCTTTTCTGTGCCCTTTCAAGTTTAACACCATCTTTCCTATAGCAGGGAGACCAGAAATGAATGTGGTCTTGCAAAAGTGGCCTGACCCATGTCCTGTACAGCTGCAGCATGACATCCCAACTCTTATTCTCAATGCACTAACCAATAAAGGCAAGCGCACCAAACGCCACCATCACTATCCTGTCAACCTGTGACTCCATGTTCAAAGAACTGTAAAACTGCACCCCAAGGTCTCTTTGTTCAGCAACACTACTCAGGACCATATCATTATATGCATAAGTCTTGCCTTGATTTGCCTTTCCAAAATGCTGGGCCTCACATTTATCTAAATTAAACTCCACTCCTTGGCACATTGGCCCATCTGATCCAGTTATACTTAGAGATAACTTTCCACACTGTCCACTGTACCGACAATTTTGGTGTTATCTGCAAATTTACTAACCATTCCTTATATTCATAAACAAATCATTTGTAAAAATGTGAAAAAGCAGTGGCCCCAACACTGATACTTGCAACACATTGGTCACAGGACTCCAGTCTGAAAAGTACTCCTCCACGACCACCCTCTATCTCCTACCTTCCAGCCAATTTTGTATCCAAATAGCTAGCTCTCCTTAGATTCCATGTAATGTAATCTTACTAACCAGTCTACCATGTGGAACCTTGTCGAATGCCTTGCTGAAGTCCTATAGAAAGCATCTACCATTCTGACTTCCTCAATCTTCCTTGTCACCTTTTCAAAAAACTCAATCAAGTTAGTGAGACATGATTTCTCATGCACAAAGCAATGTTGACTATCTTTAATCAATCTCTGCCTTTCCAAATGCATGTAAAATGACCCTCTGAATCCCCTCCAACAATTCACCCACCACTGATGTCAGGCTCACCGGCCTATAGTTTCCTGGCTTTTCCTTACCACCTTTCTTAAATAATGGCACCATATTAGCCAACCTCTAGTCCTCTGGCAGCTCACCTGTGGCTATCAATGATAAAAATCTTAGCAAGGGGCCCAGCAATCACTTCCCTAGCTTCCCACAGAGTTCTGGGATTAAGTTTCAAGGATTTATCCACCGTTATGCATTTTAAGACCTCTAGCACCACCAATTCTGTATTATGGACACTTTTTTTCTAGACATCACTGTTTATTTCTCTAGCTCCCATATTCTTATCCACAGTAAATGCTGATGGGAAGTATTCATTTAGTATCTCACCCCACCCCCTGTGATTCTGCAGCCTTGTTGATCTTTAAGGGGTACTGTTCTCTTCTCTAGTTACTCTTTTGCTCTTCATGCATAAGATCATAAGACATAGGAGTGGAAGTAAGGCCATTCGGCCCACCAAGCCCACTCTGCCTTTGATGGGCGTTTCAACTCCACTCACCCGCACTCTCCCCATATCCCTTAATTCCTTGTGAGATCAAGAATTTATCAATCTCTACCTTTTGAAGACATTTAACGTCCTGGCCTCCATTGTACTCCGTGGCAATGAATTCCACAGGCCCACCATCCTCTGGTTGAAGAAATGTCTTCTCATTTCTGTTCTAAATTGGCCCCTCTAATTCTAAGGCTGTTCCATCTCTGCCTGAAGGAACAACTTCCCAGAGTTCACCCTTTCTAAGCCATGCATTATCTTGTACGTTTCTATTAGATCTCCCCTCAACCTTCTAAACTCTAATGAATACAATCCCAGGATCCTCAGCCATTCATCATATGTTAGGCCTACTATTCCAGTGATCACCCATGTGAATCTCGGCTGGACACGCTCCAGTGCCAGTATATCCTTCCTGAGGTGTGGGCCCAAAATGGGACACAGGATTCTAAATGGGCCTAACTAGAGCTTTATAAAGTCTCCAAAGCACATCCCTGTTTTTATATTCCAACCATCTTGAGATAAATGACAACATTACATTCACTTTCTTAATCACAGACTCAACCTGCAAGTCAACCTTTTAGAGAATCCTGAACTAGCACTCCCAGATCCCTTTGTACTTTGGCTTGATGAATTTTCTCACCGTTTAGAAAATAGTCCATTTCTTTTTTCCAAAGTACAAGACCTCGCACTTGCTCACGTTAAATTTCATCATCCATATCCTGGACCACTCTCCTAAACTGTCGAAATCTTTCTGCAGCCATCCCACCACCTCAGTACTACTTGCTTGTCCACCAAACTTCACTAGAATGCCCCCAGTCCCTTCATCCAGATCAATAATATATAAAGTGAACAGCTGCGGCCCCAACACTAAACTCTGTAAGACACCACTTGTCACCAGCTGCCATTCTGAAAAAGAACCTTTTATCCCAACTCTGCCTTCTGCCAGACAGCCAATACGCAATCCATGACAGTAGCTCACCTTGAACACCATGGGCCCTCACCTTACTCAGCAGCCTCCCATGAGGCACCTTATCAAAGGCCTTTTGGAAGAATTTGTAGAATCTCTTTGAATTCTCCTTAACTTTTTTGCCGAAGTGATCTCATGTCCCCTTTTTTGCCCTCTTGATCTCCCTCTTGAGTATACGCCTACTGCCCTTATACTTCTTGAGGGATTCACTCGATTCCTGCTGTAGATACCTGACCTATGCTCCCTTAATCTTCTTGGCCAGAGCATCAATTTCACTTGTCATCCAGCATTCCCTACACTTCTCAGCCGTGTACATCACAATAACAGGAAAATACTGCCTCTGGAGTTTTCATTATCTCATTCTTGAAGGCCTCACACTTTTCAGCTATCTCCTTATCTGCAACATTCCACCCCCAATCAACATTTGAAAGTTCTTGCCCAGTACTGTCAAAATTAGTCTTACTCCAATTTAGGACTTCAACTTTTAGATCAGATCTATCTTTCTTTATAACTATTTAAAACTAATAGTATTAGGATCATTGACTCCAAAGTGCTGCTCCACTGACACCTCAGTCACTTGCTGTGTCCTATTTCCTTTTGCCCCTTCTACATTAGGTACATCCACACATGAATAAGAAAATTTTGTTGCATACTTTTTTTTTTAAAAAGAAAACCTGTCCCTCCAAGCCCTTAATGGCAGCGCCAATCTATACTTGGAAAGTTAAAATCCCCTACCATTATAACCCTATCATTCTTACAGATATTTGAGACCTCATTATAAATTTGCTTCTCAATTTCCTGTTGACTAGAGGAGTGTAATCCACCCCCCCACAAAAAAAAACTAGGGACAAAGACTCAGGTGAGTGGCAGATTATTATTCAATTAACAACTGATTAATGCAGGGAGAGGGCCAAAGATCTTCCCCGAATCTAGCCTCGACATGAGAACCCAGTAATTCCCTTAATCTACAGCTCAGATCGGAAGAGAGATCAATGTCGCACTCTGATTTTTTACAGTGGAATACAACATTTTTATACACATTCTGTAAAATCACACACAGCTTGGTTACTGTGTCCTTCTCCCTTATGCAAGACACCTAATCCTGTGAAGCACCTAATCAATAATGGGCATTCCTAGGGACAGCCCCAGGTTCCTGTGATCTTATGGTGTTTTATCAGACATTGTAATCGACAAGGCTTGGGATCTTTCTATGCATCCTAATAGTTCACATTCCAAGGTTACTGGTTATACTCCTTCAGGTCCATTCCAGACTTGCCTATTTCTAAAGACTGCTTGAATCTGTTAGTCATTGTATTCCTTGTGCTATGTTTACCAAATTCTGTTATTCCTCTCATATATTTTCCACTGTCCCAATTATATATGTAACAAAATACAAAAGACAGATGGTATTAGGTAACTGCTATAAGATTTATGATATTAATTTGTTATGTTAGTTATAAGGTTTTAAGTTATACATCTACTTCTACTGTTAGCACTTGCTACTAATAAGTTTACAAGCAATCTATTTCGTTTAGGACGTGCCAGGTGTATTTTTAGAGATAGTGAATGGTTCCCTAGACTGAATAACTTTCATATCTAGGTTTAAATGTTTTTCCCTCATGCTTCTATTATACTTTGGTTATACGTGTATCTATATAATTATGTTGAAATCTATCTCTGATTATCTGAAGAACCTTTAGAACCTATTTCTTAGTATTCTGAATAACTTCAAAGAAACAACTGATTACTATAAAATAACTTTTGCTGTTTTCATAAGGAGTTAAGCTGACTGGTTCACGGACTGAGACTTACACTCGTTATTCTAATGGGCACTGTCCACCTAATGGGATAGTATCCCTTTTATTAATGAGGCTGGAATCAATCACATGTCGTATTTTCACGAGCTTGTGTCTGTCCTTAGATATCCTCTTATCGAACTATCTCGGATGATTGCTTGTAGGGCATCCCATTCACCTTGGCGTAATCCTGTCCAAAGGTACCATTATGTTTCATCCTGCTGGAGCAGATATCTAATCCTGTCTATCTCTTGTCAGTCATTTTTTGTCTTTCAAACATGGACTGCACTTATTGATATTTTGCAGGTCTATAGTATAATCCCAATAAGGTGATTATCCCTTTCTTATTTCTCAGTTCCAAATAACTTCACTAGAAGTACTCCCAGGAATATCCTCCTGAAGTACAGCCATAATGTTATTTCAAACCAAACATGCTACATCCACCTCCCCTCTTGACCCCCATTTCTGTCAATCCTTTAGTTTCTGTACACTGGAACATTGAACTGCCAGTTCTGCCCTTCCCTTAGCTACGTTTCTGTACTCGCTCTGGTATCCTAGTCCCATGTTCACAACCATGCCCTGAGTTCTTCTGCCTTAGCTGTCAGGCCTCTTGCTTTGAAATAAATGCAGTTTAATTAATCAGTCTTATCTCATTCTCTGCTTGCCTTGACTATTTGACTTGCTCCTCTTCTGAACTGTACCAGCCACAGACTTATCTCTTTTCTCATTATCTCCCTTTGGGTCCCACTCAAACAATCACCACTCTCCTCCTGTTTAAAGTAACGTTGTTTTTGATTTTTTTTTAAGTTCCAAAAACTTTGTTGGCCTTGGAGCAGAGAGAAGGTGATTTGGTGAATGAACCAGAGGGGACGTAACTCTAATGGCTAGTTAACTTGGATATAGATTTTGGATATAGATTCAATAGTAATCTTAGGATAAAGTTGGATAAATATTTGAATTTCTTCAGGGCTGCATGGTGGCTCAGTGGTTAGCACTGCTGCCTCACAGGGACCCGGTTCGATTCCGGACTCTAGTGACTGTGTGGAGTTTGCACATTCTCCCCATGTCTGCATGGGTTTTATGGGTTTCCTCTGGGTGTTCCGGTTTCTTTCCACAGTCCAAAGGTGTGCAGGTTAGGTGACTTGGTCATGCTAAATCGCCCATAGTGTTCAGAGATATGTAGGTTAGGTATGTTAGTCAGGGGTAATGTAAAGTAATAGGGTAGGGGAATGGATCTGGGTGGGATATCCTTCAGAGGGTTGGTGTGGACCTATTGGGCATAATGGCCTGTTTTCGCACTGTAGGGATTCAATGAAAATGTTGAAATGGTAAATGGAACAAATAGGGGAGTAGGAATAACTATGTTGCAGTTGAAAGAGCTAGCTCTGACCCAGTGGACTGAATTGCCTCCTGAGTAGCATTGTTCTGTGATTTGAAGAAACATAATTGTGGAGGATGGGGTGTAAAAGATTGAAGTGATGTTGAATAGTTCAATTTAATGTACTTTGGAATGGATCATATCAGAAATCAAATCAAATTTATTTTTCTAGAAAAGACTGATTATATGGGCATGAGACAGTATTTCAGTATCTCTAGGAATTCACCATAATTTGAGTTTGTGAATGTGGAAGGTAATTTCCTGTCCTTGAAACAATCCAGCTATTCCATTTAGCTGTTTGATTTAATAATCCTTTTTCTTTTGCTCCCTTTAGGCCCTGTACCACATATTCAAGTCTTTCTGCCAGATGCGTGATATTCTAACAGTTGATATCTTTGCTGGAATTGCCCAGTTTTTCGTGGTGGGCATTGGTGGCATAATAGTTGGGATTATTTATGGATTTGTTGCAGCTTTCACCACCCGCTTTACTCAGAATGTTCGTATAATCGAGCCATTGTTTGTCTTCCTGTACAGCTACCTCTGCTACCTGACAGCAGAAATGTTCCGATTGTCTGGAATCATGGCGTGAGTATGCAGTTTCTCTACTGAATGAAGGATCAGTTTGTTTTCAAATAATGTCCTCTTGATGAACTTTGGCCAGCAGATCAATGAATCAATGTTATTTTGGTAGCAAGGAAGTACTAGTTTCAAAGTTTTTGCTTTGTTTAAAAAAACTGTACACTCATTCAATTGATAAAATAATGAAAATGTTGTTCTGAATCATTTTCTTTCTGTTTTATTTCCTCCTGGTTTCTTGCAGCAAGATTACTATATTATACATGTTGGTCACTTTTGCAATCCAGATATGAAGGGAATTTTTTCCTTTTGACTTGAGGGATTGTTTACTTCCTGGAAATGACTAAAGGGATCTTTTGTCCACTCAACAGAGAGGCTTCTGTTGGAGCCAGGCCTGCATCACAAGGACACGACTGGTGTTGGGTAGCAATATGTCCTTTGGTTCCGTTGAACTGACCTATTCATTGACAACTGGCACCATTAACGTAATAAAATGTCTAAAAGAGTGTCATTGGAACAATATCAAACAAAAAAAGACAGTGAACCACATATTAAGTCAGACAACCAAATGCTTTGTAAATCATAAATGGGGAAGGTGAGATGATGAAGCATATGGAGAAAATTCCCAACTTTGACACCAGTGCAACTGAAGGCATGGTCACCAGTAGTCGAACTATTAATATTTGAGGCGCTCAGGAGGCCAGACTAACATGAATGCTTGTACCTCTGAAGGTTGTAGGGTCGGAACATTGGGGTAAGCTATTTGAGGGTTTTGAAAACAAAGGTAGGAATTTTAAAATCTGTTAGTTACTGGAAAGGGATTTGATACAAAGTCGATGTATGAATAGGACTTTCAACAGTAATTGAAGCCACCAGCAGAGTTTTGGACAACCACCAGTTGGGAGAACATAACTGACCAAATGCATCCTAACTCCCCATCTGTCACATTTTTACAGGTGTCTGTGTAATTGTCAGTGGAACTGAGTAACTCTGCTGCAGTACTGTAAAGAGTTTTGCTCTCCAGGTTATTTGACTTGAATTTCACACTGCTCACCTTTTGAAGAGAATGACCTGTTGGATAGCAGCTTTATAATTCCTGATGCTGTGTGTACCTTGAAGCTTTAAAGTTAAAATTAAATAATTTCAAACAGTTTTAATGTACCTGTACTGGCATTAACAGGTTGAATACTGTTATGAAACAATATGATTCCTTAGAAAATCTGCCCAGAAACCACTTAGATTTTCTTTAATGTTGGAAGAAAAACTGGTTGGTACTGGATCCTGCTGTTCGCAGTAGCCAGGTGACAGTAGTATTGATTTCATGAAACCAATTTTGATGAAAGTAGTTTCAGTTGTTCACATATATATGATCATTAACTTACACAGCGGGAAGAGTCTTGATTTAATCCTGCCATGCAAACAATTCTTGAATACATTTTGTGAAGACAAAATGCGTCCTAATGGTAGATGTTTAAAAATTTAATTGAGCAGCATTTTGATTGTATGAATTGTGGTGTGGGGTGGGAACTTCAAGTTTCAAAATGGTAGGAAAGGAGAATGCATTTGGACTGTTAGGGAACACATTTGTCTGCTCACTCAGTTTGGTATTACAAGCTCTGTGTCTATCCTCAGGAGGATGCAAAACACTTGTTTCTCCCCCATCTCTTAAAAGTTTAGAGATATTACTGGAAAACACCTTGTGAACAACGCTGTCACAACTTTGGAATTGAAGTAGTCCGATCATGCTTTTTCATAGAAGCAGATTTCTGTGGAAAGAGCGTTTCTGTTGGGTGGGTGTAGAAACCAAAATGTAATTTAGGGGGGAAAATTTTATGAGGAGGAAGTGAGGACTGCAGATGCTCGAGATCAATGTCAAGAGTGGGGTGCTGGAAAAGCACAGCAGGTCAGGCAGCATCTGAGGAACAGGAGAATCGACATTTCGGACAAAGCCCTTCATCAGGAATGTTTATGTCTGGCTTTGCTACAAACAGAATTTTCAGTTAGGTTTTGGAATGTGAGTGTCAATGGTAGAGCTGACCTTGTATTACTATCACTGCCTAATGTTGAGGCTACCTACCTTTTTGTTCGATTTAAGTTATAGTTTTCATTGTCTTTGGAAGAAGTGCAAAAAATGTAATTATTAAATAGTACGGTTTAAAGGTGCAGTCTTAAATACAACTAGCGTGTTACACTATCTGTGCTTCTGAATTTACCCATACTTTTTTACATATTGTAATATGAATATACAGACTAGGAGCAGGAGTAGATTACCCGATCCCTTGAGTATACTCTGGTGTTCAATAAGATCACAGTTGATCTGATTTTATCCACATTCTCCTTCTGTAAAAGCATGAATTTAAACCTGAAAATATAGAAGAGAATACCATGCTCTTTGGGGATTTCTTCATGCACTCTGGCATAAAATTGCCTCTGGAAATTGAAGTAAAGTACATCCATTTATCCACAGCATATTACCATCTCAAAGAACTCCAATAAGTTGGGTGAACATGATTTCCCTCTTACAAAACTGTTGACTCTTTTGGATTTATCTCAAATGCCTTCTCTTAATGTTTGCTGTAATGTTTTGTATAGTAATTTCTAACATTTTTCCCTATGGCACTCATACTTACAGGACTGTAGTTTCCTGTTGTCTGTGTCCCTTGGGGATCAATTAGCTTAGTTGGCTGAATGGTTGTTTTGTGATGCAGAGTGATGCCAAAAGTGTGGGTTCAATTCCTGCAATGGCTAAGATTACCACAAAGAACTCTTCTCCTCAACCTCTCCCCTCATCTGAGGCGTGGTCACCCTCAGTTTAAAGCAGCACCAGTCAGGGCATAAGTTTAGTGTGAGAGGGGAAGCATTTTAAAAGGGACCTAAGGGGCAACATTTTCATACACAAGGTGGTGCGTGTATGGAATGAGCTGCCAGAGGAAGTGGTGGTGGCTGGTACAGTTGCAACATTTAAAAAGCATCTGGATAGGTATATGAATGGAAGGATTTAGAGGGATATGAGCCAAGTGCTGGCAAAGGGGACTAGATAAGGTTTCGGATATCTGGTCGACATGGACAAGTTGGATTGAAGGGTCTGTTTCCTTGCTGTACATCTCTATGACTGTATCTCATGACTCTCTCTCATGGGAGAGCAGCTCTATGGTTTGGTAAGACTGTGATGACTTTAGGTAAAGAAAATACACCTGTTATTTCTGTGCTAATGGAACCTTCCCTGAATCTAAGGAGTTTTGGAAAATTAAAACCAACATGTTATCTTACTTGCTATTTCTTTCTAGAGCTCAGGAGGATGTCCATCATGGCCTGGGGGACTTGTTAACATCCAGCACCAATAACTAGCTCAGTGCCATATCTCTGATTTTGTAGTGTTTTTAATGTTCCTTTTTTCCTTCAACTTCCGGACTTGTAGCTATTTCTGGGATGTTACTTGTGTCATCTATAGTTACAACTGATGCAAAATCCCTGTGTGATTCTCTTTTGTTCCCATTATTAACTCCCCACAAACTTTCTATGTGATCAATACTCATTTTGTTAGCTGTTTCTACAGGTGTTTTAAAAAGAAACCCTGCTTTCTGATTTTAGGTTTCTAATTGGTCAGTCTTTCTTTCAGTTAACCCATGCTTACTGTTAATGTCCTTGCTAAGCAGCAATCTGTAGCTATTCTAAATAGTGTCCAATCATGTCTATTGTCTGTTTTAAAGCAATACAATCAAATCATCAAAAATCAAAGAAACTGTCTGCATTACAACTGTCTCCTTTTTGCAGAAAGATATCTGGAAATAGTATTATATTATGAGTTAAACAGTGCAAAATATTTTTACATTTGTCTGCGTGTATTTTGCTGAAGCACTCTTCCTGGACTTTTGATATTTTACATTCTTGATCTTGTGCCTGAAATGGAACTGCACATTTCTTTTATTCCAAAACTGCTACAGTTAATTTTGAAAAAAGAGTTGGCTTAATTTTTCAGAGAAGGAGAACCCCTATAGTGTGGACACAGGCCATGTGACACAACAACTGACCCATACCACTAACCTATTGCGCTGCATTTACTCCGTCTAATACACCTCCCTAAACGCTCTGGACAATTTAGCATAGTCTATTCATCTATCCTGCACATCTTTGGAATGTGGGAAGAAACCGGAGCACCCGGAGGAAACCCACGCAGACACGGAGAATATGCAAACTCCACACGACAGTCACCGAGGCTGGAATTAAACCCGGGCCTTGCACATTTCATGGTACTTCTTTTCCTTTCAGCAATTGTTTAACTCTCTGTAAAGCTTAGTATTTACATTTTTTTTCTCTCCTTTGCCCCTTTCTTTGATTTTTCCTCTCTTCTTCCAGTATCTGTACTGTCTTTTGGAATTCAGGCAGGGCTGAAACCTGTCTGCTTGTTCAAGCACAACAAAAATATAATTTCCCTGTTCTAAGGCGACCAACAGGAGACTGGAAGAACACAGCAAGCCCAGCAGCATCAGGAGGTGGAGAAGTTGATGTTTCGGGTGTAACCCTTCAGGACTGGGGGGGTGGTGGGAGTAGGGGTTGCTGCAGATAAAGGGGGAGGCAGGGCAGGGTGGTGAAGTGGGGCTAGGTGAAGACAGGTCGAGGATACGACCTGGTTGGTCAGTGGGAGGAATGAATCCGATTGGTGGCTAGGAGGAATGGAAGGGGGTGGTGGGGGGGGGGGGGGGGGTGCCTGTGGCAATGAAGGAGGCCAAGGGTGGCCATGTTGGAAAGGGAGTGGGAAAGGAATTGAAATGAGCAGTGACTGGGAGGTCTGATTGGCCCCTGTGGGCCCGGCTGCAATGCTCAGCAAACGTTCCCTGAGCTTACGTTCAGTCTCCCCGATATAAAGAAGACCACATCAGGAGCACCTGATGCAGTAAACTCGGTTGGAGGAAAGGCAGGTGAACCTCTGTCTCACCTGGAAGTACTGTTTGGGGTCCTGGATGGAGTTGAGGGGGGTGGTGTACTGGCAGGTTTTGCATCTTTTCTGGTTGCAGGGGAAGGTACCTTGGGGATCGGCGGTGTGGGTTGGGGGGGAGGGGGGGGGGGGGAGTTGGTGGGAATAGTGGCGCAAACCAAGGACTGTCGAAGGGGATGGTCCTTGCGGAAGGTGGAGAGGAGTGGGAGGGGAAGATGTTCTTGGTAGTGGGCTGTAGTTGGAATTGGCAGAAGTGTTTAAGGATGATGCTCTGGATGCGGAGACTGGTGGGGTGGTAGGTGAGGACAAGGGGGGGCTCTTAAGTAGTCTCCTGTTGCTACTAACCAATATTTGATATAAAACTAATATCATTTAAAACCGAACAAGTAGGCATTGTCAGGCAAAATACAGAAGATACTGAAGTCTGGAATTAAAAACATAAAATGCTGGAAACTCTCCAGTCTGACAGCATCTGTGGGGTGAAACAGTTAACATTTCAATTCTCTCTCCAATAATGCTGCCAGAACAGGTTCCCCACCCCAGCACTTTGTTTCTCTTAAATGGTAATTTATCTCGATTGCTATTTGTGGGACCTTGTTGTGACACGTTTGTTTATAAATTTGCCTTTAACAAATAGTATGTGAACTTGAAGTAACACAGATGCTGTTGTTGGTCTGGTCTGGGGTACACTTTCATAGTGACCACAGGAAGTGCTGTGTGAATACGCTAAAGGCAAGGACCTTGATGTCGACCGAGGGTCCTGGGAGGTGTTTGACCAGGATTGCTGCACTGGACCCAATCAGATTTTATTTTAAAAAAATTGCGGTCTTCTGTGACAGCAAGCAAATATCTTGGGCAGAAAGAAGATTCGAGGAGAGAAACCCTGAATAAACTCAACTGTAAGTGGCATGCTGTCCCATTTGCAGCCAATGCCAATCTACCTCATCCATCAGAACTTTGCCAGATACGCTAGGTGATGAAATTGGCTCACTTCTCCTTTGAAGGAAGAACAACAAAACATAACAAGTTTCAAATTCTGCTTCACTGGGACTTTTCCTAACTCTGAAATCTAATGCTTGCATTTGTTGTTTTTCTCCGTTTTGTCATTAGCCATTTGATCAGCCTCCTCCTTTCCAAGCCAATGTAACTGTGTACGTGAAGCCTGTCACTGCATCTGCACACTTTGCAGACCCCGTTTTGTTAACTTTTCATTTCCTCTTTCAATCGGTTTGCAGTGAGCTGTTCTTGAAAATGAATTGCCCAGAAAAGGAGTAAGCTGAGCAAGTTCAGTGATGTGATGTGGCTAAAGGCTCCAGGAAGTCATCCATTTACTTAAATCGTGCAGTATTTAGGGGTGATGGGAACATTTGACCTATTTTAAGATGCAAGTTTTATTAAAATGGCCTGTTTAAATGCAGCATGTGAATGATGTCCACGAATGTGATGCTTTGCAATTTCAGGGGGAGTATCATATAAATTTGGTCTGATCCTGTGCATATGTAATATGCATAAAAAATGCAACTTTTGGATTTTTTGCATGGTGCTCTTTTTAGATTGCTTTCACAACTGGAATGTAGAGTCCTCCAATCTTTGTACAGAATACCTGATCTAATCAAGAAGTTCAATGCTGTTTGCTCTCGCAAACTTCCACCAGAATGGTCTGGAAGCTGCAATCAAAGCAGCCAGAAGGCTTACAGTATTTATAGTAGCTGAAATCTAGCAACTTCTTTCCACAGAACAATTTGCATTCATCGTGTTTAATATTCCAACAGGCTATTACATCTAACATTGAGCTAAATTTTTTGGTCCATGTGACATAAGAACACCAAGTGCACAGAATTGTACAATGATTACTGACAAATGGAGACCTCTTGGACCATTGTGGCTGTGTTGGCTCTCCTAACCAGCAATCAACGAGGGTCATTCTCCTGTGTAATCTTAATCCAAATTCTACCTTTATCAGATAAAATTCCAAAGCCCTATTTAAAGACCTGATTTGAACCTGCCCCTGCCACTTTCTCAGGTATTCCAGATCTTGACCATTGCTTCTTTGGGAAAGCTTGTCCTCCTGTCGCGTTGCTGCTTTTGCTGTTACGTTAACTTGTGTTATACAGTCATACAGCATGGAAACAAACCCTCTAATCTAACTCGCCCATGCTGACCAGACATCTCAATCTGACCTAGTCCTGTTTGCCAGCATTTGGCCTATATCGCTCTTCAACCCTTTATATTCATGTATCCATCCAGATGTCTTTTACATGTTGTAATTATATCTGTTCCCACCAATTCTTCTGGCAGCTCATTCCATGCATACATATCTCTGGGTGAAAAAGTTTCTCCTCCGGTCCTTTTTAAATCTTTCCCCGCTCACCTTAAACTTGCACCCTCTAGTTTAAGACTCTCCCACCTTAGGGGAAACAAACCTTGGCTATTCACCCTATCCATGCCACTCATTATTTTATAAACTTCTATAAAGTCATTCCTCAGCTTCTGACGCTGCAGGTTTAAAAAGAAAAGCCTCAAACTAATTACCCTTTCCCTACAGCTCAAACCCTCCAGTCCTGGCTACATCCTTGTAAATAGTTTCTGCACCCTCAAGTTGAATAACATCCTTCCTGTAGAAGGGTGACCAGAATTGTACGTAGTACTCGAAAAGTGGCCTCCCCAATGTACTGTATAACTGCCGCATGAAGTCCTAATTCTGATACTCAGTGCTCCAACCAATGAAGGTAAGTATGGCAAATGCCGCCTTCACGCCCTGTCTACCTGCAACTCCATTTTCAAAGAGCTATGCACCCCACTCCTAGGTCTCTTTGTTTGGCAACACTCCCCACGGCCATACCATTAACTATATAAGTGCAGCCCTGATTTGCCTCACCAACATGCAACACCTCATATTTATCTAAATTCAACTCCCATCTGCCTCTCCTCAGCCCATTGGCCTATCTGATCAAGGCCCCATTATACTCGTGAGATAATCTTCTTCAGTGTCCAAAACTTCTATATTCACATCCAAATCATTTATATAACTGATGAAAGGCAGTGGACCCAGCACCAAATCTTGGGACACACCACTAGTCAGAGATCTCCAGTTCAAAAAGCAACCTTCTATTATCACCCCCCTGTCTCCTAACTCGAAACCACTATCATTCTGCCATGTGGAACTTTGTTGAATGCTTAGCTAATGTCTACCACTCTGCCTTCATCAGTCTTCTTTGTCACCTCTTCAAAAAAATAAATCAAATTAATGGGGCATGATTTCCCACACCCAAAGCCATGTTGACTATTCCTCATCAGTCCTTGCCTTTCCAAATGCATGTAAATCCTGTCTGTCAGAACCCCCTCCAACTTACAAAGAACAAAGTACAATAAACAGGAACAGGCTCTTTTGATCATCATACTTACACCGATTCCGATTTCTTAAATTAGACCTGCTTCTTCTAGCCCACACATGATTTCTCTCCCTCTGTTCACCTCCAGTGAATGTGTCTATCAAGATAGACCTTAAACGTTGCTAACGTACCTGCTCCCCCACCTCCATTGGCAATGCATTCCACATACCCCCAATCTGCTCTATGAAAGATTTTCCACACATTTCTCCCCAAACCTGCCCCCCTCACCTTGAATCTGTGCCCTCTTGTAGTTGACCTTTCCATCCTCATGGGGGAAAAAGGTCTTTGACCATCTACTCTATCTATACCTGATCTCTATCAGGTCGCCCCTCAGCCTCCATTTACCAGTGAAAACAATCTGGGTTTCAGCAACCTCTCCTCACATCCTTCCATTGCCATGTCCTCTGTTCAGAACCTTCATGGTTTTGAATATTTCTGAATCTCCCTGAGCCATTTGGTCCTCCTCTCTATGTAACTGAGATTTCTCATCCCTGTACTCTGTAATCTTACCTGCAATGAAAAGTCTTGATATTTTTCTTTTGAAGATTGGTGTATACAACTGAGTGCAATACTCCATTTGAAGCTAAAAATGGATTTAGTAAAGGGAGGTCATGCCTGACAAACCTGTTGGAATTTTTTGAAGAGGTAACAAGTAGGTTAGACCAGGGGAACCCAGTGGATGTGGTCTATCTGGACTTTCAAAAGGCCTTTGATAAGGTGCCACACGGGAGACTGCTGAGCAAGGTGAGGGCCCATGGTGTTCGAGGTGAGCTGCTGGGATGGATTGAGGATTGGCTATCAAACAGAAGGCAGAGAGTTGGGATAAAAGGTTCTTTTTCAGAATGGCAGCCGGTGACGAGCGGTGTCCCGCAGGGTTCGGTGCTGGGGCCACAGCTGTTCGCATTATATATTAATGATTTGGATGAGGGAACCGGGGGCATTCTAGCGAAGTTTGCCGATGATACAAAGTTAGGTAGACAGGCAGGTAGTACTGAGGAAGTGGGGAGGCTACAGAAGGATCTAGACAGGTTGGGAGAGTGGTCCAGGAAATGGCTGTTGGAATTTAACGTGAGCAAGTGCGAGGTCTTGCACTTTGGCAAAAAGAATATAGGAATGGACTACTTTCTAAATGGTGAGAAACTTAATAAAGCCAAAGCACAAAGGGATCTGGGAGTGCTAGTCGAGGATTCTCTAAAGGTAAACATGCAGGTTGAGTCTGTGATTAAGAAAGCGAATGCAATGTTGTCTCTTATCTCAAGAGGGTTGGAATATAAAAGCAGAGATGTACTACTAAGACTTTATAAAGCTCTGGTTAGGCCCCATTTGGAGTACTGTGTCCAGTTTTGGTCCCCACACCTCAGGAAGGACATACTGGCACTGGAACGTGTCCAGCGGAGATTCACACGGATGATCCCTGGAATGACAGGTCCAGCATAGGAACGGCTGAGGATACTGGGATTGTATTCGTTGGAGTTTAGAAGATTAAGGGGAGATCTAATAGAGACGTACAAAATAATACAT
Organism: Chiloscyllium punctatum; assembly: GCF_047496795.1. NCBI lineage: Eukaryota > Metazoa > Chordata > Chondrichthyes > Orectolobiformes > Hemiscylliidae > Chiloscyllium > Chiloscyllium punctatum. Next base: position 58,097,099 of record NC_092747.1, on the reverse strand, counting down.
GGCTTTGAAAAGGTGGATGCTAGAAAATTGTTTCTGTTAGGCGAGGAGACTAGGACCCGTGGACACAGCCTTAGAATTAGAGGGGGTCATTTCAGAACGGAAATGCGGAGACATTTCTTCAGCCAGAGAGTGGTGGGCCTGTGGAATTCATTGCCACGGAGTGCAGTGGAAGCTGGGACGCTAAATGTCTTCAAGGCCGAGATTGATAGGTTCTTGTTGTCTAGAGGAATTAAGGGCTACGGGGAGAACGCTGGCAAGTGGAGCTGAAATGCGCATCAGCCATGATTGAATGGCGGAGTGGACTCGATGGGCCGAATGGCCTTACTTCCACTCCTATGTCTTATGGTCTTATGGTCTTAAAAATAATGTTTGATACTGGCTTAATATAACCTCCTTTGCTTCGGTATTCGATGCCCTTTTACTGTGTACAAACTGAAGGTAATGTGTACAAGTGATCCCCTTTTTGGGTTTCCCAACTTCCATAGACGGTAATGTAACATGAAAATGCTATTTTAAAATCCTCTCTGCCCACCTCACACATCTGATCCATGATGATCCCTCTGCTCCCCCAAAACCTTCAAAGGTCCTTTCTTTTTAGGCCCTCCCCAATTGAGGGCTGAAAATTGAATGCAGTTTGAAACAATGTTGTCAAGAAGACTTTGTTTCTGAGTTGGCCTCTTATATTTTCCCCTATTACATAACTTTTTGGCAGAGACTTTTAATTGCTTTGGTTTTGCTGCTTATGGACCTTGATCTCCACCTTTGTTTGTCTTGTTTATAAAATAAAAGGAACAATCTTTTGGAACCAGTTTGAATTCCCTGTTTTATCTGCTTGTCTGTGAAGCACTTCTAGAACTTCTCTTGTATGTAGGAGAGACCCTTTAATGCTCAAGTATTTGCCCATCATTTTGTTGCCTTCTATTTTGCCTGTATTAAACCACTATTTAAGATTTTTTTCAATTAAAATGTTTGTCCGCGGATATTGTATATACATTAGTTTAGTTTATGGGAAAATTTTCATTTAAAATATTGGTGCTACATAAACAAATAATTGATTTTGTTAACTTGCCCGCTTGTCGTAGAGTCATAGAGATGTACAGCATGGAAACAGACCCTTCGGTCCAACCCGTCCATGTCGACCAGATATCCCAACCCAATCTAGTCCCACCTGCCAGCACCCAGCTCATATCCCTCAAAACTCTTCCTAATCATATACCCATCCAAATGCCTCTTAAATGTTGCAATTGTACCAGCCTCTACCGCATCCTCTGGCAGCTCATTCCATGCACGTACCACCCTCTGCGTGAAACAGTTGCCCCTTAGGTCTCTTTTACGCTTTAATGACTCCTCACCTATTTACAAACCTATGGTTTTAATTATTGACCACTAGCCAATAGTGATGCAAATTGTAAATCAATTGGATTTCCTGTTAGATACTGAGTTGCGGTTTTGGGGGAAAAAACCCTTCTTGAAGGACTGTTTTCTAAAAGGTCCCCCTGCCTCTTATTAAATTTCTCAGAAATGAAGCTTGCAGAATTTCAGCCTGTGCTTGATTCTGACATCAGGCTTAAAAACAAAAACCACAAACCGTTTCCTGAACCTCCTGGCTTACTGACAATTTAATTTACATTGGAGAAAGGGAGGAAGAGCGGTTGACAGGGCGTGTTACGAAAGAATCTTTGCTGCTGAGGTGAATGGGAACAGCACGCATATGAAAACGCTAGTGTAGTAAAGCAGGTTTTCTCCTCTTCATTATCTGTGTCTTAAAGGGAAGCTCTGAACAGTCAGCTTCCCACCATTGGATAATGTTGTGGTTTCCACAAACACACTGTTTTATATCTCAAACATGTGATCGTGAGAAAGTAACCTTAAGTGATTGCAATGCTGCTCATGTTGAAATAGGTGAGATGAGACCGCATTTGGAGTACTGTGTATTGTACAGGTCACCACTACTTATGAAAGCACCCACAGAAAAACTCTGCTAGGCCAGTAATTGGAATGAGGTGAAAGTGAGGACTGCGGATCAAAGTCAAGGTTAGAGTGATGCTGGAAAAGCACAGCAGGTCAGGCAGCATCAGAGGAGCAGGAAAATCGACCTTTCAGCCAAAAGCCCTTTATCCCGATTAAAGGGCCTTTACCTGAAATGTCAACTTTTCACAGATGGTGGTGGGTGCTTGGAATGCGTTGCCAGCAAAGGTGGTAGAGGCAGGCACGGTAGATACATTTAAGATGCGTCTGGACAGATGCATGAGTGGGGGGGGGGGGAGCAGAGGGATACAAATGCTTAGGAATTGACCGACAGGTTTAGTCAGTACATTTGGATCGGCTCAGGCTTGGAAGGTCGAAGGGACTGTTCCTGGGCTGTAAATATTTTGTTGTTTCTTTCTTAAGCAGAAATTTGTGTTGCTTGAGTGAATTTTTGATGAAAGTCAGTCTTTTCTAGAATAATGAAATGTGGGGATTGCTTATAAAGGCAACATTCAATGACTATCCCTTACTGTGCCTGAAAAGGTGACGGACAGCTGCAGTTTGTGGATGTAAACTCTGCTGCTGTTGGGAAGTTCCAGGATTTCAACCCCGCAATAATGAAGCATTGATATATTTTCAGATCAGTCTGGAAAGTATAGGGAAGGAAATGTGTACTTGGTGCTTTCTTGCACCTGGTCCCTTGTTCTTCCAGGTGGCAGAGGTTACATGATGATGATGTTGATGTAAGATGATGTTGATAAAACCTGGTAGAGACTACAGCCATGGAGCATTGATGGTGGAGGGAGTGAATGTTGATGGTGGTGGATGGGATGCCGATGAAGAAGGATACTTTATTTTGCATGTTGTCACACTTCTTGAGTGTTGGAGCTGCACTAATCCAGACAAATGAAGAATATTTGATCACAATCCTGATTTGTGCCTAATAATTGGTGGACAGAGAGTTGTACAGCACAGAAACAGACCTTTTGGTCCAACTCGTCCATACCGACCAGATATCCTAAATTAAGCTAGCCCCATTTGCCAGGATTTGGCCCATATCCCTCTAAACCCCTTATATGAATAATGCTATTAGAGAAAATGTGACCTATTCTTGGGAAATAAGGCAGGGCAGGTGACTGAGGTGGCAGTGGAGGAGTGCTTTGGGACGAATGACCATAATGCTATTAATTTTAGAATAGTGATTGAAAAGGATAGACTGGATCTAAAAGTTAAACTTCTAAATTGGAGGTAGGTCAATTTTAATAGTATTAGGCAAGAACTTTCAAAAGTTGATTGAGGACAGATGTTTGCAACTAAAGGGACAGCTGGAAAACTGGAAGCTTTCAACAATGAGATAATGAGAGTCGAGAGACTATATTCCTGTTAGGTGAAAGGCAAGGCTGGTAGGGAATGCAGGATGACTGGAGAAATTGAGATTTTAGTTAAGAATAAAAAGGAAGCATATGTGAAGTCTTGATAGCAGAGATTGAGTGAATCCCTAGAGGAGTATAAAGGCAGTAGGAGTGTACTTAAGAGGGAAATCCACAGAGCAAAAAGGGGACAGGAGATAGCTTTGGCAAATAGGTTAAGGAAAATCCAAAAGGATTCTGCAAATACATCAGGGATAAAAGAGTAACTAGGGAGAGAATAGAGTCTCTTAAAGATCAGCATGGCCACCTATGTGTATAACTGCAGGAGATGTTGGAAATACTAAGCAAGTATTTTGCATAAATGCTTACTGTGGAGAAGGATTATGGAAGATAAGAGAATGAGGGGAATTAATTAGCGACATCTTGGAAAAATATCCATATTCCAGAGGTGATGCTGTGCATCTTAAAAAGCATAAAAGTGGATAAATCCCAGAATCTGATCGGGTGTACCCTAGAACGCTGGAAAGCTAGGGAAGTGATTGCTCGGCCCCTTGCTGAGATATTTGTATCATTGATAGCCATGGATGAGGTGCCGGAAGACTGTAGGGTGGCTAACATGGTGCCACTATTTAAGAAAGGTGGTTAGGACAAGCCAGAGAACTATAGACCAACGAGTCTGACATCACTGGTAGACAAGTTGTTGGAGGGAATCATAATATTTACATGTATTTGAAAAGGCAAGGATTGATCAGGGATAGTCAACATCGTTTTGTGCGTGGGAAATCATGTCTCACAAACTTGAGCTTTTTTTTGAAGAAATAGCAAAGAGGATTGATGAGGGCAGAGCAGTGGACTTGATCTGTATGGATTTCAGTAAGGTATTCAACAAAGTTCCTCTTGGTGGACTGGTTAGCAAGATTAGCTCACGTAGAATATAGGGAGAACTAGCTATTTAGATAGAGCTGCCTTGACAGTAGAAGACAGAAGGTGGTGGTGGAGGTTAATTTTTCAGACTTGAAGGCTGGTGACCAGTGGTGTGCCACAAGGATCGGTGCTGGGTCTACTGCTTTTTGTCATTTTATATAAATGATTTGGATATGACTGTTGGAGGTGTGGTTAGTAAGCTTGCAAATGACATCAAAATTTGAGATGTGGTGGACAGCGAAGAAGGGTACCTCAGAGTATAGTGGGGTCTTGGTCAGATGGGACTATTAGCCAAGGAAGATGGAATTTTGTTTAGATGAATGTGAAGTGCTGCATTTTGGAAAGACAAATCAGGGCAGGACTTAAATACTTTATGATAAGCTCCTGGAGAATGTTGCAGAACAAAGAGACCTTGGAGTGCAGGTTCATAGTTCCTTGAAAGTGGAGTTGCGGGTAGATAGGATAGTGAAGAAGGCATTTGGTATGCTTGCCTTCATTGGTCAGTGCGTTGAGTATAGGAGTTGGGAGGTCATGTGTGGATGTATAGGACATTGGGTTTAGGTCACTTTTGGAATACTGCATGGAATTCTGGCCTCCCTGCTTTCGGAAGGATGTTGTGAAACCTGAAAGGGTTCAGGAAAAATTTACAAGGATGTTGCCAGGGTTGAAGGGTTTGAGCTATAAAGAGAGGTCGAATAGACTGGGGCTGTTTTCCCTGGACTATTGGAGGCTGAAGGGTGATATTTATAGAGGTTTATAAAATCATTAGAGGCAAGGATAGGGTAAATAGACATGGTCTTTTCCCTGGGCTGGGGGTGTCCAGAACTAGAGAGCGTAGATTTAAGATGAGCGGGGAAAAGGGGAAACGTTTCATGCAGAGGGATGTGCATGTATGGAATGAGCTGCTAGATGCAGTGGTGGAGGCTGATACAATTACAACACTTTGAAAGACATTTGGATGGGTAAATGAATAGGATGGGTTGAGAGATATGGGTCAAATGGGCTGACAAACGGGACCAGATTAATTTAGGATATCTGATCAGCGTGGACAAGTTGGACCAATGGGTCTGTTTTATGTGCTGCACCTCCCTATGACTTTATTCATGCACCCATCCAGATGTCTTTTAAATTTGGGAGAATAGATATGAGAATAATCTTTATTTTTCCCCTTGTTGGATGTATCTAAGGCAAGAGGGCATATATTTAACATGATTTTTATTTTGTTTGCCAATGGTGACACAAGAAAGCTTTTTATGCAGCAGGTGGTTAGGATCTGGACTGTTCTGCTTGCGAATGTGGCATCGACCAATTAAGTAGAGGCTTTAGATTGCTTTCTGCGAAGGAAAAATGTACAGGGTGACTGCTGTATCTGCAAAATCAGCTTCCGCAGTTTCAGCAGGAAATATTACATGAAACATTCCCGAACCAGGAACCAGGGGGCTGCCGGGGAGGTGGTAACATTCCCATTTGAATGAGTGGGTTCACTACTATCTGTGGTTTCAGACTTCTGCGGCAGGTCCTGGAACATATCCCCCAGAGGTACGGGGCGGTGGGGAGGGGGGGGGACTACTGTAGGAGGCTACTGAGAGAAGGTGGGCCAGTGGCAGTAGGTCAGTTGTTTTTGTGTGTTTTGAGGGTGTGGGGCACTTTTACTTAAGATTTCTGAATTCTTAATTTATAACAATGAGGTGCTGAGTTGTGCCTGATCCAACTATGTATACATAGTCTGTATTTATGACTCTAGTAGAATTTAATAGAGAGTGATTGCTGTTGATATTAAAGTAGTGTTTGACTGAGTAGAGCATCAATGATCCTCAGTAATCAAAGTCGACAGCAATCAGGTGCTCCCCTGCAGTGGCTTGAATCATACTAAGCATAAAGGAAGATAATAATGGTTGTTAGAGGTCAATCATTTCAGAACCTGGTCTTCACTGTAGGAGTTCGTCACTTTACATTTTTATATCCAGGAGTGTTGTTGCATACTACTGATTTTGTTTTTTTTTCTCCACCACTGAACCACCCATACTATTTTTTTTCAATTATTAACCACCAGCACGGGTTCTCCAATTGATTAGTTCCTCAGGTTACTCATTATTTAACCTACTTTTACAATTGATCTGTTCAGAGATGTTATTATTGCACATCTCTGGAGCAGGTGGGACTTGAACCTGGGCCTCTAGGTCCAGGATAGGTGCACTGCCAGTGTGTGTGCCACAACAGTCCTGGTTACTCAGTTCATTGTCCTAGGTTCTGTCACTTGCAGCTGCTTAGTCAAAAGACCTTCCCGTCTGAGAATGTGCACTGATGTTTGCAAAGTGTTCAGGTAATTAAGTAGTTCATGCCACATGTAGCAATACCTGAACAAGATTTAGATTTGGGCTGATGAATATTATTGGCAAGTAAGTGTAAAACAATGATGGATATTATTGGCAACACCGTGCACAACAATGACGATCCTAACTTGACATTCAGTAACATTGCCATTGCTGAATCCACTACTATCAACATCCTGGGGAGATGGGGCGGTTGGGGGAGGGGTGGAGTTGCATTGACCAGAAATTCTGTGACAAGAAACTCACCGGCTGACTCCCCAGACCCATCCGTTCTCCCAAATATACAAGTCTGGTATGTGATGGAATGCCCCCTGTTTTGTGTAGATGAGTCCAGCTTCAGCCGTGCTGTCTTGACATCATCCAGGAAAAAGCAGCACATGTAAATGCTGCATCATCGGTCACCTTTACATACACACACTCATTCCCTCTATTAGTACAGTACTGCAGTGTGACAGCAGTTTGTACATTCACATGGTTCAATTTGTCCAGGCTACTTCAACAGTAACTTCCAATTTTGCAGCTATTGAATCTAGAAAAAACAAAGTTAAAAATCACACAACACCAGGTTATAGTCCAACAGGTTTAATTGGAAGCACACTAGCTTTCGGAGCAACGCTCCTTCATCAGGTGATAGTGGAGGGCTCGATCGTAACACAGAATTTATAGCAAAAATTTACAGTGTGATGTAACTGAAATTAGACATTGAAAAATTAATTGTCTGTTAAGCCTTCCATCTGTTAGAATACAGTGATAGTTTCACTTCTTTCATGTGTAACTATCACTGTATTCTAACAGATGAAAGGCTTAACAGACAATCAATTTTTCAATGTATAATTTCAGTTACATCACACTGTAAATTTTTGCTATAAATTCTGTGTTACGATCGAGCCCTCCACTATCACCTGATGAAGGAGCGTCGCTCCGAAAGCTAGTGTGCTTCCAATTAAACCTGTTTGACTATAACCTGGTGTTATGATTTTTAACTTTGTACACCCCAGACCAACACCGGCGTCTCCAAATCTAGACAAAACAAGTGAGTGTAAAACATGTGGGTGGCACAATGGTTCTGTGGTTAGCACTGCTGCCTCACAGTGCCAGGGACCCGGGTTCAATTCCAGCCTCAAGTGACTGGGTGGAGTTTGTACATCCTCCCTGTGTTTGTGCAGGTTTCCTCTGAGCACTCCGGTTCCCTCCCACAGTCCAACGATGAGCAGGTTAGGTGGTTTGGCCATGCTAAGTTGCCCAGAGTGCGCAAGGACGTGCAAGCTGGGTGGGTTATTCATGGGAAATGCAGAGTTACAGGAATAGGGTAGGGGGATGGGTCTGGGTGGGATATTGTCCGGAGGGGTAGTGTGAACTCAATGGGCTGAATGGCCTGCTTCTTTGATTTGAATATAACCTCTTGCAAGTTCCACTGTAGCCTCATTAATAGAAAGTGAGGGCTGGAGATCAGAGTTGAGAGTGTGGTGCTGGAAAAGCACAGCAGGTCAGGCAACATCCAAGGAGCAGGAGAATCGATGTTTCATGCAGAAGCCCTTTATCTGAAGCTTCTCGGATGCTGACTGACCTGCTGTGCTTTTCCAGCACCACACTCTCTACTGTCGTCTCATACTATCCTGACTTAGAAATCTGTTGCTATTCCTTCATTGTCACTGGGTCAAAATCCTGGAATTCTGTCAACTGTGCTGTAATGAACTGGTTCCAAGAAGGCAGGTCATCATCATCACCCTCTCAAAGACAATTGTGGTGTAAAACAAATGCTCTGCATTGTTGCCCATATCCAGGAATTTTTATTTGACAAAGTGTTTGACACTACGTACATGTTGAGACGCATAGCCTTTTTCCCTATCCACTGCCCTTATTCCGTTCCTTAACATTACTAGGAGTGAGTGTAGTTGCCCAAACTTTGTATTCATGTTGCTCTAGAGCTCAGAAGGAAGCTGAGCTGGGTCATTCATTTAGCATTTCTGGTATGGAAGCAGCGACAGGAATGTCTTTTGCACTAATAGGCTGAGCTTCCCTATCATTGAGGAAAGAAAAATTCATGCAGCAACCACCACTTTATCCTGTTGTTTAGTTGTCCACCTGATTAACTAGATGTGGCAGAATCTGCTGTAGAATGTTGCTTCTGATGTTTAAAAAACAAGTAATCTTGTGGTAGTTTCATCAAGTTTGTACCTCCATTCTTAGCTATGCCTGCACTGAAAATTGTAATGCTTGCTGATTTAAAAAAAAATACTCTGTAATTCATTTATTAGTTTAAGTATTTTTCAGTGGAAATTTTTTTGCATTATTAGGAGCAAAACAACACATTAACGATACTTTTTCCTTGCGTACCCATTTGAAAGATAAAGATGCTACGAGATCCATGGGTGGTTAAAAACTGCTAACGTACACCTTTTCTTCTGCAACAACTTAGCTTATAATTCAGAGCAAGAGTGTAGAACAAGAAAGGTATGTGGTTATTAGACCTGCTGCTCCCACAGATGATGCAAAATCTGTCCATTGTGGAGAATTAACTGCTTTTTAAAAAAACATTTCTACATATTGGCTTACCACATGTAAACCATCCAAAAGCTCTGTAGGAGTTTGATACCTTACTAAGTCATATTCAGCTAAATCTATCCAAATATGGTCAGTCTTGGTTAAGATAACTTTAAATGACATTTTGTCTGCAGCACAGCAACAACCATTGTGCCAGGAAACATATTTTTGTAAGCAAGGACATTTTCCTATGTTTCACATGACTTTTAGTTTTCTGTTATTGACACAGGTGGGCCTGTGTGTCCAAAGGAGACAATTTTTTTTATTTCATCCACAGGTGCATCATCCACCTGTGGGGGACCAGCTATTTAATGCGTGAAAGCTCCTTTTGAATGAACCATATTCTAAACCGAACGTGTCCTGTCCAGTGAATTCCAGCTCTTTGTACTGAGGTTCTTTTGATATTGACAATTGTTATATGTTTTGCAGCTGAATAAGATACATGGCAAATTGCAAATCTTGGATATCTGAAACAAGAATAATACGTGGCAGTCAGCAAATTAAGAGCATCTGCACAGAGAAAAGACAGGGAGCCATTTTATGAAAAATTCTTCTCTGAGCAATAATCTGAAAAACAACGTTAATAGTATCAGTAAGAGACTTGGGTTTACACAATGCCTTTTCATGTCCTCTTGGCATCCCAAAACGTTTTACACCAAATCATTTCTTTTTTTCATCACAATCATAACATAAACATAGCAGCCATTTTCTGCACAGCGGAGTTCCATAGGTAATGTGATAATGGCCCGACAAATTGTCTTTTTATGTTAGGCAAAGGATAAATATTGATCCAAACACAACAGATATCTTCACTTTCCTTCTACAAATTTCCATTGAATTCTGAAGGTAGAATAGTTCTTGGTTTAACATCTTCTCTGAAGGACAGTACATTAGGATCAATCTAGATTTCAGATTTGGTGTGAACTGGGAATACAGAGCGAGAGGGAGACAACCAGGTGAACTGGAAATACAGAGTGACAGGGAGGCAACACACTGAACTGGGAATACAGAGCGACAGGGAGACAACACGGTGAACTGGGAATACAGAGCAACAGGTTTGGAAATGGGTTTAAGGGGAGAAGAAAATATTCAAGTCAGCACACTTAAATGCTCGAGAATGCAACTTTTAAATTGTGTTGCCTCTAAAAGACCCATAAAATTCTTAAAGTAAAAAATAAAGGCTAAGATCACTGTATATTTGTTTACTTAAAAACCTTGCTTTGAATCTTCCATGGTCAGATACCAAACTAGCTTTGTTTTCTTGATCTCATTTCCAGTTAACAAGAAAATGTTGTATTTATCTCATGCTGTAATAAAATGCCCACAGAATTTCATTAGAGGATTTGACATCTCGATACTTGAAAAGTTACAGCACGTGATTAGAAAGTTTGGCCAGACATTTCCACTTATGTGGAAGTAGAGAGCACGAGAGGTTAAGAGGGAAAATTTCCAGGGTTTCGTTTCTTGCTATAGTAGCTGACAATGATGAAATGATTAAAGTCTTGGAATAATCAAGAGCAGAGTTGATGGAGTGCAAATATATGGGACATGGGAAGGAGTGGTGTCATGAAGGGATTTCAAAACGAGGCTGAGAATTGTGTGGTATTGCGTGGCAATGTAGGACCAAACAGATGGGTAAATGGAACTTAGTTTGTGCTGGTAAATTGGCAGGATAACTTAAGGTAGAATAGAACAAGGGGCACTTTTCAGAGGCTGGCACCCTATCACCATTCACCCTTTATTTACAAATCAGTTGACAATAGAACCGCCTCTCACTGTCTCTGGCATTCAGCCCTCAATATCCTTGACATTCATTCTTTTATGATAACCAAGGCTGCCTGATTGAACCACATTTACAGCCTCAATTATAGAATTCATATTAGATTAGATTAGATTAGATTAGATTACTTACAGTGTGGAAACAGGCCCTTCGGCCCAACAAGTCCACACCGCCCCGCCGAAGCGCAACCCACCCATACCCCTACCTTTACCCCTTACCTAACACTACGGGCAATTTAGCATGGCCAATTCACCTGACCCGCACATCTTTGGACTGTGGGAGGAAACCGGAGCACCCGGAGGAAACCCACGCAGACACGGGGAGAACGTGCAAACTCCACACAGTTAGTCGCCTGAGGCGGGAATTGAACCCGGATCTCTGGCGCTGTGAGGCAGCAGTGCTAACCACTGTGCCACCGTGCCGCCCACCGTGCCTGCAGTCATCTGGTTACAATTACTACACTTGCCAAATTGTTTTCAAGTAAAACCAGTGTGCATATTTTTTTAAAAAAGATAAATCATGACAAAACATAACATTTATGTAGCCATTAGGTTTTGTTTTAAGTGATTTATATGGGATATCTGGTTGGCATAGATGAGTTGGATCGAAGGGTCTGTTTCTGTGCTGTACATCTCTATGATTCTGACTCCACATGACCATTTTCTTAATTGCATTTATAGTTTTGTCGAACTCTTGATACTTGTAAGGCTGTTAGGAGGAAAAGGTAAACTACTTCAGAATAAGTAAAATTTGACTGACTATCTTATCAACTGGTGCAAAAGCAGGTGATTCTTGAATTGTGGAGAGGAAAAAAAAGGAAAGTCATCATGTGTGGCACAACTATAACTTCCAGAAATAATTTGGGGACTCTTGCTATGGTTACGTCATGACACAAATGTCATGAAATGTCTGGACATCATAACGGAGATGAATGCATTTGATGCTTGTTGTGTACCGGGTCAAAATCTGCAAAGGTGGTACAGATGAAACAAAATTAAAGGGAAAGAGATATGTTGTATTAAATTTTAAATTCAAACTATTAATTTAAAACATATGCCTCATCTGAAAATTGGAATTGATTTTAAAAGTCAAACCAAGTCCATAGAAAATCTTTCCAATTCCATTTCTTCTGCAGCACCTTAAGCTACAATTAGCCAGCTCAGCACGAAGTAAGTAAGTAAAGTCTCTGTTGTCCTACTGGACCATCGGACTGTGTTCCCATTACAGAGACTCAGCTGGTGGTGGTTTAATCTGAGGGGCACCACACCTCAAGTAAATTGCAAGGTGGAGCAGGAGAGTCCTTTGAGGTAAACTCAACATATGCAGGAACTGAGTCTACATTGTTGATGTCACTCTGTAGAAAGAAGTCTTAAATTGTACATGGAGTAATGCAACATGAAAATTGTGATTTGTATCTGTCAAATTACTGGGGTTGAGAAAATCTGTCATTAAATGGGAAGGGGATAGGTCGTCATCGTCTTAGGAGAAGCTATCTCCAGAGTCGATGCCTGTGTGATATTATTTGAAAACGAATTAATAAAATCCTTCCTCTTCAGATTGATAGCCTGCTCAATGAGCATGAAGTACTATGTGGAAGAAAATATTTCGATGAAATCTAGCACCACGATCAAGTATTTCATGAAGATGTGGAGTAGTGTCAGTGAAACTCTTATATTCATCTTCCTTGGTGTATCAACAATTACGAATACCCACGAATGGAATTGGGCATTTGTTTGCTTCACTCTATTGTTCTGTTTGATTTGGCGAGCACTAGGTAAACGATTGTTCATTTTCTAAACCTTTTAGATTGTCAGTCTGTGTGCAGGAGTTTTTACCTTTTGGCTTTACGCACACAAATAAGAATATTTGAGTTTGAGTGTAGGAAGAACAGGTATGATTGTGAAAGAATGTGGTTATTTAATGTAAATCAATGCAAGGAAAACTGACTGCGTACTTATAAATAAACATCGAGTCAGAGAGTGTTTGGCATGGAAAAAGACCCTTTAGTCCAATTTGTCCATGCCAACCAGATATCCTAAATAAATCTAGTCCCATTTGCCAGCATTTGGTCCATATTGCTCTGAACTTTTTCTATTCATACATCCATCTAGATGCCTTTTAAAAATTGTAATTCTGCTGGTCTCAACCACTTCCTTTGGTAGCTCTTTCCATACATAAACCATTCTCTGCATGAAAAAGTTTCCCTTAAGTCTCTTTTTGAATCTTTCCCCTTATGCTAAACCTATGCTCTGTAGTTTTGGACTACCCCACCCTAGGGAAGAGACTTTGTCTATTTATCCTATCCATTCCCCTCATGATTTTATGAACCTCTATAAGGTCACCCCTCATCCTCCGACACTCCAAGGAAAACAGCCCCAGCCTATTCAGCCTCGTCTCTGTAGCTCAAACCCTCCAACCCTGGCAACATCCTTGTAAATCTTTTTTGAACCATTTCACGTTTCACAATATCCTTCCCTATGGCAGGGAGACAGAGTTGCATGCAGTATTCCAAAAGTGGTCTAACCAACATCCTGTACAGCTGCAACATGATCTTCGCTGTTTATTTATTTTGCTCAGATGAACTCCTATGTCCAGAGATACTTGAAACCAAACAGCAGAGGCAGTCAGCAGTGAGGGTTCACTGCTGGGTCAGACAGATGTGCAGGTTTACTTCTCTGCTTGTTTCAACTGCCACGTCATCACTGCTTTGCCTCCTTTTCTTCCATTTTAAAGTGCTGTTTTGATTTTATTTTTCCCAAAATTCCAGAACAATGCAACAGTATATAAAAGAGTAGTTACTGCCCCTACTGACTGTGTGGAGTTTGCACATTCTCCCCGTGTCTGCGTGGGTTTCCTCCGGGTGCTCCGGTTTCCTCCCACAATCCAAAGATGTGCAGGTCAGGTGCATTGGCCATCCTAAATTGTCCTTAGTGTAGGTAAGGGGTAGGGGTATGGGTGGGTTGCACTTCGGTGGGGCGGTGTGGACTTGTTGGGCCGAAGGGCCTGTTTCCACACTGTAAGTAATCTAATCTAATCTAAAACACTGAAAATACCTCAGAAAAGGAGCACCTCTTACAGCCCCAATTTTGGCCCATCCTCCTTCGTGGAACGTTGTTTAGTTTTGCAGTGTCCAGTGCACTGAAGTAATTGCATTTGGAGCCAAATACAAGGATGTTCTCACCTTTGTTAGATTTACACATATGTATTTGTCTTGGATTTTGCCCAAGTTCCATTCACTATATAACAAAGCTGGTGTCTCAGCTGTCTTGTGGATGCAATGTGAATAACATCAATTAATTTTGGTCTTATATAGGCTAGAGCAATCTGCAATTTCATTGTGTTCAGCTCTTTATAGAAACATTGAGCAAACCTTGTTTGGGAAGGGACAATACAATAACAATGGGCTTGTATGCCAGTGATTTGCATGTAGTTTCAAAGAAGACCATTAGTGAGTGATATCACCCTTTGACAGATGTACATGGTTGCCAATTTTTAACCAATTTCTTTTTTAATTTCAGGTGTTATTGTGCTAACGCAGATCATTAACAGATTTCGGAAATTGATTATCACCCGCAAGGATCAATTTATCATTGCCTATGGAGGGCTGCGCGGGGCAATTTGCTTCTCGCTTGTGTTCCTGCTTCCTTCTCATATCTTTCCTCGAAAGCATTTGTTCATCACATCAACCATTGTGGTCATATTCTTCACCGTGTTTATTCAGGTTAAAACTATCTGCTTATATGTCTTGGTTGCTGAAATATCTGTTACAAAACTTTGTTCTCCACTTGAAATTAGAACTTAGTTATCAATATACTTATTAATACAATAACAACGTTATTACAAGTCCTTAATGTGCAATAATTGACCAGCTTCAAAATATTGAGTTTATTTAAATTGCATGCTTTTTGCAAAGTGTATTCACGAAGACTCTACTAGTTATAGATTTGAATTTTCCTTGAATGTAGAGAGGGCTGGAGAAGTACTTCAAGTTCTCAATTGGACATAAAATTTTGTTCTGATTTGGCTTTCATAAACCATTTTGGCCAACTCTTATTGTAGTTGTTTTAGACAATCTGATGTCTAAATGTTATTTATTTTTTCAAGTGCATTGTTTGGTGAAATCTTTCATTCCAGTTAGTAACAAACATAAGTACCTCCCCAAGTAACAAAGAATATAATTTGTGACCTTGATCAAAGGAAAACCATCCAAGGAGCAGGAGAATCGACGTTTTGGGCATGAGCCCTTCTTCAGGCTTATGCCCGAAACGTGGATTCTCCTGTTCCTTGGATGCTGCCTGACCTGCTGCGCTTTTCCAGCAACACATTTTCAGCTCTGATTTCCAGCATCTGCAGTCCTCACTTTCTCCTCAAAGGAAAACCACCCCTCGTTATCCTTTTTGAGCAGTCTGCAGGCTTTGACAGAGTTGACTGCACTGTCTTCCAATGCCTCGCCAATATAATCCAGCAGTGTGGTACTACTCTAACCTAGTTCCATTATTTGTCTACCTGTAACTACAGAATACTGCCAATGGTTTTTTTCTTTCTACTCCTGTTAACTGGTATTCCCCAAGGTTCTAAGTGGGATTCATCCGCCTTCTCAATTACATGCTACGTCCCTCACTCCTCTGACATAAGGAGGACAGCCCCTGCTGCTTCAATAACAATTAATTTTCACTAACGTCTTTTTAGGAAATGAGTTATTCCTCCTTACCCATTCTGATCCACATGTGACCTCCAACTCTTAGCGACAAGGCTGATGCTTAACTGCCCTCTGAAATGACTTAAGAAGCCACTCAGTTGTACCAAACTGCTAATAAAGCCAAAGAGAGGACTGAAACCAGACAGCTGACCTAGGCACTGGAAATGACAACAGCAAACCCAACCCTGTTAATCCTGTAAAGTCCTCCTTTTTAACATGCATTTCATTAAATAGAGAAGGAACAGCCTGATGTAGTCATACTGTCCGAATTGTGCCTTATAGACATCACCATAATGTGAAGAAATCATTGCTGGACTTGGAACATTAATTGTGTTGCCCTCTTCTCAGATGCTGCTAGACCTGCTGAGTTTCTCAACATTCTCTGTGTTTGTTTTGGATTTTTAGCATCCGCAGTATTTTGCCTTTATATCACCATTACCATCCTGCTCCACTGGCTGGGCAGACCCACTAGTGGTGGGGACACAGTGATACACAGTTGGTAGAGAGTTAGACCAACTGGAGGAAGCATAGCGTGTACTTTGAGTGGGGAACTTTTGTGCTTATCACCAGGAGTGACTCGGTAGCGTTGCAACTGACAAAGCAGGCCATGTCTTAAAGAACATAGCTGTTAAACAGGGTCTGCAGCAAGTGGTCAGGGAGCCAACAAAAAGGAAACCTCATCTTGCCTTCGACCTCAACAATCTACTATTCCAGATGCATCTGCCCATGATGGTATTGGTAGAAGGACTAGCTGGGCCCCTCTCCAAGCTATTCCAGTACAGTTAGAACACTGACATCAATCTGACAACATGGAAAACAGCCCATTTATGTTATGCCCACAATAAGAGGGGGATTGACCAGGTTAGAATTGTCCTATCCCCTTATTCTTGATCAACAGCAAATGTTGGAAGAAGTGGTCAACAGTGCTGTCAAGGAGCATTTGCAAAGGAATAACTTGCTCACTGATGCTCAATTCAAGGTCTACTGGGGCAACTCAACTCTTGGACTCATCACAGCCTTAGTTCAAATGTGGACTTAAAAAAAAAAACTGAACCCAAGAAGGGAGTGAGAATGACTCCACTCGAATCAACTGGAAGAAAGTGGGGACTGCAGATGTTGCTGATCAGAGTCGACAGTATGGTGCTGCACAAGCACAGCAGGTTAGGCAGCATCTGAAGAGTAGGAGAATCGACATTTCGGGCATAAGCCCTTCATCAGAGCCCTTCCTGCTTCGATTGTCCTGCACCTCGGATGCCGCCTGACCTGCTGTGCTTTTCCAGCACCATAATTGCGACTCCCCTTGAATCAAGGCACGATTAGGCAGAGTACGACATTCAAGGAGCCCTGTGTAAACTGGTGTCAATGGGAATGAGTTGGAAAATCTTTAGAGTCATAGGTAATACAAAGGAAAATGGTTGTTGGAGGTCCGTCATCTCAGCACCAGGACATCTCTACATGAGTTCCTCAGAGTAGTTACCTAGGCCCAACAATCTTCAGCTGCTTCATCAGAAACCTTTTCTTCCATTATTCGGTCAGAATGGTGATGCATAATTATAAGTGAAAAATATTCAATCCATTCATGACTCCTTAGATACTGATACAGATCGTGTCGATATGCAGCTGGACCTGGACAATATCTGGCTTAGGTTGATAAGTGGCAAGTAACATTTGTGTCACACGTGTTGTGGCAGTTACCATCTCTGAGAGATTCTGATTATTTTTCCTTTGCACTCAATGCCATTACCATTGCTTAATTTCCCACTATCAACATCCTGGAGATTGATCAGAAACTGATCTGGACCAACAATAATAAATGCTGTGATTACAAGAGCAGGTCAAATTCTAAGAATGCTGCAGTGAGTGACTGTCCCTTTGCTCCCCCCATGCCTGTCTACCATCTGCAAGGCTCAAGTCAGGAGTCCAGTGCAATATTTTCCATTTGCTTGATGGCTGCAATAACACTCAAAAGCTTAAAACCATCCAGAATAAAGCAGCCTGCGTGATTGGCACACCATCTACCACCTTCAACATTCACTCTGTTTTCCCATCCGTGCACAGTGGTAGCAGTATGAGCCATTTACAAGATGCACTGCAATGACTTACTAAGGCTCCTTTAACAGTATCTTCCATACATGTGACCTCTACAACCTATAACGATAAGGGCAACAGGCACGTGAGAACACCACCTGCAAGTTCCTCTCCAACATCATCTTGACTTGGAATATATTGCTGTTCTGTCTTTTTCAGGTCAAAATTCTGGAACTCCTTTCCAAAAAGCAGTAGGCATTCTACACCTCAAAGATTGCAGCAATTCAAGAAGTGACTTACCATCACTTTTCCCCAGGGCAATTAGGAATGGGTAATAAATGCTGGCCAAGTCACCAATACCCATATTTCATGAACAAATATTAAAATACCTCATCCCTGTTACCATTCTAGTGAATCTCATGTACATCCTCTCAAATGCTTTTGACCGTGTAAAATTGTGATGCACAAAAAAACAATATTCCAGTTGTTTTCTACATGATTGCTAATTTATGCTAAATCTGTGGTGGTGGATTTCAACTAGAAATTCAGCTGTAACTGCCCATTTATGGTTCTTGGAGACCACAGATCAATTCATCACCTAGACGAGTCATAGGGTCATAAAGATGTTTAGCACAGAAACAGACCCTTCGGTCCAATAGATAACCTAACTTAATCTAGCCCCGTTTGCCAGCAATTGGCCCATATCCCTCTGGACCCTTTCTATTCATTTGCATATTTTAAACATTGTCATTGTACCAGCCTCCATAACTTCTTTTGGCAGCTTATTCCAGACATACACCACCCTCTGTGTGAAAACATTGATCCTTAGGTCACT
The DNA here is from genome assembly GCF_047496795.1 of Chiloscyllium punctatum. Classification (NCBI taxonomy): domain Eukaryota; kingdom Metazoa; phylum Chordata; class Chondrichthyes; order Orectolobiformes; family Hemiscylliidae; genus Chiloscyllium; species Chiloscyllium punctatum. The sequence continues at coordinate 58,078,618 of NC_092747.1, read as the reverse complement.
TTTAAATCTTTCCCCTCTCACCCTAAATCTATGCCTTCTAGTTCTGGACTCCCCCCAGCCTACCCCCTCCATCCTGGGACAATACCTTGTCTATCTACCCTATCCGTGCCTCTTATGCTTTTATAAACTTCTATAAGGTCACTCCTCAGCCTCCGCCACTCCACAAAAGAAATAGTTGTCCTATTCAACCTGCTATCCATTCGCCACTTTCGTACCTGCTTGGTGATTTTCAACACAGCTTCCCCCTTTACCCACGTATTTTGTACATGCTGACATCATTACCTGACACAGTGGAAAGTACTGAAATGTCTATGACCTTTCTATTTCTTTTAAAGTGTTAATATTGGTCAAGATGAGAACTGCAAAAATTAGAAATATGTAGACTACCTGTCAACTTTGAAAAGGTTGTGTGACGAGGTAGCTATGGGGATAAAATAAGCAAATGTTTGAAATATAAGAGCTAATTTTAGTTGTCCTCAGAAAAATGTAAAACCAGCACACCAAATTGTCATTTTATCTACAAAAACACAAGGTTTTTTAAATCTACAGGACTGTGTGCAAATGTCACCCAGACATTCTCACCATGTGTCTGCATGGGATTCCTCTGGGTGCTCTGGTTTCCACCCATAGTCCAAAGGTGTGCAGACTTGGTGGATTAGCCATGGGAAATGCAAGGTTACAGAGATTAGGGTGGGGTGATGGGTCCAAATAGGGTGCTCTTTGGAGAGTTGGTACTTGATGGACTGAATGGTCTGCTTCCATGCTGTAAGGATCCTATGATTCTATGAAGTAAAATATACAAGGTAGATAAACTAGAATATCATAGGGCTGACCACTAGAAACTCATTGGACTCATATTGACTATAGCATTTGGATGAATACAAGCTGATCAGAAAAGGACAAAGAATTTGTAAAGGGTAAGTCATGTCTAAGGATCTAGTCAAACCCCTTTGACATGGCAGAGAAAGGAGTCTCTAAAGATGTTGCTTATTGACTTCCTGAAGGCATTCAACTAGGTTTCACATAAGACACTGTTAAACGAATTGACAATGATTGAAATTGGATACAACTAATGGCTTGCATAGGGAATTGGATGGAAGATAGGGTACAGAATCATGTTGATGGGTATGTATTTGAATTGGCAGCATGTGTCTCCCAAGGAACACTCAAAGCCTCCACGTTTTTGCTAGTTTAATCAATGGCTTAATGAAGTAATAATCAGAACTGAATCTACATTTGCTGATAATACTAAGCTGAGTAAATTGTCTAGTAGAGAGCAATGGGACAGTACCAAATTATGTTTGTGGGTAAAACTGACAGATGAGGGTTCCTGTAGGTGAAGTGAGATCATCATGGGTTTAAAGATATTTCTGAGCATTTTCTAAATGTTGTCGTATTAGGAATTGTTGCTGAGCAGAGAAATTTCTGGCTCCAAACACAGAAGCTGCTTAAAGCAGGTACAAAAAGTAATTTAAAAGGTTAATGTAATGTTGGCCTTTATTTTAAAACTAGGCCAGAATTCTACTGCGTGAAAGTAACTTTAAAAATGTCGAGCTGTACTTAACTCTTACTTGAGGACTGGGCAACGCATCACAGGAGATATTAACCTTGAACACTACAGCACAGATTCATTAAAATGTTATCAAACCTAAAACAATGTTAAATAATGAGTTTGCATAATTTAGGACTTTTCTTTCCATAAGAACAAGGAACAGAAGTAGATCATTCAGCTCCCCAAGCCTGACTTACTGTTCTATAACGTCATGGCTGAACTGCCCCAGACCGTAAAGCCTCTTTTGTGCCATCTCCTCAGACTTCTTAATATTCCAAAAATTAACCCACCTGCTTTTTATTTTGAACTGAAATCCTAAATATGTGTGTGCCTCTATTTGTTGAAAGTAAATGCTCACTGTTGATCTTTTAGGGAATGACTATTCGCCCATTGGTTAATTTTCTGGATGTCAAAAAGACGAATAAAAAGCAGCCAACTGTCAGTGAAGAGATTCACATTCGTGTAAGTGTCCCAATTATGTTGTTCGACTTTGTAACAATCTTGCATTTAAGTAACTGTTATGGGTTAGAATCCATAGTGTTTGAGCTGAATTAATGCTGGCACTAAAGGTTGAGCAGCTGATCAATGTGGCAATGAGACTTGGATGGTGTCAGCATACATGTGGAAACTGAATCTTCTTACAAGTAACAAATGAAAGAGGTAAACCCTTGATGAATATCAGTTGTTGCTACTATTTGGGAAGAGAAATTATTGCAGAAACAGGGAAAAGGGAAGTGCTAGAGAAATTATCTTCCTTGACCTCTCTTCGGCCTCCAATATTGTTCAACACATCAAATTCCCACAGTGTTTCTGCACCAGTGTCTACTTCCCTAATGCAGGACCTGTATTATTTAACACTTGTGTATGACTTTTTTTTTAACATGAACATGTTCACCTGCACTATCACTGGGAATTCATCCTGGATTTTTCCTCTTCATTTACCTAATACCTTTTAGTGATGTTATCAACTAACATGAGAATATCTCTTGCAATCTCTTGGTTGTTTGCCACAAATCTGGATGCCTCTTGGCTTCCTCAAATGTTCTATGCATGACTGATGCCAGTCTCTGCCCTCTTCCATTGTGGAATCTTACTGCTTGAAATCTTGCTTCATTTGATTTGGAACTCAATGTTCACCACACATTGTGTCTATCACAAAAATCATCTTCCAAGTATTTGGAACAAAATAAATTAACAGTACACAGACACATTAATGGGAGTGATCAGCTATTGTGGAGACATGGGTACTGGGAGTTCAAAGCTGGGCACGCAATATTCAAAGCATGTTTGAATGGAAAAGTAGAAGGAAAGGGTGGCAAGGATGGAATAAATGCAATAGCAAGAAATTATCTTAGATTGGAAGATGTAGAATACATATGAGTGAAGTTAGTATTAATAAGGGGAAGAAAACACTGTAAAGAGATTTGCTGTATATTGCATAGAAAAGAGAATAAAACAGGAGATAATGAGGCCATGTAAACAAGCCAGACCATTATTTATGGGTGACTTTAATCTTCTTGTAGATTGGGACTGTCAGATTGGCAGAGGTAAGAGGTATGAGGAAGTATTCATAGAATGTTTTCAGGTTAGTTTCCCAGAACAGTATGTTGTGGATCCAACCAAGTTATTAGTTCTCATAAAATGTAAGCAAGTTGATTTCAAAAGGATTTTAGAGTAAAAGGTTCCCTAGGAACCAGCGGTAGACACGGTAGAATTTAATATTCAATTTGAAATGAAGAAACTTTAGTCAGATACAACTGTGTTAAACTTGAATAAGGGTAGTTATAAAGCAACAAAGACAGAGGTGGCTGGAACTGAATTTGAAAGGAATTTAACAGCAAAGATGGCTTAAGAACTATCTCAGATGTTGAAGAGAACAGTTTGACTCTCAAAAAAAGTACCCCAAATGAAAAAGCAACATTCTAGGATGGGCAAAGTCAATTAGGGAAATTAAGGTTAGCATCAAATTGAAGGAAAAGAAAATATCTACTAATCCTTACAAATGGTAATCTAGAGGATTGGGAAAGTGTGAAAAACTAGCAAAGATAACCAAACAATAATAAAGGGCGAGAAGATGAACTTTAAAGGTAAATTTGTAAGTAAAATGAAGATAGACAGCAAGAGCGTCCTTAATTATATGAAAATGAAATGAGGCAAAAGTGAACAAAAGCCTTTTAGTAAACAAGGTTGGGGAAATAATAATGAGAATGAGGAAATGACGGATGAATTAATAAATACTTTTCATCATTCTTAATAGTAGATGGCATTAACAGTATTACAGAAATATTAAATAATCAAGGAGCAAAAAGAGGAAAGAAAACATATAATAATTATCACTGGGAAAATAGAACTAGAGGAACTAATGGGGCTAGAGACCAATAAATACCCTGGTCCTGTTGCGTTGCATTCTAGAATATTAAATGAAGTGGCGAGATAGTATCTTCACTGTTAATAATCTTCCAAAGTTCCTTCGATTCTGGACAAGTCCCAGAGGACTTGAAAACTGCCAATGTAACACCTTTTATTTGAAAAGGGAACAACACAAAAACAGGTATCTATGGGCCAAGTAGCTTAATGTCTGTTAATGGGAAAATATTAGAAAATAATGTAATATCAGAACATTTAAAAATATCTACATGTTCAAGAATAGCCAGCATGGCCTCATTTGTCTGACAAAATTAGTAGAATTCCTTGAGGCGGTTACAAGTAATGATGGATTATTAAGAAGCAGTGGATCTAACATATCTGGATTTTCACAGGTGGGTGATAAGGTCTGCACATTAAGCTACTGACTAAGATAAGAGTCCCTGGTTTTGGAAGTAGTATTTTAACATACATAGAGGATTGAGAATTGGGATAAGGGACGCATTTTAGGATGGCAACCTGCAACTAGTTGTGGGCTACAGGGATCAGCCTTGGGGCCACCATTACTTGCAATATATTAATGACTTGGATGAGGAAAGTAAATCTGCAATCACCGAGTTTGGTGATGACACAAAAGCAGATGGGAAGGTAAGTGGTAAGGCCACAAAACACTGCAGTGGAAATACAGACCGATTTAAGAGAGTGGGCAAAAACTTAGTAGATGGAATGTAATTTGGGGAAATATGAAGTTGTACACTTTGGCAGGAAGAATGGAGGAGCAAAATATGTTTCTAAATGGAGAACTTGCTGTAGCTTTCTGCACTTTGAGGGGCTTAGGGAGTTGTAGAGTCACAGAGCTGTACAGCATGAAAATATGCTTCGGTCCAACTTGTCCATGCCGACGAGATATCCTAAGTTTAATCTAGTCCCATTGCCAGCATTTCGCCCATATCCCTCTAAACCCTTCCTGTACATGTACCCACTCAGACACCTTTTAAATATTGTAATTGTACCAGCCTACAGCACCACTCTGTGGACAAGTCGTCCCTTTGATCCCTTTTTAAATGTTTCCCCTCTAACTTTAAATCTATACCGTCCAGATTTGGACTCCCCCACCCTGGAGAAAAGACTCATCCTATCCATACCCCTCATGATTTTTATAAACTTCTATAAAGTCACCCCTCAGCCTCCAACACTCTAAAGAAAATGGCCCCAACCTATTCAGCCTCTCCCCAACCCTGGCAACATCCTTGTCAATCTTTTCTGAACCCTTTGAAGTTTCACAACATTCCTTCCTATAGCAGGGAGACCAGAACTGAATATAATATTCCAAAAGTGACCTAACCAATGCAATATGAGCTCCCAACTCCTATACTCAATACTCTGACCAATAAAGGAAAGTATACACACACCTTCTTCACTACCCTATCTACCTGCGCTCTACTTTCAAGGAACTAAGAACATGTACACCAAGATCTCTTTGTCATCCATGAATTCCAAAAACTATCATCCAATCAGCAGGGAATTGAAAAGGCAAATAGAATATTGGCCTTTATTTGAAAGGAAATTGAATATAAGGATAGGGAAATCTTACTAAAATTATATAAAGCACTGGTTAGACCACAGCTGGAATATGTGAACAGGTTTGTCTCCTTATCTACGAATGATATTCCACCAACTGAGGCAGTCCCAAGAAGGTTCATTAGGTTGATCCTGGAAATGAAGAGACTGTCTTATGAAGAGGTTGAATAGATTATGCGTGTGCACACCGGAGTTTAGAAGAATACCATTACCTTATTAAAAAATATAAGATTCTTTGGGGACTTGAAGGGTAAATGCAGAAAAGTTGTTTCCCTTGTGGTAGAGTCTAGGACCAGAGGCATAATCTCTGAGTAAGAGCTCGCGCATTTAAAACAAAGATGATGAAGAAGGTGGAGAATCTCTGGAATTCATCTCTGCAGAGGGCTGCCAAGGCTGAGTCTTTAAGTATATTCAAGGCTGAAATAGATTTATTAATCAGTAAGGAAATCGTGAATTATGGGGCAAAGGCAGGAAAATAAATTTGAGGATTATCAGATTAGCGATGATGTCATTGAGTGGTGGAACAAGCTCAATGGGCTGAATAGCCTACTTCTGTTTCTATATCATCTCTTATGACCTTGTTTCTATTACATGATCCTAATATTTCCCACACCATCTGCTGCTGACATCCTCATTTCTTTCACTGTCTTGAAACCTGATAACATTTTCCAGCTTTCTCAAAATCCATTCTATTCTCCACGGACTCCTGAAATAATATATTGAAGTCTGAAATTTGGTGAAATCTAAAGAAAGTATTTCATTGAGAAATGAAAACCTGTTTAAGACCAATATTGCTGCCATTGATTACATGCTAAGTGGAACATCTCATCTTTCAGAAGTTTCATGATCTCAGACCTGGTCATCTCAGCATAGAAAACTGATTATTTTTGACCTTGAAATTCTTGGTGGAAAATCTAAAAGCAGAAAATACATCTAAAATGTCTTTTTTGTGTCTAGTTTTTTGACCATCTGTTGGCTGGGGTTGAGGATATCTGTGGACAGTGGAGTCACTACTACTGGAGAGACAAGTATGAATTTGTTTTGCATCTAAGTTTTAGTAATAAATTTAAATGTCTCTGATTAGTTACTCATTGGGCATCCTGGAAGCCTAATCAGTTAGTTTGGTAACAAAATAAATGGTAAGTTTTTGTAAGACTGACGTTGATTAATTGTTGGCCAGTGTGTGTTACCAAATCCAACTGCAAATTATAAACACAATATGTTTGTGCCTCTGGTGATGTCCATGAGTCACGATGTACCTTATCCCATCTTCCAATCCCTTGGATGTCAAGTCAACCGATTTGACCCATGGTGTATATTTTCCTCCACCCAATAGTCAGGTAGACCACACAAACTCTGATATGCATAACCCTTTGTATGTACAGGAAAGTTAAACTTATAATGATTGATGCTATCTCTGCCTTGTAACTTGTGATTCAATGCCAGCTCTGTTCAGTTACAGCCACTTTCCAACAGACATCTAAGTTTGTGCAAACTGCACAAAAAGATTCCCTAATTATCAAAAAATGTGGAATTAATATTTTGCATAGTTTTTTTAAAAACATAAATACACTTGGAGTTTTCCCATGTACAAAGTGGTCCAGCACCTTTCTTTTCACTGTCTTCAATAATTAGAGAATGTGATTGCTTGAGCAAGCCATGTTTCTTCGCTCAGACATTTAATGTCATGGTTGTCAAATTAGAGTTCAGTTAATCACCAGTGCAGGAATAACTTTCCCTCTAAACTCAGACTAACTGTGATTGTGAGGAAGGAGCCATCTCATTTGTTTTTGTTTTAAAGAAAAAAACATTTATTCTTGAAATGCTATTTTTGTTTTGTTAGCAAAAACCCAACTAAGTGCAGGTGCTTTGGTACCTCTGTTCTTATGAACACAGGGTACTATGCCACATTGTTGTTGGCCAGAAGTTAATAATTAATGTTGGAGTTAGATAAATGATATGGGTTCTTCAGTGAACTTTGTTCTGTACCTTACCTTAGAGCCTTAAAGGGATTTTATGGCTGGATGAAAAGTGAACATTTTCAACTGGTTTTCAAGTTTGATACATCAATTTGATACATCAGGTCATCAAATAGAAAGATTATTTTACTTCTCATTTGAGGTAATCACTTAAGTTGAATAACTGAATCTCAAAAGTTAAATTCACCGTTTTCACAGATTTGCTTTTCAATTCTTTTGATGGTCTACAGAACCTGAATATTAAAACTGAATCCCTCAAGGAGTTATTAATGAATTTATCATCTAGTTTTAGAACTGACCATTTCAGCACTGGGTATTAAAAGGGTTTGCATTGTTGCTCTTTTCATGGGATGTGGGCATTGCTGGCAAACCAGTGTCTGATGTCCATCCCTAATTGTGCTCTAGAAGATGGTGATGAGTCATTGGATTGACCTGCTGTAGTCCATCTGGTGCAGCAATGCCCTCTGTATTGTTAGAAAGGGAGTTCCAGTTTTGACCCAGTGACAGAGAAAGAAAAGAAATATAATTGTGAATCAGAATGATGTGATTCAAAGGTGAGTTTGCAGGTGATATTCCTTCCAGTGACAAGGGATGACTATTGGTGTCTTAATGAGGGAGTTTTCTGAAGTCAAAATTGAAGATTCCATAAACCAGTATAACTTGTAATATTGATTATTGTAGCCAGCTTTGAAACAGGTTTATGAATGTTTGAATTGCCAAAGAAAAGAAAAATGAAATGAATGTTTCCAAAGTGAATATCAGATCTACCTTTTTTTTTAACTACAGACAGGGAATCTTTCAAATTAGAATCATGTTAAACTTCTTGCACACTGCATCTGGCAGTATAGTATTACAATGTCTCATTTAAAATAATTACATAATTGATTATGTCTTCAAGGCTCTTCAGAGAATTTCCGTAATAGGAAGGACAAAAGTAGCCTTTCCCTCTATGGGTTTTGTAGGCTTTGTTAGCTGTTTAAAACAGGCACCACATGATATAAGTGAACAAGAGCCCAAAACAGAAAATGACAACATGATTGCTAATGTCATTGGTTCCTAAGCAGTTTGTGTTATGTTAAGAAGGCCACACTAAAAATGATAATCTTTCAGAAAGTAAACACCCCTAAAGAGTAGGGTATTCTGAAGCAATACTTGTGTGAATGATCTATCTCCGCCTCCTCAGTGATCCCCAGCATTACAGATACTAGTCTTCAACCAATTCGATTCACTTCACGTGAAATAAAGAAATGGTTGGAGACACTCAACACTGCAAAGGCTATGGCCCTAACAACACTCTGGCAATAGTACTGAAGACTTATGTTCCAGAATGTGCCACTCCCCTAGCCAAGCTGTTCCAAGCTGTACAGTTATAGCACTGGCATCTACTCGACAATGTGTAAAATTGCCCAGGTATGTTCTGTACATAAAAAGCAGGATAAATCCAACCAGAAAATTTCCAACCTATCAGCCTAATCTCAGTCACCAGTAAAGTGATGGAAGTTGTCATTAATAGTGCTATCAAGCAGGCACCTGCTCAGTGATACCCAGTGGCCAGGGCCACTTAGCTTCTGACCTCATTACAGCCTTGGTTCAAAAATGGACAAAAGAGGTGAATTCCAGAGGTGGGATGAGAGTGATAGTCCTTGACATCAAGGCCACATCAAAGAGCCCTGGCAAAACTGGACTCAGTAGGTATCAAGGACAAACTGTCCAATTATTGGAGTCATACCTGGCACATTGGAAGTTGGTCGGGGTTATTAGTTGTCAGTCATCTCAGCCCCAGGACATCTCTGCAGGAGTTTCTCAAGGTAATGTCCTAGCCCCAACCATCTTCAGCTGCTTCCTTGTATCATCTGGTCAGGAGTGGGGATGTTTGCTGATGATTGCATAATGTTCAGCACCATTTGTGACTTCTCAGATACTGAAGCAGTCCATGTTCAATTGCAACAAGATCTGGACAATATCCAGACTTGGACTGACAAGTGGCAAATAACATAAACACCACAAATGCCAGGTGGTAATCACCTCTAATAAGGGATAATCTAACCACCATCCCTTGACATAATAATCCTCCACTATCAACATCCTGAGGTTACCATTGACCAGGAACTCTACTGGACTCATCACACAAACACACTGGCCACAACAACATGTCAGAGGCTAGGAATACTACAGTGAGTAACTCACCTCCTGACTCTCTAAAGCTTATCCACCATCCACAAGACACAAGTCAGGAATGTGATGGAATACTCCCCACTTGCCGGGAAGGGTTCAGTTCCAACAATACTGAAGAAGCTTGATACCATCTGGAACCACTTGATTGGCACTACATCTACTAGTATCCGCTCCCTCCACCACTAACAGTCTTTTGCAGCAGTGTGTACAATCTACAAGATGCACTACAGTAATCCACCATTAGATCCTTCAAGAGCACTTTCTAAGTTCCTGACTGCTTCCATCTTGAAGAACAAGGGCAGCAGATATATGGGAACACCACGACCTTCAAGTTCTCCTCTAAGCCTCTCACCATCCTGACTTAGAAATATATTGCTATTAGTTCACTCTCGCTGGGTCAAAATTCTGGCATTATGGGTCAACCCACAGTAGATGGACTGCAGCAGTTCAAGAAGACAGCTCACCACCACCTTCTCAAGGTCAACTAGGGACAGGCAATAAATGCTGGCCAGCCAGTGATGCCCACATCCCAGAAATGAATTTTTAAAAAATCTATATGATGACCATTTTTTTACTATAAAGACAAAGTACTAGAGAAACTCAGCAGGTTGGTAGAGAAAGAGAGAGAAAGTGTTAACATTTCAAGCTCAATATGACTCTTTGCAACCTCTCTCTTCAATTTCAAAGTGATACATTTGGTACTGCAGAGAAATGTGGGGAGCAGCAAGTGGAACAGAATTGGAGGTTGGAGAGTGAGGGAAATTAGAAATAATAGATGTCATAGGACAAGAGGGAATAGTAATGGCAGAAGACTGTGTTAGTAGTAGAGCATGGGTCAGCTTTGCTTATAGCCCACAATGGGCTTCACTGGAACACTGTGTTGGAAATGTGAGCATGTTGATGTATTAAAATGGTCATGCTTGTGGACTGGGGGGCAAGTGTTCCACAAGGTGGTTATTGAGTGTGCGTTTAGTCTCCCTAAACGTAAAGGATACTGCATTGTGAGCAACAAATACAACAGACTAGTACAAGTAAATCACTGTCTCATCTGAAAGATGTGTTTGGGACGTTGGAAAATGAAGAGAGAGGAGATGAAAGGGCATGTTATACTTCTAGTGATTGCACAAGATGCCTTGGGAGGGGTGATGTGTACGAGTGATAGATGAGTGGACCAAGCTGTGTCATGGAAGGAATGATCTCTGTCATGAAGGGAATGAGTGCAGCAGAGGTTCATCAACCTGATACAAGGGATAGCAGGACTGTCATATGAGGAAAGATTGGTTCAACTGGGCCTGTATTGTTAGAGTTTAGAAGGATGGGGGACCTAATTGAAACGTATAAACTTCTAAGGACTGGACAGATTATATGGAGTTAGGATGCTTTCACTGTGTGGGGAGTCTATAACCAGGGGCCATGCTTTCAAGACATGGGGTAGACCATTTAGGACTGAGATGAAGAAAACTTCCTTCACTCAAAAGGGTACTAAACCTGTGGAACTCTCAGAGAAGACTGTGTGGAGGCTAAGTCATTGAATACATTCAAGAAAGAGAGAAACACCTAAAAAAAATTTTAAATGAAGAGGATTGGGGCATATGGGAAAAAGTGGGTGTATGGCATTGAGGTAGAGGGTCATATTAAATGATGGAATAGGTTTGAAGGGATGAATGGCCTACTCATGGTCTTGGTTTCTACGTTTCAAAATGTCGAGAGGAGAAGGAGGAAAGATGTACTTGGTGGTGGTATACTCCTGAAATTGGTGGAGAATAATCCTTTGAATACAGAATCTGGTGGGGCAGAAAGTGAAGACAATGAGAATTTTATTGCATCCCTCAGGAAGGAGTGAGGGAACTGTGGGGGTCAAAGTTGAGGACCTTGTCCAGTACAATTATTGGGTGTGGGACTCTCATCAGGAAGAAATGTCACATTGGAGCCACCACTCTGGAAAGTAGGACTATTGGAATAAACGAGGCAGTGAGAATGGGAGATCTCTAATCACCCTCACCCTCTAACCTGCTTCCAGTCTGTTCCACTTTCGCTGTCTTTCACCATGCCTCTCCCTAACAATTTTTGGTTCTCCAGTATAAGTCCCAGCAATTTTCCATCTGTCCCTTTTCCATTTTGAGGAAGAGTCATATTTGAATCAAATGTTAGCTCTGTTTCTCTCTTCATAAATCCTGCCTCACTGTTTGGATTCTTGAGTACTGTTTGTATTTTCAGATGTCCAGTACCTGCCATTTTCATTTCTCTGTAAACCCGCATTTGACGTGTTTTTCCTTCATTAATCTTCGAGTGAAGGAAATGATAAACACAGTATCATCAACCAACATCAAAGATGTGCTGGCTGGGTGGATTAGTCATGGAAAATGCAGTGTTACAGGAATAGGTTAGGGGGTGGGTCTGAGAGGGTTGCTCTTCAAAGGGTCAGTGTGGACTCAATGGACCGACTGGTCTGCTTCCACACTGTAGGGATTCTATGATTTCTATGATCAGTGCTTGACTTGCTCTTGTATCTCGCAATATCTTTGTTGTTTCACTATTTTGAGTAGATGAATAAGGCATTAACTCTTCATGTGAAAAATATATTACAGCCTCCAAAGGTCTGATTGTTTTCATCGATAATTAAGCAAAGATTTACTTGACTGACCTGAGTTATCTCTCCCTTTCTAGGTGGTTCAGAGGGAACACACCAATTGCACTGCTATATTTTTAACACCCATTTCCTTGTTGCATCCTTTTCTGAGGATTCCTTCGGCATTTCCACTAGAAATGTACAGCATGGAAACAGACTCTTCGATCCAACTCATCCATACAGACCAAATATCCTAAATTAATCTAGTCCCATTTGCCAGCACTTGGCCCATATCCCTTTGAACCCTTCCTATTCATATACCCATCCAGATGCCTTTTAAATGTTGTAATTGTACCAGCCTCTACACTTCCTCTGGCAGCTCATTCCATATATGCACCATCCTTTGCATGAAAAAGTTGCCCCTCTGGTCCTTTTAAATTTTTCCCCTCTCACCCTAATCCTATGCCCTCTAGTTCTGCACTCCCGCAAACCAGGGGAAAAAAAACCTTGTCTATTTACCCTATCTGTGCCCCTCATGATTTTATAAACCTCAATAAATCACCCCTCAGCCTCCGATGCTCCAGGGAAAACCGCTTCAGCCTATTCAGTTTCTCCTTATAGTTCAAACCCTACAACCCTGGCAACATCCTTGTAAATCTTTTCTGAATCCTGTCAAGTTTTACAACATCTTTCCTATAGGAGGGAGACCAGAATTGCACGCAGTATTCCAAAAGTGGCTTAACCAATGTCCTGCACAGCCGCAACAAGACCTCCCAACTTCTATACTCAATATTCTGACCAGTAAAGGAAAGCATACCAAACGTTGCCTTCACTCTCCTATTTAGCTGAGATTCCACTTTCAAGGAACTATTCAGTACGATTCCCTTTTAAGTTTCAGCAGTCATATTCAGTATTATTACATAAAAGCATGTTATTTTATTTCCATCTCTTATAGGCTGCACCCTTTCTTGGTATTGTTTTTGCATCCTCCTGTTTGTTTTCTTAAAACTAATAGCATTTTCCCCCAAATTTGCTTTTCCTCCAATTTCATTGTGGATTCTCATCTGACCATTTCCCCAAGTGTAACTGTTTGTGTGAGATATCCTGGATAGCTCCCAGAATGTTGCGTCTTTGACCTTTGATACTTGACTTTTGCCTACATATATCTTAAGGGGTCACTGGATTACTATTTCAGAATTCTTCAATAAGCATGATTCCACTCTCATTACAAAAAGAATTCTCTAACTTTAATTATTAAAACCACTGACCTAATGACATTTCTTTTTCTCTTGCAAATTTGACAAAAGTCTCTTTAGCTTCCTAAGGTGATAGTGCAGTGGTATTGTGTGGTATAATTATTGGGAGGCTATGGTCTAATTACGTTGTTGCTAGACTATTAATCCTGAGACTCGGGTAATGTTCTGGAGAACTGGGATTGAATCGCACCATGGCGGAGAAAAGCTTGGAATTAAAAGCCTAATGATGACCATGTAACCACTGTCATGTTTTGGGGAAAATCTGCTGTCCTTCCCCGGTCTAGCCTTCATGTGATTCCAGACACACAACAGTGTGGTTGACTTCCAACTGCCCTCTAAAATAGCCAGGCTTGCCATTCAGTTGTACCCACCACTATGCAATTGCAACAAAGACATTCAACTGGATGGATCTCTTGGCATCGACCTAGGCACTGGAAACAACAACGGCAACAAAATCTCTGTTGACTCTATTAGGTCCTCCTCACTAACATCTGGGGGCTAGCACCAAAGCTGTCAAGCAACAAAGACTAGTCAAGCAACAGGCTGACATTGTTTGGAAGGTATGATTCCATGAGTATGACTATGTCCCAGACACCACCATCTCCATCCTTGGGTATGTCCTGTCCCACTGGCAGATCAGTCCCAACAGAGGTGCTGGCACTGTGTTATAGTGTCAGGAGGGAGTTGCCCTGGGAGTTGTCAAAATTGACTGTGGACATCATGAAATCAAGTTAAATATGAGCAAAGAATCATTGCACATACTCTCTCGACCGATGAATCAGTACTCCCTCCATGTTGAACACATTTTGGAGGAAGCACTGAGGATGGTAAGGGTGCAGAATGTACTTTGGCAGTGGGTTTCAATGTCCACCACCAACAGTGGCTTTGCAGCAGCAGTATCGATGAAACTGGTCATGTCTTAAAGCACACAGTTGCTAGACTGGGCCTACGGTAGGTGGTGAAGTAAACAACAAGAGGGATTTATCTACTTGACCTCATCCTTACCGATGCTGCTGCAGATGTATCTGTTCATACCAGTATCAGAAAGTGGAGAAAAGGTCCTGCCTTCACATTGAGAATACCTTGCATCATGTGTGGTATTATCACCTTACTGAATGGTACAGGCTTTGAACAGATCCAGCATCTCAGGACTGGGCATCCATGAGGTTCTGTGGGCCATCGACAGCAGCAGAATCATACTCCAACGCAATCTTCAATATCATGGCTTGGCATATCTTCCATTCAACCATTATCATTAAGTCAGGGAATCAACACTGGTTCAATGAAGAATGCCAGACCAGATCTAAAAATGGTGTCAACCTGGTGAAGCTACAAAATAGATTTGTGTGCTAAACAAAAGCTGCAAGTGACAGAGCTCAGTGATTTCACAACCAATGGTTCAGATAAAAGGTCTGAAGTCCTGCCACACCCAGCCATGAATGGTGCTGGACAATTGAACAACTCACCAGAGGAAGAGGTGCTACAAATATACCCATCCTCGAAGATAGGATAGTCCAGTGCATCAGTGCAAAAGATAAAACTGAAGCATTTGCAACAATCTTCAGACAGAGTTAAAAATCTCACAACACCAGGTTATAGTCCAACAGGTTTATATGGAAGCACTAGCTTTCAGAGTGCTGCTCAACCACCTGACGAAGGAGCGACGCTCCGAAAGCTAGTGCTTCCAATTAAACCTGTTGGACTATAACCTGGTGTTGTGTGATTTTTAATTTTGTACACCCCAGTCCAACACCACCATCTCCAAATCTTCAGACAGAAGTGCCGAGTGAATGATCCATCTCTGACTCTTCCAGATGCCCCAACATCACAGCTACCAATCTTCAGCCACTTTGAGGCATTTCACATGATATCAAGAAATGATTGGAGGCATTGGGTATTGCAAAGGTTATGGACTCTGACAACATTCTGAGGCAATAGTACTGAAGACTTGTGCTCCAGAACTTGCCACACCCTTAGCTAAGCTTTTCCAGTACAGCTTCAACACAGGCAACTACCTTACAATGTAGAAAATTGTCCCGCTATGTTCTATACACACAAAAAACAAGACAAATCTGACCCTGTCTACTTTTGATCATGAGTAAAGTGATGGAAGGGTTTGCCAGCATTGTTGGGGATAGGATTAAAGTTTTCTTTATGCTGCTTGTGCCACAAACTTCCTCAATTATCATTTTATTTTATGTATATGTATTCTTTGGGCTTTTTTCTTTTGTATAATAGACTTGTGTTCTTAAGTTAAAAGGACATTGGCAGCCTCCGGTAAATGTGTACAGTGTCTGACCATAATGGCAACCAAACTGTAAAAATAAAACTTAATTGCTACCAAGCCAGCTTTCACTGTGGAAATTGATTTGTCCAGTGTTAGTGTCAACTGCAATCATAAAACAGAGTCTCTTGGCAGATTGGATTTCCATTGGATTTAACAGGATGTGACATCTTTATATAAAGAAATGAATGAAATATTACTGCTAACTTTACTCTTTAATTTCTTGCTTAACTAACTTTTACTCTATGCTTCTTCCTGCCTCTCCCAAAGAGAGACAAAGACAGATTAACTCACTGACTCTTTTCCTTAGACTACGGAAACAGTTTAAGACTTCTTTTCCATTCTGGTTGGAAGGTTTCTTTCCTCCTCTCAGCCTGGGGAGGTCTAGGAACTAACAAATAGTCCTTCTACTGGTATGACTTCTGTACCTCTGCATTTATCCTGTTAGTGGCCCCTGACCAACTGTTTGTAGATGATTAAAACACAACCTAGTAAACATTCAACAATTAGTTTCCCACATGCTGATCAAATCATTCTGCTTAGTTCGCGTTCTTTCTTTGAAATGATGATTGAACTCATTGTTCAAAAATTATTTTCTATTTTTTTAAACAAAAGTCACCTTTTATAAAACTAAACCCAAAATTCTACCTACTTTTGCTTTAAGTAACAAATCCCCAAATGATGAGAATATGTTATAACCCTTTATCACAATACCTATGTTCTTAAACGTGCAGGAGAAGCCAATGATACCACTCTTAAATTGATTGATTGTGTGAAAAAAGCTGTGTAGTCTTTAGAATATTTTGTGCAGAAACATTCTACTCTGAAAGCTCCACTGCCCTGTTTTGTGCTTTTTTTTTTACAAATTCACTCTGAAAGATATGTAGTTTGGTGAAAAGGGCAGTCTGTGGTAACATAGAAGACAATAAGGGGAGATTTTTTTTGATGTAGATCTATTATACAAATATGTCCAACTGATTCCTTCTAGGATATATTGCAGTTCGTTATTCTTCAACTTCTGCACTAAAAAAAATCTCTGGCTTTATTTTCAGGGCCAAGAAGTTCAATCGTAACTATTTGTCAAAGCTTTTGATCAGGGATAAAGAGCCAAAGTCTGGTATTGTTGCTCTTTATAAGAAGCTGGAATTGAAACAGGCGATTGAGTTGGCTGAATCTGGACAACTCAGTAAAGTGTCGTCATCTGCTTCCCTGCTGTAAGTAAAATGTTGCTTTCATGTTGGTTAATAAGTTGCATCAAAACTTCCTAAACAGGAACAGGGGAATTAGAAATAGACATTGTCTTGAACATTTTGGATTTGATGTGGTCATGGCTCAAGCTGTGTGCAAATTCAGTGAATGAATAGCAGTGGCACTGGAGAATGCACATTAAAAGCACTACATGTTTTAAAACAGATATCTAATGAAAAGGTACAGGGTTGATCAGTTAGTTCTAAGTTCGAATGTTAGGAGTTTTGAGTCTTAGGGTGGAAGTATTAAAATCCTCAATTTCAGAACTTTTATTTTTCATTACATTCACATTCCGTTTATTTTCACTTGCACTCCTTGTCTACATCTCTGAAACCCACATCTAAACCTTTGTTAGTTCTAGACTTGATTATTCTGATTAGATTTCTGTTATCTATCTGTCAAGTCGGGGTTTGCTGAAACATCGATGACTGACTATGTTTGATTCACCCCAAGATCCATTTACATATTTTGTCCAGAGTACCTGGTCAAGCAAGCTTTATCATTTTTTTTAATGATCTGTTTGCAATTCACTTCATCTTCTCCCAATCTTCTTCAGCCTACCAAGTTTCCTAGGTCCCTACACAGCTCATCAGTCTCATTCAATTTCTGGCTTCTTAAACATTTTTGACTTTATTCATATCAATGACAATGGTGCTTTTAGCTACCATGATCTTGAGCTTTAGATTTCCCTCCCTGTACCTGAGGCTGTAAGACAGGTGCAGAGGGAAGCCATTTGACCCATTTGAGTCAGTTCTGCCGCTCAACAAGATCATGGCTGATCTGATGCTTAACTTCACTTTCCTGTCTTTTCCCATAACCTGATACCTCTGTTTTGTTTTTGAATTTCATCACAATGCTTCTTAAAAGCTTATGTTTCATCAAAGCAATGGTCATCCAGCCTAATAGCTCCATGTGTACGTTGGTGTTAAGTTTTGCTCCATAACTCCCTGTAAAGGCCTTCATACGTCTTTACATTTAAAACACTGTATAAATGCAAGTTATTTTTGTTTGGTTTTGATATGTCTTTATTTTTAAATTTGCAGAAATAAGAAGCCACAAAAAATAAACAATGTCTCCCCTGATGAGCTGAAGAAAATCAAAGATATCTTGGCTAAAAATTTATATCAGATAAGACAGAGGGTAAGATGGACAAACTCCAATGGCTTACTGAACATTAAATGAAATATCTTTAAAATTCAGATCCAACAATAAATCTCATGCTCTCCCACTGAGATATTATCAGAGACCTGTGGCAAAAACTTAATTTTTTAACTGCTGAGGGTTGTTAAAATGTGGGGATTTTGTCAGTGTTCTTGTTTTATGGGAAGCATAATTAGATATTTAAGTCAATGTTACCCTGCTACATCCCAAAAACCTATGTTCTTTCTATATTCCATAATACTAATGACGCAACAATTATTTAAATTATTTCCATGATCTTTCTCACTGAATACAACACAATCTTGCAGTAAAACTACCAAATTTTCATTACATTTGGACAATGCTGGACATTATTGTATTGATTCCCCACTGATGTCTGAAGGAAGCCAGACATTTTCTTCTTGACTTCCTGCATTTCTTGATGGCTGGGAAAAGAAAATCTAGAATTTTACTTGCTATGAAGTAAAATTATCTCCAAGTAAGGCTGCTAAGTGACTAAATGACTTGGAGAAGGTATGGTTCCTGTGTTTTTACTGCTCCAGTCCTTTTAGTTTAAGAATAGTCTAAAGTAAAATTTAACTTATTCCAGGGCATCCTAAAAACAGTTTTGGCCTTCATATTACAATTCAGTCATAATATCAATAGATACCAGAAAACCTATCAATTTAAGAATACCAGAAAACCTATCAATTTATGTCCCAGTGACGTTTTAATTTCTGGTCGGGTAAAAGCAATTCTTTGCTATTTCAGAGAATGTGTTTTATTTCAGTGTATTGCATTCATTAAACAAAGCCTCTCTTTCATCAAACCCCCGCCCACACCCTTGAAATTCACTTCTGCAATTCAAGCCTCTTCCCTTTCGAAGACTCCAGCACTGTAGTTCTTTACTTTCAACCTCTTGGGTATTAATGGCACTCATCCACAGATTCAAGCAACAAACACATCGACCTGGACCCAATATACCGGCCACTACAGTGGACAGCTCGAACTGACAACCGGAAGCGGCAGAGACAGGCCACTATAAATACCGGAGAAAACAGCACAGAAGCGCTTCACAGGAGGCTCCCAAGCACTGAGGATGTCACCTAGACAGGGGACGAAACGTTTGCAAGACAAATTCCCAGCTCGGCGAACAGAACCACAACAACGAGCACCCGAGCTACAAATCTTCTACCAAACTATGATCTTGGGTATTAAGCCCAGTATTTGAGTTTTGTAGTAGAGATTTTCCAGGGCAAATTTGATATGCAGTTCACAAGAGAAAAAAAAAACTAAAGAAAATATCTAATAACCTAGATAATGAGAATTCACAACATGATTGCACACACAACCTGTGCAATCATTATTGATTGTTAAGGCAATTTAAACAAAAACAAGTTTTAATCGTCCAAATATAAATGCTAGCAGTTCAAACCATATTGCATATGCTTGGAATTTTGAAAACCCTGGCATGTTACTTGTTTAAGGTTATGCTTGAGGTGCTAGGCCCTGACTGACAATTGATTTCAATCTCTTCCATGGAGCTAGAATAAAATGAGTGGTGCATCAAGGACGGAGAAAATAAGTATTTAAGAGAAACCTAAAATATCGGGGAGGAGTGGGGAGAGGAAATGAAAAGAAGACCGGTAGATAGAATTAGGAAGAAGAACAAAATAGAGGAATGGGTATCCTAATGACTACCCTAAGTAAGCTGTTCACACTCAGAAAGGAGAGATTGAGGGAGTATATAGTTCAAGGCAATGTGGGAATTTGGTCCAGTAGGATCTATTATAGGTTACTTGCAGATTGAAGGTTTATATAAAAAAAAGTATTTGCAGATTACAAATGAAAAGACCAGTAGGAAATATTTAGAAGTCAAATTAAGAACTAAGTTATTAAAATAGAGATATAGGGCCAGGTGATGTACTGTATCTGCATGATGTGGGAGCTGTTGGACTCCATTGTGGTTCATCGTGACCACATCTGTGGCAAGTGTTGGTAGCTTGAAGAACTCTGGTTCAGAGTTGATGAACTGGTGTCAGAGCTTTGAAAACTATGATACATCAGGGTGTGGGGAGAGTTAGCTGGACACTGTGTTGCGGGAAGCTGTCACACCTCTCAGAATAACTACCTCAAATTCGATCAGGGAGCACTCCTGCAAGAGGCAAGTAGAGGAATCCAGGAGGTTGTGCTGAAGGATCCTCAGCCCTTGAACTTGTCCAATAGGTTTGAGATTCTTGCTCTCTATGTGGATGAGAATTGGGGTTGTAGGGAGGATGAGCAAACCGAACATAGCACTTTGGTACAGGGAGCCATTCAAGAGAGGGCAGAAAAAGAAAAATGTAGTTGTAATTGGAGATAGTTTAGTCAGGGGGAACAGACACCATTCTCGGTGAACAGAATTGTGTGTCTCAAAGGCTGTGTTGCCTGCTCGGGTTCAGGATATCTCATCTGGGCTGCAGAGGAACTTGGAGTGGGAGGGTAAGGATCCAGTTGTTGAGGTTCACGTAGATACCAACGATATAGGTTAGAAAGAGGAAAAGGGTTCTGCTCAGAGAATGAGTGGCTGGGGGCGACATTTTAAAAAGCAGACCGAGAAGATGATCTCTGGACTACCCTCCCCATGAGCAAATAGACAGAAGGTCGACAAGATTAAAGAGGACAGTGCTTGACTCCAAGATTGGTGCGGGAGAAACCGGTTTGAATTCATGAGACATTTTCATCAGTATAGGGGAAGCAGGGAGCTGCTCGAGTGAATGGATTCTGCCTGAATCATGCTGGGACCAGAATCCCGGTGAATTGCATTACCGGGCCTGTGGATAGGACTTTAAATTAAATAGTGTGTAGGAGTGGGGGGAGGGATCAGGATTCGGATGCATGGAACATTTAGGAAAACAGGAGGCAGGAGGGCTTAGCAGAGGTTATTAAAGATTCCAGAGCAAGTAATAGGACATACATCCCTGAACCTTTCCATACTCTAACTTCAGGCACAGCAGATAAGGGGACAACAATGAGGACAGCGTCAACACAAGACTGAGGATGCTGTACTTAAATGCATGCAGTATAAGAAACAAGGGAAAAAAAGCTTGTAACAAGGCAACCGTAGCTGACTAGGGAAGTCAAGGTCAACATAAAAGCTAAAAAAAAAAGCATTCAGTGTGGTGAAGATTAGTGGGAAGCTGGAAGATTATGAAGCCCATGGGAGACTGACTAGCAAGGTTAGATCTCATGGAATACAGGGAGAACTAGCCATTTGGATACAGAACTGGCTCAAAGGTAGAAGACAGAGAGGGTAGTGGTGGAGGGTTGTTTTTCAGACTGGAGGCCTGTGACCAGTGGAGTGTCACAAGGATCGGTGCTGGGCCCTCTACTTTTTGTCATTTACATAAATGATTTGGATGCGAGCATAAGGGGTACAGCTAGTAAGTTTGCAGATGATACCAAAATTGGAGGTGTAGTGGACAGCGGAGAGGGTCCACTACAACAGGATCTGGACCAGATTGGCCAATGGGCTGAGAAGTGGCAGATGGAGTTTAATTCAGAAAAACGCGAGGTGCTGCATTTTGGGAAAGCAAATCTTAGCAGGACTTATACACTTAATGGTAAGGTCCTAGGGAGTGTTGCTGAACAAAGAGACCTTAGCATGCAGGTTCATAGCTCCTTGAAAGTGGAGTCGCAGGTAGATAGGATAGTGAAGAAGGCGTTTGGTATGCTTTCATTTATTGGTCAGAGTATTGAGTACAGGAGTTGGGCGGTCATGTTGCGGCTGTACAGGACATTGGTTAGGCCACTGTTGGAATATTGCGTGCAGTTCTCGTCTCCTTCCTATCGGAAAGATGTTGTCAAACTTGAAAGGGTTCAGAAAAGATTTACAAGGATGTTGCCAGGGTTGGAGGATCTGAGCTACAGGGAGAGGCTGAACAGGCTGGGGCTGTTTTCCCTGGAGCGCCGGAGGCTGAGGGGTGACCTTATAGAGGTTTACAAAATTATGAGGGGCATGGATAGGATAAATGGACAAAGTCTTTTCCCTGGGGTCAGGGAGTCCAGAACTAGAGGGCATAGGTTTAGAGTGAGAGTGGAAAGATATAAAAGATACCTAAGGGACAACTTTTTCACGCAGAGGGTGGTACGTGTATGGAATGAGCTGCCATAGGAAGTGGTGGAGGCTGGTACAATTGCAACATTGAAGAGGCATTTGGATGGGTATATGAATAGGAAGGGTTTGGAGGGATATGGGCCGGGTGCTGGCAGGTGAGACTAGATTGTGTTGGGATATCTGGTCGGCATGGACGGGTTGGACTGAAGGGTCTGTTTCCATGCTATACATCTCTATGACTCTAATAGTGGAGAAGAACTATAAAAGGGGTAGAAAATGAATTATGAAGCTACCTAGTAATGTAAAAGAACATTGCAGGAGTTTTAAGTTACATAAAGGATAAGAGAAAGGCAAGAGTGGACATTGGACTGCTGGAAAATGAGGCTGGAGAAGTAGAAATGGGGAGCAAAGAAATGATGGAGGAACTAAATATGAGTCTTCACAATGGAAGGCACCAATAGCATATCAGAACTTCAAGAGAGTCAGAGGCCAGACATGAATCTCATGGCCATTACTAAGGAGAAGATGCTGGGGAAGCTACAAGGTCTGAAAGTGGATGAATCACCCAGACCAGATGGACTGCACCCAAAGGTTCTGAAGGAGATAGTGAAGGCATTGGTGGTAATCTTTCAAGAGTTACTGGAGTCCGAGAGGATCCCAGAGGAGTAGAAAATGGCTAACATAACATTCCTTTTTAAGAGAAGAAGGAGAAGGCAGGAAATTATGGGCCAGTCATTTGGAATGTTGTAAAGTACATTATTAAGGATGAGATTGCAGAGTACTTGGAAGCGCATGGTACGTCGGGTGCCTCAGCACGGCTTCATCGGGGAGGTCATGCCTGACAAATCTGTTTAGAATGCTTTGTGGTAATAAGCAAGTTACATAAATGAAGCCAGTGGATGTGATCTATTTTGATTTCCAGAAGGCCTTTGACAAGGTGCCACACATGGAAGCTAAATAAGACAAGAACCCATGATTTTCGGGGCAAGATACTGGCACATATAGAGGATTGGCTGACTGGCAGAAGGCAGAGAGTGGTGACCAAGGGGTCTTTTTCAGGATGGCAGATGGTGACGAATGGAGTTTCACAGGGGCCAGTGTTGGGACCACAGCTTAATTTATTACAGAATACTGAGAGGCCTGAATAGAGTGGATGTGAACAAGATGTTTCCACTTGTAGGAGACACAAGCCCCAAAGTGCACAGGCTTGGAGTGGAGACATGACCCTTTGGAGGAGGAATTTCTCCAGCCAGAGGTGATGAATATATGGAACTCATTGGCGCAGAAGGACTGTGGAATCCAACTTATTGAGTGTACTTAAGACAGAGATAGGTTCTTAATAATTGGTAAGGGAATTAAGGGTTGTGAAGAAAAAGTGGGAGAATGGAGTTGAGAAGCACTTAAGCCACGATCAAATCGTGGAGCAGACTCAATGGGATGAATGGCCTCATTCTCCTCCTATATCTTATGATCTAATACTTTTATTTTTGGCTGAAACTTGTTAGTCCACCGAGTGGAATATGTAGCTGACTTTTATCTGTGGAAACTGTGGCTCAGTTGTGTTATTCCACTAGATAAATTAAGCTGCATGTATCATTATTACAGTCAAATGTGGGGGGTGGGGAATAAATTCCTCCCCTTTCATTCCGGAGATTGTAATGACACCGTTTGAATTTTCAAAAAGATGTGTTTTTCCCAATTTGGTTATATATTTAATCGTGCACAGACTTATGATGAAACAAGCCTCTTCAGTTAGCAGGAAGTGAGCTTGTTATTGTGACTCACTCGTTTAAAAGTATAAACAGTGTTAAAAGGTTAAATCTATCTGAATCCTGAGTGTGAGAGAAAGAGAAACACTAGCATCTAAGAAAACTGAACAATTTTTAGGGAGAGTTGGATGAAAGTTGAAGTCAATAAGTTAAAATAATTATATGTTCTAATGTTGGTCTTGAAGCTTAATGAGTTTGCAGCCAAGCTGAATATCTTCTGGAGATGGTTACTTTTAGCTGACAATTAGTTATTTTCCAGGGTGGTGGTATTGCATTTGAAATTTATTTTATATGTAGGTATGGTGGCTTCTGCAGCCATTTTAAAACCACATCCTGACTCATTTAAAGGTGTTTGCTTCCAAGTAATTTCCTGGTATTAATCCTTGATGGAATTAAAACTTAATAGCTCGTGTATTATAATTTCAAGATGCTGTGGGTGATAGAGATTTAAACCCTATTAAATCATTGAAAGATTAGCACTTCTTTTCTATAGTTCAAAGTGCACATCTTGAAAAGAGACAATTCGTGGAAAAAATGCTGAGCAATTTTTAAAAAATATAGCTAAATATGGCTTATGTGTATCAGCTTGAAATGCCTCACAAAGTTGAATTTCACAACGTGTTCTTCTAGCTGAAAATATAAGTTTTGCCTACAATGCATGAAAATTAGTATATTTTCTGTAAAAAAAAAATGTAATCTTGTATCAACATTTCCTGAATGCAGCTCATGAAAGAATTACAGCAGTGCTGAAAGGATGGAGTGTGTTGAGCTTGCTGCTGCCCTGTCATCCACTGCTCCCTGTACTTGAAACATTTTAGACAAACACTTTTTCTTCTAGTATTTGCATTGATGAATATTTGAGTTCATATACTATTAAAATTGTTTAAACACAGACACCATCATACAACAGGCACAGTCTGCCAAGAGACACCAATGAGAATCAGGTTAAAGAAATCCTAATACGACGACACGGGAGTCTACGGGAAAGTATGCGGAAAACAACAAGAGCCAAACAGGTAATTCCCGAAACTTTCCACAGCTTTGTTCATTATCCTGGCACTGCATGTAGAACGTGAATGTATTAGATTGAACTGTCTGGTATGATTGGTATTATTTCAGAAACTGTATGATACTAGTACTAGTTTTGGCATGTGGTAGTCTAAATATTGAGCAGTTTAACAAAGTAAGCACAATGTATGGTTTTGGAATCTATACATTTATAATCTTTTGGTAGAGGAAAAGAGTGCTCAAGTGAACATAAGCAATTTATCCAAGTGCGAATGACAATCTATGTGGGGAGAAATGAGGGGATATTAGCAGGAAGTATGTAGGAGGCAAGATTAAAAACATTTCTTGCTCTCATTTTTGAAAAAAAGAACATTATTCATCTGATTCAACCTCAAATTCAGTATAGGGGAGATTTTATTTGCTGTAACGTTTACAAGGGAGAGCCCCTGCTACGTTACCTTACTCTTAGGGTTTTGGCTTAACAAATAAACTTCAGGATGGATGTTTTCAAATTTAAATTTCAAGTTTCAATTGGTTCCCCCTTGTTCTGCCAGCAGATACAATTAGAGATGAGTGAAAGGAGAAAATTCCAGTTTCAACCTTCCTTCCTTTCTCTCAATACCATTAAGATGGCGGCTGAGAAGCAGTGTTGAGTTTGAGCTCCTGAGCTCGTTAGCTTCCATCTGCTTTCTTTTTTGTCTCTTCTTTCTTTTTGCTTTTACCATTTCTTTCTTTCCCTTTTGTTTAAAGTATTTTGCTTTGGTGAGGCATTAGTGACAGTTCCTGCCCAAGCAAGTTCCATGAGTCAGTTGGGGCACAAGTAGTTACAGAATGGGCAGCAGCAAGCTCCTCTCCTCCTGACACTCCAGGCTGTGGCTTAGCTGGGTGCCTGCATGGAGATAAGACTTCAATAGGACTTTCATATCTGGACATTTTTTCATTTCTTTTGGCTTTGTTTTCTTTATTTCTGCATTGTTTTTATTCCAGTTTTGTCATGGCGGTGGTGCCAGTTATGTCAGTGGAGGTGAGTTGGCATGGAAGAGTGGCACCTTTTTGTTCTGGGGGCCACCTGGTGAAAGGGACTGTTATCTGGCTGTCAGGCCTACGGCCTGTGACTCAACACTTAACAAGGACTGTACAGCTGGACACTTCCTTTATTTCTTCATTTTTCTGCCTTTACGTTCGATGTTTTGGTTTATTTTTCTGTATTTTGAGAAGGTGCTGGAGAGTGGCGACACTATACAACACTTCACTCTATTTTCTAACAAGATACACGTTACAATGAATAAACCAAATCAAACCATACACTGAATGTTGATTATTTTTTAAAGTAACACCAGAGTTTGTTTCTTTTTTTTTGACAAAATCAAATTGTTTGGCAAGTATGAACTTGTGCTGTGAGGCTGCCTGGTTGTGGACGTTCACATGTTCCTCTCTTTGTCCACAGTCGGATGCTGTAAAGAATAGTCCATTTTCACAGCCTCAAAATGCCAGGACTACTACTCGGCCCAGAAAAAAAAACGTTGCTTTCACAGGTAATATTTGCTGCATTGCAATAAGCTATTTTCAGCGTTGTGTCTTTATTTTGCAATAGAGAAACCAGCATCTGCAGTGACAGAATAGAGATAGTAGAGAAGTAGAATTTGTTGTCACTGGAATTTAAAGGAGAACTAATTACAATTGGGGGGAAAAAATTTTTTTTTAAACATTCATACCTACAAGCAGTATTTGCCATCAGGTATATGCACTCACAGGACTGATGAATAATTTGATAAGGTCATTTTTCTGTGGATGACCATACTATGTGGCAGCCTCTGAAAAAAACTAGAATTTTAGTCAAGCAAAGGGACAAGCAGTTTATGGATATGGTACCACTTTGGTTTCCATCATCTGCCCCTTACCTCAGAAAAACAATATGTTAAAAGGTCAGAAATTCTTTTGATAAATTTACACTTTCTCAAGGGCAATTAAGGTTGGATAAGAATTTTGGACTTGGCAGTGACATTCACATTCCCATGAAAGAATTTAAAACCGGGAAATGAGGTTTTGAAGTGAATGAGAAAGTTTTATAATCAATACCAAACTTGATTCACAGATGAGATGTGAAAGGGAGAAATGATGCTGAGCAAAATGAAGACTCTGTCAGTTTTGAGGTCTTGAGAATGAATGAGTCTTTTTCTTGCAGCATTGGCACCAAAAGGGATGCCTCGTTAACACAGTTTGAGATACATATGTATGACCTGATGGACAACCTCATGGGTGAAAGGTGACCAAAAGCTGGGTGCTGAAGGTTGAATTAATAGTGTATTTGTTACAAGGTTCTGTTTACACAGTTGCTCATTCAAGTTGTGGGAGAAGTTACTGCAGTCAAGCTGGAGCCAGGGAGATTCAATTAGTAACAAGTAGCTGATTGGTCTGTAGAGTGTTGACCAGTTGTCAATGACCAAAGGCAATATTTGACAGGGAGCTAGAAAAAGATGGTGAGGTGGTTGATTAAGGGTGGCATTGATTCAGTACTGAGATCTTACCTTCACTTGAAAGATCATGATATACAATCATTTGGGTACAGATGAGAAATAGCAAAGGTCACTTGTAGAAGTTATTTACAGGCCCCTTAACAGTAATTATACTATAAGATGCAGTAAAAAGCAAATTGAGCATGTTAGAAATATATTGTAGTAATAATAATAATGGGTGACTTTAATCTACATGACAATTGAGAGAATTGAATTGGCAGAGACAGCCTGGAAAATTAGTTTGTAGCATTCTGGGACAATTTCTTAGAGCAGCACATTCTAGAGTCAATTGAGGAGTAGTTAGTTCTGGACCTGGTAATGTGCAATGAGTAGGATTCATCAAGAAGTTCCTGGTAGAGAAGTCTCTAAGTGAAGGTGATCACAACACGATTGAACTGATGTTCACTCTGAAAACAAGTGTGAGTGCATGACTAGTGTTTGAAAACTAAGTAAAATTAACTATGATGCTATGAAGGCTGAGCTGAATAAGGTGAAATGGAAAGCTAGCTTAAAAGGTAGGTCAGTCTAGTTCCTGTGGCAGACATCTGAGGGCACACTGAATAAATCTCAGTAAAGATTTATCCCAGTGAGAAGATTGCACCATCTGTAGCTCAATAATTAAGGACAGTATTAAATTGAAAGAAATACTGTAAAAATCTGCAAAGATTAATGGTATGTGAGAAGATTGGGCAAATTTGAAGAACTAGCAAAGAATAACGAAAATGGCAGTAAAAAAGCAGAAAAAAAGAGTATGTGAGGAAATTAGCTAATGATATAAAAATGGTAAGAATTTCTACACTTATTTGAATTTTAAAAAAGTAACAGAAACTACTAAAGCTCCTTTGAGTGAGTCAGGGGAAATAATAATGCAAAACAAAGAAAGGGAAATTGCCTGAAGTTATCAAGTACACAAGAGAGCAAGCGTCTCTGTGAAGGTTATGTACAAGCAACAATAGAATGCAGAGATTTTCATACAAAAACAGTTACATAGACTGTCAAATAGCACCTAAACAGTTAATACTGTTAAACCAATCAACTCAGTACCTGAGTGTGCACAAGCATCAAGGGCATGGTCAGAACTCTGTCAAGTTACTGCATTTTAAACTTTTACCAATCTGAGCCCCGACTATTGTGCTCAGCTATCACATGATACTGATGAGGTTAGGCCACATACCTTTACACATGCACGCACTCAACTGGTGACTTATAAAAATCATGAGAGCCCTTAGTGGCTGCTGTATCTTGCTTCTCTCAATTGAATTTTGGATTTTTCCCTTCAAAGGTGGTTTGGTGGTCCCTGTCTGCTGTGATTCTGGTTTCTTATCAGGATTTGCTTTCCTTAATCTTCCTTTCAGTTGCTTGCAGGAGGAATTGTTCACAGTCTCTGGCTTATTCATTAAAAGCCACTGATCGCAGCACCTGATTGGAAATAAATTTCCTCAGGCTTGTTCTGGCTATTTTCCTGTAGAAGGAAGAACAGCTTGTTCCTTTTTGGTGGTTCAGTGCTTTCTGACCAAATGTTCACAACCGCAAGCAGCTCAGCTACCTGAGAGCCGATCTTAGCTGCTGGCACGTAGAAGGCCTTGATCATTGACACCCGATCACCATTCCCCACACTAATCTTGCCAATCCAAATCTCCCTTCGCATATATGCCCTGATCCATCTTGACTGTTGTAACCTCTTCCCATTACTTGAACAAGTATCAGTTCAAAAACCTGCACCTTTCGATTAGTGTCATGTAACTTGCTTTTTAAAAGTGCAGTAATCTTCTCCACAATCCTTGGTTTATATAACAGTCCTCTACCCATTTCAGTCCACAATCTTAAATACACAATTTGAAAAAAATCTGTTTAAACAGTAACCACTGGATAGGCCAATTATTTATTATGCAAAATTCAGACTATTATATGATTCATTGCTGTTTCTTAAATGCACTCTCCAAATACAATTTTTTAAATAAAGAATACTTCAGTCTAAAATCACTCTATTCTAATAACGTAATTTTAAAATCAATTTTTAAATGATTGAGAAAATTTCTCTTTCTTATCTTCAGTGGGAGAAGACAGCAATTTAGAAACTGATTCCTTGCAGTTAGATAATCTTTCGCAATCCAAATTGAGACCATCACCTCGTCATCAAGAGGCATGCGGAATGGAGTGGAAGAATGAAGTTCACAGGGAGAACGATAGAAGTCAAAAGCCTAATTCTTTTGGCTATGATGGTGGCGGAGTAGGCAGCGGAAATGATAGCAGAAGAAGACCTGCACTCAAAAAGCCAAGGACAACATCTGATAATCTGGAACATCATTATAATGAACACAGAAGAAGTAGGCAAGGATTTGTGGAATTTTCACCAGATAACTGGAGAGCTGAAAGTGCATGTGAGGAAGACCCTGAAGTTAATGATCCTTTGATAAGAAAACCAAAGTGATTTCACAGAAAGGTGACATATGTACATCCTGTTCACCAGACCTCCAGAAATCAAATCAGTTATTTGCATTAAGTAATTTAACATTAATTAAAAGAAATTCATGGAGTCTTTCAGAATTAAGTGGCCATGGACTTTTGCTCCTAAATTAATCCGAATTTTTTTTGTCAAGACAGCCTCCATCTTTGTGTACTTGTTGACACTACTAATTATTCAAATAGCGTAGGATGCTTTGCAAGCACCAATAAAAATGTGGTCTGGGCATGTCTTCACCCATTTGGTGAGTTTTACTTTGTCGAACTGGTCCTTGTTAATGGTTTTAATTTTCAAATGAAATGTTGCTTTTTAACAAATAAAGAAATAAAGATTTGAATTTATATAGCATTGCTTATGATCTCTGGGCATTCAAAAGTGCTTTACAGCCAACGAGGTATTTTTAAACTAGTTACTATAGTTATGTCGGAAATACTGCAGCCATTTTGCCCAAAGCAAGGTCCTATAATTAGCAAAGTGATGATGACTATGCTATTTTTATTCATGTTAATTGAATAACAAATATCAGACAGAATATTGTGACAGCAACTTTTTAGAGGGACAAAAGTTTTGGCACATTTTTAACATCTGTGAGAAAGCAGGGCTATAAATCAATGTTTCAACAAGAAGACACCATCTCCAACAGTGCACCAATCTCTCAGTGCTGCACTGGAGAGGTAGCCTGGATTTTTGGTACATGGGTTTTTAAGTGGGATATAAATCCAGAGTCTTTAATTTGGAGAGAAGGACTTCTGGTTGAATCAATGTTGACTATGAAGTTGTTGGCATGAGGAAATGAAGGATAATTTGATCTCTTTTTAATACAAACACACTAATTAATTATCCATCTGGAATCCTCCAGCAATATTATGACCATTATCTTCTCACATACTTTGTGTATCTCTACTTTGCTCAACTAGGATTCGTTCCTCAATTTAAATTCCTTCCAGCATCCTATTCAGTACTTTACAATCCAATTGCATAGAAGTGTGCTAGGCTTTGAATGCACGCCTCAGCATTAATCCCTTAAATCAAGTCACATCCAAATGTATCATTTGGACTTGGTGGGAGAAGATCTTTGGACCTTCAAGAAGTAACAGCTAACACTGAGGTCTCCCTCACAGACTTTGTTACAAAAACTACCAAGCCAAATGTAACTTGTACGTAATGTCATTCTGACCAACCATTATCTTGCTGAAGGTAACAGGCTGTTCTCCGTCTACCAAGTTGCTTTCCTCCACTGTGCGAGATCAGCCAGATGCTGTGCATCAGCCAGGAAGAGGATGGTGGCATCAAATTATTGTGGGTAAATCACCATAAGCTTCCTTTTTAATTTGGCTACTTATTAAGAAATCTCTCAATCAAATACTGAAACATTTATTTAAAAGTTATTGTGTGTAGCATCAAAGTAAGATCCCTCAAGTAAGCAAGTTAAGCAGCACAACTTAATTCATCTATTACCTGATTTAAAGGTGGAATTTAGCTACAATTCCAACCAACAGTGTCGATCCGTCTTTGTCCAGGCTTTGATCCTTGTGAAGTGTTTTTTGAAGTTCTGCTGATGAAATTTCTGATGTTGAATTCTTAGTTTTTTGTCCTTCAGGTCCATGGTTATTGGTGATTTTAGATTCTTTAATCCAAAATATTGATTACATTTCTGGCCATTGAGTCTGCAGCTTGCTTCCTTATCAGAAGTAACTCTTCTGTTCCTTTTACATTCAGCCTTAACTGTCTGTTTGAAGACCCAACCTATTTTGAATTAACTTCTTAAATTCTTCCACAGGGCAGTCATTTGTCCTAGTGACATAAATCATCAACCTGGTGTCGAATAGTTTCGTTTATGTACCCTTACCACCTCCTTTGCTTCCCAGGCATGGCTAATTGTTTTCAATCCCCTATATAAAGCTTATTTCAGACAAAGTTATTACTGATCCCTTTGTGTCTAGCAGTTTATTCTTTCAATCCACACACAGTTATTAAAGTTCTGATGTTTATAAAATCACAAAATCTACAAGATGGAATTTCCAACTGGATGAAGGCTATTGAGAATCCATTGTGCAACATAGTGTCAGCAGTGGACATCATTTCATCGTACAACGAACAGTGGAAGTTGCTCGTGCAGACTGACAGCAACTGAAAGATGAATTTTTAAGATCATTGCAAGACTCCACAAGGCCAAATCTAGTTGTCGGTAAAAAGCATTTCAAAACTGGTAGGACACATGCAGAAGCAAGTATGAGCTACAGACTTAATGTGATCTGAGCAACACTTGGACAGTTATAAATTGTATTAGGTGTAGATGATCTCAGAGGGAGGTTCAATCTGACAGCAGATGGCCATTGAAGGTTCCGTGTATGAAGTTGAAATCCCTAGTGGATATGCACATGATTTTGTCCCATCAATTTACAGGTCCGATGTACAATTCTTTTATCATGCACCATTTTGATTAAATGGAAGCAGGGACAAAGAGACTGACAGGTTGTGTATTTACAGTATTATCCTGGATGAGTCCAACTGTCTGCAGTTTAAGTAAATGTTACTTTGTAATAGATTGCCTATGTTTAAGAAAACATTTACTTTTCTTTTACAACCTAATTTCCTCCAGCTGTTACATCTAGTTTGCTCAGGCTTTCAAACCACCCCATTGTCACTATAATTCTGGCCTTATGACATTTGCAGTCTGTGACCTCCGATTGCTTTGCTTTGTTTTCCAACTGTCACTGTAGGTGAGGTCCACCTGCTATATCAACTCAATGTAATTTGAGCTCCACCTACTTTGCTTAATTCTAGCTTTACAACATTGGAAATGCACATTTTGTTTTTGAGAAGTTTTCTGTTGCCCACTAGGGATTTCAGTTTTTACTCCTGGAACCTCCAATGGCCATTCACTGTCAGGCTGAACCCTCTGGGATTATGTAATACAATCTGCAACTGTCCAAGTATTGCTCATATTGTATGAAGTCTATCATATTGTATGTGAGCTTCTATCTGCATATGTCCTACCAGGTTTGAAATTCTTTTTACCATCAACGAGATTTAGCCTTGTGTGGGAAGGTGGTTAGTTTCTGGTATTATTGCTTGATTATAAATCCACAGACCCAGGTAACACCCATTCTGGTGCTAAATCTGGAACTAAGAGACTAATGTTGATTGTCAGAAAAACATATCTGGTTCACTAACCTTTAGGGAAGAAAACTGATGTATTTACGTGCTCTGGCCGATATGTGACTCCATGTCCATGGCAATATGGATGATTCTTAACTGCCCGCTGACATGGCCTAGCAAGCCATTCAGTTACATCAACTGCTAGAAAGGAAAAAGGGAGTGAGCATCTGTTTATTATCTTAGGCACTGAACTGACACAGCCAAAACCTGAACACTGCAAAGCCGGCTCAGTAGCATCTGGGGGCTAGTGAATTCTGGAATTCCTCCAATGTTATTGTGGGTCCAGCTGCAACACATGGACTGTCGTGGTTCAAAAAGACAGCTCACCACCATCACCTGAGGCAGCTAGGAAAGGCAAGAACTGCTGGCCCAACCTGTGATGCCCACATCCCAGAACTGAATAAAACAATTGATGTTGAAATTAAGCTTAAAGAGACAAAAACAGTTTGCTAATATTTCCTATTTATAGGAGTATTTGTTTCATGTTGCAGGTTGATTGCTAGTCTTGGCTGTCATATTTGATACGTAATTAACCAAAACAAAATTAACTAAATTTTGTATCAATAAAAATACAAGTTTGAATTGTCAGTTCTGTGAATATAATTGTTATTAATTACCAGAGTAACTTAAAGCTGCAATCTACATTTTAGTTATTAGTTATCTGACTTTGCAATATCAGTGTGAATATATTTCATAAAAATAAATTCATTTTAAAGCAGTTTTTGTCTTTAACTAGTTTTTCAGCACTGGAACTTCTCAGAGTAATTCTGAAACTTTGTTTATTTTCCAGTCTGTAGTATTTAACCAGGAATGTAGATAATGTTAAATCAACCTGCACAGATGTGTCATGACCCCTCTGGAGCAGGTGAGACTTGAACCTATGCCTTCTGTTTCAGAACTAGGAATACTACCACTGTGCCCTTTCATGGAATCTATACACCTTTGCAGCTGGTAAGCTTTGTGACTTTGAGGCAATTGCTATTGGGAGAACCATTAATTTTATTAGTTTGGTAAACAAAAGTCTAGAAAGATCCAGCAATTTCCGTTGAGTAGTAACCATCCACTCAGCAACCTGACTCACTAACAAGCAGGAAATGCAATTTTTAATTCCCTTTTAAAAGCTATTTGATGAAAAATAATTTTCTGGAAATAATTCAACCATCAACCTTTTTGGGCACCTTACCATGCCCCTGCGGCAGCTCAGACTTAACCTGGGCCTTCTGGCCCTGGGGTAGGGACAAAACTACTGCACCCTTGTCCCCTTTGAAATTCGGATTGAAATAAAGAAGAAATGTCATGAGCCACAAAACTGGTGCTTTTGTAAACCCAATGACATTCAGTTCAAAACGGTTGTGTACAATCAGACACTTAATGAAAGGATCCTTCATGAATATCCCCTTCCTTAAATATGGTAAAACCCATTGAGTGTAAAAGACTCAGTGTAAAAATGGTGAGTTTCTTCAGCCAAAAGTAGCATGTTAAACAAAATTACACATACTGGTGATCTCCAACAAACAAAAATTGCTAATGAAACCCAGCAGGTCTAGCAGTGTCTTAACTGTTGCTAATTGCTCCTACAATCTCTATCATCAAGACAGGATGAAAAGTACCTGCATCTGTTCAACAGAGGACGGGCTTGGATCTCTTTTCTAATCAACCTTTTCAGAAATGTTATTACACATCTCTGAAGTGGGGGGGGACTTGATCCCAGGCCACATGGCTCAGAGTGGGGGCACTGAAAGAAATCGCAAGACATCTAGATATAAATTGTCCCGTTAGGCAGCTGCAGTATGGGTTCATGAAAGGCAGGTCATGTTTGACTAATAACTGGAACTCAAAGAAGACATCAGGAGCACGGTGGACAACAGGACCCAGTAGATGTGTATCTAGATTTCCAAAAGACATTCGATAAGGTGCCGCACAAAAGGCTGCTGCTTAAGATAAAGATGCATGGTGTTACGGGTAATGTGTTAGCATGGATAACAGGAAGTGAAGAGTGGGGATAAATGAGTGCTTTTTGGATTGGTGATCAGTGACTAGTGGTGTGCCTCAGGGATCAGTTGGAACTGCAATTACTCACAATTTACATAAATGATTTGGAGATGGGCACCATGTGTGGTGCATCAATGTTTGCGGATAACACTTAAGATCAGTGATAGAGCAAAGTGTGCAGAGGGACACAGATACTTCAAGTGAGTGGGCAAAGGTTGGAAGATAGAGTACAATGTCAATAAATGTGAAATCATTCATTTTGGTAGGACTAACAGTAAAAAGGTCTATCATTTGAATGGTAAAACATTACAGGATGCTGCTGTGCAGAGGGACCTGGGTATCCTTGCGTGTGAATCACATAAGGCTGGTCTGCAGGTGCAACAGGTAATTAGGAAGGCAAATGGAACTTTGAAACTCAATCCCTTTAGCAATGAATGACAAAGCAGGGAGGTTATGGTGCAGCTGTATAGGGTGCTGGTGAGGCCACACGTGGAGTACTGGGTGCAATTTGCTCTCCTTATTTGAGAAAGGATGTACTGGCACTAAAGGGGGTGCAGAGGAGATTCAATAGGTTGTTTCTGGAGTTGAGAGGTGTTGGCTTAAGAGGAGAGACGGAGTCGACTGGGATTATATTCATTGGCTGTTAGAAGAATGAGGGGGGAGTCTAATAAAATATATTAAATTATGAAGGGAATAGATAAAAGTACAGAGGATGTTTCCACTGGTGGGTGAAACTAGGACAAGAGGGCAAAGCCTCAAAATTAGGGGGAACAAATTTAGGACTGAATTAAGAAGGAACTTCTTCACCCAGAGGGTTGTGAATCTGTGGAATTCCTTACCCAGTGAAGTGGTTGAGGCTTCCTTATTGAATGTACTTAAAGCTAAGGTAGATAATTTTTTGAACAGTAAGGAAATTAAGGATTATGGTGAAAGGGCAGGTAAGTGGAGCTGAGGCAACAAAAGATCAGCCATGATCTTACAGAACGGTGGAACAGGCTCAAAGGGTCAGATAGCCTACTCCTGCACCTCGTTCTTATGTTCCTATGTACTACTGTGCCACAAGAGCTCCCTAGAGCAACAGCATAGCCGTAATGCTGAAAACCTGCACATCTAAACTCACCAGTATGATACTGACGGTTATGGGATGACATGGAAAATTGCATGGTGTCAGGTCAAATTTAATGCAGCCAATTACCATGCCATTGGCCTGCTTAAATTAGCAATAGAATGGAAGGTATAATCAATAGTGCAAGTAACAGTTACTTATTAATACCAGGCTGCCTCATGCCTATTTAAAATTTAAGTACAAGCATCTGGCATCTGACCTCATCACAACCTTGGTCCAGAAATGGGCACCAGGTAGATAGAGAGGAGCAATCAAAAGTGGACAAGGAAAGGGTTAGTCACTATAGAAGTGTGGTACTGGAGAGGGGTAGCAGATTAAATAGCTTCAATATAAGGCAGAAGTTGATTGTAAACAGCCCTAATAAGCAAAGCAATAAGAAATTTCTGCAGCGAATAAATCTGGTTTTGTACAGGGGGATGTAGCTACAATTATCATAGACCATAGACTGACCATTGTTTCACCAGATTCCTTATAATTGGACCCTTGGGGTATCTATTTCCAGCTGTTTTATTTTTAGTGTCTTTTCCCATGCCGTATCCTCATTGTATAGTTGTGAATATTCCCAATGTTTGACTCTTTAACTCCTTTGGAAATACCGTGGCTGAGTCAATACCCTGACTTATGCGGCACAAATGTTAGCTAACAACAGTCTGTCAAGAGTGTCAGTAAACATATCTATTAAAACAATGTCCAACCACTTCCAATTGTTACACCATCACAGATACCCATCATTAATATTCTGGTTTCACTATCAACTAGAAGCTTAACTGGACTAGTTGTAACAATATCATACAGAGAATGATAAGCCACCACCATAAGGAAGAGGTGACATTTTCTGGACCTCCTTTCCTGACCTTTCACCCTTGTAGTATTTGCATGGCTCAACTTAATTGAGGTGATGGACCTCCCTTAACCTACCTAGCTGGTTTCAGCCACAAATCTCAGAACTTGACACAATCCACAATAATGCGAACATATTGATTAATGCTCTAATGAACCAATTTGATTTCTTCTTGGTTTTTTTTTCTTTTTTTTAAATAATTGCTGAAGCTATTGTAAAGACGATGTGGTATCTTTTTTTTTAAGATTAGATTACATACAGTGTGGAAACAGGCCCTTCAGCCCAACAAGTCCACACCGCCCCGCCAAAGCACTCATACCCCTAACCTAACACTACGGGCAATTTAACTTGGCCAATTCACCTAACCTGCACATTTTTGGACTGTGGGAGGAAACCCACACATACACGGGGAGAATGTGCAAACTCCACACAGTCAGTCGCCTGAGGCGGGAATTGAACCTGGGTCTCTGGCGCTGTGAGGCAGAAGTGCTAACCACTGTGCCGCCGTGCTGCCCATATGATTTCTTCTTGTCCTGCCACTGCCAGTGTTGTGATAGGATGCACTAACGATATATAATACAGCAATTCATCAAACCTTGGGCAGTAAACCACTGAGATTTTCAATTGCGTCCCAAAAAATTAGTTAATTCAGATAGCAGTTTTATTAGCCTCAATGTACATATCAATAACAAGATATTTAAAGATAAGATTGAAAATCAAGTTTTACAAAAAAATTACTCGATAATATGTGAACTGCCAAGCCAAATTCAAATAACCAGTACTTTCACATTCCTTTTGTAAACACTACTGTATAATGTTCTGACAGGAATTGAGCAACATTACCCAGTTAGCTCAGGTGGCTGAATGGCTGGTGAGTGATGCCAACAGCACAGGTTCAATTCCTGCATTGGCTGAGGTTACCACAAAGGACTCTTGATTTCAACTCTCCTCTTGCCTGAGGTGTGGTGATGCTTATGTTAGATCATGATCAGTTGTCTCTCTTTAACAAGAGAGCAGCTTATGGTCTGGTAGACTATGGCAACTTTACCCCTTAAAAGGATGAGACATACAAATAGCTTGGGCAAGTTTTGTAAAAATAAAATTAAATTTAGTGCCAATTTGCTTTTTTCCCCCCAAGACAATACAATTCTATAAAGATTCAGTGATTGGAAGTTTAAGTAAGGACATAACAATAGGAGCAGGAGTAAATCTTCTGGCCACTGTAGCCTTTACTTTCATTCAGTAAGATCAGGGCTGATCATTTGCTTCAAGTTCAGTTTCCCTTGCACTATCAATATGTCTTAATTTCTGAGACACCACAAAGCTTTCTATCCTACCTTGAATATACTCAACAATTGGAGCATCTGCAATCTTCTGTGGTACTGGATTAGTGGTGCTGGAAGGGCACAGCAGTTCAGGCAGCATCCAACGAGCAGCGAAATCGACATTTCGGGCAAAAGCCCTTCATCAGGAATAAAGGCAGTGAGCCTGAAGCGTGGAGAGATAAGCTAGAGGAGGGTGGGAGTGGGGAGAGAGTAGCATAGAGTACAATGGGTGAGTGGGGGAGGAGATGAAGGTCAAGGAGGAGAGGGGGGAGTGGATAGGTGGAAAAGAAGATAGGCAGGTCGGACAAGTCAAGGAGACAGTGCTGAGCTGGAAGTTTGAAACTAGGATGAGGTGGGGGAAGGGGAAATGAGGATGAGTTGGTTACGGAGGCAGGCACTGAGGAAGCAAATGTGGCTGTGGTACCGAGTTTGTTTCACAACATGGTTGAAGAGCTTCAGGGCAGAGGAAATGACCTGGGAGTTGCAGTGGGAGAGGGACTCCCTGAGATTCTTGTAGAGAGAGGAGGAAAACTTCTTCAAGGCAGGCATCCTTGCAAGAGGATTCGCAATCTTCGAATCTTCTGTGGTACACAATTCCAAAAATTCACATTTCTTCTCATCCCAATCCTAAAGAAGTGAACTTTTCTCCTTAGTCCATGACTATATTCAAGGTCAGGAGAAAGTGAGGACTGCAGATGTTGGAGATAGAGCCATGAGTACGGTGCTGGAAAAGCACGGCAAATCAAGCAGCATCCGAGGAGCAGGAGAATCGACGTTTCGGGCATAAGCCCTTCATCAGGCCAGGGGCTAAGGGGAGGCCACAAGCCTCATTCCTGATGAAGGGCTTATACCTGAAATGTCGATTCCCCTACTCCTCAGATGCTGCCTGACCTGCTGTGCTTTTCCAGCACCACACTCTCAACTATGTTCAAGATTACCAGGTAAGTGAAAACAACTGGCTTCCAAACTTTTCAGAAGCTTGCATGTTTCACTGAGATCATCTCTCAAAACTTCGAAGTCCACAGCCCAATTTGTCTGGTCTATCATTAAAGGACAATCATTTCACATCAGAAATCAATCAATGAACCTTTACTCTCTCACTTCCAAAGGAATTATATGCTTTTTAAGTACAGAGACCTAAGCTGTACACAGTCCTTCTTCAGTTGTCACCAAAGCTCTGCACCAATTGTAACAAGACGTCCTCACTTTTGTACTTGGATCCCTTTGCTAAAACACCCTTTACTTACCCAATTGCTTGCTGTCCCCTGTATGGTAACATTATTTTTCTGGTGCAAGTACACCCAAGTTTCTCTTAACATCAACAGTTGACACCTTTTAAAAAAAATCTACTCATTAACAAATTGAATGATCTCAACTGATCCACTTTATACTTCATTTATCACCTTGTTGGCTCTGAATATCCTCAGAATGCTAATATTTGAATAGGTCTATTTTTCTGCTTTAGGGAATGCAATGAAAATCGTGGAAAATTTCCAGTGTAACCTTTGGTTATGTACCAAAGTGGCTATTTTGAAAATTTCTTAACCCTTCAAAAAGAAACTAAATCAAAAACAAATATGAGACTTTATAATTAAAGGAAACAAAGTTTTTCATCCATTAAAGATGTGATAGATATCTTAAAATACAAAATAAATGCCTTGGGATTTATACAATGCTTTTCGCAACCATAGCAAAATACAATGGTTTCCATTAGATAGGGTGAGGAAGAACGGTCCTGAATCTACCTCAGCCAGAACAGGGATTGAACCATGTTGCTGATACTAATTTGAGCCATGTTATTCCTGTCATGTCAACTGAGCTAACCAGCAACGGCCCTCCCCCAGTGTAAGGAATGTGGGAACAAAGTACATTTATACATTTAATGGTAGGGCCGTGAGTATTGTTGTAGAACAGAGGGACCTAGGAGTTCAGGTACATATGAAGTTTGCGTCACAAATATACAGGGTGGTTAAGAAGGCATGCTTGCCTTTATTGCTCAGTCCTTTGAGCATAGGAGTTAGGAAGTCATGTTGAGGTTGTACGGGGCATTGGTGAGGCCTGTTCTGGAATACCGTATCCAGTTCTGGTCACCCAGTTATAGGAAGGATATTGTTAAACTTGAGAGGGTTCAGGGGAGGATGCTGCTGAATATGGAAGGTTTGAGTTATAAAGAAAGGCTAGATAGGCTCAGACTTCTTTCACTGGAGTGTAGGAGGTTGAGAGAAGATTTTATATAAGTTTGTAAAATATTGAGGGCTGTAGACAGTGAATGATAGTTGTCCTTTCCTTAGGATGGGGGGGTGGGGTTCAAGACAAAGAGGCACAATTTTAAGGAGGAGAGGAGAGAGATTTAAAAATGACATGAGGGACAAATATTTTACACAAAAGATGTTTGGCTATGCACATGAATAGGAAAGGTTTGGAGGGTCATGGGCCAGGTAGGATTAGTTTAGTTTGGGAGTATGTTTGGCATGGACTGGTTGGGCAGAAGGGTTTGTTGCCGGGCTTTGTGATGCTATGACTCTATAATACTGCAGGAAAGAAAGGGTTGCGAGGTAAAAGGTTCCACCAGTTTCCTCATTTCCCCTCCCCCCATCTTACCTCAGTTCCAACCTTCCAGCTCAGCACCATCCTCATGACCTGTCCTACCTGCCAATCTCCCTTCCACCTATCCACTCCACCTTCCCCTCTGACCTATCAC
This sequence comes from Chiloscyllium punctatum, assembly GCF_047496795.1. Classification (NCBI taxonomy): domain Eukaryota; kingdom Metazoa; phylum Chordata; class Chondrichthyes; order Orectolobiformes; family Hemiscylliidae; genus Chiloscyllium; species Chiloscyllium punctatum. Next base: position 58,037,470 of record NC_092747.1, on the reverse strand, counting down.
CTCCATCCCCACCCCCATTCACCTATTGTACTCTTTGCTACCCTCTTCCTAGCATCGCCCCCCGCCGCTGCCGCGCCCCCCCCTGCATTTATCTCTCCACCCTGGACTTCTATACCTCTATTCCTCAGGCCTGTATTCCTGATGAAGGGTTTTTGCCCAAAACGTCGAATTTCCTGCTCCTTGGATACTGCCTGACCTGCTATGCTTTTTCCACCACCACTCTGATCTAAACCGAGGTAGAAGGATGGCCTAGGGTGAGGTAAGTAATAAGATGTGAGACCAATGGGGAGAAGGTTTCTGGTGATGACAGGACAAAGAAACAAAATTCTGATGAACTGTTGAAAATAAATCTTCTCAGTTATGGTTTTGTCAGAGATGGATTAACAGTCGAAAAAAACCCCACAAAACAGATGTGTGCAGGGCAGTGGTGAGTGAGTGGAAAAAGCTCATTGAAATGAGCAGTTTAGGTGTGAGCAAGCAGAAGTTCAGATCTCAGGAAGTGTGGGGGTGAGAGGGTGGATGGCTGGCTGGGTGGGTAGTAATACCTTAGGTAAAAACTAGGTAAAGGGCTTTTGCCCGAAACATCGATTTTACTGCTCCTCAGATGCTGCCTGAACTGCTGTGCTCTTCCAGCACCACTAATCCAGAATCTAGTAATACCTTAGGCCCAATGTTAGCAGGGCTAAGGAATTATACAACAGCAAGGCCAGAATTGGTATGGTAAATAGTTAAATGAGGTGTCTTGTGGTTGAAGAGATAGTGTGGACAGACAGTGAAAATTAAGAGATATAGAGCAAGATTTGCAAAATGGATGATACTTTGGAATATACTGCCAGAAGAGCCACCTTATTTATGCAATAGTGATTACTCTTCGCAAAAAGTCTAACCCAATGAGTAACAAGTGCTTTGGGATGTGACAACATAAATGAGGATTTATTCTTCAGTTCAAAAAGATGGTGTTGACACAATAAATAGATTTCTCATACTTACGTTACAAAATAAAACTAACACAGTCGTTGCCATTTTATAAATACAGGAAGTACAGACAAAACATAAAATTCAAATATATCAGAAGGTAATAAATATTCATTGTGCAAATTTCTGTCTTGCAAAGGCAATGCCCCTTGCTGAGATATAGTTGAGTGAGCGGTGGGTGATTGAGTATCCTCCCTACATACATGTTCTTCAACTGTGCAACAAGATGCTGACTATCAGAAGCTCTTTGAGTGTCTTTATCAGTCATCCACATGCATCCACTGTCTAATAGAAGTGATATAGAGCACACACTGCTGGCTTGGTTATTAGGTAACCAGAATCAGAGAATCATAGAATCCCTAAAGTGTGGAAACAGGCCATTGGCCCAACAAGTCCACACCGACCCTCCAAAGAGTAACCCATTACCCTACCCTATTACTCGACATTTACCTCTGACTAATGCATCTAACCTACACATCCCTGAACAATTTAGCATAGCCAATTCACCTGACCTGCACATCTTTAGATTGTGGGAGGTAACCGGAGCACCCGAAGGAAACCTATGCAGACAAAATATCCTTTTGTATATGGTCCCCAGACACCTCTGGGAGAAGTCAAGTTTCCTTTAGGAGAGGGTAAGTATCCTTTGGATAATTAGTGGATAAACACATTGGAATTGTCAAGCTAATTGGTGTTGTGAAGGGTGTTCTCAAGGAAGTTGTCAAGAGATTTAAATCTTCCCCATAAATATTTGAAAAATCTGTCTGAAGTGAAGTGAAATAGCAAACGCTATCCATTGACATAAACCAGACGATCTTCATTAGATTAGTGCTGTATGACTGATTTCAAAACCAATCATTATCACAATGGTATGCCAGCTGGTTCACAGTTTGACAGTTCTATGAGCTTACAAAGATTATGATCTGAGACTTTATAAAACACAAATGCTTATTTTCATAAGGGTTAAAGGATGTTAAAAGTAGTGAAAGTTATTATTGAAATTGAGAAGTTTTTTTAAACCTCAATGGATGCTCAAGAATATTATTTATTTTCACTACCTAGTCTGCCTATAGGTGAATTGGCAAGCAGTGTAACACCAGGGGGTGTTTGGCAATACGTTGACACAGGAACTAGAAAGGGCGACAGGAGTAAGTGGAACCAAGGTGGTGGCATAATTTAGCATGGACAGGGCTTGTAAAGTGGAGGATTGTGGGCTGGAGGGTTTTTTGCTTTAATCTTTTTTTCAAAACACCTGGGACAAAGTGCTGGAGCACTGAAACAGGCTTTTTGCATAGTGCACCCCCATACCTCACATTACATGTCTGTCTTTGCACTGTGTCTGGGGGAATCTCCCCTCCCCTGAGTGACTCAGAAAACTTATGCGGTGTGCAACTTAGCCACTAAAACCATGACATTAATGGTTTGATTCCCAGCTCTCTGTTGAGTTTTCTGATGGGTTAAGCCAATAGTTAAGACACTAAAACAAGCTTCAGAACTTGCAGTTTTCAGAGGGTAAAATCCGCAAGCATCCCCACTCCTGATCAAATTAAAGTGGGACTTGGCGGTAGGAAGGAGAGTGGTGGAGAATTTGTGGCCAAGATTAGGTCAGGTTGAAGAAGAATCCTGTTGGACTTGAGGCTCTGTTTTTCTGTCCACAGGTGCTGCCAGACCTGTTGAGTTTCTCCAGCACTTTGTTTTTAAGTGCGATAATCTGTTCTCACCATCATGGCAACATTGTCTGCTGACGTCCACTATCAAAACTCCTGCCCGAGAGGTAGCAGAGACACCAGCATCAATGGAAGTAGAATGCACCAAAACGTAAATGCTTTATACCAAGGAAAACAAGGAATAAAAAACATCATCCAATTTTATAAACGAAATATTACATCTTTATGACAGTTTTTTTTCAAAAAGGTCACATTACTTCATGATATGTTCTGCAATCCCTTAATGTAACTTCACTTTAGCCTCTGTGGGTTTATTGAGTTTTGAATGTATCGATGCCATAAGGAGGATGGCCATTAAAGCTAAGGCAGCACCAAGTCTTGGTGGACCACACACACTGAATTCCTGAACAATCCCAGAAAACAATGGGGCAAGTATACGTGCAATAGCAGTTACTGACTGTCCAGCTCCTATCATCGTCCCTCTAGCCTGTTGCCCGCCTTGGCTCAGTTCCATGTCAGTGATGCACACACGGCCAATAGTGGTTGAAAACCCTAAAACAGTTGAGCACAGTACAACTACCTGTATGGAAGCTGCAACAGAGTACATCACCATCATGCAGCATGTGAGGATGCCTGAATGTAATAGCAGTAAGATCATTTTGCGATGATAGAATCTGATGACAGAGCCAGCTATCAAACCTGATAGGGCTCCAATTATTCCACCGTAGCTGATGAGATATCCTATTAGTCTGGGTGGCACGTTAAATCTTTCTTCAACAGCAAGAAAAAAATTGCTGTAATACAGAAGATTAGCTAGGGCCATAAGAAATCTTACCAGGAAAACATCCCACAGATTAGAATAAATTAATCTTTTTATATTTTCTCCCACCAACATACACTGATTCCAGACAGAACTTGATGATTTGTGTCTTGTTACTCCATTGGTTGTTGTAACCATTGGTTCAGTAGTGCTATTTTTAACTTTTTCCTTTTGTGAAGTAGTGCACTTGGTCTCACAATTCACTTCTGTTGTTAAGTGAAGATCTTTCATTGGAGTATACAGCCATGCTTTGTACGGTAACCTCCAGACAACACCTATAATAATAAAATATCGTTTAAAAAAAAGTCTACACCACACAATGCAATACAATCTCTGATAATGGTATTTAACTACAATGTATATGTCTACATTATTCCCTAAGTACCTCATGGTGACAGGGACCATAGTACAAGCTGGTGAACAAGGAGTGAACATTATGGGAAGGTCAGGTCAAGGCAAGGTCAAGGCAGGTAACAACTCTTGAGAATCCAAAAATGAAGTCTGATAACAGATTAGGCGAGAAGGTGGAAGGCTCAAACCAAGCAGTCAACAAGGGTTTGGCAGCTCCAAGCTTACCCTGAGTCAAACATTGATGAAGTCAAAGCAAGCTATTATGGGAGGGGTTTCAGTCTGTCAATAGTTGCTTTGAGAATGTTCTGGATCCTGACTTTGAGTAGGTTGAGTGAAACACTGCTTCGAAGTCAATGTAGAAGCTGGATTAATAGAGCTGAGCCTTATAATAAAAGAGGATTTATCGTTTCAAATCTGATATTGTTCAGCTACTAGAAAACGGACACCAATATATCCTGTTTGTATTGGTATTATTATAGGAAATGTATCATATTCAAATGAATTGGATGACAGAAAACAGATTACAGCTAAGCAAGAATACCTCAGATTAAAACAGGATCTGGACCAGATGGGCCAATGGGCTGAGAAGTGGCAGATGGAGTTTAATTCAGATAAATGTGAGGTGCTGCATTTTGGGAAAGCAAATCTTAGCAGGACTTATAGACTTAATGGTAAGGTCCTAGGGACTATTGCTGAACAAAGAGACCTTGGAGTCCAGGTTCATAGTTCCTTGAAAGTGGAGTCGCAGGTAGATAGGATAGTAAAGAAGGCGTTTAATATGCTTTCCTTTATTGGTCAGAGTATTGAGTACAGGAGTTGGGAGGTCATATTGTGGCTGTACAGGACGTTGGTGAGGCCACTGTTGGAATATTGTGTGCAATTCTGGTCTCCTTCCTATCGGAAAGATGTTGTAAAACTTGAAAGGGATCAGAAAAGATTTACAAGGATGTTGCCAGGGTTGGAGGATCTGAGCTATAAGGAGAGGCTTAACAGGCTGGGGCTGTTTTCCCTGGAGCGTCGGAGGCTGAGGGGTGACCTTATAGAGGTTTACAAAATTATGAGGGGCATGGATAGGATAAATAGGCAAAGTCTTTTCCCTGGGAGAGGGGAGTCCAGAACTAGAGGGCATAGGTTTAGGGTGAGAGGGAAAAGATATAAAAGAGACCTAAGGGGCAACTTTTTCACTCAGAGGGTGGTACGTGTATGGAATGAGCTGCCAGAGGATGTGGTGGAATTAAAACATTTGAGAGGCATTTGGATGGGTATATAAATAGGAAGGGTTTGGAGGGATATGGGCCAGGTGCTGGCAAGTGGGACTAGATTGGGTTGGGATATCTGGTCGGCATGGACGGGTTGGACCAAAGGGTCTGTTTCCATGCTGTACATCTCTATGACTCTAAGAAGCTTTAGTGGGGTGGTAGGAGCTACTCTTCATTGAGGTTTGAAAGTCTTTAAGGGTATTAGGAGAAAAGGGATGTATCCTTCTTTCTGACATTTGTAATTAGATTATTCTAATAGTTCTCATCAAGTGTAAAATAGGTTGACTCTCTCTTTTGTTTTAACAAACTTTGAAGTTCTTTTTGTAAAAAAATACATTGAAAGCCTCTTGTGAATATGTCCAGTGATTGACCTTTATGTTAAATACAAAGAAAAAAAAACTTTGTCAAGCTGGATCAGGGTTGTCCAGTGTTGTCATCAGCTGGGTTCATAATATTTAATTACACATACTCATGAACATACCAATATTCTGTAGAGGAGACACACCTGCATTTACAAAGAAAATGAAGCAGCAAATGAAGGAAGTGGTATAGAAGCCTCCATCCAGCTCAACAAGATATCCACTAAGTACAGGGCCCAGAATGAAACCCACACTAGAAGCTGCACTAAACTTTCCCATCACATTGGGGCGTTCATGTTCAGGAATCAGGTCTGACAGAAGAGCTTTCAGGATAGATTGAGTATGTTTGAAAATACCTGAAAGTACAGAACAAATAAATCAATTAAAGAGATTAAGGAGATATTAATGCACAGACAGAATTGCACTTGCTAATTTCAATTAGGAACGCTAGTAGCTGTGATTTGCCTTAAACACATTACCTGAGATCCAGCAGCAGTGCTGAGTGTGACTTGGGAACATAAACAAAATAACACCACACACCATAATGCATAGGACACAGTGAATAGTCTTGTAATTATTAATCACTTTCATTACTTCTTTCATGCAGTTTGAACACAAAGCAAAATTAAATACAGACACCTCAAACTGAAGAAAGGAAGGACAACAAATTACTGTATCTAGGTTATTACATATTAGCTTTTACATGTTTAACAGACAGAGTGGTTCCAATAAGGTCAGACACCATCAACTCAGTTTTCTGAAACAATAAGATTCCAGATCAAGAGGACATTGTGATGTAAGGGGTGTGATTTATATATACTAATTTAATTTATTTCAGAGTTTGGATTTTGAACAAGTGGCATATGGGCTTTGGTCTGTGTGTATGAAGGGATTTAATGATTGACTTGTCAGCCTTCCTGGAGTCACATTTTTAAAAGTGTCAGAGAGCAGGTAACTGGGGTTCCTCCTGGACGGATAATGAGACTTTCTTGTTTTGTAAGAATTTTATGATCTGACAGAGCAAATACTGAAAAGCATTACCTTGCTTTAGGTTTAGAAATGGTTAGCTCAGTTGTCTGGATGGCCGTTTGTGATGCAGAGTGATGCCAACAGCACAGGTTCAATTTTTGCACCAGCTGAAGTTGCCAATAAAGGTCCCACTTCTCAATCTCGCCTCTCATCTGAGGCGTAGTGAACCTCAGGTTAAATAATTATCTATTTGTCATCTTTCTCCTCTGACATTATGACAACTTTACCTGTTTTCAATCAATTCCATTGACTCAATATGACATCATGCTATTCCAGCACAGCTAACAATACTGGTTGCTATCTGACAAAGTGGAAAGTCATCAGCTATGTCTTGTCCCACAAATCAAAAAGCAGGGCAAACCAAATCAATTACCTGCATTTAGCACAAGTCAGGGGCTTGGCAAGTATCTCACCTTTTTCTCTGAGAGTATTAGGAAATCCAAATGTTAATAAAATGGTAAAAACAATGGAAGTGCAAAGATATGTCAGGGTTCACGAACACACACCATTAAAATGTAGAAGTACAAAAACAATGATAAAACCAAATGGAATCCTATCCTTTATAAATATCCAGGGGAAAAAAAAGAGGAAGTTTTGCTATAGCTATATAAATCACTTGTCAGACCACATATGGAGTCCTGTGTATAGCTCTGGGCATCATAGCTTGCTGTGGGCAAATTAGCTTAAATTATAACAGTGACTATACTTCAAAACTATGCATTGGCAATTAAGCTTCAGAATTTTTATCCCAAAAGTACCAGTAATTTTCACCTTGTAAACAAGACTATCTAACTTCAACTCACTGGTTAAAGATGAACAAAATTGACATCAACGGAAAAATCACAAGCAATGTGCAATGTTTAAAATAGATGTACAATGTCTAATTGAAACCAAGTCACATCTTTACCACGAGGCACCACAAATATGACATTAAAAAGATTAAAATCTTTCCAGAAACAGGCAGTTCAAAAACACTTTTCACCTCACCCACAAGGTAGTGAGACTCACATACAGCTTATCAAGTCAAATGTATTTTCAAACCTGTCAAAAGACTATTCAGGTTACATGCTTACCAGTGGCAATCCTTGCCAGTATTAGCAATGGGATGCTACTAGAGATGCCAAGTAGACCGTAGCTAAATCCACTAAGTATGAGTGTAATTAATAATACATTCCATCTTCCGATAACATCGCTCCAAGAACCCTAGATTAAAAAAAATTAACTTTGTAATTTTAATTATGATCTTATACTTTAACCATGATGATATCCGGACTTTGTATGTGGCTTTACAGTCAAGAATCCTACCCCTGTTGCAAAAATCACCACGTGGCTATTTCACTAATAAGAGTTCATGTACACAAATGCCAGTCAGTGACATATCCCTAAGACAGAATCTAATCATCTTCCACTACCAACGCATAATGGCAGCACTGTATAACATCCACACGATGCACTGCAACAATTCACCAACACTCCTTAAACAGCACCTTTCAAACCTGTGGCGTCTGCCACCTAGAAGGACACATCGCAGCAAATGAATGGGAAACACCACCATACACCCTGGCTTGAAACTGTATCACCGTTCATTCACCATCATTGGATCAAAGTTCTGGAAATCCATTCCTAACACCACAGCGACTGCATTGGCTCTAGAATGAAGGTCACCACCACCTTCTCAAGAGTAATTGGGATAGGCACTAGGATGTTTCCTAGCCAGTGATGCCCAGACCCCATGAGTCGATAAATTAGGAAAAGAGTACTTCCTGTCATCATGGATGGCAGCATTTAATTGGGGCATTAAATAGAAACAACAAAATTATTGTTCTTCAAATTTCTTAGCTGACAATGTTTAACAAATGGTATCCGAAATACTCCTTTCAGCAATTTGGCTTCACTTCTCGAATACAATTATAAAGATTATTGTTCCATTTGACAGAAGACAACAGTCGGTCAAATCTAGATAATTGGAGCCCTCTGCTGGTTTACTGAGGGTTTACATTATCTGAATGCGGCATAGCTGTGCTTTTAAACACTGAAATGGAAAAATAAACAAGATAAATATCTTCAAAAATTATTTATCAAAAACAGCAGTTGGCAATTCTATCATAATTTTAGCATCAGTAGAAATGTTTTGCCTGGTTGTAAGCAATGCGGTTGACTCTTAACTGCCCTCTGGACAATTTGGGATCGGCAATAAATGCTGGCCAAGGCAAGTGATGCCTTCATCCCTTGAATGAATAAAGTTGCAGCTCTATTTTGTTTGCCAATTTAGTTTTAAAAATATAAAAAGCCATATCAATGATTAATTCCATTGCATATAGAGCAAGCATTAGATTGTACATTAGGTTGCACACGACACAGACACAGATTACAGCACTTTTTAAACAAAAGATACAAAATTGGTGTCTGCCATTTATGGCCTCTATATACAGTGAGATAATTTAAAGTTTGAATCAAAATAAAGTTATGCTAAACCTGCACAAAACAATGGTTCAGCCTCAACTTAAGTTCGCATTCAGACCTGGGTACCACACCTTGGGAAGGGTGTGAAGGGAATAGAAAAGGTACAATAAAAGTTCATGAGAACAGTCCAAGAAATGAGAAACTTCCATTACATAGATGGATCAATGAAGTTGGAAGTGTTCTCTTTGGCGAATAAAGGGTAACAGGAAATGTGATGGAGATATTCCAATTCATGAGGAGTCTCAGCACAATAGTTAGGCAGACACTGTTCTCATTAAGGAGCAGAGGGCAGCACAGTCAGGATAGCAAGTGAAACCTCATGGCAAGCTCCTGACAGACACACAGGGAAAATCTTGGAAAACAGACACCATCTAGTGACTAGCAAAGGAGGTACGCAGAAAGAAAATTCAGTTCAAGGTGGATTCAACCTTGCCACTTCCAAAACCGTTTGAAAACATTGCGTAACACAAGTAAAACAAAAATGATAAAGTTGGAGAAAGTCATTTATGTATCATTGAAATAGCAAAAAATCAAAAGATTAGGTCAGTATATTGTTGCATGCAATGGGCAGCATTGTGGGCAAGATAAAGAGACCTATGGGAGCCTAAATGGTGTTTTTGATTGTTTAGTTTGTAAACAGGAGTAGGCTAATGTCTAGGGAAGACATTAACTACTTCATTATGATCTCTACTATTTGGCAGTAATCACAATTACTGAATGCTAAAAGACAACTTGATCAGGGACAACATAGTGGTCAGTTTTTGGTGAAACTCTCTTGGACTTCCTATACTCTAAGAAGGCTTAATGTCAGTTGTTGAGACAGGCTGAGATCTACAAGTCTTAAAAAGCATTGAATCCTTTGGACTCCAAATAGTTTGGAAGAAGCGTTTTAGTCTATTTAGTACACTGGCTGCAAAAATGAAAGTGTGCCTCAATAGCACCCAGGGAAGCATCAAGAGAGCATGCCAGATATCAGCTTGTCATGTTGCCACTACAGTTGGAAAAAGGTTCCAGCAGCTCAAAGAACTTACTGCCTATATCACAAGCTGTCATGCTTGTGGAAAAGTCAACAATTTTAAATCAATAGGTCATTCCAAGGAACTTTTATCCTCAAAAGCAGAGGCAAAAGCCACCAAAGGTCATCATCCAAGAAATCAAAGAACCAGCAAATGAAGAAATTACCTTCCTTGGAGAAACTAAGAAAAAACATAATAAATACTACAGCATTAATATAGAGATCAATGAATACCCTAGTAATTTCTGTACACCAGGATGAGAAACAATGGCTTAATCAAATTAGACTGTAACCTTCATTAATTCAGCTAAAGCTCCAAATGAGATAAGATTAAAGGCCTGAAAGCAGCAAATATTTGGGGTTTGGTGCAGGGGCTTTGAAATACTATATGTAATCCAGAACCAAGAACATTCACCATTAAGCATAAAGGCTTGAATGGATCTGAAACTTATTTCCAAAGTTAGAATTAAAATCAGATTTATCATCATGTGTACTCATGTATAAGAATACAGAAGCACAATGAAAAGTTATCATTCTCCAGATTTAGAAATGCCGGTGTTGGACTGGGATGTATAAAATTAAAAATCACACAACACCAGGTTATAGTCCAACAGGTTTATTTGCAAGCACTAGCTTTCAGAACGCATCAAGTGGTTGTCACAACCACCTGATGAAGGAGCAGCACTCAGAAAGCTAGTGCTAGTATGTACCTGTCAGGCAGGGAGGAAAGGGTCATGTGAGGGAGCTGTGATTTAAGAAGGAATTGGAATCCCTTGTTAAAGGGGAGAGGGCGGCCTATGTGAAGATGAGGCATGAAGGTTCAATTGGGGCGATTGAGAGTTATAAGGTAGCCAGGAAGGATCTGAAGAGTGAGCTAAGAGCAGCAAGGAGGGGACATGAAAAGTCCTTAGTTGGTAGGATTAGGGAAAACCCTAAGTCTTTATATAGGTATGTCAGGAATACAAGAATGACTAGGGTAGGAATAGGTCCAGTCAAGGATAGTAGTGGGAAGTTGCGTGTGGAGGCTGAAGAGATTGGGGAGATACTGAATGAATACTTTTCGTCAATATTCACTCAGGAACAGGACATTGTTGCCAATGTGAATACTGAGTCACAAGTAATTAGAATGGATGGCTTTGAGGTATGTAGGGAAGAGGTGTTGGAAATTCTGGAACAGGTGAAAATAGATAAGTCCCCTGGGCCTGATGGCGTTTATCCTAGGATTCTCTGAGAAGCAAGGGAGGAGATTGCAGAGCCATTGGCCTTGATTTTTATGTCCTCGTTGTCTACAGGAATAGTGCCAGAAGACTGGAGGATAGCAAATGTAGTTCCCCTGTTCAAGAAGGGGAGTAGGGATAACCCTAATAACTATAGGCCGGTGAGTCTCATTTCTGTTGTGGGCAAAGTCTTCGAGAGAATTGTAAGGGATAGGATTTATGAACATCTGGATAGGGATAATGTGATCAAGGATAGTCAGCATGGTTTTGTGAAGGGCAGGTCGTGCCTCACAAACCTTACTGAATTCTTTGAGAAGGTGAATAAGGAGGTGGACGAGGGGAAAGCGGTAGATGTGGTGTATATGGATTTTAGTAAGGTGTTTGATAAGGTTCCCCATGGTAGGCTACTGTAAAAAATACGGAGGTATGGTATTGAGGGTGAGTTGGAGGTTTAGATTAGGAATTGGCTGGCTGGAAGAGGACAGAGGGTAGTAGTTGATGGTAAAGGTTCATCTTGGAGTGCAGTTACTAGCGGTGTTCAGCAAGGATCTGTTTTGGGACCATTGCTGTTTGTCATTTTTATAAATGACCTGGAGGAGGGGCTAGAAGGTTGGGTGAGCAAGTTTGCAGATGATACGAAAGTCGGTGGAGTTCTTGACAGTGAGGAAGGATGTGTCAGGTTACAGCCGGATGTAGATAAGCTGCAGAGCTGGGCAGAAAGGTGGCAAATGGAGTTCAGTGTAGCTAAGTGTGAGGTGATTCACTTTGGTAAGAGTAACAAAAAGATGGGGTACTGGGTTAATGTTCGGATACTTGGTAGTGTGGATGAGCAGAGAGATCTTGGTGTCCATGTACACAGATCTCTGAAAGTTGCCACCCAGGTAAATAGTGCGGTGAAGAAGACATATGGTGTACTGGCTTTTATTGGAAGAGGAATTGAGTTCCGGAGTCCTGAGGTCATGTTGCAGTTGTATAACACTCTGGTGCGGCCGCATCTGGAGTATTGTTGCAGTTTTGGTCGCCATACTATAGGAAGGATGTGGAGGCACTGAAACGGGTGCAGAGGAGGTTTACCAGGATGTTGCCTGGTATGGCAGGAAGATCATATGAGGAAAGGCTGAGGCACTTGGGGCTGTTTTCATTGGAGAAAAGAAGGTTTAGGGGTGACTTGATAGAGGTGTACAAGATGATTAGGGGTTTAGATAGGGTTGACCATGAGAACCTTTTTCCACGTATGGAGTCAGCTATTACGAGGAGGCATAGCTTTAAATTAAGGGGTGGTAGGTATAGGACAGATGTTAGGGGTAGATTCTTTACTCAGAGAGTCGTGAGTTCATGGAATGCTCTGCCAGTAGCAGTGGTGGACTCTCCCTCTTTATGGGCATTTAAACGGGCATTGGATAGGCATATGGAGGATAGTGGGCTAGTGTAGGTTAGGTGGGCTTGGATCGGCGCAACATCGAGGGCCAAAGGGCCTGTACTGCGCTGTATTCTTCTATGTTCTATGTTTTATGACTATAACCTGATGTTGTATGATTTTTAATTTTGCACCATTCTCCAGTGCCATCTTAGATACAAAATGCCAGAATTTAAGAAAAACAACAAAAGCAGAAATAAAAGAAAAAATTGAAGAAACTAAAACAGTGTCTTGATTCAAATCTCCAAAATTGTTTAAAAGCTTGGGCAGACTGAAAATACTACACCACACTGTCACAGTGAATACAAAATCCGTTTTTTTTGTTTACACCCGGGGAATCCCAACAACTTATCCTGACAATGATCAGAACTCAGAAGTAAAATAGAGGCAACGCTGCATTAAAGGGTTACTTTGCCCATGACCAGACCTACCAGTGGTCCAAAGTAATTGCATCCATCTTCAACCATAAATACTAAATAAACAATTCATCCTGGCCTCAAACTGAGGTCCCTGGCACCAAGGATGCCTGACTTAAACCAATGTGATTCACTCCATGTGATATCGGGAAATAGCTGAGGTGAAGTAAGTGGTATTCAGTAGGAGGATTCTATCCCCATGATCCATCTAATGCCCTAAGATTTCAACTCCTTTCTGACCATATACTTATTAGAAGGAATCCCTAGAATCATAGAGTCATAGAATACCTAAAGTGTGGAAGCAGGCCATTCAGCCAATCAAGTCTATACTGATCTTCTGACAAGCAACCCACCTAGACACATCCCCCTACCCTATCCCTGTAACTCTGCATTTACCATGGCTAATCCACCTAGCCTAGGCATTCCTGGACACTATGGGCAACCAAGCATGGCCAATCCACCTAACCTGCATGTCTTTGCACTGTGGAAGGAAACCACAGCACCCAGAGGAAACACATGCAGACAGGGTCGCAAACACCACACGGATAGTCACCTCAGGGTGGAATCAAACCCAGTTCCATGACACTATTAGGCAGCAGTGCTAATCACTGAGCTATCGTGCCACTTCATGGCTCAATAAAAGACAAAACATGACCAAATAGTCAGCATAGTGCTCAAAACTTTACAACATACAGACTTATCTTCCATGGAACATTAACACCAGTAAAACAGTAATCAGGATATCATTGGGGATTTGGGGGTGTGAGGGAATGTGGAGGAGTGGAAGATGTAGGGGGAAGAGCCCCTTGACAAGACTGCTCACAGCTGCTTTTATCCCCATGGTGTTCTGTCTGCAGTTCTGCCCAGAACTTTGTGTTGAGAGTTTACTAGTCGGCAACTAAACACATCTGAATCACCACTTCCACCTTGCTTGCAGTGAACCAGAAGGAAGACTGGAAAACCCTTGCCAGGCTCCATTCACAAGCCTCAGCAGAGTTTAACTAATTAAAAACTGCAAATACGTGGTAACAGGACTGAATGAACACCCCCTTCACTCCACCCTCATCCCCATCATGTTAACTCTGGGAAAATGGCCTATCAGAGGTTTCAAATCTGGCAATGTTTACTCTCTGATGGGCTGGGAATCAATCAAATTCTAATTTTGAATTGATTTATGAATATCACAAGTACTGAGATACAGTGAAATGTGCTGTTAGTATGCTATTCAGGCAGATCATACCTTACATAAGCATATCAGAGTAACAGAACAGAATGCAGAGTACAGTGTTACAGCTACAAAGAAGTTGCAGAGATAAATCAACTTTAATATTTGAGAGGTCTGTTCAAAGTCTGATAACAGCAGGAAGAAGCTGTTCTGGAGTTTGATGGTATGTATTAGCAACTTTTCTATCTTCTGCCTGATGGAGGAGGGTGGCAGGGTCTTTCATTGCATTGGCTCCTTTTCCAAAGCAGTGAGAAGCATAGAATAGGTCAATAGGTGGAAGCCTGGCTTGCACGATGAATTTGGGTTGTGTTCACCACTCTCCATAATTTCTTGTGGTCTTACGCACATCAGATGCCATACCAAGTTGTGATGCATCAGGTCAATGGTGCATCTATAAAAATCGGTAAGTGTCGTTTTGGTAATGCCGAATTTCCTTAGCTTCCTAGGGAAGTAGAGGCGTTGGTGTGTTTTTTAACTTGTGTGATAACATGGATGGACCAGGACAGACTGTTAGTGATCGTTACTCCTAAGAACTTGATGTTCTTGACCATCTCAACATCAGCTCCACTGATACAGACAGGGGCTTTCCCTCCACTCCACTTCCTGAAATCAATAATCAGATCCTTTGTTTTGCTGACATTGATGGAGAGATTGTTGCCTTTACACCATGCGACCAAAGCGCTCTATCCCTTTCCTGTCTTTGTTTAAGGTCTGGCGTACTATGGTGGTATCGTCAGCAAACTTGTAACTTTTCTACTCTTTAGTCCACTGGCTTGGATTTTTCAGTAGGAACTCTTAATTCTGAAAAGGTTAAGGCTAAGATTCATCCAATCTGAAGGACTGGAGTGGTTTACGAACAATAGTGAGAGACGATGCAATAGGGGATCAGACAGGCATTTCTGTGGCAGTAACAATGACTCCAAGATGGTATGTTACTGCCCTGGTTTCTAGGGTGAAAAATGTCACAAAGCATCTGCAGGACATTCTCAGAGAAAGGTGATCAACCAGAGGTTGTAGTCCATATAACTGAGCCATTGCTGGGTTTTAAAATTTTTATTCATTTATCAATTTAGTTTGGAGCTGTGAACATGGATTTGTGAGCTGAAGATAAGCTTTGGACTTTGGGAAACAGCTTGTGTTAAAACGAAAACAACAGACCAAACAAGTTTTGGTTTGTTTGTGAGGCCAGGCCTGGAAGTTAATTGCAGGCTGATTCTTGATTAAAAGGGTTCCAACAGACATGGGAAGAGCAATGCATTTAAACAGATAGTGTAAGTTGGCTATTAACAAGGCCAGTACCTGGGAATTGGTTTCAACAAGTCTAGGAGAGACCATACATTCAAACAGATGGCAGATATTAAATGGTAATTGTGGCTATGGGAAAAGATAGTCAGTCTAGCAGGGGGAAGGGCAGAGTTGGAGTTTGTTTGGAACTGAGGACAAGAGTTTGACCGCTGATAACATAGCATGAAGATTTTAAAAGCTCCCTGCCTAAGCTCCCTTACCACTTTTTGGAAGCTCAAGGGGTGAAAACTTAGTTAGAAATGTACCTTTATATATCTTTAGAAGTATACACTAAGTTTACCTATGCGAAAGGAAAAGGTAACCTGATTGACATCTGAAAAAAAGGAGTCCACATTACGAAACACATTTCAGTAACCTGGCCAGTTCAGTTATTCTCTTTTATTTATCCTGAACTGGGTTTGCTCATCTGTCTGTCTTTTATGTGAGTGAGGACTGAAAACAAATGTTCCTGATTTAACACATAGATATTAATTAGATTACTGTTTTGTTTAATGTTTTCTCAGCTAAAGGTATTATATAATTTAATATATTGTTAATTTTTGTGTAATATTCAAAACTGGAGTCTGGAATTAATTATTTGCAAAGTCTGAGGTTGGTTATTCAAAAGTCTGGTTAGGAACCACTGGCGTAACTATTGAGGGTCTTCAAATGTTTAATTCTATTGTGTTGCAAATACAGACGTAGAAGGGCTGATTTGATTTGGGTGTCTGTCTCTATTTTGTAACATAATCGTGGGCTCAAGTCCTGGATCTTGACAAGGTAGGTCTGAAATTGGACTTTGGTACTTGGACTGGGTAATCAGGTATGAGGTTTGTACTCAGATTTAAAAATAATCCTTTAAAGGTTTTTGAACTTGTCAGATGTTTCCCTGGTATGATTACAGGGTAGACTAAAGCTAAATTAGCAGATTTTAGCCAGCAGATTGGAAATAAAGTTGCTAGAGCAAACTAAGAAGGCAAACATTATAGATTTAGAAATGAAATAGTTGAATTTAGTGGAAATAGAGGGGGCAAGTAGGACAGGGAGTACATTGGATGCATTGGTGAACCTGGAGTTCTCTGAATTTAGAAGATTAGGGCGTGATATGATCAAAGTTTTCAAGGTATTAACAGGAAAAGACAGGGTAGTTAAAAATAAACTATTTCCACTGGGTTAGGAATTCTAGAATTGAGGGGTATTGTCTAAGAACTAGGGTCAAACCGTTCAAGAGATATGTTAAGAAGCATTTCTACACACAAAGGGTGGTAGATATTGGGAACACTCTTCCACAAACAACAACGGATGCAGGATCAGTTGTTAGTTTTCAATCTATGATTGATACATTATTGTTTAGCAAAGTATTAACGGATATGGGCCAAAGGCAGGTAGATGGAGTTAGATCACAGATCTGCTACGATCTCCTTGAATAGTCAAACAGCTTTGAGGACGGAATATCATACTTCTGATCCTAAGAGTTGCAGTTCAGGCAAATGGGAATGACACAATTGGATATGGAATTCCAAAAGACAGAAAAAGTGAAGGAGAGGGAATGAGAATTTAAATTAAAATCCCTGCAACTTCTGCAAGATAAGCCAGAGGTTTTGGGAAAACCTGGAATACGATAATTCAAGTCATAATCCACAGTTCAGACAGCAAACGTTTAGAGTTGTGCAAGTTTTGCCAAAATTCAAAGAGAAAGATGTGGAAGCATTTTTCATGTCATTTGAGAAGATCGCAACACAAATGAGGTGGCCAAAAGCAGATCAGAACATATCCATGCAAAATAAATTAACTGGTAAAGCACAAAAGATTGATGCATCCCTGTCAAAGGAATATTCGAGGGATTATCATGAGATGAACAGGGCTATTCTATGAGTTGATTCTAGAAGCATGCAGGCAAAGGTTGATCATTTTTACGGACTATAATCCACCGAGATTTGTGGAATGCATTAAAGATAAGACTCCACGGTGGCTCAGATGGAGTTTAGATTTGCAGCAATTTAACATAAAAATTGTACGTGTCTGGGAAAGAAAATATAGTTGCCGATGCCATATCGCAAACATAAACTGTTGTAAATCTAAAAACGTAACCAAGAAATTTCAAAAGTGATTAAAAATCAGATTGGAGGAAATATAAACTGCTGAGGTTTCTGTATTTTGTTTTTATTTAAGTGTAACTAAGCTTATCATGAAATGCACTTTTTGTCCATGTTTAAACCAAGGCTGTAATGATGTCAGGAGCTGAGTGGTCCTGGCAGAACGCAAACTAGGCATCATAAGCAGGCTATTGCTGAGCAAGTGAAGCTTGATAGCATTGTTGATTACACCTCCCATCACTTTACTGAAAATCAAGAGTAGACTGATAAGGCAGTAATTGACCAGGTTAGATTTGTCCTGCTTTATTGTGAATAAAACATATCGTGGCAGTTTTCAACATTGTTGGGTATTGGAACAGCTTGGCGAGTGGTGTGGTAAGATCTGGAGCATGTCTTCAGTATCTTTGTGGGAATGTTGTCGGACTCCATACCCTTTGTAGTATACAGTGCCTCCAGACTTTTCTTCATATCATATGCAATGAACAGAATTGCTGGATACATGTATCTATGAAACTGGGGACAATTGGAGGAGCCTTAGATTTTTAGAATGCTTTTGACAAGGACACCTACATGAGGTTGTTTAGCAAATTTAAGTGAAATAGGAGGTGTGGATTAATGTTCGACTAACAGACAGAAAACAAGAGTAAGAATAAATGAATTATTGTCGCATATGGCAGGTTGTGTCTAGTGATGTATTGAGAGGATCAATATTTCGGCCGCAGCTCTCCATAACACATATCAATGATTTGCAACCAACTGTTCCATTTTCAAGTTTGCACATGGCACAAAACGAGGTGGAAACGTCTCGTGCAAAGAAGATGCAGAGTGGCTTCAAGGGGATCTGACAGACAATAATGGGTGTGGGCACGAAGATGGCAGATGGAATATGTGGGAAAACGTGAGGTTTTCCACTTTGGAAGGGAGAAGAGATGTGCAGGATACTTGTTAAATGCTAAGAGACCTTTTTTAAAATGTAGATGTATGAAGTGACATGGATGCTTTTCCACCAATGTCACTGAAAGTGAACATGCAGGTGCAGCAGGCAATTATACCAATGGTATGTTGGCCTTCATCACTAGAGGATTTGAGAACACAACTACCAAACTCTTACTTCAATTGTATAGGAACCTGGTTAGACTGCATTTAGAGTACAGTAAGTAATCCTGGTTTCCTTACATCAGAAAAAATATTGCCAAGTATAATGAACGTTGACCAGACTTATTCCTGGAATAGTTGAAGAGACCTATTTAGAGGCATAAGGGAAAGTGGGTCTGCATTCTCTAGAATTTTGAAAAATGAGAGACGATCTCATTGAAACATTTAAAATGCTCAAAGGGATAGATAGAGTAAATGCCATAATATGTTACCCCTGTATGGAAAGTCTAGGATAATTTAAGATAAGTGGAAAGCCACTTATGACCAAGATGAGGAGAAATTCATTTTTACTCAGTTGTGAATCTTTGGAGTTCTCTACCTTTGGTAGCTGTGGAAGATCAGTCACTGAATATGTTTAGAGATTGACAACTCTAAACACCAGTGGCAAAGGCATACAACAAAGTGAGAGAAGGAATTGAAGTAGATGTTTAACTACGATCGTATTAAATGGTTGGGTAACTCAAGAGACTGAATGGCCTACTGCTGCTCCTATACTCCTTTCGTGGAATAGTGCAAGATTAATTCCATTAAGCGCCTGGCATCTTGAAAGCAATTCTTCACCGAATTTTCAGTTACTTTAGCTCGAAGCAGTGCACCAGTTTTATTCTCATTCCCAATTGGAAATCAATTCTATTCTATTTAAAGATACATGTCACATTGAACCAAATGATTTATTTCAGCAGGACAAATTTCAAACATTGCTTCAAACAGCTGCTCGCTGACACACCATGAAGAGATGGAACATGTGGTGTTATAGATTCCTGACGAATTAATATGCTCATTACAAGCATTTCTTCCTGAAGGAATTCAAAGGCTGCAGTTTTTGCTCTGGTAAACACAATTGCTGTTACGAGAAACTCAATGAAGAGTCTAACTCCATGAAGTATTGGATGAAAATATGCGAACTGAAATATGTGTGAAATATAACCAAAACAAATTCCCTTCTCCCTTATTGTGACAAGACTGAGATGCCAGCACTAACATGTGAATAATTGATGTACCAATTGTTGTTGCTAGATGTCAACAGTCCAAGCTATGATTTGATTCTCATTTGCTTGAAACAAATAATATATTATGATCAGTAACATCATTTTCAAATATTAAGAAAAGTGACAATTACAACACAGGCTTAAATGCATTGCTATGGTATCTTGAGAAGCTCATACAAAGCTTATATTAATGGGTTCATTCATTGGTATGCTGAGCAATGTTTTGCTACTTGTGAATAAAAATGTTAAAAATCAAAAATAAATTAGTGACGAGAATGCTGCTTCATAATTCAACGCAGGGGTTGTTCAAAACACACTTCCATACTGAGGCTACAGCATGGTACAGTGCAATAATGAGCAGTACTATGCCAAGGTCACACTGTGGACTGTGCCAGGCTATCTGGCAACAACCAGGAAAGCATTCAACTTGCAACAACAGGTTTACATTCAGCCAAGGTTTCCTTTTAACTCTCACTGGTCATCTCTACACATCTAGGTTGGCCCATGATTGAACTGAGGATGGACACTGAAATAGGCTGCTGATACTTCCACATAAATATGTAGTTATTTTTGCTGATACATTAAGGGTTTTCAAAACCATTCATAACCTTACGAGATGGGAGATCGGCGATAGTAAGACGACATTTGACTTAATGAATAATAAAATCATTTTTGCAGGGAAAGTTTTGTTTGACTGAGAAATTAAAAAAGGCAATGTTGTTCAAATTCTCTAAATTGCTCAAAACTATTTTAAAATAACTGAGATGTGATACTTACAATTACAGTACTGGAAAAGAGTTGCAGCAGTCCATATACGGAACCTGTAATAAAAATGCACCCACTTAGGTTTAAAGCAATCTTAGCTGTTGACAGCTATTATCAAACCCTAACGACTGTGAGTTAGGAAAGTGAGAACTGGGGATAAGGGCGCTGGGAAGTTGAGGTCCTGTTGCAGCTAGAAGTGGGACCTGACACTATCTTTTTGAAATGATTTCCCAACCAATTTAAGGGGTTGGGATGCAGTAATTGTAATGAGGTCAGCCAGCTCGACCTCGTGGAATGTGAGTTCCCTGACTGAGGTGGTTAATCTGGCCCAATCAGGGAGCCCTGGCTGATAGATATAAACAGGTGTGTCAAAGGTTCTGTTTACTCTGAGACTGGCTCTGAAAAGGCTACACCAGAGTCAGGGTTTCCACATGGAAATAAAAGGTGACTTGTTGGTAGGATACTGACCTCTGTGGAGTTATTTCAGAAAGATTAGGAGCACATGGAAGTCAGAACATTTATGATTAGATGGGGGTCACAGGGATCAGATATTGGTCAGATCATGGAACGCTGGGATTGGTGGGGGAGTTCACTTTGGTTTGGAACACAGGGAAATTTTGAGGATAGCTTCAAGGCCTGGAGGAGGCACTCCTGCTCCTCTTGACCTATAAGCACTTACCTGTAGGGTTATCACTGGACTGTTAATGCAGAGACACAGGTAATGTTTTGGGGAGCTGACTTCAAACCCCACCATGGCAGATGGTGGAATTTGAGTTCAATAAAACTTTGGAATTCAGAGTCTAATGATGACTATGAATCCATTGCTGATTGTCAGATGAGTCCAACTGGTTCACTAATTTCCTTTCGGGAAGGGGAGCGTCAAAGGCTGAGGAGTGACTTATCGAGGCTTAGAAAATCATTAGATTAGATTAGATTAGATTACTTACAGTGTGGAAACAGGCCCTTCGGCCCAACAAGTCCACACCGACCCGCCGAAGCATATCCACCCAGACCCATTCCCCTACATTTACCCCTTCACCTAACACTACGGGCAATTTAGCATGGCCAATTCACCTGACCTGCACATTTTTGGACTGTGGGAGGAAACCGGAGCACCCGGAGGAAACCCACGCAGACACGGGGAGAACGTACAAACTCCACACAGAGAGTCGCCTGAGGCGGGAATTGAACCCGGGTCTCTGGCGCTGTGAGGCAGCAGTGCTAACCACTGTGCCACCATGCTGCCCACACATGAGGGGCATGGATAGGATAAACAGACGAAGGCTTTTACCTGGGGTGGGGGAATCCAAAACTAGAGGGCATAGGTTTAGGGTGAGAAGGGAAAGATATAAAAGGGTCCTAAGAGGCAACTTTTTCACGCAGAGGGTGGTGCGTGTATGGAATGAGCTGCCAGAGGAAGTGGTGGAGACTGTTAAATAGATTACAGCATTTAAAAGGCATCTGGATGGGTATATGAATAGGAAGGGTTGAGGGGGATATGGGCCAGGTGCTGGCAAATGGGACTAGATTAGGTTGGGATATCTGGTCGGCATGGATGAGTTGGACCGAAGGGTCTGTTTCTGTGCTATACACCTCTATGACTCCTAACTGCCATTCTCATCTGGACTGCACTCTATCTGACTCCAGACCTACAGCAATGTAGTTGGCTCTTAGCTGCCCACCAGGCAATTAGGGAAGGGCCATGATGCCCTCATCTTGTGAATGAATTAAACAAAATATATTCGTAGACCATGAGGTGTAGGAGCAGCGCAGAATTAAACCATTTGATCAGCCATTCAATTTTTCTTGCATCCATTAAGCTACTGCTGAGTCCTATGTAACCCTGGTTAAAAATTATTTAATTTAGAAGGTCAGTTAAATTATAGCTATTTTTATCAATCTGTTACACACTTATCTGGGGCAGATGGGTCTTGAAGCTGGATCTTCAGGCCTACAGGTAGAGACAGTATCACTTTACCATGAGACCCTCACTCAATGGAATTTCAGATATTTTCTCATCAACCTGCTCAGATAGTGCACTGTATACCTTTGGAACAGTTGGGACTTGAAGGTGGGGACACTGCTAGCGTGCAATTGGAGCCCTTCAATGAAATTCTACTTAGATATCTTCTAAGGAAATTAATTGCTGAATTTACCTTCGCTAATTAAGTTCCACTTCGGCAATTAAAAATACTTGCAGGCATTCAAATATGAGAGTTGCAAACATCCATTATTTTAACTGTCAAATTTGGGTTTAAACTACAGCCCCTCTTTTTTACCGACAAAAATCACAGTCATTAACAGTAGCTTAAAAGCAATCAATATCATGATTATATCTTACATATAAACAAGCTAATCGGACTAAAATTAGTCATCGGAAAAATTATAGATGCTCTTTAATTTTAGTAGAGATTAGGACCAAATACCCTCTGCACATTCTAGTTCTCCAGGTGAACACCCATCAATGACTGATCAAAATGTACAAATGTTGCACGTTACAAATTTCTACAGAAAAGACAGTCCTAAGAAAATAAATAATTTTCCGTACAGTCACCTCAGACCTGATTTTAACTTACTCAGAACATATTTATTTATTCAGAATTAAAAATCAGGCCAAAGACTCCTAGAAAAAAAGTTTAACCAAAATTTATATTTAAAACTGTACAGGATTAACAAATGCTTAGGAAACATGAAGCTGAATTTCAGATACTTGAAATTTTATTTCACTGAGGACAAGAAATTGGAGTTATCAACAGGAAATAAGTGCTCAAAATTCCCAACATAAAGCTGTTGTCATTGCTACAGAATGTTAAATCACCAAGTCAAAAGTAGATTTCAAATACAGCTGACCAACCTTGATTCCAAGAAATGTGCAAGAACTCTAAAATCAAAGTAACAAAAATATTACCTGAACTTCAGACTATTACAACCATCTGAATAGAAAGCAATAAGTAAGTTACGAGCTGGAAATCTACTCTCTCTGCAAATAAGATACTCAAAATAGTTCAGTGAATAAAGCAGGTTTCAAAGTCAGTTGGTCTGTTCAGTTATATTTCCAATAAATTTTCTTTGCAAAATAAAAACTGAATGAACTGCAAATGCTGTAAATCAGAAACAAAAACAGAAGTTGCTACAAAAATTCAGCAGGTCTGACAGCACTGTGAAGAGAAATCAAAGTTAACCTTTCAAGTCTGGTGACCCTTCCTCAGAACTGATGGTAGCTAGGAAAATGTTGGTTTTTATGCAGACGATAGGGTGGGGGTCTAAACAATAGGTAGGGATAGAGCCCAGAGAGAAAGAAGAACAGTTGGACAGACAAAGGAGTCAATAACAATCTGGTTGGGAGGGTGTATAGCTGTTAATGGAGACTGTCAGTGCCTAACAATAAGTGGGGTGTAATGGCAGACTATGTGATAACAAGGTCTGGTGTGTGGCATTAGGGGAGAGTTCAGGACCTAAAATTATTCAACTCGATATTGAGTCCAGAGGCTGCAGGGTTCCCAAGTGCAAAATGAGGTGCTGTTCTTCCAGCTTACACTGAGCTTTCCTGGACATTGCAACAAACCTGAGACAGAGATGTTAGCCAGGAAACATAGCAGTGTGTTGAATTGGCATGCAACTGGATGCTCAGGGTCGTTTTTGCGGGCAGAAAGTAATTGTTCTGTGAAGTGGTCACCCAGTCTACACTTCATTTCCCCGAAGCAGAGGAGAGCACATTAAGTGCAGCGGATGCGAGATTGTGAGAAGTGCAGATAAAGTGCTGCTTCACCTGGAAGGTATGTTTGGGTCCTTGGATAATGAGGTGGGAGGAAGTAAATAGGCAGGTGTTACATATTCAACAGTTGCGGGAGAAGGTGCCACAGGGGCACGCTAGAGTGAAGGAAGAGTGGACCAGGGTGTCCCGGAGGGAATGGTCCCTGTGGAAGGTGGCCAAGGGAGGGGAGGGGAATATGTGTCTGGTGGTGAAGAGAAATCAAAGTTAATGTTTTGGGTCTAATGACCCTTCTTCAGAACTGATGGCAACTAAGAAAATGTAACCACCAGACATATATTCCCCTTTCCTCTCTCTCTCTTTGGGCTCTATCCCTACCTATCATTTACTCCTACATTCCGCTTCCGCACCCCCACCGCCACCGCCACCGCCACACCCCTCCCCCCACCCCCCCCCCCACCCCCACCACCCCATCTTCTGCCTATGAACTGACAACTTCTGTTTTTTCAAATTTTCTTCATATTCATTTCCGAGTGCAGGAATTCTATTGTTTCTTAATTGATCATAGTTCCCTTCTACCTCACCAAAGTACCTGCTTAAGCTTCAAAAGTGAGTA
This sequence comes from Chiloscyllium punctatum, assembly GCF_047496795.1. Classification (NCBI taxonomy): domain Eukaryota; kingdom Metazoa; phylum Chordata; class Chondrichthyes; order Orectolobiformes; family Hemiscylliidae; genus Chiloscyllium; species Chiloscyllium punctatum. The sequence goes on along the minus strand of NC_092747.1, from coordinate 58,012,640 downwards.
CTAGCTGTTCATTTTAAGGGTGTCACAACTAAGCTCAGTGCTGAACTGATAAGTGATCTACTCAAAAATACAATGTCACTGAAAAGCAGGAAGAGTCATGGCCAATCTCAGGACTGTTGAAGTAATTAGTGTCCTCTTCATTAATCCAGGGATAATCAGTTTATGCAGCATAACAAGACCTGGCCCAGATTCGCTTGGTTTAAGGGTCTTTTTCTGTTCTGTAATGTAAAATCGCCATCGTCTCATTGGACCGTTGGGCTGCCCTCTCATTAGAGTGGTGGTGGCTTCGTCTGAGGGTCATCACACCTCAAGCAAGGGATGAGATTGAGAAAGATTCCTTCTAGTAACCTCAGCCTATGCAGGAACCCACTCTGCATTATAAACCAGCCGTCCAGCCAACTGAGCTAACTGACCCCTAAAATTCAACTTAATAATCATCAACTGAATACTTTACATTTGTATGCCCTGATGGAATTGAATAGAAAATACCAACCTACTAGTCCTGCTATTGTTGAGCTTCCTCCAAGAAGTTTGATGTGTCGACTTAATAATGGAACTACCATACTTACAGCAAACAAGTCCTAAGAAATACAAACAAAATTCATTCCATTAGTAGGTGGTATCTTGATAAAGACAAATACAGACACAGTCAAGGCAGACTGTAAAGAATTCAGCATCACGTTAACCAGTTATTAAGCATTGTGGCCAAGGTGGTGAATGGGATTTGGTTTTGAGCCATTCACAAAAATCTTCTTTCAGACAAAAAAATGTTGAAAACTAGCAAGCCAAAGAAAGTGTGCCCATAAAGGAATCAAATGGAATTCCTTACATATTGCAATTGTGCGCTCCCAAGTCTCACCAGAAAAGACAGTTATACATTTATTGGGTCAACCTGCATCTTAGTCTGTTCCAACAGAAACACATCCAACTATCCCTTGAATCTATTTATAGTGGGGAATGTGAACACTGGGCAGCAAGTGAGTTCAAAGATGTGCAGGTCAGGTGAATTGGCCATGCTAAATTGCCCGTAGTGTTAGGTAAGGGGTAGATGTAGATGTAGGGGTATGGGTGGGTTGCGCTTCGGCGGGGCGGTGTGGACTTGTTGGGCCGAAGGGCCTGTTTCCACACTGTAAGTAATCTAATCTAATCTAATTGTGAAAGAGGAGGTGAACATGGTTTTAACTGTGGAATATTTGGCAGATTTTGTGTAATCCTGTTTTTAGAGTTGGGATACCAATTTGAAAATGTTAAAAATCACACAATGCCAGGTTATAGCTCTTCAGGCTTATTTGGAAGCACAAACTTTCAGAGTGCTGCTCCTTCATCAGGTAGTTGTGAAGCAGGACCATAAAACAAAATTAAATGCTCATTGTTTCACAGTGGTCATATGTTCAAATTTAATTGTGCAACTGCGAGTCACTCAGGCTTTCTGTAACTTCCCATAGTCAGAATGATGTAAAATAAATTTTAAGTTCTATCAGCTGATTTACCAGCTTGAGCTTTCATGAACTGACAGTATTTTGGCCCCTTTTAAAACCCGAACTTAAAATATCCACAGGAATCACCTGACCAAAGCTGGTTGGCAACGTTTCATGAACTCAAAGTGAATTAGAGTAAAGACAGTCTGAACTGCTCACATTACCAACTGGAATGTCAGATATTCCCTTAGAGCTGTATCGTTCAGTTACGGTTTGGTTAGGGCACTGCAAGAGACATATCAGAATTTCCCAGTTGGTTTCACAGAGATTAGGTAGACTATTGATAAATGTTTGTGAGATTTGACAATTAAGCCAAATTCATCTGTGATGATACAGTCAGAACAATAATGCACTCAGTCAGGATGACACACCGCATGAATTCAGGTCATCAAATTGGACATATGTGGCAACTCCAAATGAATTATGAACATTTATCAAATATAAGGGCTTCCACACCATCATCGACTAGTGTGTAATGACAAGGAAAGGTTAATACAGGAACAAAGCAGATTTCCAGGGATTTCAACCTCAGGCAACGCAAGCTTGCTGACCTCTTCAGACTGGCTAGCAGCTTCAAAGGCAGGCTGTGAAGAATGAAAGGATACCCCTTCAGAATTTTTAATTTAGCATCTGCTAGCCATTTCAACATAGCCTTGAACTCAGTGGCTTGCTAGTCCATTTCAGTGGAAAGTTAAGAGTCAACCACATTGTTGTGGGTCTCAAGTTACAGGTAGACCAAGCCAGATATAGCGCGGGTAAGGTTAGCAGATTTACTTCCCGAAATATATTAGTGAACCAAAAAATTTTTATTGGCAATTTAGAATAGTTTCATTATCAACATTACTGAGATCTTGCTTTTGAAATTTCCAGATGTTATCAACTGATATTAATTTCAACAAGTACCAAGATGGGATTTGTACCTAGACTCACAGAGTGTTGACTGGGTCTCCAAATTACTAGTCCATTATATTACCACAACACCACCGTTCCCCTAATCACACCCAAGAGGACTAATGCAGTCCCAAATCATTACAACACTTGCCATAAAACAACTAAATATGCCATTGAACAGGTGATGGGCTCACATCTTCACATGCTTGTACTGATCTGAAAATGACCTTCAAAACTCATTATTACTGGCCTCTAAAATGACTGTGGCTTGCTGCTCTCTGCTCAACACTGCATTAGTGTGGACTGAAGCTGAAGAAAAAACAAGGCATTGAGTACACATCAACTATGAATAAATCCAAGACAGAGGTAAAAGAGGAAAAGGAGGAGAAGGATAGCAACTCCATTACAGCACTGGTTGCTCTCATGTCAGCTTGGATTGCCAAATATGCCCTTATTCTGTATCTTTCACTTAGCTACAGTGAACCTGTATACAAACCACATCCACTGTCCATTTTCACTTCTACCACTACACCATCTACTCAATAAAGTTCTACCAAAGAATGGAAACTTAAATTGAATTTTCTCTAACACCTATACTATTGCGCAACTACAAAGATTTACAGCTCATTTTCCTACCTCTCCTACATGATGGCATCAGCAGTGGTAGTCTCAGGCTGCGCAGATCTCTGCACTGGCCGTTGAGAAGCTTTTATTTTGCTCCAGTTGTACCAAAGTAGAATAAGACTCAGCCATTACGATTGGTGGGAATATGTTTCAGATGGAGTAAATGATGGTAACGGAAAAAAAATAGGGTTACTGATTGGACTCCCAGATTTTACATCTAATATCATCATGATGTAATTCCTAGACCACCTTATCGTCATCAGTTGGCAAACCGTTTCACGCAGACCATTAAAGCAGACTAATGCTTTTATATGCCCAAAGGCAATAATTTACGATTGCTTACTCCAAACCAAATCTCTAACTCCTCTAAATGCCATCTTTCAATTGGGACTTTAAATGTTAGAATTGAGATTGCAGTACATGGATCAGCAGTACTTTAGCTGCCGTGCATTCAATACCAAACCTAGGAGGAGAATCATAAGAGGGTGCCTGGATTAAAATGCCAGACAGATGCGCTGGAATTATGGTATTGGGCACATCACACCCGATATATCGTGAAATTAAGATTAGGGACATAAAGTCAAACTGTTTTCCTTGATAACATGATATTTTTATCCTTTGATGAATGAATTGTAACTTTCAACTTGTTTGAACATCTTGCCCACTTTCGTACTTTTGTTACAGTGAACAAAGTGTGAACAAATTATATAACTTCATAAATTAACAGAAACAATAAACAATAGCAGTGACTCATTTCGTACATTATTTTTAAACTTATTGGGTAAAATATGATAGACTATTACCTTTCAGGAGTTGGTAGCCTGCAGTGTGCATGGTAAAATCAATACATACATTGTATAGGTAGCTCAGGTGTGCCTGAGACAGATTATTTAAAGTGTATATGAGACAAGTAGTTTACATAGGTTTCCCTATTGCAAATACCAATGTAAAATATCCTGTAGCTACAGTTAACAACAAAATGCCACTGTCGTTACTTGATACCAGTAGATTCTTGCTACAAATCTATGCAGTTGGCTTTCCAAAGTAGGCTGTGTGAACTCTTTGATCCCGAACTGATACCTAGCCATTAATGGGGCTGTAAGCAGAGGTCCTGGTAAAGTCAATTTGAGTAACACTAATGGATTTATTAAATGTTAGGAATTAAAAGGAATAAAAACAAATAGGAAGAAAAGGTTGTACACAAAGTAAAATGCTGTTAATGATAAAAAGACAAAACAGAAAATAGCAAATGCTCAGCACGTCAGGCACCATGGGTGGAAGTGCCAACTTTGATTGAATAGCAACATTCACATTTTAGTTAGAAACCAGAGAATGTAATTTATGCTGACACTTTTGCATAGTACTCAGGGAGTTCCACAATGTCAGAAGAGTCGTCTTTCAGATTAAACCTTAAAGGATCTGTAGTTAAATGGATATAAAATATCCTACAGTACTGTTCAAAGAAAGGCAAAAAGTTCCTGCAGTTTCTAGAACAACATGAAGCATTGAACATCACAAAAACTGACAATTTTGTTAATTAGTTGATTGTTGATTTTGAAAACTTGCCATTTGCAAATTATCTACTTCATTTTTCTACATGACAACGGCAATTATATTTCAAAACTTATTTAATTCGGTGTGCATCATTCAGCTTTTCACAACTTAAAGATATCCTTAAGAAATTAGTATCAAGAATATTTTAAATAAAATTACTTTTGTCCTTAAGTTTCAATTTAAATACTAAAGCCTAGAGGTGAAAGACTGCTAAAGCAAATAAGAATATGACTGGGTAGATTTTGAATTGCCCACAATGAACAGAATTGCAAAAATAAGATACCTTCAGTGTGAACACATCTCCTTTCATTTTTAATGCATTGGGGTTGGGACTGTCCAAGTAACCTGCTTTGGAGAAGTACAGCCATGATTATAACAAGTTAATGATGACCACTTCCTCAGACTGTGGCAGTGACTTGAATGTAACATTCGTTGATCAGAGGGTTCAGCAGCTCAAAAGTGGTTGAAATAGTCAAATCCAGTTGTAAATGGTGTGAATGAGGCTAAAGCAGGGGGACTTTCTTTTGCTGCGTCAAAATTTTTTTTCTGACATGACAGGCCAGTCTAGCCCTCCCACTCAATGCCACCAAACAGCAATCAGTGCCCATCTACAAACTGTATTCCTCAAGCTCTGCCACAAACCTGCAATGTTTCCTGGTTACTGGGAAGTGTTCACTTGGCCTACTCTCTTTGGCAGGCAGCTGACTAGCTCTCGATCTGGCCAGCTGTCCTGCAAGAGGCATAGTCATAATGTCGCTGCAAGTACAAGAGGATATTTGACCATCAAGACCATGTGGCATGCTGTAAAGGAAATGGAGTAAAAAATGATAAAACCTTTGATGTTAATCTTGAAAAGACTCCTGTTTTCTGGCACATACAGGGTTCCCATTCCCCTACCCTGCAAATATGCGTGTCTACTCCTTTCTCACAAATAGCAGGGAGTGGTTTGTCTCAACACAACATTCTTGGAAGATGTCACTCGCTTACATTCAGATGCACTTTACCAACTCAAACTGGAAGCTTTTATCAGTTTGTCATATTAACTCTAAACACGTGTACTTTCTCATAGTATTAGAACAATAGGAAATCAGAATGGGGTGTCAGACTGTGGAAAGGATTGATGCCAAGAGCCATGGGCTCAGAACAGCTAGAAACATTATGAGTGGAATGAGAACATGACCACAAGTGGGAAGAATTATAAGATGGAAAAAGATATAAAGAGGAAAAGAAACAGTTAAGCTTAACCGTTTCTGTGGCCGCAGTTTATATATCATGGTAAGACCATAAGACTTAGGAGCAGAAGTAGGCCATTCAGCCCATTGGATCCGCTTTCCCATTAAATTACATCATGGATGATCTGATTATCTTCAACTCCACTTCCCTGCCTTTTTCCAGTGACCCCTTGATTCCCTAAATAGTTAAGAATCTCTCTATCTCAGCTTGAGCAGACTTGGCACCCCAGCCTCAGGAGCCGTCTGTGGTAAAGAATTCCACAGAATCACCAAACTCTGAGAGAAGAAGTTCCTCATATATGTCTTAAATGGATGAACCTATATTTTGAAATTAAGCCCTCTGCTACTAGACTCTCTCACAAGGAGAAATAACCCTTCCGTGTCTACCATGTCAAGTCCCGTCAGAATCTTCTATGTTTCAATAAGGTCAACTTTTATTCTTTTAAATTCCAATGAATACAGACCCAAAACATTGGGTATTTCCTCATAAAACAGTCCCTCCTTACCCAGGATCAGCTTCATGAAGCTAACAATAAGCTCACATTTGGCCTATTCCTGCTCCATTTCTTATGTAACCTCAAAAAAAAATTAACTGATCACTGTACGTTAAATTCTGACCGCCCAGTTACAGGGATGCAATATTTGTTCAGATATTAAAAATGCAAAATAAAGAGGTGCAGAATTTAACGGCGCAGGATTCTGCTGGAAGATAAATGCAGTTGGTGTCAAGAATGCCAAGCATTCTACCAGCGAGGTAGCAATGGATGAAAGTGAATGGGAGTTGGAAAAGGAAATGCAAGAGCCCCCACTGCAAAAAATCTGATCCTGATCACAGGAACAGAGGAACAGGAAAGCCAGTTTGTTTGTTCACAAGATTTTACACAAAGGCACTAGTAAATAGCAGTTCAGAATGTCATGAAGGTCATAGAGTCATACAGCATGGAAACAGACCCTTCCGTCCAACCCGTCCATGCCGACCAGATATCCCAACCCAATCTAGTCCTACCTGCCAGCACCCACCCCATATTCCTCCAAACCCTTCCTATTCATATAAATAGTTTTCAAGTGTGAGAGGTTACTATAGTGGTTTAAATAATTAAAATATTTTTAATTAATGCAATTTAAAAGTTAATGTAAATCTTGTTCACCCTTTGAAGCAGTTAACCACGATCATCATTAGATTACTTACAGTGTGGAAACAGGCCCTTCGGCCCAACAAGTCCACACCCACCCACCGAAGCGCAACCCACCCATTCCCCTACATTTACCCCTTTACCTAACACTACGGGCAATTTAGCATGGCCAATTCACCTAACCTGCACATCTTTGGACTGTGGGAGGAAACCGGAGCACCCGGAGGAAACCCACGCAGACACGGGGAGAACGTGTAAACTCCACACAGTCAGTCACCTGAGTCGGGAATTGAACCCGGGTCCCTGGCGCTGTGAGGCAGCAGTGCTAACCACTATGCCACCGTGCCGCAATTAGTGGGATTCCAATGAGTGCTCATGATGTCTAAGGTAAATCTGCACCCAGGCAATTCTGCTGTAACTAGAGTAGGATAAGTCAAAGTCTGATTTATTGTCACATGTACCGAGATACAGTGAAAAGTATTCTTTTGCACGCTACACAAGCAGATCATACCATACAAAGTACATCAGGGTAGCAGAAGAGAGTGCAGAATACAGTGTTAGAGCAACAGAGAAGGTGAAGAGAGAGAGAGAGAGAGAGAGAGAGAGAGAGAGACCAGTATTAACATTCTGGACCAGGGCAGATTATTGGTGATCATCACTCCCGGGAACTTAACGCTCTCAACTAACTCCACCTCAGCATTAGTATTGACAGGAGTGCCCTCCACTTCCTAAAGAGAATGACCATCTCCCTGAATTTTGAACAAGTTACAGGATCTGGATTTCTTTTCCTTTGTTTTCTTCTTCTGCCTCTGATATATGCTTGCTTTTGCAGAATTCCGCATCAGTTCTTATTCAGTGACCCTAATCAAGCTTCTTCCAGGACTTGATGTCAACATCAAATTCCCAAGTGAAGCCTTCATAATACCCTACTGAAGATTTATTTTGGTCACTGAGTGTTGGACAGTCAGGCTACACAACCATGTAAATAGAATGCGACACAACAGGCCTATGGACCTTATCAGAATTATTAAAACCCAGTCGGAACAGAGTCCAAGTCACACTGGGACTGTGATCACAAAGGCTGATGAGTGGCAGATGGAGTTAATCTAAATAAATGTGAGGTACGACATTTTGGCAGAGCAAATCAGGGCAGGACGTATATACTTAAGTGGGGAGTTTTGTCGAGCAAAGAGTCCTTGGAGTGCAGGTTCATAGTTCCTTAAAAGTGGAGTTGCAGGTAGACTGGGTGGTGAAGAAAGTGTTTAGTGGTCAGTGGTTTGAGTATAGGAGTTGGGAGGTCAGGTTGTGGCTTGATAGTGCATTGGTTAGACCACGTTTGAAATACCACATTCAGTTCTGGTTTCCCTGCTATAAAAAGGACACCGTGAAACTTGAAAGGGTTCAGAAAAGATTTATAAGGACACTGCCAGGGTTGGAGGTTTTGAGCTGAGGTTTAAGATGAGAGGTAAAAGATTTAAAAGAGATGTAAGAGGCAACATTTTCATGACAGTGGTCCGTGTATGGAATGAGCTGCCAAAGAAGGTGGTGGAGGCTGGTACAACATTTAAAAGGCATCTGGATGGGTATATGAATAGGAAGGGTTTAAGAGGGATATGGGCCACATGCTGGAAAATGGGACTAGATTAATTTAGCATATCTGGTCAGCATGGACAAGTTGGACTGAAAGGTCTGTTTCTATGCTGTAACTTTCAATGACTCAAAATGTTAACATTTCTCTGTCCACAGCTGCTTGGTAAGACCTACTAAGTTTTCATAGCACTTTCTGTTTGGCTCCAAATCCTGCACTCCAATGGTGATTTAACACCTTATGAAACTGAAACTTTAAATGATGAAATATGACTTTTTAAATTTTCAGAATCCTACTTGTCAATTCATCTAAATGTTCAGCCAGACCAGAGCCGTTAAAAGTTTTCCCAGTTTTATTTACCCACTTCCTAGTTTGTTCATTTATTTCACAAAAAAGGTGGGTACAACTTAAAGCTTCTCATCTTGTTACATGAGATCATAACCGGAACAGATGAGCAGAGTATTAAAAATATTTCAACATCACGAGATGCCCTTCGAATTTTTAAAATCAGCCTTCATCATTCATTAAGCTTGGGGGTCGACAGAAAGAAAGGCTGCACCAGGATGTATTTTACCAGGATCCCGACCACAATGTGGTTATGTCTGTGCTTTTAAAAAACAAATCGGCCAGCATCTGAAAAGATAAAAACGTTTGGGGCGCAAGATCGTGGGGATTTACTAACACAAACTGAATGCTATCAGCAGTGCAGAGAATATACTAGTGAAACAAATAGAAGATACTGCTCAATGTGTACGTTGGGGTAAGGGGAGAGGTAAAGTCGATATTTAAACACCTACTTCCTGTTTGCAGCTTGGAACAGGCTCACACAGCGCTGCAATATGCTACTTCCTCAACCCAGCAGTGCCACAGGGGAGTCAGTCACATGACCACCTCCCAATGTAACTTACCAGGAATCCCACTAGATACACAGAGAGCACGAGAGACGGGCGACCCGGAGCATGCGGCCCGCGCGAGCCATCAAAGCCCATTGTCCGGCTGGGAAGGCGCGTGCAGCATTAGCCCATTCACAGCAAGGCGATACGCGCTTGCGCAAAGCGCAAAACACACACAGTCCAGTGCTGCAAATCCCTATTGTGGGGCTCTGCAGTATGAATCACATTGACCTATGAGCTCAGTCGACTTTGCAAACGTCCTAATACGCCAATTCAAGCATTTCATAGATTTTATGTGAATACGTTTCACAATACTCGAGCTTGAATTTTAAAGCAGGACATTCTCAGAAGAGTATGGAAAATAATCTGGCGCTTCTTGGCTGCACTGTTCCTCTTGGCTTACAACTTTTCTCGGGCTGTCAATTTTGCCAAACAGCAGCGTGGAACATCACCCCTCTTGGTCTAAAGCAGGTCACATGGGAATTTACGTGGGAATTCTCACACAAACATAAATGCCCATTTTACAGTATGCATTAGTTGGAATGATTTCAAGTACTAGGACTAAGCAACAGCGTTAATAGCGAGGGGAGGAGTGAGCGAGTGAATGACAGTGACATGGATAGACGTGGCAGGTAAAATTCAACCCAGGGACGTATGAAGTGATTAGTTTTTGGCAGGAAAATCAGAGAGACGATACAACAGAAAGGATACAGTTTTAAAGAGGCTCCAAGAGCAGAAGGACCTACTTGTCCATGTGCTTGAGTCATTGAAGGTGGCAGAACAAGTTGTGGGCATGGTTAATAAAGTATAACGTATCCTGGGTTTCATAAATAGTGACACAAATCACAAGAGCAGGGAGGCTATGATAATGAGACTGGTTTAGCCTCAACTGGAGTCTTGTGACCAGAACTGGACATCACACTTTAGGAATAGTGTGAAGGAATTGCAGAAAGCACAGAGGGTTCGAAGAATGGTTCCAGGGATGTGTTCTAAACAAGAGAGAATGAAAGAATAGAGAACTTGCCATTCTTTTAGACAGCAAAAGAAAACTCAAAAAGGCAATTTGGTAACACTGTTAACTGAGAGACCAAAAGTGTTAGCATTAACTTAACGCAGAAGGTAATGTAGACCTGTGTTCTGAAGCACATCCTACTTGTTTGCTGGTGGTACCAAGTAACAACCTCCAAGACCCAAATTTCCATTAAAAAAATCACAACGCTTTATTGCACTAAAAGCAACTTATTAATGAAATATTGTAGTTATGTAAATTAAACGATTCTGCTACATGTGTAAGTGATATTACTCATCTGTTCTAGTGCAGGGGTACTTCACAAAGTCTCAACATTTGACAGTCTTCTGGGGAGTTGGTTCCAATTTCTATCTCTCTCTCTGTGAATTCTCCTAGCTTGAATGATAGTAAGCTTTCTTTTATTCTCCTTTCTTCCCAGCCACTGGAATTTGAATTATCAGTCATATTTTACTGTTGTTGTACAATATTTATTTGTCTATTCATTTCCTGGGCCCGTCCTGTAGTCTGTAGTTAGCATCTCTTATCTCTTATTCTATTTTATAGAATCGGACATAATGAGACCACTTCTTGGTGGGACATCTCAGGCTCCTAGTAAGTTTTTTTTGTGGTATTGTTACATCACAATACTCCAAGAAATGCCATATCTTACAGTTTGTTTCCAGTCAGCTCATTGGCCTTCAGGAATGTGATCAGCAATCTGTAATAATGATATTAGCTGCTTACTGGGTTATCACAATAACAGTGGCAGCATGAATGCCAGGTAATGATTATCTCAAATGAGAGATAATCTACCCACCAACCTTTAACTTTCAATGGCATTGCCATCACTAAATTCCCCCACTATTCACATCTTGGATATTACCATTGACCAGAAATTCAACTAGGCTCACTATATGCAGTGGTGATTTGGAGATGCCAGTTTTGGACTGGGGTGTACAAAGTTAAAAGTCACACAACACCAGGTTATAGTCCACCAGGTTTAATTGGAAGCATACTAGTTTTCAGAGCACCGCTCCTTCATCAGGTGATCAGACAATCCACTGATGAAGGAGTGGTGCTCCAAAAGCTAGTGTGCTTCCAATTAAACCTGTTAGACTATAACCTGGTGTTGTGTGATTTTTAACTATATGCAGTGGCTACATGAACCAGTCAGATACTAAAAGTCTTGCAGCAAGTAACTCACCTGCTGACTCCTCAAAGCCTGTCCACTATCTACAAGGCACAAGTCAGGATGGAATGATCCCCACTTGCGTGGATAAATGCAACTCCAACAGCACTCAAAAAACGTGGCTCCATCCATGACAAAGCAGCCTGCTGAATTGACACCTCATCCACTCCCTCCACATCACCAATGCTCACTAGCAGCAGCGTATACTACCTACAGCGTACACTGCAGAAATTCACCTTAGATGCACCTTCCAAACCCATGACCACCTCCAATCAGAAGGACAAGGGCAGCAGATATGTAGGAACACCAGCACTTGAATGTTCCCCTCTGGTGATTCACCACCCTGACATGGAAATATATCATCATTAGTCAATGCTACTGGGTGAAAATTCTGAAAATCCCTCCCCAAGGACATTGTGGGTCTATCTGCAGCATTTGGACTTCAGTGCTTCAAGAGTGAGGCTAAACACAATCTTTTCAAGGGCAACTGGGGATGGACAATCAATACTGGCTCAGCCAGCGACGCCCACATCCTATTAGCCAATAAAAGAACTAATAGGGTAACACAGCACCAGAATTAACAAAGGGGAGAAAAATAATCGCTGATCGAACAGGGCAGAGGTGAATGCAGTTGGAGAGAGGTAGAAACATACCAGCTTAAACAGGCTCTGCTGGAATAAGAATGACATATTAAGATGAGAATTTATTTTTATTTTGCAGAAGGTTGTGAGGACATAGAACATCCTTTCAGAAACATTGATTGAAACAGATTCTTCAATGAAGGAGAAAAGCAAAGATACATTACTTTAAAAATTACAGGGATTTGGGAAAGAAACAAAGGAATGAGTGAAAATGGAGAGTTCCATTAGACAGCTGGCAATAGAATAGACCTCATACTGTGCTTCAAACATGTATCATTATTGAATGTTAAGATAAAAGATTCGAAAAGAGTGGCATTGGTAAAGCACAACAGGTCAGGCAGCATCTGAGGAGCAGGAGAGTCAACGTTTTGGGTATTTGCCCTTCATCAGGAGGGCTTATGCCTGAAACGTCGACTCTCCTGCTCCTCAGATGCTGCCTGACCTGCTTTGCTTTTCTAGTGCCACTCTTTTTGACTCTGACTCTCCAGCATCTATAGTCTTCACATTCTCCGAAGACAAATGATTGCCAGGTTGAATGGAAGGGACGGATTGTGAGGATACGTGACAGGAAACTTGACAGTGTAGATACATTAAGTATTGACTGGACTCCAACATGAACTAAAGCTTCATGAATTAAAAAACAGAAAGCCTAACTATATTAGTGAAGAAATATTGTCATAAAAAGGAGTGACAAAGTCATCAGATGGCAATAAAACAATGTTGAAGAAGGAACAAGGGATATGAAAAAGTCAATTGATCAAAATGGGAAAATAATATAATACTACACGTTAACATTGAGTTTGCATATGAACGCAAAAGAATTCAAAACAAGTTTAACAAAGAAACATTGATAACAATGAAATAATTTAATACAGAGACACGAACAGATGTGTATTAAGTTTGAACAAAAGTAGGAACTTATTGTTACAACGTTTTCAGGAAGAATAAGGAATTTAGGCAAGAGTAGTATTAAATGTGCTAATAGTTAAATATGTGTCATTCTCTGAACACATAGTTCATCTTTCCTGGTTTTGCCTTCCAAACAAGGTATAACCTTCAAGATAGTTACCTTTCCATTGCCCACAGCAAATGCAAAAGTTACAGCATGTGTCCATTACTATTCTCCTACACCGATGTTATAAACTGAAAGCACTATTTCAATATACATTACTTCAGTCTAATTTAGTGTATCTTCTACAGTTGGGAACTAAGATAACCACTTGTCCACATTTCACGAACAAACATATTTTAAAAACCTGCAAACATAAGTCCTGATTAGCATCATTTTTTTTGGAGTAGTAAATGTGGGCTGTATGCATCTATATCCACTGAATGTATGGAGAGAGCTGCTGACACACAGCAGCAAGTTTTCAAAGACTCTGGAATTGGATGCAAGGGTGCATCGATTCTCGGATGCAGCCATTAGAATTCCTGGCGGAGGGAGTTTAGAGAGGGAGGGATGTCCTGCACCCATAGAGAAGAAATATCTCCACGACACTCGCCTATCCCTCTCTCCTGCAGTAGCTGGTGCTGTTCTGCGTGACCTAGTGTCTTCCTTCCATTCCTTTTGCAGACCAAGAGAGATCTTCAATAAGATGCACACGACCTATCCTTATGTCTCCGAAAAGGTGTTCAATTTTATAAAATGGTGCACTGACAGTAGTGTGGATCTTGCAGCAACTTCTGAGATTCAGGCTTATTTCTAGATTTACGTCAAAATTTCTTACAGTTAAGAAGTATTTGGAGGGAGATAGACCAAGCACAGGCAGATAGCACTAGATTAGTTTGGGATGATGGTCGGCATGGACTGGTTGGTCCAAAAGATCTGTTTCCATGCTGTATGACTCCATGACTCTGTACAGTAGCATAACACTTAAAAGAATTCTTAGAGAGTTTCCAAAATATATTTTGATAAGAGTATTGGTGAAGATTTGACAAAATGTCCCAGAAATTCTTGTGATATATGTTAAAGGTTTTGTTTAAAACTCCACCAGAAAAAGAATAGTACAAGGTGGCAGGCTACTATATTGTGCTCAAAATCCTCAGTAACAACTTGTTTACTCTCAATCAACTGGACACTGCTATGTTACGAGCATTAGGTAGAGTGCTAGACATCAAAGTTTCCAGTTCATTTATATGCACTTACAGGCAATTTAAATGGCAATTAGTCATTTAATGATCTAATGGTTAGCTCTTCATGGTGGAAGCTTCAATTTATTTACCAGGAAGGTATCTTTTGCTAAATGCAAACTAAACCAGCAGTTTAGTTCAAGACTCCATTTTGATGATCTCAAGGATCATGTTGGCATTTGAAGTATCCATAAACATTCAGCTCCGTCATCTTTCTTGTAGGTTCCATGGAGGCAGGTTCTCTGACCTGACAGGATCATGCTAATAGGTTTACTAATGTCCTTTAGGGAAGGAAATCTTGTCATCCTTACCTGGTCCGGCATACATGTGACTCCAGACCCACAGCAATATGGCCAACTCTTAAAAGCCCTCTGGGCAATTAGGGATGGGCAATAAATGCAAGAGATTCCACATCCTGTGAGTGAATAAATGATAAAAAAAATACTCAATTTGTCTCTCAAACATAAATGTTGCATTGTGGGTAGGTTATGAAATCATCTGACTTTCATTTCTGTCCAAATAAGTGAAAATTAATGTTGAATGATTTATGAAATGAACAGATGATTCACAACAACAGTTAATGCCAAGTAACAAACTGGAATTTTAATCCATAGTTTCATTTTTGTGTTTTGGGTTTCCTCTCAATTTTATTTAATTATTCCTATGGCATGTGATTTAGATTGCGTGATGTTATATAACGAACAGCATCTAGTGTGGTCTGCTGCATGGTGACTTGGATGTTGATAAAAAGTCTCAGTACCAGTAAAAATAGCCATCTCAGTGCTGACAAACTACTTTTTATAACTAAGAACTGACCATATTCATTGACAGTATTGTATGTGTAGAGCTAGGTTTGAGGAAAAAATGAAAACAAACTGCATTTACAAAAATCACAAAATGTAGTGGCAGCTCAGGCATAGATTTGGATTTCATGTAATGCTCCATAGCTGCTATCATTTTATCTGCAACAGCTTTTATCCATTGGGAATCTGGATATTTGTAAAAGGCTAAGAGGACCATGTGACACCCTTTGCTTGTTAACATTGGGATTAGTAAATATCTCACCAGTCCAGAATGCCTCTGGTAAGGTCCTTTCTGTATTTTGGATTTTTCTGGATTATAGAATGACATTTGAAGGCCTAACTGCAAGTAACTGGGCAGAAAAATCTTATAGCAATAAACATTTAACATAACCTTACATATTGGTAAAGCAATATAATGCATTGAGATCCCTGTAGAGATGGATAACTTTGAAAAAAGATGAATTTTCCAAACAATTAGCAAAAATAATCAAAAGCTAAGGTTTCACAGTTTAAGACTTTTACTGCAAAAGGCAAATCAAAACAAACATAAATCAATCATTAGTTAACAGACAATTAAGAATACAATTTAAGAGGAAATTTCAGATTAATTAATGCAACCCTGATATGTCTCTGAACCCTTTTCTCTGTGCTTCAGACTTCTGGAAGGTGTGTGGCATTATAATAACAAAGCTGATATTACTCTCTGTTCTCCAACAAGCTCACTTCTCCTTACACGAGATTGCAACTTCCAGTCTATTTTAAAAAGCATGCCACTCAGTTTCCATTTTCTAGATCTGGCTTTTACCAGCAAGAGTCAAAAAGTGTGACGCTGGAAAAGCGCAGCAGGTCAGGCAGCATCCAAGGAGCAGGAGAGTCGACGTTTTAGGCATAAGTCCTTCATTAGGAACAGCTTATGCCCAAAACATCGACTCTGCTGCTTCTCAGATGCTGCCTGGCTTGCTGTGCTTTTCCAGCACTACAGTATTTGACTCTGACTCTCCAGCATCCAGAATCTTTACTTTCTCTCCATGACAATGCTTTTTATCAATTAGACTCCACTTGTCAACCATTCAATACTGTCTCTCCATGCGGTATGAATGCTTGGTTTTCCTGCTGAATTGTTGTTCTTGCAAATTGTCCTGATGAGTGTAAGACAAAAAACTTCAATAAAATATGTCCTTTTCAGAGTTACTTGGCGAATAACAAAGTGATGAGCAACTGTAACAGTTACATTTATCGACCTTTGCCTTGTAACTGAGAATTACCAGAAATTGTAACTGTAATTGCAATTTGTTAACTTGATTTGCTATGTTTTCCTCATCAAGAAACCACATTATTGCACATTTTCAGTGACGATGCTTAAACACTTTAGATCTAATAGTGTACATTTTATTTATGCCCAATTTTTTTTTTACTTACTAATACTAATACCATCATTTTTTGTCAAGTATAACTGGAATTTAAGAACTCAAACTAGTAATGTGAAATTCCTATCTCAATGCTAGAAGGAATAAAACATCATTTTTTTGGATGAAGATACTAAGTTGATATAATTGCAAATGCTGGATTTTTAAAAATAAAGTACATATGTTAAGCTGTTGCTATTGTCAGTTCACCTTCAATCATTGAGACGTCTCATAATTCACTGTAAGGACTGTCACGTTCACAATGGAGCTGGACATATTGATATTCATATGAACGAGAGAGTCCACAAGTTCACATGGGCTGGTTACTGAAGAAGACGAAAACATGTTCCTGCTAATTGCAATATCACTGTTAGTTTATTAAGATATTTAGTGACTGTCTTGTGTAAAATGTGACATACTTGTGAGAAATGAATCCAAATATTTTGAAATTCTGATGTCTTCAATCATGAATTATATTCCACATTCTCGACTTTGAAATAAAATATTTCATTATTTGTGTGTCATAATAGGGTGTGGGGTTCAATTGAAAGTGAACAAGC
Organism: Chiloscyllium punctatum; assembly: GCF_047496795.1. NCBI lineage: Eukaryota > Metazoa > Chordata > Chondrichthyes > Orectolobiformes > Hemiscylliidae > Chiloscyllium > Chiloscyllium punctatum. Next base: position 57,995,509 of record NC_092747.1, on the reverse strand, counting down.
ATTTATTTATTGCCTTTGTAAATTGGCAGCATACATAAATATGCCTGAGTAATATGGAAGAAATGAAATAGCTGTTACTCAAAGGAATTGCTGGTAAAGTGACAAGCAAAATAGTTATACAGCATGGAAACAGATTCTTCAGTCCAAACGTGTCCATGCTGACCAGATATCCTAAATTATTCCAATCCCAATTGCCAGCATTTGACCCATAACCCCCTTAGCCCTTCCTATTCATATATCCATCCAGATGCCTTTTAAATGTTAACATTGTACCTGCCTTCACCCGAAACGTCGATCTTCTCCACCTCCTGATGCTGCCTGGCCTGCTATGTTCTTCCAGACTCCTGCCTATCTATTTTGGATTCCAGCATCTGCAGTTTCTTTTTGTCTCTTCACCACTTCTTTCGGCAGCTCATTCTATACGTGCACCACTCTCTGCATAAAAAAGTTACCCCTTAGGTCCTTTTTAAATCTTTCCCCACTCTTTTTAAACCTATGTCTTCCAGTTTTGGACTGCCCATCCTAGGAAAAAGATCTTGGTTCGTAACCCTATCCAGACTATTGCAAGTGAGAAATAATGTAATGAATTACACCATATCATGGCAGTGTCAATTTAAGAAAAAGGCATATATTGCAAGTAAGACAGAATATACTTGAAACTCATTAGTTCAAGCAGCATTCAATAAGGAAACATGAGTCAGAACCCAAAGATATTGCAATGATCAACATTTAAGAAGAAGAAAGGAATGAAGAAAGACATGAAGTACAGGAAATGACACGATGATCTGTGAAAATGTGGATCAAGAAATGGCAAAAGTGCAGAAGTGATAAACGCATAATGAGAGGATTCAAATGAATAATAAAAAAAACAACCGAAGGAGTTTTAGCTTCTATGTGGGATGCTGTGGCCACTTTTAATGGCCAGCTACCTACCTGAAACAGGCATGCTTATATGGATTGTCAGTTTTGGGCCACAAAGGTTGAGCAGCCTGAAGGCCAACAGGCTGTCAGTCCCTTCATTCATTTCCTACAGTAACCCCATTTCAAAACTTGAGCTCTGCCTTGCACTCAGAGAGAGTTCAGGTGGGGGGGGCATGGTTGAGCAGCTGTGAGGCTGAAAGGTTATGTGTGTGAGAGGAGCACGGTGACACTGTGAGACCTAAGGTGGAGACAAAGTATTTAATCATGCCAAGCATTTCAAAATCAATCTTTATATTGGCTTTTTTTGGAGCCAGAATCAGGCATCAAGGATTGGTCAGTTAGGCAATACCCATCAGGTCATAAAACATGGGGACTTAAAGGAACTTGTAGCATATAATAATGCAGCCTTGTTAGATCAGAGCTCATGACCCAGAAATTATCTGGTGACCCATAGTTTGGGAAGCCCTGTTCATGGAGATGAGGTTTCACATATTTCAAATCTGAGGAAAGAGGAGCTGCACTGCATGTGTTTTAAGGGGGTGGGGCATATACACAGCTAGGCTACCCCACTATCAAAGGAAACTTAATCCGCCCAACGGACTGCCAATTGAAAGGACTATCCGACAATGATAACATGCTTAGGGGAAGCTCCAAAACTAACTAAAGGTAAGATCCCTGTTTGTCAGCAAACAGTATAGTTCCACAGCTGAGAGATTTTTTGTTCATTCATTCACAGGGTGAGGGTGTCACTGGCTAGGCCAGCATTCATTGCCCATCTCTAATCACCCAGAGGGCACCCAAAGAGACAACCACATTGCTGTGGGTCTGGAGTCATGTGTAGGCAGACCAGGTAAGGATGGCAGTTTCCTTCCCTGAAAGGACATTAGTGAACCAGATGGGTTTTTCCAACAATTGACAATGGATTCATTGTCATCATTAGACCTTTAATTCCAGATGTTTTTAAAAATCAAATTCTACCATCTGCCATGATGGGATTCAGATCCGGGTCCCTAGGATATTATGTGGGCCTCTGGATTAAGGTTGTCAGTTTACTCGCTGAGTTGGCAGGTTTGTTCTCAGATGTTTTGTCACCATGCTAGGTGACGTCAACAGTGAGCCTCTGGTGAAGCGCTGGTATTCTGCCCCATTTGCTATTTATGTGTCTTGGTCTGTTGTGGTGGGTGATATCACTTCCGGTTCTTTTTCTGTGAGGTTGGTAAATGGGGTCCAAATTGATATGTTTGTTAATGGAGTTCTGGTTTGAATGCCAGGCCATGCATGTCTTTGTTTAGCCTGTCGCTGGATGGACGTATTGTCCCAGTTGAACTGGTGTCCCTCTTCGTCTATGTGTATGGATACTAGTGATAGTTGGTCATGTCTTTTGGTGACTAGTCGGTGCTCATGTATCCTGGTGGCTAGTTTCCTGTCTGTCTGTTCAATATAATGTTTGTTGCAGTCCTTGTAGTGTATTTTGTATATGGTGTTCGTTCTGCTTGTTGTTACGGGGTCATAGAGTCATAGAGATGTACAGCATAGAAACAGACCCTTTGGTCCAACCTGTCTATGCCGACCAGATATCCCAACCCAATCTAGTCCCATCTGCCAGCACCAGGCCCATATCCATCTAAACCCTTCCTATTCATATACCCATCCAACTGCCTCTTAAATGTTGCAATGTCCTTGAAATTCATCAGAATTTGTTTCAATGTGATGGTAGCTTTGTGGGCTACCACGATGCTTAGGGGCCGGAGTAGTCTGGTTGTCATCTCTGAGATGTCTTTAATGTATGGCAGGGTGGTTAGAGTCTCTGGGCGTGTTGTGTCTTCTTGTTTAGGTCTGTGGTGTAGGAGTCGGTGGACTGCGCTTATCGGGGACCCATTGTTCCTAATACGTTGTATAGGTGTTTTCCCTCGGCTTCTCATAGTTCCTGGATGCTGCAGTGTGTGGTGGCTCATTTAAATAATGTCCCGATGCAGCTCCATTTGTGGGTATTGGGATGATTGCTCCTGTAGTTGGGTATTTGGTCAGTGTATGTTGCTTTCCTGTAGGCGCTGGTTTACAGCTCTCCATTGGCTTTTCGTTCTACTGTGACATCAAGGAAAGGAAGTCTGTTGTTGTTCTCTTCCTCTTGGGTGAACTTTACACCAGTAAGAATGTTATTTATGTGTTTGTGGGTTTCTTCTAATTTGTTGGATTTCATGATGACAGAGGTGCCTGGATTAATAGTCGAGCGGTAATACCCTCAGCCATCACCTGCCTAATCCTGAATACAGGAATAAAGCTTTCTTTACTGCAATTATCTAGAACAATGGTGAGATTACGTCTGGAATATTGTGTGCCATTTTGGTTCCCTTACCAAAGGAGACTTATACTTGACACACTGGGAATGCTACAGAGATTCACCGGATTGATTCCTGGGGTGTTAGGGCTATATTGGGAAGAGAGATTCAGCAGACTATGCCCAAATTCTTCAGAGTTTCAAACAATGTGAGGCAGCTCATCAAAACACAAAAAATCTTAGAGGTCTCAACAGGTTGGAAGCAGAAAGGATGGCTTCCTCTCTGGGGGCTTTTTCAACCCAGGATCACAGTATCAAAATAAAGGGCAGGTCAGACAGAACTAAGATGAGGAAGGAAATTCTTGCATTGGAAATTAGTGAATTTTCCAAATTCTCTATCCAACAGGGCTGTGCAAGCTCAGTCATTGGAGCTCAATTACTTAAGACCGAGATTTGGAAACATGAATGCCATCTCGGAATATGAGTTTGGAGCAGGAAAATGGGAAAAGCTAAACGAACAGCCATCATCTAGAATGACAGAGCAGGGCTTGAATGACTTAATGGCTTAGTCCTGCTCCATGTCCCTCCTCAATTCAAATCTCTCCATTAGATACTTAAAATGTATTTAGTTCACCCAAACCTTTCGCCATCCCAGCTGTTATCACCTTCGGTGGTCATTCCTTGTTTTATAATGCTCCTGTGAAGTTGCTTTGGGAGGTTTCATTGCATTCAGGCGCTGTACGAATATAAGTTAGTGCTGCCTTTCCTCCTTTCCCCTCGCCAGAAACATGAACAATCCGCTGAGGAGACAAGTGGGCCAGGTGTGAGGAAATGCGGAATGTCTGTGCTGCCTTTCTGCACAGAGCGACCAGGAGCCCGTTTGGACAAGCTGCAGCTATTTGCAGCGCGGCGATGTCATCTCTTCAGTTGAATTCCATTCTCCAGGATTCCAGGACTTTTGCGATCCACACGAAAAGGGAGAGGCCAGTGAGGCCTTCCTCAACCGCTGTGCACATGGGAATTACAATATGTCCCACTCATGGTTACAAGAAGGTCGGTTATTTTTGAAACGCCGCACCCGTGTGCAAAGAGGAGGGAAGGAGAGATCAGATTCCTGAAACAGGGCAGACACACACACACACACACACAGAGGGATCTTGCTGGAGAACTTCCTTCGGGCAATTACACAACGGTGAAGAATATAGAAGAAACCAAGTATTTCATTATGAAACTCAGCGTGGTGCTCTTCATCGCCGGACTGTTTGGAGCTCTTGGAGTTCTCCTCTTTCTAGTTGCTTTCGGCACAGATTACTGGCTGCTGGCCACTGAAACATGTCCCTCTCTCCGAAATAGCACGGATCCAATCCCCGCAGAGGTTAGTGTCAATCTCCATTACTTTGCAGACTCCTGCAACCAGAACTAGTGAAGGAGCACAGAATAAAATCGTTCATACTGTACAGCTAAGTGTGTTATCATTGCAACCCAGAAACTGAAAACGCCTTTTCTTTGTCGAAAATTGAAAACGCTTTACTTTCTTTCAATTGTGCACTATCTGTTCACAAAGCCTGGGGAACATGCAATGATTTTTGTTCACTAAAAATCCAAAGCGCTTCTGACCGTTTGAAAAGAAAGATCAGAGTGTAACATGCCGTAAAGCTTGAAACTTCACAATATCAGTTCCGAGGAAGAGTCACTGGACCCGAAACGTTAACTCTGATTGCTCTCCAATGTAGTTGCCAGATCTGCTGAGCTTTTCCAGCAATTTCTGGTTTTCTTTCTGAATTCCAGCATCCGCAGTTCTTTCGTATTTTTTTAATCCACAATATGCTGTTCAGCTTCTTATAGATTCTGACAGCTGCTGTATTAAAGCTATGCACAAACGATAATGCAGGCTCATAATGATTTTAGCAAGTCACAAGTTTAACAGTTTTAAAAATCCTTATATAAAATGCATGACGTTACCAACTGTAAATTGCACTTCTTACTGCGTGTATTATTATGTTGGACAAAACAACAGCAAATGTTGCACTATAGTTATGCAATACACTTTAAATATATATTGGAAAAGCAAACTCGTTTCCTCAGCCACATCTATTGAGAAACTGGAGTTATTTATCATTACAAATGCAGGATTTTTTACCTCTTCAAAATTCCATGATATCCTCTCATGCAGTGTGTGAGTGCTTTTTATTGTGAATTACGTTAAAACGGATGAAGCGAAAAGTAAATGAAGATAGGTACGAATTACCGACGTCGTAATGAAATAATTCAAGGACTAAAAGCTTGAAATTGTCAAAAAAAAACGGCATTGTAGGTGGTCTTTGGAGTGAATGTGAATTTGGAAGTTCTGTTCAGGTTCAGCAGTGCTTTCGTCAGAGGTAAATGTAAGGAAATCTAATCTAAAAAAACAGAAATCACTGGAGAAATTCAGCAGGTCTGACAGGGTGTGTGGAGAGAGAGCCGAGTTGGCTTTTTGCAATCCAGTGACCCTTCCAGGGACCTATTAGATCTGCTGAGTTTCTCCAACAATTTCTGATTTTTGTTTCAGATTTCCAGCCTGCAGACTCTATTGTGACCGCTATTGGTAATAACCTGGTTGAGACTGAGATAATGGCTGTGCAGGGTGTGAAGTTTGCAAAAGACCACAGAGTGTGGAAAGACTGAAAGATGGGTCTTCCTAATAATCAATTGCAGGGGAGTGTAGTTCATTCAAATTTGTATGTTGGACCAGAAATGATGGAGGTGGATGTTGGCAGAATTCGTATGGAATCTCGTCCCATGTTGGTGGACAATGTTGCAAGCGACCAAGTAGATGAGGAAGGGGACAAACATAAATTCATGTTGACTCTAAATGACACAGTGTTAGGAAGAGAAACAACTGTTCGAGGTGACACAACAGTGAATCTGTGCAGATATTGTCTTTGCTGTTGGAATTCGTGTATCTCTGCACATTGGAGTACATCTGGGAAAACTTAACAAACAGTGAATCCACAGTTGATCTTGGAGGAGCCTGGGTGGGAGAGTTCATAGCACAGGAACCGATAAGTGAATAGTTCTTAAGTGTAGCTTTGCTGTAAATCTACAATAATGAGTAGAGGTGGGTTCTTTCTTGATTATGTGTTTTATTGACATCTGTCTCTTGATTAAATTTTTTTAAAACGCCACAAGTATTAAGTTAGCCGGGAGCAGTGTTTTTTAGAGCAATAAGATAGCACTATTTTCTGGGTCTGTTGATTGTGAAGAAGCAAAAATGGCCTTTAGTAGAGTGATATGCTCATCTTATTGGATGTGGGAATTTAGGGAGAGTGTACATGTTACTGAGGACTATATCTGCAAGAAATGTCTTTGGTTGCGAATCCTATCATGTTGAATGGATCATTTGTTGTGAGAGAGGCAATCAGGAATTTACAAGAGCTAGGAGGTGTGATAGATGGTAGTTACAGGAAAGGAGAAAAGCTGCAGATCCAGTCAGGTAGGTGGGTTAATTCCAGGACTGTTAGGAGAGATAGGCAGGTAGCGCAGGTGCCTTCTGTGGCTGTCCCCATTTCCAACAAGTATGCTGCTTTGGAAAATGTAGGAGCTGATGGACTCTCAGGGGAATGTAGCACAAACAGCCAAGTTTCTGGTATCAAGAGAGGCTCAAATGTAATGAGGGGTACATCGGGTTCCAAATGATCAATTGTGATGGAAGACTCTCAAGCCAGAGGCACAGACAGACATTTCTATGGCCAGCAGCAAAAAATCAGAATGGTGTGTTGCCTCCCTGGTGTCAGGATCAAGGATGTACTAACTATACCTCCTATGTTCACATCTAAGTCATTTATATAAATGACAAAAAGTAGAGGACACAGCACCAATCCTTGTGCACTCCACTGGTCACGGGCCTCCAGTCTGAAAAGCAGCCCTCCACCACCACCTCTGTCTTCTACCTTTGAGTCAGTTCTGAATCAAAATGGCTAGATCTCCTTGTTTTTCATACGATCTAACCTTGCTAACCAGTCTCCCATGGGGAACCTTGTCAAATGCCTTACTGAATTCCATATAGATCATGCTCTGCCTTCATCAATCCTCTTTGACACTTCAAAAAACTCAATCAAGTTCATGAGACACGATTTCCCATGCAATGAGCCATGCTGACTATCCCTAATCAGTCCTTGCCTTTTCAAATACATGTGAGTCCTGCCCCTCAGGATTTTATAAACCTCTGTAATGTCACACCTCAGTCTCCAGGGAAAAAAGTCCCAGTCTATCCAGCCCTGCTTTATAACTCAAACCCTCCAGTCCAGGTAGCATCCTAGTAAATTTTTTCTGCACTCTTTTTCAATTAATAATATCCCTTTTATATTAAGGATGCTTGTGTGCTACTGTGGTAAATGCTTTTTAACAAACTGTTGTCTTCTAGTGTTTTGTTCCTTAACACAGAATTACCACTCTCATATGAGATTGGTCAGTAGCATAGAGTCAATTTATTTGAAAATCTCAAACATGTTTACTGAACAGACAAACTAATAGCTTGCAGTTACAGACCAAATTATTTTCACATCCTTCAGCTAGCATGCTGCTGCTTGGACACTTCATGACTGTTAGTCATGAGATATCTTCCTGGCACTCGGCGTATTAACATACATAGCACGTAAAACATTATCACTTTCTCCCTTTCCAAGACAAAATTAAATGCACTGCGTGAAAACACATTTACTTTAGATAGTTGCAAAACCATTTGTACAGAAACAAGAAATGAAATACGTGCAAGTTTAAAAGTCTAAGAGTTAATATAACCTATAGGTGATTTGTCAATCAGTTTTGCATTCTTGTGATGATGTTACCTTCTGGAGATCTAGACTTTGCACTTAGTATTTCTTGACCAGTATGGTGTTGGTCTTTTGTTTGCTTTTAGAATGTCGGTTGTTGTAATGTTGACCTTCTGCATCTTCATTATCTGACTGTGTTCTGCGCACACTTTGAGTTCTGAACAGTTCCCAGAGTTGTCTTCTGTTTCTCCTTAACGTTGCTCCATTTGGCATTGTGACTTTGTACAAACTACGCACACAGTATACTTTGCATACCTCTGTGAATATTGACATTCCTTAGGGAGGATATATGACCCTGACTTTCTGTACTATTCTCAGATCAAGCAGTTCTACACCATCTTCATTCACCCTTGGTTTTTATGAGAAGTTTATGCTTCATTTATTAGAAATTGGAGAGGGGATAGCTGTCTGGATTGATTTAACTTGCCTTCCAAGGTGATCTCAGCTGGCAATAAGAAACCCATATCCAGAGTTCCAGCTGCTGTATATAGCATCGTGATGCAAACATTCTGTTTTGTTGTCCGCACTTTGTAATAAATGTACTTCATAATAAAATTTATGGAGCAAGTCATTCATTCAGTAACACTTTTGGATCTGGGGTAATATGCTGAGGCTTAATAGCGATTTATGCCCCATTTGGCACAAATGTCCCCAAAAGGTCTGCCTGTATATTGCGGCCCATTGTCAGGTGTGACTTCTTCAGATACACTGAGTAGACTGAGTAATGCACTCATTGTGTTGGCCAGAAAGACCCCTGAATAGTCCTTTAACTGTCTGACAGTTGGAAATTTGAAAGCGTTGTTGGTGACCAAGAGAATAAATCAACTGTGCTAACTACAACTGTTAAATAAATCAGTTGTGATTTTGGATGAAGCGACTGATGGAGCTTTGTGAGGGTATAGAGGTTCTTTGTTTCAATGTGGTTGATAACTCTGGCACTCCGCAAATATCCTTAAATTCTTCTCAATGTTATTGTTGCTCTGTGGTCAATCCTCAGTATCCCATGCTCAGTGTCTTGCTCGCTCTATGCCTGTATGCTCTGAGTGACAATATGTCTTGGTGAAAAACCTTGGGTGCAAGTATTTGTTTCTACTTAAAAATTAGACTTCTGAGACACCAAGTTCATCTCTGTATGGCCAAAAACACCTGAGAGTTTGGCACATTTTGTATCATGTCAGGCCATTCTTCTATGATAACTTTCCATTATGCTTTCAGTCATGGTTCATTAATTGTTTCTTCTTGAAGCTGGTTTCATTTGTGTTGGCCAAACTTTGTCAAATTGACCTTAAGCTCACCTTATACCTTGATAGCTATACAGTGTATTTATAAGTTTTGTAGAATTTCTATATTCCAATTTAAATTCAATAATCTCTCTGAAGTATCAAACTATTTTGAAAACAGGTTTGCAGTAGACATCAAAGTCATATCCCTATACTTTGACTAGAAGTTGTTTTAGTTTTGGAGGTGCACTTGTTTTTGATATTAACAAGGTGGTATTTTACTGAAACATAAGTCACAATGCTGCAGAGTTTGCTTTAAGAATAAAACAAGGTTTGTAGGGGAATAAGACGGTGTTATTTTCTGGGTCTGTAGATTGTGAAGGAGCAAAAATGGCCTTTAGTAAAATGATATGCGCTTCTTGTCAGATTGGGAGTTTAAGGAGAATTTGTGGGTTACTGTAGATTATATTTGCAATAAATGCTGTTGGTTGCGAATCCTATCAGATCGAATGGATCGGTTGGAGAGACAGTTAGAGACAATGAGGAATTTGCAACAGCAACGGTATGTGATGGATGGCAATTATAGGAAGGGGGGAAAGTCTCAGATATAGTCACATAGATGAGTTAACTCCAGGAAAGGTAAGAGAGGTAGGCAGTTAGTGCAAGTGTCTTCTTTTCAAATACGTATGCTGTTTTGGAAAATGTAGGGGGTGATCGAATCACAGGGAAATGTAATACGAACAGCCAAATTTCTGGTATTGAGATTGGCTCTAATGCAATAAGGGGTACATCGGGTTCCAAGAGATTGATTGTGTTAGGGAACTCTCTAGTTCGAGGTACAGACAGACATTTCTGTGGCCAGCAGTGAAAAATCAGAATGGTGTGTTGCTTTCCTGGTGCCAGGATCAAGGATGTCTCAGAGGGTGCAGAATGTTCTCAAGGGGGAGAGACACCAGCAAGAGGTCATTATCCACAATGGAACCAATGACATTGGAAGGGAAATGGTTGAGATTCTGAAGGGAGATGACAGAGAGTTAGGCAGGAATTTGAAAAGGAGATCTTTGAGAGTAGTAATATCTGGATTACTCCCAGTGCTACGAGCTAGTGAGGGCAGGAATAGGAGGATAGAGCAGATGGATGCATGGCTGAGGAGCTGGTGTATGGGAAAAGGATTCACATTTTTGGATCATTGGAATCTCTTTTGGGGTAGAAGTGACCTTCTTGGGGTACAAGAAGGACAGATTGCACTTAAATTGGAAGGGGATTAATATACAGGCAGGGAAATTTGCTAGAGCTGCTTGGGTAGATTTAAACTGGTAAGGTGGGGGTGTGGGACCCTGGCAGATAGTGAAGAAAGAGATCAATTTGAGACTGGTACAGTTGAAAATAGAAGTGAGTCAAACAGTCAGGGCGAGAAGGGACAAGGTAGGTAAAACAAGCTGTATTCCTAATGAAGGACTTTTGCCCAAAATGTCGACTTTACTGCTCCTTGGATACTGCCTCAACTGCTGTGCTTTTCCAGCATCACTCTAATCTAGAACAAGGGACAAGGTAGGACTAATAAATTAAACTGCATTTATTTCAATGCAATGGGCCTAACAGGGAAGGCAGATGAACTCAGGGCATGGTTTGGAACATGGGACTGGGATATCATGATCAGGGATGGACAGGACTGGCAGCTTAATGTTCCAGGATACAAATGCTAAAGGAAGGACAGAAAAGGAGGCAAGAGAGGAGGGGGAGTGGTGTTTTTGATAAGGGATAGCATTACAGCTGTACTGAGGGAGGATATTCCTGGAAATTCATTCAGGGAAGTTATTTGGGTGGAACTGAGAAATAAGAAAAGGATGATCACCTTATTAGGATTGCATTATAGACCCCCTAATAGTCAGAGGGAAATTGAGAAACAAATTTGTAAGGAGATCTCAGCTATCTAAGAATAATAGGGTGGTTGTGGTAAGGGATTTTAACTTTTCAAACATCGACTGGGACTGCCATAGTGTTAAGGGTTTAGCTGGAGAGGAATTTGTTAAATGTGTACAAGAAAATTTTCTGATTCAGTATGTGGATGTACCTACTAGAGAAGGTGCAAAACTTGACATATGCATGGGAAATAAGGCAGGGCAGGTGACTGAGGTGTTAGTGGGGGAGCATTTTGGCGCCAGCGACCATAATTCTATTCGTTTTAAAATAGTGATGGAAAAGGATTGACCAGATCTAAAAGTTGAAGTTCTAAATTGGAGAAAGGCCAATTTTGTTGGTATTAGGCAAGAATTTTCAAAAGCTGATTGGGGGCAGATGTTCGCAGGTAGAGGGACAGCTGGAAAATGGGAAGCCTTCAGAAATGAGATAACGAGAATCCAGAGAAAGTATATTCCTGTCAGGGTGAAAGGGAAGGCTGGTAGGTATAGGGAATGCTGGATGACTAAAGAAATTGAAGGTTTGGTTAAAAAGAAGAAAGCGTATGTAAGGTATAGACAAGTGAATCCTTAGAAGCATGTAAAGGCAGTAGGAGTATACTTAAGAGGGAAATGAGGAGGGCAAAAAGGGGACATGAGATAGCTTTTGCAAATAGAATTAAGGTGAATCCAAAGGGTTTTGTGTGGAGTCACAGAAAATGGGAGCGATACTAAATGAGAAAAATCTGCATCAATATTTACTGTAGAGAAGGACATGGAAGATATAGAATGTAGGGAAATAGATGTTGACATCTTGTAAAATGTTCATATTACAGAGGAGGAAGTGCTGGATGTCCTGAAATGCATAAAGGTAAATAAATCCCTAGGACATGATCAGATGTTTACTAGAACTCTTTGGGAAGCTGGAGAAGTGATTGCTGGGCCTCTTACTGAGATATTTGTATCATTGATAGTCACAGGTGAGGTGCCGGAAGATTGGAGATTGGCTACCGTGATGCCACTGTTTAAGAAAGGTGGTAAGGATGAGCCAGGGAACTATAGACCAGTGAGCCTGATGTCGGTGGAGGGCAAGTTGTTGGAGCGAATCCTGAAGGACAGGATGTACATCTATTTGGAGAGGCAAGGACTGATTAGGGATAGTCAACATGGCTTTGTGCATAGGAAATCATGTGTCACAAACTTGATTGAGTTTTTTGAAGAAGTAACAAAGAGGATCGATGAGGGCAGAGTGGTATTTGTGATCTATATGGACTTCAGTAAGACGTTCAACAAGATTCCCCATGGGAAACTGATTACCAAGGTTAGATCTCATGGAATACAGGGAATACTAGCCATTTGGATACAGAACTGGCTCAAAGGTAGAAGACAGAAGGTGTTGGTGGAGGGTTGTTTTGCAGACTGGAGGCCTGTGACCAGTGGAGTGCCACAAGGATCGGTGCTGGGTGCACCACTTTTCGTCATTTATATAAATGATTTTGGATGTGAGCATAAGAGGTATAGGTAGTAAGTTTGCAGATGACACCAAAATTGGAGGTGGAGTGAACAGCGAAGAAGGTTACCTCAGATTACAACAGGATCTTGATCAGATGGGCCAATGGGCTGAAAGTGGCAAATGGAGTTTAATTCAGATAAATGCGAGGTGCTGCATTTTGGGAAAGAAAATCTTAGCAGTACTTATACACTTAATGGTAAGGTCCTAGGGAGTGTTGTTGAACAAAGAGACCTTGGAATGCATGTTCATAGCTCCTTGAAAGTGGAGTTACAGATAGATAGGATCGTAAAGAAGGTGTTTGGTATGCTTTCCTTTATTGGTCAGAGTATTGAGTACAGGAGTTGGGAGGTCATGTTGTGGCTGTACAGGACATTGGTTGGACCACTGTTGGAATATTGTGTGCAATTCTGGTCTCCTTCCTATCGGAAAGATGTTGTGAAACTTGAAAGGTTCAGAAAACATTTACAAGGATGTTGCCAGGTTGGAGGATTTGAGTAAAAGGGAGAGGCTGAACAGGCTGGGGCTGTTTTCCCTGGAGTGTCGGAGGCTGAGGGGTGACCTTATAGAGGTTTACAAAATTATGAGGGGCATGGATAGGATAATTAGGTAAAGTCTTTTCCCTGGGGTGGGGGAGTCCAGGACTAGAGGGCATAGGTTTAGGGTGAGAGGGGAAAGATATGAAAGAGTCCTAACGGGCAACCTTTTCATGCAGAGGGTGGTATGTGTATGGAATGAGCTGGCAGAAGGAGTGATGGAGGCTGGGACAATTGTGATGTTTAGAAGACATTTGGATGGGTATATGAATAGGAAGGGTTTGGAGGGATATGGGCTGGGTGCTGGCAGGTGGAACTAGATTGGGCTGGGATATCTGGTTAGCATGGATGGGTTGGACCGAAGGGTCTGTATCCATGCTGTACATCTCTATGACCCTATGACTCTAAAAGGAATTAAGATAAAATAGAATAACCCAAGCTTTCTTCTTAAACTACAAATTGAAAGAATTTTAAACACAGAAAAACATATAATTCCATTAATCCCAAAACACACCTTGATAAATTGGGAAGAAAAAAATAGCTTTTGTATTGTATCCAAAATACACCCTTCATTCAGTACCCAAAAACAAAATTTATACTGTATCCAGAAATGTCTTTTGTGGTGTTTACAGCAGAGTCGCTGACTCTAATGCTTCAGTAGTTTTAAGTCAACTTGTGATTTTAACTTATAGACTGGAACTACAGTTAGCTTCTTCTGAGAGCTATGAATCATTTGAGCTTAAACTTACTCAACTTTAAGTAATCATTTTAGGGTTTTATCTCAAAACTTATGACCGTTTTATTTATCCTTCCTTTCTCAGGAGCACAGCTCTAGGCAGCCACCTTCATCCAAAGATTTCACAGAATTGCTCAAAATTCAAAGTGAAACAAAAAAGAACCTCTCTAAGTAGTCAGTGTTTCCCTTAAGTTTGAAAAACTCACTCCTGAGCTTCTGACTGGAACTTTTTTTAATCTTGTTCATTCTTAAAATGCTACCAATGTACATAACAATATAAATTCCAGAGCTACACCTCAAAAACTGCTTTAAAAGACATCCACATGGCTACAGAAATATTCACAAGTTAATTATTAACTTCAAACACGCAGAAAAAGCCATTGAGTCATCAAGTCCTATAGCATGGAGACAGGCCCTTTGTTTCAAAGTAATCATGCTGATCAAAATGTTCATCTATGTTAACCCCATTTCCCTGCACTTTGGCCCATATCCTTCTAAACCTTTCCTATCCATGTATTTATTCAAATTCCTTTAAAATGTTTTTAATGTACCCACCTCAACAACTTTTGCTGGCAGCTCATTCCACATGCATACCACCCTCTGTGTAAAAAAGCATTACCCCTCCGGTTCCCTTTTATTTTTCCTCTCTAACCTTAAATTGATGCTCTCTAGTCTTCAATTCCCCAATCTGGGGAAAAAGACTCTTTCCTGTTTAATAACATCCTTCCTATAGCAAGGTGACCAAAATTGAACACAATACTCCAAGTGTGGCCTTATCAACATCCTACACAACTGCAACATAACTTCCCAACTTTTATCCCTATGTCCTAACTGATGAAGGCCAGTGTGCCAAAAGCCTTCTTCAATGCTGTCTACCTGTGACTCTACTTTCAGAGAACCTTGCACCTGAACTCCAAGGTCCCTCTGTTCCTCTACACTCCTTAAGGTCCGATCATTCACTATGAAACTCCTACCTTGATTTGACTTTCCAAAACGCAAGACCTCATACTTATCTATATTTACTTCATTTGCCATTTCTCGGCCCACTTCCCCAGCTGATCAAGTACCTTGCTAATCCAGAATCCAAGAACCCAAAATTGCAATAAGTTATCTTAGAAATATATGTACATCACATCATTTGAATCACACCATATGTTGCTTGATCAGATTCTGATTGACATTTTAACCAAAACATTATGCAGTATCTGAAAGCAATATCTTCCAAATGGTGTTTGAATGCAGTGATTTCTTGAGATTTCTTTGCCAAGTGAACCGACCAATTTGTCATCAGCTTGAAAAATAATTTAGCTCCAATAAATTTGGGATTCTATTTGTCTAATTTTGGAATTTTGTGTGGGCATACCTTTAATGAAAGATTTAGATGTCTCTCAACCAAACATATTCTGATGTGCCACCTTTCTTTCACAGTATTGCACCAGTCTGTGTGCTGGTTTCCATCACCTGTAATACCATTACATGCTATTTTGTCTAGCCTGCTTTTAAACTTCTCCTGTATGTGAATATCCCACTTTTCGGAAGTTCAATTTATGGAATTGCATCTTCTCTTTGTGCAATACAGTGTCATCTGTGAAGCTTCATATTGCAACAAGTCTGTCTGGATACATTTGTTCTAAGTCCAGGATGTATTCTTGACCTTTTTATTGTGATCGATATCTTGGCGATTTTTTTGAATGGTCAAATTGTTGTGTAATGTGCGAATAGTCCCATTTTGCTGGTCCATTTGTATCCACCAGGTGGAATGCTGATGGTTTCCATAAATAATTGCCATAGCTTTATTTCATTACCAAATCACCAACTGAACAACTAGGTGAATGGTTCTTGTGGGGACCATGGCCTGCCCCTACCTCTGAGCCAGGAGGCCTGGCTTCAAGTCACACTTTCTCCAGAGGTATCGTGTAATAGAGTCATTGAGATGTATAGCATGGAAACAGACCCTTCAGTCCAACTCGTCCATGCCGGCTAGCTATCTCAACCCAATCTAGTCCCACCTGCCAGTGCCTGGCCTGTTTGAAAAGGCTGGTTTAGAAAAATATCTGGAAGGAATGAGTGAACCGTAATGTCAATTGCACCCAATCAGTCAATATCACTATTGCAGGTTGTATTATTAACTTCCAATGAGATACAGTATTCATAAATCTAGATGGTAGGATATCTGCACTGGTATTGGGCTTGTCCTTACCAATTTTCTTCAGGCATATGATGTTAAAAGTGGCAAAAGCTTTTAATTGCTTGACTTCACAACACATTCACAATGTGGAACAGATGTTTAATGTCTTGAAGGCTTATCCATTCTGAATTTTCACCCTGGTCTGTCTTGCTGTAAACCTTGTAGAAGTCAGAGATCTGCCTGTTGAGAACAGATTTAAGGGAGCTTTTAGATAATAAAGGGAGCAGGGGTGTGGATCTCAGCCAGCATCTCTTCCTGATTCATTGTCCCTTCATTTGGCACTGAGTGTCTTTGATTGAGGGATCCCTTCTTCTCCACCGCTACCCATTTCGTTGGAAATCTGCAAGCAAAGCTAGCAAGGTTTTGCATTTAGGCCCCCAATTCTTGCCATGGAGGAATGAGACCTATAAGTGGGTACATTTATCACAAGAGGGCCTTCCTGCCCTGGACTCGATTGCTCATTTGGCTGGAGTGGAAAGGTGGTGAGCTCCTCATCCCACACCCTCTTGTTTGGTGAAATTAATCCCACCTGCCTTAAAGCATGCCACCAGGTACGATTAATATTGTTTTTTACTTTCATGTTTTAAAATATCAGTAAACTTCAACTGCTTTGTTACATTTAGAAAAGATTAACATTTCAGCTCTGTGGCAGGCACAGACCACACTTTAATTTATAAACATATTTTAGATGAGATGGGGATTTGCGTATGCGAGCTCTTGCTCACTGACTAATAGATGCCAGACAAAGAGTGATCCAAAACGTTCTCAGTGGCAGAACAGGTAAACAAAGATTTTGCATCTCCCAGGCTGAGATGGCAGAAGAAAAGCAGTAGCAAAAACTTGATCCTTGTCACCATGGCTGCCAAAATCTAACCATCAACCTGTCAAGATCAAGGACAATGAAGACATAAAGGTCCGCAAGTTAAACAAAGTCATATGCATGCTTCCACAGGGTCCATCAGCCAAAGCCTGTGGTGAAAGGCTAGGGCTGTGAATCTGGGAGTCCCTCAGCAAGACTGCTCACACAGATGCGAGATATATGTAGGTCTTTGGACGTTCGTGATGGGACAGAGATATCTTTAGGTAGTGGCATCCGTCACTTGCTTTGGGATCTGACATCACCAAGTCCTCCCTGGCCATTATAGTGGTTAACAGTCTTCCAACGCAAGAAAGTTATTCTTTCCAGCCTTTCTAATGAAATTCACACCTCAGTGTGTGATTTTTGGCAATTCAGCAGCCATTAATAAAGCTGGACAGGATTTATTTTAATTGGTGTTAAAGATGTGAGAAAAAAGAATTATTTTGGAAATGTCTTTATTTTCTAGCTTTGTGCCGGTCCCACTCTAAAACTGAAAGTTCAACATATTATTTCAGCTCTTTTGTTCATGCTTGGACCAAGGTTGAAATGGTGTTGTGCTGACAGTGCCCAATCTGAGCATCAGTGAGCAGACTTCCTCATTGATTTACAGAGGACTGATGGGAGGTTCTTTGGATTGAATTTTCCTAGACAGGATAAGCTTGAGCCGCATTCCACATTGTCAGGTAAACGTTGGTGTTGTAGCTGCACTGGAACAGGTTGGCTAGTGGTGCATCTAGTGTGGTGCTGGAACATTCCTGATGAAGAGCTAATGCTCGAAATGTCGACTCTCCTGCTCCTTGGATGCTGCCTGATCACCACACTTTTTGACTCTGATCTTCAATACCTGCAGTCCTCACTTTCTCCTAGGGGTGCAGCGAGTTCTGGAACATGTCTCGAGCATTGCAACTAGAATATTGTTATGGTCTAACGCCTTTGTTGTATCTGTGTGCTTGCCAGCTTCTTGATATCAGATGGAATGAATCAACTTGCAGTTCTGATGAAGATGGTTATAATTCTTCAACCTTGCTGTTTTGTACTTTCATGCTGTGCCGTGATTTAATTGCGACAAGGATTTTTGTGAAATCTCTTTGTCTTAATTGTTTAATTGTCCAACACAACGAATAAAACCTTTGCATTGTATCTTTTAATGTCAGAAATACATTTCTTAGCCACAAAACTAACTTTTTTATTATGTGTATCAAAACAGACTGCTGTGAACTATGTTCTAGCTAAGACCCAAAAATCTCATGATCAACACTTTGGCAACTTGCTCTATTTTAGATGTAATGCAAATCGATGGGAAGCTGGGTTAAACTTTTAACGCTGCTTAATATAGATCAATGAAGTCCAAAAGATTTGTGAAATCATTGGACTTTATCCGAGGAATTCAAACAGTTAGCTGTTTTCATTAGCCAATTGCAGAGCAGTACTGTCAAATATCTTCAAACAACTAATTACTCATCTCTTACATCCCCTAATGAGGTGTAGGAGAGACGGAGGAAATGTAAATAAAATAGCCATTTAATCCCTGCAAAATCTAATGTGACTAACAGTAAAACAGTCTACACTTCTATAGAATGCATTTTATTAAACTTGAGCTGGTGCAAAAATAATTTGCAAGGATATTGCTGGTTTTGGATGGTTTGAGTAATAGGGAGAGGCTGGAAGGGCTGGGGCTTTTTTCCCTGCAGTGTGGGAGGATGGGGCGGGGTGGGGGTAGGTGCGTGAACCTTATAGAAGTTTATAAAATCAAGGGCAGCAGGGATAGGGTGAATTCCTCGGGTGGGAAATCCAAAGGTGAGAAGAAAAAAATTTTAAAAAGACTTGAGGGGCAACTTCTTCACTCAGAGAGTGGTGAGTGTATGGAATGAGCTGCTAGAGGAAGTGGTGGAGGCTGGTACAATTACAACTATTAAAACCCACGGGTATTTGAATAGGAAGGATTTAGAGGGATAAGCGCCACATGCTGGCAAATCGGAAGAGATCAGATTGGGATGTCTGGTCAGCGAAGGTGAGTTGGACCAAGGGGTCTGTTTCCATGCTGTATGACTCTATGACCCCATAAAACCATTCACAATTGAATGTAATGGGACCGCAGAGCTCAGATCTGATCTTTTGGATATGGCATTGGTTATCTCTGTCCATAGCATGCCATCTCCATTGATTAGCATGCATATTGTCCTGTGTTGCAGATTCACCAACTTGACACCTTGGTGTTAAGAATGCCTGGCATTGCTCCTCATTCACACTCCTTATGGAACTGGGTTAAGTTCTCTAGCATGATTATAATGTCAGAGTGAGAAGTAGATCAGGTCATAGAGTTATATATTGTGTTAGAAAACAGTTTTGTAATTGGTGGCTTATAGCAACCTAATTGTGAGCTATTGGATCTGTTTTGAATCCATCCCATTCAGCAGGATGGTAGGGCCACACAACATGATGGTGGTGCGTTCACGAAGAAGGAGGGGCTTTGTCTGTGTAAGTACTACACAATGGCGGCTTTGCTCAACCCTGTCATGGAATGATGCATTTACAATGGGTAATTTGATATGTATGGAGTTTAGATAGTTTTTACTGCTCACATTGATGCTCTCACCACCTACTATAGGTCTAGCCTTTGAGGCTTTGTCTTGCAGAACATAGTCAGCTTGGTTACTGGAGATACAACTGAACCACTTTTGGTAACATGCCTTTGCTACCCTCACTGTTTGTTCGAAATGATCTTCATAATGGAAGAATATTGTTTCATCAGCAGAAGCACAATGGAAGGTGGTAATCAGCCAAATATTTGCTTGCCATTATTTGACCTATTGCCAATGTTAAGGACTGTCATGATAACTCCCTAAAATGTGTTGTCAACTCTGTTGAGTCCTCCAGTGGAATAGAGTCTATTCAGGGAAAGTAAAGGAGTGGCCAAGGATGAGTCTGGGCTCAGTTTTAAATGCTTGTCTGTTCACCATTCCTGGAAGTGCTTTAAGATGCTTCACTGCATTAAAGATCCCACAAGAGAATAAAATGAAGTTGTTAATATTTTTTGATTTGATAAATAGATGCCATTCACATGAACAGATTGTAAACAAACTAGTATGCAAATTACTTGCATGTGTTTCCCTCAAATCTTTATAGTTGAATGATTTCTGTGGGTTTGTTCCTGAAATATGGCATAATGGTGGCACTAAGAAGAACAAAGCTCATGTGAAAATCCATGGTAATCCCACAATTTGCATGCATCATAGGTAAATGTTTTCATAGCTACTGGAAGAGTTTGCAAAACATTTTAAATTGCAATGTTTTGATTACCAGTTAATATATAATAGATGTCTTCATATAAGTTCATCAATTCAAACATAATTTGATTTAAAAATGTACATGAAAGGTTCTATTTCAAAAGTACAGATGTGTATTTGAGAAAAACTTATAATGATAAAAGTGATTTTGTCAGTTTTTTTGTGATCAGTAAACTTAATTAGAACATCAACAGAATTTCAACAGTGTAAAATTTAAAACAATAGTAATGACATTGCAAGTTTTATGCTTTCTTGTATTATGATACTGCAAGTGATGGAATGATGAAATGTTTCCTTTCATGTTTAGAAGGGAGATATCATTGTACCTCCCCATAAAGCTGGAGCCACTTTTCATCATGAGGGCTTCTTCTGGAGATGCTGGTTCAATGAAGCTGTTGTCGATGACAACATCTGGAAATTCTGGTTCAGTAAGTAAGATTATCTTCTCATTTAGAAATTTAGAAAAAGTAACGATAGTTCCATCATGAACATTTTCAAATGTTTTGAATAACTGGGGCTATGGGAAGTGCTTCAAACTAAATAGAGGAAGGGAAGGTTTGGGAGAGGGGAAATATTGACTTACAAAGGAAATAGATATGGCAGTGTTACATGGCAGCTATTTGGATAATGATACTTACAGTAGGACAAAGGTACAATGTATACAAATCTGAAAATAAAGCACAAAGTAAAATCAAAAAGAGAAAAAATAATTAAAAGGCAAATTTAATAGTTCTTTATTTGAATATGTGTAGCAAGGAGAACAAAATAAACCAATTAATGGCTGAAAGACAGGTTAGCGGTTATGATCTTACAGCCATTACACAGACATCGATACAAAGAGATCAAAGCTGGAAACTAAATATTCAGGGATATGAGACCTTTCCACAGGACAATCAGGAAGGAAAGGGTTCTCTGGTAGCAAAGTTGGTATAAAAGAAATAAGATAGCAAGAAATTATCATGCCTTGAAAAATGCAGAATCCGTATGTGTGGAGGTAAGCAATACAAAAGAAAAGAAATCCCTCGTAAGGGTAGTCTTCGGCCCGCTGACAGCAGTAAAATGGGGGACAGAGAATGAACCGGGAGAAAATGAGGACATGTAACAAAGACCATATATTAATCATGAATGAATTATTTAAATTACTTAGAGTCATAGAGTCACAGAGATGTACAGCACGGAAACAGACCCTTCAGTCCAACTCGTCCATGCCAACCAGATATCCCAACCCAATCGAGTCCCACCTGCCAACACCTGGCCCGTATCTCTCCAAACACTTTTTATTCATCTACCCATCCAGATGCCTTTCAAATGTTGCAGTTGTACCAGCCTCCACCACTTCCTCTGACAGCTCGTTCCTCTGCGTGAAAAAGTTGCCCCTTAGGTCTCTTTTATATCTTTCCCCTCTCACCCTAAACCTATGCCCTCTAGTTCTGGACTTCCCCACCCCAGGGAAAAGACTTTGTCTATTTATCCTATCTATGTCCTTCATGATTTTGTAAACCTCGATAAGGTCACTCTTCAGCCTCCGATGCTCCAGGGAAAACAGCCCTAGCCTATTCAACCTCTCCCTATAGCTCAAATCCTCCAATCCTGGCAACATTCTTGTAAATCTTTTCTGAACCTTCCAAGTTTCACAACATCTTTCCAATAGGAAGGAGAACAGAATTGCACGTAATATTCCAACAGTGGCCTAACCAATGTCCTATACAGCAGAAACATGACATCCCAACTCCTGTACTCAATACTCTGACCAATGAAGGAAAGCATACCAAATGCCTTCTTCATTATCTTATCTACCTATGACTCCACTTTCAAGGAGCTATGAACCTGCACTCCAAGGTCTCTTTGTTCAGCAACACTCTCTAGGACCTTACTATTAAGTGTATAAATCCTGCTAAGATTTGTTTTCCCAAAATGCAGCACCTCACATTTATCTAAATTAAACTCCATCTGCCACTTCTCAGCCCATTGGCCCATCTGGTCCAGATCCTGTTGTAATCTGAGATAACCTTCTGCTCTGTCCACTACACCTCCAATTTTGGTGTCATCTGCAAACTTACTAACTATACCTCTTATGCTCACATCCGACTCATTTATATAAATGATGAAAAGGAGTGGACCCAGCATCGATCCCCGTGGCACTCCACTGGTCACAGGCCTCCAGTCTGAAAAACAACCCTCCACCACCACCCTCTGTCTTCTACCTGCAAGCTAGTTCTGAATCCAAATAGCTAGTTCTCCCTGTATTCCGTGAGATCTAACCTTGCTAACCAGTCTCCCATGGGGAACCTTGTCGAATGCCTTATTGATGTCTATATACATCACGTCCACTGTTCTGCCCTCATCAAACCTCTTTGTTACTTCTTCAAAAACTCAATCAAATTTGTGAGACATGATTTTACATGTCCAAAGCCATGTTGACTATTTCTAATCAGTCCTTGCCTTTCCAAATACATGTACATCCTGTCCCTCAAGATTCCCTCAAACAACTTGCCCACCACCGACGTCAGGCTCACCAGTCTATAGTTCCCTGGCTTGTCCTTACCACCCTTCTTAAACACTGGCACCACGTTAGCCAACCTCCAGTCTTCTGGCACCTCACCTGTGACTATCGATGATCCAAATATCTCAGAAAGAGGCCCAGCAATCACTTCCCTTGCTTTCCACAGAGTTCAAGCGTACACCTGATCAGGTCCTGGGGATTTATCCACTTTTATGCGTTTCAAGACATCCAGCACTTCCTCCTCTGTAATATGGACATTTTTCAAGATGTCATCATCTATTTTCCTACATTCTATATCTTCCATGTCCTTTTCTACAATAAATACTGATGCCAAATACTTGTTTAGTATCTCCCCCATCTCCTGCAGCTCCACACAAAGGCCGCCTTGCTGATCTTTGAGGGCCCCTATTCTCTCCCTAGTTACCCTTTTGTCCTTGATGTATTTGTAACAACCCTTTGGATTCTCCTTACTTCTATTTGCCAAAGCTATCTCATGTTCCCTTTTTGTCCTCCTGATTTCTCCCTTAAGAACACTCCTACTGCGTTTGTACTCTTCTAAGGATTCACTCGATCTATCCTGTCTATACCTGACATATGCTTCCTACTTTTTCTTAACCAAAGCCTCAGTTTCCTGAGTCATCCAGCATTCCCTATACCTACCAGCCTTCCCTTTCACCCTAGCAGGAATATACTTTCTCTGGATTCTTGTTATCTCATTTCTGAAGGCTTCCCATTTTTCAGCCATCCTTTACCTGCGAAACATCTGTCCCCAATCAGCTTTTGAAACTTCTTGCCTAATGCTGTCAAAATTAGCCTTTTTCCAATTTAGAATTTCAACTTTTAGATCTTGTCTATCCTTTTCCATCATTATTTAAAATCTAATACTAATAGAATTATGATCGCTGGCCCCAATGTGCTCCCCCACTGACCTCAGTCACCTGTCCTGCCTGATTTCCCAAGGGTAGGTCAAGTTTTGCACCTTCTCTAGTAGGTACATCCTCAGACTGAATCAGAAAGTTTTCTTGTACACACTTAACAAATTCCTCTCCATCTAAACTCTTTACACTATGGCAGTCCCAGTCTATGTTTGGAAAGTTAAAATACTCTACCATAACCAACCTATTATTCTTACAGATAGCTGAGATCTCCTTACAAATTTGTTTGTTAATTTCCCTCTGACTATTATGGGGTCTATAATACAATCCCAATAAGGTGATCATCCCTTTCATATTTCTCAGTTCCACCCAAATAACTTCCCTAGATGCCTATCCGGGAATATCCTCCCTCAGCACAGCTGTAATGCTATCCCTTATAAAATACGCTACTCCCCCTCCTCTCTTGCCTCCCTTTCTATCCTTCCTGTAGCATTTGTATCCAGGAACATTAAGTTGCCAGTCCTATCCATCCCTGAGCCATGTTTCTGTAATTGCTACGATATCACAGTGCCATGTTCCTAACAATGCCCTGAGTTCATCTGCCTTTCCCTTTAGGCCCCTTACATTGAAAAACTGCAGTTTAATTTATTAGTCCTACCTTGTCCCTGCCTGCCCTGACTGTTTGACTCGTCTCTGTTCTCAACTGTACCAGTCTCAGATTGATCTCCTTCCTCATTATCTCCCTGGGCCCTACACCCCCACCTTACTAGTTTAAATCCTCCCAAGCAGCTCTAGCAAATTTCCCTGCCAGTATATTAATTCCCTTCCAATTTATGTGCAATCTGTCCTTCTTGTACAGATCACTTCTACCCCAAAGCAGCTAACAATGATCCAAAAACATGAATCCTTTTCCCATCCACCAACTCATCAGCCATGCATTCATCTGCTCTATCCTCCTCTTCCTGCCCTCACTAGCTCGTAGCACCGAGAGTAATCCAATATTGCTACCCTGAGGACCACCTTTTTAAATTCCTACCTAACTCTCTGTAATCACCGTTTAGAATCTCAACCTTTTCTCTTCCAATGTCGTTGGTTCCAATGTGTACAATGATCTCCTGCTGGCCCCTCTCCCATTAAAAACATTATGCACCCTCTCTGAGACATCCTTGATCCTGGAACCAGGGAAGCAACACACCATTTTGATTTTTCACTGCTAGCCACAGAAACGTCTGTCTGTACCTCGGACTAGAGAGTCCCCTAAGACAGTTGATCGCTTGGAACCTGACGTACCTCTCATTACATTAGAGCAAGTCTCAATACCCGAAACTTGGCTGTTTGTGCTACATTCCCCTGAGAATCCATCACCCCCTACATTTTCCAAAACAGCATCCTTATTTGAAATGGGGATAGCCACAGAAGACTCCTGCACTAATTGCCTAACTCTCTTACCTTTCTTGGAGTTAACCCATCTATATGACTGTATCTGAGACCTTTCCCCCCTTCCTATAACTGCCATCCATCACACCCTTCCTCTTGTAAATTCCTCATTCCCTAACTCTCTGTCCAACTGATCCTTTCAATCTGATAGGATTCTCAATCAATGACATTTATTGCAGATGTAATCCTCAGTAACCCGTAAACTCTCCCTAAACTTCCGCATCCAACAAGAAGAGCATACCACTTTACTAAGGGCGATTTTTGCTTCTTTCTCTGACTCCTCCCTTGACTTCCTCGACGTCTGTTTCCATTTCTGGGAAATGTGGTGGCTGCCGTATCCACTAAAAACCTACTGACTTCCAGAGTTACCTTGACTATCCATCCTCACACCCTGCCTCTTGTAAAGACTATATTCCATTTTCCCAGTTTCTCCACCTCCATCACATTTATTCTGATGATGCCACATAATGCAAGGGGCCTCAGAAAAGTTCACCTCTTTCTTCATTCAATATTCCCTAATACCATAGTTGACAAGGCTCTTTGTTCCATCTTACACACTTCTACCCTTACCTCTTCGCTTCCCTCTCACAACACTGATAAAGTTTCCTGATCCTCACTTTCCACTTACCCAGAATCCACATCCACAGGACCTTTAGTTGCCTTTTTTTACCATTTTCTGCTTAATGCTTCCAACAGACACATAATCCCCTCCACTCTCTTGTCAGCATTTCACAGGGGCCATTCCCTCTGGGGCACCCTGGTCCATTCCTCCTTCACTCCTAACATTCCCCACACCCCTATTGCACCATCCCCTACAATCACAGAGGGTGTAACATTTGGCCATTTACTTCATCCATTCTCACTATCCAATGGTCCAGAGACACCTTCCAGGTGAAATAGCGATTTACTTGTACTTCGTTCAATCAATTCTACTGTTTTCACTGCTCACAATGTGGTCTCCTCCACACTGGGGAGACGAAACACAGACTGAACAACTGCTTTGCTGAACACTTAAGTTCTGCCCAGCAAAAATGAACCCAAGTTTCCAGTTACCTGCCATTTCAATACACCACCGTGTTCCCTAGCCAACATCATTGTCCTGTACCTGTGGGAGTACTCCAGTGAGACTCAGCGCAAACTGGAAGAACAGCATCTCATTTCCCCTTGGGGACCCTGCAGCCTTCAAGACTCAATAGGGAGTTCAATAATTTTAGAAACTGATCACCTCCTTCCTTGTCCTTTACCCACCCCCATACCACAGGCCCCTTCATATAACAACTTTAGTTTAGAAGTGAAGGAGACAAAAGCAGGTAATTATAGAGCAGTCATCTTAACAAGTGGGTGGCACGGTGGCACAGTGGTTAGCACAGCTGCCTCACAGCGCCAGAGACCCGGGTTCAATTCCCACCTCAGGCAACTGACTGTGTGGAGTTTGCACGTTCTCCCAGTGTCTGCGTGGGTTTCCTCCGGGTGCTCCGGTTTCCTCCCACAGTCCAAAGATGTGCAGGTCAGGTGTAGTGTTAGGTGAGGGGTAAATGTAGGAGCATGGGTGGATTGCGCTTCGGTGGGTTGGTGTGGACTTGTTGGGCCGAAGGGCCTGTTTCCACACTGTAAGTAATCTAATCTAAGTTATTGGCAAAATGCTAGAGTCTATTATATAAGGTGTAATAACAGAGCATTTAGAAATACTTACCGTGGCTTTAAGTGCTGCTCCTTTGTGGGAGAAGTAATTACTGATTTAATGAATCTTATATCGATTTTGGAATGTTATAAAGAAAGATCAATAACAATAATAATACTTCAAATGGGAGGAAAGAGAGGGGACAGGAAACAAAGTTTTTGGAGAACAACAATATGGGGAGGTCAGAGGAACAAGTAGTGCACTTTCACAGCTGACTGAATGTGAAATTACAAATTTGGAACTTTGGAAAAAAAGAGTCAAAAAAGAGTCAACTTTAGAACTTTGGAAAAAAAGAGTCAAAAACAACAGCTGTTTTAAAAGGAAGAAGAACAGACAAAGGAAGCACATGGTGAGGTCAGTTCAGGAGAGAGAGAGAGAGTGAGAGAAAGAAACCCACATTGCTAACTGACACAGTTAGCAGTTACTGCCTTTGCTGTTGACTTCATGTATCGCTGGACATCAGAGTGCATCTAGGAAAATTAATAAACAGTGAAATTCAGAACTGATCTTGGAGGAACTTTTTGGAGAGGTTGGAGCACAGAAATAGATAAGTGGATGTTTTAAGCGTGGTCTTAAAATAAGTCTGCACTTGTGAGTAGAGTGGGTTATTTCTTAATATTATGTTTTACTGAGCTATGTCTCTTGATTAAACTTAAAATATAAGCCATAAGTATTAATTTAACCTGGAGCAGTGTTTTGTAGAGGAATAAGACAGTGCTATTTTCTGGGTCTGTAGATTGAAAGAAGCAAAAATGGCCCTGAGTAGAGTGATACGCTCTTCTTGTCGGATGTGGGAATTTAGGGAGAGTTTATGGGTTACTGAGGATTATATCTGCAATAAGTGCCATTGATTGTGAATCCTATCAAATCAAATGGATCAGTTGGAGAGGCAGTTAGAGGCAATGAGGAATTTACAAGAGCGAGGGGGTGTGATGGATGGCAGTTATAGCAAGTGGGGCAAGTCTCAGATACAGTCACATAGATGGGTTAACTTCAAGAAAGGTAAGAGAGGTAGGAAGGTAGTACAGGAGTCTTCCATGGCTATCCCCATTTCAAACCAGTATGCTGATTTGGAAAGTATAGGGGGTGATGGATTCTCGGGGGAACGTAGGACAAACAGCCAAATTTCCGGTATTGAGACTGACTGTAATGTAATGAGAGGTATGTCGGGTTCAAAGCAATCGATTGTCTTAGGGGACTCTCTAGTCCAAGGTACAGACAGACCTCGGATCAAAGATGTCTCAGAGAGGGTGCAGAATGTTCTCAAGAGGGGGAGGGCCCAGCAGGAGGTCATTGTACACAATGGAACCAATGACATAGGAAGGGAAAAGGTTGAGATTCTGAAGTGAGAATACAGAGAGTTAGACAGGAATTTAAAAAGGATGTACTCGAGAGTAATAACATCTGGATTACTCCCAGTGCTACGAGCTAGTGAGGGCAGGAATAGGAGGATAGAGCAGATCAATGCATGGCTGAGGAGCTGGTGTATGGGAGAAGGGTTCACATTTTTGGATCATTGGAAGCTGTTTTGGGGTAGAAGTGATCTGTACAAGAAGGACAGATTGCACCTAAATTGGAAGGGGACTAATATACTGGCAGGGATATTTGCTAGAGCTGCTCAGGAGGACTTAAGCTAGTAAGGTGGGGGGTGGGACCCAGGGAGATAGTGAGGAAAGATTTCAATCTGAGACTGGTACAGTTGAGAACAGAGGTGAGTCAGACAGTCAGGGCAGGCAGGGACAAGGTAGGACTGATAAATTAAACTGCATTTATTTCAATGCAAGAGGCCTAACAGGGAAGACAGATGAACTCAGGGCATGGTTAGGAACATGGGACTGGGATATCATAGCAATTACATGGCTCAGGGATGGACAGGACTGGCAGCTTATTGTTCCAGGATACAAGTGCTACAGGAAGGACAGAAAGCAAGGTAAGAGAGGAGGGTGGGGTGGCATTTTTGATAAGGGATAGCATTACAGCTGTACTGAGAGAGGATATTCCCAAAAAATACATCCAGGAAAATTATTTGGGTGGAAGTGAGAAAAAAGAAAGGGATGATCACCTTATTGGGATTGTATTATAGACCCCCCAATAGTCAGAGGGAAATTGAGAAACAAACTTGGAAGGAGATCTCAGTTATCTGGAAGAATAATAGGGTGGTTATGGTAGGGGATTTTAACTTTCCAAACATAGACTGGGACTGCCATAGTGTTAAAGGTTTAGATGAAAAAGAATTTGTTAAGTGTGTACAAGAAAAATTTCTTCTCTTGTACTAGAGAAGGTGCAAAACTTGATCTACTCTTGGGAAATAAGGCAGGGCAGGTGACTGAGGTGTCAGTGGGGGAGCACTTTGGGGCCAGCGACCATAATTCTATTTGTTTTAAAATAGTGATGGAAAAGGATAGACCAGATCTAAAAGTTGAAGTTCTAAATTGGAGAAAGGCCAATTTTGACGGTATTAGGCAAGAACTTTCAAAATTTGATTGGGCGCAGATGTTCCCAGTTAAAGGGATGTCTGGAAAATAGGAAGCCTTCAGAAATGAAATAATGAGATTCCAAAGAAAGTATATTCCTGTTAGGGTGAAAGGAAAAGCTGCTAGGTATAGGGAATGCTGGATGACTAATGAAATTGAGGGATGGGTGAAAAAAAAGGAAGCATATGTCAGGTATAGACAGGATAGATCGAGTGAATCCTTAGAAGAGTATAAAGGTAGTAGGAGTATACTTAAGAGAGAAATCAGGAGGGCAAAAGGGGACATGAGATAGCTTTGGCAAATAGAGTTAAGGTGAATCCAAAGGGTTTTTACAAATACTTTAAGGACAAAAAGGTAGCTAGGGAGAGAATAGGGCCCCTCAAAGATCAGCAAGGCGGCCTTTGTGTGGAACCACAGAAGATGTGGAAGATACTAAACGAGCGTTTTGCATCAGTATTTACTGTGGAAAAGGACATGGAAGATATAGAATGTAGGGAAATAGATGGTGTGACATCTTGCAAAATGTCCATATTACAGAGGAGGACGTGCTAAATGTCTTGAAAAGCATAAAAGTGGATAAATCCCCAAGACGTGATCAGGTGTACCATAGACCTCTGTGGGAGGCTAGGCCTTTTACTGAGATATTTGTATCATCGATAGTCACAGGTGAGGTGCCGGAAGACTGGAGGTTGGCTAACGTGGTGCCACTGCTTAAGAAAGGTGGTAAGGACAAGCCAGGGAACTGTAGACCAAGTTGTTGGACGGAATCCTGAAGGACAGGATATACGTGTATTTGGAAATGCAAGGGCTGATTAGGGATAGTCAACATGGCTTTATACATGGGAAATCATGTCTCACAAACTTGGTTGAGTTCTTTGAAGAAATAACAAAGAGGACTGATGAGGGCAGAGCGGTAGACATGATCTATTTGGACTTCAGTAAGGTATTTGACAATGTTCCCCATGGGAGACTGATTAGCAAGGTTAGATCTCATGGAATTCAGGGAGAACTAACCATTTGGATACAGAACTGGCTCAAAGGTAGAAGACAGAGAGTGGTGGCGGAGGGCTGTTTTTCAGATTGGAGGCCTGTGACCAATGGAGTTCCACAAGGATTGGTGCTCTACTTTTCATCATTTATATATAGTTAGTAAGTTTACAGATGACACCAAACTTGGAGATGTAGTGGACAGCGAAGAAGATTATCTCAGATTACAACGGGATCTTGTTCAGATGTGCCAATGGGCTGAGAAGTGGCAGATGGGATTTAATTTAGATAAATGCAAGGTGCATTTTGGGAAAGCAAATCTTAGCAGGACTTATACTCTTAATGGTAAGATCCTAGGGAGTGTTGCTGAACAAAGAGACTTTGGAATGCAGGTTCATAGCTCCTTGAAAATTGAGTCGCATGTAGATAGGATAGTGAAGAAGGTGTTTGGTATGCTTTCCTTTATGTAGGTCAGAGTATTGAGTACAGCAGTTGGGAGGTCATGTTGTGGCTGTACAGGACATTGGTTAGGCCACTGTTGGAATATTGCCTGCAATTCTGGTGTCCTTCCTATTGGAAAGATGTTGTGAAACTTGAAAGGGTTCAGAAAAGATTTACAAGGATGTTGCCAGGGTTGGAGGATTTGAGTTATAGGAGAGGTTGAATAGGCTGGGGCTGTTTTCCCTAGAGTGTTGGATGCTGAGAAGAGACCTTATGGAGGTTTACAAAATCATGAGGTGCATGGATAGAATAAATAGACAAAGTCTTTTCTCTGGGGTGGGGGAATCCAGAACTAGAGGGCATAGGTTTAGGGTGAGAGGGAAAAGATATAAAATAGACCTAAGGGGCAACTTTTTCACTCAGAGGTTGGTGCGTGTATGGAATGAGCTGCCAGAGGACATGGTGGAGGCTGGTACAATTGCAACCTTTAAAAGGTATCTGGATAGTTATATGAATAGGAAGGGTTTGGAGGGATATGGGCCAGGTGCTGGCAGATGAGACTAGATTGGGTTGGGATATCTGGTCGGCATGGACAAGTTGGACCAAAGGGTCTGTTTCTGTGCTGTACATCTCTATGACTCTATGACTCTATGACTCTATGTGTATATACCAACAGGAGAAATAGTGCATGGCAGGTGCGGGAACACTTTGGGTTCAGTGATCATAGTTCTGTTATTTTTAATATACTTATGGAAAAGGATAAACCTGCTGTAAAAGTTGAAGTTCTAATTTGGAGTAAGGCTAATTTTGACATTATTAGGCAGGAACTTTCAATAATTGACTGGGGGAGAGTATTCGCAGGTAAAGGCACAGTTGGAAAGTGAGAGGTCTTCAAAAATGAGACAGCAGGATTTCAGAGACAGTATGTTCCTGTTAATCCATTTAACTCTACTTTAGAATCCACTTCCCAAGTATTGCCATAACATTGAATTGCACATGGAATTTACAAAATTAACTGCATATCGATATCCACAATGATGCTTTAACCTAAGCTAACATGCCACTTTTGGTGTCCTCTGAGGTCCAAACTCATGGTTTAACAGAAGAGAATGAGTATGACTGGGTCTTCTGGAAAAACAAGATCCACTGCTCAGCATTTCCTTCCACTCATTGATGCTCTGTGTATCAACTAGAACACTTCCTTCCATCTCAATCCTGAAATGTTATGGCATAGTGGTACCTCAATTTACATTGTTTGTTAAGTAGGGCGCTGCTTTGCTCCCTGTCATTAGATACTTACTCATCCTATTCTGGCACAAAACAAGAGGAAGAGGGAGAAGTATGCTATAATTAGGTTCTTCTGACAAGTCTTCACTTTGGCTTTCTGAAGAATAGCTACCTGGGCTTTTGTGGTCTTCAGTGCCAATGAAAGGGTGAAAAGGCTAATAAACAAAGCAACCACCTGATAAAGGAGCAGTGCTCAGAAAGCTAGTGCTTCCAAATAAACCTGTTGGCTATAACCTGGTATTGTTGATTTTTAAAATTTGTACACCCCAGTCCAACACCGGCACTTCCAAATTATAATGGGTATGGTGACATGTACAATAATCATTTGCCACATTACAAGGGAACGCTTATATCGGGAAACATAGTTACAATTGTCAATCAAGGAGTGTCCACATAGGAAAATTGTTGCTGTGAAATGTGGCTTGCTGCATAATTGACATTCATGCTTATTATTTAAAATACTGTGACAGTTTTTAGGGGGAATCAGTTCTTAACATCATTAAAAATAGTATTAATATAAAATTATATTATGGATCTACTATTTGCTGAATCTGGGAAAATAGTTTGACTTTTATGACTTGAGATATAATACTTATTTTGCAAACAAGTGTGCAAACCTCTGAATATATTTCATGTATGCTAAGTATAATTAAATCAACATAATTTAATGAAGAAAGCTTTTTGTTTATCAGCAATATGGTATATAATTTTACAAATGTTTAACCTGTTCATATGAGGCAGGTTTTAAATAATTATAGCCTCTGTTAAAGTAACACTGTGGACATTTGATAAATGTGTTGAGTTCATATGTTATTATCTGATAGCATATTTTGATAACTATCAATCGTAACCTGTTTATCAACAGCAGTTGCTGTATGTTTTGTAGGATTTTTATAATTAACAAATGCATTTCACACTATTTACTTTTTTATTACATAGCTAACCAACCTCCTTTGAAATATTGTATGCACGCCTATCTCCTTCCGTTCCCTCTGACAACAGAGACATACAACTCCACTGCCTATGAGACTGCTATCAGTAAGTAAATAGATCACCTTACATGGAATCATAGGAATTTCTTGATTAATTGGCAGGTATTGGCAATGATCATAAGTGAATCAGATTTTCGGCAGTTATAAGCCATAAGAATAATGCACTTGTTTGCTTCTGTCACTAAAAGTACAATGAGATTACAAACTTCATATCACTCTAGGATGTTTTACAGTTATCATGAATTTGTCATTGATTTGTCAACAGGAGCCCTCAGATCTTTGTGTTTTGGTCTCACATTTCAAGTTATTCACAAATAACCAGCAAGTGTATATTAGAAACTGTGATAATCAAAATAAGTTTTACAGCATTATCAGTTAAGATTGTAAATGAATATTTTCTGACAAATATTTACATATTTTGATGAAAACTTTGTATTTGTCTGTTTGCATTTGTTAACATAAATTATTAGAAAAATGCCACAGACCTGTTAGTTATTTAATTCAAATGCTAAGAATAATCTAAGTTGAAAGTATTTTTACAAAAATGTAGAAGTACAGGCGTTCATATTACTTTGCAAGATTAGATTCTGTATATTTCAATATATCTTTACCAGCCACAGTTCAAGTTGGTTGTTTTAAACGCTCATTGTTGCCAAAGTAATCATACCTATTTAAGCTGTAGCAACCTTTGTAACTGCCTATAATTTCATTAATTAAGTATAAAAAAAGTCATCTGAATTATAAATCAGATAAAAGTCAGTAATATATTCACAACTTGTGAATTACTTATTTTGCTTAATAGAAAAGCATGCCTCTCTTTTGGGTAATGGTCCCTTTTGACATGTTCCTGCTTTGTGGTATTATTTGGTGTTGTAAGTCCATAGCTTTCTAGCTGAGAAAATGACTGACATGCTCAAAGTCTTTTTTCAACACCACTGTAACAGGTATGCATACATGAAAAACAGCCTGGAGTGACTGTAAATATCCCCCTTCCTTTCTTTAAGGAAATCATAGAATCCCTATAATGTGGACCAGCCATTTGACTCATCGAGTCCACACGACCCTCCAAGGAGCATCCCACCCAGACCCACCCTATCACAGTAACTCTGCATTCCCCATGGTTAATCCACCTAGCCTGCACATCCCTGGATACCATGGGCAATTTAGCATGGCCAATCCACCTAATCTGCACATCTTTGGACTGTGGAAGACAACAGGAGCACCTGGAGGAAACCCACGCAGACATAGGGAGAATATGCAAACTTCACACGCAGTTGCCTGAGGCTGGAATCAAACCCAGGTCCCAAGCGCTGTGAGGCAGCAGCGCTAACCATTGAAACACTGCCACCAATGATATTTTAGTTTCTACAGTTGGTGAATTCAGCATGTAAAGGATCATCAGCAAGAATCTATGCAGCACTCCTTGACACTGCAAGGCTGCATTATAGCAGCTCATAATTCTATACACTTTCTGATCACAGACACTCTTTCTAAAAATGCACAGTTACTTTATTCAATCAAGGAATGTGGGCATCACTGACATGACTATCATTTATTGCCCATTGCTACTTGCTCAGAGGGCAGTTAAGAGTTAATCACATTGGAGTCACATATGGGTCAGACCAGGTTAAGATAGCAGATTTCCTTCTCAAAAAGGCATTAGTGAACCAGATGAGTTTTTATGAAAACCAACAAGGGTTATACCAATGCCATTAGGATGAGCTTTTAAATTTTGATTTTTTTAAACTGAATTCAAATTTCTATGTGCCCTAGTTCAAGATAGCAGGGTTACAGGGACAGAGTAAGGGTCTGGGTGGGATGCTGTTTGGAGGATTGGTGCAGACTTGGTGGACAGAATGACTCTTTCTGTGCTGTAGGGATTCTATGATTCCATAAGGATTTCTCCACTGGAGGAAATATCTTAATATCTCCCCTGGCAAGCTCTCTTAGAACATTGTATGTTTCAATAAGATCATCCCCTATTCTTTTAAACTCTAAGGAATAAAAACCTAATGTGTTTTGCTGCTTTTATTAAATCAACTCCTTCATCTTAGTAATCAACCTAGTGAATCTCTTTTGAACTGTCTCCAATGCCAGTTCATCCTTTCTTAAATACAAGCACCAAAGCTGTGCACAGTACTCCAGGTACAGCCTCACCAACTCTCTATACAATTGTAATAAGATTTCCTTACTTTTAAACTCCAATCCCCCAGCAATAAAGACAAAAACTCCATTTGCTTTCTTAATTACTTGCGGCACCTGAATGCTAACATTTTGAGTTTTATGCTCTGTGTTGTACTTTATTGGTGTCTCTCTGCATTTAAATAATAATCTGCCTTTTGATTTTTCTTACTAGAGTGCATGACCTCACACTTTCCTACATTAAATTCCATTTGCCAAGTTTTTGCCCATTCACTCAACCTCAGTACAACCCCTTGGAGATTCCTTATGTCCTCATTGCAACATACTCTCCCACCTATGTTTGTATTACCAACAGATTTGAATACTTTATACTCTGAACCCTTCTCCAATCATTAATATAGTAAGTATTTGAAATCCCAGAACTGATCACTGTAGCACTCCAATACTAACATGTTTCCAACCTGAAAAAGACCAATCCTGAGTCTCTATCTTCTGTGTGTAAACTAATTCTCGATCCATGCGAAAACATTATCCCCAATACAAGGGCATCCTCAGAAGCACTGAGGAACATTGCTATAACAGAATGCAGCTTTGCATGTCAAGGAGCAGTGCATACATGTCCACTGGTCCACTTGGCAACAGGACAGGTAGATAAAATGCTTAGGAAGGCATATGGGATATATTTGTAAAGCTCTGCAGGTCTGGCAGCGTCTGTGGAGAGAAATCAGAGATACTATTTCAGGTTTAAAGAGAGAAGACCAGTTGGCCTTTCAAAGGAGTGAATAATTATTAACCTAGGTGAATGAATAGCTGCTAATGGGGATACAACAATGGGTTGTGTGTAATAGCAGACCATGTGAGAACAAGGACTGGTGTGTGTGGGGGTTGGAGAAGGTGCCTCCAGCCCTAAAGTTATTGAAACTGATATTAGGTCTAGAAGGTTGTAATGTTCCCAAAATGAGGTGCTCTTCCATCTTGCACTAAGCTTCACTAGAGCAGTACAGAAAGCCTGAGACAGAGATATTGGCCAGGGGACACAGTGGTGTGTTGAAGTGAAGTGAAATTCTGCCATGTTTTGATGGCTACCCCTATAGGATCCTTAACTGTGAGATCTCTTAGTTCTCCTACCTCATTATTAATTACTAGATCTAAAATAACATGTTCCTAGGTAGTTTCTGAATGTACTGCTATAAAAAATCCCTAATGTTCTCTGCCAATTCATCTTCATGTCACTCTTGTCCATATGATTTATTTTGTCTATAAGCAAATAAAATCAACCATGACAATCGCAGTGCTCTTCTTACACACTTCCATCATTTCCTGATTTATATATTGTCCTGTAGTTTGGCATCTCTTCAGGATCATTAGATGACTCCCACCATGACTTTGTTTCCTTGCTATTTCTTATTTCCATCCAACATCCACATCATGATCCATCACAACAATATCACTTCACTTCATGATTACTCCTTTATTAACAAAGCTACACAACCTTATTTCCTTTTTTTGCCTATACTTCAGTAACATTGCATATCCTTGAATATTGAATTCCAGTCTTGTTCACCTTGTATTCATGTCTCTGTAAAAGCTATAAAGTCATTTTCATTTATTTCTGTTATTGCCATCAATTGATCCATCTCATTACAAATACTGTAAGCATTCAGATGAAGAATTTTAAGATTTGACTTATTCCCATTATTACTTTGGTTTGAATTTCTATTGAACACCTCTGCATGTATGTTCTGTACCTTGCTTATTCACACTTTGATTATTATTTACCTCTTCACTACTTTGCACCACTGATAATTTTGTTTTGATTTTTTTAACCTTCCCTTTAATTTAACTTTTCACTTCCAATTAATTCATTTTAAACCCTATCTACAATCTTATTTATGTGATTTGCCATCGAATTCCACTGAAGATATAATATGTATTTCAGATTATAACATTTATGACAAAATAGTGTTGTGTGTAAATTATCACAACTACTTTTAATTTAGTTACTTATTAACTCAAAGGCAATCAAATATTGAAACAAATTAAACTTTATTATATGTAGCAATTAATATAAAACCACTCAAGTAATACAACTTAACCCTCATAATCCAACTTGGCTATTCCTCAATTAATAGTGGAATTTAGCTATAATTCCAACAAACAGGCTCTAATGTTTAGGGTTCAATTCTTGGACAGTGTCGTTCTTCAAAGTTCTGCTACTGAAGAATCCTAGAGTTGAATTCTGATCATATTTTCTGCCCTTCAAGTTTATGGTGTGACATTGTTGATGGTCCTTTAGATTTTTTTATCCACAATATTGACTCCACCTCTGGAAACATCAAGTCTGCAGCTTGCCTTCTTATCAGAAGTGGCTTCCCTGCTCCTTGTTACATTTGGCATTGATTGCCTGTCTGACAACACAACGTTCCTGCAGTTAATTCCTTAAATTATTCTGCAGGATAATAACGTATCCTTTTGGCATAAGGCAGCCAGCTGTCAAGCAGTTGTTCAAACAGTTTTATTTATGTAGCTTCGATTCCTTCTTTTTGCAGAGGTGACGAATTGCTTCCAAATGCTGTACAACAGTTTGTCCTTGTCCATTAAGTTTATTTTATAGAGAGTTCTTTCAATTCATGAAGTTATTAAAGTTATGAATTTTACAGTATCACAGTTCCTCCTATTGTTCATTATTGTCAATGTTTATAATTGGTCTTTTCCCACCACATCAGTTCATATCCAATTTGAGTTGGTATGCCACACAGTTTAATAATGCATTATTACACAGTATAGATAAACACAAAACAATAGTCAATAAAGAATTACAGAATAATGATCAGTAAATAAATTACAAAACAAAAACAGAAAAATAAATATGCACAAAACAAAAATGGATCAATAAACATTCCTAGATAGACAATAGGCTATTACTGTGAGATAACCCTATACTATATTTGTTTTTACAATCTGATCCTAAATTTAATTGTTGTTGTTTGTATTTTCAGTTTACCGTGGTTTCTGGTCAGTGTTCATGATGTTGGGTATCATTGCTGTCATAGTAGGAGGCTTTGTCATCATCTGTGCAGTCCCATTTCCTAATCATAAGCTCTACAAAGCAGGAGGTGGACTGTTTCTATCCGCTGGTAAGTGGAATATTCTTTGTGAATGCTTTGCAATAAATAACTCCTTAACATTTGGAACAGAATGAATTATGAGCCAATGACATGAATGTCTATTTAGTTGATTGCTTCAAAATTAGCTGGTTCACTAGTTAATTTAACAGTAAGTTGAACTATGTGAGTTCTTTCAATTTTAATGACCAATAAGTAAATCAGGCTCCAGATAGAAAAATGTTCTATAATAATTTTACATTCATATAATCTCATTTTCTAATTATATGCACACTTTGAATAATGGGTGCTTTCATTGTGGCATGTTTAGAATGGCGAATGGTGTGGCATGGTAGCTCAGTGGTTAGTATTGGTGCCTCACAGCGCCAGGGACCTGGGTTTGATTCCAGCCTCAGGTGTCTGTCTGTGTGAAGTTTGCACATTCTCCCTGATTCTGTGTGGATTTCTCTGGGTGCTCTGGTTTCCTCTCACAGTCCAAAGATGTGCAGGCTATGTGGATTGGCTGTGCTAAGTTTTCCATAGTATCCACAATCCCACATTGCACCTGATAATTTTTAAATATTCAGTATAAAACTAGCAGCTTCATGTGGTGTAATGGTAGTGTCCCTACCTCAGAACCAGGAACCTCAGGTTCAAGTCTCATCTGCTCTAGGGGTATCTAATAACTTCTCAGAGTAGGTGATTCAAAAATATCTACAATGTAAAACTTGTCCCTGAACAGCAACAACCAATTATAATTATTTGTTGTATAGAAACCCATCTGATTTACCAAAGTTCTTTAGGAACATGATGATGGTATGCCAGGGAGAATGAGCTACTAATAGGCACACCATAAATGGGTGAAAATGGGTTGGCTATACTGAAAACAGCCCATGCCATGATGGGGCCTGAGGTGTGGGGGTGGATAAAGGACACTGAGGAAAATGTTCAGGTTTTTAAATTATTGAATGTGATATTAAGTCGTGAAGGCTGCAAGATCCCCAAATGGAAAATGAGATGCCATTTTTCTAGCCGGAGCACTGTAGCAGGCTGGAGCCAGAACTGGAGGTCAGGGAGCATGGTGGTCTATTGAAATGAAAGGCAACTGGAAGCCCCAACACCAGTAGGATCCCTGATCCTCACTATCCACCCCACCAGAATCTGCATCCAAAGGATTATTCGCCGCTATTTTCAGCTCCTCCAGTGTTTTGCAGATACATGTTCCGTCCTCCCCTTTCTCAGCTTTTAGCAGGGACTGTACCATCTGGGGATACACTAGCTCATTCCTCCTCCTCCATTCCCAACACATCCCCATACCCCCACAGCAGCTTTCCATGCAAGCATAGAATGTGTGCTATTTACTCATTTATCTGCCCCCTCCTCATCATTCAAGGCTCCAGTCACACCTTTCAGATGAAGCAGCAATTTCCTTGCGCTTCAGTTAAGCTAGGCTACTGGATTCCTACTCTCGTCTACACTGGGGAGACGAAACGCAGACTGAGCGACTGCTTTACAGATCACCTACGTTCTGTCCGCAGTCGCCTGCCACTTCAGTAGTGGAGTTTCCTGGCCAACATTTCCATCTCAAGCCGACTGCAGTACCTCAGTGAGGCTCTCCTGCAACAGAGAGATGTTTCCATGGGTCAGAGACTAGCAAGCAGGAGGACCCACCATCCTTACTGAACCTACAGGGAGCAGAGCTGCTTTTACGAAATGATCTTTCCACATGGCAGAGTGCTGATATGCTACCGACAGAGTGGTAGTGGGCAAAGGAACTTAAATGGCACTTAATCGATCACTTAAGGGCCTCAAAGACCCATTTTCCCTGTTCCTAATTGTGTTAACTGCATAGCACCAAAAGGCAATGTGCACTTGCCCTGCTTTCCCTTATAATTCTGTACTCAGTTCTACAGACCATTCCCAGGAGCAAGATTAAATTACATCCTTGGTGTGGGAATGAGTTTTTAATTGAGCAAACAAGATTCCATTCCTTCAAGAACATTAGTGAACTAATTTGATGCAATAACATTCCAGCAGCTTTTATAGTTGATCTTTCTACCAGAGCTGTAAATGTATTTGCATAATTTGTCATGGTGAGATTTGAACTCATTACTATTAGATTTATACACCAGCTCTATAAGCTTAATACCAAGATCAAATATTCTTGGAGGGCAAGAGTGAACAGCTACTGAGTGACGGCTACACAAGAATAATTGAGAGTGACAGAACTAAATGTTAATATCTCTGAGGGGGCATTTAAACATCATTCACATCATCCTCACTAAGATTGGAAACTTGCCATAACTCACATCTTTTTACTATTTGTGATCTCTAAGAATGAGCTTGCCAAAGCTTGAGTAGGCAAGAGAAAATTGTTCCAAACCTTTCCAACAGTTGAGATAGTTTATTTTTGACAGGAGGCTTGGGCTTTCTGGCTGAGAGGGGTGGGCGGTCAGGAAAATGTAGGGTAGTGGTCTTGGCATTTCAGGCTGAGTTGTTGCGGCGTTGACAATTGAGCGGGTGTGCAAGAAAACCTCTACCAGCATGACACTGAGGGAACCCTGGAAATCCCACACTTCCTAACTCAGGACGCGAAAACAAAGGAAGTGCGAAGTGTCATCAAATCAAAACATTTTCCTTCCGCAACTAGCTGCTCCTGACTCTATTTAATTGTGAGCCTTTCTGAGCATTGAAAAATGTAGCCAGTAATTGTTAAACTTAAATCAGGTTCCTAACTGGATTGTGAGAGTCTAATATCAATATCATAATAAACCGTCCCACTTCTCAAAGCACAGAATATCACGCAACCTTCAACTATAAAAATGGTGTGAGAATCATATGTGGTGGTCTAAGCTCGTGTTTTGTAATTTTACATTTTTACTGTTCCCTGTGGCCAGGATAGTGGTTAACATAGTTGAGTGTGGTGCTGGAAAAGCACAGCAGGTCAGACAGCATCTGAGGAGCAGGAAAATTGACGTTTCATGCATAAGCCCTTCACCAGGATATTAGTGGTTGACATGTACCCCCTAGTGGCCACTGATTCACATCTTTGACAAAGAACTGATTGAATGTAATTTTTTTAAGGGTTTAATATTACCCTTAACAGGTCATAATACTTCACTGCTTGTACAAATAATATTGCAAAGAATTTCTCCGTTGATAGTTAAAGGGCAAAATTCTACCTGATATCTTCCTTTAATCAAACATGGTTGAACTAAACTGATTGAAAGACATTACAGATAATAGTAAATAAGATCAGTTATTGTTAAATGGCTCTTAATTTCATGTCCCTCTTTTTTCAATATTCTAATTCCCCCTTGGCCACCTACTCTCCTTCATAAATTTGAGCTCACTATATTACTGCTAATGAAATCCTAACTTACTTAGCGTGCTGGTGTGGCAATACCTCAATTTCAAAATTTTCTTCCTTGTTTTCAAATTTCTCCTTTGCCTCACTCCTTTTGACATCTGTCACTACCCTCCAGTCCTAAAACTCTCCAAACTATCTCTGCTCCTCCAGTTCTAACCCCATGCAGATCCCTGATTATTAATCCCTGATTAATATCAGATACCGGATGTACATTTGCTCACTGAGCTGGAAAGGCTCATTTCAATAGGATCTCTCAAGTTCATTAGCTGCTGTTTTAGTGTGTTGTTGGGTTTGTGGGCTACCATGATGCCAAGGGATCTGAGTAGTCTGGCAGTCATTTCCGAGATGTCTTTGATGTAGGGGAGAGTGGCTAGGGTTTCTGGAGTGTTTTGTCTGCTTGTTTGGGTTTGTTGCTGAGAAATTGGCAGATTGTATTCATTGGGTACCCATTCTTTTTGAATACACGGTACAGGTGATTTTTCTCTGCTCTGTGTAGTTCCTCTGTGCTGCAGTGTGTGTTGGCTCGTTGAACTAATGTTCTGATGCAGCTTCATTTGTGGGTGTTGGGATGATTGCTTCTACAGCAGTGCTTCGCCTGAGGCCCTCTGAAGATGTTACCTAGTAGGGTAATGAAATGGCTGGAAATGAACCTTCCAGCTCAGCGAGCAAACCTACATCCAGAACCTCAACCTGAGCTACAAATTTTCTCAAAACTCGCTATCATCAGATACCCATTGGTGGTCATGCCTGTATGTCAACTCATGGAAGTCCTCCATGTAAACATCCTCACTGCTCCATCGTCCTTCCCTTCTTTGAGATGCTCATTAACAACAACTGTACAATAAAGCTTTTAGTCATCTGTTTATCAAATTTTTATATGGTCCATGTCAAATTCTGGGTAGACAAGCTAAAGAAGAGTTTCATCCAAAACATTGACTTAGAGTCATAGAAATGTACAGCACGGAAACAGACCCTTTGGTCTAACCTGTCCATACTGACCAGATATCCTAAATTAATCTAGTACCATTTGCCAGCATTTGGCTCATATCTCTCTAAACTCTTCTTATTCATATACCCATCCAGATGCCATTAACATGTTGTAATTGTATCAGCCTCCACCACTTCCTCTGGCAGGTCATTCCAGACACACACTACCCTCTGCATGAAACGTTATCCCTTAGGTCACTTTAAATCATTCCCCTTTCATCTAAAACTTATGCCCTCTATTTTAGATTACCCCACCCCAGGAAAAGATCTTGTGTATTTATCCTATCCATGCCCCTCATGATTTTATAAACCTCTATAATGTCACATCTCAGCCTCCGATGCTCCAGGGAAAGCAGTCCCAGCCTATTCAGCCTCCAATCCTCCAACCTTGGCAAATCCTTGTAAATCTTTCCTTAACCCTTTCAAGTTGCACAAAGTCCTTCCTATAGCAGGGAGACCAGAATTGCATGCAGTATTCCAAAAGTGGCCTAACCAATGTCCTGTACAGCAGCAACATGACCTCCCAACTCCTGTACTCAATACTCTGTCCAGTGTAGGAAAGCATACCAAACACCTTCTTCATTAACTTATCTACCTGTGACTCCACTTTCAAGGAAATGTGGACCTGCACTCCAAGGTCTCTTTCTTCAGCAACGCTCCCCAGGACCTTCCCATTAAGTGTATAAGTCCTGTTCTGATTTGCATTTCTAAAATGCAGCACCGCACATTAATCTAAATTAAACTTCATCTGCCACTCCTCAGGCAATTGGCCCATCTAATCAAGATCCCGTTGTACTCTGAGGTAACCTTCTTCACTGTCTACTACACCTCCAATTTTGGTGTCATCTGCACACTCACATCCAAATCATTGATATAAATGACAAAAAGCAATCCTTGCAGCACACCACTGGTCACAGGCCTCCAGTCTGAAAAGCAACTCTCTGTCTTCCAGCATCGAGACAGTTCTGTATCAAAATGGCTAGATCTCCCTGTATTCCATGAGATCCAACCTTGTTAACAAATCTCCCATGAGAAACATTGTTGAACACCTTACTGAAGTCCATATAGATCACGACCACTGCTTTGCCCTCCTCAATCCTCTTTGTTACTTCTTCAAAAATCTCAGACAAGTTTGTGAGACATGATTTCCCACGCACAAAACTCTGCTGACTATCGCTTATCAATCATTGCCCCTCCAAATACATGTCAATCCGATCCCTTTGGATTCCCTCCATAACTTGCCCACCACCGATGTGAGGCTCACTCATCTATAGTTCCTTGGCGTTTCCTTACCAGCTTTCTTAAATAGTGGTACCATGTTAGCCAACCTCCAGTTGATTTCTCCACCTCTTAGAACATAGAATAATGCAGTGCATTACAGGCCCTTTGGCCCTTGATATTGCGCCGACAAATCTGAAGCCCTTATAACCTACATTATTACATTCTCATCCATATGCCTATTCAATGACCATTTAAGTGCCCTTAAAGTTAGTGAGTCTACTATTGTTGCAGGCAGTGCGTTCCACGCCCCGACTACTCTCTGAGTAAAGAAACTATCTCTGACATCTGTCCTATATCTATCACCCCTCAATTTAAAGCAAGTCCCCTTGTGCTAGCCATCACCATCCAAGGAAAAATGTCCACCTTATCTAACCCTCTGATTATCTTATATGTCTCAATTAAGTCACCTCTGAACCTTCTCTCTTATGAAAACAGCCTCAAGTCCCTCAGCTTTTCCTTGTAAGACTTTCCCTCCATAGCAGGCAACATCCTAGTAAATC
This sequence comes from Chiloscyllium punctatum, assembly GCF_047496795.1. Classification (NCBI taxonomy): domain Eukaryota; kingdom Metazoa; phylum Chordata; class Chondrichthyes; order Orectolobiformes; family Hemiscylliidae; genus Chiloscyllium; species Chiloscyllium punctatum. The sequence goes on along the minus strand of NC_092747.1, from coordinate 57,951,204 downwards.
TCCTCTGAACCCTTTCCAAAGTTTCCACATCCTGCCTATAATGCGGTGCCCAGAACTGTACGCAATACTCCAAATGTGGCTGCACCAGAATTTTGTACAGCTGCAGCATGATTGCATGGTTCCAAAACTCAGTCCCTCTACCAATAAAATCCAACACACTGTATGCCTTCTAAACAACCCTATCAGCCTGGGTGGCAACTTTCAAGGATCTAGAACATAGAAAAATACAGCACAGTACAGGCCCTTCAGCCCTCGATATTGCGCCGACCGAAGCCTACCTAACCTACACTAGCCCAATAACCTCCATATGCTTGTCCAATGCCCGCTTAAATGACCATAAAGAGGGAGAGTCCACCACTGCTACTGGCAGGGCATTCCATGAACTCACAACCCGCTGAGTGAAAAATCTACCCCTAACATCTGTCCTATACCTACCACCCCTTAATTTAAAGCTGTGTCCCCTAGTAACAGCTGACTCCTTACGCGGAAAAAGGTTCTCCCTGTCAACCCTATCTAAACCCCTAATCATCTTGTACACCTCTATCAAATCTCCCCTAAACCTTCTTTTCTCCAATGAGAAAAGTCCCAAGTGCCTCAGCCTTTCCTCATATGATCTTCCTACTATGCCAGGCAACATCCTGGTAAACCTCCTCTGCACCCGTTCCAATGCCTCCACATCCTTCCTGTAGTATGGCGACCAAAACTGCACACAATACTCCAGATGAGGCCGCACCAGAGTCTTATACAACTGCAACATGACCTCAGGACTCCGGAACTCAATTCCTCTACCAATAAAGCCCAGTACACCATATGCCTTCTTCACAGCACTATTTACCTGGGTGGCAACTTTCAAAGATCTGTGTACATGGACACCAAGATCCCTCTGCTCATCCACACTACCAAGTAGTCTACCATTAGCCGAGTAATCCATCTTCTTGTTACTCCTACCAAAGCGAATGACTTCACACTTAGCTACATTGAATTCCATTTGCCACCTTACTGCCCAGCTCTGCAACTTATCTATATCGCGCTGTAACCTGCCACATCCTTCTTCGCTGTCCACAACTCCACCGACTTTCGTGTCATCCGCAAACCTGCTCACCCAGCATTCAAGCCCCTCCTCCAGGTCATTTATAAAATGACAAACAGCAATGGTCCCAAAACAGATCCTTGTGGAACACCGCTAGTAACTGCGCTCCAAAATGAACCTATACCATCAACTACTACCCTCTGTCTCCTTCCAGCCAGCCAATTCCTAATCCAAACCTCTAATGCACCCTCAATGCCATACCTCCATAGTTTTTGCATTAGCCTGCCATGGGGTACCTTATTGAACGCCTTGCTAAAATCCATATACACCACATCTACTGCTTTACCCTCGTCCATTTCCTTGGTCACCTTCTCAAAGAATTCAATAAGGTTTGTGAGGCACGACCTGCCCTTCACAAAACCATGCTGACTATCCTTGATCACATTATTCCTATCCAGATGCTAATAAATCCTATCCCTTACAATTCTCTCTAAGACTTTGCCCACAACAGAAGTGAGACTGACTGGCCTATAGTTACTCGGGCTATCCCTGCTCCCCTTCTTGAACAAGGGGACCACATTCGCGATCCTCCAGTCTTCTGGCACTGTCCCCGAAGACAATGACGACCTAAAAATCAAGGCCAATGGCTCCGCTATCTCCTCCCTAGCTTCCCAGAGGATCCTAGGATAAATGCCATCAGGCCCAAGGGACTTATCTATTTTCACCCTTTCCAGTATTCCCCAGACCTCTTCCCTACGTACCTCAAGACCATCCATTCTAATCACTTGTGACTCAATATTCACATCAGCAACAGAGTCCTGTTCCTGAGTGAATACTGACGAAAAGTATTGATTTAGTGTCTCACCAATCTCCTCCGCCTCCACACGCAACTTCCCACTCCTATCCTTGACTAGACCGATACCTACCCTAGTCATCCTTTTATTCCTGACAAACCTATAGAAGGCCTTTGGGTTTTCCCTAATCCTACCAACTAAGGACTTTTCATGTCCCCTTCTCGCTGCTCTTAGCTGTCTCTTTAGATCCTTCCTGGCTACCTTATAACTCTCAATCGTCCCAACTGAACCTTCACGCCTCATCTTTACATAGGCCGCCCTCTTCCCTTTCACAAGGGATTCCAATTCCTTATTAAACCACGGCTCCCTCACAAGACTCTTTACTCCCTGCCTGACTGGTACATACTTATTAAGGACACCAAATAGCTGCTCCTTGAACAAGATCCACATATCATTTCTGTCCTTCCCTTGAAGCCTATTTTGTGTGTATCCACACATCCTAAGTCATGCCTCACCGCATCATAATTTCCCTGCCCCCAGCTATAACTGTTGCCCTGCAGTGCACACTTATCCCTCTCCTTCACTAGAGTAAAAGTCACCGAGTTGTGGTCACTGTCCCCGAAGTGCTCACCTACCTCCAAGTCTAACACCTGGCCTGGTTCATTACCTAGAACCAAATCCAGTATAGCCTCACCTCTTGTTGGCCTGTCTACATATTGTGTCAGGAAACCCTCCTGCACACATTGGACAAACACCGACCCATCTAACGAACTCGAGCTATAGCTTTCCCAGTCAATATCTGGGAAGTTAAAGTCCCCCATAACAACCACCCTGCTACTTTCACTCTTCTCCTGAATCATCCTCGCAATACTTTCCTCTACTTCTCTCGGACTATTAGGAGGCCTGTAGAAAACTCCTAACAGGGTGACCTCACCTTTCCTATTTCTAACCTCTGCCCACACTACCTCAGATGGCAAGTCTTCCTCCATCACCCTTTCTACTGTTGTAATACTATCCTTGACAAGCAATGCCACACCTCCCCCTCTTTTACCCCCATCTCTGACCCTACTAAAACATTTAAACCCTGGAACCTGCAACAGCCATTCCTGTCCCTGTTCTACCCACATCTCTGTAATGGCCACAACATCGAAGTCCCAGGTACCAACCCATGCTGCAAGCTCACCTACCTTATTTGTTATACTTCTGGCATTGAAGTATACACACTTCAAGCCACCTTCCTGTTTACAGGCACCCTCCTTCGAGATCGATGCCATGTTCCTAACCTCCCTACACTCAAGGTCCTGTACCCTAAAGCTACAGTCCAGGTTCCCATGCCCCTGCAGAGTTAGTTTAAACCCTCCCAAAGAGCACTAGCAAACCTCCCCCCAAGGATACTGGTGCCCCTCAGGTTCAGGTGGAGACCATCCTGTTTATAGAGGTCCCACCTTCCCCAGAAAGAACCCCAGTTGTCCAGAAACCGGAATCCCTCCCTCCTGCACCATCCCTGTAGCCACGCATTTAACTCTTCTCTCTCCCTATTCCTCGACTCTCTATCACGTGGCACGGGTAACAAACCAGAGACAATGACTCTTTTCGTTCTAGCTCTGAGCTTCCAACCTAGCTCCCTGAAAGCCTGTCTAACATCCTCACCCCTCTTCCTACCTATGTCGTTGGTGCCAATGTGGACCACGATCTGGGGCTGCTCCCCCTCCCCCTTGAGGACCCGGAAAACACGATCAGAGACATCATGTACCCTTGCACCTGGGAGGCAACATACCAAACGTGAGTCTCTGTCGCCCCCGCAAAACCGCCTATCTGTGCCCCTCACTATTGAGTCCCCAATAACAATCGCTCTACCTTTCTCCACCCTTCCCTTCTGAGCAACGGGGACAGGCTCCGTGCCAGAGGCCTGAACCTCGTTGCTTACCCCTGGTAAGTCATCCCCCCCACAAGTATCCAAAACGGTATACTTGTTCTTAAGGGGAATGACCACAGGGAGTCCCTGCACTGGCTGCTTCCTCCCACTCCCCACTCACTGTCACCCATCTCTCTATAACTTTCGGAGTAACTACTTCCCTAAAGCTCTGATCTATGACCACCTCTGCCTCCCGAATGATCCGCAGTTCATCCAACTCCAGCTCCAGTTCCCTAACACGGTCTTGGAGGAGCTGGAGATGGGTGCACTTCTTGCAAGTGTAATCAGGAGGGACGCTAATAGCTTCCCTCACCTCATACATGTTGCAAGAGGAGAATGTGGACACCAAGATCTGTCTGCTCATCTACAATACCAAGAATCCTACCATTAGCCTAATACTCTGCGTTCCTGTGGACCCAAAACAGATCCTTGCAGAACCCCACCAGTTACTGAACTCCAGAATGAATATTTCCCATCAATCAATTCTTTCAGCAAGCCAATTTCTGATCCAAATTGCTAAATCACCCTCAATCCCATGCCTCCATATTTTGTACAATAACCTACCATGGAGAACGTTATCAGACACCTTACTGAAATCCATATACAGCATCAACTGCTTTACCCTCATCCACCTGTTTGGTCACCTTCTCAAATAACTCAATAAGGTTTGTGAGGCACGACCTACCCTTCACAAAACTGTGTTGACTATCCCTAATCAACTTATTCCTTTCTAGATGATTATAAATCTTGTCTCTTATAATCTTTTCCAACACTTTACCCATAACCGAAGTAAGGCTCACAGGCCTGTAATTCCCAGGGTTGTCTCTACTCCCCTTCTTGAACAAGGGAACAACATTTGCTATCCTCCAGTCTTATGGCACTATTCCTGTAGATAATAACGACATAAAGATCAAAGCCAAAGGCTCTGCAATTCCTCTCTGGCTTCCCAGAGAATCCTAGGATAAATCTCATCTATCCCAGGGGATTTATCTATTTTTACACTTTCCAGAATTGCTAACACCTCCTCCTTAGGCACATCTAGTCTAGAAGACTATATATTTTCTCCTCAACCACATTGTCTTTTTCTAGTGTGAATACTGATGAAAAGTATTCATTTAGCACTTCCCCATCTCCTCTGACTCCACGCACGACTTCCCACTACTATGCTTGATTGGTCCTAATCTTACTCTAGTCATTCTTTTATTCCTGATATACCTATCGAAAGCCTTACGGTTTTCCTTGATCCGATCTGCCAAAGACTTCTCATGTCCCTTCCTGGCTCTTCTAGCTCTTCTTAGCTCTCTCTTTTGGCCTTTCCTGGCTAACGTGTAACTCTCAAGTGCTCTAAGTGAGCCTTCTCATCTCATCCTAACATAAGCCGCCTTCTTCCTCTTGACAAGAGATTGAACTTCCTTAGTAAACAACAGCTCCTGCGCTCGACAGCTTTCTCCCTGCCTGATAGGTACATACTCATCAAGGACCCGCAATAGCTAGCCTCCACCACTTCCTCTGGCAGCTCATTCCATACACGTACCACCCTCTGTGTGAAAACATTGCCTCTTATGTCCCTTTTTTTTAATCTTTCCCCGCTCACACTAAACATATGCCATCTAGTTCTGGACTCCCCAAAGGGAAAAGACTTTGTCTATTTATCCTATCCATGACCCTCATAATTTTGTAAACCTCTATAAGGTCACCCCTCAGCCTTCAATGCTCCAGGGAAAACAGCCCCAGCCTGTTCAGCCTCTCCCTATAGCTCAAATCCTCTAACCCTGGCAACATCCTTGCAAATCTTTTCTGAACCCTTTCAAATTTCACAGCATCTTTCCAATAGGAAGGACACCAGAATTGCACGCAATATTCCAACAGTGGCCTAACCAATGTCCTGTATAACCGCAAGATGACCTCCCAACTCCTGCACTCAATACTCTGACCCATAAAGGAACGCATACCAAATACCTTCTTCACTATCCTATCTACCTGCGACTCCACTTTCAAGGAGCTATGAACCTGCACTCCAAGGCCCCTTTGTTCAGCAACACTCCCTAGGACCTTACCATTAAGTGTGTAAGTCCTGCTAAGATTTGCTTTCCCAAAATGCAGCACCTCACATTTATCTGAATTAAACTCCATCTGCCACTTCTCAGCCCATTGGCCCAGCTGATCAAGATCCTGTTGTTATCTGAGGTAACCTTCTTCGCTGTCCATTACACCTCCAATTTTGGTGTCATCAGCAAACTTACTAACTGTACCTCTTATGCTCACATCCAAATCATTTATATAAATGATGAAAAGTAGAGGATCCAGCACCGATCCTCGTGGCACTCCATTGGTCACAGGCCTCCAGTCTAAAATGACAACTCTCCGCCACCACCCTCTGTCTTTTGTCTTTGAGCCAGTTCTGTATCCTATTGGCTAGTTCTCCCTGTGCTCCGTGAGATCTAAACTTGCTAACCAGTCTCCCATGGGGAACCTTGTCGACCGCCTTACTGAATTCCATATAGATCCCATCCACCACTCTGCCCTCATCAATCCTCTTTGTTACTTCTTCAAAAAACTCAATCAAGTTTGTGAGACATGATTTCCCACGTACAAAGCCGTGTTGACTGTCCCTAATCAGTCCTTGCTTTTCCAAATACATGTACATCCTGTCCTTCAGGATTCCGTCCAATAACTTGCCCACCACTGACATCACGCTGACTGGTCTATAGTTCCCTGGCTTGTCCTTACCACCCTTCTTAAACAGTGACACCATGTTAACCAACCTCCAGTCTTCTGGTACCTCACCTGTGACTATCGATGATACAAATATCTCAGCAAGAGGCCCAGCAATCACTTCTCTAACTTCCCACAGAGTTCTCGGGTACACCTGATCAGGTGCTGGGGATTTATCCACTTTTATGCGCTTCAAGATATCCAGCACTTCCTCCTCTGTAATATGGATATTTTTCAAGATGTCACCATCTATTTCCCTACATTCTGTATCTTCCATGTCCTTTTCCACTGTAAATACTGATGCAAAATACTCGTTTAGTATCTCCCCCATTTTCTGCAGCTTCACACTGAGATGGGGTTACAGGAATCCATTGGAAGCTAGCACTTACGGACTGTTTGCTAAAAGGACAGTATATCTAAGAAGAAAGAGGTGGCACTGTGGCTCAGTGGTTAGCACTGCTGCCTCACAGCACCAGGGTCCCAGGTTCGATTCCAGCCTTGGACTGTCTGTGTGGAGTTTGTACATTCTCCCCATGTCTGCGTGGGTTTCCTTTGGGTGCTCTGGCTTCCTCCCATTGTCCAAAGATGTGCAGGCCAGGTGAATTGGCCATGCTAAATTGCCCATAGTGTTAGTTGCATTAGAGGGGAAAATATGTCTGAGTGGGTTACTCTTCGGAGGGTTGGTGTGGACTGTTTCCACACTGTAGTGAATCTAATCTCATACAAAGGCCGCGTTGCTGATCTTTGAGGGGCCCTATTCTCTCCCTAGTTACCCTTAATGTATTTGTAAAAACCCTTTGGATTCTCCTTAACGCTATTTGCCAAAGCTATCTCATATCCCCTTTTTGCCCTCCTGATTTCCCTCTTAAGTATACTCCTACTGCCTTTATACTCTTCTAAGGATTCACTTGCTGAAAGATGTGTTGCTGGAAAAGAGCAGCTGGTATGGCAGCATCCAAGGAGCAGGAGAACCGACATTTCGGGCATAAGCCCTTCTTCAGCAATGAGGAGGGTGTGCCAAGCAGGCTAAGATAAAAGGTAGAGAGGTAGAAGGGCTTATGCCCAAAACATCGATTCTCCTGCCTCCCTACCTTTTATCTTAGCCTGCTTGGCACACCCTCCTTATTCCTGAAGAAGGGCTTATGCCCGAAATGTCGATTCTCCTGCTCCTCGGATGCTGCCTGACCTGCTGTGCTTTTCCAGCAATACATTTTTCAGCTCTGATCTCCAGCATCTGCAGTCCTCACTTTCTCCTAAGGATTCACTTGATCTATCCTGTCTATACCTGACATATGCTTCCTACTTTTTCTTAACCAAGCCCTCAATCTCTTTAGACATCCAGCATTCCTTATACCTACCAGCCTTTCCTTTCACTGTGACAGGAATATACTTTCTCTGGATTCTCATTATCTCATTTCTGAAGGCTTCCCATTTTCCAGTCATCCTTTTACCTGCGAACATCTGCCCCCAATCAGCTTGACAACTTTCTTACCTAATACCGTCAAAATTAGCCTTCCTCCAATTTAGAACTTCAACTTATAAATCTTTCAACTTTTCCATCACTATTTTAAATCTAATAGAATTATGGTCGCTGGCCCCAAAGTGCCCCCCCTCCAATGACACCTCAGTCACCTGCCCTGCCTTATTTCCCAAGAGTAGGTCAAGTTTTGCACCTTCTCTAGTAGGTACATCCACATACTGAATCAGAAAATGTTCTTGTACACACTTAACAAATTCCTCTCCATCTAAACTCTTAACACTATGGCAGTCCCAGTCCATGTTTGGAAAGTTAAAATCCCCTACCATAACCACCCTATTATTCTTACAGATAGCTGAGATCTCGTTACAAATTTTTTTTGTAATTATTCTAATAATTCTGGTTGGACCTTCTATTAATGGTATTCCCAACTGGTAGCCTGGCTGGTCACTGTGCAGGAACTGAGTTTAGAAATACTAATGAAGTCTTGCCATTTGATTCACACCTCTGAGATATCACAGATAACCCCTCTCCCACTACTACTACGTTCCTCCACTCCCTCTCAGTCTGTCCCGTAAATATTCGGTATTTTTGCAATATGTAAGAATGATAATGCCACATTATCCATTTTCTACAGTTACGCTGCATTCAGTGCCTACTTCCACAATAAAGTAGTTCAGTGTGGACTAGAGTGTAATATTTGCAACTAATTTTAATTAAAATCTTCAGCTGTTCTGCATGGAGAGGAAGGTAGATCAATCAACTGGTTTGATCTAGTGCTGTTAAGATGAACACATAGCAAAAAGCACTTAAAAATAAAATATTTGAAAATAAAGGTGCTTTAAAATGTTGTTTTAATTCTTTTTTTCTTTTTTACCTTTCCAGGAATTTTATTTACAGTACTCGTTATTATGTATGTCATCTGGATCGAAACTGTTATTGATATTCAAGAATACATTCAGAAGCAAAGAATTCAGCTCTGTCTTGATATTACACTAAACATTCAATATGGATGGTCCTTCATAGTTGCAGCCATTGGGATATTTTTCTCATTGTTCTCAGGCTTGCTGTTCCTCCTTGCAGGCCACACCATTCACATTCATTATGATTAAGAGACAGCCTTTGGTTTGCTTTGAATAATTAGAAGCCAATTATTTTAATACAAACAGTTTGCTAAATATGCACATTGGCAATGAAAGTTTACTTCTCTGTATTTCCAAACAGCATGTTTGGTAATTCTGTTCATATACTGTATAGCTTTTGTCTTGCTAATTATTTGGAAGTATGCTGGAAAGTAAAATTTATAATAGCCTCAAACCAAAAGTTTTAAAGTCTTGCAATTAATTGCAATAAATATCCCATCCCATCTTAAAAAGACAGTATTGTTATGCTTAACAATTTACAATGCATTTACACTACTCTAAGGAATTAAAATTTTCTTGATTTCTTCTAAGACAATATTAAAGAATAGCATAATATAGTAAATACAATGTTTTAAAGAATTCATGAATTTTAGGAGTGGAGTTCAGATCATTTAAGTGGGTTTCAATGTCTAATGATTCCAGGAATATTGTTGATATGCATGTTGAACCAGTTACCCATTGGAAATAGTAAATACATGTTGCCAGTAATTATACATGCATCAGCTATGAAAGCACCAATTAAACTCATTGACTGATGTCAGGTTAATCTAAATGGGCTGGATTTCTTATTTTGATCATGTAATTCTTTTGTACAGGTGTTACCTACAAGTACGTGGAATCTGTGGAATAAACCATTTGCTAAACTCAGCTAGATGACTGAGTAGTGGACTTTTTGTCTTATTGGTGGACAAAGTTAAAATATTTTGTCCACCCGAGTCCAACACTGGCACCTCCACATCATGTCTTATTGGTGTAACAGGAAGAACAAATTTAATATCTGAATAAGCAATGGTCACATTTTTAAGCTAAGAGAATTTCCTACACCAAGCAGGAAAAGAAAATCAAAGAGCATATCGTACATTTAACTTTATCATACAAACATGTACATCATTAGACAGCACCAAACAATTTTGAAAATAATGTTTGGTTTGCACGATAAATGTTGTTGCAAGACGAGTTAACCTTACCCTTTAAGTATACTGCTAAGTATTTTGATTGCTAGAACTTAGGGCAGCACAGTGGCTCAGTGGCTAGCACTGCTGCCTCACAGCACCAACATTGGGCGACTGTGTGGAGTTTGCACTTTCTGTGTTTGTGTGGGTTTCCTCTGGGTGCTCTGGTTTCTCCCACAATCCAGAGATGTGCAGGTTAGGTGAATTGGCCCTGCTAAATTGCCCATAGTGTTCAGAGATGTGTAAGTTAGGTATTTTAGTCAGGGGTAAATATAGAGTAATAGGATAGGGGGATGAATTACTCTTTGGAGGTTTGGTGTGGACTTGGGCTGAAGGGCCACACTCTGCTGTAATTCTGTGAACTGGTTGTTTTCCAGTAGGAGGGTCATATCAAAGATGGAGCAAATAAGAGGTAAGGAGTAACATTCTGCATATAAACCGACATTTTCCTAGCTACCATTATTTCTGAGGAAGGGTCACTGGACCCGAAATACTAACTGATTTCTCGTCACAGATGGTGCGAGACCAGCTAAGCTTTTCCAGGTAACTTCTGTTTTTGTTCAACATTCTACAGTGGTTAGCTCTACTGCCTCATTGTTCCAGGGACCCAGATTTGATTCTAGCCTTGGTTGACTGAGTGGAGTCTGTGTGTGTTTCTACTCTGGTTTCCTTCCACAGTCCAAAATATGTGGGTTAGGTGGATTGACCATGCTGAATTTCCGCGTATTGTCCAGGATCATTCAAGTTATGTGGATTAGCCATGATAAATGCGGGATTATAGAGATAGGATGGGGGGATGTGGGTCTGGGTGGGATGCTCTTCTGAAGGTGAGTGGCCTATTTCTTCACTGTAGGGATTCTATGTTTCAAGTGGCAAGTTTTCCCATCCCCTCACTGAAAATAAAATCACCATAAAAATGGTCCATTGCAATGAGTTGGAACCAAATGGTAGGCACATTGAGGAAGAGTTCAGTAAGTTCAAGAAAGGAATCCCTATTAAGGGGCGATGGGATACAGAAAGGCTAGGGGGGATGGAATGCACAGGTTAGTGGGGCAACAGAGGGGATTGGAAGGAAAACATGGAGGAGAAGGCAAGGTATCTGTCTGGAGATGATGGATCTGATTGGAGAAGAGGGCCTGTGGAGGAGACACCTCTTCATTTTTCTGGCCCAAGAACCACACAGTCTTACCTGCCATGCTTATCAGCCAGGTTTACCAGCTATTGCTGACCTCCTCCCACCAACACATAATTACAGTCAGGTCAGTGGCAAATTAAGAGGCTATTAATTGGCTATTTTGTGGGCAAGCAAGTGTGTGGCATGAAAAGAGCCTATTAAATTTTACATCCCTCTGGTTACAGCCTGCCTGCAGGGACTGTAAAATTCTGCCCGAAGTTTATTTCTTTATGCCTGTAATTTATGAGTTTCACAAGTGAAACCTATTATTTCTTGGCACCTAGTGGTGATATCTTCTGTAGGATCATTCTGGTAGTTACCGTTTGGTGATGGTGACCAATTTAATTCAGCAGCTTAGATTATTTTTAAGTGTTGGTGGAAGAATCAGTGAAAATAATGCTTCAAGTTGCCACAGTGAGAACTCATGGAGTTCAGGGAAATAATGCAGATCTCAGTGCTGTGATCTATTAAGAAGGTAGCCTTCTTTGATTACTGTTGGTACCACTTACATTTGCACGTTTAGAGCAGTTTCTTCACATTTGACCATAAGCTGTCTCAAGAACTGTTTTTCAAGTTCTTTGAATTTTAACATTTAAACTGGAGCATTTTGATGCCGGTTCACACAGTGATAAGTCCTTGCATCACTGAAATTTACAGTGAAAACAGTATTTCAGTTATTGTTACATTTACGCTGAATGACAATACAACCAGCCATTGGACCAACACATTGAATTTGTTTAAAATAGAGAATGATTTCTGGAACTATTACAGTTCGGAATATAATTGACCAATCCAAGACTATTACAGGGTAAAGGTAATAGGTCATTTGTGACTTTATGCATCAAATTAATCACCAAGTTTTGAGCATTAACAAATGTTTTTGAATTGTGCTGTTGCCACAGTAGTCACTGTGCGAGTGGCTTCTGATGCGGTGTGTGACACAGTATATTGAAATGAATCCCATGGAGAGAATAAAACAGTGAATATGAATAAAGCATTGCTGGTTCACCCTTAGTTAATCTGAACAGATTTTCTCCAATCCAGAACTACTTCTTATAATGTGATGACGTCAGGACGTTGAACTATTGTGACCCACAATGTGATCAAGCTTGGAAGAAGGCCAATTTCTATTTTGTTTTTTATTTACAATTGGAAATTATTTCCTGTGTTATGCAAGACTTATAAACTGACCTTGTTGGTGATTTAATCCTGACATAAGCCAAAAGATTTAAGTGATTTAGCCCGAGTAAGTCCTGTGCATGAAAAAAAGGACAGATCCAACATGGCCAACTACTGCCCCATTTAGTCTACTTTCAATCATCAACAAAACAATGCAAAGGCAAAGTGAAGGTGCTGTTAACAATGTTATCAAGCTAAACTTACTAAATAATAGCCTGCTCTCTGATGTTCAATTTGTGTTTCACTAGGCACAGTCAACTCTTGACCTCATTTCAGCTTTGGCCCATACATAGATAAATGAACAGAACTCCACAGGGGAGGTGAGATTAACTACACTTGTCAATAGGGCAGACCTAGTTTGATATTATGAAGTCCTAGCAAAATTCAAGTGAATCAGAATCAGGGTAAACTCTGTTCCTTGGAATCATATTGAGTCCAAAGGAAGACTGTGGTGGTTCTTGGATGTCAATCATCCCAGACCCACAACATTATTATGGGAGTTCCTCAGGAAAGTGTCTTAAACCCAACCATCTCCTTTAGTTTCATCAATAACCTCCCGTTCTTCAAAACATCAGAACTGGTTTGGGCTGATAAGTGGCAAGTTACCTTCATGCTATACAAGTGTCAGGCAATGATCAACTCCAGCATGGGAGAATCTAACCATTAATTCAATGCCATTACCATAGTTGAATCTCTCACTACCAACATCATGGGGATTACCAATGACCAGAAACTAAACTGGACCAGCCCTAAAAATATTACATCGATAAGAACAGACCAGAAGCTAGAAATGATGCTCTGAATAATTCACCTTCACTCCCCAGCGCCTGTTCAAGTTTTGCATGTATTGAAATACTTCCCACAAAAAGCTTGACACCATCTAGAAGAAGGTAAAAACAATGACTGCAGATGCTGAAAATCAAATACTGGATTAGTGGTGCTGGAAGAGCACAGCAGTTCAGGCAGCATCCAACGAGCAGCGAAATCAACGTTTCGGGCAAAAGCCCTTCATCAGGAATAAAACGTTTATTCCTGATGAAGGGCTTTTGCCCGAAACGTTGATTTCGCTGCTCGTTGGATGCTGCCTGAACTGCTGTGCTCTTCCAGCACCACTAATCCAGTACCATCTAGAAGAATGCAGCTCACTTGATTATCATTCTATTCACCACCTTCAACAGTCACTCCCCTCATCAGAGATCTCAGTCGAAGTACCGTGTTCCATCTAAAAAAAGTAAACTTACCAAAGTTTATTCAAAAGCACCTTCCAAATGTACAAACATTACAACATAGAAAGTCAATGGCAGCAGATATTTGGCAACGACACAATTACAAGTTCTCCTCCAAAGTACACAGTGCCCTAATGTGGAACTGAATTCCTATATATTTGATATAATCAACTAGTTTTTGGGATGTATAATCTACATATTAAGCACCACACTTGAAAATTGAAAATCATAAATCGCATCACTTATTCATGTTAAAGACAGAAGATTTTTCACTTGACAGTAACAATCTATAAATGACAAACATCACTTGTGTTATTACTTTGTAGCAGCAGCATGAAACAGCTAGCCTTGAATATTGCTCAAATTTTAAGGGTATTTCTGAAGAAGAGTTCACTAGACTTAAAACATTAGCTCTGCTTCCTTTCCACAGATGCTTCCTGACCGACTGAGTTTCTGCAGCAATTTCTGTAATCTGAAGTAGACAGGGCACATTTTGGGATCAAGAGTGCCTGAGGGCCTTGCAAGAGTTTGCATGAGATATAGATGAATGGAGGAGCCATTATCTGGCAAGATGGCTTTATTTCAACATTGTATGGTGAACAAATAACTATGGCTGTATTTATTAGATTGCCAATGAGGCTAATCTTATTGCAAATGGAACAGTAGGGATCACAATGCGTATACTGACAAGTGAAGGTGGGTTTGTAGTAGACAATAGTAGAGAATGTCCAGCCAATTTCTCAACAAAGATATTGAGTATAGGAAGCACACTTAATGATTCCGTTTTAAATGTGAGTTTGAGCATAGGTTGAAGTCCATTGAGACATGTGAGGAAATCTTGATGTGTGGCTGTGGGTTCAAATATAGCAAAGGTATCATCCACTTATCAGATGAGTAAGATTCCTACTGCAGCACCATCCATTTAGGTATACATGGTGTCATGAGTTGCTCATTTCATAAATTCTACATATAATGATTGATGCAATGGTGATAGGTCTGGATTGTCATGATATGGTGTTGCAGTGTAAATGTTTCAAGATTTCTTGAGTAGTACATTGGGACAAAAGGGGGAGAAGATATTAAATACACTATCACTAGAGAAAAAGTACACAGGAAACTAATGGAGCTAAACATTAATTAATTCCCTGGACCTGAGGGGATCTATCCTAGCATATTAAAGGAAATAGCCACAGAGATTATGTAAGCACTGATAGTTATCTTCCAAAAATCCTTTGATTTGAGAAAAGTCCCAGAGGTTTGGAAAACTATCAATGTAATACCTTTATTCAAACAGGGAAGGAGACAAGAAAAAGGCAACAATAGGCCAGTTAGGAAAATGTTAGAGTCTTTTAAAGGATGTAATAGAAGACAATTTGGAAATACATAATACGATCAAGTAAAGTCAACATGGCTTCATGAAGGGGAATCAGGCTTGACAAATTCATCAGAATTCTTTGAAGAGGTAACATGTAGGATAGATAAAGGGAAACCAGTGGATTTAATATATTTAAATTTTCAGAAGGCATTTGTTAAGTTACTACATGTAAGGCTACTTAATAAGATAAGAGCTCCTGGTGTTGAGGTAGTATATTAGCATGGTGAGGGGGATTAACGAATGAACAGAAAACAGAGTGAGACAATGGGAGCATTCTGCGAATGGCAAACTGTAAATAACTGAGTGCCATCAGGATCATTGCTGGGACAAATTATTTACAATATATATCAATTACTTGGATGAGAAAAATGAATGTACTATCACTAAGTTTGCAGGAGACACAAAAATAGGTGAAGAAACAAATGGTGAGAATGACACAATGAAGGGTATGGCCAGGTTAAGTAATTGGGAAAAATTCTTGGCAGATGGAATATAATGTGTAAAATGTGAGGACGTGCCCTTTAGTAGGAAAAACAGAGGATCTGCATTTTACCAAAGAAGAGGAATACTGCATAAATCTGCATTAGAGGGGTTTAAGAATCCTTATGCAATAATCATAAAAACCTAGTTACAAGCTCTGCAGGTAATAGGGAAAGCAAATGAGATGTCAGCCTTTATTTCAAAGAGAATGAAATGTAAAAATAGGGAAGTCTTGCTAAAACTAAATGATCCATAAGTGAAACAACATAGAATGCTATGAACAGATTTGGTCTCCTTATCTGAGTAAAGATATACTATCAATGGAGGCAGGAGAAAGTGAGGTCTGCAGATGCTTAAGATAAGAGTCGAGATTGTGTTGCTGGAAAAGCACAGCAGGTCAGGCAGCATCCGAGGAGCAGGAGAATCAACATTTTGGGCCAGAGCCCTTCATCAGGAATCTGACTCCTGATGAAAGGCTCTGGCCTGAAACGTCGATTCTCCTGCTCCTCGGATGCTGCCTGACCTGCTGTGCTTTTCCAGCACCACACTCTCGACTGTCAATGGAGGCGGTCCAGAGAAAGTTCACTCGGTGATCCAGGGTGTCGAGGAACTGTCTTATGAGGTGGGCAGGCATAGGTTGGGCTGTATTCATTGGAGTTTAGAAGAGAGAGAGGTGCCTTTATTGAAGCATCCAAAATTCTTAGGGGGCTTGAAAGGGTAGTTGTAGAAATGTTGTTTCCCATTGTGGGAGACATTAGCACAAGAGGGCATACAAGTGTAAGGGCTCACCCATTTAAAAAAAGAAATTAGGAGGGATTTCTTCTTTTGGAGGGTCAATGAATCTGGGGGAATTCTTTCCCACAGAGACCTGTTTAAGGCTGGATCCTTAAGTATCCTTCAAGGCTGAGCTAGACAGATTGTTCATCAGTGTGTGATCATTTACTTACAACATAGAATTATAGAAACATTCACTGTAGAATACACCCTTTAACACAATGAGATTGCATTCACTGAACTACGCTAAATCTACAATCGTCTGACATTCCAGCACTTGGCCTATAACCTTGAAAGGGCTCGTGTAAGTGCTCTTTAAAGGCTGTGAAGTTTCTTGCCTCAACTACCCTCCTGGGCAAGACATTCCAGATACCCATCACCCTGTGGGTGCAAATGTCTTTCCTTAAAACTGCTCAAAATCTCTTGGCTTTCGTTTAAAATTATGCCCTTTTTAAAAATTAACCCTTCAACTAAGGATAACAGCTGCTTTTTATACAACTCCAGCATAATCCCCCTCCTTTTATAATCTATACCACAACTGGTGAAGTTGTGTCAAGTATGCCATCTGAACTAGACTGTTGGACTATCCTGCCACCTTCAGGGATCTGTGGGCAAAACATCCCAGACCTCTGTTTTTCTGAGCATCCTAATACCCTGCCATTCATAGAATGCTCAATTGTCTTATTACTTCTTCCAAAGCGCATCAACTCATACATTTTAGGGTTAACATGTTTGGACTTTGTATTATTAAAGCATATTTATTGTGAAGAGTAGAATAGAAGGAAAAAGCATTTTAGTGCCAGTTTGTTTAAGAAGGACATTCTATTTTCATTTAAATCGCGAAGGTTATTTTACTTCCTCTTTAATAAATGACTTCATGTAACTTCAGTTTTATGGTGACCCATTATTTCCATTGTAATTCATGGGTTGACTGTAATGATATAAGAATTGGATAGAAAGACTCACATATATTAGGATATTTAATGTTTGGGAGGGTTTGAAAAAATAATAAGAAAACAACATGTCAGATATAGGTCCCCTCGCCCTCACCTATGGGATTGCTACAAAGAATATCATAAAATTAATGGAATGTATGGTACCAAGTCTAGATTTCTCAAGTGAGCCACTGATCTGTGTTATTCTTGTCAATATGCATTACATGAAGCTGTGATTCTCCATCAGTTCAACTATTGGCTCTGTTGGTCTCGTTTCTGAAGAAGGTCTGTCAATGCAGTTGCGTTGTGTCTCTCCATGAGTGACCCTGTAGAATATACCTTTGACAGCAGATGCTTCTCCAGAATGGAGGTTTTCCAATGCAGCTGAGGTTTAGGCATGCTGCACAATCTGAAGAATTCTCCCACCTCTTCACCTTAGAAATTCGATATCTGTTCACTCTTTCCTGTTAAGATTCTCATGTCTCTGTCACCCATTTCATCATGTGAGTCTACCCTAGTCCTGTACCCATTTTCTCCATGGGTACAGGATGGTCAGTTTGGACACTCCACCTCCTGTGCTATCCCCTTAATGAGGGTTATGTGCTCTCTTCTCCTGCAAGGACAAAAGAGAGACAGAGGGTAAGAAACTGTTAACTTCTCTGCCCCATACCAGTGGGCAATTTGCATACGAAACAAAAAAGGCCATTAAAACTCTTGCAGCCATGTACCTATGCCCTCGAAGCAGTATTCTGGCTGCTGGCGTATTGTAACACCTCCAGATTAATTTACTTTACCTTGCAGGGTGACCTTCCACTGGAACATCCTCTGGAAACAAGACATGCCATTTCCCTACCACTTTAGCAGAATCGCCAGGCTCACATTAGAACCATGGGTCAATCCCATCGCAGTTTCCAGATCTCTGTCTCTACTTTTGCTGAGCTTAGGCTTGTGTAACAGTACAATATTATTGTTGTCATACCTTGAAGTCAAGTCCTGCCTCTATAGATGTTTCCTCCTATTTTTAACATTGCTAATTATTTGAGGAAACCATTCTCAATCCAATTGGATGTCCGCTATGGGAAACGCTATAAGCTACAGCTACTTCTCCTTGGGTGAAGTCAGGAAAGGAAAGAATGTAAAATCCTGCCTTTCTTTCTGTTGCCATCTATTTCTCTCCCTCCCTGTGACTAATTCCAATTTAGGAAAATCTTTATGTAAGTATATTCACCATGCTTACAATAAAAGATTTGCTTGAATTCCTCTAGAAATTCAAATCTGTTAGTCAAGCATGAATTGACCTTCACAGATCTGTGCTTATTCTCGGTTGAGCCCATGCCTCGCTTAACTGTTAACAAATTTCAACCTGGACTTATGGACTTTAGACCCTAGATTTTCACCAGGTGACCTAGTTAAGTGCAAGACAGTATTGAGCCCATTGTATTTTCCAAATCTACCTACTTAGAATATTGTGATGGGCTCCAGGAATCAGAATGTTTCCTGATAGGAGTTTCTAAATTTAAAACAGGGGATAATAGGAAGTCTCAGGTTTTTAAACACATGCAGCAGTTTATAGGGCCTGTCAATATCAAGTGAATTCCAGTTGCAAACAAAGATGTTTATCCATGGAAAATGTGAGAAAAGGCTAATTGGACGGAATAGAGCTTCTATCTCAATGTAGGAGAGTGGGATCGGATTACTCGAAGAGGATGACAATAACAATCCCAATTTTCATTATTTCTAAATGTCAGTGAGTTCATGCACAAAGTTGATGCATGGCTTTTCCTCCTAGTCTTGCCAAAGCAGAAATAACCTTTAAAGTTGTCAAACATAAACTCAGCACTTTAGAGATATAATTATTAATAGGCTGAACACCAAAACCCCCATGTAGGTCAGCAATCTCCAGACTATCATTATTGATCTAAAAATAGGCAGGGCTAGGCAAAGATCCATCCAGTTAGCCTCGTTCCGCACAGAGCAAACACTGAGTGGAAACTCTCACTTGTTTACTTCAACTCTTCAGAAAGCCATGAAAACCTCAACATCAAAAGTTATAGTTATCGCCAGGTTACTTGGTACTCTGGGGGTTATTTTTTCTCTGTTGACTTTCTGCACCAATTGCTGGCTGCTTGCTACCGAGACTTGTACTCAGTCAGAAAATATCACAGGAGTGGATTTCAAACAGGTCAGTGAGTTGCAATTTCTCTGTGCTACTTTCACACTTTTTTTTATATCAGAAAGAAGTGTTAAATGCAAAATGCCTTCTTTATTAAACATTCACATTCAGAATGTTCATTCTTATTTTACTCTGAACAAATCAAAACTCATAGCAGGAAATCAATCCTTAGTTTGTTGTTGTTGTTTAGCTGTAAATCCTGTTCAACTAAAGTAATTTTTTTTGCAGAAAGAGCTATTCAATGCAAGTTTCCAATTGCGTCACTGTCTCCTAGAGACATGGCTAAGACACAGTTAATGTTGGGTGCTTCATTCTCAGATCAATGTGTTGTTTGTGCTGAGGCAGCTTTCCCAGTCATTAATTTTCTTCAGCTGTTGCATCATGTTCCCTGGTCTGTCCACTGTCCATCAACTCAAAAGAATGAGAAACTCTTAATGTTAAACAGTGGTTGCCGTGACATGTTTGTTAATGATTGAAAATAATTATCTTGCAGTTCCTGACCATCATCCCTGGCTCCAAACTCCTCCACAACAGACCTCATTCCCCGCCCCATCAAATGATGCTGGGAAACTGCTGGATAGGGTCAGCAAATCATTAAGTATTTGTAGGAGGAACAGGCAATGTTTTACATCTATCACAATGTTTCACAATGAACAAAACACAAAACTAAATAAATCAATTTGTAAAGTAGTCAATGGAGAGATAGGTGGTTGGAATGGTATTCACAACATGTTAGAAGACAAAAATGAGGGAAATTAAACAAACATCTCCATAAAACTTGGAAAATGCTGAAGAGAATTAAGCAAAGTGTAAATGGGAAAATAACTAATAAATGAGTCGGTCCAGGAACAAGAAAAAAGCAGATTGATTCTGAGGATATAAATCGCCCCTGACAGCAGAGCATTTTGATAAATGGACATTATCCACTAGTTCCAAAGCTTATGAAAGAAGAATCAGTGGACTATTTAAGAGAAGGATTTCTGATCCAAGTTGAATTGCTTATAATTTTAACGCCTTAGGTACAAAGGAGAATATTTTGTATAATTTGTACAAGAAAAAAAACCTATAATGTACCATCCATGACAAATTGTACCATCTTTTGCAATAGTTGGAAAAATACACAAGTTAATGGATAACGCTCAGATTATCAAACAAACTTGCAGAAATGTATGTTTGTTTAAACATGGAGAAAAATGAAAGGTTCACTTTTCTGAGTAGGAATGCTTGTTTTAATGCTATGGTGTTATCATTTCATAATTTGACTTATCCAGATCGAATCATCTTAGTTTCTTTGATTAACTGGTGAAATTTGCAAATCATTTCAAACAGAATGCAAAGTTTTGAAGAAAGTCACTCCCCAAAATATTTTAAGCGTCCATGCCTGCTCAAGTGTCAATTTGCACGGCTAAATAAGTTACAACGAGCTGCAGCCCACAATGTAAAGTATGACACTCACAGCAGTTTTAGAACTTTGCCTGGATGAGAACTATTCAATGTTGCTGTCCTACACTCTTGGGATTGGAAACTGTGATGATGGCCCTATGTTCTGAATAGATTCCAAATTAGATTGCCTTCAGTTAAGATTAATTGTTGTCCAGAATAAGTTAATAAGTTAGACGGTTAAAACGTTACTGCCTGATTTGGTCAACAGTAAAGTTACCCGTTTACCTATGCGTTCTTTTTTTAGGCCAACATTCTGAGTCTGACCTGACCAGAAAAGATCCATCAGAGGAAAGCACAGGAGGTAGCACCACAAGCCAGGACACACATTTTTAACACACTTGTTGCCATACTTCATCAGTTCAAAATCCAAAAGGTCTTTGATGGTATCTGAGGAGGCAGGGTGATAGGCAAGGGAGTGGTGTATCAGGTGGGTGAGATGGAAAGGGCGTCCTGTGGGTGAGGTTGCTAAGGTGCCAGGTGGTTGATGGGGTAATGAGGCTCGGGTGTGGAATTGAGGCCAGTGGAGAGATATAAACGCTCTGGCATTGTCCATGTAGGACATGGGGGGACACCTATCCTGCTGCTGGTGGGAGGAGGTTTTGTTGTTGGATGTTGTGAGTTTGGGTTGTGGAAGGAGGCTGCAACATTGAGTTGAGCAAGGTTAGTTTGTATTGAGGGTTGGCGAGTGGGAATTGGATTGTGTCAAGTCAGGGTGGGGGCTGATGTCAACTCTGGGGGTGTCAGGGGTCAGGAGGTGTGTATTTGCGGTTCAGTGGTGATTCGGGATTCAGTTTAATCAATACCTAGGAGTTAGAGTAACGTTTTAACCGTCTAACTTATTCTGGACAACAATGAATCTTAACTGAATTAGAAATCTCAGAGGTCTTGACTAAAAGGGGTATTTCTTTATGAAGGATGACAGATACAGGGAAATTAAGCAAATTAAGATTCAATTTAGCAGGTACTTCCTACAAGAGTCAGCTTCATCAGGAGATTCTGTGGTCCCAATGCATAACTCCAATCCATGCTTCTCTAATGACTATCGGATGACGGAATATCTGAAGCAATATTTCAAAGAGTAGATTGTCTGGTTAACAGGACTGATACATAGAACATTACAGCTCAGTACAGGCTCTTCGGCTCTTGATGTTGCGCTGCCCTGTGAAACCAATCCAAAGCCCACTTAACCTACACTATTCCATTATCGTCCGTATGTTTATCCAATGACCATTTAACTGCCCTTAAATGCAAATCTACTACCGTTGCAGGCAGGCTGTTCCACGCCCCTATTACTCTCTGAGTAAAGAACCTACCTCTGACATCTGTCCTATATCTGACACCCCTCAATTTAAAGCTGTCCCCTTGTGCTAGCCATCACCATCCAGACAGTGATGTGAAACGAGAAAGAAAAGTGGCATAATGAGTCAAGTCAGCTATTTATAGGTCCTAAGCAATCTTAGTCCTTCTGGGGATGATTTTGTAATATTTACTATTAGCTGAAATCCAGTTAGCACACTGACCAAATACATAGGAAATAATTTTGTGAGCCCACGGATATTATTGTACTGCACTTCTGAATTGCAAGGATGGGATGGGGTCTGGATTTTCACTCTGAAGATGAATGCGCAGAGCTTTCTGGGGGAAAGTGCACCAAAGTATTGGTTCTGAAGGATGGCTGTGTGGATCAAGATAGAGATGGATCTGCCAGACCCCAGTTGCAGATAGAAGGCAGCTACAGGGGTTCAGAAGCGCCTAAACACTCTGGGTCAAAGGTCCCATCTCAGTACTTTATCCCAGTTGATTTTTAAACATTAGACCCTTGTCACCCTCCCTCCACCCAGTTAACATGCATATATGCAAACCTATGCCAACTTATAAACTACCACTCCCCACCAATCCCCCAGACCCAAGGTTCCTTACAGCACATGCCAAATTAGTGATAACTCTTGGAAACTTACTCCTCCTTTGCCCTTCCAGCCTCCATATCAACTCAACTCCTATCTTCCATGGGCAAGCCTCAGGGGACCATTCTGAGATTGAATAAAGTTCTAAATATCTATTTTAGACTTCATTGTAGGAAACACCCTCATTCATAAATGTCTTCGTGATATACTTAACTCTGCTCAAGTACATAATCTCTGTAAAAGTCATTCATATTATTACCCTTCATAGAGTCCCTACAGTGTGGAAGCAGGCCATTCAGCCCATAGAGTCCACACCCTATCCTTGTAATCCTGTATTTTTCACGGCAAACCCACTTAGCCTGCACATCCCGGAGACAATGGGCATGGCCAATCCACCTAACCTGCAAATCTTTGGTTGCTGGGAGAAAACCAGAGCACCCATTGGAGAGACACAGAGAGAATGTGCAAAGTCCAGCAATCAGCAATCATTTTCACTCAGTTTCCAGGGCATGAACATTTTAGCATCACCATGAGTCATGAAACGCTGAATATTGGACCTTCCAGGCTCTCTCAACTCTATCTTAGGCCTTTTACTCTTGGATTGAGACTAAAGGAGGGATTATGTGAGATAAAAGTGGCTGGCACATCCAATAGTGCTGGTGGAGGTGGAGGAAAGCTTGTAAGGTGTCCCACATGAATGGGTAGCTGATCAGTATTGTGGGCAGATTGGGTGGGTGAGAGTGGCTGAGGGAAGAATTTGCATGTGACAGGGAAAATAAAGAGCTTTATTGGAGGTGGGTATGGGGATATAGTACATTAATGCTACCAGAGAGAAGGTTGTGGAACGTACCCTCATGGAGCAGGAATTTTTATTGACTTTCTTCCAGCATTCTTCCAGCTGGACCATGGAAACAGCACTGATCCAGACCAACCTTGAACCAGACTGACACAGGCTGGTGGTGTGAATTGCTCTCTCTGCCCTGTTGGAAAGAGAATGGCCCTCCTCTACTATAGTCCCTAAAGTACTAAATGGCAAAGCTGGGTGCCAATTTTACTCTATTCACCATATTCTGGAAAATTCATATGAACCTTGCAGAGCAGCTTCAGAACAGCAACGTACATTTAAAATATTCACCAGCGCAAGAATCCCGGGAGCTCCACGCAGTAGCAAGACCGTCTGCCTGTGATAAGAGGAGATGTATGTACAGTGGGTCACCTTATGGGCATGATACATTGGTAATGGGATGAGTTTTGGAAATCACACTCGGCTTCACAAAGAGAAACCCTTCACGAAATTTTAAAAAAAGACACTTTGTCACTTTGTGGTAAAATTCAGTCCTTTGAGTCCTATGCTGTTGTCAACATCGTAGAAAATAGAATTACTTGTTCATTCTTCTTGACTTGAAACCTTAGGATAAAAAAAGTGCATGCCTTCATGTAACTTGTTTTGCCAGCTATTGTGTGATGTATATGGGTAAGGGACAAGAGATATTAGTTAAGACACAATGGAATTCAGACTGATAGCAACCTAATATTCCCTGTCTGGATTGCCTTGGTGGAATTGCATAAAATATAGTTATTCACAGACTGTGTCAAAACAGAGCAAAGCAATGACATGGTTAAATCTAAATCATCAAGTGAAAATGCCTATGTCTTGATAATTAGGTGACATGTTTGCCTGTAAACCCCCGATAAATGCACTTGGAACATTGGGTACATTGAAAAAGTCCCAGTGAAAGACATCCTTTCTAATTGTTATTATGATGACTATTCCTCCTTTGGTCTTTGTAGTCTTTAGTATGGTGGTTCATCCATCTTCCTTTCCCATCAGCTGTAACCTGTATTTCAAGAACTGTTCTGACTTTGTTCCATTCTTCTATCTGACTGTAACTCAAGCATCTCTGACAAGCCACTTTTGTCTTCAGCAGCCTCACCTACAAGGCTGTTCTGAGAGTCACCCATGCCCAGCAGCATGCTTACACTATTCTGAGAATTGACTTTCAGTTTTTAAAGTTGCTACCGTTCAGAAAAGAATAAAATCAGAGGGAACGTAGGTCTTCTTGAACTGCTCCAATCCATTTGGTGTAAGTACACCTTCAACGCTGTTGGGAAGGATGTGCAAAAATGTTAATCTAGTGACACTGAAAGAATGGCTATGTATTTCTAAATCAGAATTTGTTTGTCATACAGAAGAACTTCCACTTCGGAAGGTTTTCACATTTAGTGACCAGGTCCTTCTAGTTGGTGGAGGTTGAGGGGTTGGAAGGTGCTGTCTAAAGAGCATTGATGAGTTGTTGCAGTGGAAGGAGTGAATGTTGGAGGTTCTCAATGAAGCTGCCAATCAAGCGGAGTGCTTTGACCTGGATGGTGTCAGGCTTCTTCAATGTTGTTGGAGCTGCACCAATCAAGGCAAGTTGAGAGTATTTAATACACTGCTGACTTTTGCCTCGGAGACAGTGGATAAATGGTAAGGTAAGTTGGCCACCCTAGATTTCAAAGTCACTGATTTGCTCATAGAATTCCTACAAAGTGGAAACAGGCCATTCGGCCCAACAAGTCCAAACCAACCTTCCAAAGAGTAGTCCACCCACATCCATCCCCCTAACTAATGGACCTAACCTACATATCCCTGAATACTATGGGCAATGTAACATGGCCAATTTACCTGATCTGCACATCTTTGGATTATGGGAGGACCCAAAGGAAACCTACGCAGAGAATGTGCAAGGTCCATACAAACAGTCACCTGAGACTGGAATCGAGCACGGGTGCCTGACACTGTGAGGCAGCAGTGCTAACCATAGAGCCATCGTGCCGCCCCTTCACAGCAGACCACACAGTCTATATGCTGGTACAGTTCAGTTTCTAGTCAATGATAATCACCAGGATATTGATAGTGAGGGAATCAGCAATGGCAATGACATGACTGCCAAGGGATGATTGTTAGTTCTCTTTCACTGGAGATTGTCATTGTCTCACACTAGTAAGGTGTGAATATTATTTATCACCTGACAACCCAAACTTGGATATTGTCTTGGCATTACTGAATATGTTTGTGGATTGTTTTAGTTAGTGATGAGTTGTAAATAGTGCTGAACATTGTGTAATTATCAGGCAACATCCATACGTTTGACCTTATGATGGATGGAAGATCATTGATAAAGCAGCTGAAGATGGTTGTGTCTAAGTCTAATCTGGAGTGAAGTCCTGAACTGAGCTGATTGACTTCTAAAAATGACAACCTTCTTCCTTTGCATAGGTGTGATTTGTCTCAGATACTTCGTCATACTGGCCCGCATCTCCCAATTGTGGTCCATGACCCCCTTATTGAACGTTGTTTCCAGACCTGTCACTGACCTTCCCTTTGCTAGATGTTACCCTTCCACAACTTTCCATATCATATTTCCCCAGCTCCAAATAGTCTGCTTCCCCAAACCAATAAACATGATTGTCATGGCAGACATATTAGGTTGAAGCTTACTTTTCTTTAGCTGTATTGAGTTTTTTTTGGAGGGATTCTTGCAATGAAGTCCAATGGGACTTCTCACTGTATCTTATTAACTGCCAACCCTGCTCCTTTAGCATCACTGATGTCTATCGCTATCTCACCACACACTGTTCACAGAACAGCTTACCACTCAGTAGATATTTGCAGAAAGACCAGTGACCCTTGCATCTGCATTATCTTTGAGAGGCTGCTGTGGCCCTGGACAAGTATTGATAATCCGGTGTTACTCCTTACCAGCAGTGTAATGTCATAGCAGGCACAACACCACAATGCCTATACACAAAGGCACAACCAACCCTATTCTCTTACTCTAGTCGCTGTTAAACCACCAGGCTACACATTTTACGTGCCCTTAGATATATCATGCCTCAACACTCTGAGTCCCCAGTGGCCACCCATGTCTGGTCGTTGTCTAATGGGGGAACATCACGTACAGGCAAGCAGTCAACTAGTCCAAATATGAACTTTTGTAGTCAGCCAGAGAAAGGGAAGACAAAGGAAATGAACACAGGCTGCAGCTCACACCCACAGTGCCAGCCAAATGCTGGCACCAGATGATCTTCTGCACCTAGTGCCCATCTACCAGAACCAGGAGTCAGTCAGCCAATGAAATGGATTGTGAGCACTGTGCATCAAGGCAGCATCACTCTGGAAGAGCAGACCTGAACGGAACTCCAGGCATAAAGATGGGTCTTCCTCATCTTTAGTTAGTTCTGACTCAAAGAGGAGCCAGTTAATGTAGCAGGGGAACCAAGGGACCTAGGGATGAACAACAACAGTGAAGCGTCCAGAGAAAAGCCTGAAGGAGGCAAAGTGCAGATGGAACTCAGCTGGACAAGTAGCTAAACCCTAACAGGAGCCCCACCAGAAATGGCTGACAGATGTGTATCAACACAAAGTAGAGAGCTGATTGCTAGGTAGTGGGTAGGGTTATTTTTGTTCACTTTGAAGCTGCATTAAAGGCAAATATGGGTACTTGCTTCATTTTAAAACAAAACTCATTCATTTTTTACTTAAATTGAGGGTCAGAGTACTTTTTTAATTAACGGTTTGGCAGAGGAGCTTAGTTGCGTGTGGTGCACAACCTGCAGTATGCGGGAAATCTTAGATGCTCCTGGCATTCTGGATGCCCATGGCAGGAGATGCCACTGGTTTGAGCACCAGGTTTTTGAGGTTGAGCATTAGCTGGAGGTACAGCAGTGTCTGTGCAAGGCTGAGAGTCATGCGGGTAGCACTTTACTTGACATGAACATCCTGCTGCTTAAGGAAATGCAATCAAGAGGGAATGGGTGACCATCAGTCAGAAGAAGGGATGCAGGCAGGTAGTACAAAAAACACCAGCATTCACTCAAGGACAGCTTTTCTGTATTGGAAAACAGCATGAGTGACAGTTCCTCTGGGGAGTGCAGTCAGAGCTTAGATGCATGACAGGAAGAATAGACAGAGTGTAAGCTGGTAGGAGATGTGGCAGTGAAGGGCACAGACAGGCATTTCCACAGGAATTCCAGGGTGGTGTGCTTCCTCTCTTGGGCCAGGGTCAAGGATGTCACTGAATGGTTGCAAGACATTCTGTAGTAGGAAGGTACAAAGTAAGAGTTTGCGGTTATAATAACATCAACGATGTAAGTAGAAAGAGGATGTTGCCCTGTAACAAGAATTCAGGGAGCTAAGTAGCAGATTGAAAAACAGGCCCTCAAGCATTAGAACCTGGAGCTACATGCTATACTGACAGAGCAGAGCTCGGGGAGGTTGGATGGTATTTATTTTAATTCAAGGAGTTTTGAAGTAAGGCCAACAAGCTGAGGATGCTGATTAACAGGGGGAAGTATGGCTTCACTACCATCATGAAGGCATTTTTAAAAAAAAACTTGATATTTTTATTAAACTATGGAGACATGGTTAAGGGAGGCCGAGGGCCTGCAGCTCAATATTCTGGGGTATAGAAGCTTCAGGTAAGCCATGGAGGGGTGTAAAAAGGGAGGCAGTGTTGGAGTATTGATCAAATACAACAATAAAGAGGAATGTTATCATAAAAGGCTTCGAAATTGAGGCTATATTGTCTGGATTTAAAATTTAAAAAGGAGCAATCACATTACTGAGGTTGTGCTACAGACCTCCAAATGGTCAGGAAGAGATAATAGGCAGACATGTCAGCAAATTTCAGAAAAAGTATAAAAATAATAGTGTAATAATAGTCAACTTCTCCAATATTAACTGGAATAAACAAAGCATGAAAGGCTTAGAGGAGGTGTGGCTTGTAAAATGTATCCAGAAGACCTTTTGAAACTAGGATGCAGGAAAAAAGTCCCACAAGAGATTGGGCAATGCTGGAGCTAATTTTAGGAGTGAAACCGGACAAGGTGTAAGAGTGTCAGTGGAAAGTATTTCAGTGATTGTAACCGCAAACTCAGTGAAATTTTACCTAGTCATGGAAAAGGACAAAAGTGGAACAGGAATAAACGTATTCACTTCGAGCAAGGTTGATGTTAATATGATAAGACATAATCTGACCAAAGTGAGAAAACCAAAAAGGAAAATCTACATTGGAGTATGGGGGGTCTTTCAAAAAGGAAATAGTGAAATTGAAGGGCCAACATATTCCTGTGAAGGTAAATAGAGTCATAGTCATAGAGATGTACAGCACGGAAACAGACCTTTTGGTCCAACTCGTCCATGCCGATCAGATATTCCAACCTAATCTAATTCCATTTGTCAGCACTTCACCCATGTTCCTCCAAACCTTTCCTATTCACATACCCAACAAAAATTCCAGAGAACTTAAATATCAAGGAATGTACGGGATGGGATAACGAGCCCTGAATGTGTTTGCAAAATGCAGTGTTAGTGAAAAAGAACAAGATTGGAATGTGAAGTGGTGGCCATAAACGGTGGTGGAATAAAACATTGGGAAATCCAACGGCTCCAAACCAATGACTGAATTTTCAGCTCCCTGACTGTTGATATTTGACTACCCTGATGGCTGGTATGACCCTACAGGTCAGACTGATGTCCATTCCCTTGGGAGCAGTGAGACAGATCCAATGACAGTGAATGTCCCAAGTTGATGCCTGACCATAGCCAAGTCCCTAACTGATGGTTCCAGGAATCCCTCAGTGAAAGCAGCATCCTCCTTCTATTGGACAGAAGACGAGATGCATCCTATTTCCAATATGACCATTTGGTTCAGTACACGTGCAGTGTATTTGCTGTAGGTGCAACACTGACATCTCAGCATGCAGTATATTAAGATGATTTCCCCCGTGCCTCCTGAATAAATCCCTGCTGGTAAGCCTGAAAGACTGCCAGTGCAGAAGAGCTCATCAACATGACAGGACTGTTACCCATTGGCTGTGGCTATAGTGTGAACATGCCGACTGGCAAGGCATACTGTGAGCATCCAGATAAACACTGAATGAATGAGCACTCAGAAAGTAAGCCCTCAGATACACTGAAATATAACAGAAGAGTGTAGATCCTGGGAATCTGAAATGAAAAGCTCAGCAGATCTGGCAGCATCTGTGAAGAGGAAACAGAGTTAACATTTCAGGCCCAGTGCCCCACCTGCAGGCTTGAGATGCTCCCCTGGGTCAGTCCATAAGCTGGTTGCCTGCCCCTGAACTTAAAGTGGCCTTGCAACACTAATGCAATAAAAGGTGCGGATGTGTTCCAAAATGTAAATGGATTGAAGATGTGCCAGAATAATGTTGCGAGATGTTAGTAGATAGGGGATGCCAGTATTTGTGGATGTGGCGCACATATTATCTCTGCGCAGGGGTCATGCCCTGAGGTGCTGGTGTCAGGTGTACATGATAGAGCGACAGAGGACTAAGTGGTGAGCTGCAGTTGCAAGGTACCTGCTCTGACTCTCAGCTCAGGAATTTGCAGCTTCTGGTGTGTATCAGGAGTGTGGGAAATGGGAGACTGCATATTAATGAGGTAAGATTAGGGAGTAATGAGGGTGCAACTGTGTGATGATCCAAGCAAATATGCCTCTCACCACTCATTCACCAGATTCTCAACTCAATGTTGGTTGAAAAATATAAGTTTTCATCTCAATGTCGAGAAAGGCTTCATTTATGTCTGGCTCAGTGGTTATATATACTGCCTCACAACACTAGGAACCCAGGCTTGATTCCAACCTTGGGAGACTGCCTGTGTGGAGTTTGCACATTCTTCCCATGTATGATGGGTTTCCTCCCACTGTCCAAAGATGTGCAGGTTGGGTGGATTCGCTGTGCTAAATTGCCCATAGTGTACAGGAATATAAAGATTAGATGGATGAGGTGGATTAACTATAGGAAATGCAGGGATAGGGTCAAGGGATGAATATGGATGGGATGCCCTTCAAAGGGTTGGTGTGGACCAAATAGCCTGTTTTTACACTGCAGGGCTTCTATGATTCAATGTTTCTCTCGTGTTTCTTGCTATTGTTCAGAGGCTGGAAGGATATTGCATTTAGATTCTCTTAGATTTCCATGATCTGAGATATAGTTTCTCTTGATAGATAGAAAAAGAATCTCTTTATTTTCTTGACTTTTTTTATGGTACTCCTTTCCTTATAAATGTAGAAAAGAGCATCTTAAGGATGTATATGTTCAGGACAAAGAGCGAGAGATTATAAATGTCAAACTTTAGGGCTATATTGACTGGATACAGGCAGAGAGAGTTACACATAATGTTTAATTGTACGTGTTGCCAACGTTGAGGATGAAGAGTGTTAAGGAAGCTATACCTGATAAATTCACTTGTATAAATGATTGGTTCTGCTAGATCTGAAGATCCAAGTAAAACAAAAATTACCAAAAGAGTACATTGACTTCATTTTTTTAGGAAGCTCGTGTTGCCATCCTCACCAAGCAAGTTATGTCATTCTTAAACACAAAACCTCATAAATTCTGGAGACTTTTTTTAACCATCAGTACATCTAGTCTATTCAATGGATTACCTCCCCAACTTTCTCGGGATTTAAGAACAACAACGCAACTTTGCAGTTATCTCAGATGCTGATCACAAAAAATAATTTACTGATTCAGTTAATGCTAAACCATGGTGATACACTGAGTGTTTTTACTAACTCTTATTAATTTAAACACTCTCTATTAACTATTTACTCAAATTGCCAAGTGATCTTAGCTACAAGAATTATATCTATTGGCATAATCAAGGTTTCAGCTTATTTATACCTTTAGTCAATAAATCGTTGTTACTGTATGGCGTGTTATCTTGAAGGATGTGGGTAAGTTCATATCCAATTGAAACTGGATGACATAAGGCAGCTTGGTGAGTATGTATAGGCTTTGTTCATTCTTTGAATTCTGTTGTGTGTTAAATGAAAACATCCTGTAGTGAAGAGTTATAGCAGAGGGGGTGAAGCATTCAACTAAAAGCATTCATCTGAATCCTGGACATAATTTGTTGTAAGCGGGAGTTGATGTGATTCAGGTATGCTGCCAAATTGATATCCACCCCGTCTTTCAGTTTGCAGTAAAAGGTTCTGTGGCACCATTTAGAGATGACTGTGTGTGCAAAAATGGGGAGGGGAAATGCATCTTAATATTCTGATCAATATTTATCCCTTGATCATCCTTGTCAAGCACTGCCCAAACATATGTCTTGTTACTGTATGTAGAATCCCGTTTAGTACAAAAGGGACAATGTGTTTCTCTGGAACTCCATTGGTCCAGTTCATGGAATTTTGATTAGATTACTTACAGTAGTGGAAACAGGCCCTTCGGACCAACAAGCCCACACTGACCTGTCACCTGACACTACGGGCAATTTAGCATGGCCAATTCACCTGACCTGCACATTTTTGGACTGTGGAAGGAAACTGGCGCACCCAGAGGAAACCCACACAGACATGGGGAGAATGTGCAAACTCCACACAGTCAGTCGCCTGAGGCAGGAATTGAACCCGTGTCTCTGGCATTGTGAGGCAGCAGTGCTAACCACTGTGCCACCATGCTGCCCATGATGCAATATATCTTGCAAGGTGATATAATGATTACAAAAATGTTGGTGATCAGACATTTCCTTCTTGATTATGGGCTAAACTAGACCAGGATTGAAGAGTTGTATAACTGAGGGCAGAAATAAATTAGCTATAAAACCCAGAACTCAACAGTACCCTTCCACCGACACTCTCATTCGTTTGGCCGAACTGGTCCTCACCCTTAACAATTTCTCCTTTGAATCCTCCCACTTCCTCCAGACCAAAGGCGTAGCCATGGGCACACGTATGGGCCCCAGCTATGCCTGTCTCTTTGTTGGCTATGTAGAACAGTTGATCTTCCGTAATTACACCGGCACCACTCCCCACCTCTTCCTCCGCTACATTGATGACTGCATTGGCGCCACCTCATGCTCCCGCGAGGAGGTTGAGCAATTCACCAACTTCACCAACACATTCCACCCTGACCTTAAATTTACCTGGACCATCTCTGACACCTCGCTCCCCTTCCTGGACCTCTCCATCTCCATTAATGACAACCAACTTGACACCGACATTTTTTACAAACCCACCGACTCCCATTGCTACCTGGATTACATCTCTTCCCACCCTATCTCTTGCAAAAATGCCATCCTGTATTCCCAATTTCTCCGCCTCCGCCGTATCTGCTCCCAGGAGGACCAGTTCCACCATAGGACACACCAGATGGCCTCCTTCTTTAGAGACCGCAATTTCCCTTCTCACGTGGTTAAAGATGCCCTCCAATGCATCTCGTCCACATCCTGTACCTCCACCCTCAGACCCCACCCCTCCAACCGTAACAAGGACAGAACGCCCCTGGTGCTCACCTTCCACCCTACAAACCTTCGCATCAACCAAATCATCCACCGACATTTCTGCCACCTCCAAAAAGACCCCACCACCAGGGATATATTTCCCTCCCCACCCCTTTCCGCCTTCCGCAAAGACCGTTCCCTCCATGACTACCTGGTCAGGTCCACACCCCCCGACGACCCACCCTCCCATTCTGGCACTTTCTCCTGCCACCGCAGGAACTGTAAAACCTGTACCCACACCTCCTCCCTCACCTCTAACCAAGGCCCTAAAGGAGCCTTCCACATCCATCAAAGTTTCACCTGCACATTCACCAATATCATTTATTGTATCCATTGCTCCCGATGTGGTCTCCTCTACATTGGGGAGACTGGGCGCCTCCTAGCAGAGCGCTTTAGGGAACATCTCCGAGACACCTGCACCAATCAACCAAACCGCCCCATGGCCCAACATTTCAACTCCCCCTCCCACTCTGCCGAGGACATGGAGGTCCTGGGCCTCCTTCACCGCCGCTCCCTCACCACCAGACGCCTGGAAGAAGAACGCCTCATCTTCCGCCTCGGAACACTTCAACCCCAGGGCATCAATGTGGACTTCAACAGCTTCCTCATTTCCCCTTCCCCCACCTCATCCTAGTTTCAAACTTCCAGCTCAGTTACTGTCTCCTTGACTTGTCCGACCTGCCTATCTTCTTTTCCACCTATCCACTCCACCCTCTCCTCCTTGACCTATCACCTTCATCTCCTCCCCCACTCACCCATTGTACTCTATGCTCCTCTCTCCCCACCCCCACCCTCCTCTAGCTTATCTCTCCATGCTTCAGGCTCACTGCCTTTATTCCTGATGAAGGGCATTTGCCCGAAACGTCGATTTCGCTGCTCGTTGGATGCTGCCTGAACTGCTGTGCTCTTCCAGCACCACTAATCCGGTATTTGGTTTTCAGCATCTGCAGTCATTGTTTTTACCTCCAATCCCCTTGTGGCTAATAAAAGCTTATGAAATTGAGTTTACTTGTCCGACATTGCATGTTTAGTATTATACTGAAGTGCATGTGGGGGAGTTAATGTGTGGAAAAAGTGAATAACAAGGAGAAATTGGCAATACCTGTGTTTTGCTTGGCATTTTTTGAGCCTTTCCATAGCCTACATCTATATTTATGGTTTAATAACATCCTGCATTATCTGTATCTTTGTAAGTCTGGTTAAGCTCTTCCATTCTCTGTTCTGAACATTTTTTACTGCAAACAGGAATATCTGTGACTGGTTGAATCTTGAAAAGTGCATCATACTATAGAGAAAAATGCAGCCATTTTGTATAACTTAATAGAGGGCAAATGGGAGCTGGGTTTCGCGCTGTCTGTAAACGTCAATGTCCTGGATTGTTTGAGGGCCAAGACACAAATTAAAACAGTCTCCCCTGAGCTCTGAAGAAAGAGCATATTACTTCAGTCTAGTTGTGACAGGACAAGAAGAATGAATTAACACATTGAATATTTTGCTATCTATTTGGTATAGTAGGAAGCTGCTAGCCTTATTTTGACAGAAACGAATATGTCTTCTGGATGATAGACACTACAGTAACTCTAGTCAGCTATCTATTATTAAGCAGCTAGATCTTGTAAACTTATACGAGAACAGGACAATGTATTTTTAAATGAATGATTTGGTTGACAGTCTGAGGTTGTGATATTTCAGCATCTAAACAAGAAGTTATTTGCCCATGTGTTTTGATAATACAATATATTTAATGTTAAGCTTTCTAACAAACCACAATAGTATGGATTCATAGTATTCAAAACAGAGGAACAAGCTGCAGCCTGAATGTTTATTTTGATTAAATATTGTGCCATTGTAATAAATTGCATGAATTACTTAATGACATTGTTGATTTTCACAATGGCTTTTTATTGTGTAGCAATCAATTTTAATCATTTTTTTTCCAGAGAGTTCAAATTGCGCTAAAACAGAATCCAACTCCAATACTAAAACAAGTCAGTGATGTGCCGCATAATCGAAGTGAGCTTGATGGACCACCTAAAGGACACGTTCAAAGACGGAGCATTGCTGAAACTATGAAAAAAATCAAACATTTTCCTGGATCCTACAACTTATTCAACAAAGTAAGGACTAATTAGTACTGTAAAAAGTTGTTTTATCCTAGTGTATTTTATTGTAAATGTGTTGCAAGTAACTAAAATGTACATAAGAACAATATTTCAGAAATATTTTCCCTCTACTTTATATAGTGATAAACATACCTGTGATACTAAAACACGTTGTGGAGAAGCTGAAAACCCACACATCACTGTTTCTGGGAATACAAAGTTAAAAATCACACAACACCAGGTTATAGTCCAACAGGTTTCATTGGATGCACTAGCTTTCAGAGCGTCGCTCCTTCATCAGGTGGTTGTGGAGGACACAATTGTAAGACACAGAATTTATAGCAAATTTCTGGAAGTAGTTACATTGTAGGACTGGAGGTGATGAAATGCATGCATTTTTTTCAAGCACATCATTGTGCCAAAGTAAAAGCATTTTCTAAATATTGCGAAGAGTAACTTGAAATGGAATTCATAAAACGATAAAGTAAATTGTGGGAAAAAAACAGATCCTGAAGGTTTCCTGGATTCAGCAGTGCATGCCTGCTGCACACTAAATTATACAATGTGAGACCATGATATTACCCAGAACTCACATATTCCAGGCCTTTCACCAACCTCCTAGTTTCTGGGTGCTGGCAGTGTATGGTTTTTTTCATACTAGGAGTTGCTTGCTTCTGGTCTCTCCGATTCCGAGTAATCATAAATTTGAATGAATTTGATATACGTGTTAGTTGACTTGCAAAAGTGGATTTCCACCTTGGTGATGAGCTGGAATGGTCTAGATTTGAGGCAGTCAGAAATATTGGCTTGAAATAAAGGGCATCAATTGGGCTTATAAGGCATTAATTTCACTTGCATTGCAATAAATGCTGCAATTATACTAATTCTGAAAGGGCATGCCATATCAATTAAGTAGTCATGCATGAATTAGCTTGTCCTACACTTTGCTGAATAACTTTTCAAAAATAACTTATTATAATTGGGGCTTAGTTACTCTTAAATTATAATTATATATAGTACTGAACAATGACTTCAACTTGATTTACATAGCAACGTTAATAATTCCACTCAAGGCTTATCACAAACACTTTGCCAGAGAAGGAGGTATCAGGGTAGATGATCAAAAGAACTCAACCAAATGTTGAACAGTATATTTTAAGGAGTGTCTTGAAGGAGGAAAGACAGATAGAGGGGCAGAGAGATTTAATGAGGAAAGTCCGGGGAATGGAAGCCAAACAGCTAAAGGTAAGTAAAGTTAAGGTAAAGCCACCACCGTCCCAAAATGAAGGAAATTTGAATACGCAACAGTATTGGAGGAATATAGAATTTTTAGAAGGCAACAGAGCTGGAGGGAGACACTGAACTGTTGTAATGAGATGAAAAAAGGAATGAAAATAATTTGAGACATTGCTAGGACAAGTGCTATTGCAATTCAGAAAGCATAGAGGTGTTGGGAGAATGGTATGAGGTAGTATCTTGTGTTTGAAAGTGATTGTCGAACTGGCTTTACACCATATTTAAATAATATATACCTACTAGACATATGCAACTACTCAAAACAAAATTCAATTTTAATTATGTATTACCGTCACTGCAGACTTTCAATTGTAGAACTATAAATATAACTTAGTTTATTGAAATATGAGACCATACTCAAACTGGAATTGGGAAAAAAAATCTAAAATGGAAAAATTTAAATATCACCAAAAATGATAGTTGAACATTTTAGTAAAATCCTTATAATTATTACTGTTATAGCTTTCACACAGAGATTGGATAATTATCTGAAAAGGAAGTTGCATCTGGCAAAGGGCAAGGGAGTGGGTCTAACTAAACTGTGCTTTTAGAGACTTGGCATTGATACTGTTGTATAGGGTGGTAAGAGTTTAAAAAGGGCAGAGATTAAGCACTGTGCAATATGATTATGTCATTTAAATTCTGAGGTACCAAGCCTAACATTAAATTTGCTCTCCAAGACTTACTAACAATGTTTATCATACCAATATAATTTATACTCAATTGCTGTCAAGCAATAAATGTCATGTAGTTTAAGGCAAGGGGCTCTTCTTTTTAGACTACCACGTAGCTTTTCCCTATCACAATACACTAGTCAGTCATGTCCTTTAAATCCTGACCTAAAAGGAGAATGGTGACAGTAAAACGACCAGATGTATCTTTCATTAAGATGAGTGTGCTGAAGATAACATCATGCAACATGGTGAGCAGCAGTATGAATTCCAGAAAGTTTTGAAGAAATCTCCAAACATAGCCCTAAGAAGACAGCTTGTATGACAGACTACAGTTAAAAGAGCTGAACTCTGCAGAAGATAAACCTGTGCAAGTTTCTACAAGCAGAATCTACAGTTATTGTAAAAAGCATTTCAGTCCTTTTTTTTGAGCCCAGCTGATGGGTCAGTTTGCTCAGTTGGCTGGGTGGCTAGTTTGCGATGGAAAGTGACAGTGTGGGTTCAATTCCTGCGTGAATTGAGGTTACCATGAAGTTCTGTCCTTCTCAACCTCTCCACTTGCTTGAGGCTTAATGAGCCTCAGGTTATACACCACCAGTCATCTATCTCTCTCTAATGTGAGAGCAGTCTTATTGTCTGGTAGGTCTAGGAAAACTTTATCCAGTACTGAACAAGTCAGATCCCAGAATGAAACCAGGTTTGATAGGCCATATGTTTATCTTTTGCAGTTGGTTAATGTGAAGGTTAGTCACTGAAACCTAGTCACACGAGACTGCAGATGTTCCTTCGTAATAAGACATCGGTTTATTACACAAAAGAAGGAAATAGCAAACAAAATTTTATACATATCGAAGACAATTAGAAAATTCTGAACACAAGCATCAATACAATATCGCAATCTATTTCCCTTTAAGTTTTTACTTACAAGTCCTTCTGTTATAACGCGCATTTCAATGCAAATTTTTTATAATGGGGTTGACGAATTGTGGATTCTGTTTCTAAAGTATGAACTTTTAAAACGTGTGTTGGCTGTAATGTGATTACATCGCCAACACTTTAAGCATTGTTTCTTAAGCATGATTTTTCTATAATATGGGGCAACACAAGAATGCAACCATCACGTTATAGAAGAACTGACTGTAGGTGATGCCTTCCAGTTTGTTCTCTTGGTATTGTGGAAAGAAGTTCCCTATTCCTTTCCATGCTGGCTAGCATAAACCATTTTTCAGTTTGGATAATCCAAACGTTCTCAGTTCTAGTTTTTAATTGTTCGGTTTTTAGGGTTGGGTTCAAGACGAAAGAGCTGAGGAGAAGATAAAGTCAATGAGCTTGGGCTTTTTGTGGAAAGTTATGATTCTGTGTTCAAAGAACATTGTTACATTACTAAGAGACTGTCATCTAGGTTCTAATGATCTTCTATATTCAAACTATTTGACTAACTCTGCCCACAATATGCAATGTACACCTTTGGGAAGCAACTCCATGATATTATCATAGGGTTGCTCGAGGATCTACATTTCTTACAGAAAATTAACAACATGGAGACTTCCATGTAAATTTACTGGCTGGGAAGCTCCACAAAACTAAAACCCTTTGGCTGTGGTGAATGGTACCCCTGAGCTAAAACCATGATTCATCTGAACTGAAACCTTGAAAATTCTGTTTTGAAGTCAAGACTAATTCCAATGACCTTGTTATGTTTACTCTGACATAAACACGATAGTATTTTGTGTTATTCATTAACACTGGGGTTCACCCAGGCATTTGACTGCAATCGCATGTGTTCTGTCAATTGATGCAACTGTGTCAGTACTCCAAAGGAGATTTGATCACTTTTTTAAAAAAAACTTCACAGAGGGAGCTGCATCCATCTGCCTCTAGTCTAAAATCCAAATCATAATGTATGCTGTACACCTTTCCTCACACAAAGGAAGAGATATTTGGATGCAAATGTGAACTAGAAGTTCCAGGGATATGGAGCACTAGCCTCACTTGCCAGTTACAGACCACATCAGGTAGTGATAAACTGTAAGACCCATTCCA
This sequence comes from Chiloscyllium punctatum, assembly GCF_047496795.1. Lineage (NCBI taxonomy): Eukaryota > Metazoa > Chordata > Chondrichthyes > Orectolobiformes > Hemiscylliidae > Chiloscyllium > Chiloscyllium punctatum. The sequence goes on along the minus strand of NC_092747.1, from coordinate 57,912,109 downwards.
GGTTGAGGTTCTGCCAGATATCAAATGGATGTTGACATCTCTGTGAGTAAAGTTAATATCTTTGATGGGCAAGGGAAGAAAGTTTAAAAAGTCACCACAGTTACTGGATGGATAAGTAAGTGAGATACATATAGTTAGACTATTGCACATGTGCTTCACAATCAAGAATTCTCACTCCTGTGCATGCGTGTGTGATTTGATCTCAACTTTTTCAAACAGCTGTAGGAATTAAACAATTTAATATCAAGGAACAACTGGTCCAGGAACAGTCAGTTATCCTGTAGCCATTCAACATCATGCCAAAACTGGATATGGCCCCAGTCATGGAGAACAAATCAAAGAAATTTTGGTTAAGGGATAACCAGGAGAAGATTTCCAAAGAAATGTCCTACTAGACCTGAAACATTAACTCTGTTTCTCTCTCCATGATTGCTGCCAGACCTGCTGAGTTTCTCCAGAACTCTGTGCTTTTCTTTCAGATTTCCAGTATCTGCAATATTTTGCTTTTATTTGAAGATTTCATTAAGCTCTCTCTAGACTCTGCCAGAACCCAAACAGGAGACAATATCCACTGAAATTAGCTATGAGGGTGGAAGAGGATCATTTCATGCTGACAACAAAATGCAACCCTTTCACTGGACAGGGTTGATAGAAATATTTTCCACTCTTATGAGACTGAAAACGGCTCAGGAGGCAAGAGTCAACACAGCTTACAAGAGCTAACAATTGAATGTTCCAATTGATATAATTCAGAGTGCACTACAACTTAGTGAAGAAATCATTGTGACTGATTTAAGTTTGAAGATAGATGCTGAGAAGACGTAAGTTCAAACAGAACACTTCCATTTCTGTATCTTCCCAGGAAGAACCAGCAATTCCAGTAATGGAGATCATGACAAGGAAAAAACAATGCTCAAGTAGTATGAGTAAAAGAGTGAATATTCTGGTTGTACCAATGATACAATCACAAAGGTAAAATGAAAATCTCCAACAGAATTAACAGTTTAAATAGTCTACATAGTTCAGCACCAATTTTCTGGCAAATTGAGAATGAAAATCTGCTTTTTAGATTGAGGTTGTGGTGCATATCACTTTATGGAGTCCACAGCTGAGATGGGGTGATCAAGGTTCACAGATTCAGGGTACAGTCAAAAACAAATTCAGAAAGTGCTGGAGAAACACAATAGCAAGTGGAGAGAGAAAGCGGAAATTACATTTCAAGTCCAGTGACCTTTTTTTCAGGAAAAAGCCTTCCATTTTGATCAAGGATCACTGGACATGGAACATTAGTTCTGTTTTCTCTTTAAAGGTGCTGCCAGAGCTGTTGTGTCTCTCTGGTTTTGTTTCAAATTTCCAGCATCCACAGTTCTTTATATTTATGTCTAAAACAAATTGCATGGTCCAGGTAGTCAGAGTATTGTAGAAAGAAAAACATTTGTTCCAACAGGACAGCCAACTTCTGCAACAGAAATGATTGAGATTAACAGTCTTCCAGATGTTACAATGGAGTCATTCCCTGTTTTAGAAGGTAATCCTCAGTGAAGTCATCCTCAGGGCATCCAAGAAATAAAATGTCATTCAGATTAAAGGGATTAACAGCCCTCACACAATCAAGAAAATAGTCAAAGTCAACAATCTTCAACTCAAAAACCTATCAATCTTTTTACACCAAAGGCAGCACATTCTGGAAGTAAAGTCTTCAAATCATCTGATTTTGTGAAGTCAATGACTAAGAGGGAGGTGGATCGGTGATAAATGCAATTATCTGCACAAACACATAAATATTGATAATGAGAAAAAAACTTGGAGAGAGATTTTATAAAAGAGTTTGAAAGGGTTAATATACTGAGTTATGTATTATCTCAAAATAATGATATTATATTGACTGAGGTGGGTGGAGAGATTTTGATCTTGAAGGAGTCACACCTAACATCAGCATAATAATGGTAAAAACAAGGACTGCAGATGCTGAAAACCAGAGTCTAGATTAGAGTGGTGCTGGAAAAGCACAGCAGGTCAGGCAGCATCCGAGGAGCAGGAGGCTCGGATGCTGCCTGACCTGCTGTGCTTTTCCAGCACCACTCTAATCTAGACTCAAGATAATAATGTCTATCATAGCAATTAAATGCATACATGATTACTTTCATGCAATAAGCCACATCTTGTTTCAAACAAGAATTACTTCTCATCAAAATATCAAGCAGATTTCTGTAACCACATTAAACCACACATGTCAATCCCTTTTGACCGCAACCTAAAAGGAGAACAGAAGCAGCAAATCTACCTGCTGTATCTTTCCCCAACATGACTGCAGTAAGGATTCGATAAAGTGTGGCCCTGGAAAAGGCACAGCAGATCCTGACAAAGGGTTATTCCCGAAATGTTGACAGTCTTGCTCTTCAGATACAGCCTGACCTGCTGTGTCTTTTCCAGTGCCACACTTTACTGAATCTGACTCTTCAGCATCTGCAATCCTCCCTATCTCGCTGTGGTAAAGAGTCATCATACAGCAGACATAATGAATTGAAAGGCCTGCTTCCTTCCTGTACTGATTCTATTACTATTTAAAAGATCCACTCCAGAAATATTGACAACCAAAGAATAGAGTTTTATGATTAAATTCAACTGTGTATTCATTTAGCTTTCCAATTCTACTCAGATACATTGGATGGAATTTGACCAAAAGTTGGGTGGTCCTGCTGCTTGGATCAAAAACAGGTCCCAGGCCCCACAGTTGAATGGGGTCATGGGGTGATATTTGACTGGTCAGCAATCAACTAAGAGGCTGCTGTCACGGCCTGATGGCTTAGCAGCAATAGGATAACCAGTAACAGAGATGACAACTTTTAAGATGGCAGGATGATTGAGAGGGCACCTTCAGGCTGAGAAACCCTTGTAGGCAAGGCATTTTTAAACATACTGTTCTGGTGACCCCATGATCATGTGGGGTGCCTGGAAGAGGTGGTGCTGCAGTTGCTGGGGTAACTGTTACCATTATGGGCCGGTGGAGGTGGCAGGCTCTCCATGCACCATGGGGCACCAGAAAGAAGGCTACTCCCATCAATGGAATCAGCCAGGGAAAATCAGGTTGGCATGGGAATTAGCCTTTAATTGATCACTTAAATTGGACACTTCCAGCCAACAGATGATTGTACCACAGTGGTTTTCACTTCTGAGAACAACCAGAGGTTCTGGGGAAGATTATAGACATCCTTCCGAAAACCTCCAGCTTTCTTAATACAAGGTCTAATCTCCTTTACAGACCTTCTGCAGAGAGAGCTGGTAAATAGCCTGTAACCATTTGGCTTAAATTTCACAGAACCCTGTTCTTCAGTTGATTGTAGAAAACATATAGAAGATAAGTTCATTAGTTTTAACCTAGCCTTCATTCTGCAAGGGTTCATGAAACAAATTAGTAATTGGATGCACTTGAGAGATGGTGTAATTGTAAAAGTTTCTACTCCTGCAGTGTTTGTCCAGAGTTGGGGCTTAAGTCATACTGTTGTGAAAGAGACAGGAAAATTAGATTTTTTTCTCAGCCTGTGCCATACTTGACCTTTACAATGCTTGAAAACTTTACTGAGTTGCCAAAACTCTGAAAATTTAAAAATAGTTTTCCTGTTCAATAGTAAATGTAATTTAATCATTGAAACTTTTCATTTCAATTCAAGAGATGACCGTGTGAAAAATATTTTTTGTCATTATAAATAAAGTTACATTTGTTTCACCTCAGGTATCTGGGAAGACGTTTCACTATGAAGGTTTCTTCTGGAGTTGTACAATGGATGTGCGGCATGTTGAGGACAGTTTTTCAACATACGTGTTTTGTGAGTGAGCTGACCATTTTAGTATACATTGGACTTAAACAGTGTCTTACAGATTGCAAAGTGCAGAACATTTGAAATACAGAACCTTCATGAGGTAGTAATATGAACAATAAGCTATGCATGGCTGCTTCCTTGTGAAGTTATAAATTCATTCACCCTCCTCTGTAGGTTTAAAGGGTATCTACATTTTCTAAAGCAATTTTACCCCTTTTTTATAATACCAGAATTGTTTATTCACTCCTTTAAAGAATTTACTCTAGTATTTATTAACACAGTAACTGGCTGAACTTAAAAATGTTTAATTAGCTGCAATTTACTCTGCAACATCCAGGGAGCACAAACTCAACACATAAAAGCAAAGGATTTATTTCATGAATTGTGGTTGCGATCTTTTACCATTCCAAATATTGTCACCCAACTTAGAAATTTTTTAACATTGATTAATCATTTCCTTTTAATGCCAATTAAGAATTATTATAATTTGTTTATCAATGTGTTGGCCATTCTCTGCTAAAACACAGGCATTTACAATCTAATATCATCCATAATTCCTCTAGTTACTTAATTTTAAATCACTGTTATAATGTAGCTTTCTTTTTTCAAGAAAATTGATATCCATTGGGAATTTTGAATTATTTCTTAACAGATATCAGTAGTGTACACTTAAACCATCCATTTGACAATAAGCTGCTCATTCTAGATGGAGTAGGTGGGCCTGTGAAAATAGTATCTAGTGGGTGTCATTTAAATGCAGCAAGTATTCAAGCACTCCTATTACCTGCAGTAATTTCTGGGCATTTTCAATGCATATTTTCATGGAGCTTTGACCTTATGGAACTGTGTTTGACCAATTTCATCTTTTCAGAAATGATTATTGTTGGTTCTAATTATGTATTTGTAACTCCACATCATTGATTTAAATTTATTATAATTTTTACTGAACACAAATTATAATTTGACTTTGCAAAGTGTTCTAAATGTGAGATTTTTCCAACTGAACAGAAGTGGTATGTGTGTAAATTGTTAGCATGGTTTTCTCATTTTACAGATGGTGCTGAGATATGGAAGGCTTGCAAAATCAGAAATAGCACAACAAGATTGATCTGATTGTAAGCTCAGGACTACACTCCCACAACAACAGAAACTTACATAACAAGGTATATTTTATTGCATGGTATCAATATCTACAATTATCAGTAACTAGTTTGACATAATTACAAATACTTGGAGCCAGATATGTCATGGCTGCCTCCATTGGTACCTCATGTAAGACAAATTGATCTTCGCCCAAACACCTTGGTACGTCATCAGATTAAGTGGAGTTAACACAAACCCAACATTAACTCTTTCTGAACTGTTACTTCATATAACTCTGCCCCACAAAATGTAGGAAACAAATAACCAGATAGTCTGCTTCAGAACCATTAGTTGAGGAATAAACTTTAACCAGAATATTGGAACATCTCTTTTGCTGAGGGGAAGGAGGGGTCTCAGTGAAAGATGCAACCTGTATAGTCGCACCTTCTAAATTGCAGCACTCCCTTGGTTCTCCAGTGAAGCACGTTAGCCTGGAGTGTGTACTCAGTTCCTCAGCAGGACTGAGCTCACAATCTTCTGACCTGAATGTCAAAATATGAACATCGAATCAAGGAATTCACGGTGAGCAATTTGCTCTGCTACAAAATGAGGCAGAAATTGTATGTGAAAGCAAAAAAAAAATTTGAATCGGAACCTACAATCAAAGAAACTATCGACATTTTACAGCCTCATTGAAAAGGAAAACTGTTTATGGGAAGAGAAAGAGAAGGGAAGGTGTCAAGAAAAGACAAGGGACGACTAGAGCAGGGACTGAAGTCAAAGAGAACAAGCATACTAGTGGAAAATTGATTCCCTGATATCTATTTTTACATCATTGTATCAATTCAAAATTATACTCAGTATCTTCCTTGTTCTAACTCTTTAAAGCAAACTTTTGAAAGCAAACTGATTGAGTTCATTGGAATATTTTGCCATCAAATTCCCATCCACGAGACAATGTCCACGGGATCATTATCAGAAATTAGAAGAAATACATGTTATCCTGACTTCATTCAATCTAAAATCAGTGAAGGCTGATCTGTTTACTGTTTGAGAAAGAGTAGGAAAGAGACATGAATGAAATTTCAAAATAAAATTAATATTAAATTCTCAGACTGAATCAGAAACATATTGACATTTATTCTTCAACTAATATTTCTGAAGCAGATTTTCTGGTTATTTGATTTCCGATGTTTTGTGAGGCAGTGTTGTATAAGGTAATGGTTCTGAAAGAGTTAATGTTGGATTTGCAGTAACTCCACCTAACCTGCTGCTGTAGCAAGGTCTTTGGGTGAAGAATCAATTAGTCTTGCATGAGGTACCAGTGGAGGCAGCCATGACATACCTAGCTCCTGGTACTTGCATTTGTGCCTAACTAGCTAATGTTCATTGTATTTATTGATATTATGCAATGAAATATACCTTTTTATGCCAGTGCCTGTTATTGTTCAAAATCTACGGTTATATGTACTCTACCATGGATAATTAAACAAGCCTTTGGACTTAGCATGGAAAGGAGATTCATAACAGCAAATTATCCCAACCACAGCCACCAGTGTTTGAATCCTAGAGGCCAATATGACAGACTGTTTCCCAAAATTGCAACAGTAACTATATCTCACCAGACCTTAATTAGACGTGAAGTAGTTTGGAAATCCTTGATCATAATATACTTGGAACTCACTTCCTGAAGAGGTAGTGGAAACAGAGTCTGGATTAGTGGTGCTGGAAGAGCACAGCAGTTCAGGCAGCATCCAAGGAGCTTCGAAATCGATGTTTCGGGCAAAAGCCCTTCATCAGAGAGTGCCTTATAATTCCATGGCAAAAGGAATCTGATCTGCCATCTTATTTCTAATATAACTTGTATTTAAACAGATGTTTATAAATGTACTATCTTTCATGGAGAGCAAACCTGGGTATATTGGGGCTCTGTTTTATGTACATCCCCCAAGTAACATTGTCCAAGCCCGTCGGTTGGCTTGCTACTGTCTGTAGAAAAGAACCAACATAACATGCTTGATTCTCTTCAATGTAAGTTAGTTTGTTTGCATAATTTGAATAGCATAGAAACAAATAATACAGCAACCATTAACAAATTGAATAAACAAACACTGCTTAAAGAATTGAACCAGGGGTCTATTGAGGACATTCTGTCCTTATTGGATTGGCATCACAGACCCTTAACATTCATCTTCCACCAACTTTCTTTTCATTGTGAATGTAGCTAAACAATATGACAATTAGATCACCTTTTTTCTTGTGTTGTTGGTTGAGGGATAGATATTGGCCAACCACCAGCAGTGACTCCACTGTTTTTCTTTGACATAGTGTCTCAGATCTAATACACCACTTGTCCAGTTTGGGCCTCAGTTTAACATCTCATTTGAAATACGGCATCTCTAACAGTGCAGTGACATCACAGTACTGACCTGATGTTTCTATGTGCTCAAGATCTCAAGTGGGGCATTTAGCACAGGACTTTGTGGTTCAGAGACAAGAGTACTACCAACAAAGCCATGGTTAACAGCCTGCACTTTGCACTGAATTAACATTCCATGCATGAAAGTGAGGGATACGAAATAAATAGTTAATGCACATATTGAAAATATATACTGCAGATTTGGTGTTAGCAACCTTTAGTGCTGGCACAAGTGGTTCAGGAGATCAGTAAATAGAATCAGTTTGGTGAACATGAGGATTGTAGGGAAAAGAAATCGTTATGAGAGTGTTCCACAGGCCCCCTTTCAGTAACCATAGTGTAGGATTAAAACTCCAAGAAGAGATACTGAGTGATTGTGATAAAGATCAGCAATATCAAGATGACTATTTCTCTACATGTGAAGTGGGAAAAGCAAATTGGCCGTAGTAGCCTGATGCAGTTCATAGACTTCTTTCGATTTAGTTTCTTAGAGCAGTACTAGAATACAGGTTATATTAAATTTGGTATTGTGTAACATGATAGGGTTATTTCAAGATATCTATGTAAAGACACCCTTAGGTAACAAAGACTACAGTATGATTGAATTTTAGAACCAATTTGATGGAGAAAAGGTTAGTCTAAGATTACTGTTTTCAACTTATTAAGGGCATGAAAGCTGAGGTAGCTGAAGTGAACTGGCATATGAGGTTCAGGATAACTCAGTACAGAAACAGTGTCAGACATTTAAAGGAATATTTCAATATATTTGAAATAAATGTATTCCAAATATGAAGAAAACTTATAAAGGGAGGATGCACCAACCATGGTTAAGTAAAGATGTTAGGAAGAGCAGTAAAGAAGTGAGGATCAAACTTGAGGATATAGCATATAACTACACAAAACTGCAGCAGCTTCAGATGTTTGTTCTGAATATAAAGAATGGCAGAAGTAAACTAAAAGGTTAATCAGGATGAAGAAATTATAGTGTAAGAGGATGCTGGTTACAAATTAAAATGGAGAGCAAGAGTTTCAAATGTAATAAAAAATAAGTAAAATGAGTGTTGATCCTCTACAGAGTGAGAAAAAGAAATTAATAGTAGGTAATAAGGAAATGGTGGATGAAATGAAAAAGTATTTTGCTTTTGTCTTCATTATGGAGGATCCAAAAAAAACCCCATTGAAAGCACTAAATCAAGAAGTGGAACAGAGACAAGAGCTTAGTGAAATTACAAATACCAGGAAAGTGATGCTAAACAAGCTTTTTGAGCTACACACCATCAAGTGTCTAGGACTATACCTTAAAAGGGATGGCAAATGAGATAGTAGATGTGCTGCTGTAAATTTTTTAAAACTCCTTTGATTCAGGAAAGGTTCTGTCAGACTGGCAGTAGCATATTTAACCCATCAATTCAAGAAGGGGAAGAGGCAGAGAATAAAGTATAGGCCAGTTGAGTCACCAAAATGCTTGTCATAAGGTAGGTATTATGATCAATCATTAAAGAGATTATACTGTGAAGGGGAAATTGTGTTTAATTAATTTATTAGACAGTTTGAAGGAGCAACATGTACCGTGGATAAATCAATGCTAGTAGAGGTTTTTCCAGAATTTCCAGAAGGCACTTAATAACGTGGCACCTCAAATGACAAAAGTAAAAGCTCATGCTATAGTGGTAGCATATTAGCATTCATCGAAGATTGGCTAATGTTTAGAAAACAGAAATTATGCATAAAAGGGTACTTTGCCTGATTGACAAGATATAATTAGAGTCATATAGAGGTCTGTGCTGTGCCTCACCTTTTCATAATTTCCATCAATGACTTCGATGAGGGAGTGAAACTTTAGTTGTTAATTTATAGAAGACACAGTAATAGGTTGAAAAGTATGTTGTGAAGAAGATGTAAGATATTGCAGAAGGCTATAATAGTTTTTGTAAACTGGCAATAGTCTGGCAGATGGAGTGTAAAGTAGCAATTTTTAAAGTTGCCCACTTTAGCAGGAAGAATGAATAAGCCAAGTATTATATAAATGGAGAGCTACTTCAGGTTTCTGAGCTGCAGGGAGATTTAAGTTTTCTGATGCTAGATTCACAACATGTTAGTATGCAGATACAACACATAATCAATAGAGCTAACGGAATGGTCCCCTTTATTCTGAGAGGAATTGGAAAAAAATAACAGCAAGGATGTTATGCTTCAGGTATATAAGGTCTTGGTGAGACCACATTTCAAAAGTGGCGCAGTTTTGGTCTTCTTGTTTAAGGAAGAATGTAAATGCATTGGAGCTGTTTCTGGGGATGTTGACTGGACTGGACTGATAGGGGAACATTTAGGTTGTCTGATGAGGGTAGGTTGGTAGGTTGTGGTTTTTTTCACCGAGATAGTCGAAGGCACACATAGTCATCTTCCAAGAATCATTAGATTTGAGAGAAACACCAGAAATTTGGAAAACTGCTAAGGTAGCACCTTCATTGAGAAAGAAATGGAGACTAAATCAAGTAACTATAGGCCTGTCAACATAACAAAGGTCATTGAGAAAATTTTAGAGTCTGTTGTAAAGGATGCAACAGCAGAATATTTAGAAATACAAAGTATAATCGAACTGAGTGTGTATGATTTCATAAAAGGGACATAATGTCTGCAGACAGAACCAGTAGATGTAACATGCTTGAATTTTTATTTCCAATTTGAATCTGAATTTCAATAACTACTAGAAGTCAAAGAGTTGGCATAAGGGGGAATGTTCAGGATTACAATTTGTAACCAATAGAAGTAAAATTACCAAGTTTATAGATGACTCAAAAATAGGAAGGCAAATGGTGAAGACGATACAGAGTCTGTAGAGTGGTATAGATAGGCTACATGGGGGGTGGGGGGTGGGGGATGACTTGACAGATGGAATATAATGTGGAAAAATGTGATGTTATACTTTTGACAGGAAGAATAGAGGAACTGGATATTATTTGAATTAAGAAAGATTGCAGTAAGCTACAGAACAGCAGGATTTGACAATTCTCATTCACAAATCACAAAAAACTGGCATCCATGATCAGTGGGTAATAGAAAAGGCAAATAAATCGTTAACCTTTATTTAAAAGGAAATGGAATATAAAAATAGGGAAGTCCTATTAAAACTGTAGAAGGCATAATCAAACCTCAGCCTGAATACTGTGAACAAAAAGACATACTGGCTTCAGAGGCACTCCAGATAAGATTCACTCGGTTGTTTCTAGCAATGGAAAGATTTTCTTATCAGGAAAGGTTGAGTCAGTTGGCTTGCACTCATTAGCATTTAGAAGGATGAGAGGAGACATTTTTGAAAGGGTCAATGCAGAGAAGTTGTTTTCCTTCATGAACGCATTGAAGACGAGATGGCCTCATCTCCGAGTAAGTAGATGCCCATTCACAACAGAAATGAGGAGAAATCTTTCTCTCTTGGAAGGTAGTCTATCTGTGGAATTCTTTACCACAGAGAACTGTTGACCCTACTTTTGTTAATTATATTCTGAATTAGATTTTTGATCATTAAGGAAATCAATGGTAAAAGGGAAAGGGCAGCAATATGGACATGAGGATTATCAGATCAACCTTGGGCCGAATGGCCGACTTCTGTCCCTACTTTCTTACTTTCTTGGTCTTAAGGTATCTACAGGAGTTTAGAAGTGTAAAACATGACTTGACTGAAGTATGTAAGAATTTGAATGGTCTTGGCAAAATGAATGTGGAAAGGAGATTTCATTTTGTGGGTAAGTGTAAAACAAATGGACACTGTTTTAAAATTAGGTATCATCATTTTAGGACCAAGATAAAGAGAATATTTTTCTCTGAGCGTTATGTGACTTTTAGCTCTCTGCTTCAGAATATGGCAGAAGTGGGGCCATTGAATATGTTTACAATGGAGACAGAAAGAATCTTGTTCAGCTGGGTAATCAAAGGTTATTGGGGTTGATGGGAGTGTAAAATTTGAAATACAAACAGGTTAATTACGATCTTTTTGAATGGCAGAGTGTGCTTTAATGGATGGCTGGTCTGTTCCTATTTCATAAATCCGTATCAAATATAATGTGTTGGTGTAGCTCATGTCTTTCATCTTCTGTACTATTTAGTTGAACAAGCTCCTTCAAAAAGCTGTATTGAAGCTTACCATCTCCCATTTCCAACAAGACTGAACCTCAACAGCTCAGCTTATGATTCTGCTGCTGGTAAGCATAGTATTAGTTAATACATTGTAGCCAAAATGGGTTTGCTTCTGTCTACTGATATCAATGTAGAACTGCACAATTGTCTCTGAAATGTGCAATTTTGGTTGGATAAACATTCAATATTCTAGGTAAAGTGAATTTACAAAAGCAGTATGAAATATATCTTGTGGGACATCAGGTAAGTACCCTGTATGTAAAAAAAAATGAGTTTGAATATATAAAACCCAATTTGCTCAGGCCATTTCAGGATTCCACCTAATGTACTTTTAAGTTGCTTGAGAAAATTGGCTGCCCTGCAAATCTGTTCAATTGATCTCCTCTTTCCAAGACTATCTTATGGGTAAGGTCAACTGTAGTGGGGCAACATTAGAACATTTTAAGATTAGCAGTGGGATTGAACTGGATTATGTTTTGGTGCCAACACTTTTTGACATACTTCGCTGCTGTCTTACACGTTGAGTTCCTATGCAAAAGGTTCCAATTTACACAGCAGAACTGATGGAAAACTGTTTAACCTTGTCTGCCTGAGATTCAAAACAAAAGATGACCAGTTCTCATTAGAGTTGTGGTCTATCTGGTGATGCCACATTAGAATTCTACAATGAAGAACACTTTCAGTGGCAAAGGGACTGACTCTTATACGTGGAAAGAATCTGATATAACCATCAGCATCAAGAAAAAAGAAATGGCCCAGGATGTTGCCATAATGACATATACCAATATTGACAATATAATGCTGGAGATTGGCTGTAGATTCACACATCTTGGTTATACAAACCCTAGCATTCTACTATTGAAATTAACACACACGTTGCAAAAGCTGTAGCCGCTGTGCTCAAGTTAAGTAAGAGAGTGGAAAAACAGTGATCTGACCTGGAACACCAACCTGAATTTATAAATTCTACACCCTCAGTGCTCCTCCACAGTAGTGAGATCTGAACAATATACATCAGGACAGTTTTCATGTTTGCTGTTTCTGATGTACTCTTGGCATCGCTTATTAGGACATGGTCAGGAACTCAAAGGTTCTGAAGTTGGCTTATCACATTTGGCTGTTTGAACCAATCCACTTGGTTACATATTCAATATGATCCTGACTGATCCTTTATCTCAATGCTATAGTTCTGCTTTCTCTCCATATTCCTTTGATGCTTTTAATATGCAAAAAATTACCAGTATCATGAATTATCAGACATAACAGGAATTAAAAAACAGATTCAAGAATCTTTGCAAATCAATATACAAGTGATGCACAAAACAGACACCATTATTGGTAGAAATTATTCAATCATCTCAACCCTTATCAAACTTCTATCCTTTTCTACAAATGTCTTTGGCCAAGGTTCCAGTCACCTCTTCTAACTCATCCATTAAGGCCCAGAAAATGCTGGAAGCCCTCAGCAAGTCAGGAAATGTTTGCAGAGAAAGAAGCATAAAGTCATAGAGATATACAGCATGGAAGCAGACCCTTTAATCCAACCCCTCCATGCTGACCAGATATCTTAAATTAATTTGGTCCCACTTGCCAGCACTTGGCCCAAAGCCCTCTAAACCATTCCTATTCATATATCAATCCAGATATGTTGCAGTTGTACCAGCCTCCACCACTTCCTCTGGCAGCTCATTCCATATACTCACCACCGTCTGTGTGAAAAAACTGCCCTTTAGGTCCCTTTTAAACCTTTACCCTCTCACCTTAAACATATGCCCTCTAGATTTGGACTTCCCTACCCTGGGGAAAAGGCCTTGACTTTTCACCTTATCCATGCCCCTCATAATTTTATAAACCTCTATAAGGTTCTCAGCCTCTGACATTCCAGGGAAAATAGCTCCAGCCTATTCAGCTTCTCCCTTTAGCTCAAGCTCTCCAACCCTGGAAGCATCCTTGTAAATCTTTCCAAACCCTTTCAAGTTTAACAAAATATTTTCTATAGCAGGGAGACCAGAATTGAATGCAGTCTTCCATAAATGGCCTAACCAATGTCCTATACAACCTCAACATGACCTCCCAATTCCTGTACTCAATGCACTGATCTATTTCAACAAGGGGTAAACACTTCTGCTTAATTTAAAGCAGCAACACAGAAAAGATTTATCCTGTGCAGTAATCTGTGAAAATTCAAGAGGCCAAGAACTATTTAAAGTAAAAATTAATAACTTTATATCTTAAAATATAACAGTGAAAAATTAACTGACAACTATTTACAACTCCTTCCTCTAAAATACCCTTTACCTTCCCTTCTATAATACTAGTACAATAAAACTCATGATTAAGATTTATAAAACTAAACTTCTTATCTCAAAACCAGGCAGCTTCTGGTTCTTCTCTGTATTCCTGTCTTCTTTCCTTCTTCTTGGGGATTCTGCTTCACAGGTTACTGATCACTAAAGGTACCTTTAAGAGAACTATTCTCTGGGCAGTTTGCAGATGTCATTGGCTTGGCAGTTCTCCTCCCAACTGGTCAATTTTCCCTGGTCTTGTACCCCCAAAGCATCGGATTAAGTCATTGGCTTTTAAGATTGTCAATATACCAATGTCAAACTGGATTGAAATTTGGTAATGTTTGGGGTATAATTTAAACTGCTTGACCTAATTTGAACCTGTTTTTGTCTCCAGGCAATCAGTTACCCTAGCTACCCCAACAGCTGGACCACATGTTACATTGTATCTTATTGAGAACACTTGGTGTCACTGCTAGCTTTTAACTCTCTTAATGTTATAGTACACCCACCTCTTCATAACAGATCGATAAAGGCAAGCATGCCAAATATTTTCCTCATTACCCTGTCTACCTGCGCCTTCAATTTTAGCAAGCAGAGGCAATGTTTTAGGTTAGTAACCTTTCTTCATATCAAGAAAATATCTGCTGGATGTTACATGCCCACTCCAAGGACACCCATAAGCGAGATATGTAGATGACCAAAATTGACAACTGGAAGACCATTGCGGAAAGCTGTGACTTCTGAAGGCTGACTTTTTCTAAGGACACTAGAAGAGGTGAGAAGAAACAGAAAGCTCGGCTGACCAAATAAGCCCAGAGAAAACAAATGGCCAGTGGATTACATACCTATTCAGTGCATTGACTTCTGCAGCAAATGCAGCAGGAACTGCCATGTGATTTTGAGTTTCCTGGGTCACACTAAATAATGCTTAACTCAGAGTTGGCCATCATGTTGGAAATCACACGAGATGGAATGCTGCCCGAGTCTATTAGTCTACCATAATCAACAAGCCCCTATACATCTTCAAATAATTCAACCAGGTTAATGAGCCAAGATCTCAGTATCCAAACATTATGTCAGGTTTCCCAGCTAATTTATATTCTTTTCAAGTGATCCTATGTCTAAGGCAAAACAGACTTATCTTTCTCTGATCGTTAAAAATGACTCAACATCAGGTTATAGTCCAACAAATTTATTTGGAAGCACTGATAGTGCTTGATAGTGTCTGTGTGACAATACACTGAAACTCTACAATATAATATGCATATAAACAAAAGGCATTGCATTGAGTTCCTCTTGTTCCTCTTTTGTTAGAATCTGATGGAGTGATTTTGTTCAGACATTTGTACTTAACAGAAGGTCTGATTTCAAGCATATTGTGTGCATTTTCAATTGCGGTAACTTTTTAATTTATGGAGTTCACCTTTAATCTAAATGTTTCACTCATTGGGTGGAACTTAATGTCCTCTCCTGAAGTAAGGTCGCATTTCAGGGCATCTGAAAACATATGTGCAAGCTTATTGGATCAGAAGGAAAAGACTCTAAAACTGGTAAATGAGACCTACTTATTTTACTCATCTTGCATGCTTAAAAATGAAGATACACTACAACTAGTACATAACAATCCACAATTTTCCTTTTGGAGGGTGAGGACTGCTCTGTTTTCTCTAGTGTCATGGGCTGATTGACAGATGAAGAGCATGAAAAGCAAACTCAGTTGAATCTGAGGTTGAGGATGTGCCCTTTGTTTAAACTTTTTGTTCAAAGACAACCAGTGCCTGACTGAATCAACTGGCAATGTGAAGTGTGAAAGGGGGAGAGAGGGCATTGAAAGCAACTGCCTTTTTTCCAAGTCCCTACACTCTCTAAGCAGTATCCCTCTGCCCACAGTCCCCATTCCAACTTCATTAACCTGTGGACTAAGTCACTTGCTGATCCTAGGCTTGGTGTCAGAGGCTGCCACTGCCCCTTATGGTGCAGAAAGCAGCCATGGAGCTTTCAGCTTCTCATTGGCTGACGGATCTCTGTCAACAGGATTTCTTCCCTGGGGATTCTTGATTCCAAGCAAGCCCCACTGCCAGCCATTTCAGTGCCTGACTGGAACTTCACATGGGAGGCTTTTCCTAAAAATACACGACGTGAGCCTCTTGCTGGCTGTTCAGCTGCTGGATGCGTCACCTGTCCCTTAGATACAATTTTGCCCCTTATTACCTAAAGTGATACATTGTAGCATTAGTGAAATGATGCTCTCGATTAGAAAGTAGTCTGTGTTGAGTACGGGCTTGAAAGGCTCTGATTTTGTTCCATATGCACCAACCACTGCAATGATGTCATGAGGACTGGGAGGGCAGGTGGTGAAAGATTCAAAGCTCAGACCTCCTATGAGAGACGCTAATAATGTATGCCATATCTTTATAACTGCGGAAATCTATTCAACTATATCCTGTTTACTACAAGGGATTCTTCTACTTAGACCAGTTGGAGGTTATTCTCATCCATACTAGACAGTGTGTTTGCTGTGGAAATAAGTATACCTGGAAGCTGTTGTTGGCAGCACATACACCATTACGTTTAGAAATCTCAGTTGCATTAACAACTGAAAATATATTTTGTGTACAGCGACTACCTGTAACTGTTGACAAACATTCAACAAATCCATTTTCACATAACGCCTTGTATTTTTGTTGTGAACAGATCCTTTATTGTTCTATTGCTGACTGCAGTTAATACTTGCACAGTTGCATGGTTTTAATAGCTTGATTGCAGCTTACTTTTGAGATTGATAGTGTTTCTTGATATCTGATGAGCTCTCACTCTTAAGATTCCTGCAATAACTCGAAATGCAAGTACAGACAGCTGAAAGGCTGTGAACAACTGGAGTTGTGAAATATATATCTCTGTCATGCACTTCCAGCTTAGACATATGACGTTGTAGTTATCTTTAACTGGATTTTTCAACAAAATTGCTGTAAATATGTAACATCAGGGGCACCAAATAATTTGCACAGAAATCTCTTAAAAATGAATATGAACAATACCTAGGCAACTGGACATCATTATCACACGAGATGGAAAGCTACCACAAGTCTACCATTATCATCAAGGCCCAATACATCTTCAAAGAATTCAACCAGGTTAATGAGTCAAGATCTCGACATCCAAAAGTTATGTTAGGTTTCCCAGCTAATTTATGTTCTTTTCAAATGATTCTATGTCTAATGCAAAATAGACCTGTCTTTGTGTGATAGTGTCTGTGTAACATTACGCTGAAACTCTACAATATAATATGCATCTAAACAAAAGGCATTGCACTTTCTGCATCAGAATCAATGTTCCTCTTTTCTCAGAAGCTGATAGAGTGATTTTGTTTTGATGCTGGCATCTATCCTGAACCTGAATAACTTTCAAAACTCCATTATAAATGTATTCTATGACAATCTACAGCAGTAGTGAGGCACACCAAATCCATAACAAAATTGTTAGTACATTGTTGCTAAACCTTCTTAAGATCCCTATTATTCCCGTAAGACATTTTACTGGCTCTGCTCCAGTCACCCTGTTGTGTGTCACCACAATGATAAAGCATGTGGTCAAAGTTGGGATTGCTTTTTTGTGTGATTTCTACATTAATATGTTTCTACTTAATAAATGTAATCATCATGGTTTACTTCTTGGAAGTTAACTAGGTCAAGTACCGATGTGGAGATTTTACTGATGTGGTCACAGAATCATAGAATTCCTACAGTGTGGAGAGATTCAGGCCATTCAGCCAATTGAGTCCTCACCAACCCTCTGAAGAGCATTCCACCCAGACCCAATGCCACTGCCCTAACCCTGAAACCCTGCATTTCCCATGGCTAATCCACCCAGCCTGCACATCTCTGGACACCTAACTGGCACATATTTAGAGTGCTAGATCAAAATTTTATAGCCCCGAAATGTGGAATTGACCCACTCCTGTTCCTTCATGCTACTTGCTAACTGTAATTAATGCAGTCCAATACTAAATACGTTATTGTATGACTGCCTGGCTCAGCAAGGGGCCAAAGCTCAACCAAGAAAACTACCTCTTAAAGCTACTTAAAGCCAGACAGAACCAACCAAGGGGCAAATGTATTCTGGCTTCAGATTTTTCTAAAGTGGGAGATGGTGGGGCTCTATATCTGACCTGTAAGAAGAGTGACTATGGCACTACAGGGCAGATAGCATACTCCATGCTTCTCTGATGCAGAACTGAAGGCCTTGGTGCATGAATTTGGCAAGAGGAGAGACTTCTTATATCCACGATAGGTAAGGAGACCCTCCAAGGAAACATTGTGAAGGCAGTGGGACCAAACAGCCACCACTAACAATATGAACACTGTAATGTTTAAACCACAAATGTGGTTAAATGTGGTTTAAACCACAAAATTTCCCATTGACATTCATTGACATTATACTTGTGTATTTCCCACCATCTATATCATGGGGCAAACATTGATTGGAAACCTAACAGTGAGAAAAAAATATTTTGACAAACAGATCAGAGGTTGGGCATCCTATTGCAAATTCTGATGCACATTTAAATTGTTCAAGTTAACGAGGACAGAGCTTTCATTTTCATTCCAACAGACAGGGAACAGAAAATGAAAGTCTTTTCAGTTTGAGCCAGAATTGAACATGGATTGTACAATTCAGTGGTGAACATATTGCTGTGTGTAACCACAGAAAATCTTGCTTATTTTTTCTTGCTTAGTCATGCTTATCATGGTGAGATATCAAACCTTTTCACAATATCTTCAACAACAGAAATATAAGCAGTGTCATGCTTTTAGTGATGAACAATTAGCACTGTTGTTTATCCATTTGCCCAGAGACCTCCTATGAGATCTTGTCTGAAAACTGATTGTGGAGGTGATAGCCTAATGGAGTTATTGTTAGATTATTAATCCAAAGACTCACCTCGGTTCAAATCCCACCATGGGATGACCATGAAATGATTGTTGAGGGGGTAACCCATCTGGTTTACTCATATTTTTTAAGGAAGGAAATGGCCATCCTTATTTTGTCTCACATAGATAGTGTTACCTAGGTAACTGTAGACCCATAGTAATGTGTTTGACTCTAACTGCCCTCTGCACAATAAGGGATGAACAATAAACGATGGCCTAGCCAATGACGTCCTAAGCCTGAATTTTAATAAGTACTGTGAGTGGCACAGTGGCTCAGTGGTTAGCACTGCTGCCTCACAGTACCAGGGACCCAGGTTCAATCCCTGCCTCGGGTGACTGTCTGTGCGGAGTTTGCACATTCTCCCCATAACTGCGTCAGTTTCCTGCCACATTCCAGGTGAATTGGCCATGTTAAGTAGCCTATAGTGTTAGGTGCACTAGTCAGGGGTAAATATAGGGTAGAGGAATAGGTCTGAGTGAGTTACTCTTTGGAGGGTTGGTGTGGACTTGTTGGGCTAAAGGGCCTGTTTCTGTACTGTAGGGAATCTAATCTAAATAAAGAATCACTGTACTCTATAGGGAATTTGGGATAGGTTTGAACACAATAAGTTATTGTGTGCCTCTTTAATCAATCAGTTTAGGGAATTATTAATCGGCAGTGCAGTGTCATTTAGAATTGAATTCAAAGTCATATTAGGTACAGAAAAATAGAGGAAACGAAGGATTCTCCTCGGAAAAATATTAGATGGAAACAAGAATGCACTTGTTTAATAATGCAGATCTAAACAAAATCAAATTCCACACTTAATTTTCAGTACCAAAGGAGTTGTGTGGCATTAAGGAAAATTTAAAACAGAGTTTACTTACATGGGAATGGACAGGTTGACATGTTTAGGGGGTGTCAATAATCACATGAGTATAGCAAATTCATGCAGTTTCTTGTAATTCAAGTGTGTATCTCAGTAAGATATTAAAGGTCAGCTTCGAGAAGAGAAGACATCTCAGGCAGCAATGTTCTAACTTCTTCATGCAAGTAACATTGAACGCTGATACCTCACAGTTATCAACAAAACCAGGCCCATTGTTATGGTGGGATGATACAGGAGCACATTATGATCTTAATTTAGTTACATTACACGGTTAATAGAACTTAAGTCGCTATATTGCTTAACGCGTAACTTGTAGCCTCTATTCATTCTGTTTGACATCTATGATGTTAGATTTAATTCTTGATTTGTTTTTATAGGTTTCCGTCATTCATGGAGTGTGCTGATTGTGTTTTCTGTATTCAGTATTGGAATTGGATTTGGACTCATTGTTTATGAAGCTTTCAAAGGGCGTGATACCTTATACCTTCTAGGCGGAGGGTTGTTTGTTTTGGCTGGTATGTGGAATTTTGAATCTATGCATTAAACTGTAAGCAGGAAAAGAGAATCCAGTTAATGAAATAGCAGTTCAGTTTGGAAAGAAAGGCAACCTATTTGAGTGGAGTAACTTAATCAATTGGCCTCTGGTTTGGGAGAGACTGTAAACTGTCCATGAAAGTTTACATACTTTAACCACGGTTAAATTTCACAGAACCCTAGAATTGTTGCAGTGCCCGAAGGTGGAATAGAACCCAGGTCCCTGGCACTGTGAGGCAATATTTGATGTTGATGGTAAGATGTAATTTGAAAATTCATGGATTGGAAGCTTTTTTTGTTCACAAGCACTGTGGGTGGGTGATTGGGTCCTTTCAAAATAACATGGGTGCAGGTAGTAGCACATTTGTCAAGGGTGATTCAAAAAGATGCATTGTGAAGAAAATGCCATCAGCATCATCTGAAGTGTCAAAGATGTGGATATGTCACACAGGTCACCAGTTACTCCTTGAAATGAGCTAAAGGCATAAAAGTTCTGGGCAGCTGTGACCTTGATGACCATCATGGCATTACCATAGGCTACCAGCCTGGACTGACTTAACGGTACAGCTCCAAACGACCAGAGGCCAGCCCCAACACAGATGGCACCACAGCACTCTGATTTACCTGTCTGTGAACTCCCAGAGAATTTGTATTTGGCTGTCAAGGCTGATTGTGGCCCAATCCCCAAACTGCAAGGGCATGCATCCTTGGACCTGCATTTGACCAAGTGTCTGATGGACGGTGGTATCGCCTGGACTAGTACAGGATTAGTCCCCTCTGACTGACGATGATGGTAGCCTCTGACTGACTGTCTTCGCCCTTCATCCACCCACAGCACTTCCCCATTGAACTTCACACATTACAAATTGCTTAAGGCACATGGAGTGTGTTTATGACTTACAGTACTGGCACTTGCTGCAGCTCTGATGACATGCTGTGACATGGAGCAACGTGCTTAGAGGCTGAATTATAGAATGTCTTTAAGATGGAAAGATAGATATGTTCTTAGAGTCATACAGTCATAGAGATGTACAGCAGAGAAACAGATCCTTCGGTCCAGTTCAATGTCAACCAGATAGATTCTTGATCATTAGGGGAACGAGGGTTAGAGAGTCATAGAGTCATACAGCTGTCCAACATGGAAACAGACCCTGAGGCCCAACTCATCCATGCTGACCAGATATCTCAAATTAATCTAGTCCAGTTTTCCAGCATTTGGCTCATATCCCTCTAAACCCTTCCAATTCATGTACCCATCCAGATGACTTTTAAACGTTGCTCTGGCAGCTTATTCCATACACGCACCACCCTCTGCATTAAAACGTTGCCCCTTAGATCCCTTTTAAGTCTTTCCCCTATCACCTAAAGCCTATGCCCTCTCATGATATTCATCCTATACATGCGCCTCATAATCTTATACACCCGCCCCCAGCCTCCAACACTCCAGGGAAAATAGCCCCAGCCTATTCAGCCACTCATTATAGTTCAAACCCTTCAACTCTGGCAACATCCTTGTAAATCCCTTTCAAGTTTTTCAATATCTTTCCTTGCCCAGTAAGGAGATCAAAAGTTAAAGGGAGAAGGCAGGCGAATGGAGTTGAGGAACATTTCAGCCAAGGTCAAGGGCTAGAGCAGATTCAATGGGGTGAATGGTCTAATTCTGCTCCTGTTTCTTATGGTCTTATTCCCACACCGTTTCCTTTTTATGTATTGAATGATGTGTGATTGCAAACTGAAGACCTTGTGCACTAATGAATTGATTTGACCCAGGCAGAGGCTGATGACAGGGCCTGCAAGTGAGCACTAGGAAAGCAAACAGAGAGCCACACCATGCTTGTGTCCATGTCAGTAGGAAAGTTTCCTGTGTAGATGCATGAGATGAGTAGCTTTTCCTTGCATTAACTGATCTGGCAGAAGCAGGCAAGTTGTAGGTGTCCATCAGCTCCAAAGTGAAGTGCTGAAGGGCTGAAGTGGTTATGGCTTGATGTGGTGAGAGTGGTGGTTTGCTGATGCTGACTTGAATGGGCGAACAGATCAGGAGAATCATGGTCATGGAGTATGCAGGACTTTATTGTGAAGAAGCAGTAGTATGATTGCTAAGGCAGGCATTCAGGAGCAGCAGCTGCCAGTTTGCCACTCTATTTTACCTCTTGGGAAATTGTGCCATCTAGTTTCTTGGAAGAGATGTGGGTTGGAATTGGGACATAAAAAAGCTGAGTTGGGGCTTTAATGAGAGGCAAATACATGGAAATAGGGTAGTCGCCAGTCACAAGAGAGATTCTGAAGTCAACATAGAGAGCTTGCAGGAAAGTTTGGGAGAGATTTTTCGCACACGTTGAGAATCTAATTTTTTCACCTATGGCCTGTTTTGTTATGGTACTCACAAAAAGTGAGAGACGATGGCCTAGTGGGACTGTTGCTAGACTAATGTTCTAGAGATAATATTCTCGATAATATCCTAGGGGCCAAGTCCAAATCTCATCACAGCAGTATTTGAATTCCATAAAAATCTAAGTTTTTTTTAAGTGATGTCCAAGCAAACCAGGTGAGGTGAGAACAGAACATTTTATTCTACGCTCAATATCGAGAAGGAATATGATCAGCCATATCAGGAACTCAGTAAAATAATTACATTTATGTTATATTTTCACACAGTGAGTTGTTAGCCTATGCCATACATTGCCTGGAAATGTGGTGGTGGCAGGATGAATTGAAGCATTGGCTTTTTTTTGGATAGTAAGGGTATGCAGAGATATGGAGAAAAGGCAAGAGATTGGCACTAGATAGTAGAGCCAATGCAGGCATGATAGACAGAATGGCCTCTTTCTGCACACTAATAATTCTGAGCTTCTGTGGACCTTGTGCACCCAGGAAGGGAATATTCTATCCATTGTTCCAATTAAAATAAGAGGAGCACACTAACTTGCTCTCGTTCCAATGCTCTACAGGTCACAACATAAATTTAATTATTTTACTGAGTTCCTGTTATGGCTAATCATATTCTTACTCGATAGTGAATTTGGAATAAAATGTTGCATCAACCACATTTCTTTAATACACACAAAGTTATCAACTTATTCTCAAACAAACCCTTTCAGTAGAAGTGCTGAATTGGTTAACACGCAGTAAGATTTTTTTACCTGAAGCAACTTCAGCTGTTCAAGATCAACAATTATTTGTAATCACATGGTTTCCAAGAAATTTCTTGCCAAAGAAAAATCCATTATCCTCTTATGACCCTGTTAACAAATGTATGTCACAAAAAGTCTTGCCATCAATTCAACTTGCCATTAAACGTATTCAACTTAATAAAATTAAATCACACATGCAGAATCACATAGTCAAGAGACTTTTCAAGAGTGCATGCAGTTGTGTAGATAGGAGCACTGGATTTCTTTAAAAATATGAGAAAATAATTACTGCTGCCCCTGTAAAATCTGCTAGCTTTCCACGAGACCATAAGGCATTTGTGAAAAATTAGGCCATTTGGCCCATCGAGTAATCTCTACCATTCAATCATGGCTGATATGTTTCTCCAAGGAGAAAGTGAGGACTGCAGATGCTGGAGATCAGAGCTGAAAATGTGTTGCTGGAAAAGCGCAGCAGGTCAGGCAACATCCAAGGAACAGGAGAATCGATGTTTCGGGCATAAGCCCTTTTTCTCCACCTCATTTTCCTGCCTTTTACCTGGAATCTTTAATCCCCTTGCTAATCAAGAACCAATAAACCTCTGTCTTAAATACACTCAATGACTTGTCTTCCACAGCCTTTTGTGGCAATGAATTCCACAGATTCACAGATTCAGCCATTCACCATCCACTCAAGCATTACCATCAAACCAGAGGATCAAACCTAGTTCATTGGCGAGCGCAGGAGGGCAAGCCAGAAACAGCATCAGGCAAACCTAAAAATGAGGTGTCAACCCGGTGAAGTCCCAAACAGGATGACTTGCATTTTCCAAACAGTATAAACAGCAAGTGATAGACATATGTGATCTCACAGATCAGACCTAATCATCTGCAGTCCTGTCACATCCAGTCATGAATGGTAGTGGAGAATTGAACAACTCCCTCGATCAGAAGGTTCCCCAAATATTCCCATCTTCAATGATGGAAAAGCCCAACATTTCAGTGGAAAAGATAAGGCTGAAGCACTTGCAGCAATCTTCAGTCATAAGTGCTAAGTGGATGATCCATCATGGCTTCCCTCAGTGGTGCCCAGTATTTACAGTTTCAACCAATTTGATTGACTCTGTGTGATATCAAGAAAAGGTTGAAAGCACTGGATGCCACAAAGACTATGGGCCCCGACAACATTTTGGCGACAATACTGAAGACTTGCATTTCAGAAATTTCTGCTCCCCTGCCAAGCTGTTCCAGTCCAGTTACAACTTTGGCACCTAGCCGGCAATGTGGAAAATTGTTCCAGGTAAGTCCTGTACATAAAAAGCAGAACAAATTCAACTCAACCAATTACTACCCCAACAGGCTACACTTGGTCATCAGTAAATTCATGGAAAGTAACATCAACAGTGCTATCAAATAGCAGCTGCCCAGCAATAACCTGCTCAGTGATGCCTAGTTTGGGTTCAGTTAGGGCCACTCTGCTCCGGATCTCATTACAGGCTTGGTTCAGACATGGACAAAAGAGCTGAATTCCAAAGGTGAGGTGATAATGACAGCCCTTGACATCAAGGTTGCTTTCGACCGGGTGTGGCATCATTGAGCCTCATAAAACTGGAATGACTGAACTGGCCAATATCTCTGCCGGTTGGGGTCATTCCTGGCACATATGAAGATTATAGTGGTTGCTGGATGTCAGTTATCTCAGCTCTAGGACATCTCTGCAAGAATTCCTCAAGATAGTTTCGTTGGCTCAATCAACTTGAGCTGCTTCTTCAATGATCTTCCTCCATCATAAGATCAGGAACAGAGATGTTTGCCAATGATTGCACAATGTTCAGCAGCATTTGTGACTCCTCAGATACTGAAGCAGTCCATGTTCAAATGCAACAAAATTTGGACAATATCCAGGCTTAGGCTGACATGTGGCAAGTAACATTCATGGCGCACTGTCAGGCAATGATCATCCTCAATAAGAGACAATCTTATCACTGCCTCTTGACATTCAAAGGTGATACCATGACTGATTTTCCCAGAATCAACATCATTGGGCTTACCATTGATCAGAAACTCAACTGGATTCACCGCATATACACAATGGCTCCAAAAGAGGGCCGGGGCAATTAATATTGTGGTGAGCAACTAACCTCCTGACTCCCTAAAACCTAATCCTCCCTAAAGTCCCTAGTGTGATGAAATGCTCCTCACTTGCCTGGGTGGGTGCAGCTCCAACAACACTCAAGAAGCTTGACACCATCCATGACAAAGCAGCGCCCTTGATGGCATGACATCGACATGCATCCTCTCCCTCCACTATTGATGCTCAGCCGCAACAGTGTACAAGATACCACTGCAGAAATTTATGAGCTCCAAATCCTGGAATATCCTTCCTAAAGGCATTGTGGGCCACCCTACAGCATGTGAACTGCAGTGGTTCAAAATGGCAGTTCACCACCGCCATCTCAAGGACAACTATGGACGTGCTATAAATGCAAGTCAACCAGGGATGCCTATGTCCCATGACTGAAGTAAAATAAAAAGGCTGTAAAAGGGTCTGATCAAACCACATTTGGAATATCATGGGCAGCTTTGTGCCCCTTATCGAAAGAAAGATGTTATGGCATTGAGGTGGTCCAGAGGAAGTTTACAAGAATGATCCTGGGACGAAGGTCATATGAGGACAGTTGACGACTCGGGGTCTGTATTCAATGGAGTTTAGAAGAATGAGAGGAGGATCTCACTGATACCTGCAGAATACCGAGAAGCCTGGGTAAGATATTTCCACGAATAAGGGAGACCAGGACCTGAGGGCAGAGCCTCAGAGTGAAGGAAAAGACTTTTAGGACTTAAATAGGGAGGAATTTCTTCCACCATAGGGCGTTAAATCTGGAACCCGTTGCCACAGAAGGCTGTGGAAGACAAGTCATCAAGTGTATTTAAAATGTGGTAGACAGATTCTGGATTAGTAAGGGGATCAAATGCTATTGGGAATAGGCAGGAGAGTGAGGTTGAGAAACGTATTAGCCATGATCGAATGGCAAAGGGACTCAGTGGGTCAGGTCGTGTAATTCTGTTCATGTGTGGAAAACTAGCAGATTTTATTGTGATGGTAGTCATGCCAAAACATTTGGTTTACGTTATTTTCTCATAGTTTAAAATTAATCCTGTGCTCGTCACATTGGCACATCAAAAAATCTCACGTCATACTCTTGATAAATCTGTTGACAAAGTGATTCTGCATGTGTGACCTATTTTAATTATGTTGAAAAAGCACTTTGATGGCAAGATGTCTGTGATATTTTGTTGATAAATAAAACTACATTTATTTCTGGTCACTTCAGTCTTCAGTGCAACTTACCTTAATCAGTTAGCCCTAGTGGATGGCCAGTTCAGACCAGGGACTAAAGGCTATTGATGTAATAGGATCCAACATTGAGTATGTTATGAAACTTCAATCTGTCTGAGATGGGAAACTCATTAAACACCAAAAGTACTGACAGTACATGTACTTCAGAGATGTTAATTGACTCGGTCCTTATTAGGTCTTTCCCCTTTATATTGGATTAGCATTCCATGTATTGTAATATTAGAGATGATCCTGTCAGAAAATGAAGGAAAAGTGATAGGAGGTATGCTAAAAATGTTTGTCGAATAGTGGATTTCGAAACTATTCAAATGCCACTTTCTATCCAGTAAGCAAAAATTATAATTCATAGAATCCCTACAGAGTGGAAATTGGCCCTTCGGCCCAACAAATCCACACCAACTCCCCGAAGAATAACCCACCCAGCCCATTCCCCCTACCCTATATTTACCCCAACTATTGCACCTAACCTACATATCCCTGGATGCTATGGGCAATTTAGCACCCCTAATTCACCTAACCTACATATCTTTGGACTGTGAGAGGAAACCAGAGCACCTGAAGAAAACCCACAGTGACACAGGGAGATTGTGCAAACTCTACAAAGGCAGACCCCTAAGGCTGTAATTGAACCCGGGTCCCTGGCGCTGTGAGGCAGCAGTGCTAACTACTGAGCCAGGTTGAATTTCAGTATTGAAAAGCATCAGAAAGCCAATAATTTATTTTTTCCAGGAGCCCAATTTTATATCTTACATAATTATAAAATTTTATATTCTGGAAACAACCTGAAGATCTCCCTTCTTGCAGAAAGTGGAGTATCTTGATAATTATGCCATTAATCCTTTAAAGTAAACTCTCTTTCAAATGAAATGATCTACTTGTTTGAGAATGCTACCTTTCCAATTTATTACTTACGATGTAAAATGGTGAATCTCATTAGTATGTTGTTATGGTATCTTTTATGATGAAGGCTTCTCATATAGTAATTATGGTAGAGTTGGATTGAAGGATTACATGCCTAATATTTGTTAAGAGGTTAATGGAAGAGCAGCAATTCTCTTTTTGACAAGGAACTTCTTGGAAATCACGTGGTTTCAGATTACTGTTCATTTTGAATACTTGAACTTGCTTCAAGAAAAACACTGTGTGTTAACCGATTCAGCATTTTTATTAAAGAAGTTTTGTTTCAGAATAAATCAATAGTTTTGCGTATATTAAAGAAATGTGGAATGCAACATTTTATTCTAAATTCAAGAAGGAATATGATTAGCCTTATCAGGAACTCAACAAAATAATTAAATTTATGTTATGACTTGTAGAGCTTTGGAACGAGAGCAAGTTCGTGTGTTCTTCCCATTTTAAACAGAACAATGGATTGACTATAACCCTCCTGGGTGCTGAGACCACAAAAACACGGAATTATTACAATGCAGAAGGAAATCATTTAACCCATCGAGCTTGCAATGGAAGGATGTTGTGAAATTTGAAAGAGATAAGAAAAGATTGATAAGGATGTTGTCAAGGTTGGAGGATTCGAGCTACAGGCAGAGGTTGAATAGTCTAGGGCTGTTTGCCCTGGAGTGTCGGAAACTGAGGCGTGACCTTATGGACATTTATAAAATCATGACAGGCGCGGATAGGATAAATAGACAAAGTCTTTTCCCTGGGGTGGGGGAGTCAAGAACTAGAAGGAATAGGTTTAGGGTAAGAGCAGAAACATATAAAAGGGACCGAAGGTACAACTTTTTCACACAGAGAGTGGTGCGTATATAGAATGAGTTGCCAGAGGAAGTGGTAGAGGCTGCTACAATTGCATTATTAAAAAGCCATCTGAATAGGTATATAAATAGGAAGGGTTTAGAGGGATATGGGCCACGTCCTGGCAAAGGCGATTAGATTAGGTTGGGATATCTGGTGAGCATGGTGAGTTGGACGGAAGGGTCTGTTTCCATGCTGTACATCTCTGTGGCTCTATGACTCTATAACAGCTTATAAAACAGTAATTGCTGCTCCTGGAATTTGAAATATCACCTCCAACACCTAAAATACCTCAAAAAAGGAGCAGTTCTTTAAGCCCCATTTTTTCCCATCCTCCATCTTGGATTACCCATATTCCAGCCCTCTTGAATTGAACACTAATATTCCATCTGCCTTCCTAACTGCCAACTGAACCTGCACATTAACTGCAAGAGAATCATGAACCAGGATACCTTAGTCATTTTGCGCTTTGGATTTCTGAAAATTTTCCCGAATTAGAACATAGTGTACGCATGTATTCTTCCTCCCAAAGTGCATAACCTCACACTTGCCCACATTGCACTCTATCTGCCACATTTTTGTGCACTTTCCTAGTCTGTCATTCTGTAGCCTTCCGGCCACCTCAACTCTATCTTTTCCTCCACCTATCTTCGTGTCACCTGCAAACTTAGCAACAATGCCCTCAGTTCCTTTATCAAGTTCGTTAATGTATAATGTAAATCGTTGTGGCCCCAACATTGACCCCTGCAGAACTCCACCAGTCACTGGCTGCCATTCCTGTGAAAGACCCTTTTATCCCATTCTCTACTTTCTGCCAGTCAGCCAATCCTCTATCCAGGCCAGTACCTTGCCCGAAACACCATGGGCTCTTATATTATTTTGCAGCCTCCTGTGTGGCAATTTGTCAAAAGCCTTCCACAAATCCAATTTTACCATGCACTTCCAAGAACTCTGCAATTTCTTCCTTAATAATGGATCATAAAATCTTACCAATGATCAAGGTCAGGCTTACTGGCCTATAGTTTCTTCTCTTCTGCCTCCCTCCCTTCTTAAACAGGGGCATTACATTAATTATTTTTCAGGCCTTTAGGATCCTCCTTGACTTCAATAATTCCTGAAAGATCAGCACACAACCTTCTCAGCTATCTCCTTTAGAACCCTAGGTGTAGTCCAACTGACCTTCAAAGCTTTCAGCTTTCCCAGCACCTTCTCCTTAGGGATGGCCACGATACACACCACTGCCCTGACCCTCGTGGCATTCTACTGGTGCCTTTCATTATGAAGACTGGAGCAAACTATCTATTCAGCTCCTCTGCCATTTCTTTGTTCCTGATCACTTCTTCTGCAGTCTCTCATTTTCTCTTGATCCAATGTCCACTCTTGCCTCTCTCATAACTTCTATATAGTGAAAATCCAATTTTACCATGCACTTCCAAGAACTCTGCAATTTCTTCCTTAATAATGGATCATAAAATCTTACCAATGATCAAGGTCAGGCTTACTGGCCTATAGTTTCTTCTCTTCTGCCTCCCTCCCTTCTTAAACAGGGGCATTACATTAATTATTTTTCAGGCCTTTAGGATCCTCCTTGACTTCAATAATTCCTGAAAGATCAGCACACAACCTTCTCAGCTATCTCCTTTAGAACCCTAGGTGTAGTCCAACTGACCTTCAAAGCTTTCAGCTTTCCCAGCACCTTCTCCTTAGGGATGGCCACGATACACACCACTGCCCTGACCCTCGTGGCATTCTACTGGTGCCTTTCATTATGAAGACTGGAGCAAACTATCTATTCAGCTCCTCTGCCATTTCTTTGTTCCTGATCACTTCTTCTGCAGTCTCTCATTTTCTCTTGATCCAATGTCCACTCTTGCCTCTCTCATAACTTCTATATAGTGAAAAAACACTCTTGCAATCTTTTTCTATATTACAAAGCTAGCTTACCCACGTTTTTCATTATCTCCCTCATATTAGTGCTGTTATGTTGGCTTCTTCAGCTTTTTAAAGGATCCCCAATTCTTTGACTTCCCATTGGCTTTCACCATGTTATATGTTTTGTTTGCTTTTTATGCTATCCTTGACTCCCCTTGTCAGCTACGGTTGCCTCGTCCTCCCCTTAGTATGTTTCTTCTTCCTTGGGATCACTTTCTGCTGTGCCTCCCGAATTGCTCCCAGAGATCCCTGCCATTGCTGCTCCACCCTTTTACCTGTTAGATTCCTCTTCCGATCAATCCTGGCCAGCTCCTCCCTTATGCCTTTGTGATTACTTTTACTCAATTGAAATACCAATATCAATTCCAGCTTCTTCTTCTCAAACTGCAAGCTGAATTCTACCATATTATGGTTACAGCCCCCTATTGGTTCCTTCATGCTAAGTTCCCTAACCAAGTCTACCTCTTTAAGCATCACAAATTCCAGAATTGCCTGTTGCCTAATGG
The DNA here is from genome assembly GCF_047496795.1 of Chiloscyllium punctatum. Lineage (NCBI taxonomy): Eukaryota > Metazoa > Chordata > Chondrichthyes > Orectolobiformes > Hemiscylliidae > Chiloscyllium > Chiloscyllium punctatum. The sequence continues at coordinate 57,881,348 of NC_092747.1, read as the reverse complement.
GGCACAAGTTGCTTCAAATGAACCATCTCACAGACATTCCACAAATCCCTTTTTTTTTGGGATCCACTGCCGATCTGATTTTCCCAGTCCACGTGTATATTGAAACTCCGCTGTGATATTGTAATTGGGCCTTTCTTACAGGCCTTTTCTGTCTCCTGATTTATTTGCTGCCCCACATCCTGACTACTGCTCAGGTGCCTTTACAAAGCTCCCATTGCAGTCACTTTTCCTTCACTCTACACTCTAATTCTACAACTTTTGACTCTATATCACTTCCTACTATTTCATTTCTTACCAGCAAGGCAACCCCACCCATTTGGCCATTTGCCTCCTTTTGATAGGATGTGTATCCTTGGATAGTTAGTTCCCAATTGGGAAACCAGTTTTCACTTGATACTTCAAAATTAATCTTTGCATAGTCAATAGCTGTTCAAAATTGTGATAAATGAAACAGAAACATTTATGTTGTGTACCATACTGATTGCCATTTTTTGTGCTTCCAGGTATTTTGTCCACGTTTTCCATTATTATGTACAGCTTTTGGATTCAAGCTCTCGTTGCTGTGGTGGACCAGATCGCTGAGCCACCTAAATCATGCCCACATCCAAATCTTAAAGTTCAATTTGGTTGGTCTTTCATGGCAGCTCCAGTAGGGATAGTCTTTTCTTTACTTGCAGGTTTACTTTTCATTCATTTTGGGTGTGTTGCTCAAAATAAAAAGAAGAACATAGGGTATTCTTTGCCACTTGATAAAATTGGTAATGAGGATCTCTGATTGTTTCAATCACACCTCATATTTTCAAGCTGTGATTTCTCCTTCCCTGAATATTCTTCACATTTCTCCAGTGGTAATGTTGGGTCATCTGCCACCCTTCTGTTATTCAGCACCAACGTAATTCTTTATGTTTGAGTTTAGATATAGAATGATAATGGGCTGTGCTCCTGTGCTCACCTGACATCTGCACAAATGTCATTTTGCACAGTGAATACTGGACAGCAACCAGATGTGCCAACCTTGACTCTTTTCCCCTGCACTGATCCAGAAGCACCAAGGTAAACCATAATGTTTTTACAGACATCATTTTATTCAATGTTGACTGTCATCTTATTTGGTATGTTTCAGTCTTGTGCATTTCTCCATTTGAGTCACAGGGGCTAGCTTTCCCACTAAATATTAACTCCTTAAACAATGAAAATGAGATTTAATGTAACATATAATCAATATTTTATTTAATTAATTGAAGAAAGAAAATCAACACTTTGTGGTCTCCATTTTCAATTGTGCACTCTCAGTAGACAAGGTCTTGTACCAGAAAGGCAAGAACAGAAAATGCACTTAATACTCTTCAGTAACACAGCTTTAATACGTCTCTGATATCAGTCACTTGATTATCCTGTACAATTCATAATTGTATTTCAGAAACAGAAGTGAATTTGTTCAAGACTGTAATGTAACCCTGAAGTACTGATAATGTTTCATAAACTAGTGTAAGCTTGCTTTTGTAAATGTAAAGATAAGTTCACTAATTCTGTCATCCAACTGGGAAGCCTCATTTTAAAGGAGGTGAGATTCTGCTCAGGAGTACTGTAGCCTTATGTCCAACCACATTTTGTTTCTCAATGCCTCTCTAATAAGAGTGTGGGCAATATCATAAAAGGTAATCTCGACCACTTGCATGCTAAATGGGTCTGAAGGATGTATTATTCAATAGTTTGAAATTTCTACTTTTTAACAAGTTATGAATCCATATATTTCAGTTAGTACATCCATGTAGAGTCACAGAGTCATAGAGATGTACAGTACGGAAACAGACCTGTTGGACCAACCTGTCCAGGCCAACCAGATATTCTAAATTAATCTAGTCCCATTTGCCAACACTTGGCTCATATCTCTCTAAACCATTCTTATTCATTATATCCATTCAGATGCCTTTCAAATGTTGTAATTGTACCAACCTTCACCACCTTCCCTTGCAGCTCATCCACTGCATGAAAAATTTGCTCCTTAGGTCCCTTTTAAATCTTTCCTCTCTCACCTTAAACCTATGCCCTTTAGTTTTGGACCCTCCTACCCTGGGGAAAAGATGTTGGCTATTCACCCTACACATATCCATCATGATTTTCTAAGCCTCTATAAGGTCACCCCCTCAACCTTTAACACTCCAGGGAAGATAGCTCCAGCCTATGCAACTTCTCCCTATAGCTCAAACCCTCCAACCCTGGCAACATCCTTGTAAATCTTTTCTGAGCCCATTCAAGTTACATTAAATCTTTCCTAAAGCACGGAGACCAAAAATGATGGTCGGAGGAATTTCTTGAGAGCAAAATATCTTCAGGATATTTTGCCATCCAGGTTTCACTTAAACCTTTATGCTTGTTCCTAATTTATTCAATCTATAAAAACCATGTAGTATCTCATGATTTTCTTCATAACAATATATAAGTAATGAATTTAATTAGGGTGTTGTTTAGATTTAGTCCTACATCCATTTAATTAATGAATTGAGACTATTACAGCCATGTTAGAGGGATAAACAAGGCAACATTAATTTGCACCAACAGTGCCAAATGAATGTAGGTTTGCTCGCTGAGCTGGAAGGTTCATTTCCAGACATTTTAGCTTTATTAACTATTTAACCTTGCTTTACCTAATCTGGAGTACTCAAAGTTTTCATATGATTTCCCAAATAATAAAAGACAGCTTTTGTGGTATTTTGCACTTCATAGAAAAACCAATTCCCCAAAAAATAGAATAGCTTGGTGCTAGGTGAATAGGCGCCAATTATTCTCCAACAACAAAGCTTTGCTAGTGCATTTGATTTACTCTTTTTCTTAGCATCAAATATTTCACAAAGTGCAATCATTGAAAGGTAATATTAGTTTCTGCTAGCCAGTTTAAAGCTTCCATTTGTTTGTTCCGTTTTTATTTGTGGCATTCCTTGCAGCAGTTTCTTAGTTGTGTATTGGCCATCTACATTAATCTGATTAAACACTGTCCAAGTCCTTGTCAGTTCTGAAAAACTTCAATTAATTAATTGGACAGTGAATGGGAGAAAAATATAAAATGTAAGTAGGAACATGACACTATGATCTGATTTTAATGTAGTGCATGTGAGTTAGAAGTTCATGCATTAATAACCCAGGATATTTTGCCATCCAGGTTTCACTTAAATCTAGCTGGCTGATTCTCTGTTAGGAGCAAAGAATCTTAGGGTATGGATATCACCCACTGATAGCAGATATATGGTGGAATCATATTTTGGTGCCATCTGATAAGAGCATCACATTTGGGATTGGGTGAAGGGATAATGGTCTGCAACAAAGTAACACATTTACGTGATTTGAAATTGAAAAGTTTGGCAAGATTTTCCAAACCAATGGATGCAATGAAAATCATTAGCAGCCAATTCATTACCACTAACTTTGGCACTGTTGGTGCAGATCTATGTCACTTCTCTTGATAAAATTTGACCATCTTAGCCAGTGAACCTATAGGGGTAGCTTTATGGGAAACTGAAGAGCCAAACCAATAAAGTAAAAGATGACCTGCTGAATGTGCTTCTAGAGGCTGGAGGGGCACTCATGCTTATCCTGGCCCACAGTGAAATGAAAAATTACTTATCTGCTTTGGCATCTTCTGATCCTCGCTTTTCTTCATGTTGTGTTCACCTGTCGGGAAAACTATAATGACTTCTGCATTTAGACAATCAGTCAGGTCCTAATATCCCTGCTTGAATATAGACTGAACCTGCCAGATTTGGGTGGGTGTCATTTTTGCCTGTCTTCAGAATGGCAACCTCCTGGCAGATAAATAATCTAGGCAAAATGGGAATCAAGACCTCTCTGTTTGACACTCTTAGACAATTGAAATTAGTCCAGGAGCTTATTTTCACCTGAATTTGCTTTTGTGTTTACTTTTTGTACAAGGTGATCTTTGCCTCCACTCTTGCTTGAAGGAGCAGAAAATTGTTTGCAATTATAGTGTCTGTATAAGTGATTGGAGCATTATTATAATTATATCAACTAAGTTAAGGTAGTAGACCAGACAAACAAATAAAAATTTTATATATTAAAAGAAAATCACTACCTATATAAATCCTAGTTCTTTCTTTTTTGACTATCCCGCCTACTCATTTAATCTGCATTGAATCTGTCTGGTCAAAGTCAGTCTTACCTTGAGTGTTCTGCCTAGCGCACTGCATCAGGGGTTGTTGCAAGACAACTATTAGCCCATTAATGAGGTGACTACAATTTCCATTGCTGACAGAAAAACATAACATAGGACTGAATGGTAAATTAGCTTTATCCTGTTAGGGTTTGGTTCCATGGAGTCGTGGGCTGGAGACTACAGTTACCTGTCATGTTTAAAGATCTCTGCTGTCATCTGGAATTGTCAATGAGGATGGGTGGCAAGGAAAATTGTGAAATGGATTTGTAAAAGAATTAGTAAAACTTGAAAAGGGCTGGAGTTGGCTTGTAACTCAGAGCAAGAATGGCCAGATACAAATTAGCTCTGATGTAGTATGCAGAACAGTTGTGAGAAAGTGGGAGAAGTGAACAGTTGAGAGGGCAAGAGAAGCAGTGTCTTATTCCCATTGGAATTAACTGGGAAGCAAAGAAGTTGGAAGAACTTTGAAGATTACAAGTTGATTTTGTTAATAATGTAACCTGTAATATATTAAAGGATACCCACTTACCACAAACCAACCAGATCTCAACAAATGGACAACTGAGAACAGAGGCAGAAGAAAAGTAAACACAATACGACACTTAATTCTTTCTAAATGGATTTGTTGAGTTCAAAATAAAGAGTTAATGTTTGAGATATTAATTTTGCATTTCCAAAAGTCAAGCAGATATAGTGCAAGAGTATCAGCATGGAATTCACAAGCTCACATTACTTCATGATAAGTTGTGGGGTGAAATTCAATAAAAGTTTTAATTTATGGTCAAGAATTAAAATAATGACTGCATCCAATAGCTGTGATTCTGTTGTGAAAATGTTAATGGTTCACTAATATCCTTCAGGGAAGACAAACCTGCCAGGAATTCCCAACAAATAAATTATTTACAATAGTACCAGTAAAATATTAAAAAAAGGTATTAACAACTTTTCCATTTCCAATGAACTCACACAGACAGTAATTTGTGGAGGAGAGGTCATTTTAAATCATGTTTCCACTATAAGTGAAAAGTTCCTGTATCTTAATGTTGTTGTGAATTTATGAATTAATTTGTTTAACAAAATTTTTTGAAATTTAATTTAAAGGTTTACTTTTCAGTTTCAAATAGTTTAGGACATTTCTTTCACATCAAGTCATATAAATTGTAAATTTGCACTTTTGCATTTTTTTTCGTTTACTACCTGTTTGTTAATAATCACAAATATATACAGATTGCTGTTTAAGGTTTAATTTCACAATAAAGACTGGAAATGTATAGTAGTGCATTGTCGTTTTTTTTGAAAGAAGTAACTTTTGATGTATCACCACATATATTTTGCCACAGCACATTGCAAAAAGGAACATCATACAGAAAAATATGACAAGAGAATCTGTGAGGTCTATGCTCCATTGTATGAAATAATCACTGGACATAATGGGAATTTTTTTTTTCAACCTAATCATCTAGATGCTTTGCTCAATAGATTGACGTAGAGTTCAGAGTGCCCATTTTGCAATTTTTACTTTTTTGGTTATTCATTAAACAGGTTTTCTGGTCAGACATGTTCATTCATGCCAAAACCATTTTCTACACTTTTGCAGACATGGTTCAAGTTAAATTGACTGTTTAGATTGGATCAGATCATGCTCCTGGTGTTGGCATCACTTCTGGGACAGGAATCTAGAAGCTGCCCAACTATAGGGTGGAGTGCAATGTTGGGCAATAATCCCATCTTGAGAGTTGGAGATGTTACAATAGATAAAAGAATATGAGTGTACAAAACAGAGGTGCTCTTGCTGAAGATGAAAAGTCATGTCTGACTACAGCTGTCTGACTAATGGGGGATAAGCTTGTTGTCACTGTTTATATTCCAAGAAATGTTCTATGGGGAAATAGTGAATTAATAGTAAATGTTACAAGACTAATCATCCAGATGGTCAGGTTACTACCCTGGAATTACGGATGGATTCTCATCACAAGGCCCAGTGACATTTCTCACCATATCTTACCAAACTCACTTCTTTAACTATTTTCCCTCCTCCATGGCATCCGTCCTGTCCAATTCTAGCCCATTCTTTCCACACAAGTTCCTGGAACGACAGGCCACTCAGTGGATAGCTGCTGAAAGACTGGCACTCTTGCCATCTGCACTATGTTTAAAGTTATAATATAAGTTAAAATATAAAGTTATATTTAAAGGACTGGCATTCTGACACTACTCGGTCATAGAGAAAATGTGAACATATCAGAGAAAGGGAAGATGGTGTGATGATTCTCCAGCAGGGGCCTGAGTCCAGGTGGATGAAGTGGTCAAAGGAGAAGAGTCTTCTTTTCTGAAGACTGGTCAAAGAAGCCTTACGTCCAGGCTCTGGTAACCTGGCTCTGAGGTCAGCACATGGGTTAGTGCTCTCTCAGTAGTGTGGTGGATTATTCAGCAGGGTGTTGTGAGGACATCAATGAGGTAAATGCACTCTTCTCTCTACAACTTCATACTCACTGTATCTCTGCTGCTGCACACATCTTCCACTCTCACTTGTTCCCTGAATGTCTGACACCATTAACCTGTATGCCCTTGGTGCTAGCTCCTCACACCTTTCAACCACCTGCACTCATTCAGTTCCTCCTTTTCTCTCAATCCAGCCATGTCAAAATAGGGCAAAAAGGGCCTGTACTGAGTGGGGGGAGAGAATGCTCAGATTATCAGACTCCTCCATTCCTATGAGGAGAGAATCCTGGCTCTTACAGGACAAGACTGGGACCACTCCTATGGGGATAGAGAGACGGCTATGCTTTACCAACCAAGTAAGTACAACTGTTCATTTCCACTTTGGCTCTGACATTAACCACATTATCAATGTCATCGATTACACACCACTTCTAGCCACTGGCCACCACACCTCTCTCTTGCAGGTACTGCCGAGGGGTCCACCACCTTTGCAGAGACAGGGCTTGTTACCCCAAAAATCTACCTCTCAACTTCTGAGGATGAGACTGCTGAGCCTTCAAAGGAAGCATTGGTAAAGCTGCCTCCTCCACCTCCGCTAGCTCAGATAGTGATGCCTCAAACTGCTGGCAGCCGTGACAGAATCCCAGAATCAACTGTTCCTCTATCAGCATTCTACGATCTTACCAAATGACCCATAAAGACTGAACCATATATTAACTTTTAGAATTTTTATTTACTCTCTTCTCATTTCAATCTGTGCATGTGTTGTGTTATCATTTACTCTCCTGTTTAGTAACTAATAAAGTCATTAGTTTGTTAACTCAAGAAGGCCCGGTAAATTAACCCCTTTTAAATCATGAATTAATTCTGTCTGGGAGAAAGGTATCCACAAGGGACAGTATCCTTTGAAAATTAGTTAACCATCTCAGGGAGGCTGTGAGTGAATAGAGAAGTGGAGCCAGTTCATTTCTCCTCACCCAGGACTTTGACCATCTGGACCATAGGTTAGGATACTTCATATCTGTTCATTAAACCATTTCAGATGTCACTGTTTGTATTAATTTTCTAAGTTATTAAGATATCATATTTAAAATTATCCCAGTTAACAAAGCAATAAAACTATCTGAAAACTAATTATGAATGGTCAACTGCCTATCTTATGTAACTGTGGTCTCAAATCTCAAAATTTACAGTGTCAACCTGGTGAAGCTAGCACACAGGATTAATTGCCTGTCAAACAGGGCTGCACAATCCCACAACCAACACATCAGGCCTAAACTCTGCAGTCCTGCCGCATCCAGTTATGAATGGTGGTGGACAATGAAACAAATAACAGAACACGCTCCAACCATTACCATCCTCAATGATGAACAAACTCAGAGCATCAGTGCAAAAGACACAGCTCATGTGTTTGCATCATTCTTTAGCAGAAGTGTCATGTGGATAATCCAGCTTGACTCCATCACCATCCCTTAATCTCACTGTCATTTCCTGAAAAGGGACACCTCGCACAGGAAAAGGCGCAAGATCCATTCAAAGGATAGATCAGTGAGGTGCTTCCTCAGCTCGTCTGTTGTTGAAACCCTCAATCCATACCTTTGTAATGTTTTGTGTTAACTGGGAAGAGTACACTATCCTGATTTTGTGTTCCAATTTGGGACTAAAAATGAATTATTCTTAGATAGTTTCATAAGTTAAAATTCATTTTCTTATGCTGCTTATCACATGTTACTCCAAGGAAATATTTCTTAGCCTTCAGATCTCAACACATGCTTCTCTCTTGAATGAATTCCCACCACAGACTAAAACTATAAGTCAGAATCGCAAATGTTCTTCCCTAAACCCTCTGAGTAATTCCCTAAAACCTTGGATAACGTCTTCCTGCTTGGAATTATGCATATTGCAGTTTTATTTTAAAAATTTAAACTCATTGACAAATCCATGTGTTGAACATAGAATCCCAAGAACCCAAACTCCCAGTAAATTGCATTTAAAAAATGTCACAGTTTTGTCACACAATTCACCTTTTCAAAGATCTACTGGCCACACTAAAACTTCCTCAAATTCTGAGCTTCCTGATCAAACATTCCCCATCTTAAACCAAGGGATCAGTATGACAGAGGTGGGGTCTGGGAATGGTTATCTTGTTGTCCAGAAGTTAGGCCAGGATTTCCCTCCTGACTAAGTGGAAGAGGGAGGCTAATGTGACATTGAGACGAGGTGGTTCAGATGAGGTGATGGAGGTACAGATTAGCTAGGTACGATTTAAAGAGAGAGTTAAGAAGAACAAGGAGGGGATATGAGCAGTCTTTAGCAGGTAGAATAAAGGAGAACCCTAAAGCTTTCTACAGATATATGAGGAATAAAAAGATTACTAAGGGAGGAATACAGGCAGTCAAAGACAGAAGTGGCAAGTTGTGTGTGGACCGTGTGGAGATTGGAGAGATGCAAAGCGAATATTTCTCATCTGTTTACACTCAGGAAAAGGAGAATATTGGAGAGGAGAAGACCGAGATATGGGCTATTAGACTTGAAAGGATTGAGGTTAGTAAGGAGGAGGTGTTATCAATTCTAGAAGGTGTGAAAGTAGATAAGTCCCCAGGGCTGGATGGGATTTATCTGAGGGTTCTCTGGGAAGCTAGGAAGGAGATGGCGGAGCCTTTGGCCTTCATCTTTGAGTCATTGTTGCCTACAGGTTTAGTACCAGAAGACTGGAGGTTTGCAAATGCTGTGCCTTTATTCAAGAAGGGCAGTAGAGATGAGTCAGATAATTATAGACCATTGAGCCTTATGTATGTTGTGGAATTTGGAAAGGATTATAAAATATAGGAATTGTAATAATCTAGCAAGCAACAGTTTGATTGGAGATAATAAATATGGTTTCATCAAGTGCAGGTCATGTCTCACAAGCCTTATTGAGTTTTTTGAGAAGGTGACAAGCATGTGGATGAGGGTATGGCAGTTGATGTGATGTACATGGACTTCAGTAAAGCCTTTGATTAGATTCCACATGGTAGGCTTTTGGAGAAAATGTGGGGGCATGGGATTGAGGGTGATTTAGCAGTTTGGATTAGAAATTGGTTTTCTGTAAGAAGGCAGTGAATGGTAGTTGATGGAAAATATCCAACCTGGAGTTCAGTTACTAGTGGACTCCAAGGATCTGTTTTGGGACCACTGCTGTTTGTCATTTTTTAAAAAGACTTGGATGAAGGCATAGGTGGATGGGTTAGTAAGTTTACAGATGACACTAAAGTCAGTGGAGTGGTGAACAGTATGGAAGAATGGTGCAGGTTGCAGGGGGGCTTGGATAAACTGCAGAATTGGGCTGAGAGGTGGCAAATGGAGTTCAATGCAGATAAATGTGAGGTAATTTACTTTGGGAAGAATAACAGGAAGGCAGCATATTGGGTCAATGGAAAATTTCTTACTAGTGTGGATATGCAGAGGGGTCTTGGTGTCCATGTACATTGATCCCTGAAAGGTACCACCCAGGTTGGTAATATGGTTAAGAAGGCATATGGTGTGTTAAGTTTTACTGGTAGAGGGATTTAGTTCTGGAGCCATGTCATACTGCAAATGTACAAAATGTTACTGCAACCTCACTTGGAATATTGTGTACAGTTCTGGTTGCCCCATTACAGGAAGGATGTAGAAGCATTGGAAAAGGTGCAGAGGAGATTTACCAGGATGTTGCCTGGTTTGGAGGAAAGGTCTCATGAGGAAAGGCTGAGGGACTTGGGTCTGTTCTCATTGGAGAGAAGAAGGCTAAAAGGGGGTTTAATAAAGACATACAAGATGATCAGAGGATTAAGACCGTAAGACTATAAGACATGGGAGTGGAAGTAAGGCTATTCAGCCCACTCCACCATTCAGTCATAGCTGAAGGCCAGTTTAATGCCACTTAACCACTCTCTCCTGTATCCCCTTATTCCTTGCGAAATTAAGAATTTATCAATCTCTGACTTGAAGACACTTAATGTCCCGGCCTCCACTGTGCTCCGTGGCAATGAATTCCACAGGCTCACCACTCTCTGGCTGAAGAAATGTCTCCTCAATTCCATTCTAAATTGACCCCCTCTAATTCTAAGGCTGTGCCCACAGGTCCTTGTATCCCCACCTGATGGAAACAATTTCCCAGCATCCACCCTCTAAGCCATGCATTATCATGTAAGTTTCTATTAGATCTCCCCTCAACCTTCTAAACTCTAATAAATACAATCCTAGGATCCTCAGCCGTTCACCGTGTGTTAGGCCTACCATTCCAGGGATCATCCGTGTGAATCTCCACTGGACACGCTCCAGTGCCAGTATGTCCATCCTGAGTTGTGGGGCCCAAAACTGGACATACTATTCTAAATGGGGCCTAACCAGAGCTTTATAAGTCTCAGAAGCACATCACTTTTACATTCCAACTGTCTTGAGATAAATGACAATATTACATTTGCTTTCTTAATCACAGACTCAACCTGCATGTCAACCTTTAGAGAATCCTGGACTAGCAGTCCCAGATCCTTTTGTACTTTGGCTTTGGGAATTTTCTCATCGTTTAGAAAATAGTCCATCCCTGTATTATTTTTTCTGAAGTAAAAAACCTTGCATTTGCTCACATTGAATTTCATCAGCCATTTCCTAAACTGTCTAAATCTTTCTGCAGCCTCCCCATCTCCTCAGTACGACCTGCCTGTCCACCTAACTTCGTATCATCGGCGAACTTTGCCTGAATGCCCCAGTCCTTTCATCCAGATCAATCATATATAAAGTGAACAGCTGCGGCCCCAACACCAAATCCTGCGGGACACCACTTGTCACTAGCTGTCATTCTGATAAGGAATCTTTTACCCCAACTCTTTGCCTTCTGTCAGACAGCCAATCCTCAATCCATGCCAATAGCTCATCTCGAACACCATGGGCCCTCACCTTACTCAGCAGCCTCCTGTGAGGCACCTTATTAAAGGCCTTTTGGAAGTCTAGGTAGATAGCATCCACTGGGTTTCCCTGATCTAACCTACTTATTACCTCTTCACAGAATTCCAACAGGTTTGTCAGGCATGACCTCCCCTTACTAAATCCATGCTGACATGTTCTAATCCCACCCTGCACTTCCAAGAATTTAGAAATCTCATCCTTAACGATGGATTCTAGAGTTTTACCTACAACCAAGGTTAGGCGAATTGGCCTATAATTTTACATATTTTGTCTTGATCCTTCCTTGAACAAGGGGGTTACGACAGTGATTGTTCAATCATCTGGGATTTTCCCTGACTCCATTGACTTTTGAAAGATTATAGCTATTGCCTCTGCAATTTCTTCAGCTATGTCCCTCAGAACTTAAGGATATAGCCCATCGGGGCCAGAAGATTTATCAATTTTTAGACCTTTTAGCTTTTCTAGCATTTTTTCTTTTGTAATGGATATCATACTCAACTCTGTCCCCGACTCTCCTTAATTTTTGGGATATTACTCATGTCTTCCACTGTGAAGACTGACACAAAGTATTTATTAAGTTCATCAGGTATTTCCTTATCTCCAATCACGAGCCTTCCTGCATCAATTTGGAGCGGCCCAATTTCTACTTTTGCCTCTCGTTTGTTTCTTATGTATTGAAAGAAACTTTTACTATCATTTCTAATATTACTGGCCAGTCTACCTTCATATTTGATTCTCTCCTTCCTTATTTCTCTCTTTGTTATCCTCTGTTTGTTTTTGTAGTCTTCCCAATCTTCTGATTTCCCAGTGCTCTTGGCCACTTGAGAGGCTCTCTCTTTTTCTTTGATACATTTCCTGACTTCCTTTATCAGCCATGGCTGTCTAATTCCATAAGCCCTCCCCTCCCCGTCACCCCTCCCCCCCACAAGACTTTGCCTTCTCTCTTTCAAACTGCAGACTGAACTCTACCATATTGTGATCGCTGCCTCCTAAGTGTTGCCTTACTTTAAGATTGTTTATAAAGTCCAGAATAACCTGCTCCCTTGTGGACTCCATCACAAGATGTTCCAAAAGGTCATCCTGTAAGCATTCCATGAATTCCTTTTTTTTGGATCCACCGGCAACATTATTCACCCAGTCCACCTGCATATTGAAGTCCCCCATAACCACCATGACCTTACCTTTCTGGCATGCCCTAGCTATTTCCTGGTATCTCTTACGCTGCTGGTCCTGACCACTGCTGGGAGGTCTGTACATAACTCCCGTTATGTTTTTTTGCCTTTGTGGTTCCTCAACTCCACCCACACAGACTCCACATCATCTGACCCTATGTCATTCAGTGCCATAGATTTAATTTCATTCTCAACTAACAAGATAACCCTGCTCCCTCTGCCCACCTCCCTGTCATTTTGACAACTTGTAAATCCTTGGATGTTTAACTGCCAGTCCTGAACTCTCTACAACCATGTCTTTATGACGCCAACCACATCATAATCTTTCCTGATGATTTCTGCCGTTAATTCATCTACTTTGTTACGAATACCATGACCATTCAGGTAAAGCACCTTAATGCTAATTTTCTTATCCTCAGGATTTCCATCATCTCCACTAGTATGTCCTAAGTTACCCTTCCTTTTTGCTTCATTCCTAGCCTGTCTTGAACTTAAACTGTGCACAAATGCCAACCTGCTGCTTATCTTTCTACTTGACTGCATACTCCCTGATGTTTTCTTTTTCCCTTCTCCCCAACTCACAAGTTTAAAGTTCTAGTGATGATCCTATTTATCCTTTTCACCAGAACACTGGTTCCAGATCGGTTCAGGTGTAGACTGTCCCAGCGGTACAGATTGCCCTGGTTCCAAAACTGATGCCAATGCCCCATGAAATGGAATCCCTCTTTCCCACCAATATCTTAGCCACATGTTTACTTCCCTAATTTTCTTATCCCTATGCCAATCAGCACCTGGCTCAGGCAGTAATCCAGAGATTATGACCCTCGAGTACCTCTTCTTCAATTTCCTTCCTAGTGCTTGATACTCCCCAAATAGGTCCTCCTTCCTAGCCTTGCCTATGTTGTTAGTGCCAACGTAGACCACAACAACTGGCTCTTTTCCCTTTCGCTCCAAAATCCTTTCAAGCCGGTCGGAGATGTCCTACAACCTGACATCGGGCAGGTAATACACCATGCGGGACTTCCAATCTGGCTCACAAAGAATACTATCTGTCCTCCTAATTATAGAATCCCCTACAACAACTACTTGTCTTTTTGCTCCCTCCTCTTGAATAGCCTTCTGCACCATGGTGCAGTGGTCAGCTGGCTCATCCTGTCCACAGCCCTTTCCCTCATCCATACAGGGAGCAAACATCTCATACCTGTTGGACAAGGTCAAGGGCTGAGGCTCCTCCACTCCTGAACTCAGAATCCCCCTACCTGTCTCACTTACAGTCACACCCTGTTGTTCCTGAACACTAACTAAATTTGAATTACTTAATCTACTGGGTGTGACTGCCTCGTGAAAGAAAGCGTTCAGGTAACCCTCTCCCTCCTGGATGTGCCTCCTGAATGATTAGATAGGGTGGACAGTGACAGTCTTTTTCAGAGGATATTGATGTTGGCTTGTACGAGAGAGCATAGCTTCAAACTGAGGGGTGATAGATTTAAGACAGATGTCAGAGGCAGGTTCTCAGAGAATGATAAGGGTGTGGAATGCCCTGCCTGCCAATATAGTTAACTCAGCCACATTAGGGGCATTTAAACAGTCCTTGGTTAAGCACATGGATGATGATGGGATAGTGTAGGAAGATGGGCCTAGATTAGTTCACAGGACAGCGCAACATCGAGGGCCGTAGGGCCTGTTCTGCGCTGTATTGTTCTATGTTCCATGTTCAAACATTTCCCAAGTAACTATTCAGGTACATACGTAGGAACTGTCCAAAGTCTCAAAATAATAGTACAGGAATAACTGGATGTGAAATAATATGAACCCATGCAGCAGTGTATACAGCAACTACTCCCATGAGTAGTAAACAAACAGAATAAACATACTCTGGGATCATGGCCAGGGTAATTGCGAAATTGAGTTGAGAGGCTTAACTTGCTTACATGTAAGCTGTAACTCAGAGCTGGAAACTTTTTCAGAAGATTCTAGGGAACAAAGGAATTGTCTAGTGGAAGTTCATACTTCACAGCTAATACCCACCATCTCTGTAGGTCCAGAATTGCAAGGGTCCCAACATGTATCCTGGGTTGTACGATGATCTGGGATAACGTCTAAGGATGGCGGAGTTAGGAGTGATCACTTCCAACAGGTTGGACTCTGTTTCTTCTTGTTGGAGATTGTACCAGCAGCACCTTCTTTCAGAGAGTGCATGGGTCAGTGTTGTACATCTACTTCCCTTGCCTGTACCTCACTCCCCAATGATACCTCTGTGAACAAAAATCCTTTACAATGGATTCAGGTAAAGAGAAGTGATTAGAGAAAGATGTTTCAAAATGGTTTGTTGTCAGACTCTACCATCACTTCCTCTCTCCCGAACAGGTATTGGTTTAATAGAATCACAGAATTGAATCCCTACAGTGTGGAAACGGGCCCTTTGGCCCTACAAATCCACAATGACCCTGCAAGGAGTATCCCACCCAAACCTATTCTCTATTTACTCTATATTTATCCCTAACCTACACATCCATGCACACAATGGATAATTTAGTATGGCCAATTCACCTAACCTGCACATCTTTGGATTCTGGGAGGAAATCGTAGCATCTGGAGGAAACCCTCGCAGACACGGGGAGGAAGTGAAAACTCCACTCAGACAATTGCCCAAGGCTGGAATCAAGCCCAGATTCCTGGTGCTGTGAGGCTTCAGTGCTAATCACTGAGCCACGGTGCCGCCCTGAACAGTTGAGAAGTTCACAAGCAAACATAATAACTGGAGTCGCTCTCTCAATCTGTGTACAACGTTATTCAGTCTGTGTTAAATTTCTGAATACAAATCACAAGTTAACTTTAATTTGGCTACTTAAGAAATCTCATAGACATACAAGTATTGAAACAATGGTTTAAACTTTATTGAACATAGCAACCAAAATAAGAACCCTCAAGTTAACAAGTTAAGCCTCACAACACAACTTGGCGATTACCTAATTAATGGTGGAATTTAGCTATGATTCCAACCAACAGTGTCTGTCTCTGGGTGTCTGTCTCTGGGTGTGTCCTTGGTTCAAACCTTATGGAGTATTGTTCTCCAGAGTTATGCTAAAGGTGGAGTTCTGGTGTTTGATTATTATGCAGGGTTTTTTTTTGTTTATATAACCTCCGCTCCTTATTTTCCCAGATAATGTTATTTGTTTCTAATCCCTATGTAACAACTTGTCTTTGTCCTTGAATAGTTTATTCCAGGCAGAGTTACTGCTACAGCTTTCCATATCTAACAGTCTATCTTTGTTGACTGAAGAATTATTAAAGTTCCGAAGTCTATAATATCACAGGATCTCCTCTTTGTTCATTACTTTTAATATGATGAACAAATATTAGCAATTAGCCATATCCCATCATATTGATTCATATTCTAGGCTGAGTTACTGCACTAGCCACTATTTAACAATGCACCAGTTCATTTTACAGTACAGTTAAACGCAAATCAATAATCAATCAATGAATTACAGAATAATGATCAGTAAATAAATCACAAGAGTAATAAACATACACAAAGGAATAAACATGCACAAAACAAAAATAGAGTAACAAATATGCATATTCTCCATCCATTGCAGCTTTAAGATTCTTATTCTCAGCAAGACTAATTCCCTTTCCAACTGCTACATGTGTTACTGACACCAATGTTGAAACAAGTGTAGAATCAAGATAGACGCAAGTAAACAAAATAATAATAAGATAGGGGTCACCTAATAAAAGTTTATGAAATCATGAGGGGCATGGATTGGGGTAAATAAACAAGATGTTTCCCCTGGGTTAGGTGAGTCCAGGTATGGAGGGTATAAGCTTAGGGTGAGAGGGAAAAATTTAAAGGAGACCTAAGGGGCAGATTTTTCAAGCAAAGGGTGGTGGAGGCTGGTACAACTACAATATTTAAAAGGCATCTCTATGAGTATATAAATAGGAAGGGTTTAGAGGGTTGTGGAAAATGGGACTAGACTAATTTAGAATATCTGATCGGCATGGACAAGTTGGACTGAAGGGTCTGTTTCCATGTAGTACATTTCTGTAACTCTATGATTCTAAGTCCCCAACGTCACAGATATCAGTTTTCAGCCAATGCAATTAAATTCAAATGATACCCAAGAAAGAGCCAAAGACACTGAACACTGCAAAGACTATGGGCCCTGACAACATTCTGGCAATGACAATAAAGACCTGTTCTCTGGAATTAGTCTTGCCCTCGCAAAGCTATTCCAGTACAACTACAATACTGGCAACAACCAGGCAATGGGGAAGATTTCTCAGGCATGTCCTCCCCAGAGAAAGCAGGGCGAAGCAAGCCAAGTAATTACTGCCCCATCAGTCTACTTCAATCATCCAAAAAGTGATGGAAAACATCATCAACATACAATATGTGGTTAGTACTGCTGTCTCACTGCTCCAGGGTCCCAGGTTTGATTCCAGATTCAGGTGACTGTGTGGAGTTTACACATTCTCCGTGTGTCTGTGTGGGTTTCCTCTGGGTGTTCTGGCTTCCTCTCACAGTCCAAAGATGTGCAGGTTAGGTGGGGTTACCTATGGTAATAGGAAAGTTACAGGGATAGGGTCGGGGGGGTGGGGGAAGGGTCTGTGTGGGATGCTCTTCAGAGCGTCGGTCAAGACCCAATGGGCTGAATGGCCTCTTTCTGTAGGTATTCTATGATTCCTTCACCTTAGTGGGTAGAGTAAGACTACGCTCATATTCTGGTGAGTATGGGCCCATAGCCAGAGGAGGAAGAAACACCCGGGTCTTTGATGTTCAAGGGCTGCTACAGAACGGTCCCAAAAATAAGCTGATAGAGCTGCATAGACAATCAGAAGGGATCTAGCAGAGTCAGGCAAAATGTCTGTCTGGTATTGTTGCTATAGATTGCAAGCACATGATTGCCTCCACTGAATCTGTATTAGTTACTTTGGACAGCTAGATCCAGTTGGCATTTGCAGGACAGACATGGGAATACTCATTCCATCGCTTAAACCAAGGATTCATTTACTCATTGGCTTTGTGAGGGGGGCTGTTAAACCCAGAGACCCAAGTAATGTTCTAGTGGATGGTGGAAATAACCCAAGATGGAGGATGGGAAAATTTCAGGCTGCAACAGCTCCTCCTTTTTTGAGGTATTTTAGGTGTTGGAGGTGATTTCCTTGAATTCCAGGAGCAGCAATTACTGTTTTATATGTTGTTGCAATGTTTTGGGACTTTGGGGAAAAAAAAGTCAAAACAGCATCCGTTTTAAAAGGGAAAAGAACAGACAAAGGAAGCACATGGTGAGGTCAGTGCAGGAGAGAGAGAAAGAAAGAAACTGATAGAGCAGTGAACCTGCACAGTTACTGCCTTTGCTGTTTGAATTCATGTATCGCTGGACATCAGAGTACGTCTGGGAAAATGAAAAAAACAGTGAAATTCACAACTGTTCTTGGAGGAACCTGTCTGGGACAGGTAACAGCACAGAGGCAGAAAAGTGGATTTTAAGCGCGGCCTTACAATAAGTCTGCCGTCGTGCGTAGAGTGGGTTCTTTCTTGATTATATGTTTAATTGAGCTATGTCTCTTGATTAAACTTAAAATATAAGCCATAAGTACTAATTTAAACTGGAGCAATGTTTTGTAGAGGAATAAGACAGTGCTATTTTCTGGGTCTGTAGATTGAAAGAAGCAAAAATGGGCCTTAGTAGAGTGATATGCTCTTCTTGTCAGATGCAGGAGGTTAGAATTTACGAGTTGCTGAGGATTATGTCGGCAATAAATGCCGTTGGTTGTGAATCCTATCAGAGCGAATGGATCGGTTGGAGAGGCAGTTAGAGGCAATGAGAAATTTACAAGAGAAAGGGGGTGTGATGGATAGCAGTCATAGGAAGGGGTGAAAGTCTCAGATACAATCACATAGATGGGTTAACTCCAAGAAAGGCAAGTGAGGTAGGCAGGTAGTACAGGGGTCTTCCATGGCTATCCCCATTTCAAGCAAGTATGCTGATTTGGAAAATGTAGGGGGTGATGGATTTTCAGGGGAATGTAGCATGAACAGCCAAGTATTGAGACCGGCTCTAATGTAATGAGAGGTACATTGGGTTCCAAGCGATCGACTGTGTTAGGGGAGTCTCTAGTCTGAGGTACAGACAGACCTTTCTGTGGCCAGCAGTGAAAAATCAGAATGGTGTGTTGCTTCCCTGGTGCCAGGATCCAGGATGTCTCAAAGAGGGTGCAGAATGTTCTCAAGGGCGAGGGGGGCCAGCAGCAGGTTATTGTACACATTTGAACCAACAACATAGGAAGGGAAAAGTTTGAGATTCTGAAGGGAGATTACAGAGAGTGAGGGAGGAATTTAAGAAGGAGGTCCTTGAGGGTAGTAATATCTGGATTACTCCCAATGCTGCGAGCCAGTGAAGGCAGGAATAGGAAGATAGAGCAGATGAATGCATGGCTGAGGAGCTGGTGTATGGGAGAAGGATTCACATTTTTGGATCATTGGAAGCTGTTTTGGGGTAGAAGTGACCTGTACAAGAAGGGCAGATTGCACTTAAATTGGAAGAGGACTAATACACTGGCAAGGAGATTTGCTAGAGCTGCTCAGGAGGATTTAAACTAGTAAGGTGGGGGGGGCGGGGAGGGGTGCAGGAGGATGTGGTAGGACCCAGGGAGATAGTGAGGAAAGATTTCAATCTGAGACTGGTACAGTTGAGAACAAAGGCCAGTCAAACAGTCAGGGCAGGCAGGGACAAAGCAGAGAACAAGGTAGGACTGATAAATTATACTGCATTTATTTCAATGCAAGAGGCCTAACATGGAAGGCAGTTGAAGTCAAGGAATGGTTAGGAACATGGGACTGAGATATCATAGCAATTACAGAAATGTGGCTCAGGGATGGACAGAACTGGCAGCTTAATGTTCCAGGATGCAAATGTTACAGGAAGGATAGAAAAGGAGGTAAGAGAGGAGGTTGCATGGTGTTTTTGATAAGGGATAGCATTACATCTGTAATTAGGGAGGATATTTTTGGAAATACATCCAGGGAAGCTATTTGGGTGGAACTGAGAAATAAGAAAGGGATGATCACCTTATTGGGGTTGCATTCAGAGTCAGAGGGAAATTGAGAAATAAATTTGTAAGGAGATCTCAGTTATCTGGAAGAATAATAGGGTGGTTATGATAGGGAATTTTAACTTCTCAAACATAGACTGAGACTGCCATAGTGTTAAGGGTTTAGATGGAGAGGAATTTGTTAAGTACGTACAAGAAACTTTTCTGATTCAGTATGTGGATGTACTGATTAGAGAAGGGGCAAAACTTGGCCTACTCTTGGGAAATAAGGCAGGGCAGGTGACTGAGGTGTCAGTGGGGGAGCACTTTGGGGCCAGCAACCATAATTCTTTTAGATTTAAAATAGTGATGCAAAAGGATAGAGCAGATCTAAAACTTGCAGTTCTAAATTGGAGAAAAGTCAATTTTGACAGTATTAGGCAAGAACTTTCGAAAGCTGATTGGGGGCAGATGTTCGCAGGATGGCTGGAAAATGGGAAGCCTTCAGAAATGAGATAACGAGAGTCCAGAGAAAGTATGTTCCTGTTAAAGTGAAAGGGAAGGCTGATAGGTGTAGGGAATGCTGGATGACTAAAGAAATTGAGGGTTTGGTTAAGAAAAAGAAGGAAGCATATGTCAGGTACAGACAGGATAGATCGAGTAAATCCTTAGAAGAGTATAAAGGCAGTAGGAGTATATTTAAGAGAGAAATCTGGAGGGCAAAAAGGGGACATGACATAGCCTTGGTAAATGGAGTTCAGGAGAATCCAAAGGGTTTTTACAAATACATTAAGGACAAAACAGTAAATAGGGAGAGAATAGGGCCCCTCAAAGATCAGCAAGACTGCCTTTGTGTGGAGCTGCAGGAAATGGGGCAGCTACCACACAAGCATTTTGCATCAGTATTTACTGTGGAAAAGGACATGGAAGGTATAGAATGTAGGGACATAGATCTTAAAAAATGTCCATATTACAGAAGAGGAAGTGCTGGATAAAACGCATAGGGAACGCAAAAGAGCAACTTTTTCACGCAGAGGGTGCTACGTGTATGGAATGAGCTGCCAGAGGACGTGGTGGAGGTTGGTACAATTTCAACATTTAAAAAGGCATTTGGATGGGTATATGAATAGGAAGGATTTGGAGGGATATGGGCTGGGTACTGACAGGTGGGACTAGATTGGGTTGGGATATCTGGTCAGCATGGACGGGTTGGACCGAAGGGTCTGTTTCCATGCTGTACATCTCTATGACTCTACGATTCTAATTTAACAGCTAAAAATGCCATCCTGTTTTTCCAACC
The DNA here is from genome assembly GCF_047496795.1 of Chiloscyllium punctatum. Taxonomy (NCBI): domain Eukaryota; kingdom Metazoa; phylum Chordata; class Chondrichthyes; order Orectolobiformes; family Hemiscylliidae; genus Chiloscyllium; species Chiloscyllium punctatum. The sequence continues at coordinate 57,860,296 of NC_092747.1, read as the reverse complement.
CATTGTCATAACAATGTTTTGCCCTCCTGCATTTATTAATGGCCTTCTGTAATTTCTTGCAGCCCTCCACTTCAACTGGAACTAACCAGCAATACGTCAGTGGAGAAAGGAATTCAGTTGGATTGAATCAAGACTATTTCACTGGGATAGAGAATTCAAGCAGAACAAATCAACCACCTGACCATAAGCAATCTTCAAATGGCAGAAGAGTATTCAAAAACACAGACTCTTAACTGTGGTAAGTTGTACATTCAAACAACTTAAAATTTCCTTTTATTACTTACCCTTGTGTGTACTCAACTTTGGTCTCCTAGCCTGCGTGTTAGTACTGAATATCTAAAATTTCCATAAGTTATGATGAGTTGAAATTGTTGGTACGTATGCATTAATGTGCCAGGTAAAGGCTTCATTTCCTCATTGGCTTCCTACTTGTGATCATGTTCTTTGGTTCCATGTTGCCCAAAAGCATCAGCACAATCAAGCAGGTGGGACTAGAATGGGCTAGAATATCTGGTCAGCATGGACGAGTTGGACCGAAGGGTCTGTTTCCGTGCTGTACATCTCTGTGACTCTTTGACTCTATAAGTGTCTAATGCTGACTATGAAGTGAGGTCGCTTGTTGGCAGGAAACTGTCATCCTTACCTGGTCTGGCCGTCATGTGACTCTAGACTCTTAACTCCTCTCTGGGCAATTTGGGATGGGTAATAAATACTGGTCTAGCCAGCAACTCCATCATCCCATGAATGAATAAAAAAACTTTGATGAAAGAATCTAGCATTTTAAGAGGTTTTTGGTATTCTAATAAATCGAGTGATTCTCCTATGACTTAGGGATTAAAAGGTTAAATGTTGTGTTCGTCTTGGCAAGGAAATGACTGGAAATAAGCCCACTTCCTATCTACTGTGGTACATTTTATTCATATTGCTCTTTAATCCCTTAATATAACGCAGCTTGCTTTGAAACAGAAATTTGCTTTTGAAAATTTTCAACACTCAGTAGTTCCCCAGTGGGAAACAATATTATTTACTGTTTATTCTTCTCTAGGGCAAATTTGCAAACAGAATAATGGCAGAACCCATGACTTACGAGGAAGGTTAGAGGTAGTATTTAATGCAAACAAAAACAAATTAGTAAGAATAAAGAATAGACCTAAGAATTGGGAATATTTATAAGTTAGTAAAAGAAAGCCAAGGAATTGATTAAGAAGGAAAATAATAGGGAACATAACTGGCTGTAAAAGTTTCTATAGGCATGTGAAGAGAAACAGATTGTTGAAAGTTAATGTAGAGCTCTTACAGTCAGAAATGGGGAGGTTCATAATGGAAAGCAAAGAATTGGCTGATGAACTAAATGCATACTTCCCTTCTGTCTTAACATAGGAAGACACAAATAATGTTCCAGAAGTGATGGGGAACATGGAGATTTACGAGAGGTAAGAGCTGAAGCAAAACTGAGTAGTAGAGAAATGCTTTTGGAGAAATTGATAGAATTGAAGGCTGATAAATCTCCATGGCCTGATAATCTACATGTCAGATTCCTTAAGTAAGTGGTCTTAGAAATAGTAGGTGCTTTGGTGATCGTCTTCCAAGATTCTTTGGATTCTCGGACAGTTCCTACGGATTGAATGCTCGCTAATGTAACTCCAGTATTTGAAAAGGGAGCTAGAAGGTGAACAAGAAATTATAGACCAGTGAGTCTGACACTAGTAGTGGGGAAGATGCTACGATCAAGGACGTTATAGCAGAAGACTTAGGAACTAGTTGTAAAATCAGATACAGCCTGTATTTATTTATAAAGGGAAATTATGCTTGACAAACTACTGGAATCTTTCAAGGATGTTACAAATAAAGTTGATCAGAGAGAGCCAGTGGATGGTGATTTATATAGACTTTAGAAGTTTTGCGACAATACCACCTAAGAATAATGTGTAAAATTAAAGCACAGGGGATGGGAGGTAATGAACTGAGGTGCTTAGAATATTGGTTTGCATTCAGGAAACAAAGAATAGAAATAAATGGATCTTTTTATGAATGGCTGGCAGTGACTAGTAGAGCACCTCAGGAATTGGTACTAGGACTCCAGCTATTCCAAACATATGTTAATGATTTCGATGAGGGAACTAAGTGTAATATCTACAATCCACAGATGACACAAAGCTGGATGGAAGGGTGAGCTATGAGCCAGTTGCAGAAATGTTGCAGTGTGATTTGGACAGGCTGAGTGGGCAACTGCAAAATAGATTCAGCATAATGTGGATATATGTGAGAGAATAGGAAGGCTGTTTATGAGTTGAATGGCTGTAAATTGAGAGAGGGAGATGTTCAATGAGATCTAGGAGTCTTTGTGAACCAATCTCTGAAAGTAAATATGTGCAGCAGGCTGCAAAGAAGGCAAGTGATATACAGTATTGACCTTCATTTTGAGAGGCTTCGAGTACAGGAACAAAAATACTGAAAATATACAAGACATTTGTGAAATCCCACCTGTAATATTACGTGCAGTTTTGGTTTCTTTATTCGAAGGATGATGATCTTGCTATGGAAGGACTACAGTGAAGGTTTAACAAGTTGATTCCTGGGATGGCAGGACTGAAGTATTGAGTTGGTTAGGGTTATATTCACTGGAATTTCAAAGAATGGGGCGGGATGGGGGGGAGTCTTATAGAAACCTATAAACTTTGAACAAGATAAAATACATTAGATGCAGGAAGGAAGTTCCCAATGGTGGTGGAGTCCAGAAGCTGAGGGGCCATAATTTAAGGATAAGGGTTATATACTTTGGATTAAGATGAGGAGAATTTTTTTTACTTAAGAGTGGTGAATCTATGGAATCCATGCTGCAGAAATAGATTGAGATCAAAACATAATGTGCTTGCAAGAAGGAAGTAAGGGTAGCTCTTCTGACTGAATGGATCAACCATCATAGGAAGGGCAGGATTAGGGCATTGAACTTGATGATCAGCCATGACTGTACTGAATGGTGGAGAAACCCAAGGCCTACTCCCACTCCTATCATCTGTGTTTCTATGTTTATATAGGCCCAAAACAGATGAGCAATTCTACTTTCCAAAACGTTCTTCTAAATCCCTTAATCGAGACAGCTGAGTCCTAATCAAAGAGTGTGTTGCTGGAAAAGCACAGCTGGTCAGGCAGCATCTGAGGAGCAACAAAATCGACATTTTGAGCATAGGGCCTTCATCAGGAATGAGGCTTGTGGTCCAAGGGGGCTGAGAGATAAATAGGAGGGGGGGGGGGGGGGGCTGGAGGGAAGGTAACTAGGAATGCAATAGATAGGTGAAGGTGGGGGTGAAGGTGATAGGTAGGAGTGGAGAGTGGAGCAGATAGGTAGGAAGGGACTCTGGGCAGGTAGGACAGTTCAAGAAGGTGGTGCTGAGTTGGAAGATTGAATCTGGGATAATGTGGGGGGAGGGGAAACAAGGAAACTGGTGAAATCCACATTGATCCCACATGGTTGGAGGGTCCTAAGGCAGAAGACGACGTGTTCTTCCTCCAGGCATCAAGTGGTTAGGGTTTGGCGGTGGGGAGACCTAGGACTTGCATAACCTTGGTGGTGTGGAAGGAGAGTTAAAGTGTTCAGCCGCACTTGGGTAGGGTTGTTTTGTGTGTCTATCCTGGAGATGATGCCTGAAATGTTCCGCAAGTTGTTGTCCTGTTTCCCCAATGTAGAGGGGACCACATCGGGAGCAATAGACACAGTGGAAGTACAGATCTCCTCTACATTAGGGAGACAGAACACCAACTTGCGGAACATTTCAGAGAACATCTCTGGGACACACGCAATGAACATCCCCACCACCCTGTGGCCAAACACTTTAACTCCCCTTCCCACTCCGCCAAGAACATGCCAATCCAGGGCCTCCTCCACTGCCAAATCCTTGCCACCTGATGCCTGGAGGCAGAATGCCTCATCTTGCACCTTGGAACCCTCCAACCACACGTGATTTCACTAGTTTCCGCAATTCCTCTCACCTCACCTTACCCCAGATCCAACCTTCCAACTTGGAACCACCCTCTTGAATTGTCCTACCTATCTGTCTTTCTTCCCGCTTTTCTGCGTCAGCCTCCTCTCCGACCTAACACCATCATCCCCCACCTTCATGCCTATTGCATTCCCAGCTACCTTTCCACCAGCCCCACCCCCCCTCCCATTTAGCTCTCAGCCCCCTTGGGTCACAAGCCTCATTCCTGATGACAGGCTTATGCTCGAAATGCCGATTCTCCTGCACCTTGGATGCTGCCCGACCAGCAGCACCATACCTTTCCAACATCATACTCTTCGACTCTGATCTTCAGCATCTGCAATCCTCAGTTTCTCCTAACTGAGTCCTAATGTTAAGTGACGATTCTCTAACAAAGAAGTCTCCACTAGGTTCATCTCTTTGTCATCTGTTAGTTCAGACCATGTTGACTAGCACACATGATGTTAGGTTTCTTGCTGGTTCAGCTATTCTACTAATACATATTGGAATCACATTGGGGATTGTGGAATTCACTGGATTCACTCCATCATCTTTTATGGTTAAAGAAGTGTTACAGTGGTGTACAGCCGTTAGATCTCCCCTTGACCGAAAGATTTCTTACTAAATTCTGTAGCTGTCTACTCAGAGACTTAAGATAAATTCTGCTGTCTCAAATAACTCTTTTGTATGTTAAGTTAGTTTGGATTCTCTGTTAGAAAGAATAATTAATGTTCTTTTCCTGGAAGAAATGGGGTTGTGACTGACTTGTTACCCACCATAATTTAAATGTTTGGTTCTTTAATAAACTGCTAGGTAATTTTGAAAATGTAGCCTTTGTGAGCAAACACAGGGACCCATCTCCCTGCACACTTCAATGGTGGGTACATTGTTGAGATGCTGGGAACCTTACGAAATCTGAGTTATTACAATCTGGCTAACATTCACCAAAAAGGCTACCTGGAGCAAGGCAATCTTCTTTCCTGGTTCCTTTCTTTCAACAAGAAGTAGAATCTATTCTTCAGAATGATTCAAGCATCAGTAAGGTCTATTATTCGGAACCTTAAGTGAGAGGGATCACCCATCGGGCATATAGGCATAATCCTGAATAGTACCAATAAAAGGGCTAAAATTATTGTTCGCTTTATGTCAAGTGGATCAAGTGCCATTGAAGGGACGGTGTTCAGAATCTTATAAATTTGAGATTATCAATGGAAAAGAATAAGGTAAAAATCTAGAACAAAAATATTTAATTGGAGGCTAAGCTGTAATGGAATTGGGATATACTGTTGAAAAAAAATATGGTTCAATAGCAGTTCATGAATGTATAGTTCGGCAAAAGGAAAATATTATGGTAAATAAAGCCAGAACTATTTAGATGACAGTAAAGATAGTATTGTGAAGCAGAAATAGATGCATCCAACAGATATCAGTGAAATGAGTCGAATCGGAGGGGACCTGTCGACAAGTTAGTGCAAAGCAGATCTTCGAGATCACAGAGAAAGCCCCTATGTTAGGTTGTAAGTTATCTCCAAGATGTCTTTGATGCATGGTAATGTGGCTAGAGCTTCTGGGTGTGTTGCAGCTACTTGTGTGGGCTTGCTGTTAAGGAATCAGTGGATTGTGTTTATCGGGTACCCGTTTTTCTTGAATATGCTGTATAGGTATTTTTCTTCTGCTGCTCGTAGTTCCTGGGTGCTGCAGTGTGACATAGCCTGTTTAAATAATGTCCTGATGCAGCTCTGTTTTGGGGTGTTGGGATGATTGCTCCTATCGTTGAGTATCTGGTCTGTGAGTGTTGCTTTCCTATAGACGCTGGTCTGCAGCTCTCCATTAAGTGTTCGTTCCACTGTGACACCTGGGAAGGGGAGTGTTGTTATTCTCCTCCTCTTTTGTGAATTCTATGTCAGTAAGGATGTTGTTGATGATGTTGTAGGTTTTCTCTAATTTGTTCCATTTAGTGATGACAAAGGTATCATCCATGTAATGGACCCAAAGTTTGGGTTGGATCATGGGGAAGGTTGGTAGTTTCAGTCTCTGCATTACTGCTTCTGCTAAAGAGCCTGATATTGGTGATTCCGTTGAAGAATGGATACCCGATAAATACAATCCGTTGATTCTTAAACAATAAACCTAAACAAGTCAACACAACATGCCCAAAAACTCTAAACACATGACAATACATCAAAGACATGTTGGAGATAAATACCAAACTACTCTGACCCCTTGGCATCATGGTAGCCCACAAACCTACCAGCACATTGAAACAGCGGCTATTGAACCTAAAGGATCCTATACCAACAACCAGCAAAATGAATGTCATTCACAAAATGCCATGCAAAGACTGTAACAAACACTATATCGGACAGACAGGTAGAAAACTAGCCACCAGGATACATGAACACCAACTAGCCACCAAAAGGAATAACCCACTTTCACTAGTATCTTTACACACAGACAGTGAAGGACACCACTTCGACTGGGATAACACATACATCCTTGGCGCGCATGGGAATACCTAGAGGCCTAGCATTCAAACCGAAACTCCATCAAGAAAAACGTCGATTTGGACATAATTTACCAACCTCTCAGAAAAAGAACTGCAAGTCATATCACCCACCACAACAGATCAAGACAGATAAATAGCAAATGGGACAGAACACCAGCCCTTCACCGGAGACTCACTGATGATGCTACCTAGCATGGTGACAAAACATCTGAAAACAAACCTGCCAGCTCCATGAGCAAACTTACAACCTGAACCTCATCCTGAGCTACAAATCTTCTCAAAAATTGGAAGCCCTTATATTACTTGATTCACCTACAAACCTGCTCTACCTCAAGAAAACATTAAAATGCAGTGAAGCAGTATATATGTAAAATATATTCTTTCAAATTGGTTAAACCTTACAATGGCTTGCATTGTACAGTAAAAGACATTGAAAAAGTTTTGGGAGTCAGCTCTGGAAAGAAGAACGTTTTTCTCTGCTTAGAATGCTGTTTTCAGAGAAGTGATAACAGTCCACTTCATTGTTAATGCAGTCGTGCATGATGTGTTTTCGTGCTGCAATGTGAACTCTTTCCACTGCCTTTGTGACTTCAGCTGAAGTTCACCATGACATGAACTCAGTTAAATATTTGGAGACAGTCATGCTGTCCAAGAATGTGTTTGCTGGTGGGCAAGATTTTTCACGCTGGCTCACCATACTGGTACAGCTGCTAGCTTAACGGCCTGAGTGCTCAGTTTGTTGGAGAGCTTTAGTGTTAATTCTATTAAGGGTAACCATTGTGGTTCCATCAACAAATATTCAGTCAGGAGATCTCTCTGCCACTTCCCAGGCTCCCTTGGGTCTTCACCCATTTTGGTTGTAGCATAAGGACTTTTGTTACCATCCAACTGACCCTCACGAGGTTCCCTTCTGTAGCTCAAATTGTCAGCAAGGAAGGTAAGTACTTTGAATCATTTGACCATACTTTCACAGCCCATAAACATTAGTGCCAAGCAAGCTGTGCCATTTGGCTGACTATACAGTCTTTCATCCTGCAATCCCGTAACAGCTGAATGAGGGAGTGTTCATCATAATGGTTTGGGGTTCAGGCTAATAATGTGGCGAAAGTACTGTAGGACTAACAAGTGCTTCTCACACACAGAGATGTCCTGCTCTACTGGTGAAAGAATCTGAGAGGCATAAGCTACTGTTCTGAGCTCATTGTGCTAGTCCTGGAGAGGTTCTTATGGCTGCAACTCCCAAGGTAAAGGGATGTTCTGGTTCAGGAACCTCAGGCTGGAGACCTGCACTAGGACAGCAGTATCCATGTACTGCTCTGTCCATTTCCACAGGACATCCTTTTTAAGGGGTTTTAAGGTTAGCCAAAATAGGTACTGTAGAGTGAAGAAGGTTATCTTAGAGTACAACAGGACCTTGATCAGATGGGTCAAAGAGTGTGGTGCTGGAAAAGCACAGCCAGTCAGACAACATCTGAGGTGTAGGAGAATCAATGTTTGGGCATAGGCCCTGCATCAGGAATGGCCATTCCCGATGAAGAACTTATGCCCAAAACGTCGACTCTCTTGCTCTCGCATGCTGCCTGACTGGCTGTTCTTTCCCAGCACCACACTCTTCAACTCTGATATCCAGCGTCTGCAGTCCTCACTTTCTCCTACTTGATCAGAAGGGCCAATGGGCTGAGAAATGGCCAATGGAGTTTAATTTAGATAAATGCAAGGTGCGGCATTTTGGAAAAGACAAAAGAAGGGCAGGACCTACACACTTAATGGTCGGGTCCTGGGGCGTGCTGCCAAACAAAGAGACGTAGGGATACAGGTTCATCGTTCCTTGAAAGTGGAGTTGCATTAAACAGGGTGATGAAGAAGGCACTTGGCACTCTCCCCTTTACTCATCAGTGCATTGCGTATAGGAGTTGAGATGTCATGTTGTGCCTATACAGGACATTGGTTAGGCCATTTTTAGAATACTGCCTACAATTCAGGTTGCCTTTCTATAGGAAGGATGTTGTGAAACCTGAAAGGATGCAGAAAGAATTTACAAGCATGTTGCCTGGACTGGAGAGTTTGAGCTACAAGAGAAAGGCTAAAAAGGCTGGGGCTTTTTTCCTGGAGCATCGGAGACTGGGGTTAAGGGGGGTGGTGGGGGAGGGGTGGGGGGGTGACGTTATAGAAGTTTATAAAATCATGAGGGGCATTGATAGGATGATTGGCCAAAGTCTTTTTCCTAGGTTGGGGAGTCCAAAACTTTAGGACATAGGTTTAAGGTGAGAAGGATAAAATTTAAAAGGACTTGACAGGTAACATTTTCACATAGAAGGTGATGCACATATGGAAACAAGCTGCTAAAGGAAGTGGTGGAGACAGGTACAATTAGAAAAGTTAAAGGCATCTGGATGGGTAAATGAATAGGAAAGGTTTGGAGGGATATGGGCCAAAATCTGGCTAATGGGACAAGGTCAGATTGAGATGTCTAGTCATTGTGGATGAGGTGAACCGAAGTGTCTGTTTCCTTGCTGAGTGACTCTATGATGCTTTGGCTATAAGTTGGAGAGTGGGGTGGCTTTAATGGAGAAACCATCAATGTAGTTCTGTTAGTATCCCACTAAACTCGGACAGGATCACCTGAGCTCACCACCCTGGGGTGAGGCAAACTGGCTCTGGCCACAATATTGTTCCCTTCTTTTTTATGTTACCCTGAGTTCTCACAGTTCCCAAGTTTGAGACTCTTCTTGGTGTTAACTTTCAGTCCTAATGTGGTAAGGAGAGATAACAGCTCCTTTAACTGTGTCAAATATTCAGTCCTTGTCTCTCTCTGCAGGAGGAGGTTGTCCACACACCATACCAAGCAGTCTGGTTCAGAAAATCTCTCCAGCTCTTTAGCCAGCTTCTGCAGAAGTATTGGTGGAGAATTGTGAAGACTCTGGGTCAAGCAAGTCCATGTGTATTGCTGACCCTGAAATGTGAGGGTGAATTTATATTGGCAGTGTCAGTGGAGGGGCATGGACCAAAGTCCATTGCTACTTTATGGGTAGCATGGTGGCACAGTGGTTAGCACTGCTGCCTCAAAGCGCCAGAGATTCCCACCTCAGGCAACAGTCTGTGTGGAGTTTGCACATTCTCTCTGTGTCTGCGTGGGTTTCCTCCGGGTGCTCCAGTTTCCTCCCAAGTCTAAAAATGTGCAGGTCAGGTGAATTGGCCATGCCTACAGTGTTCGGTGAAAGGGTAAATGTAGTGTGAGTTGCTCTTCGGAGGGTTGGTGTGGACTTGTTGGGCCATAGGGCCTGTTTCCACACTGTAAGTAATTTAATCTAAAAAAAAACTATTGCCCAATACAGTGAATACATTTTGCTCAAGGCCTGTCTTGACATGGTTTCAGGGCTAGTCACTGCAAACAGTGCCGTGATTCAGATAATTTTATTTGGGTTCCTGCAATCGATGATGGGCTGCCATCCAGTTTCTTAATAGACCATGTTGGTGAGTTATTGATAGATGCTATGGGACGTAGGGCTCCTGCTAATGATCTTGGCCCACCTTGCTCTTCGCCTTATTTGGGAAAGATGATTGTCTTTGTGGCTTTGGCTCTAGTTGTCTATCACTGCCACTAATCATCTGCAGTCATGCTTGTGACTGAGTGAATGCATGCTTGTGCTCCACCAGGATTCCTTGCACTACTGGTCATTTCGGTGGGTCTCATCCACAATTCCCCCATGGACACACCCCCTGTGTGTATGTGCCTGTCACAATCTCTGTTGGGGCCTCAAATTTTGCAGAAGCTTTCCCCACTGCCTCAGTGACATATGAGACAAGCAATTGGGTCCAATTTGCCTTGCTGTGCAGTGACTACTCAGTCCGAGGTAGATTATCACATACTTCTGTAAACCGTGTCCACAGGCTCCTGGCAAATAGTCGGGTGCTCTCCCTCTTACTGCTTTCACTTATTTAATCCCATCATGATTTCTCCCCTGTTGTAGCCTACAGAGCTAGCATTGCCATTTTCATGTCCTGCAGCTCCCCTCCTCCCACATTTTGAGGATTCGGGAAGGCAGAGTGGATCACGCGGCTCAGGCACATTGACAATAATTTTACCTCCACAACATCATGGGGCCTGTGGAGAGGCCTTCGTTGGTGTGTGCTGTGGAAAAGATACACGAGTCAGCTGTGGGATCAAATTTGGGGATTTTCTTTTGCCAACTCTGCCAGTTGGGCCACTGCAAGTGGGGTTGTACAAGTAATTGGATTATTGTTCTGGCCATTCCGATGGGTTGTGGTCACTGGGTTCATTGGGCCAGGGTAAGATGGAGTGCCGAAGGATCTACTGCCATCAAAAAGGGAGTTGGAGGTCCCCAGTCCTCACCACTCTCAGTGTTTCTACAGGCTTGTTTTTTTTTCATTTCGTCCCGGTCTGTCGCGTAAACACTGCCCTCATCTGATTCTATTAACCTAAATGCATATATTCCCTAATTAAAGTTAGGGCTTTAATTCTTCAATCTTGTCCAGGCATTTTGAGACACCTGTAGTGTGGGGTCTGTTTTTGTAGCCTGTTGGGTGTAGAACTGTGGGAAAAGATCTGCCGCCCTGCTTACCCATACTAGGCCCACACAGAACATAAGAAAGCAAACTTGGCCAAACTATACCAGAAAAACCCAGAATGCCTTAGCAGTGACCAAACAGGCTGACAAGTGACACCAGACAGTACTCACAGACAAGGGAATACACTTCCTAAAACACACTAACAATAGCAGATCAACACAGCTGTCCCAAAGTCCCAAGGGCAGTCTCATAACACAGCAATAGCAAAGCCACACAAAGAACAGGTCAGACGGAGAGACACCACCAAGGACTTCACTCCCAGGACAGGAACAATGGAAGCACCTTACTGTTTCAAGAGACATTCTCACCTACTCGCAAAGAGAACTGGAATTCCCTGATCCCTTTGATACTGTCAGGATGTATCAAGAGTCAGGACATTTATCCAATAACTGTTTCTCAATTATCACCATTGTAAATGGATTACTCCATTTCCAGATACATTGTATCTTTCCCCATTTCTAATTAACCTTATTATACAAGATTCCTATAAAACCTGGCTTCTTCCTCATCTCGAGGATAAGAACCCTTAATCTACCTGTACAGATTGTCAATTCTGTGTCAGTCTAGTCAATTTCTCTTCCAGTTTGTCAATTTCACCCGATCTGGTTTGTATGATCTCTGCTTTATTGGGCTAATTTCTCTGATAAGAACCCTAAATATAATCTTTGCATTTCTCAATCTGATCGTCCACGGCTTCTTTGGGCTGTGCCTCAATCACTGACTGCACGCTATGGCTCCTGGTCTGTTTTCTAGCAGTGAGTCTGAAACTGTCCTCTGTGTATCACATTCACCTGGATCCTCTGCTCCTACTCTGCTGCTTTGACTCTTACTTTCTCCAGTTCCTATTTCATGTCCCCCAGCTCCTTACTGAACTTCACCTTCTCCCATTCTCTACCTCCAGCTGGCTATTACTGTAGCCTTTTGCTGAATTTCCCTTCAGCTTTCCACCCCGCCACCAGCAGGTCAGTGCTGTGGGTTCCAATGCCAATGTTTACTCACTCTAATGGTTGACCCATTTGGGCCACTTGTTATTGAGGTTCTTTCTACTTTGGGCACTGTGCCATTTCTCCTGTTGTTTCCTTTCAACTTACTGCTGTCACTCTCTCATGGACACCTGACATAACATTAACTGCTTTTCACCTCTCTGTGAAGCTGGCCTGGATCCTTTTCACTATTACCATGTGGGTCCCTGAACCTACTTGCACTTCTCTGTATTCTCATGGGTCACTAACCCTGTATGCGGCTTCCTTGCTTCTGTTTTCTGCATGTCCCTGACCCTGTACTAGCCTATGCTAGATGTTGTTACGATAAGTCACTCTGGTTCAGTCTGCTCACTCTCTGTCTCCCATGAGGATTCACCCTGGGTCAAAGAATGGGAACTGGGTCCTATGTTCTTGCTAACTTCCCTCCTGATGGCACCTGCTCTCTGGACTATCCGAGGTCTGAAGACTAACTGTTTGACTGCCTCACATTACAAGTACTTGGTTTACGGCCCAATCACTGGTCAGAAACCTTCATTCTCTTTCACCCACTCCAACCCTGGCCATCATGTGGGGCAGCTCTCATATAATCCAGGCTCAGGCTGGATGTCTGAGAATTCAAGGTTGGTGGAAATTGACATTGATAGGTATACAAGTGCTTCTCATCAATGCCCACTCAGGGAGGCCAATGTTGTCTGTGTTTCCCACATCTTGACCAGTTTATGTATGAACAAATTCTTATCCTTGTTGGTGAGGCAGGCAAAGGGACTCATAATACGGTTTTTGGTTCAACTTAATTTTATTGACAATATATTCCTTATTAAGAACATCATGTAAGCATTTCCCAATTTCCCACAATATTTGCTCCCTGTCTGCCTATCTCAACTCAATTTTTTTAAGATCATAAGACATAGGAGTGGAAGTAAGGTCATTTGGCCCATCGAGTCCACTCCGCCATTCAATCATAGCAGATGGGCTTTCGCCTCCACTTACCACACTCTTTCCGTAGTCTTATTTCCTAGCAAGATCAAGAATTTATCAATCTCTGCCTTGAAGACATTTAACATCCTGGCCTCCACTGCGTTCTGTGACAGTGAATTCTACAGGCCCACCAATCTCTGGCTGAAGAAATGTCCCCTCATTTCCGTTCTAATTTGACTCCCTCTAATTTTAAGGCTGTGCCCACGTGTTCTAGTCCCCCTGCCAAACAGAAACAACTTCCCAGCATCCATCCTTTCTAAGCCATGCATTATCTTGTACGTTTTTATTCGATCTCCCCATAACCTTCTAAACTCTAATGAATACAATCTCAGGATCCTCAGCTATTCATCGTATGTTAGGCCTATCATTCCAGGGATCATCTGTGTGAATCTCTGCTAGACACGCTCCAGTGCCAGTATGTCCTTCCTGAGGTGTTGGGCCCAAAATTTGACACAGTATTCTAAATGGGGCCTAACTAGAGCTTTATAAAGTCTCAGAAGCACATCACTGCTTTTATGTTCCAACTCTCTTAAGATAAATGACAACATTACATTTGCTTTCTTAATCACAGACTCAACCTGCAAGTTGACCTTTAGAGAATCCTGGACTAGCACTCCCAGATCCCTTTGTACTTTGGCTTTATGAATTTTCTCACTGTTTAGAAAATAGTCCATACCTGTATCCTTTTTTTCCCAAAGTGCAAGACCTTGCATTTGCTCATGTTGAATTTCATCAGCCATTTCTTGGACCACTCTCCTGAACTATCTAACTCTTTCTGCAGCCTCCCCACCTCCTCAGTACTACCTGCCTGTCCACCTAACTTCATATCATTGGCAAACTTCGCCAGAATGCCCCCAGTCCCTTCATCCAGATCATTAATATATAAAGTGAACAGCTGTGGCCCCAAAACTGAACCCTGTGGGACACCACTTGTCACCAGCTGCCATTCCGAAAAAGACACTTTTATCCCAACTCTCTGCCTTGTGTCAGACAGCCAAATCCCAATCCATGCCAGTAGCTCACCTCGAACGCCATGGGCCCTCACCTTATTCAGCAGTGTCCCATGAGGCACGTTATCAAAGACCTTTTGGAAGTTTAGATAGATAACATCCACTGGGTTGCCTGGTCTAACCTACTTGTTACCTCTTCACAGAATTCTAACAGGTTTGTCAGGCACGACCTCCCCTTACTAAATCCATGCTGACCTGTTCTAATCCAACCCTTCACTTCCAAGAATTTAGAAATCTCATGCTAAACGATGGATTCTGGAATTTTACCAACAACCGAGGTTCGGCTAATTGGCCTATAATTTTCCATCTTTTGTCTTGATCCTTTCTTGAACAAGGGGGTTACAAAAGTGAGTTTCCAATCATGTGGGACTTTCCCTGACTCCAGTGACTTTTGAAAGGTCACAACTAAATCTTCCGCTATTTCCTTAGCCACTTCCCTCAGAACTCTAGGATGTAGCCCGTCAGGGGCAGGATATTTATCAATTTTTAGACCTTTTAGCTTTTCTAGCACTTCCTCTTTCATAATGGCTACTATACTCAACTCTGCCCTCTGACTCTCCTTAATTGTTGGGATATTATTCATGTCTTCCATTTTGAAGACTGATGCAAAAGGATAAGTGGGGTGGTCTGTTTCTTATGTATGTAAACAAGCCTTTACTATCATTTTTAATATTACTGGCCAGTCTACCTCATATTTGATCATTTCCTTCTTTATTTCTCTCTTTGTTATCCTCTGTTTGTTTTTGTAGTCTTCCCAATATTCTGATTTCCCAGTGCCCTTGGCCACTTTATAGGCTCTCTCTTTTTCTTTGATACATTTCTTGACTTCCTTTGTCAGCCATGGCTGTATAATTCATGCTCCCCCCCACACCCCCCACTGGATAATCTTTCTTTTATTTAAGATGAACCTTTGTACTGTGTCCTCAATTACACCCAGAACCTCCTGCCATTGTTCCTCTACTGTCTTGCCCGCTAGTATCTGTTTCCAGCCAATTTTTGTCAGTTCCTCTCTCATGCCCATGCAATTGCCTTTATTTAACTGTAAAACCATTACATCCAATTTTGCCTTCTCTCCTTCAAACTGTAGACTGAATTCTACCATATTATAATCATTGTCTCCTAAGTGTTCCCTTACTTTAAGATCTTTTATGAAGTCTGGCTCATTACACAGCAGTAAGTCTGGAACAGCCTGGGGGCTCCATCACAAGCTGTTCCAAAAGGCCATCCTGTAGGCATTCCATGAATTCCCTTCCTTTGGATCCACCGGCAACATTATTCACCCAGTCCATCTGCATATTGAAACCCCCCGTGATTATTTTGACCTTGCCTTTTTGACATGGCCTATCTATTTCCCAGTACATCTTGCACCGCTGGTCCTGACCACTGTTGGGAGGTCTGTACATAACTCCCATTATGGTTTTTTTTGCCTTTGTCATTCCTCAACTCCACCCACACAGACTCCACATCATCTGACCCTGTGTCATTCAGTGCCATAGATTTATTTTCATTTTTAACTAACAAGGCAACCCCACCCCCTTTGCCCACCTCTCTGTCTTTTCCATAAGTTGTAAATCTTTAGATGTTTAACTGCCAGTCCTGAACCTCCTGCATCTCTATGATGCCTACACATCATAATCATTCACGATGATTTGTGCTGTTAATTAATCTATTTTGTTATGAATACTATGAGCATTCAGGTGAAGTGCCTTAATGCTAACTTTCTTAGAGATATTGGAAATCGTAGGTTGCCCTAAATTATCCTTCCTTTTTGCTCCATTCCTAGTCTGCCTCGAGCTTAAACCCACCTGCACACTTGCTCTCCTGCTGCTTATCTTTCCATTTAACTCCATACTCCCTGTCGCTTTCCCATTCCCTTCCCCCGACTCAGACTTTTAATGTCCTACTGACCACCCTATTTATCCTTTTTTCTAGAACACTGGTTCCAGATCAGTTCAGTTGGAAACTGTCCTAATGGTACAGATCATCCCGGTTCCAAAACTGATGCCAATGCCCCATGAAATGGAATCCCTTTTTCCCACACCAATCCCTTAGCCATGTGTTTACTTCCCTAACTTTCTTATCCTTACACCAGCTGGCATGTGGCTTGGCCAGTAATCTGGAGATTATGACCCTTGAGGACCTCCACTTCAATTTCCTGTCCAGTGCTTGATAATCCCCAAACAGGTCCTCCACCATAGGTTTGCCTATGTTGTTAGTGCCAATGTGGACCACAACAACTGGATCTTCCCCCTCCCTCTCTAATATCCTTTCAAGCTGGTCGGAGATGTCCTGCACCCTGGCATTGGGCAGGCAACACACTATGTGGGACTCCCGATCCAGCTTGCAAAGGATACTATCTGTCCCCCTAATTATAGAATCCCCTATAACAACTACTTGTCTTTTTGCTTCCCCCTCTTGAATGGCCTTCTGCACCATGGTGCCATGGTCAGCCTTTTTCCTCATCTGTGCAGGGAGCAAGAATCTCATACCTGTTGGACAAGGTCAAGGGCTGAGGCTCCTCCACTCCTGAACTCATAATCCCCCTACCTGCCTCATTTACAGTCACACCTAGTTGTTCCTGAATTTGAATTACTTAATCTACCGGATGTGACTACCTCCTGAAACAAAATGTCTAGGTAACTCTCCCCCTCCCGGATGTGCTGCAGTGTTTGAAGCTCAGATTCTAGATCATCAATTCTGATCCGGAGGTCTTCCAGCAACCAACACTTTCTGAAGATGTGGTCACTGCCGTTCACAAGGGGATTATCCAGCTCCCTCATCATATAGCTACAGCACATCACCTGTCCAGCCATCTCGACTTATTTAATTAACTGGTTTTTTTTCTCCATGGGGGCTTCAGGAATACCCATGATGGATTCTCTTTCCCATCCCGTGCAGTTCAGCATAAGACATGCCACAGTCCCAGATGCTGCCAGTATCTCTGCCTCCTTCCCATTAGCCCGTGCAAGTTGAAGGCCAGAGAAAAATTTATTTATTTTTCTCCCCGTCTCCAGTCCCTTCCTACTTACATTTGCGATTCCTCTGGCACTTTACATCAGTTTCAGAACTTCCAGTTTGTGGCCTCCAGTTGCCTCCTCTTTCCCATGTTTGTGCATACCCTTTGCATGTCTATTCCCCCATCAGGATGGTCTCAGGGCTCTCTACTTAGAGTCATAGAGTTAGAGAGTCATTGAGATGTACAGCACAGAAACAGACCCTTCAGTCCAAATTGTCCATGCCAACAAGATATACCAAGTTAATCTAGTCTTTTACCCATCCAGATGCCTTTTAAATGCTGCAATTGTACCAGCCTGCACTGCTTCCCGAGCAGCTCATTCCATACATGTGCCACCCTCTGTGTGAACAAGTTACTCCTTTCAACCCTTTTATACCTTTCCCCTCTCATCTTAAACCTATGCCCTCTAGTTCTAGACTCCACTACCGCAGGGAAAAAGACCTTGCCTATTTACCCAATCCATGCCCCTCATGATTTTATTAACCTCTATAAGGTCACCCCTCAGTCTCCAACACTCCAGGGAAAACAGCCCCAGCCTATACAGCCTCCGATGCTCCAAGGAAAACAGCCCCAGCCTATACAGCCTCTGACGCTCCAGGGAAAAACGGCCTATTGAGTCTCTCCCTATAGCTCAAACCCTCCAACCATGGCAACATCTTTATAAATCTTTTCTGAACCCTTTCAAATTTCACAATATCCTTCCCATGGCACAGAGACCAGAATTGCTCTCTACTTCTTCCTAGAAAAAGGCCTGAACTGACCCCATCCATAACCACCCTCTTCCGCCTGAATGAACACATCCTCAATTTCTCCTTTAACTCCTCTCATTTTTTTCAGGTCAACGTTGTGCCCATGGGTACCCGCATGGGGCCCAGTTATGCCTGTCTCTTTGTGGAGTACATGGAACATTTCTTGTTCCAGTCCTATTCCAACCCCACCCACAACTCTTTCTCTGGTATATCAATGACATCATCAGTGTTGCTTCCCTCTCTCATCCAGAATTGGAAAGGGTTATCTATATTGCTTTAATTTTCACCCCGATTTCACCTTTGCCATTTCTGACTCCTCCCATCCCTTCCTTGACATCTCTGCTCCTGTTATCCATGACAAACCCACTGACCCCCACAGTTACCTTCATTATACATCCTCACATGCTGCTTCCTTGAAAGACTCTATTCCATTCTCCCAGTGCCTCCGTCTCCACTGTATCTGTTGTAATGATGCCAGCTTTGACAAGAGGGTTTCAGAAATGTTCACCTTCTTCCTCAATCAAGGACTCGCCAGCACCACAGTTGACATGGCCCTTAGCTGAGTCTGACCCATCTCCTATCCCTTCAGCCCTCACCCCCTCTTTTCCCTCCCACGAAAGCGTCCCCCTTATCCATACCTACCATCCCACCAGATTCATGAACTGCCATTTCCACCACCTCCAGCCACCACCAGACACATATTTCCCTCCCCTCCCTCATCAAATGTCTTCAGGGACCGTTCCATCTGTGACACTCTGGCTCACTCCTTCTGCACACCCTACACACCCCCCAACCCCATGGCACCTTTCCTTGCAATCGCAGAAGGTGTAACACCTGCCTGTTCACTTCCTTCCTCCTCAGTACCCAAGGTCCCAAACACACCTTCCAGGTGAAGCAGCACTTTACATGCACTTCATTCAATCGAGTCTACAGTACTTGCTGCTCACAATGCAGTCACCTCTACACTGGGGAAACAAAGCACAGACTAGGTGACTGCTTTGCAGAATACCTATGTTCTGTCCGCAAAGAAGACCCTGAGCTTCCAGTTGTCTGCCAATTCAACACACCATCGTGTTCCCTGGCCAACATCTCTATCTCAGGCTTGTTGCAATGCTTCAGTGAAACTCAGTGCAAGATGGAAGAGCAGTACCTCATTTTCTGCCAGGGAACTCTGTACCTTCTGGACTTAATATCAAGTTCAACAATTTTAGGGCTTGAGCACTTTCTACCTTTCCTGAACTCCCACACACCAGGCCTTGTCATCACATGGGCTGCTACCATTCACAACCCATTGTCAGCTACAAATAGTCCCATTTGCAGCTATTGATTCTCCCAGGCTAACCTTTGCCCATTTCTTTGTTTTGATGTGGAGATGCTGGACTTGGACTGGGGTGGACGAGGTCAAAAATTAAACGACACCAGGTTATAGTCCAACAGGTTTATTTAAAATCACAAGCTTTTGGAGCTCAGCTTCTTCCACACCTGATGAAGGAGTTAAGCTCCAAAAGCTAGCAATTCAAATAAACCTGTTGAACTACAACCAGGGGTTGTTTGATTCCTTTCTCTATCTAACTGTTTTTCTCTATCTTTGGGCTCCATCTCCAGCTATAATTTACTCATTCTATCTTGTGCGTAAAAGAAAAGAATCCTGTTTAACTCTACATATGCTGCCAGAGCTGCTGAGATTTTCCAGCAATTTCAGCTTTTGTTTCTAATTCCAACATCTGCAGTTCTTTCATATTTTTAAACTCTTTGTCTAGCTGTATACATGAGAGAAATGCTATTATCGGCAACAATCCCCGAATTTGAGCTGGGCCATTGGAATTTCCTTCCATTTTGATGTAGGGCTGGCTCTTTTCCATGAAGCTAGGTCTCGCAGGTCAGGAAGGATCTTCCCTGGATCTTATTCAGTTGCTGCATGGTCTTCCACCATGGTCTTCACTGTGGGTGTTCACTTGAGGAGTTGGCTTCCACAGAAAAGTTTTTATTCCCCTCACCCTGAACCTTCCCCTTATGTTCTGCGGCCCTTTGCCAATGGGGTAATGAGTAGCATTCAAAGCATCCAATGGCATTGCGCCAACACCCTTCACTGTTGCCATGGCAGAAGGTGTAAAGTGCACATCTTCAGGCACTGGCTAGAAGTCAAGGCATCAGAAAGTTTCTCTGATACTTCTTCAATACAAAGCATACAGGCTGGTGTTTGGCCTATTTTCTGTCAGGTCCAACTCCTCCCATTACGAGCTAGTTTAGAACGTCCAAATTTGGGCCCACGGTCACTTGTCCACAACATTAATTGCTTTCACTAATTATTTCACAAGATCTACAACTTTGCATGTTATTAAATTGACATCGATCTCCATTCAGCCGAGAAAAATGAAACACCATAATAAATTATAATTTCAAAATGCAGAATGTATTGTGAGATCCAGACGAAAGACAAACAAATTAAAGTGTAAATTGGCTTTTAAAAAAGTCTCTTAGTTTGGTGGGAGTGAGAGGTACAAAATGCTTTTCTTTGTGATCAGATATACAGCAGCTACAGTGTGGAGTGGCAAAAATTGGACCTCGCCTCCTCATCTCAGCAGTTGCAAGTGCAATTTGTTTGTCTTGTTTCCATTTAATTCCAATTTCCCAAGATTATACAGATAGGGATCTGCTTCCCCATGAAGTCCTTTAACTATTTCTTTCAATGCTACTGGAGTACCAAACAGCTCATGTATCAGTTTCTTATTCATCTTTTTACTTCCTGTTCCTAGTTGCTGTCACTCAGCCAATAATAAACTTCTTCATGCACACTAGATATGCTCTGCTATTGCACTACAGTAACTGATTGTTCAACTTCAAACTCTGAAGTATAAATCTGTCTCTTGTGACCGTTCATCTGCTGCTACAACTGTTTGTTTAAGTTCTCAATCTCTCCCTGTTTCTCTTTAAAAATTTCATCACCTTTTTGTTAGTATGATGGTCGGCTCCATAAACCAAAAGATTAATTAACTCTTTCAGTTTTCAAATCTATCTCTTCCAACATCTCTTCAAACACACAAAATCAAACAGGACATTCCAATAAAACACATTACGTTCTCCAGTCAAGCGGAATTTCACTTTCCGTATGCACACAGCAAACTCATTTTCAATTACTTCCAGCTTTCTTTAAACAATGCCTTTAACATCAAAGTTTACTTTACTTGCCTCATTTCCTCTGCATACAAAGAAAAAGACAGCTGCAAGACTCGTCAGTTTAAATTTATCAGTCGTTTAAGACTTTTTGCTGTACTCTGCTCTGCATACATACAAAAACCTTTTCTCATCTTGGAATCCAAACTGCCTGGTTTTGTGTGGAAAGTTGAATGTTTTTATATTCATTGTGTGGGATTGTATTCAAATAATGACCGAAATCGATGAGTGGTGAAAATAGTGTATTTTATTTCACAACCCCAAGTAGCACAAGTTTGAGTTGGCAATAGAATCCTGAAATACAGTTTGTACAGTAGACTCTTAGAGTCATTGAGTCATAGAGATGTACAGCATGG
This sequence comes from Chiloscyllium punctatum, assembly GCF_047496795.1. Taxonomy (NCBI): domain Eukaryota; kingdom Metazoa; phylum Chordata; class Chondrichthyes; order Orectolobiformes; family Hemiscylliidae; genus Chiloscyllium; species Chiloscyllium punctatum. The sequence goes on along the minus strand of NC_092747.1, from coordinate 57,838,954 downwards.
AAACAGACCCTTCGGTCCAACCCTTCCATGCTGACCAGATATCCCAACCCATTCTAGTCCCACTTGCCAGCACCCAGCCCATATCCCTCCAAACCCTTCCTATTCATATACCCATCCAAATGCCTCTTAAAAGTTGCAATTGTACCAGCCTTCACCACATCCTCTGGCAGCTCATTCCATACATGTACCACCCTCCGCATGAAAAAGTAGGTCTTTTTTATATCTTTCCCCTTTCACCCCAAACCTATGCCCTCTAGTTCTGGACTCCCTGACCCCAGGGAAAAGACTTTGTCTATTTATCCTATCCATGCCCCTCATAATTTTGTAAACCTCTATAAGGTCACCCCTCAGCCTCCCACGCTCCAGGGAAAACAGCCCCAGCCTGTTCAGCCTCTCCCTATAGCTCAGATCTTCCAACCTGGCAACATCCTTGTAAATCTTTTCTGAACCCTTTCAGGTTTCACAACATCTTTCCAATAGGAAGGAGACCAGAATTGTACGCAATATTCCAACAGTGGCCTAACCAATGTCCTGAGAGCCGCAACATGACCTCCCAACTCCTGTACTCAATACTCTGACCAATAAAGGAAAGCATACCAAACGCCTTCTTCACTATCCTATCGACCTGTGACTCCACTTTCAAGGAGCTATGAACCATCACTCCAAGGTCTCTTTGTTAAGCAACACTCCCTTTAAGTGTATAAGTCCTGCTAAGATTTGCTTTCCCAAAATGCAGCAGCACACATTTGTCTGAATTAAACTCCATCTGCCACTTCTCAGCCCATTGGCCCATCTGGTCCAGATCCTGTTGTAATCTGAGGTAACCCTCTTCGCCGTCCACTACACCTCCAATTTTGGTGTCATCTGCAAACTTACTAACTGTACCTCTTCTGCTTGCATCCAAATCATTTATGTAAATAACAAAAAGTAGAGGGCCCAGCACCGATCCTTGTGGCACTCTACTGGTCACAGGCCTCTAGTCTGAAAAACTACCACCTTCTGTCTTCTACCTTTGAGCCAGTTCTGTATCCAAATGGCTAGACCTCCCTGTATTCCAACCTCCAGTCTTCTGGCACCTCACCTTTGACTATCGATGATACAAATATCTCAGCAAGAGGTCCAGCAATCACTTCTTATAACACAGTCCTTAAATATATTAAAATTACTTTACTATGGTGTTATATTGTTTTATCTATAGTATACAGAGGTTTGAAGAACTTCTGTCCTGGGAGACAGGAAATGGATTAAAACATGCTAAATGCTGGCTGCTACTTCTGATGGGATCAAGAGTGTCTGTCTGGTCTACTTGCATAGTTAAGGCGTGATGGTCCTTTTGTCTTTTAAATTAGCAAATGTTAGTAAAAATACCATATCTATATGCTCTAAATAAGTTAGAAATTGTACTTATACTTAATAAGAAAAGGATATTAAACTGATTATTGCAGCTGGATTGTGAGATTTATTTATTATTTGCCAGTGTGAGTTTCATTCATTCATGCAATTTCATGGAAGAGCTGTTTTGTCAGTTAAGGGGATAGTAGCTCAGTTAAAAGGTATCTAACAAATGCCTTTTGGACTCCCCTACCATACGGAAAAGACCTTAGCTATTCACCCTATCCATGCCCCTCATGATTTTATAAACCTCTCCTTTTTCAACAGAGTTAAGTTATTCCAATTTCTTCTTTCTTTTGCTGTATTTTAATGTTCATATAGTGTATGGATAAAGTATGTTTTGCTTCAAGACTGGTATTTTGACCAATTGAATTGCATCCAAATGCAAATCCTGGCATTTGCCCATAACATAGAAAAAAGTTAGGGTCTAGACTATCCTCTTAATCTATTTTGAGGGGATTTGGCTTGGTCCATAACACTATCTTTTGGAAATGATCTATGGCATTAGTCGGAAAGGATCGGAAAGTTTATATAGTGAATAGCATATCAAAGAATGAATGAGGAGTCAAATGTCTCTAAGATGACCATTACTTTAAAAAAAATTAGAGACTTGAGAGATCATGTGTAGCCAAGCCAAGAATAACCGCAAACTATTCATGCGTTCATTGGTCAATTCAAGTTCAGGATGCCTCTAGTCTTGCACTGGGGCGTAGTGACTATCTACCATTAATAAGATGTAGGTTTTAGTGGTTCAATGTTCAAGAAGAACAATAAAAGAAAAAAGAACTTCAGTCAACAGGACAGAACAAGAAATTTGTGTTCAGTGTCACAAGCTGACACTGCAACATCAATAGATTGCAAACTACTACTTCAATAATTTCTTCTGCATATGTTATAATTGTGAGATATTGTGTTATAGTTATCGTTATTAACTCACTCACTGGCTTGCTAATACTACAATCAACAGAGCTTGCTAATCTTATAAAATGTTCCTCAAATTAATAAATAGGTATTAAGGGCACTGGTTTTATCAATGCTTGAGGTTTTCCACTATATTGTCCAAATGACATGTCCGGCAAAATTCAACCACATCCTTATGTAGTCCAGGCCAGTAAAAATGTTTTTCTAGAAATCGTGGATGCGTTGGTGATTATTTTCCAGAGTTCGATAGATTCAGGATCAGTTCCTGCGGATTGGAGGGTGGCTAATATTGTACCACTTTTTAAGAAAGGAGCGAGAGAGAAAGCAGGAAATTATAGACCAGTTAGTCTGACTTCAGTGGTGGGAAAGATGCTGGAGTCAATTATAAAGGATGAAATTATGACACATCTGGATAGTAGTAATAGGATGGGTCAGAGTCAGCATGGATTTATGAAGGGGAAATCATGCTTGACTAATCTTCTGCAATTTTTTGAGGATGTAACTCTGAAGATGGACAAGGGAGATCCAGTGGATGTAATGTACCTGGACTTTCAGAAAGCCTTTGATAAAGTCCCACATAGGAGGTTAGTGAGCAAAATTAGGGCGCATGGTATTGGGGGCAAAGTACTGACTTGGATTGAAAATTGTTGTGGTTCTGTTCGCTGAGCTGGGAATTTGTGTTGCAGACATTTCGTCCCCTGTCTAGGTGACATCCTTAGTGCTTGGGAGCCTCCTGTGAAGCGCTTCTGTGATCGATGTCCACATCGATCTGGACCCAATATACCGGCCACTGCAACGGACAGCTGGAATTGACAAGCGGAAGCGGCAGATTCAAACCACTACAAATGCCGGAGGAAAGATCACAGAAGCGCTTCACAGGAGGCTCCCAAGCACTGAGGGTGTCACCTAGACAGGAGACGAAACGTCTGCAACACAAATTCCCAGCTCGGTGAACAGAACCACAACAACGAGCACCCGAGCTACAAATCTTCTCACAAACTTTGGATTGAAAATTGGTTGGTTGACAGGAAACAAAGAGTAGTGATAAACGGCTCCATTTCGGAATGGCAGGCGGTGACCAGTGGGGTACAGCAGGGATCAGTGCTGGGACCGCAGCTTTTTACAATATATGTTAATGATATAGAAGATGGTATTAATAGTAACATTAGCAAATTTGCTGAAGATACAAAGCTGGGTGGCAGGGTGAAATGTGAGGAGGATGTTAGGAGTTTATAGGGTGACCTGGACAGGTTAGGTGAGTGGACAGATGCATGGCAGATGCAGTTTAATTTGGATAAATGTCTGGTTATCCACTTTGGTGACAAGAACAGGAAGGCAGATTACTACCTAAATGGAGTCAAGTTAGGTAAAGGGGCAGTACAAAGAGATCTGGGTGTTCTTGTACACCAGTCAATGAAGGTAAGCGCAGGTGCAGCAGGTAGTGAAGAAAGCTAATAGCATGCTGGCCTTCATAACAAGAAGGATTGAGTATAGAAGCAAAGAGGTTCTTCTGCAGCTGTACAGGCCCTGGTGAGACCACACCTGGAGTACTGTGTGCAGTTCTCATCTCCAAATTTGAGGAAAGACATTCTGGCTATTGAGGGAGTGCAGCGTAGGTTCACGAGGTCAATTCCTGGAATGACGGGACTACCTTACGCTGGAAAACTGGAATGACTGGGCTTGTATACCCTTGAGTTTAGAAGACTGAAAGGGGATTTGATTGGGATGTATAAGATTATTAAAGGATTGGACACTCTGGAGGCAGGAAACATGTTTACGCTGATGGGTGAGTCCCGAACCAGAGGACACAGCTTAAAAATAAGGGGTAGGCTATTTAGGACAGAGATGAGGAGAAACTTCTTCACCCAAAGAGTGGTGGGTGTGTGGAATGCTCTGCCCCAGAAGGCAGTGGAGACCCAGTCTCTGAATTCGTTTAAGAAAGAGTTGGATAGAGCTCTCAAGGAACAGGATACTGATTAAGGATGATCAGCCATGATCATAATGAATGGTGGTGCAGGCTCGAAGGGCAGAATGGCCTACTCCTGCACCTATTGTCTATTGTCTATTTTGGCTAGAGTTTTCCTTACTTCTAAACGACCTGCTATTGGTAATTCATGTGTTATCCTCAACACCTCCTTTCTCGAACCCACCTGTAATACAACTTGATGAACCTCTGCCAATTTCTCATCCACCTGAGTATGTGATGGTGTTGATGTCAATTTTGTTCCACAAATCCAGACAACACAAGTTCCAGTACAACTGCAGATGTTTTATTATTGGACAGCCGGTGAGAGATTCTCAATGTCCCCAAAGGTAGTTGTATGTCTACTTGCAGTGACACTTCTCCACACATCTCTGCCCTACTCACAAAGACAGTATTTGTTTGCACGGATTGGCAAAAGGTTTATCAGTCACATGGTCAATTGTCATTACATAGTTTAAAGTAGGTAATTATGAATTTACAAAGCCCAATGAATGTCGATGTCCTGTGATAACGTGTGAATGGATTACAGGAACCGATTATCTTATTCTTCATGATTATATGTTGATAGGAAGAGGTTAAATGGGGGATTCACATACCTATACTAATATGGAGGTGAGGTAAGACAATGGGAGCAGGAGGCATTTTAGCAGTGTTGTGGCCAAAGCTATGAGTCTTGTCTGGGATGGACAAATACCTCTGTGTGAGGCTACAGGGGAATCCACATGTGTGGCTCCACTAGGCTCCTCTTCTGGGATTACAGTCAGCCTTGCCCCAGTGAGATATTCTGTCGATACTGTAAGAGCTGAAAATGTGTTGCTGGAAAAGCGCAGCAGGTCAGGCAGCATCCAAGGAGCAAGAGAATCGACGTTTCAGGCATGAGCCCTTCTTCAGGTATTTTCTCCTCAATACTGTAAGAGGACAGGCTTCCAATTGGTACTGCAGTGAGTCTTTTTAACAGTGGAATGTTTAACCCTTGAGTCCCCAGTGTGCTTTGAAAGAAAAGTAAAACATGGAACTGATCCCTTGTGGCTTTCTAACGTCTTCATTCCCTCCTTTTGATCATTCAATGATCAACCAGGTCCCCTTAGAGCCTTTCGTGAAAACCTTGGGACATCAGTGGCCATAAACACCAGAGCACTAGAATGCAAGCGATTACAATTAGTATTGTAATTCTGAGATGTACCAGCAGGATTCTGAGTCCTCCAAGAATGCCCCCTAGTGACCACCCTCCCATTCCATCACCAAACTACTTGTTGATACTTTGAAGAGTCTGGATTTCCCATGTGATGTGTTTAGAGAGGTCAGTGACATTGGTGGACTTGTCAGGGATGTAGGTGCAACATTCTGCCCCAACAATAGTACAGGTACCACCTTCCTTGGCCAGCAGAAAGTCCAGTGCCAAATGATTCTGGAGGGCCACAGTCCTAACTGCAAGTAATTCCGCGTTAATTTCAGTTAGGGCACTAGCTATATCATTGGTGGCCCTTTTCCATATGGTCCTGAGCTAACTGAGTTCTTAGGCATGTAAATAGATTCCCATCAGGAGAGAGAACATTCCCACCCAGATGAAGAACTTGGCGAGGGGCCTTCTGGGTCTTGGGGGTGAAGGCAAGTTGCCCAAAACTTGAATGCAGGGTACAACATACCCCATGTAGCATGACCCCTCCCACTCGGAGGGAAACCAGAAGGAGGCTTTCAACCCATAAATAAAGTATATGCCGTTGTAAGCTGTCAGAGTGGAAACAGCATCACACCCCCCTCCCTCCCACAACCTGGGAGCAGGATTATTCCAGAAGTAGCCTGATATTCTATTGTGGATGGCAGACCAATCAAATATAAAGTACCCATATTCTGTTAAGTTCTGAATAGGTGCGACTCAGGGGATGGTAGAGGAGCATTCACTCATTTCCACCGTTGGAGGGATTTCCTTCCTGCCTGAAACAAATGGTGTAGTCAATGGTGCTGTTGAGAACTACAAGAGTGGGGGTGGGGGAGGGCGGCCTACGTGATTGGTTTTAATTAGAGTGATACCAGCCCCTGAATGTGGTCATGCCGACCCTGCCGACTGCCACTCTTGTGCGTCATTGGTGTTAGCAAGGTTACTGGAAAGGCTTCGAGGCAGTAGCCATTCAACCAATTTGTGCCAGCAAAAAGGAACGAGCCACAAAAGGATTCCTTCTACTGAGTGGGATGGCATGTGGGCACATACCCAGCAGTGGGTGTCTCTCTCCATTACATGGGCTGTCTGGTAGGCTAAACGCAAAAAGGTATTATGCTGAGGGGTGTTAACTTGGAATCCATCTATTCCCAAGACTCCATTTTCCAAAGTCACCAAGGTCACAAGTATGGAAAACATATTTGTCCTTAGGTAGTGTCGGCTTCCATGATAATTCTTCTGCAGTCGGTTCTGTGCATCCACTGGGGCTGCCCTTGTACCTTCACAGGTGTGGGGATGGTCAGCAGCACCTGAAATGGTCCTTTCCATCCTTGTCCCACCTTCCTTCATTCCAAGTCTTTTATCAGGACAAAGTCCCTTGGCTGGGCAGCAGGATAGTCCCCTTCAGGCAGATCATCGCCCTCTTGGTAAACCTGGTGTACCTGCGAATGCAAACTTTGGAGAGATTTGGTTAGCCCCTGTGGGTATGCCCTCACCTCCTCTCCCAGGGTGTTCATATCTAGTCTCCTGGGAAGGAATCTTCATGGGCTTCCCATACACCACCTCAGCAGGAGACTGACTGGTTTTGCTTGAAGGATAACCCTTATGAGGAACAGGGCCAAGGGTAGGACCTTCAACCAAGGCCTGTTTCCTGTTTTAGCTTTGCCAGTTTATTTTCTTAGAGTACCATTTGCTCATTTCCTCCACTCCATCCACTTTTGGGTGGTGAGTGCAGTGGAATTGTTGTTTTATTGTGAGTTCCCTGCAGATCCCTGGTTAATTTTAGCCACGAAGTGTGAGATAATTGTCTCCAGAAGTCCATAGGGGGGAATTATTTCCCTCAACAATATTTTTCCCACTGTTACAGCCATGTTGACCCTTGTCGCAATTGCCTCAATCCATCCGCTAAAGACATCTACTATTACCAAGCAATACTTATAACATTGAAATCTGGATAATTCTATGAAATCTAGTTGTAGATAATTGAAAGGCCCACCAGGCAAGGGGAAAGTCCCAGAACCGCAAGGCATCTTTTTCCAGCATTTGTTTTTTTGCGGATCAAGCATGCTTTGGCTCATTTCTTGGCCATTGTTTTGGGAATCAGGGTGCCACCAGGTTTGTAGCAAAGTGCTGGCCATTCCCTCCTTACCTAGGTGTGTGCAGTTATGTACATAATCCACCAAGATTGGTATAAGCAAAGAAGACCTGTCCCACAGTTTGGTATGAACATCAATTGTCCACCTCATCTGTGACCCACAGTCTGTGATACTCTGCAGGGGTATCCCCCTGTAAGTGACATATCTCACCCAGGTCTGGCATACCCATCCTCATACTTTTTGTAATGAGGTGTTGCTGTGAGCCCAATGGAACCAGGAAAGTGGAGTGTAAGGCTGTCTGGTTGGTGGCTGCATCTACTTGCGCGTTGCCCTTGGAAATTCTGTCAGCGGCCCCAGTGTGAGTGTGGGCCTGATTCATTATCATTTTCATCTATTGGGGTTTCCAGAAGAAATAGACCCTGATAACTGGTGGCTCATTTTCCTCACTGGAGGTCAGTAGCTGTCTTATGGGGAGCATAGTTGTGGCGGGAGTGACATGGAGATGGTGAACTCCAGTGCAAAGAAACCAGGGTGCCACTGGTTTCCTAGAACACATCTTAATCAGATCAGCTATACAGGGACTCACATACAGCAGTGAGAACGGAGTCATAGGTAGCTCAATGGGAGGCACTGGTGCACTAGGGTGACATTTCTATTCCCCCTCTACCTCAGTATCATTCCCTCTCTCCTTAAACAGGGTTTGTCTGTCAGGCCTGAGCTTGGGATCCCGAGAAGTGCTTAGGTTTTCTCTATAGCTTTGTTGCTTTAGCCCCTCTTGTTTATCTTATTCAGCTTTAGTTTCTTTACGCTGTTTGTCCTGTTCCCCTTTTTTAAATATTTCATTAATACATCTAATTTCATCATCTCAGAGAAGTATTGCTTCCATACTGTCCAGAAATAGTAGTGTAAAGAATCCCATCAATTAGATTTGTCCTACTCCTAGGCAAGCTTATCGAGTAAAAATAAAAGTGGCTACTGCATAGAAGGCTCTGCAACCTCTTATTTCAGTGCCCGTGCTTTGCACGAGGAACATAAAGCCTCACTTTACCTTAATGCTTCCTCACTTGCTATGCTATCTACATGTTTCCTCATATTGCCAAAACTTGTGTAGCCAATTAAACATCAATCAATGCAACCATGCTTTAAAGTAACCATGAGGCAATGACACAGATCACTGACAATGTGTGATGGTATAAGGCCTTGCCAATTAATTAATCAATTAATTGTGATAATGCAGTTCAGGATTGTATAAATTGTTTTAAAATATTGAGAAATAGGCATATTTAATGAGAGATGGAAACTGAACAAGTGACTAGACATCACACTGCGAAATAATAAGAACGAACAAACAGATTTCAAAGTCACAGAAATGATGCAAATCCCCTTAGTGATGTATATATGAAATTGTAGCAGGATTGTTCAATTACATGCATATCCCACTCAGCTGACCAAATCACAAGTTTTTTTTTCCCTAACCAGTGTGAGTTTTGTTAAACGTCTTCAACATAAACTGGAAATTCATTTAATCAAAATCCAGTGCTAGAATGTAGAGTATGCACAGTTTCCAAATCTGAACTCCATTATAATTATCTGGTTCTAGTCTTTTAATTTAAATCCCCAATTTGCTTTTGTTTTCAAGCAGGTCTGATCAGTTATTGCTCATTTATAATGTCCCAAACTGTGAAATGACAGCGGCAGCATTAATAAAAGTCTTGTCAAGATGCCTCATATGCACAAGTAATGACTAACCCAAAGACACAGATATTTACAACAGTATCTTATCCTCTGTTAAACATGATTTTTTTTGCAAGATAATGTTGAACTGACAATTCAGTTCTCAGTGAGGAAGGGAAATTAACATAGAATATGAATGGCACTCCATACTGACAAAGGAGATGCAGCAGTCTTAGAATTAAGTGGATGTAAACAAGTCCAAAACGAAGATTCAATTCAGCCAGTGTCATGTTCTGAAAACAATATTGTTGGTTTAGTAAGTCCAGACCTACCTTCAAACTCTGTTTGACAATTTTTAAATTAAACTATATAAAGTTCACTGTCATTCCTCCACTTAATGAACAAATGTTAAAGTCTGAGGTGATTTTCCTCAATATTAGATTTTTTTTTGTTAAGGAACGAGCTTCACAAATCACCAACACTTTCTGTCTGGACACTAGGACCCTGTTGAGGACTGACACATGTAACTTGTAGCCCAGTACTGAGAATTATAACAGCCTTCCCCTGCGTGGCCGAAAGGGACCAAAGCAGCGACTTGGTTCACCCGAAGGTCAGATTGCTCAGCACTGACGGTAACTTTGGGGGTACTGAGAGGGCCTCCTGAAAGGGCCCTCGAGATGGTGTCTGCCATCTTTTTAATTTTAGCGGACTGATGGCCCCCAGCCACCTTTCCAAATGCATCCAGGCATTGGATCACATGAATCCTACCCCACAAAGGGTCTCTGCACCCATCCTCTATATTTCCTTTCCCCCCACCTTACTCTTGTAACTTCTGTGACCTCCATGAGACGGCAGACTCATGGCCTTGGCCACCCTTCTCACTGGGACAAGACTTATTGGCCCCGGGGGCAGCCTTTCTCTGGCATTGTAGAGTTCAGCCCAGCGCTCTGTAAGCAAACAAACAAGAAACAAAGAGCAAACAACAACACAAAACCTACAGAGACAGGACCTAACATTGGCACCCTGGTTAATTCTTCTAATGCAATCGCAATTAAAAATGTGAAGTCATATTTTGAAATCAATTCACCATTCAAATGAAGGCTTTCACCATACCATCACAAACACTCAAAAATTCAAACAGGATATCCTTTACTTTGTATATCAAAATTTACCAAAATGACCAATCTCTCAGAGGGGCCTACAACTCCTATAACCATTTTCCTGATCAGGTATTTTCTCACAGATTGTCCTCCTTCCCAACTACAAAGAGGGACTGTCTCAGTTTACCTTATAACTCTTTGCTCTGCTATAAACAGGTTTCACTGGCCATATCAATACTGGGGGGTAAGAAATTTACTGAGCCTGCCCTTTTTCCTTATATATTAATTTCCACCGGCCATATCTGAAAGAGGCAGCTCTCTAAACCAAATCCGTCAGGGATCCCAAGTCCCGACCTTTTTCCTACAGGAACAATTCAGAATAGCCAATGACACCCCACAGCAATTCAGAGCAATCTGACAGAACTTTCCCACCTTACAAGCTGGGTGTGGGTGGTTCGTTCAACCTCTTCAAGGTACAAGTTCCACGGGGTGAGGGACAGATTGTCTGGCTGAACACAAGGAGCAGTCTGGGGTAAAATACCCCAGGGCGCCCTTACCACTCTGTTCTGTTCAATTCAGACTTTGTGTCACTTAATCAGCCCAGTGAGATCCGAGTCACAGCACCAAATGTTGATGTCTACTTTGTTCCACAAATCCAGACGACACAAGTTTCAGTGCAACAGCAGATGTGTTATTATTGGACAGCCACTGAGAGATTCTCAATGTCCCCAAAAGTAGTCATGTGTCTATTTGTGGTGACACTTCTCCATGAATCTCTGCTCGACACACAAAGACAGTATTTTTTGGAGGGATTAAACAAAAGGTTTATCAGTCAGATGGTCGATTGTCATTACATAGTTTAAAGTAGGTGATTATGAATTTACAAAGCCCAATGAATGTTGATGCCCTGTGATACGTGTGAATGGATTACAGGAACTGATTATCGTATTCTTCATGATTATATGTTGATGGGAGAGATTAAGACAGAAGGGTTGGCCTGCTTTAAATGGGGGATTCACATACCTATGCTAATGTGGAGGGGAGGTAAGACAAATGGAGCAGAAGGCAGTTTAACAGGGTTGTGACCAAGGCAATGAGTCTTGTCTGGGAAGGACATGTACCTCTGTCTGACGCTACAGGGGAATCCACGTGTGCCTCCACTAGGTTCCTCTTCTGGGATTACAGTCAGCCTCTCCCCTACTGAGATATTCTGTCTATATTGCAAGAGGACCAGCTTCCGATTAATACTGCAGTGAATCTTTTTGGCAGTGGAATATTTAACCCTTGAGTCCCCAGTGTGCCTTGAAAGAGAAGTAAAACATGCAACTGATCCCTTGAGGCTTTCTAGCTTCCTCAATGGTCTCCATTTCCTCATCAATATGTCATTTTTAAGATAGCAACTTTATGGCATACACTCAGATACTTCTTCTTTTTGATCTTTCTGTTTAATTCAGACGACTTCTCTGAACTAAAAATATGTACTTTTTCTTGTTTTCCCTCAACCATTCAATCAAACATCGTCTCTGACAATTGAATTTCAACTTGCTTTTCTTTATTCTTTGATTTCTCCTCCTGTTTCCATTTGCGGCTTTTGTTACCACACAGTCAGGAAAAATCCTAGTACCTACTTCCTTTGACACCTCAGTTGCCTGATTTCCCACTGTCTTTTCAACCTGTGATCCAGCTATATCATTAACAAGGATAAACTATATTTCTGGAACTAAGAATTTCGCTATTACTCATTTTTCTATTGCACTTATCTCTACTTTTTCTCACAATGTTTTTTCTTAATTACATATCCTCTTATCTCTCACCATTAGATCGATTGCTCCTGTAACTCTTAAATTCTTAACTTATTTACCCGCTCCTCCCGGCATAAATGACGAAACCTTATCTGTGCAAATAGATTCTTTAAAGAGATCTGGCACTTTCTTCTCAACAACCCTGTTTAGTTTGTATGTTCTTTCGCAGCTTTTTAGTTTCCACTGTGTTTTCCTTTCCTACTTCAACAAAATTCACTGGCTTATCCCTGCTTTATCAAACCAGCAACACTGTGACTTCATGTGACCTTCTTTATAACAGGGAAAACCCCTGAGCTTTTTTACTTCTCTTTGCCCCTTATGAATTTCCTTTTCACCCTGTGGTAAAGTACTATTAAATTACAGTTTGATTATTAATTGTATTCACAGCGGGTATGGTTAATAATGAATGTGTCTGCCTTTTTATGTGTTTTTATCACAATCACCTGATGAAGGAGCGTCACTCCGAAAGCTAGTGTGCTTCCAATTAAACCTGTTGGACTATAACCTGGTGTTGTGTGATTTTTAACTTTTTATGTGCAATCATCTTTGAGGGATTTAGCATTATCACAAATGTTGCAATTGATACTTCTAAGAAAATTAGAACAAATAAGGTTGGATGAGGAGGTTGAGGGGTGAGTTAGTAAATTTGCAGATGACACAAAGGTTGGAAGTGCCATTGATAGTATCAAGGGCTATTGCAGGCTGCAGCATGACATAGACAGGATGCAGAGCTGGGCTGAGAAAGGGAAGATGGAGTTCAATCTGGATAAATGCGAAGTGATGCATTTTGGAAGGTCAAACTTGAATGCTGAATATAGGATGAAAGACAGGATTCTTGGCAGTGTGGAGGAACAGAGGGATCTTGGTGTTCAAGTACATAGATCTCTCAAAGTTGCCACCCAAATGGATAGGGTTGTTAAGAAAGCATATGATATTTTGGCTTTCATTAACAGGGTGATCGAGTTTAAGAGCTACGAGGTTTTGCTACAGCTTCACAAGTCCCTGCTGAGACCACACTTGGAATATTGTGTCCAGTTCTCGTCATCCTACTAGAGGAAAGATACAGACGCTTTGAAGAGGGTGCAAAGAAGGTTTACCAGGATGCTGCCTGGACTGGAGGACTTGCCTTATGAAGAGAAGTTGACTAAGCTTGGACTTTTCTCTCTGGAGAGGAGGAAGAGAGGTGACCTGATCAAGGTATACTAGATAAATGAGAGACATGGATAGAGTCAATAGCCAGAGACTTTTCCCCAGGGCAGGATTGACTGGCACAGGGGGTCATAGTTTTAAGATATTAGGAGCAAGGTATAGAGGGGACATCAGAGAAAGCTTCTTTATGCAAAGAGTTGTGAATGCATGGAATGCATTGCCAGCGGTGGTGGTGGAAGCAGAGCCATTAGGGACATTTAACCAACTGCTGGACATACACATGGTCAGCAGTGATTTGAGGGGTGTGTGTAGGTTAAGTTATTTTATTTTACATTAGGATTAACCCTCGGCACAACATTGTGCGCCAAAAGGCCTGTTCTTTGCTGTACTTTTCTGTGTCCTTTTATGTTCTATATTCTAATGGATTGTATCATCAGCAGTGCTATCAAGCAGTACCTGCTCAGCAATAACCTGTTCAGCAACACCCAGTTTATGTTCTGCCAGGGCCAGTCAGCTCCTGACCTCATTACAGCTTTGGTTCAAACATGAACAAAAGAGCTGAATTCCAGAGGCGAGGTGAGAATGACAGCCATTGATATTGAGGCCAAATAAAACAGGAATCAATAGGTATCAAGGAAAAACTCTCCATTTGTTGGCGAATGACTTGGCACATAGGAATAAGGTCGTGGTGGTTGGAGGTCAGTCATCTCAGCTGCAGGGTATATCTGCAGGTGTTCTTCAAAATAGTGTCTGAGGCCCAACCATCTTTATCAATGACCTTTGCTCCATCATAAGGTCAGAAGTGGGGAGGTTTGCTGATGAAAGCACAATGTTCAGCAACATTTGTGACTCCTCAAATCCTGACGCAGTCCAAGACTTGGACCATACCCTGGAAAATATCCAGGCTTGTGCTGACAAGTGGCAAGTAACAATGGCTACAAAAGCAGGCCAGAGTCTAGGAAAACTGCATAGAGAATCTCAACTCCTGACTGCCCAAAGTCTGCCTACCATAAACAAGGCTAAAGTCAGGCATGTGTTAAAACCCTTGCTGATTTTTTCATTATTTCTGTTTTTATTCTTTTATTAATTTTGAATTGTGAGCTGGAAATGAATTCTGGTCTTTGGGACAGGTTGTGCTAAAAGGAAAAGCATACAGCAAACAAGCTATGTTTGTTTGTGAGGCCAGGCCTGGGGGCTAAATACAGCCTGAATCTTGATTTTAAAATGTTCTGATAGACACAGTGATCCCAGGAAGAGCATTATGTTCCATCAGATCATAAAAGTTGGCTTTTAACAATTTCAGTACCTAGGAATTAGTTCTAACAAGTCTGGTATAGACCAATATTCAAGCAGATGGTGGCAATTGAATAGTAATTGATGCTTCAGGAAGAGATGATCAAGCTATCAGGATGAAATCAGAATTAAAATGGTCTTTTTGAAGTATATTTGCTGAGAGCAGCTTGTTGGCTGCTGCTTCCACAACATGAAGATTTGAAAGCTCCCTGCCTGAAGTGTTACACCAGCTTCTGGAAGCATAAAGAGTAGGAAACTGATTTAAAATATTGCTGCTGTTGTCTGGGTGTACTGAGACCCTGATCAATGATTCAAAAAAGAAGCCAAGAAATCTACATTTATGCATGTGAAACATCACATTGTGAAAGCCAGATCAGTAACCTGGTTAGTTTTGCTATTTCTTTGTTTCATCCCTTAGCTGTACGTACTTATCTGCCTGTCTTCTGGGTGAATAGGGGCTGAAAACAAATCTTTCAGATTTTGAGCACAGACATGAATCAGCTTAGAGTGTTGTTCAATTTTCTCCCTGCTAAGGTTATTGTATATCAAACGAATATTTATGCCTTTTATTTAAGATACAAAACTGGTATCTGGACTTAATTATTCACAAAGTCTGGGACTGGTTATTCAAAAGTCTGATGAGGGCTCTTCGATGGTTTAGTTTTACGGTGTTGCAAATACAGAAGTAGAAAGGCTGATTTAAGTTGGCTGTCTATCTCCGTGTTATAACAAATATGACTGAATACTTTGCACTTGACTGGCTGCGTGTGGCTCCAACATCATTCAAGAATCTTAATGCCATCCAGAACAAAATAACTCATTTGATTGGCAGAACATCCACAACTTCCTCCACCACTGATGCTCAGTAGCAGCAGTGTGTACCATGTACAGGATGCATCATAGAAGTTCACCAAGACCCCTTTAACAGCACCTTCCAAATCAATGACCACTTCCACCTTGAAGCATATGGACTGCAGCAGTTCCTGAAGACAATTCATCACCACCTTTGCAAAGACAACTCAGGGTCAGCAATTGATGTCAGCTCAGTAAGTAAGAAATAAGAATTTACTTATAAGAAAGTACTTTCAGCACACAAAATGCAGGACAAATCCAGCTCAGCCAACTACTGCCCCATTAGTCTACACTCAATCATTAGTAAAGTGATGGAAATGTGTTATTAACTGTGCCATTATTCACCCCAGCCTTAGGAGATCTCTACAGGAGTTTCTCAGGGTAGTGTCATAGGCTCAAATATATTTAGCTACGTCAGCCATGACCTCCCCTCCATTATGAAGTCTGAAGCGTAACCTATTGAATGCTGCTCAATATTTACCATTTACGTCTCCTCAGATACTGAAGGAGCCTATGTTCAAATGCAGCAAGACTGGACACCACCCAGGGCTGCCAGCATTTCAGCCATACAAAAGCTAGGTAATGACCATCTCCAACAATGGAGAACCTAACTATTGCCACTAGCTTTTCAATGGTATTGCCATTGCTGAATATCCCAATATCAACATCCTAGTGATTACCATTGACCAGAATCTGAACTGGACCAGCCACATAAGTACAAGAGCAGATTCTATCATGTGTAACTCACCTCATGTCTCCCCAAAGTCTGTCGACCATCTACAAGGCACAGGTCGAGGATGCGATGGAGAACTCTCCTTTTGCCTCACGACTATACATAACAAAGCAGCTCACTTGGTTGGCACCCCATCCACAGCTTAAAGACACCCTTCTTCACCAATGATCTTCCCCAGGATAAATTAGAACCACTACTGTGTGGGAACAGGCCGTTTGGACCAACAAGTCCACGCCAACCCTCCAAAGAGTATCTCACCCAGACCTGCTTCCCAAATTTACCCCTGACTCACAGACCTAACCAATACATCCCTGAAGACTGTGGGCAATTTAGCATGGCCAATTCACCTAATCTGCACAGCTTTGCATTGTGGGAGGAAACCCATGCAGACACAGGGAGAATGTACAAACTCCACGCAGACAGTTGTCCAAGACTGGAATCAAACCTAGGTCCCTGGTGCTGTGAGGCAGCAGTGCTAACCACTGAGCCACCATGCTGCCACTGTTCCCAGGCTGGGGAAAGGTGGCCAATAAATATTGGCCCATTCAGTGACATATACATTCCATCAATAATTATAGGAAATGTTTATTTCCTACAGAAATTGTTTAATAATGAATTGCAGTTATACAAAATATAATTGAATTCCTCAATTCCTTGATCAGGCCAACATTATGAATAGTTTAAATATAAATTAATCATACAGAGTCACTGCGAGGTTCACAATGATGCTATAAGGGGTTTTCCAATGTGATGGTACTGTGAACTGGCAGATTCACTTTTGTCACAACTACTAGGTATTCCTATTTAGTCTCAAATTTGCTGCTAATTATTGGGAATGGATTAGCTCAGTTGGCTGGATAGCTGGTTAGTGATGCCAAAAATGTGGGTTCAATTCCTGTACTGGCAGGTATCACCATGAAAGTCCCACTTGCTTGACCTCACACCATGAGGTGAGCCAATAACTGCAGGGAATGTTGGATTGCAATCACTGTTTCATTAATGGTACTCTTGAGTCTTCATATCAGTCACAATGAAGTGATGTGTTCTGCTCTGACACAGTGTACCATGGAGGCTTTGGAAGGCAGCCTATGCTATGCCCTTTTAAGGAGGTCTGAGATATGTAACATTATCCAGATGTATGTTGTAGAACCAAAATATTCATGCTACATTGGAGAAGTGAAATTCTGGCATTACTAGATAGAAATCCCTTTTCAAAAATGCTGCTCTGAATCTCACAGAGAATGTTTTTTTTCATAGTTACAGCTGACTGTGTAAATGTGATCGTTTGCAACATTGTCTTCCAGTGTCAAGTATGTGATCCGAAACAAAAATGGAAAACATAGGTGAAACTTTTCGATTGGCATTTGACATGCCAGGAAGGAAATTAGTGTGAACAATGTCATGGTCATGATTGCTTGAAGCGATAACTTCTTAATGTTCATATTTGGAAAATGAAAGACCTACAAATGAAGTGCCATTTAATGACAAATCAGTGACATTATAGAATTGATGGTTGGGTGATTAATACAATGGTCCTAGCAGGGCCTCAAATTCAAACCACTTTACTTCCTCCCTCTAGAGAAAAACAGTAACTAATTTCATCCACTTTGCATGTAGTGACACAATTTGTATTGTTATGCAGTTGACTTTGGATCAGACATAGCAAGGCTTCAACTTTGTGTCCTCGTGAGTGTCTTGCAGGATCCACCTGAATGTAACCCTCCCACCCCAAACCCTTCACCTTCCCTTTTGTGTTGCTGTCCTGGCCCAATGTTTCTGTTCCCTTTTGTGTTGCTGTCCTCCCTTATTTCTGTGCAGCTCCTTTATATTAACATGTATCTCCAAAATTTCCCCCTAAGCCCATGGCTTTGTAAATCATTGTGCCTTTGTTTTTCATACACTCCTTCCATGCAGTGGCCAAAGTGTTTAACACTTATGAATTGCCCTGCTTCTGGATTCTCCCATCTTCATACACTCGCCTATTATCCATTCTATCCAGAATGAACAACTTTCACTGTAATCATTCCATCAGTGACCCAATCCAGTGCAGCCCATTCCCAGACTACATCTTTCCATTTTGACCATGGATGAACCGCAAGAAGATACTGACCATTAATGCACATAACCTGCAGGACTGAACTGTGCCCCAATCCCTGATCTACAAAAGCTTGGACCCCCAGATTTAATAGCAACCAACTGCCTTATTGACCATGGGCCAACTCACCTAAATGAAATTGGATGAGCCCTTCGACCAACTGTGGCGGTACCCCTGACTGACTATAATCTCCTTTGACTCAACTGTATGTGTCCAATCTTTGACTAGTCAGAGCTCTGAGTTGTGACAAGTGCCTTTCCCACTGTCTAAATGG
Source organism: Chiloscyllium punctatum (assembly GCF_047496795.1). Classification (NCBI taxonomy): domain Eukaryota; kingdom Metazoa; phylum Chordata; class Chondrichthyes; order Orectolobiformes; family Hemiscylliidae; genus Chiloscyllium; species Chiloscyllium punctatum. Next base: position 57,820,433 of record NC_092747.1, on the reverse strand, counting down.
CAATGCGACTCACAGAGATTAACACTCTTTTCAAGGGCAACTCAAGATGATAATAAATGCTGGCCAGCCAAAGATGCCCATTCCTCACGAGTGAATTAAAAAGTCTCCCATTAAGTAGAAAGTGAGTGGGCATGAAGAAGGTGGGTGAAGATCCATAAGATACATCCTGTATGGAAGCATGAGATCAGTATCTGTGTCCTTGTGACAGAAACATGCATGATGCAAGTGCTTGTGAGCTTCAAAGTGAAGACCTGGAGAGCTGAAATAGTGTGAGAGCTGGTCTGAAAGAAGCTATGCTGATGTGGTGAGACCCAGCTGCATGAATGAAAAGTTGAAGAGTTCAGCTTTGAAGAAGGGTCACTGGACCCCAAAACATGAACTCTGTTCTTTCTCCACATATGCTGCCAGAAGTCTCTCCAGCACTTCTTGTTTTGGATTGAAGATTATGGTGACTACGGAGCATACAGTATGGAGGAGGGGGGCGGGGAAAATTTGGTGAAGCTGGGAGTTGGATGAAGGCCCAGATCAGTAAGTGTTGAGGTTGCTGTTGCCAGGTAACCCGTCTGACTCTCCTGTTGGAATTGACAGGCGTTCAGTTTCTGACAGGAGGAGAGAAATGGAAAAGAGAGTTGAATGAGCCCAACAATTCCGCACAAAGTTTCTCTTGAATAATTTGTAACTATCTTGCATTCTGGTCTTAGATTCTCATACCGCTGGTAAAATGGTTTATTTTGGGAATCTTACAGAACACAAACCTTGTCAATATTTCCTTTGAGGCAAAAAAAAGTGTGGTTTATAGCAGACTATTAAGTTGAGGCTTTTCAAATGAAACATATTTCGGACTGAATTCGAGCAAGAGATTTTCAGGAATTTCCCACGCAGATTGGTTTGGGCGGAACACGGTGGGCGGTGAAGTCCGGAGTGTTTGAGAGAGAGGGGGGGACTCAGACACACACACACACACAGCAGCAGTAGCTCACAGCTTCCAGCACGCTGTCCGATTCCCTATCGCTCGCAGGGGGGCTCTCTCTGCCTGATGGTGGGCTGGTATAGTTGCTGCCTCTTTCTGCCCCTTCTTTCCTCTTCCCCCATCCCTTTCTGCCCCCTCTCCTCAATTTACCCGTTGTTTCGCTTTCCCACTGCCCCGCTTTGCCTTCTGTTTCCTCCCTCTACACTGCACCCACCCTCATGTTTTGCTTATAGAAACTGCAACTTTCGAACATGGGAATGGACGGCGAGGATTTAAATAACGAATCATTTTGTGAGTTTTCGGGAGGTTTATTTTGAATTGCAGAACCGTTCGCCCGTGGGGTTTGTTATCAGCTTTGCGTGGCGATGCCCCGGGATGTGGAGGGGTCGGTGTTGGACTGGGATGGACAAAGTTAAGAATCACACAACACCAGGTTGTAGTCCAACAGGTTGATTTGGAAGCACTAGCTTTCAGAGCGCTGCTCCTTCATCAGGTGGTTGTGAAGCAAAACATGAGAGTGTGTGCAATGCCGGGAGAGGGAACAGGGGGCACTCTCTCTCTCCCATATGCGCACACACATGCAAGTCTGTTGATGCGAAATTTGTATTTATTGAATTATATTTGCAGATGCATTCTATTTTGTTCAAAAATGCACAACCTGCAGGCAGTCAATCCATATAATATTTCGTAAATTCCACTTTGGAAATAGAACCAATCTGACTGAAGATTGGGATACAGGCAGACTCTGACCTCACACTTCTAATGTATTGTCTGAGCTGAGATGTCATCTTTTTATTTATTAAACCTTGTTATCTTGAGAATGTGACTTAAAATAAGTTACAGAGTCATAGAGATGTACAGCATGGAAACAGACTCTTCGGTCCAACCTGTCCATGCCGACCAGATATCCAAACCCAATCTAGTCCCACCAGCCAGCATCTGGCCTATATCCCTCCAAACTCTTCCTATTCATATACCCATCCAAATGACTCTTAAATGTTGCAATTGTACTAGCCTCTACCACATCCTCTGGCAGCTCATTCCATACATGTACCACCTTCTGCCTGAAAAAGTTGCCCCTTCGGTCTCTTTTATATCTTTCCCCTCTCACCCTAAACCTATGCCCTCTAGTTCTGGACTCTTCTACCACAGGGAAAAGACTTTGTCTATTTATCCTATCCATGCCCCTCATAATTTTGTAAACCTCTATAAGGTCACCCCTCAGCCTCCCATGCTCCAGGGAAAACAGCCCCAGCCTGTTCAGCCTCTCCATATAGCTCAAATCCTCTAACCCTGGCAACATCCTTGTAAATCTTTTCTGAACCCTTTCAAGTTTCACATCTTTCCGATAGGAAGGAGACCAGAATTGCACGCAGTATTCCAACAGTGGCCTAACCAATGTCCTGAGAGCCGCAACATGACCTCCCAATACCTGGAAAGCATACCAAACGCCTTCTTTACTATCCTATCGACCTGCCACTCCACTTTCAAGGAGCTATGAACCTGCACTCCAAAGTCTCTTTGTTCAGCAACACTCCCTAGGACCTTACCATTAAGTGTATAAGTCCTGCTAAGATTTGCTTTCCCAAAATGCAGCACCTCGCATTTATCTGAATTAAACTCCATCTGCCACTTCTCAGCCCATTGGCCCATCTGGTCCAGATCCTGTTGTAATCTGAGGTAACCTTCTTCGCTGTCCACTACACCTCCAAATTTGGTATCATCTGCAAACTTACTAACTGTACCTCTTATGCTCACATCCAAATCATTTATGTAAATGACAAAAGTAGAGGACCCGGAGATTCTGGGTAATCCAAGATGGAGGACGGGAAGCATTTCCGGCTGTAAGAGCTGCTTTTTTTTTTAGGTATTTTGGGTGGTGGAGGTGATTTCCTTGAATTCCAGGAGCAGCAATTACTGTTTTATATCCTGTTGCATTGTTTTGGAACCTTGGAAACAAAAGTCAAAACGAAAGCAGTTTTAAAAGGGAGAAGAACAGACAAAGGAAGCACAAGTTCTGGGATTTACATATTAATGAACTGAAACCTGTAACCCATTCTAAAAGATGAAAGACTTAACAATTGAGGTTTGTTTAATATGCCGTTTTACTTGCATGACACTATAATCTTTGGCTATAAATTCTGTGTCTTATGGTTCTGATTCACAACCAGCTAAAGAAGGATGGAGAGGTCCGAAAGCTAGTGGTTCCAAATAAACCTAAAAATCACACAACACCAGGTTATAGTCCAACAGGTTTAATTGGAAGCTCACTAGCTTCCGGAGCAACACTCCTTTATCAGGTGATTGTGGAGGGCTCGATCATAACACAGAATTTATTGCAAAAATTTGCAGTGTGATGTATATGAAATTATACATTGAAAAATTGATTGTCTGTTAAGCCTTTCATCTGTTAGAATACAGTGATAGTTTCACTTCTTTCATGTGTAAATCACAAAACCTTTTTTTTAAAGTTGCATTCTCGGGTTAGCTGTTAACAATGGTGATAGCTAGACAATATGTTGAAGGTGTTAGCCCCCTGTGTTCTCTGTCTATGACCTGATGTTTAGATTGATTCTAATCTAAAAAGTGAGATAACAGAGGTTTACATAAATTCATGTAGTTTTTGAGCTCAGAGTTCTACATGAATGTATGCAGTTTTTGAGCAAAGTACAATGTAACTCTGCAAGTACAAATTCACCCCACAAAATATATGTGTACATGTGGGTCTTTGTGTGTGTGTGTGTGTCTGTCTGGGGTGGGGGTTGTGAGTGTGAGAAAGTGTGTGTGTGTGTGTAGTGTGTCTTAAGTCTGTGAGAGGGTGCATGTATGGGAGTATGTGAGTCCATAAGGGTGAGTGTGGGTGTCTGTGTGTGCATCTGTGTGTACCTGTGTCCGTGGTATCTATGTCCACTATTACACATGGGAACACCTCCCACCTTGTACATGGCAGGTACTCATGTGACTCAGCCAACGTTGTCTATCTTATACGTTGCAGGCAAGGATGCCCGGAGGCATGGTACATTGGGGAAACCGAGCAAAGGCTACGACAATGGATGAATGGGCACCGCACAACAATCAACAGACCAGAGGGTTCCATCCCAGTTGGGGAACACTTCAGTTGTCCAGGACATTCAGCCTCGGACCTTCGGGTGACCATCCTCCAAGGTGGACTTCGGGACAGGCAGCAGAGGAAAGTGGCCGAGCAGAGGCTGATAGCTAAGTTCGGTACCCATAGGGAAGGCCTCAACCGGGACCTTGGGTTCATGTCACATTACAGGTGATCACCATTGCACTACACACACGCACAGATATTCCTACACACACACACTCTCACATACACACGGACACAGGTACACACAGACGCGCACACAGACACCCACACACACCCTTATGGACACACACACTCCCACACATGCACCCCCTCACAGACTTAAGACACTCTGCACTCACTACACACACACACACACACACACTTTCTCACACTCGCAACCCCCACCCCAGACAGACACACACACATAGACAGACAAAGACCCACATGCACACATATATTTTATGTGGTGAATTTGTACTTGCAGAGTTACATTGCACTTTGCTCAAAAACTGCATACATTCATGTAGAACTCTGAGCTCAAAAACTGCATGAATTTATGTAAAACTCTGTTATCTCACTTTTTAGATTAGAATCAATCTAAACATCAGGTCATAGACAGAGAACACAGGGGGCTAACACCTTCAACACATTGTCTAGCTATCACCATTGTTAACAGCTAACCCGAGAATGCAACTTTAAAAAAAAGGGTTTTGTGATTTACACATGAAAGAAGTGAAGCTATCACTGTATTCTAACAAATGAAAGGTTTAACAGACAATCAATTTTTCAATTTATAATTTCAGTTACATCACACTGCAAACTTTTGCAATAAATTCTGTGTTACGATCGAGCCCTCCACAATCACCTGATGAAGGAGCGTCGCTCCAAAAGCTAGTGTGCTTCCAATTAAACCTGTTGGATTATAACCTGGTGTTGTGTGATTTTTGACTTTGTACACCCCAGTCCAACTCCAAATCATGCCAAATAAACTTGTTGGATTATAACATGGTGTTGTGTGATTTTTAACTTTGCCTGGAAACAGAAATGGTTTGTGTTCTGGAAGGTGCAGCAGGGCATGCTCACCCTCCCTGACCACCTTTTTTTTCCCAAAAATAAATCTTTGTATATGTACATAGTCACAAATGTGGTTCTGTGCAGTAGCTTATCAGGGAAGCAAACATTGGAGGCTGTCGCGATCCAAACAAACCAAAGGCACATCTTATTTGAACCAGGGTCTATTTACATGCATTTGATGCACTAGGATGATCTGATAACTGAATGTACCCCCATTTAGCTTCACTTCTCTTTCAATTTTGAGAGGATGGTGTCTATGGGCATGCAGTGGGGATGTTGGGGTTGGAGGTGGGGTGGAGACAATGTGGTGAAGGTGGGAGTTGGATGAAGGCCCAGATCAATAAGTGTAGGGGTTGCTGTTGCCAGGTAACTCGCCTGACTCTCGTGTTGGAAATGTGTTGCTGGAAAAGCGCAGCAGGTCAGGCAGCATCCAAGGAGCAGGAGAATCGACGTTTCGGGCATGAGCCCTTCTTCACGAATGCTCATGCCCGAAACGTCGATTCTCCTGCTCCTTGGATGCTGCCTGACCTGCTGCGCTTTTCCAGCAACACATTTTCAGCTCTGATCTCCAGCATCTGCAGTCCTCACTTTCTCATGTTGGAAATGGCAGGTGTCCAGTCTCTGAGGGGAGGAGTCAAGTGGAAACAGTGCACAAATGAGGTGACTTGAAGGAGCCCTATAATTCCACCCACATCTTCTCTTGAATAATTTATAACTATCTAACATTCTGCTCTTAGATCCTCATAGCTGTGGTAAGATGGTTTGTTTTGGGAATCTTAGAGATAATGTACTTATTTCCTTTGAGGCAAAAATAAGGGTGAGTGGTTTTTTTAGCACACTCGTGTTGAGGCTTTTCAAATGAAACATATTCCGGACTGAATGCGGAAGCGAAAGATTTTCAGGAATTTCCCACGCAGATTGGGTTTGGGCGGAACACGTTGTCGCTGAGGGAGTGTTTGAGAGAGAGAGAGAGAGAGAGAGGGGGGGGGGGCTCAGACACACACACACATACAGCAACAGTATCTCTTCCACCATGAACAATCTTCGAGTGAGACTGAACTGTGCAAGGCTCTTCGCTGCCGGCGGCTTGTTTCTCTTCTTTGTAACTTCGTGCACCAACTATTGGCTGCATGCTGTGATCTACCCGAGTCTGAACACCAGTGAGCTGGAGCAGGTGAGTGTCAGTGCTCCGCAGGGAGCCCACAGCTTCCAGCACGCTGCCCGATTCCCGATTGCTCGCAGGGGGTGGCCTCTCTCCGCCTGATGGTGGGCTGGTATGGTTGCTGCCTCTTTCTGCCCCTTCTTGCCTCTTCTCCCGTCCCTTTCTGCCCCCTCTCCTCAATTTACCTGTTGTTTCGCTTTTCCCCTGCCCCGCTTTGCCTCCTGTTCCCCCCCTCTGCGTTGCGCCCACCCTCATGTTTTGCTTCACAAATAAAACTTTCGAACATGGGAGTGGACAGCGTGGATTTAACTAACGAGTCATTTTGTGAGCTTTCGGGAGGTTTATTTTGAGTTTCAGAACCGTTCGCCCGTGGGTTTTTCTTTCTGATTTCCGTGGCATCGCCCTGGAGACTGTGGTGATTTGTATTCTGGAAGGTGTCGGACAAACTCACCGTCCCCGCTCACCTTTATTTAAAAGAAATGTTTGTTCTGTACATAGTCACAAACGCAGTTCGGTTCAGGGCAGTAGCATATCGGAAACAAACAAACATTGGAGTTTGACTCTATCCAAACCAACCAAAGTCACCTCACTATTTGAACCAGACTCTATTTATATGCATTTGAGGCACTAGGATGATCTGATAAGTGAATGGACCGCCATTTAGCTTCACGGTGTCTCACCATTAGCAGGTCTGTGTGTGTGTACAGCCCCACCCACACCCACAGGATCATTGCCAAGGAGATCGCGATTCGACGCTACAGAACGCGTCAGAGACCAAGAGTTCTTTCAGACAGCAGAACGTCCTAAGAAATAGTACCATGTGGCAATTTGTTAAAAGCCCGTAACTGCATGAAACAATGCAACTACCAAACTTAGGGCAAGGGCACAATAACACATAGCTCTCAGCTAAAAATCACACAACACCAGGATGTAGTCCAATAGGTTAATTTGGAGATACTAGCTTTCGAAGTGCTGCTTCTTCATCAGGTGCTCTCAGAAACCCTAAAATCAGTAGACTCCACCAGCAGGGTTGTAGGAAAACCTACAGGAAAGATGGTCATCCCCCCTTCCCCCCATCCCCATTGTCCACACCGATCAGATCAGCAAATAAGTATCTGATTGTATGCTTACTTTTATCCATTATAATGTTTATTACTCATTTATTTTTATTTCAAAAATATACTCTATTCATGAAAAAATTAGAAGTACACACAAATGTTCAAAATCTGTTTTGTACTGTTTGTGAAAACATTGAAATGTTGCCATTTTTCAAAACTCCGATTCCTGAAGAAGGGCTTATGCCCAAAACGTCAATTCTCCTGCTCCTCGGATGTTGCCTGGCCAGCTGTGTTTTTCCAGCACCATTTTTCAACTTATTTCTCAGATCTCCTCTATCATTGCAAAAAACAAAGACATTTTCATCTTATGCTGTAAACTATGTGAATTTGGAGGCACTGGGAGGATCTGACAACTGAACAGATCCTCATGTACTTTGGCAGAGAGATATTAGATTGTGGACTTTGCCCACTGCTCCTTGCCAGCAGCTGCCCAAGCTTCATTGTGTCCCTCAGCACATAGTCCTGGACCTTGGAATGTGCCAGTCTGCAACACTTGGTCAAGGTCAACTATTTACATTGGAAGTCCAACACATTTTGGGCAGACCAAAGAGCATCTTTCGCTGAGTCTGATGGTTCTTCAGGTGCAGTCAATATTTGTCTCGGTATCTCTGCCAGGGAACAGACAGTAGAATAGAATCCAGTGTCAAGGAGCCGCTCAGGATAAACCTCACTAAAACCACTGCAACTCTCTGTAGACCTCCTTTACAAAGACACATTCCAGATGGAGATGTGCGACAGTCTTTGCTGATGGGTCAATGCCCTTCTCACCACCAGCCAAGCGACATCTTGGTGCTTGTTGGAAAGTCTGACAAAGAGGCATTCTGCCAAATAACTTTGACATTCTGCTCAGGGAACCGCCTGACAGGATTCACCCTCTCCTTTCCCCACAGGGTCTTGAGGAGGTTATGTGCTGATCACTTCCTGATGGGCTTGTATTCAAAGATGTTTTTCTTTATAAATTTCTCCATGAAGTACAGGTAATACTGAATGGTCCAACTGCTTGGAGCATGCTGTGGCAAAGAGGCCAGTCCATCCTTCGCAACACTGGGGACAGGTAGAAGATCAGTAAATAATGACACTTGTTATTTACATACTGAGGACCTACACACAGCTTGATGCAGCCTCACACAAAGGAGGTGATCAGCTTGAGGGCGGTGTTGGGTACACTCTTCCCCTCCCCTTATCTAGGGCTTTGCACATGGTGCCCCTGCAGACACAGGACATTTTTTTCTTCCAGGTGAAGAGGAAGATTAGTTTACTTACAGTGTAGAAACAGGCCCTTTGGCCCAACAAGTCCACACCCACCCGCCGAAGCGCAACCCACCCAGACCCATTCCTCTACATTTACCTCTTCACCTAACACTACGGGCAATTTAGCATGGCCAATTCACCTAACCTGCACATTTTTGGATTGTGGGAAGAAACTGGAGCACCCGGAAGAAACCCATGCACACACGGGGAGAATGTGCAAACTCCACACAGAGAGTCACCTGAGATGGGAATTGAACCCTGGTCTCTGGCGCTGTGAGGCAGCAGTGCTAACCACTGGCTTGGGTGTCTGCAGTGGTACATGGTTCTGGGAATGGGCCAGAATGCACCATGTACAACAACTCCAAGAGTACCTCACACCTGATGACCAGAGTTTTCCCTGCAGCGGAGAGGCCCAGGTTCTGCTTCCCCTTGGTGATATGCTCCTCTCAAATTCTGGTACACAGTCTAGCTCCTTTGAACCATATTCCCAGCACCTTCAGGTAATCTGCTCTGATGGTGAAGGGGACAAAGGATCGGTCAGCCAGTTCCCAAAGGACATGGCCTCACTCTCATCTTGATTTTTTTCTGGCTGCCCAAGGCCAGTTTGAATTGGTCGCAGATGCTCATGAGACTGATCAGTGACAGTGGATCAGAGCAGAAAACACTACTCTCATTTATGTATGGGTGGATTTGACCTACCGGCCTCCGCTGCCTGGAAATAGTCACCCCTCTCAGGCTCGTATTCTTCCTGATGGACTCAGCAAATGCTTCTGTACAACAACAAACAAGGTAGGTGAGAGTGGGCAGCTCTGCTTGAGTCCAGATCTGATCAAGAAGCTTTCTGATACCCTCCCATTGAATGAGACTGCGCTAACGAAGTAAAGCAGTTGGATCCAATTATGGATTCCCTCCCCAAAGCCCATTCTGGACAGTACATCCCACATGTAGATGTGTAATATCCCATCAAAGATCTTCTCCTGGCCCAAGCTGAAGAGGCACGTGTCCACCCCCCTGTCCTGTACGTAGGCAACCATATCCCTGAGGAGGGTGAGGCTCTCAGAGATTGTTCTGCCTGGTACAGCACAGGTTTGGTCAGGGTGAATCACAATTGGTGATGACCTTACACAGGATTTTGTAATCTGCATTCAACAGAGAAATTGGTCTCCAATTTCTAATTTCTTCCTTCTTCCCCTTCTGCTTGTAGAGGAGGATGATAAATATTTTTCCTCATGGATTCACACATACTCTCTGCTAGAAATATACTGGTGTACTCCTCCTGCAGGTCCTGGCCTATCAAGTCCCATACTTGCTGAAATAAAAGGATTTGCTGAGATGACGTTACCAAGCCATCTTCCTCCTTCAGGCTGCTAATTGCAGAGCTTTCTTTGTGCACCTTCTGGAAGAAGAAACACAATCACATCTCTGCCTACTCCAAGGAGGTAAGATTATCTCTGAGGCCTCTTAGGCAGAAAGTGAGGCTTGCTGGCGCTTCACATCCCGGAAATCCTCATTGATGTCAACCCTCATTGTGTGCAGCAGTAGCATGTTCTGAATGTCTTTTTTCTGGAGTTTGGACAGTTTTGCCTGTCTCTTTGTCTGTCTGAACATCTTTGAGGATGAAAAGTATCTCGATGTTCCCTTTGTCTGTTTCCTACCAGTTTCATAGTTCTCCAACCACTGTAATCTCTTTTGAGTTCCTCAGTGTTTTCTGGGGTCAAAAGTTTCTCATTCAGCCTCCACCTTTTCTTGCCAGCCTACTGGTTGTCCCCTGTAGGTAACAGTCAGCCAACAGGAGGCAGTGGACCGAGAACACGACCAGCACAATGTTGCTGGATTTGACTGAGAGCATTCGAGACTGAAACAGGAAGTTTATTCTTGAGTGGATCGACCTACCTGGCAGTGACTAGGTCTGTGCTCTATCTGTAGGTGTGCCGACGCATTCTGCAGCTTGCCAATTTTTAACTGGCTTCCATCAGGAATCCGGACATGGTGTCCAGTTTGCTGTCAGCCACTCCGGATCGTCCATCCATGTCGATGATGCAGTTGATGTCTCTGGCCAGAATGACCAGCCTGGACATTGCCAGCAGTAGTGGGAGCTGCTGCTGGACAGCCAGTCGCTCACTCTTTACCATTGGGGCATACATATTAATTAGTCTCTGGAGTATTTCCGTACCTAATGTCTGCTATGAGGACGCACCTGCCCACCACCACGTTAACCTCTGAGATGGCTAAGTTGCCTTGCCACAGAAAAATACCCAAGCTGGGGAACGGCCACCATTGCTACCCAATCAACTCGAAGGCCCATTGGCCCAACACACTTGACCACTTCCTGTAGCTATTGAGGTGTGGTATCCCACACACTTGCAGAAAAAGGAAGTCGACTTTGATATTGGCTAGGTAAGCCGACGTAGAAACTCATATGCATATCAGCTTTTACGCTGCATGTTTTTATGTTAGCAAATTTCAAATCCATTTCAATGCAACTTGCTGCCAGGTATGGCATTGTTGCTTGAATAAATTGCATAGCAGTGGGTTCCTTGTTTACTCTGCCTGAGGTTGCTTGTTGGTTGTGGTGTATATCAATATTTATACTTGAATGCAAAGGATTAGGAAGTTTCTGGGTGACAGAAAAATTGGTTGTCTGGTTGTAAGGGAGGATAAACCTGTAGCTTTCAACAGAAGATCTAAGTGTCTCTGGTTCAATCCCATATTTTGAAAAAAGGAGCACTTCCTGACAGCTCAACCTTTGTTTAACGGGTGGCCTGCTGGCTCAGTGGTTAGCACTGCTGCCTCATAGCACCAGGGACCTGTGTTCGATTCCAGCCTCTGTCTGTATGGAGTTTGCACATTCTATCCATGTCTATGTGGGTTTCCTCTCAGTGCTCTGGTTTCCTTCCACAATCCAAAGATGTATGCGTTAAATGAGTTGGCTATGTTAAATTGCCCATAGTGTTCAGGAATGTATAGGTTAGGTGCATTATTCGGGGGTAAATGTGGAGAAATAGGGTAGGAGAATGGGTCTGGGTGGGTTTCTTTTTGGATGTTCGGTGTGGATTTGTTGAGCCAAAAGCATATTTTCACACTGTTTTATGACTACAGGAAGATATCAATGGACTACACAGCTGGGTGGAACAGTAGAAAATGGTATAAAATTTGAAGGGGAAATCATATTAAGTGTCTGGAGGCTTGCCTATTTCTCTACATTTCTCAGCATCTAGACATTTAATATGTAGAGAAATAGGTAACCTCGAGTGTTTTTTGATAGATCCTTGAAGGTGATTGGTGTAATTATATGTACACTCTAAGAATAACAACTGAGCATAAGCCTTAGGAGCAGAAGTAAGCCATTCAGTCCATCAAGCCTGCTGTGCTGTTCAGTGAGATCATAGCTGAGCTGACATTTCTCAACTCAATTTTCCTGCCTTTTCCTTTGAATTCTTGATTCTCTTCCTGATTCAGAATTAAACCTTGAATGTGCTTAATGATCCAATCTTGACAGCGGTAAAGAATTCCACAGATTTTCTACCCCCATGGAAGCAGAAATTCCTCCTCATTTCTGCCTTAAACATCCTCTGTCCTTAACTCCCACAAGGGGAAACTTGCTTTCCATATCTAAGTCCCAAAAATTTCAATAATGTTGCCTCTCATTCTGTTCAATCCCAATGAGTACAAGCAAACTACTCTTCTTAAGAAAATGCTTCTCTACCTGGTGTTAGCCTGCTGAACCTTCTTTGGACTGCCTCCAATGCCAGTATATCTTCGCTGAGAATAGGAGTCCAAAACCATTCAAGTGCCTTGTATAATTTTAGCAAAACCTCCCTACTTTCATACTAGTTTCCCTTTGAAATGAAGCCAAATTTTTATCAGCTTTCTTGTTGAACTTGAACTTGCTGAATTGACTGCTTTTGTGTTTAATAAATGAGGACTCCCAAATCCTTTTGATCTATAGCTTTCCTTCTCCAATTAAATAATACTCAACACTTCTTCCTGCTGCAGTTCGGAACACCTCATACTCCCACATGCTGTCTGCCAAGTATTTTGCCCATTTGCTTAATCTGTCTATATCTCTGCAGAATCTTTGTGTCATCTCACCATTTGCCTTCCCACTGTTAATTTTTGTGTCATCCACAAACTTGGCTATAGTCCAATTACTTTTCCTTATCCAAGTCATTATATTATGAATAACTGCAGCACTGAATTTTATGGCACTTCATTAGTTATAGGTTGCTCAGGTAAAAATGCCCCTTTACCCAGCTCTGTTGGGAATCTGTTGGTGCAAAGTAATGTCATTATTTCTGAATCTGGAGACCTTGATTCAAGTCCAACCTACTTCAGAGATGTGCAATAACATCTCCGAGCAGGTTGATCAGAAACGTACCTAACCTAACTCTGCTTTCTATTAGTTAGCCAATCTTCTATCCATTCTGATATACTGCCTTCAAGACTGTGGACTCGTTCATTATTAAGTGGCCTAATGTGTGGTACTTAACCAAATGCCTTTGATCAAGTTTTATAACATCTGAGGCTTCACCTTTATATATACTGGTGTTACCTTGTCAAATAATTCTAGAACATTTTTCAGGCATGACTTATCATTCATGAAGGTGGTAAAAACAATGACTGCAGATGCTGGCAACCAGATTCTGGATTAGTGGTGCTGGAAGAGCACAGCAGTTCAGGCAGCATCCAACGAGCAGCAAAATCGACGTTTCGGGCAAAAGCCCTTCATCAGGAATAAAGGCAGTGAGCCTGAAGCGTGGAGAGATAAGCTAGAGGAGGGTGGGGGTGGGGAGAAAGTAGCATAGAGTACCTGGGAGTTGCAGTGGGAGAGGGACTCCCTGAGATTCTTGTAGAGAGAGGAGGAAAACTTCTTCAAGGCAGGCATCCTTGCAAGAGGATTTGCAGTAGGGTTAAAATCAACGAGGTAAAAACAATGACTGCAGATGCTGGAAATCAGATTCTGGATTAGTGGTGCTGGAAGAGCACAGCAGTTCAGGCAGCATCCAACGAGCAGCGAAATCGACGTTTCTGGCAAAAGCCCTTCATCAGGAATAAAGGCAGTGAGCCTGAAGCGTGGAGAGATAAGCTAGAGGAGGGTGGGGGTGGGGAGAAAGTAGCATAGAGTACCTGGGAGTTGCAGTGGGAGAGGGACTCCCTGAGATTCTTGTAGAGAGAGGAGGTAAACTTCTTCAAGGCAGGCATCCTTGCAAGAGGATTTGCAGTAGGGTTAAAATCAACGAGGTAAAAACAATGACTGCAGATACTGGAAATCAGATTCTGGATTAGTGGTGCTGGAAGAGCACAGCAGTTCAGGCAGCATCCAACGAGCAGCGAAATCGACGTTTCTGGCAAAAGCCCTTAATCAGGAATAAAGGCAGTGAGCCTGAAGCGTGGAGAGATAAGCTAGAGGAGGGTGGGGGTGGGGAGAAAGTAGCATAGAGTACCTGGGAGTTGCAGTGGGAGAGGGACTCCCTGAGATTCTTGTAGAGAGAGGAGGTAAACTTCTTCAAGGCAGGCATCCTTGCAAGAGAATTTGCAGTAGGGTTAAAATCAACGAGGTAAAAACAATGACTGCAGATGCTGGAAATCAGATTCTGGATTAGTGGTGCTGGAAGAGCACAGCAGTTCAGGCAGCATCCAACGAGCAGCAAAATCGACGTTTCGGGCAAAAGCCCTTAATCAGGAATAAAGGCAGTGAGCCTGAAGCGTGGAGAGAGTTACCATTCATGAAGTCATACTGACTGTGCTTGACCATTATTATATACTTCTAAGTGCTTTGCTATCACATCCTTCATAATAAAGGATAACATTCTCCCAGTAACAGTTGTTTAGTTATTTTGCTTATTTGTTTCCTTCCCATTTCGATAAAGGTTACGTTGGTAGTTTACTGATCATCTGGGACTTTCCCAGAATCTAACGATAAAATAAGTGTTTTGGATGAAAGGGTAAGTGGTCTGATTAGTAATTTTGCAGACAACACAAAACCTGGTAGAGTTGTGGAAAACAAGGAAGGTTATCAAAAGATACAACAGGATATAGATCAGTTATGTTGTGTGTAAGTTACCACAAGCTACCTATAATTCAGCTACTTGTAAAGAATTCTCACAACTAATGAAAAACTAACATAATTATTTAAACTTTATTGCATGTAGCAGCTAAAATAAGATTCTCAAGTAAGCATGTTAAGCCTCACAACACGTGAGCTGATTTGAATTTAAACGACTCCAATCAATAGCTTTTGTCTCTGAGTGTGTCCAGGGTTTAGATCCTTGTGTAGTGTTGTTCTCCAGAGATCAGCATATCCAAATCTATTTATGTTTTTTCTGAGTGGTGCTGACATTTTGAAAATGCAGTTAACTGTTGCATTACCACTAGAATCAAAACCATATTTGGCTTCTCCCATTGTATAGATGGGATAGGACAAGCAAAATTTGATCAGTCTGTTGGCATTCCTGACGTGCTGTCTCTTCAAGAAATGACAGATATAGTTTAATCTGGAAAAGTGTGAGGCAATCCGTTTTGGGAAGTCCAGAGCAAGAGGAAATTATATAGTAAATAGCAGGACCCTTAGGAGCACTGATATAGAGAGAGATCTTGGGGTCTTAGTTCATAGCTCCCTGCAATGGTAACATAAGTGGGTAAGGTGGTAAAGAAGGTAGGTAGAAGGTGGCATGCACACTTGCATTCATCAGTTGGGGCAACAAGTATAAAAGTTGGGAAGTCACGTTGCAGCTTTATGAAACATTAGTTTGGCCACATTTAGAGTGTTGTGTGCAGTTGTGGTCCCCACACTGCAGGAAGGATGTGGAGGCTTTGGAGAAGGTACAAAAGAGGTTTGCCATGTTGTTGCCTGGATTGAAGTGTATTAACTATAAGAAGAGATTAGACAAACTTGGACTGTTTTCGATAGAGTGTCGGAGGCTATACTTGTTATATAGAAATATATAAAATGATGAGAAGCATGGATAGAGAGGATAGTTGGAGTCTTCTTCCTAGGGTGGAAACGTCAAATCCTAATGGGCATAGGTTTAAGGTAAGAGGGGGAAAGGAGATGGTTGGGGACTGCCACGGGAGATGGTAGAAGTAGATACTAAAGTAATGTTTAAGACGCTTCCAGACAGATACATGAGCAGGCAGGGAACAGAGGAATATGGACCATGTGCAGACAGATGGAACTAGTTTAGAATTGTAGACTTGGAGGTCTGATGAGCATGTTCCTGAGCTGTACTGTTTTATGTTCTATGTTCCTGCAAGATTACCACCAGTGCGGCCGCTATCTTTCTGGCTACTTTCTTTAATATTGTACGATGCAACTTTTCCGGTCCAGGGGACTTATTAGTCATTACCCTTAGTAGTTTCCCTCACACTTTTTCTCTAGTGACAGTTATTGTAGATATTTACTCTCCCCCTATTGTTCCTTGACCATTTACAAAATTTGAAATATTATTAGTATTTTCTACTGTGAAGATTCCCTATTATCATTTCTCCAGCCTCATTCTCTAAATGACGTATGTTCACTTTGGCATTTCTCTTCCTTTTTGTATATTTAATGACTTTGCTGCTGTGCATTTTGATGTTATGTACAAGCTTATTTTTGTTATTAATGTTTATTTTCTCCCTCTTTTAATTATTTTGGATAAGCTTTTGTTGGTTTATAAAATTTTCTTAATTCTCTGGCGTATCCCTCATCTTTGTTATATTTTCTATTTGTTTTCTTCCAATGTGTTGCTTTATTTAATTTCTCTATTTAATCCTGTTTGGGTTATCCCTTGAACATATCTTTGCTATGATCGATCAACTATTTTCTTAAAAGTCTGCTATTTTCCCTAAACCATCTTTGTTGCTTAACTGCTTTCCCAGTCCACTCCAGCTAGCTCTGCCTTCATTTCTTTTTCAGAAAAACTCATCTTGTTCACCAATGTCCTTTAGAGAAGGATTCTGCTATCCTTAACTATTCTGGTATACATGTGACTGCAGACCCACGACAATGTGGTTGACTCTCAGCTGCCTTGTGGGTAATTAGAGATGGACAACAGAAACTGGCCTGGCAACAATGTCCTGTGAATGAATTAAAAAAAACTAAGGTTAGCACAGCTGTTTCTGACCCAAGTTCCTCCTTCACAAACTGAAAGCTAAATTCTACCATGTTGTGTTCACTGTTTTTTGAGGAGATCTTTTAATCCATCATCTAACAGATCCAAAAGAGCCCAAACCCTAACCCTAATCTGTTCCGAATACATTCTGTGAATTCTTTCTCATTGGGATAGATTGGCACAGGAAGCAATCAGTCAAATAGGACACTCCAAACGGAGCTCTTCTGCTCTGCCCATTTCTTTTTCTTTTATTTTCTCCTTTTCTGGAGTGTTTTTGTGAAACTTTTAACTTTAAAATTACTCGGAGGGGAATGGAGGAGGCGGGTCCCGGACAAGAGGGCATCACAGGTGAATCCTGGACCAGTCCAGTGTGGGAGACAAATCCCTGACCAGAGACTGGGGCAGGAGGTGAGTCCTGGATGTGAGTTCCGGAGCAGAGGCCGTCGCAGGCGAGTCCCAGACAAAGCCGGTGCAGGAGGAGAACCTTGGAGGTGAGAGGCGAGTCCCGGACCAGATGTCATTGCGGGGAGGCAAGTGCTGGTCGTGAGTCCTAGACCAGAGACTGATGCAGGAGGTGAGTCGTGGACCACGGGCCAGCTAGGGGAGGCCCATCCTGGTTGTGAGTCCTAGACTGGAGACCAATGCGGGGGGTGAGTCCTGGACTGAAGGTTGTCACTGGGAGGCATGGCCCTTGCAGACTGGAAGCTCGACGCTGACACAGATTTGGGTGAAAAGGATTGAAATTTGAGTACTTCTTTTTTCGTTTTCATTCTTACGCTGGACTTCTATTTGTTATTCTTTTAATTTTGTACCAAATGCTTAAGTGTCTGTGCCTAGGTATAAGTGGCATCATTGCAAACCTTTCACTGCACTCACTCCAGTGCATGTGACAATAAAGCTAATTCAGTTCAGTTCCATCTACATGAAGCTACAGCCACTATGATTAATGTCTTGCCTCTGTTACCTGCCATTCTCTGTCCCACTGTGTAGTTACTTTTGCGGGGCCTATAAAACATTCCTCCTAGTGTCCATGATCCCTTTTTTTAAACCCACCTCCACCCATATAGACATCTTCCAAACCAAATAATTTCTTGCTATAGTAATTAGTCTGTTTCCCATTGATAATGCATCACATCACCTTTTCCTTCCTGACTGATCTTCCGTATTTTGGAACATCTAACCATATCTTCATTATGATGCAAAATCCTACTCGTTAATTGTTTTTGTGCTATTGATTTATTTCTCTTATTCCAAATACTATACTCATTCAAATAAAGAGCCATTAATTTTGACTTTTTCCCATCTTTGCTGCTTCAAACTGTATTTACTGCTGTTTTTCAATGTTGTATACTCTTGTGAATTCTTTTCCCTGCTTGACTATTATTATGCAAATAGCTGTTCTGTCATGCTGCCATATTTTCTTGCTTTGTAAGCCTATGTTTCACCTCTCCCAAAAGCTTTCCTCTCTAATTTAGTTTGAAGCCCTCTCTACAGCTCTAGTATTTGACCAGGATATTGGTCCCAGCATAGTTCAAATAAAGCCCAACCCACCCTTCTCTCCTAGTACTGATGTCAGTACCCCACACAGTGAAAGCCATTCCTCCCACACAAATCTTCCAGCCACTCATTTAACTCCTTGACTTTATTTACCTATTTGCCTGTGGCTCAGGAAGCAACCCAGAGATTATAATATTGGAAGTTTGGATTCATAATTTAGTTCCAAACCTCTCCAAATCTTCCAGTGAAAGCTTTTATCCAGTCCGACCAATGTTGTTGGTACTGATGTGGACAGTGACAAGTGGATCCCTCATCTCCCTCTCCAAGTTCTCCTTCAGCTCTAAGGACATGTTCTTAACTGTGGCACTGGGCAGGCAATGTAGCCTTTGGGACTCTTGCACATGACTGCAGAGAAGAGTATCTATCCCTTAATTGTATTGTTTCCCACCAACCCTTCATTCCTAATTCCTCTCCTCCCCAATCTCCATTTGAATGTCTCCTTGTACCAAGGTGCCATGATCAGTTTGCTCATCTGCTGTACAGTCCCCATTCTCAGCCACACAGCTTGCAAAAAGCTTGAAACCTTTGCCAATTGTTTAATAGAAGGCTCACATCATTTTGATGTCAGATCTCTTGGATCTGGACCGTGAGGCTGCAAGAGCCTGTTCCCTCTCACCATCCCTTGTAAATAGTTATATTAATCACAGGACTGTAAGATGCATCTTTCAAAGTGGTGGCAAGGATGATTAAATCCATGTAATTGGAGGAAAGTGGTTTAAGGTTCTAAAGTGACATAGGTGAACAGTTTAAGGACGGTTCAGCGTTCAACTCCAAGAGTGGAGAAAATGATGAAAAGATCTGCAGCAAAAGTGACCAGTAAGCAACAGGCTTCAAGATCGATCTAGGCACTAAAGCGCAGGAAAGAAAGGTCCTTGCAAAATCTGAAAGATGTCTCACAACAGAGAAAAGGCAAAATGAAGTAACAAAATGCTAAAAAAAAATATCAGCCACAGTTAATAAAATACTTTTGAATTTCAATATTTTACAAGAAACAAATATTCAGAACATTTACCAGTGGCAAGTGTGTAAGGTAACAGGGCATGGTTCATGTCATGAAAATAACTCCCTGTTCATAAACCCAAACCAGGCAGTTTTACTGAGTCCAGGCCAAGCTGCAATGGCAGAACAGAAAATTATGACGCTACACGCTGCTGCAATTGAGCGTTGATGGCGGGAATGAATGGTTTGGATATGGTGCCAACCAAGCAGGATGCTTTGCACTTGATGGTGTCAAGCTTCTTGAGTGTTGTTGGAGCTTTACTGTAATGCTAACTGCACTCTTCCCAGACTGCATCATTGTGTCATCACTCATGTTGATATCAATGATATTGCAAGGACTAGAACTGCGGAAAAAATTCAAACAATGAGGAGCTAATTTAAAAAGCAGAACCTCCAAGGTGGTAATCTTACGATTATTACCTGAGCAATAGGCAACATGGCATGGGGAAATAGAGTCAGGAAATAAATGCATGACTCAAAGATTGTGGATAGAATGGTTTCCAGATCAAGAGACTTTTGTTTAAAAGAGAGGTTGCAGTGTGATGACTTCAATTGTACTGTTTTCTGGCAGATTGAATAACTAGGGCTGTAGCAAGGGCTTTATATGAGTGGAGAGGTGGAGGATGGGCAAGGAGAAATACAGGCTTCTGGAAAGTAATTGACAAACTGCCAATGTCACACTCTTATTCAAAAAAAAGGGAAGGAAACAAAAAACAGATAACTACAGGCCAGTTAGTTTACTATCTTCCATTGGGAAATATTAAAATTTATGATAAAGCACATAGAATCCCTCGAGTGTGGAATCAGGTTACTCGGCCCATCGAGTCCAGAGCAACTCTGAAAAGCATCCCGACCAAACCCACCCCCTACCCTGACCCTGACCCTGTAACCCTGCATTTCCCATGGCTAATCCACGTATCCTGCACAACCCTGGACACTATGGGCAATTAACCATGACCAATCCATCTAACCTGCACATCGTTGGACTGAGAGATGAAACCCACGCAGACGCAGTGAAAATGTGCAAACTCCACACAGTCACTTGAGGGTAGAATCAAACACCGGTCCCTGGCACTGTGATGCAGCAGTGCTAACCACTTAGTGAGTAAGGCATTCATATAATAACAGAGCATTTAGAAAAACATACTCAGCTTCATGAAGGGGAAATCATGCCTGAAAACCTTAATAAAATTCATTGAGAAGGTGACAAGGAGTATGGATGTAAAAGAAAATTGGAATTCTAAAACGCTCAGAGATCAGTTTTTTTATGGAGCAGATGACAAATATAGTTTCACAGCAGTCAGACTAAGAAATTGCACAATGGCTCTGGAGATTAGGTTTCACTAAAATAACAAACAAGCAGCACAGTTTGTCACTGGAGTGGGAGGTCTAATGTCCAGCTTCATGTGCATCTGCAGAGATATGGTAAAAAAAATCATTGCTTGAAATGCCAAGTGAAGAGGACACCTTTGGTTTTGAGCTTAGTGTTTGGTGTTAAGACTCATACAACTTCTAAAGGTTAATACATTTAAAAGACACCTGGATGGGTAGACAAATAGGAAGGGTTTAGAGGAATATGGGCCAAATACTGGCAAATAGGACTAGGTCAGATTGGGGTGTCTGGTCAGCGTGGTTGAGTTGGACCGAAGGGTCTGTTTCCATGCTGTATGACTCTATGACTTTGAGAAAGGAACAAACGTCCGGCAACTTAATGACATAAGGACTTATGGTGTTGGGGTGGCATATGAGCATGGATAGAGGATTGGCCAATTAATATAAGACACATGGTTGGATTAAAGGAGGCATTCTCTGAATGGCACCCTGAAACCATTGGAATGCCTGGGATCAGTGCTGGGGCCACAATAATTTATAATATGCAGTCTATTGATGGCTTGGGTGAGCTATATGTAGTAAAACCAGGTTTGCAGATTACACAAAAAAAGGTAACAAGGCAAGATATGCTGAGCTAAATAGGCAGGTTAAGTGAGTAGGGAAAACTTGGCAGCTGGAATATAATGTGGGGAGTTGGTGTTATGCACGTAGGTAGGAAGAATAGACGAGTTGAATACTGTTTAGCTAAGAAAGGACTGAAGAAAGCTACAGCATAGAGGGACTTGGGGGGAGTCCTGTACAATTCACACAATGTTAGCATATATCAAGCAAGTATTAAGGAAGGCGAATAGAATGTTGGCATTAGTTTCATTGGAGATGAAGTATGAAAATATGGACATTTTTCTAAAATTATAGAACCTGTGAACATTTTTCCTCCCAAGGAAAGATATAGTGGCATTGCAGGCAGTTCACAGAGGGTTCATTAGGTTGGTCCTGGGTATGGAAGGATTTTATTCTGAGAAGAGGTTGAGTAGATTGGGTTTGCACTTTAGAAGAATTAAAGGCAATTAGATTAGATTACTTATAGTGTGGAAACAGGCCCTTTGGCCCAACAAGTCCACACCGACGCGCAACCCACCCAGACCCATTTCCCTACATTTATCCCTTCACTTAACACTACGGGCAATTTAGCATGGCCAGTTCATCTAACCTGCACATTTTTGGACTGTGGGAGGAAACCGGAGCAAACCCACGCAGACATGGGGAGAATGTGCAAACTCCACACAGTCAGTTGCCTAAGGCAGGAATTGAGGCAGGGTCTCTTATACTGTGAGGCAGCAGTGCTAACCACTGTGCCACCGTGCCACCCAAACATCCTTGAAACCCACAAGATTCCTAGTGTGCATGGCAAATAGATGCTGAGGTGTTGTTACCCTTTGTGGGTGAGTCTAACATCAGAGGACATAATCTCGGAGTAAGTAGACATACAGTTACGATAAAAGAAGAGGAATCTCTTCTTAAGGATTGTGAATCTGTGGAATTATATACTGCAGAGAGCTGTAGAGATTGTGTCATTAAGTGTATTCAAGGCTCATAGAAGCAAATATTTAGTCAATAAAGGAATTGAGAGTTTTGGGGATGAGGCAGGAAAGTGAAGTTGAGAATTATCAGACCAGGTACAATCACATTGAATGGCGGAGCAGACTTGATGGGCCATATCACTTACTTCTGCTCCTGTGTCTCATGGTCTGTTTCATGAGCAGAAAATAAATCTATGTAAGAATAGACTTTTTAAAAAATTTCCAATATTACTACCAACAGCTTGCAGATCTTTTCAACCTGGAATTTCACTGCCATTAGGCAGCTTTCCCTCCATTTTTCCTACTGGCTCTGACACCCTCTGAGGCTTGTGTGTGGCAACAACTTCTAGAATTGCTCAGAAACACACATTCAGCTCATGGAGTGGGCAGGCTACATCTCCAGTCTGTTTGCTTGCTGGCATAGTGTTCACTCACTGTGAGGATCCCTGGCTTGTCTGACCCTTTTGCACTTTGCCCCCTCAGTTAGACTCACAAGGCTCACATTGTTTCTGTCTTGCATTGCCATTTCAAGCAGAAACAAAGCCAGGGAGCATGTCATGGTTGTCTGTGTTCCACATTCAAGTTGAGAGAGTCCCTTTAGTCAAGGCCCCTGGCCCAGTAAATCAAGGGCAGCCTCCGATATCAGCCTAAGATCCTGGACACAGTGAGGGTCAGGATGCTCTCCATGGAGATGAGCTGGAATGTTGGGCAGCCCATTGCCTGTCTTAACTATTTCTGCCCTGCAGAGGGGCAATTTCTCCCATGGAACGAGAGAGAGAGGCAGTTATTAGAGAGACAAATGTAGGTAGCATAAACTTCTAACTTTGGTACAGGCAGTGAGATGTCCTGAGGGAATATGTCGGCAGCACTGAGTAACGCAAAATTAGTAATGTCAAGGACTTGGGTGGATGGGTGACAGAGGGAGGACATTGCAGCAAGATGGGGAAGATTTGCAGTAAGTGTGAGCTGTTGGAGAGAAGGCAGTGAATATATTTGCTTGCAGGGTGGAAAAGGTCCTTGATCTTTTTCCTATACAGCTGTGCATTCTTCCAGATGGCTGAGACTGCACTGATGCAGTTGACAAAGCTTGGTCTGAGCTGGCATTGCCTAGTGTCATAGCTTCCACTACTGGTCCTAGAGGACAAAGACATCCCATTTGTGCATCACCCATCCAATGGGACTTCCAAGTGCCTGCCCACGAAGAAGGGTGCTAATTTCTCCTTGTTTGCATGTTCAATGCATTTGTCAGGAACAGTGCAGGGCAGAACAGTGATGGGGCTAGACCAGTTGCATAATGGGTTTCTAAAGTGGTCTTAGTGCCAGGGATATTGGCCAATTATGGGATACCCGATAAGTGGCAAGTTATTTCAGGACCAGTGCATGGTAAAATGGAGCTAATATTAGACCGGGGATGCCAAAACAGTGGATAGGTGCGTTTGGTAAGATATGGCAAGAGGGCTTGCACAAACCCGTGATTTAAAATCCTGCAGAAAACGTGATGCAACTTGAACTTAGCAGAAAAATTAGCAAGATTCAGCCCATTATCATGATTTACATGAATCTCATTATACCATACTTGCTTCATATTCACAAAGGATGCACTCTAACAATTGGCAATGCCTGGCTGGACTTCAACTTCTAAGTCTTGTTTGAAGAAGCTATTTCTTAGTCTTGTGAACATTTGCACATTTTTCTAAACTACTGTAACTTGGCTGTCAAAACCGTCTACTTTCCACGTCAAGACCAGAATAAGGAATGGAACATTTAATAATCTCAGGTATGAGTTCCCAAATTACATTCAATAATAATTGTATGTGTATGTGTAAATTTCAAATAGATTAAATCCAGGTTTCTTTTTTAGGAATGCTTAAATAAGATACAAAACTAATTGGATTATATTGGATATACAACACAGAAACAAACTATTTGTTTCTAGGTTACATTTATGCACCATCGAATTTCCTGTGTCCATAATATATTTTCCTGAGTCTCAAAGAAATGGTTGTCTAAAACCCTCTTAAATGCAGCTATACTATAGAGTCTATCCATATTATTAGACTCAACCACGAGTTATATTTTTACTTTTCTCTGAAAAGAAGTTTTTTCAGAATTCCTGATCTGGTTCCTTGGTGACTGTTATATTAATGGCTGCTACCTATGTTCTTCCTTACAAGTGGAAACATTCTCTCTCGATCCACTGTATCAAAATCTTCCATAATTTTGAAGATCTCCACTAAATTACCACTCAGTTTGTTTCTTTGAAGGGAAAAATGATCTATTCTGTCAATCTTACCCGATAAATATATTTCTGATACCATCCTGATAAACCTTCTCAGCATTACTTGGTGCTACTTTATTCTTTTAAATGATAGCAAAAAGAATTACATGCATATCTTTTAATTGTGGACTAATCTGGGTTCCATACAGGTTTAATTTAACTTCCTTTCTTTCCAATTCTAGCACTTTAGAAATAAAGCTCAGTGCTTAGTTAGTTTTCATTTGACCTTTCTAAACTCAGACACAGAATTTAAGGAGTTCACAAAATATGAGTTTATTCATTACAAATCATGAGAAAACTTATTTTATTACTTTCTTTGTGACCAAACATGACAAGATGTGTACTGATAACAAGTGACTAAAAAATGAAAACATTTCCAATTTCTGAAGAGCAGATAAGATGATATTATAGTTATTATGGAGTTGTCCCAGTACCTTTGCCAGTGGCATAGGGTCATAGAGATGTACAGCATGGCAACAGGTCCAACTTGTCCATGCTGACCAGATATCATTAATTAATCTGGTCCCATTTGCTAGCACTTGGCTCAGATCTGTCTTAACCCTTCCTATTCATCTATCCATCCATATGCCTTTTGAATGGTATAACTGTAGCAGCCTCCACCACTTCTTCTGACACCTCATTCCATACACACATCACCCTGTCTGTGAAAAAGTTGTCCCTTTTATATCTTTCCCCTCTCCCCTTAAAATCTATTCCCCTCTAGGTTTGGACTCCCCTACCCTGGAAAAGGACCCTGGCTATTCACCCTATCCATGTCCCTCATGATTTTATAAACCTCTGTAAGGTCACCCCCTCAGCCTCTGATGCTCCAGGGAAAATAGCCCCAGCCTATTCAACCTCTCCCTGTAGTTCAAACCCTCCAACCCTTACAACATCCTTGTAAATAATTTCTGAACCCTTTCAAGTTTCACAGCATCAGGCAGTTGAACAATGTTTTGAGATTCTTGGCTTAATAGGCTTATGAAAGTTTTTTAGTTCTGACTCCCTTTTTAACTGGTTTGCAGTATTTCACATGAGATAGGGGCTTTACATTGATAACTAAGAGTTATGTGAACTTTTCAGCAGGCCAGCACTCAAACTGAGTATGGTACACACAACAGCCTTCAGTTCCACTAATCCACTCCAGTAGAGTTGAAACTAACATTTTAATCTTTGCCTTCTTCTGTTTTCCCTTGGAAGAATACATAATGTATCTGTACTTCAGGGCATAATCCACCTCAACAGTAAATCAGTGATTTGCTGTTGAGCAGGGAATGGTCAACTCCCCTTTATCTTTGTAGTCACCAGCGATTACAGTCCAGTTTGTTTGAAGATTGTTGACCCTTTAGGTGTTACAGTTCTTCAGTGTCTCTCTACAGACTATCACTTAATTTACATCTGTAGCCATTTCTGGCTGTATTAGCTGTCTTTTAAAAAATGCATTTTAAATTTAACAGCTAAAAATGCCATCCTGTTTTTCCAACCCATTGTCATAACAATGTTTTGCCCTCCTGCATTTATTAATGGCCTTCTGTACTTTCTTGCAGCCCTCCAATTCAACTGGAACTAACCAGCAAAACACCAGTGGAGAAAGGAATTCCGTTGGATCAAATGGAAACTATTTCAATGGGAATTCAAACAGAGCAAATCAACCAATTGCCCTTAAAAGTTCTTCAACCAGCCGAAGACGATTCAATAAACACAGAATCTTAGCTGTGGTGAGTTCTACATTCAGACACCTTAAAATTTCCTTTATTACTGACACTTTAGTGTACGCACGTTTGCTCTCCCAGACTGTGTGTTAGTACTGAACATCTAAAATTTCCATAAGTCACAATGAGTTGAGATTGTTGGTATGTAGCATGAATGTGCCAGGTAAAGGCTCCATTTCCTCATTGGCTTCCTACTTGTGATCATGTTCCCTGGCTCCAAGTTGCCCAAAAGCATCAGCATAATTAACAATCTAGTAGCAAGAGACCTTAAGACCACTTCCTCTGACTACTTGCATCTTGTTTTAGAGTCATAGAGCTGAACAGCATGGAAACAGACCAAACGATTCATCTTGTCCATGCCAACTGAATATTCTAAATTAATCTAGTCCCATTTGCCAGCATTTGGCCCAAATCCCTCTAAACCCTTCCTATTCTTATACCATTCAGGTGTCTGTTATTATACCAGCATTCACCACTAGCTCGACCATACGCATGTCACCATCTTGTGAAAAAGTTACCCTTTAGGTCTATTTTAAATCTTTCCCCTCTCATCTTAAAACTATGCCCTCTAGTTTTGGATTCCCCTACCCTGCAGAAATATTCATCTTCACTATTCACCCTATCCATGCTCCTCATAGATTATAAACGTCCAGAAGGTCACCGCAGAGCCTTCAATGCTCGAGGGAAAATAGCCCCAGCCTATTCAGCATCTCCTTATAGCTCAAACCCTGGCAACATCCTTGTAAGTCTTTTCTCAAGTTTCTGGGGCAGAATTGAACACAATATTGTAAAAGTGGCCTAACAGATGTCATTTACAGCCATAACCTGACCTCCTAACCCCTGTACTCAATGCACTGACCAATGAATTGCAGTTGCTTCACCTGTGCAATTTTGTCCTACACCACCTTGAAAATGGTTAAGAACATAAATAAGAGCAAGAGTAGATTATATGGCCCAGAGTCAGCTTCACCATTCAATACGATCATTGCCCATCATTGGCCTTAACTTCATTTTCCTGACTGCCCTCCATACCTGTTCATTACCTGAGAATCCAAATATCTGTCTCATCATTTAATTTACCCTTTAAAATAATTAATACATAATCCTTTGGATCAGAAAAGACTCATAACCCTTTGATTGAATGTATTTTCCTAATCTTACTCCTAAATGATGTACCCTTTATCATGAGATCTTGTTTTAGATCCTGCAGACAGAGTAAACAACCTCTTGTATTTATGCTAGTTTGTGTCCTATCAAAATCTTCTAAATTCTACAGAGTAAGGCTTGATTTACATAGGTTCTCATCCTGGGACATTCCTTCCAACTCCATGAACAAACTAGTAAACCTTCACTGCATTATCTCTGATACAGGTTTATCATTCCTTAAGTATGGAGACCAAAACTGCATAATTTTCCAGGTATGGTTTTGTCACAATAATGTACAGTTTAAGGAAAAAACTTCCTTATTCTTATACTCAAGGCCTCTTGCAATAAAATCAAAATGCCATTTCCTTCCTAGTTGCTTACTGTAGCCACATGTAAACTTTGACTTCCGCAAACAAATGGTACTCCTGAGTGAAGAAATTTCTCTTCATCTTGGTCCTCAATAATCAATTCTTGTCCTCAGACTTTGAACAGTCTTTGTTCTACATTTCACAGCTTGGGAAATCAACTTCGCCATATCTATGAGTACACTCAAGTCCATCTGATCATTAGCATTTGTAAGCTTTTGCTAGTTAATACAGAACTTGCTGAAGGAAAAAAAGAGACATGCCGTTAAACCTTTCCATCTTGCACTCATTCGGACTAACATAAAATCTAAATCTAAAGGGAACACCAATTTACATTGTATGATGAAAGGTTGAAGCTTGTTTGGAAAGTGAACTTTGGTAAGACATTGCAATGAAGAATACAACAGGGAATAACTGTTCCTGGAGCTTTTGTCTAATTAAAAATACCTTTTCAACAGCGTTTTAGAAATACAGATGTAATATACCCACTGTTCACCCCCCTGTATCTACCCAGGCAGTTAAACTTTAGAAAAATCTCTAATAAATTTGTCAAGCATGATCTATCTTTAGTAAGTTGACTTTATCTGGTCATACTATGGTTTGAAGCTAACTTGCCAATATATCACTGTTTTTTCTCCCTCCCTCTCCTGTCTTGAATAGCAGAGTCACATTTGCTAACTTCCAATCTGTTGGGCTCATCTGGAGTGTAAAATGTGTTAGAAAATTATAATAGGTATATTTAAGGCTTTGAGGAATTCTTGATCAGTAGCGGAATCAAGGTATATGGGAAATGAGCCGGAAAGTGGACCTGAGGAGCGTTGGGTCAATCATGATTCTATTGAATAGTGGAAAAGGCTTGAGGGGCCAAACAGCCTACTTTTGGTCCTATTTGTTATGTTCTAATGGCATCCATTATCTCAGTCAAGCAAAACCAAAGGGCAGAGGTGAGGCAAGAGAGAAAGGTATTAATATAGGAAATGATAAACCAACTTTGTCAGGAAGGGATACTGAGCACACATCTAAGTCTCTTTTGTTCATGGCAAGTGGGAGTCATTGGCTGGGCTAGCAGTTATTTCCAATCTCTAATTGCATCTGGAGTCAAGTGACTCACTACCATTTCAGGGAGAAGTTATGAGTCAACCTCATATCTGTGGATCTGGAGTTACAAATTATGGGAAGGATACTATAAATCTCAGAAGAGATTTATCAGGTTGTTGCCAGGTAAAGAAGATCTGAGGTATAAAGAAAGGCTGGATAGACTGGGACTTATTTTCACTGGAGCATTGAAGGTTGTAAGGTGACCTTCTAGAGGTTTATAAAATCATGAGGGGTTTAGATAGGGTTAATGGTGGATTTATTTTCCCTACGATGGGAGATTTCATCAGTAAGGGGCAGATTCTTAAGGTGAGAGGAGAGAGATTTTTAAAAAAAGACATGAGGTGAAACTGTTTTACACAGAGGATGGTTCGTGTTTGGAATGAACTGGTTGAGGGATGGGGGCACAGTTACAACATTTGAAAGACTTTTGGAGAAGTACATGAATAGGAAAAGTTTGGAGCAGGAGCAGCCAGATGGGACTAGTTTAGTTTGGGATTATGTTTGGCATGGACTAGTTGGACTGAAGGGTCTGTTTCCGATTTGCATGACGGCCCGTAGACCAGACTAGGTATGGAAAGCAGATTCCCTTTCCTAGAAGACAGTAGTGAACCTGACGGATTTATTTTTATGACAATTGACAGTGGTAACGTGATTGCCATTAGACTAGCTTCCAATCTCATATTTCTATTGAATTAGTCCATGTCCCAGACCATTTGTATAGTGACACTGTGCCATGCGATCTCCATTAACAAATACAGAGGTAAGCAGATAATGCTAAAATAATAATTAGTAAATAAAGTAACAAAAATATTAAAAGGGTTTTAAAAGGCTCTGTATCTAAACAGGAGATTTTCAATACAAAATATGAACTGGTACGAGAAAATAGAAGCAAATAAAAAGAGTCTGATTATAATTATAGAGACATAGTGGCACAATGGCATAGCGTGGGACCTAACTAGTGAAGGGTATGTTACATTTAGGAAAGATCAGAAGCTATGAAAGGGTGGAGAGGTTCGTGTTAATTAATGATGGTATCAGTAGAGTAGAGAGGGATCACAATTTTAGGAAACCAGGAAGCAATGAAAAATGGTAAAGGAAAGAATTCCCTTGTGGGAGTGGTTCGTGGATCCCTCAACTGTAAGCATGTGCTAGAATAAACTATAAAGGTGGAAATTATTAGATAAGAAAAACTAAATGCTGAAGAAACTCAGCGGTTCTGTGGTGAGAGAAACAAAGTCAATATTTCAAGTTCAATATATTTGCCGTACCTGCTGAGTTTCTCCAGCACTTTGTCTTTTTACTTCAGAGCGACAGAATCCACTACACCTTGTTTTTATTTTAGTAAGACATTTGTCAGAAAGGCATAGTGATAATCATGGGGGATTTTAGATGACATTATAAAATGTTTTCAGGATACTTAGAACAGCAGTGAAGGAGACAGAAAGCAAGAAACTAGAGCGGTTAGGTTAACATTTGTCATGGAAAGGGTGGAAAGACATCAGAGGTTCTTGCATTCATTTTCAAATCCTCGCTGGTGACAGAGGGAGTGCCGGAGTACTGGAAGAAGCTAACATTTTCCTTTTAGTAAAGTGTGGAGGATGGGATAGACCAGGAAATCATTCGGTCTAACCTCAGTGATGGAGACATTATTAGAAATCATTTCGAGGGTCAGAATATATCTGGATTAGAGAAACACTGGTTAATCGTGGATTGGGTAACGTGTGGTCACATTTGAAAATATTTATCAACTGTTTTGAGGAGTGGTGGTGAGGCTAGTGTATTTTATGTGGTCTACAGAGACTTTAGGAAGGCTTTTTATAATGTCCCTCATGGTAGAATGATTAAATAAAAAGCCCATGTGGCATATTGGATTCAAATTTGACTGAAAGGCAGAGGATGTGTGGAGGCTGGTACAGTTACGCACTTAAAAGACATTTGGACAGGTACATGAATAGGAAAAGTTTGGGTGGATATGGGCCAAATGCAGGCCAGTTGAGATTGGGATACCTGGTCAGCACGGATGAGGTGGACCAAAGGGTCTGTTTCTGTGGCCTATGACTATGCGCCATCCTAGAATGCAGGTACAGCAGATAATAAGGAAGGCAAATGGAATTTTGGCATTTATTTCTAAAGGAATAGAGTATAAAAGTGGGGAAGTGTTGTTGCAATTGTACAAGGCAGTAGTGACACTGCACCGGGAGTATTTGTGTACAGTTTTGGTGGGATTTTCTGTACATATTAACTGAAACACTATATGGTTTTGAGTGCTGGCCCATTGACTGTAATTTAGGGAGCTATTATGATGGATGATCACACGATTTCCAGAACTGCTCGATGACAATACTATTTGGAAGTCTATGGTAAGCTTTCTACTTAGAAGTTTGAAACACAGTGATGGTAGATGGATGTTGTTGCAATTGGACATTTGTTGCAAGTGGGCTTTCACAGGGTTCAGTGCTGGAGCCATTTTTCGTCACTACATATTTAAGTTCAGATCATTAATGTAGCAGTATGATCAAGTTTGCAGATGACAAAATTTTGTAAGGTAAATGGTGAGGAAGATGACCATAAACTGCAGGAGGATAGCAATGGACTGGTAAGGTGGGCAAAGCAGTGATGCATTTGGGGTAGATTGGCAAGAAAAGAGATTTCACTATAATGGTAGGATCTTGGAAAGTACAGAGGAATCTTGGTGTGTCTATCCACAGATTCCTGAAGGTGGTTAAGGCATTTGGAATCCTTGCCTTCATTATCAGAGGGATAGAATACAAGAGTAGGAATGTTCAGCTGAAACTATATAAAATACTGGTTAGGCCTCAACTGGAGTACTTCATGTCGTTCTGGTCCCTAACCTAATAGGAGGGATGTGGTTTTACGAGAGAGAGTCCAGAGAAGCTTTACCATAATGGTTTCTGGGGTGAAGGGTCTGCCTTGTGTGGAGATGTGCTGTGGTTGGTGTCCTTGGAGCAGTGAAGCTTGAGAAAGGACCTGATAATGTGTGTAAGATTATGTGGGACATAGCTGAGTGGATAGGAAGGCACCTATTTTGGGAGGAGAGTAGTCAGTCACCAGGGGGCAAAGATTTAGGGTAAGAACAGAGTTAAAGATGGACGTTTTCATGCAGAGGGTTGTGAGGATCCGGAACTGAACAGGGAAAGTGGGGTTGAGTATTATCAGATCATCTATGATCTCATTGAATGGTGGAGCAGACTCAATGGACTTCTGTTTCTCTGTCTTATGATCAAGTCTGAAACTTTTGTAACACTTGAAGTGGTATTTAGATATTCACTTGTGTTGTCATATCCCATAGGGCTAGGGACCAAGAGCTGGAAATTGGATCAGTGTAGTCTGATCTTTGTTGGCTGACAGACACGATGGGCCAAAAGGCTTCCTACTGTGATGTCAACGTTGGAGTCTAAAACAAACTATGCACAGACAATACTGAGAGGCCAATGGGAATGAACTGTGACCCTTGCATTGTACATATTATGTAGCATGATGTTAACTGAAACATTATATGGTTTTGAATGACTGTAATTTAGGGAGCTGTTATGATTAACTATCACATGATTTCCAGATATGCTCGGGTGACGTCTGGAGTATGCTTTCTACTTAGAAATTCTAGATATGTGAAGAGATGATGTTCGGTAATAGTAATGTTGACTGACGACCAGAGCTCCTCCCATCTTAATCAATTCACTGCAGAATGTAACTAAAAGTCAATCACAGATAATAACACATTAATTGCATATCCTTGGTGAAAGTACCAGTTTTTTCAATGTCCATTATTCGAAGCCAAAGTTTTCACTAGCCTAACCTTTGGCAGTATTTTATTTTGCTTTTTACCCCTCAACACCACTGCCTTTCTGTTCAATGAG
The DNA here is from genome assembly GCF_047496795.1 of Chiloscyllium punctatum. Taxonomy (NCBI): domain Eukaryota; kingdom Metazoa; phylum Chordata; class Chondrichthyes; order Orectolobiformes; family Hemiscylliidae; genus Chiloscyllium; species Chiloscyllium punctatum. The sequence continues at coordinate 57,787,729 of NC_092747.1, read as the reverse complement.
ATTCCCTGCTTTCCAGGGCAGCCTTTTCCCCACTTGGAATGTTTTATTACATTAAAGAAATCAGGTAACTTGGATGTTGCAGAAGATGTAAGATATTGAAATAGGTCTCACAGTCCCATGATCTTGGCTGCAGCATTCAGTAAAGTCACAACTATAACTGAAACAAGAACTGCACTTTTCTGCCCTATCCCCACATTGTACAAATGTTCTTACAGTCTGCAAATCTGATGACCTCAGCTTCAAATATGCTATTGACCGAGCAGATAATTGTAAAGATTCACATTCCCTCAATTAAACAAACTTATTCTCTGCTCAGTCCTTTATTGAATATGGCATTTAGTTCTGGACTCCATAAGCTGGGGAAAACAGATGTTCAGAATTGGTCCTGCCAAGCCACTAAAACACTCAAGATCACTCTTCATTCTTGCCAACTCCAGAGAATATGGGAAAGAGAAGCAATACAAAGTAATTATATCCTGGTTAGACTCATGCTGTACCATTGCATTCAGGTCTAGCTATTGCAGCTCAGAAACATGCCCTTTGTAGGGTGCAGTGAAAAATAAGAAGAATGTGGTTGGGTGTCACAGATTTAAAGCATAGGACAGCTTACATAAACTTGTAAAGTGCAAATAAAATGGACAAATGTTCTTTTTGAGGCATTTAAAATGTTAAACAGAGTTTATTTCCATTAACTTAGATCAGGAGGGCATAATCTTAAACAGTACAGGCAAATTGTTCAAAAGTAACTTCAGAAGTATTTTGGTCTCAAAAGGCAGCAACATTCTGGAACTCCAATCTGCCAGCTCCTATTCTTCCAACATGCTGTGGATGCTATCTCATATTAAATTGAAGAGAGGGATCAATAGATAAGAGCTAGAATGAGTCTGCATGTTGAGGCACGGACAAATCTTGATTGAACTGAGTATTGGAACACGCTTGAAGGACTGAAATGTCTGCAGTATCTAACCTCTGGAATGTTTCATGTGACTGAGTGAGTGAAAGCGAGAAAATCATAACAGGAAGAGGAAGGACCATTCCATTCCTAATTCCCCAGTAACCTCCTCAACTACCCATAACATGCCTTTCCTTTCCCAGGGCAAACTCTTGTACATTATCTATTTTTTCATTGTCCCTGGCCCCAATTCCTCCTTCAAAGTATAATCTGGATTGGATCTTATCATGTCAAATTCCTAAACTGAATATTTGTTTCGCTATACTGTACATTGAGAAGATTGAACAGATATTGGATAATTGCTTTGTGGAATAGTGTTGTGCATTCGGTCTGCAAATGTGACCCTAAGATTTCAAAGGCCTGCCATTTGAACTCTTCATCTTGCTCCCAACTTGTCCTTTATGTTCGTCACAATGATCCAGTGAACTGCAGTACAAGTTTGAGGAACAATATTTCAGTTGCCGATTAAGTAATTTACAGCATCTAGACTCAAGAAAACAGACTGTTACCTTTTGCCCTTTTTTTGCTTCCTTTTACTTCTTTGGTTTTGAATTCACTATCATTTTATTATCTTTATTTGCTTTTAAATAACAGCTTTTTATTGTTCTGCCATTTGCACCTCTTCCAGCAATATCTTTGTTAATTTGCTTTGTTCTATCAATGCTTTGCCATTTAATCTCTCTACTCTTTCCCACAGCAGACCATTTTTCCTTTTTCCAATTTTCTTTTTCACTCACTTAAACCCCATTGCAATTTATTACAAAGCTAAAACATTTGCCAGTTCTGATAAAAAGGCTATCAGCCTTAACTGTTGTACCAGATTTTTGAGGGAAATGCAGTCTGCACTCAGAAGTCTGGAATGCATCCAACATCGCAAATATATTTTTAGTTACTAAGACTTCGAGATTTTTGTTCTGGACAGGCAGAGGCAGGATGGACTTGCTGTCAAGTGGACTGGTTCAAGGCAACAATCGAGACAGGAGCAGTTTGGAGAATTTGCCTCCATTTACTGGATCTTGACCCAGTTGCAATGACGAATATCAGCCCTTCAAACCCACACTCCTCATTCCCTCACTCACCTCTCCATGCACCTTCATAATCTCCATACCTCTGTTATGCCCTTCATGAACCTTACATTCTAACTTTTCCAGTAGTTACAATGCACTAAATCAATGAGCCATTGACAAGGTCCCACATGAGAAACTGTTAAAAAAGGTAAAGCTCATTAGATCCAGGGCAACTCGACAAGATGGATCCAAAATGAGGTTAATGACAGGAGACAGTGGGTGTTGGTAGAAGGCTGTTGGGTGACTGGAGCCTGGTGTGCAGTAGTGTATCACAGTGATCAGGGCTGGATTCCTTATTGTTTGTGATAATCATAAATTATGAGGATGAGAATGTACGAGGGATAATAAGTAAGTTTTTGGATGACACAAAAATTTGCTGAGTGGTTGACAATGAGAAGGAAGATGCAAGGTTACAGGAAAATATGAAACAGATTGACAGATGGAATTTAAACCTGATATGTGAGGTGATGCACTTTGGAAGAAGGAATAAGGCAAGGGAGTACTCGATGGGTGGCAGTAACCTAGAAAGCTCAGTGGAACAGAGGGATCTTAGAGTGCTTGTGGACAAGTCCCTGATTGTGGCAGGACAGGTTAATCGGACAATTAAGAAGGCATACAGTATGCTTACCTTTATCAGATTATAACAGTAGGCAGATCATGTTGGAGCTGTACAGGACTTTGGTTAGGCGACTAGGTAAAAGCTGCAGATGCTGGAAACCAGATTCTGGATTCGAGTGGTGCTGGAAAAGCACAGCAGTTCAGGCAGCATCTGAGGAGTAGGAAAATCGACATTTCGGGCAAAAGCCCTTCATCCTGAAACGCCGATTTTCCTGCTCCTTGGATGTTGCCTGGACTGCTGTGCTTTTCCAGCATCACTCTAATCCAGAATTTGGTTAGGCCACAGTTGGAGTACTGTGTGCAGTTCTGGTCACAATACTATCAGAAGGATGTGCTTGCATTGTAGGGGGTACAGAGGAGATTTATTAGGATGTTGCCTGGAATCGAACATTTCAGCTATGAAGAGAGGCTGGATAAGCTCAGACTGTTTTCTTTGGAGCAGAGAGGGTTATGGGGGAGACCTGATAGATGTGTATAAAATAATGAGGGATATGGACAGGGTGAATAGAAAGAAGCTGTTCTCCTTAATTGAGGGGTCAGTAACAAAGCAGCATAATTCTAAAGTGAAAAGCAGGAGGTTTCAAGGGGGATTTAAGGAAAATCCTTTTCACTGAGAGGCAGGCAGTGTTGAGGAATGCACTGCCTGGGAGGGGAGTTGAGGCGGAAAACCTCATAACCTTTTAAAAGTGCTTGAATGAGCACTTGCAAGTATCATACCATTCAAGGCTATGGACCTACTGCAGGAAAATGGACCTAATGTAAATAATAGGTTATTTTTGGTTGTACAGATTTGATAGGATTAAAGTCCTCTTCTGCATTTTATGATGATTCTATGACCAAGAGATTTCATAAAACCCTGAAAATGCCAACCAACAAATGTCATTATCAGAAACCTTTATTTACTTAAGCCCTTTTATTCTTTTTGTAATTAAATGCACAGGCAGTCAAAAACCCTTCAAAGACAAAGCAGGTAATTAGAAGATATCAAACAAAACTTATGCTCCTCTCTGCAACTATAACAACCCCCTGCTAAAGGCCAAAAGCAATCATGTCGGAATATGAAAGCAAGGATAGGCCATTTTTCTCGGTGAATCTTTTTTGCTATTTGGTACAATAATGGATGGTCATCCACCTCAATGCTTTTTCCCCACATTATCACCAGATCCATTAGTATTGTTGTGATCTAGGCTGATGTTATTACTGAACAATTCAGATCCCAGACTGATAAATGGCTTGGGAGAATGTATTTTCTATTTATTCTTTATTTTAACAAAGTGATCTTTTACCCTGCAGATTTGGTTTAACAGTAAACAAAACTTTATTACATAAAAGAAATGAAAGGAATAAAATAGAATAAACCAAGCTATTTACATGTAACATGAGTTTAAAGGTTTTCAAATACAATAATATTAATGTAAACACCATACCTTTACAGGATTCTTAGGAAATAAGGCAGGGCAGGTGACTGAGGTGTCAGTGGGGGAGCACTTTGGGGCCAGTGACCATAATTCTATTAGTTTTAAAATCGTGATGGAGAAGGATAGACCAGATCTAAAAGTTGAAGTTCTACTTTGGAGAAAGGCCAATTTTGAGGGTATTAGGCAAGAACTTTCGAAAGCTGATTGGAGGCAGATGTTTGCAGGTAAAGGGACGGCTGGAAAATGGGAAGCCTTCAGAAATTTATTGATCAATTGAGTACAGGAGTTAGGCGGTCATGTTGCGGCTGTACAGGACATTGGTTAGGCCACTGTTGGAATATTGCATGCAATTCTGGTCTCCATCCTATCGGAAAGATGTTGTGAAACTTGAAAGGGTTCAGAAAAGATTTACAAGGATGTTGCCAGGGTTGGAGGATTTGAGCTATAGGGAGAGGCTGGACAGACTGGGGCTGTTTTCCCTTATAGAGGTTGACAAAATTATGAGGGACATGGATAGGATAAATAGACAAAGTCTTTTCCCTGGGATCACGGAGTCCAGAACTAGAGGGCATAGGTTTAGGGTGAGAGGGGAAAGATATAAAAGAGACCTAAGGGGCAACGTTTTCATGCAGAAGGTGGTACATGTATGGATTGAGCTGCCAGAGGAAGTGGTGGAGGCTGGTACAATTGCAACATTTAAGAGGCATTTGGATGATTATATGAATAGAAAGGGTTTAGAGTGATATGGGCTGGGTGCTGGCAGGTGGGACTAGATTGGGTTGGACTATCTGGTCGGCGTGGACAGGTTGGACCAAAGGATCTGTTTCCATGCTGTACACCTCTATGACTCTATGAGGACTTAAACACCAGAGAGAATTCCCTTCTCCCTCATATCTACGAGACTTCGCTTAATAGATGTTTCAACTCAATGATTTTTGCGTATGTGATTGCCTCTTCACTGAGTTTCATTATGAATGTCTGGAAAAGCTCCAAGAATGAATCATGTATTTACCACTCAACAAGCAGTGCTACTACAGCTGTAGAAAGCAGCAAAAGCATTGTTTAATTTACAACTCTGCTATCTTGCAACAACCTACATTTTATTGAAAGATGTTTTAAAATTGCACAATTGTTTTTGCTTTTATCTATGTAAGGTTAATAGGTCTGAAGTGGATACAAGCTTCTAGAATCTCGAAGGAGAGGTCCTAGCTTCAGAATAAGGGGTAGCATATTTAAAACTGAAATGAGGAAAAATTACTTCTCTCAGAGAATCTGTGGAATTCACTACCCCAGAGGGTGGTGGATGTTAGGGCATTGAGTAAATTTAAGGAGGGGGTAACCAGACTTTAATTATGAGTGGTTTGGCTGCTTATGGAGAGCAAGCAGGAAAGTAGAGTTGAAGCCAAGTTGAGATCAGCTGTGATCATATTAAACGGCTGAGCTGGCTCAAGGGGCGAAATTGCCTACTCCTGCTCTGACTTCTTATTACATGTGATGTTCTAAAATTGATAATATGTATCTATGTAATTAATTGACAGCATTTAAAAAAGGCAGGAGCACCAGTTTATTTAAAGAGGATTTGTTGTGTTTTTGTATTGATGACTTGAGACCGGATTTCCCCTGCAGTTCATGACTTCCAAGAATCTATTAATTGCTTACAACAATGGAATGCAACTGATTCTCAGAAATCTGAAAGGAAGGCTTGACCCTCCCAAGTCTGCAATGGAGCCAGCAAGGCTAGAAATGCTCTTATCCAGAGCTGGGGCAAATTGCAGGAGATTGGAATAGGGGTGACAGAGTGGCTCGATGGTTAGCACTGCTTCCTCACAGCGCCACGGACCTGGGTTCAATTCCTTGGGTGATTGAGTAGAGTTTGCATATTCTACCTGTGTCTGTGTGGGTTTCCTCCGGGTGCCCAGGTTTCCTCCCACAGTCCAAACATGTGCAGCTTTGGTAGATTGGCCATGGTAAAATTGTCCTGGGATGTGTAGGCTAGGTGGGTTAGCCATGGTAAATGTGGGATTACAGAGATAAAGTGGGGGTGGCCAGGTCTGGCTGCGATGCTGTTTGGAGGGTTGGTGTGGTCTTGATGGGCTGAATAGTCTCTTTGCACTGTAGGGATTCTATGGAATGAGAGTGGGATTCTCAGAATGTGGTCTCGTCTGCTAGCTTTTCAAGTCAGCCTGACTCAGAAAAATTCAAAGCCACCACATTTTATTCTGCACACCTGCTGTTTAATCTGAGTACTCCAGTTTGTTTTTTCTTTGAAGTATTGGGAATATTTGCCTTTCGTAGAAAAAAGGATAGTTCTTGCTGTGAAACTGAAGAGAACTATTGCTTCATATGATTACACACTGCTGTCTGATAGCTAAGTTCATAGAATGTTATTTTGAAAAAGTGAAGTTCTAAAATTGAAGAGACATCTCTTCTGAGGATTTTCTTTTTTCTATTATTTAGCTTCCTGCTCTAAACCCATTACATTAATGTGTCACGCAAGGTACCCCTTAACCTTGCTCCCTAGCCCCTGGCCACATCTTTCCATAACTCCGACCACAAGAAATCCTACCTGCCTAGAAACACTAATTATCTTTCTCGGCATTTCTGGACTCCAGGTATTGCTGTTCCCAAAGTAGCCATAGCCTCCATTGACGCTGTGTTATGTCGGTCACGGTGTTGCTAGTCTCCGATTACCTGTGGTGGACAGGAACTTTGCCGTTAGGGTCTTGATTTCTGAGGAAGGCTCACTGGTGGCCTCACACCTGCCTGCTTGGAGGAAGATCCAGTGAGAATTTCTGGGGAAGGACAGTGTGAATGTTTTACCAACACTACAGCCAGCAGGCAAGGCACTTCTTGCCACCAGCAGAAGATTCCATCCTGGATGTGTACTGATCTAAACTTTACAATTATAATGGTAACCTTCAAAAAATGAATCAATCATTATGATTAAAATAATCAATATATATATATAATGTAATTGCCTCATAAATTTGAGTTCTGAGTTTTGATCTAGTAAATAATGTTTTATTTTCTTCTGGATGATTTTACAGAAACAACCGACTCTGGTTTATTATCATGAAGGGTTCTTCTGGAAATGCTGGTTTACTGACCAATGGACAGAAGATATAATTTTAAAATTTATCTTCAGTAAGTGAGAACTCATTTTTTGATGTTATAGTACTCTTCCTTTAGTTGTGAATGAACTGTGTCAAATTTGTACTTGTGTTACCTCGGCTTGCTTGTTATATGTGATAATGACTTTTCATTATTATCTTAGTTTTATTTCCCGCACATAGCATATGGAGTATTGGGAGTATCATGCAGGCTGGTATGTCAAGTGACAAGTTGTTGTTATGTTGCCATAATTTGCTATTGGCCCATGGCTACCTGCCTGGGTATTGTTGCATCCAGCTGTGCTCAGGGTGCAATTTGAATGGAGTCCACCTGCCAGATGGTAGTTCTGGGTATAACCTGTGTCCTCAGAAATTCTTCCCATTTTTGGTGACCAGGTAGATTCTAGTGGGGCTGAGGGTGTATCTTCTGTCTGTTACTTCTTCCATACCAAAGTCAGGCTGACTTGAAAAGCTAGCAGACTGGGAAGTAACATGATTGACTACACTGACAATTCTGCGCAATGTACCCACTAAAGCCTAAACAGACCTGTTTCTGTGGAACTTTGGAAGAGGGTCCAAACTTGTAACTGATCCAGAAGGGAAAGAATTATTATCTTTAATCAATCTTTTGTGGTGAAAAGCACATTGCAAACTGCTTCTGTTCCCTGATACTTCAACCAATTCTTATTCCGTCAGATTGGCTTGGATGCACTCTGACTTTGTGCATTATTATGAGGATGTTTTGAGGTGATGTTATGGGTTCTGTCAAGCAACTCTTGACCACTATCAGACTCATAAGGGGCCTTTCACTGAGTGTTTACACTCTGCAGCTTAAATATCTTCATTCTGGTAGGGACTGTCCACAGAAGATTGAGGACCTAAGGATCCTTTCCTCAATGTGACCGTCAAAGGCTGACGATAATAGCTAATGTTCTGAATTTGGAATTAGGTCATTCAAAAACAAAAAATATCTCTCTGTAGATTTCCACAATTCATTACTTTAAATGTGCTTAGCATCTGAAGTGTCACAAGGTCTGAATGAGACTTATACATATATCGTTATCTGACCCTGTTATGTTGGGTAGTCATGTTGTGTGCGCAAAGTGCTTCGCGCCTGTGTTGTGACTTGGCCTGCAAGCCTTAATGCCATCATCTCACACTCCTTAATGTAACATGTCTAGATAATCATATTATTGCCCTCCTGTGTGTTTTTCTTTATGTAATGTAAATGTGACTTTCCTTAAATATGGAGTCTAAAATTACACAAAGCACACAGGATGCAGTGTAACTAATAACCTGCTCAGTTGTGAAGATCTTTTGTCAAGATATTTACTCAATATCTCTTGCAATAAAGTCCAATATTCCAATTGCGTTCTGAATTATTTATAGTACTTGCCATTAACTTTGTGCGATTCATACAGGCCCTTCACCACAATAGTATTCTGGAGTGTTTCTCCATGTTTTTTTTCCATATGTTTATTGAAAAATCTTTCACTCTTTTACAAAAAAGCCAAAATGTTATGAAAGTACAAAAGTACAGAAAAGTAGAAATAATATTGTACAATTATATAACAGCAACGTTAACAATAAACTGCCTACTACTCTTCAAGATACAGTTGTCTCATATTTACTTTACTTAACCCAAATTAGAATAAACTCAAATTAAATAAAATGGCATTAAATTAAATTATAATCCACTAAAATTAAATTAAACTACATTACATTACTACACTTGCGGCACCTCCATCGAAGCTCCAGTCCACGGGAGCAATAGTTATTATGCCCGTATTTACTAGGCCACCCCCTCACCCCCTTCCCGGGGCCCCCGGACCACCATATATGACCCTCGCGGCTGTACAAAGGCCCTGATCTGTACTGCCGACAGATCCATGTCTGTGTAATTTAGAAAGGGCCGCCCTGTCTTATAAAATTGCTCTGTTCTGTGATGCACCATACTGGTCAGATAATCTTGAGAGGTGCTCCATCACAAATCTGTGCTATCCTGCAAGACCTGGAGGCTTTTCTGATATCCAATTCATGAAGATGTTCTTCCTCGCACGGTGTGTAAGAATATTGAATAACCTCTTCCTGTGCTTACCCAAAGAGGGCAGATTTGGTAGTCACAAAAGGAGGGACACTGGATCTTCCTTAACTTCCATGTCCAGGATCTTCTCCAGCTCATTCACTATGACACCCCAATATCCACAGATCTTGTAACAGGACCGAAAGCAATGTGTAAGGGTGCTTATGCTGATTTTACATTTGGGACATTTCAGTGAAGATCCTTTAAATTTTACTAACGTCTCTGGCGCCATATGGGGCCTGTGGAGGATCATCAATTGCATTGCTTGTGCCTTATTGTAAATCAACATTTTCTTTACATTCCCCCATATATCCTCCCATGTTTCTGATGAGTTTTTTTGCCCTAACTCCTGATTCCAAATGTCATGGAGTCTCTCCATATCCCCTAAGGTGTTCCCTCTCTGCAGATGATATATGGTACTAACAGAGAGCACCCCCACATCGGAGCACTCTTTGTTCTATATCTGACTTGTAGGGCTGGGCCAAGAGCATGGTCGCTTTCTGTATATGATCCCTAACTGAAAATATCGGAAAAGGTCCCTATTAGGGATTTCGTATTTCTGACTGAGTCAAAACCCCTCTCTCGAATGAATCTCCCAGACAGAAGGTTCCCTTACCTTCCCAAGCTCTGAAGCCAGAGTTCATTGACCCCTGTCCAAATCCTGGGGCTCCCACTAATGGGGTGAACAGTGAAGTCTTAAGCAAATTGCCCTTACCCTACCACATTATCCTCCATGCTTTCACCATATTTATAATAAACAGACTGTCACAGTGCTCAACCACAGATCTCATCTTATCCATAAACAGTAAATTTATGAGGCGACTTCTCACCTGCGAGGCCTCAACATCAAGCCATATCGACTTCGAATTATTGCACACCCATTTGCCTACATATGAAAACAGGGCACCTGTTTAGTATCTCTTGAAATCTGGGAGGTCCACCCTTCCCCCCATATCCTGTGGAAGTTGCACCTTGGTGACTTTAATTAGTGGCACCTACAGCACCAAATAAATGATCCAAACCACCCAGCAAACTTCCCCAGCGCCTGTATGGGTAATAACGATGGGAGTATCCTCATGGGATATAACAACCGAGGAAGAACATTCATTTTAATCAAGGCTATACAGCCTAACCATGTTATGACTAGACCCTCCCATCACTGCAAGTCCTGCTTTTTTCTCTCAAACAACTGTACAACGTTAGCTCCGTACAGTTGCCAGAAGATAGGGATAATAAAAATTCTCAGATGGAGGAAACCTTTCTGTGACCATCTAAAAAGAAACTCTATTCTGTGCTCCAGCTTCGGTACTTCCAGCAACTCCGGAATCCACCTCCCGAGAAATTTGAGTATGAAATAATCAGACCCCTTAAGAATGCTTTTGTGGTCTTTTAGAGCACTGACAGATTACTGGCTGTACCCCGATTGATGTCCCAAAAAGCCTTGAACTCCCTTGTGATATATTGAACAAAGTTGTCATCCTTCAACAGAAATGGAACCATGTGCCACTGCCGCATGCCTTCTCCACAACCTTTGGTCTTAATATCTAAACATGCTGCCGCATGGTCCAAAATAGTTAGTCTCCCAGTTCTGCAGGCTAACACAAAGTCCAAACAAACTGATGGAACAAAGAATATATCAATTCTCATGTGTCACTTGTGCAGGTTGGAGTAGAAGGTAAAGTCCCTCCCATTGGATGGGGGCACCTCCACACATCCACTAGCCCCAGCTCCTCACACAAGTCCACTAACTGTCTAGACTGCCGTGGTGTACCTGACAGCCCTCTTGGCATCCTGTCTACCCCAGGGTCCATGAGACAAAAAAGGCTTCTTCTATAATCGTATGGTGCATCCGAAAAGCTATTAACTTAGAGACTGCATCAACTAAAAATTTGAGAGGGTGCACTGGGGGACAGTAAATAGTCAGCATGCCATACTCTTCTCCGTGCATCAGCACCTTGAGAATAATGAACCGTCCGTACTCACCCTGAAATAAGCGGTTCCTTTCTACCAATGTGGGCACTCCTCTGTTTTTGGAGTTAAAGGGGGAAAGGAATACCCTATCATAACCCCCCTGCTGTAACTTTTGGTGTTCCCTATAGGTTAAATGTGTCTCTTGCAACACAGCGATGTCAACCCTTCTTACGATTTGAAAGCACCTTTTTCCTCTTAATGGAGGAATGGCTCCCCTTTATATTCTAGGTGCATCACCTGAACAGACCTGAACAGCCATGACCGCACACTACAGCCCACAGTTCCCTGAGAAGGTGAAGCCCAATCAATGTGCAGCGAGTGGAGAAAATACAGATTTTATCAAATCGAAAGACTATTCCTACAAACACTACTAAAACCACAAAATCTATTAAAACTAAGAAACTAACCACTACTCCTAACTTGAGCAAATAAGTACAAAAAGCCCAAATCTCCAGAGATCTCCCCCCTCACCCATAGGCGCACTCACTTCCATCCTTACAGCCATTCTGGCTCCTTCCAGTTAAGGCAGTGGAAAAAAACATGCTATTTATACTCCTGCAAATTAACAATGGATGCCCACCCCACCCCTCCCCTCCACATCTCAACCCCACTCATATTTACATCAAAGAAGTAACCACCCCTCAGCCAAAAAAAAAACAGAACACTGGAAGAATAGATAACTACCAAATGGATATAATATAAAACATAGCGGATTTTACACCAAAGCAATACCAAGCCTATAAGGCCTGAGACCCCAAAAGAGAAGAGAATAAAGAGAGAGAAGATTAAAAAAATACCATTGTTCGCACACATCAGTTCCTCTTTCCCCCTCAGTCAAAGTCTATTACTTCAGCGAGTTCAAAAATTCTTTTACTTTTGAATGTTTAAATCTTTTAATTTCTTTCTTTACATCATCAAAGGTCTTCCTTTTCTTAAATATGGCCCCAGAAATATCATGAAATAACATTATCCTCTAACCTTTATAAATCTGTGAATCTTCTCCCAGTCTTCTGGCTGCTTCTACTATTAATTGCTTTTCTTTATAATGCTGGAGTTGCACTAGGACCAGGCGGGGGCGCGGAGCTGGCCCAGACCTCCGCATTGCGATCCAAGTGGGCCCGCTTCACACTCACCTGGCCAGACTCGATCTCCAACCCCAGCAACTCCGGAATCCACCTCCCGAGAAATTCAGCAAGGGTTTCGACTGTGTCACGCTCTGGAAGGCCCACGTTCTGTAAATTGTTTTCTCCGACTTCCGTTTTCGAGGTCGTCTACTAGTTCCTTCAGGGCCTGAATTTGGCCTTCCAAGGTTCAAACCCACCCCTTGGAGCTCTACGTCACAGCCTCCGAGGCTGCACTCCTTTGTTCAACCCCTTCTACGCGCCGATCAAAAGCCCAGGGCTTTAAGTGCTCTACCTATTTTATACTACAAACCCTCCTTGGGGTGACTAATGGAGGAGGGGTTTGGTGGTGGCCAGGAGCCCAGCTTGCCTGAGGTATGGCACAGAGCCCAATACAGCAGACTGTATAGACTGCCGCCATCCTGAATCTCTGTGTTTCTCCATTTAAATAATATTCTGGTTTCTTCTTCCTGTCGAAGTGGATAACCTCACATTTATCCACATTATATTTCATTGACAACTATTTGCCCACTCATTTAACCTATTTATATCACCTTCCAGACTCTTTGATCATTCTTATTTATTGCTTTCCTATGCTTTTATTTATAAGAGAAGCAGAGGGACCTTGAAGTCTGTATCACAGGTTTCTAAGTCTGCATAATAATTGAGACAGAATATGAAGTACATTATTCTGTACGCTAGAATGTAACAGCATCATAACAATTAAAGTAGAACTTCATGAAACTCTAGTTTGGCCATAGGTAGAGAATAGTGTACAGTTATGGTCATGACATCATATGAAGGATGTGATTGCATTTGAGCTGGAGTAAAGGAAATTTATGGAAATTGGACCAGGAATGTTTTAGTTATGAAGAAAGACTGGATAGACTGGAGATGTTTTCTTTTGACAAGATAGACTTAAGGCAGATTTAATTGAGGTGTAAAAAATTGAGGAGCTTTAGAGTGGGTAGGATAGTACTTCTGAATTTGAATGCTAAGAATATTTTATTTTCTCCTGAAGAGAGAGACCTGAGAAGCCATATGTCCTTTTGCTAATTTGATAACATTCAGAAAAACATCATTCCTTACAGCAAACAAAAATATTTCTTTCATATGTAGAAGATAGATACTGCAGAACACTTGGCCAAAATTGTTAAATGTTTTTGGCACATCTTACTTGAAACATTTATTACTGTATACAATAGTGCTTTGTCACTTGAGTTTAATAATCTGAATCTTATTTTGGATATTGGAGTACATACAATATTCCCTGAATTAAGGAGACTAATAACAGAAAGGGTATTAATTTGAAGTAATTGGTAGAAGGTTTAGAGAGTGGATTGGGATATGGAACACTGCCACAAAGAAAGGTAGAAATCCACAGCCCATTTAAAACATATGCAGATATGCACTTAAGATGTTGTTAATTGCATTCAGATTGCATTCTCTTTCACTGGCTCATGTGTAAAGAGCTGGATGACTGTCTCCTGTGTCATAAATTTCTAGCAAATATCAGATTTTTCCCCCCAGTTAACTTCATGCAAGACTCACAATGTTCTATTCCCGCCATCACTCTGGTATGGTAGAAACATTCCATCTTATGCAATCACAATGAATCGTAAATGTTTTGATCCCGTGCTGTCAAGTCTTTGAGACAATAAAAAGTCACAAAGAAATTGGATGTATTCCAATTTCCAGAATGATACTCATCCAGATTTATTTGACTCAAGTCGCAGAGCACCATTGCACAGGCTAACAAATATTTTAAGTAGGATGTGCCAGAAGGGTTTGAAATGTTTTGGCTTGTGTGTTCTGTGATATCTATCTTCCATGCATGAAAAGAAATACTTTTATTTGCTGTAAGGAATTATGTTTGTATGAATATTATAGAATTAGGACTGTTATGAACCCTTAGCAGAAGGAGCCTTTCTCAGGATTCTCTCTTCAGGGGAAAATGAAATATTCTTAGCACCCAGGTTCAGATATAGACAAACACAATAGCTGAAGAGAAGAGTGCTCTCAGGGGATCTTATGTTGAGGTTGCCTGGTTCATGCTTCAATAGGGTGTAGGTTTGCTCGCTGAGCTGTCGGTTTGATACCCAGACGTTTCATTACCTGGCTAGGTAACAGCATCAGTTGCGACCTCCAAGTGAAGCGAAACTGTTGTCTCCTGCTTTCTATTTATATCTTTCTCCTGGATGGAATTCCTGGAGCTTGTGGTGATGTCATTTCCTGTTCGTTTTCTGAGGGGTTGATAGATGGCATCTAGATCTATGTGTTTGTTTATGGCGTTGTGGTTGGAGTGCCAGGCCTCTAGGAATTCTCTGGCATGTCATGCTTCAATGTTGACATTTCTAATTGATTCGGGCAGCATCTTGTCGTGACCCCCTAATTTGCACAAGGCTCTAACAAGAATTACCAATTGACACTGAGCATAAGACTAGCTAAAGAACTATCTTTGACCAACTGGTGAAAAGAAGAAGGTTGTACATTGGGTAACAGTCATTTTATCATTAGCAAGAACTACCCAAAAACATGATTGAGGTAGGACTGCTGAAGAAGATACAATTTATGAAAGATTTTCATCTTGCATTCTTCAGGACATTTCTAGGGAAATAAATTCAACTGGAAGAACACCATTTCTACTGTATGATTGATTGATATGCAAATTCCAATGGAATTGTCATCATGGAGAATACACCCATTAGTGCTGAATGACAGTTAATATCAGGCTGTCTTCAAATCAAAGACTGGCAGATCATATCAAGCAGTGTGTCCCTAGGCTATTCTCAACAAGCAAAGCAGTCTCTGTACTCAACCAGGCAACCCTTACAAAACTTGAAATGCAGTATTCAGCATTGAATGTGATTCTGCAATTGTCAGCATTTATTCAATAACCGAATTATACTAACAACCAGTTCAGGATTATCAGTTAGACTAGTGAGGTGTGACATGCTTTAGTCTACTGGAAGATTAGATTAGATTCCCTACAGTATGGGAACAGTCCCTTCGGCCCAACAAGTCCACACTGACCCTCCGAAGAGTAACCCACCCAGACCCATTCGCCACATTTACCCCAAACAAATGCACCTAACACTATGGGCAATTTAGCATGGCCAGTTCACCTGATCTGCACATCTTTGGACTGTGGGAGGAAACCAGTGCACCCAGAGGAAACCCACGTAGACATGGAGAGAATGTTCAAAGTCCACACAGACAGTCACCTGAGACAGGAATTAAACCCGCGTCCCTGGTGCTGTGAGGCAGCATTGAGCCACCATGCCGCCCCAAAGCTACATATATTAATATACAAGGCTGTGTTCTTTGCATACAGAAAGAAGAGGTACACATACTGCATCTATTTCAACTTTACAAAATAGATGACAGCTGTTGGGGAAAGATGTCAAAGAGTTTGTGTTTAGAAGTACAATTGATCTTTATTCAAGTTCTTTACCACATGTGTGAGAGAGGCCAGAGACCACTCTGAGCCTGGCCTATACGTAGGTTCCAGTCTCCAATAGTTGGCTTAGCTTGGATGAGAGATCAACCAACGATGCTGTGATTTCCACAGTGGGATACTGCATTTTTATACATTTTGTGTTACAATAATTACATGCAATGTTGTCATTGTTCCTTCCTTGTTAATCTATACATCCAAGTTTTATGTAACATCTACTTTAGAATTCTTTAGCTAATGAGCTGTTAGCACCTTTGGTCCCATCTGACCTTGGAGGCTCAGTCAGACACTCTCCACTCTGTCTTGCAACTGCATTATAACTCATTTTAGTCACATACTATCTTCTGGGATGAAATTTACCGTCCTTGCTCTGACTAACACTTTTTACCTAATGAAACAACATCTTTCTCATTGATCTAAAAACTCAATCACTTTCACAGCACAATGAATTTGGCTGATCTCAAAGATTTTTATGAACCATAATCCTAACCTTATCATCTGTGTCTATTATTGTGGGATCCTACTTTTCTTTTTGATGCTTGCTACACATGCCAGGCTGTCAGTTTTTACACATTTCTTAGCAAACTGTCTCCTACAGACCTTTGCAGCTGCTGGTTGCGCAGAACTCCCTGTATATTAATTTGTAAGATTCTTTGTTCAAAGTAGACTGTGTTCTCTTGAGGTAACCTCATTGTACTAATTTATTACCTCATTTAAATGCTGGAGCAAGCATGCACATTCTCTTACTGCAGTCAGATTTATGCCAACTTTTGTCAGTCTGATCAGGGTTACCTCAACAACAGCCATTTACTGATTCATATCTCAAGTCTACACCCTGACCAATCAGTGTCAACTTACCTGGTTTAAAATTTAAACAGCCTGTCTGTTAACTGCCAATCTTTATTAATGTGTGCATTCTCCACGACAATACCTCAACCAATCTGAGTCCACTTGTGAACCAATCAACACTTCTCTCATGTTGAATAAATATTAGATTTTCCCTTGAATTTGTAGTCTTACAAAATGCTCTGATGAATGTAACATAAAAAAAGACAAAATGTGTCTTTTCAGTAATGCTCATTTTTGTACTACCAACTAACGAACTGATTGACAGAGGATAAATAAAGGAATGCAATGGCTTCAGCTTCAAAGGCTCTCGCTAAGTGGTGAGACAACTTTAAAAAAAACTCCATTCCTGTCGCATTCTCAGATTGAAAAACAATGTTAAGAAATTTTATTGTGAAGATACATTTACTTTATGTCACGTTGCATGTGTGGGTCATACCTCAGACATAGGTAATGTGCTGAGGAACCAGGTTCACATCATGCTCTGGCAGATGGTAGAATTTGAATTTCCTAAAACTCTGGAATTGGGGATCTAATGATGTGGAGGTCTTGGTATTGGGCTGGGGTGGACAGTTAAAAACAGGTAAACCTGTTGGACTATAACCTGGTGTTGTATGATTTTTAACTGGATCTAATGATGACCTTATAGATTGTCAGGAAAAACCTGTCTGGTTCACTAATATCCTTTCTTATCTGGTCTGATTTATGTGGTTGACTCTTACCTGTCCCTCTGGGAAATGAGGGATGGGCCAAAAAAAAACTGATCCCTAAAGTAAGGTGAGTAAACCACTTTCATCAGGCAGATGGAGGAAGACAAAAAACAGTGAAGACAACCTTGGGAAGAGTTTCTCAAACCTTCAGCAAAAGCACAGCCAACTCATATGATCCCATCTGATGTTATTACTGGACAAATCTGATCCCAAGCTGAAATCTGGCTTGATAGATCATGTTATTTGTTTTGTTTTGTTTTACTGAGATATTCTTTCATTGAAACACAATGCTAAAAACTTGATTTCACAATAAGAAAGAAGTTTATTAAGCAAAAGAAATGAAAATAAAATAAACAAAATTGTTTACAAATAACACAAGTTTAATTCTAACAAGTATTCAAATACCAGAGAGATTTCCCTTCTCTATCAGATCTACAAGAGCTAATATAGCTAATGCATCAATTCTTGGTCTTGAGAATTTGATTGTCTCTCCCTTGAGTCTTCATATAATTAAGCTTAGACTTTATCAATTTTAATTAACCCCATCAACATTTTAACCAAACACTTCTGTTCTGCAACATTCAAGCTAAACTCCTTCCACTGAGGTAACCTCATTTTGGTGCATCTTGAGACACTGTTGTACTATATTATTTATTCTGTTGGGAAGTAACTGGTAAAATTAGAACTAAGTAATGAGGGAACTGAAAAAATTACCAGCCATTCCTGTCTCATTCCTAGATTGAAAATCATTGTTAAGAAATTGCATTATAAAAGTACAATTATTTCATGTTACACTGTATGTTGGTCATACTCAGATAAACTGGTGACAGTTACACCATAATTGTTGTTTCTCAGGGCATTTGTTAAAACTAAACGATTATTCAACAGACAAAAAATATTGCTGGCAGTTGTGTGGAATCTTAAGGGTCTAAGTCACATGGGCTATGGTAAGATTTATGATAGAATCAGATACAAAGTATGATGCGGCTGACCTTAATGGGTCAGGAGCATCTCACTCCATCTGTTATGCTTTTGACAAGCAGTGCGCCGACACTTTTGATTCGGCAGTGGCAAATTGTCAGTTAAAGGTGCTTATTACTTGTTAAACAGTTTACTAATGTCATAAACCAGCCTCATTAATATTCAGCTTACTATCTTATCAAACACACCAAACAAACTAGATATTGGGAATTCCTGTCTTGAAAGATAGAGTGGGTAAGTGATGACTTTGTCTTGCCTCTTGCTGTATATTGAAGTATGTATGCATGTAGTTTTGGTGTTTAAAGGGGTAAAGATTTATATTTCCATGATATAAATATTGTGTGAACCACTTTATGCATCTTCATTGAATGTGCTTTGGGTATGATAATAAATCAATGATTTTGCTTGTTGATGAACCTGGTTGATGGATCTTTTAATTCTAGGTCTGTAGTATATGATTGGTTGCATTGGGATTTGATTTAATCATTTAAAGTTATGGCCATTTGAGTAGTGGGTCTAGAAAGTGACAGTATGTTTCTCGAGCTCCAGGTGTAACAAGATCACCACAGTTCAGACAGTGCATCTAAGGACTTGACGTGTGTATCATAATCTAATCAAACAGAGTCAGCATGGCTGCCTGAAGAAGGGCTTATGCCCGAAACATCAATTCTCCTGCTCCTCGGATGCTGCCTGGCCTGCTGTGTTTTTCCAGCACCACATTTTTCAACTCATACATGAAAGGAAAATCAAGTCCAACTAATTTATTAGAATTCTTTGAGAAAGTCCCAGTAGAATGGATCGAGGGGAACCAGTAGATATGTTGTAGTTGGACTTCAAGAAGACATTCAACAAGGTACCTCATTAAAGATTAAGTTAAAAGACAAGAGCCCACAGTATTGGAAGTAGTATATTAGCAGGATATAGAATTGGCTAAGATGCAGGCAATAGCAAGTGGGTATAGGACATTCTTTTTCAGGCTAATAATCTGTAATCGGGGGTTCCACAGGGATCAGAGCAGATACAGCAATTATTTACAATAGATATTAATGGCTTTGATGAAGGAAGGGAATGTACTGTTGCCAAATTTGCAGACAACAGAAAAATACATAGGCAGGTTATGAGAGGAATACAAGTAGTTTACAGAAAAATTGATATGTTAAGTAAGTGTGAAACACATTGGTAATTGGTGTATTAGTGGTAAACAGTGAAGTTGTTCACTTTGGAAGGGAGAACAAAGGAAGGGTTTTTTTTAAATAGAGAAATAGTGTAGAAAACACAAGGGACTTCTGTAGTTCCCTCATGAAACACCAAGTTAGCACAAAGTGCAGCAGGTAATCAGAAAAACTAATTCAATGTTGGCCCTTGTTTTAATGGGGATGGAGTATAAGAGTAGGGAAGTCTTACTAGAACTGTACAAGGTGCTGGTGAATCCATGTCTGGAAGTTCTGTGAGCAGTTTTGGTTCCTTTATTAAGGAAAGATATTGTTTCATTGGAGGCAATTCAGAGAAAGTTCACTAGGATCATCAACAGTATGGAGGGATTGTCTTTTGAGGAAAGTTAAACAAGTTGGCACTCCATTGACTGGCATTAAGAAGAATGAGAGCTGATCCCATTGAAACACATATGGTTCTTAAGGCGCTTGGCTGGGTAAATGCAGGGAGGATATTTTCCCTCATGGAGAAGTCTAGGATCAGAGTGCTTAGTCTCAAAATAAAGGGAAAGCATTATAAGACTGAGATGAGAAGAATTCCTTCTCCGAGGTTGAGAATTTTTGATCTCCTTGCTCAAAGTACTCGTGTATACAGTATTTAAGGCTGAGACAGATTCTTTATCATTAGGGGATTCGAGAGCTATAGAATCATAGTCATACAACTGTACAGCATGGAAACAGACCCTGCGGTCCCACTCGTGCATGCCCACCAGATATCCGAAACTAATCTAGTCCCATTTGCCAGCATTTGGCCTATATCCCTCCCTCTAAACCCTTCCTATTCATGTACCCATTCAGATGCCTTTTAAATGTTGTAATTGTACTAGCCTCACCACTTCCTCTGGCAGCTCATTCCGAACATGCAGTACCCTGAGTAATAAAGTTGCCCCTTAGGACCCTTTTAAAGCTTTCCCCTCTCACCTTAAACCTATGCCTTCTAGTTTTGGACTCCACACCCTGGGGAGAAGACTTGGCCAATCACCTTATCTATGCTCCTCATGATTTTATAAACCACTATTAGGTGACTCCTCAGCCTCTGACCCTCTAGGGAAAGTAACCCCGGTCTGTTCAGCCTCTCTGTGTAGCTCAAACCCTCTAACCTGACAACATTCTTATAAATCTTTTCTGGACCTTCCAACATTCTTCCTGTAGCAGGGAGACCGGAATTGAATGCAGTATTCCAAAAATGGCCTAACTGATGTCCTGTGTAAAATGACCTCTCAACTCCTATAATCAATGCACTGACTAATAAAGGCAAGAATGCCAAATGCCTTCTTGATTATCTTATCTACCTATGACTCCACTTCCAAGACACCATGAACCGGCACTCCAAGATCTCTTTGTTCAAAAACATTCCCCAGGACCCTACCATTAAGTGTATAAACTCTGCCCTGATTTACCTTTCCAAAATGCAGCACCTCACATTTATCTAAATAAAACTCATATTACCACTGCCTTGGCCCACTGACCCATCTGATCAAGGTACTGTTGTACTCCCTGGTAACCTTCTTGGCTGTCCACTACACCATCAATTTTGGTTGTGGAGAAAGGGTAGGAAAATGGACATGAGGAATGTTGGGATTTGCCATGATCCTTTTGAATGGTGGAGCAGCCTCGAGATGCTGAATGGCCTATACCTATTCTTATTTCTTAGTCTTATAAATTCCCGGAACATCTGATTTGGTCCCTCTTGTGTTCGTGTCTAAGAAAACCTGACCCATGTGTCAAATTCCAATTCATTTATTTTTAAAGTTGAAATTCTGCTCATGTTGATAATGTGTTGTTCAGTTATATTTGATATTAATGTGTCATTTCTTCTTGGTGCAGTTAACCAACCACCTTCAAAGTGCTGTGTCCATGCTTATTCTTCCCCGTTTCCAAGCACCAATGGGGAAACCTCCATCGAATTTGATTCTGCATTAGGTAAGCACTTGAGGTACCATTGAAACAATTATAAAAATAAAAATACTTTATTAAAATTACCTGCTATAAGAATGTGTTAATTTCAGTTTTTGCAGGTGGAACTACATTTAAGGAATTTACACTGTAGATTTCTGTTTTCAAATTTTTTAAATAAAATAAGCTTCATTTAATTGTATTATTGGTAGAGACTGGACAACTACCAAATGAATGATCTCCGAGTTATTACATGAAAAGATATGAATCAATGTATCATATTTTTACTGACAAATGAGAAAGAACAAGCTCTAACTGAAAATTACACCTTAGATAGACTCATAGTGATGTACAGCACGGAAACAGGTCCATCTCGTCCATGCCGACCAGATATCCTAAGTCAATCTAGTCCCATTTGCCAACACTTGGCCCATATCGCTCCAAACCCTTCCTATTCATATACCAATCCAAATACCTTTTTAATTGTTGTTTTTGTACCAGCCTCCACCACTTCCTCTGGCAGACCATTCCATACACACACCACCCTGTGTGAAAAAGTTGCCCCTTCAGACTCTTTTAAATCTTACCCCTCTCACCCTAAACCTATGCTCTCTAGTTCTGGATGCCCCCACCCCAGGGAAAAGACCCTATCCATGACCCTCATGTTTTTATAAACCTCTGTAAAGGTCATCCTTCAGCCTCTGAAACTCCATGGAAAACAGCCCCAGCCTATAGTTCAAACCCTCCAACCCTCGCAACATCCTTGTATATCTTTTCTGAACCTTTTCAAGTTTCACAACATCCTTCCCAAAATAGGGAGACCAGAATTGCAGACAAAATTCCAACAATGGACTAACCAAAGTCCTGTACAGCTGCAATCTGACCTCCCAACTCCTTTACTCAAGGCTGTGACCAATAAATGAAAGCATACCAAACACCTTCTTCACTATCCTATCTACCTGCAACTCCAATTTCAAGGAGCTATGAACCTGCAAGGTCTCTTTGTTTACTAGCACTCCCCAGGGCCTTTCCAAAATTCAGCACCTTGCATTTATCTAAATTATATTCCACCGCCACTTTCGCCCATCTAATCAAGATCTCGTTGTACTCTGAGGTAACTTTCTTCACTGTCTCCAGTTTTGGTACCATCTGCAAAATTACTATTATCCTATGTTCACATCCAAATCATTTGTATAAAATGACAAAAAGCAGTGGCCCAGCACCAATCCTTGTGACATGCCACTGGTTGCAGGCTTCCAGTCTGAAAAGCAACCCTCCACCACGACCCTCTGACTTCTACTTTCGAACCAGTTCTGTATCCAAAAGGTTAGTTCTCCCTGTAATCCATGTTATCTAATCATGCTAACCAGTCTATCATGAGGAACCTTGTTGAACGCCTTACTAAAGCCCATATAGATTATGTCCACCTGCCCTCAACAATCCTCTTAGTTACTTCTTCAAAAAACTCAGTCAAGTTTGTGAGACATAATTTCCTATGCACAAAGCCATGCTGACTGTCCTTAATCAGTACTTGCTCACCTTTCCAAATACATGTAAATCCTGTCCATTAGGATTCCTTCCATCACTGATGTCAGGCTCACCCGTCTATTGTTCCCTGGCTTTTCGTTATCACCTTTCCTAAATAGTGGCACCACGTTAGCCAAACTCCAGTCTACTGGAAAATCACCTGTGACTATCGATGATCCAAATATCTCAGCAAGGGGCCCAGCAATCACTTCCCTAGCTTCCCACAGAGTTTTTGGTTACACCTGATCAATCCTGGAGATTTATCCTCCTTTATCAGTTTTAAGACATCCAGCACCACCACCTCTATAATATGGACATTTTTTCAAGATGTCACCATCTATTTTCCCACATTCTGTATCTTCCATATCCTTTTCCTCAGTAAACACTGATGCAAAATACTCATTTAGTGTCTTCCCCATCTCCTGCGGTTGTACATATAGACTGCCTTGATGATCTTTGAGAGCTCCTATTCTCTCTCTAGTTACCCTTTTATCCTTTATGTAGTTATGTGGATTCTCCTTAACCCTGTATGCCAAATCTATCTCATATCCCCTTTTTGCCTGCCTGATTTCCCTCATAAATATTCTCCTACTGCCTTTATATTCGAAGGATTCACTTGATCTATCCTGTCCAAACCTGACATATGCTTCCTTCTTTTTCTTGACCAAAACCTCAATTTCTCTAGTTATCCAGCATTGCTTACACCTACCAGCCTTGCCTTTCACCCTAAAAGGAACATACTGTCCCTGGACTCTCAGTTCATTTTTGATGGCTTCCCATTTTGTAATACTTTAAAAGGAAAATTCATATGGAACATTCCCTGTTCACGTCAACTGGGAATACCCTTTATTATATTAGTTCCTCAAATTTTCATTTAAATTATCTGGAGCCAAGCAAATGTGTGTTTCAGATCCAGGGATTCACTGTGATTCTCCTTTTTGTCCCAGTCTGGCAGACAATACACTTTCTGTGAGTATTCCACTGTTGATCTCTTTTACTAGTTTTTCTCGAAGACCTGACTGGCTGTAATTCTTTGTGAATTTAAATTTTTCTTCCCAAGCAATTCCTGTGTTGTCAGTCTAAGCCAGAAATTCCCCTGGATCAAGTCAGTGATCCTGCTGCTTGACTTTGCTTTTGGAAGCCAGCGTGCCTTCACACAGAGCACTCCCAGCATGACTGCATTCCTGGGCTGCTGCCAAATTCAGGCTGTCTAAACAGCCAAAATATATCAAAACAAAATAACCTTCCCAACTTTTATAGGCCACCCTCATGGCAATCTGATGTATTTAGCCTTTTCCAGGTAAAAGTGCAAGGTCTTTATTTTTAAACCTGCCTGTTTGTATGGATATTTTAAAATCTTCAATTTTTCCCCAGTTGCTTTCAACCCCCTTTTGATCTAATAAATTATAAGAATTTTTCAAGCCCTCCAGTTTATTTCTTAACTTCAGTCTCTCTTGAGATGCCTACAAACAAGCTGTCTCCTCAAGAAATGATTAACAAGATTCCCATTGCTTAAATTTAAACATATCACATCTTGGATTCACTAGCATAAAGACTATATTCGTCATTTCCAGTGCACAGTGACAGCTATATGTACCACATGCAATATAACCTGTCAAAGCTCCTTTGACATCATCTTCCAAACCACTGACTTCTGTCACCCAGAAGCACAAGATGGGCAAATGGGAATTCCACCAGTGGGTGTGTCACAATCCACACTGGGAACTCTATCATCATTCCTTCCAAGTTACTGGGTCAAAGTCCTGGAACTCTCTTCCTAACAGCACAGTTTATGTTCCTAGACCATGTGCACTCCTTTGGTACAAGAAGGTAATTTAACATCATCTTCTCAAAGGCAATTAGAGGTGAGCAATAAATGCTGGTCTCGGCAACGAGAATTCTTTATCAACTCCTTGAAAAGTAAGAAAAAACATTGAAAAAATAACATTGGCCTCACTTTGATCTTTATTTATCGGGGTCTGGCCTACCAGCACCTCAGGTCAGGCATTCTTTGATTTATACTGCATTTGCAAATTATAATTTTCGAACTAAAAGTAATCTTCTGGATCCAAACGTGAATTAAAATTGCTATAAACCTAAGTCTCTTAGCAGTCTAATCAAATATAAATCAAATCAAAAGCTTTTTTGCATTACTTATCTTTACAATGATGTCTTGCCCTATAATTTACAAATGACGACTGACTTGACAAATTCATATCTAATTTCTTCCTGTATAGCTATGGGAGTGAAACTGAGATCTTTATAACTTGTTTTCTGGGTGCAGTGAATCTAGTAAACCTACCCAGCATGATGTTTGTGACGTCTGCACACTCAGTTTTAATTTGTTTGTAGAATGAGTGTGACTGACTAGGCCAAAATATTATTGCCCTTGAACTGAATGGCTTGCTAGGCCTTTTCAAATGCCAGACTGGATTAACTGTGGAGCTGGAAAAACCCCAGCAGGTCAAGCAGCAGCAGAAGAGAAGGGGAATTGGCGTTTCAAGTCAGAACCCCACAATTCAAATGCCATTTAAGCATCAGCCATATTGCTGTGGGTCTGGAGTAACATGTAAACCATGGATGTGAGATTTCCTTCCCTCAAGAACATGAATGGACCAGATGGGGTTTTAAGCAGTCAACAATAGTCACATGATCATCATTAGACTAGCTTTTAATTCCAGAATTTAAAAAATATTCAACTTCAACACAGTTGGATTTGAATCCATGGGGGACTCCAGACTGTACTTCAGTCACTACTGTACCATCATTACTGCCCAAACATCAGCCTTGGAAAGGAATTAGTATAAACACACTTAACAATTGCCAGCTCTGCTATTCTGAAGCCCCATGCTACATCCTATCCCTCTCTAAGGTTCCAAGTCATGAAGGCCCTTGCCCACATTCTGCCCTATTTTAAGGGAAGATCAGTGGCTGGATTACTTCTCCTGGTCATTGCTGGAAATAGATGTGTTTTCTGTGCAGTTTATTTTAATTCATTCATTGAATGAGAACCTCACTGGCATTTATTATCCATCACTAATTGCCCAGGAGGCAGTTATAGATCTATTGAGTTATACTGCACAGAAACAGACCCTTTGGTTCACCTCATCCATGCTGACCAAGTTTTCCAAACTAAACTAGTCCCACTTGCCTGTGTTTGGACTGTATCCCACTAATCCTTTCCTATTCATGTACCTGTCATCTATATAAATAAAAATGCATATGATGGAGAGAGAAGGTCAACCACATTGCTATGGGTCTGGAGTCACATGTAAGCCAGACCAGGTAAGGACAGTACATTCCCTTCCCTAAAGGATAGATGGGGTTCTCCTGACAATTAACAATGGTTTCATGGTTATCATTAGATTCTTATTGAAATCAAATTCCAATATTTGCTTGGGTGGGATTTGAACCCAGGTCCCCAGAACATTTTCTGGATTAATAGTCTAATGATCATACCACTAGGCCACTGCCTACCCTTGAACTTGCTCTAATGCATTTACATCCTGCCTTAAATAAGGAGACCAGACTGCACACAATATTTAAGAATGTGGTCTCCCCAATGTCCTGCATGACTGAAGTATTACATCCTTACAATGCAATTTAAAAGAATGTAATTTGGTAACCAGAGAATCCCTACAGCCCAACAAGTCCACACTGACACTCTGAACAGGAACCCATTCCCCTGCCCTATACTTACCCCTGACTGATGCACCTAACCTACATATCCCTGAATGCCAAGGACAGTTTAGCATGGCCAATTCACCTAAGCTGCACATTCTTTTGGATTGTGGGAGAAAACATGAGCACCAAGGAGGAAATCCACGTAGACACAGGGAGAATGTGCAGACCCCACACAGACAGACAGTTGTCCAAGGCTGGATTCAATCCCAGGTCCTTGGTGCTGTGAGGCAGCAGTGCTAAGCACTGAGCTGCCATGCTCCCTTTCACAGCCTAATTATATCAATTGTGTTTCAGAAGCAGTCTGTCCTATTTTGCTGTACTTGCTTTGATGGACTTTACTTCTTCTGTGTACATCAGTGTAGTGGCAACATAACAAGATCTTATCTGTTAAGTTTCTTCTACTGTTTGCTATTTTTAAAGGTTGAGTCTCCAAATGACTGCTCAGATATTTGAGAACAGATTGATTTCTTAAGTGAAAGTGGGCACTGCAGGTGTTGGGAGATCAGAGTCAAAACGTGTGGTGCTGGAAAAGCACAGCAGGTCAGGTAGCATCCGAGGAGCAGGAGAATTGACGGTTTGGGTGTGAGTCCTTCATCAAGAATGTCCATCCCATTCCTAATGAAGGGCTTTTGCCCAAAACATCGACTCTCCTGCTCCTCAGATGCTGCCTGACCTGCTGTGCTTTTCCAGCACCACACGTTTTGACTCTGATTTGTTTAAGACTTTGGTTCAAACTTACATAGACAGGTAAATCATCTTGGAGTCATTCCCACTTTTGTTTAGGTTCTCTTGTATCCCCTCAGGGCGATTCCTCTTTATCTTCATTAGGTGAACAACAGATTCTAGAACATTCTCATGAGTAGCAGGCTCATTATCCTACAAGCCACATCATAGACGCAAAATATTATGACAACACTGAGTTAGTGTCACATACTTCCTCTCTATTAAAACTTTCAAAAACCCTCTTGAATAGAGCAAGATTTGCCAGCATCGAATACCATATCACACCAGATTGCCCATTTTTCTCAATGGTGGATAAAACATTACTAAAGACCCAAGTGACTTCACTAACAACATATCATCTTCAACAAGGAACAATTATTAGTTGAAAAACCTAAAACAGGCACTCCAGCCGATTTCTTGCATTTCTCTTTGACATAACTGAAGAAATTTGGAAGCAACTGAAACTCTAAGCAAAACAAACCCTCCTTCTATCATTTTTGATTTGACACAGTTGCAGAAATAGATTGAACATATGACAGTGAACAACAACCAAACTTTACTCTTGTTTGAAGAGAGTTAGCCTCAATGTGACTCTTATCCAGCTTTACATAAATCTGTCAGTAGGAGTAGGAATTGTGGACATACTCTAATATTGGACTCTGTAATCCAAGCTTCATTAATTGGGGCATAGAGTACGAAAACAGGAATGTAATGCAGCTTAGACCTCAGCTGGAGTATTGTGTGCAAGGATCAGGGTGTCCTCATGTATGAGTTGCAGAAAATTGGTATGTGGCGACAACAAGTAATAAGGAAGGTAAATGGCATTTTGACATTTGTTGCTAAAGGAAAAGTTATTACAATTCAAGACATCAGTGAGACTCCACCTGGAGTATTGTGTATAATTTTAGTCCCCTTGCTTGAGGAATGATATAATTTCATTGGAGGCAGCTCAGAGGAGGTTCGTAGATTAATTCCAGAGATGAGGAAATTACCTTATGAGAAAGGATTGTGCAATTTAGGCCTATACTCTTTGGAGTTTATAAGAACGAGGTGTATAATTGAGGTGTATAAGGTACTAAGTGGGATTGACAGTGTATATGTAGAGAGAATGTTTCCACACTTGGGGCAATCTAGAATAAGAGGTTATTTCTGTCAGCGGGCCATGAATTTGTGAAATTCACTACCTCAGAGTATGGTGGATGCTGGGTCACTGACTAAATTTAAGGGGGAGACAGACAGATTTTTAATGAGTAATGGGTTGGAGGTTATCGGGCACCGGCAAGAAAGTGGAGTTGTGACCAAGCTGAGATCAGCCATGATTATATAATATGACAGAGCAGCTGATGTACCTACTCCTGTTTCGAGCTTTGTTCGAGTCATCACACTTTCGGAAGGATAGAAATGCATTGGAGAGAGTGCGGAAGAAGTTTATGCGAGTAGTTCCAGGGATGAGACACTTCAGTTACAGGGATAGATTGGAGAAGTTTGGGCTACTCTCCTGAGAGAGAAGGCAGCTGAGGGGAGTTTTGATACAGGTTTTTGAAATCATAAGCAGTCTGCCAGAGAGAACCTGCACCCTCTCAAAAAACGATCATGAACGAGAGGGCAGAGCTTTAAAGTCCTAATTGAGACATTCAAGAGGGTATTAGATGATGTGCAGGGTTACAGGGAAATGACAAGACTTTGACACTAAGTTAATATGTCAAGAGGGATGATCCAGACACGATGGCGCTAATTGCACCCCAACTTGAGAAAGTGGGGTTAATTAGTGATAATTGAACAGCTTCCAACTTCTTAGACAGATGAGGGGGACCTGTGCTCAATAAAAGCAAGTTTCCAATAAATCTTAATGTCCCACAATAGCACAAGAGCTAAAGTAACCAATGATCAGGCACAAGCACACTGACTGGGACTTTCCAAAGCATATAATGGAATTGCACACGGGGACCCTGCAGGTTCCCCGCCATGACAAACACTGAAGGAATTGTCCACAAGATTGTGATCCCAGTGGTACCGAATCTCCCAAAACTATCCATTCAAATTGGAGAATTTGGCCAGTTCTGCTGCAGTCAAGTAAATAACTGGTCTAACTATGAAACAGACCCTGAAATTACCACCTCCCATTATATCTTCCCCCAGTCCCCTGGTACAGCACCTTCTCCCTCCAGGATCCAATATCATTCCCTATCTGTTTGATCTGACCACCCCCATCCTGGCACTAGACCAGACCTGTCACCCTCTCACCTTGCCACCATGCCAATTAAGCTGCACCATCCCAGGGCCTGACATCCTTCCTTTGCCACGAGGGCTGAACCTCCTCCCCCGCCACTGGATCTGATGCCCTCCTGAGGCTCGAGCCACCCGATTTCGTCTATCATTAGACTTGCCCATCCCTACTAACACTCCATCACTTAGTTGGCCCCTTTACCACCTTGTATTCTGCCCATCTAGAAACCTATTTTGGCACTGTACCTACCTGACATCCTGGTGCCTTACCCCAAGCCATGTGGCACCCATGCTACCCACCTGGCGTCCTAACTCTCACTTTATATGCTTACCATTTCACAACAGCTGTCAAGGTTACAGTGGTGCCAGACCTCTTAAGTCACAGAAGAGGGCGACTGACTATTGTTAATAAAAGGGAGCAGGGTTTGCCATCTCCTGACAATACTACACTACTGAGGACCGGTCAGAATTACATCCAGTTCTACATTTTTAGTCGGAATCTTCTTTCAGAAATGCTTATTCACACTTCATATAGAAAAAACAAGCAGAGTGGCAGTCCTTTGAAAACCTACCCCAATGTTTAGGATGCTGCCTGCATTGAGTTTTACATGAGCCTTGCAGCTTGGAGACAGAATTCAGCCATTTTAGCTATTTAATGGCCCCATCTGATCTAAACCCTTCCGTTTTTGTGGTTAATATTCTCCGCATAAAATATGTTTATGGTATAACACTTTTTCTATGCTCTCAAAGGTATTATTGTTCAGAGAGAATAGTTCTGGAAGCAAAGGAATGTTAAATCAACTGCTGCACATACTGTAAGAGAAAGACTTGCAGAATTGGTGAATTAATCTGTTTTTCTATTCATTCGATATTCAGGTAATTTGTAGAGCACATTTTCAACAGCGTTATTGTTAGATCAATCCCTTCAGTTTATTCAGAATGAAGAGCTATATTTATATACGAATAAAAATTGTTACATGTGATCAATTTGTACTCTCTGTTTCTAGTTTATCGTCAATGGTGGAGTGCATTCATGTTCTTGGCAGTGATACTTATTACAATTGGATCTATTGTCATCATTTTTAAAATATTTTGGCACAATCATGAGAAGAATAAAATTGTGGGAGGCGTAATGTTTCTGTGTGGTAAGTGAAGATTTTTTTAATTAGTGTTTTATTTGAACTCTCCCTATTGCACTTTATTTCTTCCCATTGCTTATCATTGATGGTATTTTTTTTTCTTGGGCTGAATGGGGTTTATAGATCCAGGAATACCATCTAAAGGTCATTATTAACAACATCTGACTTTTTATAACTTTGCGTGTAGTTTGTGAAATTGTATTAAGTGGTAGTGGTGGTGGGGTAGGGGGTAGGGTGGTTTAGTGGACGATGTAGTGGAAATTTAGAGGTGTGATTGAGAGAAGCACTGTTACTGGTCTAGAAATTTAGAAACCCAAGGTAACATTCTGTTGCTACAAATTCAAGTCCCACCATGCCATTTAAATACAAAATCTTAAATCTGGAAATCTAGGAACAAAATCTGTTGTCCTTGCCTAGACTGGTCCACATGTGACTCCGGAGTCTCAGTAATGTGGATGTGCAATCATCAGTGAACAATGTTCAGCACTTTTTGCAATGACTTAGATACTGAAACCAGGGACTCGGGTTCGATTCCAACCTCAGGTGACTGTGTGATGTTTGCACATTATCCCCGTGTCTGCGTGGGTTTCCTCTGGGTGCTCTGGTTGCCTCCCATAATCCAAAGATATGCAGGTTAGGTGAATTGACCATGCTAAATTGCCCATAGTGTTCAGGGATGTGTAGGTTAGGTGCATTAGTCAGGGGTAAATGTAGAGTAATTGGGTAGGGGAATGTGTCTGGATGGGTTACTCTTCAGAGGGTTGGTGTGGACTTGTTGGGCTAAATGGCCTGTTTCCACACTATAAGGATTCTGTAGGGATTCTATGAAGTAGTCCACTGAAGCCAAAATGTAACAAAACCTGAACAACATCCAGGTTTGGGTTGACCAGCTTGATGTAGTGTTCACATCACACAAGTGCCAGACAATGGCCTTTTCCAATAAGAGACAATCTAACCATTATCCTTAACATTCATCACCATCACGGAATCCTGTGCTGTCAGCAACTTTGGGGTTACCATGGAAACTAAACTGAACTGGACATATAAATATTGTGGCTACAAGAACAGTTCAGGGGCTGGGAATCCTGCAGCAAGTGACTCACCTCCTGTCTCCCCAGGCCTGTCCACAATCTGCAAGGCATAAGTCAGGAGTGTGATGGAATCCTCCCCAGTTGCTTGTATGAGTGTAGCTTCAGCAACACTCAAGAAGCTTGACACCATCCAGGACAAAGCTGCCCGCTTGATTAGCACCACAGTCACATTCACTTCCTTTAGCATAGGCCCTTAGTAGTAAATGTGTACTATCTACAAAATGCACTGCAGAAATTCATCAAGGCTCTTTAGACAAGTATCTTCCAAATCCATAACTACAACCCATCTAGAAGGACAAAGGCATCAGGTACATGGGCACATCATCATCTCCAAGTTAGGGTAGTAACTGGCCTGGAGGCTGTCTTGGAGATATATCAGCATTCCTTCAGTGTCACCCACCCCAGAGTGTTGTGGGTCTACCTATAGCACATGGACTGCAGCAGTACAAGAAGATAGTTCACCACCACCTTCTCGAGGGCATCTAGGGATGGGCAATAAAAATGCTCTCCCAGCCAGTGACGTCCACATTCTGTGAGTGAGTAAAAAAAAATCTCTCAGCTGCCCTCTGGAATGGGTATACAGTTAGAACAGAAGAACAGATATAAAAAAAACAGATGGATAACACTGCATCAACCTGTGTACCTGAATATAACTCTGCAGTATACCTTGTGGTCTTGTACCAAGTTTGGGAAGCTGTCCACAAACTAATTAAGCAACTGCTTTACAGCCTCAACATTTTATACCTCACTGATAATGTCCCAGACCCCATCCTTCACTTGGGATTGCCCTGTCCTTCTGTTAGGAAACAATGAAGTTTTATCCTTGGACAGGAAAATCATCAATTAGTTTCCCTCTGTACTCTTTCATGTTGAACAACCTTTGGAACAAACACAACATGCACACTGAATGGGTGGGTGGGGTGGCCTTCAATGTCCATGACCAAGCGTGCCTCAAGAACCCCACTACTAATTGTGTTGGCCAAGTCCTGAATAGCATGTCTGCTGAACTGGGCCGGAGAGAACTGACAACTGGGGAAAACATGGCTGATGTTTTCCACCAATCTACCTGTCACTTGTTCATGACTGTACTGGTAGGAGTGATCACTACAAAGCTCTATCTGGAATTCTGTGTTGTGTTGCAATGTGCTAAATGAAACAGATTCATAACAGACCTTTCAACTAAAAACTGGGCATCCATTTGCAATACTATTTGGTAATCTCATGGCATGGCATATAATCCACTTTACTAATATCATCAAGTGAGGGATTAACTCTGGTTTAGTGAAGAGAGCAAGCAAGCAATATCAGGTATCAGCTGTATCTCATGCTTTGTACATCATAAGATACAGTATATCAGTATATTTTTAAGAGAAATGTTCATGATATCAGCCTTATTGTGCCATGAAACCTGAGGCTGGGATCACTTAAAGCATGACATGCCACTTAAAGTATATTTTTCAGTAATCTCATAGTTTAGTCTTAGCTCAGCACATGATGTACCTTTTAATGTAATGTTTGTATATAACAACTAGTTATCGACTCATAGAGTCATGCAGATGTATAACACAGAAACAGACCCTTTGGACCAATTTGTCCATGCCGACTAGATAACCTAAATTAATCTAGTCCCATTTGCCAACACTTGGCCCATATTCCTCTAAATGCTTCCGATTCATGTACCCAACCAGTTACTTTTAATTGTTATAATTGTACCAGCCTCCACCACTTCCTCTAACAGCTCATTCCACACATGCACCATCCTATGCATGAAAAAGTGCCCCTTAGATCCCTTTTAAATCTTTCCCCTCTCATCCTAAACCTATGCCGTCTAGTTTTGGACTCCCCTATCCCAGAGAAAAGATCTTGTCTATTTATCCTATCCATGCCCCTCATGATTTTATAAACCTCTATAAGGTCACACTTCAGCCTCTGATGTTCCAGGGAAAACAGCCCCAGCCCATTCAGCTTCTTCTTATAGCTCATACCCTCCAACACTGGCATCATCCTTGTAAATCCTTTCTGAACCCTTTCAAGTTTCACAACATCCTTCCTATAGGGGGGAGACCAGAATTGCACACAATATTCAAAGTGACCCAATGTCTTGTACAGCCGCAACATGACCTCCCAACTCCAAAACACAATGCTCTGACCAGCAATGGGCAACATACCAAACACCACCTTCACTATTCTAGCTACCTGAGACCTCACTTTCAAGGAACTATGAACCTGCATTCTAGTTTTCTTAACGTTATATGGGATAACATAGGTATTGTTGCACCAAATAGAATTATCTGTTGGAGGCAAAACTTATAACACCAGGCAAACCTGTCAATGAGGTGCATTTTATGAAGTTACAATGTGAGGTTGTTAATTTTAAACAGCAGAAACAGTATACATGCTAAGCAATGCCACAAAAAGCAGATCAGAACAAAACTTTGCAGTCCAGTCATGAATGGTAGACAGTTAAATTACTAACAGAAGAAAGAAGATCATTAAAGGAAGGCCTTTCAATGATAAACTGCTCAGAGACAAGGTTAAAGCATTTGCAACAATCTGCTGCCAAAAATATCAAGTGGTGAAAACATCCTGACTTCTTCTAAAGGCCCTACCATCACAGATTTCCTTCTTCAGCCAATTTAACTCACTGCATGTGATATCAAGAAGCAATTGGAGGCTCTGGATATTATCCTAACAACGTTCCAGTGGTAGTGAAGACTTGTACACTCCAACAAGCCACAGCCTGAGTCAGCGTGTTCCAGAACAGCTACAATGCTGCCATCAACCCGATATTTTGGAAGAATGCCCCAGGTATATCTAATGTGCAAAGTATAGGGCAAATTCCATTTGATTAATTGCTGCTGTACCAGTCTACTTTTGAACATCAGCCAAGCGAGAAGATGCAGAGACATCGACACTCTGGTATTTTGTTCATTGATGCCTTGGTTCAAACATATGCAAATAATTTGAATCCAATAGGTGAGAGGTCGTTGGGATTCAGGACAAACTCTCCGCTTGTTGGAAATATGTCTCATCCAAAGGAAAATAGTTGCGGTTTTTAGAGGCCAACCATCTCAGTCCCAAGATTTCCTCAGGGTGGTCTTCCAAACCATATTTTTTCAGTTGCTTCATACAGACACATGAATTAGGTGCAGGTGTAGGACTCTTGAAACTACTCAGCCATTTAATAGGATCAGTGTTGATATGATCACTTTACAATCTGCCCTATTCTGGTAACCCTTCACACCCCTTAACAAAAATCTACTGTGAATATTTAAGTATTCAAATTTCATCATCTTTTGAAGCTGGGAGTTGCAAAGAACTTCTGTGACAAAATAAATTCTCCCAATCTCTTTGTTAAATGGGGCAATTTAAATTTCATATTAAAATTTAAAATTACCTTCCTCAATGACTTTACCCCCATGATAAGGTCAGAAGTGAAGATGTTTGCTGATGATAACCTCATGTTTAGCATCATTCAATTGAAGCAGACTCTGTCTACATGCAGCAAGACATGACAACATTCAGGCTTGGGCTAAGCAGTGATGAGTAACATTTGTGCCATGAGTGCCAGGCTCATTATCACCTTCTCAAGGTTAATTAAGGATCGTTACTGGCTTTGCCAGCAAAACCAACATCTCGTGAATGTATAATTTTTTTTATAAATACTGTTGCCATCCTAATCCACAGTGGGTGAATAATGTCTTTTGTCCTCTCTCTTGGCTCCAGTTCTCTAATGCCTCCATTGTAATATTCTTATGCTTGTATTGAAACCTCTTCCTTAACCTGTACCCCCTTCCAGTGCTACTACTGAAATTTTCAAAATTGAGATCAATAGATTTTTGAAGGTAGACACGTTGAGGGATTCAGAAAAGGTGGGTTACTGGAAGTGTGGTATAGACCATTTATGGTTTACTGAAATGGTGAAATAAGCTTGAAAGATAGTTTCTATCCTTGAATGAAGTTAAATTTTCATACTCAGCAACACTCCCACAAAAAAAAACTTTTTACACCAACATCAGTTAGCCACTGAGGCTGTACAGTCCGGACTTCAATAAATACATCTTGCGTTCTCTGTCAGTCCATGCTTAAAATCAGTTTCTTCTACCAAGGTTCTCATAAATTCTCATCTTTTCACCTTTGGTTGGATGTGCATGATTTCCATCAGCCTCTGAAAATCTATGGAATGCAAGTTGCTGTTCTGTAGAAACAGTTTAAAAAATAATGTGCTAGTACTCGAAATAAACTCAATGTGGAAAATTTATTTGCTGTACATGGGGGAACACAGTGGCTCAGTGGTTATCCCTGCTGCCTCAGAGCGTCAGGGGACCTGGGTTTGATTTCACCCTCAGGCAACTGTCTGTGTCATTCACCCCATGTGTGCGTGGGGTTCTTCAGGTTGCTCTGGTTTCCTCCCACAGTCCAAAGTTGTGTGTGTTGGACGCATTGGCCATGGTAAATTGCCTGTAGTGTCCAGGCAACGTGGATTAGCCATGGGAAATGCAGGAATAGAATAGAGGGATGCTTTTTGGAGGATCGGTGTGGACTCAATGGGATTCTGTATGCATTATCAATCCATTTTATTAATGAACAATCTCTTTCAGCGAAAATGTTGACTAGATCAGCCAAAATTGATTAATTAAAATTTATTTGAAGGCAAAACACACTTTTAGGATCAGAGTAAATGTTTTGATCTAACTCTAATCCTCACTCTTTTCCTTAGGTGGTCTTTACATTGCGTCTGTTGTCATGTATGTCTGCTGGATATCAGCTGTATATCAAATGGTGAACCAAGATGTTACATTTCTAAATGTTGATGAGACGGTAGTGACATATGGTTGGTCTTTCATGGCAGCTCCTGTTGGAATACTGCTGTCTTTGATTTCAGGCTTGTTGTTCTGTAATATATCTGGTCCTGCAAGCAATAAACAGGACATAAATGTGAATTCAAATTTTGATTGGTAAATTCAATTTAAGTGCACAGGCAATAACAAAATCTGAAATGTATCATTGTATTTTATCCTGTCAAGATATCAAAATACTCTGCTTGTATTCAATAATAATTCTTGCTATATAGCTTTAGAATTTTATCTCAACATCTTCAGTTTTGAATGCTTTAGTATGGTAAAAGTGAGATGAAATGGTTCAAAGAAAAAATAAATGTGAGAATACCCATAATGGACATGGAAGGGACTTTGGCTGTAGGACATAGTCTTTGGCAAAACCTTTGATCAAGAGTTAGAGAGCCTGTAGTGTTTTAGGATAGGAAGGCAAGTCAAGGCAGTAACATCGCAATTGTCAGTAACAGCCATTATTTTACACTATACCTTGACTCAAATCTTTCATTCTATTCCAACTGTTTACGTCACAAACTATTTACAGTCAATTCTGGTCCCAGATCCAGATTTATGGTGGAGAGTCTGATCACAGAAGAGAGATGACCCCTGGAGCAGGACTAATAGTGATAGAAAGACAAGTAGAGGTGGTGGGTAACATGACAAGACCACATGATGGAGCAAGAACTTCAGAGCAATTATGAACCTTCTTAGAAAAGTAAAAGCTGTTATGAGCATGAAGCTTTGTTAGCTGCAGACAAATTAGAATATTTTTTAATGAGAAAAACCAAAGTGATATAGTTGGATACCTGAAAAGAATTAGCCACCTTCTCCTCCATACCAGATGGTGACAGCCAAACTTATCATAACCGACAGGCCATACAGGGATAAAGTAAAACTCATGGCTGGGTTTTGAAGAGTCTTACAGATCAAGATGTTAGAGTGAGTCCCCATATAAGGAGAAGTGATCTTCTTTTGGCCATCCATGGGAATATGGGCCAACCAATACTGAGGTTACATTTGTGCAGAATAAAAAAGAAATCAAAGAATGGTTTTGGAAGCCACCTGAAGCAAGCAATGTGGAAGAGAGGCTTTGAAAATAAACAATTGTATTTGTGAATGGAATTGAAATAACTTTATTGTCACATACGGAAATTGAATGATGCATCAAAGGTAAGGTGTTTCCCAGAGAGGTCTGTCTTGTTGAAAGTAGGCTGTCATCAACTAAAAACAGGTCCAGCAATATTGATATCACAATGGAAAACCCTCCAACAAGTTGCGGCGGCACAGTGGCACAGTGGTTAGCGCTGCCGCCTCACAGTGCCAGAGACCTGGGTTTAGTTCCCACCTCAGGCAACTGTCTGTGTGGAGTTTGCATATTCTCCCCGTGTCTGCATGGGTTTCCTCCAGGTGCTCC
Source organism: Chiloscyllium punctatum (assembly GCF_047496795.1). Classification (NCBI taxonomy): domain Eukaryota; kingdom Metazoa; phylum Chordata; class Chondrichthyes; order Orectolobiformes; family Hemiscylliidae; genus Chiloscyllium; species Chiloscyllium punctatum. The sequence continues at coordinate 57,749,649 of NC_092747.1, read as the reverse complement.
GGTTTCCCCCATAGTCCAAAAAGTGTGCAGGTTATGTGAATTGCTAAATTGCCCATAGTGTTAAGTGAAGGGGTAAATGTAGGGGAATGGGTCTAGGCGGGTTGTTCTGAGGAGGGTCGGTGTGGACTTGTTGGGCTGAAGGGCCTGTTTCCACACTGTAAGTAATCTAATCTAATCAAGTTGATTAGGTTTTGTGATAGTTAGGCAATTTGTTCAAGATAACATCAAAGAAGAATTTAAGATCTGAAGTCAGGCTTATCAGAGAATCTCTACAGTGTGGAAACAGGTCATTTTGGCCAAACAAGTCCACACTGACTCTCTGAAGAGTAACACACACGTACCCATTCCCTAACCAATGCACGTAACCTACACATCCCTGAACAAGTTTTTAAGCACAGCCAATTCACCTAACATACACATCTTCGCACTGTGGGAGGAAACCAGAACACCCAAAGGAAATCCACGCAGACACGGGAAGAATGTTTAAACTCTACCCAGACAGCTGCCCAAGGTAGGAATCGAACCTGAGTCCCTAGCACTATGCGGTAGCAGTGCTAACCACTGAGCCGCCATGCTGCTTCAAGAGCCTTTATATATACAGGTTAGAGTATTAATCAGAATAGGTCAGGAATAGTCTTGAATCAACAATGGTGTCTAGAAAGTGATGCACACACCCTAATAAGTGATACTAAGCCATTAAAGGAAGAAGACTTTGCATCTAATGAAGAAAGAACAGCTAAGAAATGTGATTGGACAATTAAATTGGCTTTGTATTTAGACAACCCAATGCCAGTCATGTTGAACTGGACTTATCACTGTGAGAAAATGAGCTGCAGCTGAGGAGCTCTTGAGCTTATGCAAAACATTAAAGAAATTAAATTTAGAGAAATGCATGTCTAGCTTTTGAACCTTGAATGACACAATGGGTATTAAGCAAATTACTGTGGATGCTGGAATCTGAAACCAAAAGAGAAAATGCTGGAAAATCTCAGCAGATCTGGCAGCATCTGTAAGGAGAGAAAGAGCTGATGTTTCGAGTCTAACTGACCCTTTGTCAATGCTAAAAGAAAGGGGGGAGAAATAGGGAGGTATTTATACTAGGTTGGAAAAATACCTCCCTATTTCTCCCTTTTTTTAGCATTGACAAAGGGTTAGTTAGGCTCGAAACATCAGCTCTTTTCTCTCCTTACAGATGCTGCCAGACCTGCTGAGATTTTCCAGCATTTTCTCACACTGGGTATTAAGTTAGCTATTTCCATGCCAATATTTGATATTTGAGTAGAACTATGATTATAATATTCTTGCTGGGTAAAATAGAAAGTAATATCCTTGGTTAATAGGTGGTTATAAGACCTTTAGTTACAGAAAAAAAATATAGAAACTATATGTTTGGGATTCATTTTGATGCAAATTTCATACAGATGAGGAACTTCAGAAAGATTTGGTTGATGAATATCCAAGCTGTATGGAATAATATACATTCAACAAAAGCTGTCCCTAAAAAATAGCTAAGGATTGACCTTGCTGATATAAAGGAACTGTAAAAAAACAATATCTAAGATAAAGTGAGTTGATGAAAGATGCCAATTATCAAACTGTTTTACAAAAAGCAAAATGCTTGCTTGAAGAAATTCTGTGAAGTAGTATGTCTTGTACTGTGAAAGTTTATATGGAAAATGCTAATCAATATTTTCTTTAATTTTTCTTTGTGAGTAAAAATTTTTGTTTAAAAGAAAATTAAAATGTTTAACTTTTTTTTCTGCAGGCTACAGTGTGTGTTAGTTATTTGTTAGTTATGTATTGGTTATGTGTTACTTTATTTTTATAACATGGTAAAATGTATCCTTTAATTACCTCGAGCACTTAGAGAGAGATTGCCGGCACATATAAGTATACAATATAAAACAGGCATGTGTAATGTTTCAAATTCCAAATAAAGTTATTGCAAAGAAAAGTACTGGTGTCTAGTCTCATGTTTGACCAGTTTACTTAAAATCAGTTTAACAGTATGATACAGAGCTTGATTTTCACTTCTGCAGTCTATACTGTAAAGTTAATAAAAATAAGAAAAGCTACAAGTTGAACAGTCATTCCATTATCATGATTAAATGTCATTGAAATAATTTGACCATCTCATGTATTGGAACAGTAACAATAATGATGAAGTATGGAACTTATTGCTGCATCAAGCATACTGACCAATTTTTGATTGTTGTAACATTGGGATTAGGGAAAATGAAGGCTGAATTAGATTCAGGAATTTTTAAAAACCTCTGAAATAAAAACTGAGTTGTACCACACTGAACTCATCTGCCATCCATTTGCCTTGTTCTTTCTGTGCTTTTAAGTAGCCAATTGCAAATGTTGATGGCATGTTAATTTTAAACATTTAGCTAATGGTTGTTGCCATTGTGATTATGTTACAGTTTTTTTTAATTCATTGAAGGTAAAAATGCCAATCCAGGATTGGATAATTACCAAAGTATGAAAGAAATAAATTACTTGTGAAAAGAACCATTTGGAAGTTAAAGCACAAAGCCTAGAATCTATTCCACTTTCAATATTTTGAGAGAGAGTGTCTTTATTTTCAGGTCCTGATGCTTCTATAAGCTGTAGTCCACCTACCGGCATGGTCTTACAGGTGTTGGTCATTTAAATGTTCTTCAGTTGGGTCCTAGTTTCACGTGATCTGATATCATATAGCTATTTGCATAATAGCTATTAATCCCTACACTAATCCTCCTCAAAATATTTCAAGAAGGTCGCCTAGACCCTAACTTTTTCTTACTTTAAAGGTAGATGTGAAGTGAGTGTTCCAGCTCTGATGCAGCTGGTCAAACCATTCGACTTTAGACAAAACAGAATTTATTTAAATACTGCACTTGAGACACGAACAAAAGAAATCAGAACTTAAAATAATTTAATTATTTGAAAACTTAACCGACTCAATGCTGCAATTTAATAATGGAGCTGTTCCAATTTTTGTAACATCCATAAACACTGTAAGCAACTAACCTTTATGCTTTTGGAGTAGTTCCTCTCATACATTGATCCCTGAGATGTTTCTGGTCATTAGTTAAAGGATGTTTTGAGGTGAGTGACTCCATCTTGTGGCACTCTTGGGACTGACTGCCTGAGAAGTGCTCATTTTTGCCTACTAACAGTCAGAAAAAGTACATTTAAACACTGGTTCTTACAGGCTGGAGAGATTTCAGAGAGAAAAGTTAGCCAGGGATCATCTGCTGAAGTCTAGAACCTATTTGCACTGCAACAGCTTCTGACTGACTGCTAACAGCAGCTTCTCTGCTACAACTAAACCAAACTAGAATGAAACCTGAACTGGGAGAACTGGCCACTTCCCTGCCATCATTAAACTAGGCTCTTTACGAGGCAGACATTTTGGCACCTCTGCCTTTATGACCACGCCTAAAAGGAGACCCAAGGACAAAATAACCTTGTTAAAGTGACAACATTGTCAAACTACACTCACCTGGCATCATTCAACTCATAAATTATGTACATCATAAACTGATCACATTCTTATGTTTTTATCTTACTCCCCATGAAGACATGTTGGGACCTCTAAGAGGGAAGGACGCTATGGTAATTTGCCTGACTCACTTCATTTCTCTGAGTAGCAATTGAAATGAAGATATGCGTCTGGAAGGGGAGGATGTACAGTGTCCACAGGGATTATTGAGATGTCTTTCAGTTCATTTGGGCAGTTCACCCAGGTCGATAAAAGGCTGGTTGCTGGTAAACATCAACTCTTTTGTGCCTGAGGATACCATGGTTAGTGTTGACTAAGTGAGACTGAGGTCAAAGGACTCTCAACTCAGCCAAGTCAGCCCTGGGCCTAGATCTAGGCAGCTTCCCCAGGGCAGCATGCTGGCAGCTCTCGTATGTTATAGTGGTGGTTGAAGGAATTGGCCTGGTTTAAATCACAGTGATCCTCCTTCTAAGGCCAAGACATAGGAGCAGAAATACATTATGCCTATTCCACCAATGAGATTGTGGATGATCTGATAATGCTCAACTCCACTTTCCTGTATTTTCCCTGCAACCCTGAATGAAAATCTGACCAGTCCTAGTTGTTCTTGAAGGTAATAATGAACCATGCAGTCCATTCGTTACAGGTGGACCCACAATGTCACTGGAGAGTGATTTTTCAAAGATTTTGACCCAGTAACACTGAAGCAATAGATTTCCAAGTCAGCATGGTGACTGGCTAGATGGGGATTTTGGAAGTGGTGTTGTTCTCATGTATCTGCCACCTTGTCATTCTAAATGGTAGTGCTCGTAGATTTAGAAGATGGTGTTTGTAGATCATGATCAAGATCTTGCTGTTACTGAGCAGCAGTGATGGAAGGAATGAATAACAATTAAACGTGTTGCTTTGCCCTGCAATAGTGTTAAGATTCTTGACTTTTCGTGGAACTCCATTCATCCAGGCAATTTGAGAGTATTCCATCTGGACTCAAAGGTTACTTCAAGTGTCGTGGTCTCTGAAAGAATAGAAATCCCTCTCCTGTCATCAATTAAACATGTCAGAAGTCCAAGATTGCACTTTGGATTCCTTGACCTCATACAAAAAGTATTTGAGATTCTCAAGTGTACCCTCGTTAGAAGCTGATGTGAGCGGCAGTGTATGTTTAAGTTTTCAAGTTGGAGCTGAAAGCTGCCCACCATGGCATTCTTATTCAAAATGCCCCTTCCTATGGCAGAAGTGGCACTGCGTATCAATTGCTAGACAGCTTGGCAGTAATATGGTGTTTTCCTGGCACAACAGAAACATTGATTAAGGCCAACAATTGCACTGTCTACCCTCCATCCCTGCCTCTTAGCCCTTTCCAACTTAGTCCTTAGCTGGTGCCTGATACAGAAAATTAGCAAAAGAATGAAAATTTCTTGCAGAGCCTTATTATCTGTGCTGAAATTTTCTAAGCCTACAAAAATTAAAGGTTTTAATCTCCTAATTTTTAAAAAGATTTTTTAAAAATCAAGCCATTGTGTTTTTAAATAATTGTTGTTCCAACTGCTGTTTGTATACAGGAGGACATTGACCTGATTCTTTTCTACCTTCTGTGTTGAGTCTGAAAGTGGTTGGTATCAATTGAATCCACAAAACTATTTTCTCTAATGCATAGTTTGGCTGAGATTTTGTGAGGTTCAGGGTGGAGGTGGAGGTAAGACATTCTCTATAGCTCTGTGCACTTTCTCAATGAGCTGTACTAATGATCAGTCACTCTAATCATCTTGCGAGTGTTTTCTCAAGTGTCTCTGTCATGTGATGAACATTAGCAGCAAATTTCAAAATTTTACATAATTTATGTCATGTCTCTAAATTTACATTTAATGGAAATTTCTAAGGAAAAATGCTAATGAAATATTGAAGAACATGGATTACAAACCTCTTTTTTGCCTAACAATTGTTTCAGAATATGATTCACCAAGACATAAAAATCAGTTAAGTGTCATTTTCGGGGAATTTCATGGAAGATTTGTCTTCATTTGCTCTAACAAGTTTTTGCATGTAATTCTCCGCTGCTCACCACATTCAATATGCAGCGTGCCTCTGTGGCACCATTCTGTGGCCAAAAACTGAAGTGGATGGGCTATATAGATATTGTGGCAACAAGATCATGTCAGAGGCTAGGAATCCTGCAGGGAGTAACTTATCTCCTGACTCCCCAAGTTTCAACCACCACATAAAGCACACATAAGGAGTGTGATGAAATACAGCCCACTTACCTGGATGAGTGCAGTTCCCAACAAAGCTCACAGAATTTGATACCATCCAGGTCAAAGCACTTACCCTCACTCCTGATTCACCCTTTCTGATCCTGAGCTTCATTCCTCAGATGCGCAAAAGCAACTGTCGCATACCACCTTGAAATGAAGGTGAATTAATGCCATAAGATTCTCAAGCGGCATTGAAGACAGGATATTTTACAAAACGTTTTAATAAATGAGTATTCATAGCATGCAAATGTATTCTGTGTAGAAAAGAACAACTTGATGTGAGGGGTTGGAGTGTGACATAGTGTAAAGGACCACGAATATTCCACTGACATATTCTGTAAATTTGAACCCATCATTAGGAATCAAAATTTAGCTCCTGTCTAATTAAGTCAACTCACTCTTACATTTTCCATTCTTACAGACGCGATCAAATTTTCAATCATTGTGATGAGATTTTAAGTGCATTCAAGTAGAGGAAAGGAATTGAGGGCTGTTCATGAAAGTACGCTAGGAGAAAGGTAAATGTGGTCAGAGAAATCAATAAATTCTACAACTAAGTAGGTGTTATCTTCAGTTGAAGCAAAGTCATCTTTTTGAATCTTTAAGGAACAGATATGTTTAAGCCTTTATTTCTTTCAAATCCTGGTGACAGCTAAGTGACTGATCAGAAAATTTATTTGAGTTGAACAAAATCAAATCTTGGTAGATGAAAGCTATTGACAAGTTCGAAGAGGTTTTAACGAGGTTAACTTTTAATCTTGGTAATTTAAATTGTCAATGTGAATCAACAAACATGGTAAACACTGCCATCTATAGCTTGGGTCTGCCAGGTCAGAATACAGATTCATTCACAACCTAACCACTGAAGCATTATTTAGATAGATGCTGACAATTCTGACATAGTTGCCCGAACACCAAAAAGTGATGACAGGTTGTCCGCAAGGACACAAATGTTGGTGTAATATAAAATCACAATCCATCAATTAAACAGTTTCCAGTTGCCAACAGACATAGCCACTTATGTCTTTCACAATGAAATGGTGACTGACCCAGAAGAAGCCCACTCGTAATTTGCTCATCCATTCACTCACTGCTACACACCAGCAATACCTTCACAACAAACTTAATTTGTGTTGCATTAAGCCTGTCAAACATAATTGTTGTGTAGCAAGTTACAAAGAAAGACTAATTTGGACCAATCAAGATTTAACAATTTAACATGCTGTCAATTAACCTGTATGTCATAAGTCTTTTATAATTTAAACAAAAAATCCTGACAAGAAATCGCAATGGCAGACAATGTTTTCCTCTGTGGGGAAAATTTAACATGTGATTTACAGGTGAGCAAGACTAATAGAAAAATTATAATGTAATGTCTTTCGACTTTATCACAGTTCAGTGTTGCTTCCATTATAAAACTTACTCATGAAGCCTATCAGGAAGTAAATACTTTTGGTTGTTTGGTTATTTTTGAAAAGCAATTTTATCTGTTTTGCTCATACGAGATAAATATTAAGATTGAGTTCATTGTTGCTGCCTTATCAGCAAAGGCAAGAGTGCTTTTGTTTAATTTTAACTTGATTTGATGAAAAGCCAAAGTACTGCTTAGGGTATTCTCAAGTCATCAGATCAACATTAAGATTTTTATCAATACTTTGATTCAGAGCCACAATTAGAAATTTCTCAAAATTCAAGCAGTCAAATGTTAAGTTTCATCTTCAGGAAAAAAACTTCCACTAATTTAGCTGAATTAAAACTCAACTCTTATCATGTCCAGTGTGTTACATAATGAGTGGCAAATTTCAAGTTTCAATACTTTATATCTTGTCTCTATATTTGCATTTAATGGAAATTTCCAGGGCTAAGTGCAATTGAATTGTTGAAGAAAATGGATTACATACCTCTGTCTTGCTTGGCTATTGTGTTAGAATCATGATTCATCAAAACATAATCAGTTAAGTGTTAATGTCTGGGAATTCTTGGAGGAATTCTCTTCATTTGCGAGCCATGTCATGCAATTCTCTGCTGCTCACTGCATTAAATATGCAGCATGTCGCTATGGCACCACTCTCTGGCTATCCTGTGCTTCCCAGTTATGGAAATACTTGCCAATACCAGGAGCTGCCAGAATTCATGCCACTGACACCAAATGTGTGCCCAAATGTGCACCAGGTCAAATGTTGCCAGCCACCAATAGTTTTTCACAGAATACAGAGAAGGAAACAATGAAGGAATGTTGCTCAGGGCACATTTAAGGCAAAGGTGATTTACTTTGGAAAGAGAATCGCGACTGTCATAGCAGTTGCAGTTGCAAGAATGACGCTATAGAGACTACCTTTCGTACCCACAAGTTACATGGCACTCTTGTCTCCCACCCACCTGCCATCCCTGATCACACCACCGGGAACTCTTTGCCTTCCTCCTGGCACATTTACCTCCCCTTCCCCCCAACTCACACAGTCACTGGAAAAGCACAGTGGCTTCGTGGTTAGCACTGCTGCCTCACTGGGCCAGGAATTTGGGTTCGATTTCCACCTCTGGCGACTGTCTGCGTGGCGATTGCACATTCCTCCCGTGTCTGCGTAGGTTTCTTCCCACAGTCCAAAGATGTACAGATTAGGTGAATTGGTCATGCTAAATTGCCCATAGTGTTCTGGGATGTGTAGGTTAGATGCATTAGTTAAGGGAAGGGTGGGGGAATGGGTCTGGGCGGGTTACTCTTTGGTGGTTGGTGTAGACTTGTTGGGCAAAATGGCCTGTTTCCACACTATAGGGATTCTATGACAACCAGACTTTGTGAATTAATTTATATAGAAAAGGATTTAAATGCCTATTGTAACAATTCTATTTATAGCCATGAGAGGGCATCCATGCCATGTATTTGAAAAGAATAAGGCCAGATAAATAGGAGCAAATTACTGCAGATGCTGGAATCTGTACTGAAAACGACAAATGCTGAGGATCACAGTGGGTCAGACAGTATCCATGGAGAGAGAGAAAGCTAATGTTTCGAGTCTTGGGGGAGCACGGTGGCTCAGTGGTTCGTACTGCTGCCTCACAGCGCCAGGGTCCCGGTTTCGATCCACCCTCGGGCAAACTGTCCATGTGGAGTTTGCACATTCTCTCCGTGTCTGCGTGGGTGTCCCCCGGGTGCTCTGAATTCCTCCCACAGTCCAAAGATATGCAGCTTAGGTGAATCAGCTATGCTAAATTTGCTCATATTGTTCAGGGGTGTGGAGGTTAGGTGCATTAATCAGGAGTAAATGTTTGGGTGGGTTACTCTTTGGAGGGTTGGTGTGGACTGGTTGGACTGAAAGGCCTGTTTCCACACTGTAGGGGTTCTATGATTCAATGATCTATGAATCCAGATGCCTCTTCATCACGAAACGTTAGCTTGCTCTGTCTCCATGAATGCTGTCTGATGTGCGGTGCTGTGATCTGCAGCAAGGTTATGTGTTATGTGATCATCCTGGAATTTTAATTCTGCCAAAAAAAAACAGTGCCCTGGGGAAACAATGGTAGTGGCTAGAATGCATTCTGCAACTGCCTGTTGTTATGGACTTAGGACAATATCACATTTGGTTCGCACATTCTAATAGCATAGTGTTATACTGCTCATCTTTTTGTAATTGGGAAATCAAGCTTCATGATTAGCTTTTAGTGGCAAATAATGGGTCTTATGGTGCAATATTAATCTCCCTACATCTGGTCTGGTAAGTCTAGGTTCAAGTCCCACCAGAGGTGTGCCATAACATGCCTGAACAGGTTGATTAAAAATGTCTTCAGTTGTCCCCTTAAATTTAAAGTGGAAGAGCATTCCAGTTACAGATATCAAGAACAATTGCAGCTAGGAGAAAATGCTGAATTTTCTGATGCAACTTAGAATCCCTTAATCACAGAGAAGATCGAAGAAGCAGAAAATAAACCTGTTTCCATGGCACGGGATGGGAAGGGTGGATTACACACATTCAGTGTAACACCATCACCAGTGGAAAGAAATTACTGAAGAGATCAGTTCTGAAGCTTGGCTCCTGAAATGCGGGTCCATGCACTACAGCACACTCCACTCCAATGCCTGTTCCCCCTGCCTACAGAATCTGAACTTCTTATTCTTATCACAGCACTCACCTTCTCAAATTGTATTTAAAACATATAAGCTACTTGGTCATGATGAGCACATTCTCAAAAATCATTCACAGGGCTATCACTGACATTGTACTTTCCTGTAGGAGAGTATTGCAAACGTGTTGAGACAGAAGAAAAATTCTAGGCCCTCCCTTCAAAATCGGTCAACAATATTTCTTAATATAAATTTAAGTATTAATTTAGAAGGAAACGGGCACATGCCCATAATCCATAGAATCTCATTCATTTCATCAAAGTAAAGGGTTCCATACAAAGCTAATTCCACTGGGCCTTGTGACATAACCAAGTGAATCTAAAGGAACGTTTACAATAATTAAATCTTGACATAATGTGTGATGTGCTGTGGCATCGGAGATTCAGTGAAAAAGTGATAAAGATTTCCTCGTTAAATTCCATGTAAATTAATCAAAATGATTGACATATAAGTAAACATCAGCAAAACAAAACTGTAAGAAGTACATAGGAATTATGTTTTTCAAAGTAATTTTGAGATAGTTTGAGCGCCAGATTTATTAATATGCTGGAGATTTTGCATATAACAGGTTTGTGGTTCATAGAGGCAGTAACCCATATAATCATGTCTGATTTTCATCAGCAAAGAATGAGAAACACCCCTATAGGGAACAGATTTGATAGTAGCAGGTCTTGTCTTTGTGAATTTGCTTGGAAAGGTAAGGTACCCCTCTGACAGTGTATCCTGTTGATTATGGTCCAGAATACATTTGGGAGAGACTCAGTGGCATTTGTGATGTTAAAAGTGACATGAATATGTAATAAAAGGGTATAAATGCAGCAGAACTGTCAAACACATTGGAATTGTTAAGGGAGCTGTCAAAGTGAACTGAGAAGAGCAGTTGTCAAGCTCTCAAGACATTATAAACTTGTGCACACTAAATATTTGAACATAAAAATGCAGTGTTCAAACACCATTGTTCGCTGTCAGTTGACACTAACCTGAGAGGTGCCATTATTGGATTGGGTCATTGGATTTCACAGCCTTCCGTTATCATGCTGGGGTGCTTTTTGTTCACAGTTTGATTGACAATTCAAATGACTATAGAAACTTTGAAGTGGAAATATGAATTCCAATGATTTTTACTACGGGATTAAAGAAAGTTAGATGCAGTGAATGTTTCTTTATATCAAAAGAGGTGATTTTTTTGAAATGGTGATTCTTCAATAATAGAAAACGTTATTTAATCTCAGTGTGATTCCTGAGATTTTCAGGCACTGGATGAGTTAGCATGGAGTGCATCATGGCAGAATGTGACCAGAATGGGATCATGGATTAACGCTACAAAAGAAGCTAAGATAAAGGACATGGATAGAGGGGCATATGTTTAAACAGAATCTATAATGGGCTAACAAAGTGGCTATGTGGGTATAGCTTGTTATGGTGGCAAAATAGATCAAAAAGATTGGGTTAGAATAAGTTATCTTGGAGGGTCTGGAAGGTTATGGGGTTGGCTGAACAACATGAGGTGGCATTGAAGAACCCTAGGGGAATGTGGGAGGGGAAGGGCTGAAGGGAGGCTTAATGTTATATTCTTAATAATATAATCTTTGACAAACTGCTGGTGCAACGACGCAGGCATCCAGCTAGCCCTGTTCCACACCCAATAACCTCTGCACTGTTTCTTGGGTCACCCACAACATTTCTGAGAGAAACCAAGCCCCAAAACCTTAAAATAGAAACCTGAAGATCAAGGCATTTTCTCCCAGATCGGCTTTGTGGAGCCAGAGAATGGACTTATACACAGTCCTGATTTGGAGGCAGAGACTCTGGTTTGTTTGCACAACTTTGATAATATTCATTCACACCGCATTAAATAGTGAAGCAGTACACAGAGCCTAGGAGACTGCAAATGTTATGCCCCTGTTTAAAAAGGGCTAGTCAGTCTACCAACAATAATAGAAAAAATGGCTAGACTATTGTTTACTTGGACTTCAACAAGGTTTTTGATAAGATCCTGCATGGGAGATTAATAACAAAGGTAAGAACCTATAGCATTCAAGGAAATTTAGCAGATGGGATCCAGAACTGGCTGAGTGGCAGGAAGTAGAGGGTAATGGCAGAGGGTGTTTCAATAAAAAGAAGCCTATATACAGGTCGATTCCCCACAGATCAGTATCTGGGTCCTATCTGTATCAATTCAGACTTGAATGTAAGAGAGTTGATCAATAATTCTGTAAACGAACAAAAATTGGTAAATAATGAGGAGATTAATGTTACTTTACAGGGGGACCTAGATGGACTGTTCACATGGGCGGATCAGTAGCAAACTGAATTTAGTCCAGGTAAGTGCAAGGTGGGGCACATGGACAGGACTAACAAGGCAAAGGAATACTTGATTAATGGTAGGACCATGGAAAGCACTGAGAATCAGAGGAACCTTTGTGTGCATGTCCACTGACCTTTAAGGTAGGAGGACAGGAGATAAAGTGGTAAAGAAAGCTCATAGAATATTTCCCTTTTTAGCTGAGGCATAGGGTTTAAAAACAGGAAGGTGATTCTGGAACTGTATAAAAACATTGGTTAAGCCACAGCTAGAGTATTGAATGTAGTTCTGAAATTCACATTATAGGGAGGATGTGATTGCACTGGAGAGGGTGCTGAGGAGATTTACCAGGATCTTGACTGGGCTGGAGAGTCTCAGTTATGAAGAGAGATTGGATAGACTGGAGTTGCTTTCTCTTGCAGTATGGGATACTGAGGAGGTAGAAGCATAGTTGAGATGTATAAAATTATGAGGGGCATGAAGAGGGTAGACAGGAAGAAACTTGGTGGAGGGATCAATGCCTGGTGCTAGAAGGGGCAAGATGTTTAGAGGGGATGTGAGGAAATATTTTGTTACTCATAGGTTGGTGGGAATCTGGAACTCACTGCACGTAAGGGTGGTGGAGACGGAAATGATCATAACATTTCAGAAGTGTTTATTGTGGGCGGCACAGTGGCACAGTGGCACAGTGGTTAGCTCTGCTGCCTCACAGTGCCAGAGACCTGGGTTCAATTCCCGCCTCAGGCGACTGTGTGGAGTTTGCACATTCCAGTGGGTTGCACATTCTGCGTGGGTTTCCTCCGGGTGCTCCGGTTTCCTACCACATACCAAAAGATGTGCAGATCAGGTGAATTGGCCATGCTAAATTGCCCGTAGTGTTAGGTGAAGGGGGGAATGGGTCTGGGTGGGTTGCGCTTCGGCGGATCGATGTGGACTTGTTGGGCCGAAGGGCCTGTTTCCACACTGTATGTAATCTAATCTAGAAAATGAACTGCAGCAATTCAAGAACCACCACCTTCCCAAAAGCAACTAAGGACAGGCAATAAATGCTGGCCCAGCCAGTGACACATCTCATGAATGAATAAATCAAATGTAATCCATAAAAATCTTATTCAGAAAATAGAAGCATGTGTGATTAAACAGTAACTTGGGTAAATAATTGCTAAAGAATCGGAACTGAAGATAGATCATCATTAATGTTTTTCTGATTTAATTGCATTTATTGTTATCTATGAATAAAACATCAAATTGGGGAGGACATAGAAATATGGGAAATAGGAGCGGGAATAGACAATTTAACCATTTGTACCTGATCTGCTATTTAACTTGACCATGGCTAAATTTTTGACTCAAAACCATTTTCCTGCTTTATATCCTATTGATGTCTTTAAAATGTAAAAATCAAAAATCCCTGCCTTGGATATACTCAATGATTGAGCCTCCACAGCCTTCTGGTATAGAGATTCATCACTCTCCCAGTGATGAACTCTTTCCTACACTCCCTCCTAAATGGCTAGCCCCTATCCAGAGATATTTTTGAGGTTTGCAGATGGTATGAAATTTGACAACATAATAAGGAGTGAGGAAGATTGAATACTGCTTTAAACGGATACAGGCAGATGGACGAAACAATGATAGATGTTATTTAATACGGATAAATATGAGAAGGAAGAAACTGTTCCTTCTGGCACATTGGACCTAACGAACAAGTCAAACAACTGCATCTCCTTAAGCAGTCAGTTTGAAGAATAATTAATGAGCATCACACAGACTGGAGCAGGAACTGTCATAAACTTAAAATAATTGGCAAAGGAACTAGAGAGGAAATGACAAGATTTTTCTCTTAGACAGTAAATGACTATACATTATCATCGCAGGTTCTGAGTGGGTCTTCTAAAGGCAACTGGGTGCATAGAATTGAGGAAGACTGATTTGCAAGGTCATGGGGAAAACATGATGATGGCGTGAGACCAAACTGATTTGTAATTGCATCATATTGTTTCCAGGCCTTACTATCATAGCAATTGTTCCAAAAACAGAACAGAAGCAAATTACAAGATTATGCTGATGTAAGACAACACAGGCTGAAATTTCCATGACAATGGGCTGAGGGTTGGGAAAGATAGGCAAAAGTGAGGACTGCAGATGCTGGAAATCAGAGTCTAGATCAGAGTGGTGCTGGAAAAGCACAGCAGGTCAGGCAGCAGTGAGGAGCAGGAAAATCAGCATTTCGGGCAAAAGCCCTTCACCTGGACTGAAGGCAGGGAGCCTTCAGGGTGGAGAGATAAATGGGAGGGGGGGGGGGGGGGGGGGCGGTGAGGCTGGGGAGAAGGTAGCAAAGAGGTGGATGGGGGGTGGGGATGAAGGTGATTGGTCAGAGAGGAGGGTGGAGTGGATAAGTGGGAAAGAAGATTGGCAGGTAGGACAGGTCATGAGGATGGTGCTGAGCTAGAAGGTTGGAACTGGGGTAAGGTGGGGAGAGGGGAAATGAGGAAACTGGTGAAGTCCACATTGATGCCCTGGGGTTGAAGTATTCCAAGGCAGAAGATGAGACGTTCTTTCTCCAGGCATCAGGTGGTGAGGGAGCAGCGGTGGAGGAGGCCCAGGACCTGCGTGTTCTCGGCAGAGTGGGAGGGGGAGTTGAAATGTTGGGCCACAAGGCAGTGGGGTTGTTGGTGCGGGTGTCCCGGAGATGTTCCCTAAAGCAGTCTGCGAGAAGGTGTCCAGTCTCCCCAATGTAGAGGAGACCACATCGGGAGCAACGGATACAATAAATAACATTGGTAGATGTGCAGGTGAAACTTTAATGGATGTGGAAGTCTCCTTTGGGACTTTGGATGGAGGGGAGTGTTGGATGCAGGCTTTGTAATTCTGGTGGTGGCAGGGGAAGGTGGCAGGGGGATGGTGGGTTGTTGGGGGGGCATGGACTTGACCAGGTAGTCATGAAGGGGACGGTCTTTGCGGAAAGCAGAAATGGGTGGGGAGAGAACTATATCCCTGGCGGTGGGGTCTGTTTGTAGGTGGCAGAAATGTCAGCGGATGATGCAGTTTATGCGAAGGTTGGTAGGGTGGAAGGTGAGGACTAGAGGGGTTCTGTTCTTGTTATGGTTGGAGGGGGATAAAGGTAAGGCCTTTGCTGAGGACTGATCATTCGTCCTCAGTGAGGGGGAGGTCTGGGGAGATCACTCCTCAAACATTCCAGAAGGTTCCCCTGGCCTCTGGAACTGCTCAGATGCCATTAGCTATGAGGCCTGTACAGCTACCATCTCCATGGCGATCAATGACTTCCGCGGCCACTTCCGCCCCTCACCTCGTCTCTGATGTCACACGCTCAGCGACTTCTGCTCCCCCACTGCCGTTTTTGTCACCACTTCCGTCCCCACCAACGTCACTCACCTGCATACTGCCAACATGCCCCCCACAAATCCCACTGTCACCATCCCCGTCCCTAACAACCCTGAAGGGAACATCACCCCTGCTCTTGACTCCACTCCCATTCCCTCCAACACCACACCCACTCCAGTCACTGGCTCCACACCCACTCCCAGCTCCACACATACCCCAGGTCCTAGCTCACAACCCTGCCAAGTTTTCACCATCCCCCCAGACCTCCCCCTCACTGAGGATGAACGATCAGTCCTCAGTAAAGGCCTTACCTTTATCCCCCTCCATCCACGCATCAATGAATTTAATACACATCGTGATGTCGAACACTTCTTCTGCAGCCTTCACCTCTGAGCTTACTTTATCAATCAGGACTCTTGCCCACCTTCGCCCACCTCCAACACACACCATCCATCTGGACACCTCACGCTGGCCTATTACCTGCCCTCAATCTCTACATTTCCAATTGCCACCAAGACATTAACTGCCTCAACCTGTCTTCCCCCCTCCCCCATTCCAACCTCTCACCCTCACAACACACAGCCCTCCACTCCCTCAGCTCCAATCCCAACCTCACCATCAAGCCAGCAGATAAAGGGAGTGCAGTGGTAGTTTGGTGCACTGACCTCTACACCGCTGAAGCCAGGTGCCAACTCGAAGGCACCTCCTCCTACCGCCCCCTCGACCATGACCCCACCCCCTCATCACCAAACTATCATCTCCCAGACCATACAGAACCTCAGGAGATCTCCCACCCACAGCTTCCAACTTTGTAGTCCGGGAACCCCGCACTGACTGATTCTACCTACTTCCCAAGATCCACAAGCCTGACCACCCTGGCCGACCCATTGTCTCAGCATGCTCCTGCCCCACTGAACTCATCTCCACCTACCTCGATACTGTCCTATCTCCCCCAATCCAGGAACTCCCCACATACGTTTGAGACACCACACACACCCTCCACCTCCTCCTAGACTTCTGTTCCCTGGTCCCCAATGCCTCATCTTTACCATGGACATCCAATCCCTCTACACCTCCATCCGCCATGACCAGGGCCTCCAAGACCGCCATTTGTTCCTCTCCCGATGTTCCCAACAGTACCCTTCCACTGACACTGTCATTTGTTTGGCTGAACTGGTCCTCACCCCTAACAATTTCTCCTTCGAATCGTCCCACTTCCTCCAGACCAAAGGGGTCGCCATGGACACCCGTATGGGCCCCAGCTATGCCTGTCTCTTTGTCAGCTACGTAGAACAGTCCATCTTCCGTAATTACACAGGCACCACGACCAATGTCTTCCTCCGCTACATTGATGACTGCATTGGCGCCACCTCATGCTCCCGCCAGGAGGTTGAGCAGTTCATCAACTTCACCAACACATTCCACTCTGACCTTAAATTTACTTGGACCATCTCTGACACCTCCCTTCCCTTCCTGGACCACTCCATCTCCATCAATGACAACCGACTTGACACTGACATTTTTTACAAGCCCACCGACTCCCACAGCTACATGGATTGCACCTCTTCCCACCCTACCTCCTGCAAAAATACTATCCCATATCCCCAGTTCCTCCGTCTCTGCCGTATCTGCTCCCAGGAGGACCAGTTCCACCACAGAACACACCAGATGGCCTCCTTCTTTAAAGATCGCAATTTCCCTTCCCATGTGGTTGAAGATGCCCTCCAATGCATTTCATCCACATCCCGCACCTCCACCCTCAGACCCTACCCCTCCAACCATAACAAGGACAGAACCCCCCTGGTCCTCACCTTCCACCCTACCAACCTTCACATAAACCACATCATCCGCCGATACTTCTGCCACCTCCAAACAGACCCCACTATTTTCCTTCCCACCTCTTTCCACTGTCCGCAAAGACCATTCCCTCCATGACTACCTGGTTAGGTTCATTCCCCCCCAACAACCCACCCTCCCATCCTGGCACTTTCCCCTGCCACCGCCGGAATTGCAGAACCTGCACCCAAACCTCCTCCCTCACCTCCATCCAAGGGAACACTTTAGGGAACATCTCCGGGACACCCACACGAATCAACCCTACTGCACCGTGGCCCAACATTTCAACTCCCCCGAGACATACAAGTCCTGGATGTCCTCCACTGCCATTCCCTCACCACCCGATGCCTGGAGAAAGAATGCCTCATCTTCCGCCTCGGAACACTTCAACCCCAGGGCATCAATTTGGACTTCACCAGTTTCCACATTTCCCCTCCCCCCACCTTACCCCAGTTCCAACTTTCCAGCTCAGCACCATCCTCATGACCTGTCCTACCTGCCAATCGTCCTTCTCACCTATCCGCTCAACCCTCCTTTCTGAACTATCACCTTCATCCCACCCCCATCCACACATTGTACTCTTGGCTAGCTTCTCCCCAGCCCCACCTGCCTCCCATTTATCTTTCCACCCTGGAGGCTCCCGGCCTTCACTCCTGATGAAGGGTTTTTGCCTGAAACGTCGATTTTCCTGCTCCTCGGATACTGCCTGACCTGCTGTGCTTTACCAGCACCACTCTAATCTAGGTTGGGAAAGCTAGGCAGGGGGAAGGCACAAGAGGATGATTTCTCAATCAATCAATTTCCACCACCACTTTCCAAGGATAGTCTGGGATGCAGATTGTTTGTCAACAGGTAAGGCCTCAGTTGGGGCTGATATTACACAAGCTGGCATTTTGCTGGAGCTGGACTGGTCTCCCACCTTGTGGAAAGAGGTGCAAGGGGAACCTTTTACAGCATGGAGTCATACAGCACAGAAATAGTCCCTTTGGTCTAACTTGTCCATGCTGACCAGGTTTCCCAGACTAAGTTAGTTCCATTTGCTGCATTTAGCCCATATCCCCCTAAACCTTTCCTGTTTCATGCACTGGTACAAATGTCTTTTAAATGTAACTGTACCTGCAGCTTAAATGGTGGTTCCAGTCTGCAAAAGCGGGAGGGGGTGCAGACTGTGTTTATAAAAGGCCCCAGCAAGGCTAATACCAATCCAAGTAAGGGTTTCACCCTCACCCCGTTTGATCCAACTGCCTGGATCTTATTTTGTTTTTATTATTGAATGCTGGGTGAAGACGCCTCCATGCTGAAGTATGTATGCATTTAACAACCTGCATTTGCACTGACAGTCTCTGCCAATAGACTGCCAATGTTCCTGAGGGTCCCATCATCGTATTAGGCTAATGGCATTAAAAGCCCACTTCCTGTTCATTGCAGGACACTGATGGTTAAGGTATTTAACTAGGAGGCTGCCCCTGGATGAAAGCTCTGCTTGTCTTGGTCAAGGGTGAGGCGGGGTGGGTCAGGTGCAAGAGAAAATGAGGGAAAGGTTCAAGGTGGGGAGGTCTCAGTAGAGGTTATTGAAGTTTCCAGATCAAGTAATAGGCAAAGCATATGGAAAGGGTCAGGCGTCTAACTTCAGGCATAGCAGATAAGGGGACAGCAATAAGAAGGAGCGGGATCAATGCAGGACTGAGGGTGATGTATTTAAATGCGCACAATATGCAAACAAGGTAAGTGAGGTTGTAGCACAGATTGAACTGGAAAGGTATGATGTGGGTATGACAGAGGATGCAAGGGAATCAGAGCTGGGAATTAAAAATGAAAGGATACACATCCTATCGAGGTGACAGGCAGATGGGCAGAGGGGAAGGGTTATGTTGTTGCTAAGCAATGAAATGAAATCAATAACAAGTTGGAAGGAGTAGAATGTGTCTGTGGGTAGAGTTGAGGAGCCACAAAGGAAAAAATTACACCCTGTTCGCTGTTATGCACTTGGACACCAGCAGTAGTCAGGATAAGGAGCAGAAAATAAATCGGAAGACAGAAAAGGCATGTGAGAAAGGCACTATTACAATAGCTATGGGTGACTTCAAATGCAGGTGGACTGGGAAAACCAGATTGAAAATGGATCCCAAGAAAAGGAATTTGTGGAATGCCTACGAGATGGTTTTTTTGGAGCAGCTTGTGTTATAGCCCACGAGGGAACAGGCCATTCTGGATGGGGTGATGTGTAATGAAACAGGTTTGATCAGGAAGCTTAAGGCGAAGGAAGCCCAAGGGAACAGTGACCATTATATGATAGAATTCAGCCTGCAGTTTGAGAGGGAGAAACTGCAATCCGATTTACCAGTATTACAACGGAGTTAAGGTAATGACAAAGGCATGAAGGAGGAGATGGCCAGAGTTGATTGGGTGAGGAGCATAGAAGCAAAGATGGTGGATAAGCAATGGCAGGATTTTCTGTGGGTAATCCAGAATGTACAGAAGAAATTTATCCCAAGAAAGAAAAAAAAACAGAGGACGAGGCAACTGTGGCTGACAAGGGAAGTAAGGGATAGCAAAAAAAGCAAAACAGAAAGCATACAACATGGTGAAGGTTAGTGGGAAGCCTTTAAAAAACAGCAGAGAACATTTAAAAAACGTCAATAAGGGGCAAGAAGATGAAATATGAAGATGGTTAGTAATTTAAAAGAAGATTGCAAGAATTTTTAGATATATAAAAGGTAAGAGAGAAGCAAGAGTAGACATTAGAAGACTAGAAAATGAGACTGGAGAGGTAACAATGGGGAACAAAGAAATGACAGAGGAACTTAACAGTATTTTATATCCGCCTTTACAGTGGAAGACGCCAGTAGAGTGCCAAAACTTCAAAGAATTGGGGACAGGAATGTCGTGGCCATCTCTAAGGAGAAGATGCTGAGGAAGCTGGAAGGTCTGAAGATAGATAAATCATGTGGACCAGATGGGTTGTGCCTGTGGGTTCTGAAGGAGACAGTTGAAGAGATTGTTGAGAGATTGATGGCAATCTTTCAGTAAACACTGAATTAAGTAGGATCCTATCGGACTTGAAAGTAGCTAATGTAAATTCCTGTTGAAAGAAGGGATGCAGAAGACTGGAAACTATAGGCCAGTTAGCCTGACCTTGGTCATTGGTAAGATTTTAGAGTCTATTATTAAGAATGAGGTTGCAGAGCACTTGGAAGTGAATGATAAACTAGGACTAAATGAGAACGGCAAAAGGAGGTCTTGCCTGAAACATCTCTTAGAATTCTTGGAGGAGGAGGTAAAGAGCAAGTTAGACAAAGAAACGCCAATGGGCATGATCTATTTGGACTTTCAGAAGAGCTTTGGCAAGGTGCTCCACAGGAGACAGCTAATTAGGGTAAGAGCCCATGGTGCTTGGGGCAAGGTAATGGCACGCATTAGAGGATTGGCTGACTGGCAGAAGACAGAGAGTGGGGCGAAAAGGATCTTTTTAAGGATGGCAGTCAGTGACTAGTGGAGTTCCACTGGGGTCAGTTTTGGGATCACGAATATTGACATTTTAGATTAAGGATCGGGATGACCAAACTGAGAGCATTGTTGCTAAGTTTACAGATGACACAGAGATAGGTGGTGGGACAGATAGTGTTGAGGAAGCATCAAGGCTACAAAAGTTTTTGAGAAGTTATGTACTTTGGTGGGAAGAATAGGGACATGGACTATTTTCTAAATGGGGAAAGGTTCTGGAAATCTGAAGTACATAGGGACTTAGGAATCCTAGTTTAGAATTCTGTTAAGGTTAGTACGCAGGTTCAATTGGCAGTTAGGAAGGCAAATGCATTCTTAGCATTCATTTCAAGGGGGCTAGAATACATGAAAACAAGGATTTACTGCTAAAATTGAATAAGGCTCTAATCAAACTGCATTTGGAATATTGTGAGCAGTTTTGGGGCCTTTATCTAAGGAAGAATGTGTTGGCACTGGAAAGGGTCCTCAGTAGGTTTCCAAGAATGATCCTGGGGATGAAGGGCTTGTTAAATGAGGAGCAGTTGAGGACTCTGTGTCAGTACTTGTTGATGTTTAGAGGGATGAGAGAGAATCTCATTGAAACTTACAGAATGCTGAGAGGTGTGGATAGTGTGGAGATGGAGAAGATGTCTCCATTAGTAGTAGAGACCAGGAACTGAGGGCACAGTTTGAGAGTGAGGGGATGACTTTTTAAGAACTGAGATAAGGAGGAATTTCTTTGCATCATCCTGAACATTTGCCTTTTCATTTGTTCATAGAATCCTTACAGGCCTTTCGGCCCAACAAGCCCACAACGACCCTTTGAAGAGTACCCCACCCAGGCCCATTCCCTTGCCCGACTACTCTACATTTACCCCGATTAATGCACTTAACCTACACATCCCTGAACACTTTGGGCAATTTAACTTGGCCAATTCACCTAACCTGCATATCCTTAGATTGTGGGAGGAAACCGGAGCACCCGGAGGAAACCCACACAGACACAGGGAGAGTGTGCAAACTCCACACAGACAGTTGCCTGAGGCTGGAATTGAACCCAGGTCCTTGGTGCCGTGAGGCAGCAGTGCTAACCACTGAGCCACCGTGCCGCTCAAGGATGATCCTGAGGATTAAATCTGTGTTTGCATCATTTGATTGTAATTTTCCTCATCCAAATCATGAATCCATATTGTAAATAACCCAGCACTGATCGCTGTGGCACTCCACTAATCACAGGTTGCCATCTCTGAAAATGACCCTCTATCCAATTTCCTGTTTGATATTAAATAGCCTATCCTTTCTGCATGCTGATATATAACATCCAACACCATGGCCTCTTACCTGAATAAATAGCCTACCGTGATCAACTTTATTGAAATAATTCCACAGAGGCTGATATTCCATCACCAAGTCACCCTTTATTTACATTAGGAGAGGCCTTGATAATGATCCAACTCCCTCAGAGCCAGATCTCAGAGTGAACAGTACCTCTGACACTTCTATTTATCTCTGACAGCCAAAACTCCCTGTTGGACCTGATTAACAGCCCCAGTCAGGAAATTCATACTCTATGAGGTCTACCCGGCTGACCACATTACAATCACTACATCCCTTCCCCTCAGAGTCCAAGGATATAGGTCAGTTATTTTATTTGTGGCTCCTTCTAGTGTGTTTTAGCACCAGGTCAGGTTCCTCTAACTCTGCCTCAGTTACAGGCAATGTGAAACACACAATAGCTAGCTCCCTGTGCCCGGAGTGTTTCGGACAAAATTCATTCTCTTCTTCAGTTGGCAAAGGTGCCGAGTTGGCAATATTCACGTGTCCATCTCAGGTACGGAAGTACCTTTAATGTTTGACAGAGATTGAGAACCCATGAGTTGTGGAATATTCGGAAAGGAGCTGGGCACGTTTTGCTCTTACATTATTTACCAGTTTGCAGCTTTCATGTGGTCCACATGCTTGTTCAAAACTGTCACAACTACTCAACGTTATACATCATTGGTGCTGACTTCATATCAACCATGTGTCTTACCCATGTAATTCCTGCACCAAACTTTGTCCCCTGAGGTAAACAGTTTCTCTTGCTTAGTGGAGTCTTGTGGCCTGCCAACTCTGCATATAAATCCTCTGTGCAATGGTTTGGGTATTAATCCAGCTGTGAAAAGAGATTTTCTGTTTGTTTAAAACACAAACCGACCCATAGCGCTTCACAACCAGTGCTGTCCGTTCTGCAAACTGCACTGGTTTGAGGATTCCTTTGCTTTCCAGTCTCCTCTATCTTTGCCAATAAGGTCCATGACATTGGGCAGGCCTGGGCTGTGGAAATGCTTCCTGGTCAACATGCAAGGTGGCCTTGTCTCCTTTGATAGTCCCTAGACCTTCTGGAAAAACATCAAGTTATTTAATTAGGACTTCACTAAGGCAGCCATTTTCTTATCAAAAAATGTTGAGCCATTCAAGGTGGATCTTTTTCAACTAATTTCGCCCCATCAGGCCTGCGCCTGAGCCTTTTACTACAATCAGTGGGAACTGAATTGACTGCTGCCCATAAGAGACTGGAACCGAAGTTGTACACTTAATTTGTAAAGGTTCCCTTGCGTAGGTTCTCAGTCTAGCTGAGGTCTTACACAAACGTAAAGGTTAGGAGTCCAGAGTAAATTTTGTTAAAGACTGCTTCTGTGATCACTGAAATGGCTGTGCCAATATCGACCTTCATTAGAAACGGGTGTTCATTTAACTAGATGTTTATTTTGATTTGCTTTGACTTGGATGTTGTTGAGCAATTTGATTGGTCCAACCCAGATGCAGTTGGACTTTCCAGGGTGTGCACTCTTCTGAATACCAGCCTATGAGTTCTCCTGCTCAATTTAGGTCTCTTGGGACGCTGTTTGTGTCATGAGTTTGCTTACAGTCAGCAACTACAATTGCTTGGTCCTGGACCCTAAAGAATATGTTAACTGTTTGGCCAAGGCTTGGCTTTGTTTTGGGGTTTGGCTGTGGGCTGACTGAGAGTGTCTCTCTTCAGGATGTGTCCTGAGTGAGGCTGTGCAATTGCTTTCACTCAAGTGGTGTTCCCCAAGCTCAGTCAGATTAATGAGTGTGTCCACTTCCATCTGAATACACTGCAACGCATATGTTCCACTTACCACATTTTCCAATGTGGAGGAGAAAGTGAGAACTGTAGATGCTGACGATCAGAGTTGAAAAATGTAGTGCTGGGAAAGCACAGCATGTCAGGCAGCATCCAAGGAGATGGAGAATCGATGTTTTGGGAATAAACCTTTCATCAGGAATGACCCGAGTAAAGTCAGATATAGCGCCTGTTTGAAATCCTGTTGGGCTTTAGTTAGTAGATGCTTTTGCATAGTTACATCATTACTCCCACATACCAAACAGTCTCTCAGCATCTCACTAAGGGTTAAGTCAAAGTCTCATGCCTCTGCCAGTCATCTTAACCTCGTCAAAAATCCCAATATGGAGTCCACTGGATATTGAATTGCCAAGTGAAACTGATAGCATCTCAGAATTAGCGGAGGCTTGGGGTCTTAATATTACTTAACTAAATCTGTCAACACTGGAAAGGTTTTAGTATCTGGTACCTCAAGGAAATTTAAGCTCTTAATCACCAAATAAGTTGCAGCTCCACAAGCTGTCAGGAGAATTATCCATTGCTTTTCATCTTCCCCAATGCCATTTGCCTGGAAAAAAAACACATTCCTTCCACAAACTGGGCCCGGTCTTTGATGGCAGGATTGAACATGACACGCTTTTCATATAATGGCATGATGTCAAAAAGGCTTATCCTAACTGTAAGATTCTTGATGAAGGGCTTTTCCTGCTCCTTGGATGCTGCCTGACCTGCTGTGCTTTTCCGGCATACTCTAATCTTGACTCTAATCTCCAGCATCTGAATACCCACTTTTGCCCTGGAAGACGAGTGTTTCAAGCAAATTTCTTTAAGAGTGTGTTTTACTTTGTTTGCTGCTGAAATAACTCCACAGAGCCCACATCCTGACACTAAGTCACCCTTTATGTACACGTGGAAAATCCTTGACACTGATCTAGCTCCCTCAGAGCCAACTCTTAGAATGAGCATGATGTCTGACACTCCTTTGTTTTTAATCTGTCAGCCAGGGCTCCCTAATGGGACCAGGTTAACAGCCCCAATCAGGGAACTCATATTCCATGAAATCCAACTAGCTGACCTTGTTACGATCACTACACTTATAAAAAGCCTTCTGGAAATCCAAATAAATTACATCCACTAATTCCCCTTTATCTATCAGGCAGGAAAATGGTCTTGAGGCCAAGATGAGACCAGCCACGATTGCATTCAATGGCACAGTAGTATCGAGGGGCTGAATTCCCTCCTCTTGCTGCTAGTCTTTAGGCCACAGTTTCTAAGGAGACTTTCACAAGATGATGAGATTGCAAAAGAGGCTATCCTCAGTGCTTATGTATTAGTGCCAGAAGCTATTCTTCTCAAAACTTCTAAAACCCTTCAAAGTGCCTGAGCAAATTGTGAGAGTCAGGGAAAGCAAAGTATTTGAATGAGGGCTTGAAATATCTACATCATGAACTTGTAGAACCAAGGTCAACAAAAATAGATCTTCTATTAAAAGTTGAAGCGTCAGAAGGATCTATGCAGAATCGTGGAAACACCTTGAACAGGAAAAGGAATCACTGAAGAATCAGAACAGTTGGTTGAACACACAAATAAAAACCAAGACTGACAATCTATTGGAACTTCATTGTGAAAGGAGTAATGAAGGCATTGAACTGCAATGTATTCTGGTGAAAGGAAAGATGAGATGTGCAGCCAAGAAGAACTGTTGTAGTGTTAGCAGTCCATAAAAGTCCATTTGAAGCCTGAAGAAGATTGGAAGGATGCTGTTACTGAATTGAGTGGGAGAAAGGAAAACAAAAGTCCATAATGAGGAAGCCATGGATGTTGCTCAGGAAAAAAACTAAATGAGGCACATTTGGAATAAGATTAGGAAAAAAATGAAAGATCACAAAGTGTTTGGAGGCCAAAGCCAACTGGAATATAATAGACTTTCATCTGAATATGTAAGCATCTCAATAATATTCTGAAAAAAAGCCAAAAGGCACTTTGATCACAAAACAGATGAGTTGTTGGCATACATAAGTCAACTTATCCTTATAAATTCTCATTTTGAGACAATATGTTTGAGTATGGAAAAAGGAAGGATTAAATAATGGAATTACACCTACTGCTGCTGAAAGAAGTGATAATTAGGCTGTGGACTTAACTCCACAATGAATATTTCATTTAAAATAAAGGGGTAGGAGAAATGCTGGCACTAAGTTGTGTTAATGCTATAATATTTAAACCTTGCTAATCCTACTTATTATATATGCAGTTGCTTTGGTTTGAGTTAAGTTTAAATAGGTTTATTAATAAAATAGGCAAAAGTGCTTTTCCAGCACCGCTCTAATCTAGACACTTATTAATATGATATATGCAAGTATGTAAATGGAAAGATTATCTGCAGACTATGTAAAAAGCTAGAAGTCTATGGTGATAAGAACTTGAATTTTCAAAGTCATTGAAAAGAAACTTTTTTTGATCTCAACCTATTTTGAAACTTCATTTCCTTCATCAAAAGACCTATGATGAAGATATGTAATGTCAGATTATGAATGTTTTTATTCATTAACTGTAGCACTATCTGGGCCGACATTTATTTCCTATCCCTAATTGCCTTTGAGAAGGTGATGGGTGAGCTGCCTTCTTGAATTCTCTCTGTACATCTCTGTGACTCTATTCATAAATAGGAAAGGTTTAGAAGGATACAGGCCAAATGCTGGCAAATGGGACTAGATTAATTTAGGATGTCTGGTAGGCATGGATGAGTTGCACTGAAGGGTCGATTTCCATGCTGTACATCTCTATGACCTTATAACTCTATAACTGCTTTTCTTGTAGGCAGGTGAAGCCTTAGTTGATCTAGGTGGTCAGTCTGGTTTTCTTTTCTCTCCGATCTAGTAGTTGATACAACTGAGTGGTTTACTAGGCCATTACAGACGGTAGTTAAGAGTCAACCCTATCATTGTGGTCTTGGAGTCACATACAGCCCAGGCCATGTAAGGACAGCAATTCCTTCCCCAAGGATGTTTATGAACTAGATGGGTTTTCACAACAATGGTAATCGACTTTTAATAGCTGAATTAAATTTTACCATCTGCCATGGCAGGATTCAAACTCAAGTCCCCAGAACATTACTTAGGCCTTTGGATCACCTTCCCATGGCTCACTGATTGGACATCTATACATCTTCAATGACTTGAAAATAATACTTTAATAAAAGGCTCAAGTTACAATAACAAATATGTCTCACTTGCACAGGACACAAGAGTCACTGAGTCTGGAACACTTCCACAGTCACATGATTACTCAACAAACCCAATGATAAAGGGGCCTCCAGGATATGCTGCTCACAATACGATAGAACATCACGTTCAGTTTAAAAGGGAAAAGTTTGGGTCTATGACTAGTGTTATATGCATAATTGAAGGTTATGGAAGCAGAGCTGGCGAACGTGAACTAGGAAGTTAAGTTAAAATATGGTTCAGTGGATTGTAGCTGCAGACATTTGCGGAGATTTTAAATTATTCACGGCAAAGGTTTATCCAGTGGGAAAGAAGGTTTCTTTGAAAAAGGTGCGTCTTCAATGGCTAAATAATTTAAAAGACAGTAGTAAAGTGAAAACAATACTTCACAAATATGCAAAGATTAATGGTACGTCAGAAGTTTGGGCAAATTTTAAAAGCTAGCAAAGAATGACTAAAGACAAAAGAAATAGGCAGAAAGTTGAAAATGAGAGAATTCTAGCTACTAATATAAAATCATATAACAAGAATTTCTACAGGTATTTCAACAAGAGTGACTACTGTTAGTGATGGCTCTGGCAAGAGTGAGTCTGGAGAATTAATACTGGAAAACAAATAAATGGAAGAAGCTTTGAACAGCAATTTGGTATCTGGTTTTGCTGCCAAAGACTCAAAAAACTTTTGATAATTGAAGATCACAAAGTTAAACTGAGCTTAAAACAATCACCATCACCAACGAGAAGGTACATGGAATATTACTATAGCAAAAGGCTGACCAGTCTAAAGGACTAAATGGTCTGCATCCTAGAATCTTAAAATAAGAGGCAGAACACATAACAGATACATTGGTAATAAAAATCAAAAATTCCAAAGGTTTTGGAAAGGTCCAAGGAAAATAATAAATGTAACACTTCTATTCAAGGAATGGAGGAATAAAACTCAAGATTTGTAGGAGTTAATTTTCAGTGCTTGAGGCTGTTTGCCACAGCTAAAGCTGTCACGCTGTTATAATGTTTTCTTACATTAAAATGAAGAAATATGAACTATTTCTGGTGAGTCAAATATGTACATATCAGGGATGTAAATCAAAGTGATACTATTCAGATATATGTCATTGCTATATTTCTCATGAGTTACCATTCTCACAATATTGTGGAAGACCAGAGCATCTCAAACAGCAATTTCCTGATATGATCATTTAACTGTGTATATGAGGACACTAGAATACAGTGTGTGAAGTGCACATAGATCATAAGGGTCACTAACCATGTTGTTATTCCTATTACAACATTCAGCTCCTTAAATCAAGGTGACTACAAATTGTATTTTGAGTAAAATGCACTGTCGAAAGATGTTGGTCTGAATTTCACTGACCCCAGGATAGAAGGAGATAGCTTTGTTGGGGGTTTCTCTCCAATCAGTGGAACATGTTGGTAAGTGTGGACTCAGACCGAGATTTGATCCTGATATCAAAGTCCTGAGGCTTGCAGAAAGATACAATTCATCACTTTTTGTGTGAAAGGTTTTGAGGACTGGGAAATCTATATAAAACAAAGGAGTGATTTCTCTTTCTAATTGATCAGTCATAAACTACTTTTATATTATCATTCATATTAGGATCTCTTACATCCCATTTCTGCGCTGTGTTTAGACAAGGAAAAGAATTATGAACAGAAATGTCTCACATGCCCAACTCTTGAATTTTCACAGGAATGCCCATGTGATCAAGTGAATCCATAATTCTGCAGAGCTCCTGGGCACAGACCCTAAAAACTCTTGCATTGGTTTAGCCTTGTTTAAGGTTAATCTTTGAAGTACCATGGGCAAAATGTTCAAAAATATTCCTCTGGTGTAAGAGCTGTAGATGTGATCTATATGGACTTCGGTAAGGCGTTCGACAAGGTTCCCCGTGGGAAACTGATTAGCAAGGTTAGGTCTCATGGAATACAGGGAGAACTAGACATTTGGATACAGAACTGGCTCAAAGGTAGAAGAGAGAGGGTGGTGGTGGAGGGTTGTTTTTCAGACTGGAGGCCTGTGACCAATGGAGTGCCACAAGGATCGGTGCTGGGCCGTCTACTTTTTGTCATTTACGTAAATGATTTGGATGCGAATATAAGAGGTACAGTTAGTAAATTTGCAGATTACACCAAAATTGGAGGTGTAGTGGACAGTGAAGAGGGTTACCTCAGATTACAACAGGATCTGGACCAGATGGGCCAATGGGTGGAGAAGTGGCAGATGGAGTTTAATTCAGATAAATGCGAGGTGCTGCATTTTGGGAAAGCAAACCTTAGCAGGACTTATACACTTAATGTAAGATCCCAGGGAGTGTTGCTGAACAAAGAGACCTTGGAGTGCAGTTTCATAGCTCCTTGAAAGTGGAGTCGCAGGTAGATAGGATAGTGAAGAAGGCGTTTGGTATGCTTTCCTTTATTGGTCAGAGTATTGAGTACAGGAGTTGGGAGGTCATGTTGCAGCTCTACAGGTTAGGCCACTGTTGGAATATTGTATGCAATTCTGGTCTCCTTCCTATCGGAAAGATGTTGTAAAACTTGAAAGGGTTCCGAAAAGATTTACAAGGATGTTGCCAGGGTTGGAAGATCTGAGCTACAGGAAGAGGCTGAACAGGCTGGGGCTGTTTTCCCTGGAGCGTCGGAGGCTGAGGGGTGACCTTATAGAGGTTTACAAAATTATGAGGGATGTGGATAGGATAAATAGACAAAGTCTTTTCCCTGGGGTCGGGGAGTCCAGAACTAGAGGGTATAGGTTTAGGGTGAGATGGGAAAGATATAAAAGAGGCCTAAGGGGCAACGTTTTCAGGCAGAGGGTGGTACGTGTATGGAATGAGCTGCCAGAGGATGTGGTGGAGGCTAGTACAATTGCAACATTTAAGAGGTATTTGGATGGGTATATGAATAGGAAGGGTTTGGAGGGATATGGGCCGGGTGCTGGCAGGTGGGACTAGATTGGGTTGGGATATCTGGTCAGCATGGACAGGTTGGACCGAAGGGTCTGTTTCCATGCTGTACATCTCTATGACTCTAAGTACTTAGTGAGGCTTCCTGTCACTTGTGTGAATTACCCTAATTGCTATTCTTTCAATAGAAAACCGAAGCAAAATGCTTTCTAATATATTTTCAGCAAAAACATATTTTCCAGAAAGCGTGCAATGCACTGAAACACCCCATAAATCAAGCTACAATATAGATTACAATAAGGGATGGTGACATGTAACAATTTCTCTAGATCTTTTGAAATTTTGACTAGATTTTACTCAACACAGGAGAATTGTGGATTTAATTTATATGCAGGCAATAACCACTAAGTATGAGTAATAAATCAGTAAAAATTAGCACAATAGAAAAGATGCATCCCTAACAATCTGTAACCAAATATGCCAATGTATGATTAAATGCAAGAAATGTACAGAATGTGTAACCCATGCTTGAGCTGACTTGCAGTAGATATAGTGTAGAGGCCAACATTTTCAATGTTCTGTTGAAATTCTAGGCAGTTTTAATTTAAAAAATAGAGTAGGGTTTGTATTCATATCATTATTATCTGGAATGCCTGGGGCAGGGGTATATTGGTGGTAGCCAGAGGATAAGGGTATGACTAGGTAGATTACAAATATGTTTGTGTATCTGATGGAGAGTTTAACAGCACAAGCAAGGTGTAAAAATGAAAAAGAAAATCACTAGCAGTATATACAAAGCAACTGAAAAGATGTTTACAGTTCTATTTTTTAAAACAATGTATCTATTTCTTTTGATGCTTGAAAGATTGTCCAGCATTGAGTCATAACAGTATTGGCTGGAGCCACGTTGACCATGAAAGAGCTGAATGATCACATACAATTGGGTTCATGGCTGTGTGTGCTGGTCTTAATTCAGCTCATTCATTCTGTCTAACTCAATAAATCATTGCCAGACAATTTCCTTAGCACTGTAGTCAGTAATGTTCCCTCTAAGATGTGCAGCTGTACAGCCATAAGACTACAAGACTATAAGACATAGGATCAGAAATGAGCCTTTTGAGTCTGCTCTGCCATTCAATCATGGTTGGTAAGTTTCTCAACCCCATTCTCCCATTTTTTTTCCCTGCGATCCTTAATCCCCTTGAGACTTAAGAACCTAATTATCTCAGTCTTGAATATACTCAATGACCTGGCCCCCACAGCCTTCTGTGGCAATGAATTTCTCAGACTCACTAGATTCTTGCTGAAGACGTTTCTCCTTATCTCCGTTCTAAAGGTCTTCCCTTTACACTAAGAGTGTGCCCTCAGGTCCTAGTCTCTCCTACCAATGGAAATATCTTCCCAACACCTACTCTGTTCAGGCCATTCAGTATTCCGCATGTTTTAATTTGATTCCCCCCTCATTCTTCTAAGCTCCATTGAATATAGACCCAGAGTCCTCAAACTTTCTTCATATGTTAAACTTTTCATTCCTGGGACCATTCTCATGAACCTCCTCTGAACACGCTCCAGGGCCAGTGCATCCTTCTGTGATATGGGGCCCAACACCATGCACAATAATCCAAATATGGCCTGACCAGAGCCTCAGAAGTACATCCCTGCTTTTATATTCAAATCCTCTCAAAATAAATGCCATCATTGCATTTGCCTTCCTAACTACTGACTAAACCCACAAGCTTATCTTGAGAAAATTCTTGACTAGAAGTCTCAAGTCTCTTTGCATTTCAGACTTCTGAATTTCCTCCCCATTTAGCAAGTAGTCCATGCCTCTATTCTTCTTCCTAAAGTGGATGAACTCACACTTTCCCATGTTGTGCTCCATTTGCCACTTCCGTGCCCACTTTCCAAACCTGTCCAAATCCTTCTGCAATCTCCCGCCTCCTGAATGCTACCTGTCCCTCTACCTATCTTTGTATCATCTGCAAACTTAGCCAGAATGCCCTCAAATCCTTCACCTAGATTGTTAATGTATAAAGTGAAAAGGTGTGGTCCCAACACTGAGCCTTGCGGAACACCACAAGCTGTCATGTCGCCTCTCCAAGGGTCCATGCATACCAATCAGCAGGCTGACTCATTGACTTCCATTTTACGACCTTGGGCTCCCATCAGAAGAAATAATAATTAGAGGAGGTATAGATTGTCAGCAGATGTTATTGTACAGCGTTGTTTTGAAAACCAGGAGAAATATAGTGCATGCACCCTCATGTTAATACCGCTCTTATCCAGAGTTGAAACAAGGGACCAGATTTCCATCTCTCAATGATGATACAAAGAAAATTGCAAATTGCTGAACTACTTCTCTTTCATGGAAAAGCTGTTTTTCTCTGCCTTCCCGATCCTGAGATCTAATTCCCTGTGGTGAGGAGCACAGGAAAATTCCCCCTGCACACAATTTAGTATATTGGTGTGCATTTTGGAAGCCTAAAAAGAAGTGTCTCCTTGGAATAATTGTGATCACAACAGAGAACCTGCTAGAGTTAGGAACATTTAGCAAGGCAAGTGTAAAATATTTTGACACTTTGCGATGTCACTGTTATTAGGTGCTGCATTGCATTGTAAATGTCTTTTTAATATAGAGATTCATTATAGAGATCTACACTACAAATGTAAGTTTATCCTTGCATTGATCACCAATGTGTGGTCAAGCACTACCATACTTTTTCCATTGGAGAAAGTGCCACAATGCATTAAAATATAAACAAACCTTCCTAATCAGACTTTACTGTCATATTTTGTGCTGTTATTTAACCTGGCTAATGGCTCTGGTTATTAAAAAAAAGCTTAATTTTGAAAAAAATCTTTACACTTTCTCCTTCCCATTAATTGACAGCACTCTGCTTTTAAATGGAAATGGGATACCATTTTGTTCTGTTAGTTCCAACCAATGTGTCTGGAAGCCTTTTTTAAAAAAACTGACAGCTGCATCAATTATGAATGCTTAGCTTGGTTTCAAAATTGAATAATGAGCTCAGTGAGGGGCCTTTGATCCAAGAACAACTGAATCTTTCAAGAGGCTATTATAATACATCAAGTAATATGACTTAATACAATATAATATGCTTTGATGGGGTTCCTTCTGAACTTTTGAATATAATAACCACTTAAATGACAAATATTTTGCATTGGAGTAGTTTTGGTTTTCTTTCCAATATCAACTCTACTGGAACTATATTGAATTATAGTCAATTATAGTTTTTAAATTGATGTTTCTTTTTGAGATTGCTGGAAGTATTTTTAAAATAGTGCCACTTGGTGTGACTCCTAGGAAGGGCACATGATGCATATTGGGTGAGTACCAATGGACGATATATAGGGGTGAAATGGAAGTGGAATGAAGGGCAGGGGAGCATGGTGTATCGGTGATTGGGGGAGTGAATGGACAATCTGAGAGGGATGACATAAAGGTGGAATGGGGGGGGTCGGGGTGCATGATGATTGAGGGAGTGAATGGACAATCTGAGAGCGGTGAGATGGAGGTAGAATGGAGAGGGGAAAGGGTGCATGGATGATTGGGGGAGTGAATGGGCAATCTGAGGTGAGGTCTGAAGGGGGTTAGAGATGTGATTTAGGGCACCATGAAGCCACTTTGGGAGCAATGTTGGAGGATTTAACTAACTCACTCCACATCCACTGTTCTCATATATTCTATTGTGGTTCGTAAAATGAATTGCAAACCTTACTGTGCAAAGGTGAGGATCCCAAGAAAGTCATCCATGGAACACGTGTTTATTTTGGTAGGTACAAAAGAGTGTGCCTCGGAGTTTTCTGATCTTGCATAAAAATCTGACTGAAAGTGGCAGTTATCATCCTTTTTGTAGAGAATTTCCCTTTCATTTAAGGAATGGAAGTTATGCATTGCATTGCAATCTCTCATAGAGTTTATTTGTAATGGACAATTAACTTAAATTGTTCTGAAATACTGTGAAAGTTCTAATTTTAAGAACAGGAGCAGAATGTTTTTGTTTTCATATAATACTATTCATATTGTCAACATCCACAGAACTTTGTTCCCATCTATGCTGCAATATTTATTTAAGAATCATTGACTAAATGCAATTTGATGGGCTGATTAGACTTCAGTTATTTTCTTTCATTGTTTCTTTCATACGATTAGGATTTATCAAATGCATTTAATTAACAAAGTAACTTCTAAATGTATTTCACATATACACTAGAGGGTGATGTATATGTTTCACAGCAGCAGGAGTCCTCCTACTCACACAATTCCTTGAAATTCATAATAACAGTGGAGGTTGAAGCAATTAA
Source organism: Chiloscyllium punctatum (assembly GCF_047496795.1). Lineage (NCBI taxonomy): Eukaryota > Metazoa > Chordata > Chondrichthyes > Orectolobiformes > Hemiscylliidae > Chiloscyllium > Chiloscyllium punctatum. Next base: position 57,715,218 of record NC_092747.1, on the reverse strand, counting down.
ACTGTTTATCAAAGAGTACAAGGAGACCAGTTCCTGTGGGGACAATGTTAGGTTGCACAACCTACAGTCCCAGGGGAAAAGTGATGGAGTATTTAAAGGAATAACCCAGGATTAGACCAAATGTTAAAACCACTCTAATATATCATGTTTGGGTTTGTAATATATAACTGTTAATGAAAATCACCATTAAGAAAGATAATTTAGTCAGGCACTGATTAATTCTTCAAATATTCAATTGTGTTTCCTTAATAGCCAACAGCTGGATGAGGGAAATATTTTTCTTTCTGCTTGTCACAGTTATAGGCTTGAAGGGCTGGGGGTGTTTATGAAATAAAAACAGAATTAATATCATCAAATGTAGACTGGGAAGTTGCTGGAATAATGCATTCCTATATATATATATATAAAATTTATATTACTTTTTCAAATCAAGATCTACCTATAAATGAATGTGACTAAATGCAGGAATATAAATGCAATTGATAACATCAGCCAACAGGAATCTTATGGGGCTGAATTTTCCCAACCCCTTGAAAATGTTGGCTATGGTGCATCAGTTGAGAAAATAGGACAGGAACGCATCATCAAAAAATGAGATTCTTGAATTTGAGAAGAGATTCTGACTTTGCTCCCAAGACTTGAACAGTGAGAGGCGAACCTCACCTGTGAGCAGCAAGAGCCTATTAACACCTCGTTATTATCTAGTCTCATCTTATTTATAGTAAGTTTGGAAATGTGACCAAAATTGGAGGTGTAGTGGACAGCAAAGAAGGTTACCTCAGAGTGCAATGGGACCTGGATCATATGGGCCAATGGGCTGAGGAGTGGCAGATGGAGTTTAGATAAATGCATTTTGGAAAGGCAAATCAGGGCAGACTTATACACTTAAAGGTAAGCTCCTGGGGAGTGTTGCTGAACAGAGACGTTAAAATGCAGGTTCATAGTTCCTTGAAAGTGGAGTCACAGGTAGATAAGATAGTGAAGGTGGTGTTTGGTATGCTTGCCTTTATTGGTTAAAGCACTGAGTGTAGGAGTTGGCAAGTCATGCTGCAGCTGTACAGGACATTGGCTAGGCCACTATTTGAATATTGCATTCAATTCTGGTCTCCCAGCACTTGAAAGGCTGTTATGAAACTTGAAAGGGCTATACATGGATGTTACTGGGATTAGAAGGTTTGAGATCTAAGGAGAGGCTGAATAGGCTGGGGCTATTTTCCCTGGACCTTCAGAGGCTGTGGGGTGACCTTGTAGAGGTTTATAAAATTATGAGAGGCATGGATAGGATAAATAGACAAGGTCTTTTCCCTGGGGTGGGGGAGTCCAAAACTAGATGGCATAGTTTTAAGGTGAGAGAGGAAAGATTTAAAAGGGACTTAACAGGCTGCTCTTTCACACAGTGGATGGTGCGTATATGGAATGAGCTGCCAGAGGAAGTGGTGGACGCTGGTCCAATTACAACATTTAAGAGACATCTGGATGGGTATATGAACAAGAAGAGTTTAGAGAGATATGGGTCAAATGCTGGCAAATGGGACTAGATCAGATTAGGATATCTGTTTGGCATGGATGACTTGGACAGAAAGGTCTGTTTCAGTGTTGTACAGTGCTAAGACTCTATTTATGTGCAGTTTGCTATCTTTCCACATGGCAGAAAGAAGCTAGACAGAAACAATTTCCAATATGAAAGTCAGAGTGGGTACATGGTGATTCCACTCCTCCATCTCAGGGCAGACCTCATAGGCAGTGACTGCCAACATCTTTCATCCACAAGAGCTTGGCATCAACAAGCCACATATAATGCTGTTGCCTGGTTGCTTTGCACACAAGGACAGGAACTCATCTCAAGCATGGGATCAGCATCCATCTGAGAGCTGTTAGCTTGCTCTCTTAGCACCCCCTTATATTGTACTGATGTGAATGGTCACAGCACCTCCACCTTGTCTTGCCTTGCCCTTTTCTGCTTTACAGCTTCAATCAGAACTTTCAGCCTTGCAGCACTAAAGTCTCACTTCGGCTTTTAGTCACACAACTTGTCATGGTTGTCATTGGTTATCAGTCAAGAAGGTGGCTATGTTGTTCTCTGGAACTATACAACATCAATGTCACATCAACTGTTTTCGCTACTAGGTAGCACAGCAAACATACGATATGTATTTCAATCAAATTGTCTTATATCTAATCTAACAGGGGTAGTGCAGTGTCCAGTCATTGGGGAGCCAACATATCAGGCCACAGTCAGTAAAGTGTAGCATGCACACTCAGTCCTGGGACTTGGTCACAGTCAGTCAGATATTTCAGGTTATCAGGGTAGGAGCATCAATATCATGAGAAACCAGGGTGTATGCCATCGTCAATCCTGCAGGTCCAGGGCAACCAGTCATAAATTCATAGAGTCCTACAGCACAGAGATTGGCCCTTTGGCCCAAACTGGTCTATGCCGACCAAAATGTCCATCCACGCTAACCTCATTTCCCTGCACCAAAATGTCCGTCCACACTAATCCCATTTTGCACTTGGCCCACTTCCTTCTAGTCCTTTCCTATCCATGCCTTTGTACAAATGCCTTTTAAATGTTGTTAATGTACCCACCTCAACCACTTTTGTTGGCAGCTCATTCCATATGCGTACCGCCCTCTGTGTAAAAAAAGATGCCCCTCAGGTACCCTTTTATTCATTCTTTTTTAACCTAAACTGATGCCCTCTAGTCTTTGATTCCCCAAGCCTGGGAAAAGGACCAAGTTTATTTACATTATTCATGCCTCTGATGATCTTATACACCTCTATAAAATCCCCCCTCAGTGTCCTATGCTCTCAAGAAAAAAACCCTCGTTTGTCCAACCTCTCCCTATAACTCAGACCATTGAGTACACACAACATCCTTGTAAACTTCTTCTGCACTCTTTCCAGTTTGATAACATCCTTCTTGTAACAACTTAACCAAAAATGAACATAATACTCCAAGTGTGGCTTCACCAACATCCTGTACAACTGCAACATAACTTCTCAGCTTCAATACTCAATGCCCTGACTGATGAAGGACAGTGTGCCAAAAGCTTTCTTCACTGCCCTGTCTACCTGTGACTCCACTTTCAGAGAACTGTGAACTTGAACTCCAAGATCCCTCTGTTCCAATACACTCCTTAGGGTCCTACCATTCACCATAAAACTCCTATCTTGATTTGATTTCCCAAAATGCAAGACCTCACACTTATCTATATTAAACTCCATTTGCCATTTCTTAGCCCACTTCCCCAGCTGATCAAAGTGTTGCCACAATTTCTGATAACCTTCTTTATTGTGCACAATTTAGTGTCATCAGCAAACTTACTGATCATGGCTTGTACATTCTTATCCAAACCACTGATATTGATGACAAACAGTATTGGACCCAGCACAAACCCCTGAGGCACTACACTAGTCACAGAGCTCCAGTCTGACAAGCATTTTTCCACTATTACCCTCTGCTTCCTACCATCAAGCTAATTTTGTATCTAATTGGTATCTCTTTCTGGATTCCATGCAATCTAATCTTCCAGAGCATCCCCCCCATGTGGAACCTTACCAAAGGCCTTACTGAAACCCATATCGACTACATCTACTGCCTTGCCCTCATCAACCTGGTCACATCAAAGAACTCTGTAATAACGTTGTGAGGCATGATCTCCCATGCACAAAGCCATGCTGACTACTCCTAATCAAGCTCTGTCTTTTCAAATGGATGTATATAATATCTCTCAGAATCTCCTCAAGTAACTTACCCATCACAGATGTTAGGCTTGCTGGTCAATAGTTCCTAGGCTTTTCTTTGCAGCACTTCTTGAATAAAGGCACAACATTTACTACCCTCCAGTCTTCCAGGACCTTACCTGTGGCTAATGGTGATGCAAATATATCAGCTGAGTCCCTGCAATTTCTTCTGTTTCCTCTTGCAATGTTCTTGGATGTATCTGGTCAGTACCAGGAGATTTATCTACCTTCATACATTCTAACACATCCAATACATCCTCTACTATGATATGGACTGTCCCCAAGATATTACCACTAACTTCCCCAAGTTCCCAAGCCTTCATGTCTTTCTCAGTCAGGAGATTAATATTAAGACATTTGAGGAGCTGGACAGAAATCAGTCAAGAGAGCAGTCTTTTATCAGTTGGATTACCATTCCAGGTTAGTTGTGAGATGGGCTAAAGTCAGTCCTGTTCATTGAAAGTCTAGGCTGGCTATCAGGAGACAGCTCTGTGGTGGGGAAATTAGGGAAGCCAAGTGTGGGGATTGGATGCAGCATGTTAGGATGTAGAGGGGACAATAATTTGAAAAATGTAAATGAACATATAAGGCTAGGAGACATAGCACATTGGAGGAACTGGGTCACTGTGGTTGCAGGAGTACGGGTTTCATTTATAGTCATCACCATCCTGGCTTTGATCTGGAGACAGTGCATCATGATGGTTGGCTTGTCTAAGCTGTGATCATTGGTACCACATCTTTGAAGTCTGTGCCAACACCCAAAAGTTGCAATGATGTCTATCTCCATGAGAGCTCATTTGGTTCTGACTCATTTCAATGGATGGATGTCTTACAAGGATGGTTAATGAGAGATAACAATAGCTGGTGACTCAGTTATGCATCCCACTGACTGAGGCCATGAGTAGATGAAATGCAGCCTAGTTTTCCACCATAGCCATTGTGGTAGGCAATAGGCTTCCTGAGATGAGGTAAAAACAATGACTGCAGATGCTGGAAACCAGATTTTGGATTAGTGGTGCTGGAAGAGCACAGCAGTTCAGGCAGCATCTGAGGAGCAGCAAAATCGACGTTTTGGGCAAAAGCCCTTAATCAGGAATACAGGCAGAGAGCCTGAGGCGTGGAGAGATAAGCTAGAGGAGGTTGGGGTTGGGGAGAGAGTAACATAGAGTACAATAGGTGAGTGGGGGAGGGGATGAAGGTGATAGGTCGGGGGGGGGTAGGGGGGAGGATGGAGTGGATAGATGGAAAAGAAGATAGGCAGGTAGGACAAGTCATGGGGACAGTGCTGAGCTGGAAGTTTGGAACGAGGGTGAGGTGGGGGAAGGGGAAATGAGGAAACTGTTGAAGTCCACATTGATGCCCTGGGGTTGAAGTGTTCCAAGGCGGAACATGAGGCGTTCTTCCTCCAGGCGTCTGGTGGTGAGGGAGCGATGGTGAAGGATGCCCAGGACCTCCATGTCCTCGGCGGAGTGGGAGGGGGAGTTGAAATGTTGGGCCACGGGGCGGTGTGATTGATTGGTGCGGGTGTCCCAGAGATGTTCCCTAAAGTGCTCTGCTAGGAGGCATCCAGTCTCCCCAATGTAGAGGAGACCGCATCGGAAGCAACGGATGCAATAAATGATATTAGTGGATGTGCAGGTAAAACTTTGGTGGATGTGGAAGGCTCCTTTAGGGCCTTGGATGGAGGTGAGGGAGGAGGTGTGGGCGTAGATTTTGCAGTTCCTGCGGTGGCAGGGGAAGGTGCCAGGATGGGAGGGTGGGTTGTAGGGTGGCGTGGACCTGATCAGGTAGTCACGGAGGGAATGGTCTTTGCGGAAGGTGGAAAGGGGTGGGGAGGGAAATATATCCCTGGTGGTTGGGTCTTTTTGGGGATGGCAGAAATGTCGGCGGATGATTTGGTTTATGTGAAGGTTGGTAGGGTGGAAGGTGAGCACCAGGGACATTCTGTCCTTGTTATGGTTGGAGGGGTGGGGTCTGAAGGCGGAGGTGCGGGATGTGGACGAGATGCGTTGGACGGCACATTTAACCACGTAGGAAGGGAAATTGCGGTCTCTAAAGAAGGAGGCCATCTGGTGTGTTCTGTGGTGGAACTGTTCCTCGTGGGAGCAGATCCAGCGGAGGCGGAGGCATTGGGAATTTGGGATGGCATTTTTGCAAGAGGAAGGGTAGGAAGAGGTGTAATCCAGGTAGCTGTGGGAGTCGCTGAGTTTGTAAAAAATTGTCAGTGTCAAGTCGGTCATCATTAATGGCAATGGAGAGGTCCAGGAAGGGGAGGTAGGTGTCAGAGATGGTCCAGGTAAATTTAAGGTCAGGGTGGAATGTATTGGTGAAGTTGATGAATTGTTCAACCTCCTCGCGGGACCATGAGATGGCGCCAATGTAGCGGAGGAAGAAGTGGGGAGTGGTGCCGGTGTAGTTACGGAAGATCGACTGTTTTATGTAACCAACAAAGAGACAGGCATAGCTGGGGCCCATACGTGTGCCCATGGCTACCCCTTTGGTCTGGAGGAAGTGGGAGGATTTGAAGGAGAAACTGTTAAGGGTGAGGACCAGTTCGGCCAAACGAATGAGAGTGTCGGTGGAAGGGTACTGTCAGGGACATCGGGAGAGGAAAAAACGGAGGGCTTGGACGCCCTGGTCATGGCGGATGGAGGTGTAGAGGGATTGGATATCCATGGTGAAGATGAGGCATTGGGGGCCAGGGAAACGGAAGTCTTGGAGGAGGTGGAGGGCATGGGTGGTGTCTCGAACGTATGTGGGGAGTTCCCTAAAGAAACTCTAAAGACCATAAAGGAGCCTTCCACATCCATCAAAGGTTTACCTGCACATCCACTAATATCATTTATTGCATCCATTGCTCCCGATGCAGTCTCCTCTACATTGGGGAGATTGGATGCCTCCTAGCAGAGCGCTTTAAGGAACATCTCTGGGACACCCGCACCAATCAACCACACTGGCCAACATTTCAACTCCCCCTCCCACTCTGCCGAGGACATGGAGATCCTGGGCCTCCTTCACCGCCGCTCCCTCACCACCAGACGCCTGGAGGAAGAACGCCTCATCTTCTGCCTCATCTTCCGCCTCGGAACACTTCAACCCCAGGGCATCACTGTGGACTTCAACAGTTTCCTCATTTCCCCTTCCCCCACCTCACCCTCATTCCAAACTTCCAGCTCAGCACTGTCCCCATGACTTGTCCTACCTGCCTATCTTCTTTTCCACCTATCCACTCCACCCTCCCCCCTACCCCCGACCTATCACCTTCATCCCCTCCTCCACTCACCTATTGTACACAATGCTATTTTCTCCCCACCCCCACCCTCCTCCAGCTTATCTCTCCATGCTTCAGGCTCTCTGCCTGTATTCCTGATGAAGGGCTTTTGCCCAAAATGTCGATTTTGCTGCTCCTTGGATGCTGCCTGAACTGCTGTGCTCTTCCAGCACCACTAATCCAAAATTCCTGAGATGAGGTTCCAATGCTTGGTTCAATCTTGGCCTTGCAGTGCAGTCCAGACACAATGTGCCACACATTCCTTGCATTCTGTACCTTGCATAACTGGAGGAAGCAAAGCTGGGATGTGATGGACAATAAAGAGCATGGACAGATGTAGCATTCTTCTGAGAAGGAAGATGAGGACAGTAGGTAAGTGGATGATAATCTTCACCACAACAGAGGCATGCAACTTTGGGTACAACAGCTTGACAAGACTTAATTGGCATCTGTTCCCAATCGATCTGAGTTGGTTGAAGTGATCATTCATTGACCATAAATTTGTTGTTGATTGAAAGGGAAGCAGCCACTGTTTACTTCCAGAGGCAACTGCATCTTATTTTGTTGCTTTTTTCTTCATTGGTGCTTATTGCCTAATAAAAGTTAACGTTCTCAACTGTTTGAATGCTTTCCAACATGTGACTCTCCCACATTATGCTATGCTGGAAAAGCACTCCCAGAGATAAAGTTTTAACATGGTACGGTGCTAAAGTCGATTGAAAGAATTTAGAAGCACAGAATCTCAGCCAATCCACAAAGCTAAAGAACACAAAAGCCAACTGTTCAGCTAATGAAGTCAACAATGCTAGTAACTTCCAATCAGCCAGAATGTTTAAAAAATGTATGCTTCCCAAACAATTCAGGAACTGTTCTCATTTATGTTTTTTTTATATCTTTTTGGACTTAGCTTATTTCTAAGCTGGGTGTTTGTGTATTGTGTGACTAATTCATCTCACATTTAATAATAAATTCACACTTTGTTCACTCAAACCCAGTTGAATTGGCTTCTTACAAAACATAATTTCATTTGTGTCTGTGTGAAAGGTATCCACAAGCCAAGGGGTCATTTTTAGATTAACTCTTGTGCAACCACCTGAGCAAGTGAGTGAATAAAGAAGGGGAGCCAGTTCATTTCTCTTCACTAGGAAGCTTGACAGTTTGGGATGTTCCGACTGGAACCAGAAGAAATTTGGGATCTTTGCCCAAAACTGCTTGTCACAGTTAATGTGCAAATGCAGCAAAATCAGAAGAACAATGGGGAGGCTAAGGATGAAATGCAGCTCATGGAAGGCAAACGATGAAGTGGTATAAATCAATCAGCACATTATGAAGATTCACAACTCACAGCATGTCTCTCCTTTTCCAGAACTTGATTTGTACATTTCTAACTGTGTGCCTCATTAACATGCCATTATTTTTCCAGGAAGACTTTGTGTACTTAAATCATTAAATTGCATTTTGATTCAGAAAAGAACAAGGACAAAGATATGAGCATTTCTAATCCTTTAAAAGTGTTCCTATAGCAGCCTGTCAGCTGACCTGAAAAGGAAATTAACCCTCCATTTTGATTTTATTGTTATTAAGGTGACATGTGTTGTTTAAAATAAATTATGTGTCTGTGCATGCCTTTTGTTAAGTCTGTAAATTTCAGGGCTCTCGTATTTCACTCTATATAAAGAGGAGCACACTGCCTAATTGTGAATTCCACTTTCAATTACAAAGCATTGAGATATTTGTAGCCAAGGGAAACTAGAAGAAGACAGATCCTGTTAAATAAAATGTCACACATAATAGCTGCCAATAAGCTATTGGAAGTTTGCACATGAAAAAATCCCAAAGCATCATGCAATGGCTTAGTGCTGCTGCTGCACACCTTGCTTTTGGAATGGGAATTCTCATAGTTTCTCAATATTTTTGTCAAGCCAGTTAAACCTGATGTTACTCGATATGCACCAACATTGATAACAGAAATAGAAATCAATTAGGTCTTCTGAGATTTCTGAGAAGTGCCATAAATTAAATCCATCAATATATTTCTTATTCAGACATCTAACATCTAGGAATATAACTTGATACTTGATAATTATTGCTTTTAAGAAGTAGACACTGGCTGACAGAACCTCTGCAAGCCTGTAGTGGAGTGAACAGCAATAAAGGCAGCTGTAAATTGAATTTCACACAAGAAAGAAAGTAAGTAACTCCAAAAGGCAAAACTGAATACAGGTGCTTTTGAAATAGAACCAATAAAGAAGGTAATGACCCCAAACCAACATTTTGTGCACAAGGCAACAGCACAATATGTCATAATGCACTAGTTAGGGTAAACTTCTAAACTTCTACTCTTTCAAAATGACTTACTTTTATCAAGTTAAGAATCACACAACACTGGGTTATAGTCCAACAGGTTTATTTGGAAGCACTAGCTTTTGGCTAGTGCAAGTTCATAGTTCCTTGAAAGTGGAGTCACATGTAGATAAGATAGTGAAAAAGGTGTTCAATGTGCTTGCCTTTATTAGTCAGCGCATTAAGTGTCAGAGTTGGAAAGTCACGTTGCAGCTGTACAGGATGTTAGTTGGGCCACTATTAGAATACTGCATACAATTCCTGCCTCCATAGATTAGATTAGATTAGATTAGATTACTTACAGTGTGGAAACAGGCCCTTTGGCCCAACAAGTCCCCACCAACCCACCGAAGTGCACCCACCCAGACCCATTCCTCTACATTTACCGCTGCACCTAACACTACGGGCAATTTAGCATGGCCAATTCAGCTAACCTGCACATCTTTGGACTGTGGGAGGAAACCGGAGCACCCGGACGAAACCCACGCAGACACGGGGAGAATGTGCAAACTCCACACAGTCAGTCGCCTGAGTCTCCATGCTATAGGAAGGATGTTGTGAAACTTTACAAGGAAAATTTACAAGGATGTTGCCAGGATTGGATGGTTTGAGCTATAGGGAGAAATTGAATAGGCTGTGGTTATTTTCCCTGGAGCGTTGGAGGCTGAGGATCTTCTAAGGTTTTTCAAATTATGAGGCCCATGGATAGGGCAAATAAGCAACGTTTTTTTTCCCAGGGTAAGGGAGTCCAAAACTAGATGGCATAGGTTTAAGGTTAGAGGGGAAAGATTTAAAAGGGACCTAAGAGGCAACGTTTATCACACAGAGGGTGGTGTCTGTATAGGATGAGCTGCCAGAGGAAGTGGTGGAGGCTGGTACAATTACAACATTTAAAAAGCATCTGAATAAGTATATGAAGAAGAAAGGTTTAGAGGGATATGTGCTAAATGCTGGCAAATGGGACTAGATTAGGTTAGGATATCTGTTCAGTGAGTTGGGCTGAAGGGTCTGTTTCCAAGTTGTTTATTTCTATAACTCTATGACTCTATTATCAAATTCAATTCTAAAATAAGATCTTTGAAATGTCTGTCAATTGTCCCTGGCTATTAAAGAATCATAGGCTGCAAATACTATCCTAAATTTTATGGGAACCAACATGCTTAGATAACCTTTCCAACTGCCTGGACAAAAGCCACTGCTCATTATTATTATTCCTCTGAAACTCAGAAATGTTTGGAATCTGTACAAATGCATTGAATTTGAAAATCCCAAACATTTCATCAATGAAGCTTCCTTGGTTGGAATTCTACTGAGGTGTCCTCATCATTATGTGAACAGTCCTAATCTTCTCTGATCAAATAGACCATTTTGCCAAAGGCATGAGAAGCTTAAAGTGCAGAACTGAGAATTAGATTTTGAGACATAGAAAATAAACAAAGGGTTAGGTAAGTTGGACAATGAGATCCTTTTTCCTTGGATTCCGATGGCTAGCATGAGGGAACATAGCTTTAAATTGAGTGGTGATAGATATAGGACCGATGTCAGAGGTAATTCCTTTATTCAGAGCATAGCAGGGGCATGGAATGCACTGCCTGCAACAGTAGTAGACTTGCCAACTTTAAGGACATTTAAATGGTCATTGGATAGGCAAATGATGAGAATGGAATAGTGTAGGTTAGATGGGCTTCAGATTGGTTCCACAGGTCGGAGCAACATTGAGGGCTGAAGGTCCTGTACTGCGCTGTAATGTTCTATGTTCTAGATGCTGTTTCGATTTCAGCAAAGGAGGACAAAGGGATTGATTAAAAAAAGGAAAATAAGCGTATGAAAATAAGCTTGTGGTGAATGTACAACTGATTGTAAAAGCTTATATATGTATGTGGACAGAAAAGAAAATTGTGGAGACAAATGTAAGTCTCTTACAGTCAAGAATCAGAGGAAGTTATAATAGGAAACAAAGAGATGGCTGACCAATTGACTACATTTTCTTATTTTGTCTTCAAAGCGGAGGATGCAAATAATATCACAAGAATGTTGGGGAATGCAGGGTCTAATGTGAAGGAAATCAATATTAGTAGGAAATTGTGTTGAGGAAATTAATAAGATTAAAGGTTAATAAATCCCCAGGGTTCCAATCATCTATAATCCAGAGTATTTAAGGAAGAGGCTTGTGGACAATAACAGGTGTCTGGGTAGTCATCTTTCAAGATTCTATAGACTCTGGAAGAGCATGTATGGTTTGGAAGGTAGCTAATGTAACCACACTACTTAAAATGAGACGGAGAAAGAAAACAGGGTATCATGGATCATTTAGCCTGTTATTGGCAATGGGGGAAGTGGTAGAGTCCATTATAAAAGATTGACTAGCAACACACTTGGAAAACAGTGATAGGATTGGAAAGAGTCAGCATGGATTTACAAAAGAGAAATCATTTTTGATAAATCTACTGGACTTTTTCCAAGATCTAACCAGTAGAGTTGATAAGGGGGAGCCAGTGGATGTAGTTTACTTGAACTTTCAGAACTTTTGATAATGTCACATTATTAATTGTTAATACATGGCAGTAAGCCATTAAAGGAAACGAGAGGCGAAACAGGCTTCGTGGAAAACAGCCTGTTTTGTTTGCAATGACCTTGCTCTGGTTTGCGAACACGCTGTTTTGTAGTGACACCTGGAATTGCTTGTGACCACCAAGCACAGAGAAATGCTTGGGGAAGTACTCAGAGATGGCAATATAGGCAGAAGATCCTTCATCAAAATGCTCAGGACCAGCTGTTTCTCAGAATTTGGAACTTATTGGTTTTCAGAATGTGACAGTTTAATAGTGAAAGTCTTAAAAATCTTACTGGAGAAACAGACTTCTAACTAAGAATGTGCTTGGCCACCCCTACACCCCCGCCCCCCCCCCTCCCATGTCACATCTGAGTGACACACATCGAGTGGGTGTTGACTTGGGTTAACTGTTTATTCGCCAAACAACTTTGTTAACAAGAAAAAAAAACTTCACAAAAAATCCTTCAGATTTCGGAGCTTTTCGGTTTTTGGATGTTCGGATAAAGGATCTTCTACCTGTACAACATGTAATATCAGATTCAGAATATGGTTAATATTGGGGACTTTTCCCAGCTTGGAAACTTTTCACCTTTGGACTGAGGTTCATGAACCGGTGCTGCAGAAACTGAGATAGTGCTCCAAATGCAAGCAGTCACCCAGGAGTCCCTGACAGGTGAGACTCACTTGTTGAATATGTCTAAAGTAGTGAAGATAATAGATTCACTCAGTTATTTATATAAGCCTAAATTAGATGAAGCTAATTAATTTTGATTTATATCAAAGTGCACACGGCTTCTTCGACTTTCAGCCAATCGATGCAAACACATAAGAGATTAGCATTTAAAAGTGATATGCATGGAACTGGGGTTGCAGTACTGATATAGATAGAGAACTGACTGACAGCTAAGAAATAGAAAGTAGGAATAAATGGGTCCTTTTCGAAGTAGTAGGGGGTACAGAAGGAATCAATGCTTGGACCCCAGCTATTCACAATACATATTAATGATTTAGATGAGGGAATTAAATGAGATAGCTTAAAATTTTCAAAAGATAGAAAGCTGGCTAGAAGGTTGACCTGGGAGGAGGATGCAGAGGTCCTTCAATGTGAATTGCACAATTTGAGTGAGTGGGCAAAAGCATGGCAGATGAAGTGTAATCTGGATAAATGTGAGGTTATCCACTTTGTACCAGGAACAGGAAAGCAGGTTATTATCTGAATGGCTGTAGATTGAGGAATAGGGAAGTATAATGAGACCTGAGTGTCCTTGTACACCTGTCACTGAAGTAAGCTTACAGTCCAGCAGGCAGCGAAGGAGGCAAATAATATGTTGGGCCTTCATAGGGAGAGGATTCAAGTACAGGGGCAGAGATGTTTTACTGAAATCGTATAGGGCTTTGGTGAGACCACACCTGGAATTTTGGTTTCCTTATCTGAGGAAGGATGTTCTGGCTCTGGACAGAGTGCAACGAATGTTTCCCAGGCTGATTCCTGGAATGGCAGGACTAATGGCAGGAATCCGTCAGGGCTATGTTCATTGCAGTTTAGGAAAATGAGGGGGTAGCTCATATAAATGTAGAAAATTCTAACAAGACTGGACAAGGTAAATGTAGGAAGGATATTTCTGATGATTAAGGTGTCCAGAATCAGAGATCACATTTCAAGGATATGGGTTAGGCCATTTAATATTAAGATGAGGATAAATTTCTCCACCCAGAAACTGATGAGTCTGTGGAATTCTCTGCCCTAGAAAGCAGCTGAGGCCAAAATATTGAATGTTTCTGAGAAGGAGTTAGATATAGTTTTTTGGACTAAAGAGATCAAAGGGTGTTGGTCAAAAGGGAGCCAGGTACTGAGTTGGATGATCAGCCATGATCATGTTGAATGTCGGAGCAGGATTGAAGGGATAAACGGCCCACTCTTGCTCCGATATTCTATATTTCTGTTTCTAAGTGGAACCTTACATGAGAAATGTCCTTCTGAGTCATGGCTGACTGGATGCCATAAATCTCACTCAACAAAGCACCTGAACTGAAAATGAGAAAATTCAGTCCTTCCACATTCCAATATTAAGATGCTCAATAGATGTTGATGGGCAAAGCTAATAAGCTCAGAATTCATGTTATAACCAAATTTATGTTCCTGTCCACTGGTCTGCATTGATGGAAAGCAAATAGTGAGAAGTTATCTTCCTTTTAATTAAAAATCATCCTGTTGTAGTAATATTTTTTTTCTCCCATATTAAATAAAATAATAAATTTCCTCAGAAGGAAAGTAGAAATAAAAAAAGGTTCACAGTAATATAAAAATGAAGAAAATACAATAATAAAATGGATTTGTCTACTTGGTCGAATATTAAGGATAATAAGGAGTTATTCTGAAGCAACATTGTGTGTGACATACAACTGTATTGTTCCTGAAATTTTAAAGAATCTATATTTCATATTATCTGAAATGGACAGTTGACAGAATGACAAAAATGGATTACAGTTCCCAATAAGTTTATACCTCATAGATTATAAGGCATTTGTCAAATTTGTTTCGCTAATGAACTGTTGTTTTAATCTACTGTGTCAGATTTCCTACTTGCTCTTTAACCTTTAAGAAATAATCAGAATAAATTGATATTTTTAAGGTATCAGTTAATGAATAATCTGGTTTATTCAATCAACTCTTCAGGTAAAATGTTATCAGCCTTTGGCAGATTCATTACTTTGGAGGCACCTAGTGCATTTTATATAAAGTTCTTTAATTTTTTCCCTTGTACATTCTCGGTATCTGACTGTCTTGGAATCTAATTCTGTGTCCTTGAAACTCTCCTGTCTATTGCAATTACTGGCTGAACCTGTAATCTGCATGAACTAAGGCATTTTAATCTTTTCCTTGTGGAAAAAAAATGTCATTAAATGTACACTCTGTTTTAAAATGTACATTGTGATTTGCTTTAGGCTCACAGCATGAGTTAGTTTCTACACTTATAATGAAATAAATCTGGGGTTGGGAATGAAATCTATTTGAGTAATGACTGTTCTTCTATATCTGCGTATATTCTGCTATCGATTTGAGTCATATACATGCATATTCATTATTAAAGTTGTATTCCAAAATACAGCATGTGTTTACAGACCTCAGGGGCCCAATTAATAATACAAATATAAAATGAATATCTCTGAACTAAAAAAGAATGAAAGGAAACATTTACATTTCAAACAACCACTGGCTAGCTTAATATAATGTATGAAATTGACGAAGCAAAATACCAAAGTGGTATTTGAAAAAAGAAGTCTTACAGAGTGGATTCTAATTCTGATTTTTCTAACCTCAGTGTTAGTCTTATCATTTACACTAAGTAAGGTAGAAGGAAAGAAATGTAACTCTGTTTTCATTCAGCCCTGTTGGCGGGTTATGGTTATAGTATTGAATCAACATGTAAGCATGGACAGACTAACAGACAGAACCATCTCATGAGTTGACCCCTATTTCTAACTAATTCTTGGGACATGGGTGTTCCTGGCAAAGCTGGAATTTCTTGTCAATCCTTTGAGTAGATGAAGATCGGTTCTTCGTCAATTAATATGGTGCATGTGGTGACGGTCTGTCCACAATGCTGCCAGATAGGCAGTGACATGATTTTGAACTAAGGAGGCGTGCCAATATTGTTCTGATGTTTATGTTTTATACTGTCATGTTCAATTATTTTTGAACCGTTTTCCAGAGTTGGAGAAGATATAGAGTAGAGTTCACCCTGCTTGGCTTTGCAAAGGGTTCAAAAGGGTGGTCGAGGGGAACTACTACGCAGACAAACAATTTTGGCATGGACAATTACAAAGATCGCTTTAAAAACATTTCAGAGATTGTTAATTTTACCATTCCTTGTGTTTAATTATATGAAAGTCAAAAGATTAACTGCACCCTACAAATAGTCATTGATTAAAACTAGTGGTTGTTGGGTTAGGAGGTGTTTGCTTGAAATGTGTAATGCTATAAATAACTAAAAGGTTGGAAAAGATTGGCTTCAGCTCTCTCCTTCACCAAATGAATTAGAACTGTGATGATTACAAGGTACACCCAAACCCAAATTATCAGAGAAATATATCGTAAGCTTTTTTTGTAACCATTCTATATATCCCTTACCTTCATGTGGGGAGGTTGGTTAGCTCAGATGGCTGGAAAGCTGGTTTGCGATGCAACGTAATGCCAATAGCATGGCTTCAATTCCGGCACTGACTGAAGTTGTCTTATTTTCAACATCTCTCCTCACCTGAAGCATGGTGACCCTCACATTCAACAGCTACCAGTCATCTCTCTATCTCTAATGAGAGCACAGCCCTATGGTCCAGACTTTACCTTCATTTAAATTCTAATTAATTCAATGTGGCACACACCACAAAACATCCTGACTAATACCTTCCCAAATGAGCCTGGCAGCCTTCAGCATCTCTATGAATAACTGGTGGTGAGTTTGCTTAATGAGCTTGAAGGTTTGTTTTCAGATGTTTCATCACCATACTAGGTAATATCATCAGTGCATCTCCAGTGAAGCACAGATGTTAGTGACCTGCTTTCTATTTACGTGTTTCAGGTTCCTTGGGTTGATGACATCATTTCCTGTGGTGATGTCATTTCTCATGCTAATGTAATTTCCTGTCCTTTTTCTCAGAGGATGGTAAATGGGGTCTAAGATGATGTGTTGTTGATAGAGTTCCGGTTGGAATGCCATGCTTCTTGGAATTTTCGTGCATGTTTCTGTTTGGCTTGTCCTAGGATAGATGTGTTGTCCCAATATAAGTGGTGCCCTTCCTCATCTGTATGTAAACTTGCATACAGATGAGGAAGGACACGCATGAGAATAACTAGAACCATGGCATTCCAACTGGAACTCTATCAAGAAATACGTCAACTTGGACCCCATTTACCATCCGCTGAGAAAAAGAACAAGAAGTGATATCACCACAGGAAATGACATCATCAACCCAAGGAAACCAAAACACATATATCAAAAGCAGTTCACTAACACCAGAGGCTCACTGATGATGTTACCTAGTACGGTGATAAGAGTTCTGAAAACAAACTTTCCAGCTCAGTGAGCAAACTTACATCCAGAACCTCAAACTCAGAGCTACAAATCTTCTCAAAACTCATTAACATTTACAAATAACTGTGCACAAGTAAATGCATTGTTTTCTTTTTGTCAGTGCTTTCAAAATCACCACAACTTGTCCTTCTCCTTCCCATTCTTGACATGTGCTTTCCCCTATTGTCTAAGTGTTCTTTACTTTATCCCATTCTGCTGCATCTCCTGGGAGAACCCTAAAACTCAGAATCACTCAACGTGGTTACTTGCTATGGCTGCTGTGGCTATTTAAGGTTCTTGGGACTTAAATACAATAGTTGCTTGCTTTTGAGTGGGGAACAATAACTGTAATTGAATCAGTTGTACATTACTGTGGTGTCGCCTATATGTCACTTGAACTGTGCTTTAAAAGAGAAGTTACATGTGCTGTGGACACAAGAAATAGAAACATCATGTAGATGCACTTGAATTGTTACTATTGCCCTGGGCTTCAGACCAGTTTGGCCACTGCTGGTCTAATAGGTGCTGGTAGATGGAAGGACCAGGAAGTTGTTAATGGTTGCCTTTGAGTAACCTTTAACCAGTTATTCTAACATCAGATGTGGGCATACTCTGAACAAAAATTTATCTGTAATAAAATTGCTAAATGAGTTAATCAAGTACTGTTAGTCCTAATTTGTAAGAGATAAAATTAGTTATGTTTTGTAAAGAGATGACTGATTAAAAAGATAGACATAATGTAATACATGGAGTCAAAAGGGATTTCAATGAGGATTCAAAAAAGAATCTCACAAGAGAATTGATACAAACATTTAGCCATATAATAAAAGGAAATGTAGCAATATGGATGAACAGGTGGTTGATTGAAAACAAAGTAAGAAGATATTGGATATTCTTTGGATTGGTGATGGTAATGATTGGACACAGAATTCAGTTTTAAACCCACTTTTGCCTGCAGTCAGTGTAGGGAATTTGAATTTAAGTGCACAGAACACAATCTCACATTTGTTGATAACATAAACTTAGGAAGCCTCAGAACTTTAAAAGTCATCATGAAGACAGACAGTTTAGCAGAACTGGCAGACAGAGTTCAGTTACAATTTAGATAGCTGTAAATACTTGGGGAGGAGGGAAAATGAATGGGAATGTATATTCAGTTGGAAGATACTGATAATTCTGGAGCGTTAAATACATTATTCCTTGAAAATAAGAATGCACTTAGATAAACCACAAGAAAATGCTAATTTATTTGGTTTTCAAAATGAAGTACAAGAGTGAAGAGATCGTGCTGAAATTATGAAGGATAATGGTTATAAAGTTAGTGCACTAACATTACAGATTAACAAGGGTGCTGTCAGATATGGGAATGTACACTTATTATGGGAAGCAAGATATTTAGCTGTGATTATCTTAATTTAGAAGGAAAGTTGGAGGAGTTTCAATTAAGCTCTATGAAATTATGAAAAGTTTCAGACATGTGGATAGAAAAAGTTATTGCCTTGGGTTGGGTAGGAGCTGCCATAGATGGCCATGAATTTGAGATTATCACTCGCAGAATAAAGAAAGAGTTTAGGTGAATTTATTCACACAGAGGGACATTGGAACATGGAATACATTAATACAGCAAATAAGAGAGGCAGAAACCTTTGCAGTTTTGAAAGCTTTTCAAGTTAAATCATTAAAAGATGAAAAAGGGTTAGGAGAAGAAACAGGGATGATGGGATAAATTTTGAATTGTTCAAGCGAGTTACAAGTACAGACCCAATGGGCCAAATGATCTTGTTGCAGACCTCTGTAGATCTGCAAAGACATTGGAGTAATATTTTTTTTGGCACCTTGAGTCTCACATCCACACTGATTAACGTCATGCTTTTTTCATCAAATGTTCAGTTAAGCATCTGTCACTCCTTTCCTGGTTATTGATCAGATACAATTGCCAGCCCTCCCTGTCCTATTTTCACAACCCAGTTAGCCCAGCCTGTCAGCATAATAATGTTCTGATTGCACGTTCTCTTCTTTCTCAGTGCGCCTTACAGCAGGTTAATGTAGAGTGAGGACACCAAGAAGAAGTTGTTAAATATGTCATTAACGCTGTCCCCACAGCAAATGAAACACTGCCATTGGGATTATTGGATATGTTATATTTTATGTGATTAACATTGTCACTCACTGCTGGCCTGCTGTACACAGAATGAAATTCACATTAGCTTTTTTCTTCCCATCTTTCTCATCTTTTTCAGGAAGAATCTACTAGCTGGCTTCAAGGAATAGTGATTACTGGAAAAATATTCTCTTGGGTTGTTAACAAAAACTCAATGTTTTTTTTATCTACAAAGTGCAATTCACTCTATTTTTGGGTGGTAATTACATTAGAAATATTGTACCAAGGACTACCATCTGATAATTACGTATATGATGATGAAAAAAGTTCTTAGATTTTCTGTTTTCAGGAAATAATCACCATACTGTATTTGATGAGTGAGGTGGACATTTCTTGAAAGTCAGTGTCTGTCTTTTTGTTGCATAAATGATTCTTTCATCCAATTGCTAATAAAGATAGATGTTCAAGCACAGGGGATTATGATTGTAAATTCCAGCAGCAGTTTACATGAGAGACATTACCAAAAAGCTAAAAGCTTTCTTTTACTGGTGCTCACATATATTGCAAGCTGCAAATACTTCATGTTTGTCACATATAAGTATCTTTTTACTTTTGTTTGCAAATGCCAAAGATTGTAATTAGAAATTACTTGGCATAAAAGTGAAAAAAAATCATAACAGTTATAGATATATATCAATTGTAATTTGTAGAATAAACATTTTAATAAATCTTCTAAAACTCTCAAGCTGAAATATCCCTCTTCCTATTCATATACCCGTCCAGATGCTTTTTAAATGTTGTAATTGTACCAGCTTCCAGCACCTCCTCTGGCAGCTCATTCTACACATACACCATACGATGTGTGGAAAAGTTGCCCCTTCAGTCTCTCTTACATCTTTCACCTCTTACCTTAAACTTATGCCCTCCAGTTTTGGACTCCCCCACGTCGGGGAATAGACCTTGGCTATTCAGCCTATCCATGCCCCTCATGATTTTATAAACCTCTATAAGATCACCCCTCAACCTCCGATGCTCCAGAGAAAAAATCCACAGTCTATTCAGCTTGTCCCTATAGCTCAAATCCTGAAACGCCAGCAACATTCTTGTAACTCTTTTCTGCACCCTTCATCTCTGTCTAATCTGAGAGCAGCCCAATGGTCTGATAAGACTTATTGTAAGGTGGCATGATGGCTCAGTGGTTAGCACTGTTAACTCACAGCACCAGGAACATGGGTTTGACTCCTGCCTCGGGTGACTGTCTGTGTGGAGTTTGCACATTCTCCCCATGTCTACATGGGTTTCCTCCAGGTGCTCCGGTTTCCTCCCACAATCCAAAGATGTGCAGGTCAGGTGAATTGGCCATGCTAAATTGCCCGTAGTGTTAGGTGTATCAGTCAGAGGGAAATGAGTCTGGGTGAGTTGTTCGTCAGAGGGTCGGTGTGGACTTGCTGGGCCGAAGGGGTTGTTTCCACACTGTAGGGAATCTAATCAAAAATGTTAACACAGCCATGACATTAGAATGTTGCTTCCTGGTTTCAGGGAGACTATTAGTGGGATAATGGCCTGCTTCCGTCTCAATGACTGAACTGAAAATCTGATTGTGCAGCATCAGCAACTACAGGAATGGCAAGTGGACCTAGGAATCAGCTTCCTCTACTTACAAGGGGAGAATGTATTGCTTATTGCTTTTGGATGCATTAAGAGTGAAAGAAGATGCAGCAGGAAATAGGCCATTCAGAAGACATCAAGTCCGGGCTTGTGTATGTGTGTGATTGGGGAATGCACAAGGAAACCAAACTCAACCAAGAGTCATCTTTTTTGAGCCTTTTTGTGATACAGTGCTGGAGGAGGCTGCTATTTTCCAAGGAACTTGTGAGTGACATTGCATTCCTACAAAAGCACCTACTGAGCCAAGAAAGCTGCCAGGCAAGTGGGTTCTCAAAGTTACCACAGCTCTGAATTTCTTCACTGTGGATTGTTTCAGACTGCAGAAAGGGACTTCATAGTGTGCAATTCACAACTTCATTCAAATGACGACCAGTGGTCTACTTACCAGAGCTTAAAGGGTTAATTTATGAAGAATAGTTACACAAGTATGGTGTGTATTCCCTGGAGTTGGAAAGTTGAGATGTAATTGATTCAAATTGACTAGACTTCATTCCAAAGATATTATTTTGGGACTCAGTACTTAAGTAATTTGAAGTACAACATATGATAAGGTGAATCTGTTATCAGCTAATTGATAGACTAATTGAATAATATGAAATGTCATTATTAATCAACACTGCATTAATAAAGCTAATATTCTGCAATGACCAGGACAGCTAGACCAGCGAGCTAGAATGCAAAGAGAAAGGTCTGTGAAATGAAATGAGGAAAGGGAGAAGCCATTGCATTTGGAATGTGTCGCTGTTAAAATCCTGGAACTCCCTTCTGGCCAACATTGTGGATCCACTTACACCAAATGGTCTGTAAGATGGCAAGAAGCCAATTCACCAGCACCTTCTCAATGGTAACAGGCAATAAATCCTGGCCCATACAGCAATGCCACATCCCATGAGAACACTTTTTAAAAAATTACAAATTTGGGATATACGTCAGTTCTGCTATAACGTGTGTTTCTTAAATGCGAATTGGCTTTAATGTGATGGATGAATTTAGACCATCATTTGTAGAATGCAGACTTTCCTTACCTGTATTGGCTATAACGTGATTCTGGCCCCATTAGTTTAAATGGCGCAGCTATTGCACAATTTTCTTATAATGCGAGACCGCACGAGAATGGAACTATCGCGTTATCCCAGAACCGATTGTAGGTTGGTGGCATGGAGCAATTGTTCATCTCTGTTCCATCAGATTTGCAAAGATTTAGTCAATGGGGTGAAACACCAAATTACAGAAACACTGCAGTTCCCTGCTCAAGTTCTATTCCAAAGGCAGCAGTGGTGTTCAGATGTCATTAGACGGAAAACCATGCATTTCCTTTTGCGGTTTTCCTATGGACCAGCCATGCATCATTTAACGACCAGCATCCTTTGTGCTTGGGTTATGTTTAAGAGGTCACTTTGCACTTGGATGTGAGCTGTCGTTCTGAACCTGCCCTGCTCGATAGCAGACATTCATTCAGAGCAAGTCGGAGAAGGGGATAATGATTCCACGATTCTCTGACAGGGCTGCTGAGCAGGGTAGATCTCTTACCGCAAGACCAGCAGAGGAGGCCATGACACCAGACACTGACAGCGTGTTCAGAGATTGCCGGCCTGCTTGTGCGGTCTCCACAACCCAGAAGAATAGCCTGCGGTGTCACATGAAGGTCAGTGACCTTTTCCACTCTACCAGAGTAAATGTCACCCTCTTCACTTCACTACATCAACCTCACTCTATCTCTGCTACTGCACCCACCTTCCAGTAAGGCTCATGTTCTCTCATCTTCTCATCTTCTCTCACTTGGTGTTATTTCCCCCAGTTACCCATACCACATGGTCTCTGCGCTTTCTACTCGCTCACTCGAGACACCTCACAACCTTGTTCCCCAACTTCACAAACACTAATGGCTGTGCCACTGACTTTCCTCTCACTCAATTCAATCTTATCTTTCTTTCCAGCTGAAGAAAGCTGACAATAGGGCAGAAAGGGACTGGGCAAATGGGGGGGAAACCCAACCTCAAGCTCCTCTCCCACTACAGTGAAAAGAGCTGTGATCCTGGCAGGAGAACAGTGGGACAGTAGCTGCATGGATACCGGGACATGCACTAAGTAAGTACCACTCAACACTCACACTAACCCCACTGTCAGCGTCTTCCATTGCATTCTGCTCCTAACCACCAGCTGTGATACCTTCAGTCCCTTGTGTACCAGTGGGATGTCTGCAATCACAGCAGAGAAACAGACTGCTCCATCTCAAGTATCCCCTCAACCCCCAAGAACAAGATTGTTGAACTCTCAGAGGAAACAACAGCAAGACTGCTCCTACCAGTCCAGCCCAGATACTGACCCCTCAGTGGGAAGGTCACACTTAGAAAGATTGCGAATGCCAATTGATGAATACCCCACTGCTACAGCTTTGCAGCTGGTTGAGGAAGAGATGCCCCAGACTGTGGGCACTTGGAGGACTGCCAGGGACCAGTCATCTGCTCAGACATAAGCTGGAGAGGACCCTGTGGTGTCAGCAATCAGAGGTGCAGGAGCGGCAGAACAATGTGGGCCCTCACTGACCCAGAGGCTGCAGGAATACAGCTGCACTGTGGTGAGCCAGTTACCTTAAACATATGATTAGGAGAAAGTGAGGACTGCAGATGCTAGAGACTAGAGTCAAAAAGTGTGGTGCTGGAAAAGCACAGCCAGTCAGGCAGCATCAGAGGAGCAGGACAATCGATGTTTCGAGCATAAGCCCTTCCTCAGGAGAAACACTTACGCTCAAAATGTCGACTCTCCTGCTCCTTGGTTGCTGCCTGACTGGCTGTGCTTTTCCAGCATCACACTTTTTGATTCAAACACATGATTGTCTGTCTTTCTCCATGGACAGGCTGGCAGCTGCCGTGCAGAGCCCACACCCTTAGGGTCTGATTGAGAGGCAATTACATCTGCATTCTATCACCCAGTCATTGCCCCTCGGGACTGAAAGTATGGAGACAGGGGAACCTGATGCACACTCAGTTGCCTCTTCAGCAGAAGTATAACAGGGCAGTTCTCGGAGGTAGCTAGAGGAAAACCCACACACAAAGGTCCCTCCAAAGCCAACTCACAGCATTGTCCTCCACCAACATTATCCCCCTTATTTATCACCCCCACCCCCCACCGCAGGCCTGCGTTCTTCTGACATTTGGATGTTGAATGGGAGGGGGTCCACTTGTCTCTAGTAAGAAGATCCTTCGCATACATAAGTTGACCAGGTACAAATGTTTCTGGAGTCCCCCAGACAAGTTCAATGGACTCCATTCTGGAACACTTGCCCTTCAACCAAGCTGCTGAACACAATGTGGTGCCAAGAGAGTCTACCAAAACTGGAGTCAATAGGAATCAGGGTAAAAACACTCCTCTTGTCGGAGGCACACCATGTGTGAAGATGGATGTTGTGGTAGTTGGAGATAAGTTATCTCAGCTCCAGGGCATCTCTGCAGGAGGTCCTTACTGGAGTCACCTAGGCCCAAACATCTTCAGCTGCTTCATCAATGATTTATCCTCCTTCATATGTTTGGAAGTGGAGATGTTTGCTGATGATTGCACAATATTCAGCACCATTCACAGCTTTTCATTTCCTGAATCACTCCAGGATTCAAATACAGCAAGACTTGGACAATATCCAAGCTTAGGTTGACACATGGCAAATAACATGCGTGCCATGCAATTCCAGGCAATGGCCACCTCCAACAAGACAGAATCTAACCCCTTGATATTCAATTCCATTACCATTTCTGGACCCCCCCACTATCAATATCTTTGGGTTTACCTCTGACAGAAATGAACTGCACTAGTCATATAAACATAATGGCTATAAGAGCACATCAGAGGTTAAAACCCTTGCAGCTAGTAACCCATCTCCTCATTCCCAAAGCCTGTCCACTATCAACAAGGCACAAGTCAGGGGTGTGATGGAATACTCTCCACTTACCTGGAAGAGTCAGCTCTTCATTTATCTTACCTTGGTCATAACAATGTTCAAATGTTCATTGAAATACTTTACAAAACTGGCTCCTACTCTACCATTATATAATGGCAAGGATGTTGATGTTGTCAAGAAAGCATTAGATTTTTAAAAGATTGATTAATACCTTAGTTAAAATGGTAGAGGTAGGTACTTGATACAAGTATATTAATAATTTGTGCACAATACACAAGACAATGTCCAAATTTGACAGTTTAATGAAAAATTCAGTAGAACTCCACAATATGGATTGCTAATTTTAGTGAACAGACACGAGTCCAGAATATCACTTTCAGATTTTGGTAATTGTTATGAACGCACAAGCTTCCACTTTGAATAGTTCACATTATTCCATCAAATTGTTCTTGGCTTACTTGATGCTTTTCTCTTCGGGATGTGAATAAACAAAGTTAAATATTCAAAATAAATATTGTCTTCAACAATTAAACATGTACCATTGTAAACTATTCAGAGCATTTCTCCTTGTGAAATAATAACAACAAATGTAAATACTTAGCAGGTCAGGTAGTATCTGCAAAACAGGAACCAGATTATTGTTGCAAAACTTCCAGCACTTCTTGTTTTCATTTCAGATTCTGGTACTTACAATATTTGACTTTAGCTACACTCTGAGAGTTAGATGGACAGATTTGCATTTAGACATCATTTCATGTCACTACAAATGCCTCAAAGTGCTTTCTGGTGATGCAGTGCTGTTGAAGTGCAGCCACTGTTATAACCACAAAAACATAAAACCCAATATACACATGAGTCAGAAATGAATGAAATTTTGTAATTTTTATGTTATGGCATCAAATTGTGCAGTGGAGCAAACTGGTCATTTTTAACTGTCATTATCATTTATCAATTGTGTCCTTTTAGATAAACTCAGTCACCTTCCACTCAATCCTATAGCCTGAACATTATTATATACTCGATTTCAGTAAAGCTGTCAAAATATCTCAGAATAAATCTGGTAGAATAAAATAGCAGAGAAACATGAATGGACTAGAATTTTGGAAGAAGTTACTATAGGACCCTAGCACAATGAAATGGTTTAGACCACATCATAAACCACATGAGATTGGCAATTCTGTATAGTTGAAGCATTTGAATTATTAATATTTTTTAATGTTAATATTGAAAAGCATAACTGCAAAAATTCTCAGTTACTTCAGTTCATACATGTCTTTACGATGTCAGTTTAATTATTGTTTGGTCTTAACCTGTTTAATCTTAGTTTTCTTGCTTGAATACTGTGCCCATTTGGAACCGGTAAAACTTTGGAAACTAAGGGAAGCTTCTTACATTTTCTTGGTTATGCCTGAAATGTGTTGAGCATTTTAGATGGATTTTCACTGAGGGGACTGGCAGAATTTCTCACTGTATCTTATCAAACTCACCTCTATGAGAAACCTCAGTAGCCATTCTGGCCCCATTGTCAGCTGTGCCTTTCCCTGAACAACTCGTCACTGAGTGGATATCCTGGAATTCACTGGCATCCACTGCACCCATGCCATCTTTAAAAGCCCTTGTGCACCCAGATAAGCACTGGATGCCCTGAGCTGTCCTGTACTGCTCCTGAAATTTGCGCTGGATATGGCAGACAGCAAAATTTGCAGGGACTGGGTAGTCCTGCTGGATGGGATGGGGCAGAAACTGGATGTCTTCTTCCCTATAATCAGTTTTAGAAAGAATTACACCAGAACATGTCTGCCTAGTGTGAAGCTGCCATTCGGTTAAAACAGTCTAACCCCATCTGGAGGTATACCCGCCATTGTAGGAAGTAAGAAAATAGTCTTCTCTATTCTGAAAACATGTGTGTCACCATTTTCTGTCTAATACCTCACATTCTGCTACTCTACCCACCTTCCATGATCACCTGCACAGCAAGACTTGACAAGAAATTTCACTGGGTCTCCCAGCAAGACTACTTCAAAATAACAAGATGCAACATGGCCAAAAAAAAGGTTCCATCATATATGTCTCATGAAGGACAGACACAACAAGCACTGTTATGCCATCTATATAAATGACTGCTCTATATACCTGAATTCTGAACTAAATGTATATCTATAAGCAAGTTTTCCATTAAGGTTACCGAGAGTACTTATGTAACCATGTTGACTCCATGAAAATACATGAGACAATCATCAAGTAAACTATTGTTTTTGCTTTCTTTTCTCAGAGCTCACAATACTGGAAGCTTGTCAGAATTACATAAGAATTGCCTCACGCAATTACATTATTCTTCACAGAAGAAAACTTAACTGTCATACACAAAGGAAAACAATTTTACTTTCATGTGGTAATATAAATGGCAAAATAAAAAAAACACAGCTTAAAGGTATGTTTTAAATGTTTATTTGGGAGTTAGAGACATTAGGTACGCCTACATAACTTTGTTTTGCTGACACCACGAGCATTGACTTTGCCTTTGCCAACACCAATGCTACCTACAAAATATGGGTGCGACCCAAAAATTTCAAGCAATCATGCTTCCTCTTGGTTCAACTGCAACACAGTGATTTTCTTCATTAATGATTGTCATGATGTGCAACTGTTTACAATGTCGGAGTGGAATTAGTTATGAATTTTTTTTTCAAATTTGAAGTGTTGCAGCTCATTTCAAAACTTCCAAAGGGGAAATCAACAGGTCAGAATATAGATCTTCTTGCCCGCAAACACGATCATCCATCAACAAAAACAACTTGCATTAGTAGAGCATTTAGCGGAGTAAAATGCTCCAAAGTGCTTCATAAGGTTGTTTTCAAATAATGCCAAGTACGGAATTTTACAGTAGGCTTTGGAATACTAATGTCAGACCAATAGAGTCTAAACTCACTGATCTAATTTATTTATTTTCACATCCATTTTGTTTCAAAATATAGTGAAAAGGGTTGTATAATTTCACCACTCATGGCACCATCTTAAAATACTGAAATATAAGCTGAAACACAGAGTCATAGAGTCACAGAGGCAGAAAAACAAAGAAGTTCAGCTTTACAATCCTTCTTCAGTGCTCAGTCATGGGTCTGGAGTAGCCAGCTACAAGGCCCCTCACCACACCATCGGAACAAGAGTTGCCAGACTGTGGTGCCATCCTGCCTCCACTAACGCTGCCTCCACCATGAATTCTCACTGGGCCTTACCGATGTAGTTGCCACCGATATTACTGGGTGCCGCACCGGCCCAAACCCCACTCTGCCACCCCTGCAAACAGTCTGCTCTGGACCCACCTGGCTGATGCTGTCAGGTTTTGTACCAGGCCCAAACCTGTCACTGCTGTTGCCTCTGCGAATCTGCGCCAGACGCAGGTGTCACGGGAACCCAAACCAGCTCTCGTTGCGGCTGCCATGTGTTGGCGCTAGGGTCACATCATAGCGGCAGAAATTGCCAGTCACCCAGACCTAAGTCTGATGCCTCTGCCACAAGTCTGTGCCCTGGACTCACCTCGCTGCCAATGCCATCGCCACACCCGAGAATAAAAGAGAAAGGAGAAAAAGAGGCTGATGGAGCAGAAGAACCCCAGGCTCAGGAGTCTTTCGCTGCGATTATTTTGTCCGTCAGGGGTCAGTCATGGGAACCAGACCAGTGAATCTTTTTTTAAAAGATGTGCTTTCCCCTCCCACCCATTGACCATTCGCCAATCCCATTAATGCTGCCAGTCTAATGAAACTACTGACAGCTCCCTTGACAAACTGCATCAAGGGAGTGAGTGCCTGAGGTAGGTCAAGGATTAGCCTTATGACGGACTTCGAGAAATGCTTAAAAAAAAAATTCATTCACTCAAACTCGACAAGTAGGCTTCAGAGAAACTTCACTGAACTGGCCAAAAAAAGGAGCCAGAGGCAGGTAGTTAGCAGCATCTAGTGGAATGGGTGAGATACACGAGTCACATAAGGTTAGTGTGCAGTTACAACGTGTAAGCAAAATGGTTAATGGGACATTAGCTCTCATTATGAGAGGAAACTAATATAAATGAGGAAGTTGTATCTCAGTTATGCAATGCATGGTGTAATCGCATCTTAAAAACCGTACTTAATTTGATCCCCTTTTTAAGGAAGGATGGAAATGCATTGGGGGAATGTAAAAGGGGGTTAACGAGATTTACACTATTCCTGGAAAAAAAGCCAGAATCGTCCCCATCCACCACTAGCCTCCTCCGCCCGGCTGAGCTCGTCCTCACCCTGAGCAACTTCTCCTTTAACTCCTCTCACTTTCTTCAGGTCACTTCAGCCTTGGCCATTTCGACACACCAGCATGTTCCCTGGCCAGCATGGCTGATGGAAGCCTGCTGTAGTCTTCCAGCAAGCCTCAGTGCTAGCCCGAAGAATGACAGCTCATTTTCCACTTGGGAACCCTGCAGCTTCTAGATTGCAATATCAGGGTCAGTAACTTTAGAGCCTGATTCCATCCTTCCATGATCTTTACCCACACCCACACCTCTGGTACTGTCATCATGTGGAGTTCTCAGCTCTCATTATGATTTATTCAGCTTCTCTTCTGTCATGGCCTACTATCAGTAACACCTCATTTGCCTACCCCTTTCACGTATCTCTTTCTCTCTGGGGTCTGTCTCCGTCTATTCACTTATCTCTCTTCTCCCCAACCCCTCATCTTCAGCATGGCCCCCCCCCACCCCCCCAGAGACGTTGCCAGACCTGCTGAGTTCTGCCAACAATTTCTGCTTTTGTTTCAAAGCTCCAGCATGTGCAGTGCTGGGTTTTAATTCAGGCAGAAGGTGAATTGTTTCAATATTGCAAATCTCTGCCTCAGAAGGCAGTAGAGATGAAGGTCATTGAATATCTATAAGACGGGACAGATAGGTTCCCATTAGGCAGGGAGTCAAGGGTTATTGGGGGTAGATGGGAATATGGTATTTGAAAATGTAAAGAAGATCAGCCATGAGGGACTGACTGATCTATTTCTGCCTCTATTTCCAGTCGAGAGTGTGGTGCTGGAGAAGCACTCAGGCAACATCTGAGGAGCAGGAGAATTGAAGTTTTGGCAAAAGCCCTTCATCAGGAATGAATTTCATGTGGCCATAGGAGTGGTAGCTTCACTACTTATGACCTAATATTTCTGAGGATGGAGCCTCAGTGCCCATTCATGAATGCGGCAGCCAGAAAAATACAGGCAAGGCAGTAAAATCGATCCTAATTATGACTTTACCAATGTTAATTATTTTTCTTTCAGCCTTGAAGAGTTGACTTACTTACGCACCAAGTTGCTTCTGGCAGTAGACTACATTGGGAAGTCACCCCATTGCGGCTCCCTCCTCCTCCTGCAATTTCCTAATCTGTCACCTTGAGCTTGGTAAAACCCAATCCCCAAGTCGCATAAGGAGGTACTGGTATGGCTGACTGAAAAATTTGTCCAAAAAGTAAGTTTGAAGTTACGTCTTCAAGACAGGAAGAAGCAAAAAAGCTGAATGTGTTTTGTCTGGAGTGAGTTCCAGAGCTTCAGACTTTGGCAGCTGAAGACATGGCCATCAACAGTGGAACAATAAAAACTGAGAGGTGGTCAAGAGGCCAGGAATGGAACAGCACTGAGATCTTGAATGTTATATGTCTGGGGAAGATTACAGAACAGTCGTGACAAAACCATGGAGGCATTTGAAAACAGAAATCAAAACTTTTGGATTGAGGCCCTTAAAATATTTTTTGTGCCATATATTTTATACTTTCATGAATTAAAATTTCACTCATTAGTTAAGGTTACACAGTTGTTAAATATATAATATTGACTAAAATATTTAACAGTCTTACAAAAACTGAAACTTACAAGCTGGTACATTAACAAACTTTGTCTTTGTTTTTACTTTCATGAAATCAAGCAAATCAGTTCTTTAACTAAAATAGCCTGTAAGATAGTGCATGAACCTCATTAGGTTCTATCATACCCACCACAATCAAGTAAGTAATAAATCCAGTTCTGAAATTATTCAAGGTGCTATTTACAAAACATGGCATTGGGAATGCACATGTAACCTAAAATGAATGTAACCTAAAATTACCCTGCTATATCTTACTAACTCCTCAGTAACAAACCTGACTTGCATTCAGAGGAAATTGTGAAAACATTCGAAGTATACATATTCACCAACCTCACAATAATAACTTTCAATGATTTTTAACAATTGCTGATTTGCACAATTAGAGGTAACCTTGCAAATAAAATCCACTGTTGAGTTAACATGCTAAATATATTACTAAATGCTTTACACCAGAGTTTTCTATTGATAGCTGAGGACAGATGAATATATCTCAATTTTATTTAACGTGGCAGCAACATATGATACATTGACAGGATGATAGACAGAGTACTTAAGTCTTTTTATGATCTTCTGCTAAGGGGAAGCTTTTTAAATCCTTTCTTTTGCTATAAAATTACAGTGTCTACTGGACGTGTGGTTGTATCAAGGGTTAACCAATTGAGCATTATTGAGTGACAGTGTGATCAAGTAGGGGGAGCACCAAGGTCATTCAATTACAGTAAACTCTCAGCTCAACTTGAAATTGTTATATTCTTCTTTTATTTTGCCAATTTTCTTTCTTCCTGAAGTTATCAGCTCCTGTGGGCAAATGATTTCACAAACACTGGGTATGTCTCACCAAGAAGTCATTCTTCATCTGTGAATTGAGATAGTGAGTGTCATCGTGCTATTCAACTGTTGGCGGCATCATAGTTGAGCCAAATTACACATTCCAGCAAGGTCCCTGAACAGTGATTTGAAATAGGTTTCTTTTGTTCTTCTTCACCCAGAAATTTGAAGCTCACTCTGCCTTTGGAAACTAATACATTGAGGCAAGTGCTTATTTCATTCCTAGTAGTAATTATCAGATTGGTTCCAATGCTTCAGAAACTTATTTCAAGTCTGTCCTGAAAGTATTACATATTCAGACATATAGTCACAAATAAAAAATAGTCCTGGAACTACTTTCCTCTTGCAATGATGGAATTATTGTGTAATTAACTGAGCCAGTCATAGCAGTTGACATTTTCAGACAGATGATTGGAATTATATTTGAAATATTATTGCTTTTTTGGTTCAATGATGTAAAGGTGGGGCAGCCATTCAATATAGCTTGAGCAAAGTTCCATTTAGTCAGATGTGAAGTAGATTCAGATTTTAGAAGATTTGTTATCAGAAATCATTTTCGCTATATTCAGGTTACATGTGTATTCATTTTGCTGACTATCTCATAAATTTTTTACATTGTTTGGTCTTGTATTATCATCAATTCATTCGACATTTTCACTCAGACCAATATCTTTTGACCCACATTGAAAATTCTAGTATCATTGCAATTATCCTTTATATATTTATTGACAGATTTCATTATTTATTGGGAAGAAAGAAGTTTTGTCAGAAGGAAGAAGTTTCAACATGTAACCTGTGCAATGTAACCACACAAAAGTGACACAACTATCTCACTTCAATCAAGAGTGTTTGTTGATTTGAGTTGAGTTTCTAAGCAGTGAAATAGCAGAAAGAAAGAAAACCAAATTTCTTCAGCAATCTTGCTGTTCCTGCTTCAGGTGCTAGGCCATTTCACTAAAGCAGCTCATACGAGAATGTCATTAGTTCCTAAGCCCCAGGTGAATTTGCCACCGTTCCACATGATTAAGCCAGATAATTGTGTGTTGATAGCGAATGTGGCCTGTGAAATACAATTTCTGGGACCTTCCTAAACAAATACAATGTTGAAGGAGTCAAAGTGCTGTCATTACAGTCCTCTATCACAGCTTTCACACTTTTATACATCACTGTTATAGCTGGTTGTACTTTTCCATTGTACTTGGCTGCTCCAGAATGTGGCCAGACAAAACCAATTATGTCCAGCATTTATTAAATTGTACCTATTGCTGTGTTCCATAGCAACAATGCAACCTCGTACTGCACAATGTATCTGGGAAATCTACTGAAAACATTAAAAAAAACTGATAGTTCATAATTATCAACTCTATATTGGTCTCCTTCTGGTGCTGGTACTCTCGGAATGAAGATTGGTCCTTATCATAAGAGAGGGAAGTGGGAGGTAATTTTCAGTGATATCTGTGACAGAATTAATCTGATTAAAATTGCTTATGATTATTTTGCTGAATGCTGAGTGGTGGTACAATCACTTAAGCCCTCTTTTTTCCCTTGACTAGCCTCTTTAGATAAAAGCTAATTAGAGATCCTCTGAAAGTACAGATATAGAGCAGTAAGGAAATAGTTTAGATAGCTAAGTACACTGCCAGCTAATTGGGTTTCGTGATTGCAGAGATTGCTGTTATTTGGAATGAATAAACTGTCTCTCTCACAAAGCTCCTCATCAAGAAAAAGGTAAAAATAGATATTGCATTTGTTATATATCCAATTATCCTTTCTTGTTTTCATTTGCACTAACTACATCACTAACTAAATCCAGTGATTGTGTTTTGGTTGTATTTTGATATAGAGTATACTGTAAATTGTGAAGTAGTTCATGTAGGTCTACCTGATAGGGCATTTGTATAAAAAACGGAACCTCAGGACTAAGTTAATCAAGCCACCCTGTTGAAATGCATCAGCTCAAGTCATGCACTTTCACTTGCAATGAGCAAGTGTGGTGGAATAGCCATCTGCAAGATAAGTACTGCTCCTGGTCCTGAGGCAATGTGAAAAGAAAACAAAACATTCCGGTCAACTGGCCATCTTCAGACAGTACAGTTTATGTGACAGATGGGATCAAACCTCTTCATGCAGGATATAGTTTGTAATTAGGTCAGCCAATGTGAACTTCATAGAATATGAGTTCCCTGAATGGGTTTGTTAATCTGGTCCACTCAGGGAATCCTAGCTGACAGATAAGCACAGGACAGTCAGACATCCTATTCACTCTGAGAGCTAGCTGTCGGAAGCTAGATCAGAGTCAGGGATTCTCCATGTGCAAAGAGAGGGATATAAGCCTTGGGATAGTTACTTCAGTGGTGACAAGAGAAAAGCACACTCCTGACGAAATTTGCTCCTAACAGTTGTTTTTGAGTTGGGGTAAGCATTTCTTGCATCATGCCCTTATTTGGGAAGCTTGACTCGTGTGATCTCAGTGTCAAAGGCTGGACACAGAGTATGAAAAGAATGCATTTTTTATTCTGGGCAAATGACATTGAGGCAGATGAAAAGCAACAAGCCATTGTCCAGGCAGCTTGAAGAGAGGTAACATTTTTGGTATTAGGAGCCTAACTTGCCCTGAGGCACTAGCTGCTAAAATCTTTCAGGATTTGACAGATTTAGCTAAGGAATATTCTGGCCCACAAGCCGCATCTATTTCTGAGACACAAATGGTTATATTCAGCAATTCGAGAACCAGGGGAATCCGTATCAGGGTTTTTGAGGAGGTTAAGGTGATTGGCAGAGGCATGTGACTTTGGTATAACCCTGAATGAGATGCTAAGAAACTGTTTGGTATGTGGAATTAATGACATAACCATGCAAAAGTGCCTACTAGCTGAAGCCCAGCTTGTTTCTAAACAGGCACTACAACTGGCTTTATTATTGGGAAAGGCAACACATGCAGCATATGCATTACAGGGTATTCCAATGAATGAATTCCAACTCTCACCAGTCTGACTGAGCTTGGGTAAATCCAATTGTATAGCCTCACTCAGGACATATCCTGAACAGAGGGACTCTCGGTCAGCCCGCAGCAAATCCTCAAACAAAGCCAAGTCTCGGTCAAATGATTAACATTTTCTTCAGGATCCTGGGCCGGCAAGCAATTGTACTTGCTGCCGCTTTGCAGACTTGAGACAGCAAAAGAGTCTCACTGGCTCAAACTGAGTAAGAGAATCACAGGTTGGTATTCAGCAGAGCGCTCACTCTGGAAAGTCCACCTACATCTGCTTTGTAACAGTTAAATTCCTCAACAACATCCAAATCAGAACCAATCAAAACAAGCATCTGGTTGAATGGTCACCCAGTTCTAATGGAGATTGATGCTAGTGAGACTGTATCAGTAAATGCAGAATAACTCTTTACCAAAATTCATTCTGGACTCCAACCTTTAAGTTTGAGCAAGACCTTGGCTAACCTGAGAACCTATACCTGGGAACCTTTACAACTTTGATTCTGGTCTTTTATTCGAAACAGCTGATTGTAGTAAAAGGCTCAGGCCCAAGCTTGAAAGAATAAAATTGGTTGAGAAAGATTCACCTAGTTTGGCTGAACACTTTTTGATTAGAAAATGGCTGCCTGAATGATGCCTGGAGGTTTTCTCAGGAAGGCCGAGGGATTATCAAAGGAGCACAGGAGCCAACTTGCATGTTGATCAGAATGTAGTTTCATGAACCTAACAAGGCCTTCCCCAAATGCCGTTTGCGTTATGGGCAAAAGTAGAGGCAGAAATCAGGAGGCTGGAAGTGAAAGGATTATTAAACCAGTCCTTTTTATGGAATGGGCAGCACTGGGCATACCGATTGTGAAGTCCAACTTTGGTTTATCTTTGTGTCGATTGTAAACAAATGGTGAACCACATTTTGTTGCTGAATAAATACCCAATCCCTTGCAGAGAGGATTTACATGCAAAGCTGGCAGGGGGGTGCTGTCATTCACGAAGCTGGATATGATCCATGTGTACTGCAATTGCAGTTAGATGAGGATTCCTGAAAGTATGCTACAATTAATACCCATAAACGTTTGTACCAATATATGAAACTGCCATGTGAGGTATCATCAGCCTGTGCTGTCTTCCAGCAGACAATGGAGAACATTTTACAAGGTTTACCCCAGGTCACCATTTAACTTGATGATGTGCGAATAACAGGGAAGACGAATAAGAAGCACTCAGAGAATTTGGATATAATCCTTAGTGATTTCTCCAAGGTGGGTGTAAGCCTTAGAAGGGAAGAATGTGTGGTCCAGGCACCCCAAGTTGACTGGGTTACACCCATTGGAAGATAAAGTGAGGGCGATCAAATGTGCCCTGGCTCCCACCTCGGTACCGGAGTTTAGGTCTTTCCTTGGGTTGATGAATTATTATGTTCATACATAAGAACTAAGAGCAGGAGTAGGCCACCTGGCCCTTTGAGCCTGCTCCGCCATTCAATAAGATCATGGCTGATCTTTTCATGGACTCAACTTCACTTACCTGCCCTCTCACCATAACCCTTAATTCCTTTACTGTTCAAAAATGTATCTGAGCTTTAAAAACACTCAATAAGGAAGCCTCAACTACTTCACTGGGCAGGGAATTCCACAGATTCACACCTGTCTGAGTGAAGAAGTTCTTGCTGAGTTCAGTCCCAAATCTGCTCCCATTTATTTTGAGGCTTTGCCCTCTTGTCCCTTTGGCCCCTTTCAAATCTTTCTCTTCTCACCTTAAACTTATGCTATCTAGCTTTGGACTCCTCTACCCCAGGGAAAAGACTCTGTCCATTTATCCCATTTATGCCCCTCATGATTTTCTAAACCTCTATAAGGTCAACTCTCAGCCCCCAATGCTCCAGGGAAAATAGCCCAGCCTATTCAACCTCTCCCTATAGCTCAAATCCTCTAACCTTGACAACATCCTTATACATCTTTTCTGAACCTCTTCAAGTTTCACAACATCCTTCCTACAGCAGGGAGACCAGAATTGAATGAAATATTCTAAAAGCAGCCTAACCAATCTCCTGGGCAGTCACAACACAACCTGTCAACTCCTATACTCAATGCACTGACCAATAAAGGCAAGCACACAATCGCCTTCTTCATTTTCTTGTTGACCTGCAACTCCATTTTTAAGAAATGCCCAAAAGCTCTTGCATCCAGGACTTTGGCTAATGTGCCAAGATACAGAATATGCCCAAATACAGAAGGAAGGCTTGGCGGTCATTGTGGGAGTCAGGAAATTCTACCAATACCTTTATGCATGTACATCTGTAGTAATAATGACCACAAACCCCTGCGAGATCTACTTAAGGAAGGCAAGGCAGTGCCGCTCATATCTTCAGGCTGAATTCAAGATTGGGTCTAATACTACGTGCATAAAGTTACAAGTTGGAACACTGTCCAAAAGGTGAAGTAACAAATGCAGATGCATTGAATCATCTCCCATTGGCAGATACTGCCACAGGAAGAGCCCGCAGTTAACTTTTCTGGACACACTTCCAGTCACAGCTGACAATATCAGACTTCGGACTCAGAAAGATCCTGTCCTGGCAAAACTAAAATAGCTGGTGGTGATTGACTGATTGATTGATTTGTTGTGCCGTGTAGCGAGGTACAACGAAAGCTTTGTGTACAAGCATTACGGGCAGATCCAAGTAAGCAAGGATGTACCAAACAAAAGATTTAGACTGAGGCATATAGGTAATATTGCACAGGGCGTACAAGAGAGATCAACATTAGCAAGATCAACATTAGCAAGACCAACACTATTTGAGGCTCTTTAAACCATTCAATAATTTAATAATGGCCAGGAAGAAGCTGTCCCTAAACCTGCTGGCGCATGTCTTCCAGCTTCTGTATCTTCTGCCTGATGGAAGAGGACATAGGAGATCATTACCAGGCTGGTAGGGGTCTTTGATGATTAAACAGAAGTGAGCCATGTAAATAGAGTCCATGGATGGAGGTTGGCTTCCATGATGGCCTGGGCTGTGCATCCCACTCTCTGTAGTTTCTTACAGCCCTGGGCACAGCAGTAGCCATACCAGGCCATTATATACCTAGACAGTATGATTTCAAAGGTGCAACAGTAGACGTTGGTGAGGGTCCTTCTGGACTTGCCTAATTTCCTAAACTACCTGAAGAAGATGAGGTGTTGTTGTGCCTTCTTGACCTTCACAACTACGTGGGAAGACTAGGGTAGGTTGTCAATTATCGTCACTCCAAGGAACCTGACGCTCTCCACCCTCTTGACCTCAACTTCATTGATGTAGATTGAGGCATGTTCTCCTCCTTTCTTACTAAAAAGGGGGAAACCAAAGGGCTGTCACAACCAGAACTGAAACCTTTTTGGACCCCAGAGACCAGATCACAACAGAGGACAGCATTTTATTACAGGAAGCAAGAGTGATTGTCCTGTGCAAAGGTCATGGCCAGATACTGGCTGGATTTTGCCAGGGTTTTCCAGGGATTTCCAAAATAAAGACGATGATGAGAAATGGTGTGTGGTAGCCAGGATTGGATGCAGACATAGCTGCAGTGCTGGGGTAGTGCCCAGAGTGCCAACAATGACAAAAATTGCCATTAGCAGCTCTCCTACATTCATGGGAATGGCTGGGTAAACCTTGGACTCAGTTACATATTGACTATGTGGCTCCTTTCATGGGCTCAATGTTCTGATCATTGTGGACACCCATTCAAAGTGGTTTGACCTGTATAGAGTTCATTCGTCAAACACATGGGTGATGGTAGAAAATCTGCAAGCTTTTGCAATCCACAGATTCTCAGAAGATAATGGGCCATCATTTCCCAGCAGGGAATTGGAGCATTTCCTAAAGTTGAATGGTATTCAACATTTAAGGACAGCTCCATCCCATCCATCATCCTGTGGGATATGGTGGATTAATGTTACTTCTGCAATTATGCAATTCCATTTTACAAAGGAGGTGAACTCACACCAGTGGGTAATTGTTTTAGCCAAGTGCTGAGTCAACAAGAATGGAAACAATGTGGAGGAAATATATAATTGTTTTTGTATTAGCTAAAACTCTATGTCAGAAGGTAGACATTATGGGCAAGTAGATAAGATGTTGTGAGGGGATGAAGTTAAGCTAGATACGCCTGTACAAACAGTAGATATAAACATGTGCTTCCCACTTTTACAAAAACACAGGAACAAACCCCAATTAAAAGGGTCATAGGGATCAGAATGGCCTCGGGAAAGACACAGATGAAGGGGGTAGATAATGATGAAGAAGGGATATGCCTAACAATGACCTATAACAGGGTAAGGTCAAACAGCCTTGTGAGACCAGAAATAAGCATTTTATCACAGACAAGGCCGGATAAGGCAAGAGGCAAACAGGGGTAATGGGGGCCGGTCTTAGGGAAGTGGACGATGTAAGCAGGGGAGGGAGCAGTGTAAAACAATAGACATCAAATCATATAAATGTTATGTATGAATTGAATTTAGTGTGTGTATGTCTTTTGCCTCTTAGACACGGGACAACACACCCACTTGCAAGTGTAAAATAAATGACACTATTGATTCAGATCTTGTCTCGGACTGAAATTATTGAAGTGAGTGGGCTTTGTTTCTCACAATTGGGGGCTGTCCGGGATTTTCTTCCATCACCGGGGGGAGTGGCTGGCCTTGGACACTGGGAAGACGCGTCCCGTTCCCCATTGAGGAGCGGTCTCGTGTCCTGGTTTGGTCTGCTCCCTTGGGTGACTGGTACGAATCCCACAAGAGAGACATCTGAATCAGACAGTGATAGGAGCTCGATAGACAATACGGCACAAAGGGGCCAGGCAACTCTGTGCACAGACCAAGGTAAGAAACCTGACTTTTAAGTATTGCCTTGGTGGCCGGGATTGAGTTTTAGTAGTTAATAAGGGACTAACGAAGGAACTCAATATGGGTTGTGTCGTAGGTAAGGAAAAAGCCTCTGGGAAAACAAAAGAAGGAAAAAGCAATGGAATTGGAGGCGGGGTCCCTTACAACATACCTCCAGAAAGTTCTTTGGGGAGGATGTTGTGGAATTGGCAAAATAATACTTGTACAGGGGAAAAAGATGATTAAATATTGTTGCTTCATATGGACTAAGGAATCCATTCTTCGTCCCGCCTCTTTTGGCCAAAATTCAGGTCGAACAAAGACTGGGTTTGTAAATATCTGAATTTATTTGTCAATGAGTGAGAGAGAGAGAGAGAGAGAGAGAGAGAGAGAGAGAGAGAATGAAGAGAGCTGTACAGCTGGTAGAAAGTTTAACCCTTTGTGATTTGGTTTGAATGCACATTTGTTTGTTGGTGATTGAATGTTTGCGTTTTATTCCCTGGAGCTTGAGTTCCGGGACAGTTTTGAATCTGATTTTTATTATGGAAACTTAACATGATTTCTTTTAAGGTTAAGGATTCTATAGAAATTATGAAAAAAAGAATGATAACTCCTGTTCTTCTTACAGGTCATGACTGCCTTACTATCAGTTTCTAACTAATCTCTTCTATCTTTACATGAAAGCGATTTATGGAGGACAGTTGAAGTTTCAGTTCAACATTAGATTGTAGTAAAAACAAGATCCTATGGTTAATATCTGTGACCTTGGATTCGGCCATTGTTCATGCATTAGAAGTTTTTTTCTTTAAACTTGAATAGACAAATAATTTTAAGGCAGCTCTGATTATTTCAAGACCTATAGTATTGTAATTGAGCAATGATTGGTCAGGACTACTTAAGAAAACTAATTTTGGATTTAAATTAAGGGACTAAAACTGGGTGATTACAGTGGATTTCAAAATTGAGAACTGTATGCATTTGACATTTTGAATATTAAATACTGAATAAATGAACGTAAATATATAAATATATTTACAAGTTTGGAACAGGCTTTAAAGTTAGTCAAGCATGAATTGATGAATTGGTGTTTGAAGTTATGGGGAGCTAGAAATATTGCAATATTTCTTTAAAAAAAAAAGAAAAAGGGGAAGAACGTAATGACTTATCCCCTTCGGGAGGTACCAATAGGGGACAAAGATTGGGTTTGTAAGTGTCCCCCTCAGCAGTGGGGAGGTCAGAATATTTAAAAAAGAAATGAAGGTCCTGGTTGAGGATCTGGTAGGGTTGTCTGAACAAACTGATCAATTTTTGGGGCGCAGTCTGTATACCTGGGCTGAGTTAATGT
The DNA here is from genome assembly GCF_047496795.1 of Chiloscyllium punctatum. NCBI lineage: Eukaryota > Metazoa > Chordata > Chondrichthyes > Orectolobiformes > Hemiscylliidae > Chiloscyllium > Chiloscyllium punctatum. The sequence continues at coordinate 57,674,691 of NC_092747.1, read as the reverse complement.
CTATTTTGAATATACTATTTACTGGGGAAGAAAGGGGACTTATATGGGGAGCAGCCATTAAAATATGGGACAGGGAACATCCGATTGGAGATGGAGATGCTGGACAGGGAGAGGTGAAGTTTCCCCTCAGAGACCCCCAGTGGGAAAATCAAAATCCGGAGCATAGAGAAGAAATGAGGGAATTGAAAGACCTGATTCTAAAAGGAATAAAAGAGGCAGTTCCGAAGTCACAGAATTTGACTAAAGCCTTTGAAGTTAGACAGGAGAAAGATGAGACTCCCTCAGCTTTCTTGCAAAGATTAAGAGACTCAATGCGGAAATATTCTGGAATGAACCCTGAGGACCCAGTGGCACAGGGTCTTTTGAAAGTACATTTTGTGACAAAGGCATGGCCAGATATACAGAGAAAGATACAGAAGATAGAAGGGTGGAGTGAAAAGCCATTAGATGAATTGTTAAGAGAGGCACAGAAAGTGTTTGTAAAGAGAGAGGATGAGAGACAGAAACAGAAGGTGAAAATGATGGTAGCTACGGTTGATGAGGTAGTTAAGAAAAGAATGGAACCAATATTGAGCAACCGGAGCGGTGGGTGGCAGCATGTCGGACAGAGAGGAAGGGGGAGAGGGAGAGAGAGAGGGAGAGGACAAGGGGGAGTATTTGATAGAGGGTTCGAGCGACAGGGGCAGAGCTGGAAGACTCCACAGGCAGGATGTTATTATTGCGGAAAGATAGGGCATTTTAAGCGGGAATGTCCGGCTCTGAAAAGGGAAGAGAGGGCAATTCCGCTTATGAATTTTGATGAAGAATAGGGGTGTCAGGGGTTCCTGCCCTCGGGGGCCCACCAGGAACCCTTGATAAACCTGAAGGTGGGACCCTATAAGGAAGAGGTAGTCTTCCTAGTAGATACGGGGGCAGCACGGTCATCACTGAATTTTAAACCAAAGAAAGTAGAAATGTCGACACGGTCAATTACTGTTTCAGGAGTTAAAGGGGAGGGATTTACTGTTCCAGTATTTGAACCTATGATGATAGAAGGTCCAAAGGATAGGGTCAAAGGGGAATTGTTGTATATCCCTGATATAGGAAGTAACTTACTAGGGAGAGATTTAATTATCCTCTTAGGACTGGAGATTGGAATTCAGGAAAAAGAATTAGTTGTCCAAATGGCAATGTTGACAGAGGATATGGAGAGAGAGATAGACCCTATTGTATGGGCTAGAGAAGGGAATCGTGGAAAATTACAGATCCCCCCCCCTTGAAATAAATTTAAAAAGGAAAGGGGACATTGTCTGTGAGCGACAATATCCCATTTCCATAGAAGGTAAACGAGGACTGCAGCCAGTAATTGAAGGATTGATTAGAGATGGATTGTTGGAGCCATGTATGTCTCCTTATAATACCCCAATACTACCAGTGCGGAAATCCGATGGAAATTATCGATTGATGCAGGATTTGAGAACATTAAATCGAACAGTACAGATCAGGCACCCAGGGTGCCAAACCCCTCTACGTTATTAAGTAAGATCCCTCATGACCACAAATGGTTTAGTGTGATAGATTTAAAGGATGCCTTTTGGGCCTGTCCCTTGGCAGAGGAAAGTAGGAATTTGTTTGCCTTTGAGTGGGAAGACCCTAAGACAGGGTGAAAACAGCAATACCGATGGACTGTGCTTCCCCAGGGGTTTACGGAATCCCCGAATTTATTTGGACAGATGTTAGAACAAGTATTGGAGAAATTTAGCAGCCCCAAGGGGACTACCCTGTTGCAGTATGTAGACGACCTCTTAGTAACAGGAAAAAGAAGAGAAAGAGTAGTAGAAGCCACTAACAAATTATTGAATTTCCTGGGCCAGCAGGGACTGCGGGTATCTAAAAACCAACTACAATATGTGGAGCAAGAAGTGAAATACTTGGGACATTTAGTTAGTGAGGGAAAGCGAAAGATAAGCCCAGAACGGATAGAGGGAATAGTGGGAATGCCACTGCCCAGCACTAAAAGGGAGTTACGCAAATTTTTAGGTCTAACGGGTTATTGCAGATTGTGGATTGATTCCTATGCACTGGAGACTAAGAAATTATATCTCAAACTATTAGAGGGGGGAACCCAAATGTCTAAGTTGGGATGATGAGGAAAAAGAACTAGTTGAGAAACTCAAAAGAGATTTGATCCATGCCCCTGTGTTAGCCCTACCTTCCCTAGATAAACCTTTCCACCTCTTTGCTACCGTGGATAAGGGAGTGGTTTTGGGAGTATTAACCCAGAGGTGGGGGAAGGGATTAGTACATGAAGAATTGATTAAACGGGTCTTGGAGTCCCTATTACTTCCCCGAGAAATAGCAGTAGTGCATGTAAATGGTCATCAGAAAGTAAATGGACCAAAGGTTAGGGGAAATAGATTAGCCAATGAGGTGGCTAAGGAAGCAGCCCTGAATCCACAAGAAGTGGCGATTCATTCCCTAATACCTACTGTCCCAGGTCCTCGGGAAGCTCCTATATTTACTGAAAGTGGAGAAAAAGAATTGAGAGATTTAGGGGCTGTAAAAACAGCAGACGGGCCTTGGAGGTTACCTGATGGAAGGGAAATGTTAAACAAAATGATGATGCAAGAGATTATGGCTGTCCTACACCAAGCCATTGGGGAGTACAAGCAATGTGTGATTTAGTTCTTAGGGAATATGGATGTAAAGGAATATATACAATTGCTAAACAAATATGTGAGGGATGTATCATATGCAAAAAGGTAAATAAGAAAGTCTTGAGAAAACAGACCCCGGGAGGAAGAGACCCAGGACTGAGACCTTTCCAGAGTATACAAGTAGATTATACTGAACTCCCCAGGGTAGGCAGACTAAATTATATGTTGGTCATAGTAGATCATTTATCTGGTTGGGTTGAGGCATACCCCCTAGCTACCGCCACTGCAAGTGGAGTGTCTAAAACAATATTGGAGCACATAATTCCCCGATATGGGCTCGTGAACCATATTGATTCCGATCAAGGAACACACTTTACTTCTAAAGTGTTACAGGGGGTAATGAAAGGGTTGGGAATTTCCTGGGAGTTCCATACTCCATGGCACCCACCATCATCGGGAAGGGTTGAGAGAATGAACCAAACACTCAAACGACAGCTCTCTAAATTGATAATAGGAACCAGACTCCCTTGGACCAAATGTTTACCTATAGCTCTCTTGCGAGTACGAACAGCCCCAAGGAAAGATTTGGGACTATCCCCCTATGAAATCTTATTTGGATTACCTTACTTGGGAACGAATGGAGAATTGCCAATTCCCGAAACTAAAGATTTGTTTTTAAAGAAGTACATACTGGGTTTGTCCTCCTCTTTGTCTTTCCTAAGGAAACAGGGTTTATTGGCACAGACTCCACCCCTTGAATTCACCGTTCATTCCATCCGGCCGGGAGATTGAATCTTAGTAAAATCATGGACAGAGACTAAATTACAGCCGGACTGGGAAGGGCCGTACCAGGCTCTTTTGACTACCGAAACAGCGATAAGGACAGCAGAGAAAGGCTGGACTCACTACACTCGGATCAAAGGGCCAGTGGACCCTCCCGTGGAGAAAGAAGTCTGGACAGCCGAATCAACGCAAGATCCGCTGAAACTCAGACTAAAGAGACTTTGAGTAACTAATTATACAGTGGCGACGCGAGCGCGGGATTATTTCTGTAAGATTGTATATTAAGTCTTTTTGTGCTTCAGCATGATGTTTAGAATACTGGGAATGCTTAGAGTTATGATGCTAGCTCTCTTAGTATTGGCATTTCATCAAATATCATTTTCATATGTATTATTAACGGTTCCTGAATCTGATAATCCACAAGTAATAGACGCTGATGTATGCAGCTTAGTAAATTGTGGGGATGTAGATAATCAGAGACAGTACCGCAGCTCTGAGATACATCTTAAGTCCTATGGGGATGGCCTTGGGGATGGTACTTAGTATAATGGTCTCGTCACAGTACACCAGACCCCCTTCCGACCAGCTCGTGATTGTCCTGATAAAAAGTGTAACCCAATATACCTAATGATAAGGAAAACCACATGGCACGAAACAATCCTGGGTGGGGCCACCTATGAGATACAATTAAATGAAACATTTGGGATAGAAATGAAAGCAAATGGGAAGGATTTCTTGGGCTGTTGTTTCCGAATTAGTGTAGGACAGGGAAAACGGGTAGAACTACTGGGTAATAAGATACAATCTTTCACCCCTCCCGATGATCCTAAAGTAGTAAAATTTATAGAGGTAAAGGACTTGAAACAGACCATTGAAATAGAAACTGGGTACGGGGATGCAAATGCCTGGGTTGAATGGGTAAAGTATACTGTAAAAAGTCTGAACAAAAGCAATTGCTATGCATGTGCCTCCGGTCAACCAGTGGCCCAGGTGGTTCCCTTTCCGCTCGGGTGGAAGCGAGACAGGAAGGGCATGAAATGTATGATAGCCCTGTATCAGGACGAGAATGCGTGGAATGATAGGAATTGTACCTCCCTATCACTGATGTTCCCTCCCTTGGAGAAGAAAGATGCAAAAGCTCCCCCCCTGTTTTCTGCCGCAGTTGGAAATCACACCTCGTGTGTGCGTAGACGAGGTACAAGTCGGTCGAAAGATTTGGGGGAGCTGAAACTATGTACAGAGATTAAGAATGTCACCGAAACGGAGAAGGGAGGGCACTACTCAGCATTAAAGGTTCCCCGAGCGGATCTGTGGTGGGACTGTGGAGGCAAAATATTGAGACCCACGCTATCTCCGGATTGGAGAGGGATATGTGCAATTGTACAATTGGCAATTCCATTTACCCTGGCATTTGAGAAGGAAAACAAAGGAGGGAAAAAGGGAAGGGGTAAGAGATTACTGTTAGACACTTCTTTCGATGACAGGATTTATCTTGATTCGGTAGGAGTCCCTAGGGGAGTACCGGATGAATTTAAGGCTCGTAACCAGATTGCAGCAGGCTTTGTGCCAGCTCTCTTTTGGTGGGTAACAATTAATAAAAATGATCATACCCTGTATACGAGGGCTCACCCAAAGGTTGATTGAAACAGCCTTAATGAAACAGATGCCCCTAAAAGGGAATCAGGCTGAAGGACTTTATCGACTAAATAATGAGGAGATGAGTGAGACCAAGATGGATGAAATCTCTGGGATGATGCTTGCGAATTTCGGGAGCGATGCTTAAAAATAAAATATTTGCAGAAGATAACAAATGGTAATTAAAAGAAAGAGGGGGAATTGTGGGATATGGTGGATTAATTTTACTTCTGCAATTATGCAATTCCATTTTACAAAGGAGGTGAACTCACACCAGTGGGTAATTGTTTTAGCCAAGTGCTGAGTCAACAAGAATGGAAACAATGTGGAGGAAATATATAATTGTTTTTGTATTAGCTAAAACTCTATGTCAGAAGGTAGACATTATGGGCAAGTAGATAAGATGTTGTGAGGGGATGAAGTTAAGCTAGATACGCCTGTACAAACAGTAGATATAAACATGTGCTTCCCACTTTTACAAAAACACAGGAACAAACCCCAATTAAAAGGGTCATAGGGATCAGAACGGCCTCGGGAAAGACACAGATGAAGGGGGTAGATAATGATGAAGAAGGGATATGCCTAACAATGACCTATAACAGGGTAAGGTCAAACAGCCTTGTGAGACCAGAAATAAGCATTTTATCACAGACAAGGCCGGATAAGGCAAGAGGCAAACAGGGGTAATGGGGGCCGGTCTTAGGGAAGTGGACGATGTAAGCAGGGGAGGGAGCAGTGTAAAACAATAGACATCAAATCATATAAATGTTATGTATGAATTGAATTTAGTGTGTGTATGTCTTTTGCCTCTTAGACACGGGACAACACACCCACTTGCAAGTGTAAAATAAATGACACTATTGATTCAGATCTTGTCTCGGACTGAAATTATTGAAGTGAGTGGGCTTTGTTTCTCACAATCCAATGGTCTAGCAGACAGAGCAGTCCAATCTTTGAGGAACAGTCTACACCTTCACCAAATACCAAACTGTCCTGGTTCTGATTGATTATAGGACCACCCCTTACGCAACCACAGGGCTAGCTCCAGCAGGGTTGTTATTGGGGTGAAGACTCTGAACCAGGTTAAATCTGGTCCTCCTGGACTTGGAGGTGGGAGAGGGTGAAATGGCATCAAGAGTGCCAATACCAGACACAAGACTCAATTAAGTGAGAGAGGCAGTTTACTTCAGGGGACAGAGTTTGGTGTAGGAACCACGGGAATGGACCTGCATTGGTATGGGTCATGGTCAAGGCGAGGTTATGCCCAGTGATGTATAAAGTTCAGGTAGGTACGATATCTTGTACAAGTACATGGACATTATGAAATCTGTAAACACATAAACAGGACTGGAGCAAAATGTGCCCAGCTCCTTGACAGCTTTACTGACTATTCCAGACACTGTGGGTTTGCCCTCGCCATCAAGTGTTGAAAATATCTCAGGATCTGAGATGGACATGGCAGGTGTCACTGCTTCAACACTATTGCCGCCCAAAGTGGCGCGTGAATTTCTTCTGAGACCCTCCAGGCACAAGAGACAAACTATTCTAAGTTACATGCCACCCATATCAGAGGCAGAGATAAAAGAACCTGACCCAGTGCTAAAACGACTCAGGAGGAGCAACAAAAATAATATCTGGTCTATATCCTTGGACTCAGAGGGGGAGAGATGTAGTGATGTGGTTAGCCAAGTGGACCACATAGAATATGAGTTCCCTGACTAGGGCTGTTAATCTGGTTCAATCAGGGACCTCTGGGTGACAAATATAAATAGGAGTGTCAGAGGTTCTGTTCACTCAGAGAACTGGCTCTGAGAAAGCTGGATCAATGTCAAGGATTCACCACGAGTAATAAAGGGTAACTTGGTGATGGGATTCCATCTTCTGTAGAGTTATTTCATACTTGACATAGATTTTGTAGCTGAAACCATATAAGGTGGGTTTATGTAATTTGAGTAATCGACACTGAATGGTTAAATTCCAACAAGTGACAGCAAAAACATGTTTGTGCACATTAAAACAAGACATTACCAATCAACAAAATGTAACAGAAAAATGAGATTCTTGTTAGTGTGCAGTGAGAGGCTTACTTGGATGTATTAACATCTCATTGATACCCAATCTCACTTTGTTCCAATGCAGTTTGCTCAATTCTCAGGAAGTTGTCGGAAACTAGATAGCCACATTTCTGAGCAAGGAAGTCTGAATGAGTACCTATAAGCTACATCTCACTAGCATCTTCTCTTGGCCCAGCAGTTCCCAAGACCTCAGGGCAATGCACCATGTGAAAGGTGACTGTACCCTCCATTCATCGAGATTGGCACTGGCAAAGCACCAACCATCTTCATGGCAGGTTTGGGACTAACATATAATATAGTTCAACACTTTGAAGCTTATTGGCATCTTTCAAGATAATGTTGCTACAAGGCTGCTGAGTGCACAGGGGCAGGTGCCTATCTTGTGCTTTGGAACAGGGTGCATCTCGAGACACTTCACTTGTTCTCTGGCACCCACTTACTCTACAGCTAACTGATTGCTCACAGCATCTCCGCTTGCCTTGCTTTGAATAGATAGATAGCCAACACATGGATAGGATAAATAGACAAAGTATTTTCCTTGGGGTTGGGGAGTCCAGAACTAGAGGGCAAAGGTTTAGGGTGAGAGGGGAAAGATATAAAAGAGACCTAAGGGGCTTTTCTTTCATGCAGAGGATGGTATGTGTATGGAATGAGCTGCCAGAGGATGTGGTGGAGGCTGGTATAATTGCAACATTTAAGAGGCATTTGGATGGGTATATGAATAGGAAGGGTTTGGAGGGATATTGGCCGGGTGCTGGCAGGTGGGACTAGATTAGGTTGGGATATCTGGTCAGCATGGACAGGTTGGACCGAAGAGTCTGTTTCCATGCTGTACATCTCTATGACTCTATGACATCTTTGGCAACAATGAACAGTCAAGGGAGACTTTTGTCGGTCAGCAGGTTGGTCCATTGTCAATCAGGAAAAGTGGTGCAGTGGCCTAGGTGAGTTGAAAGGTATTGCAGGGGGCAGGAAGTATTAGAGATTTGGGGAGATTGGGTGAGTATGAGTCAGTGAAGTAAGATGCTGAATGCAGATTGGGAGTGGTAGACTATGAGCCTAGGTGGGAGATGCATCAATGGGTGAGGTAGAGGGTGTGTGAGGTAGCAGAGAGAAAATGGCACTTACCCCTGTAGACATTTATTAACCTTCTTGCAGCTTTGCTGAACATTCCTTCAGGTTGTGCATACTGCCCTGCCTCAGGCAGCTATTTCACACCAGGTTAGCAGTGTTTGATGTTGTGTATAGCTGGGGTTTAAGCATAGTGCCATTGGAAGGCCTTGACATTGGTAAGCATTTCAACACTGTTGAACACAAGGTTGCCCAGACGCAACCCTGTGGAAGATGGTGCATACTTAATAAGGTATGCAGTGCAAAATCATGTGAGAAAAATCACAAGGACTCATGGAGGGTAACCCTTCATGAAGTTTCCTGACATTGACACTGAGACATGTTTCAGAAAAGTTATTCCCAGTTACACAGAAAATCAAAGACTGAGAAGCTGACGGTGGAAGAATTCAATAGCATTTGGACCTGAGTCACTGGGGAAGAATTTGAATGATTAATTTAATGGGAGAGATTGTTGGACTCTTTTCAGTTGTGCAAACTCACTTTCCATAATTCAGATTCAAAGTGGTCCTGCAAATAAAAGCATGGTTACATTACATGGCTCAGAAAAAATAACACCACATCGCCAGAACAGTACATGCTCCCCTTAAAAGAAGTGTTAACAAAAAATTAAACTAATTAAGGTTATTTAGATGCACCATGTATATCTAAACTAGTGATTTGTAATAGATAAAGCATTTGTGACATTTCTGCATGTTGTTTATGATCAATCCTACTTTGATTACTTTGCATGATCCGCCAAACCTAATTTAAAAAAAAAATGTTATATACTGCAACTTACTTTGTTTTACTTCATTGTTATTGGGACAATAGTTTAAAGAAATATAATGTGATATTTTCCTCCAATTAGCAAGAAATAAGTGTAAATAATGTATTTGTTGAAGATTATGTTATAGTAGCCACAGGTGGGTGCAGCAGAGAAGTACAGTAGAGAAGCCAATGGCAACCTTTGAGTGTAGATAGTGTGGGAAATGTGCAACTATTCCAAGGCAGAGGTTTGTGACAACAGTTAATTTCCTCGGCATGATAGAGGAACAATGCAGATGGAAGTTCAGGCTTACAAGGGAGGCCACTGAGGATGTTTGATGACAGACTGCAGTGTTTCAGGCCACCACATACCAGGGTTCTGAAGTCCGCCAGATAAACCAGAGCACTTCAGTCTCCTTGGCCAATTAGGCACATAGAAGCCTGTGTCCACATGGTATTTCTGAGGGGCACACACTATATATGCTTAATGCTTTAATCCCCACCTCCATTACTCTCTGCTTGCACTCAATGTCTACTAACTCTGTACTTGGTGACTCACCATTTATTATAGTTATCTAACTCACTGAAATGGCCACGTTGAAGGATCATTATTACAGGTGGATCATGATTCACTCTTTTTTCATTCTTCTAACAAAAGTGTACTCTCGCAAATCACATCTTAACCTGATAATGTAACAATGAATTAATAAGTTACTTATTCAAATACAAAAATGGGAAGATCCTTCACTTATTTTGAACCAAGGATAATTTAGTTCTGGATGCTAATAATTAATTACATGTATTTAGATTAAAATCAACATTTCTCATCTGATCTGTTGCATTCATCTCACATCTTACATCTATTGTATTAGGGTGGATAATTATGATTGACAATTTTCCAGTTTCGTCTAAGAAAAATATCCCTTTTATTGTCAATTAACCTAGTGGTATCAAAAGACCTCCTCCAGAGAACTACAAATAAGCGGTACTTGATGATAATTGACTCACTTAAGGTCTACATTATTTGTAGGAATGAATATAAATGGAAAACTACCCTGCAGGTTCAGTCAATCATATTGTGCATCAGAGCAAAAGCTCTGTCACTAAAATGATAATAATGAAAGGAACCCAGTGTCCAAAGTGTCATAGAAACAACTCCAATGAGGGATGATTGAATGTTCCTCAGATGATGGTATGAAAAGGTTGCCAAGTAAGACAACCACTCGTAGATCAATAATGCTAGCTAGATGTCATGGAGATTTAGAAAATTGACTTCTGGGCCAATGAGTCATTCATAGAACTTTTCTCCTGAAGTCAGGTATAATTCAGAATAAGTTGTCGGAAGTTTGCAGAAGCAGCATCGAGTCTATCGTGTGCATTTCTGGAATACACTGGAATCAGTAGGGATTTGATTGCACTGGAGAGAGTGCAGAACCGATTTACCAGGATGTTGCCTGGGCTGCTGGGTTTCAGTTGTGAAAAGAGATTGGATAGACTGGGGTTGTTATCCTCTGAGCAGAGAAGACTAATGGAGGTCATGATTGAGATGTATAAAATAATGAGGTGCATTAATGCGGTAGACAGAAAGAAACTTTTTCCTTTGCTGGAGAAACCAATGACCAGGGGTTTAGATTTAGGAAAGGTGTCAAAGGGTTTGGAGGTGATGACAGGAAAATCCTTTTTCACTCAAAGGATGGTTAGGAATCTGGAACTCACTGTCCATAAGGGTGATAGAGGTACCCTCATAATGCTTGAGAAGTATTTAGATGTACATTTTTGACACTAAGGATGTGGACCAAGTGTTGGGCAACAGGAATGGAGTAGTTAGGTAGTTGACTTTGATCAGAGTGGATTTGATGGGCCAAAGAGCCTTTTTCCGTGCTGTAGACTCCATAGCTCTCACTAAATGTTTTATTTTTATGTTGTTAATGCAAGTTTGAGCCTCCTATGAAATGCTTCAGAGTGTCCAAATCGCCCATTTAAATACTTGATGCAGTGAACCCGAAGGGCTGAATCTTACCTGAAAACAGTAAAGTGTCATCTGTGTTGAGCTTTATGGATATGAAAATAGCACATTTTCTTACACAATCACACCAGGCTGACCTCATTAATTAGGTACCATGCCCAAATGATGCACTTCTTGTCCATGCTAGCTTGGTTTTCCCACTTGCCGTAAGAAGATGTACTTCCCATTGCAGGATATCCCCGGACACTTGGCACTGGCCTCGTGCTTTAAAGGATATTGTGTACCCAGTCAAGTCTTGGCAGTTTGCCTCGGGAGCTACAGGGCAGCAAGGGGAAATTGGCACATCACATTGTGTTGTCAAGGATCTGGATATCTTGGTAGATGAGCTGGTGCAAAGGAAGGCCATCCTCGTTCTCTAGAGCTTTCAGAGGAGACCACAACACCAGACCCTGCCAACCTAGTTTGAGGATGACTTGGGCCAGTACAATCTCGACTGTCCAGAAGAACACTTAACGATGTAACAAGCCAATGAACTTCACTGTTAGCTCAGGTAAATCATTGAGCCATACAATGGGCAGCACGGTGGCTCAGTGGTGAGCACTGCTGCCTCACAGCATCAGGGTCCCAGGTTCGATTCCAGCCGTGGACTGTCTATGTGGAGTTTGCACATTCTCCCTGTGTCTGCGTGGGTTTCCTCCCACAGTCCAAAGATGTGCAGGTTAGATGAATTGGCCATGCTAAATTGCCCATAGTGTTAGGTGCATTAGTCAGAGGGAAATGGGACTGGGTGGGTTATTCTTTGGAGGGTCGGTGTGGACGTGTTGGGCCAAAGGGCCAGTTTCCACACTGTAGGGAATCTAAAAAAATCTAAACACAGGAACAAATCCTTCAGTCTAACCAGTCTATGCCAAATATAATTGCAAGCTAAACTTGTCCCACCTGCTTGCTCCTGGCCCATATTCCTCCAACCTTCTCCTATCCACGTATTTATCCAAATGTCTTTTCAACATTGTAACTGTGGATGGTGCAAAACAGCAAAATGTCCACCCCCTTGACTGATCACTTTTGGCAACCATGAAAATTTGCCTGGCTTTGTGTCTGTGCTAAAAGGCAACTCAAGGCAGAAGTACTGTGAACCTGTTAGCACTGCTTGAGCAGGCCAAGTGTGAAAAATGACAAGCCAGAAAGGCTGCAAACATCGAAATAGGCACAACGTGGGTGAGTGAGGGCTAAGAAGATGAGCAAAGAGGCCTGAGATGCTTCCTGCTCCAATCTGGAAGATGCATGCTTGTCCCTGCATATAACAAGTCTTAGCAGCTGCATTGCAATGAAAGGTGCCAGTACAGTCCAAAGTGCAGCATTGAATTACAGCAGTGGATTGTAAGTGGATCAGAAATGTGCTGTCATGATACAGTGAGGCTGAAAACTGCTGGATGCTACTATTCATGGGCAGGGATTAGCACGCAGGCACTGTCTATGGAGTGTGCCCTGAAATGTTGGTGCCTGGTGTCCAACGTGGAGACCTGGTAGAAGAAGCAAGGAACTGGAGTCACCAGGTAACTGCCCTACCTTCATGTCAGGAACACTCAGCATCCAGATTCTGTACTGCGGCTGGGAGAACAGGAAACTCTACATGTCTGAGGTGAGGTGACGTGGTAATGAGGTGCTTTATCCTTCCAAACAGACCTCTTGCTGCTTACTCACCTCATAGGCAACCACTTGGTCGGAAATCAGACACTTTAATCTCAATGACCAGAAAGTCCTGTCTGGACATCTTGTTTGATTTTACCAATGTACTCATCATGGTCCATGTCACTCAGGGACTGGGAAGATTCTGCCTGAAGGTTTTGCCAAAGCATAAAATTCAAGAAGTGTGTCAAAGCTGACAATACTCTATCTACCTGCACCCATAAAGCTATCTCTTCACATAGAGCCACATGACCTTGAGCAACAGTTAATTCTTTCCTCACAGGGTGTGTTACATTGAAGAGGCAGTGAAAGGTAATGCTGTCTCCTGGAATGGAATGTTTAAGATGCACAAATAACACATAAGGAATTCAACCTGATTGCACTTCATTTAAACATTTTCTAGGTACAATATTACCTTCTCTTAAGTGCTCCTCAGGGGCTGCATTACCAAGTTAGCACAATTTTGAACTTATATACTTCAGGAGTCTTACTAAGTTGCCACAAGAGACTTGAGAAACATCAGTCAATCTGTAATTTGCAGACGTATCAAAGGGGTTATTAAATTGCTCATCAGGACAAAATTAGCTTTTCTATTGCAATAGAGATAAAAAAAAGTATTGGAATATTCTCGATGGTGCGATTGCTCAAAGTTCAAGGTGTCATTGAACAAAAAGAGCTTTTTTTAAAATTCATTCATTGGATATGTGTGCTGTTGGCTGGCCAGCATTTAATGCCCATCCCTAGTTGCCCGTGAGAAGGTGGGGGTGAGCTGCCTTCTTGAACAGCTATAATCCACCTGCTGTGCGTTGACCCACAATACCCTTAGGGAGGGAATTCCACGATTCTGACCCAGTGACAGTGAAGGAATATCGATATATTTCCAGGTTAGGATGGTGAATGGCTTGGAAGGGAACCTGCAGGTCGTGCTCTTCCCATGTATCTGCTGACCTGGTCCTCTTACCAGAAGTGGCCATGGATTTGGAAGGTGTGGACTGAGGATCTGCAGTGAATTTCAGCAGTGCATCTTGTAGATGGTGGAGAGAGTGAATGTTTGTGGATGTGGTGCAAATCAAGTGGGTTGCTTTGTTCTGGATGTGCCAAGATTTTTGAGTATTGCTGGAGCTGCACCCAACCAGGCAAGTGGCTTGCAGGTGCTGCTTCCATCTTAGCAGTGCACAAGAATTTCTGAGATAATTAAGATTGGATAATACAAGTGTGTGCCTGCTTCCTGGGCTGGAAGATTTGAGCTATAGGAAGAGGTTGAATAGGCTGAGCTGTTTTCTCTGGAGAGTTGGAGGCTGAGGGGTGACCTAATAGAGCTTTATAAAATCATGAGGGGCATGGATAGAGCAAATAGACAGTCTTTTCCTTGGGGTGTGGGAGTCCAGACTAGAGGGCATAGACTTAGGGTGAGTGGGAAAAGATATAAAAGGGACATAAGGGGCATCATTTTCATACAGAGGGTGGTGTGTGTGTGGAATGAGCTGCCAGAGAAAGTGGTGGAGGCTGGTACAATTGCAGCATTTATAAGGCATCTGGATGGGTGTCTGAATAGGGAGGGTTTGGAAGGATATGGGCCGTTTGCTGGCAGGTGGGAGCTAAAAAGTATACATTATGCAAAATTTCCAAAAGATAAAAGTCTATCTTCAGCTCTGATTGAATCAAACTTGTAAAGCAATAAAGCAATAAATCCAGTGATCAGGATCAGTGCAGCCATTAGACAAACTAAGAGTCAGCTGGAGTCACAAAACCTCTAAGGCAGCACAGCAACTGAAAGAACTATGCATCGATCTAGGTGATGTGAAATTTGACCAAATGTTCAATGTTGAGGTTTTGGAAATCCAATGTTAGCATAATCCTACCCAATGCTCAAACCAGAAAGACTAACTTCAGCCAAAAATAGAATTGACAGTTTCAATGACCACTATGTGTAGGAACTGCTGCTTCCAAAACAACTTCATAGTTTTCTGGGGAGCTTTGGAAAGTTTAGAACTGTCAACTTTTCCCTGTTCCTAACAACTCCCAGTTAAACTGACATTTGCAGAGAGTGGGAACTGACTGCAGGGTAGTAATTGGAGGAGCAATAAACATACTGCACCTCTAAACACAGACTCTGTCCATCCCACACTAACTTCTTCAGTTTCTCAACTTAGGTTGTAAAGTGGACAGAACTGTGTATATAATATGCATTAAGCAGGGAAGACGTATTTTTAGTTTAATTATTAAACCCTGTAAATAGCACTGAGTTGTCTGGAAATTTATTTATATGGACTTAGGTGAGGCCTTAAAAATAAAACCCTGACATTAATAGTTTAGAAAACAAGAATAAAGAGAGGGGAAGCAAAAACGGACATTGTTAGAAAAGCTCAGCAGGTCCGGCAACATCTGTGAAGAGAAATCAGACTTAATGTTTCATGTTTGGCGACCCTTCCTTAGTTTGTTGTCATGTAATAGGGTATCCTAGAACACAGGGAAACAGAGACAGAAACTGAAACACGTTTCCTTTCAAAAGAGAGAACCATCCATAAGATGAGGGACTGAGCACGTTTCTTTCAGAGTGAAGCAATCATTCAGAGAGAAAAGGACTGTAAGAGCAGTGGTACAGCTTGGCAGTATTGATGCAGCCACATTATCGCTTTAAAGTTAGGGCTATGCCTGCTACACTGTGCAAATTCACATTGACTACCTGTCTTTTCTGTTTCTTTATCCATAGCATTTGATCTGATAGGACAATAACATTCACACTGATAAGCTTAAAATCAGTGAGTTCTCCATTGCACATGCAAATTCCATTGTGTTTAACTTTCTGAAACTATTTCCTATTTCTGCAATCTTTTCGAAGTTACCCATAGTTTTATAGATGCAGCACTCTTTTGTCATGGTTGGGCACTGCTTATGCGTGTGAGGCTTTGTTGTTCCACGATGCTGACTCTGCCACTTAACATCAGCTGTATGGCCTACATTTTGTGTTGACTTGCTGGGTATGTCTGTAGAGTGTTTATACATAATAAAGTGGTTGTGTTCTGTGGATCTATTTTGGTAAGGTTGTGCTTCTCCTCTCAGGACTGCTCTGGAATCTTCCTGATTCAAGCACAATTTGAATGGTTCCCTCCAAAGTCAAATCTTTATTTGTCTGTATTTATTCTAATAAAAACTTGATGAAAGGTTCTAGCAACAACAAATTCTGCTGTCAAAGCTCTGTAGTCACAGATTTATGCTAATCAATGGAGGTCACTAATGCAATTATCTGTGGGCTGTCCTGAGTGCTGACATCCTCTGGTAAATCTTGACCAATCATAGATTTTGTTTGTTCTCATATTAAAGTAATCATCAAATGCTGCTATGATTTTGTAAAAAGTGCCTGTGTCTTCTTGCATATTTTGGTTCATTTATAAGATCATCTACTGTACTGAATATAATAGGTATTTACTTGTTCAACTTATTTAGGTTTGAAGAATATCAAGAACTGTTTTCTTCAGCTTTTTAATCCTATGTTCTTTGATGCTAAAGTTGAAGGTAATATTATTTCTCCTACAATTTCTTTTTCATTCCTTTCATTTATTCTTTCACACAATATGAGCATCATTTGCAGACTTTGTCTTTGGCTATCCCTATCTGATCTTGAAATGAATGTCTTAATGAGGTAATTCTAGGAAGCAGTTAAGTATCAATCACATTACTGTGCATCAGGAGTCGCATGCAGATCAGACCAGGTAAGGACAGCAGATTTCTTTCTCGAAAGGACATTAGTGAATCAGTTGGGCTTTTACAGCAACTGATGATATTTTCACAGCCACTATTACTGAAATTAGCTTTACACTCCAAACTTATTAATTGGATTTAAATTGCACCACCTCCAGACATGAGTATTATTTATTCTGATTACTAGAAAGTTGCCGTATATCGATAGCATCTGTGTTGTCTTATTTTTCTTAATAATTTACTGATTCTGCAATAGATAAATACTGATGGCTTTAAAACTTATAATCTTGCATTAATTAAATTATATTTAATTTCTCCTGCCTTAAAGCCACTTCAAGCTTTCAAATTCTGTATGATTTTAAAATGATTGCTTGTCCACAAGCCTTTAAAGTCTAAAGCAATGCTCTAGGCTTTTCTTCTAATAAAGATATAAATTCTGTTCTGTAGTTAATGCCACAGTGTTTTAGATTTTTTTTAATGTTTAAATTCTTCATAGCAATACTGCATCTGCTGGGAATATTCCCATCTTTCTGATTTAAATGACGATTTCCTATCTTGTGCAGCCCTGATGGAGGTTTGCTTCACAGGCAAAATGCCTGTTTCCTAACTTTCGTGATCTAAGAAGCAATGTGCATTCTTTTGCAAAATTTGTAAAATAAACTTTGTGATTCTGGCCTTAATAAATCTTGCACTGAAATTGTGGTTTAAATTATGAGTGTCCTAGCCTCAGCACAATCTTACAATTCTCCAAAGTGCCTTTTTCTGTTAGGTTGTGCTTTCAAAATTGTTTAAATTACCCATTTGTCGCCTTAAAGGTACTCTGCAGTGTTTTGGTACTGTGACCTCAGTATAAATTAGTGTTCTGAACCTTGCTTGTTTTACTGTAGTTGTGCCTCGTGGAGATGTGCCTCATGGTGGCAATGCTCATGTTGAATCCTTCCATTAAAACCCTTGCCCACAGTGATTTCCAATTTTACTCAAATTGCTCTCACAGATCTTTCTTCTGTAAAGACTGTAACTTCTCACTGTGGCTATGTGTTCCTCTCATCCGAGATCACACTGTTTTCCTACACCTTAGTGCTTCTGTATGTTCATGCCAATAGATGACACAATGATGCAATTGGAACGTTCCATCTTCAATAACCTTGGAGAATCCCAGCAATGAAATGGAATTATAGGCAGTGGCCCAGTGCTTTGTTACATCACTGTTTCCAACCTGAGTTCTGCAGAAATGATGAATCTTTTATTGTAGACTAAACAAGCCATCTAGGAGGCTGAAGTGGTGATATTCTTAACAACACTGTTTCTGAATATAATTCTTGGGGATGTACAATTGCTGTCCTGTAGACCAGAACTTCTGTAGCTGTCCACATTTGGCAACAACTTTTTCTGGTTTGCTTGTGAGGCTGATGAAATGGTTGAACAGCTTCTACTAAATCAGGTGGGAAGTTCCTCAAAAGAATGATCTTGGCTCAGGTTTGATGGCCTGAAAATACACCTTTCCCTTTAGAGGAGAACTCCATGTCATCTTCCAGATCAGGACCTTCCCAGCTGAAACAGGGTTAGCCTGGGCAAGAAATCCATGCACCAGCGGTGCAGTAGCTTGGCATTGAAGCCACTGTGCCATCCCAGTGACCCAGGGGTGGGGGGGGGAAGAGGAGGTAAGTGTGCCAAGAGGAAGGCAAAGAGTGCTAGATGGGTACAATGAGGGATGACAGATGGGTGGGAGCTAGAGTGCCAGGTTTGGGTAGGGTGGCAGGTGGTTTGGCAATTGTATGCCAGGTATATGGATGGTTCAGGTGTCAGGTGGATGAGGTGGAGTGACATGTAAAAGGGTAAGTCCTCAGGTTATGTCATATGTATTGGGGTGAGCAGAGAAATGTCTGGGAGGGTCTTGCTGGAGGTATATGGGTAGTTGGGCCTTGGCCAAATATGGCTCTGAGGTGGTGATGAAAGTTGGAGATTGGGTTGATTGAGTCTGGAGGTTGTTTGGGGATTGAGAGAGTCAGGTATGTTTGGGGTGGGGTGTAAATGTGAACTTTATAACAACTTAGTCAGGAGTTAGTACAGGTTTTAATTCCTCTAACTTTTCCATATTGTCCTGACCCTGGCATCATGCCCAACAGTATTGGATCTGCGGATCAGGATGTCATCCATTTGACAGATTGCCGGTTCAGAGACTTCCAAAATGCTTGTCTGGCACATCAAAAAATCTCAGGCACCAAGGCAATTCCAAATCAGAGCTGATTCAAATAATAGAGTCATAGAGATGTACAACACAGAAACAGACCCTTTGGTCCAACCTATCCATGCCAACCAGATATCCCAACCCAATCTAGTCCCACTTGCGATGTGATAAATGTTGTTAGGATCTTTGATTGCTCGTCTAACAGCAGTTGTTAAAGGCCACTGTTGGCACCCAGCAAGTTCTTAGTTAGCCTAGTCAGGCTGTCATCCATAGATGCCATAGGATGGATCTCCTTTTTTATAGGATGAGTTCCATACTGATGTATGGTGAGCCATTGGGTTCAGATACAGGAATCATGCTTGAGTGCCACTGAATGGGTAGTATTACCAACAAGATGGCCTTCTATTGTACCACAGATATTTTGTCTTATATTAAGAGTGGGCATGAAACTCTGTGATGCTGGTTTGACATCTGGCTGCAGCATAATGTGGTCATCTATTTGTAGCTTCCTCAGTTCTATGATATTCTACCTAGAAATTCTCAGGTTTTACCCTAATTGTTGAGGTCCTCTACCCTGTGATACCTTGAAAATCTAAAAAAACACTGTATAGGTCAATAATAAAAGTTCCTGATTTAATATGACACATAGTTATTCTGCAATTTTCCTGTGCTTTTCTCAAAACCTAGCCATCAACTGCTCCTTCACTTTGATGTTTTTTAAAATTCATCCACAGATGTGGGTGTCACTGGCTGGTCCAGCATTGATTGTCCATTCCAGACGGCATTTAAAAGTCAATATTGCTGTGGGACTGGAATCTCATGTAGGTTAGGACAGGTAAGGATGCCAGTTTCCTTCCCTAAAAGACATTAGTGAACCAGATGGGTGCTTCCTGACAATCAACAACAGTTCGATGGGCATCAGTAGGCTCTGATTTCCAGATTATTATTGAATTCAAATTCCACCATCTGCGTGATGGAATTTGAAACCAGGTCCTCAGAACATTACCTTGGGGTCTCTGGATTAACTGTGTAGCAAAGATATCACAAAGCCACTGCCTCTCCATTTGGATGTTCCCAGAAAATGGAGTCATATAGCTGATGGCTGAAAGAAATGAGGCTTCAGCCATTGTCTGAAGAAGAGCAATAGTGTAATTGAAATGTTGACACTGTTTCTCACTCCACAGATATTGCCAAACCTGTTGAGTTTCTCCAGCATATTCCATTTTTCTTTCAGACACCCTGCATCTCAATATTTTGCTTTTATTTCAGCCACTTTTTGCAAAGAAACACCTCCCCACATTCTTGCACCAATGATCAATACAAAATTTGTGACTTGGCCATTGAGTAGTATGCCATCATTCCAAAAGTCTTCCTTGGTCTTCACAACTTCACCTAGGGAGGTACTTCATGTTTGTTTGTCATTGGAGATAGCAATTGAAGTCGGTAGTTCTCTGCTGAGGTATATGAGAGTGACGTGCACTCTCCATTCATAGGATCTGTCATCTGCAGTAATAGCTGTGTGACCTTGACATCAGTGAATCTTTTTCTCACCATGACATGGACCCAGAACAATAAGTGTGACTGTGGCCAGTGCCTTCTCATACAGAATCATTGTACATGCTCTTGGAGGCAGCCCCTATCTCTGCTTGACTGGTTTACGTGGTAATTGACATTTTGAAAGGACTTCAAATTTATTGCAGAGGCTTGGATTTTGGTACCAAATTGTTTCTGGTCTATTCAAGATTTGTTTTGCCAATGGAAATGATAATTGAAGGCTTTCAAGGTTTCATATTTGGCAATTTCTTTGTTGATCTCTTTTCTATTCAGAATGAGGTTGAATCTGCAACCCATTGCACACAGCAGTCACGGTTTTGATGGAGACAAGAGGTTGGCTAGCACCTACTGGAAAGTTGCAATATTGCCTAAGAACTTGAGAAGGACTGTGTTAGGGGAGAAGGACTCCCCTATCAGCAATCCGAAAACACCACTCCCTCTGTGACTCCCTCGTCAGGTCCACACCCCCCACCAACCCAACCTCCACTCCCGGCACCTTCCCCTGCAACCGTAAGAAATGCAAAACTTGCGCCCACACCTCCCCCCTTACTTCCCTCCAACGCCCCAAGGGATCCTTCCATATCCACCACAAATTCACCTGCACCTCCACACACATCATCTATTGCATCCGCTGCACCCGATGTGGCCTCCTCTATATTGGGGAGACAGGCCGCCTACTTGCGGAACGTTTCAGAGAACACCTCTGGGACACCCGGACCAACCAACCCAACCACCCCGTAGCTCAACACTTCAACTCCCCCTCCCACTCCACCAAGGACATGCAGGTCCTTGGACTCCTCTATTGCCAGACCATAGCAACACGACGGTTGGAGGAAGAGTGCCTCATCTTCCGCCTAGGACCCCTCCAACCACAAGGGATGAACTCAGATTTCTTCAGTTTCCTCATTTCCCCTCCCCCCACTTTGTCTCAGTCAAATCCCTCGAACTCAGCACCGCCTTCTTAACCTGCAATCTTCTTCCTGACCTCTCCGCCCCCACCCCACTCTGGCCTATCACCCTCACCTTGACCTCCTTCCACCTATCGCATTTCCAACGCCCCTCTCCCAAATCCCTCGTCCCTACCTTTTATCTTAGTCTGCTGGACATACTTTCCTCATTCCTGAAGAAGGGCTTATGCTCGAAACGTTGATTCTCCTGTTCCTTGGATGCTGCCTGACCTGCTGCGCTTTTCCAGCAACACATTTTCAGCAAGGACTGTGTTCTGTCTATCATGCTGTGCTGCTTCAGTCTGGAATTTTTGGGCTCTGATATTGTTGATTTTTTTCAAATGCTGTTGTGGGTGTTTTCTCAAATGTGTGATGTTGGGGTGAAAGCTTTTCCAATTTTTCAATGTTCATAACGTGTAATGGGATCCCACATTAATGGTGTGCTCACAGCCACAGGCAGTATGTAGGTGTGTCAGAAACTGATTCCAAGTGCTGTAGACAAACACAAACTTTGCACAAAAATAATGCAAATTAGTACTTTTATTAACCTTTAAACAAGATCCAGAAACTTAGCAGCACAATCCTTCACTAGAATTTCCTCCCTCAGGTCTCAGTGATCTAACATCATCTGGCACCTCTGATGATACAGTCTAGCTATTAGTGTATAGTTATCAGTACTGCATTCTACAAGTTCCACATTTTGTTACTTTGCTACATGATGAAACATGAAAATAGAGCAAGCACAGGAGCAGGACACCATAATAAAGCCAGGAACTGAGCAAGTTATTACCTCAGGGCTAGAAAAGATTAGGAAAGATTTCTGCTTAGACATTTCCACAGGTTGTAAGCAAGTTAAATCAGGATATCAGTAATTCACCTTTCACTGAAATGTTGCATCATCCATTGTAAGAAGAGTCCTCTCCATTCACAATAATGCACTGGCCAAGTGGTTTTTCCATCACTATTAGCCACTTCTCTATTTAAGCTCCATGGATCTTATTCTTTTTTATTTGGTAGGGTCTTATTTCATTGCATCCCAAAGCAACAGTTGAAATAGCATGTAAATAAATTGTACATATTACAAGTGATGGAATGCATCAGCTACTTCCTCCACTGTGGGCCCTTGACAGAATTCTGATTCAAGTGAAGAAATAGGAAACTGATACACAAATAACATGAGGGACAGCAATGACAGGTACCTTGTTGCTTCAATATTGGCAGAGATGAGAAGTGCTGTATTTTGAGGATTTAAGGTCTGAGTCACATATTCTTTATTTATTCACAGGATAGAATCAGAGAGATGTACAACACAGAAACAGAACCTTCACTCCAACTCATCCATGTCAACCAGGTATCCTTAATAAAACTAGTTCCATTTGCCATCATTTGCCCCATATCCCTCATATACCCATCCAGATTCTTCTGAAATGCTATATTTGCACCAGCCTCCACCACTTCCTCTGGTAGCTCATTCCATATATGCAGCACCCTCTGCGTGAAAAAGTTGCCCCTTCAGTCCCTTTTAAATCTTTCCCCTCTCACCTTAAACCTATGCCCTCTAGTGTTGAAGTCCCCCACTCTGGGGAGTAAGAACTCTTCATCCTATCCATGTCCCTCATGATTTTATAAATCTCAACAAGGTCACCCCTCAGTCTCTGATGCTCCAGGGAAAACCGCCCCAGCCTATTCAGCCTCTCCCTATAGCTTCAACCCTCCAACAACAGCAACATCCTTGTAAATCTTTCCTGAACCCTTTCAAGTTTCACAACTTCCTTCCTATTGGAGGAAGATCAGAATTAAAAATCGCATTCCAAAAGTGGCCTCGTCAAAGTCCTCTACAGCTTAACATGACATCCTAACTCCTATATTCAATGTACTGACCAATAAAGGCAAAAGTACCAAACACCTTCTTCACTATCCTGCAACTCCACATTCAAGGACCTATGAACCTGCATACCAAGATGGCTTTTTTCAGCAATTTGTCACTTGTCAGGCTAGCATTTATTTCTCATCCCTAACTCCCCTTGAGAGGATTGTGGCAAACTTCCTTCTTGAATCGCTGCAGTCCATGTGGTGTGTGCACATACACAGTGCTCCATAGGAAGGCAAATGCAGGATTTTGAACAATACTAAAAGAACAGTGATATCTTTCCAAATCAGGATGTTGAGTGGTTCAGAGGGGCTTGCAAGTTGTGGTATTCCCACATATCTGTTGTGCTTCCAAAATGGAGCAATTATTTATATCGCCTACACAGAGTGACATTTTTATATTGATTCCCTTAAATCATTTGCCATCAATCAATTATTTGCTATCAGGGCAAAGCACGACAATTCTGTAAAATTAACTTGAAGCAAATTCACAAACTCATTTCCGAATATTGAAGAAATACTCTTCAGCATTTTCTTGATAACGTGAAATTTTAATGAGAAGATATGTTAGGTAGTGCATGAGCAGAGCTACATTCATGCAAGTTAGCAAGAAATATTAGATGAACAAATTAAAATATTATGGTGTAGCAGACTTGTTGGCTTTAACATGAATTTAAAAATAACAAACTAATTTACTCAAGCTATTTAATCTCATTTCATAAAATATTTGCTGCAATTTCACAGCAATGTGTCAGTTCTATGAATTCATTTTTGGTCCCAAATGGGAACCAGTCTGTATGGATACACTTTTGAAGGGCAAGACATTTGCAGACCAGCATTGCAAACATGTGGTAGAAGTATTGACTTGACAGGTCATGACTACAATCTGTGAATTTCCTGATTTCATGCTCCCACTAATATTTTCAACCCCACTTCCTCACTTTACGCCATCTCATAGACATGCACAACTGCATTAGGCATGCAACTGCAGGGAGGAATCACCACCAGTACTATTTAATGGGATCATGAACTACTTTCAAGTGAGGTGGGAATTGGTTTCTACTGGCTGTGTCTCATTTTGAACAAGCGCTGTGTGTTTTCTATTGTAATTTAAAGTTAACATTGTACATGGTGAAAGCCTTGGTTATGACTGCCAATGTTCTGCTCACATCAATCATTCCCACTTATGGATTGCTTTATTGTGGGCGGCACGGTGGCTTTATGGGCGGCACGGTGGCACAGTGGTTAGCACTGTTGCCTCACAGCGCCAGAGATCCGGGTTCAATTCCCGCCTCAGGCGACTAACTGTGTGGAGTTTGCACGTTCTCCCCGTGTCTGCGTGGGTTTCCTCCGGGTGCTCCGGTTTCCTCCCACACTCCAAAGATGTGCAGATCAGGTGAATTGGCCATGCTAAGTTGCCCGTAGTGTTAGGTAAGGGGTAAATGTAGGGGTATGGGTGGGTTGCGCTTTGGCGGGGCGGTGTGGACTTGTTGGGCCGAAGTGCCTGTTTCCACGCTGTAAGTAATCTAATCTAATCTAATTTGCACAGCTTGAAAGGCAGATTCAACAGAGGTTGCACAGAGGAGAACAAGAATTAGGAGATGGCAAAGGGCTCTAGGCAGGAGGCCTTTCTTACCCACAGTATTCAGGAAGTAGTTCTCTCACCTCAACATGAGTGAAGAGCAACTTGTTGCTCTCTAGTGAATGAAGGATGTGCTCACTGAAAGCTGCTACTTCCTGTAAACCCAGAACAGGGCAGGGCAACATTGACAATGAGTGTAAAGGTTCAAGATTTTCATTGTGCCAGGGTCATTCCAACTGTAAGTGATACCTCCAACATTCCCAAGGCTATTGCTCACTGCTATGGAGGTAAAATGAACAATGCCTTTTATTTTTATGCCAGCACAGTTATGGTTTCTCTGACCAGAAATAAGCAGGCAGTGCCTGGCTTTCTTAGGGTACTGCTGCAAGATATAATCAACTTCCCACATGTAATTTTGATTGTGCCACAAAAAAATGCAGAGATGTACTGTAACTGCAAAAGATTGTTCCACTATGAAATTGGTATGTGACCATACTCAGCATATTTCGGGGGAATGCCTGGTATCCCAGCAGCAGTGATCGTGGTGCCTTTGTTCTGAAGCAGCCTGATGGTGCATCAATGTTGTGCCAATATGTCAGGCTGGAAAGTCATCTCTGCAGTTCACTTAAATTTGGAAAAGAATAGATTTATTATTAGGAATAGTCAGCATGACTTTATGCAGGAAAGGTCTTGTTTCACAAACTTGATTGAGATTTTTGAGGAAGTGATGACGATGATTGATAAGGGCAGGGCAGCGGATATTGTCTACATGGACTTTACTAAAGTATTTGAAAAGGTCCCTTACAGTAGGCTGGCTCAGAAGATTAAGTCCCATCGAATACATAGAAAGTTGGCAAATTGGCTTGGTCAGAGGAGACAGAATGTAATTGTGGAAGGATGTTTTTCTGATTGGAGGACTGTGACCAGTAGTGTTCCACAAGCATCAGTGCGAGAACCTCTATTGTTTGTAATATATATAAATGACTACAATGAAAATATAGATGGTCCGATCACTAAGTTTGCAGATACCCCAAGCATTGGTGGAGTTGTGGATAGTGAGGAAGGTTATCAACGGATACAGCAAGATGTAGATCAGTGAGAAAGTTGAGGGCAGAGAACAGGCAGGGAATAGAGCGATATGGGCCATATGCACATAGATGGGATTAGTTTAAATGGCTTCATGGTTGGCACAGACATGATGGATCCAAGGGTCTGTTCCTGAGCAGTACTATTCCATCTTCTTGGTTAAAAGCGACATCCACTGACCACCTGCTTCATGCGGCTTATGATATGACGATTGCTGCATATGAAAGATCGTTGAGTATATTTTGTTGTGTGGTTTGATGCCCACATCCATGAGGTTAAGTAAAAGACAAACTGACTTACGAGAAGGGAAGGTCAAGAACTGCCTTCAGGGACTTGGGTTCCTTTATCACACTGTTTATTATATACAAAGACTAAATATTACAAAATGTTGCATTCAGAGATACGACAGGCTTTCAGCTTACTGTTACATTTTTGAAAGAATATTCCATGAACTCTACCACCTAATGCTCGGTCTGCTCCATATGCTTCTCCCTCTCTTTTATTTCTTAACTCCAGCCATATTGTGTTATTTATGACATTGTCACAAATTTGTTCCAGGACCAGAAAGAACTTATGCAACTTTTTTTCAAAGATGTGCTTTGGATGTGGAAGCTTTGGAAAGGGTGCAGAGGGGATTTACTAGGATGTTGCCTGGTCTGGAGGGAAGGTCTTAAGAGGAAAGGCTGAGGGACTTGAGGCTGTTTTCATGAGAGAGAAGAAGGTTGAGAGGTGACTTAGTAGAGACATATAAGATAATCAGAGGGTTAGATAGGGTGGACAAGGAGAGCCTTTTTCCAAGTATGGTGACGGTGAGCACGAGGGGGCATAGCTTTAAATTGAGGGGTGATAGACATCGGACAGATGTCAGAGGTAGTTTCTTTACTCAGAGAGTAGTAATGGTATGGAATGCTTTGCCTGCAGTGGTAGTAGATTCGCCAACTTTAAGTACATTTAAGTTGTCATTGGACAAGCATATGGACGTGCATGGAATAGTGTAGATTAGATGGGCTTCAGATTGGTATGACAGGTTGGCGCAACATCGAGGGCCGAAGGGCCTGTACTGCGCTGTAATGTTCTATGTTCTATATTCATAAAATCATCTCTAAGTACATAGAAATGTTCGAAATCAGTTCTGCACAGTCTTTTCGGAAAAATAAACCAAGAAAACATTGGAATTTTGACTTTCCTCCGAACTTCTCTGGAGTTGAAAAAAAAGGCATTTTCTACTTAGGCAGGACATTTTATATACATTTGGAGGCACCGAGAGGGTCTGACAACTGGACAGTACCCTGTTATATTTTGGCAAAATGAACCTAGATAGTGGTTTTTCTCCACTGCATCTTGGCTGGAGCTGCCCCAAGTTACAATTCTTTCCTCAACACATAGCCCTGGACCTTGGAACGTGCCAGTGTGTAACACTCTGTGGGGATCAACTCTTTACACTTGAAGACCAACAAATGTCAGGCAGATCAAAGAGCGTCTTTCACTGAGTTGCTTGTTTTCTGGGTGCAGTTAATGTTTGCATTGGTGTATTTCCCAGGGAACAGCCTTTAGAGCAGAGAGTCCTGTGTCACAAAGCTGCTCCAGACCTTACACAATAGAATAAATGAGTGGGATGCTTAAGTACCCATTTTACTGCCTGGAGCACTCTGGAAGGACCCTCCAATACTCAGTAAGACACTTTCACAGATGTTGTGGTCTGCTGTATCCTATGTAACATCACACCATCACGAGGCTTCAGAACCTGCCATCACTTTTACATGCAGCTGAGGTAGAGGAAGAAAGATAGCAAGTTGTGCATTCTTTTTCTAGTTGTACTGTCAGTAATCAGCTCCTCTGACTGCAGTAACATTGAGTGCAATCCCTTTTTCCCATTCTACAATAAATCTACATTTGACCTTCCCTCTATCACTGGTCATTACAGCACCCACTTGGCCACAATGCTGAAATAAGAGGTACCACACAAAACAAATCAAAACTAACAAATCATTTGATATTCCATTAGAAAAGTGTACAAACAAGAAACAAGAGAAGATGATTCCATACTAAAGCCTGCTCTGCCACCATTCAACTAAGATCATGGATGATCTGAAATTAATCTCAACTTTAATGTTCCCGGTAACCTTTTATCTTCTCAGGAATTAAGAATCTACCCACGTCTGCCTTAAACTTATTTAATGATTCTGCATCCACTGTCTTTTGGGGAAAGGAATTCCAAAGACTCACAATCTTCCAAGAAAAAAAAATGTTCCTTCATCTCTGTTTTAACTGGACACATCCTATTTTTAAACTATGAGCCTTAGTTTTAGATTCTCATACAAGAACGGTTGAACATATAGTTTTATTTTCTTGACTTAATACTAAGAGTGACTGGAATGTTTAATTTTTAACTTTGTTCCTTATTTCTTTCTATCTTATTCTTAAGTACTTCTACCTAAGATGGTGTCATGTGTAGTGATATAGAAAACGTTTCGCTGTACTCTTGTACTTTTGTACTTGAGTATACGTGACAATAAAATATAAATGTCAGAGGAAACAGCCTTTCAACCTAGTTAAGTCTCCTCAGGGTCTTTTACCTTTTGATGAGATTTCCTGTGACTCTCCTAAACTCAAGAGGTTGCAGAAGTAGCCTGTCTAACTCTTCCTTATAAGGCATACAAGGTAATAGTCTAGTAAACCTTCTCTGACCTGCTTCCAATACTTTAAATCCTTCCATAAGTTTGACGAACAATACTCTAGATGCAGTCTCACTAATGCCATGTATAACCGAAACATAACCTCCCTACTGTTGCATTCAGTTCCCCTCGAAATAAAACTTAACAGTCTATTAGCTTTCCTGGTTACTTGCTGTAGCTGTATAATAACCTTCGGAATTCATGGACCAGGACACCCAGGTCTCCCAGTATCTCTGAGAACTGTAACCTCTCACCATTTAGATAATATGTTTCTTTTTAAATCTTTCTGTCAAAATGAGCAACTTCACATTTTCCACTATTTGCCAGATCTTTGCTCACTCACTTAACCTATCTTTTGGTAGACTCCTTATGTCCTGTTCACAATGGGAATGAATGAAAAAAACCTTCTGAAGGCAGATAGGTGGCACAAAGGTGAAACTTTGTTGGAAATAGAAGATCACGTTTATAAATATGTGTTCACTCTACGTTGTCACCTTTGGGATCGACTGTCATTTTAGCCTCAGGTACAAGTTCAAAAGTAAAGTGAGTAACTATTCTTAGTGCTGCACAATGTTGTAACCCTGTCTGAGGGATGGCCATTTTTTGCATAGTGTTTATGCCAGTCTAACACATTGAATGAGGGAGCCTCAGATGTTGTGAAGGTTTCCATCAGTTTGGAACATTACTTTCTACTAAACCACACAAAAAGTGAAGAAGTAACAATGGATAGGTTGTATTTGCGGTTGGGATTAAAAACAGCGGATGTTGGCCTCTGCACCATCGGTACATTTAAAGTTAATGAATGATGACTTCTCCCAACTGAACCTCATGCAAAGCCGGTTCCAAAGACGTTCAGTTGTTATATCCGATGCTGCTGCACCATAGGATGGGGAAAGCGATGTTCCCCTGATGATGAACATCCTCATTTTGCTACCCGGTGCAATGCTGCAACTCACACACATGCTCATCATCCAAACCAAAGCCCAGAGGGCCACATGTGAGGATTATGCAGTGCCTGTTGTTGGCACTGTACTGCATCGAACACCATTGAACACTCTGCAAACAGCCGTGCCTCACCTTGAGCAGAAAATGTATGGCAGTGAATGGCTCCATTTGAGGAAGGGATTGCATTGTGTATACATTGGGCTTTATGGTGTGGTACTTCCACCTGTCTCTATACAGTCTCGGCTACCCTGCATCTGAGATACTCCAGCGGATGTCACAGTTTTGTCATGCTGCACCAGAACATAATCATTCAGGAGCACCACTCTCATTCATCAGGAGCACATTCTATCAAAGAGGAAAGACTGAGGCCTCTTTCAATTTCTCTTCACCTTTTGGAAGCTGTTTCAAATCTGCTGGAGGTTGCTGCTGACCCTGAGCTTGTATAGGCATGCGTTCCTCATCAATCTTTATCCAAACTTGTCGTGCAGCCGGCATAGTGTCAATAGCTGGTTTTATGCCTTGATCCAGTTGGGGCAGTTCCAATGAGCCTATGTGGACTATTTCAGAAACAAAACAATTCCTCAGTAATGTAATCAGTCACTAGTTGCCACACAGCTAAATGAAATTTAACCATTGTCATTCAAACATTGGAACATGGGGACAATGTTCAATGATATTTGCTGTGGTCAGCATAGTTGATTACTGTATGAGGTTCAGGTGTGGAATTCCGTGGTTACAGATGTCTTTAACCTGTACAGTGTGAGTGCCTGATTGATGCAATTGGCTCATGTCATTCACAACTCCATTGGACAAAACAAAACATTTACAACACTCACTCCAGGTACGTGAACAGATATTTTTCATTTCGATCACACATTTGCATTTCAGACGAGAATGAAAGGTAACATAAATAGTGCTTCATGGAGGAGGTTGCGAGCCTACTTCTCAGTCCTGGTAACATCCCAAACCTTCATGTTCCTTTCTTTCTTATACTCCCATCAGTTTGAGCCTTCCCACATTATATAAAAGCATTTATTGAACCCCTTGTCTCCACACTTTACCACCTGACCCCCAGTTCTACAGCTTAATTCTGCCAATTATGCAATGCACTGCCCCCCGTCTCAAAATAAGAGGGGTGTTGAACGTTAGCCTCTGTACCCACAATGTCTACGGTCTATTGTCTCCCACACTTACATGTTGATCTGTCCATTTCAGAATTATTGTGCCCTCTGCACTCCAGCATTCTGGCTCTAATTCCCACAGCTGACTTTAGTAACTTGCCCACCACAACAGTGGCCCTGATAACCTGCCTTGTCATTCATGGACACACCCGCTGGACTGACTGTGGCCAATTCCATTCACCAACGTGAAATGGCAGCCTTGACTGATGAGTGATCAGACCTCTGACTGATCTCTGTATATTTCCTGACTGACTTACTGTTAATCTTCGAGCTGGTTTGGCTTGAACTGCAGAACAGACTACTGTCTGCACCAGAAGGATATGGATCACTGGATTCTGAATGACTCAAGCACTGGACTGACCATCCAAGCCCCGAAATAGATATCAGATAATGTCCTTCACTGACTATAGCAACACCCCTTGATTGACTAGAGAGCCCCTTGACTTTACTGAGGCCTATTCCAATTAGACTTTCAGACATGGCTGTTTGGTTGAAGTACATTCAGTGTGTTGGCCATGTAAGCTGCAGGCACAATGTACAGGTTTAAGATTGATGTAACACGGTGCCACATAGCAACATGTCCATTCCTTGATTAATTATTGCTGGCTACCATTACAGGCTGCCTGTCTTTAGATTTTATGTTAAAAGGAAAGCAAGATACAACTACTGTGAGTTTGTAGGTCCTGCGTGAGCGCCAATGTGAGAAAAGGCAATGTAAGGCAGAGATGTTGTGAGCACTAAGAGATTAAGTGAAGAACTCTGAGGTGGCCCCTTTTCAGATACATGGGATAGGTGTATGTCCCTAGGCACAAAGCAGTGTCGCAGCAGCGTTGCAATAAAAAGGTCTTGATGAGCATCAAAAAGTAGTATTGCAATGTTAAACAGTATTTTATCTGAGTCTAAGACGTGCCATTATGATATGGTGCAGGGGGTTTGTGTATAAGGTCCACTTCATTGATGGAGGGTGCAGACAGTCACTGCCCACGAAGTGTGCCCCAACCTGTTGGGGAATGCTGGCAAAGATGGATGCTCGGAGAAGATGACATAAAATGAAGGGGGGAGTTATTGAAATCTTACATGAATAATCAAACATTTTTCTTGATGAAGAGTGTCTAATTTTTCTGTTCTCACCTCGTTTTCCCAATTATCTTGGTCTTGCCCACGTTGTTCAGGGACTGGGGAAAATTCCGCCCACTACAAGTTGTATCAATTACTCTGCAACTTTCTTCACCTCCTTCCAAACCTTTCCTTCTTAACAAAAACAATGGCATTAAATGTAGCAAAATGTTCAAAGGTACTGCACTAGATACTCAGTAGAAATAGGCAAAAGGGTTTGGGGATTCAACTGAAGTTGTAGCTTTAGAGGAAAGTTTTGACGGTAAAATGAAATGTGATCTTATAAGATCCAGCATTATGTAACTGCCTCTGCCATTAGTGGTGAAAGGAAGACATAAAATATGTAAAACAGAGTTAACCTTTTGAATCCAATGATTCTTTTTCAGAACAGAAGAGTCACTGTTTTCTCTCTACAGATGCTGCCAGACGTGCTGAGTTTCTACAGCTAATTCTGTGGTTGATTAAGGCCAATCAAAAGATGGGATGCAAAAAGAGCTTTTGAGGGAGGATGGAATAAGGCTATGGGGGATGTGTAAACAAGGATGATAATTTTGAAGTCACAGAGTGGATGAAGGTTGCCAATGTTACATTGATTTGAGGAATAGGATTTCCAATGACATAGGCGTGGGCAGTGTGGATTTCAATGATTTGGAGTTTGCGTAGGACATTTGAGGAATGGCATGAGTGTGATGGGCTGAATGGCTTCCTTTTGCACCGTATCAATTCTTTGACTCTGTGACTATAGAAACAACACTGGAAGCTACGTGGCAATATTAAATTTCACCAGCTAAGTCAACCCACACAAAGATCAACCCCACCAATTACCACCTCATCAGTCAACTCGCAATTATCAGTAAAGTGAAGGAAGGTATCATCAACAGTGCCACCAAGCAGCACATACCCAGCAATAAACTGCTCAGTGACACCCAGTTTGGGTTTTGCTCAGGCCACTTTATTAGTGGCCCAGTCCAAACATAAATACAAGAACTGAACTCAAGAGGGCAAATGAGGGTCATTGTTCTTGAAATGAAGGCAGCTTTGGACAGAACATGGCTTCAAGGAGCCCTAACAAAACTGGAGTTAATGTGAACAAACGGGAAACTGTTCACTGAGTGCAGTCATAACTAACACAAAGGAAGATAGTTGTGGTTATTTCAGGTCAATCATCTTAGTCATAAAACATCTCTCTAGGAGTTCCTTGGGATAGCGTCCTAGCCTCAGCCATCTTCAGCTGCTTCTTCAATGCCATACCCTTCATCATCCTGATGCCAGGATCAAGGACATTCGGAGCAGTTGCAGCAATTTCTCAAAAGAAGAGCAGCAGCCATAGATCTTGTACACCCTGGGTCCAATGGCATAGGTAATAAAAGGGATGAGATCCTGCAGAGTTAGACAGGAAGTTAAAAAGCAGGACCTCAGGGATAGTAATCTCTGGATTACACCTGGTGCCATGTGCTAGTGAGAGTAGGAATAGGAGGATATGGCAGGTGAAGACTGAGGAGCTGGTGCAGGGGGATAGGGATTAACATTTTTGGATCATTGGAATCTCTAATAGAGTCATAGAATCATAGAGGTGTACAGCACGGAATCAGACCCTTCACTCCAACTTGTCCATGCCGACCAGATATCCTAACCAAATCTAGTCCCATTTGCTAGCACTTGGCCCAGATCCATCCAGATGCCTTTTAAATGTTGTAATTGCACCAGCCTCCACCACTTCCTCTGGCAGCTCATTCCATACACACACCACCCTCTGCATGAAAAGGTTGTCACTTAGGTCCCTTTTAAATCTTACCTCTGTCACCCTAAACCTATACCCGCTAGTTTTGGACTCCCCACCCGAAGGAAAGACCTTGGCTATTTACCCTATGCATGCCCCTCATGATTTTATAAACCTCTATAAGGTCACCCCTCAGCCTCCAATGCTCCAGGGAAAACAGCCCCAAGCTATTTAGCCTCTTCCTGTAGCTCAAGTTCTCCAATCCTGGCAACATCCTTGTAAATCTTTTCTGAACCCTTTCAAGTCATAGAGTGATAAAGCATGGAAACAGACCCTTCGATCCAAACAGTTCATACTGAACATAATCCCATAAACTAGTCCCATCTGCTTTCTCCTGTCTCAAATGCCTCTAAGTCTGTTGAATCATGTACACATCTAAGTGTCTTTTAAACATAACTGTCCCCGCATACATCACTTCCTCAGGAGGTTCATTTCCACATGCAAATCATCCTCTGTGTAAAAACGTTGCCCTTTAAATCTTTTTAAATCTTCCCTTTCTCACCTTAAAAATATGTCCCCTAGTCTTGAAATTCCCCATCCTAGGGAAAGACACCTCCCATTAACACTACGTACAACTCTCATGATTTTATAAACCTCTATAATGTAACCTCTCAACCTCCTATGTTCCAGTGAAAAAGTCCCACCCTATTCAGCCTTTGTTTATAACTCAAACCTTCCATACCCAGCAATATCCTGGCAAATCTCTCCTGAATCCTCTCCAGCTTGATAATATCTTTCCTATAACTGGGCAACCAGAACTGGATGCAGTATTCCAGAAGATGCCTCACCAATGTCCTATACAACATGACTTCCCAACTCCTATACTCAGAGGACTGAGCAATGAAGGTGAGTGTGCCAAATGCCTTTTTAACTGCCCTGTCTATATGTGATGCAAACTTTCAAGAATTATGCATATGAACCACTGGCTCCCTCTGTTCTGCAACATTAACCATGGTCCTAACCATTAATTGTATAAGTACTGGCCCTATTTGTTGTAGCAAAATGAAGCACCTCACATTTATCCAAAATGAACTCCACCTACCATTTTACAGCGCAGTGACCAATTTGATCAAGATGCCTTTGTAATCTTAGATAACCTTCTTCCCTGTTGACTATATCACCAATCTGATGTAATCTGCAAACTTATTAATCATGCCTTCCAAACGTCTCATCTAAATCATTTATATAAATGACAAACAAAAAGAGGACCCTGTGGAACACTGCCGGGTCACAGATCTCCAGTCCAAAAATCAACCTTCTCCCACCACTCTCTGTCTTCTAGGAGAAAGTGAGGACTGCAGATGCTGAAGAGTCAGAGTTGAAAAGTGTGGCATTGGAAAAGCACAGCAGGTCAGGCAACATCCGAGGAGCAGGAGAGTCGACACTTTGTGCATTAGTCCTTCATTAATAATGTGGAGGGGAAGGGTCTGAGAGATAAATGGGGTGGGGGAATGAGGAGATGGGGCTGGGGGGGAGTAGCTGGGAAGGTGATAGGTGGATGCAGGTGTGAGGGTGATAGTGATAGATCAGTGGGGAGGGTGGAGAGGATCGGTGGGAAGGAGTGGACAGGTACATCAGATCAAGAGGGCAGTGCCAAGTTGGAGGGTTGGATCTGGGCTGAGGTGAGGAGGAGGGGAGAGTTGGAAACCGGTGAAGTCGAAGTTGACACCATGTGGTTGGAAGGTCCCGAGGGATTGGCACCATAAGCAGTCGTGAGAAAAGAGAGAAGATTGTACAGGCTTGTACAGAAGTTAAAGGGAACAAGTTAAATACACATGACAGGCAAGAGCATGGCAGAGAATGAGATAACACTGAAAAATTAAACTGCATTTATTTCAATGCAAGAAGCCTGAGAGTAAGGCAGATGAACTCAGGGCATAGATGGAAACATGGGACCGTGATATCATAGCTATTTCAGAAACATGGCTCAGGGTAGGGCAGGACTGGCAACTCAATGTTGCGAGGTACTGATACTATAGGAAGGATAGAAAGGGAGGCATGAGAGGATGGAAAATGACGTTTTTGATTAGGGATAACATTACAACAGTGCTCAGAGATTATATTCCTGGGAGGTCGACCAGTGAAGCGTTAGGGGTGGAACTGAGAAATAAGAAGGGGGTTATCATTTTGATAGGATTGTACTGTAGGCCCTCCAGTCAGCAGGATAATAGGTTTGTGGCTATAGGGAATTTTAACTTTCCAAACATACACTGGGACTGCTATAGTATGAAGGGCTTGGATGGGGAGGAATTTTGTGTTCAAGAAAACTTGCTTCATCAGTATGTAGATGTACCTACTAGACAGGGAACAAAACTTGAACTTCTCTTGGGAAATAAGAACGAACAAGTGCCTGAGGTATGAATTGGGGTGCACTTTGGGACCAGCAACCATAATTCCATCCGTTTTTAAATAGTTATAGAAAAGTATAGGTCTTGTCTAAAACCTAAAGTACTGAATTGGAGCATGGCCAATTTTAATGGCATTAGACAAGAACTTTCAATTGATTGGGGGAAGCTGTTCACAGGTAAAGGAATGACTGTCAAGTGGGATGCTTTAAAAAGTGAGAAAATGAGAGTTCAGAGGCAGTATTTACCTATTAGTAGGAAGGCTGTAAAGAATACTCGATGACTAGAGATACTGAGGCTCTGATCATGAAAAAGGAGGCAAAAATCAAGTATAGTCAGTTGAGATCAGGTGAATTCCTTAAGGATTATAATTACACTTAAGAGGAGGGTGAAATGAGACATGAGATAGCTTAGGCAGATAAGGTTAAAGAGAATCTAAAACAGATCTACAAGTATATTAAGGACAAAGGAGTAACAAGGGAGAGAATAGGGCTCCTTAAAAACTGTGTATGTGTGGAACCACAGGAGATGAGTGAGATATTAAATGAATATTTCCATCAGCATTTACATAAAGACACAGAGGCTAGGGAACTTGGAGAAATAAATAGTCACACTTTGAAAAGAGTTCAGATTTCAGTAGAGGAAGAGCTGGAGGTGTCAAAATGCATAAAGGAAGATAAATCCCTGGGACCTATCAAGTGTATCCCAAGACATTGTGGGAAACTAGGAAACAAATTGCGGGCCCCCTAGCAAAGATACAGAGGAACCTCGATTGTCTGGCATTCAATTATCCGAATATCAGATTATCCTGCAAGATCGCAAGGTTCCAACACTTGGCTAAACAACATTATCTGGCATTTGATTATCCGGAATTTGATTAACCGGATGAAATACTCCACGCCCGTGTTCTTCGGATAATCTGTATTTGTATCACTAACACCCATGGTTAAGATGCCAGAAGACTGGAGAGTGGCTAATGTTGCGCCTTTATTTAAGAAAGGCTGCAAGAAAAAGTCTGGGAACTACACACCAGTGATCCTGACGTCAGTGGTGGGTGAATTATTGGAGGGGATTCTGAGAGACAGAGTTTACATGCATTTGGAAAGACAAGGGCTAATTGTGGTTAGTCAGCATGGCTTTGTGCATGGGAAATCATGTCTCACAAACTTGAGTTTTTTGAAGAGGTGACCAAAAGATAAATGAAGGAAGAGCAGTTGACAACATGTACATGGACTTTAACAAGGCCTTTCACAAACTCCCTTATAGTAGGCTGGTTAGCAAGGTTAGATCACATGTAATCCAGGGAGAGCGAGCCAACTGGAGACAATAATGGCTTGACAGTAGGAGACATAGTGTGGTCATGGACGGGTGTTTTGGTGTCTGTGCCACAACAATTGGTGCTGGGTCCACAGTGTTTATCATTTAAATGAATGACTTGGATGAGAATATAGGAGGCAAGGTTAGTACGCTTGTGGAAGACACCAAACTAGTTGGTATAGTGGACAGTGAAGAAAGTCAAGAGTATAATGGAATCTTGTTGGCTGTGTCAATAGGATGAGCAGTGGTGGATGGAGTTTAATGTGAGGTATTGCATTTTGGTAAGACAATCCAGTGTAGGACTTACACAGTTAATATTAAGGCCCTGCGGAGTGTTGTCACTTCCTTGGAAGTGACGTCACAGGTAGACAGGGTGGCGAAGAAGGCATTTGACACAATTGCCTTAATCGGTCAAAACATTGAGTACAGGAGTTGGAACATCTGTACAAGACACTGGTAAGGCCACATTTGGAGTTCAATGTACAGTGCTG
The DNA here is from genome assembly GCF_047496795.1 of Chiloscyllium punctatum. Classification (NCBI taxonomy): domain Eukaryota; kingdom Metazoa; phylum Chordata; class Chondrichthyes; order Orectolobiformes; family Hemiscylliidae; genus Chiloscyllium; species Chiloscyllium punctatum. Next base: position 57,637,254 of record NC_092747.1, on the reverse strand, counting down.
GTTGTCCTGCTAGAGGAAGGATATTATTAAACTGGAAAGGTGCAGACAAGGATGTTGCTGAGACTGGAGGGTTTGAGTTACAAAATAAAGCTGGAAAGCTTGGGGCATTTTCCCTGGAGTGGAGGAAGATGAGAGGTGACCTTATTGAGGCTTATAGAATCATGAGAGGCATGGATAAGGTAAATAGCCAAGGTCTTTTCCTCAGGATAGGACAGTCCAAAACTAGAGGGCATATATTTAATATGAGAGAGGAACATTTAGGAAATTGGGTCAGCATGGGCGAGCTAGATGGAAGGGTCTGTTTCCATGTTGTCTGACTCTCTAGCTCTATGAATGTATTAAACCAGAGGTGGGGATGTACACTGATGTTTACACAATGTTCAGCAGCATTTCTCATGCCCCAGATAGTGAAATAATCTTTGTGTATGCAAAGGCAGCAAGACCTGAACAGCGTTCATGTTTGGAATGATAAATGGCAATTGCCCCATGACATTAAACGGCATCACCATAATCAATTACCGTATAATCAAAATCCTGGAAAGAATATTGAAAGAAACTACTTTGAACTTGCAAATGCTGTGGCTACAAGAGGAGGTCAGAAGCTGGCAAATCTGCAGAAATCAACTCATCTCCAAAGCTTCCCCATCATCTAAGAAGCATATGTCAGGAGTATGATGGACGCTGAACACCATCCAGGATGAAGTGGCTCACTTGATTGACACCACATTCAAGATTCGCTCCTTCTACCATTGATGAACAGTTATAGTTATATGTGCCATCTACAAGAAACAGTGCAAACAGGAGATAGAAAAAATGTGTGGGAAAGGCAAAGGTACAATGATCATGGGGGAGTCCAATATGCAAGTGGACTGGGAAAATCAGGTTGGTAAGGGTTCACAAGGAAAGGAATTTGTGGAATGTCTATGGGATGGAATTTTGGAGCAGCTTGTGGTGGAGCCCACCACGGAACAGACAATACTGGGTTTTGTGTTGTGCGAGGAGGCAGACTTGATAAGGAAGCTTAAGGTGAAGGAACCCTTAGGAGGCAGTGATCATAATATGATTGAATTTACTCTGCAATTTGAGAGAGAGAGAGAGAGAGAGAGAAGATAGAATCAGAGGTAACAGTATTACAGCTGAATAAAGGCAACTACAGTGTTGTGAGGAGGGAGCTGGGTAGAATTGACTGGGAGAGGAGCTGAGCGGGAAAGATGGTGGAACAGCAATGGTAGGAGCTTCTGGGAGCAATTCAGGAGAAAAGGAAGCATGGTAGAGGGAGGATGAGGCAACCATGGCTGACTGGGGAAGTCAGAGATGGCATAAAAACAGAAGAAAAACATGCAATTTGACAAAGGGCAGTGGGAAACCAGAAGATTGGGTACCTTACAAAAACCAACAGAGGGCAATAAATAAAGAAATAGGGAGGGAGAAGATTAAATATGAGGGTAAGTTAGCCAGCAATATAAAAGAAGACTGTAAGAGTTTCTTTAGATATATAAAGGGCAAAACAGAGGTGAAAGTGAACATTGGACTACTGGAAAGTGATGCTGGAGAGATATTATTGGAGAATGAGGAAATGGCTGAGGAACTGACTACTTTGTGACAGTCTTCATGGTAGAAGACATGAGTAATATCCCAAAAACTCAAGAGAGTGAGGGGCAGAGCTGAGTGCAGTGGCCATAACCAAGGAGAAGGTGCTAGAAAAACTGAAAGGCCGAAGGGTGGATAAATCACCTGGACCAGATGGACTATATCCTAGAGTTCTAAAGGCGATAGCTGAAGTGATAGTTGAGGCATTTGTGGTGATCTTTCAGGAATCACTAGAGTCGAGAGGGTCCCAGAGGACTGGAAAATCATTAACGTGACACCCCTGCTTAAGAAGGGAGTAAGGCAAAAGACAGAAAATTACAGACCGATTAGCCTAACCTCAGTTGTGGGTAAGATCCTGGAATCCATAGTGAAGGATGAGATTTCTGAATACTTGGAATGTCATGGCAAAATAGGGCAAAGGCAGCATGGTTTCATGCCTGACAAATCTGCTCAAATTGTTTGAGGAAGTAAGGAGCAGGTTACACCAAGGAGAGCCAATGGATGTTATCTACCTGGACTTCAAGAAGGCCTTTGACAATCTGCTGCACATTACGCTACTGAGTAACACAAAGGCCCACAGTTTTAGAGGCAAGCTGCTAAAATGAAAGAAACTTGGCTTTCTGGCAGAGAGTGGGGATAAAATGTTCTTTCTCAGGATGGCAGCCTGTGACAAGTGGTGTTCCACAAGAGTCAGTGTTGGGACCACAATTTTTCACTTTATACATTAATGATCCTGATGAAGGAACTGAGGGCATTCTGGCTACATTTGCAGATGATACAAAAATAGTTAGAGGGACAGGTAGCATTGAAGAGGTGGGGAGGCTGCAGAAGGATTTGGACAGGTCAGGGGAGTGGGTAAAGAAGTGGCAGATGAAGTACACCATGGGAAAGTGTGAGGTCATGGACTTTGGAAGGAAGAATAAAGGCATGGACTGTTTTCTAAATGGGGAGAAAATTCAGAAGTCTGAAGTGCAAAGAGACTTGAGAGCTCTAGTCCAAGATTCTTGCAAGGTGAACATGCAGGTTGAAGGCAAATGCATTGATGGCATTTATTTTGAGAGGACTTGAATATGCAGGGATGTACTTCTGTGGCTCTGTAAGGCTCTGGTCAGGCCACATTTGGAGTATTGTGCACAGTCTTTGGTCCCATATCTCAGGAGGAATGCACTGGCCTTGGAGCATGTTCAGAAGAGGTTCACAAGAATGGTCCCAGGAATGAAAAGCTTAACATATGAGGAATGTTTGAGGACTCAATGGAGTTTAGAAGAATATGGCGGGATCGAATTGAAACATACAGAATACCGAATGGTCTGGTGAGAGTGGGTGTTGAGAAGATGTTTCCATTGGTAGGAGAGACGAGGACTGAGACAGATATTGCGTATCAAGGGGATCAAGGGTTATGGGGAGAAACTGAGAGAATGGGGTTGAGAAACGTACCAGCCTTGATTGAAAAACGGAGCAGACTTGATGGGCAGAAAGGTCTAATATCTGCTCCTATGTCTTATGGTCTTATGGGCTAACTCACCAAGACGCCTTAGGTAGCTCCTTCCAAACTCGAAAACTCTACCATTTAAAAGTACAAGGACAACAGGTATATGGAAAACCTGCAAGTTCACCTCTAAGCCATTCACTGAAACATTTGCTTGTGTAACACCCGTATTTTTGTGCAGCACCTGTATTTTTGTGTAGCCCCTGTATTTTTGGTCCTTGGTACACCTATGGGTGTAGTTGAAAAACCAAAATGCTATCCAGGACATTCATGCATAGTTCTAGTCTGGGCCACATCAGGTGCACCATCCCGACTTCAAAATATATCCCTGCTCTTTTAGCATCATTAATTCAAAATCCTGGAATTCCTTCACAGCGACATTGTTCGGCCTGTTCGCACTAACTGGACTGCAATAGTTCAACAGACAGCTCACAAACACATTCTTTAGGAAAATAATGGGTAATAAATACTTATCTTACCAGCAACATACATCCTGTGAATGCATTTTAAAAATCATATTCAACCACCAGTCATGTCAAGCTGTACCCAGAGTTTTGTGGTTATTTGAAATAAATAAAACTTCAAATGAACAAATTGGACATAGAACAGATTTGGAAATCAATTCACGTTATGAAATGGATATATGTTAAACTTGAGGCATCAGCATGTTTTCAAGCAGTTCCTTAGATTTACAGCAGATGGCGCTATTGGTATATTTATCTAATTCTTTCTGCCAGAACAAAGGTTCCTGCTTTATTTGTTCCAGATCAGTTTTCTTAAAATTAGACCGTTACTGGCAAAAAAATGTCTCAAAGTAGCCCTGGATTTAATCTAGATTGAAGTGAAAGTATTGTTGAAAGTAGTTTTTGTTTCATTGTCTTCTCTCCTTTGCTTTCCCATGCCTTATCCAATGCTGTTGAGCTCCTTTGTTTGCAATGTTTAACCTTGTTCTCTGGTGGAATGAATGAGCCATTCATGTCAGTGATAGTGCAACTCCTGTCAGCTCAGTGTAATTGATGGTATATTAAGTCCCCAGTTCTTTACTAGCCAATACAAAAGCACATTTTTCTGCTAGCTCACCTTGGTACCAAAATATTGCAGTGATGCCAGCCTTAATGTATGTTGAAAGACAGTCACCTAATTACACAGTGAGGCAAACAAAAGCACTGAGAACGGTGTCTAATTTCTGAAAGTGTTCTGAGCCTTAGGCAAAAGGCTTTCAACTATATCGCAAACTGAATGATAAAATATGTTCTACTAATTATCTGTGAACAAGAAACACGTGGAAGTGGCAGAGGACCTAAATATAACACCTGTAAAAAAAAATGAAATGTCACTCATTCCTTGCTCTCAACTCTTCTTGTTAGAAAGTCCATGGCTGAAAGGTTTGCTTGCATAGTGTCTGTATTTTTGGTGCTATGTGTGTAGTTACAGCAGGACGTGCGTGCTCAGTTCTAGTCCAGGCCACATAATTTTGAACAGGTTGGTGTAGGACAATATTTCGGAAGCACACACAGTTAACAGATGTGACATCAATCAGCATATGTATGGAAATGTCAATTAAAGAGTTATTGTTTTGCAGTTATAATAACTCATTGTATTGCAACAGTGTATGGGGATGGTGGGCACTATTTGTTTTGCCTAAGGGGTTCTGCCAAGTGTTTAAGGAACAGGTTTTGTGTTGCCTTTTTGGCTATTAGTAAACTGTCTTCAAAGCTACTTGTAATCTTAGAAAGTAACAAATCCAATTGCATGTAATAATGACTTAATTCACATGGTACCAGTTTGGACCTCAAATCTCCAGCTAAAACCCAGTTTTCATGTCACAGAGCTGAATAGCAGCAAGAAGGACACCCACTTCTCTGTGATCTAGGTTTATTTTAATCAATCACTTCAGAGATGTTATGAAACGTCTCTGGAGCAGGTAGGACTTGAATCCTGGCTTTCTGACTCACTTCACCTGATGAAGGAGCAGCGCCCCAACTGAACCTGTTGGACTATAACCTGGTGACATATGACTTCTGACCTTGTCCACCCCAGTCCAACACCGACACCTCAACATTCTGACTCAGAGGAAGGGACATTACAACTGTGCATGAGAGCCCTTGTTCTCCTCTCTATGACCAAAAAGGAATCACCAACCATTCACAGGTTAGTTGCTGATTGATTTCTCTTGGCTATCTTTTCACGAGTAAATGTTTGATCATTTTCACTGTTATGTTGGTGATGTTTGTGGAGAGTTGTATGTCACATAGTGAAGGTTTTGATGCTCACTACAATGGTCCTGCTCAGACCACATGCTCCTAGTAATATGCACTGTGCTAAACATTCCACCTGTAGCATAACAGGAAGAATGAGCAAAGAAGGACAAGCTCCTTGGAAAAGGAGGAGAAACATTGAATGGCTATAGTATGGAAGTAGGCCATTCAGCCCATTAGGTCGACACTGACCTTCTCAAGAGCATCCCACTCAGACGCAGCCTCTACTCTAAAACCTTGCCTTTCCCAGGGCTAATCCACCTAACTAACACATCCCTGGACACTATGACCAATTTAGCATGGCCAGTTCACCTAACCTGCACATCTTTGGATCATGGGAGTAAACCAGAACACCTGGAGGAAACCCGGAGGGGGGATGTGCAAACTCTACCCTGGTGCTGTGAGGCAGCAGTACTAACCACTGAGACACCATGCCACCCTCTGAGAGGAGGAGAAATTTCAGGAGAGGCCCACATCTATCTAAGCTCTTCAGGGAACAATTCCACCACTTTGACCTAAACCTTCCTTGCACTGTATCTGTCACGTATTGCAGGCAGACCTGATACCTCAAAGCAAGATGCGTAAAGCGTTATGAATAGATTAGATTCCCTTCGGCCCAACAAGTCCACACTGACCCTCCGAAGGGTAACCCACCCAGACCCATTTCCCTCTGACTAATGCACCTAGCGCTATGTTCAATTTAGCATGGCCAGTTCACCAGCCCTGCACATTTTTGGATTGTGGGAGGAAACCAGAACACCCGGAGGAAACCCACGCAGACATGGGAAGAATGTGCAAGCTCCGCACAGACAGTCGCCCAAGGCTGGAATCGAACCTGCACAGTTAACAGGAGCCATGCTGCATTCAGTTCCTTTATCAGAGCTTCCAAAGTCTTGAAAGTGTCCTGAAGTAGTCATTAGACATATGCATCCTTCACAATCTCATCATCCTGAGAGCACAGCCCTTTCTAGAAGGAGTTTCGTAAACAATTGTGCAGGAGGAGACAGGAGAATCGATGGGCAGGCTTATGCCCAAGACATCGATTCTCCTGCTCCTCAGATGCTGTCTGACCTGCTGTGCTTTTCCAGCACCACACTCTCGACTCTGATCTCCAGCATCTGCAGTCCTCATTTTCTCCAAGCTTATACCACCTCTCTTTCCATTTTAAGCATATGTTCAGGTCTTCCTTTGGAGCAGGCTCACAGTACATTTTTTTGATCCTGCTAGCCTCTGTGTATGATATTTCCGATAGTTATTTCCTCATTCACCTCCACTCAGTACAACAATTCTCACGCATCCTGATTTCCCTCTTACATCTTCTCCCTTTCCATTGCACGACAAGAAGGTTTGGATGTACATTGTGGCTTGCCATACTCAAGTCACTTCTGTGTCATAACCTGAAAAGATAGTAGCCATTTTGCATACTAAGTGGAACAAGGGAATTTATTACCCCGAAACCTCTGAGAAGAGAGATGTTGAAGCATGTCCAGGCAAGCATTCAAGTTATTGAGTATAGTCTGGAGAAGGCAAAAAGTGCCTGACTAATCAAATGTGACTAGTGACACCTTCCCTTGGCTTTCCATGGTCAGCTCATCCATTTGCAAAAAGGAAAGAACAGAATCCCGATTTAACAACAGTCTCACACCTTACCTTGTCTTTGTTAATGAAATACACACCATCCTCTTGGCCACAACCCTGAATTGAAAGATCCCACCAAATAACCTGAACAACTTCATCAATCAACTCATCCAATGTCTGAACCAGAAGCCGAGAAATCACCTTTGTGTATTCCTTGGTAACTGAATTCCATATGCCTTTACCTGGTTTCGTGTGCATGCAGTGCTATCTATCCAGTGGCTACAAGATGGCTAGTGGAGCGCTACTAACTTTCAATGGGAGAATTGTAGATGCCCTTGCAGGATGACTTTGCGTGGCTTTGTCTTGGGACTGTACCATGTTGGCACGAGCAGTAGCCATCTGCTGGGTTAACCGACTGGCAGGTGACTGAGACAAAACAGTGAGCTTGTGTCTCAGAGTACCACTGCCAATCTCCTGAAGTGGCACCTCAGTAAAACTGTTGCACAACACAATCATGAATTGCTGCAGGTCCCAATGGATTCTGGTCATCCTCAGTCATGATGTGTTCAGGCTGAGAATCATAAAATTCCTGCAGTGCGGAAGCAGGCTATTTGCCCCATCCAGACCACACTGACCCTCAGAAGACCATTCCGCGCCCCCGTGACCCTTGTAACCCTGCATTTCCCACGGCTAACCTACACATCCCTGGATAATATGGTACAATTTAGCATGGTTAAAAACAAGGGCTGCAGATGCTGGAAACCAGAGTCTAGACTAGAGTGGTGCTGGAAAAGCACAGCAGGTCAGGCAGCATCCGAGGAGCAGGAAAATCATCGAAATGTCGAAATGCCTCCAGCACCACTCTACAATTTAGCATGGCCAATCCACCCTGTACCTCTATGGACGGTGCCCACAGTGAACCCACACAGACACAGGGAAGAGTGTGCAAACTCCACACAGACATTGCCCGAGGGTGGAAGTGAACTAGGTCCTTGGTGCTGTGAGGCAGGAGTGCTAACCATCGTGCCACCTCAGGCTGAGCTGTCACTTCAGCATTCAGTTATTGGGCGATGACTGTATTAGCTGCAATGTAAAGAGAGAAACCGATCATCAGACTCTGTATTATCATTAGTACTAGACTTATGCGTTAATTACTGAGCCATCATTTCCAGACTGAAAAGAATAGGGCTCCAGATTCAGCATAAAGCTATATGCAAACATTGGTGTTAGGTTCTTCCTTTCTCCTTCACAGTGAATGCAGGTGCTTTTTTTAGAATTCTGGCCAATATTAAGCTTTTTATGTGCATTCCATCAACCTTTCTCTGTATGTTACCTAATTGAAGTCCTTTTCTTCATCTCCCGCAGCCGAACTCATATCCTTGCCCTCTGGTAAACTGGCACCCATTTTACCCTTTCCAACCTTTCTGGCTGTAGGTCACTCATACCCTGTCACCCTCTCAGATCCTTCCTCTGAGGTATATGCGGTAACAGGATCCACACTGATGCATGTAGGTGTCCCTTCTTCCTTTGGTACTTCCTTCATCTCTGCTGCTGCCTAGCTAGCTTTCACTTTTTTTGGATATCTAGAAGGAGAAAGGTAAAACAGCAGGCTTGAGTTGAGTAGAGGGGAGACAGCAAAAATGTTTGGACCATCTGTCGCATATAAATCAGAAGGCGATACAGTGTAAATGGATGCTACAAATGTTTTCAACACTATTGTTAACAGTAGTCTCAGTTCTGGTCACTTCAGTGATGGTGAGCACTGTTTCTTTCATCAGGGTTAAAATACACACCTATTTCCTGTCTTCTCCTGATTGGGTGCACACTGCCTACAATTATGTGACATCTTGTATTAAAAGAGAGACAATTGTATCAGCGACCGTAGTGCAATGTCTTTGGTTGATCAGACTGTGCTGGATAAATAACTGGTAGCATGCGCAAAACATATAACATGGGTGTGAGTCTTTCTGCAATACGAACTGTGTGAGAGTGAGTCATGGTTAACCGAGACTGTTGGTAAGTGAAATGAGAGATGGGGGTGGTGATAGAGAATGGCACAGTGAGAGCCTAGTGACTCATTTGTATGGATCTAGCATTTGGGAATACATTCAATTACCTTGTTCACTTGCGTTAGGTCATTGACTATTCGACAACATTGCATCAAGATCACAATCATTACACTGTCAGTATCGACAACGCTGACTAGTCCACTGCCATCAAAATAAATATGTTGAAGGCTCCTAGTTCTAAATGGATACAGAATGTCTCTACTCCTCCTCACCGCCTCTACCAACACGTCTCGTTTTGAATTATGGAAAGTAGTAGCATATTCTTTGCCATAGGTATTATTTTTCAGTGTTCTTCGACTTGGATACCCTTCTACAGTGACCAGGTTGCACCCTCCTTCAGATGTGCAGGTTGGCTTTAAGTACAGTGCAGGCCATTTTTTTTAAGTGGTTCTAGACTTTCATGGATCTGCAGTCCATATTTAATTGTACAGCAACTCAATGTGCTTCGTGCTGGCTATACACTGCAATCACTGTGGCAAGCAAACATCACAAAGTTTGCCTGTTGCCTGTATTGTTATCCACAGGCCTGGGTTAATTGTGCATTACAATTCCCAGGCCAGTTTTTGGGCTTTATTGAATTTCACAGGCAATGAATCCTGACATGTCATTGATTTAGTAATATCTCTTAAAACTCTCTAAGTCAAGTAACATCTATTCAAATTCTGTTTCAAATCCAACCACTTATAACCCATCCAATTATAACCCATCAATTGCCAGTAGGTCTAACATCATTATTAATGAAGTTTGCAGTATCATCAAGATATGAACAAATTTAAAATAAATTGATTTTATTTTTTGTTGAACAAAATAAGATTTATTTGTCATTCAAGTACAACTTTACTTTAACCAGCACCTTATGTACCAGAACTCTTGAAAAACCGACAAAAATTACATAGCTGAAATATTGGCAGTTTACTGTATCATTAGGATCTCCATGATGTCTGAGTAGGTAAGTTGGAGTTGTGAGTGAAAAGGCTCTATGCCAATAAGTTTTATTTAAGGCAAAAAGGTTGTATTATTATTTGAGTGATTTATACTGTAAATAAAGTTTAACAATGATGTGTACACCATCTCTGCATTACGTTTATATGTTGTTTTTGCATTGATTATGTTGGAATATTTGATCAGCTGACACCCTCCTGGTCCCATAGGCACGAGGTAATCAAATGTTTACTGTTTTGTCAAGACTGGTTTGGTTGCCGTTGGATCTCTCTACGAGGGGAATCAATTTTTTTTATGGCCCTTGACAACAAGACATTTGGGACCCAGGTAAAACTACTTTTTCCCCATTTAGTAAAATGGAAATATCATGAAGAAAAATACTATAGAATGCTCACATACTGCTCAAGAATGAAGGAAGTCACGTCGCCTCCTTGACTGAAGATATTTGTCGAGGGCTCAGTAATGGAGTCTTCATTTCAACCAGGATCCCCGTATATAGGCTCCAAGCAAAGCCATGCACTAATCTGCACCTAAGCACAAAAGGCAGAAATCAAAGACTCAGAAAGACTGGTTTGGGAGTTCAGAGTGACCAGGTCGATGGAGAGAATTCCAACAGAATTAGATGAGAAATCCAACAAGACCTAACTCAACATCAGGAGCATCTCATTGCCAAGTGTAGAGGCACATTTCTTGCTTGCGTTAAAACATTCACTGAGTTTATATTATTTATATTCTTTTACCAATTTTGAATTATAAGCTGGAAATGGCTGCTGGACTTTGGGACAGCTGGTTGTAAAACAAAAATAAAACAGACCTAAACAAGCTTTGTCTGTTTGTAAGGTCAGGCCTGGAGGCTAGTTGTAGGTTGGGCCTGGATTAAAAGGATTCCAACAAATGGAGCAGCCCCTGGGAAAAGCATTGTGTTTAACCGGATAGCTCCAATTAGCTACTAAGGATGTCAGTACCTGTGTAACTGGTTCCAGCAAGTCTAGAAGACACTGTGTTTTCAAGTAGAAGGCAGTTGTTGAATAGTAATTTTGGAGTTTTAGGTGTGAATTGCAATTTCTATTTGTTTATTTTGTGTTCCCTTTCGTTGGCTATCAATAAAATCTCAGGTTTGGATTTGCTTGTCTGTAAAGTGATTCCCCTCCCCATTGGGCAATGATAAGATGCAGGTCTGCAATAGGTACTGGGAAGATAGTAGTGGTGACTTTAAGAAGTTTTTTAGAGGGGATGTAGGTAAGGACAAGGAAGCTGGATGGTATGCTTGTTAAATGACATTGAGGATGAGTGAGTGGGTTTGTATGTGTGAGTGAGTGTCAGCCATATCAACTTAGCGCCACGAGCTGAACAGGTTTGTAACTGCTGAGCTATTATGCCACAGGTTAGAGGCAAGAGCAGATTGCTAACATTTGTCTGGCTGTACAACAGCCTTTTGCAGATAATGATTTGGAGATGCTGGTGTTGGACTGGGGTGTACAAAGTTAAAAATCACTGAACAAGAGGTTATAGTCCAATAGGTTTAATTGGAAGCACTAGCTTTCGGAGTACTGCTCCTTCATCAGGTGGTTCTAGGGGAGCAGTGCTCCGAAAGCTAGTGCCTGCAATTAAACCTGCTGGACTATAACCTGGTGTTGTGTGTTTTTTTAACTTTTTACAGATAGCACAGACATAAGGGATGCTGGTGTTTTGTTGAATATCCAGTGAGTTGTTCTGGGAATGGTGAATCATGAGATGGGGCGAGAACTGGATGTGACAGGTTCATAGGAGAAAAGGCTGGTAGCTTATGCAGTGAACTTGGTAAGTGACGATGAGAAATCGTTTAAGGTTTTGCAGCAGAATTCCTCCCAAAAAAACCCACAAAGCTGAAACATATTAGATTCAGTCTTTGAATTTTGCATCTTTAACCACTCAAGTTGCTCCCAACTCTTTACAACTAATGAAGTGCTTTACAAATAGAGTCATTTTCCAATCTATGCAATGAATAATATAGAAAATGCATCATCTAATTGTGTACAACAATCTCCAATGTGATAATGTCAAAGTAATCTGCTTTTGGTCATGTTGATTGATGAATAAATATTGGCTTGGGCATCAGGAGAACTCTTTTAATCTTTCAAAAGTGTCACAGGATGTTTTATGTCCATTTGAGATTGCAAACCAAATCTTATTTTAATATCTCTGAATCAAACAGATTATGTTAGTCTCTATTCTTGTATTCACACCCTACTGACTCAAAAGCTCAAAGACATTATGAAGCCACAGCTGACAATAACTAAGGTAGTTGTTCAGAATCTAGTCGGAAAGTTGTTAGGTATAACTAGTGACAGTTTGTTTTATAATGGAATCCCCTAAGAAAAACTCAGTCACTTTGTTGAAAGGGTTAAAGAATGGTATTACAATGTTCATTCTTTGGTTTTCAGTTTTCTTGCGGAACTACCTTCTTAAAAAGGTGTTCAGTCAATTTCTTCTGATTTTCCAGAGAACAGAAACGGGAGTAGTATTTTCACAGGTGTTATCTGCAACTGTTTTGAAGATGTATTTCAGTATTATCAATATAATTGCACTTGATGTTCTATCATAAATGCCAGAAACTATTGACTAACGTTCTTCCATAAGAATGGAATGACCATCCTTTTTCAAAAAATAAAAGGTTAAAGTATTAGCTACAAAATCCTTAACAGTATTTCATGTGAACAAAATTGCCAATTCAAACATTTGGCAATTAGATCAATTGATATAATTTTTTTCACTTAAATGAATTGTTTGGAAATTTAAAACCTTTTTTGCAGATTTTAAAATTTAGATCAAGTTTCCTCATGAAAGTATTTTCTGAGTAGGATCCGGGGTCAACGGAACACAGATACTTGACTACAATTGGGCTTCTGACTGTATCCTACTTCTTGGTGGCCAACTGTATTTCCATAGATAAAGGAAGACAACTTTGGCTTTAACAGAGTCTTTTAAAGTGAGGCAAATAATTCCACAGGATCATAACAATGCAGAAAGAAGTCACGCAGCCCATCATGCCTACACCAGCTCTCTGAGATTTTAATTTAGAGTAAATCTCCTGCTTTCTCCCCATAAACATGCACAGACTTGACTTAAACAAGGATCAAATGCCCTCTTGATTATTTCAGTTGACTCTGCCTCCATCAAACTTCCAGGCAGTGTATCCCAGACCCTTACTGCTCATGTGTGAAATTTTTTGCCTCACTTTGGATTGTTTTCTTTTGCAAAATAATTTAAAAGCCATGGTTTTCTGTTATTTTATGAGCAGGAAAGGTTTCTCCCTATCAACTCTGTTCAGACCCTTCATGATTTTGAAAATTTCTATCAAATCTCTCTGCAACCAATGTCCTACATAAATTCATCATAATTTCCCTGTTCTTATGTTCTCTGCCTCTACTAATGGAATCTAGATTAAATTATGTTTTATTAACAGCTCTCTCTTCATATCCAGCCAACTTTAATTACTTATGTACATATACACCCAGGTCTCTCTGCTCCTGTAAACTCTTTACAACCGTACCCTGTATTTTATAATGTCTCTTTGTGTTCTTTGGAACAAAGTGTATCACCTCACACTTCTCTGCATTGAATTCCATCTATAATCTAGCTGTCAATGTGTTAATGTTCTCTTGAGGCTCCATGCTGTCCTCTTCACAGATTACAATTTGCACAAGTTCTGTGTCATTTGCAAAATTTGCAATTGTTCTTTGCACTCCAAGATCTAAATCAATGACATACATTTGGAAATGTAAGGATCTCTACGCCAGCCCCTGGGTAGCACCACTACAAACATTCTTGCATCCCAAAAGTTCCCATTAACCATGAATCTCTGTTTCCCAACCTCACTCATTTTTGTATCCATACAATTCATGACCCACAATGTCTGTCACAAGTCTGTTGTGTAGCACTGTTTTTTGGAATTCCATCTACATCACATCAACAGCCTTGCCTTCATCAATCATCTCTGCTACCTCTTCAAAACACTTCAGAAAGTCAGTTAGATTTTCCTCTCTTTTTTACTATTTCTGAATCAACTCATGTTTTCCCATATGATGATTAATTCTCACCCAAATAGCAGTTAGATGCTTCCCCTCTACTGAAGTTAAACTGACTGCTACAGCAGTCTATCTTTGCAATTGTTTTTGAACAAGGGCATGATATCTAAATTCTTCACTCCTCTGGAATCATCAATAGGAAAGGTTGCATGATTATTGTCAGAAAATCGCTGGCGTGAGTCTGAAGAAAATGTTTGGATGTTCTTTTGTTTGCCTGGTTCCCCTCAATTGACTGATTGTAACAATATGGAAACCCTGTTTGAGCATCCATTTCCAAATGGGATGGAATTTTTTTACAGTTAGAATAAAATTCAAGTTAATCAATTATTACAATTTTCCCAATAAAATGATAATTTGTCACAAGTCTAAGAATGGTATAACTTACTACTGGTGGATAAATGTTTAATGTGTCTATGTGGCATTACTCTGTTATTATGTCATCTTTTAAACTAGAAAATGCTAATATTTGAGTTAAAATAACAAACCAAATCAAGTCATATTTGTTTTTATCAGCTAATACCAATAACAGTATATTCTAGCCTATGATGATCCATCATACTTTGTTTTCAACACCATTGTGTAATTTATTAATATTTGTTCAAATATTCTGAATTTAGTAGAAAATGAGGAAAACAAAGTGATAGAATTCCTGACATTTATTGCTTACCACAAAGTCCATTCAAAAGGTTTATTTAAAAAGGCTTCCTGAACATGAGATGATCAAAGGCTTCTTTCTTCAGCTCTTCTCAGTTAGAAATGAATCTTCCTCTCCTGCCCTCCTGCAAACAAGAACTAAATCATTTGGTATGATTCAGTGAAAAAACAATTAATTCATTCAAATTGATTTTGTAGCTGATGAAAACTTTTGAATCCTTACCTGCTTTTTGCTGAAGGAGGCTTTCAATCTTCTAGGCCTACTGAAGTTATTATTTACAAGTAAATTCAACTTGTTGAATCTTATGCTTAATTTATCCTTTGTTTACAAATGAGGCAATAAATCTTCAGAGTCCTTTGGCCGTTTCCAATAACTCTGACAGACAAGGTTTCCAAAAACATAAGATTGGAATAAAATCTTGTGACGAACTTGATTGATTTATTTTTATGGCAGACACTGGTTTGGGAATGGTAACTTTGAAAATTATAGTGAGGCTTGATTGATTAAATCTGTTATAATTACTTCATGTCAATTGATAACTTTTCTTATTTGACCATTGACTGCAAATACCGCTTTTAGGCATTTGATATTTGACCAATTTGAGCCAAACAGTTTTGTTAATTTGTTTACTGGCTGGTGGTTTGTTCAGTCACCAAGAATTCAGGTGATGTGAGGCTGTGTAACTGAATGCGAAATGCGGTAATTGTTGTCAGATAATTGGACAATTTGCTTTCTACCTTGCAATTCAGCTCTTCACCCTTATTGTTTCCAAATTTCTCCAGTTTCTTAATTAA
Organism: Chiloscyllium punctatum; assembly: GCF_047496795.1. Taxonomy (NCBI): domain Eukaryota; kingdom Metazoa; phylum Chordata; class Chondrichthyes; order Orectolobiformes; family Hemiscylliidae; genus Chiloscyllium; species Chiloscyllium punctatum. The sequence goes on along the minus strand of NC_092747.1, from coordinate 57,621,812 downwards.
TTGTTACAGTGCTGATCACCACACGTTTGACTGGGTGCTTTAGAAGTAATTTAGTTCTTTTTTAAAAAAGAAGTATTTTCTTCTGTATGTATTCTCTTTCTAATTAAAATATCTACTTTATGGATGTATGTTAGACTTTCTGTTGTGTAGATTATATTCATAGGCACATAATTGTTATGTTTCCCTGAAGCAAATTTTTACTTGTGGATGAAATTTGTTCCTGCCCTCTATCGCATGCTTCTCTGTTACAAACCCCCTTTGTTTTATAAATAGAACAATTTGCTTCTAAAACACTCAAGCAAAATTGTGCAGATCAGTTGTGTAACAATTGATTAAGAAACTGGAGAAACTTGTAAAGAACTGGGGTAGAAGCTGAATTGAAAAGTAAAGAACCATTCATCCAATTATCTCACAGCAAGTATAGCATTTCACATTCAGTTACACATTTTTGTAGCACTTGTATTCTTGGTGACTAGACAGTGCACTGGTTGCAAAATAATTACATTCCTAAACTGTTCTTTACTTTGTTTGAATGATTTAAGCAGTTTGTGTTGTATGTTAAGCATGGCTCCCAAGCAGGAGTTCAAACTACCCTAATCGGATTCAGTGGAACTATTTATATTCGAATCAGGAATCAACAATCACATACCTTTCAAATTAAGGATTAAAATCTGTTTGATTTTGTTGATATCAGTTAATCAAAAGGTATAAGAATAAATGTCAATATGTGAGAGTCTAGAAAGGTTAATTCTAACAGACTGCAATGCTGTATTGGGTTTGTGAGCACAGAGCATTTACCATAAAATGTTTACCACATTCAAGAGAATGGTATCAGCCCTGCTGTCAGTTTGAGCTATTCAGCTGAAATAAAATTGAGAACTGAATCTGCTTCCCACTTACATCCCCAATTCCTCTGATGCTTTATGTTCGTTTCAGAATTTCCAGCTTGGGGGATCCAGCCACCTTCCCTTTACCATGGATGTGCAATCCCTTTATACGTCCGTCCCCTTCAGGATGGTCTCATGGCTCTCCACTTTTTCCAGTAACAAAGACCTGAACTGTCCTAATCTATCACCACCCTTCTCTGCCTGGTTGAACTCTGCCTGGTCATGGGTGGCAGGTGGCTCAGTGGTTAGCATTGCTGCCTCACAGCACCAGGGACCCAGGTTTGATTCCAGCCTTCAGTGACTCTCTGTGTGGAGTTTGCACATTCTCCCCATGTCTGTATGGGTTTCCTTCAGGTGCTCCAGTTTCCTCTCACAGTTCAAAGATGTGCAGGTCAGCTGAATTGGCCATGTTAAATTGCCCATAGTGTTAGGAGCATTAGTCAGGGATAAATATAGGGTAGGGGAATGGGTCTGGGTGGGTTTCTCTTCGGAGGATGGGTATGGACCTGTTTGGCTGAAGGGCCTGTTTCCATACTGTGGGGAATTAAATTAAATCTAATCTCATCCTCGCCCTGAAGAACTTCTCTTTTAACTCCTCTCACTTTCTTCAGGTCAGAAGTACCCACATAGTACTTCTGACCCAGTTATTCCTGTCCCTTTGGGCAGGGTGGGGGGTTGTGGGGTACATGGAACATTCCTTGTTCCAGTCCTACTCTGGGCCCTACCCATAAGTCTTTCTCCAGTATATCAGTGATATCATCAGTGCAATTTCCCTCTTGAGCACGAAGAAGCAGAATCAGAAAAGTTTATCAATTTCCCCTCCAATTTCCACCCCACTCTCACCTTCACCTGATCCAATTTGACTCCTCCTTTCCCTTCTTCAATATCTCTGTTCCCATTGCTAGGGATAGGCTGGCCACTGATATCCATTACCAACCAACTGAGTCGTACAGTTACCACGACTATGCATCCTCACACACTGCATCCTATAGATAGTCTATTCCATTGTCCAGCACCAGTTGATAGGGCCCTCAGCTGGGTCCGACTCATCTCCCATACCTTGACCCTCACCCCCTCTCTTCCCTCCCACAACAGCAATACAATCCTCCTTGTCCTCACCCACAATCCCACCAGCAGCTGCATCCACTGGATCAATAGCTTGGTACCTCCAGCAGGATGCCACCACCACCCAGACATGTATTCCCCTCCCCTCCCTTGTCAGCCTTCTACAAGGTCTGTTCCCTCTGAGGCACACTGATCTACTCTTCCTTTACTCCCACTATCCCTCCCCTCCTCACAGCCCAATGGTACTTTCCCCTGGAACTGCAGAAGACATAACATCTGTCAATTCACTTCCTCCCTCCTCGGTATCCAAGGGTCCAAACACACCTTCCAGGTCAAGCAGAGCTTTGCCTGCACTTCACCCAATCTAGTCTTTGCAATTGCTGCTCACAATGTTGTCTCCTCTACCTTGGGGAAACAAAGCATAGACAGAGTGACCACTTCACAGAACACCTACGTTCTGTCTACAAAAAAGACTCTGAACTTCTAGTTGCCTGCCACTTCAACGCACCACCCTGTTCTGTGGCCAACATCTCTGTCTCAGGCTTGCTACAGTGCTGCAGCGAAGCATCACATTTTCCGCTCTGGAAATCTACAGCTTCTGGACTCAATATTGTATTCATTAACTTTTGGGCTTGAGTTTCTCCCACGTTCTTTCCCCAAACCTCACACCAAGGCCTTGTTATCACATGGTCTACTATTACGCACAATCCATTGTTAGCCACGAACAGTCCTCATTAATAACTATTCATACTCCTAGCCTGACTCTTATCCACTCCTCTGTCTGTCCTACTGTACTTCTCTCCCTTTGGACTCTATCCTCATGTATTATTTATTCCTTAACCTTGCCCCCCCCCCACCCTATCTTCTACATAAAAACCAATATTTTCCTAGCTACCATCAGTTCTGAGGTAGGGTCACTGGTCCCGAAACGTTAACCCTGATTTCTCAGCAGGCCTGGTGAGCCTGCTGAGCTTTTCCAACAATGTCTGTTTATTTTCTGACTTACAGAATCCCAGTTCTTTCGGATTGTATTGAACCTGCGGCCTTTAGCTTGATTCAGATGCTGTTTTTGATCATCGATGTTATTTTTATCAACTGAATTAAAATGAATACTTTTAATTTTAATATTAACTGCATAAAATCTCATTAATAATGAATATTTCCATAACAATTCTCCATTTAGATCGAATATAATGGTGCCACTTAGACTAACTCTGATGCACCTGTGCAATAATACAAGGATATGTAACAAATGTATTGTTAATTTATAATGAGCAATGAGTCCTATTGGAATGCTGGATTTGCCAAACTAAAAAAAGTGAAACAATAACTTGAGTAAAAATATGTAAAAATGCATTTGTCCTAGCAGTAAAAGTTGTTAAAAATGGCTACCTTGCAAACTAAACAGTATATAGTTTAGATCAATATGAGATGAATCAGAAGACTCCAACTAAATGAAGGGAAAAACGAAATACAATATCAGGAGGAGAAAGCCGTGAAATGAGCACAACGTTGAATGAAAATCAAACTGGTTCACTTGAAAATTGTGACACATACCTGTACATTCTGGTAACAGTAAGAGGATAGAATGATCAGGAACTAAAATTGACCAATGAAGCTGAAAGGTTAAACCAGTATTGCTGAATATGTAGCTACAATTAACAAAATGGGAAACGATCCTATTCCTGAGAAGATTTGTAGCTCAGGTTGATGATAAGTCTAGAAGTTGGCTCACAGAATTTGAAGGTTTTTTTTCCTCGTTTCATCAGTACCCTTATCCAAAAGCCTCAACATCAATGCAAACTTTATTTTAAGGCATTTCCAAACTCAATCCACACAATGAATGGAAAACTTTCCAAGGATTTGCAAAAGATATTCATGACACGCTCTGATTAAGAGAGCAGTGATGTTAAATGTTTACTTTCCAGCTGAATTGAATTCTGTTATTGAATTAAAAACTACCTGCTGAGAAGAAAAATAAAAGAAAACTACCTACTACATGGTGTTTTTAATGTTGGCAGTTTGTGTTTAAAAAGAAAACAGTGATTTTGGTGGGGAAAGTCACTCAGTTGTGTGTGATAGCACTTAGTCATAGAGTCATAGAGATGTACAGCATGGAAACAGTTGAGTAGAGTAGCTTCGGTCCGACCAGTCCATGCCAACCAGATATCCCAACCCAATCTAGTCCCACCTGCCAGCACTATTCCTGATGAAGGGCTTTTGTCCGAAACGTCGATTTTACTGATCCTCGGATGCTGCCTGAACTGCTGTGCTTTTCCAGCATCACTCTAATCTAAACTCTGGTTTCCAGCATCTGCAGTCATTGTTTTTACCCGGCCAATATCCCTCGAAACCCTTCCTATTCATACACCCAACCAAATGCCTCTTAAATGTTGCAATTGTACCAGCCTCCACTGGCAGCTCGTTCCATACTTGTACAACCCTCTGTGTGAAAAGGTTGCCCCATGGGTCTCTTTTATATCTTTCCCCTCTCACCCTAAACCTACGCCCTCTAGTTCTGGACTCCCCACCCCAGGGAAAAGACTTTGCCTATTTACCCTATCCCACGCCCTTCAAATTTTGTAAACCTCTATAAGTTCACCCCTCAGCCTCCGACTCTGGGTATAGGATAAAGAAAAAGAAGAATACTAACAACTAGTGTTTTTTGTGACTTTTGTTTTGGAATATCAAGGAATTGATATTGTTTGGCTTTGTTATCTAATCATTATTCAGAATGAAGTTTGGAATAATATCTGATATAAATTAATCATTGTCTTTCAGTCAATTTGATTTCTCAAGAAGGTTGAAAATATATTGTTGAATAAAACTTAATTTTATCAATAATGAAAGTTTTCTTAATTCCAAACGTTTGAAAAACATAGGTGAATACAAATGTACGGATTCCACAAATATGTTCATCAGAAAATAATCCTTACTGGACACCAATCTCTGCTATTGGAAAGTTATTTTTCTGTAAAATTTAATCAGTGTAAATACCTTTGTAATAGTGTGTAGTAAATTGTTATATTGATTTATTTTCCTAAGCTATTTTCAAATATTGAAAGGGATTGAACTAAATTTCCTATCTAGAAAAAAATGACAATTACTTACTGAAGGGCTGTTCTGTTGCAGTGGCAGCATCCCTACCTTGGATCAGTAGATCTGGGTTCAAGTCCCATCTCTTCCAGAAGTGCATGGTAACAGCTCAGAACAAGTTGATCAGACAATAAAATATAAAGAAAACTGTAGGGCCCTTATGGCCCTGTGGTAGTGATCTCTGAGCCAGGAATCCTGGCTTCAAACCACACTTGCTCTAGAGGTGCATCATAAAACTTCTGCACAATTTGTTTTTATAAAGAGCTATCTAAGATAGCCAGAATGATTCATCCTATGAGTGTTGAAGCTTCTATAGGTTTAGAAGTTGAGTAAAGATTTCATGATTTTCCATTTATCTCCATCAAGATACATTCATCTTTCACAGCCAGACTGTGCAACAATGTCTTCCCCCAAGCCATCAGGCTCTTTAACACAATATGATCGGACACTTTCCCATCTTTGCACGACTTCAAATTGCTGCTAGGAAAATGTCTATTATTTATCATTCTTCTATTACACTGTAACTTGTGTGTTTTGCACTTCATATGCGCTTTATGCTGTGTGTGATCGTGTAGTGGGTGCTGTCCATGCAGCACCCTCGGTCTGGAAAAACGCTGTCTCATTTTTGCTGTATCAGTTGTATATGGTAAAAATGACAAATAAAGGCTGCTGTACTCAACACTACTCATAGAGGTTATTCCAGCATTAGCATTGGCATATCAATATGATAGTGGAGAATTCATAGAGTCATACACTCTTACAGCATAGAAACAGGCCCTTGACAGCAGAAGTAGGCAATTTGGCCATTGAACCATTTAATAAGATCATGGCTATTCTGATTGTGGTCTCAACCTCACTGTCTTGTGTGCCTCCCCATACCCCTTGATTTCCATGATATCTTTCTCTATTAAACACAAGTATTGCGATTATTCTACAATTAATGATAATTTTTGCTATCAGGGAAGTGATCTCACAATAGGATATGGGAAAGTGATCATTCTGCTTTCAGATGATTAATTCTGTGCTCAGAGGCGATTCTGACATAGGGAACAGTCTCTGTACTGGGACACAACCATAAAGTTGCCACTCCAATATCAGAGCGCCTCTTTCAAACGGTAATTTCAGAGCACTGCACTGCTGTTGCTAAGGTGATTCAATGGTCAGTTGAGGATCTGGTGTGGGTTTGTGGCGGTCAGCTGGATTACATGGTGGCAAGCTCATCAATGTGTGTGACATGGACTTGCTGCACGATCACATGGTGGGGGCAGAATTGACCTGACGTTGATTTAACCGCTTACAATTTTCCTGCTACCAGCAGTCTGATTCTCCATGGCACCTACCATCTTGCTTAGTCCAGCTAATTCCGTAAAATCTCTGCCTCGAAATCAACTCTGTGGATGAAACCTCAAAACAGGTTCTGCTATGCCAAGCAGGGAAGAGAGTGTTTGTTATTGGTTCATCCCCAAGTAGAGTACCGGGAATGTGAATCCTTTTGAAGAAACTCTCCTTGTGGCAGAGGGTTGCAGATTAAAGAGTTAGCAGTTGGTGTCTTGCTCCTGGAAATCCATATGAGCATGCTCAGAAGGGGACACTGTTTAAAAAGGCACTGGAAGATTCATCCTGATGGAGCAGGAAGAAGAGACACTTAAAGCTGGTAGGGACTTGGGGACTTTAAACAAACTTCCACATTTCTGCTGAAAGTGCTGCGTAATGTGTGAGTATAGCATGGCGTTTCAGCTGCGAGAAGTTAATAGAGAATGCTTTTTCATGTTACTACAGCCGAAAATCATGAAATCTTGTCATGTAATATTTTGTTTTGCTCACTGGTAAATCCACACATTTTCAAAAAGAAACATTGTTGACTCTCCAGGAATTGTAACACGTGTGCAAACATTTACAACCTTCCACCTAAACAATATAAAAATAATTTTTCCATTTTTTGGCCAGTTCACAAAATTTACAGTAATTCTCTTGAATGGTCCCATCACTTTGGTTTAATCTTGTCCTTCCTCCAAATAAGGTCTCAGTTTTGGCCTCCTCACATCAATGGAACGCATGTTTCATGCACATTTGACTTCGCTTGCTTTGCTTTATACATGAATTACTCTAAGTTTCCCTTGCACTCTAGCCCTGAAACCCTTTAGTTTTCTTCTCCAATTTTTCCCCAGTTTCTCCAGTCCCAAATTCTGTTTGATCACTCAGATTCCATTATTGGTGCCCATGCTGTCTAACAGTAGAAATGTTTCTATCTTTACAGTCAGTTTTCCACTTCTTTGCAAAAGTGCCATGTCATTACCATTAGGAAAATTATACCCCAAATGCCTTTTTCCTTGAAAAATATTGTCCCAATAACAACCTTCCCTTCACCTCAAAACTTATTGTAGTCTTTCACCAAAAACATTTGTATCACAGTTTAAAGACACGGCTTGAATGTTTATTGCCTCTCGTTACTACATAAACATGCATTAATAGACTTGGGCTGAATTTAAATGTCCAAGAACAGGTGTCAGGTCAGATCTAAATGTTAGAAACCTGAAAGCTGTCACCAAGCAGCCTCTAACAGGTTTATCTAGCATTTAGCAGAGGTAAAAACAATGACTGCAGATGCTGGAAACCAGATTCTGGATTAGTGGTGCTGGAAGAGCACAGCAGTTCAGGCAGCATCCAAGTAGCTTCAAAATCGACGTTTCGGGCAAAACCCTGATGAAGGGCTTTTGCCCGAAACGTCGATTTCGAAGCTACTTGGATGCTGCCTGAATTGCTGTGCTCTTCCAGCACCACTAATCCAGAATAGCATTAAGCAGAGGCAGGATAAGGGAAAGATAGCCAACTTTTGTAAAAGGAGTTCCAGACTCAGCTGAGTGAACCTTAACCTTCTTTATTGACATTACTATTTGCAGAGGATGCTAAGAGACAAGATCTTATCTAGACGTCAACTGACCCAGACTCCAATTCCATGTGATCCTTTCCCACATGCTTGTTATCTGTCCTTAGAGTGAAGGTTTGATTCCCTTTACTTTATAACAATCTACCTTCTTTCAGCAATATTACTGTGTTTATCAGACATACATCCTGGTGGAACCTGGTCTGTAGCCTTAACAGTGGTAAAGCATCTTTCCCAGGGCTCAGCACATCTGGTAGCTGAAGCCTTAAAGCTGTAGACCAGGATGAGCAGGAGTATATCAACTCTGTAACTCACAAGCTTGCTTCAATCAAATCCCAATCTCACATAATGCACTCTAGAGTCAAGGGTCACACCCCATCCCCATCTCACCATCTCATCCACCCTCACCTCCATCACAGAACCAAGATCTGACAATGGTCAGAAAATGCTTGAATCACCCTGTGGTCAAAATCTTACAGATTGTCTTTTGGCTGAGGAACCTTCAAAGAGAAAGGATGTATGCTTTGGATTAAAATTTCTTAACAAACTGAGAAACCCATACTTATACAGACTTACACAGTCTTTGGCAACTTTCCCCTATTAAATCCAGGCCCTGTTTATGTGGATAAATGGAGCTTATTGAGGAAGTAATGTCAGCTCACTTTTGATGTTATCAATAAATTTAACATTAATGGCAGAAGCATCCCAAGCCTTTATTGTCTTTCATCAATAAAAAGTGATCCAGAAGAGATAGCTACAGAATAGACATATGAAAGGCTCCAAAATATTATGATGTCTAACAATTCATTCTTTTATGGGAGAGTTGAGCATTACTGAAATTACTATCTTACAACAGCGGCTCCACTCGAAAGGGACTTCACAGGCAGTGAAGTACTTTGGATATCCATCAAATAAATGAAAGTTAATTCTTCCCTTTTTACTGCCCAGGGCTAGGAAATGGAGTTTCATCAATTTATAGTATTACATAACATTCTCATTCATTTTACGAGTAATGATGCTTTTTTTTACCATTTTACCCATCTCTTTTTAACCTGAGCCATAATCCTGAAAGTGCAAGTAACAATCTTTGCAGTTAACTATTTGGATTTATCAACTATTCAGCTGAAGAAGGGTTAATGTTGTTGCTTCTTCAAAGAAAACTACACAATTTTATTTAAAGTCATACATTTTCTTTGAAATTACCATCATGAAAAGCACCTAAGATATTAGAGTATTTTTTCAACTCCTGTTGAAAATAAAATGCAAATTAATGGTAACATGAATATGAATCATTCTTGTATGTGTTTTCTCTTCTTTCAGGCTGTGTTTCAGAGTGATGTAACATCCTCTTCAACCTCACTGAAGCTAGTATATGACTACTTTTCAAAGCTACAGGTGGTCTCCAAGTGTGGTACATCAAAGACAGTTGATTTAAACTAATAATGCTTTATCATAAAAACACAGGAATCTTTGATACACTATGTACAAAGGTTTAATTATGTGAGATCAGAAGACAGTATAAGATTACTTGATTTCTGTCTGTCATTGATACTGAAATTACATTTCTGCTAGATATCAAGTTGAATTACATCTAAGCTTATGATACATATTCTATCTTTATAAAGACATTAGGAAAAAAATTGTGACATTGTCAGCGGGTCTAAAAAATGTTCTATCATTTTTGACAATCATGACTTACACATTCTGTTGTTTCTCGGTGCAATTTGTATTTTGAATATTGAAGCCCTGCTGAGAAAATGTCTTATTTCTAATCCTAAACATGTTACCATATAGTGTTGATAAAACAATTCTTGTTTTTTTGTGTCAACATTATTTCATGTCAATAAAAGGTTGCTTTAGCTTTGCACTGATGTAGGATGCACAACTTAACTTACTTTGAAGATATTTCAGCTTTGCAAATCATGCAAAACCATCCTAAGACTTTAGTCCAACAAGTAAATTTAGGTATTATTTAGAAATATTATTAGGAACTTTGAGGAGCATGAGACATTTGAAAACAGAAGGCTCATGTGAATCTTTAGATTTATTGTCGATAACTACCTGTATACGTCCAACGGTATAATGACATAGCTTCTGATGCATACACTCAGTAGCTATAGTTAGAGTATTAGTTAGAGTTAACCCTTCACTCCCTATCTCACCTAGCATCCACCCCACATGCCACACCCTGCAAGGCTTTAACATCATGAACTATTTACAATATTAACATTAAAGTGGTCAAGAAGGCATATGGTATACTTACCTTCATTCGATGGGGTATTGAGTATAAGAGCTGGCAGGTCATGTTAAAATTGTACAAGACATTGGTTCGGCCACATTTAGAATACTGTGTACAGTTCTGGTTGCCACATTACCAAAAGGATGTGGATGCTTTGGAGAGGGTGTAGAGAAGGTTTACGAGGATGTTGCCTGGTATGGAAGGTGCTAGCTATGAAGAGAGGTTGAGTAGCTTAAGATTGTTTTCATTAGAAAAAAGGAGATTGAGGGGGGACCTGATTAAGGCTTACAAAATCATGAAGGGTATAGACAGGGTGGAGAGAGATAAGCTTTTTCCCAGGGTGAAGGATTCAATAACAAGAGGTCAGGCTTTCAAGGTGAGAGGTGAAAAGTTTAAAGGGGATATACGCAGCAAGTACTTTACACTGAGGGTGCTAGGTGCCTGGTACATGTTGTCAGCAGAGATAGTAGAGGCAGCCATGGTCGATTCAATTAAGATGCGTCTGGACAGATGCATGAGTAGGTGGGGAGCAGAGGGATACAGATGCTTGGAATTGGGTGACAGGTTGAGATTAGATTAGTTTCCCTACAGTGTGGAAACAGGCCCTTCGGCTCAACAAGTCCACACCAATACTCCGAAGAGTAACCCACTCAGACCAATTTCCCACGGAGTAATGCACCTAACATTATGGACAATTTGGCATGGCCAATTCACCTGACCTGCACATCTTTGGATTGTGGGAGGAAACTGGAACACCCGGAGAAAACCCGCACAGACATGGGGAGAATGTGCAAACTCCACACAGACAAATGCCCAAGGCTGGAATTGAACCTGGGTCCTTGGTGCTGTGAGGCAACAGTGCTAACCACTGAGCCGCTGTGCCATCTATTTAGACAGTGGATTTCGATTGGCTCAGGCTTGGAGGGCCGAAGGACCTGTTCCTGGGCTGTAAATTTTCTTTGTTCTTTGTTCTCTTTATTTCTTTGTACTCCTGCTCTAAAGTCTCTGATCTTTAAAAGATTAGGCTTCAGGGAGTTTCACAAATCTCCCCTAACTTGTACAAACACCTCATGAGATTGTGAAGAGTCAGCATACTCCAACCTCATTCTTTAATAGTTTTCATTTCTTATCTCTGCAATTGATCGTTACTTAGCCATGTTGGGGGTGTTGGAGGGGAGAGGTTGGGGGGGTGGGGCGGGGGGGTGGGGGTTGGGATCTAGAATGAGAGGACAGCCTCAGAATGAGGGACAGGACATTTCAAAGTGATAGTGATAACAAGCAATTTCTTCCCTCAGAAGATGATCAATCCTTGGAATTCTCTCCCTCTGGGGACTTTTCAGACTCTTTTGAGTATGTACAAAAGATCGATAGATTTCCACATTTTAAAATCTTCAAAGGAAAGAGGGTTACTGCAGGAAATTATTATTGAAGAAGATTAACCAGGATCTCATTAATGGCAGAGTGGGGTCAAATGGCTGACTAACCAATTCCTACTCCTATTTCTTGAGGATCAAGTATATCCTCCATCTTGCTGCTTTGTTATATCACTGGGTTTCTCTTCAGGCTTTTTTTGCCACCAGTTTTCTGGGTCTAGTCACCACTTGTGACTTTTACAAGAATATTAGGAACTACCTGGGGCATACGAGGACTAGACATGTGGTTAGTATCAACAGTTAACATTTATTTTCTATAAACGGTAAGATAAGAATTGCATAGCAATGCTTCCATTAGGTGTCAGTCTCATGCTATCCACTATAACTCCATGCACACATGGTTAGAATCTATTGTCAGAATATTGTCAGGCATAATGACAAGCAAGCTTTTACCCCACACTCCTGACTGAGGGGTGTTGTGGAATTGACAGCATTTCTCAAACCTACTGACTGTGAGCAACTGTATCAAATTCAAGAGCACTTTCAAAAGCTCTGAAATTAATCTAGTCTATGTATACTATTCTATACTGCTTTTAACTCTAAATTTGATTGCAGTGCAAGAATATTCATTTCCCCTTTTATCAGTTTTGTGCAACAAACAATATACAATGGTATACCTGAGCGATTGGGATAATCTCGACAAGTTTAAGTCAGGTTCCAAAAGCAAAGTGAATTGCAAATGTTTCTTTCTCACTATGGGTTATTAGGATCTGGAAAGCAATGCCTAAGTCATCATTAAAGCTGAATTAATAACAGCATTTGAGAGGAGCATAGACAAACACTTGAAGAAGGAAACATTAAAAGTATACAATAAGAATAAAGAAATATTTCTGTTGTGGATTTAACCTGGTTCTTGCGCAATAGTCTGAGTCATCTCCTCTATCCTAAAATTTCACTGCATCTATTCTGCATAATTTCTGATTGACATGTAATAATTTTCTGCTTTGACCAAAATCTTAGACTGTAAACATTAATTTTCTCTTGTTTAATTCTATATTAATTATCTTTGGCTATATGACTGAATAGGAACAAACTGAATCTGGAATTATCAGGTTCGGAAGTGAATATTTTGTAACATTTACATCTGTGGATAAAGGTGTATCCAAGTATGTAAAGATTGGTTTGGTTCTATAATTTATTGTAAGGCCTTTTAGATTTTAACATGATGGTAGAGAATGATTGTATAAATGATTTGAAAATAAGAAATCAGACATAAGTCTAAGGAGTGGAAAATGGCACAAAAATGGATTTAAATAGTTGGGGAATGAAAGCTCTCTGCTATTTAGCCTGGTCTCCAATATTCAGAGAATCTGAACTATGTGGCCAATGGAAGAATGAATTCAATGTTGAGCCATCGAGACATAGCAAAGAACACGTGGCACGGTGGCACAGTGGTTAGCACTGCGGCCTCACAGCATCAGAGACCTGGATTCAATTCCTGCCTTGGGCAACTGTCTGTGTGGAGTTTGCACATTCTCCCCGTATCTGCGTGGGTTTCCTCTGGGTGCTCTGGTCTCCTCCCACAGTCCAAAGATGTGCAGGTCAGGTGAATTGGCCATGCTAAATTGACAATAGTGTTAGGTGAAGGGGTAAATGTAGGGGAATGGGTCTGGGTGGGTTGCTCTTCAGCAGGTCGGTGTGGACTTGTTGGGCCGAAGGGCCTGCTTCCACACTGTAAGTAATCTAATCTAATCTAATCAATAGCGTGGAAACAGACCCTTCAGTTCAACTCATCCATGCCCACCAGATATCCCAACCTAATCTATTCCCATTTAGCCCTTATCTAACCTAATCCTTCCTATTCAGATACCCATCCAGATATCTTTTATATGCTGCAATTGTACCAGCCTCCACTACTTCCCCTCACAGCTCATTCCATACATGCACTATCTTCTGCGTGAAAAAGTTGCCCTTGGGTCCCTTTTATATCTTTCCCCTCTCACCCTAAACATATGCCTTCTAGGTCTGGACTCCCCCACCCCAGGGAAAAGACTTTGCCTATTTATCCAATCCATGCTCCTCATGATTTTATAAATCTCTATAAGGTCACCCTTCAGCCTCTGATGCTCCAGGGAAAATAGCCCCAGCTTATTCAATCTCTCCCTATAGCTCAAATCGTCCAACCCTGGCAACATCCTTGCAAATCTTTTCTGAACCCTTTCAAGTTTCACAACATCTTTCCGATAGGAAGGAGACTAGAATTGCATGCAATATTCCAAAAGTGGCCTAACCAATGCCCTGTACAGCCACAACATGACCTCCCAACTTCTGTACTCAATACTCTGACCAATAAAGTAAAGCATACCAAACACCTTCTTCACTATCCTATCTACCTGCGACTCTACTTTCAAGGAGCTATGAACCTGAAGTCCAACGTCTCTTTGTTCAGCAACACTCCCTAGGACCTTACCATTCAGTGTATAAGTCCTGCTCTGATTTGCCCTTTCAAAATGCAGCACCTCATATTTATCTAAATTAAACTCCATTTGCCACTCCTCAGCCCACTGGCCCATCTGATCAAAATCCCATTGTGCCTTCTTAACTGTCCACTCCACGTCCAATTTTGATGTAATCTGCAAACTTACTAACTATACTTCCTATGTTCATATCCAAATCACTTATATAAATGGCAATTGTATGCCTATAAAATGGGCCACAAAAATAACCTTGGCAATAACGATATCAAGAAATAACAAGAAAATAAAATATTTCATGAAATGAATGCCTTCAATTTGATCATCATGAAAGTTGGGATTGCAGGATATTGCTACCATGTGTAATGACTCCTGCCAGAGGATTCTGTGTCATGGTATACCACAGTTTTCTGTCTTGCAGCATCCTGACACAAATAGTGTAGTTCATCTGCATCTACCCTGAGACATCCATCATCCAACTTCACCTAGGTTGACTGTTTGGCACTTTCTCAGATGACCTTTGCTGGTACTTTATGATATTTACCAAGTCTCTCAGTACATGGTACTGGGTAAGGGTTATTTGAGATACCAAGCTGTGATTAACTTCTCTTTCACTTAGTTTTGTAATGGGCTATCTTGTGATTAGTGGTAGAAGATACACCACTCTAGAGTACCTACCAAAGAGGCACTGTTCTTAAACAACAAGAAGGGAAATGGCATGATAGCAATAAATAACAGCGAAATGTGGTCAGGCATAATTACTAAGATTTTAGGTAGAGACACATCTACTCCATTCAGGAGAGTAGAACTCTTTGCTTCCACCACAGGCTATGTGTTTGACACCAGTAGAATGGGTGGAGCCAATGTAACATGAACATTAACTCATTTAAAACCATTATCTTGTACAACAAACTCTTCGCCCTGCTGTCCTCAACTTTGGAACTCTATAGCTTTGCAACTTTGCTCAAACTAGTGAAATCTTGACATTATCCTTTAAGATGGCACTTTTGAAAGTTCTCTTTCATCTTTCTCTTTATTTGTCTTGAGGTCTATATATTAATTTTTAGCATAGCTTTAGATCCAGCTTTTAAAGGCCTCTATTTTCTTTCATAACTTTATTTATTGACCAGGCTTCTGAGACATCTCGGAACATGAATGGAAGGCAACAGCTTATAGGTTCGTTGCTTGAAACAATCTTGAGTTTTCTTGTTAACACATCTTTCATCTTCAGAAAATTATTCCTATCTCAATCTCTTTCTTCCTTGATATTTCTCCATCACATATGCTATCTTTTGTTATCATTGATCCTGAATAGATAAACTTATTTATGTAATCCAGATGACACAATCCACTTTGATCTTCACTCTAGCTACTTCTACTACATTCCTTTCAGTTACTACTCAGTCTCAAGCTAGGGGGCTGATTATTTAGGACTGAAACAAGGAGAAACTTCTTGACTCAAAATGTGATGAATCATTGGAACGGTGTTTATACACCAGAGAATATAGATGTTCCATCATTGACTGGTATAGCAAGATTTTTGGTTACTTTGGGAATCAAAGCGGAGCAGGCAGGAAAATAGAATTGAGCCAGAAGATCTTTGATGACTGTATAAAATGGTGAAAAGACCTGAATGATCTATTCCTACTGCCATTTTATTGTATTGTGTGGTGTTGCAACTTTACAGTTCTTCCATTGTTGGACAATGGAATTGAATGGGACACATTATGAGTGAACCTTACATCTGAGCATATTTGCATTGCAAGAGAGCTTAAAATGTATTGATACACAAACTAATTGTACAATTCATGAAGGTAGATTTTCGCTAGGTACTGTTGTAAAGTGAACTGTGGGTACTCTGACCACCCTTGACCAATTTTCAGTAACCCTTTTTAATTCATGCCTGTTACGTAGTGAGACAGATGAAGGGTGCAAGAATCGGGGGAAATCCAACACAACTTTATTGAACACTTTATCAAGAGAAATAATATTTATCAGATTCTACTACTTATACTTTAATTGAACTCTATCAAGCTCAATCAATCTTTTCACAAGTCTTTTCAGTATACAGTCTTAATTCTACACTAGCTATCTATTTCTGATACACACTTCTGAGGATTCACTTCATCCTATCCACAATCCCCTAGTACTGTATTTGAGCTTTTTGAGTGAAAAACTGGTAATACCCTTTCAATAGAGACCAGTGAGCCTGACATCAATAGTGAGAAAGTTGCGGGAGCCGGAAATGAGGGCTAAAATCTATTTATATTTGGAAAAGAATGGGCTTATCAGTGATAGGCAACCTGGTTTTGTGCTGGGGAGATCATGCCTTACCAACTTAATACAGTTCTTTGAGGAAGTGACCAAGTTGATAGATAAAGGAAGGGCTGTAGAAGTCATATACATGAACTTCAGTAAAGAGTTTAATAAGGTTCCCCGTGGTAAACTAATGGAGAAAGTGAAGTTGCATGGTGTACAAGGTGTTCTAGCTAGGTGGATAAAGAACTGGTTGAGCAACAGGAGACAGAGAGTAGTAGTTGAAGGGAGTTTCTCAAAATGGAGAAAGGTGACCAGTGGTGGTCCACAGGGATCAGTGCTTGTTGTTTGTAATATACATAAATGATCTAGAAGAGGGCATTGTTGGTCTGATCAGTAAGTTTGCAGAAGACACGAAGATTGGTGGAGTAACAGAAAGCAAAGGGGACTGTCAAAGAATACAGGAGAATATAGGTAGACTAGAGAGTTGGGTGGAGAAAGGGCTGATGGAGGTCAATCCAGGCAAATGTGAGGTGATGCATTTTGGGAGGTCTAATTCTAGAGCGAACTGTACTGTAAATGGATGAAGGGCTTTTGCACGAAAAGTCAATTTTCCTGCTCCTGGGATGCTGCGTGACCTGCTGTGCTTTTCCAGCACCACTCTAATCTAGACTGTAAATGGAAGAGGCTTGGGAAAAGTTGATGAGCAGAGAGATCTGGGAGTTCAGGTCCATTATACCCTGAAGGTGGCTGCACAGTTGGATAGAGTGATCAAGAGGCATATGGTATGCTTACCTTCATCGGACGGGGTATTGAATATAAGAGCTGGTAGGTCATGCTAAAATTGTACAAGACATTGGTTCGGCTGCATTTAGAATACTGTGTACAGTTCTAGTTGCCACATTACCAAAAGGATGTGAATGCTTTGCAGAGGGTGCAGAGAAGGTTTACGAGGATGTTGCCTGGTATGGAAGGTGCTAGCTACGAAGAGAGGTTGAGTAGGATTGTTTTCATTAGAAAAAAGGAGATTGAGAGTTGACCTGATTGAAGTCTACAATACCCTGAAGGGTATAGACAGGGTAGATAGAGATAAGCTTTTTCCCAGGGTGAGGGATTCAATAACGAGAGATCACATGTTCAAGGTGAGAGGTGAAAAGTTTAAGGGGGATATAGACAGTACTTTACACAGAGGGTGGTGGGTGCCTGAAATGCATTACTAGCAGAGGTAGTAGAGGTGGGCATGGTAGGTTAATTTAAGGTGCATCTGGACAGATGCATGAGTAGTAGGGAACAGAGGTATACAGATGCTTAGGAACTGGGCGAAAGGTCTTGACAGTGGATTTGGATTGGTTTAGGCTTGGGGGGCCGAAGGGCCTGTTCTTGGGCTATAAATTTTCTTTATTGTCTTTGTTCTTTAATAAGAATGGGAAAGGCTGTTCCTTGGTCTTAGAAGGTTGGCTTATGCTTCAGGATCTGCAGTTATCTATTTGGGTTGCCCCTCTTGTCCAGAGTTGGTTCTGGTCTTCAGATTGCTTAATCGAGGTGGTCTCTCTGGGTCTAGTCAGTCTGATGAAGCTCACTATGGGGTACAAGGAGCTAGAGATGCTATGTAGCTCTGCTGTCAGTCAAAGACATTGTTAAAGAAGATACAAAAGCAGAGAAAGCCAGGGGTCCAGGTTACCCCATTAAATCCCACTCTTCACACCATTCTTGAAAGTTCTGTGCAATACCAGCATTGAGCGGGGGCAGGAAGCTCCAATGAGGTGATATTTTCTATATTTGATGGTCACAGAACACGGTTTTGAACCTTTAACTGCCAAGTGCTGCCCTTATCACACTGTGCCTCTGGCCTCCTACTGAGCTGGGTGCCATCAAATCTGTGGAGCATTCTTCTAACAAAGCAACTTCACTGGAGGTGGAAACAACAGCTCGTTCTGAAACAATGTAGCCATTAGGACCTGACCAGGCAGTTCTAGGCCTGTGTGGTTTTGACAGGAAATTAATTGTCCAAAGCCTGGCTGCATAAGTACTGTCTGTTGCAGTTCTGCAGTTTGCAAAGAGCAGAGATGGCTGATGGAAAAATATCATTATTTGTGGAAAAATCCCCTTGATGTTATCATACTGCGCACCATTATCAGCCCAATGACTAATTTTGCCACATTTTTCATGTCTGCCCTTGAACATTCAGTTTGACTTTATAAGTGCTTATTCCTTATGGGGTGATTTAGAATGCCTCTTGAAAATTACCTCTGGTTTGGAAGTAAGTGTTCCCAAAGCTAGGTTCCAACTGGGAGTTTACATTTCTAATATCAATCCTATTATTTCCACAAAGTTTTGTATCTGAATTTGTGATGAGCAATAATTTTGTTTTAAATCTGCTATATTGCAGTTCATTGTTCATATCTATTCTAACTACGTTGCTGTTATAGCCCATGATGACAAATTAAACATTTCAAATCTATTCACAGATTAAATGATTCAGAATGTTTTAGTAATATAAGTACTAACATAAAAAGCATAACTGCTTCTGCAAAAGACACCTATAATTCTACAGTAAACAGCAGTCTTGTTAGAAATAAAACACGCTTCTAAAAGCTGTGTTTTTTACAATGGAACAATAACATCAATAAAGGCAATGAAATTTGGATTGTAGCATTTTAATTGTACAGAAGCTCATTTTCTTTAAAATATCACTGTGTATTTATTGGCTTTATTGTGATTCAGCTTTTGTGATAGCGATATATCACAGACATTGAGAAATCAAAACAATGGCAACAGAGATCAAACATTTTATTTTAACTATGGGGTTCTTATTGCAGTATGTTATGTCAATATTGGATTGAAACATTCTGCTGATATGAAATTTTGAGAAAGTTCATAACTGGTCCCTCTACACCAGAAGATGCTTTTTGATTGGCAGTCACAGCATAGAGCCAGCATGTAGGATAAAGACCACATCAAATTCATTTTGAAGTGTTTGCTGTTTGTTACTGATGGCATGCAGTAACAAATGTTACATGCTGCTAAGGAGTGGGAAGTAATAATTTGGGATTCTTCCAGAATGTTTTAGCTGTGATAGATTAGAGCAAGATACATCCAATTCAAGACAAAAAATGATTTTTATGTTTTATGAACAGAGAGTGCTGGTTTATGACAATTGTACTCTGGCAGAGGAATTACTTCAGAGAAATGCAACTATTGATTCCTTTCCGAAAAAGTTCAGACCACACCAGGTCGCCTGCACACACCTGGTGGAGAGATAATGCTGCATATTAAATGGTGTCCACTCTGCAAATTAAATGGCCTTGAACTCAGAAACTGAGGAAACAAACAGGGATTTGAATTTGCTAAATCAATTAGTAGAACAAAGGTTTGCAATCTTTCAATCTTTCAGTAGACAGCAATAGAAAGAGAAGTCAGCCATTCTATTGAAGAACAACCTAAATTTTGAGGCCACTTTTGAAGTACTATGTAAAGTTCTGGTTGCCTTGCTATAGGAAAGATATTATTAAATTGGAAAGTATGCAGAAAAGATTTACCTGGATGTTACCAGAAATGGAGGATTTAAGTTATAAGGAGAGGCTGAATAGGCTGGGACCTTTGTTGTCTGGACAGTTGGATGTTGAGGGGTGACCTTATAGAGGTTTATACAATCATAAGGGTCACAGATAAGGTGAAGAGCAATGATCTTTTCCCTAGGGTGGGGGAGTTCAAAACCAGAGAGCATAATTTTAAGGTCAGAGGGGGAAAAGTTTAAAAGAGACCAGAGCGGTAACCTTTTCACACAGAAAGTGGCTTGTATGTGGAATAAACTGCCAGAGCAAATGTAGGTACAGGTACAGTTACAACAGATACATGAATTGGAAAGGTTTAGAAGGATATGGGTCAAATGCAGGCAAGTGGGATTAGTTTACTTTGGGAAACTTGGTTGGCATGGACGAGTTGGACTGATAGGGCTGTTTCTGTGCTGTATGACTCTATGACTCCATGACAGTTGATGCCACTACAACAAGCTATTTACAGCCAATGTGATTTCCAGCTTTGACTAAGAAAGAGTCATTCTCTGGGTACACCCTGGGAACAGCGAGTGAAACATTTCTTCTGAATATCTAAAAATCAAATGTTTTGTGCCTATCATGTTCTGCCAAATATCCATCATGCAGAGATTAAAAAAATGAAGTTGCCACAGTGCCAGAGGGTCATATAGCTGCTCTCTCATTAGGGAAAGATGACTGATGGTGAATTTAACATGAGGGTGACCAGGCCTCCAAGCGAGGGACAAGGGTGGGAAGGGCAGACTTCGAATCCACACTGTTCATTCTGCATCACAAACCAGCCATCCAGCCAACTGAGCTAACCAATAAGAAAATATTTGCAGAACATATTTAAAAATTAACCCTATATCGAAGACAACTGTAATCATTTTTTGTACAGTCAGTTCTGATATGACATGATAGTTCTGTTCTTGTGTGATCTCACATTTTAAGAAAACTGCGCAAATGCCACGCCATTTAAACAAAGGTGGCTGGGATCGCCCTTTATCCAATACAAATAAGGAATATTCACAATCTACAAATAATGTTCTAAATTCTTCAATTTCGTTAATGCCAATTTGTGTTGAAGAAACACGTGTTACAGCAGAGCTGACTGAATTTGAAAAGGTTCAATCTTCTTATCCTGCCTCATTTTTAAAACTTCACTCTTAGGATGTTAGTTTTCCTTGAAGTAATGAAGATCCTTCTTGAACTGCTTGAATCCAAATGCTGAGGTAACTCCATCGATGCTTTTAGGTGTGGATTTTGACACAGCAATGAAGGAATGTTGATACGTGTCCAAGACAAGATGATTTTTAAGTTACAGCAGAAGATTGAAAGGTTATGGTATTCCCATATTCCTGCTATCTTGTCCTTTAGGTGATCAGTTTTGGGATACACTGCCAAGGATAACCTGAAGGTTTGCTGCATTGCAACAGATTGATGGTAAACATTGCAGATGTTTGTTCCTGATGAAGAGCTTTTGACCGAAACATCAATTTTCCTGCTCCTCAGATGCTGCCTCACCTGCTGAACTTTTCCAGCACCACACTCTTGACTCTAATCTCCAGCATCTGCAGTACTCACTTTCACCGAATAAACATTGCAGTTATAGTATGCTGGTGGTGGAAGGAGTGGAAGTCTTAAATTGGCTGAGGGATTGTCAGTCAAGCAGACTGCTTTGTTTTGGATTGTAAAAACCTTTTGAATGTGTTTCAATGGAGGTATTTATCCAGGTAACAGCCCGGTTATTAAAACAAATTTTCTTCATGAGAGAAGTTAAAATTATCTGTTATGCGTGAGTATCCCTCAAATTTTTATAGGTCCAAATGTTTGCATGTTTTTCAAGATGTACACTGGGGAAATGTAAGCTGTACATTTGTGCTGTTGCCTCAAATAAGCCGATAGCTTCTCTCTCTAAAGGGCTCACCAAGACACTTGGTGCAGCTTCATTACAAACAGCACCTAAATTATTCCCATCTACTCTCTCATTGAATTTGCTGATCACCAAGTCCCACTGGATTCTTAAATAAAACAAATAAGTTCAGTAGTTGGAAATCAGCAACAAAAACAAAAACTCACTGGAGAATCTCAGCAGGTCTGGCAGCATCTATGGGAAGAAAGCAGTGTTAGCATTTTGAGTCTGGGGACTTTACATCAGAACTGGGATCTAATTTTATCAAACTCCTCTGCAACCAATTCACCTTTTCCATTATTGAACCTATGGGCTCAGCCAGTGGATTAAATGTCACCATCCCTTTCCTCATCTCATTCCAGAATGTCTGTTTATTTGTGAACAACATTGTTGCAACTATGAACTCTTTCTGGATGATTACATAAACATCATAGTCCTAACATAACCCTGGTTGAGAAATTATGGAACCATTTGCCTTCTTGCCTGGATCTCTTTTTACCACTTGTCCTGGTCATTGTAGGAGTGTGGTGCTCATATCTTGTCCAAACCCCACCTACCCAATTACACATCCTGGAGTAATTCCTCTTGCTCCAACTTTCAAGTATCTACCATTCCCTCAACTAAGACAAAACATTTTTCACCTATATATCACTGCTTTCCTTAGTCAGCCTCCGCACTGAATAATTTCTCAATCTCCAATTTCAAACTCCATCTCAAATAATTTTGAGCTCTCTCAAATTTACTGCCCTTTTATCCTTCCTAAGCTTCTCCTCTGCATAAACTCAGCAAGCCACATTCGCCACCATCCCCTTGATTTTGCCATCTCATGTGATTGATCTTTCTAGGTCTATCAGATCAGTCATAGATAAGGCTTTCGTTGATTACTTCATTGTGTCACTATTTACCTGCAACCCCCTTCCATGCTGTAACCCACTTTCTTCTGTATTCCTTCCTGAAAAACAATTACCTTACCATTTACTTAGAGCTGCAATCTCAGAATCTTAATGGTCTAACTTTCTTTCTCTTCTCCTCTTTATCTATATCTGCCCCTTGGCAATACCACCTGAAAGTGAAGCAAAGGTTTTCATATACAGCTTGAACTCATCAGCTCATCTTCCACTGTCACTAACTCATCAGATTATGTATTTCACATCCAGCACCAGACTGATAGACATTTCCTCCAATTAAATATTAGTATGAATTAATGCATTAGGCTGGGTTTTACAAGTCTCATTTAGAGATGTTCCAGCAGAGAGGGATGCACGTAAAATAGCATGGGGATTAATGGTGTGGTGGTGGTGGACAACTACGACCTTCCCAGCCACTTCTGAGTTGACCCCCAAGGAAGGGTGCTATTGTAGCTCAGGGAAATTGGAGTGCGTTCTGTGGAATGGGAACACTCCTTGCAAAAAAAAGAAGCCTCTCCACCTGGATTTCAATACCTAACCCTCCATGCCAGTTGACCCCTTCAAAGTGGCTAAACTCTACCCACCCAATACCTCCAAGTTACGTTGGGTCTGGGATCGATTACACCTTCTCCTTGGATTGGCTGCAGATCCAACAGTGCCGACAGCACATAGTGCTGCCAATACTATTGGAGTGGCCAACCAATCAAATTGTCAGCAGTATATTTTGGCTGCAAAAAAGCATTTTCCGAGCACTTTCCTTGCTGGAAGGATATCTAGAGTCAGTTTCTCCCTCCGTGATTAAATTATATCTATTGTCTTTGATCTCACTCTGGAGTCCTATGCCTAGCTACAATCTCCAAGTCTCTCCTTGGCAATTGTCTAAGACTAATACTGTTCATTTTGTTTATGTTGTAGTTGATAACGAGGTGAGTTTCTGACTATCCAACTTATTATTGAGACCACCTACTTTCATTTCAGTATATTGCCAGAATTCACACCGACTCTTTGCTGAAACATTAATTCATGCCTTAATTACCTCTAGATTTGAGTATTTGAATGTACTCCTGGCTCTATCCTTCAGACTTGATGTCATCCATAACTCTGCTTCCTTGTGTATGCCAATTTCCATTGTGTTATCACCATATGCTTACTGACTTTGACTCATAGTCAAGCAAAGCCTTGATGTTAAAATTATCATAATTATTTTCAAAACACTCCATGGACTGATTCCACTCTATGTCTGTAATCCTCTCTAGCAATCCCACAACCATCCAATAATTCCAGCCTATCATACATTTGTGATTGTAATCACTTCACCATTGTGGTGTTCTTTCAGTTACCATGTCTCAAAGTCCCTGGAATCTTTCCCAGTGTTTGTTGCCTCTCTATTTCACTCGCTCCTTCAGACAAACTTCAAAACCTCCCTTATATCTTAATGTGATATATTGTTTTATAATGCTGCAGTCTAGTACCTTAGGATGCTTTGTTATGCTAAAGGAGAGATGGTGATTTCACTGGACTAATAAATGAGAGTCTTAGGCTAATGCAATAAGGCAGTGGTCAAATTCTGACATAGCAACTAGTGGAATATTGATTATTCTTATTAAATCTGGGATTAAAAGCTATTCACAATAATAGTGATCAGAAAATCATCACTCATTCAAGCAAAATCATGTCAGTTTCACTCATGTCCTTTGGAAAAGGAATTCTTCTCTTTCTTGCCTGGTCTGACCATATGTGACTCTAACCCCACAGCAATTTGGTTGTCTTTTGCACTCCAAAAATGTCAAGCAAGCCAATTGGGAAAAGGTTAAAAATTAATGGCTTTGTCAATGACACCCATATGACTTGAAAGTACAAAGGAGATGGTGCTACATAATATGTTCTTAAGAGAGCTAGAATATTCAAGGAATGCATACAATTCTGTTTGCCCTTCTATAGGAAGTATGTTGTTACACTTGAGGAAGTGCAGAAAAGATTGACAATGATGTTGCTGGGACTAGAAGGTTTAAGTTATAGGGGAGAGGCTGAATAGATTGGGGTATTTTTCCTGGTGCGTCAGAGGCTAAGGGATGACCGAATAGAAGTTTGTAAAATCATGAGGCAAATGGATAAGGTGAATAGCCATGGTCCTTTCCCTTGTGTGGGGGACTCCAAAACTAGACAATATTGTTTTAAAGTAAGAGGGGAAGATTTAAAAAGCACCGGAGGTATAATTTTTTTCAAGCAGAGCGTGGTGAGTTTATGGAACAAACTGTCAGTGGAATTGGTGGAGACTGGTGCAATTACAACATTTAAATGGCATCTGGATGGGTACATGTATGGGAAGGGTTTAGAGGGATGTGGGCCACATGCTGGCAAATGGAACTAGGTCAGATTGGGATGTCTGGTTGGCACAGACAAGTTGGAATGATAGGTCTGTTTCTGTACTGATGACTATATGAGTCTATGAATGAGAAAATTAGATGGAGTCATCATTACAATAGAACACAAGTCTGAAAGCCTCTAGAAACAGATTATTTTTGACCTTGACATTTTTATAAGTTCTGCTCTGGCTGAAGGGGGTTGGAGATTAAGAAGTTGCAGGACACTCAAGAGGCTTGAGGTTGCATTAACTCAGCACTGTTTTGGTCCGTGCCATTTCTTTGGCACATGTTAGCAGCAGATGTCCTTACAATGGATGGCACAGCTTCCTATCTGGCTTTCCTAATCCAGATCCCTCAGAGATGCCAACTGACAGGCATTGCCAGGCAACATTGACAATGTCTGCAAATGATGTGGTAGTACGTTATTATGACATGCTTTGCTAGCTGATGATTACATTGGCAAGTCATCTTTCACATATTAACACTGAAATTGTGACAGAATGTCTTCAAGCTGCTTTTAAACAACCATCCAGTATCATATTTGTTACAAACGCTTTATCTCTTCAATATCTCCAACAGTTGGCTTTCTTGTTTTGTTTCTCGGAGGCCAGAACTGGGCACAGTACTGAAGTATAATCATACCAGAATGTTGCACAACTCAATCGTGCTGTGTTGATTCTAATATATTGGACATGTCATTTACATTGAATTGACTTTATTGCTTGTTGCTCCATATTGCTCAGACATGTTGAACACTGCATCTGCTCCCGAGTCTCTTTTATCTTTATCATTAACAAGGAAGACTATTCATAAAGTACTTAGGTCATCATTTTTTCCTTCTTGCATGAAGTACTTTACATTTCCCTGCATTATTATTGATTTGCTATTGTTTAGCTCACTTACATATATTGTTTCACTCATTGTATATTTTCTAGGTTGCCTCCTGCAATTTGAACTCATTTTATTGGACTAGTTAGGTTGTTATTGTTATTATCCCAGTCATTGGTGGATTTGACAGGCCCCTGGTCCTCAACAGCTTTGACAGACCCTGGTTCTTCACAGTTTCGGGATGTCCCTGGTCCCCATTATTTGAACAGGCTCCAGCAATGTCCTGTTCATGAAACCAAGAGGCTGTGGAATGAGAAAAAATGATATTTGTCTCTTTATATACATACACAATTTATTTTATTAAATGGCACTGTTTTTGTGGTGACATATACTTTATTGTATTTTCACAAATACAAGTAAAGATAAGTCTATCTATCTATCTATCTATCTATCTATCTATCTATCTATCTATCTATCTATCTATCTATCTATCTATCTGTCTATCTATCTATACTAGTTATTCAGTGGCATGGATAAATTAATCTGGAGTTGAAATCTGATGATGGCAGTTTATGCATTTGGTTTCAGGTTATTAATTAAATGTGGAACAAAATTGGGTGAACTGTCTCTCAGTCCAGTCAAGCAATGGCTTATAATCGTCACATTCACCACATTATAACTCTGAGACTTCTTTATCATTATTACTGAAAATATCCAGTCCCATCAGTGCAATGGACTCACCAGAGAGGGTGGACAGTGCTGTATGGTCAGGAAAAGTTGATGTGGAAGTCTTCAACCTTAATTTCAGTCATTATCATGAATCTGGGCATCAGATTAAACATTAGCAAAGAGTTCCCCTATTGATTACAATGTAATGCCCTTACTCAGACAGTGACATAAGTTATCAGCAGAGTGATAGAAGGGTTGATTGAATAATGTTATTAGCAGCACTTGCCCTGTTAACTTGTTCATGCAAGGTCAGTGTGGGTTCTGCCAGATTCACGCAATTCCTAGCCTCATTATAACCTGAAATAAACATGAATAAAATAAATGAACTCCAGAGGTGGGGTGACAGAGACTGCCTTTCAGACCACAAGAGAGGTATCTAGGAGCCCTAGCGAAATTGATGTCAAGGGATTTAAGGGGAAACCTCGCCACTGCTGTGATTCATACTTGGCACAAAGGAATATGGTTGTGTTATTTGGAGGTCAACCATCAGAATCCTAGGTTATCTCTGTAGGAGTTCCTCCAGGTAGTGTCTTAGGCCCAACCATCTCCAGCTGTTTCATCAATGACCTTCCCTCCATCATAACATCAAAAGTAGGATGGTAAGCACCATTTTGCAACTCCTCACACACTGAAGCTGTTCACGTTCAAATGAAGACCTGGACACATTTAGGTTTGGGCTGATGAGTGATAAGTTACATAACCGTCGTACTAATGCCAGGCAATGATCATTTCCAACTAAAGAGAATTTAATCATCCATTCCTTGACATTCAGTGAATTACCATCAGTGAATCCTCCACTATCAACATCCCAGGGTTTAGCATTGACAAGAGATTGAATTGGACCATCTATATAAACACAGCCGTTACAAGTCCAGGGAATTCTATGCCAAATAACTTACTTCTTCTGTCCCCAAAGCCTGTCCATTATTAAAAGATGGAAGAAATGTGATGGATTATTCTCCATTTGCCTGGATAAAAATAGCTCAAACACTCAACAGACTACTAGGGCAGGCCAAGGCTGGGAATTCTGTAATGAGCATTGTATCACCTACCTTCCCAAAGCCTGTTCACGAGGAGTGTGATGGAATACTCGGCAGTTGGATAGCTGCAGATTCAAGAATTTTGATCACAAATTTGTCTACATGATTGACACTCCATTCACTACTTTAAATATTCAGTCACTCCAACATTGTGCAGAGTGGAAGCAATGTGTGCCATCTACAAAATACACTGAAGTAACTTACAAAGATTGTTTTGACAAGCACTCAACCTCTACTCGGTGAAAGTCGACCTCTACTGTCTAAAAGGACAACATAAACAGATATGTAGGTACACTAATGCCTGCAAATTCCATCCCAAGCCACATACCATCCTGCCTTGATACTACATCATCATTCCTTCACTGTTGATGGGTTGAATTCCTGGAACTCTGTTCAAAGAGCATTATGGATCTAGCTACATTACAGAGGAACCTCGATTGTCCAAATACTAATTATCCAAAAATCGGATTATTCCAAAGTAGATCTCGAGGTCCCAATAGAAACATTACATCAAAGATGTGTGTCCAACAGTGATCCCATCTTTTGTTTACAATGATTAAACAGGCACCATCTCCAAATGACTGACCTTCCACCTTCTCTCTCTCTCCCCACACTTTCCCTGGAGTTCTACAGAGGGGTGTGCCCTAACCTCTCCCCCATCCCCAGATAATCTGACCAACATTGTCCTGTACAGGGCAGAGGTGGAACCTGTCAAAAAGTTGCAGTAAAACAGGTGTGTGTGTGTGTACGTTATTTGGAGACTTACCCCACAAAGCAGCTGCCTTGGAGAGGGGGAGGGGGCAGTGTTGGACAGGGGCGGGAAGAGGTGGGGGGCCCAGTGCTGGATGGAGATGGGGGGGTGCGGGCCAGTGTTGGACGGGAGCGGGCCAGGGGGCAGTATCAGGGGGAGGTGCTGGACGGTTGGTGGGGCAGTGTCGGGGGGCGGGGGCGGTGTTAAACGGTTGGGGGGTGGGGGGGGGTTTGGATGGTTGGGGGCTGGGGGTGGGGGTGGAGGGCTAGTGATGGCCAAGGGCAGGGGACGGGGACGGGGGAGGGGGGGTGGCGGGGGAGGGGGGGGAGGGGGTGGGCAGAGTTGGATGGGGTTGTGGGACACGGGTTGGATGGTGTTGGCCAGGGGAGGTTTTGGGGGCGGGGTCTCGCGCGATGTGTGCTGCTACAGTCTCCTGAACGGGGAGCTGACTTTAAAAACTCCAAGCCCCAGAGGAAAGGCATTTAATTGGTTAACCGAATAATCGACTATCTGAACGAAATAATGCCCACCCATCTCATTCGAATAATTGAGGTTCCACTGTAGCAGATTAAGAGATGGCGCACCATCTCCTTCGTAAGGATAATTCGGGATTAAGCTGACATCCTGTGAACAAATAAATAATTTTAAAAGTCCTTGATTTTAAACACCATCGGTAAGAAATATTGAGTGCAGGAAATTTATAGAATGGGTAGGGATTTCAACCTCCATCTATTGATTACAATCTAATACCCTTATTCAGACAGTGACTTAAGTTATCAGCAGAGTGATAGAAGGGTTGATTGATAATGTAATTATCAGCACTTGCTCTATTAACTTGTTTGTGCAAGGTCAGTGTGGGTTCTGCCAGATTCACGCAATTCCTAGCCTCATTATAACCTGGAATAAATACGAATAAAATAAATGAACTCCAGAGGTGGGGTGACAGAGACTGCCTTTCAGACCACAAGAGAGGTATCTGGGAGCCCTAGCGAAATTGATGTCAAGGGATTCAAGGGGAAACCTCGCCACTGCTGTGATTCATACTTGGCACAAAGGAATATGGTTATGTTATTTGGGGGTCAACCTTCAGAATCCTAGGATATCTCTGTAGGATTTCCTCCAGCTAGTGTCTTAGGCCCAACCATCTCCAGCTGCTTTATCAATGACCTTCCCTCTATCATAACATCAGAAGTGGGGATGGTAAGCACCATTTTGCAACTCCTCACACACTGAAGCTGTTCACGCTCAAATGAAGACCTGGACACATTTAGGTTTGGGCTGATGAGTGATAAGTTACATAATCGTCGTACTAATGCCAGGCAATGATTATTTCCAACAAAAGAGAATTTAATCATCCATTCCTTGACATTCAGGGAATTATTATCAGTGAATCCTCCACTATCAACCTATGAGGTGGAACAGTGGCTCAGTCGTTACCACTGCTGCCTGGGACCTGGATTTGATTCCAGCCTTGGGTGACCGTCTCTGTGGAGATTACACATTCTCCCTGTGTCTGTGTGGTACCCTCCAACAGTATAGGTTGATTGGCCATGCCAAATTGTCTGGTTTGTGCAAGGGGGTTTCATCATGGTAAATGTGGGGTCATATGGATAGAGTGAGGAACTGGATGGGATGCTCTTCAGAGGGTGGTATGGACTGAATGGGCCAAAGGCCTCCTTCACACTGTAGAGATTCGATTTTTAAGAGAAGTTCAGAAGCATCAATACTACTGAGTTAGTCAGGTTTGAAAAGATGGGCTGGTAAAATGGGCCTGTGGCAGGTGCTGAGGAAACCAATACAAGTGAAAGATCTATTTGACCTCATATTTACCAATCTAACGTTGCCAAATGTATAAGTCCTTGACAGTATTGATAGGAAGGACTACCACACCATCCTATGTAGGCAAAGTCTTATTTTTACACTGAGAATACTGTCCATCAAATGCGACTGACCAAAGAATGGCCTAGCAACTAGATAGACACAATCCAAAACAAAGAAGCCCATTTGGTGGACAGTCCATCTCCTATCGTGAAAATTAAATCCCTTTATCACTGGTCCACTGTGGCAGCAGTGTGTACCATCTACAGGACACACTACTAAAACACACTTAGGTATTTTTAACAGTATCTCACAAACACATGACCTCTACCAGGTAGATGAATAGGATCAGTAGGTCAATGGGAACACCACCAATTCCAAGGTCTCCTGAAAATCACATACTATCTTGACTTAGCAATATATTGCATGTTTTCATCATTATTGGGTCAAAATCCTGTAGCTTCCTCCACAGCAGCACTACATGTACCACTTGGACTAGCAGGCAGCTCACCACCATCAATAAAGGATGGCCAATTAATATTGGCCTTCCTGTGAGTAAGTTAAAGTTCTTGAAGTCAAATTATTTATGCAAACTTAGGTCAGAAGTAGCAACAACACTGAACCGCCCTGCATTCTGGTTAGGGCAGCACAGTGGATGAGTAATCTGTACTGGTGCCTCGCAACACCAGGGACCTGGGTTCAATTCTCCCCTTGGGTGATAGTCTGTCTGGGGTTTGCACATTCTCTCTGTGGCTGCTTGGATTTCTTCCCATAGTCCGAAGATGTGCAAGTTAGGTGGATTAGCCACGTTAAATGCCCATAAGTGTCCAGAAATGTATAGGTTAGGTGGACAAGCAATAGGAAATGCAGGGTCACAAGTAGGGGCTTGGGTGTGGATGGGATGTGCTTGTAAGGGTTGGTGTGGAGTCGATGGACCAAATGGCCTGCATCCACACTGTAAGGATTCTAGTATTTGGTTATGTATTTAAATAACTCATTTATCAAGTCTTGTCATTATCTGTCCTTCAGTTAATTTCTTATCTATTCCCAAGTTATACATTGAATTCTGAAAGCCTTGAGTTTTACTGCAGCTTTTCATGAGGAAAATTATCATTTTTTTTGTGCATTGAGGAGTATTCATGAATTCTACTTAGGTTGTCAATTTCACAAGGAAGTAAAATTGTCTTGCCTAGCATCAACATGTCTTTGTGTGAGTGTGAAAGTAATTCAAAATATTTGTACATGTATTTTCCAGAGGTGGATCCATGATGGTGCATTAACCGTCTGCTAAGTGGCAAGTTAGAAAATGGTAAGACTATATGAATTGACACTGGGAATATAATTTACAAAATATTTGGAGAT
This sequence comes from Chiloscyllium punctatum, assembly GCF_047496795.1. Classification (NCBI taxonomy): domain Eukaryota; kingdom Metazoa; phylum Chordata; class Chondrichthyes; order Orectolobiformes; family Hemiscylliidae; genus Chiloscyllium; species Chiloscyllium punctatum. The sequence continues at coordinate 57,590,288 of NC_092747.1, read as the reverse complement.
GAAGGTTGATGTAGCAATTGAACAACAAAGTAATATTTTTGCCAGACAGTATCTCAGGATTATTGCACTTTATATTATTAGTAATTCATTAGCAGTCCACACAGGATGTACCATTGATCAACGTCTATGTTGAGAATCTGTTATCACTTGTAGAAATAAGATGAACAAGGCATATACAAGGCAATGCGTTCCGCTGGCATCATTGCTCTCTTGTACATACTTCCACATTCTTTCCCTGGCCTCTGTCGACAAAATGTGACGGATGGTGCTGATTGAATTGGTCAGTGATGTGTGGGCAGGCTCTGCAGGGAGCCAATGGATTACAATGACCACATATTAGGGGACCTGCACAACTGTGTGCTTCACAGCCTCTCATTGGTGGTGCTTGCAGCCATCAGCCTCACAGCTCAAAACACTTAGTCTGCCCCTCCAGATTTGGACACTACCATTTTCTTTTACCATAGAATCCCTACAGTGTGGAAACTGGCCATTTGACCCAACAAGTCCATACCGACCCTCCAGAGTATCCCACCCAGACCCAGTACCCTATTACTCTACATTTCCCCTGACTAATGCACCTAACCTACACATTCCTGGTCACTGTGGGCAACTTAGTTTTGGCAAATTCACCCAACCTGCACATCTTTGGACTGTGGGAGGAAATTGGACCACCTGGAGGAAACCCATGCAGACACAGGAAGAATGAGTAAACTCCACACAGTCGAAGGCTGGAATTGAACCCAGGTCCCTGGCGCTGTGAGGCAGCAGTGCTAACCACTGAGCCTCCGTGCCACCTGAATTATTGCATACTTTTCAATTTCCAGCAGATGGAAGTTGACAACACATTTTCTTTGGGTGGTGGTTTCCAGTCACTGTTTTTGCTTGTTGGTGAGACCACAAACATTCAGATCCTTTTCATGCTAGCCCTTAGATAAACCCAAGATGTTTCACATCTGCCCAAGTCCCCACACAACCATTGCCATGAGTCTGCAACCAGTCCCGCCCATCAGTCCCCAAGCTCTCCGCCTGTCAGTCCCTGGGGTAAAAGGTGTTCCAGTGACCAGTATTCCCTCAGCCACTCCATGATGCTAATCATTGTGCCATTTAGTAACATCCGGTTCCAAAAGTCACTACTATCCACAGAAGTCCATACAGAAGAATGAAAACTTAGAGGGAACATAAGGGGTCACTATGCTAGGTGATGCCTACCTCCCCCTTGAAGACAGGGTGTTCCTGACTGAATAAGCTTCTCCCTCCCTCATTACCCCATTCCTAACCACGTGTTATCATATCTACCCTTTTCAATTACAATTAATTATCACTCAAATTTCATTCCCACTTCCCTGCAGACTGCAGTCCCTATTGTTGAGGACTGCTGGCAGCTAAATGTTCCAGATATAGATGCTATAGGAAGGATAGCAAAGGAGACAAGAGAGGAGTGCAAGTGGCATTTTTAATTAGGGATAACATTATGATTGTACTTAGGGAAGATATTCCTGGGAGTTTTTCCAGGGAAATTATTTGGATGGAGCTGAGAAATAACTAAAGGATGATGACCTTATTGTGATTGTACTATAGCCCCCCCAGTAGTTAGCGGGAAATTGTGAAGCAAATTTGTCAGGAGATCTGTAAGAGAAATAAGGTGGTAATGATCAGGGATTTTAACCTTGCAAACATAGACTGGGACTGCCATTGAGTTAAGGGCAAGAATTTGTTTTGTGTGCTAGAAAATTTTCTGATTCAGTATGCGTATGTACCTACCAGAGAAAGAGCAAAACTTGGCCCACTCTTGGGAAATAAGGAGGGGCAGATGACTGAGGTGTCTGTGTGGGAGCACTTTAGGGCCAGTGATTATAGTTCTATTAGTTTCAAAAGAGTGATGGAAAAGGACAGACAGAATCTAAAAGTTAAAAGTTCTAAATTGGAGAAAGGCCAATTTTGATGGTATTAGGCAAGAAATTTCAAGTTAATTGGAGGTCATGTTTGCAGGTAATGGAACAGCTGGAAAATGGGAAAATGGAATAATGAGAATCCAGTGATAGTATGTTCCTGTGAAGGGCAAGACTGGTACATGTAGGGAATGCTGGATGACTAGAGACTAGGTTTTGGTCAAGTAAAAGAAAGAAGCTCATGTCAGGTATCAGCAACAGGGATCAAATGAATCTCAAGAAGTGTATAAAGGCAGTGGAAGTATACTTAAGAGGGAAATCAGGAGGGCAAAAGGGGCCATGAAATAGGGTTCAGGAGAATCTAAAGGGATTCTGCAAATATATGAAGGACAAAAGAGTAGCTATGGAGAGAATAGGGCCCCTTAAAGATCTGAGTCAGAAAGTATTGCACAGGAAAAACTTGGATTTTGGAATAAGTGACAGTTAAACGGTGAAATTTGATAGTCTTACTGAACAGCAGACTCACCTGCAAGTACCATGAGCACTGAAACAGAATTGATGCCTGCCAGTGCTGGGCCACGCTGCTACATCACATCTGGGTGATGTGGGTCGAGTGAGTGTAGAGTTGGGTTAACTGTCTGCAACAACCTTGTTAGAGAAAAAATATTCACGCGAAACTTCAGATTTCGGAGCTTTTCAGATTTCGGATGAAGGACTGTGTTCCTGTACCACTAACTCTATCTATAACCCTCATTATTTTAGAAACTTCCATAAGGTCACATCTCAACCTTCTACACTCCAGCCTGTCCAGCCTCTCTCTATAACTCAAACTTTCCATACCTGACAACTCCTGATAAATCTTCTTTCAATGCTTTTCAGTCATTATAATCTTCTCATAGCTGTGTGACCAGAACTGGACACAGTATTCCAGAAGGAGGCCTTATCATTGTCCTGTACAACCTCAATATGACAACAGGACTGAGCAATGTAGGTAAATGTGATATATGCCCTTTTAACCATACTGTCTAAATGTGAGGCAAACTTCAAAGAATTATGTACCTGCATCCCTAGATCCCTCTGTTCTACAACATTACCCAAGACCCCACCATTAATTGTATAAGCCCTACCCTTGTTTGTTGTACAAAAATGCAATACCTGACATTGATCCGGATTGAATTCCATCTGCCATTTTTGAGCCCATTGACCCATTTGATCAAGATCCCTTTGTATTATTCTTGCAGATACCTGAGATCTCCTTACAAATTTATTTCTTAATTTCCTGCTGACTATTGGTGGGGGTGGTGAGGGTGGGATCTATATATTCCCAATAAGGTCATCACCCCTTTCTTTTCTCTCAGTTCCACACAAATAACATCCCTAGATATAATCCCAGGAATATCCTCCCTAGAGGTCTGAACACTCCCTAGCCACCACCACTCTCCTCTGCTTGGCCAAATCTGTTCTCTTATTGACCAATTTTTCCTTTAATTCTTCCTCCTGCCAAGTCAAAGGATTGTCTCTGGGCACCTCTTCATGGAATGTATAGAATAATTCTTGTTCCAGTCGAACACTGAACCCCTCCCACAACTCTTTTTTTTGGTACGGAGGAACCTTGATTATCCAAAGGACACGGGTGGGGAGTATTTTGTTTGGTTAATCGAATTCCGAATAATCAATATATAGTTGCTCTGCTGTTGTACCAAGCCGTGTGTGCCCCCCTGAATAGAATGCTTTCTAGAGTGCAGCTGTAATAGTTGGTGAGGATTCTTCTGGAAATGCTGAATTTCCTTAGCTTCCTGAGGAAAAGAAGCATTGTTGTGCTTTCCTGACTGCCGCATCAGTGTGGACGGTCCAGGCCCAATTGTTGGTGATCATCATTTCTAGGAGCTTGATGCTATTGGCCATTCCACCTCAACTCCAATGATGTAGATTGTGCACTCATCCTTGCTTCTTGAAGTCAATGATCACCTCTTCAGCTTTGCGGACATTGAGAGAGAGAATGTTATCTTTAACTATGTCACCAGGCACTCTATCTCTTTCTTGTATTCTGTATCATCATTATTTGATATTCTTGTCTGAAATGATGGTATCATCAGTGAACATGTAGATGGAGTTAGGATGAAATTTGGCCACACAATCATGAGGGTACAGAGTGTATAGTAAGGGGCTGAGTATATATCTTTGCCAGACAGCAATGTTGAAGATTGTCGTGGATGAAGTGCTGTTGCCAATCTTCACTGAGTGAGGTCTCTGGGTCAGGAAGACAAGGATCCAGTTGCACAGGGCAGGGCAGAGATCTAGATCGCAGAGTTTGGAAATTAGTTCATTTGGAACTATTGCTTTGAAAGTGGAGCTGTAGTCAATAATTAGAAGCCTGACATAGTGTAATTATTCAGCTGTTCCAGGGATGAGTATTGGGCTAGGGAAATGGCATTTGACTGTTGTGCTGGTAGGCAAATTGCAAGGGATCAAGGCAGCTGGGTGGCTGGAGTTGATGTGGACATGACTAACCTCTTGAAGTGCTTCATAATTATGGAAGTCAGAGTCTGTGGGTGGTAGTCATTTCATGTTGCATGTGTTTTCTTAGGCAGTGGGATAATGGTGGATCCTGTCTCTCTCTCTCAACCATGTCTCAGTGAGAGCAGCATCTTACCTCAATGTTTTAATAAGTGCCCTCAACTAATCTGCCTTGTTCATCAGACTCCTAGCATTAAAATAAATACTACCCAACCTTGCCGAACTCCCTTGTGTCTTAACTGGCCTACAGTCTCTATGTCTTTCTGACTCACTTGCTGTCTCTTCCAATTTTGGGTTCATCTCCTCCTACTGAATCTTCTCTCAGGAATCCAACCCCTGACAAGTAAATTTAAAATCTCTCCCGCAACACCAACAAATCTCTTCTCAAGAATGCTGGCTCCATTCCATGTCAGGTGTAACCGTTTATCTTCCCAAAATGCTCCCAATGTCACAGAGATCTAAAACCTCCCTCTGGTACCATCTCTTCAGCCACACATTCATCTGGACTAATTTCCTATTTATATATTCATTAGCTGTTTTGTACCAGAAATAATGCAGAGATTACATGCATTTGGGTCCTGTTGTATAAGCTACTTCCTAACTCCTGAAATTCTGTTTGCAAAATGTCCTCCCTTTTTCTACCTATTTTTCTACCTATTTCATTGATATAAATATGTACCACGATCTATGTCTGTTCATCCTTCCTCTTCAGGATGCCATGCAGCCATTCACCAACATCCCTGACACTGCCATCAAGGTGGCAACACACCATCTTTTCTGCCTGCAGACATGCCACAATTCAGTTGCTTAAACCAAACATCCAGAAGTACAATAGTTCTATCATTGTTCTTAATTTAAATCAAATATATTATTTTTGACTCCTCAACTACACTAATGGTTCTCGTACTATCATCCAATATTTGATTAATGTTGTTGTGCCCAGTCTTTTTCTTTCCTTCCCCATCTTTTCAAAATACCTTACAGCCATGTTCCCAGTAATTTCCTTCTTTAAATCAGGCCTCTGATATTGTTGAATTCAATATTATGGTTCTTCAAATAAACTGTTCCTGCAATTTGCCAATCTTATATATAATCAATGTGCATCACTCTATACTCATTCACAGTTGCTTTACATTTTTCCCCAGTAGGTTCTGTTCTTGTTCTGAACTGTTTTTTTTTATTAACTTGCTATATTTTTCTCCCAATCCTCTGTTTGTGTTGATTCTCCTTGCTAAGTTTTCATCCTAGCACCCATTATTCGGTTACATTTTTTTGAATTTCTCAGCATGACACTAGCTAACCTCCCCATTATAACACTGGTCTCAATTCTGTTGAGGTGTAACAGGTCCCTTTTGAACATTACCCTTCTTCATTTCTCCAAACACACATTGACTTGTTTCAGTTTCTTATTTGTTTATCCACTAGAGTAGCACTGAGGAATACAGAGGTGCAATTCCCTTGCATGTTCTTGAAACATTAACTGCAGGACCTGAACACTTTTCCTTGACATGTCATTGGTGCCCACTTCTGGCTGCACCACTTTCCATCCCAGATTAAGGGGGAGAAGTTTGGCAGGTTTTACTGGGAAGAAGATGTGAGATTGTGGGTAATGGGAAAGGCATCTATGGTAGACAAAGATGGATTGTTTGTTTCCATATTTTAAAGGGAGATGTTAGGAATATCAGGTTATTATAAATGTTTATTCTTGAAATTGTCTACTTAAATTCAAGATTGACTGGTTTCTTCCAGGTGCTCTGGTTTCTTCCCACAGTCCAAAGATGTGCAGGTTAGGTGAATTGGCCATGCTAAATTGTCCACAGTGTTCAGGGATGTATAGGTTAGGTGCATTAGTCAGGGGAAATTTAGGGTAATGTGTCTGGGTGGGGTACTCTTCGGAAGGACGGTGTGGATTTGTTGGGCTGAAGGGCCTGTTTCCACATTGTAGGAATTCTATTTCTAATTCCAATTCTAATTCTAATTCTAATTCTAATTCTAATTCTAATTCTAACTCTAATTCTAATTCTTAAAACAACTTGTTTCGAAAATAATTAATCTGCATTTCTACATAGATGAAAGGCCCATGTGATTCACATTGATTTGAAGATGGGATAGAAATGGGAACATGCCATTGAAAACTACTGCTGTTTCAATTTACGAAGCGTTCTTAAGACATCGTTGAATGGCATGGACAAGCCAGTCTTTAAGAATCTGAGACAAAGAGCAGAGAGATAAAGGCAACCAGTCCCTATCATTCTTTGTACAGAATGTGGATGAGATCTCCTGCTCTAATTGAAATGATCAAGTTTGTGAAAATTTAAATGAGGCTGGAAGATTCACCTGCCTTTGATTTGAGGGAATGATCTCTAGTGTATTGTTCACCATGGAAGTCAAATCAGGGATTATGCACTTTCTGGAAGGAAAATGACAGAAGGAACAAACTATTTGAAGTTGAGACTGAATTTGGACTGGTTCCTGGTGAACAACACATCCATTTAAATAATAAAGTGGGGTTTTCCACTGTATTAGAAGTTAAATGTGGAAAGCTACCTGTTTAGAACATAGGTTGACTACTGAAATGCTGTTTAGTCAATGTTGCTTTGAGTTTGTTTCCCAGGGTCAAAATCTTACAACTTGAAACCTTGTGTAACTTGTTCATGGGAATTCAAATATCTTTTTTAAAAAAAAAATTAGTCTCTATGTGGGTTGTAATAATACCTGCACAATGATCACCTTTTTGAATATATTTTAAATGAAATTCTCAGGCTCCCATATACGTGAAGCGATTTAAGCTCCCTCATGCTAATAACCGTAAGCTTTTGTTTGGTAGTGCAATGTCCTGGAGTTGTAACATGCCATGTGCATTCCAGACAAATGGTTTCAGTTATTCCATCGTTTTGAAAAAAAATGTTTTTACTTTAATATCACCTTACTCTTAATTATTATTCACTAGTTAATGAATGCCAGATTTTTATTTAATGCAAGTCAGATTCCTTTAATGTTCAACATTACAGAATTAATTTTAATTTTATCCCCTCGGATCTAATTAATTCCTTTGATTAATGAAATACTGACAGTTATCTCTTGTTTAAGGTTCTCAGCATTTTCTTCACCTTCTGCGCTGAATCTCCACTCAAAAAATTCCTGTCACCACTCTATTCAACAGACTCTATTTAACAGACGTCATTGTGCATCAACAAGGTGGGAGAATAAAGGTTCAGTAGGATGATCCATTGTATAAAGGGATTGTCTTATCGTGAAACAGGTTGGGACTCCACTCATTCGAATTTAGAAGAATGACAGGTGATCTCATTGAAACATATGGAATTCTTAAGGGGTTTGACATGGTACATGCTGAAAGGATATTTCCCCTCATTGGGGATTCAAAGACCAGAGGGCATAACCTCAGAATAAAGAGACATCACCTTAAGACTGAGATGAGGAGGAATTTCATCTCTCAATGGGTTGTGAGTCTTTGGAAGTCCTTGCCCTTGTGGGGGTGGTGCTGAAAATGTGTTGCTGCAAAAGCGCAGCAGGTCAGGCAGCATCCAAGGAACAGGAGAATCGATGTTTCGGGCATCAGCCCTTCTTCAGGAATGATGCCCGAAACGTCGATTCTCCTGTTCCTTGGATGCTGCCTGACCTGCTGCGCTTTTCCAGCAACACATTTTCAGCTCTGATCTCCAGCATCTGCAGTCCTCACTTTCTCCTTGTGGAGGTGGTGTCCTTGTGTATATTTAAAGCTGAGGTCGATAGATTCTTGACAAGCAAGGGAATCAACAAAGTGGATATGAGGAACATTGGATCAGCCATGATCCTAATGAATGGCAGAGCAGGTTCAAGGGCCCAGATGACGTACTCCTGTTCCTATTTCCTCTAGCTTTCTTCTCCCAACTCTATGTGCATTGCCAACTGTAGGATGCTGCTAATTATAAAAACAATGTTTATCTATAGAGAGGAAATATCACACCCTAAGTAGGCTAAGTACACCTCACATTTTATCACAGTTTTGCTTCCCCAGACATCTAAACCTGGTTCCTTGTCTACAGTACTTGGCAGTGACAATGTACAATTAAAGACAACGATTGATCATAGAATCATAGAATCTGCCCAATGATGGGAACAGTGAAATGACTAAACAAGGGAAGGTAAACATGTATGCCAACAAAAATGTACGAAACAATATATTTTCAAATCATTGACCTCTTAGAATCCCTACAGTCATTTGGCCTAATGAGCCCACACCAACCCTCAAAAGAGCACCCCACCCAGACCAACTCTATCCCTTTAATTCCCATGGCTAATCCACACATCCCTGGACACAATGGGCAATTTGGCATGGCCAATCCACCTAACTTGCACATCATTGAACCGTGGGAGGAAATTGAAGCATCCAAAGGAAACCCACACAGACACAGGGAGAACGCCCAAACTCTTTGCAGACAGTCACCTGAGAGTGAAATTGAATCCTGAGTCCCTAGGATTGTGAGGCAGCAGTGCTAACTACTGAGCCATCCTGCCACCCTTGCTAGGCTCTACTAAGGGGCCTGTAATTTATCATGTAGATTCCTACAATATTCTGGGATACACTTGATCAGGCTCTGGGAATTTATCTAAATTTATGGTTTTTTTAAGATCCCAACTGGCAAGGGAAAATAAATTGTCTTCTTCAGATTTTAGGCATTTTTTATGTGAATAGGATATCATCTCTCCTTTTGGATTTCCAAATAATTCTGGGTATATCATTCATACCCATAAGCTATTCAAAACATATAAACCAAGCATGTAACTGTTGGAAAGCCAAAGGCCTTTGTCATTGTCGACAGGTTACCACTACCTATTGCCGCCCAAATCTCATGTTGGATACAAGCCCTGGTGCTCGTTTGTCTGCAACTAAACATCCCCAACTGATAAACAAAGAAGTGTAAACAGCACTTAGATAAATGTTGATAGATTGCTTTTTAAAAAATGCATGTAGCCCTTCCACAATTCTTGAATTTTAAAACAGTCATTTTTCCCATTTCAGTTCACAATCAAAAATACGGAAAAATAAAAAGATATCTGTGAAAACTCATGTTAATTAAATGGTACCTAATAAAAGCAGAGTCAGTGTATAGCTGGTTGGTAGAATATTCTCTTTGTGCCGGTCTATTTCTAGTTGGATATATGTGTACAATCGTCATGCTAGTCCATCAATTCAATCTTTCTAGTTCCAATTATCATGAGCCCTCAACACAGATAAGTAAGACTCTGTAAGCCTGGGTTTCTCTGTGTATAACACTAATAGTTCTGTCAGCCCTATTATTCCTGTCCCAGGTTAGACCATTACATCTCTTTTGACAATTCTTTTTGGGATATGAATAGATGAATGATTACATTATCTGGAACGGTAAGTGACACTAGACTGCGCCTTTAATAAATTATGCCCAAGCAGAGGAGGTGATACCTTTGTGCTACATCACATTAATTACTGCCACGCAGAAGAATTTACCATAACCTACATTGGGATCCACAACTTCAAGTGTTTGGCTGACTTAGATATTAAATAGTTCTGGCAGCATCTATGAAGAAAGAAACAGCATTGATGTTTGGAGTCCGATATAACTCCTCTTCAGACAATGCCACTTTAAAAATTATTTTCAACTATTGGTAAGCGACATGAAGGCATTGTTTATTGTAATTTTAACCAACTACTATCTCATGTAAATATATTATCTGTTGTAAAACAGATTGTTAAATGTAAGTTATTGGCTTGTCTTCTTTCTATGTTAAAATTACCAAAACAAAATCCTGACAATGTCAGTGACCATTCATCTTTGATCAGTTCTCTGGGAAGTTGGGACACAATATTAAACCAGTTTTATCAATAAGTAGAAATACCTAATTTTACTTTGTATGCTTATAGTTGTCACATTTATAAATAATCATATGCAGCGCAGTTCAAATGTAAACCATAGAAGCCTGACAGAAAAGATAGTGTTTCAAAAATGTAATAGTGAGGCAAGATGTTAAGAGGCAGAAGGGTTTAGTGAGAGAGAACCAAAAGTAATGCTGAGGAAACCGCAGCCTTTGGGTCAGAACAAATGATCAACAGACACAAAAGAAGATATAAAACTGTCAGAGTTTGTGGAGTTCGAACAGAATAACGCCACAGAGAGAACTGAGATAGATAAAGATTTAAAATTGAGTTCTTTATGGGGCAAGGAACAAATATAAATCAGTGAATGTAGGCTAGTTTGCAGATGATGGTTGATAAGAAAATGTCAAGGACTTTATTGTAATAATCATTTTGAAAGTGACAAAATTACAGAAAAATATTTCACCAAAATTGCAGTAATCAACAAAATGTTTGAATATTTAATAAACATTAATTAATTGATAAACAGCATCATTGTTACTTGTTGATCTGACCGCTAAATAACATAGTTCACTTACATTCAGATCAAAGCAAAGTCTGGGAACCTCTACCATGATTTATGATTGGCAACCTTCTGAATTAGATTAGATTCCCTACAGTGTGGAAACAGGCCCTTCAGCCCAACAAGTCCACACCGACCCACCGAAGAGCAACCCACCTCGACCCATTCCCCTAACTAATGCATCCAACACTACGGGCAATTACGAATGGCCAATTCACCTATCCTGCACATCTTTGAACTGTGGAAGGAAACCAGAGCAAGCCCACACAGACACGGGGAGAATGTGCAAACTCCACACAGACAGTTGCCCGAGGCAGGAATTGAACCCAGGTCCCTGGCACTGTGAGGCCGCAGTGCTAACCACTGAGCCACCATACCGCCCTAATTAGGAATAGGCTAGTTGGATTTTGAGCCTGCTGCAGCATTTGTTAATACCAAGCTTGATCTGATTTTGACCTATGCTTTCCTATCTAACCCCATCCCTTTGACACCTTGTCAATCAAGAAACTACATGATTCATCTTTAAAAGTATTCAACAACTCCAACCAATATGAAAATTCCATAGTCTGTGGAATTTTCCGCAGAAGAAAATTGCTAGACTAAACTACATTCCAAGAAAAGAACTTCTCATTTCCATCTTAAATGAGAAACCTGTAATTTTCCTACTGTGTTCCCTAGCTCTAGTCTCTTCCACAAGTGGAACCATCATTTCAGCATCCATACTATGAAATTCTCAGATGCTTCAGGAAGACTGCCTCTCATCTTTCTAAACTTCAATAGATACAGGCCCAACCAGTCCAGGTTTTTCACATAAGATAATCCTAGACCCAGTGAAGTGAACATTCTCTGCATTGTTTCTTGATGCAATTATGCCCTTTTTAAATACAAGACCAAAATTATTTACAACTAATGAATGGCTCATGAAAACTTTCCAACCTTTTATATCCCATTGTCCTGGCAGTAAGCAATAACATTCCATTTACCTTCCTAATCACATGTTATACATTCATAATTCATGCAGCAGCACACCAAACCTCCCTATAGCATAGGGTTCTGTAATCTTTCTCCATCTAAACAATATGTTTTATTTTTGTTATTTTTGCCTAAGTGGATAAGTTCACCTTTTATCACTTTGCTTCATCTGCCAATTTTTTTGCCCACTCACTTAACCTGTCTATATATCACTATCTATAAATATTCTTTTGACAGCTTACTTTCCCACCTGTCTTAGAGTCATCAGAACATTTAATATATACAAACTGTTCATCCAAGTTGCTGACATATATTGCAAATAGGTGAGGCACATACTGATACCTATGGCACTGCACTCACTTCATATTGCTAATCTAGACCATTTGGCCTTACTGTCTGTTTACTGTAAGCTAACCAATCCACCATTCATGTTAATATATCAGCTCACTACACCATAACTTCTTATTTTGTGCCATCATCTTTAATGTGACATCTTGTCAAATTTGTTTTGAAAATCCATGCATGCAACATCTAAAGATATCCCTTTGTTCACATTGTTGGCTACTTCCTCAGAATACTCAAATAAATTAGACAAAAACAATTTCCCTTCCACAAAACTCTACCTGATTGTATTAAGATTTTCTAAGTGCCCTACTATTATCACCTCAATAATAAATTGCAATGTTGTCCAACTTCTATGTCAGATGCTAGACGAACTGCATTTAGTATCCTTTCTTCAGTCTCCCATTTTCTTGAATAGGGGAACACATTTGATGTTTTCAGGTCTCATGATCTTTCTTTAATCTGGGAATCTTCGGAAAATTAAAACCAATGTATCTAATGTCACAGTGGCCACTTCTTTTAAGATTCAAACACCCAGAACTCTGTATATGAAGAAAGCACATAAGTCATGCCACGGTGGCTTAATGATTAACACTGCTGCCTCACACCGCCAGGGACCCGAGTACAATTCCAGTCCAGGCATCTGTCTGTGCAGAGTTTGCACATTCTCCCCACGTCTACATGGGTTTCCTATGGGTGATCTGGTTTCCTTTCACAATCCAAAAATGTGCCAGTTAGGTAAATTGGCCATGCTAAATTACCTATAGGGATCTGTGGGTCAGGGTGAATTTTGAGTAATAGGGCAGGGGAATGGGGCTGGGTGGATTACTCTTCGGAGGGTCAGTGTGAACCTGTTGGGCCGAAGGGCCTGTTTCCACACTGTAGCGATTCTATGATTCAAAAAATGCATCTTTGTTCTGAAACATATGGGGAGAGGTGATGGTTGATTACAGCACATCATTGCAAATGATAAGACTGAAGCATACAACAATCTTCAGCCAGAAGCACTGAGCAGATGATCCATTTTGACCTTCTCCAACATCACCGATGCCACTCTTCAACCAATTTGATTCTTTCCAGGTGATATGAAGAAATGGCTGAAGGAATTGGATATTACAAAAGCTTTGGGTCCTGACAACATTTCACCAAGAGTTTTGAAGCTGTATTCTACAACACTGGCATCTACCTGACAATTTGGAAAATTACCCAGGTATGTCTTGTAGATAACATTAAGGATAAATAGAACCCAGACAATTACCACCTTTTCACTCTATTCTCAATCATCAATAAACTGTTGGAAGATGTCACCAACAGTGCTATCAAACAATGCCTGCTCAGCAATAACTTGCTCCTTGATGCCCAGTTTAGTTTCTACCAGGGCCACTCAGCGCATGATCTCATTATAGCCTTGGTTCAAACGTGGACATAAAAGTTGAACTCCAGAGTGGAGATGAAAGCTATTACTCTGAATATCAAGGCTGCATTTGATTAAGTGTGACATTAAGAAGCTCCAGAAAAACTGGATTCAATAAGAATCAGTGGAAAAACTCTCCGTTGGTTGACTTCATACCTGACACAAAGGAAAGTGGTTACGGTTATAGGAGGTCAGTCATCTCTCTTCCAGGACATCTCTGTAGGAGTTCCTCAGGATTGTATCTTGATACAAAGATTTTCAGCTCTTTTGTCAATTCTGTTGTCTCTACAGTAAGGTCAGAAATGGGGATATTTTCTGATTGCACTATGTTCAGCATTATGCACAACTCCTCAAATACTGAAGTAGTTCGTGTTCAAATTCAGCAAGACCTAGACAATATCCAGGCTCCGGCTTGAGGCAAGAAATATTATTATCACATAATGCCAGGAAAAGTCCCTCTCACAGACAATCTAACAGTCGCCCCTTGACATTCAATGGCATTATAATCACTGAATATTCCATTATCCATTAAGTTGAATCAGGAGCTGAAATTGGCTTGTTGCAAAGATGTTACTACAGTTGTTATGGGGGATTTTAACATGCAGGTAGACTGGGAGAATCAGGATGGTATCGGGCCTCAAGAAAGAGACTTTGTGGAGTGCCTCAGAGATGGATTTTTAGAGCAGCTGGTGCTGGAGCCGACCAGGGATAAGGCAATTCTGGATCTGGTATTGTGTAACGAACCAGAATTGGTCAGTGACCTCGAAGTGAAGGAGCCATTGGGAAGTAGTGACCATAATACAGTAAGCTTCAATCTGCAATTTGAGAGGGAGTGGGTACAATCGGAAGTGACAATATTTCAGTTGAATAAAGGGAAATATGGAGCTATGAGGGAGCAACTGGCCAAAGTTCAATGGTGCAATACCTTAACAGGGAAGACTGTGGAGGAACAATGGCGGATATTTCTGTGTATAATGCAGAAGTTGCAGGATCAGTTCATTCCTAAAAGGAAGAAAGATCCCAGGAGGAGACATGGGTGGCCGTGGCTGACGAGGGAAGTAAAGAAACATATAAAGTTAAAAGAGAAAAAGTATAACTTAGCGAAGATAAGTGGGAAAACTGAGGACTGGGAAGCTTTTAAAGAACAACAGAGGATTAGTAAGAAGGAAATATGCAGAGAAAAAATGAGGTACGAAGGTAAACTGGCCAAGAATATAAAGGAGGATAGTAAAAGCTTTTTTAGGTATGTCCAAGGCAAAAAAATGGTTAGGACAAAAATTGGGCCCTTGAAGACAGAAACAGGGGAATATATTACTGGGAACAAAGAAATGGCAGAAGAATTAAATGGGTACTTCAGATCTGTGTTCACTGGGGAAGACACAAGCAATCTCCCTGAGGTAACAGTGGCTGAAGGACCTGAACTTAAGGGAATTTCTATTTGCCAGGATTTGGTGTTGGAGAGACTGTTAGGTCTGAAGGTTGATAAGTCTCCGGGACCTGATGGCCTGCATCCCAGGGTAGTGAAGGAGGTGGCTCGGGAAATCGTGGATGCGCTGGTGATTATTTTCCAGAGTTCAATAGAATCTGGGTCGGTTCCTGAGGATTGGAGGGCGGCTAATGTTGTGCCACTTTTTAAGAAGGATGGGCGGGAGAAAGCAGGAAATTATAGACCAGTTAGTCTGACCTCAGTGGTGGGAAAGATGCTGGAGTCTATTATAAAGGATGAAATTACGGCACATCTGGATAATAGTAACAGGATAGGACAGAGTCAGCATGGATTTATGAAGGGGAAATCATGCTTGACTAATCTTCTTGAATTTTTTGAGGATGTAACTCGGAAGATGGACGAGGGAGATCCAGTGGATGTAGTGTACCTGGACTTTCAGAAAGCTTTTGATAAAGTCCCACACAAGAGGTTAGTGAGTAAAATTAGGGCGCATGGTATTGGGGGCAAAGTACTAGATTGGATAGAGAATTGGTTGGCTAATAGGAAACAAAGGGTAGTGATTAACGGCTCCATTTCGGAATGGCAGGCAGTGACCAGTGGGGTACCGCAGGGATCCATGCTGGGACCGCAGCTTTTTACAATACATGTTAATGATATAGAAGATGGTATCAGCAATAACATTAGCAAATTTGTTGATGATACAAAGCTGGGTGGTAGGGTGAAATGTGATGAGGATGTTAGGAGATTACAGGGTGACCTGGACAAGTTAGGTGAGTGGGCAGATGCATGGCAGATGCAGTTTAATGTGGATAAATGTCTGGTTATCCACTTTGGTGGCAAGAACAGGAAGGCAGATTACTACCTCAATGGTATCAAATTAGGTAAAAGGGCTGTTCAGAAAGATCTTGGTGTTCTTGTCCACCAGTCAATGAAGACAAGCATGCAGGTACAGCAGGTCGTGAAGAAGGCTAATAGCATGCTGGCCTTCATAACAAGAGGAATTGAGTATAGACGCAAAGAGGTGCTTCTGCAGCTGTACAGGGCCCTGGTGAGACCACACCTGGAGTACTGTGTACAGTTCTGGTCTCTAAATTTGAGGAAAGACATTCTGGCTATTGAGGGAGTGCAGCGTAGGTTCACGAGGTCAATTCCTGGAATGGCAGGATTGCCTTTAACGGAAAGACTGAAGCGACTGGGCTTGTATACCCTTGAGTTTAGAAGACTGAGAGGGGATCTGATTGAAACGTATAGGATTATGAAAGGATTGGACACTCTGGCAGGAGGAAACATATTTCCGCTGATGGGGGAGTGCCGAACCAGAGGACACAACTTAAAAATACGGGGTAGACCATTTAGGACAGAGATGAGGAGAAACTACTTCACCCAGAGAGTGGTGGCTGTGTGGAATGCTCTGCCCCAGAGGGCAGTGGAGGCCCAGTCTCTGGATTCATTTAAGAAAGAATTGGATAGAGCTCTTAAAGATAGTGGAGTCAAGGGTTACGGAGATAAGGCTGGAACAGGATACTGATTGGGAATGATCAGCCATGATCATATTGAATGGCGGTGCAGGCTCGAAGGGCTGAATGGCCTACTTCTGCATCTATTGTCTATTGTCTATTGTCTATTCTATCCATTTCCTGGGGATTACCATTGACAAGAAACTAAATTGGGCTATCCATATTAATACTATGGCTACAGGAGCAGGTGAGAGGCTAGGCATACTGCAATGTGTAACTCACCTCCTGAATCTCTGAAGCCAGTCCAATGTCCACAAGGCACAACAGAGGAGTGTTATGGAATGCCCATACTTGCCTGGATAGATGCAATTCCAACAACATTCAAGAAACTTGATGTCATCCAGGACATGCAGCCCACTTGATTGGCACCACACCAAGAAACATCCACTCTCTCCAACAACAATGCTCAATGGCAGTAGTACCATCTATAAGATGCACTGCACAATGCCTTCCAAACCCATAACCACTACTATTTAAATGGACAAAGGCAGTAGATAAGGGAGAATACCACGTCCTGCAAGTTCTCCTTGAGATCATTCAGTATCCTGACATGAAAATATATTTCTGTTTCTCAGCGCTGTTGAGTTAAAATTCTGTAATTCCATCCCAAACAGCGTTGTGGGTGACCTGGAGATCAAATGAACTGCAATAGATGAAGAATGCGCCTCATTACAAAATTCACACATTTAACTAGCGATGGAAAATGAATGTTGAACTAAGCCAGCAAAATCCATTTCCAAAAGAAACTACACAATTAGTATCAGTTGTTTCCAGTTCATGACCTGAGTTTGCAGATGTTGAGATAGCCACTGAAGGATAGAACTCCCCTCCACACCGCACTAAATCTTACAAGCAAAAGCCAAAACGCACAGTTTAACATCTTACATCTTGTCTGAATGAGCATAAAACCATGCCTGCAAGTAATTATTTTTTAAATTACATAATGATGTAAGAATTAAATTTTATAAGGTGAAGGAAGTATAAAACAATTGCAATAACCTGTAACCTAAATTCTGACAAAGAATGGTGACTTTCATTTTTCCTGAATTAATCCATCAGCAGATAACATACATATTGCTCACTTATTAATAGATCATTTGGATGTTCTTTGTAATAGATGAACCATTGTATTCTAGCAAACACAAAATTCTGGCTGAATGATCATTATGTTTTCTTGCAGACAATGTGAAATTCTAAGAGAAGATGAAGTAATCTTCCAGCATGTCAAGAAATTTTGTGTTGGACATTAACATAATCTGTGACTTCATGCATTTATTACTAATTAATGGAATTCTTTATAAATTGTGTTCATTGTCAGGCAGTAATCAGACACTGGAGCATGAGAACAAATTAATTACATGGAAGCACATGGAAGTTAAAATAATTCCATTTAAAACCAGGAAGTTACATTTTAAAATACAGGAAACGTGTTTAACTGACATTATCTGCTGGCAATTCTTTGCCTTTTAGCTAAACATTAGCTAAATGTTAGGATGTATAAATGTTTTCCCACACAATCTTTATGCTGTGATTCTGATTCATACTACAATAATAAGTTGTTAAAATAATATATGAAGGTAATTTATATTATTTGGGAATAATATCTTAAATACATAGGTTTAAGTTGGTTATTCAAATAAGCACCATGTCAACCATCCTAAGACAACTAGAGTAATGTTTAAAAGCTGACAATGGTTCTTGTTGGAAAGAATGAAAATTGGAAAGCTCACAGTGCTGTGATTACTCAACATTGACTACAGTTGAACATATTTTATTGATTGTAAAGTGTTTTGAGATGTCCTGAGGTTATGAAAGATGCTATGCAAATATAAGTCTTTCTTTTTCTATCTTGCTTCCAAAATAACTGATAAATTATTGTTCCCCTTGTTACTTGATTAGCACATACCTTTTAATTTACTACCATAACACTCTTTAGCTTAAAAGGTATTTCCATCTATATGAGCATATAAACTATTTATGTCCTTTGTATGAAAATTGACCATATTATATGAAAATAGAATTAAATGTAGCTTGACTGCATAAGAATTGTCGCTTGTGAAAAATGCCAGTGAATCAATTTGGTTTAGAAGACAAGACAAGAGCTTTCATGTTTTCTGGTGACAGCCTGAAAATTGCTAGCTTTATTGAAATCAATTTATCACCATGTTACAAGGGTCTGTGAACTCAACTTCTGCAGCTCCTGATCTTCTGTCTATTAATGTGAAAGGATGGCTTGCAATTTTCTGTCCTGCTCTCCCTTTACTGGAAGAATTTGACTGGGCAGTCAGCCCCTGAATCATCTCCTGGTTTCATCAAATATCATGCCCTGGATTAGCTGTCTGTCCTCAATCCCACCTCCCTCAAAATGCAATCAATCCTGATTCTTTCTCTCCTCCCTATTCCTCCCAAATTCCTCACCTTCTTCACATCCCTTTCCTAATACTGTTACTATAAATTTAGGCTGGGCTCATAAATGAAGCCTGGCCCAGATATCTTCAACCTCTTATCAATAACCATCTCACCAATATAAGTTATAAAGTATCATTGTTCAGTGATGAGTGCACTGTCCCAGTAACATCTACAACTCCTTAGAGAATCCAAGTTCATATGTAATAAGACATGGGTAACATGCAAGTATGTACTGATAAGTGGAAAATAATTGTCTTTCTAAGCAATGACCACCTTCAACAAAAGATAATCTGTTTATTATCTCTTGACACTCAATGTGCTCTGAATCCCCAGAAACTAGAAAGTGAATGGGACTATCTTTATTTGTACCAGGTGTGACTTCAGCGGTGGAGAATATATATATTTAAGTTGCAGGTCAGAGGCTGCAATGTTTGTGACAATCATTGCCAGCTCTCCAAGGTCTGTTCACTTTCTTCAAGCAGTGAGATGGAAAATCTCCAATTGTCTGGCTAAATGCAACTTCAAGATATTCAATAGTATCCAAGATAAAGTAGTCCACTTGACTGGTATACCATTCACCGTCTTAAACACTCATTCCCTCTGCCATCGGCATGTAATGGCAGCATTGTGTAGTACTACAGCAACTCACTAAGATTCCTTCAACAACATCTTCAAAATCTTGACACACTATCATTTAGAAGAACATTAGAGCAGATCATCACTTACATGTGACACCATTTGATTTGAAACTATATCACTGTCATTGTCAAAAGACAATGTTAAGTCTTTTGCATCCATTTTTTGCCAGATGTGACATGTAAATGTTGGGTCTCAACCTCCTCCTAAGGTCTCCAATATAACACATATGTTAATCCTTAAGAAATTAGATTCATTCTACATACTGTCCAATGCCTGAATTCTCTCCCCACAGACTCAGATGCAATTAAAGCACATGGACTGCAAAGCTTCAAGAAGGTAGCTTACCACTAGCTCCCTAAGGACAGCAAGAGATGGAAAACAAATGCTGGCCATGCTAGGGATATCCACTTCCCAAGAATATATTAAAAAGTCCAAAACTCATTGGTGTTTTTAGGTCCAGCTAAGGCTTAAATCATGGGTAGATGGTGCTCAGTTAGCCAGCAGTCCCCCAGCACCATCCAATCCAGTCCCAGGACATGTTTGAAGACTCATGCTGTATGGTGCAGAGTGTGGCAGCATGGCTGTCCACCTACAAACAATAAGTAGTTGATGCAGCTCAGTTAAAGCCTAATTACAGGAGGCAGTTATATTTTTTGTTTTTCCATCGGCTTACCATGGCTGGTGGTGGCTTCTTAACTGCTTGGACCCAGTGGGAGATCTGCAAAATGGAGCCCTAGTTGGCTCAGGCACCCTCCTTCTGAATTGGGTACAGGAGTGAATGAAGCTCACCCTCTGCATCCCCCTTGGCCCCCAACGTTTTGACACACACATACTTTGCTTTGCCTTTTTAAGGCTAATTTAAAATCGTTATTAAGAAAAAGGCGTCACCACTCAAAATATTCGAACTATTATTTACTCTTTGTTACTCCCTTCAAGCTGGATTTACCTCGAATTGGCCCATCAGGTTTGAAAGCCTGTCTGACATGCTTGAATGAGGATTGAACCTGAGGACCTCTGGTCATTAATTGATTATATACATGAAAATAGGGATTGGAGACTGCCATCAGGGGTGAGATGGAGACTTTTTTGTAACTTCAGCAGGAAATAATGCCTCATATTCATAAAGAAATAGACAATTGAATAAAGCTTCATTTAATTATATGGCAAAGAAGGTTGTTGCAAATTTACTATGAATACTTCTGTCCTTTACTTACTTAAGCTTCTGTTTGGCATTCTTTGACACTATTATTTTTTGGCAATGTCAATTTCTCACAATTGCTTAGCAGAAGTAATGGCAACACAAAAGGCGTATCTGTTCTGTACTGTCTTGCATTTTAGAGTAATACTGGTTAGCAGTCTTATACTTGAAAACTAGAATAATTCCATCAAATAAACCAGTCCCAAATTGCCAACTTAATGAGAACGTCATCACAATTTTCACAGAAATTTATGTGCCTACACCTTTAAAATACGAATAATGGAATTCTGAAAGGAATCACAACCAAGCAGGGAAAAGCTGCAAGGGAGAACTGCTTAATTGTAATAGCATTGAATTAACACAGCAGGCTGGTGGTCTGTGCTCTACTGAGCACCTTCAGTTGTTAATTTAATAGTCGCAACTGTTCTTCTATAATAACTTGTCCTTTTAGTTTCTTTCTTCCAGCATTAATTCTAATACTATCCATTCAAAGAGCATCGTCATGGAAGTAAATAATAATGTTTCACTTGAAGAGTCACTCCCATTGAGGAAGTAAAAGGAAATAAGAAAAAGCTCCACAAAAGTACTAGGATAATGGGGCATTATGACAAATGCTTGTTGTCAGATAAAGGTATTTATAGACCTGAGTTTTACGCCCAAGATGTGCCAGTTTGGACATGATCAGCAAGGCAGGGCATCTTTCCAAACCTTACATAAATTATAGGTATACATACATAAATTTGCATTCATGTCAATGAAACAAATCAGGAGATATAGAAAATGAGCATCTAATTTCTTATCATATTTGTTATGCTGTCATGAAAAATCAATATCTACCCCAAAGAATGATTAGATTCCCTACAGTATGGAAACAGGCCCTTCAGCCCAACAAGTCCACACCAACCCTCTGAAGAATAACCCACCCAGAGCCATTTTCCCTCTGATTAATGCAGCTAACACTATGGCCAATTTAGCACGGCCAATTCACCAGACCTGCGCATCCTTGGACTGTGGGAGGAAACTGGAACAAACCCACACAGTCACAGAGAGAATGTGTAAACTCCACACAGACAGTTGCTTGAAGGTGGAATTGGATCCAGGTTCCTGGTGCTGTGAAGCCGCAGTGCTAACCACTGAGCCACCGTGCCACGAAGACCATGCTAGAATATTGGAAGAGAAACTCAAATAACATATGATTATTTTATATTCAAGATACAGATCAAATTTTTTAAATGATTTTTCTAGAAATGTGCTGAAGGATAATGATTCCAAAGTTAAATATAAAACAGGAGCAAGAGACCAAACAACTGTCTGAATTCAAGATGCTGTTAAAGAGTTATCAAGCTTTAGCTAATTTAGATGCAGGCACAGTTAGAACAGTTTTCTCTCAGGATGGCTGATAAAATGAAATTCTCTTAAGTCCACAACATGATGCATTGCTGGAGCTGTGTGGGGCTGCCCTCAAAGGGCAACTTGATAAGTACTGATAGGCTGTGATTTACGATGATTGTGCAGCAGATTGTTTCATTTGGAAAAAGTGTTCTTCCAGATTACTCTCTGTAGAGAGTACAAGCGTTTGGTTTTGACAGTTAGTCTATTGGTTTTCTATTTAGCATGCACATGTACATAGTGATATCTGTTAATCTGGAAATGCTGATGTATCAAGAGAAGTAGGCTTGTTAGTATTTTAAAGCTCCAAGCAAAATGCATGTGCTACACTGAATCTGTACTTAAATTACAATTTAATGCCATATATATTATAATCGTGATGTTTGTGATTTTATCCATTATACCTTAATCTAATTGAGTACATTTATATCTAGTAAATAAAGCCTAACGTAAACTATAGCAAAAAAAAATTAATTAAAGACTGGTTCCTCACGGTGCCAGGGACCCAGGTTCGACTCTACCCTCAGTCGACTTCTGTGTGGAGTTTGCATGTTCTCCCCATATCTGCTTGCATTTCCTTCGGGTGCTCCTGTTTCCCCCTACAGTCCAAAGATGTGCAGGTTAGGTGGAGTGGATTGGTCATGGGAAATGCACGGTTGCACAGAAAGGCGAGGGGTTGGGTCTGGGTGGGATGCACCTTGGAGGGTGTTGTGGATTCAGTGGGGTGAATGACCTACTTCTGTACTGTAGGGATTCTGATTCAATGATTCTATGATTAATAGTTTGTTTATTTGCAAAAAGTATACTTAACTAATATAATTACAGCAGTAATTGCTGACAACAAATAATTAACAATTTTTTGTTCTTTTGTAATTTTCATTAAAAATGTTCAAATCCAAAATAGTTTAGTGCAGACAGAGCAAATCAGTGAAACGGCTTAGCAGCTAATTGCTTTTATGTTTTGCATATAGTAAGACCTAAATTAACTTAAATTATGTAGTGTAGAAACTATTTGATAATACTTGGAACGAGACCCAGTCCAAAATCATCAACAAAATTATTGCAATTTAATCATATTTTAATAAAGGAGGACTTTTATGAATTAAAATGATTAACACATGCTCAGAACTAAGTATTTCTGCTGAACTCAACCAATGCTCAGCCTTTTGAATAATAATTGGTGAAATTTGATTCATTTAGAATAGTTCAATGCAGCCATATAAAGCATGTAGGGCTATTGGTTCCATATGTGTTGAACCCCCACCCCCACCCCCCACCCCCACCGACTAGACTTTCTATCTTGGGAATCTGGCCATTGTGCTTAATTGAATGGAGGTGAATATTTATTTGAGTCCTTACTATAAAATTGTGATGCAATAGTGGCACATGGGATATGGACCAAAATCGTAGAATCACAGATTGGCTATGGTTCAAAGGGAGGCCAGTCAGCCCATTGTGCCTCCACTGGTCCTCCAGTGAACATTATGGAAAAGAGCCATTCACTTGCCTTTCCCCAAATTCCTGCACATTGATTGTGGTCAATTAATCATCCAATGCACTTGGCTCTACCACACTTCCATGCAGTGCCTTCTAGACTCGAACCACTTGTTGCGTAAAGAAGATTTTTATCACATTGTTTTTGTTATATTGCAACTCACCTTAAACATATGCCCTCTCATCTTGACCATTTTATGGCAGGAACAGATCCTACCTACCAACTTATTTCAAACCTTTCATGATATGAAAACTTTTTCTCAGCCTTTTTCACTCTAAGGAGAGCAGTCCCATTGTCTCTAATCTATCATCATAACTAAAGTTTCTTATTCCTGGAACCATTTTTGTAAATCTCTTCTGCACCTTCTTCAATGTATTTACTACTTAGTGGAAGTAAGGAAAAAATGCCTTGCTTAAGTTCAACTTAATCTCTTTGGTCTTAGACTCTATGTCCCATTGATAAAGCCCAGGATACAGCATGCTTTATGAATTGCACTCGCCACATGTTCTGCCACCTTTAGTAATCTATATATATATATATACCCAGGGTCCTCTGCTCCTGCATCCAGAATTGTGTGGTATTTTTTATTTGATATCATCTGTGCATGGGCTTAGTATCAAAATGTATCAGCTTATATTTCTGCGCATTGAACTTCATCTACCACCTATCCAATATTCTTTTTGAGTTCTACACTGTCCACTGTTTACAATGTGCCCCCAAGTTCTGAATCATCTACAAGATTTGAAATTGATCCCTGCAGACTAAGATTGAGAACATTGTTATACATCAGGAAAAGGAGGACTCCCAATATCAATGTTCCCTCTGAGCTATTCAGCTGTATACGCACACAGCCACTCCAATGTTGGGCACATAGTATCAGCATGTCAATATGGATTGCAGCATTGACTCCCATTCTGGAAATTGCTGCCACATGCAAATCGCAGAGGTCTGTACAGAAGTTAAAAAAAGTGGAAATGCTGCCATCCCTGGGGAATTACACTGCAAATCTTGCTACAGTCCAATTGGATGTAATTGGCCTGTCTCATTTCCAAGATCCATGTCCAATAGTTCACCCTTTCAATTGGACTGAACATATATTCCTGTAGAAAATATTCTTGAACACAACCTAGGAATGTTTGCAATTGTCCATCCTTAATGCTACCACTTACATTTGGATAAAGTCCCCAGTAATAACCGTTACATAATATTGACATTTTCTTTGTAAAATCCCTGCAGATTTGTTCCTCTACATCCTTTCCTCTAGTTCGTGGTCTACACACAATACCAAGGAATGTAACTGCAGCTAACTTATTCCTTAACCCAGTCAAAATTATTCTATGATGAACTCTCTAAAATGTTCTCTTTCTCCAGGACTGCAATATTCTCCTCTAATAACACCGCAATCAGCCACCTTCCCTTCCTTGCTTATCTTTTCTAAAACCATTGTATCCAGAACTGTTGAACATCCAGTACTGGCACTCCTTGAGATATGTTATTGCCACAACATCATAATTCTTCATTGCAATTTACACTTTTAACTCCTAAGTCTTATTTGCTATACTTCATATATTCACATCTATGCGCAATAAAGCTGACTTAGATTTCATTACTTTTTCATTCACTTCTATACAGAATGTATAGAATCCCTACAGTGTGGGAACAGGCCCTTTGTCCCAACAAGTCCACACTGACCTTCTGAAGAGTATCTCAACCAGAGCCATTCCCCTACCCTATTATTCTACATTTACCCCTGACCAAAGCACCTAACCTACACATCCCTTAACACTATGGGCAATTTAGCATGGCCAATTCACCTAAACTGCACATCTTTGGATTGTGGGAGGAAACCGGAGCAGCCGGAGGAAACCCATGCAGACACGGGTGAATGTACAAACTCCATACAGACTGTCAACCAAGGATGGAATCGAACCTCGGTCCATGGCCCTGTGAGGCAGCAGTGCTAGCCACTGAGCCACCATGTTGCTTCACTACTTCAATTTCACATTTTGAATTCCTATTTTCTGTACAAGCACTATCAATCCCTTCAAGTACTTTGTGGACCTTGGTAGTCCTCTCCAATATTCAGTCTTGGTTCCCACACTCTGCTGAGAAAAGTCCTCCCAACAGCAATAGAAAAAAATTGCCCTGCACGAAATTCAATCCAACATCTAGACAGGTGCAATCTGTTTGGATCATGCAAGTGACATCTCCCAGAGAGACATATCCAGTGTCTCAGGAACGTAAAGCCTTCACCATCTTCCTCGCCTTCTATTTTATTTGTATATCCCCCACCTTGCCATTATCAATAGTGATTAGTCCTGGTTCAATGAAGAGTGCAGGACATTATAAAAGGAGTAGCACAGGTTAAAACCTAAAAGTGAGCTGGTGAAGTTGGAACACAGGACTACTTGAGTACCAAACAGCATAGGTATCAAGTGATAGACTGGACTTAGATCTGATTTGCAGTCCTGCCAGATTCAGTTGTAAAATGGTAGTGGACAATCAACCAGCTCATTGGAGGAGGAATTTTCGCAAACACCTTCATCCTCAGTGCTGGGGAATATAGCCTAACAGTACAAACAGAAAGGCTGAGGAAGCTGTAACAATCTTCAACCAGAAATACCAAGTGAATAAGCCAACTCAGCCTCCTTGAAACATCCCCAGCATCATGCAAATATGTGCAGGTAAGGTAGATTGGCCATGCTAAGTTGCTCCATAGTGTCCAGGGATGTGCAGGCTAGGTGAATTAGTAGTGATAAATGTGGGTTAGGGGATAGGGTGGTGAGGTGGATCTGGATGGACGCTTTTCAAACGGTCATTGCAGACGCGATGGGTTCAGTGTTGTCCTTCTGCACTGTAAGGATTCTAAGATTCATACATGCAGTCTCGAGAAAATTTGATTTAACCTACAAGATATCAAGAAACACTGGAGGCATTAGATACCACAGAGGCCTTGGGCCCGAACAACATTTCAGTAATTGCCCAGAAGACATGTTCTTCAGAAATTGCTCTGGCCCTATTCAAGCTGTTCCAGTATTGCTACAATACTAGCGTCTATCCAACAATGTAGAACATTGCCCAGATATGTCTGTATACAAAAGCAGGACAATTCACAAATCATCGGCCTACTTTACTCTCAGTCATCAGTAAGTTATAGAAGGCATCCTAACAATGCTATCAAGCAGCATTTGATTATCTGCTCACTGATATTCAGTTTGGCTTCCAGCAGGGCCATTTGGTTCAGTTTCCCAAATGACCAATGTGGATCAGATTGGTACCACAAGCTCGAGCTTTGATTGCTATTCTGAGTTAGATTTGGACCTGCTTTCTAGGATGATCCATCTTGGAGATGTTTGTGCAAGGAGCTGGACCAGTCTTCAGACAGATATGAAGAAATATCCTTGGACTCAACAGAGGCATGATATTGAAAGTCTACTTGTAAAGTATAACATCAGAATAAGTTTTCACTTCCAGCAATACTTGCTCTGTCAAGTATTTTTGAGCAAAATAAAAAATTGCTGATAATGCAATTTAAAATAACTTTTAAAATATTATAGCAAACAACAACTGTGAGGAAGCTAAAGATGTTAAATTTCTCAAGCATAACCCAATTTGCAGATCAGCTTTAGCTGAAAGGATGATCATAACCCTCACAAAAATATCAGTAATGAGGAAGATATTATCTATTAAGATTCTTTTCTCAAAACATAGAAAATTATATTCTTATTATAATTTACTACTAGCTGTATGCATTGCAAGTTCATTAACAGTGATGACTAATGTTGCTGAGCACATCCACAGTCTGTCAGCAAAATGCAACCTCATGGGATATCATTTTTGACACTTTATATGAGCAACACATTTAATTACTGTACTTGTGGACAGCATAAAGGCATATGGTGAATGCTTTTTATTTGCCACTTATCTGTAATAATTATCTCACAAACAGGTGAAACGGCTCTGTAGGCAGTGATAGCAGGTGGATGTTTCACATTAAGTATAGTGACTGATATGATTAAACAGGTGATTTTGTTCCAGCCCAGTGTTAAAAACCGAGTCCAACTATTTCAGTTTTATTCAGTTAGAGAATGTTGTTCTAGGTACAGAATGAGAACATATCTTTCACCTTTTCAATTTCTCGTAACACCACAAATGACTTCCTAACGCTACCTTGTTCAGGAATTTCTCACTTTTTCAAGTCTCTCCCCAGTTGAGCTTCTTACCATCAAGTGACTTCTCTCAGTCTGGATGATGGTACAATCAGTATCTTAGTCTTTCCAGTTCTTTCAGACATGAGTGGCAGAGGATCTGTTTATAATAAGCACATCTGAAGTTTTTCATCTTTTGTTAACCATCCTGAGACCAGTGGGATGAGGGATGAAAGTATATGATGCAAATGCCGAGATATATATATTGTAACTTCCGCCTATGATCTCACCTGAAGTTTTTGGTATCAGAAGAGGTGAGGTGTGTCCCTTTATTACCATGTGTATAACAGGCTCCTCAGCAACTAGAAGCTCAACAAAGGCATTTTTCTCAGTTCTCAGTTCTGTAGGTGAGTGAGGAGAAAGGGAAATGTATCACTCAGGAGCACCTCAGTGTCTATCCCACGACATAATGACAACACATTGAAATAAGTTTAAAAATTGTGTTTATTCTCTCAGTGTTGAGGCCATAAAGGATGAAAGATACAGAATGCCACAGGTGACCTTATTAAGACAGACAAAATGCTGTAGTCAAAGTTGAAACCAATTTGAGGTGGAAATTGCATGAAAATAAATATGAAGCCCCAGAGAAGATCGATGTGAAATAGGGAAGGGATAAACAAATTGAGGGGCTTTTTTGGGGAACAGGGTGAAGAGAGCAATATTGAAACGCAGACCGACGTCGAGGTTCAGAGGACGTCAAAGAACATTGGGCTAAAAATACAATTGGGCATCAAGGCAAGAGAATGAGGAAACAGAAGGAGGTGGTGAGCCTAGTGAGGGTTGGGTGAAAGATAAAGGAGAAAGTTCAGTGTGATAGGGAAACAAATTGAGGAGGCAATAGCTTAGTGGTATTATCAGGAGACTTTCAATCCAGAAATTCTGCTAATATCCTGGGAATCTGAGTTCAAATTGTGCCATAGAAGATGGTGGAATTTGAACTCAATGAAGAATCTGGAATTTAGGATCGAATGATGACCATGAAACCATTGCCAGTTGTTGGGAAAAAGCCCATCTGGTTCATTAACACCCTTTAGGGAAGGAAATCTACTTATGACTCCAGACCAAGAGCAATATGGTTAACTCTTAACTTCACTCCGGGTAATAATTGATGGCCTAACCAGCGGTGCCTATACTTTTTGAGTAATTTTAAAAAAACAAAGATGGAAACCCCAATCCTCCATTCTCACATTTTCCTGAGCACCAACTTAGACCAAGAGCTATCGAAATTTGTTCAAACTGGCCTCTGCTTTCCAGTTCTAGTTGAGAAACTGGCCAGCAGCATATCAATGACTCCCATGGATTGCAACCTTTGGCTTTATTCTCTTACAGACGGGAATCAAACTGAGACTCAAAGCTTTTTCTGGACAAAGATTGGCCAAATTTGTACTGTCCTGGACCAAAGAATATTTCTTTACTGGTTCTGGATCATGTGCTGATCACCAACTTTGCCATCATCACTTACACGACAACTGATTGTACGAATCTCATGATTCTGATGTCCAATAGGAATTCCTCCATCAGTATGGCCTGTGATACTCTGCTCTTCAAATATCTCAGAGCTTCACTCACTTTCCACAACAGATCTCATACTGAAAAAGTAGTCATGCTCCAGGCTGACACATCCTGCATCAATTTAACCCATCACAGTGCAGAAATGTTTAAGTCATGTTTGCCAGCAATGAACAATCAAGTGGGTGGACATGACTGTGTGGCTCTATCTTGTTAACAGACTTACTCCTATTGTCTCCTTTCTATTCTACTTGTGAAAACAGGATGTAGCTTTCTAATAAATGGTTTGTACCCAACCCAGATTCTACCTATGTGAAATTGAGAACTGCAGATGCTGGAGATTAGAGTTGAGAGTGTGGTGCTGGAAAAGCACAGCAGGTCAGGCAGCATCCAAGGAGCAGGAGAATCGGCATTTTGGGCAAAAGCCCTTCATAAGGAAGGATTCGACCTAGGATTCTACCTTTGCCTATTCACGTGCTGCCATTCTTGACTGAGCCCATCACTCTTATTTCTAAATGATGATGCTATTCCTTCTTTTCACTTCTTTGTGCCCTGCACCCACCTTCCCCCTTCAGGTACTCTTCACTCCTGAAATCTCTCCCCTCTTAGATACTTCCAAAATCTTTTTTCCATTTCTTCAGTGAGTTTTTTTGCCTTTGCACACTCCTGCTGCTGATGCATTCTTAAATATCGCTTGAGCTTCCCTCTTTGTCCCTTCTGGCATTTTCTGAGTCGCCCAGCAAGGCTCTTATTGCTGCCACTTCATGAACAGCAATCTCAACTGCCCTATCCTATTCTCTTATCAATTTTCCCACCCAACGTGCCTGCTGAAGGTGAATCGTGTTTGCTCATGGCCAACTTGCCAAACGACGGGTGAATAATCCATAGATGAATTGGACTCCACCTGGAGAACTGACCATGGCCCACTCTCTCTCTGTTAACAAGATAGAGCCACACAGTGACATGTCCACCCACTTGATTATTCATTGCTGGCAAACATGACAAACTATCTTTCATTCTGTAAGGGCTAAAAGGCAAGACAAGAGATCCACCTGTAAGTTCTGAATGAAGTGCCAATGTGCAAAAATACACAGCGATGCAAGATAGAGATGCTGTGAGCATCCAAAGCAACTAAACATTTCTGAGATGCGTTTTGTTCTGATGCATGAGAAAGGTGCTTCTCCCTTTGTACAAACCAGCCTTGGCAACAGCATTGTGATGAAAGGTGGTAATGAGCATGAAGTTGCAGTATTGAAATGATGAACTGCGTGATAAGTAAATTCAAGATGTGCCTTGATGATATATTGAGGTTGGTGTTTTGCCAATGCCAATCTCCGTGGACAGATGGTACAGGCAGTTGCTGCCCATGAATCAAACCCCGAGATGTTGGGGCAAGCTGAACATGATAGATACCCAAAGAAAATGCCAGCAAGTTTAATTCATTAGGTAACCACTCTTGGGAAATAGTAACCTGCATACAAATGAAATGAGATTAGTAATAAAGAGATGTTACTGTTAAAAAAAAAACTTGTGAGATTCTCATCTATCTGTTGAAACAGTATGCGGGCATCAATAAACCAATTTTTCTATTTTCACTATATTTTCCAAATTGTCTCACCTTGGTCAGAGGCTGAGGAAAATCTGTGCATTGGGATC
The DNA here is from genome assembly GCF_047496795.1 of Chiloscyllium punctatum. Lineage (NCBI taxonomy): Eukaryota > Metazoa > Chordata > Chondrichthyes > Orectolobiformes > Hemiscylliidae > Chiloscyllium > Chiloscyllium punctatum. The sequence continues at coordinate 57,559,271 of NC_092747.1, read as the reverse complement.
AGAGATAGGCATTCAGCTAATCAGGGAGCTACTTTTTCTTTGGTGTTAGAAAGCAGACTAAGGGATAAATGTCAAAGCTAGATAACTTAAAGTGGTTCAAACAAAACATAAGTTTTAGTTGCATGACGGGAGCCCCACATTGAGGCACTGAGCTGACAAAGTGATTGTGATGTTCTCTCATCAGAAACCATTGTGTTTTGTTGGAAATAACTGTGAAGCTGTTTGCACCAAGTCAAGCCAGAACAAAGTTTCAATAGTCTCTTTTACTCAGAATTGGCTGAGATAAGACCATGTCTTGTTCATTTTCTGTTGTCTTGGAATTTTCATATAATGCAAGGTGTGACACGTACAAAAGGTTAATAAGTTTGTATTGGTCCTGGTAATTGATGAAAATTTCTGGTAGCTCATTCTGTATTTGATAGTAGCAAATATAAAAACCAGAAAGATTCTATTTAAAGAAAAAAAAGCACATTTGATGAACAATTTTTTAAAAACGTTGAGGTTTTCTTGCCTGCTGTTCTCTAGACATATGCCACACAATTTAGCTCCCTCATTACCTTCTTCTCCTTAGGCAGTCCATCAAGATCAAGAATGACTTCCTTCTACGTTAGAATTCTGAATTCTGCTATAATTAAATCTGCATACCCTCTCACAATTGGCCAGATTGTGTTTGGGGAGGCAGTGGGGTGGGATATTCAGGCTTTTGCTCAGTCCTTCTACTATTTGTGCTTGCTCTCCATCTGGTTGATCAGAGAAACTCAAATGGTTGGCAACTTTGCAGTTGCTTCTTCTGTAGTTTCAGCAGTCTTGGGAAAGAGATTCCCACAGGGCAGCATGGATATTGCATTTTTTTCTTGGAGCCTTTGAGATCACCCTAGAATGATTGTATAATTGTGACAGACATATTCTATATGTCTGATAGCCAGATTCTATAGCCCTCATAGTCCATAGAGTTAAAGACTATTGTAAGGTCAAAGAAAACCAGGCTGCTGATGCTTTCTGCACATTTCTTGAATTTGAATTGCTGTGAAGATCATGCCTATTGTGTTTCTTGAAGGATGGATCCACACCGTAAACCTGAGAGGAGCTCTTCAATCACTAGTAGGAGGTGATTGAAGATGATTCTTGCAATGACCCTCCTGTTGTGTACCTCAATTATAAAGTGATAATGGTACAAATTGGTGCTATGACATTTAGTCTTGTCTCCTTTCTTGATGACAATTATTTCATCTTGGAGCTCCTGACATACTTTCCTCCTTCCAGAAGAAAGGTTGAGGTCATGTCTATGTTCAAAGAGTGATTCTCTGTCAATTTGGTAAACCAGTAGCCTTATTAATTCTCAGTTTTCAACATCATGTTAGTTGGTTAATGCTGAGGTGATGACAAGGAGCAAGCTGTGGGGGTAGATTGAGGGACAGAGCTTCATTAAAGCGATCCTCAAAGTGGTCCTTCCAACATCCACTGACTGCCTCTGTATCCTGGATAACCATTATTCCACTCATTTTTTATTTGGTTAGCTCCTTCAATGCTTGCTCCATCTTCAGCACAATTAAAAACCATAATTACAGTGATGAAATGAGGCCGTATGTGACAAAATAAGGGTCTCAATTGGTCATTTTAGAGGACATCCTGCTGAATACATAATCAGAGGTAGTTGGGAAAGTAGTTGCTTGATCCATGCTGAAGAAATCATGCCTGCCAAGGGTCATCAGTGAGTTGCCAGATTTAGCGTGCTCTTTCTACATAACATCTATTTTTCAGATTACAAGCTTTTTGTAGTACAGATGAGGAATGTCATACAGTGTATCAAGCTCGTTTTTCAAAACCTACTTTTTGTTTTAAAATTGTGAACCACATTACTTAGGGTATGGAGTCAAATGAATGCCAGTTGAGATAAGATGGCAGATTTTCTTCCCAAATGACATGAGTGAACAAGCTGTTTTGTTTTACAACAATCAATAACGGTTACACAGTTAACATTAGTCTCTTTTTTGAAATTTGAATTCAAAGTTGAATACTACTTTGAAGCTTAAATAAACCAACAAAGGCATATTCTTCATTTATCTCCTCTCTAGATCAAAGAAGCTTATATTTTCAATCCTTTTCTCATAATTTAGCTCCCTAACAGAATCAGCTTCGATGTTTCCAAACATTATAAGGGTTTCCTCAGTAATTAGAAATGACCAAATCACCAAACAGGAATACAAAATCACACTATTTCAGTCAGGCAACACTTTTGGTCCATTTTTTAGAAGTATATCTTGAACTGAAACATTAAATGAATATTTAGGTTGGAAAGTGGTTCAGCTAAATGATAATTATAAAGAAAGCTAACAGTGATCAACACTTTATATAATGTGCTGATTCCTGAAGTCATAAGGATCACATTATTATGTCAGAACATGAATTAATCTAGGTTGTACAAGGTTGAATCAAAGTTCATTCACTTGGCTTCATCTTATATTTTGGACAGAGCTAGAGAGAATATTATTTTACAGATTATGATTAGATAGTTGACCACACATTAAATGACACTTCTCAATTTGTGCATCCTATGGACTATTTGCCATATTTGTTTGTTGTGTTCATATAATATTATGGGAGCATTAACCCATTTATCTGGGAGTTGGGCAACAGCTGGATGTATGAGTCCCTGAAAGACACCTACCTTGTCTGTGCCAACTTTTGTCATGCCCCTGTTGCTGGGCAACTTCTTCAATATGTTGTATGATTTCTTTGGCACTGCAATAAGATCACAGAAGATCCGCAGCAAAAGTTTTGGTGCTTCCCAAATAGGGAATGCTCCCTCCTCATCAAATCTCTTCAGCTTTGTATTATCATTGTTTTAGTATTTTCAGCTCTTGCTTTCTATCTGATCAAAAAATTTCTCTTTTATTTTTATCCACACTCCCATCTTTCTTGGTTTATTAGACTTGCTCAACCTGTTACGACGCCAATGTTTTCCAAAATGTGATGAAAGCCCTCACCTTGAAATGTTTGATGGGAATACTATTCTGCTTTGAGATGGACTGGAATGTGGAACCTGTTTAATTGGGTGGGCAAGTGTAGGGTTGAGACCCCAATACTTTCCCAACTACCTCTGATTATATATTCAGCAGGATGTTCTCCAAAATGACCAATTGAGACCCTTAGTTTGTCACATAAGGCCTCATTTCATCACTGTAATTATTCAAACAGAGGCATGTGGAAAATACCATGTAAGTAACCCACCAGGTAAACCTTGTTGAGTATGACATTCCCTTCCATGTCAGTGAGCAAAATCCTATGGAGTTGGCTGCCAGAGAGATAGGCTGCTCATAGACGGAAATAACACCAGCCTCAATCCATATTACTGTATCTCTGACTTGCACCAGCAAGCCCACCTCCCATGTCTCCTGTAGGTTTCAGCAATGATCCTGCAGTACCAACATTGCCCACTGCTCTTGGTGGTGCTGCTGGTCTTGGAAAGCTGCTGGCCTCAGTTGGCTGGCAGCTCACAGAGGGAGGACACCATCCCTGAAGACATTGAGGATCTTGTCCTTGTCCAGATAAGTGTTTGGATGGCACTAAATTGTGTTGGGAAGATGTCATAAAGGAATTAATGGTACAGCCAGCAGCTCTTGCTGTGGCCATGGTTAAATTTGATTTGATTTGATTTATTTATTGTCACATGTACTGAAGTACAGTGAAAAGCTTTGTTTATGAGGAGTACAGGCAGATAATAGTAAGTAAGGAGGTACAGATCAGAAAGACTTAGAGTCATATGGATTACATTGCACAGGGCGTGCACTAGGTGAGAGCAATGTTAGCAAGATCAGCATTATTTGAGGTTTCAGAGTCCATTCATCAGTCTAATATTGACCAGGAAGAAGCTGTCCCTGAACCTGCTGGTGCGTGTCTTCAGGGTTCTGTGTCTTCTGTTGGACGGAAGAGGCTGTAGGAGAGCATTACCGAGGTGAGATGTGTCTTTGATGATGTTGGCAGCGAGCCGCATATATGAAGTCCACGGATGGAAGGTTGGCTTTTGTGATGGTCTGGACTTTGCAGACAAACTTCTGTAGTTTGTTACGGTCCTGCTTGTTAACTCTGTTTGTGTTTTCACATAGGCTGCAAGAGCTTTTGCGTTTTTCTAACATTTTCTCTTTTTACATCAGACTGTATGTGTTCATATAATTTTGCTTCCGTTTCAATAAAAAATGGGAAACCTATCCTGTCAAAGTTCTTTGGCCTAAACTCATCAAGACAACTTAGAAGAAATGCCAATATAAAGGGAAAATAACATTTGTACCAAATGAAAAGACGGTGCTGATTCATTGTTAAGTGGGTTCTGGTTACTCTAGGTATTGTCATGAAGAGTGTAACAGTCAGATGATGAATGAAAGATAATTCCCAAGCTTTGCTGGAATTTTAAACCAGATAGGTTAACTTTACCTAGAATCACCCCACCACAGAAATTCATTTACCAAATTCCTCTTCATGATGAAATATGGCATATCAGTACTATCTTGCAGCACAACAACCACCTTGATCATATCATTTCTCAATCTCTATCACTCTACCTTATGACCATCACTTTTAGTGCAGGCAAGTGCCCAATGTACTTCAGATTAGGACACAGTATCTCAAATATTTAAGCAATAGGTAAAACTAGCTGTTTCATGCTGTGCCAATATACATAACAACATGAGTGATATTCACTACTAACAATGTTGCTGTCAAGCTAAAGAGATATTCTGCCGATTACATAAATGGGTAATGTACTACATGCATTTTAGTGTTGCTGAGATGCTAGAAATGTAGGCTGTATGTCTCAAAGACAGGCAAATTTTATCAAAACATATTTCTTCAGTTTTCAGAATACTCAAGGTAAATGCCATGTACAACCAGGTGGTGCTTCCAAAACTCATGACACAGTGTCCAACATTAAATGTGATGGAACAATGAGACATTTATTAAGCAATCCTGCTTGTGCTGAGAATTATCCTGTTTCAGAGTCAGGCTTGTAATGTGGCACACTTATGTGTACTAGAAGCTATGTATCTTAGCATACAGGGCCCAGCTCTTTGTAAACAAAAAGAGAATTAACACATACTGCACTTGTTTGAACTCAGAAACATGGATGACAGCCATTCCCTGTTCATTTCACAGGATAATACCTTGACCAATCAGAATAAACCTGCCTGTTTGAAAAAAAAGACTGGTAGTGAATTGTCAGTCATCACATATCTGATGGACTCTCGGTGTCAATATCTTCACCACTTGGCAATTGATCAACACTGTCTTATCTTAGAGTATCAATGTTGTTTTCCATTTACATTCGTATTTCTTGTGAATTGGCCTGATGAGTGCAGAGTGAAAAGTTTCAATGGTTTGTTTTCAGCAAACTCAAGTTCTGTATTTCCAAAACACTGTCCCTTTTTTTTAGAAGAAAAGTTTAGTTTTGGTCAAAAGATTTTGAAGATCATGCTTTCAAATTAAACAAAGGGCTTGAAGTTAAAGGAACTACAAGGTGTTCTTATCCTCTTTCATCTACTTTATCTGGCTTTTCCTGCAAATGGGACAAAATGAGTAAGTTGATGGATATTTGAAGAGATCAAACAATCCCAATGACCCACTGCTTCCCAAATTAAGAGTGGATCAGAATGCAGGTCCAGTGGCTACTGGAGAAAGCCACTGGAAATGATCCATACTACTGTGATTCAAGACCCGCAGGGTGTCCAAGACTCCAGGCTAAGGACTTAAAGATCTAGACGCTTAACTTTCTTTAAGTTGTGTTTTTTTTTTCTTTTGGCTCTTTATGACTCTTTTCCTTTCAGTTCTACTGTGTACTATTTATAATTATTGTTGTTTTGTTGTTTTTTTTTAAGTTATGGTTTTGTAACCAAACTGGGACCAGTGAAAGGTATTGTGTACACTTTTCATTGTACTCCAGAATTCCTATATTTGACAACAAAAGTTAATTCTAATTCTGCTGTTTAAGAGATTCCCTTCCCCAGGTAGATAATGTGTCTTATATGTGGATGGACTACCCTTTAATTGTATAAGATGCTGGAAGGTCCACAAATCTCATATGCGTTTCCACAATTACGTTTGGCGGATTGAGATGGAAGTCCTGGTTAGCCCGAACTTTCTGATGACAGGTAATTGCTTCTGCAGTGTGGATGGGTGTTGTGCATGGAGACTCTACAGAATCATTGATGTAGCATACTAAAATATCCTTCAGAATCAGAAAATTCAGAGATTTCCACAGCAGTTAACCAGGAAAAGTTAAATAATTAAAAGCCTAGTCCAATTCTTGAGTAACTACAGTTACAGCCTTCACCATTTTAAAATCATTTTTGTTTTTATTCTTTTATCAATCTTGGCTTGGAATTGTGAAATGCCAGCTATGAGCTAAAGAGGACTTTTGGACTGGGGATAGCAGCTTGTGTTAAAAGGAAAAGAGGCCAAAGCAGCTTTTGTTAATTCGTGAGGCCAGGCCTGGAAGTTAAATGCAGGTTTGTTCCAAATCAAAAGGTTCTGTAGATGCTTCATCACCAGGGAGGAACATTAAATTTAAATAGAGAGCAGATGTTGGTTATTAACAAGGTAAATACCTGGGAATTGGTTCCAGCAAGTCTGGAAAAGACCTTATGCTAAAGCAGGTGGTGGATATCAAACAGAAGCTGGGACCTCATGTTAGGTCTGTCAGGGAATAGTGAGAGTTTAATTTGGGTTTTGGACGTGTTTTGTGTGAAAAAAGAAATCTGGCTGTTGATGCTACACATTGAAGATCTGAAAGCTCTCTGCCTAACCTTCTGTGAGGAGCTCTTCAAAATTCAGAGAGTTAATAGAAAACTAAGCTAACCTGTCTTTACCTGGGTGGGCTGTAAAGGTCACCCTGATTGACAACTTCAAGAATCGATCAAGAAACCATCATCAATGCTGGTGAAACCCTCAGTGGTTAGCACTGCTGCCTCACAGCACCAGGGTCCCAGGTTTGATTCCAACCTCGAGCGACTATCTGTGTGGAGTTTGCACATTCTCCCCGTGTCTGCGTGCGTTTCCTCCGAGTGCTCCGGTTTCCTCCCACAGGTCCAAAGATGTGCAAGTCAGGTGAATTGGCCATGTTAAATTGCCCCATAGTTTTAGGTGCATTAGCCAGAGGGAAATGGGACTGGTTGGGTTACTCTTCGGAGGGTCAGTGTGGACTTGTTGGGCCGAAGGGCCTGTTTCCACACTGTAGGGAATCTAATCTAATCTAACAACACATTGCAAAAACTTCTTAAGTAATCTGTCTAGTTTTGTTATTTTAGTTTACTTATCCCATAACGGTGCTTATTTAACAATCTTTGTGGGAATGGGGCTAAAAACAAAAGCTATTAGGTTTAAAGCATTGGCCGATTAGATTACTTCATTATTTAATTTATCTCTACTAAAGTCGTTGTATTGTTAATAAATTGCTAAGTCTTTTGTTTAAGTTACAAACCAGTGTTGAGAATTAATTATTCACAAAGCCCAGGATTGATGATTCAAGAAGTCTGATTAGAAATCATTGGGGTCAATTTTCAGGGTCTTTGAAAGTTTTAATTTTAGTGTGCTATCAATATGAAGGTAAGAAGGCTAACTTGGTTTGGCTGATTATCTCTGTGTTGTAATATTATTAAACTGACCCCCTGAAATACCATACAAGCCCCCACTTAAACCTCCTCTGACACCTGACAGCCACCAGATCCTGATGCTGTCACCGTCCCTCCCGGAGGCAATCAGCCCCTGCTACTGGACCCAGCAATCATCATCTGAGGCTAGACTGAACACACCCCTCTATCCCTGGGCTCTAACCTCCCTCACCCAGCCACCTGGAACCCAGCATTCACTCTTCTCACAGAGCTTGACACCCTCCACCACTGGACCAGAGATCTCCTCCTATGTGAGGGACCCAACACCCACCACTAGGTCCCAACACCTTATCTCCACTGTAAGCACCCAACACCCTATCCCATGGATCCTGACCCTCTCTTCTCAACCACCAGACTGAGAATACACACCCTCTCCATCTACCAGAGACCTGACACCTCTGCCTGCCCCTACCAGATTTACTAGGAGAAAGTGAGGACGGCAGATGCTGGAGATCAGAGTTGAAGAATGTGGTGCTGGAAAAGCACAGCTGGTCAGACAGCATCTGAGGAGTAGGAGGGTCAATGTTTCGGGCATAAATCTCATTCCTGATGCTGCCTTATCGGCTGTGCTTTTCCAGCATCACACTCTTTGACCCTGCCAGATGTACCCCAAACAATCTATCACTTACCTGGCCCCCTTGCGATTTTGCGTCCTGTCACTCAACCCTCCTGAAACCATATTTACCTGGCACCCTACAAACCTGATGCTTTACCTACTTGGCACCTTATGCCCTCCCAGCACTCTACTGTCATACATGTGTTACATTCTTACTCCATCACAAGAGCTGTTAAAATGGCTGTCTGTGAGACTGGAACCTTATTTCACATAACATGGCAACTGACTTCTGTAAAGGAAAAGTGGCATGGTTTGCTAACCGGAAACTAGTCTGCATTACGAGAGACTCATCGGGATGGAAGTACTGCTCCAACTTTCTGAATGAGCTTTGCTCTTAATCTCATGTCAGAAATGCAGAGCTCTTTCTTAACATTGAAAAGAAAGAGCAGAGTAGCACTCAGTGTACAATTCCCATTCCTTGCAAAAGTGATGGACGCTGGTACAATTGCAACATTTAAGAGGCATTTGGATGGGTATATGAATAGGAAGGGTTTAGAGGCATGTGGGCCAGGTGCTGGCAAGTGGGACTAGATTGGGTTGGGATATCTGGTCGGCATGGATGGGTTGGACTGAAGGGTCTGATTCCATGATGTACATCTCTATGACTCTATGACTCTATCTTCTTCTGTGGAGTTGTCTTCTCAAACTGGGAAACTACATTCACTAAATGCAGACAGACTGATAGCAAACTCTGAAGAAGGTTGGCTGCATCTGCTGCAAAACACCATCTTGTAGAGAGGACAGTTATCAGTTAATGGGCTTTTGTAATCCAGTCAGTGGGATCCTGAAACTAACTTCAATAACAGCAACATTTGTGAGTGTTCCTTTAAGGCACAACAGGGATTGTTTAAACCTGCTGTCTGCTCGAAAATGTATCCTGTGGCTTACAGGCTCCTTGCACGGGTCTAATTCGTACATGCAGAACAAAGTAATTCTTTTAATTAAAGGAGTTCGCCAATTCATGCAAAGTCAGCTGAGTCCATTTGGGACTGAATTTACGTTCCTTATCCTCCAGGCCCAGTAACACACTGCTTGGAATGAATAGTCAGCAGTATTATTCTATCAGCATTCAAATAGTGTGCGATCCCCACCACAAAAGCATTCAGGTGAATGTGTGCTTCTTGGAGATTACCTATCATGCTTTCATTGTGAGGAAATCAAACGTAACACATTTCCTTGAAGAATAGATATATGGCCGGCTTCTTCAAGATATGGATTTTATAATGCATCTATGGTCGATGAAACCTCTGTCTAAGTTCTGTCCTGCACCAGAAAACAGATACAATGGGGTAGATGGGCAAATCTAAGTCCTCAATGAGCAGACCTAAGAAATTCTAATCCACGTGCGTGTTTTCGTTAAAGGAGACCTAATAAAGTATGTTAGGGAAAATCAGGAAATAAGTGCATCGAATATGCTTTGTGCTGCAAAACGTTGTCATGGGGACAGATTATCATGGACTTTAAAAATAAGTAATAAGTCATGGTGAGCTAGTTTTCACCCGTGTCATGTTGTCCAGTGAATCCTACAATTGATTCTACTTTCATTTTAAATAGTCATATTTTTAACATGAGAACTGTTAATTGTTTCTTGTCACTGTTACATATTCTCTATGAATCGAATGTTCATTTTGCTTTAGTTTGAAAATGCAGTACATTTTCATTTTCACACAACATCAGAATGCCTATATCTGCATATTTGGGGGAATTTTAGTCTAATCACCTGGTGGGAAAATAATTCTTTACACCCTGTCCTGATTTTACTTTCTTTTGGAGTCATTGACCAAGTATTATGTCGCTACTTAAGTAATTGGGTTGGGGATTCTCCTTGAATTACAGTAAGTTTTATGCTTTTAAATGTGATACCTTGTCATTCATGCAAGGTGACATTGTTAAACAAAACTGCAACTGACATGAAAGGGAATTATATACTCATTGTGAAAGCCAACAGAGCCAAACATTCTCTCTTTGTGCAGCAGATTTTCTCTTGCACCCTTTTCTCCCATCTACCTTAACAGTATTACTCTTTTCTTACCAGTCGTTACATTTTCCTTGAACAAATGATCTCTCCTCAATTCCACATGTTTCCCTTTCATCCATCCTAAAAGCATCCATCTTGCTGTCTTGTCAAAGCAAGCTAAAAGGATATTTGTATGTTTCGCTTTTCCTTCATTTGATCTCTCTTCTTTCCTATGAAGAGGCTTTCTCTTTCTCCCCTTGTGTCCTTTCACTTGTGATTTTGTATCTTACTGTGCAGGCTGTTGCACTTCCAGCATAGAGTCATAGAGTCATACAGCACGGAAATAAGCCTTTCAGTCCAACACCTTCATGCTAACTAAGTTTCCCAAACTAAACTGGTCCCACTTTCTTGCATTTGGTCCATATTCCTAGAAACCTTTCCTATTCATGTAACTATCCAAATGGCTTTTAACTGTACCTACATGTATCACTTTCTCTGAAAGTTCATTCCACATATGAACCACCCTCTGTGTGAGAAAGGTTGCCCCTCAGGTCCCTTGTAAATCTTCCTCCTCTCACCTTAAAACATGACTCCTAGTTTTGAACTCACCCGCTCTAGGAAAAAGAGCTTTGGTATTCAGCTTATCTATGCTCCTTGTGATTTCATAAACTTCTATAGGGTTTACACCTATAGAAACCTCAACCTCCTACACTCCAGTGAAAGTAGTCACAGTCTATTCAGCCTCTCCTTACAACTCAAACTTTCCAGTCCCAGAACATCCTGGTAAATCTTTTCTGAACCCTCTCCAATTTAACAACATCCTTCCTAAAGCAGGGTGAACCAGAATTGTACACAATACTCCAAAAGTGGCCTCACCACTTGTGGAATTGAAAGTCCTGATTATGAATCAGACTTTTGGACATACCTTTTTGGGCTGTCATTGTTTACATTATTAGCTCTTACATTTTCTGTGGCACTCTTCATATTCTTTACAAAAAGATACTAGTTATCATGCAAAAAAATTCTCTTCTGCTTTTCAAAGTCAGAATAGGTTTATGGGCTGTTTTTCCATCTGCCTCAAGCTTTCCAATGCAAATATGTTTTGTCTACTTCCTAATATTATTTCTTCTATTTATTTCTTCTGCTCATTCCATATATAGTATATCCCTCTTCTTTGTACTATTCAATTTTCTTTTATTATGTAACTCAACCTGGCTGCACAGTATTTATGCCATAGATCTACATGCCTCACCAGAATGAGCTGATCTCACAATTAATGCAAAGTCACCATTATACTGGCACATATTTGTTGTGAAGGTATTCATTTCTTACCTCATGGAAAGGTCCTGGTAAACTTGCTGCATCCTCCAATTGTTCTACTCCTGAGAGCAGTTTAAATCTGTTTCCAAATCAAAAGTATCCGGTGACAGTGATACCATCAGACAGAATAAGCAACCAATTAGATTGGAGAGTTCTCACTGACAGCAAACCAGGAAATAACTATATTAATATCCCTCATTTATTATTAAATTTCATAAAGGTTACAGTTAGTGGTTTTTGGACATAAACAGGTGAGTAAGGTAGAAGTTGAAATATCATAAATTTTGATTTTTTAATTATAAAGTGTAAATTTGACATTCCAAAATTCTAGGACTTGAACGCTTCAGCAATAACTATGAACTTAGTACACTGGTCAACATAGTCATGCTTCATTCAACAAGATGTAACTTTCTCAAGGCCTTTGACAATGAGACTAATATGATAACAAGGTACATTTCTATTGGTTCTGTGATTTCTACTTGATTGCAGTCTAGGAGAACTTGAGCAGTGCACCCAATGAGGAAGCATTAAGTCACTGACATCTCAATTTCTATCTTTCAGCTGCAAGTGTACAGACTCCAGATTGTCCTGTACAATGTAGGGGAGTGATGACAGCAAACATTCTGTTTCATTAATAAAAGCAAAATGCTGTAGATATTGGAAATCTGAAACAAGCACAGAAAATGATGGAGAAACTCGACAGATCTGGCAGCATCTTTGGGGAGAGAAACAGAGTTAATACTTTGAATTCAGTATGATTATTCTTCAAAACTTCTTCAGGGTTCTGAAGAAGAGTCACACTGGACTCACTACTTTAATACTAAATATTAATACGATTGTATTAAATATTCTATTTGATCCTCTGAATTCTGACTGCCTCAGTAATGCCCTCACACAAAAAAAAACTATGGTCCTTTGATTTGCTGTCACAATTGTACAAAACTTTATTTCATTGTTTATGTGAATCACTGGAACAGATAGCATGCAATGCATACTGCACAGGCTATATAAGCTAATCCTACTGAGCAACTCAAAATCAATGTGTTATTTTGAGTGTATATCCCATGACACACTGGGAATCCTAGGGTCACAACATTGGGTATTAGTACCAATGAAAGATTGCACACAGCTTGCTGTGCCCTGGACAAGCAGCTGGCATGGGGCAATGCTGCTTTGTTACATGGTGGTACTATTGTACATGCCAAATGTTACAGGTCAGGCATGCCAACTGGGCAGGAAACCTTAATTTGTTTAGCCAATATTTAAGGTCATCCTTCCAAAGCTAGTTTGGAACATGTGATGTGTGGCTGAAGCACTTTACTACTCTGCAGCATAACGGGTCAATCACTGTCATTTTCCTTAAAGTCAGGAGCTCTGTGATGTTAATGGAAAGCTTGTGTTCAGGCTTCCAAGCCCTTTTACATTTGTCATAACATTTGAAATGGTCTGAGCACCTCTGGTATGTAGTGAGCATTAGGTGTCAGTGTCTGAATTTAGTGTCTCAGCAGCCCAATATCTTCATATCAACCTGGGCAGCATTGTTTGGAACTGTAGACAGTCTTGTACTACTGGTCCACGTACACTGGAAATTATTGCAATCACTCAATTACAAATTCTAAATCCCAAACAAGTAATTCATTCCTTGTATAGGTTCACCAAGTGTTTAGTGAAATCAAAGAAAGCAGTAGCATATTTATACAGAATTCCTTTGTTCGCTCTTTTCACAAAGGCAACAATAAATTTGTTTCTAATAACATTCAGCACAATTTCAGGCAAAAATTTAGCGATGTGTCAGAGACAACAGACTGGTTTCCTGTTGAGTTGGGGAGACTTCATGAACCTTTAGACATGGAAGCTGGGTACTGAATCTGGGATTCCTGGATCCAATTGCAGTGTTCCAAGCTTTTGCCAAGACTGGGTAGGGGTGCTGACTTGTGCATTCCTAACCAGACTGGTTCCATTGCAGGGTTCGGCATTGACTTGTCCCCCACAATCTTTGTGGAGTTAGGCCAGCTTTTTGAAAGAGTCACAACGTGTAATAGTCTGGATGAGGGAACCTTTTGAATGCTAAGTTCAAAATGCTATACCCATGTTCCCATGCCAATGTCCTCCCCACCCTTCCCTATTGCCTTTCATAATTTCCATGCCAACTGATGGCACTTCCACATCCAAGCATCCATTGTACTTTCTGTAGAGAACTAATGCACCATTTTGTCACAATGTCATGTGTGAAAAAATTTACAAAAGGTTATTTGTTCAAAATTTCTAAAAAAGGCTGTTTTTACTACAGAGCCAAAACAGTGTCTAACAATCAGACCTTTAGAAATCAGTAGCAAAACCTTCAAGCTCTTGACACCTCTATATCTTGTCTAAGTAAATAATGAGCATGTAAGGACTAGATTTAAAAGAAATCAGCCAGTATCTTACTTTGAATATGGCAGTTTCAACAGCCTAAAGGATGCTGGGGTTTTGAACTAAGAGTTTATAATGAGATTGAGCTGAGACCACTGAGATCTACTGGTCTATTCTATGGCTGACTTCAAACTTTTATCAGGTATGGTAAGCCAATCCTGTTAGAACCCATTCCCCAGAAAAATCCCACATGTACAGGTATTTTGTACGAGGTGAGTGGAGCCAGGCTGTTTTCCAACGTCTACTTACTGCCTCTGGAATGAAATTTCAGCCCCAAGGACAATAAACTGAACAAGTGTTGCTCCAGTTGGTTGATAAAAACCAGAGAAAAATATTCCACAATTTTCCACTTTTTGCAAAGTTTCAAATTGTACGCACTTTGTTTCTTTTTTCATAGTGTCTAATTTAGTTAATACTATCTTGAGCTACAACTGTGTTCGACTGACTAAATTTTCACTTAATGAGCATCAAAAAGGTGTCATCCTCTGTCCTCTCTCTGTTCGTTCTGTAAATTAGTCACTTTTATTGTATGATTGCGTGAAATCTTCCGATAACATGCAGGACAAATAAAGTATTAGAGACAACTGCAGAACTGAAGCGTTACCACCAAAGACAGTAGGGCTTTTGATTTTAATTGCAATCCCTTTTTACTCCAACTTCAAATGCATCAATTAAAATCTAGCAGAGATGTGACTTTTTTACCTTTTTCCTCAAGACCAACAAGGCCACTTAAAGCTCATGATACACTGAAAGGAATAATCCAACTCAAATATAAATCATAAGTTCTTGAAAGCAAATTACGAATGAAGATAATAGGGCATTGCGCTGCAACTAAAGCATCAGCCAATCCATCTCAGGCAGTTTCTTTTCAGACAAAATTGCAGCAGCACTGTTATCATCAGTAATAGGGCAGCTTGATTACAAGGTTACAGTAAATAATCCTTTTACATGACATCACTGAATAGAAGAGTGCAAACAAGGCTCATCCACTGAAGTCAAACAGAAACACAAGGCAGAACACTTGGCCTTTACTGTTTCTTTAACGATTGGTCCAATGCTTATTTATTTTGCTTTGTCGATACTTCATAATCACGAACTGCTCTGGTAAAGCTTTAAATTGCTTTTGTCATTATGAGCAAATAGCTCATTGTACATGATTACAAGTTTGACATGTTAATGATAACTATAACACAAATTACAACTGAAAAAAGCCAGGGTGGAACAGACTCCTAATTTACAGCATACAGCTAGGCATTTCCATAAGGAAAGGCTCTTCTTTGCTCTCTCACTTTCTCTCCCTCACAATGAAACATTGGTACAATTAAAGCAAAAAGGACTCAATTTTCTCTGGGCGCTGCTCTCAATTAATGCCTAAAAATGGATACAGTGCCGAAGAAAAATAGCCTGCAATCATTATCTCCCATTTTGCTCCTGAACAGCGCTGCATTGAACCTTGTTTGTGAATTATTTGGTGTCAGCACCTGACTGTGCCTGAAAAGGGTGTAGTAAATCTAAACTGAAAGCAAGCAGAGGTTCGAGGGCTTTGTAGCCAGGCTTCATCAAAACAAAATGGTGTAAATCAAGAGCAAACAGGAAACTCCAGCGAAGGACAGTGCACATGGACTCCTGCCGTCAGTGCTCTTGAACAGCATGAAGGAACTAACAATTACAAAGGGCATCTGCATTGCATGTTTAATATAGTAAAATGTCCAACGGCTCTTTACAGTAAGCACTGAACCAAACAGGCAGATATTAAAGCAGGTGGGGAGCTAGCTTTTAAAAAGCATCTTAAAGGAGAAGTGAGAACCAGAAAAGTGAGTGTTATTGAGGAACATTTCGAGCTTAGCGCCTGCGCACTTGAAAGTACAGCATAAAAACGTAAACAATTCGGAGCAGGTATAGACTATATAGTGCCTCAAGACTGTTTTGCCATTCAATAAGTTCATGATGGATGCGAAGACTGTACATTTCTGTGTACCCTGATAACATTCAGTGGTATTACCATCACTGAATCCCCCACCATCAACATCCTGGGGGCTAGCATTGACCAGAAACTGAATTGGACTCACAGCCACAGTGGGTACAAGAGCAAGTCAGAGGCTGGGAATTCTGTAGTGAGTAACTCACCTTCTCACTCCCCAAAACCTGTCCACCATCTACAAGGCATAAGTCAGGAGTGTGATGGAATACTCCCCGTTTGCCTGGGTGAGTACAGCTCCATCACCACTCAAGAAACTTGATTGACATCACATTCACAAGCATCCACTGCTGAGATTCATTGGTAGCAGTGTGTACCATCAATAAGATGCGATGTGGCAATTCACTAAAGAACTTTAGCTAGCAACTTACAAAACCACACCCTTTACCATCCAGAAAGATAAGGGCAGCAGACAGTTGGGAACACCACTATCTGCAAGTTCCCTTCCAAGCCACTCACCAACACGTGTTGGAAATATATCATCAGTCCTTCTGGGTCAAAATCCTGAAATCCCCCCAACAGCATTATGGGTCTATCTATATCACATGGACTGCAGTAATTCAAGAAAACAGCTCACCACCACCTTCTTAGGGCAACTAGGGATGGACAATAAATACTGGTCTAGCCAGCAATCCCTACACTCCATGTGTGTTTACTTCTGCTTTAAAAATATTCAAAGACTCTTTGGAATGAGAGCTCTGAAGAATCACTACCCTCTGTGAGAAATACTTTCTCCTCATCTCTATCGGAAATAATGGAAGCTTGTAAGAAGAGCACTATCATTGTCATTGGTGATTTTACTCTGCATATTGACTGGACAAGTCAGATAGGCAAGGCTGACATGGAAAACAAATTTATAGAAAGCATCTGGAATGGTTTCTTAGAACAGTACATTGCACAACCTTCCTGGGGACAGGCCATTTTAGATCTAGTCACATGTACTGGGATAGGATTAATAAGAGATCTCATAATTAAGGATCCTCTAGGGCTTGGTGATTTCAATATGATAGAATTTCAAAATCAGTTTCAGGGAGATCAACTTGGGTCTCAAACCAGTGTCCTCTACCAGAGTAAGGTAAATATTTAGATAATATACTTTTAAAAACTTCCCTGTGAAACTTGCCATGTATTATACTCCATTTACTTCATCCTAGCCCACTCACTTAACCTATCAATTTCTTTTTGTATCTTCCTTGTGTATTCTTTACAACTTATGTTCCTGCCTAACTTTGTGTCATCAGCACACTTTGCAATCAGATCTTTGGTCCCTTCATCCAAATCATTTTTAAAATTTGAAAATAGTTGAGACCTTGTGGCTTATCATTTGTAGCAGCTTGCCATCCAGAAACTGACCCATTTATGCCTATTTACTGTTTCCTGTTAGGTAGCCAACATTTTACCCATGTTACTTTGTTAGTCCCTACACCATATGTTATTTTCCTCAATAATCTTTGATATGGCTCCTTATCAAATGCCTTCTGGAAATTTAAGCACATATGTTCACTGCTTCCCCTTTATACATAATAAACGTTATTTCTTCAAAGAACTCCAACAAGTTGGTTAAACGTGATCTCTCTTTCATAAAACTATGTTGACTCCAACAGGTTACATTTTTTTCCAATTGCCCTGCTATAAGCATTTTAATAATAGTTTGAAACATTTGCCTGTCAACAAATGACCCATAGTTTCTTGCTTTCTGTCTCCCTCACCTTTTCTAATAAAGAAATCATATTTTTCAGTTTAATAAATTAATATAAGGAAGCCAAAGTGGGATCATAGAGGATAATAAAGTTAGCATAAAGGAAGTAAGTTTAAGACTAAGGAATTAAAAAAAGTAAAACAAAAATAAATGTTAAGTTTAAAACATAACAACACTGGTTTGTCAAGTGGAATGCATAGCCTGTAATAATGGAAAGCAATGCCCAAATGGTGCACTAGATGATCACATTTGCAGGTAGAGCAACCATTTGTAGAAACATCAGGCTTTGGGACATGAACAATGACTGGAGATAGTTTGGCACATCTGCAAGACTAAGAGCTATGTGGTTATAATGTTCAGAGAGATGGTTACATTGCAGCTTAAGGATCTGGAGACAAGAAGAGAATGGATGACCACTAGACAGTCCAAGTGAAAGAGGTTGGTACAACAAGAGTTTCTGAAGGTCTCAATCAAAAGAAAAGGTTTTCATTTGGAAGTCAATGAGGGCAACGGTTTCTCTGGTGAGTACAGGTAGAGTCACATTTGTGGTAGGAAGGGAGGAAGAAGAATGATAGAGATAGAGCGATAGGGGATTTATTACTTAGATGAGCAGATATGTGTTTCTGTGGCCATTAATATGACTCCAAGATAATACATTGGCTCCTTGAGCCAGGGTAGAAGATGTCAGGTTGGCTGCAAGCCATTCTTTTGAGCAAAAGTGAACAATCAGAATGTGTGGCTGGAAAGATGGTGCAGGAGGTAGAGATTTAGATTCTTGGAACTGGCTCCGGGGAAGATGGCATTTGTAGAAGCCAGATGGATTGCATCTGAACAATTCTGGGATTAATTTCCTTGTGAGGTGTTTTGCTTATGCTGTGGAAAGGCTTTTAACGAATTTGGCAGGGGGGTAGGAACCAAGAGAGAATAGTAAAACCAAATCCAGGGTTCACAAAATAATTGGATATGCATTGACACTAGCGTAGAGAATAGCAAGTTATAGGTGAGGTATGAGTAAAGAAGTAAGAAATGAAGTAAGTAGATAAACAGGCAAAGTAGATAAGAGTAAGGAGTAGCAGACACAGATTGCTATGTGGAAATATAATACTGTGGAACAACAAAAATCTGGCTCAAGAATTGACAAGACTGGGTGTTAAATATTTCATACAAAGTATTCAAAAGATAGAAAATGAAGGAAAGGAGAAGGGGTGGCTGCACTGGTTAGCATTATAGTGTTTGAGAAAGAGATGCATCAGAGGGCCTAAGTGCAGAATCAATACAATTTGAGTTAAGGAGAAAAAAGGATACAATTACATTGCTACATGTAGTTTGTTGACAACCAAGTAGTGAAACAGAAGGAAGGGAACAAATCTGTAGGGAAATTACAGAAATATGCCAATGCTGTAGAGTAGGGATAATGGGAAGTTAAATTTCGCAAGTATAGACTAGGATACCTGCTGTGTAGAAGGCAAGGAGGGTCAAGTATTCCTGGATTTTGTTCAGGACAATTTCTTACATTAGCATGCGTTCAGTCCAATAAGAAAGAATGCACTATTGAATCTAGTTCTTGGAAGTGTGGTAAGCCAAGTGGATCAAGTATTAATGGGGGAGCATTTAGGAAACAGGAATCATTGTATCATAAGGTTCAGGGAGGTGGCGGAGAATAACACGCAACAGTTCAGAATGAGAAAAATCAAATGCAGAGAGCCAACTTCAGTGGAGCAATGGAAGAGCTGTGCAAGATTGACTGGAATGAGAGGCTGGTGGGAAAACCAATAACTGAACAATGGGCTACATTTAAAGAAGAGATGGGTCATTTTCTCAAATGAAAGATGTAGGTCAGACAAATGCAGAGCTACCTGGATAGTAAGGGAGATAGAAATTAAGATTAAGAATAAATAGTGAATTGAAAATAAAATGAAGAATCCAAAGGAAAAGCAAATGTGAGGAAGATTGGAGAGATGGTGTGATTTGAAAACAAAGGTTAAAATTTTAAAATTAGACACTGCTGGGTAGGGCAGGAAAATGGCCCCTGCGAATGTGATGCATTATTAATGCACATACGTTTGTTCCAGGGCAAACAGCATACAAATATTTACATATTTTCAACATGTAGTCAAAGCTAATTGCACTGTTCTGTATGTCTGAGTAGGGAATGATGAGAGGCTAACACAAGCTCAAAATGGCCTGCAAATAGAAAGAAAAGATTTATCTTAGCTGAAACAGATGCTGGAGTTCATTACACAAGTTATTTTACCCTGGCATGAATGGCACAACACGACAGTGAGCAATTTCAAAATATTCTTCAATATAGCACTGGAAGACATTTTGGAGGAGGTGCACAGTATGAAAGAAAATCTTTATCCATAGGGGCCAATGGGGTCCTGCAGTCCAAATCTGAAAACACTGGAAACGGATAGCAGTATAGTTCAATGCCAGAGAAGAGCTTTGAAGGCTAGATGCATTGCTGCAAACACTCAATGACTGAATGAATGGTCAAGTTTGCCGAATGCTTCTTTAAATGTCAGATTCCACTAAGTATTCCACTAGCCTCACAAAATAACCACATCCACATCATGCACTTACCAACAATCTTCAACAATCACAACTCAAATTGAACATTTATTCCATATCACCACCACTTAACACACCTAAGTCTCATTGCTTATCGCCATAGTCTTACTAGACTATAGGTTTGTTTGTTCATTAGGCAAAGACCACTGGTGGTGACTTAACATGAGGACCACCATAGCTCAGGTGAGGGGAGACGTTGAAAAGGAGAGTCCTTCATGGTAACCTCATCTGGTGTGGGGATTGAACCTACACAGTTGGCATCACATTGCTTCACAAACTATCGTCCAACAACTGAGCTAAACTGACCCCCTCATAGTTTGCATACCCACTCCGCTGCCTCCAACCTCACAGTCCCCCAGCCTGTTCCACCTGCTCCCCAAAATCCACAAGCTCAACTACCCTTGCCGACCTATCGTCTCAGTATGTTCCTGCCCCACCGAACTCATCTTGTCCTAACTCGACTCCATCCTCTCCCCTTAGTTAAGGCACTTCCCACCTTCCGCGACACCTATCATGCCCTCCATATCTTTAGCAACTTCCAGTTCCACGGTCTACAGTGCTTTTTCTTCACTGTGGACGTGCAGTACTTATGCACGTTCATACTCCACAAGGACTGCCTCTAGGCCGATTCTCCTTCTCCAATAGACCCATCCAGTTCCCCTCAAGAAATACGCTCCTCCACCTCGCCAAACTGGTCTTCATCCTCAATAACGTTTCCTTTAACTCCCCCCATTTCTTCCAAATCCAGTGAGTGGCCATGAATACCCGGATGGGCTCCAGCTACACCTGCCTCTTTGTCGGCAATATCAAACAGTCCCTCTTCAGTACCAACGTAGACACTGTGCCCAAGTCTTCCAGCATTACATCAATGACTGCATCAGTGTAGCGTTCTGTCCCCAGGCTGAATTAGAGCAGTTCATCGACTTTGCCCACAATTTCCACCCTGCCCTCAAATTCACTTGGTCTGTCTCAGACACCTCCTTCTCCTTTCTTGACCTCATCATTTCCATCTCCGGCAACAGTCTCCAGACAGACGTATACTACAAACCTACAAACTCCCATAACTACCTGGGCTACACTTCCTCCCACATAATATCCTGTAAGAACTCCATCCCATTCTCCCAAATCCTCCACTCCGCTGCATCTGCTCGGATGAGGAGACATTCCACTCCCAAGCATCTCAATGTCCATCTATTTTGAACAACGTGTTTTTCCTCCCTCCGTCATCCAGACAGCCCTCTACTTCACCACCTCCATTCCCCATTCCACCACTCTAAAACCCCTCCTGCCAATGCAATAAAGACAGAGTCCCCCTTGTCCTCACCTACCTCCCCACCAGTCTCTGCATCCAGTGCTTCATTCTCAAACACTTCTGCCAACTCCAAGTAGACCCCACCACCAAGAACATCTTCCCCTCCCCACCCCTCTCTTCCTTCTGCAAGGACCATTTCCTCTGACAGTCCTTGGTTCACACCACCCCACCACCGAACCCGTAGGTATATTTCCCTGCCACCAGAAAAGATGCAAAACTTGCCAGTACACCACCCCCTCACCCCCATCCAGGGCCCCAAACAGTCCTTCCAGGTCAGACAGAGGTTCACCTGCCCCTCTTCCAACCTGGTCTACTGTATCAGGTACTTCCGATATGGTCTTCTCTACATTCGGGAGACCAAGCGTAAACTCAGGGAATGGCTCACCGAGCATCGCAGCCAGGTCTGCATGGGCCAACCAGACCTCCCAGTCACTGCCCATTTCAATTCCCCTTCCCACTCCCTTTCTAATATGACCATCCTTGGCCTCGTCCATTGCCAAAGCAAACCACAGCTCCTATTGGAGGAGCAACACCTTATCTTCCGCCTGGGCACCCTACAGCCCAAGTCGTAACCTCTACCTGTCTTCATCTATCTCCGCTTCACCACCCTGCCTCACCTCCTGTTTATCTGCAGCTCCCCCCACACCCATCCCCAGTTGAAGAAGGCTTACACCCGAAATGTCGACTTCTGCACCTCCTGATACTGCCGGACTTGCTGTGTTCTTCCAGCCTCCTGCCTGTCTACTTTGGATTCCAGCATCTGCAGTTTTTGTCTCTTCAACCACCACCCCGGCAGTGCATTCCAGACTCCTACCACTCTCTGTGTAAAAACCTTACCCCCTCACATATCCATTGAACTTTCCCCCTTTCACCTTAAATACATACCCCCCTACCATTAGGCATTCGAAGTCTGGAAGAAAGATTCTGACTATCAACCCTATCTATGCATCTTATAATTCTATACACTTCTATCACGTCTCCTCTCAGCCTTCGCCGCTCAAGAGAAAACAACCCCAGTGTTTCTAACCTCTCCTTATAGCTCATGCTCTCTAATCCAAGCAGCTTCCTGTTAAACCACTTCTGCACCCACTCCAAAGCCTCCACATCCTTCTTCTAATGTGGCAATCAGAATTGAATGCAATATTCTGAGTTTGGCAATAGGGCCAAGCATGCCATACGCTTTCTTTACCACCCTATCGAGTTGTGTTGCCACTTTCAGGGAGTTATCAATGAAAGGATAAAAAAAGCTCATCTCGCTCCATAAAGACTCAGTACTACCATCAGGACTTCAGACACAAAGTGTTCAAAGGAGCTTGGGTCTCATAGCGGTCCAATAACCTGTCATCTAACAACATTCTATCAATGGCAGTAACTGTGGAAAGAAAGTAGAATTAACATTTCAAGTCCAGTGACCCTTTTTCAGAAATTAGCAGTCAGTTCTGAAGAAGGGTCTCACTGGACTTGAAATGTCCACTCTGCTTTCTCCTTACAGATGCTGCCAGACGAACTGAGTTTGCCAGCAATTTCTGTTTTTGTTTCTGATACACAGCATCCACAGCTCTGTTTTATTTAACTTGCTGTGTACGTTGAGATGCCACCTTGTGGTGAGGTTGTACCTCTTTGGGGCACAAGTGGGTGGCACGGTGGCACAGTGGTTAGCACTGCTGCCTCACAGCACCAGAGACCCGGGTTCAATTCTCGCCTCAGGCGACTGATTGTGTGGAGTTTGCACATCCTCCCCGTGTCTGTGTGGGTTTCCTCCGGTTTCCTCCCACAGTCCAAAAATGTGCAGGTTAGGTGAATTGGCCAAGTTAAATTGCCCGTAGTGTTAGATGAAAGGGTAAATGTAGGGAATGGGTCTGGGTGGGTTGTGGGTCGGTGTGGACTTGTTGGGCCGAAAGGCCTGTTTCCACACTGTAAGTAATCTAAAAAGTCCTCTGTCAACCATCAGGATGATACCATTTATCTTTCACCGCTGCTACTCTGCCAGTATCTCTGCTGAAGTCTGTCAGTCAGTGAGTCCTGTTGCTATCTTTGGCAAAGTGGTCCTGTCCTAAGCTAGACTTTTCAGACCCAGATTTGCTTAAGATCATCTTGCAAGGCAATCTGCAAATTTCTGCAATGCCTTTCGCAGCTATACTTAAGTTAATGGGGTATACCACTGTCGAGTAGTATAGGTTAGCTGGGCTTCAGATTGGTTCAGCACAACATTAAGGGCCATAGGGCCTGTACTGCACTGTAATGTTCTATGTCCTATAATGTTCTATGTAGAGGAAAACTAGTCCAGGCAGAAGTACATGAAGGGAATACATAAAGGTGAATAGTTGACCATTATTTATGATATTGCATTATCTGTTTAAGTTGATTTGGATTTGCAGGGTGATGTGTTTACGCTGGCCATAAAGAATGCAGTACAGTTCTCTGTCCAGGCACCCAGAACATTGGTGACTTTTTAATATAACAGTAGGTGATGAGCTGCAAGACATTGGAAGGACATTTCATAGCTAACCTTACCTCGTGGTCACTAGCAACATTATCATTGTCTTAGGCTACAAGTCTGCATGCCAGAGTGGGCCAATTTCAGCAAGTATCTCTTAAAACAGAAGTGCTGCAACCCTTTTCCTCACTCAAGGTGAGGTAAGAGAAAGGTCCCTGAAAACCCCATGTGGAAAGACTTCCTATTGAAACTTTTCTCTTCTGCTTCCTCCGATTCCGTTTGGTTCAGGAGGTTGGTAACCATTGCATCCAAGTTCTGGAGGGAGTGATCTGAGCAAACACCTTGGTGTGAGAACAAAGCCAACAACACCCACAGAAAATTAAAATATTAGCTAATAAATTCATCTATAGTCAGGGTCTTGACCCCAGAACAAACATTCAGTAGCTGGGACATTTTTCCCCTGGAGCGTAGGAGGTTGAGAGGTGAGCTTAGAAAGGTTTATAAAATCATAAGAGGTATAGCTAATGTGAATAGCGGATGTCTTTTCCCAGGATTGGAGCTTTCAAGACTAGGGGGCACATTATTAAGGTGAGAGGAGAAAGATTTAAAAAAGACATGGGGGCAATTTTTTTTTAAGACAGTGGTTCATACGTGAAATGTACTTCCAGAGGAAGAGATGGATGCAGATACAGTTAGAGCATTTTAAAGGCTTTTGGGTAAGTACTTGACTATGTTTGGAAGGGTTTGGGCAAAACGCAGGCAGGTGGGACGAGTTTATTTTGGGAATATATTATACATGGACTGGTTGAACTGAGGGGTCTTTTTCTGTGCTGTATGACTCTATGATTTTCCATGACTCAGTTTCTAATAAGGAGCTAAGGAGAAACTCTTTTAACCAGAGATTAGATAGAATGTGGAATTTGCAGCTGTTAGGATTAGATTTTAATAGCAAAGCTGTATTCAGAGCGAAACAAACCAAGTTTGTTAGGGGAAAAATGAGGTAGAATAATATTAGATGATATGGTGTGAAAGGAAGTTTGAATGAAGCATAATAGTTGGGCTATATAAACAAACTGCTGCAAATACAATGTAGCTTTAACAGATCAGAATCAGCCCAAAAATGACTAATAAACACTCCCCTTGGTATTACCATGCCCTTTAAATGAACTTCCACTTGACTTATTAATCCCTAGCAACCCGATATGTCTGATTTTATCAACACTGTTTAAGCTGAATGTTCTGCACACACAAAGGTCAGAACATTGCATTTCTACATTTCTACCCCAATTGGCATTTACAATAGAATGGCTGCACACCCAAGTCTCCATCAAAAGGATGAATGGTTTGTCAAATGAAGAGCAACATCAACTCAATAATGTTGAGTGCACTGATCTATTAAACAGTACGATGTTGGAGAATGAATATTACTCTTGCACAAACAAAAACAGAAACTGCTGGACAAACTCAGCAGGTCTGGCAGCATCTGTGGAGAGAAATCAGAGTTAATGCTTTGGATCGAGTGATCCATTTTCAGAACTGATGTAGCTAGGAAAAGGTAGGTTTTTATGCAGAAGCTAGGGTATGGGCTAAGGAGTAAACAATAGGTGGATAGAGAAGAACAGTTGGACAGCTAAAGGAGTAGATAATGGTAAGCCTAAGAGAGCAAATAGCTGCTGTTAGTGATGATTAGGAGCTAACAATGGGTTGTGTATAATGACATGTGATAACAAGGCCTGGTGCCTGGGAGTTGGGGTCAGGACATGGGAGAAGGTGTCTCAAGCCCTAAGATTGTTGATCTTGATACTGAATCCATAAGACTGTAGAGTCCCCAAGTGGAAAATGTAGTGCAAATCTTCCAGCTTGTGCTGAGCTTCACTGGAGCACTGCAGCAATCCTGAGACAGGGATGTTGGCCAGGAAACAGTGCGTTGAAGTGGCAGGCAACTGGCAGCTCAGGGTTTTTTTATCGGACAGAATGCAGATGTCCTGAGAAGCGGTCACACAGTCTGTGCCTTGTTTCCCCAATGTAGAGGAGACCACATTGTGAGCAGTGAGTGTGGTAGACCAGATTGTGTGATGTGTAAGTAAGCTCTGCTTCACCTGGAAGGTGTATTTGGGCCCTGGGATACTGAAGAGGGAGGAAGTAAACAGGCGGGTACTACATCTTCTGTAGTTGCAGAGGAAGATGCCAGAACAATGAGGGGACGTTATGAGAGTGAAGGAGGACTGGACCAGGGTATTCCTGCAGAAGGTTGAGAAGGGAGAGGAGGGGAATACATGTTTGGTGGAGGTGTCCTGCTGGAGGTATCAGAAATGGTGGCCAATGATCCTACGGATGTGGGTGCTGGTGGTATAGCGGGTAAGGACAAAGGGGATCCTATCGCTGCTGTGGAAGGGAAGAGAGGGGGTGAGGACTGTGGGGGATGGGTCAGACCTGACTGAGGACCCTGCCAATCACAGTGCTGGGAAATCCTTGGTTGAGGAATAAGGTGGACATTTTGGAGGCTCCCTTGTCAAAGTCGGCATCATCAGAACAGATGTGGCCGAGATAGAGGAACTGGGTGAATGCAATGGAGTCTTTACAGGGAGCATTGTGTGAGGATGCATCATCAAGGCAATTATGGGAGCCGGATACTGGCAGCCAGCCTATCCCTAGAAATGGAAACAGAGATGTTGAGGATGGGAAGGGAGGAGTCAGAGATGGATTAGGTGAAGGAGAGTGCAGGGTGGAAATTGGAAGTGAAATTATTAAAATTTCCAATTCTGATTAAGAGGGGGAAGCAGCACCGATGATATCTTTGATATACCAGAGAAAGCTTTGTGTGTGGGGGCTGGAATAGGACTGGAACAAGGAATGTTCCACATACCCCACAAAGAGACAGGTGTAACTGGGGCCCATGTGAATATTCCTGGGTATCCCTCTAACCAGAAGAATGTGAGAGGAGTTAAAAGAGAAGCTGTGCAGAGTGAGGACAAGCTCAGCCAAGCAGAGTAAGGTTGTGATGGATGGGGTTGGTTCAGGCCTTTGTTCCAGGAAGAGGGGGAGAGCCCTGAGAGCACCCTGATAGGGGATGGACGTGCAAAGGGGTTGTACATCCCTGGTAAAGAAGAGGTGACTGGAGCCTGCAAACTGGACATTCTGAAACTAACAAAAAGCATCAGAGGATTCATGGATGTAATTGGGAAGGGAACTGGACAAGGGGAGAAGGGCAGGAACAGGCAGGAACAATGGGCAGTCATATTTGTGGATTTTGGGCAGGATGTAAAAGTAAACAATGTGGTGTTTGGAGACTATGAACTTGGAGGCAGTGGAAGGGTGGGGGAAAATCATTTCTAGATGAAGTGTGGTTAGTGACCATAGTAGACACAATGGTCTGATGGTCCATGGAGGGTCTTGGTCAAGGTGGCGATGGATGAGCTGACCTCAGCCTCTGCAATTCAGAGCTCAGTCCACCAGACAATAACAGCAATACCCTTTGAAGTCAGGGCACAGAATGCAGGTGGTTCACGGGGAGATAGATTGTAATGGGTGAGGGGGACAGACAAATGGGGGTGACCAATTTCAAGTCGACAGTTCTCGATAACAGATCCAGTGCAGGGAAAGTCAGATGGAGGAGTCCAGGTGGAGGGAGAGTGTTGGAAATGGATGAAGGAGTCTGTGCAATGGGGAGAGGACTTTTATCCAAAGAAATGGACATTAAGAGTTCAGCGTCATGTTGTGCCTGAAATTCATTGAAATAGGAATGCAAAGGGATAAAATTGAGACTGTTTCTGAGTACAGAATGTTCAGCATCAGAGAGGGCAGGTCAGGAGGGATAGTAAATACATGACAAGAGGTGTGGTTTGGAGAAGGGATGGAGTCAGAGGGAATGGGAGGGAAGCAAGTTTCTGGATGGCTGTGGGTATCTCTGAGTTACATCTAAGCTTGATGTTCAGAAAGTGTGGGTCTGTTGCACAAAAGATGACCTCTCCAGATCCTGCTGAATTAGTTACACTTGCATTTAATTCCTTTTCACAAGTCCAATGATGCCAACCTCCCTTTTTGTTCAAATTTGCAACATAATGTTTTGCCATGATTGGGGGAAAAGAAAATGTGGAATCTGGAGTGAGCAACTCAGCTTTAAAAGGCTTTTTTGAGATGTGGGAAAATTTAAATTTTCCTTCAAAAATGTATTTGCTCATAGCATCTGTTAATTTACCCTCAGTAACAATTCAAATTGACTTTTTAGGTGCAATACAATTACTTTCCTTTCAAGAAAGTATTTTATGCTCATTTTGAGGAACTCACAAATCATTTATAATGAATATTAATGAGTTGGATGCTGAAAGTGGATGCACTGTGATAAATTTGATGATGACACAAAAGTAGAGGGGAAGTCATGTAGTGAGGATGACACAGAGAGACTGCAGAAGGAAATAGACAGATTAAACACTTAACAAAAACTTAGCAGATGAAATATAATGTGGGAAAATGTGAAAAAATGCAATTTGGTGGGATGAATATTATTTAAATGGAGAAACACTGCAGAAAGCTGAAAAATAGAGGGATTTGGGGATCCTTGTTTATAAATCACAAAAAGCTACCATACCAGTGCAGCAGGTGATAGGGAAGGTAAATTGAATATTGGCCTTTTTTTCAAAGAAAATGGGTGTATTAAAATAGGGAACAAATGCAGAGAATGCTGGAAAATCCCAGCAGGTCTGTGAAGATAGAAACATAGTTAACACTTTGAACTTGATAGCTACCTTTGGGTAATCAATTGCCTTTTGTCCAAATCGTTCATGTATATTTTGAATAGTTGTGGTCCCAACACTGATCCCTGCGGAATTCCATCAGTCACTGACTGTCAACCTGAGAAAGAACCCTTTATCCCCACTGGCAGAGTGAGGGCCAGTCATCCCAATCCTCTAGCCATGCCAATACCTTTCCTCTAACACCATGGCCTCTTATCTTATTTGGCAGCCTCCTGTGTCGCACCTTGTCACAGAGCTGTAAATCCAGAAAAAGAACACATCTACTGGCTCTCCCTTGTCTAACTTGTTTGTTGGCTCCTGAAAGAACTCTAAGGAATTTGTCAGTCATGAATCCCCTTGACGAACTCATGCTAGCTTAGCTCTATTTTACCATGCACTTCCAAGTACTCTGCAATCTGAATCTTAATAATGGACTCTAAAATTTTATCAATGACCAAGCTCAGACTAACTGGTTTATAATTTCCAGTCTCCTGCCTGCATCCCTTATTACACAGGGGTGTTACGTTAGCCATTTTCCACTCCTCTGGGACACTCCCTGACTTGGTGATTCCTGAAAGATCAGCAACAATGCCCCACAATCTCTTCAGCTATCTCCTTCAGAGCCCTTGGATGTAGTTCCATCTGGTCTGGGTGATTTGTTCAGTTTCAGACCCTCCCGCTCCCCCAGCACCTTCTCCTCAGTAATGGCCACTACACTCACCTCCAATGCCGTCTCTTCTCAACTCTACAATGCTGTTTATATCTTCCTCTTCCACCGTGAAAACTGATGCACAGGGCATCTGGAGGTAATTTCAGAGCTGCTTGTGCACCCTACATTCAGGCAAAGTTCTTCTCCATGGGCTGAACATGTGGCAGTCCATACTAGCCCCTTTCTTTATTCATTGACAAGATGTGGCTGTCATGGGCCGGGCCAGCATTTATCACACGCCCATATTTGCCCATGTGAAGATGATGATGAGTTGCATCACCATGCTGCAATCAGTCTTTCCATTCTTGTTTGTAGGGGGCACAGCTCTAATAAAAAGATTCAAAATTGTGTGACCCTGTTCTCCCACGATCACTGCCTTCTGGATGTTCAATGCTATACAATTACCCCTTACACTGTATGATAGTAACTCAAAGCTGCAAATTTGATGTTTTTGATGGTGCTTATCAAAAGCTTATTATATGAGTGGCATGGTGCCTCAGTGGTTATCACTGCTTCCTCACAGTGCCAGGGATCCAAATTCAATTCCAATCTCAGCTGATTGTCTGTATGGAGTTTGCACCTTTTCGCTGTGTTTGCATAGGTTTCTTCCAGGTGCTCCGGTTTCCTCCCCTAGTCCAAAGATGCTCAGCTTAGGTGGGTTGGCCATGCTAAATTGCCCATAAAGTCCAGGGATGTGCAGGTTGGGTGGATTAGCCATATAAAATGTAGGGTTACAGAGATGGGGTCTACGTGGGATGTTCTTCAGAGGGTCAGTGTGGACTTGATGGGCTAAATGGCCTGCTTCCACACTGTAGGAATTCTATGACCACGTTGTGCATTTGGTTGACCAAACATTCAGCAGCAAAAATTCACTATCAGGAGATTTCTCAATTGCTTCAGCAACACTAATTAGCCTTTATCAGGAGGTGAATGTGCTGGCAGCTTAGCCATATTATTCCAGTTAGGTATTATGACATCAAGGACCAGACTCAATGTTACAATGCCAAATTTTACACAGTAGTGAGAGAGACATCTGTTTGAGTGACAAGCCAAAGATCCTCCCTGTGCTCACCATTTAGTTTATTCTATCATATTTGTGTTTCATAATTTTGTCAGTCTCAAAACTAAGATATGTATCGTAACGTGTTACAAAACCAAATCAGTTTCTCTCTTCACAGATGATGCCTCACCAGAGTTAACACCTTAGATGGTTGGCCTTTGTAAATATTGCTTTGTGAGACCTTGGAGGGAAGATTTCCAGGTGAGTTGGGGTTGCTGGGGGTCCAGGAGATGGAGATTTGATTTGATGATATTGTGGGTGGGGTTATGCTCCAAAGGGAGGCAGCAGGAAGTGTCAAAGGGCTGACATCCATCTCTACAAAATAGTGGTCATTTCACCAGATAGCAACCCCCATCCTTGTCAGCATGTGTGATAACAGTTTTACACCTGTACCTCAAAGAATAGAATGCAGCAAGCTCAGAGGTGGGTAGATTAGAGTAGGTAAGAGGAACAAATGAATTTGAGGTGGTTGACATGGTATACACGGATTTTAATGTAGACATGCAGAGATGGTCAGAGAGAAGAGTCAAGGCAGAGTGGGGATCCAGTAAAGAGGTCTGCTGCCTGGGGAAGGATTCTTAACCAAATTAGTAGGTGCAATGAAGAAGGTAACAAAACAAGCATCACACTGAGCTCAAAATTAATTGAGTTATCAACATAAAGGGATAAAACTCTGATCTTTGCTAAAGAAACATCATAGTCAGAATGGGCAAGATCATAGGGCATTGTCAATACCTGATAAAGGGTGAATGTAGAAGAAGAGATGAGGTCATAGGAAAGTGAAGGGGAGAAAGATCGAGAAGGATGCTGATAGCCATGAGATATTAAAGCTGGTAATCTTTCACACCTAAAAGGAAGAAGATTTTTGTGCAATTGATTTATGAGATGAAGGATGAACTGAACCTGCCTACAGTCTCACTTTTCTAGCGACACAGCTCTGTCATTCAATCAAGGCATGTGCGCAAGTCCATGCATATAAAAATCTATGACAAATGCTCATCGAACTTAGCAAGTTTTTCCAATTGCTTTTTATGCTATTTTATTTATTACAAGAAGGATAGAGTGAAAAACCAAAATTGCAATGGGTTTTGCAATTGCAATATGACTGCATCATCCAATACAAATGAAAGTGAGAAAGTCAAATGGGTGCCCCCAAAATTCTCCTTGAGCGAATCTTAAATGAGGCACTCAAACAAAATTCTGAACCCTGCTACGTGTAGTACTCAGAAGCCATGTAATAGTGATTGGAATCCTCTGAAAAAACATTTAAAAGTATCCCTCTAACAATCAAATAATGCTGTAATTGAAAAATACAACCATATTTGTTTTGAAAATTCTGAGCCAGTAGAAAAATGAAAGCCCCTCAAGTTGTTGTTCAGTTGGAGAAACAAACCAACATTTGTTTATAAACTACATCAAAACAGACAATCGTTTCATAACCTTTTTCAAATTGTCAAACTGTGAACACAATCTCCTATTGAGATAGATAATTGTGTTGTTTATTTGAAACTCAGTGAAGCATTCATAATGCCTTCAGCTGTCAAAATTCTTACAAATACAAAAATTGATCCCATTGAAACAGCAAAATCATGAAGTCCTTTTTTTAACTTTCTGAAGCTACAGCAGATGTCCTGTTAATAAAAGTCTAAGAGTTTATTTAAATGAAAGCTACAGATCCATATATCATTTCAAGTTGAAAGTTTAGTAGACAATTAAATAACTCTGGATTAGGATAGTAAAATTTCCAAATACTGTTTTCTTCAGTTTTGAACATATAATGGCACTCTTCTCAGTAGGAAGTAAACTCTAATTCATCTAAACCCTTATGCAATCTTGGTCAATGTAATGGTCAGCTTACTTTTTCAGGAAAGAGCCTTGTGATCAATCACTGAAGTCCAAACTCACCAAATGTTGACACAATATCTAACGATGGCATTTGAAGTTGTCAAACTATTTAACACTCACCAATCAGAATGTGTCCAACTCCTCAGCATGTTTCTCCTAAGATTCTTGAGCTTTCAAGCAAAATGCACATTCAGAGATCTGTCAAAACCCATCTGAAAATAAAAATAGAAGAGGACATAAAAAACAAATTTCTCCTAGTGCTCTTGGTGCTGATCATGGCGCCAGAGAGCTTGCATGTAGGATCGCAACCTGAAACTGGCCAGAACCTCTTCCTGACGATGGGATGTTTGCATGAATTGTTTTTCCAATGCGAAATTAACAATTTCAGTTTCTCGTACTCATTCTTCTGTTGAACCCACACCCATTCCCAACTTTTTTTAAGAAGCAACAACACAGGCTTTTAATTCCTCTCCCTCCCTTCACAATTGCTGCCAGCAATGCTATGTTTTTCAGCATTTTGTGCTTTTACTGCAGATTTCCAGTAGCTATAATATTTTACTTTTGTATTAATGTCTCATCATGTCAGACAATTTGGTGTGCACACAATAGAATAGAGTTGAGGACTCAAATTATATTGTCAGCTCCATACTAGTCTCTTAACCCTTAATCTATATTTAAATTCCAAATTTTAACATTAAGAATGAACCAGTGGTACTTTTGTGGATGATGAAACAGTGGTTTGATTCCCAATCCAGTTACTACTTTGTATTGACACAATGTACTGTATAGTTGGCCTGTACAAACCCAGGATCAGTCACACTGTTAATATCCAGCACAGCTCATTGGAAAGTTGCAATTCTCTATCTTACCTCACTTAGAGAACATTGTACATGTTGGAATAGAAAGGAGGGTAAAAGAAAGGCAAGAAAACTATCATGAAAGAATTCACTAGATAGAGTATCAGCTCTGGTTAAGTGAGAGCATACTTACTTCTGCATCATATTGGTTCAACTCCCACTGCAGAAACATGAGAACATAGTCTGTGCTGATACTTCACTGTGATATTGAAGGAGTGCAGCACAGTGGAAAATGCTGTCATTCAGATAAGCTATTAAATATCTGCCTTCTCAGCTGGATGCAGGAATTCGCCTAGTGTTTTGACCAAAATTAATCCATCAAGGAGCACCTAAACGGAAAGTTTAACCACTTATTTTATCACTTCCTGTGAGACTTTCCAAACCTTGAAGGATGCATGTGCTGTTTGACAAGTGACTCCACTTCAAAAGTACTTCATTGGGATATCCTAAGGACATAAACAGCAATATTGAGTTGTATTCATTTCTTTTTCTTCTCACAAGCTTCTTGACTCTAGTACTTTGTAAAAGGTAAAAGCAATGACTGCAGATGCTGGAAACCAGATTCTGGATTAGTGGTGCTGGAAAAGCACAGCAGTTCAGGCAGCATCCAAGGAGCAGTAAAATCGACGTTTCGGACAAAAGCCCTTCAGAAGCTTTTGCCCGAAACGTCGATTTTACTGCTCCTCGGATGCTGCCTGAACTGCTGTGCTTTTCCAGCACCACTAATCCAGAATCTAGTACTTTGTTAATAAGCAGTGTGGAAAGTATTTTCAATGCTAGATGAATAAAAGTCAGTTTTTAATAGTATATCTACCGTGAACTCATCACACAGATAGGAAACTGGTCAACCCTAAATTATTTCAGTTGGAGTATGAGAAGTTAATCCACCACTGTGACAGTCCATCAGAAGCTGACTATAACATGTATGATAAACTCTATCAGAATTAAAGATGCTAATTTGAAATTGGAGATGTAATGAGAACATTGCCATCGGAAAAGATCTTGTGCAAATATTTGATACAATTCTGTTCATAAATGCAGATCTGGATTAGAAAACTAATAAGCAGAAAGTCAAAGTTCCTTCTATAGTGTTCAGAACACAACAACTTTTAGGCAATGTCACACCCAAAACAATAATCTTTAGAGTCAGCTCAGAGGAAGAAGTTGCACAGGTTTTTGGATCTGAATTTTTTTCCTTTTTGGTTTTATTTTAAGTACTGGTTGAAGTTTCTGGCTAAACTGTTTCACAGCTGACTCTGTGCACAGGGTTAATATTTATGACTGTAAGGATGGATAACCACAGCAAAAGAACTATGGTTGGTCCCTAACTTTCAATTGTTTCAAAATCTTTGCAATGTTATTGCCAAAAGGATATTCAGTGAAGAGGCTATGCACTGGAAGAGAGGTTACAAATTCTGAAAGTGAAGATAGGACATCCATGTAGTTTGAGAGACTAACCTCAGTTTTGTTATTACCATTTAACTGATGAAAGCTTTTTGAAAAGATTTTCAATTTATAAAAAGAGAGGAGACAACCAGAGCAAACAAAGGCAAGCCCTATCTAACAGCAAATCCCAGATGATGATATGAGCTATGATCACAAAACATAGTTTTGGCAGTAGCAACTTATAAA
The DNA here is from genome assembly GCF_047496795.1 of Chiloscyllium punctatum. Taxonomy (NCBI): domain Eukaryota; kingdom Metazoa; phylum Chordata; class Chondrichthyes; order Orectolobiformes; family Hemiscylliidae; genus Chiloscyllium; species Chiloscyllium punctatum. The sequence continues at coordinate 57,524,475 of NC_092747.1, read as the reverse complement.
TACTAATGTTGATTAAAATCGACATAAAAACATTCTGAATACAGATAGATTTATCGATGAGTTGGTACTATAAGCCACAGAATTTTATGAGCTTAAAAATGAGTTGCTGGAAAAGCGCAGCAAGTCAGGCAGCATCCAAGGAACAGGAGAATCGACATTTCGGGCAGAAGCCCTTCTTCAGGACCTGCTGTGCTTTTCCAGCAACATATTTTAAATCTCTGATCTCCAGCATCTGCAGTCCTCACTTTTGCCTAACAGAATTTTATGATAAAAGAAACTTTTTGAAAACATCCCTAAGCCTTGACTAACATAAAAATTGATGCTAGAATCCAGAATATGACAGAATTCAAACTTAACATTGTTGATGCCTTCTACATGGATGATCAGTGGAATGGCTCCTTGTTACACTGTAATTTCTACAAATCTATAATAACAGTTTGACCTTTATACTCAGCAATGTAAAGTTCTTTAAATGATAGGAAATTACCTAATTTACTAGAAGACAGAATTTCTACTGGATTGAAATCTGGCTGCCCAATATTAGTAACAAAACTCTTAATATATTTGTCACTTTAGCAAATAGAGAAATTGAAACCATTTGCCAGCAGTGAATCTTCTTTTAGTTTCACACCATTCCATATGTTTCATAGTCAATCCTATTTTCTACTGACGGAATTGATTGATTAATATGTTGACTTTAAGTTACAGATTATTTCATTTCATCTTTGATGTCAGTGATATCTTCATAATTATGTGAAATCGGGAGGAAAAAAAGATGGGAAGCACTAAAGATTACTGTATTAGCCAGGTCCTTCTGTTTCTAGCTTTTGTTTTAGAACAAGAAAGAATCCCTTTTTACTCATGAACCTGTAGGATTGTAATCAGGAATTGACCAAATTCCATTTCAATATTTCAGTTGAACCAGCATCTCTACATTATATGGCAGACTCTCCCACAAACAGATCACTCCAATGTGAAGGTTGTTCCTTCAATTAAGATAAGTCTAATTTTTTTCATGGCTTCTGATCTACTTAGTGCAAAATCTATCTGGGTTCCATGACTCCACCTACCACCCTTTACCATCCTCCATCTGTGTCAACTCATCTTCTATGCACCATGAGCAATTATCAGAAGCCATGCCGACACACAATGAAGTTATGCATCTGTGGATGATGTCTCCATATCGAAAATCCCCCATCTAATGTAAGCAAACATTTTAAAACTAAAATCTTTGAGAGCGAATACATGATTAACAGTAGGATCCTGGGAAGCATTGATGATCAGAGGGGCATTGATGTGCACATTCACTAGTCCCTTAAAGTAACAGAAAAGATAGATAAACTGGTTACCAAGGCATTTAAAAGGAGGTAGATGACTTAGCTTCCAGGACCTTGCATGAAGGACAGGATGTCAACAAACTTATCCTCAACAATATCAAAAAATGACATTAGTGAAGGGTGGGATTTCCCATTCTCAGGCATTTTCAACATTTTTGTGAGGGCAGTGAGGTTCTTCATCATGGAAAATCTCTGAGCCAATCAATTCATAAGAACAGTGTTCCAGAATGTTGAACGAGTCACTTGTTGCTCCATAAGTTCCACCCTCCATGTCTGAATTACTCCAATTTGATTTCTGCTCCCACTACAGTACCAAACATTCTTATCAAAGTCACAAATGAAATTCTACATACCTTTGTCACTGACAAACTATCCCTCCATGTCCTTCTCAAAATGTCTTCTGACTTGGACACAATTGATCACATCATCCTCTTCCAATGTCTCTCTACCAATGTCCAACTGGGTGGGACTGCACTTGTCTTATCACATTCTTATCTACCTAACCATGATCAAAGAATTATCTTGAATGTTTTCAGCTTCTTAATAATAACTGTTTCCTCTGATTATTCTTGATGCTCTTCAATCTTTCATCTATGTCTTTGTGATGTCAGTGAAACACATCAGTTATTAACGTGTATACTGATGACACACATCTTTACATCATCACCATTTCTCTTGATTGTTTCGCAGTCTACAAACTTTAAAACAGCTTGTCCAATATCTAGTATTGGCTAAGAAAATAATTCCTCAATGTAACTATTGGGAAGACCCACTTCATTATCTTTAGTCTCCACTCTAAACACTATTCTCTAACTAACAACATTATCCTGAGCCCTGGCAAATGTGTGACACTGAGCCAGACTGTTTGGAACCTCAAAATTCCTCCTCGAGAGAAATAATTTGACCTGATGTAGGTTTCCAACCACAAAGGTTCACTGTCACTAATACCAAATATTGCTACCTCTGAAAGGTGGCCTATTTCTGCCTAGCGTCAGGACTCGCTGCTGAAACCCTCAGTCAAGCCTTTGTTCCCTCCAGATCCGGCTGGCCTCCTATATTCTACTTTCTGTAAACTTGAAATCATCCAAAACTCTGCTGTTTGTGCCATAATTTGCAGCAAATCCCATTCACTTTTCATCCCCCCATGTTCGTGAAATTGTCTGCTAGTTTAGCAACATGTTGCTCTTAAAATCTTCATCCTTGTTTTAAAATCCCTCCATATCCTCTTCACTTCTTAATACGGTATATTAAAACCCTACAAACTCTCCAATTACTCACACACTCCAAATTTCAGCCTGTTGGGCATTCCAGAATATAATCACTCCGTAACTGATGGCCATTCTTGCAATCTAAAATGTTTTCCCCTCTCCAACTCACTTTCTTTTTTTCAGACACCTGGAAAACTGTCATCTTTGAGCAAGTTTTTGATTTTCTTCCTTGAGATCTCCTTATGTGGCTGAGAGTCAGATTTGTTTTTTGACACCTCTATGAAGTGGCTTTGGATATTTTATTAATTTAAATGTGCCATATCAATAGAAATTACTGTACTGAACTAAGGTGATGAAGTTTCAGTGCAGATCTAGTTATGATCTAACAATGACCTAGCTGAATGACAGAGCAACCCAAAGAAATCCAACCCAATGTCTTTTTCTATCTTCCTGTGTAACATGCTAAAGAAATAAACAGGAATTCTGTTATGAGTCTCATGGTTGCCATTGCAAAATACTAGAAGCAGAAATTCTCTTGCAGGCCTCAATGCCAGAGCTTGAGAGAACTGCTCCTCAAGTTAGCATGAAGAAAAAATGATGGTATATGCAAGAACCCACAGGTTGCAGCTGTGCACAAATCCCATCAGTAAGTTAAAACACTACTCCTAATTTCCAGTTTTAGAGCAGTTTGCTGCAACAAGTCCCTGACAACTATGAAATAGATCTTTAGGCTAAGAAGGAACCTATTCAGATCCTCAAGCCTGTTTCACCATTTTATTGGATTCTGCTCGATCTGCACTTTAAATCTATTGATCGACCTTTTCTTCTCAGTATCACTTAGAATCATAGAGTCATAGAGATGCACAGCATGGAAACAGATCCTTCCGTTCAACTTGTCCGTTTTGACCAGATATCCTAACCTAATCTTGTCCCATTTGCCAGGACTTGGCCCATATCCCTCTGAACCCTTCCTATTCATATACCCATCCAGATATTTTTTAAATGCTGCAATTGTACCAGCCTCCACCAACTCCTCTGGCAGTACATTCCACTGCATAAAAAGGTTGACCCCTCGGTCCCTTTTATACCTTTCCCCTCTCAGCCTAATCCTATGCCCTCTAGTCTGGACTCCCCATCCCAGAGAAAAGACCTTGTCTATTTACCCTATCCATATTCCTCATGATTTTATAAACCTCTATGAGGTCACCCCTTAGCCTCTGACACTCCACTTGATGCTTTTAACCGAAAAAAACTACTCAGCAGAGAGAATCAACACACTCCCAATAGCAAGAGTTACTTTATTTCACTCAAGCATTTAAGATTATGCAATGTTGTTCAGAACTCTCCCACTGAGAAAATAATTTCTTTGGGCTATATTTTAAACAAGAAAAGGATGTGACTGGGATTTAAACATATTGAAAGTGACAGGATCAGAAACCTAGCTGCCATCATCCACATTTCACAGAATCCCTACAGTGTGGAAGCCAGCCATTCAGCCCATCAAGTCAACCCTGACCTTCTGAAGACTATCCTGCCCAGACCTGCCTCCTATTCCTGTAGCCCTGCATTTCCCATGGCTAATCCACCTAGCCTACACATCTTGGCCAAACAACTCAACTTACAAATCTTTTGTGTTTGGGAGGAAACCAGAACACCCAAAGGAAACCCATGCAGACATAGGGAGAATGTGCAAATTCCACTCTGCACAATCCAGAGTAGGGAATTGAACCAGGGTCCCTGGTGCTGTGAAGCAGCAGTGCTAACTACTGAGCCACTGTGATGCCCAATTTAGGTGGCATCTATTTAGAACCCATGCACACAAATCCTTTGGGAGAGCAGAGTTGCCAATTACTGGATGCAATTCACTCAGTTAGAGGGGCGTTAGTACACATCTCCTGAAACATAAGAAATTGGATATGGTATTGTGGCATTGCAGAATCCCATTTCTTTTGATTAGCAATCATACGTATATATCATGAGACATTCCACCCCCTCAAACCATTTCCCAAAGATTAAAACTTATCTGAAACAGACATACCTGGTTGCATATAAGCACGTTGTCAAATGAATAATTAAATAAACATCAAGACTAACATTCTGACTTCAAGATAACACTTCGGACGTTTGACAACTCATCCCAATTTGATGATTTAATATCCATCCAGAAAGATACGGGTTGCTCCTTGTACACCTGTTTGTCATGCTGTTCATTTGCACTCAACATCACGATATAGTCATCATCATCAGTCTTCTTCCACATTCTGTTCATACAGGGTCGTATTGCCGTACATTGCTCTGAATTCGCTTCTGTTCCTTCATGGTGTAGTACCCTGATCGGTGAATACTTCATCTCATCAGGCTGGTTGCACATTTTAGAAACTTTTCCTGATATCCAAGTATTTGTATTTGAATTTCAAACTCACACTCTCTACCTAGTATGCATTTAGGCAGTTCACTGCCTGCTTAATTGTCATGTATCTCTTCCATTCTCCTTTGTGTTTGAAGGAGCTTGTTCTCTGTCTTAGAATTGTTAAACAACTTGTTGCCTGTCAAAGCCATTCACATGTCTTCTTAGCATAAGTTACACTAGGATGGTAATTGATTGGCTTTATATGAAAATGCAGCAAATACAATGCAAAAACCTTGCTTTGCTACACAACAGTCAGTGATCATTCATTTGACAGGGCATACAGGTCATTCTGCTACAAAGCAACAGTCGTGTTCCTCTGTAACCTCACACTACAGAAAATCGTGCTATGGAAAACTGCGATAGAAATTTGTACTGTAGAAGATTGCTAATAGAAAATCATTATTCTTATTCCGTAGAATGCCAGTGTTATCCAAACAACATCCACAATTCATCAATTGTGTTATAGCCAATTCACACTGACAAATTGTGCGTTATAACAGAACAACCTGTACTATATATTGGACTAGACTATTCTGGGGAGGTGATGGGTTAGTGGTATTATTGTTAAACTATTAATCCAGTGACTCAGTTAAAGTTCTGACAACACAGGTTTGAATCATACTGTAGATGGTGGAATTTGAACTTAATAGCAAAACAATCTGGAATTAAGAGTGTAATGATGACTTTGAATCCCTTGTTGGAAAAAACCTATTTGGTTCACTGATGTGATTTAAGGAAGGAAACTGGCCGTCTTTATCTGGTCTAGCCTACATGTGACTCCAGATTCGCAGCAATGTAGCTGACTCTCAACTGTCTTCTGGACAATTAGGGGTTGGCAATAAATGCCAGCCCAGCCAGCAATGCCCTTTTCTTGTGAATGAATTTTTTTAAAAAAAGAATTTAGACAGTGGGGTGATGATGTGATATAGGTTACATCTCACATGTCATGAAATAGTTTGCCAGTGACCTGTGGTCCATTGGCAGATACTATCTATCCTGAGACATCAAATCATTTGAAAAAAAAACACTCATTAAAAAGCCAAAAAAGAAATAGTGAACGAGAAAGGAAACAGAACAGAGGGGAACCAGAACATCCTCAGAAAGTCCAAGATTGCCGAATATCTTCCACCTACAAATAAGCTGCAACGCAATGAGGGATATGCTTACTTTGTGGTAATGTTACTGATCAAGCAAAACAGGGTGTGGCCTAATGCTACATACATGTGTTGAAAATCCTATCATGATAGCTGGCAGTACTAAAAATCAATTAATTAATAAATCTGGAAGAAAATGCTAATTCTATTGAATGATTGTGAATGTACTGGATTGTCATAATAGTTTAACATCATTATTTTACTTAAGAAAAAAGTCTGCCATCATTACCCGGTTTGACATGCATGTGATTGGCTGTTAAATTCCCTCTGAGATGTCCAAGCAAGCCATTAAATTATATCAACCTGCTGCACAGAAAGTTTGAATAAGAATAAAACTGGACAAACCACAAAGATTGACCTCAGCATCAGAAATGACAAAGGCACGTCCTACTCAGTCAACCCTGCAAAGTCTTTCCATCTAAAATATTGGGACCAGTAAAGAATGAGGGCAGCAAACCCAAGGAAACATCATCAACTACAAGTTCCCCTCCAAGCTACTATTTTTTGGGTGACTTGGGAATATGTTGTTTATTTGCTGAATCAGAATTCTGGAACTCTGTCTTTAATTGCACAGTGGGTATATGCAGGCCACATAGATTACAGCAGTTAAAAGGTTGACTTACCATCACTTTCTAAAGGAAAATTATGGATGGACAATAAATTTTTGACATATCAGAGATATTCACTTGCTGTGAGCAAATTAAAGCAGAAGTCACTGTAAACCTGGCTTATGGCATCTTTCTGAAGCCCAAAGGGTGCTACAGTGAAAGGCAGGTAAAGTCACCGTCATTCCAGAGGACCACAGGGCTATTCTCTCATTAGAAAAAGATGTTTGGGGATAAATTTGACCTGGTGGTCACCACAACTCAGCTGAAGGGTAAGGTTGAGGAGGCGATATCTTCATAGTGATCTCAGCTAATCCAGGCATGGTAGCGAATGTGGGGATGCAATGGCCAACTGGTATTGTCAATAGACTATTAATCCAGAAGCTCAGTGAATGTTCTGGGGGCCTGGGTTCAAATCCTCACCCAAGCCAGATGATGGAATTTGAGTTGTATAATAATTGTAAGTCAAGAATTTAATGATGACAATGAAGCAATTCTCAGGAAAAAACAATCTGTCAAGAAAGGGGTGCTGGAAATGTTGCCTGATTGCTGTGGTTTTCCAGCACCCCACTCTTGACTCTGATCTCCAGCATCTGCAGCCCTCACTTTCTCCTAGAAAAATCCATCTAGTTCACTAACCTCCTTTAGGGAAGGAAATCTGCCTTCCTCACCTGGCCTGGCCTATGTTTAACTCCAGATCCACAGCAATATGATTGACTCTCAACTGCCCTCAGAAATGGCCTGGCAAGCTATTCAGTTCAAAGGCAACTAGGGATGAGCAATAAATGCTGGTCAGTCAGCAACACCCATGTCCCGAGAGCAAATTTTTAAAAAAGGGGTTTAGAGTCATAGAGATGTACAGCATGGAAACAGACCCTTTGGTTCAACCCTTCCATGCTAGCCAGATATCCCAACACAATCTGGTCCCACCTGCTAGCACCCAGCCCATATTCCCCCAAACCCTTCCTATTCATATACCCATCCAAATGCCTCTTAAATGTTGCAATTGTACCAGCCTCCACCACATCCTCTGGCAGCTCATTCCATACAAGTACCACCCTCTGCGTGAAAAAGTTGCCCCTTAGGTCTCTTTTATATCTTTCCCCTCTCACCCTAAACCTATGCCCTCTAATTCTGGACTCCCTGACCTCAGGGAAAAGACTGTCTATTTATCCTATCCATGCCCCTCATAATTTTGTAAACCTCTATAAGGTCACCCCTCAGCCTCTGACGCTCCAGGGAAAACAGCCCCAGCCTGTTCAGCCTCTCCCTGTAGCTCAGATCCTCCAACCCTGGCAACATCCTTGTAAATCTTTTCTGAACCCTTTCAAGTTTCACAACATCTTTCCGATAGGAAGGAGACCAGATTTGCACGCAATATTCCAAAAGTGGCCTAATCAATGTCTTGTACTGCTGTAACATGAATTCCCATCTCCTGTACTCAATACTCTGACCAATAAAGGAAAGCATATCAAATGCCTTCTTCACTATCCTATCTACCTGCGACTCCACTTTCAAGGAGCTACAAACCTGCATTCCAAGGTCTCTTTGTTCAGCAACACTCCCTAGGACTTTACCATTAAGTGTATAAGTCCTGCTAAGATTTGCTTTTCCAAAATGCAGCACCTCGCATTTATCGGAATTAAACTCTATCTGCTACTTCTCAGCCCATTGGCCCATCTGGTCCAGATCCTGTTGTAATCTAAGGTAACCCTCTTCGCTGTTCACTACACCTCCAATTTTGGTGGGTTTGTTTAACAGGCCATCAGTACGTTGAAGTTGTACATCACATTTCTGGACAATCCTTGTGGTACCCTTGAATATGAATCAGCCTGGATGATCAGACTATTGTGGTGGGTGGTGCTCCATGAAGTTGTGCATTGCAGTGAGGCTTGGACCTGCAGGAGAAATAAGGCAGTTTTCAGATCATCCTAGGATAATTCAGAGGGGGCTTCAGGAGGAAGAAGGGGAAAAGGAAAGTGTTAAAAACAATGCATTCCCCCCCCGAGGTGCTCCCATTTCTGCCCAGAGTGCCAGCTACAGCCTTGTTAATGCAAGGTTCACTCAGGTTTCACCAGTGGACTCCAGGAAATGCAAACAGTGCTCATCAGTTTACAACTGCCCACCCAATGACACTGAGACAAAACAATTCTGGAGCTAGTTGATCATTCCTTTAACAATGCCCTGTTTGAGTCCATCAACTTTTCTCTTCTTATTCATCAGAAGGCCACTTACCATCCGTTGTAAGTGGCATGGATTCCAGATCAGGTAGGACTATATCTTACAAGTAAATAAATTTATTAAGACAATTGCCTTTCCAATACAAAGGTACCTAATCTGCCTTCAGCCAGTCTCTTTGTATAATAGAGTGAATGCTGTCAATCATTTTTGTATGAGTTGGGGGGAAGGGAAAGTGAAAGGGACAGGGAGTATGGAGTTAAATGGAAAGATAAACAGTAAGATAACATGTATGCAGGTGGATTTAAGCTTGAGGCAGACTAGGAATGCAACAAAAAGGAAGGATAACTTAGGACATCTTATGACTTCCAATATCTCTAATGATAAGAAAGTTAGCATTAAGGCACTTTACCTGAATGCTCGTAGCATTCGTAACAAAGTAGATGAACTAATGGCACAGATCATCATGAATGATTATGATGTGGTAGGCATCACAGAGACATGGCTGCAGGGGGTTCAGGACTGGCAGTTAAACATCCAAGGATTTACAACTTATCAAAAAGACAGGGAGGTGGGCAGAGGGGGCGGGGTGGCCTTGTTAGTTAAGAACAAAATTAAATCTATGGCACTGAACGACATAGGGTCGGATGATGTGGAGTCTGTGTGGGTGGAATTGAGGAACCACAAAGGCAAAAAAACCATAATGGGAGTTATGTACAGACCTCCTAACAGTGGTCAGGACCAGGGGGCGCAACATGTACCAGGAAATAGAAAAGGCATGTCATAAAGGCAAGGTCACGGTGATCATGGGGTCTTCAATATGCAGGTGTACTGGGTAAGTAATATAGCCAGTGGATCCAAAGAAAAGGAATTCATGGAATGCTTACAGAATGGATTTTTGGAACAGCTTGTCATGGAGCCCACAAGGGAGCAGGCTATTCTGGACCTAGTGCTATGTAATGAACCAGACTTTATAAAAGATCTTAAAGTAAGGGAACACTTAGGAAGCAGCGATCATAATATGGTAGAGTTCAGTCTGCAGTTTGAAAGAGAGAAGGCAAAATTGGATGTAATGGTGTTACAGTTAAATAAAGGTAATTACGAGGGCATGAGAGAGGAACTGATGAAAATTGACTGGAAGCAGAGGCTAGCAGGGAAGACAGTAGAGCAAAAATGGCAGGAGTTTGTGGGTATAATTGAGGACATTATACAGAGGTCCATCCCCAAGAAAAGAAAGATTATCTGGGGAGGGATGAGACAGCCATGGCTGGCAAAGGAAGTCAGGAAATGTATTAAAGAAAAAGAGAGATCCAATAAAGTGGCCAAGAGCACTGGGAAATCAGAAGATTGGGAAGGCTACAAAAACAAGCAGAGGATAACAAAGAGAGAAATAAGGAAGGAGAGGATCAAATATGAAGATAGGCTAGCCAGTAATATTAGAAATGATAGTAAAAGTTTCTTTCAATACATAAGAAACAAATGACAGGCAAAAGTAGACAGGCCACTTCAAACTGATGCTGGAAGGCTAGTGATGGGAGATAAGGAAATGGCTGGAGAACTTAATAAGTACTTTGCGTCAGTCTTCACAGTGGAAGACATGAGTAATGTCCCAACAATTAAAGGCAGTCAGGGGGCTGAGTTGAATATGGTTGCCATTATAAAAGCGCTAGTGCTAAAAAAGCTAAAATGTCTTAAAATTGACAAATTTCCTGGTCCCGATGGGCTACATCCTAGAGTTCTGAGGGAGGTGGCTGAGGAAATAGCAGAGGCGTTGGTTGAGATCTTTCAAAAGTCACTGTAGTCAGGGAAAGTCCAGGAAGATTGGAAGATCGCTGTTGTAACCCCCTTGTTCAAGAAAGGATCAAGACAAAAGATGGAAAATTATAGGCCAATTAGCCTAACCTCCGTTGTTGGCAAAATTCTAGAATCCATCATTAAGGATGAGGTTTCTAAATTCTTGGAAGAGCAGGATTGGATTAGAACAAGTCAACATGGATTTAGTAAGGGGAGGTCGTGCCTGACAAACCTGTTAGAATTCTTTGAAGAGGTGACAAGTAGGTTAGACCAGGGAAACCCAGTGGATGTGGTCTTTCTAGACTTCCAAAAGGCCTTTGATAAGGTGCCACACGGGAAGCTGCTGAATAAGGTAAGGGCCCATGGTGTTCGAGGTGAGCTATTGGCATGGATTGAGGATTGGCTGTCTGACAGAAGGCAGAGAGTTGGGATAAAAGGTTCTTTTCAGAATGGCAGCTGAGTGACAAGCGGTGTCCCACAGGGTTCAGTATTGGGGCCGCAGCTATTCACGTTATATATTAATAATCTGGATGAAGGGACTGGGGGCATTCTAGCGAAGTTTGCCGATGATATGAAGTTAGGTGGACAGGCAGGAAGTACTGAGGAAGTGGGGAGGCTGCAGAAGGATCTAGACAGTTTGGGAGAGTGGTCCAGGAAATGACTGATGAAATTCAACGTGAACAAATGTGAGGTCTTGCACTTTGGAAAAAACAATACAAGCATGGACTACTTTCTAAACGGTGAGAAAATTCATAAAGCCAAAGTACAAAGGGATCTGGGAGTGCTAGTCGAGGATTCTCTAAAGTAAACATGCAGGTTGAATCCATGAGTAAGAAAGCGAATGCAATGTTGTCATTTATCTCAAGAGGGTTGGAATATAAAAGCACCGTTGTGCTACTGAGCCTTTATAAAGCCCTGGTTAGGCCCCATTTGGAGTACTGTGTCCAGTTTTGGTCCCCACACCGCAGGAAGGATATACTGGCACTGGAACGTGTCCAGTGGAGATTCACACAGATGATCCCTGGAATGATAGGTCTAACATACGAGGAATGGCTGAGGATCCTGGGACTGTATTCATTGGAGTTTAGAAGGTTAAGGGGAGATCTAATAGAAACTTACAAGATAATACATGGCAAGGAAAGGGTGGATGCTAAGAAATTGTTTCCGTTAGGTGAGGAGACTAGGATCCATGGGCACAGCCTTAGAATTAGAGGGAGTAAATTCAGAACAGAAATGCGGAGACATTTCTTCAGCCAGAGAGTGGTGGGCCTGTGGAATTCATTGCCGCGGAGTGCAGTGGATGCCGGGATGCTATATGTCTTCAAGGCCAAGATTGATAAATTCTTGATATCACAAGGAATTAAGGGCTACGGGGAGAATGCTGGTAAGTGGAGTTGAAATGCCCATCAGCCATGATTAAATGGTGGAGTGGACTCGATGGGCCGAATGTCTTTACTTCCACTCCTATGTCTTATGGTCTTATTGTCTGATGTAATGTAACAGTAATACGAGTAAGCACTCAAATCTAGACTGTGTGTGTATATCTGTGATAATGTAGCCTTGTAAATACATAGTATTGTAAATAAACTTCACATATCTGACTCAAGATAAGCTCTACAATCTGTGATCTACATTGTACAGAGGAATGTTTAGAAAACCACAAACAGCATCAATATTCAATGCTCAAAAATAGTTGCAAATGTAATGATAAAGAATTACATTTATGCGATGGTGACAGTCCAAATAAGTGGATATTTGAATAAAGAGTAAAAATCTATCAAGCCAATGTTTTCTCAGACACCCATGTGCACACTTTTGTGGCAGTTGCTCAGTTGACTGAAATGCTTTTCATTGATGATATTTTCATTCTATACACTGCATCATATCAGAACAGACCCAGCCACCAGAAGAGAAGGCAGTTTGTTGGGTATTGACTGAAAGGTGATCTGTGGGTGAAAAATAGATTCAGTCTGAGAGGACTTTTCATTTCCATATCTCCCTGCATCATTATCCAGGATTTAACCATATGTACTGCCACTGTCCTACTAGAGAGCACTTTGGTGAAGATCAATGTGATCTTGTGTTATCAAGGCTGAGATATCGGTCAACACATTTAAGACTGCAGGCATGTTGACATTGAGATTCTCCACAAGTACTCAAGATGTGGGATCTTTCATGAGTTTTAATGCCTAAAACTGAGTGAAGTGCTCCAACTGAGATATGATCAAAGTTCTGACAACTGAAGCACACTCCATCACTTTGACATTCCAACTTCCTTGAGAGAATAGCTCAAGAGTTTTTTGATTATTTTTCCCCACTGTCCACTATCAGGTTTGTGCACTTGGACTCCTGAAACCTTTACTTTAAAATCCTAATGCTTCACCCTTAAAGAAGCATTCTGGTTTGCTTTTCTGATTCAACCTGGAAGACTTCAGCTTCTCCACATTGATTAGTCCATCTATGTGCTTTTGAAACCTGCTTCTCCCAACTGCAAAAGTCAATTACGTCTCCCAACCTCTGCAAGCTTTGATGTACATTATTCCATTTGTCATCTAAGACATTAAGTTCAATATGAAACCCTGTGAAATTCCACCTCCCATTTCCTATCAGTAAGAGAACAAATCTTTTATTTCTATTATCTGTCTCTTAACTCCTGAGTAACTATCTAACTTTGGCATACCTTCAATCTTGCTCATGTTCTGTTTCGCTGAATTTTTTTTTACTGAAACCTTATTAAATTCAATATGTCTACATAGACAAGATCATATACCTTCCCTTATCTACCATGCCAGTAACTTCCTTAATGTCTTGAACAGATTAATCAGATACCCTTCATAAACCATGTTGAAGCTTGGATCAGTTTATCTTTGTCCAAGTTCTCCACCTATCTGTCATTAATGATATATATAAGTGACTTTCCAAAATTTATATTAATTTCCCTTTGTCTTTTGCTCTGGGCATTTTCTCCATCTGCTCCTCCACTCCCTTAGCTAATAGCATAAAAGTTTTTATTTTCTAGTCCCTTTCAAATTCAAAGTAAAGTCATATTGCACTCAAAATGTTAATTCTGTTTTCCTTTCTCAGAATTCTGCCAGATGAGCAGGATTTCACCATAACATCCTGTTGGTTTTATCATTAATCTGACATGGCTATAATAGTTTCTCAATTTCTTGCTACCACTCAAACATATTTCTTAATCTGTGAGATTTTGGATAAATATAGCTAATGCATTTTCTCACACAGTTCTTTTAACGTTGGTGTGGGAAACATTAAATCCTGGAAATTTGTCCATCTTAAGTCCCATTATTTTCTTATTTTCCTTTTCCTTAGATATATTGTAGGCACTTAGTTCATTCTTGTACTTTCCCACAGAAGCAGAAGATCCCATTCTTTCATGTAAATGGCTTTGGATCTGAAATATGCCTGGGTCAGTTAACTATTTCTGAGTCAGACAAAACCTGCTTGTCAGAAATTATAGAATTAGACTGTGTAGTAAGAGTAATTCAACCTATTATGCCTATTTCAGTTCTTTGAAAAAGCTACTCAGTGAGATCCAATCTGTTGCTTTATCTTCATAGCTCTGAATTCTCTCCTTTTCAAGTATATAAGCAATTGTATTTTGGCAGTTACTATTGAATTTGCTTCAACCACCTTTTCAGGCAAAATATTTCAGATCATACCAACTCACCACGCAAATCACTTCTCTCCCCTCTGGTCTTTTTGCCAATTATTTTAAATCTTATGTTCCTGGGTTACTAATGTTCAAAACAGTGAAACAAGATCTCTTTTTACTGTATCAGACCCCATCTTTTGAACAATTTGATTAAAGCTTCCCATAATCTGCTTATCAATGAGAAAAAAAAAATTCCTGCTTTCATTCTCACTGTATAACTGAAATCTCGCAACCTGGTGCCATTTTAGTAAATCTTCATGTGCTAAAGGGAACCAAAGTCAAGAAAATCTGAAGAAAAAAATGCAGGAATTTTAGAATTCATAGCATACTATATTGTATTATTTCTGAATCGGTGATGCAGCTGCATGAAAATATTTGTGAACTATTTTCTCAAGGCTGTTAGGCTGTTGTGAGTGAGTTACTACCTGTGTTAAAATAGGAAACAGAAGAAATAATAACATTCATCAATTTCAGTCCACAGTCTGCAAACAGTATGTTTTTTAAACACATTCAGTAATTTGCAATGACACTGCATATTTCCTCCAACTGCTGCCACCACCTACTTCCCCTCATACCCTCTCCACTTACTGTGGGTATCAATCAGTATGTCACCCAAGCAGACAACAAGAAGCGTACTATTTATTTGCTGTTTTGTTTAATTACTGCACATTGTTTTCGAATTGATTAAATCAATTGCATTCTATTCAAATGTTTACCAGGCTCTTTTACAAGTTTATAACAAATTGAACATTAGAAGTAAGATAGATAATAAGCACTGAGAAAAACCCGGCTAATTTTTGGTGGAAATGGAGTTGATAAATGCTCTTTTTGTTTTCAATGAATTCTACTGATGATTTACCTGAGCTGGAGGATAAGACCTGCTTTCTTGGTTTAAATCCATTAGGAACAAATTGTCCATTGATGCAGTGGCTGTAATGAAGTTGCAAATTGAAACATTTTTCTGGGAACAATGATGCTACAATCATTTAATGCAACCCTATACCTTGACAGGTGCCACTCTTCGACAGTCTAATTGATCTGAGCCATACTTATCCTTAAATCTAACTGTTCTCATCACAGTTCCAGCAAAAAGGAGCTCACAATGTGTCAGTGACATAAGACAGTAGAACAAGAACTAAATGAACTCCATGGGATAGATTTTCAGTCTGAATTGCAGCACAATAATTCCCATTGAACAGAGAGGTCTGGAATATTTCAGTTATATGAGTCCTCCGGTATTGTTGTTCCTTATTTTGCTACATGATAAACCAGTTACTGGTACTTGTCTTTGTATGGCTTTGCATGATAGACATTGCATAGAAAATTTATACAATTATGACCTGCTGTTAGAAGGGTAAGATTAACAAATAAAGTGTTCATAACAAAACTAGCATGTCCTTGTGTCATTGAATAGCATAGGTGAATATGATTAAAAGCAGATTCAGTCTTTCAGTAACAAACATTGATAATGCTCATGCTTTCTCAGAAGATCAGACCATAAATAGTTATCGTGGATTGTGAAATCTAACAGCAGTTTTTACAAACTATTTGTAACATCTCAAAACAATATCCATTCTCATCGAATTTGCATCACAATGTAAAGTTAATGTTTTATGGTCTGTCACCCATAGTTTTATCTGCTGTGAATTACAATTCATTTGTAGAATAGCACCAGATGAGAGACAGTCATAGTTGTGTGCAAAGTGACATACACACAAAATCCTGAATCAAAACTACTGTTGTCCAACCTGCGCTCTTTTCTTGAAAATCAGATAACACTTTCTGAGACCAGTCAGTGTACAACTTAATGAAGAATCCAATAATATGGAGTTTGAATTAAAACATATGAATGTATGGTATCTGATCTGTCTCTAAAAATAAATAACCGGATATTGGAGTGAACAGCATTCGGTTAATTCAAATTAATAGACAAAGCTGCTACTTACGGACTAGGTTAAACTAATGTGCAGTTAAAATATCAAATATCAGACCCTTTCATGACCTCAGGATGCCTGAAAATGTCCATGTAGTACTTTAGAAGTGCTGTCACTTGTTTATGCAAACTGAATGTATTTCATGTGATTTCATCATTAAAATGAATCTTGCTGCTACATCTTTTCTGTGTTAAATTTCTATTATCCTGATGAAACAAGAAAATATTTTAAGAATATTATTAACTGTTCAGACAGATAGACCAAGATTCTGAATTCAGGAGTGTCCTGTTGAATGGTTTACATGAAATAAACAGAAAATAATTTGAGCTCGAGCTCCATCAGATTTCAAGCATACTATGTCATTGCCAAATTGAATTATTTCTGGTATGAATCCTAGTCACTTTATGAAAGTAACTTCTAATGTCCTGGAAAACAAAATGTCCACAATTTTCTTTGCATAGAGTGGAATTTAAGATAAAAACAAGATATTTGATTTAAAGAGAACAGGATGTAGAAATGCAACATCTACTCATGTCCTGCAAACTTTTGTGACTTAGTTACCCAACATATATGAAGTCTTCACTTGAGCAGTGTACCCTATTGTGTTTTTAAGGATGTATCCCTACTTTTACAGATCTTTGGCAATAAATATCAGTGGCACTTTTGATCCCAGTAAATATGGATTTATCATGAAGCAAATTACTTCATCTGTTCATTAGAAGGAAGAAAAAGGTAGAATTAAGTCAGTGCAGTGTAGAAACTGTGCAATGATTTTTGACAAGCGATTTAAAAATTACTTTTGGAGTAAATAGCACAGGTTTAAGCATTTATTATACTCTACTGCCTGTGGATCTCTAATTGCTGAAGATTAAAATTAAAGGCAAAAAATAGAAGAGATAGATATTCATGCTAATAAAAACTATTAAAGTGAATTAAGAAAAACAAAACAGCACAGGAAAATCAAGAGGAAGCTGATTATGTATCTTATATAAACATGAATTGTTTTAATGATACATTACTTAAAAATCAATTTAGTATGCATTAAGTATGCAAATACATTTACAGGTCTATTAGAAATGCATAATTGTGATAGGTATACCAATTTATTGACTGTTTTCTCTAAGTTCACTATGATATAAGTTGACATATGCTTCTAAGTAATATTTTAACATATTAGTTTATGTTTGCTTAAATTTAAATTAAATAACATGAACAGAGTAGAAATATCATAGATGTCATAGGCAGCAATGAACCCAGCGAGCTTGTGTCTATCAGTTTATTCCATTATGGAGTTTGAGAACTAACCTTTTCCATGGCAACTTGATAACAAAAGCCTGAAAGCATTTGTGATCCCAGGTTAAGTCTTTATACATCTTTGACTTAAGATGCAACAGTTGGTTTCCTGTGTAGTTCTGTTTCTTAAACTTAACATAAAGTACAGGAAATGAAAAAATAGGACACAGTATTTGTGGGCTTTCAATAAAGTTAATTAGAAACACTTTGCCTGTGAAAATTTTAGGAAATTCACTCTTAAATAAAATCACCAATCCTTACAGACTAAACCCATTTGCTTAAGGAACTAATGTCCCTATGTTGTCCATTCCTTTTGGACATTGTATTTCTTCTGCCAGTTAATTAAGGTTTAAATTTCATTATGAGGACTTCCAATTAATCTCATCTCTGTTTCCACCTCATCCATCACCGGTGTCTCAAAGTAAATACTAAAATGAATAATTGAGGCCTATGGCACCAGTATTGGCACAAGGATAGCATGTTTCAACTGTCGAGTAGAATCTGCATTGTCCATTCTCTGTCAGTAGCAAAGGAAATGAAATTAGACTAATATGAACCTAATTTTTGCCCTGATTAAAGGACTGCAATTTCCCTAGGCATTGCCTGACCATGTCATGACTTGTGAGATATTTCATGTTCTAGGAATGTCAGTCACTGGGAGTGCGCCTGTCTCCTTAGGTCATCATTCTTCAGATTCACTTGTTTTATACAGAACATAGGCTAAAAAATCAAGACTTCCTTTGGGGTGTTAATTAAGATGAGCATCAAAAATTAATCAGCAAATTCACTAGGGCGAAGGAGAACTGTCTGAAGGCCTCAATATAAAACATGTTTACCGAGAAGAGAAATGAGCCTTCAGCTATTGACAAAGAGAAAAGAACCACCCAGACCACAATATGACACAAAAATTCATATAAGTATAACGGTTTACATTCATTTTACTTGTCAGCTTGTCACGTTTAATTATAAAGGTTGATTCGCTATTTGGTAGAATGGAAAAATCATGATGCCTAGTCTTTTGAATCTCATCATATTGCCATTGTCTTTAAGAAAAGGATATATCTATAGAACAAAATTAACAAGAAACTATTAGATTAAAGTTTAAATTGTATTTTAAATATTATCATTGTCAGAAAATTGTACTTCCAGGATACTATTATATCACATGTATAGTTCCTGATGTGCAAAGACTTTATATTTCCTGAAGAACATCAATCTTCATTTGTCTGTCTTCCATTCTTCATATTCCTTCCACCATACCACATGACAAATGCCTACTATGTTGTAGTTTCTTCCTATTATTTTGTTTAATGAACTTGGCATATGTTTTTAAGTACAGCAAACATATTTGGCAGTGGAATAATTGTAAATGAAGGCCTCAGGTATTTTGCAATTTGCTATTCCAAAACTCACCAAAAAAAAAGAAAACAGCGCATACGAGTGCAACTAAATCAGCAACTTTAAAAGCAGTAACTTTAAAAGTTACTTTTTAAATGATCTTCATAAAAAAAAGTCCCCACTTATCAGATAACTACAGAAAATACTCAACGACAGATGAGAATAGAGGCACTTGGTATCTAACATCACTTCAATTCAATACTGGAATCAGAGTGTTATGCTTCTCAAAGGTTATGAGTCTATCCACCATAGCAGGATTTCCACTAAAACGTACATGCAGATATTACAAAAAAAAGTTCCCCAGTTTGGAATAACAGTAAAGGGAAAGAGGAGATTATTTTATGCTCACAAAGCATGATTGTGGATTGCCAATGGTGTAGATGACACAAACTGACTGTGAGTGGAGTATTACGATGCATATGTATACAAACCAACAACTCCAAACTTTAATTCTTGCAGAATACGTTTAGTGTCAACGAAATAGCAGGACATATGAGCAGCATAAACTGTGAGCAGAAGTTTGAATATCTCAAATAAAATTTTGCTGCACTTTTTGAATGAAACTAAATGATGTATTTCACTTTGTTATATTCTAATTTTCATGAAACTCATGGAGCTTTGGGAAAAGTTTTTTTAAATATGACCTAAATACAAACAAAAGGTTAGTATATAGCTATCTAAGTCCAATAAAGTTGCTTGTAACTATCAAAACTTAATTGCTAATACAATAGAATTTGTGCATACAAGAGATCTGGAGAGTCCATTGTCAGATCTACATGTAAGAATCCAAACGCAATCAGTGCTGGAAAAGTTACAAAAAACTTAGGGACTGGAAAAGCACTGGTTATCTCTAACTTGGTTATATGAATCTATAGAGATTTCTGATACAGTAAACTAAAGATATCTGAATATTCGAGTCTTTGCCATTGTCATATTACCACTGTTAATCTGTAAAAGTGTTGTGGAACACCTGATCTCATCCAAACTGCTGACTCTATGTGAGTCAAGACTAACTTCACAAGAGCTGGGAGGCACAAGAGCAGGAAAGTTATACTGAACTTATCTAGGATAAACCTCAGCAGAAAAATTTAAAACTGTTCCGAGTATCACACTATAAGAAAGACGTGGACACATTGTATATCATCCTGAAGTGATTTATGAAAATAACTCCAGGGGTGAGAAACTTAAGTTATAAGAACATACATCAAAGAAGTTTCAGAAATGACAGCCAGACTACTAAGATCCCTCGGAACTCTAGTAGCACACAAACCCACCAACACTCTCAAACAAAAACTAACAAACTTAAAAGACCCAGTACAACCCATGGACAAAACCAACGTCGTCTACAAAATTCCATGCAAGGACTGCCACAAACACTACGTAGGACAAACAGGAAGAAAGTTAGCCACCAGGATACACGAACACCAGCTAGCCACAAAAAGACACAGCCCTCTCTCCCTCGTAGCCCTACACACGGAGGGAAAAAAAAACACCATTTTGACTGGGACAACACATCTATCCTGGGACAGGCTAAGCAAAGACATGCTAGAGAATTCCTAGAGGCCTGGCACTTCAACCACAACGCCATAAACAAACACATAGACCTAGATACCATCTATCAACCCCTCAGAAAACGAGCAGGAAATGACATCACCACAAACCCCAGGAATCCTATCCAGGACAAACATATAAATAGAAAGCAGGAGACAACAGCTTCGCTTCACTTGGAGGTTGCCACTGATGATGTTACCTAGCCAGGTAATGAAACGTCTGGATATCAAACCTACAGCTCAGCGAGCAAACCTACACCCTTATAAGAACAGATTATGGAAGTTGGAACTGCTTTCCCTGGAAGAAGATGACATCTGATAGAAGTTATAAGGAGTTTGGCCAGAATATAAAGGAAAACAAATTCCTGCTACTAAGAGATTTGAGGTGGGGAGTTTGGGGGAACTGGTTAAAAATGCTTTGCAAAAGGAGCAAGTTCACAATGAGACAGTTGGTATGGTGGCTTAGTGGTTAGCATTGCTGCCTCACAGCACCAAGGGCCCAGGTTTGATTCCAACCTCAGGTGACTGTGTGGAGTTTGTACATTCTCCCCACGTCTCTGCATGGGTTTCCTTTGGGTGCTCCAGTTTCCTCCCACAGTCCAAAGATGTGCAGTTTAGGTAAATTGGCTATGCTAACATTGTCCATAGTGTTCAGAGATGTGTGGGGTAGGGGCATTAGTCAGGGGTAAATGCAGAGAAATAGGATAGGGGAATGTGTCTGGATGGAATACTCTTCAGAGGGTCGGTGTGGACTTGGGCCAAATGGCTTGTTTCCACACTGTAGGGATTCTATGAAAAGCTTTCCCCACATAGTGAGTAATTAGGGTCTGAAATTTTTGAAAGTGTGGTAGAGGCAGGTTCAACTGAGGCATTCAAAAGGATTTGAGTCTTTTTAATATAAATGTGCAGGATGAAGAGAAAAGATGAGAGAATGACATTAAGCCTTTATCATTGTAACAGCTTTGTGATTTGTTGAGTGCAGTGAATACCCTTTGCTAACTAAATAATAATCCAACCTTCATACCTTGTCAATTCCTTTTAAACATCCGTAAACCTCCTGAAACCTAACAATGGGGAAGCTCAGCACATCAATGCAGAAGCCAGTTCCAACCAGCCTGAGGGTTCTGCATTAGAGAAGCATCAGTCAGACTTTTTGGTACCTTGACTTCCAGCCAGTGCCTGAGAATGTGCACTTTACATGGTGGCTCAGTGGTTAGCAATGCTGCCTCACAGAGCCAGGGACCCAGTTTTGATTTCAGCATTGGGCAATTGTCTATGTGGAGTTTGCAATCCAGTTTCAGGCAGAAGGACTGAGAAGATTATCTATTTTAGGTTTTATGCCTAAGTCTTCAATATTATGCAAAGTAGTAGACACACCTTTACCTATAACCTTTCTTCCAAGCCACACAGCATCCTGCTTGGAACTACATTCTGACTTCAATGTTGTGAGGTCAAAAACTTGGAACTTCCTTATTAATGGTACTGTGGGTGCAATGGACTCAGACAGGATGCAGTGACTCTCCACCATTCCTCAACTGCAGTTAAATATAGGTACAAATGTTGGCCTTTCCAGTGACATTTGCATCCTATGAAAGCCTTTTTATCAAATTGGCATTTTACTATGCTTTATTTTCGAATATCGGAACATCAACAAGCTATTTAGAGGCTGTTCCACCATTTCATGAAAACATTGCTGAATTGTGATCAAACTCTTTTCTGCACAATATTTTATTTTGGTTGAAAGGAAGCTATCAAATATAGATTTAAAGTTAACAATTGACCCAGCATCAATTAACATTTGCAGAAGAAGAGCTCTAAACCTTTGCTTATCCTTATATAATGAAATACCACTGAAACACATGCTTGAAAGACTGTGTTATCATTTTCAGGCTACATCTCTTTTGTTCTCATTTCCTGACCCAGCAGAAATAGTTCAGGGGTTAAATCTTATAGCAATATTTGATTAACCCAACTGTTGAGTGTAATGGAGGCAGCATATGAAACAAAAAATTTGCAGATACAGGAAATCAAAGTCAAAAAAACAAAAATTGCTGAAGAAACTATGCAGGACTAGCAGCATTTGTGGAAGAAAACAGAGTCCAGTGACTCTCCATCAGCATATCAACCATGTTCTGTCAGCTCATTTCAAAGACGTTGGCATCGAGCTAATGTTCATCATTTACTGATTGACCAGATGCATTGACAGAAGGTCAACATTGTGATTGGCTAGTACTGCTAGATCATATTCTGCACTGGTTAAAAAATGGTGCAGTGTGCTTGAAGCAGATTCCAGTAGTTAGGCCAGTAGTAGCAACTCTGACCTGGCAAACAATAACCACCAGCAAAATATGGAAAAGATGAGACCCAATATTTTCAGACACTACACAGGAGGTTTTGGTGATGGAGGTAAAAATAAAAAGAGATATTTTGTGTCTATGGGGATCCAATCAGACACTCAGAATGCAATGGGAGCAGATAACCAGATGATAGGAGTGAATCCCCAAGGATCTGGATTCAATACTGCACTATGCTTAATGATGATCAATGTAAGTGAATACATTTTCAAATACATTCCATGCTTCTCTGCACCCTCACATATTGTTGTAAACCCCAAACCCTACGTCTCACTAACTACATGCGCTGCCAACTACCCACAATGCCACATCACCCAAGCAGATTGCATTACACCAATTGATGCATTTAACTCATTGTAGGACAGGTTGGCACATAACCAAAGGCAGTAAATGATGTTTGCAGGGACCAGAAGTGTGTGCAAGACTTGATGACTGTTGGTAGCAAACCTGAATTTGACACATTAGCAGAAATGAGAAAAAAACATTTATGAAGCTTGTCCTATTGGCATGTCTATTGGATCATAACCTAATCTTTAGACAATCCCTGGGCTTTATCTTAATGGCCTCTGAGTTTTATGAAGGGAAACATGTATTTACCTTAAATGTTGTAACTGGTGTCAGAGGGTGTCTGGCTGAAGTTCTGTTTAAGCTAGATATAGTGCACTGGATGTGTGATGTACCATTTGTCATCAAAATAAAGTGTGTTTAATCATAACATCATACAGTTAATTGAACATCACAAAAATGGAAAGCAATTAACTTTTCTGAGCAGCCTGAATAAGCTGGCCTGTGTGGCCAAGTGGCCACAGACCCAAGATTGAACTTTCTTAACTGACCCACCACAGGAGAAAATTGACCAAATTAAATTAAATAGCGGCCAACAGCCTTTGGCAACAGAGAACGCAGGAAACCAGGGTCAAAGTGGTCACAAAGGTTTGGAGATTCTGGATTAGTGGTGCTGGAAGAGCACAGCAGTTCAGGCAGCATCCAAGTAGCTTCGAAATCGACGTTTCGGGCAAAAGCAGGTTTGGAGAGGTCAGTTCCAATGAGCCCAAGGATTCTGTATTGGAGAGGTATCAATCAGAATTTTTGGCAACTTGACTTCCAGCCAGTGCCTGAGAATGTGCACTTTACACCTCCTGGCATGGCAGCATGGTGGCTCAGTGGTCAGCACAGCTGCCTCACAGTGGCAGGGGCCCAAGTTCAATTCCAGCCTCAGGCAACTGTCTATGTACAGTTTGCACATTTTCCTCATGTGTGTGTAAGTTTCCTCCTTGTGCTCCGGTTTCCTCCCACAATCCAAAGATGTGCAGGTTAGTTGAATTGGCTATGCTAAATTGCCCATAATGTTCAGGGATGTGCAGGTTAGGTACATTACTGAGGGGTAAATGTAGAGTAACAGGGTAGGGGAATGGGGTGGGTTACTCTTCAGAGGATTGGTGTGCACATGGGCCGAAGAGCCTGTAGGGATTCTGGGATTCTAATAGTGAAGGGTGTTGGCACAACCCTACTGGATGCTTTGAACCCCACACATGACCCCAAAGGTCACAGAAAGTCCAGAGTGAAGAGATAAAAGCACACACCTGGAAGCCCCCTCCACAGTGAAGACTAACAGCAGAAGAGCATGCAGCAATGGAAGAAGACCCAGAAGATCTGCCCTTACCTGCAAGACCCATCTTCATGGAAGAGAGCCAACCCTAAGTTGGAGACAAATCTACAATTACAGTTTGCCCACCAGGCTGTATTGATGCCGGAACAACTTCAGTTAAAGATTGATCAGTGAACTCAATGAATTGTTTCGGTCATTCTTTTTGTCCCTGATTGCATCTTCTCACAAATGTTGCTAGTTTCTGTCTGAAGATTTTTCAGGGATGATTGGATTGTTTTCCAGTCCTGGCAGTTTTGCATGACTGCAGAGTTAACAATTAGATATGAAATCTTCAATCTATCTTTCAAACCCTGTCCAACACACGACTCACCGAGCTCTGATTTGATTTGATTTGACTTATTATTGTCAAGTGTACCTAGGTATAGTGAAAAGTTCTGCTTTGTGTGCAGTACAGGCAGATCATACCATACAAAGGTAATAGAAGACAGTGAAGAATTCAATGTTACAATGTGTGGCTGTACAGCTGACAATCCCTACATGTCCCTTGTGCAACCTTTCCAGGAAATCTTATCAAAGGAAACCTACACTAGTAGGTTAACTGTGCTTATAAAATGTCACCAACTCTTGAAGAATATGTTCTCAGCCAATTCACTGGATTTTTGGTTGAGTCTTTCTTCAACCTAATACCAGCAAATAGCTGTATATTCTCATAGGACTTTTACTCTTGTTGAGTTTACTTGATCCTATTTTAGCTCACTAGTTACTGGTTCTTCTTACCCATATGGCACATATTTCGTATGTCATCATCGGTGAAATAACTCCACAAGGCTGGTATCCTGTCACCCTTTATTTACACATGAACAGTCATACAGTACACCAGCATAGAAACAGACCTTCAGTCAACCAGTCCTCGCTGAACATAATCCCAAAATAAATTAGACCCACCTCTCTGCTCCTGGTCCATATCCATCCAAACCTTTCCTATTCATGTAATTATCCAAATGTCTTTTAAGCATTGTAATTGAGCCCACATTCACCACTTCCTCATTCCACATGTGAACCACCCTCTGTGTAAAAACATTATCTCTCATGTATTTTGAAAATTTCTCTCCTCTCAACTTAAAAATGTGACCCCTAGCCTAGAAATTCTCCATCCTAGGGAAGAGACACTTACCAGTAACTCCTCTCCATAGCCAGCTCTCAGAATGCCAAACTCTCTGACACTCCTCTTTTCATCTCTCAGTCAGGGATTCCCAATGGGACCAGATTAACAGCTCCAATCAGGGAACTCATATTCTATGAGATCCAGCTGTCTGTCATCATTATAATCACTACAATAGGTAATCTCAATAGATTATTTGTTTTCTTTTTTTGCTTCCTTGATGAGTCTATGAAGCCCAATGAGTAACTCTATCAATTACTCCCTGAGCAGTTGTTCAACAATTGTTTGTTCCTGGACTACTTTTCTCTGAATGGCTTGTCCTTAAACAGATTTGGCACCATTGATCCCTCCTGATCTGTTTGTTATCTTTGTAACTAGTTGGACATTTTCTGCTACTTCAAGAAGATTGTGGTTAAGACATGTTTGCATGCTCAGGAGTAAGGTTTCTTGAATACGGAATGCCAAATGCATTCTCTAGTCAATTAGACTCTTTGTGCTTGTAGCATACCTTTAATCTTGAGAACTGTTCCACCGAGATAATGCAATTTCATTTCTGTAACTATAAGCTGTAATTTCTGCTACTTCATAAGTGTGAACAATGTGAAAAGACGATGACATCCTCCTATGTTCCACATTTGAAATTAGTGAGACATCCAATGACATAAACAGGTTCTGTCAAACATGAGTTGGTTGAAATTTTCCCTAGAAATGCGTCAGCCATCTTTCTAACACTGGTAACTCTATCACTTGTATCTGTGACAGGTAGTCTGATGACAATAAGGCCAGATTTAACCTTTCCTGAGATGTGCACATCACTGACAAAACCAGCATTTGGTGCCTATTCCCAGTAATGCTGAAACAGGAAGTAGTGAGACACTTCCTTGAACTGTTGAAGTGCATCTGAAATGGGCACACCACAGGACTCTTAAGAAGTATCACAATTCCTGTCAAGGCCAATAATTTTGTTTTTAAAAAAGAGACTTGAATTTCCAAAGTCCAGTTCAGAGCATCTCATGAGAAGATTTACCATTTTAAGACTTTTATTGTTATAGACTAAAGCCAACAGTGACTGCATTTAATTGTATAATAATTAATTTATAGAAAAAGCATTCTTTATTTATTTAACATGAATGATAACTCCACGCTGTGCTTATACAACATGCTGCACAGTTGCCTGAAAGGTGAACTTGCTTGTAAAGTCCAGAATCATTCCCAGTGTTTCTGTCTTCATACTGTCCCCTTGAAAGCAAGGTCAGTGATAGTTAAACACAACTCCTGAGCTCAGCCCCAGTGATCAGTATTTGAGATCGAGTCTGCATCTCTCAAACTCTTTTCATAAACTAAATACCAAAAAATGGTTTTATTAATCAATTCAACTGCTTACCACTTTGTAAAATGTTTATCATTTAAATAATTAATTTGTTGTTTTGGATGTTTTAAAATCACATTTATTGTTATAATCTTTATCTTCCTGAGATTTGCTCAATACTCCATGCCCTAGGTGAAGAGAAAAATTGAACTGGGAATTCTATATGAAGGGATTAGACAACCTAGTTTCATGCCTATATAGGTAACTGGCCGCATGAATCTTAAATTCCCAAGTTCTTTTAGAAGTCAGAAAATGAGACTCAGATTTGCGGTTTGTAGATTCTGGTTTTGGTTCCCCAACAACACTAAGAAGACTAACAAGACTAGAATTGTTGTGGTTCTGTTCGCCGAGCTGGGAATTTGTGTTGCAGACGTTTCGTCCCCTGTCTAGGTGACATCTTCAGTGCTTGGGAGCCTCCTGTAAAGCGCTTCTGTGATGTTTCCTCCGGCATTTATAGTGGTTTGTATCTGTCGCTTCTGGTTATCAATTCCAGCTGTCTGCTGCAGTATATTGGGTCCAGGTCGATGTGCTTATTGATTGAATCTGTGGATGAGTGCCATGCCTCTAGGAATTCCCTGGCTTGTCCTATAAGACTAGAATTACACATCACTCGTGGACCTCTGTTGTTGATCATGATTCCAGAAAATGACATAATCGTACCTAAGTTATTCAGATGATTGTAATTGCCACATTTCCGCAGTAATGTGAAAGGAGCTAAAGACTTAACAACTGAAATTATTGGCAAATCTGATGAGTGGGTCATGCCATTATTAAGATTATCTTTTAACCTTGGGCCTTTGCTCTTCAGTTATTTCTAACTCAGTGTGCATTGGTCTGTTGCTGCCATGAGTTACACTGCAGCAAATATTTTGATGGAATCTGAGGTCTCTTGGCAGTCCTTCTGATCTTCTCCTCACCCTCCTTCATGAATTTCTCCTACCTTTTGTCTGCAAGCATGTTAAGGTCCTTTTCCTCTCCAGTTGGTTATGACCAAAACTTCTTGATAAAATATTGTATTTAGTAGCTTCTTGCTTAGTGCTTAATAACTTAATGCATTGTGCATAACATTTATCAATATTGCCTAAAGTTGACCATGTTCAATTTCTATCCCAGTGGAACTATAAAATGAATAATTGTATGACTTTCACTGAAAATGCAATATCTGAGTTGTATATAGTCAAAATAGGCACTACAATCTTCATTAACATTGAAAACATGTTGGAAGCTTCATATTAGGGTCCTTTGTATTTTTCTAGCAACTAACAAACATCTTCACTGTTGGACAAACCAGTAATAGAGGACATGAAGTAATCAGAGATTGAAATTAATGGACATAGAGAAAGAACTACATCACAGTAAGACAAAGAGTAAGAGAGATGAGTATCAGCTTTGAAAAAATGTCGAGCAGGGCAAGAAAGAAATATAAAATAATGAAAAGGATGCTCTCAGACTGGTATCAGAGTGTTTCCAGTTCAATATGAACTATGATATTTTGGTACCGAAATGGAACTGTTGTCCTCAAAGGATCAACTTTTTCTACCAGAATTTGACAGCTTTAACAGAGATTAACTGAAGCAGAAGCAAATTCGTCACAAGGGAGAACTTAAATGCTGAGGTTAAAGCCAAGGTTATGCAGCAAATTTTATTGGGAAGCCATTAAAAAATAAGTCTGACTTTTAACATATATCTTAGGATGTATGAGCCTATTGTACTTGAAATTCAACAATGCCAAAGACTATAGATTCTTTAATATATTGAAAGGTTTTACAATGTTAAACACATATAGTGAACATTGGAAGATAGTTAGGGGGAGTAACCGAAGGCAATGATAAGGTAAATGTGACATGTCTATGACACTGGCAAAATGAAAGGTTTAGAAAGGGAGTTTGAGAGTTTTGTGCAAATATAGATACAGCCACCCTCACTTAAGTTTACATTAGGGGAATTGAACCCAAAGGGGAAACAATGTGGGTGAATGCTAGTGTATTTCAAAAGAGTGAAACAGAATAGATATTTTGCTCATGTTAAATTGAAATTTAAGACAAGTAGATGGGAAATAAAGTTGAGGTTATGGAGGAGAATGCAGAGCTGGGTACCAAATTGCATGAACATGGAATCCAAAATGATGTCTGCTGATGTTGGTTTCAGGGACCTAGAATGAGTCTTGAACACTTAGGAGCTGATTATAAGAACAGAAGAGTAGAGGCTTTTTTCAAATGCCATGGCAAGATCAAGGATGGAAAAGGAGAATCCTGCGCATAAATGAGGAGGATGTTAATAATGACTAAATAAGGTTGTTCTCAAATACTAAAGGCAGAATGAACTTTGGAAAATTGAGATACAAATATCAAGTGAAGAGAGAGAGCTGGGCAACAAGCGTGATGATTGAATGACATACAAAAGATATTTTAAAATGATTGAATGCTGAAGTTACTGTATATGGAACATAACAAGAAATAAACAGTGCTTTACTATTTACAATATTTTGTCTTAGCTCAGTTCAAAGGGAGGGTTTAAAAGGGTGAGCTTTGCTTATGACTAACATGACTTGATGTAGAGTAGACAACCAGGTCAGGAATGCATGCAGAAAAAAAGATTCTAAAAAATATCTAAAGAAATAGCACTGCAAGTTGTAGCTGCTAATTATGAAAGCAAGTTATTGAATCAAGCTTTCCAAGAAAAATACTTTTTTAACTGTCCCGTAACAAACATCATATGACCCTGTACTTCACATAGCTTTTAGTAGCTCTTTAGTCAATTACAAAAGTGATATTTCTTGTTCCATCCCTCCTAAAGAATTGTTGCAGGGAGAAGCAAAAACTATGAGTAGTATTATGGGCAAACTCTGTATATAGAACCTCCCTGTTAAAATCATATGAAAAAGTAATTTACAAATATATGATCTTATAAAATAATCTCTAACAAGGGAAGCCTTCATAGCGCCTGTTTTTTGTTGGTCTTTTTTAACCAACCTGTTCAGAATTGTTATAACACTGCTATAGAATAGGTAGGACTTGAAACTGGGCCTTCTGAGTATGTTTCTCCTTGTCATTTTTATATCCCAAAGTGCTCTTACACCTATGGTATATTTATTGACTAACACTACTGGCTTTACTTCTGAAATACTTAGAAAAAAGTCAGTAGAGTTCCTCACTGATTAACACTGCTGCCTCACAGCAGCAGGAAGCCTGGTTCGATTCCAGCTTTGGGGTACTATCTGTGTAGAATTTACATGTTCTCCTTGTTTCAGTGTGGGTTTCCTCCCACAGTGCAAAGATGTGCAGATTGAATGGACTGGCCTTGCTAAATTGTCCTGTCTTGTGCAGGGATGAGCAGACTAGATGGATTAGCTATGGTAATTCCAGACTTATGGGATAGGGTGGGGTGCATGGGTCTGGGCTGGATGCTCTTTTGTAGGTGGGTGGGGATTTGATAGATCAAATGACCTCTTTCCACACTGTTATTCTATGACCAGCAAATTGCCCATGCTTTCCAATTGATTAACTCATGTAAAAAGCATATTAAGAGAAATGCAAGCCATCAAAAGTTATGAGAGGGGGAGAGGTGAAATCAAATGGAGTTATATTGCTTACTTATCGAGGATGAAATCACATTGAAATCAACAAACCAAATTGATACAATGATGAAGAATAATGTTTTGATTTGACAAAAATTATTCTTGAAGGACAGTAGCTATATATTAAAAATGATTCTGCCAGACTGGCTGAGTTTCTCTAGCAATGTTTATTTTTGTTCCAGATTTCCACCACTTGCAGTTCTTTGTGTTTGTGTTTTTGGCACTAGTTAAAACATTGATTTGGCTGTGCAGAAATCCTCCCAGTATATTGAATAAAGTAAGATGTATCAATAAACATCTTCACTTTTGAAAGAAGATCCATGGAAGGTATGTGGTGCTGGAAAAGCACAGCTGGTCAGGCAGCATCCAAGGAGTAGGAAAGTCGACATTTTGGGCATAAGCCCTTCATCTTCATTCAGGCTTATGCCCGAAATGCTGTTTCTCCTGCTCCTCGGATGCTGCCTGACCAGCTGCACTTTCCCAGCACCACCCTCTTCGACTCTGCTTTCGAACATCTGCAGTCCTCACTTTCTCTATGGAAGGTATTTAAAAGTCAAGGAGATTGACAATCCCTTTTTTTTTTCATTTGTTTAAGCTGCTAATATTATTACTAGCAAAGTGAGCAATTGCTTCCCATCTCAATGTGGCCTTGAAAAAGGGGTGGTGAGCTATTTTCTTGGACTGTAGCAATTCATCTGGTTCTGTAACACTGGTAGGGAGAGAGTTCCAGAATACAGATCCATCAACAGTGAGAAAATAGTGATTGAGTTTCAAATTAGGAAGCTGTCTGACTCGAAGGGGAGCGTTCAGACGGTGATATGTCCATGAATATATCTGATGCCAGAGAGTCAAAGAGCTCCACAGCATAGAAAACAGCTGCTTGGCCCACTGAGTCCCACTAACTATCCGAAACCTTCCAGACAAGAGAGGAAAGTGTCATCAAAGGAGTTTTTGGTGAACTGATTAAAGAAAATTACACAATAGGAGGATGAGGAGGAGGCTCAACAAATATCCCTCTCCTCAATGATTGGGGAGCCCAAAGCTGAAGAATTTCCATCTTGAACCCATGATAACCCATCTCTGCTTCTCCTAACATCGCAGAAACCCGTTCTCAGTTCATTTCCTTCACTCAACATGATATCAAGGAATGGCTAAAGATACTGGACACAGCATAGGCTATGGGCCATGATATTATTCCAGCTATAGTACTGAAGACTAGTGGTCTAGAACTAGCCACACCCCTTACCAAGCTTTTCTAGTAATGTTCCAACATCAGCCCAGCAATGTGCTAAATAGTTGTCTGGATTGGTGCAACTCCAACAACATTAAATATACTTGGCAGTATCTAGAATAAAGAATACATCATACTCCACCATATTCTATATCACTCTCTTCACCACCATTGCACAATGTCAGTGGTGTATACTGTCTACACATCAGGAAATTCACCAAACCTCCTTCAAAAGTACTTTCCAACGTCAAAAGACAAGAGCACTGCCACCTGCATGTTTCCTTGTACATCACTCACCATGCTGACGTGGAGTATTACCACTGCTCCATTTACGTTGCTAGATCAAAATACTGGAATTTGCTTTCTAAGCGCATGTTGATTGTCACTACACCCCATGCACTCCAAAAGTTCAAATATGGTGTTTGCCACGGTTATCTACAGGGCAATTAGGTATGGTCTGTAAATACTGTCTAACCGGTAATGCCCACATCACACGAACAACAGAAAGGCATCCGTAATTCAGATGGAAAGTACCGAGCCATTAAGTGCAATGTAAAAACCTTCTTCTGAGTTTCAGACTACTCCTCTCACCTGCCGCAGACTTTATGTTGGCATCTTCTGCAATTTAATGTCAGTAACTTAGAATACTATTAGCAAAAAGAATTGATGGCAGTCAATCTAGATAATGAATCTCAGATGTTATTGATAGATATAACCAGAACCTATTGTGGTACAATGTTTGTGATTTATATATATTCTAACAGCATTTATATTAAGATATTGGATTTTGAAGTAGAGGCGCATGTAATTTTGTCTATGTCTATGAAGAGGTTTAATGTTTAAAACTAAGTATTTCCATAGCCATGGAGACTTCTTTTAAAACTTGGTATGAGAGAGAGAGTTGCTGGAGAATAATGAAGCTTTGCTTTTGCTGAGTGAATTCCACAAAAAAAGGAGTTGGTTACCTCAGTTGACTGGATGGCAGATTTGTGATGTAGAGCAATGTTCAATTCTGCTATAAGCTTAGGTCACCATGAAGGATTTGACTTTTCAATTCCACCCTTCACTTGAGGCATGGTGACCCTCAGGTTAAACCAGTCATTTCTCCCTATTGAGAGAACAAGTCTCTGGGTCCTTTGGAAATATGGAAACTTTCATTGTAAACAGTTATGCATTATGCTTCAGTTTGAAGGATTTTGAATTGTGGAGTTATTTTGGCTTAGGAAAATACCAATAACTTGAAGAAAATTTCACTTTGGATTTGAATTTCACTTTGCGCAAGTCTTGGTAGAAGCTTGATATATGAAATAGTTGCTCATGAAGAAGGAAATTTATTTAAAACTGCTAACAAATAGGTTACCATGGTATAAGGAGTTTAGTTTGAAAATTTCAGTCCAGAAGTGTTTAGTTAAAACCTTGAAAATATTATTTGAAGAAGAGAAAGTCTAAGCTCAGTTTTTTAAGACTCAATGAAGAGGATACCAGATTCTTAAGACCTAGAATTGAAATATGTATTAAGTTAAACCCTATTCATGTGATAGAGAAGGGAATCCTTTCTGTCATTTATGTACTAAAAATGGATGCCATTGGAGTTAATATGATTATATTTTATTAAGTATTACAAAATCTTTAAAAGTGTACATAAATATATGGGTTATTCCATTTTAATTTTGTTCTTTATGCGCAGTAACATTGGGTGTTATTCTTCAAATCAAATCTGTAAAACTGCATGCTTGTTTTTCAGTGAAAGACCACTTCATTAAACCAAAAATAAACAAAATATGATCTATCAAGCCAGATTTCAATCTGGGATTTGACTTCTCCAGTAATAACATCAGCTGAAATGATACCAATCCATCTTGGGAGCATTTAAAGCTCACAGAGTCAGCCAGCTTCTGTGAAATGAGTAACCAGCAGTTAAGAAAGGCACAGTAGTAATAACAGTACTAAACCTGCCCGTAAAAGCTCAAAGAACGAGTGCAAAATATTGGGGGAGATCATAAAGAGTATCACCAAAGCTACAAGAAGAAGAATCTGAATCATAAACTTGCTTTAAAGCAAACAATTTTTGACACCTATAGTAAGTTAAACCCCTTAAAGAAAGAGTCAAATTGCTTCCATTTAAAAAAAAATCCGGTCTGAGAGGCAAAAAGAAGACAAATCACTGTATTTGGTAAATGAGCGTTATTATGAAAGTTTTAAGTTATCAAGAAAAGCTGGTAAAATTATCTTTGGAAAAATGATTACACATTAACAGATCTGTTTAACCAGAAGTCTAATTATACTGAAACATTTGAAGTTAAAGCAATTGTATGTTAAAAAGTATTATTTTGATTTAAAAACAAGTATTTGTTGTATGTCTAAAAATAGTCTGGTAACTGCAATAAGAGTGCACAAGCATTTTAAAGGAAAAAATCTCACAGAGAAGAAGAATGTTGTGAAAAAGATAGTCTAGACTAGGTAAGGATGGCAGACTTGCATCTCTAAAGATTACTGAACCAGATAGGTTTTTCCTGACAATCGACAATGGTGTCATGGCCATCATTAGATTTTTCCAATTCAAATTCCTCCATCTGGCAGGATTCAAACTCGGGTTCCCAGAACATTATCGTACTTGCTGAGCTGATAGCTTAGCAATGATGTCATTGATTTACAGGCATTGTCCCCATCTTGGAAAAATACCTACAGAATTTCTTCATTTTAAAATATTTAACAACCTTTATCCATGTGAAAACAGATTTTCAGTAGAAACAAAAGAATATCATAAAACATAGAACATAGAAAAGTACAGCACACAACAGGCCCTTTGGCCCATGATGTTGTGCCAAGATTTAATCCTAATGTAAAATATTGTAACTTAACCTACGCACCCCTCAACTCACTGCTATCCAGGTGCATGCCCAGCAGTCACTTAAATGTCCCCAATGACTCTGCTTCCACCACCACAGCTGGCAACACATTTCATGCATTCACAACTCTCTGCATAAAGAACCTACCTCTGACATCTCCTTTATACCTTCCTCCTAATATCTTCAAACTATGACCCCTTGTGCCAGTCAATCCTGCCCTGGGGAAAAGTCTCTGGCTATTGACTCTATCCAAGCCTCTCATTATTTTGTACACCTCAAGCAGGTTTCCTCTCTTCCTCCTTCTCTCCAGGGAGAAAAGTCCGAGCTTATTCAACCTTTTTTCATAAGGCAAGCCCTCCAGTCCAGGCGGCATCCTGGTAAATCTCCTTTGCACCCTCTCCAAAGCCTCTGTATCTTTCCTATAGTAGGGCAATCAGAATTGGACACAATATTCCAAGTGTGGTCTCACCAGAGACTTGTAGAGCTGCAGCAAAACCTCACGGCTTTTAAACTTGATCCCCCTATTAATGAAAGCCAAAACACCATATGCTTTCTGAACAACCCTATCCACTTGGGTGGCAACTTTGAGCGATTTATGTACTTGCACACCCAGATCTCCCTGTTCCTCCACTCTGCCAAGAATCCGGTCTTTAATCCTATATTCAGCATTCGAGTTTGACCTTCCGAAATGCATCACTTTGCATTTATCCAGATTGAACACCATCTGCCATTTCTCAGCCCAGCTCTGCATCCTGTCTATGTTGCGCTGCAGCCTGCCGTAGCCCTCTATACTATTGACAACACCTCCAATCTTTGTGTCATCTTCAAATTCACTAACCCACCCCTCAACCTCCTCATTCAAGTCATTTATAAAAACGACAAAGAGCAGAGGCCTAAGAACAGAGCCCTGCAGGACCCCACTCAACACTGACCTCCAGGCAGAATACTTTCCATCTACAACCACTCTCTGCCTTCTGTCAGCCAGCCAATTCTGAATGCAGATAGCCAGATCTCCCTATATCCCATACTTCCTGACTTTATGAATGACCCTACCATGGGGAACCCTATCGAATGCCTTGCTTAAGTCCAAATACATCACATCCACTGCTCGACCGTCGTCGACCTGTCTTGACACCTCCTCAATGAACTCAATAAGATTTGTGAGGCATGACCTGCCCCTCACAAAGCCATGCTGACTGCCTTTAATCACACTATGCTTTGCCAAATAGTCATAAATCTTATCCCTCAGAATTCTTTCCAAAACTTTGCTGACCACAGACGTAAGACTGACTGGTCTGTAATTGCCAGGGATTTCCCTATTGCCCTTCTTGAAAAGAGGAACAACATTCTCCTCCTTCCAATCCTCCTTTACGACTCCTTTGGAGAGTGGGGAGGCAAATATCCAGCAAATAGCAACCTCCTTTCTCATTTCTCAGAGTAGCCTAGGATACCCTGAAACTTTAACAAGTCCAACTCTAATGGACTGAAATTCAAGCAAGATTTTGAAAAGGCAAAGAAGATTTTTTAAAAATTTTTAAAAAAACAAAGCTTCTGAATCTAAGTTCATTGCCCCACAATGTAAAACAAAATGACTATGACCCAGAATTTTTCCAAGTCCAGATGGTCATTATCCTGTGTAGATGAGACCTGTTGCATGGTAAGTCTGAAGAAATTGGCCAAGAAATTGAAGATTCCATGGAGCAGTACTTTTACACCATGAATCTTTTTCAATTAATTATTTTCAGTCTCTGTTTAAAATAGAAAATAAAACAAATAATTCCTCAGGAAAAGTGACTCCTGAGTAACTATTTAATTGATCTCATATTTATACACCCCCAATATTTCTTTCCCAGATTACTTACAGCCCCCAGACTGTGACATCCCCCCTCTCTTCCTCCCCAGAACCTGACAACCACTCTTCAGACATGATGGCTCCCCTTCCCTGCCAAACCTCCTGCTACGTTTTACTCTCACTCCAGGCCCACTCCTTTCTTCTCCCACTCCAAACTCAGTGTCACCTATCCTTCAATTTGGATCCAGTGCCCCGCTTTCTCCTGATCTGGACTTAATCGACTTTTGTTCCCTTCACCAGCACACAAGTTCCCTCTTCCCTTACTAGTGGAAACCCCAGGACTCAACACACGCCCTCCCTGTCTTGGAATTGGAATTTCCCGTCAAAAATGAGGAGCTTTCATGTTTCATTAAAAAAAGGGTGGAGTGACAATTTGTAAGATAAAATCCCAGAAAATCCCAGCCAGTATTCAAAGAAGATTGTTAAACATGTGCCGAAGTACACTCAACATTTAACGTAATTGAAGTGATTGCATAAATGAACAGCAAAATTAGCTACAGATACACTTAAAAAAAACAATGCATTTCAAGTAAACTATTTTAATAAGTGAAATAGCAATTAAAAGGAATGACAATGGTTAGTAACAATGCACAATAATTTTATACCTCTCTGCTGTTGTACAATTACAAATAGTTTAGACCGAAAATTAAACTACCATATGAAAGCAACAATTCATGATAACCAGAATAGCTTCAAGATCATATGACAACCCCAGAGAAGAGTAAGTGAACACATTTTTATGCTAAAGGTCGTGTAGTTGATCTTGTTCTAAAGCAGAAGAATGCAATTAAAAGATTGATACCTTTGGTATAACGTTTGACAATTGCTTCACATGAGGGACTAGTCATAAAATGGAGAGAAAAGTTGAACCGAAGAACACAGCTTCCAGCAGAACCTGCTAACAATATTAATAATGGTCTTTACATGCTGTCATAATTATGTGATTATGGTGATTTACTAATTCAAAATAGAGCTGTAGTTGGAATATCTAATACACTTATTTTCAGATATATTATAGTTCAAAGAGGATCATACACTGAAAATAAAGCTATCTAGATGATAGTCAGAGTTGAAATCTAAAAACAGCACCAGAGAAGAGATGGGAATAAAAAGTCAACCAAGCTTAAGATGATCAACACAGACTTTATCCAATGTCTAAGGTACAAAAAGAAGACAACATTACAGCATAGAGAAAATGTTTTCACACTCTTAACTGCTGGAAGCCACTGTTTCAGTTGGGGAGATTTTTAAAAAATCAACAAAGAAACAAATGGGTGGAATCTTACAGGGGTCTGAACAATCTGGGTGATAGCAAGACAGAATGCAACATGAAGATTAGGAGAGAGCATCTCACAGCATCTTATGTGCTCTTGATAACTGGTGCAGCAGTGTGGTGCTGATTAAGTAGGGAAAGAGAAGGGGAGATGAGAATTGGGAAAGGGGGCAACAGTAACTGTAATGGAGTGGAATATGGTACAACATGGCTGGGAATGGGGTCACCTTTGTGGTGGGAGAGCAGTTTACCCATGGATAAGAGCACTTTAGCTTCAAAGGAGTGCAGTGACTGACTAGAATTGGTCTGATCACCTCATATGCCAGGGACTGGCCGAGAAAGATGAGTAAGCACATGTAGACAGGTGAGTGGGAACTGAGGGAGTGTTAAAGCCTTTGCGGTTTATTGGAAAGGATATCAGGAAGGGGATTTGGATGTTTGGGGACTCACTGATACTATTCAGAAGAAAGTAGCAAGCCACTGTCCAAGGACCACTCACTGTCACCTTCGAACATGCTGTAAGTGGAAAGTGCACAATGGGCAAGAGAATGGCTGTGCCCACATTCAGAGTAGGTGGGTTAAGTGACTCAACCTGTTAGACAGGGGACTGCAGCACCCACTAATGTTAGGACTTTTAAAGGGAAAGACCATTGCACATAGACCCATGCACTGTACAGAACACCGAACTGCAAGGTTATTATTCACTGACCACTCTAATGCATTACCCACATTCTAATCTGTTTCATCTCACTGCCACAGGTATTGCTGGACAACGCATAGACAGCTCAACTTTTGGCACAGTGGCTGCAAAAGAATGAGGGAGTTGCATGTTGAGGATCAGTGGTGTCAGTATGACCCAGTGCCATGTACTGAATATGCTCCAACTGGGTAACTCCTGGCACTACCCTGTCTCCTTGTGTGGCAATACATGCCAAGTTCCCTGCCCCACTGTTTGAAGTCTTTGGTCCTGAGGACAAATGGCTGGAGAAATGGAGGGCAGGCGTGTGCATGCACTTCTCCAGCAGATCCTGAGGATGTTGGATCTGCCTCTCCATAGCAACTGACATCTTCTCCATGGAGGCAGATAAACAGTTACATAACTCATTGCTCTATTACAGATTCTGTCTGCTGCTCCTGTTCCTTCTTTTGCATGTGGATGAAGTCCCTGAATGCTGATTCTATGGGTCCCTTCCCTGAGTGGGGCTGAGCATGCGCCTGGTTTCCAGTAGTCTTTCATGTGCTAGCAGCCTGGGGTGGGGTGTTTCTTCCTCGGCCATCTGCAGAGCTGTCACAATGAAATGCCCATAGATTGCAGTTCTACACTTTCTCGGCCTAATGTTCCCACTGAGACTGACTGTTGGGGGACCTTTGCCAATGCTTCCTCTGAGACCCTGGCACTCTTGACTTTAGAAGTTCAGGATGTGCCTCTTGGGTATTTCTCCATGGAGGTTCTAGAGATGTTGGCTGTACCGGAAAGGCACAGGCAGCATTGCAGCTGGTCGTTAGAAGGGGTATGCAATGAATGAGACTGACTGAGAGTGACTGTGGAAGGAAGAGTGGTATTGTATTGATTTGTTGGATGAGGCATAGTGTCTCTACATCCCACATGAGCTGTCTCAGTCTTTTCCTTCAAGGGCCAGAACTCTCTCCTTATGGGGAGAGCAGCCAACTGCTACCTCTCCACCCATATTTGATTGGTCTGCTCTATTATAGTCTATCTTCTCCTGTATTGAGAGAAATGGAGGAATTGGCTGACGTGAATGTGGGTGGCGTGGCTGCTCTAGCTGGTGCAGGTGGTAGAATGTTGGTGCAGCCTTTTGAGGAACTGAGGAGACAATGAGAATCCATGCAAGTATCATAACATGGGAGAGAGTAGGCGAGGGGAATTGTTACAGGCAATAGTGAGATTAGCAATGCATTAGCTTTGGCAGGAGGTGTGTTCAGATTTGTTCTGAATTCATTCATAAGACAAATGCATCACTGGTTGGGCCAGCATGTATTGTCTCTCTCTCTCTCGTTCCCCTTGAAAAGATGGTGGTGAACTTTTGTCGTCCATATACTTACAGCATTGTCTGCCTATACACAGAGAATGGACTGCAAGAATTCCATTGGAACTTAAATCCTTGTAATACGAAATACTACCTAAAAAAAATGCAACTCAAATATACCCAAATAATAGGTGATTCATCTGAATCAGATATAACTGAGATCGTACAGGTTAATAGTCATCCAATTCAATTCAAACATGACACCACGATCAGAGTCACTGGATTATCTGAAATCAGATTTGAAGAGAACTCCAAAATTCTGACACTGCTGCATGGTTCAGTCAGAATACCGCTAAAAGTAATGCAACATTTTATAACACAGAAACTCATACTATGAGAAACATCATCAAAACCAACACTCCCCATTTCTCTGCAACACAGCGTACTTCCCTCTTAAAATTCTACAGGAGGAATTTTCCAAGCTCCCGAATAAGATGAACAATTGCAAGTAAGCTGGTAAAATATGGCGAGATCCAAAAAATGAGATTCTCAATATTGAAAAAAATACATTTAATTTCCCACCCAAAATAGTGATCGTGAATCTTGCCAGTGAGTGGTTAGAGGCCTATTCACATGCATTAACATCTTATTATCCTTAATCTCACCTCACTTTTAATGTTTTGCTACTTTTCCAGACATTCAAAAGAAACTAGATGGCAACAATTCTCAACATGAAAGTCTATCTCTCTAGCTTGTCAATTCTTCCTCTGAATATCCATCTTCACCAGGAAACCCCAAGAGCATTGCTAGTGACTGCCTGGACTTGCCTCCGATGGATTTTGGCATCAAAAGAACTTCAGCCTCACCACATTTGGGACTCACTTCTAATACAGTTTAGCACTTCAACATTGCAGTTGGGAGCTAACCAACACCTTACATTGCACCTCTCAGACCAATTTGCATTTAAGGACAGGTGCCCATCTCATGGAAAATGATGTATCTAGGCTGTCAGTCTGTTTTCTTAGGTCTGACTTTTTACCCACCTGGATGCTGACAATATCCTTGCCATGCCTTTTAGAGTGGACAAATAGCCAGGCAGATTGACTGTTCATTCTGCCAAATATGACGGGAGTGGGGGGGGGGGGGGGGGGGGGGGGGTGAAGGAACTGGTCCTACGTCAGTCAGGAAAGGTGCTCTAAATGAGTGATTACAAAACAGAGAGGGTAGGAATGCTTAGTAGTTTGGGAAGTTGGAGCGAGTGAAAGCCATTAAAGGAAGTAGCTGCATATAATATTGACAGCGGTAGATCATGAGCCATGGTGGGATATCAATGCAATGACAGAGATAGAGTGAGTGTAGGGTAGCAGAAAGACAATGGTGGCACATTGGCACATTGACTTGGGAAGCATAGAGGGTCATTAAACTTCTGGCAGCATTGCTGCACCTCCCCCAGACTGCGATTGCTACTTCGGATCGGGGTGGTAGTGTTTGACATTGTGCACAACTGGGGTCTAAATACATATGACATGAAGAGAATTTGTAGAATCCAAGAGAAAATATACACCACACAAGATTAATTACACTGATATACAACAACTTTTCATGATTGACCGATCAGAAGGTAGGATTTGGGGATGCCGCTGTTGGACTGGGGTGTACAAAGTTAAAAATCATGCAACACCAGGCTATAGTCCAACAGGTTTAATTAGAAGCACTAGCTTTTGGAGCACTGCTCCTTCATCAGGTGGAATCAGAGGGTATGGCTAATTTCACAGGTTTGGAGGAATTATTTAATTTTCTTCCAACTGCTGAAGAATCTTCAAGATAGGATTGGCAATGGGGAGACTTGACATCACAATCACCAGGAATTGGTAGGAGTCTCTTGATAACATCAATTCAACTGTTTACATGCAGCAGCAAAACAGTTCAGTCAAGCTGACTGTCTGTGATTAAACCTGATAAAATGGCAAACTCACCCAAAAGAACATAAATGTGATTGAGACAATAACAT
The DNA here is from genome assembly GCF_047496795.1 of Chiloscyllium punctatum. NCBI lineage: Eukaryota > Metazoa > Chordata > Chondrichthyes > Orectolobiformes > Hemiscylliidae > Chiloscyllium > Chiloscyllium punctatum. The sequence goes on along the minus strand of NC_092747.1, from coordinate 57,482,666 downwards.
GAGAGTCTATGTCATTACAATGTTTAAAAAAAAAGAAGATTGCATCTTTCCATAGCACAACCATCTTCATTGACATGATTTAAGGAAACTAAAGAGCCATAAGGGACACAAACTTTCAACAGCATCACTGATGCCTCAGGATATCTTCTGCAAAGGACACTGGGCAGGTCAAAGTAAAAATGTAAACCTTAATATTTATCCTTAAGCAGACAGGCAGGAGGCTGGAAGAACACAGCAAGCCAGGCAGGATCAGGAGGTGCAGAAGTCGGGTAACCCTTCTTCAGGACTGGGGGTGGGTTTGGGGGAGCTGCAGATAAAGGGAGAGGTGGGGGCAAGGTGGAGAGGTGGGGGCAAGGTGGTGAAGTGGAGGTACGTGAAGACAAGTTAGAGGGTATGACCTGGTTGGTCAATTGGAGGAATGAATCCAGTTGATGGTAGGGAGCAGTGGAAGGGAGGGGGAGTGGCTGAGAAGGGAGTCGGGGGATAGTGAGGGAGGTTATTTGAAATTGGGGAACTCAATGTTGAGACCTCCAGGGTGTAGGCTGCCTAGATGGATGATAAGATGCCGTTCCTCCAATAGGAACTATGGTTTGGTTTGGTGGAACAAATGGGTTCCTCCCATTGGAGGAACAACACCTTATCTTCTACCTGGGCACCCTACAGCTCGAAGGACTCAACATTGAGTTCTCCAATTTCAAATAATCTCCCTTCCCATCTCCTGACTCCCTTCCCAGCTCCTCCTCTTCCCTTCCACTGCTCCCTGCTACCAACCGAATTCATTCCTGTCATTGACGAACCAGGTCATACCCTCTACCTGTCTTCACCTATCCCTACTTAACCACCATGCCCCCACCACCCCCTTGATCTGCAGCTCCCCCTACGCACGCCTCCAGTCCTGAAGAAGGGTTACACCCGAAATGTTAACTTCTCCACCACCTGATGTTGCCTGGTTTGTTGTGTTCTTCCAGCCTCCTGCCAAGAAATGGCCTCATATTTTGTCAATGGAAGTGGCCACGACAGGAACCAATTAATGTTCCCCAGTGCATGCTGATGTTTGGCAAGAAAGTAGTCTTGGAGAAAGTGAGGACTGCAGATGCTGGAGATCAGAGTCTAAACGTGTGGCGCTGGAAAAGCACAGCCGGTCAGGTAGCATCCGAGGAGAAGGAGAATCGATGTTTCGAGCATAAGCCCTTCATCAGAAAGTAGCCTTGTGTAGTAGCTTCACCAGATTGACACCTCATTTTCATTATACCTGCTGCTCCTGTATATCAGTTTGATATTAGTGGTAGAGTGAAGATTATGCTGGGCAATGAGATTAGGCATGGTGGTTGAAAAGAACTCTGCAGCTGCAATGGCCCACAGCACATACTGGGATGGCCAATTTTGAGCTGTTCAAAATCTATCCCATTTAACACAGTGCTAGTACCACATAACATGGAGAGTATTTTCTGTATAAAGTTTATACTCTTCTTCCGAAGCCCTGTACAATTGTCATTCCTGTAAATACTGTCCTAGTTAGATGCATCTGTGGCAGGTAGATTGGTGAGGGATGTGAATTTACAAGGTATCCCTCTTGTTGGTTTCTTCACCACCCACCCAGTCTGGTAAATATGTCCTTCATGTTGAGGCTAGCTCAGTCAGCATTGGTGTAGTGTAATCTTGAGAATGTATATTGAAGTCTCCCAGTCAGAGTACAAAGTTGCCAGCCTCAGTGCTTCTTCCTGCGTGAAGGAATACTGATTCATCAGTTGAAAGGTAATAGGTAACCATCAGGAGGTTTCCTTGCCTATATTTGACTTTGACACAAGTCCTCAAGGAACCCAGATTCAATACTAAGGACTCACAGAATGAGTCCGTCTTGACTGTATGCCCCTGTGCCAGTGGTGGATTTTTCCTGCTGGTGGAACAGGACACCTTTGGCATCGTGATGGTAGCATCTGGGACATTGTCTATGAGCTATGATTCAGAGAGTCTGATTCTTTATTTCTGTATTTTTAAATAATTTGTGCAATGAAAGCACCATTGGCTGGTCCTAGTTGCCATTGAGAAGATGATAGTGAGTTGCCTTCTTGAACCACTGCAGTCCATGTGCGGTAAAAAGGTGTGCCAGAAAGTTGTTTTGCACATGTGTGGAATAGCTCTCCCAATTTTGGCACCGGCTCTAAGTGTTAATAAAGAGGAATTTACAGGGTCAATTGTGGCACGGTCATTTTTGGTGCCTAATATCAGGGACTGAAATTTATTATCAGTTAGATAAGTGTTAATTTCAGGGAATTTCATGGAGGGTTTCTCTCTAGTGAGTTATTCCAAGCAATTTTCTACTGCTTATGTTGTAAATGCACCATGTCTCTATAGTGCCACTCATATGCTAGTGTGGACTTGTCAGCAACAAAGGATTCTCCACTGCTGGGACTCTCCGGGATCTATGCCACCAGCAGCATATTTAAAGCCCAGCAGTGCAGCAGGTCAAACACTGCTAGCCAGGAATAATCTTTCAAATTGAATGCAGAGGGAGGACATGCAAGGACCCACACAAGGCACATCAAGAAATCATGTGTCAACCTACCAATACTGCAATGTAGGACTACATCCATGCCAAACACATTGAAAGCATATGATACACGAGCCCGAGTGAATACACACATAATGGATCAGATCTAAGCTCTGCAGTCCTGTGAAATCAAGTCATGAATGATAATGCACCATTAAACAATTCACTGAAGAAGGAGGCTTCACAACTATCCCCATCCTCTATAATGGGGAGCACAGCACATGACTGCAAAAGATAAGCCTGAAGTATTCGCAACAGTCTTACACAAGAAGTGGATGATCCATTTCGGTCTTCTCAGGAAGACTCAAGTATTACAGATTCTGGATTAGTGGTGCTGGAAGAGCACAGCAGTTCAGGCAGCATCCAAGGTGCTTCGAAATCAACGTTTCGGGCAAAAGCCCTTCTTCAGGAATAAAGGCAGTGAGCCTGAAGCATGGAGAGATAAGCTAGAGAAGGGTGGGGGTGGGGAGAAAGTAGCATAGAGTACAATGGGTGAGTGGGGGAGGGGATGAAGGTGATAGGTCAGGGAGGAGAGGGTGGAGTGGATAGGTGGAAAAGGAGATAGGCAGGTAGGACAAGTCCGGACAAGTCATGGGGACAGTGCTGAGCTGGAAGTTTAGAACTAGGGTGAGGTGGGGGAAGGGGAAATGAGGAAACTGTTGAAGTCCACATTGATGCCCTGGGGTTGAAGTGTTCCGAGGCGGAAGATGAGGCGTTCTTCCTCCAGGCGTCTGGTGGTGAGGGAGCGGCGGTGAAGGAGGCCAGGACCTCCATGTCCTCGGCAGAGTGGGAGGGGGAGTTGAAATGTTGGGCCACAGGGCGGTGTGGTTGATTGGTGCGGGTGTCCCGGAGATGTTCCTTAAAGCGTTCTGCTAGGAGGCGCCCAGTCTCCCCAATGTAGAGGAGACCGCATCGGGAGCAACGGATACAATAAATGATATTAATGGATGTGCAAGTAAAACTTTGATGGATGTGGAAGGCTCCTTTAGGGCCTTGGATAGAGGTGAGGGAGGAGGTGTGGGCGCAGGTTTTACAGTTCCTGCGGTGGCAGGGGAAAGTGCCAGGATTGGAGGGTGGGTTGTAGGGGGGCGTGGACCTGACCAGGTAGTCACGGAGGGAACGGTCTTTGCGGAAGGCGGAAAGGGGTGGGGAGGGAAATATATCCCTGGTGGTGGGGTCCATTTGGAGGTGGCAGAAATATCGGCGGATGATTTGGTTTATGCGAAGGTTGGTAGGGTGGAAGGTGAGCACCAGGGGCGTTTTGTCCTTGTTACGGTTGGAGGGGTGGGGTCTGAGGGCGGAGGTGCAGGATGTGGACGAGATGCGTTGGAGGGCATCTTGAACCACGTGGGAAGGGAAATTGCGGTCTCTAAAGAGGAAGGCCAACTGGTGTGTTCTGTGGTGGAACTGGCCTTCCTGGGAGCAGATCCAGCGGAGGCTGAGGAATTGGGAATACGGGATGGCATTTTTGCAAGAGGTAGGGTGGGCAGATGTGTAATCCAGGTAGCTGTGGGAGTCGGTGGGTTTGTAAAAAATGTCAGTGTCAAGTCGGTCGTCATTAACGGAGATGGAGAGGTCCAGGAAGGGGAGGGAGGTGTCAGAGATGGTCCAGGTAAATTTAAGGTCAGGGTGGAATGTGTTGGTGAAGTTGATGAATTGCTCAACCTTCTCGTGGGAGCATGAGGTGGCGCCAATGCAGTCATCAATGTAGCGGAGGAAGAGGTGGGGAGTGGTGCCAGTGTAATTATGGAAGATCAACTGCTCTACGTAGCCAACAAAGAGACAGGCATAGCTGGGGCCCATACGTGTGCCCATGGCTACCCCTTTGGTCTGGAGGAAGTGGGAGATTCAAAGGAGAAATTATTAAGGGTGAGGACCAATTCAGCCAAACGAATGAGAGTGTCGGTGGAAGGGTACTGTTGGGGACGTCTGGAGAGGAAAAAACGGAGGGCTTGGAGGCCCTGGTCATGGCGGATGGAGGTGTAGAGGGATTGGATATCCATGGTGAAGATGAGGTGTTGGGGGCCAGGGAAACGGAAGTCTTGGAGGAGGTGGAGGGCGTGGATGGTGTCTCGAACGTATGTGGTGAGTCCCTGGACTAGGGGGGAATAGGACAGTGTTGAGGTAGGTAGAGATGAGTTCAGTGAGGCAGGAGCATGCTGAGACAATGGGTCGGCCAGGGTGGTCAGGCTTGTGGATCTTGGGAAGGAGGTAGAACCGGGCAGTGCGGGGTTCCCGGACTATGAGGTTGGAAGCTGTGGCTGGGAGATCTCCTGAGGTGATGAGGTTCTGTATGGTCTGGGAGATGATGGTTTGGTGATGGGGGGTGGGGTCATGGTTGAGGGGGCAGTAGGAAGAGGTGTCCTCGAGTTGACGTTTGGCTTCAGCGGTGTAGAGGTCAGTGCGCCAGACTACCACTGCGCCCCCTTTATCCGCTGGCTTGATGGTGAGGTTGGGATTGGAGCAGAGGGATTGGAGGGCTGCTCGTTGTGAGGGTGAGAGATTGGAGTGGGGGAGGGAGGTAGACAGGTTGAGGCGGTTAATGTCCTGGCGGCAGTTGGAAATGAAGAGGTCGAGGGCAGGTAATAGGCCAGCACGGGGTGTCCAGGTGGATGCAGTGTGTTGGAAGTGGGCAAAGGGGTCCTCGGAAGGTGGGCGGGAGTCCTGATTGTGAAAGTAAGCTCGGAGGCGGAGGCGACGGAAGAATTGTTCGACATCATGGCGTGTATTAAATTCATTGATGCGTGGACGGAGGGGGATGAAGGTGAGTCCTTTGCTGAGGACTGATCGTTCGTCCTCAGTGAGGGGGAGGTCTGGGGGGATGGTGAAAACTCGGCAGGGCTGGGAGCTGGGATCTGGTGTTGGTGTAGAGCTGGGAGTGGGGGCAGAACCTGTAACTGGAGTGGGTGTGATGGTGGGGGGAATGGGGGTAGAGTCATGAGCAGGGGTAGTGTTCCCCTTGGGGTTCTGGGGGGTGGCGATCGTGACAGTGGGGTCTGTGGGGGGCATGTCAGCAGAATGCAGGTGAGTGGTGCTGGTGGGGGCGGAAGTGGTGGTGATCATGGCAGTAGAGGTGGCGGAAATCACTGAGCATGTGGTATCAGCGATGATGTGAAGGGCAGAAGTGATGTCAGGTGTGATGCATAAGGAATTGTGAGGGGTGGAAGTGGTTGTGGGAGTGGCCATGATGGGGGTGGAAGTGACATCATCAATCAGCGTGGGGGTGGTAGCTGCATCAGCCGCATGGCTAATGGTGGAATAGGTTCCGAGGCCAGGGGAATCTTCTGGAATGTTTGAGGACCACTGGTTATGGAGGTGGGTGGATAAAAGTTTGTTGTACTTACAGTTTTTGATGTTTGAGATGGAATTGAAATACTGTTTGTTGAGAGTATGAATTCTCCTGAGGATGTAGTACAGAGTGGGTCCTTTGCAATTCTTGAGAGAGTGTGGCCCTCAGCTGAGGCAGGGCTGACTGGAGAGAGGTTAGGTGCCGGCGCATTGCTGCAAGTGTGGAGCGGAGGATCTTGAAGGAGAACTGTTGCTGGTGTTTTTGAAGCTGTAGTCTGTACTGTTTGTCCTGTTCGGGTCCGAACTCTGCTGGTTTAAAGGTGGTCCGGAGTCCGTGTGGGATGAGTTGGTTACGGAGGCAGGCACTGAGGAAGCGAATGTGGCTGTGGTAGCGAGTTTGTTTCACGACATGGTTGAAGAGCTTCAGGGCAGAGGAAATGACCTGGGAGTTGCAGTGGGAGAGGGACTCCCTGAGATTCTTGTAGAGAGAGGAGGAAAACATCTTCAAGGCAGGCATCCTTGCATGAGGATTCGCAGTAGGGTTAAAATCAACGAGGTAAAAACAATGACTGCAGATGCTGGAAACCAGATTCTGGATTAGTGGTGCTGGAAGAGCACAGCAGTTCAGGCAGCGTCCAAGTAGCTTCGAAATCGACATTTCGGGCAAAAGCCCTTCTTCAGGAATAAAGGCAGTGAGCCTGAAGCGTGGAGAGATTACAGATGCCAGCCTTCAGCCAATTTGAGTTTTCTCCATACGATATCAAGAAATGGCTGGAGGCACTGGGTAGTGCAAAGGCAATTAGCAACATTCAGCCAATAATACTGAAGACTTATACTCCAGAACTATCGCTTCCCTAACATGCTGTTCCAGTACAGCCACAACACTGGAATGTGGAAAATTGCCTAAGTATGTCCTGTACATGAAAAGCAGGACAAATCTAATTTACTCAATTGCTGTCCCATCAATCTACTCTCGACCATCAGTGAAGTGATGGAAGGAGCAGCATCTTGCTGGCTTCGTGACACCCAGTTTGGGTTCCGCCAGGACCACTCAACTCCTGACCTCATTACAGCTTTGGTTCAAATATTGACAAAAAAGCTGAATTCCAGAGTGAAGTGAGAGTGGCAGCTCTTGACGCCAAGGCCGCATTTGACATAGTATGGCATCAAGGAGCCCCAGCAAAACTGGAATCAATGGGAATCAGGTAAAAGGTCTCCATTAGTTGGAGTCATATCTGGTACAAAGGAAGATAACTGTGGTTGTTGGAGGTCAGTCATCTCAGCCCGAGGACATCTCTGCAGAGCTTCCTCAGAGTAGTGACTGATGCTCAACCACCTCCAACTGCTTCACCAATAATCTAAGATCCATCATAAGGTCAGAGTGCGAGTGTTAGCTAATGATTGCACAACAGCCATCATTGTTTTCAACTCCTCAAGTACTGAAGAAATTCATGTGCAGATGCAGTAAGACCTGCACAATAGCTCTGTTTGGGCTGACACATGGTCAGTGACATTCATGTCACACAACTGCTAGGTAATGATATCTCTAACATAAAAGAATCAAACCATTGCTCCCTAACATTCAATGTCATTACTATCACAGACTCACCGACTGTCGACATTCTAGGGATTATCATTCACCAGAAAGTGAAATGGAAGAGCCATATAAATACTGTGGCTGATGGGACTGATGGATAAAATAAAAGTCTGGATGGGCCAATGTTGAACAGAAAATGCTGGGTGCCAGCTTCATGTCAGCAATTGTTGCAGTCTAGTTTCTCTTCGTTACCTGGGAAAAATAACAAACTGCATATAACTGAGCTTAAAAATGTGTTGCTGGAAAAGCGCAGCAGGTCGGGCAGCATCAAAAGAACAGGAGAATTGACATTTCGGGCATAAGCCCTTCTTCAGGAATGAGGAGGGTGTGCCGAGCGGGCTAAAATAAAAGGTAGGGAGGAGGGACTTGGGGGAGGGGCGTTGGGAATACAATAGGTGGAAGGAGGTCAAGGTGAGGGTGATAGGCCGGAGAGGGGGTGGGGGCGGAGAGGTCGGGAAGAAGATTGCAGGTCTAGAAGATGGTGCTGAGTCTGAGGGTTGGGACTGAGAAAAGATGGGGGGAGGGGAAATGAGAAAGCTGGAGAAATGCAGATTTCTCCAGCTTTTTCATTTCCCCTCCCCCCACCTTTTCTCAGTCCCAACCCTCAGACTCAGCACCGCCTTCTTGACCTGCAATCTTCTTCCCGACCTCTCCGCCCCCACCCCCTCTCCGGCCTATCACCCTCACCTTAACCTCCTTCCACCTATCGTATTCCCAACGCCCCTCCCCCAAGTCCCTCCTCCCTACCTTTTACCTTAGCCTGCTTGGCACACCCTCCTCAATCCTGAAGAAGGGCTTATACCCGAAACATCAATTCTCCTGTTCTTTTGATGCTGCCTGACCTGCCGCTTTTCCAGCAACACATTTTTAAGCTCTGATCTCCAGCATCTGCAGTCCTCACTTTCTCCTGCATATAACTGAAGCAAGACTAGGCAATAATAAGATGTTAATCCATGCAAATAGACCTCTCATGGCTCACAAGTATGATTCTTTTCTTGTTGTTAATACCTTGGGTGGAAAAGCAAACCTTTACTTCCACAACATTGAGAATCTAATTTTTCTGTTCTTGTCATGTTTTCCCAAATGCCCTGTCTCAGGGGATACTCCTTTTTGATTTCTCTGCTGTGGTTTGTTGCAAATAGTATGCCTTGTTAGATCATTACAGAGACCAGTTAAGAGCCAAACACATTGCTGTAAGGCTGGGATCACATATAAGCCACGCCAGGTAAGGATAGCATATTTCCCTTTCTAAAAAGCAATAGTGAACTATATAGGTATGATTCCTGATGAAGGGCTTTTGTCCGAAACGTCGATTTTCCTGCTCCTCGGATGCTGCCTGACCTGCTGTACTTTTCCAGCACCACTCTAATCTAAACTCTGGTTTCCAGCATCTGCAGTCCTCACTTTTGCCTATATAGGTATTATAACAATTGTTGAGTTTGAATTTTAATGCCTTTTTTTCCAGTCTGTTTCTGAATAAACTGAATTTAAATTCTGAAAGCATTTGAACCCATGTCCACAGGACATTCACTTCTGAATTACTAGTCCATGGACATCATCACTTTACCACCCCATTCAGTGATCATTTGTGCAACTTTAAATTTGAGACACAGTAGGTCAACTGTGTGTGTGCCTGTTTATGAAGAGATGACGGCCCGTTCCATTAACACCTGCTTTTCAATATATATATATATTATGATTCAAAAGCATATATTTGTGTTTTTGTAAAATTCTATTCATCTTGATCAGATGTACACACATCACAATTCAGCTAATTGGATTGCAATGTACTATCCTTTAACACTAACTGCTGAAATAGACTTGCACTTTCCCAGTGCTTTTTAATAACCTCAGGATATTTCAAAATCACTTTACAGCTAATGGAGCACCTTTAGGAGTGCAGTCACTCTTGTAATGTAGGTAACACAGCCCCCACTTTATTCACAGCTCCTAAAAACAATAATGAGCCTGATAATCTGTTTTAGCAACATTGAGTGAGAAACAAGTGCAGGCAAGAAGTTTGAGGATAACCCACCCCACCCCTCCCCATCATCTTCAAGTGGTGGTTTTTGGGTATTTCTCAAGCAGTGGAGAGAGCAGATAATGTCTGGGTTTATAATATCTCATTCAAAAGAAAGCACCTCTGGCAATGCAGCACTTGCTCAGTGTTGAACCTGAGTAGGAGCCTCACATGGAATGTGACTTGAACCTACATTATTCTAACTGAGAAACAACAGCAATATCCATTGAACTACAGTTGACTTTGACTTGGCTAGCCAAGCAAAGTACAGTGTAAGGAGGAATAAATAATATAATCATGGCTTTGCATAACAAACCCACTACTTAGGTACAGTAAAGATTAGAAAAGAACTGAATGTAAATCCAAGATGACTATAACAATTTAAAAGGTACATTACTTTTTTACACTAATAGCAAAATACTGCATAAATATATCATTTAGGTCACATTAGCATTAATGATATTAGAAAACAGAAAACAAAAGGAATGCCATAGAGATATATTGTGCTGAATAATATTACCAGTCAATTTATCATCAGTTTTGACTGGTGACTTGCACAAATTAACACATGCAACAAAGACTAAAGCAAGAAGCTTAATTCAACATGCAATATTTCACTCACAAGATGTGATGATTGCAAGTTTGCAATCATGTGAAAGTGTTAATTAATATCAACCAAATCTTTGCAAATGAATGACTGTTTGACACGCCTTGATTTTTATTTTCCATAATCTTGTTTGCTGGAGCATTATGAACATATAAGACTTTTCTTTATCACCATCCATGAATTCACATGAATAGGAATTGATATAATTTATTTAATTTGGAGGCTTTCTTTCCACAGCAGGTGGAAGCTGTGAGCTGTGACTGTCAAATCCTGCCAAGGGTGCAGGGCTTGACCTAGGAGACAGAGCTAAGGAACTGACCTTGTCACAGTTCAGTACACACAGCTGCTAACCTACTGTTTGGTCACATTATCCGGTGCAGTGCAATGTCGTCTTCCAATTAATTTAGGATAAGAATTATAGTGAACCCTAATTTGTAATAATGAATTGTGATGGTTTAGCATGAAACACAACGTGAAGTGTTCCGTTATTCACAACAAATGTGAACAAATCTAAAAACATGAGGAAAAGCAAAAACAAAATGAAAATCATGTTAAGAGGCATTTTATGGCTCTATTTAAGGATTAATTATTATTACAGGCAAATCATCAATAATACAACAAAATAAATTTTCGTAATATTATTCAATAATATTAGACAACAATCCTTTCTTACATATCTTAATTTATGCCTTAATTTGTTTTTGTTCTTGCGAAAGGTGAATTATTCCAATAAAAGTTCTGTTCAATTCTGTAGGACTTTGAATCCAAATCTATTGAGTTTCAAACTGGAAAAGTGTTCTTGTTGAACGTGTTTTTCAGAAGTGTTAATATCATTGCTCAGTTTGGAATAGTATTAGAATCAGGGATTGGAGGATAAAGTTAAAAGTACATGTAGTCAAAAACAGGTACTTTGCATTGCAACATTGGAGATCATGTGTGACCAATTAATCAGTCAAATATCTAATTTTCACCTCATAAAGTAATATATATTCAAATAAATAAAACAACAATCACACTGTCTGAGTGATAAATGAATAAATGATAATGTTGATTAGTGTATTATCACATTGGTTGTTGTACTGTTAAATGATTTTGCTGTACAGCTCAATCAACATGCATGTTAGGAACAACTAGTGCTAAAATTCAGATAGCGAATTTTAAACATTTTATTAAAATTTGCACTCAAATTAAAGCTAGAATTCTTTTTCAGTAACAACCTAAAATAATCCAATGCAAACAAAAGTCTTGGTCTGCCCATACAGTTCAGTCAGTAAAAGGCTGCAGTAAAAGATCGGGAAGGTTCCAATTTTTAATTGCAGTTTGCAAGGAATTAGCTAATTTCATTCAGACTAGTGTAAATGTGCTACAAGCTGCCTATAGGACAGGGGGTTGGGGAGAGTAAAGACGCCTCTTGACCCACAAGCAACAACCACTGGAAATGTAGCTTGTGTTGCAGTCAGCTGAGGTCTGTGTGGGAACAGGTCCTCCAACTACAACGAAATTGTGCCCAGGTTATGCCTTCGGAACAGCTGGGGAGTAAACCAAGATAAAACACACAAAGGAGAGATAGTGGCTGAGGAGCTTAGTCCATTCAGTGAAAGGCATTTGGAGCAAATCCAATTGCCCAAAAATATGTCCTTGGTTGGTTTGGGCATGGTGGCATACACTTCGTTTGGCAGATCACCTAAACGAAAGCAAAATAGAAACATTCTGATTGAGAATTCTGTGGGCTAAAGTCTTCTAGCTAGCAGGTGATTCTCCAAAGGTGCAGGCTAAAGATTAGAGACAATCAAATGGAAGGTGTGGGATGCTTTAAACTCTGCTGAGCTTTAAATGATCACTTTCTATTTAATAGTTCTTATAAAATCTGCACCAATGTAGTTTTTAAAAAGCCCAGAAGTTAATCAAGCAGCTGTGAAATCAAACAAATAGATTCAATCTTGTTCTGAAGGTAAGAGTTGGAAAAGGATTCTGTAAAGTTAAAATGGATTGAATATCTCACTTTGAAAATTGCCAACAACATAAATACCTTCCAGAGATGCTGGCCAGCTAAAATGGCATTTTGGGGCTTGGTAATATATTTAATGACATTTTAGTTATGGAAGCAACAGAAAGCACAGCCACTTCTCCCTTTATTAGCTTCTATTTTGTGACTTGCCTATCTAATGTATTACATGCAAACTGTTCATTCCTTCTATTGTTTCAATCTTTTCTCCTTGCTTATCAGGAAAATTGTTCTTCAATGGGCTGAGAAACAAAAATAACTCGCACATCTTTTCCCATTTTGAAAGACTAATAAAACACACTAATAATGACTCATGGAATAAGTCAATGTAGCAAGTCATAGTGAACTTTACTGCACTTCATGGACATCACATTAACAGCATTATTTCCAAAGAAAGGCTTTATGTAAAAATGAGATTCAGTTTCTTAAATAATGTTCATAGTTTTAATTTATAAATAAGATTTATTTATGTATGAGTGTTCAATGTAAAACACATAGATCTATCCTTCAGATATTAAACCAATGAAGCATTCAAGGAAGCCCTTTTGTGAGCATACATCAACAAGGAGATAGTGAGGACTACAGATGCCGGAGAAGTCAGAGTCAATAAAGTGTGGCGCTGGAAAAGGCATAGCAGGTCAAGCAGCACCTGAGGAGCAAAAGAATCTCTCGCTCCTCAGATGCTGCCTGACCTGCTGTGCTCTTTCTAATGCCACACTTTATCAACTCATATATCAACAATATATTAACAATGCAACCTTCCAAAAATGGGGTGATATGTAGAAAAATAGCAGGTGTCTTAGCCACAATCTATCTCCTATCCATTGTCCTGCTTGTTGTGTGCAAAGCCCTGCTGCTGATTTGAGACTTACTTCAGACCTTGGAAAGTTCTATATTCTGTGCTGACTAATACAGAAAATTGTTCAACTATCCAATCTAAATTCTTTCAACAGCCAATAGCATCTAAAGTCCAGATTATTCAATGGGATATCATGTTACCAGGATGGTTATTCTGTTTGCCTTCACAACAACATTCACTGCTCTTAAAACTAATTCTTCCTTAGACAAGCTTTGAGATATTCTGACAATATGGCAAAATAATATCTCAGTGAAAGTATTATTATATTACATAAACACAGTGCGTTCATGTACAGATCTTTCAAAAACAACCAAACGATGCCAAATGTATCAGAAAACTATCAATATTGAATAATTTTAGTTCAAATTCACAGAATCACATTAAGCATGAATATAAAATGTGATAATTTGTCCATTATGTTTTCTCAGAGGAAGCTACTGAATGAACATTAACCAATTTCCAGCTCCCAATTTTTACTTCTTTGAGGAATTGTCTGAAAGACACAGTATAATGGAAGCATAATGCAACAAAAAGGAAGGCATTAAAGTGGAAAAGGTTATTTGAAACATTGAACTGATTATTCTACAGTCAAAAAGAGTCATATTCTCATTTTAATATAAATGATAAAGATTTATATTGAGGTCATTCTACCATGTCCATGAAATCAATTGCTTTTATACATTCAATGGTCCAGTTGATGCCGACAATGTCATGTATAACATTTCACCAGATGATGCTGTTGGACAACCGAACTTTTTCAGATATTTTCTAGATGGCACTGTTTGATGGGATTTATACTGTGAAGAGTTACATTACAATGCATGGATTGGGTAATTTCTGGGGTAATTCTCTGGAGTTTTCACAGTGGTATGCATTCCCTCAACCACAGACAGCAACTGTGCTGTCCACTAGTTCTACAACACAATTGGATAAACCAAATCATCTGCTCAGAATTCTCTTTCACTGCAGTGATGTGATAGCCAGGCTTAGACTTAATGCTTCTATAAAAATATCATTTCTTTCCCAGTTTTTTTTATTCTTTGGATAATGGGCTGGCTTACTCTAAAGCCTGTGGACTAAGGGAAGGACTAAAAATAAATTACACAATACACAACAGTAATGCTGGGATACACAGGAAATTACTCTTGCGCATTTGATCCAATGAGAATAACCAATCCTATGCTTATCTCTTGTGTTCTTCAAATGGGTGAAATACTATGATCATATTCATAACATTAGCAAAAGTAAAAAAAGATCCTGGTTAAATTGACATAAAAACAGGAGTACAAAAGCATTTCTTCTGCAGAAAGAGCATAATGTATAATCATTTGATTCTTTTAAATGGACAAATAAAGTATACATAGAAGAAATAAAAAGGACCAGTTCATGATAGTTTGGGCTTTTCAATGCTCAAACAAAAACTTTTAAGTTGCTTTAGGCATTGATTTTATATCAGAAATGAAATATTTCTTATTTATGGAAAAATACCCAAGGAAAGCAAAAGTAATTAAATTTTAATTTATAATGTTCAGCTATTTTCTATTAAAGCCATGCATCTCCTTAAGAAAAGCAAAGTTAAAAATTCAAATAGCACTTTTAAATTCATTAAATTAGCTAACATCAATTAGCACGTGATATAAAGTATTGCTATTAAAATTATTCTTTCAGCATATAACATTCTACAGATGTGTCAGTCTGTTCAAGATCGGAGTTTGCAGTAAGATGCAATAATGAAAAATTATTTCACAGAAGTACTGGGAAAATGAATAAGCTAAATGAAGACAGTTACCAATTAATGAAGTTGATATCTATAATTTTCTTCATTTTCCTTTATATTATCTTATTAACATGACTTTAATTTGAGTGATGGTAGATAAGAAGCTTTATAAAATAATGAAGAATTTGCCTATGGTATTATCTAGCAACATTCAGTACTTGACTTCAATAAAGATAACAATCCTTTGTATTGTTAGAACCTGTCTGACTCCCAACTACCAGACACTTCCTACTGCTCTGCTTACATATAAACACTCCAAATTAGCAATTCAACTCCTTATTTTGGTTTTTGATTCCCCTCTGGCTACTAATTAAAGCTTAATCAAAACCGTTGAACTGATGTTGTAAAGAATTCATTAATATTAAAATTAGCCCCAACAATTTTTTTCTCTGGGTGGGTGGAAGAAAGAAGGATTGGTAAAATTCTACTCTGATAAATATTTGAAACTCAAAACTTCCTGTAATTTGAGATTAATGTGTACAAATATTATTAAATATCTCTGATATGAAAGTTGCTTTTCTTAGTAATGTAACAAGATGTGCGAGGCATGCTTAGATCATGGACAATATCCATGGCAACACAAGTTGAACTCATGATTTTTCTGAAAGCTTCCAGCAGAGATTATACCAAAAATCAAAATTAAACAGCTATTGACACCACATACTGGAAAAATAATGGTAATTTGGTAAGAACTTTTATTTTAGGATTAATAACAAAGTGCTAACTATGAATCAAACAATGTTAAAATATTTTCTCGGAGAATATATTTGAATGGCTTTAATGCAAGACATTTTAAAGCTATCAATAAATTTCTGTAAGCAAAACAAAGGTTGCTCTTAAACTAGTTCTCTGATTTGTTTTGAAGAGGACATAAAACTGTCTGGATAAATTAGATTTAAATTTATTTATAAAATGATTGTTTTTGCCATTCTAATTTCTAGGTAACCAGAGTAAATCTGATCATTCTATACAAATTTCTAGTTCCTGAATTACTTAAGTGAATGTATACAATAACAGTCCATGCAGTAATACCTTTCTGATTCTTATTTTTCATCATATCCTGTGTTTTACAACTAATTTAATAACCTTCAACAACTAACTATAATCTCTTTAAAAATAATCTGCAGAATAACGGCTTTCCAGATTAAGTCATTGTTGGGAACAAAAAACGAACATTAAGACTGTCGTTTTTTTACATTTTTGAGATCAAGCTCTGCAATCAAATTATATTTTTCTTAAAACATTTTATGGAATATGTCCAGAAAAAAAATTTTCAAAATTATTTTTAACATAATATTAACAGTTATTCTTAAGGCAGTTTATTCAGGTTTCCTAGATTTGGATAAGCCTAACACGTAAAATAGGAGGAAATTGTTTTTAATCCTTCTGTTCCAAATTAATTATGTATTTCAATTAATTCACATTTGCTTTTGGTACAAACATAGTTTTTTCTTAAATTATAATATGTTGAGAAACTGTTGCCATTTTGAAAACAGCAAATCTCGTTAACCTATGAGTTTTTTCCTTCAATAAAATTAGTATTCATGCATTAACCTTTTGTTCAAACTCATGCCCAGCATTAAATGACAGCTTATTTGAATTATTAGTTTATCCTAGTTACAGTTTTATTTTGAATAGAGTGATTAATTAGTGTATTTAGAAGGTGAAGTTATCAATCTTATTTTAAAAAAAATACAGAATTCTTTCCAAACTAAATTCACCAATTTTAAATGAGGCAATACTCTGTCATGTTATTAAATATTATTGGATGATATTAAAACCAAAAAATTAAGATGTATTTAAACACTGTGAAATTTGCAAAAAGGAAAATAAGCAGCAACAGATAATGATAAATAAGATATGCATCTAGGCCACATGTAAATGGATTTAGTGACATAAAAATCTTGCACGCAAATCCAAAGGAAAACAACATATGTCTTTTTTTTTCTCTCACTGACCAAATCAACAGTGGCATGCATTGTACACAATTCTAAAATCTTGGTGACAATTTCTCTGCTGTTATTCAAATACATTTTGACTCATGACAAGTGGATGTAATTTACAAAACAGAACATGCCTATCAGTGGAACTTGAATTTGCATAATGAGGATACTTTCATTTCTGCAAGCACTTTCCTTTTTTTTGACAAACCAACTTGAAGTGAGGCAAGAAACCAGTGAAAGAAATGTCAATATAAATAAGTAGGGAAATGATGAATAAAGCAACCGCCTGTTTCTGAGCTCTAACATTGATCAGAACTTGAGTAAACAGAAGAAGTTTTGCTTTCAGAATGCAATTGTAGCCCTGCCAGTACCTGCTGTTATAAACTATGGAATTCAAAAACTCAAAACAATGCCCTAAGCAGTAGTCATCACAGGATGAGGAAAATATAAAAAAGTATTTTAAGGCTCGGGTGAAATGCCAAAGAACAGCATTTTGACACTAATTTAATTCAGAAGTTGAATTGATTACAATTCTGATTTAATTATTTTTGAATTGTCTATGGCAAATGTACTTTTAGATTTGCTGGATACTTAGAACTGACTAATCACTGTGTTCCTTGTATTAAAATCTGCTTTTCCAGAGGATGTAAACTGATGGACATCAGTTAGAAGCAATAATTAAAAGAACTAAGGCATTTGCATTTATATAACACCTTTTACAACCGTAGGGCATCCCAAAGTGCTTCACAGCCAATTAAGTACTTCTGAAATCACTGCTGTATTGTAACAAAATGCAGCAACCAAATTGTACACAAGGTCCAACAATGACATAATGACCTAATTACCTCTTCTCTCGTGATATTAGTTGAGAAGTAAATGTTGTTAATGACACTGCTTCTGCATCTTTTTGGATAGAGAATACATGATATTTTGTGTCCACTTGTAATGAGCAAGATGGTCTCAGGTTGACATTTGTCTGAAAGACAGCATCCCTGACAACACAGAACATCCTCAGTACTGCACTGAAATATCAATCTATGCACTTATGTACCGGGATGCAAACATGATTCAACAACCTTCAACTTTATAAATTAGAATATGGCCAGCAAGTCAAGGTGGAAAATACTGTTCAGGACATCTGGTTTTGCTAGATTTCTTTAATAATTGTGATTGAAATATCAACTGCATCCCAGGGAGGCAAAATTTATGAAATGTGTCTGATCATGTGTAATCCAAAGGAGGCAATATAGACTAACTTTCTCATAGCTCCCTAATCTGAAGAAAGTTGCCATAATATGTAGAAATTATCCTAAAATTGAGGGATGTGGGACTGGTTTATTTAATCTTTTAACAAAAAAAAATATAAATCCAAAGATTATTTCCACTTTGCAGCATGACTAAATAACTGATCATATGAAGTTGCAGTTAATATAACTAAATGAAAATATAATTAATATGGTGCTTTTTAAATTCTAGAATTGTTCATAAAGATATACTTAAAATTAATAAAAGAAACATTTATTTCTCTATATAAAAATGTTATTGTTATAATAGCATTGCAAAAGTTAATATTTAGCTACTGTGAATTTTGAAATTTAAGCATTAATATATTGTGCCTTAAATTAAATCAAATAAAGCAGTCAACTTGCAATGTTGAGCTGTCTTATGTCTATTTTTTAAAGTCAAGAATATAGATACATCCTTCACACATCAATATAAATGTAGAATTTTTAAATAAATACATAAGCAAGCAATTAATTATCGGATATTATTTAAAATTGGCTACATTTTTCATTCAATTTCTCTTCCATTTGAAATAAATTATGCAACATGATCTCTTGCTAATTAACACAGCATGGGGAGAATACTCCTTTGGCTGTTATTTTGAGTGATATCGTAAATGCATCTGTGAAGATTCTACAGTTCAGTATCTCCATTTAGCTTAAAAACGCAAGGTGAAAGACACATTTATCCTTTCTTTAGAAATACAGTGATTGGAGAAGAAAACTTCATGAACATATTTAGACAGTGACCAAACTAATTCTTACCCCATATCATTAATTTTATTACACTTGAGATCTGAACAACAATTAATTGAGAAGTAATAATTAACTGTGTTCAATTAATCACAGAGTAGATGGCACTCCTACTGAGGATAGTGTAGCTTGTTATTATGCTTTAGGTTTTGTTGTCAGTTTCTAGAAAGCACACTGTAAAATAATTAGCAATGCAAAGCTTTGACTAAAGTAAGCCTAGCTTCACTTAAACTTTGATAATCACAAGCCGCATGCTCTGATTTTTGTTTTCTTGGGAAATAGTTGACTCATTCTTTAATGGAGGCACAGCTACATCTTGCACATTTAGTGAAACTTGGCCACATTATATGATAGTGTGATTACTTCACATTGCCCATGGAGATTTTCAAGCATAACTTTTCATGAAATGTTGTTGAGTTAAAAACTCATATATGAATCAAATATACAGGACCAGAAAGATTTTTTTTGTGAATCCCATTATTTTACAATATTTCTAATGCATTTTGACCATAACTTAGTAGTCATATGATATACATTACAGGTTACAAATGATTTCTGAGGTGCCAGATTTTCAAATCTTTTTTGCTAGATTCCTTCAACTGGAAATTTTCCTTTACAGGTCAAGAGGCTTAATATGATTGATATGATCAGCCCGAATCCCTACCTTGAGCATTCAGTCGCTCCATAAATGGTGCATCATGGTAGCAATATGTACTGTTTTATAAGGGTGTAAGAATCTGAAAGGGTTAACGCGGAGGAATGGATTAAGAACCACCACTGATGTTGCAAAATAGACTTGGCTCAAAAACAGCTTAGGATCTTGAAGGAGTAAAATCTACCCTCCACATAATCTTTGCAACAATGCTCATCATATCAGTGTAACATGTGCTTAGTTGCTAACATGCAAAAAGCTTCATTTTGATTAATACAAGTGCTTCTTTTCATTAAACTAGCAAATGGTTTCCACTACCACACCAGACCAAGAGGGCTTTGTAGATCACTACACTAATAAAAGGATGTGCCATGGCGAACAATCATGCAGCCTCATAGAATACGGTGATTGAAGGTGAGGGTTGTTCAGACAGCATGATGAGCAGACATGTGGATTCTATTTACATGCTGGCAGCCACAGAGGTCTGGAGATTTCCTCAGACACAGCTTTAAGAATCCTGTTGGCATAAACAGGTCAGTGGCAAGAAATGCTGAACTTTCAAGAACTCCACAGAAGGAAATCTCATACAAAATTTAACAAAATTAACAAAATTTAACCAGTGTCAATAATAAAAACATCTGAGACCTAGCAAAAGACACGGTACAGCAGGAACATTAGTAACTCCATGAGTTGGATTATTAGTCACACTAATGCACTCACAGATTGCACATCATGCTAGTGATCTATCGGAGCATCCCAATTTGGAGTTCAGCTGAAGAAGGATCTCAGAGTCAAGCTGAAATCGCTGTTGGGCAATGGGAACTTTTTACAAAATGTGCAAAATTACAGGCTGGAAAAAATGAGAAGTGAAGAAAAGTAAATATAGCTCGAATCATGTGTTGTCACCACTGCACTTAGGCTTCATGAAGCACAATACAGGAATCAAGGAACATTGAAGCAATTCAAACGGAGGTTACAGATTCAGGGGCATTTCAGAGGCAGAATTAAAGCAGTAAAGAGGCAAATTTGAAGCCTAAACTGACAAGTTATAATGAAATAAGAACGTTATTAGATTTTATTATGGTCACACAACAGGCAGGAGATCTATTATTGAAACCACAGTAAAAGTGGGAAACGTGTTTTGAAACTGCAGTCAGTGCAAATCATAAAAAAGTGATAAAAATGAGGATTGTTTTTAGTGCCATAGATAGGAGTGAAAATTCATCATTATTAAAGAAGCAGGTGGTAAGATTCATTCAATAGCACCGTTAAGGAAACAGGAAGCAACAGCAGGCTGCAGATAATGGAAATCGTCCATCGAAACTGTAAAATATGGTGAATTCTCCACTTAATGCAGGGAAGGTGGGAATACTCCATTTATACTGCAAACAAGCAGGAAAACTCTCCTGTGGCAACACTGACATTATTATAAAATTAAGTAAACCAGGAAAATATAACATCACATTCGGAAGGCATGACAACAGAAATAATATTGCCAGGAAGGGTTACTTTCAGAGTTAGGCCTAATGAAGCACAGAGCTGAACATTTGGAGAAAACAATTCCTAAGATGCAGAATAACATCCAAAGTAGATACTAAATCAAAAGCTGAACAAGTTAATACACTTATATTTACATTTGCCAGTACAGTTGACTAAGTTATATCTCACCAAGGGGTAAAAAGAAGAAAAGATATTTTTGTGAAAGTATTGAAGGCCGTTAGCAAGAACTTTGACCTCAGAACTAATACAGTTCTTGAAAGAGCAATATTTAATAGAAAATTTCAGAATCTAGGGGAATCCACAATAATTTCTACAGTTTGCTGGAAAAATGTGATTATTGTGATTTAAAGTAGGAATTTGTTGCCAAAACCATTGTTGGAATGACTTTTATCAGATTTATTACTGTCAAAAGAATATTTGACTCCAGAGAAAATCATATATGGTGAGTGAAGCCAAAGTCCAGAAGGTGCAGTGATAAATTCTAAGAGAAGGAGATCAAACATAACACAGGAAATGCAGATACTGACTTCTACATTTGCTGGGATGGCCGAAATGAAGCAAAATTAAATTGAGTGAAATAAGGAGAAAACAGACAAAGCTGGTCATGACCGAACAATTAGGAACGTCACTAACTTTAAAGTGTTTCTACGTTTTGCTGGAAGAATTGTAACTCAGTACTGATGGACTAACTGCTGCAGGAGTTTGGATAAGCTGATTTTTTTGGTTTAAAACAGACACAGTTAATCAGATTTGATAATGAGGACTATTTAGAGTAATAGAGTCATAGAGATGTACAGCATGAAAACAAACCCTTTGGTCCAACTCGTCCATGAGACCAGATATTCTAAACAAATCTACTCACATTTGCCAGCACTTGGCCTATATCCTTCTAAGCCCTTCCTCTTCATATACCCATCCAGATGCCTTTTAAATGTTGTACAGAGTCATAGAGATGTATAGCACGGAAACATAGATCCTTCGTTCCAACCCTGTCAACTAAATTTATGATTGTCATGAATTGTGCTGTGTAAACATCACATTAAATATTATTATTAAATATATTAAATATTTGAGTTGATTTGGATGGCATAAAGCATAAGCAGGCTAAAACAAAGGTCAAAGTTCGTTAAAAGTAAGTGATAAGACCATATGATATGGGAACAGAATTGGGTCACTTGGCCCATTGAGTGTACTCTGTTATTCAGTCATGGCTGATGATTCTTAAACCCATTCTCCTGTCCTCTCCCTGTAACCCTTGATCCCCTGAAAATGTGTTGCTGGAAAAGCGCAGCAGGTCAGGCAGCATCCAAGGAACAGGAGAATCGATGTTTCGGGCATAAGCCCTTCAGGAATGAGGAAAGTGTGTCCAGCAGGCTAAGATAAAAGGTAGGGAGGAGGGACTTGGGGGAGGGGCGTTGGGAATGCGATAGGTGGAGGGAGGTCAAGGTGAGGGTGATAGGCCGGAGTGGGGTGGGGGCGGAGAGGTCAAGAAGAAGATTGCAGGTTAGGAAGGCGGTGCTGATTTCGAATGATGTGACTGAGACAAGGTGTGGGGAGGGGAAATGAGGAAACTGGAGAAATCAGAGTTACCCTTGATCCCCTCGCTAACCAAAAATCTATTCATCTCTGCCTTAAGTACATTCAATGAATTATACTCCACGGACTTCTGTGGCAATGATTTCCACAGATTCACTACCCTCTGAAAAGGCTCTTCTTCATCTCAGTTCTAAAGGATCGTCCCTTCACTCTGATGCTGTGTCCTTGGGTCCTAGTCTCTGCTATTAGTAGGAACATCATCGCCCCATACATTCTATCAAGGTGACTCAGCATTCTGCAGGTTTTAATGAGAACCCCACCTCATCCTTAACCACTCCTCATATGATAAATCATTTATCCCTGGGACCATTCTTGTAAACCTCTTCTGGACTCTCTCCAATGCAAGCACCTTCTTTCGATACGGGCCCCAAAAAGTGCCCCTCCTGGGCAGAGCTGTGTCGGTCCCTACCATCTCCACGTGTGAAGAGTTTACCTCATGTACTCTCTAAACCTCCTGCTTTTCAGCTTAATATGATCCCACTTCTGGCAGATTATTTCATGTATAAACCACCTTCTGTGAGATTATTCTTATATGGCAATACTATTCTTACATAACCTGATATCTGCTCAAAAGAACTGCCTTATGATATCGATATCTGGAATAAACCGACAGATAATGGAAAGTGGAGCTATCAACTTAAAGAAATCAGCAGAATCCATTCAATTCTTAAAGACAAACATGCAAAAGAAATAGACGAGATATGTTTAACTAGATAGAACAAACACAGACAGTAACAAACATTGTGGATAAGGAATGGCCAGGATTTAAAAAATGGTTGATGCCTTTAGAAATTTTACAAAATATGCCATAATGGGACAAAGTCACAGAATAGCAAGCCAAATATCCACTCACCCAAAGGTGTTATTGAGATAAAACAGTGTGCAATGAAAGAAAAACACAATGTGTCCTAATGAAATTAGGTAATCCAGACCTACCATTTTGGCAAAAAGATATTTATGCCAATAGATTTTAAATATTTATCTCAACATGTTCAGAAATGTTATTACACACTTCCAGGGCAAGTGGGACCTGAACCCAGGTCAGGGCTAGAGACAGTACCATTGCACTACAAGAGCCATAACTCACTAATTTTAAATTTGATAAAGGGACAGAGTCACTCTAATATTACAGTGAACCATGGTTGAAAAAACACTGTCTGCAGCTGACAGTCTGACGGTTACATGGTCTGGAAGGTATAGCTCTAAGATTTAAGTATGCTACAAGCAGCTCTCCAATACAAAGGGCAACAAATAGCAATTATACACATAACTCTTGCCCTTGAGTATGGACACATGTCTTGGCCTCAATCTTCTTCAAATGGCAGAAACAGTCAACTACTTCAGGTTAATAAAATCTGGTCCAGGAACAGCCAATCACGGAAGGACAAGTCAAAAAATTAAGTTAAAGAACAGCTGGTAGAAGAGTTCATAAAGCTGCCTTGATTTGACGGAATCCAAACAGAAGACAGAACCCATTGAGACAAGTCATGTTGGTTTAAGACTAATTGCTGTAAGCAAGATGGAAACCTGTAATCAAACTGGATTCATGGAAATATTTTCCAGGCTTTCAACACTGAACAGAATTCTGACTGCAATAGTCAGCTAGGTTTGAAAACCACAACTGATTTCATCGATCCATTTTCATCTGATGTAATACAGCGGGCAACAAAGCTTAGGGAACAAAGAGTTATGACAGACTTAAGTCTGATGCAGATTCTATGGTGATTTAGAAGGTACAAGTTCAAAGAGGGAATTTCATTTCCCTATTTTCCTTAGAAAACTCAAAGGAATATGACCTAGACTGAGATTCTCCTCATAGTCTGTCCATCTTATCAGTGTAATCAGTGTAAAGATGTTAACATGCAATAAACTGCATCTTATTTAAGACAACAGTCTCTTTTCATTCTACTATCAAATTGTTTTCCACTAGGATTTCAGACCAAGCTGGCATTATAGATCTCTACTCTAAAAGCAAAATTTCCCCATGGTGAGCAATAATGCTGACAACCTTATACAATACAACAGTTAGTAGTGGGGGCTGCTCAGCAGCCATGTGGATTAAATTTACAAGATACATTGCAATAAGTTGCTAAGGTTTCTTCAACTGCAACACCTAAACCTGCAACCCTATCATCTGGAAGAGTCAAGGCAACACAAACAGGGGAATACCATCACCTCAAAGTTGTTTGCCATCCTCTCTTGGGAATATACCTCTGTTTCTTCATTCTCGTTGGATCAAGATCCTGAAACTCCACAACTAATAACATTGTTGATGTCCTTTATCCACATATATGAAAGTAGCTCAAGTGACAGTTGGCTACTGTCTTCTCAAAAGCAATTAGGAATGGCCAATAAAGGCTGGCTTTGTCGATGAAGGCCACATCCTGTGAATTAAAAAGTTATAATTTAAAAACATATTTTGATCTGAGAGTTTCATATCATCTTGCTTTGGAATCATTTCTACCTTAAGTGCAATTGATGCAAAGAAAACCTTAAAATAGTAATTATTTGCAAGATTTATAAAATATGTAGAGCAGTTTATTTTGCTAAAAGTGATTTGACTTATTAACTCCGACATAACAATCAAAATTGAACAGGTATGTGGAATCCCAGTGAATTAGATCCATTGATTTAATTTCCTTTAAGCTACCTCAACAGAGTGTCTGCTGTATAAAACATCACTAATATTACTTTGTTCAATTGCCGAATAATTGGCAGTTGTATCAGATTGCTTGTCTTTTCTCTTACAAGCTGAAGTTTATTTGAGAAAATTATTTAATCTTTGATTGTTCCATGTGAGCATCAAGAAAAAATATGCCAATTCATATATTTGTTAAAAAGTTCCCTGTTAGTAAGCTCATGTTTTACAGCTAATTGTGTGGTTTGTCTACTACTTTTAACCTGGGATAATAAAGGTGGATATATATATATTGCTAAATAAAAGTATTTTTCACTGGTAATTACTGCAGTGATCCCATTATATGTTCCGAGGGCAGGTATCCCGAGCCGGAAGAAGTGCCAGTTCTGTGAACCTGACATTTAAAAGTGGCTGCTTGTGATTCTGCAGATTGGGCTGGATGTTCAAAAAGGCTATCTGTTCCCAAGACAGGCTGGTCAGGAAGCCTGCCTCAGAGTTCCAGCACTGTGATCAAACTTTAAACGGAAAGAATAATTTAAAAATTCATCCTTCTCACTCAACTGCTTCCTGCACCCCAATGCACAAGCCCTCTACCATTCATGTCTCCCTCTGCTATTTATAGCCCTTCTGACATGTTTTGCTGAATTACTTATCTCCTATGTCCTGTTATGATCCCTGTCCCACCAAAAACTGATCTATCCACAGTCATGGCACTTTATAACCCTATGTTTCCCACCCTTACACCACTTGTGCCATTCTATGCCACCAATCAGCCTAATGGCCCTTTATAGCCCCAGTGCCAAGTCATTCTAATACGCATTTCCTACCCACGACCCTTAGCACTTTCTTTACCTGGTGCCATCTCAGTTAACATGACGAATATGATCAATACAACTCACCTGATGGTAAACCTCAGGAGGCTTGCTGACAGTGTTTACTGATGACAGAGGCAAAGAAAGTAGGAATACCAGTAGACCATTCAGCCCTTTGAGCCTATCCCACCATTAAATATGATCATGGCTGACCATTCTACTCAGTGCCCTGCTCTTTAATCAATTTAGCCCTCAGAGCACATATCTATCTCCTTCTTGAAAATGTATGATGTATTTATTAGAAAAATAATTTTTGTTAATTAAAAGACATTGAAATTCATCAACCAATCCCTTGTAAAAACAGACATCTTGATTAAATATTTAACCCGTTAATGCTTAATCTCTTATGTGCACAAAATTTTCCATTCAATCAGCAGTTGGCACGACCGATAGGTATCACGTGAATATGATTGTTTGAGAAGTAGTTGTGCAGCCGAAATCCCATACTAGTTTTACATGAACAGAAATACCCTGAAATACCCTGCACTTTTAAAACTCATCCTGTTTTGGACAGTTCTTTGCCATCCAAGCCCGTTATGCACTTTTCATGCAAAAACATGTCTTTTCACAACAACAAAGGGTGAATTACCTGCTCTAAAGGTGTCAGAAGAACAGATCCAAAAGAATATTATGTCTTTCTAAATGGGAGGACATACAAAACAGTCTTCTAGCACTCATAATTTATATCCCCTCATTCTCTATGCCCCACCATGCCAATTCATATATCGCAATTCTCTGTTCCCATTCCACAGGGCTGTTTATGCCCCTTTGCTGACTTTGTGTCTATCTCTTGTATTCTCTGTGCAATTCTCTGCCACAGAGGGCAAATATTGAATGTTTTCAATAACTAGATATTGTTCTCAGGGCCAAAGCAATCACAGGGCATGGGGAGAAAGCAGGAACAGGGTACTGAGTTGGATGACCAGACATGATCATGTTAAATGTAAAGCAGGCTCAAAGGGATGAATGACCTAATCCAGTTCTTATTTGCTTTGCTTCTGGTATGCTTATTAGTGATTAAGTTTGCAGATATTTTTGAGTTCTCAGTGAATTATATATTTCCCCAGTTTGTTTTCTCACCAAGAGTTGTTTTTGGACAGGCTTAACGTAGTGGGGAAGCAAGAGTCGTTGAGTCCTTGCAGTTACCATTTCACATTCTTTCCTTATGCTCTGTCACACAGCTACTGAAATATGGTTCATTTTACATGTTACCAAGTCAGGCTCTCTTGTCTTTCCAAATTGAACAATTGCAGACAAGCTTTGAGATCTGAGATAATACATGTGTAAATCAAAATAAGGAGTGCAAATTTTTTAGTTCTGAATCTCACGTTGAACTTCTGGGTGTGCCTCACTCTGTGGACAGGTGATCACAGCAGCCATTTTAGGGCTCTGGTTGTCCTTTTTCAAAAAAAGAAATTAATGCATAGAAGATTTCAGGTATTGACAATCAGATAATGGAAGCTGAATATTGATTGTCTATATTTACCATGATCATAATAAAAGGAAATATGTCGGAAGTCAGACTTCTACCTTTCTGATCACATAGGAGGCAAAAGTAAGAAACAGATGGTTGAGGCTCAAATATGGGTACTTTGTAAAAATGACTAATTCAGCTGCTTCCTGTTCAAAAGAAAGATAATCAGATTCAGAGAAAACAGAAATTGTTGTTTGTTCACAAAAAGAGTTAGTATATATTTTTTCAAACTATGACGAAGGGATGAATTAAATTGAGGGAATTGATTTTGAAGTCATATCTGACTTTATCTCATGACAGTGTTAGTTTGCTCAATCTTTGGAGGAATGAAGAAACATATGTGAAGGCACATTCAATGTTATAACAAGGGCGTTTTATTGTTATGTGCCTGGGTGATACTGTAATACATCTAGATATTGGGCAGTAAATATCAACTCCTGATCATAAGGATCTTGGACCAATGGATATAAGATTGGTGATATTGAACCTGAAGCAATCTCTAGAGCAGATATGGAACTTGTAACACCTGGAATGAAAACACAGTAGATTTTCTTACAAATCTTCTGTGAATGTAGCTGTGTCACATTAGCCACTTTCATCCGGTTTGACCTTGCTCCAACCTGATATACAATTAAACACACCATCCCCTTCCATTTTGACCCTTAAGCATGCTCTCACTTGACTACCCTCCAAATTAACTGACTGTAGCTATAGCATCCCTGCCAATTACTCACTTTTCATATTTCAGAAATCCTCAAGGATGCATCCTTATCCTCGGCTCCCATCTCTTTGCCATTTACAAGCTCATCTCTGTTGATATCATTCAGACACATGGCATCATTTTCTACATATGTGGAAAAGGCTCTTTCTAAACAAGTAGTTACCTTAAATAGGGCCTAACATTTTATATTCAGAATGTAATAACAGAATTATGAAGACTAATATTTATTAATATTACGAAGAATCAAACTGCAACCCATTCCAGAATTCAGAAATTGGTAACAGTAGATGGAAGACAAGCTGGTTGTTATAAAATGTATTTCTTGGACTCCAAAATTGTAAGACTGAATGGCAGATGTTTAAAAAATAAATCCCCAAGAGTGGTCTTTTACTAATTTACAAAAATATGGCTTTCTATATCTTTTCTGCTATATCAAATAATAGTTGAATATAGTTTATCAAGTACCAATTTAATGAGCTTATACCATAATTTCTGACAATGCATAAAATGTATGGAGTCATTCTCAATTTGGTGGCTCAGTGATTAGCACTGCTGCCTCACAGAACCAGGGTTTGTTCCATTCCTGCCTCAGATGACTGCTGTGTGGAGTTTGTGTGTTCTCCCTGTGTCTGTGTGGGTTTTCTCCGGGTACTCCAGTTTCCTCCCACAATCCAAAGATGTGCAGGTTAGGTGAATTGGCGGTGCTAAATTGTCCATAGTGTTAGATATATTAGTCAGAGGGAAATGGGTCTGGGTGGGTTTCTCTTCAGGCGGTCAGTGTGGACTTGTTGTGCCGAGGGGCCTGTTTCCACACTGTAGGGAATCTAATCTAATTTTTTTCTCTTGAAATACAATGGACAATATTTTGTTACGCTGAGGTTTAATCACTGATATATTTGTTTGTCTAAAGCAGTTGAAGTATTTTCATGGCATTGATTTTTAGAATATTGCACTATATTAAATAAACAAAAATAAGACATGATCTGATAAAATATATTGTTTGATTCTATTATTCTTTTTGAAATAAAATAGTCTGGACTGTGTTTTAACTTTATCTTGGCAAAATTCCCATATTCATACACTGTGTATAACAGGATGCCAAACTAATTTGTTAATATTTAAATACAAAGTGAAACCATATGTTCAGTCCATTGAGTTTAATCAAAATTAAAACTTAAAAACAAACCCAACAACTTACTGGAATCAAATACAATCTTGGTGGATAATCCATCTTGATTTACTTTGGAAGCTCATCACACTCCACCTAAATTTTTGCCACATTGTACAGTATCTTTCTTTTTGTTTTATTCTGCCATGTGTCACCATTCAATACCAAGTTTTGAATCTTTTTTACAGGGAAGAATGGAATGGCTGTTAGCATGAAACTATCTTTGACAGTATGTCTAAAATATGTTATAAAGAATAATGAGCCACTAGGGGGGGCTGCAGGTTTAAAAAAGTGTCGAAAAGAAAATGAGGCTGTCATAGATAATAACACCATTTCTATTTCAATTTTCAGCATGGTTTTCACAAGAGAAAATTATTTTCAGTTCTTAAACTGTAAGCAATACAGTTAAATAATTTGAATATTTAAGTAAGCATGATTGGTGTAAGTATCTGTTAATTTATCTTATCATCCATATTTCATTTTAAAACATCAGTCAAATATTGAATCCCAGTGAAATTAAAACTGTTTCATTCTTATAATTTGTGTGGCTCACTAGCACATACGACATCACAACAGCAGTGTTAATATTCTCGTCCCAAGATCTGGTGAACTAGTTGTGAACCCCTTGTGCCTTTGGGTAAATCATTCACCAGTCTGAACACTGAGACATTTACACCGCCACCTACAAGCACAGCTTTGTTACATAAATCCTTCACTGCATATACAATGTCATGACTCCCGGAAACAACAGAAAATAAACTTCTCACCTTTAAACAATCCCACTCTAATAGCACCAACCTCATTACTTTAAACACGTGGAAATAGTTTGGAGAATTAGAAATGTTAAAGCTTGCAGCAAACAGATTTGCCTTGTACTAACTTTTATTTTCTGCTTTATAATACATAGAAGATAATAAATATTTATATGATCTCTTAACTCCTAGATTTTGAGAGATTCTGTTAAGTCCTAGAACATGATAGCTTTTTGTAGTTAAGTTTTGCATCACGTTGTATTGATTTGATGATTCTATTAAATGGTTACAATAAATTCCATTGATTAAAAATCCTTAAGTTAGGTTGAATAATCATCAGGTGAAGAACAAGTCATCATCAGCAATTGGTGACTAGGTATATGGGACTAGTAGCGCATATAGACAATAGACAATAGACAATAGGTGCAGGAGGAGGCCATTCTGCCCTTTGAACCTGCACCACCATTCAATATGATCATGGCTGATCATCCTTAATCAGTATCCTGTTCCTAACTTATCTCCATAACCCTTGATTCCACAATCCTTGAGAGCTCTATCCAACTCTTTCTTAAATGAATCCAGAGACTGGGCCTCCACTGCCTTCTGGGACAGACCATTCCACACACCCACCACTCTCTGGGTGAAGAAGTTTCTCCTCATCTCTGTCCTAAATAGCCTACCCCTTATTTTTAAGCTGTATCCTCTGGTTCGGCACTCACCCATCAGCGGAAACATGTTTCCTGCCTCCAGAGCGTCCAATCCTTTAATAATCTGATATGTCTCAATCAGATCCCATCTCAGTCTTCTAAACTCAAGGGTATACAAGCCCAGTCACTCCAGTCTTTCAGCATAAGATAATCCCGCCATTCCAGGAATTGACCTTGTGAACCTACGCTGCACTCCCTCAATAGCCAGAATGTCTTTCCTCAAATTTGGAGACCAGAACTACACACAGTACTCCTGGTGTGGTCTCACCAGGGCTCTGTACAGCTACAGAAGAACCTCTTTGCTTCTATACTCAATCCCTCTTGTTATGAAGGCCAGCATGCTATTAGCCTTCTTCACCACCTGCTGTACCTGCATGATTACCTTCATTGACTGGTGTACATGAACACCCAGATCTCTCTGTACTGCCCCTTTACCTAAATTGATTCCATCTAGGTAGTAATCTGCCTTTCTGTTCTTGCCACCAAAGTGGATAACCATACAGTTATCCACATTAGACTGCATCTGCCATGAATCTGCCCACTCACCTAACTTGTCCAGGTCACCCTGTAATCTCCGAACATCCTCATCACATTTCACCCTGCCACCCAGCTTAGTATCATAAGCAAATTTGCTAATGTTATTGCTAATAGCATCTTTGATATCATTAACATATATTGTAAAAAGCTGCGGTCCCAGTACTGATCCCTGCGCTACCCCACTGGTCACTGCCTGCCATTCCGAAATGGAGCCGTTTATCACTACTCTTTGTTTCCTCACAGCCAACCAACTTTCAATCCAAGTTAGTACTTTGCCCCCAGTACCATGCGCCCTAAATTTGCTCACTAACCTCCTTTGTGGGACTTTATCAAAAGCTTTCTGAAAGTCTCCCTCGTCCATCTTCAGAATTACATCCTCAAAATATTCCAGAAGATTAGTCAAGCATAATTTCCCCTTCATAAATCCATGCTGACTCTGACCTATCCTGTTACTACTATCCAGATGTGCCGTAATTTCATCCTTTATAATAGACTCCAGCATCTTTCCCACCACTGAGGTCAGACTAACTGGTCTATAATTTCCTGCTTTCTCTCTCCAACCTTTCTTAAAAAGTGGTACAACATTAGTCACCCTCCAATCCGCAGGAACTGATCCCGAATCTATCGAACTCTGGAAAATAATCACCAACGCATCCACAATTTCTCGAGCCACCTCCTTCAGTACCCTGGGACGTAGACCATCAGGCCTTGGGGACTTATCAACCTTCAGACCTAACAGTCTCCCCAACACCAATTCCTGGTAAATATAAATTCCCTTCAGTTCAGGTCCTTCAGCCACTGTTACCTCAGGGAGATTGCTTGTGTCTTCCCCAGTGAAGACAGAACTGAATTACCAATTCAATTCTTCTGCCATTTCTTTGTTCCCCATAATATATTCTCCTGTTTCTGTCTTCAAGGGCCCAATTTTAGTCTTAACCATTTTTTTACTATCCTCCTTTATATTTTTGGCCAGTTTACCTTCGTACCTCATTTTTTCTCTGCGTATTTCCTTTTTAGTAACTCTCTGTTGTTCTTTAAAAGCTTCCTAGTCCTCCGTTTTCCCACTTATCTTTGTTATGTTATATTTTTTCTCTTTTAACTTTATGTTTCTTAACTTCCCTCATCATCCACGACCACCCATGCCTCCTCCTAGGATCTTTCTTCCTTTTTGGAATGAACTGATCCTGCAACTTCTGCATTATACACAGAAATATCCGCCATTGTTCCTCCACTGTCATAGCTGCTAAGGTATTGCACCATTGAACTTTGCCAGCTCCTCCCTCATAGCTCCATAGTTCCCTTTATTCAACAGAAATATTGTCACTTCTGATTGTACCCTCTCCCTCTCAAATTGCAGATTGAAGCTTATTGTATTATGGTCACTACTTCCCAATGGCTCCTTCACTTCGAGGTCCCTGACCAATTCTGATTCATTGCACAATACCAGATCCAGAATTGCCTTCTCCCTGGCACTAGCTGTTCTAAGAATCCATCTCTGATGCACTCCACAAAGTCTCTTTCTTGAGGTCCAATACAATCCTGATTCTCCCAGTCTACCTGTATGTTGAAATTCCCCATAACAACTGTAGTAATATCTATGCGACAGGTTAATTTCAGCTCCTGATTCAACTTACATCTGACATCCAGACTACTGTTTGGGGGCCTGTAGATAACTCCCAAGAGAGTCTTTTTACCCTTAGTATTTCTCAGCTCTATCCACACAGACTCTACATCCCTGATTCTAGGTCCCCCCGCGCAAGGGACTGAATATCATCCCTTACCAATGTGGCCACCCCACCCCTCTGCCCGTCAGTCTGTCCTTACTTGTAGCCTTGAATATTCATTTCCCAGGCCCTGTCCACTTGAAGCCATGTCTCAGTTATCTCCACAATATCATATCTGCCAATTTCCAATAGAGCCTCAAGCTCATTCATCTTATTTCTAATGCTTCATGCATTCATGTATAGTATTTTTAATTTATTACTGCCATCACCCTTCCCATCAACTCCTATTTCACTCAAACTTACAGCATGATCCCTTTCTGAGTTTTCTGCCTCATTGATACAGTTGTCTTTCTTGACTTCCCTTGTTCTAACTTTCCCTTCAATTTCCTTCTTAAACATCCAGTTTGTCCCCTCCCCCCTGCTACTTAGTTTAAATGTAGCTGTGTTGCAGTAGCAAACCTGCCTGCCAGAATGCTGGTCCCTAACCTATTAAGGTGCAAACCATCTCTCTTGTAGAATTTATGCTTACCACAAAACGTATCCCAGTGATCCAAGAATTTAAATCCTTGCTTCCTGCACCAGTTCCCCAGCCACACGTTCAAGTCCATTATTTCCCTGTTTCTGGCTTCACCAGCCCGAGGAACTGGAAACAAACCGGAGATAACCACCTTGGATGTCCTGCTTTTCAGCCTTCTTCCTAGTTCTCCGAAGTCCCGCTGTAGTATGTTCCTCCTCTTCTTCCCGACATCATTTGTGCCGACATGTACCACCACCTCTGGCTCTTCACCTTCGTCCTTGAGGATTTCCTGCACTCTGTCTGTGATGTCTTTAACCCTGGCACCAGGAAAGCAACACACCACCCTTAAGTCCTGTCTGCTGCCAAAAAGTCCCCGGTCAGTTCCTCTCACTATGGAGTCCCCTATTACCACGGCTCTGTGCGATGTCCGACTCTTTCGCTCTGCCTCTGCGCCAACTTTTGATTGACAGACCTGGCCGCCTCGCGAACTGGCAGTGTCATCTGTCTCTACTGTTTCCAAAAGATTCAACTTGTTCCTGACAGGTACATCCCCCAGGGTCCCTTGCACCTGTCTCCTCTCTGCCTTCCTCATCATCTGCACTCTTCTGCTCTCTTCTGGTACGATTGGTGCAATAACCTCGCTGAAGGTCTTGTCCAGAAAGATCTCATTCTCTCGGATGAGCCAAAGGTCCTCGAGTTCTTTCATCAGTGCTGCAATATGCTCTGTCAGTAGCTGAACGTGCACACACTTTCCACACTTATACAAGCCAGACACACCAGAGTCGTTGACCTCCCACATCAAGCACGTAGTGCACTGAACCAGCTTGGCAATCATGTCTTCACCCTCTTCAACTGTGGCGTAATCACTTCACTCAACCTCCTTCTCAAAGACTCCTGAGCTAAAGCCTCACTCTTCAATCCACAGGACCCTCTTTTTGGGGCAAGTCTGTGGACTTTTAATTTAGGTTAGAGGAGGTGGGAGGGTGGGAGGCCCTACTTTGTAGGACCTGGGGTCTAGAACACACCCACTCAAATAACAATCACTTACCTTCCCAAGTGGCTTTGCACTCTGCCTTCACTTTCGCCCAGCTCCCGCCGCTCTCTGACGCGAAAAGCACAGTAGTTAGCACTGCTGACTCACAGTGGACACAAGATCCAGGCTTGATTTGCCAAATAGGATGATTCTGTGCTATTAATATTCTGTAGTTCAGATGATGAACATAAATAACCTGCTCTTTAGTCTTGTTGGATTTTTTTAAAAATTGGGGTCAGAATTCCATTTTTGCACTTACCAACCTATATCTTCTCACCTTCTCATTTTAATGGCATGGGTTAGCACGTTCTGATGTGGAATTTCTACAGACCTCAGATCGGTCTTCCTGGGAGTCCACCCATGAAAAGCAACGTGCCCAGACAGTGTCCTCAGCTGAGCACTCAGATCCTGTGTGGACCAGCTGGCGGAGGTTCAGGAATAGCTTCTTGTAGGCCATTATTAGACTGATTAATGGATTCTCTGACCTCAAGTAATGCTGATCTCACCCAGCACACACCCTTTGCAATGTAATTTGCATGCCTCTGTCTAAGCCTTTCTGATCTGCACATCTTTACTTACTATGAGCAGTACAGGCGGATCATAAATAAAGCTTTTCACTGTACTTCAGTACACATTACAATAAACCAATATATCCCTGTATCATAGAATCCTTACGGTGTGGAAACAAGCCTTGGCCCAACTAGTCCATGCCAACCATTCAAAGAGTATCCCACCCAGCCCCATTCTCCCTGACCAATATACCTAACCTACACATCCCTGCACACCATGGCAAAATCACCTGCACATCTTTGGACTGTAGAAGGAAACCCATGCAGACATGGGGAGAATGTGCAAACTCCACACAGACAGTCGCCTGAGGCTGGAATCAAACCTAGCTCCCTGGTGCTGTGAGACTACTAACTACTGTGCTACCAGGCTGCGTTGCCTTTTTATTTGGAGTTGTTGAAGACAAAATTAAACAGTCCTCCAATGTGAGTACAGAAATCATGTTGCAGGATTGCTCCCAATGCAGATAACACATCAACATTGTACTGCCTGCTATTTTAGGGACAGCAGTAGGCAACAAGAGTTAACAGTATTGTTTAGGTACTGGGTGCTCAGCAGAATGGTCAAAGTCATGAGAGATTAGCAACAGTTAAAACTATCTTTGCATTGAGCACATCAGTATTTTCCATTATGCAAAAGTAAATGGCAAACTGTGAGATGTTGTGATGATATTCAACTGTGTCTTTGATTAAGCCCAATGTGTGAACATTCATGGCTATGGTCAACTTCTTTGCTGCTTTCAATATGTATATCAAGCTGCAATGAGCCTGCACTCAGATTTCAATGATGCAAATTGGCAGGCACACTTATTGATGCTCATTTGGAGCATAGCCCCTCAAAACCTGAAATAGCCTCCTTTTTAAGAATCTCCCTCTTCCAGCAACTTGTCCTGATCTGTGTGATTATGCTCATTCTCCCTGTCATCTTGTATCTCAAGAGAGTGCTACTTGTGCACCCAAATCTGGTAGCAACTGCTTTGTGAAGGATCCAAGATGTCAGGATCAAATCCTTTAGCACCTGCAATGTCATGCCCTATGAACTCTAACAGCTCTAAATAACTAAAAAAAAAGAACCAAACACTGCTAGGCGCTGGAAATCAATCAGCAATTAACCTGAATGTGGTTGAGGATCCCAATAATTGGTATGAGTTTGGAGGTGAGTCCTATCTACTGTTAAACACATGTTCTAATGTGCAGGATTAAGGAAGATGGTTCATTGGAGCACTCCAAACTTTGTGTACTGGTGCTGAATTAGTATTGCATGCTTGTTCACATGATCAACAACACTGCATATATCAGTGCATGTTCACTGTTGTACTCACTAACACCCTCACCAATATGGTGTTCGAAATAACTTGGACCAGAAATATGTATCCTGAAAGCCATTTTGAACATTTTTTAAAAAAAACAGGCACTGCTCCTCCAAGTTCCTTTTATTTGGCTATGGCTCACCTTTCGGTCCTCTGACCAGGTGCTGATAAGAGTTAGCATAACAGTTACGTCTGTCCCTGCTCCTACTTGAACAGACCCTGAATGGGTACTTGTAGCAAAGGTCAGTGATCTCAAGTAGGAATTCTGATCAGTTCAGTTCCCGATGCTAAAGCCAATTGTGGTGTTCATATCACCATCTCGACTGACATCACCTTGCTCAGTACAAACTGTGTGAGGATTGAATATGGGGCGTTACTGAGCTGTGTGCCTCAATTACTCACTGGATAAACTCTTTGAGTCTGCGGGGAAGCAGTATTCTTGTGGTTTACGATGGTATTTGAGCTACTCGATTGGATTAGTGTCTTGTAGCTCACTAACACACTTATCCATGAGGGCACCGGCATCTGTTAGTCACCCTCTCTGCACAATAATGTGCTGTCATTGTTCCGCTTGGGACATCATGTATCGTTGCTGTGAAATAGATCACCAGAAAAAAAAACGCACACACACACAGTCAGGGAAAACGATAAAAGTAAGATGTGGTTTAAGTCCCAGTTTCAATTCTAAGGGCTGCAGTTCCTTTTGTTTAATTATAGGCGCGCTCGTTCTGCGCTTTGCAGTTTTACCAACTGTTGGAGCTGTGGATAAACTTGACGTTTGAATTCTGGTGACTTTACAGCACAACCCAACTTTATCAAAGC
Source organism: Chiloscyllium punctatum (assembly GCF_047496795.1). Lineage (NCBI taxonomy): Eukaryota > Metazoa > Chordata > Chondrichthyes > Orectolobiformes > Hemiscylliidae > Chiloscyllium > Chiloscyllium punctatum. Next base: position 57,445,394 of record NC_092747.1, on the reverse strand, counting down.
AGTGCTTCGAGCTGCTTGGATCTGTCTCAGTATATTGCAATTTGGAAGCGGCGGTAAGATGTTTTTTTCTCTCTCTGTCCAAGCCTCCATTCTCTTTTAAACCAAAACAAAGCTGTAATCTTCAACAAAAAAATAACCGAACCTGCTGTACACATCCAAGATGTTTGACTCACCTTGAGAAAACAGTCTTTGTCAATTGTAATCTACTTTTCCTGAACCTACTGTTGTAAATTAGATTAGTGAACAATCGGAACTGCAGCTAAAGAATGACTGGGAATTAAATTGACAGCAACACAGAAAACTGACAAGGCCTGTTCCTGAGCAAAGCATTTTTACTGTCTATCCCCTCACCATCTATTCCCAGCCTTATTAACTCAACCAGTAATAGCTGAGGTGATCCACCATTTCACCTCCTCTTCCTCCACAATAAAAAAGAACCATAGATCGCTCTGTTTAAGAAAACAACACAAATTGAATCTGATTTTTCTTTTGTCCAATTTCAAATGATGTTCCCGTATGCCCAGCACCGATTACTTTTGGGAACTATGGCATCAAGTGGAGGTGATCTTTTATAACGTATAAAGCATCAGTCGTCTGTAATTCACTGCTGATTTTTACGCCGTTGAAATATTGAAATTCTGTTCCTGATAGACAAAAAAAAAGGTAGGACTGTGGTTTGGACTGGGAGGGAAACCCTTGAGTAAATCTCGGCGCTCCACAATCGAAACATGTCAAAACTGAACCAACAGTCTCACTCGCGGTTATATTGTGTAACCAAATCAGGTCATTTGAGAAATAAGTTGAATCTCAAAACGGTAGTTGACTTTCAGGGTTAAAGGAACAGAAGCTGTACCCTTCAAGAACACGCTCTCACCAGTTTCGTTTCATATCTATTCAATTTACAACAGCACAAGTCGAAGCTGCTTTATTTCACAGTCCTTGTGTTGTTTGTAGACACCTAGGTATGTAAAAGCAGGTTGGGGAAAACTTGTCTGGGGCTGTATTCGTAATGCAATGTTAGCGTCGCTGCGAGATTCCCTGGAGGGGTCAGTCGGAAACCACTTGAGTTTAGCACCGCATAGAAAATATAACTCTCGACGTCAAACCGAGTCTACAAAGTGCTCCGGTGGTGAGTGGAAGTGGGTTTTAGATATAACAGTACTTACAAACTTACTTTGAGTTGCTTTAAATGCTGAATGAGCAAATACTCTAAACGATTTGTGTGTGTGTGTAATTGCCTGGAGGCTCAGCGTGCTTGCATGTAACCTTGTATGTACCTGGTTTTCTCCTTGACAAGTGAATTCTAGTCAGAACCAAACAGGGGAAAGTAGAACTAACAGATGAGCTACAGGTTTTAGACCAGTAATTGCAATGCACACAGACCATTCCAGAGTCAGATGCATCGACCTAATTTAGCTGTCTTTCATCAAACTGAAAATCAGTGCTGGAAATACAGTAGATCATGTAAATTGTTTTAAACTATTGTTCATTTTAAGGAGAAATACAAATAATGTGTCCATCCCACAAAACAACATGCATTTGTTTTGGAATAATTTTGCCTGAAGCTTTTATCAATCTTAAAACCTGTAGTGTGGTCTTGTCATATGTAATCCAGTCCCAATTTTTCACACTTTTGAGATATTTCAGACAAATCTAAATTTTACTAAGAAAAACTAAAAAAAACACTGCAGGTACATCAAAGGAAAGCAATCTTTTACTGAAATTCTCTGTTCTATAACAACCTCTGATCTGCCAGTGTTTATAATTTTATTATTAGGAAGGCATCCGTTTAAAATTCTATTGAAAATTCTGACAAGAGCATGCTTTTCCACAGGTTCCAAAATCATGATATATATTGTATAGCTGGATTATAATGCCTCTCAAATCAAAATCTCTATTGCATAGCATTAACCACATCAGTACTTTTCCCCCCATTTGCCTCAATGCACTTTTGATGAAATTATCTAGACTATAGAAGACAGTTACAATTTCTGTAGAAATGCAATCACTTGAATTTCTTGTAGAAGATGCACATTAACTGCATGGGATTTTATGACTATTGTTCCATCCTGAATTTTAACTGTGCACAGATTATTCTAATCTTTTGTATTATTGAGCCAAAGATGTGTAAGACTTAATTCTAGAAATATTTCATTCAGGACGTTTTAAACTGGGCCCTCATGTTTGAGTTTGACTTTAATGACAGGTCGTTTACTCTACTCTGAGTTAGATTTGACATATCTTAAGCTAGCTGGGTAAACAACCCGTACTGGTTAGCGTATTGTCTGGTTTTAATCAGAACAGCAACCTAAGATAAATACATGGTTGCTTTTAATTAGCCCTACTTAATTAAAAAGCACCAGAAGTATCATAGTCATTATGGACCCTTGTAAAGGAACAGGCACTTAGTCGGTCGCCTGTCTGTTCCAGAAAATTAGATTTTTTGAGGGAACAAGAGGTTGGGGGCAAGTAGGGGTGTGTACACTTCATGAGAAATAAATCTTACTGTGTTTCTTACGTTTTATCTGAGTGAGATGGATGTGCATCTTGCAAGTGTTAGACCAACACTGGGCTGTATTAGCCATCATTAGCACCCCGGTATGGATCCAATTCACTAATTACTTATGCTGTCCTGGTTCACTGAGATTTAAGTACCAAGTCAATCCCATTATCTGCAGTCTCCCAAGCTTGCCGGAGTCATCAGTCTTTTGTGGAAAAGAAGCACAAGGGTTATCAATAGCGCCGAAATGCTTAGGATTTTCCTGCTTCATGAGAAAGTGAGATTATCCCTGACCAAAGTCACAGCTTTTGTAAGCTGTCGCTCTGGATGTGATAAAAGAGAAGGGTGACAAATATCCATGAAGCCACAGAGAGGAGAATTTGCTGTCTTCCTGCAGCTGTTCCAGGGTTTCAGGCAGCTTTGCAATCTCCTCAGAGCTGTGAATTACAATTCATCTGTTAAAAACATAAGATAATATAGTCAGAAGTCAGAATAAAATATTCTAAAGGCCCGAGGCTTCCTTGCAGAGGATAAACTGAACCTCTCAGCTGCCAGTGTTATATCTGCCCTCCCTTTACATCCCACACATTTGGTGTCTGCAGTGTTTGGGCCCTGTCTGTTTGGGATGCTTGACTGACATCTGCTCTGCCAAGAGGAAAGCATTGGCAGCCTCTTCACATTTATATACCCAGTGCATGTTGCTGAAGCACAGTTAGTGCTGGAAAGACATTTTGTCTAAACAGCATGACACCTCTTGGAATGGAGTATGCTGATGCCAACTTTCACGGTTCTGTTTTTGACAAGATATAACCACAGTCAGTAGACTCTGGTTTAATGCTGGGGTGGATGACTGGGGAGGGGTTTTGATGGCAAGTGGGGGGGGGGGGGGGGGTGGATGGCGGGGGGGGGGAGTTGTGGGGATGATGGGAGTGGTTTGGAGGAGAAATGCTGGCTGGAGGGGATGATCAAGAACTCTGCCTTTTCAGAAAGAATAAAGAACTATGCATTCTCCTTCTTTATTATTGATTTTAAGGCTTTCTTGGAATGACAATAGAGACAGGTTCAAAACGAATATCATGAGAATAGGAAGAGGGCAAGGTATTGTCCAGGCTAATGTGGAATAGTTGAATAGGTGTGTGAGCAGTTGTATGTTTAGGAATAATTTGCCAGGAAAGTTGCTTAATTTATTTACTATTCATCATTGAGGATGATTGAAATTGTAATCAACAATTTTTAGAAATCTAAATCAAAGTAAACTAACTAGGTATCTCTTAGCCCCCCAAAACCCTGAAAAAACTAGCCAGCTATATTATGTGAGGAATAATTTAATTAAACATGGAGACATGAATACTACCAGTCATTGCTAAATGTTCCTGATGTGTTTGTTGTAGTATCTGTGAAATGTACTGCAATATCAAACAGTGCAAGCACAAAAACAAAGAATCTGGGCCTGGAAGGATAATTCTCAAAATCATCAACATTCTCTTGGTATTTGACACAAGGGGGATATTTTGCATGGGTTAACATCATGTAAGCATGCAATCCTTGTCCTATAGGCGGTGCTGTTGTCAGCATCTTGGCTGTCTGGTACCAGAAACATTAAACGTAAATCAGAACCCAGTGTCATTTAACCATTGATAAAATTAACAAAGCCACTGTTCCTCACCAAAGAATGGGGGAAGTTTATAAGCGAAGAGTAGTAGGTCTTGACAAATTCATTAAGGTATGACAGAAAATGATGGATAATTTGGAATTACTGAACTTGAGATTAGAGTGACCATGTAACACTGTAACTGGTCTGAATGATAACAAGTGTAGCCTCCATCCAGCTTGTATTGCAGAGTAAATAAATGCACATCTGACTGGGTCAGTGACCTGACAAGAAAGACTAGGAGAAGAAGTGATCTAGAGGTGAATTAACCAGGATAACAAAATTCCAGTGAATGAGATCTCAAAGCATCAATTTTCAATTGACAGATATTAAATATTAAGCAGCACCTTTTAAAATGTAATTATTTCCACTTTCAGTTGGTCCAGACACAGATTCAAATCCTATTTTTAATATGCATTGAAAAACAGCGGGGATCTATCATGTAATCCAAGCCCAGGGTTGAGATTTTTTTTTCCCCTTTGGAATTTTTCCTTTCTGAAGTATTAAATGAAAGGGAGCAGCACCAACTTGAAACTTTCATTTGAAGTAGGGAGATTACTTTTCTGGACTGTTCCCCCCCTCCCCCCTCCCCCCACCCCACCATCCAGATTATTTCATTACAGTATGAATCACTGGTTTCTTACATATAGAAATGTTATTGTGTTCAGGGCAGCAAAATAAACTTGACTCAATTATCAGGTTGTAAATTGATTTTGAGAAATCTGATAGATGAATGCAAAATTAGCATCTACACTCTGACCTCACTTCTCCCTGTCAGCACTACTCAGTCACCAATTGCAGATGATTGACAGACCAAGGAATGAACGGTGACTTTGGTCCTGTGACAATTTTACCTGCTAAGACAAACAGTGGCACCTCTACCTCCACCTTACAGATGAAACAACAAGCTAGAAAAGGAATGAAAGTCAAAGGGTCAGAATATGAGCTTTGCAACGTACAGCTTTCACAGGTTATTTTAAAGTGTGTTTCAGTTTTATTTTGGTATCACAACACTTATTTTTTAAGAGCATTTCACATGGGAAGAAAATAAGCAGTTTTAGATATTGCTTGATAGGAAACCTGGCAGCCAATTTGTACACAGCAAGGTCTACAGACAAGGAGATAAATAATGACCAGTCAATTAGCTTTGGTGGCGACAGTGTTCAATAATATCTAGTGAAATTTTGCAAAATGATTCTGAGAATGTAAAGGCACATGGAAGGTTTAAGTGCATTGATGTGTAGTTTTCTTTCATTTACATTATAATAGCAACATAGTCCAACATTAATAAATTTGATTTTGCTGCTTTTGACTGAGAACTTAGCTAAAGCTAAAATTGCACAAAATTATTGTTTAGCTGGAAAACTGCATGCCGTGCTAAATTCGTTTGTCAGTAGAAAAAGCTTCTTGTCTTTAGATCAATTTTGAGGATGAAGGGGAAGTGGTTCTACTTATTGAAGAACCCCTATTCCTAATTTTCTCTCTACCTTTTCGAGATTTGCTGCCATATTGTGCACATCCAACAAATACTATTTTTACTAGGATTCCTGCATTTGCACTGTCTTCTGAACTCTATATTTTATTTACAACATTTTCTGTTTGTTACAAGACTCTGTTAGAGTCTGTAATGTTAAAATTAAAACACTCTTGTCGTAATTTTGAATTAATTATAAATGGATTCAGCAGCAGGATTATGTTTGTTGTCCTTAGTTACCCCTCCCTTGATAAAACTGGAGTGGAGATTGTTGAGAGGGCTTGCAAGATCTGAAGCTTGGAGCTGTGAATGAAGAAAATACTCAGCAAACAAAACAGCCTACCACACAAGAAACTTCATCTGTTCTTACAAAACCCTCCTTTCTTTACATCTTTTCTTCCCTAATAACAGCTGCCCTCTCGTTCACTGTTACTCTGCAGAGAAGAACAAAACCTCCCTCTGACTATCTGTTTTTCTTTTCTTCCCCAGAGTAGGTCTCATTACTGGTGATTAGCAGATGATTAAAAACAATTCAGCTTTCCCCAGTAGATATTTTCTCCCAGTTTGTGACTAAAGCGTCAGTCTTCAATGAACGTGCTCCTAAGCTTATTACCAGGCTCAGCGGATTATGTGCCAGTGAGCGGCAAGCTCTGATATGGTGATGTACTGAGTGACATGATGCTGTTCAGAGGTGTGGACTAGTGTAAACAGTTTAAAACATAGCATGGAAAAGGTGGATGCTGTTTCATGCCATATTTTCTGAAGAAAGAATAAAGTTTTTTTTGTTACGAGCCTGTATCCAGGACTGAGACATTTTGCTATCTGGCTACACAAAGATTAGAACTGAATGCATTTTTTACCCCATGCCTATCTTTTGTATTTGCATGAAAGTTCATTCATCATTGCTTAGGCAAGATTGACAGCTCCACAAACATGTGAATCTGTAATTAACAAAATAAAGAATATGAATTGCAAAAGATAAGGAGTTAAGTGAATAAAGTCCCATTGGAATACAGATCCATTTAACTTTACAAGCAGAGATAATATAAGGGATAAGACCTGAACATTTATTAGTTAACTCTAAACAAAAGTGTTGAATCTTCCTACTTATTTAGAAACATCTGAAGTGGCCCTTATTGTTTTTTATAATATTGACAATATAACGTGGCTTGGAAATTTCAGGAAGAAAGAGCTGTTGTAAGATCCAAAAAGAGCAGGCAGGATGCATGCCTGCACTTTCAGTCAAATATGTGTCATTTGCCATATTGGGTAAGAACAGAGAGGAGGCACAGCCTTCCTTTGTGCTTGAAGATGATGTGATGATGCTATAAACACGAATAAGAGGATCTCCATCAGGTGCACTCTGCAATATTGACATACCCTGATGCCCTCAGTGAAACCAAAAATAAATTAGTTAATTGCCAAACATTGTCCTGACTGCAGTTACTGTTCACCCTAAACTCTCCAATGGACAGACCCAAACCTAGGCTTCTGATCTTGATTCCTCAGCCTCAAATACCAGATTTCCCAGTGCTGATCTCCTCCTACACCACCACCACCCCCCATCCCCCCACCCCTGACCATCCATCATCCTGACCTCCAGTTACTTTATACACCTCCTCAGCCTGTCAGAAATCAAGCCCCCAGGGGAACAACAATCCATCCCATCCCACTGAATATACTACCCCTCCTTCATCTAACCAATTTCTAAACACACTGCACAAAGGCCTAAAATCCCTTCTCCTAATTAAAAGAAACTGTAGTACAGAAAAGATAAAAACTTGACAATGGGACAGATTTTGCTGAAATTCAGCTATAAATCCACCTTGTATAAGGTATACTCTGTAAAAGTAATGTGTTAGTGCAGATAGAGAACTGCTTTGGGGCAATATGGAGAGGAAGTATAAAAATAGGATGAACAATAGGCCAGTCAGCTCCTCAATCCTCTCCAGCATTTCATGATATCATGACTGATGATCTAAGTCAAATATCTTGATACTATTGGTATACTATTACTCCTACAGTTTAAATGCATTTCTAATTTTTTTTTATAATTCTATCACCATATTATTGTGATATTCTACACCCACAAACATGATTGGTTTTCAAGATATATAAATTTAGAATTATGATAAATTTTACAAACATTTTCAAACAAATATAAGCAGAAACTAATGCATCCTGGATGAATTTATCTCAAGGTAACTTGAAATAAAATTTGTTAGAAGAATCTAGTCATGCATTCATCTTTTTGGCGAGGGCGTGAATATATTAATTATTCAATGAGATAATGGCAAAAGTGGGAATCTTACAATTTTTTTCTATAAAATTCTCAGGTTTATGAAAACTATTTAACTGTCAAACATGCTCAGAATTAAGGGAAAATAATTTAACATAATGTATTTCCTAACGCGTCATGACTAATGCTAGCAAGGATACTCATAAAATGAAAGAAATAACTTTTGATCAAAGTTTATCCCTATTGCTTTATTAAGTTAACAGTTGAAATTATTGGGAAAAAATGCTTGAATAACATGGAAAGGTATTAAAAAGAGTTAACAAAATGGTAACTTGTGTTGCTCCAAATCATTATACTTGCATGCTACACTATGAAATCTGGAAAATGGTTTTGCACACCCTCTACTGCATTATTCCTTCACATGATCTAGCTTCTCCTTTTAAATTAGTGCCTTCCTCATTTTAATCATTGGAACTGACATCAGAAACAAAGTCATGTTGTAACATTATGAAACAAATATAACTTGTCAGAAGGTGTATCTACTCTTAAATATGGAGTGGTGGAATTGTGGCTCAGATCAAGACCCCAGAACTAGGGAAAGAAAATTATAGAAAGTAAGTCAACTTTACTTGTTTTGCTGACTTCCTATTGGCTAAATAAGCTGTCTTGCTCAAGAAAGGGAACTAATGGCAGGAACTAAAACAAAAGCAGAAATTTAATTTAAAATTGTAGATTGTAGATGGCAACATGAGTCCAATTTATAAATATACCAGAGTTCATTTATTGTTTTATGGTTATTAAAAAATATAGAAATTAACTGACATCTTTGACAGCAAAATAATGGTTAACATGCTGTTAGGATATTTGTTTGTTCACTGCTTTAAGACTGGTACTAATCACTTCAATATAAATGAATTTCAAATGTGCATCCATCCATTTTGGTAACAAAGCTAAAATGTTTAGGAGATAATCAGCATAAGTATTAAATAAAGCAATAATAAAACAGTCATAATCTGTAAAAATTTCAGACAATACATGTGATGTTTAATTTGTACATCATTCTTGGTTGCTATTGAGACTGAGCCCTAATTTATTATTTAAATTCTTATTACAAATGGTGATAGAGGAAGATAGAGCTATCCCTTCTAATTCCACCTACTGCATGGTAATGAATTTAAAGGTAACACAAGAAATCAAATCTGCTTTTTGTGTAGTCATAATGATTGTATTTGCATTTATTAGGAGAACGTAAGATCTATTCTCACATTATGTGCAGCAATATACAACATATTGAAAAACATTTGTAAAAATGGCAATATATCTTCTCTTTTATTGGTATTGTGTTAAGCTTATATAGGACCTCAGGTGAATTGGAGCATGTTATGAGATACTACCACATCAAGATATCGAAATATTGACATAAACCAGAGAAAAACATTTTGTATTTTTTTGGTCTTGTGTTATGCGTGTTGTCAAGGCTGTATGATTTGCTTTGAGTCGGTGAACTATGTCATTGAAATAGTGCGTTCTTTGCTTGGACAGCGTTACATAGCTAACACCAGGACATCTACACAGGAATGATGGTGGAATGACAGAATCAGGGCAAGTGTCTTCAAGGTTGCTCCTGATCATTCATGGTAAGACTAGATAAGGAACTGTGTAAACTCGAGAAGGGACAAGCAGAAGACAATCTCTTAGCACTGCCTTCCCCCCAACGCCATCTCTCTCACACACACACACACACACACACAGAGTCAGTTTATGATCATAAAATCCCTACAGTGTGGAATCAAGTCATTTGGTCCAAAAAGTCCACACTGACCCTCTGCAGAGTAACCCACCCAAACTATTCCTCTACCCTATTACTCTACATTTACCCCTGACTACTGCACCTAACCCACACATCCCTGAACACTATGGACAATTTAGCATGGCCAATTCACCTGACCTGCACATCTTTGGATTGTGGGAGGAAACCGGAGCACCCAGAGGAAACCCACGCAGACACGGGAAGAAGGTGCAAACTCCACACAGACAGTCGCCCAAGATTGGAATCTGACCCAGGTCCCTGACATCGTGTGGCAGCAGTGCTAACCATTGAGCCACCATGTTATCCTATCCAAATTGGAACACTGTGCACCAATTGTACAACCAGTGCTGTGTCAAAGCCAACGGTCTGTCTCTTATATTCTGCATTCCTTTTCTCTCCACAGCTCCTTCCTTTCTGGTCGAAACCCCTCTCATCTGTTCTTCACTTTTGATCTCCTTGCCTGTTAGAAAAAGCACTTTTCAAGCCTTCATTTTTTTTTCATTTAGGTGCTGTACAGAATTGCCTCTCCAGGTTTTTACCCTCTCCTGCAATTCCCTTTAAAAAACATTGCCTAAATTCCTCTGTCTTCATTATTATCTTGCCTCCTTTCCTCACTGCATTCAATTTGTTTCTCCAGTTTTCCTTCTCTCTCACCTGAGCAAATCAGTGTTTAATGTGACCAACTAGCCTCCCAGTGATCAATTGGGATCACTAATAAAGTGGCTCAGAAATAAAGCAGCAAGTTTGAATGCTGTTTTCCGTTGTCTGAAGCTCAAAACTATGAGGATTTAGATATAAAAAGAGCAGCCTACTGCTTTAGTACAGAGCTACTATACAGTTAGCTGATTCTTTTTATGTCTTTGCATCTGTCAACCAGCAACAGAAGTCACTCAAGTCCTAACATGTGATAAATCCACAGGAATACCAGCTTTGAAAAAAGGTAATTAAAATATTCAATAAAATAGTTCAGAAACAAAGCTTTTCTTATGTCTTTTAACTTTGGCTTTCATTATCGGGCTTTAATGGAATTTTCAGTTTTTATTGGATTGTTTATTATATTTCTTTTTGATTATCAAAAATCAAACCAATGTAACATGGAAGGGCGTTTTTTAAGTGGGGAGTCATCTATTTGTTTTTATTATTGAGACTGTAACCTGGAAATTGCAGCAGCCTAACAAGCGCTATGCCACATTTTGCAGCCTTAAGCAACCATTCAACCATTGCATTTGTAAGAGAAAAAAAATCCTGAAATGTCCAAAAGATTTACATTGTTTCAGTGTGAGCCACTCGTTTTGATGATGCATGGTATAGAAGAGACCTTGCTAGCTCAAAGCAAGTGATGTGAGAATCCTAACGGGTGACAGCAGACAAGGTCATTGCATGTCAAGTTCAAGTCACAAGGTACACCTTAAAATCTATAGCTCATTTACTGCCACACCATTCAAGTCATAAAAGCTTATCTGATGCACCTTGTGCATGAAGGAACTGATATCTCACTGAAGGCTTGCTGTGCATGGTCATAATGCAGCACAGCTCCAATAAAAGCAACTTAGAAACAAGATTGTTGTCAATCTGAAATCATAAAAAGCGCCGACAAAGGAAACCTTTGCAATTCTTTCCTTAAACCTATCCACTTTTCTTCTCACTTTTAGAATTGGCTCCAGTCCTCTTTCTTTATCAATAATAGTCTCTGTATGTTCAATTATTCACATCTACATCTACAATTCCATCCCTACACCTCCATGCCTGTTTAGTTCCCTCTCCTTCATTAACTCCCTCCTTAAAATCAATGTTTCTCACCAGGCTTTTAGCTGCCTCTCTTAATAGTTCTCCTTTCATCAGCATTAATTTATGACTGTGTTTCTGTGAAGTGTTCTGGGCTATTTTTTTCTACATTGAAGGTACTAGATGACAAGTCACTTTTATCAAAAGCTTTGGAAGCCCCTGTTTCTAATCCCTCCATTCTTGGCTCAATTATCCTTATCAATCATCCTCTTTTTTGAATTGTGTTTCTTTCTGTTAAAGACAAAACTATAAAAGCAAGTTATTTCTAAAGTGACCAAGATGAATAATGTTTGATTTCTGTTGTTTGTTATTTCGTGTGCTATATATCTCAAAGAAACCTGGTTGGCATGAACAAGTTGGGCTGAAGGATCTGTTTCTGTTCTGTATGACTCTATGGTTCCTATGTGCAGGTTAAGAGTATGTAAAACTTGAGAAATACATCTCTATTTAAGACAATAAGTTCTATTTAATACAACCCTGGGCAATACAAAGAACAAAGGAGTAGAGGAGGGTAAGGATAAGAATTCATTCGCAAGCTCTTGTCAGATTAAGACTGGAACTGACTGGAAAGCATATGTTCACCCAGTGAAAACATCACACATTGGATATTACAAGGCAACATAGAGTCATAGACATGTACAGCATGGAAACAGACCCTTTGGTCCAACTTGTCCATGCCAACCAGATATCCTAACCTAATCTAGTCTCATTTGCCAGCATCTGGCCCATTTCCCTTTAAACCCTTCCTTTTCATATACCCATCCAGATGCCTTTTAAATGTCGCAATTGCATCATCCTCCTCCACCACTTCCTCTGGCAGCTCATTCCATACATGTACCACCCTCTGCACAGAAAAGTTGCCCCTTAGCTCCCTTTTAATTTTTGAGCTCTCATCTTAAGCCTATGCCTTGTACTTCTGGACTCCCCTACCCTAGGGAAAAGATCTTGTCTATTTACCCTATCCGTGCCCTTCATCATCTGATGCTTCAGGGAAAGCAGCATTTTGAAAGTGCTTCTGCATGTTCGGTTCCGTAGCAAGCTCGGGACCAGTAGTAACCTCCAGAGGCTGCTAAACAGCCTCCGTGTGAAGATGTCACAGCTAAAGGTTTCCCTCAGGATCCCAGGGAAAATACTGAAGGCACAGTGTATTGTCCTCATTTCAATTTCCATCAGTGTTACCACGGAATGTAGCTGTCCTGGGAAACGTTGACCGAGCTATGCCAGGTAGTCAAGCAGGATCTATAACCTAAAGTGTGTATGTATGTGGGCAGAGGTTGGGGTTGGGTAGGGACTGGAGAGAGGCACTGGTCATCCTCTCCTGGTGGCTATCAAGGCAACATCTCAGCTAAAATTTTAATGTAACGGGCTGCTTCCAGGGATCTCACTACCCTCAACCCAGAAATGTATCAAGGCTGTTACAATTGGAATTTGTGCCAGTTTACACTACTTCATGTCATTTGGTAAGGTCAGTTCACTTTTAATGGTTTCTTTTAGAGAGAGATTGGAGGACAGGTGCTGAGCATCTATGAGAAGATAAACAATGTGGAATAGGTTTGGGTGGGATACTCTTCGGAAGGTCAGTGTGGACTTGTTCGACCAAAGGGCCTGTTTACACACTGTAGGGATTCTATGATTCTATGAATGTGTGAAGCCATGGATTTTTTTTTTCAGTTGAAACAATAGAAGTAGCCTGAATGGGTGTGATCAGGCTCCCACCCACAGAACCAAGATTTTTAGGTTTAGCTTTCACCAGTTGATGCTAGGGTCTCAGCACAATTGGAAGGCAGTGAACCTCTCCCAGCTGGTACACACGTTATCTCTGCATTTGTTCTGAATGTCTTTCTACCTGGGCTGCTGGTGTTGCATGGGAAACAATCTGTTTTCTGAATTTGTCTTTTCCAAAGGATTTTTTTTGGTCTTTTTCCAAATGATGTATATTTGGGATGTTACTATATTGGAACAGTTACTGTTTAGTAGTAATCTATAATTCTATAAAGTTTTCCAATAGACTTAAGTTATTCCAAGTTCCTCTTTTTTTGTTGTATTTTAACCAGTGTTTGAATAATGCTTAGTGTCGAGTAGTTTGATTAATCAAATTGCATCTGGAACACAACACCTGACATTTGCCTTTAAATAAGAAGAAGTTAGGGTCAAAGCTTAGATTCTTAGTATATTTTGAGGGCATCTGGCCTGGTCCACAATACTTATGTATCTTGATCCCTAAATAGTAATACATTTATGAACGTGCACCTATATTTGCAATAATGTTTCAGCTGTGCCAATTATGTATACTGAGAAATGTTTGTATTTAGATCCCTTCCACTAAACATACAGTGAAGGGCAACTCGTGACTGACGTAGCTTGAATTAGTGTATGGCAGATCTTTAAAAATTGTACCGATTTCCAGGAGATCTCTGTACTGGTAAGTATTTCATCCTCTGGTGAGAGCGAAGATAGGACAGGTGAGGCACCCATGGAGGTGTGGTGCATTGGAAAAATATCAAGTTTCAGAGAATAGCATAAGGAAGCTTCAGGAGAGCTCAGGGAGAGAAACACTCCATGAGATTCACCAAATGTGACACTTAGGCAACTTCTGGTAAAATTGTTTTAGATTGCTGATGATTTGCTGCAAGATCTTTAGCACAAGCTGCCCAAGATATTAATAAGATGAACTTGCCAGGGTCAACAGGTCTCTGCTTGCCATTATCGTGACCAGTGTCCAGGTTGATGTGAATGGTTAGCCCCATTTCATTGCTTTTTTTTACTTCACAGCAGTTTGATACAACTGAATGGCTTGCTCAGCCACTTCTGAGTGCAACTGCTACTGGTTTGGAGTCATATGTAGGCCAGACCACTAAAGGTAGCAGAAAGTCAGAGGTAGATAGTATAGTGAAGCATCTATAAGGAGAAAGCAGAGTTAATGTTTCGAGTCCAGTAACTTTTCAACAGAACATTCTTCTCATAGATGCTGCAAGACCTGCTTAGGTTTTGCCAGCAATTTCTGCTTTCATTTCAAATAATTTAAAGTGGCTTACCACATGAAAAGTGATAGAATGTCATCTATCAAACCATAGGAAGTAAATTCTGAAGGGAATAATCTTGTGAATAATGGAGGGAGATCAGAGCACTAATTGGATAAGATAAACTTTCTACCCTTTCTAAAAAAAAAACTTTTTTTGTTTATAGATTCATTCAAATCTTATGGAGAAGTTCAAGTAGTATGTGTATAAACAAAATCCAAATTGTACCATGCAGTTGGTGCTGAGTACAAAGTGCTTAAATAGATTTATATCCAAGCAGAGATGTACTGAACTCTTATTTTTTTTCATTTGCGTTTAGTGCATAATAAAATAAAAACTGGCTTTAATTTTATTAAAACAAAGATAAAAGTATATAACTTAGCAAATAGCCATCTTTTTTCTGACAAAATATTCAGAGCAGTAACTAATCGTTTGACATTTCCATTTCAGAATCAGGTTGCCATTGTTCAGACAAAACCTACTTACTGATATTTCAGAGGGTTTCTTTCTTTTCAAATGTGGAATATTATGGCTTCTCAAATAAAGATATAGTGATGCAATCATGCTAGTAGGCAATTATTTCACTTTATCAGGAGTGTACGAAAGTAGACCTTTCCCAGATCAAATTACACATTGATCTGACAAACAATGCCTTCAGTTAGATTGACTGGAATGAAAATGCAAAATCACATAATTTTAAGTACAAAGTATGTCACAATCTATAATGTTAACTATAAAGGTTTGATATCTAACCAGTTTCTTAAATTGCTTAATTGTAATAAATACTATGATTTTCAATAATTCCCTTGTTCCTTGAAAAAAGGAAGACAAATAAAGTTCTGAAATTACTGGTAGATTTTGGATGAGAGTAATTCAGATGCTGAATGGTGTAAGATTAAATAATTAAATTGTCATCTCCATCAATCACCAGTGAAAACCTTTTTTTTTTAAACAGTTTGTATTCCAATGTACATTATTCCCCTTCTACCATAGAGTCTTTATCAGGTAAATGAGTGGAAACATTTGGTGACAGTGTCAGCTTGAAACAAATGGCATCGTGCTCACCTCTTTCTGAAGATTATGGCTTGAAATTCAAATCCAGCATCACCTTGACACTTTATTGCAGTACTCGTAGATATTCAATGATAATATGTTGGCCTCAACCAATATCAACAAAACCAAATTGGTAATGCATTTCATTGTTATTTGTGGGGAATTTCTGTACAAAATCATTGCAATATTTAGAAATTGTCATTGTACTTTGGGGAAAACATTGCTTGTGAAGTAATTTGAAACAGATCTGAGATGCGATAAGGTGCTCTATAAATGCAAATCTTTCTTTCTAGAATTCCATTTTGTGACATGCAAGCATTCACAAATATGAGAAAGAAGATATGAATACCAGTAAATTGGCATTAAGCTTTTTAATCCTAATAATGATATTAGGATGAATGTGATACAAAATGTTACTACATAGAAATAGGGCATTTGTCAAAACACTGTTGATGGTTTTCTATATTGGTGATTTAAGCTGTTTCTACCTTTCCAGCTTAATCCCAATATTTTGAACATTTCCTTTTTTGAACCTTCAAAATAATTCAATTGAGTCTGCTCCATTTCTATACCAGAGAACTATAAATTTCAAGCAAAGTACAAAGTCTTTTTCCATCTTCTCAAAAGTTCATTTTGGCATTGCATTAAGCTATGTCTCTAAATTACACCCAAAAACCACTCCAACAAAATCACTGTGTCATCACATAAAGAAATGTGCCTCTGCATTCAACTGAGAATTCAGCCCCTTAACTCCATTGAAAAGGCATCAACCTTCCAAGTATCTCCTTACTGCTGTAACATTTCCTCCCTGATATTTTCCAAATGTACATGATATTCAAACTGCTTTTAAGGTCCACATATTTTCTTTTGTAATCAAGTTTGAAGATGGTATTACACACCTTTGGAGAAGGTAGACTTGAATCCAAAGATAGAACTCTATTACTGGTTAACTATAAGAATAATAGGGTGGTTATGATAGAGGATTTTAACTTTCCAAATGTAGACTGGGACTGTCATAGTGTTAAGGGTTTAGATGGAAAGGAATTTGTTAAGTGTGTTCAAGAAAATTTTCTGATTCAGTTTATGGTTGCACCTGTTAGAGAAGGTGCAAAACTTCTCCTCCTCTTGGGAAATAAGGCAGGGCAGGTGACTGAGGTGTCAGCGGGGAAGCACTTTGGAGCTGGTGACCATAATTCTATTAACTTTAAAATAGTGGTGAAAAAGGATAGATCAGATCTAAAAGTTGAAGGTCGAAATTTGAGAAAGCTAATTTTATCAGTATTTGACAAGAACTTTGCAAAAATTTTCAAAAGCTGATTGGAGGCAGTTGCTTACAGGTAAAGGGATGGTTGGAAAATTGGAAGCCTTCAGGAATGGAATAGTGAGAGTCCAGAGACAGTATATTCCTGTTAGAGTGGAAGGAATGCTTGGTAGGTATAAGGAATGCTGGATGATGAGAGAAATTGAGGTTTTGGTTAAGAAAAAGAAGGAAGCATATGTCAGGTATAGACAGGAGAGATTGAATGAATCCTTAGAAGAGTATAAAGGCAGTAGGTGTATACTGAAGAAGGAAATCAGGAGGGCAAAAAGGGGACATGAGATAGCTTTGGCAAATAAGATTAAGGAGAATCCAAAGGGATTTTATTAATACATGAAAGACAAAAGAGTAACTAGGGAGAGAATAGGACCCCTCAAAGATCAGCAAGGCAGCATATGCATGGAGCTGCAAGAGATGGGGGAGATGCTAAATGATTATTTTGCATCAGTGTTTACTCTGGAGCAGGACATGGAAGATATAGAATGTGGGGAAATAGATGGTAACATCTCAAAAAAAAGTATGTATTGCAGAAGAGGAGGTGCTGAAAATCTTGAAACGCATATAAGTGGATAAATCCCCAGACCAGTATCCCAGAAATCTGTGAGAAGCTAGGAAAGTGATTGCTGAGATATTTGTATCATTGATAGTCACAGGTGAGATGCTGGAAGACTGGAGTTTGGCTAACATGCCCTATTTAAGAAAGGTGGTAAGGACAAGCCAGGAACTATTGACCGCTGAGCCTCAAATCAGTGGTGGGCACATTGTTGGAGAGTATCCTGAGGGGAAGGATTTATATGCATTTGGAAAGGCAAGGACTGATTAGGGATAGACAGCATGGGTTTGTGCATAGGAAATCATGTCTCACGAATTTGATGGAGTTTTTTTTAAGAAGTAACAAAGAGAATTGATGAGAGCAGAGCGGTATACGTGATCTATATGGACTTCAGTAAGGTGTTCAACAAGGTTCCTCGTGGGAGACTGGTTAGCAAAGTTAGATCTCATGGAATACAGGGAGAACTAGCCATTTGGATACAGAACTGGCTCAAAGGTAGAAGACAGAGATGGTGGTGGAGGGTTGCTTTTCAGACTGGAGGCCTGTGACCAGTGGAGTGCCACAAGGTCCGGTGCTGGGTCCGCTACTTTTCATTGTTTATACAAATGATTTAGATGTGAACAAAGGAGGTATAGTTAGTAAGTTTGCAGATTAACAAAATTGGAGGTGTAGTGGACAGTGAAGGATTTATCTCAGATTACAATGGGACCTTGATCAGATGGGCCAATGTACTGAAGAGTGGTAGATGGAGTTTAATTTAGATAAATGTGAGGTGCTGCATTTTGGGAAAGCAAACGGGAGCAGAACTTATACACTGAATGGTAAGGTCCTGGGTTCCTGAATAAGGAGACCTTGGAGTGCAGGTTCATAGCTCCTTGAAAGTGGAGTCGCAGGTAGATAAGATAGTGAAGAAGGCGTTTGGTATGCTTTCCTTTATTGGTCAGAGTATTGAGTACAGGAGTTGGGAGGTTATATTGTGGCTGTACAGGACATTGGTTAGGCCACTGTTGGAATATTGCGTGCAATTCTGGTCTCCTTCCTATTGGAAAGATATTGTGAAATTTGAAAGGATTCAGAAAAGTCTTACAAGGATGTTCCCAGGGTTGGAAGATTTGAGCTATAGGGAGAGGCTGAACAGGCTGGGGCTGTTTTCCTCAAGCGCGGAGGCTGAGGGTTGACCTTATAGAGGTTTATAAAATCATGAGGGGCATGGATAGGATAAATAGATAAAATATTTTCCCTGGGATAGGGGAGTCCAGAACTAGAGGGCATAGGTTTAGGGTGAGAGGAGAAAGATATAAAAGGGACCTAAGGGGCAACTTTTTCATGCAGAGGGTGGTGCATGAGGAAGTGGTGGAGGCTGGTACAATTGCAGCATTTAAAAAGCATATGGATGGGTATATGAATAGGAAGGGTTTGGAGGGATATGGGTCAATTGCTGGCAAATGCGACAAGATTAGATTAGGCTACCTGGTTGGCATGGACAAGTTGGACTGAAGGGCCTGTTTCTGTGCTGTCCATCTATATGGCTATATGATTAGGGTCCTTTTTCCTTTTTTCATTAACAATGCATTCTGCTTTTCTGCAAAGCCAAGGATTAATTTGCCCGTTTCTGACTTTCTCGACTTATGTTGTCACTTCAATGACCAACGATCAACAGCAATTACCAGTCTGTGACCTTCACACCAAGGTTCTATCTGGCCAATGTAGTGCATTTTGTCCATGTGAGGCTGCCAAACACTAGCAGAGAGAGTCCAGAAGAAAGGGGTAAGAATTCGACAGTTTGTGCCGTTCTGATTCTGAATGCTTCTGATTAGTTATCTTATTGTGCCTTCTCAAGAAGTTCACAGCTGGACATTCCCAAAACTTTCCTTCTGTAAACTGAGGAATGGTATTTATTTCACTTCCGTCAATCTCTGCAATCACTGTCATCATCTGTTAACGGCTCTAACAATCCCTCTAGCACAAATGTGCCTGGAGAAAGCCTCAAAACCCATTTTTTATTGTTAATATTCGTCGATACTTTATACTTTCAAATGTAACTCATCCATGGGACCCTCCTCATCAATATGCTTCCCCCTTTCCATTGTGGAATTTAATTACCTGTACCCCTGGCATTTATATTTTGAGAGATAGAAGATCACCCTCTATCAGAAAATAAGTGGTGCTAAAAGCAAATAGGAACGTAATCTATGCATATACTAGTCATGCCAGAGATTAGGGGTCCATGTCAATTGCACATTGGCCTGGACCCAAATCTTGGATCAGGGCCTTTTTACGTGGTCATTGTTGTCTTCAGATAGGAAAGATGATTCAGAGTTGACACGAAATGTTGTGATCTTTACAGTAGTTTTCAGTTACTGACTCAGAGTCAGGGAGCAATGCAGCCTAAATGTGATTTCATTAAAACTTAGCACTGTCCTTTCTAAATATTTCCAAAGAAGACTGATTCAGCAAACTGCTATTATATTTGGTTTGGCAGCTGCTGCTAGTGTAACACATTCTTTACCATTTAATCAAATAGCACACCATTTTAATGGCAAAGCTCTGATAGTTTAATCATATTTGTTATGCTTTGAACTACAGACAATATGTTTTTCAATATGAAACTCTATTTGCTGTATCCAGATGCTATTGCTGTGATTGTGGATTTCTTTCAATATTTCTTTCCTTTGGAACATGAAGGTGGATTTTCTGTTCCCTGTGGAACCAGTGTACTGCAAACATTGTGTTCACCTGTAATGAGAACAGCCGACCCTGCCAAACCTATTGGGATCAGCCCAGATTAATTATGCAGAGTGACAAAGGGCAGATCAGAATACCCAGGACAGCAGTGTGATTTTTCTGCAGGAAGAATATCCACGGCATGAATGCACTGAAAAATGATTAGGCAACATCTGCAGAGAACCCCTGTTGTGGCAGTGCTCCTTCACAAAGTCAAACGAAGGAGTGTTGCCCTGTTATGCTCTGAACAGCGCTCTTCCTTCTGGATAGGCCTCCACACTTTATGAAGAGATGTAGAAGCAAGGGACAATAAAACATATAATGTTAATCAGAGCATGTGGTGGGAATAGTGTTGGTGAGGGGAGGGAGGCTTAAAGGCATAAGTCAGGCCTCCCTGTACTATTCCCTCACACCAGGATTTTAATTCAGCAGTTTCAAGCTGTATGTAAAATATCCAGGCAACTGGGTTTGTAATTTAAAGGACAAATTCACACTCTAATGATCTCTTGCACACTTCCACTGAATTTTAATTCATGTTGCATATGTCCTGTCAGTCCCTTCCTGTCAGCAAATCCCGCAGGATTGGTGTTTCAGAATTCTTAAAGCAATACATTCATCTGCTGGCTAGATCTTTTGTCTTTGATTTGACAAGTAAAATCAGAATCTAACTTCCAGAGATTGGATTTTTGAAATCCAGTGAGGGTGAGGCTGGGGGCATAAATTGCACTTTGTGATCTTGGGTGCCATCACTGGATCCTGATGGCTGTGGAATGCAATACAATTTTCAAAGTTGGGCTGAGGAATCTTGCATGCCTTGAATTAACAAATTGTTAAAGTACTTCCGCATGATCTTTAGACCATTTTTTAATGTGGTAATCACAGAATTTGGGATATTGGGTACAGCCATTGTGAACACAACATGGAGAAGAACACATAGTGGCATTTGAGGCAGTTCAGAAGAAATTCACAAGATTGATCCCAGAGATGAGGAGTGTGTCGTATGAAGAGAGATTGAACAGTTTAGGCCTGTCCTCTCTGGAATTTAGAAGAATGAGGGGAGATCAGATTGAGGCAGTCAAGATGTTAAAAGGCATGGATAAAATAGATGTGGAGTGGATGCTTCCTCTTGTAAGATATTCCAGGATGAGAGGTCATAGACTTAGAATAAGGGGTAGCAAATTTAAAACAGAGTTGAGGAGAAACTACTTCTCTCAACCGGTTGTGTATCTGTGAAATTCACTACCCCAAAGTGCTGTGGATGCTGGGACAATGAGTACATTTAAGGAGGCAGATTTTTAATTGATAATGGGTTGAAGGGTTGTGGGGAGAAGGCAGGAAAATGGGGGTGAGGAGCATAGCAGCCATGATCAAATGGAGGACCAGACTCAATGGGCCAAATTATCCATTGTATCTTATGAACTTATGAAGAATATGCCTTTGCATTTAAAAAACACATTGCATTTTCACAATGACTCCACATGGGACAGAAGCCAGGAATGATCCGAGTTTTGGGTTCCCATTAAATATTTAGTTCTATATTTCTGGTCCCTGTTCTTTCAACTGACAATACAAGATTCCCAGTTCTATTTTGATTAAAAGCAGGACAGTTATCACTGCTGTTTGTAACATGTTAGCGAGCTCATTGGAAATATTATTCAGCAATACAGGTTATTTAAGAAACATCATATTGCTGTCTTCATCTTACCATGAGGCTGCACGAGAGAGCAGAATAGCGATATTATTTAACTTCCTGTGATGATGTGTATGTTGTCTTATTAGCATACAGTCAGACTTAAGCTCTTATACTTCAGTGTCCAATACTTATTTTTCATTCAGCATCACTAAAACAGATTATCTTGTGATTAGAGTCATAGAGATATACAGTACGGAAACAGACCCCTCGGTCCAACTCGTCCATGCCGACCAGATATCCCAACCCAATCTAGTCCCACTTTCCATATCCCTCCATCCCTTCCCATTCATATACCCATCCAGAAGGCTTTTAAATATTGCCATTGTTCTAGCCTCCACCATTTCCCTCATTCCATACATGTACCACCCTCTGCATGAAAAAGTTGCCCCTTAGGTCTCTTTTATATCTTTCCCCTGTCACCCTAAACCTATGCCATCTAGTTCTGGACTCCCCAACCCCAGGGAAAAGACTTTGTCTATTTATCCTATCCATACACCTCATGATTTTATAAACCTCTATAAGGTCACCCCTCAGCCTCTGACGCTCCAGGGAAAACAACCCCATATCATGGTATTGTTTATGGGAGCTT
Organism: Chiloscyllium punctatum; assembly: GCF_047496795.1. Taxonomy (NCBI): domain Eukaryota; kingdom Metazoa; phylum Chordata; class Chondrichthyes; order Orectolobiformes; family Hemiscylliidae; genus Chiloscyllium; species Chiloscyllium punctatum. Next base: position 57,422,985 of record NC_092747.1, on the reverse strand, counting down.
GCTATGTGCAAGTTAGCTGCAGTGTTTTCTACATAATAACAAGGACTATCATTCAAAAATACTTCACTAGTTCTAGATGTTCTTGCACATCAGTCAATGAAAGCAAGCATGCAGGTACAGCAGGTAGTGAAGAAAGCTAATAGCATGCTGGCCTCCATAACAAGAGGAATTGAGTATAGAAGCAAAGAGGTTCTTCTGCAGCTGTACAGGGCCCTGGTGAGACTGCATCTGGAATATTGTGTGCAGTTTTGATCTCCAAATTTGAGGAAAGACATTCTGGTCATTGAGGGAGTGCAACGTAGGTTCACGAGGTCAATTCCCGGAATGGCGGGACTATCTTACGTTGAAAGATTGGAGCGACTGGGCTTGTATACCCTTGAGTTTAGAAGGCTGAGAGGGGATCTGATTGAGACATATAAGATTATTAAAGATTGGACACTCTGGAGGCAGGAAGCATGTTTCCGCTGATGGGTGAGTCCCGAACCAGAGGACACAGTTTAAAAATAAGGGGTAGGCCATTTAAAGCAGAGTTGAGGAGAAACTTCTTCACCCAGAGAGTGGTGAGTGTGTGGAATGCTCTGCCCCAGAAGGCTGTGGAGGCCCAGTCTCTGGCTACTTTCAAGAAAGAGTTGGATAGAGCTCTTAAGGATAGTGGAATCAAGGGTTATGGGGATAAGGCAGGAACAGGATACTGATTGAGGATGATCAGCCATGATCATAATGAATGGTGGTGCTGGCAGAATGGCCTACTCCTGCACCTATTGTCTATTGTATATTGTAATGTGCTCTGAAATGTTATGTCACCATGAAAGTCACTAAATAAATTATGTTCAGAAACTCTAAATCTATGTCTTTTATTTCACAACTCAATGTTCTCTGCTTTCTAAAACAGGCATTAATATTTCTTTGCTTTGCATGAAGAAGCATTTGAAACTATTTCAGCCCCAACACAGGCAGCAGCACGAGGTGTTACATTCAAGTCCTGTCTTTTCTTAACTCAGCATTTTCTACTTGCTGTTATTGCCATTATTGCTTCTTTGCTCTGGAAGGAGCAAGACTTTGGAGAAACAGCCTTTGCAGCAGTGGTGACAGAATCAGCAGCACTGTTTCTGGATTAACAGCAGCAGCAGAAAGACCAGTGGCAGTTGAACCAGCACATGAAACACCAACAGCAGCAACAATGTCAACTCCAATAGCAGCAACTGCTCTAGCAGCAGTTCCAGTTGCACCAACACTAGTAACAGCTGTATCTGTAACTGCAACTATATTAACAACAGCTCCAGCTCCAGTACCACTAACACTAAGAACAGCACCAGCTCTAGCACCACCGAAATTAGCACCAGTTGCTGCAGCAGCATTCGGACAAAATACAGTAGCATCCCTCTGGAATTTATATGTTTCAATCAAGTAGATTACTCTTCTAAACTCAAGTAGATAGATGCCTAGCTTACTGAACATTTCCTCATAAGACATACCTGTCATTCCAGGTATTAGTCTGATGAGCTTCTCCTAAATACGTCCACTATATTTACATCCTTCCTTAAATAAGGTGACCAACACTGCACATTTCTCCAGATGTAGTCTTACCAGTGCCCTTTATAATTGCAACACAACCTCTCTAATTTTGTATTCAATTCTCTTCACAATAAATGATGACATTCTAAACACCTCTGCATCTCAGAGCTCTGCAATCCCTTACCAGTTTGTTAGTCAGCTTTATGAATCACCCTGCCAAAATCGACAAAAATCTCACATTTTCTTACATTATATTTGATTTGTCACATCTTTGCCGATCTTTTAAACTTTTTGTAGCTTCCTCACCCTCTTCACAACTTACTTTTATACTTATGTTTGTGTCATTAGTAAGTTTGGCAATTGTATCTCCTATCTCTTCATCTAAGTCATTTATATAACCTGTTAATGATGCCAGCATGAACTCATTGAAGACACCACTTTATTTATCATTTCAACCCAAAATAAAAAACGACTAATGCCTCCACTCTGCTTCCTGTTAACCAGGCAAAAGTGAGGACTGCAGATGCTGGAGATCAGAGTCAAGATTCCTGTTAACCAGCCAATCTAATACGCATGCAAATATTCCACCCGTCTGCATAAAAGTTTTAATTTTCAACAATGACCTTTGATGCTGATTATAATGCCTTCCAGAAATCTAAGTATAGTAAATCATAGACTGGGCCTGCCATAGTGTTAAGGGCTTGGATGGTGAGGAATTTGTTAAATGTGTGCGAGAAAATTTTCTTTATCAATATATAATGTAGCTACTAGAGAAGGAACAAAACTTGACCTTCTCCTGGGAAACACGGCAGGGTAAGTGACAAAAGTGTTAGAGGGGAAACATCTTATTAGCTTGCCAATTGGATATAAAATTGGCTTGACAGTAAGAGATAGTGGTGATGGTGGAGGGTTGTTTTTCACACTAGAGGCCTGTGACCACCAGCATTCTGCCTGGATCAGTACTGGATCCACCTTTCTTTGTCATTTATATAAACAATTTGGATAAGAATTCAGGAAACATGTTAAGTTTCTTATTAGACAGAGCATAGAGTATAGGACTTGAGAGTTCATGTTGTGGCTGTACAGAACATTTTTGGAATATTGTGTTCAGTTCTGGTCACCCTCCTTTCGGAAGGATGTTGTGAAACTTGAAAAGTTTCAGAAAAGATTCACAAGGATGCTGCTAGGTTTAAGGATTTGACCAACAGGGAGAGACTGAATAGGCTGGGGCTGTTTTCCCTGGAGCATCAGAGGCTGAACGGTGACCTTATAAAGGTTTATAAAATCATGAGGGGCATGGACAGGGTAAATAGACAAGGTCTTTTCCCTGGGGTGAGGGAGTCCAGAACTAGAGGTCATAGGTTTAAGGTGAGAGGGGAAACATTTAAAAAGGACCCAGAGGGCAATGTTCTCATTCAGAGGTTGGTGAGTGTATGGAATGAGCTGCCAGAGGAACTGATGGAGGCTGGTACAATTGCAGCAGTTAAAAGGCACTTGGATGGTTATATGAATAGGAAGAGTTTAGAGGGATGTGGCCCAAGTGCTGGCAAATGGGACTGGATTAGATTAGGATATCTGGTCAGCATGGATGAGTAGGACCGAAGGGTCTGTTCTGTGCTGTACATCTCTATGACTCTGACTCTAAGTAAGCTCATGGATGACAACAAAATTGATGGTATAGTCAACAGTGAAGAAGGTTATCTGAGATTACAAAGGGATCTTGATCAAATCGGGCCAATAGGCTGAGGAGAGGCAGATTTAATTTGATAAATGTAAGGTACTGCACTTTGGTAAAACAAACAAGGGCAGGACATATGCAATTAATGGTAGGGTCCTGAGTAGTGGCTATCAACAGGCAGACCTTGGGGCGCACGTACCTAGTTCTTTGAAAGCTGTATCACAGATAGCATGATGGTTAGGAAGGCGTTTAGCACACTTGCCTTCATTGCTCAGACTACTGAGTATAGCAGTTGAAACGTCATGCTGAGGTTGTACAGGACTTTGGTGAAGGCACATTTGCAGTACTGTGTACAGTTTTAGCTGCCCTGCTATAAGAAGGACATTATGAAATTGGAGAGGTTTCAGAAAAGATGTACCAGGATGTTGTGGGGAATGGAACATTTGAGGTATAAAAATAGACTGGATAGACTGGGATTTTTTTCACTGGAGCAGAGGACATTAGGGGTCACCTTAAAGAGATTTATGAAATCATGAGAGGCATAGAAAAGGTGAATAGCAAAGGTCTTCCCCCTCGGCTAGGGGACTTCAAAACTAGATGGTTCATATATGGAATGAACTGTCGGAGATTGTGTTGGATGAAGGTACAGTTACACCATTTAAAAGACATATGGACAGGTACATGAATAGGAAAGGTTTTGTGAGATGTGGGCCAAATGCAGGCAACTGGGACTAGTTTAATTTGAGAAACCTGGTTGGCATGGACAAGTTGGACCGAAGGGTCTGTTTCCATGCTGTATGACTGTATGAATGCACCTTAAGGTCAATCCCCTTTACCACAGCACATGTGTTATCTCCTCAAAAAAATTCAAATAGATTTGTCAAACATGATTTCCCTTTCACAAAACCACAGAATTAAGAAAGTGTTTCAGTACAGAAGGAGACTGTTCAGCCCATCATACCACACTAGCTCATTAAATCAGCATCATTACCTAGTAAAAACAATGACTGCAGATGCTGAAAATCAAATACTGGATTAGTGGTGCTGGAAGAGCACAGCAGTTCAGGCAGCATCCAACGAGCAGCGAAATCAACGTTTCGGGCAAAAGCCCTTCATCAGGTGTCAACCTTCTACATCTTTCCCATGCCCTTGCACATTATTTCCATCCGAATAATCGTCTACTGTCCTCTTCAAAGCTTCCATGCTGAAACATAACCTTTGTTGTGCCAAACCATGTTGATCCTATGTGATTACTTTGAACTTTCACAGGAACACCATCATCTGCAATTTCTCTTCCGAGCCACTCACCATCCTGACTTGGAAATGTAATCGCTGTTCCTCCACTGTCACTGGGTCAAGATCTTGGAATTCCCTTCATCGTGGGATTATAGTCAACGTACAGCACATGGATTACAGCAGTTCAAGAAGGCTACTCACCATTACCTTCTCAAGGGCAGCCAGGATAAGCAATAAATGTTGGGCCAGCCAGCAACACTCACGAGTGAATTTAAATAAACTTATGTGCCTGTTGGTCCTCTGTAATAATAGTTTCTATTATTTCCCCTGTGACATATGTTAAGCAGGCCTGCAGTGCCCTGCTTTCTGTTTCCCTCCCTTTTTAAAATCAAGTAGTTACATTTGCTATCTTCCAAACTAATGAAACCATCTCCAAATCAAGGGAGTTTTGGAAAAATAAAACCAGCAATTCTACTTGACAGCTCTTTTAAGACACTAGAATGAAATCCAAAAGAACAAAAGCACTTGTCAGCCTACGGTTCCCATAATTTAATCTGTACCACTTCTCCAGTGATAGTATGGAGTGATAGTAATGGCTGGTTCATCCCTTCATTTTTTTCTTGTTCTTGGGAATTCTATTCTGGGTATTCTGAAAAATCCTTTTAATGCCGGTCTCTGCATATCTATTGACATATCCTTAAACCCAATTCCCCAGTTTGCCAACTAACGATTTTATAAACAGGCATTACATTCAAAGAAGTACTTTCATCTGTTTTAGATGTTGGTTTATGAATAAATGTTGCTAAGATATCGACACAGCCTCATCTACCTCCCTATTCCTCAAACAGTGTGAGGAGATAGTTTAAACCCATCTGAGAAAGCAGAAGAAGCTTTACTTTAACATCTCATACACAAAAAAAGAGCATCTCCAATGGTGTAGTACCAGGGAAGTGCTGCACTGTAGGGTCCAGACTAGACAGCATGCAGAATTCTCTGGAGTACAAACTGAACACATACCAACCTTATTCAGATGTGAGAGAAAATACCATTCACCCTAAGCTGCTATCCTATTGTCACAGGAGCAAAACAGAAGTGCAAGACAGGTTTGGAAACTAAAATTACATACTTTTTGTATCTGACTTACTATCTATCTATTTGTAAAAACAGGTTACAAGGGTGTATAGTAAACACCTTTATGCAGACAATCTAGATGGATGAAAAACTAAGTTGTAGTTTAAAGAAATTCATTTTTCTATCAGTTGTGATTGTACTCCTGTTACACAACATAAAGTTTAATTTTACCTGTATGTGACATTCAGTATCAGATAATATTTAAGCATCTGTTTTGACCATGACATCTGCAACAGCAACAATGAAACGAGGAAAGAACATCTTTATTTTGCTGCTGTTACAATCTATCAATTTTGAATTCTGCTCTTTCTATTATTCATAATTTTAGATGAGAAAATAATTATGGTTATTTTAAAGATAATCCAATATTGGAACATTATTGTGTTGTATTACTGAGTCTTTCAGAATTGAAAAATATAAAGAATATCTTATATACTATTGATTTGTTGACCAAGTAACACGACTGTAACTAAAATAATATTTGAAAATTACTAATAAACCAAATATGAGATTATATAGATAATTGTTTGCCTTGTATGTTCATTTGTATTTTCCAGATTAGATTCTCTACAGTGTAGAAACAGGCCATTTGGCCCAATAAGTCCACACCAACCCTCCAAAGTATAACCCACCCAGATCCACTCCTCTGTCTTATATTTAACCTGACTAATGCACTGAACATAGGCAATTTAGCATGGCCAATTCACCTGACCTGCACAACTTTCGATTGTGGGAGGAAACCCATGCAGGCATGGGGTGAATACGCACACTCTATATAGACAGTCACCCGAGACAGGAACCCAGGTCCCTGACATTGTGAGTGCTAACCACTGAGCCACTGTGCCACCCTATATTTCATGAAACAATATTATTGTTACGTTTAAAAGTATGATTGATTGCTGTCCCTCTTTGTGTGTATGGATACTCGTGACAGTTGGTCATAAAGGACCCCGTACTAACAACCAGCAGAACAAATGTCAGATACAAAATACCATGCATGCACTGCAACAAACATTGCATTGGACAGACGGGCAGGAAACTAGCCACCAGGATACATGAGCACTAACTAGCCACCAAAAGACATGGCCAACTATCACTAGTATCCATAAACACAGACAGAGGGGACACCAGTTCAACTGGGACAATACATCCATTCTGGGACAGGCGAAGCAGAGATGTGCACGGGAATTCCTAGAGGTCTGGCATTCAAACGGGAACTTCATTAACAAACACATTGATTTGGACCCCACTTACCAACCTCTCAGAATAAGAACCGGAAATGATATCACCCTCCACAACAGACCAAGACATAAATAGAAAGCGGGACAGAACACCAGCCTTTCAGAGGCTCACTGATAATGTTACCTAGCATGGTGATGAAACGTCTGAGAACAAACCTAACAGCTCAACAAGCAAATTTACAACCTGATCCCCAACCTGAGCTACAAATCTCCAAAATTGTAAGCATAATGATCTATATTTGATTATTTTAATCTATTAAGTGATCCTTATAGCGATATTTGATTGCTGAAACCTGTTGGTGGAAGTGGAAAATTAATATAGTAGAACATTCCAGAGACATCCTACATTCTATTCAGTACAATGTGTATGTATAGAATCCTATAAGAACATAAGAACTAAGACCAAGGCAAGCCAATGCCTTGAGCCTGCTCCACCATTCAATACAATCATAGCTGATTTCATCTCGGCCTCAACTCCATTTTCTTGCTTGCTCCTCATAAACTTTTAACCCAACACTAATTTAAAATCTCCATTTCTCCTTCTTAAATTTATTCAGTGTTCCTGAATCACCCACTCTGTGATAGTGAATTGCACAGATTCATGATACTCGATCAAAGTAATTCCTCCTCTGGTAGAAGTAAACCCTTATCCTAAAAAACTATGACGTCTTGTTCCAGATTGCCCCACCAGGAAACATCTGCTATATGTCTACTTTGTCTATCTACTTTAATGTTTCACATATCTCAATTAGATCTCCTCTTATTCTTCGAAATGCCGAGAGTATAGATCTAAACTCCTCAGTCTCTTTGAACAAGATGAACTATTCATCTCTGGAATCAATCTAGGTAATCTCTTCTCAGCTGCCTCCAATGTAGTTAGATCCCTCTTCAAGTAGGAGGACAACAACTGTATGCAATATTCAGGTGCAGTCTCACTAATGTCTTGTATTGTTTCAGCAACACTTTCCTACTTTTGTATTCTATTCCTTTATCAAGAAATACAAAATTCCATTTGCTTTCCTTATTACCTGCATGCTGGTTTTCTGTGATTCATGCACAAGGACACCAAAATCTCTCTTCACTGAAACACTCTGAAGTTTCTCTCCACTTAGGTAATAAGTGGCCTTTCTATTCTTCCAAACTGAATGTAAGATCTCCAATATCCATGTTAATCTCCATCTACCAAATTTTGGCTAACACGGTATCCATTAGTAAGATTTTTTTTAACTTCTTCATTATGACTTACTTTCCCACTGATTTTAGTGTTGTCTGCAAATGTGGCTACAGTACCTTCTATCCTTGCATCCAAATCATTCATTTAGAGTGTAAATATTTGGTGCCCAAGGACTGAACCCTGTGGCATCCACCAATTGCACCTTTCCAATGAGAAAAACACAAATTTATCCTGACTCTGTGCTTACTGTTTGTTAGCCAATCCTCTATCCAATCAAATAAATCACCCCTTACCCCATGTGATCTTACCTTTTTGAGTCGCATATCAAATGTCTTCTGGAAGTCCAGATATACTACATTTACAGAATCCCCATTATCCACTTGTTAATGTCAAACATGATTTACCATTCATAAATGTGTGATGACTCAAATGGATGGTGCTTTGACTTTCCAGATGTTCTGTTATTACTTCATACTTAATAACTTAACAATAACCTTTGAGATATTTTAAAGGATTATAAATAAACCTGTTTGGATTTAGAACTAGAGTTTCTGCATGTCTGTGAGGTATATTAGACATTTAAAATATACAGCAAACCAGTAACTAAAATCAGTGAGAGAAGTGCAACTTTATTAGCTCCAGAAGCATTTAATTCGTCATTGAGGAATAATCTGATGTTATAGGAATGATGGATTTGCAGTTTTTAAGTATATTTGCTGACTGTTGGAAAGGACAGTCCGGATAGAGCAGTGATCCATTGGACAGTGATACTTACACCTTGGCTCAGAACAGAAGGCTAGTAAATATCTAAGCTTCCGAAAGAGGATATATTTATATTTAGTACAGAACGTGCTCGAGAAAGAAATTTCACAGCAAAGAACATTTTAATGATTGAATAGCATATGTTCGGTTAGAGATGCTAGAGAAATAGTGAGCCTGTAAAATCACACATGATAATGTGGTAGCAATTGGTTTCTACATGTAAATTTGATATGCTAATCAATTAACTAATTCATGATCAATTACTGGCGGTTCCTTCAATTCCAAGAATTAGGCAATGTTTCCACATGAAAGAGAATAATTTAGTCTTGGAAAAAGCAACAATCTTGGAAGTCTAAATCAAATCTTCCATATTAGATACAAAAGGGTTATACAGCAATGCACCCTTAGACTCAGGATCCCAGGACATTTGGATCACAGAGGGTTACAGTCAAGAAGATACTAGCAATCTCATCAACGCATGTCCCATCATGGACAGGTACCTTCAAAGTAGTGCCCAAGTTGTGTAAATGCACATTGAATCATAATCCTATGCCCAGCTTGAGGAAAAGAAAATGCAATTCATTTTTAAAGTAGAATTACTTTGCAAATTTGTGTAGGTAATTGAAGAAGATTTCATAGGTTTTATATGCATAAGCAAGTCTTCGTGACAGTGAAATACAACGTGTATATACCATCACAACAGGAAATCACGTCTTATAATTTGCTTAATCATGTAATATTGCATGGAAGATTATCCTTAGCCAGGACATCCCTAGAATGCAAACTTCATGAAAATGGATTTGTTCACATGAAATGTACAAAAACCACGAAAACGCACCCAGAAGAGAGACCATTCAAATGTCTTGGGACTTCCTTCCCCCCCGCAGAGATATCTTCTGATGTACAACAGTAAATGAACTGTCAAGTGTGATCCATGTGATAAAGTCTTTGCGACTCTTTACTGAACAGAAGACAAAGATGTGTCCAAGTTGTGTCACTAGTGGAAGATGACACATGCACATTTTGTGGACGCCCTACAAGTGTCACTATTGCTGAAAAGCTTTTGCAAGAACCATGTTTGAGGATACATATTGTGCCATATACATGGCAAAGACATTATGAATTCTGAGAATGTAGCAAGATAAACAGAAGGGGGGTCCAGCTGAATATATAAAGACTGTGATTAAATAGATAGATATCCTTTTCTTATGAGTGATGTCAATTATCTACCACATCATTCCAAATACATAGAAGTACAATCTCATGATGGAAACAATGGGAATATGGCTTTAAGGGCTAGATTCGAAACCCTATTCTGTTAGCTACAGAAGACAAAGACCAATACCTCTAGTGCAGTGTAGGTGAAGTTTAGAGATTGCTCCATGCTATTTTGTGCATTGCTTGCATCTTTTCCAGATTCAATGGCACAATAACTGCTACTATCTAGTTTGGCCATAATGCTGATCTTGTTTAAAGGGGGCAACTGATTTTAAGTAATGCAGGTTAGCTCTAACCTGTACTCACTTTTGCATCATCTGGTCAAGCATGCAGTTACTTAACAGCAAGTCACCACTATCTACAAGCTGCAATCATTCAAATCAGTACGCAGCAAAAACTCTGCATGCTGCCTGCATCAAAATCATCAGGCACAGGATAATCTGACATTGTGATATCTGTTTCTGGATTAGTGGTGCTGGAAGAGCACAGCAGTTCAGGCAGCATCCAAGTAGCTTCGAAATCGACGTTTCGGGCAAAAGCCCTTCATCAGGAATAAAAATTGTGATAGCTGTATCCATTTCTGCTCATCTTGGCTGAATTAATTTGTTTAATAGAGGACTGTGGAACAAATCGGTTGATCTTGCAAAAGTGCCCTTTCACAGAAATGAGCTTGTGTCAGAAAAACTGAGAGCAATGGTCACTTTCTCTGCCACAGCTAGAGCTGTGAATACTGTACACCTTGACAAGAGTCAGGCTGGCCTTTGTCCATTGCAGGGCATGAGATCCTGAAGGGAGGATGGCTTTAATCCCAAGAGGCTCACCTCAAAGCCTAGGTCTTTAGACAGCATGTAGAAGTGTACGCCTGTGGCAGGAAAAGAATTAAAACCCCCATGACGGTTTCCAGCTTGCTTTGAATTTAAATGCAAGAAGCTCTGATGCCTGCCTTGCAAATGAGTTACATATTTAGGCAGTGAATAAATTGTGATGAAATTTTTGAAAACTTCGCTGACCCTCTTATCCATGTAGGTACTCTGTCAAATCATATACTTTGAGCTGCTCTTGAATAATGAGGATGTTAGCACATTTCTTTATAGAGGAATGCGAAATAACTCCACAGGATCAGTCAGCAAGTCACCCTTTATTTAAATGTGAAAAATCCTTGACATTGATCCAGCTTCCTCAGAACCAGCTCTCGGAGTGAACAGAGTCTTTGACACTCCTGTTTATATTTGTCAGTCAGGGCTCCATGATTGAACCAGGTTAACAGCCCTAATCAGGGAACTCATATTCTTCAAGGTCCAACTGGCTGACCTCATTATAATCAATACATCTCTCACCCTCTGAGCACAAAGGCTGGTTCTTTTCTGGCACCTCCTCCTGGGGTGTTTTCACACTGGGTGAGGTTCTTCTTACTCTGCCTCAGATACAGGCAGCGAGTAACGCACAGTAGCCCTTCTTTTGAGCGTTGGAAGAAATCCATTCTCCTCTTCAGGCAGCAAAGGCATCAAGGTGGTGTCCATTTCAGACTCTGAGGTATCTTCAACGATAGATAAAGAGGGCTCCAGAACATTAGAGAGACAGTTGAGGAGCTGGGCATGTTTTGCTCCTGCCCAGTTTGCAAGTTTGCAGTTTTCATGTTGTCCTCATGCTGATTCAGGACTGTTGCACCTACCCAAACTTTACACATCACTGGACCTGACCTTGTGTCAATCATACTTCTTACCTAGGCAGGGCCATTCCCGGGCTCCTGCATCAAACTTCATCCTCTAAAGTAAACTGTCTCATTTAGCAGAGTTTTGTGGCCTGCCATGGCATTCCTGTTGACATTTCACCCTCACCCCAGATCTGGGAAGATCAGATTTAACCTTGTACGGAGTCTTCTCCCTATTAGTTGGAGCTATCTCTATAGTTGCTTGAAGGGTGGTCCTGTAATAAAAAAGGAACTGGGACAGTTTGTTTTCCAGTAAAGGTGTAGGCTGTTTCTTTCAGCTTGCTGTCAAAGATTAGATTACTTATAGTGTGGAAACAGGCCCTTTGGCCCAACAAGTCTACACCAACCCACAACACACCCAGACCCATTCCCTTACATTTACCCCTTCACCTAACACTACAGGCAATTTAGCATAGCCAATTCACCTAACCCACACATATTTGGACTGTGGGAGGAAACTGGAGCACCCAGAGGAAACCCACACAAACATGGGGAGAATGTGCAAACTCCACACAGTCGCCTGAGGTGGGAATTGAACCCAGGTCTCTGGTGCTGTGAGGCAGCAGTGCTAACCACTGTGCCACCGTGCCTCCCACTTGGACTCCTCTTTCTGCCAGACCATTGGACTTTAGGAAATACTCAAATTCCCTGCTGATAAATGATGGCCCTTTATCTGTGAGCAATACTTATGGAATTCTGTGTATTGCAAATGATACATACAGTTTTTCTGTTGTCGTCCCTGTGTTTGACGACAAGACATCTATGCACATGCAGGCACTTTGAGTGGGCATCCACAATCACCAAGAATACAATGCCCATCAAAAGGATCTGCATAGTTGAAATGTAACCCAGTGCAGAGTTTACCCAGGCATTCCCATGAATATGGTGTAGCTGCTGGTGGTAATTTTTGTCCTTGTTGGCTTTCTAGGCACTTCTGCAACAACACAGCTATGTTGGCATCCAATCCTGGCCACCAGACATAACCTCTTGGCACCATCTTCATTTTGGAAATTCCTGGATGACCCTGGCAGACTTCAGCTAGTATCTGGCGGTGACCTTTGCTTGGGACAATCACTCTTGCTCCATCCACTACTGTGATCTGATCTCTCTGGATCCAAAACGGTCTCAATTCTGGTTGTGACAATCCGTTGGTTTCCCCCATTACCACCAGCTCTATCAGTTTTGCCAGGACCAGACCTTTCTGCATCCAAAGTCTGATATTGTCAGCTGTGACTGAAAGTGTGTCCTGAAAATTTAAAACCATTACAGACTCTTCCAGTGGCAGTATCACCAGCGATCGTAATCCAAGATGAAGGATGTGAAAAACTTTAGATGTAAGAGCTGCTCCTTTTTTGAGGTATTTTCAGTTTTGGAGCTGATTTCCTCGAATGCAAGGAGCAGTAATTACTGTTTTTTAAACGGTTTCATTGTTTTGGAAATTTGGGGGGAAAATGATCAAGACAACAGCACTTTAAAAAGGAAGAAGACAGACAAGGACTCTTGACCACGTGGCAAGTGATTCAAACAAAGAAAGAAATCTACACTGCTGTCGGACCCAGGGGCAGCCTGCACAGCTGCTGCCTTTGCTGTCTGGTTTCAAGTAACTCTGGACAACAAGGTTCATTTTAAGAAAAATGAACAGACAGTGAAATTCACAGCTGACCTTGGAGAAACCGGTGTGTGGGAGCTCACAGCACTGGGAGAGGCTAAGTGGCTTTTTAAAGTGCAACCTTACTGGTTTTCTTTTGTAAATCTACAATAGTGAGTAGAGTGGGTATTTTTAATGTACTGTCTTTGAGATCTGTCTCTTGATTAATTTTTCAAAATATAAAAATATAGTTACTAAGCTAGTCTGGAGCAGTGTTCTTAGAGCAGTGGGGATGTGCTATTCTCAGGGTCTGTAGATTGTTAGGGTGCAAAGATGGCCTTTAGGAGAGTAATGTGATGTTTCTGTCAGATGTGGGAGATTAGGGAGAGTTTCTATGTTACTGATGATTATGTCTGCAGGAAGTGTGCTTGATTGCAAATCCCATCAAATCATATGGATCGGTTGGAGCAGCAGTTAGAGGCAATGAGAAATTTGCAGGAGTTAGCATGGCAATCACAGGAGATAGACTACAGTTAAAATCAGGTAGATGGGTGACCTCCAGGAATGGTAGGAGAGAGAGGCAGATTGTGCAGGAGTCTCCTGTGGCTATCTACATCTCAAACAATTTTGCTGTTTTAGAAAATGTGGGGGGTGATGGACTCTTAAGGGAACGTAGCACTGACAGCCAGGTTACTGGTACTGAGACTAGCTCTTACGTAATGAGGGGTATGCTAGGTTTCAAGCGATCGATTGGGATAGGAGCCTATCTAGTTAGAGGCACAGACAGACATTTCTGCGGCCAACAGTGAGACATCAGTGTGGTAAGTTGCCTCCCTGGTGCCAGGATCAAGGATGTCTCAGAGAGGTGCAGACTATTCTCAAAGGGGGGGGGAGGGACCAGCCAGAGGACATTGTACATATTGGAACTAATGACATAGGAAGTGAAAAGTTCAAGATTCTGAGGAGAGAATATAGGAAGTTAGGCAGGAATTTAAATAGTAGGTCCTCAAGGATAGTAACGTCTGGATTACTTCTAGTGCCACGAGTGGGAATAGGAGTTTCAAGCAGATGAATGCTACGGAGGTGGTGCAGAGGAGACGGACTCATACTTTTGGATGATTGATATCTCTTCTGGGGTGGAAATGACCTTTGTAAGAAGGATAGATTGCACCTGAATTGATAGGGGACTAATATACTGGTGGGCAGATTTGCTGGAGCTGTTTGGGAGGATTTAAACTGGCAAGGGGAGCACTTGTTGGACCCAGGGGGGATTGTGAGGAAAGTGATCAGTCTGAGACTGGTACAGTTGGGAAAACAAGGATGTCAAAGCAGAGAATGAGGTAGGACTGATAAATTAAACCACATTTATTTCAATGCAAGAGGCCTAACAGGTAAGGCAGATGACCTCAGGGCACAGTTAGGAATGTGGGACAAGGATATCATAGCTGTTACAGAGACATGGCTCAGGGATGGACAGGACTGGCAGCTTAAATTTCCAGGGTTTAGGTGATATAGGAAGGATAGGAAGGGGGTCAACAAAGGAGGATGAGTGACGTTTTTGATTAGGGATAACAGCCGTATTCAGGGAAGATATTGCTGGGAATAAGTCCAGAGACAATATTTGATTGGAACTGAGAAATAAGAAAGGGATGATCACCTTATTGGGATTGTACTATAGATCCCCCAATAGTCAGCGAGAAACTGAGAAAAATTTGTTAGGAGATCTCAGTTATTTGTAAGAATAATGGGGTGGTTATGATACAGGATTTTAACTTTCCAAACATAGACTGGGACTGCCATAGTGTTAAGACTTTGGATGGAGAAGAATTTATTCAGTGTGTGCAGGAACATTTTCTGAATCAGTATGCGGATGAACCTACGAGAGAAGGTGCAAAACTTGACCTCCTCTTGGGAAATAAGGGCAGGTGACTGAGGTGTCAGTGGGGGGGTACTTAGGGGCCAGTGAACATAATTCAATTAGTTTTAAAATAGTGATGGAAAATGATAGACTGGATCTAAAAGTTGAAGTTCTAAATTGAAGGAAGGCCAATTTTGATGGTACTAGGTGGCACGGTGGCTCAGTGGTTAGCCTTGCTGCCTCACAGCACCAGGGACCCGGTTCAATTCCCGTCTTGGGCAACTGTCTGTGTGGAGTTTGCACAATCTCCCCGTGTCTGCGTGGGTTTCCTCCCACAGTCCAAAGATGTGAAGGTTAGGTGAATTGGCCATGCTAAATTGCCCGTAGTGTTAGGTGGATTAGTCAGGGGTAAGTGTAGGGGAATGGGTCTGGGTTGCTCTTCGGAGGGTCAGTGTGGACTTGTTGGGCCGAAGGGCCTGTTTCCACACTGTAGGGAATCTAAACTAATCTAACAGGGTGACCAGATCTGCACACAGTATTCCAGAAGAAGCCTCACCTATGTCCTGTACAACTTCAACATGACATCCCAACTCCTGTACTCAAAGGTCTAGCAATGAAGGCAAACATGCTAAATACTCTCTTAACCACCTGTGATGCAAATTTCAGTGAACTATGTACCTGAAAGCCCAGGTCTCTGTTCTACTTGGGGCTGTACCACTAATTGTATAAGCTCTGCCCCCGTTTGTTTCACCAAAATGCAATATGACACATTTATCCAAATTAAACTAGATCTGCTTATGATCACAGTCTTTTTGTAATCATAAATAACCTTTCTCACTGTCCACTTTGCCACCAATTTTGGTGTCATCCACAAATTTACTAACCATGCCTCTTTTAATCTCATCCAAATGATTTATATAAATAACAAACTAAAGTGGACCCAGTGCTGATCCCTGTGCAACACTGCTAGTCACAGGCCTCCAGTCCAAACAACAATCTTCCACCATCATTCTCTGTCTTCTACAATAAAGTCAATTTGTATCCAACTGGCAAGCTCATCCTGAATCCCATGTGATCTAACTGTACTAATTAGTTTACCATGCAGAAACCTATTGAAGACTTTATTGAAGTCCAAGTACACAATGTCTACTGCTCTCAATGTTGCATCTACAATGAACCTTGGTTGCAGAGCTAAGATGTAGCATTTAACAGCTATCCTCCAGGCCTTTATGACTATGTTTAAAGATAAGATCTCTGAAAATTAGTCTACTAGATAAGTAGTGCTGCTTCATTGGCTCATGTCTACTGTTCTCTGATGAATATGGCTCCTATGCAGCTCTTGTTGTACTTCTTCCTCATCTTCTTTCTGACTATAGATATTGGAAAACAGGATTTCCAATGCAAATTCCATTGTGCAGCATTCAGGCCCTAGTTCAGCAAATTATGCTGGAACACATGCTTCAAAGAGGTAATGGAGACTGACTGAGATGGTTTCCTGTCTATAGTAAGTTTTGATTTCAAGTACTGCAGTGAATGTCAAGCTAAGTCAGATGTTTCTACAGATAATTTCAAATGAATACAGTACCTTTCATCAAATACTCAGTTCTTACATGTGTGATACTAGGAGGATGAGCAATTTAGCAAATGTGAAAGCTGAATGAAACTTTTACTAGGATGCTTAGACTATCCATAGACCCCCAGAAATTTCTGATGCAATAAAAGCGGACATTCACCCCTTCCCCTACAAAACTCTTGAGTTTCTCCAGCTCGGTTCCATTGGAGATGAGCATGTTGTTCATGTCTTCCATTTTGAATATTGTTAGGAATTAATAATTGAAAATGTCTTGCTGATTGCCTGCATTGTTATGATTTTGTGATTCGCTACTCACTAGTATAGTACCAAAAGCATTCTAAACTGTCCTATTTATCCTCTAACGCTTTGCTTCCAGTCTCTCTTTGCCCCATTATTTTATATTCATTTCAGTGAACATATTCCATACCTATCTATAGATTTTATAGAGATTGCTTTTTTTCTCAATTCACTTTTAATTGAATATTTATCGGATGTTGGTTCCTCCCTGCCTTTAAAATGATCGTGAATGTATAACAATAAATGCAGAAGTCAAGGAAAGGAAAAACAGGCTAAAGACATCAACAAATACCATTTGCAACAACTTGAACAACTAAGGATAAAGTATTTCATTACTGGGGCCTATAGTAACAAGATAATATTGCTATAATACATGGTTAATAATAGATGTCAATAATGATACTAATATTATTGTAGTTCATACTTACTGTGAACAGAAATAGACAACGAGCATATTTTCCAGATATCTCACTGGCAAGATTATTTTTAGATCAGGTAAATGAGAAACGATTTTTAAAAAAGAGCAAAGCAATATTATTTTAATAGACTGAAAATCAAATGATGTATTTAGAAAATTCAAAACAAAATGATCAGAGAAGCATTAAGCCCAATCAGGCTTTGAGCGTTTGAAGACACATAAAGAACATACTGCAATCCTGAACACAGTGAAGGACTGTCTAATTGCACTTTCTCCAACTGATGATACTGCCACACAGAATGCAGAGATGACAGGAAATGAAGTAGCCATTTGATCTGAAGACACATCAGCAGGTTTGAAGCATTGTTATTCTCTCCTTTCACACCTCCATGCGACAGGGACAGGTTGAGCTATGCCAAGTAATGAGCATTAAAAGAAATGGACTAATATCTTGTGAAACGGAAAGAAATAATTTACAGGAAAAACAGACAAACCTTTCCAATACACCCACTGAAATCTTCTGATTACACTTGGAACCATTTAATTATAATATATATCTCTAATTACCAAGGTTTCATTAATTTTTGTTTAAAAAAAGCTTTTGAAATAAAGAATTATAACATCCAAATTATATTTTTTAAGTAAAAATATTGTAGACCATATTAATTTGTTATGTATATTACTGATATCGTTGAAGATGCACTTTTGACACTGCACTATCTAATTTGGGAACAGACAGTTTTAGACTGTGAAATAGCCTGATGAAGTCATCTTAACTGCAGAGAGCCAATGTTGCTTTCAGCCTTACTACTGTCCTCTAATGGCTCACTAATTGATGTTGTCCACAAAAATACTACTTACCTCACTCTGTTCTGTCTAGTCACCAGCATTTCTTCATCTAAGTCCATTAATTTTACCCTCAGCCTGTTTCTCTTTCAACTACTTATCTCGCCAACTGGGAAATAATTCTAAGTGGGAACTACTGGATTTGTTTGCTGTAACCTGCTCCAGTTAACCACACAATTCTCTAAGAAGGCTTGCCATCTGCCAATATCTGCCACAGATTAAGATATAAATTATTTTGTGAGCTGAATGCCACTCACTGACTAACTGGTGTTAACTGAAAGAGCTGAAAATGCATAGTTTATTATTCCAAATTGTGACATGTAAAACTGATTGTCTGGTCAACTGTTAATAGTTAATACTTATATTGTATTTGTTAGGTAACATTCCCTTATGGTGCACAATTTTGGTTACCAGTGTATTGTGCTCTACCACTAACCACTTATGTTTCAAGGTCTGTCTCACTTCATTTTGATTTATTCCAGTACAGGTGAAACAGCTTTTAAAAAAATATCCTTACTGAGGATTACAGTTGTGATATTACTAATTTGGATAAGATATACCATAAAAGTTTTTTTTTTGAAGAGTATGTTTGTGTAACTCATGTCTTTTTACAGGGGGAGGCAATGGCTGGGTGGTATTATCACTGAAGTAAAATTAATCCAGAGACCTGAGTAATGTTCTTGGGACCTGGGTTTTAAATCCCACCACAACAGATGGAGAAATTTGAAATTAATGTTTAAAAGATCTAGAATTAAGAGTTTAATGATGACCTTGAATCCATTGTCAATCGCCAGGAAAAGCCTATTTGGTTCACTAATGTCCTTCAGGGAAGGAAATTGCCATCCTTGCCTGCATGGGACTCCCAACCCACAGCAATGTTATTGACTCTTCGCTGCCCTCTGGGCAATTAGAGGATGGTCAATAAATGCTGGCCTGGCCAATGATGCCCTAATACCATCAATGATTTATTTTAAAAAACTCATGTTTTAACTCAAGAATTGCCACATCTCTGCAAGTTTATGGCAATCCCTCATTATTTTCTAAATGGCAGAATCTAAAGGAAAGCTATCACTAAAGCTCAGAAATTAATATCAAAATATTTGTGCTAAAATTGTTTAAGTGTTCACAAGATGTCCCTCTACTTGCAGTTTTATTTCCTGTTGACTTCAGATGAGGACAAATCTCTGCTAAAACGCTACTGGAAAAGTCTACCCATTAATCTTAGCAACTTAATTTTAAAAGAATAACTGTCTGGTCAGTGTTCCCACTAATGATGTAAAAAGGCATTTAGAGTCATAGAGTCAAAGAGTCAAATAACATGGAAACAGACTCTTTGGTCCAACCAGTCCATACCCAGCATAATCCCAACCAATCTAGTCCCACCTGCCTGCACCTGGCCCATATCCCTCCAAACCTTGTCTATTCATGGGTCCATCCTAATGTCTTTTAAACATTGAAAATGTAGCCACATCCACCACTTCCCCAGGAAGTTCATTTCACACATAAACCACCCTCTGTGTAAAAAAATTGCCTCTCGGGTCATTTTTAAATCTCTCCCCTCTCACCTTAGAAATGTGCCACCATCCTATGCAAAAGACAACTACCATTGGCTCTATCTCTACCTCTTATTATTTTATAAACTTCTATCAGGTCGCCTCTCAACTTCCTATACTCCAGTGGAAAACATCCCAGCCTATCCAATCTTTCTTTATAACTCAAACCTTCCACATCCAGCAACATCCTGGTAAATCTCTTCTAAACCTTCTCCAGCTTAACAGTATCCTTCTGTAACTGGGGAACCAGAACTGAACACATTTACGTTCACTAATCAAAATAATACCATATTTATCATTGATTATTCACTCAAGTTGTTGCTGTATTCCTGTCCAAAGCTTGGTGTCGTTTTATAGCTCGTGATCAGTCTCTCAGAATACTACTGTGAAACGTGCTCTGATGAACTTGGTACATTCCAGCAGGACACAGGTAGGTATTGAACACACACAATTGCTAGAACATGAATCTGTGCACGAGCCAGGGATGAAGTAGGAAATTCCAAGATGTGAGAATGTATATGAGGCATGCCAAACCCAGCAGCGGAGGAAGCTTCAACATCTGCACAATGTCTCATCCACTCCTTAGATGAAAGTAGCAATAGATTACTTCTCTAAATTCACATTGTTCACCCACTTCACCAATACAATGAGTGCAACAGTAAGTGACATGGTGAATACTATTTTCAGTTTATTCAGCATCATGAATGAGATGGTTTCTGACAACAAATGAGAATACATGGACAAATACTTCAAAATGTGTGCCAACTAGGCCACTGTTGGAAAATTGCGTGCAATTCTGATCTCCTTCCTATCAGAAAGATGTTGTGAAATTTGAAAGAGTTCAGAAAAGACTTACAAGGATGTTGCCAGGGTTGGAGGATTTGAGTTATAGGAAGAGGCTGAACAGGCTGGGCCTGCTTTCCCTGGAGCGTCAGAGGTTGAGGGGTGACCTTATAGAGGTTTACAAAATTATTAGGGGCATGGATAGGGTATATAGACAAAATCTTTTCCCTGGGGTCAGGGATTCCAGAACTATAGGGCATAGGTTTAGGGTGAGAGAGGAAAGATATAAAAGAGACCTAAGGGGCACTGTTTTCATGCAGAAGGTGATACGTGTATGGGATGAACTGCCAGAGGATGTGGTGGAGGATGGTACAATTACAACATTTAAGAGGCATTTGGATGGGTATATGAATAGGAAGGGTTTGGAGGTATATGGGCTGGGTGGTGGCAGTGGACTAGATTGGGTTAGCATATCTGGTTGGCATGGACGGGTTGGACTAAAGGGTCTGTTTCATGCTGTACATCTCTACGACTCTATGACTATGACTCTATGACTCATATCACATTACCCCTCCACTATCCTCACTCAAATGGTATATCTATATAGTATTATAAAATCAATGTTTACTAAGTGTTAAGCAATGAACTGGGATTTTTTGTATTTCATTGCTGCCTTTTGGAACAGACCAATGGAGAATGGATGACCAACACCAGCACGTCCAATGCTCAGAAGTCAAATGAAAATGATCTTGTCCAGCAACCAGTTGTCTCATGATTCTGACATACAGGAGATCTTCAAAAGCAGAGAATGAAAGAGATACACAATGAGCAACCAGGTAAAGAGCTACCAGAACTGCTCCCTACCAGAGAGCCTGAGTTAGAAATCCAAACAGAATACTTAAATACCAGACAATGTTTCTAAACCCAGCTCAAACCATATGAAGTCATTTCTGATCATGATGCTACATTGTGAAAGAACAGAAGCTGGTTCAGATCAATGTATTGCAAACCAATAATTCAGAAACAGAAAGTGGGAAAGCATTTTCAATGATGATGATTGTGTAGTTGACAGCAACGAGCAGCAAAACGAACAGATTGTCAAAGGATTGCAACAGAGAACAACATACAGCTCTCCAGAAAAATATACAGTCACTAGATTGGATGAGTTGTTAAACCACCAAAGTTTGAAATGTTAGTCTTGTAAATTTTATTTTCCCTGTTTGTATAATTATCACATTGCCAATATGTGCCTATGCAGATGTATATCTGTTTGGTATATTTTTATTCTTTGGAAAAGGAGGGACGTGGTATTACACATCATAGCCAGTATATCAAAATGTCTTTAAGAGAGATGTTCATGATATCATCATGTGACCTGAAATTATAAAGGTCTCAAGGTTCACCTAATCCCAGGATCACTTGAAGCATGACACAATACAATAAATATTTTCCTGTTTTGTAACATATTAGCTTAATATTAGCCCTGCACCTACGTGCCTGTAAACTTAATATTTGTATTAAGCTGTAATATATGTCTGTTGGATTCTTCAATACCACAATATCCATATCAAGTTAATTATGATTTTAGGAGTAGCCTAATCATTGCCACATCAGGTAAAATGTTCTGCTGGAGGTAAAGCCACACCACTCAGAGGTGCATGGAGCAACTCTGTATACTTGAGAATAGCAATTAGACCTGTATTATCAGAGATCATCATCTCGATGAAGTAGCAAACGGTATATTTCATAATTAAATGATCAAACCTTGCAGTGAATAATTATAGAGAAAATAAAAATTTTGTGATCATCATAAAATGAATTAGGTTGATAAGTTGAAATACTACTTTTCCAACATATGCTTTCCTGATTTTCATTATCCATCAGGTTTAACATTTTTTTTTGTAATTTAATGAGCATTTGTCTTTAATGTAGAAAGTTTAGTGGTTTCTAACTGTTGTAGATTAAAGTTAAGAGGTTGTTCAGCCTCATCACACTATTGAATAAATCATTGTGTTTTCTGATAGTGACCACATTGTGTCCTTTCAATTTACCTGTCTACCATGTCCAATTTATTTCTTTCACTTTAAAGATCTGGTAATTCCTTTTAGCACTAGCCTTCCACTCTACTGTGCTGTTTGCATTGCTTAATTAAACTTCTTGAATAATTCAAAGTTCTTAGCACCAAGATTAGCATCAATTTACTGGGTGTAGTCTAACTGTAGACTATCACAGCAACCTACTATACCATTGTGCTACATCCTTTTACTAAAGTTTAATCTTATTTAAGCTTAAATTTTTAGCTGCCAGTTTATAGCTTCAAAATAACAATGGTCTAATTTTCAGCTTAGTCCCTTCCCCAGTGTTTTGTGGTCGTTCTGAGTTGAGAAGCTAGGCAGAAAATAACCTTTATGTGTCTGCTTGTAGATCATTTCCATCCTTCATCACTTGGATGGTAAAATTGAATCCATCAGAACCTGCCTGTTATAGAACCTGTTTGAATTTCTTTTCAACATCCGGAGGATTTAAACAAAACAGAAACGAAAAGAAAATGCTGCAAATTCTCAGCAAGTCAGGCAGGAGAAAAACCAAGATGGTGGGGACAGTATAATTCTCCCCAGATGTGGAGAGACCCATTCATGCATATTGTCTGTTTTCTGCCAGTCAGCTATTCTTTCATCTACCCTCTAACATCATGATCTCCTACTTTTTGCAATAACCTTTGATGAAGCACCTTGTCAAATTCCTTATGAAATTTAAGTGTGAGTCATATTCACGAAACATCAATTCCCCTGCTCCTCAGATGCTGCCTGACTTGCTGTGCTTTTCCAGCGCCACCATTTTCCACTCTGACTTCTCCAGCATCTGCAGTCCTCACTTATGAAATCTAAGTACAGTGTCTCTACAGCTTCCCTTTCATCCTCAGTGCATGTTATTCTTTCAAAGAACTCCAAAAGACTCTTCCAAATTTAAGTAAATTCCCAGCTAAAACCAGCTTAATGATCCAATCCAACATCTTCCAAATGCAGACTTCAAGTCAACTGGCAAATATTTTCTGCCTGCACTTGCTTTCTGATTCCTAACTTCTTTAATAGAGGCATTACATTTGCTACTTTCCAATCTGATGAAACCTTTCCAGAACCCAATGAATTTTGCAAAAATAACACGGAGACATCTACCACCTCATCAGCCTCCTCTTTTAAGACCCTGACATTTCCCAGGTCAAAATTGGTATATGTTTTGGCTAAACTAGCCTTTTAGTCACCATGGTATATGTTCAGATTGTGTCCTACGGGAGCATCTGAAAGGCTTTGGGTAGATACATGACTAGCAATCCTTCTTATCAGTGTTCCTGCTAGGTTTTCTTGCTACTGTGCAGACTTCCTGGATCTGTACACAGCAATGACTACCAAAACCAAAAGTTTATGCTGTGAATGATGTCATAAAGTTGATCATCATGTGTGGAACCTTGGAGTCACTACGTTTATCCAGCCATGCAGCAATGAGGGAACATTGCTTCTTTTTGCTATTCTTTTGGCTGTGCAAATTTGCTAAAGATGACTAAAGAAATAGAGGGTTTGGTTAAGAAAAAGAAGGAAGCATATGTCAGGTATAGACAGGATAGATCGAGTGAATCCTTAGAAGAGTATAAAGGAAGTAGGAGTATACTTCTGAGGGAAATCAGGTGGGCAAAAAGGGGACATGAGATAGCTTTGGCAAATAGAATGAAGGAGAATCCAAAGGATTTTTACAAATATATTAAGGACAAAAGGGTAATGAGGGGGAGAATAGGGCCCCTCAAAGATCAGCAAGGCGGCCTTTGTATGGAGCCACAGAAAATGGGGGAGATACTAAATGAATATTTTGTATCAGTATTTACTGTGGAAAGGACATGGAAGATACAGACTGTAGGGAAATAGATGGTGACATCTTGCAAAATGTCCAGATTACAGAGGAGGAAGTGCTGGATGTCTTGAAACGGTTAAAGATGGATAAATCCCCAGCACCTGATCAGGTGTACCCTTGAACTCTGTGGGAAGCTAGAAAAGTGATTGCGGGGCCTCTTGCTGAGATATTTGTATCATCGATAGTCACAGGTGAGGTGCCGGAAGACTGGAGGTTGGCAAACATAGTGCCACTGTTTAAGAAGGACGGTAAAGACAAGCCAGGGAACTATAGACTGGTGAGCCTGACCTCGGTGGTGGGCAAGTTGTTGGAGGGAATCCTGAGGGACAGGATGTACATGTATTTGGAAAGGCAAGGGCTGATTAGGGATAGTCAACATGGCTTTGTGCATGGGAAATCATGTCTCACAAACTTGATTGAGATTTTTGAAGAAGTAACAAAGAAGATTGATGAGGGCAGAGCATTAGATGTGATCTATATGGACTTCAGTAAGGCGTTCAACAAGGTTCCTCATGGGAGATTGATTAGCAAGGTTAGATCTCATGGAATACAGGAAGAACTAGCCATTTGGATGCAGAACTGGCTCAAAGGTAGAAGACAGAGGGTGGTGGTGGAGGGTTGTTTTTCAGACTGGAGACCTGTGACCAGTGGAGTGCCACAAGGATCGGTGCTGGGTCATCTACTTTTTGTCATTTACATAAATGATTTGGATGCGAACGTAAGAGATACAGTTAGTAAGTTTGCAGATGACACCAAAATTGGAGGTGTAGTGGACAGCGAAGAGGGTTACCTCAGATTACAACAGGATCTGGACCAGATTGGCCAATGGGCTGAGAAGTGGCAGATAGAGTTTAATTCAGATAAATGCGAGGTGCTGCATTTTGGCAAAGCAAATCTTAGCAGAACTTATACACTTATTGGAAAGGTGTATTGAATAGGGAGTGTTACTGAACAAAGGGACCTTGGAGTGCAGGTTCATAGTTCCTTGAAAGTGGAGTCGCAGGTAGATAGGATAGTAAAGAAGGCGTATGGTATGCTTTCCTTTATTGGTCAGAGTACTGAGTACAGGAGTTTGGAGGTCACGTTGCGGCTGTACAGGACATTGGTTAGGCCACTGTTGGAATATTGCGTGCAATTCTGGTCTCCTTCCGATTGGAAAGATGTTGTTAAACTTGAAAGGGTTCAGAAAATTTACAAGGATGTTGCCAGGTTTGGAGGATCTGAGCTACAGGGAGAGGATGAACAGGCTGGAGCTGTTTTCCCTGGAGCGTCAGAGGCTGAGGGGTGACCTTATAGAGGTTTACAAAATTATGAGGGGCATGGATAGGATAAATAGACAAAGTCTTTTCCCTGGGGTCGGGGAGTCCAGAACTAGAGGGCATAGGTTTAGAGTGAGAGGGGAAAGATATAAAAGAGGCCTAAAGGGCAACTTTTTCATGCCGACGGTGGTACATCTATGGAATGAACTGCCAGAGGATGTGGTAGAGGCTGGTACAATTGCAACATTTAAGAGGCATTTGGATGGGTATATGAATAGGAAGGGATTTAAGGGATATGGGCCAAGTGCTGGCAGGTGGGACTAGATTGGGTTGGGATATCTGGTCAGCGTGGACAGGTTGGACTGAAGGGTCTGTTTCCTTGCTGTATATCTCTATGACTCTAAGTTGCTCTGAGTTTTTGGGAGGGTTCTCACTGGGCAGCCTGGCAACTTTTTTTACTGTACCTTAGGAAACCTAACTTCCCAGCCCCAGCAATCCTCATGCCAATATCCAGTTCCATATTACACAGACATTGCAAATCCAAACGTCACTCACTGCATATTCACTGAACAGCCAGCATCCCTATTACCTGCGGAAATTTGGAAAGATTGCTGTGAACCCAAACAACCATTGGCAATCTGGTATTGCTACATACCAGAGCCACAAATCCATACTGCTCATGGCATAGAGCGGTCATGGATAATATGACACTTACATGTCCATTCTCTCATCCAAGTTGTTGCTGAGCACCACGCCACACAGTGTATGTGAATTAGCTAAAGTCTACCATCTCTAGATTACTTTTACTCTCTCCAATGCCCACCAAAGGCCTGTAGCTTGTCATTGTCCAGTCGGTGAACGTTGCATACAGGAGAGCAAATAGACTAACACTAACTTGAGCTTTTATTTGTAGTCACCGAAAGCAAACAGAAACAAAAAGGACCAGAGGCTGCAGCTCACTCCCAAAAAGCAAATGAAATGCTGCATCATGACCAATGGTTATGGAACATTCCATGATAGCTGTCCCCAGCTCCCATCAACTGGAACTAGCCTCAATCCTGCTCTGTCTGGTTGCAGCCATATTCTGTTCTCCTCTGCCATGTCCTGACTTTTCTCCATTCTCCCCACCCCAAATCTCAGCATCCAGACATCGCTTTGTTGTTTGCTTCAGGTGAACAGAGCACATCAGGCCAGGCTGATATGAGACACACCATCCAGACTGTTGTGTTCACCTCCCCCTGCACTCCCAGACTGGTGTAAGCAGCTGAAAATGGAACCTTTAGCACTTCCATTGTCTGCTCCACCATGAAAGTTAAAGCATTAGCAGCATTGTATCCCCACTCTATACCAGTCAGGGTGTTGTGCAATGAGCCATGGTCAGAGTAAGTACCTCTTGTCCCCCAGTGTAAGGTACCTGGACCCCAAATTCACCAGACATCTGAGAACATTCCAGAATGTAGGAATGTAGCTGCTTGGGTAGTGGGCACACACCACCAGGAACTGGTAACAGTGTGCACAGATGACCTGAACATTAATAAAATGGAAACCCTTCCTTTAGATGAATTCCACAGTGCAGTGATACAATCCTCTCAGTGCATTGTTTGTGCAGTTGATGGCACCCTGAACCTGGGATGAGCCAAGTATGTTTCCAAACCTTACTGTCCTGTTTGCAGCACTGGTCTCGCCATGGGCAAACAAAATGAACTGGGATGATCTTGCAGGGATGGCATCAGGCATTACCCTGGTGCATTTGTAGGAGCATGACTGAGAGATCCCACACAGGCTACCCATCACTCCCTGCAAGCAGCCAGTAGCACTGGCATTCTGTCAGCAATTGTCACCTAAACAGTCACTAAGGGAGGATGGTCTCCTATTCCTTCAGCTACGGGCTCAATTTCAATGGCTGGTACAGTTCTGTCACAGTCAAACAGAGTCTGCATTGACAATACGTCCCATTCATCCCCAAGGGAAAAAAAAAATCAGGGCTGAAAAACACTGGTCTTCATGTGGACCGTGTACATCCTGAGGGAGCCTGTATCTGTGACCTCTCCCTGGCCTGGGTGCTCCTCCTACTCCATCACCCTTTTCCTTCTTTATCCACATTCTTAGGAAGGCAGTCACAGCAACCAACATACTGCCAACAGCAGGGCACAGCGGAAGTGACTATGTTGGGATATAAGAAGTGAAACAGGTTTCTAGGTCTGAGAAGAATCCACAGAGGAGGGTTGGGCACACTGCTCTACATAATGAGACATGCAGCACCATGATACCTAGGGTCATGTCTCCATCACTCATTCACCCTGAGTCTCA
This sequence comes from Chiloscyllium punctatum, assembly GCF_047496795.1. Classification (NCBI taxonomy): domain Eukaryota; kingdom Metazoa; phylum Chordata; class Chondrichthyes; order Orectolobiformes; family Hemiscylliidae; genus Chiloscyllium; species Chiloscyllium punctatum. Next base: position 57,394,931 of record NC_092747.1, on the reverse strand, counting down.
GTAAGAGCACTAATGTTGTAAAGGTGTCACACCAGCTGAGTGAACACCGCATGAAATCACAAAGGGAGTTCCTGCTGCACTCTTTGTATTCCAAATACACATCAGCTTTGAAACATCTCATCACTTTCAATAGAAACTATTGGTAAGCTCACATGACGGATGATGAAGCGATGGTTTTTGCCTTCCACAGCAACCTTGGAACTGGTCAAATTAATGGGTCACCTTTGGCTAGAATGTACCTCTTTTTAACCCATTGCTACTAACTTCAGGATTATTGTTCAATGTTTAATTTGCAAGGACCAATGTCATGATGCAAATTACCTTTGACCAATGTTTGAACCCGGAGCAGATTCCCTCTGCATGCACTGTAATGGGGTGGGGAGGCCGTGAATGGTTGCAAATTAAATGCCACTGGAGCTTTCAAATGCCTCTGTCACGTGTTTGTCTTTTTCGATGTTCTAATGCCCAGAAAACCTGGATCCCACACTTCACCCATCAAGCTGACACTGTCTTTGTCTAACTTGGACATTTTTCCAGCTATTTCCCAGTTGTATTTTGCATCCAGGCAAGCAAGTGATGACAGGAAACACAGCTTGCAGTGGATACCATTAGCACCAGGCTCGGCCTGGTCTCCAAGTAACCCCTCCCAAGCCTCCATATCCCCTTTCACTTCGCACTACTCCAACAGTCAGTCCACCTTCACTCATACCGCCCATGTGGACACCCACCATACTGATCTTGACTTCCAATTGACCTCCCTGCCTCAAGTCTCTATAATGATGCCCACCCTACGTTTCCCATGTGGAGACTACGGTGGAGGTCACTCCCAATAACACCCATACTCTACCATGCCTTTCTATGTTGTTCCACTACTCCCATACACATTGAGCTCCCTCCATCACCACCTCTGTCTCCATTTCTATGAATGCTTCAGCTTTCCCCCACCAGCTCTAACACCCCCATCCCTTTGACAGTGAGTCCTCAGTTAGCCCTGAGAGGTCTCCTGACATCTTCTTCAACAATCAATGGACTGACCCCAAGACTGTATTCACCCCAGATCACTAACCGACTTTGATAAGTAGTTATTTCGACCTGGTTGCTTAGACCCCTGACCTTCGTGTTTGCAGGTCTCCCAATGGTCATATGCGATTCCTTGGCTTTTATGTTGTAAATTCACAACAACTACTGTTTGGCATCTTTGGTAAGACAGAAATTGAATAAAACAGGTTGCTGTGTTAATAAGGTGAGATGGCCCTTCAGGACTTACCCTTGCCCCTCCCAGGACTGTAGTTGGACATAGATCCTTCAATAAGTGGCCTGAACAGACGAATAACCATAATTCCAGCCCCTGGCTGTGTTCCTGTGACTAATGACCCCCCCTCCCCAAATAGACACAAAACCCCTCCCCACCTTGAGTATACTGAGATCTAGGCTTGATCAGCTTTTGACATGGCGATTTGTTTGAATAATCATACAGTGTTCTTGACTTGCAGGCAGCTGACATATGCTGTTGGTCTTGGATTGACATTTGGTGGTGCTGTACAGCAAGACCTACCTATGTCCACCACTGGACTTATCCCTACTGACAAACATGGCAAGCAGCCTGTCAATGTGCCTTGCTTAAGAGCCCATTAGTACAGCAATACTGACTGCCATTAGGGTCTGATTGTAGTGCCAGTGCACTAACAGGCATGGCATGGAAAGGCATGTATGCTGCACGTTTGCAGGTCAATGTTATTGGAGTGAGTGGTAAGAGAGCAAGCAATCCCGAGATACAGCCTGACCCAACTCCTTGAGATGGATGCCTATCTCACAGGCCTAATGTTCTTGCAGCAGCCTTCCAATGCAAGTTACGATCGTACCCTGCAATGTAAGTTTGTGCTTCTTAAGTAGCCTGTAGGTGGATCAGATATGTGCCATCATGGTTGTGAGGAGTCGATAAATGTCAGATGCCAATAGCTATGTTGAGGATGCATGCGTTTGGATCAGACCCTGAGATGAAGCGAGCAATAAGCTGAAGTTGAAAATGTGTTGCTGGAAAAGCGCAGCAGGTCAGGCAGCATCCAAGGAGCAGGAGAATCGACATTTCAGGCATGAGCCCTTCTTCAGAGCAGATGTCCTGAAGAAGGGCTTATGCCCGAAACATCGATTCTCCTGCTCCTTGATGCTGCTGACCTGCTGCGCTTTTCCAGCAACACATTTTCAGCTCTGATCTCCAGCATCTGCAGTCCTCACTTTCTCCAATAAGCTGAAGTTGCCAGGTAGCTCTTCTGTTGAGAATTTTCAATGTCTACTTATTTGGCATCTTTGGTAAGACAGGAAACGGAATAATAATGAGGCAGGTTGTTGTGCTAATAAGGTGTTTAACAAGCTATGACTCCCTTAATTGGACTAAACTTAATTGGACTTAATTGGACTCCCTTAACTGTCTAGCATGAAACCTGCCTGCCACTTGGCAAATGCATAAAGGAAGCAACTCATTGCTTCCAACATAGAGATAGACTTTGCCAGACTTCTGACCTGATTCAATACAAATCTCGCCACAGCCCGGTTTGCTCAGCTCCTTGACTTTCCATTCTCAGTTGTTATTGCCAAGTGGGAAAGGATGCCCATAAAAGGTAATTTTCAGAAGTTAGGGTGAGTCTTGATTAACAGCTTCATTACATAGTACCTAATATATTATATGATAGTTTCTTCTGAAATATCAGGATCGACTTGAGCCAGTGCACATTACTGTTAGCAACATGGATTTAACACTAGAACAACAACTTAGAGAACTTACAGATGAGACAATTACTTCTGCAAGAGGCCCTGCAATTTTCTCCCTAACTTCTCACAACATCCTGGGATACATTTGATTAGGTCTTGGAGATTTGTCGACTTCTTTGTTTTCTTAGACCTCCAGCACTCCCTCTACAAAATGTAAACTGTTCTCAAAACATCAATATTTATCTCCCTGCGTTCTCTAGCCTCCAGTTCTTTCTCCACAGTAAAAACTAATGGGCAACATTCATATAATATCTCTACCATCTCTGAGGTTCAACACAAAGATGATCTCATTGATATTAAAGGGGCCCTACCCTCTCTCTAGTTGCTATTTTGCTCTTAATGTACTTGTAGAATCTGATTGACTTATCCTTAACCTTATCTGCCAAAGCAATCTCATATTCCCTCTTTGCCTTCCTGATTTCCTTCATAAGGATGCCCATACACACACATACTCTCCAAGAGATTCTTTTGATCTCACTAACATCCTTTAGGGAAGAAAATCTGTCATCCTTACATGGTCTGGCCTGAATGTGGCTCCAAATCTACAGCAATGTGGTTGACTCTCAACTGCCCTCTGGGCAACTCGGAATAGGAAAAAATGCTGGTCTAGACAATGACATCCACATCCCACAATAGATAGTTGTCTCTATCTATTACATGACTAGAACCTTTATTCATCCATTGTTCCTTAACCTTTCCAGCCTTACCATTCACTCTAACAGGAACATAATGCCTCTGAACTCCCTACTTTGCATTTTGAAAACCTTTCACTTGTCACTCATTCCATTACCTGCAAACAGTCGACTCCAATCAACTTTTGTTCAGAGAAGGTTCATGAGGATGATTCTCCCATATACAAGGATTGTCTTAGGAGCAAAGGTTAAACAGATGAGGGATTCTACTCATCAGAATTTAGAAGAATGAGAAGAATTGAAACATATAGGATCCTTAAGGGGCTTGACAGGGTAAATGCTGATAGGATGTATCTCATCATGGAAGAGTCCAGACCAGAAGGCATTGTCCCTGAGTTAAAGCATGCCAATTTAAGATTGATGTGAGGAGGAGTTTCTTCTGTCGTTGAATTGAGTGTCTTTGGATCTCTTTGATACAGAGAACTGTGGGGGCAGAGTGCTTGTGTATATTTATGGTTGAGATGGGCTCTTAGCCAATAGGAAGAGAGCAGGAAGGTGGACATGAGGCATGTTGGATTAGCCAAGATTCTATTGAATAGCGGAGCCTGCTTGATGGGCTGAATGAGCTACTCCTGTTCTTATTTCTTTTGATCTAATGGACAATAGCACTGAAGACTTGTGCTCTAGAACTTGCCGCACCTCAAACCAATTGGTTCCAGTACATCTACAACAATGAAAATTTGCTCAGGTACGTCCTGGACACAAAAAGCAGAACAAATCTTCCCATGAATCGACTCTCGATCATCAGTAAAGTCATGGAATCATAGAGTTTGACAGACTGCCGACCAAAATGTCCATCAACACTAACCCCATTTCCCTGCACTTGGCCCATATCCTTCTGAACCTTTCCTATCCATGTATTTGTCCAAATGCCTTTTAAATATTGTTAATGTACCCACCATAACTATTTTCACTGGCAGCTCATTCCATATCTAGTCCTTGATTCTCCAACCCTGGGAAAAAGACTGAGTACTTTCACCCCATCCATGCCTCTCATAATCTTATACACTTGTATAAAGAACCCCACCCCCCCCAACAAGTCTTCTTTACTCGAAAGAAAAAAGTCCCAGCTTGTCCAACCCCTCCCTAGAAATCAGACCATTGAGTCCTGACAACATCCTTGTAAATTTCTTCTTTATTCTTTTCAGCTTAATAACATCCTTCCTATAGCAAACTGAGCAAAACTAAACATTATACTCCAACATCCTGTAAAACTGCAACATAACTTTCCAACTTCTTTACTCAATGCCCTGACTGATGAAGGCCAGTGTGCCAAAAGCCTCCTTTACTGCCCTGTCCTATCTGTGACTCCACTTCCAGTGAACTTGAACCTGAACTCCAAGATCCCTCTGTTCCACTATACTCCTTAAGGCCCTACCATTCACCATGAAACTCCTGCCTTGATTTGACTTTCCAAAATGCAAGATCCAATATTTATCCATATTAAACTCCATTTGCCAATTCTCAGCCCACTTCCCCAGTTGATCAATGTCCTGCTGGAATTTCTGACAGCCTTCCTCAATGTCCACAATACCACCTATTTTCGTGTCATCTGAAAACTTACTAATCTTGCCTTGTACATTCTGATCCAACCCACTGATATAGATAACATACAGCAATGGGCCCAGCACCAACACCTGAGGCACTCCACCAGCCACGGGTCTCCAGTCCAACAAGCATCCTTCCACTATTACCCTTTGCTTCCTACCATCAATCAAAAGTGATGAAAGATGTCGTTAACAATGCTAGCAAGCAGTACCTGTTCAGCAATAACCTGGTCAGTGATGTCCAGGGCCATTCAACTCCTGACCTCTTTAAAGGCTTGGTTGAGGTGAGGTCAAGAGAGCTGCCCTGATATCAAGGTGGTATCAAGGAGCCTTAGCAGAACTGGAGTCAATAAGACATCAAAAGGAGAACATTTTCCACTGGATGGAGTCATACCTAACTTGAATGAAGGTGGTTGTGGATGTTGGAGGATGGTCATCTCAGCTTCGGGAAAATTTACAGGAACTCTTCAGGGTGGTGTCCTAGGCCAAACCATCTTCAACCGTTTTATCAATGATTTCTCTTCATCTTAAGGTCAGAAATGGGGATGTTTGTTGATGATTCTACATTGTTCAACATCATTTGTAACTTCTCATTTTCACCTGATACCTTCAGTATCATTAGATCAAATTCCTGGAGCTCTTTCCCTCATGGCATTGTGCATCTACCTAATCCTGATAAAAAAGAAGAGATTTGTGCTACATGGAGACATTGACATGCCCTCACTGCAGCATTTCGGCATCCCTCTCAGCAGAATGCTGGATTGCTATGCTGCCCCGAGAGTCCTTTTCAAAACAGATATCCATAAACATAGTAACAACAGTCTGGGTTTGCATGATAGCAGTCTCACTTTGCATCATATTGATGGGAGTTGTTCATGCTGCATTGAAAGGTGAGGCATTGGCCATCAGATGCAGCCTTATGATTGGGTCCAAAAGTGCACTGATGAAACTGACCACTGGATCCATGCTTGAAAGAAATGCTGTGAGACCTGCAATAAGTTTTATGCCAAGTTGATGCTGGACTGCTCACTGTATCTTGAAATTACATGCACACCTTCTGATTGGATTCACGATGAATAAAGCACTATTTTTGTATATCCGCCAGTCTTCATCTTTCCATAGCCCATTAAAGTGAGCGCTTTGCTGCAGATTCTGTGCACACTCAAGCCCTCTGGTGAATTGGTAGCTATGCTATCTTTGCCCTCTGTTTTGGCTTCAATTAGTTCATAGTTGAAAAATGTGATGCTGGAGAAACACAGCAGGCCAGGCAGCATCCAAGGAGCAGGAGAATCAACGTTTCGAGCATAAGCCCTTCTTCAGCCCGAAACATCGATTCTCCTGCTCCTCGGATGCTGCCTGGCCTGCTGTGTTTTTCCAGCATCACATTTTTCAACTCTGGTCTCCAGCATCTGCAGTCCTCACTTTCTCCTATTCAATTAGTTCATAGCCAATGTCTTACTACATGTCGATCTTGTCTCCATGCTACCTTCTAAGATGCATGGAGTGACAGCACCTGAATAAGACTGCAAATGCGATATCAACTTCTTTTACCCTTCTTCCACTACATGGCTAAATTGCTGTTCTTGTTTATCCGAAAGGAAAAAGAGGCAACAGTAAGGATTTGATGAGGGGAGTATGAGGTACTGAATGCCTGCAGTTCAGAAGAGAAAATAGGGTTGAGGGGAAAGTAGGATTGAAGAAGAGGAAATAAGGATGAGGATGCTATCATCGTCAGTGGATTCAGGCTCCCGGCTGGCCAAAATCTCAACAGTGGCCATCCTATTAATTGTTAGCACCTTCTCCATGAATTTAGTACTTCAAACATGTCTTTCCACACACTTACCCTCTGTTTGTTATCTGGAAAGTACAGAATACTCCCTTCTCTTCCAAGATTTAGGCAAAAGTGGCATTTGTGAAATTCTCAGAAAAAAATAAAGCAATACTGAGTAGGAAGCATTCAGAATCAGAATTGCATGAGCTGTTAAGACATGGATTTCTTTATTCTCCTTCTACACTTTTTCTGCTGGTACATGAGTATGGTAGCCATATGTGGACAAAATGCACAAGGTAATTTTCAATTTCTTACACTTGTGAGTATTGTGCTGTCTGATTAGTTGATGTGGCTGTTATGGCTGAAGAAACACAACATGTGTAATATAGGAGGGTGAAATGAGTCATGAGGATGTTAGTTAAGAGTGATTGATACTGATTAGTGGTAAATGGTAAATTCAATTGGATGAGGCTAATAGTATACTTATTGGAAATTGGCATTCAAAGATGCATTCAAAGATTGTGACCACTCATTCAGTTTTCTAACTGCTTGCCACAATGTATTCAGGTGTTTAAGACTATGTTCCTCACATTAACCTCCATATCTGTCTGTTCTGACTACCTTTTCTGCCTGTGTCAGGATGCCTCCTGCCTTGCCTGCAGTTCCAAAGATCTTACCTTCTTTCCGCCTCCTCCTTCAAGATCTTTAATGCAGTGTTGGAAAACCTTGATTCCCACATTTCACAGGTTCAGTCATTCCCCTCTCCAAGCTCAGTTTCAACTCACAAAGGACTTTCAGCACCAGTTATAATGTGCCACCCCATTTGAATGATAAATGCTAATTTTAAGTAGTGTAGGTTAAACTTAAGTGAGGATAATAAGTCAAGGTTTGGATCCCATGCTGATGCCAATTAACAGTGCGGTTAGAATTGCCAACATGCAGAAATTGTGAAAATAAACAAGCTATATTAAGACATCATGCTGCCTGTGTTACATTGAAAAGGCACTGGATAATCATGCTTCACTATTCGGATGTTTGTTTTTGGGAAATATCCAAGTTAGCCCCCAAAACATTTCTTTGTCATCACTTCTGCTGAGACTGTTTTTTTCTAAGATCAGGATGACTGAAAAAAAAACAGAAAAACTTATCAACAGAACCAATCCATACAAACAAACGTTGTGAAAGAGCAGATCTTAGACCCAAATGGCAAATGTATCATGTCTGTTTTCACAGCTAAAAACTCTTGAAAGGAAAAAGATTAAAATAAAGCGAATATTAACCCTGCTCTTTAGTATAGTTCACACTATCTAGCAAGCCCAGCTGTCTACATCACTCGTGTGTGCAGCTGCTCCATACAAAGTGGTCTTGGGAGTATTTATGTCAGGATCATGATAGTAACCAATAAAAGTTTTATATTTTCAGTGAAATCTTTTCATTCCAGATAGCATGGTTATTAACTAAACAGAAAAGGAATTATGCTGAAATTCAGCTCTTCAACAGTTCACAAATAAGCAGGCTGTAATAAGAGTACTAGGAGATAGCCAGTTGCCAATTGCCATGGATGAAGGGGACGTGAGTAAAAAGTGATCTTTAGCCAGTAATCTGAGTTCCACTGTCTGACTAAGAGAGCAAACAAACATCCTTCTCTCATGTCCCTGTCACTGTCACTCATTAATCAGCTCTGAGGAGATGTTATGTAGTGATTCAAATCATACCATGTCATCTACCTGGCACGTAACACCTAGCTTAAAGATTCACACTCTTCAAAGGGGAGAAATGAAAATCCAGGACTCTCCCAGAAAATCATGACTGTAAACTTGATCCAATTTAAACACAGGAATAATGGTACAAAGTGTAATCATTTGGAAATTTTCAGAGAAGGGAGGAAGTGAACAAAATCTCAACATCCAGCAGTTAAATTATTAGAATTTATGTATTTGATAACAACTCTCAAAAGGTGTGAATCAACTTTTATGAATGATGTAAGGAGCAGATATTCCTTTTTTAAATACTGGAGTACAAAACAGTGTACTTGGATAGAAATATTGGAGAAGAAGTGTTACAGATTCGTAATGCAGTTAATCAATTTTCAATCTTGTGAGACTGGATGAAAAATCAGGTAGGTTGTGCATTGGATGTGCATTGGGGTTTTGGAAGTAGAGATAAAAGGGGTCTTTTCCAGGATGACAGCCAATGACTAGTGGAGTTCACCGGGGGTCAGTGTTGGGACCATATTGTATGTAAAGGATATGGATGAAGGAATTGAGGGCATTGTTTCTAAGTTTGCAGATGACACAAAGAGGAACAGGTAGAGTTGATGGGTCAGGAGGCTATAGATGGACTTGGCCAGACTAGGATACTTACAGAACACTGAGAAGCCCAAATAGAGTGGATGTGTAGAAGGTGTTTTCATTAGTAGGAGAGACTAAGAGCTAAGGGCACAATCTTAGTTTGAAGGGATGACTCATTAGAACTGAGATGAACAGGATTTGGATTTGCCAGTTTGGACTGGGGTGTACAAAGTTACAAATCACATAACACCAGGTTACAGTGCAACAGGTTTAATTGGAGGCACTAGCTTTCGGAGTGCCGCTTCTTCAACAAATGGTCCACCTGTTGAAGGAGCGGTGCTCCAAAAGCTGGTGCTTCCAATTAAACCTGTTGGACTGTGACCTGGTGTTGTGAGATGAACAGGAACTTCTTCAGCCAGATGGTAATGAATCTGTGGAACTCATTGTCACAGAAGGCTGTGGAGGCCAAGTCATTGCGTGATTTTAAAACAAAGATCGATGAAGATGGATTAGTAAGGGGATCAAAGGTCACAGGGAAAAGGTAGAAGAATGGGGTTGTGAAACATACGAGCCTTGATCGAATGGTGGAGAAGACTCGATGGGCCGAAGGTTTTGCTGTTATATTTTATAGTCTTAAGATCTATTCTCCCCTTCATGATTTTTCAATTTGGGAAGGTCATTAATGTATCCATTAACACGTTAGGCCTGAATGCAAAAAGGAAAATATTTCCATTTGTTTCATGAAGACAAATACACAAATTAGGTTGCGGTTATTAGTTGCACAGCTTAAGTCAACTAAGTTTTGTAATACAAAACAGATTCAATTCAAACTGTGCAGCTATTAATTTTCTAGGCCTGACTATCTTCAGCAGCTTTGTCAATCACCTTCCCTTCATAATAAAGGCCGAAGGTTATAACACTGTGCTCAGTAACATTTGAGAATTGTCTTGAAGTGAGGCAGCCCATGCCCACACGCAGCAAGATTGAAAGAATGTTCAGGCTTTGGCGAATACGAGGCAAATAACATTCATATTTCACAGATATTAGGTAATTAGCTTCTCTGACAAACAATAGTATAGTTATGTTCTCTTGATATTCAATCACGTTAAGTTGTTGAATCTAGCATCATCAACATCCTGTGTGTAACCTTTGAAAAAAACTCAATAGGTCAAGAAGATAAATATTGGGATTGCAAGGCTGGGAATTCAATCGTGAGTGATCAATCTACAGACTCTTCAAATCCTGCCCACTGCCAACAAGAGACAGTTAGGAGTATGATGGAACAGTGTCCAATTGTCTCTCCAACAGTACCCAAGAAGCATGAAAGCAGACTGTGCAAAAGCAGTCCACAAGGAAAGCTAAAGCATTTGCAACAATCTTCAAGTGGATGATTCATCTTGGCCTTCTGCAGAAGTCTTCGAAGAGAAAGTGAGGACTGCAGATGCTGGAGATCAGAGCTGAAAATGTGTTGCTGGAAAAGCACAGCAGGTCAGGCGGCATCCAAGGAACAGGAGAATCGACGTTTCGGGCATAAGCCCTTCCTCAGGAATCCTGAGGAAGGGCTTATGCCCCAAAACGTCGATTTCCCCTGTTCCTTGGATGCTGCCTGACCTGCTGCGCTTTTCCAGCAACACATTTTCAGCTCTGATCTCCAGCATCTGCAGTCCTCAACATCACAGATGCTAGTGTTAGGTGTTTTGATTCACTCCATTTGATAACAAGAAATGAATGGAAACACTGGATACCTCAAAGGACCTGACAGCATATCAGTGATTGTGCTAAAGACCTCTGCTCCAGAATTTTTCATACACCAAGCCAAACGGTTTCATATACCTACAACATTGGTTTCTATCCATAACACCAAAAGCAGCTCAAGCCGAACATGAATAGAATGGGTCAAGCATTTTTCTGTACTGTAGATCTCTATGAGTCTCATTCCCACCCCATTAGTCTATTCAGTTATCCATAAAATGATTGAAATTATCATCCATATCGCTGTCAAGTACCACTTGCCCACTCATGCTCAGATTGAGTTCTGCAAGAGCCAGTCAATTCCCGAATCGAATACAGCCTTGACTCAAAGATGCATAAAAGAGGTGAGGTGAGAGTGACTGTCCTTGACATTAAGAAGGCATGGTAAAACTGGAGTCAATGGGGACTGGAGAGTAACTCGATGCTCATTGGAGTCTCGATGAGCACAAAGGAAGATTGTTGTGATTGGTGGAAGATAGCTCAATTCTAGGAATCTCTGCAGGTAGTGTCCTCAGCCCAATCATCTTCAGCTGCTTCATTAATGACCTTCCCTCAATGATAATGTCAGAAGTGGGGACATTTGCTGCTAACTCCACAATGTTCATCATCATTCATGCCTTGTCACATATGGAGGCAGTCTATTTCCAAATGTTACACAACTTCAGGTTATAGTTCAACAGGTTTAATTGGAAGCACAAGCTGTCAGAGCTCTGCTACTTCATCAGGTGATTGTGGAGTATAAGATTGTAAGACACAGGATTTATAACAAAAGTTTACAGTGTGATGTAACTGAAATTGTATATTGAAAAAATACCTGGATTGTTTGTTAAGTCTCTCATCTGTTAGAATGACCATGCTGGTTTCAGTTCTTTCATATGTAGATCACAAAACATTTTTAAAAGTTACATTCTCAATTGAACTTTAGCAATTGGTGTCATGTTGGCCCAGATAATATATTGAAGGTGTGAGCCTCCCTGTGTGAGACTGTCTGTGCCACAATGATCAGACTGACTCTCACCTAAATAAAACAAATTTACAGAATATTACATAGATTCATGCAGTTTTTGAGCAAAGTAAAATGTAATTCTGCAAGTACAGATTCACCCCACATCTTATACGTGTATGTGTGTATGTGGAGAAGCTTGACTCCATCCAAGACATAACAGACTGCTTGATTGGCACAACATCCAGTCCTGCTATTATTTTAGCTCATTAACAAAAGTCTACCATCCACAAGATACATGACAGAAATTTCCCAAGGCTCTTTAGGTAGTACCTTTCAAAGCTATGATCATGATCATTTGTAAAGATAAGGGCAGCTGATACATGGGAACACCACCAGATACAAACCAGTCACCATTCCATTACTGTTCCTTCAGTGTCACCAGTTCAAAATCCTGGAAATCCATCCCAGGCAGCATTTGTGACGTACCTCCATCAAATGTTTTATGAAAATCACCACAGCTTTAATTGTGATCAACTTGTGATGGCCAACAAATACTGGCCTAGCCAGTGATGCCTACTTCTCATAAGTGAGTAAAAGATGTTGATCAACGGTCCATTTACCACCTTAAGTATTCATGTCCTCCACTATCAGTATTGTCGGGCTGCAGTATTATATACAAGGTTCATTGCAGCCACTTACAAAAGCATCTTTGACAACACCACTCAAACACATGAACTCTATCACTGAGAAGGACAAGGGTAACAGTACAAACAAACATGCCCATCCAAGTTATAAACTATCCTGTCTTATAAAAATACTACCAAAATTCTTGAACTCCCTACTTAACAGCAAAGTAGGGATATCTTCAAAAAGAAGAGATTAGTAGCTCAGGAAGGTGGCTCTTGATTGGCTAATGTATAATTCTCCAAATGGAAAGACTGCTATCATAGGCCAATGTGTCTCATAACTCAAGAATCAATCAACAGTTAGGATTAAACAGATGAAGATAAAATGTTGGAGAAAAATAAATCCATGAAATAGGCCATTGGTCCCAAAAATCCTTCTTTGTTGTAAAATCAGAACCTGAACTACCAAAAACATCAGTAAAAATTTATATAAATAGTAGATAGCAGAACACAAATGATAGCAGAGTTGAAGTAAATTTTAAAATCATATATTTTAATTAAATAGTACAATAAATATAACACTTTAAGGGATTTCTGGGTTAATTGAGTTATGGTAATGTATTAAAACAGGGCTAAGGGTCATCATCAGCATCATCATTACTTTCAGGTGCAGTTCTGTTTGCATGGTTAAGACAAAAGAAAATATTTAGTCCAGAAGTGGATGGCTGTGGTTCGTTGTCCTCTGACTGTTTCTTGGGGGTTGGCTTTAAAAAAGCATCTAGCTTTGCTGCTTTGCCATTTTTCTTCTTTCAAGAAGAAGCTGATCTTGGGGTGCCAGTGAAGAATGTATGCCGCTTTATGCTATCCTACTATGTTCTGCATCGTAGTCATTGTCTTCGATAAGCTGTAACTGCCTCTCAACTTCCCTCTAGATAGAAGACAAAACAGAGTTGTGGTGCTGCATTCAGGACTTCATCTTGAGCTTCAATTTCCCCTGCAGCAACAAATTGTTGTGGATCAGTTGCCACTTCTTCAAATCCAACTTTCTTTGCAAGAGCGACACAATGTTCTTTGATTGCTGGAAACTCCTCTGATGGTTCAACGCCTTTAAAATCATGAAGAAAATCTGGAAGAAGCTTCTGCCAAACTGAAAGTAGGCAGTCCTTACTGACATCACCCCAGGCCTCCACAGTAGCATTCTTAATGTTAAAGCTCTTCCAAAATTGAGGAACACCATCCTCATTATCCCCCTCAGTAGCCTCAATCAACTTCCTGAATGTGCACCTTAATTAGTAAGCTTTAACAACTTCTGTTGCACACTGGTCCATGGTTTGAATGAGAGAGGTTGTATTTGGAGGTACTTTCAGAAAGCTCACCAATGGTGGGAGGATGGCTTGGTGCATTGTCCAGAATGAGGAGAATCTTGAATCCAAATCTTTTTTACCTGCAATAATTTCCAAAAACATCCTTGAAAATATCAACAATAAGGTTAGAAAAAATTTGCCCCATCATCCAACCTCGTTTGCTTAACCTGAAGTAAACACTGCGAGTGGACGTAAGGTAACCGGGGAAGGAATTGCATAATAGCCAACATGAGTTTGCTTTTTAAAAAAATCGTTCCCCAATTCACCAATCATGTTACAGCCAAATCACATTGACAAAACACGCATTAAAGGAGAACGACCTGTATTTGAATAATTATTATCTTGTTTATTTTGCTAATTTGATGGGAGTATTACCTCCTCTCAAAGACATGTGTAAATATTGGCTGTTACCCAGGTTGGGGCTGAACATCAGAAAACATAAGCAAACCGGTAAAAGAAATTACACACAAATATTATTGAAATGTGATTTGTTTATATAATTAAATGCCTCAAAGTGCTTTAAACCATTCCTAGTTCATGATAATCTCCAAGTAACAGATATAATTAACAGTTTAATATGTTTGTACTGTCTGTGACAGCAGTGACAAAAATGATACTAAAATTAATGTGGTTTTGAAAGATGGGAGAGCAGGTACTATTAAAAGCTAACAAACTTGGAAAATTGCAAGAGATAAATGAGAGAAATATGGTAAAGTAGGAGAGTTGGATTGTCAGGTCTCCAATGAGGTGGTCACTTGAAATTGGAGTGTGAGAATAGTTCCCATTGATGTTGTTGTTGTGATAGTTGTAGAGAGAGGAGGAGAACTTCATTAAGGTAAACACCCTTGGAAGAGGCTTTGCAGTAAGTCGAGTTGAAATCAACGAGGAGAAAATGAGGACTGCAGATGCTGAAGAGCAGAGTCAAGAGTATGGTGCTGGGAAAGCACAGCAGGTCAGGTAGCATCCGAGGAGCAGGAGAATTGACATCTTGAGCAGAAACTCTCCAGCTCCACACTCTTCGACTCAATACCTTTCCTAAAAGAAAATCAATTTCAACCTTGACAGAACATCCACATGGGTAGAGAGTTTCAGATTTCTACCAAGTGGACCTGTCAGTTCCTATAATCTCATGATATGGCAACACACAACTGTCTGTTCTTTCCTATTAGAACATCTCATTGTTGCAATGATAGTTGAATGAGCAGGTCATCCAGGACTAAACTCCATAAATGCAACTGTATAAGTTCTCTATGGGAACTGCTATAAGGTGGGGCAAAAATTCCCATCAGATACGGGTGGACTAAAAACCTCTGAACTTGGGACATAAGTTTGAACTAACAGTCACTGAGTTCTCTGGATGGGACAGAGAATGCAATATGCAAGCCTTGAGGCAGCTGTCTGGAACAGGGGTTTAGCTTGTAAAGCTAAGAGTGGAAGGGCTATAGTCATAGGGGATTCAATTATAAGGGGAGAGATAGGTGGTTCTGTGGTCAAAAATGAAACTCCCAATTGATATGTTGCCTCCCAGGTGCATGGGTCAGGGATGTCTTAGGTCAGCTGCAGAACATTCTCAAAGGGGGACGGTGAACAGCCAGTTGTCATGGTGCATATATGCACAAACGATATAGGTAAAAAATCCAGATGAGGTCCTACAAGCAGAATTTAGTGAGTTAGGAGGCAATTTAAAAAGTAGGACATCAGAGATAGTAATCTCAGGATTGCTATGAGCGACACACGCTGCTCAGAGTAGGAATGATAGAATAAGCAGGATGAATGTGTGGCTTGAGAGATGGTGCAGGAAGGAGGGGTTCAGATTTTTAGGACACTGGGACCAGTTATGTGGAGGTGGGACTATTACAAATTGGACAGTCTCCACCTGGGCCGGACTGGAAACAATGTCCTTGGGGGTGCTTTTGTTGGGGAATGTTTAAAGTAATGTGGCAGGGGTTTGGGAACCAAATGAGGTTAGAGGACAGTAGGGAAGCAGTAACTAAAGCCTGTAAGGAATCAGATAATGAAGTTAGCATGACTAAGGGGAAGAGGAAGCAGGGAGCAGATGATGAATGCAAAGGGACAGGCGGTCTGAGGTGCATTTGTTTTAAATGCAAGAAGTATAGTAGGTAAGGCAGATGAACTTAGGGCTTGGATTAGTACCTGGGAGTATGATGTTATTGCTATTACTGAGACTTAGTTGAGGGAATGGCATAATTGGCAACTAAATATCCCAAGAAATCGATGCTTCAGGTGGAATAGGGTGGGAGGTAAAAAGGATGGAGGAATTGCATTACTGGTAAAAGAAAATATCACAGCAGTGCTGAAGGAGGGCACTATGGAGGACTCGAGCAGTGAGGCAATATGGGCAGAGCTCAGAAATAGGAAAGGTGTGGTAACAATGTTGGGGCTGTACTGCAGGTCTCCCAACAGCGAACATGAGGTAGAGGTTCACATATGTAAACAGATCATATGGGTGGTGGTGATAGGAGATTTTAATTTTCCCAACATTGACTGGGATTCACTTAGTGTTAGAGGTCTAGATGGAGCAGAATTTGCAAGGAGCATCTAGGAGGATTTTCTGGAGCAATATGTAAATTGTCCAATTCAGGAAGAGGCCATACTGGACCTGCTGTTGGGAAATGAGCCTGGCCAGGTGGTTGATGTTTCAAAGGGGATTACTTTGGGAATAGTGATCACAATTCCATAAGTTTTAGAATACTCGTGGACAAAGATGAAAGGAGTCCTAAAGGAAGAGTGCTAAACTGTGGGAAGGCCAGTTATACCAGAATTCAGCAGGAGCTGGGGAATAGAGATTGGAAGCAGCTGTTTGAAGAAACATTAACATTTGATATATGGGAGGCTTTTAAAGAGAAGTTGATTAGAGTTCAGGAGAGATATGTTCATGCGAAAATGAGGGATCAAAATGGCAAGATTAGGCAACCATTTTGACGGGTGAAATTGTGAGACTAGGTAAGAGGAAAAAGGATGAGTACATAAGGTCTAGGTGACTGAAAACAGGCAAAGCTTTGGAAGAATATTGCAAATGTAAGACCAATCTGAAACAAGGAATTAGGAGGGCTAAAAGGGGTCATGAGATATCTTTAGCAAACAGGGTTAAGGAAAATCCCAAAGCCTTTTTTCACATATATAAGGAGCAAGAGCAAGACTCAAGGACAAAGGAGGAAAGTTATGCATGGAGTCAGAGAAAATAGACGAGTACTTCACATCGGTAATCACCAAGGAGAGAGACATGACCTGTTGAGGTGAGGGGTTGATGTTTGATTACTCCAGGTCAAGTCGGCATAAGGAGGGAGGAAATTTTGTGTTTTCTAAAAGGCATTAAGGTAGACAAGTCCTCAGGTCTGGATGGAATCTAAACCAGGCTACTGAGGGAAGCAAGAGAAGAAATAGCTAGGGCTTTAACAGATATTTTTGCAGCATCCTTGAACACGAGTGAGGTCCTGGAGGACTGGAGAATTGCTAATGCTGTCCTCTTGTTAAGAAGGCTAGCAGGTAATTATAGAACAGTGAGCCTAACACCAGTGGTAGGGAAGCTGTGGAGAAGATACTGAGCGGTAGGATCTATTCCCATTTGGAAGAAAATAGGCTGATCAGTAATGGGCAGAATAGTTTTGTGTGGGGAAGGTCATGTCTCGCAAACCTAATAGAATTCTTTGAGGAGGTGACAAAGTTGATTGATGGGGGAAGGGCTATAGATGTCATATACATGGACTTTAGTAAAGCGTTTGATAAGGTTTCCCAAGGTCGGCTGAGGGAGAAGATGTAGTCGCATGGGGTCCAGGGTGTTTTAGCTATATGGATAGAGAACTGGCTGGGCAACAGGAGACAAAGAATAGTAGTGGAAGAGAATTTCTCAAAGTGGAGACCTGTGACCTGTGACCAATGGTGTTCCACAGGGATCTGTGCTGGGACCACTGTTGTTTGTGATATACATAAATGATTTCGAGGAAGGTATCAGTTGCCTGATTAGCAAGTTTGCAGATGGCACTAAGATTGATGGGGTGGCAGAGAAGACAACAGAATATAGATAGATTGAGGAGATGGACAGAGAAATGGCAGATTGAGTTCAATCCAGGCAAATGTGAGGTGATGCATTTTGGAAGATCCATTCAAAAGCAAACTATACAGTAAATGAAAATGTCCTGGGGAAAACTGACATACAGAGAGATCTGGGTGTACTGTGAAGGTGGCAAAAGCAGGTCAGTAAAGTGGTCAAGAAGGCATACAGTATGCTTTCCTTCATTGGATGGGGAATTGAATACAAGAGTTGGCAGGTCATGTTACAGTTATATAGGACTTCCGTTTGGCCACATTTGGAATACTGCATCACATTCATCCCCTCCCCCACTCACCTATTGTACTCTATGCTACTTTCTACCAACCCCCACCCTCCTCTCACTTATCTCTCCACCCTTCAGGCTCTCTGCCTGTATTTCTGATGAAGGGCTTTTTTCCTGAAACATCGATTTTACTGCTCCTCGGATGCTGCCTGAACTGCTGTGCTCTTCCAGCACCACTAATCCAGAATAAAGAACCATTGGGGTTAACTTTGAGGTTTTAGTTTTACAGTGCTGAGAAATCAGAGGAAGAGTGTTAACAATGAAGGTATCCTTTCATTAAATGCTGTCCATTCTCTTGAAATCTTATGTGTGTCTTCTTTTAACTATCCTTGTTTTCTCTAGGCCCTGGTATTGCAAGAATGATTGACTCCTCATGCTCTACAATCAATCATGTGATTGAGATAGCCACCTTACCAAAACGATGTTGATGCTTTGGAGAGGGTGCAGAGGGAGGTTCACCAGGATGTTGCCTGGTATGGAGGGGACTAGCAATGAAGTGGGGTTGAACAGATTAGGATTATTTTCATTAGAAAGATGGAGGTTAAGGAGGGATCTGAATGGGATGGTGTTCACACTATCAGCAACACCCTAACCTACACCCATCCAAGAGAAATAATGGACATTCAAACTATCAGAAAATGATTCATTTTAATTGGAGAACTATTCACACCTCATCTAATACTCAGGAAGCTCATTCAGCCCGAGAAGAGGAACAACAGCTCAGTGGATCAAATCCAGATTTGATAAGAGATAAGGGAAATGGACAGTCAGTATAACTGGGGAACCCTGATCACTGGGGGTTCAGCAAGAGGTCTGACCAGCATCCAGAGAATCAGCCACAGCCAAACACCGACTCAGGAATAGAAGGCGAGCTTGTAATCTTCTCATCCACGAACCTCCACATACTGAAGATAAGTGACTGCAGAGCCAAGAAACCTACTGAGGATGGCGCTAGGGACATCCACATCTGTCCAAGCCAACAGATGCCACTTTGGGGGTGAGCATAAAGTCACTGAAACCCTCTGTCCCAGCTCAGTAAGATAGGGTAGGGAGGGTGGGCTTCGGGGTTGACGGTACAGGGTACTCCCCAGGGAAGGGAAACAGGATAGGACCCCAGGATTAACTTTTACCATCTCTCTCTCTCTCTTTTCCCTATTATCCAGTAATTAACTGCTCTTTGTAATTCAAAACCCACTGCACCAAGTCAGGGTTGCAAGGTTAACTGGGGTGTTAGTAGGTGTAGGTATCAGACAAGTCTCATTTCACTTGATGCACAGCATTGTTTTTTTTTTCAAAATATTCATTTTCTTGTCAGGGATTATGTATATTCTCAACTTTGCTTGTTTTAATAAAATCAGTGAAACGTTTGCATCTGAAGCATCTGCCTCTTGTGTTTTTCACCATACCACATCTCACTTCATAAACCCAGTGTCAGACTCAGGGTGCTGTTGTACAATAAACAGACCAGCACTCCCCACATTGCCACCATGAGAAAAGGCTATCTCAATCACATGATTCATTTGTAGAGCATGAGGAGTCAATCATTCTTGCAATACCAGGGCCTAGAAAAAACGAGGATAGTTTAAAGAAGACACACATAAGATTTCAAGAGAATGGACAGCATTTAATGAAAGGATACCTTCATTGTTAACACTCTTCCTCTGATTTCTCAGCACTGTAAAACTAAAACCTCAAAGTTAACCCCAACGGTTCTTTATTCTGGATTAGTGGTGCTGGAAGAGCACAGCAGTTCAGGCAGCATCTGAGGAGCAGTAAAGTCGATGTTTCAGGGAAAAAGCCCTTCATCAGGAATACAGGCAGAGAGCCTGAAGGGTGGAGAGATCAGTGAGAGGAGGGTGGGGGTGGGGAGAAAGAAGGGGTGAAGGTGATGGGTCAGGGGGGAGGGAGGGTGGAGTGGACAGGTTGAAAAGAAAATAGGCAGGTAGGACAAGTCATGAGCTGGAAGTTTGGAACTGGGGTGAGGTGGGGGAAGGGGAAATGAGGAAACTGTTGAAGTCCACATTGATGCCCTGGGGTTGAAGTGTTCCAAGGCGGAAGATGAGGCGTTCTTCCTCCAGGAGTCTGGTGGTGAGGGAGCGGCGGTGAAGGAGGCCCAGGACCTCCATTTCCTCAGCGGAGTGGGAGAGGGAGTTGAAATGTTGGGCCACAGGGCGGTGTGATTGATTGGTGCGGGTGTCCCAGAGATGTTCCCTAAAGCGCTCTGCTAGGAGACGTCCAGTATCCCCAATGTAGAGGAGACTGCATCGGGAGCAACAGATACAATAAATGATATTGGTGGTTGTGCAGGTAAAACTTTGATGGATGTGGAAGGCTCCTTTAGGGCCTTGGATGGAGGTGAGGGAGGAGGTGTGGGCACAGGTTTTACAGTTCCTGTGGTGGCAGGGGAAGGTGCCAGGATGGGAGGGTGGTTTGTAGGGGAGCGTGGATCTGACCTGGTAGTCACGGAGGGAACGGTCTTTGCGAAAGGCGGAAAGGGGTGGGGAGGGAAGGATATTCCTGGTGGTGGGGTCTGTTTGGAGGTGGCAGAAATGTCGGTGGGTGATTTGGCTTATGCGAAGGTTGGTAGGGTGGAAGGTGAGCACCAGGGGCATTCTATTTCCCTCCCCACCCCTTTCCGCCAACAGACCCCACCACCAGGGATATATTTCCCTCCCCACCCCTTTCCGCCAACAGACCCCACTACCAGGGATATATTTCCTTCCCACCCTTTTCCACCAACAGACACCACCACCAGGGATATATATCCCTCCCCACCCCTTTTAGCCTTCCGCAAATACCGTTCCTTCTGTGACTACCTGGTCAGGTCCACGCCCCCCCTGGTGGTGGTGTCTGTTGGCGGAAAGGGGTGGGGGGGGGAAATAGAATGCCCCTGATGCTCACCTTCCACCCTACCAACCTTCGCATAAACCAAATCACCCACCGACATTTCCGCCACCTCCAAATAGACCCCACCACCAGGGATATCTTTCCCTCCCCACCCCTTTCCGCCTTTCGCAAAGACCGTTCCCTCCGTGACTACCTGGTCAGGTCCACAACCCACCCTCCCATCCTGGCACCTTCCCCTGCCACTGCAGGAATTGCAAAGCCTGTGCCCACACCTCCTCCCTCACCTCCATCCAAGGCCCTAAAGGAGCCTTTCACATCCATCAAAGTTTTACCTGCACATCCACATTTATTGCATCCGTTGCTCCCGATGCGGTCTCCTCTACATTGGGGAGACTGAATGCCTCCTAGCAGAGCGCTTTAGGGAACATCTCCGAGACACCCGCACCAATCAACCACACCGCCCTGTGGCCCAACATTTCAACTCCCTCTCCCACTCTGCCGAGGACATGGAGGCCCTGGGCCTCTTTCACCACCGCTCCCTCACCACCAGACGCTTGGAGGAAGAACGCCTCATCTTCACCTATCCACTCCACCCTACCCGCCCGACCTATCACCTTCATCCCCTCCCCCACTCACCTATTGTACTCTATGCTACTTTCTCCCCAACCCCACCCTCCTCTCACTTATCTCTCCACCCTTCAGGCTCTCTGCCTGTATTCCTGATGAAGGGCTTTTTCCCCGAAATGTCGATTTTACTGCTCCTTGGCTGCTGCCTGAACTGCTGTGCTCTTCCAGCACCACTAATCTAGAATCTGGTTTCCAGCATCTGCAGTCATTGTTTTTACCCAATGGTTCTTTAATCAAATGTTTGAATCACTAATCTTCAACTTTGTGAATAATCAGTTTTGACATGCATTTGTAGTTTAAACAAAATACTTAGCAATTTTAACAACACAGCAACCTCAGCAGAATAAAATTAAACAACAAACTAATCTAATTAATCTATGCTTTAAACTCAAATAATTTTAGTTTTCAACCCCATTCACACAAAAGGCAGACAACAAACAAACACAACATAATAAGACTGGCTAGATTAGCCAGGATTTGGAGATGACGGTGTTGGGCTGGGGTGTGCAAAATTAAAAATCACACAACACCAGGTTATAGTCCAACACATTTAATTGGAAGCACACTAGCTTTCAGAGCACTGCTCCTTTATCAGATGATTGAGTGGCGCTCCAAAAGCTAGTGTGCTTCCAATTGAACTTGGACTATAACCTGGTGTTGTGTGAATTTTAAATTTGAAGATTAGCCAGGTGAGTCCTGAAGAAGGGTTATACCCAAAATGTTGACTCTAGTTCCTCAGATGCTACCTGACCCGTTTGCCTTTTCCAGTGCTACACTTTATCAACTCAGATTACACGTGTGGCTTTCACATGCATTGCTTCACAGGCATAGCTGATGGTTGGATTTCTGAAGATGTCAATCAGGGTCATCTTTACAGTTCACTCAAGTTAGGGCAGTAATACTTATAAATTAGTTTTCTGTTCTCTTTCAGAGATTCCAAGATCTTCTCATGGGAGGTTAGGCACAGAGCTTTTAAATCTTCATACTGTAGCATTAATAGCCAGTTTTTCTTTTCCCACAGAAAACACAGTCCAAAACCCAATTCACTGACTACTCCCCGACCAACCAACCATCTCCTCCATGAGGGCCCAATTGCCATTCAATATCTGTCACCTGCTTGAGCATAAGGTCTTTTCCAGAATTGCTGGAACCAATTCCCAGGTACTTACCTTGTTAATAGCCAATTCTGCCATTTGTTTAAAAATAATGTTCTTCCTAAGTAATGAAACTTCTACAGAACATTTTGACCAAGAACCTACCTGGAAATAAATTCCAGTTCTGGCCCCAGGAGTAAATAAAAGCATGTTTGGCCTATTTTCCTTTTAACACAAGCTGCTATCCACCGTACAAAGATCATTTTTAGCTCACAGTACCAAATCTAAATTGATCAAAGAGAAAAATGAAAATAATCAAAAGTCAGTGAGGCTTCTAACAAATGTACCATTCGTGACTAACAAATGAAGTTAAAAATAGCATTAAATTGAAAGAAAAAAACATATACGCATCTGCAAAGATTAGTGTTAGGTCAAAATTTGTACTTTATTCAGAAACAATAAAGAATGAATAATTAAAGAGTAAGAAACGTTCGTATATCGGAGAAAACTTACTGGAAGTGTAAACAAAGTAGCAAGAATTTCTATAAGTATTTAAAGAAGTGAGCTGTTACATTTGAGAGCATTATTTTGGAGAAATAATAATAATAGAAATAATGAAATCATGGAAGAGTTGAACAGATATTTGTTGTTTTGCTTTCACTGTAGAAGACACAAATAACACGCTAGAATTATGAAGTACTGAAGAACCATAAGGAGTCTATTAAAGGATATAGATAAATTAAGTGCGTGGACAACAGTTCGGTAGATGAAATATACCATGAAATTGTCCACTTTGGCGGAATGAATAGAAAAGCAGTATAATTTTTAAAATGAAAAGATGTTATACAACTCTGCAATAAGTAAGTGTCTCAACTGAGTATATTGGTACACGAATCACAAGAAGTTAGTACTTCACAAGTGATTGTGAAAGTAAATGGAATGTTGCTGTTTATTACAAAGGAATTGGAATAGAGTAGTAGAGGCAAATTGCTACTATTGTTTGGGGCATTGGTGAAATCATGTCTGGAGTATTATGTATAGTTTTGGTCCCTTTACTTTAGAAAGGATATAGAAGCATTTCAGAGAAGGTTCACTCAACTAATTCTGGGATGAAGATCTTACATTATGATGAAAGATTAGGCATGTTAGATGTGTATCCATTGATTTTTAGAAGAATGAGAGGTGACTTTATTGAAATATGAATGATCTTGAGGAGACTTGATAGGATTGCTCAAGTGTTGTTTCCCCTTAGGAGAGAGGTGAGAAGTAAGGAGCACATTTTAAAACTAAGAGATTGTTATTTAAAACGGAGATAAGAAGAATCTTATTTTTCTTTCAGAGCGTTATTAGTTTCTAGAATTCATTCCCATAGAGAGTAGTGGAGACAGGCTCATTGAATATTTGTCAGGAAGAGATGGATTGACTCTTGACAAATGGCAGAACAGGTTTGAGGGCTGAATGGATTACTTTTACTCCTCATTTCATTGTTCACGTGTTCTGACAGACTTCATTATCCAATAGCCTGAAAAACTGGTAAAACAGGAGTAGACTTACTTATCATGGCCTCTTCCAGGATGGTGAACTGACCATAGGCATATATCAATTGTATTCTCTACATTTGGTAACTTCTGCAGTTGTAGTGCATCATAACGTGGAGATGTGTAACCCACAAAGCTATGTACGCACAGTCAAATGCACTCTGCACCATGTGAAAACTCATTATCCTGGCAACGCTTAATGTGCACTCGACTTGCTTTTCTTCTGTTCAGGGAGAACACAATGAAGTATGTTTTTTGCTATAAAGAGCCTCTGGCATCTCTTTGACACAGCAGTAGATGGCCAACTGGGAGATTGCTTTTACCTTCATCTGTTCCAGCCCAAAGATTCCTAGTGCAATTAAATTCAAGGCATGGTCACTTTCCCAGTCTGTTTCAGTGCTATCCTCACCCTACACTGATACTACAATTCTGAGTCAGAGAATTAGCAGAGTTCTATGAGCAGTTCCCTTCAGCTTCAGAATCACACATGATACAGGCACACAGCTCCTAGCTCAGTTGGAGGCTTGAAATCTTTTTCCAGAAACAGTCTCAGTGAATAAAGCCTTCTCCTCAGAGTCCTGTTCACTCTCCTTTCCTTCGCAATTAATTTGTCCTCCTGTTTTCTGCCAATCAATCTTATGGGTTGGGCTACCATTGCCTCCAAGACTGGGAGCAAGTGATCTGATCGAACACTTGCAGTTACAACCAATGCCTTCAACCCTGCAATATTGCCTACAAATACCAACTATAATCATCATCTCAAAACACCCAACAATTTCACAAACTCAAACGGAATCAATGGAAAGTAATCAACAGCTAATGTGGAAGTAATGATGTTCCCCTTAATAATGCTTTTTCAGGACCTTCCTCTTCACTGCATGAACAGTTAGCTGTGTGAGGTTAAGAGGAAACATAAATTAGAGTGGCTAGTTCTTCAAAACGACATTGCTAGTACCCAATCAGCATTGCATGCTTAATAACATCACATTTTGCCTGTTCTGCATATTTCTGGTGTATGCTACTAAAGTTAAGCTAATACCTTCAGCAGGAGGTCCTTTGACAAGGCTGTACAGGGAAGGTGTGAGCAGCACAGATACTAAATCTGCATCTGTAGCAACACAACTATGAACACTATGAAGTTCAACTTTGTATTCTTCTCATTCCTGCATGCATGTATCTGGTTATCCGACAACATGGCTAAGATAGGGATTAGCCATTTTCGAAATATACTGCCCAATACAAGTTCTTCTCATAGACAAAGAATGTTTCCAAATTCTTCCAACATTTATAAAGCTGACACACCTTAAGAGGTAGAATGTCCACCATGTTTGTTAAAGTTTATCAAATACTATACTCAAGGTAAAAAGAAATTTCTCAGTTCTGTCAGTTGGCTGAATAGCTCACCTCTGATGCAGAGAGATACCAATAGTGTGGATTCAATTCCTGCACTGGCTGAAGTTACTATGAAGGACTTTCTTTCTGAATCTGTCCACTCACCTAAGGTGGTGTTGACCCTCAGGTATAGCCATCACCATTTGTCTCATTCTGGTCAGATTGGCACTGCTGCCTCACAGCACCAGGGACCTGGGTTCGATTCAAGCCTCAGGTGACTACCTTTGTGGAGTTTGCACATTCTTCCCATGGCTGCGTGGAGCTCCGGTTTCCTCCCACAGTCCAAAGATGTGCAGTTTAGGTGAATTGGCCAAGCTAAAATGCCCATAGTGTTCAGGGATGTGCAGGTTAGGTACATTAGGTAGAGAGAAATGCAGCGTAATAGGGCAGGGGTTTGGGTCTGGGTGGGATGCTCTTCTACTTGTTGGACCGAAAGACAGGTTTCCACACTATTGGGATTCTGTAGGGATTCCAATGAGAGAGCAGCCTCATAGCTCAATATCATGAAACCATTGATCGAGTCATTCCTTAACAGCTAATTTCCAAAGTGTATCATAGACAATCTCTCCTTGCAATTTAACACATGGAGTCCATGTACCATTCAGTTAAATCTGAATTGTATTCATTTCAAGGTTAATATACACTCCCTCCAACTTTTGGGAGAAGATTTGTAGCTCGGGTGCTCGTTGTTGTGGTTCTGTTTGCTGAGCTGGGAATTTGTCTTGCAAATGTTTCGTCCCCTGTCTATGTGACATCCTTAGTGCTTGGGAGCCTCCTTGGGAGCTTCTGCTGGGCACAGAAGTGCTTCACAGGAGGCTCCCAAGCACTGAGGATGTCACCTAGACGGGGGACGAAATGTTTGCAAGACAAATTCCCAGCTCGGCGAACAGAACCACAACAATTCCCTCTAATGTGGCACCCAGAATAGAACACATTATTTCAGATGAATGATGTAAGATGTGATCTGGTTGATCTGGCTACAATCAGCCTCCCTGCAGACATGGTGGCTCAGTGGTTAGCACTTCTGCCTCACAGTACCAGGGATCTGGGTTTGATTCACACCTCAGGCAACTGTCTGTGTGGAGTTTGCATGTTCTCCCTGTGTCTGTGTGGGTTTCCTCCAGGTGCTCTGGTTTCCTACCACAATCCAAAGAAGCATAGGTCAAGTGAATTGACCATGCTAAATTGCCCATAATGTTAAGTGCATTAGTCAGGGGTAAGTATAGAGTAGGGGAATGGGTCTGGGTGGGTTACTCTTTGGAGGGTTGGTGTGGACTTGTTGGGTCGAAGGGCCTGTTTCCATACTGTAGAGAATCTAAACTAATCAAACCCTCCTTGATCTAGTGTGGTAAAGCGAAACAACTTCATAATCTAAGAAGAGAAGGTTCTTGTTTTAGATTCAATATAATTCATTGATTGTAGCAACTATTTAGAAGATAAATTGATGAGGTAGATATTGTTAGAGAGGCTATGAGAAATATCCAAGTGGAATGCTTTATTCTTTAAAGACACTAGGTTATTCTCCCACCAAGCTCATACTGGATGTTGTAAAAGGCACTTATCAGCATTAACACTTTTAGGTTCTTTCACCATTGTGCTGCATTTCCCAAGCTTAATGAGAATCAAATATTATTGATTATGAGTTTAAGTCAATAATTCTAAAATAATCAGGTTTTCCTGCTAATTTGTAGAGATCATTAATTAAATCATCAATTGATTCCCCTGGATACTGAACTCTTCTATTAAATAAAGTTCTTTTAAAAATTTTGCTTGTTCAGAGATTAAAGTTACAGTCAAAGGCTTTTAGAATGTCATCAAAAATAGCATCATGAGTTATATTCCTAACTGGATAAAGAAAAATATATTTGTTCACCGGGATATGGGCCTAACATAAACAAATGGGACTAGTACAGTTTAGGAAACCTGGTCAGCATGGGTGAGTTGGGCCGAAAGGCCTGCTCCCGTGCTGTATGAGCCTATGACTCTAGCTTGTGTGTAATTATCTAGCTTGGAATCAATTTTGAATTGTAAGATTTCTTTCTCCAAGATGTTCGACTCTGTGTTTATTTGGCCTGTCTCTAATGTTATGTCTCACTGGCGTAGCACACTGGAAATCAAGTTCCACTATTCCCAGACGCATCTCAAAAAGTCAAAGATTTAAAGAGTACATGCAATTCCCAAATGTATATGTCCTTTAAACCCAAGTTGACAGAAAGTGCAGACCATGTTTCTGACCCAAACAAAAACGAATATTGAGTACAAATAAGTATATCTCAGCTGTGGATAAACAGTACTGAACCATCAACATATAACTCTACTTGTTAATACTCTAACCCACTTATAAAACTTCCTCTGTAAACATACACAGGCACAAAAAAACCCTGGGATTATGGGTGGAGGCAAAGACTGGAAAGGCAGTTCAGTGGTCTCTGTCCAAGGGTTACTGAGATGACCCTTTTGCTGTTCAGAATATTGTTTCTCAATTTTCCTTCTCCAGGTGTTTTCACTTGTTCATAGGAACGCAGGGTGGCTGGTTCACAAGGACCCAACAGATTAACTAAACGTCACAGCTTTTCAGCAACTGATGAAGGGATATAAAGTGACTGCCTTCAGGCTTGAGATACATTTTACAGCAGAGGCAAAATAACAGCTTCCCTTCTAGAGGTCCTGATAGTTTTTGCCTCAACCATTCACATCTATAAAATGTTCAACTACCTGGGAGTCAATTGTATAGTTGTTGGCAAGCAGAATGCCATGTCATCAACAACTGGTCAATGTACTACAGACTAATCATCTACTTATTGCAGGCCAAATCTTTGTTCGCACGGATCCCGCTGGTTCTTGCTCATCTATAACAAGGCTTTCTCCACTGTTTCAATACATAGCAATATAAACGGCACTTACAGTGAGTATCAAGTAACTTGCTTTTAAAAAGTGCAGTAATTATTAATGAATGGAAAGAAATGAAGGATGTGCAATAGGTAGTTGATTGCTTCCAGGTCTCTTTCTGCAGCAGATAAAATGTGATATTGGATGCAATTGTAACATGATTCCAGTGCTAATAACTAACTAAACAACTCGAAGGAAGTCTCTGGTAGCAATGTACACCTGGCCTTGTGATGGATGGGGTAGACATCTTCCTTTACCTCCTCAAATTAATCTGTAGATAATGCTTGCTTGGTATCTTGATCCTTTTGCAGCATCTGTCCTCACTGCCGTACAACGCTGTGTAGTATACTGCAAACCTCACTTATTCAGGAACTATTAGCTGCTGAAAACTGAAGGGCAGCTTCAGATCTATCCAGGTATCTGCAGATCTACTTCAGTACATCATTGGCTTATCTAATGACAGTCCCAGTCACATGGTTTTTGCTGTACCTGTACCATTCTGGAGCTTCATTAGTTGCATTCCTCATGGGTATCATTGGTCAACTTTGAAGGTAGTATTTATTTAGCATTTATAACTTTTGTCTGCCAGCAAATACAAAAAGGTCATGGATATCCCATAGTTGCAGGGGGAAGCATCATTGGATCTTTCTGGGAATATGACACACTCTTGTAATTGCACAGCAGCGGTGTATTCATGGAATGGAATCCCTTACAAGGCAGGAGAACTCCTGTATAACTAAGAGGTGCCTGAATTACTGTCTGTGTGTAGCCAATAACATAGCACCCATATGGAAAGTCATTCTGATTGTTATTGTCAAAGGGAAAGTTAGCATACTTGGAAAATTGAAAACATGCCTCAATTACCTGCCTTATGCATTTACGAAAAACAGCTGGATATGTATACAGCAGAGGCAAATACTCAATTTTACAATCATTGATAGTGCTTGGCCACTGTTACAAACTATATTATGGGTTATGTTCAGGGTTAAAAGTAGAGTTTTGGTTTCAGGTTGAAGTATGTTAGAGGCTGCTTACTTTCACTTTGTTTATTATGCTTATATGCACTAACAGACAACACTTAAGCTTATGGCCTGGCTGAAAAGCTTGTGGAAGCAATAAAGCCCCAATGTTGCTATGGAGATAATTGTTTAAGGATGGTACTCTGCTCTGAACAGCAGCTGGTCTTGCCTTTTCGTTTTAAAAAAGTGAGTGAAGAGAGGACATATGAACCTGGAGGCTATTGTGGTTAACCAAATAACTCAGTTCTGTGTCATAGAATCCCCACAGTGGGAAAGCAGGCCATTCAGCCCATCAGGTCCACACCAACCCTCTGAAGAACATCCCACCCAGATCCAGCCCCAACCCCAGCCCTTATCCCTGTATTCCTAATGGTTAACACACCTAGCCAACACATCTCTGGACACTATAGTCAATTTAACATGGCCAATCTACCTAACCTGAACATCTTTGCAGTGTGGGAGGAAACCAAAGCACCTAGAGGAAGCCCCTGCAGATACGTGGAGAATGTGTACACCCCTCACAGAGAGTCACCCGAGGCTGGGATCAAACCCAGGTCCCTGGAGCTGTGAGGCAGCAGTGCAAACCACTTTGTCACTGTGCCACCCCTATAGTGAGATGGAAAGGGATTTGTATTGAGTTGGCAGGGGTTGAGTACCTCTGTAAAGACAGAAGAATTCTAACTACAGAATAAATACCGTAGAGTATGTGTCTGGTCAGTCAGGGCATGTGTTGATGAGCAATGCACACTTGGAAATAGAAATTGCTTTCCAGAGTCTGAGCATGTTTAAAAGCCTATCATAGTATCATCAACAGTAAAAATGATCAAACGGAGGTAAATCTGTTAGATTGGGTGAAGGTAGAAGTTATTGCTTGTAATCTTTATCTTATTTGTCCAGTGTTGTTGTATTGTCCTTATTGCTTGTGCTTCTTTTGTTCCGATCTTAAAAAGATTCTTTTGGTATTTCATTTTAACTTTGACAATTGTTGATCCGTACGAGCATTGTATTCTATAAATGATTCTGGCCTATCAAGCCATAAGGGGTAAGTGGGGACTGCAGATGCTGGAGTTGAGAGTGTGGTGCTGGAAATGCATAGCAAGTGAGGCAGCATCCGAGGAGCAGGAGAGTCGACATTTTGGACACGAAGGGCTTCTGCCCAAAACGTCGATTCTCCTGCCCCTCGGATGCTGGCTGACCTGCTGTGCTTTTCCTATAATGTATCCAGTATTCTTATTACTGGGATCATAACATGACCAAATCCCAGCAGAGAATAGGTTTTTCTTTTGGTTCCTGCAGATTATTGTTATGACAAATAATAACCACAGTTGTCAGAAACAGTGCACTTCGGAGACATCAAACAAGTTGAACTTCTACCTGCACATCATGATATGAGAGTCATCCCAAACTGTAAGCTTGGTACATCTGCTGTTCCACTTTCTCTCCTCCACCTGCTAAGCACCTGTTGCTCATGCTTGTTTTGATTCTTGTCCAACTTAAGACAACTATTGCGACCCAAATCTCAAAGTATCTAAGCTACAGAAACTAAACTCGATCCCAACTATTGGGAACAAATACTTAACTGGTGACAGGTAAAATGGCAGCTGTAAACAGGGCATTAATTGTTTGATTTTAGTCCCATAATATTGCCTTTGGGTTTTCAAACTTGATTTCAATTTCAAATTTTTGTAAGACCAAGAAATCCGTGTAAGTGCTGTTAAATCTGAAAGTGGGTTGTATTATTTCTGCAGATCAATAATTTGCATATATAAATTGTGAAGAAGCCTTTTCCAAGGAGAGTCACATATAAACATACACGAATTAAACACCAAAGTTCAGAAATTGGAGCTGGTATCCAGACACACTCAGATTTTACAAAAATCTAACATCATATCTACATTTCAGACCCCTTTCTACTTCGCATTAACATTTTCCCTGTATGAGGCTTCCTTGCGTGCCATCAAAGTGCAAAAATCTGATGTTCAAAAGGCAATATACTGTATTGGTCAATCATAAACAAAGCATACTAGTGCCACTGTCGTATTTAATTAATTTCTGCAGACAGTAACCCTGTTACTGTTTGAGACACTAAAGTAACATAATAATATTACAACTTATTTGGTTGTTTGCACATTTCTGATACTCATGTAATTTGAAGCTTCCATAGCTTACTTAAGTGTAAAATTAAGCATAAATGTCATGGCCTGATATCAGTTTTTGCAATTGTCATGACACCATTCATGGATTAATAGGATGAAGGTTATATTATTCCTGAAGCATTTTGAGCTAATCGTCACTGGGTGGCTACACTGAGGAAGGCAATTATTATCAAAAAAACTCACAAAATCCATTTTGCAAAAGATGAGGATTTAGATAAAATGTTAATGCATGACATACAAAATTGAGTTTGCAAATGGTTGAGATTCATCTTTATAAACATATTGATGTGCATGGATCACATTTAAAATTCTGTCCAAAACAATATTGAGAATTTGAAGAAAATTATTAAAAAGCCTGTTGGCTATGCTATTTTCCACAATCTACTCTATCAAAGAACAAATGGATACCTTACTAAGTATGTTTCAAATTTTAACAATGAATAACAAAGATTTCAGGTGAAAATGCACGTCTTTTAGGTACAGGCTATGTTGTGATTCTGGCCGAAGGAAGCAGAAATTGAAATGTAAATCAGAGGCAACAAATTGTCTCTTCTAAAGGACATGTTACATTGGTTGCTGTTAGAAAATGTAACCAACCCTCACAATGGAGCTTGGCCTGAAATTCCATGTTGCTTTTGGCATGGCACTCAATGGTGGCAATTTATTTTATGACCTGAACATTGTGTTGGAAACCATTTTGTGTCTAAAAACTGAATTAACTGACATAATTTGGCTCACCCATTCTGTTGTAGAAGAAGATTAGATCCCGGAATTATCTTTTACATGAAATCACATTGCAGGACATGCATATCATCATGTAGGCAGTTAGATCAGTCTAAAATAACACGACAGCAGACTAGACCAGGAAGAACTCTAGAGATCGACATTAAAAGGATCATACTGGGAGACACACTAGAAGGTTTCTGGAGAGCATATGGACATGATCATTATCTAACGCAACTGTAATTCAGAGCGTACAATTACCATGTATAGAAGTATTTAGTATGAAAAAAATCCATTACTTTGCCCTCCCCTCGACCACTCTGTCTTGAACCCACTCATATTGAGGCAAAAGGACAGATGACAAAAGACCTTCTACCAAATTCTCACAGTCCTGCTTTTCTGATAAGCAAATGATTCCCAGTGGTGCTGAAGCCTGAAATTTCTGCAAGTTACCTTCACAATGCAGAATCCGAATCTGTACCAGAAACAGACGAGATCAGCAGATACCATCTACAAAGATTTAAGTCTCCTGAAAATTCAAGATAAAATTATTACAACTCACAATAAATTTCAACAGAATCTTTAAACAAGACACCAATCTCCCAGTCTGAAATCTCACGGACAGTTTCCTCACAGGGTGGAGAGCTAATCAGCAGCAGTTGTAAGGCCAGTGGAGGTTGGAAGAGAACCATAATGGTCCAACTAAGTGGCTCAATTGGGCTATAGGCAGACAGGCTATTTGTCATCATCCCTCACTGCTGGGAAAGTGATTTGGTTCTGGGTGAATGACAGACATGTCCCACCCATTGTCTTCCCAAACCATTTTGTCATCATTCATGCCTCCCCTGATTCTCACAGGTAAAATTTGGCCCTTTGTTTTATAACATTGGCTTGGTAAATCTCAAAATCAATCAACTCCCAGCAGCATCAGTTAGTTGTCAAGTCTTAAAATAAAGTTTCTAATTTTTCTCTCCAAATATGGGAATTTAGTCTCCTTTAATGAGGCATTTGTGGCATTTTCCCTGATCACTACTGCTTTCACCTTTTCGGATTTGCCACTTCTACTAGTATGTGGTATTCTGTAAAGGTTATTTGCAGCAAGATTAGGATGATGTCCAGGCTTGGGCTGATAAGTTGTACATGGCCTTCTTGACACAGAAGTGCCAGGCAATGGCCCTCTCCAACCTTGATATTCAATGGGATTGCCATCACTGAATCATGCACTATCAACATCCCAGGGGTTACCATTGATCGGAAGCTGAACTGGGCTGGCTATATAAATATTGTGGCTGCAAGAGTAGGTCAGACATTAAGAATCCTGCGGCAAGTTACTGACCTCTTGAATCCCCAAAACCTGCCTACCACCTATAAAACACTAGACAGTAATGTGACTGAACACTCCTTACTTGTTTGGCTGAATGGAGCTACCACAATACTCAAGAAGATTAATAGTATTCTAATAGGAGGAGTTTGCTTGATTGACACCACATTGATAAACATTCACTCTCTCCACCACTGATGCACAGTAGCAGCGGTGTGTACCATGTGCAAAATGCACAGCAGAAATACATCAAGGCTTCTTAGACAATACCTTCTCAACATATGAGCACTACTACCCACAAGATCCACTCACCATCCTGACTTGCAAATAAAAATATTGCTGTTTCTGTTGCAACACTGGCTCAAAATTCTGGATCCCCTCCTGACAGGCATTATGTGTCTGCCTATAGCACATGGACAAAAGCTGTTCAAGTAGGCAGCTAACTACCACCTTCCCAAGGGAAACTAAGGATGGGCAATGTATGTTGGCCCAGCAAGTGATGCCCTCAGCCCATGAACAGATTAAAAAAAAGTCATGTTTACCTTTTTTTACTGTTGAACTCGTCTGAGCTTCTTTTAGCTTGCTGTCCATTTTTTTCTTCTTGCTGCTACGAAACATTTTTATGACATGGCATAATCAAAATAGATTCATCTGAGGGGTACTATCATGGGTTTTGAAGGCCCAATGAAATCTGCACCTTGAACAGTGATTCAACAACAATTTGTTACTGGACAAGATCTTCAGTTGGAACTAATGGGGCTCTTCTTAATTTCTGAAGGAAATTGAAGTCCAAATATACATACTGTCTTAAAATTGAGGCAGTTGTTTGCAAACTATGCATACGTGTTCAACTGTGTCATGCTCAATATATTGATGTGTATTTTATAGGATTCTTATACTACAGACGGTTATTCCATTTATGCTACATGGTCTTAAATCTGTAGAGTGCAGCTCCTACTTCATCAGCCTATTGATACTATTCCAATATAATAGTGACCTCAGAGCTGAAAATGTGTTGCTGGAAAAGCGCAGCAGGTCAGGCAGCATCCAAGGAGTAGGAGAATCGACGTTTCAGGCATGAGCCCTTCTTCAGGAATCCTCCTGAATTCTCCTGCTCCTTGGATGCTGCCTGACCTGCTGCGCTTTTCCAGCAACACATTTTCAGCTCTGATCTCCAGCATCTGCAGTCCTCATTTTCTCCTAATAGTGACCTCACACTTGTATCTAAAATAACTTCACAGAGATTGGTACTCCGTCACCAAGTCACCCTATATTTACAAATGAAGAGTCTTTGACACTGATTCAGCTCTCTCAGATTGAACAGGATGTCTTACATTCCTGTTTATATCTGTCAGCCAGGACTCCCTGATTGGACCAGGTTAACAGCCCCAGTTAAGGAACTCATATTCTATGAGGGCCACCTGGATGACCTCATTACAATCACTACAGTATCATGTTTAAATGTAATATAATGTCCAATAACGTACACAAGATCTGTGAATCCTGGATTGTTGAGATCATCTATTTCCCTTAAGAGTGCCTTGGCTATTTTTTTCTAAAAGAGATGGCTCTTCCATATTGAGATCTTTGCATGTGTATCCTTCTCATTTCTGCAGCTTTATAACTGTGTCCTACTTCTGCACTTAATGTCTGATTTTTGAGGCAATGCTAAATCTTAAGTATTGTCAAATTTACAAAGTCCAATCTTGTAGCCTGCATGATACTCTTCTAACTTTGAATCTGTTCAGAACCATTCCATCTATTTTCCACTTCTTCTCATTGTGCTGATTAATCTTATCACTGTAAAGGTACTTTCCATCTGCATCATTTCAATATTGCTTTAAATCCATTGTTGTTTAAGCCAGTATTCATTTATTCAGTGAGGCTGGTATAAATTGAATGACTGCAAATCTTACTAGACACTATCCTGTAGCAATGTCACAGTATTTCCTTTATTTGCCAGACTATTTAACTCTGTAATTCTTGAAACTGCTTTGGATTCTTCAATTAAGCTTTATATTCCATTACAAGCTGTTCTATAGTAACTTACTCCTTTTAAGGTTTTTAAATCTGGTTCTTTATAATCCTTTCTCTGTGTCTTGCTTCTTCAGTTGTTCCACCTTTTTCAGGGCTGGCTTGCCTTTTTCATTATCATAATGGTGGCTTCTTACTTCTCTTAGAGTTTTCCCATATTGTGCCACCAATGTAGATTTTTCCCAATTTTACACAGGTAAATTGAATGGTTACCCACACTTCACAATCCAAAACACCGAGCACTTTCTTCTCTACAAAATTATTAATACATTCCTGCCAAAAGTTTGACTCAATTACTGCATCCTAGTCCTTTTAATTTTCATGACTTTTCTTCTTCTGCTAGAATGTATTTATTTGTTGTTTGTTTGTTTTCAGCTTGGATACATTCTGAGGCCTCCCTGATTCTGTAGCACCAATCCAAAATCATTTTCTGGGCTTTTCACCATTCCTTGCATTTATCCCTCGTGGACGCTCCTATCAATGGAGGTTATATTCATTATAAGAGGTAAGAAATATTTTATAAACTCCTTCCTTGCCTTTTCTTCCTGATCTTTGCATCAGTTTTTCACAAAGTTATTCGCTTTCCATTAGGAATCGCTAACTTTACCCCGAGCATCTTTATCTGTATCATATTGAGTCTCCTTCATGAAAGCCTCTCCACTTTCTAAGTGATTACCTATTTTCCCAGCCCATATTCTTTCCCCAGTTCTTTTTCGCCAATTCTAATGGAAATTTTGGTTGTGGAGTGCTGCACTTGCCCTTTTACTGCTGAGAGTGTTGCTGTTCTATCATCTACTAACAGTAATTTCATTTTAGCTGTTGAATGTCTATATATGTCTTCATAAAGTTGGGTTGCTCTTAAAGTAGTAAACTCACTAGCTTGATATTTTGAATTTTCTTCTGGTCTTTTGGATTTCACTACCGATAGTGGGGTCAAATTTGCACTGTTGAAATCATGTGCTATTTTCCCAGGCCACCACCACTGGTATTCGCCACCTCTACCAGTATATGGTACAAATAAAGGTTGCTTGTCCACTGCCACCAATCCTCCTTCTCTTTTGCCTTGTCCTGTACCCATCAGGTGATTCTTGGCTAAGAATAAACCACCTTAGAGAAGAGGCACTGATCCTAAGGACAACTACACTGGGTTAGGCATTAGTACTGGGGCCTTCAGATATGTCTGCCCTCCATTAGCTAGATTGGAACTTCCCATACATAGACTGTGTTTGGCATCAACAAAATGGATGGAGCCAATGTATTATGAGCATTAACCCCATCAGAATTATTATCTTACATAATGCAACTCTAGTCTAAAATCTCTTTCTTTGCACTCCTACCATCCCATTTTGTTTCTTGCTATCCCTCATTTTATCTTCTCCTCTAAAAGGTGCGCCTTTTCTCTTATTTTCTCTTATCCTTTCTCGGGTCATGTCTCGTCTCTCTCTAACATCTTGGAACATTAAATTAACACTATTGATATTCAAATGTGTCCTCCAATTTTGTGATATACGTAGTTTTTCTCAATTACGCAATAATTTTCTGTCATTACGTCTGAAATGTAAACAGAAAATATTGGGAATGTTCAATAGGTCTGGAAGACTCTAAGCAACAAAACCAAATTAACATTTCAGATTCTGACTGTTTCTCAGAACTGAGAAAAGCTAAAGATACGTCAAGTGAATTGAGGAAG
This sequence comes from Chiloscyllium punctatum, assembly GCF_047496795.1. Taxonomy (NCBI): domain Eukaryota; kingdom Metazoa; phylum Chordata; class Chondrichthyes; order Orectolobiformes; family Hemiscylliidae; genus Chiloscyllium; species Chiloscyllium punctatum. The sequence goes on along the minus strand of NC_092747.1, from coordinate 57,357,488 downwards.
GTAGGAAAATAAAATTAAGAGAAGGTCTTAACAGCGTGAAAAATGAACCACATCAAATGAGAAAAAAAATTGTTAGGCAGAGTCAAAGGGCATTGTGATAAGCTATTCAAAAGATGGATTCAATGAAGGTGTAAATGGCTGAATGAAGATGAAATGCAGTCTGAAAGCAAAACTGATAAGAACAAAGAGCTAATGACATTTGAACAGTGTCCTCTAGACATTGGAACATGGAGGCCCCATTTTGAGAAGGCCAATCGGATGCCTCAATGTGAGCTTTGTGCGATGTGACCCTGATTCAGAGGTTTGCTGTTCAAACTATTTGATAGACGTATGGAACAATAGTGAAGCGCTCTCCTGAAATAAATCAACAGATGTTAGTTTTCCCCCACCAAATCACTCTTTATTTACACAAGAAGAATTCTTGACACGAATGCAACTCCTTCAGTGAACAGAACCCCTGACACCTCTGTTCTTATCTGTCAGCCAGGGCTCCCTGTTTGGATCAGATTAACAGCTCCTCATGATCTGCCTGTACTGTGCACAAACAAAGCTTTTCACTGTACTTAGGTGCACATGACAATAAACCAAATCAAATTAAATCAAATCAATCAGGGAACTCATATTCTATGAGGTCCACCTGGCTGAACTCAGTACAATCATTACTTTCCCTTCCCCCACAACCCCACAGTAACCAAAAAATGCAGCATTATCTATAGGATATGGTATGGTTTGATCCAAAGTGTGAAGTGAGCAACTCCTTTAACCTGTGTAGGTTAGGGTATCTTGGAATGTGATTGTCACTTTGGAAACTGAAGTGAACCTTTCTATGCTCCTTGAGATTCAAAGCTTTAGTGTAATTGTTTCATAATGTTGAATGATATTGTCAAGAGGGGCTGTGTCCAAAATATTTAGTTGATCCATAAATCAATTCATAAGTTCCATATAAAGCATTTGACAATCACAAGTGCCTTTTGCTTGCACTTTGTTGGTGTCTGTTTAATGTTCCTACCCTTTCAACGGTCTTTCATGACATAGAACGGGAGGCACCACCCTCAGAGCATAAACCATATACTCTGCCCGCTCCATGTGCAGCAGCAGCCATTTTCATTTTCATTGTGCTCTTCCTATTTAGGTGATGATGGGACGAAACCACATCCATGCTTCACCGCATGAGCTACAGGCTTCAGCTCTCCCTGTACCTTCATATTCCTTTTTCTCTTGTTCTTCTATGAGCTTCTTTGCCATTTTCCTGCCCATCTGCTATTTAACTGTTTGACCCCATGAGTCTCAGGCATGCAGTGATAGAATCCCTACGGTATGGAAATAGGTCCTTCAGCCCACCAAGTCCACACCAACCCTCTGAAGAGGAGCAATCCACCCAGACCCATTCCTCTACCCTATATTTACCCCTGACTAATGCACCTAACCTACACATCCCTGAACACTACGGGCAATTTAGCATGGTCAATTCACCTAACCTGCACATCTTTGTGACTGTGGAAGGAATCCGGAGCAGCCAGAGGAAACTCACGCAGATAAGGGGAGAGTGTGCAATCTCCACACAGTCAGTCGCCTGAGGCTAGAATCGAACCCAGGTTCCTAGCACTGTGAGGCAGCAGTACTAACCACTGAGCCACCGTGCCACACAGTGGCAGTTGCCTCACTACCTCCCCTTGATTTCTCTGGCCTGGCTATGATCCATTCCCCAATCAGTTTGGAGAGAGCCCCTTCCCCAGACTGCAACAGTCTATGCCTGCTGCCACTGTACATTCCAATGACCAATTGACCCTATACAAATCCCTGGACCGATACTGGATTCTAGTACCCCCCTGAGAGAAGGCTGTCTCCCATCTCCCATCTCCCGTTGAGATATTAAAGAGTTAATTTGCTCTACTGACCTGCAAGAAATTGAATGCCCTGGGGTAAGGTGGTGTGTCTTTGTCTTATAGGTGGAATGTGGGAGGTTTACATGGCCATTTCCTTGCCATTCAGGGATGATTTACATTTTCATCCAGAAATCAGTAAGAACAATACAGTTGGAATTTGACTACTCACCTATACTTGCAAAAATGATTTGCAACAGATTTGACCATTAATGGATGATTTGCATTACATTGTCTCTGGAGGTGAGGTGGTCACTGCATTGTATCTTGATTGGCATGTGACTGTGAGCGAGAGACTGGGAGTTGTCTTGTGGGCATTATGAACTGTGCTGTAAAGAGTTTGGAGAGGAAGGACTGTTTCCTTTGTTCAGAGAGAGCTTTTGCCATGACCCTGTAAGCCCTAAAGGTTTCTCCAAAGCATGTACTGTGCTTAATAAAATTTGCTGGTTCACAGAATTTGGTATTTGCTGTTGCATCAAGTGTGTAAGAACCTCACGAAAAACAGTACTTAACACTGTGACCTAACTAATGGCTACCCTTCTTAGATTTTGAGAGATGGTTATTTGGTTGAAGCACCTGCAGTGCATTTGCCACTTAAGCTGCCGGCACATGTTGTAAGTGCAACATTGATTCAACTCAGTGCTGTCCATCAACTTGTCCATCACTTGACTGACAACCATGACAAGTTGCCTGACTTTGTATCTGGATTAGTGGTGCTGGAAGAGCACAGCAGTTCAGGCAGCATCCAAGGAGCTTCAAAATTGACGTTTCGGGAAAAAGCCCATCATTAGGAATAAAGGCAGTGAGCCTGAAGCGTGGAGAGATAAGCTAGAGGAGGGTGGGAGTGGGGAGAAAGTAGCATAGAGTACAATGGGTGAGTAGGGGAGGGGATGAAGGTGATAGGTCAGGGAGCAGAGGGTGGAGTGGATAGGTGGAAAAGGAGATTGGCAGGTAGGACAAGTCCGGACAAGTCATGGGGACAGTGCTGAGCTGGAAGTTTAGAACTAGGGTGAGGTGGGGGAAGGGGAAATGAGGAAACTGTTGAAGTCCACATTGATGCCCTGGGGTTGAAGTGTTCTGAGGCGGAAGATGAGGCGTTCTTCCTCCAGGCGTCTGGTAGTGAGGTTGGTATCTGTACTAAACAACAAGGCAATTCTTTAAATTTTGAATGGGGAGGATAAGCTCAAAAAAGCAAGGCAGAGATGCTGTGAGCATCCAGGTAAACACAAAGTGAGTGAGCGTTAAGAAAGCAAGCATGGAGCCCTGAGATGTACCGTGGTCCAGTCCATGGGGCATGAGTTTGTTCTTGCATGCAAAATGGCCTGGCAGCAGCATTATAATGAAAGGTATAGTGTGCTACAAAGTGCAGCATTGAAGTGGAGAATGTATTGTAAGTGGGTTGGAGATGTGCCATAAAAATATGGTGAGGCTGGTACCTGTCCAATCCCAACCTCCATGAGCAGTAGGTGCAGGCAGTCACTGACAATAGATTGAGCCCTTGAGATGTTGGGGTCTATTGTTCAAAATAAAGGCTCAGTGAAGCAAGCAGTTAGCTGGAGAGACCAGATTCACTCTCTGACTTCCATGTCAGGAACTGTCATTGTATAATTTCACTCCTGCACTTGGGAGTATATGAAAATATGCATCAATGAGGCAAGATTAGGTGTTAATGAAATGAAAATATTTGCAAGTAGTGAAATTCTCTTCTTGCTAATCAAAACTTGGTGCAGAATCAGACTTGATTTCCTCCATTTTGAGAATCTCATTTTTTCTGATCTCACAATATTTTCCCAACTGATTCACCACTGTCGATGTGTTCCAAGGGCTGGGATGATTCCACACAAGTTTATGATTGACAAATGCAAAGGAAATAATCCAACATGGAAAACAAAGCTTCTGAACTGAAATTTTGAATTCAGTGTTGTGTTTCGAAGTGCCTCATTGAGTCTCAAAATGCTTTAAACTTCATTGCGACCATACAATAGGGCAAGGGCAGAGATGTCAGTGTAAGAGTAAGATGAAGAATTAAAATGACAGGCCATTGCTGCTCAGGATTATGCTCTGGACTGATTTAGTTGTTCCACGAGCCACACAATAAGCATTTGGTTTACCCAAATATAGAACACGCTGCATTCTGCTAAATTGAAAGAAGTCCATGTAAGCCAGTTTCTCAATTGGAACGTGAGTTCAGGCCCTTGGATGATGAGAAAAGAAGAGGTAAAAGAGCTGGTGTTACATTTCCTGTATTTTAATGAACAAGTGCCATTGAAGAGGGTTTGGGTTTTGGAGTTGACCTAGAATTGGACTGAGTGCCACGTGGGAATGGTTGCTTTAGAATGCTAAAAAGGGAATGGAGGATGGATTTGGTTGTGGCATCAATCCTGAAAGAAATGGTGAATAGGTTGATCTGGTGAACGAATTGGCTGAAGAAAGAGAACTCCACCATTGTTATGGCAGAGAGGGCAAGTGGTAAGAAAAATAATGAGTAAAATTGATCTAACCTGGTGAAAGATCCTGTCAACTGTTGTTAGGGAGAGAAAGGCCAGGAAATCCTCAATTAGGAAAAAAAATGCTTCAGAAGCATTGATTTGTAAGATTGTATCATCAAAACAGGTTCAACTGAGACAGAGAAAGTAGAAAATATCGAATGGAATCCTTACAGGCTCTGAGGAGGTTAATTGATGTAGGTGTGGGAGTCCATTGAATTATGAGGAATGTTTGTTAATAACCAATGCTCATAATTCACAGAATCATAGAATTATTACCATATAGGAGCCCATTCAGCTAATAACACCTGCACCAGCTCTTCAAATTATCATTATGACCTGGTGAACTTTTCCCTGTAGTCCTGCACATTCTTTCTATTCCAATCATCACCTAGCAACCTCTTGAAAGCCTCAAATGAACTGCTTCCACCAACCTTCCAAACAGTGCATTCTTGACCCTAACTGCTCACTATTTTTCTCATATCACATCTGCTTTTTTTTCTGTAAATTCCTTTATATCTGTGCTCTCTGGTTCTCAATTTTAGCACGAGTGTGAACATTTTCTTCCTATCCACTGTCTACAGACCCTTCATGATTTTTAAAACTTCTATCAAGTCTGCTCTCAGCCTTCTCCGTTCCAAGGAAAAGCATTCCCAACTTCTCCGATTTATCTTCATAATTGAACTTTCTTACACCAGAATCATGCTCATAAACCTCTTCTGCACCCTCTCCAAGGTATTCACGCTGTTTCATAAGTATGTCACTTAGTAGTGTACCGTACTCCAGCTGAGGTCTAACTAGCGTTTTTTTTACAAATTCAATATAAACTCCTTCATCTTATTAATAAACCTAGGATACTGTATATATTATTAACTGATGTCTCTACCAGCCCTGCCATCTTAAAGGATTTATGCACACATATACAAAAGTCTCTCTGCTCCTGCACATCCTATAGATTAGTATCCTTCATTTTATATTGTATCTTTATATAATTTCCACCAAAATATATCACCTCACACTTGTCTGCATTGAACTTCACCTGCTGCATATTTGCCTACTCTACCAATTTATCAATGTCCTTTTAAATGTCTACGCTGTCATTTTCACATTTTACAATTCTTTCAAGTTTTGTATCACATGTAAAATTTGAAATTGTCCCCTGTCCAGGAAGGGAATTATTCAAAATGAAATGTGTGAAGGTGCAAGAAGGAGCTTTCCAATTCGAGGTGAGAGTAGGGCATGGCATGATACAGTCTTCAATGTCATGCAAAGAGTTGAGAGAGGGAGTTGAGGTTAGACTCGAACAAGAAATGTTCGAGTCTACACATTCTACAAAAAACCACAAGTTCAGTTGGGCCCATGTGAGAACCACAGCAGCACATTTTAATTGAAAAAAATGGAATTAATTAAAAAAAGACCGTTTGGTTAATGTGAAAGCAAGGTCAGCCAGGAGCAGGAGGGGTGATGGATGGAAACTAGTTAGACCTCCGTTCAATTTCAAATCGAGACATAAGGTTGCTTATAAATTTTGTTGAGAAAAAAACTTAAATGAATTAGAATGTAAATTGGTAATTAGCAAATAAGCAAGCACATTACAAAATGATAATCAGGAGGTAACCTATTTTTGTGACATTAGTTGAGAGATACATATCGACCACAACACCAAAGATAACACCTCGCTGTTCTTCAAAATAACGCCAATAGATTTGTTTTTACATCCACCTTTGAAAGTAGATCAGACCTTTGTTTCACACTTCATGTGAAAGATAGCACCCACTCAATACTGAACTGAAAAGTCAGCCTTGATTTTTATGCTCAGGTCAGTGGAGTAGGTCTTAAACTTAACTTTGCAACTCAGGACAGAGTGCTGCTAATTGACCCACACTTGACACCTAACAAAACTAACTAAATTAAGAGAGTAAAATCCAAAATTAGCAATTGGGTAGATCTTGACTTTGTGCAATATTGTCAATTTGTTTACAATGAATTTGCAGCCTATTGGACATCTCTCCTGATTTTTAGTTCCATTGAGATCAGGATGTACCCAAATGAAAGGTGAAGACTTGTGTTCTGTTTAATGAGTAGAAGTAATTATTTTCCTGTTGTGAAGATGTCTGTTCAGGTACTTCTACTACTGCCATTTATTACAGAAAGAGAAATGACTTTCTCTCACAATTAGTATCAGCCAATCATTTTCTTGCCATCGTGAATTTCCTTTCAGAGCACAAACAAGTTATTTAATGACCTATTATTTACTGAATCAGAAAAGGTCCGTTAAAAAAAGCCTCACATGGAGAATAAAGCTGGCAGTGTCAATGAAAAATGTGTTGTAATATAATGGAGAAAGATGTTTTGTTCAGATGGGCTTTGCTAGCATTTTGTTCGATGGAAGAACACTGCTCCAATTACCACCAACAATGGAAGGAGAAATACAAATAGTTTCATTACCTTCAGTGGCACTAACGGTGTTCTTGTGAATTTGCTTATCTGCTCCTTTCTTCTTTCAAAGAACCATGACTATGGAAAGAAGAATAAATAAAGTACTGACTGGCATGAATATGTCACAAATTGCCACAAACACACTTTGACTCAATGCACTTTTCATTTCTCTTCTCATTAACTGTGTCTTTCTCAAAATGAGAGACTGGGCCTAAATGTAATCAAGTTCACAGATAACAATTGTTGTGACTGCCAGGGCAGTCATCACCTTCCAGCTACCAAGGAATAAATTTAGAAATAAAATGAGTTAAAATAAAATTCATTCTGCTTTCTTTTACTCTGCTTGGATAATTTGAAGACCATCAGGCCCCCAGAAACAATCCATCTCTCTGAAGGGGAAACCAGCCAGTGCCACTACCAATAAGGCATGTCTGTAGCGTTATCAAGAGTAAGTATAATTACATAGAGGAAAGGCCATCAGAGTGTCTTGGGCTTTGGAATTTTTTTCCTGAGGTCTTCATCAATAGTGCTGACTGAATGTAGAGAATAAGAGCAAAGGAATGAAAATAATATCCTCAAGATTGGTGTGACTGACCTGTAATCTACTGAAAGCACATTATAATTTGAGCGCTGCAGGCGGATTCAATAAAAAATTGCCGTGTCCCAGTTTTTAAACTGGGAAGGATTAATTCTGTGGTGCTGTGCGCTTGTTATTAAATTTGCTGTTTTATTTCAAGGGGCTCATCACCACAACACTGAAATCAAACAAATAACAATGTTACACTGCACATGATGACCACAAAATAAGGAAACAATTACCATTAGCCTTGTTTCAGTTTCTGTCAGGTTACATTTTGAACAGTTTCAATCTAGTTTTTTTACATTTTTTTTATCCTTTAACCTTAGAGTATGGTGACCATTTACACATTAACTTGCTCCCAAATTTTTAAAAGACTAACACAAGAATGTTAGTTTCCTATGTATTGATGAGCTGAATTACATGTTACATGCCATTTTATAAGAATGTTGTTAACTCTATGACTTGATCACAGACTGCTCTACAATCTTTTATTAATTTGTCCTTTAAGGCTGCCTATCCACAACATTCTGATAATCTGTATAAATTTGTTAAAAACTCTTCAGTCAGCTTCCCTTGCCTCTGACACTGTTGATTAAAGCTCATTCTTTCTCTGACCAGAATTTGATTTGGACTAAAGTATACGTTGCATGCCCTGATGAGCACTTCAAAGTAATACTTCCTTTTACTGCTGCTTCCAAAGGTCACATTTTTGCCCTTGTTATGGACTCTCAGTATTTCCAAGTTGTTGTGACAATGGTAATGCCACATTTGGAGCTGCCAACATAATCAATTATGCACTGGCCTACATAATTTAATTCTTTTTATTCATTCACTATAACACCACAGCATGGTACTGCTGCCTAACAGCACCAGGGACCTGGGTTCTATTCCCACCTCAGGTGACAGTCTGTGCTGACTTTATACATTCTCCCTGTGTCTGTGTGCGTTTTCCTCCACAATCCAAAAGTGTGTAGGTCAGGTGAATTGGCTATGCTAAATTGCCCATAGCGTTAGGTGCATTAGTCAGGGGTAAATACAGGATCAGTGTTGATTTCTTGGGCCAAAGGGCCTGTTTCCATTCTGTAGGGAATCTAATCTAAAAAAAAGTGGGAATCACTTATTGCCCATCACCATTTGCCCTAGAGAAGGTGACAGTTAGCTGCCCTCGTGAACTGCTGCAGTCCGTGTCTTGCAGTGACACGCAGAGTGCTGTTAGAAATGGAGTTTTAGGATTTTGACTCAGTGACAATGAAGGCAAAGTGATATAGTTCCAAGTCAGGATAGTCTGTGGCTTGGAGGGGAATTTTTAGTTGGGTGGGGCTCCCATTGGATCTGCTACCTTAGTTTTTCGAGGTGATGGAGGTCACAGATCTGGAAGGTGCTGTGAAGGAGCCTTTGTGAATTACTGCAGCATGTCTTGCAGATTGTATGCATTAATGTCACTGTATGTCACTGGTGGAGGAAGTGACTGATAATGATGGTGGGTTGGTGCCAATTAAGTGTGCCGCTTTTTCCTGGATGGTGCTGAACTTCTTTAGTCATTGGAGCTGCATTCATCTTGGTCATTGGAAAGTATCCTATCACTCTTCTGTCTTGTAGACAGGCATTAGAGAGATATAAGGCAAGTTATTCACCAATGAATTCATAGTTTCTGAACTGCTTTTGTATGTTATAGTATTTATATGGTTAGTCCAGTTCAGGCTTGGTTAACAGTAAAGTACAGAATACTAGAAGTGGTGTGGTCAACAGTGGAAATGCTATTAAATATCAAGACACTTGAGTACCATGAATATTACTTGCCACTTATCAGCCCAAGCCTAGATATTTTCCAGGCCTTGTTGCATGTCAACATGGAGTGCTTTAAAAACTGAGGAATAATAAATGGTGCTTAATGTCTTTCAACAAACATCTTCACTTCTGACTTTACAATGGAGAGAATGTGACTGATGAAGCAGCTGAAGATGCTGGGCCTAGGACATATTTCCCTCCCCTCCCCTATCAGCATTCCGAAAAGACCACTCCCTCCGTGACTCCCTCGTCAGGTCCACACCGCCCACCAACCCAACCTCCACTCCTGGCACCTTCCCCTGCAACCGCAAGAAATGCAAAACTTGTGCCCACACCTCCCCCCTTACTTCCCTCCAAGGCCCCAAGGGATCTTTCCATATCCACCACAAATTCATCTGCACCTCCACACACATCATTTATTGCATCCACTGCATGCGATGTGGCCTCCTCTATATTGGGGAGACAGGCAGCCGACTTGCAGAACGTTTCAGAGAACACCTCTGGGACACCAGGACCAACCAACCCAACCACCCCGTGGCTCAACACTTCAACTCCCCCTCCCACTCCACCAAGGACATGCAGGTCCTTGGACCCCTCCATCGCCAGACCATAGCAACACGACGGTTGGAGGAAGAGCGCCTCATCTTCCACCTGGGAAGCCTCCAACCACAAGGGATGAACTCAGATTTCTCCAGTTTCCACATTTCCCCTCCCCCCACCTTGTCTCAGTCAAACCCCTTGAACTCAGCACCGCCTTCCTAACCTGCAATCTTCTTCCTGACCTCTCCACCTCCACCACCACTCCGGCCTATCACCCTCACCTTAACCTCCTTTCACCTATCACATTTCCAATGCCCCTCCCCCAAGTCCTTCCTCCCTACCATTTATCTTAGCCTGCTGGACACACTTTCCTCATTCCAGAAGAAGGGCTCATGCCCGAAACGTCGATTGTCCTGTTCCTTGGATGCTGCCTGACCTGCTGTCCTTTTCCACCAACACATTTTCAGCTAGGACATTACCCTAAGGATTTCCTGCAGCGATGTCCTTGGATTGAGATGATTAACTTCCAACAACCACTTCCCTTGTGTTATGTATAATTCCAACCAGTGGAGAGATGTTCCCCTAATTCCCATTGACTCTAATTTTTCCAGAGCTCCTTGATGACATACTCAGTCAAATGCTGCCTTGATATAAAGAACAGTCATTCTCATTTTATCTCTGAAGTTCCTTTTACCTTTTTTTACTGGAATTCCTCTGTTTGACTGTGTTTCCTCTCACAAGTCTTTTCAAAGTCATGCTTTGTCATCAAAGTCTTCTCAGGGTCTATCCTGTCCTTCAAATCCTTCTACTTTGCTCTCTTGTGTTTGTAATCCACTAATAGCTCACTTGTGCCTATTGGGATGTTTCCTCTTTGCCTCATGGACTGTGATCTGTCTTCAAATCGATGATTATGAAGTCTCCCTTGCTGCCACCATATTTTAAGTCATTCACTGTGTGAACCTCACTGTTAACATTGTTCAAAGCTACTTCTATACACCTCTGGATGTGATATCTACAGAGACACCCATAAAGACTGCTCCCTTATTTCTCACTTACCTCTTTTCATAGTATACGGTCTTTCTATCCATCCTTATTTGAGAGCAAAGTGTTGTCACTCTCTTCAGTACAAAAAACTCTTTGTTTTAACATTTACAGGTCATTGAATACAGTTTTGCAGGTTAGTGGCTGAGTCCTTCTCTTTTACATATTTCTCCCTTCAGTCTTATTCACTTGTCGAGTCTGCTATACTAATGTCAACAGAATATCATCAGTTACATAATTGTCATTTGTAAATACCATTATACTACATGAACTAGCATAGAATCATCCTACTTTATGAAACTAACACCCTCCTCCCTCTTCATCGCCTTCCCAGAAAATTGGCCAGTTTCTTAGAAGATGATTCAATTGTTCCAGAGAAAGGGGCATTTACCTACAAAAGGCATGCTCATATACGTGCAAGAATCTCATTCCTTTATCTGTCCAAGTATTGACTTCAAACATTAGTAACTATAATGCAGAAACCTAATAGAGCCACAGAACACAGCGGAGGCAGGCCAGCTAGTAGAATAGGTGGCTAGTTGGCATATGCTAAAGGAAGCAATCCTGCTGTGGTCCTCCTGTTACTCTTATTAAATATGTCAGCATCAAGACAGGTGACTGAAACAACCTCCGGTAGAAAGTTGCTCATTGAAATCTCAGTTTTGCTAAGCCTTCTAATTTTAATTTTATAATAGATGATGTTTGGTTTACCCAAGCCTTAGGGAAATGCAACAAATAAAAAGATATCTGAAAGTCTGGCCTCAGAAAGTAAGTATCACTTCGACACATCCTTTGGGACATGAGCAGCAAGAATATTTCTATTTTTCTCCTCCAGTAACCTCCTAATTGCTGCATCTAACAATTTAGGGGTCTTTGGACCAAGGCTTTATCTACTGTTATAGAAAATACCTTTTCATAAGCCACCTCCAGAATTCACGATTTGGAGATGCCGGTGTTGGACTGGGGTGTACAAAGTTAAAAATCACACAACACCAGGTTATAGTCCAACAGGTTTAATTGGAAGCACTAGCTTTCGGAGTGCCGCTCCATCACCTGATGAATGAGCGTCGCTCCGAAAGCTAGTGTGCTTCCAATTAAACCTGTTGGACTATAACCTCGTGTTGTGTGATTTTTAACTCCAGAATTCACATTTCCCTTTTAAAGTGCTGGAGGCTAGATTTCATTAGCACATGGGTAATCCCACTCTCTTAAATGCTCAGTAGATCATAAGGTGATCAATAGGCAGTGGCATCTCACCAAGTATAATAATAGTATTAGCTTTTTTTCTAATCTCATGGACTGATTGAGGTCACACTCACTGCCAAGTAATTTTTAAAATTGATTCCTTGCCATATCTTCGGACTCACCAAGAATTATGCCACAAGAGATGCATCCGTATTCATTCATAAAGAAAAATCTAATCAGAAATGTTATACTACACCTCTGGAGGGGGTAGGACTGAAATCTTGGTCTCTTGGCTCAAAGATAGGGACACTACCAGAGCACCACAAGGACCCCTGATACTTGTATGTATAAAGTTGCAAATAACGTTTTCATTTCTATAATTGAAAAATAGCATGAAAAATAGGAGGTGAAGCACAAACTCTTTATTAAACTAATTTCCATTCTTTTTCCATTTTACCCATTCATCACAACTGTTTCCTATTATTAAATCATATTTGTTATTAGTACCATGAGCCTAATAGGATCAGACTTTTTAATTAGTCTTGTATATTTAGATTGCTGTTAAATGTCAATGGATATCATTCATCCACTGCAGTTCTCTGAGCAAAGAATCCCTGTCCAACTTTCAACATGTTCATTCCCAGTGCTGAGCTTTGCCAACCAAAAATACACATCAATATAGCATATGTGTGCTCCCAAAAATTTAATTTATTTCTGCATTGCTTTTATTCAAAGAAAGCTCACAGTGAACTCGGCCAGTAATGCTTTGCCGATAGTTAAAGCCAATGACAAGCAACAAATAGTTAGGAGATTGAACTTTTCTAAATCCATGTTGAAAAGCAAAGCTAATTACTGGGATGCATCGACAAAGCACTTGATTATTTGTTTAAGTAGGTTTTTCTAACCTTGCTTAGATCTTTAATGAGTTTACACTTAAAATAACGATTGCACACAGGTTGAACACTTAACATAGAGTCATAGAGTCATAGCGATGTATAGCATGGAAACAGACCCTCCCGTCCAACCTTTACATGCTGACTAGATAACCCAACACAATCTAGTCCCACCTGCCAGCACCAAGCCCATATCCCTCCAATCCCTTCCTATTCATATATCCATCCAAATGCCTCTTAAATGTGACAATTTTACCAGCCTCCATGACTTCCTCTGGCAGCTCATTCCATACATGTACCACCCCCTGAATGAAAATGTTGCCCCTTAGGTCCCTTTTATATCTTTCCCCTCTCACCCTAAACCTATGCCCTCTAGTTCTGGACTCCCCAACCCCAGGGAAAAGACTTTGCCTATTTACCCTATCCATGCCCCTCATAATTTTGTAAACCTCTATAAGGTCACCCCTCAGCCTCCAACACTCCAGGGAAAGCAGCCCCAGCCTGTTCAGCCTCTCCCTATTGCTCAAATCCTCCAACCCTGGCAACATCCTTGTAAATCTTTTCTGAACCCTTTCAAGTTTCACAACATCTTTCCAATAGGAAGGACACCAGAATTGCACGCAATATTCCAACAGATAGTTGAGATCTCCTTACAAGTTTGTTTCTCAATTTCTCACTGACTATTAGGGCGTCTATAATACAATCCCAGTAAGGTGATCATCCCTTTCTTATTTCTCAGTTCCACCCAAATAACTTCCCTGGATGTATTTCCAGGAATATCCCCCCTCAGCACAGCTGTAATGCTATTCCTTATCAAAAATGCCACTCCCCCTCCTTTCTTGCCTCCCTTTTTATCCTTCCTGTAGGATTTGCATCCTGGAACATTAAGCTGCCAGTCCTACCCATCCCTGAGCCATGTTTCTGTAATTGCTATGATATCCCAGTCTGATGTTCCTAACCATGCCCTGAGTTCATCTGCCTTCCCTGTTAGGCCCCTTGCATTTAAATAAATGTTAATTAATTTATTAGTCCTACCTTGTCTCCGCCTGCCCTGACTGTTTGACTCGCCTCTGTTCTCAACTGTACCAGTCTCAGATTGATCTCTTTCCTCACTATCTCCCTGGGTCCCAACCCACACCTTACTAGTTTAAATCCTCCCGAGCAGCTCTAGCAAATCTCCCTGCCAGTATATTAGTCCCCTTCCAATTTAGGTGCAAACCGTCCTTCTTGCATAGGTCACTTCCACTCAAAAGAGATTCCAGTGGTCCAAAAATGTGATCAAAGGTCATTCGATGTGTTACCTAGAATTTAATAGAATTAGAGAATAGTAGCAACATAGAGGAAGGCAATTTGGTTCATTGAAAAAAAATGTTGGAAAATGTCTAATATTTAAATCCTTTAAAAAGACCAGAACTTGGCTATTAAACCATGATTTTGATGACAGGAATTATAAAAGCCACAGCTAGACACCTTTACTTACAAATTTGTGCTTCAGACAATGAAAAGTGGGAAAACATCTACTTGACCTGTGAAGAAGCAAGAATATGTAAACTTGAATACAGAAGGTGAAAATCTTTGAAGACTTGTAGAGCCACCATTTTGATTGTTGGAAAAGTCAAGAAAATGCTGAAAAAGGCAGGAAAACCCTGGAAACATTGCAGAAATAGCGGATTACAACAAATCAATGTTATAAGGCCGGTAGCAGTAAATTAAAACATAACAGCCACAAGTACTGTTTAAAGCTTTGTTGTAGAATTCAATGCAGTATTAAAGAAATACAGAGCTGTACAGTCTACAACCTCTACTATCATTCAAGTGAAAGTAGCATTGGTGAATAGAAGAAAGATTAAAGAGCGGCAGCTTTAAAGGGATGTTGAAATTATCCAGATTTAAAATGCCTTTTCAGTAATAAAATTACTCAGGATTGATAAGGATCACTGTGAGAAGATATTGAATAAAAATGTAATATTTTTTAGCAGATCCAAATTCAAAGAAGGACCACATAGGGTATAAGATTAGACTTCATGGAAGCAGCCATAGTATTTGCTGTAGAATACTCAGAATTAAAAACCAAGACTGAAGTTGAGTAAATGAGCCTGTCTAATTACAGACTATGTTGTTAATAGACAAAATATCAAAGAGAGTAAAAGCACTTTTGAGAACATCCTAAACGCATTCAATTTCTTGAATGAACAAAAGAGTTCAGCTTCTCGGAAAATTCATAGACAATTTTATTAATGGTCTCTACAGATTAATGGAAACATGTGAATATGGAACATTGAAATTAGAATTCATAAGAGACAGAATTGTTGTTGGAATTCTTAATGTGACTTTGGAGAGAACTAATCAAATTGAGCTGCAAGGGGAAACCAGATGGACTCATCGGAACCTCCTGAAAGAAGAAGACCAACACCATTTCAAGAGGGCATCATAGTCGATTGTCTTATTATTGTGTGGATGATTGAGAGAGTCTCATGACAACCCAACACAAAAAACAAGCCAAATACTTGATGTTAAAAACAAACATGAGTACCGAGGGGTAACAATGTCCAGTTATTGTCATATTGATGATAATAGTCTAATGATCAATTGCTTGTCAGATGTCGATTAACTCTTATTCAAAATGGTGCAGCACATTATCAGTTATGAAGCAGACTTATGGAAAACTAACTAACAATTGTGTGAGTTCAGCTTGCAAGCCAGGTTAACTGCCAAGCAAAGGTGCAACATCACATATTCAGAGTTTTTCATTGAATCCTACACTACAGAGGCAAGCCATTTGGCCCATCGAGTCTGCACGAACCCTCTGAATTGCATCACCACCAGACCTAACCCCTACTCTATCCCCATAACCCTGCATTTCCCATTGCTAATCCACCAAACCGACACATCACTGGACACAATGGGCAAATTAGCATGGGTAATCCAACTAACCTGCACATATTTGGATTGTGAGAGCAAATCAGAGCATCCAGAGGATTTGGTCCTTGGCGTTGTGAAGCAGCAGAGATAACCGCTGAGCCACAATGCTGCCCTAAGAGCAAACAATCTTCAAGGCAAAATATTCATACAACATCCCCTCATTTTCAAAATAAAAGCTTGAACTATTTTCAATAACAACTAGCCTACAGATCTCCATAACCTATATATGTAATTTGCTGATAGGTCCAGATCTTAAGGTAGTAATTATGTCTACATGTGTTGTTGATTTGCCACAATCATGAGTGATTTTTCTCTGTCATTCTTGCTTGTGTCCCTGATCTTCCATGAGGCATAAAAGTACTAAGAAATGGTTGGGAAATTGAAATGTACCTGATTTGTCATCTGGTCCTTTTCATCATTATACTGCCGTGTCTATGGAACTCGGAGGATCTGGGTTCTCAGCACATCAAGGCAGCTCGGCTGGTCACCATGTACCTTCTGCAGGATCATGAAGGTGAACGTTTTGTTCCAATTGCTGTTTTAAAATTTCAATATCCACACTTTTATCATGCAAATTGGCCACTTTCATTACAAATTACTCTCGAGGTTCACAAAGAGTATTTCAGTTCAGAGTTAGTAAATTGCAATGCATTGGTGAGCCAAACATGAGCTCTGCCAGTGATGGAATGATTACACTCAAAAATAACAGTGCAAAGTGTAGATCTTGCTTGGTCTTTCCATGTGAATCATGAGTCTAGCTAGACTATTGAACTGTTTAAGAAGTAGTCTGCTGGATCCTCCACTTCTCTAGCATAATCTTAAAAATAATATTATTATTGAATAAGTCAGATTGCAAACTGAAGCCTGGTTTTAGATTAGATTACTTACAGTGTGGAAACAGGCCCTTCAGCCCAACAAGTCCACACCCACCCACCGAAGTGCAACCCACACAGACCCATTCCCCTACATTTATCCCTTCACCTAACACAATGGGCAATTTAGCATGGCCAATTCACCTAACCTGAACTTTTTTTTGGATTGCGGGAGGAAACCGGAGCACCGGAAGGAAACCCACGCAGACATGGGGAGAATGTGCAAATCCCACACAGTCAGTCACCTGAGGCAGGAATTGAACCCAGGTCTCTGACGCTGTGAGGCAGCAGTGCTAACCACTGTGCCACCATGCTGCCCACTTTTTTTTAAACCTCATTTGGTTTGATCGATTCTTTTGTTTTGGCTATAAACCAAGTTTTGAAACAGAAAAAATTGAAATATAATAGAATAAACCACACTATCTACCTATAACACAAATTCAAAAATTTTAAGCAGACATTAAAACGGTAATTCTATTAATCCCAAAGCACTCCTTTACAAATTGTACCCAAAACACAACACTGGTACTGTACCAGAAAACACACCTTGTATAGTACCCAATTACACTACTCATACAATACAAACAGAATAATTCTTGTCTCTAACACCTACATATGTTTAACTCTTGTCAGACTTTAAATTATTAATTGGAACTGCAGCTAGCTTCTTCCTGGAATTATTATACACTGGGCTTAAAAGTACTCAAGTCTAATCTCTTTAAAGTCTTATCCCAACACTTCTAGTCTGGGAATAACACTAGCTCTTTACTCCACATAATCTGGTTTCATTATATCTTTCCTTTCAGAGGGGCACCATCTTCATCGAAGGCCTTCATAGGACTGTCCAAAACTCTAAGTAAATCAAAACATAAAAATCTCCCCCTAAACTAGGGATGTTTTCTTTAAGATAAAAATAAGTTTCAGAAATCTTTAACAATGAAGGCATAGTATTTACCTTGCTGGATCACGAAATGAACTAAACAAAATTCCATCATTGGCACTTAGAAACCAATCAATTTTAAAGCTATTCTTCAAAAACTATTTCAAACTAAATCAACATATCTACAGAAATGTGAATAAGTTAATTATTAGCTTAACACACGCATATATATATATATTATATACACACACACAAAATACACACGCATACATACAATGTCTTGGAGTCGCATACCAACAAATTGTCCATTATAATTCCTTTATAGGTGCCAAATAAACTAGAAATGGAGCTCAGAATGTGACATCAGTTGTGCTTGATGTATTGTGCAACAAACAAATAGTGGGTACTTAGTAAAGTAGTCAAGCTAATAAAGTGATCCCTTTCAAAGACATGAAAAATGTCCATTGTGATTTTGGACTCAGGATGTACAGGAGCTTTGTGTGGTACTAATGGTTCTTAGTGCTGAGTTAACATATGCTCTTGACATGCTTTGCAGTTCTAAACAAATGTGACTCCTGATACCCATGTAATTACTCTATTGTAAGCCTTCTTGTCTGATCCATGCCTGTGTGAGTGTTGAAGTTGTTGAAGACTATCAGCTTGCAATGATTCTGATACAATGACCTGTCTTCCTTTAAAAATACTCCTCAGGAGACATATATCTCATCCCAAAAATGCTAATACATGTTCCTCCATCTCCAGTACCTCCCAGACCTTCCTGGACCTCTTCGTCTCTGTCTTCAGCAACTGACTCAACTTGAACATCTATTTCAAACCTTCCGACTCCCACAGCTAACTTGACTCCACCTCCTCCTCCCCAGCCCCCACACCCCCAACCCTCAACCACCACCCTCCCTCTGGCCATAAAATGCTCCCCCTTATTTCCAATTCCCCAGCCTCCACTGCATCGGTTCCTAGGAGGAGTAATTCCACTCCAGGACATCCCAGATTGCCTCTTATTTCAAGGACCACAATTTCCCCTCCCATGTGGTCAACAATGCCCTACAGTGCATCTCCTCCACTTCCCGCACATCCACCCTTGAACTCAACCCCTCCAACTGCAATAAGGATATAACCGCCCTGGTCCTCACCTTCCACCCCACTAATCTCCAGATACATCACATCATCCTCTGCCATTTCCACCACCTACAAACAGACCCCAACACCAAAGGTATATTTCCCGCCCTACCCCTATCTGCATTCCACAGAAGCAATTCCCTCTGTGGCTCCCTCATTGGGTCCACGTCCCCAACCAACCCACCCCTCACTCCCAGTACCTTCCCTTGCCACCACACAAGGTGTAAATCCTGCACCCACACCTCCGCCTCACCTCTGTCCAAGACCCCAAGGGATCAAATCCAGTGGAGATTTTCCTGCACATCACCCACCTCATCTACTGCGTTCCTTGCTCTCGATGTAGTCTCCTCTACATTGGGGAGACAGAACGCCAACTCACGGAGCATTTCAAGGAATATCTCTGGGACACATGAACCAAACAACCCCATTGCCCTGTGGCCAACCACTTCAACTCCCCTTCCCACTTCCCCAAAGGCATGCAAATCCTGGGTCTCCTCCACCAGAAAAGCAAAGCCACCCACCACCTGGAGGAAGAACACCTCATCTTCTACCTCAAGACCCTCTAAATACATGGCATCAATATCAACTTCACCATTTTTCAAATCTCCCCTCCCCCCCACCTCATACCTGATCCAACCCCATAACTTGGCACTGCTGTCTTGACCTATTCTACCTGTCCATTTTCCTGTCCATCTCGCCGCTCCACCCTCACCACCGACCTATTACTATTACCCCCCCAACATGCATCCATCAAGCACCTTCCCAACCACTTCCT
Organism: Chiloscyllium punctatum; assembly: GCF_047496795.1. Lineage (NCBI taxonomy): Eukaryota > Metazoa > Chordata > Chondrichthyes > Orectolobiformes > Hemiscylliidae > Chiloscyllium > Chiloscyllium punctatum. The sequence continues at coordinate 57,338,067 of NC_092747.1, read as the reverse complement.
CCATTCCCACACCCAAAAACCCTATTTATCTCTCAACCCCCTTCACCTTCCTGATGGAGGGTTCATGCTGAAATGTTGACTCTCCTGCTCCTCGGATGCTGCCTGACCTGCTGTGTTTTTCCAGCACCACATGTTTCGAATCTGACTCTCCAGTATCTGCAGTCATCATTTTCTCCTGATTTCAAACAGGCCATTCGTTAATTAAACTTTAGCCATTGTTCCTATAATGCCTTCATGGCTGAAGAAGCAGAAGTTGTAGCACACAGAGAGATAAGCCTGAATGGTACAGGTGAAATAACCATCAGAATCATAGGAATGCCACAAGTTATACTACAAAGCAGATACAAGAGTGTACATTGTTTGCAATTAATTACCTTCACTTTTGAGGCTTGACTTGATGTCAGTGTCATCAAGGTATTGAAGGAGCCAGCATCTCCAAGAACAAAAACAACCAGCCATCCAAACATTGGTCCACAAACAAATGTTTATTGACCAAATTGTCCAAATGTAACCAGAAAAAGAGTTAATTGTGCTTCTCAGACTCAAGGCAGAACATGAACAGAAGAAAGGTTCAAGCGAAATTACTGATGTTAACATATGAGAGTTACTTACCATAGTTAACATTAAGTAAGTCACAGACTTATGGAGTTGTTCAATCTGTTCTATGTTCTAAAACAGTACAGTAAGTATCAGTGACATAAGTAATGCTGAATGAGCAACAATCTTTCAGTAACACAACTGAGAGTTTGAACTTGATCAGTAAAGCAATCACAGTTGGTGACTGAAGATGTCCAACATCAATGATCTCACCTGGTCCATTTCTGAATCCTCCTTTCCCTTCCTTGACATCTTTATCTCCATTTCTAGGGATAGGCTGGCCACTGATGGCAAGGCATAGACTCTCACAATGACCTTGACTATATATTCTCATACCCTACTACCTGGAAGAACTCAATTCCATTCTCCCAGTTTCTCCATCTCTGTTGCATCTGTTCCAATGATGCAATTCCAATTCTTCCTTACTGTGGTGCAGACATGCCAAACTTTTCCCTCAACTGAAGAATCCCTGCCACCATGGTTGACAGGACCCTAAATGCTTTAGGAAGGGTGCAGAAAAGATTTACAAGCCTATTTCATGAAAAGCTGTTTATAAGAACAGGAAATATTTGCATGTTGGATTTTTAAAATACATCCCTTTACAGGTTGTGTTCATACGTACAAGAGCTTGTTAAGTTAGACATTAGTAAACTGGGGACCCCTGCATATACTAATTGGACTGTCTTTTAAAGCTGTGACATTTATCTTTGTTGTACCTGCAACTTAAAGAGCAAGTTATAGTTTCATATTGACCATAATTTGTCTCTTGATCCATGCTTAACTTGGTCCATTAGTTGAAGTCAAAGTTTAAGAAACTGAAATTATGTTTAGTGGCTTTTTGTTGGAGTTGTTTGGCAAGTTCAGACCTTTTAATTTATTGAACTCCATGGGGATCATAACAACATTCATAAAATCTCTTTCCAACTTATTTTTCTCTAAGAAGAAAGTTTTCAGTTTTCTGCAATCTGTCTATCTAATGAAAGTCCTTCTTTCCATGAAATAGGCTTGTAAATCTTTTCTGCACCTTCCCGAAAGCCTTTAAACCATCCTAAAATGTTATGGCCAGGATTGTACATAATTCTGCAATTAAAGTTGTTCAGCATTACTTTGTTTTTGTGCTTTATTTCTCTATTAGCTCGGAATTCCCTTTGCCTTGAGAGTCATTTCTTCAATCCACACTGCCACATTCAACAGTTTGTGTCTGTATTCCCTCTACCGGAGTGCAACTTCTCTATCTAAAGCCAAACTTTACTTTTAATTTTGCAAGTTTTCTTTCACAATTTGCTTCTGATGGAGGTATTGCTGGTCAATTTGATTTAATTAGTTAATTTTGTTATTAGTGGCCAACAGGTCTCTATAACCTATATGTAATATAGGTTTTTGGTTCATCAGAACAGTTTATTTCAAGCTTTCTCTTTTCCAACACATACTTAGTGGACAACAGTCATGTAATATTTGGGCATTGATTTAAAAGCTTGAAAATTAGAGTTTTTTTTGAGAACATAATTTAATCCTTAAAATGTGACATGCATAGATATTAGGTTTGTAAAAGGTACTTGATTTGTGAACTGAAGCAGAACACAAGTGAGAATAAAAATAATGAACCTTAAGAAAAATGTGAGAGAAGAAGAGTTTTCTCACTAAGCAGTCGATCTGCGTAATGAACACACTGCAAAAAACAATGCATACTGTATGGATTAAGTCCTTTAACAAGTCCAAATATATATCTGGTTTAAAATTGGCTTAAGTATTATGAGGATTTGTACAAATAGATACTCTATAGCCACACGTCACCATCATAGAAATATTGCACTGTTTGAAAATGCAGGCAAAAATATGCAATGTAGATTACAAGGTTAGGTAGGTATTCTGGAACCTTATTCATGTGCTTTCTAGAGACACAAAGTTTTTTTTCAAGAGCTCCCATGGAATACAGGGAGAACGAGTCATTTGAATACAGAACTGGCTCAAGGTAGAAAACAGAGGGTGGTGGTGGAAAGGCAGGGCTTATACACTTAATGGTAATGTCCTGGGGAGTGTTGCTGAACAAAGAGACCTTGGAGTGCAGGTTCATAGTTCCTTAAAAGTGAAGCCATAGGCAGATAGGATAGTGAAGACATTTAGTTTGCTTTCCTTTATTGGTCAGTGCATTGACTAGAGAAGTCGGGAGGTCATGTTGTGATTAAACAGGACATTGGTTAGGCCACTTTTGGAATATTGTGTGCAATTCTGGTCTCCCCCCCCATAAGAAAGATGTTGTGAAACATGAAAGGATTCAGAAAAGATTTACTAGGATGTTGCTACGGTTAGAGGATTTGAGCTATAGGGAGAGGTTAAATAGGCTAGGGCTGTTTTCCCTGAAGCATTAGAGGCTGACGGTGACCTTATAGAGGTTTATAAAACCATGAGTGGCATGGATAGGGTAAACAGACAAGATATTTTCCCCAGGGTAGGGGAATCGAAAACTACAGGACATAGATTTAAGTTGAGAGGGAAAACATTTAAAAGGGACTTAAGAGGCAACTTTTTCATGCAGAGGGTGTGTGTGTGTGTATGGAATGAGCTGCCAGAGGAAGTGGTGGAGCTGGTACACTTGCAACATTTAAAAGGCATTTGGATGGATACATGAATAGGAATGATTTAAAGGGGCCAAATGTTGGCAAATAAGACTAGATTAATTTAGGATATGTGGTCGGCATGGAAAAGTTGGACCAAAGTTGCTGTAGCACTCTATGACTCTATGATTCTTTGCAGAGTCTGTAAAATGGCAACTAGTTTTAGTTCTTTAGATGTAATGGCTTTGATGCTTTCTTGTGCGCTTTTAATCAGAAGACAACTGTCAGCATGTGTGTTGATTGCAATCTCAATTTGAGCAGAAGCAGGAGCAATGTTGAAATTCTGAGGTAAATTCGTTTAATTTATCCACAAATATCAGTGTAATTGTTTGTAATCTAACGTATTAATGAATTATGTTAATTGGAGTTAATTTATTTATGCAAATAAGGTTGATTGGAAAATAAAATTTCCCTGTGTGACTGTAAAGAAATCACAAAAGATGGAGAGTATAATTTGTATGCTGAGAGATATTGAGAATAAATGATGTATATGAATGTGTAACACCCTCAAGGGATTTCGACGATCTCGTAAAATGTAAAAGTGAAAGGAAAGCCTGGGGTGAAGAAACATAAATACAGAAAAAAGATGTGAAGAATGGAGTTGCTTTTTGAAAGGTTTGGAGGGAAGAAATAGAATTGTTTAAAATTATCAATGGTTGGGACAGTGCTACTAAAACCAGACAGTTTGCAGTAATTGACAATTCATGTACAAGGAACCATAGACACTAGATTAACTATAAGTGGTTCATATTAGAGGGCAAACAAAACATTTTGACAGAAAGTTGAGAGGTTTTACATGCACATGCAGGGTTGATGATTAGAGTTATTGAGTCATATAGCACACAAACAGTCACTTTGGTCCAACCAGTCCATGCCAAATATAATCCCAAACGAAACTAGTCCCACTTGCCTGCACTTAGCCTATTTCCCTCCAAACATTTCTTATTCATGTACTTATCCAAATGTCTTCAAAACATTGTAATTGTACCCCATATCCACCACTTCCTCTGGAGGTTCAACCCACACGCGAGCAACTCTCAAAAAAAGTTGTCCCTCACAACTTCTTAAAATTTTTCTTCTCTCACCTTAAAAACATGCCCCCAGTCTTGAAATACTAGATTCTAGGGAAAAGACAACTGTCATTCACCCTATCTATATTCCTCATTATTTTATGAACCCCTATAAGGTTACCTCTTAACCTCTTACACTCCAGTGAAAAAAGATCCAAGGCTATCAAGCATTTCCTTATAACTCAAACCTTCCATTCCCAGCAACACATTGATAAATCTCTAAATATCTAAAGCAGATACGATGTTAACATTCAAAATTAGATTGTACTTGTCAATGGAACAAATAAGGTATGAAGAATTTGGAACAGGATGGATATATGTGGCTAGAACGTCTTGCTTTTTAAGACATTAAATATTAATATAGATTTGTTGGGCCACAAGCCCATTTTTTGTTTGATAGCTTCAATATACTGTTATGAATTTCTATACACAGGTTGTTTGCATTGTCCAGAACTTTATTGTATCTTGCAATGGAGGATGTACTGGCACATTCACTACAGATGACATCACTGAAGACTCAAAGCATCTGAGATGTTCATTATGATGCAACAGCAACAATGACAGCATGGACAATGACAATGTCCATTGATGTCTCCTGTCTTCCAGTCTGCAAGGGAAAGATTGGATACAAGCTACGATCCCACCTGATCAGGCTATTCTGAACAGAGATCAGAGGGGTGAGCGGTAGTTGTGGGGTCACCCACTCTTCTGGATTCAGTGCTAAAAGTATATGAAGGACCTCATTGTGTCTGCCGAAATAAATTCTCCATTCCTCTTTCTTCTTCTGCCGTATGCAGGAAAGCAAGGGAACTAGTTTGGTGGAAAGTGAGTGACCATCAATCTGTGAAGAGGGTTGCCAAGTTGCTGCCTATCCTGTCAGAGACATGACAGCATTTCACTGACAGTGCCCATCTGTGATTGACCAAAAGCCCCTCAAGAATGGGCATGGGACAGGTGGCATTTGTGTACTCTTGTCATGGGCTGCTGGACCCCCAACCTGTGAAGGCAAGAATCCAGAAGAAAATTAACAATTTTTCAGTTTTGAGAGCAGGCAAAGATGGCAAACAACAATAAAGAGCAGAGGAAGGATGCCATAATTTCACATTCTCAGGGCGATTTCATGGAACCCTTTCAGCGTGGAAGTAGGCCATCCAGTTGATTGAGACCACACTGACCTTCCATAAAGCATCAATGCAGACACACCCTATCCCCATAAACTCGCATTTCCCGTGGCTAACCCACCTATCCTGTACACCCCTGGTCACCACTACAGACAAATTACCATGGCCAATCCACCAAGCTTGCACATCTTTGCACTATGGGAGGAAACCAGAGCACCCGGATGAAACCCACACAGACACAGAGAGAATGTGTAAATTCCACCCAGGCGGTTGACTACAGGTGGATTTGAACCCAGGTCCCTGGTACTGTGGGGCAATAGTGCTAACCACTGAACTATCCAAATATAAATACATGTAGGGATTGAATAAACCTGTGCCCATCAAGCATTCACTAAAGCAGTGATGAGTGTGGGATAGGAGGCCACCAGGGTGACTCCACCATTGCAAATGGCAATACAGGAATGTCAATCCAAGTGGATGAGTTTAACAAGTGCCAGTGCAGAAGGCAGTGATGCAACGTGCCCATTCACTGAAAACATGAAGCCTGACAACAAGCATAGTTGGGATAATGATGCGGGAAGGCCTTAGCCGTTATTTGTTTATATTCACATGTAGATTAGGGTCAAGCTGAGGCAAGAAGAGGTCAAGAGACCAGAGAGCAGGTCAGTCCCCTCTGAAGAGAAGAAGTGATCTTCAGAGGATGCAGTATCACATTATTCCCCTGCACCCTCCACCAATGCAGACCCTCTCATGTAAGTTGGAATTATTTCATAATCAGATTCAAGGTAAGAGGCTGGGGAACTCATCACAGACACAGCTAACTGAAACGGTGACAGCCGAAGAAATCAACAGTTGGAGGTCTGTGCAAGGCCAGTTTGAGAATGAGCCCCAGCCTCTGCCTCTGACATTCTTCTGGAGGGTTCCATGGCACGGTAAATGCTACAACTTTGTTAGCAAGTATGTAAACATTTGGTGCAGCTTCTTATGCACTGGCAATGGAAAGGTCCATCTAGCTCTTGAGTGCTGCCATTCTTTCATGGGTATGCACATGAGTTCCTCCAATAAGAGGTTGGTGGCCATCATGAAGGGCTGTTTCAAAAGGCTACTAAATAAATGCCAGAGATGTGCAAATACATGAATACCATCACTTTGTTCATCAGCTTTATTTAGCAGTGGTAGATGGGAGGGGAACAAGACACCAGGTCAGCAGAAGGAGGAGTGCCTGATGTCGATAACTGATTGCTGAATCTCCATCTGAAGATTCATCTTAGACCAGTTTCAAGTAGCTCCTCAGGTCTTCTGTAAGTGGCATAATCATCTAAAAAAGTCAGATTAGCAGCATAGGATCTTATAATTTATGTGGTCTTCCAATGAGGAGTCTCAACCTTTGGGAGTACATTACAGAAAATTGCGTACTTGAATCACATGATGAATGGAAGAAAAACAACATGGACCATAATTGTGACTTCCTGTTCTTGTTTTTGCTATGATTGAGGCACTGAACATTAATCATGTAGTGGGCGCAAGTGAGGACTGCAGATGCTGTCATGTTGTGTACATTTTAGAATAGTTGTGAACTGAAAGTGTGTTGCTGGAAAAGCGTAGCAGGTCAGGCAGCATCCAAGGAGCAGGAGAATCGACGGTTCGGGCATGAGCCCTTCTTCAGGAATGAGGAAAGTGTGTCCAGCAGGCTAAGATAAAAGGTAGGGAGGAGGGACGTGGGGGAGGGGCGTTGGAAATGTGATAGGTAGAAGGAGGTTAAGGTGAGGGTGATAAGGTAAGGGTGATAGGCCGGAGTGGGGGGTGGGGGCGGAGAGGTCAGGAAGAAGATTGCAGGTTAGGAAGGTGGTGCTGAGTTCGAGGGTTGGGACTGAGACAAAGTGGGGGGAGGGGAAATGAGGAAACTGGAGAAATCTCCACCGCATCTCCTCCACTTCCCGCTTCTCTGCCCTTGAGCCCCGCCCCTCCAATCGCCACCAGGACAGAACCCCACTGGTCCTCACCTACCACTCCACCAACCTCCACATACATCGTATCATCCTTCGTCATTTCCGCCACCTCCAAACAGACCCCACCACCAGAGATATATTTCCCTCCCCTCCCCTATCAGCGTTCCAAAAAGACCATTCCCTCTGTGACTCCCTCGTCAGGTCCACACCCCCCACCAACCCAACCTCCACTCCCGGCACCTTCCCCTGCAACCGCAAGAAATGCAAAACTTGCGCCCACACCTCCCTCCTTACCTCCCTCCAAGGCCCCAAGGGATCCTTCCATATCCACCATAGACTCACCTGCACCTCCACACACATCATTTACTGCATCCGCTGCACCCGATATGGCCTCCTCTACATTGGGGAGACAGGCCGCCTACTTGCGGAACGTTTCAGAGAATACCTCTGGGACACCAGGACCAACCAACCCAACCACCCCGTGGCTCAACACTTCAACTCCCCCTCCCACTCCACCAAGGACATGCAGGTCCTTGGACTCCTCCATCGCCAGACCATAGCAACACGACGGTTGGAGGAAGAGCGCCTCATCTTCTGCCTAGGATCCCTCCAACCGCAAGGGATGAACTCAGATTTCTCCAGTTTCCTCATTTCCCCACCCCCCCACCTTGTCTCAGTCCCAACCCTCAAACTCAGGACCACCTTCCTAACCTGCAAACTTCTTCCTGACCTCTCCGCCCCCACCCCCACTCCGGCCTATCACCCTCACCTTAACCTCCTTCCACCTATCGCATTTCCAATGCCCCTCCCCCAAGTCCCTCCTCCCTACCTTTTATCTTAGCCTGCTTGGCACACTTTCCTCATTCCTGAAGAAGGGCTCATGCCCGAAACATCGATTCTCCTGCTCCTTGGATGCTGCCTGACCTGCTGCACTTTTCCAGCAACACATTTTCAGCTCTGATCTCCAGCATCTGCAGTCCTCACTTTCTCTTAGAATAGTTGTGGTCAAGATTGTGGCCAGCTGTGGTAAATAATAATTGTACCTAGTGCCCCTTTTTTTTTACGTCAGGTGTTGTTTTGGTCCAAGGATTTTAATTCTGGAGATTTCATCTGTCAGGAGAAAGACATTGATTCTCACATGGTATCTCTTTTTCATGGAGAACTGATCAAACATATTAATGAATATGCCAATTAACAAATAGTTATATTTTCTTTCAAACTGAGAACATAAGGTGTTTTTGGTAGCATGAAAAGATCATTAACTCAACAATCCTATCCCTATCCATTGACCAACCAATGCCTACCCAGCCTTTTGCCAACCCTCACCAATGCTTAAAATGCACAAGGTCTCTTGTTATGAATGTCAGTGCACGTATTTGTTACATTATTCGCATGAACATATTAATGTTATGGTAATTGAACTCAATTTACAAACCAAGTAACGTCTGTTAGAAAGTACACTTCTATATGTCAGGAACCGTAAATCTATTTTATGAAATTTTGGAAGTATAATTAGTATGCCATTAGCACGTATTGAATTATACTAATTAAATATCATTTACATACCAAATTAGGTTATTTAAAATACTTTCTCCATTAACTCACAACGCAAGTCAGTCTGTCAAACAGGAACAATCCTGTTAAAATGTCTTTTCTATAGATATGTTATGATGTAACACTCTCATAAAGAAGATCTGCTCATGTCTCTTGTATTCCTACGACAAATATTGGTGTCAGCTCACCACTTTGATACACTGCCCCATGTTCATAAAGCTCCTCACATATTTACTTAAGGTCTCAAATACTTTTCAGCTTTGTCAGTCTAAATCACAGGGATTTCTTTCTTAAAAATTAATCAAGTTGTCCAAACAACCAGCAAAGAGCTATTATACAACAGTTAATGCCAAGGAGATCCATTCTTGCTCTTTGCTTGGAGGTTCTATTATGCTGTTCAGAACTCTCGGGCCTTTCTCTTCCACTGAATCAAGCAAACTCAGATAGAAAGTCCAAATGGCACAAGGTGAACTCTTAGCTCCGATGTGAATTCTTTTTCATAATTTGGTATTTTCATATGGTAATTTTCATAATTAGGAATGGGATATTGCTGACTGCTACTTTTATTGATCCCAAGTTGCCCCTTAATCTAGCACCATTTCAGAGAAGCAACGAAGAGTTCAATCATACTGTTGTGAGTCTGGAGGCAAGATTAGGTAAGGGTGGCAGATTTCCTACTCTAAAGGTCATCAGTGAACCAGATGGGCATTTACAGAAATCAACAACGGTTACTTTTTGTAAGTTTTCCATTCCAGATCTTTATTCTTTCTCCATTTCACCATTTTCCATGGGGATTGGAACCCCTATCCTCAGAACATTACTGTGTGGCTCTGGATTACTTGACCAGTGACATAACCACACGTCGCTACCTCCCTTTACTTTCACAGTAGTGAAACTTACCAGCTGCCTATTCACTGCCCCACCAAATATCATTGTGTACAGTTTTGGTCTCCCTATTTGAGAAAGGATATACTGGCACTAGAGGGGGTGCCAAGGAGATTCACTTGGTTGATCCTGGAGTTGAGAGGATTGGCTTATGAGGAGAGATTGAGTAGACTGGGAGTATACTAATTGGAATTTGGAAGAATTAGGGGGGATCTTAGAGAGAAACACTTAAAATTATGGCTGCGTTGAGGAGGAATTTCTTCACTCAAAGAGTTGTGAATCAGTGGAAATCCCTGTCCAGCGAAGCAGTTGAGGCTACCTCACTGAATGTTCTTAAGACAAACATAGATAAATTTTTGAACAGGAAAGAAATTAAAGGTCATGGGGAGCATGTTGATAGGTGGAGCTGAGTCCATGAAAAAATCAGCCTATGATCTTATTGAATGGTGGAGCAGGGAGGGACAAATGGCTGACTCCTGCTTGTATTTCTTATGTTCTTATGTTCACTGTCAATAGACAATAGACAATAGACAATAGATGCAGGAGTAGCCATTCTGCCCTTCGAGCCTGCACCGCCATTCAATATGATCATGGCTGATCATTCCTAATCAGTATCCTGTTCCAGCCTTATCTCCATACCCCTTGACTCCACTATCTTTAAGAGCTCTATCCAATTCTTTCTTAAAAGAATCCAGAGACTGGGCCTCCACTGCCCTCTGGGGCAGAGCATTCCACACAGCCACCACTCTCTGGGTGAAGTAGTTTCTCCTCATCTCTGTCCTAAATGGTCTACCCCGTATTTTTAAGTTGTGTCTTCTGGTTCGGCACTCCCCCATCAACGGAAATATGTTCCCTCCTGCCAGAGTGTCCAGTCCTTTCATAATCCTATACGTTTCAATCAGATCCCCTCTCAGTCTTCTAAACTCAAGGGTATACAAGCCCAGTCGCTTCAGTCTTTCAGTGTAAGGCAATCCTGCCATTCCAGGAATTGACCTCGTGAACCTACGCTGCACACCCTCAATAGCCAGAATGTCTTTCCTCAAATTTGGAGACCAGAACTGTACACAGTACTCCAGGTGTGGTCTCACCAGGGCCCTGTACAGCTGCAGAAGCACCTCTTTGCTTCTATACTCAATCCCTCTTGTTATGAAGGCTAGCATGCTATTAGCCTTCTTCACGACCTGCTGTACCTGCATGCTTGCCTTCATTGACTGGTGGACAAGAACACCCAGATCTCTCTGAACAGCCCCTTTACCTAATTTGATACCATTGAGGTAGTAATCTGCCTTCCTGTTCTTGCCACCAAAGTGGATAACCAGACATTTATCCACATTAAACTGCATCTGCCATGCATCTGCCCACTCACCTAACTTGTCCAGGTCACCCAAGCAAGGAGACAAAACAGACAACAATGACTATTTCATTTTATTTGCTGGAAAGGGTAGCTTGGGGCAGCACTGAAAGACTTAATGTCTATTCAGCAAGGAAAGGGCACAGTAATGGAGACCCCTCAATCTCAAACATTGACTTCTGTAATTTGTTATGCATTTATCCTTTTGATTCAGAGCAGATGTCTATTACTGCCTGCATTTTTATTCTCTAATATTGACAATATCCATTTAGCTCAGAAGATTTCAATTGTGTTTTGCAACAAAATGTAGTCTGTACAATACTGAAGTTCAAATTAAATGAAGAATTCAACGTTAAATACATGCCAATTGTAACTCAGTTTGCAATGCTTTCACCTCTGAACCTTTGGTTTTAAGTTCCAGTCCATGGCTTGGATGAAAAATGAAGTCGAAGAGTGTGGTGCTGGAAAAGCACAGTTGGTCAGGCAGCATCTGAAGAGCAGGAGAGTTGATGGTTTGAGTATAAGTTATTCATCAGGAAGCTGCTCCTTGGATGCTGCCTGACCAGCTGTGCTTTTTCTAGCACCGCACTCCCTGACACTGATCTCCAGCCTCTGCAGTCCTCACTTTCTCCCACAAAAAAAAACAAAGGCTGATGCTCCAATGCAATAGAAAGGGGAAGTATTGCACTGTGGGAAATACTGTCTTTGAGATGAGACATTAAATTGAGACCCCAGCTGCAAGCTTAGTGGATGTAAAAATCCCTTGGCCTTTTGAAGAAAGGAAGGAAAATTATCCTAAAGTGCCCCAATCAATATTCATCCCTCAAACAATGTTGCAAAAAGAAGATATTCTGGTTCTCATTTTTACATTGCTGCTTGTGTAGTTTACTTGCCAAAGCATTCTCACTGCTGTAATATACTTCATTGCCTGTAAAGCACTTTGAGACATCCAGTGGTCAGGAAAAGTGCTTTGTAATTGTGAGTCTTTCTTTCTTTAGTGCGTGTGGGAAGACTGATGCAGCATACTCTGAAGAGAAGTACTGTATAGTGTCATTGACAGCCACTTTCAGAATTCCACATTTGGCTGTGCATTACCGAGGCAAGAAATTGCTGTTAGTTTAATACAGTAAGCTGTAATACGTCATTATGACAACAAACTTTATTTCAGTGGATTGCTTATGGTTTATGGAACATGAAAAGCTCTGGAGAAACTCCACAGATCTGGCAGATTTTGTGGACACAGAAACTTTTTTTTATTCATTCATGGGTTGTGGATTTCGCAGGATGGGTCAGCATTTATTGCCAAGCCCTAATTGCTGTTAAAAAGGTGGAGGTAAACTGCCTTCTTGAACTTCTAAAAGCCATGGGGGTAGATAGATCCCCAATGCCATTTGGGAGGGAACTCCAAGGTTTTGAGCCAGTGACACTGGAGGATTGGTGATATATATTTTGAAATCAGACTGGCGAGTGGTTTGACAATAGACAATAGACAATAGACAATAGATGCAGGAGTAGGCCATTCTGCCCTTCGAGCCTGCACCGCCATTCAATATGATCATGGCTGATCATTCCTAATTAGTATCCTGTTCCAGCCTTATCTCCATACCCCTTGACTCCACTATCTTTAAGAGCTCTATCCAATTCTTTCTTAAAAGAATCCAGAGACTGGGCCTCCACTGCCCTCTGGGGCAGAGCATTCCACACAGCCACCACTCTCTGTGTGAAGTAGTTTCTCCTCATCTCTGTCCTAAATGGTCTACCCCGTATTTTTAAGTTGTGTCCTCTGGTTCGGCACTCCCCCATCAACGGAAATATGTTCCCTCCTGCCAGAGTGTCCAGTCCTTTCATAAGCCTATACGTTTCAATCAGATCCCCTCTCAGTCTTCTAAACTCAAGGGTATACAAGCCCAGTCGCTTCAGTCTTTCCATGTAAGGCAATCCTGCCATTCCAGGAATTGACCTCGTGAACCTACGCTGCACTCCCTCAATAGCCAGAATGTCTTTCCTCAAATTTGGAGACCAGAACTGTACACAGTACTCCAGGTGTGGTCTCACCAGGGCCCTGTACAGCTGCAGAAGCACCTCTTTGCTTCTATACTCAATCCCTCTTGTTATGAAGGCCAGCATGCTATTAGCCTTCTTCACGACCTGCTGTACCTGCATGCTTGCCTTCATTGACTGGTGGACAAGAACACCCAGATCTCTCTGAACAGCCCCTTTACCTAATTTGATACCATTGAGGTAGTAATCTGCCTTCCTGTTCTTGCCACCAAAGTGGATAACCAGACATTTATCCACATTAAACTGCATCTGCCATGCATCTGCCCACTCACCTAACTTGTCCAGGTCACCCTGTAATCCCCTAACATCCTCATCACATTTCACCCTACCACCTAGCTTTGTGTCATCAGCAAATTTGCTAATGTTATTGCTGATACCATCTTCTATATCATTTACATATATTGTAAAAAGCTGCGGTCCCAGCACGGATCCCTGCGGTACCCCACTGGTCACTGCCTGCCATTTCGAAATGGAGCCGTTAATCACTACCCTTTGTTTCCTGTTAGCCAACCAATTCTCTATCCAATCTAGTACTTTGCCCCCAATCCCGTGCGCCCTAATTTTACTCACTAACCTCTTGTGTGGGACTTTATCAAAAGCTTTCTGAAAGTCCAGGTACACTACATCCACTGGATCTCCCTCGTCCATCTTCCGAGTTACATCCTCAAAAAATTCAAGAAGATTAGTCAAGCATGATTTCCCCTTCATAAATCCATGCTGACTCTGTCCTATCCTGTTACTATTATCCAGATGTGCCGTAATTTCATCCTTTATAATAGACTCCAGCATCTTTCCCACCACTGAGGTCAGACTAACTGGTCTATAATTTCCTGCTTTCTCCCGCCCACCCTTCTTAAAAAGTGGCACAACATTAGCCGCCCTCCAATCCTCAGGAACCAACCCCGATTCTATTGAACTCTGGAAAATAATCACCAGCGCATCCACGATTTCCCGAGCCACCTCCTTCAGTACCCTGGGATGCAGGCCATCAGGTCCCGGAGACTTATCAACCTTCAGACCTAACAGTCTCTCCAACACCAAATCCTGGCAAATAGAAATTCCCTTAAGTTCAGGTCCTTCAGCCACTGTTACCTCAGGGAGATTGCTTGTGTCTTCCCCAGTGAACACAGATCTGAAGTACCCATTTAATTCCTCTGCCATTTCTTCGTTCCCAGTAATATATTCCCCTGCTTCTGTCTTCAAGGGCCCAATTTTTGTCCTAACCATTTTTTTGCCTTGGACATACCTAAAAAAGCTTTTACTATCCTCCTTTATATTCTTGGCCAGTTTACCTTCGTACCTCATTTTTTCTCTGCGTATTTCCTTCTTACTAATCCTCTGTTGTTCTTTAAAAGCTTCCCAGTCCTCCGTTTTCCCGCTTATCTTCGCTAAGTTATACTTTTTCTCTTTTAACCTTATTTGTTTCTTTACTTCCCTTGTCAGCCACGGCCGCCCATGTCTCCTCCTGGGATCTTTCTTCCTTTTAGGAATGAACTGATCCTGCATCTTCTGCATTATACACAGAAATATCTGCCATTGTTCCTCCACGGTCTTCCCTGTTAAGGTATTAAACCATTGAACTTTGGCCAGTTGCTCCCTCATAGCTCCATATTTCCCTTTATTCAACTGAAATATTGTCACTTCAGATTGTACCCACTCCCTCTCAAATTGCAGATTGAAGCTTATTGTATTATGGTCACTACTTCCCAATGGCTCCTTCACTTCGAGGTCACTGACCAATTCTGGTTCGTTACACAATACCAGATCCAGAATCGCCTTATCCCTGGTCGGCTCCAGCACCAGCTGCACTAAAAATCCATCTCTGAGGCACTCCACAAAGTCTCTTTCTTGAGGCCCGATACCATCCTGATTCTCCCAGTCTACCTGCATGTTAAAATCCCCCATAACCACTGTAGTAACATCTTTGCGACAAGCCAATTTCAGCTCCTGATTCAACTTACCTCCAACATCCAGACTACTGTTTGGGGGCCTGTAGATGACTCCCATGAGGGTCTTTTTACCCTTAGTGTTTCGAAGCTCTATCCACACTGACTCTACATCCCCTGACTCTAGGTCCGCCCGCGCAAGGGACTGAATATCCTCCCTTACCAACAAGGCCACCCCACCCCCTCTGCCCGTCAGTCTATCCTTACGATAACACATGTAGCCTTGAATATTCATTTCCCAGGCCCTGTCCCCATGAAGCCACGTCTCAGTTATCCCCACAATATCGTATCTGCCAATTTCCAAAAGAGCCTCAAGCTCATCCACCTTGTGTCTAATGCTCAATGTTTGGATGGGATCTTGTAGGTGATGGTGTTCCCTTGAATCTGCAGCTCTTGGCCTTCATGACAGAAGTGATCATAGTTTTGGAAGGGGCTGTCTAAGTAGAGATGATGAATTTCCGTGGTGCGTACTGCTTGAGTGCCAGTTGTAGAGAATTTGAATGTTTGTGGCTGTGGTGCCAATCAAGTCGGCTGCTTTGACCTCAATTGTGTAATGTTTTTTGAGTGTTATTGGAGCTGTGCTTATCCAAAAAAGTGGGGATTATTCCATCACACTGTTGATCTGTACCTTATAGATGCTTGATAGATTTTGTGGAGTCAGGAGGTGAGTTACTTGCTGCAGGATTCCCAGCCTCTGACCTGCTCTTATAGCCACTGTGTTTATCTAGCTAGTCCAGTTCACGTTCTGGATGTTGATAGTTGGTTAATATTTCAAGTCTAATATGAGTCTTCTTTGGATGTAAAAGTCTTTCTTCATGACCTTTTGTGACAACTTAATGTGGTAACATAGGACTTCATGAATTTCACAGTCACTTTACTACAAGATCCTGTCTTTCTTTTTCTCTCAAACAATCCTGAAAGAATGAAGCTCACTACGCCCAGGTTCTATGTGTCATAATCAAACAATTAGGTTTTGTGCAGCACACATCAAAATTGGAATGATGCCTGAAGTTTGGAATCTGTAGTCACTAAATTCTATCATTCTTTCTTAATTAAAAATGCCTACGATTACCTTGTTTTTGTAACTCATCCTGCTACATATTGCACTACTGTCACATGTGAAGTATTGAAAATCAGACAGCAGTTTTACTTGGAAACATGGAGAATGTAAACACATAGCCTAACAGTTTTGGAAATGCTGAGTTACTGTGAACTCATCTGACTGAATGCGGTGCCTTCAGAAATGTTAAAGAAAGTCTGCACTTGTACAAAAGAAATATGCTTAGTGTATCAAAGTGGTAATGTGCACAATTGACATTGTTACAAATTGCTTACTGCAGTCGATTTGCAATAATCATAGTGCCCACAAATTTGGGTTAAGAAGCTCCGATAGCTGAGGAAGCTCCGATATAACCAGAGTTGCCTGCAAATACGCTTGGTGTCAAAAGAAAATAAAACACTGTAAAGCAATAAATATGTGAAAAATTTCTGTTTTTTATCAATATGTTCACACCTTACAATTGTTTGACCTTGTACTGTAAAAAGCATTGAAACATTTTGCGAGTTAACTCTGGAAATCTCAGCAATATTTTTCTGCTTCAAGTGCTGTCTTTGGATGAGTGTGATATAGTTTACCATGTCATTGATGCAGTCAAACATGTTTTCCATGTTTTTGTGATGCAGTGTAAATTCCCAGAGCATCTCAATAGCCTTTGTGGCTTCAGCTGGGGAAACAGCTGGATGAACATTTATCAGCGTCCTCCTGTTCTCTAGTGTAAGAACATACCACATCTATAATGCCTCACCTGTCAGTCCAATTGTATTGTTCAGCATGCAGTGTGCATCTGCTGCAGTGGTTATCACTGCTGGACTTGACATACTGCCCTGCCAAAGGCAAGTGAACAGAGCCTTGGCATTGAGCTGGATAGCTTCACACTACACCTCTTCATTGCTGCCATCTTGTGTAGCCATAGTTTGTTTGAACATAGCATGATAAATGGACTTGATAACTGTGGCTTCCTTATCATCTACCAAGCCTTCTTCATTTAGATTAGTTGTGTTGTACACTTACTTATTCATGGTCTCGATAGCTTGAGAGATTAACTGCTGTTGGGAGCCAACTTTTAGCTTATAAATTGTCCCTTTGATCTACTGGCTGGAACTTGGCCATACTGTTATAACAGGCAAGAACATCAGTTTGACAGTCTGGTTTAAATATTAAATTGTCTCTTTGTGTATACCTATTCACGATTTGGATGAGAGCATTTTGCAGCCAATCACTTGTCGCCGTTGCCATATTTGCTGCACTCTCATCAGTTACTATTGGGAAGATGGTGCTGTGCCTTGTCTTGAATCAGTCCACTCATCCATCGCAGTAATGGAACATCTTGTAATCTAGCCTCTTTACCAAGATGGCTTCTTTTTCTTGCAGTTTTACTCCAGAAATAGGAACAGTCTCTGTTTGAGCTACCAGATATTGGGATAGGCAACCAAACTCATTCCCTTCCTTGCAGGAGAGAAGGCCTGCTTTTCGAGCTCTTCCATGATGTTCGCATTGTACTTCAGAATGATTGAAAAACCTACAGTGGAATATCGCACTCCTTAGCAATGTGTGATTCTTGTTTCTCATCACAATTTTCCACTTGCTGTATCAGTTTCACTTTGTCTCCAATCAATAATACCTGTAACTTTCTCACAGGTTTAGTCACACCTGCAGCCTTTAATGTCCTTTCACAGAGAGATCTTGATGTCAAATGATGAATTGCTCCATGATTTTTCATTTTAGTGCAATCTAACTCAGCTGCAACATGGTCATATGGCAAATGTATACAGGTTTTATTCATCCAGGGTTCCCAGACAGAAGTGGGGCTTATCACAGGTATTCCTATTCAACTGTCATTCAATAGCTGAATTTCCTACTCTGCTGGCAGGAATGGTTGACAGCTTCACCAAAGCCAGAGTTTTGGGTTAACTGAATTGGCTCATTATGATTTCAAGACTTATCTTCAGTAGATACACTTAAGGTTCACCTTCAACTCTTAGAAGCTGTGTTTCCATGGAGTTACAACACACTTCCGATATTGAAATGTGACAAATACAATTTTTTTGGCTTCTTTCCAATCTCTTACAACTATCCCATTCAACAATAATTGTCAACAGCTTGATGAGCAGTATGTTTTGATGGTGATGCTTGGCATTACTTTTTAGTTTGCTACAAATGAAAATGTGATGGTGTCAGTAGCAACCCATCAGATTGTGGATAAAGTAAATAAAATGCCAGTGAAACATGATTTGCAGGTTAAATATTTGATTCAAATTTAGTTGCTTAAAATGAATGACGTTCAGCATAAACGTTTTGGTATTTTATTGGATTTTGTTCCTGATATCATTCTGAATTTCCAGTTAACCACAGTGGCTCATAAAACAATCTAGAATTTGAATAATTACCTATTTAAATTATATGGAAATCAAAGTGACAAAAGTACCTTAATCAGCTTGTGAGATAGTTTTAAAATTTGTATTTAATTTGCATTCAACATGTTTTCTATTTTTCTTACCAATTATTTCGCTTTATGTCCTCCCATTTATTGATTCCTCACTAATGTGCTATTCCTGAACACTCATCACTCACCTGTAGCTTATCCGATTGTCTATAATTTAAGTTCAGGCTTTTATAGAGTTTATTGTTCAGGAACACTAAAATCAATTGGAGCACCACACTGCTGTTCTGCTAAGAACAATTTAATAAGTGCAGACTGAAGCATGGCCCACTTTTGTCCAAAAGGATTTAGTACTCGCTGAGTAAATTCACAGCAACATCAGGAAAGGATACACATCATTCCCTTATAACATTCGGTCTGCAAAGAGCAATTATACTTTAAAGTTAACATGAAGAAAATACGTTATCATTCAAGATTAGTAAAGCTGGAGTCCATTTTTAGTCAAAATTGTTTCCTTGAATTTAATTGCAATATGGAATTGTTGAAACCTCTTCCCCTTTCTTAAGTTTTTTTTATATATCTGTATGGACAACCATGATCATACTTCAGAGCGTGATGTGAGTCGCTTCGATTGACTGCCGCCTGAGGGAAGAAACTAACAAATCGCTCAGCTGGTGGCTGACACCGTTCTTGAAGGCAGCTAGCAAGGAACACTTTGCAGTCTTTTAGAAACTCCACACCAGCTGTCACCCAGCCCTGAATGCTGAAAAGCTCCTGTCACTTCATCCAAAGGGATTTAGCTGGTCAGAGGGAAAAAATTTAAATACAAAGAAACTAGCTAAGAAGCTGGTGAAAGGGATTAAGAGTGCACAAGAGCACATGTGTATGAGACACTAATACATCTTTAGGAAATTTCAGATCCCTAAAGCCAGGATTACTGCCAGAGGCAGGGCCATATACGTATGTGAGGATCTGCACCATCACAGTTATTATCTGTTCACTATTCAAGTTATTAGCTCTTTCATCATCCATGATTTCAGATTCTTCATTTTCTGAGCTTTCCCCATCTGGAGAGAAAAAAAATAGACAATTTTTATTCCATTTGGGTAAAAATCACCTGCATGCAAATATGCCATTACATCTCATTTTGTTGAATTATATTGTTCATTTTTATTCAAGATGTCGTGAACTGAAAATATAACGACAAGGGTACATCTCTTTTAAAAAGTGTCAAGGTTTTTAAAAAGTTGTTTTTTAGTATTCATTTTTAATGAATTTTCTTAAATCAGTAACCCAGATGTTACAATCCTACAGAATTTGTACAAATATTGCTATCAGATATGTTCTTGGATCTTTGTTAAAACTGACAGGAAGCTAGACTAAATTTAACACAACCATTAGGAATCTTGGAATGTATGTTGGTTTGCTGTTTTACTGTTGTAGACTGGAAACATCAATTTGAAGGTACTAAGTTATCATTTGTACATGTTTAGAAAAAATGCATTTATGAAAACTTATACCCTTTTTGAGGTTACAGATTTCATAATAATACATTCAAAGTAATATAAAATATTGCGTTGGCCCGAAACAGAAAATAAAAAAAACACAAATAAAAAACCTCAGATAATATTTGAGACCTTAGTCAAAGCTGAATAATCTCAGCTCTATGGAATTTAAATGAGGTAGTCATGTTTTGTGCCTTTTCATTCAGAGCCAATGTAAATACAGGCAACCTGATGTCTCTGGTCCTTTTGCATGGGCCAGGTGAAGATACATTAATGAGCTAATTCAAACTTCAATCTAACTTGGGAGCAGGAAATTTACATGTAGAACAGTTCCAGTGCAAAAGTGACATACAGTTTTCTTCAGAAATACTGACATAGCTCTCTCCTTATGCTGTTGTTGGATCAGAAATCATGAAAAAGCTTTGAGTCAAAGATTGTGGAGTAATCTTTTTTCTTCTGTTTGGTATTATATGTCACCATGGTCAATTTTAGACATGAGCGTAATTTATCTGTAAACAAACCTCTAAAAGTATTCACTCTCCTGCACCTCCAAAATGCTTAACCTCTCAATCCCCACCTCTGACAATGTTGTTTTCTATCTACCCTTTCATTTCCCTTATAATTTTATAGAGTCATACGGCACGAAACAGATTCTTCGATCCAACTTGTCCATGCTGACCAGATTTCTCAAACTAAGCTAGTCCCATTTGTTGGCATTTGGCTCATATACCTCTAAACCTTTCCTACTCATGTACCTATCCAAATGTCTTTTAAACGTTGTAACTGTACCTGCATCTACCACTTCCCCTGGCAGTTCATTCCATATGGGCACCACCTTCTGTGTGAAAATGTTGCACCTCAGGTCCCTTTTAAATCTTGCCTCTCTCACCTTAAACCTAAGCCCACTACGTTCGAATTCCCCTACTGTAGAGAAAAGACTTCTACTATTCACTTTATCTATGCCCTTCATGATTTTATAAATATCTATAAGGTCATTCCTCAACCTCCCATGTTCCAGTGAAAAAAGTCCCAGCCTATCCAGCCTGTCTTTATACCTCAAATCCTCCAGTCCCAGCAACATCCCTGTAAATCTTCTCTGCACTCTTTCCAGTATATAGCAGGCCAACCATAACTGTACACAGTGCTTTAAATGTGGCCTCACCAATGTGCTGTACAACCACAACAAAATGTCCTAACTCCTATACTCAAAGCTCAGAGCACTGCCAAATGCATTCTTTACCCTGTCTACATTCTTCACCCTCTCTACCTGTGATGCAATTTTCAAGGAACTATGTACCTGAACCCTTCGGTCTCTCTATTCAACAACACTACCCAAGGTCCTACCGTTAACTATGTAACTCCTGCTCTTGTTTGTTTTTTCAAAATGCAACACCCCATATTTATCTAAATTAAATTTCATCTACTATTTCTTAGCCCATTGTATCCCTTTGAGCTCTGAAATCACCTTCTTCACTGCCTACTACACCACCAATGCTGGTGGCATCCACAAACTTACTAACCATGCTTCCTGTAGTCTCATACAAATTGTTCATATAAATGACAATCAACTCTGGATTCAGCACCAATCCCTGTGCACACTGCCGGTCACAGGCCTCCACTCCAAAATAAATAGCCTTCCGCCACCACCACTGTCTGTCTCTTCCCATCAAATCACTGACGTCGACTTCACCAGTCTACAGTTGCCCAGCTTCACTTTGCAGCCTTTTTTAAGTAAATGTATAACATTTGCCATCCTGCAGCCTTCTAGCACCTCAGCCATGGCTATAGATGATAAAAATATCTCTGCTAGGGGCCCCGCAATTTAAGGCCATAAGACCATAAGACATAGAGGTGGAAGCGAGGCCATTCAGCCCATCGAGTCACTTTGCCATTCAATCATGGCTGATGGACATTTCAACTCCACTTACCCGTAGCCCTTAATTCCTTGCAAGATCAAGAATTTATCAATCTCTGCCTTGAAGACATTCAAAGACCTCCCCTCAACCTTCTAAACTCTAATGAATACAATCCCAGGATCCTCAGCTGTTCATCGTATGTTAGGCCTATCATTCTACCAATTTCTTCCCTAGCTTTCCACAATGTCCTGGGAAACACTGGGAAACAGGTCCTTTAAGACCTCCAGAATTTCCTCTTCTATAATGTGAACCATTTCAAAACATCAACATTTATTTCCCCGAATTCCCTAGCTTCCATAATTCTCTCCACAGTAAATACTGAAATGAAATATTCATTTTGTATCTTTCCCATCTCCTGTCGATCGACACATATTGATCTCAGTATAATCCAGCAAATCTCCTCTCAGCCTTTTCTATTTAAAAAAAAACCCAAACTTATCCAGCCTTTGTTCACAGTTAAAATACTCCATCCCATGCAACACCCTAGTGACTGCCCTCTGCCAATACATTCTTCCTATAGTGCAGTGACTAGAACTGCACACAATGTTCCAGCTGTGGACTAACCAAAGTCCTGACTGCTCCAACATAACCCCCCACCTCCCTCCCCACCCCGTCCTTATTATCTATATTATGACTGATAATGACAAGTCTCCTGTGTGTCTTCTTAATTACCTTATTAACCTGTCTTGCTGCCTTCAGGGATCTGTGGACAAGCACCTCAAGATCACTGAGTTTCCTAGTGTACTGTCATTAATTGTGTATTCCCTTGTCCTGTTACATCTTCTAAAGTGTATCACTTCACACTTATCAGTACTAAATTCCATCTGTCACTGAGCTACTATCTCACCAATTCACCTGTATCCTCCTGCAATCTCAGATCTTCATCCTCATTGTCAAGCATCCATCCAGCCTTCGTGTCATCCACAAATTTACTTATCATACCACCACAGGTTATTGTATATCATTTATATATATGACAAATAATGAAGGACATAGGACTGATCCCTGTGGTATGCTACTGGACACTGGCCTCCAGTCACGCAATCAGCCATGTATCACCACCCACTGTCTTCTGCCATTAAGCCACTTTTGGATCTATCTTGCCAAATTATCCTTGATCCCATGTGTTTTTACCTGAAAAGTCTCCCCTGTACAAACTTGTCAAAGGCTTTGCTGAAATACATATAAACTACATCAACTGTACTACCCTCATCTGAATACTTGGTCATCTCCTCAAAACATCTAATCAAATTTGAGCAAGTCATGCTGACTATCCCTGATCAAACCTTATGTCTCCAAATAGAATTTAATTCTCTGCCTCAAAATTTCATCAAATACTTCTCCTAGAACTGAGATGAGACTCACTGGTCAGTACTTCCCTGGTTTATCTCCACCAACCTTGGGGAACACTGGAACCACATTAGTTTCCCTCAACCAAAAATTTGAACTGGCTAGATGTTGAATGCTTATATTCTGGATTTTTCTGTTCCTTAATATCTAATCATTTTTTCGGAATGATTTATGATTCTCTAGATAAACTCCATCGTTTGTAAGAGTATGCTTCTCTATGATAGTCTTTGGCAAACTTAAACAAAGATTTATTTACTGCCTCTCAAAAGTTAATTTATCAAATGATTGTTTATTGCAGCAAGCTTTCCTGACCTAATATGTCACAATGATCTTTGAGCTTTGAACATTTCAGTGAAAGAAAGACTTTTATTCCCATCAAAGTACCACTTTGTTTTGCCAGTAGCTTAGCTGGCTAAGCACAGTAGCTCAGCGGTTAGCAATGCTACTTCACAGCATCAGGCTGTGTTGAGTTTGCACATTCTTCCTTTGTCTCCCTCCCACAGTCCAAAGGTGTGTAGGTTAGGTGGATGGCTGTGCTAAATTACCCATTGTGTCTAGTCATGTGGAAGCTAGGTAGATTAGCCAAGGGAAATGCAGGGATAGAACTGGGTGGAATGCTATTTGGAACGTCAGTGTTATCTTGATGGGCTGAATGGCTTGCTTCCTCACTGCAGGGATTCAACGATCTTCTGTCTCTGCATAAGAATGGTACAAATCTTCTCTAACTCTTCTTTTTCAGTCTCTGAATCTTGATAGCATTATATGACTTCTAGTAGCTGTGGGTTCATCTTAGCAGTCTCTTTCAGGTAGCTAGACTTCTCAAACTCGTGTTAATTTTTAATCTACTTCACCTCATGCTGATGTTCAACTTGAAGCTTTCCAAGGAAGCTTTTCCACATTTCTAGGAGCTCTAAAGTTTGGACCTTTAACTTTTTGTTTGAAAGCTACATATGTATCTCTGTATCATAATGAACAGTGCTGATTGAAGAATGACATATAGCCTATCAATAATCTATCTCCCACTCCACTGCAGCATAACTTGCATCTGACTTTATGCTCTTAATGTGATTCATCTTGCACCTTGAGTTTAATGGAAGGCAGCTGGAGAAATAACACTTTCAGCCTTGACATGGAATAAGAAAGAATGAATATGCTTTGCCATGTAACCTGCTTAAAATTGGATTATTTTTCTCCATTAGCCATGACTTCTGCATGTTAGAAATCATCTTGTGAATCTATCACATCCCATAAAAAAAAAGGTTTCTTCATCGTGGATCGCATTTAGTTCTTGGACAGTTGCACATCAGAGTATCTGATATTAAACTTTGATGTGGTTGGTTGAAATTCACCTATTGCTGCTTCAGCAAACCACATGAAAATTGCTTATCTTATGGCATGTATGCAATTCAACATTGCTAACTGATGCGGAGCTTTCCCACCATAATGTGTATGACGATCAATGGTATAAGCAATGCCATCTTCCATCATGGTTAGTGTCTCACTGGGAAACTGGCAGCATTCTGATTAATAATGAGGACCAAGTCAGAGTCAGTGGTCTAACCTCTGTAAAACTTGCTAAGCCCTTGTAAAGTTTGTCTGGTGGACAGCATTACTTTTAATAATGTGAGGTCATCTTGTGACTGTAGAAGTTCCAATAGAGCTACAGTCCTAAACCACCAGTACCAGTTGTTACAGATATACTGTCTGGTCAGAGTCCTCTGTATGATCTAACAAGGCTCCTTCTGTAATTCTAGCATTACACAGCTCACCCTTGAGGCTTTCTTCTTTTGTATAATGTTTCCACTCTGTAAAAACTGCTGATTTATATAATCTATTACTCTTTGTGGCCGACTAATTTTCTTGCCATTTGCATGCTCCCTGCACTTTGTCAGCTTTACCTCTACACTGTCTGGTGCTTAGTTGGACATATTTCTATCACCCGCTGCTCACTCTTGTTACTGAGCTTCTCTTCAGGTTTTTTCCCCACCTCTGTGGAAAGAGTGCTGGCTTGACCTTGTCCCTCATCCTTCATTCTGTACTGTTTCTGAACTCCACTTCAGTTATTCCTTGCCACTTGCTTCAGGTTCCATAGGTCTGGCCACCATTGTTACCATGTATCAAGATCAGGTCTACACTTAAGTGAGTGAACATTAATAGCCCTATTGAAAATAACTGTGTACAATGAGTGGCAAGAAGGGGTATCTTATGGAACCGTACGGACTCAGGCTCCATTTTCTTATAAGCTGCTTTATCTCATGCTCAGTAGCTATTCTTGGAGTCAAGGTATAGTTAACCTTTTACTGCACAGGAGCACATGGTTACAGATGTGTGGGCCAGAGTTCCAATTTAACCATTAATGGCATGTGTTGCTGGAAACACAATTAAAAACTAGATAGGAAATAATTTGCAAACAAATGAATGTTCTTTTTTCTATTTAATATGGTATTTCATTGCTGTTGATGTTTGTTGTATCTGCAATTCCTGACATATAATCAAACTCTGCACATTTGAACAGCATAAGCATGTCACAATAAATGTTTCAATTTTTTTATGAATAGACTAGCTATTCTGTTCCTTCCTCAGTCATGTAATTTATTTATATTCGTGCATTTAAATCATCTCCCTCCACCTCCTGCTCCATGCTAAATGGATGAAGCTGTTTTGAACTTGCAGATGTTGAGTTGCTGCCCGCAGGTTGCTAAGCAACCAAGCACGCACCCAATGACATTGAGAGTGTGTCTTCCTTTTATTGAACATTTTTTTTGATGCATATGTCAATAACTTTTGAGCTTGTCATCTGACGAGGTTCTTCTTGATTAGGTATGTCGGTAAAACTAGCATACGATCTGAAATAAACTGACATTTTATGGCAAAATTTCAGGCCACATTGTTCGCACAACTCGTCCTTTAACAGGTTAGTAACACTGGAAGAAGACTTTCCATCCTTGGCTCCTAATTCACCAGCAACTATTCCTTCGCCATAACAATGTGATTACAGCAAATGTATATACCATTTTATAAAACAATCAGCTTCAGGACACCAAGGCATTTCAGAAGGGAAGCGGGGGGCAAGGGGATCATCGAACAAAATGGTATCCAGACATTTAAAGAGATCGCAGGTCTGATAATCACAAGATTTATTAAAGTAGTAATAATAAAGGACTGTTGTAACGGAATAGAGAGAGAATATAATAAAGAGACAGAGAATTTTTAAAGTGAGTTTCAGAATTTAGGACAAAGGCAGCTGACATCATTGTTTCTGATCGTAGAAAGATTACAATGAGGACGTACAAGACAACAAATTTGGAGAAGCACAAATAATTCATAGGATTATCATGATTGAAAAATAGTTATGGATATAGGGAGGGACATAAGATCATAAGTTCATAAAATACAGAAACAGAAGAAGGACATTCGGCCCATTAAGTCTGCTCCATCATTTGATCACGGCTGACATGTTCATGGAGAGATTTAAATGGATGCTGAGAAATTCAGAATTGAGATATTGACCAACCCATGGTCCATGCAGCAAAACACTGAATATATTGATAAACTTTATCGTGAATGTGCACAGGTGAAGGTGAGACATTGGACTGACCACATAAAAGGGCAGAAATCCACATCAGGATCAAATATATTGTAGATGATCTAATGAGGTTCTCCACCAGACTCAACAATGCGCCTCAGCGTCATCTCCCACATTCACCTTTTTATTGACACTCATAATGAAACTACTAATTTGGTGACAATGAATGAAAATTTAATAAAGTGCTGTGTTACATGCCATTGTTTACTGTGAACTGACCAAACTCATTTACTGTAACACTTTACTGTTTACCGATAAAAAAGGAATTTTCTCTAACAATTTCAGACTCCAGTCACGAAGTGAAAACTTTAACATAATTAGCAACTGTCTTATATCCTTGCTTTTTGCTCTTAATTAGTAACATCTCTAATAGCTCAGCAATTAATTTAACTCCATTGAGCATTAGTAAAACATTTAACCAGTAATGATACAAAGTAAAGTTCACTTATTGCATGCCTCTAGAGTATGCTTTATTAATAAAATTGTTTCTCTGTGTATTCTTCCAACATTTACATGAAATAAATCAGGGCCATCTTTTAGTGGGCATACTACAGAAAATTTATCGGATAATCTCTGACTAAGGTAAAAATATGGCGACCTCAAAATTTAATGTTTGACTCACCATGCATGATATACAAAAGGTGTGTTAAGCATTCAGAGCAGTAGATGGCACACCCATGAACTTGGGCACCATAATGTACAAGAAGTAGACTGCTCCGTTGGTATCCAAAGCAAGAGTTGAAAAGTGGCTCTGGAAAAAGCAGAGCAGGTCAGGCAGCATCCGAGGAGCAGGAGCGTCAACGTTTTGGGCATAAGCCCTTCATTATCCATAGCAAGCACTGGAAGAAAGTAACTGACTAATGACTAAAATAGATAGATAAAGTGTCCCATTTTCTGTGACTCATGCAAATAGGATGTTTACAGCAGCAGACAACTGCACTCTTTCAAGGGTGGGTTCAAAAACTGTCTTGTCTTTTGGACCTGCTGGTTGATTTTTGAAAATCATTTGCTTAGTTTTCCCACAGAAAACTGAATTCTAATTTGTGGGAAAAGTTTTGCTGCTACTGTTCTATTTTTGACTTTCTTCAAAACAGCAAACATCTATGAACTATCAACATATGGCTTCACAATTAATTTATTTCTCTAACCCTTCCACACACTACAAACAGGAGCAGATTAACAAAACAAAACCATTGATGCATTGATGGAAAAAAACCCTGAGAAACACAGTTCAATGGCGCCAGTCCATAATAAGCACCGCACACAATTAGTTTCAATAGTTTATTTCTAAAAGTGCAGGAAGTCCCTCCATTAGCATCAAAACATTTATTTTTCCATTTTAGTCCATGATACAGAAAATAAAAAGACATAGGCTTTGTAATACCAACACCATTGGAAACATCAAATTCAGAAAAAAACAGACAAATTTATCAAACATTACAATTCCACTTGCATTTAATAATCAACAGAAATATTGAAGGAATTTTCTTGAGAAAAAGCTTCATTCTTTTCTGCTCAGTTAACTTATCCTTGTGCGTATATACAATTTTTCCCTGGAACCTCTGTTTGGGAGGTTAGAGGCTGCTGAGCATCGATTGAGAACACTTTGATGGCTATTTATGGTAGCTGAATGCATATAGTCCATTAAAAATGATAAACATTGCTCAATGTCAAAACATAAGATGCATCATTTATTTCACTTGTGATGAAATTTTGGACTTTTTATTGTTGGGGCCTAATCACTTATCAATGATTAGTGAATCCTTATAATTAATACAGATTCTACCTTCCATAGTTTGCCATGTTCTAATTAACACTTTATATTGAATCTCCCGACGCAAAGAAAAGGTTTAAAAGTTGCAGGGATGGCTTGCTGCAATTGTACATGGCCTTGATGAGACCAGACCTGAAGTGTTGTGTGCATATTTGGTTTCTTTACTTGCGGAAAGATGTTCTAGCGAAGGAGGGAGTGCAATGAAGATTCACCAGACTGATTCCTGGGATGGTAGGACTGGCCTATGAAGAGACACTATCAATTAGAACTATATCACTGATATTGAGAAGATTGAGGGACAATCTCACAACAATGTATTTCTAAAAGCGTAGGAATTCTCTCCACGAGCATCAAAACATTCATCTTTCGATTTTAGCCCACAGTACAGAAAATAAAAAGACACAGGCTTTATAATACCAACACCATTGAAAGCACCAAATTCAGAACAATGAACAAATTTATCAAATATTACAATTACACCCGTATTTAATAATCAACAGAAATACTGAAGAAATTTCCTTGAGAAATAATTTGACTCCCTTCTGCTCAGTTAACCTATCCTGGTGCTTATATACAATTTTTCCCCAGAACCTCTGTTTGGGAGGTTAAAGCATCCATTCAGAACATAGGGAAAGACAGAAAGAGTGTTCCTGATGACTGTGGAGTCCAGAACTTGGGGTCACAGTTCAGGAGTATGGATGGGCAATTTAGGATTGAGATGAGGAGAACTTCCAGAGAGTGGTGAGCCTGTGGAATTATCTGCCACAGCAAGCTGTTGAGACCAAAATATTGAATGTTTTCACGAAGGAGTTGGATATAATTCATAGGGCTACAGGAATCAAAGGACATGTTGAGAAAGTGGGAATAGTATACTGAGGTGGAGGTGGAGCAGGCTTAAGTGGCCTACTCCTATTTTCCATGTTTCTATGCAATTAAGAATCATCTCTTGTCATGAATTGTTGATTTAGGGAGCAAACCAAATCAAGTTAAGACTTTCTTTGAGTTATTAAATGATTAAATGTCAAATATAACCAGATCCAGAAAACATCTCCTATTGCTTCGAGGAACACATGAAAGATTACAGGAAACGATTTTCACGTGTGCCACCTTGCATGGTGCAACCTGTGCTGCTCCATTACTCAGCCTCCAGTTAATTTGCTAATGTATAGAAGAAAAATGGCAAATTCTTTCTCCAATGCAAAGAGAATCATAGTCCAAGAAACCACAGTTGACAGATGTCACTCGTCCCCATTAACTACCTGCTCTCTGAAACTCAAAATTCATAATGCTATAAGCAAATTACTTATGGCTGCTTGGTTACACTTGTCGTAAATCCACAGTCACTTTCTGCATTTATTGCAGAATTGACGCTAATTTCTGAAAAAAGCTGAATTTTTGTTTGCATCCAGCTTTACTCTATGCTTTTGGAACTTGCACTGTTGCTTCCCTAATCCTGTGTCGATTTAGTTTCAATAACCTCTTCAAGTGAATGGGTTCTAATCCTTTCATAATTATAAAGACTTCAATCATATCCCTCAAAATCTCCACTTTTCCACAATACAAGTCCTTAGTTCTCCAAACCTGCTCTGATAATTAAGGGCCATTTAACTAGGGAGTAATTGAATCGCCTTCCTCTGAACTTTTCTTCATTATCTCTGACCATATGAAGGATAGAATAAGAAACGTATTGTTTTATTGAAAGGCAAGTTTGATACCTATTTGCTTTAACTAGAATTCTGAATAACATCTTTCCTCAATCTTCATGATACTGGTCATGGAATCATAAATATTTATTCTTTGGCCCTTTTCTTACATGACATTTTTAAATATGCAACCTTGCATGGTGTGTGTACATTCCCGGGAATGGATCTTATCCATTTGCATCATTCTGCACTTGGATATATTTGGAAATGTCTTTCCAAACATTGACCAATTTCCTCATTACATTTAAGTCTTCTACAATTTTTCTTTCATCAACCTTTACACATTCCTACCTTCTGAGAACTTGTCCCGAACACAATCATCCAGATCATGCAAAGTGTTTTTGAAAAGCAACTGATTCAGTGTTTATCCAGTTGGGTCTGGTTCCCATGGAAAAGTGACAGCTTTGAGAATACAACCAATTTACCAAAACTGATTTTCCACAACTATAAAATACAGCCTTTAATTTTTATAATATCATCAACTGGGACTAACATCATGCAGCAACTAAGCTCCTCACAAAATTCACTTGAAGTCATGTTGCAATTCCCAAACAGCAGACTGCTCTTTCCTAAGAATAACCAAACATGTGATTGAGTAAATGCTGAATTGCATATAGTCTGCAGCATTCAAACATGCCTTTCGGCCCAACTGGGCTATGTAATTATTTGTAATCTGAAAGAAACTGTCCCACTCTAATACCCCTTACCACCCAACCCTCATTTTTTTTATCCCTTTTGAACATTAGCATGTAATAACTAACTTTTAACTGGATAGACTAATTATCCTATAATTTCCTAGCCTGGACTTGCAGTTTTAAAATAATAAATGACCCTTTCCATGTGTGGGAAATATTCCAAACATCACTGAGTTATTATGAGTATCGGCTATACTTTTCATAATATGGCCTGTATTTCATACAGCGTTCTTGGATGAATACGATCAGAACCAACTGCTTAATTTGCTTTAAGAGCTCTAATTCTAGCAAGGGGCATTCATTATGGCACATTCAATTTTAACACAACTGTATGCTGCTGAACTGATAATTCAAGATCAGCACTGAAGACTGGTGCAAAGTAGCTATTTAAAGCCTCAGCCACATCTTGGCCACTCAAATCAGTCCTTCAAAATCCATCAAAGGCTCTATATATTTCGTAATGGCCCTATGACACCTTAAAAAGCTGAAAAGGAAAAGGAACTTGACATCTTTACAACGCCTATCAACTATCATCTTCTTTACTCCACTGTTAACTAATCTCATGACAGATTTTGTTGCCACAGCTGAGATTGACACTTATCCTATTATTTTTAGTGTGATTTATTTTACAATTGTTTAATATGCTTCCAGATGAGTAGTTTGGTTTTAGTCAAGACAACATAGCTATTTTGGCTTAGTTTTACCATATGCTGTTCATGTGACCCTTTGGACACAATTGTTTTTTTTAATGAGCGTTTATAAAAGTACTTCATTTTTGCAGGTGATACAATGATCCCTACTTAGTGAAACTCTTCAATCAAACAAACTCACGTTTTCTGCCTTAACTCTGTTATAAACTAGCATAGGTTAGCTAATTGTGCTGAAATTAATTATCATTCCCAGTATTATCTGTACTGCACAAGAAATGTTTGTCCAGTTCTTAACATTTATTAACATGAAACCAACTACTTATCTCTAACATTTTTTCCAGTCTGAATCCTTGTTTTCAAGCAGTCATAAGAAGTTTTGTGTAACCTAATGATGTTTTTTGAGGCACAAGTCTGGTTTGCTCTATTGATTTTCATTGCCTAATTGACAACTGGAAAAAAGCAGAATTGTGCATTAAATCTGTTTGAGTTGATGAATTATTGCAAAGTCTTACCATTTTGTTTCTTTGGAATTTCAAAAAAATAAGACACAGAAATGTTAGGTTGTTGATGATTAATGACAGATTACCATTTAGCATATTCATTTCACATTTACTTCCTTTTTCAGTACTGCTGTAACATCATTCAATTTAAATTGGTTAAAGTATATTTCAAAATAACGCACAGAGGAATGTTATGTGAACAGTTGAGGAATTTGCTGGCTAATATTACTAATAGTTAATTCAAGACTTTAGTGGCTGTTCATGGGTTTGAAATAAAATGCTATAAAAATTGTCGATCCTAATGATTTGTGAAATTCAGTATTATATCATTCACTGGTTGGTTTAATCCATGCCTCATGTTTTCATAAAACAGTAAAATAATCTATAAAATTTTTAAAATATATTTCCCATAATTTGCTTTCAATCTAAGGTAGAAAGAAATACAATAGGAAAACCTGCCCATAGGGGTCACTAGTAGCTCATTGAATAAAGACTAACATTTCTCCAAGATTACTGAGTATCAGGCAAGTAGAGATTTTTGCACAAATCTGTTTCTTGCTATGTACTGTTTTCAAAATAACTCTTCTGCACCATGTCCAGATAGGATTTCAAATTTGGCACAGCACAGCTGATTAGTGAAGCAGCTTGATTCTGGCACATTTATATTGGCAGCCACAAACCACCTTCTGCAGCCCACCATTCACTGCTGAGACAGGCCTGAAGCAAGATCTCAAAACAGCAAAATGTAAATGAGCTGTAGCTTGCATCACTGAAACTGAGACGGCTGCAGTGCACTGCAGTTTAACATGCCCATGGGAATGGATAATGCCAGACCTGATTTAACCAGCATCCTTTAGACTCACTAACAGCCACACAGGATTTGGCACCCAGGTATGTTGTAATGCTCAAAGCATGGCAAATTATGCTAGAGTGTTAACGACCAATCATAGAGGGTCAAGTACTTTAAAAACAAATCATGAGGAAAGGGCACATTGCACCTTGTTGATAATTGTACGATAAGGACATTTACAGTATCAATGAAACAAAATAGAAACTGGGAATTTTATAAGATTAATTAGTATAATTATTTAAATAATTATG
This sequence comes from Chiloscyllium punctatum, assembly GCF_047496795.1. Taxonomy (NCBI): domain Eukaryota; kingdom Metazoa; phylum Chordata; class Chondrichthyes; order Orectolobiformes; family Hemiscylliidae; genus Chiloscyllium; species Chiloscyllium punctatum. The sequence goes on along the minus strand of NC_092747.1, from coordinate 57,304,698 downwards.
ACTATGAAATATAATAAAAATATGAAAAGGGGGGTGCTTCTGTGCAATTAATTGTCGAAGTGACCATTTCTGATTTGTCTGAAAAGTGCCTAGGGACATATAAAAACTCAATCTGACTTAAAGTCTCAGCACTCAAAATGTGAAATGATATCTAAGAATGCCTAATGTCTTCATCTGAAGTTCATCCTGCTCTTGTTTTAGAAGCATTACCTGGTTTTAAAATAGTGTGCTAACTACTCTCCTCAAATAGTAGTAATAGAAAATTTGGTGCAACTGGCCAAGCATTGCATAGTCTAAGTGTCTGATTTTATCTCAGGATAATTTGAATACGGTTATGCTGAGATTCCCATTCTTAAGAAAAAGTAGAAAAGGTGGAAATGGTTTCCAAGGATGAGCTCAGGATTCTTATTGTAAAAGTTAGTCACGGTAGTAAGAAATGATAGAATCTTTACATGTAACAGGATATGAGGATTTGTTGCCAATGTTAATTTTACAATCCGTGAGTTTATTGTGAATATGGAGCCAGAGAAGTTGAGGAAGGGAACTGAGTAGTGACAAATAGCTTATGTGAAAGAAAAGAATGGCCAAGTACAAAGGGAAACATGTGGCCCATCAAGCCAATGTTACAATTCTCTGCAACAGCAACTCAGCCAGTCCCACTCCCTTGTAGGCCTGCAAATATTTTCTCTTTAGGAACCTATCTATTTCAGGTAATTGAACAAGAAAATATTGGTTAATTTTACAGTTCAAACTGACAACATGAAACAATTTTATTTTTCATTCCTTCACGGGATGTGGGCAGAGCTGGTCAGGCCAAAATGTATCGCCCATTTCTAATTCCCCAAAGAGAAAGTGGCAATAAGGCACTTTCTTGAACCACAGTGCTGTTAACCATTTGGAGTACCAGGATTTTGATCTATTGACAGTGAACGAATGATGATAAATTACAAGTCATGAAGCTATGCGGCTATGAGGAGAACCAGCATGGTTTGATGTTCATATGTGTCTGCCTTAGTGATAAATTATAACCATAGTGATAAACGTCACACATATAAATGGTGCTGTCAAGCCAACTTTGGGAATTGATGCAATGCATCTTATATACTACTGCCCTGTACATTGACTGTGTATGGTCTGTGTGTTTAACTTAGCAAAAGGAGCACTGATCAAATAGGCTACTTTGTTCTGGATAATGTTGAGCTGCAAAATGGACAGGTAGTGAGATGATAGGAAGTGAGTTACACACTTCAGAATTTAATTTCTCTGACCTGTCCTTGTAGTCACACTATTTATATGGCTTGTCCAGTTTTGGATCAATAGAAACCCCAAAAATGTTGATAGTAGGGAGTTCAGAATGCAATTCCTTTGAAAGTCAAGGGGAAATCATTAGATAATTGGAGATAGTCATTGTCTGGGTACTTGTGTGGCACCAATATTACTTGTCTGTTATCAGCCCAAATATGATTGCTGCATATTAACACTGACAGCCTCAGTATCTGAGGAGTTGCAAATGATGCTAAATATTGTGCAATCATTGATAAATGATTATGATGGAGGGAAGATCATTAATGAAGCAGCTGAAGAGGTGACAAACTCCTGAAACAATGTTTTTAGCCCTGACCTCCAACAACCAAGGCGAAGATACATGGCTTTTGTTGGACAAGAGAGTCAAAGATTATGGGGGTGCCTGACAGAAGAATGGGGTTAAGGTAAAAATTAGAGTAGCTGCAATTTCCCTGAATGATGAAGTGAGCTCAGAAGGGGTGAATTGCCCATTCCTATTCCTAATTCCTATATTTCCACTGTTGGTGCTTCTTCTAAGGATGTTCAACACGGGTGAATAATAGTTCACCAGATGAGGGAAGGTGGTACATGGTAACCCACAGGAAGATTTCTTGCCCACATGTAACCTGATACAACAAGACCTAATGGTGTTTGAAGTTAATGTTGACGGTTTCCAGGACAACAGAACACTTAAGGGATATTGACAGCGATGTCTGTAACGTTTTTTTCGTAAGTTATGAATCTATTTGTATGAGTGCCTTAGGCCGTTGTAATACTCAGCTGTAGGGCAGTAGTCCCAAATTTGGCTCAAACCCTCAGATGTCTGTGAGAAGGTATTTTTAATTGTCAACAAAAGGTGCTTGGCCCAGTTTTATTCCACTATGACTTTATTGTAATGGTTTATTGTAGCTGAGGTTGTCTAGATCATTTCAAAGGGCAGTTAACAGTGGACCATAGTGTAATGGGTCTGAAGTCACATGTAGTCCAGGTAAGCACAGCAGATTTTCTTACCTAAAAGGCATTAGTTAAAGCAATGGAATTTTATAGCAATCAATGGTAGTTTCATAGCACTATTACTGAGATTTGCTTTCAGTTTCATATTCATTTATTAATTGGATTGGTTGCTGTGGTGAGATTTGAACTCTTAGTTGGGTATTACACAGATCTCTGGACTATCAGTTCTATCACATTACTACTGTCACAGCAATTGCTGGAATAAGAGATGCGAGAGGGATTCTGAATAAGACAGAGTAAAACAGGGAATGCTCCACATATTGCACACAAAGGTGGGTTTAACTTGTACTTACAGTACTCTGTTCCTGTAGCAACACCTCTAATTTGGAGGAATTGGTGGAATTATAGGAAAGTTTGTTTAATGTGAGAACAAGTTCATTCGAGCACAGACTGAAATTGTTGGAACTCTATTCAAGGAAAATGTGGAGGCCAATCTGTTGAGGATTGGGGGTTAGAGAGTTAATGTCCATGGTGAAACTTAAACATGGAAGGTCAAGAAATTGTGATCAGTTAAAGTGGTGGGAGGTCCCTGGATGAAAATGAAAAGCTACTGGATGAGGTGAAAAAAAGTGTTGAGATAGGAAAAAGATCAGTTCAGTGCAGCAAGATACATGCTTCTGAGGAAGGGTCACTTGATCCGAAATGTTAACTTGAATTTCTCTCCACAGACACTGCCAGACCTGCAGAGCTTTTCCAGCAATTTATGTTTAGTTATTATTTATCAGGACAGTCCTGTCTGTGGACCTTGGCAGATGGAAGGAAATAGAAATTAACTATTTGGATTTAGGAGCTATGAGGGTCAAGGTTTTGGTTAGGAGACCTCTCAGGGAGTTTCATCCAGTGGCAATTTTGGAAGTAATGTCTTGATGGTGGTGGGAGTCATGATACAGTATGGAGTTAGGAGGAAGTATCAGAGAGTTGAAATTTGGCCTCTGCTAGTTCAAGGTCAACATACCAAACAACAGTGCCATCATTTCAGTATGTCCGGTGACAATATTGGGGTTGGGCATGAAAATATAATGTAGTACATCCAAAGGCAGACAGATTGGAGCAAGTGATGGGAACAGTGAAAATGAGACAGATGAAGTCACTTTAGAAATTCTATATGAAAAGATCAAAAAGTGGTAGGAAGCCAGAGGCTGGGTTCTGGCTGGAGGTAGAACAGTGAAGATGAGTAATAGTCTCCTATACAGAGGTATGACTCTATGCAAAAGAAATGAGAACCTTTATATACTGTTGCATTTTGAAAATAGACCTTATTCCAGTACTTCCAAGAATAATTATCTATTATAAGCTCCATTTTCGTGCATATTGAATATATCCCTACCTACTATGGCAGATTATCAAAGAATGGAAAATAGTGGAGCTTATTTTGGTAGTATAAATTATTACAACTTTGCTAATCTAACAGTTTGAACAAAGTATTGCTGCATTGCATTGGCTACCATATTCTCAAACTAAGCCTATCTTCCAGCCATCAAAAAAACCTACCCTTTTTGTTATTCATTAAAATAATAAAGGTTTACATCAGGAAAGTATTTTATGTGCATCAGGAACGTCAAAAGATAATGCAAGATTTCATATATTTGCCAGTTTTAGTAAAATCAGGACAGCATATTCTAAATTAACATGTTAATGATTCCACTAGAAATAAGGACTACACAAATCCTCCAGATTTGTTCATGATGTCACAATGCATAATAACCAAATATCAAGAAGACCCCAAAACAATTAAGTGAATTAAATTAAGATCAATTATTTGAGCTTTTCTGCTAAGAATTGCTGTACATAAATGTTTGTATGTGCTTAGTAGCTTCTGAATGCTACTAAGCAAAATAAATGATCAATCTCTGTAAAAGTAAGATTCTGCCAAATGGAGAAACTGTATGTCACAATTATTAATTCTACTATCCTTTAAATTCTAGGACTTGGGGCTGAATTCAGCCCAGGCAGACGGGATGAAAGTCTTATCTCTTTGATGGTTTTGCCAGTTCCCAGTGGGCATGAGTCCTTAGTACAGTCAGATACGCAGACACACATGCACAAAAATCTTCATATAATTCAATACTAGCTGGCACTAATTCATCAAAGGTGGCTATAATACTGGCTAATGTGGGAACTGGGAATTTCACAATGGTGCAATAGGCAGGATATTGTTCTGAGGCTGATGTTAGATGCATATGTCGGCAGTCTGGAATTAATACTGTACTGCTAATCCAGACAGTACATGACCTGGGAGGGCTTAGCACTTTTATAGATAATGTAGATGTACAAAACAAGCTTTCTCAGGTACAATCTGTCCGATTACTGGAAACTGCAAATTCATGTTTAACAATTATTAATTATCCCTTATTTCATATATTTTAACACTTAATTATTGCAACAGACACAAACACTAAAGCATAGGACAATGTTTCCTTAACCTACAGTGATAAATGTGACTCTTATTTATTTTGTACAATGCCATAATGATATGACATACCAAGCTTCCCCGAAGCAGGTTTTTAATCATTATACATTTCAATAAACTAACTGCTTTCCTAGTTTCTCCGTAGTAATCCTGGGCTTAAATCTTGATATTTGCCTTATCAGGAGAGAAAGAGCCCACCTTAGTAGAGAAGCAACTTAAGGTCAGTAAGATCGGGAATGATTATTTTATGTACCTGAAGAACAAAAATATTTTGTTATGTCAAAGCAGATTTATAAAACCATTCTCTTTTTTGTTAAATATATTTGGAGTTTGGGGGTTGGAACCACTCACAAGTCCACCTTATTAAACATTCAATAAAAATTGTCACCATAACACTTCGAAATTTGTTTTCTTGAAGTTGCCAACTATCATTAATAGTATTACATTAAATATTACTAAAGTAAGAATTTAAAGAGGGAAAACAAAATGTTCACCCTATCAATTCTGCAATTTCTTGACAAGATTTCTAAATTCAGTTTATAAAATAATATTGCTTATTAATTTATTGTTCATTGGGAAGTTCAGAAATCAGCTGGTGAAAAATGTCCAAGCTCCAGCTGGAGATGCCTTCAATTTGCTACCTCACACCACAAACAGGTGAAAATAACAGATAAGGATTTTTGATGTTGTCTCCTTCTATTTTACCACCCAACTTCACTTTTTCTCCAAGCCCTTCTTCGAAAGAACTACTTCAAAGGCTTCCTTGCTTTACACTTTAATCCACAGTAGCGAAGCCTGCAGTCCAAATGAACTTCCCTTAAACCATCTCCTCAAAATACAACCCAAACTTTTGTTCCTGTCGACAAAGTAGCAATTACAGCTTTGTTGCCTGATGATTGGGCTGAGGCCGATCTGCTCCTGCTATTAATTAATCTTACAAAAGGAGCTCATTTCCTGGTATTCAGATCGACAAGAAACTGGAGAACAGAAAGCTCTTTCAAAACAGCTTCGGCTTAACTGAGGAAAGAGGTAACAGAAGAAAGAGAGCCAAAGCATTTGAGAGGGAGAGCACATTTGATACAGCCCGCTTCTCAGTGATTGAATGCTTTGTTAAAAAGAGCTCTTTACTAATCTTTACCTGCAAAAGCTTAGGCATGAGTAAATTTAGCACAAGTGATGCTAAGGTGAGCCATTCACAGGGCAGCAATTTTATTTCTTTTTGCAAATGCACCTTCCCACTCATTTTATGTGTTCTTTATACATTAAGTGTGCATTTTACTTAAATAGAAAAGCACTTGGAGGAGAAGGAAGATGAAGAGAGGCAAAAAAGCAGAGCGATAGAGAAAAGATTAAAGCATCTTATTTAGTATCTCTTTCGTATTCAAATCATGCTAAGGCATCCGTGAAAGTTAGAAGCAGGCTTGTTCAGGAGGCTTCTAAAGTGTGTGTACGTGGATTTCATGGGAATAAAACAGAAGCCATGGACGAAGTGATGAAAGGAAGATAAGATGCCCTGTGTACAGCAACTGAAGAGTGGTTCAATTACTTCAGCAATCACCAGACACACTTTGATGCTTGAGAGAAGCAGCTTCAAAATAATAATAATGAAGACAGTCAAAATTTTAATGACTTTCACCTGAATGTTTAGACTTGAAGGCAAGTTTAACATAATGCTCACTAAAACTCTACGTAAATGTTTCAATGACATGTGGATGTTTTAAATTGGGAAACATATATATTTGTGTGTGTGTGTGTGTGTGTTTAGAAATAGAATTACAAGGAGATTTTATTGTCACCTGTACTCAAGGCACAATGGTACAGGAGTACAGTGAAAAGTGTCACCATTCCCGGCACCATCTTACATGCAAAGGTACCTACGTACAAAATCTTAAGTACAAAGTAGAAAAATAAGGAAATATAAGCAATCAACTATTTTCAAAATTCTATAGACTGGGTCTTAGTTCTACATGAATCCCATCATCATGGAGGTTTACAATCTCACTTTGTTGATTAACTTAAGTTTAACTAACCTGTTAACTTTTTGGATGCAATTAGCTGCTCTTCCACAAACCTTCACCCTTATTAATTTATTCTTCAAAACATTTTCTACTTGTTATTCTCGACAGCTGATGCCAACCATGCATTTGTTTTAAACTCCATGTTTCCTTTATTTTTGAATTAACTTTTATTTTTTCTTCCCTCCAGTTTTCTTCTTTTCTCTTCTGCAGGCATTGCCTCAGGCAGACTTTGACTTCTAATTAGTGGGATATTTGTTGCTCCAGTCCAATACGACACGCAAATGGTTATTCTCTATGTATGCGTCCAGGCGATAGATTTTCCAAAGCTTTTCAACTGAGCCAAATTCCATCCTCCATTGGCATTCACATACAAGCAATACATGGTAGAAGTGATTGTATACCTCAGCCTGAACATGAACAAGACTGTTAATTGACTATTTTCCTACAAATGTCACAGAAACCAATGCCAACCAGCCTGCTTCTTCTTCCTTCCTAAATACAGTTCTGAACAAAGGAGAAATGAAATCTGAGGGTATTGTCAGTTTGTGACGCAGTTGTATATTACAAAAATCGGATCTTACTTTCATTCTCTTCCTTCATCTCAGTTATTCACAGTTCATTTACAAAATAATAATACAAAATCTTGGATTACCTTACGGTTCTATAGAAACAGTTCTGAATTTTGATATAAAGTAGTTGATCCTGGTGTTAAACTAATACATTCAACTATCAAAGTGTCCATTTTAACTCTATCTGTTGGGCTGAAGCTGGGTGAGTGGGTAGCTGTCATCAACGGTGACATTTATAGTGAAGTCCCTTCTATTGCCTACCATTTTAATCAAATGGCAACTAATACCATTGTGGGGCTTCCTTAAATATGGAAATCAGAATCCAATTAACTTTGACCGATTAGGAAAGTTGCTGCAGCTTTTGCAGCAGGTACACTTAAGTCATACTTAAGTCAGAGCAGAAGAGGCCACTCCAGACAAGACTTTTACTGTCTTTTTTAAGAGAGTAAATGAGGCAAGGAGATGCAGGATTGCTCCTACCGACCTTTCAGAGAAATTGTAGGCTTCTTTTGCCCTGAGCACTGCTCCCAACTTTATCAAAAGGTGCGAACTGGAACAGGAAGCCAATCAACAGCATGTTAATGAGCTGATTGAATTTGTGAAGATCATTTTCTGCAATGGTAAATGAATGGAAAATTATGTTCCTATCTGTCACTCTCTGGGTGTTAAAATATAACCCCTATGTCCCAGTTATCCTCTCTGTATGGTAATACAGCCAGTATTGTTGTACATTTGTGTCATTGTGTACACTTTTTTTCAATGTTTATCACAGCATAATGTACTAGTAGAGTGAAACTTGTTCATCAGAAAGTATACTGGCCTATATTGTGGTAAAATCAATAGCTGAACTAATAATGCTACTAGTGAACACAGATGTGCAGATAAAAGCAAAAATCTTGAAGTTGGTGTTCAAGAACTATCAATTCACCATAAATTCACCATAAACTACATGAAAACACCATCAGGAATCCTGATGAAGAGCTTATGCTCAAAACATTGATTCTCCTGCTCTTTGGATGCTACCTGATGAGCTGTGCTTTTCCAGCACCACACTCTCGACTCATAACAGCTTGCAATGCAAAACCTTGTTGGATGTCTATGGGAAAAATAATGGTTGGCATCACTTGGCATTCCAAGAAAGATGTGGTCCATTATGCTTAAGTTGATAATAGTGAAAAGTATGGCTCCCATTAGTATTTTGACAAGCTTTATAACTTATTTGCTGTGAATTTATGTTTAGGTGGTGCTGAATATAAAGTTAATTGCTTTAGTTTTAAAGGGAGTCAGGGGGCTGAGTTGAGTATGGTTGCCATTACAAAAGAGATAGTGCCAGAAAAGCTAAAAAGTCTTAAAATTGATAAATCTCCTGGCCCCGATGGGATACATCCTAGAGTACTGAGAGAGGTGGCTGAGGAAATAGCGGAGGCATCGGTTGAGATCTTTCAAGAGTCACTGGAGTCAGGGAAAGTCCCGGATGATTGGAAGATCGCTGTTATAACCCCCTTGTTCACGAAAGGATCAAGACAAAAGATGGAAAATTATAGGCCAATTAGCCTAACCTCGGTTGTTGGTAAAATCCTAGAATCCATCATTAAGGATGAGGTTTCTAAATTCTTAGAAGAGCAGAGTCTGATTAGAACAAGTCAACATGAATTTACTAAGGGGAGGTCATGCCTGACAAACCTGTTGGTATTCTTTGAAGAGGTGACAAGTAGGTTAGACCAGGGAAACCCAGTGGATGTGGTCTATCTAGACTTCCAAAAGGCCTTTGATAAAGTGCCACATGGGAGGCTGCTGAGCAAGGTGAGGGCCCATGGTGTTCGAGGTGAGCTACTGGGATGGATTGAGGATTGGCTGTCTGACAGAAGGCAGAGAGTTGGGATAAAAGGTTCTTTTTCAGAATGGCAGCTGGTGACGAGCGGTGTCCCGCAGGGTTCAGTGTTGGGGCCACAGCTGTTCGCATTATATATTAATGATCTGGATGAAGGGACTGGGGGCATTCTAGCAAAGTTTGCAGATGATACGAAGTTAGGTGGACAGGCAGGTAGTACTGAGGAAGTGGGGAGGCTACAGAAGGATCTAGACAGTTTGGAAGAGTGGTCCAGGAAATGGCTGATAGAATTCAACGTGAACAAATGCGAGGTCTTGCACTTTGGCAAAAAGAATAAAAGCACAAACTACTTTCTAAACGGGGAGAAAATTCGTAAAGCCAAAGTACAAAGGGATCTGGGAGTGCTAGTCGAGGATTCTCTAAAGGTCAACATGCAGGTTGAGTCTGTGATTAAGAAAGCGAATGCAATGTTGTCACTTATCTCAAGAGGGTTGGAATATAAAAGCACCATTGTGCTACTGAGACTTTATAAAGCTCTGGTTAGGCCCCATTTGGAGTACTGTGTCCAGTTTTGATCCCCACACCTCAGGAAGGACATACTGGCACTGGAACGTGTCCAGCGGAGATTCACACGGATGATCCCTGGAATGGTAGGTCTAACATATGAGGAACGGCTGAGGATCCTGGGATTGTATTCATTGGAGTTTAGAAGATTAAGGGGAGACTTAATAGAGACGTACAAGATAATACATGAATACATGGCTTGGAAAGGGTTGACGCTAGGAAATTGTTTCCGTTAGGTGAGGAGACTAGGACCCGTGGACACAGCCTTAGAATTAGAGGGGGTAAATTCAGAACAGAAATGCGGAGATATTTCTTCAGCCAGAGAGTGGTGGGCCTGTGGAATTCATTGCTGCAGAGTGCAGTGGAGGCTGGGACGCTAAATGTCTTCAAGGCAGAGATTGATAGATTCTTGTTGTCTCGAGGAATTAAGGGCTACGGGGAGAATGCGGGTAAGTGGAGTTGAAATGCCCAGAGCCATGATTGAATGGCGGAGTGGACTCGATGGGCCGAATGGCCTTACTTCCACTCCTATGTCTTATGGTCTTATGGTTTTATGGTTAAGCTAATGTGAATAATTCGGCCAATTCGCTCATTTCTGAGCTGTGTATTCTGTGTAATTCTTCGTCCTTTTTTTTGTGTTTGCTGAGTGCAGGATGCAAACAGATGTTAGTGCCAACCAGGATTTTCACCGCAGGGTTCCAGTCAAAAAAATCCATTTCCTGTGAACTTTATCTCTTTCTCAGCAATAGAATAACATAACACTTCAAACAAAAGTCAAAGGTCAGAATTAGATATTTATACTCGATCTGGGGAAAAATGTACAACTGCTCTTGAGAAACTAAAGCAAACAAGGTGAATGGAAACCTCTAACAAAGTATGATTTGAGTTTCCCTTTTTTTGTGTGGTCCATGTTCTGCAATCAAAAAATTTGGTTTAGAATGCATATCTGTCCTAAACACCTTTCACATGTTCTTAACAATCAGTTCTTTTGTATTTGACAAAATGAATATAAAGCATTGGATTATAAGATTGCTTCACCTGCAATATATAATCAAATGAAAATGCCTTCAGGAAAACTTCTTCAGAAATCAAAACTCTTTGTGAGCCTTTTTTTAATATGGCATTTTGGGATATGACTTTATAGTTGGAACTTTTGTCTAAGAATTTCTGCCTCCTCTGCATTCTAGTTTAATGACCTTGTACTTTTTGCCTTATTTTGTATAAGAATAATTGGAACTAGCAGGCAGCTGTGGTGAAGGTCTACACATTGCCATACTCTACTCATTAAATTAATTGTATTCATAAACTGTAGCAGGGAGCAATGAGAGGTGACTTGTGCCTTTCAGTGCAAGGGTTTCAGAGAGAAAGAGCAATAAATGACTTTGACCACTGTATCATCTGCCACCTTAGCTAATCTATGAGTTTTAAGCTCCTGATGTGAACTCATTACAAGCTAGTAAAGTTATAGAAACTGTGTTTCTAGTCTTGCTTGAGGTTGGTGTCACACTGCTGAATAATTCAATGGAGTCCTACAATTGTCTGCATTATACTCACTGCAGTCACACAATTAACTTTAGTTAATAGCTGATTGGCCCTGAATTTTCTTAGTATCTTCAGCACTTGCCTCACTATTACATCATTACTGCACCAAAATATTTAAGAATTGTTTTTCTTTAACTGATTCAGGGTTACTTTTGCAAGTTGTGTATTGAACATACATTTATTCTTTTTTAATGGTTAGAATCTTGAACGTAACAAATCCATTCAGAAAATATTCACAAAACAGCAGTGTTCAAGTGCACAGAAGTTTCCTGAGCTTCCTGTAATTGGTATAACCACATCCATTCTAACCCAGTTTCACAGCTCCCCTAGCCTAGCATTTAATAAAGCTCAAGTAAGGTGTTGCTTAGGAGAAGGGGGCATTGACACCACTTACTGATCCAGAATTCCAAGGAACATTTTTTTAGTTCAGTCCTTCACAGCTTTCTAATCACTGACACATGCATTTCATTTTATCGTAGTGAACTTACAAACATGTGCACATACAAATTAGGAGCAGAAGGAAGCCACTCAGCTCTTTGAGCTGCTCCACCATTCAATATGATCATAGCTGATCTGATTACTTAACATTCGCAACTACCTCTGATAACCTTTCTTCCCCTTGTTATCAAGAACCTGTCTACCAACAGCGTGGGTTCAATTCTGTTGCTGGCTGAGGTTACCATGAGGCATGCTGACTCTCAGGTTAAACCACCACCAGTCAATTATCTCTAATGGGAAAACGGCCCAATGGTCCATTGTGACTTTACCCTTATTTCTGTCTTTAAAAAGTACTCCAACATTTTGTTTCAATTTTTTTTTCAAGTACAAGTTTCAAAGAATCGCCATCCTCCATGAGAAGAAATTCTCCTTATCTCTGTTTTAAATAGGTGATCCCTTAGTTTTAAACAGTAACATACAGTTTTAGATTCCCCCATAAGAGGAAGTATCCGTTCCACATCCATTCAGTCAAGATCTCTCAGGATCATATATGAGACCCACTTAAATAAAGAGTATTCCATACAACAGACCAGGTGTGGTCTCCTCAGTGCCCTGTATAACTGAAAAAGAACCTCCCTCCTGCTTTGAATTACTCGCCTTTCACAAAGAATGATAACATCAGCTTTCCTAATTAGTTGCTTTACCTGCACACTAATGTTTTGCGAGACACTAAGACATCCCAATTCTTCTATAGCTCAGAAATCTGCAATCTCTCACTCTTTAGACAACATGCTTCTTCTTCATTCTTCCTGCTGAACTGTATAATTTGACATGTTCACACATGATACTTCATTTGCCAGATCTTTGCCCACTCACTATCCCCTTCTTTAGCTTCCTTATGTCCTCTTCTCAACTTGCTATCTGGTCTACCTTGTGTCATGAATTGACTTAGCAACCACTTATTTGGATTATATTCAACTCATTGCTATACATTGTAAATGGTTAAGGCCCAGCACCAAGCCATGTGGCACACAACATTCAAACCTGAAATTGCCCCATGTATGACTGGTCTGTTTCCTGTTAGCAAGCCAATATTTTTTCTATGTCATATTTTACACCCTACCTGATGAGTTTTTGTTTTCTAAAATAACATTTGATGCTGGACCTGATCAAATGCATTCTAGAAATCTAGTACATTATATCCACAAATTTTCCTTTATCGACAGCACATGTTACTTCCTCCAAGAACTCTAGTAAATTGGTTAAATATAATTTCTCTTTCGTTTAATCATGTTGATTATGACTGATTCCATTGCTGTTATCTTTAATAATAACTTCCAACATGCATGTGCTGAACTGTTCCCTATGACAGTTGTTAAGATAACTGGCCTGTGGTTTCCTGCCCTCTGTCTCACTTACTTTTTGAAGAAGGAACTACATTCACTATTTTCCACTATAACAGAACCTTCTGCTGTATTTTTGAATATAAAAATTAATGGAGCAGTTACATCACTAGCCATTTATTTTATGACTCACTCAGGATCGCTGCCTTGTTACACTGCAACTTCAACAAATCACTCATTACCACCTTCCTGAGGATTTAAGTTTCTTTACCTAGTATAAATACCTCCCTATTTCTCCCTTTTTTTAGCTTTGACAAAGGGTCAGTTACACTCAAAACATCAGCTCTTTTCTGTCCTTACAGATGCTGCCAGACCTGCTGAGATTTTCCAGCATTTTCTCTTTTGGTTTCAGAGTCCAACATCCGCAGTAATTTGCTTTTATTTTTAAGTCTCTTGAGTTCTTCTCTACCTTCCATCCTTCTATTTGGTGGTTTACAGCTATATTGAGGAAGATTGTTATCTTTCCTTTAATCAAGACTGATGCAAAATATCTGTTTAATCCATCTGACATTTCCTTATTTCCCAGTATTAGACTCACTTTCTACAGGACAAGCATTCACTTTGTTAACTTTTCTCTTTTTAAAATTGCAATAGCAGAGGCATGCTTGGAGAGTGACAGATTGGGATCTGAATATTGAAGGGTATACAACTTTTTGGAAGCTAGGAAAAGTTGGAGGGGTTATTTACTTACAGATAATAAAAACAGCGGGGTATTCTTTATTTTTATATTTCTAGCTAGCTTTCTCCTGTGTTGTAACTTTTCCCTCGTTAATAATAATTCAGTCATTCTTTCCCTTAAAAGTCTGGTGTTGCATCTCTATTGGCCTGTACCTTAGCAATATTTTCCAGTTCACTTTATCTAGCTTAGTTTTCATGCTGTCATACTTATCTTATTTGAATTTAAAAATCTAGTCTTGGACCACTTCTGTCACCCTCAAACTGAATATAAAATTCTATTAAATCGTGATTGTTGCCACTTGGGTATCTTCACTATGATTTCATTAATTTTTCCTACCGCATTGCTAGATAAATGTGAGGTGCTGCATTTTGGGAAAGCAGATCTTAGCAGGACTTATACACTTAATGGTAAGGTCCTAGGGAGTGTTGCTGAACAAAGAGACTTTGGAGTGCAGGTTCATAGCTCCTTGAAAATGGAGTCGCAGATAGATAGGATAGTGAAGAAGGCGTTTGGTATGCTTTCCTTTATTGGTCAGAGTATTGAGTACAGGAGTTGAGAGGTCATGTTGCGGCTGTACAGGACATTGGTTAGGCCACTGTTGGAATATTGTGTGCAATTCTGGTCTCCTTCCTATCGGAAAGATGTTGTAAAACTTGAAAGGGTTCAGAAAAGATTTACAAGGATGTTGCCAGGATTGGAGGATCTGAGCTACAGGAAGAGGCTGAACAGGCTGGGGCTGTTTTCCCTGGAGCGTCAGAGGCTGAGAGGTGACCTTATAGAGGTTTACAAAATTATGAGGGGCATGGATAGGATAAATAGACAAAGTCTTTTCCCTGGGCTTGGGGAGTCCAGAACTAGAGGGCATAGGTTTAGGGTGAGAGGGGAAAGATATAAAAGAGACCTAAGAGGCAACATTTTTACACAGAGGGTGGTACATGTATGGAATGAGCTGCAAGAGGATGTGGTGGAGGCTGGTACAATTGCAACATTCAAGAGGCATTTGGATGGGTGTATGAATAGGAAGGGTTTGGAGGGAAATGGACTGGGTGCTGGCAGGTGGGACTAGTTTGGGTTGGGCTATCTGGTCAGCAGGGCAAGTTGGACCAAAGAGTCTGTTTCCGTGCTGTACATCTCTATGACTCTATGACTCTAAGTCCAATATCACGCTTATTCAGAACATCTCGCTGTCTTTATTGTCTATAAGTAACTAACCCATCCAACTTTTCCTAGCTTCCAAAAGGTTGTATGCCCCTTCAATATTCAGGTCCTAATCTGTCATTCTCCAACCATGGCTCTGTCATAGCTATTAGATCAGACTTTTAAAATATCTAGTCATCTGTTTTGTTCCAATTGATTCAGATACAAAGCCTTCAGTGTTGCCCTTCTTTTTATTTTGTAATCTCTAGCCTAGTCAGTTGATATATTCCCAGATTTGAACTCTTTATCCTTTCCTATCATGATCAGTTTATCATTTCCTGTATTAATACTTTTCTGGCTGTATCTAAACTCTTGGATTGATTGCATCTCCCCAAATTTTATTCCTTGACCCTCACTATTTCATAATTTCAATATCAATGTGGCTTACCGGAACCTAGCATGGTTGGGATACATTATCCCAACAGTGCAGATCCCACTTATCCTAGCACTGGTGCCAATGCCCCACAAACCTGAACCTGTTACTCCCACACCAGTCTTCACCGACACCCATCTTCACTTCCCAAAAATCTTTTTGGGAACCTCCAAATCTGTCCCTTCCACCCCTTTCACCATGCCCCCACCATACCCAAGTTTACTTATATCGGATTATCCAACAAGATCACAAGGTCCTGATGCTTGGATAAACTATGTTATCTGGCATTCAATTATCCAGAATTCGATGAACCAAATGAAATACTCCCCACTTGTGTCCTTTGGATAATCGAGGTTCCTCTGTATACAGTCAGAGTGAAGAAAGCTTTACCAGAGTGAAACAGAGTGACTTACTGGGAATTTGGATCAACATGTGATGCGGGGGTGATCAAGGTGATAAAGGTGGTAATTAAGATCTACTTCAATAAGAAATAAAATCGCCAGAGTGAGAGGTGAGCAGAAGAGGGATTAAAGGGTGGAGCAAGAAACTTACCTGTACTGAGACCAATGGCAGCTTAACACCACAAATACAGGGAAAGCAGCTGATTAGTGAGTAGATTTGGTCAGTATTTCCAATCTTAAAGTAAAAAGTGGGGTGTTGGTTTGTGTTTAAGTCTGCAGTCCTTTTGTCTCTCCTTTTCTGAGAAATGGCTTGTTAAGTTTTCATAATAAGTCAATATTTGTTCTGAGGGTAACAAACAGTTTGTAAGACTTACAAGATGGCAGCTCAAAAGGGAGAGGTGGAGTGTGGAATCATGGACGTACCGTGTGTCTCAAACAAATGCACTTGGTGGAAATATCACGGGTTGCACAAGCTTGAGCTCTGGGATTCAGAACTTAAGCAGTGGCTGGAGTCACTATGGTGCATCTCCATGATAGAGGACTAAATGAAGAGCAAATATAGCAAGGTGGTCATGCTGCAGACTAGAAATGTACCAGAAAAGTGAGAATGGGTTGACTACGAGACAGTTCAAGAAAAAAAACAAATAGTGCAGTAGTGTCCTGAGTTTATCATACCTCATAATTGATATTTCACTTTGGAAACTGATGAGAGTGATGTTAGTTCAGGAAAGTGCATCCAGAGCCAAGCCCCCCCATAGCACCACACACGATTCAGTACAAAAGAGGAGGAAAAAGAATGGAAAAATAATAGTTAAGGGGGTCAAAGGATCAGAAAAATATTTCTGTGGCAGTAAACATGACTCCGGGATTATTTAATGTTGGAGGCAGGCACAATGGAATGGATGACGTACTGGGGTTCCTATGTTCCTAAAGTGATGACAGTTCTCATGTTAGAAACATGCAACTCTTAATGCCTTTGTCTTCCTAAAAGCTACCACAGGCCATCTTTCCACACTGTACAATCGGGGAATTATCAGCTTAGATGATTCTCTCCATCTACAACTGGCAGCAAACTTTACACTTTCTCAATCTCTATGGTTTATCTACTCATAGACCACTGGACAAACCCGAACAGTTTTATTTCAGAAGAGTTAATGCTTTGGAAGTAAAGCTGGTATTATTGATGTGCAGTTCTTATTGTTACACTGAGAGATGTTTGTCTCAGAAACAACACCTTCACTCTGTTTCTGCTAAACTCTTGAGTTATGAATCAATTGTTAAGTAGCACTGGCACACAGGAAGGAATCTCATAAAGGGACTCTTAATGCAGAGCTAAATGCATTTAAACATTATTGTAATAATAATTTTATAAATTAGCTCAAGGGCTGTTAAATAGATGCCATAAAAATGATCAACTTGGTCAAATTTTTTTTTCTGAGAACATATTTATCACTTTTCAATACAAAACCATTTATATAATGTAAACGATATAAACACATTTCAAAAGAAATTGTTTTCTCTTCATTTATAAAACAGCACGCATTTTATTAAAAATATGTTATGGGGAATCAATTTATTACAGCAGAAACAGCTAGAAATGATAGAAACTTGACAGTAATGTGCCAAACACTGTTTGCATATTTCAAAGCACTGATGTTTAGCTTGGGCGTCTGCTTTTTAAAAGCAATGTCAGTATTGTGTGGTACATTTCTTTTTTTATGCTTTAGAACCGACTATAGCTGTACAAAATTGTGTGTTTGCTTTATTTTAAACACACTTCCAGTAATATACACCAGGAAAAACTGACACAGAAAATAAACATTAAAAACTTCAAAAGAATAGACTCATGAGTATTTGCATAAATACGTGAATCACTGGGAGAAGAGTACAAGTCAGCGGTGATCGCAAACATAATGCATTATTCATGAGATTGGGGACTTGAACCTGATGCTAAGGTTTGAACAAAGCTGGAAATTTGCAAGATTGGTATTAATATTCAAAAGATATAGTATTGCAGGTTGTCATATTTTCATTCTCTATCCATCTATTTTCCCAGAAAACCTCTACAGAAATGTGTGCAGGCAGCCATTTGCAAAGCCTGTCAATTCTCATTGCTGTTCATCAACACTGAAATACTTACACAGACCTGAAGAAAATTCAATTCAGACCAAACTGGAGTCAATTTCAGTTGACAAGGTCTACATATTAAAAGAAAGCCAATAAAGAAATCACTTTAAGCCCTTTGAATCACCTTGTGAGTAAAAAACACCAGTTAAAACAACGTAAGGGCTGACTGGCTCCAATCAGGTTCAGGATCCCAATCCAAATTACATTAGAAATTAACTTTGAGGGAGCTTGAGAACCAAACTTCCAGGACAGGAGATTCTCTATCCCAGGCAGCACAGTCCAGTCGAGGAATGCACTGGGCAGAGTGGATTGAAACTGAAACCATAGTACTCTTTTGCAGCAGTAGCTGTTGTATTCTGTCGTGTAAAGGTCCTGATATCAATTTGACAATTATTGGAGAGAAGATAAGTGTGAAAAGGAAGTGAGGAGGGAGGGTAGCAAGTGGTGAGGAAGTTGCAAGTCAGGTGGGTGGGCAAAGTAGGTAAGAAGCTTACAGTTAGCTTGGCAAGTAACTGGGTTGCATAAGATGGATCACCAATATCAGGGCTCATAGCAGAAGCAGCAATACAGAGACTTGAACAAGACGCCTTCCCACCCATCCAGTCCTAACTGTCCTGACAGGCATAAAATTTCCAAAAAAAGAGAATGACAACAGACTCCTATATCTAGACATGACAGTTGAACATACAGTTAATGGAGAGTTTCAAACCAGCATCTATAGAAAAACAACAAACACAGACCAAATACTTAACTTCAGAAGCAGTCATCCCAACACCCACAAACGGGCCTGCATCAACGCATTACTTCAATGAGCTTCATCACACTGCAGCACCCTAGAACTCCAAAAAGCGGAAGAAAAATATCTATGCAATGTTTTCAAGAAAAATGGGTACCCAATAAATATAATCCTCCGATTCCTCAGAAACAAACCCATACAAGCAGAAGCAACGCAACCAAGAACTATAGCCACATTACATTAGATCAAAGACATATCAGAAATGTATTCCAGACTACTCAGACCACTTGGCATCACAGTAACCCACAAACCTACCAACACACTTAAACAGTAACTAATGAACCTAAAGGATCCATGAGATACTACCAACAAAACTAATGTCATTTACAAAATACCATGCAAGAACTGTAAAAAACACTACATCGGACAAAGTCGCAGGAAACTTGCCATCAGGATACATGAGCACCAACTGGCCACCAAAAGACACTATCACTATCACTAGTTTCTATACATACAGACAAAGAAGGACACCACTTTGACTGGGACAACACACACATCCTAGGATAGGCAAAAGAAAGAAACACATGAGAATTCTTAGGGGTATGGCATTCTAACCAGAACTCCATCAATAAACACATTGAATTAGATCCTATCTACTTTCCTTGAAAAAAAGAACTGGAATGACATCACCCACCTTAAGAAAACAAGACCTATAAATAGAGAGGGAGTCATACCACCAGCGCTTCACCAGAGACTCTCACTGATGATCATCATGGTGATGAAACATCTAAAAACAAACCTTCCAGCTCAGCGAGCTAACTTACAAACTTAGGGGTGTGTTGTATTGGAGTGGGTTGGGGAATCAAATGTAGAGGGTGAATGATGTTAGCTCAAGGAAGAGGCAGTTCTGTGAAGCTCAGAGGGTCTGGAAGTAGGAGTCTGTGTTTGTGGAGAGCTAGAGATAGTTGGTGGGGAGAGGAATCAGAAGAGTTTTGGGTTTCGTGGAGTGGGAAATTGTAGTTTGGGGTCGGATGTCAGGTGAGTTCAGGTTGAATGAGTTCTGTTGGATCTGCAGGTCTCTGGAAGGTTGGAGAATGTCAAGGTTCAGGCTGGGGGCTGTTAGGTGTCAATGGGCAGTCTAGAGCTAGAGTGGGAGCAGTCAGGTATTACAGTAGTGAGTCATGGGTTTATACTTAGCCTTAAGTTAGAACCGCGTCTCATTCCTCAAAAGTGTCCTGACTATATATAAATGCAACTAAGGTGAAACCACTAAGGTGTGATTTTAACTTGCATGTGGGAATATTTCCAGAAGGTTCCAAATGGTGGGTAATAGTCAACCTCCCGGGCAAATCTTGTAGTTAGCTGTGTCAAGCCTTCCAAATGGTCCTGGCATGCAATTCCAGTCCACATTTCAGTCACAAGCATCTTCTCAGAAAAGAAGGACCAAGGCACAGGCAATTCCAGTCTTGATTCCTGTTTGTGCTGGGTGAGCTGATCAGGGCAGCATCTCCAATAGGCTTCATTATTTCTGGACTAGAATGGGATGGTGTGTAAATTAATCCCTAGGTTGCAATCTATTGATCCCCAATGGAAATTATGTTTGGCAGGGCCTTCTGCCTTCAGAAGCCTCTTGCTCCATCCTTTATGCTTTTCACAAGTTGTATGGCATGTCTCTTGCTAGGTAATAGTGATTCGCCAGTTAAGGTCTATTGTTGCTAGACAAATATCTTTTGATTCTTTAATAATCAGCTTTCTGCCTTACCAAACTTGCCAAACTAGCTGGACATTGGAAAAATTCAAAATTGAAGCCACAGCAGTGAATTCAGTTTGCCATTTACCCTGAACAACCTCTAATGGCACTGGCCACACCCAGACCATAGACATTTTGTGCCAGCATCCACAAACCCTTGTAGCACATTTCTGGTCCATTTACTGGAGCATTCTGCATGCCACTGCTACACCTTTGGCCCAACAGCAATTACCATTGCTACACTGTAGCGAGGACATGCCCGGTCAATTGAAATCTTGTGAGCTAGCAGTTATATTTCCCAATGGTATCTCAGTGACAGCACTACATGGTGGATCACAGATTGCTGGGCTTGATTGCTGATCTGTCAGGGTATCTCACAGTGCTGCTTGATAGCACTATTAATAACAGTGATTTTGACTACATGGAATATCAAACATCAAATTGTTCGGACTGGATTTCTCCCTTTCTTTTGTGTACAGGACATAGCTGGACAATTTTCCACATTGTCTGGTAGATGCCAATTCTGTTAGTGAGAAATTTAAAATCAAATATACAGATCAGAATCTGAATTGTTTGTGAAAGGTAGATAGTTGGACATTGTTGCTTTACAGTGAAAATACCTGGCAGCATTAATATTACGAGTTCAATAGTTTGATTTGCAATCCTTAGTTTCAGTGCTTGGTTGAAATTCTGTATCGGATTCTTTTCAACTGTGATTGAATTCCAGTAATCAGAGTAAGACAGAATCCTTTTGTTGTCCTGTTTGTTTTTGTTTGGCTGCAAGCTAGTTGACTTCTGGCTCAGAGTGAGAGAATTCCTTTATCCACAACAAGGGGTGACAATGAGATAGTTCTTTGACTGTGATCTTCACAGACACTAATTCTCAGTCCCAGGCCAACACTGACAAGAATGATCAATCCTACTAGCACAGTCCAATAGAGTTGAAATTGGCTTTTTAAACCATGCCCTTGTATACTCTTCGATAGTCTAACATCTCCTCAGGTTATTTCTGAGATTTATGATTTACTCTTCAATAGTCTAACAGCTCATCAGATTATTTCTGAGATTTATGAGTGAGGAATTGATGATTTGAGAAGGGTCTCATTGTTATGTGCCAATTTGAATATTCCAAAAACACTTCCTTTATACTTGGTAAGTGGCAGCTGCATTTCATTTTACTCTGGTCCCTTCCTCTTTTGGAAAGAAGTGAATTTCAGGCTGCTGACTTCCTTTGTCCCACTCAGTTCAACTTCATTCAAGGGATGTCTTTCCGCATCAGGATATGACACTGTGCTATCGCAATAAAGGAGAGATTGCAAGAACAATATGACCAGTACTGGAGAATCAGTCACCATTCCTGAAGACAGAGGCTATAACAAAGGCCAATTGTGCACAAGGTTGCATAAGTTATATCGGGAAGCTGAATCCAACTGTTCCCTCTCTGTAAGAATGTCCCATTTGTTATTAAAGCTTGCAGACTCATCTCACTGTTCTGACAATTTTGTCCATGATAATTATAGGGACAACATTCTCAACTTTCACATCTCACACTCTAGATTGCCACATACTGTCCTCGTTTAGAAAGGATCTGATTTCATCCACTTCAGCCTGTCTCCAGACAGCAGGCACAAAGTCAGCGGCTTCTCCAGGATAATTGGATCCCCCAGGGTGCAGGGTGCCACAATAACCTGAACATGGCACTGAAGCTGCTAAATGAACAGCTACTGACATATGTGAATAAGCAGGGGCTCTATTCTCACGACTTTCAGCTTGCTGTGATGAAACCAGACTGTGTCTTCATTCACCACTGCAAGGACACCTAATTTAATTAAGGACAGATTTTGCAGAACATCCTCTATTGTGACAGTTTCTTGGACTTTCTTTCTTTGTCACTACCTACATTTGCCACTGAATCGGATCTCTTTGTTCTAGCAGCACCTTACTAGGAATTTATACTGAGCAAAGAAGTGTGAATTTATTTCCTGACTTACTGTAATATTTGTAAATAACAAATCACAAGACAAGTAGCCAGGATATTTCAGATCTCAAGGATCTTTACATGCAAGCTATGAGAACATTGGAACAAGAATAGGACATTTGGCTCTCAAACTTGTTCAAGCAATTAGTTAGTGCCTGCGTGATTCATTCCTCACATCCATTTACCAGTCTTTGATCCACTTCCTTTGATATCCTAACAAAACATCTATCAGTCACAATCTGCAAATGATGTGTATTTTTGGTAAACAGAATTTCAACTTGCCATCAGCTTTTGTTATATAAATGTGATCCTTGATTTCATACTTTAAATTTTAAGACATTTCCGTTCTGTCCAGTATTCTACTACCAAGAGGAGATCGCTTTCCTAAATCTACTCAATCAAATCTCTTTACCATTTTACGTGCCTTAATCATATCACCCCTAAATCTTCCAAAATCAAACATGTGCAAACATGTTTATATAACTTGTCATTGTAATTAATTATTGATGTACTGTTATCGTTCTATGAGTCTGCACTCTTATGTCTTAACATACTGGTATAAATACAACTATTGAGCTTTGAGTTTTATTGACTGATTTAATATATATAGCTTTCATTGGAACAAAATAGTTTTAAAGTAGAACCAAAAGTACTGGGCAGAATTTTACTGGGGCCTGGGTAACATAGAATTAAAGAATCCCTACTGTATGGAAGCAGGCCATTCAGTCCATTGAGTCCACATCGAACCTCTGAAGAGCATCCAACCCAGGCCGACCTCCCCTCACTTTTCCCCAATCCTACCTCTGTAATCTTGCATTTCCCATGGCTAACCCACCTGCCCTACACATCCCTGGACACTACGGGCAATTTAGCATGGACAAGACCGATCTCAATGTTGAGAGCAACTCACTGCAAATTTTAGATACTGCCTAATTAACCTATTCAGAGTTGTTATCATATGCCTCTGAAGCATGAGGACTTGAACATGGGGCTACTGGCCCAGAGGTAGGGACACTAGCACTATACCCAAGAGCTGTAAACTAAACAGTGGGGCACAAATGAATGGCAGTTTCTTTACAGTGTAAACCATGTCTGGTGTAGGTAGAGATGGGATTCAAACCAATGACTTAGTAGAGACCTGAGCTTAAATCCAGCATCTTAGACTATGCAATCATATCCAACACTTCCTTAGTGTTAAAGTGGAGCGGCTGCATTGAATTTTTACAATCTCTAGAGTAAGACTTAAACCACAAATCTTAGGGTGCAAAGCGCTTGGTCAACTTAGCCACAACTGATAGCAAAGATTCAAACTTGAATCCAGTACGTTTATCGGCTCAGCCTACGACTGTTTTCCTAGTTACATCTTTCATTCTTTTCACAAGCAGCGATGAATTGTCAATGAAATTGGATTGTTGCCTGTTAAATACCTCATTTACTGCCGAACTCAGATCATGAGTTTTCAGCTTTTTATTTTACCAAATTACTATGTTTAGCATCAGGTCACCAACATTTCAGGGCATGCTCCATGGATGTTGGTCACTCGCACTCCACGTCCACAGACATTCACATCCAATGTGAACCTTAATGCCACACCTCTGATCCGCATGCAAGACATTTTTGCACTTCAATACTACACCTCAGCCTTCACCATAAGCTATCATTGTAATGCTCCAGCAAGAGCACTGTGCACTTAGGAAATTGCACCAAGATAATGGATTAGTCCAAGCTGCATCACTTGGCTCACTGTCATAACACACATTCACTCTGAGCCTACCTGGATATTCACAGCATCCCTGCCTTGCATAACCTTGCCCTTTGGCCTCGTGGAGGTCTGAAGAAGAATCATACTGGAATTGCAACATTAACTCTGCTTCTCTCTCCATGAATGCTGCAGATGTACTGAGTTTCGCAAGCATTTTTCGGTGTTTGTTTCAACTTTGTGGCATCTACAGTTTCTTGCTTTTACTGTCTTTCCTTTTTGCCCATTGGCTCCTCAGTCAGTCATAGGAGGCTCTTATTACTTCCTGCCTTTCCTTGCCATTTAGTGCAGATACAAAGGAAGGAAACTTATTGTGGTTGACAGCTGAGCTCAGTCAAGTCAACTAGGATAGCCTTCACTCAGTGTGTCCCAACACAAGAACAGCCTCTGATACCATTCCAGGAGTTTGGAAAGTCAGTCAGCTACTTGGGGTGGTCAAAATCAGAATGCTGTCTACAAGGTTCCTTGAGATGTTTGAGGATGCTTTAACCTCAATACCAACCACAGACTAGGCTGGCATGGTCTGGAATCACATCCTCCACTGCTAGTTCTGGGAGATAAGAAATTTTGTTGTCAGCACCACCCCATCCAGCAGGTCTACCTGCTCCCTTACAGTGGAGCACTGATATCCCCTTGTCTGCCATTGGCCAGGTCAATTATCAGGAACTGAGCAGTGCAACTCTGCACTGACAGTGCTTGGCCAAATGCACAATGGGTTTTTAAAAATGACAGGGGTGCAAGGACGGCCAGTGAATTCTGGGTTATTCTGGTGAATTGTTCAGGAGGCTGCGCCTGGTAAGGTGGAGCGGTAATCAGATATAAACAATGCCACATAGTAGGGTAGGCTGATAATGAAGCAAGTTTGACCTGACACAGCAATAAAAACTCACAGTGGAGATCCCTCCAAAAATCTCCAAAGGATCCCTATGCTCATTGTGAAAATGTCCTCACATTCTATTTTGATTTACATGTGATGATACTATGGCTTTAAGAGGTGTGTTTCATCCTGTTTGTTTAAATGAAGAAGGGATGAGACAGACCAAGCAGCCTGTTCCAGAGCCCATGAAGTAAACAGCTTGTGAGGCCTTGGTTTTGTTTTAAATTTGGAACAAAAGAAACAGCCTGAATGGGTGGGGGCAAGTTGCCACAAAACCAGAACTTTTTAAAATTTTATCTTTCAGCAGTTGCTGGGGTTTTGAAGCTGTATGCGGAAGCTCTTATTCCTCTCTTTGTTACAACTAAATGCTGGAGTTCCCTTCCTGCTGCTAGGATTGCATGTGAGACAATCTACCTTCCGGAGTTTGTCTCAGCCTCGGGTGTGTTTACTATACTGGAAAAGTTAATTAGTAGTAGTTACTATATAGCTGATAGAGAAAGTGAGGACAGTGGATGCTGAAAATCAGAGTCGAGAGTGTGGCACTGGAAAAGTGCAGCAGGTCAAGCAGCATCCAAGGAGCAGGAGGATCGACTTTTCGGGCATAAGCCCTTCAACTGATTCCTCAGATGCTGCCTGACCTGCTTTGCTTTTCCAACACTACATTCTCGACTCTACATAGGTGATGGCCTAGTGATTTTATCACTAGACTGTTAATGCTGAGGGCCAAGTAATGTTCTGGAAACCTGGTTTTAATCCCACCATAGCAAACAATGGAAGTTGAATTCAATTTAAAAATCTGGAATTAATAAATCTCATGATGCCCATGAAACCATTATCGACTGTCGGAAAAAATCCATCTAGTTCACAAACATCCTCTAGCGTAGGAAACTGCCATCCTTACCTGGCCTGGCCTCCAGACCAGCAACAATGTGGTTGACTCTTAATGTTCTGGGCAATTAGGGATGGGACATAAATGCTGACCTAGCTGGGAATGCCTTCATCCGTGAATAAATAAAAACAAATATGATTTTATTAAACATTGCAATAGAGTTACAGTTAAGCCAAATCTTTTCTTTTTATTTTGTCTGTATTTTAATTATAGTGTATGAATAAAGTGTGTTTTGTTTCAAGACTGGTAGTTTAACCAATCAACCCCCATCCTCACCACATTCTACAGAGGGTTCATTGAGAGTACCCTGAGGTGCTGCATCATTGTCTGGTTTGGGATTTGCACCATCTCGGATTGTAAGACTCTACAATAGATAGTGAGGACAGCTGAGAAGATCATCAGAGTCTCTCTTCCCTCCATTATAGACATTTACACCACATGCCGCATCTGAAAGGCTAAGAGGATTGTAGAAGACCTCATTAACTCTTCTCCCTCCTGCTATCTGGCAGAAGATACCAGAACATTCTGTTTCTCACGGCCAGACTGTACAACAGTTTCTTCCCCCAAGCCATCAGGCTCCTTAACACTGTATGATCAGACTCTTTTCCATCTGAAATTCTTTGCACAACTTCAATTTCTGCTAGAACAATATTTATTAATTATCACTATTTTATTGCACTGTAATTTGTGTGTTTTGCACCTCTATGCACTTTATGCCACCCTGTGTATGATAGAGTAGTTTGTACTGTTCACGTAGCATCTTGGTCCTGGAAGAATGCTGTGTTGTTTTTTACTGTATCAGTTGTATATGATAGAAATGACAAGTAAAATCTATTGCCTCTCACTCTCTTCTCTTTCAGTTAAATAGCTTTGCTCTTCATCAGCTGCTAATTTCTCACCATTAAGAAAATAATCCTGCTTGTCTTCTTCAGATGGATGAGATCAAATTCACTAATAACTTAGAAGTTCCATTCATAAGGATATGCTTGTTGGGTAAGGAGTGTGTTTTATTAGTGATGAGAGGTAACGTGAGAGATGAGGTGTTATGGGATGCAGGATGTTGATTCAGAATCGTGGAAGGCAGTTGATGAGCGTTAGTGGAGTTCTAGGTTCTCTTGGCAGAGTGTAACGATCTTTGCATCTGTTGCTTTAAGAAGTTGAAGAGTGCGACAGCACATGGAATGGGTTGAGAGTTATGGGCAAGTCTGGTGATAAGTGGCCTCTGCCCATCATTGTGAAAAGCTCGGTGCAGTTGATCAGTGTACTGTATAAAATGGAAGAAGTGAATACCAGCACTAGTTTCATGCTACTGAGTTGACCAAAGTTGGCCTCTGGCCTGGTGAAGAATAGGCCCAGGAACCTCAGGTTCCCATACTGCATTTCTTTTCGAGGATACAAAAGATCTTTATCAAAGCAACTGATTGTGCTTTCTCTATCTGCTGCTCTGGATTCATGCCACGTGGACACAGCTGGCCCCGAGGTACACAGCATAGTGCCAATCTAGACTAGGCTGTGGGTCAGAAATACCATTAAATAACTTGACTAAATAATTTGCGAACAAGAACACTGTGCGTTGCTTACCTTGCTATCATGCAGTATTTAACTGCAGTTGGCGAGCATGTAGAGTACTTTTAAAAGGTGGGAATTTTATTTACCCACAGCCCCACATATCCAAACATGAAACACACAAAGTAGACTAACTCAATGGCATGCTATTCACCTGCAAGCTGCCTGCTCAACTATGCCAGCAGCTCAGACAACTGGCAGCTCATTCTCCCTTAGGCCAACTGAGACAATTATTGCCTGCTTTAGTGACAATTAATGGGCTCATTCTCCCCCTCCACTGCTTTATTATACTGGGCAGATAAGATAGAAACATAAAAATAGGAGCAGGAGTAAACTATTTGGCCTTTTGAGCCTGTCCACCATTCATTATGATCATTGCTGCTCATCAAACTCTGAACGTTGTTCCCGCTTTCGCCCATTGTCTATTGATCCCTTTAAGCTCAAGTGCTATATCTAACTCCTTCCTCAAATCTGCAATGTTTTAGCCTTGACTCCTTTCGATATGAGTGAATCCCACTCTTTAGACCATAATAACAGACCTGTGTTTCTCACAAAGGAAAGTAAGAAAGGGGTGTGCCATCTTTGAGGTGTGCACTTTGCCTATTGAGGGGTACGCCCTAAGTTTGTAGGTCCCCTTTGAAGCTTTCTACACCCATTCCAACTCCCCCCAACACCACCCCCTCCTTTGCCAATTTCTTTATACTCATCCCTAGGCTGTTTGATCCCTCCCTGCCCAAAATATGCCAAGCGTGTCTTTTCCTGGGATCCACGCTTCATCCTGGTACTTCTTGCAGTCCTAACAGTGTCACTACATTTCTCTCTTCTAGCAAGGTGGGACGGCCATATCTACTGACCAATCAAATTGACTGGGAGTTCTGAAGGGCAGTAATCCTCAGTTTGTTAAGGCCCTCAGCAGTACATTATTATCACAGGACTATCGTTTCAAATGTTGGTCAGTTTGTGATTGACTTATCTTCTGGAGAGGTGAGCAACATTCCCCCTCAAACTCTGCTGAAAGCGTTGGGATGAAGCTGTGAGTTGGAGAATCAGGAACTGCATACTGGGGATTATTCACTGGCAGCAGTGGAAGAGCAAGACAGATTTGGAAGACCTACAAAATGGGATGCAGATCTGATACATTGACAAGCTGACAATTTGCCTTGTGGAGCCTGATGACAGGGAGAGATGGTAGGAATGTTAGAATGAGAGAAACAACAACAACTGTAATTACACAGCACCAATGACACAGTAAACTGTTCTAAGGCCCTTGCACAGGAAACAATCACCAGATTTTCCAGTCTCAAGATGATTGTCTCAACAGCTGACCTACGTTGGAATGCCTAAGAAATTTGTTGGGCAATTTCATGCAGTCAGTAAAGCATACAGTATCCTCAGCTTTATTAATAGGCGCATAGGGTACAAGAACAATGAAGCGATGTATAAGAGACTTGTTCGATTTCAACTGTGTATATTTCGGGTGACACCTTATAAGAAGTTTATGAATGCATTGGAGAAAGTGCAGCAGTGATTTACAATAATGATTCAAGGAATAAGAGTCTTCAGTTATGAGGATAGATTGAATAAGCTCTCCTTGGAGAGAAGAAGGGTAAGGGAGATTTTATACAAGATTTAAAATCATGTGTGGACTGGACAGAGTAGATTGGAAGAAACTGTTCACCTTTATAAAATGAATAAGTGTGAGATGGCAAAGATTTAAAGTGATTTGTGAAAGAAATGTGGTTAATATGAGAAAAATATCATTTTCATTCAATGAATGGTTAAGGTTTGGAATGCACTTCCTGAAAGTTTGTTGGAGGCAGGTTCAATGGAGGCATATAAGAGGGCATTTGATGATTGCAAGGGATAAGGGGGAAAGCAGGAGATTGGTGGCTTGTAATGATGCTCATTTGAAGAGCTAGTAAGATACGATGGCGTGAATGTCCTCACTGTGTGCTGTAAGGACTCTGTGGCTCCTGGGAATCCCACCAAAAGTATTTCTGACTCTTAAGTTAGATTGGGAGATGTTGAACAGTTACCTAAATAATTCCACAGAAAATGTTAGGTAGGAAAAAAAACAGTAGGTGCTGTGGCGTGGTGTGCTAACACTTCCACACCCATACAGCATGTGTTAGATAGCCACAATATGTGAGACACAGCCTGTGAGTTGTATTCCTGAAAACCTTCAAATCCAACCAGTGTGAAGAGCCCAACATAGTGTCCTGTGTTGATGCTTGCATTTCCTGGGTTCTGTTCAATCTCTTTTGGAAGCAAGCATGACTTTCATAGAGGGGTTGTGAACCGTTTGTACAGACAGCTTTAGTTCAAACAGCGAACCCCCATTCTGCAGACTATGGTTAGATATTGGGCGGCTGTGGTGTAGGTATCTTAGTCGTTGCCAGATTATCTGGCACAGATCAGCAGGACTTGTTGGTCACGATCACTTAACAGCTGAGCATTGGGGGAAAGATGGCCCTTTCCATTCATGATGGCTGCCGGCTGTTTTTGGGCTGTGCCCTCACAGCTACAGGTGCCTAGTCAATAACAGCCCATAATCTGACCCTATTGTGGTACAAAATTTCAGGGCCCTTTCCTGGCCACTGCTGCCGTATGTGCAGAGTGTAGTATCATGCAAAAGAGGGTTTGATTGAAATGCTAGATTACCAATGGCCCAGATGTTTTTTTTACCCCATTTATCTTTATTCCAGTGCAGCTAGCAATTATGCATGAGGACCCTGTAGAATCCCCATTCTACTCTTACTGAGCTGCCCCCAAAGATCAATTGGTTTGCCACTTGCAGTGAGGCATGAATTATTTCATAATTGTGGTTTGGTGGATTGCAGTGCACTAGGGTTTGTTGCAAAATTATCCAAATGACTGATATGATAGGATGTGTTTCCAATGAACCGGTGAGTTTTGCAAAATGATATGAAATCCAGTTCACCAGTATTAATGTATTTCTTTCCAGTCTCCGGCTACTCATTTTGATTAATAGCACAAGGAATTCAATATTTAGCCTGTCGGAGTTGAAAGGCGAGGTGGTTTAATTTAAGGTCAAACTCAGTGTGCCGTAAAACGTAGTTATTTGCAATTTATGAATGATT
The DNA here is from genome assembly GCF_047496795.1 of Chiloscyllium punctatum. Classification (NCBI taxonomy): domain Eukaryota; kingdom Metazoa; phylum Chordata; class Chondrichthyes; order Orectolobiformes; family Hemiscylliidae; genus Chiloscyllium; species Chiloscyllium punctatum. Next base: position 57,274,192 of record NC_092747.1, on the reverse strand, counting down.
ATTTTAGGTTACATAACTGCATTCTTCAGGGGTTATATTCAATGTGTAAACAAAAATCAGAACAATGTGTAGAGAGAGTGACGACTGGCCGTTATTTTAGAATTTAATCATCTCCGTTCAACAATAACAGTCTGGTGATAGATTTCATTATTGCGCTAGATTCCCTTGTTAATTGTTACCAAGTAGCTCTGTCTGTTTTAATTCAAATTACAAATACATGGCTGTTTTCATGCATCTGACGAAAGGTCATTAATCTGAAAAGTTAATCTGACCTTCCTTTCTCCCCAGATGCTGCCTGAACTGCTGAATGTTTCCAATATGCTTTGTATGTATATCAGACATTTTCATTGCTAGTGCAGAATGAAGAGACATTTGTTGTGTGTCTGAAAAGTAAAACTTAAATTTACCAAACTGTTATTAGTTCATGATTTGTTGTTAACTTTACACATCAGAGAAAGCATACTCCAGTAAAAATTAGCAGTAAATGTATTATAAGTTGAATGGAGCTTTCAGTACATCAACTTGATTATAGTAATTAAGCCTACAAATAAGGCCATTAGTTCAACTGTCCAGGTTAACATTACCTTTATGGATATCACTCATAATTGTGTAGTATTGTGATCCACGACACACACAAACACACACACACACACACACAAATATCTTGTGAAAATAGGAGGATACGTCCTCACAAAAAATACAGCAGATACAACAAAGGATTGTTCAACAGCAGGAAATGTAAAGCTCATTTTGTGAGGTACGCAAAAAATATAGAATAATATAAGCATAAATGTGTGTTGGAGGTGGATAGATGCAATTTATTTTACAGCGAGCACAGTCTACTTATTGGAACCTTTTTAAAATAGTATCTCCATGAATTACAACAAAAAAAAACCCAAGACTAAAATTACTCGAATATCTCCCATAAAAATAGGTGCTGAACCCTATGTTTTTTGGGGCTATTGAACTTTTGAAGGGATTTGTGCTATGAGACCGAGTGAAATTTAGAATAGGATAGAATTCCTACAGTGTGGAAGTAGGTCATTTGGCCCATTGAGTCCACACCAACCATCCCAAGAGCATCCCACCCAGACCCATCCTCTCACTCTAACCCCATATTTCCAATGTATAATCTCCCTAACCTGCACTCCTTTGGACTATAGGAAGAAACCAGAACAGGGGATGACAGAGGAAACCCACACAGACATGGGGGGAAAGTGTAAACTCCACACAGGCAATTGCCTGAGGCTGGAATCATACCCAGGTCTCTGGTGCTGCAACGCAGCAATGCTGACTGCTGTGACCCCGCGCCAGTACTTTACCAAGCTTCCCTCATAAAATACGAAGGGTCATTGGGTGTGCATTAATATAGTGTCAGGGAATTAAAATATCCCATCTCAAAGATCAAACAGGATCTGGTCACTTATGAATCTAACCATGTTTCTTACCTGAAGTCAGGACCCAGGGCTGGCCTCTTTTTGAGCTGGAATAATCAGATTGCCCTCAGTCATGGCCAGAGCTCAATAGCAATAAGTGTAATGAGGACAATGAGTGCAATAGACCTCTCCCTAATCCACAACATCTCTCCACAAATACATCATCAGCTCCAGACTCTATGCTACAATTAACAAAGCTCCCTCCAGCCTGATAAAAGCAATTTTCAAACCTTTTGAAGAACAATGCCTCCAATTTTGTACATTTCCTACATCCAAGAGGGTGTCAGATTTAGATATGGTGTATTCTGCCTCTCAAGGTTCATCAATTTGTTATGGTTCCTGATGGGATACCCTAAATTGTAAGCTCCCAGATGAGGAAGGATGGAACTGGCTCCCCCGTCGGTCACAGCAAGTTTAATTTGAAAAAGATCCCTTCACTTGTGGATACCTTTCACCCAGACCCAAAGGAACCTATGGTTTAAAAAGTGCCAATTTAACCAGCCTACCATGGTAGTTGAACATATCCTTAGACTGTGATCCCTGATTCTGGATTCCTAACTCATCAGAAACATTCTTCCTGCATTTACCCTGTCGAGGCTTCTTCGAATTTTATACGTTTCTATTAAATCTCCCTTCATTATTCTAAACTCCAATGATTACAGTAATCATCTCTGGTAAATCTTTGTTGCATTCCTTCCATAGCCAGAACATAAGAAGACCAAAACTGGACACAATACTCTAGATATGGTCTCAACAAAGCCCCTTGTATGTTTGCATGAGGACGTCTCCAATTGGTATTCAAATCCTCTCACTATGCAGGTCAATGTACAATTTACCTTCTTCACTGCCTGCAGCACCTGCATGCTTACTCTCAGTGATTGGTGGATAAGGCCATCCATTCAGATATCCCTTTCCCAATCTATCACCATTCAGATAATAATCTACTAGCCTGTTTTTGCTATCAAAATCGTTAACCCCACATTTATCTCGAATTTAATTCAGCTGCCAAATGATCAAAGCCTGTTGATCTACGTCCCAGAGTATTAAAGCAAGTGGCCCGAAATATTGAATACACTGATGGACATCTTTCAAACTTCTCTAGACATTGGAGCAGTTCCTACATATTGAGGGTAGCTACCTAAAAAGGTTGGGAGAGAAAATAAAAATGACATCGCGGAACGCTTACCATTATTAGTGGGGAAAACATTAGAGTCTATTATAGAGGACACGATGACAGAACACTTGGATCGGATTAGACAAAGCCAGCATGTGTTAATAAAAAGAAAATCATGCTTAACAAATCTAATGGAAATTTTTTGAGGCTGTAACCAGTAAAATAGATAATGGAAAACCTGTAGCCATGGTGTATCTGGATTTGGAGAAGGCTTTTGACAAGGTCCCTGAGAAGAGGTTAGTGGGCAAAGTTAAAGCGCATGGATAGATGATAATATATTAGCATGGATTTAGAATTGGTTGACAGACAAGAATCAGAGAGTCGAAGTAAATGAATCTTTTTCCAAGTGGCAGGCAGTGATTAATAGGGTACTGCTTGGATTGAACTTGGGTCACAGCTCTTCACAATATATATATAAATTAATGAGGTGAGAGAACCAATTGCAACATTTCCAAGGTTGCTGATGACACACAAACTGGGCAATGCTGTAAGTCGTGAGGAGGATGCAAGGAAGCTTCAAGGTGATTTAGCCAAGTTGAATGAATGGACAAACACCATGGTTGGTGCAATTCAATGTGGCTAGTTGTGAAGTTAAACAGTTTGGTGCAAATAACAGAGAGGAAGCGAATCATTTAAACAGCGATATATTCAATGAACAAAGGGTTCCAGGTGTCCCTGTACATAAAATAGAGGCAGGTGCAGGAAACAATTAGGAAATTGAATGATTTCTTGCCATTATGGCAAGAGGCTTTGGGTTCAGAAGTAGGGACATCTTACAGCAGTTATACAGAGCCTTGGTCAGACTGTACTAGACTATTACAGGTGCACAATCCTTTAGATGAAATGCTTGGGACCAGCTGGTTTTCAGAATTCTGAATTTTTCAAATTTCAGAATAAGTGACAGTTTGATGGTAAAATTTTTAAAAATCTTCCTGAAGAACAGATTTACTGTGAGTAAAACGAGCCTTGAAACAAAATTGAGACCTGTCAGAGCTGGGCCACGCCTCCATACATCGCATCGGAGTGACACACATCGAGTGGGTGTGAAGTTGGTATAACTGTTTGCACGTTAAACAATCTTGTTAATGAGAAAAAACTTCACAAAAAAAAACTTTAAGACTTTGGAGCTTTTCAGATTTTGGGATTTCAGAGAAAAAGTTGTCTACCTGTACTGACAATTTTGTTTTTTCTATCTAAGAAGTATAGAGTGAGTGCATCGGACGTTAACTCGGTTGATACCAGGGGTTGCAGGACTATCTTAGGAGGACAGATTGGTTCACCTGGACCTGTATTCACTAGGGTTCAGAAAGATGAGAAGGGACCTGATTGAAATGCCCTTCAAAACAGCCCATTTACACAGTATCTCATCAAGACCAACCTTGCCATCACTACATTCAAATCATTGGACACACGTTGTACTCCCTTCAGTCTGAGTGTATGCTTTGTTAAATATGGAGATCAGGCACATTGTTCCAGATGTAGACTCATCAAAGCCATGTACAAAGCCCTGAAATCTGTAGAATGCCTGTATTCAATCTAGCCATAATCTTTTGGAGGCCATAAAAACAACCTTCTCCGATAATACCCTCAGCCTCTGTGGCAACGGCTTGAATAATGATTCAAGAGGCACTGGTTTCCCTCAGCGCTTTGGTCAAGGGCCTTCTATTATAAATATTGTTATAGTTCCTACACATCTTTAGTATGATCGACCAAGTTGGAGGTTAAGCACTACATCTGTCCTACAACAAATAAAGATAAACAAATATAACAGTTTATTTGTGCTAGCACTAATATCCATTTGCTAGATCTGGTCGCTAAGATGCTTTTATAAATAATCGTCATGCACGTGAAAATCATTAGGGCTATTAATGTGTGCTGGCAAAGCACCACATAGTGGATAGAGAATACTTAAAGTAATAGAGATGTACAGCACTGAAACAGACCCTTCGGTCCAACTCGTCCATGCCGACCACATATCCAAACCTAATCTAGTTGCATTTGTCAGCACTTGGCCCATATCCGTCTCAACCCTTCCCATTCACATTTTCACCCAGATGAATTTTAAATATTGTAATTGTACCAACTTCCCCACTTCCTCCGGCAGCTCATTCCATACATGCACCACCCGCTGCGTGAAAACATTGCCCCTTAGATCACTATCAAATTTTTCCTCTTTTGCCCAAAACCTATGCTGTCTAGTTCTGGACTCCCCCACCCCAAGGAAAAGACCTTGTCTATTTACCCTATCCATGTCCCTCATGATTTTATAAATCTCTACAAGGTCACCCCTCAGCCTCTGTCGCTCCAGGGCAAACAGCCCCAGACTATTCAGCCTCTCCTCGTAGCTCAAAATCTCCAACTCTGGCAACATCCTTGTAAATCTTTTCTGAACCCTTTCAAGTTTCACCACATCCTTTTGATAAGAAAGAGACCAGGAGTACCTAACCAATGTCGTGTATAGCCTCAACACGACCTCCCAACTTCTATCCTCAATGCACTGACCAGTCAAGGAAAGCATACCAAATGCCTTCTTCACTACCTTATTTACCTGCAACTCCACTTTCAAGGAACTATGAACCTGCACTCCAAGGTCTCTTTGTCCAGCAACACTCCCTAGGATCTTACCATTCAGTGTATGAGTTCTGCTCTGATTTGCCTTTCCAAAATGCAGCACCTCACATTTATCTAAATTAAACCTTATCTGCCACTCTTCAGTCCACTGGCCCATCTGATCACTTACTGCCCACTACTTTTTCATTCTAGCCAATTCAATGCCTCATTTATAATCTGCCTATGAAGACCAGCCACTAAATGGTCAATTAGCAAAATTCCACACTGGGTCAGCTGACTGTCAAACTTGGGTTTCAGGGTGTGGGATGGCGATGAAGGGCAGGGAAATGGAGGGAAGTTCAGACAGTAGATTCCAAAAGAGGACATGTGTTATGCTGGCAGTGGATCAGGGTTTCTTGTGAAATCAGTAAGAACTCCTTTCTTGGCCCCAGCAAAAATAATTAGCATTTCTTGTATATTATAGTGCTGTATAAAGTAAAGGTCCTGAAAGGCTTAATATTGGTGATTGCATTAAACTCCACCTAATCTGATGATAACATAACACCTTGGTTGAAGAAAGGGAGAACACCTTAAAACCTTGAAATATGAAAGCTTATATCCACACATCCACCAGCAGGCTTTGTAACAATATCGAGCATATCAATGTAAATTGTACCTGATTGCTTATAAACTTGATCTTGTTTAAGAATATTTCCTCATTAAAACTGATTAGTGATTTTCCTTACCACTGTATACTAGTTTACCCCTTAGACCCAGTCAAGGAAATGGAATGGTGGCAGCTATTCACCCTACTGACAAACTGGTAGTGATTGGCATTGCAACACATGCAACACAGAAGATCTTGTTTTTACATATTACAAGTAGAGATTTACCATAAACAGGGTGTTCTAAGTTGGCTGGTTTGTGACGCAGAATGATGCCAACAGCGCAAGTTCACTTCCTGTGCCGGCTGAAGTAACCATGAAGTCTCGAAAGTTCAACCTCGACCCTTGCCTGATATGTGGTCCACTAATCTAGTCCCAGCAGTCATTTATCTCTGATAAGACAGCAGTCCCATGCTCCTCTGGGACGATAACAATTTGACCTAACATCATTGAGTCAAACAACGCAGAAACGAACCTTTCAGTCCAACTTGTCCATGTCGACCAGACATCCCAAGTCAATCTTGTCCCATTTGCCAGCATTTGGTTCATATCCCTCTAACCCTTTCCTATTCAGGTACCCATGCCTTTTAAATGTTATAATGGTACCCATTTCCACCACTTCCTCTGGCAGATCATTCCATATATGCACCATGCTTTGCAAGAAACATTTGACTCTCACGTCCTTTTTAAATCTTTCCCCTCTCTCCTTAAAAGTATGCCCTCTGGTTTTGGACTCCACTCGCCCATTCCCCACTCCCACGCATCTCTGCACCCACCCCGGAAAAAGATGTTGGCTATTCACCCTATACATGTACCTCATGATTTTCTAAACCTCTGTAAGATCACCCTTCAGCCTCTGATACTCCTGAGGGAAAGAAAAAGCCCCAGCCTATTCATTCTCTACCTATAACTCAAACCCTCCAGTTCTGGTAATCTCCTTGTAAATCTTTTTGATACCCTCTCAGGTTGAACAACATTCTTCCCATAGAAAGGCAATCAAAATTGTACCCAATATTCTAAAACTGGCCTCGCCAATGTCCTGTACAGCTGCGACATGACATCCCAACTCCAAACTCAATGTTCTGACCAATGAAGGAAAGCATGCCAAATGTCTTCTTCACCATCCTGTCCACCTGCAACTCCACATTCAAGGAACTGTGCACTTGTACCCTGAGGTCTCTTTGTTCATCAGTATCCCTCAGGGTCCTACCATTAATTGTTTAAGTCCTGTCCTAGTTTGCCTTAACAAAATGCAACACATTTATCTAAATTAAACTCCAACTGCCACTCATTGGCACATTGGCCCACATGATCAAAGTCCTGTTATTCTCTGTGACAATGTCCTTCACTGTTCACTACGCCACCTAATTTTATGTCATCTGCAAACTTACTAACTATACTCCTATATTTACATCTGAATCATTTTACATAATGACGAAAAGCACTAATCCTTCTAGCACACTGCTGGTCACAGGCCTCCAGTCCAAAAAGCAACCCACTATCACTATCTCCTACATTCAAGCTAATTTTGAATCCAGTTGGTGAGCTTTCCCTGGATCTACATGATCTAACCTTACTAATCAGTCTACCATGTGGAACCTTGTGAAGCTGAAGTCCATATAGACAAAAGTGTGGTGCTGGAAAAGCACAGCCAGTCAGGCAGCATCCAAGGAACAGGAAAGTTGATCTTTCAAGCATAAGCTCAAGAAGAGCTGATGCTTGAAACGTCGATTCTCCTGATCCTCAGATGCGGTCTGACCTGCTCAGCTTTTCCAACACCGCACTCTCAATTCTGATCTCCAGCATCTGCAATCCTCACTTCTTTCTACATAGACAATGTCTACCATTCTGCCTTCATCAATCTTCTTTGTCACCTCTTCCAAAAAACCCAATCAAGTTAGTGACACACGATTTCTCAGACAGGAGTCCAAGTTCTAAATTCCCATGTCCTAACTAAGATACTGTAAACGGGCAACAAATTGTCCCAAATAATTGCTAAGGCTCTAATGTCTAGTTATAACAGGTGCAAAGAGCTTAAATCAGTGCTATTATATGCAACTAGAACACAAAACATACCCATTGACAAATCTGAATAGCAACTACAAAAAATATCACTCTGAATAACTTGAGAACTTTAAATTAGTTTGAAACTTCTTGACTTTCTTCATGATGAAAGGAAACAGGGGCAGCAAGCTTGCATCATAATTTAACTCAAAGTCCATTTTCACCAAGAAACTGTTAAATCATTGGAATCTAAGGCAGGAGGAGTAATGACTTGCCTTTTGGCTCTAAAATGGCAAATTACTGAATTACCTATCAGCTTACTTCCTTCTTCCAGATACAACTGCCAATCTGTTTTTTGCCTGACATAAAAACTGTGGTTGGATATTGCTGAGATTCCTGTTAAAATGTAACCGGATCCAATTGACATAAGAGGGCCTCAAGTTCCATAAGTTCACAAGGCTCCTATTTGCTATAAATGCACACTTCAGTTGCCAGAAGACTTCTTCAGGTTACGATTACAGGGGGTGTTAACTATCCCATGTTTTACCTGAGCAGTCAGGCGGTGTTACAATGATGGGTTTGATTCTCTGTAGACATTTTTAACTTGTGACCTAGGGGCATTTTTTTCATGCACAGGATTGTGCCTGAATGGTATGAGCTGCCAGAGGAACTAGTGGAGGCTAGTACAACTGCAGCATTTAAAAGGCATCTGGATGGGTCTATGAATAGGAAGGGTTTCAAAGGATATGGGCCAAGTGCTGGCAAATGGGACTAGATTAGGTTGGGATATCTGGTCAGCATGGACGAGTTGAACTGAAGGGTCTGTTTCCATGCTATACATCTCCATGACTCTATAAGTCTATGTCCTGACAATTGTCAGTTCCAAACAACTATCCCCTAGTTACCACTGTGTTGCAGGTAAAAATTTACTTCTCACTCCAAGTGCTGCAAACCTATTAAAAAGGAAACGAGCTAACTCTGTCTTACCCTGAATGCTGGAATTCAAACACGGACCAAAGGAAACACAACTATAAAATTTCAGTTAATCTACAAAATTAAGGATCACTAAACTGACTGTTCAACTACCAGTAATGACACTCCTCGTAACCTTCACTGCATGGCTGCAACATTCAATTATCCACTTTTCAGGAATGGAATGTTTTTTTTAATCTTATGTTTCTTTGGACTCACCTCTTATTTTTAATCTGTGTGGATGTCTGTTACTTTACCAATTCATCTCATATTTAGTGAAATAGTAAACTCACTCTTTCTTAACTCAAGAAAACCTGGTTAAAATGATTTCCTTTTTAACATCAGTTCATTTGAGTCTCAGAGAATGGTATCCACAAGAGAAGGAGGCTTTTTCAATTAACCTTGACGTAACCAATTGAAGGGGTGGGTAAATAAATAAGGGGAGACAGATTATTCCTACTCAGTCGAGGGATTACCAGTTTGGGTGGGGGTGAGGGGGGGGGGAGGGGTGAGGGGTGGTGCTCCTTTCTGAAACGGTAATAAATTTGGGAATTTTGCCACGGGTCTGGTCATAAACAGTCTATCAGTTTAAAATCAAACTATAAACCATGCGACAATCAAGGTGAGACAAGCTCTTGGTGTTATATTCCTGCACAGAAATATCCCACAAGCTGTCCAGCTGAGAACTGATTAAATTCATCAAAATGTTGACAGGTAGTCTGAAACAGTGATGGTGTCAAGAATAGATGTAGTAACAATCAACCGAGCAAACATTTTTGCTGCCCATTACCAGGCAATCCCAAGCAAAGCTTAAACATATTCATGGATTTTCACAATGGTCTGCTACTCACTACCTCTGCCGGTCTGACAATGAAGGCAAACCAATCGGCTGTTCATATTGTTTCTATTTGTCAATGTACAATACCATAACAGTCTGAATTAACCTTTACATGTGAGGTGCAATTTTTCTCTCAATGACTGGATAGTCACAGAACATTTGTTTAGTAGGTGCACAACCAGGAACTCAATAAGAAATCATCTAACATGAATACCTTGAATTGAAAGTGTATTTTACAGTTGGAATCTAGGCCTAGATATTCTGCTTTAACACAAGGAGTGTCATGTCCGTCTGCCATAACGATTCAAGCTCAAATTATTTAAATAACTTTGTGGAATTACTACTCTGACGCTGCAGCTTGCCAGAAGCAAGGGAGATTTTACTGCTTCAGCCCTCAGCAGGTTCACCACCATTGTAACCTTTGGAACTCTTGGTTTGGGTTCATTCAATGTTGAATCTGGACTGAAAAATTGTAGCCAGACTAATTTGTATGCATAATGTTTTGTCACTGTGAGTACAAGTAACCAAGATTTAAAAAAACACAGCCAATAGCTTTTAAGATTTTATAGAGCCAAGAATACAATTTGAAGTGGAATTTAGTGAAAACTTGAATACAACAATTTGGGCAGGCCATAATTATAAAGGAGGTGCAGTTTTGAGAACCCAAGTCACAGAAAACACACATCTAAGGTGCATCAAAATGATACTAGGGGAGTGTAAAACTTGTTTGAGGGAAAGGTTTGAGACAACAAAATAGTTTCTATTGGAATAGTGAATGCAAAGAGGAAATTAAACAAAGGATTTAATAATATATTAAATAATGCATCTTCTCTCTATCTGAAGAATCAAAATGTGAGGGGGAGGGATGAAGATCTCTGATAAGATAAAAAGCAGCAGAAATTACTTAATAAAAGAGTACAAAGTAAGGGCGATGGTGTTGGGCGAATAAAATGGCAAAACGTGCTTCCACTGGAGTTATAAATGAAAAGTAGAATCAACTGAAAAAAAAACATATTGTCAGAAGAAACCTGAAGACCAGAAGGTTTTCAAGAACTTAATTAAAAAATGTGTTGCCCCCTCCTTGAATATTTATGAACCTCATTGTAATTGTACAGAAGACTGAATAGAGAGCTTAGAGTGGAAGTGGGTAGCAAAGTTAAGTAGCACAATTAGAGAGTCATGGTTGTGGATGGAATGGCAGCATTCTACAAAGTAGGTCTAGATTCAGCTATCCCAATGTACGGCTGACCAAATTCTGAGCAATTAGATTAGATTCCCTACAGTGTGAAAAAGGCCCTTCGGCCCAACGAGTCCACACCAACCCTCCAAAGCGCAACCCACCCAGATCCATTCGCCTACATTTACTAATCCACATAACACTACAGGCAATTTAGCATGGCCAGTTCACCTGACCTGAACAGCTTTGGACTGTGGGAGGAAACCGGAGCACCCAGAGAAAACCCACGCAGACATGGGGAGAATGTGCAAACTCCACTTAGACAGTTGCCCAAGGCGGGAATTGAACCTGGGTCCCTAGCGCTATGAGGCAGCAGTGCTAATCACTGAGCCACCCTGCTGCCCTTAATAAAGTTCAGTAATATGAGGGAAATGCAGGAAGGAACACTTGACACCCTGGGTGTTGAGAAGATAACAGAGAAGGCATTGCATCTCCTGTGTCACTATGAGATGTATGCAGTCTGGGAACAGAGTGGGAGGAGATCATCCAACATGTGAGGTAGTGAGCAAGAGAGTAGCTCTTCAGATACAAGCTATCATGGGAGGAAAGAAAATGAAAAGGGCTGGAGGAAAGATGTGTGCAACCTTGATGTGGAAGTTGGGAACAGATGAAGACCAGAAGGGAGAAATAAGCTGTAATACATGAAAACGTCACTGCGAAGTTTATGTGAACCCCATTCCTTCTCCTGATACATGAGGTGTGCAGTGAAAGACACTGCTTAGAAGAGACAAGTCCCATCTCCATTTTGCTCCCAGGAGACCCAATACCTGAAAAACTCATGCAGCAACTTTTAGATTTATGTCATAATTTAACCTTGGTTTAGATGTTATTGGTTGCATTCATTGAAGTCTTGTTTTTCGTGTTTTTGCTTCCGGACAGAACTGTTCATTATTTTGCAACTCACACTCTGAACAAATATTTTGTCTCTTTATTAATCAGATACTGCTTGAAGTTTCCATTATGGAGTCTCAACTATGTGATGCCAAGATATCATTGGCTAAGTGTGTATGATTTCCCAAATGTCCTAACAGCAAAAGACATTCAACTTCAAAATACTCAGTCAGAGAATTTACACAAAGTAGTAAAGTGTTCCACATCTAACTATTATGACCATTTGAACTATTAAAGATGGTCTTGTCCAATTGCTCGCTGATCAGACTTTATTTGACCTATTTAATCCCATGTGGTGTTTAAATAATTACTAATATCAAAGATAACGCCGGATATTTGTCAATCAACATGCTTTCACAACTTGAATTTTTTGAGTATCCTTCACATTTGCTCCTGTCCTTGTATATAAGGGTCCTGCAGGAAAAGAGCCATTGTGTTCCATGCAGGTTTGAACCAAAGATTATAACCTCAGGTTGGGATCATCCAGTTTGGAGCTATGGTATAGTAGCAGGCATCTTAGGGGGCATTACTTGTACCAAGGCCTATGATAGGTGTTCTTTTGAGGTTACTAACTTTTCACTAGTTTCATATACAAGCAAGTTGGTCCACCTCTCAAGTGCTACTGGTAGACAGATGTTCTAACCCCTGCCAGCACTTTCCAGGATCAAACATTCCATCACTGTATTTAAAGAATGCTTCACACATGCAATGCAAGAGCATCACTGCAGCCTGCGTTTGTCTTTCCCACATCCCTGATGATGTCTCAAATCTAACAGAAGCTTATCCCATTGTTTACCGATGCCTACTGATGCAACTGATTTATGAAAAAAGTTCTCCAGCATCTGAGAAAGCTTAAATCATGGTCGCACTGAAAGACAATGCCAACGGTCAGTTCAAAAAGAGTGAGATCCAATGCAAGAAGGGAATAGAAAAAAGTCCTCTGTCGCTCACAAGGATAAATGCCACCACTTTCTCACAACTTTACATTCATAAGGTCATCACTCAGTCTATATCTGCCACTCTACAACCATATCACATGAGTATGCTGATCTTGCCATAACATGTATGATGTGCACTAAGGGGCACAGAACAATTTTGTACTACAAATCATCTAAAACTTCCCAGACATTGTGCTACCGACTCACTAACCCATCACAAGACAGGCTTAAGAGACCACATATCTTCTCATTTGGAAGTATAAATTGTAAGAATTCTTACACACTTTCAGTATTCTTACTGACATAACAGGAGACGTTTTAAATTAAAAATCAGATGCTACATATTTCTTGAGTTGTGTGATATAATGTGTGATATCATGATTGAAACAGTGACAGGGAGAATTTGAGACTGAGTAGCATTGAGTTTTTTGAATTAAGGAAATCTGTCTCTCTATCAGCCTCCCTCTTTCCATCTGGAAAAAGACAGGAAAACCAAGAAAGCTGGAAAGAAAATTTCTACAGCAAGAAAAGACCTCGGTCCACCTGATCACCCTTTGAATCGAAGAATGACCACCACTCTACTGACAACAATATGTCGCTATTGCTAACATCCAAAGGACTATGAGGAGAATGACTTGAGATCTGACAGAATTTTTTTTATCCCATCTATATTCTAGTTCACTTCCCACGTCTATATTAAACTTTTTGTTATCTGTCTTGCCTAACTGTGATTGAGTGTGTGTGCTTAGAGTTTTGAAGGGATTTACTTTATGTTGCATAATACTAGACTTGCAATCAATTATTTTTAGCTAATCTTAAAGTTAAGCTCATTATAATAAAGAATTATTTTCCATAAATGATGAAACCTAGCTGAATTCCTTTTGTCCTAAATAGCAGTTAATCGAGCAAATTGGTCATGTTGTGGTCTTGTTGGGACTTTAGACATTTTTAATACATTTTGTGGTGGTTTATGAAACAGTGAGGCATGAGTATTGGTACACTCTTCCCAGTTAAGTTGTGCACTGCACATGTTTATCAAATGCTCATGCACACATTCATTCACATTCTTTTTCTCTCATTGTAGGAAATGTTCACGCACAATAAGGAGAAGAGAGTTAAGACTGACAGACAAGTTCTAGATTCTGTATCTTGAGGATGAGGCAGTCCAGCTGCCGGTGAGGTCTAAGCCTGGCCCTGTGTGAATGGAGAGATTGGTGTTGTGGGTGAAGCAGTGCAAAACATTGCAGTCTGCCCCTCTCAGATGTGCAGGTAGTCTCACACATGCCTCGACAGAAGGATTTCTGCATTTTCACCAACTAATACTTTCAGAAATGTGATTGGTCTACAACCATCAGCGAAGGGCAAGTGGGTACAGAATCTGCCTCAAAGAATCACCACCTCTGAAGATGGTCACTGTGAGGCTTTCTGATGAAGAGCTTTTGCCCAAAACATCGATTCTCCTGCTCCTCGAATGTTACCTGACCTGCTGTGCTTTTCCAGCAATACACACTTGACTGTGAAGCTTTAGACAATGCATTGGGAGAGCGTTCATCAACATTTTATACTGGCAGAGACACACTAACCGTAAGTGGGTCCACTATCTAGATTAGGCTCAAGTTTATACATATTGACATGGATCTGCATCTGGTGGATTAGGGAATCTCTAAAAGAAAGATCTCTGACACTTTCAGAACTGCGAGAGACAAGGTATCTGCAGAACTCCATGCAGAAGATGTGCCTCTGTACTCAGCCATAGCTGCCATGATCACCAGCAAAGACAGGCAGAGAAACATTAGACAAGGATGCCAGAGCCCTTCGCTGAACTGGGGCAGGAAAAGGTGGTACCTGTCCATCTTCTGTCATGGTTCCAGTATTCAGGCATTTGCATCTGTCCTTGGAAAGGGTAGCATCTGCCTTGAGAATGTAAGTCCAACTGAATATGCAGTAGCTGCCAGATATACCTCCATCAGCAGAGCCATAAGTGTTCAGCATCAATGGCAAGGCAATAGGAGCATCAAGAAACCTCAATCTATGGTGCCACAGGGAAGAGGAGCAACAGGCAGATACTATGACAGCGTCATTTCAAGAACCTTGAAAAGTGCTTAATCTCTCAATCTCTCTTCTGTCAGTGACCCCATTCCCATTTGTGCAGGAGATTCCCAGCAGGATCAAAGCAGCAGTGGATGCCTGCAGAAATCTTCATAATTACTAGGTTCCACCAGTCAGGAAGCTCCCTCCATCACAAATACAGATGTTAGGGCTGTTCCTAGATTTAGTAGGAAACAGAGGAAGAAGAAATGCACAACATTGAACACAACAACCCTCTATTTTACAAAGCTTAAACTGCCTTTGTTGCTACAAGTTCACTAGGTTTTCTAGGTGAAATTTTTCAAAAAAAAATTCTAGTTCTCAGCTAAAAATCTGAGTCAAAACATTTTTAAAATCTACACCATCTCTGCCTTCAGCATTATTTTGATTTGGCTTCATGGACACCCAGACTGTATATGGCTTTGAATTAAAAGACTATAACAAACAAGAGAGTGCAGAAACAACAGATTACTGAGAAGCAAGAGCCTGAAAAGTCATTGAACAATTTTATGCAACAGTTCAAATGCACTTTGAAGCCTCAGGCAGCAATCCATTGATGTCTTAACTCACTATATCACAGTGGGTAAATTACTTTCAAACAATCAGCTTCTTAACCTCTACCTGCATCTCCCTGGAGAGACCATAAGAGACATGCAAAGAGGAACTGCTTCCCGACAGAGATAGGAGAAAGAGGAAAGCACAATACCTATCTTGGCAAACCCTATTGCAGGTCTCTCTGTAGCTCAGTTCAGCTCAAATTTCAGATTAAACTTCCAGCCCATTTTCAATTGAGAAGAGTGTGTCCAGTGCATTGAAGCTCAATGAGAAAAAATGGCAAACTAATCTGCAAAAATGCATTCAATTTTCAGTTTTCCCCCTTGGTTCATTGGTGAGAATGTAAGTTGTGCATTGTAGTTGAGAAAGTCACCACCATCTGGGGACTATGCTATTATGTATCAAGACTCCCAATCAGTGTTTTTGTAAGAGTTAATAAATATAAATAATATTTATCCCAATCTTACCTCCATCCTCATGCTGCACTTTGCCATTATATTAAGATTCTTTCTGTAAGTTCCCATAGATGGACAGGGAAGTGTGCATTTTCATGTTTGTCACCCTCCCATAAACTGCAAATGAATTTCACACAATCTCCTGAGATGAGTTAAAAATCACACAACACCAGGTTATAGTCCAACAGGTTTAATTGGAAGCACACTAGCTTTCGGAATGTCGCTCCTTCATCAGGTGGTAGTGAAGGGCTCAATCCTAACACACAGAATTTATAGCAAAAATTTACAGTGTGATGTACATTACACTGTGATTACATTACACTGTAAATTTTTGCTATAAATTCCGCGTATTAGGATTGAGCCCTCCACTATCAACTGATGAAGGAGCGACGCTCCGAAAGCTAGTGTGCTTCCAATTAAACCTGTTGGACTATAACCTGGTGTTGTGTGATTTTTAACTTTGTACACCCCAGTCCAACACTGGCATCTCCAAATCCTGAGATGAGGGTTAAGTTAATGTGGGATGTTTGTCAGAAAGCAAACAGTGGAGCTGGAAGAACACAGCCACAGAATTGGCACTGCACAGGTAGAAAACTGTCTCCTGGAGTTCGGTCTCGGAGCTTCTTAAAAATATCGCATCCCAGACTGCTTTTCAAAACAGTGGCACGAAAGTGGTAAAAGCTTTAAATATGGAAAGATGCATCAGCATACAGAAATAATACATTCCTTCAATTTTCAAAAGTCATCCTTTTGAATTCGTAAAAAGTCAGTAAGGAGTGGAAAATTTAACACTTATCTACAAGACAATTTATCCTTTAGTGTCACAGTAAATGTTTCTTTGCTTTGGAAGAAAACACAAAGGAATGCACATACCTGCACATTTCCTGATGGGGATTGAGATAATGTTGGCCAAAATCTTTATTTTTGCACTTTCACCAATGAAATCTTCAGTTAAATTTAACGTGTATGGCTAATTCTTCCAGTTGCAGGCAGTTGAAAAGACTTGTGAAATAATTATCATGGACATCATGGGCGACATTGTGGTGCAGTGGTTCGCACTGCTGCCTCACAGCTCCAGTGACCTGAGTTTGATCTGAGCCTGGGGGGGTGGGGAGACCGTCTCTGTGGAGTTTGCATGTTCTCTGCATGGGTTTCTCCTGGGTACTCCAGTTTATTCACACTGTTCAAATATGGGTGGGTTCGCTATAACTTATAGGGTGGGCAGGATGCTCTTTGGATGTTAGGTGCAGACTTGACAGGCTGAATGGCCTCTTTCTGCTCTGTAGGGATTCTATGATCATATTGGACATTTTTCTTTTCAAACTTCACAGCTGCTCACTATATACCTGGCAATAAAGTGTGGATAAAATGGTTTCTTTGGGTGTCCCTGTGGACCTTTGCGTCTGTAAGGGCAAGATTTGCAGAAGTTCTTCTTGTCAGAGGTAAGTTAACCTTACTAAGCTGGAACTTCCTGTTGAAAGTGCAGGCAAGTGGAGTGGAGAGTGACCTCTGCTGTCTGCAGAATGGAGACCGACACAGTGCTTGTGTGTTGCTCCACATCTATCCCTCTTTGACTGGAAGTGCCTCGAGGCATTGCCCTGTCTTCGCATAGAATGGTAGGATCTGTAGACCAGAAGAGGCCCTTTAACCCACCATGCCTTCCCCACCAAAAATACCCTGCTACCTGCACTAGTTCCAATTTCATGTACAAGGTCCCTAGCCTTGAATGTTATGACAGTTCAAGTGCTCATTTGAGCACTTTTGTAAAGGTTGTGAGGTTTTCTGCCTCAACTATCCTCCCAGGAAGTGCATTCCAGACCTCACATCCTCTGGGGGAGAAAAAGTTTGCTCAAATCCCCTTCAAACGTCACACCTTTCATTTTGAAACCATACCTCCTAGTGATTGACCCTTTAAGTAAGGGGAACAGCTGCTTTCTATTTTCCCTGTCCACGCCTGTCATAATTTCATACACCTCCCTTAGGTCACTTCTCAACCTTCTGCACTCCAAAGAGAAGGAGAAGTAAGGTGGAAGCACCTAAATTAGGGCCAAAGCTCCCCCATTGACCCCATTATCACCTGCCTTCGATCCTGAGGACCAATCCATGGGTGGCTTAGTGTAAGTGTTGTTGAGGGTGCTGGATCTATTTTACTATGGCAGCCACCAACATGAGCACAGAGGCAGACCAATGGTTGCAGGGTTAGATGCAGTGCTGCAGAGTGTTGCAATGTGTCGCTAGACTGTCTGCATCAACTCAGCTTCTCTGTAATGAAGGTCAGTGCTTCTTGTAAAGCTACCAGTTGTTGCTGCAGCTCTTCCCTGCATGTCTGCAGAGAGACCCTCAATGCCAAGACCAAAGGGTGACATCATGCTGAGCATCCAGCAGGTAATTGGTCTCTGGCAGTACTACCAATAGCTGAGGGTATGTCTCTCTCATCCATCAGTTGTGCTGTTGGTGTCTCAAACTCAGTGGGTGATCTCACAGAATCCAGCTGTAGGTCATGCATGCGACTGGTGAGTCTCAGGAAGCAGACAATGGCGCTTGCAAAGCTTTACCACAATGCTCCATGGAGGTATTGAACTCTCCTCTGCAGGAGGTGGACTAGTCTTTCTACAAGGAACTCCAGATCCCTCTCTGACAGGTTTATACCAGCTTCCTATTTTCTGCCCTCTCTCCTCATGATAAGCAACACAGTTTGCCAATGGCAGCAACCTGCCAGTGTGCAGAGGACTTTGAAGGATGGCATAGCCGCGAGAGATGCCCTTTTATGAAGGACATCCCCTCCCCCCAAACAGTGAGTTCTTTCATGAATGGTGCATAGTAAGATAGGGAGGAAATAGAATGTCATTTTCACCACAAGGGGCTCAAGCAGTAATTAATGCAGTCAGATTGATTAAATATGGTGAAAAACTTCACCCAGTCTTGCAGCGAAAATCATTCCACCAAATCAAGCACGATGAACAATTGGCCAAAAAAGGATAAGGTTCTGCCCAAGATCAGACAGTCCCTTTGAAACATTGACCTCGGTCTAGCATTTGTCAGAAAGCAAGTGATTGTGAGTTGTCCAGTGGTGTTAATGGAAAGATATTTACACTGTTAGATTTATGAGAGGTAACATAAGGACTTAACACCAGGTTTGAGCGCTTAAACAACATTAGTTTCTCCAAAGTTCTGACGAAAAGTCAGTCCACACTTGAAGCACTAACTGTTTCTTTCTCCACAGATGCTACCAGAGTTGCTGAGTTTCTCGAGCATTCTCTGTGTTTATTTCAGTGAACTAACTCCCTCTGCGGAAAGGTCCAGCTCGTGAAATTTTGAACCCAATTGAATTGAGAAAGTTTAGATTCTCAGATTTGTGAAAGCTTTATGCTGGCATTCATGGGAGTGACTTGTCAAATGAACTCCACAGTCCATGACAAAGAAACTGAAAAGTTAACTAAAAATGTAAAGAGTTGAAGCATAGATGAAATTTCTCTGGACTTGAGTCTCTGGAACAGATATGTTGGAGAAAGCATTGCAAACTTGTTTTGTGTTTTGGATCTTTCTGTCTTCTTTATTTTTACTTTAATACTTCTGCATAATAAAGTTTGATCTGCTGTTAAAGAAAATCTACAGCCTCATTTAAATATGTCTTCGTGATTAACCATGACATTAACTAACAACACACAAAAGAATCTAGCAATATAAAAAATGATATGACCATAAGACCATAAGACCATAAGACCATAAGGCATAGGAGTGGAAGTAAGGCCATTCGGCCCATCAAGTCCACTCCACCATTCAATCATGGCTGATGGACATTTCAACTCCACTTACCCGCATTCTCCCCGTAGCCCTCAATTCCTTGTGACATCAAGAATTTATCAAGTCAGGTGTTATTCTGGTATTTGAATTCTGCATCACTTAGAATCATACAAAAAAAACCCACTGGAGAGCCAAGCAATGAACTAGAGGAATGCAGTTAAAGCATTAAAACAAAAATGTTGGAAATAATCATGTACCAGGCACTGCTGTGCAATGGTTTGATTCTTTCCATTCTTGATTTGGTTTTCCATTATAAATTCTCTCACAAAACCACGTATTGTCAATATTTTGCAACAACTATGATTTATTTCAAGTCTTTAATGCAATAAAATGCCCCAAGTCAAAAATGAAAAATGTTCTTCACAAGAGCAATATATAGTAAAACAACATTTGACACCAAGCCACAGAATGAGATATTGACCTGGGCTTTGCATTACTAATGATAGTGAAACTATATGTGCTAATTGTCCTTATTCCTCTAAAACTGGGAACCTCTGGGGCAGAAACATCAAAGCCTTATCTGTACCTAATCAGGAGGAGGTTATGAACGTGAATCAGGAAGGACAGTGTTTTATTATCCCCCTTCTGGGTTCCCGAAGGAATCAGAGAAGGTGGGTGGGGTCACTCATTGTATTTGCTGAAGACAAGATTTCTCATGAAAAAGATATTAGCATGACTGAATTGTACATTACTTCCTTATTCTACAGTCACAATAAGAATGGAGAAGGGATTGGGAAGGCTCCTTCCCTGACCTCTTGTGCTTATCTGGAGTTTTTCTTACAACCTCTGCAAGACTATAGTGCAAAAGTATTTCTAACACAAGTAACTACTTTGCAGCTCTTCAGTCAGAGGAAGAGAGCAGGAATTCTGCTGCGAGTGGGTGACAAATACTTTGAATGCCATTGGCAATAAATGTCACTTGTTTCATTGGGAGGGAAGTCTTATTGCAAAAGGCAGCAGATGTCAACAATGATCTGCCATAAATAATTTAGGCTATATTTGAGGCATTGATGTGCATATACATTGAAAAATACCTGTGATGGGGCCTTGGTTACTTCGAGCTGGACCTCTTAGTGCATCCCCTTTGCCTTCGGAGATAGAGTGTGGTTGAGAAAAAGGTGGCTTGTGCTCCACTTGGTGTTGCTTCTGATTCTGTTAGTGTTCTTTGCTTCTTTTGCCAGAGATCTAAGTTAGAGCTGCATATGCTCCAATGGCTGACATGGAGAAAGGCCTCATGAAGGGTGGATGAAGTACAGGCAAATGAACTAACCTCAGACAGGTTTGCAAAGACGCGTTGTGAGCATGAAACTCAAAGCTAACCATGGCGGAAGCTCTTCACTTCCAAAGATCTAAGGTTTCCCAGTTGGATCAGTTTAACTAAAAAAGCATTTCCTGCTATCTACTCACCACAGCAAGACTTGCAAGTTACTGACTACTTAGAAAATAGGTTCATAGCAGAAAGCCAGCATTGAAGAGCTACTTAATTATCTATTGGAATAATTTGATATATCTAAGGAGGTTTCGAACAACCCTTGTGTGAAACTCAGAATCGGGTGGGATCATTTCAAGATTTAACTACTGTCTCACATTCAGACTAACCTTGTCTTTCCTGTCAACAATTATTTCCCAACATCCCCTGGAAACTGCACATATGTCCTCGAAAGTGGAAATCAAAGGTTCCTGTTAGTAAATCAAAACGTATTCACAGCATGTGATGTTGAAGTTCCAGTGGAGTGCAATTAATCAGAAATCACTAAACAGCTAGACCCTTCTCTTTTTGCCTATAATCTTATAGAAACATAGAAAATTAGTAGCTGGAGTAGGCCATTCAGCCCTTCAAGCCTGCTCCGCAATTTAATGCAATCATCGTTGATCATCTAACACAATACCCTTTTCTCGCTTTCTACCCATTTCACTTGATTCCTTTGACTCTAAGAACTATATCTAACTCCTTGAAAGCATTCAATGTTTTTACCTCAACTGCTTTCCATGGCAGAGCATTCCACAGGCTCACCAATCTCTGGAAGAAGTAACTTCTCTTCATTTCTGTCCTAAATGATCTGCCTCATATCCTTAACCTTTGGTTCTGTGCTCTACAATCAAGAGTAACATTCTTGCTGTGATTACTCTGTGCAGTTGTGTTAAAATTATATAGGTTTTGTGATGATGCCGAACCTTTAACAAAGTTTTGCTGTCCTTGGATTTTTCTTCAGAGAAGTCATAAAAGCACAGGTTCTGAAAAGTCTGGGGTTGAAGGGTTTTAGGGCCAATTCGATTATCGCTAACAGATACTGTCTCAGGTGAAAGGTTTTTAAGTTTAAAAAACACTTGTACAATGAAAGGGGAGTGGCCAGTTCTCCCAGCTCAGCTTATCTCTGACTTGTTTTTTTTGGTAGTTTGATTATTCACTGAAAACAGTTAGGCAGTCTTGAAGCTGCTGGATCCAAAGAAGCAGGTGAATGCTGATCTTCCTCTCTCTCTGACATCTCTGTCCTGTAAGATCCTGGGTTTGATTTTACGTTTTTTTGCCAAGGGGGTTTATGGGGATTGTTGCAAGTATTTGGAATAGCAGCATTAAATAGGGATAATCTGTTGGGTTTTCGGGTAGGTTAAGTTATTTTGTATTCTGCTATCTTTTGTTTATGTTTCATTTGCTAATCGTGAAAATAAATTCTGTTTTGTTTAAAACTAAATGGTTTGAATCACTCCATGTTATATCTGCCTAAAACAACTAACTAAGTTAGGGACTGGGCTACTTTCTTGATATGTTTTGAGGGGGTCTGACCTGGTCCATAACAGTTTCTATGAGATCACCTATTATTCTTCTGAAGTGTCGTTGTTAATAATAACCATTGTTAATTACCACTGATAAAATCATGTTTTTAAGTAAGATATTATTTGTGTTTTAAGATTGTATTTAATTTTAACTGTACAGTATTGAGGTAGATAGTGTGTAGTGGTAATGTCACTCAACTAGAAATATATGTATGCGTGTATATATACACATTTATATACACATACATCTAGTCTGTTTGGTCACAACTTCAAGATTGTCAACAAAAGAGCTAGGAGTGAGGCGAGGAGAAACCTCTTTACTCAGAGAGTTGATGGATTTAGATGCATACTTGGGAGAGTGGAGGAGGCAAATTCTATCAGAAATTTCAAAAGACAGCTGGATATATATTTGAAAGGGATGAAGTTAGAGGGCTATGGAGGCGGAGTATGGTACTAGCTGGGTAGCTCTTTTGGGAGCTGGTACAGAGATGATGGGTCAAATAGCCTCCTTCTGTACTGTAATCTCCATGATTCTATGACACCATACTGTACTAGTTGTTCACAATGTGGCCTTCTCTACAATGGAGAGACCAAAGCAGACTGGGTGTTTGCTTTGTGGAACACCTACGTCTTGTCTGCAAAAATGATCCTGAGTTTTGAGTTACCTGTCACTCCAATAGACCATTGTATTCTCTGGCCAACATTTCCAACTCGGGCCGACTGCTCCAACAGGACACAGTGCGAGGTGGAAGAACTGCATCCCATTTTCCGCTTGGGGTTCCTGCAGCCTTCAGGACTCAATATCAAGTTCAATAATTTTAGAAGCTGATTATCTTGAAGTCATTTACTTATCCCTACAACTCAGGCTCTGTCATAACTTGAACTGCTTTAAGCAGAGCCAACCCATTTTTATCTACTAATGTTAATAGTTTTTTTTTAAGCATATGATTATCCATCTTTTGTCTCCCTAACTATCACTCTCTTTCTCTCTGGGCAACATCTTTGCCTACTGTCTCACTCTTCTCACCTCCACACACAGCCCATCCCCCTTCTTCAGCATAACTCCCACCTTTTCTAGCTATCAGCGGTTCTGGAAGAAAGGTCATCGACTTGAAACATTAATTCTGCTTTCTCTCCACAGATGCTGCAATTTTGTTTTGTTTTAGAAATGTAAATGATGACACTAAAGTTCTGGAACAAGGGTTTCAATCCCATTATGGCAGCTGGTGGAACTAATATTCAATTAATAAATCTGGAATATAAACCTGGAATAGTCCAAAGATATGCCAGTTAGATGAATTGGCCATGCTAAATTGCACATAGTGTCCAGTGATGTGTAGGTGGATTAGCCATGGGAAATTCAGGATTACAAGGGATAGAGTAGGGAGGTGGGTCTGGGTGGGATGTTCTTTGGAAGGTCGATGTGGACTCAAGTGGCTGAATGGCCTGCTTCCACCCTGCTGGAATTCTATGATTCTATAAAGCTTATCGGTGATCAAGAAACATTGATGATCACTGTAAGATCCTATCTGGTTCAAGAGCGTCCTTCAGAGATTGAAGCCTGCTGCTTTTACCTAGTTTGGCCTGTGACTCCAGCTCCACAGTGATGTTATTGCCCCTTTACAACAGCCCTTTTAAGCCACTCAGTTCAATGGCAGTTTGGGATGGGGAACAAATGCTGACCTTTGCCAGTGATGCATACACCACAAAATGAATAATAAAAAATATTACTTTTGATGAACCTCTGTGGTTAAGGAAAACTAATCATATATTTGCACTTGACGTAATAGATTAAATTTCCTATGATATGGAAACAGGCCTTTTGGCCCAACAACTCCACACTGACCCTCCGAAGAGTAACCCTCCCAGACCCATTCCCCTAGCCTATATTTATCCCTGACTAATGCACCTAACACTATGGGCAATTTAGCATAGCTAATTCACCTGACCTGCTCATCTTTGGACTGTGGGAGGAAACCAGAACACCCGGAGGAAACCCAGGCAGACACGGGGAGAGAGTGCTAACTCCACACAGACAGTTACCCAAGGTGGGAATCGGACCCGGGTCCCTGGCATAGTGAGGCAGCAGTGCGAACCACTGAGCCACCATGCCACAAGCTGCATAATTGTTCTTACTCTTAATATATTTTATATATTAATATATTTTTAAAGACTGTTTATGATATTTCACCATATCATGTGTAGATTCTAATCATTTATTTTATTCCGTATAACTTATAAGATATGAAGGATAATCACTATACTTTAATTCCAAGTTTGCAGTTTATAAGAAGTTTTCAATATGATTGCCCACTTACCATGTTTGATGATCTCATTATTGCTGGATGGCTGGACATCCTTTGATTAGTGCTAGATTCAAATCTCCCGAGGAAAGTGGTAAGAGATTATTCGACCTCTATGGGCAGTTTCCTTTGTGATCTGAGGCATGGATAATCATTTTGCTGCTCGCTGTAAAATCTAGACCAATGACTTCAGTCTGCCCAATATTAAGTTGGACTAAATTTCTGCTTGTACACACTGGATATCAAATGACATTTTTGAGATGGTGGGGGTTGGAGGGAGATGGAGCTGTGTAATCAGGTTTAATAAAGGTAGTATGTGAGAGCTGAACTGCCGCCAAACATGCAGAACCTAATACCATGCTTTCGGGTGGTGTTGCTGAAAGGTAGCATGAAGGTAACAAATAGGATGGAGCCAAGCATGTGTGCTTGGGCTTCACAGATGTACAGGTACCAGGCAAGAGGACAAACTATTATAAGTAATTCTCTGGAAAAAGGAAAACGGAACTGAGAGCAGTCCCATTTAAGGGTTGACAGAGCTCATGCTAACAATGCATGTAACTGATAGAATAGACTAGAGATGGGATCAGCTTCCAATGATGTATGCTAACGCTGGGAATGGGCCACTGATAAAGTAACTTCCAATTTGCTGGTGAGCAAGGTGGCTGCACACAACTTTAGGGCGGCACGGTGGCACAGTGGCTAGCACTGCTGCCTCACAGCGCCAGGGACCTGGGTTCAATTCCCGCCTCAGGCGACTGACTGTGTGGAGTTTGCACATTCCCCCCGTGTCTGCGTGGGTTTCCTCCGGGTGCTCCGGTTTCCTCCCACAGTCCAAAGATGTGCAAGTCAGGTGAATTGGCCATGCAAAATTGCCCGTAGTGTTAGGTAAGGGGTAGATGTAGGGGTATAGGTGGGTTGCGCTTCGGCGGGGCGGTGTGGACTTGTTGGGCCGAAGGGCCTGTTTCCACACTGTAAGTAATCTAAAAAAAAATCTAACTTCTGCTGCAGAATAGTGAGGAGTTTAATGGTTCAGATGAAGCAGCAGGCTGAAGAGTGTAAACCAGCGAAAACAAACACGAGTGAGTGTTATTTATAAAGGACCGAAATGCAGCACTAATTTTGCTTCTAGGCTAACAAAATGGTTGGTGAGTTGGGAAGCTTAGCAGACGGAGTGAGGAAGAGTTTGGAATCAGAATTTGGATGAATTTGGACTCCATCCTTCCCAGCATGATAGTGATGTTCAATTGCATTAATGCCTTAGTGCACCTGACCATGGCCTCCAAGCTTCCATTGCAGTACAGACCACTTTCAACAAAACGTTGAGTGCTATAGTGAAAACGTTGATTGCTGTCATTCAGGGCCAGCTTGCTGCCATGTACATTGTGATGAAGCGCTCTTCTTATATCCATTTTGAACTGTTCAAGCCAGTAATCTGTGGAAATGTTAACATCCATGGAACAGAAGCTCTAATGAAATGCTGCATTTGACTGTTTCAAAATATACATTATATTCAATACTGTCCAGAAACAAGGGCAGAGCTTGATTTGAGTACTTTTAAATACGTTACCTAGAATAGCTCAAGGTTTACTAAACAGTCAATTTTAGTCAATTGGATGGAGACAGTCAGGGGATAAGGTTGTTCCCTTCAGGTTCCCATTCTATCAGGTACTTATAAGCAGGGAGAGGAGGTATTGTTACTGCCTGAATAGTTATTGCCTTAGCTCTGAGCAGTTTAGACTCAGGAGAAGCCTGGGGAACCAGGAGTAACAAAGATCTAGGGACAGTGCTACTGGGGCAAAGCTATCTGTCTGTCAACAGCTGAGTTGTGACTAAATGTTAGCCTGTAGTCTCCAAGAGTCCAGAGGAGCAGAAACTCAGGAAATGATCAAGGTTTGTGAAAAGATTTGTAAGCTCGGGAACCAGTTGCAGTTGTTGTGGGGATGTTCGCTGAGCTGGGAATTTGGTTCTCTGATGTTTCGTCCCCTGTCTAGGTGATATCCTAAGTACTGTGGAGCCTCTTGTGAAACCCTGCTGCACTGTGTCAGTGGGGATTTATTTGGTTTTGTTCCTGCTGCTTCCAATTGCCAATTCTGGGTGTTCATTATATTGGGTCTAGGTCAATGTGTTTATTGTTGGAGTCCCAGGATGAGTGGCATGCTTCTAGAAATTCTCTGACTGCCCTCTGTTTAGCTTGTCCTATGATCGTTGTGTTGTCCCAGTAAAATTTGTGTTCCTTGCCATCTGTGTGTATAGATACTAAAGGCAGCTGTTTATGGCGTTTAAGGGCTAATTGATTTTCATGAATGTGGGTCGTTAGTTGTCTGCCTGTTTGTTCTATATAGTGTTTTGTGCAGTTTCTGCATTGAAACTTGTAACACACTTTTGTCCTGCACATGATGGATAGATTAGATTAGATTAGATTAGATTAGATTAGATTAGATTACTTACAGTGTGGAAACAGGCCCTTCGGCCCAACAAGTCCACACCGCCCCGCCGAAGCGCAACCCACCCATACCCCTACATCTACCCCTTACCTAACACTAGGGGCAATTTAGCATGGCCAATTCACCTGACCTGCACATCTTTGGAGTGGGAGGAAACCGGAGCACCCGGAGGAAACCCACGCAGACACGGGGAGAATGTGCAAACTCCACACAGAGAGTCGCCTGAGGCGGGAAGTGAGCCCGGGTTTCTGGCGCTGTGAGGCAGCAGTGCTAACCACTGTGCCACTGTGCCGCCCACTGTGCCACCGTGCCGCCCACGGTTTTGGGTCCTTTGTTCTGGTGAGTTGTTGGCTGTGTGTGCCTGTTGGTTTATGCGCTATCAAGAATCTGAGTGGTTGGAGGAGTTGGCTGTCAGTTCCAAGACTTTTTTTTAATCTAAGGTAGAGTAGTTAGTGTGATGGGTCATGGCATGTCCTCGTCACATTGTTTGCACAACAATAATAGGACAGCTAAAGGACAACAGAGGACAGCTAGAAGACAACAGAGGACAGCCAGAGAATTCCTAGAAGCTTGGCACTCATCCACTGACTCCAGTCATAAACACATTGACCTAGACCCAATTCACCGACCACTGCAACGAACAACCGGAACTAACAACTAGAAGCAGCGAGAACAAAACCAAATAAATTCCAACCAACATAACGCTTCACAGGAGGCTCCACAGCACTGAGGATGTTACCTAGAAACATCTGCAAACCAAACTCGCTAGGCGAACATACTCACAACAACCTCATTCAGGTAATGAAGATAGACCACCAGAATGCCAGCTGTCATTGGTGCTGATATGTTGAAATACCTATTGAGAGAGTTTCAAGGTTAGGTTTTTGAAAGAGAAGCAATTGAAATACCTTATAAAATGTGACATTTTAAATTGACATTACATGTTGGCACAGTGCTTAGCATTGCTGCCTCACAGCGCCAGGGTCCCAGGTTCAATTCTAGCTTCAGGCAACTGTTTGTGTGGAGTTTGCACGTTCTCCTCATGTCTGTGGTTTCCTCCCACAATCCAAAGAATTGGCCATGTTTAATTGCCCATAGTGTTAGCTGCATTAGTCAGAGGGAAATGAGTCTGGGTGGGTTACTCTTCGGAGGGTCAGTGTGGACTGGTTGGGCTGAAGAGCCTGTTTCCACACTGTAGGTAATCTAATATAGTCTCTTATATTTGATGACACACAGTATCAGGGATTGCAGAAGAATCCATGAAATTAGCCTTAAACACAATTGCTTTTTGATGTACTTTGTGAGTGTTTGATCACAATGTATTTCACCCATAATTCCAGATAAATTCTGGATGTTAGAGTGCAAGTTATCTTTACAATAAATTTTACTATTGTTCTAACCTTGTATAGTAAAGTTAACTCTTGTTTGATGTTGCTGGTCTGAGGTCAAAACAAAGTTCAGACTGTTGCTATCATGGTTTTAGATACTGGTGTGCAAAGGGATTTGCAGAATGTCTCAGCAGATCAGCTCTATCCTCCAATAGGTTATTGGGATTGTTGACAACCTGACCTTGAGTGTGTTTCTTGGGAGAATTAACCTGGTTAACAGCATTCATGCTGCCACTCCTGCCACTCCAGTCTTGAATTTACTGTCTGTCAACCAGCCAGCTTATACCTGCTGCCTTTGCTGAGATAATGAAGTCTTAAACCAAGCCTAGAGCTGCTTGAGTCCATCCTGCAAGGCTACCTGCAGTTCCCTCCACTGAGAATCTGTCCAACAGTCATGCTGTAATCATTGGATAGTATTATGTCAGAAGAAAGGGCATAGAACACAGACACCAAACAAATGTATGTATGTAAAACTACAGTAATTCCATTTATAAATTTGATTTAGACTAATAATGCTGTTTTGGTGTTTACATTATGGCCAAATGGACAATACAATGGTCAATGGCAGAGGAGGAGATTTTGAAAGGATGTTTTCTGTAGAGATAACTTACAGAAGCCATACTTTCACACTTGTCTGCATCTGATTACTCAGGAAATTGAACTCAGTCATTTTCTCACTGTTTTGATTGTATGGGAAGCCAAAGGAAAGGGTGAAAGAAGAATAAAAGTTGTAAAGACACTGCATTGCATTGTAGCTGTAAAACTAAACTATCAATAGTTTGTAAGGGATTAGATTTCCATGTTGGAAAAATTAAGATGAATATGTTTTTTCTATAACTGATGGTATCAACAAACATTAGCACAACTAAAATATCTGCTTCGAAACCCATAATGTAGAGAATTTAATGTTGGGAAATTAAATTTTGTTCAACCTTCCTAATGCTACTGCATATTCCACATCAATACTGTACAATCTTATCACTGTCCCAATGCCAACTGTGCAATGCAACAATGGTCTTCAATAAGTTAGCAGTGGGTATGAGATGATGCTGCATGATTAGGGCTTTATTTGTGTTGTCTATTGTAGAATCTTACATGTCCAATAATACAAAAGAGCTACCTAATCCCACAACTCCTTCTAAAATTTGCAATCTAACTGGCTTCAAAACAAATCACCCCCTTGCTGTGCCCTCAGAAAGATTCCAGACACAGTGCTCCAAAATCTTTGAACAGGGCCTTCACAAAAACCTTACTGCAAACAAAAACTGCCAACAATTTCTGATTTTTGACATTAAACAGCTTTAAAACCATGAAAGCTCATTAAAAGCACTTTAATCTCACTTCACTTTCATTAGCTGCTTTCTATTTTCAAGTGACTTTTGGTATATAGCTAATATGTCATAGGACTGGATGTATACCTTCCATCTGACCTGTCATTCCTCAATCATTTGCAAAGAGAGTTATCAACTTTGTAACCTATTCTGATATGTCTCATTCTGAAATATAAATGGAGCTCCAAAGCCTTTATGGTCAATTAAGTTTTCTATGGCTGAATTTTGGAATTCTAAGCACCACTCTCATTAAAATTTAAATGCAAATTTCTAGATATCACAAAGCCTAATACCAATCAAATAATTTGATGACAATCTTTTTCACCCTCTTTATTTTTATGCAGTCATTCTCTATTTAGACACTTGATCTATATTGTTTGACAGGATGGAATGAAATATGACATCGTACTCTTTTTGTAATTGCCCCTTCGATTCGAATAATAAGAGGCTATCATCGAAAATGAAGCAAGGACAGAAACATAGTTGAGGTGCAGATCAAACATGATTTAATTAAATGGCAGAACAGACTCATGCAGCTGGGTGTCCTACTCTTGTTTCATGGATTTCAAGGTGCAGTTTACAGTGTGTGGTATGCCCATACTGCTGTTCCCTTCCTGTCTTTCAGTTTCTTACAGCAGCAAGAGCTGTGACTTTAAAAGCAGCAGTATCACATGTGAAAGCTCAGTATTGTACTCCTGTGGCTCATGTGCTATCTTATTTTCAATATTATTTTTCTGTATTCAGCGGAGGACTGAGATAGAAACCAGCCATAGTCTGCCTCATGTCAGGTCCCTTATCAGGCACTAAGTGCCTTTGTAAAAGGGTCACTTCCCCCACCACCTCAAAAGGTCACACGTAAACCCAATAGGTACCATTCACATTTAATCTCTGTCCCATCAAGAAATTCTGGTGGTTTGGGGAGAATTGATGTCATATGGATCAAGAATAAGCCAGTTTCCTCCATAGATCCATTCCTGTCTCCAGCTTAATTGCTGGCAGCTATTCACACTGCTAGAATAACAGTGTGCAGACTCACCCTCAATGAAGTGGATCTGGCCTACCATCTTTTCCCTCATCCAACAGGGCTACATTAAATCTAGCCCATTGATTTCCGAACCAAGGAAAACCCTCAGGAATTTTTGAATTCTGCACAAAGGAAGATTGTAAGATCCCTCTGGATTCATGAATTGGTCTATTTGCTATTTTTCCTCAATAACTGGCCTGTACTAGAAAAGAGTCGAGATTGCCCTTCTGATGAAGGGCTTATGCTTGAAACATCAATTCTCCTGCTCCTCAGATGCTGCCCGACCTGCTGTGCTTTTCCAGCACCGCATTCGTGACGCTGATCTCCAGCATCTGCAGTGCTCACTTTCTCCCTGTACTAGAAAAGCAAGAGCTTGTACCTTAACCAATCCATGATGAAAACTGGCAACGAGGCTGCTCATACCCCTAACTGTGAACATTCCTGAGAGACAGCATTAATGTCTGGAATTCAAAACAGAATCACAGAATAATTACTGTGCAGAAGGTGGTCATTTAGCATACTCCTACACAAATTGCTAAAGCAATGTAACCGTCACTTCCCAGTTGAATGTTGCTGAACTGTATGTGACTTGGATGTGGGAACAAAAAAAACCTGTCTATCATTTACTCAAAGTATCTGTGATTTTGGCAACTATCAATAGAATCAATTTTGCAAGATATTTATAGAAGTTTATAAAATCATGAGGGTTGTGCATAGAATTAATGGTAGATGTCTTTTCCCCAGAATGCGGAATTTCAAGACTTGGTGCCACATTTATAAGTGAGAGGAAAGAGATTTTAAAAAGACATGAGGGGAAAATGTTTTATACAGCGGATGGTTTGGGTGTGGAATGAACTTCCTGAGGAAGTGATGGATGTGAGCACAGTTACAACATTTCGAAGATATTTGGATAAGTACATGACAAAGAAAGATTTGGAGGGATATAGGCCAGGAACAGGCAATTTGGACAAGTTTAGTTTGGGATTATATTCGGTATGGGCTGGTAGGACCGAAGGGTCTGTTTTTGAGCTCTATGACTCTAAGACTCTATGTCAGTACTTGTTACATTAACCAGTGGTTTATTATATACCGTCCAAGATACATAAATTAATTCAATTTCACCTGTCCAAACTAAATTTATGCTAGCTAGATTATTATATCTACTTTTTAAGCATAAATATAACTGACAATTTACATCTCATTTTGTCTTTTTCAATATCTATAAGTTTCAGATAAGATTAACTTCTTTGTTACAGTTAATAAAGAATTTAAAGTAAACAAGCTAACATTAAACAACAACATGTAAATTTATAGGGGCCAGGTGACATTTCCTGTTAAGAACAATGGGGTTGATTTTTAACTTGCCATTCAGGCGGAAAACTGGTATTGCAGATCAGCTTCTTGTAATAGGAGCCACCGATTACAATGAAAGCAAAACTGGATTGTTTCTATAATGAGGGACTTATATGCCAAGCCAGTATTTTTTTACCTGTGTGGCAAGCTGAAAATTGTGACACTGCTTATTTCACCTTGTACCTTGGCTGCCTTCAGGAAATGGAAAGGTTTGTCAGATTTCCGTAAACATCTTCACTGTTATGTTACAGCAAATAAATCACTGTTTGAAGAACAGAAATTAATATTTAAAAACAGTTACATGTGGGCGGATTCCCACTGGGGTTTTCAAATAGCAAGTTGGCCAACATGTCACAGCTGTAAAATTATTGTAAATCACACTCTCCACATTCATACTGTTTGAAAAATTAATGGTGTGTGGGACAAGCAGATTAGAATACTGCTCAACCAGCCTAGAAATTATGCTGCCTACAGAGGACAGGAGGCTGGGAATTCCTATGTGTTACTTGCCTCATGCACTGTTGGCAGCATCATATCATGTTCGTTAAAGAAGATCATAACTTATAAGTGTATGTACAGGCCATTTGACCCATCAAGCCTGTTCTGCTATTCAATCATGGCTGATATGTTTCTCAACCACATTCTCCTGCCTTCTCCCCATAACCCTTGAACCCCCTTACTAACCAAGAAACTATCTTTGTCCTATATTCTTTGATGTTATGATTGTGGATGTGATTCCTCTAAATTCACTTTCTATTTTTAAACATCTGTAAATCTAGGGCAAAACAACAACATCTCATATCTCAAGAGAGCCTGATAAATGTTTAACTCTGTAGGTTAATCAGGAGTCTAACATCGAGAGGATGATTTATTTCAAACATGTGACAGCCCTGCACCACTCAGGTTTAAATGGTTTCTATGCAGCCAAACCAGAGCTCTTCAAGGGATGACTGGAGGCTCTTACCAAAAAGGTAAGAATTCTTAATAATTCAGCCAACCTGACCAATTTGAAAGGCAAGGGGCTTATTACACATCCAGAAACAGCTATTTAAATGATGTCCAAATACCGATTTTAAGCGGCTCCTCAACTAGCGCCTTCTATTACACACAATGTGAAGAGCATGGGCCATGGCATTTAATGGGGCCTGCATGAACAGAAAATGTATTGGACTTAAATTCAATTACTTAATTTGCTGGGAGTTAAAATAATTTAAAGGTTTACTCATTGGCATGCTAGTGGTATCTGTGGTGGGTTTCAACTTGTAATGCATTTCCCTGCCCTGCATATGCTTTTTTTTTGTTAATACAGACTATCTTCATAATCAAAGTGCACTGGAATCTCATTGTAGTTCACTTTTGTTTAATGGTGGTGTGCAACATTTACTCTTGTGTAGAGTCACAGTGTCATTGACTCATACAGCTTAGAAACACCCTTCAGTCCAATTAGTCCACACTGACCATGTTCCCAAACTAAACTAACGAAGCTAAACTCATCTGCTCCTGGTAAAAACAATGACTGCAGAACGCTGAAAACCAAATACTGGATTAGTGGTGCTGGAAGAGCATAGCAGTTGAAGCAGCATCCAACGAGCAGCGAAATCGACGTTTCGGGCAAAAGCCCTTCATCAGGAATAAAGGCAGTGAGCCTGAAGCATGGAGAGATAAGCTAGAGGAGGGTGGGGGTGGGGAGAGAGTAGCATAGAGTACAATGCGTGAGTGGGGGAGGAGATGAAGGTGATAGGTCAAGGAGGAGAGGGTGGAGTGGATAGGTGGAATAGAAGATAGGCAGGTCGGACAACTTGTCCGACCTGCCTATCTTCTATTCCACCTATCCACTCCACCCTCTCCTCCTTGACCTATCACCTTCATCTCCTCCCCCACTCACGCATTGTACTCTATGCTACTCTCTCCCCACCCCCACCCTCCTCTAGCTTATCTCTCCATGCTTCAGGCTCACTGCCTTTATTCCTGATGAAGGGCTTTTGCCCGAAATGTCGATTCATCTGCTCCTGGCCTATATGCCTCCAAACCTTTCCTATTCATGAACCTATCCAAATGTCTTTCAAACACTGTTACTGTACCTGCATCCACCACATTCTTTAGCAATTCATTTCATACATGAACCATTCTCTTTGTGAAAAGATTGCCCCTCGTGTCCTTTTTAAATCTTTCTCCTCTCACTTTAAACATATGTCTCCCACTCTAGGGAAAAGGCCCTTGTCATTCACCTTAACTGTGCCAATTATGATTTTCGAAACCTCAGTAAGGTAATCTCTCAAACTACTGCAGCCTAACCAGTCTATTTTTATATCTCAAACGCTCCATTCCCAGCAACATCCTGATAATTCTTTTCTGAACTCTCTCCAGTTTAATAATATTCTTCCTATAACTTGGGCAACTGGAACTGCACACAGTATTCCAGAAGAGGTTTTACCAACTTCCTGTGCAACCTCTACACGATGATCCAAATCCTATACTCAAAAGTCAGCAATGAAGGCAAGCATGCTAAATGCATTCTTGACCACCCTATCTACTGTGATGCGAATTTCAAATAATTAAGTACCTGAACCCCCATGTCTGTCTGTTTTACAACACTATCCAGGGCTGTACCATGAATTGTATAAGTCAAGTCCTTGCTTGTATTACCAAAGTCCAATGCATTTACTCAAATTAAACTCCATCCTCCATTCCTCAGCCCATTATCCTAATTGATCAAGATCTCTTTAAATCACAGATAATTTTCTTCATTGGCTACTATACCAGCTGTTTTGGTTTCATCTGCAATATTAATAACATGCCTCTTTTTTCTCAACCAAATCATTTATATAAATGATAAACAAAAGTGGACCCAGCACTGATCACTGTCAAACATTTCTGGTCACAGGCCGCTCGTCTGAAAAACGTCCTTCCCGCACCACCCTCTGTCTCCTACCATAAAGTCAAATTTTCATCAATCATCAAACTCACCCTGAATCCTATGTTATCTAACTTTATCAATTAGTCTACCATGTGGAACCTTGTCAAAGGCTTTACTAAAGTTCAAGTAAACAGCATCTATTGCTCTGCCCTTACCAATCTTTTTGGTTACTTGTGAGAAGTTCAATCAAGTTTGTGAGACATGATTGTTCTGGTGAAAAACCATACTGACTATCCTGAATCATTCCTTGCCTCTCCAAATGCATGTAAATCCTAACTTTCAGAACCACCACAGATGTCAGACTCACAGGTCTGTCGTGCCTACACTTATCTTTCTTTCCTAGGCAATGGCACAACAGGAGATACCTTCCAATCCTCCAGTACTTTACCTGTATTTATAAATGATAGAAGCAATTTCTGCTAGAAGCAATTTCCTACTTAACTTCCCACAATGTCGTGAGATACACTTGATCAAGTCTTGGAGATTTATCTACCTTTACATTTGCTAAGATCTCCAGCACTTCCTCTTCTGTAATGTGAACTGTTTTCAAAACATCAATATTTACTTTCTTGAGTTCTGTCTAGCCTCCATTTCTTTCTCAACAGTAAAAGCTGATGTGAAATATTCATTTAATATCTCTCCCATCTCTTGAGGTTCAACACGAAGATGAACACTTTATTGTTTTTAATATCAATAGTTTTTTCCTTGTGGAATTCTGTGGTATAAAGGAAGGGGAGTAGGTGAATGGCACATGGGATGGAGCTTTGGGGACAGACAATGGCAAGTAAATGTTGAAGGTCAGAATGGAACGGAAGAGGACTCCAAAGGAGGACAAAGGTGAGATCAGAAATGTGGAGGCTGGGAAGATGGAAGGGCCTGGTATTGTGGTTATGGTGATACGTCATTACACCTCTCAGTAAAGGTAATGGAATGACACATCTAAATTTTCCAAATGTGGATCCATCTCACTGTGTTGGCTGGTAAAGTCTTAACTTGAATTCATCCACAATAGTTTTGCACATCTATAAAGCTTTCCTGCACTAATTTATCCACTAATTTATCTTTCAATCCTTCTCTTTTTTTTGCATGCTGTTTTATCTTCTAATCTGAAACTAATCTTTGCATAATGATATCCCTTTGATCATTGGAAGTTTTATAGTCTGTACATTCTGAAATATTTCCTGAACTATCTGGTATTGCATCCAGATTGACCTATACCTTATCCTAATTTGCCAGCTCACTTTACCAAGTTCTGCTTTCATGTGCTGAAAACTGCCCTTATTTAAATTCAGTACTCGTCTTGAATCTAGTCTTTCTTCCCTCTTATAGGTTTAAGATTAAATTGTATTATATTTACTGCTCCTACGGGCACCTTCACTATGTGTAATTTAATTAGTACTATCTTGTTGCATAATACTAGATCTAGTATCACTGTCTCTTTGGTTGGATCATATTGTTCTGAAAAAGTATCTTCTATAGACTCTTAATTTGGACTATCTTTGCCTAGCTGATTTTTTCAGTCCACATGTAAATTAAAATCCCCTGTGATCATCACCATTTTTCTGACAAATTCACATTATTTCTTTCCTTAAACTCTATTCCATCTCATGGGTACTATTCAGGGCCTGTAAACCATTCTTCCAAGTGATTTCTTGCAATTGTCATTTCTCATCTCTCCTCAAACCACTTCTTCATTTTGGCTTCCTGAACTTAAGTCATCCTTATCTGTTGTTCCAACATCATCATTAATTAACAGAGCTAGCATTATACATTGTCCTAGCTTCCTCTTCTTCCTAAACGTCTTATTTT
Organism: Chiloscyllium punctatum; assembly: GCF_047496795.1. Classification (NCBI taxonomy): domain Eukaryota; kingdom Metazoa; phylum Chordata; class Chondrichthyes; order Orectolobiformes; family Hemiscylliidae; genus Chiloscyllium; species Chiloscyllium punctatum. The sequence goes on along the minus strand of NC_092747.1, from coordinate 57,237,241 downwards.
CCTTCAGGTTCCAATCCATGTCTCAATAATGACCATTAGCTTGCATTTATTTATTACTTTTTGCTTCATCAATTAATTTGTTTTGAGTTAAAATCTACAAGGCTTCAGATACAATAATTTCAAGCCTTAACTATTGATTTACTCTTAAATTTGTACTCTCAAATCTCTTCTTCTCATCGTTTATTTATACTTCCCATATTTGTACCTTTCTTATATTAATGCCTTATTTCTACAATTTGATCTCCTCTATTTTCCCAAATTTAAGACTTTGTCCCAATTTTAGATTAAATCCTCTCTATTTGTGTTGATTTATAACTTTCTAAAAGGCTTGTTCCAGTGTGGTGGGAGAGTCCAGTTCCAATTTGGAACTTGGTTGTGAATGCAATATCCAGTCTGTCTATTGACTGTTGTTATGACACAGGGTAAACCCTTGTGCTAATTTAAACCCGACATACAGAGAAGCTCACCTCGTATGATAATCTGTTAAAATTCGAGAGGAAAGAACTATCCCAGAAGTCACTATATAAAGTAAAAATTAACAATTTTATTCTTTAAGTTCAGTAGAGAATATTAAAACCAACAACTATTGACAACTCCTTTCTCGTAAACCTATCTTTTACCTCCCCACTCTACAATTCTGGTCTGATAAAAGCCCTGATTAAAATTTACAAAAAAAATGCAAATTTCAAAACCAGCCAGCTGCCAATTCTTCTCTTTGTATCTTCCTCTGTCAATTTTCTGCTGTCTTTTCTTCAGCATTCCATTACGTAGGTCTTTCATATGAACAGACACCTTTCAGAGAGATATTCAACCAGCAGAGTTGTTGGTTTTCCTAGCAGTTCTCCCTCCAACTGCTCAAAATGTCAGACTTTATACCCCAAAACATTGGGTCATTTCATTGGTTTGATGTTGTCAAAATACTAAATTCAGATTTGATTGGATTTTGATATCTGGAGCGTAATTTAAACTGATTGGCCAAATTTGAATTTGTTTTTGTATCATGACAACATAGTTCCAGCTATTTGTTTCACCCACTATTACATTTTAAAATCTTTCAGAACACTTTGTGTCAGCCATAAATTTCAGCTCCCTTAAAGGTACAGTACGCATCTGCAACTTCATAACACTGTCCATTGTCGTCTCATTTCTGTTGCAGTCTTTTTGCGAACCAATCATTTACTCCTCTGACATCCCTGTGAGGATACAGAAATACCCCGACACCAAGGTAGGCACTCATCAAAACACATCCTAGAATGAATCCAAGTCAGTGCCAGCTCCACATGTTAAGATACACACCCTGGATGCATCTGGGTAATGCTCATTACCAGCATTCCATATCTGATATTTACACTGCAGAGTAATCTTCCTATTGTATGCTCAGCTGAGAGACTGAGAAATCCAGATTTTCTTTTGTCTATGTCTAGTGGGAGAAATTTCATAAGGTCTATTGGTAGATTCAAACATTATATGCTTCAACTTTGGTACTCTGGGTTATGAAATGGCTGATAACTCCAGTGATCAGCCTGTAGACATGTAGATCAGGTGATGCTTGAAAGAGTGGATAACTAGGCTATTTGAAGGTTTGTGTAAACTCTCTCCACCTCTGCATGTTACAGACAATACTCACGATGTGTTCCGGCTTTTTTGAATAAGCACTGTCCACTTTGGTTGATCTCAAGCTAGGAACTCCCAGGAATGAACAGGTTTCTTTGATGTCTTCAGGGATATCCTGGGGATATTTCTAACATGTTTCCACTGTCCTTCTGGGAACCATCTGTTGTGATACTGTTTCAGCATGGTTTGGCTGCTTGATCAGGCAAGTGAAAGTTCTCACCTTGAGTGATTTTGAGTGATTAAAATCTTGATGGCAGGCCTCAAAATGTGCCAGCTCCCTTCCATTAGATACTTTCCTGAGTCAGAACTATATCATTTCAATCATAGAGTCATAGAGATGTACAGCATGGAAACAGACCCTTCGGCCCAACCCATCCATACCGACCAGATATCCCAACCCAATCTAGTCCCACCTGCCAGCACCCAGCCCATATCCCTCCAACCCATTCCTATTCATATACCCATCCCAATGCCTCCTAAATGTTGCAATTGTATCAGCCTCTACCACATCCTCTGGCAGCTCATTCCATACATGTATCACCCTTGACGTGAAAAAGTTGCCCCTTAGGTCTCTTTTATATCTTTCCCCTCTCACCCTAAACCTATGCCCTCTAGTTCTGGACTCCCCGACCACAGAGAAAAGACTTTGCCTATTTATCCTATCCATGCCCTTCATAATTTTGTAAACCTCTATAAGGTCACCCCTCTGCCTCCGACTCTCCAGGGAAAACAGCTCCAGCCTGTTCAGCCTCTCCTAATAGCACAGACCCTCCAACCCTGGCAACATCCTTGTAAATCTTTTCTGAACCCTTTCAAGTTTCACAATATCTTTCCGATAGGAAGGAGACCAGAATTGCACACAATATTCCAACAGTGGCCTAACCAATGTCCTGTACAGCCGCAACATGACCTCCCAACTCCTGTACTCAATACTCTGACCAATAAAGGAAAGCATACCAAATGCCTTCTTCACTATCCTATCTACCTGCGACTCCACTTTCAAGGATCTATGAACCTGCACTCCAAGGTCTCTTTGTTCAGCAACACTCCTTAGGACCTTACCATTAAGTGTATAAGTCCTGCTAAGATTTGCTTTCCCAAAATGCAGCAGCACCTCGCATTTATCTGTATTAAACTCCATCTGCCACCTCTCAACCCATTGGCCCATCTGGTCCAGATCCTCTTGTAATCTGAGGTAACCCTCTTTGCTGTTATCTGCCAACTGTACCTCTTATGCTCGCATCCAAATAATTTATGTAAATGACAAAAAGTAGAGGGTCCAGCACCGATTCTTGTGGCACTCCACTGTTCACGGGCCTCCAGTCTGAAAAACAACCCTCCACTACCACCCTCTGTCTTCTACCTTTGAGCCAGTTCTGTATCCAAATGGCTAGTTCTCCCTGTATTCCATGAGGTGTAATCTTGCTAATCAGTGTCCCATGGGGAACCTTGTCAAACGCCTTACTGAAGTCCATTAGGATCACATCTACTGCTCTGCCCTCATCAATCTTCTTTGTTACTTCTTCAAAAAACTCAATCAAGTTTGTGAGACATGATTTCCCACGCACAAAGCCATGTTCACTATCCCTAATCAGTCCTTGCCTTTCTAAATACATGTACATCCTGTCCCTCAGGATTCCCTCCAACAACTTGCCCACTACCGAGGTCAGGCTCACTGGTCTATAGTTCCCTGGCTTGTCTTTACCGCCCTTCTTAAACAGTGGCACCACGTTTGCCAACCTCCAGTCTTCTGGCACCTCACCTGTGACTATCGATGATACAAATATCTCAGCAAGTGGCCCAGCAATCACTTCTCTAGCTTCTCACAGAGTTCTAGGGTACACCTGATCAGGTCCTGGGGATTTATCCACCTTTAATCATTTCAAGACATCCAGCACTTCCTCCTCTGTAATCTGGAGAGATTCATTGCAATTCTCATTGTTTCCAATTTTACATTAAATTTAGAATCTCAACAGTGTGGAAACAGACCCCTCAGTCCAACAAGTCCACACAGACACTTCAAAGAGTAACCAATCCACACCAATTGCCCCGCCTTATATTTACCCTTGACTAATGCACCTAACCTACACATACCTGAACACTATGGGCAATTTAGCATGGCCAATTTACATAACCTGAACATCTTTGGACAGTGGGAGGAAACCCACACAAACACTGGGACAATGTGCAAACTCCACACAGACAGTCGACTCCACTGGCGCTGTGAGGCAGCAGTGCTAACCACTGAGCCACCATGCCACCCTGAGGAAAATTGATGTGCTAGGGCTGCTTGATACCACATTTGGTCAAAGACGGTCTTGCTGTCAAGGGCAGTCACTCTCACCTCCCCTCTGGAATTTAGCTCGTTGTCCATGTCTGGACCAAGGCCGTAATGAGACCTGGAGTTGAGTGGCCTGAGAGAATCCAGAATTGAGCACCAGTGAGCAGGTTGTTCTTTTCAAGTGTAGCTTGAAAGCACTGCCACTGAACTCTTCCATCACTTTCCTGATGATCGAGAGTGAACTGATGGAGGTGAATTTCTCTTATTTTTTTAATCTATTTCCGACATTGTTGGGTAAGTGCCTATGATATTACTACTTTGGAGCAGCTTGACTGGTATTAACCATGCTTACCAGTTTGGCCTCCATGTTCTATCTTTCATACTTGCAGACAACAGGGATCATGAATTCCTGGCAAACTAAGACCTTATTCTGAGGTTTGATAGCCTGGTTCTCAAATACTCTAACGGCAAAGCACATTGCAATATTTACATTTACTAACACTCTTCACTCGCTTTGGCATGGTAAGGTGGCCCAAGGGAGGAGGGAACAGCAAAGAACATGAATATCTGCATAGTCTCATGCCTGTGGCATTTTTGATGTGGCTTTCATTAAGCATGTGGCAACCAGAGTTGCTGAAGCCATCCAGAATGCCCGTATGTTCAAGCTTAATGTATTTTCTCAATTTCTATATCACCCTCATCTCACCACTCTTGTTTTCAAAATTATTTGTATCTAGGATGCTGGCTAGTTCAGCACTTATTGTCCATACTTAATTGTCCAGAGGACAGTTAAAAGTCAACAGCATTTCTGTGGATCTGTAATCAGATTTAAGCCAGCAGATTTCTTTCCCTAAAGGGCAAAAGTGAACCAGATGGATTTTTACAAGAAAAAATGGTGATTACATGGGCACCATCCAGCTCGCATTTAAAACCAGATTTGTTTCAATGAATTCAAATGTCACCATCTGCCACTGTGGGACTCAAACCCATATCTCACAGCATTAGGCTACGGTTCAGAATTTCTAGTCCAGTGACATTACCACAACAGCATTGCCTCCCTCCTCTGATTTGGTGGTTAAGTTGCAGAAAGCTTAGCTGTGCAGGTCTTGCTGTCTGACCCAGCCCACCTTCATTTGTTCCAGCCCGCCTGTTGTTTCAGGTATTGATAGATTGCCCCACATGGCTAATAATGACACCTGAGCAAGAGTACATCTCTGACGAACAAGTACCATCACTTGATTTGATATTCCTGGCCACAATTCCAGATATTATCCCTATGTGTACCTGACAGAGGTTAACTTGTATAAGAACGTACAAAATAGGAGCAGGTGTAGACTGTTCAGTCCCAAAAAGCTTACCTCAAACATTGAACAACATCATGGATGACCTGACCCTGGGCTCAACTCCTCTTTCATGTTATCTCAGTCTCACTATCAACTCTCTGAAAAACAAGAAATAGGAGCAGGAATAGTAGTTGGGCATTAAGCACAAATAGACTTCAGCCAAGCCAAGATCGAAGAATAGCCAACTGTGCCAGCTCACCGGAGGACAATGTTACAGATGAGTTCATCCGCAGAGATTCAGTCAAGCAACAAAATGATATGGTGTATTGGAAAAGGTTGAAGGATGTGCACACAGAATTGCTTGGTACATCAATAGGCCTGCAGGAGAGCCTTTTGTCCCTCTCATAGACGAACTGGTTCCAATTACGTTCAGGGCTTTAATCAGAGACTCGGGATTCTTTCCAGCATACAAGTAATTGCCAATTTAATTTGAACACTTGCATACCAACCTATCATGAAGTGTTTGTCAGTTGATATGTCAGCTTTCACTGCAGAACAGACTGAAGTCACGTACGAATGTGAAAGCAGAAACTTAAGACAATATAATGAGAAACCCGACAGGTCTGGCAGCATCTGTGAAGGGAGAAACAGAATTAACATTTTAAGTGTAATGACTGGTCTTTGTAAGACTGAAAACACTAAATTGAACTGAAGCTTCCCATATTTTAATTAAGTGTGATTTTCATCAAGTTTCATGAAGGATTTCTCTCTATAAGACCGAATAAGTTTCCTTATAAGATCATCCCAAACCTATCTCATTAGCTACCTACCATGTCACTATGGCATCTCCCTTGTTTGATGTTAGCCTTGCTTACCCATTCTCATAGCCAGAAACACTTGGCTCTATCAGGAAAACCCAGGATTCCTGATGCTGGAATTTGTAAAAAAAATGTTCTGAACAAGGATGGGCTGAGGAGTGGCAAACTTAATTTAATTTAAATAAATGTGAAGTATTGCATTTTGGTAAGACAAATCAGGACTTATACACTAAATGGTAGGACCCTGGGTAGTGTTGCCAAACAAAGAGGTCTTGGAGTGCACGTTCATAGTTCCTTGAAGGAAGAGTCACAGGTAGATAGGAGTGAAGAAGGCATTTACTATGCTTGCCTTTGTTGGTCAGTGCATTGTTGGTCAGTGCATTGAGGTAAAAACAATGACTGCAGATGCTGGAAACCAGATTCTGGATTAGTGGTGCTGGAAGAGCACAGCAGTTCAGGCAGCATCCAAGGAGCAGCGAAATCGACATTTCGGGCAAAAGCCCTTCATCAGGAATAAGGGCTTTTGCCTGAAACGTTGATTTCACTGCTCCTTGGATGCTGCCTGAACTGCTGTGCTCTTCCAGCACCAATAATCCAGTGCATTGAGGAGAAGAGTTGGGAGGTCATGTTGTGGCTGTACAGGAGATTGGTTGGGCCACTTTTGGAATATTGCACTCTATTCTGGTCTCCATGATATAGGGAAGTTGTTGGTAAACTTGAAAAGGTGCAGAAAACATTTAAAAGGATGTTGCCAAAGTTGGGTGAGTGTTGAGCTATAGGGAGAGGCTGAATAAGCTGGGGCTATTTTCCCTGGAGCATCAGAGGCTGAAGTGAGACCTTATTGAGGTGTATAAAATCATGAGGGGAATGGATAGGGTGAATAGCCAAGGTCTTTTTTCCCTGGAGTGGGGGAGTCCAAAACTAGAGGGCACAGGTTTAAGGTGAGAGGGGAAAGATTTAAAATGGATCTAAGGGGCAACATTTTCATGCAGAGGGTGGTACATATGTGGAATGAGGTGCCAGAGGAAGTGGTGGAGGCAGGTACAATTCCAACACTTATAAGACATTTGGATGGGTATATGAATAGATGGATGTGGCTTAGAGAGATATGGGCCAAATGCTGGCAAATGGCACTAGATTAATTTAGTATATCTGATTAGCATGGACAAGGTGGGCCGAAGGGTCTGTTTCTGTGCTGTACGTCTCTATGGCTCTGTGACCCCAAAGGTCACCAGACCTGAAATGTAGACTCTGATTTCTCTCTGCAGATGTTACCAGATCTGCTGAGATTTTCCAGCAGTTTCTGTTTTGTGGGCATTGTAAAAGGTTGTTTTGCAACCAATCAAGTGCTAGCAGTCTAGAGATGACCCTACACTTTTATTCACATTTGCTCTGGGCATGGCAGAGAGAGGAAATTTGCTTCACAATTTGGGGCATGGAAGCTGGAACACCTAATAGATGGGTGAAGCACAAGAGGGCCATCCTCATCATCCCAGATTGACAGAGGAGGCTACAATTCCAGATGCTGCCAGACTGGTGACCCAGATCGAAGTGGTCTCAACAATCCAGAGAAACGTGCATCAATGTTACAAGAAGGTTATTGACCTTCCTTGCTCTGCCAGGGTTTGTACCACCCATTTGTCTCTGCTGCCTCACCCTCACTCCACCTCAGCCACTGCCCCCACCTCCACTAAACTAATGCTCTCTCACCTTCACAGTTGTGTGCAACGTATTTCCTTACACAATCTCACACATCCAATTCTTCAGATTACTAACTCCACCTGGCCTTTGTGCATCCTACTCAGTCACCCAGTACACCTCTGTTGTTTGGTTCCTCTTTAAACAAGTTACAGACAACTCCAACCAGTCTGCTATGAATGAATTTGCCCAGGTGCCCTACAATACTAAAGAGGTCAAATCAATATGAACGCAAGTCAGTACAAATACAAAACAGTCCCAAATTTATAAGGAACAAAGTTATAATAGTCTTTAATACTAAACTAATCTTTAATACTATGGCCCTTTAAGGTTCCAAAACTTCCTGAGTCTCCTGTAGACTTATGTAGTCGCGCTCTCTGTTGCTCTGTCTATTGGTCTGCAAAGTTGCTTTCTTCCTCTCTCTTGCTCTCCGGATGATCAGTTGGTTTCTGCCTCTTGCCATGTGTGTCTCCTTGGAGGGCTTCAGACAATTCTAGAGATTTCATGGGCAGTTCCCAGAGGGATTCCAAGAGCGTGGCCTGCAGCTGAACCCTTTAGATGGTTTTCTGGAACTTTCTGTAGTTATGGTTAATCAGGGAGATATACTTAATAGTTTGAAACAACAGTCAATCATTTAGATGGCATGCTACTGTCAGTTTCTTTGTGCAGCAGAAGCTGGTGCCTTTCTGCATGGTCTAAAGTAGACAGGCAGGAGGCTGGAAGTACACAGCAAGCCAGGCAACATCAGGAGGTGGAGAAGTCAATGTTTCAGGTGTAACCCTTCTTCAGGACTGGGGATGGGTGTAAAGTGAGTTGCAGATAAAGTGGGTAGTGGGGGCAGGGTGGTGAAGTGGGAATAGGTGAAGACAGGCAGAGGGTACGACCTGGTTGGTCGATGGGAGGGATGAATCCGGTAGGTGACTGAGAGGAATGGAAGGGAGGGGGACAGGCTGGGAAGGGAGTCGGAGGATGGGAAAGGAGGCTATTTGAAATTAGAGAATTCAATGTTGAATCTTCCGGGCTGTAGACTGCCCAGGTAGAAGATGAGGTGTTGTTCTTACAATTTGTGGGTTTTGTTCATTGCAGCAATGAAGGAAGCGAAGGATGATCAGTCAGAAAGGGAGTGGTTGGGGGAATTGAAATGGGCAGTGACTGGGAGGCTGAGATTCTCAGCGAACCATTCTTTAAGTTTATGTTCCATCTCCCTGATGTAGAGAAGACCACATCAGTAGCACCTGATGCAGTAAATTAGGTTGGAAGAGAGGCAGGCTAACCTCTGTCTCACCTAGAAAGACTGTTTGGGGCCCTGGATGGAGGTGAGGGGAGTGCGCCTTGTCCTGTTGCAGAGGAAGGTACCTGGGGTTTTGAGGGAGCTATTGGGGAGAGTGGCACAAACCAAGGGCTGTTGAAGTGAATGGTCCTTGTGGAAGGCAGAGAGGAGTGGAAAGGGAAGAAGTTCTTGGTGGTGGAGTCTAGCTGGAGTTGGCGGAAGTGTTTGAGGATGATGAGTTGGATGAAGAGACTGGTGGGGTAGTAGGTGAAGACAAGGGGGCTCTGTCTTTATTTCATTGGCAGGAGGGGTTTTAGAGTGGTGGAACAGGGAATGGAGGTGGTGCGGTGGAGGGCTGTCTGGATGACGGAGGGAGGAAAAGCACCTTTTCAAAATAGATGGACATCTGGGATGCTTGGGAGTGGAATGTCTCCTTGTCGGAGCAGATGCAGTAGGGGCAGAGGAATTGGGAGAATGGATGGAGTTCTTGCAGGATACTGGGTGGGAGGAGGTGTAGTCCAGGCAGTTCTGGGAGTCTGGAGGTTTGAAGTAGACATCCGTCTGGAGACTGTTGCCAGAGATGGAACTGGAGAAGCCAAGAAATGGGAGGGAGATGTCCGAGATGGACCAAGTGAATTTGAGGGCGGGGTGGACGTTTTGGATGAAGTTGATGAACAGCTCCAGTTCACCCTGGGTACAGGACACTGCACCGATACAGTCATTGATGTAATGGCAGAAGAGTCGAGGCACAGTGTCTGTGTAGAGTCATAGAGTCATAGAGATGTACAGCATTGAAACAGACCCTTCAGTCCAACCCGTCCATGCTGACCAGATATCCCAACCTAATCTAGTCCCACCTGCCAGTACCCGGCCCAAATCCCTCCAAACCCTTCCTGTTCATATTCCCATCTAAATGCCTCTTAAATGTTGCAATTGTATCAGCCTCCACCACGTCCTCTGGCAGCTCATTCCATACATGAACCACCTTCTGTATGAAAAAGTTGCCCCTTAGGCCTCTTTTATATCTTTCCCCTCTCACCCTAAATCTAAACCCTCTAGTTCTGGACTCCCAGACCCCAGGGAAAAGATTTTGCCTATTTACCCTATCTATGCCCCTCATAATTTTGTAAACCTCTGTAAGGTCACCCCTCAGCTTCCAATGCTCCAGGGAAAACAGCTCCAGCCTCTCCCTATAGCACAAATCCTCCAACCCTGGCAACATCGTTGTAAATCTTTTCTGAACCCTTTCAGGTTTCACAACATCTTTCCGATAGGAAGGAGACCAGAATTGCACGCAATATTCCAACAGTGGCCTAACCAATGTCCTGTACAGCTGCAACATGACCTCCCAACTCCTGTACTCAATACTCTGACCAATAAAGGAAAGCATACCGAATGCCTTCTTCACTATCCTATCTACCTGTGACTCCACTTTCAAGGAGCTATGAACCTGCACTCCAAGGACTCTTTGTTCCGCAATACTCCCTAGGACCTTACCATTAAACGCATAAGTCCTGCTAAGATTTTCTTTCTCAAAATGCAGCACCTCGCATTTATCGGAATTAAACTCCATCTGCCACTTCTCAGCCCACTGGCCCATCTGGTCCAGATCCTCTTCTAATCTGAGGTAACCCTCTTCGCTGTCCACTACACCTCCAATTTTGGTGTCATCTGCAAACTTACTAACTGTACTTCTTATGCTCGCATCCAAATAATTTATGTAAATGACAAAAAGTAGAGGGCCCAGCACCGATCCTTGTGGCACTCCACTGGTCACAGGCCTCCAGTCTGAGAAACAATCCTCCACCACCACCCTCTATCTTCTTCCTTTGAGCCAGTTCTGTATCCAAATGTCTAGCTCTCTCTATATTCCGTGGGATCTAACCTTGCTAATCAGTCTCCTATGGGGAACCTTGACGAACACCTTACTGAAGTCCACATAGATCACATCCGCCACTCTGCCCTCATCAATCCTCTTTGTTACTTCTTCAAACTGAGTTTGTGAGATATGATTTCCCACGCACAAAGCCATGTTGACTATCCCTAATCAGTCCTCGCCTTTCCAAATACATGTACATCCTGTCCCTCAAGATTACCTCCAACAATTTGCCCACCACCAAAGACAGGCTCACTGGTCTATAATTCCCTGGTTGTCCTTAGCACCTTTCTTAAACTGTGGCACCACGTTTGCCAACCTCCAGTCTTCCAGCACCTCACCTGTGACTATAGATGATACAAATATCTCAGCAAGAGGCCCAGCAATCACTTCTCTAGCTTCCCACAGAGTTCTAGGGTACACCTGATCAGGTCCTGGGGATTTATCCACCTTTACCTGCTTCAAGACATCCAGCACTTCCTAATCTGTAATCTGGACATTTTGCAAGATGTCACCATCTATTTCCCTACAGTCTATATCATCCATATCCTTTTCCACCGTAAATACTGACGCAAAATACTCATTACTGAAGTGGGACTGTCCTTTGTTTAGTGGATAAGTTGTTGGAGGTGTCTATGCAGACTAACTGTGGCCTTTTGCCTTATGCGAATATCACCTGGGCTGCAATGTTTTCACTGCATCTGGTGTGTGGGTTTTTGTGATTTCAGAGTTTCACTTGGCCAATGTACCCAGCATCCCTTGCTGTATGGCCAAGTTAGTAATTTATCTGTGTTTAGCTGCCACAAGGCTGCTTTCCTCTACCTGCACCAGCACTAACAGCCATGCCAGCCACTTTCTTCTCAATCCCTTTCTTTGTCTCATTCTAGGAGGAAATGGCCCAAACTATGACAAGGACAGGTATCTGACAGGGTGCCTGGCATTTGGCTCCTCACCCCTTACCAGAGAAGATCCTGTTCATGGTGGCACTAAGAGGCAGACAGACCATGCCTGTATCACTGACTGGTGTCAGACAAAGCCCTTTAGTGACTATGCTGAGACCCCAGGACCTGACTGAGGACCACACCCCTTTGACTTTGAGACACGGCTCTTTGGTTGAAGGGCATTCAGAATGTGCGCCATGTAGGTTGCTGGCACATGCTGTCAGTATGATATTGGGAAAGGGCAGTGCTGCATAGCAAACTGTCCAATCCCTTGAGTGATGTCTGCTGACAACCATGGCAATCTGCCTGGCTTGTTTCTGCACCAAACAGCAAGGTCATACAGAAGTACTTTGAACCTTTAAGCTCTGGCTTAAGATAAGATAAGATAAGGCTGTGGTGCTGCAAGCATCTAAACAGGCACAGAGTGAATGGGCAGTAAGAGAGCCAGCTTCCTTGTCCCATTTATGAGCTGGATGACTATCCCTGTATGCAAAGTGTCCTTGAAACAATCTGTTCTCCAACAGATTCAAGGACTGCTAAGATAGTAACCTGGGAGGTTAGTGGCAATGGCACAGAGACAAGGAGATGGTATTTGTGATCCGAACACTGACACTCTACCCCTGACTGTGTTATTGTCTGTGAAGTAGGCCCAGCCTCTCATATCTAGGCCGAACAGTTTGACACCAGACCCACAAGGCTCAGAGCTGCTAAAATGATTCCCTTTTGAAAGTCAGCAAGCTTCCAGCAGCCACATTGCAGCCACAGGGCTCAGCTCTGGCAAGACAGGTGCTAAAGCATAGAAAACGTGTGCTTTGATAAAGTTGTTACAGAATGATTGCTTTGTGGTGGTTTGCTGAAGTCTGAGGACCCTGGATGGTGAAGATTCCGATTCGGCAGCCCTCCTCTTCTTCCCTCTTTGGGCAGCATCTCTGATTGCTGCCTTTGTTGAGACTCTCTGTGATGCTGCAGACCAAGACAAACTGGACATTTAACCTGCACAGCTGACAGCAAGTCCTCAAACGTTTCTCAAAGCTCACGTTGGCAGTGGCAATTGACCTAAGGAATGCGTTAAATAGTATGTTGTGCTCTTGTTTACCCTAAAATCCTTACACATTTTAGCTCAATATCCTGTAGAACATAACTTATACATGTCATGAAACTGTCATGGTGACAGCAGATGACCATTAAGAATGAAGGTTGGTGGCAGTTAGTCATCACTAATGGCTAAAATGGTATTGGCAGCAGTTTCAACAAATACATTTTCTAGCAGTCTACCTGAGTTAGGAGCTCAATAAACAACTAAGAGGGACATCCTGGAGAAGAAACATTTGTGACATCTTTGTTTTAAAGAAAACTGGGTGCAAAATACAACAATTTGTAAGATGTTGAAGTACTGACCCAGCCTACTAATATTATGTCCTAAAAAAAACTGTATCAAAAAGTTAGTCCAGTCATCTGTCTAGACCCTCATTTTGCTTTTCAAAAAAGATTCAAAAACCTTAATAATGCACATGATGCTACTATACATTTTTGATGAAAACTCTACCGACAGATGCAAGCTCGCCACTTATAAAGTTACAAAACAAAAGAGAAGTCAATGCAAAATTAGAAAAATGAAAATGCACTAAACTGCAATATAAATTTTTATTCTGGTATTCTAATGCACACAGTAAAGATAGAAAGCAAGCGTCTGGGCATCGGTTGGTACTCCATAATGGATATTCTGTGAGAATTCCAGTTGTTTAAAGAAATAGTCATTAGTTGGACCAACAAATAGCAAATAAAGAAAGACAGTCAATCAAATTTTGTTTTGCTTTGGTGAATGAAGAGTAAAGCAGAGTAAAATTCTCCATATTTCTAATGATAACTGTAAATATCCTGACAAAGGCACCTAGATTTTGTAAGATTAAGTTAAAGTATACATCAGTTTCAAGACTACCAAGAATCTGGTGAAATAATTGACCAATTTGTGTGGGGATGTTGACACAAAAGTAAGGCATGTGATTTCACTGAAACTGACTTCACTGAAATGCTTATGGAATTGGCTATTGCTTCTACACTCATTAAATCCTTCAGACAAACAGCTTGAGACAAATGCAAAGAATGTACCATTGATGCACTGTTAGAAGAGGGATCAGAGTTTGAAGCAATCGTGGCTGGTCAGCAACATTTCAGATGTATAACTCAAGAACAACTGTAGCAGCCATCAACAGTTTCAGTAAGACCTTCAAATCTTGTATGAGATATGGCTTGTCTCACCCACCAGAAAAGTGTCCAGCCTTCCATGACATCTGTAAGCTCTGTTATACAAAAGTACTTGAAATATGCAGTTTGCTTCCTTTCAGGCCACCCAGCTTATGCCCTCATTCTGCCATCATTAGGGTAGAAGTAGGGATCTTCACTAACAATTGCACAATGCTCAGCACCATTTGTGACTCCTCAGATACTGAAACAGTCCATTTCACATGCAACAAGTTCTGGACAATATTCAAGCTTGGGATGACAAACAGCAAGTAAAAATCATGCTACAGAAGTGCCAGGCATTTGACCATCCCCAATAAGAAGCAATCTAACCACAACCCCACCTCTCTATTTTTACTCAGGAATGTTACCATCACTGGATCCTCCATTATCAACATACTTGGGGTTACCATTGACCAGAAACTCAACTGTAGTGATTGGAGAATGTCAGCCAGGTGAGGATCTCATGAGTGTCCTAACTGCGGCTGTTAACCTGTCCAATCAGAGAATCCTAGCTGACATAGATAAACAGGAGTGTCAGGGGTTCTGTTCACTCTATGAGCTGGCTCTGAGCTAGCTGGGTCAGTGTCATGTACTATGCTTGTGTTAATAAAGGGTGACTTGGTGATGGAATACTGGCCTTTGTGGAGTTATTTCACATCTGTTACAAGAGTAGGCCAGAGATTGGGAATATGAAGTAAACTAACTCACCTCCTGACTCCCCAAAGCCTGTCCACCATTTATATGGCACAAGGAGAAAGTAATGCAGATGCTGGAGATCCAAGTTGAAGACTGGGGTGCTGTAAAAGCACAACCATTCAGGCAGAATCTGAGGACCAGGAGGATCGATGTTTCAGGCACAGGTTCTTCATCTGCAAGGCACAAGTCAGGAATATGATGGAATATGTCCCACTTGCTTGGAAGGGTACAGCTCCAACAACATTCAAGAAGCTTAACACCATCCAGGACAAAACGGCCCACTTGACTGGCATTATATCCACAACCATCTACTCCCTCCCCAATCACCAATACTCAGCAGCAACAATGTGTACTATCTTGAAGATGCACTGCAGAATTTCACCAAAGATCCTTTGGCCGCACTTCCAAACCAAAACCACTTCCATCTAGAAGGGCAAGGGGAGCAGATACATAGGATGGCACCATCTGCAAGTTCTCCTCTAAGCAACTCACTGAATCGTGGAATTCCCTCTCTAATGGCATTGTGGGTCAACACACAGCAGGTGGACTGCAATGGTTCACCACCACCTTCTTAAGGGCAACAAGGGATGGGCAATAAATGCTGGCTAGCCAGTGGTGCCCAAGTCCCATGAATGAAAACAAAATCACATTACCAAGGACAAATGAAAGCACAACACAAAATGTAAAGCAGTTGTGCTCTTAAAGTGGTAAACTCACTTGTTTTTGTCCCTTTACTTCTGTGTATTCTATATTTCTTCTCCTCCTGGTACAGATTAACACATCTGCATCCACGTGTATTTTTTTCCCAGATGACCACTGCTCGTGTCTTCTAGTATCTACCACCTCTCTCTTGGTATGTGAAGATTCTGAGTAAGGGAGGTTAATGCTAGTCTTCTGCTACCAATCCACACTTGACTTTTCTTTTTGTTGGCATATCTGGTGATTATTGCAATAAGTACAAGCTATGTTTGGTTAAGTGACATTATAAGGACCTTAGGGAGCTGATACAGATGTATCTACTCCCTCCAAAAGCCAGTGTAGAACTGTAGCATGAGTAGTGGTGGCATAGTGGTATTGTCACTGGATTAGCAATCTAAAACCCCAGACTGGACCCGAGTGAATGAACCATGTGAGAGGACTGAATGCAATCAAATTTTCAGGTGATATAAGGAGCAGAAAAAAAAGATTTAAGAAGGCTACTTAATTGCATCCATTGCTCTCAATGTAGTCTCCTCTATATCAGGGAGCTGAAAAATGTGTTGCTGGAAAAGCACAGCAGATCAGGCAGCATCCAAGGAGCAGGAGAATCGACGTTTCGGGCATAAGCTCTTCTTCAGGAATCTAACTGGAGGAAGAATGCCTCATCTTCCACCTCAGGATCCTACAACCACATGGCATTAACATTGACTTCACCAGTTTCCAAATCTCCCATTCCCCTCATCTCATCCCAGATCCAATCCTCCAATTTGGCACCACCCTCTTGACCTGACTTACCCATCCGTCTTCCTTCCCACCTATCCAGTCCACTCTCCCCACCAACCTATCACAATCACCCCACACCTGCACCCACCTATCACCATTCCATCTACCTTCCCCCCAGCCCCACCCCCACCCTCCTATACATCACTCTGCCTCCTTCCCTCTCCACATTCCTGATAAAGACCTTATGCCTGAAACATTGATTCTCCTGCTCCTAACTAGCTGCGCTTTTCCAGCAACACATGTTTCAGCTCTGATCTCCAGCATCTGCAGTCCTCACTTACTCCTTCTATATCAAGGAGACCAAGCACCAACCTGCAGAGTGATTCAGGGAACATCTCTGGTCTACACACACCAAACAACCCCACTGCTCTATGGACAACCACTTCAACTCCCCCTCACACTCCCCCAAGGACATGCAAAGCCTGGGTCTCCTCCACCGCCAAATCAAAGCCACCCGCCAACTGGAGGAAGAATGCCTCATCTTCCACCTCAGGATCCTACAACTACATGGCATTAACATTGACTTCACCAGTTTCCAAATCTCCCATTCCCCCCATCTCATCCCAGATCCAACCCTCCAATTTGGCACCACCCTCTTGACCTGACTTACCCATCCATCTTCCTTCCCACCTATCCAGTCCACTCTCCCCACCAACCTATCACAATCACCCCCCACCTGCATCCACCTATCACCATTCCATCTACCTTCTCCCCAGCCCCACCCTCACCCTCCTATTCATCACTCTGTCTCCTTCCCTCTCCACATTCCTGATAAAGAACTTATGCCCGAAACATCAACTTTCCTGCTCCTCAGATGCTGCCTGACCTGCTGGACAGAAGGACCCAGAGATTGTTGATGACAGCAGATTTGAAAGAGAGGGGGACAGGGAAAGTGTAGAGAGAATATTTAACAATATCATCTCACATAGGCAGACATGAGGGAATTATGAGAGAAAGTGGAAATATGTATGATTTGAATTTTTAGATTCAGAATAAATTTTGACTATGTACTTGAGATTAATAAATGTTTTTAAAGTAAAATTTGTGGTAAACTGTGCATGCTCTGTGGAAGAAGTGCCTTGACTTTTTGAAAATCTGTTTCCTCATTTCATGCTTTCTTATGAGCATTCATTTTTCTATAGTGAGTGTTTATGGCATTAGATGGAGATTACATAATAAGTGCTTAATTAACATGCACAACTGTAATGACAAAACAGCTGAGGCTTTACAATTTAATTTGTGTATCATTTTTGGTTTAGCTTCTTCACCCACCATTTACAAAAAAATTGCTAATTTATATGGCAGATAAAAACATAAGAAACATCATAATTAGTCACAATTTATTATTTAAAGGGGATGTCAGTGATGAGAGTTCCTTTAGGATGAAATGCATAGAAATCAGTTTCAACCTTCCCGACTTTGTTCAGTTAGTAGTAAGAATGAAGACATAATTTCATTAGAAGTCTTAAAAGCCCCTATTATCTGTCCAGGCATTGAACTGATGAAGAAATCTTTGTATAAACCGTTACCCACATTCTCAGCTATTTAACATTAATTTGTGGCATCCAGTCTGACATACTAAAGTATTCAACAAACTGAAGCTAAAACAGTATTCAGTTTTAACAAAATCGCATTAATCAACAATCACTTGATGCAAATTTATTTGATTTTAACATGGTGCTTATCCAAAATCTGACACCAAATGTAGATAAAGTTCAGTACTTCAGGGGAGTTTCGTTAGCAGATCATCAAACAACCAAAAAAACCTCTTTCTCTGGTGGCACAATGCACTAAAAGAGTGGATAGAATTGTATCCAGGAGATAGGGAGGACTGCAGATGTTGGATAGTCAGAGTTGATAAAGTGTGGCTCTGGAAAAGGCACAATAAGTCAGGCAGCATCTGAGCAGCAGAGAGTTGATGTTTCAGTCATAACCCTTTATCCAACCTGTTTGCGAGTCATTATTAATGAATTGCCCCAGTCTCAAAAGACTTAAGAGTGGTTAACTTATTAAGTTATTCAAGATCACATTGTGAAAAGATAAATATTATTTGCTGGCAATTAACTTGCTCACTACTGTCAAGGGATAGCTTTGACAATTAAATGTCTATAATTCATTGGTTTAAAATCCTAGTATAATTTCTGAAAATACATGGAAGTTCAACAAAGTGTAGGTCTTACAGGACTTGATTAAAAAAATATACTTATATAACAATTTGCCTTATACCAAATCATACTAGTTTTCCATTAAGTAAATATTTATAGTTTCTTGAAATAGGCCCTTAACAATTTCAGAGAGCACACACTATTCAAGTTAAGAGTTCAGATAGAATTCAGAACAGATTGGAACCATACATTTATTTAGTGCATCTAAACTCTTTATAATCTGGGCTTTTTCAAAACATGCTACAATAATATGATGCTCTACAGGACTAAAGAGTTAGATGTCAAGTTGTGCAGAGTACAGTTAAACTATGAAATGGCCATATATTTGCTGCTTATCACAGCAATCAAGCTATCAGGATACTCTGGAGCTTTGGCCTCCTCACAAACTAGGGAAATCAAGCTTCTGCTACACTTTGTTGCTTATCCTTTTGTGCCGACAGTGCAATCCATGTAAGATATTGTTGTCCTTCTAAAGATTATGTGCCAACACATGAAACAAAAGCATTAGCGTTCAGAGAGCTTCCAGTCCCAAAGTGTCAGAACTCAGCAGGGGTAGTGGCTGCTTGAATAAATGAATATTGTAGCAATATCAACATTTTTAATTTCTGTCTTCCATCCACCATGGTGTTTATAGGCAACATCAGCAAAACTGAATTCTTTGTGGGGAACCACTAAAACATATTTGAATTGGAAATTATCTCTCCAGAAAGAAAGTTTAACAAAACAAATTTGTCATGTGTATTGTTTTCTACCAAGATGCAAAATTGAAAGTATTCTATTAGCAGACTAAACAAAACACGTTTTTAATCTCTGGTAGTGGAAATGATCATTTGTTGATGGCTGCAATGGAATGATACCGACATAGCGAAATATGAAAGACATGATCCTGAGGTAATACTATTGTAACTTTAAATCATTAATGAGAAATGTTCATTCCCTGCCTTTGCGATCAACAGATTGCTGCATTCACTAAATGTTCACCAGAAGTGTCAACACACTTCCAAACAACATTAAATGACTTATTGTACTCAAAGCAGTTCTATGCTTAAAGCAAGCATTCTTCACTAGTTCCCACTCAAACTACACAAACAGTCAACTTATTGATTGATATTTCTAGTTTGTGAAGAGTTCTGAATAATTTATTCCTTGAAGAATCACCTTGAAAAAAGAAAAGGGAGGATAGTTATGATCAATAGATTGCTGAATAAATCTGCATTTCTAGAAAATGTCTTTTTTTACCTCTGTCCTGTTATCCCAAAGTAATATAGTAGTTGGAGGTTCAAAAGAGGTTTTGGAGCATAATGGTATCTTTGATTAACCATAATTAGGATATTGCATTCAGCTTTCAACATTTTGAGTTTAGTAGGAGATCAGACACCATCAAGAGGATGAAAAAGTGATTCACAAGGATGATACCAGTGATGAGCACCTTTCATTATAAGGAGAGAATAAAGCAATCAATGCTATTTTAATAAGAAAAGAGATTATTTTTAAAGTGATAGATTTGTTCAAAATTCAGACAGTTTTGATAAGGATGAATAGTTTCTTGAGATAAGTGAATGGATAACTTGAAATGAATTAATTTTAAATCTTGATCAAGGGAAAAAGGGGGTGAATGGAGAGAATTCCGTTTTGGGAACAGTTTTGGAGACATTAAATCTTCTTCTAGAAACTGTGGTGGAAATAAATTTTTAATGGGCTAGAATAATGGGGGTGAAATTTGTGTGCATGGCACAGTCTTAGTGTGCCATCGTAAGTAGGTGCCAATGAACTGTGAGTTGAATCTGGTTAGTCCACTGCAATCACGCTGTGTCCGATCAATTAGTAGTGCTCGAGAGATGCAGCCCCTGTCCAATGGACAAGCAATGGCAGAACATGGGACTTCAATCTGACAGAAAGGATGCACAGAGGGAAAACATTGTGTGGCCCTGCAGTTTAGCCATGCCATCTACCAGCTTCTCCTTCAAGTTGCAAGGTAAAGACAGGAGTCTCTCTTGCAAAGGAATTACAAGAGACCACCCTGCCCGACCAAGTAAGGCTGGGCAGAAATTGAAACTCAAGTCAGCTAGCATAGGTACACCTCCACCTCCCCGCATCCACTGGTGCAAGATGTAGTGCCACGAGCAGGTCAATGATGTTCTTCATGACTTATTGTACTCAAAGCAGTTCTATGCTTAAAGCAAGCATTCTTCACCAGTTCCCACTCAAACTACACAAGCAGTCAACTTATTGATTGATATTTCTAGTTTGCAAAGAGTACCTGTACCTTACTGTACAAGACATTGGTGAGACTGTACCTGGAATATTGTGCACAGTTTTGGTCCCCCTATTTGAGAAAAGATGTAGTGGCATTGGAGGCATTTCAGAGGAAGTTCACTAGATTGATCCCAGAGATGAGGGCTTTGTCGTACGAAGAGAGATTGGACAATTCAGGCCTTTACTTAGTCTGGAATTTAAAAGAATGAGGGGAGATCAAATTGAGGTATTCAGATGATAAAAGTTGTGAATAAAATAGACGTGGAGTGGATGTTTCCTCTTGTAGGGTATTCTCGGAGGAGAGTTCATAGCCTTAGAGTAAAGAATGGCAAAATTTAAAACAGAATTGAGGAGGAACTACTTCTCCCAAAGGGTTATGAATCTGTGGAATTAGCTATCCCAAAGTGTGGTGGATGTTGGGACATTGAGTAAATTTAAGCAAGAGTTAGACAGATTTTTAATTGGTAATGGGCTGAAGGGTTACAGAGAGAAGCAGGAAAATATGGGTGAGGAACATATCAGCCATGATTGAATGGCAAGCTCAATGCGCCAAATGACTTAATTCTGCTCCTATTTCTTATGAACTTATGAACTTATGAACTGATGAACTGTACTTCTTCACTCAGAATGTGAGGGCCCTGTACCATTCTTCCCTGTGGGAGTTGTGGTGGACAATCTATTATATGGTTGGGGGAGAGAGATCGAGCTAGAGGGAGGAGGAGTCACCACCCCAAGATGGTGGTATAAGTGTGTGGCAATAGCAGTTCCCTTCTAATGCATGTCTGCCTCTTAAGTGGATTAACTATTCCCGGCTACAGGACATCTCAATCAGCAGCTCATCTCCAATACAGCTGCGAACACAAGGGTCACACCACATCAAAACATGTATATGCAAGTTAAGAAGAATACTCCAGGGTTTCACAGTGTTTAAATGTTTGTGTATTAAGCTCTGGTAAAATTGTAGCAGTAAATCAATGTCACAGATTGTCCATGCTTTTCCTACTCTTGGACATTACCTCCATTGTTGCTCCCTTACTGGTCTGCTCGTGTTGGAGTAAGCCAAGCTTAACCACCTCCTCAGCTTTGACAGTGCAAGCTATGACCCGGGATTTTGGGGGATGGAGTTAAGATGAAGGAAGCAAAGCAGGTTCACTTTGATGTGAGTCTTTATGGATGTCAGAAGAACATTAGGATGAGAGGAACCAATTGAGGTTGTCTCACTGCTCCCTTGTGTGTCTCTCTCAATGCCCTTTGCCTACAACTTCTTCATGTTGTACAGCCTCTTCCAAATCCTCCTCGTAGGATGAGGAGTGGGGATTCATAATGTACACATGATACAAGGCCTACCCTCTCTACAGTAATGGACTTTGCAGCCTTCAGCAAACCATACTGATTCATGAGACCCTAACAGGAGTATAATGTAGACCTTCACCAGATCGATCAAGGCAGCTAAATCTCATTGTCATCAGCCTAAAGGCCAACTTGGCAGATTGATGTCAGGTTTATGCCTCAATTCTGCTGCAGTGTGAGCAGTCATTTCTTCAATGTTGCCCACAAGAATTCATTCCTGAAGGAAGGTGTGGGGTGTTGTAAGAGCTCTAACATCTCAGACTGTCGAAGTACGTGGGCATCATGACTACTTCCTGGGAGCCAGGCAAAAAACCGAAAGGCCTACTTTTGCTGGTTGCAGACCAGTTGAACTTTGATGTAATGGAAGCTATCTGTGATTTGAGTGATTTGTGGGAACCCTGATGGTCACATTTGTGCAGTCAATGACACCTTTTACCTGGGCTGCAAAGCTGAAAGACTTCTCCAGTCGAGTGCCCAGATGGGTACAACTTAACACATTGTCACCCGTCTTCATGAATAGGATTCTCTCAAAACATCCAAACACAACAGATTTGAGCACTGAAGTGATCTTCAAGGCAAGAGGCTTTTGGTGTCCTTTGAGATTCATGCATTGTAGCACATCCTACAGCATGGATATAAATCTATGACAGCTTCCCCACCTCTCCGCCCCCACCCCCTCTCCGGCCTATCGCGCTCACCTTAAGATCCTTCCACCTATCGCATTCCCAACGCCCCTCCCCCAAGTCCCTCCCCCCTACCTTTTATCTTAGCCTGCTTGGCACACCCTCATCATTTCTGAAGAAGGGCTTATGCTGCTCCTTGGATGCTGCGTGACCTGCTGCACTTTTCCAGCAACACATTTTTCAGCTCCTTCTATCCTCAGGTAACCAGAGGATGATGGGTAAACTTAGCCCAAGACCCGGGCTGAAAGATCAGCAACCTGCCTCCATCTCATCTGACAAGACAGGAGAGGGCCATATTGAACTGCATGGAGTAGATTCTCGAATGGATTTACAATTGATGTTCATGGGAAACTATTTTCCTTTCTATTCTTGAAGCCTAGAACATATTTGGAGTGTTTTTAAATTTCTTCAACAAAGGATCCTCTGGTGAAAGTACACTGCCTGAAGCTGAGATTTTCTCCATACTCCAATGTCTACCTAACAGGAATCTGATAAATGCCAAGATTAAAGAATGAGGCAGCACCAAGTCTATTATTGAAGTGTCATTGTATTGCACAGATCTATCATGAAGGATCATGTTAAACATTTCAGTATAAGCCAATCCTGAGCAGCCCTTGCATGTATGAATGCATTGCTTGTTTTCACTGGGGCTCTGCAGCATCTTGTGTCATTCTTGTCCAAACCCTCAGCATTTGAGGAGGCACTTAAGCAATAGTATTCAATTGTGTTCTTTTTGCCAGGTCATGGAGAGCACAACACACCAAGAACTACACAGGAGACCCTCACTTGGACATACATTAGGGCTTGAACCAATTGACTTTAGCATCAGACCTGTATCTTTCGAAATAAAGAAGAACCAACTGCAGGGAATGTTTGAAGTTGTCCAATTGAATGGCATTCCTTGCTGTTGGAATCTGCATGTTGATGATTGGGAATCTTGATGGTCAAATGCATGTTAAAAAATCGCCACAGCCTTGGGTCAATCCTCCAATTTCCCTGAATCCCACAGATCTCGCAGCACGATGGTCTAAGTTGATGTATAACTGATCATATTGTTAACCTGCATTAACTGGTAAGATAAATTCTCCAATGTCACAGAGGATGATAAGTTTGGTCTCTCATTAGAGAGAAGGCTGGGGATGGTTTAAACTGAGGGTCATCATGACTCAAGTAAAGGGAAAAGTTAAGAAAATGAGGTGCATGTTAACCTTTCTATTCTTGAAGCCTAGAACATATTTCGAGTGTTTTTAAATTTCTGATATGCCAAGGACCCAGTGATCTTTGCGTTGCTTGAGTGATTATTGGACTTCAGGAGCGCCAGGTCTTCAACTGTGCATGGTAACCTCAGCCAGTGCAGGAACTAAACCAATGCTGTTAACATTATTTTGCAATGCAAACCAGCTAGCCAGCCAATTGAGCCAACTGAGTCATTGTTTTTACCTAGCCAACTGAGCCAGCCAACCCCCTATGCTGGCAATATCCTTGCAAATCTTTTTGAACTCTTTCAAGTTTCACAATATCTTTCTGATAGGAAGGAGACCAGAATTTCACGTAATATTCCGAACCAACGTCCTATACAGCCGCAACATGACCTCCCAACTCCTATACTCAATGCTTTGGCCAAAAAAGGAAAGCATACCAAACGCCTTCTTCACTATCCTATCTACCTGCGATTCCACTTTCAAGGAGCTATGAACCTGCACTCCAGGGTCTCGTTGTTCAGTAACACTCCCTTGGTCCTGCTAAGTCCTGCTAAGATTTGCTTTCTCAAAATGCAACACTTTGCATTTATCTAAATTAAACTCATCTGCTCCTACTCAGCCCATTGGCCCATCTGATCAAGATCCCGTTGTAATCTGAGGTAACCTTCTTTGCTGTCCAATACACCTCCAATTTTGGTGTCATCTGCAAACTTACTAACTATACCTTTCAAGCTCACATCCAAATCATTTATATAAATGACGAAAAGTAGTGGACTCAGCACCGATCCTTGTGGCACTCCACTGGTCACAGGCCTCCAGTCTGAAAAGCAACCCTCCACCACCACCCTCTGTCTTCCACCTTTGAGCCAGTTCTGTATCCAAATGGCTAGTTCTCCCTGTATTCCATGAGATCTAACCTTGCTAACCAGTCTCCCATGGGGAAACTTGTCAAACGCTTTACTGAAGTCCATAGAGATCACATCTACTGCTCTGCCCTCATCAATCTTCTTTGTTACTTCTTCAAAAAACTCAATCAATTTTGTGAGACATGACTTCCCACGCACAAAGCCATGTTGACTATCCCTATTCAGTCCTTGCTTTTCCAAATACACGTAAATCCTGTCCCTCAGGATTCCCTGCAACAACTTGCCCACCATCAATGTCAGGCTCACTGGTCTATAGATCTCTGGCTTGTCCTAACCACCCTTCCTAAATAGTGGTACCACATTAGCTAACCTCCAGTCTTCTGGCACCTCACCTGTGACTATCGACAATACAAATATCTCAGCAAGAGTCCCAGCAATCACTTCCCGAGTTTCCCACAGACTTCTGGAGTACACCTGATCAGATCCTGGGGATTTATCCACTTTTATATGTTTCAAGACATCCAGCACTTCCTCCTCTGTAATATGGACATTTTTCAAGATGTCACCATCTGTTTCCCCGCATTCTATATCTTCTATGTCCTTCTCCACAGTAAACACTGATGCAAAATACTCGTTCAGTATCTCCCCTATCTCCTGCGGCTCCACACTAAGGTCACTTTGCTGATCTTTGAGGGGCCCTATTCTCTCCCTAGTTACCCTTTTGTCCTTAATGTATTTATAAAAACCCTTTGGATTCCCCTTACCCCTATTTGCCAAAGCTGTCTCATGTCCCTTTTTTGCCCTCCTGTTTTCCCTCTTAAGTATACTCCGACTGCCTTTATACTCTTCTTAGGATTCACTCAATCTATCCTGTCTATACCTGACATATGCTTCCTACTTTTTCTTAACCAAACCCTCAGTTTGTCTCATCATCCAGCATTCCCTACACCTACCAGCCTTTCCTTTCACCCTCACAGGAATATACTGTCTCTGGACTCTCATTATCTCATTTCTGAAGGCTTCCCATCTTCTAGCTGTTCCTTTACCTGCAAACATCTGCCCCCAATCAGCTTGTCGATCTTCTTACCTAATACCGTCAAAATTAGCCTTCCTCCAATTTAGAACTTCAACTGTTAGATCTGGTCTATCCTTTTCCATAACTATTTTAAATCTAATAGAATTATGGTCGCTGGGCCCAAGTGACACCTCAGTCACCTGCCCTGTCTTATTTCCCAAGAGTAGGTCAAGTTTTGCACCTTCTCTAGTAGGCACATTCACATACTGAATCAGAAAATTTTCTTGTACACACTTAACAAATTCCTCTCCATCTAAACCCTTAAAACTATGGCAGCCCCAGTCTATGTTTGGAAAGTTAAAATTCCTCACCATAACCACCCTATTATTCTTTGAGATAACTGAGACTCCTAACAAATTTCTTCCTCATTCTCCCGCTGACTATTGGGGGTCTATAATACAATCCCAGTAAGGTCATAGAGTCAAAGAGATATACAGCATGGAAACAGACCCTTCAGTCCAACCCATCCATGCCGACCAGATATCCTAACCCAATCTAGTCCCACCTGCCAGCATCCAGCCCATATCCCTCCAAGTCTTTCCTATTCATATACCCATCCAAATGTCTTTTAAATTTTGCAGCCTCCACCACTTCCTCTGGCAGCTCATTCCCTACACTTATCACTCTCTGAAAAAGTTGCCCCCTAGGTCTCTTTTGTATCTTTCCCCTCTCACCCTAAACCTATGCCCTCTAGTTCTGGAATTGCCGACCCCAGGGGAAAAACTTTGCCTATTTACCCTCTCCATGCCCCTCATTATTTTGTAAAAGAATAAGTGATCATCCCTTTCTTATTCCTCAGTTCCACCCAAATAACTTCCCTGGATGTATTCCCAGGACTATCCTCCCTAAGTACAGCTGTAACGCTATCCCTTATCAAAAACACCACTCCTCCTCCTCTCCTGTCTCCCTTTCCATCCTTCCTATAGCACTTGTATCCTGAAACATTAAGCTGCCAGTCCTGTCCATCCCTGAGCCATGTTTCTTTAATTGCTGTGATATCGCAGTCTCATGTTCCTAACCATGCCCTGAATTCATCTGCCTTCCCTGTTAGACCTCTTGCATTGAAGTAAGTGCAGTTTATATTATCAGTCTTACCTTGTTCTCTGCTTTGTCCCTGCCTGCCTTGATTGTTTGACTCGCTTCTTCTCTCAACTGTACTAGTCTCAGATTGATCTCTTTCTTCACTATCTCCCTGGCTTCACTAGTTTAAATCCTCCCGAACAGCTCTAGCAAATATCCCTGGCAGCATTTTAGTCCCCTTCCAACTCAGGTGCAATCCATCCTTCTTGTGCAGGTCACTTCTACCCCAGAAAAGATTTTAATGATCGAAAAGGTGAATCCTTCTCCCATACACCAGCTCTTCAGTCACACACTAATTGCTCCATCCTTCTATTCCTACCTTCACTAGCTCATAGCACCGGGAGTAATCCAGATGTTACTACCCGCGAGGACATCCTTTTTAAATTCCTGCCTAACTTTCTACAGTCTCCCTTCAGAATCTTATCCTTTTCCCTTCCTATGTCATTGATCCCAATGTGTATAATGACCTTCTGCCGGTCCCTCTCCCCCTTGAGAACATTCTGCACCCTGCCTGAGACATCCTTGATCCTGGGACCAGGGAAGCAACACACCATTCTGATTTCTCGCTACTGGCCATAAAAACATCTGTCTGTACCTCACACTAGAGAGTCCCCTAACACAATCGATTGCTTGGAACCCAATGTGCCCCTCATTACATTAGAACCAGTCTTGATACCAGAAACTTGGCTGTTTGTTCTACATTCCCCTGAGAATCCATCACCCCCTACATTTTCCAAAACAACATCCTTGTTTGAAACGGGGATAGCCACAGAAGACTCCTGCACTACCTGCCTATCTCTCATAACTTATGTGGAGTTAACCCATCTATGTGACTGTAACTGCAGCTTTTCTCCCTTCCTTTAACTGCTATCCATCACACCCCCTTGCTCTTGTAAATTCCTCATTGTCTCTCATGTCACTCCAACCGATCCATTCGATTTGATAGGATTCTCAATCAATAGCATTTATTGCACATATAATCCTCAGTAACATGTAAACTCTCCCTAAACTCCTACATCCGACAAGAGGAGCATATCACTCTCCTAAAGGCCATTTTTGCTTCTTCCAATTTACAAACCCAGAAAATAGCACTGTCTTATTCCTCTACAAAACACTGCACCAAGCTAACTTAGAGACATATCAAAATAAAAGATATAATCAGAAAAGAGCCCACCCTACTCACTACTGTAGATTTATAGCAAAGCTATACTTAAAAAACAATTCACTTATCTGTTTCTGTGCTGCGAACCCTCCCAAACAGGTTCCTCCAAGATCAGTTATGAATTTTGCTCTTTGTTAATGTGGCTGCTCTTGGGAGCCTGGAAGTCTGATTTTATTCCAGAATATACACCTGGTCTTTTGTCTTACTGAGGCATGTCTGCCCCATGCATCTAGTGCTATTTATTTGTCAGGAAGGGTTGAATTGCCCTTTCACACTTCCTGATGTTTTGATGCCTCTGTGGTTTCAATTGTCTGGGTTTGGATCTTTTTTCTTTTATTCATGGTGAAGGGCTTCTGCCCGAAATGTCGATTTTCCAGCTCCTCGAATGATGCCTGACCTGCTGTGCTTTTCCAGCACCACTCTAATCTTGACTGGGTTTGGATCTTGCAAGGACTTGCCCCGAGGCAGAATTGTCTGTTGTGGCTCAGGCATTTCCGGCATACTTTACTTTTTGGCAAATGTTGATGCCCTGGTTATTTCAGTTACTGTGTCTGTATCTCTGGCCTCCTCTCTTAATGATTTTTGTTCCACTTGAGACGTTGCAGGCTGCTACAAGGCTGTCTGACCCATTATGATCTCCAGCATTTGCTTTCAGTTCAGATTCCAGCATCTGCAGTAATTTAGTCCTTTTTTAAATCACCTTTTCTGTCTTTTCCCCTCTCTCGCAGAAGCCAATCTTGCTTTACCCCCTTTATTTATTTTTCTGTAACTGATGTGCCTTTCAATTTTCTCACTTCCTTAAGCTCTCTACTTCTTTCTCACCACCTGGTGAAGCACCTGATGAACAGGCAGCACCTTGAAAGCTAGTGCTTCCAAATAAACCTGTTGGACTATAACCTAGCATTGTGTGATTTTTAACTTTGTCCACCCCACCCCGACACCAGCGTCTCCGAATAATTTCTCAATCCATACATGTCGCAGCTTAATTGGTTTCTCTGCTGGTCCTGCAACTCGTAGGGATCCCAAATGTTGCCTTCATCATGCTATTATCAGCTCACCCCTCTAGTTTCCCCTCCCCCCACCTTATCCCAGATCCAACCTGACAACTCGGCACCGTCGTCATGACCTGTCCTACCTGTCAATCTTCCTTCCCACCTATCCCCTCCACCCTCCTCTCTGACCTATCACCCCAACCCCAACCTCCATCTGCCTATTGCACTCTCAGCTACCTTCGCCCTCCCAGACCCAACCTCCTCCAATTTATCTCTCCACCCACTTGGCTAACAAGTGCCATTCCTGCTGAAGGGCTTTTGCCTGAAACATAAATTTTTCTGTCCCTCGGATGCTGCCTGACCTGCTGCGCCTTTCCAGAATGACACTCTTGACTTATCCCTCTAGTTAACAACAGAGCAAAAACAGGGCACAGGAAGGTTAATTTAAATATCGTCATGACCACATCAGGGGTGTGTCCCCAGAGTGGTACTTAAACAGTGCATTTGTACAGTGTGTTTTGTCACATTTTACTGTTTGAGTATTTGATTTAAAAATAATTAGTTGCAATAAGGTCAAAAGGTAGCCTATTGCACAGCTATTGATTAAAGTTACAAAGTAAAAGTGAAACAGTCTTCAGCTAAAATATAGACGCAAAGGTTAAAATTAGATATTAACAAAAGATACTTTTAAATGTTAAAATTATATCAGTTTGTCCTACATAGGCCTGACGTGCTTGAAGATGTGAAAGGATTGTAAACTTGAAATGACAATTCAAGGCCTGCACTTGTTTCTGTAGTCAAATCCTATACAAGTGGATGCTATTGGAAAAGCATGCTTTCAGAGACAGAGAGGAGATTTTCTGTACCTCACAGAATTGCTGTTATGGCACTTGTAGATTGCATGACAATTTCATCAAAAGATCACTTGATTTTTGAAAGTCTTTCCTTTGTGCTCACTTTCGCTAAGACCCCTTTCCTTCTGAGAATGTGTCTCAGAATGACAGCTCTAACGAAACAATGTCTCATAGCCTGTTTTATCACAACCAAAGCTGCTTTAACTTTGATGAGTCATTGTTCCACAAAAGTAAGGTCAATTCAGCTAAAATTCCCTATGCTGTCCTTCCAGTTTCCTGTTCTCTCAGGGGTTTTGAATTCTTACAGCTTTGGAAGGATCCATTGTGTTGTACAAGGATTAAACACATTCTAAATGTCTCCTTTCATGATTGATATTGAGATAAAACATCAGGCTCTCTGCTCTTACAGCTGCAATGAATCATCAAGAACGGTTATGTAACTGTTAGGAAGGATCCTGGAAGATTCCATGTTCATTTTAGAGATAGGGTTAGCCTATTTTACAATGCATATATCATATTATAATTACACAGTCATGGCACTATCTGAGTACACTGGAAGATGCATTCTTCATCAAATCCAGCCCAAAGGCTGTTAAAGACAAAGTGAAAAAAAAGTAAATTTTCTTTTTCAAACAGCGAGGGGAATGGAAACAAGTGGCAGGTATTTCAGAAAGTCAACAGAGGCACAAATGAATCAAGTACTTATGAGCTGGAAACTTTAATGACTCAATGGTTTTTACTTTGTGTACACATTAGATTGTTAAGAAATCCTCGACCACTTTAAGATTCCAGCCTCACTTTGCTAACAATCTAATAACAGTGAGCAATGACTAGTGCTGATAAAGTTAGGCAGAAAATCTAATAATTCCTCATGGAGCTAAGCCAGAGTTACAGGAATCAAGCCAAGCACAAAGTTAACAGCATTTGCAGATGAGCAAACAAGCAAATGGCTTGCAATGTGCTTCCTGAACCATAATGTACCCTTTCTGATATTTCTCCTGCCCTCCTGCAAAATCAAAGCTTTACCCTTTCTGGTTACACCTTTTGCTGCTGCAGTGGTCCCCTAACAAAATGTTGATAACTACCTGCAACTGATGGGCACAACATTAATGGTACACAGCTTATACTTTGATAGTTTTGAAAGCCTTTGGCAAAATTGTGTCAGGTTGATGAGAACAGGAATGAAATGGCACGTTCTGCATCAAGATGTGGAGAATATAAATCCTGCTCCAGAGCTGCCTTCTGAATTAGAGCTTTGGTGGAAGAAAGGTAGTATAATTGACTAGTGCTTTATCTTGCTGGAAAAGCGCAGCAGGTCAGGCAGCATCCAAGGAACAGGAGAATCGACATTTCGGGCATGAGCTCTTCTTCAGGAATGAGGAAAGTGCGCCAAGCAGGCTAAGATAAAAGGTACGGAGGAGGGACTTGGGGGAGGGGCGTTGGAAATGCGATAGGTGGAAGGAGGTTAAGGTGAGGGTGATAGGCCGGAGTGGGGGATGGGGGCGGAGAGGTCAGGAAGAAGTTTGCAAGTTAGGAAGGTGGTGCTGAGTTCGAGGGTTGGGACTGAGACAAAGTGGGGGGAGGGGAAATGAAGAAACTGGAGAAGTCTGAGTTCATCCCTTGTGGTTGGAGGGTTCCTAGGCAGAAGATGAGGCTTTCTTCCTCCAGCCATCATGTTGCTATGGTCTGGCGATGGAGGAGTCTAAGGACCTGCATGTCCTTGGTAGAGTGGGAGGGGGAGTTGAAGAGTTGAGCCACAGGGTGGTTGGGTTGGTTGGTCCGGGTGTCCCAGAGGTGTTCTCTGAAACCTGTTGCGCTTTTCCAGCAACACATTTTCAGCTCTGATCTCCAGTATCTGCAGTCCTCACTTTCTCCTAGTGCTTTACCTTGTCAGTAAGAAACATTTTCAGGGTTTAACATGCTTTTAATCATGGTTGTCAAAACAAAACTGAAGAAAAGGATTGTCTGGGCTAATATTGAGAGGACAGGAGACTTAGACTATCTAAATAGCCATTACAGGGTGCTGGTACTAGCCAGAAGTGCTGAATAGAATTCTTTTGCACCATAACCAAACTCTGAGTTGATCAAAAAGACTGCTTTGGTGTAGTAAGATATAAGCGAGGCAATAATGTCAGCCATTTTGTGCACAGCAAGATCACAAATTGGGATTTAGAATGGTTAACAATTGCCCTAGATTAGATTGGGTTGATTGACAGATACATGTCAATGAGATAGCAGGAAAATAGTCACTTGAAATGGGACAGTACTAAGATCTGAGTGACATGGGCTATGCCAAGATGTGTGGCAGAATCATACAACAAGTACAGGAAGGCCCACCTTGACATTGCGGTAAGCTCGCAACATTTTTTGTGCTTTTCATGTGTGGGATGATGAGATGTTGCTAGACAGTGACCTTGTTAACGCCACACCTCACCTCATTAATATTCAGAGTTCCACCACACTCAGCAAATAAGCTAGACATTGATAAAACTCAAGAAGGAAACCAGAACAAGAACCGAGTGATTTCAGCTCAATGCCTGCTCCAATCAAATATCATGTTGGAAATCAGACACCAACTTCTCAGGATACTTTCTGTGTGGCACCAGCCACATAGTTCCCACATTTATGAATATTGGCATCCAACATGTGCCACTGTTTGCAAACCACTGATCCATCTATAGGATGCTTCTGTGTTTCAATGTTATATCTCAGACTCCATAGGAAACTATCATTGTCCCCTCCTGCAGTGACAGACACTTTGAGTTCAGGATCACACATGCAGCTTGTAGACTGGGAATCTCGGACGAGGCTGACAAGGCCAGTGTTGTGATCTCCACTGCTGGTCCTGTGGGAAGAGAACGTTCTACATCTGCACTCACCCTTTTCAGCAGCACCTCCAGGAACCTTCCTGCAATGCTGATTTCCCCTGTCTGCTAACATGAGGCAAATAGGCAAAAGTGAGGACGACAGATGCTGGAGATTAGAGTCAAGATTAGAATGGTGTTGGAAATGCACAGCAGGTCAGGCAACATCCGAAGAGCAGGAAATCGACATTTCGGGTAGGAGCCCTTCATCAGGAATGGATTTCCTGATGACGGGCTCCTGCCCGAAACATCAATTTTCCTGCTCCTAGGTTGCTGCCTGCCCTGCTGTGCATTTCCAGCACCACTCTAATCTTGACACTGAGGCAAATGTCAGATTTGCACAAGGCAGCTCCAGATTGGGTGCACAGTGAGGTTTCAACAATGGCACTGGCACAGGGGATACCAGTGAATCCCAAGATAATCGATGTGTGGTAAGATGGGATGGAATGCAGACATGAGAGTTGCCCATAGGGGTGTCGTAGATAGTAAATGAGACAACTCACTGGGCCTCACAGTGACAAACTCCAAAGTAACTTGATATAAATTGAACTTAGCTGGTAAAAGTATGAAAGATTCAGTCCAATGTAACATACTAATTGGTGTGATGTTTGTTACAAACTTACCTGCAATTAAGTGTCCTTCACACCATTAATTAGCTACAAGCAGATTTTCAACTCCTGTTAATACAATCCTTACTCATTACACCCACACTTAGTCTAAAATTAATGCCATGATGTTTCCTCAGACTTGGTGGCTTACCTTCTTACACAGACACTACTATTGCTTGCAGGAGACTATCTGCCTTTCAAGATATTCAAAGGCAATTTGATTCTTTGATTCTAGATAAACTGAAAGCATAGGATTTACTCTAATCGTTAGCATCCAAAACATTGACAAAGTTTAGTTTCTATTTCTCTCAGTATGGCAATCCATCAATTGAAGTTTCTGTGTAAATTCATGCTTCACACTTAGTCCAAACATCAGAAGCCGAAGGAATCAGTGTTGAGGAATTGATGTCCTTTTACTCAACTTTATTTTTCTAGACTCAGCTGTTGGGTAATAACATTATTATGAAAGTGATAATGCCATGATGAAAAATAGCTATTAACAAGAAATTTCAGTCATAAAGCAAAATAACTAGGTTATAAGTTTATCTCTGCCAGCAGATGCTTTCCTGATGCATTAAAAATTAATCACCAATTTTCTTCAGATTGAAGGGGCAACTAACTGATAGCTATCTGGGCAGGTAAAAGATCTAAATATCATTAGATAAATACAAGTAATCCAGTAAAGTCTTTAGAGTTATATCATTGCAACAAATAAAAGAAGACACTTCTGTCAAAACAGTTTCTTTATTTATTTGCCACTCCACAAAACCTTTGATTATAACATTAATTCTGTTAAAAGGCTGCTGAATCATGTATGTTGAAATTTTTATAATCAACTTTAATTTAGTCTTATAGGCCATTCACTTCAATAGCTATCTGATTATGACATGAGTGATATTTGGCTGTTCAGAGCGGTGTTATAAGGAAGAGTCGCATGTAAAATTTTAAGATATATTGCTAATGTTTATGGTAATTGGACTTAATATAATAATATCCAACTGAACTTACAAGATATAAGAGATAGGTATAAAATCCAATAACCTAATACAGAAGAGGTTCATAGGAAAACAAAACCCAATTTATTAATTGGCAGCAAAGCTCTGCCTAATTAGTGTCGCTACATACAATTCTGTTAGTTCAATGTTTTTTTGGTCTCCCATTGGTTTAGTTATAGGCAAAACTTTCTTGTGAAGTTTCTTTTTAACAATTAGAGACAGACCTTGAAGTTTCATAGGCTGCCTTCCTTCAGGCTGTCTTTGCTCCTGTCAATTTGCTACTTCTAGGGAATTATTCCTCTTTGAAATGCATATTGCAGGCTTGAAATGCCGTGTATGTACACTGTAGAGTAATTGTGTGGGCTAAATGTTTAATTACACATGACAGCTGAAGCTACAGGAGTTCGAGGCAAGCATGAAAACAACTCATGCCCTGTACAATAATAATAGTCAATAGACACTCTGTACTTAGTGGGTGGACTTCATTTTTCTGCAATGCCACCACACTGCCAGAATAAAGTCAGAAATGAATGTTTCTGCGAAAAAAGGATTTCCTACCGGTATCAATTCTAATTAGAAAATTTGCACTCTGCTTTAATTGCACTGAATTAGATATGTTCTGACAAAACTTAGTTTAATTTAAATGTTATTTTTTCTACAAGCCATAAAAGAATGGTTTAAATGTGATTCTGCACTGGGTGCTGTGTGGCTCCAGTATAAGGCAAATGTATTATTTTTAAAAATAGAATAGATTGCTCCAAGGTAAGCTTTTGACCCTTTGAGATATGCCCCTGGCTCTTTGCCAATTTCCAGGTCAACTTTGAAGCTTTTTTTTTTTAACTTCCAGTAACAAGGTATGCACTGTTATTTGCACTTGTTTTATTTGCTGATTTGAAACAGTTATTCATATGAACTTCACTAATTTCATACATGGATAGAAAGTGAGGATTGCAGATGCAGGAGATCAGAGTCAAGATTGTGGTGCTGGAAAAGCACAGCAGGTCAGACAGCATCCGAAGAGCAGGAGAATTGACTTAAGGGCTTATGAAAGGTATTCCTGATGAAGGGCTTATGCCCAAAACATCGATTCTCCTGCTCCTTTGTTGCTGCCTTACTTTCTGTGCTTTTCCAACACCACACTCTTGATTCTGCTTTCACACATGGCATATACTGAAAATGTTGAGGTCCCCAAATACTTCCCACTCTGGTCAATGCTGCCCAAATATATACAAAGTAAAAGCACAGGATACAGAAAAGGGAAGACGTCCCACCTGAAAAAGTAAGCCAGGTTAAGATTTAAGATTTCAATAGACCTTCATAATCTGAATCTAATCTCCTATCCATGTTAATATGTTACCCATTATACCATGTGCTTTAATTTTCTTCCATATCCTATGATCTGGCACATTATCAAATGCCTTCTGAAAAAGCCATGCACAGTATATCTATAAGCTCCCCGTCATCCACTGAGCATGTTAACCCATCAATTAGATTGATTGAATATGATTTCCCTTTGACAAAATCATACTGACTGGTCCTGATTACCTTACATATCTTCTATGTTTATATATTATTTTGGATACATGAAAATGTTCTTTCTCATGTCCCCCATGCATTTCCTGTCTGAAATCTTAAATCTGTGCCCTTTGCTTCTTGCACTGTTAATTAATGGGCATCCTTTTTCCTTATCTCTCTTATTACAAACCTGTCATAATTTTGTATAAACAATAAAATGCTTGCCAAATAGGTATGTGTGGAATTGTAATTTTCTGAAATTCTAAGTGAGTGTTTCCATTTCAGTATTGGAGTAGTTTGTCTCAGACATCACAAAGCCTTCAGACCTAAGTGTTAAAAGTGTTGCTATTTTGTGATAGGTATGCTGCGAATGCATTCTGTCATGGATTTACTTCCAATGCAGCAAACCTGGAAGGATTATAATATTGAACAACACACTTGCAGGATGACCCTTGTGGTCATTGTTGCAAATATAGGAGAATTTTATTTTTCTTAATCCTTCAATTCCAAAAGTGAAATGAAGTTTGAGAACTTATCTTTCTCTATCAGTTATCTGTTAATCTATGAAGTGAAGAATCATTCTTGTTTAAATAACTAAACTTCTGACAGAATATCACTGGAGTGTCAATCTATGGTCAGATACTTGTATTCTATCCTTACTGTGCAATTTTGTGCTTTTGAAAAACATTTAGTGTAAAAAAGCTCTGTATTGCAGTATAATACTTACCTTCATCTTTTTGACTCTTTTTTTTGATTCTCTCATTGGTTCTAATTTGTCAACTGCTGCTTTTAATTTTTTTGACTTTTAAAAGTGATAGCTGAGCATTACGTGGGTCTGATATTGAGTAAAGAAAGTATTAGAGTGATGTGGCCTGTGACTTTTTTTTCTGCATTCCTCTCTTTGGTTTTAGATTTTTATTTAATATTTTAAGTAATTGCATTTCTTTGGACACTTTTTACGTCTCAGTACTATTTTAGATCCAAATAGCTTGTGTTGTTGCAGTAACAGGCTTCTGTTCATTTTAAAAAAAAATGTACCATACTTGGTCAAAGTATATGTGTTCAGTTTCGTTAAAATCTCTTCTCCTTCACATAGAACTTCATGGAATCCCGACAGTGTGGTAGAGGCTTTCAGCCCATTAAATCTGCACCGACCCTCCAAACAGCATCCTAACCTAACCCTGTAACCCCACATTTGCCATAGATAACCCACCTAACCTGCACATCCCTGAACACTACAGGGCAATTTAGCATGGTCAATCCACCTAATCTGCATACCTTTACAGAGTGGGAAAAAGCCAGAGCACCCACAGAAACAGGGCAAAAGTGCAAACAGCTACATAACCAAGGCTAGAATTGAACCCAGGTCCCTGGCACTATAAGAGAGCAATGCTAACCACTAGGTCACCATGCTGCCCTAACACTTTGGCTGGCTATTTTTGTTCCAAAGAAAAAGCTCAGTTGTGACTTTGTTCAGGAGGCATTCAATAGTTTAATTTGTACCTGTTGAAGAAAAAGTAACAGTGTTCAAAAATAAAGAAGCTGTGTCGAATTGAAAACAAAATTAACTTCAGGGGTGGACCAAACCAATCCTAAAGCCACGTCATCTTATGTGACTTTTCCTTCACAAATTTCAATTTAAACACTGCTCCTAGAAGTTTAACTCTTTTCCCTCCAAAGTTATTTTTTACAAATTTATTCTGAATATTAAAAACATCAATACTGACAATTTATTTTCACTGGTACAACCATTAACCGGAATGAATCTTCAATTTACACAACTCATGAAATACATGGAGAACTAGCCATTTGGATACAGAACTGGCTCAACGGTAGAAGACAGAGGGTGGTGGTGGAGGGTTGTTTATCAGACTGGAGGCCTGTGACCAGTGGAGTGCCACAAGGATTGGGGCCCTCTAATTTTTGTCATTTACATAAATGATTTGGATGCGAGCATAAGAGGTACAGTTAGTAAGTTTGCAGATGACACCAAAATTGGAGGTGCAAAGAGGGTTACCTCAGATTACAACAGGATCTTGACCAGATGGGCCAATGAGCTGAGAAGTGGCAGATGGAGTTTAATTCCGATAAATGCGAGGTGCTGCATTTTGGGAAAGCAAATCTTAGCAGGACTTATACACTTAATGGTAAGGTCCTAGGGAGTGTTGCTGAACAAAGAGACCTTGGAGTGCAGGTTCATAGCTCCTTGAAAGTGGAGACGTAGTTAGATAGGATAGTGAAGAAGGCGTTTAGTATGCTTTCCTTTATTGGTCAGAGTATTGAGTACAGGAGTTGGGAGGTCATGTTGCGGCTGTACAGGACATTGGTTAGGCCACTGTTGGAATATTGCTTGCAAATCTGGTCTCCTTCCTATCGGAAAGATGTTGCGAAACTTGAAAGAGTTCAGAAAAGATTTACAAGGATGTTGCCAGGGTTGGAGGATCTGAGCTTTGAAAAGGTGGATGCTAGAAAATTGTTTCTGTTAGGCGAGGAGACTAGGACCCGTGGACACAGCCTTAGAATTAGAGGGGGTCATTTCAGAACGGAAATGCGGAGACATTTCTTCAGCCAGAGAGTGGTGGGCCTGTGGAATTCATTGCCACGGAGTGCAGTGGAAGCCGGGACGCTAAATGTCTTCAAGGCCGAGATTGATAGGTTCTTGTTGTCTAGAGGAATTAAGGGCTACGGGGAGAATGCTGGCAAGTGGAGCTGAAATGTGCATCAGCCATGATTGAATGGCGGAGTGGACTCGATGGGCCGAATGGCCTTACTTCCACTCCTATGTCTTATGGTCTTATGGTCTTATGGAGAGGGTGAACAGGCTGGGGCTGTGATCCCTGGAGCGTCGGAGGCTGAGGGGTGACCTTATAGAGGTTTACAACATTATGAGGGGCATGGATAGGATAAATAGACAAAGTCTTTTCCCAGGGGTCAGGGAATCCAGAACTAGACGGCATAGGTTTAGGGTGAGAGGGGAAAGATATAAAAGAGACCTAAGGGGAAACTTTTTCACGCAGAGGGTGGTATGTGTATGGAATGAGCTGCCAGAGGATGTGGTGGAGGCTGGTACAATTGCAACATTTAAGAGGCATTTGAATGGGTATATGAATAGGAAGGGTTTGGAGGGATATGGGCCGGGTGCTGGCAGGTGGGACTAGATTGGGTTGGGATATCTGGTCGGCATGGACGAGTTGGACCGAAGAATCTGTTTCCATGCTGTACATCTCTATGACTCTGTGACTCTAACTGAACAGTTAAAATGTAAAACTGCTGAGCATCTGTGTGTTCCTTACATTAAACTAATGACTCCATCAGACAGCTAACATTACAACTAACTAAAAATTTCAATGTTCTCTCATGAGACTGCTAGATTTATAACAGATTGCTTAGTCTTTAAACACATGTATTTTTCAAATTTAATAAGGCCAAAATAACACTTTTTGTGAGTAACACTTCTCTATTTGCTCTCAAGGGAGATAAAGCTGATTCCGGGAATGGTGGGACTGACATATGAGGAGACTTTGACTAGGTTAGGATTGTTTTCATTTGAGTTCAGATGAATGAGGGGAAATCTCATAGAAACTTATGAAATTCTAACAGGACTAGATACGGTGGATGCAGGGAGGATGTTCCCGATGCTGGGTGTGCCCAGAACCAGGGGTCACAGTCTGAGAATTCAGGGTGGACCATTTATGACAGAGTTGAGGAGACATCTCTTCACCCAAAGAGTGGTGAGGCTGTGGAATTCATTACCACAGGAGGTAGTTGTATTCAGGACATGGCTAGATATAGCACTTGGGGTGAACGGGATCAAAGATTATGGGAAGAAAGCAGGAATAGGCTCCTGAGTTGGACAATCAGCCATGATCGTGATGAATGGCGGAGCAGGCTCGAAGGGCCAATTGGTCTCCTCCTGCTCCTATCTTCTATGTTTCTATGTTTCTATTCTTACTGTGCTATGCTGAGCAATCCTAGGACACTACAATCCAAACTATAAGTATCAGCTAGAAACAGTTTTCAAAACAACTTAAATCAGATCTGCAATTAAACAATACATGATTAATAGCAAATAGTGAAAACCATTGTATTTTAATTTGTTATTAAATTTTACTAGTGTATTATAATAACTATATACACCTCAAAATAGATTTTACTAACACTATAATAAACAGCCTTCCAGAATGAAGTAGAAAAAATACCTCCAGCCAACTCTTATCTTGCACAAAGACACAGACAAAGCAATGAATGGGAAACTATTTATTTTAAGACAAGCTGAACATTATGGGATATTTCATTGTTTTCATTTTAGACACCATGTACACATAGACATGCCCAATCAAACTGAGCTTAGCACATATTAGTAAATTGGATTACAAAAACAATTTCAAAAGAAAGGAGTGGGTGTTGTTCTTCCAAAAGGAATAGTAAAATAAAAGCTTTTATCACCATGTTTTGGGCACATATTCTCCAGATAACTGAGGACAGTGGGACATTGACCCACATCAGCTGAAGTTTAGATCAATCTAAAGGTCAAGGTAGTTAGTCAGGGACTTCTGACTAAGATGCTTTGACTTAAGGAAGGAAGATGTTCACTGTCCAAGAACAAGGTTTTAGATCTAGTTTTAAAGCTGTTTTATGTTTCTGCTATATATGCTACTTCTTTTGTTTGTACTTAAGTAGTTTTAATTGTTCAATGAGTGTCCTAGTTAATTCAACCGAAAAAGAAATGATATTCATTAACTCAGGGTTCTTTTCTTGCCTGGTGGTATATCTCTGTTGAACCTGGATTATTTAAACCGTACAGTTTAAAGAGATTAATTTGAAACTTTTAATTAAGTGAGATCAACCAAGTTGCACTAATCTAAATTATGTAATTTTCCTTTTAAAATGTACACTGGTGCACATCAATAAGCCTCTCCAACAGTTACAGAAGCGAGAAAAGGTATCGTGCACAGTCAGACACTAATAATGGGTTTTTAATTTGTTAAGGATCATGGCGATGTCCACTTAGATCTTTGCCAATTATGACTTGCATTTTCCCACCATTGTTGCAGCTTACATATCTTCTATATTTTTAGGTGCTGTTCAATTCCACCTTCAACCAGATGGCTTGTTATGACACAATGAGGTAGTGGCCATAAATCAAGCCCTGTTATTTTCGTAAAGCTTTTTATTAAGTTACACATATTCCTCCAATTTACCTGACTTTCATACCAAACTTGATGGAAAGCATGAACCAGGTATCTGTACTAAACAAAAAATGTTATTTACTACAAATAATTAGATTTTAGCTGCAGGTAAACAGGTATAAACCATTGTCAAGTCATGCTGCTAACTAAAACTGTAATTCCCTTATAAACACACACAAACAAAGAAACATATAGGAAAATAGATTATTGATGGAGGTAGAAAAAAGTAGAAAATGAGTTCAATCATCTTTGCTTCATGATTCTGATGTTGAGTGAATGCTACTTTGATTTACCAGGCCCTTGGTGTTCAGTTGGCTTTCCCTGACAACTTCAACTAGTTTGTAAAAATACAGAGTGAATAATTCACCTGAAAAATGTCTCTGATTTATTAATTCAAAAGTCATGGCTCACAGCACCTGCAATTGCAAAGATAACTGGATACATTTTACCTGAGATGTTGCCGCAAAGAATAGGCAGCATCTGCTGGGGAGAAAAATAACATATCCTTCTGTGTCTTTCTCTGTGTCTGTTCATCTGCAATTTGTTTCCAGTTTCAACCTATTCAGTCAGTTGAAAACAAATCAGCTCCAACTTAAAATTAACTTGGATAAAAATTGCTTGACTCTTAATCATTCACAATACATGAAACGATAGCCACAAAACAGAGTTCATAATAGTATCAAATTCTTCACTGGGAAATTATGCATCCATCCTGGTAAAACCATGTGCCTTTTAAAGAAACAATTCCTTTTCCTTGTAGTCCACAGCTTTCAAAGATCCAATGATAAAAAGACATGCTCTTACAGACTCTAGACTGCCAGCCCACTGTACTCTAGAGCACTATTAGCTGACAAACAACAGGACACAGTAATTGAGAAAGAGTCCCTAACAAGCATATGAAGCTGCGAGGGTTTTTCTGAATATATTCTTAGCCATTGTTTTATTATGCAGACAGATCATAATCCTCAGTGACCTTCCTGAACATTAAAGGGTAGGCATAGTTAACAAGGTAGACCTTGATTTTAGTTCCATCTTATGTGTTTTGACATTACCAACAGGTATGTTTATGATGAACTACAAACTGCAGTTGATGCATTGACCTGTATCCCAGTATGTAATCCCATATTTGTTGAGGATGTTGAGTGCTACACTCTGTTTCTACTCAGTTTCTGTCAGGTTCTACATGGAGCTTTGATGAAATCCAAATAGTTCAGTAAGCTGACACACACAAGTCATTCTACTTACCCCTTTTTCAATAATGCTTTAAGCATTGCAACCGTCTTAGCCCTGATGGATGGTTTTTAAAAATAATGTTAGTATGATCATTCCTGAACCCCTCAAGTAAGACATTCTCCACTATTTACACTAAGGTCACAATAGGCATCACTAGGTGTCAAGGATGAAACCATAACTCCATCTTAGAGCTGGCTATTCCTAAGACTACTGAGGATGTGGCCATCAATTG
This sequence comes from Chiloscyllium punctatum, assembly GCF_047496795.1. Classification (NCBI taxonomy): domain Eukaryota; kingdom Metazoa; phylum Chordata; class Chondrichthyes; order Orectolobiformes; family Hemiscylliidae; genus Chiloscyllium; species Chiloscyllium punctatum. The sequence goes on along the minus strand of NC_092747.1, from coordinate 57,194,717 downwards.
CCCAACATGCAACATGCGACTCCATAGAGAAAAAAAAAGCCTTGTATTTCCCATCCTGGTCATGGAAAGGACTTGGGACATGTCTTGATTTTAAGAGTTAAACTTTCCTGATAGTGGTCAACTATGACTCACCCTGGATTGAGATTTGATGGTCTCATGCCGCAGTACGGTGGCAGTCACTGCTGAATGCAAAATTTCCCAATTCATGATATCCGGATATGATTATTTCTGATAATGCCCCATGGTTGAACAAAACCTGTTCACATTGTTCATCAAGTTATATAGCTTTGAGCACCATTATATAGGTAACCCAAAACTTGGGAGAATTGTGAACTGTTGGAGTGGGGCAAGTGCAGAACTTCAGAAGAACAATGACATGATGTGAAGTAGGATGATAAAAGTTCAATGTGGAGAAATGTTACTTTGGTAAGAAGAGCATGGAGGAACAGTATAAAATAAAGGGTCCTACTCCAAAGAATGTGCATGAATGGAGAGACTTGAGCGTATAGGCATGTAAGGCGTTAAAGATTGCAGAAACAGTAGAGTGAGCACTTAGCAATGGATTTTGTATTCTTGATTTCATAAATAGGGCCACAGAGCACAAGAGCAGGGAAGCTATGATAAGCTATGTAAGATACTGGTTAAAGCAAAGGTGGAGTTTTGTGTCCAATTCTGATTACCACCCAGAAGAGCACAGAAAAGGTTCATGAGAGTGGCTCCAGGTAGGAAACTCTTCAGTTATGAAGCAAGGCTGAAGAAGTAGGGACTTTTTTTTTCCTTGAAGAGGAAATAGCAAAGAGCAGATTTGACAGAAGTTTTCAAAGTCATGAGGGGGCTGAACAAAGTGGATAGGGAGAAATTGTTCCCACTCATAAACAAATCAAGAAGCAGAGAGCACAGATTTAAAGTGTTCTGAAAAAGAAGCTAATGCAAAATAAATTTTAAAAAACTTTTTTAGTTAGTATTTAAGGTATGTAATGTGTTACCGGGGAGCGTGGTGGAGGCAGGTTCAACTGAGTCATTTAAGGGCACATTACATGATTATTTACCGATTATTTACAGAACTAAGAGAAAAAGGCAGGAGCCATCCTAAGTTCAGATGCTTACAGGCCCAATGCAGTCACAATGAAATGAATAGCCTCCTTCTGCACTGTAACAATTGTGTAACTCTGTCATCACCAGCTCACCTTGACATACACAGACCAATGGCAAGGCTGAATAAGAATTCTATATCATACTCAAGACCTGACATTGACCTGACCTTATTCAACCATCAGACTACATCTATGCACAATAATCTGACTGCAACACAATTCCTAATAGGAAGAAGGTTAAATACTCAGCTTCTAGATCTTTCCTATGCTGTTCAGTCACATGTCACTGGAATCTTCCCTCTTATATATCCTACAGAAAATAAAGATTGTTGGTGTTCAAGGACTAAGGTGCAGAATCCCAATCACTTTCTATTAACAGCCCAGCCATAATCTTACCACGTACCTGTGTGGGTGCAGGCAGAGAGATGATATCTAAATTTATTCTTGCTGTTAGCAAATATATAAGAATGGAATTATGCAAGATGGTCCAATTGAATGGAAGAATGCGGGAAAGTCATTGTACAATGTTGTTGTGTTCAAATATAACAGAGGCAGTGAAAAGTTGAGAATGATGGAATGGTAAAATCCATTAGGGACACATCACAGAATGCACCATTTATGATATTTATGATTAAGGCTACTTCAGTGTAATGAAAAAATTGGAATCCTAATTGAACAAGATATCCAGCAGAGAGTGGTTTTATGTTTTAGGTGTGAAAGTTTTCTTGAGAGTTGAACAGGGTAGTTTAAATTTTGGAATTGCTGGATTTTAGAAAATTGTCAGTAATTAACAAAGTAATCATATAGCACATGGGTACTTGAGGAATTAAACATCATGATAGATAAGTGCGGTTGGGTTTAATGAGAAAATATGTCTGATACCTAATTTATGAGCCATATCACTTAGATATAGTGTATAGCTGAAATAAGACTTGAATTGCATTTTTATTACTTTTCAGACAGGCAGATCAAGTGATTTCAAGAAATGTACTGGTATTATTGATGTAGGCTAGGGAATGGCAATGTCAGTGAAAGTAGAATGATGGAGAAAGGAGGGTGAGGAACAAGCAAAAAACAAAATGGTGGACTTTTTTGTTTGAAATGAGTGAAACTGTTTAAAAGCAAAAACCTATAAGAACATGTATCCAGCTACATTTAGGATACCTAGATAAAGCAAAGTGATTACAAACCTTACCTCATATTCTACGAAAACAAGGTTATATATATTTACATTTCATTTGGGTTATAATCAAGTGCTCATTAAAGATTCTTTTCTTTCTAGCCCCATGAAATGTTTGGAAAATGAAACAACTGGGGCCATACATGCAGATTGAGAAACATATAGTCTTAATTTCCAGCAAAATAAGTCAGTAGACTGATATTGAATCAGACATTAATCTTGGGGGAGTTGGAGAGTAGATTAGAGAGGTGGTGGTTTATTGGAGTGCTGACAGGGTCCATATTGCATTGGAAACCTAGAGGTTAACTTAACACAGCTATTAACAGGCTTTTAATTCAACAGAGCATTCATACTTCATTGCTGGCTTTGAGGTACAAGTAGTTGAATATGGCAATGTTTATAAGAAAGATTTGTTCCATGTAATGACAGCGAGAAAACTCTTACTCCAGTTGTTGGACTTGTGAGTGTCATCTAAGACATGAATAACTTCACTTGTAGCCTCCAGTTGCTACTTTTGCATTCCAACCATGTTCAATCCCTGTTCTATCAGTGCTGCTATAATTATTGTTTCTCTGTGCTGTTATCTGGATATACAGAGGCCGCACTAATTAGGAGCTAGAGTAGGCTATGTGGCCCCTCTGATCTGCTCCTCTATTGCTAACCTGATTGTGATCTGAACCACATCCTCACCTATCCCTGATAATCTTTTTCAATAATCTAACTATGTCTGCCTTAAACATATTCGACATGCTTCCACCACTCTTAAGGGAAATAGTTTATTTGTCCTTCTTCTAAGCTTCAAGTACATTGTTCTATCTGCTCTCCCTTGTACCTGTGCCCTCATTGTGTTGAAACTCAAACATTTCTATTGTCCTGTAATTCATTCTTTCTTCAGCTTATTTTTTTTACTTCAGTCGGATTTTAGTTCCTCCTGGTTTAGAAACTCAGCTTAGCATCAGTTAAACATTATTCATAAATGTCATCTTCCCTGCTTTTTCAACGTGGTAATGTTCTACATATGGCATTGAACTTTTATCTTGAATGCTTAACTTTAAAGTAACTTGCTTGTTTTTTTATGCCGGGGTATTGGGCAGATGGTGTGGTGGTGAAGAGTGAGTGAGGTGTGATGATGCTATGGCTTTAAGAAGTGTATTTTGTCCTTGGTGTTTCTATGAAGAAAGGTTGAGACAGACGTGCCAAGCAACCTGCTACAAAGCATATAAAGAAAACAGCTTTGTGAGGCTTTGATTTTTTAAAAAAAGTTGGAGCCATAGAAACAGCCTGAATGGGTGAGGTCAAGCTCCCTCCAAACCAGGATTTATGAATGTAGTTTCTCAGCAATAGTTTCTGCTGGGATCTTGAAGCTGGGTTTGAAAGCTGGAGTACATCTCTCCCTGCTACTCTCTGTCTCTCTCAGAGTGTTTTCTCGATTCTTTTTCCTCCTGAACTGGAGAACTGCATGTGAGAGAATGTATTTTAATGAAGTTGCTTTTGACCAAAGGTGTGTTTATGGGATGTTACTATGTTGGAACAGTTACTGCTTAGTCTATTAATAAATAATCTATTATGCTGTTGAGTTTTTCAATAGAGTTAAGTTATTCCAATTCTTTCTTTTGTTGTTGTATTTAACTACAGGTTGTTCTGCTATAGCACACTTTATAATGTGAATTTGCTATAACAGGTTTGATGATTTTGGGGACACTATTTCTATCGTGCAAATTTTTTAAAGCGTGTATTGAATATAATGTGATTCCGGCCCCATTAGATTAAATGGTGCTGCTTCTATTTGATTTTCTTATAACATGAGAACAGAATTATTGCTTTTTCACAGAACCGACTGTATAGTGTCTAAATAAACTGTGTTTTGCTTTGTAATTGATTGTAATTTGACCAATCAAATTGTATCTGGAACGCAATGCCTGGCACTTGCCTTTAAAATGTTAAGGTCTAGGCTATCTTCTTAACATATTTGGAGGGGGTTTGGTCTGGTCCACAACAGACTGAAGATGTTGCAATGATGAGTGTGGTAGAGTGGGAGCCTTAGTGGAATGTGGGTACAATATCAGAGGTAGAGTGAGTGTCATGTGGGAAAGAAAAGGGTGTGCCACTTACCCCAGTAGAGCAGTGAAGTTATTAATCCTCTTGTGACACTGCTGGCCATTCCTCTGGACTGACAATGTAGCATCAACCTAGGTGACAACCTCCAACCAAGCTGACAGGGTTTGGTGACATGTCCACCTCTGCTGTTTCTGATGAAAGAGGACAGCTATCCCTCCACCAGGCCATCCACAACCCTGTCAGAGAATCACTGGCCTTTGCCCTTCTCAAACATCTTCAGAAAGACTGTCCTTTGATAAGCAGGATAGCTTCAAGATGCCAGTGCAGCCTTTTATAATGGCATGGAGGTGTTAGCTATGCTGGTCTTTTAGCAGATATTCAGTCAGTGGCAAGTTGTACTGAAAATGGTGGGTGATAAGGTGGGATGAGAAACAGACATGAAGGGAAACCACAGGGATAGATCTTAAATGAGTCAAATTTGGTAAGATGTGATGTGAAAACCCACAGGGACTCACATAAACAAAGTGTCTATGAAATGCAACAAAACTGGAAAAGCAAAAATAAGTAAGAATCAGCCTAATTTTTCATAATACATCTTATAAAGTGAACATCTCTGAAAATTGAGCTGTTTGCTAGTTTTACACAAATGCAGATTTAATGCACCGTTTTGCATGTTTGCCTAAATGTTTACAAGTTTGAAACTGAAAAATGAACTACATAAAGTAAAACCTGCAAAATGTTGATGCTAAAGCACTCAAACCACAGTCAAATCATAAAACTTTGTTCACCTTTGCAGTGATTCCTAATAATTCTACTGCAATGTTACTATTATTTTTATAAAGTCATTGAATAACTTGTTTGTTTCCCAGTTAAACAAAGCCATATTACATATTTTCATTGTTCAACTAATAATGGTTGGCAACAGTAATAAACTAAACTCTTCCCAAATGGTAAAAAAAAAGCCTAAATATATCACCATCCTTCCTTTGCAGACAATGCTGAAACATAATTCATGTGAAGTTCATTTGCTCTGCGATAATAAATCTGGTTAAATGTACATTTCACTATCACTAAGGTACAATTTGTGATTCCATATATGTCAGTTAACTTTGTTGGTTATTTCTTCCACTATGAAGTGCACATACCTCACGTGCTTAACAATCAGTCAAATGCAGTCTAAGTAGTAACATACTCCACATTATTCAGTTTCTCATGTTAGAAATAAATACGTTACTTCTAACTATATTTAATAGCAAGCATGACATTAAGCTTTGCTAATTGCAATTCTGCTTGGCCTGTTGCTCATTATTTTTACTTTATTTGTATCAAGCAGTAGGAACTCAGAATGTTATGTGAAAATCTATCATTATAACATGTCATAAATGTAATATTGTTTGAATATGGCAAAACATAAATTTCTCACTCCACCTGTAGCCAAATAAGCCTCCCTCATTAACTAGTACCACCTCAAATCATACAGGTTATTGATATGCTCCCAACGTTGCATTATTCAGAAGATATTTAGGGTTGTTCAGCCAAATGTCATGGTTAAAAATTCTGGTCCTCAGCAGCTTTTTAATGGATACAGTGTTGTTTTTGCAATTTTTTTTTTGGTTCCACTAGTCTGGTCCAGCTATTTTTAAATATCTTCAATTTGCTTTATTATGCATCCTAGAATAGAATAGAATCCCCGCAGTGTGGAAGCAGGCCCTTTAGCCCAACAAGTCCACACGACGCTCCGAAGAGTAACCCACTCAGACCCATTTCCCCATGACTCTACATTTACATCAGACTAATGCACCCAACCTACACACTCCTGAACACAATGGGCAACTTAGCCTGGCCAATTCAACCTAACCTGCACATCTTTGGATTGTGGGAGGAAATTTGAGCATCCAGAGGAAACTCACACAGACACGGGGAGAATGTGCAAACTCCACACAGTCATCCAAGGTGGGAATCAAACCTGGGAAGGGCTGTAAGGCAACAGTGCTAACCACTGAGCCGCTGTGCCATCCTACTATTTGCACTATTCTTTCTGTTATAGTTTATCAGTTGTAACCCATGATTAATACCATTGGAAAAAGTCCGGGCTGCCATTCCAGTGCAGTACTAGGAAAGTCTGCACTGTTGGATGGGTTGCTTTTTGGCTGATGTATCAATCTGAGGCCTCACCTGTTTGCTCAAGTGGATGTAAATGATCCCATTGCATATTATGAAGAATAGCAGGGACTTATTTCTGAAACCCTAGCCATTATTTATCTCTCAATCAACATCAGAGAGAGAGAGATTAACTAGTTGTTATTGATTTGTTGTTTGTGGGAGTTTGCTGTATGCATACTAATTGGTCTGTTTCCTAAACTGCCATAGTAACTATACTTCAAGAAGTTCTTCATTGGTTGCTAACTGCTTTGAATGAAGTGGCAAAACATGCTCTATAAATGCAAATTTTTTTCTGCTTATATCTGTGGTATTTTCCCAGCTGACCACTTCTGGAACCTTATGGATCATTCCTCTGCTAAAGGATATTTTATCTCTTGATTATCCTTTGCTGAGAGTGTTGTCCTTTGTAGATATTGTTGTTAGTCCATTACCTTATCTTGTGGATCTTTGATTTCCTAAATTTTCTTCACAAAGGAACTGTCGCTGCTAACTCAAGTAGTTATACCATAAAGTCATCCAAGGGACCTTTGATCGCATGAATGTCCATTATGAAAAACAACTGCTGTATTGAGGTAAGTACTCATTGTAGTCTCCTCAATTTCTGGATCATGCCATTGTTTTCTATCTGGAAGATATAGGGTGTCTTTTTAGTAGAATCCTGGATGTTTAGATCACAAAGTTTCTACTCCTTACAGACTTTTAGACTTTTATAGCACCTAAAAGGCCATTTAGCCCATCATATCCAATGCAAATAAACAAATATCTGACTATACTAATCCCATTGTCCAACTACTGATTGCACAGCTTGACAACAGAAAAGACTTCAACTCGATGAATGTTCAAATTATATGTGACCATTGATGCCAAATTTTGGAGGTCGGTGCCAGATATCCTTGGAGCTACCATGATGTTTACACAATACACAGCTCGCAGGTTCCTGCCTTGTGGTTGTTCAAGTATACCAACAAATGTAGCTCTTGACTCTTTATGAAGCTGTCAAGTTGTCGCAGAATGAATATACAACATTATGTCCTTTGACCAGGGACATAGTGGAACAGACTATAGGCCTACTAATGATGAAGTTTCGATTCCTTGACTGCAGCAGAGAAGCTTTACAGTATGAACTAGAAACGATGTCCTGCATTACTGAGGCATGCTGTGCCCTTAACAGCAGAGGCTGACATAGGGCAAATTGTCCTGGATGCAGACAAAATGTGGAACAACTGGTCTGTGCACATATTTGGGAGCAACTGAATGTGCTGGACCAAGTGTCCCTGGTGCTCCTGTGCCTATCTGTGCAGCTTGACAAAGATATTAATTGCAGAGAACAGGGTCTGCTTTCTTTCGGGGGCTCATCAGGTGCCTAGTCTCTGACAGTTTACTGAGTATCAGACACCTAGGGTCTTTTCTGCTGAACTGGGAGTGGAAATGTATTAGTGTTCTAGGGTTTAATCTAGAATAAGTTCCCGCTAAGGTGAAAGCCTCTCAGGTGATGGGTGGTGGCTAGGGTGTGCAGATGAAAATGCTGTGCTAGCAAATCTTTTGAGTTCAGAATTCTCTCCCCAGAAGTGGCAGTGAGCTGAAGGTGTATTTCTCGATACCTTAGAGCTTGCATGAAAGAGGAAGGGGAATTAACTACAGAAGATGCATGTAAGCATGTGCAGATTAAGAATATGTTAACACTGGTGGTATTTGAAGAGCCGTAGAGCACAATGAAGCTGGCTGGGTTGGCTGCCCATTGAGATTTCTCCATCTCCCCCCCCCCAGTGTGAGTAGTCATTGTCTCCCTGGCTGCATACTTCCCTGAGAAATACAGTCAACCGCCTCCTGTATAGTTCATCAAGTGAAGAGCAGAAGATTCAAGGTGAACATTTTCCTTGGCCCATGGCATACTGGGCACCATGCAACTCATTTGCCAACACACATTAACTGAAAAAGAGAAAATTCTGCACTTAGTGTTTGATTTTAAGATTCTGCTGTAATTTGAGACTGCTCCTTTTATGAAGTCCAACCTTGCCCAACCATGACTCTTCTCTACCTTGGAATTGCTGGGAAATACATTCCATATTTTCATTCCTTTACAATATGTTGATCAATCTATTTTAATTTTGAATCATTTTAATATAGTTAATAGTCAGCTGTTCCTTATACTTGCATTCATAGTGCCGTTTCGATTGCTATACTCTGTACAATAGCAATAATGACATATTTAATTACTAATCTTTCTAACTCTGTGGAATGAACTTTCCTATGTTTTTTTTAACAAAATGGCTTTTGATGAGGTTTCTTAAAGATGATACACCCTGACCATTGTCAACTTATTTCAAGGCCGATCTACACTTCATCTCATCCATTACGTAATAAGTATTCCTGTTGCCCCTCTCACTGAATCATGTGGCAAAATAGGAGAAAGTGCCAACTGCTGCTGGGACTTTGTAACAGTCATGCCACGCAAACAATGTTTTAACCCAAAGTCTACAACACTTCAGATGGTGCAGACCAGGAATTGTCCTCTACATTGTGGTTCTGGGCTGCACTGTTATTAAGGAAATGGCCCATAAATGGAAATGTACTCCTCACTTTGTTGACAGGGACCTGGAGGTGAAGGCAGTGCTTTTTCATGCTGATGGGGTAAAGGAGGTCACATTGTGGCTCAGTGGTTAGCGCTGCTGCCTCATAGCACCAGGGACCTGGGTTTGATTCCAGACTCAGGCGACTGTCTGTGTGGAGTTTGCACATTCTCCCTGTGTCTAAGTAGGTTTCCTCCGGGTACTCCGGTTTCCTCCCACAATCCAAAGATGTGCAGGTTAGGTGAATTGGCCATGCTAAATTGCCCACTGTGTTCAGGGATGTGTAGGTTAGGTGCATTAGTCTGAGGTAACTGTAGGGGAGTGGGTCTGGATAGGTTGCTCTTTGGAAGGTCGGTGTGGATTTGATGGGCCAAAATGGCCTGTTTCCACACAGTAGGGATTCTATGCATGACCAGACTCAGCCAGTATGATCTGATATAGTAGCCAAGTTTGTGCAGTGTCTTGGCTGAAACACTGCATAGCAAAGCAAAGAGAAGGTTAATGAAATTCTGTGCTCTAAATAGATAATTAATATAATCTTTGTCTGCTACCTTACACTCACTAGACCATTATTCATTTTAAATCCACACATTCAAAATTATCTCACTACTGAATGCATCATACACTAGTGGGAGCCACCCAGCAACTTCCCAAATGATTAACTTTTCCTGTCCTCTGCCCTTCCTGTTCATTCGTTAGGGACACTTCACTGTCTTTCCTGCTCAGTTATTACCAGTAAGTGCTCTTTGGCCACTACTAATGTAGTCAGTCCCCCGCTTTGTTCATTGCAGGAATAATTGACCCACCCTGTGGACTGATGTCTCCATAACACCTGGTCTGAAGTATATGTATTTCCTGGACTGCAAGACTGACTAGGGCCAATCTGTTGGACTGAAATTGGACTAGCTTGTTGCTGGGAGAATACGGCAAGCCAGGTAGCATCAGGAGGTGGAGAAGTCAATATTTCGGGTGTAACCTCTCTTTAGGGCTGTGTGTGGGTGTGGGGTGAGCTGCAGATAAAGGGGGAGGTGGGGGCATGGTGGTGAAAGTGGGTATAGAGGAAGACAGGGAGAGGGGATGACCTGGTTGGTCAATGGGAGGAATGAATCCAGATGGTGGCAGGGAGCAGTGGAAGGGAGGGGAAGGGGCTGGGAAGGGAGTCAGGGGATAGGAAAGGAGGCTATTCGAAATTGGAGGGGCTGATCCGACATTTCTTATGTCCACTTTCCTGCTCTTTCTCTATTACCCTTTATTCTCCTGCTGATCAAGTATCATTCTACCTTGGCCTTAAATGTACACAGGAACTCTACTCCCATAGCTTGCTGTGGGAAGTAGTTCCAAAGACTCACAACCCTCTGAGAAAAGAAATTCCTCCTCATCTCAGTCTTAAATTGGTGTCCCTTTATTCTGAGATTATTCCCTCTGGTCTTAGACTCAGCCATAAGGGGAATCATTCTCTCAGCATTTTTTCTGTCAAGCCCCTTAAGAATGTTTCAATGAGATCACCTCTTATACTTCTAAACTTCAAGGAGTAGAGTGATAACTTATTTAGCCTTTACATATAAGACAATCATTCCACACCAGGGTTCATCTTAATGATTTTTTTCAGAACTGCTTCCGATGAAATTATACATTTCCTGAGATAAAGGGACCAAAACTGCTCCCCTTATGGATATGGTCTCACCAGCACCTTGTCCAGTTGCAGCAAGACTTCCCTATGCTTATATTCTGTCCCACTTGAAATAATGGCCAACTTTCCATTTGCTGTTGTAGGTATGAAGGTGATACAGAGTAGTGTTGCACAGAAATATGTCCACATTCTTGACTGATCAGTGCTCCAAATTGGAATCAGATGCATCCATCTCCCTCTAAGCTATAAAGCAATGTAAGGCATAGGGACTGGCAGCCTGTGAGTAGACACTAAGAAAGTAAGTAAATGTCTACAAATGTATAAATTTTGATGCATAAGAAATGTGTGTGTGTGTGCAAGTATCTGCAGACAAAGTAACCTGAGGATACATTCAATTCATAAGTGTGATGGGCTGTATCAGAGGAGGTGACAGCCTAGTGATATTATTGCTGGACAGCTAATCGATAGACTCAGGTAGTGTTCTGGGACCTGGGTTCGAATCCCGCCACAGCAGTCTGGAATTGAGTTTAATGATGACCGTGAAATCATTGTTGATTGTCAGGAACAACTCTTCTGGTTCACTAATGTGAAATCAGTAGGTTCACCAATGGAAATCTGCCACCCTTACCTGGTCTGGCCTACATGTGACTCTAGATCCACAGCAATATAGTTGGCACTTAACTGCCCTCTGGGCAACTAGGAATTGTCTATAAATGCTGGTCTAGCCAGTGACACCCTCATCCCATGAATGATTTAAAAAAATGTTGGCCTGAAATTGTGATAAAGAGGGAGTGGTTTGTTGTTGACTATAGGCATGAATGGTGAGTGAAGAACAACAATGTCCATGGAGAATGCAGGGATATTATTGTAAAGACAGTGTGATCTGAAGGTCAGATAACCATCCTGACTTTTACGTCAGATATTGGTATTGTCTAGCTTCTTGGGGATGGAGAGGATAATTGGGAGCTGCATAGAAGAGGCAGTTTTAGGAAATAACTGTTTTAGGAATCTTGTTGGCAAAATTCAGAATTCGCCATGTGAACAGAAAGTTTCTTTCTTATGAAAATCTGATTTTTCTGTTTTCCTTGTATTTTACCATTCTCTCATCATTGCCTAAGATACTCAGGGAAGTAAAAATGTTCACCCTTCATTTCTACAATCTTTTAAAAATCTTTTTCTTCATAATACTGCATGTCTGTCCTGCATACTGAGATTTCCTGTTTTCTATGGACTTTTCTCACCTTTCTTCACCTATCAGAGTGGTGTTTTTTGAGTTTATTTTCTGTATTTCACAGCCAAGATGGATTGTTTCTACATCTTCCTGCAATAAATAGATACTTTCACACCTTTCACATTCTATAACAGCAAGTACCTGTTTCTACAGCCATTCTAAAATGAAGTTCTTTGGCTAAAGCCAACGTCGTGGCTTAATTATTGAGACTGACACCATTTAAATATTAATTTATCCTGACTTGTCTTCATTTGCTCTAGATTTTTCTGTAAATTTAGTAAAATGTACTTTTTTCCAGCTCAAATAAATTCTGAAGTTTTCTCAATTCTTTAGTTACAGTCGATTTATTTTCTGAACTTCCCACTTTCCGCTGCAGCCTAATGCCAAAGAATGTGATGCTTGTTGCCTGAGGTGAATACTGTTATCGACACTCCCCTGCCTTACTTTCCTGGTGTTCATACCATTTCTCACAAAATTATTTCTTTTTATTTTGGAATCTCAAACTATTCTTCTTGCTGCCTTCTGTTGTGTCTTACAGAGCCACCTTCATTGCTGACTTTGTTGTTTAAAATACACACAAGCACACGCTCCCTCTTCAGGAAGTGGTAAACAAAAAGGCAGCACGGTGGCTCAGTGGTTAGCACTGCTGCCTCACAGCACCAGGGATCCAGGTTCAATTCCGCCTCGGGTGAATGACTGTGTGAAGTTTGCATGTTCTCCCTGTGTCTGCGTGAGTTTCCTCCAGGTGCTCTGGTTTCCTCCCACAGTCCAAAGATGTGCAGGTCTGGTGGATTAGCCATGCTAAATTGCCCAGATTGTTAAGTGCATTAGTCAGAGGGAAGTGGGTCTGGGTAGGTTACTCTTCGGAGGGTCGGTGTGGACTGGTTGGGCCAAAGGGCCTGTTTCCACACTGTAGGGAATCTAGTCTAATGTAATCTAAAAAAGCCAGATTTCTCTGAAGAGATTGGCTTTCTGAAAACAAAATACTTTCAATAATGGATAGAGCATTGAATGCTTTGACATTTGTTACTCTGATGTTCTGGCACATGCAGTCAAGTGACTAATCACACAATGCTGTATGTGAAATGATATAAACACTGCTTATTCAGAAACTCCAACCTTGAGGTGTTCCTTCAATCATTCATTCAGAAGAACAAGTTAGTTTCAACCTAACATAAGCAAGAGGATTTTGTTTCAATAATGGAAGAGATCAGTCAGGCAGCTTATTCTTAGCAACCTTTCCTCCACTTCTCTCTCCAAAAAGGCTGCCCGGCCCATTGAGTTCAGCTTGGTTTTAGTAGACTTTGATCAATTTCTAAAAACCACACTCACTTTCCTTTGTGTTAGGTATCCCTTCAACCAATGGACGGGTTTCCCCTGATTCCCAAAGATTCCTGTTTTGTCCTGGATGTCAAAGTAGCATTTGACCAAGTGTGAAATCAATGAACCCAAGAGGGAGTGTGTGCTTGTTTGTTTGTGTGTATTTTCAACAACAGAGTCAGCAATAAAGGTGGCTCTGTAAGACTCAACTGAAGGCAGCAAGGGGAAAAGTTAGAGATTCCAAAAGAAAAGGAAACAATTTTGTGAGAAATGGCATGAACACCAGGAAAGTAAGGCAAGGTAGTATAGGTGACAGTATTCACCTGGGGCAACAAGCATCACATTCTTTGACATTAGACTGCAGCGAAAAGTAAAACTCGCACTTTTGAATTCCCCTCCCATTATTTTGCTGATGGTTGTGCAGTAAATGACCAGCTTGAACTTTTCCTGATTCTTGTGGTTATGACTTTCTGGACAATTTGCAAAATTCTTAGGTCGATAACACTGCTGTAGCTGTACTGTAACAGTTCAGCTTGGGACGTGGTTAGTTCCAAACTCAATTATTCTGTATTGTGGCCAGAATGTTGTCAGGGCTTATAACCTTTCCAGGGTCAAGTTCCAAGTCGTGGTTTCAAGACATTCTTATGATCCCAGCTGATGCAATAATTGGATAAGTCAGATCCCACACTGAAACCTGCCTTGATGGATTTTTCTTTGGTTTTAGAAGGTGGTCTCTTACTGAAAGGTAAGCATCCAATGCTTCAGATTTGGTTTTAACTATAAAATAGCAGTTTAGTATGCAAAAGAACTGAGGATAAAATAAAGTAAGCTGAATTATTAACATACAATGCAAGATTTCAAAACAGATACTAAACTATGTTCCATTAATCCTAGCAGCACCTCTTTTCTCAAACACCAGACAAAAAAATCCTTTCTCTAGCATACAAAACATTTGACATCACAATACTTCAATTCCAGGTCCTCAGAGTCTGATAGCCTCTTCCCGAAGCCTTGATAGAACTGAGCATAGACTTTCTCAGCTTCAAGTAACCCCATCCACATTTTAAACAAGCACTTTTGGTCTGGTACTTTAAGAATAAACTCTTTGCCCTGAGGCAATCTACTTATTAACAGTTCTAAACAAGGTCCCTTCATTTTAGGGATAATTACATTTCACATTCATCTTCAGCAATGACCTCGGCAAACCAACCAAAGTGGAACACTGAAACTTTTTTCTAACCTATGTTTCCCATAATCAATTTTTTAAAAAGCAATCGCTGACATTCCAAGCTAAAAGCTTATGCAACTGTTTACATAGTTCACGTGAAAAAACTGGCTCAAGCTAACCAGATTCCCATTAGCTCCAAGAATTATCTCTTTCAGACTGCTTTTAAAAAGAAATCATCATGGTTGCAGTATGTTTACAAGTTAATCATTAACCTCCTTTCAAACCCACAGAAGAAAACTCACATCAGCTGGCTCAAATCCAAACTCTAAAATGAATGATTTTAAAATATAGACAAGTCCTACATCTTACATCACAACGTTACGTGGAGTGAATCAAATTGGTTGAAGACCAGTTGGTTTTAGTGCTGGGGAATTCAGCAGGAGATTAAAATAGATCATCCACTTGGCACTTCTGGCAGAAGATGAATGCAAATACTTCAGCCTGTCTTTCTCACTGATGTGCTAAGCTTTCCCATTGTTGAGGATGAAGATATTCGTAGAACCTCAACCTTTTGTTGGTTGTTTAATTGTCTACCATCATTCATGGCTGGATGGGGAAGGACTGCAGAACTTTGATCTGATCCATCGGTTATGGGATCACTTATCCTTATCTATTACTTGCTTCCTCCCCTCTTCAACATGCAACAATCATGTGTTGTACCTTCACCAGGTTGACATGTCATTCTTATGTATGCCTGATGCTGCACCTTTTATGGCCCTTAGACACTTAATTGAATCAACATTGATCTCCCAACTTGTGTTAAGTACAGAGGGCACTTTGCCAGGCCATGAAGTTACAGATGGTGGTTGAATACAATTCTGCTGCTACTGGTGCCTACAGTACATCATGGATGCTCAGTTTTGAGCTGCTTGATCTAATCCAAATCCATCCTATTGAGCATTTCTTCCCCCAAACCATAACATAGGGTATACTTATTATTAAGATTTTGACTCAACAAGCATTGTGTTGGAGCCCCCACTAATGGCACCATTATGGAAGGATGCATCTGCAATGTGTAGATTGATGAGAATGAGATCAAATAGATTTATCATCACTTGCCACAGAAGCAGGCTAGCAGCTATGCCCTTGTGGGTTTAGCCAGCTCACTCAGTATTGCTGCAGCCTAGCCACATTTGATACTGGACGTTGAATTGCCCACCCAGAATAATTCCATGCCTTTGCCACCTTCAGTGCTTCCTCCAGGTGGTATTCAACATGAAGCATACTGAACCATCAGCTCTGCACAGGTGATGCATTCTAAACAGGAGGCGATTTCTTCGCCTATGCTAGAAACGATACTGTCAGATTGTTTGGAGGAGGAGTCAATATTGAGGGCTCTTTGTGAAATTCCCTCTGGACGGTATTACACTCTCCCCATGTCAAGTGGGTCTGTCCTGCTGGTTAGACCAGATGTACTAAGGATTGGTGGTGCTGACGTCTGGAGCTCTTCCCATAAGATATAACTCTGTGATTTTGGCAATGTTAGGCTGTTGATTGACTAGTCTGTGAAACAACTCTCTTAATTTTAGCACTAGGCACCAGATGGGTAAATTGTTGGTGGGGATTCTGATAGACAGGATCTACATGCATTTGGAAAAGCTAGGACTGATTACGGATCGTCAGCATGGCTGTATGGAATATTGTGTCTCACCAATTTCGTTGAATGTTTCAAAGAGCTGACCAAGAAGATAGATGAAGGCAGAGCAGTAGACGTTGACTATATGGACTTTAGCAAAGCCTTTGACAATGTTCCACATAGTCACTTTTTTAGTAAGATTAAATCACATGGGATCCAGAGAACACTAGCCAATTAGATACAAAATTGGCTTGATGATATGAGACAGAGGGTGGTAGGTGAGGGCTTTTTTCTGGACTAGAGGCCTATGACCAACGGTGTGCCACAGGGATCTGTGCTGGGTCTACTGTTGTTCTTCATTTATATAAACAGTTTGAATTAGAATGCAGGAGGCATGGTTAGTAGTTTGTAAATGACACCAAAATTGGTGGCATAGTGCGCAGTGAAGAAAGTTATCTAAAAGAACAATGGGATCTTGATCAACTGGGATATAGGGCCAAGAAATAGTAGAAGGAATTTAATTGAGATAAATGTGAGGTGTTGCACAAACCAGGACAGGACTTACTAAGCTAAGGTTTGGGCCCTGGGGAATCTTATCGAACAGAGAGACCTAGGGGTGTAGGTACATAATTCTTGAAAGTGGAGTCACAGGTAGACAGGATGGTGAAGAAGGCATTTGGCACACTTGCCTTCATTGCTCAGAGCGTTGAGTATAGGATTTGGGGAATCACGTTATGGCAGTACAAGACATTGTTAAAGCCACATTTGGAGTACTGTATACAATCCAGGTCAACCTGCTATCAGAAGGATGTTATTTATCTAGAAAGAGTGCTATAAAGATTCACAAGGATGTTACCAGGACTGGAAAGTTTGAGTTATAAGGAGAGGCTGGATAGCCGGTGGCATTCTTCCACTGGTGTGTTGGAGGTTGAAGGATGACCTAAAAGAGGTTTATAAAATCGTGAGGAGCATAGATAAAGTGAATGGCAAAAGTCTTTTCTCAAAACTAGAGGGCATAAGTTTAAGGTGTGAGGGCAAAAAAATTACAAAGGACCTGAGGGGCAATGTTTCATACAGAGGGTAGTGGGTTTATGAAAAGAATTGCTAGAGGAAGTGATGGAGGTTTGTGCAATTACAACATGTAAAAGACATTGGACAGGATATATTGTTAGCAATAGTTTGGGGGATATGGGCCAAATACCTATCTCCAAATGGTACTAGTTCAGTTTAGGAAACTTAATCAGCATGAAGAAGTTGGGCCGTAGGGCCTGTTTCCATGCTGTATGATTTTATGACTCTAAGTTAGTAAACAGGATTTTGCAGGGTCAGCAGGACTGTATTTGCAGTTGCTGTTTCCAATGCCCAGGTCCATGCCAGGTGACCCATCTGAACTCATTCAATTTGAAGGCTAACTTTTTAATTCCAGATTCTATTGTGTTCAAATTTGACATGATCGTATTCAAACCCATATTCATCGAATATTTGCCTGTGGTTCTGGATTTCTAGCCCAGTGACACTATCATAATCATCACATCCCCCTGTTGCTATGCAATGGATTTATGCAAGTTTATGAATAAATAAATAGCATGTGAGTTCAGTGGATGAAGCAAGCATAACAAGCAACTTAAATGTTCAAAAATCAGTATTCTGACTATCCATTACATATTGATTTCTTGCAATATTTATACTTGTGCACATTCATGTTGTTCCATGATGTTCAAAGGTGGAATGTAACAAATATAATATGATAAATTCTGGCAGATCAGATTAGCTATCTGGTCAGCACAGGTGAGTTGGACCAAAAGGTCTGTTTCTCTACCATATGACTCTATGTCTCTAATCATCTCTAATCAATATTGCCAACACAAGATCACGTGTTTGTAAGACATAAGGTTTGTGGATTCTTAGCACAAACTTTGGTTACTGAGTGTGACAGGTACAATATTGAGAGATGTTATATAAAGCAGTATTTCTGAGAAGCTAACATAATTACATTAACACCACCCAACCTGATGTATCACACACGCTATGGGAGGAGAATTGATAATCTTGCATGAGGTCCGCATGGTGACATGCCTGGCCCCTGCTTGTTGTACTTATGTCATGCCAGTTAATGTTAATTATACAATTTGCTTTCATACAATAAACTACAACTTGCTGTGTAAGATAAGTGTTACTTCCTTTTACTACTCTATAGTGGTCTATTCTCTACCAATGATAGTGAACAAACTCTTAGAGCCTGCATAGAAAGGAGGATTGGTGTCAACAAACTACTCCAACCTCAAGCCACCAGTGTTTGCCAGTGAAAAGATACAAATAATGGCAATGCTGGCATTTAAAAATATGACAGGAGATATCACCAAACTGCAACTATAAGCCATTTTTGGTGAGAACAGGACATCATTGAGTTTGTGCTGTTCATGAATGTTTAATGAAACAAGGAGTCCAAAGATGCCATGTTCACGTGGTTATCAAAAATTATTTGAGCCAAAGTGTATGGTCAAATATTTTATTGCCTTTAAGTATCCATAATTAATTTATTATTCTATTTTCAGAATTAGATTGCTTTCTGGCAACACAATGTTTGATACACACATGAAGTAAAATGATTAGTGTCAATCTATTATTTGAGTACATGTTCAAAAGAAAACACAAAAGAAACAGACTCTCTAATAATTTATGATTTTTAAAATACAACTTCCAGAGGCTGTTGTTGGGCAGTTAGCCAGACCCATCATCTTACCACAAAAGTGACTTTAACTGATAGAATTTTGCCCCCATGCTTGTCGTTGCCATGGTAATGGAATATTATCAGGCATGTCATGTACACAGATCAGTGGCAGCCGTGCTGCTGCTGACACACAACAGCTATCAGCCTTTGACCACAATTGAGAATGTGTTCTGTCAAAAAGGAAGTTGACTGTCTATGAGAAGCTCTGGCAGCCATAGTGCTGGCCATTTTGTTTCCGCCTATAGTCTACATGGCACCATTATCATAATAATACACTAGGATGATCATGGGCTCTTTCACTGTTAGCCGAACAAAAAATTTTCAATGAAGCTATGAGAGTTTTGAGGAAAGCCAAGGGGTGAAATGTCAAAGAGCAGTGCGTAGGTTTAAATCCTTGACTGTTCAACCTGAAAGTGACATCTTGGCCACCAAATAAAATCTTATTCTTCCCTCGAACAAATCTGACTGTGTTGACTGACACCAAAGTCAAAGTCAATTCAAAGTTCTGAAAGGTGATGGGAATGGGGAGATTGTGCTCTTTGTAACACCACTTCCGAAAATAATTTAAAACAATAGCACAAAAGGAGTACACACAGACACAAAAAGTGCATTTTGACAATACCATGTCCTGAGTGTCAATACTGTGGGAATCTTTTCTGCAAGATGTAACAATGAAATATAGCTGGCTGCTAGTAAATAGCAATGAGGTTTAGTTCCTTTTGGTAACTGGCAACAGCATGGGACTTTGTGATATGAATGTCTTCAGATCCATGTTTGCATTTAACTGGAGGATGCATGAATGGTGCTGAGAAAAAGGTACGGTGGCACTTGTCAAAGTAAAGCTTTCTTCCCAAAAGGTTTTCTCATATCAGGTGGAATAATATTATATAAAGTAATTAAAATGATATACAATATGTATTGTTTCAGTCAGAGACAGAACAGAAACAGCAAGAAACTGCATGCAAAATACTGATTTTTATCAGTTTTAAATCTTGTTACAAGGTGAGGCAGGAGATATCAGCTGAAGATAAAAAGCCTTTTTAAAGTTTCTTTTTAATATGCAACTTTATGACACTTCAATTAAAACAAATTATTCATCAAATTTGCAAAGACAAAGGAGCCACAGTGGCTCAGTGGTTAGCACTGCTGCCTTACAGTACCAGTGTCATAGGTTTGATTCCAGCCTTGGGTGACTGTCTCTATGGAGTTTGCATTTTCTCCCTATGTTCTGCATGGGTTTGCTCCCATGATCCAAAGATGTGCAGGTTAGGTGAATTGGCCATGCTAAATTGCCCAAATTGTTCAAGGATGTGTAGGTTAGGTGCATTAACCATGAGAAATGTAGGGTTATATGTTAATAGGTTTGGTCTGGGAGGACACTCTTCAGTCAGTGGGAACTTGTTGGGCCAAATGGCCTGTTTTCACATTGTAGGTGCCTTATGCTCTAAGAAATGCAGGATTCTCCTGAGTGGAAGATGAGTTTTATTACTTACTAATCTTCAGAAAATTACTCAAACATAAAGTCAACTAAAGACACACAAGCACAGGCATAAAGTTTAACAGTGAGAGAGTGCTGGTTCAAAAACAAAAATAAAGAGTAAACAGTTTTTAGAAGTTCTTGGAGTCCCTGAGTTGTTAACAATGTAACCTGAGATTACAGCTGTTCAACTGAGGTGTGATATCCCCATTTTCAGCAACACCAAAAGTTATAGAATTCTTGTGTCTCAGTGAATGGATGTTCCTTCATCAGTGCTGGCTTTCAAGGTGCTGAAGTAGCATGGAGATAAAAAATCTTCCAGTTCTTGCTTTTGTAAATCCATTTTCTTTTTTCTCCCACTCTTTGCCAAACAACTGCTGAAATATGATTCATACATGTCTTCTTGTGTCTGGCTCCACTCTCTTTCTAAACTGAATTTTTAAAAAAAATTGTTAGCTGGAATAGCATTTATTGTTCATTGCTAGTTGCCCTAGGAATTGTTCACTGCCTTCTTGTACTGCTACAGTTCCTTCTGGTGTCAGTGAAATGCTGTTAGTGAGAGTTCCAGGATTTTGACCCAGCGATGGTGAAAGGGTAGCAATACATTTCCAAGTCAGAGTGATGAGTGGCTTGGAGGTAATCATGCCCAATACATACAATCTCTCATATAATATAAGTTGAAAGAGGAGGTGTGGATTTTTTGACACTGACTTAGTGACTGGTTTTAATGTCTTTTGATAGTAATTTTGATGATGTGGAGGTGCTGGTGTTGGACTGGGGCAGACAAAGGCAGAAGTCACACAGCAGCAGGTTATATAGTCCGACAGGTTTATTTGAAATCACAAGCTTTCGGAGTGCTGCTCCTTCATCAGCTAAAGTGCCTCACTTTACAAAGCACTTCACTGAACAAAGGAGCAGCACTCCAAAACTTTGTGATTTTTGATAAACCTGTTGGACTATAACCTGGTGTCATGTGACTTCTGACAGAGTAATTTCACTTCAGATGATTTTATTTGTTTCATATGAGTTTCCTGGAATCGCTTGAATCTATAGTCAAGTAATGACTGTAGCCATGTTTGGTTCATGTTTCTTAGTTTCTAAAAACAAAATAACTCCATGAAGGTTTCAGGTATTAAATTAAGATAATGGAAGTTGAAGACTAAATGACCTTTTACAAGCAGTACATCAAGTTTGAGCACAAATTAATGCTTAGGCAAACATAATCTGAACTACTTAAAATAATTTCACAATGTGCAAAACTGTTAATGGAACTCAAGTAACCTTGTCATGACCTCTAATTTGCAGGAAAGATTTGATAATGGAAGCAATTAGACTTAGTCATTGCAACAAATGCCTTGCCCACGGGTATCAAATGCTTTGCATTTAAGTTCTGCCTCCTTGTTGATTAAGTAGAGTCACAGAGTCATAGAGATGTACAGCACGGAAACAGACGCTTCGGTCCAACTCGTCCATGTTGACCAGATATTCCAACCTAATCTAGTCTCATTTGCCAGCACTTGGCCCATATCCCTCTAAACTCTTCCTATTCATTTACCCATCCAGATGCTTTTTAAATGCTGTAATTGTAAGTCTCCACCACTTCCTCTGGCAGCTCATTCCATGCAGGCACCCCCTCTGCATGAAAAAGTTGCCCCTTAGGTCCCTTTTAAATTTTTCCCCTCTCACCCTAAACCTATGCTCTCTAGTTCTCGATTCACCGACCCCAGGAAAAAGACTTTGCCTATTTATCCTATCCGTGCCCTTCATATTTTATAAACCTCTATAAGGTCACCCTTTAGCCTCCGACACTCCAGGGAAAACAACCCCAGCCTGTTAGCCTCTCCTTACACCTCAAATCCTCCAACCCCGGCAACATCCTTGTAAATCTTTTCTGAGCCCTTTCAAGTTTTACAACATCCTTCCGATAGGAAGGAGACCAGGACTGCACACAATATTCCAAAAATGGCATAACCAATTCCTGTATAATCTCAACATGACCTCCCAACTCCTAGACTCAATGTTATGACCAATAAAGGAAAGCATACCAACACCTTCTTCACTATCCTATCTACCTGTGACTCGACTTTCAATGAGCTACGAACCTGCACTCCAAGGTCTCTTTGTTCAGCAACACTTCCTAGGACCTTAGCATTAAGAGTATAAGCCCTGCTTTGATTTAGTTTTCCAAAACGCAGCACCTCACATTTATCTAAATTAAACTCTATCTGCCACTTCTCAGTCCATTGACCCATCTGATCAAGATCATGTTGTAATCTGAGGTCGCCTTCTATGCTCTTCACTACACCTCCAATTTTAGTGTAATCTGCAAACTTCCTAACTATACCTCCTATGTTCACATCCAAGTCAGTAACTCGGAAATTCTCCCTAAACTCCCACATCCGACGGGAAGAGCGTATCACTCTACTAAAGGCCATCTTTGCTCCTTTAGAATATATAGACCCAGAAAATAGCATTGTCTTTTTGTTCTAAGAACAGTGCTCAAGGCTAACTTAGTATTTATGGTTTATATTTTTAAAAATTAATCAAAAGACGGATCTCAATAAAACGTGTAATCAAGAAAGACCCCACTCTACTCACTACTGTAGACTTACAGTAAGGTTACATGTTAAGCACTATGCACTTATCTGTTCTTGTGCCATAAGTGTTCCCACAGAGGTTCCTCCAAGGTCAGTTGTGAATTTCGCTGTTTGTTCATTTTTCCTAGACACACTCCAATGACCAGAGATACATGAACTCAAACTGCAAATACAGTAACGTGCTGATTTATGTTGTGTCAGTTAGCAGTGTAGGTTTCTTTCTGTCTCTCCCTCGCTGATCAAGGAGGTCTGTCTTTTCCGTTTAAAAATGCCGTTGTTTTGATCTTTTTCCCACAAAGTTCCAAAACAATGCAACAGCATAAAAAACAGTAATTGCTGCTCCTGGAATTCTAAGAAATCACCTCCAACACCTAAAATACCTCAAAGAAAGAGGAGCTGTTTCAGACACAATTTTTTCCCATCCTCCCTGTTGGATTACCCAAAATCACATACTGTTTAAAGCATGGAAACAGATCCTTTGATGCAACTTGCCCAGACTGCCCTGCTTTCACAATTAGACTCGTCCCATTTGACTGCGTTTAGTCCCTATTCGACAATACCTAGCCCATCCATGTACTTATCCAAAAGTTTCTTAAATGACAAAATTGTACTCGCCTCCACAGCTCCCTCTGATAGCCCATTCTAGACAGTCACCACCCTTTATGTGAAAAAATTGCCCCACTTGACAGTTTTGTATCGCTCCTCTCTCACCTTAGACCAAGCCCTCTGGTTTCAGAATCCCCAACATGTGGACCATTTTACTGACAGTATTTCAAATGTCAATGGTATGCTTAGTTATATCATCCAAAAGAAATATTAAAAATACAATAGAGCTAACTTAAATATAAAAGACCCAATTTTAACTTGAAGCACAAATGCAGTGAGCAAGGACAAAGCACACCAAAGCTCTGCATCTTCCCCTTCTCCATCCCTCTTCCTGTCTCTCCACGTCCCAAAAGCTTTAATGTTGTGGAAATCTGACTGCTGCCCAAAACGAATTGAACAGAGGGAGGTCGTGCGGTTTCAAACATCCATAATGTCACCCTCAGGGACAGTCCCGAATATTTTCGAAGTTACTGAGGGAAGCATCCTGAACTGGTCATGGTTGAGGTGTCCAGCAAAGAAGCCCAGGGCAAAAGGCGTAAAGTTTCTTAAATCTCAGACCAGTTCTGATGCCCATCCCAGAAGGAAACATAATCCATTTAAATCATTGCATTTGCAGGGCTTTGCTTACCCTGCCTTTTCTTTCACTCTGGCAATAAAGCATTTAGCTGCTTCCAATGGGTGGCTTCAATGCTGCTGGAACTCTGACTATTAAAATGACAGTGAATTGTGGTCTTGTGGCATTGAAGAGATCTGCCAACTGCCATTATTGTCAACTCTCAGTGGGCTCGATGAACAGTTGGGTTAAAATCAGCCTTCTAGTCTTTTCTTAAATTTGTGAGTTATGTGGCATAATTAAGCATATATACATATTTAATTTTCACAGAGCTACATCATCAGCTACACTAAAGAGACATTGGCTATCCTTACAAATGAATAATAAATATTACATGGAAGTCTATTTAAAAACTGGTATTTCTGAAAAATAATTGTAGATAAAATAGCGACATCAAATGGAAAGCATTTAAATTATCACATAAGGAACAACAATCCTAGTAAACAAATATTGTATATTTAGGATTTCATTCATTACCATTCCATGGAGTGAATTTTTAAATGGCTACAGATGCAGCAGCAGAGGTAGACAGGCTCACATTTTCCCAATGCTGTCCTGCACGGTTAACTCTCACCTTGAACTTTAGGGATTCCAATGCGTTTTCAAGACTGTTCAGTCTGTGCACACCATCCTAACTGGACAGCGAGAATGCATCCTCACCATTAATTGATCCTGAATCAGTTTGGGCATCAAGTGCTGACCAGTGATTAGGTTGGGGTGGTTTGGAATCTGGAAATTATTCTACCATCAGGGTCTTGAACGAAAATCCAGTAGCTGGGACATTTTTCCCTGGAGCATAGGAGGTTAAGAGATGACCTTAGAAAGGTTTATAAAATCATAAGACATATAGCTAAGGTGAATAGCAGATGTCTTTTCCCTAGGATTGGAGATTTCAAGACTAGGGGTCATATTTTTGAGGTAAGAAGAGAAAGATTTTAAAAAGACATGAGGGGCAATTTATTTTACACAGGGAGTGTTTCATATGTGGAATGTATTTCCAGAGGAAGTAATGGATACAAGTACAGTTGCAACATTTTAAAAACATTTGGATAAGTACATGAATAAGAAATGTTTGGAGGGATATGGGCCAAGTGCAGGCAGGTGGGATTAGTTTAGTTTGGGAATAGGGTTGACATGGAATGATTGGACCAAAAGTTCTGTTTCTGTGTTGTATGACTCAATGACGTGATATAGCTTTTGGTGAAACAGCAATAGTTAACTACCATAGTTACATGAAGAAAACTTAGCTTTAACGCTCCTGAAAAATTATTTCCTTTTACACAGAAAACATGATAACTCTTAGAGATTGAGGTAAATTCTACCTTGGCCCCATTTCCTTTTCCTACTGCCTTCATTTATTATCAGAAATCCCATAAAATGTATCAAATAAATCCTGAAAAATTATCAAAATTTCCTCTCATCTTTAGGTCATGTTATTAGAATTTTTTTAAAAAACTAATGAATGACATATATATCTAAGAACAATTAAAATGTTTTTACTTTGAAACTTTAGTTGAGTGACTTAAATCAAAAAATTAGGGTTATGTCAACTTCTGGGCTGTAATGTTGATGCTCTAATCAAAGTGATGGGCACAAAGCCAAAGGAAACATTTAGGAAGGATGACTAAACATTTGGGTCTTAAAGGAAGAGAGAGTAAGGGAGAGTGGAATGCATATTTTTTTCTTCATATGGCATGTCATATCCAACAACCCATGATGTTCTGCTACAAAGAGATCAAGGCAGACAGACCAAGTGAACAAAAGGTGAAAACAAGAATTAAGAAGAGAGAAACAGCAGCAAAGAGGCAGAGCTAAACAAATGCAAAAGAGAAAGACAAAGGGTATCAGCAACGTAAAATCAGAAGTTGGCAGTTTGAGATTAGCTATATTTTTACAGGTTATATTTATACATATTATATACACATACTGTTAAACAGTAGGGGGAGCTTTAACTGTAAGGTTTCAGGAGAAACTTACTTCCCGTAATCTGAATCTTCATTATTGTCAAGTTTGTCAAGTTTGTGACGATTGATATATTTGCCACAGTGTGTGTGTGTGTGTGTTTGTTTATTATATGGTGTCAGTTTTCTTTCTATACTTGATATCGAACTTTTGATGTTTGATGCATTGTCAAAATAGATGGAACGTAATGATACAAATCTAGATCTTGCAATTTGAGACTATCCTTTAAGAATTAAAAATTACATTAAACATATCCATTCTCAAAATCATGCCACTTTCCCAGTTATGTGTGTGTATTTACACCTACTTATTAACATCTAAAAAACAACTAACCACCATGCAAACACAAATGCCCCATAGTCATTTGTAAATGAATAGATACACATGGCCTCACTCACTCTCACACATATACTTTGATAACATCACTTATTGACAATACCTGGTGCACATTTCTAGTTTAAAGTGAAATAGTGCTCCAACTTTTCGTGTGAAGGTTATTGAAAACAACATTCTCACAACAGAAAGTTTCATTTAAAGAAAGTTTTGTTTGAGAAATGTACTACAGGAGGGAACAAAAATAGAGATTGCTGGAAAAGCTCAGCAGGTCTGGCAGCATCTGTGAAGGGAAATCAGAGTTAACAGTTTGGTGACCCTTCCTCCGAACTGGATAGACTTCATATGTTCATCAGTGATCAAGCTTTTCTAAAGAGGATGGTAACTGTGTTTTGAATACAAATTCAGATAGTACACAATTATAAATCAGATTGTTAAGGGTAACAAAGGATTTTGCATGTTACAAAATAATAATTTTGTTCAAGAAGGGCAGTGTTGTGTATAAATTAAATCTGTGGCTATCAGTTTCTAAGCTGTAGGCAGAAATGATTTATGTAAAGAACATTGGATGCTTGGGAGTGAGAACCATGTAGTAATCAGGTGTTCATAAAACAAAGAGCAAAGCATTTTAGAACCATTATTGTAGCCAGGCTGGAGAAGTGGTTTGGGCTGAAATGAAAAATGATAAAGGCAAGAAGTCACTGTCAGAGTGGTGTTCAAGCTTCTAACATTAATCATGTGGTCGGAAGGAATATCAAGGAAGAAATAGTGGGAGCTTTTCAGAGAGGTATGGCAACATTAGTGTGGAATTTTAATCTATATATTGGGCTCAATTTTCCCAAAGGTCAGTTAAATGTCAATTTTGGGGTGGTTAAGCTTCTTCATTATTCCCAATGTCTTCTCTCTTGTACCTCACACACACGCTAATGCTAACTTTGCGACTGCACCCATGGATTTGGAGGTTGCTTCACATCTGCTTAAAGGTGATGCTGGTCCTGGGGTTCCAGACCTCGTCAATTTCTGAGGACACACATTTGACATGGCCACAGAGACAAAAGTAGCTTCTGTCTGTGGATCCACTGGGGACTGTTCCAATCAGCTTGTGGGGAGATCATCAGATACAAAATACTCCCTTCGTAATACCATCAGTCAGCAGTTGCAAAACATACAAATGAAGTTTAAATATTGTTCTCCATGGGACATAGCAACCTCCGACACAGATAATAATAGGATGTCTCCATGTGGACCTTTCACATTGTCGACCTGATTCAGAAACATGCCAGCCAAGCCATTTGGCAGACATATAATGGTAGATTGTATGCTTGGTTGAAAGAATGGGAACTCCTCCCTCGAACCCCACCCCACCACATTACCCAAGAAGGGCAGAATTCTATATAGGATAATGTTGTGGACATTTTATAACCCAAGGTGTGAGGTGAGCAGCTCTGAAACCTTGTGCAGGCAATGAGAAGTTGAAGCATGTTTGTGAATTGTGGGATTTAGCTGAAACTTTACAACTCACCTGCCATTATTTCTGCTTCACAGATGTTACTAGGATTAATTGGATTGTTAAATGAAATGGTCAAGATGATTTTGTTGCCAGGATTTTTAAGTCAGTATTTTTGGTTACTGCAGGATCAATTCTGTGTGGTGTATAAATGCCTGATTAATACAATTTCCCCGTGAAGAGCCTCATATTGCTCATAAGTAGAGACCATTAACTCTGAAAGAAATGAAAACTAATCCCACCCAACTTTTTTACTTAACTCTTCATCTTCCCACTCCCTGAGGCCTCTAGCTTAATTGTGCCATATACCATGATGCACGGCTGCCCATCAAAGCCAGGGTGGTACAGACTGTCGATGACCCATGCCATGCAATACTCCATGCCCTTTCACATTCTACCAACCCCATCCTTATTTGTTGAATTGTGTCCTTTCACAATTATTATTTCAGTTTTCTTCCTTCATTCCCCACAAATGACTTCCCCAACTTCCCCATCATAGCTGTGGCATCTCATAAACCTCCACCCTCCACCCCATTAAATTTCAGTGAAAAGATGCCCAGCACCGACTGAGCTGGAATCACAGCCCCTGTTGATGACTTGCCAGACCCCAAACTGATCTTGTGGAGGTCCTTCACAGACTTGTTCCCACTTCTTGCACTGGTTTGTCTTGACCTGCAAGACTGACCATGATGCACTCTCCAGACTGATAAAAATGGAACACCTGATCTAGAACTATTTCCATGTGCCTGCTATCGAATGATGCTCTTGACTGTGTCTGCAGCTACCCTGACTGATGACCGTCCCTCTTGAGCTGACTCAAGGCTACTTTCCATAGACTTTGAGACATGGCATCTGGTTGAGGCACGTTCAGTATAGTTTCAGTATAAACTCATGGCACATGGTGTGGATGCGAGAATGCGATAGCATGGGGCAATGTGACAACATGTCCATCCCTATAACTGATTATTGCTAGCCAACATAACAAGCAGCCTGATTTCAAGTCTATGCTAAAAGGCATGACAAGACAGAAGTACTGTCAACATGTAAGTTCTAAATGTGATGACAGCATTCAAAAAGGCAAGTCAAGGCAAAAATGCTGTAAGCATCCAAGTGAACATAATGTGAATTAGCATGAAGAAAGCAAGAGTCCTAAACTGAATCATGTTCATTATATATCAACATGTTCAACCTCCTAGAATTTCATGTATCTTGTTCTCCTCATTTTCAAGATGCTTTGATTGCCTTATAATATTTTTGCCATTGGAATCCCTCACCAATCAATTGTGTTTTATTTTGAATAAACTTGGTGCAATTCTGGCAAAGTAATTAGTTCTAACATATGATTATCATCACATATCAATAGCAAAGAGCTACTGAAAAAAAACATCAGCTGCAGTTGTAAAATGCATAATTAAAATTACTTAAAACATTTAAATAAAATTTATCAGTCATCAGAATTTTATAGCAGCAATATAATATCTAGCCCTAAATAACCGTATTGGATAACTCATAGAAGAAAGGCATTCAGCCTGCTGGGCCTTGACAGCTCATTGCAAGGGCAATCCAAAATGAATCCTCTTTCCATGGCTGATTGATGCAATGGAAATCTAGGAGGTTTATAAAGGTGTTTGACCGAGAGGCACACAACAGACTTGTCAGAAAAATCAAAACCCATCAAACACAAGACAGTGACAGCATTGATATGAAGTTAATTGCGTGACCGGAAACTACAAGTAGTAATCAACAGTTGTCTTTCAGGCTGACTACAGATAAATAGTGGAATTCCTCAGGGATTGGTTTTTACAATATCTGCATTTCCTGAGTAATTCAAAACCCTGGACTTGAGTACACAGGGGGCCACTTAAAAAGTTTAAACGCTGATGACACCAACTGGGTTGGTCATGTGGTTCATATGGAGGAGTCCCACATATCAAAGGCAGTACTCTCCAGTGAGCTGAACATGGGAATCCACACCACAGGACACCCAAAACTTAGATGTAAAGACAATCTGAAAGCCAACTTCAGAGCTTGCAAAGTAGATCCCAATACTTGGGGGATACAAAACCTCGAATAGTCTCAAACAGAGAAGTCAGTGTCTTCAAGTGATTTGGGCATTTGAGGCAAAGATTTAAGCATCTTCGAGACAAACAAGTAGTGTGCAAAGCCAATGTCTCCATTTATACCTCCAACACTGCATTCCAACACTGTATTTGCAAACCATTATGCAGATTGAGATTTGGTCTCTAGTCATACCTGTGTTGACATGAACCCAGACTGTAATGTGTTTACCTTGCTGAAAACCACTCAAAAAAGCAGGAGAATCTACTGCTTCAAATCACTAACCGGAATCTACCTTTCTGACCCCCATCAGGACACATATTATCTTTGGAAATGCTTCTCAAACAACTGCCAGTTGCTGTTTACTTTTGTCTTGTAAGTTTAGACCTATTTGTTTTGGAGTGTGACCCAGAAATTGGTATAGAGACTGGTGTGAAGAACACAAATATTGTTGTGTGCCACTTTTATATCTATAATAATATCTATAATGCATTTTAAAAGTCCTGGTGACTGGCTGTTGGGTTTAAACTTCATTTAATTCATTGATTGCTCATTCTGCTATGGAACATAAAGGATAATTCAAATTTTTTTGTTGGATTATTTAGTCCCAATAATTCAGGATTATTCATTATTGATGCTTGAGAATTGAAACTGATTATCCTCTGCCAGGTGATGTCTGAGGTACCTGACCAAATACAGGTACAGTTCACTCACACTCCTGAGGCTTGGTCAGAGTCAGTGTCCAGCTTAGAGTGTTCACCTTCAGGGGATCTGTCCAATTAGAGTCCAGGGAGTGAGAAACAGTTTCTCCTGTAGGAACAGCAGCAGCTGTCAGGGGAATCGTGTATTGTCAGACAGGGAGCTGCAGACACAGTGTTTGGAGTCTGTTTGTTCTTGTCTAGGGGCTGCACATCAAAGTCAGTCAGACTTTGGGGGTGAATACAAGTCCTGGCATGCATTCATTGTTATTAGAAGGATACAAGCTCTCCAGTAGGGACCTTGGGAAGATCACTGCAGAATGGGGTTGGGAAGTCAAGGCAGGGGACTGTGGGAAGCACTGACATTAGAGGTGGGTACACAAGGAGAGGCAACTCATGTTCACAGTATCATGGATGTATTATGGCATAGAAGGAAGCCATTCAGCCTAATGTGCCTGCAGTGGTTCTCAGAACAAGCATCATTACTTAAAGCCAATCTTCTGATTTTTCTCCATGCTTTATTCAAACAATTGTCCCATGCCTTCTTGAATGCCTCAATTCAACTTTCCTCCACCACACTTCCAGGCATTCCATACCTTAGCTACTCACTATGTGGAAAGTTTTTTTTCTCACATTATCCTTGCTTCTTTTTGCACATCACTTTTAATCTATGTCCTCTCATTCTTGTCCCTTTTACAAGGGGGAATAGTTTCACCCTATCTATTCTATTTAGTCCACTTACGATTTTGAATAACTCTATCAAATCTCCTTCAACCTTTTTCACCCCAACGAGCACAGTCCCAATGTCTTCAATCTATCCTCATAAATGAAGGGCCATTCCTGGATTCCTAGATCCCTTCTTGTAACTTGCTCTTTCTTCAATTTGTTTGTATCCTTTTGTGGCAGCAAGAACTATGCACAATACTCCAGCTAAAGTCGAACAATTGTCTTGTACAAGCTCATATCGCTGTGAGCTCCTATTAAAAAAGCTGAGGACACTGTGCTTTATTTCTGTGCATAGTTATCTTTGTTTATTCAATCATGGGATATAGGTGCGACTGGAAAGAGCAGCATTTATTATCTATACAAATTAAGTTTGAAGATGTGGTGAAGTTGCTTCTTGAACCATTACAGTCCATGATCTGGAGGTACATTCACACTACTGGAAGATAAAGGGTTCATGGAGTTTGACTCAATGACAATGAGGGTGTCAAATGGTCTGTAATTTGAAGGAGAACTTGCATATGGTGGCTTTCACATAAATCCAATACTCTTGTCCTAAGGTCGAGAGGAGAAAATGAGGAGTGCAGATGCTGGAGATCAGAGTCAGGACTGTGAATCTGGAAAAGCACAGCAGGTCAGGCAGCATCCGAGGAGCAGGAGAATTGACATTTTAGGTTTAATCAGGAATGAGGCTTATGGGCTGGTGGCTGAGAGATAAATGGGAGGGGGTTGGGGTTTGGGGAAGGTTGCAGAGAATACGAAAGGTTAATGAAGGTGGGGGAGAAGATGGTAGGTCAGAGAGGAGAGTGGGACAGATAGATGGGAAAGGTGATGGGCAGGTCATGAGGGCAGTGCCGAGTTGGAGGCTTGGGACTAGGATAATGTGGGGGAGGGGAAATGAGGAAACTGGTGAAATCCACATTGAGTCCACGTAGTAACAGGGTCCCAAGGTGGAATATGAGATGTTCTTCCTCCAGGCATTGGGTGGTAAGGGTTTGGCAATGTAGGAGGCCCAGGACCTGCATGTCCTTGGCAGAGTTAAATTGTTCAGCCATGGGCAGTGGTGTTGTTTGGTGCGGGTATCCCAGAGATGTTCTCTGAAAAGATCCGCAAGTTTGGGTCCTATCTCCCTGTTATAGAGGAGACCACATCGGGTGCAACAGCTACAGTAGATGACATTGGTGGAGCTACAGGTAAAATTCTGTTGGATGTGGAAGGATCCTTGGGGACCTTGGACGGAGGTAAAAAGGGAAGTGTGGGTGCAGGTTTTGGACTTCTTGCAGTGGTAGGGGAAGGTGCTGGGAGTTGGGTGTGGGTTGGTGGGGGGAATGAAGATCTGACAAGGGAATTGCAGAGGGAATGGTCTCTTGGAATGTTGATGGGGCAGAGAGAGAAATATATCTCTGATGGTGAGGTCCATTTGTAGGTGGTGGAAGTGGTGGAAGATGATGTGGTGTACATGGAGGTTGGTGGGGTGGAAGGTGAGGACCAAAGGGTTTCTGTCCTTGTTGCGCTGCGAGTGTTGAGGTTTGAGGGCGGAGGTGCAGGAAGTGGAGGAGATGCACTGGAGGTTATCTTTGACCACGTGGGAGAGGAAGTTGCGATCTTTGAAGAAGGAGGCCATCTGGGATTTTATAAGGTGGAATTGGTCACCCTGGAACAGATGCAGTAGAGCCAGAGGAATTGGGAATAAGGGATGGCATTTTTACAGGAGGTAGGATGGGAGGAGTTGTAGTCAGAGTTAGCTGTGGGAGTCGGTGGCCACAGTTTAGAAGGTAATGTCAAAGATACCTTGATTTGCTGCAGTGCATCTTTTGATGTTGCAAGCTGTGTTCACGTTACAAAGATGCTGAAGGCAGAGAATGTTCAAAACTATGGATGTGGTGCAACTCAGGTCAATAACTTTAGCCAGAAAAGCATCCACCTCTTTGAGCATCGTGGGAACTGAATTCTTTCAAGCAACTGGAGTTTATCACATCATCTAGTAAATGTTGGAAAAGGTTTGGGGAGTCAGGAGATGAGCCACAAAACCAAATATGCAGCTTCTTACTTACTGTGAAGTAGATGCCGTGTTTTGGGCATCTTGAAGTTTTCAAAAGTGATACATAATTGCAAATTTACTTTACTTCTGATTGGACAACAGTGACTCCAACTGGATACTAAAAGGGCATTGGTGAGGACAAGATTATGCCTGACTATGATTCTTTTGAATAGGTTGTTGACACTGTCATGTTGAATCTATGTATTGCATTATTTCAAATGTTAACTGAAACATTTACATCAATTACATCATTCATTACATTTGTGAGGATCAAATTAGAATAAAGTTTTGATGCGGCTTGAGGCTTACTTTAAACCAATGAAAGCAAACTTTACTAAATTTGCAATATTTATGGCAATAAAATCAACCTTCAACAATGTATGCATTTGATTGATTTGTTCATTAACAGAAAAACCTTGAGATCAAACCACAGAGCATCAGTCACAAACATATAAGAATGTCCGGTATTATTCAAAGACACTGACAGTCTCTAGACTGACTGGAATGTGGCACTCACTGTTTTAATGAAACAAATTGGACTGTAACTCCTGGCATCAGCTCATTGTGCATTTAAATACAGATGTTTTAAAATTATGAGCAGAGATACCCTTTGTCTCCAGAGGGTGGACTTTAATGCTATTTGTTGATAGATTTGGCACCAAAATCTTTGCCACGCTGTGAAATTGGGGTTCTTCTTAACACTTACCTATGAAAGGCGTCATATAAAGTTAGCTTTGGTGCATGCAGGAGGAGCCAGAAAATAACCATTGCCAGTGGAGGTTTTGGGAGAATGGTTAAAGATTAAAATTATTTTTATTTTCAAATGTGATTTAAAATATGCTCATTGATTGAAAAGTGCTTTTCATTTGTATACGTCATTTATTAATCCATGTGATATTGACATTTCTGGCTAGGTCAGCATTTATTGAATAATCCTGAATTAACATGGAGAAGATGGTAGTGAAACTGTATTCTCAGACTGCCACAATCCATAAGGTGTAGGAACACCCATAGTGCTGTTGGAAGGAAGTTCCATGATTTTGACCGAACAACAGTGAAGGAATAATGATACAGTTCTAAGTTAGGATGGCATGATGCTTGGTTAGATGACATATTTGTGGTGGTCTTCCCAGACATCTGCTGTCCTTGTCCTTCTAGACGGTAGATGTTATGAATTTGGAAGATGCTATCAAAGAAAGTTTGGTATGTTAGCGGCATACATTTTGTAGATTTCACATATTGCCACTCCTAGGCATATGTGATGATTGGAGTTAATATTGGAGATGATGAATGGGATGCCAATTGAGTGGGATGCTTTATCTTTGATAGTGTTGAGCTTCTTGAGTCTTCTTGGAGCTGCGTCCTTCCAGGCAGTGGACAGTATTCCATTATACTCCTGACTTGTGCCTTGTAGATGGCAGACAGGCTTTGGGGAGACACAAGCTAAGTTACTTGCCACAGAATTATGAAATTCTGGCCTGTTATTACAGCCACAGTGTTTGTATGAGTTCAGTTCAGTTTATGGTCAATTGTAGCTCCCAGCACATTGATTGTAAGAGAATCAGTAATGTTAATGCTTTTGAATATCAAGCAATCATGAATAGATTCACTCTTGTTGGAGATGGTCATTACCTGACATGAGTGGCAGGAATGTCATAGAGTCATAGAGTCATACAGCACAGAAACAGACCTTTCGGACCAACTTGTCCATGCTGACCAGATAGCCCAATCTAACCTGGTCTCATTTGCCAACATTTGGCCCATATCCCTCTAAACCCTTCCTGTAGAGGTGCCATTTAAGTGTTGTAATAGTACCAGCATCCACCAGTTCCTCTGGTAGCTTATTCTATACACGCACCACCCTCTGCATGATAAAGTAACTACTCAGGTCCTTTATAAATCTTGCCCCTCTCACCTTAAAACTATGCCATCTAGTTTGCCCCCCTCCCCTTCCCAGAAAAAAGACCTTGTGCTGAAATGGGATTTTTAAAGAGGAGTCTGAGTGCTGTGTTCAGTAGCACAAATCAATCTTTATTCAGACCACCATTAAGGAGAGGCCAGATCTCAGGATCTGGCTTTCGCATTGGCCCCAATTCCTCTTTCAATACAGCTCAGATTGGAGGTTAGTGACACTTGGCCTTTCCTAATAAAGTCCAGGATACTTACACATACCGAGTTATTAATGATTGCATGCAATATTGACATCAGTGCTTGCCACATTCCCTCTGGCCTACACGTCCATTACTGCAAATACATGATCAATGATGAACAACTTCATGGTCCACCTTATGTCCTCCCATCATTTCATGATGTTTGCCGAACCCCATCACCTGTCCGTGTGCTCTTATAATTATTGAGCACATTCCAACACCAACTGTTATGTCCTTTCCTAGACACTTGCCAGCTGTATTGTATATTTGCTTAGTACTAATGACTTTTCAAATTTGGCCATGCAAATCATATCTTTTGCTGATCTTAGTTCACAATACTGAAAAGAATGTTAATTTCTACCAATTGTTATAACATTTGTAATATCTACTTTAATATAAAGTTACTTATAAAGTTATACTTCGTTAAACCTAATGCAACAATTCTGTGTCAAAGCGAACAATTTGAGACATAGTTTTCCTCTTATCCGATTTGCAAAAGGGCTGTTATTTATTCTCTTGAGGGTGTAGTGACCCTGTTTCAAAATTGTTCCTGCCTCCCTTGCTACCATATTTGACTCTCAGTACTCATTCAAGGTTATCTTGTTTATGCCTTTTTGTTGTTCTAACCTTCTTGCTGACAGAGAAAAAGGTTTCTTCAAGGGTGTCTCTACATCCAAGGCTAACTGTCTTGAGAAATTTAGTTCCCCAGCATCTAATAAATGTAACCTTTTATTATTTTATGAATATGTGTCTACTCGAATATGTAACTATAATTATTTTAAAAGTCTCACCTTAAATAGGTCAAGCTTTTGCTTTCTATTTCATATAAAAATCACAAATCTCAAATTAAATGGTTTTCATCTGAGCTGCCTTATCAGATAATTACTCTCTGCAGTATTGTCCCATCTTACTAAGAGTCAGAGGCATTTTTAAAAAAAACACAGAAATTGCTAGAAAAGCTCTGCAGGTCTAGAAACATCTGTGCAGAGAAATCAGAGTTAAGGTATCAGGTCTGGTAACCGTTCCTCTTTAATGTTAACTCTGATGCTGCCAAACCTGTTGAGTTTTTCCAGCAATTTCTGTGTTTGCTTCTGATTTACAGCATCTGCAGTTCTTTCAGTTTTTACTCAAAGGCATTTTTTGTCATCTGTCTCAGAAGGCCATGCTTTGAGCGCTATGAAATGCTGCATCACCTAAAATTTCCTTTGATTGTCTGATTCAGTTAAAATGAAAAACCCCTATTAGCCATTTTGTCATATTCAGCCATGGGCAATCACGCCACCTCAGCTATTCACCCTATATGTGCCGCTCATAATTTTACCAACATGTATAAGCTCACTCCTGCCTATTCAGCCTCTCCCTATAACATAAACCCTCCAGTCCCAGCAACATTGTTGTATATCTTTTCTGCACCTTCTCAAGTTTACCAACATCCATCCTACAGAAAGGTGACCAGGATTTTACACCATATTCTTAAAATGCCCTCGCCAATGTCCTGTGCAGCCACACCATGACAACGTAACTTCTATGTTCAATATTCTGACCAATGCAGGTAAGCGTGCCAAATGTCTTTTTTGCCACCTTCTTTGTCTACCTGTGACTCCACCCTCCAGGGACTCTGCACCTGCACCCCTGGGAGTCTTTGTTTGGCACTTCTCCAAAGGATCCCATCAGTCTTGCCCTGGCTTGCCTTACCAAGATGCAATGCCTCACATTTATCTAAGTTAAACTCCATCTGCTTCTCCTCAACCCATTGCCCCACCTGATCAATGTCCTGTTGTACTCTGATGTAATCTTCTTTATTGTCCAACTACACCATATATTTTGGTGTCATTTGCAAACTTACTAACCATACCTCCTACATTCACATCTAAATCATTTATATACATGGTGAAAAGTAGTGAGCCCAACATCAATCCTTGTGGCACACTGCTGATCACAGGCCTTCAATCTGAGAAGGAGCCCTCTACCACCACTCTCTGTCACCTGTCTTCAAGCCAATTTTGTATCCAATTGGATAGTTCCTCTGGATCCCATGTGATCTAACCTTACCAACCAGTTTACAATGAGGAGTCTTATCTAACGCTTTGCTGAAGGCCATAGAGACAACATCTATCATTCTGCCTTCATCAATCTTCTTCGTCAACTTTTCAAAAAGCTCAATCACATTAGTGGCTACTTCTCACTTTTCAGCCCAAACCTAGAAATTGTCCAAGTCTTGCTACTTTTGTACATGAGCTGTTTCAGTTTGTGTATTGTGCTGAAGGTTGTGGATCCAAGAGGCAGAATTGTCTCCTAGACCCATTATAAAAAGTGCTTACAGTTTGCATGTCTCATGCACCCTATCAACCCAATCATACTATACACTCATTGTCACCTTCTGTGCCAAGTGTTAACTTCATATATTTGAGCCAATTTGTTTCCCCTATTGCAGCAAACTGCTTAATTGGCACCCAAAGTCTCCTGGAGGTATATAATTGAAACCCAAATTCAAATTTGACTTTGCCCTGGGATTTGCATACTGAATGATCACTTCACCAATGATGTTTTTCTTCTTTGGACACAAATTACATTTCTGAAAATAGGTGTTGGGCATAGAAAAAAAAAACATGATTAAAGGACTTGTTGGGCCATGGTGATGGGAGTTCTATTCTCTTACTATTGACCTGGGAATGTTTAGTACTAACAATGCTATAAATTAAACACCTTAAATGAAAACTAACATTTTGTTTTGACTACTGCTGTGTGACAAAGAACATAATAGATGCATAAATACCTTACAGACTTAAAGGTGAAATATTGCTTTTCCCAGTTCTCAGTTGATGCATCTAAATTTAGAATTCAAAATGGAAGAACTAGATTGCTAATTATTCCATGTAAAGAATGCATTTTTCCATCATCACCTTTTTAAAAACTGCTAAAATGAAACCATTAGCATTATCACCTTTACTTTTGTTTTACTGTTGATTTTTAGTGATTTTGTTAATAAAGTTCATGTTAAAGGAAGGAATTGTTGCTCAACCAGAAAGCCAAATTAACATTTCTAGGTCAAAATGCTAAGAAGAGCCAACCATACAATATCGAACATTACAGCATAGTACAGGCCCTTTGGCACGCCATGTTGTGTCAACCTGTGGAAGCAATCTGAAGCCGATCTATCTTACACTATTCCATTTTCATCCCTATGTTTATCCAATGACCATTTAAATGCCCTTAAAGTTGGTGAGTCTGCTACTGTTGCGGCAGGGCATTCCACACCTTACCACTCTCTGAATAAAGAAACTACTTTTAATATCTGTCCTATATCTATAACCCCTCAATTTAAAGCTATGTCCCCTTGTGTTAGCCATCACCATCTGAGGAAAAAGGCTCTCAACTGTCCACCATATCTAATCTTCTGATTATCTTATAAGTCCCAATTAAGTCACCTTTCAACCTTCTTCTCTCTAACAAAAACAGTCTTAAGTCCCTCAGCTTTTCCTCACAAGACCTTCCCTCCATACCAGACAACATCATAATAAATCTCTCCTGAATCTTTGCCAAAGCTGCCACATCTTTCCTATAATGCGGTGACCAGAACTGTATGCAATACTCCAAGGGCGGCCACACCAGAGATTTGTACAGCTATAGCATGAGCTTGTGACTCCAAAATTCAATCCCTCTACTAATAAAAGTTAATGCATTGTATGCCTTCTTAACAATCCGATCAACCTGGGTGACAACTTTCAGGGATCTGTGTACTTGGACAATGAGATCTCTCTGCTCATCTACACTGCCAAGAACCGTACCATTAGCCCAGTATGCTTTATTCCTGTTGCTCCTTCCAAAGTGAATCACATCCCAGTTTTCTGCATTAAATTCCATTTGTCACCTCTCAACCCAGCTCTGCAGCTTATCTATGTCCCTCTGTAAACTGCCCACGACTTCACTGGCCTTAATGTCACCCACAAATTTATTAACCCATCCTTCTACGCCCTCATCCAGGTCATTTATGAAAATGACAAACAGCAGTGGCCCCAAAACAGATCCTTGTGGTACACCACTAGTAACTGAACTCCGGGATGAACTTTTCCCATCAACCACCACTCTCTGTTTTCTTTCAGCTAGCCAACTTCTGATCCAAACTGCGAAATCACTCTCAATCTCATGCCTCTGTATTTTGTGCAATAGCCTACTGTGGGGTACCTTATCAAAAGCCTTACTGAAATCCATTAACACCACAGCAACTGCTTTACCCTCATCTACTGTTTGGTCACCTTCACAAAGAACTCAATAAGGTTTGTGAGGCATGACCTACCCTTCACAAAACCATGTTGACTATCCCTAATCAACTTATTCCTTTCCAGATGATTATAAATAACCTTTTTCAACACTTTACCCACATCTGAAGTAAGGTCGAGAATTACCAGGGTTGTCTCTATTCCTTTTTTCGAACAAGGGGACAACATTTGCTATCCTCCAGTCTTCTGGCACTATTCCTGTAGACAATGAAGACGTAAAGATCAAAGCCAAAGGCTCTGCAATCTCCTCCCTAGATACCCAGAGAATTCTAGGATAAATCCCATCCAGCTCAGGGGACTTATCTATTTTTACACTTTCCAGAATTGCTAACACTCCTCCTTAATCCCATCTAGCCTAGTAGTCTATATCTCAATATTCTGCTCGACAACATTGACTAATAGCCTAGTCCTGTCTAGTCTCAACCTTAATCCTGCCTAGTCTAGTTGCCTGTATCTTAGTATTCTCCTTGACAACATTGTCTTTTTCCAGTACGAACACTGATGAAAAATATCCATTTAGCACTTCCCCATCTCCTCGGACTCAATGCACAACTTCCCAGTATTGTCCTTGATTTCGCTGCTCGTTGGATGCTGCCTGAACTGCTGTGCTCTTCCAGCACCACTAATCCAGTACCTAATCTTACTCTACTCATTCTTTTATTCCTGATATACCAATGGAAAGTTTGAAGGTTTTCCTTGATCCTACCTGCCAATGATTTCGCATGTCCCCTCCTGGCTCTTCTTAGCTCTCTCTTTGGGTCTTTCCTGGCTAACTTTTAACTCTCCAGCACCTCAACTAAGCCTTCACATCTCATCCTATCTTAAGCTTTCTTCTTACTCTTGATGAGAGATTCAACTTCTTTAGTAAACCATGGCTTCCTGCCTCGACTACCTCCTCCCTGCCTGACAGGTACATACTAGTTAAGGACACACAGTAGCTGGTCCTTGAATAAGCTCCACACTTCAATTGTGCCCATCCCCTGCAGTTTCCTTCCCCATCCTATGCATCCTAAATCTTGCCTGTTCACATCATAATTGCCTTTCCCCCAGCAATAACTCTTGCCTTGTGTTATTTATCTATTCCTCTCCATCTCTAAAGTATACATAACCGAATTGTGGTCACTATCAC
The DNA here is from genome assembly GCF_047496795.1 of Chiloscyllium punctatum. Classification (NCBI taxonomy): domain Eukaryota; kingdom Metazoa; phylum Chordata; class Chondrichthyes; order Orectolobiformes; family Hemiscylliidae; genus Chiloscyllium; species Chiloscyllium punctatum. The sequence continues at coordinate 57,153,762 of NC_092747.1, read as the reverse complement.
CAAAGTGCTCACCTACCTCCAAATCTAGCACCTGGTCAGGTTCATTACCCAGTACCAAATCCAATGTGGCCTTGCTCCTTGTTGGATTGTCTACATACTGTGTCATGAAACCCTCCTGCACACATTGGACAAAAATTGACCCGTCTAAAGTACTTGAACTATAGTATTTCCAGTCAATATTTGGAAAGTTAAAGTTCCCCATAACAACTACCCTGTTAGTCTCGCTGCTATCCAGAATTATCTTTGCTATCCTTTCCTCTGCATCTCTGGAACTACTTGGAAGCGTTTGGAAAACTCCCAACAGGGTGACCTCTCCTTTCCTGTTTCTAACCTCAGCCTATGCTACCTTAGTCACCAAGTCCTCAAATGTCCTTTCTGCAACCATAATACTGTCCTTGACTAACAATGCCACACCTCCCCCTCTTTTACGATCTTCTCTGTTCTTACTGAAACATCTAAACCCCGGAACCTGCAACAACCATTCCTGTCCCTGCTCTATCCATGCCTCCGAAATGGCCAAGACATTGAAGTCCCAGGTACCAACCCCTGCAGCAAGTTCACCCACCTTCTTCCGGATGCTTCTGGCGTTGAAGTAGACACACTTCAAACCACCTTCCTGCTTGCTGATGAACTCATGCAATCTTGAAACCTTATTTCAGAGCTCACTACTCTCAGCCTCCTGGACACTAGAACTACAATTTAGGTTTCCATCCCCTGAATTAGTTTAAACCCTCCCAAAGAGCATTAGCAAATATCCTCCCCTGGATTTGGTACCCTTCTGGTTCAGGTATAGACCATCCTGTACGTAGAGGTCCCACTTACCGCAGAATGAGCCCCAATTATCCAGGTATCCGAAACTCCTCCTCCTGCAGCATCCCTGTAGCCATGTGTTCAACTCCTCTCTCTATTCCTCACCTTGCTAGTATGTGGCACAGGTAACAAACCAGAGATAACAACTCTGTTTGTTCTAGCACCAAGCTTCTACCCTATCTCCCTGAATTTCTGCCTTAAAGCTCCATCCCTTTTCCTACCTGCGTCATCAGTACCGATGTGGACCACGACTTGGGGCTGCTCCCTTCTCCCTCAAGGATCCTGAAAACACAATCCGAGACATCATGAACTCTGGCACCTGAGAGGCAACACACCAACCATGAGTCTCTCTCGTTTCCAAGAAACCTCCTATCTGTCCCCCTAACTATGGAGTCCCCAATGACTTATGCTCTGCTCATCTCTCCCCTTCCCTTCTGAGCAATAGGGACAGTCGGTGCCAAAGACCTGTACTCTATGGCTTACCCCTGGTACGTCGTCCGCCCAGCAACAGGATCCAAAATGGTATAATTGTTACTGAGGGGAACGGCCACAGAGTTCCCTGCACTGCCTGCTATTTCCCTTTGGATCATTGGAATCTCTTTTGGGGTAGAAGTGACCAGTACAAGAAGGATGGATTGCACCTAAATTGGAAGGGAACTAATATACTGGCAGGGAGGATTTAAACTAGTAAGGTGGTGGGGGGGAGAGGTGGTGGGACCCAGGGAGATAGTGAGGAAAGAGATCGATCTGAGACAGGTACAACTGAGAACAGAAGTGAGTCAAACAGTCAGGGCAGGCAGGGACAAGGTAGGACTAATAAGTTAAACTGCATTTATTTCAATGCAAGGGGCCTAACAGGGAAGGCAGATGAACTCAGGGCAGGGTTAGGAACATGGTTAGGAACATAGCAATTACAGAAACATGGCTCAGGGATGGGCAGGACTGGAAGCTTAATGTTCCAGGATATAAATGCTACAGGAAGAATTGAAAGAGAGGCAAGAGAGGAGGGGGAGTGGCATTTTCGATAAGGGATAGCATTACAGCTGTGCTGAGGGAGGATATTCCTGGAAATACATACAGGGAAGTTATTTGGGTGGAACTGAGAAATAAGAAAGGGATGATCACCTTATTGGAATTGTATTATAGACCCCCCAATAGTCAGAGGGAAATTGAGAAACAAACTTGTAAGGAGATCTCAGCTATCTGTAAAAATAATAGGGTAGTTATGGTAGGGGATTTTAACTCTCCAAACATCGACTGGGACTGTCATAGTTTTAAAGGTTCAGATGGAGAGGAATTTCTTAAGTGTGTACGAGACAATTTTCTGATTCAGTACGTGGACGTACCTACTAGGGAAGGTGCAAAACTTGGTAAACTTTTGCCCGAAACGTCGATTTCGCTGCTCGTTGGATGCTGCCTAAACTGCTGTGCTCTTCCAGCACCACTAATCCAGTATAAGGTGCAAAACTTGACCTACTCTTGGGAAATAAGGCAGGGCAGGTGACTGAGGTGTCAGTGGGGGACCACTTTGGGGCCAGCGACCATAATTCTATTGGTTTTAAAATAGTGATGGAAAAGGATAGACCAGGTCTGGAAGTTGAAGTTCTAAATTGGAGAAAGTCCAATTTTGACGGTATTAGCCAAGAACTTTCGAAAGCTGATTGGAAGCAGATGTTCGCAGGTAAAGGGACGACTGGAAAATGGGAAGCCTTCAGAAATGAGATAACGAGAGTCCAGAGAAAGTATATTCCTGTCAGGGTGAAAGGGAAGGCTGGGAGATATAGGGAATGCTGGATGACTAAAGAAATAAAGGGTTTGGTTAAGAAAAAGAAGGAAGCATATGTCAGGTATAGACAGGATAGATCGAGTGAATCCTTAGAAGAGTATAAAGGAAGTAGGAGTATACTTAACAGGGAAATCAGGAGGGCAAAACGGGGACATGAGATAGTTTTGGCAAATAGAATTAAGGAGAATCTAAAGGGATTTTACAAATATATTAAGGACAAAAGGGTAACTAGGGAGAGAATAGGGCCCCTCAAAGATCAGCAAGGCCACCTTTGTGTGGTGCCACAGAAAATGGGGGACGTACTAAATTAATATTTTGCATCAGTATTTACTGTGGAAAAGGATATGGAAAATATAGACTGTAGGGAAATAAATGGTGACATCTTGCAAAATGTCCAGATTACAGAGGAGGAAGTGCTGGGTGTCTTGAAATGGTTAAAGGTGGATAAATCCCCAGGACCTGATCAGGTGTACCCTCGAACTCTGTGGGAAGCTAGAGAAGTGATGCTGGGTCTCTTGCTGAGATATTTGTATCGTTGATAGTCACAGGTGAGGTGCCGGAAAACTGGAGGTTGGCAAACGTGGTGCCACTGTTTAAGAAGGGCGGTAAAGACAAGCCAGGGAACTATAGACTGGTGCGCCTGACCTCAGTGGTGGGCAAGTTGTTGGAGGGAATCCTGAGGGACAGGATGTACACGTATTTGGAAAGACAAGGATGATTATGGATAGTCAATATGGCTTTGTGCATGGGAAATCATGTCTCACAAACTTGATTGAGTTTTTTGAAGAAGTAATAAAGAAGATTGATGAGGGCAGAGCAGTAGATGTGATCTATATGGACTTCAGTAAGGCGTTCGACAAGGTTCCCATGGGAGACTGATTAGCAAGGTTAGATCTCATGGAATACAGGGAGAACTAGCCATTTGGATACAGAGCTGGCTCAAAGGTAGAAGACAGAGGGTGGTGGTGGAGGGTTGTTTTTCAGACTGGAAGCCTGTGACCAGTGGAGTGCCACAAGGATCGGTGCTGGGCCCTCTACTTTTTGTCATTTACATAAATGATTTGGATGCGAGCATAAGAAGTACAGTTAGTAAGTTTGCAGATGACACCAAAATTGGAGGTGTAGTGGACAGCGAAGAGGGTTACCTCAAATTACAACAGGATCTGGACCAGATGAGCCAATGGGCTGAGAAGTGGCAGATGGAGTTTAATTCTGATAAATGCGAGGTGCTGCATTTTGGGAAAGCAAATCTCAGCAGGACTTATGCGTTTAATGGTAAGGTCCTAGGGAGTGTTGCTGAACAAAGAGACCTTGGAGTGCAGGTTCATAGCTCCTTGAAAGTGGAGTCGCAGGTAGATAGAATAGTGAAGAAGGTGTTTGGTATGCTTTCCTTTATTGGTTAGAGTATTGAGTACAGGAGTTGGGAGGTAATGTTGCGGCTGTACAGGACATTGGTTAAGCCACTGTTGGAATATTGCGTGCAATTCTGGTCTCCTTCCTTTTGGAAAGATATTGTGAAACTTTAAAGGGTTTAGAAAAGATTTACAAGGATGTTGCCAGGGTTGGAGAATTTGAGCTACAGAGGGAGGCTGAACAGGCTGGGGCTGTATTCCCTGGAGCGTCAGAGGCTGAGGGATGACCTTAGAGAGGTTTACAACATTATGAGGGCCATGGATAGGATAAATAGACAAAGTCTTTTCCCAGGGGTCTGGGAGTCCAGAACTAGAGGGCATAGGTTTAGGGTGAGAGGGGAAAGGTGTAAAAGAGACCTAAGAGTCAACATTTTCACGCAGAGGGTGGTATGTGTATGGAATGAGCTGCCAGAGGTTGTGGTGGAGGCTGGTACAATTGCAACATTTAAGAGGCATTTGGATGGGTATATGAATAGGAAGGGTTTGGAGGGATATGGGCCGGATGCTGGCAGGTGGGACTAGATTGAGTTGGGATATCTGGTTGGCGTGGACAGATTGGACCGAAGGGTCTGTTTCCATGCTGTACATCTCTATGACTCTGTGACCTGACGGTAACCCATTTGCCTTTTTCTTGCACCTGAGGTGTGACTGCCTCCCTGTAACTCCTCTCACTAAACCCCTCTGCCTCCTGAATGATCCAAAATTCATCCAGCTCTATCTCCATTTCCCTAACGCAGTTTTCACGGAGCTGGAGTTGGGTGCACTTTCCACAGATGAAGTCAGCAGGGACACTAGTGGTCACCCTTACCTCCCACGTTTTGCAGGAGGAACATTCAACGGCCCTAACCGCCATTCTCACTATTCTAAATTCCCCAAAAGACTAAATTCCACCTAAAAAAATAACAAAAATCTAGTTACCTTACAAATCTTTCCCACAGAAACTTTTTGTTTGAGTTAGAGAAGGAGGATGGGTGGGAAATACTACTAAGTAGTGTTTCAGGTAATGCAATCACCCAACTACATTACTTCAATTACTCAGCTGTCCTGTGCCCACTCCTGCTCAGTGTGTAGACAGTCTCAAGCAGCACTAAGATCTTAGGTTAATGTTGGTTGACACTGTATTGATGTTCACACTGCTGCTTAACAAAATCAAGTTTAATAATATCTCCAGCACCATTATTATTTATGACAGCCTTTCATAACTTTTATACCTATTCTACAATGATTTTCACAGAAGCCTTAGAAGCGATACTATGCTCAGTCTGCCTTCTGAACTGGTGATCAGTGAGTGATGTAGAAGTTCCAAACAATGTGATATCAAATAGAACTAATGTGGAAGAATTGGAGTCAAGTTCATTTCACAAGTACATTCTGTTAAAAGTTGGGGTGAAAATTATCTTCAGAATTCATGCTATCTGAACAGCAAAATGATAATTAGTCATTAATAACTCAAGCAGATATTAATTGTGAAATGAGCAGACAACAAGAATAGAACAGAATCAGTAGAGTGAATCTTACCTGAAATTGGCTGTTATTTTTGGTGAGTTTCATGGAGGGTTTCTCTCCATGAGCCCTAGTAGGTTTTCATTCAAACCCAATCCTATGCAGCATGCCTCATCTCTCCCTATGTGGAAGTACTCGCCACTGACAGGACCTCCTGGGATCTCTGGCAACAGTGCCAACTGTAAAGCCCAGCCTTGCACTCAGTCAGGCCCTGGGAGTCTGCAGCTGCCCTGCATTGTTCTTGGCAGTTGGCCTAGATATGTTGGGCATAGGCAATTGGCACCCTACGTTGCCAGCAGGGATCCTGAAGATCCTGGTGGACAGACAGTGTGTGCCATCACTGCCCATAGAGTGTGCCCTGAGATGTTGGTGCCTGGTGTCCATCACAGAGTGCTGGAGGAGTATGTGATGATCTGAAATTGTCAGGTTACCACTCTGACCTTCATTGGGGTGAGTTGTTGACATTCGATTTTATACGGCGGATGGGAGAATTGAAAATAAATGGGGCAAGATGAAGCCATGATGAGGCAGTTAATGCATGCTCATACATACAAATAGCTGCTCACTGCTCACTCATGAGAATCTTGTCTCGCCATTCAACAATCTGTTGGAAAGTCAGACTTTTTGCTCTTGACATCAAGAAACTTTTCAGTGGCCATTTCAGACTGTTCTCCTAACCTGCTCATCAATGCACACATTGTTCAGGGGCTGTGAAGGTTCAACTATTTAACTGTAGAATAGCTAATGCACAGAAAAAGGTCATTTGACTTCAAGAGTTATTTAGCTAGTCCCATTCTCTGACCTTTCCATATATGAAAGAAAAACAGAAATTTCTGGTGAAACTCAGCAGATCTGGCAGTATCTATATGGATAAAGCATGTTTAATGCTTCAAGTCTGAAGATTCTTCCTCAGAACTGGTAGCAGCTCGGAAAAACATGGTGCATGTACTGAAGACAAGGTTGGGCAGTGGGGAAGAGGGAGGTGTTTCTCCAGTTCCTTTTGAAGACATTATTGACTTTGCCCCAACTGCATACTTAAGCAATGCATTCCAGATTGTAACCACTCACAGCATAAAAATATTCCCCGATGTGATGCATGGACTTTTGTGGTCTGTTTAGTTTTGTTGTCTATGCATTTATAGACCACTTTAAATGTTGGTCTGCAATGTCAAATACTTGCATGTACAAGTTGAAAACAAAAAGTTCACCTCTTCAAAGGATTCAGATATTTTCAATCAACCTATTCAGACATCTTATGACAGACCTCTGGAGCAGGCAATTGAATCTGGCCCCATAGCAGGGACAACACTACTGTATCACAAATGCCCGATTGGAGAAGATTAACTATGGTGAATCCACATAAATGTAAAACTGCAATTCCCCTTCAAATCATCTGCACGTTTGCCCTGCAACATTGATAAATGCAAGGATGCTCAGCCAAATAGTGCAGAATTGTTGTACATGTTTGTAAAGTGCACATTTGGCAAATCAGTAACGTAAATAGGCAATCGACTACTTTCAAAAAAATTTCAAAAGTAATAAACATTTTCAAGAGATGCTCCGTTATAATAAAGCATAACAAACGTTAATTAATTAGCATTTCCATTTGGGGAGTAGTATGGTATGCTAATTATGATAAATTCATTGTACATGCCGCAGTGGTAGCATGCCTACCTCTGAGCCAGAAGGCCTGGGTTCAAGTCCCACCTTCTCCAAAAGTATGTTGTAATGGTGAGTTGATTAAAAATATTGACAACTGCTAGTATGTCCAATGTCTTGGATGTACAATGGTATTTTATCAGTTGGTCAGAAAATAATCTCCCAGCTTTCTGAAATATTTTATCTTCAGTACATATTACTTAATCATCCAGTTAATTCTGGGAAATTGTCTCATGCGCATTCAAAGATACCAATGTTCGGAACTAAGAGAAATATGTGATTCTGATAGTATTATAAACCACATTTATATTATAATTGAAGAAGGGAATTCTGCACAATTTGGCTGAGAATCCTTGCATTTGTCAATGTTGCAGGGCAGAGTTGCAGATGATTTGAAGGGGAATTGTAGCATTACTTTTATGTGGAATAAATTTAGTAGACAGTGAGAAACTATTTCTGCTGCCCAGGGAGCCAAGGACTGGAAGGCATCAGCTAAAAATAACAGCAAGAGCTTTCAGGAATGAAATTAAGGAAAATCTTCAACACCAAAAGATAATGAATACTTCAGACTTCAAACTCTCTTCCACAAATGTATATATGTGTCTCTTCTAGAAAGCATGAATAAGCCACGTTGCAAATGTAATTGTTATCACAAATTCTTCATTAACGTAATTATTCATTGTAGCACATAGAATTGTTCAGCAAGTGCTCTTGAATCATGGAATTGTATCTAATAGTTTGTATTTCTGTTCTCATATGCAGACTGGTTGAGTACTGTATCTCCATTTTCTGGTGAACGGCTTCTGCCTGAAACGTCGATTCTCCTGCTCCTCGGATGCTACCTGACCTGCTGTGCTTCTCCAGCACCACACACTCGATTCTGATTCCAACATCTGCAGTCTTCACTTTCGTCTACAGTTTGTCCTCTGCCAGTTACAAAGAACTGAAGGAACATGATCTTTGATTTGATCAACCAATCACTGAAGCATGCAACTTACACACCTGGTATCACATGACCAATGAAATTCGTACATCGCTTTGCTCCACTGTATGCTTGCTAACCAGCAGCATCCTGCGAGTAGAAAGTACTACATAAGGCCATAAGACCATAAGACATAGGAGTGGAAGTAAGGCCATTCGGCCCATCGAGTCCTCCGCCATTCAATCATGGCTGATGGGCATTTCAACTCCACTTACCCGCATTCTCCCCGTAGCCCTTAATTCCTCGAGACAACAAGAATCTATCAATCTCTGCCTTGAAGACATTTAGCGTCCCAGCCTCCACTGCACTCCGTGGCAATGAATTCCACAGGCCCACCACTCTCTGGCTGAAGAAATGTCTCCGCATTTCTGTTCTGAAATGACCCCCTCTAATTCTAAGGCTGTGCCCACGGGTCCTAGTCTCCTCGCCTAACGGAAACAATTTCTTAGCGTCCACCCTTTCCAAGCCATGTATTATCTTGTAAGTCTCTATTAAGTCTCCCCTTAATCTTCTAAACTCCAATGAATACAATCCCAGGATCCTCAGCCGTTCCTCATATGTTAGACCAACCATTCCAGGGATCATCCGTGTGAATCTCCGCTGGACACGTTCCTGTGCCAGTATATCCTTCCTGAGGTGTGGGGACCAAAACTGGACACAGTACTCCAAATGGGGCCTAACCAGGGCTTTATAAAGTCTCAGTAGCACAACGGTGCTTTTATATTCCAACCCTCTTGAGATAAGTGACAACATTGCATTCGCTTTCTTAATCACGGACTCAACCTGCATGTTGACCTTTAGAGAATCCTCGACTAGCACTCCCAGATCCCTCTGTACTTTGGCTTTATGAATTTTCTCACCATTTAGAAAGTAGTCTGTGCTTTTATTCTTTTTGCCAAAGTGCAAGACCTCGCATTTGTTCACATTGAATTCCATCAACCATTTCCTGGACCACTCTTCCAAACTGTCTAGATCCTTCTGTAGCCTCCCCACTTCCTCAGTACTACCTGCCTGTCCACCTAACTTCATATCATCTGCAAACTTCGCTAGAATGCCCCCAGGCCCTTCATCCAGATCATTAATATATAATGCGAACAGCTGTGGCCCCAACACTGAACCCTGCGGGACACCGCTCGTCATCAGCTGCCATTCCAAAAAAGAACCGTTTATCCCAACTCTCTGCCTTCAGTCAGACAGCCAATCCTCAATCCATCCCAGTAGCTCACCTCGAACACCATGGGCCCTCACCTTGCTCAGCAGCCTCCTGTGTGGCACCTTATCAAAGTCCTTTTGGAAGTCTAGATAGATCACATCCACTGGGTTTCCCTGGTCTAACCTACTTGTCACCTCTTCAAAGACTTTGAACAGGTTTGTCAGACATGACCTCCCCTTACTAAATCTATGTTGACTTTTTCTAATCAGACTCTGCTCTTCTAAGAATTTAGAAACCTCATCCTTAATGATGGATTCTAGAATTTTACCAACAACCAAGGTTAGGCTAATTGGTTTATAATTTTCCATCTTTTGTCTTGATCCTTTCTTGAACAAGGGGGTTACAACTGCGATCTTCCAATCATCCGGGACTTTCCCTGACTCCAGTGACTCTTGAAAGATCTCAACCAATGCCTCCGCTATTTCCTCAGCCACCTGTCTCAGAACTCTAGGATGTATCCCATCGGGGCCAGGAGATTTATCAATTTTAAGACTTTTTAGCTTTTCTAGCACTATCTCTTTTGTAATGGCAACCATACTCAACTCAGCCCCCTGACTCCCTTTAATTATTGGGATATTACTCATGTCTTCCACTGTGAAAACTGACGCAAAGTTCTCCTGCTATTTCCTTATCTTCCTTCACTAGGCTTCCAGCATCAGTTTGAAGTGGCCCAATGTCTACTTTTGCTTGTCGTTTGTTTCTTATGGATTGAAAGAAACTTTTACTATCGTTTCTAATATTACTGGCTAGCCTACTCCTCTCCTTTCTTTGATCCTCTCCTTTCTTATTACTCTCTTTGTTATCCTCTGTTTGTTTTTGTAGCCTTCCCAATCTTCTGATTTCCCACTGCTCTTGGCCACTTTATAGGATCTCTCTTTTTCTTTAATACATTTCCTGACTTCCTTTGTCAGCCATGGATGTCTAATCCCTCCCTGGATAATCTTTCTTTTCTTGGGGATGAACCTCTGTACAGTGTCCTTAATTATACCCACAAACTCTTGCCATTTTTGCTCTACTGTCTTCCCCGCTAGCCTCTGCTTCCAGTCTATTTTTGTCAGTTCCTCTCTCATGCCCCCATAATTACCTTTATTTAACTATAACACCATTACATCTGATTTTGCCTTCTCTCTTTCAAACTCCAGACTGAACTCTACCATATTATGATCGCTGCTTCCTAAGGGTTCCCTTACTTTAAGATCTTTTATAAAGTCTGGTTCATTACAAAGCACTAGGTCTAGAATAGCCTGCTCCCTTGTGGGCTCCATGACAAGCTGTTCCAAAAAGCCATCCTGTAAGCATTCCATGAATTCCCTTTCTTTGGATCCACTGGCTACATTACTTACCCAGTCCACTTGCATATTGAAGTCTCCCATGATCACTGTGACCTTGCCTTTCTGACATGCCTTCTCTATTTCCCAGTGCATGTTGCATCCCTGGTCCTGACCACTGTTAGGAGGTCTGTACACAACTCCAATTATGGTTTTTTTGCCTTTGTCGTTCCTCAATTCCACCCACACAAACTCCACATCATCTGACGCTATGTCATGTACCGCATGAAGTTATCTCCTTAAACTCTGGTTTAAATTGTTGAGATTCTTCATCTTTCCAGGGTAATTTGAAGTAAACAGTGCACTTTTGAAGTCTGAAAGTCTTTGGTCTATTTGCATGTTTGCACCATGCACAGTGACAATAACACGTTCTGGATAGTTCCTGTTCAGTTGAATTGCTTTGATGCCCTCCAGTTCTGTGTCAATTTATCAAGGTGAGCAAATGGCTAAAGTCGCATTTACAAATTGTGTTAACAGAGGTAAGAAAAGGGATCAGGTGCATAGTGGTAATGTCACTGAGCTAGAACCTAGAAGCTCAGGCAACTGCCCTGGCATCAAGAGTTCAAATTTAAATTCAATTATTAAAACAAAAAATTAGAATTGAAAGGTAGAGCTGAATTTGACCAGAAATGCTATTAATTCTGATGTGTTTCCTGGAGTGTCCCGCTGCAGTGACCTCCTCCACTCTGCCAGAGTAAGTGCCACCATCCTTTCTCTGCTGCCTCACACTCACTCCATCTCTGCTTGCGTACCAACCTCCCACCAAGGCTCATACTCCACCATTCTCATGTAATAGCGTCCTCCACTCGCTCTCACAGGTTTTCTCATGGTATTCTCTGAGATTTACCTCATTAGCCATGCACTATGTCATCCTGCATGTGCAATTTTCTCCAGAAGTTGAAGTACTCACAACTGCAAGAGCCTCTAGGGATTCCTGAGATTGACACTGTATCAAAATGCAGTTGTGCTCTAGATTAAACGCTGTCAGTCTGAAGCTGCCCTGCACGGTCCCTTTAAGTGAAGCATTGGCACCATGATGGTAGAGAGAGGCAGGTTCACACCCAGTTTTTTGACAGGGACCAGTGGCTGGGGTAGAGCAGAGGAGGGCTATCCTCCTCCCAGAGGATTAGCAACAGAGATCATGCCACCAGGCCCTGCCAGCCTGGTCTGAAGTTGCCACCAGGGTCATAGTTGTGATTGGGGTCTGGAGGAATATGCAGCAATATAGCAACAGAATCAGTGACCTGCTCCACTCTACCACAGTAAGTGTCACCATCCTTTCTCTGCTGCCTCACATTCACTCTATCTCTGTTTGTGTACTAACCTCCCACCAAGGCTCATACTCCACCATTCTCATGTAACAGCTTCCTCCACTCGATCTCACCCACCCAGTACCCACAGATGACTAATTCTGCTGTCTGTCTGTGATACCTACTCATTCACCAAGGACACTTCACCACCTTTGCCCCCATAAGCATCTCACTCAATCCCTCCCCATTCCAGAAGAACACACCTGCAATAGGGAAGAGAGCATCAAGATGAGTGACAAGGTGTCTCTCATTTAGCTTTCAATCCTATCCAAGGGGAAGGTGCTGGCTGAAGCTGGTAACAGCCTTGACCATTCATGAGCTGATAATGAAACCTCCAGAATTAACAGCATTTCTGGTCAGCGTCAGCTCTACCTTTCAATTTATTGTCCATTACAGTGCTGTTCTTCCAATACTGCTACTGGGAAGGCATTCTTAACATCTTCCAAAGGTCTAACATGGTTCATGATCCCTTTGTTTCCTGCCTCGACCAATGGAGTCACCATCAACAGGGCAACCCCACAAGACATCATCTCCTCCTTTACCTCTGAAACAGAAGCCACAGATCCCCCAATAGGAAGCATCAGTGAGGTTGCCTCCTGAACCATCCACCAGCTCAGATACTACACTTTGCTGGATTAGCCTCGGGACATATCTCTGCAGCTGGTCAAGGCAGAAATGTCTCAGGTTGCTGTCACTTTGTGGGCTGCTGGAGACCTGCTCAGCCTTAGGCATGAGATGACACCTTGGCATTCACAATTAATAACCTCTTATAAGTTCATGAGCAGACATAGAAGCAGCAGGTGGGGAGGGACTGAAACGTTGGACCAATCTGCCCCTGCAGTTTGTACCATGCTGCCTCAGCACATGACATTTTAACTGCAACTACAAGAATGAAGTTACAGAGCTAGCCATCCTTAACACAGCATGACATTTTAACATCACTGCAGTGACGTGAGCATTTCCTGCATCCATAGATTGTTACTTTGGTTACTCTAAAATGAATATTTTGAGGCTTCAAAACATTACTTGTACCCTACAGACATGAGTAAGGTATATTTTTAATGTTGAATGATGTGCTGAAGAGTGCTTGGAGTCAGGATTTGTAGTCGACCCAGTAGGTCAATGCATAAACTCTGCGTTCAGCAATTTGTGACAACAGATTTTGTTAATCAGTGCTATTGCCCTTTGAAAGGCATCACATCAGACAAGACTGGCGCTCCCAACCTCACGGAATGACATCCTTACTGCGCCCACTCTAGTTGTGGTAGCAGCCATTTACATTTCCTTTGTGCACTTGCTATTTGGATGAAGAGGGAAGGAAACAGCAGTCAGACGTTCACAGAATCAAAGACTCAGCCTCCCAGTCTGGGTGATTCCCATATCTTCATATTCTCTTCTTCCATACCCTCACTATCAACCTTGCCATTTTGACTCTTCCTAGCCAATATGGCTTTCTTTTTTCTCATTTTGCAACTCATTCTTTCTCTGTGACACTGTCCTCACTAACCCCCACTTCCCCATTTTCTCTCAGGAACAGTCCTCCACCTCATCCATTCCACATTCCATTTCTCCTTGTCTTTCTCTCCCTCTTACATTTCCCGTCTATGCCTCCCTCATGTTTGTGCCACATTCCCTCTCTCATATCCTCTCCTTCTCCCACACTCCCCCTCCCTGTGCCTGTGTGTGTCACTCCCCAGTCTCTCTCTCTCTCTCCCCCCACCTCACTCTCTATCTCAGTGCCTGTCTCTTTCCCCCTCACATTTCTGTGTGTGTGTGTGTGTGTTGACACCAGCTGATGCACAGATATTTCTGGAAGCATCTTCCCAGTCTACCAAACAATTACTTCCAATGTTGCAAAACTAGGATTATCAAAGGATACAACAATGAGAGCAGTCCTATTGTTATGACATGGGGTAACTCTCGCCCCCACCAACAACACCCCACCCCCCCATCCCATCCCCCCACTAATTTAAACCAGCAACACAGAAATGATATACCTCGTGCGGTAATCTGTGAAAATTCGAGGCAAGAACAATTTAAAGTAAAAACTAATAACTTTATTTCTTAAAGTATAACAGACAATAATTAACTAACAACTATTTACAACTCACTCCTCTAACCTATCTTTTACTTTCCCTTCTATAATACTAGTCCGATAAAACCCCCAAGTAAAATTTGCCAAAAATTCGAATTTCAACAACCAAGCAGCTGTCAAATCTTCCCTTTGTATCTTCCTCTGTATATTTTCTTCTTCTTAGGGATTTCTGTTTCATGGTCATTGACTAATAAAGCTACCTTTAAGAGAGCTGTGTTTCAGGCAGTCTGGACATGCTGGTGACTTGGCAGTTCTGTCTCAACTATTCGCGTTTTCCCAAGTCTTATGCCCCCAAAGCATCAGATTGTGTCATTGGCTTTTAATATTGTCAATATACTAAATTCAAACTTGATTGGAGTTTGGTATTTTTGGGGAGGGTATAATTTAAACTGATCGGCCTAATTTGAATTTGTTTTCGTCTCCAGGCAACCAGCTACATGAGCTTCTGGACCAAACGTTTACCTTGCCTCTTGTTCAGAACACTTGGTGCTATCAGCTAGTTCTGCTAGCTTTTAACTTTCTTAAAGGTACAGTATATCTACATTTTCATAACACCTCCCCCCTTAAGAGAAAATGAACCATCGTAATGAAAAGATGGCTTCATTTTGTTTTCCTATTCTTTAAACACACTACCATAACATACAGATAACTTTAATCTAAGTTCACCTTAACTTCTTCCCATACATAAAACCTTGGATAGATATATCTTGTCTATACTTTATCAGTTAAATCCACGATAACACATCTGCGATTACATTCTTACAAAACATGTACGATTTTTAAATTAGGAGTCTGTAACGTAAGAATCCAATGAAATAGTCTCATATTCTTGTCTTTAAAGCATTCTAAGAATGCAGGATGATTGTGATCCATGTACACCACCGTCTCTGACACATTGTTCGTGGCATTCACATGAAAATGTTGTAAGGCTAGTGCCAAACCGAATAGTTCTTTTCCGATTGTGGAGTATTTCTTCTGGTGGATGTTGATCTTCTTCGAAAAGTAACCAACTGGCAGTTCAATCCCATCCTCATCTTCCTGTATGAGTACAGCTCCAACTCCTATATCACTAGCATCGATGGTGACTTTAAAAGGTTTTGAAAAGTTTGGTGTAGCTAAAACTAGTTTGGTGGTTAATATCGATTTCAAATTATTGAATGCCTCCTAGCATTGTTCTATCCACTGAAACTTTATGTTCTTCTTCAGCAAATTGGTTAACAGTGCCACCGAAGTTTAGAATAAACTGCTGATACAATCTACTGAGTCCTAAAAATCAAAATACCTCTTTCTTCGAGGTTGGTCGTAGAAGTTCTTCGATGGCCTTCACCTTTGCAGTCCGTGGAGTCAACCTTTCATGACCGATGTTTTGTCCCAAGAACGTTACCTTTGCTTTCGCAAATTCAGTTTTATTTAAGTTTATTACCAGTTTTGCTTCTTGAAGTCGTTCAAAGAGCTCTGCCAACTGTACCATGTTATCTTTCCAGGACTTACTAAAGATCACTACATCGTCCAAATAGACTGTACATTTTGTTAACCCAGCCACAACTCTGTTCATGAGTCTTTGGAATGTGGCAGGTGCCTCCTTCTTTCCAAAGGGCATCACTTCAAACTGTTATAGCCTATTTGGGGTTACAAGCACAGAAATTTATTTCACTGTCTCTGATAAAGGTACCTTCCAGTAATCACACATTAAGTCCAACTTGGTGATGTAACTGGCTTTACTGAATTTCTCGATACAGTCCTCCAGTCTAGATATGGGTCTGATTTTGTACCGGTGTTGGTCTTCCAATAGTCCATGCAGAATCGTTAAGTCCCATCCGGTTTGGGAACTAAGACAATTGGTGAACTCCACCAGCTCTGTCTTGGTTTGATGATGACCTCACCGAGCATGGCCTCCACCTCCATTTGGACCTGTCTGGCTTTGAAAGGATTAAGCCGATAGGGGTGTTGTTTTATCAGAGCAGTATTCCATATGTCAACTTCATGTACAATAGCATTAGTCCTCCCCATCTGATTTTTACATATGTTCTTGTACCGCAGTAACAAATCTTTCAACTGCGTTCTATGCTCCTGAGACAGATAGCTTACTAACCTATCCCACTCATCAAGGACTTTTTCATTTAAAATCTATTTTGAGGCATATCAAAATCCACATCATATGGATTTGATTCTTCACTCTGCGGGGCAGTACATAACACCTGTTTCTCCAATTCTTTCACTCTAGTATAATACAGTTTCAATATATTCACATGACATACCCGATACCTTTTTTTTTCTATCTGGCATCTTTACGAGATAGTCCACCTGACTCAACTTTTTCTCAATTTGATACGTATCACTAAATCTGGCTTTGAAGGGTTTCCCTGTCACTGGTAACAGTACTAACACGTCATCCCCTCAGGAAAATGTCTGAGTCTCAGAGCTTTTATCTGCTATCTGCTTCTGCTTCATTCTACACTGTGTCCTCTTTAGGTGCTGTTTAGACATCTCACCTACTCAATTTAGCCTCTCCCTCACCTCCGATACATAATCTAAGTGTGAGATCTCCAACTTTGGTCCTGTCAATTTTTCTATAATTGATTTCAAAGGACCTTTCACTTCATGCCCAAATATTAACTCAAATGGAGTGAACAGAAGCAATTCCATTATGGAGTATCAAGGCATCTCTAATGGCGAACAATATTGATGGGATACCTTTATCCAAATCATTCGGGTAATCCTTATAGTATGCTTTCAACTTGGTCTTCAAGGTCTGATGCCACCTTTCTAAAGCTCCCTGGGATGATACACACTGGATTTAAGTGCTGTATACCTAAGCTATCTATAACCTCCTTAAACAGCCTAGCAGTAAAATTTGACCTTTGATCTGACTGTATCTCTCTGGGTAACCATACCATGTGAAGAAAGCTACTTACTCCTCTACCACCCTTTTTTCCTTCTTACTCCATAAAGGAATTGCCTCCAGAAATCTGGTAGACACATCCATATGGTTGACAAGTATTAGTTCCCACTTTTAGTTCTCAGGAGGGGACCTCCACAATCAATTATAACCTGCGTGAAAGGTTCTTCAAATGCGGGAATTGGCAGCAAAGGTGTTGGTTTTATTACCGCCTGTGGTTTACCTACCATTTGGCATGAATGACAAGTTCGGCAAAAGTTAACCACATCCTTGTGCATTCCAGACCAATACAAATGTTTTTGCAGCACAGCCTGAGTCTTTTGTACTCTTAGGAGACCTCCTGCAGGTAGTTCATGTGCTACATGTAACACCTCCTGGTTGTATGCTACCAGCAACACAATTTGGTGCACTTTGGCCCATTTCTCCTCTGCACTAACCTGCCATGGTCTCCATTTCCATTTTAGGATTCTATCTAGCAGATAATAATCCTCCGGAATATTCTCTGCTTCCTTTTCGGAGTACGCATCCACATATATATCTTTTATCATCTTGTCTTGCTGTTGCAAGTCCCTTAACCTTTTAGGACTAAATGCTTCCGTCTGACCCTCTGCATGTTTAGATTTTTCCTGCACCATTACATCAAACAGGGTGTCTGCTAACTGAACCTCAACTCTTCACTTTCCGCTTCGTGCTTTGACTTATGGTAATGGGATCTGGTTACCACACAATCCGGGAAAATACCAGGATATTTCTGTTTTAACTCCTCAGTTTCTTGATCTTTCTTGGGCTTCTCCACAACAAGGGGTGTCACTCCTACCTTGGATCCTGCCAAATCAGTCCCAAGAACAAACTGAATTCCTGAAACTGACACTCTGTCAATCCCTTCCTCTGTAACTTCCCCTTAAATTGGCACTCCAACCTGATCTTACATTGGGGAATGCTAAACTTCTGTCCCTCTACCCCACAAATTACAACACCCTTGGGTAATAGATCAGAAAGAGTGCATATTCAACCATTCCTTACTTGTAGCGACTGGTTGGATCCTGTAACTCTCAAAAGTATAACTTCTTGTCCTTCTCCCTCTGTTCTTTCTGAGTATACTTTACCCACAGAGGCAAATTCTTGTAGAGAACAGGTGCTAGCTCCATACCCAGCCCCTGCCTAGGCTATGCACTCTCTTGCAGCTCTTCGGCTCTTCTTGGGGTCTCCTTTACTACTTTCAGTAATTCCACTGGCTTACCTTCTTTTACCACATCTTTTCTCACAGCGCCTTTCTTTCGTGATGAGCATGGTGACTTTACATGTCCCACTTTCAGACAGTGAAAACACCTTTTCCCAGTATACTTCTAAAACCCCCTGCACTGTAATTTTCTGTGTTCCACTCCACTACAGTGAAAATACCGGAGGCCTTTCACCTCCTTTCCACTCCCTTGGGTTTCTTTTACCTGTGGTAAACTCTTACCAGTGTTCTCTACTCTTGGTTTCATAGTGTAAGATTTCCCCTTTTCCCAACTTCTATCCCTCACATGATGAAATTCTGTATTCAGTATTGTGCTGCCCTTCTTATTTCCTGAACTTTCTGTTCCTCTATCTGAATTCTTACCATCTCTGGAAGTGAGTTTTTAAACTCCTCCAGTAGAATCATCTCTCGTAGAGTATCACAAGTCCTATCTATTTTCAAAGCACACACCCCTCTCTCAAAATTACTATGTTAAAATCTTTCGAACTCAACATAAGTCTGACCTGGTTCCTTCTTTATGTTTCTGAACCACTGTCTATATGCTTCTGGTACCAATTCATAAGCACTTAAAATAGCCTGTTTAACCTCTTCATAATCTCTTGACCCTCATCTGAGAGCACAGTAAATACCTCACTGGCTCTGCCTACCAGTTTAGTCTGAACAAGCATTACCCATAAATCCTCACACTACTTCATCTGCCTAGCTAATTTTTCAAATGAAATAAAGAAGGCTTTCACACCTTTCTCATCAAAATGTGGCAGTTTTAACATATTTATGTACATCACTACCTTCTCTTTTAATCGCCATCCTGTTAACTTGACTTTGTGGGCTAAGTCACAACTTCTCAAGTTCATATTCTCTCTCTTTTTGCTCAGCTAAGAACCATCTCTCTCTGTCTCTTTGCTCAGCTAAGAAACTTCTCTCTCTCTCTCTCTCTTTTTCCTCTCTCTCTCTCTCACCTCTCTCTCTCTCCTTCTCCTTCTCTCTCCCTTTCTCTTTCCTCTCCGTCTCTTTGTTTATCTTCTAACTCCATGTTCCTCAATTGTTTTTTTACCTTGACTGCACTTGTTTGTTTCTCTGACATGCCTAAGTGTTTGAGTAACTCCCTTAAAATTTCAGCTTTACTTTTGTCTTTGGTTAAACCCAAATCTAACTTATTTGCTAATTCTAAAAGTATGGCTCTTTTCTTTCCTTCTAAACTTTCTTGGCAAATTTGAGAATCATCTTCAAATCCCAGATCCTCTCTAGCAATTTTAAGAGCTATTTCTCTCACTTTTACTTTAATAAACCACAAGTCACTGAAATTAAGCAAATTGTCTCACCTATGTTTTATTTAAAGATCTAGGACCCTAACCTGCAAATGTTTAAATCTGCTGGGATGTTTTGTACCCCCAAATCTATTCAAATCTATCTAAACCAGTTCAAATCATAAATTCTAGACTCAAATTGTTCAAATCGTGGACAAAGTCCCCCTAAACTGTTCAAATCCTGATGATGAGACTACAAATCTGCTACAACACGGAGTAAACACCACCACCACACCCCCCCCCAACTAATTTAAACCAGCAACAGAAAAGATTTACCCTGTGTGATAATCTGTGAAAATTTGAGAGGCTCAGAACTATTTAAAGTAAAAATCAACAACTTTATTTCTTAAAGTATAATAGAGAATAATTAACTAACAACTATTTACAACTCTTTCCTCTAACCTACATTTTACTTTCCCTTCTATAATACTAGTCTGATAAAACCCCTGAGTAAGATTAGCCAAAAATTCAAATTTCAAAACCAAACAGCTGTCAAATCTTCCCTTTCTATCTTCCTCTGTAGATCTTTTTCTTCTTAGGGATTTCTGTTTCACAGGTCATTGACTTATAAAGGTACCTTTAAGAGAGCTATGTTTCAGGCAGTCTGGGCATACTGGTGGCTTGGCAGCTCTCTCTCAACTGTTTATGTTTTCCCAGTCTTATACCCACAAGGAATTGTATTGTGTCATTAGCTTTTAATATTGACAATATACTAAATTCAAACTTGATTAGAGTTTAGTATTTTTGGGGGGTATAATTTAAACTGATCAGCCTAATTTAAATTTGTTTTTGTCTCCATGCACAAGCTGCTGACCAAAAGTTTACTTTGTATCTTGCCCAGAACACTTGGTGCTGTCAGGTAGTTCTGCTAGCTTTTAACTTTCTTAAAGGTATAATACACACAAATCTTCATAACACTATCAAAAACAATATATTTATAGCCATAACTAGAGACACACTGTATAAAATGTTTCTGGATTAGTGGTGCTGGAAGAGCACAGCAGTTCAGGTAGCATCCAAGTAACTTCGAAATCGACGTTTCGGGCAAAAGCCCTTCATTCGAAGCTACTTGGATGCTGCCTGAACTGCTGTGCTCTTCCAGCACCACTAATCCAGAATCTGGTTTCCAGCATCTGCAGTCATTGTTTTTACCTCGTATAAAATGTTTGTCAGGCCACAGCCAGAGTATTGTGTGCAACTCTGTAATCAGCATTATAGGAGAGATGAGATTACACAGGAGAAGGTACAGAGGAGATTAAATAGAATGTTGCCTGAAGTGGACAGTTTTAGTTATGAAAAGAGATTGGACAGACTGGGGTTGTTTTGATTGGAGCAGAGAAAATTGAGAGGTGACGTGACTGAGAAGTGTAAAATTATGAGGGCCATACTTAGGCCAGATGGGAAGAACCTTTTCTCCTTGTAAGAGGAATCATTGAGCAGGGGGTATGGGTTTAGGTAAGGAAATGTGAGGAGATGTGAGGAAAAATATTTTCACCCAAAAAGTGATGGGAATCTAGAACTCCCTGTCTGTAGGGTAGTCGAGACTGAAACCCTCACAACATTAAAGAAGCATTTAGATGTGCATTTGTAATGGCAAGGCATACAAGGCTATGGGTGCAGTGCTGGAAAATGGGATTAAAACAGGTGGTTGGTTTTGACTGGTGTGAATGAAATGAGCATAAGGGTCTTTTTTATGTTCTATAATTTGCTTTGACTTTACATCCAGAACCTTCTGAGCTCGATAGAAATAAAGTGGTCTGTGTAAGAGACCAAAAAAGAGAAAGGTAATAGTCCAGAAAGGCGGTAATCAAGAGAGATCTTATTTAGTCCACATTTTTGAAAGTTGAGCAATTGTTTTTCTATTCATCAAACATGGCCATCAGTCATCCATTTGAAAGAACCAGACATTGAGAGGGAAATTAATAAAGAACCAGTTACTACAAATCTCAGTGAAGGCCATTCAAATCCACGTCCAGAGAAAAGAAAGTTCAGAGAAAGACCACTGATTTTCCAAGTCTAACAAGAACATGATCTGGGACTGCTCCTGACAGACTGAAATTGCGATGACAGAGACTTGGGAGAGATGGGTTCATGTATAAAAATAAATGTTAAATAGGCAAACCAATTCTTGAGGGAAAATGTAGTATTAGAGTTTGCAAAAATTAATGTGTGGGGTTGTGCAAATTGTTCTTCCCATAAAGTCCATATCAGAGGACACATGGGTGGGAGACAAGGGAGAATGATTATAACTTCATTAGTGCAAGACCTGATCTCACAGAGCTGTACATACTACATTAATATATAAAGGGAGGTGATGGTCCAGTAGTGTGATTGCTAGACTATAAATCTAGAGACCCACATAATATTCTGGGACCTGAGTACAAGCTCTGCTATGGCAGATGGTGGAATTTGAATTCAATAAATATCTGAAATTAAGATGATAATTGTTAGGAAAAACCCATCTGCTACACTAACATCCTTTGGGAAATGCTTACCTGGTCTGGCTTTTTGTGTGACTCCAGACACACAACAATGAGGTTCACTCCTAACTGTTCTCAGGTAGCTAGGGCTGGGCAAAGGATGCTGGCCTAGCCAGTGACACCCACATTTCATGAATGAAAATATTTTTTAAAAGTTGCTGTGTTTGGATAAACCAATAAATCAATAATCATTCAAAAGCTAGACAAACTAATGTACGTAAAACATTTAACATATTGCAGAGTATTTCCTTCCAAACATATAAAGCTGCCATATAAGGTTGTTTTGGCAATGCTTGTGGACCAGCTGGGTTTCTTGAATGCAGACAGGTTTCATAAATACAGAGGGATATGTAAGAGATCTGAATCAGAGGGGTACAGATATCTCAGAGTATTGTGATGCTGGAGAAGAATACTACAATATGAAGGGATGTGGAATTTGGCTGTTGAGAGATAAATATTGGCCAGAACACCAAGAGAATTCCCTTGCTTTTCTTCAAGTGATTATTGTACCATTTACATATGCCTAGGATATCAAGAGAGCCTTGGTTTACTTAAATGAATCAAACTGTTAGATAAATCTTGGTCAATTACTTTTGATGTAGAGAAGCCGTCCTCACTTTATAGTTTTAATACGCTATGTTATCAATTTACTTCCTTTAAGTTTCATATCATCATGTTTATTTGAAACCTTTACATCATTCTTATGCTTATGCAGTCACATGGCTTTACTTTTAACTTTCATAATACTGAATCAATATGTGAGCTCTTAATTAATTGCTACAAAAGTTCCTAAAGCAAAGCTGAATCAGAACATCGTTCTCAGTTGTGCATTCATGAGTCTGATCCCATGCCACATCATTAGTGTAGGTACAATCATTCCCTTGCCTGGCATAAATGTTTTTTATATCCTTTTACCTGCATTACATAACTTGTCACAGCACTGTCTATGTATTATTCATTTAAAGAAAAGAGAAAAGCAACTGAAAGTGAAAACAGTGGGTTTGAACAGTGACTCAGTCAGCATGTGTCAAAGAACAATTCTGGGTTGGCACTTCAGTACAACTGGAGAGCAGCACAATCAAACTGGAGAGACAGGGGCAGTCAACACAAAAAAAGACGAGGAATAGGCAACAGTCAAGATGACAAGGAGTTTAACTTCCTTTTTAAGCTTTTTTTTAATGCACTAGGTAACCTATTTTCAGTAAGTTCATGTTTGAACCATTTTGATACAGCAGTTAACTCAGGTAACAGTCACTTTAAAACCTAAAAGACAGGCATTTAATGTTAACTCATTAACACACAGTGCACTGTGGAAATTAACCCCAAATCTAGTTGTCATTTCCGCAGGAAGTGAGTGGGTTCAAATGGCTTTTTGACAAACATTAAATGCTGAAAAGGTGTGTGGAGTTCTTTAAAATATCACAAGCTCACCACACAACCTATTAGCTCATTCCCTAACCTTCAGAATCACAATCCTATCATTGCCCTGTTAGATTATTTTATTGTTTCTGATATTAATTCAGTATTTTAGCCTCAATCATTTTTCCTGTCAATCCATGCAGACTCTTGATCCCTTTATTGCATAAAGAAATGAATCACAAAACAGAAGACATATGAACAGAAGTAAGCCACTCAGCCCATCTCATCTGCTCCACCTCATCTCCATTCAACGAGATCATAGCCGTTCTGATCATTCTGAACTCCACTTTCCTCTCTTTTCCCCCTTATTAACGAAAAATTTATCTGAGCATTGAATATACTTAATGACCCAGCTCCACAGCCTCTGCAGTAATTAATGCCATGGATTCACTATCCTCTGAGAGAAGAAATTCCTTCTCATCTCTCTGTTAAATGGATGACACACTACTCTGAAATTATTCCCTCTGTCCCTGAAATCTTCCACAAGAGAGAAGAAAGTGAGGATTGCAGATGCTGGAGAGTCAGAGTTGAAAAAGGTAACGCCGGAAAAGCACAGCAGGTCAGGCAGCATCCGAAGAGCAGGAGAGTTGACATTTCAGGCATAAGTCATTCCTGATGAAGGGCCTATGCCTGAAACATCGACTTTCCTACTCCTCTGATTGCTGCCTGACCTGCTGTGCTTTTCCAGTACCACCCTTTTTGACTCTTCCACAAGTGAAGCAACCTCTCTTCATTTATCTGATTAACGCTCCTAAGAAATGTATATATTATGAAAAGGAATCCTCTCATTTTTCTCAATTCTGATTAGTATAGGCCCAACCAACTCAACCTCTTCTCATAAGAAAATCCTTCCATGTCCAACATCAATGTAGTAAACATGAGGAACAGGGGACATGGGAACTGGAAACGCCCCTTGATCCTGTTCCACCATTCCATGAGACCATGGTTGATCTTTGGCCTAACTCTCTATATCTGCCTTTGGCCCAAATCCCTTCATACCTTTGCTTCAGAAAAAAAATCTATCTCAGGTCTAAAATGAACAGCTGGTCAAGCATCAATTGCCTTTTATGGAAGACCATACCAAATTCTATCATTTTTTGTGTATAGAAGCACTTCCTAATATCTCTCCTGAATGGTCTTGCTCGAATTTATGGACTATACATCCTAGTTTTAGAAACTCCAAAGAGTGGAAATAATTTATCTTTATCTACCTTGTGTTATCCTGTTAATATCTTGAAGTCTTCAATATGATCGCATCCTTTAACCATCTAAATTCTAGAGAAAACATACCTAATTTATATACTCTTTCCTCATAACTCCCTGATCTTCAGGTATCATTCTTGTAAACTTATGTTGTATTCCCTCCAAGGTCAATGTGTTCTTCCTAAGATGTGGTGCCCAAATCTGATTTAGGGCCTAACTAGGGTTTTGTGTAGCTACTGCATAGCTTCTGTGTCCTTTAGTCCTCTAGATATAAAGTCCAACTTTCCTTTAGCCTTCCCTATTACCTTCTCAACTTGTATGCTAGATTTTTGTGATCTGTGCACCAGGACCCCCATATCCTTCCTTGTCCGGTGTCTTTTGATGTCATCTACAAATAGGCTAGAACTGTACAGGAGCACTCACTTGGGTAAATGCACTTGCAAGACAGGCATTAAAGTGTGCTTGGTTGAGTAATGAATGTGTTTTTGGATAAGGCTTGTGACAGGTTGTTTATGTTGCACTTCAGGATTGTGGCCAAAGGAACACTATAATGGGCATTACAATGGAAAGGGAAAATAGGAGAGGAATGAATGACCAGACTTTGACTTTCATTCAAGGGAACTGAAATCTGATGATATGCTCATCAAAACATTAACTCCACCTCTTCTGCTCTTTATCCTCGGGATATCACCCAAGTCCGGGTGACAAGGGCTGCATTGTCATCATGGTCAGGTTGTGGAAAATGCAGCTGACAACTTTGAAGTTGGGCATAACTCCAGCAAGCATTGGAGGTGCCATCTAATCTGTCCAACCAGTGGAACTGTTTCTTCTGTACATGATGATCTGATCAATGCTGCTTCTCATCACAACTGGCCACTTATAATGGAGTGTTAAAGGGGAACTATTAGCCATAAATAGATAGCTCTTGCCAGTGAACAGCCATTCTTTGATTCGATATGGTGCAACTCCTACAACATTTCAGAAGCTTAACACCATTCAGGACATAGCTGCCCAATTTATTGGAACTGCATCGACCACCTTCAACATTCACTTCCTTCCTTGAACAGTAGCAGCCGTATACTATCTACATGATGAACTGTAGTAATTCTCCTAAACTCTTCAACACTTTTGCTAAACCTATGACCTCTACCACTAAGAAGAACATAGGTAACTGAGGTTTGGAACAATACCACCAGCAAGTTGCCCTCAAGCCACACACCATCTTTACTTGGAACTAAATTGCCAACTCTTCATTAGCACTGGGTCAAAATCCTGGAAATCTCTTTCTTATAGTGTCCTTGCAACAGGGCAGATTGTAGCAATTCAAAGAAAGGGCTTATCATTATCTTCTCTAGGGTAATTGGGGATAAGCAGTAAATGCTAATCTAGCCAACAGCAAAACCCTCATGAAAGAATAATAGAACAAAGCACAAAATAATTCTTCGATCTGACGCCTCATCAGAATATTGAAAATGCTTAAAATTGCTTTTTTACCTACCTGCCCTCACTCCGCAATCTGCATCCTGCACAAGTACATTCTGCTCAGTCATTCACATCCCACTCAACATCCCCATCGACAGCTCCAATCCCAATGCCCACATACAGTGATTCTCCACTTCCCAAACCTCCGCCACTCAACAACTTCTGTTCAACCACTATTATTCCTTTTTGCAACTGTTCCCAGTTCAACAACTCCCAACTTCCCAAGCTCAACAACTTCTCCTTCCCTATGAAACAAGATCCCATTCAATAACTTGCCACTCCTGTTCTCGTTGTGGGGTTGCATCAAGCCCACGAGATTGCAGATTTAAAGAAGAGTTGCACAACACCAGAAGGAAAAGAGTTATTAAAATTATTACTAGAAAGGGACAAAGTTAAAAATCACACGACATCAGGTTATAATCCAACAGGTTTATTTGGCAGCACTAGCTTTCGGAGCGTTACTCCTTCAACAACCACTCCAAAAGCTTGTGCCTCCAAATCAACCTGTTGGACTATAACCTGGTGTTGGGTGATTTATAACTTTGTCCACCTCAGTACAACACCAGCACCTTCAAGTCACTAGAAAGGGAAGTTGACATGGCAGCAGTTTCATGGGAACAGGATCAAAGTTACAGTGGTCAAGCTAGGCTCATAGGTGATACAGGAGAAAGTAGCAGTGAAACAAGCTAGCCATTGTGTTTTTGCTCTATCTCCCACTGATCCCCTCTTTCTGTTTCTCTTTGGTGAATGGAGCCAATGAAGTGCAAAATCTCTGCGACATCCCACACGCAGCAAGAGATGGTGAACTACAATATGCTTGCAAAGGTATCTGTTGCATCCTGGAAGAGTTGATTAACATAAAACCTCAGGGCAAAAATAACCTTGATGGTCACTGGAAGCACCTTTCCTATTCTGATCTGAGGCTGCAAGTCTTGCTGCAAGAGTTTTGGAACCAGTTTCTTGGTGAAGATTAGTAGTCATACTCCCTAAAGTGCTCGCTGAAAACTTGAGGCATGTAGACACAAGGTCTCCTGCCAAAGTTCTTTATACTCTGCTTGTGTGAACAGCTTGTTTTCTCTGTTGTTTCAGCCTCATCTCCTTCTTATGCTGCAGCCATTGGGAACTGCAACAGCTACCTCATGAGTTGAAGCGTGTGGTGCACTCAGAAGCTTTTTACTCAGAACCTGCCAATGCCCTCATAGTGTCAGGCATCATTGTTCACAATTCTTCAAATAATTCAGTACTTTCAACAACTGCAGTTTAGTCTTATGCAACCAACCTGTAATTCTAAAATAATGCTGCCCCTGCTGGCCCAAGGAAAATGCACATTTTCAGCCATACCACTCAGTATAGTATAGTAACTCAGAGTGACAAATACTAATAATACAATTTTAATGCAAGTGCATATCTCTTAAGAGAAATAAAATAATAAATGAATTAGAATTTTTTACTTTAATTTTTTTAAAATCAGCTTAATATAGTTTGAGTTTGATTTATTGTTGTCACATGCACCAAGATACAGTGAAGTGTGTTGTTTTGTGTAAGAAGGGCAGATCATACCCTACAGAAGCCACCATGGTAGCAGGACAGAGTGCAGAATACAGTGTAACAGCTGCAAAGATGGGGGATTGGAGTTAACATTTGAAAGATCTGTTCAAAAGAAAGAAGCTGTTCTTGAGTCAGTTCATACATATACTCAAACTTTTATATCTTCTTCCCAACAGAAGGGGATGGAAGAGAGTATAACCAGGGTGGGAGGGGTCTCAATTTACATTGGTTGCTTTCCCCAGACAGCAGGAAGTATAGATGAAGGCACTGGATGGAAAGCTGGTTTGTGTGATGGACTGAGCTGTGTTCATGCCTCTCTGTAGTTTCTTGCAGTCTTGGGAAGAGCAGTTGCCATACCACTTTAGAATTACCATACCAGGTAGGATGCTTTCTATGGTTCATCTATGAAAGTTGGTAAGACCACACGTGCAGCAATAAACAGTGGTGAGCATGCATTCGGTATCATTATTGTTGGTTGGTGTCAACAAGCATGTTGATCAAATAGTGCTGTTGGCAGATGGAGCCAGAAGGGAGTAGATTGGGGACATTCCCAATGTGACTAAATGAATGTTCATCTGTAAAAGAATATGATAACAAGTGTAGCAAAGTTGAAATGGTAGGTTGGGTCTGAAATCAGCATTAGATATTGACTGACAACATGATCTGCTTATTCTGAACACTTCCAGTACACACAATTACTACAGCCCTTAAAAATGAAGTAATCGTATGGGTTGAACTAATAATGATATTTTTCAACTCATCAGTCACCAGCACTAAATTTACTACAAAAATGTCCATCAAGTCACAGTTGTGCTTTAGCATCATTATTTTTCCACCACAAGTTGATTTAACACATCTATAATCTAATAACATGTACTCTGTGTAGCTGCTATTAATTTAGACAACATTATATTGTGTTGTTTTTCTTAATCCAAATGTATCAGAAATATTATGCCTTGGTTATTAGCACAGTGTAAACAAGAACCAATATCCATTGCATATTTATTCAGTGAGGAGATCCAAGCAATTAAAATGTGAGGTGCTGCATTTTGGAAAGGCAAATCAGGGCAGGACTTATACATTTAACGGTAAGGTCCTGTGGAGTGCTGCTGAACAAAGAGACCTTGGAGTGCAGGTTCATAGCTCTTTGAAAGTGAAGCCACAGGTACATAGGACAGTGAATAAGGCATTTGGTATGCTTTCCTTTATTGGTCTGTGCATTGAGTACAAGAGTTGGAAGGTCATGTTGCGGCTGTACAGGACATTGATTAGGAGCCTTTTGGAATATTGTATGCAATTCTGGTCTCCCTTCTATCGGAATGATGTTGTGAAACTTGAAAAAATTCTGAAAATATTTACAAGGATGTTGCCAGGGTTGGAGGATTTAAGCTACAGGGAGAGATTGAATAGACTGGGGCTGTTTTCCCTGGAGCATCGAAGGCTGAAGGGTGACCTTATAGAAGTTTGTAAAATGAAGAAAAGCATGGATAAGGGTAAATAGGCAAGGTCTTTTCCCTGGGGTGAGTGAGTCCAGAACTAGAGGGCATAGGTTTAGGGTGAGAGGGAAAAAATTTAAAAGGGATCTAAGTGGCAACTTTTTCATGCAGAGGGTGGTATGTGTATGGAATGGGCTACCAGAGGAAGTGGGGGAGGCTGGTACAACTACAACATTTAAAAGGCATCTGGGTGGGTATATGAATAGGAAGGGTTTAGAGCGATCTGGGCCAAGTGCTGGCAAATGGGACCAGATTAGGTTAGGAAACGTGATCAGTGTGGATGAGTTGGACCAAAGGGTCTGTTTCCATACTGTATGTTGCTTTGACTCTATGACTGTAATTCATGAGAAACCATCAATATGATTTGAAGGAACTGCACTCTGAAAGCTTGTACTTCCAAATAAATCTGTTGGACTATAACCTGGAGTTGTATTATTTTTAACTTTGATCAGAATAATCAACCTTGGTGCAACGAGGGGCGTAGGCATGCAGTACCAAGCAAACCTAAAAACGAGGGATCAACTTAATTAAATTGCATGCCAAAGAGTGGGAGCAGCAGGTGAAAGATAAAGCTAAGTGATCTCAAGCCAGATCAAAGATCTGCAGTCCAGCCAAATTGACAGTCCTGTTGTGAATAGTGATGAACAATTAAACAACTCATTACAGGAGATGACTCCACAAATATTCTCATCCTCAACAGCACTTCAGTGCAAAAGATAAGACTGAAGCATTTGCATCTATCTTCTGCCAAAAATGCTGTCTGCATGATCCATCTCCACTTCCTCTTGAGGTCCGCAGATTCCAGTCTTCAGCTAATTTGATTCACACCATGTAATATCAAAAAACAGCTAAAGGCATTGAATACTACAAAGGTGTTGACAACATCCCAACTATAACACCAAAGATTTGTGCTTCAGAACTAACCATGCCCCCAGCTAAGC
This sequence comes from Chiloscyllium punctatum, assembly GCF_047496795.1. NCBI lineage: Eukaryota > Metazoa > Chordata > Chondrichthyes > Orectolobiformes > Hemiscylliidae > Chiloscyllium > Chiloscyllium punctatum. The sequence continues at coordinate 57,123,649 of NC_092747.1, read as the reverse complement.
ACTTCCAGTGCAGCTACAGCGTTAGCATCAAATGTAAAATCGGGGTAAGTCAAATCACAGTTTCAAGGTAGATGAATAACCTCCTATGTAACTCAATTTGCCTACAAATGTGTTCCATGTCAAAATAAAGTGAAAACACAGTGATGCAGTAAATATGTGAAAAATGACTTTATTTTTCAATTTGCCCGTACCTTGCAATAATGACCTGACCTTGTACAGTAAAAGGCATTGAAAATGGTAAAAGTTAGCTCAGAAAAACTCAATAATCTTTTTGCACCTAGTATGCTGTCCTTGGACGAGTGCAATTTAGTTCACTATGTTCTCAAAAATGCTGGAGGCCATCCAGGCAGTTTTGTTAACTTAATATTGTGCAAGGAGTGCTTTGACATTCACAAAGCAATGTGGCTTCTTGGACTTTACTATCACAGGATGCAGTAGCTTTTTGATGCCACCCATCTTGGCAAAACCATAGCTGAAAAACATTCCTTGTCCACCTGCCCCCCACCCCCACCCCCTCCCCTTCCACCATCACATTAAAAGGTGATTTAGTAAAAGTTCGGAAAACAGCCTGGTTTCATCCAGTTAAAAATATCTCTTTGCACAGGACCTAGACAAGACCATTTCTCAGCCAACAGACTCACCCATGATTTTGAGCTCTTTGGCCTAACTCTACTCCAATTGATTGTTATGGTCATATTCCAAATCGTCACGGGTGTGACTCATCCAGAAGTACCAGTATAGAACTTTGGCTTCTCACCAGTAGCCTTTTTTTGCATTTGTTATTCTACTGGTAAGATTAGATTAGATTAGATTAGATTATTTACAGTGTGGAAACAGGCCCTTCGGCCCAACAAGTCCACACCGCCCCGCCGAAGTGCAACCCACCCATACCCCTACATCTACCCCTTACCTAACACTACGGGCAATTTAGCATGGCCAATTCACCTGACCTGCACATCTTTGGACTGTGGGAGGAAACCGGAGCACCCGGAGGAAACCCACGCAGACACGGGGAGAACGTGCAAACTCCACACAGTCAGTCGCCTGAGGCGGGAATTGAACCCAGTTTTGGGTCATGTGTATTAGATTCATCATGATTTCATTGCATCTCACCATTGGGAAAATTGGCCAGGTATTTCCTGTCCATGAAAAGTAGGATAAACTTAACCAGGCAATTGCTATTTGATTAGCCTCCCCGAGTCATTAACAGTCTGATCACATGTGTCCTTGACAGTGCTATCAAACAGTATTTATGGAGCAATAATCAATTTGATGGCATTCTCTTTGGGTACATCCAGGGGCACATGACATGGACAAAAGAGCTGAAATCCAAAGATGAGTGATTGTTCTCATCCTCATGGCAGAACTGACTGTGTTGGGTATCAAGGAACTCTGACATAACTGGTGCCAATATTGATAAGGTGGAAAACTCCCCACTGTTTGGAGTTATGCCTGGCACAAACGAAGATGGTTGAATTTGTTGGATGCCAATCATTTCAGTCCCAGGACCCCATGAAGGGGTTTCATAGGGTAGTGTCCCAGGTCTAACTGTCTTCAGTTGCTTCATCAATGACTTGTCTTCTATTATAAGGTCAGAAGTTGTACTATTTGTTGACGCTTGTACAATGTGCGATAGCAGTCACAGCTCCTGAGAAATTGAAGCAGTCCATGTCAAAATGGAACCCACCTTTGTCAACATATCTTTTGGATTACTATTGATCAGAAACTGAACTGGGCTAGCCATATAAATATGATGGCTACGTGAGCTTGCCAGAGACAGGGGAATTCTAAAGTGACTACCTTCCTAATTGAATCCCCCAAGTCTGTCCACCATCTATCTGCAATCACAATTCAGGTGTGTGATGGAATACTCTTTACTTGGTTGGATGATGGCAACTCCCACAATACTCGAGAAGCTAACACCATTCTGAACAAAGCAGCCTGCTTGATCAACACCCCATTCACAAACTTAAATATTCATTCCCTCCTCCACTGACACATAGTTGCAAAAGCATGCATGATATCGAAGCAGCTCACCAAAATTCCTTCATTCAACAGTAAAATGTTGCAGATGCTGGAAATCTGAAATAAAAATAGAAAGTGCTGTAATAATTCAGCGGGTCTGGCAGCATCCTTGGAGTTGATGTTTCGAGTCCAATATAATTCTTCTTTGGACAGCATCTTACAATCTCCAGCAAGAAGAGGGCAGCAGGTGCATGGGAACATCGACAGCTACAAGTTCCCCTCTATCCTGACTTGAAACTTTTTTGCTAATCCCTTGCATTCACAAGTTTAAAATTCTAGAACTCCCTTCCTTGCACCTTTCTAGGTACTCTGAACTAGATAGATTATAGTAGTTCAAGAAGGCATACAGAAGGAATACATGATAAATAATGGCCTTGTCAGAAACACTTATATCTCATGGATACATTTAAATATCACCAATCATGCAAATGCCGTTGCTGAATATGCATTGGTACTACTTAGTCCAGTTGTGATAATTTGATCACATGCTCATAAATAAAAAAAATGCCATGGTCTTAAGGCATGAATTACCTTTGTACTTTCTATTAATGGTTCCTTTACCAAGTTTATTTCTTGGAAAATTCTTGTAGAACTTTATTTGACTAAGTATAACTCTAAGTATAAATATTTATTTATAACAAGCATTCTAATAAATTAACATTATGATTAGATTAGATTCCCTACAGTGTGGAAACAGGCCCTTCGGCCCGACAAGTCCACACCGACCCTCCGAAGAGTAACCCACTCCCCTCTGACTAATGCATCTAACAACTACGGACAATTTAGCATGGCCAATTTACCTGACCTGCACATCTTTGGAATGTGGGAAGAAACACATGGAGACACGGGGAGAACATGCAAACTTCATACAGACAGTTGCCCAAGGCTGGAATCGAACCTGAGACCCTGGCGCTGTGAACCACCGTGCCGCCCATGATGTGTACATAGATTAAAGTCCAGCTATTACATTGTTGACATTGTTTAAATTGAATAACTAGCAATAGAATAAGTAAGGATTAAGCACAGTCTTTCTATTGATTTCTTATTTTAGAAACTCTTTGCAACTTATTTAACATCCAGAATAATGGTTCAGCAATGTCTCTTGTTTCCTGGATTAAAAGATAGATAATGTCAAACTACAAAATATGTAGATTTAAACAAATTTGAAAACAGAATCACAAAATTGTTAAAACACAGAGGGAATGTATTTAGCAGGAACAATTTACCCAGTACCACTCCTATGATTTTGGCAAAAGCTTCCAGTCTGTTGACTATGCACATAATTTGTTATATTCATAATGTGGAAAGCCTGATTAACCTCTAGGTGCAAGTTGTTACACTCTGGATCCTGAATCAGGTCTATCTTGCTGTGAACTTCATGAATCAACTTATGCTTCTATATGAATGTGCTGCATTCCTTGTTGTTGCTGCTACTATACCTGTCCTCAGTGGGTTGTAATCAACAAGGTAAAAACAATGACTGCAGATGCTGGAAACCAGATTCTGGATTAGTGGTGCTGGAAGAGCACAGCAGTTCAGGCAGCATCCAAGTAGCTTCGAAATCGACGTTTCGGGCAAAAGCCAGGGCTTTTGCCCGAAACGTCGATTTCGAAGCTACTTGGATGTTGCCTGAACCTCAGTGGGTTGTGCCCTATTGTTGCCTCTGGGCTGTTGGGGTTAAAGTTACTGCATAGGCAAGCCCAGTGTCCTTTTGTACCACATGTCTTGCTCAGCTCTTGGAACACACGGCCGCTTTGCGATTGGCAATTTTTATCACATTGTGCTTATCACAGAGCTTGTTTGACTCGACTGTTTTCTTGTATCTAATGCTTGCAGATCTTGTTGCCTATCTAAAACCGCTTCACATTTTCCACTACTCAGCAGCAATGAATCAAACCTGTGATCTTTCTGACTTCCAAGTAGCCCTTTTAGAATGTTTTCCAGAAGTTGAGGAAATCACTAACACCATTGTTAGTTTTGACAGTTCATCCTCTAAAAGATCTTACTTGTGAGATTCATTGCAACATCTAGTAACAAACTGATCTATTAATTCCTATGGCTTTTGTTAGTAGGACATCAGTTCTAAGCAGGGAATTCTGAAGTAGACTCTTATGACCAAATGATCTTCTAAAACCTTCTGAATTTTGGTGGGATACGTCTGATAACTTCAGAAAGCAGATTAACTCTGTTACCCACTTTTATTAGTATCTTCACAACTTGTTTACTTGGTTATACCAACGCTTGGTCTATAAAACATAACTGCATTTTTTGATTAAAACATTTAAACTCAGAAAGGAAATTTGTACCTTTCCAGTTCATACTGGGGAATTTGATATCCAACCATTTGTGTTTTCAGTACAATCCAGTGAGTTCCATTTCAAGCTGTGGCAAAAAGCTTGTTTTAAGGCTTATTCTGTGGGCTGTTCCAGAATTCAGCCCACTTTTTTTCTTTCTGTTTGAATGTAGACACATTTCTTTTAGTTTCAGCACTGGACTGAGTCCTGGCAATCATTCAAATTTGCATTCATCTTCAGAGCTCAATTGGCAGGTGGCCTGAAATAACCTGGCCAACTTGGAGATGTCCATTGTTTAAATCATAGAATCCCTACAGTGCGAAACAGACCCTTTGGCCCAACAAGTCCACACTGACCCTCCGAAGAGTAACCCAACCAGATCCATTCTCCTACCCTATTACTCTACATTTCTCTTGACTAATGCACCTAACCTACACAAACATGGACAATATGGGACAATTTAGCTTGGCTAGTTCACCTAACCTGCACATCTTTGGATTGTGGGAGGAAACCCACGCAGACACAGGGAGAATGTGCAAGCTCCACACAGACAGTCACTCTGAGGCTGAAATCAAACCCAAGTCGCTAGTGCTGTGAGGCAGCAGTGCTAACCATTGAGCCACTGTGCCATCCCTGAGCCACCTTGGGTTTGGGGGTAGTGGTAGGAGGGTGCAGTCCAGCAGAAAACAAAAGAAGCCCACCGACTCTCCCACAGCACCCACTGTCAGAATGGGCAGGAAGTTCAGTCCTGGGGGTGACCCACAGCAGGGTCACCGGCGGAATCCAATTGTTGGTTGCACTGGTGCCCCCGCTGGTGCCTCTGCAAGTTGTAGGACGATGTGAACTTCCACCCGCACTCGGGGCAGGTAAATGTCCTCTCCTCGGTGTGGACCTGCCAGTGAGCCAGCAGGTCAGAGGCCTGGGTAAAGCTCTTCCAACACTTGGGGCAGGAGAATGGCCTCTCCCCCATGTGAACCCGCCAGTGCATCTAGAGGTGGCAGGAGTGGGTGAAGCCCTTCCTACACTCAGAACACAAGATTGGCATCTCCCTGTTGTGGACCTGCTGGTGCCCTGCGCAATCAGGGCATCTGAAGGGCTTCTCGTCCATGTGGACCTGCCAGTGGGCCATGAGGCGGGAGGAGCAGATGAATCCCTTCCCACACTCGGGGCAGCTGAAGGGCCTCTCGCCCATATGAACCTGGTGGTGGGCCACAAGTGGGAGGAGCAGATGAAGCCCTTCCCACACTTGGGGCAGCTGAAGGGTCTCTTACCCGTGTGGAGGACCTGCTGGTGGGCCAGCAGGTAGGAGGCCCGAATGAATCCATTCCCTCGCTCGGGGCAGGAAAGCGGCCTCTCCCCCATGTGACTGCGCTGTTGAAACTCCAGGACAGATGGTACACAGAAGCGTTCCCTGCAGTTAGCACATTTCCATAGTTTCTCCAGGAGGTGGGATTCCTCAGGTTCCTCCATGGCTGAAGCTTCAACCGCACAGAAACGCCTGTACAGCCCCTCCCCATCGTGAATTCCTCTTTCCAGGTTGTATAACTGTTTCAGGCTCCACACTCAGTGCCCTGCTTTGTGAAGAAATCTTGTTTTCTTCTGTGTTCTGCACTGTGGAAACTTCTGGATTACTGTTATATTTTGTTCACTGCTGGTCCCTTGGCAATCAGGCTTGTAAGATTGGTTTAACATTTGTTCTGTTTCTTTCCTTACGTAGAAAAAATAATTGCTGCACTCAATGCAGTAATAGTCTTGTGTTAGCTGAATGAAGCATAAGTGAGGTAAGTTGATTCTTTTCACTTGAAGATCTCTGGTGGGTTCCTTTAGAGCTAAATCCTATGGACAGTACAGTGTTATCTCCAAATACAGCCTGTATTTGAGAGAAGCTTTCGCCAGTCCTCATGTGACAGCATCAAGGTACTTGACTCATTTGCAGTTCAATCTCTTCAAAGGACATCACTCTAAGGATGATAACACAACAGCCCCGCCAAACCTGTTGCTGGGCACTGCCTGATTGGTCCCAGCAATCAGTGATAACCAAAAAGCTTGTTCGTACTGCTTCTCTGTTGGTTGCAAGTCGTGACCAGTAATGTTGAGAATGAAGTGTTGCTGGCCATCCATTAACTATCAACTCTTGGGAGACTGCATTTTCTCCTTTTAAAGGAAAGATCTCTGACAGGAGATCATTGCATGAGATTGTTCATCCAAATGTCCAAGGGATTCCATGGCGTGGATTGTGAATGGCTTCATTTCTAACCTAAATGACCTGGATATTGAATTATTATCTAAACCTACTTTTACATGGATAAATGTACACATGCCTCTGAATCAATCTGGGTGGAGATAATGCTCAACCCTCCCAACACTCTTGATAGTTTATTGTAACATCAATAAATTAACAAATATCAACACTGAATTCTCTTGTTAAGTTAAATAAACACTACAAATGAGTTTAAAAACATCAATACCCTTATACTTTCATAAATTAAATCTGTAAGGTATCCACAAGTCTTTCAGAGCTCACTATAGCCATTGCTCTCACTACTGTGTTACACTTTTTGTCGGTTTAGCTGCTATTTTATATTACACCATCAAAATGCACTTCTTTAAAAAAAATTGTATCAATGACAAAGATTGGTACAAAAACTCTTTCCTCCAGTTGGTGTCTCCTTATTGTAATAATTGATTAATGTATGAAGGCACTTTCAATGAAAGATGTTAATTTAGCTTGAGTCAGAAAGCAATTCTGGGATTAGCATTTTGCAAGGCGTGTGGGGGCACATTCAGATATGGTGGTACAGTTTGTAGATGCATACCTTATTGTGTGGTCTGATGGCTTAGTTGGCTGGTATATTGTAGAAGTCATTCAGTGTGTATATGTCAGGTTTGCCATGTCCCACAGAAGTCTGGGAGGTCAAGCTAGGTCAACTTCTGAAAATTCTGCATCACAAGCAGCTTCTGCTTTTAAATATTGGTTTCTTTTAAATTGAATGCATTCTTGCTGAAGGAACTGCTACACACTCAGTGGAAATGAGGAAAGAAATGTAGGAATTCTGATGGGTTATTATCATCATCTCAGCACCACGTGATATCAAGGAATATGTCTATCCATCCATCCTGGGAACTGGTTGAGAAGCCTGGGTCTCTCTTTCTAACCTTAATTTTACTATTTACTAAAATAAAATAAAGAACTGCAGAAACTGGAGATCAAAAAAATAACAGAAATCGCTGACAGCACCTCTAAGGAGAAAATAGAGTTACCATTTTGAGTCCGATGGCTCTTCATTAGAACTGTTCTGACGAAGAGTTACTGGACTTGAAAAGTTAACTCTCTAATAAATCCAAATGATTGCTTTCCTTAGCATGATACTTCTGTAGTTCTAGCATGGTCAACACAGTATTTAGTTATCCCTGGCAGTACCATTTTGCCGAAATTCATGCCGAAATGTAGTTATGTTTGAAAATGCTAACCAAAACAGTATAGGTAGTTTTTGATAATGTTGGACATATTGATTCATGTCTTCTACTCTTATATTTGTGAATTGTTTTCCTTTAAAGTGAATTAGCACACAACCATGGCTGGCAAACACAGAAATGGGCAAAGCTGCCCAATAACTTGGTGCATGGAAAAAGCACAGCTTGAGAGTGGGGTGCTGGAAAAGCGCAGCAGGTCAGACAGCATCCGAGGAACAGGTTCTGTCCCCCCGGTCCTCACCTTCCACCCCACCATACTCCGGATACATTGTATCATCCTCCGCCATTTCCACCATCTCCAAAGGATCCCACCACCACCACAGATATATGTCCCTCCCTACCTCTATCCGCTTTCCATAAAGACCATTCCCATCATGACTCTCTTGTTAGGTTCACACCCCCACCCACCAACCCACCTTCCCCTCCTGGCACTTTCCCCCGCCACCACAGGAATTGCAAAACCTGCACCCACACCTCCTCCCCTCCTCCATTCAAGGCCCTAAAGGAGCCTTTCACATCCATCAGAGTTTCACCTGCACTTCCACACATGTCATTTACTGTATCCGTTGCTCCCGATGCAGTTTCTTCTACACTGGGGAGACAGGATGCCTACTTGCAGTACACCTCAGAGAACATCTCCAGGACAGCTGCACCAGTCAACCCCACCGTCCCGTGGCAAAATCCTCCCCCTCTGCCAAGGACACACAGGTTCTGGGCCTCCTCCATTGCCACATCTTTACCATCTGGTGCCTGGAGGAAGAATGCCTCATCTTCAGTCTTGGGACCCTCCAATCACATGGCATCAATGTGGATTTCACCAGTTTCCTCATTTCCCCTCTCCCCACCTTCTCCCAGTTCCAACCTTCCAACTCGGCACCACCCTCATGACCTGTCCTATCTGTCCATCTTCCTTCCCACTTATCTGCTCCACACTCCTCTCTGACCTAACCCCTTCCTCCATCCACCTACTGCACTCCCAGCTACCTTCCCACCAGCCACACTCACCTCTTATTTATCTTTCCACCCCCTCAGCTCACAAGCCTCATTCCTGATGAAGGGCTCTTGCCTGAAATGTCGATTCTCCTGCTTGTTGGCTGCTGCCTGATCTGCCTGTACTTTTCCAGCACCTCAGACTCGACTCTGATCTCCAGCATCTGCGGTCCTCACTTTCTCCCAGAAAAATAGCTTGGCCTATTCTCACTTCAGGCTGATTTACTTTACAAGATTATCCTCAAGGATGGATCTGTGTTAATATCTCCAATTAAATAGCTTGCTCTCATCGACACTTTGCATTTTCAAAGCCTGCGTTCTGCCTTGTCTGGATGTCCTTCTGTAAAATCAAAACAAATACAGTTCTGTGATTTTTAATAACCTTGGGAACTTCTTTCAGTGCACTTCAAGACATCTTTGGCTCTTTGAATATAAATGTTTCCTAAATTGCACACAATGGGACCGCTTTGCCGCTTGGCCCTTGCTCTGATCAAAGTGGGGCGGAGTTTCTGCCCATCCTATGACTGCTTCCTTGACTCTGGTGGATTTCCCAAGGTCAGGTTCATTTTAATAATTTCAGTGGACTCCCAGCAGGATTCCCACCTGTGTCATAAAAGCGGCTGCAGGAAGGAAGGAAAACAGCTGCTTCAGGCCTTGGGGACAGCACGGGTCTGCTGCAGCCGCCTAGCTTGGCCAGATGCCACTGAGCACTTGAAGTAAATCCTATTTTTGAACATTTTTTTAAAAATTAGGCCATGAGAAGTGTCCTGCACAACTCCAGAGCAAAATAAATTCTTCTTTCGCCAGTGGTAGAAATAAAAAGAAATTAGAATGCAGCAAAATAGTTTCAAGTACTGCATACATTGTATTAGCTATGTCACGATTGTAACAATAATGGTCATCTTCAGAACACTGATGAGCATTGGACATGTAAGCCATTCATTGAAGAAGTACATGCAGGGGTATATAAGATTTTCCAGTGCAGAGATGCAATTATTACAGGATAAAATAAAACATAAAAATCTAAAGTAATCATTGAAGTATTTTAGTTTGTTTCCAGATACAGTGAACATTTGTTACAGCAAGTCAACAAGTCAACTATTGAACTTCCATCATCTCACTTTATTCAGCATCCTGACTATGATACTTTGATTAACCATGAGGACATTCTTACTTGTAGCACAAATTAAAATGTTAAAGAGCTACTGTTACATGTGAACACAAAATACAAATAGAAATACATGAAAGTGTACACAGAGGTCACATTTGGGACTAATCCTTCTGATACGAAGAGCATGAGAGTTTTAAATTCCTGCTTGTCACAGGATAGCAGCTAGAAGTGTTGCTGAGTGCTTCCAAGCTTGAGCAGACTAGCACCACTTAAAGGCAACCTACTCACGTTAAGATCAGTCTTCACCTCTTCAAGGAGAAGGCACAATCTGGTTGGATCTTGAACTGATTACTGAAGTTAGCGTGAACAAGAATTATTGCACAGTATAGCAGCAAATGACTCCAAGGGATTTCCATTTGGCTGTCGAAGAGGAGATGTTATCTATCCTCAGGTGACCAAGAGACTCTTGCTCTCAGAAATCAATGGGAGCTGATAGCTGTATAAGCCAGTATCAATAACGCAGCCCCAAGGATCAGGATGCAGTGCCCCAAGGTCAGTAAATGCATTTTCAAATGCCATATTCATTGAACGGCATCACTAGCCTTATATCCAGCTGAATTCAGCGCATCCCAATTAATTTCCAATTAACAATCTTTCTGTAACATAACTCATTCCTCATATTTACACATCTCACCTCACTTTCACTTAGTACTGCTGCAAGCTTTAGAGCTATGTTTCAAAGCTTACACACACTGTTCAACTATTCATTCAAACACATTTCACCAAATCTATTGACACACTTTCCTCACACTTTTGGGGCAAAGTGATGCATAACTGTAGATAGCAGAAACTAACCAATGAAAATACTTGTGATGGCATACCCTACTCTGCAGAGAAGGAGTGTTCTCCAACACCAGACCAGATTTGACTGAAGCTGTGGCCAATTATGGACAGAAGCCAGAAAGGACATGGATGACCTCATACACATGCCATCTCTGAGACTACGTATATCCCTTCTTAGTGTCAGTTAACTTGGTTCCTGTCTCCTGTAACTGTTGCTAAAAGCCTCATTCATTCCTTCAGTACCTCAAGATTTGATTCTTTTAAGCATTGCTGGTTGGACTAACACATTCTACCCTCCCCAAACTTGAGGTTTAAAACTCTGCTACCTATGTCTTAATTCACAGTAAGATTCATTCCTCTATTATCTCCATCCATGCTTTATCTACATTGGCTTCCAGTAAAGCAATGCCTTCACTTTAAAATTCTCATTCTTGTTTTCAAATCCCTCCACGGTCTTGTTTCTCCATATTGCTGCAACTTCCTCCAACCCCATAACATTGTGAGATGCTGCCCTCCACAAATTCTGGTTTCTTGTGTATTCCTAATCACAATCAGTCCACTATTGGCGGCCATGCCTTCAGATGACTAGGTCTCAGGCTCTGAATTTTCCTCCTTCGCCGTTCTACCTCCTAGCATTATTTTTCTCCTTTAAAACATAACTCTGACCAAGGATTTGGTCAGCTAATCTAATATAGCTTTATGTGACTCAGTGGCATAATTTGCTTTATAATACTCCTGTAAAGCTGCTTTATAAAAGATGATATGTAAGCTTACATTTTTGATATGGTCCTTATAAACCACCATCTCACATCTTCAGTCCATAATCTTTTTGGGTTTATAAATTGATGATGGTGTTCGCATACAATTCTTGCTTTTCTCCAGTCCTTCACTGAAAACCCTACTTTAGTTTATTTGATCACCGGGCGGCACGGTGGCACAGTGGTTAGCACTGCTGCCTCACAGTGCCAAAGACCCGGGTTCAATTCCAGCCTCGGGCGACTGTCTGTGTGGAGTTTGCACATTCTCCCCGTGTCTGCGTGGGTTTCCTCCAGCTGCTCCAGTTTCCTCCCACAATCCAAAAATGTGCAGGTTAGGTGAATTGACCATGCTAAATTGCCCGTAGTGTGAGGTTAAGGGGTAAATGTAGGGGAATGGGTCTGAGTAGCATGTGCTTCGGCAGGTCGATGTGGACTTGTTGGGCCGAAGGGCCTGTTTCCATACTGTAAGTAATCTAATCCTTTTGAATACAAATGTACAATGGTGGACAGAAGGCAGAAAGGCAAAAAGACCCAGCTAATGAAGAAGGACCATCACTCCATCTCACATTCACAGTTACTGTCCGACGATAGATTCTCACCACAGCACATCATGGTGCAAAATCCATGTGATAGATTTGTTGCCACCAACTTTGTTTTTTGCTAGGACTTGTCCAATAAAGGAAACCCACTTGGTAGTCTTCTTGTGATCCACTTTGTCAAGTGGAATCTTGAGCTTCCAAATCTGGAGCTAATGTCATTGAAGTGGTGACTGTTCCTTTTGTGGGTCTTCCAGTCAATGGGGAAAGTCTAAAAATTAAAGCAATCATCATAATCCCACTCAAGGCCAAAGTTGGAATTGTTGAACATGAATTTGTCAATTGATTGTTGAAGGTTTCTCATGGACCAAATGTGACTTCTTGGAAAAGCTGCTGGGAGCAAATAATACTGATGTCCTTGCACAAAGCACAGGTCTGTAACGATTAACAAGCATGTTGCTATGAGATCTTTGATTACTATCCTGCTACAACCTTATATATGAGCCGCTTTCAGCCAGAAATGGCATAAACAACACCAAAAATCTAGGTACACTATAACTGACTTTTGGTAATTTGGAACCTTACAGAAACCCACAGCTAAAATTGCCCATAGTGTTCAGGGATATGTAGGTTAGGTACATTAGTTAGAGGTAAATAGGGAATGGATTTGGGTGAGATACTCTTTGGAGAGTCAGTGTGGACTTGTTGGGCCAAAGATAGAACATAAGGAGACCATAAAGTAACTCAATACCTCTTTGACAGAGGTGTTGAGTTTAATCTCTCCATGATCTGTTTCTCCATTACCCTGCAAATGTGTCCTCTCCAAGTAGATATCCAATAGCTTCCTGAATGTTTTTACAACTAAGTGAGAAGGGATAATTGGCTCCTCTTTTCGTCAGTCACGGTAGGTATTTTTATTCCTTTTAGCACACAGTGATGACACATCAATTAAAGATGGAGTTAACTAGGTCACAATGAAGGAGGCAATTACAAGGTTTACTGAGTAAAAGAAAGAAACATTTTATTACCGACTAAACCTGTGGATAAAATAATAAAATATAATATCAAACACACACGCAAACACAAATAACATGTGTGAACATCTGGTACAGAAAGGAAAATCGCTATACGCTTTAAATATCTTTATAGCATTTGAGATGTTAGATTTTTAACCTGTGACTGTTGCCTAAGAATCCTGAAACTGGCATTTGGTTCGGCTAAGACTTTCTTTGAGTAGATTTGCTGCCATCCACTCTTCTTGTAACAAGAGTCTATGGAACTTATTAGTATTAATTGTGAGAGATACTGATAAGTCTTTGTCAGAAGACCTCCACACTTTGTCAGAAGAAGTAGATATATGAGTAGAAAGAACTAATAGAAAGATAACAGATAAATTAGCTTAAATTATATCGACTATATTAACACTTGATAAGAGACATTGTTATTTCTTTAAGAACATAACTAGTTCAATGCTACAGAGGAACCTCTATTATCTGAATATCAATTACCTGAAAATTCTGGTTTATTATCAATAAATCTGTTTCTACCTTCAAATTATTTTCTAATAAGATGAATTAAATTTATATATATATTATATATATGTGTTTTCTTTAAGAGTAACATTGCTTTAGAAGAATTTTTCTGTACCTTGTAAGAGTGTTTACTGATGCAAGATATCTTGTTTGATAAATATAATCTTGTTTCAGCTTTCCAACCCGGAACACTTTCACCCTTCCTCTAAAGGACTGAGCTTATTTTTGGAATCTGATGCCACTAGGTCTAAGCTACATTACTGTTGATGATAGAACTGACAAATAACTCAAATAACTAGACTTGCTCCTCCCATAGTCATTTATATGTTAGTGCATGGAACTAATTCAAAATTTCCATGTAAACATTTCTCGGCCAATGTCCTTATACCAACAAAAACTGGCTATTTTTTGACTGGCATCATCAGCAGTGACAAAGTATCTCTGAGTTCTCAGTGAATTACTTTTTTTCCCAAATTGATTTTTAGTTTGATGCAGTTTTCTAAAATATTGAGGGAAATAGTAAGAAAGAGAAAGAGAGGGGGAGGGAGAGAGAGCAGAAAACTCCCAGTTCTTATTTGCCAATCTATTTCTTTCTCTCACCTTCTCAATCTCAAGGGAAACTTAACGGAAGATGGTGGAGCAATAATGGGAGGAGTTTCTGGGAATAATTTGGGAGGCAAGCAGACATTCATCCCAAGGAAAAAGAAACATATGAAGGTGAAGATGAGGCAACCATCACTGACAAGAGAATTCAGAGATAGCAGAAAAGTGAAAGATACGGCATACAATGTGGTGAAGATCAGTGGGAAACCAAAGAATTAGGAAGCCTTTAAAAATCAGCAAAAGAAAACTAAAAATCAATAATGCGGAGAAAATGAAATATAAGAGTAAACTAGCTAGTAATATCAAAGAAGACTGCAAGAGGTTTTTTAGGTATATAAAAGGAAAGTCAGAAGCAAGAATGGACATTGGAGCACTAGAAAATGAGCCTGGAGAAGAAGTAATGGGCAGCAAAGAAATCACAGAGGAACTGAATAGATGCTTCATGGGTAGTAGACATCAGTAGTATACCAGAACTTCAAGAAAGTTAGGGACAAGAGGTGAGTTATGTGGCCATCACGAACAAGAAGGTCTTGGGAAAGCTGAAAGGTTCAAAGATGGATAAATCACCCAGACTGGATGGACTATATTCCTGAAATTCTGAAGGAGATGCCTCAGAGATTGGTCTGTTTCTATGCTGTATGACTCTATGACTGGATAATGGCAATTATGACACCCCTGTTTAAGAAGGGAAAGAGGCAGAAGGTGGGATATTAAAGGCTGGTTAGCCTAACCTCAGTTATAGGTAAGATTTTAGAGTCCATTATTAAGGATAAGGTTGGGGAATACTTGTAAGTGCAGAGTAAAATTGGTTTGAGTCAGCATGGCTTCATCAAGGAGAGGTCATGCTGACAAATGTGTTGGAATTCTTTGAGCAGTAAATGAGCAAGTTAGACAAAAGAGACCCAGTGGATGCAATCTATTTGAATATGCAGAAGGCCTTTAACAAGGTGCCACAGAGGAAGCTGCTAATTATGATAAGAGCCTATGATATTCGGGGTAAGGTACTAGCCTAGATTGAAGATTGGCTGACTGGCAAAAGGCAGAGAGTGGGGATAAAGGAATCTTTTTCAGGATGATAGCTGGTGACTAATGGAGTTCTGCAGGGGTCAGAGCTGGGACTGCAACAATTCATGTTGTACAGTAATGAATTTGATGAAGGAACTGAGGGCATTGTTGGTAAGTTTGCAGATGACGCAATGATAGTTGGAGGGACATGTAGGTAGAGGAAAGGGGAACTGCAAGAAAGGGTTGGGCAAACTCGGAGAGTGGACAAAGGAGTGGCAGACAGAATACAATGTAGGAGGAAGAATGGAGGTGTACAGTATTTTCTAAATGGGGAAAGGCTTGGGAAATCTGAAGCACATAAGGATTTAGGAGTACTACGTTCAGGATTCTCTTAAGGTTAATGTGCAGGTTCAGTTGGCTGTTCAGTAGGCAAATGCAAAATCAGCATTAATTTCAAGAAGCTAAAATACAAGAGCAGGGTTACTTTATACAGTAAAGCTGTGTAAGGCTTTCCTGAGGTCACATTTGGAATATTTTGGCATCTTTGCACCTCACGTCTAAGGAAAGATGTGCTGGCATTGGAGGTGTCCAGAGGAGATTTACAAGGATGATGCCTGGGATGAAGGGCATTTGAAGCCTCTGGGTCTGTACTTGATAGAGTTTAGAAGCTCTATGGGCTATGTCATTGAAATTTACAGAATACCAAGAGGTCTGGATAGGGTAAACATGGATAAGTTATCTCCACTAGCAAGAGAGACTCAGACCAAGGGCATATCCTCAACGTGAAGGCACAACCTTTTAGAATTAAATGAGGAGGAACTTCTTCAGCCAGAGGGTAATGAATCTGTGGATCTCTTTGTCACAGAAGGTTGTGCAGGCCAGGTCACTGAGCATATTCAAGACAGAAATAGATAGTTTCTCAATGTGTAAGGGGATCAAAGGCTTTGGGAAGAAGGCAGGAGAATGGGGTTGAGAAACATATCAGCTATGATTGAATCACAGAGCTGAGTTGATGGACTGATGACTTAATTCTGCTTGTGGGTCTTATGATCTCTTAGCCTTATGAGCCACCTCCTATAATGTGCCAGAGAATTCTTTAAATGATCCTTTAAATTTTTGACATATGCTGATAAAAGGTTGTGGGTTTCTTTTCATGTTACTCTGAATTATTTTTATCATGTTCCTTATTTAGTATTATTGTGTCTTGCATCAATTTTCTGCTGCACTCTCCATATTCTGCCTGACGTTCTCACAGGTTGACATTTGTCATTCGCTGATATTTTCTGTTTTGTTTTAATATATTATTATCGGCATAATGAAAATGGACTACCAATATTTTACTTTTATTCTTTGAGATTTATACCCAAGACTGTCAAGGGCAAAAAAAAATGTTTTTAAAAGGACACCACTTACTTGAAGTAGCTGCGGTGATCATCTGACAATCCCAGACAATGATGTGGAATATATGAAACTGGATGTTCAGAATTTCCACGTGATCAATGAAACACAGTGAGGCATTGAGAAATATGTACCCTTTGTTTTATTCACATTGAATGCCAACTGCACATATTGAATGAGACAAGGTTGCCTCTGACTGTACAGCTTGAAATGAACATGAAGCAGACTTAGAATCTGCAATCTATCTGCTAGTCAAATACCTGCTCTCATTCCTCATACCCCTATGATATTGTACGCTTCTATTTTCCAAGAAAAGTTGAGTATATGGTACTTTATGGTGCACCTTTTGGAAGTCCATATATACAACATCAACTGCACTACTGTCATTAACACTTCTAGAAAGTCACACTGGACTTGATACATTAACTATGTTTCTCTCTCCAAAGATGCTGCCAGACCTGCTGTGCTTCTCCAACATTCTCTGAGATTGTTTCAAATTTCCAGCATCTGCGATATACTACTTTTATTAGCATCTTTTCCATTATTTTTCTGCTGTTTCAGTCAGGAATTTAATCAGGTTGATCAAACATGATTTACCTTTAATACAATTGGCCTGGCTGTCCCTTATTAAAACATGCTTCTCCAAGTCAATTTTGTCCTTGGGTTTTGTCCAAGGTTTTGACTCGCACTCCCTATAGTTTTTAAATGAACCTGTAGCTTCCATGTTTAGTTCTTTCTCTTTTTTTGAACAATGGTGTGATATTTGCAATTCTCCAGTACTGTATTCCATTTCCATATCTATTTAGGATGAAACATTGTGGTCAGAGCTTTTACTACGTCTACCCAAGCAACCGAGAATAAGTCCCATCTGGTTCACATGATTATTTTCCTCATCTACTTGTCTTATTTAGCACCTTCTTTCGACTTATGTTTTTCCATCCAATATTGTTACTCTTTTCTCCTCTTCTATTACATTCACATCAGCCTTTCCTTTTGTGAAGACAGATGCAAAGCATACGCCCAGTAACTTCGTCACATTTTCTATCTTCATAATTCTTTGGTCCTGCGTACAAATCCTCTTGATTACACTCTGTCTGCTTTCTGAATTGTTTTCTGTACCTGCATATTAGCTTGCAGTGATTTATGAACAAGAACAACTGAGTCCCCATTGGGCATGAACATGATCCAAATTATCACCACTTAAGAAATATTCAGCAATTTTGTTCTCATTACCAAAGTGAACAACTTCACATTTATCCACTTTTGTTTTTGCCAGTTTTCTTGCCCATTCACTCAGCAGTCTAAATCCCTCTTAGTATCGCTTTACATTCCTCTCATCATTCCCACCAAGTTTTGTATCATCTGCAAACTTGAAAACATTACAATTGAACCCAGATCCAAGTTATTGATGTGTATTGTGAGCAGCTAGAGTGCATGCATTGTTTTTTGTGGTCATAGCCTACCAAACGAAGAATTAACAGGTTTTCCTATTTCCTGTGTTTTGTCTGTTAACTGATCTGTGTTCCATGATAGTATATTACCCACAATTCCATGGACTTTAAATTTATTTACTAACCTTTTGTGTTGTCCTTCATCAAAAACATTCTTTAAATTCTAAGATATCAGAACACTGGCTCTGTCTTATCTACTCTGTGGTGACTTCACCAAACAACTCAATTAGGCTTGTCAAAAATAATATTCTTATCAAAAAGCCATGTTGACTCTGACCAACCAGACAATTATTTTCTAAATATCCAGAATCATGTCCTTTATAATAAATTCTACTATTTTCTCTATAATTGACAGCAGGCTAACAAGTCTGTAGTTCCCTGTCTTCATTCTCCCTATCCCCTCCGCCTACTTTTCTTAACTAATGGAGTAACATTTACAACCTTCCAATCTGCAGGCAACATTTCAGAATTAATAGAGTTTTGAAAGATGAATGCCAATCCATTCATTATCTCTGTAACCATCTCTTTCAACACTCTAGTGTGAAGGTCATTGGATCCAGGAAATTTATCAAAGTTCACTCCTATTAATTTCTCCAATATGACTTCTCTTTCAGTTTTTTCCCCGTTTCACTCTCTTTAGACCCTTGGACATTAACCATTTCAGGGAGAGTCTTGTGCCTTGGTCTGTGAAGATGGATGCAAAATATTTATTTAGCAGCTTTGCCACCTTTCTGTTCCATTTTATAACTGTTTCTGTCTGTCTGTCTGTCCGTCTGTAAAGGAGTCACATTTGTTAATCATCTTTCTTAATCATAATCCTTTTTATGTATCTTCAGAAGTTTTTACAATCCATGTTTATATTTATTTATAATTTACATTAATTTTCTATTCTACTCTTTCTGTATCAATTCCTTGGTCCTTCTTTGCTAAATTCTAATGTTCTCCAATTCTCAAGATGCCAACATTGTTTAGCAGTTGTATAAACCTCTTCCTTTGATCAAATAGTATCTTTAACTTGTTGGCTAAGTCTCATTTGATCTTCCAATTGTATATTTTTGACTTAAAGGAAAAAAAAATGCATGTTTTTAGGAAATAATTGATATGTTAAGTACTAGCCATTCCCTACCTACAATCAACCACTTTGAAGTATTTTTCCAATTGACCATCGCCAACATCCTTCTCATACTTTCATTATCATCCTTTTGTAATCATGTTTAGAATTAAGAATCTAGTTTTAGATTGAATTACACGTTTTCCAAACACATTGGAAAGTTCTATCTTATTATGGTCACTATTCCCTCAAAGTTTTTTACAACACGATTATTAATTAATTTTTTCTCATTGCATAACATTACATCAAAAACAGCCAGTGCCTGAGTTGATTTCTCAACATATCACATCAGAAAAATAAATTGAACAAATTTCATGAGATTAATCTAATCTGAACCATGATTAAGGCAATCCTCTTACGATATGCACCCCGAATCTCTGGCATGATAGCTCAGTGGTTAGCACTGCTGCTTCACCGGGGACCTGGATTCAATTGCAGCCTCAGGCAACTGTTTGTGTGGAGTTTGCACATTCTCCCTCCATCTACATTGGTTTCCTCCGGGTGCTCCGGTTTCCTCCCACAGTACAAAGATGTGCAGGTTAGGTGGAAAATTGCCCATGGTAAACTGCCCACAGTGTCCAGGATATGCAGGATAGGCGGATTAGCCATGCTTTGTCCTGAATGATATTAAGCATCTTGAGTGTCATTAGAGCTACACTCAACCAGAGAAATGGGGAGTATTCCACCACATCCCAACAATGTCCCTGTCGATAATGCACAAAGGGGGTAAAGGCTTGTCTCGTCAGTTAGCCAGCTTTGAATGACAATGAAACCAGATTCATGAGTACATATGGGACCTGTTATGGACTAGGCCACACCCCATCAAAACATTTCAAGAACATAGCCCAGACCTTAACTTTGTTTGTTGTTTTAAGCAGATGTAAAGCAGATATTGCAGGAGTGATGCAGCTGGTCAAACCACTTAGTTTTAAACAAAACAGAACTTGTTTACAAGATTACCGAATGAAACACTGTCAGAAGAGAACAGAATATAGATTAACTTAACCTATCCAAAAACCTAACAGATTATCCCAACTTAATGATGCTTTTCCAAATATTTGCAACAATCCCCATGAACACCTCTTGACACAAAAGGTAAAATCAAACACAGGATCTCACAGTAGAGATGTCAGAGAGAGGGAGGATCAACATGGACCTGCTTCTCTGGGTCTAGCAGCCTCACTACAACTGACTGCTTTGAGTGAACAGCCAGCCTGCTAAAAACCAAACCAAACCAGAGAAAAACTGAGCTGGGAGAACTGGCCACTTCCCTTTCATTGTACAAGTATTCTTTATAAAACTTGAAACCTTTTTTCCTGAGGCAGTATCTGTTAGCTATAATCAAATTGCCCCGAAAGCCCATCCAAGCCAGACCTTTCAGAATCACTGCTTTTTGTGGCCTCTACTGCTGGTGTTGGTGGAAGAGAATGTCCTGCTTCTGCACAATTCTGTCTAGCAGGAACTCTAGGATGCCCTCTGCCAGGCAGGAAGAGGATTTTTCCCCTTTGCCATGTGTGAGGCAAATGTCAGGAACTGTGCAGGACAATTCCTGATCAACAGTGCTTACTGGGTGCACTACAGACTTGTAAAGGTAAGTAGGCACAAGGGATGTTGGTGAATTCTGGGATATCTGCTGAGTGGTGAGTCGTTCTGCACATGGTGATATAGGGGCTGAAGTCAGACATATAGGGCACCATAGGATCATAGTTGATAGTTTGTGAAATGTATTTGGTAAGATGTGGTGAGAAAATTCTTCAAAATCCCTTCTCAAAACCCAACTCAACCTTAGCCCGACAAACATTCTGTCTGGGTGTGCTGTAAACACTCAACAATGAATTAGGTTATTCTCCCTAGTTCATTGAATCCCTACAGTGTGGAAACAGGCCACTAGGTCCATTGAATCCACAATGATCCTCCCACTCAATTATCCTGAATATCCAACAGCTAACCCACCTAGCCTGCACATCCCTTGATACTACAGGCCATTTAGCACGGCCATTCCACCAAACCTGCACATCTTTGGACAGTGGGAGGAAACTGGAGCTCCCAGAGGGAACCTACACAGATACGGGACAATATGTAAACTCCACACAGTTGCTCAAGGCTGGAATTGAACTCGGGTTTCTGGCACTGTGAGGCAGCATTGTTAACCACTGAACCACCATGTCATCCTTAGATCTAACCAAGCGCTTCCAAATTTTTGAACCCTCTAAAATACTGTTCTGCTGTAGAACTATAATATTATCCTTATTCAATATTGTCAATACCAGCCCATCCTTGACCTCTTCCTTTCTACATTCCTTCCCTATTCCTCATAAATTCATTGTCACTCAGAAAATGTCATTCTTGCACTTGGGTTTCAAACCAGATCTCTGATATCGCAATTATATCATTGCTTGTGCCTGTAGTTCGTCAGCCTTATGTGTAACAGCATTTGCATTAACATATAAGTATACTAAATAAAATCCAAAAGAACTGCAGATGTAATTCAGAAACAAAAACTGAATTTGCTGGAAAAGCTCAACAGGTTGGGCAACATCTGTGGAGAGAAATCAGTTAATGTTTTAGGTCGAGTGATTCTTCCTCAGAACCAATGGGTGGGACTAAGGGAGATGGGTTCATGTTCAGGTAACACTTACACTCTGCTGTTATCTCTTTGCTGTATGAGTGATGGGCTACTTGTTGAATCAAGTAGCCAAGTCAAGCTGACAAAATGGGTCATTCCAAGACCCTTTTCTTGTCAAAATGCAACACGTTGCACCCTTTGAATAAGTCATTATTAAAGGATGTGCCTGTTGATTGTTCTCATTGTGAAAAAACCTATTACGTTCCTCATGTTCCCAACACAGGTTCTTTGTAAACATGATAGATCGACCCAGCCACAGCAGGAGTCAGCATCGTTTTTGCTGCTATGCAACAAAGGTGCGACGAGCTGAATGAGGAACAGGTGCTGGGCCTGGACCAGCAGCAACCTACAGTAGAAATCGAAGAAGGTACAAGCAAAGGACTCAGGATCTGACAAAGAGGAGGGCCAGAGTTGTTCATTCTTCGATCCTTTATTCGCGCTTGGATAAGAATGGACGCGTTAGGGATAGTCAGCATGGCTTTGTGCGAAAGGGGTCTTGTCTCACAAATTTTGATTGTGTGCTTTCAGGAAATGATAAAGATGATGGATGAGGGTAGGGCAGAGGTTGTTGTCTACGTGGACTTTACTAAAGCCTTTGACAAGATCCCTCATGGTAGGTGACTCCAGAAGATTAAGTCACACAGGATCCATGGTGAGTTGGTAGGTTGGATATATAATTGGCTTGGTCAGAGGACCCAGAGGGTAGTTGTGGAGGGCGTCTTTCTGGCTGGAGGTCTGTGATAAGTGGTTTGCTGTGAGGATCAGTGCTGGGATCTCTGTTGTTGTCACATATGTAAATGACCTGGATGGAAATGTAGGTGGTCTGATTAGTAAGGTTTCAGAAAGTGAGGAAGGCTGGCAAAGGATGCAGCAAGATATAAATCAGTTGGAAAGTTGGGTGGAGAAATGACAGGCGGAGTTTAATTCAAACAAGTGTGAGGTCAATGCAAATGGAAAGTATACAGTAAATGGCAGAACTCTTAGGAGCATTCATATACAGAGGGGTCTTGGAATGTGACTGCATAATTCCCTGAAAGTGGCAACACGAGTGGGTAAGATGGTCAGGGCACTGAGCAAAAATGTTGATGTTGCAACTATATAGAACTTTATTTAGGCCAATTTGGAGCATTATGTACAGTTCTAGTTGCCACATCAAAGGAAGGATGTGGAAACTTTGGAGAGGTTTTTAAAACAGGTTTACCAGGATTTACTAGGTCAGTGCTGCAGCCTGGGTATTGAATTCAGAAACCTGGGTTTTCCCCAGGTAGAGGCAACCATCAACTGCACAAACACATCACACTGAGAGTGTGATCACAATGCAGTGAAGTTGTTCAGTAGAAAAAGATTCCATTTCATCAATGTGTAAGTTATCTATGATCAAGAGTACCACTTCCTAGAGGTTTGCACCTGGGAGTTGCCACAATGCCTACATCCTTGAGAACTCTCATGCTCATGCTGCTTTTGAAGAGCCAGATGCATTACAAGACTGGTTACTGGGACAAGAGCTACCCCCTGCATCCCTGACTGATGACTCCTTTATCCTATCCCCTTGTGGGGACCAAACATAGATACATTGCCCGTTCTTTGACTCAGGACATTGTGGAGGAGATAGTAGGCCTCCACTGTTTGGACAGATCTGGTGGAGGCCCTTTATTATACTCCGAAGAGAGTCTACCACATTAGCCTAGAATACTGCGTTCTGCAAAACTGCAGCAGGCAAACAGGGGATGGTGATGGATGCTGAGGAACAAGAGCAGTTTTCTGTGGATGAGGGTGAGCAGGAGGAACAGCTGTATTAGGTAGTTACAAGCCAGGATCTCATCTTCACCAGGTTCCAGCAGGTGAGAATTGGATGCAGTGACCACTCATTGTAAAACACTTAGTTGTGCATTTGCCAATAGTTTGTTTGTACGCTGGGTGGGTGGAATCACAAGATTTGATTATTAGTTTGATTTCTGTTTTCTTTTGAGTTTTGTCAATCGAAGTTAGTTTTTTTTGTATCTGTGCTGTATGTGATGACACCACAAAAAAAATTGTAAGATAATAAGCTACTGTAACATTGGAGAAAGAGCATCAGTGACTTAGAGTCAGAGTCATTCAGCTCAGAAGCACCCCTTTTGGCCCAACTCATCCGTGCTGACCAGGTTTTCTAAACTGAAATAGCTTCATTTGCCTGTGTTTGGCCCATATCTCTCTAAAACCTGCCTATCCATGCATCTGTCCAAATGTCTTTTAAATGTAGAGAGGCTTGGAAGATGAATATGGATAGAGACTGGTGAGATCTGTCGCCTCATGTTTAAATGGTGATTTGGATGGGAAAGTGCACTTGTATGTGCCAGAAATGTCAGCCATGCTGCCTCTGTGCTGGGAGAAGTGCTGGTTCATACCTATCATGGCACAGCGTTGATGGCGAAGGGCAAGTCTGGTCTGCCAAGCTTGACTGGGTGAACAGCTGAGGTCCCAAGATGGTGTCACCACCAGGCATGCCAGTTTTTTCCAGGATATTCTGGCAGTGACAAGTTCTTCTGTCTCTGGCAAATGGTAGAATTCAACTTGCATCACCTGAGGGGAGGTCACTATAGTGTGAAGTACATGGTTAAAAAGACAACGTTGGGACAATCAGACAATACAACTCAGGAGGCCTCAATGGAGAGAGAAACCCTTCGTGAAACTTGTCAAAAATTACATTTCCCCAAAACATGATACGGTTCAGCTCTGTGTCATTAGCTTAGCAGAAGCGAGGATTAGCAATTTTTTTTCTTTCCTTAAAATAAAAGCTTCTGAACTAAGGAGACCTGACTGGAGTCAGATAAAGAACCATACCTCTTAGAGAAAGGAATTGGTTCAGAGCTGTTCAGGATAATTTACCTCAGTGTAAGGATCCCAATTGTGTGAGTCAAAGGGAAAAGCTTTCCTGGCAACCAAGACAGGAATTAAGGGAACAGAGGTCAATTCAAACAGGCAGATTTAATATGAGAGGAATTTCTCTGGATTTTGATTAACAGTAAAACTGATAGTGTTGGGGAGGAGATGAGATTTTGTTTTGCTGCATGCTTGAAATCTTTTAAACTGTGTTCCATGTCGAGATGTTTTGTTTTGTTTTACTTTTACTTTCTTTTTCAAAACAAACTTCTATTTTGTTGTTAAAACCAAATCTACAGCCTTGAATGTTTATATTTCTAAGAGAGACTACCACATTAAATTTAAAAAGGCATAATCTATTGAACTAGTTTTAAGTCTGGGATCTGGCTTGTCCAGTAGTAACATCAGCTAAGAACTTAACATCAGTGAGTTTTAGTTAATTTTGCACAGATAAACCCACTTTGGTACTGTATCCTGACCTTAAGCATGTTGTATGAAAGAATCTGCTTGTGAATAATGAGATTCTCTGAAGTACTTTCTGGATTATTAGTATGACATGTTAAACCAAGAACAACCATTCTTCTTGGAATGGTATAGTTTCCTTGGTTGAAGGCTGACCTTGCCTCAGACCAGGGACTGGTTCAGTGGTCACAGTCAGCGCTGTTATAGTTATGTGTAATCA
The DNA here is from genome assembly GCF_047496795.1 of Chiloscyllium punctatum. Lineage (NCBI taxonomy): Eukaryota > Metazoa > Chordata > Chondrichthyes > Orectolobiformes > Hemiscylliidae > Chiloscyllium > Chiloscyllium punctatum. The sequence continues at coordinate 57,098,348 of NC_092747.1, read as the reverse complement.
GGAGGCTGTTCAGGATGGTATGTTTCGGTGATGATGAACTTTAGCTGCCCAGTGATATGCCTGCAAATTCTTAAGGCATACCAAGCAGTTAGTCACAATCCATGATAACAACATAACTCCAGCAACCTCTCACATTTCATTCAGCATGTGGATTTTCTGCTGCCCATTTATGTAGCCCAAGCATTGTACCCAACTTGTATTGAGGTCCTGTCCCCTGAAGATGTAAAATTCAGTGCTGGAAATTTAGCTGATGGCACAATCTGGTACTTGATAGATTATTTCTTGACATTTGGGATAGAGGTAAGTGGCTGGGTATAAAAATATTTGAGGCTAACTGGGCTCAAATTTCTTAACAAGGGAAGAGTAAGAAGTTTCTTTGAGTCTTCTGTGGAATCTTGAATAGAGTGTCTTTCACAGTGAAACCCATTCCATGCCTCATGTATTTTCCTGCACCAAACGAATGTATAGTATTTCTTGCTGCTAGGAAAGGGCTTGCCTGTAATGGCGGGAGAGAGGCTTATAGCTTTTCTCAACAGATATACATTAGCCAATAGTTACAGCTGAAAGCAAACAAACGTACCGCTGTACACCCCCATTACACTAACACAGTTAACACATCACATCAACTGAGACATACATGACAGTATCACCAAGTTAATTATCAGTGTAAATATTTTTGTGACATTGAGGCAACATAATAGGAAGTGAATACTTTCCAGTTACAGTTTTCCTGAAACAGCACTCTACTAAGGGAATATCACTCAACATAAAATCGCACTTACATTCCTGACATCCATTCAAAGATAAATTAGAAAGTAGCTCAGTTCTCCGTCACCATCACCTCTCGAGAATTGTGGTAAATGGTGTTGAGAACCACAAGATGATGTAAATCGGCTGGTCAGATGGGCTGAACAGTAGCACATGGAATTTAATTTAATTACAGAGCAAGTGAGTAAACATTGAATGACAGGACACTGGAAGACTAAAAACCCAGAAGGGTCTTGGTGTGCATGTCCATAGATCCTTGAAAACAGTAGTACAGATAGAGAAGATGCTGACAAAGGCATGTGGGTTACAGAGGAAGCAACAAAAAGACTTTCTCATCCACCCTCTAGCAGCTTTCCCCTCAGCGGGTCCATTTTCCAGATTAGTCTCGTGAGCACAATCTGGTGACCATCATCACTGTCATGTCTGCGCAGCTGATTGAGGAAGAAACTTCCCAGGTCTCTGACACTGAGGAAGCTGCCAGGATTCTACTCAATCCCTGACACAAGAGGAGTCCACGGTGTTGGCCATTGAGAGATTTGGAAAATACACAAGCAGTCACAGGAGCAAGAGTCAGGCTTGTCAGAGAAGTTCGAGAAATTGGATTAAAGGATGAGGGGAGTCTGCCAAGCTGTGTCTGAACTCTCCACCTCCTTTCATGTGCCCTCCTGTGTAGCTGTGCCTTTTGATCCTATCAGCTTTAAGGGTCTCTTTATTCTCATCAATATATTTTATTTCCCTGCTCAGCCCTTGGCCTACCATATTTCCATGCTCATCAGTGCTATCCACTCCACCCTCTATGAAATTATGGTTGGAGACACTTGCAAGACCCCACAGCTCACCTGTGGTACCTCATGACTCCCCCCTATGCTATATCAGATCCAAACCCTTATATCGGAGTTGCCCTGCTTACTGCCATTATCCCCTCTGCATCCTAACGTACTGGCTCCAATTATCACAATGGGGTTTCCCACTTTCCCTGACATAGCATGGACTGTGCCCTATAACCACTCCCCAACCCTCCCACCCACCCCACCCCACTTGTCATTTACATCCCAAAACTCCAGGAATGATCAATATCTACTCCCCCAGATGACTTGTCAGTACAGCTGCGATTGAACAAGACACAGTCCCCTCCACAGTTGCCTGATTGGCTTAGCCGTACTCCCCAAATGGGTCAGACTTGACTTGCAGCAGTGACGCTGGTCCAACCTCTGGACTGGAAGGGCACAGAATCCAAAACCCAGTTTGCACCAAGCTTTTAACTAAGCGTGGCTAATTCCCCAGACTGAGATCAAGGCATTGCTCTTGATTAACCATAGTCCTCCTTCACTCAAGTAAGGACTACTTCCCTTAGATATGTGCACAGCATCATGTGGCTAAAACACATTTGATGTGTTTGCTGCATAAGTTACTGGTAAATGCCATAGCGTGACAATATCATGCAGCAACATGTCCATTCCCTTTATGGTTTGGTATTAACAGTCATGACAAGCAGCCTGGCCTCGTTCTATTCTGCCCTGAGAAGCAAGGCAAGGGAGAGCAGAGAGTTAGCCTGTAAGTTCTGAAGGAAGCAGTAATGCACCGAAAGGCAAGGCAGTCCACAGATACTGTGTGTATATGTGTGGACCAGTGGTTAGCACTGCTGCCTCAAAGTGCCAGGGATCAGGTTTTGACTTCAGGTGTGGGCAACTGTCTGTGTGGAGCATGTATGTTCTCCCCGAGTCTGCGTGAGTTTCCTCCAGGTGCTCTGATTTCCTCCTTTGAATCGTAATCCAAAGTGTCTGAAGATGTGTTAGGTGGTTAAAAAAAAGCACCCAGTTGAGGTAATGGGGATAGGGTGGGGGACTTTTGTGTCTGGGTGGGGTGCTCTTCAGAGAGTTTGTGCAGACTTGATGGGGCCAAATGGCCTCTTTCTGCACTGAAGGGATTTTATGAGTATCCAAGTAAGTGCCATATGAATGAGCTCTAAAAAGGAGGTAAGATGTGCCCTTGCATACAGAACAGTCTTTGAAGAGAATTGCAAATGTAAGATGTCGGTGAACTCCAAAATGCAGAGGTGAAGTGCAGATATGCCTTCTGAGTTAACCTGGGATTAGTCATGTTGAAGATTGGCGTTTTGCCAGTGCTCACTTCTATGGATGAAGAGTTGCAATGGTCATTGCCACGCTATCTAATTTTGGTGAATGGTGGTTAACTTTGAACATACAAAATATGAGAAGTAGACCATTATGCCCTCGAGCATGCTCCTCCTTTCAGTAAGATCATGACTAACTTATTTGTGTTTAGAATTCTACTTTTCTATTTGCCCTGATCACTTTTGATTACCCGCCAAACCAGAATCTATCCATTTCTGCCTTAAACAATATCCAAAGGCCCCACTTTCAATGCCTGCTGATGCAGAGAGTTCCAAAGTGGTAAAACACTTTGAGAGAAAATATTTCTTCTTATCTCTATCCTGAAAGAGTGCCCCAAAATTTTAAAAGTCTCCCCTAGTTCTGGACTGATGCACAAGTGGAATAATTCTTTCTAAGTGCACGACATGAAGACCATTCAGGATTTTATATACTTCAATTAAGCCATCCCTCAGTCTTCTAAACCCCACTGAAAACAAGCCAGCCTGTCCAAGCTTCCCTCATGAGGCAACCCACTAATTCTAGGCATTAACCTTATATACTTGCTTTGAGTCATATTTCTCTGTATCCACATCCTTTAAAGATGGAGCCCAAAAACAGAATTCGAGATGTGATCTCACTAATACCCTTGTAAGTTAACAACTTTATATTTTCCCACATTATATTTCACCTGCCAGATTTTTGCCCACTCACTCTACCTATTTTAGTCAGCAAATCCCTTCTGCCTTCTTCACAACATACAAAACAGAGAGAATCAGGAGTCCTCATCTATGAATCACAAAAAGCCAGTACCCAAGTTCAGTGGTTAATAGGAAAGGCAAATAGAATGTTTGTTCTTATTTCAAAGAGAATGGAACATAAAGTTGGGGACTTATTATAAGGTGCTAAAACATTACAAGGCGCCTCTCATCTAAGGGAAGATGTACTTGCATTAAGGCAGTCCAGAGAAAGTTCACTTGGCTGACACCAAGTATGGACCAACTGTCTTATGAGGAAAGGATAAGTAGATTGGGACTCATTGGAATTTAGAAGACTAACAGGCAATCTCATTGAAATATTCAAGAAGCTGGGTAACTTCTGGTAACAGAAAGTTAGTCTGCAGGTATAGCACATCATCAGAAAAACTAATAAGAGTGTTATGTTTGTTGTAAGGGGAATTTAATGCTCCACTTATTCAGTGCATTCGTGAGTACTGTGTAAATGATTAACCAGTGTGCTTACTTATAGAGGCACAGGCCCATAGAGTTATACAACATAAAAACAGACCCTTCAGTTCAACTCATCCATGCTGACCAGATGTCCTAACCTAATCTAGTCCCATTTGCCAGCACTTGGCCCACATCCCTCTCAACCTTTCCTGTTCATATAGCCCATCCAGGTGCCTTTTAAATGCTGTAATTGTACCAGCCTCTACCACTTCCTCTGGCAGCTCATTTCATACACGTACCATCCTCTGAGTGAAAATATTGCTTCTTTTATATATAGGTCCCTTTTATATCTTTCCCTCTCACCCTAAACCTATGCCCTCTAGTTCTGGACTCCCCACCCCAGGGAAAAGACTTTCTCTATTTATCCTATCCATGCCCCTCATGATTTTATAAACCTCTATAAGGTCATCCCTCAGCCTCCGATGCTCCAGGGAAAACAGCCCTAGCCTATTCAATGTCTCCCTTTAGCTCAAATCCTCCTATCTTGGGAACATTCTTGCAAATCTTTTCCGAACCCTTTCACGTTTCACAACTTTCTTCCAATAGGAAGGAGACCAAATTTGCACACAGTATTCTAAAAGTGGCCTAACTAATGTCCTGTACAGCCACAACATGACCTCCCAACTCCTATACTCAATGCTCTGACCAATAAAGAAAAGCATACCAATTGCCTTCTTCACTATCCTATCTACCAGCGACTCTACTTTCAAGGAAGTATGAGCCTGCGGTCTAAGGCCTCCTTGTTCAGCAACACTCCCCAGGACCTTACCATTAAACCTATAAGTCCTGCTCTGAATTGCTTTTCCAAAATGCAGCACCTCGCATTTATCTAAATTAAACTCCATCTGATCAATATCCCATTGTACTTTGAGGTAACCTTCTTTGCTGTTCACTATAGCTCCAATTTTGATGTCATCTGTAAACTTAGTAAATATACCTCCAATGTTCACACCTAAATCAGTAACTTGGAAACTCTCTCTAAACTCCCACATCTGACAGGAAGAATATATCACTCTACTAAAGGCCAACTTTGCTCCTTCACAATGTACAGACTCAGAAAAAAGCACCATCCTTTTGCTCTCAAAAAGTGCTCCAGACTAACTTCATACTTATGGTTTATATTTTAAAAATTTAATCAAGAGACAAATCTCAATAAAACATATAATCGAGAAAGAACCCACTCGACTCATTACTGTAGACTTATAGCACAGTTACATGTTAAGCACTATGTACTTATCTGTTCCTGTGTTGTGAGCTGTCCCACACAGGTTCCTCCAAGATTAGTTGTGAATTTCGCCGTTTTTTAATTTTTCCTAGACGCACTCTGACGTCCAGAGATCTACGAACTCAAACAGCAAAGGCAGTAATTAACTGCGCAGATTCACTGCTGTGTCAGTTAGCAGTGTAGGTTTCTTTCTCTCTCTCCATCCTCTTATTGAATGGCAGAGTACACACACAATGTACTGAATGGGCTACCTCTACTCCAACATGTTGTAGGCTTGCTACCTCCTCTTGTTCTTTGTTCATATGTTTGTATTCTCAGGGAGTTGACATAGGACATACAGAGAAGTTGTCACCCGTGTTGTTGAGTTTAGGACCAGACGGGATAATCTCAGAATAAGGGGTTAAGTCAGAGTTGAGGAGGAATTCCTCCTCTCTGAGCGTAGTGAATCTATAGAATTCTTTACTGCAATGGGCTATCAGGACTCAGCAGTAAGGTACATTCAAGGCTGAGAGACAGATTTTTAATCAGTAAAGGAATCAAGTGAAGGAATCAAGTGTTGCATGAATTGTAAAGAAAACGGAGTTGACGGTTATCAAATAATTGAATGGCAAAGCAGATTCCATGGGCTACCTCTGTTCTTATAGTACAATTTTTGACCTATTTCTTCTGTCTGTGTATATTTGTGAATTTAGGTGCCATGCCTTTGGATTCAGCACAGATTGTGGTGGAACTCTGGAGAAGCAACAATGGCTCATCCACCAGCTAATGATTCTAACTCTCAGTTCAAGAACGGGTATTACTTAGTTTCTCACTAGAGCCTGAGAGAATTGCAAACTGGCATAGAAATGGAGTGAGGTGACTTAACAATAAGGTAAAAATGCATGGAGATAATGTCCAAATGTCTTTAAATTGGGATTTGCAATGCACTGCTGAAACCGAAGGGGAATATTTGACCTTTTCCTTCACAATGTCAAGAATCAGATATTTTTATTCTCACTATATTCTCACAAATTTCTCCCCATTGCCCATGTCACTCGAATGCTGGGAAAGTCCTGCCCAGAATTGCATTCTTTCCTCGTTAACTTTCCACAAATTTGAGTTCAGATAAACTATGCTGCTTGTGTTCTAACCCACACCAATCTCTGCTAATCTATCACTCCTGTGCTTGCTGATCTATATTGAATGATACCACCTCTTATTTTAATTTCTGATCTTTATGTTTTGAACTCTTCACGCCATTCTATATTTGTAACCTCTTCTAATACTATAATCTTCAAATTGTGTCACTGTAACTAATTTTATGCATTCACCAATTCTCTTTGTCCCAGGATTAATAACATCAGACACTTAAGTGCTAAGCACTAAAATTCCATCCTTAAAGCCTTCCACCCCCTCATCTCTTAAGACCTTCTTAAAAACCACATGCTTGAACAAACTTTTGGATACTCGCCTTAATATCTCCTTTAGTTTTGTGTCAATTCTTGTCTGAAAGGATGTGAGACTTTTACCTGCAATAAAGGCACAATGTTAAATGCTAATTTCAATAAGATAGTTAATCATAAATTAGATTTGGAGGCATTATCAACTCTGAGATTGTAAGTTGATCTCAGTCTTCACTAACATAAAAATCACCGCTGCATTTAGACTTGTCAGTGGACACAGGACAGAACATGGCTACTGGCTGTACAATTTTGGGAGAATGTGTTCACTTCCTCTGAGTATCTAATGGCCTGTTGGGAATCTGAATTAATTTCTGACTCTGGCTTCATAAATGCACTGACTGAACCACTTGAAAGCCAATTTCTGAAGAAAAAAAATTTCAGTAATCACAGATGCAGGCACCTGTGTTCTGAGAATAGGGTTTACATAAATACGTGCTTGAATATAGTTCAAACATTTAACACAATCATTCCTCATCCGTTCCCTAACCTGACAAATTGCCAAATCTTGCATTTTTTTAGTGATGCATTCAAAGAAAGTAAAACCAGCAATGCACAACTTCTTAAGCAAATAGACCAAAATTTATTTTAGCTAGATTCTGCATTAAATGAAATGTCACTTTCAGTCTCTTCAGCAAATCCACATATTAGTAATCAAAAGATACAATTTACTCAAATTTCATTTGAGTTCATTAAAAATACATTGCTAACAACATGTACTTCAGAATGTGAGGAGCTACATATTCTCTAATGAACCTTGAGTCGTTGATGTTTAATATTAAATATGACTGAATATTTTAACAAAAAAAAATCTGTACAGCATAAGACACAAACGGCAGGTTTGATTGAAGGGAAGTAATAGCTTCAACACGTCGTAATTGACAGATGGAGGCCTGGGAGGCACCTCTGCAAAAATGTCTGTCAATTCACGAAGTGTTACAATGAAGGAAGTCTAGAAACCAATACATTTAGTCAAGGAATCTAGAAGAAAAACATTTTGCTTCTAAATTTTGTAATTAGAAGTATAGGCCACAAATTGCTCAATTTAAAATATCAACGTAATTAGCAACGGATTATATCTAAGATAATTTTTTATTGCATTTGTAACATATCAATCTTTTAGAACATTAACTTTTTTTAGCTCTCATGTGCACTTGCCCAAGCAATATATAGTTTTGGGATATACACACTGATGGTGACCAATTTATTTGTTTAACTGCTAATCTGTTTAACAATATATTACTGAAATTCCACATGTGCAATTACCAAGAAAAGCTATGCATTTAAGAATGAAATAGCTGTGAATTAAATGGAAAAATACTGTGATATGCTCAGAGTAACAATAAACTACTTTGTAAATGTGATTTTTTTTAAAGAAAAGAATGCATCTCTATGACCTCCATTGAACAGTCTGAGCTAATATTTATTTCATGCAAATGTCAAAATCTGAATGTCATCTTCAAAGACCCTTTTTATAGGAGATAACCCCTGTGTGCAAAAAAAAAACAATTTTATGCATGCATGTTTGATGCCAGTCCAATTAATAAAAGCCCTTTTGCTATGCTTGGCCAGAAGCAAATTCCTCTTTTGAAAATGAACAGAGGGAAAATGAGATAAAAGGTGCACATTGTTTCTTTGCAAATTTTACAGTTTTATTTTTAATTTGTGTTTGGATGTGAGGAGCTGGGTACAGATGGTGTGATAGCCCACAGTATGTTCTGAGAACCTGAAATGATAACAAAGATATGCAAATTGGGGTGATTTGGATGGGTGCCAAGGTATATGGTTTTACAATAGCTGAGGACAAATTTATAAATTCAGGAAATTATCCACAAGAGCTGCATTAAATATGCTCTTGCTGTAGTGTACCATGACTATCTTATACTCAACAAAAAATTGTGTTCTCTGATAAAATAAGCTTTAATGCTGTATGCATCTTGCATGCTGTCACATAATTTTCCTTTCTTTTCACCTTGATTATTCTGGTCATTCGCCTACTGCTACTCACCAATTTCGCACTAAGTTTGATGAACATTTGCAAATATAATATACACGTTTCCTCTTCAAAATCCATTAGAATTATTAGTTTGCATGTCATGCACAGAATATAAAGTAAAAATCAATTGCTGGAAACTTAACTGTGGCTTTGACCATGTTGAACTTCAACAGTCTATTGACTTTGTTGATTGCTGCTTTGCACTAGTTAGTCATACTGTCCAACTAGTCTTATAAAGCTCAAAGATGTTACTCAATTTCAATCTTCGTTATTGTAAGACTATTCATGAAATACATCAATCAACTAATATTAATCCATGTGTCTTCCTTCATATTTCTTGATATTAAAGCTAATTTGTCATTGTTATACTACCAACATATTTAGTCCACCACATTCTGTAATTTATGATTCCACTGTCCTTCATTGTTAGTGTCATGTGAGAATTTGACCATGTTGCATTGCACTTTTTAAAATTTAAGCCATTGATATAAATTTACAAAAGAAATTACTGAACTTGTTCTCCCCATATTATTTGGCTACTGTTGAAATTTACATTAACAGCAAAGTCAGGAATTCTGGTTTTAATGGGTTAAAGACCGCACTAATTAGAGGATAATAATCTCTTCATGTGAGATTATTAAATATTTGTAACTCTGTGTTTAGTCTACTCCATTGGAGAGTTTTGTTGACCATCTTTCTTCTTTGTGCCAACAGGATGTTGGTGGTCAGTTGCGCACCTCTTAGATATTTCTATTTTGGCTCAAACTAAACAGTTTTTCTTGATGTAAGCTATTCGTGAAGAGCAGCAAGACAGTAATAATTTAAACAATGACAGAAGCACAAGAAAAATATGAAGCAGGCAGCTATCATTGACAAGAATAAGGATATGCCAATTTTGTAATATAATGAAATAAGTGGCTGGGTATTAAATGGCAGGTTAGTTAGAACTCTATACTTTTATCTCTGCGATGAGGGATTGATTCAGCTCAGACAGATGAAAGAAAAATCTCCTTTCTCTGCCTCTGTCAGTGGTTATTTAAAACAAAATGGGGAAGTCTCTTTCCAATTTCTGATAAATATGCTCTACCTAAATCATTGCTGGCCTCTAGAATAAACATGCTGAGTTCTCCACAATGAATCAGTTCTGGTATAATCTAACTGACTTCTGGGATATGCTTTCATGCCAAGTCCAACCTGGATCCAGTCCAGTCAAATGGGCAACAGGTTTAGCGCTTGCAACTGAGATTCTTCTGCCTCTCACATTGTCCCTATTCTAATCTCTGCATTGGCTTTTATTTTGCCTGCTCTCTATTCTGCTGCATTTTGTTAAGAAATGGTAATGTGTCTGGGACAGAACTAATGTATGATGATAATGAATAGCAAACTATTACATCAATGTAAGATCCTTGGTATTTGATTGATATTACTTTGCCTACTGTGACATGCCTCCAATCCAGCATTGATTGACAAGCTGATTACAGCGAAAGATAATGCCAATCTTGAGAGTGGTTGGCTAAAATTAACCTCCAAATAGATCGATAATGAAATGATCCAAAGGATTTCTATGATTAAACAGCTCCAGCAGAAAAACAAAAGCAGTTTCAATCCTATTTGACCCTGTAACCTCTTTAAATTCTTTGCTGCGATTTTATCTTCAGTCATCTTAAAATTTCAACTCAATTTTCTGGAGTTAAGTTATAGACATGAGAAATGTTTAAACATGGTTTTCGTCACATTTGGGAACCTATTTAGTTTCAAGGTAAGGTGGCCAAAACTGGCTCCTGAAAATAGCCACAAGGTCTGGAATGCATAAGCAAGGAACATTCACTCAAAATAATGCAGGCATCTTACAATGTTCATGCTGCCTGCTAATTATGACAGTGGCATATAGCTCAGAAAGAAACACACGGTCAAGTGATTTCATACCTCACTGTGGAGCTTTAGCTCATACAAGAACTAGTTTAAGCAGGGTTTAAGGTGAACTTGCATGACTTTATGTTCTGTTCTTACTGTTTGTGCTTGTGGTCCACTTTTGTTCAGGAATAGAATTTACTTAAACTGCAAGAAGCTACGCTGTTGGTAAACGTGGCCTTTCAATGAAAACTATCTTTGAACAATTAACAACTCATCAAAGGTCCTTGGACAGAACCTTCCAAATCTGCAACCTCTACCACTGAGAAGAACAGGAACAGTGAATATACAGGAACATCACCTCCAGGTTCCCTCCAAACCACTGGAGCAGTTCAAGAAGGTCACTCCCATATCCTCTTAAGGATAATTAGGAATAGACAATAAATATTGATCTGACAAGTGGCGTCCACATGCCACGAATACATTTTAAAAATTATTCTTTACAGAACCAGGCTTTACACAAAGCTTCTATACAGACCTATCTCCTAGTAGTTCTGGTTGTTCTGTGATTTTCATTGCTTGGTAATATAGACTGCTCTTATTTATACATTAACATAAACCTTTTCCATGATATTGCCCCCCAGTTTCTGACTTTATCTCCGTTCCACAGAATTAACCACTGATTTCACCATCTACTCGATCTTGTAATCAATCTGAGTTAGCAATTGGTTTCTGTCAATCTCTGTAGATTAGTATGTGAATTATCAGACAATAACAGATCACTTATTGGGCCATCATTCAGGTTGCTTAAATACATGGTCCATTTTGTTGAAGGTATCTTCTTGTGGAAATTACTGCGTTCCTGTATTTTCTAACTTTTCCACCATTTCAGTTTCCTCAATCTAAGACCACAATGTATTTTTATTTTCAAGAACTTGGCCTTCTTCTGTCTCCCTTATTTAATGTAGAGAGGAAAGTAGCATTAGTGGTATTGTTTTCTCCGATTGGTAGATTGCACACATGATAGAGTTTGAAATAAGGTTTGCTACTAATTTTGAGGTGCCTGGCTACCAATCTGAATTTCACACTTAGACATAACATTCTGCAGAATCTAAGTCACCCCCAAGATTAATCTCTGAAATTTATTGAGTTTGAGGACATTAAGTGCCAAGCTTTCATCGCAAACGAACAATAAATCCTTGCTGCTGAGATGTCTCCTTTGTTTGAAGTAATCTTTCAGACCAGGATTATATGGGCCATATTCTGCCCATCCTTTGATACAGTACACATGGATTTCAGCTCACTCTTCAACTGACTTCTTAGTCTTTTGAATTTCATTAATCACAGTGTTGTTGCCAGTAGATGTTTAGTAAACACTGAAGTAAAGGTACTGGATTAGTGGTGCTAGAAGAGCACAGCAGTTCAGGCAGCATCCAACGAGCAGCGAAATCGACGTTTCGGGCAAAAGCCCTTCATCAGGAATAAAGGCAGTGAGCCTGAAGCATGGAGAGATAAGCTAGAGGAGGGTGGGGGTGGGGAGAGAGTAGCACAGAGTACAATGGGTGAGTGGGGGAGGAGATGAAGGTGATAGGTCAAGGAAGAGAGGGTGGAGTGGATAGGTGGAAAAGAAGATAGGCAGGTTCGACAAGTCCGGACCAGTCAAGGAGAGTGTGCTGAGCTGGAAGTTTGAAACTAGGATGAGGTGGGGGAAGGGGAAATGAGGAAGCTGTTGAAGTCCACATTGATGCCCTGGGGTTGAAGTGTTCCGAGGCGGAAGATGAGGCGTTCTTCCTCCAGGCGTCTGGTGGTGAGGGAGTGGCGGTGAAGGAGGCCCAGGACCTCCATGTCCTCGGCAGATTGGGAGAGGGAGTTGAAATGTTAGGCCACGGGGCGGTTTGGTTGATTGGTGCGGGTGTCTCAGAGATGTTCCCTAAAGCACTCTGCTAGGAGGCGCCCAGTCTCCCTAATGTAGAGGAGACCACATCGGGAGCAACGGATACAATAAATGATATTAGTGGATGTGCAGGTAAAACTTTGATGGATGTGGAAGGCTCCTTTAGGGCCTTGGATAGAGGTGAGGGAGGAGGTGTGGGCGCAGGTTTTACAGTTCCTGCGGTGGCAGGGGAAAGTGCCAGAATGGGAGGGTGGGTCGTAGGGGGGTGTGGACCTGACCAGGTAGTCGCAGAGGGAACGGTCTTTGCGGAAGGCGGAAAGGGGTGGGGAGGGAAATATATCCCTGGTGGTGGGGTCTTTTTGGAGGTGGCAGAAATGTCGGCGGATGATTTGGTTTATGCGAAGGTTTGTAGGGTGGAAGGTGAGCACCAGGGGCGTTCTGTCCTCTGCCCTGAAGTAAAGGTATACAATCTTTAAACAAATTTATGTCTTCTTATTCAGGATATGCTATAGGAATGCATGACAATGCAGCTACCATAGTTTTTAAAATTCTTGGATATATTCTGTACAGGCACCGCTCTCACATATCGCAATTGAAATCTCGGTAGTCTTTGTGGCACTTTTGCTCATTATTCAGCATTTAATAAAGTTACAAATGGTTTATGGCATGTCTCAATAGTGAACTAAAGATCTAAGACACAGTCTGCAAACATCTCACAAGCCCAAGTGACAGTGAATGCCTCCTTTTCAATTGCAACGTATCTTTGCTCTGCTTCAGTCAAAGAATGAGATGCATGATACACTGGTCTACATTTGCCAGCATTGAATCTGAAAAAGTACAGTTCCTAGCCTGACTGTTGAAGCATTCATAGCAATAATCATAGACAGTTCTGGATCATAATGAATCAATATCTCTTTTATCCTTCGAAATGAGATTTCTTGGTTCACTTCATTACACTATGCTTGGTGTTGCTTTAGCATTGATGTCATGGCTTGTTAACATATGCCAGTTTGAATTAAGAACATTCCCACTTAGTTCTCCATCTCCAATAATTGTTAAATCATTGTGACATAGAAATAGGTGTAAATTCATGACTTTCTCAGGATCCTTCTCAGTTTGCACAAACAATATGCCTTGAAAATGTAATGGTTGGTTATGAAATCTCAAATTTGTCTTTGAAAGTTAATCTGATTCTCGTCGGCGTTGTCGCACTGCTCTCACATGCTCCACATTATAGTGGGAGCATGGATTGTGATATCATCCATGTGGTAGATTATTCCCTCAAAACCTCCAAGACTACATGTCATCATCCTCTGAGAAATTGCTGGTGTGATATCAAATGGTAATCAATTAAAACAGTATCTTCCTGACCGTGTGATGAAGGTTGATAGTACCTTGCCTAAGGGTAATAGCCAAAAGCCATTATTCAGGACTAGCTTAGTGAAAATTGAGCTTTACCAGACTCTCATTGAGAGATTATTATTGGACAAATCTCCCTTTCTACAGCTTTGTTTAACTGTATGAGTTCAACAGAGATTGCAGAGACCAATTTGGCTTCAGTACCAGAATCATACTTGAATACCAATTTAAAGGTTTTGTTACAGGTGAGACAACTCCTTTCTGCAGCATTGATTCAATGTCTTGCTTCACCTCTACAAAAGTGGATGAACAGCTTTCCTTGCAGTGAACAAACAAACAAGCTTGATATTTGACCATAATGTGATGTGATAAGCTAGTTAAGCTTCCCAAAGCTTCTAAATAGTCGGAACAACAATTCTGTCCTGAATTCATTTAGCATGCAACTAATCCAAATTCTGTGCAAAACTCTTTACTTAAAAGTATGCAATCCTGGTTCTGGACTTCATACAAAATTTCTGTAAACTTTCTTGCTTTATACTGAAGGACAACGTGCCTCATTTTCTGCTTTAAACCAATTCTGGTACCTGGACAACAAGATATTAGAATTGCGCATCTTGAGCTGTGGATATCTACAAATACACTATCTCTAAAGCTGCTTGATGCTTAAGTAAGGTCTCCAAGGGCCTTTACTGTAGCACTTCTTCATTTACATGAAATATTAAATGCAACACTGCCAGGGACCTGTGATTGGTTCCAGCCTCAGGCAACTGCCTATGTGGAGTTTGCACATTCTCCCAAATGTCTGCATGGATTTCCTCTGGATTCTCTAGTTTCCTCACACAATCCAAACGCATACAGGTCAGGTGAATTGGCCATGCTAAATTGCCCATAGTATTCAGGGATGTGCAGGTTAGGTGCAATAGTCAGGGGTAAACATGGAGTAAACATTTGATATCACAACAGCAACTTCTCAGAAGATGATGACATGGAGTCTTCAAGGATTAGGGTGCATAATCTGCCACATAGATGACATCATAATCCAATGGGTCTGCCTGGGCTACTCTTCGGATGGTCGGTGTGGACATTTTGGGCCGAAGGGCCTGTTGCTACACTGTAGGGATTCTATGATCTATGAATATGAAATTCATCGCTTCTTCCCAGCATCCCATCAAGTTTCCATCTACTTGGTATATATTATTTTATTATTTTACTTTTACTACTAACATAGACTTCATAATCATTAACATAATTACTGGCATCATTATTACCATTTGCACCATTATTAATATCTTCTGGCCTCTCCAATTTTTTGAATATCATTGGTTGAGATGATCTGGAATTCTGGCTGGATGTACTGACCTTGTTGCCATGTGATCAACCCTTGGGTGATGGTGTTATGGCATGTCTGGAAGGAATGTACCATGCTGTTTGCTGTCTGATTTAGCGTGGTATGGTTGTCCCATGTCTTGTAATAATTATACATGGTCTCATTTCTTGGCTTGAGTAAGATCAATGCCTTTCTGTTTCTCCTGATTTTCCCCTCAGGTATTCTAACAAAAGCTATCTGTTTATCTGATGACCATGGCTTCTGATTTCCTGTCTCATAATCAGGCATTCTGCCCTTGTTTAAAGTTGACAGGGATTTTTTTAACCATTCACACTGTGTAGCCAACACTGACTAAGCCAATATATATTGCCTTTCCCTAAATGCCCAGAGGGCAGTTAAGAGTTAACCATATTTCTGTAGATCTGGAGTCACATGTAGACCAGACCAGGTAAGGATTAGAGACAAAAAAATTGAAGATGCAGGAATCCAAAGTAGACAAGCAGGAAGCTGGAAGGACACCCCAAGCCAGGCAGCATCAGGAGGTGGAGAAGTCGACATTTCAGGTGAAACCTTCTTCAGGACTCCATATTTACTCCAGACCTATACCTAACCTACACATCCCTGAATACTATGGGCAACTTATTATGGTCAGGTAAGAATGGCAGTTACCTCCCTAAAGGACATTAGTGAACCAGATGTGTTTACCTGACAATTGACAATGGCCATCATTGGACTCTTAGTTTAATTGAATTCAAATTCAGGTCTCTGCGTTAATGGAGTAGCAATTTTGCCCTGTATCCAGAGTTATGCCCTTTCCACTACTTTATACTGTGACTTTTCTCTAGTCGTTTTAACATCTGTGTGTTTTGAGAGTTTATATTTGGTTTTAGGATGCATTCTAAAATTGGTCATCATTTAAATCCCCTTTTCATCAACAATTCCTCTAGCAAGTGCCCTTGATACAATGGTATTGCCCAGTAACTGAGTAGAAGTAATTCACAGTTTTGATTCTTATGGCATCAGTGACTTCACAGTCATGACTACTCTTTCTCATCCCTTATCCTACCCTTATCTCTAAAGGATAAAAGGTTAAAATCAGTGAGGATTAGGTATCCTAGTGAGCAGTTGGTTTGCAAAATATGTTCTGAGATTCAAAAGGTCATGAGAATGATTAAAGAACATGTTAGGAATAAGCATTCTCTTAGAAAGGATGCAGTAAAATTAGTTAAGAGGACAGTTATCATGCAATTGTATGAAATTGTTAATGTCAGGAGCTGAAAATTACTGATGGTAATTTTGAATGTAATTTATCTGGTTTAAAATTTAACTTTAATATGGGATTTAGTCAACATGAAAGACATAAACATGCAGAAGACAGGAATATTAATAGGATGGAGGTTATAAAAAATGTAGTGATGAGAAAAATCAATTTGGACCAAAGAAGGAGATATCCCACTTGTCAAAACTATAAAGAAAATCAGGGATCTCAGAACACAAATGTTATGATAGCAAAAATTTTGACCTCAAAAACTAATAAACAAATATCTGACAAGAGAAGGTCAGCAGCTTAGGAAACTAAGGGACAGTGTGATTGTTGCAGCTCTGTTGTGGACAATAGAGAAGGTTGAAGAGCCTATTGATGAAATAGACTGAAGATGGAGTGGAGAGATTGTCAACTGGTTGAAGCTTGCCTCCAAAGTGAGATTCCTATAACTCCTGTTCATAAACTGAGGTCCATTGTCCATAACTAAATCTTCTGGGAAATAGTGTATAATAAAAATCCTTTACAATGTTCTAATCATTGAATCCATGATCTATTGTGTCATGTCACTTCAACTCTTTTGAATAATAGCTGACTCAGACTAAATATTGTATATCTTTCCTCTAAAATCAAATAAGTCAGTTGTTAGTATTTTTCATTGTCTTTCTGGAAATCTTGATGAAATCATTTGTTCTGTTGGCACCTGGCACAACATGTTTTGTATGGCTTTCAAAACACATGGCTACCACCTGAATTGTTCTTCACAGAATCATGGAAGCAAACTAGTCTGTTTATCGAGTCCACACTGAGTTTCCGAAGAGGATCCCACCAAGACCCATCCCCCTACCTTATTCCTGTAAACCTGCATTTCCCCTGCCAATCCACCTAACCTGCACATCTTCGGACTGTGGGAGGAAACCAGAATGCCCAAAGGAAACCCACGCAGACACACTTGCTTTGCTTTATGTGATATCTAAATGTTCACTGTGGAGTTTCTACAGAATTTATCTTAACATCGACTTTGAAGTAACCATTCTGTGGTTTTACCATAAATCTTCCACTATTGTCAAGTGGTCCTGCTTAAGAAATGGGAGGAACTAGGAGCAAGTTAAGACACAGGAGCTCAAAGGCAATAATCTCTGGATTGTTAATTCTGACCAAGAGAAAATAGGCGTAAGATTAAAAAAATGTTTAGAAATATTAACGTGTGAGTTAATACTGGTGATCTGACATTCAGTAATTTGATTAGGAATAGTCAACATGGATTTGTGAAGGGTAGGCCGAGCCTCACAAAGCTTATTGAGTTCTTTGAGAAGGTGACCAAACAGGTGGATGAAGGTAAAGTGGTTGATGTGGCATATATGGATTTCTGTAAAGTGTTTGGTAAGGTTCCCACAGTAGGCTATTGCAGAAAATACAGAGTCATGGAATTGAGGGTGATTTAGCAGCTTGGATCTGAAATTGGTGAGCTGAAAGAAGACAGAGGGTGGTGGTTGATGGGAAATATTCATCCGGTGGTTGATGGGAAATATTCATCCTGGAGTTCAGTTACCAATGGTGTACTGCAAGGTTCTGTTTTGGGGCCACTGCTGTTTGTCATTTTTATAAATGACCTGCATGAGGGCATCGAAAAATGAGTTAGCAAATTTGCAGATGATACTAAGGTTGGTGGAGTTATGGACAGTGCCGAAGGATGGTGCAGGTTACAGAGGGACATAGATAAGCTGCAAAGCTGGGCTGAGAGGTGGAAAATGGAGTGTAATGTCGAAAAGTGTGAGGTGATTCACTTTGGAAGGAGTAACAGGAATACAGAGTACTGGTAAGATTCTTGTTAGTGTGGATGAGCAGAGAAATCTCATATCCATGTACGGTAGATCCCCAAACAAACAAAGAGAGAGAGAGAGAGGACAACAGTTGAGAAGTCAAAGAGATGGATAATGGTGAGCTGTGGAGGTAAAAAAGCTACCAAATTCGGGACCATAAATGGGTGAAAATAAGTTAATTGTGATGAAAGCAGTCCAAATGATGATAAAGTGACAGAAAATGAGATCCATTCAGGACTGGAACAATAATCCATGCAGCCTGCAAAGAGACAGGAATAACTGGACCCCATGCTTTGACCTGAAGAAACTGAGAGGAGTTAAAGGAGAAGTTGTTCAAAGTGAAGGATGAGCTCAGCCAGGGGGAAGAGAGCAACGGTGGATGGGATGGTTCAGGCCTTCTTACCAGGAAGAAGCGGAAAGCCCTGAGACATCCTGATGGGGGATGGATGTGCAAAGGGATTGTACATCCATGGTGAAGGGGAGGCATTCTGAAACTAGTGTGAAGTCTCACAGGAATTCAGATGTAAGTTGGTAGGGACTGGACAAGAGCAGAAAAACTTAGTTTGACGTAGGAAAAGATGAATTTCATGAGGCAAGAGCAAGCAGAAATGATGAGTCTACCAGGGCAGTCCTGTTAGTGGATTTTGGGAAGAAGGTAGAAGCAGGCTTAAGTAATAGTGTTGGGGCACTATTACTTGCACTTCACTTGATCTAGTCGACCGTATTTGCTGCTCACAATATGGTGTGCTCAACACTGGGGAGACAAAACACAGGCTTGGTGATTGTTTTGCAGAACATCTACGTTCTATCCACAAAAATGACCCCGAGCCTTTAGTTGCCTGCCACTTCAGTGCAGTGTCGTGTTCCCTGCCCAACACTTTTGTCTCAGGCCTGCTGCAGTTCTCCAGTGAGGCTCAGTGTAAACTTGAAGAACAGGATTTCTCTATCCACTGGGGGACCCTGCAGCCTTCAGGAGTCAACACAAAGTCCAATTATTTCCTTTACCCACCTGCGCACTACAGGTCTTTCATCACACAGACTGCTTTCATCACAGTCTATCCATTCTCCCCCATGAATGGTCCCTATTAACAGCTTTCCTTCCTCCGCAGTTGACCATTATCCAGTCCTTTGTCTTCTCAACAACTATTCCCTCTCAGGACTCCGGTTCCATCTATTGTTTCTTCCTCTTCGCCCCCCCCCTGGTCTCACCATTTTCGAGGTACGTCAATTCTGAAGAAGGGTCACTGGACCTGAAAAATAGATTCTGCTTTCTCTCCATACAATGGTTGAATGTCTCCAGCAATTTCGGCTGCTTTTTTTGTTTCAGATTTCTGAGAACCACCGTTCTTTATTTTTTTTTTGTTTGGTCTGTAAAGTGACATAGACTGGTTAAACGAGCAGGCAAAAATGACGAGGATGGTCCATAAATGTGAACTGGTTCATTTTGGTAGAAAATTTAGAAATGCTGGCTCACTTAGTTGGAGAGACTTTGTGAACCTCAGTGCCATATAGGCATTTTGATGTTCTGGCACTTAGAGTCATAGAGATGTACAGCACCAAAACAGACCCTTCAGTCCAACCTGTCCATGCCGACCAGATATCCCAACCCAATCTAGTCCCACTTGCCAGCCCCTGGCCCATATCCCTCCAGACCCTTCCTATTCATATTCCCATCCAGATGCCTTTTAAATGTTGCAATTGTACCAGCCTTCAACACTCCCTCTGGCAGCTCATTCCATACACGTACCACCCTCTGTGTGAAAACATTGCCCCTTAGGCCACATTTATATCTTTCCCCTCTCACCCTAAACTTATGCCCTCCAGTTCTGGACTCCCCGACCCCAGGGAAAAGACTTTCTCTATTTATCCTATCCTTGCCCCTCATGAATTTATAAACCTCTATGAGGTCACCCCTCAGAATCTGACACACCAGGTAAAACAGCCCTAGCCTATTCAACCTCTCCCTATAGCTCAAATCATCCAACCCTGGCAACATCCTTGTAAGTCTTTTCTGAACCCTTTCAAGTTTCTCAAAATCCTTCCAATAGGAAAGAGACCAAAATTGCACACAATATTCCAAATGTGGCCTAACCAATGTACTGTACAGCTGCAACATGACCTCCCAACTCCTGTACTCAATACTCTGACCAATAAAGGAAAGCTTACCAAACATTGCCTTCACGATCCTATCTACCTGCGACTCTACTTTCAAGGAGCTATGAACCTGCACTCTAAGGTCTCTTTGTTCAGCAACACTCCCTAGGACCTTACCATTAAGTGTACAAGTCCTGCTAAGATTTGCTTTCCCAAAATGCAGCACCTTGCATTTATCTAAATTAAACTCCATCTGCCACTTCTCAGCGCATTGGCCCACCTGCTCAAGATCCCATTGTAATGTGAGGTAACCCTCTTCGCTGTCCACTAAACCTCCAATTTTGGTGTCATCTGCAAACCTACTAACTATACCTCTTATGCTCATATCCAAATCATGAATCACAAACTTAATTTGCAGCTATAGCAAGCAACTGGGTTGGCAAATGGAATGTTGATTATTTCAAGGGAAATGGAAGGTAAGTATTTGTAACTATTTCTGCAGCTATTCCAGGCATTGGTGAAACCACATTTGGAGTACTGTTATAGTTTTGTTTTCCCAGTTTGAAAATGGATGTGTGCTTCAAAAGCAATCTGTCGAAACCTTACTTGACTCATTCCTGAGATGAAGGGCTTACCTTTGAAGGAACTTTTAACAGGCCAAGCCTATGCCCATGAGAGTTTCGAAGACTGAAAGATGAACTTATTGAAACATTTAAGGTCTTGAGGAGACTGGGTAAGGCTGATGCCTGGAAGATGTTTCTTCTTGTGAGACAGAATAAAACTAAAGGGACAGAGATTAAGAATAAGAGCTTTCCCTTTTAAGACAGAATTGAGAATATTTATTTTCTCTCAGAGGGTGATTAGATTTTGAATTTTCTTCCACAGAAGGAATATCGATATTTTTCCAAACCAGAATGGTGAGTAACTTGGCAAGGAATTTGCAAATGTCACGGTCCCATGCATCTGCCACCCGACTTCTTCTCGATGACAGCGGACATGAGTTCGGAAAATACTCTGTTCAAAGACTTAGTGGATTTTGTGGCAAATTATAGGGTGCTGAAACAGGTGGAGATGTCACAACAACTAAATCAGCTTTAACTTTATTGAAAGGTGGAGCAAACGCAAATGGTTAAATACCTTATTCCTCATGAGTTTTGAGGAAGATTTGTAGCTCACTTTGAGGTTTGAGTCTGCTACGTGGATGACACCTTTGTCATTACTAAATGAAACAAATTAGAGGAAACCTTCAAGACCATCAATACTACTCTTACTGGCATAAAATTCATGGAAGAGGAGGAAAACGACAACAAACTGCCATTCCTAGATGTCACAATAGAGCGAACAGCCAATGGAGAACTTCAAATCAGCGTCTACAGGAAAACAACACATAAGGACCAAATGTTGAACTACTGAAGCATCATCCCAACACCCACAAACAAAGCTGCTTCTGAACATTATTTCAACCAGCCAACACACACTGCAGCACATTGGAACTACACAGAGCAGAGGAAAATCACCTATACCATGTATTCAAAAAGAATGGGTACCCAATGAACACAGTCTGCCAATTTCTCAGCAACAAACCCAAACAAGCAGACAAAACACATCCAGAAACCCTCGCCACTCTCCCCTACATCAAAGACATCTCAGAAATGACTGCCAGATTGCTCAGACCCCAGTCGAATTCATGTTGCTTGTCATCTGCGTGTGTGGCTACTAAGGATAGCTGGTCGTGTCGTTTCGTTTTGAACACCAACTAGCCACGAAACGACACGACCAGCTATCCTTAGTAGCCACACACGCAGATGACAAGCAACATGAATTCGACTGGGACAACGCTACTATTATAGGACAAGCCAAACAGAGAACAGCCAGGGAATTCCTAGAGACATGGCACTCATCCACAGATTCTATCAACAAACACATCGACCTGGACCCAATATACCGGCCACTGCAGCAGACAGCTGGAACTGACAACCGGAAGCGGCAGAGACAAACCACTATAAATGCCGGAGGAAACAGCACAGAAGTGCTTCACAGGAGGCTCCCAAGCACTGTGGATGTCACCTAGACAGAGGACGAAACGTTTGCAACACCAACATTCCCAGCTCGACGAACAGAACCACAACAACATTCTATGATACTAGTCCAGCAGCTTTCCAGCCTGAGCCGGGCATGCTCCATTTCAAAAGAATTCTCCGAAGGGCAAGATTTCCTTTGCTTCCGATGTTTCCCTTTACTCTATCCATGTCCGAGATGCTTTTCATTATTGGCCATTTCGTTTATTCATTTTCTGATTCTTAAACTGTGCTTTCTCTTGATGCTGCCTTTTTAAAATCATAGTATGTTGTTGTCATCTAGTTATAATTAGAAATTGAAGTAGATTGAGAGAGGTGTGGTTGTGTGTCAGCACCACTATGGTGCTGGTGATCATTGGTTTAGCCTGACTGAGGATTTGACCAGTTACAGCACTGAAATCATCAAGGGTGTTGGCATGTTCTGATCTAACCCACCTTCAGAGATCAAATGTCCTCCTCATCCCACTACTGCTATAATTTACAAATTAAGGATGATGCACGTCATATCAATAATCATGGTCTAATGATCAATTGCTCATCAAGGATAGATTGACTCTGTGGACTTGTGTTGACACTGTCCATGAATTGTGGAACTGTCCGCCTAGATCCCTCTGTATGTTAATTGAAAACAGGAAAACACCTTACATCTTATGAAGATGAGGTGATAGCATGCCGACTGATTGCTTCAAACAGAAAACAGATTAACTGCCAGGAAGAGTTATAACATTATGTTCACCTAGAATCTGGAATCCTTACATGTTTTCTTAAATACAATATCCACATGCAATATGTCCATTATTTCCAAAACAATGTTCGACAATTTACAGTATCAAATAAGCCTGTGACTCTGAATAAAGAACAAAGAAAAACTAACAGTACAGCACGGGAGCAGGCCCTTCAGCCCAACAAGCCTGTGCTAACACATGACACCTTTCTAAACTAAAACCTTTACCTCTACACAATCCATATCCCTCTATTTCCTGACTATTCATGAATCTGTTAAGATGTCTGTTAATCATTGGGAATGTATCTGCTTCTACCACTCCCTCAGGCACTTACCACATGCTGAGTAAAAATCTTGCCTCTCATATCTCCTTTAAATTTCCCCTTTTATCATAAACCTATGTCCCCTAGTAATTGACATTTCCACCCAGGATAAAAGTCTCTGACTACACATTCTGCCATGATGTTGTTAACTTCTATCAGGTCATCCCTTAGCCTCTGACATTCAAGTGAAAACAAACTAAATTTGTCCAATCTCTACTCATAGCTAATACCCTCCAAAATGGGCAAACTCCAGGTAAGCATTTTCTGTACCCTCCCCAAACCCTCCACATCGTGATGATAGTGTGACCACCAGAATTTTCACAATATTCCAACTGCGGCCCAACTAAAATTCAATACAGCATGGTTTGCCAATTTTTATGTTCTAGGCCCTGACCACTGAAGGCAAGTATGCCACATGCCTTCTTGACCACCTTATCCACTTATGTTGACACTTATGTTGAACTGTGGAACTGTCTGCCTAGATCCCTCTGTATGTTAATGATTTTAAGGCTTCTGCCAATTACTGTATAATTTCTTCCTGCATTTGACCTTCCAAAATGCATCACCTTACATTTGTCCAGATTAAATTTGATCTGCCATTTTTCCACCCATGTCTGTCCAAACATGAACTTTGCCACTGACAGAATAATTGCCCATAGAGGTGTTACTTTCAAATGTAATATTGCCATCTTTAGATCTATATTTGAGGATTAGATAACTTCTTGAAGCATTACTTCATCTTGTGAATTGTGAATCAGTGTCCTTAATGATCTATCTAGGGTCGCTGAATAAATTAAAATTAGAGTTTAGACTGCGTAACAGTTGTGTTTGGCTTATCATGGAACTAACAAATGGTGGGATACTTGCAAGTACAGGATTTATTTCTGTTTTCACCAGGTTGACAGCTTCAAGATCATAGGAGTAAATATCATCAGCCCCACCCACATCAAAGCCATGGTCAAGAAAGCACACCAACGCCGCTACTTCCTCCGAAGGCTAAGGAAATTTGGCATATCCACAAAGACTCTTGACCAATTTTTAGAGATGCACCATAGAAAGCATCCTATCAGGATGCATCACAGTTTCGTATGGCAATTGCTCTGCCCAAGACAAGAAGAAACTACAGAGAGTCGTGAATGTAGCCCATTCAATCACGCAAGCCAGCCTTCCATCCATTGACTCCGCCTATACTTCCTGCTGGTTCCAGAAAGTAAGTAAAATAATCAAAGACCCCTCACACCTCAGTTATACTCTCTTTCACCATTTTGTGTCAAGCAGAGGATATAAACGTTTAAAAACATGCACCAACAGCTTCTTTCCCACTGTTATCAGACTTTTGATTGGACCTCTCATACGTTAGAGTTGATCCTGAGCATTTGCCTTGTTTGAAGCAAAGTAGAGAACATAGAAACTGTAAGGTAAAAACGATGACTGCAGATGCTGAAAACCAAATACTGGATTAGTGGTGCGGGAAGAGCACAGCAGTTCCGGCAGCATCCAACAGGCAGTGAAATCGACGTTTCGGGTAAAATCCCTTCATCAGGAATAAAGGCAGTGAGCCTGAAGCATGGAGAGATAAGCTAGAAGAGGGTGGGGGTGGGGAGAGAGTAGCATAGAGTACAATGGGTGAGTGGGGGAGGAGATGAAGGTGATAGGTCAAGGAGGAGAGGGTAGAGTGGATAGGTGGAAAAGAAGATAGGCAGGTCGGACAAGTCAAGGAGACAGTAACTGAGCTGGAAGTTTGAAACTAGGATGAGGTGGGGGAAGGGGAAATGAGGAAGCTGTTGAAGTCCACATTGATGCCCTGGGGTTGAAGTGTTCCGAGGCGGAAGATGAGGCGTTCTTCCTCCAGGCGTCTGGTGGTGAGGGAGCGGCGGTGAAGGAGGCTCAGGACCTCCATGTCCTCGGCAGAGTGGGAGGGGGAGTTGAAATGTTGGGCAACGGGGCGGTTTGGTTGATTGGTGCAGGTGTCTCGGAGATGTTCCCTAAAGCGCTCTGCTAGGAGGCGCCCAGTCTCCCCAATGTAGAGGAGACCACATCGGGAGCAACGGATACAATAAATGATATTGGTGGATGTGCAGGTGAAACTTTGATGGATGTGGAAGGCTCCTTTAGGGCCTTGGATAGAGGTGAGGGAGGAGGTGTGGGCACAGGTTTTACAGTTCCTGCGGTGGCAGGGGAAAGTGCCAGAATGGGAGGGTGGGTCGTAGGGGGGTGTGGACCTGACCAGGTAGTCACGGAGGGAACGGTCTTTGCGGAAGGCGGAAAGGGGTGGGGAGGGAAATATATCCCTGGTGGTGGGGTCGTTGGGAGCCTTCCACATCCATCAAAGTTTCACCTGCACATCCACCAATATCATTTATTGTATCCGTTGCTCCCGATGTGGTCTCCTCTACATTGGGGAGACTGGGCACCTCCTAGCAGAGCGCTTTAGGGAACATCTCCGAGACACCCGCACCAATCAACCAAACCGCCCCGTGGCCCAACATTTCAACTCCCCCTCCCACTCTGCCGAGGACATGGAGGTCCTGGGCCTTCTTCACCGCCGCTCCCTCACCACCAGACGCCTGGAGGAAGAACGCCTCATCTTCCGCCTCGGAACACTTCAACCCCAGGGCATCAATGTGGACTTCAACAGCTTCCTCATTTCCCCTTCCCCCACCTCATCCTAGTTTCAAACTTCCAGCTCAGTTACTGTCTCCTTGACTTGTCCGACCTGCCTATCTTCTTTTCCACCTATCCACTCCACCCTCTCCTCCTTGACCTATCACCTTCATCTCCTCCCCCACTCACCCATTGTACTCTATGCTACTCTCTCCCCACCCCCACCCTCCTCTAGCTTATCTCTCCATGCTTCAGGCTCACTGCCTTTATTCCTGATGAAGGGCTTTTGCCCGAAACGTTGATTTCGCTGCTCGTTGGATGCTGCCTGAACTGCTGTGCTCTTCCAGCACCACTAATCCAGAACATAGAAACTGTTCCAATTCCTTAAAACAACAATGATCTTCGAAAATATCTGGATCTCTTTAAGTTATTGTTTCAATACATCGAAAGTCTTCATCACTAAGGGATTTGTTGGAAAAAGATGTAAACTTTTTTATGGCTTAAGGGTCGCCAATGCCTCTTTAAAATTTAACCAAACCCATATCCTCAAAAACAAATAAGAAGTGAATGAAACAGTTGTTAATGGCAGAATCAAACTGTGGAGTCAACTGCCTGATTTTGATTTGATTTGATTTATTATTGTCACAATTACTGAGGTACAGTGAAAAGTATTGCTTTGTGTGCTGTCTTGGCAAATCATACATTACATATGCACATGAGAGTAATAGTACAGAATGCAGAATATGGTGAGTTAAAGTGATGTGAAGTTTCTAAATTTGATTTGTTGTTAGATATCTGACTGATTCCATGGATTGTAACCACATGATGCTGGTATGCGTGCAGTTTCTGATTCATTAGTGTGTACAATGTGGAGCATCTGCAAAGTCCAGATTAATCATACTTGCATTTCAGCACTATAGATCCTGCATATTGAATTGGCACAGAGTTGTATGCTGAAAGTTTTACATTCATAGATTTTGTCAGAGCTTCCCACATCTGTAGCTAGATGGTTTATGGAATTTGCAGGGTTAGTATATTGGCATATCGTTGAGAGTGGGGTGCTGGAAAAGCACAGCCGGTCAGGCAGCACCCAAGGAGCAGGAGAATCAACGTTTCAGGCAAGCACCCTTCATCAGGAAATTGGCACTTACCCCTGTGCCAGTCTTAGGCAATAGTGAATAATCATTAGGTTTCTGAGGATTATGATTTATATTTTTGCAAACACTTAAGACAACATGATAACATCAATGTTTTCAACAAGATTTTGATAGTGTAAAAGATGTACTCATCATTGTAAGTGTTGTTGTAGATTCTAGTTTGTGAATCCCTTCACATGTACTCCTCTGATAAGTAATCAGTAATCTTTGTTTCAGCATGAAGATCCTCTTTGTGTGCTGTATGTTGGAATTAGCTCATGGATTTTTGCAGTTGCACCAGCCTTTGCTCCAATGCATTGTCTCAGTCAATGGCCTTTTTTTGCCAAGTCTTGCAAAATTGATTGAAAACTGAGCATTTCATACAGAGTCTTGAACTTTGGGTAAAAGTTAATAAACTGGACACGGCATTGTTTACACACAACACATCGGGCCCTCAACAGTCAATTATTTTAAGGACAAGGTGCACATACCACACATCCTCGTGAATAACGTACTTTCCTGGCCTTGTTTTTTTCTTTCTCTTTGACCTCATTCAGCCTTACAACCTTCCAATCTCCCACCCCTGTGAACTACCTCTTCTGCTGACTCTGGCATTGTGCCTTTCCTCATATCTCCAGTTCCCTCCTTCCTAGCTACCCAACTTCACCAGGCCAGGCCATTTAGTGCCTGCAGTGTCAACACTGCCTTCTTCTCCCCATTTAAACCCATTCAGAAAGTCAAACTCTTTAAATAATCTTTTGGACATCTAGCCAAATACGTCCACATATTTTTGTCGTTGTGGAATACTTTAAGAAGTTAAATGAGCTGTCCGCTGAAATATTTGCAATAGGGCAGATCACAGTAAATCTACTTCAAAGCAGGAGAGCTTCATTAGAAATCCAGGTTAGACAGGAAACAAGTTCACAATACTTCCAGGATGTCAGGGCTCTATGATCAAGTAGTATGTTCCTCATCATCCCTGCAATGGAAATTTCTACTCTGTTTCACAGTCTAAAGATCATCAAATCAAGGTCTATCCCAGGCTCTCACAGCTTGTCACAAACTTGTTTGACTTTCATTTCCCTGGAGGTAGAATTTCCAATTAAGTGTTATCTTCCTTCTACTTTTCAAGTGTCTAAATCATGATAAAGGCCTCAGCCTCTGATACCAATTGTTATTCAGGATTCTTCTTAAGTTGTTAACTTTATCTATCCAAGAACCGTAGCACATTAATCAGTCTGTTGGTCTGTTATTTTAATCAGGTCCAGTTCAAGCTCGAACCTAAGTTTTAATTGGAAACATCTGCTGAAACCAAGATGTGTAACTCTTTTGTCCTTGTTAGAAAGATTCACAATACAAAGATTAGCTGTTTATGCTAAGAAAATTGCAGAGAGCTTGTAAGTGCAATCAAAACGCCTGCAGGTTTCCTGCTTAATCACATATCACATCCCATATAATACGTTCCAGCAGCTTCCCTATTACTGAAGTTAAAATCATAGGTCTTTCATTTTCAGGATCCTATTTTTTGCCTTTTTTTAACTTTCAGTAGTACTCGAACCATCCAGCAATCTGTGAGAACCAACTCAGACTGCAAAGAGCTGTTTGTGTACTCACTCGTTTTCCAGAACAGACTGGGATGAATGACATTGGATCCTGATCGACCTTAAGACTCATTAGTGCTCAGTTAAAATAATTTTCACTGTTAGTTCGAACAAAGGCTTTAAATTGTAATCACTATTGTGAGTCTGGGGAATTGATATCATCTTCAGAAGTGAAAGCAAGTATTTATTTAGCTCATTAGATTAGCCATTTTATTAACAATGCAACATAATCTATCCTGATAAATTTTCTCAGGACCTGGTTTCATCTCTAACAATCACCTATATGGTTTAAAGACTTACAAAGATGGGAGTTTCATTCTGGAGGTTTGAGTGCATGGTGGAGTAGGGTATGCTGTCCAGAAAAGGTTTTCAGAGGCAGTTGGGTTTTGAGGGGCTGTCTTTGTCTCAGTTGTAATAAAAGCAATAAAACAGAAAACAGAATTCTAGCCCTCAATCCTCATCTCCACATTCACACTCTCCTCATAGCTCATCATTGTCAACACATGCATCTTCACTTAATTCCATTGCCCCTCATATCAACCGATAGCTCTTCCATACCCAGTCACCCATAGTGTACCAAACCTACAATGGCAATGTCATGTGTGAAAATCCTTTCTATTCAAACTTTCTTTGTCATTCAATCAAAACTTTATTATAAAACTGTTTTTATGTCTACCCTATAAAAGGGTCAATGAATCAGATCTTTAAAATACCAATATTAAAACTTTGAATGTATTCAAGAGGCAGCTAGATATGGCACTTGAGGCGAATGGGATCAAAGGTTGTGAGGCCGTTGAGTTGGATGATCAGCTATGATCATGATGAATGGTGGGAGCAGGCTCAAAGGGCTGAGTGGCCTCCTCCTGCTTCTATCTTCTATGTTTCTATGCTTCTATGTTAATAGCTGAAACTGCAAAAAAAATTGACATCTGTTGGTGCAATTAAATACTGGAGCACCTCTTGAGCATGTGTATGTAGGAGAAAGCAGGCAGAATCTAGCAACCAGGTAACAGTAGGAGTACAGCCTACTGCTGGCCATTCTAACACCTCCACAGGCTCTGAAATGAGAAGTACCACCCCCGAAATTTAATTTCCTAACATTAGCCTTCTGTTCAAAACAGCTGACATTGATGGATTATGAAGAAAAATTAGAAGACTTTATTTGAAAGAGCATCTTTCAGACATGGAGAGGAGAACCAGTGGTAAGAGGGTGCATACATTTATTTGTTCTCTTTGAGAGCTATTGGATAGCCCACTAATATCATGAAATACCAGTCAGAGCTTAGAGAGTGTAGGATTTGACCAGAGTAGAGAAAGTCTATAAATCTGGGTGATAAGTTGAATGCAGGAGTTTCATTTCAAGTAATTAAAAATGGCTTGACTAATTTATCAGTGGTCCAAATACTTGCACAGGTTGGCTTTAAGACCTGTTAATTTGGTATCCATGATACCAATTTTAAACTCATAAAATTGACAAATAATGTAAACTTTACCCACCAAACATTTTTTTTTTCATTTCAAGGTTCCAGAAATGTACTTCAGATACATTTATTTGTTTCTGTAAAGTCTTGATTACGTCAGGCTCATATCAAAAAAGATTACACCATATAGATATAGATTGGTTGAGGTACAGGAGCGAGATCCAAGTCATTAATTTCTTAGTCTTCAGCCTAATAGAATATGTGATAGTGATTGTCTCCAGTGGAAGTAGAATCCATCTGGAGGCAGGAAGTTGGCTTATGTGTGACACTCGACCTCTAATGACAGACCACCTGTGAATTCCTCCTCAATATGACCCACTAAAGTAATCAAAGTGCTAGTATCTGTGTTCATAGCTGTAAGTGCGAGATTGAGGAATGGTGTCACTCTTCATCAGTGTCCTATTCCTCTTTCACTTCATATACCTCTGCCAGATGGGAATCCTTGGCTATCTGAAAGAAGAGAGGACTGAATGGTAGCGTTAGTAATGAGGGCTAAATCAAGAAGTATAGTCTTACACTACTCACTGCTCATGGTTTAGGAGAGGTTCAAGGATCAGAGGAAAATGAGTTGTGTGAAGGTAGATTTGTTACCTCTTTTTTGGAGCTCAGGGCATGCTGTCATGCCTGTTCTTCCAAGATGTTGCTACAGCTTCTAGCTTTGTTCATTCTTGTGCTTCAACGTGGGATGAAGGTTATCAATGCGTTTAGTGTAATGTGTTTCAGTGATGTCTGTCATAGTTGAATAGTTGACAGTGTCCCTCAGCCATGAGAATAGAAACATATAATTATGATCAAAAATAAGCTCTTTGTACTTGCTGCACCATTCAATAAGCTCAAGACCGATCTGATTACATTATATTCCTGCCTGCTCTCAATAATATCTCACCCCCTACCTTATCAAAAATCTATCCAGCCCGGCCTTACAAATATTAAAGCATTCTGCTTCTACTACTTTTTGGGGCAGAGTTCCAAAAACCCATGACCCTCTGAAAGATGTAGAAAGTCTCCTTAGCTTTGTTGGGTCACAATTTATTTTGAAGCAGTGGCCACTAGCTTGAGATTCTTCTAAAGGATGAAACATACTTTCCAAAAGCACCTTCTCAAGACCCCTCAGGATCTTACATGTTTCAACCAAGTTGCCTTTTGTTTTTCTAAATGCCATCTGATGCAAATCCATTCGGCCCAACCATTCCTCAGGAGACAATCTACCCTTTCCATGTATTACTCTCGTCAACGTTCTCTGAACTGCCTGGTAAAGTGCATCTCCAACAATACTCAAGAAGATTGACACCATCCAGTACAAACTTTCCACCCACATCTACAAATGTGTAGATGACACATCTACAAATGTCCATTCCCTCCATGACTATATAATGAAAGATTACAAAGGTCTGAGATACAGAAGGATCTGGGTCTACTGTTGTAAAAACCAGAATATGTTAGTTTGCAGGTATAACAAGTTATTAGGAAAGAAGATATATAATATATTGTGGGGGGGATTGAATGCAAAAGTAGGGAGGTGATGCTTTAATTGTACAGGGCATTGATGAGATAACACTTAGAGTACCGTGTTCAGAATTAGTATTTGTTTAAATGAATGATAATATTTATAGGTTGGGAAGGTGCTGTCTAAGGAGACTTGATGAATTTCTGCAGCGCTTCTTTTAGATAGTACACACTTCTACTGTTGTGCATCAGTTGTGTATGGAATGACTGTTTCTAAATGTGTCAACAATCTACAGCTTGTTCGGAATGGTGTTGAGTTTTTTGAGCATTGTTGGAGGTGCACTATACCATGTAGGTAGGTATTTTGGATTACAGTCCTGACTTGTGCCTTGTGAATGGTGGACAGGTTTTTGGTGAATCAGAATATGAGTTACTACTGCAAGATTCCTAACCTCGGGTAGCTCAGTGGTTAGTACTGCTGCCTCACAAAGCCAGGGACTGTGGCTCAGTTCTACATTTGGGTGACTGTGTAGAGCTTACACATTCTCCCTGTGTCTGTGTGGGCTTGTTCTGGGTGTTCTGGTTTATTCTCATAGTCCAAAGATGTGCAGGTTAGGTGGATTGGCCATGCGAGACTGCCCACATATGCAGGCTGGGTGAAATAGCCCTGGGAAATGCAGGGTTATTAGGGTAAGGGGATCGATTTGGATGGGAATGTTGTTCAGAATGGACTTAATGGGCTGAGTAGCCTGCTTCAGCACTGAAGGGATTTGATGATTCTCTGACCTGTTCCTATACCCATTGCATTTCTATATCTAGTCCTGTAAAGTTTCTGGTCTGAATGATGAGGCATCTCATCAAATGCCTTTTGAAACTTTAATCACAGTACATCCACTTCATCCACATTATGTGTTACTTCCTTAAAAAAACCAAATAAATTGGCAAAACATTATTTTCTTTTCACAAACCCTGTTGACTCTGCCTGATTACTGCACATTTTTCTTATGGTCCATTATAACATTTGTAATAATCGCTTCTAACATTTTCTTTATGACCGATGTTAACCTAACAGGCTTATAGTTTCCTGCTTTCTGTTTTACTCCTTTTTTGAATAAAGGAGCTACTCCAACTTAATGGAACTTACCCTGAATCTAGGGAATTTTGGAATGTTCAAATCAACACATAAACAAACTCCTAACCATTTTTTTTTAAGACCAAGGACCAAATCCATCAGGACCCAATAAATTGTGAGCCTGCAGCTCCAATAATTTGAAGTTGTGGGTATGGTTCTTGGAGTAGTGCTGCGTGTGTGAGGTCAGGATGAGACCATGTCTATGAGGTCTGAATTGATCTTGATAGAATTTGTTGGCGAATGATTTGGTAAGTGAGATCAGCGGTAAAATGACAATTAAAGGTGCCTTCACTGAGCATGACAGCACCTGTGAGGTCACTAAATCCATTCTTGAAATGCACTGACACAAGAGCATTGCCATTGACAGTGATAGCGACCTGCTCTCACTGCCTTCATCATATCTATCTGAAGGGTCCCTCTGCTCTGTGTCAGTAGTGGACCTATTTCCTTCAGTCCACTTCTTACAGCAAGGCTTCCAGAAATTTACAGCCCATTTTTTGGGCTGTTGCTCCATTTCCAAATGTCCTTATATTCGTAAACTCTTCACAGAATCACAAAGTGATACCACCCAGAATGAGACTGTTCAGCCCATCATGATTGCTCCAGTTCTTCAAAACAAGCATCATTATTCAGGACCAATTTCCAGCCTTCTTCCATCCTCTTGCAAACCCACCCACGATATTCAGATGTGGTCTTACGAAGGCCCTGTAAGACCTCCTGGCTCTTTGACTCTTCTGTAGACAACTGCAGCAGTTATTGTGGAGACTGCACCACTGCTTTAAAAGCTGTAGTCTGTTTGTTTTAGTACTGCAACTTTAAGGGATGCTCGTCTCAAAGTGTCTTTGTTCTCCTAATGAAGCATGTAGTCACTCAATGGGCTTGTAATACTGATCCAAATCAATATGCAGCGTGAATTCTGAATGTTACCTGCAATGCTGACGCTGTTTGGTGTAGAGACCAGTTTTAATGCTTACTTTCAACCCTAATCTAGTTTAACTCCTTTAAGTATTTCAGAGTGGCTTTAACAGCTATTAGAAAAATACCTTGAGGAAGAGTAAATTGACATAGAAACATAGAAAATAGGAGCAGTTGACTGCCATTTGGCCCACTGAGCTCATTCCACAATTCAACATGAACATGGCAGATCCTCAATCTCAACAGCATACTCCAGCACTGTCCCCCACACCCAGTGATCCCATTAGCTTTGAGAAACCTGTTTCCTTTCTATCTTAAAAACATTTCGTGACTTTGTATCCGAAGCCTTCTCTGATTGAGAATTCCACAGGTCATCAGCCACTGAGGACAAAATGGCTAACTGAGATTGTGACGCCTTGTGGATGATCCTTCTGGACATGGCAAACATCATCTTTGCATTCAGGCTGTCCAGCTCTGTCAGAATATTGTACATTTCAATGAGACCACCTCTCTTGCTTCTAAAGTCCAGTGAATATAGGCCTATTTGACTCAATTAAAGGAAGGTGGTGATGTAATGGTATTGTAATGATTTGGGGACATGGGTTCAAATGCTGGTATGATGGTGAAAAAGAAAAGATGATGGAATTTGAATAAATGGAAATGTAGAACAAAAAAACTAGTTTAGTGTGTCCAAAAAAACCAACTTTGAACGGTACAAATATCAATGTTGTTCACTGATGTCCTTTAGGGAAGAAAATCTCTATCCTCACCTGGTCTGGCCTAGATGTGACTGCAGACGCACAGCAATTTGGTTGAATCAGAACTGCCGCAGCTGGCCAAGATAGAAACACTGCAGGCCTCTGGTCCTCAGAGAATTTCTGGAGACCAGGAACCTGTTCAGCACCAGCAGAGGAAGCCCCCGTGGCGCTGGCAATCAGAGACTTATTCTAAGGGTAGCAGACAGGTATGAGGAACACAATGGCCCTGAATAACCAAGAGCTGCAGCAAGACATGTGAATGTCTGTCTACCTCCATGGTACAGGTTGGCAGCTGCCATGGAGAGCCAGGTTCAGCTCCCTCAGGATCTGCTGGAGAGGCATACACCTGCACTCAATTGCCCCATCTATTGATCCTCAGGATCAAAGTTGTGGTGACAAGGGCCTAGGAACCTGTCGCATACTCCAGGCGCCCCTTCTTCACAGGAGACAGGTGGAGGCTGGAGACACCCAGTCAGAGGAGGAACCACATGTAGCCCCCACAGAGGTGTCCATTCAGGACACTCCACAGTGGCTAGGCCCTCCATCACAGCCCTACCTAAACCCCCACTAACACTTGGTGGTTAACATCCAGGAAGGCCAACTTGCATCTGGTAAGAAAACTCTCAGCATGGTCTGGACCATCCAGTCATCAGCACCCCGGGGTTACCCAACTCAATGTCATTGATACAGTATGAGGCATAACATCATGATCACACACAATGTTCTAATGGATGAATGTCTGTGGTGAGATCCTGCTATATCATCTGGAAGCAAAACAAACAATGTATAGACAGGCCAGTGTGTTCTGCTGACAACTTAGACCCACTTGCTACCACATCCTTTTTCTTTGCCAGCCTCTGCACGCAAATTTCTTGGTGTGAGTGAGTTGGTCAGTAATGTTTGACTTACAGTTTTCTGCCCCAATTAGGGTTGTGAGGGGCAATGAGCAGGGATAGGGACTCTTCAGGTCTATGCCCTGGACTGTACATGGGTCTATATGTAATGTCATTTCATTTAAAAGCCCTACCATTGTTGACTCTGGTAGCCTCCTCCTTTACAGTTTGAGTCATTTACCCCACTCACTCTGAGTCTGGTTGCTGCCATTTTCTTTCCCATTGTGTATTTTCAATTTCCAGTGCAATGGGACGTGACAGCGAGTGCTCCTTGGCCATTGGCTTCCAACCTCTTTCTCCTCTGTGTTGATGATGCTCCAAATGGCCAGATCTCCTTTCTAGTTGTCCTATCCATTGACACCATAGATTCAAACATTATTGGTCCCCACCCAACCTGTGTAGATGAGCCTTTACCTTCCCTCCTTCTCCGCCCAACCCTGGCATTTGGTGCCCATTGCCAAGGTGATACATTGACTCCCCCTATTTGAAGCCATGGTGCCCCCAGTTGTGGATGAATGTCCCCTTTACAGCTAACCCCCACCTGTATGAATTTCCTTCCCATCAATAATTTATCTTATACCCACATGCAGATACTGTTTCCCCTTCGCAATTATAATTCAGCCCCTTCCTAGCTGCCTGCAGACCACAGTGCTGACATCTTGTTACATCTCCTTCTCTTGTCCCCTCCCATCCAGCCTCTAGGTTTCTGCAGATGGACCTGACTGACGGCCATGGCCCAACCTAGAAAAGGATTTAACCAGATAGCCATAGGCAAGAAGTGCTGGTACTCCTGATTGGTGTCCATACCTCTCCCCAACCACATAAGTTCCACCTATCAGACTGGACAATGTGGACCCATAGGATGGACCATGGCCTACTCCCCAGACTGCAAGGCAGAAACCTTCTCATTGAGATCAATCCCAGCTAGATGCCTGAATATCCCCAGTCCCTTGGTTTGGTATGGAAGGCTGCCCTTGATTTACTGTGCCAGGAACCCCTGATTGGACATCGGTGAGGGCTTCTCTCCCTATGAGTGAGACTTGGCTGCTTGCTTGCTGTCCATGCAGTGTGCTGGCCAACACTCTGCTGGTGCATGGTGCAGGTAGGTGTTAAGTGAGTGAGTTTTAAGGGATTAAGTGAGCAGCCTTGAGATGTAGCCTGGTCCAATCCTTGAGTTGGGCCCTTATCCGTGCAGACAAAGTGTCTTCGCAGCAGCCTGTCAATGCTGGTTGCCAATGCACTCTGCAATGCAAATTTGTGCTTCCAGAGTGCTCTGCCAGTGTTACAGAGAATGATATTTGTATGGGTTTGACAAATGCCAGGCGTTGTGGATGAAGCATATATGTAGCTATGCTCGTGGAACATGCCCTAGGATGGAACTTGGTCATATGCAGCTTTGAGGTACTTTGAAGCAAATAATGAGCTGATTTGGCCAGGCACCCACTCTAGATTCCATTACAAATTTTCACAAAGTTTAGCTTGTGTGGCAAGTTTGGTAAGACAGAAAATGATATGAGTTGGTCCACTAATAAGGCACTTAATGAGGAATAATTCCCCTTAATTGGCAACTCGCCACTTGTCAGAAACATAAAAGTTTGAGAGAGACTCTCCTGAGATTGGACGAATCCTCACCAGACTTCTAGTCTGATTCTGCCACAAATCCTACCATAGCCCACATTGCTCAGACCCCTATGAGTTATTATGAACAGTTATTGTCCCACCCCGAATTTCCAGGCATTTTCTGGAGGTCATAGAATCATACAGAAAGAACAGCACGGAATAGGCCCTTTGGTTCGACCAGTCCATGCCGAACATAATCCCAAACTAAACCAGTCCCACTTGCCTCTTCCTGGCCCAGATCTCTCCAATTCCCCATTCCTATTCCAGGATCTATCCAAATGTCTTTTAAACGTTGTAATGGTACCTGCATCCACCATTTCCTCAGGAAGTTCACTCTATGCACAAACCACCCTCTGTGTAAATATTTTGCCTGTCATGAGTTTTTTAATCTCTTTCCTCTCACTTTAAAAATGTGCTCCCTCGTCTTGAAATCCCCCAACCCAGGGTAAAGACAATGACCATAAACTCTATCTGTACCTCATTGGTACTGTTATAACTTCAGAATAATCCGGGAGAATGAAATAAAGACTTGTTTAAATTTTAACTTGAAAGAATCTGATGAGCTACAACATGAAATTGTTGAGTCTGTGCAGAATTTCAAGATCTGTCCGATTATTAGCGGACAGATTTTCAATTGATTATTGGCTATATTTTCTGGTTTTGCAAAAGACTCAGCCATTTCTCAAGGGAGAGATATGATGTATTAATTATGCATCATTGCCCAGTTTTAACTATTTACAATGTATTTAGGTGTACACCTGCATTGCCAAGGCACTCAGGCTTTGAGCTATGTGCTGGAAAATGGAATTAGAATAGTTAGGTGGTTATTTTTGACTGGTGCGGACTCGATGGTACAGAGGGACATTTCCGTGCTGTAGATCTCTATGACAGAGTCAAAATTAGCTCCTGTCTGTGAACGAAGTTATTTCATAATTCAGATTGGTACAAATGTGTCAGATGTGACTTACATTGTCCGTAAAAACATTGACTTCTAAACCGAAATGCTATGCATAAATCCAGTTCCAATAAATGTGTGTACTATTCACCCAGAGCAGGCAGACCTCGATTATTTTGTGTTCTCAGGAATGTGACTGACTGCACACAGCAATAATGTTTACCTTAGGAAAGCAGCCCTTATGGCAGGCACAAGAATAAAATCAAACAAAAACTTAAACTGTAACAGCTACAAGCCCATATTTAATGGGGAAGATTTTGAATCTTTTTCACTCAGCGATAAGGTCAGCTGCCTGTTTTGCACACCTCCCTGCTTCCTTCTCCAATCATGTCTGTATTTGTTCACTAACTCCATTCATTGAAATAACCTTACGAAAAGAGCACATGGCAAATATTTGTCATAAAACTCATAACAGATGGTAATGTCCGATTTCAATTATGAAGAATATATGGCCAACCTCAAATCTGTCCAAATCTTAATTTCCCTTTGAATCCCCTCAATTCAAAATTAAGGCTTTAAACAATATAAAAGACCTCAGGGTAAAATATGTAACGCGTTCATCTGGACTTTCTTTGTTTATATATTTGAAATAGAGATAATACTTACTTAAAATAAATGAATAGATCTGTCTGTTGAAGTATCATATCCATAAGTTGAACAGAAACCTATTTTGTATCCAAATATTCATATGCTGTCATTTTTCCAATCTCAAAGTCATGAGGTTAATGATTTTCCTTGCTAACTAACATGACTTCTTGACAATTTTCTTTTTGTACATAATGTAGGTTGTACCTATTCATACAAATGTAACTTTTGTTGTGACATTATGCTAATTTTGCAATTGGTTTCAATTGAT
This sequence comes from Chiloscyllium punctatum, assembly GCF_047496795.1. Classification (NCBI taxonomy): domain Eukaryota; kingdom Metazoa; phylum Chordata; class Chondrichthyes; order Orectolobiformes; family Hemiscylliidae; genus Chiloscyllium; species Chiloscyllium punctatum. The sequence continues at coordinate 57,059,449 of NC_092747.1, read as the reverse complement.
TGCTATAATTTCATAATCTATAACATATCTGTGTAGTGTACTATTTCTCTTATTATGCTATATGATGGTTAGCTTGCAAGGCTGATTTACAATGCAGAGCTAACACCAATTTCATGGGTTCAATTCCTGCAATGGCTAGGGTGACTGTGGAGGATAGTCCTTCCAACCTCTCCCCTTGCCTGAGGTATGGAGACCCTCAGTTTAAACCACCACTAATTGTCTCTCTCAAGTGAGAAAGCAGCCCTATAGTCCAGTAGGACTATTGCAACTTTACCAATGATATGGCAGAGACACGTAGGTGGATTAGATGTTTGATGTTTCTCCTGTGTCCCATATAGTATGCAAACATTTACTTACAAATCAGCACATTCTCCCCGTATCTGCGTGGGTTTCCTCTGGGTGCTCTGGTTTCCTCCCACAGTCCAAAGATGTGCAGGTCAGGTGGATTGGCTATTGCTAATTGTCCAAAGTGTTAGGTGCATTAGTCAGAGGGAAATGGGCCTGGGTGGGTTACTCTTTGAAGGGTCGATGTGGACTTGTTGGGCTGAAGGGCCTGTTTCCACACTGTAGGAAATCTAATCTAATCCAATCATGCCAGCAGTCATATGACTATGGAAAGCTACATAATATACATGAGGTAGCTATGAGGAAGTAATGCTTGAACAAAAGTTAGAAATATTAAATTTGTGATCATTTCCATGATTTGTTTTGTTTCTTTCACATAATGTGGGTGCCACTGGCTCAGCCAGCATTTAGTCTCCTCCACAACTGCCTTTGAGAAGATGTTTGTGAGCTGTGTTTTGAAGCATTGTAGTTCATGTGGTGTAGGCATATCTGCTGTTAGGGAGAGGAGTTCCGGGATTCCAGTGACCATGAAGGAACTGGAATACAGTTCCAAGGCTAAACAGTGTGAATTAGAGCATGGTGGTGTTCCTTTGTATCTGTACTTTTCTCCATCCAAGTGGTAAACATCATGTGCTTGTAAGGTGCTGCTTATGAGCCGTAGAGGGTTACTGCAGTGCATCAAGTAGATTTTTTTATTCACTCACAGGATGTGCCCACTCCTCGTTGCCCTTTTAAAGGTAAGTTGACTTCTTGAACCTCTGCATTCATTAGGTTCCAGTAATTTGACCCAGCGACACTGAAGGAATGGAGATGTGGTTTGCAGGGGAACTTGCAGATACTGAAGCAGTTTGTATGAAAATGTAAGAAGGTCATCTCAGTGTTATGAGTTTAACAAAACATCCAAACCAGAAGTTGGTTAAAATGCTGAATTAAAATGCTGGTTAAAAGCTCAGATGATTTACTTCAGTGTTGGACAAAGTATACATCAGGAAATAATGGAGGTTTGTAAGAAAGGCAGTACAATTGTCATGGCTGATTTTAATCTGAACATTCATAAAATCCCAAGAGTGCAGCAGAAAGCCATTCAGTGCATTGAGTCTTCTCTAACCCTCCAAAAGCATCCCACTCACTCCCTGCTGCCTACCCTATCCCCATAACCCCACATTTACCATAGTTAATCCACCTAGCCTGCACATCCCAAGATAATATGGATGATTTAGCATGTCCAATCTACCTAACCTGCACATTTTTAGACTGTGAGAGGAAACCAGAGTACCCAGAGGAAACCCACACAGACATGGAGAGAATGTGCAAACTCCACACAGTTGTTTGAGGCTGGAATTGAACCCAGGTCCTTGGCGCTGTGAGGCAGCAGTATAAATCACAATGCTAACTTTATTGACCAGACAAAATTGGATAATCAAGGATAACATGGGAGACAAATCTGTAGAGTTTGTTAGGGATTGCTTCTCAGGGGAATTTGTTGTAGGATCTACCCAGGAACCAGCTATTTTAGATACAATAATTTGGAATGAGGTACAAATAATAAGTCATCTCATAGTTAAGGTTCCTCCAGAGGTATGACCACATTAGAGTAAAAAGCTGTTCCATGATATCATTGAACCTGGTACCAAAGAGGAAATATACCACCCTGGAGTTACCTTTACTGCTGTAAAATATCTTGCCTGATGCCCTCACTATTAAATCCCTTATCACTGTTGCATGTTTAGATTAGATTTCCAACAGTGTGAAAGCAGGAGATTTGGCCCAACAAGTCCACACCAACCCTCTGAACAGTAACCCATCCAGACACATTTCCCTCTGGCTAATGCACCCAACAACATGGGCAATCTAGCACAGCCAATCCACCTGACCTGCACATCCTTGGATTGTGGGAGGAAACCCACACAGAGATGGAAAGAATGTGCAAACTCCACATAGACTGTCGCCCAAGGCTGGAATTGAACCCAGACCCCTATTGCTGTGAGGCAGCAGTGCTAACCACTGAGCCACAGTGCCACCCTGGTTACCTTTCTTCCTCCCCTCCTGTATAACTGATCCACTATTATGTCATCAATACAGCTATGGCTGCAGTCCTGATGAAACATTATCCTCATTAGTATCCAATATGGAAAACTGATTAACAAGTAAGACAGACTATATACTCCTGCACTACCTGCCTGTCTCTCTTAAAGTCCCTGAGAGTCACCGATTACCTTTCTACCTGTACACCCCTAACGTGCAGGATGACCAACTCCCTCAACATTGTTCTCTGTCTTGCAGATTCACAACAGTGACTCCAGCTACCATTTAGGTTTTGAAATTCAGAGCGCAAATTTCTATAGCCTTCATTATGTACACTATTGCAATTTAATTCTGGCAGCCACAGAACTGGATTTTCTTTTGCTGTTTTAGAACTAGATTTGACTGGTTAATTATTTAATCTTCATTCTCTCCAGTAGCAGGCTTATTCAGTCCTGCCCACGTTAGAAGAAAGTTAAAACCAAAAACCATAAATTTAAGCTAAACGCTAATTGCAAGCAAACAGTTTTAGACTTTAGGAAAGCGATTCACCCTTACGATTCACTCTGCTCCAAACCAAACTCCCATCATGATACTGTTTCAACTGCACTTCATTTACAAGCACCACTGTGAGTAATGTTTAATCTCACTGCTCACATTTGATTAGTCAGGCACTTTTTGCCTTCTCCAGATTATACTCAATAACTTGAATGCTTGCATGGATGTGCTTCAACATTTCTCTTCTCAGCTGTTTAGGGGTAATAAAGATGATCCCCTTGTTCTGTTTAGTATGTAAAATGGCTACTTTCTTTTCATGTGATGACACAGAAGTGACTTGAGTATGGCAAGCCACAATGTACATCCAAACCTTCTTGTCGTGCAATGGAAAGGGAGAAGATGTAAGAGGGAAATCAGGATGTGTGAGAATTGTGGTACTGAGTGGAGGTGAATGAGGAAAAAAACTATCAGAAATATCATGCACAGAGGCTAGCAGGATCAAAAAAATGTTCTGTGAGCCTGCTCCAAAGAAAGACCTGAACATATGTTTAAAATAGAAAGAGAGGTGGTATAAGCTTGGAGAAAATAAGGACTGCAGATGCTGAAGGTCAGAGTTGAGAGTGTGGTGCTGGAAAAGCACAGCAGGTCAGGCAGCATTGGAGGAAGTAGTGGATTAGTGGTGCTGGAAGAGCACAGCAGTTCAGGCAGCATCCAACGAGCAGCGAAATTCGCTGCTCGTTGGATGCTGCCTGAACTGCTGTGCTCTTCCAGCACCACTAATCCAGTATTTGCTTTCCAGCATCTGCAGTCATTGTTTTTACAGCATTGGAGGAGGAGCAAGAGAATCGACCTTTTGCGGCATAAGCCCTTCATGCCCTTCCTGATGAAGAGCTTATGCTTGAAATGTCGATTCTCCTGATATAAGCTTGGGCCAGTAATTCATGGTTATTATGGAGGGGAAGGAATCGAGAAAGTGATAGGATTTGGGGGACAAGTGCTGAAGCTATAAGATGGTAAAATGAAAATGCAACCAATAACTGAAGATACTGGAAGTACCTAAATAGTTGGGTAGCAACTTTAGACAAAGAATAGACTTAACATTGTACACCTTAACCTTTCAATCAAATCTTCCAGGAAGGAATAAAGATGAGCAGTATTCACTCTTTCTTGACAGCTTGATAATATGCTTTCCACACTGGATTTAGCAGCTGTAAAAGATGGGTTTGATGTTGGTAATGTCCCTTGCCATCCCTGATTGATAAGCAATAATTTTTGGGATCCTCCACTGGCAGAAAAGAGAGCTTGCCTCCTCGCTCTGACCTACCTCTTCAGGACTTCCAGTGGGGCGTGAGAGAGCCTGAAGGTTTGTCAGAGAATCAGCATATCACACATTCTTGTTTCTCCACACCAACACTGAAATCTTAAAGAAGGGAAAGTGATCCAACTTTATGTGTAGCTGCACTTTAAGTAATTTCCTGTTTGACCTATCAGAGATTACATCCTGGAATTGGTGGGCTTTCCTGATGAATTGATATATTAGAGTAGAAACGTATCGATGAAATTATAATAATGTTGAGAGGGTGAAACAACCCAGGCCTGTCATCTGTTTGGCATTCACCTTACTACTCAGCCTGATGCTAAAATCACAGCCTTTGAGTTTTTAAGCTCCCTAAATACTAAGAAGGAAGATGGCTTCTTACAATCTACTTTTGCAATTGCTGTATATATTTGAGTAATAGTCGTTCTCATGTAAAAGTCGACCCCTATTTTTGGCCAAATAATCTGGAATTTTCCATATATCTCATGCAAACATAAACCCTAGCTCTTCAGATAACAGATCAACATTTATGAGTCAATGTGCCGGCTGTCACATCCCCCTCCAGCTTCCCAGTCTGCTGGATGCTCTGCTCCACGCCCCATCTTCCAGTCCACTAGCTGTTGTGTTCCACTCCGAGTTTTCAGAATTGCCATAATTCAATTATTTTTCTTTAGAGATTAATTGGGCTTCTGCTAATGATACAGTATGAATTTTGATGGGCATGAATTTCAGCCCCTCAAAAATAGTATCTATGTAATGCTCGACCCTATAAATTTAACCTTAAAAAGTAATCAAAAACATTTGACTATTACTCAAGTATATACAGTATCTAGTTTTGTGCAAAGTGTTACTTTCATCTTAATAGCAGAGCAATGAATTTCAGCTGAATGGGTTAAGTGTTCATTAGCAATTACCCCTTTCTTGTAAAAAGCTTTTAAAATTAAATATGTCTTTCTCTCTCCCTGCTGACCAACCATTTTGTGTTTTTATATTCAGCCGAGAGTTGTTTGGTCGCTGAGAGCAAAGGGAACTGTTTGACAGTATTTTTCCCAACCTCCGTGCAGCTTAGAAAGCTTTGCCACAGATTTCTGAACAAAGTGTACTGCCCACAGAAGCATAATTGAAACTGTATACACAGTTCACACAGGGATTCATGCAGATGTTTATACCCCATTTTTTGCCCATGTAAAAGAAACATGACCAGCACTAATGGAGTGTAATTTTGAAATCAGATTTGTGTTATTTGGAGCATCAGCATTAAGTTTAAACAGAGAACCCCAATTAGTCTTCTATAATATGAAAATGAGAGGCAAAAAAAACTTTTAGTTTTCTTACAGTCACTACAAAAGAGTTGAATATGTTGAGATTCAAACAGTAACCCAAAGCAGATTTAACTATGCAACTTTGTATGGTCTTTTAGTGTTCAGATTTGTCTGAGCTAATACCTGACTATTATTGGCGATGAAGGAGAAACACTTTAACAGATGCACAGAAAGGGCAACAACTTGTGCAGCTGTTGGTCCCATTTCTAAAGTCATTAGGCCCAATTTTAGATCGTGGGCCTTACAAGTGTTAGGTGAACCCTTTCAAAACTTACCAAAGGCAGGCATTAGCCCTGGTCTGCTGAGAATCCTTCAGCAGAAGGAAAAAAACAGTGAAACTGGCAAATAACACATTTGCTCATACTTCAAAATGGAGGCCCAGGACTACCACTGCATTCATTTACTATTATGACCTTACTTATTGGGTTTTCCCCTTGAGCAGCCTCTACAGCCTCATCAGAAGGTTAAATATAAAAGTTTTTTTTTCACTCAAGAACTTCCATAATTTGGAAGAGGAAAGACCCATTTGGTCACAATCAGCCTTCCCTTGTAGTTCACCCTGGTTCCTCCACTATCGTTACCCACCACTGTTGCACCATTGTGGTGGCTCTACATTGAAGTTTGCTTTGCAAGAAAAGCTGCCTGGAGAAGCACGGCAGGCACTTGCAGCTCGGAGGTCTCATTTATATGAGGCCTGAGGCCCAACTTGGTCAAGCATGATGTCTATGCATGCTAGCACAGGAGTTACAACCTGAACCCCGTTCACACCTCAGTTACTATAATTACGAGCACTGTTTGTGTCAGAACTTTCTCCTTTATCATTGAAGTAGTGTTGGTTCACCTATAATCAATGGATTATACCTTGCGTTGAATAGAGAAAAGAATTTTTGACAAATGGGTTAAGTGCCCATCTGCAATTATTCCACAAGGTCATTTTAAGTTGTATTGTGTTTTGAATCTACGTCTCCCATTGATGCCATCAGTGTGTCCAAAAAAAGGTATTTATAGAATTAACAGGTGAAAAAGATATGTCACCGTCTTTAGATTTTTAAAGTAAAACTTACTGTTTAAAAATACCATCAGTTCAGCTAGAAAAACAAATGGCTGCTGTCAATGCTGATGACTGACAGACCAACAAAATAATAAGGAGCAGCCACAAGTACAAACAAATAGACACTTCAGTAAAATTATTGGAAGATTTATTAAAGCAACAATGAGAGCTCACTCACCAATGGAAAATTTGAAGTAGAACTGAAATTACTGCAACAGTTCAATTGTGGATTTATTTACAAGATGTTTGCAACAGGCAATTTCTGTGAGTACACGGGTAGAGTGGGATGTGTAAACACGATCTTAATTCAATATGCTGGATGAATTACTTAACTGCCTCAAGAAAGGCACAGATAACAACATCAGAGGTTTGTAAGTGACTTTTTTTTTCTCAGCTGGTAATGAGGCTATTTCTTCAATTTATGCACAGTGATGAAGTTTGCATTTGTTGAAGAAACAATTCCAGGAAAACTATGCCCAACTAGAATAGCTTGCTGCTATGCTCCTGTCCATCAAGAACTTGTAATATCCAATCAAAATGGGAAATCACCCATTGCATACATACATATATTATAGTTAAAACCACATGCAAAGTGAACTTTAATTGGTTGTAATTGTCATTTCATTTAGGTGAAATATTATCTGAAGACCAGACTTTCAATTAATATGCTCTGGCTGCTGTTAACTCTGAAAATTTGCATATACAGGTAACTTGAGTTAAATGATAGACATAAGTAATGGAAGTATATTAATTAAGATAATTGTGATTAATTAATCATAAACTGTATTCAATTATTAATCAAGTAACTGTCCTACTTAATGTTCATTTAGTCTTGCAGTAGTTACATGAAGAATAAAGTGATACATCATTTGTCATAGGTGGTAAATGTTGCCAATTTTTATTATGATTTTTATGGTTAATCATACTTCCACAATAATTCTTAAATAACATTTAGAGCAAGGTCTACCTCGCCTTTGGCACATCTTTAGTCTTTGTTAAAAATCTGAATATAGTTGTGGCAGAAAGAGTTTATTGAGACATCAATAAAGGAGGTTATCATTCATTCAATTCCAGCCAAGTACATGACACTGAATGAGGGACCTAAAACCTTTGTCCCAGTTTCATAGAGCAAATGCAGACTTTGGTATTCAGTACGGATCCCACCAAAGATCATAGGGTCAAAACAAGGTCACAAATCAGAGATAGAAATCAATACTAGCAGAAGCTTGTTCTTCTTAGTTGACTGAGGAATGGGTAAAGAGTACACAAAGATTCTGAGCTCTGGGCCCAGAGTTAGAGTTCAATACTGCTGTTGGATGGGTTGTTACAAAATGCCCTGTCAGTTTGATGTCCATGTTTAATGTAGAAGGATACATCACACCAGTGGTCCAATAGAAAGACGAGAATGCAGATCTAGGTCTTACTCTAATTCACCAACTTCAGCTGGATTGCTGGCAAAGTTACCACATTGTTCATGAAGGCCATGGACATTACATTTTCAATTCTTCTGAGACACATAAACACTATTTTGAGTAGTTAAAATTCATGATTAGCAATAGGAAGGCAGCCATGTGCCAAATATTCACCAGGCTGAACTTATTTAGACTATTTTGCCTAAGTGCAATTTGTGTCCAGTTTTATAGAGGGATTCTTGCTACAAGACCAAGCAAGTTTTCTCACTGTATCTTGTTCAGTGTGATAACTGCCCATCTTGCCCAATGGCATCCCTCATGTTTGATTTCCATTCCATCTCACCATGTACTGTTGCTGGAACAAATGGCCACTCAACAGATATCGAGGCGAGGACCACCATGCCTTGCTTCCATGCCATATTTGAGAAGCCTGCTGCACACCTGGAGGTGATGCCAATAGGGTATTTGGCAGCTGCCAAGATCAGTTTTGAAGACAGCGAGGAGAAATACTGAGAAGGGGAAGTTGGCACTGCATTGGAACCTGAAGGTCCTGGTTGACAGAGTGGTACAACAAAGAGATGTCCCTTCCTCCAGGACTACCACAATTATCCGTGCCACCAACCAATGCCAGCCTGGTCAGAGATTGCTGTCCAGGTTGGTACCATCTCAAAGGTATGAAAGATCAGGCTATTGTTCCTTAAGAAGGTCAATGACCTTCTCTACTGTTCCAGGATGAGTACAGTGTTCTACTCACTCTATCACTGCCAGCATATCCACTCCCTCAGGACATCCCAACTCCTATCCTTCATTTTTACCCCTTTACCCCATTGATTTCCTTACAGATGAAGTCGTTCATCAAGGGGAGGTCATGCCTGATAAATCTGTTATAATTTATAATCAGGAGTCTGATATAATCTGTTAGAATCTATTATAATTCTTTGAGGAGGTAACAAGCAAGTTAGACAAATGTGAGCCAGTAGATGTGATCTATTTGGTTTTCCGTAAGTCCTTCGGCAAGGTGCCACGGGAGAAGCTGCTAGGTAAGATAACAGTCCCTCGTGTTAGCAGCAAGAATAGAGGATTGGCTGACTGGCCGAAGGCAGAGAGTAGGGATAAAGGTGTCCTTTTCAGAATGACAGCCGGTGACTGACAGAGTTCCACAGGGATCAGGTTTCCACAGCCGTTCATGAAGGAACTGAGGGCATTGTTGCAAAGTTTGCAGTTAACACAAAGATAGCTTGAGGGGCAGGTAGTGTTGAGGAAACAGGGAGGGTGCAGAAGGATTTCGACAAGCCAGGAGAGGGAACAAAGAAGTGGCAGATGAAAGACAATGTGAGAATGTATGAGCTTATGGACTTTGGTAGGAAGAATAGAGGTGCAGATTATTTTCTAAATGAGCAAAGGTTTCAGAAATCTGAAGCACACAGGGACTTGGGAGTCTCAGGTCAGGATTCTCCTATGATTAAGATGCAGGCTCAGTTGGCAGTTGGGAAGGCAAATGCAATGAGGAATAATATACAAGAGGAGAGATGTACTGCTGAGGCTGTATAAGAGTCTGATCAGATCTCATATAGAAAATTGTGAGCAGTTTTTGGATCTAAGGAAAGACGTACTGGCATTTATATAGGGCCAGAGAAGGTTTACAAAAATGGTCCTGGGAATGAAGAGCTTGTCATAAGAGGAGAGCTTTAGAACATTGGGTCAGTTTAGAAGGATGAGGGGGTATATAATTGAAACTTACAGAATACTGACTGGCCTGCATAGTGTAGACATGGAGAAAATGTTTCCATGAGTAAGAGAGACTAGGACCAGAAGCACAATTTCAGGTGAAAGAGATAACCCTTTAGACACAAGATGACAATGAGGAGGTGGTTAACCTGTGGAACTCATTGTCACAGAAATCTGTGAAGGCCAAGTTACTTTGTGTATTTAAGACAGAGATAGATAGGTTCATGATTAATAAGGGGATCAAAGGTTATGGGGAAAAGGAAGGAGAATAGGGTTGAGAAATATATCTGCCACAATGGAATGGTGAAGCAGACTTGATGGGCCTAATGGCCTAAATCTGCTGTTATATGCTTATGGTCATATGGTCTCACCAAGGGGAAACATTTCTGTCTATTCCCCTCAGATGGGTGCACACTTGAATCAGATCCAACCCCTTGACCTTCTCTGCTGAAAGGATCCACCCCCCGCCACCCCGCCCCCACCCCCCACCCCCCCATCTATGTAGTCTCTCTTATAGTCTCTAACTGAACTACTCTAGCTCAGACAATATCCTGGTTTAACTCCATCATAACCTCCTTGCTGTTGTATTCAAAGCCTTAAATAATAAAGGCAGATATCTTTTATGTCTTTTTAACTACCTCACCCAACAAGGATCTATGGACATGCACAACAGGGTTCTACTTGTCCTCCAATTCATTTACTCTCAGTCTTCCCAAAATGCATCATCTCACTCATTAGGATTAAATTTATTTTGTTCAGTCCATCTAATCTACGTCATAGTGCAGTCTAAGGCTTTCCTCCTTGTTATTTATCAGCAATTTTCATGTATTTGTGACGTTGCTAATCATAGCTCCTGCATTCATGCCTAGGTCATTAAAATACACAACAAATAGCGTGGAACAACCAGTACGAAAGCCTATGATTTGTCACTGAATGCAGGCTTCCATCACTAAATTACCCTTTGACTATCACCCTCTGCCTCCTACCACTAGGAGAAAGTGAGGACTGCAGATGCTGGAGATCAGAGTCAAGAATGCAGTGCTGGAAAAGCATAGCAGATCAGCCAGAATCCGAGAAGCAGGACAATCGCTGTTTTGGGCAAAAGCTTATGCCCGAAACGTCGTTTCTCCTGTTCCTCACATGCTGCCTGACGTGCTATACTTTTCCAGCATCACACTCTCAACTCCCACCACTAGGCCAATATTGGATCCAATTTACCAAATTGCCCTGAATCCCATTAGCATTTCAGTCTACCACGTGAGACTTGATAAAAGCCTTACTGAAGTAAATGTTGCTGATAGCAACTGCACTAACCTCATCCATTCACTTAATCATGTCTGCAAAAAACTCAAATTTGTTTATTATGATCACCCCCTTACAAAACCATGCTGATGATCCTTGATTAATCCTGCTTCTCCAAATGGTCATTCATTTTGTCCCTCTGAATCATGCACTTGAAGGAAGTGCCATACAGCAACTATATTTTAAAATGAATTCTCATGCCTTTCCTGACGAAATCACATGGATATGTAACACGAATGTGATGTACAAGAATTTGGCTTAATCTTTTTTTCTATTAACATGAATATTCAAAATGGTTATGAGTGGACATTATTAAACTCATTTGTCGTTAATGAAAAGTTACAATGTAATAATTTCAGTTGCAAAGAAGTCTTTTCAGACTTGAACGATTTACTCCACAGATATTGCCAGAACTGCTCAGTTTCTTCAGCAATTTTTGTTTTTATTTCAGCCCTCCAGCATTGACAGTACATTTATTTATCGTGATACAATAACTTCATTGTATGACTTTTATATATTTTTTTAAAAAATACATATATTATATCAACAATGTTTGATTTTCACACAATCTTTACACATTTCAACATTTTCCTCTGTTCACTAAACAAACATAATCACTGGTTTCCTGTTCCTCAAAAAATACCTCCATTCCAAACCTCAAAGCTTATGCAAAGACTTTGATCCATCTCGGGATGATTCTAAGGAGATTTTTCTTCCCAGCAAGAACCTTGGCCATTTTTCCATTTCATCTAGTAAGTCTGTCTGACTGACATTGATCTGAATTTTGCCTTTCGCTTGCACTTGTTTCTGACACCGTTGTTGAAGTAACATTGAGTGCATGACTTCTATCTAAACATGCTGATTGATCAGTCTAAATTTTCCCAACTTTCTTCTTTATTGTGAACCCATGATTTATATGTGTACACCTGATCTCTCCACTATTAAACATATGCAAGATCCACATATTTTACTGGTTCTTTCTGACAGCCACTTTACTTATGGCAACAATCCTTCACGCTAACCTTTTGATTCAACTTCAGAATTCTTTCTTTTGTTATATGCTTATCATGACTCTCTTCTACTGACTATTGAGAGTGGCTTCTGCAGGAATAAAGTCATTCTGGACAATCTTTTAAGAAGTTATTCAGTTGGTATTCAGCTACTATAGTATGAGCTGTGTTATGATAGACAAACAGATTGTTAGTCATGTGCCATCCTATAAAGACAGAATTTTCTTCAAATCTCTATCTAACATTAACTTAACAAGAGAATGCTTCACAATTTGCACTGTGTGCTCTCCTGCTCCCTTTAAATTTAGATGGTGCAGTGGAACACGAGCGTGTTTTATGCCATAAATTTTCATGAACTGTGCAAAGACATCTGAAAAAACAGAAGTCCATTCTCCTTCATAGTTTCCTCTCAAAATCCATAAGCAGCAAAGAAACTATGCAAAATATCCAGTTTTGCTAGTCTTTCAATTTATCACAAAGCATCAACCCATTTTGAATGGTTATCTATCAGAATGAATAGCGTTTGGCCTTTAAACTCTGCAAAATCTATCCCAAACTAGCTGACTATTTTGTCAGCTGCAAAGGTGCAATGGTACCTCCTTCACACAGTTTAACATACACTGTACAATTTACTATATTTTCTATGACTCAAATCTTCTGGTATCCATAACTTTGAAAATCAATGCTGCTGATATCCCAATGTGCAAGTGTGTGCAAAGATTGAACAGAAAGTTTAAACACAGCAGGTCAGGCAGCATCTGAGAAGCAGGAGAATCAATGTTTCGGGCATAAGCCCTTCATCAGGAATCCTGATGAAGGGCTTATGCCCGAAACGCCGATTCTCCTTCTCCTCAGATGCTGCCTGACCGCTGTGCTTTTCCAGCACCACACTCTCGACTCTGATCTCCAGTATCTGCAGTCTTCACTTCCTCCCAGAAAGTTTAAACCACCATTATGCTGATTTCCAGTTTCCAGGGTGCTCCACAAAAGTCTCGGACACATAGCTTGTTCTCAGATACTTGGGTCAGAGGTGTTGGGCTTACCCCAGAAATATTAATCTGATCTAACTACATGATGACTAATCAATCAATCACTCCTCACCATAACCCAGCATTGAGAGTATCACAGCACCTATTAGTATGGTGAAGCAACATATGCTGACTTAATCACTTTGGGCATATTACAATGCAAATGTAAGTTGACTTTTTGGTTCTGAATTGAATGCACTTTAAATTTCCTTCATCCAAATCCATTGATAACCTGCTGCAAACATTGAATCGATACAGTTATGTCACCAAATTTGGCATGAATTTGCCATAGTGACTCATAAACCTGCCAAAAGAAAATCTGAGCTTGGAGATAATCAGAGAGAATTGCATATTTTTTACACCTTGAATGTTTTTTTTTATATAATGTAGCCCGGAATTGTCCACTCTTTGCCTCTAATATTCTACTCTAGAGTTTTGAAACTTTTTGCATCTGTGGATCTTCTTGAGATGGTACTTGGTAAGATAACCCTTCTTCTTTCAGCTATAGCATTTCGTCTTCATAAATGGGCAATTCTGTGACCAATATAGGCCCAAAACAGGACTTTGTTATACCACTGCTGCTAAACCTAATGGGCTCCTCCCATTCTTTTAATGCAACACCCACATGAGAACCACCAGAGTCAACACTGGAGCCTGCTGGTTGCTCATCTGCACCTACTTGGACAGGACTTGCATCTGAGCACAACCACCAGATGAAGGAGCAACACTCCGAAAGCCAGTGCTTCCAATTAAACCTATTGGACTATAACCTGGTGTTGTGTGATTTTTAACTTTGTACACCCCTGTCTAACACCTGCATCTCCAAATCATTACTTGGACAGGCACAGTGTTGTTTACTTTACTATCTCTCAAGTCACATTCCACCATGATCATGGACCTTGCTATTTGACAAAGTATGTCAAAAATTAACTTTAGCAAGGCCATCAACATATTGCAAATGTACTCCTTTCCAGCCACAAACAAAGCTGTCATGCAGCACTCAATGATGAAATGCTTCAAAATTGCACAGAATCAAGAGTTTTTACAGATGCCACAACAAACTCATCAAATCATAGATTTTACAGCCTAGATGGAGACCATTCAACCCATCATGTCGGTACTAGCTCATGAAAGAGCTACCCAGTTAGTCCCATTCTCCAATCTTATCTCTGTAGCCCATTAAATTAATCTAATTAATTTCAAATGTACATATGCAGTACAACCTTGATTATCCGAACGAGACGGGCAGGGAGTATTTTGTTTGGATAACTGATTGTTCTGCTGTTTGACTGCTAACATACTAATGATTAGTTCAGTATTCCTACTGAGGTAATTCAAATGTGTTCATTCTTCTTGAGTTCTGAGCTGTATGAACTTAGTCATATGTTTAATTCTGGACTGCAATGGTGTGTCTATAAACTCAGTAACCTGGTCTTTCCTGCAAAATCTCAAGTGTGTCCTTAACTTGGTGATGAGTTTCTCTTGCATCCTCCATCTGCCATCTGTGCAGATCAATAATTTCTACACATTGTATATTGGCATGATCCAGTTTGAATTTAAGGATCTCTTTCTCTCTTTATACTCTTCTGCTTTGCTCCTTCTTCTCTAATGTTTGACATTTTTCTCTAAATGTGTCCTGGCCTTTATGCTCTCTGTGCACGTTTGTAATTGATTTCTGCCTGTGCAGGTATGGCCGCATCTACTGACTGAAGATTAATTGGTTTTGACTTTGCTTTGAAGCTGTGACATTATTTCTTGCATGATTGAAATTTATTTCTAAACTCATATTTTTTGATGTTTCAGATTTTATGGTCACATTACTTATTGGCTCTAAAATTGTTTAAATTTCTATTTGGTTTTATAAGTGATTGTGCTAATTCAAAGTTCCTTTCTTGCTTCCCAGCAATGGTCTGACTTGTCATTCTGGAAGGAATTTGACCTCACTGTAACTGTAGTCTCTGTCACTGCATCGCGCAATCAGATTCCATTCAATAAGTAGACAACCTTACTTCCTCCTTCAGGAAAGGACTGATTCACTTCAGAACAGACTATTAGCTTTTCAAGAATGATGTCCCCTGAATTCAAAGGTGATAATAGATTCAAGCAAATGAACAATTTGTATGTTCACTCCTCTGCCACTATATTCTGAAAGAGCAAACCACTGTCCAAGATTCTCTCTGGTGTCTGGATACCATCTTTTCTGCAAAGGATTAACACATCTGCTCTGGTATCCACTTTTAAACTCGTTTGTCTGCCATTTTACTTGAACATGTGTTTACCAAAATTGACCTGCAGATCTGTACCATGAAGACTGTCAAATTCATTTCATGTACCTATCACATCCCTCATCCTGCCATTTTGTGTCCCTTACTGCTGAAACTCTTATACTTACAGGGTCAATACAGGGTAAGCAAATTTTTAAGGGTTGCATAAACTTCCAAACCTGCTTCAGTCAAAAATGTTACCCTCTCACTTTTCCTTTACTGTCTCACTGACTGATGCATTAGCAGGATATTGTTAACATTGAAAATAACTCAAGCCGCTCTATAATAGGTGGAAAGACTCCCAAAACTCTTGCTTACATCATTGCTTCCCAATTGGCTAATAGTTCCAGAGGAATTATTGTCTTGGAATGTCAGAGCACTATGCACAGTTTCAACATTTTTTAGACTCTGTTAGACAAAGGATACTTACAGGTTCTGGATTGTTTAGGGAATTACTTCACCCCAAATAGAAAACCAGTTTTAGTATCTGTAATTGCATTATTCTGGCAAAATAAGCATATCTTTCCAGACACAAATTTGTATGTGCATGATGAAGTCATAAGATGGTGCCATTATAGGTACATTGCCTGTCACTTATTAGCCCAAGTCTGGATGTTGTCCATATACTGCTGCATGAAAGCACAGACTAGATTATTTCCTGAGGAATTGTGAACAGAACCATATGAAATAATCAGCAAATATTATTATTTCTGCTTTTATGATGGAGGGAGCAATGTTGAAGAATTGGTTGAAGAGGTTGAGCCAAGGATATTGTCCAAAGGAACTTCTGCAGTGATGTTATGAAGCTGAGATAATTAAAGACAGTTGATGTATTACAGCTGAGACGCTGTCAGGGCCTATCACTTTTGCAATATCAAGAATTCTCAGCTATTTCTTGATACAATATGGAGCAGATCAAATTGGCTGATGACTGTTTTCTGTGATGGCGAAGATTCTTTTTCTGTTCTCAGGGTGTTAGTTTTGCCAATTGGGTCAACACTTATTTCCATCTCTAATTGCCCTTGGAAGTTAGGAGTGCTCTTGTCTTTCTAAGTGGTAGAGATCACAGGCTTTGAAATGCTGACTAAGGGGCACGCGCAGGTTACTGCTGTACATCTTGTAGATGATACACACAGCTACCATTGTGCATCAGTGATGAAGAAAGTGAATGTTGCAATTCATGGAAAAGGTACCAATCAAGTAGGACACTTTGTCCTGGATGGTGTCAAGCTCCTGCATATTGTTAAGACTCCACCCAAGAAGAGAGTATCCTATCACACTCCAGACTTATACATTGTAAATGGCCGACTGGCTTTGGGGAGTCTGGAGGTGAATTACTCTCTGCAGGATTCCTAGCTTCTGGTGTGCTCTTGTAGCCACAGTATGTATATGGCTAGTCCACTTCAGTTTCTGGTCAATGGTAACCCCTGGGATGTTGACAATGGAGGATTCATTAATGGTAATGTCAAGAGAATATGATCAGAATTCTAGATTTTCTTTCTTTACTGCCTCTAGTTATTTCAGTAGAAATTAGGCATTTCAAATATGAGATGAATACCTTTGGCTGTTTTGCATAGCAATATTGTAGGCATTTTCAGAAGGAATGTGGTAATAATATTTTCACACATAGTGACCATAGAAATATTTCCTCATTGAGAAAGTAAGGAACAGAAATAGCTTAGAATTCTACATTGCAGTCGTGTGCATCAACAGGCTGAGTTAAAGCTTGATAATGGTTGTCATAAAAATTCTTCTACATTGTACCTACTTTTTCAGGTTTTCTGAAAACCTATTGCAGTGATAGAAATTGTCTGAGAAAAGATTATGTATTCTCTTACTTTAGCAGTGACAGCACTAGTTGTCAGCATATCCATTGGGAGAGAACTGGACCCATCTTCTACTGCCACTTGCCCTGAATGACTTTTAAACTGGGGATAAGTAAGAAAGGAGGATGAATGTCACCCTCTCCCATCTCATACCTGCTAGTACATAATGCTAGTTTTTTGATTGACAGCTACTAATAACCTTTGTGCCCCGTATGCCATAGAGACGTTCTATTACAACAAGCAGCCAAGAAAATCTAGGAAGAAAGCCAAATCTGCAGTGAGTTATTATCAGTCCAGTATTTATCTCAGCTTTATAATTTTTTCAGTGATATGCAAATACTGGAGCAGAGCTTCTGCTGTTGAAGGGCAGGTCCCTCTGTTAATTGATCCACTGAGATTAAGCCCAATTCATTTCAATCTTCGCTTAGAGCTCTGACAAGGAAATAAGTGACTCAGTAGCAGTCTGATGATGTTTATGGCTTTCGTAAACTTATTTACTTCAGTATCATTTACCTTTGTATATCAGTATGACACATTGAAATTATTTTATATCTATGTATGCTTAAATAAACTGTTGAGTAAAACAGAATTCAATTAATGTGGTATATGTTTTAAGTGACCGTGATGGCTCAGTAAGGCTTAAGATTACATACAAGATGCATCAATTAAACATTAAAACTTAAGCAACAGTTAATTCTTTTTACATTTCTTTTGGTACAATATTAAGTATGTGTAGTTTTATATAAAATAGCAAAATATGATAATTTGACTGTCACTTGGCATTAAGCCATGCATTTTTTATTTATTTTCAAAGGAATATCTGAAAGCCCAATGCATTAACAACTATTATTAACAAAATAATACTACTTTTCTTCTCACACTACTTAACTGTATGCATACTTGGAAAGTAAATAATCACTTAGCAAGGATAGAAATAGTTACACAGATTTCTTAGTATCTAATTACTTAGTTGCAGATAATTCTTCCAATTATGTGGGCGTGTTCTGATTGTCTGCAAATGGCATGAAAATCCACAGTAGATGCAATTTGGCCCACAATCAGGACATGTCATTATTTGCATGCAAGCTGCTGTGATATCAGGAGAATCACAGCCTTCAAATGGCAAAAGAATTAAACACAAAAACATGTAAACTAATGGTAATAATTACCTCAAAGGCATGTGTTTATTTAGGCTCTAACACAACCAATGTGTGATTCAGTCCTTGGCTTCAACTCATGAGCACACAGCACCCAAGCTTTGCAGACCTCTTCATTCATTTTTACCCAAATATATGCAAGAACAAACTTATCTCCTTTAACAATTTGTTTCTTTCCCCCAAAAGACGTGACATTAAAACAGTTAGATCTTTAGAAATGTTGCAATTTGCTGAAGCTTATACATATACTGTTAACAATAACTTGGTATACAAAATATGTCAGTATCAGTAAAACATGCTACAGTGATGAAGCTCTCTAGAAAATTCTAATGTTGATATACCAATGGAGGTTTCTTTGAAACAAAAGATGTTTATTTACTATTGACTATGAATAAATGCAGCATTTTAAAATACATATAAGACAGGCGAAAATGGTTTTTGAATGAAAGGAAAGTGAGCTTTCTGGGTTCAATACCCAAAAAAATCAACAAGCAACTGTGCTACAGGACCAATGCCTGAACTGGACAGAATATTCGAGATTTCATTATCAAACAAAAGTTCAATGTGTTTGAAGCAGTTTTCTGACATTGAAAATTACAATTAAAATTATTGCTTACTCAAAAGATCAATTAACTGTGTCTATGTGCAGTGCCAATTCACCTACATGACACGCAGTTATCGGCTTTAAGTCAAGTTCCAAGTTGCTCCACGAAAGGGGAATATTTCACCAGATCCACGATGAGAAGAGCAATTTGCCTCCCCTTTTTACTGCCTTTGCCCTTCAGAATCAGAAATGTGATCAATGAAAGGTTCAGGTCACAGTCAAACCTTGGAAGAACACATCAATGGTCAAGCTATAAAAGAACACGATGGCTCAGTGGTTAGCACTGCTTCCTCACAACGCCAGAGACCTGGGTTCAATTCCCGTCTCAGGCGACTGTCTGTGTGGAGTTTGCACATTCTCCCCGTGTCTGCATGGGTTTCCTCCGGGTGTTCCGGTTTCTTCCCACAGTCCAAAAAATGTGTACGTTAGGTGAATTGGCCATGCTAAATTGCCCATAGTGTTAGGTGAAGGGGTAAATGTAGGGGAATGGCTCTGGGTGGTTTGCGCTTCAGCGGGTCGGTGTGGACTTGTTGGGCCGAAGGGCCTGCTTACACACTGTAAGTAGTCTAATCTAAAAAAAACACTGTACCCAGAATTTACGATGCAGTAGTTAAAACTGATGAAGACCACTGTCTAAGGAAGTTGATGCTTTCCAGCAAGGTAAATACTGAACTTAGTCATGTGTACAAGATAACCTAATGATGTCATCATAGCTATTCTGCTTTTGGAATCCTTGAATCCATTGATATTTTTTATTCTCTGGGAAAAGGGATGGCTATTGGGTATTAACCAAAAAAACTTCTTCATCTGTATTCCCTGAACATGAGTCTTTCATGTCTTATCTAATGCTGCAGAGATACAGCTTAAGCTTTTAAGAGAGAGCAGTATTTCTGCACTTTTTCTGAGTTTCTAAACATGTTGATCCAAAATATGTGATCAATAAATGGTTATGTCAAAGGCTTATTGATGTTAGATCTGTAAGTAGGAGGCATAATCCTGATGCAGTACTTGTTGGAAGGAGTTGAACTTAATTATAGCACTGTGTGAACAGGGGTAAATGGGGGTAATTGACTTCTGAATTTCTCCAAGGGTTTAACCTTTATCCCCTCCTATTTCATATCTAGATGTTGTGCCTTGGCAGCATCATCTAAAACAGTAATGTCGATTCTAAGGCATGCATTGATGTTATAAATCACCACCAAGGGAAGATTTTCCCATTTCCAGTTAGCTTTGGTGAGTGAGATTCATGGAACACAGCTCATGGTGGCTTAGAATGGCTTTTCTCACATAATTTTCAATCTTCCCCTCATAAACTGTGCGTATCGGTTTTGGGTATGTTCCTCAGGAATTGTGAAAATGGAGAGGCAGACCTTCTGGTGTCCACACACCGATAGCACCATTTAAAGTCCAGCTGCATGTCAATCTGGACACTGCACGCCACTGTAGTATTTGAGCCTCTCCAATCAGGACTTGGCCTGGAGGAAAGAACTGCTTCTCCGTGCTTTGTAGACAGGAACCTGGAGGTGCTTGTGAATGGGGTGGTGGTAAAGAGAGCAGCCATGTTACCAGACCCTGACTAGACTCACATTTCAGCCAAGGACAGAGTAACTCCCAGGTGAAGTGGCACACCCACAGCAGTGCAGGAAGAATATCTGTGTTCTTTAAGTGTAAATGCCACTATCATCTCTCTGCTGTCTTATGCTCAACAGTCAGCACTCACTTTAACTCTGACACTGCACAGGTATCTGACCGAGAGTTATGGACCACAATTCTCATGACTGCATTCATCATGTCCACTTGACAGTTCTTACCCACCTCTTGCTGTCAAACAACTAACCTTCTCCACCGTCTGTGCTTCCTTCTCATTCGTTGGGGAGACATTACTACCTCTCCTGCTTGTTCATCACCACACATCCACTTCTATCACTCTCAATCCCTCCCTTTGCTGTGTTGCAGGAAAACATGGCCCGCATCATGAACTGCTGTCTCCAAAGCACCCCGACTGACCTGCCCATAAACCCCAGACAGATTACACATTTCATTTCAAAGGGTTGATCTTAGCTCATTCCCGGACTGTAATGACACAGATCCCCAGACTCTAATTGGCCAAAGAACCTGACTAAGCATGGCCAGCCTTGGATGAATTGGAATTGGGCAACTAGAGAGTGTTGCTGAACTAAGAGACCTTGGAGTGCAGATTCATAGCTTCTTGAAAGTAGAGTTGCAGGTAGATAGGATAGTGAAGGCGGCATTTGGTATGCTTTCCTTTATTGGTTAGAGCATCGAGTATAGGAGTTGGGAGGTCATATTGTGCCTGCACAGGACGCTGCTTAGACCACTTTTGGAATGTTGTGTGCAATTTTGGTCTCCTTCTTATTGGAAGGATGTTGTGAAACCTGAATGGGTTCAGAAAAGATTTACAAGGATGTTGCCAGGGTTGGAGGATTTGAGCTTTGGAGAGAGGCTGAATAGAGGTTTATAAAACCATGAGGAGCATCGAAAGGATAAATTAAAAAAGTCTTTTCCCTGAAATGAGGAAGTCCAGAACTAGAGAGGGTAGGTTTAGGGTGAGAGGGGAAAGATGTAAAAGGATCCTAAGAGTGGTGCATGTATGGAATGAGCTGCCAGAGGAAGTGGTAGAGGCTGGTACAATTGCAACATTTAAAAGGCATCAGGATCGGTATACAAATAGGAAGGGTTGTGAGGGATATGAGCCAGGTGCTGACAAATGGAACTAGATTAAGTTGGGATATCTGGTTGGCAGGAATGGGTTGGACTGAAAGGTCTGTTTCCATGCTGTACATCTCTATGCCTCTATGCCTCTATAAATCTCTTGACTGAGTGTAGCATTTCCCCCCAATGGATTGTAGTTATCCTTTGCCCCTCTTAAGATTTCACACATAGCCATTTGCTTGAAGCATATGCAGTGTGCTTACCATATAAACTGCTGGCACATGCTTCATCTTGGATATTGACATAGCCCAGAAACACACAGCTCCATGACCGTTGCCTGTTCAGTGTTACCCATCATGACAAGCTACCCGCAATGCAAGTCACAGAGGTTGGCTTCATATAGCTGAGCACCTTTTCTCTTGTTAGTTAAAAAAAAGCAATGTGACCCACATACAGGCTGGTTGTAAGTCAATGCTGGTCAGATAGTGTGTGCTCAGAAATTAATCTGAGGTTGACAGGGGCTAGCAGCCACTTAATAGGTACAGAATGAGTGAACATCAACAAAACAAGGTGACAGTCATACGATGTACTCTGTGTGGATCCACACATCTGTCCATAGGTACAAAGTGATCTAGCAGCAGTATGTATGTTGGAGGTGTCCCTAAAGTGATGTTAGGCTGAAGTAGTGTCTGAATTAGAGCAGGCATGATGATGTAATGAGTTTTGATGATGCTGACAGCAGGAACAAATGGCTGAAGGAAGGTGTGCCATAAATAAGGTACTTATTTTAAAATAGGAAAGATCATTGTGGAAGCAGCAGAAGATGTGTGAACTTATGAATGAATGAACAAATGAATGAATGGATGAATGAATGAATTATTTTATTGCCATGTTTATTTTATAGTGCAAAATACAGTAAAATATAATGAAAAGCTTCCACTATCACTATGATTCTGGCACTATTTTGAATAGTTTAAGAATAATAATCATAAGGAAAAGTATATAGCTTAAAGAGAATCCATAACCTTTCCACCACCGCTTTGATGCTACCAGTGCTAGACCCAACCAATATCGAAGTTGCTGTTTCTCAGATGCCATCTTTTGCCACTGGGCCTACCAGTGTGGTGATCTCTCAGCCTGGCATGGTGATCTGTCAGCAGTATCATGGTGGTCTCTCAGCCTGGCATGGTGTCTTTCAGCAGCCTATGGTCGTTTTTTGATCCAGTATGCCCTCAGCATGGACTACCAGTCTCAAAGTGATTCCAGAGCAGTCTTCAGACTTCGAGAGCCTTGAAGTGAAGCCTACTGTGGTCAGGAGTCAAGGTCTAATGTGGACTGGAGGTTAACTGCCAGCATGGACTGGGTTGGAAGGACCATTGCACTGAACTTCTTCTTTCTTTATTTTCTAATTTGTTTTTCCAAAGAAATTGCACTAAAGAATTTGTACCTAGGCATGTGCTGCTGTTAATGCTACTTGTAATCTTTTCATTGTATTTACTTGAGTATATATAACAATAAAGCTAATTCAATTCATTCAATTCAATTCAATTTCTCGCCAATGTCACCTCCACCAATGTAGAAGCCAATTACAGCTACCGTGCTCGCCCCTCTGCCAGCTGCCTCTCGACACCGCTGCCAGATTTCCACTCTGGCCTCACCAACCTCCTTGTCATCCAAGAATTGTATGCACTTGAGATTCAGACCTCATTCTAATAATCTCCACTTGCCAGAGTCCCGCTCCTCTGAATTGACTGTCTCAGAAAGTCTCTAAGTTTATATGCAGCAATGAATAGCTGCCTTTTGATTTGTGTCTGGTTATTAAAACTGACGTTTTACTTCAAAGTTTCAGTCTGGACTCCTGTTCCCATGGCAGTCAGGTCATGGCATGTCTCCAGGTAAAATGACTATGAAGTCACTTACACATACCTCCTGGAAAAAAACATTAGAGGATATATCCCCTTTTCTGAATAAACCAATTTTACCTTGAATGAAGAAAGACAGTTTGAAACTTCACCATTTTGGAAACTATTGTATTCATAACAATATAAAGACCAGGATCATAAATACCTTTTACCACTTTCTCCAAATGCCCTACCAGCTTCAACAACCTGTGCACAAATTGTACCTGTGCCTGAAACCCCTATATAATTGTACCATTGATACCTCTTCTCATTCTTCCGACCAAAATATATCATTGTATTCAAAATTCAGCTCTCACTTGCTCACCCATTCCACAATCTGTCTATAGCCTATTGAATTATACCTCTATCCTCCTTGCTGTTCATATGATTTACAAGTCTAAGACCATCTGGAAGTATTGAAATTATGCCCTGTACATTCTGATGGAAATCCTGAAAAATGTTTCCAACTGATAAAAATTTCTTTGCACTTTCTTATTCTACGGATAACAAATTATTGGTAAACTATTAGCAAAATATATGAGGAAAGGGTTTACTGACTATTGTAGGGCTCCTGCACTAATTTGTTTTACAATGAGTAGAGTAGGCTCCATACCTGCATCAATCATGAACTTTCAGTGATTCCTTTGGTTGAAGAAGCCCCCACCAAAATGATATAATTTGTATAATTTTTTGTGGTTCAACTAAGAGTAGCTGCTGGCACGCGACTGGCAAATGAATGATTCTTTCCAATTACTCTTCTCACCTTTCCAGATATTCCTTGAGGTTACTGAAAGCAGCACTTACACTGCTTCATAGGCACAACAAGTGGAGATTATTAGAATGAGGTCTGAATCTCAAGTGCATACAATTCTTGGGTGTTCAGTTGGGTATGTACTGTCTGTGCAATGTTGGTAATGTGCCCAAATATGTACCATATGTATCCAATTTTCCCTACAATGTATTTATAAGTGTAAGTGAATACATTGTAATTGGAATCAAGATATTTGCATTAACATTTGTTATTATTTCATGGTAAATTAAGTGTAGTTCATTGATCTAAATATAAAAACTAAACCTCTGTAGGTCATTCTCTAATTACTGTATAGTTGGGAAACAAATCCCATAACATCTCAGGTGTTTTCATTACTTTATTTATTTAACTGTGAAATTTTAATTAATTCTTTTTCTTTGATTTAATCTCAAGATGAAGGATTGCATTTGTGGTTTTAAGAATCCTGTCAGGAAGTGAAAAGTGTTCTGCATGACCTGATGCTAATTTCAAAATATTTTGGTCATTTCAGTTTTAATTCTAGTTTTAAATTTAGAAGACCACTGTGGGCAAAGCTGCCTGCAAATTTCCCTGTGAGTCATTTGGACTCTTGACATGAGCAAGTAATGCTATTCCTTCATTGTCACTGGGCCAGTTCCCTAGTTAACAGCTTCATGCAAATACCTTAAATTCAAGGCAAAAGTCACCACATCTCCTTGGGGTTGCAGGATTCAGAGCCATCCAATTCCTTAAAACAAATAAAAAAATGACAATAATGATAATTCTGTTACAACGTTGTACCTCAAATTGTATTTAATATCTTTATCAACTCTGGCTTTATCACTGGGAAATCCTGACCATAGTACATTGTCAGTTCCTAATTAAATTGTTGGGGATCAGTATCCATGTAAAATAGGTTGGACGGCTCATTCAGCGATGCTACTCTCAATTATTTCAAGGCATGTCTTCACTTGTATTTAACTTAATGTTATCCCATAACATCTGCAGTCAAGTAATTCACATTTTCTTAAATAATTGCAATTAGCTGAGGAGGCTATAATTTTACTCTATTTAATACAGGTGGATGGGTAGACATCAGGGTTAAGTTTCTGTTTTGGAGGCGAGCAAACAAGATCAGAGGAGATGCAGTAAACTAGTCAAGAAGTGATTGCAACCTGATGACTCAAATAACATTAACTGGCAAATGGTTATTGCCAACAGGTACAGACGTGCCACTGAGTCAACATTTTGGAATTCCCTCCCGAACAGCATGTACAGGACATGGACTTCAATAGCTCAAGAAGACAACTCACCACCACTTTATTCAGGCAAACTAGGGATGAGCAATAAGTGCTGGGCCAGCCAGCAGTGCTGATGTCTCACAAGTGAATTAAAAAAAAAGTGAACATACTCCAATCTAGAAGATGATTCTGATCAAGTTGCTCAATAGATTCTAAACAATGAAATGTTGACAATGAGAGCCGTATTTCTTCATCTAATAAAATGCGCCTTTGCCGAAGTGACTAATTTGTCCACTTAGAGTCAGAGAGTCGTAGAGTTGTACAGAATGGAAACAGACCTTTCGATCCAACTTATCCGTGCTGACCAGATATCCTAACCTAATCTAGTCCCATTTGCCAGCGTTTGGCCCATAGCCCTCTAAACCCTTCCTTTTCATGTCCCCATCCAGATGCCTTTTAAATGTTGTAATTGTACCAGCCTCCACCACTTCCTCTGGTAGCTTATTCCATACACACACCACCCTCTGCATGAAGAGGTTGTCCCTTTGGTCCCTTTTAAATCTTGCCCCTCTCACCTTAAACCTATGCCCTCAGTTTTGGATTCCCCTACCCTGGGAAAAAGAGCTTGGCTATTCACCCTATCCTAGCCCCTCATGGTTTTATAAACCTCCATGAAGCCATCCCTCAGCTTCTGACGTTCGAGGGAAAATAGCCCCCGCCTCTTCAGCCTTCCCTATTGCCGAAACCTTCAAACCATGGCAACACCCTTGTAAATCTTTTCTGCGCCCTTTCAAGTTTAACAACATCTTTCCTGGAGCAGGAAGACCAGACTTGAATGCAGTGTTCCAAAGTGGCCTAACCAATGTCTCATACAGCTGAAACATGACATCCCAGCCCTGATACTCCTGTATGCACTGACCAACAAAGACAACACTGTGGCTCAGTGCATCACAGCAGCAGGGACCCAGATTTGATTCCACCCTGAAGAAACTGTCTGTGTGGAGTTTGCACATTCTCCTTGTGTCTGTGTGAGTTTACTTTGAGTGCTCCAGTTTCCTCCCACAGTCCAAATAAGTGCATGTTCAGTTGATTGGCCATGCCAAATTACCCATAATGTCCTGGGATGTGCAGGCTAGGTGGATTAGCCATGCAAAATGCAAAGTTAGAGAGATATGGGCCAAGTGCTGGCAAATGGGACTAGATTAGGTTGGGGTGTCTGGTCAGCATGGACGAGTTGGACCGAAGAGTCTGTTTCTGTGATGTACATCTCTATGACTCTCTGACTCTAAGTCCCCACTGACCTTCCAAAGAACATGGGTCTTTAGATCGTGGGTCTGGGTGGGATGCTCTTTGGAGAGTCAATGGGGACTTAGAGTCAGAGAGTCATAGAGATGTACATCACAGAAACAGACCCTTCGGTCCAACTCGTCCATGCTGTCCAGACATCCCAACCTAAGCTAGTCACATTTGCTAGCACTTGGCCCATACCCCGCTAAACCTTTCCTATTCATATACCCATCAGATGCCTTTTAAATGTTGCAATTGTACCAGCCTCCACCACTTCCCCTGGTAACTCATTCCATACACACACCACCCTCTACATGAAAATCCCTAGGACTTACCATTAAGTGTATAAGTCCTGCTAAGATTTGCTGCCCCAAAATGCAGCACCTCGCATTTATCTAAATTAAACTCCATCTCCCACTCCTCAGCCCACTGGCCCATCTGGTCAAGATCCCATTGTAATCAGAGCTAACCTTCTTCGCTGTCCACTACACCTCCAATTTTGGTGTCATCTGCAAACTTACTAACTATACCTCCAATGTTCATATCCAAATCATGCATGTAAATGACAAAAGGTAGTGGACCCAGCACCATTACTTGTGACACTCCACTGGTCACAGGCCTCCAGTCTGAAAACAACACTCCACCACCATCCTCTGTCTTCTACCTTTCAGCCAGTTCTGAACCAAATGACTAGTTCCCCCTGTATTCCATGTGATCTAACCATACTCACCAGTCTCCCATGGGGAATTTGGTCAAATGCCTTACTGAAGTCTATATAGATCATGTCCACTGCTTTGCCTCATTAGTCCTCTTTGATTTCCCCACGCACAAAGCCATGTTGACTATCCCTAATCAGTTCTTGCCTATCCAAATACGTGTAAGTCCTGTCTCTCATAAATCCCTCCAATAACTTGCCCACCACTGACTTCAGGCTCACCGGTCTATAAATAATGGTACCACGTTAGCCAACCTCCAGTCTTCTGGCACCTCATCTGTGACTATTGATGATACAAATATCTCAGCAAGAGGCCCAGCAATCACCTCCCTAGCTTTCCATAGAGTTCTGGAGTACACCTGATCAGGTCATGGGGATTTATCCACCTTTATGCATTTCTAAATGTCCAGCACTTCCTCCTCTGTAATATGAATATTTTTCAAGATGTCATCATTTATTTCCGTACATTCTATACTTCCATGTCCTTCTCCACAGTAAACACTGATGCAAAATATTCGTGTAGTATCTCCCCCATCTCCTGCGGCTCCACATAAAGGCTGCCTTGCTGATCTTTGAGAGGCCCTATTCGCTCCCTTGTTATCCTTTTGTCCTTAATGTATTTGTAAAAGCCTTTTGGATTCTCCTTAATTCCATTTACCAAGGCTATGTCATGTCCCCTTTTTGCCCTCCAGATTTCCTTCTTAAGTATACCCCTACTGCCTTTATACTCTTCTGAGGATTCACTCGATCTCTCCTGTCTATACCCGACATATGCTTCCTTCTTTTTCTTAACCAAACCCTCAATTTCTTTAGGAATCCAGCATTCCCTACACCTACCAGCCTTTCCTTTCACCCTAACAGGAATATGCTGTCTCTGGACTCCTGTTATCTCTTTTCTGAAGGCTTCCAGCATTTTCCAGCCATCCCTTTACCTGCGAACATCTGCCCCCAATCAGTTTCTGGCCTAATACCATCAAAATTAGCTTTCCTCCAATTTAGAACTTCAACTGTTAGATCTTGTCTATTGTTTTCCATCACTATTTTAAAACTAATCGAATTTTGGTCACTGGCCCCAAAGTGCTCCCACACTAACACCTCAGATACCTGCCCTGCTTTATTTTCCAAGAGTAGGTCAAATTTTGCACCTTCTCTAGTAGGTACATCCACCACTTGATGGGCCGAATGGCCTGTTTCCACACTGTAGGGATTCTACGATTCAAACTCATCACTACCTTGTCTACCCATGACACCACTGTGAAAGCCAAACTGACTGTAGGTTATTGCTAAGCATGTGCACCTTGATGATGTCCACATTCCACAAGTGAACTAAAAAAAATCTGACTGAGCATCATGAAAAGGAGGTTAGGAAGTTAATTAATATGTCATAGTTTGCACTCTAATTGTTTTCTGTCTTCTTATGAAATGTTATCACATGGATTTTGAACTGCTTTGCTCATGCACAGCTCTGTTGCGTTTATTCCCAGCTTGTTTCCAAATAATTCCCAAAACCTAGCACATTAAATATCTGCAGCCCATCATACCCTCCAAAGACATAGATCCTCAAAGTTTGTGAGAAGATTTGTAGCTCGGGTGCTCATTGTTGTGGTTCTGTTCGCTGAGCTGGTGACATCCTCAGTGCTTGGGAGCCTCCTGTAAAGCACTTCTGTGATGTTTCCTCCGGCATTTATAGTGATTTGTCTCTGCCGCATCCGGTTGTCAGTTCCAGCTGTCCGCTGCAGTGGCTGGTATATTGGGTCCAGGTCGACGTGTTTGTTGATAGAATCTGTGGATGAGTGCCTTGCCTTTAGGAATTCCCTGGCTGTTCTCTGTTTGTAGGAGTGTTGTCCCAGTCGAACTCATGTTGCTTGTCATCCGAGTGTATGACTGCTAAGGATAGCTGGTCATGTCGCCGCATGGCTAGTTGGTGTTCATGGATACGGATCATTAGCTGTCTTCCTGTTTGTCCTATGTAGTGTCTTGTGCAGTCCTTGCATGGGCTTTTGTATACTACGGTGGTTTTGCTCATGCTGGGTATCGGGTCCTTTGTCCTGGTGAGTTGTTGTCTGAAAGTGGCTGTTGGTTTGTGTGCTGTTATGAGTCCTAGTGGTCGTAGTAGTCTGGCTGTCAGTTCAGAAATGTTCTTGATGTATGGTAACGTGGCTAGTCCTTTGGGTTGCGGCATGTCGTGAACAGAGTGTCTGGATAAACAACACACTGAGGAACCTGCAAAAAAACGGACAGATAACCAGGTTTGACCTACAGAGAATGAAACCTGAAAGCAACACCACCCACAGATTCTCCAGACTACTTAAAATGCACAAACCAGACATCCCACTTAGACCCATAGTATCACTCCCAGGGACACCATCACACAAACTGGCTAAAGAACTACAACAGAAACTGAAACACCTGATCAGCGGATCCAGGCACTCAATCCAGTCAACACAGGAATTCTTGGACATCATCAGAAATATACACATAGATAAGGAAGAAATTCGATGTAACAGCACTGTTCACCTCTATCGACAAAACCCTAGCCAGAGAAACAATAGCCAACCTGCTGGACATACAGAACAGACAAGATGGGGAACCTATCAACAAAGACGGCATACTTAAACTACTGGACTGTGCCTCACAACACACTTCACATTCAACAACCAAATATATGAACAAATCAACGGTACACCCATGGGCTCACCCATCTCTGGACTCATAGCAGAAGCGGTAATGCAAAGATTAGAACAAACAGTCTTACCGCAAATTCAACCCAAACTCTGGGTCAGATATGTAGATGATACCTTTGTAATAATTAAAAACACAGAAATAGAGAACACACACCGGATCATCAACACCACACTCACAGGAATCCGATTCACTAGAGAGGAAGAAAAGGACAACCAACTCCCATTCCTAGACGTGATGGTACAGAGAACACCGAACAGAGAATTCACCACAAAGATTTACAGGAAAGTCACACGCACAGACCAAGTCCTGAACTACGAAAACAACCACCCCAACACACACAAAAGAAGTTGCATCAAGACACTGTTCAAAAGGACCACAACACACTGCAGCATACCAGAACTGCAAACAGAGGAAGAAGAACACCTCTACAATGTATTCGCCAAAAAGGGATACCCCCGCAATTTCATCAACAGATGCCTAAGGGAAAGACAACGGAATGAGGAAATGCCGCAACCCAAAGGACTAGCCACACTACCATACATCAAGAACATTGCTGAACTGACAGCCAGACTACTGCGACTACTAGGACCCATAACAACACACAAACCAACAGCCACTCTCAGACAACAACTCACCAGGACAAAGGACCCGATACCCAGCATGAGCAAATCCAACGTAGTATACAAAATCCCATGCAAGGACTGCACAAAACACTACACAGGACAAACAGGAAGACAGCTAACGATCCATATCCATGAACACCAATTAGCCACGAGATGACATGACCAGCTATCCTTAGTAGCCACACACGCGGATGACAAGCAACATGAGTTCAACTGGGACAACACTACTATTATAGGATAAGCCAAACAGAGAACAGCCAGGGAATTCCTAAAGGCAAGGCACTCATCCACAGATTCTATCAACAAACACATCGACCTGGACCCAATATACCGAGCACTGCAGGGGACAGCTGGAACTGGCAACCGGAAGCGGCAGAGACAAACCACTATAAATGCCGGAGGAAACATCACAGAAGCGCTTTACAGGAGGCTCCCAAGCACTGTGGATGTCACCTAGACAGGGGACGAAACGTCTGCAACACAAATTCCCAGCTCGGCGAACAGAGCCACAACATAGATCCTCCCTTCAAACATGGTGACCCCTGTAGATCTATGGCAGGCACTCACTGGAGTCACAGACACCCATTTGTCAGCCTCTGGAGTTCGTCAGCTCCCTAGTTTAGCATCCACAATTATCCCTCACTTCAGTCATATGTGTAATGTGATTCTTGTATCTCATGATTATCAGCACTGAATGCATTATTCTTCCAGGTGAATGCTTCACCTTTATTCGCATGCATGTCCATTTTATCACCCTTTGTCGGAAAAGAGAGCTTAAAAACCAAGGCAAAGATCTGCAAGTGGGCCACAACAAGTATTCTAGCTATCGTTGAAGAGCAGGACATCCTGGAAAGGAATGATAACGCTCTCAAACCATGATGGATATGGAGCTTGCCAAGAGTTGGTGATTGATTGCAAGTAAGTATAGGCCACAAATGCTGATGTTACTTCATCAATGATTGGATATCTTTTCATTTGGCCTTCCAAGGGTTTTGAACAAAGAGCAATTTCTGTAGGGCATAAACGAGGATTATTCCTCAGAAGTGTTCATTCCTTCTGAGCATGCACCATTGCCGTGTGTGTAACCATGCACTATTCACAAATACTCACGCTTCCGTGACTCCATTTAGGAAGTTAGTTAAGTTTTAACCTTGTGAATCACAGCTGACAAGTGATCTTAAGAAAGCATTATTGGCAGGAACAGTGATAGACAGGCCACATGAGGGGACACAATTCCCATCAAGCTCTGGTGAGGTTTCATTCTTGCTGCTTTGCTGAAATTCTGTTAGTGCTTCATTTATAGTTAGGATGAGTAATTATGGTTTGTAGTGTGATTATTTTGCCAACAATGTAACATTCAACCCTTTCCGATCTGTTATAATATGATTAAAAGAAACAGATTTATATGCATAGCCTTTTTCACGACCATAGAATGCCTCAACATACTTTGTAACCATTGAAGCATTTTTGAAACATAGGGCTTACATCTTACATTTTTACATGGTTTTGGCTACATCTGAGTTGTGTGGAGATCTTTGGAGAGATTTCTCCAGCAAGACCTGACAAGTCTTCTCGCCATATCTTAGCACCCTTGCCCCATTAATATACCTATTCTGCTGTACATCCATCATGTCTGAATATGATCCCATCTTGCCACATGCAATTCCCAGAACAACAGGATATCCTTGAATTCGCCAGCATCCCTTATGCTATTGGCATTGTTAAAAGCCTGTAGTACATTTAGAAAAACATATCTGCCACAAATTCACCTGCACCTCCACACACATCATTTATTGCATCTGCTGCACCCAATGTGGCCTCCTCTATATTGGGGAGACAGGCCGCCTACATGTGGAATGTTTCAGAGAACACCTCTGGGACACCCGGACCAACCAACGCAACCACCCCGCGGCTCAACACTTCAACTCCCCCTCCCACTCCACCAAGGACATGCAGGTGCTTGAACTCCTCCATCGCCAGACCATAGCAACACGACGGTTGGAGGAAGAGCGCCTCATCTTCCGCCTAGGAACCCTCCAACCACAAGGGATGAACTCAGATTTCTCCAGTTTCCTCATTTCCCCTCCCCCCACCTTGTCTCAGTCAAATCCCTTGAACTCAGCACCCCCTTCCTAACCTGCAATCTTCTTCTTGACCTCTCTGCCCCCACCCCCACTCCGGCCTATCACCCTCACCTTGACCTCCTTCCACCTATCGCATTTCCAATGCCCCTCCCCCAAGTCCCTCCTCCCTACGTTTTATCTTAGCCTGCTGGACACTGTCCTCATTCCTGAAGAAGGGCTTATGCCCAAAACGCCGATTCTCCTGCTCCTTGGATGCTGCCTGACCTGCTGCGCTTTTCCAGCAACACATTTTCAGCTCTGATCTCCAGCATCTGCAGTCCTCACTTTCTCCTCCATTTAGAAAAACACTGTCAATCAACTGCCCTGTACAGTTTCTCACATTTGTTCCAGATGTGGCAGATAGGAGTAATTGACACCCAAGATTTCAGGAAGAGAACCAGAGGTCCTTCTGGATTGGATGGTGCCAATATAGGAATTCCTCCTTCCCCAGCAGAGCACATGACCGAGACCATGTCAGCCTGGTCCGAGCTGCCATCATAGTTAGAGCAGTCTCAGCCATCTGAAGGAATGCTTTGGACTGAAAGGAGAAGGTCAATGTGCCGGCATAAGTGCCACTATCCTCTCTACAATGCATTGCACACTCTACATCTCTACTCCTGTACCAACCCTATCAAAGACTACGCTGTATCACTCTCACTATTGCCTGCAACATCTTCCCTCACTGACTCCCACTCAAACTAACCCCCAACAATACTAAGCATGCAGATGTAAAATGAGCCTGATATCTCTGGCTGAGGAGGCAAAGTGCAAAAATGCAAGGCAAACTAATGCAAGGCAGGAATGCTGTGAAGCATTCAGACAGGCTTAGAGTGAGTGAATGCTGTAACTGTGGGCGAAAAGTCCAAAGATGCAGCCTGATCCAGTCCATCAGCTGGGTGCAGGTTCCTGAATGCACAGTATCCTTGCAGCAGTATGACTATGATAGTTGCTGGTGCAGCCCAAGGCTCACTATTGAAGTGCAGAAATGTCCCATATGTAGATTGGAGATATGTCATAAGGATGCTTAGAGGATGCCAATATCCATGAGAACCATACCAGTGTGGTCCAAGGCATCTTCAGATCATAAGACGTAGGATCAGAAATTAGGCCATTCGGCCCACCAAGTCTGTTCTGCCATTCAATCATGGCCGATAGGTTTTTCAACCCTGTTTTCCTGCTTTCTCCCCATAATCTTTGATTTCTTTAGAAATCAAGAACTTATCTATCTCTGTTTTAAATATACTCAATGACCTGGCCTCCACAGCCTTATGTGACATTGAATTCCACAGATTCAACACTCTCTGGTGGAAGAAGTTTCTCTTCACAGCATTCTGAAAAAACCTTCCCTTTTCTCCTCGGCTGTGCCCTCGAGTCCTTCCAATGGAAACATCATCCCAACATCCACTCTGTCCAGGCCATTCAATCAGATCTCCCCTCATCCTTCTAAACTCCATCAAGTGTAATGCCAGAGTCCTCAAATATTCTTCATACGTTAAGCCTTACATTCCTGGGATCATTCTCGTGAACCTCCTCTGGACCTGGTCCAGGGTCAATACATCTTTCCTGAGGTATGGGATCCAAAACTACTCACAATACTGTCACAATACACTGAGCCTTATAAAACCTCAGAAATACATCCCTGCTTTTATATTCTAGTCCTCTTGAGGTAAATGCCAACATTGCATTTGCCTTCCTAACTACTGACTCAACCTGCAAATTTACTTGAAAAGAAATCTGGTCTAGGAATCCCCAAGTCCCTTTGCACTTCAGAGATCTGAATTTTCTCCTCATTTAGAATATCGTCCATGCCTCTATTCTTCCTATCAAAGCGCATGACCTCATACTTTCCCACATTGTATTTCATCTGCCTTTTCATTGCCCAATCTCCTAACCTGTCTAACCTGCGCCATTATAGTTACAGCAGTCTTAGCCATCTGGGGGAATGCATAGGAGTGTGCCCTGAGATGTTGGTCTCCAGACTCCAACATGAATGCTCTGTAGCATAATTAGCAAGCTGAATTCACCAGGTATCCACTCTGGTTTCCAATGTTACATTACTTTGCTAGCTAGCTTGTTTAACAAGTGTAGCAAGACAAAAAGCTGAGTATTAAAGAGGCAATACTGGATTAGTGGTGCTGGAAGAGCACAGCTCGTTGGATGCTGCCTGAACTGCTGTGCTCTTCCAGCACCACTAATCCAGTATTTGATTTTCAGCATCTGCAGTCATTGTTTTTACCTTATTAAAGAGGCAAGTTGAGCCATCACAAAGTGTTAATAAACAATAATCCTGTTTCGTTGACAACTTGCATCACTCATCAAAAGTATAAAATATGGAACAAGACATTCCTAAAGTTGAATTCATCCTTGCCAGATTTCTAATCCAATTCTGCCACACCTGTCACCATAGCCCATGTTGCTCACACCTCTGTAAGATTCTACTCCTTGTCATTGATGTAATGGAGGAAACACAGCAAATTCACATTTGTGCAGAGGAATCTCTCAGAAACAGGAATGTGATAACCACTAGATAACAGTCGATTTGTTCCCCCAAGACATTAAGAATAACTCCTGCTGGTCTTCCAAATAATGCAATGGGATCTTCTCTGTTCACTAGATGGGATTTCCTATCCAAAAGCATCTCAATTTACTGAAGTAAAATCCCAGCCTTGATTTTTGTGCTGAAGCCCTGAAGCAGGTCTTGACCCCACAACCGCTGGTCTTAAACGTGAGATACTGCACGCTGAACCATAGATCAATAAAAAAAATCGACCAAAAAGCTAATGCTTTTTAAAAATATTCTATCATACACTGAGCCTCTTTATATTACCACCCCAGTTGGTAATCAAAAACACACAGCGCAATTCCATCCTATATTTCCATGCATTTAAATTAATTTTAATATTTAGGTGAAGCCCTCTACTCCCAATAGCTGGAATGTTGCCTCATAAATCATCCTATGCAGTTTCACAATTTGTATTTTTTGCCCTTGCTTCAATCTTCTCATGAAGTCAGTAATTCATGCCATATACAGTTCCACAGGAATTAAAAGCCCTCCAGTATTTTGTCCAAGTAGTAATTTTTAATATGTAAAGCTTAAGCACAGGGCCATCCGTCAAGAACAAGCCTGTCCTCACCTGCCATTTAGACATGCAAGTCTGATGAGGTTGCAAGTTAAAATTAGGAATTGAATTTCTCGTCAATCCTGAATTCACTTCACACACACAAAAAAAACACGCCATGCACAAATGCACCTCAAGAATTGGAAAACAGGTTGATCCTGTCCTCACTTGATATTGACCCAAGAGTGCACATTTTACATCTGAAGCATAAGGCTCTTCACAATTTGCTCTCAGATACCTCCCACTGAGAAGCTTAATACCTTCCAGGCTAGAGCAGTTTGTTTCATTACAGCCAATACCCCATCTCACAGTTATGTGCCTTCCACCTCCAGACTGTGTTGTACACCTAGAGTATTTGCCCTAGTAATGCTCAAAGAGTTCATTACCAATACCTGTCAAACCCACAATCTCTACAGCCTAGAAAACAATGACAACAAGCACATAGGAACTGCCTTCTGTCCATGTTCCATTCCAATGGTCTCCATATTTTCTTCCATTTTATGAACTATCTTCAACTGAGAATCCCTTTCCTTTCCTTCAAGGTCATTTCCTTTCAAACAGCACTTTGTGGACTCTGGTCGTTCAAGAAGAAAATTCATCAGTACTTTCACAAAACTAATTAGCCTTTAATCCCCATAGTTTACCAATACAAAGTGCATGAGTCTTGTTTCAGTAGGGAATCTCACTACTGCATAAGGTCTGAACTCAGTACTTTACTATTAATGAGACAAAACAAATATTGGATACAATTCTGGGTACAGGAGCTCATTTTTGGGCATTTGATCTAATGAACAAATTCTTCTTCATAAAGTCTGACTAATCTGCACTTTCCTGACTGGCGCAGCATTGGCCTTGTAGACTGCAGCTTTAATTCCTTTTCTAACCTTGGTGCCTTGATATGTAAAGTAATACCCCAAAATGGGTCATCCCACTGGGTTTCAGGTCCATTTCAGGTCCAGGGGATTGCTCTGAAAGGTAACTGCATGTGATCATTTCCTGTTCTTAGCAGAGTGTGCAGGTCTCCAGGTGAAGTAATTATAAATGATTGAGTGGAATACCATTTCATTGCATGATGGCAAATAGCAGCGCAGATTATTAATGTTTAATAACTTATTTTAAAAATCAGGAATTTTTTGATAATTTGCTTTTATAAATAACCTCATGATAGTATAATTGTTTCATATCATTGGATGCACCTTCAGATTCTACTTTATGAAATCAGTAATACCCTTTCTCCAGCAATGAACAACTTCATCTCTGCTTCAAATAGCATCAGGAAATGAAAATAAAGTCTAAATGATTATGTAGCATCTTAGTGAATTTTAGCCACGTCCGTAAACAACAGAAACACAGTAGCCAATGTAAGGACTCCAAGCTCTAGCAAACAGCAATGTTATAATGATCAGATTAGCTGCTTTTGTTTGTGATATTATTAAGAGATAAATATGGGTCAGGACATCCCAGCTCCCAAGTTCTTCTGTGATATAGTGTCAAAGGATATTTTATAAATATCAAAGCAGGCCTATGGGCTGTCAGTTTAATGTCTCAAACAAAGGAATGTTCCTTTCACTGTACCATTATTGTCCAGTCACGCTCTGAGTGCCAGCCCAGAGTTTTGTGCTCAAGATCAGGAATGAGACTTCAGCCCAGGAACTTCTGCTTTGTTTGTGTCACCATCACAGACCAGTATCTGTATTTGGGGAGAGAATGGAACAGTAGCAAGCTAAAGTGCCAAGTGAATGTTTTAGGGATGTGGGTTCTAGTCCCACTATAGCAGTTTGTGAAATTTAATAAAAATCTGGATTTAAAAAAAACAGCCAAATAGTAACTACGAAACCATTGTCATGAAAAATCAATATCTTTTGGAAGGAAATGTGCCATCTTACTAATTCTGGCTTGCCTGTGATTCCAGATTCTCAACTGCCTTCTGGGCAATTAGAGACGGACAAGAAATGCTGGCCAGCCAGTAACACCCACATCTTATGAAAAAATATTAAATAAAATTCTGAACATGGTGAGTATAATTATTGACAAAGATATCAGGGATAACTCCACTGCTTGTCTTCAAAATA
Organism: Chiloscyllium punctatum; assembly: GCF_047496795.1. Lineage (NCBI taxonomy): Eukaryota > Metazoa > Chordata > Chondrichthyes > Orectolobiformes > Hemiscylliidae > Chiloscyllium > Chiloscyllium punctatum. The sequence goes on along the minus strand of NC_092747.1, from coordinate 57,021,354 downwards.
GTGCCATGAAATTTTACATTGCCCTAAAGGGGAGATGGTGCCTCAGTTTAACATCTCATCCAAATGATGACACCTCTGACAGTGCACTGCTCCCTCAGATCTGCACTGGAGTGTCAGTCTTGGTTTTCACTTTTCTAGTTGGGACCTTGTGGTTCAGAGGTGAGAGTGCCACCAACAGAGCCACAGCTGACACATGCATTAAGTTGTGCATGAAACAAAATATCTGGAGTATTCTCTCTTAAAATGGTAAAATGATATTTCTATATTTACGACAATTGGTAACAGTTTCGTGTATGTAAGACTTAAGTACTAATCTGAATTCTGAACTCAGGTGACATCTCCCTGGAGTTTTCATTAATAGGGATTATGACATCTGGACTTTCTTATGGGATCAGTATCTTTTCATTGACTTACACTTAAATGTGTTTTGTACATAATTTAATTTTGTTTGAGGATAATAGAGCACAAAGTAGATGGAAGATTGCTTCAACAACACCAAAAACAGAAATTGCTGGAAAAACTCAGCAGATCTGTGGAGGAAAAGCAGACTTATCATTTCAGGTCCAATGACCCTTTTTCAGAATTCCACCATCCACAGTCCTTTCCTTCTTTTGAACATTGTTTCATCCTATCATCAGAAACAAACTATTTTTACAAAGCAGATGGTTATTGGTACTGTCTATATTGTATATCTAATAGCCAATGTCTGTTTCATACTCTTGCTTTAGGAGTGTTGGATAACATTTTACTCATCTTTATTTCACTGATCTCAAAATCCAGCTTAATAGGGAACCATGTCAAACTAAGTCCAGTGCAGTCTGAGAAACACTGCTGACCTTATATTTTCCATTTAAATAAGTTATTATTCTAAGAGTAACAAACAAAAGGTGCTAGTATTTACTCAGATTCATAGCTATGTTGAGTCTGTATCACTATGCACAAATGTGATTTATAATTGTGTTTGTGTGAAATGATGCATTATTATGGGCTAATGTGTGAAAGCCAAGTCATGACACTGCTAAATCCCTTTTAGGCAATATGTCCAGACATTTTACTGACAACTATTCCCTAGTGATGTGTTAATGATTTGTCAAACTGTTTTTCCTTCAGGATACCACCCCTACAGAAAAAAAATCACAATGCAAAATAATATTAATCTTTGTAGAAACATCCAATGCATTAAGAAATAGTGTATACATATATTAGAAATAACATGTGAAAACAGAGTCATTCTATGTAACAGGCCCATGGAGACAGTGAGGGAGATCCATCAATCAATTCCCAATTACTTGGAAGCTAAACGGGTTTCCCCTGCCTCCAGTATAGGGCAGCATTGTAATTATGTTGCCAGCATTCTCTTAATTCTTAAAGCAAATACCACAAGCTGCTGTTTCTTGCAATCAAAAGGCAGTTAATCATGAACATGACCTTTTTTCGCCAGTGGAGCAAAGGTCACTGAAGTGTAAATAGCTCAAATGTATGCACTGTCACCACAAAGCGTGAAATCATCCATCAACCTCACTGAATGAGAACAAATTCAAACAAATTTACATCTACCGATGGCAATGACATTAAAAATTTTCAGCACAGGTATTTTTTTTCTCATGAAGAGTCATTTCTTTAGTATTCTAGTGCTGGAATGATTTCTAGATTTTGAAAATTAAATGAATGTGATTCCCTGCAGAATTAAGTGGGATGATGGTCCTCCTGTAAACTGGAATCTAATCACGACACTTGCTGTACATAAATAATTTTAGAAGCTCATAGAATTATACCAATCAAAATGCATTACTTCTTGGTTGTAGCTTAACTCAGAGGCAGTGCTTTTGCTTTCAGTCAGAAAGTTTGGGGCTTGTGCTGCTTCTCAATATTCTTATACCCCACATTTTTCCCATGGCTATTAGGTCAACTACAAAGTTAGATATTTTCCACTGCAATCCCATTACTCAATGTTTCTCTCTAGTTTACACAAATTCCATGTGCTTTTATTGATCTTCAATCAGCTTTATTACCTTGTATATAAAAAATCCCTAACTTTAAAACTAATTATGTTTTGATTGCTCATATACTACCTTCACAAATGTCTCTGGTTAATCAGGCTGAAATCCTTTTCTTTATATGGCATTGACCACAAAAAATAAAATTAAGAACATGATATAAATCTCACTTTTTAAACTCTATTCATAAAGGCGTGCTTTTCTAATTGTCATCTGGGTTGTAAGACCATTATGATCATGCTATTATTTTCATATTCTGAATTAGCTGCTGATTTTAGAAACAATTTCTATTCATTAATTTGTTGGTGTATAATGGGTACAAGTTTTATAACCCCTTTTGTTTTGATTCCTTGGCTTAATCCATCAGATACACTAGCACCAAAAGGGACTTGCAGGTTTAAAAAAAGCTTAGTGATGATCACAGGGTATCGAAAATATGGGGCATAAGATATCAACATATAAGGCACAACAACTGCAAAGAGTTGACATGGGTTATTATGTCTGAAATTGCAGGTGAATCAATCTAAATAAAGCAGATTTCCAACAAAATGCCAAATGGTAGACTGAATCATTCAGTCTCAAGAAATGGCCACATCCTTTCTTCTGTTTTAATGGCAAGGCCTGCTGTACTCACTGTCTCAAAGCCTGATTCACAAATCACTTCCTCCAAAGTAATTTTTGTTGCTCCATTCCCTCGTTTGCCTAACTCTCCATTGATGGATGGCATGCAGCCATTATCCACTAGCACTTGGAGAATTGTGACTGTTAGTGAAGGCTCGTCTTTTTAAAGTTGAATTCAATAGATTCTCATCCTATTCAGAATGCAAGAGTGAGCCAGAACTAGAAAAATGAAAAGAACAAAAGCTGGCCATCTGTTCAAAGGGTGGCCAGTTTAGTGGAACACTGATTATAGTTAGTGTTTCAGTTATGGCAAGTCCACACACAACTACACTCCCACTGTAGCTATGGGAGAATTCTGCCAGCTGCAGTATGGTGACTGGAAAAATATGATTTTGGACATTAGGCAAAAAAGTACAATTTTCCACCCAAAGTTTGAGTGCGAGTTGAGAATCTTGATGCTGTGCAGCAGGAGGCCATTTGCCTGCATCAATAATTCATTATTTCCTCTTCTTGTCTCATGTATATGCCATTGCTATTCATTTACATGGCAGAGAGAAACCAGATGGTGGCAGTTCTCAATATAAAAGTCAGAGCGAGTACCTGGCAGCTCCACATCACTGCTTGTTATGATTTGCCTCTATCTTTAGAGCACATTGACACCTTTCAATGTAATTCTTCTGCTAAGCTACTTTGTGCAGATAGACAGACATCCATAGATGGTGGTGGGTCAAAGTTTCAGCAAATCTATGCCATTTGTAATCTCCAATTGTATTGATTTGCAATGTTTTGATATGCATATATTCGAATAAAGTCTGCAATGCCAAAGATCCATGTACAGCCATTTCATGGCGCTGCTTGTCAGAGCCCTTCGTGCCCTGTTCTATCGAGAACTGTGCTAACCTGTTCTTTATGTTCGATGTGAATGCTAAGAGCTCATATTACTAATGATCTGTTCAATTTCTGATATTCCTCATAACAACTCAACGGAACTGTGACCCATTGATCTTGCAACAGCAGAGGTTATCATTACTGTGGCCATGTTGCAGCAAAGATAAATTTGAAGAGGATCAGATGCACCAGCCTGACCATATTGGCAGCAAATGCCAGTGGTTGCCAATCACCTCCATTTGAAGAAGTTTCAACTATAGGCCCCTGTGGATATGGAGGAGTTACATGCGGCCCAGAATCTATCGTCCTCAATGATATTTAGAGTCATAGAGTCATAGAGATGTACAGCATGGCAACAGACTCTTCGGTCTAACCCGTCCATGCCGACCAGATATCCCAACCCAATCTAGTCCCATCTACCAGCAGCCAGCCCATATCCCTCCAAATCCTTCCTATTCATATACCTATCCAAATGCCTTTTAAATGTTGCAATTGTACCAGCCTCCACCGTTTCCTCTGGCAGCTCATTCCACACACGTATTAGCTTCTGTGTGAAAACATTGCCCCGTAGGTCTCTTTTATATCTTTCCCCTCTCACCCTAAACCTATGCCCTCTAGTTCTGGACTCCCCAACCCCAGGGAAAAGACTTTGCCTATTTACCCTATCCATGCCCCTCATAATTTTGTAAATCTCTATAAGGTCACCCCTCAGCCTCCGATGCTCCAGGGAAAACAGCCTCAGCCTGTTCAGCCTCTCCCTATAGCTCAAATCCTCCAACCCTGGCAACATCCTTGTAAATCTTTTCTGAACCCTTTCAAGTTTTACGGGTGTGTTGCTGCCACACACTGAAAAAGTATTGGGACACTGCTACAGAACTGTGCTGTCTGCTGGAAGCAGAGAAAAGAAGGGAAATCAGCAAAAAACATAAAACTATTGGCTCGTTTGTGTAATATCTATTATTGGGAAAATATTAGTCTATTATAAAGGGTATGATAGCAGAGCATTTAGAAATACAGAATATGATCAAGCAGAGCCAGCATGGCTTGATGAAGGGAAAACAAGCCTGACAAATTTACTAGAATTATTTTAAGATGTAACAAGGAGGATAGATAAAGAGGAAGGGGAGGATGTAATATAGTTGGATTTTCAGAAGTCATTTGATGAAGGGTTATTTGTTTTCCTCCCACTACATGTACTGTGAAGGGCTATTCATGGCTGGTGGTGAGTGAACTAGTGCACGGTTAAGCATTAAACAAGGCACTGGCAGCAGAGGTCTCAGACAATCCAAACAGTGGGTGAGGACTCCCGTTGCTGGGAAACATAGCTCAAGAACACGATCACGATGTGATGCATTTATAATAAGATGAGCAGCACAGAATATAACTCCACTAAAGTTCACAGAGAGAAATCCTTCATAAAACTCCCCAAAATTGTCACTGATTTTTGGTGAAATACAAGCCTACTTCGTTTAATACATCACAGACAAGACATATATTTTAGTTTTCACAGAAAATAAAATTGAATTGCAGGATACAATCCAAAATTGCTCATAAAAGTAGTAAAATCTAATTTAGTAAAGAAAACAATGTCTGTATTTATTCAATTGCCTTGAAGCGATGAGTTTGGTCATGGACCTTCTCAGAACTGTTTTTCACTTGCATGCTGTTTTTGAACAGTCAGCATATTTGAAGCTGCTTCAGCATGTTTGAGAGTTCTGCTCAGTTTTTCTGCTAGTTTTGTAAGTTAGCATCTGCTTCACTCTACAAAGACATTGGTGCCATTTCAGTTCAGGTGGTAACTGTCCCTCACGAACAGTTTCCATCCTTTCTAAGCTCAAGCCAGTTAAAAACTTCCCTTCTGTCTTATTTACTAAGATATACATTGATCCATTGAATCTTCTATTTGAGTTACCTATGTGGTAGGTAACACTAGCAGTAATCATCATTGTTGTGATATGGTTCATATTTAAGTCTTTATTTCTAAACCCCTTGCTCTGGATCCTTAATTATACTCTTTCAAATATCACCAGTTCTAACATTAACTATGAATTCTAGGAGATTAACTTTCCTTCATAAAGGCTTTGATTTGTTATGTCCTTTATCCTGGCATCCTGGAAATGATCTCCACAATTAATCAATAATTATCTCAGCTCACAGTACTTCCCACACAGACACACCAGGATTCACTCACATTTACTTGGTTGTATAGACCGTGAGTAGTGCTGAAAGAAGAGACATGTTGGTGAAGATTTTTGTCTTATGCTTCATCAGCACAAATGCAACAAGTAAACTTTCAAATAATTCTAGCAATTTATACTAGAGGAATAAAGGCAAGTTCATTGGTTGGATGGTTGACTCTGATTAACCCAGATGTTTCCATGGCAAAAGTCTCAGGGAACTGCAGGTTTTTTTTAGGAAATTCAAAAAAGATACATGTCTTTTAGAATTCCTACAGTGTGGAAACAGGCCCTTTGGCCCAACAAGTCCACACCAACCCTCTGAAGAGTATTCCCACCCAGATCCATTGCCTACATTTCCCTGACGAATGCAAATAACCTACACATCCCTGAACACTATGGGTGATTTAGCTTGGCCAGCCTGCACATCTTTGGACTTGGTAGTAAACCCACACTGATACGGGAGAATGTGCAAACTCCACACAGACAGTTGCCTGAGGCTGGAATCAAACCCAGGTCCCTGGTGCTGTGAGGCAGCAGCGCTAACCACTGAGCCATATGCCACCCTGTCTTGGATTCATTATTTTTACTTATGGAGAAGGGATTCTTGTTTCTGAATGAATAACTTCTAGCAAATGAAAATGAGTTATTATTATCTTTAACTGGCTGCTGGTGTTGCTATTAGCAAATTTAGAATTGATCAGCATAGACTGACCAATGATGGAATGACATCCAATAGAAAATTAGTAAATAGTTTGTTTTGAGCTTTGCTAGCACAGTCTAGTAGAACACAGACTGAACTGTACCAAGAGGACCAACCTCTTTGATTCAATCAGTCAGTCAGTGCGACATATGTCCTATGCGGCTATTAACACCATTTGGTAAGCAGTGGCTTAGTTCAAGACCTTTTTTTCCCCATTGTAAAAGGCCTTAACTTGCTGTATTGTAGCCACTTATTGTTAGACTAAACACCGACAGTCTTGCAATCCTAGACTAAACACCGACAGTCTTGCAGATACTCCAGGCCATGTCACCTGGAGTATCTGCTAGACTGTTTTGATTGACAGGCCTTCTGGTGTAGGTTAAAGAAAAACACTATGGCCACCTGTTCCACAGTTTCAATAGAGCTATTTGTTGGCATATATCTGATAGCACTTTGAACGTTTTGTGTGTTTCAAATGCTATAAAAGTACATATTTCACCAGGGTATTATGTGTTTACAGTTTGATTGACAGTTTAAAAAATCTAATGGAGTATTGATTCGCTGGATTTGATGTGTGTACTGAACTGAAGTTTGTTTTTATAATGGATTGAACACTTGAGGGGATTTAACAGTTTCATGTCATAGATGTTTCTTTGCTATTAATTGTGTATGAATGAAAATAATATTAGCATATTATGAGTTTTCTTTTAAAACTCGATATTGTCTCCTGAGAGCTACCCATGTAGATACTTGGGGAGTGGGTATGGAGTTGGCAATGTCAATGAAAAGGATGGGTATAGATAGGGACATGAGGTGGCATGAATGAATCATGGGTGGGTATGAAGGGGCATTGGGAATGAGTGGGGGTGAGGAAATGTGAGAGGTGAGGGCTAGAAGGACCAACAGCTTCAAAACAACTAGAACTAAATCCCATGGAACTGAGGCAGATCAGTATGGTTCAGAACCCCCCAACTTTTCTTGCCTATGGCCATGACAAGCCCAGAGCAAAAATGGCCGGGGCATAATCTTTTCATCCATTTGGAGCTGCGGGCTTTCAGGAAAATATAATAATTGAGCTACTTACCCCTGTCTCAAAACTCCAGCCTGTGATCTTCACCATAAAGTGTTTTGTTATGGATTTAAATCATACAAAAGATATAGTGTATTTTGAATAAAGACAGAAAAAGGTTGGAAATGCATGTCATTTCAGTCAACATGTGCCAAAAGAAAAGATACGTTTTGGATTTTGGACATGTGAACTTGCATCAGAACTGAAGACAAAAGGACAAACAGACAATTTAATAAAATTAAGGGAAAAAGAGTTGGAGAGAAAGTGGTGAGATTTAACAGAGGGATCAAATTATTTTCAAACTGTAATAGGGAAAAAAAAAACTGCCAGCTGATGTACAAATTTATCTTTGAGTCAGTGGTCACACAAATAAAGGATTTACAAAAGGAGGATAAGATAGAGGCAGGCACACACCATCACTCCTGTGAGGACTTGGGGCAACAAACTTGGACTGAAGAAATGGCAGCTTGGAAAGTAAGATACATAATGATGACAAAATATAGGCATAAACATTTTCTGTGAATTGTGTGCAACAATTATGTAATTCTGAGCCAGCAGTATGCCACCTGTTACATGGGTACAGACATCAGAACAAGTGATAATAAGAGTTGAACTCACACAAGGGTCTACCACTTGTTTTAGTCTCCCTGCAACAAATAGCTCTGAACCTGTTGGCATTAGCTTAAAACAAATAGGATGGATTCTGCAGAGATAGGTGAGTGTTGTGTCTATCATTGACTGATACATCAATCCTTGTAGCTGTGAATCATGTTCTGTCCTTTCATCCTTTGTCTTGTGTACTAAACCTTGCTTTGTCCTTTTGCTTCATGCTTACTTCTCCCTGGTTTAAAAAAATCTGTGAAACTTGTGGAAGATAGCAGTGATTTTAAAGACCTGCACAGGACTTTATAGCAGCATCTGTAGCCACAGCCAAAATGTGTCCAGACTCCTGATTGATGCCTATACAACTCTGTCACCACATTAGTCATATCTTCTGACTTGGCATTATGGAGCCAACAAAGTGAGTACAACCCCCATTCCCTGGGTTTCAGAGAAAAGGGTCTGTGACTTAGAACACTCTGAGTGGATCCCTGACCATGGTCAATTCCCTGGATAGTTTTGGGAAGCTACCTTTGATTTACTGTGCCAACTCCCTGACTGATGGGTGTCACGAAGGACTTCAGTGAGGATTACTCTGCTAAGATTTCAAGGTATGGCCAATGCAGTGTGTTTGATGTAGCACACTGCCATGCAGTGAGGTGTGTGCGCTCTCGAGGAGTGCTTAGCAGGAAAGGAGACTGCATGAAATGGTAAGGCAAGGCAGGAAAAGGCAGAGTACAGATGCTGTGAGCATGGAGGTAGGTACTAATTCAGTGAGCAATAAGAGAACAAATGAGCATCTCTAAGATCCAGCCTAATCCAGACTTGTCACTGTGTACAAAGTGTTCCCGTTGCAGCCTTTCAACGTTAGCTTCTGATTGCCCCACAATGCAACTCCATGCTTTTGTAGTGCACCGTCAGTGCATCAGAGAGGTGCCCAGTTGGTCATATTGGATTGGCAGATGCTGAGTGCCAAAATTCGTGGACCATTGGTTCATGTGGCTGGTGCATGTTGATTGTGCCCTATATGCAGTTTGTCATAGATAACCTAGTGTTGTTCAGAGAAAGCGTTCAGTTGAATCCACCAGGTATCTGCACTTGTTGGGTTTTCTTGACATCAAGCTTGCTTGGAATGTTGGGTAAAATGGGAGGTTAAATATTAATCAGGTAAGTTGTGGTATTAACAGCATGTTTTACAAAGCTGTCTTTTGGCATCTCACTGCTGCCTCGCGATAATCTCACCATGCCTCTTATGAAAAACATAAAAGTAGGCGCGAACTGCTCCCAACATTAAGATAGGCCTTAGCAAATTTTTTACCTGATTCTGGCACCTATCTCTCCACTGGCCACATCACTCAGATCATTATAAGATTTGACCTCAGGTTTCTGTATTTAACAAGACCTACTATTTATCACAAATCAATAGATTCTAACCCACAGGTAAACTGATTATGAACTGTTGATATAAACCTCTACTGGTTAAACCCCATTCTAAAATCACCCTTTCACCCACAAGCAACAGACACAACCAGAAAATAAACACTTGATGTTGTATATGAATGGAAAATGAAAAATTGGGGAATCAGTTTAAAAGCTCCAGTCTACTGGGTTCATTGAGATGATCCTTTTGCTTGCCAGGATGTTCTCATCTTCCATCTCTTCTTTTCTCCAGATTCTTTTCACTATTTTGCAGGACATGTCAAATATTGGTACATTGAATATATACTTTCTCAGTTATTGGTTAAAGGACACAGCTTACAGCAACTGATGAAGGAATACTAATTGGTTTTCCTTGGGCTTTAGGTATTTCACTAGAAAGAAAGAGAACACCATCTGCTCCTTGAAGGCTTTAGCCAGTATTGTTCAGACCCAGCGCTGGCTACCCTACAGCCATTCAGGTAGTTTTGTCAAGCTGATGGTCTTTGCCAACCATAACTGGTTATAACTCTACAAACATCGGCAACCTGTTGGTGGCCAAATTCCACTTTATTCACATTCCCTGTTGCCAGCATGCCTACAAGCAGGCTCCCGCACTGCTTGAACAAATCAGCTGTGTAAACACTATTTATAATGAGCTTTCATAACATGTTTTTTTTTCAAAATGCAGCAATTGATTCAACAACTCTGCTTTAAATAGTCCTTTTCACATATCAGTCAAAATTACAGGAAAAAATAAAATATGCTCTTTGTAAACTCACATGAGATTATATTTAATATATAAATAAATTATTTCAAGACATCAGACATGCAACAGATGGATTAATGCTTTCATTAAGCCAATGCAGGAATTTCAAAATAAACCTACTAAGCATTTGTGCACTGTCCATTTCAAGGGTTTTTAACTAACATGTAATTCCATTTCATCAAAAATATTAAATATGTGTTATAGAAGACTTACTACCAAAGAAAGGTGCTTGTACCTTCACTGTATTAAATTAGAGTCAAGAAAGTAATTTTATGTTAGTAATGAATGACTTAACTGATGTGGACTAGGAGCATATGCCACATTAGCTAGCAGTAATTTGTGATGACAGAACATTAATGCATTTAATCAATAAATCAGTCAAAGACCAGTTAGTTATCATTAAGCTTAAGTAATCACTCAGAGTCCAAATACAAATGCAGCATAGAGACTGAGAGGGATTTGATTTGTCTCATTTTGTTCATTGAAGGAACTATCCATATATCTGTCTGTCTAATAATTCATCTGTCTGTACACCTATCCACTTATTAATCTCCTTCTCAATACATCTGTCTGTAATCATACACCTAAGCAAATTGTTGCCTTTAACAATTAGCTTCCTGCAACCTTTTTGTCACAAATCTTATATCCACTTTTCCATTATGAATTATTATGTTCACTAAGATAAGTACATCATTCTGATTGTGAAGTCTGGTCACTAGTATACCAATGAAGTCTACAGGTCTGTCAAAATACAAATTGGTTTTCATTTGTCATTTCTGACATAAAGAGGGTGCATTCAGAATAAACATAAAACCTGCATATATGGCAAAAACGTAGCAGACAGAATATAACATGGGAAAATGTGTGGTTAAACACAATGGCAGGAAGAATAGAAGAGCTGAATATTATTTAATATGGTGAAAAACTGCAGAAAGCTGTAGCACAGAGGAATTGGTGGTCCTCATGCATAAATTACAAAAAGCTAACTTCTGCATTCAATGGCAAATGGAATGTTGCCATTTTTTGAAAGGGAATTAAAGGTCTTGTTAAAATTATACAAGTCACTAGTCAGACCACAGCTGGAATACTCTGTATAGCTTCCTTATCTTTTGGAAGATATACTGGCATTGAGTCCTAGAGAAGGTTGGCCCTGGTTTTAGATGGCTTGTCTTATGTGAATTTGAGTATTTTGGACTGTTACTTATTTGAATTTAGAATTTAGAAGAATAACAGGTGACCTGATTGAAGATTCCTAGGGGCTTGACAGGAGAGATGGAGAGATGGTTGCTTCTTTTTGTGGGTGAGTCTAGGGCCCTCAGGCATAACCTCAGAGCTGAGACATTCACTGAGGATATTCGCTGAACGACCAGCATCCTTGGCATCTTCACCATGTTTAAAAGACTGTATTAAACCTGAACAAGCTTTGGCAATCCAGAACTGCCACTCACCAATAACTTAATAGCACAGTAGCCATAAACCTCACTGCTCACAGCACATAGTTGGTACGGCTGACCCTCTCCCATATATACATCCCATTCCAACAGCCTAGTCACTGTTTAACTACCACACAACAGTTTATCTGCCCATATTTACATCCCATCTAAACACTCTCTCACTATCACAAATGCTCTGTCCCCATTGCCATTGTAGATCCACAGCTTGTCACATCAGTAGGGAGAAGTCACATGTCAGCAAGCGATCGGACACATTGATACATGACCTTTAATTTGCAGCTTGCAAAAGCAAAAGTAGAGGCTGGAGCTAGCCCCCTCAAATGGCAAACCAAATGTTCCTAGCAACACTGAAGGACAGTGAGATATTTCCAGGTGAGTGGCTTGGAGAGAACTGGGAGATGCCATTTTTTGAAAGGGAATTAAAGGTCTTGTTAAAATTATACAAGTCACTAGTCAGACCACAGCTGGAATACTGTCTTGGGGAACTTTTGCAGTGCATCTTGTAGATGGCACACTGCTGCTACTTAGCATTGGTAGAGGAAGGAATGAATATGGATGTTGCACCAATCAGGCTCTCAACCGATGACACATGATTCCCCTGTCTGAGATCATCTGAGTCATCTGACAGTTGCTCACTTCAGGACCTGTATTTTGTGACTGTGCTTGGCCGAAGCAGATGATTTACTGTGGTCAAACCCCTGGACCATGCGTGGACTGTGTCTACAATTAAAGGCGCAAGGGCACCCCTTAACTGACAGCTATCTTTGTCTGGACTGAAGATTATCCCCCTCCTAATTTCTAAAATGGCCATTTGATTGGAATACTCTTCCAGGGAAGCAATTGGCACACACACACAAAAGAACAACTTGACCTCAAAACTATCAATTTTGGCAGATGTATAAACTTAAGTTTTAAAAGTATGTTACCCCTTCTTCTTTCATAGCATCCCTACAGTGTAGAAAGAGACCATTCAGCATAACAGGTCTGCAGCAACCATCTCATCCAGACCCACAATCCCCCGCACAGGGCATTTACTAAAGTTAGCCCTAACCTGCACAATTTGTAACAAGGCCAATCTACCTAACCTGCAAATCCTTGAGACTGTGGGAGGAAAGCAGAGCACCCAGAGCAAGCCCACACAGACAGAGGGAGAATGTGCAAATTCCACACAGTCACCCAAGGTTGGAATCAAATCCAGGCCCCTGGAGCTGTGAGGCAGCAGTACTAACCACTCTGCCACCTTACCATTTACTTGCCATGGAGAAGATTCTAGCACATTTAGAGTCATGGAGTCCTACAGGACAGAGACAAATGTGGCCCAAACTGGTCCATGTCGACTAAAATGTCCATCCACGCTAATCCCATTTCCCTGCACTTGGTGCATATCCTTCTAACCTTTCCTATCCACGTATTTGTCCAAGTGCCTTTTAAATATCAATGTGCCCACCTCAACCACTTCCGCTGGCATATTACTGAATTGAGTTGAGTTGAATTTATTGTCACACATACTGAGGCACAGTGAAAAGCTTTATCTTGTGAGCAATATAGGCAGATCACACAATTAAGTAGCATAGATACCAAATAATAGATAAACAGCAGCAAAAATAAAAACATAGATACAGGTGAATATTAAGAGTCTGTGAGTCCATTCAGCATTCTAACAACAGTATGGTAGAAACTGTTGCGAAACCGGCTGGTGATTCCACAGGCGTACCATTCTCTATGTAAAAAATTTGTCCCTCAGGTTCCCTCTTATTCTTTCTCCTCTAACCTTAAACTGGTGCCTTATAGTCCTCGATTCCCCAATCCCTATGCATGCCTCTCATGATCTTATACACTTCTATAAGCTCTCCCCTCAGTCTCTTATGCTGTATAGACCAGGGTCAGGAATGAATGTTGCAGGTGCCAGGGTTTAGGTCTTTCATTAAGATCAGGAAAAGTGATAAAAGAGGGGGAGGTGTGGCTTTATTAGTCAAAGGCAGTACACCGGTAGCTGAGAGAACTTTTGACAAGGACACGTCTACTGAGGTGGTATGCCCTGAGGTTAGAAACAGGAGAGAAGAGGTCACACTGCTGGGAGTTTTTTATAAGCCTTCCCTAAGTTCCAGGGATGTGGAGGAGAAGATTGGCAAAACAATTCTGGGGAGGAGTGAACGGAACAGAGTGGTCATTATGGGGGACTTTAACTTCCCCAACATTGACTGGAAATGCTACAACTCTAGTACATTGGATGGATCAGTTTTTTCCAAGGCCATTGGCCTTGATCTTTGAGTCGTCATTGTGTGCAGGTTTAATACCAGAGGACTGGAGGATTGCAAATGTTGTGCACTTGTTCAAGAAGGACAGTAGAGATGACCCAGGTAATTATAAACACTGAGCCTTACATCTGTTCTGGAAAAATTTTGGAAATTTTAAGAGATAGGATATATAATCACCTAGCAAGCAACAATTTGATTGGAGATGGTTAACATGGTTTTGTCAAGGGCAGGTCGTGTCTCACAAATGTCATTGAGTTTTTTGAGAAGGTGACCAAGCATGTGGATGAGGGTAGGGCAGTTGACATGGTGAACATGGACTTCAGTAAAGTCTTTGATAAGGTTTCACATGCAGGCTTTTGGAGAAAATGCTGAGGCATGGGACTGAGGGTGATTTAGCAGTTTAGACTAGAAACTGGCTTTCTGTAAGAAAGCAACGAGTGGTGGTTGATGGAAAATATTTAGCCTGGAGTCCGGTTACTAGTGGTGTGTCACAAGGATGTGTTTCGGGACCACTTTTGTTTGTCATTTTCATGAATGACTTGGACACTGTATGCCTTCTTAACAGGTAGAGGGATTGATTTCTGGAGCCATGATGTCATGCTGCAACTGTACAAAACACTAGTGCTGCATCACTTGGAATATTGTGTACAGTTCTGGTCACCCCATTACAGGAAGGATGTAGAAGCATTGAAAAAGGTGCAGAGGAGATTTACCAGGATGTTGCCTGGTCTGGAGGAAAGGTCTTATGAGGAAAGGCTGAGAGACTTGGGTCTGTTCTCATTTGAAAGAAGAAGGCTAAGAGGGGATTTAATAGAGACACACAAGATGATCAGAGGATTAGATAGGGTAGACAGTGAGAATCTTTCCTAAGATGATAACGTTGGCTTTTATGAGGGGGCATAGCTGCAATTTGAGGGGTGATAGATTTAAGACAAACGTCAGAGGCAGGTTCTTTACTCAGAGAATGGTAAAGGTATGGAATGCCCTGCCTGCCAATATAGTTAACTCAGCCACATTAGGGGCATTTAAACCATCCTTGGATGAGCACATAGATGATAATGGGATATTGTAGGAGGATGGGCTTAGATTAGTTCACAAGTTGCCGCAGCATCGAGGGCCGAAGGGCCTGTTCTGCGCTGTATTGTTGCATGTTCTACGCTCTAACTCCATTTGCTATTTCTCTGTCCACTTCCCCAGCTGATCAAAGCCCTGCTGCAATTTCTGAGAACCTTCCTCACTGTCCAGGATACCACTTATTTTAGTGTCATTTGCAAACTTACTAATCATGCCTTGTACGTTCTCATCCATGGCATTGATATAGATAACATACAGCAATGGGCTCAGCACCGACCCCTGAGGCATTCCAATTACAGGCCTCCAGTCCGACAAGCATCGTTACACTATTACGCTCTGCTTCCTAACATCAAGCCAATTTTGTATCCAGTTTGCCAGATCCCCCGGATTCCATGCGATCTCACCTTCCAGAGCAGCCTAATCAAAGGACTTACTGAAATCCATATGGACTACGTCTACTGCCCTGCCATCATCAACTTGCCTAGTCACTTCATCAAATGAACGCTAACAAATTTTGAGTCATGCTCTCCCACTCACAAAGCCATGCTGCTTATCTCTTATCAAACCCTGCCTTTCCAAATGCATGTCTACCATCTCTCTCAGAATCTTCTCAAGTAATTTACCAACCACATAGGTTAGGCTTAGTAGTCTATAATTCCCAGATTTTCCTTTGCAGCCCTTCTTGAATAAGGGGACAACATTTGCTCCCCTCCAGTCTTCCAAGATCTCACCCAGGCTAACGATGATGCAAAAATATCAGCCAGGGCCCTCCCAATTTCTTCTCTAGCTTCTTGCAGTGTTCTTGGATATATCTAGTCAGGACCAGGAGACTTATCCACCTTCATGCATTCTAATACATTCAATACCTTCTCTACTGTGATAGGATTTTTCCCCAAGATATGACCACTAATTTCTCCAAGTCCACAAGTCTTCATGTCTTTCTTCAAGGTAAACACAGAGGAGAAATATTCATTGAGGACTTCACCCATCTCCTGCAGTTCTATACACACATGTCCACTTTGGTCCTTGAGTGGTCCTATTTTCGTTAGTATATTTAAAAAGCCTGTTTAAATTCACCCTAATCTTCTCAGCCAAGGCTATCTCATACCTCCTCTTTGCTCTCCTGATTTCCTTCTTCAGTAATCTCCTGTATTTCCTGTATACCGCCAGGAATTCCCTTGATCCCCTGAGCCATACCCCTTTTTTGTTCTGGTCAAAGCCTCAATATTTCTTGTCATCCAAGGTTCCCTATTTCTGTCATCCTTGCCATTCACCCTCACAAAGCTTGCAATGTGAAGAATTATAGAGAATGCAGATATGTTGAATAATGTGCTATTTTCCTTTACATCAGAAAGGAAACCATAGTAAGACCATAAGTGCATGAGAAATAGGTACATGAAAGGGCCATTTGGTCCCTCAAGCCTGCTCTGTCATTGAATAGAATCTGGACTGAGGTTATCACGGCTTCAATTCTACTTTCCTGACTGTCCACATCACCCTTGGCTCTCTGTTATCGATCAAACTTTATCCAATTCAGCCTTGAAAATATTTAATGATTCATGCACTCATCTGGACGGAGGATTGCAATGATTCATGGCGCTCTGAGAAAAGTAATTCCTGTTCATCACTGTCATAAACGGGAGAGCTCTTCTTCTGAATTTATTTCATCTGATTCTACATTTCCAACTGACAGAATTTTTCAAGTTTCGAAGCCATGATGTCGTGCTGTAGCTGTACATAACTCTGGTACAGCCGCACCCAGAGTATTGCATGCAGTTCAGGTCACTGCATTATAGGAAGAATGTGGAACCTTTGGAAAGGGTTCAGAGGAGAGTTAGTTGCATGTTGCCTGGTATGGAGGGAAAGTCTTATGAGGAAATGTTGAGGGACTTGAGGCTGTTTTCATTAGAGAGAAGAAGGTTGAGAGGTAACTTAATTGAGACATATAAGATAATCAAAGAGTTAGATCAGGTGGAAGGTGAGAGCCTTTCTCCTTGGATGATGATGGCTAGCATGAGGGGGTATAGCTTCAAATTATGGAGTGATAGATATAGGACAGACTTCAGAGATAGTTTTCTTACTCAGAGAGTAGTAGGGGCGCGGAACAGATTGCCTGCAACAGTTGTAGACTTGCCAATGTTATGGGCATTTAAGTGGTCATTGGATAGGTATATGGGTGAGAATAAAATAGTGTAGGTTAGATGGGCTTTGGATTGGTTTCACAGAATGGCACAATATTGAGGGCCGAAGGGCCTGTACTGCACTATAATGTTGTATGTTCTATGTTCGAGAATGCATTCTTGTAGCATCTTCTCTGCAGAGTCTTCATGGAGTCCTATGTTTCAATAAAATTACCTCTCATTCTGTTAAACTCCATTGCATCTAAATCCAACCTGATTCAAACTTTTTCAAAAATATATAAGCCCTTTCATCCCAAAGATATACCAAGTGAAACTTCTCCAAACTGCCTCCAATGCAAATATACTTCGCTATAAATAAGGAGACTACTCCCAAGTGCAGTCACACCAAGACCCTGTAACAAGACTTCACCACATCTATGCCCCACCATTCTTCCAATAGATCCCAATATTCCCATTGCTTTGCTAACCTTAAGCCTAACCCTATTGCTGGAGTTGCAATAACATAGGAGTAATGTCACTGGGACTAGTAATCCAGAATCCCAGTTTAATGTCTAGGGACCTGGGTTCAAATCCCACCATGGCAGATGGTGAAATTTGAATTCAATAATAAACCAAAAGTAGCTAGCTAGCCATTTAAAGGGGGTGGCACAGTAGCTCATTGGTTAGCACTGCTGCCTCACAGCACCAGGGACCCAGGTTTGATTCCAGGCTTGAACAACTGTCTGTGTGGAGTTTACACGTTCTCCCCATTTCTGCATGGGTCTCCTCTGGGTGCTCTGGTTTGCTCCCACAATCTAAAGGTGTGCAGGTAAGGTGAATTGGCCATGCTAAATTGTCCACAGTGTTCAGGGATGTGTAGCTTAGGTGCATTAGACAGGGGTAAATATAGGATAGTAGGGGAATGGGTCTGGGTGGATTGCTCTTTGGAGGGTTCGTGTCGACTTGCTGGGCCAGAGGGCCTGTTTCCACACTGTAGGGATACTATGAATAGGAACTCTCAGTTGTCATGATTGTTCCTTGGATGCAATGTAGCGTCCCTACCCCAGAGTCTGGAGGTCCAGATTCAGATCCTATCAGCTTCAAAGGTGTGTGATAACATCTCTGAACAGATTTGTTCCCCATAGTAGGCCATTGCACAAAACATGGAGGCGTTGGATTGAGGGTGATTCAGCAGTTTGGATTAGAAATTGGCTAGCTGAAAGAAAACAAAGGGTAGTGGTTGATGGGAAATATTCATCCTGGAGTTCAGTTACTAGTACTATACCACAAGGATCTATTTTGGGTCCACTGTTGTTTGTCGTTTTTATAAATGACCTGGATGAGGACGTAGAAGAATGTGTAAGTAAATTTGCAGATGACACTAAGGTCGGTAGAATTGTGGATAGTGATGAAGGATGTTGTAGCTTACAGAGGGACATAGATAAGCTGCAGAGCTGGGATAAGAGGTGGCAAATGGAGTTTAATGCGGAAAGGTGTGAGGTGATTCACTTGAAAGGAGTAAGAGGAATGCAGAGCATTGGGCTAATGGTAAGGTTCTTGATAATGCAGATGAGCAGATGAGGTCTCAGTGTCTATGTACATAGATCCTTGAAAGTTGCCTTCCAGCTTGATAGGGTTGTTAAGAATGCACATGATGTGTTAGCTTTTATTGGTGGAGGGATTGAGTTTTGAAAGTATAAGGTCATACTGAAGCTTTAGAAAACTCTGGTGTGTGGCCGCACTTGGAGTATTGCGTACAGTTCTAGTCAGTGCATTACAGGAAGGATGTGGAAGCTTTGGAAAGGGTTCAGAGGAGATTTACTAGGATGTTGCCTGATATGGAGGGAGGGTCTTATGAGGAAAGGCTGAGGGACTTGAGGCTGTTTTCATTAGAGAGAAGAACATTGAAAGGTGACTTAATTGAGACACATAAGATAATCAGAAGGTTAGGTAGGTTGGACAGTGAGAGCCTTTTTCCTCAGATGGCGTTGACTAGCATGAGGGGACATAACTAAGTTGAGGGGTGATAGATGTAGGACAGATGTCAGAAGTAGTTTCTTTACTCACAAAGTAGTAGGGGGATGGAACACACTGCCAACTTTAAGGGTATTTAAATGGTCATTGGATAGGCATATGGATGAGAATGGAATAGTGCAGGTTAAAATTGGTTCAGATTGTGCTTCAGATTGCTTTCTCAGGTCTGCTCAACATCAAGGGCCAAAGGGCCTCTACTGCGCTGTAATGTTCTATGTTCTATGCTATATGTTCTATTGCTGTACTTACTTCCCACATTTTAGCCCACTCACTTAACCTGTCTGTACCTTCTTGCTGAAGCTAAATTATATCAGACTCAAAAGGTTAACTCTGTTTTGCTTTCCACAGATGCTGCCAGACCTTTCTTCAACATTTTCTGTTTGTTTTTCAGACTTCCAGTATCCCCATAGTATTTTGATTTTATTTATTTGACAAGGTGGTGGGAAGCTGTCTTCTTGAATTGTTGCAGCCCATGTGCTGGAGGTAGACTCACAATGTCATTAGGGAGGGACTGCATTTTGACCATGCAACCCTGAAGGAACAGTGATATATTTCAAAGTTAGGATGGTGAGTGGTTTGGAGGGGAATGTGTAGGTGTTATTCCCATGTAACTGTTCCACTTCTCCTTTTAGATGGAAGTGAGTGTGGTTTTGGAAAGTGCCATTTAAGGACCCATGGTGAATTTCTGTAATCCATCTTGCAGAGGGCACACACTACTATTACAGAATTGGTAGTGGAGGAACTGAAAGTTTGTGGATGTGGTACCAATCAAGCAGGTTACTTTGTCCTGAAAGCTGTCAAGCTTATTGCGTGTTATTGGAGTTGCATACTTCCAAGCAAATAGCGGGTATTCCATCATATTTGTGATTTGCAGGTGTTGGACAGGTTGTGGAGAGTCAGGATGTGAATCCTGATTGCTGCCTTTGACCCAAGTTTGTAGCTGCGGTAGTTATGTATCTCTGGTTGAACCTTGGATCAACAGATTCTGGACAAGTTAAGGAAACTCAGTTGACTTGCAACCAATTTTACAGCATGCCTCATTTGCTGTTTTTCTGATACTTTTTAAGAATGGCCACTATTGCAGCAGTTGTTATGGAGAGCCAAACGAGGTAGCAAGATATTGCTCTTGACAGAGAAAAAGATGCCACAATTTCACACGTTTTGAATGACACAATATCCTCCACAACTGAATGTACAAACTGAGTCAGGCAGTGGCGCCATTAGTTAACTTAATTAAAAACCTCAGTGATTTATTATGTTCTGATGTCCCTTTCAGTATTCATGGAGGAATCTTTTAAATGCACCCACAGTGTGACCCTGACAGAAGCACAGAAAAGCAAGTCCAGAGCTATGCAGGCAATGACAAACAAACCACTGCAAAATGCGTTTCCCACTTTTAGAGTTTGCTCATGACACTGTTCAAAATCACAACTAGTTTTATCTGCTTCAGATGACATTTTACAATGGTCAGACTGCAATTCAAGAGAACTATGAATATGAAAACAGAAAACTCTGATCTGCAATGTCACTGATAATATCCAGCAATGAGAGTGCAAAGGAATCAGTTCATAGTTGGCGGGAAAAGCCAGCAAAACGAAAAGAAATTAAGGGCATGGTTTTAGCTTGATTTACTTCCCTCAAAAACATACTTTTCATTTCACATACAAGAAATGCACCGACTGCAGTCAAAACATTCACTTCAACAACTTTATAACTGTGACTGAAAAATCAAAGACCAATATTTTTGAACTGAGGGAGTGAGAAGATGCACAAATGACTTCAAAAGCCCTTGGCAGTGATGAGCTGAAACTCAATAATGTGATGTCTCCTGATTGTTTTCCAGTTCTCCTGTTTGGAGTATTTATGTGTGGATATTTATTGAAGACAATATTGAACTTAATAATGATTACACTTCCATTTCAGATACAAGAGGCTGTCTGGGAATGAAACATTTTGAAGCATATCCTAAAATGAGATCCTGTGTTCAGAAGAGGAAATAACATTAAAACACTAAATAATCTTAGGCCTGAATCTTAAGAGGTTTTCTTTGACTAAGTATCAGTTTTGTACAGTATTTTGGAGAGTTTTTGTCATGAGACCCAGCAGGTTCCCTTGCCGTATCTTCACAAATTCTCCTAGTTAACTACCTACTCCACCCCAATTGCACACCCCGTAGCTGATTCTAGTCCCTTTATACTACTGCTGTACCTGAAACAATTCATCACTGCCAAGATATCTTGAACTGACTGGCATCCTGGCACTGACAACCTTTTTCAAAATGCTGTTGTGCACCTGGAAAAGCACTTAGTTTGGAGCTGCCCTGCACCTTTCCCGATATGTGCATGGATCATAGCAGAGAAGGGAAAATTGACACACTGCTATGTGGGCAGGGTTCTGGAGGTTTGAGGTGATTGGGTGAGGCAGCACCACCACTAGCTCTTGGACTAGTGGGAGAAGTCATGACAACAGATCATGCCAGGCTGACCAAGCCAGTCACCAGGGTCACTGCAGCCTCAGCCACCTGGTAGAATGCACAGCAAATTAAGAGAAAGATCCATGATCTTCTTCACTCCACCAGTGTAAATGCCATCACCTTCTCTCCAAAACTTCACTCATTCTACCTCTGCTACTGTACCCACCTCCCAATGAGGCACCTGCTCTACCACTCTCACAATCCTCCTGCATAATCCTGCAATATCCTCCACCACTCACTGGGACCCACATCCACCCCTGACATCGTAACCCTGCATACCCTCAGTATTACCTATCCACTCACTCAGGACATCTCACCACCAGCCCCAAGAAGAATAGCTGCACCATCTACCTTAATACCTGTTCTCTCTCATTCCAGAAAGAAAACTACCCGCAAGAGAGAAGAAAGAGTTAAGGTAGATGATGGACAGCCTGACATTTGGTTCCTCACCCCTTGGATAGAAAACATCCTGATTCTGACTACCCCGAGGGGCAAAGTGACTTTGTTCAAGATCATGGACTGATATTGGACACTACTCTTGACTAACTGTGCCGGAACTCCCCGAGCAAAGGCTATCTTCCTTAACTTGTGTGAGGACTGCTAACAATCATGACACACTTCCTGGCTTTGTGGCTGCACTGATCAACATAACAATGCAGCAGTACTTTGATCCTGGTATCTACGGCTCAGAGGTCAAAGTGAAAAAAAGCAAGAGATGCTGAAAGTGTTCTAATAGGCCTAGGTAAGAGAACAAATGGAGATGTAGCTGGTCCTGTCCATGAGTTGGGGGTGCATGTCCTTGAGCACAAAATGTCCTTGCTACAGCATTACAATTATAATTGTCATTGTGCTCGTGGTACAGCATGGAAATACAGAAGCATTGTTGTAAGTGCAATTTACATGTGCCATAAGAGTTCTTCGGGGCTGGCACATGTCAAATGCCAATGTCCTTTAACTGAAATGTTAATGCCTGGCATTCGACATGGAGGTCTTTTGGACCCAACTCAAGCTGAAGTCACCCGCCCTGACTTCCATGACGACAATTTTCCGCATCAAGCTTACTCATGGCAGGCGGGAGGAGAAAAGGCTGTGATTAATGAAGCAGAATTTTCAGTTGGTAATATAATTAACATTCAATAATCCCACTTAACAAGCAAATTGCCATTCTATGAATAAGACCATAAGATGTAGAAGAGAAGGTAGGCCATTTAAACCATTGAGTCTGCTCTGAACCAAAACAATGCAAAGGCTCTGCTGGGATTTGAAATCAATATCTTTGCTGAGCAGGCAAAAACAAAAACCCACATAAATGTAGCACTGGACAATCTTGCCTCCATGGCCTGAATTTAGCTTAAAAAGATTCAGTGAGTTGGTCCTGACATCTAGTTCAGTCTTGAAAGACTTCTCGCACAATTCTCTCACATTTCTCATTGTAGCTCACCTCATCCAGACCTCTAAGACAGTTTATCATTATCATTATGTGATTGTTCTTTGTCGGGCTTTGTTGTCCAAAACTTGGCTGAAATGTTCATTCTGTCTCTCAATTCACAAATGTTGCCAGACCTGCTGCGCATTTTGAACATCTTCTGTTTTT
Organism: Chiloscyllium punctatum; assembly: GCF_047496795.1. Taxonomy (NCBI): domain Eukaryota; kingdom Metazoa; phylum Chordata; class Chondrichthyes; order Orectolobiformes; family Hemiscylliidae; genus Chiloscyllium; species Chiloscyllium punctatum. The sequence goes on along the minus strand of NC_092747.1, from coordinate 56,998,107 downwards.
CTGTCTACTTCAGATTTTCAGCACGTTCACTAATTTAGATCTTGTACATAACTTCGAGTTCTTTCTTCATGTTCTTCCTTGAAATGTTTATATGACGGTCCTCTCTGCTCTTTTAATGAGTGAGCAGCCAGCTCTATTTTCAATTGCGTCATGCCTTCATGAAAATGATAGACACCATAGTTAAATATGAATACTTGTATTCATCCATTGGTATCCTTCATTATAATTTCAAGATTGATTGAATGAGTGATTGAATGATTTTATTGTCACATATACTGAGGGAGTTACAATGAAAAGTGTTTTGTTCCCACAATTCACGCCATTTTAAGTTAATTAGTATAAAAACAAGCACTTGGAGTTCATCGCCTGGAGTCCCAGATATGGCTCCAGGACTTCAGCAATGTCTCTGCAAGGTTGGCCTCAAGGAATCCCTTCTCTGGGTACAGCAACAATGACACCAGTGCTCCAGGAGATACTGGGTCCTTATATCACCACTATCTCACTGACACCACCAAGAGTCCTTGCTTTAGGCCTCCCGAAGTCAGGAGTCCCTACTCAGGCACTGACACCACTGCAATTGTCAACCCATCGCCACCTCCAAACTTAGGAATCCCTCTCCAGACCCCAACACTGCCTCAGTTGATGACCTGTGACCACTGCCAAGAGCCCCTGCTTCTAGCCTACCAAAACTAGGACTTCCCGCTCCACCAGTGCTGCAGCCATCAATGTCCCTCGCCACCACTGTCAACAAGAGTTCAGACTCAGGACCTACTGCAGCCTGGAACCCCTGCTCCAGGCACCGCCACTGCCATAGCCGATTCCCCGGCACCAAGAGGTCAGCTTCTGGGCCAACTGCAGCCAGAAGTGCCCTTCACAATATTCCTGTGATGCCAGCAAGATGAAGAGAAGAGAAAAGCGAAGAAAAAAGAAGAAAAGGAGAGCGCGGAAAGGATGTGACCAGTCTGGAGCGGCTTAGGGATACAGGTGAACAAGTGCACATAAGTGATGCCTGAACATTTTTCTAGCATTAAATGTTATCGCAGTTTTACTTGAAATAGGAATTGTATTGCAAAAACTTTAGAATAGGGATTGTAATACAAAAACTAACTCATTGCATTAGAGTGCTTTGAGATGATTAATGTAAGAGAGGCTGCATTACTGCAAGGATGTATTCCTGTTATATCTAACTAATTAACAGTCCTGTGTATCACCATTCACTTATTAAATCTGTAAAGTGGTACATTAACTCTGTATGTAGCAGTTGCCACACTTTTCTCATTTACCCAGACAAGCAATTCAAGATTCATAATTCATTGAAACCCCACAAAACCCACAAAAAAGCAACTGTGTAAAAGGCTGTGATTTCAGTGTCACTGCATTTTCCTTAAAAGTGGTCCTCATTACAATTTTTATTCTGGATGTACCCAAATGTATTATGTCTGGATAAATAACACTTATACATCAAACTCATAAGATAAATTAAACATTGGTTGTGCATTTCCCTCAATTTCATTAAGAATTTCAACACTACTGTATTTTTTTACAGTGTCCCAGTGGTCAGGAGTCACTTTTTCTTTCACGTTATAGCTTGATTTCTCCCCAGGCAATCCTGACATCAAAACATCATACAGCACAGAAGGAGGCCAGTCAGTCCATCAGCCCAGTGTTGGCTCATTAAAAGAGCTATCTGTTGAAATATTATGTTCAAGAGAGCATGTCCTTTTAAGAGTGTATTGTAATTACATTAGTGTTATATCATGCCATGTTATATTCCTGAATAAAGCTATCAGTTTATTCTTGAATAACTACTGCTGTATTTGTCAAAAGCCACAAACATTAAGTTAGTCAACCAGCTTGAGCCCAGATTACACCAAAGTATTTGATAGAGTTTTAATGTGTGTAGATGGTCTGTACATAAATCATCTGAAACCAGTTCTCAGTAAGGGCCCAAGCTTGGTATTCATGTTAGAAGAGCTGAAAGAAGACATCATATTGGCAGTTTGGCAGCAGCTTATTTGTAAACTTGGAATTATTTATACCAGGCATCTACAGAAAACTTCATGATCGTCATGGCAGCTACAGCACTGACTCCAAGATAGAACTTGACAAACAAACAATGATCAACTCAAAATATCTCAAGGAGGACTGCAGAAACCCAATTCACAGCACAGCATTCTCCTCAGGCAAAGGTAGGCTTGTGAGTATTCTATTCAATAGGAGTGCAATCAATTAACTTCTTAGTTCATATGCTTTCATGGAACAGACCATCGGTTTAAAGTATAAAGCACAGCAGAACCTAATTTCACCCAGTTGAAAACCAACAGTTTTTTTATTTATTAATAGTGCTACCTAATTTTAGAATGATAACAGTTCCCAGCCATAGTGCGAATGGGACCACTAAAGATATTCTTACTACTTTTCAAGGGTCTCCATATCACATCATCATTCTGCTATTTTGGGGTTTTGGGAAAAGGTAAGCAATGTGAGGAAAATGCACAAAACAAAGCGCAAACAGCTTGCAATCACTAACACTGAAGTCAATCAGATGACAATTAACAATTTCTTCCACTATATCTAGTTGCAATGCTGTCTCAACTCCCAGTGAGAAGAAAAGAAACAGCAATCATAATTGCAAATTAAAAGATTATAGATTCATATAAGAAAAAAGGTTCAATCCACAAATATCATTATCCAATTAGTTCTGTTCCAATCTTCTTCTCTAAATGTTACTAGCCATTTATAAAACATACCTTAAAATTATCAATGTCTTGGTACTGTGGACATAGACTGCCTCATTTCCTTAGCAGTTACGAATGAACTGTGAATGAAAATATATCCTTCAGGACCATGCCAATTCAGCCGTTCATAGTAGAACCAAATCATCCTTGTTTTAAGACTTATTTTGGATTCATCTACCAAGCATACATTGCGTGATCTCACTTCTCTCTGTACTTTTTCCAAATCATGTTCAGTATGGAGGAGTACTGATTCATCCAGCTGAGGGATGGTGGTAGGTAGTAATCAGCAGAACATTTCCTTGCTCATATTTTACCTGATGGTATGAACTTTCTTGTGGGCAGGTGGCAATGTTGAGAACTCCCAGTGTCTCTTCTTCCCAACCATGCATTATTGTTGCCTATACCACTGTAATATCTGTCCTGCCTATGAAGCTGGAAATACCCAAGAACACCAGAAAGGAGGCTGGGCTGCTATTTGACTGGTCTGTGGGATAGCTCTTCCAATTCTGGCCCAAATCTAGGTGAGGATGACTTTGCAGGAACAACTTGGCTCTTTTGTGGTATTGTTGCCTAGCTCAGTGTTGAGTGTTCCATCCAGATTTATTTGTATTGTATATTGTTTATAAATGGCAAGTAAGTGATTAAGATGTTGGATTGTATGGGTCTGGAGTCAAGACAAAATAGGTCAGAATGTGTAAGGGTCAGCGGATTTCTTTTCTTAACCAGATTTTTTCAACAGGCAATCTAGTAACTTCATGGTCTCTATTACTGAAACTAGTTTTTTATTTCTAGATTGATTTAAGTAACTATATTTAAATTCCCCATTGCTGTGGCGGGTTAAACTCGAGCATTATATCGGTTGCAGCATAATTCTGGAATCATGAGGTTCAAATTCTATACTTTTGCACCATTACATATGCCTCAATAAATTCGAAGGTGAACAGAGAATTAATGTAACATTCTAACGCTGTTTTTATGTTAACCTGGATTTTCCATTGGGGTTTCACTCAATGTACAAGAGGTTTGTGCTGGTTCATATAGCAACATTATTAAAGTCACATTTTGAAAGTGAGTTGTGTATGTCATGAAAATCCTGATTCTTTTTAACTGTCAGACCAAGCTATTCCTAGTGAATCGTAATATGTTAAAACAAAGAGCAAACCTGTCAGTATAGAACCACTGAAAAGACCTTTCTCCCCCTGTTAAAGAACTTTCCTTGGATTGGTAAATGTACTTTTAGAAGTTATTTGTCATGTTATACCAATCAAATTTTTTTTATCCTTTTCGATGACTGCTGTAGTTTAATTGACCTGTTATGATCCTTGGATTATGACATATAACAGTTTTACATTTAGTGTGGACATTTCTTACACTTGCTTGAAACTGAAGGAAAGAAACATTTCCTGATGATGTATTAAAGGACATTGGCTAATATCACCAAAGTTTACCCCCATATCCCATTGGAAATCCATGGTCAGCTCACAGAAGACCTGATGAAACAGGTCATGAATCAATCCTTGTAATGCCATCTGATTGTTCATATAAGGAAGTCATAGACTTATAGAGTCAGAGAGTCATACAGGATGGAAACAGATTCTTTGGTCCAACTCAGTCTGACCTACTCCCATTTGCCAGCATTTAGCCCATATCCTTTCCATTCATGTATCCATCCAGATGCCTTTTCAATGCTGTAACCATACCTACCTCCACCCCTTCCTCTGGCAGCTCATTTCATACACACACCACCCTTTGCATGAAAATGTCAGGTCCTTCTTAAATCTTTCCCCTTTCAGCTTAAACCTATGTGGTCTAGTTTTGGACTTTCCCACCCTTGGAAAAAGACCTCAGTTATTCACTCTATCCATGCCCCTCATAATTTTATAAACCTCTATATGATCACGCCTCAGCCTCTGACATTCCAGGGAAAAAAATTCTCCAGCCTATTCAGCCTCTTCAGACACTCTAGTCTTGACATTTTAGGAGGTTGAAATGCAAAGAAGTACATGATCAGTGACAGCTCTGTCGAAGTGGTCTGTTAACCTTGTTGAATGCTTAGTAAACTCTTTATATAAATAGGCTACTCGACATTGGCATGTGATGCTATAGCCTTGAAACATTGGTTTCTAAATATATATTTCATCTTCACAATTGTGAAACGACACAAGTTGTGAAGAGTAAGCTATATCATTGCATGAGAGTTTGGTATGGGTGAAGAACACATGCAGAACAAACAACGTTTGGAGTATTCATAATTGGCCATGTCTCAAACCAGATTTCTTGGCCAATAACATCCTTCCTAACTGATTGCAAACCCTGTTCTGATGGCGAGGTCACTTGCTTCAGGTTGGGTTTTAATGATGCCTAGGGACTTGCTAGACGTATGCATATGAGATGCAAATTGGACAACCCTCTCCACCACCAATTCATGCAACTCCATATCTATGGAGCAATTTTGGGAAAAACAGGACTGGTTGGTGTACCAATCATTCACTTGCTTCCACAACAAATTTCATTACATCCCATTGATGCTTGACACTCTTCTCACCCTGCAATATTGTCAATGCTCAGAACTCTCCAAACTATGCTTTTAAGTTTGATGAGAAGTTAAGTATTTGTTCCCTTCTACATGTAATTAGCATTAATATCTCATTCATTTAATTTGCACTTTAGGCAAAAATTCAGCTTTATCCTGTCACATGGAAATCTTTAACCAGGATGGGGAAGCTTGCAAACAGAGCAATGCAAAAGTCCCTGTGTGCTAGCGCCATAATTTTTGACATTAAATTGTTTCAATTCCATTCGTGAATGATTCTACTTGTACAGCCGATAACATTATTTCTGCAGAGCAGGACATTTTATGGATTCCATCGCAGTGGACCAAATGATAAGTCCCTATGTCTGCTTGGGGTTTCCTTCCACAGTCCAAAGATGTATGGGTTAGGTGGATTGACCATGCTAAATTGCCCATAGTATCCATTTCCTTCCTTTTAGCTGGGTAGCTTTTCAGCACTTCACGTTTATAAGTATTTATAAATATTCTCCTCCACACAACTCAATATGTAAACTTGGAACAGTGTCACTGTTCCTTCACTATCAATGGGTCAAAACCTTGCAACTACCTTCCTAATATCGCAATGAGTGCTTCCACACCAGATGATATGCGATAATTCCGGAAGGTGGCTTACCACCACATTTTTAAAGGATATTTGGGGCGTGTGACAAATACTGACCTTGACAGGGACACACACATCCCAAGAAAGAAAAATAATTTCCAAAAGCACATATTATAACACAACTCGTGGGATATTACATTCAACCGCAGCGAAAGATGAGCACAGCAGGAAGGAAAACTGGTATGAAAACAACTGTGTTAACCTTAAATGAGGGTAATTACAAAGGAATGAAAGAAGAGTTGGCTACAGTTTACTGGAAAAGGAGTTTAACAGAAAGGACAGTTGAGGGACAATGGCAGATGATTAGGAAAATAGTTACTGATTCACAACAAAGATGTATTTCATTGAGAAAGAAAAAGATTTTAGGAAGGGAGTAAAAAGACCATAGCAAGAATGAGGACTGTACATGCTAGAAACCAGAGTTTAGATCAGAGTGGTGCTGGAAAAGCACAGCAGGTCAGACAGCATCCGAGGAGCAGGAAAATCAACGTTTCGGACAAAAGCCCTTCATCAGGAATCAAGGACCATGTTTAATCAAGAAGATTAAGGATAGTATCAAACTGAAAGAACAAGAGACATAAAAAGTGGCAAAGATTACTGATAATTTAGAGGATTGGGAAAGCTTCAAAATATGAAACCCTTATTCAAAAAAGGACAGTGACAAAACAAAGCAAGTATTTATTGGCTGGTTAGCTTAGCATCTGTTATTGGGAAAACAGCAGAGCATTTGGAAAAAGCATAATAAAATTAAGCAACATAATAAAAGTAATATGACTTTAAGAAAGGGAAATCATGCCTAACAAATTCATTAGAATTCTTTGAGGAGATAGCAAGCAGAATACATGAAGTAGAATCAATGGATATGGTATATTTGGACTTCCAAAAGACATTTAATTAAGGTATCACACATTAGGATACTGAATAATGTATGGTGTAGAGGATAGTACATTAGTATGGACAATAGATTGACAAGCTACCAGAATATGGGATAAGGGGTGCATTTCTCAGATGGCAATTTATAATTAGTGGAGTGTCAAAAGGATCAATGCTGGGGCCAAAATTATTTACAATATATATTCATGACTTGGATGAGTAAAGTGGATAAACTATAGCCAAGTTTGCAGATGACACTAAAATAAGTGGAAGAACAATTAGTAACAATGGCACAAAGATTCCAGAGAGGAATAGAGAGGTTAACTGAGTGGGCAATAACTTAGCAGATGGAATATAATGCAGGAAAAAGTGAGATTATGCACTTTGGCAGGAAAAAAGTAGAGGAGCTGAATATTATTTAACTGGGGAAAGACTGCAGAGGGATTTAGGGATTCTTGTCCATGAAGCACAAAATACAAGCAAATGAGTACAGTGGGAATTGGGAAGGCAGATGGAATGTTGACAAGAGTTTGGAGTAGAAAAATAGGGAGATCTTGGAAAATCAATATAAGATACTAATTAGTCTACACTTAGAATACTATGAACCGTTTTAGGTCTCTTCTCCATGGAAATATATATTGGCTTTGTAGGCTGTCCAGAGAAGATTCACTACACTGATAGAAGGTATGGAGGGATTATCTTGTGAGGAGACGTTGAGTAGATTAGGCCTGTATTCAATATAGAAGAAAGGGTTTCTATTATTGAAACATGCAAGATTCGTTGGGACTTGAGAATGTAAGTGTAGAAGGTTGCTTCTTCTTGTGGGAGAACCTAGGAGTAGAGTGAATCATCTCAGATTAAGCCACCCAGTTCGGACAGAGATGAAGGGAATTTTCTCCTGTCAGAGGGCAGTGAATCTGCTAAATTCTTTACCAAAGGGGGTTGTAGAGGTTGGGTCATTAAGTACACTCAAGGCGCAGACAGACAGATTTTTAATCAGTAAAAGAATGAGGGCTTTTTGGAATGGAGCAAGAGGGTAGAGTCGAGGATGATCAGGTCAGCATTGTCCCATTGAATGGTGGAGCAGACTCAATGAGCCAAAGGGATAATTATGTTTCCGTGCTTTCAGGTCTGATAGACATTTAAAGAGAAAACTGAAACACAGTTAGAAAGAGATATTTCCAAGCCTTTTGAAAGTAATGCTGGATTCTGATCCAGAAGCAGAGTTGCAGTCAGAATCTGAACTGGAGCTAGTTGCTTCATCTGGTTAACATATTTAATCATTTGTCATATTTGTTCTCTCTTTTGTTATTCATTCATAGTATGTGGGTGTCATTGGCTAAGTCAGCATTTATTGCCCACCCCTAACAGGGGTAGCATGTTGGCTCAGTTGTTAATGCTGCTGCCTCACAGTGCCAAAGGGGTGTGTTCAATTCCAGCCTGCGTCAGTTGTCTGCGTGGTGTTTACGCATTCTCCCCTTGTTTGTATGGGCTTTCTCCCACAGTCCAAAGAAGTGCAGGTTAGATGAAATGGCAATGTTAAAATTGCCCCTAGTATCTAGGGATGTGCAGGCTGTTAACCAAGGAAATGCAAGGTTATGTGGGGTGGGGTTGGGTGGAATGGTCTTCAAAGGGTTGGTGTGGACTTGATGGCCTGTTTATACACTGTAGGGATTCTGTGACTGTCAGTCAAGAGTCAACCCCATTGCTGTGGATCTGGAGTCGTACATCAGGACAGCAGTTATTTTCCTTAAAGGGCATTTGTGAGCCAGATGAGTATTTCCTAACAATTGACAATGATTTCATGGTTATCACTGGACACTTAATTCCAGATTTTTATTGAATTTGAATTCCACAATCTGTCATATTGGATTTGAACCTGGTGCCCCACCTGTGTCGCTGGATTAATAATCTGGCACCCTATTCTGCCTGCATTCTCTGACCTTTCAAGGTGCTTTACTTCAATGCATTCTTCAGAATCTAGAGATGTTTTTAAATCACCAAATAAAGTTATCACTCTTTCCTTGTGTTAGCTTCTTACTTTCTGCTCAAATATCTTGACAAATCTTTTTCCTTTCATCACGAGTTCCCCTCCAAGCCACACATCATTCTGACTTGGAGTTGTATTGCCATTCTTTGCTAGAGCTGGATCAAAACCCTGCAATGTCTGGTCTAACAGACTGACCATAGACATAAAAGCTTGGAATCGGTAGATCGGACCATGTTCAAGTACACAGTAGAAAACCTAGATGAGTACGCCACCGTTATCACGGACTTCATGAGCAAGTGTGTGGAGGGCTATGTACCAAAGAAGTCAGTTGGTTGTTCTCCAACTGAAACTCTTGGATTAACCAGGAAATCCACTCCCTACTGAAGACCAAACATGCAGCATTCAAGTCGGACAACCCAGACTGAAGCTAAAAATCCAGATATGACCTCCACAAAGCCATCAGGGATACCAAGAAGCAGTACCAGACCAAATTAGGCACCAAAACCAACCACACAGACTCCCACCACCTGTGGCACGGCTTAACAACATACTGGGATACAAAATGAAACAGGGCAAGATAGCGGACAAAAACACATCCTTCCTTGACACACTCGATGCTTTCTATGATTGGCAGAATGCCAGTGGTGGGGAGGTGTCTCCCCTGACAACGCCAGGCACACCTGTGCCCACTGTCACTACTGTAGTCATCAGATCGGTCTTCCTAGGAGTCAACCCAAGGAAAGTGACAGGCTGGGATGGAGACCCTGCCCCAGCACTTAGATCCTGTGCAGGCCAGCTGACGGAGGCATTCACCAACATCTCCAACCTCTCCCTCGTACAAGCTGAAGTCCCCACCTGCTTCAAGAAGACCACCATTATCCCAATACCTAAGGAAGCACATGCAATGTACCTTAATGACTACTGCCTAGGGCTCTGACCACTGTAATCATGAAGTACTTCAATAGGCTGGTCATGCCCAAATCAACTCTAGTTTCCCAGCCTGCCTTGATTCCCTGCAATTTTTCTACCAATTAACAGGTCCACAGCAGATGCCATCTCCCTAGCCCTGCACTCATCCCTGGAACATCTGGACAATAATGACACCTACATCAGACTCCTGAGCATTGACTGCAGCTCTGCCTTCAACATTATTATCCCCTCCAGACTGATTTCAAAACTTTGTAACCTCGGTCTCGGCTCCACCCTCTGCAACTGGATCGTCAGCTTTTTGACCCACAGACCATGATTAGTAAAGATAGACAACTGCATCCGCTCCATGATAACACCCAACACTGGACACACCTCCAAGGATAAGTTCTCAGCCCCCTATTGTACTCCCTATATACCCACAAGTGTGTAGCCAAATTCCAAGCAAATGCCATCTACACGTTCACTGATGACACAACCATAATAGTACAGATATCAAACAACGACAACACAGAATATTGGAAGGAGAGAGAGGGCTTGGTGACATGGTGCAATGAGAACAACCTCTCTCTCAATGTCAGAGAGAGTAAAGAACTGATCATTGACTTCAGAAAGAAAGGAGGAGGACATGCTCCAATCTACATCAATGGAGCTGAGGTGGAGAGGGTGGAGAGCGACAACTTCCTCGGAGTGACGATAACTGATAACTTGTCCTGGACTTCCCACTTGGATAATCTATCACATTCTCTTGCACAGCGGAGCAGGAGTAGACCTCCCATGTAGATGTGATGGTCAAGAAGACACAACAATGTCTCTTCTTCCTCAGGAGGCTCAGATCATTTGGCATGTCCAAAAAGACTCTCACCAATTTCTACATATGTACCTTTGAAAGCATACTGTCTGGGCGCATAACGGCCTGGTACGGCAACTGCTCTGCCCAGGATCGTAAGAAACTACAGAAGGTTGCGTGCACAGCCCAGATCATCACAGAAGCCAACCTTCCATCCATAGACTTCATTTACACAGCTTACTGCCCAGAAAAATTGCCAACATCCTCAAAACCCCCTCCCACCCTGGCAATGCTCTCTTACAATCTCTTCTGCCCAGGAGAATAGACAGAAGCCTGAACACATGCACAACAGGTTCAAGAACAGCTTTTTCCCTGTTGTTATTAGACTGATGAATGGACTTTCTAATTTCAAATAGTGCTGATCTTGCTAATGTTGATCTTGTTTACCACATGCCCTGTGTGATGCAGTCTGTATGCTCCTGTTCAAGTTTTATTTCCACCCTATGATCCATGTGTCCTTGCCGACTATGATCTTCCTGTACTGCTCACAAACAAAGCTTTTCACTGTATTTAGGTATACATGACAATAAATCAAATCAAATCAAGCTGAAGTAGACCTCTTAGTCCATTAAGACTGCTCTGGCATTCAATATGGTTTATCTGATAATCCTCAACACCACTTTCCTGCCTTATCCTCATAACCCCTGATTCCTTACTGATTAAAATCTACTTATTTCAGACTTGAATATCCTTAATGACCCAACCTCTAATGCCTTCTGTGGTAAAGAATTGCATAGTTTACAACCTTCTGAGAGGAAAAGAATCCTCCTCACCTCTGTCTAACTGTCTGATCCCTTATTCTGAGCAAATGGCCTCTGGTCTTAGGGTCTCCCACTAGGGGAAACAACCTTCTGCATCAACCCTATCAAGTCCCCTAAGAATCTTGTATGCTTCAATACGGTTGCCTCCCATTCTTTTATAGTCGAACAAATACAGCCTCAAACTACTCAACCTCTCCTCATAAGCTAGGCCCTCAAACCTGGTATCAGCCTCTTGAACCTTCTCAGTACTGCCTCCAATGCCTGTATGTCTTTCTTTAGAAAAGAGACCCAAAACACTTCCATTATTCCGGTTGTGGTCTGACTAGTGCTGTGGTTCTGGAAGGCAGCTCACCACCAATTTCTCCAGGATGGTAGGAATTGGACCATAAATGATGGTCTAGGTATCTGTCATTCCAAGAATAAATTTAAAAATGCCAACTTATCAGTGACCATGCTAATTCATTCTCAGTATGCTGGAAGCAATCATAATGCCCTCGCTTGTCAATGGTTTGCTGTCCCATTTAAACCACTCCAACAAACCAGAGGCTCATAACCTCAGTAGACAGCCCACATGTCCATGAATAGTAAACAGAATAATGAAATGTGTGCGAGCAGACAATTGGTTTGCTTAAACATTGCTTTAGCTACTAGGATGGTTGTGCAGGAGAGCACATAGAATCCCTACAGTGTGGAAGCAGGTCATTCAGCCTATCAAGGCCACACCAACCCTCCAAAGAACATCCCACCCAGCCCTACCCTATCACTGTAACGCTGCATTTAGCATGGCCAATCTACCCAACCTGCAATCTTTGGACTGTGGTAGGAAACTGGACACCTGGCAGAAACGGGAAGAATATGCAAATTCCACACAGACAGGTGCCCAAGGGTGGACTCGAACCCAGGACGTTGGCAGTGTGAGGCTATCGTGAATCACGTTTACAGCCTTCTGAATGCTACCTACTTACATGTCACGATGTTACTGTATTGTTAACAGGGATACAGTGAACAGCTAAGGAGATGGAGGAGGTGACGGAGGACGAGGAGGAGGCAGAGGATATGAAGACAGACAATGACCCTTTATCATAAGCTAATTGCATAATCTAACTGTGGTACAAGCCAATGCACTCCCAATTTCCCTTTCACCAATTACGCTGCCCTGTGTCCTCTTGGCTATAAGACTGATGTAAAAGTCACCACAAATCAGGCATTAACAAGTGAAATTTATAAGTCAAATCATCCAACATTCCATTTAAAATGCAACAAATCACCCTTGTGCTGTTCTGTAGTATCATTGTTTCCTGTCTCTTTGCCTGACCAGGTGCTTCAGAGCTATGCCACTGGTGGCAGTATGGCCCATGAAAGGCTGCTGAGTTTTGTTCAGGGAGATTGCAGATGGCTCACAGGAGGACAGCTCAGCAATCTCTGAGCAATGTGTCGGAAAGCCTGCAAGCCCCTTTTCACACTCATACCCACAGCTATGATGGCAGAAGGCTGTGCTTGTCTGACAACAAACAGGGCCTGCATTACTTTACTCTGAGTTTCCACTGCAGCAGCCAGACATTGGATGGCTTCTTGTTGTGCTGTGATGGAAGCTGAAACATCGGCCATCAGGCGCTATATCACAGCAAGTGTTTTCATGGAGTTGGCCTCCATTCTACACCGGAATGGATTGATTCCAAGCTCTGTGCAAAAGTCCTGTGCCAAGTGGTTCAAGACTTCTTTTGTTGTGCCATATTTCAGTGTTTGTGTTGCTCACAGTATCTTCTGAAACCAGTATCCTCACTAGCTTCAGTTAGAATACACTTCTGTTTGAGAAGTGTAACTTAGCCTTAGACTATGCCAATTTCTTATGATCCCACAGTCACTCTACAGCCTATTTATCACTGTCTGTATTGCTTTCAATAATCAGGTACCACAAAGTTTGTAATGTTGTCTGTATTAGGTACAATGCACTTTGGTTAACCTTGCATTACAATTTCCGCACTTGTTTATACTGAATTTTGCAGGCAATATGTTTTAGTAAAGTTGAATGAATTAATGTTGTGGTTCTGTTCGCTGAGCTGGGAATTTTTGTCACAGGTGGTTCGTCCTCTGTCTAGGTAACATCCCCAGTACTTGGGAGCCTCCTGTGAAGCGCTTCTGTGATGTTTCCTCCAGCATTTATAGTGGTTTGTCTCTGCCGCTTCTGGTTGTCAGTTCCAGCTGTCCGCTGCAGTGGCCGGTCCAGGTTGGCGTGTTTGTTGATAGAATCTGTGGATGAGTGCCATGCCTCTAGGAATTCCCTGGATGTTCTCTGTTTGGCTTGTCCTATAATAATAGTGTTGTCCCAGTCGAACCCATGTTGCTTGTCATCTGCATGTGTGGCTACTAAGGAAAGCTGGTCGTGTTGTTTCGTGGCTAGTTGGTGTTCATGGATACGGATTGTTAGCTGTCTTTCTGTTTGTCCTATGTAGTGTTTTGTACAGTCCTTGCATGGGATTTTGTACACTATGTTGGTTTTGCTCATGCTGGGTATCAGGTCCTTTGTCCTGGTGAGTTGTTGTCTGAGAGTGGCTGTTGGTTTGTGTGCTGCTATGAGTCCTAGTGGTCAACACAGGAATTCTTGGACATCATCAGAAATATATATATATAGACAAGGAAGAAACCATGGTCTCATTCGATGTAACGGCACTGTTCACCTCTATCAACAAAACAATAGTCAGAGAAACAATAGCCAACCTGCTGGACATACAGAACAGACAAGACGGGGAACCTATCAACAAAGACGGCATACTCAAACTACAGGACCTGTGCCTCACAACACACTTCACATTCAACAACCAAATATATGAACAAATCAACGGAACACCCATGGGCTCACCCATCACTGGACTCATAGCAGAAGTGGTAATGCAAAGATTAGAACAAACAGTCTTACCGCAAATTCAACCCAAACTCTGGGTCAGATATGTAGATGATACCTTTGTAATCATTAAAAACACAGAAAGAGAGAACACACACCGGATCATCAACACCACACTCACAGGAATCCGATTCACTAGAGAGGAAGAAAAGGACAACCAACTCCCATTCTTGGATGTGATGGTACAGAGAACACCTAACGGAGAATTCACCACAAAGGTATACAGGAAAGTCACACACACAGACCAAGTCCTGAACTACGAAAGCAACCACCCCAACACACACAAAAGAAGTTGCATCAAGACACTGTTCAAAAGGGCCACAACACACTGCAGTATACCAGAACTGCAAAAAGAGGAAGAAGAACACCTCTACAATGTATTCGCCAAAAACGGATACCCCCGCAATTTCATCAACAGATGCCTAAGGGAAAGACATCGGAACGAGAACATGCCCCCCCAAAAGGACTAGCCACACTACCATACATCAAGAACATTTCTGAACTAACAGCCAGACTACTGCGACCACTAGGACTCATAAGAGCACACAAACGAACAGCCACTCTCAGACAACAACTCACCAGGACAAAAGACCCGATACCCAGCATGAGCAAAACCAACGTAGTGTACAAACTCCCATGCAAGGACAGCACAAAACACTACATAGGACAAACAGGAAGACAGCTAACGATCCGTATCCATGAACACCAACTAGCCACAAAACGACACGACCAGCTATCCTTAGTAGCCTCACACGCGGATGACAAGCAACATGAGTTCGACTGGGACAACACTACGATTATAGGACAAGCCAAACAGAGAACAGCCAGGGAATTCCTAAAGGCAAGGCACTCATCCACAGATTCTATCAACAAACATGCCGACCTGGACCCAATATACCGGCCACTACAGTGGACAGCTGGAACTGACATCCGGAAGTGGCAGAGACAAACCACTATAAATGCTGGAGGAAACATCACAGAAGCGCTTCACAGGAGGCTCCCAAGCACTGAGGATGTCACCTAGACATGGGCCGAAACGCCTGCAACACAAATTCCCAGCTCGGCGAACAGAACCACAACAACGAGCACCCAAGATACAAATCTTCTCACAAACTTTGAATGAATTAATCAATGTTGGTGGCTGCGGCATTGAAAAAGCATCACTATTCCCTGATTTGAATAATACCATAAAGTTGTTTATCCCTAACTTAAAATCGTTGCTTATTTGTACACATTAGTATTACTGAAAGTAGACATATTTTGTGCTGGCCTTTCATTTTGCACTCGTCAAGAAATTCATAAGAATACCATTGCAAAGGGGAACAACAGTTTGTACTTTATGAGTAGAGGGTGCCACTGGTTGATAAGTAAATTGTGATTGGTGGTGATGGTCCTATGGAGAATACACTGGTTAGATGATAACTGAAAGTTAACTATCAAGCTTTGTTGGCACAGTGGCTCAGTGGTTAGCACTGCTGCTTCGCAGCACCAGGATCCCAGGTTCAATTCCAGTACTAGGCACTTGTCCATGTGGAGCTTGCACATTGTCTGCATGAGTTTCCTCTGGGTATTCCGGTTTCCTTCCATACTCCGAAGATGTTCAGGTCAGGTGAATTGGCCATGTTAAATTGCCCATAGTGCTAGTCAGACGGGAATGGGTTACTCTTTGGAGGGTTAGTGTGGACTTGTTGGGCTGAAGGGAATCTAATCTAAATTTAAACCAGAATGGTTGACACTAATTGGTCAAGGCATTTCCTTGATGAATGAACCAGAGATTGGCTAATTTATGATTTTGAAATCATGCAATGTCTGTACTTGTTCTTTCTATCTACAAATAACAGGCCCTGATGTGTTAATATCTGCAGCTTCCAGTACACACAAGTACAACAAAGTGCAAGCTGGACAGTCAAACACAAATTGGTAATCATCATTCTTAGCACTCTCAGGGTTATTTAGCAAATACTGTCCAATCACGGTATTATACCTAATGCTGGACATTGTGTTTAGAATTCTGCAGGTACAGCCTGGTTGAGCATGGGCAGTACATTGGCTATTGCAACCAGCTGATGGAGCATGTTGTTTGACACAGTTTACGATGATATGTACAAGCTCTTTGATATGTTCAGCCTACATTCTGCATTGGAAAAAGGGAGGACTGCAGATGCTGGAGCTCAGAATCAAGAGTGTGGTGCTGGAAAAGCACAGCAGGTCAGGCAGCATCCAAGGAGCAGGAGAATCAACGTTTCAGGCATAAGCTCTTCATCAAGAATGAAGTTTGTGGGCTGGGGGGAGGCTAAGAGATAAATGGTGGGGGTGGGGGGGAAGGTAGCTGAGAATGCGATAGGTAGATAAAAGTGGGGGAGAAGCTGATAGCTTGAAGAGGAAGGTGGAGCGGATAGATGGGAAAGGAGATGAACAGGTCAGCAGGTCGATGCCAAGTTGGAGGCTTGGGACTGGGATAATGTAGGAGGAGGGGAAATGAGGAAACTGGTGAAGTCTACATTGATCCTGTGTGGTTGCAGGGTCCCAAGGCAGAATATGAGGCTTTCTTCCTCCAGGCATTAGTGGGAAGGGTTTAGCGATGGAAGAGGTCCAGGACCTGTATGTCCTTGGCAGAGTGGGAGGAGGAGTACTCCTCTACATTGGGGAGATAGGACACCTACTTGTGGATCATTTCAGAGAACATCTCTGGGACACCTGCACTACCCAACCCCACTGAACATTTCACCCCACCCTCCCACTCCATCAAGGATATGCAGGTCCGGGGCCACATCCATTGCCAAACCCTCACATCCCGACGTCTGAAGGGAGAATGCCTCATATTCCGCCTTGGGACCTTGTAACCATGTGGGATCAATGTGGATTTCACCAGTTTCCTCATTTCCCCTCCCCCACATTATCCCAGTCCCAAACCTTCAATTCAGCACCGCCCTCCTGACCTGTCCATCACCTTTCCATCTATCCACTCCACCCTCTTCTCCGACTTATCACCTTCTCCCTTGCCTTCATTTGCCTATCGCATTGTCCGCTACCTTCCCCCCAAACCCCACCATCCTCCCATTTATCTCTCAGCCCCCCAGCCCACAAGCCTTATTCCTGATGAAGGGCTTATGCTCAAAACATCGATTCTCCTACTCCTTGGATGTTGCCCAACCTGCTGTGCTTTTCCAGCACCACACTCTCAACTACATTCTGTGTTGCACATTGAAATTCATAAAGCACATTAATCATTTGTGTTATAGTAAAATTATCTTTTTTGGCTGATGACAGCATCCAGTTGATACCAAACACCACTCATGTTTCTACTACACAGTAGCAGTAATGAACAGCTACTTCACAACTTACTCACATTTTTGTGATACTATTAATTTGAGGTAGACTGGGCACTTTTCAGGATTGAAAGTGTAGCCTTCGACACCATTTATAGTTTTGCGCAATATACAATAAGAAATGCTCTGATCAATCTATCTGAAATAGTCCATATGGTGTCAGTGTAACATCTCACTGAGAACAGCAACGCTGATAGTACCATTATCCCCTAATAAAGCAGTGAAACCTACACCCACAAGCTATAAAGTTCTGATTCAATAGAAAGAGTGTTTCTTGGGAAATGCATTATATGTATTGAAATCAGAAGCAAGTGAGTCAATGAATCAATGGTAGTACACTGGAGCAATTAATGTAAACTGAATGGAGAAAATTAATTCACAGTATCTCTTCTCCTTTTCTTTCATCCCACACCTATGACTCCACACCCATACCTGGGTGCTTTGGAAATATTTTATGTTCTCTAAGTGAAGAAAAGAAGTGGTTGCCCCACATTCACTCACAGCCTTTACCTGCACCTAACACCACTGACAAGGTTAATAGCACATATAATGTTTGAAGGCATGTTGATATTTATTCCTCAATGCACAACTAGACAGAGATAACTAGGCAGGATGAAGGTGGAGTGGCATGGTGTTGGTGGTGGTGCTGGCTGAGTGTTGTCCTTTGCTGAGGGAGTAAGGCAAAACTAAACAAAACGATTTTGTGATTCTATTTCAATTTTGTGTTTTTCTTTGCACAGATGTGCAGGGATACACTACAGTCTTATGAGAACTGGAAAGGACATTAATGCTCAAAAGGTTCAACCCACTGACAGCTTGCTGCATATAAATAGCTTCTTTCTGAATGAATTTCAGTTGGGAGGACTTAAGATGTGAGCTCATATCATCACAGCGGCACCAACTTTACTGAAACTGACTCTTCAGTCTTTACACTGTAAATGTTAATTGCTGTTGTTCTTGAGAAATGTTCCATGGTTATTGAAAGGTAGTTGTAATTATTATTTTAGGAAATTAATATTTTATTAGTCATTGAAACAATTTGTCAAACATACACACACACACACACACATATATATAAAACCAACAAAAAACTGCCACCAATTTCTAGTTAAATATTTTATTATTAAATGTTAATGTTACATCGAAATTCAAATCACAGTTATCATCCAATATATATACTAGTTGACAACCAAATATAAGAAAAGTGAAGCTCTGTCTCATTACTGAAGAGGAAAACCTGTTGTTTGCCTGTGAAATTTTAACTAGTATCCAATTCACTGTACAATGGCTTTAATTAGTGTCTTATCATGCAATTTTATCTGACCATAGACCAGTATAAAATTCAGATTGTAGAAAATTATGTTCTTTATTGTGGCAGGTTTTTAAATAAATGTTGGATGCAATGCACAGTTAATAGCAATGCATTTAACAAAAATAGTTGATATGGGGACAACTTACATACATCATATCATACAAATATTTGGGTGCAAGTATGATCTTGTACTGAAAAAGGGTGCATCTAAGTTTTTAGTTTTTATCTCACTAACATCAAAATTCTCATTTGAATGCAACTTGCTTTACTACATAGTCGCTCTTGTTATAATTAGCTCATAATTCTAACTGTCCACATATCTTAATACAGTTACTTGTCTTCAAACTTAGGTGCTAATGGGCTCTCCTGGGCTTATCAGCATCATCACAGGCTTCTATAGTATCTTCATTGTCAGCTCTGGTTACTTCAGTGTCCTGGTCAGACATCCTTTCTTCTTCATTGAGGAGGCAGATGGCTGCTCCAGCTATCCCTCTACTAAGTTCTCACCTTGTCATAAAACTAGATTGAGGTTGTGCAGGAAGCATCAAGCAATGGCTATTCTGGAGGTATTATCAGATGAGTTTTGGAGTGTATCTTCTAACTCTAATCCTAACCTTAATCCTAATACTAACCCTAATCTTTCGGAAGGTCAATAGTCTGTTCACTGATGGCTGTAGTGAATGCTGTATTGTTGCACTGTTCAAGACCAGGGTGAAAGCTTTGTACTAAAATCAGTTGGAATATATTGAAATGCAGGACCTCCAGTGTAGTAATCTCAGAAAAACTATCTGTGCCACAATCCTCACCATTTATGCAAAGACAAATCAGGGAGGTAAATCACTCGAGGGACGGTATAGAGGGGAGGGGCTTTTGAGACATTGGGATCAATTTGTGGAAAGAAGAAATCTGTTCAGAAGAATGAGCTTCATATGAGCAGAAATGGAGCTAATCTCCCCACTAACACAGTAAATAGTGTAGTGAGTGTGAATTTAAACTCTTCAGGTGTTGGTGGGGGGATTGGTTGGCTTGAGTCAGAGAGTCATAGACACATACAGCATTGAAACAGACCCTTTGGTCCAACTCATCCATGCTGACAAGATACCCTAAAATTGATCTAGTCCTACTTGCCAGCATTTGGCCCTTATCTTTCTAAATACTCCTATTCATAAACCATCCAGATGCCTTTTACATGTTGTAATTGTACCTGCCTCCACCACTTCCCCAGCAGTGCATTCCATACATGCACCACCCTTTGCATGAAAATGTTACCCCTTAGGTCCTTTTTAAATCTTTCTCTTCTCACCTTAAACCTATGCCCTCCAGTATGGACTCCCCTACCCTGGGAAAAACATCTTGGCTATTCACCCTATTCATGCCCTTCATGATTTTATAAACCTCTATCAGGTCAGCCCTCAGCCTTGCACTCTCCAGGAAAAAAAAGTCCCAACCTATTCTGTCTCTCCCTATATTTCAAACCCTCCAATGCTGGCACTATCCTTGTAAATTTTTTCTACTCCCTTTCAAGTGTTGCAACATCTGGGATCAGTTTTAGAGTTTTGGAAGTACCAAGAGGGTAAAATTGAGAAGATGGGGAATAGGGAGAAAGAAGTGAGGGCAAATTTGAGTGTTGACAGAGAATAAAGAAATGGCCCACTTCCAGTTGGAAGAGCAAGAGATAAGAGCAAGATTGTATTGTATGCCTGTAAATACACAGAGTTATAGTGAACAAAAGTGGGGAACTGGAAGCAGAAATTGGCTTGCCAGAAACATGGCTCAAGCCAGAATAGCACTGGATACTTAACATCCATGTGACAAGGCTTTAGTAGAAACAGGGTAGATAGAAAGGGAGAAGTGTAACAGTCTTGGTTCAAGATAGTATCATTGCCCTTAAACAAGATGTACCCTGGATTAGAATCTACATGATTGAAGGTATGAAACAGGAGGGGAACAGTGACCTTGTTGGATATTTATTAAAGACCTCCAAATAGAAAAAGAAGAGAACATTTGCAGGCAGATTAGCGAAATCTGAAGATCAAGTAGAGGTTGTGATATTTGGTGATTTGAATTATCCTCGGAGAGATTGGAAAAAAAAATACAGAACAGGGCATAGAAAGGGAGAAATTCCTGCAATGTGTACAGGAGAACTTTGTAGAACTGTACATTTTCAGTCCTACCAGGGAGGGAGTTGTGCTGGACCTGGTTCCTGGAAATCAGTCCTGCCAGATGGAAAATGTCACAGCAGGGAACATTTTGGAAATAGCGATCACAGCATAATAAGTGTCAATCTTAAACTGAGAAAGGATAAAAATCAGTCAGTAATTCAGATTTCAGACTGGAAAAGGGGTGATTTCAGAGGTCTGAAAGTTGAACTGGAGTAGGTTGATTAGAAACACATTTTAGTGGATGAATCAATGGATGAAAAATAGGTGACTTTCAAAGGAATGATGAATATGCTGCACAATAGGTACATACCCATGAAAAATAAGTACTGTCTATCCAAAGCTAGAGTATCCTGAATGAGTAAAGATATTGATAAGAAAATAAGGAAGATAAAGGAAGCATTTGATGTCTACTGGAATAATAATAGCAATAGAAATCAGGAAATATATCTCAAATGCAGGAGAGAGACGAAGGCTGGAATAAGGAAGGCTAAGGGGAAGAATAAGGAAAGGATGGCAGGCTATGCTAAAATAAATAATAAAGTATTCTTCAATAATATTAAGAGTAAAATATTAATAAAGGATAAAGTGGGGCTCGTTAGAAACAAGCAGGATGAGCTGCTCACTGAAGCAAAGGATGTGGCAGAGATACTAAATGAGTATTTTGCTTCTGTTTTTACCAAATTATAAAATGATAACAATAGCCCAGTTGTAAATGTGGGTATTGAGCACCTCAGCAATGTAGTGATAGATAAAGGACAGGTGCTCAAAAGGCTGGCAGCACTCCAGGTAGAGAAGACACCAGACTCAGTTGGGATCCATCATAGATGCTGAGCGAGGTGAGGGAGCAAAATGCTGGGCTGTTGACAGAAATTTTCAAGGCTTCTCTGAACACAGGATTAGTGCTGGGGGGGGCTGGAGGATTTCAAATGCAACATTGTTGCTGAAGAAAGGGGCAAAGGATAACCCAGGAAACTACAGACCTGTCAGCTTGAAGTCAATAATGGGAAAAATGAATCCATAACATGGGATAAATATACACTTAGAGAAAAATAAATTAATACTTGACAGACAACATGGCTTTATCAAGGGCAGGTGGTGTCTGACAAATTGATAGACAACAGACAATAGACAATAGGCGCAGGAGTAGGCCATTCTGCCCTTCCAGCCTGCACCACCATTCAATACGATCATGGCTGATCATCCTTAATCAGTATCCTGTTCCTGCCTTATCTCCATAACCCTTGATTCCACTATCCTTGAGAGCTCTATCCAACTCTTTTTTAAATGAATCCAGAGACTGTGCCTCCACTGCCCTCTGGGGAGAGCATTCCACACAGCCACCACTCTCTGGGTGAAGACGTTTCTCCTCATCTCTGTCCTAAATGGTCTACCCTGTATTTTTAAGCTGTGTCCTATGGTTCGGCACTCACCCATCAGCGGAAACATGTTTCTTGCCTTCAGAGTGTCCAATCATTTAATAATCTTATATGTCTCAATCAGATCCCCTCTCAGTCTTCTAAACTCAAGGGTATACAAGCCCAGTCGCTCCAGTCTTTCAGTGTAAGGTAGTCCCGTCATTCCAGGAATTGACCTCATGAACCTAGGCTGCACTCCCTCAATAGCCAGAATGTCTTTCCTCAAATTTGGAGACAGAACTGCACACAGTACTCCAGGTGCAGTCTCACCAGGGCCCTGTACAGCTGCAGAAGAACCTCTTTGCTTCTATACTCAATCCCTCTTGTTATGAAGGCCAGCATGCTATTAGCCTTCTTCACTACCTGCTGTACCTGCATGCTTACCTTCATTGACTGGTGTACAAGAACACACAGATCTTGTTGTACTGCTCCTTTACTTAACTTGATTCCATTTAGGTAGTAATCTGCCTTCCTGTTCTTGCCACCAAAGTGGAGCTTTGATGGAGCTCTTTGACAAGGGGACACTGACAATGAAGGAGGGTAATGCTGTGAATGTTGTGGACTTGGACTTTCAGAAAGCATTTGACATGGTGATGGAAGGTTAGGATATGAGAAATATTTGGGATTGATGGCTCCTTGGCAGCATAAATTATAAGTTGTGTAAAAGATAGGACACAGAACGTAGGGAAAGAAGGGAATTTCTCAGATGGGAGACAGGTGATGTTTGCCCAGGGATCAGTGCTGGGATCCTTGCATTTTCCAAGTTACACAAACAATTTGGAGATGGATGTTCAGGGCAAAATCTCGAACTTTGCAAATGATACTAAGAAAGGCAGAATAGTGAATTGTGAGGATGATGTTGAACCCCCCATTCCAGGGGGACATTGACATTGGACACATGGGCAGACAACTGGCAGATGAATTTCAATGCAGAGAAATTTGAGGTAATGTGCTCTGTCAAAGAAACACGGAGAGCCAATGCAGACACAATGGCACAAATTTGAGAGACATTCAGGAGCACGAGACAAACGAGATGGCTTTCCATCAGAGCTCAGTTCTCTGACTGAGCTCAATCTGCTCCTCTCACCCTCTGACTGAGCTACATCTGCTCCTCTCTCACTGTGACTGAACACGATCTGCTCCTCTCTTACTCTGACTGAACTTGATCTGCTCCTTTCTCACTCTGACTGAGCTCGATCTGCTGCTCTCTCTCTCTCTCTCTCTCTCTGACTGAGCTCGATTTCCTCCTCTCTCTCTCTAACTGAGCTTAGATCTGCTCCTCTCTCTCTGACTGAGCTCGATCTGCTCCTCTCTCTCTCTGACTCAGCTCGATCTGCTCCTTTCTCACTCTGACAGAGCTCGATCTGCTGCTCTCTCCCTCTGACTGAGCTCATACTGCTCCTCTCTCTCTCTGACTGAGCTCTATCTGCTCCTCTCTCTCTCTGACTGAGCTCGATTTGCTACTCTCTCTCCCTGACTGAGCTCGATCTGCTCCTTTCTCACTCTGACTGAGCTCGATCTGCTTCTCTCTCTGACTGAGGTCGATCTGCTCCTCTCTCTCTCTGACTGAGGTCGATCTGCTCCTCTCTCTCTCTGACTGAGCTCAATCTGCTCCTCTCTCTGACTGACCTCAATCTGCTTCTCTCTCTGACTGAGTTCGATCTGCACCTCTCTCTCTCTCTGACTGAGCTCAATCTGTTGCTCTCTCTCTCTCTCTGACTGAGCTCGATCTGCTCCTCTCTCTTTCTCTCTCCCTGAGCTTGATCTGGTCCTCTCTCTCTCTCACTGACCTCGATCTGCTCCTCTCTCTCCATGACCAAGCTCAAGCTGCTCCTCTCTCTCTCTCACTGAGCTCGATCTGCTCCTCTCTCTCTCTGACTGAACTCGATCTGCTCCTCTCTCTCTCTGACTGAACTCGATCTGCTCCTCTATCTCTGACTGAACTTGATCTGCTCCTCTCTCATTCTGACTGAGCTCGATTTGCTGCTCTCTCTCTCTCTGACTGAGCTCGATCTGCTCCTTTCTCTCTCTGACTGAGCCCGATCTGCTCCTCTCTCTCTGACTGAGCCCGATCTGCTCCTCTCTCTCTCTGCTTGAGTTCGATCTGCTCCTCTCTCTCTCTGACTGAGGTTGATCTGCTCGTCTCTCACTCTGACTGAACTCAATGTGCTCCGCTCTCTCTGAATGAGCTCAATCTGCTCCTCTGTCTCT
Source organism: Chiloscyllium punctatum (assembly GCF_047496795.1). Lineage (NCBI taxonomy): Eukaryota > Metazoa > Chordata > Chondrichthyes > Orectolobiformes > Hemiscylliidae > Chiloscyllium > Chiloscyllium punctatum. The sequence continues at coordinate 56,973,464 of NC_092747.1, read as the reverse complement.
GACTGACTTCGATCTGCTCCTCTCTCACTGTGACTGAGCTCGATCTGCTCCTCTCTCTCTCTCTGACTAAATTTGATCTGCTACTCTTTCACTCTGATTGAGCTCGATCTGCACCTCTCTCTCTGACTGAGCTCGATCTGCTCCTCTCCCACTCTGTCTGACCTCACTCTGCACCTTTCTCTCTCTGACAGAACTCGTTGTGCTCTGTTCTCTCTGACTGAGCTCAATCTGCTCCTCTCTAGCTCTGCCTTAGCTTGATATGGTCCTCTCTCTCTCTCTCTCACTGAGCTCGATCTGCTCCTCTCTCTGTCAGACTGAGCTTGATCTGCTCCTCTCTCTCTCTCACTGAGCTCGATCTGCTCCTCTCTCTCGCTGACTGAGCTCATACTGCTCCTCTCTCACTGTGACTGAGCCCGATCTGCTCCACTCTCTCTCTGACTGAGCTCGATCTGCTCCTCTCTCTCTCTGACTGAGCTCGATCTGCTCCTCTCTCTCTCTGACTGAGCTCGATCTGCTCCTCTCTCTCTCTGACTGAGCTCGATCTGCTCCTCTCTCTCTCTGACTGAGCTCGATCTGCTCCTGTCTCTCTCTGACTGAACTCAATCTGCTCTTCTCTCTCTCTGACTGAGCTCGATCTGCTCCTCTCTCTCTCTGACTGAACTTGATCTGCTCCTCTCTCTCTCTGACTGAACCTGATGTGCTCCTTTCGCACTCTGACTGAGCGCGATCTGCTGCTCTCTCTCTCACTCTGACTGAGCTCGATCTGCTTCTCTCTCTCTGACTGAGCTCGATCTGCTCCTCTCTCTCTCTGACTGAACTTGATCTGCTCCTCTCTCTCTCTGACTGAACCTGATGTGCTCCTTTCGCACTCTGACTGAGCGCGATCTGCTGCTCTCTCTCTCACTCTGACTGAGCTCGATCTGTTACTCTCTCGCTCTGACTGAGCTCGATCTGCTCCTCTCTCTCTCTGACTGAGCCCGATCTGCTCCTCTCTATCTCTGACTGAGCCTGATCTGCTCCTCTCTCTGTCAGACTGAGCTCGATCTGCTCCTCTCTCTCTCTGACTGAGCCCGATCTGCTCCTCTCTATCTCTGACTGAGCCTGATCTGCTCCTCTCTCTGTCAGACTGAGCTCGATCTGCTCCTCTCTCTCTCTGACTGAGCTCGATCTGCTCCTCTCTCTCTCTGACTGAGCCCGATCTGCTCCTCTCTATCTCTGACTGAGCCCGATCTGCTCCTCTCTCTCTCTGACTGAGCTCGATCTGCTCCTGTCTCTCTCTGACTGAGCTCGATCTGCTCCTCTCTCACGCTCTGACTGAGCTCGATCTGCTCCACTCTCTCACTCTGACTGAGCTCGATCTGTTACTCTCTCGCTCTGACTGAGCTCGATCTGTTACTCTCTCACTCTGACTGAGCTCTATCTGCTCCTCTCTCACTCTGACTGAGCTCGATCTGTTACTCTCTCTCTCTGACTGAGCTCGATCTGCTCCTCTCTCTCTCTGACTGAGCTCGATTTGTCCTCTCTCACTCTGACTGAGCTCTATCTGCTCCTCTCTCTCTCTGACTGAGCTCGATCTGCTCCTCTCTCTCTCTCACTGAGCTCAATCTGCTCCACTCTCTCTCTGACTGAGCTCGATCTGTTACTCTCTCGCTCTGACTGAGCTCGATCTGCTCCTCTCTCTCTCTGACTGAGCCCGATCTGCTCCTCTCTATCTCTGACTGAGCCTGATCTGCTCCTCTCTCTGTCAGACTGAGCTCGATCTGCTCCTCTCTCTCTCTGACTGAGCCCGATCTGCTCCTCTCTATCTCTGACTGAGCCTGATCTGCTCCTCTCTCTGTCAGACTGAGCTCGATCTGCTCCTCTCTCTCTCTGACTGAGCTCGATCTGCTCCTCTCTCTCTCTGACTGAGCCCGATCTGCTCCTCTCTATCTCTGACTGAGCCCGATCTGCTCCTCTCTCTCTCTGACTGAGCTCGATCTGCTCCTGTCTCTCTCTGACTGAGCTCGATCTGCTCCTCTCTCACGCTCTGACTGAGCTCGATCTGCTCCACTCTCTCACTCTGACTGAGCTCGATCTGTTACTCTCTCGCTCTGACTGAGCTCGATCTGTTACTCTCTCACTCTGACTGAGCTCTATCTGCTCCTCTCTCTCTCTGACTGAGCTCGATCTGTTACTCTCTCTCTCTGACTGAGCTCGATCTGCTCCTCTCTCTCTCTGACTGAGCTCGATCTGTTACTCTCTCTCTCTGACTGAGCTCGATCTGTTACTCTCTCTCTCTGACTGAGCTCGATCTGCTCCTCTCTCTCTCCGACTGAGCTCGATCTGCTCCTCTCTCTCTCTGACTGAGCTCGATCTGCTCCTCTCTCTCCCTGACTGAGCTCGATCTGCTCCTCTCTCTCTCCGACTGAGCTCGATCTGCTCCTCTCTCTCTCTGACTGAGCTCGATCTGCTCCTCTCTCTCTCCGACTGAGCTCGATCTGCTCCTCTCTTTCTCTGACGGATCTCGATCTGCTCCTTTCTCTCCGACTGTGCTCGAACTCCATCTCTCACACACTGACAGAGCTCCATCCGCGCCTCTCTCTCTCTGACTGAGTTCTGTCTGCTCCCCTCTTACTGTGACGGAGCTTGATCTGCTCGTCTCTCACTCTGACTGAACTCGATGTGTTCCGCTCTCTCTGACTGAGCTCAATCTGCTCCTCTCTGTCTCTGACTGACTTCGATCTGCTCCTCTCTCTCTCTCTGACTGAGCACGACCTGCTCCTCTCTCACTGTAACTGAGCTTGATCTGCTCCTCTCTCTCTCTGACTGACCTCAATCTGCTCCTCTCTCACTGTAACTGAGCTTGATCTGCTCCTCTCTCTCTCTGACTGACCTCAATCTGCTCCTCTCTCTCTGTGACTGAGCTCAATCTGCTCCTCTCTCACTCTGACTGAACTTGATCTGCTACTCTTTCAATCTGATTGAGCTCGATCTGCACCTCTCTCTCTGAATGAGCTCGATCTGCTCCTCTCCCACTCTGTCTGACCTCACTCTGCACCTCTCTCTCTCTGGCAGAACTCGATGTGCTCTGTTCTCTCTGACTGAGCTCGATCTGCTCCTCTCTCTCTCTGACTGAGCACGATCTGCTCCACTCTCTCTCTCTGACTGAGCTCGATCAGCTCCACTCTCACTCTGACTGACCTCAATCTGCACCTCTCTCTCCCTGATTGAGCTTGATCTGCTCCCCTCTCTCTCTGACTGAACTCGATCTGCTCCTCTCTCTCGATCTGACTGAGCTCGATTTGCTCCTCTGTCACTCTGACTGAACTCGATCTACTCCTCTCCCACTCTGACTGACTTCAATCTGCACATCTTTCTCTCTGTCAGAACTCGATGTGCTCCGCTCTCTCTGACTGAGCTCGTTCTGCTCCTCTCTGTCTCTGACTGCCTTCGATGTGCTCCACTCTCTCTCTGACTGAGCTCAATCTGCTCCTCTCTCTCACTGACTGAGCTTAGATCCGCTCCTCTCTCTCACTGACTGAGCTTAGATCTGCTCCTCTCTCACTCTGACTGAGCACGGTCTGCTCCTCTCTCTCTCTGACTGAGCTCGATCTGCTCTTCTCTCTCTCTGACTGAGCTCGATCTGCTCTTCTCTCTCTCTGACTGAGCTCGAATCGCTCCTTTCTCTCTCTGATTGTGCTCGATCTGTTCCTCTCTCTCTCTGACTGAGCTCCATCTGCTCCTCTCTCTCTCTGACTGAGCTCAATCTGCTCCTCTCTCTCTGACTGACCTCGATCTGCTCCTCTCTCTCTCTGACTGAACTTGATCTGCACCTCTCTCTCTCTGACTGAACTCGAATCGCTCCTCTCTCTCTCTGACTGAACTTGATGCGCTCCTTTCGTACTCTGACTGAGCTCGATCTGCTGCTCTCTCTCTCTCTCTGACTGAGCTCCATTTGCTCCTCTCTCACTCTGACTGACTTCAATCTGCACCTCTTTCTCTGTCAGAACCCGGTTAGCTCCTCTCTCTCTGACTGCCTTCGATCTGCTCCTCTATCGCTCTGCCTGAACTCGATCTGCACCTCTCTCACTCTGATTGAGATCGATCTGCACCTCTCTCACTCTGATTGAGATCGAACTGCTCCTCTCTCACTCTGATTGAGATCGAACTGCTCCTCTCTCACTCTGACTGAGCTCGATCTGTTCCTCTCACATACTGACAGAGCTCGGTCTGCTCCTCTCTCTCTCTGACAGAACTCGATGTGCTCTACTCTCTCTGATTGAGCTCGATCTGCTCGTCTCTCGCTCTGCCTGAGCTCGATCTGCTCCTCTCTCTCTGAGTGAGCTCGAACTGCTCCTTTCTCTCTGACCGAGCTCGATCTGCTCCTCTCTCGCTCTGATTTAGCTCGATCTGCTCCTCTCTCTCTCTGACTGAGGTCGATCTGCTCCTCTCTCTCTCTGACTGAGCTCAATCTGCTCCTCTCTCTGACTGAGCTCAATCTGCTTCTCTGTCTGACTGAGTTCGATCTGCACCTCTCTCTCTCTCTGACTGAGCTCAATCTGTTGCTCTCTCTCTCTCTGACTGAGCTCGATCTGCTCCTCTCTCTTTCTCTCTCCCTGAGCTTGATCTGGTCCTCTCTCTCTCTCACTGACCTCGATCTGCTCCTCTCTCTCCATGACCAAGCTCAAGCTGCTCCTCTCTCGCTCTGACTGAGCTCGATCTGCTCCTCTCTCTCTCTGACTGAGCTCGAACTGCTCCTTTCTCTCTGACCGAGCTCGATCTGCTCCTCTCTCGCTCTGATTTAGCTCGATCTGCTCCTCTCTCTCTCTGACTGAGGTCGATCTGCTCCTCTCTCTCTCTGACTGAGCTCAATCTGCTCCTCTCTCTGACTGAGCTCAATCTGCTTCTCTGTCTGACTGAGTTCGATCTGCACCTCTCTCTCTCTCTGACTGAGCTCAATCTGTTGCTCTCTCTCTCTCTGACTGAGCTCGATCTGCTCCTCTCTCTTTCTCTCTCCCTGAGCTTGATCTGGTCCTCTCTCTCTCTCACTGACCTCGATCTGCTCCTCTCTCTCCATGACCAAGCTCAAGCTGCTCCTCTCTCGCTCTGACTGAGCTCGATCTGCTCCTCTCTCTCTCTGACCGAGCTCGATCTGCTCCTCTCTCACTGTGACTGAGCTCGATCTGCTCCTCTCTTTCTCTGACTGAGCTCGATCTGCTCCTCTCTCTCTCTGACCGAGCTCGATCTGCTCCTCTCTCACTGTGACTGAGCTCGATCTGCTCCTCTCTTTCTCTGACTGAACTCGATCTGCTCCTCTATCTCTGACTGAACTTGATCTGCTCCTCTCTCTCTCTCTCACTGAGCTCGAACTGCTCCTCTCTCTCTCTGACTGAGCTCGATCTGCTCCTCTCTCTCTCTGACTGAGCTCGATCTGCTCCTCTCTCACTCTGACTGAACTCAATGTGCTCCGCTCTCACTGTGACGGAGCTTGTTCTGCTCCTCTCTTTCTCTGACTCAGCTCGAATCTGCTCCTCTCTCTCTCTGAATGAACTTGATCTGCTCCGATCTCTCTCTGACTGAACTCAATCCGCTCCTCTCTCTCTGACTGAGCTCAATCTGCTCCTCTCTCTCTCTGCCTGAGCTCAATCTGCTCCTCTCTCTCTCTGACCGAGCTTAGATCTGCTCCTCTCTCACTCTGACTGAGCTTGATCTGCTCCTCTCTCTCTCTCTGACTGAATTTGATCTGCTACTCTTTCACTCTGATTGAGCTCGATCTGCACCTCTCTCTCTGACTGAGCTCGATCTGCTCCTCTCCCACTCTGTCTGACCTCACTCTGCACCTTTCTCTCTCTGACAGAACTCGTTGTGCTCTGTTCTCTCTGACTGAGCTCAATCTGCTCCTCTCTAGCTCTGCCTTAGCTTGATATGGTCCTCTCTCTCTCTCACTGAGCTCAATCTGCTCCTCTCTCTCTCTGACTGAGCTCATACTGCTCCTCTCTTTCTCTGACTGAGCCCGATCTGCTCCACTCTCTCTCTGACTGAGCTCGATCTGCTCCTCTCTCTCTCTGACTGAGCCCGATCTGCTCCACTCTCTCTCTGCCTGAGCTCGATCTGCTCCTGTCTCTCTCTGACTGAACTCAATCTGCTCTTCTCTCTCTCTGACTGAGCTCGATCTGCTCCTCTCTCTCTCTGACTGAACTTGATCTGCTCCTCTCTCTCTCTGATTGAACCTGATGTGCTCCTTTCGCACTCTGACTGAGCGCGATCTGCTGCTCTCTCTCTCACTCTGACTGAGCTCGATCTGCTTCTCTCTCTCGGCCTGAGCTCGATCTGCTCCTCTCTCTCTCGGCCTGATCTGGATCTGCTCCTCTCACACGCTGACTTAGCTTAGATCTGCTCCTCTCTCTCTCTGACTGAGCTTGAACTGCTCCTCTCTCTCTCTGACTGAGCTCGATCTGCTCCTCTCTCTCTCTGACTGAGCTCGATCTGCTCCTCTCTCTCTCTGACTGAGCTCGATCTGCTCCTTTCTCACTCTGACTGAGCTCGATCTGTTACTCTCTCGCTCTGACTGAGCTCGATCTGCTCCTCTCTCTCTCTGACTGAGCCCGATCTGCTCCTCTCTCTCTCTCACTGAGCTCGATCTGCTCCTCTCTCTCTCTGACTGAGCTCATACTGCTCCTCTCTCACGCTCTGACTGAGCTCAATCTGCTGCTCTCTCACTCGTACTGAGCTCATACTGCTCCTCTCTCTCTCTGACTGAGCTCGATCTGCTCCTCTCTCTCTCTCACTGAGCCCGATCTGCTCCACTCTCTCTCTGACTGAGCTCGATCTGCTCCTCTCTCTCTCTGACTGAGCCCGATCTGCTCCACTCTCTCTCTGTCTGAGCTCGATCTGCTCCTGTCTCTCTCTGACTGAACTCAATCTGCTCTTCTCTCTCTCTGACTGAGCTCGATCTGCTCCTCTCTCTCTCTGACTGAACTTGATCTGCTCCTCTCTCTCTCTGACTGAACCTGATGTGCTCCTTTCGCACTCTGACTGAGCGCGATCTGCTGCTCTCTCTCTCACTCTGACTGAGCTCGATCTGCTCCTCTCTCTATGACTGAGCTCGATCTGCTCCACTCTCTTTGACTGAGCTCAATCTGCTCTTCTCTCTCTCGGCCTGAGCTCGATCTGCTCCTCTCTCGCTCTGCCTGATCTGGATCTGCTCCTCTCTCTCTCTGACTGAGCTCGATCTGCTCCTCTCTCTCTCTGACTGAGCTCGATCTGCTCCTCTCTCTCTCTGACTGAGCCCGATCTGCTCCTCTCTCTCTCTGACTGAGCCCGATCTGCTCCTCTCTCTCTCTGACTGAGCCCGATCTGCTCCTCTCTCTCTCTGACTGAGCTCGATCTGCTCCTCTCTCTCTCTGACTGAGCCCGATCTGCTCCTCTCTCTCTCTGACTGAGCTCGATCTGCTCCTCTCTCTCTCTGACTGAGCTCGATCTGCTCCTCTCTCTCTCTGACTGAGCCCGATCTGCTCCTCTCTCTCTCTGACTGAGCCCGATCTGCTCCTCTCTCTCTCTGACTGAGCCCGATCTGCTCCTCTCTCTCTCTGACTGAGCTTGATCTGCTCCTGTCTCTCTCTGACTGAGCTCGATCTGCTCCTCTCTCACGCTCTGACTGAGCTTGATCTGCTCCTTTCTCACTCTGACTGAGCTCGATCTGTTACTCTCTCGCTCTGACTGAGCTCGATCTGCTCCTCTCTCTCTCTGACTGAGCTCGATCTGCTCCTCTCTCTCTCTGACTAAGCCCGATCTGCTCCTCTCTCTCTCTGACTGAGCCCGATCTGCTCCTCTCTCTCTCTGACTGAGCTCGATCTGCTCCTCTCTCACGCTCTGACTGAGCTCGATCTGCTCCTTTCTCACTCTGACTGAGCTCGATCTGCTCCACTCTCTCTCTCTCACTGAGCTTGATCTGCTGCTCTCTCTCACTCTGACTGAGCTCGATCTGCTCCATTCTCTCTCTGACTGAGCTCGATCTGTTACTCTCTCGCTCTGACTGAGCTCATACTGCTCCTCTCTCTCTCTGACTGAGCTCGATCTGCTCCTCTCTCACGCTCTGACTGAGCTCGATCTGCTCCTTTCTCACTCTGACTGAGCTCTATCTGCTCCTCTCTCTCTCTCTCACTGAGCTCGATCTGCTCCACTCTCTCTCTTACTGACCTCGATTTGCTCCTCGCTCTCTCTGACTGAGCTCTATCTGCTCCTCACTCACTGTGACTGAACTCGATCTGCTCCTCTCTCTCCCTGACTGAGCTCGATCTGCTCCTCTCTCTCTCCGACTGAGCTCGAACTGCTGCACTCTCTCTGACTGAGCACGATGTGCTTCTCTCTCTCTCTCTGATTGAGCTCTATCTGCTCCTCACTCTCTCTGACTGAGCCCAATCTACTCCTGTTTCTCTCTGACTGAGCTCGATCTGCTCCTCTCTTTCTCTGACGGATCTCGATCTGCTCCTTTCTCTCCGACTGTGCTCGAACTCCATCTCTCACACACTGACAGAGCTCCATCCGCGCCTCTCTCTCTCTGACTGAGTTCTGTCTGCTCCCCTCTTACTGTGACGGAGCTTGATCTGCTCGTCTCTCACTCTGACTGAACTCGATGTGTTCCGCTCTCTCTGACTTAGCTCAATCTGCTCCTCTCTGTCTCTGACTGACTTCGATCTGCTCCTCTCTCTCTCTGACTGAGCTCAATCTGCTCCTCTCTCTCTCTGACTGAGCTCAATCTGCTCCTCTCTCACTCTGAATGAGCACGACCTGCTCCTCTCTCTCTCTGAATGAGCTCGATCTGCTCCTCTCTCACTCTGACTGAACTTGATCTGCTACTCTTTCACTCTGATTGAGCTCGATCTGCACCTCTCTCTCTGACTGAGCTCGATCTGCTCCTCTCCCACTCTGTCTGACCTCACTCTGCACCTCTCTCTCTCTGGCAGAACTCGATGTGCTCTGTTCTCTCTGACTGAGCTCGATCTGCTCCTCTCTCTCTCTGACTGAGCTCGATCTGCTCCTCTCTCTCTCTGACTGAGCTCGATCTGCTCCTCTCTCTCTCTGACTGAGCTCGATCTGCTCCTCTCTCTCTCTGACTGAGCTCGATCTGCTCCTCTCTCTCTCTGACTGAGCTCGATCTGCTCCTCTCTCACGCTCTGACTGAGCTTGATCTGCTTCTCTCTCTGACTGAGGTCGATCTGCAACTCTCTCTCTCTGACTGAGCACGATCTGCTCCACTCTCTCTCTCTGACTGAGCTCGATCAGCTCCACTCTCACTCTGACTGACCTCAATCTGCACCTCTCTCTCCCTGATTGAGCTTGATCTGCTCCCCTCTCTCTCTGACTGAACTCGATCTGCTCCTCTCTCTCGATCTGACTGAGCTCGATTTGCTCCTCTGTCACTCTGACTGAACTCGATCTACTCCTCTCCCACTCTGACTGACTTCAATCTGCACATCTTTCTCTCTGTCAGAACTCGATGTGCTCCGCTCTCTCTGACTGAGCTCGTTCTGCTCCTCTCTGTCTCTGACTGCCTTCGATGTGCTCCTCTCTCTCTCTGACTGAGCTCGATCTGCTCTTCTCTCTCTCTGACTGAGCTCGATCTGCTCTTCTCTCTCTCTGACTGAGCTCGAATCGCTCCTTTCTCTCTCTGATTGTGCTCGATCTGTTCCTCTCTCTCTCTGACTGAGCTCCATCTGCTCCTCTCTCTCTCTGACTGAGCTCGATCTGCTCTTCTCTCTCTCTGACTGAGCCCGAATCGCTCCTTTCTCTCTCTGATTGTGCTCGATCTGTTCCTCTCTCTCTCTGACTGAGCTCCATCTGCTCCTCTCTCTCTCTGACTGAGCTCAATCTGCTCCTCTATCTCTGACTGACCTCGATCTGCTCCTCTCTCTCTCTGACTGAGCCCGATCTGCTCCACTCTCTCTCTGCCTGAGCTCGATCTGCTCCTCTCTCTCTCTCACTGAGCTCGAACTGCTCCTCTCTCTGTCAGACTGAGCTCGATCTGCTTCTCTCTCTCTGACTGAGCTCGATCTGCTCCTCTCTCTCTCTCTGACTGAGCTCGATCTGCTCCTCTCTCTCTGACTGAGCTCGATCTGCTCCTTTCTCTCTCTGACTGAACTCGATCTGCTCCTCTCTCTCTGACTGAGCTCGATCTGCTCCTCTCTCTCTGACTGAGCTCGATCTGCTCCTCTCTCTCTCTCTGACTGAGCTCGATCTGCTCCTCTCTCTCTGACTGAGCTCGATCTGCTCCTCTCTCTCTGACTGAGCTCGATCTGCTCCTTTCTCTCTCTGACTGAACTCGATCTGCTCCTCTCTCTCTGACTCTGCACTATCTGCTCCTCTCTGTCTCTGACGGACTTTGATCTGCTCCTCTCTCACTCTGACTGAGCCCGATCTGCTCCACTCTCTCTCTGCCTGAGCTCGATCTGCTCCTCTCTCTCTCTCACTGAGCTCGAACTGCTCCTCTCTCTGTCAGACTGAGCTCGATCTGCTTCTCTCTCTCTGACTGAGCTCGATCTGCTCCTCTCTCTCTCTCTGACTGAGCTCGATCTGCTCCTCTCTCTCTGACTGAGCTCGATCTGCTCCTTTCTCTCTCTGACTGAACTCGATCTGCTCCTCTCTCTCTGACTGAGCTCGATCTGCTCCTCTCTCTCTGACTGAGCTCGATCTGCTCCTCTCTCTCTCTCTGACTGAGCTCGATCTGCTCCTCTCTCTCTGACTGAGCTCGATCTGCTCCTCTCTCTCTGACTGAGCTCGATCTGCTCCTTTCTCTCTCTGACTGAACTCGATCTGCTCCTCTCTCTCTGACTCTGCACTATCTGCTCCTCTCTGTCTCTGACGGACTTTGATCTGCTCCTCTCTCACTGTGACTGAGCACGACCTGCTCCTCTCTCTCTCTGACTGAATTTGATCTGCTACTCTTTCACTCTGATTGAGCTCGATCTGCACCTCTCTCTCTGACTGAGCTCGATCTGCTCCTCTCCCACTCTGTCTGACCTCACTCTGCACCTTTCTCTCTCTGACAGAACTCGTTGTGCTCTGTTCTCTCTGACTGAGCTCAATCTGCTCCTCTCTAGCTCTGCCTTAGCTTGATATGGTCCTCTCTCTCTCTCACTGAGCTTGATCTGCTCCTCTCTCTCTCTCACTGAGCTCGATCTGCTCCTCTCTCACTGTGACTGAGCTCGATCTGCTCCTCTCTTTCTCTGACTGAGCCCGATCTGCTCCACTCTCTCTCTGACTGAGCTCGATCTGCTCCTCTCTCTCTCTGACTGAGCCCGATCTGCTCCACTCTCTCTCTGCCTGAGCTCGACCTGCTCCTGTCTCTCTCTGACTGAACTCAATCTGCTCTTCTCTCTCTCTGACTGAGCTCGATCTGCTCCTCTCTCTCTCTGACTGAACTTGATCTGCTCCTCTCTCTCTCTGACTGAACCTGATGTGCTCCTTTCGCACTCTGACTGAGCGCGATCTGCTGCTCTCTCTCTCACTCTGACTGAGCTCGATCTGCTCCACTCTCTTTGACTGAGCTCAATCTGCTCCTCTCTCTCTCTGACTGAGCTCGATCTGTTACTCTCTCGCTCTGACTGAGCTCGATCTGCTCCTCTCTCTCTCTGACTGAGCTCGATCTGCTCCTCTCTCTCTCTGACTGAGCCCGATCTGCTCCTCTCTCTCTCTGACTGAGCCCGATCTGCTCCTCTCTCTCTCTGACTGAGCTCGATCTGCTCCTCTCTCTCTCTGACTGAGCCCGATCTGCTCCTCTCTCTCTCTGACTGAGCTCGATCTGCTCCTCTCTCTCTGACTGAGCTCGATCTGCTCCTCTCCCACTCTGTCTGACCTCACTCTGCACCTCTCTCTCTCAGACAAAACTCGATCTGCTCTGTTCTCTCTGACTGAGCTCGATCTGCTTCTCTCTCACTCTGACTGAGCTCGATCTGCTCCTCTCTCTCTGACTGAGCTCGATCTGCTTCTCTCTCTCTCTGACTGAGCTCGATCTGCTCCTCTCTTTCTCTGACTGAACTCGATCTGCTCCTCACTCTCTCTGACTGAGCCCAATCTACTCCTGTTTCTCTCTGACTGAGCCCGGTCTGCTCCACTCTCTCTCTCTGACGGATCTCGATCTGCTCCTTTCTCTCCGACTGAGCTCGAACTCCTCCTCTCACACACTGACAGAGCTCGATCTGCTCCTCTCACATGCCTACAGAGCTCCATCTGCGCATCTCTCTCTCAGACTGAGCTCAGTCTGCTCCCCTCTTACTGTGACGGAGCTTGATCTGCTCCTCTCTCTCTCTGACTCAGCTCGAATCTGCTCCTCTCTCTCTCTGATTGAGTTCGATCTGCTCCTCTCTCTCTCTGACTGAGGTTGATCTGCTCGTCTCTCACTCTGACTGAACTCAATGTGCTCCGCTCTCTCTGAATGAGCTCAATCTGCTCCTCTCTGTCTCTGACTGACTTCGATCTGCTCCTCTCTCTCTCTGACTGAGGTTGATCTGCTCGTCTCTCACTCTGACTGAACTCAATGTGCTCCGCTCTCTCTGACTGAGCTCAATCTGCTCCTCTCTCTCTCTGACTGACTTCGATCTGCTCCTCTCTCACTGTGACTGAGCTCGATCTGCTCCACTCTCTCTCTGACTGAGCTCAATCTGCTCCTCTCTCTCTCTGACTGAGCTCAATCTGCTCCTCTCTCTCTCTGACTGAGCTCGATCTGCTCCACTCTCTCTCTGACTGAGCTCGATCTGCTCCACTCTCTCTCTTACTGACCTCGATTTGCTCCTGTCTCTCTCTGACTGAGCTCGATCTGTTACTCTCTCGCTCTGACTGAGCTCATACTGCTCCTCTCTCACTGTGACTGAACTCGATCTGCTCCTCTCTCTCCCTGACTGAGCTCGATCTGCTCCTCTCTCTCTCCGACTGAGCTCGAACTGCTGCACTCTCTCTGACTGAGCACGATGTGCTTCTCTCTCTCTCTCTGATTGAGCTCTATCTGCTCCTCACTCTCTCTGACTGAGCCCAATCTACTCCTGTTTCTCTCTGACTGAGCTCGATCTGCTCCTCTCTTTCTCTGACGGATCTCGATCTGCTCCTTTCTCTCCGACTGTGCTCGAACTCCATCTCTCACACACTGACAGAGCTCCATCCGCGCCTCTCTCTCTCTGACTGAGTTCTGTCTGCTCCCCTCTTACTGTGACGGAGCTTGATCTGCTCGTCTCTCACTCTGACTGAACTCGATGTGTTCCGCTCTCTCTGACTGAGCTCAATCTGCTCCTCTCTGTCTCTGACTGACTTCGATCTGCTCCTCTCTCTCTCTCTGACTGAGCTCAATCTGCTCCTCTCTCTCTCTGACTGAGCTCAATCTGCTCCTCTCTGTCTCTGACTGACTTCGATCTGCTCCTCTCTCTCTCTCTGACTGAGCACGACCTGCTCCTCTCTCACTGTAACTGAGCTTGATCTGCTCCGCTCTCTCTCTGACTGAACTCAATCCGCTCCTCTCTCTCTGACTGACCTCAATCTGCTCCTCTCTCTCTCTGACTGAGCTCAATCTGCTCCTCTCTCTCTCTGACTGAGCTCAATCTGCTCCTCTCTCACTCTGACTGAGCACGATCTGCTCCTCTCTCTGACTGAGCTCGATCTGCTCCTCTCTCACTGACTGAGTTTGAACTGCTCTTCTCTCTCTCTGACTGAGCTTGATCTGCTCCTCTCTCACTCTGACTGAACTTGATCTGCTACTCTTTCACTCTGATTGAGCTCGATCTGCACCTCTCTCTCTGACTGAGCTCGATCTGCTCCTCTCCCACTCTGTCTGACCTCACACTGCACCTCTCTCTCTCTGGCAGACCTCGATGTGCTCTGTTCTCTCTGACTGAGCTCGATCTGCTCCTCTCTCTCTCTGACTGAGCTCGATCTGCTCCTCTCTCACTCTGACTGAGCTCGATCTGCTCCTCTCTCTCTCTGACTGAGCTCGATCTGCTCCTCTCTCACTGTGACTGAGCTTGATCTGCTTCTCTCTCTGACTGAGGTCGATCTGCAACTCTCTCTCTCTGACTGAGCTCGATCTGCTTATCTGTCTGACTGAGGTCGATCTGCACCTCTCTGTCTCTGACTGAGCACGATCTGCTCCACTCTCTCTCTCTGACTGAGCTCGATCAGCTCCACTCTCACTCTGACTGACCTCAATCTGCACCTCTCTCTCCCTGATTGAGCTTGATCTGCTCCCCTCTCTCTCTGACTGAACTCGATCTGCTCCTCTCTCACTCTGACTGAGCTCCATCTGCTCTTCTCTCTCTCTGACTGAGCTTGAGCTGCTCCTCTCACTCTCTCTCTCTGACTGAGCTCGAATCGCTCCTTTCTCTCTCTGATTGTGCTCGATCTGTTCCTCTCTCTCTGTGACTGAGCTCGATCTGCTCCTCTCTCTCTCTGACTGAGCTCGACCTGCTCTTCTCTCTCTCTGACTGAGCTCGAATCGCTCCTTTCTCTCTCTGATTGTGCTCGATCTGTTCCTCTCTCTCTCTGACTGAGCTCCATCTGCTCCTCTCTCTCTCTCTTACTGAGCTCGATCAGCTCCACTCTCACTCTGACTGACCTCAATCTGCACCTCTCTCTCCCTGATTGAGCTTGATCTGCTCCCCTCTCTCTCTGACTGAACTCGATCTGCTCCTCTCTCTCGATCTGACTGAGCTCGATTTGCTCCTCTGTCACTCTGACTGAACTCGATCTACTCCTCTCCCACTCTGACTGACTTCAATCTGCACATCTTTCTCTCTGTCAGAACTCGATGTGCTCCGCTCTCTCTGACTGAGCTCGTTCTGCTCCTCTCTGTCTCTGACTGCCTTCGATGTGCTCCTCTCTCTCTCTGACTGAGCTCAATCTGCTCCTCTCTCTCACTGACTGAGCTTAGATCCGCTCCTCTCTCTCACTGACTGAGCTTAGATCTGCTCCTCTCTCACTCTGACTGAGCACGGTCTGCTCCTCTCTCTCTCTGACTGAGCTCGATCTGCTCTTCTCTCTCTCTGACTGAGCTCGATCTGCTCTTCTCTCTCTCTGACTGAGCTCGAATCGCTCCTTTCTCTCTCTGATTGTGCTCGATCTGTTCCTCTCTCTCTCTGACTGAGCTCCATCTGCTCCTCTCTCTCTCTGACTGAGCTCGATCTGCTCTTCTCTCTCTCTGACTGAGCCCGAATCGCTCCTTTCTCTCTCTGATTGTGCTCGATCTGTTCCTCTCTCTCTCTGACTGAGCTCCATCTGCTCCTCTCTCTCTCTGACTGAGCTCAATCTGCTCCTCTCTCTCTGACTGACCTCGATCTGCTCCTCTCTCTCTCTGACTGAACTTGATCTGCACCTCTCTCTCTCTGACTGAACTCGAATCGCTCCTCTCTCTCTCTGACTGAACTTGATGCGCTCCCTTCGTACTCTGACTGAGCTCGATCTGCTGCTCTCTCTCTCTCTCTGACTGAGCTCGATTTGCTCCTCTCTCACTCTGACTGACTTCAATCTGCACCTCTTTCTCTGTCAGAACCCGGTTAACTCCTCTCTCTCTGACTGCCTTCGATCTGCTCCTCTATCGCTCTGCCTGAACTCGATCTGCACCTCTCTCACTCTGATTGAGATCGAACTGCTCCTCTCTCACTCTGATTGAGATCGAACTGCTCCTCTCTCACTCTGACTGAGCTCGATCTGTTCCTCTCACATACTGACAGAGCTCGGTCTGCTCCTCTCTCTCTCTGACAGAACTCGATGTGCTCTACTCTCTCTGATTGAGCTCGATCTGCTCGTCTCTCGCTCTGCCTGAGCTCGATCTGCTCCTCTCTCTCTGAGTGAGCTCGAACTGCTCCTTTCTCTCTGACCGAGCTCGATCTGCTCCTCTCTCGCTCTGTTTTAGCTCGATCTGCTAGACTATCTCTCTGACTGAGCTCGATCTGCTCCTCTCTCTCTCTGACTGAACTCGATGTGCTCAGCTCTCTCTGACTGAGCTCGATCTGCTCCTCTCTGTCTCTGACTGCCTTCGATCTGCTCCTCTCTCGCTCTGCCTGAGCTCGATCTGCTCCTCTCTTTCTCTGCATGAACTTAGATCTGCTCCTCTCTATCTCTGACTGAGCTCGATCTGCTCCTCTCACATGCTGACTGAGCTCGATCTGCTCCTCTCTTTCTCTGACTGAGCTTAGATCTGCTCCTCTCTCTCTGAGTGACCTCAATCTGCTCCTCTCTCTCTCTCTGACTGACCTCAAACTGCACCTCTCTCTCTCTGACTGAGCTCCATCTGCTCCTCTCTCTCTCTGACTGAGCTCGAGCTGCTCCTCTCTCTCTCTCTGACTGAGCTCGATCTGCTCCTTTCTCTCTCTGATTGTGCTCGATCTGTTCCTCTTTGTCTCTGATTGAGACCGATCTGCTCCTCTATTACTCTGACTGAGCTCAGATCTGCTCCTCTCTCTCTCTGACTGACCTCAATCTGCACCTCTCTCTCTCTGAGAGAACTCGATCTGCTCCTCTCTCACGCTGACTGAGCTCCATCTGCTCCTCTCTCTCTCTGACTGAGCTCGATCTGCTCCTCTCTCACGCTGACTGAGCTCGATCTGCTCCTCTCTCTCTCTCTCTCTGACTGAGCTCGATCTCCTCCACTTTCTTTGACTGAGCTCAATCTGCTCTTCTCTCTATCTGACTGAGCTCAATCTGCTCCTCTCTCTCTCTCTCAGACTGACCTCGATCTGCTCCTCTCTCTCTCTCTGAGTGAGATCGAACTGCTCTTCTCTCACTCTGACTGAGCTCGATCTGCTCCTCTCTCGCTCTGACTGAGCTTGATCTGCTCCTCTCTCTCTCTCTGATTAATGAGCTCGATCTGCTTCTCTCTCTCTCTGACTGAACTTGATCTGCTCCTCTCTTTCTCAGACTGAGCTTAGATCTGCTCCTCTCTCTCTCTGACTCAGCTCGATCTGCTCCTCTCTTTCTCTGACTGAGCTTAGATCTGCTCCTCTCTCTCTCTGACTGACCTCAACCTGCACCTCTCTCTCTGAGAGAAATCGATGTTCTCCACTCTCTCTGAATGAGCGCGATCTGCTCCTCTACCACTCTGACTGAGCTCGATCTGCTCCTCTCTCTCTCTCTGACTGAATTCGACCTGCTCCTCTCTCTCTCTGACTGACCACAATCTGCTCCTCTCTCACTCTGAATGAGCTGGGTCTGCTCCTCTTTCTCTATAACTGAGCTTGATCTGCTCCTCTCACACGCTAACTGAGCTCGGTCTGCTCCTCTCTCTCTATGACTGAGCTCGATCTGCTCCTCTCTCTCTCTGACTGAGCTCGATCTGCTCCTCTCTCTCTATGAATGACCTCAATCTGCACCTCTCTCTCTCTGAGTGAGCTCGAACTGCTCCTCTCTCTCTGCCTGAACTCAATCTGCTTCTCTCTCTCTCCGACTGACCTCAGTCTGCACCTCTCTGATTGAGCTCAATCTGCTCCTCTCTCACTCTGACTGAGCTCCATCTGCTCTTCTCTCTCTCTGACTGAGCTCGAGCTGCTCCTCTCTCTCTCTCTCTGACTGAGCTCGAATCGCTCCTTTCTCTCTCTGATTGTGCTCGATCTGTTCCTCTCTCTCTCTGACTGAGCTCCATCTGCTCCTCTCTCTCTCTGACTGAGCTTGATCTGCTCCTCTCTCTCTGACTGAGCTCGATCTACTCCACTCTCTCTCTGACTGAGCTCGATCTGCTCTTCTCTCTCCATGACCAAGCTCAAGCCGCTCCTCTCTCTCTCTAACTGAGCTCGATCTGCTCCTCTCTCTCTCTGATTGAGCTCGATCTGCTCCTCTCTCTCTGAGTGAGCTCGAACTGCTCCTCTCTCACTGACTGAATTCGACCTGCTCCTCTCTCTCTCTGACTGAGCACAATCAGATCCTATGTCACTGTGACTGCGCTTGATCTGCTCCTCTCTCTCTGACTGAGCTCGATCTGCTCCTCTCACTCTCTGTGTGAGCTCGAACTGCTTCTCTCACATGCTGACAGAGATGGGTTGCTCCTCACTCTCTATGATTGAGCTCGATCTGCTTCTCTCTCTGACTGAGCTCGATCTGCTCCACTCTCTCTCTGATTGAGCTCGATCTGCACCTCTCTCTCTATGACTGAGCTCGATCTGCTCCTCTCTCCCTCTGACTCAGCTCGAATCTGCTCCTCTCTCTCTCTGACTGAACTTGATGTGCTCCTTTCACACTCTGACTGAGCTCGATCTGCTGCTCTCTCTCTCTCTGACTGAGCTTGATTTGCTCCTCTCTCAATTTGACTGAACTCGATCTGCTCCTCTCCCACTCTAACTGACCTCAATCTGCACCTCTCTCTCTCTGTCAGAACTCTATGTGCTCCGCGCTCTCTGACAGAGCTCGGTCTGCTCCTCTCTGTCTCTGACTGACTTCAATCTGCTCCTCTCTCGCTCTGCCTGAGCTTTGGACTTCCCCTCTCTCTCTCTGACTGAGCTCGATCTGCTCCTCTCTCACTCTGACTGAGCTCGATCTGCTCCTCTCTTTCTCTGAATGAGCTTAGACGTGCTCCTCTCTCTCTCTGACTGAGCTCGATCTGCTCCTCTATCACTCTGATTGAGATCGAACTGCTCCTCTCTCACTCTGACTGAGCTCGATCTGCTCCTCTCACATGCCGACAGAGCTCGGTCTGCTCCTCTCTCTCTCTGACTGAGCTCGATCTGCTCTTTTCTCTCTCTCTGACTGAGCTCGATCTGCTCCTCTCTCTCTGACTGAGCTCGATCTGCTCCTCTCTCTCTCTCTGACTCATCCCGAATCTGCTCCTCTCTCTCTCTGACCGAACTTGATCTGCTCCTCTCACATGCTGACTGAGCTCGGTCTGCTCCTCTCTCTCTATGGCTGAGCTCGATCTGCTCCTCTATCACTCTGATTGAGATCGAACTGCTCCTCTCTCACTCTGACTGAGCTCGATCTGCTCCTCTCACATGCTGACTGAGCTCGGTCTGCTCCTCTCTCTCTCTGACTGAGCTCGATCTGCTCCTCTCTCTCTCTCTGACTGTGCTCGATCTGCTCCTCTCTCTTTCTGACTGAACTTGATCTGCACCTCTCACACGCTGACTGAGCTCGATCTGCTCCTCTCTTTCTCTGCATGAGCTTAGATATGCTCCTCTCTATCTCTGACTGAGCTCGATCTGCTCCTCTCTCACTCTGACTGAGCTCGATCTGCTCTGATTTCACTCTGACTGACCTCAATCTGCACCTCTCTCCATCTGACAGAACTCGATGTGTTCTGCGCTCTCTGACTGAGCTCGATCTGCTCCTCTCACATTCTGACTGAGCTCGATCTGCTCCACTCTCTTTGACTGAGCTCATCTTCTCCTCTCTCACTCTGACTGAGCTCGATCTGCTCCTCTCACATTCTGACTGAGCTCGATCTGCTCCACTCTCTTTGACTGAGCTCATCTTCTCCTCTCTCACTCTGACTGAGCTCGATCTGCTCCTCTCTCTCTCTGACTGAGCACGATCTGCTCCTCTCTCTCTCTCTGACTGACCTCGATCTGCACCTCTCTCTCTCTCTCTAAGTGAGCTCGAACATCTCCTCTCTAACTGTTACTGAGCTCGATCTGCTCCTCTCTCTCTCTGATTGAGCTCGATCTGCTCCTCTCTCTCTCTGACTGAGCACAATCAGATCCTATGTCACTGTGACTGCGCTTGATCTGCTCCTCTCTCTCTGACTGAGCTCGATCTGCTCCTCTCACTCTCTGTGTGAGCTCGAACTGCTTCTCTCACATGCTGACAGAGATGGGTTGCTCCTCTCTCTCTATGATTGAGCTCGATCTGCTTCTCTTTCTGACTGAGCTCGATCTGCTCCACTCTCTCTCTGACTGAGCTCGATCTGCTCCACTCTCTCTCTGATTGAGCTCGATCTGCACCTCTCTCTCTATGACTGAGCTCGATCTGCTCCTCTCTCCCTCTGACTCAGCTCGAATCTGCTCCTCTCTCTCTCTGACTGAACTTGATGTGCTCCTTTCACACTCTGACTGAGCTCGATCTGCTGCTCTCTCTCTCTCTGACTGAGCTTGATTTGCTCCTCTCTCAATTTGACTGAACTCGATCTGCTCCTCTCCCACTCTAACTGACCTCAATCTGCACCTCTCTCTCTCTGTCAGAACTCTATGTGCTCCGCGCTCTCTGACTGAGCTCGGTCTGCTCCTCTCTGTCTCTGACTGACTTCAATCTGCTCCTCTCTCGCTCTGCCTGAGCTTTGGACTTCTCCTCTCTCTCTCTGACTGAGCTCGATCTGCTCCTCTCTCACTCTGCCTGAGCTCGATCTGCTCCTCTCTTTCTCTGAATGAGCTTAGACGTGCTCCTCTCTCTCTCTGACTGAGCTCGATCTGCTCCTCTCTCTCTCTGACTCATCCCGAATCTGCTCCTCTCTCTCTCTGACTGAACTTGATCTGCTCCTCTCACATGCTGACTGAGCTCGGTCTGCTCCTCTCTCTCTCTGACTGTGCTCGATCTGCTCCTCTCTCTTTCTGACTGAACTTGATCTGCACCTCTCACACGCTGACTGAGCTCGATCTGCTCCTCTCTATCTCTGACTGAGCTCGATCTGCTCTGATTTCACTCTGACTGAGCTCAATCTGCTCTGATTTCACTCTGACTCACCTCAATCTGCACCTCTCTCTCTCTCTCTGATTGAGCTCGATCTGCACCTCTCTCCATCTGACAGAACTCGATGTGTTCTGCGCTCTCTGACTGAGCTCGATCTGCTCCTCTCACATTCTGACTGAGCTCGATCTGCTCCACTCTCTTTGACTGAGCTCGATCTTCTCCTCTCTCACTCTGACTGAGCACGATCTGCTCCTCTCTCTCTCTCTCTGACTGACCTCGATCTGCACCTCTCTCTCTCTCTAAGTGAGCTCGAACTTCTCCTCTCTAACTGTTACTGAGCTCGATCTGCTCCTCTCTCTCTCTGACTGAGCTCGATCTGCTCCTCTCTCATTGACTGAATTCGACCTGCTTCTATCTCTCTCTGACTGAGCACAATCAGATCCTATGTCTCTGTGACTGCGCTTGATCTGCTTCTACCTCTCTCTGACAGAGCTCGATCTGCTCCTCTCTCTCTGACTGAGCTTGATCTGCTCCTTTCTCTCTGATTGAGCTCGATCTGCTCCTCTCTCTCTGACTGAGCTCGATCTGCTCCTCTCTCACTTTCTGAGCTCAAACTGCTCCTTTCTCACTGTTACTGAGCTTGATCTGCTCCTTTCTCTCTGATTGAGCTCGATCTGCTCCTCTCTCTCTGACTGAGCTCGATCTGCTCCTCTCTCTCTCTGACTGACCTCAATCTGCACCTCTCTCTCTCTCTGATTGAGCTCGATCTGCTCCTCTCTCTCTCTGACTCATCCCGAATCTGCTCCTCTCTCTCTCTGACAGAACTCGATGTGCTGTGCTCTCTCTGACTGAGCTCGATCTGCTCCTCTCTCTCTGACTGAGCTTGATCTGCTCCTTTCTCTCTGATTGAGCTCGATCTGCTCCTCTCTCTCTGACTGAGCTCGATCTGCTCCTCTCTCTCTCTGACTGACCTCAATCTGCACCTCTCTCTCTCTCTGATTGAGCTCGATCTGCTCCTCTCTCTCTCTGACTCATCCCGAATCTGCTCCTCTCTCTCTCTGACAGAACTCGATGTGCTGTGCTCTCTCTGACTGAGCTCGATCTGCTCCTCTCTCTGACTGAGGTCGTTCTGCTCCACTCTCTTTGACTGAGCTCAATCTGCTCCTCTCTCTCTCTGACTGAGCTCAATCTGCTCCTCTCTCACTCTGACTGATCTCGATCTGCTCCTCTCTCTCTCTCTGAGTGAGATCGAACTGCTCCTCTCTCTCTCTGACTGAGCACGATCTGCTCCTCTCTCTCTCTCTCTGACTGACCTCGATCTGCACCTCTCTCTCTCTCTAAGTGAGCTCGAACTTCTCCTCTCTAACTGTTACTGAGCTCGATCTGCTCCTCTCTCTCTCTGATTGAGCTCGATCTGCTCCTCTCTCTCTCTGACTGAGCTCGAGCTGCTCCTCTCTCTCTCTCCGATTGAGCTCGATCTGCTCCTCTCTCTCTCTGACTGAGCTCGATCTGCTCCTCTCTCATTGACTGAATTCGACCTGCTCCTATCTCTCTCTGACTGAGCTCAATCTGCTCCTCTCTCACTCTGACTGATCTCGATCTGCTCCTCTCTCTCTCTCTGAGTGAGATCGAACTGCTCCTCTCTCTCTCTGACTGAGCTCGATCTGCTCCTCTCTCACTTTCTGAGCTCAAACTGCTCCTCTCTCACTGTTACTGAGCTCCATCTGCTCCTATCTCTCTCTGACAGAGCCCGATCTGCTCCTCTCTCTCACTGACTGAGCACGATCTGCTCCTCTCTCTCTGACTGAGCTCAATCTGCGCCTCTCTCACTCTGATTGAGCGCGATCTGCTCCTCTCTCTCTCTGACTGAGCTCGATCTGATCCTCTCTCTCTCTGACTGAGCTC
Organism: Chiloscyllium punctatum; assembly: GCF_047496795.1. Taxonomy (NCBI): domain Eukaryota; kingdom Metazoa; phylum Chordata; class Chondrichthyes; order Orectolobiformes; family Hemiscylliidae; genus Chiloscyllium; species Chiloscyllium punctatum. The sequence continues at coordinate 56,950,994 of NC_092747.1, read as the reverse complement.
AATCTGCTCCTCTCTCTCTCTGACTGACCTCAATCTGCACCTCTCTCTCTCTGATTGAGCGCGATCTGCTCCTCTCTCTCTCTGATTGAGCTCGATCTGCTCCTCTCTCACTCTGACTGAACTCATTCCAGTCCTCTCCCACTCTGACTGACTTCAGTCTGCACCTCTCTCTCTGTCAGAACTCAATGCCCTCCGCTCTCTCTGACTGAGCTCATTCTGCTCCTCTCTGTCTCTGACTGCCTTCGATGTGCTCCTCTCTTGCTCTACCTGAGCTCGATCTGCTCCTCTCACATGCTGACTGTGCTCCATCCGCTCCTCTCTATCTCTGACTGAGCTCGATCTGCTCCTCTCTCACTCTGATTGAGATCGAACTGCTCCTCTCCATCTCTGACTGAGCTCGATCTGCTCCTCTCTTTCTCAGACTGAGCTTGATCTGCTCCTCTCACACGCTGACTGAGCTCTGTCTGCTCCTCTCTCTCTATGACTGAGCTCGATCTGCTCCTCTCTCTCTCTGCCTGAGCTCGATCTGCTCCTCTCACACGCTGACTGTGCTCCATCCGCTCATCTCTATCTCTGACTGAGCTCGATCTGCTCCTCTCTCACTCTGATTGAGATCGAACTGCTCCTCTCCATCTCTGACTGAGCTCGATCTGCTCCTCTCTTTCTCAGACTGAGCTTGATCTGCTCCTCTCACACGCTGACTGAGCTCTGCCTGCTCCTCTCCATCTCTGACTGAGCTCGATCTGCTCCTCTCTCTCTCTGACTGAGCTCGGTCTGCTCCTCTCTCTCTCTGACAGAGCCCGATCTGCTCCTCTCTCTCTGACTGAGCTCGATCTGCTCCTCTCTCACTCTGACTGAGCTCGATCTGCTCCTCTCTCGCTCTGATTGAGCTAGATCTGCTTCTCTCTCTCTCTGACTGAGCTCAATCTGCACCTCTCTCTCTCTCTGATTGAGCTTGATCTGCTCCTCTCTCACTCTGACTGAACCTGATCTGCTCCTCTCTCTCTCTGACTGAACTTGATCTGCTCCTCTCTCTCTCTCTGACTGAGCTCGATCTGCTCCTCTCTCGCTCTGATTGAACTCATTCCAGTCCTCTCCCACTCTGACTGACTTCAATCTGCATCTCTCTCTCTGTCAGAACTCAATGCCCTCCGCTCTCTCTGACTGAGCTCGTTCTGCTCCTCTCTGTCTCTGACTGCCTTCGATGTGCTCCTCTCTTGCTCTACCTGAGCTCGATCCGCTCCTCTCACACGCTGACTGTGCTTGATCTGCTCCTCTCTATCTCTGACTGAGCTCGATCTGCTCCTCTCTCACTCTGATTGAGATCGAACTGCTCCTCTCTCTCTCTGACTGAGCTTGATCTGCTCCTCTCTCTCTATGAGTGACCTCAATCTGCTCCTCTTTCACTCTGAATGAGCTCGGTCTGCTCCTCTCTCTCTCCGACTGAGCTCGATCTGCTCCTCTCTCTCTCTGACTGAACTCGATCTGCTCCTCTCTCTCTCTGACAAAGCTCGAGCTGCTCCTCTCTCTCCCTCTGGCTGAGCTCGATCTGCTCCTCTCTCTCTCTGACTGAACTCGATCTGCTCCTCTCTCTCTCTGACAAAGCTCGAGCTGCTCCTCTCTCTCCCTCTGGCTGAGCTCGATCTGCTCCTCTCTCTCTCTGACTGAGCTCGATCTGCTCCTCTCTCTCTCTGACTGAGCTCGATCTGCTCCTCTCACACTCTGAATGAGCTCGATCTGCTCCTCTCTCTCTCTGACTGAACTCGATCTGCTCTCTCTCTCTCTGACTGAGCTTGATTTGCTCCTCTCTCAATTTGACTGAACTCGATCTGCTCCTCTCCCACTCTGACTGACCTCAATCAGTACCTCTCTCTCTCTGTCAGAACTCGATGTGCTCCGCTCTCTCTGACTGAGCTCGATCTGCACCTCTCTGTCTCTGACTGACTACAATCTGCTCCTCTCTCGCTCTGCCTGAACTCGATCTGCTCCTCTCACACGCTGACTGGGCTCGATCTGCTCCTCTCTCACTCTGATTGAGATCGAACTGCTCCTCTCTCTCTCTGTCTGAGCTCGATCTGCTCCTCTCTCTCTCTCTCTCTGACTGAGCTCGATCAGTTCCACTCACTCTCTGACTGAGCTCAATCTGCTCCTCTCTCTCTCTCTGACTGAGCTCGATCAGCTCCACTCTCTGTCTGACTGAGCTCGATCTGCTTCTTTCTCTCTCTCTCTCTGACTGACCTCGATCTGCTCCTCTCTCTCTCTGAGTGTGATCGAACTGCTCCTCTCTAACTGTTACAGAGCTCCATCTGCTCCTCTCTCTCTCTGACTGAGCTCGATCTGCTCCTCTCTCTCTGACTGAGCTCGATCTGCTCCACTCTCTCTGACTGAGCTCGATCTGCTCCTCTCTCGCTCTGAGTGAGCTCGATCTGCTCCTCTCTCACTCTGACTGAGTTCGATCGGCTCCTCTCTCACTCTGACTGACCTCAATCTGCTCCTCTCTCTCTGACTGAACTCGATCTGCTGCTCTCTCTCTCTCTGACTGAGCTCGAACTGCTCCTCTCTCTCTCTGATTGAACTCAATCTGCTCCTCTCTCTCTCTGATTGAACTCAATCTGCTCCTCTCTCTCACTCTGAATGAGCTCGGTCTGCTCCTCTCTCTCTCTGACTGAGCTCGATCTGCTCTTCTCTCTCTCTCTGACTGAGCTCGATCTGCTCCTCTCTCTCTGACTGAGCTCGATCTGCTCCTCTCTCTCTCTGACTCATCCCGAATCTGCTTCTCTCTCTCTCTGACTGAACTTGATCTGCTCCTCTCACATGCTGACTGAGCTCGGTCTGCTCCTCTCTCTCTATGGCTGAGCTCGATCTGCTCCTCTATCACTCTGATTGAGATCGAACTGCTCCTCTCTCACTCTGACTGAGCTCGATCTGCTCCTCTCACATGCTGACTGAGCTCGGTCTGCTCCTCTCTCTCTCTGACTGAGCTCGATCTGCTCCTCTCTCTCTCTCTGACTGTGCTCGATCTGGTCCTCTCTCTTTCTGACTGAACTTGATCTGCACCTCTCACACGCTGACTGAGCTCGATCTGCTCCTCTCTTTCTCTGCATGAGCTTAGATCTGCTCCTCTCTATCTCTGACTGAGTTCGATCTGCTCCTCTCTCACTCTGACTGAGCTCGATCTGCTCTGATTTCACTCTGACTGACCTCAATCTGCACCTCTCTCCATCTGACAGAACTCGATGTGCTCTGCGCTCTCTGACTGAGCTCGATCTGCTCCTCTCACATTCTGACTGAGCTCGATCTGCTCCACTCTCTTTGACTGAGCTCGATCTTCTCCTCTCTCACTCTGACTGAGCTCGATCTGCTCCTCTCTCTCTCTGACTGAGCACGATCCGCTCCTCTCTCTCTCTCTGACTGACCTCGATCTGCACCTCTCTCTCTCTCTAAGTGAGCTCGAACATCTCCTCTCTAACTGTTACTGAGCTCGATCTGCTCCTCTCTCTCTCTGATTGAGCTCGATCTGCTCCTCTCTCTCTCTGACTGAGCACAATCAGATCCTATGTCACTGTGACTGCGCTTGATCTGCTCCTCTCTCTCTGACTGAGCTCGATCTGCTCCTCTCACTCTCTGTGTGAGCTCGAACTGCTTCTCTCACATGCTGACAGAGATGGGTTGCTCCTCTCTCTCTATGATTGAGCTCGATCTGCTTCTCTCTCTGACTGAGCTCGATCTGCTCCACTCTCTCTCTGATTGAGCTCGATCTGCACCTCTCTCTCTATGACTGAGCTCGATCTGCTCCTCTCTCCCTCTGACTCAGCTCGAATCTGCTCCTCTCTCTCTCTGACTGAACTTGATGTGCTCCTTTCACACTCTGACTGAGCTCGATCTGCTGCTCTCTCTCTCTCTGACTGAGCTTGATTTGCTCCTCTCTCAATTTGACTGAACTCGATCTGCTCCTCTCCCACTCTAACTGACCTCAATCTGCACCTCTCTCTCTCTGTCAGAACTCTATGTGCTCCGCGCTCTCTGACTGAGCTCGGTCTGCTCCTCTCTGTCTCTGACTGACTTCAATCTGCTCCTCTCTCGCTCTGCCTGAGCTTTGGACTTCTCCTCTCTCTCTCTGACTGAGCTCGATCTGCTCCTCTCTCACTCTGCCTGAGCTCGATCTGCTCCTCTCTTTCTCTGAATGAGCTTAGACGTGCTCCTCTCTCTCTCTGACTGAGCTCGATCTGCTCCTCTCTCTCTCTGACTCATCCCGAATCTGCTCCTCTCTCTCTCTGACTGAACTTGATCTGCTCCTCTCACATGCTGACTGAGCTCGGTCTGCTCCTCTCTCTCTCTGACTGTGCTCGATCTGCTCCTCTCTCTTTCTGACTGAACTTGATCTGCACCTCTCACACGCTGACTGAGCTCGATCTGCTCCTCTCTATCTCTGACTGAGCTCGATCTGCTCTGATTTCACTCTGACTGAGCTCGATCTGCTCTGATTTCACTCTGACTCACCTCAATCTGCACCTCTCTCTCTCTCTCTGATTGAGCTCGATCTGCACCTCTCTCCATCTGACAGAACTCGATGTGTTCTGCGCTCTCTGACTGAGCTCGATCTGCTCCTCTCACATTCTGACTGAGCTCGATCTGCTCCACTCTCTTTGACTGAGCTCGATCTTCTCCTCTCTCACTCTGACTGAGCACGATCTGCTCCTCTCTCTCTCTCTCTGACTGACCTCGATCTGCACCTCTCTCTCTCTCTAAGTGAGCTCGAACTTCTCCTCTCTAACTGTTACTGAGCTCGATCTGCTCCTCTCTCTCTCTGACTGAGCTCGATCTGCTCCTCTCTCATTGACTGAATTCGACCTGCTCCTATCTCTCTCTGACTGAGCACAATCAGATCCTATGTCTCTGTGACTGCGCTTGATCTGCTTCTACCTCTCTCTGACAGAGCTCGATCTGCTCCTCTCTCTCTGACTGAGCTTGATCTGCTCCTTTCTCTCTGATTGAGCTCGATCTGCTCCTCTCTCTCTGACTGAGCTCGATCTGCTCCTCTCTCACTTTCTGAGCTCAAACTGCTCCTCTCTCACTGTTACTGAGCTTGATCTGCTCCTTTCTCTCTGATTGAGCTCGATCTGCTCCTCTCTCTCTGACTGAGCTCGATCTGCTCCTCTCTCTCTCTGACTGACCTCAATCTGCACCTCTCTCTCTCTCTGATTGAGCTCGATCTGCTCCTCTCTCTCTCTGACTCATCCCGAATCTGCTCCTCTCTCTCTCTGACAGAACTCGATGTGCTGTGCTCTCTCTGACTGAGCTCGATCTGCTCCTCTCTCTCTGACTGAGCTTGATCTGCTCCTTTCTCTCTGATTGAGCTCGATCTGCTCCTCTCTCTCTGACTGAGCTCGATCTGCTCCTCTCTCTCTCTGACTGACCTCAATCTGCACCTCTCTCTCTCTCTGATTGAGCTCGATCTGCTCCTCTCTCTCTCTGACTCATCCCGAATCTGCTCCTCTCTCTCTCTGACAGAACTCGATGTGCTGTGCTCTCTCTGACTGAGCTCGATCTGCTCATCTCTCTGACTGAGGTCGTTCTGCTCCACTCTCTTTGACTGAGCTCAATCTGCTCCTCTCTCTCTCTGACTGAGCTCAATCTGCTCCTCTCTCACTCTGACTGATCTCGATCTGCTCCTCTCTCTCTCTCTGAGTGAGATCGAACTGCTCCTCTCTCTCTCTGACTGAGCACGATCTGCTCCTCTCTCTCTCTCTCTGACTGACCTCGATCTGCACCTCTCTCTCTCTCTAAGTGAGCTCGAACTTCTCCTCTCTAACTGTTACTGAGCTCGATCTGCTCCTCTCTCTCTCTGATTGAGCTCGATCTGCTCCTCTCTCTCTCTGACTGAGCTCGAGCTGCTCCTCTCTCTCTCTCCGATTGAGCTCGATCTGCTCCTCTCTCTCTCTGACTGAGCTCGATCTGCTCCTCTCTCATTGACTGAATTCGACCTGCTCCTATCTCTCTCTGACTGAGCTCAATCTGCTCCTCTCTCACTCTGACTGATCTCGATCTGCTCCTCTCTCTCTCTCTGAGTGAGATCGAACTGCTCCTCTCTCTCTCTGACTGAGCTCGATCTGCTCCTCTCTCACTTTCTGAGCTCAAACTGCTCCTCTCTCACTGTTACTGAGCTCCATCTGCTCCTATCTCTCTCTGACAGAGCCCGATCTGCTCCTCTCTCTCACTGACTGAGCACGATCTGCTCCTCTCTCTCTGACTGAGCTCGATCCGCTCCTCTCACACGCTGACTGTGCTTGATCTGCTCCTCTCTCTCTCTGACTGAGCTTGATCTGCTCCTCTCTCTCTGACTGAGCTTGATCTGCTCCTCTCTCTCTATGAGTGACCTCAATCTGCTCCTCTTTCACTCTGAATGAGCTCGGTCTGCTCCTCTCTCTCTCCGACTGAGCTCGATCTGCTCCTCTCTCTCTCTGACTGAACTCGATCTGCTCCTCTCTCTCTCTGACAAAGCTCGAGCTGCTCCTCTCTCTCCCTCTGGCTGAGCTCGATCTGCTCCTCTCTCTCTCTGACTGAACTCGATCTGCTCCTCTCTCTCTCTGACAAAGCTCGAGCTGCTCCTCTCTCTCCCTCTGGCTGAGCTCGATCTGCTCCTCTCTCTCTCTGACTGAGCTCGATCTGCTCCTCTCTCTCTCTGACTGAGCTCGATCTGCTCCTCTCACACTCTGAATGAGCTCGATCTGCTCCTCTCTCTCTCTGACTGAACTCGATCTGCTCCTCTCTCTCTCTGACTGAGCTTGATTTGCTCCTCTCTCAATTTGACTGAACTCGATCTGCTCCTCTCCCACTCTGACTGACCTCAATCAGTACCTCTCTCTCTCTGTCAGAACTCGATGTGCTCCGCTCTCTCTGACTGAGCTCGATCTGCACCTCTCTGTCTCTGACTGACTACAATCTGCTCCTCTCTCTCTCTGCCTGAACTCGATCTGCTCCTCTCACACGCTGACTGGGCTCGATCTGCTCCTCTCTCACTCTGATTGAGATCGAACTGCTCCTCTCTCTCTCTGTCTGAGCTCGATCTGCTCCTCTCTCTCTCTCTCTCTGACTGAGCTCGATCAGTTCCACTCACTCTCTGACTGAGCTCAATCTGCTCCTCTCTCTCTCTCTGACTGAGCTCGATCAGCTCCACTCTCTGTCTGACTGAGCTCGATCTGCTTCTTTCTCTCTCTCTCTCTGACTGACCTCGATCTGCTCCTCTCTCTCTCTGAGTGTGATCGAACTGCTCCTCTCTAACTGTTACAGAGCTCCGTCTGCTCCTCTCTCTCTCTGACTGAGCTCGATCTGCTCCTCTCTCTCTGACTGAGCTCGATCTGCTCCACTCTCTCTGACTGAGCTCGATCTGCTCCTCTCTCGCTCTGAGTGAGCTCGATCTGCTCCTCTCTCACTCTGACTGAGTTCGATCGGCTCCTCTCTCACTCTGACTGACCTCAATCTGCTCCTCTCTCTCTGACTGAACTCGATCTGCTGCTCTCTCTCTCTCTGACTGAGCTCGAACTGCTCCTCTCTCTCTCTGATTGAACTCAATCTGCTCCTCTCTCTCTCTGATTGAACTCAATCTGCTCCTCTCTCTCACTCTGAATGAGCTCGGTCTGCTCCTCTCTCTCTCTGACTGAGCTCGATCTGCTCTTCTCTCTCTCTCTGACTGAGCTCGATCTGCTCCTCAAACACACAGACTGACCTTGGTCTGCTCCTCTCTCTCTGATTGAGCTCCATCTGCTCCTCTCTCTCTGACTGAGCTCGATCTGCTCCTCTCTCTCTGACTGAGCTCCATCTGCTCCTCTCTCTCTGACTGAATTCGACCTGCTCCTCTCTCACTCTGACTGAGCTCGATCTGCTCCTCTTTCTCTCTCTGACTGAGCTCGACCTGCTCCTCTCTCTCTCTCTGACTGACCTCAATCTGCACCTCTCACTCTCTGATTGAGCTCTATCTGCTCCTCGCTCTCTATGACTGAGCTCGATCTGCTCCTCTCTCTCTGACTGAGCTCGATCTGCTCCTCTCTCTCTCTGACTGAGCTCGATCTGCTCCTCTCTCTCTGACTGAGCTCCATCTGCTCCTCTCTCTCTGACTGAATTCGACCTGCTCCTCTCTCACTCTGACTGAGCTCGATCTGCTAGTCTATCTCTCTGACTGAGCTCGATCTGCTCCACTCACAAGCTGACTGAGGTCAGTCTGCGACTCTCTCTATGACTGAGCTCTATCTTCTCTTCTCTCTTTCGCTGACTGAGCTCGATCTGCCCCTCTCTCTCTCTGACAGACCTCAATCTGCGTCTCTCTCTCTCTGATTGAGCTCGATCTGCTCCTCTCTCTCTATGACTGAGCTTAGAACTGCTCCACTCTCTCTGTGACTGACCTCAATCTGCACCTCTCTCTCTCTGAGAGAACCCGATGTTCTCCACTCTCTCTGACTGAGCTCGATCTGCTCCTCTTTCTCTCTCTGACTGAGCTCGACCTGCTCCTCTCTCTCTCTCTGACTGACCTCAATCTGCACCTCTCACTCTCTGATTGAGCTCTATCTGCTCCTCTCTCTCTCTGACTGAGCTCAATCTGCTCCACTCTCTCTCCGACTGAGCTTAGATCTGCTCCTCTCTCTCTCTGACTGAACTCGATCTGCTCCTCAAACACGCTGACTGCGCTCGGTCTGCTCCTCTCTCACTCTGACAAAGCTCGATCTGCTCCTCTCTCTCTGTGACTGAGCTCGATCTGCTCCTTTCTCTCTCTGACGGTACTCAATCTGCTCCTCTCGCTCTGATTGAGCTTGATCTGCTCCTCTCTCTCTCTGAGTGAGCTCGATCTGCTCCTCTCTAACTCTGACTGAGCTCGATCTGCTCCTCTCTCTCTCTCTGACTGAGCTCCATCTGCTCCTCTCTCTCTCTGACTGAGCTCGATCAGCTCCTCTCTCACTGTGACTGAGATCAATCTGCTTCTCTCTCTCACCGATTGAGCTCGATCTGCACCTCTCTCTCTCTGACTGAGCTCGATCTGCTTCCCTCTCTCTCTGATTGAGCTCGATCTGCCCCTCTCTCTCTGACTGAGCTCGAACTGCTCTTCTCTCACTGTTCCTGAGCTCCATCTGCTCCTCTCTCACTCTGACTGAGCTCGATCTGCTCCTCTCTCTCTCTCTGACTGAGCTCGATCTGCTCCTCTCTCTCTCCGACTGAGCTCCATCTGCTCCTCTCTCTCTGACTGAATTCGACCTGCTCCTATCTCTCTCTGCCTGAGCACAATCAGATCCTATGTCATTGAGCTTGATCTGCTCCTCTCTCTCTGATTGACCTCAATCTGCACCTCTCTCTCTCAGATTGAGGTCAATTTGCTCCTCTCTCTCTGACTAAACTCGACCTGCTGCTCTCTCTCTCTGACTGCTCTTAGATCTGCTCCTCTCTCTCTCTGACTGAGCTCGAACTGCTACTCCCTCTCTGACTGAGCTCGATCTGCTCCTCTCTCTCTCTCTCTGAGTGAGCTCAATCTGCTCCTCTCTCACTGTTCCTGAGCTCCATCTGCTCCTCTCTCTCTGACTGAATTCGACCTGCTCCTATCTCTCTCTGCCTGAGCACAATCAGATCCTATGTCATTGAGCTTGATCTGCTCCTCTCTCTCTCTGACTGAGCTCAATCTACACCTCTCTCGCTCTGATTGAGCTCAATCTGCTAGTCTATCTCTCTGACTGAGCTCGATCTTTTCCTCTCTCTCGCTGACTGAGCTCGATCTGCTCCTCTCTCTCTGACTGACCTCAATCTGCATCTCTCTCTCTGATTGAGCTCGATCTGCTCCTCTCTCACTCTGACTGAGCTCATACAGCTCCTCAAACACGCTGACTGCGCTCGGTCTGCTCCTCTCTCACTCTGACTGAGCTTGTTCTGCTCCTCTCTCTCTCTGATTGAGCTCGATCTGCTCCACTCTCTCTCTGACTGAGCTCGATCTGCTCCTCTCTCTCACTGACTGAGCTCAATCTGCACCTCTCTCTGTGATTGAGCTCGATCTGCTCCTGTCGCTCTCTGATTGAGCTCGATTTGCTCCTCTGTCTGACTGTACTCGATCTGCTGCTCTCTCTCTCTCTCTGACTGAGCTCGATCTGCTCCTCTCTCTCCCTGACTGCTCTTAGATCTGCTCCTCTCTCTCTCTGACTGAGCTCGATCTGCTCCTCTCTCGCTCTGCCTGAAGTCGATCTGCACCTCTTACACGCTGACTGAGCTCGATCTGCTCCTCTCTCTCTCTGACTGAGCTTAGATCTGCTCCTCTCTCTCTCTGACTGAGCTCCATCTGCTCCTCTCTCTCTCTGACTGAGCTCGATCTGCTCCTCTCTCTCTCTGACTGAGCTCGATCTGCTCCTCTCTCTCTCTGACTGACCTCAATTTGCACCTCTGTCTCACTGATTGAGATCAATATACTCCTCTCTCTCTCTGACTGCTCTTAGATCTGCTCCTCTCACACGCTGACTGAGCTCGGTCTGCTCCTCTCTCTCTCCAACTAAGCTCTAACTGCTCCTCTCTCTCTCTGACTGAGCTTCATCTGCTCCTCTCACACGCTGACACACCTCGATCTGCTCCTCTCTCTCTCTGACTGAGCTCAATCCTCTCCTCTCTCTCTCTGACTGAGCTCAATCTGCTCCACTCTCTTTGACTGAGCTCAATCTGCTCCTCTCTCTCTCTGACTGAGTTCGATCTGCTCCTCTCTCTCTCTGACTGAGCTCGATCTGCTCCTCTCTCTCCCTGACTGCTCTTAGATCTGCTCCTCTCTCTCTCTGACTGAGATCGATCTGCTCCTCTCTCTCTCTCTGACTGAACCTGATGTGTTCCTTTCGCACTCTGACTGAGCTCAATCTGCTCCTCTCTCGCTCTGCCTGAAGTCGATCTGCTCCTCTAACACGCTGACTGAGCTCGATCTGCTCCTCTCTCTCTCTGACTGAGCTCGATCTGCTCCACTCTCTTTGACTGAGCTCAATCTGCTCTTCTCTCACTGTGACTGAGCTCCATCTGCTCCTCTCTCTCTCTGACTGAGCTCGATCTGCTCCTCTCTCTCTCTGACTGAGATCGATCTGCTCCTCTCTGTCTCTGACTGAGTTCAATTTGCTCCTCTCTTGCTCTGCCGGAAGTCGACCTGCACCTCTTACACGCTGACTGAGCTCGATCTGCTCCTCTCTCTCTCTGACTGAGCTTAGATCTGCTCCTCTCTCTCTCTGACTGAGCTCCATCTGCTCCTCTCTCTCTCTGACTGAGCTCGATCTGCTCCTCTCTCTCTCTGACTGACCTCAATTTGCACCTCTGTCTCACTGATTGAGATCAATATACTCCTCTCTCTCTCTGACTGCTCTTAGATCTGCTCCTCTCACACGCTGACTGAGCTCGGTCTGCTCCTCTCTCTCTCCAACTAAGCTCTAACTGCTCCTCTCTCTCTCTGACTGAGCTTCATCTGCTCCTCTCACACGCTGACACACCTCGATCTGCTCCTCTCTCTCTCTGACTGAGCTCAATCCTCTCCTCTCTCTCTCTGACTGAGCCCGATCTGCTCCTCTCGCACGCTGAATGAGCTCGGTCTGCTCCTCTCTCTCTATGACTGACCTCAATCTGCACCTCTCTCTCTCTGACTGAGCTCGAACCGCTCCTCAAACACGCTGACTGCGTTCGGTCTGCTCCTCTCTTTCTCTGACTGAGCACGATCTGCTCCTCTCTCTCTCTGACTGAGCTCGGTCTGCTCCTCTCTCTCTCTGACTGAGCTCGATCTGCTCCTCTCTCTCTCTGACTGAGTTCGAACTGCTCCTCTCTCTCTCTCTGACTGAGCTCGATCTGCTCCTCTCTCTCTCTCTGACTGAGCTCGATCTGCTCCTCTCTCGCTCTGATTGAGCTCGATCTGCTAGTCTATCTCTCTGACTGACCTCAATCTGCTCCTCTCTCTCTGAAAGAGCTCGATCTGCTCCTGTCTCTCTCTGATTGAGCTCGATTTGCTCCTCTCTCTCTGACTGAACTCGATCTTCTGCTCTCTCTCTCTCTGACTGAGCTCGATTTGCTCCTGTCTCACTCTGAATGAGCTCGATCTGCTCCTGTCTCTCTCTGACTGACCTTGATCTGCTCCTCTCTCTCTCTGACTGACCTCAATCTGCACCTTTCTCTCTCTGAATGAGCTCGATATGTTCCTCTCTCTATCTGACTAACCTCAATCTGCACCTCTCTCTCTCTGATTGAGATCAATATACTCCTCTCTCTCTCTGACTGCTCTTAGATCTGCTCCTCTCACACGCTGACTGAGCTCCTCTATCTCTCCAACTGAGCTCTAACTGCTCCTCTCTCTCTCTGACTGAGCTCGATCTGCTCCTCTCTCTCTCTGACTGAGCTCGATCTGCTCCTCTCTCTCTCTGAGTGAGCTCGAACTGCTCCTCTCTCACTGTTACTGAGCTCCAACTGCTCCTCTCTCACTGTTACTGAGCTCGATCTGCTCCTCTCTCTCTCTGACTGAACTCGATCTGCTCCTCTCACACGCTGACTGAGCTTGTTCTGCTCCTCTTTCTCTATGACTGAGCTCGATCTGCTCCTCTCTCGCTCTGACTGAGCTTGATCTGCTCCTCTCTCTCTCTGACTGAGCTCAATCTGCACCTCTCTCTCTCTGACTGAGCTCGATCTGCTCCTCTCGCACTCTGAATGACCTTGATCTGCTCCTGTCTCTCTCTGATTGAGCTTGATTTGCTCCTCTCTCTGACTGTACTCGATCTGCTGCTCTCTCTCTCTCTGACTGAGCTCGATCTGCTCCTCTATCTCTCTGACTGCTCTTAGATCTGCTCCTCTCACACACTGACTGAGCTCGAACTGCTCTTCAAACATGCTGACTGAGCTCGATCTGCTCCTCTCTCTCTCCAACTGAGCTCGAACTGCTCCTCTCTCTCTCTGACTGAGCTTCATCTGCACCTCTCACACGCTGACACAGCTCGATCTGCTCCTCTCTCTCTCTGACTGAGCTCGATCCTCTCCTCTCTCTCTCTGACTGTGCTCGGTCTGCCCCTCTCTCTCTATGACTGACCACAATCTGCTCCTCTCTCACTCTGAATGAGCTCGGTCTGCTCCTCTCTCTCTATGACTGAGCTCAATCTGCTCATCTCTCTCTCTGACTGACCTCGATCTGCTCCTCTCTCTCTCTGACTGACCTCGAGCTGCTCCTCTCTCGCTCTGACTGAGCTCGATCTGCTCCTCTCTCGCTCTGATTGAGCTCCACCTGCTGCACTCACTCTGACTGAGCTCGATCTGCTCCTCTCTCGCTGTGACTGAGCTCAAATAGCTCCTCACTCTCTCCGACTGAGCTCGATCTGCTCCTCTCTCTTTCTGACTGAGCTTGACCTGCTGCTCTCTCGCTGTGACTGAGCTTGAATTGCTCCTCTCTCTCTCTGACTGAGCTCAATCTGCACCTCTCTTTCTCTGACTGAGCTCAAATCTGCTCCTCTCTTTCTCTGACTGAACCTGAACTCCTCCTCTCTCTCGCTCTGACTGAGCTCGATCTGCTCCTCTCTCTCTCCGACTGAGCTCGATCTGCTCCTCTCACTGTGACTGAGCTCGATCTGCTGCTCTCTCTCTCTCTCTGAGTGAGCTCGATCTGCTCCTCTCTCTCTCTGAGTGAGCTCGAACTGCTCCTCTCTCACTGTTACTGAGCTCCATCTGCTCCTCTCTCTCTGACTGAATTCGACCTGCTCCTATCTCTCTCTGACTGAGAACAATCAGATCCTATCTCACTCTGACTGAGCTCGATCTACTCCACTCTCTCTCTGACTGAGATCCATCTGCACCTTTCTCTGTGATTGAGCTCGATTTGCTCCTCTCGCACTCTGAATGAGCTTGAGCTGCTCCCGTCTCTCTCTGATTGAGCAGGATTTGCTCCTCTCTCTCTGACTGAACTCGATCTGCTCCTGAATCACTCAGGCTGCGTTCGGTCTGCTCCTCTCTCTCTCTGACTGAGCTCGGTCTGCTCCTCTCTCTCTCCGACTGAGCTCAATCTGCTCCTCTCGCTCTGACCGAGCTCGATCTGCTGCTCTCTCTCTCTCTGACTGAGCTCGATCTGCTCCTCTAACACGCTGACTGAGCTCGATCTGCTACTCTCTTTCTCTGACTGACCTTAGATCTGCTCCTCTCTCTCTCTGACTGAGGTCGATCTGCACCTCTCTCTCTCTCTCTGACTGAGCTCAATCAGCTCCTCTCTCTCTCTGATTGAGCTCGATCTGCTCCTCTCTCTCTGACTGAATTCGATCTGCTCCTCTCTCTCTCTGACTGAGCTCGATCTGCTCCTCTCAGTCTCTGACTGAGCTCGATCTGCTCCTCTCTCTCTCTGACTGAGCTCGATCTGCTCCTCTCTCTCTGACTCAGCTCGATCTGCTCCTCTCTCTCTCTGACTGAGCTTGTTCTGCTCCTCTCTCACTCTGATTGAGCTCGATCTGCTCCACTCTCTCTCTGACTCAGCTCGATCTGCTCCTCTCTCTCTCTGACTGAGCTCAATCTGCACCTCTCTCTGTGATTGAGCTCGGTCTGCTCCTCTCTCTCTATGACTGAGCTCGATCTTCTCCTCTCTCACTGTTACTGAGGTCCATCTGCTCCTCTCTCTCTCTGACTGAGCTTGATCTGCTCCTCTCTCTCTGACTGAGCTCGATCTGCACCTCTCTCGCTGATTGAGCTCGATCTGCTCCTCTCTCTCTGACTGAGCTTGATCTCTCCAATCTCTCTCTGATTGAGCTCAATCTGCTCCTCTCACACGTTGACTGAGCTCGATTTGCTCCTCTCTCTCTCTGACTGACCTCAATCTGCACCTTTCTCTCTCTGAATGAGCTCGATATGTTCCTCTCTCTCTCTGACTAACCTCAATCTGCTCCTGTCTCTCTCTGATTGAGCTCGATTTGCTCCTCTCTTTCTCTAACTGAGCTCAATCGGCTCCTCTCTTTCTCTGACTGAGCTCGATCTGCTCCTCTCACATGCTGACTGTGCTCAGTCTGCTCCTCTCTTTCTCTGATTGAGCTCAATCTGCTCCTCTCTCTCTCTGATTAAGCTCGATCTGCTAAACTCTCTCTCTGACTGACCTCAATCTGCACCTCCCTCTCTCTGATGGAGCTCAATCTGCTCCTCTCACTCTCTGAGTGAGCTCCATCTGCCCCTCTCTCTCTGACTGAATTCGAACTGCTCCTATCTCTCTCTGACTGAGCACAATCAGATCCTATGTCACTGTGACTGAGCTGGAACTGCTCCTCTCTCTCTCTGACTGAGCTTCATCTGCTCCTCTTGCTCTCTGACTGAGCCCGAGCTGCTCCTCTCTCTCTCTCTGATTGAGCTCGATCTGCTCCTCTCTCTCTCTGACTGAGCTCGAGCTGCTCCTCTCTCTCTCTGACTGAGCTCGGTCTGCTCCTCTCTCTCTCTCTGATTGAGCTCGATCTGCTCCTCTCTCTCTCTGACTGAGCTCGAGCTGCTCCTTTCTGTCTCTGACTGAGCTCGATCTGCTCCTCTCTCGCTGTGACTGAGCTCAAATTGCTCCTCTCTCTCTCTGACTGAGCACGATCTGCTCCTCTCTCTCTCTCCGACTGAGCTCAATCTGTTCCTCTCACACGCTGACAGAGCTCGATCTGCTCCTGTCTCTCTCTGATTGAGCTCAATCTGCTCCTCTCTTTCTCTGACTGAGCTCAATCGGCTCCTCTCTCTCTCTCTCTGACTGACCTTGATCTGCTCCTCTCTTTCTCAGACTCAGCTCAAATCTGCTCCTCTCTCTTTCTGACTGAACCTGATCTCCTCCTCTCTCTCACTCTGACTGAGCTCGATCTGCTGCTCTCTCGCTGTAACTGAGCTCGAATTGCTCCTCTCTCTCTCTGACTGAGCTCGATCTGCTGCTCTCTCGCTGTAACTGAGCTCGAATTGCTCCTCTCTCTCTCTGACTGAGCTCAATCTGCTCCTCTCTCTCTGACTGAGCTTGATCTGCTCCACTCTCTCTTTGACTGAGCTCAATCTGCTCCTCTCTCTCTATGACTGAACTCGATCTGCTCCTCTCTCTCTCTCTCTAAATGAGCTTGATCTGCTCCCGTCTCTCTCTGATTGAGCACGATTTGCTCCTCTCTCTCTGACTGAACTCGATCTGCTCCTCTCTCTCTCTCTGACTGAGCTCGATATGTTCCTCTCTCTCTCTGACTGAGCTTAGATCTGCTCCTCTCTCTCTCAGACCGAGCTTAGATCTGCTCCTCTCTCTCTCTGACTGAGCTTGAAGCGGTCCTCAAACACGCTGACTGCGTTCGGTCTGCTCCTCTCTCTCTCTGACTGAGCACGATCTGCTCCTCTCTCTCTCTGACTGAGCTCGATCTGCTCCTCTCTCACTCTGACTGAGCTCGATCTGCTCCTCTCTCTCTCTGACTGACCTCGATCTGTCCCTCTCTCTCTCTGACTGAGCTCGAGCTGCTCCTCTCTCTCTCTCTGATTGAGCTCGATCTGCTCCTCTCTCGCTGTGACTGAGCTCAAATTGCTCCTCTCTCTCTCTGACTGAACACGATCTGCTCCTCTCTCTCTCTCCGACTGAGCTCAATCTGTTCCTCTCACACGCTGACAGAGCTCGATCTGCTCCTGTCTCTCTCTGATTGAGCTCAATCTGCTCCTCTCTTTCTCTGACTGAGCTCAATCGGCTCCTCTCTTTCTCTGACTGAGCTCAATCTGCACCTCTCTCTCTCTCTCTGACTGACCTTGATCTGCTCCTCTCTTTCTCAGACTCAGCTCAAATCTGCTCCTCTCTCTTTCTGACTGAACCTGATCTCCTCCTCTCTCTCACTCTGACTGAGCTCGATCTGCTGCTCTCTCGCTGTGACTGAGCTCGATTTGCTCCTCTCTTTCTCTGACTGAGCTCGATCTGCTCCTCGCTCTCTCTGAGTGAGCTTGAACTGCTCCTCTCTCGCTGTTACTGAGATCCATCTGCTCCTCTCTCTCTGACTGTGCTTGATCTGCTCTACTCTCTCTTTGAGTGAGCTCAATCTGCTCCTCTCTCTCTATGACTGAGATCGATCTGCTCCACTCTCTCTTTGACTGAGCTCAATCTGCTCCACTCTCTCTGACTGAGCTCGACCTGCTCCTATCTCTGTCTGACTGAGCTCGATCTGCTCCTCTCTCTCTCTCTCTCTGATTGAGCTTGATCTGCTCCCATCTCTCTCTGATTGAGCACAATTTGCTCCTCTCTCTCTGACTGAACTCGATCTGCTCCTCTCTCTCTCTCTGACTGAGCTGGATATGTTCCTCTCTCTCTCTCTGACTAACCTCAATCTGCACCTCTCTCTCTCTGACTGAGCTCGAACCGCTCCTCAAACACGCTGACTGCGTTCGGTCTGCTCCTCTCTTTCTCTGACTGAGCACGATCTGCTCCTCTCTCTCTCTGACTGAGCTCGGTCTGCTCCTCTCTCTCTCTGACTGAGCTCGATCTGCTCCTCTCTCTCTCTGAATGGGCTTGATCTGCTCCTCTCTCTCTCTCTGACTGAGCTCGATCTGCTCCTCTCTCGCTCTGATTGAGCTCGATCTGCTAGTCTATCTCTCTGACTGACCTCAATCTGCTCCTCTCTCTCTGAAAGAGCTCGATCTGCTCCTGTCTCTCTCTGATTGAGCTCGATTTGCTCCTCTCTCTCTGACTGAACTCGATCTGCTGCTCTCTCTCTCTCTGACTGAGCTCGATTTGCTCCTGTCTCACTCTGAATGAGCTCGATCTGCTCCTGTCTCTCTCTGACTGACCTTGATCTGCTCCTCTCTCTCTCTGACTGACCTCAATCTGCACCTTTCTCTCTCTGAATGAGCTCGATATGTTCCTCTCTCTCTCTGACTAACCTCAATCTGCACCTTTCTCTCTCTGACTGAGCTCGATCTGTTCCTCTCTCACTGTGACTGAGCTCAATCTGCTTCTCTCTCTGACTGAGGTCAATCTGCACCTCTCTCTCTCTCTGACTGAGCTCAATCTGCTCCTCTCTCTCTCCGATTGAGCTCGATCTGCTCCTCTCGCACTCTGACTGAGCTCGATCTGCTGCTCTCTGCCTCTGTCAGAACTCGATCTGCTCCTCTCTCTCTCTGAATGAGCTTGATTTGCTCCTCTCTCTCTGACTGAACTCAATCTGCTCCTCTCTCACTCTGACTGAGCTCGAACTGCTGCTCTCTCTCTCTCTCTGAATGAGCTCGATCTGCTCCTCTCTCTCTCTGACTGAGCTCGATCTGCTCCTCTCTCACTCTGACTGAGCTCGAACTGCTGCTCTCTCTCTCTCTGAATGAGCTCGATCTGCTCCTCTTGCACTCTGAATGAGCTTGCTCTGCTCCTGTCTCTCTCTGATTGAGCTTGATTTGCTCCTCTCTCTCTGACTGAACTCGATCTGCTGCTCTCTCTCTCTCTGAATGAGCTCGATCTGCTCCTCTCTCACTCTGACTGAGCTCGATCTGCTCCTCTCTCTCTCTGATTGAACTCAATCTGCTCCTTTCTCTCTCTGACTGAGCTCGATCTGCTCCTTTCTCTCTCTCACTGAGCTCGATCTGCTCCTCTTTCACTCTGGCTGAGCTCGATCTGCTCCTCTCTCACTCTGACTGAGCTCGATCTGCTCCTCTCTCTCTCTGATTGAACTCAATCTGCTCCTTTCTCTCTCTGACTGAGCTCGATCTGCTCCTTTCTCTCTCTGACTGAGCTCGATCTGCTCCTTTCTCTCTCTCACCGAGCTCGATCTGCTCCTCTTTCACTCTGGCTGAGCTCGATCAGCTCCTCTCACACGCTGACTGAGCTCGGTTTGCTCCTCTCTCTCTATGACTGAGCGCGATGTGCTCCTCTCTCTCTCTGAATGAGCTCCATCTGCTCCTCTCTTTCTCTGACTGAGCTGAGATCTGCTCCTCTCTCACTCTGACTGAGCTCAAACTGCTCCTCAAACATGCTGACTGCGCTCGGTCTGCCTCTCTCTCTCCGACTGACCTCGATCTGCTCCTCTCTCTCTCTGGCTGAGCTTGATCTGCTCCTTTCTCTCTCTGACTGAGCTTGATCTGCTCCTTTCTCTCTCTGATTGAGCTCCACCTTCTACACTCACTCTGACTGAGCTCGATCTGCTCCTCTCTCTCTCTGACTGAGCTCGATCTGCTCCTCTCTCTCTCTGGCTGAGCTCGATCTGCTCCTCTCTCTCTCTCGCTGAGCTCGATCTGCTCCTCTCTCTCTCTCGCTGAGCTCGATCTGCTCCTTTCTCTCTCTGACTGAGCTCGATCTACTCCTCTCTCTCTCTGACTGAGCTCGATCTGCTCCTCCCTTTCTCTGACTCAGCTCGAATCTGCTCCTCTCTCTCTCTCTGACTGAACCTGATCTCCTCCTCACCCTCACTCTGACTGTGCTCGGTCTGCTCCTCTCTCTCTGTTACTGAGCTCCATCTGCTCCTCTCTCTCTGACTGAATTCGACCTGCTCCTCTCTCTCTCTGACTGAGCTCAATCTGCTCCTCTCTCTCTCTGACTGAGCTCGATCTGCTCCTCTCCCTCTCTGACTGAGCTCGATCTGCTCCTCTCTCTCTCTGACTGAGCTCGATCTGCTCCTCTCTCACTGGCTGAGCTCGATCTGCTCCTTTCTCACTCTGACTGAGCTCGATCTGCTCCTCTCCCTCTCTGACTGAGCTCGATCTGCTCCTCTCTCCCTGGCTGAGCTCGATCTGCTCCTCTTTCACTCTGGCTGAGCTCGATCTGCTCCTTTCTCTCTCTGACTGAGCTCGAACTGCTCCTCTCTCTCTCTGACTGAGCTCGAACTGTTCCTAAAACACGCTGACTGAGCTCGGTCTGCTCCTCTCTCTCTCCAGCTGAGCTCGATCTGTTCCTCTCTCTCTCTGACTGAGCTCGAACTGTTCGTCTCTCTCTCTGATTGAGCTCAATCTGCTCCTCTCACACGCTGACTGAGTTCGGTTTGCTCCTCTCTCTATGAACGAGCGCGATCTGCTCCTCTCTCTCTCTGACTGAGCTCAATCTGCTCCTCTCTCTCTCACTGATTGAGCTCGATCTGCTCCTCTCTCTCTCTGACTGAGCTCAATCTGCTCCTCTCTCTCTCACTGATTGAGCTCGACCTGCTCCTCTCTCTCTCCGACTGAGCTTAGATCTGCTCCTCTCTCTCTATGACTGAGCGCGATGTGCTCCTCTCTCTCTCTGAATGAGCTCCATCTGCTCCTCTCTTTCTCTGACTGAGCTGAGATCTGCTCCTCTCTCACTCTGACTGAGCTCGAACTGCTCCTCAAACACGCTGACTGCGCTCGGTCTGCCTCTCTCTCCCCGACTGACCTCGATCTGCTCCTCTCTCTCTGGCTGAACTCGATCTGCTCCTTTCTCTCTCTGACTGAGCTCGATCTGCTCCACTCTCACTCAGAATCAGCACGGTCTGCTCCTCTCTCTCTCTGACTGAGCTTAGATCTGCTCCTCTCTCACTCTGACCGAGCTCGAACTGCTCCTCACACACGCTGACTGCGTTCGGTCTGCTCCTCTCTCTCTCTGGCTGAACTCGATCTGCTCCTTTCTATCTCTGGCTGAGCTCAATCTGCTCCTCTCTCTCTCTGACTGAGCTTGATCTGCTCCTTTCTCTCTCTGACTGAGCTCAATCAGCTCCTCTCTCTCTCTGACTGAGCTTGATCTGCTCCTCTCTCTCTCTGACTGAGCTCGGTCTGCTCCTCTCTCTCTCTGACTGAGCTCGATCTGATCCTCTCTCTCTCTGACTGAGCTCGATCTGCTCCTCTCTCTCTATGATTGAGCTCAATCAGCTCCTCTCTCTCTCTGACTGAGCTCGATCTGCTCCTCTCTCTCTCCGACTGAGCTCGATCTGCTCCTCCCTTTCTCTGACTCATCTCGAATCTGCTCCTCTCTCTCTCTCTGACTGAACCTGATCTCCTCCTCACCCTCACTCTGACTGAGCTCCATCTGCTCCTCTCTCTCTGACTGAGCTCCATCTGCTCCTCTCTCGCTGATTGAGCTCGATCTGCTCCTCTCTCTCTGACTGAGCTTGATCACTCCAATCTCTCTCTGACTGAGCTCCATCTGCTCCTCTCTCTCTGACTGAATTCGACCTGCTCCTATCTCTCTCTGACTGAGCACAATCAGGTCCTATGTCACTGTGACTGAGCTGGATCTGCTCCTCTCTCTCTCTGACGGTGCTCGATCTGCACCTCTCTCACTCTGACTGAGCTCGATCTGCTCCTCTCTCTCTGATTGAGCTCGATCTGCTTCTCTCTCTCTCTCTGATTGAGCTTAACCTGTTCTGCTCCCACGCTGACTTAGCTCAATCTGCAACTCTCTCTCTCTGAGTGAGCTCGATCTGTTCCTCTATCTCTCCGACTGAGCTCTATCGGCTCCACTCTCTCTGATTGACCTAGATCTGCTCCTCTCTCTCTGACTGAGCCCGATCTGCTCCTCTCTCTCTCTGACTGAGCTCGATCTGCTCCTCTCTCTCTCTGACAGAGCTCGATCTGCTCCTGTCTTCTCTCTGACTGAGCTCGATCTGCTCCTCTCTCTCTCTGACTGAGCTCGATCTGCTCCTCTCACTCTCTGACTGAGCTCGATCTGCTCCTCTCTCTCTCTGACTGAGCTCGATCTGCTCCTCTCTCTCTCTGACTGAGCTAGACCTGCACCTCTCTCTCGCTGATTGAGCTTAACCTGTTCCTCTCCCACTCTGACTTAGCTCGATCTACAACTCTCTCTCTCTCTGAGTTAGCTCGATCTGCTCCTCTCTCTCTGTGACTGATCTCGATCTGCTCCTCTCTCTCTGACTGAGCTCGATCTGCTCCTCTCTCTCTCTGACTGATATCGATCTGCTCCTCTCCCACTCTGACTGAACTCAATCGATTCCTCTCTCTCTGACTGAGCTCAATGTGCTCCTCTCTCTCACTCACTGAGCTCGATCTGCTCCTCTTTTTCTCTGACTGAGCTCGATCTGCTCCTCTCTCTCTCTGAATGAGCTTGATCTGCTCCTCTCTCGCTCTAACTGAGCTCCATCTGCTCCTCTCTCACTAACTGAGCTCGATCTGCTCCCTCTCACTCTGACTGAGCTTAATCTGCTCCTCTCTCTCTCTGACTGAGCTCAATCTACTCATCTCTCTCTTTGAGCTCGATGTGCTCCTCTCTCTCTCTCTGACTGAGCCCGATCTGCTCCTCTCTCTCTCTGACTGAGCCAGATCTGCTCCTCTCTCTCTCTGACTGAGCTGGATCTGCTCCTCTCTCGCTCTGACTGAGCTCGATCTGCTCCTCTCTCACTGTGACTGAACTCTATCTGCTCCTCTCTCTCGCTGACTGAGCTCGATCTGCTCCTCTCTCTCTCTGACTGAGATCAATTTGCTCCTCTATCTCTCTCTGACTGAGCTGGATCTGCTCCTCTCTCGCTCTGACTGAGATCAATTTGCTCCTCTATCTCTCTCTGACTGAGCTCGATCTGCTCCTTTCTCTCTCTGACTGAGCTCGATCTGCTCCTCTCTCACTGTGACTGAGCTCAATTTGCTCCTCTCTCTCTCTCTCAGACTGAGGGTAATCTGCTCCTCTCTCTCTGACTGAGCTCGATCTGCTCCTCTCTCTATCTGACTGAGCTCGATGGGCTCCTCTCTCTCTCTCGCTCTCACTGAGCCCGATCTGCTCCTTTCTCACTGTGACAGAGCTCGATCTGCTCCTCTCTCTCTCTGACTGAGCTCGATCTGCTCCTTTCTCTCTCTGACTGAGCTCGATCTGCTCCTCTCTCACTGTGACTGAGCTCAATTTGCTCCTCTCTCTCTCTCTCAGACTGAGGGTAATCTGCTCCTCTCTCTCTGACTGAGCTCGATGGGCTCCTCTCTCTCTCTCGCTCTCACTGAGCTCGATCTGCTCCTTTCTCACTGTGACTGAGCTCGATCTGCTCCTCTCTCTCTCTGACTGAGCTCAATTCTGCTCCTCTCCCAATCTGACTGAGCTCGATCTGCTCCTCTCTCGCTCTGACTGAGCTCAATTCTGCTCCTCTCCCAATCTGACTGAGCTCGATCTGCTCCTCTCTCGCTCTGACTGAGCTCAATCTGCTGCCCTCTCTCTCTCTGACTGACCTTGTTCTGCTCCTCTCTCTCTTTCTGACTGTGCTCTATCTACACCTCTCTCTCTCTCGGACTGAGCTCGATCTGCTCCTCTCTCTCTCTGACTGAGCTGGATCTTCTCTATCTGCCTCTGACTGAGCTCAATCTGCTCCTCTCTCTCTCTGACTGAGCTCGAACTGGTCCTCTCTCTCTATAACTGAGCTCGACCTGCTCCTCTCTCTCTCTAACTGAGCTCGACCTGCTCCTCTCCCACTCTGACAACTCGATCTGCTCCTCTCTCTCTCTGACTGAGCTCAATCTGCTTCAGTCTCTCTGACTGAGCGTGATTCTTCTCCGCTCTCACTCTGACAGCTCCATCGAATCCTCTCCCACTCTGACTGAGCTCAATCTGCTCCTCTCTCTCTCTGACTGAGCTCAATTTGCTCCTCTCTCTCTCTCTCTGACTGAGGGTAATCTGCTCCTCTCTCTCTGACTGAGCATGATCTGCTCCTCTCTCTCTCTGACTGAGATTGACCTGCTCCTCTCTCTCTCTGACTGAGCTCAATCTGCACCTCTCTCTCTCTGATTGAGATCAATCTGCTCCTCTCTCTCTCTGACTGAGATCGATCTGCTCCTCTCTCTCTCTGACTGTGCTCTATCTGCTCCTCTCTCTCTGACTGAGATTGACCTGCTCCTCTCTCTCTCTGACTGAGCTCAATCTGCACCTCTCTCTCTCTGACTGAGCACGATCTGCTCCTCTCTCTCTCTCTCTGACTGACCTCGATCTGCACCTCTCTCTCTCTCTAAGTGAGCTCGAACTTCTCCTCTCTAACTGTTACTGAGCTCGATCTGCTCCTCTCTCTCTCTGATTGAGCTTGAACTGTTCCTCTCACTCTGTTACTGAGCTCCATCTGCTCCTCTCTCTCTGACTGAATTCGACCTGCTCCTATCTCTCTCTGACTGAGCACAATCAGATCCTATGTCACTGTGTCTGAGCTCAATCTGCACCTCTCTCGCTCTGATTGAGCTCGATCTGCTCCTCTCTCTCTCTGACTGAGCTCGATCTGCTCCTCTCTCTCTCTCTCTCTCTCTCTGATTGAGCTCGATCTGCTCCTCTCTCTCTCTGACTGAGCTCGATCTGCTCCTTTCTCTCCCTGATTGAGCTCGATCTGCTTCTCTCTCTCTCTCTGATTGAGCTTAACCTGTTCCTCTCCCACTCTGACTTAGCTCGATCTGCAACTCTCTCTCTCTGAGTTAGCTCGATCTGTTCCTCTATCTCTCCGACTGAGCTCTATCGGCTCCACTCTCTCTGATTGACCTAGATCTGCTCCTCTCTCTCTGACTGAGCTCGATCTGCTCCTCTCTCTCTCTGACTGAGCCCGATCTGCTCCTCTCTAGCTCTGACTGAGCTCGATCTGCTCCTCTCTAGCTCTGACTGAGCTCGATCTGCTCCTCTCTCTCTCTGATTGAGCTTGATCTGCTCCTCTCTCTCTCCGACTGAGCTCTATCTGCTCCACTCTCTCTGATTCACCTAGATCTTCTCCTCTCTCTCTAACTGAGCCCGATCTGCTCCTCTCTCTCTCTGACTGAGCTCGATCTGCTCCTCTCTCTCTCTGATTGAGCTTAACCTGTTCCTCTCCCACTCTGACTTAGCTCGATCTGCTCCTCTCTCTCTCTGACTGAGCTCGATCTGCTCCTCTCAGTCTGACTGAGCTCGATCTGCACCTCTCTCTCTCTCTGATTGAGCTTGAACTGTTCCTCTCACTCTGTTACTGAGCTCCATCTGCTCCTCTCTCTCTGACTGAATTCGACCTGCTCCTATCTCTCTCTGACTGAGCACAATCAGATCCTATGTCACTGTGTCTGAGCTCAATCTGCACCTCTCTCGCTCTGATTGAGCTCGATCTGCTCCTCTCTCTCTCTGACTGAGCTCGATCTGCTCCTCTCTCTCTCTCTCTCTCTCTCTCTGATTGAGCTCGATCTGCTCCTCTCTCTCTCTGACTGAGCTCGATCTGCTCCTTTCTCTCCCTGATTGAGCTCGATCTGCTTCTCTCTCTCTCTCTGATTGAGCTTAACCTGTTCCTCTCCCACTCTGACTTAGCTCGATCTGCAACTCTCTCTCTCTGAGTTAGCTCGATCTGTTCCTCTATCTCTCCGACTGAGCTCTATCGGCTCCACTCTCTCTGATTGACCTAGATCTGCTCCTCTCTCTCTGACTGAGCTCGATCTGCTCCTCTCTCTCTCTGACTGAGCCCGATCTGCTCCTCTCTAGCTCTGACTGAGCTCGATCTGCTCCTCTCTCTCTCTGACTGAGCTCGATCTGCTCCTCTCTCTCTCTGATTGAGCTTGATCTGCTCCTCTCTCTCTCCGACTGAGCTCTATCTGCTCCACTCTCTCTGATTGACCTAGATCTTCTCCTCTCTCTCTGACTGAGCCCGATCTGCTCCTCTCTCTCTCTGACTGAGCTCGATCTGCTCCTCTCTCTCTCTGATTGAGCTTAACCTGTTCCTCTCCCACTCTGACTTAGCTCGATCTGCTCCTCTCTCTCTCTGACTGAGCTCGATCTGCTCCTCTCAGTCTGACTGAGCTCTATCTGCACCTCTCTCTCTCTGATTGAGCTTAACCTGTTCCTCTCCCACTCTGACTTAGCTCGATCTACAACTCTCTCTCTCTGAGTTAGCTCGACCTGCTCCTCTCTCTCTGTGACTGATCTCGATCTGCTCCTCTCTCTCTGACTGAGCTTCATGTGCTTATCACTCACTTTGAATGATCTCGATCTGCTCCTCTCTCTCTGACTGAGCTCGATCTGCTCCTCTCTCTCTCTGACTGATATCGATCTGCTCCTCTCCCACTCTGACTGAACTCAATCGATTCCTCTCTCTGTGACTGAGCTCGATCTGCTCCTCTTTTTCTCTGACTGAGCTCGATCTGCTCCTCCCTCTCTCTGAATGAGCTTGATCTGCTCCTCTCTCGCTCTAACTGAGCTCCATCTGCTCCTCTCTCACTAACTGAGCTCGATCTGCTCCCTCTCACTCTGACTGAGCTTAATCTGCTCCTCTCTCTCTCTGACTGAACTCGATCTGCTCCTCTCTCTCTCTGACTGAGCTCAATCTACCCATCTCTCTCTTTGAGCTCAATTTGCTCCTCTCTCTCTCTCTCTGACTGAACTCGATGTGCTCCTCTCTCTTTGACTGAGCTCGATCTGCTCCTCTCTCACTCTGACTGAGCTTAATCTGCTCCTCTCTCTCTCTGACTGAACTGGATCTGCACCTCTCTCTCTCTGACTGAGCTCAATCTACCCGTCTCTCTTTTTGAGCTCAATTTGCTCCTCTCTCTCGCTCTGACTGAGCTCAATCTGCTCCTCTCTCTCGCTGACTCGGCTCGATGTGCTCCTCTCTCTCTCTGATTGAGCTTGATCTGCTCGTCTCTGACTCTGACTGAGCTCCATCTGCTCCTCTCTCACTAACTGAGCTCGATCTGCTCCCTCTCACTCTGACTGAGCTTAATCTGCTGCTCTCTCTCTCTGACTGAACTCGATTGCTCCTCTCTCTCTCTGACTGAGCTCAATCTACCCGTCTCTCTCTTTGAGCTCAATTTGCTCCTCTCTCTCTCTCTCTGACTGAGCTCGATGTGCTCCTCTCTCTTTGACTGAGCTCGATCTGCTCCTCTCTCACTCTGACTGAGCTTAATCTGCTCCTCTCTCTCTCTGACTGAACTGGATCTGCACCTCTCTCTCTCTGACTGAGCTCAATCTACCCGTCTCTCTCTTTGAGCTCAATTTGCTCCTCTCTCTCTCTCAGACTGAGGGTAATCTGCTCCTCTCTCTATCTGACTGAGCTCGATGGGCTCCTCTCTCTCTCTCTCTCTCTCTCTCTCACTGAGCCCGATCTGCTCTTTTCTCACTCTGACTGAGCTCGATCTGCTCCTCTCTCACTGTGACTGAGCTCAATCTGCTCCTCTCTCTCTCTCTGACTGAGCTCGATCTGCTGCACTCTCTCTCTGACTGGGCTTAGATCTGATCCTCTCTCACTCTGAGTGAGCTCGATCTGCTCCTCCCTCTCTCTGAATGAGCTGGATCTGCTCCTCTTTTTCTCTGACTGAGCCCAATCTGCTGCTCGCTCTCTCGGACTGAG
The DNA here is from genome assembly GCF_047496795.1 of Chiloscyllium punctatum. Taxonomy (NCBI): domain Eukaryota; kingdom Metazoa; phylum Chordata; class Chondrichthyes; order Orectolobiformes; family Hemiscylliidae; genus Chiloscyllium; species Chiloscyllium punctatum. The sequence continues at coordinate 56,923,827 of NC_092747.1, read as the reverse complement.
CTCGATCTGCTCCTCTCTCTCTGACTGAGCTCGATCTGCTCCCCTCTCTCTCTCTGACTGAGCTCGATCTGCTCCACTCTCTCTCTGACTGAGCTCGATCTGCTCCCCTCTCTCTCTCTGACTGAGCTCAATCTGTTCCTCTCTCTCTCTGACTGACCTTGTTCTGCTCCTCACTCTCTCTGACTGATCGCGATCTGCTCCTCACTCTCTCTCTGATGGTGCTCTATCTACTCCTCTCTCTCTCTCGGACTGAGCTCGATCTGCTCCTCCCTCTCTCTGACTGAGCTGGATCTTCTCTATCTGCCTCTGACTGAGCTCGAACTGCTCCTCTCTCTCTCTAACTGAGCTCGACCTGCTCCTCTCCCACTCTGACTGAACTCGATCTGCTCCTCTCTCTCTCTGAATGAGCTGAATCTGCTCTATCTCTCTCGGACTGAGCTTGATCTGCTCCTCCCTCTCTCTGACTGCGCCAGATCTGCTCTATCTGTCTCTGACTGTGCTATATCTGCTCCTCTCTTGCTTGAACTGAGCTCCATCTGCTCCTCTCCCACTCTGGCTGAGCTCGATCTGCTCCTCTCTCTCTGACGGGCTTGATCTGCTCCTCTCTCTTTGACTGAACTCGATCTGCTCCTCTCCCACTCTGACGCAGCTCGATCTGCTCCTCTCCCTCTCTGACTGAGTTCGATCTGCTGCTCTCTCTCTCAGCCTGAGCTTGATCTGCTCCTCCCTCTCTCTGAATGAGCTGGATGAGCTCTATCTGTCACTGACTGAGCTCAATCTGCTCCTCTCTCGCTCTGACTGAGCTCCATCTGCTTCTGTCTCTCTGTCAGCTCGAACTGCTCCTCTCTCACTGGCTTAGCTCGAATCTGTTCCTCTCTCTCTCTAACTGAGCTTGACCTGCTCCTCTCTCGCTCTGACTGAGCTCGATCTGCTCCTCTCCCACTTTGACTGAGCTCAATCTGCACCTCTCTCTCTCTGATTGAAATCAATCTGCTCCTCGCTCTCTCTGACTGAGCTTGATCCGCTCCTTTCTCTCTCTGATTGTGCTCGATCTGTTCCTCTCTCTCTCTGACTGAGCTTCTTCTGCTCCTCTCTCTCTCAGACGGAGCTCGATCTGCTCCTCTCTCTCTGACTGACCTCGATCTGCTCCTCTCTCTCTCTGACTGAGCTTGTCCTGCTCCTCTATCTCTCTGACTGAACTCCATCTGCTCCTCTCCCACTCTGACTGAGCTCAATCTGCTCCTCTTTTTCTCTGACTGAGCCCGATATGCTCCTCTCTCTCTCTCTGACTGAACTCGATCTACTCCTGTCTCACTCTGAATGAGCTCGATTCTGCTCCTCTCTCTCTCTCTCACTGAGCTCCATCTGCACCTCCTTTGCTCTGACTGAGCTCGATCTGCTTCTGTCTCTCTGACTGAGTTCAATCTGCTCCTCTCTCTCTGACTGAGCTCAATCTGCTCCACTCTCTCTGACTGAGCTTGATCAGCTCTTCTCTCTGATTGAGCTCGATCTGCTCCTCTTTCTCTCTCACTGAGCTCCATCTGCTCCACTCTCACTTTGACTGAGCTCGATTCTCCTCTCTCTCTCTCTGACTGAGCCCGATCTGCTCCTCTCTCTCTATGACTGAGCTTGACCTGCTCCTCTCTCTCTCTGACTGAACTCCATCTGCTCCTCTCTCACTCTGACTGAGCCCGATCTGCTCCTCTTTCTCTCTGACTGAGCCCGATCTGCTCCTCTCTCTCTATGACTGAGCTTGACCTGCTCCTCTCTCTCTCTGACTGAACTCCATCTGCTCCTCTCTCACTCTGACTGAGCCCGATCTGCTCCTCTTTCTCTCTGACTGAGCCCGATCTGCTCCTCTCTCTCTATGACTGAGCTTGACCTGCTCCTCTCTCTCTCTGACTGAACTCCATCTGCTCCTCTCTCACTCTGACTGAGCCCGATCTGCTCCTCTCTCTCTCTGACTGAGCCCGATCTGCTCCTCTCTCTCTATGACTGAGCTTGACCTGCTCCTCTCTCTCTCTGACTGAACTCCATCTGCTCCTCTCTCACTCTGACTGAGCCCGATCTGCTCCTCTTTCTCTCTGACTGAGCCCGATCTGCTCCTCTCTCTCACTGACCTCAATCTGCTCCTCTCTCTGACTGAGCTCGATCTGCTCCTCTTTCTCTCTCACTGAGCTCGATCTTCTCCTCTCTCACTTTGACTGAGCTCGATCTGCTCCTCTCTCTCTGACTGAGCACGATCTGCTTCTCTCTCTTACTGATTGAGCTCCATCTGCTCCTCTCTCAGTTTGACTGAGCTCGATTCTGCTCCTCTTTCTCTCTGACTGAGACCGATCTGCTCCTCTCTCTCTCTGACTGAGCTCGATCTGCTCCTCTCTCTCTGACTGAGCTCAATCTGCACCTCTCTCTCTCTGATTGAAATCAATCTGCTCCTCTCTCTCTCTGACTGAGATCGATCTGCTCCTCTCTCTCTCTGACTGTGCTCCATCTGCTCTTCTCTCTCTCTGACTGAGATTGATCTGCTCCTCTCTCTCTCAGACTAAGATCGATGTGCTCCTCTCTCTCTCTCTGGTTGAGCTCGAATCTGTTCCTCTTTCTCTCTGACTGAGCTCGAGCTGCTCCACTCTCACTGTGACTGAGCTCGATTCTCCTCCTCTCTCTCTCTGACTGAGTTCGATCTGCTACTCTCTCTCTCAGACTGAGCCCGATCTGCTCCTCCCTCTATCTGACTGAGCTGGATCTGCTCTATCTGTGTTTGACTGAGCTCAATCTGCTCCTCTCTCACTCTGACTGAGCCCGATCTGCTCCTCTCTCTGACTGAGCTCGATCTGTTCCTCTCTCTGACTGACCTCAACCTGCTGCTCTCTCTGACTGAGCTCGATCTGCTCCTCTCTCTCTCTGACTGAGAACGATCTGCTCCTCTCTCTCTCTGACTGAGCTCGATCTGCTCCTCCCTCCCTCTGAATGAGCTCGATCTGCTCCTCTCTCTCTCTCTGACTGAGCTCGATCTGCTCCTCTCTCTCTCTCTGACTGAGCTCGATCTGCTCCTCTCTCTCTCTCTGACTGAACTCGATCTACTCCTGTCTCTCTCTGACTGAGCTCGATTCTGCTCCTCTCTCTCTCTCACTGAGCTCCAACTGCACCTCCCTTGCACTGACTGAGTTGGATCTGCACCTCCCTCACTGTGTCTGAGCTCCATCTGCTCCGCTCTCTTTCTGACTGAGCCCGATCTGCTGCTCTCTCTCTCAGACTGAGCTTGATCTGCTCCTCCCTCTCTCTGACTGAGCTGGATCTGCTCTATCTGTGTTTTACTGAGGTCAATCTGCTCCTCTCTCTCACTCTGACTGAGCTGGATCTGCTCCTCTCTCAATCTGACTGAGCTCGATCTGCTCCTCTCTCTCTGACTGAGCTCGATCTGCTTCTCTCTCTCTCTGACTGAGCTCGATCTGCTTCTCTCTCTCTCTCTGACTGAGCTCGATCTGCTCCTCTTTCTCTCTCACTGAGCTCCATCTGCTCCTCTCTCACTTTGACTGAGCTCGATTCTGCTCCTCTCTCTCTCTGACTGAGCTCGATTCTGCTCCTCTCTCTCTCTCACTGAGCTCGATCTGCTCCTCTCTCTCTGACTGAGCTCGATTCTGCTCCTCTCTCTCTCTGACTGAGCTCGATTCTGCTCCTCTCTCTCTCTCACTGAGCTCGATCTGCTCCTCTCTCTCTGACTGAGCTCGATCTGCTCCTCTCTCTCCCCGACTGAGCTCGATCTGCTCCTCTCTCTCTCTGACTGAGCTCGATCTGCTCCTCTCTCTTTCTGACTGAGCTCCATCTGCTCCTCTCTCTCTCTGACTGAGCTCGATCTGCTCCTCTCTCACTGACTGAGTTTGATCTGCTCCTCTCTCTCTCGGACTGAGATTGATCTGCTCCTCTCTCTCTCGGACTGAGATTGATCTGCTCCTCTCTCTCTCTGACTGAGCTCGATCTGCTCCTCTCTCTCTCTGACTGAGCTCGATCTGCTCCTCTCTCTTTCTGACTGAGCTCCATCTGCTCCTCTCTCTCTCTGACTGAGCTCGATCTGCTCCTCTCTCACTGACTGAGTTTGATCTGCTCCTCTCTCTCTCGGACTGAGATTGATCTGCTCCTCTCTCTCTCGGACTGAGATTGATCTGCTCCTCTCTCTCTCTGACTGAGCTCCATCTGCTCCTCTCTCTCTCTGACTGAGCTCCATCTGCTCCTGTCTCTCTCTGACTGTGCCGGATCTGCTCTATCTGTCTCTGACTGTGCTATATCTGCTCCTCTCTCACTCTGACTGAGCTCCATCTGCTCCTCTCTCACTCTGACTGAGCTCAATCTGCTCCTCTCTTACTCTGACTGAGCTCAATCTGCTCCTTTCTCTCTCTGACTGGGCTCGATCTGCTCCTCTCCCACTCTGACTGAGCTCGATCTGCTCCTCTATCTCTCTGACTGAGCTCCATCTGCTCCTCTCTCTCTCTGACTGAGCTCGATCTGCTCCTCTCTCTCTCTGACTGAGCTCGATCTGCTCCTCTTTTTCTCTGACTGAGCCCGATCTGCTGCTCTCTCTCTCAGACTGAGCTTGATATGCTCCTCCCTCTCTCTGACTGAGCTGGATCTGCTCTATCTGTGTCTGACTGAGCTCAATCTGCTCCTCTCTCACTCTGGCTGAGCTCGAACTGCTCCTCTCTCACTGTGATTGAACTCCATCTGCTCCTCTCTCTCTCTGACGATGCTCGATTCTGTTCCTCTCTGACTCTGACTGACTTCCATCTGCTCCTCTCTCGCTCTGACTGAGCCCGATCTGCTCCTCTCTCACTGTGACTGAGCTCGATCTGCTCCTCTCCCACTCGTCCGCCAACTGAGTACTGCTCCAATGTGCAGGAGAATCTGCTTGGTTCTCCACGGCGCACTTCCATTAGTGCTTATTTTTGCAGAGATGTGCTGGGCTCCTTTGAGGATGGGGAGAATTGTGGAAATCTCTCCTCCTCCAGTGAATTGCAGAATTGCTCACCACCATTCACAAATAGATATGGCAGGATTGCAGAAAGTAGTTCTTATCTGTCGCTGTATAATTGCTGTGTCCTGCCTAATACTTGCTCTTTCTGCTGTTTGGGATGGAAGCTGCCCTGCACTGTCGTTTTACCACATGGGACATTCTTATCTTAGCTACACCTGTATCCGCTCCTGACACACCCTCCAGCATCCGTTATTGAACCATAGATGTGGAAAGGACGCTTGTTCTTGTCGGAGAATTTAGAACTAGGAATTACTGGTTAAAGTGAAGGTTGTACATTTACGACAGAACTTGTTGAGTCACAAAGAGTCATGAGTCATTGGAACTCTTTTCTTCAAAAGGTAAGGAAATCAGGTTCTTGAAAACCAAAAGGAGTAAAAGGTTATCAGAAAGGGAGGAATGTGAAGTAATCAGGTCAGCTTGGGTCTAACTGACTAGTGGAACAGCTTCCTTCTGCTCCTCATTTCATATGCCAAGCAGCTCCTGCCTGTTGAACCAATGTATGCGAAGTCTCAGCCAGGTGTGGAGTTGTCATTCTTAAACACTGACAGTGTAAGGGGCTAAAGGCTGACCAGGTCCACTAGCTTGCCCAAGCAAGACACCTATGAGCCCAACGAACCTGGCTTGGGCAGTCAAGTGGAGCTCAACCAAAAAGATGGTTAAAAAGAAAAATGTTTCTAGAACGTGGGGCTGGGTGTCAGTGAATGATAGGAAATGAAGCTGAATAGGTGTACTTACAGGGAGCACGGTGAGGATTTTGGGGAATGGAGGAAACAGTAAGGAGAGTTACAGTGATGGGGAAAGTGGGACGAGGAAGAGCAGGATGTGCACATTGAGACCGGAGAACACATTAGGGTAATTGGGTGTGCTGGGAGAGAGAAAACAAGCAGGTGAACTCAATAATGGGCAACATAACAGTATGGATCAGCATCGGGATCCAGATGGGTGAGGGAAGAACAGGAAAATTGAGAGAGATATTGAAATGGCCAATGTCACAGGGGTCGATGTAACAAGGACAGAGAAGAGACCAGAAGAAGTAAGAAGACAGTCCACAGTAATGGAAAACAATATTCTCGATGGGAAGGTAGAGTGTGAATGACATGAAGGAAAAGTTTACTACCATCATCTTTCCCTAAGTGTGTTTACCAAAGAAGACTTCTCAGAGAATGTGCATTGTAAGTAGGAGGGACCTGAGATCTGTCTGCACGTGTTCCTATACAGCACAAAGACACCCAACTGAGGGGATTGGAACAGAAACTGAGACATACCATGGTGTTATTACCCAATTGAGGACTTGGCATTGAAAGGAAACATTCACTATCGCATAAAGGTGAACTCAGATGTTCTGAAGATGAGTCATACTGGACTCACAACACTAACTCTGATTTCCTCTCTTGGATTTAACTGACATGATGAGTTACTCCAGCATTCTCTGCGTTTGTTTCAGATTTCTAGCATCTGCAGTATTTTGCTTTAATTATAATGAATAAAGGATTTGGTTGATTGTGACCGTGTTCTAAGGTCACAAGTAAAGAATCACTGATCCTGCGTATTTCAGGAGAGAGGCATTTGATTTGGTTCTCCATTTATTTGATGTGAGCAGTAACCTGATTTGTGGATTGTTCTGATATTGTCCACCATAAATTCAGTGAGAAGAAAATGAATAGGAACTCTGATACTGAATAATCATTCAGGAATTTTCATGTTCATGTTGAATTTTATCAAACCTCTTTGGGCCACAGCATTCTTGTGGAAAATAATAGAATAAAACATTTTTTCATGTGCTGGATACAATATTGCTCATATGATACAAACACTTGGCTTTACAAAGCTTTGTGAATGTTCCAAGCAAGCTTTAATTCATTCCCTTTGCATCACAAAAGTGTATGCCTTTCAAATTGTCACCTTTGAAGACAATAGGACCAAAACCAGAATTCAGGGTTTCTTGCAGATTTTCTGTAGAGGAGCATGAAGCTTGTAATGTCAAGAAACTGAATCTCCTGTTATTTTGTTAGATTATACATGGAGATATGTATAATGTGAACAGAACTAAATATTATGAAAGGGTGTTGATTCAAGTTTTTTTTTGTCAGTTGTAATATGTGGCCCAGACAACCATGTACACTGAACAAAACAAGATTTTTTTTAATATGGAACTGTAGGCACTAAAATTTATTGCATCATGTTTCATCACTCCTTATAAAAAAATATTGTCTTGTGGTGAAAACTATCATGGCATTTATGGGCAGATGATAAAGACCTGCCTATTTCTGCAGTGATACATTTTTTTTTCAGATCTATAATAGCCTCATTGCACTTACCTCAGTGGAAAACAACAACAGCATCAAAAAATAAAATAGAGTTATAGCTATAAAGAAATACTACTTAAAAATAGATTATATATTTTAAACATGTTCCATCAGGCAGATACAAAACTGTCTCTCACAGAATAACGTCAAGAAAAAAGGCAGTTGAGGAACTTCAGCCAATAACTTCCCTTCTGCAGAAAACATATAGATCACATGGTGCAGACTGCAAGACAGGCAGACTTTCTAATGATATTGATTGGCTTCAAGGCCATGTTAGAGATGAAGACAGGCCTCTGAGGAGAGGCAGTTGTCACCTTGACCTTGGGTCAGTGCTAGGTCATTGACCTTTGACTTCAGAAACCTCTGCACCAGATTTTGATGGCTTTCATGCCTCCCAAGTAAATCACCAGGGGACACATGTCGATGCAGCTCATGCCAAATGAGAATTGACTTAGCTGTAGGAAACTGGAGTGCAGCGGGAAATGTGGGTTAAAGTATGTCAATAATGTTTCACAAGAACAATTTCTCTCAAGAATTGTGGCTGGTGGAATGTTTTGACATTTATTCGGTGGAGAAATGTAGCGTGTTTTGTGAAGCACTTCAACAGAGCTGCCGCTAACAGCCGTGGTGTATTGATCTTTCTGTTAAATTGCATGGGCGCACTTGGGAGATCATTGAGATTCAGGCACAGGACAGAAAGGATCGGCTGCAGAAGATGGTCACTAATGGTAATTGCTTTCGATCCTCACATTTGAAGAAGGCATGATTTGTTCTGTGTACAGATGAACTCTGGGCTCTGGATACTTTGGAACAAAAAAATTAATTGCTTTGTACCACATGCCTGGACTCTTCCTTGCAAGTAATCTGAAACAAAGATTTTTCTTTGCAGTTGTAGAACACCATTTACCAAAAAAAAATGTTTAAAGGCAAAGGCAACTTTGAAATTAAAGGTTTTAACTGTGCATTGAAGTTCGGGATTCTGTCTGATTAAAATATCTTTGACAGAAGAAATACTCATTTAAATTCCTCCATATTCAACCTTTTAGAATACAGTTGAGTGTTTTGTGTGAATGAAAATTATTGGAAGGACAAATGAGGAAATTGAAATAGTTACTTTTAAGACAACTAAATCAATATTCATTTTAAAATAACTATTTTTGAATAACAATACCCAGCAACTAAATGATAAATAACTATTAGTTTCAAATCAAGCCATCCATGACTCACCACCGTCCTTTGGATTTTAACAAAGCATGCTTCCACAACTTGATAGACCTTGTCTATCAGACCATGACCAACTTTAGCTCGTCAGGATGCTGGCCAAGATGTATTAGTGAGCCCAGGTCGGTGGAAATGAGCAGTGGCAAGAGATAATTGAAAGGGGGTGAACACAAGCTGAAAGCAAGTGGCATCTTATACAGAAAATTGGAGGAGCAATCCTGATACTCCTAACTTTATATTAATGAGAATAGCCTTTATAGTCACATATATTTAGTGCAAAGTTTACACGTCACCAATTACAGCGCTGAATTATATACAAAAGTACCTAAGCATAGCTTCTTTTGTTACAAGATTTAGATGATACAGAAAATAAGATGTCCAGCATTACAGAAATAAAAGTTCAGTGCAACAGACCACACTGGCACCCAACTTCCAGTCTGCACCAGGCCCTGGCTCCACACTACCCCAATGACACACCATGCCAAGAAGCTGCGAAGGAGGCCAGAAGGTCACTACACCAGGAGGCCACTGCACCAGGCTGCAAGGTTGCCATACCACACAAAGAGGCCCTGACAGGGTGAGGCTGCTCTAGCAGGTCACCATACCAGGAGGTCCCTATGGGAAAAGGCCGCTGTGCCCGGCCAGGAGGTCACCATGCCAAGACTGGGAGGCCGCTGCGGAAGGGCACTATACCAGGCCGGGAGGACACCACACAATGTCACACCAGCAGGCCAATACACCAGGCTGGGATGCTGTTATGGGAAGCGTGGAATTGTCACTCGTTGGAGGCCGGGAATCATCACCAGAGGCTGGGAATCGTCACTTACCAGAGGCCAGGAATCATTGCCAGAGGCCAGCAATCATCGCTTGCCAGAGGCCGGGAATCATCACCAGGAGTCGAAGAGGAAAAAAGAAAAAGGAGAAGAATAAAAGTATTGAGAGGAAGAAAAAGAGAAGAATAAAGACGAAAAAAAGAAATACAGGCAGAGTGGATGAGCTCTGGCTGGAGCTGCCTATTCAGCCGCCATCTTGCAACATCTTGTAAGGTGCACTTTCTTAATAAAATAAAAGTTTTTTTCAGGCTTTGTCTTCTACTGTGGTCCCAAAATTTTTGATGCAACAAATTCCAAATACTACTAACCAATTTGTAGGAACAGATCCAAAAACATCTGCAGGAGCCTGAATTTGGTATTTTAAAGAAAGCAATTATCATTTCAGATAAAGCACCACATAAATGATTCACTTCCTAAAATCAGGACGGTTTTAAATATCTCATGCTGAAATTGCCCCGTCATGCCCTTCAGGCTCTGTAAAACTGCATTCGGAGTTTATATTCTCATTAAAGTTTTGTCCTCATATTCTAGAAATAACTTTGAACCTCAAACCCTCTTTTGCTGCTTTACATCTCGTTGTGGAATTGCACAAGCATTTGTTGCTCATAGCAAAGCAGTGTGAACTAGAATTTCATTGACACACTGCCAATCATACAGGACTAAAATGGCAAACTGAGCCTCCAATATGGTATGCAATGTCCATGTGCCCATTCCATGCTGACCACCACCTTGTTAAAGGCCAAATATCTGCACCTGAAACAGATATAGAGCCTATATATTTACAACTGGGGCAATATGGGATATTAGGTAAAAACAATGACTGCAGATGCTGAAAATCAAATACTGGATTAGTGGTGCTGGAAGAGCACAGCAGTTCAGGCAGCATCCAACGAGCAGCGAAATCAACGTTTCGGGCAAAAGCCCTTCATCAGGAATAAAGGCATTGAGCCTGAAGCATGGAGAGATAAGCTAGAGGAGGGTGGGGGTGGGGAGAGAGTAGCATAGAGTACAATGGGTGAGTGGGGGAGGAGATGAAGGTGATAGGTCAAGGAGGAGAGGGTGGAGTGGATAGGTGGTAAAGAAGATAGGCAGTTCGGACAAGTCAAGGCACAACATGGTTGAAGAGCTTCAGAGCAGAGGAAATGACCTGGGAGTTGCAGTGGGAGAGGGACTCCCTGAGATTCTTGTAGAGAGAGGAGGAAAACTTCTTCAAGGCAGGCATCCTTGCAAGAGGATTCGCAGTAGGGTTAAAATCAACAAGGTAAAAACAATGACTGCAGATGCTGAAAATCAAATACTGGATTAGTGGTGCTGGAAGAGCACAGCAGTTCAGGCAGCATCCAACGAGCAGCGAAATCAACGTTTCGGGCAAAAGCCCTTCATCAGGAATAAAGGCAGTAAGCCTGAAGCATGGAGAGATAAGCTAGAGGAGGGTGGGGGTGGGGAGAGAGTAGCCAATGTTCAGTTATGGCAGAGAGGTAATATCCCTTCCTCTAAGCTAAGAGGCCAAGGTTCAAGACTCACCTGCTTCAGACGTTTACACATCCCTGTCGATTATGATTCTCAACATTTCCCTTCAATCTGACAAATAACAATTACTTATACCAACTACTTGCTATCTCTTAGCCAGTACTGTATTTACATTGTTACTGTCTCTTTACATCCATAAGCTATAATTTAGCAAAAAATGTTTATTATGCTGTGCACTAGCAACTGCACTAACTTCATTAAATTGCTCTGTTAAATTCATTAAGACATTTGATATTTGTCCTTTTCATTTAAAGAAAAATGAAACAAGGGTTTAACAGTTGCAATAGTCCAATGTGTTAGCATGATTCCCTCATCAGCAGGGGTTTGAAAGATTGTAACTACAGTCCCTATAGTTTCAACCCTTACTTCTCTCATTGGACGCATCCCACCTCTACCAAGTGATTTTTCTACTTTCAGGTTTGACCACCTTGTAATTACCTTTTCTGTGGTTATTTTGATCTAATCCAACATTACTACTGCCTTCTTGTTTAGTGCAATATTATCTGTATGCTCTTCTCCAGTGAAAAAATAACAAAATACTCATTCACAGGTCAGCTATATTCTCTATCACCTGAAGAAAATCTCCTTTTCGGCCCTTTTTTCTATGCCAGAGAAATTCCACTTGTTGAATTAAATCTTCTGTGTTTTGGTTTTTGCTTTTGTTGTTCACATTTTGTAGCCAGTTAAGGCTTTGACCCTTGAGTTTGAATTGAAGGAAAGCAATTAAGCGGCATTAAGTGGTGATGATGATGTAAGAGTGTTGATACGCTGAAAATGGAAAAAACATCAGGTAATACTCTCCTGGATGAATTGTTTTTTTGAAGTTCTGGTAGCCTTTGAAGAACACATCCCCCTGCTGTTGTTCCACCTTTTGTTCCACATAGGTGTCTGTAGGGGCTGGTATTTCAGAAAAGGGAAAGAATACAGCTTTGTAACCAATCTGAAAGCATGGTCAGGTGTGCAACACAAACATTCTTCCAATGGTTCAGGCAGTGGGAAATGAGTGTTTCAATGGTCTGAAATAAGATTTCTGATGGAGGTGTAGCTCCTGATATAAGCAAACCTTGACATTGTGCCTAATTCCTGAGTGGGAGCTGGTAGCTATGTGTAAGGAGGTGTGAGCACTCAGCTTGTGAGCAAAGGCAACAGAGAACTCATGAAGAATGAATGAATCATGATCATTTTTCTCTTTCTACAGGAAATGCGATATATGTGTTTCTCCTTGTATTGAGAGCATTGTTCATTTCCATAATATAGAATGCAAAGCAATTGAGGCTTGTCATTTGTATTATCTGCTCTAGCATAGAGAGTACCGTGGAAGAGTAACAGTGACTTGGACGGTCACACTCAATGATGGTCATGCCCTGTTTGGAGCACTGGTTATTGCTAGAGCAAGTATCATGACTTGGTAAAATGTTCACTGAAGAACTGTTTTGGCCACGACCTCCTGCAAAGAGTCTCTGCTCCAGCTACTGGACTGCTTCTGTCCTGTTTTCTTTTCTACTTTTCATCCTAATCCCTTCCCACAGACATATCTAAAAGACTACCCAGAATTTCAATGCAAATGGTTCCAGTACAGCCCAACGTTGCTCCCTAAAGACCAAGTTCACTTGTGGAATTCAGACATAGAAGTTATCTCATAGCCCAATAGTTTAACTGAGCAACTAACCATTAAAGTAATGCAGCAGGGGGATGGAACCTGAATTGGAGTGAATTGTAGTTCCAGTGTACAGAAGGTTGAGGGTAGTGATGTCAGGGATAAGTTTACATGGTTGCAAGGGGGCACCAGCAATCAAGATGTTGGTTTGAAATATGTATACTTCAATGCCAGGAGCATCTGGAATAAGGCGGGTGAGCTTGCAGCATGGTTTGGTACCTGGGATTTTGAAGTTGTGGCCATTTCAGAGACATGGCTCGAGGAGGGACAGGAATGGTTATTGCAGGTTCCGGGATTTAGATGTCTCAGCAAGAACAGAGAAGATGGTAAAAGAGGTGGGGGTGGTGGCATTGTTAAGCAAGGGTAGAATTATAGCAGCTGAGATAACATTTGAGGACTCATTCACTGAAGTAGCTTGGGTTGAGGTTATAAATACAAAAGGAGAGGTCACCCTGTTGGGAGTTTTCTATAGGCCTCCGAATTGTTCCAGGGATATAAAGGAATAGATAGCAAAGATGATTCTCGATAAGAGCGAGAGTAACAGGGTCATTGTTATGGGGTCTTCAACTTCCCCAATATTGACTGGAAATACTATAGTTCAAGTAGTTTAGATGGGTCAGTTTTTGTTCAATGTGTGCAGGAGGGTTTTCTGACATAGTATGTGCACAGGCCAACAAGGAGTGATGCCATCTTGGATTTAGTACAGGGTAATGAACACAGCCAGGTGTTAGATTTGGAGGTAGGTGAGTACTTTGGTGATAGTGACCCTAATTCAGTTATGTTTACAATAGCAATGGGCAGGGATAGGTATATACCGCAGGGAAAGAGTTATAACTAGGGGAAAGGCAATTATGATGCAATTAGGCAAGATTTAGGATGTTTACGTTGGAGAAGAAATTGCAGGAGGTGGACACTTGAAATGTGGAGCTTATTCAAGGAACAGCTACTGTGGGTCCTTGATAAGTATATACCTATCAGGCAGGGGGGTAGTTGACGAGAGAGGGACCCATAGTTTACGAAAGAAGTTGAAGCTCTTGTCAAGAGCAAGAGGAAGGCTTATGTGAGGATGATGCGTGAAGGCTCAGTTAGGAGGCTTGAGAGTTATAAGTTAGCCAGAAAAGATCTAAAGAGAGGGTTAAGAAGAGCCAAGAGAGGACATGAGAAGTTGTTGTGGATGGGAGGAAGGAAAACTCTAAGGCCTTCTATAGGTATATCAGGAATAAAAGAATGACTAGAGTTAGATTAGGGCCAATCAAAGATAGTCGTGGAAAGTTGTGTGTGGAATTTGAGGATATAGGGGAAACGCTTAATGAATACCTTTCGCCAGTATTCACATTGGAAAAGGACAATGTTAGTGAGAATACAGGGAGATAGGCCTCAAGATTAGATGGGATTGAGATTGATAAAGAGGAGATTTCAGCAATTTTGGAAGATCTGAAAATAGATAAGACCTGGGGGCTGGATGGGATTTATCCTGGGATTCTCTGGGAAACCAGGGAAGCGATTGCAGAGCCTTTGGTTTGGATCTTTATGTCATCATTGTCAACAGGAGTAGTGTCAGAAGACTGGAGGATAGCAAATGTTGTTCCCTTGTTTAAGAAGGGGAGTCGGGACAACCCTGGTAATTATAGGCCAGTGAACCTTACTTTGGCTGTGGGTAAGATACTGGAAAACTTTATATGAGATAGGATTTATAACAATCTAGAAAGGAATAGTTTGATTAGGGATAGCCAACATGATTTTTTGAAAGGTAGGTCATACCTCACTAATCTTATTGAGTTCTTCAATAAGGTGACAAAACAGGTGGATGAAGTTAAGGCGGTTGATGTGGTGTATATGGACTTCAGTAAGGCTTTTGATAAGGTTCCACACGGTAGGCTATTGCACAAAATAAGGAGTTTAGGGATTGAAGGTGATTTAGCAGTTTGGATCAGAAATTGGCTAGCTGAAAGAAGACAGAGGGTAGTGGTTGATGGGAAATATTCATCCTGGAGCTCAGTTACCAGTGGTGTATCGCAAGGATCTGTTTTAGGGCCATTGCTGTTTGTCATTTTTATGAATGATCTGGAGGTAGGCTTGGAAGGATGGGTTAATAAATTTGAAGATGACACTAAGGTAGGCAGAGTTGTGGATATTGCTGAAGGATGTTGTGGGTGACAGAGGAACATAGACAAGATGCAGAGCTGGGCTGAGAACTGGCAAATGGAGTTTGATGCAGAAAAGTGTGAGGTAGTTCACTTCAGAAGAAATAAATGGAATGCAGAGTATTGAGCGAATTGTAAATTTCTTGGCAGTGGAGATGAACAGAGAGATCTCAGTGTCCATGTGTAAAAGTCTCTGAAAGTTGCCACCCAGGTTGACAGGATTGTTAAGAAGGCATATGGTGTGTTGGCGTTTACTGGGAGGGAGTTTGAGTCTTGGAGCCACGAGGTCATGCTTCAGTTGTAAAAGATACTGGTAAGGCTGCACATGGAGTATTGCGTACAATTCTGGTCACCGCATTATAGGAAGGATTTGGAAGCTTTGGAAAAGGTTCAGAGGAGATTTATTCGGATGTTGTCTGGTATGGAGAGAAGGTCTTACGAGGAAAGGCTGAGAGATTTGAGGCTGTTTTCGTTGGAGAGAAGGAGGTTGAGAGATGACTTAATTGAGACATATAAGATAATCAGAGGGTTAGATCGGGTGGACAGTGAGAGCCTTTTTCCTCAGATGGTGAAGGCTAGCATGAGGAGACACAGCTTTAAATTAAGGGGTGATAGATTTAAGACAGATATCAGGGGTAGTTTCTTTACTCAGAGAGTAGTAGGGGTGTGGAACGGCCTGCCTGCAACAGTTGTAGACTCACTGACGTTAAGGGCTTTTAAATGGATATTAGACATACGCATGGATAATAATGGAAAGGTGCAGGTTAGATGGGCATCAGATTAATTTTGCAGGTCAGCGCAATATTGAGGGCCAAAGGGCCTGTACTGCACTGTAACGTTCTTTGTTCTATAACCAAAAGAAGGGAATGAGCCCTTTGAATAACATTCCTGCAAGATCCATTAGTGCCATGAGTTTCTGGGTGACTTTTAAATTGTGCTCAGTCAGGCACAGAGGTGAACAACTTTGTAAAATGATAACTTCCTCAATCATTTCCACACGTATCTTGGATCTTTATGAAACAACACAACCCAACATGGAGTGATGTGCTCCCAATATAGGATGAGGGTATTTATCACATTCGACTTTTAAAAACTTGTCTTATGGCTAAAAAAAATGGATACTTCATGATAAAGGTTCCAGATTGTAGAAACTGTGAATGGGAGAGGAAGATTAATATGGATGAAAGCTTTTCATGACAAACATAAAAATTGCAAATCCCTTCTACGAATTGCAGCTGGTAACATTGTTACAGAATTTGTTGTAACATATTCATAGTGTATCCGAAACGGCTATTATTTACATATGCAAACCTTGGAAGTCAAGGCTAGGTTTTTACTTGGTACTCAAAACTTCAAAAGCATCCAGCTTTTATGAATTTTAAGCATGATCTTCAAGTAAGCTAATCTGTCCTATGTCCTAAAATGTTATATGGGGCCAAATGATGAACTGCAGACATGAAAATATTCACATGCTGATATGGAAAGCACAATATAGGTTTGGTCAAGAGCATATACATTATTAATAAAGTTACTTTAATGCTGAGCTTTTTATTTTCCCTGGTATGCATCATTCAGTAATATGCACATCTTAGTACCTTTAGTACATAATTGTTGATTAACTATTAGATTTATCTGCATTTGTAGATCATAATAAACAATTCAGATGACTGTTAATTTTTTTAAAGTTGTCCAATGCACATCTTTCAAAGTATGTTGGAAAAGTTCAAGACATAATTAAAATATTTATAAATGTTTGAATCCAATCAAAATCTCAAGAGAAAATCCAAGAAAACAGGCAGCCTGTTCTTTGCCAAAGGCAATCATTGAGGAGGTCAGATCTGTATGTTTGCTTTACATGAAAGCCAAACAAGTGAAAATTCACTCTCACCTGATGTATGGCATTTGGGAATTGCACTTACTTGTTGGGGAAAAGCAAGGTTTGTTTATTTTTTTTATCCACTGGAAACATGTTTGTTATAAAAACTGACTGTTATTTCTACAGAGATCAATTTATAACCATTTGATAACTCATATAACTAATGAAAGTAGCTAAAGCACGTGATGCAGTCATTATTAGGAAAGCTGTGATAACAACTATAATTTATTTTTACAATTCTCAATCAGTAATTTATTTTGTTATTACGGTCACTTGTCTAATTTTTATTTTGCTTTATTAGAAAGTGTTAACTTTATCCACAAAGACAATATTGAATGTTAACTTGCAAGATTAGTAGTAATTAGTTTTGAATTCAAGATTGTATTTTTGTACATTGAAAGAAATACCTATTTCTATATTCAACAACTTGTATGTATACTTTTAATGCATTGCATTGCAGATGCTTCACAGGAATATGATGAAACAAAATGTAATAGCGAACCCCATAAGTAATTATTAAGACAGGTAAACAGAAGCATGGTCAAAGAAAGGTTTCTAAGTATGCTTTCAAGAAGGTAAGAGAAGTAGGCATTTGGAGATGTTTTGGGAAGGAATTCCAGAGCGGAGCACCTTGGCAAGTGAAAGTATGACTGATAATGATGGATTGATTAAAATGGAAGGTTCTAATGAGTTATCGGGTTGGAGGGGGTTAAACAGATGGAGTAAGGCAATGGTACAATTTGAAAATAAGAATGAGCATCTTAAAATATAGTGCTTTACCATGATGGGATAATCTAAAATTAATGAGAAGGAAAATCAGATAGGGCTTAGATCCTGATCTTATGCAATTGTGTGAAGCAGAAGATAGTGTATTGCGTCTCTCCTGATTTTTATTTCAATTGACTTCTAAGGGAAATGGGTACTTGTTATCATCTGATTCATACTATCGCATAAAGGAAAGATCCACCTTGAGAGAAAAACAGGCAGCTAATCCACTGTTAGGCATTTTATGACAACAATAAAGATGAATTTATTAGCCAATGTTTCAAAGTGTTTTTTTTATTCATTTGTAGATATGAACATCATTTAAGGTCAGTGTTTATTGCCCATCCACCTAATTGCCTTTGAGAAGGTGTTGATGAACTGCCTTCTTGAGCTTCTGCAGTACATGTAGTGCAGTAACACCCACAGTGCTCATAGGAACAACTCACGGTTTGATCCACTGGCATTGAAGGATTGGCAATGTAATCCCCAGTCAGGATGGTATGTGGCTTTTTGGCGAATTTAGAGGTGCTGGTATTCTCATATATTTGCTTGCTTTGTTCTTCGTGGTCTTCTTTTGTGTGGTTTTGTGCCCATATCCAAGAATTTGATTTCAGTATTGACTGGGTGGGAGAAGGTAATGTCAAGAATTGACTTTGGATAAGGCTTCAGTCGGATTCTATGTATTGCAAATTAAAATCAAATGTGACTTCACATGATAACCCAAGATATTCTTTGGTCCAGTCTTACTGTCACATTGTTAAGAGACTATTAGTGAACCCTATCTAACTAACTCTGTCCATGCGGTTCTGTTAATGTCCAGTGGAGAACAGCTCTGTGACATCATCACAAGGTTGCTGCAGGGTCAATGGAGAAGCTATTCTCCATGTGCCATGAGCACTGAGTAACATTCATCAACATTCTGAAACTAGTTACTTGGATTACTTCTTGTTACAATATCGACATATAATTTTCCTTTCACTTGATTCAAGTGTGTCAATAGAGAGGTGAGGAACATCGATGACAGTGAAAAGACGCACCTAAGTTAAACATACTGAGTTTCCTTTTCCTCTGCTGGCTTTTGTTCAATCAGAGATTTCATTGATGTGGCAGTCTGACTAGACACCCAGAGTGCACAATATTTGCTGAATGGCTATGTTGATGTAGTTTCAGGAACATATGGAAAGTTAGGTGGCTTATTCTCCTCCATGAATAGCATCTGGATCAAGCAAGGGTGTTGCTTCTCTGAGAAAAGAGTAGCATAGGCAATTGCTTCTCATAAAGAAGAAACACCTATAGCTTTCTTGGAGCAGTTGGTGATAGACCCCACTGGGAAACAGGCATTTCTGGATTTGGTGACGTGTAATGAGGCAGACTAGAGGGTCCAGTGACCATAATATGATAGAATTCACCGTGCAGTTTGACAGGAAGAATCACAGAATCTCTACAATGCAGAAAGAGATCTTTCAGCCAATGAAGTCTGGAACAACCCCCTGAAGGGCATCCCACCCAGACTCACCTCCCTACCCTATTCCTGTAACCCTGCATTTCCCATGGCTAATCTATTTAGCCTACACATTCCTGGACACTACTGACAATTTATCATGGCCAAACACCCTAACCTGGGCATCTCTGGACTGTGAGAGAAAACCAGTGTGCCCGGGGAAAACTCAGACACAAGGGGAATGCGCAAAACCCACACAGACTGTCAGCTGAGGCTAGAATTGAACCCAGCTCCCTGGTGCTGTGGCAGCTATGCTAACCACTGAGCATTGTGCTGCCCTGTTGGACTATAAACTGGTGTTGCATGATTTTAAACTGTGCCCACCCCAGTTCAACATCTGGCACCTCCACGTCATGCCTTATAATTAGCAGCAGTGGGATTTGAACTCACGCCTACACAGAAACTGGAACCTGAATCTAGTACCTACCATAAGCTGGCAAGAAGCTGGAATCAGCTGTTAAAGGTAACTACAAAGTCATGAGGGATGGGCTGGCCAGAGTTGATTGGAAGAGGAGTCTAAAAAGGAAGATGATGGCAGGAGTTTCTGTGGGTAATTTTGGGAGGCACAGCAGGAATTCATCTCAAGGAAGACAAGACTTACTAAAGGGAGAAATGAGACAATTATGGCTGACAAGGGAAGTCAAGGACAGCATAGACATAAAAGAAGAAGCATACAATGTGGTGAAGAGCAGTAATAAGCCAGACAATTAGGAAGCCTTTAAACATCAGCAAAGGACAATAAAGAAAGCATTGGGGTTTGGAGAAGATGAAATACAAAAGTAAGCTAACTCAGTTTTGAAGGAAGATTGTGAGAGTTCTATTGGATATTTGAAAGAAAAGTGAAAGGCATGAGTTTGACACTGGACCACTGGAAAATGAGACTGCAGAAGTCGTAATGGGATTTAAAGAAATGGTAGAGGAACTGATTTGCATTCATCTTCATGGTGCAAGACACCAGTAGCATGTCAGAACTTCAAGAGAGTCAGAGGATAGCGGTGAGTGCAGTGGCCATCACTAAGGAAAAGATACTGGAGAAGCTGAAAGGTCAAAAGGTGGATAAATCAACTGGACTGATTGGACGGCAGCCCAGATGTCCGAAAGAGATGGCTGAGGAAGTTGCAGAGACCCTAGGGCTGATCTTCAAGGAATCACTGGAGTAAAGGAGGGTCCCACAGGAGAGGAAAATAATGAATGTAATATCCCTGTTAAGAAGAGGGGGGCAGATAGATGACAGGAAGTTATAGGCTCGGTCATTGGTAAAATTTTACAGTTTACTCTTAAAGATGAGATTGCAAAATATTTGGAAGTGCATAATAAAATAGGGTTGAGTCAGGTTGACTTTGTTGGGAATAAGAAATGAGAGACAGCAATGTTAACTAGAACATCAGTGCAACTCCATGCCTTCTCAGCAGGAGAATGGGATTTCCCTGTTCAAACAGAGCAGATTGTCAGAGTCTGAAGAATCATTGAAGAAAACCCAAGTATAAGTGATACCATTTCAAGCTAGTAAAAACTTGAAAAGCTGATGCATTTTGATCAAATCGCATTCATATTCCAGAAATTAGAAATAACCCTTCAGCAGCACCACCTTGCTGTGTGCACATGGGATCATAAATACAAGGTAGTCACGAACTAGTAAGAAGCTCAGGAGAAACTTCTTTACTCAGAGTGGCAACAATGTGAAATCCAGTTACACGAGGAACAACTGAGATGAAAAGCAAAGATACTTAAGGGGAAACTAGATAAAACACATTAGGAAGGAAGAAGTAGAAGGTAGTGGGAAGTGATGGCTGAAAACATTAATACGTGGTCTTTTGCTCCCTGGATATATAATAAGAATGATGACTTTAGTTGGATGTAGAGTAGGAAAGGGAAGTGGATATTGCCGGAAAATGTGAAATTGCGAACAGAGAGTAAGAGCAATATTCTTATCTCACCAGCTTGGTGAGACCATTGAACATCTTGGGGATTGCATACCCAGGGAGCTGAACACCTTGCATTCACTTCCTTTACAAACCTGTGCCAGTTGTGATGGATGAATGTCTGTCTCTCTTCCTCTGAGAAATAGGATCTCCCTCTTCTTCAAATGGGGCTTCGAAGATGCCAGTATATAACCTGGATGCCCTTTCTGTAATATTTTGAGTCTTTTTTTGTGTATGGAAGCAGTTGCTTGCTGTCTGCACAAAAAATGTGTACCTTTCTTATAACAGGCTCCTAATGAGGGGATCAGTGAAGTTTTAATTGTTATCTCCTCAAATAAGCATGGAATAATTTCTAGTGCATCTAACCCCAAATCATGGCAATCAGAACTCCATCAATTTCACCCATTCTCAACACAATCAAATTTCTAGGCCATTATTTCTGGTTAGATCTTGAAGTACCTGATTGAGACCACAGAAACTTAAGAGTAGAGAAGAACCAGTGCAATGTGACATCAGGAAACCCCTTTGAAATTGGGTAAATAATCATTGCTCCTTCAAAGTAGAGTCGCAGGTAGATAGGATAATGAAGGAGGCGTTTGGTGTGCTTTCCTTTCTTGGTCAGAGCATTGAGTAAAGGAATTCGGAGGTCACTTTGCAACTGTACAGGATGTTGGTTTGGAATAGGGCGTGCAATTCTGGTCACCTTCCTATTGGAAGGATGTTGTGAAACTTGAAAAGATTTACAAGAATGTTGCCAGGGTTGAATGTTTTGATCTATAGGGAGAGGCTGAATAGGCTGGGGCTGTTCTCCCTAGAGCATCAGAGGCTGAGGGGTGACCTTACAGTGGTTTATAAAATCATTAGAGGCATGGATAGGATAAATAGACAAAGTCTTTTCCCTGAGTTGGGGGAGTCCAGAACTAGAGGGCATAGGTTTAGGGTGAGAGGGGAAAGATATCAAAGGGGGGGCAACATTTTCACACAGAGGGTGGTGCGTGTTTGGAATGAGCTGCCAGAGGAAATGGTGGAGGCTGGTACAATTGCAACATTTAAAACACATCTGGATGGGTATATGAATAGGAAGGGTTTGGAGCAATATGGGCCAAGATTCTGGCAAATGGGACTAGATTAGGATGGGATATCTGGTCGGCATAGACCGAAGGGTCTGTTTCTGTGCTATACATCTCTATAACTCTAATTAATGCACCTATATAAATACGTTGGAGAATCCACTTAACTTCAAGAAGGAAATAATTGCAACTGCAGGGGAAGCTCATTTTTGGAGAAATTGTGGCAGTTTTTTAAACGACTATGATACTTGAACAATATACACGGACCCACATTTAGTACAGGTAGTTTCAGCAGTGTATTGCCACTGTCAGGAATGTTCTGTTCGATGACACTGCACAGTGATTTGTACACACTGTAGACTAAAGCTGATGGGTGAATGAAATGATCCATAACCCTCTCTGACATATTTAGAGCAGTTCAGCTACATGGAGAGAACAGTCTATCATCTGCACCCTTCTGTGAAAGCTAGCTTTCGGAGTGCTTCAATGAAATATGTGCAACTTCCCATTTAAATTAGTACCACATGAACCATGAAGAACACCACAGGTATCAGCTGTATTATGAGCCAATTGCAAAAATGGTCTGTCTTGTAATACTCTAACAGGGAAGACATACAACCATTCATCTGTAACATATTAAAAGCAGAAGAAAATAAATTACTCCATAGATGATGAATTATTGTTTGTGAGGAGAATATGCAAAGCCACTTTTTAAAAAGTAGCATCAGAGAAAAGTTATTGCAATTGCAGCCAATTGCTGCGTTTATTCAAACTAACCCCATCAAACCCTTTAAATTATATCTTTTCTTAGGTTGGAAATAATTGCAAATCTGTGCCATGAATGTTTAGGTTTACATTTTCTTCACAAAAATGTTCACATTTTAAGTAGAAATCAGCAAATTCCTCTTTTATTGAACATAACACAATTCAAAAGTTATCGATTTATAGATGCTTACCACCTCAGCTATTAAATTTGGCAAAAATATCTACTTGTCTTGATATTAAATAACAAAAAAAAACTTTTAATACAAACTTTACACATTTGTCTTCACTAGATAATGCATTTTTCAAATCAGTGTAGGGGTCATAATGTCCTTTTCTGAGGAATAAATATTTCTTACAGATTGTGAATAATAACTATGTCAATAAATGCTGAAAGTATTATCACAGCAAAGTGATTCTGTCCTCCTTTTAAGGTGCTCATTACTATTTAAAATCAATATAGATAACATGTTATTTTACAGAAACACTAAGAAATTAAGTAAAAAGTTTTAGAAAAAAGAACTAGCTATGAATTTCATTCGTGGGCTATAAACCAACATGCAATGGTGTTAGCTTAACAAGTACGAACTAAATCAAGTATATTCAGCAATTGTATAATGTACTTGCGCAAATGGCAGTTAGTTAACCATCGTCCAACACTTTGTGAGGTGCAGTCCCAGGACTGCCTGGCACTCAAACATACTTTTCTCAGTTCAGTGAGTTTCATTGGCTTTGAGCTGGGTCACGCAATGGAGTACAAGACATTCCATCTTGGGAACAGAAAGAACTGGCAGATCCCAACCTGTTCCATGAACTCAACTAATCCATCTTGCCTATTGAGCACAAAGTGTCACTACTGATCCCAATAGAAAAACAAGGGATCAGACTTTCTTGATATTATTGAGTTCGATTTCAAGCACCTTACAATAAAAAGATTGGGAAATTCAGTTGAGAGTTGCAGGCAAGGAACAAATACAAAGCAATTGCCTTGTACTATTGATGAGACAATGATTTGCATTTTCAAACTATTTATCCAAAAACAAAAGTAAAAGTATTTTTGACCATTTATTGGTAGCCTGCATGGGTGCCGATATTTAATGCAACAGCAGCTGCATAAAGATAATCAACTGGTGAGATGACAGTGCAGAAACAAAATGACAGATACTGTCAACTAAATCAGACGAGCAAGCTTCTGCTGTGCAACTAATTAATTTTTGGCCAAACAAGATATTTTACAACTGTTAGACTTCGGCTTCATATTTACATTATTACTTCACAAAACAACAATGAATTGGGCTGAAAGAATCTGCATGTGATGCTTCAATGGCCATAACCCTGGGTACAAATTATTCATAGGTGGCATCTTGCGTGCATTTATTCTCATTGTGTGGTTCCTCACTGTACCAACTGATTTTAGCTTGTTATTGTTAGGAGACAAAAGAAGGAAGTAAAAAGTCATATCCTGGACTAAAGTTCATTGTTGTTCAAATATTGCTAGTTATCAGAAGTGATTGCAGAATCTATTTCCCAATCTATACTCCCATACTTGAAAACACGTAATAATAAATTCTAGATCTAAATCTAATCTCTATTTCACAGAGATATTTGTAGAACCAAAAGAACCAAGCAACATTACAGAATGCAATGGGGTTCTCTGGGCAGAGAGCTCTTGATATCATCCCTCTAGTGACAAATGCCACCCAGGAGCATCAGCAGACTGCCAGCTCACAATCTGTAACTTCCACCTCACAGAACTAATCCAAGTGGCATACACTTGTTACATCTTGCCAACCAGCTAAAGATCAATTGATTCCTAACCCTTGTTTCCTATTAGCTAGTCAAGATGTTACTCCCTATATCACAAGCTTTTATTTTTCACAACAATCTTTGTTGTGACATTTATGAAATGTCTCTGAAAATCTATGCAGGAAATGCACTGATTCCCCTTCATCTATCTGACATGTTACTTTTTCAGAAGGTTTCCAATCTTGATTAAACATGATTTCTTTTCACCTATTAGCCATCGATACAGTGGTGGCCTTGTTGCAAAAGAGGTAACACAGAAGTCTGGCGCAAGATGAAAGATTCTTCTGCTGGGATTGTAGACACAGAAATAAATAATGTCATCACCAGCTATGCATTCCGATGTGACCATTATAATCCTTGACTCCCTTGCAGATGAACAATCCGTCTCACTCAGTTTTTCAATTTTTCAATTAAACAACCTCCACTTTTCTCTGGTGTGGAGAACTCAAGATTAACAACTTTCTGAAAACCACTCTGGATGGAATCTTCCCAGCCCCTCAACCAAGTCGACCTTTTTGAGAAAATTAGAGAAAAGCATGTGAAATGGCCAGCAAGGAGCTTCTTAACATTGAGAATAAAAGTCCTGTTTCCCAGACAAATGTTGGACAGTGAGTCAATATTTTCATTAGTGAGCAATGAGATGGATTAACATGCATTGATATCTCATTATTAGTTATCCTCACCTCACTTATATAGAGCTTCCAACTACTGGCTAGAGACCAGATGGTGACAATGCCCAAAATGAAAGTCAGTTACCTGGCAACTCCAGCTTATCACTTGCTCCTCTGGACTTCCAGCTTTGATAACGGTCTCTGACATTTGAGCACCTACTCCATCGGTAGAACCCCAACTTTCCACAGATCAAAGCATCTGAAAGTACTGGCCTCACCACATCATCATGGCATATATCTGATTCATTTACAGTAGTGTTCTAAATTTCAATGTTGCACTTTGATATGAACTGGTACCTTTTATTGCAATGCTGCTACCAAATCACTGTCTGCTGGGACAAGAACCTAATTCATTGATTAGACTATGATGCAGCTCAGAGGTGCACACTTGCTCTTAGCACTCATTCACTTTGCATCTTTCCTCAAGATGTGAGCTCATGTTGAATGTGTTTTGGAAAACCAATACACTACATCTATTGGTTCCACTGTATCTAGCCTACTTGTTACATTCTCAAAACTCTTACAAATTTGTCAAGAATGATTTTACTTTCATAAAACTATATTATAATGCATTATAATTTTCTCAATGCTTTGGAACTATGTCCTCAATAATTAATTTGAATAGTTTCCCATTTACAGATGTTAGGCTGACTGGCCTGTAGTTTCTTATGTTTTTCTACCTCCTTTCTTAAATAGAGGTCTTACGTTGAAAGTTTTCCAATCCACAAAGACATTTCCAGAATCAAGGAAATGTTGAAAGATTACAAATTATGCATTCATTTTCTGTATAGCCACCCATTTTAAGGTAGTAAAACGCAAGCGTCAGGTCCAGGTCATTGGCCTTTAGTCCTATTACTTTCCTCTTAATTTTTCTCTGTGAGAATTATTGTTTTAATGTTTTCCTTTCCTTTTACCCCATGATTTTCTACTATTCTTATGTTACTTGCACCTTCCACTGTGAAAACAAATAGCAAATACTTCTTCAAATCTTTGTTATTTCCTTTTGCCTCATTTCCATCTCTCATAATGGACTACTATTCAATTTCTATTTTTTTTATACATTTCCAGAGGTTCTGCCTGTTTTGATATTTATTCCCAGTTTATTTTTAAACTCAAATATCCTTTTTTCTTTTGTTTGTTTCCAAAATGTTCCCAATCTTCTGATCTATCAATAACTTTTAGAGAATTATATGTACTTTCAGCAATTTGATACCATTCCTTTTTTTTCTTAGCCCATAGATGTTGCATCTTTCCTGTACAGTATTTGTTTCTCATTGGAATGTAGCTGAGTTGAAAGTTATGAAGCTTCTCTGTAATGTCTGCTACTGCTTATATATCAACTTGTATTTTAACCTATTTTCTCAGTGTACTGCGGCCAACCCTGTCTTTGTACTTTAAGACCTTCAACCTCAATGTGATTTTTTTTTTCATTATAATCACCCTTTCCCAGAGGATCCTTTATTATGAATTGACACTGTCTGATTACATTTCAACAGGAAAGGCGCTGGAGAGATATGTGGTGAGTTGCTTGCTACAGAATTCCTAGCCTCTGACCTACTCTTATAGATACAACATTTATATGACCAGGCCAGTTCAGTTTCAGGTCAATGGTAGCCCTATGATGTTGCCTGTGGAGGATTCAGTGATGGTAGTCCCATTAAATGTCAAGGGATGATGGTTAAATTCTCTATTATTGGAGATGGTCATTGCCTACCACATGCACTTTACAGCCTCTACAGCCTTCTTTAGTGAAGAATTTTGAAGATTGATTACCCTCTGAGGGAAAAAGTCTGTCTTAAGTGCGCAATCCCTTACTCTTGTTTAGACTCTTCCACAAGGAGAAACAATGTCTCGACATCTATCAGTCCAATCCTGGATATGGTTCAAATTTCATTGTATTCGAACATGGATTGTTTCAGTATCTGAGGAGTTGCAATTGGTGCTAAACATTATGCAATCATTAGTGAACATCCACACTTCTGATCTGAGTTGCTTAATCTTTCATGACTAGATGTGCCAGCACTGCAGAACTTAGATCTGATCCATTAGTTATGGCATTGAATAGCCCTGTCAATGCTGTTTCAATTGTTCAGCATCCAGTAGATCTGTATTATGCCTCCACTAATTTGACACCTTATTTCTATGTCCAGTGCTTCTCCTGGATACCAGAGGCAAGGTCTTTGCGGAAGCAACTGAAAATGATTGGGTCTAGGAGAGTACCCTGAAGAATTCATAGACTGATATTATTAGACTAAGGTAATTGCCTTCTAACAACTACAACCATCTTCCTTCCTGCTAAATGTAACTTCAACTAATACAGTTTTCCCCCGATTCCCATTGAATCTTGTTATGCCAGTACCTCTTGATGTCCCACTCAGTCAAATGTGTTGCTTTGATCTTATGGGCAGTAACTCTCATCTCACCTCTGGAATTTAGCTCTTTGGTCTATGTTTGGACCAAGTCTGGTTTAAGTCAAGAGCCAAGTGGCCCTGATGGATCTTAAACTGAGCATCAATGAGCAAGTTATTATTTTCCAAGTGCCTCTTGATAGCACCATTGATGACTCCTTCCAAACAGTTGCTGATGATAAAGAATAGATTGATAGTGAGTTAATTCACAGGCTTTTTGTAAACAAGATATACTTGGTCAATTTTCCACATAAATGCCAGTCTTGTAGCTATATTGAAACAGTCAATGTGGCATGACTAGTTTTCTAGCACACATTTTCGATACTACTGTCAGAGTGTTCTCAGGGCTTTGAAGTCTCCAATGCCTTTAATAATATCATGTCAAGTGAGTAAATCTGACTGATACCTGGCACAAGTGATGCTGTGGACCTCAGAAAGGGGTCAACATCAAAATTATAATTGGCTTCCAGCTGTTGTTGTAAATAGAAGATTTTTGCAAATGTTTTGCACTGCTGTGCCAGACTCCCTCATCATAGAGAACGGAAATTTCTGTGGAGCCTCCTCATCTTGTTCATTGCTTAATTATCCATCACCATTCATGACTGAATGTGCCAGGACTGCAGAACTTCAATCAGATCCACTGGTTCTGATATTGTATAGCTCTATCTTTCAAATGTTGTTTCAATTGTTTGGCATCCAGTAGATCTGTGTTATGTCTTCACTAGTTTGATATCTTATTTCTAGCTATATCCAGTGTTTTGCCTATAATGCCATCCCATACTCTTCATCGGCAGTTTATTATTTCAGGCTGTTACTTTATTTCTGGGCAATCTTCAGTCTTGTTCCATCCATTTGGAAATGTGGCTTTATCCACAGCAGGAATGACTTTGTTGGTTATGGACTGTTGTTATCGTTATCTCAAAATGGTCTGAACGCAGATGTAAGTGATCATCTCATAAGGCTACCTTTGGTGCTGAAGGATTATGAGGGGAACCAAGCAACCAGGAGAAAACAGGATCAAACGTCAAAAGAGGGAGGCAGAGAAGAGGACTGTGAAGATGCTCGTATTCTAAGGGCATATTGAAGGAATGCGCGTTGTGCAGGAACGTCACTCAGGATCAATGGTTCACTTTGGTCATGAGGCTACTACCATACTATGTCACCTTTAGTACCTACAACCAGAGCAATGGATAGTATTTCCAAGAACTGTCAAGGCATAATGATACTCAACATTTATCCCATTGCTCTTTTTTCAAGCCACAATTGCTGTTATCAGAAATAATTCAGTCTAATTGAAGAAATATAGAGGTACTGCAATAATTGGTACTGCAATAATTCTGCATGATATTAAACATTATACAGATTGATTAATCAAATTAACATTGAGGATGAGTTAATACAATGCATTTTGAACAATTTCTTAGAACACGATTTTCTGCATTCAATCATATATAGTGCATAAGTCAGGAATGTGATGAAATATACTTCACTTGCAAGGATGAAAGCAACTCCAGCTATACTCAAGAAGTCAACAAAATCCAGGACAAAGCATCAAACTTGATTGACACCCATCTACCACCTTCAGCATTCATACACTCCCCAACAGATGCACAATAGTAGCTGCGCGAATCATGTAAAAGCTGCACAGTGGCAAGTCACCAAACCTCCTTTGAAGAACCTTCCAAAACTGTGACCTCGACAAGAAGGACAGAGTAACAGATACATGGGAACATCAATATCTGGAAGCTCCCTTCCAAGCTTCATACTGTCCTAACTTGGAAACATATCTCTTTTTGATCATTGTTGATGGATCAAAGTCCTAGAACTCCCCTCCTAATAGCTCTGTGAGTGTGCCAACACACCAAGGATTGCAACAGTTCAAGAAGGCAGCTCACCATCACCTTCTCAGGGCAATAACAGTTCAGCATCAAATGTTGGCCCAACCAGCAATGCCCACATCCATAAACGAACAAAAGAAGTAACCTGTTAATATTGCATATTCCACTTGTGAGGGGACCTTCACCATTTACACTGTAAGTTTAGTAAGTGACACACAGAAACTTTCAGAAATCTAAACAGTTCTGCAGGTCTGGTATTTGTTATGCATTCAAAAGTTTCCTGACATGTGCTTTTGCTGCCAGCAAATCAAATTTATCCTTTCTGATGTGAAATGTACATGCACTTAATGCCTGTCTTGTTGGAAGCTTAGTAGGCAATTTCAGGTTAAACAATTATGGCAATGTCACTGGAATACTAGGAGATTACCTTTGTCCATACTGTTCAATGTAGTGCAAGGTTCTAAGGTTTGTGTAATTGCTCGCCAATAACCAATCAATAGCTTGATTGAATCAATGTAAGATCATGTGTTGATTGATTTGACAATGGTCGGGTATGCCATGATTCTCATAAAGAGAAGAGAACTGATAGTGACATCCACATGTAATTCCTGCAGTTTCTTGTTGATTATTCTTCTTCAATTGCCTGAAACAATCAGTTCTCTCTCTTCTACTTTTATGCAAGATCACTTTCCAAGTTCATGCAATGCTATTTCATTTTTAGGGCAATTTCTTCATACATGCTTTCTTTCAAACATAATCACGATAAAGGATATAATTTGTTGACACTGAATATCAATTAAATTTTGCATAAACACTTCATGTGAAATAGAATATAAACTTCATTACAAAATACTAAATAATGAATTGTCATTATCAAGGAATTACAATGCAAAATGAAAAGCATATACTTTACTGACACAGCACAGTTCACAAGAACCCTGTCTCACACAGCAATGATGAAAACGGGCATCACTAGCTTGGACTAGCAAATAAGGTGAACAGCAGGAGTACATTTTCTCCTGTCCTCTACTCTACACTAAGAAATTGATTCCATACTGCGACACACTTGTGTAGTTCAAGTTACTGTCTGGTTAGTAGCCATTATTTATGTATAATCCTTGAAAATGAGTGTTGCTGCACTATTTGATTACAAGGGACATCAGAGTCAAATCCAATTTTCTCCCCAGCTGATTGCCACACATACATACACTTGCAGTGTGGGTTGTGTGATGTAAGACAAATATGGAATCCTTACCTGGCTCTCTTCTCCCTGACTGAAATCATATTCTTGCTTTCTTAATTATAACTGTCATGCAACTAATTCAACACAAACTGGCAATAAAACATGAAATCGTTCTGAATCGTAGTGCTTAAATACTCATTGGATAAACTGGTTGAGCCATTTAGGGAAGTGCCACAAGATATATTTGCACACAAAGAGCTGCTGCTTAAACATCTTACCAATTTAAATTCACTGATCTACCTTATTGTTTGTTCAATGATCAATATTATTAACCTTAAAGCCAGTTTATTGGTGTATACTAGAAATGCATGTGATCTTATTAGACTAAGAACAATGTAATGAAGACAAACCATTCAAATCTCAAAATTTATTCAATTCATGGAAGGATGTTCTCAGGGTGAGCATTTGAATACTTATTGCTTGATATTTGCTGTTGAAAGGTTTTCCTTTATATTATTTATTGAATGCTAAATCAACATTTGAAGGTACCCACTATAAGCACCTAAAGAATCCTCATGCAGATAATTTGTTCATGGGATATGATGAACACTCATAAATGCAAACATGACAAAATTAAATAATTAAGGGGAAGCTAGGTAAAGCACATAAAAGAGAAGAGAATATTGATAGAATTAGACGAAGTAAAGTGGGAAGAGATTAATGTAAACATCAGCAAAGTCCAGTTAAAAGATAAAAATATAAGAAATAGGAACAGCAGTAGACCTTTCAGCCCCTCAAGCCTGCTGCGTCTTTCTGGAAGATCATTGCTAACCTGATATAAAACTGGAAGATGCAGGAGAAGAAGTAGGCCATTCAGCCCAAAGGGTCTGTTGCAGTATTCAATGAGATCATAACTGCTCAACTCTGCTTTCCTACTTTCCCCATAACCCTTGGTTCCCTTACTACTTAAAAAATACTGTCAATCTCAGCTTTCAATCTACTTAACAGCCTCTACAGTCTTCTTCATTGAAGAATTTTGAAGATTGATTACCCTCTGAGAGAAAAAGTCTGTCTTAAGTGCATAATCCCTTACTCTTGTTTAGACTTTTCCACAAGGAGAAACAATGTCTTGACACCTATCCTGTCAATTCCCTTAAATATTTTACATATTTTGATAAGGTCTTGTCTCATTCATCTAAACTCCAATGAAAACAAGCCCGACCCACTCAAACTCTCCTCATAAGAAAATCTCTCCATACTTAGAAACAAACTAGAGAACCTTCTCAAAATGCCACTAGTGCCAATACACCTATCTCTCGATAAGGGGACCAAAACTGCTCACAGTATTCGAGGTCCAGTCTGATTAGTGCCTTGTATAACTTTAGCAAGACTTTCCTATTTTTACATTCTAATTCTTGAAATAAAAGCAATTTTGTTTATCTTTCCTATTATCCACTGAACTTAGATGATAGCTTTTTGTGATTCGTGCACAAAGAGCCCCAAATCCTCTGTGCTGTAACTGTCTGCAGTCGTTCATCGCTTAAAAGATATCTAGCTCCTCTATTCTTCCTGCCAAAGTTCATGCTCTCCCATTTACTCAGGCTATGTTCTAGCTGCCAAGATTTTGCTCATTCATTTAGCCTGTTTGTATTGATCTGCAGACTTTTTGTGTCATCATCGTCTTTGCCTTCCCAACAATTTTTGTGTTTTCTACAAACGTGGAGATAGTACAGTAAATTCCTTTCCCCAAGTCAATAATATGTATCATTAAAAATAGTGACCCCAGTACTGACTCTGTGGTGCGACACGATATACAAATTGTCATGAAAGTGCCTCCTTTACCCCAGTTCTTTGTTTTATATTAGTTACCAATACTCTATTCATGCTAATATATCACCCCCAGGATCATGGGCTCGCATCTTATTAAGCAGCCTGATGAGCTGTCCCTAATAGAATATGTTTTGGAAATCCAAATATATTACATCTATAGGTTCCCTGTTATGTATCCTGCTTGTTACCTCTTTAAAGAACTGCAATGGATTTTTCAGGTATATTTTTCCCATCAGTAATCCATGCTGACTTATGTATTTCCAAATGTCCTGCTATAATTTGCTTTATATTAAACTCCAGTAGCATCGTCCCAATGACAGATGTTAGGCTAACTGGCCTATTTGTTCTTTTTTTGAATCACTCTCTTTTTGGATAAAATTGTGACATTGGTAGTTTTCCAATCATCTCAGGATTCTTGGAAAATTACAAACCAGTGCATCTTTTATCACTGTAGCTACTTTCTTTAAAGTCCGAAGTTGCAACCGAATTCAACAAGGGGACCTATCAGCTTTTAACTCCATTAGCATTTGTAGTACCTATTCTCTCGTGGTAGTTATTGTGTATATTCCTCCCCTATGATTATTTAATATTTTTGGAATTCTACTAATGTCCTCTACCTTATAGACTGGTGTAAAATATTTATTCATTCCTTCTGCCATATTCTGGCTTTCCATTATTATTTCCATAGCTTTGTCATGCAATCTGTTGCACAACCCTGATGAGCTTTGCATAGTACGATTTGCCTTTAACAGCAAAAACAACATTTTTCACTGTATCTCAGTACATGTAACAATAATCAATCAATCTCAAGACAGGAGCTACCCTGAAATATTCCTGACATGGCAACGGGGGGGGGGGAGTCAGTGCCCCATTTTGCATGAGGGACCTTGAGTTCCTGCTAGACGGGGTAGTGCAAAGGTGGGACGTCCTCTCCCCCCAACTCCAGCAGTGCAGGCCATGACCCCAGACTGTACCAGCCTGGTCTGAGGCTGCCACTGGGGTTAAAGCAGTCTCAGCCAACAGGAGGAATGCCTCACAGTGTAGGAGGATGGTCAATCTCCGTCTCCATTCACCAGGGTTTGTGACAGCTTTCCAATACATCGCACTCACTCTGTCTCCAGGATTGGACCCGCCTCTCGTCAAGCTCTGCACCACGCCATTTGTGAAAAGCATAAAAACTGAGGCAAGATCATCTCAAATGCTTAACGTTTGTCTCATCTGTCACATATCTCACTGTGGACTCCATTTCCCAGACCCCAATAAGATTCCACCTTGTGTCTGTCTAAATTTATGGATGAGAAATATCCCAGGATTTTCTTTGATTAAAAGATGAAGATTCTTTCATAAATAGAACAACTTCAAATTGCTTTAATGTGATTAAATTTCTCAAGACACTTCACAGGACCATTGTAAAACAGGTATTGACACTGGTCCACATAAGGTGGTACAAGTCAGGTGAGGAAGGCTTTGTCAAAGAGTAAGGTTTCACTGTTTATGGATTGGAAAGCGTCGGCGAGGATTAATATTTGATTGAATGAAGAAAGCACCACCCATTGTAGTGGTATCACAAGTACTGTTATTAGACTTCTGAATGGACCTCTTTAATGTCAATGTTGATCTCTCTCTGTACCTTCTCAGCAGCTGTAACATCATACCCTGTACTCTGTTCTGTTACCCTGCTGCACTTGTGCAATACAATCTGCCTGTAAAGCACATAAGATAACACTCTTCACTGTACCTCTTTCCTAATGACTGTAATAAATCAAATCAAATCAAAATCAAAGTACCTGGGACAGATTAATGGAAGCGTTTGTAAGAAATTCTTCTGAGGCTACTGTTCTCCTACCAGTCTCTGTAGTAATCTAGATCATATTCTGTAATCTGTATGAATTGCAGTCATGCAACAAACTCACCATTGTTCTCTCAGCAAAACTCTTCCAGTTTGACCAGGAAGATAGCAATACCACTGTAAATACCACAGATGATTATTGCAAGATGGCCATTCCTCATGGCTGCACCCTGGTGAGTCCTTTGACTGAGCTGCTTCAACAGTGTTTGAAGACAAGGTGGATCCAGGCCTGGGATTCCAATGGTCAAGGATTTCCTTAAGTCTTTTGCGGTGTCTTCATGGCAGCATGATTAGTCTGGGACTCCTGTCAGCAGCTTTGACAGAGGCCTGGGACTCCTTTTGGTGGCTTCAGTCCATCAGTCAGCATCAGTCCAAGTCTCCTTGTGGTGACTTCAGTCAGTCTGTGACTCCATCCAATGTTTCCTTCAGCATCATGCTGAGTCCGGTCTGGGTTTCCAGTGTGGGGTGAGTTTGGTCCTCAATCCCAAAACCATGAAATGAGTTGAATGGACTTTGTCCTAAATTCTCTTTTTTTTCTAATTTTTCTAATTTTTTTACTGAGTACGTGTACTCAAGTATCTGTACCTAGGTACCTTTGAACCTAAGATGCTGCCATAAGTGGCAACTTGTAAAGTTTTCATTGTACTCACGATAAAACTAATTCAAATTCAAATTCAGGCTTAATGGAATGCACATACAATTAGTTTTAAATTGTGTCTTAAAGAAAGGTGAAGTAAAGAGGCAAAGAGGTGCAGGGAGGGAATACCATAGCTTGAGAGACAAACATCTAACAGGCACGGTCACCAAGATTGGAGCAATTAAGATTGAGGATATTCAAATACAAGAATTAGTGGAGTGCAGTTATCTTGGATAGTAATGAGATGCAAGCAGACTATTGAGCTGGGGAAGGACATGACAAAGGAGGGTTTTGAGATCAAGGATGTTAATATAAAACTCAGATATTACTTGACCACTAGGATTCTAGGTCAGTAACGATGCATGTGATAGGGAAAGTGGACTTGCTGTGATTTAAAATGCAGGCAGCAGTTTATGAGCATTAAGGTTTTTGGAGGACAGAAATGTGGGATACCAGTCAGGCTTGTGTCTCTGCTAGTACCCACTAGTTGGATCTCGATGTAACTTAGACGTGAATGAGGTATTCAAAAGCAGATGATCTGAGACAGGAACAAGGCAGTAAATGGTACAGAGATAGAGATGTGAATGCAAATGTTAATGGAAATCATGATAGCATGATTACAAGACTGGAAGCTTATCTCAGGATCAAACATTATGCCAAGGTTGCAAACAGATTGGCTTAATCTCAGTCTGTTTCCCAGAAGAAGGATGGAATCTGTAGTTTGGGAATAAAATTTGAAGCAGCAACTGAAAATGATGGCTTCAAGTCTTCCCAATATTTAATTGAATGAATTTCTGTTCATGCAGTTCCGCGTGCTGAATGAGCAGTTGAATGACCTAGCAACAGTGAAGGAGTTACTATTAGGGTAGATTTTGGATTAGTGGTGCTGGAAGAGCACAGCAGTTCAGGCAGCATCCGAGGAGCAGCTCGACTGCTGCCTGAACTGCTGTGCTCTTCCAGCACCACTAATCCAAAATCTGGTTTCCAGCATCTGCAGTCACTGTTTTTACCTACTATTAAGGTAGAACTGAGTGTTATCAGTGTACAAGCGAAACTAACGCTGTGCCATTGGGGAATTTGCAAAGGGGCAGACTGTAGCTACAAATAAGAAAGCAAGAAAAACTGTGTCTCAATTATTAATTCTGTGTAAGTGAATGGGATTTGAATGGGTTAAAATCTGTCCCTTTTTTTATTCTTTCATAGGATGTGAATGTCGCTGGCATTTGCCCACAAATGTAGTGTGTCCTTAATATTCTTTGATTCTTAGGTGCAAAAATTATTTATGGCCCACTTTACTAATCATCTGATGCAGGGCAATGGTCAGGCTGTCACAGCTGCTGAAGACTCCTTAGTAGAGGCAATGGTGCCTCATCCATTTCACACTGCTGATTTGACAGTGCAGTCCTAAAACAGACATAATTTGCATATAATATGGCATAACCTCCTGAGTTCATGAAAGCTGGTAAATCCATGCATGGCATGCTATGTAATGGCTCGACATGTATTTAAATCTAATATTGGTGTCAGCTAAAATATCAAACAATCCAAGCTTAGGGTCGCTCAAGCATGCTTGGGGCACAGGATATCTCTTTAAAAAGGTGTAACGACGTCCAATTTCTGTGCTTGAATATTTGCGATCTTACTGTATTTCTTTTAAATCTTCAACTTTTTTTTCAAATTTACTTAAATATTCAGCTGCGTCTTTAACAAATAAATTCACAATAAGGATGGAATAAATGAATTTTACAAATAACTTTACCATAAATGACTTGCTCTTTGACAGTTTTTTTATCAAGTTGTCACACAATGATGCTGCTTCTTGTTCCCAGTCTGACTGTATAATATTTCAATTATATGTGACTATGCATCTCAGCTCTTGCTGATATACACAACACTGGATTTTTATTACAGCGGATGCTGTAAATCAGAAACAAAAACAGAAGTTTCTGGAAAAGCTCAGCAGTTCTGGCAGCACTTATGAAGAGAAATCAAAGTTAGCACTTCGAGTCCAGTGACCCTTACTTAGAGCACCCTGTGCCAGACCTGCTGAGCTTTTCCAGCAACTTCTGTTTTTCTATTTGATTTTTTAATACTTGTTCATGGATCAGGAGCAGGATCTTTTGCCAGATGCAAGGACATTGAGGGTAATTGCCACAAGGAAACAATGGGAAATCCAGTAGCTTTGCACTAACCATGGATCAAATCTGAAACT
This sequence comes from Chiloscyllium punctatum, assembly GCF_047496795.1. Lineage (NCBI taxonomy): Eukaryota > Metazoa > Chordata > Chondrichthyes > Orectolobiformes > Hemiscylliidae > Chiloscyllium > Chiloscyllium punctatum. Next base: position 56,886,780 of record NC_092747.1, on the reverse strand, counting down.
TTCACATATCCAGTCTCATTTTATATGAGACAAAGTCATTACCTATGGGGCTATCAAGGAAGCTCTTCTCAAAATGCTGTTTAAGTATTCTGGTCACATTATCCCATCACGAAACACAATGAAATCAAATTTATGACCCTTTCTCAAATTAGTTTTCAGATATAATGCTCCCAGTTTTTCAGAGGTATTAAGATAAGCAGAATATTGTATGGAACAGAAAATGTAATATATTATTCTAGAAATTAAACTTTCACCAGTTAATGGGTAATAGCTGTGTTACATATGAGAAAATTCAGGTCAAAAAAGCCCCCAAATGGCTTGAAAATTACAGGAGAATTATTCCAAAATGAACAACTTATATTCATATTGTACCCTTGTCTTTGAAAACCTTTCAGGGAGTTTTGCAAACTGGAGAGAAAGAAAGAGTAAGAATGGATGTCAGCCAATGAAGATAGTTAATGGAGGTGGGCTTGGTCGAGAGATTTTTTTTATGGTCAAGAGAGAACTGACCTGAACTGGAAAGAGAAACTGAATTTTCATTGAAGAGACACCACCTGCTGCTGGTACTGTACTGACGATGAGGGCTGGGAGGGATGCTGGGACATTGCAAGACTGACCGGTATACCATGGCAGACTGGTGCAATGAGCAGAAAAGGCATGCCACTGAATTACCCTCCTGCCACTGCATCACTCTCCTGATTGTGTCTCCACTACCTACAAGGAAAACCAGAAAGCAATTTTTATTATTGGAAATTAACGTACTGGTCATACTGGAGCTCCATTTCGAACTTCACACGATGAGTCAGCCCAGTATGTGTATTTGCAAGTTTTATTGTTTTTTTCCTTTCTGGATGCCTGTCTGACAGGCCACAGGAAGGCCGCTCCATTTACCTCATGCTCCAGTCCCACTAGTGCTGGTGGTATGACCACAACTGTAGAGCTGCTCCCTTTGTAATTGGCTGCTAGCAATTGGATATGAGCCACATGACCTCAAGGTACCAGATGCCATTCCAGAATCACACAATTTGCAACATGGCTGACAGCACCAACAGAGTTAGGATCACCTCTGACTTTCCAACCAGACAGGGGAACCACTGATCCCACATCAAATTTATTCCATTCCACCAATGTTCACGAACACCGTACTCCCTCAGGTTCCTCAGATACTGCATCTTCTGGAGGATGAAAACCCAGAGGCCTGTCCTGAAGTCTGTTATTGTACACAGCTCACCCAATTGAAGGCATGTGCACAAGCAGAAATCAAGCAAAATCAATGGAACCAGCATGACAAGTAATGGAATTTTAAGTGTTTCATGGATTTAGCATATTTTCTGTTTCCTTTTGTGCTAATTTGAAAAGAACTGTGCTGCAAGCAAGATCCACCCACAAAATTCACAATGCCCCCAGGGTGAATTAATCACTAAACATTTCCATTAATTGAGTTCATTTTGCAGGCTTTCAGGAACATTCTAAACATTAACTGATTCTTTTGTGGAGATGGGTATTAAAACGTATGTTTTAAAAGAGTCTGAATATTTTAATTGACTGTGATAAAAGTGTTTATTTTTTAATAAGCCTATTTTAGATGCTCAAACATCAACAAATGGCCATGATTAAATACATGAAAGAAAATGCTTTCTTGAAAAATCTAATGAGAAAATAAAAATTTCATTTTAAATCATTGTTAAGTTGTTATGGATTATGACAGATTTTGCATTTTGTGATCTGCAAATGAGTTTTAAGCAAAAATTGTGTTGGAGTCAAGGGGGAAACATTTCAAAACTGGTGCAATTTTGGAATCAATTTTCCCTGAAATCAATAAACAGAGCAAAAGTGGAAATTTCACCCTGACATTATCAATTTTGGATTTTTTTTCCACAACAGGTATACTGGGTTTAACCATTAAATCTTCTGGGATCGTCAAAATCTTTTAGTTTTAATTTGTCAATCTATTAATTGAAGTTTGCTATCCCCTTAGTCATTCTTATTTACTGAATGACCTGCAATTAATGTCAATGATTATTGATTCCACATAAACATCATCACTTTGAAATATAATCATTGTCAATAATTGACATGGAATAACGTCAAAGGCTAAAAGGAGTTTACTTATTGATTTACTGAAAAGAAGGCAAGTAGAATTTTTTTCAATGACTGTTTAATAAACTCAATATTTTTGTTTCTTCAACATATTTTTAAAAATGTTATGTTTTTAGGTAATTATAGATTGGTTTCAAGCTGAATAATAGTTTGTCAAGGTGATCAATAGATGTACTGTGCCTATGTGAGGAGGTTTAATATTGTCATATTTATATAAGAATACCACTTCAATTTATAATACTGAAAAAGTACTGATGTTATTCAAGTTAGAAACAGAGTCATAGAGTCATAGATAGTGGGAATATTGCTTTTCAATTGTGGTGTGTGAGATCATTTCCATTATGGATATGTAAAATGCAATAAATTCTGATGAAAATAAAATTTTCATCTGCCAGTGTATCATTGTTAGTTTTGGGGGAAGATGTTAGACAGCTATTTCATTTTTGCAAGGTCAATCATCCACCTTAAGTAGGCTTATATCCTCCTTTAACACACCACGTCTATTGAGAACTTTTGAACTTAAAGGTCACACATTTTACACTATGCAGTAATGTAACTGCGATGAAACAATTTCAGTGAGATTTTAACCCACTCAAAGCCAATTCATTTACAAAGAGTTGAAACCAGCTGGGTTATGGTCAAACATTGTGGCACCCAACAAAATACCCTACTGGAGTGCAGTCTGCTCGGTTTGGGTGGAATCTTGTGCTGTTGCCAGAAATGGGAAGCTGGCCAGGAAAGGGAACTTAAACATGTGCAACGCGAAAAATTAACTTCCCAACAGCAGGATTAAATAAATGTATGAAGTTCTTAGAATTTTGAGGGGGTAGAGCTTCACCATAAGAAGCACTGGCGTGCCCTTTTGCTTGTTTTTGCATGCCATGAATGCTTGTTAAAAGGCAACTTCACTGGAATTATGCACATATCCAAATAAGATCAAGGAATACGTACCTTCAGATTCACAATGGTGTATATGTGACGAGCAGCAGAGAAGGCAGTCAACTCACTGCAGTTTGAGTGAGTAGCAGCTGCCTTTTCCTCTTTGGGAAGTGATGATCCTAGGTCAGAAGAAGATTGAGGTTAGGTGGCAGCAATCAAAAGGTAACAGGATTGGCCTACCTGAGGTAGACAGGCAGGCTGGAGGGAGGGAGGGAGACCACAGCACCACTTCTGGAGCTGTCAACTGTTCAGGATATTGAAGTTATCATTAAAGTTCTTGACTTCCTGGAATTCTATTCCAGTCAGTGTTGTTAATGCTGCTTTAATTCTTGGGAGGCAGAAGGACAGCCTTTCACCAGCATGTTTCAGTTGTGCAGACAAACCCATCCCCTTCTCTGTGCCTAAAGCAGCTAGTTGAAGTAGAGGATTGTATTCTATGTTTACTGGGGATGATTCATCTCTAACATTTGAAAAAAGTTCTCAAAGTGGCTCAATTTAGATAGAAGGGGAGGACCTTTCTCACCTTTGTGGTGGAGATGAGTGGTGTTGACTAGTTTCATTGTCTTTGGATAAAATGTAAATTTCAGTTTGGCTTTGTCTCTTGTTTAATCTATGTTTGGTTCACAAAACCTCTACCTGGTCAACGGCATGGGTTTGGAAGATGCTGTCAAAGATGTCTTGGTCAGTTATTGCAGTGCATTAAAGGAAGGTACATAGTCATGGCCACATTTCCAGGGGCACACTACTCCAGTATCTAATCATGTTGGCTGCATCAACACCAAGTAATCACAGCATTGATTCTCCAAGATAAGGTTGACCATGGTGGAGGTCAGATTTGCCCAATGTGATTGTAGAATTTTCCAATGGACAAAAATACACACGACGGGTAGGAGCTCCTTGAGGAAAATGATAATCAGCTAGTTCCCCACAAATTGGTCACAGCTTACCTCAGGCAGAAATGGTGATGGGTCAAGTCAATCCACCATTCTTGCTAGCTCTGATGAAGAGGAAATGGCAGGGGGCAGTCAGAACACAGCAGGGTATAACAGCAAGGAATTAAGTAGAACCACGTTGGCCACTGGAGGTTGGTGCAACTTTGAGAATTGTGGTGATTAAAAACACTACAGATAGTAGAACTACTTGTAAACTTCAGGGCTGCAATGGCAGAGGCAGCTGAAGATGTCTTGGGTTTCCACCACTAACAGCTCCTGCAGGAAGATCTGCATCCACATGGATTGGGAGGTCTTCCAATGTCAGTAGCATTGAAACTCACTGTGGCATTGAACTTGAATACCTGTGGGAAGTTACAGGGTTGCACAGGGAATATCACAGTCAACCACTTGCTATCACATCAGGAAGCATCATTAATACTTATTCAGTTGAATTAATTTGTCAGGCAACCAGAGCTGTGGGTTTCACTGTTATGGCTGGATAACCACAAATACCAGAAGCAATTGATTGCACACATATAGTAAGGTGAGCTCCATGGCAATAAACAACAGCAGTCCTAAAATGAACGGAATTTCATTCTCTGAACATATAGCTGATCTATGATCACCCAAATCAAGTCCTCGTGGTGTGAGCATGATCACGATGCATCCTCACCAATACACAGGTTCCAAACATCCCTCACCCACTGAGATGTAAAGTGCTAGTTCGGGGACATTGGGGCTCAGACTTTGTAGTTCACAATTGAATTAACACAATTGTTTAGGTCTACAACTTAGATATAGTACATGGTGGGCTGCAGTGATGGCTGCCTGGTGACAGGGAATATCCACAGAGGACATAAATAATACCATTCATGCATAACCCACAAAGTGCAACAGAGGAATGGTATAATGTTGCCTGTGCCTGCAACAAGACGAAACAGAGCTGCAAATTGAGGTTCTGCTGCTTCAACCACACAGGCAGAGCATTGCAGTGCCAATATTCAAAATAAGAGCAGAAATAGACTATTGGATACCTTGAGCCAGCTCCTCCATTCAATCCGATCATGGCTGATATGTTTGTGTCTCAAATTTCACATTCCCAACTGCCCTCAATAACCTGATTACCTCTTAAGAATCTATTAAGAATCTACCTGCCTCTGTGACAGAAATAATCCATGACCCTGCCTTCCAGCAACTTCTGAGGCAGGGAGTTCCAAAGTAACACAGTCCTCTGACAGAAAAAATTCTCTCTTCATCTTAGTCCCAAAAGGGTAATTTTTAATTTTGGACAGTGCCAGTTGCGTCCACGAAAGGAAACATTCCATTAGTGTTCCTGATTACATTATACCTGCATACTAGCCTTTTGTGAGCCATAGACTACAACATTTAATTCCCTCTGTACTTGGGATTCCTTAGTCGGTCTCTATCTAAGTAGCATTCTGTGTTTTTTATTTTTCCTGCCAAAGTGAACAACTTCACATTTTTCCCATTATAGCCACGAGCCACATTTTTACCCATTCACTGAAACCATTTATATTCATCTGCAATATCCTTATTTAATCTTCACAAGATACTTTTTAACATACCTTGGTACCATCTGCAAATTCAGCTACCATGACTTTGCACCCTATATCTTCGCCATTCATTGGAAATTGTTAAGCATTTGAGGCCACATTACAGATCTCTGTGGGACTCCATTCATTACATTCTGTAGTCAAGCATGACCCATTTATTCGTAATCCATGTTTTTGGAATGCACTTTCACACATCCTTCAGATTCGAGGATGAAGTTTATCAGGATAAAGAGTCAAGTCAGTTCACAGCTTGATCACTTTGTTGCTTCCCTTGTGATTAAGTTAGAGATAGTACAACACCAGTTTATAGTCCAACAGGTTTATTTGGAAGCACCAGCTTTTGGAGCATGGCTGATTCATCAGCCGATGATGGAATGGCGCTCTGAAAGCTAGTGTTTCCAAACACACTTGTTGGGCTATCATGTGGTGTTTTGTGATTTTTAACTTTATCTATCTTTATTGCATTGTAGCCTCCTTATGTCCTCTGTAAAGCTTACTTTCTTACTTACCTTTGTGTCATCAGCAAATTTACTCATCAAGACTATTTCTTCTCATAGCAGTGAGATTTCAGCTCCTGGGCATGATGGTTAATCATGCAGTGGCCAAGCAATTAGCTCTACACAGATGAGGAGTTCAGTGAATCTTACAGTGGAGGTGGGGTAGAATGTCAATGCCACAACCATGGGATCTGAGTCCAGTACCATATTTAAAGGCATAGTTACCACAAAGTAGGACAAAGTAGAGAGGAGGAACTATTGAGTGCTTATAATAAAGGGATGGCAATAGTCATGGTTGACTTTAATTTGCATATGAAAAAAAACATTGACAGTGGTAGTCTGGATAAGGAATTCATACAGTACTTTCAAGATATATACTGGAACTAACCAGAGAGCAGATTATGGGTCCTCGGCCTCCTTCACCGCTGCTCCCTCACCACCAGACACCTGGAGGAAGAACGCCTCATCTTCCGCCTCAGAACACTTCAACCCCAGGGCATCAATGTGGACTTCAACAGTTTCCTCATTTCCCCTTCCCCTACCTCACCCTAGTTCCAAACTTCCAGCTCAGCACTGTCCCCATGACTTGTCCGGACTTGTCCTACCTATCTCCTTTTCCACCTATCCACTCCACCCTCTTCTCCCTGACCTATCACCTTCATCTTCTCCCCCACTCACCCATTGTACTCTATGCTACTCTCTCCCCACCCCCACCCTCCTCTAGCTTATCTCTCCATGCTTCAGACTCACTACCTTTATTCCTGATGAAGGGCTTTTGCCCAAAACGTCGATTTCGCTGCTCCTTGGATGCTGCCTGAACTGCTGTGCTCTTCCAGCACCACTAATCCAGAATCTGGTTTCCAGCATCTGCAGTCATTGTTTTTACCTAGCAGATTATATTAAACCTGGTATTGTATACGGTAATAGGGTCAATTAATGAGCTCAGAGTCAAGACAACCCTTGGAATCAGGAACCACAACATGAGTGAAACTTACATCCATTACAAGGGATACTTACAAGGGAGAATGATGGGTGTAATATTATAAGGGGAGGCAATAGCCTAGTAGCATTATCACTGGACAGTTAATCCAGAGATCCAGGTAATATTCTGGGGATCTGAGTTCAACTCCTCCACAGCATTCCTTCAGAGTACGTGGTCTTTCTTCACTAATCCTTCTGACTCTGTGGCCTTCCTTCAGCAATCCTTCTGACTCTGTGATCTTCATTTAGAATTCCTTCTGACTGTATGGCCTTCCTTTAGCAATCTTTCTGTCTGTGTGGCGTTCCTTTAGCAATCTTTCTGTCTGTGTGGCGTTCCTTTAGCAATCTTTCTGTCTGTGTGGCCTTCCTTTAGCAATCCTTCTGACTGTGTGGCCTTCCTTTAGCAATCCTTCTGACTGTGTGGCTTTGCTTTAGTAATTCTTCAGGCTGTGTGGCCTTCCTTCAGCAATCTTTCTGTCTGTGTGGCGTTCCTTTAGCAATCTTTTTAACTGTGTGGCCTTCCTTCAGCAATCCTTCATGACTGTGTGGCCTTCCTTTAACAACCCTCACTCTGTGTGGCCTCTCTTTAGCAATCATTCTGATTTTGTGGCCTTCCTTTAGCAATCCTTCTGACTGTGTGGCCTTCCTTTCGCATTGTATCTGACTCTGTAGCCTTTCTTCAGAAATCTGTCTGACTGTGTTGCCTTCCTTTAGCAATCCTTCTGGGGGAAGGCTTCAACCTACCAACTTTTTAATAAGAATTGAGAGCACTGCCGAGTTAGCCACTCGAGTTATTCCAAAGAAAATCCATGAGTACATGACAGAGTGAATTCTGTCTTTTTTCCATTACAGGCTGTAGTTAAGTTGGTTATAGATTCAGTCACCTTTTGCACAGCTTTACCCACTGTGAACAATATTAATGGGTGGAACTTTGACCTAACCTGAATTTGTTAACCGAATCCGATCAAACCAAATAGAATTATTTCTGAAACATTAACTCTGCCTTCTCGCTGCAGATGCTGCGAGGCTGGCTGCATTTCTCCAACAATTCTTGCTTTAGTTTTGATTTCCAACATCTGCAGTTATGCAGTCAGAGTCATAGAGATATACAGCATGGAAACAAACCCTTCGGCCCAACTCATCCATGCCGACCAGATATCCTAAATAAATCTAGTCCCATTTGCCAGCATTTGGCCCATATTCCTCTATTCCTAATGCCCATTATTCTCCCTATCCATGCCCCTCATGATTTAATAAACCCCTATAAGGTCACAGAGAAAATAGCTCCAGCATATTCAGCCTCTCCCTATAACTCAAACCCTTTCAAGTTTCACAACATTCTTCCTATAGCAGGGAGACTAGAATTGAACACAGTATTCCAAAAGTGGCCAAACCATTGTCCTGCACAGCTGCAACATGACTTCCTAACACCTGCGTTCAATGCACTGACCAAGAAAGCATACCAAACACCTTCTTCACTATCCTGTCTACCTGCGACTCCACTTTCAAGGAGCTATGAATCTGCACTCCATGGTCTCTTTGTTCAACAACTCTCCATAGGACCTTACCATTAAGTGTATAAGTCTGCCCTGATTTGCCATTCCAAAATGCAACACTTCACATTTATCTAGATTAAACTCCATTTGCCACTCCTTATCCCATTGGCCCATCTGATCAAGGCCTCGTTGCATTCTGAGGTAACTTTCTTCTCTGTCCACTACACCTCCAATTTGGATATCATCTGCAAACTTGCTGACTATACCTCCTATGTTCACATCCAAATAATTTATATAAATGAGGAAAAGGAGTGGATCCAGCACCAATCCTTGTGGCACACCACTGGTTTGCTTTTTTTTAAATGACTTCTCCTATTTCAAACCCACCCAGCTCTCCCCAAGTGTTTAATCAGTTAAACTACTTTCTGTATATGGAGCTGTAGAAAAATAATTCTTGATATTTTTGTTGCACACCTGGGAGTAGAATATTTCTTCTCCACATGGAACATAATTATAAACCCACATAAATGCAAGATGTATAAAATCTTATTACACAGGATGAAGCAAATCTCTATTCTCACTGCACCACACTTCCACCCCTGACAGACTCATGACCTCATTAAGTATTTTGTCATGGGCTTGGATGAATCCTTTTTCACAAAATATAAATGCATAAACTGTTTCCTTTTTCACTCACTGTAAATGCATTGATACATCACAGCAAGTAACTATTAATATTGCATTATTTAAACACATAATTTGAGTTGTTTGTTTCTGCACATCGATGTACATCTATTTACTACTGGAAACTTGCAGAAGTAATTATTACATACATTAGCTGGTTTTAACTGTAGGCATATTTTAAAGCCAATACCACTAGACTTGAGTCCTGGAAAAAGTAATGGTAAGGATTATGTGCCTATAATAAGCTTCTGTAATTTGTGTTGAGTAATTTTTACCATTTTTAGACTAACAACATACAATTTTTTTTAATGCAATTGCATTATGTTACAATTTTTTGCATAAACATTTTGCAGTTGTATGTCATGAATAGTTGTTAGAAATTAGCTGAATGTAATAGGATAACCCAAAAGTACTTTGATGTTTCTTTGTGTGTCTGATTTTGAGCAAGAAAACTAACTTCTGCAATGTTTATTTGTTTTTCTTGCCTTACAAACTGAAATCACATACAAACACGCAAACACACACAACATAAATGCAAACATGATTAACAGCAAAAGTTTTCCCTTGTAGTACCTAATGCATCTTTATCAATATAGATCAACATCACTCAATCAGTACAGTCAGTAATTATTTGAATTCAGGAAGGATTTGTTGTTTGGTTGAGCAGAAGTATGATCACATTAACTAACATGCAATCGTAAGCAGCAAATTTACAATTCTAAATTCTTAGAGCACCCCCTTTGCAGATACAGTTGAACACTTTTTAAAAGTCAGTTCAGAATTATGTTAAATTGAATGAAAATGTATAAAACGTAAAAAGATTAATGGTAGGTCAAAGGACCAGGACACTTTTGAAAAACAAAAGCAAATGAGGACTTCTAAAAGAAGGAGAAATGAGGATCTGGGCGAAAACTAGCACAAAATATTAAAAGGCTCTGAAAACTTCTACAAATACATGAAAAGGGAAACAGCAGCTAAAATGAGCAGTGGTCTCTTAGGGGATGAGATGGGAGGATTTTGAGTGGGAGCCATGCAAATGACAGACTGTCAACAAGATTTTTGTCATCTGACTTTTCAGCAGAAATAATAGAAAAACAAAGAGTAAAAGGAAGGAAAGAATTTAGAACAATCACTGGTGAAAAATACTGGAAAAAGTAACAGGACAAAAGACTGATAAGTCTCTTGGACCTGTGGCCTGCATTCTAGGATCATAAAAGAAGTGATGGAAAAAAGAGTGAATGCATGAATTGCATTCTTCCAAAATGTTTTCAAGTTTTGAAAGATCCCGGTCCATTGGAAAATCATATACATGACATTCCTATTCAAGAAAGGAAGAACATGGGGAGAAAAAGTCTTGAGACCAATTAACATAACATTTAAGATTGAGAAACTGCTGAAATCCATAATGAGTGAGATAGAAAATCATAATACAATCAAGAGGCATCAACATGATTTAATGAAAGGGGAATCATATTGACAAATTTATGAGAGTCCTTTGAGGATGAAACAAGCATGGTAGATAAAGGGATACTAATGGATGTATTGTATTTAGTTTACCAAAAGGCATTTGATAACGTGCTATATAAAGGTTGCTGCATAGGATAGGAAGTTATGGTGTTGGAGTTCATGTATTCACATGGGGTGATAATTGATTAATTAATCAGAAACACAGGGAACATGAATCCTATGGAGAGTGGCAATCAAAGTTGGTTTGCCATTCTATTCCTTTATCCTTTCCTTGTCCAGGAGCTCAGCAATTCTGACCTGGAATTCTGAACTGGGAGTTTCTTGAAAAATGTGGATCGTCCCTGTTCAGAGATTCTTCCAACACTGCACAGATTCAGCATTGATAGAAGAAAACAAAGCAAACACAGAAAATCCTGAAGAAGCTCAGCAGATCTGATAGCATCCATGGAGAGAGAAACAGACCTTGAAAATGGGTCATACTGGATTCAAGACATTAACTCCGTTTTTCTGTCCTCACATCTGGCCAGATCTGCTGGGCTTCTCCAGCATTTTCAGTGTTTGTTCCAAATAGATACTTGTTGCTGGCCAAATCTCCATTCATACATTGACCCCTGGCTCCAGCTCCCCTGAAAGCTTCCACTACTGTTTGAAAAGCAGCTGTGTCAACAATAATTACAATGAGTGCTCGGTTACCTGTTGTCAAAATATGCAGTAATCCTTCATCATTCTTTTGTTTTTAAAAGTTTTCTTTTCCATTTTGGTAAATAAAAAAGATATAATGTTTACACAAGTTATTGGAGTTCTTTGATAGATTAACATACAGTATGGATAAAGAAGAACCTATAGACCCACTGTGAATTTCCAGAACGTTGCTTAAAATAGGAGCTCATGGTATAGGAGCTAACATATTTGTATAGATTGAAGACTGGCTGACTGGCAGAAAATATAGAGCATGCATTATTAATTCTTTTCTCACTGGCAAAATGTTGTGAAGTAAAGGTCTGTGCTTCATTTCAGCTTTTTTACAATTAAAATCAATAACTTAGTTGAGGAGAGCAAAGGTGTGGTATCCATATTTGTAGATGACACCAAGGAAGGGAGGAAAGTATGTTGTGAAAGTGACCTAAGGAGGCTGCCAACAGATACAGACAACTTGAGTGAGTTAGCAAAAGTCTGGCAGATGGAGTGTCATGTGGGAATATGTGAAGCTGCCCACTTTGGCAGGAACAATAAAGCAACAGATTATTGCTCAAACAGAAACCAACTGCAGAATTTGAGGTGCACATGGTGTTCCAGGTTACAAAGCATTAGTACACAAGTACAGCATGTAATCCAGAAAGCTAAAGGATTGCTACTCTGTAGCAAAGGGATAGGCAAGATAAAAGAATTAAGATCACAAAGAGATCATCCATGAGCTTATTGAAAGACAGAGCAGGCACAATGGACTGAATGACCTATTACTTCACACATTTTAATTTTTTAAACAAAATAGGAAAGCCAGTCAAAAAAGAACTATATTTACTTAGCTAACCAGACCATCATATACCCAAAACCTTCCAGATCAGTTAGTTAATCCGCTTTTGAAATCTTAGTTTGCAGCTGCATTTTGGTCTTTTAAACTAGAGTTTACAGAAACTCTCCCATTTCTGACACCACCTGCAACCAGCATCCTACACTGCAATCTAGAATTCCAGATTTCCTTTAAGATTAGGAACTTTCATTTGGAGTCCCATTCTACAGAGCATAACCCCAAATGACACAGCAGCAATCAGGTACAAGCCATAACTGAACCAGATGTGAAAAGGTAATCAAAACAGAATAGCAAAGTTTTCAGATGTGGATTTTTTGTTAACACTCAGGTTACCCAAGGGAATAATCCTTAAGAAACTGAACAGTAAATCTCCATTTTGGGTCATACTCCTCTTGATTGGGAGATCAATCACGAACAAATATTAATGCAAATTTTAATCACAATCCATTCAACTCTTGATCTGAGTAAAACTTGCAACATTGCAAGTCAAGGAGTAAACGTCATTGGCTGAAACAAAGCTGCAGGAATAGAATGTGGTATTGATGAGTGGCCACTTGGAGGTCCGTTGTTATTGAAAAGCACAAGCAACCTATGTGCTAACTCTCTTCAAATTTATTGGCCTGGATTTTCTAATGACCAGTCTTTATTCCTGTGCAGTTAGGAGTTTCACATGAAAGCTCTGCAGAATCCCAATCCCAGAGGAATTGCTTGGAAAATTGAACATTCTGCTGAGCAATTCCACTATGCCTGGAATGGTCCAATAGTCTCCATTCAAATCAGAGAATTCAGAAAATTTGGATGAAATTAAGTAAAATACTTATGCAGGCAAAATTAAACTATTAAATACACAGTCTAACTCTTAAGTACCAATCAAACAGATCTTATAATTACTTGATATCTCCCCAACTTAACATCCCCAGAAACCCACCCACAGCCCTCTCTCCCCTGGACCCGGCCTTGCCTTCCTCAGCTCTGGCCCTGATTCAATACCCATTCCCCCACTTCAACCATCAACTGTCCCCCCTCTCTCACTGGACATGACATGACTTGACTCCCCTGGCACAGGAATTAGGCTGACCCCTAAGCCTCTACTAGACCAAACAAACATGACACGACCCCTCAGTTGGGCCAGAACCTCCACCCACACTGATCTACTTTAACACTACATCCCTTACCTGGCCCTCTTACCATTTTGCTTACTTGGCACCTTACACCTTTCCCACTTGGCGTCCTACCTCAGCACTCTAGCCCTGTACCCAACTGGTATCCAACCCTACTAGCACCTTGACATCAAATTTACTGCTTTTAACATCAGCATACTGTTTGACTGCAGCTGCCAAAATGGTCATGAGTACCTTTAAATTTCAGAATGATCAACTGAATGCCATGAAAAAGCAGGGGTGGGATTTGCCTTCCCTCCGCAGTTTGACACCATGAAAGAACTGCCAGAATGGAAGTACGGCTCCACCTTTCTGATCAAAATCTTCTCTCTGAAACACACAGCTCCTTCAATTGTTTAAACAAAGACCAGAGTAGCTGATCAGGCCAGGAAGACAAGAGGAAAAAGTATATAAAATCAGTGAACCTATTCAGGAAAACATGCCAATGAGAGGAAAAATTGAATAATTCCCATGTAAGATGTTGTGAAAAGATAACTTAATAGAATACAATGTTGGGCAAAGGAAATTCCAACAAACTGAAAGGAAGTGTCGGTACAATAATACAGTTAATACTTCTTATCCATAGGTGTTAACGACATATCAAAATATCATACCTTCAAGGATAAAGATATATATGTACTCTATTTGATAAAACTCACTTTGTTCTATCATTTAAAGCAGAACAAATAAACTATGTTCAAAAATCAGTTTTACAGTGCTCATTCTGAGGTTCTCCACTGAACAACATAATTGCTTTTCATGAAATTAAAAACCTTTTACAATAATGAGATCAAAGGAGCACTGTTTCTAATTAAAAACGCCTTCATTTACCTAATACATTGACTCACATCTAAATCATGGTTAGTGTTAAACTGTACAATGATGTTTAATGTCACCTTTAAAAGGCATCAAAATGAAGATTCCCAGGCATATGCACTTTGTAACCTGTCATTGGTCTTGTATGTGGCAACAACAATAATGAAGATAGCAGGTTTTCACAAGAATATTTATATGACAGAGTAATACTGTTTAACATTGCAATCAGTAAAATTTACCTGGATAGCTATCTGATGGATTCAACAGATAAATACAGATAAACATTTAACAGATAAATAAATAATCCATTATGTGCTATTTGGCTACTGCAGATCAATGGGTTATTCATATCCCTTCATCTCTGCTGATATCATTAACCTCATCCAAAACAATTACCTGAATGTGTAAACTTCTGAATAAAATATCTGTTAGGCCCCCTATAATGTCAGTACAGCCTGATGCCCAAAATTGAAGAATGATCATGCCTCCAGTCTCAAACTGCTTCCTTACACAATTGCTCAGTAGGTGAGGTTCAATTTGGAATATGTAGAAAGAGAATAGGAGGTAGTGGGAGCTGTGTGTCAAGCAGAGTTAAAATGACGCCATATACTTGACCTATTTAAATTCTTCCCTCAATGCTGTACATCATTCCTCACATTGCACTCAGGCTTCAGCTAGAGTTTCCTTTGAAGTTATGAAGTGTATGATATCAGTCTGAGGCGTTGCACCCGATAGCGGTATTTCTTTCTGTCTTCCTATGGTCTCATGTTGAGATATGTAGCTTTTTCTCAACAAATCTCCAGTTTCAAGATTGAGAATAACAGATAAAGAACCATCAGTTACAAGTCACATCCTGTTATCAGCTAAATTATTTTATGTAAAAACATCTCTGTTGCTTTTAAATAATAATTATTCTCTTACAATGTGCCCACAGAAAACATTACAAAATTTGTTCATGAATTTAGTTATTGACATCAATAACAGTGGAAATAATTTTTACCAAGTTGAATCAAGAATGATTGGTTATAAATGCTACTTCTCAGACTTTTCTTACACTATTGAAAACAGCTATTGTGGTGTCTGGCAATACTCTTGTTTCAACTTATATATTACACATTATGCATTACACATTATATCTTCCCCTAAATTAGTCTAGTCATTTCCAGACAGATAACAAAAAGGGTATATTCAAATTCTGCCATATCATTTTCATTTTAAAACTAGCTTCCTGGCATTAACCATGGGACCATTTTGTAGCAACTTTAATAATATTTTGGTTGCAATAATAAAAGTGAGAATGGAGTATACTATTTATGTTTTTAGGTATTGTATTACTTGGCAGTTAATTATAATAGCAGCTCAGCTTCATGTGTATAAACAGCTTGAGGCTGTTTGTTTTAGAAATGATGACATAGAATGTTAAAGCTAGTGCATTCCTTTGCACTCTATTCATTAGATGTGAAAACCTCACAAGTCATAAGTCCACCTGCAATATTTTTATCTTTAGCTGGTGCTAATTAATCATAAGCAATAAATTAGATGATCTGGAAGGCATCTCAACATTTCTTTAGAAGAGGAATTCCATTCTGGTGGACAGTGTTGAAAAGAATGGACAGAAACAAATTGAGCATCTGATATAATTAAAATCTATTTGCTCTGATTTCCCCTGCCTAATGTAATTTTTCATGGCATAGTTGGTCTACTATGCTACTGCCTATAAAATTCAGCTGAAATTATTTGGTGAAGAGTACTTTACTGGAAGATGCAAATGTTAAGAGACCATCAATCAACTTGCCCATTATAGGCAACATTTCATGTTAGTTCGCATTGTCTCCACATCAAGTAAACATCCTGTTGCCATATAGAATCCCTACAGTGTGGAAGCAGGCCATTCAACCCATCGAGTCTACACCGGCCCACTTAATAGCATCTCATCCAGACCCAGCCCCCTATCCTATCCCTGTAAACCTATGTTTCCCATGGCTAATCCATCTGGCCTGCACAGTCCTGGATACTATGGGCAATTTAGCATGGCCAATTCATCTGACCTGCACAAGTTTGGATTGTGAGAGGAAACCCGAGCACCCGGATGAAACCCAGTTAGACGCAGTTACCAGAGGGTGGAAGTGAGCCCAGATCCCTAATCACAGCCACTGTGCCACACATGAATTTAGTAATACTAAAGCATAGATTTGCATGCTGTATCCTATTCCTATGATGTGCCAGGATCAGAGATTTGCTGGCTTGTGCCATTTATATTGGGGATGGTGGGGTTGTGGGGGTCAGATGGTGGACACTCATTTACCACCTGACAGGGGTAAGAGACAAATTGGGAGGGAGCTGCAAGCCTTTATATTCTGTGCCATTTGATAGTGAAGATAGATGATATAATACCTGAAGATAATTCTGCTTTGTAATGTTGAGCTTGTCCTGGACTTTTATAAAGTCTCTTGTTAATAGGAATCTACAGGGTGAGTCCCAGTGGTCTATGATGTTGGCAATTTACTCTGAGCTTTGCCATGGCAAAACTATATATTCCTCAGGAACAAGGTTAGAAAATATGGGCATCTTTCTTCTAATACCTACCAGTTCTTGTCTTGCCTGTCACTGGGGAGTTTGCTTTTTACCTGCTACTAGCAGCAATTGCTTGGTTAAGGCCTGCTTAAAATTTAAACAGTAATTTCACTGTCAAAGCAAATTACAAGTTCAAAATCTTGTAAAACTTTAAACATGCAGTCAGAAATAAATTAATCATTTAAAGTAGATCAGCACAGCCTTATATAGAAAAAGGATTTTCCTAATGGCTTGAAAATGATTCGTGGAATCTTTCATATTAATAAAACAAAACTGAAAAAATGCAAATATATTGTATTTTCAATTAACTCAGATTGTTCTCCACCTTACCTGATTAATTCAATTTAACACTCTCACCTGCTTATGGCCAAGGTTTCCCTCAGGGTTTTCATTTCCATTCTAAACTGCTCATTGAAAATTTTATTCTGCTCTCCCAATGTCTCTGGGCTAAAAATTTGATATTTCTGGGCACAAGAGTCATGAATCGCAAACTACCCACAACTCTTCAGATTGAGGGGTGGGGTAATATTTAAACTTGGCAGACCACACTTTGTTTCAATTGGCCTGAGTGGATCCTGCACTAGTTTCTGTTCTTTTATGCTCCCTGTGATCTCTGAATGCAGCAGGGGATTGAGAGAGTGGGAGCAGTGCTGCTAAAGAGGCAGAAGATAGCACATGGGACAGCCAGCCTGTTGCTCTTAAATTGAAACAGAGACATGGATCCATGGCCAGTGACATTACTTGTGGGGTGGGTGAGATACTATGGTCCTACAAGAGACAAGGGCCAGGAGTTCTTCAAGGACCCCCTTTCAGAAGGTAGTAGATGACATAGGAAAGTCAGCTCCTGGAAGTGAGACCTGATTTCTGTCAGCATTGCTACAAGACGTCTAACCTCAATGGGTTGTCAAGGTCATCTTCACCTATGTCCTTCTGAACAGACATCATCTTCTCTTAGGTAACAAACCCCCACAATTCACTCAACAGCACTCCAACCACTCAGAATTCGAGCCTAGCCTTCATAAACTCCACCTCAACCTCACAAACCTTCTAACAATAACAGACTCTCATGTAGTTAGAAGAGTTGTTGTTCGTGATGGAAAAGTGGGCCATGGTGTAATGGACAGAACGGTCTCTGAAGGATGTTTACAGGGGAGGTGAAGGGCTTTGAGGTCGAGGAATTACTGTTCTGGGAAGGAAGGGAAGGAAGGGAAAGAACAAGAGTAGAAGTGCGGGAAATAGGTTGGACATGGCTAAGGGTCCTGTCAACAATGGTGGAGCAAGTCCTCAGTTAAGGAAGAAGAAAGACTTACTGGAAACATCCTCGTGGATGGTAATCATGGAACAGATGCAACAAGAATGTAGAAACTGAGAGAATTGAATGGATTCTTTATAGAATACAAGTTGTAAGAAAGTGTTGGCAAGGTAGCTGTGGGAGTCATTGAGTTTGCAATGATTCCCACAGTAGCCCGTTTATGCCCGAAAATGCAGGCAAAGAAGATTAGGAAGGAAAAGGAAGAATCAGAGACAGACTAGGTGAAGGTGAGAGAAGGATGAATGTTGGAGGAAAAGTTGGTTGTTTTTTTCAATTCTGGATGAGAGCAGAAAGCAGTACCGATAAACTCAGAATTGGGTGAAGAGATGTGGGAGGGGAACTGAGTAGGAATGGAACAAAACATTTTCTAAATGCCAATTTTTTGTACTTCCATCCTCACCCCTTCCCTTCCCTCCCAGAATAGTGATAGAGTTCTCCTTGTCCTTACTGCCCACACTGCCTGCCCTGCATTTAAAAGGATATTCCTAATCAATTCCACTCCTTCCTACAGCACCCCACCACCAAACACTTCTTCCCCTGCTTCCCACTATCAGCATTTTAAAGGGACCATTCCCTTCTTGACATCCTGGCCCACTTCTCTATCACATTCAACACCTCTTCTCCACTCTACAATGTCTTCCCAAGCAATCACAGGAACTTAACCCTTTACCTCCTCCCTCCTCACTATCCAAGGCCAGAAGCACACCTTCCAGATGAGTCAGTAATTTACATGTACTCCTTTCAATTTAATCTTGTGAAGCTCAAAGTGACCAAACACAGGCTGGGTGATTGCTTTGTGGGATACCGCTGTTCTGTCCACAAGAACAACCCAGACCTCCTGGACATTGCCATTTCAAATCACTATCTTGCTCTGTCATGCTAACATTTCTGTCCTAGGTGTGCTGCAGAATTCCAGCAAAGCTCAATGCAAACTGGGGAGAGAGAGATGAAATCAACTCCTCACATCTAAAGGTAAAATGGATCTAGATGACCATTAGATCTGGTGATACCTTTCTGTTGAAATCAAGCATGCGACAGAATGCCCTTGTTTTATGAATCTTCTCAATTCTCAGCACACCTTATTTCTGCTCTAATATGATGAGCAAACTGATGAAAGTGTGTTTTTCAACCTCTTAATTCTGACTCCACTCTTCTCACTTCATACCAACCTGCCCAAACTGAGTTGCTGCTGCAGGCAAAATGAAACTACATCACCAGCAAGTTCCCCTCTAAGCCACACACCAGCCTGACTTGGAACTATATTGCCATTCCTTCCCTGTCGCTTGATCAAAATCCTCCAACCCATTTCCAAACAGCATTGTGAGTGTACTTACTCCACATGGAACTGTAATGATTTAAGAAACGTAATCCAATCCAACAACCTCATCCTCTGTCAAGCCACCTTGCCCTGCAGTGAGGGGTTAATCACTCAAAACCAGCTTTGCTGGATGCAACATGCTGTTCATGACCTTGGTTGCAGACTCCCAAAACATTGCTTTATTTCAAGCTCAGTTATGACAGGAGACTCCAGGGGACAGCAGAAATCATTTGGCAATGTCCCAAAACATCCCTGAAGAGATGTTAATTTGCCTACTGTTTTGTGGGAAACCCTGGCTTACGCCCAACCAAAATGAAGTAGTCTTGATTAGGAGGGGCACATTGAGGTATCTTTTTCAGAATGTGCAGGGCTGCGATCAAAGCAGATTGGAAGGACAGATTCAAACAGCCCATCTACCCAGCCTTTCAAGCATCACCTGCCCCAGATGTTGACACATCTCTCAAATCTGTGGCTTTTGCTACCCATGCGTACAAAGGCAAAGGAGTTGGGAATACAACAACCTGCAAGTCTCCCTTACGTCACACACCATTTAGACTGAAAATACCAGTGTACACATGTAAAGATAGATCTCATATAAATGGCAACATCCGACTTCTGGCCAAAAATATCATTCATTTTTCATACCACTCAACGTTAATTTGAGCCCAAATTTTAGCCAAAAGATCCCTGTATTTACTATCCGTTCACCACCGAAATGAAACTGCCCTTGGTGCACACTTGCCTGGTATAATTATAGTGAAGTAATCTATTGAAGGCAGCTATTCACATTTTGTGGTGGTGTATGACAGAATAGAACATTGACATCATATCATGATGTATAATATATGATATAACATCAAGTCATATAACTCTATGATATCAAGAAGGAATGGTGGTTACATTGCACATTCAAACTTAAAGTCATTGAGATTGCAGAGCAGACAAATAATAGGGCAGCAGTTAGAGAATTCAAGGTGTCATTAATAAGCTGTCTACACATCTTAGGCGCTTGCGTATAAATGAATGAGTAAACAGATGAAAACCTTGCATGTGGCTGCAGGTGGAAGACAAAGTTGCACATTAAGTAAATTATCATAGAATCCCTACAGTGTGGAAACAGGCCATTTGGCCCAACAAGTCCAACACCAACCCGCCAAAGAATAACCCACCCAGACCCAATCTCCTACCCTATTACTTTACATTTACCTCAAATAATTCACCTAACCAACACATCCCTGAACACTATGGGCAATTTAGCATGGTCAATTCACCTAACCTGCACATCTTTGGATTGTGGAAGGAAACCGCACAGACATGGGGAGAATCTCCACACAAATAGTCATTCAAGGATCGAATCAAATCCAGGTCCCTGGTGCTGTGAGGCAGCAGTGCTAAACATTGAGTCACCGTAATTGTCAGAATGGATTCCCAGTTTCTCAAGGATCTAATCAAACATTTGCACTGAGTAAGCAAGAAAATAAGGTATTGCAGATTCCAAATTCAGCCCAGGATGGTGTACCCAGGTCTGTGAAGAAAAATTATTTCCTTCAATGACAGGAGATCAAGATTTCACAGTATATCACAGAAGAACTTGATGACAGGCTTATCACATTTCAGCGGTTTATAATCAAAATATCAACAATGAATGGTGGCAGATTATTGGGAACATTGATGAGATTCCACAAACTTTGCCAGCTAGTTAAATGATGAGAAAATTTAGAGACACAACAGTGTTACTGATGGAAGTTGGCCTTGAAGAAATAGAATCACTGTTGTGCTATTGTATATGTCTGATGGGGCAAAGCTTAACAATGGAAACAAATGTTGAATACATTAGATTAGTGTTCAGGTAATAATGCCTGGATCCACAGACGTAAGTTATTACTTCATTATAATTTTTTTAAATTCGAAATACTTCTGGCTCCTACTGCATCACTTTTGGGATGGAATTGATGATAAAGTTCTCAGACCTGCCAAATATAAATAGAACATTGATAAGATTGAATCATTTTCCAAACGTCACTCATGCAAACATTGAACCTTTACTTTTGGGAAAAATGTTCGTCTTAGAATCTTGAATTTTGCAAATGTATGAAATGTCATTATACCTCCCCTGCCACTAAATCAAAAATCCTGCAATACACTTCTGAACAGCACTCGGGTTTACCTACACCATTTGGACTGCTGTGGGTCATGATAGTGGCTCATATCTTCTCATGTGGAATTAAGGATGAACAATGAACGCTGATCTTGCAGGCAATATCCACATTCCATCAATAAATAAGTTAAACCAAATATATTCAGCTAAATGTCTGCAACATTTGTACATTCTTTCAGGAAAGCATATCCAAAACCATTTGTATAAATTATATTGTACTACAAAATGACATTTTATAAAGCCAGTATTTGCATATTTATATATGTTTATAGAATAACTTCCAGGAAAAATCAATAATGCTTGTCAGTTTCAATTGGCTGTCAGTTAGTTCTAGTATTGCAGCATTAATCTACCTAACCTATCTGTTGTGATAGTGTATGCAAGTTCATTTATTAAGTAATGATCAACATGTAACTTCTATTTAATTCCTGGAAAAAGATGTACCAGCAGAAGCAGCTGACAAAATATTGTGCTGCTATGTAAAAGTATCAGCTATTTATGAAAAACAAATGATTCTACTTGAAGCTTATTAAAGAAGAATATTGCACTGCCTTACACAATACTGAATTAATGCTGTTTAACTTCAGAATCAGAATTCCAAAATGATCACAGAAGGAGCTTTTCTGTAGTATTCCTTTGTGGGATGTGGGTATTGCTGGCAGCTTTCGTTCAAGAAAGTAGTGAGGGCATATATTAGCATCATAGAATCTCCACAGTGTGGAAGCAGGCCACTCAGCCTATCGAGTCTATAGTGACCCTCTGAAGAGTACCCAGACCCACTCCACTACCTTATCCCTGGAACCGTGCATTTCCCATACCTTCTTGAATTACAGGACTCTATAGTCTCTTGGATGTTTAATGACCCATTATGTCTAAACTAGTCAAAAAAGATCTGACGACACTATTCCTTGTCGATGATTTACAGGCTTTGGTGAGCAACTTGTCTCAGGATTCCCAATCTCTGACCTATTCTTGTTGCCATAGTATTTATATGGCTAGTCCAAGTTAATTTCTGGAGAATAATAGATCACATGTTGATTGTGGAGTATTCAGGGATAGTAATGCTGTTGGAAATCAAGCAGATGTGGTGAGAGCTTAAAAATGTGTTGCTGGAAAAGCGCAGCAGGTCAGGCAGCATCAAAGGAGAAGGAGAATCGACGTTTCGAGAAGGGCTTATGCCCGAAATGTCGATTCTCCTTCTCCTTTGATGCTGCCTGACCTGCTGCGCTTTTCCAGCAACACATTTTTAAGCTCTGATCCCCAGCATCTGCAGTCCTCACTTTCTCCCAGATGTGATGAGAACCTCCCTTGTTGCAAGTGATCATTGTCTGACTCTCCTGGGACAAATTATTACTTGCCATTTATCAACCAAACTACAAATGTTGTCCTGAGTATGGACACAGACTGCTTCAGTATCTGAGAAATCATGAACATTGTTGAATATATTTCTGTCATCAGCAAACATCCCTTTTATAATCTTATGATGGAGCGAAGGTCATTGAGATGAAGCCGCTAAAGATCATTGGGCCTAGAACTCTGCCCTGATGATCTCTTACAGTAATGTCCTGTGGTTGAGATTATCAGCCTCCAACAACCACAATTTTACTTTGTGCTGGTTATGACTCCAACCAGCAGAGATCTTTACTCCTGGTTCTCATTATCTTCAATTTTGTTAGGGCTTCTTGATGCCAAACTCTGTCAAAATGCCTTGGTGTCAAATTACTCTCACTTCATCTGTGGGGTTTAGCTGTTTTGTCCATGTTTGGATCAAAGCAAAAATAAAGTCATGAGGTAAGTGTGTCTTTGGCCGAACTCAAATTATGTATTTGGTACTGGATAGTGCAATTAAAGTGCCACATAACAATAATATTATTGATACCTTTCATCACTTTGCCGATGATTGAGAATAATCTGATAGGGCCGTAATCGGCCAGAATTGATTTGGGCTTGCTTTATGCAAATAGGATTTATCAGAGTAATTTTGCACATTGTCAGGTAGATGTTGGTGTTGTAGCTGTACTGAACAGCTTGGCCAGGGACATGGTTAGTTCTGGAGAACAAGTCACCAGTAATATTGCCAGTACATTGTCAGGGGCCACAGGTTTGCAGTATTCAATGCACTCTTCATATGTTCCTTGATTTGACAATAAGTAATTGAATTGGTAGAGGATTTGCAATTGTAATGCTGGAAACATGAAAGGGGAGACCTGAATGGATCACGTGCTCAACAGTTTGACTAACGGTCAAATACTTCTATCGTGCCATTTCCAAAGATGTACTGGAAATCCATTTGAGTGAAAATTGGAATTTTTTTGCCTCTTCCTCCAGTTAGTATTAATTCCTGAATGTGGGAAGTCTGCACTGCTTTGATCTATTTTTAGTGGATTCACTTCACTTTATTTATTGTGCACTAGTTTGCAGTTTGCTATTCTGTCCATAATGTCAGGGCCAAATGAGTAATCCAGTCAGTCCCTCTGCTCCAGTCTTTCTCCACAGTGGAGAACTTTACCTAGTTCCTTTTTGAAAGCCATGGTTTGGTTTGCCTTCATCACCCTTTCAGGCTGCATTTCAGAGCACAAAAACTCTCTTCATTAAAAAATTTTGTGAATTAAATCAGCACACTATGTTTCCAAATCCTCCCATCAACGGAAAAACATATTTTGCTGTCCTCTGTCTAGACCCCTTACGATTTTGAAAATTTATTTCAAGTCTCTTTTCAGCTTTTTCTGCTTTACTAAGAACAAACCCAGATTCTCCATTTATCTGTAGAATTAATGTCCCTTATACTTTGATTCATAGAAATATTTTCTGCATCCTCTCTAAGGGCTTAAAATTACTCATGAAGTATATAATATATTGCTCAGAAGCTGCCTCAGTCCTTTACCATTATTCCACTATTATAATGAAAGATAAAGGAAGTCTGAGTATCCTTGGGATGGCTCCACCCCTCAGGCCATTAAAAACAAAAGTGGTGCCTATGGAGAAAAAAAGGCAGAACAATGTACTATCCTCCACAAAGTTTTCCAGCTCCAGAAACCTTCTAACAGAGTTCCTGCCCATCTTCGGGCCCAAACTTCCACTAGTCTCAGCTCTTCTTTGGAGCATATGAAGTTTCAGGACCTGGTTCTGTATGAGTCTTAGCATCAATTTGGCCCATCTTGTCCACACTGACTGTCTGGAAAGCAGACCCAGCCCCCTACTCTATCCCAGTAACCCTGCATTTCCCATGGCCAATCCACCTAAGCTACACATCTTTGGACCGAGGGAGAAAACCAGAGCACCCAGAGGAACGCCATGCAGACACAGGGAAAATGAGCAAGATCTACATAGCCACCTGAGGCTGTAAGTGAACCCATGTCCCTGACGCTGTGAGGCAGCAATGCTAACCATGAACCACGATGTCACATGGAAGCATCAGTTCCAGAAATTATTACTCCATGTCTGCTGCCCTCATACAAACATATTGCAATGGACTTCAACGGGGCTTGGTAGTAGAAGATGAGAGGACCAGCATGTGATCAGGAACTTGGCTGAATTCATTTTAAGATGAAAGAGCAGAGAATTGGCTTCAGCTTTGACCTGCATAGTAGTATATCCAATTTCCCTGTATTTGCAACATCGAAATAACAAAAAATGTCAAAACGTGCTAGGGCCGCATTTGGAGTACTGTATACAATTCTGGTTGCCCTGCTACCAGAAGGATGTGATTAAACTGGAAACGATGCAAAAAGGATTTCAAGAATGTAACTGAGACTGGAGGGCTTGAGTTATAAGGAGAGGCTGGATAGGTTAGGGTTTTGTTTTCTTGGAGTGTAAGAGGATGAAGGGTGACCTTATAGAGGTTTATAAAATCATGAGGGGCATAGATAACGTGAATCGCCAAGGTCTTTTCTCAAAGGTAAGGGAGTCCAAAACTAGAGGGCATTGGTTTAAGGTGAGAGGGGAAAAATTTGAAAGGGACCTGAGGGCAACTTTTTCACACATAGGGTGGTGCGTTAATGGAACGAAGTGCCAAAGGAAGTGTTAGAGCTGGGAACAATCAGAACACTTTATAAGGCATTCGGACAGATACATGGACTGGAAAGGTTTAGAGGGATACAGGCCAAACACAGACAAATGGGACTAGTTCAGTTTAGAAAACCTGGTTGGCATGGGAAGTTGGGCCAAAGGCCTGTTTCCATGCTATATTACTCTATGACTCCCAGGTCTCTTTGTTCCTGCAATTCCTTAAGAATTGAACCCTCCAACTTGTATTCCCTGATCTCCTACTTCCTATGAAATGCATCTTTACGTGAAGATCATTTGGCAAGTGTGTTTCATTTGGTATAAACTGAAGAGTTTCCTCTACTTCAATCACTTTAGTCACTGAATCATTAATATCTTATGCACAGAGTTACATTCTCCGATAAGATAACATTGGAAATAATCAAAAGAACCTGGGTGAGAATTTACCTGCTGCTCTGCTCCAAGTACTACTTTTGTAGGATCTTATTGGCTTGTTGATGATGTGGAAATTCACTCCTCCAGTCTTCTTTTTTCCATCGGATCCATCAGCTTGAATCATACTTGCTGCTTTATTCATACTTTTCCTTAATATTTTTTCTCAGGTATTTACCTAATTCCCTCATGAAAAATATTGCATACTGTTCTTCAACAACAGTTTGTAGCAGAGACTTTCTCATTTTCATCAACATCTCAGAAAAACATTTGGTTTATACTTTCTGTAAGAATTTTTGTGAAGGTATAGGAGCAGGAGGAGGCAATATAGTATTTTGAACCCTGTTCGATCTGTCACAGCTGTCCTCTCATTTAATAAAATAATGCCCTAGTAGAGATTTTTGACACCTTTCAACATCATTTGATTTTGATTGTTTCTCAGAACAAATTGAATCAATCTTTCAGGCCTTTCTTGATAACATTTGTTATCTTCATCACAAATATGTTAGCACCATGGACAAATCTCAGCAACTTTTCATTAAGCATTTCAAAAGACTGGCAGCTGAAGAGCAAAAGTAGTCCCAGAATCTGAACTCCATCAACTGAATGCAATGACTGATACACATTCTTACTGATGTGTCAATCAGTGTACAAAGCTCCAAAGACTGCACAGTCGTGAATGATCACCAGTTGACAGTGCAGAATCTCAGCATTTTCTGCTCTCGCCTTGCTTAGTATAAGCACCATAAACCAGAAGAGGATGATGCTGGTCAAACTCCACAAAGTAGAATGCCACACATCACAGGGACAGAGTCATGCTTTCATTCATTTGCCTTTCAGTGTGCCATATGGTGTTTGACAGAACTTGAAAGGTAAGAGAGAAAATTTAGTAGTTTTGTGCTGAATAGCCTCTGATCAACAATGTCTACATATCTGCTAATACTGGATGGGTCTGACAATATCTTAGCTTAACGAGAGTCATGTAGCTGCCTGATAACTCCAAGAAGGATACATGTAGGCACTGAAAGTTTCTTGTATCTAATCACAAATTTCCAGAGTGGAAAACCAAAATGGACCCTTTATTTCCTGCAGTAGGTTTCCATTTGCTTCAGCTACTATTGCATATTGAAGGGTTTACCTGTGAGGACCCATTCTCAGGGTCAAATAGAAACACCCTTGAATGACCCCAACTAGCTTCTGTAACTTGTCCAACTTGTCTGTTCTGAGGACAATCAATCTCCCCAAATGAAATTTTTCATGCTCGTGATGCTATCCTTGGTAAGCAAATGACAATTTCTATGTGGGGGTGGGTGGAACTTTATATTTGATTTCTCATCTTCAGGGATCACAGCTGACATCAGATGGGGGTGAGTGAGCAGCAGCCCCATGATATAGCGAAGGCCGATGAGGCTGGTATATTGCAGGAACAACCAAAGGGGCTGGTGTGAAATGGGCTAGCCATCATGGAGATATTGGATTGAAGCAAAAGGAGAGCTGTAGCAACAACGTTCCAACCTTTATTTTTGCCTTTCTATAAAGGAATAAGCAAAACTTTCTATCGTCTTGTATGTCATACCTGGATATCTGTGTCCTTATTGTCTCTGACATGCAACCCAAGTGTAGCCAGAGAGAAAGAGATGGAAGTTCTGTTTGATGTTGTGGCTAGGTGAAAACCCCAGTATTAAATCTTTGTCCGAGGTCCCCAACAAAGATGTTTGCAGTGGATGTATGACATGCCAGTTGATATGTAAGGTCAGGGGATGTTTATGAAATTAGGCGGCACATTTATTTTCTTGCCAACTCAAAACATAGGATAACACACTAACATTATGCAGACACAATTGGCTGTAAGCAAGGCTACTGAATAGGGCTGATAGTCTGAAATATAGACCAGCTTGTGTAGCTGTGCATCTTGGAAGTAACAAGTTGGAATAGAGTTATTTAACATTGTTTCAATGAAAGCATGATTTACATCCTCAGCTGCACCGATGTAGCACTGACAATGATCATTGCAATAGCGGCCCTCAGAAAACATGGTAAGGCTGGAAACTAGTCTTTTAATGAGCAAAACCCTATCTGGTCCATGTGTGCTGATTAGTTAGTACCTTTTTTTTAAAGGAAGGGAAAGAACTCACTGTCACACAGTGTAACCAGAAGCTCTCGCCTGGAATCTGCTGCTGAACAGGATCACAAAGGAAATTTTTATGCACATTCCTACAAAAGAGAAATTAACATGGTTATTTACCACTATCCCAAAGCTGGTCCCTTTTTTCTAAAAGCTGTTCCTTTTCTCAAGCATACTGTGTCCTTGATCTTTATCAGAGGGGTCGTAAATGGGCCGGGCTCTGAATAGACTAGTTTGGTACAGAGATTAAAAGGATTTTGAGAGACCTTTTGTATATATGTAAACAGATGAGACTTCAGGCCAAAGTGGTCATAGAGTCATAAAGATGTATAGCATGGAAACAGACCCTTCGGTCCAACCTGTCCATGCCGACCAGATATCCCAACCCAATCTAGTCCCACCTGCCAGCACCCGGCCCATATCCCTCCAAATCCTTCCTATTCATATACCCATCCAGATGCCTCTTAAATGTTGCAATTGTACCAGCCTCCACCATATCCTCTGGCAGCTCATTCCATACACGTACCACCCTCTGCATGAAAATGTTGCCCCTTAGGTCTCTTTTATATCTTTCCCCTCTCACCCTAAACCTATGCCCTCTAGTTCTGGACTCCCCAACCCCAGGGAAAAGACTTTGGTTATTTATCCTATCCACACCCCTCATAATTTTATAAATCTCTATAAGGTCACCCCTCAGCCTCCAGCGCTCCAGGGAAAACAGCCCCAGCCTGTTCAGCCTCTCCCTATAGCTCAAATCCTGCAACCCTGGCAACATCCTTGTAAAACTTTTCTGAACCCTTTCAAGTTTCACAACATCTTTCCGATAGGAAGGAGACCAAAATTGCATACAATATTCCAATAGTGGCCTAACCAAATTTTAGAAGGGATCTGTATAATGAAAGGGGAGTGGTTAGCTCTCTAGCTGAGCAGTTCAGTCCAGAACTAGTTGGGTATTCAACAGTGGACTGTGTGAACAGGCTCTCTCTCTTTCTGCCCTTCTAAATTCAACCTGTAAGCATCTGTTCCTTTTCCCTACTGTGTTTTAAGGGGGTTTGCTTAGTGGGACTGTTCTGTATGTTGGGAACAGCATAATTAAATCTAGTTTGGATAGACTGAGTTCTGTAGGGGTTCTTTATTCTGGGAAAAAGACTGAGTGTATTCACCCTATCCATGCCCCTCATTATTTTATACACCGCTATTAGGTCTCCCTTACAGTCTGAAGAGAAAAGTCCTAGCTTGTCCAACCTCTCCCTATAGATCATACCTTTGGGTCCCAGCAACTTCATGATAAATTTCTTCTGTACACTTTCTAGTTTAATAACATCCTTCCTATAGCAAGGTGACCAAAACTGAACTCAATACTCCAAGTATAGCCTCAACATCCTGTATAACTGCAACATAACTTTCCACCTCCTAAACTCGATGTCCTGACTGATGAAGGCCAGTGTGTCAAAAGCCTTCTTCACTGCCCTATCTACATGTGACTTCACTTTCAGCAAAATGTCCACCGAGGCTCCAAGATCCCTCTGCTCCACTATATTCCTTACGGCCCTACCATTCTCCATGAAGCTCCTACCTTAATTTGACTTTCTAAAATGCAACACCTCACGCTTATTTATATTAAACCCCATTTGTCATTTCTCGGCCTACTTCCATAGCTGATCAAGGGCCCGTTGCAATTTCTGAGAATCTTTCTCACTGAATATGATATCACCTATTTTGGTGTCTACTAATTAAGTCTTGTATATTCCCATCCAAGTCATTGACATAGATGACAGTAATGGGCCGAACACTGGCCCATGAGGCACATCACGAGTCATAAGCCTCCAATCCAACAAGCATCCTTTCACTATCACCCTCTGCTTCCTATCATCAACCAATTGTGCATCCAATTTGCCAGCTCCCCCTGGATTCCATGTGATCTAACATTCCAGAGTAGCCTAACATGGGGAACCTTATCAAAGGCTTTACTGAAAACCATAAAGACTACATCTGCCGCCCTCTCTCATCAACCTTCCCAGTCACTACATCAAAGAACTCTAACAAATTTGTGAGGCATGATCTCCCACTCACATAACTATGCTGACTATTCCTAATCAAACCGTTTTTCCAAATGCATGTACATCTTATCCTTCAGAGTCCTCTCAAATAACTGACCTCCCACAGATGTTAGACTTACTGGTCTATAGCTCCCAGGTTTTTCAACCAACTCTTGACAAGCCATGAATATGCATGGCTCTGTTAGGTTCTCATAGCAAACAAAAGAGATTGAGGCTGGAGAATAAGGCTGGGGTAGACAGAATTGAAAGGCTTCTCGATAAAAGAATCAGTGTAGCCAATACAGGTTTATTGAATGGGAAACTAGGTGAGGAATTCTGCTCCGACTGTCCCTTACTGATTCGCAGAAACCTGAGGGAATTAAAGAGAATAATGTGTTTTTTTTTTCTTTTTTCATTGTAAGCAACTCCCAAAAAGAGGCAACTTCCACATGAGATGTTGCTTGTCATGGAGATCAGTGTCTGCACTGAGGCCAAACCAGAAAATGCAAATTTATTGGGTAGTTATCACTTACAGGATACCAGTGCCCAGCAGAACAATTATACTGAAGGAAGCAAACCATCACTGGGTGTGTAGTGTAATATTCCCTATATGCAGTTAGCAGCCCACAGCGGCTATCTATACAAGATGAATACCACAAATGAGATTGGTAAAGGCAATTTGGCATCGGTATAACTCAAGGAACAAATAAAAAGTACTTGATTTCTCTTATTGACACAACCATAGAATTACCTTGCCAAAGCTGCATTAACCTCCAACAATCTGCTTTGTCACATTGCTCAGGTTTATCATGTACACAAAAAGTAGGTTGAATCCAACCCAGCCAAATACTACCCATCAATCCACTCTCGATCATCAGGAAAGTGATGAAGGTATCATCAACAGTGCTATCAATTAGCACCTAGTCAACAGTCAGCTGCTCAGTGATGCCCAGTTTGGGTTCTGTCAGGGCCATTCACATCCTGACCTCATTACAGCCTTGGTCAAACATGGACAAAAGAGCTGAATTGCAGAGGTGAGGTGTGATTGACAGCCTACGACGTCAACACCACATTTGACCGATTGTGACTTCTAGGACACCTCGCAATCCTGCAATCAATGGAGGCAAATTCACCACTGATTGGAGTCATACCTGACACATAGGCTGTGGTTGCTGGAAGTTCATCAGGGTAGTGTCCTAGGCCCAACCATCTTCAGCTGCTTTATCAATGACCTTCTTTTCATCATAATGTCAAAACAGGGCATGTTCACCGTTGATTGCACAATGTTCACGAGTCCTCAGATGCTGAGGCAGGCCTTGTCAAATACAATACGATCTGAACAATATCCAGGTTTACACTGACAAGTGACAAGTATCACTCATTCCACACAAATGCCAGGCAATGACCATCTCTAATAAGACATACCTTGACATTCAATGGTGTTAACCATCACTGAATCACCAACTATCATCATACTTGGGGTTACCTTTGAATAGAAACTCAACTGGATAAATACAATGACTCGAAGAGCAGGTCTGAGGCTCAGAATACTGTGGCAAGTAACTGACTTCCTGACTCTTCAAAGCCTGTCCAGCATCTACAAGGCACAAGTCAGGAGCGTGATGAAATACCCCCCACTTGCCTGGATGTGTGTAGCTCCAACAACATTAAATAAATTTGACACCATCCAGGACAAAGCAGCGCACTATAGGCATCACATCCCTAGGCATCTATTCCCTCCACCACTGATTCTCAGCAGAACAGTGTGTACTATCAACAAGATGCACTGCACAAATTCACCAAAGATCCTTAGACAGCACCTTCAAAACCATGACATCTTCCATCTAGAAGGAGAAGGACAGCAGATACATAGGAACACCACCATTGTCAAGCTCCCTCCAAGCCACTCACCATCATTATTGGAAATATATCATTGTTTCTTTACAGTCACTGGGTCACAGTCCAGAATTCCCTCTCTCATGGCATTGTGGGTCAACCTATAGAAGGTGGACTACAGTGGTTCAAGAAGGCAGCTTACTACCATCTACTCAAAGGTAACTGGAGACAGGCAATATATGCTGGCCAGCTCACGATACTAGCATCCCACCTGTGAGTACAGTTGGTTCTGATATAACGTGATAGTTCCATTTTTGCGCAATCTGTGTTATAAGGAAATCGTGCAATAGCATCACCATTAAAATTATTGGGGCTGAAATCACGTTATAGTCAAGGAAAGGAAAGTTCACTTGTTACAAGCAACAGTCCAAATTCTTTGATCGATTAAAGCCAATTCGCTTTGAAAAACATGATCTATAGCAGAACTGATTGCAAACAAAACTAAATGTATTTCCTATCTTTCAGAAAAGTGGACCAGAGAAATTTGAGGTTCTGCGAAACAGTCCTCAGATGTGTGGAGTCACAACTTGTATTGAGGAGCCTCTGCACACACTCTCCCTTGGCCAAGACATGCAACATGGATTGGGAAGAAGCCTTTGCTGCAAGAATTTGTTGAAGCTGTTAAACTTAAGTTCATTTACCAGTATAGACATATTGTATTGCATGGTAGCATTCCTAATAAAGCCCCATAGTTCTTTGGAAGCATGACTATAATCAGGTCTGAAACTCAGGACTGAGGTATTTCAAGCATGGTTAGCTTAAAAGTGCCAGGAGGGGCAGAGCTTCCAAATAATTTCAAGAACCTGTGGCAAATCTTATTTTCAGCTATTACAAGATGTCCTTGTAATTAAATCTTGCATCATCAGGGCAAGTAATCTCAGCATTCTACATATATTCCTATAATTGCCCTATTCACCTTAAAATATAATCAGTATGGATCTTACACTAACTCCTTCAGACCCAGTTGCTTTGCTTCTACTCATCGATGAACCTTAATCTCTTGGCGAAACAATTACATATACTATCTTTTCAGTATTCATGAGACAACAATACAAAAGGGATGGAGCACAAAGAATGAGTGAATCAGAGATCTGTCGCACCATCAACAGCTGCTGTGTAAACCCAAGACAGTCACCCATCAGGCAGCAAGCTGACTTTAGCCACATAATGGAAGCATATAGTTATTTAATAATTGTTGGGGATTGGACGTCTTTTATGGTTACCATCCTTTTTATGATCTGCATCATTTTGTTGACTATCAGTGTTCTTAGTTTATTGCGTTTCTGTTATTATTTTAATAATTCTCACACTTGCATAATTTTTATTGTTGTACAATTTTTACAGTATTGTAAGTTTTATGTCATGTAGATTTTCTGCATTATATGATAATATCAATAAATTTAGACAACTTATTAATTTCTTTGCTGTACCCTGTTCTTTATGCTTTGGTTGCTAACTGCAATTGATGTCAGATGATCCCTTTAACAGCTTCATCGATGCCTTAGAAGGTTGCCTTGGGGGTTAGTTTGTCGTAGTTTTGAGACCTTTCAGTTCCAAAACTGAAAGCGTCTGGATATTGTAAGAATTTCAAAGTTTTTACGCTAATGAGAACTTTGTCAATGTCTAAATTGTCAATCAGCTTTTAGATTTACTCAAGCACTATTATATATTCCAAATGAGAACATTTGTGCTATTGGTAAAAGTAATGAAAGCAAAATTAATGTTGACATTTTTCTAGTAGGGTGAGTAATATTCAACTCCAAAATAAAATTAAATTGTAAAATTTAAACATGACAATAAGCCTATAGGTGATTTGCTGACATCCCATGATATTTTTACCTGAACGTGTCATTAAGCCCCTCTGTCATCAGTGATATTGTCTGTTGCTCCTATTGTGCTGTCCAGTTTTTCTTTCACGGCCTACAGTTGTTGTTCTACAATTTCCTTATATTGATGAACTATCTTGAAAGTGGAATCGTAGGTAGATAGGATAGTGAAGAAGGCGCTTGGTATGCTTTACCTTTTTGGTCAGACCATCAAGTACAGAAGTTGGGAGGTCATGTTGCAACTGTACAGGTCATTGGTTAGGCCACATTTGGAATATTGTGTGCAATTCTGGTTTCCCTTCTATCGGAAAGATGTTGCAAAACTTGAAAGGGTTCACAAAGGGTTTACAAGGATGTTGACAAGGTTGGAGGGCTTGAGCTATAGGGAGAGTCTGAATAGCTGGGGCTGTTTTCCATGGGGTGTCAGATGCTGAGTGGTGACCTCATAGAGGTTTATAAAATCATGAGTAGCAAGGATAGGGTATGTAGACAAGGTCATTTCCCTAGGGTGGGGAATTCAAAACTAGAGACCATAGGTTTAGAGTGAGAGGGAAAAATTTATAAGTACCTATGGGGCAACTTTTTCACGCAGGGGGTAGTACATGTGTGGAATGAGCTGTTAGAGGAAGTGATTGAGGCTGGTACAATTACAACATTTAAAAGGCATCTAGATGAATATATGAATAGGAAGGGTATAGAGGCATATGGGCCGAATGCTGGCAAATGGGCTTGTGATATGAAGATGCCAGTGTTGGACTGGAGTGGACAAATGTAAAAATCTCAAAAGACCAGGTTATATTCCAACAGGTTTATTTGGAAGTACAAGCTTTCAGGGCACTGCTCCTTCATCATGCAGCCAGTGGAGAAGGATCACGTAAATCCTGTGTCCTATGATCCTGCTGCACTACTTACATGACAAATGGGACCAGATTAGGTTAGAATATCTGGTCAGCATGGATGAATTGGATCGAAGGGTCAATTTCCATACTGTACATTTCTACAACTCTATGACTCTACAGCAAAGGTTTGTTCTCGATTAGGAACTGGCCAATCTGATTCCTCAAGATCCTTAAGAGCTTATTCCAAACCTTATAGATTTACACTCTGGATTCTCCTAATTCTGTCACAATTTTAGACTTTTGTCCATCCAATATAACTTCTTTCCTTCATAACTTACTCTTATAACTGTCTGACATTTCCAACTTCATTTTCCTTTTCATTTTCTTTGAGGCATGGAGGTCTTCCACTTTTTATCTCAGGGTTTTCTTTTTGGCTTCCTCTATGTCCAGCTTGAGTTCTTTCAGCATAACACCATTGCTAGCATTTATTTCTAAAATAACATCTCATAATGATTTGCAGCTCTTTTTTGTGTGTGCTGGGCATCACCACCTATGTTTAAGCTTGTCATTTTTTTTCTAGCATTGCTTTGAGTTCAAGCTGATGATTCTGTAGCTGCTCCTGTCGATCCTGATCTGTTTTATGTGGGAATTATTCCAGATCTTCCTGTGAACTAACAACATTTTCAATGATTGATGATATTGTGCTTACAGTTAATTCTGCTTCCTTCCTTTATTTTTCTGCTCTTCACCTTTTTGATCTGAATGGCGTCCATAATCTTTATAATATTATTCTCAAGTTTAGAGTTGCCGTGATCTAGTTGTTCAGCCATTTCCTATTGAACTAGTAGTTTTCTCTCCACAACAAGAACTGTGACTAACAATACACTACTTTAGAAGGAAGTGAAGTGTTCCATTCTATAAATAGTTCTTGAATACTCTGCTGTAGTTTCTGATGTGTCACTAACTGACCAAATGGATTATAATTAGTGGAAGGCCATGACATATTGGTAAACATACACTTGCAAGTGCCCCTGTCTTTATGAAGTGAAACATCAGGTTGCCAGGCAGATTGATTACACTTGCATTCCAGCACAATTGATCCTGCATATGGAATTGGTGTACCATTGTTTGCTGAGAATTTCACAGATGCAAATTTTCTAATAACTTTCTGCATCAGTGGATGCAATTTGTTTTAGAACTGTATTATGTTGACACTCATTCTGCGTCAACCTTAGGCAATGATGAATAATCACGTGTTTTCTATATACAGATAGCTTGAAATTTTGCAAATGCTCTGGACAAGGTGACAGTATTCACCATTCTCCATTTTATCATGTACATCATCAGATTCTGGTTTGTCAATCATTTCATGTATATGCCTCTTGAGGGTTACAAGATAAGCTTTATTGTAGTTGAGGATACTCATTGTGTACTTTGTTTGAAACAGTGCATATTTCTCCGTAACTGCATCAACCATTGCTCCATCATGCTGTCTGTGCAATGGTTTGTTTCTTCCACTGTGCCTTGCAAAATTGATTGAGAGTTGGACGTTTCTTTAGTGCATCCAAAAGGTCACAATTCTCACATGTCTTGTTATGTTTAGGTTGTCTAGAAATTGTGTCAAATGTGAGTGCGTGCTTAGGATCTGTGATTTTTGTCAACCCGTGAGGATCACTTTGTACTTACATCCATCCTTCTGTAACTTTTCAACATGATAAGTCATGATTTGCCCACTGAGATTTTCTCAGATGTTTCCACAGAGGTGGATTCAATTACCAAGTGAACAATTCTCTTTGTTAGACCCTCATCTGAAAAATCATAAAATGAACCCTTTTCTTTAAATCTGCTGACAAAGAAGGTCTATGGGCTCTATTTGCTTCTGTCTAAATGATATGTATTCCAGTTAATTCATTCAGAAATTTAATTTGACTCAGAATTGCAATGTTCTGATGTGGTCCATATTTTTTGAGGGTCTGTTACCTCCTTGACTTTTTAACCTGATGTGTTAAGTCTGTGTAGACCGCTGTTCCCAGTTGGTAAGTAAATCTTAATGGCTTGTTTCGATTCTGCATTGGACATACCTGAATACAGGAAGTATAACATTGAACATTATTTAAACATTTTAAATTCTGTTGGAAGGTCTGCTATGCCCCAATTTCAGACAGAGCATTTTGTTGAATTTCTGACGATATGTCTTTGACCTTTCCTTGCTTGTTACATTGATTTAGCATACACTGTGATTACTTGTCTTTCTCAAGAGAGTGAAACTGACCTCTCAATAGGGATTTACCTGCTTACCAGTAAACTGTGTTTTCAATAGTAGATTAACTTGGCTGTTCAAGTACAAGAGTCCTCATCAGCATAATGGTTTTCACTGCTGTCACAATGTCATATTCAAGATAATAGTCTATTCATCAATCAATCATCAGGGATTAATTAACTCTGTAGATTAGTTTTTGTTAAAGCTGTCGAACATATTACAAGTTAGAAGCTAACATTAGAGAAAACCCTTTTTCTCTGTAAATGAAGCTTACAAAATTCAAAGCAGGGTTCAAACCCAGCAGGAAGAGTAGCCATAGCCTTCTTCACTGCTCTCTCACTAGAGAGACAGACCAACAATGGTAAGGGTTAATCTGAGGGTCACTACCCATCAGGTGAAGGACAATATTGAGAAGGAGAGTCCTTCATGGCAACCTTGGTTGTTGTGGGAATCGATCACCTTACCCTACATTGTAAGCTAGCCTCCCAGCCAACTGAGCTAACTGATACTTTGTCATATGGGCAGCACGTTGGCACAGTGGTTAGCATTGCTGCCTCAATTCAGTACAGATCTGGGTTCCTTTCCAGCCTGGGGTGACTGCCTATCTGGTGTTTGCACAATCTCTGGTGTTCTCCAGTTTCCACCTACAGTCCAAAGATGTGCAGATTAGGTGGTTTAGCCATGCTAAATTGCCCTGTTGGATCCAAGGATGCGCAGGCTAGGTGGGTTAGCCATGGCAAATGCAGGGCGACAGGGATGGGGTGGGTCTGGGTGGGTTTCTCTTTGCCAGGTCAGTGCAGACTTGATGGGCTGAATGACCTCTATCCACACAAACCAAATAGGAGCTGCATGGTGGAACAATGATGAACATTGCTGCCTCACAGCTTCACGGACCCAGGTTTGATCCGAACCTCAGGCGCCAGTCTGTGTGGAGTTTGCAAATTCTCCCTGTGCTGACATGGGTTTCCGTCTGGCGTTCTGATTTCCTTCCACAGTCCAAAAATGGGCAGGCCAGATGGATTGCCAAGCTCTACTGCCCTATAATGTACTGGCTAGGTGGATTGACCTGGGTAAAATGTTAAGGGGATAGGGTGGGTATGAGTCTGATGAAATGCTCCTCAAAGGGTTGATACAGATTTGATATGCCATCTGCACTGTAGGGATTCTATGGATAGTGTATACACATGGCATATGGATTCCTTAAAGGAAAATTCAATCAAAGGCTAGGTACATTTACACCAATCAACATTATGTTCAACTGTTGGAGTGCTTATAAGCCAATCCCTACTAATATTTTTGATATTTTCATCATACACGGAAATGATTGTCTTAGGCATGTCATTGGACTAGTGACTCCCAATGCCCAGGTTAATGTTCTGGTGCTGAAAATGTGTTGCTGGAAAAGCACAGCAAGTCAGGCAGCATCCAAGGAGCAATAGAATCGACATTTCGGGCATGAGCCCTTCTTCAGGAATGAGGAAAGTGTGTCCAGCAGGCAAAGATAAAAGGTAGGGAGGAGGGACTTGAGGGAGGAGCGTTGGAAATGCATTAGGTGGAAGGAGGTTAAGGTGAGGGTGATAGGCCGGAGCGGGGGTCGGGGCGGAGAGGTCAGGAAGAAGATTACAGGTTAGGAAGGTGGTGCTGAGTTTGAGGGTTGGGACTGAGACAAGGTGGGGGGAGGGGAAATGAGGAAACTGGAGAAATCTGAGTTCATCCCTTGTGGTTGGAAGGTTCCTAGGCGGAAGATGAGGCGCTCTTCCTCCAACCGTTCGTGTTGCTATGGTCTGGCGATGGAGGAGTCCAAGGACCTGCATGTCCTTGGTGGAGTGGGAGGGGGAGTTGAAGTGTTGAGCCACGGGGTGGTTGGGTTGGTTGGTCCGGGTGTCCCAGAGGCGTTCTCTGAAACGTTCTGCAAGTAGGCGGCTTGTCTCCCCAATATAGAGGAGGCCACA
The DNA here is from genome assembly GCF_047496795.1 of Chiloscyllium punctatum. Lineage (NCBI taxonomy): Eukaryota > Metazoa > Chordata > Chondrichthyes > Orectolobiformes > Hemiscylliidae > Chiloscyllium > Chiloscyllium punctatum. Next base: position 56,847,867 of record NC_092747.1, on the reverse strand, counting down.
TCGGGTCCAGCGGTTGCAGTAAATGATGTGTGTGGAGGTGCAGGTGAATTTGTGGCAGATATGGAAGGATCCCTTGGGGCCTTGGAGGTAAGTAAGGGAGGAGGTGCGGACACAAGTTTTGCATTTCTTGCGGTTGCAGGGGAAGGTGCTGGGAGTGGAGGTTGGGTTGATGGGGGGTGTGGACCTGACGAGGGAGTCACAGAGGGAGTGGTCTTTTCGGAACGCTCATAGGGGAGGGGAGGGAAATATATCCCTGGTGGTGGGGTCCGTTTGGAGGTGGCGGAAATGACAACGGATGATGCGATGTATATGGAGGTTGGTGGGGTGGTAGATGAGGACCAGTGGGGTTCTGTCCTGGTGGCAATTGGAGGGGCGGGGCTCAAGGGCTGAGGAGCAGGAAGTGGAGGAGATGCAGTGGAGAGCATCGTCGATCATGTCTGGGGGGAAATTGCGGTCTTTGAAGAAGGAGGCCATCTGGGTGGTTTGGTATTGGAACTGGTCCTCCTGGGAGCAGATGCGGCGGAGACGAAGGAATTGGGAATATGGGATAGCGCTTTTACAGGGGTCATGGTGGGAGGAGGTGTAGTCTAGGTAGCTGTGGGAGTCGGACGGTTTATAGTAAATGTCCGTGTTGATTCGGTCGCCCGAGATAGAAATGGAGAGGTCTAGGAAGGGGAGGGAGGAGTCTGAGATGCTCCAGGTAAATTTGAGGTCGGGGTGGAAGGTGTTGGTAAAGTGGATGAACTGTTCAACCTCCTCGTGGGCGCACGAGGCAGAGGTGATACAGTCATCGATGTAGCGGAGGAAAAGGTGGGGTTGGTGCCAGTGTAGCTGCGGAAGCTGGACTGTTCCACATATCCTACGAAGAGGCAGGCATAGCTGGGGCCCATGCGGGTGCCCATGGCTACTCCTTTGGTTTGGAGGAAGTGGGAGGATTGCAAAGAGAAGTTGTTCAGGGTGAGGACCAGTTCAGTCAGTCGAAGGAGGGTGTTAGTGGAAGGGTACTGGTTGGTACGGCGGGAAAGGAAGAAGCGGAGGGCTTTGAGTCCTTCGTGATGGGGGATGGAGGTGTACAGGGACTGGATGTCCATGGTGAAGATAAGGCGTTGGGGACCGGGAAAGCTAAAATCATGGATGAGGTGGAGGGCGTGGGTGGTGTCCCGAACGTAGGTGGGGAGTTCTTGGACTAAGGGGGACAGGACCCTGTCAAGGTATGCAGAGATGAGTTCGGTGGGGCAGGAGCAGGCTGAGTCAATGGGTCAGCCGGGGCAGTCAGGTTTGTGGATTTTGAGCAGGAGGTAGAAATGGGTAGTGCGGGGTTGTGGGACTATGAGGTTGGAGGCGGTGGATGGGAGATCCCCTGAGGTAATGAGGTTATGGATGGTCTGGGAGATGATGGTTTGGTGGTGGGAGGTGAGGTCATGGTCAAGGGGGCAGTAGGAGGAGGTATCCACGAGCTGGCATTTAGCCTCAGCGGTGTAAATGTTGGTGCGCCAAACTACTACCACGCCTCCCTTGTCTGCTGGTTTGATAGTGAGGATGGGGTTGGAACGGAGGGAGTGGAGGGCTGCATGTTCCGAAGGTGAGAGGTTGGAGTGGGAGAGAGGGGTGGAGAGGTTGAGGCGGTTAATGTCGCGGCGGCAGTTGGCTATGAAGAGATCAAGGGCAGGTAAGAGGTCAGCACGAGGTGTCCAGGAGGTTGAACAGTTCATCCACTTTACCAACACCTTCCATCCCGACCTCAAATTTACCTGGACCATCTCAGACTCCTCCCTCCCCTTCCTAGACCTCTCCATTTCTATCTCGGGCAACCAAATCAACACGGACATTTACTATAAACTGACCGACTCCCACAGCTACCTAGACTACACCTCCTCCCACCCTGCCCCCTGTAAAAACGCCATCCTATATTCCCAATTCCTTCGTCTCCGCCGCATCTGCTCCCAGGATGACCAGTTCCAATACCAAACAACCCAGATGGCCTCCTTCTTCAAAGACCACAATTTCCCCCCAGACATGATCGACGATGCTCTCCACTGCATCTCCTCCACTTCTCACTCCTCCGCCCTTGAGCCCCGCCCCTCCAATCGCCACCAGGACAGAACCCCACTGGTCCTCACCTACCACCCCACCAACCTCCATATACATCGTATCATCCGTTGTCATTTCCGCCACCTCCAAACGGACCCCACCACCAGGGATATATTTCCCTCCCCTCCCCTATCAGCGTTTCGAAAAGACCACTCCCTCCGTGACTCCCTCGTCAGGTCCACTCCTCCCACCAACCCAACCTCCACTCCCGGCATCTTCCCCTGCAACCACAAGAAATGCAAAACTTGCGCCCAAACCTCCTCCCTTACTTACCTCCAAGGACCCAAGGGATCCTTCCATATCTGCCACAAATTCACCTGCACCTCCACACACATCATTGGACTCCTCCAGCGCCAGACCATAGTAACACGACGGCTGGAGGAAGAGCGCCTCATCTTCCGCCTAGGAACCCTCCAACCACAAAGGATGAACTCAGATTTCTCCATTTTCCTCAATTCCTCTCCCCCCACCTTATCTCTGTCCCAACCCTCGAACTCAGCATCACCTTCCTAACCTGCAATCTTCTTCCTGACCTCTCCGCCCCCACTCCCACTCCAACCTATCACCCTCACCTTAACCTCCTTCCACCTATTGCATTTCCAACGCCCCTCCCCCAAGTCCCTCCTCCCTACCTTTTATCTTAGCCTGCTGGACACACTTTCCTCATTCCCGAAGAAGGGCTCATGCCCGAAATGTCGATTCTCCTGCTCCTTGGATGCTGCCTGACCTGCTGCGCTTTTCCAGCAACACATTTTCAGCTCTAATCTCCAGCATCTGCAGTCCTCACTTTCTCCTTAATGTTCTGGTGACATGGTTCAATTCCTATAAAGTTAGTCAGTTAAATCCACAGAATAAATTTGCAGTTGAAGGCTAGTTCAAAATCATAGCATGATTTATATGTGACACACCATTATTCTTAATGTCTCAGAGAGGCAAAATTTTCACTAAATTTTTTATGTTCACAAGTTAGAAATTCTTATGAGATTTTTGGGTAACTTGTAACTGCAAAAAAGAGAGCATGTAATTTTTTTTATTCAAAGCGGGATATTTGGCAAAGTACAGTTCCATAGTAGAAAGTGAGGACTGCAGATGCTGGAGATCAGAGTCAAGAGTGTGGTGCTGGAAAAGCACAGCAGGTCAGGCAGCGTCCAAGGAGCAGGAAAATCAATGTTTCGGGCATAAGCCCTTCATCAGGAATTCCTGATGAAGGGTTTATGCCCAAAACGCCAATTCTCCTGTTCCTCGGACGCTGCCTGACCTGCTGTGCTTTTCCAGCACCATATTCTAGAAAATGAAATTCTGAATTATTGTTACCATATGATCTCTGTTTTAACTTGTTTTCTCATTAGAAATAACAGCTATTAAAAGATAAAACACCCTCCACCATTGCTGGCTGACCCCTTTGTTGCTTAGACCCCAAGTACTGCAATTCCCTTTGTACACTTAGCCTCTCCACCTTGCTTTCCTGTTTTAAGACAATTGTGGAAACTTAATTCAGACATACCTTTTGATCACCTGGTCTAAAAGCTCCTAACTTCACTCAGGGTTATATTTGTTTTATAACACCTCTGTGAAATGTTCTGGGTGTTTTTATAATGTTATAGGCCAAAAAGGTTGCAACTTGCTGTTGTAAAGCAAACTGCTGCATGGACAGAAGGCAAAAAAAAAGTAACTTATCCTCGTCTGCATAAATTTCCCACTTTTAACAAATTTCCAACTTTTATGTTGCAACATTTCCTTTCTTTTTATTTGCTCATGCAATAAGAGTGCCAACATTTATTGCCTTTCCCTAATTGCCCTAGAGAAGTTAGCGATGAGCTGCCTACATAAACCATTGCAGTCCTTTGTGTATAGGTGCTCCCACAGTGTTGCTAGAAAGGCTGTTCCAGGATTTTGATCCAGTGACAGTGAAGGAACAATGATATCATTCAAAATCAGGACATTGTGACTTAGAGGGGAACTCGCAGGCACGAGTGTTCAAATGCCTCTGCTACCTTTGTTATTCCAGGTATGGGTTTGGAAAGTGCTGTTTAGATAGTCCAGCTAGAAAATGGTACATAGAGCTGCTACTGTGTATGAGTGGTGAAGTGAGTATATATTGAAAGCAGTGGATAGGGTGCTAATTAAGTGGAATGCTTTGCACTGGATGGTTTTAAGCTTCATTACTGTTGTTGGAGCTGCACTCATCCAAACACGTGGTGAGTATTTTTAATTTGTGCTTTTTGGAAAGTCTTTTGTCAAATAGGAGATGAGCTACTTGCCTCAGAATTCCTTGGCTCTGTTCTTGCAGCCACAGTATTTTGTATAGACAGTCCAGCTCATTTTCTTGTCAACAGTAACCTCATGATGCTGATATTGCCATCAAATATCATGGGGCAATGATTAGGTTCTCCCTTGATGGAAATGGTCGTTGCCCAGCACTTGTGTAATGTGAATGTTAATCATATCCAGGTATTGTTGTTTATGGACAGGGGTTATTTCAGTATTTCAAGAGTCACAAATGGTACTGAACTTGGTGTCATCATTAATGAACATCCCAACCTCTGACCTTATGATGGAGAGAAGGACATTGATGAAGCCGCTGAAGATGGTTGGGCCGAGGGTACGGTCCTGAGGAAACCCTGCAGTGATATTCTGGACCTGAAATGACTAACTCCCCAATTCTACTGCCAGTTTAAAAATATTAAATTGTCGTATATAGAGTTTATGATGTCAGAGAAAATAAATGTTATGCCTTAAACTCCCACAGCCTTCTTCAGTAATTTTGAAATCACCAGTGTTACTGCTGTGTTTAGCAATTAATGCAAAACATTCTGTCTAACTTGTTATTCTATAGGTATTATGCATAAACACTGAGATATTTTGTGATCTGTCAACATTCTGTTTTCCTTTTGTTTTGCAATTTTTCACTGTTTTTACATAAGAAACCAACTAAAGTTTTTACCACACAGTGCACCTTTTGCCTCAACTAGACTTTATAAGGTATTGGTTCCAATTTTAACTCAGGATGAATAGTGAAAATGGGGTCTGTGGAGTGAATGTAATGCTGAGGACTTTTTAATTTTGACCGAATTTAAATAGCCAATATCTAATCTCCATGTGATGTCATTCAATGCAATGAATGACAAGTCATATGAAGTGCTGTAAATAGCAGTAACTATTCAAACAAATATTTGCCTCGTGTCTGTTTTAGGATACTTCCTTGAATGTGCTGGCAGTTGTAAAAATAATTCTATGTCGACATATCCTGGAAGAGACTTGTTTCCCTGGATCAACCAGTTTTTCAGCTTCCCACTCAGTTAGTCGACGTATCCAAATTAGTTTGTTTTACTTTCTGTACAAGTTTAAAATCTTTCATTGCTCAGTTTTTGATATCCCACTGTCCAATTTGAAGATGGAAGGAAGATTTTTAAATCCCATTTGATTCCTCTCTCAGATCTAAGTTAAATGATTTTCTTCAGTTTACGTACTTCTACAGTTTCAAAGATGTGTTTTCTAAGTTATGTTTTTAGCCTTGTGATTAATACCGTTGAAGCATAGGACAGTACAGCTCAAGAACAGGCCCTTCACCCCACCACATCTGACTTTACCATGATGCCATTCAAACTTATCCCATCTGCTTGCACATAGCCAATTTCTTGCTATTTCCTGCCTGTTCATGTGTCTGTGTAAATGGCTCTTAAACTTTGCTATTGTACATGCTTCTACCACCTCCCCTGGCAGTGGATTCCAGGCACCTACCATTCTCTGTGTAAAAAACCTGCCTTGCACATCTCCTTTGAATATTTCCCCTCTCACCGTAAAGCTATGCTCTCTGGTATTTAACAGTACCACTTTAGGAAGAAAGATTCCGACTCTCCATCCTATCCATGCCTCTAAAATGTCTGTAGACTTCTATGAGATCTGCTTCCAATGTTCTCGTGAGAACAACTCAAGTTTGTCCAACCTCTTCTTCCGATCCAGGCAACATCCTGATACACTTTCACACCTTCTCAAAAGCCTCCATAGCCTTCTTATAATGTGGCAAACAAAACTGCACACAATATTCCAAATTTGACCTAGTTATAGTTTTATACAACTGCAACATGGCTTAGAGTTATAGTCATAGAGATGTTCAGCATGGAAACAAATGTTTTGGTTCAACTCATCCATGCCAACCTTAAATTAATCTATTCTCATTTGCCAGCACTTGGCCCATATTCCTCTAAACCCTTCCTACTCATTTATCATCCAGATGTCTTTTAAATATTGTAATTGTACCAGCTTCCACCACTTCACCTGGCAGTTCACTCCATACACTTACCACCCTCTGCATGAAAAGGTTGCCCCTTAAGTCCCTTTTAATTTTTCCCCTCATCCTCTAAACCTCTCACCCTCTAGTTTTGGATTCCCCCACCCCAGGGAAAAAACCTTGTCTATTTAATCTATCCATGTCCCTCATGGATTTTATAAACTTCTCTAAGGTCACCCCTCAGCCTTCAACACTCCAGGACAAACAGTCCCAGCCTATTCAGCTTCTCCCTTATAGATCAAACACACCAATCCTGGCAAAATCCTTGCAAATCTTTTCAGAACCCTTTCAAGCTTCACAATATATTTGTGATAAGAGGGAGACCAGAATTGCACACAATGTGCCAAACTGATGAATGCAACAATGCTGATGCTTTCTTTATCACCTCATCCATTTATGCTGCCACTTTCAGGGAGCTATGGACTTGCACTCCAAAATGCCTCTGTACATCAATATTCCTAAGGCTCCTGCCATTTACTGTATACTTTACTCCTGTATTTGACCTCCCAAAATATATCCCTTCACACTGATTCGAATTAAACACTATCTCTACCAAATTTATCTCTGCCATTAAACACTATCTCTACAACTGATCTATAATCAAGTGTATTCTTTGATAACCTTCCTCACCATCCGCAACGCTACTCATTTTCATGTCAGCTGCAAATTTATCAATCAGACCACCTATATTTTCATCCAAGTCATTTATATACGTTACAACAACAAAGGTCCCAGCATTGATCCTTATAGTGCTGGTCACAGACCTCCAGTTAGAAACAAAATCCTTCTTGTCTTTTATGATTACGTCAATTTTGCATCCGAGTTGTCAACTCATCAAGTATCAACCTAATCTTCTGGACCAGCCTATCATGAGTGATCTTATCAATGCTTTAGCAAAGTCTATGTGGATAACTTCCACTGCCCTACCCTCATCAGTCATTTTTGTTAAAAGTCACACAACACCAGCTTATAGTCCAACAGGTTTATTTGGAAGCACTAGCTTTCAGAGCGCTGCTCCTTCATCAGGTGGTTGTGGAATACAAGTATTTTTGTCATTTCTTCAAACACTCAATTGAGTTTGTTAGACAAGATCTCCCCTGTATAAAACTATGCTGACTATCCCTAATACATCAATTCTTCTCCAAATCTGAGTAAAGCCTGTCCCTAAGAATCATTTCCAATAATTTCCTTGCCACTGATGTGAGGCTCACTGACCTATAACTTCCTGGATTATCCCTGTTGCTCTTCTTAAAAAAGGAATGACATTGGCTATTCTCCAATCTTCTGTGACCTTGTCTGTGACTAAAGAGGATAGAAGGATCACTGTCAAGGCCCAATCAATCTCTTCTCTTGCCATGTTCAGTAATCTGTGATAAATCCCATCAGGCCCTAGGGACTTATCGACCTTAATGTTTTTCAAGACACCTAACTCCTCCTCCTTCTTAATATCAACATGCCCCAGAATATCAACGTACCCCTCCCTAACCTTACCATCATCCTTTTCCTTCTCCTTGGTGAAAACAAATATGAAGTATTCATTAAAGACTTCACTCACTTCCTCTGGTTTCAACCATAAACTCCCTCCTTTGATCTTGAGTTTATCTACCCTTCTCCTAGTTACCACCTTGCTCCGAATGTACATATGTAATGCCTTGATTCACCTTAAACCTACTTGCCAATGACAATTCATGACTCCCTCTAACCTGCTAATATCTTGTTTAAGTTCTTTTCTGCTTCCTCTGTACTCTTTAAGGGTCTTTTCTGATTTCAGTTTTCTGACCCTTACATATGCTTCTTTGTTTTTTTTTAACTAAACTTTCAATATCCAAGGTTCCCAAATCTAGTCATTCCTTATCTTTCATCCTCACAGGAACATGTTGGTCCTGAATTCTGATTAACTGGCCTTTAAAAGACTCCCACATATCAGATGTGTATTTACCCTTAACCAGCCGTCCCCAATTTAATTTCTCCAATTCCTGTATAATGCTGTTTTAATTAGCCTTTTCCCTGACTTAGCATTTTCACCTGAGAATAAATACCATCCTTATCCCAAACTATCTTAAAACTTACATTAAGATCACTGTTCCCAAAATGCTCCCCCACTGAAACTTCATTCACCTACCCAGGCTCATTCACCAGTGCAAGGTCTAGTAAGGCTTTTCCCTGGTTAAACTGTCTACACTTTGTTTCAAGTGACATTCCTGGATGCACCTCACAAACTCTGCTCCATTTAAATCCCTGGCACTAAGGGAGTCCCAGTCAATACTAGAGAAGTAAAAATTATCCACCACAACAACCCTATTGTTTTTACATCTTTCCATAATCTACTTCCACCTGTCTCCTGTCGGCTGTCGGGAGGCCTGGAGTATTACCCCATCATCACGATTGCACCTTGCTTATTCTTAAGTGCTACTTGTATGGTCTCAGTGGATGAGCCCTCCAAAATGTTTCAAGTTCTCAAGAGTTTTAAGAATAGTTTCTCTTCAATCTATGTTTTTGTCTTGAAATGAGAAAATATTGTGAATCAATGAATACTCGTGACTGATATTCATCTTTGTTTTTAACAATTCAAAATAAGTCCTACTGTCCATCTCTTCACCATATCTCTCTATATGCTTCTCCTAATATTATTTCATGAATTTCCCCTTAGCCACTCCTTGTCATAAAGTATTCCATGCTGCAACAATGTTAAAAAAATTGCTTCTCGCAATTGAATTCTTTACTCTCCACTTGATCAAGTAAAATATTATTTGCGTACTGACACTTACGAGTTTGCAAAGTGTTTAATCTGAATTAAATGTCCTTTTAGCTTTGTCTGTTCCAGAGAAAATAAGATCACTAACATTTTACCTACATTTTCATTTGAACTGTAACAGAAACTTGGTTAATGCATTTAAATGGCAGTCCTGGCAAATGGGGATCAGTTATCTCAGTTGACTGAATGGCTTATTTGCAGTACAACATAACACCAATACTATAGGTTCAATTCCTAAACAAGGTAAGATTAACATGAAGGTCCAGCCTTCTCAACCTTGCCTGAGGTGCAGTGACCCGCAGGTTAAACTCATCATTCTCTCTCTAATAGAATTGTGGTATCTTTCCCTTTACAATTATGATAGTAAAGCTGGCGCAACTCAAGCAAATTTCCAGCTTAGGTGTTTCTCTGTGTATTTACGTCCGGAATCATGTATCTGTTGAGGTTGTGCACCTATCGCTTCTTATTAGTCTCAACTTTACCTCACATATTAACAAGGAGGTTGTGGCGTAAGTGATAATGTCATTGGACTAGTAACATACAAGCACAAACTAATGATTGGGGCATGGGTTCACATCCCTCCAGGTTTGTTATGAAGAGCCATCTGGTTAATGGCCATTAGGTAAAGAGATCTGCTCTCTACATGTTATTGCAGAGCCATAGCAATGTGATTGAAACTTAATTACTCTCTAAAATGGCTTAGCATGCCAATCAGCTCAAGGACAATTAGAACCGATCAAAAGATCATGTCGTTGACACCCAAATCCCATGAAAGAATATTGTATCCAGATAGGGAATATTATCTGGTTATTCACTGAATATTATCTGGTTATCTGGTACTTTACTGCAAAATGCAGGCTTGCAATATGGATTCTTACTGAATGTAAAGATTGGTTCTATTTCCAACTTTAATGAACTGGCCTTCTTTATTATAATACATTTTTCATATTGAATTATATATTTCATATCTCTGCCCATTTGCCCATTTGTCTATGACTTCCTGAAGCTACTCTTTTCTCCTCACTGTTTGCTAAACCACCACCAATTTGCCCTCCACCCATTTCCATTACATTGTAAGATTTTGAAGTTGTGTTCCTTATTTTGAAACCTGAATTGCAAATATGAAAGTAAATGAGACTTAGGCTTGCTTCCTGCAATACAACACTTTAAGACCTTGTTGACCTGCAACAATAAAAAAAATTCTTGTGATTTCCTGTTCACTGTTAAGCTACTCAATCCAAATATTTATAGAAAATTGATGTTAGTCAACTTGACCTATATTTACCAGATTTATCTTCTTCCTTGTTGAGCAACAATACTACACTAGTATACCTGTGGTCTCATAGCATAACTTACATTCTTCACAAGGGAAAAAATATTGTGAAATCAAATCTCTTGATGCAAAATATATGAGAAAGCACCACATCATTAAATCTATCAGATCATATCCTGAGTCTCAGTTGCAATCCTAACTCAGTTGCAGAGAAACTATATCAGACCGTGATATCTTGTAAAACAATTTAGCTTCAATAAAACTGTTAATTGAAAAACGTTTATGTGATTTTCATCAATGTCATTATTTATTTTGCTTTTGGATAGTATCTTCTACTGGCATCTCAGCAGTACAAGAAAACTCCTTGGATAAAGATGCAGATCCCCTTCAGTGCCTCAGTGCTAGCAGCCTTGGAGGACTCCAGTCTAGTCCAAACAGAAGTTTGCTCTAATATGTGACTGCTCGTCATGAATCATTCATTATTTAGCTATATCAGTGTTATCTGTTCTTCCATAAGGAACATACCTGGTTCGCATTTTCACATATGTCAACTACAGAGTCAAGAACAACTAATACATTTGGAATTAAAAAAAACAGAAAATACTAGCGAAACTCAGCAGGTCTGGTAGCATCGATGAAGAAATATATCAAGTTAGCATTTCGAGTCCATTGACTTCTTCAGCACTGCAGGGCTGAAAAATTATGTATTTTTATGCTGTTGACAAACTGGGAGAGAAGCAAGTGGAACAGTTGGTCAGGGTGCCCAGAGCAAAAGACAAAGGTAGTATTAATGGTGATGAAGGAGAGATATAGATGTATCATAGGTATCACTGATCTGTTTAAACAGGAAAAAATAGGTTAGCTTTGCTGAGAGACAAACCAGCAATTAACAATCAAGCTACAGGGGTTGTTGTTATCAAAATGGAGGACAATGTTCATGTTCAGATTAAACTCAATATTGAGTCCTTAGGCAGTAAAGTACATAACCAGAAAGTGTTGTTGCTACTCTTGTGTTGAGTTTAATTGGAACACAGCAGACAGGCAGGAGGCTGGAAGAACACAGCAAGCCAGGGAGCATCAGGAAGTGGAGAAGTTGACGTTCCAGGTGTAACCCTTGTTTGGAACATAGCAGCAGGCCCAGGATGGAAATGCTTGCATAGGTGCAATGTGGTTCATTGAAATGGGAAGAAATGGAAAGGTCTGGAACAGAATGGAGTTGTTCTGTCCTTGCCCTGTACAGAATGTGTTCTGTACTGTACTGGACTTACTCTGTCTGCATTTGGTCTCATCATTGTTAAGGAGACCACACTGTAAGCAGCTATTGGCATATTAAAGTCTTTGGAATTCCCTTCCATTATCTGCTTCTTTTACTACATTTGCAACATTTCAAGATTAATAGATTTGTTTGTTCGAAGTTTAACAGTAATAAAAGGTTCCTTCTTACATTGGGATATTAACGATCTTTGTCAGCCAGTTCTAAAGGTATCATTCATTTTGGAATGATATGATTTTACTAAAACATCATGTGCACAAGCAATGGTTTTCAAAGTTCTCTTACTGTTACGCTTGCATTTGTTCTCTCAGTTTATAAATAACTTTAAATAAAACTATGAAGCAATATTAAAAGCAGCCAATTTTAGTTATATTAAATGCATTTAAAGACAGTTATAAATCATTTCAGTTCACATACACTCTTCATTGGTTTCCTTTTGTTATCGAAGATGACTGTTTCTTGTGCGCATAGAATCATAGAGTCCAATTTCAGACTACTGGGCATAGTGTGGGCACAGATGAATAGACTGATTTTCAGACTTTTGGGCATAGTGTGGGCACAGATGAATTGGCTGATTTTTGCCGTGACTATCCAATCTTTGCATTTTGCCCTTTGCTGCCTGTATTCTTTGCTTTTGAAAGAAACAACTCAATGATCTGAGATCTCTCCTTAAGTAGTTCTTTGTTGTCCATTTTTGTCCCTGACCTTGTGGATGTACCACATTACCTGAGGTTCAAGGAACTCTTGAACTGTCATCTCAGCCTACTGTGTAGGTGGTTTCCATGTTTAAGTTGTGAATACATGATTGCCTGAGGGATACCAGGCCCCATGCCATCCTCACCTGCCTTGGCCTGTGAACCAATGCAGTCGTCAGGGTATTGCTGCTGCTGTGCAAAAGCAGCTCGATGTGGCCATGGGTGAGAGTTGGGCAAGTATCATGGACGGGTGCAGTGCTCCATCCAGATATGAAGAAGGGTATGACTGACTCATGGAAAAAGGATTAGCTCTGACACATTTGGCACATCCTTATTACTATTGTTATCCCCTTACTACCACTGAAAGCATGAGAGCACAATTGTGTGAACATGAGCAGAGAAAGTGCTGTAGATCATTTACTGCAATTGATCACAAATCCAGTCAACTTGACTTGTCAATCCACAAGAAATTGATTTGCAAGGCCAAGAAAGTGGGCTTTGCCAAGTATAATCCATCTTGACTGTAAACGAAGTAGGCCACTTAGCCCATTGAGTCTGGTCTACAATGAAATGAGATCATGGTTGATCTATTATTCCTCAACTCTGCTTTCCAGCCTTTTCTCTGAAACCCTAGATTTCCTTTCTGATTAAACATCTGTCTGTTTCAGCCTTGAATTTACTTATCACCCCAGAATCAATAGCCCTCTGTGGTTAAAAAAAGTCCAAAGATTTACCATAGTCTAGGAGAAAAGAAACATAGAAGTCAGGAACAAGAGTAGGCCATTTGACCCCTTGAGGCTGCAATGCTATTCAATTCGATCATGGATAATCATTGAGCTCAATACCTTAATTTCACCCTCACCCATATCACTTGATACCTGTAGGCACCAGAGATACAGCAACCTTCTTCTTGAAAACATATCATGATTTGGCCTCAATCACTTTCTGTGGCAGTGATTTCCATAGGCTCATCATTCTCTTAAACTATGAACCTTGGTTCTGGACTTCCCCACCATTGGGAACATCTTTCCTGCATCTACCTTGTCTAGTCCTGTTAGAATTTAATAGCTCTCAATGAGATGGCCCCTAAACTCCAGTGAATACAATCCTAACTGACTCAATGTTTCTTCATACATCATTTCTGCCATCCCAGGAATCAATTTGGCAAACTGTTGCTGCATTCCCTCCATTGTAAGAACATCCTTACTCAGAAAAGGAGATCATAACTGCATACAATATTCCAGGTATAGCCACACCAATGCTCTGTATAATTGCAGCAAAATATCCTTGTTCGTGTTCTTGAATCCTCTTGTTATGAAGGCTGACATACACTTTGGCTACTTCACTGTCTGCTGTACTTTTCCGTTTGCTTTCAGGACACCAAGGTCTCGTCGAACATTCTTCACTCTCAATTTGTAGCCATTCAATTAATAATCTGACTATCTGTTTTTGCCATCAAAGTGGATAACCTCACGTTCACCCACATTATACTGCATCTGCCATGTATTTACTCTCTTACTCAGCTTGTCCAACTCACACTGCAAAATCTCTGCATCCTCCTCACAGCTTACCCTTCCACCCAATTTTGTGTCACCTGCAAATTGTGAGATATTACATTTAGTTCCCTCATTTAAATCATTAACATCTATCATGAATAGGTGGGGTCCCAGTACCCATCACTGCAGTACCCCTCTCGTCACTGCCTGCCATTCAGAAAAAGACACATTTTTCTTATTGTTTGTTTCCTGTCAGCTAACCAATTTTCTATCCATCTCAATACACTATCCCCAATGCCACGTGTTTAATCATACACATTAATCTCTATGTGGGACTTTATCAAAAGTCTTCTGAAACCACCCCCCCCCCCCCCCCCCCCCCCCCCGCCACCTTTTCTCTGTCTTGAATGGCCAATTCCATACTCTAATATTAGGCCCTTGGGTCCCACAAGGAAACAGAACCTCTCTGTGTATCTACTCTTCAAGTCCCCAAGGTTCTTATATGATTCAATATGGTCTTCTGTCATACTCCTGAACTCATCCTCTCTACATGAAAAATCCCTCTATACCTAGAATCACCCAAGTGAACCTTTTTCTGGACTACCTCCATGCCATTATATCTTTCTTCAGATACGTAAACCAAAACTGTTCACAGGAATCCATCTGTGATCAGACCAGTGCCTCAGATAGTTTTAGTAAGACCATCCCCTACTTTCATGTTTCATTCTCTTTGAAATAAAGGTCAGCATTTCATTTGCCTTCCCTAGTACCTGCTGAACTTGGATTCTTCTGATTCATGCACAATGACTCCCATTCCTCTGTGCTGCAGCTTTCTGTCGTCTTTCTACATTTAAATAATATTCAGCTCTTTAATTCTTCCTCTCAAAGTGCATAGCCTCACAATTTCCCACACTGTATGCCATCTGCCAAGCTTTTGCTCATCCACTTAACCTGTCTCTATCATTTGTTGACTCTTTGTGTCATCCTCACCACTTGACTTCCTATCTAGTTTTTGGACCATCTGCAAACTTGGCAATAGTACCTTTACTTCCCTCATCCAAGTCATTAATATACATTGTAGCTCCAACATTGATCTCTGACTCAAGACATTTCTGGTGTGTACACCTTGCTGATCATACTGTGCAGAAAAATTGTGGCCAGAACACTGCTGTTTCCTGCCTGACTTCATTCAAAAGCATGGACTTCAAAACAAGCTGACTTACCCACCATGAGCTGTGCTTTGTTTTGTGAAACAATTTTTTTACTATGCTTATCTTGATCAATTATTTATTATCCCACTTGAGTACATGCTTCCACAATCATTTTTAAAAAGCATGCAGTCGAATTATTTTATACCTCAACCATGGCTACAGTCTTCAAAATTGGCTCCTTTCTTCAGTCCTGATAAATCTCTTATCACTTAATCTTTCTCTATTTATATGCTTGTAAGTATGCATAACTTATCCTTTGCCTTTTTGAGATTTTCCTTATTTCCCATTTTACGTCTCAGCTATATTTTCAATCTACCTTATGATTGCCTTTGGCCTAATTTTATTGTGCTTTGAACTTTCTGTCCCAGAATCTCTAGCGACTGATACATTTCCTTGCTACCTTGAATGTACTTGTGTAGTACTTCAGATCAGCATTCCCTCTAAGCTGTGGAGCTGAACATGAGCGAGCAGCTCTGCAGATCCACCATGGCCAACCCACCTTTCACTTCCAATTCTGGAAGCCACTGCTGCACATGGAGCCCAGAGGTTTACGTAGAAGAGGAAGAATTAGAGGGAACACTCTGTCAGGCATTGTGTATTTGAATACAGCTACTGATCTGATGACCTATTGCATAGTTTTCTGCCCAAGTATTGGAACCAGAGTATTCTTCTTACCTCACTGATATTCAACGGTTTTCTGCATCAGCGCCTTTATACTTGACTCATTTTACATCAAACTCAACTATTTTGTCTTTGTTGTTTCCCCATCGATTTGATAATTCCACATGACTTTCTTCTCTCAATTCATTTCCCCGGACTAAATAAAAAAATACTTCTTGACTTAAAACAAAAATTGCTGGAAATCACAGCGGGTCAGGCAGCATCCGCGGAGCGAGAGCAAGCTAACATTTCGAATCTAGATGACTCTTCATCCGAGATGACGTGAGGATTGGAGGGGGCAACATTTATAAATGTTACCTGATCATCTGGGATTTCCACATTTCTTGTTTTCAGTATAGATTCCAGCATCTGCAGCAATTTGCTCCTAATATTTCTTAACTTGTTGAGTGGAAACACTCTGAGTGGAATATTACAAATCCCTTCTCATAGGATTGAAGGTGCAGAGCTCGTAAAATGTGACATGTGGTCTGTCCGCTGCCAACCTATCTTGCCCAGAAGTGTCACCCATTTTACTCTGTGCAGCCATTGGGCAGTCACCACTAACACCCGCATCCCACCACCTTGCCATTGGTCTATTGAGACCCTCATGTGGTTAATCAATAGTCACTTACGTGTCTCAAATCACTCAACTGCTATTTGACCCACAGAAGTTGGACACCCATGCCAAGTGGACATCAGTGGTATTAACTGTGTAAGCGAGTGTTGTGTAAGGGGGTTATCTCCTTTGGAGAACCCTAGAGCCCATTAGAGACACCCTGCTCAACCTACTTCATAACTACCTTTAATCGTTCCCGATCCTGATCTCTCAAACTTGACTCCCACCCTTCCAACTCTCTCACAGGGACCTGTCAGCCAAACAATACCCTGATTCACCTTCAGACCAGCTCCATTCACTTTCCTTCTTCAAAGATTGTCCAAAAGCACAATGTGAAGTCGGCAGCAGGGATTCTATTTTACAAGAAGCACAAATGAATGTCTGTGTTACGCACTAAAGTATATGTCATTAGATAGTGTTGGAACCATTGCTTCTTATATGCATAAATGACTAAAGGACCTGGGTATATAACAGTAAGAAGAATAGGAACGGAATTCAGGGAGACATAGCGAGACTAGTGAAATGGGCAGGAAGATCAAACTTAAAGTAGGAAATTAGCAAATGATGTATTGTAAAAGAAGAAATGAAGTGAGGTAGTACATTTATAGTAAGAGTGCAGAAACAGAGATTTGAGGGTTAGGCTTGTCAATTTTCTGGAGATTCAAGGTATTAAAGTCTCAAGGTATGAAAGCTTAATTTCCTAGAAGCTGACGCAAAGATTGAGGGGAAAAAAATAAATCATTACAGCAATAAGATAACATATTTTTCCAATTTCTTTGATTACTTTTCCTCACTTAAAAATGTAGGAGGTGGAAAAAAGAGATATTTCAACAGACAGAGAGTTATGGCATATTTCCAACTTAATCAACAATATTAACCAAGTAGTGAGGGAGTTCAATACCATTAAAAGGTACCATGGGCTGATTGTTCCACAGCTGATGAGGCAGGGGAGTATAGGATGGGTAGGTATGAAGTTTCATGTCACTGGCCAGAAAAACCAGCTCAATCCCAATGCAATCCTCTCTCCTAGGAGACAAGAAGAGATGACAGTAGGGCTCCGAGGCACAATTAACAGGATAGTCAATGAAGGCCTATTGTTGGAGGCTTGATAAAATTTGTCTTCACTGCACCACCACTATATGCATGCAACTGCCTCATTCCCATTCAGCTACTATTCTGAGAACAATGTCTGATGAAGCAATGTTCTATTTTTACTCATAAGGAAAAAGAGCACTTGCTTCATAGTATGCTTCCTCCTTCACTTAGTTGCAAAGGCAGCCACTGTTGCTTCCATGACATGTGGAGTCTCCTACTGGTCCTCCGGCTTTCAATGCCCACTACCAATTTGCCATTTGATAGGGAACCCAGCCCCTGACCAATTCAGAGGAAATCACACATGAGTAACTGCTGCCCACATTGTAGCATTCTGACCTTCCTTTGAGTCCGATGGTTGGGTTATGCATTCCATGAGGCAAATCCTGCCTCAACTTTCAGGTATACCATTAAACTGGTCCTCTCAAGTGAGCATAAATGATTCTATGGCACCATTTCTGTTAAGAAAATCAGCTGGTGTTCTGGTCAATATTTATCCTCAATCAATTTTACTAAAGCAGAATATCTTGGCATTGTTATAGTGAAAAAAACACTGTCAAGTCTGTAGGGTTCACATAAACAAAATTTTATTTGAGCATATACAAAGGCACAGGTCTTAGTCCCCTGACAAGCTTACCCATCAAATGAGGTTTACAGCATGTGTCTATCGTCCTAAAGTTCCTGTTTCCCATAACATAGTTCTACAATTTCATAACTTATCATGAGATTGGTTTGCTTAATGTTCTGGGGCATTCTGTTCTGCACACAGCAAACACATTTAACCTAACATTGCCAATCCCAAATGTCCCCCAACAGCATTAGTGTGATTTTTGGCTATTATGTTTCCCACATCATGATACTGACAACATTTATTTTTAATAAGCACTTAATTGCTACTAAGTAGATTTGAGATTGTGACAGGCAGCATCCAGGGTGTTGGAATGGTGGTTTTAGTGGTTGATGAGGCTTTCTCCAGTGTAAATCTGTTCCTTAAGCTTTGCAGTGACACTGTCTTACAAATAGAAAATCATAATGAGATAAGTTGAAAGAATATATGCAAATTGCCACACAACCAAGTTTCAGACCAACTTATGTGTCAGCCAGTGACATTTTATCATGCATCAGGTGCAAATGTAGTAATTTAGGGATTAAAGCTCTTGTAGATCTATTTATAGTAAGGATTTCAATTGTATATTGTACATTGAATATTTGCCCTGATAAAAATTAAAGACCTATAAAGCTTTTAGAGTTTGCTGTGGATGGACAGTGCATGTTTGCAGACAGTTACGAGCCATTCATCTTGCAATCCATATTCTATCAAATTTCTGAAAGGATTCTGTCTTCTCCAACTTCTGTTCTTAGAACCTACACACAATGTAGTGCCTGGTCATGACACACTACTGCCTTATAATTGTTCATGAGAGCACATTGCTCTGACCACATACCCCTCGTGGTCATCAAACAAATCATATGACATGACTCATACTCAATCAAATACATTGGATTTCCATTGAATTCATTTTTACCTGGCAATTCATGACCTTTTTCTCCCTTCACTGTTTAATGCGAGTAAAGGCTGACAAACATATAAAGCAGATTATGAATTTATGTTATGTTTCCTTCCACTTGTCCTTAACAGTGCATATTCCTCTAAATTTGAATGTAAGCTACCTTCCAGAGCAATTCGTACTAATTATTCAAATAAAGTAACAGAGAATGCTGACGGTCAGCTCAGACCATTCTTTGGCTAACTTAGTAGTACGAGCTAACTATTCTGCTCCCTTTATAATTGGAATACAAAATTTGGCCTTTAACTGCATGTTTGCATATCCAGGCATTTGGTGTTTAATAATCTATATTCTTGTTTACTATCAACCTATAATTTAAGACTTTAAAGATAAAATTAATTTTTCCAGAACAAGAAATGTGAGCAACAACTTTAATAACTTCCTATTCCTAACACTGAAATTAATTTTGGATGGAGTGGAGCAAATGGGAAACTGAGGACAATATAACTGAAAGGGTCTGGAATATATTCGTTGGCATTATGCTACTGAAGGGGACATTATATAAGAAAAGGTACAGTTGGATTATTGTAATTACTGCTTCTCCACAACTTTCTGAAGCAATTTTTAATTAGACTCCTTTTGAAATATCAGCAAAATTAATCATTTTATGAAGTGAATGAGATATTGATGGACTGCACTGGTGACGGCTGAAGGTGATACACATAAATAATTCACCAGTAGCTAATGCCATTGCAGTATTCATTACCTATTTAGTTTTTTTAAATCCTGTTAATACATTCCTTTCTAAGTTAAAGACTGATTATAGCAAAAGTGGGCGGGCCCTACATTTTAAGAACAAATAAACCAGCTATGCAACGTAGTCTGTAAGGATCCTAACTTGATGGTTGTGGATCAAATTTCATTCAACCTTTTTTCTACATATTCTTCAACAAGGTTCTGCTTTCTGACCTCCTGAGAATTACTTATCAAAGGTAGGAAATTATTTTTAAATGCTGTGATCAAATAATGTACTTTTAAAAGGAAAAAGCTTTCTTTAAAATATTATCTGTGTAAATATGAAACTTGATTTGTGGAGAGCTGTTAAAAATTCTTAGCAGTTATAGTGTTTCTATGCCTAATGATAGCTACATGGGACTGAATACTTTATTGATTTGTCTCAGAAAGTTATAATTCATCAATCTTTTTAATAATGGTGTTATAGCAGCACCAGCTTATACTTACTGTGGATGACTTTGTGTTGAAAAACAGTCAAGTGTCTCAAAGATTCATCCTTTTTTACCTGATTGTAAGCTCAAATTTCAGTCTCCACATTGCAGTGCCTGACTGAAATATTAAGAAGATGATTGTGTCGTATGCTAGAAAGGGTGTCAGATACCATATGTTGGATGATTTTCCACACACTATCCTACCCATCTTGGCTGAGGGGAAGCACAATATGGAAGCAAGGTACTTCCCAAAAAATGAGAGATTTGGGAAATGGAAGAAAGAATTCCAAGTCTCTCTACCTTTCAGAGGAAAGGAACAAAAAAAAAGATCAGTTGGCTTATGAGTACACAAACATCAACTGCCAGCAATGTACTTTTCTGGCCTTAAGAGTAGGTCACCTGCTTGTTCTCTTGGTCAAAGATGGTAATTTTGATATGTGTGTGCTCTTTAAGAAAATTATATGAAATTAAGATTTATGTACTACCTGGAAATTGTGAGTCATTTAGTTCTTCGTTTAAACAAATTTTGTAGCTGTTGCACTGTAATTACTAAGTGAAAGAAAAAGAATGAAGTTTGATAGGTTCTTCAGGTTCATAAAACTGCTATGTTATTTTTCAGAGGAATAAGCCATTTAAATATGAATCATCCAACCTACCTTAATTTGCATAAAGCCCTTATTTGATATGACAAATGTTAGTTTAAGCAGGGGGCGTTTCAAGATAGTTTCAGTTTATGCTGCAGTTGATAAGGTTTCAGATCTTGCTCCAACCAGCCAGTAAAGCACAGGGCTGTGAACAAAGACATATGAGTTATTCTTTTAATCTACTGCAATCATTCATGATCAGATCAAATGCAATGGTAAGTTTACTTACAGACATTTCAAATACTGTAATGAAATGTACTATGAGACATACGACCACGTTCTTGAAAAAACTGTCATTACATCAACTTTGCAGTTATTCAAACCCACTTCCAGTTAAGGCTATTTGTCTCCTTTACATTTGAGTGCACCTACTGAACATTTTGTGGACACTACCTCGATCAGGCAATGCCATCTTTAGGCTGCTTCACCTTTTTTTATGCTGGTTCACCGTTTTTGATTATGCATTTATTTAATGAATGTTTCAAAAAAAAAGCAAACCTATTTAACTTGAAATGCTATCTCACAACCTGACTTGGAAACGTATCACCGTTCCTTCACTGTCACTGGATCAAAATCTTGGAAATCCCTCTCAAATGGCATTGTAGATTAACCTACACCAAATGGACTGCAGCGGTTCAAGAAAGCAGCTCACGACCACATTGTGAAGAGCAACTAGGGATGGATGATAAACGTTAACCCAGCCAGTGACACCTCCAACACATGAATGACTTTTTTAGAAATTGTTTGTAATAAACTTCGCTTTAATCTAACTCTCTTATCTTAAATAACAACTGGTAAACCTCAGCTAAGTGGGTTTAGGTGTGGCGGTGTAAATATCATGCTATTTGACCAGTATTTCCGACACAAGCAATTCAGATAATTCAAATCTCATGAATACGTGACGGGATTTTATGCAGTGACACTGTTCTGCCGACTCGTTGGAAATAGGTGAGCTCAACTTTGCTTGCTGTGAAAGCCACAAGCAGACATTACGGTTCTCAGGCGATCATTTACATGGGGTAGTAGTTTTCAACTCATCCCAGAGTTCTCCCCATTTCCCCATGAAATCACCATTCAAGAGTTGCCATGCTGCTCAAAAGTCTTTAATATAATGGAGGGTTTGCGTTATGGGGAGTGACTGAATAGGTTGGAATTTGTTTCACTGGAGCACAGGAGGTTGAGGGGTGACCTTATAGAGATTTATAAGATCATGAGATGAATCAATAAGGTGAATAGCAGGTGTCTTTTCCCTATGGTGGTGGTATTTCAAGACAAGAGGATATATTTTTAAGGTGAGAGGTGAAAATTTTTAAAAAGATATGAGAAGCAATATTTTTACATAGACAGTGGTTCATGAGTGGATGAACATTCAGATGAATGCAGGTATAGTTACATTTAAAATACACTTAGAGATGTACATGAATAAGAAACATTTTGAAAGATATGGGCCAAGTACAGGCAGTTGGGATGAGTTGGATTGAAGGGTCTGTTTCTGTGCTGGATGACTCCATGACTCTACAAAGTTGCAGTCAAAAATGCGCAAAACATGCAGTAACACCATTTGCCATCAGCTAATAACAACAATGAAGATGTGCTAACATCCTCTGCATAATTTTCGCACTGTCCCAATATTATCAACTTGCACAATTCATAAATAGAAAATAGCTGAGTCTTTGAAAAATCCACAGCACAATAATCTTGATGTCAACTGATATCCGTAACCTCTTCAAGTTTTGTTGTGGTTATTATAATTTAGAATGTTATGATCACTTCTGCTGTCAGTTGAATGTTTTTCTCCCTTTGAAGATAATTAAATGGTGCTAAATGATCACAAATAATGTTGTTTCAGTTTTGTATGATTTCATTTGATGTCACTTGATCACTGTTTGATTACTTTGAATGACAAGTGATGGCTAAGTGATTACATTTGAATATAGATGATCACAGATGAATACATATGATGCCTATTGAACAATGTTAGACATAAAAAGCAGTTAGAATTTTCTAAAAAGGGTGGACCACGGTTCTTCAATCTCAGCAACATTACTGGGAGTAGAAGCTAATGCTGGCACTGCATTAGGCCAAAACCGGATGTAGTGCAAAAGGCATGGAACAAAGATACGTGGGTAGTCAAGCACGTCCTGGTGAGTGATAGAGGGGATTCATCAAATGAGGTAGCTCTCAGAGGGACATGGGTACCTGACTAGAGGAACTCATTGACCATCCCAAAGATGCAGAATAACCACACCTTACCGTGCGGCTTAGACATACCTCCACCTCCCCACTGTTGGTGAAATGCTGGTGGCACTTGGGAACACCCCTCGATAGCATTAATGGGCTACTTAAAGGCCTCAATATGTCCAACAAGGACTACCCACCAACTATCTCACCGATTAGTGGAAGCAGAGAGGCTCCACATGTGATACTCTTACACTCTCCCAAGCACTACCACTACATCGAGTCACAGAATCATACAGCATGGAACCAGACCCTTTGGCCCAATTTTCCATGCCAATCAGGTTTCCGAACTAAACTAGTCCCACTTGCCTGTGCTTGGCACATATCCCTCTAAACCTTTCCTTTCCATGTACCTGCCCAAAAGTATTTTAAACGTTGCAACTCTACTTACCTCTCCCCTTCTGGCAGCTTGTTCCAAAACTGCACCACCATCTGTGTGAAGGAGTTGCCCCACAGGTCCCTTTTAAATCTTTCTCCCTCACCTGAAACCTATGCCTTCTAGTTTTGAACCCCCCTTCCCTGAGGAAAAGACTTTGGCAATTCACCTTATCAATTCCCCTCATGATTTTATAAACTTCTCATAGGTTACCCCTCCAGGGAAAAAAAGTCAGAGCCTGCCAGTCTCTCCTTTTAACTCAAACTCTACAGTTCCAGTCGAATCCTTGTAAATCCTTTCTGCACCCTTTCGAATTTAATAATATCCTTCCTATAGCAGAACTGCACGCAGAACTCCAACAATGCCCTCACCAACATCATGTACAATTTCAACATGACATCTCAACTCCTATACTCAATGCTCTGAGCAATAATGGCAAGCATGCCAAACACCTTCCTCACCAGCCTGTCCACTTGTGATCCCACGTTCAAATAATTATGTATTTGAACCTCTTGGTCTCTGTTCGGCAACACTCACCAGCTGCCTACCATTAACCGTATAAGTCATGTCCTGGTATGCCTTACCAAAATGCAACACCTCACATTTATCTAACCTGAGCTCCATCTGCCACTCCTCAGCTCATTGGTCCAGCTGATTAAGAACCACTTGGACTCTGCAATAACCATCTTCACCGTCCACTATACCACAATTTTGGTGTCACCTGCAAACCTACTAACCATGCTTCCTATATTCTCATCCAATTCATTTATATAAATAACAAACAACAGTGGACCCAGCACTAATCCCTGCAGAACACTGCTGGTCACAAGCCCCCAGACCAAACAATAATTCTATACCAACACCCACTGTCTCTTACTGCTGAGTCAATTTTGTATCCAATTGGCCAGCTATCTCTGGAACTCATGTGGTCTAACTTTACTAATCAGATTACCATGTGGAACTTTTTTTGGAGCCTTGCTAACATCCACATAGACAATGTCTACTGCTCTGCCTTCATTTACCTTCTTGGTCATGTCTTCAAAAAATCCAATCAGGTTTGTAAGACATGATCACCCATGCACAAAGCCATGTTGACTATCCTTAAACATGCCATGCCTCTCCAAATGCAAGTAAATCGTGTTCCCTCCAAAAGTTCATCCACCATTGATGTCAGTCTCATCGGTCGATAGTTGCCTGGATTTTCTTTGCAGACCTTCTTTTAAAGAAGGCACAAAAATAGCAATCCTCCAGTCTTCTGGTACCTCATCCATGGCTGTAGATGATTCAAACTTCTCTGCTTGGGGCCCTGCAATTCCTTCCCTGGATTCCCACAATGTCCTGGGATACCCTTGATCAGGTGCTGGGATTTATCTACCGTTGTGTTTTAAGATCTTCAGCATTTCCACTTTGGTAATGTGGACTGTTTTCAAGACATTACTATTTCCTCAAGTTCCCTGGCTTCATGTCTTTCTCCACAGTACATACTGACACAAAATATTCATTTAGTATCTCGCGCACACCCTGCAGTTCCACACATGGATGACCTTGTTGATCTTTACGGGGCCCTTTTCTCTTCTTTGTGGCTCTTTTTCCCTAATGTACTTGTAAAATCTCAAATGTCACATCCCCGTCCTTCACCTGCCATCCTACGGCAAGGACTGGTGGGTGATGGTGAGTGCAATTCTAGCCATGAATTCCATTTTAAATATCTGTAAATAAAAAACTGATGTCCATGAAACTGTCCACATAAATGATCAAATTATGATAATAACTAAACTGATTTCCCTTTTCCCTCTCTTTTCTCACATTACCTCTTTTTGCGATTCCCATTCCACAACACAATGCACTCTTAATGAACCTCTAACTTCCCAATCAAATTGCTCCAGAGCAAACACATCATTCAGCTGGAAATTAGGATGTAGCAAAGGAGCACCTAGACAAGGTGATTTTACAAACTCCTCCTCACCAACATTTGACATTGATGCCTACTTTAAGAGAGCTCTTCAAAAATGAACCAAACAACAGCCACAGGCAATCATCCTCATTGAATCATGCCAATCAGCCAATGAAGTCCCAGATGGCTGCATTAACAATTTCACATATTTTCTGTTCCTCTGACAGAGCTATATGCAGAGGGCTTTGAAATAACTTCACAGAGGCTGGTATCCAGTCATCAGGTCTCCCTTTACTTTAGTACTGTCTCATATGGAGTCAGGTACCGATTGTCAGGATCACTGAAACTGCCCTTTCTCTATATCAGCCAGGGTGCCTTGATTGGATTAGATTAACAGCCCCAATCAGAGAACTCATATTCTATGATGTCCAGCTGGCTGACCTCATTACAATCACTACAGACTTTACAGTCAGGAGGGAATTCGTCAGAGTCTCCAACATTGGATTCAATTAACTCCCACATCTTTGGATTAATCATGAGTAAGAAAATGTTTGACTGCCAATTACCATTCTCTTTCAACCTGTGAATCGATATTCCACAACGTTGAATTTGCGAGGTCTGGTAGCTACAAGTGAAGACACTTAGAAGTTCATAACCAATGGTGACTCAGGAGCACTGCCACTGACTGAGCTGGCTGACTAGGCTTGTAGCGGATAACAAGGTAAAAACAATGACTGCAGATGCTGAAAATCAAATACTGGATTAGTGGTGCTGGAAGAGCACAGCAGTTCAGGCAGCATCCAACGAGCAGCAAAATCAACGTTTCGGGCAAAAGCCCTTCATCAGGAATAAAGGCAGTGAGCCTGAAGCGTGGAGAGATAAGCTAGAGGAGGGTGGGGGTGGGGAGAGAGTAGCATAGAGTACAATGGGTGAGTGGGGGAGGAGATGAAGGTGATAGGTCAAGGAGGAGAGGGTGGAGTGGACAGGTGGAAAAGAAGATAGGCGGGTCGGACAAGTCAAGGAGACAGTAACTGAGCTGGAAGTTTGAAACTAGGATGAGGTGGGGGAAGGGGAAATGAGGAAGCTGTTGAAGTCCACATTGATGCCCTGGGGTTGAAGTGTTCCGAGGCGGAAGATGAGGCGTTCTTCCTCCAGGCGTCTGGTGGTGAGGGAGCGGCGGTGAAGGAGGCCCAGGACCTCCATGTCCTCGGCAGAGTGGGAGGGGGAGTTGAAATGTTGGGCCACGGTGCAGTTTGGTTGATTGGTGTGGGTGTCTCGGAGATGTTCCCTAAAGCGCTCTGCTAGGAGGCGCCCAGTCTCCCCAATGTAGAGGAGACCGCATCGGGAGCAACGGATACAATAAATGATATTGGTGGATGTGCAGGTGAAACTTTGATGGATGTGGAAGGCTCCTTTAGGGCCTTGGATAGAGGTGAGGGAGGAGGTGTGGGCACAGGTTTTACAGTTCCTGCGGTGGCAGGGGAAAGTGCCAGAATGGGAGGGTGGGTCGTAGGGGGGTGTGGACCTGACCAGGTAGTCACGGAGGGAACGGTCTTTGCGGAAGGCGGAAAGGGGTGGGGAGGGAAATATATCCCTGGTGGTGGGGTCTTTTTGGAGGTGGCGGAAATGTCGGTGGATGATTTGGTTGATGCGAAGGTTGGTAGGGTGGAAGGTGAGCACCAGGGGCGTTCTGTCCTTGTTATGGTTGGAGGGGTGGGGTCTGAGGGCGGAGGTGCGGGATGTGGACGAGATGCGTTGGAGGGCATCTTTAACCACGTGGGAAGGGAAATTGCAGTCTCTAAAGAAGGAGGCCATCTGGTGTGTCCTATGGTGGAACTGGTCCTCTTGGGAGCAGATACGGCGGAGGCGGAGAAATTGGGAATACGGGATGGCATTTTTGCAAGAGATAGGGTGGGAAGAGGTGTAATCCAGGTAGCTATGGGAGTCAGTGGGTTTGTAAAAAATGTCAGTGTCAAGTCGGTCGTCACTAATGGAGATGGAGAGGTCCAGGAAGGGGAGCGAGGTGTCAGAGATAGTCCAGGTAAATTTAAGGTCAGGGTGGAATGTGTTGGTGAAGTTGATGAATTGCTCAACCTCCTCGCGGGAGCACAAGGTGGCGCCAATGCAGTCATCAATGTAGCGGAGGAAGAGGTGGGGAGTGGTGCCGGTGTAATTACGGAAGATCAACTGTTCTACATAGCCAACAAAGAGACAGGCATAGCTGGGGCCCATACGTGTGCCCATGGCTACGCCTTTGGTCTGGAGGAAGTGGGAGGATTCAAAGGAGAAATTGTTAAGGGTGAGGACCAGTTCGGCCAAACGAATGGGCGGATAACACCCGTACCTTTCTCTGCAACCGCAAGAGTGCAATATCTGCCCCTTCATCTCCCCCTCACCTCCACTCAAGGCCCAAAAGAACCTTTCCCGATCTGGCAATGATTCGCTTGCAACTTCATCTATTCCTCCCAGTGTGGTGTCCTGAACATCAGGGAGACCAAACGCAGACCCGGGAACCGGTTTGCAGAGCATCTGCGCTCTGCAAGCATCAACCAACTCGACCTTCCGGTCGCCATCCATTGTAATTACCCCCTTCCCCTGTCCCAGCAACATTGGCCATGGCATCCTCTACTGTCAAAGTGAGGCCAGGCATAAACTGGAGGAACCACACCTTCTATTTCCCCTGGGGAGTCTTAGCACAATGGCCTCAATATTGAATTCAACAGCTTTAAAATGCCTCCAGGCTTATCCCCTACCCAACCTACCCCCTCCTCCTTCTCCCCACCTCCCTGACTTGACATCCCCGTCCATCTTCTTGCTCACCTATTTACTCCACCCTTCTCACTGACCAAGCACCATAACTCCCAACCTGCATCCACCTATCACCATCCCACCTACTGGCAAAAGACTAACAAGGGAGAGAATAGAGCCCCTTAAAGATCAATGAGGCCAGCTATGTTTGGAATCACAGGAGATGGATGACATCCTAAATTAATATTTCATGTCAGTATTTACTGTTGGGAAAGACATAGAAGCTAGGAAACTCAGGGAAATAAATAGTGACATCTTGAAAAGATTTCACATTACAGAAAAGAGGTGCTACCCTTGATCAGTGTATCCCAATACATGGTAAGAAGCTAGAGGAGAAATTGTGGGACTTTAGCAGAGATATTTGTATCATTGACAGATGGGGTGCCAGAAGAGCGTAGGGTGGCAAATTTGCCATTATTTAAAAAGGTGGTAAGGAAAAGCCAGGGAGTTACAGACCGGTGAGCTTAACGTCAGTGGTGGGAAAGTTGTTGAGCGGATTTAGAGTGATAGGGTCTACATGCATTTGGAATGGCAAGGACTGATTAGGGATAGTCAACACGGTTGTGAAAACATGTGAAAGCATGGGAAAACATGTCTCACAAACTTGACTGAGTTTTTTGAAAAGGTGACCAAGAAGGCAGAGTGGCAAACATTGTCTACCTGGATGTCAGCAAGGCATTCGAAAAGGTTCTGCATGGTAGAGTAATGAGTTAGGTTAGATCACATGGGATCCAGGGAGAGCTGGCCAACTGGATATAAAATTGGCTTGATGGTAGGAGACAGAGGGTGGTGGTTGTGATGATGCTGCTCCTTTAACAAGGTTATGTTGTCTTTGGATTTTTTCAAAAGAGGTTATAAAAGGCAGAGGTTCCTGCCTTTTGTCTGCGGTTAGGTCACTTTGGTTATGGCTAACATACACTGCCTAAGGCAACAATTAGAGAAAAGGGCTTTTAGGTTGTTTTATGCACTTGTACAATGAAAGGGGAATGGCCAGTTCTCCCACTTCAGGTATTTTTCTAGTTTGGTTTAGGTTTAGCTGCGGATTTAGATAAGCTACTACAGTGGAAGAGGTTCCATGCTTTAGGGTGACCTTAGAGATGTTTATAAAATCATGAGGGGCATGGCTAGAATAAATGGACAAAGTCCTTTCCCTGAGGTCATGTTGCAGCTGTACAGGATGTTGGTGAGGTTACTTTTGGAATACTGCGTGCAATTCTGGTCTTCTTCCTATCAGAACAATGTTGTGAAACTTGAAAGAGTTCAGAAAAAATTTCCAGGATGTTGTCAGGGTTGGATGATTTGAGCTATAGGGAGAGGCTGAATAGGCTGGGACTGTTTTCCTGGGAGCGTCAGAGGCTGAGGGGTGACCTCATAGAGGTTTATAAAATCATGAGGGGCATGGATAGGCTAAAGAGACAAAGACGTTTGCCGGGGGTAGGGGCGTCCAGAACTAGAGGGCATAGGTTTAGGATGAAAGCGGAAAGATATAAAAGGGGGAGCTTTTTCACACAGTGGTTGGTGCATGTATGAAATGAACTGCCAGAGGATGTGGTGGAGGCTGATACAATTGAGACATTTAAAAGAAATCTGAATGGGTATATGAATAGGAAGGGTTTGGAGGGATATGGGCTGGGTGCCGGCAGGTGGGACTAGATTGGGTTGGGATATCTGGTTGGCAAGGACGGATTGGACTGAAGGGGTCTGTTTCCATGCTGTACATCTCGATGACTCTATGACTCTACGGGTATATGAATAGGAAGGGCTTAGGAGGATATGGAGAAAGAAATGCTGGAGATCAGAGTCAAGAGTGGGGTGCTGGAAAAGCACAGCGAGTCAGTCAGCATCCGAGGAGCAGGAGAATTGATGTTTCGGGCAAGAGCCCTTCATCAGGAATGGGGCCAATAGGGATATGGGCCACGTGCTGGCAAATGGGACTAGATTAGGTTAGGATATCTGATTGGCATGTAAGAGTTGGACCAAAGGGTCTGTTTCTGTGTTGTACATCTCTCTGACTCTATGACTCTATGAACAATCACAATAACCCCTATCTGCATCCACCTATCACCATTCCACCTACCCATCCCTCAACCCCATCCCCCGACCACTATTTATTTCTAGGCTCCCCTCCCCCTCCCCAGTCCTGTTGAAGGGTTTCAGCTTGAAACATTGACTTTCCTGCTCCCCAGATGCTGTCTGACCTGCTATGTTTCCCCAGCTCTACATCTATTGACTCTGACTTCCAGCATCTGCAGTCCTTACTGTCTCCATGAGGCAATAACCTACTTGACATGATCCTCACCAATCTGCCTGGTGTCACAGATGCATCTATTAGTGATACGATTGGTGGGAATGACAAACCCTGTGTACGTTAAGCTCCATCTTCATACTGAAGAAACCATCCATCTTGTCATGTGGCAGTGTTACTGCATTAAGGGAGATTGATTACAAACAGATATAGCAGCTCAAATCAGGCCTCAGCAGCGACAGTAGAATTGTACTCTGTCACAAGTTCGTAGGTCATAAATATCAGCCTGACCAACAATGTTCACACCTTGAGAATGAATAGCGCATTCATTGTTCAGTTAAAATCCTTGCTAATTCCTTCTCAGGGTGTGGACGTTGTTGGTCAGGCTGATGTTTTTGATCTACCTCATTTGTCTTTGAGAAAGTGGTGAGAAGCCTACTTCCTGAATCACTACATTCTATGTGGTGAAAACACTCCCACAATGCTGTTGGGAAGGTAGTTCCATGATCTTGATCCAGTGTTGAGGATGAAATGGTGATATACAGCCAAGACAGGATGATTTGTGACATCATTTGAGGCAATGGTGTCCCTAAGCAACTGATTTCTGCTCCTTGTGGACAGGATGTAACTGGATAGTTTTTCACGTTGTTGGATAGATGTCAATGTCTGTATCTGTACTGGAACATCATTACTAGAACCAGTGGCATGGCTAGTTCTCTAACACAGGCATTACAGATAGGATGTTGTTGGGCTTGAGCCATTTGTTGTGTGCAATACACGTAGTCATTTCTTGATGCCACATGGAACAAATTTATTTAACTTCTCATGCATGGGTTGTTTAATTACCCAGCATAGAATATATTAAACCTACAGAACATTTACCAGAGCAGTTGGTTGTCTTAGCTTAGCTTAGTCTATAGTGCACTGCTTCTGTTGCTGAGTAGGCATGTTGTCCTGTGTTGTAGCTTCACCAGGCTGCTTCATGTCCAGGTATGGCTGCTTTTGCTAGCAGCACACTTCTCTACACGAATCATTGTACCAGGTTTCTTGTTTGGCTTGATGGTGAAAGAGGAGTAAATTAAATGCTGGGCAGCATTATCCTACAAATTGTGACAGAATCCAGTTCTACTGCTGCTGCGGAGGACCTGATTTGAGCTGCTAGACCTGTTTGTAATCCATCTCCCTTAATTCAGTAATACTGCCATGTGAAATGATGGATTTTTTTTTCAGAGTGAAGATGGAGCTTAGTTTCCACAAGGATCATCATTCCCATAAATCGTAACACTAATAAATACATCTGTGAAACCAGGTAGTTTGGTGAGGATCATGTCAAGTTGGTTATTCCCTCTTGTTGGTTCTTACATCACCTGCTGCAAGCCTAGTCAGTCAGCTCAGTCAGTGGTAGTGCTACTGAGTCACTGTTTGGTTATGAACTTCTAAGCGTCTTCACTTGTAGCTACCACACCTAGCAAATTCAACATGGTGGAATATTGATTCACATGCTGAGGGAGGATGATAATTGGCAATCAGTCAAACGTTTTCTTACTCATGATTAATCCAAAAGTATGGGAGTTAATTGAATCCAATGCTGAAGACTCCGAGGAATTCCCTCCTGATTGTAAAGTCGATAGTGATTGTAATGAGGTCAGCCAGCTGGGCATCATAGAATATGAGTTCCCTGACTGGGGCTGTTAATCTAATCTAATCAAGGCACCCTGGCTGATATAGAGAAAGGGCAGTGTCAATTATCCTGACAATCGGTACCTGACTCCGTATGAGACAGTACTAAAGTCAAGGACTGTTCATCTGTAAATAAAGGGAGACCTGATGACAGGATACCAGCCTCTGTGGAGTTATTTCAAGCCCTCTGCATATAGCTCTGTCAGAGGAACAGAAAATATGTGGGATTGTCAATGCAGCCATCTGGGACTTCATTGGCTGATTGGCATGATTCAATGAGGATGATTGTCCTTGGCTATTGTTTGATTCACTTCTGGAGAGCTCTCTTAAAATAGGCATCAATGTCAGATGTTGGTGAGGAAGAGTCTGCAAAATCATCTTGTTTAGGTGTGCCTTTGCTATGGCCTAAATTACAGCTGAGTGATTTGTTGCATTTTGCTCTGGTATAAATGGCTTGATTAGGTTAGAGGTTTGTTAAGAGTTAATCGTGTTGCGGAATGGGAATCACACAAAGGTTAATGTGAGAAAAGGACAATCCCTTCTGTGGTTTTTGTCTCCTCACCCGTCTTCTTGGACTCTTGGCCGAGACACTTGGCTCCGACCCCTGACCTCCCAAGCCCAAAGCAGGGATACCAGTGGCCTGGCCCAAAGTAAAAGGCAGTGTCAGCTCAACACAGAGTGTAGCAACAGCAAGTGGTCAGACTATGTGGAGAGAGACTGTGACATTTGCCTTTTGCTTTTCTAGTCTATGGTTATACTGCATAAAGCTGTAATATAACATTTGTTTTCTTAATTTCTCTACTCTGTAACTAAGGATGCTCCTTGGTCCTTTGTTTTGTCCTAGTCTTAGCAGACCATAGGGCTTCTCTCTTATTAGAGAAAAGCAACTTGTGGCAATTTAACATGAGGGCCACCAGACCACAGATAAAGGAGGAGGTTGAGAATGGTAACCTCAAACCAGTGATGGGAATTGAACCCATACTGTTGGCATCACATTGCTGCTGCAAGCCAACCATCCAGGCAACTGAGCTAAACCAATCCCCAATCCTCTATACCTAATATGGCAGTGTGTTGGTGACATTGTTATATTGTTACTAAATTTGTAACTGAAGAAGCTCTACTGAGGTATCTTTGTACCTCTGATGGTACTGTAAGCGTAGACAGTATAAACTTTTCACTGTACTCATTTGAGTACATCTGGTATTAAAGGTACTTCAATTCAATTAAATTCAAGATAACTGATTATATTTCAAGTTTTGAGCAATAATACCATAAGTCAAATTAAACAAAACATGTTGTGGATGCTGAAAATCTGAAACAAAAATAGGAAGTCCTGGAACTAGTACATTTTTGTTGAGCTCTGTAAGAAAATGTTTGTTCAAAAGGCATTCCTATAGTGCAAGCTTTTTAATACATTGTTGAGAGATAAAGCTTTTTACTTTGGAAAATAACACAGATTTTTTCATCTGAATGAAGAGATTTAGAGAGAAGGAAATCTAATTTTAATTATTAGTTGTGGACAGATACAAAGCTACTTTCTGCATTGTTGTTTAACAACAGTTCTTATTCCTGGCTCACAGGAAGAGTCCATTGCCATTTGTGAGGGAGACAGGCTGGGTTTTACATTTGGTTTTCTGACACTGGCATGTCTTGTTATTTATTTCCTATTCAGCTGAGATTTTAATGTTAAAAAATATGCATTTTTAAATTTTACAAATTCCCAGCAGCAGATGTTTTGAAAAGGATCATATTTAAACTTCCAGACTGGAGAGGACTAATGATTTGTTATTGAACTAAAGGGACATTCATTATCCTGGAGTTTTTCCAAAGATGCCGTTTGAGAAAGCAAAGCTGCAGCCATTTGGCTGAGATTAAATGTCACCAACGACATCCAGTGTCATTAGAATATGTCCTAACTTACAACTTTCAACAACAAATCAGGACCCAAAGAAATGCCAAAGCCTTAAAAATGATGAGTTTAAACACATTTCACCTCATTCATGCACATTGGGCACAATGATTTGGTGTTTCACATCATCGGAAATCATTCAAAGCAGTGTAAAATGTTGAGGTATGCCAACCTCCAATTCCCTTATTGAATTCAAGAAGACTCTTAAAATTAAGGTGTATTTGTTTAGGATTGAGGGCACTCATAGGCATGTATTAGATTTTTTAAGTTATGTTTTTCTTATTAAGCAATCATCTATTGTCCAAGTGAGTAGTATATGATTCTGCATATTATTTTAAAGTCATTCCAGTAACTTGAATAAAAGGACCAATGTCCACAGCCAATGGAGGAAGTACACCTGAGGTTGTAGACACACAGAGGACTGTTGATGACCAGACTTCTGCTGAATTCCATGCAGTTGATATAACTCTGTACTCAGCAATAAGCAACATACTGCTTGAGATAGGTTTCAAGGACAGTGTTCTTGTCTATTGAGATCAGAGTGAGGAGAATGTAACTGGGAGTGCCATGTTGTGAACTCTGAAGAGGCAATCTATGTAAGAAATGGAGAAATGTGGGCGGGCTCTGCAGATTGCTGAAAGGAAAGTTCTTTCCCATTCTGGACTCTCCAGACTAATGTGAAATCTTCTCAAAGAAGTCAGAAGAAATGCAATATTGGACACAAGACTTCATTCTCTCAGGGGATGGGGAGAAATGTGTAGCTTTTTGACACCATTAACAGTGGAAGCACAGTCTTTAAGAACGCACAATGATTCAATGCTATAGTCAAGTGTAACTGAACCTCTAGCAGAAGATGGAGATGTTGATGGAGGGCAGTGGACAATGGAGTTGAAAGTTCTTAAGGAATTCCACCAGCAGGTGGCGATAGTGAAGGAGGGAAGCTAAAGCAGTCGACGAGATTCACTGGAAATGAAAGGGTGTGTTTAGTGGAGAGAAAGCAGGGAAACAGGAATTCCTCAGTCTAATGTAACCCATATGATTCTTCCATGTACAAAGTAGATATATCTTTTGATAATCTATCAAATCCTTTTCTGTTTGTATTGGTTTGATGCCAGTGGAACGTAGGATCCTTGCTTCATGATTTTTTGGCTGTCAGTATGTATCTCATGTCACATTTTTTACGTAGTTGACAGCAATCCAGAGAATAGGCTTCAAGTCATGTCAGAGATTAAAAGGGACCTGTCTGAGATGGAAAGGTTGGTGGAGGAAGTAAAATAATGTCCATAAGGGAGGCTGGAGTGGCTCAGTGACTAGAAGAGGGAATTGGATCTTCAAACAAAATCCAGGCAGAGGATCCTATGTGGATTCCCTTGACACTAGAGAGGAAGGTAGTGGTACTCCAAGTAGTTACTATACTTGCTGGTAAGTAGAAAGCTAGTCAGATTCCAGGGGAGACCAGAACCAACTAATGATCCAGCAACTGAAGGTTGAATTGAGAATACACAGCAGTTCAGAGTTGTCTATGAGTGGTGTTTGTGACAGAAGATGCACATCCTCAATCTATTCTTCCATCGGCTAAATATCATAGAATCCCTATAGTATAGAAAGAGGCCATTCAGCCCATCAAGTCTGCACCAACCATCCAAACAGCATCCCACTAAGACCCAGACCCCCACTCCTATCCCTGTAACCCATATCTAATCCACCTAACCTGCACATCTTTGGACAGTGGAAGCAATCCAGAACATCCAGTGGAAAACCACATAGATACAGGGAGAACATGCGAACTTCCACACAGACAGTCACCCAAGGCTAGGATCAAACCTGGGTCCCTGGCACTGTGAGGCAACCAGTGCCAAACACTGAGCCATCATGCTGTTTACTATTAACAGCTCATCAAGTATTACTGGTCTTCACCTGAATCTCTTATAGGCTCAGCCTCTTATTCTAGGTAAAGCTCCAAACCTACAAATTCCCTTCTAGGTAATCCTTCCCATCAACCTCATTTGCTCTGAAGTTCCCCATAGTCCCACCCAGGCCAATTATTTAACTGTTAATCTCCACAGCTCATCCCTGTGCTCTGGGTACCCTGAGTTACCATTGCCAGAGATATTCATGCGCTGCCCTCTGTCCCTTCCCTATTGAAGACAATGAGGTAGTGACTATTGATGACACCTGTTCCAATATTACACTTTTCTATCACCTCCCATTCTTTATATGTCAAGTTCCCCCCTTCCTCATTCATAACAATTACCTCTTTTGCACCCAACATAGAATCCCCACAACTGAGTTTCCATGCTTCCTTATTTACCCTCTTGCAGCAGTGGCTCTTTATAAATCCCTGTTCTTTTTAGTGAGCAGACACCCAGGACTGATCAGGACATACTCTTGACTGGCTAAGACATAGCTAACTGATGAATGACTAGACTGCAACTCCCCAACTAACGTTTTGCATTCCGAGATTGGTTGGGCCGGATCCACTGGGATCTTAAGGGCTAACTGTGGCCCACTCCCTGGATTGCAGAGATTTGGACTCCTTGACCGTGTCTGCCCCAAGCAACTGACCAATCACATCCATGCCTCTGGACTGGGATCTCTGACTGCCCTTAACTTAAACCATATGACCATCAGACGTCATAGAAGAGGTAGGCTAATCAACCCATCGAGTCAGCTCCACCAGTTACTGAGATCATGGCTGACCTGATAACCCTCAACTCTGCTTTCCAGCCTTTTCCCTTTAATCCTTAATTCCCTTGCTGTTTGAAAATTGATCAAACTCAGTATTGAATATTAGCAATGACTCAGCCTTGTCAGCCCTCAAATTCCACAGATTCACTACTCTGAGAAAAAAGTAGCTTCCTAATACTTGTTTTAAATGGTCAACCCCTTGTCTGAGATTATGCCCTCTGGTCCAAGATTCTCCCAGTAGGTAAAACAACCTCTTTACTTATTGAGGCTTCTAAGAATCTTATATGTTTCAAAAATATATTATTTCTTTCTTCTAACCTCCAATGAGTACAAGCCCAATTTAATCAACTTCTCCCCAAAGGAAGCTCCCTCCACATCCAAGATTTACCAAAAAATGGGACATGTCCATTGTGTAGTATTGGTAATTTAAATATCTGTGCGTAAAATTAGCTGAGTAACTTTGTTCCATTGAATTACATATCACTGAAGATAAGGTACTTACTTTGATTAATACATCTAATCACTTTTCCTACTAAAACTTCTCAAAATTATCTTGCATTTATGTTCTACTAAAAATAGCTGGATAACTGAACCTCTTTGTAACTCCTTGAATATATCTTTCCTTAGAAACCAAAACTGTTCACAGTATTCCAGGTGTGGTCTGATTTATGTAGTTTTAACAAGACTTCCTTATTTTTATACTCCATTCTTCATTGTGTAAAAGCTAGATGGCGACAATTCCAGATATGAAATTCAAAATGGGCACCTGGCAATTCCAGCTGTCTTCTTACTATCCCAGTTCTCTATTCTACACATCAGTCTCCAATCTCTCAGGGCACGCTCCATAGACTGTGACTGTACCCTGTCCATAGCCATCCTTATTGCCTTCAGTACACTGGATGCTCGCTTTTATGATTCACTTACTATACCAGGATCCCCTGAGTGAAGGTCTACCCTCACTGAGGACTATTCCCCTTAGACTTTGAGACATGGCCATTTGGTTGAAGCACATGCACAGCACAAAGACCAAGTGAAGACAGTGCAGTGATGTTGTGAGCATCCAACTAGGTTCAAAATAATTCGATGTTAAGTGAGCAAACAGAGATCCCTGAGATTCAGGCTCATCCAACCTTTGATTTTGATGCCTGCCACTGAGTGCAAATTGACCTTGTAGTAGCATTTCAATAAAAGGTACCCATGTACTCCAATGCAACTTTAAAATGCAGAACCACCTTGCAGATGGATTAAAGATGTTCCATGAGGGCTAAGTGAGGCTGGTACATGTCAAATGCTATGGACAGGGTACAGTCACAGCCTATGGAGCGTGCCCTGAGAGATTGGAGACTGATGTCTAGGATAGAGGACTGGGACAGTAAGAGAGCTGGAATTGCCAGGTGCCCATTCTGAATTTCATATCTGGAATTGTCGCCATCTAGCTTCTATCTGGCAGATAGGAGAATGGGAAAACTGCTCTATAAAAGGTGAGATTAATTTATAATGAGATATTAATTCATGCTAATAGGCTGCTTGCTGCTCACCTGTGAGAATTTCATCTCACTCTCCAACACCTCATGGAAAAATGGGACTTGTCCGTTGTGTGGTATTGGTAATTTAAATATCTGTGGGTAAAATTAGCTGAGTAACTTTGTTCCATTTAATTACAAATCACTGAAGGTAAGTTATTTATCTTGATTAATATACCTAATCACTTTTCCTACTACATCTTCTCAAAATTTTCTGGCATCTATGATCTACTAAAAATAGTTGGATAACTGAAGTTAAAGCACAGGAATATGCTTTCTTTCCAATTACTGTATTATTGCTGCATTGCCAGCGCATGTGAAGGTATTTATTAACTGTTGCAAGCTATTAGTTTCTGCATCCTATGCAGCTATTATTCTCATTTTTTGAAAATCTAACTTGTAAACGAATGGTTTATTTTTTTTAAAAATCCC
Organism: Chiloscyllium punctatum; assembly: GCF_047496795.1. Lineage (NCBI taxonomy): Eukaryota > Metazoa > Chordata > Chondrichthyes > Orectolobiformes > Hemiscylliidae > Chiloscyllium > Chiloscyllium punctatum. The sequence continues at coordinate 56,809,243 of NC_092747.1, read as the reverse complement.
CTTTAATCTTCCCAAACTGACAATGTTGACTCTTGCTGGGAATTTGCTTAAAGGAATTGAAAGCTTTCCAGTAATTTCTGCAAGATGCTGTTCCTATTTGTCACAACACTTCTGAGTGGCTATTAAGCCTGGAGGCGCATTGCAAACTGAACTAATCCCGTCCACACATGTCTACGTTTAGGTATCATTAAACAGCAATAAGGAGCAGGAATACCCTGGCTGACTTTTTACAGCTCAGGATGACATACATTATTTTTTGCTGTATTCATAATTAAACTTATGCTCTAATGTCCAAAAAGACAAGTGATAGTTTTAACCCTACCTACTTAATGAAAGCTTGTCCTTACCAGCAGCGCAGAGACCAATCACTCAGAAACGACTCTCATCCTTCTTTGAATATGCATATTAGGGACCTGCTGTTATTTTAACTACAGGCTTGAGAGGTAAACCCGTTATGGGCCAAGCCAACAGAATGAGGAGCTGGGGCTAGGATATTCCCAAAATGTATGTTCTTGAATTATTGTAAATTTACCTTTTGGAGTAAGGAGAACAGGAGCCTCCCTACACCAGGTGCTCCACACCAACTCTCTCAGTTTTTTTTATTCATTCATAGGATAGGTGCGTCGCTGGCTAAGGTAGCATTTATTGCCCAGAGGGCAGTTAAGAGTCAACCATGTTGCTGTGGATATGGAGTCACATGCAGGCCTGACCGGGTAAGGATGGCAGATTTTGTCCCCTGAAGGACATTAGTGAACCAGACAGGAAAACCGAAAGTGGCAAAGATCATTTCTTTAGCCCTCAGCAGTAAACATTGCTTTCTGTACAAAACCTTACATTCCACCCACTGTCAAGCTGTTCATCCCCACTGGCATTAGGTAGGTAACTGACTGGAGGATTAGTGGTGCTGGAAGAGCACAGCAGTTCAGGCAGCATCCAACGAGCAGCGAAATCGACGTTTCGGGCAAAAGCCTCCTGTTTCCTGATGAAGGGCTTTTGCCCGAAACGTCGATTTTGCTGCTCGTTGGATGCTGCCTGAACTGCTGTGCTCTTCCAGCACCACTAATCCAGTATTTGGTTTTCAGCATCTGCAGTCATTGTTTTTACCTAACTGACTGGAGGAACACAGTCAAAGCCTAGAATTAGAAACATTGGATTTGCTGTTAGATAATGATTCCTTTTCCCTCACAACAGAGGAGGTTGACAAGGAATGTTATTGAGAAGTATAAAATTATGAGGGTCATAGATAGGGTAGACAGGAAATAAACATTTCCCCTTGATGTCAGTCAGTGACACCCCAGTCAGTGACTGGGGTGGTAGATTTAAGGTAAGGGGCAGAAGATTTATAGAGGGTGTGAGGAAAAATACTCTCACCCAGAGGGTGGTGGGAATCTGGAACTCACTGCTTGTAAGAGTGTTAGAGGCAGAAATCTTCATAGCAGTTAAAACACATTTGAGGTGCATGTGTGATACCAAGGCTATGGGCCAGGTGCTGTAAATGGGATTAGAATAGTTGGGCGGTTGTTTTTGACTGGTATGATTGTGATGGGCTGAAGGGCCTTCTGTGCTACAGCTCTCGATGACATCACTGTCTCACCACACAGCTACCCAATGCCTATTGTGGCTGTGCCTTCCCTTGCCTTTGAAATGTATATGCAGTTTCACTTTATATGTTAAATCTGTTACTAACAAAACTTTCAGGCAGTGCATTCCAGAATATAATAACTTTCTGCATAAAAGTATTCTCATTCCTCTCTGATCCTTTTGTCAGTTATCTTATTTTTGTGTCCCATGATTACTCATCCTCCCACCAGTGGAAACTGTTTGTCCATTTCTAAATCTCCCTTTTAATGTTTTCTCAGCCAAGGAGAAGAACAACACCCTACCCCCCCCAATTTTTTTTATCCATGTTTCATCTGTTAACCTTATTTCTTAGTGGTTACCATGGCTACAAAGGATTGTTCGTGTGGAGACAATAACTGTGGTTATGAGTTATGCATGAATGAATTTTATAATAACAAGCTTTATTGCAGTGACTGATTTAGTTTTTATTTAATTTAAATGAAAGCAAATAAAACAATCTGGTTTCCAGGCTCTGTCTACTTCTGAAAATATTCTCATGTCAGAAAAGAAAGAAATCCTGAAGGATCACCTTCCTCCTCCAAGATCTGACTAACACGAGAAGTTATAGCAGAGCATATTTAATACTAGAGCTGTAACACTACCTTGACCACATGCTTTTGGAATGCATAGTTTGCACTTTTAGCTGGGGCTGAATTTTTCAATGCTTACTCAGTTTAAAACCTTTTGCCGGTTTTACAAGTTTTGGGCATGGTGTTTTTCTGTGGCAGCAGTAGAGAATGTGTTCATTATGAATCGTCATCTAGTTTTTCACTGAATCACATCTTCTTTCTACTGAGGTTGAGACACTCGAAACATCACTTCCAATGCACGCCTTCACTTTCACTTGTCCTGAAATTAAAAACCTTGGCAACATTTTCAAAGCCAATGGAAAAGAAAAGCTGGCAGAGACTACCCACTGACTACCAGTAGACTGTGTACAGCTGGAGTTGGCCAAATTAATTTACTACAGTATAGGTTAAGTGTCCCCTGCTCCTTTGATCTCATGTTTAAGTACGTAAGCGAGATTAAGCTCCCATATTTGTTTGAGAAATGAAAATGCTGAGAAAAAAGAATGCTGGGATACATTTATTTTTAAAGGATCTTAAAGCATTCAAACACCAGCTATCAATCATTTCCATTTCAATATGGAAGAGCTAACTTCAGGGAACAGTCTTCTATGTTGTCCTGATAATGCATTTCAATGCAAACTTCAGAAAAAAACTGCTTCTGTTTGTGTTGATTTTTCCACTTCATACATCCTTGACATGATTCCTCCTTATATTCAAAGTCCCAAAGTATGCTCCATATGAATAAACACAAGGGAATATAATTTAAAATAAGTGACTGTCTGAAAGCCCAACCCATTCCCATGGACAAGTTAAGTTAAAGTTGGGGCAGGACTGTTACCACTGGTTAAGATGATGCATTGATCTGAGATTTAATCATAGAATCTTGGAAATGTTGTAATCGTCTCTACTCTGGGACATATTGAGGCTGAAAAATGCAGAATTTTGTTTTCACTTTTTGGTAGATGAGAGGTTTTTGCTTACAGTTTGTTTTGTTATGCCTGTATGCATTTGCAAATAGTGCTTGAAGTTTTAATTCCACTGAGATGCATTCAGAAGCAAGAAAGCCTGAGGTAACTGTGAAGATATTTGTTTGAGGGTGAAGCTATGCTCCAAGCAGAAACTTTCTATTATTTTAAAATGTCATTAAGTGGAGAAAGACTCAACCTAAGGCTGTCTAAGAACACGGCCTGCAGAAAACTCAGTTCTGTACTTTGAGAGAGAGAAAGAGGGACTTCCAGAGAAATGAATTGAGCCAAGTAGCTTTGTAAAGAGGGAAGTCCAACAATTAAATTGATGCCAAGGGACTGCTTACATCCGTCTGCTGGCCATGTCATATGTCTGCCAGTGATGTCTATACTTGGACGAGGTGGTCATGTTGGTATGGCTATGTAATAGACCTGAGCTGTAAAGTGTGCAGGCAGGCCTAGAATATAAAGGAACTGCATAAGTGTGTTTGTGGGGAGACAATTGCTGGACTGTTCATCCAGAGATCCAGGTAATGTTCCGGGTACCCAGGCAGATAGTGGAATTTGAATTCAATAAAAATTTGGAATTATGAGTCTAACGATGACCATGAAATTATTGTTGATTGTCAGGAAAAACCTATCGAGTTCATTAATGTCCTGAAGGAAAGGAAATTTCCACCCTTATTTGGTTGGGTCTGCATGTGACTATAGACCCACAGCAATGTAGTTGATTCTTAACTGCTCTCTGGAATAGGCCTTAAAAGCTGGCCTATCCAGTTATGCTTCATCCTGTGAATGAATTTAAAAAATGCCTATTGGAGTGAAAAGATACAGCTGGGTTAAACTGATGGGATTGAGTTTAAGGTAGAAGCTTATGTTGTTTTGAAACATTATCTTATCTGTTCATGTGTTCATTTAGATATTATTGTTTGTGTCTGCTTTGTTTAAATTGGCATTGTAATGTTTCTTTTGTTATTTCAACTTAATCCTGGAAACTGTCACTTATTTTCTTACCCTTGGTTCTTCCATGCCTTGTGCTCATTAATGCAGATGTTCTACTGAGCCACATCCTACAAATATCTGGTTTGTCCAGAATTACTGGAAGTATAATAATACGGAAGGCTAACTGCACAGGAGCTCATCGTGCCTGTAGTGGATCTTTGAAAGAGCAGCAGTGCTCAGATATGCATCCTGTTTCTCAATACCGCGTAAGATCATATTTGAGGATCTGACAAGTTTCTTTTCAAATTTATTAATTATATCATCTTCTATCACCTTTCCAGAAAGAAATTCTGAACCCTGTATAGAAATTGTTCACTATATGTTCCCTCTAGATCTTTAGCTAATGATTTTAAATTTATGATTTCTAATTATGTAAACCCACTGATAGAGGGGAATAATTTTCCGCAATCTGTACTATGAAACCTCATGACATCTTGAAAACCTGTATTAGGTCACAGCTCAACACTCCCTGTTCTGCAGAGAAAAGTCTCAGCTTTCCCAAACTTTCCTAATAATATGAAGCCCGTCCTCTTTGGTGTCTTTCTGTTAAATCACCTCTGTATTGATATATGCTTTTAAACTACCATATCAACTTATCCTAACACCTTTTAAAGATTTATTTATTTGGAGATCCAGATCTCTTTGCTTTTCAAATGTTACCATTTATAGTATGTTGTCTTTCCATATTAGTCCTCCAATGTGTATCATTTCAAACTACTTTGCACTGAATTCGATTTGTCATGTTTCTGTCTATTTCGCTGGGTACATTTTTGACTTGCCAGCCATTAAAGTCCTTGAATAGCTTCTGAGAACTTTATCTTGCTATGGTCTTTCTGGTAGTTAGGAATAGTACCAATTGGGAAAGCAGACTCTCTAGCCAGCCAGGTTGTGGGGGGGTTGGGGTGGGGGACGGGAGGGGGTCTATTTGTGCCAATCACAGATTCATCAAGGGCTGGGATGGGGGAACAAAAGGATGGTCACTGAATAACACCGCCTGCGCCCCTATGCACACGATCCCTCTCCCACAAGAAGCATGAGACAAAAACTTACCATCTTACTCTTAGGTCTTCTGATTGGCCAGCAGCTTCTGGCAAGGTGAGATTCCCCTGTCAAGACCTATGACGAGCCAAGTAGTTCAAACACCAGCTCTTACCAAGTTGATTAGCGTTCAATCTTGAAAGGTTTCTGGGTAACAGAGGCAACAAATAAGTTAAATCAGAAAATCAAGGCCAGAGATTTGAGAGACTGGGGAATGTGCTTTCAGAGCTAATGATTGAAGGAGTAGCCATGTAATGTTTAAAAAATAAAAATAGAGAAAACAGGATAGGTTGAAAAATAAAAAAATAAACAAAAACCCAATAAATCAAATTAGGCCAAATAGTTGTTGACATGTTACAATTTCTGTACAAACGCTTGACTGTTCATTTTAATCTGTTATCGGAAACCCCAACCCCGACATTAAGTTTAGTCTTGAGATCCTTCGTGTTCATTTGTTAATTTTTATTGATTGTTCAAATCCTTATGTTTGAATTTTTCATACTTTTGTTCCTTCCTAACACTATAACCTTCTTTGACCCTACAATTTTCCCCAAATCTTTTTCTTCCAACGTTGGCCTTCGGCATAGTTACCCTTCCCTTCATGCCTGCACTATCATTCATGTGTTTAGTTGCTTTCAGCCCATACTTCAGTATTTCCTTCCTCACCAAATCACTTCAAAACATTTAACTAGCTGTAAAAATGGGTATGTTAAGGTTGTGTAAGACATATTAAAAATATCCTTTCTTCTATCCATCTTTTTGTCCTGATACTTCCCCACCTAGCTTATCAGTGACTGAAACCCTCATGTATGCCTTTTTATTCAGAGACCTGACTATTCCCTCAATTTCCCTTTCTATTATATCTTCTATAAATTTCAATAAATGCTTCAGGGTGTTTGACTTTAAAGGTTTTGCATTGGTTTGTAAACTCCTCCCACTATTTCCACTTCACTTTTGCTCTTTTCTGTTTTATTTATTCATTTTTGGGCCATGGGTGCTGCTGCTTGGCCAGCATTTATTGCACATCTCTAGTTGTCCTTGAGAAGGTGGTGTTGAGCTGCCTTCTTGAACTGCTGCAGTCCATTTGCTGTAGCTTGACCCACAATGCCATTAGGGAGTGAATTCCAGGGTCTTGATCCAGCGACAGTGAAGAAATAGCGATTTATTTCCAAGTGATGATTGTAAGTGGCTTGGAGAGAAATTGTGGGCGGTGCTGTTCCCATTTATCTGCTGCCTTGTCCTTTGAGATGGAAGTGGTCATACGTTTGGAAGGTGCTGTCTGAAGATCTTTGGTGAATTTCTGCATCATGCAGACAGCGCAAACTTCTGCTACTGAGTATCAGTGGTGGAGGGAGTAGATGCTTGTGGATATGGTGCCAGTCAAGTGGGCTGCTTTGTTCTGGATGGTGTCAAGCTTCTTGAGTGTTGTTGGAGCAGCACCCATCCAGACCTTTGGGGAATATTCCACCACACACCTGAATTGTGCCTTGTAAATGACAGACAATCTTTTGGGAGTCAAGAGGTGAGTTACTCTCAGCAGTGTTGTTAGCCTCTGATCTACTCTTGTAGCTACTTTGTTTATGTGGCGAGTCCAATTAAATTTCTGGTCAATGATATCCCTCAGGATGTTGATAGTGGGGGATTCAGTGATGGTTACACCACTGAATTTCAAGGGGTGGTGGTTGGATTGCCTCTTATTGGGATGGACATAGTCTGGCACTTATGTGTCATGGATGTTACTTGCTACTTGGTGAGCCTGGATATGCTCCAGATCTTGTTGTATTTGTCCTTCAAAACACCATTTAAAACCTATTCCTTTTACATCACTATCTGCAACTATATGTTCATTTTGTCAGATTATTACTTGGTGGAGCACCTTTTCCATTTGTTTATTTCAAAGACTATAAAACGCAAGTAATTATTTTTGTTGTCCGCATGTGCAGAAATAATCCTGTTTATGGAGAACAGCAAAGCTACATTTGCCATAGTGTTAAGGTGTTGCAATGTCCATATTGAAGGATTGCTGATTGTGACACAGAACACTCCAATTGTGAATGATTATCTACAATAGAACATATTGAGGTAGAATTTCTGTAAATAATTATCAGCACAAGCTGGGTAAATTCTTTCACATCAATAAATTGGCAAGGAATTGTGAATTTTAAATATAAATGTTTTAGTGTCAAAGACTGCACAAACTTGTGTTTTTCACAATCTTTCCATCTAGTTTAAGATTCAATTCTCATGACTCAACCCACTGCCACAAAACCAACCATGTCCCCAAGTCTATTTTATGAAATTTCATGATTAAATTTGGCTGACTGCGTTGTATAAGGAAGGGTCCTCAAATTGCACTATTTTCTCTAGCTGCACAGGCACTAAAAGGCAAAAAATTACTTAAAAAGAAAGTTACTCATCTACAAAAATGAAACAAGTAAAAGTTGAGGATAGTTTTAAAAGTCATTTTTGTTATACTTAATTAGGCATTCACCAGTTAAGAGTGATACTTAGACTAAAAATGCTTAATTTTGGTGGTGGACTCTTTTCAGCTGTACTAAAAAAATTGCTGTGACATATCACTGACTTAAAAACATCAATACAAAAAAAAAATTATATTCTTTTAAATAATTTAATTACACTTGCTTATTTGAGACTTTGCATTTGTAATTTTGTAAATGGGTTGAACTGAACTCTTGACTGTAAATCTAGGTAACACATTTTGGTAGAAATTTCGTAGTTGCACACAAAATGGAAAAGACTGTCTATCGAATTAAGTTCTTGTGTGAACACAACTCTATTACAGTTTACATCAGTACAAAATTATTAATAAAACTGAAAAAAAGTGTCATTAATCTAACTCAGTAGTGCATTTGTGATCTAAGAAGGAGAGTTTTTCACATGTGATGTTGCACACTTCACTGACTTCACATCAGGTGTGGTCTAATTCAAATCCATCGTAAAGCCAGTTTTAAAAGATAGAAATATAATGTTGATGACCTCAAGATGCTGAGGTTGTACAAGTGTAGTTTACGTTTATTTACTATGTCCTGATGGTATGGTTGAGACTGTCAAGGCTTCTTCATTTTCTCGACGACAGTTGGAGTGGGAGGAGCGACGGCGAAGACCAGTGGCCCGATGGGAAGGTAATTTTAAAATATAAAAACTTACCTCAGGAGTTTCAGGTATATATTTTGGCAGCGGCTGAATCCTGAGACTTTACACGTGTAGTCTCTCCCACCCGCCCTCCTCTAACCAAAAAAAAGGACTCTTGTATATTGCTAAGGTATATTGTTCTGACTGATATTTGTTGTGTATCATGTGATTGATTAAATGTTTACTATTAGTTGGTTAATGGAATATGACGACAGAGAACTTACTGAAAGTTATTTAACTCGTAAATTTGTGTAAATTAATTAAATAAGTAGAGATGGCTGGACAAGTGATGTGCTGGAACTGTATGGTGTGGGAGCTGGCTGATCCCATTGTGAACAGCAGTGACCACATCTGCAGCAAGTGTTGGTTGCTGGAAGAACTCCAGATCAGAGTTGATGAGCTGGAATCTAAGCTTCAAACACCGCGGCACATCCGGGAGGGAGAGGGTTACCTGGACACTTTGTTTCAGGAGGCAGTCACACCCGGTAGATTAAGTAATTCAAATTTAATTAGTGATCAGGAACGACAGGGCATGACTGTAAGTGAGACAGGTAGGGGGATTCAGAGTGGAGGAGCCTCAGCTCTTGACCTTGTCCAACAGGAATGAGATATTTGCTCCCTCTATGAATGAGGGAAAGGGCTGTGGACAGGATGAGCCAGCTGACCATGGCATCATGGTGCAGAAGGCCATTCAAGAGGGGGGAGCAAAAAGACAAGCAATTGTTATAGGGGATTCTATAATTAGGGGGACAGAGCAAGGGTCATAATCTCTGGATTACAGCCTGAGCCACATGCTAATTGGCATAGGGATGAGAAAATTAGGGAAGTAAACATGTGGCTAATAGATTGGTGTGGGAAAGCGGGATTCCATTTCACGGGACATTGGCATCAGTGTTGGAACCGAGGCGAGCTGTACCAATGGGACAGTCTCCACTTGAACTGATCTGGAACCAGTGTTCTGTCGAAAAGGATAAATAGGGTGGTCACAAGGACTTTAAACTCGTAAGTCGGGAGGAAGGGAAAGGGAAAGCAACAGGGAGTATGGAGTCCGGTAGAAAGATAAGCAGCAGGTTAGCATGTGGGCAGGGTTTAAGTTCAAGGCAGGCTAGGAATGAAACAAAAAGGAAGGATAACTTAGGACATATTACTAAAGGTGATGGAAATAATGCGGATAAGAAAATTAGCATTAAGGTGCTTTACCTGAATGCTCGTAGTATTCATAATAAAGTAGATGAATTAACAGCACAAATCATCGTGAATGATTATAATGTGGGAGGCATCACCAAGACATGGTTGCAGGGGATTCAGAACTGGCAGTTAATCATCCAAGGATTTACAACTTATGGAAAAGACAGGGAGGTGGGCAGAGGGGGCAGGGTTCCTTGTTAGTTAAGAATGAAAATAAATCTATGGCACTGAATGACATAGGGTCAGATGATGTGGACTCTGTGTGGGTGGAGTTGAGGAACCACAAAGGAAATAAAAAACATAATGGGAGTTATGTACAGACCTCCCAGCAGTGGTCAGGACCAGGGTAGCAAGATGTACCAGAAAATTGATAGGGCATGTCGGAAAGGTAAGGTCATGGTGCTTATGGGGGACTTCAATATGCAAATGGACTGTGTGAATAATGTTGCCAGTGGATCCAAAGAAAGGGAATTCATGGAATGCCTACAGGATGGCTTTTTGTAACAGGTTGTGATGGAGCCCAGAAGGGAGCAGGCTATTCTGGACTTAATGCTATGTAATGAACCAGACTTTATAAAAGATCTTAAAGTAAGGGAACACTTCAGAAGCCATGATTATCATACGGTAAAGTTCAGTCTGCAGTTTGAAAATGAGAAGGCAAAATCGGATGTAATGGTGTTACAGTTAAATAAGGGTAATTACAGGGGCATGAGAGAGGAACTGACGGAAAATCAACGGGAAGCAGAGCCTAGTGGGGAAGACAGTAGAGCAACAATGGCAGGAGTCTCTGGGTGTAATTGAGGACACAGTACAGAGGTTCATCCCAAAGAAAAGAAAGATTATCCGGGGGGTGGGGGTGGGAGGAGGGGTGGACTTAGACAGCCATGGCTGACAAAGCAAGTCAGGAAATGTATCATAGAAGAAGAGACAGCCTATAAAATGGTCAAGAGCACTGGGAAATCAGAAGATTGGGAAGACTACAAAAACAATTAGAGGATAACAAAGACAGAAGTAAGGAAGGAGAGGATCAAATATTAAGGTAAGCTAGCCAGTAACATTAGAAATGATAGGAAAAGTTTCTTTCAATACATAAGAAACAAATGAGAGGTAGAAGTACAAATTGGGCCGTTCCAGATTGAGGCATGAATGCTCATGCTGGAGATAAGGAAAAAGCTGAAGAACTTAATAAATACTTTGTGTCAGTGTACACAGTGGAAGACATGAGTAATACTCCAACAATTAAGAAGAGTCAAGAGGCAGAGTTGGATATGGTAACCATTACAAAAGAGAAAGTGCTGGAACGGCTAAAAGGTCTAAAAATTGATAAATCTCCTAGCCCAGATGGGCTACATCCTAGAGTTTTGAGGGAGGTTGAAGACATAGCGGAGGCATTGGTTGTAATTTTTCCAAAATCACTGGAGCCAAGGAAAGTCCCAGATGATTGGAAAATTGCTGTTGTAACCCTCTTGTTCAAGAAAGGATCAAGACAAAAGATGGAAAATTATAGGCCAATTAGCCTAACCTTGGTTGCAGGCAAAATTCTAAATCCACCATTAAGGATGAGATTTCTAAATTCTTGGAAGTGCAAGGTTGGATTAGAACAAGTAAGCGTGGATTTGGTAAGGGGAAGTCGTGCCTGACAATCCTGTTAGAATTCTTTGAAGAGGTAACAAGTAGGTTAGACTAGGGAAACCCAGTGAATATTATCCATCTAGATTTCCAAATGGCCTTTGGTAAGGTGCCTCACAAGAGGCTGCTGAGTAAGGTGAGGGCCCATGGTGTTCGAGGTGAGCTACTGGCATGGATTGAGGATTGGCTGTCTGACAGAAGGCAGAGAGTTGGGATAAAAGGTTCTTTTTCGGAAAGGTAGCTGGTGACAAATGATGTCCTGAAGGGTTCAGTGTTGGGGCCGCAGCTGTTCATTTTATATATTAATGATCTGGATGAAGGGACTGGGGGCATTCTGACGAAGTTTGACAATGGTATGAAGATAGTTCTGAGGAGGTGGGGAGGCTGCAGAAAATTTAGACAGTTTAGGAAATTGGTCAAAGAAATGGCTGATGAAATTCAACGTGAGCAAATGCAATGTCTTTCACTTTGGAAAAAAGAATACAGGCATGGACTATTTTCTAAACGGTGAGAAAATTCATAAAGCCAAAGTACAAAGAGATCTGGGAGTGCTAGTTCAGGATTCTCTAAAGGATGACTTGCAGATTGAGTCCGTGTTTAAAAAAGCCGATGTAATGTTGTCATTTATCTCAAGAGGGTTGGAATATAAAAGCAGTGATGTACTTCTGAGACTTTATAAAGCTCTAATTAGGCCCCATTTAGAATACTATGCCCAATTCTGGGCCCTACACCTCAGGAAGGACATACTGGCATTGGAGCTTGTCCAGCAGAGATTCCCATGGATGATCCCTGGAATGGTAGGTCTAACACACGATGAATGGCTGAGGATCCTGGGATTGTATTCATTAGAGTTTAGAAGGTTATGGGGAGATCTAATAGAAACATACAAGATAATGCATGGCTTAGAAAGAGTGGATACAGGGAAGTTGTTTCTGTCAGCCAGGGAGACGAGGACCCATGGGCACAGTCTTAGAATTAAAGAGGGTCAATTTAGAATGGAAATGAGGAGACACTTCTTCAGCCAGAGAGAGGTGGGCCTGTGGAATTCATTGCCATGGAGTGCAGTGGAGGCTGGGACGTTAAATGTCTTCAAGGCAGAGATTGATAAATTCTTAATCTCGCAAGGAATTAAGGGCCATGGGAAGTGTGCAGATAAGTGGCATGATTGATGTCGGAGTGGACTCGATGGGCCGAATGGCCTTACTTCCACTCCTATGTCTTATGGTCTTATGGCTACATTTGTTATTCTTCCCAAATTGTCTTGAATGGTGAAAATGGGTCTGTTTCTTCAGCCAACAGCAAGCTAGGGACATTTCAATTATACCATTTCCTCCAAGTTGCACATCTGCTGATTTGGACCTCATTCATATGTTTTTATTGTAATCTCACTGGTAGAAGTCACTGGAGTGATTCTTTCGAAGTAGATTTGTCAAATGTTAACATTGCTCTTTATTAACAATATATGTAGCTGTGTACAAGTCATGGATGGAATAGACATAGAGTTTAATGGCAGGGTGCTGATCAAGCAGAGTCTTCTTTAGTATGGTTGATGTTCACCATAATATTTTTAGTCACTGTGCCTATCCTTGGGAGTGGTGCATAAACTATCAAACAGCTGAATGGAGATACGTTCCAGAGATTGAGGCTAAGTTTAATCTGAAAGAATTCCCAATGTATTGCAGTCTACTCTTATTACTTTAATTTCAAATTGCACTTACTTTAACATGAAATAATTCATATCTTTTCTGATATTTTTAGATAAAATTGGTAGAACAACATTTTCAGCAAAAAGGCCATATTTTCAATTAACTTTTCATTATCCTCTGAATTCGTGGAATAGATACTAGGAACTATCCATCAAGTGTTAATATTTCATGGAGGTCTCCTCAATCATTCCCAATTGAGTTTGAGTGCACAGCTCTCAGTCAGTCAGAACACAATTAATTTCAAATGCTGTGAATGTGGAGTTCAATTTAACTCTATACCTTTTTTAAAAGACTAAACTTTAAAAGCTGAAATTTCCCTCTGTTCATTTTAATGGTTCTGTGTTCAGGCAAATGTGTGATCTTAGCTGGTGGACACTGCATATTTAGTATCAGATTAATGACCCCCTCACTCTCACCTTTACAAATGCTAATTTTCTCATTGTTCAAAATGCTTCATAGTTCACTGGAGTCTAACCGTTGTAAAGGTCATATTTTGTTCTTCTTCTTTAACAGAGCAATGTTCCATAAATGAGGCCTAAAACAGAGTAGGTAATTAAATACAGGCTAAGCATTACTTATCGTTGGGATGATTGTAATAATGGCAATCATTTTTGTGGACTGCAGCACACTTGCAAACTGAGCAGTTAGGATGATACCTCTCCATGCTGCATGTAAGGTGGGGGCAGGGTTTATCATCAGGAGCAGTGCCTTGTATAAGGAGTGGAGACAGAGACATATGAGACACTTCCTACACCAAACGTTTAGAACATGGGATATGTTTGTGCCATTTTCTCCCAATCTACAATTGTCTGGATGTGGGAACACTTAGTTTTCCAGCCACCAATGAAGATTTTCTATTTTAAAAACTCAGTTCAATTCCTAACAGCCTTTAAAATCCAATTTTACAAACTTCTTTTAATACATTTGCCGATTATTTCAGATGTTATTCAACAAAAATAGTTTTCCTCCTAAATTTGGGAGGGAACAAGATACGCAGTTGTTCTGCTTCTGAGCTCAGGGTGTACACTGTTTCACAATGTTAGGATGAAGATAATTGAAGACAATTGAAGATAATTGAATTGATTGTGTGTGAATTCATAATAAAATCGAGAACAATTCTTCATTCATTGGAAATATAGCTGCAACATATTTCCGATAGGCCTCAAAATTCTATGCACTCTGAGTTTATGGTATGTGCTTAATTTTAGTCAATATTTTTAAAAACACAGTCTCATCTATTTAATGTAAAATAGCTTGACACCATTTTATAAGATAAACTATCTAAAATTACTTTTGGAACTGCAATTGAGGCCAAACAAAAAGTATATGAAAAGTGCAAATTAATCATAGGCTGTCAGTCAACTTGTTCAACTCTTGCTCATTTTCTTCACTTTCAACACAAAATGCAATTTTCACTGGGTTTTTTTTCCTGCATGAACCCTGTCTTTTTTTCCCACTCCATAGCTATAAAATCTGGCTCTTCAGTGCTGGTTTTTCAACAGTATGATTGCTTTAACTCCAAAATGGCATTTGCAATGCAGGCACAGACTCTAGTGAGACCTGTATATGACATGAATCTGGTGAGGGCTAGAGAGCAGATCCAAGGAGCATCCACCAGAAGTACATCAGTTAGGCAAACAGTGACACTGATCAGGGCATAAATGTAAATTTGACTTCCACATTGCCATTTTGGAGCTCAATACTCCAAGCAATGTGGTAATTATAATACTTAACACGCAGCTGAACAGTGTACAGCAGCAAGAATGATCTGCCCCAGGAGTCCCATTTTGAGATTTTATCAATTACTTCAATGTTACTGTGGTTGTGGGTATGTTTGCCGAGCTGGGAAGTTGATTTGTAGATGTTTCATTCCTTGTCTAGTTGACATCTTCAGTGCTTTGGAGCCTCCTGTGAAGCGCTGCTGTACTGTGTCTTCTGGAGTTTATTTGGTTCCGTTCCTGCTGCTTCCGGTTGCCGATTCCGGTAGTTTGTTGTAGTGGTTGGTATATTGGGTCTAGGTCTATGTATCTGTTGATGGAATCTGTGGATGTGTGCCATGCTTCTAGAAATTCTCTGTCTAGAGTGTGGGAAGGAAGATGGACAAGTATGACAGGCCATGAGGACGGTGCTGAGCTGGAAGGTTGGAACTGGGATAAGGTGGGGGGAGGGGAAATGAGGAAACTGGTGAAATCCACATTGATGCCCCGGGGTTGGAGGTCCCGAGGTGGAAGATGAGATGTGCTTCGTCCAGGCATTGGCTGGTTAGGGTGTGGCGATGGAAGAGGCCCAGGATCTGTATGTCCTTGGTGAAGTGGGACAGGGAGTAGAAATGTTTGGCCATGGGATGGTAGGGTTGATTGGTGCGGGTGTCCCAGAGATGTTCTCTGAAGCATTCTGCATCCATCTTCCTTCCCACCTTTCTGCTCCACCCTCCTCTCCAACCTATCACCATCATCCCCACCTCTATTTACCTATTGCACTCTCAGCTGCCTTCCTCCCAGCTCCACTCCCCTCCTATTTATCTCACCACCCCGTTGGCTCATAGTCACACTCCTGATGAAGGGCTTTTGCCCAAAACATTGATTCTCCTGCTCCTCGGATGTTGCCTGACCTGCTGTGCTTTTCCAGCACCACACTCCCAACTCTAACATCCAGCATCTGCAGTGCTCACTTTCGCCTTCTAGAAATTCTCTAGCTGTCCTCTGTTTAGTTTGACCTATGATTGTTGTGTTGTCCCGGTCGAATTTGCGGTCCTTGTCATCTGCGAGTATGGCTACTAGGGACAACTGGTCGTGGCATTTAGTGTCTGGCTGGTGTTCATGGATGTGGGTTGCTAGTTGTCTGCCTGTTTGTCCTATATAGTGTTTCGTGTATAGACCTCTGTACATGTGACAGTAATAATGCAAATCAAGCACGATGAAGCTGTAAGTTCTGAATTAAGGGGCAACGTGCAAAAAGGCAAGGCAAAGCAGAGGTGCAGTGAGCACTAAGCAATGCAAAATGAGTGAGCAATGAGAAAGCAAGCTAACAGCCCAGAGATCCACTCTATTCCAATGCATGAGATGAGTTGAGGTTGTACAGGATGTTGATGAGGCCTTCTCTAGAATACTGTGTCCAGTTCCAGTTTCCCTGTTATAGGAAGCTTATGATTAAGTGGAGAGCATTCTGAAAAGATTTGCCAGGAAGTATTTGGGAATGGAGCATTTGAGTTATAAGGAGAAGCTGGGTAGGCTGGGACCTTTTCACTGGAGCATAGGAGGTTTAGAGGTGACCTTACAGAGGTTTATAAAATCATGAGGGGTATAGATAGGGTAAATGATGGATGTCTTTTCCCAAGGTTTGGGGATTTCAAGACTGGGGGGGCATATTTTTAAGGGGAGAGCAGAATGATTTAAAAAAGACATGAGAGACAATATATTTACACGGAGAGTGGTTCATGTGTGAAATTAACTTCCAGAGGAGGTGGTGGATGTGGGTACTGTTCCAACATTTAAAAGACATTTAGACAGGTACGTGAATAAGAAATATGTGGAGGGATATAGGCTAAATGCAGGTAGGTGGGGCTACTTTAGTTTGAGATTATGGTCAGAATGGACTGGTTGGACCAAAGGGTCTGTGTCATGCTGTATGACTCCGTACCTATTCCTACATACACAGTCACTTGGCCCAGTGATATGGGCATTGTTGGCTAGCCCAGTATTTGTTATTTGTGCTTAGTTGCCCTTGAGAAATTTGTGGTGAGCTCCCTTCTTGAACCACTACAGTCTATTTGCTGTAGGTATATCCACAAAGCTGTTATAGAGTTCCAGGACTTTGACCTTACATTACATAAAGCAGAATACTGGGTGGCTTAAAGGGAAGTTTGCAAGTAGTGGTGTTCCCATGTATCTGCCTCCTTTTTCCTTCCAGATGGTATCGATTTAGGTTTTGAAAGGTGCTATCTAAAGAAATTTGGTGAGTTTCTACAGTGCACATTGCAAAGAATACATGCTGCTGCTACTGAACATCAGAGGTGGATGGAGTTTGTATTTGTGGGTGCCAATCAAGAGGGCTGCTTTGTCCTGGATGGTGTCAAGCTTCTGAGTATCATTGCAGCTGCACTCATCCAGACAAGTGCAGAGTATTCCATCACACCTCTGAACTGTGCCTTGTAGATAGTTCACAGTCTTTGGGGAGTCAGGGGTTGAGTTGCTAGCTGCAGGATCCATAACCTCTGACCTGTTCTTGTAGCAACAGTAATGCAATGCTTGTGCAGTTCAGTTTCTGGTCAGTGGTAATCCCCAGGATATTGGTAATGCGGAATTTAGCAATGGTAATACCATTGACTGTCAAAGGCAGTGGGTTAGATTCTCACTTGTTGGAGATGGTCATTTCCTGGCACTTGTGTAGCAAAAATGTTACTTATGACTTATCAGCCCAAGACTGGAAATTTGAGTCATAGAGTCATAGAGCTGTACAGTATGGAAACAAACCCTTTGGTGCAACCCGTCCATGCCAGCTAGACATCCTAAATTTATCTAGTCCCATTTGCCAGCAACTGGCCCATATCCCTCTAAACCCGTCCTATTCATATACCCATCTAGATGCCTTTTAAATGTGCTAATTGTGCCAGCCTCCACCAATTCCTGTGGGCAACTCATTCCATATACGTGAAAAAGTTGCCCCTTAGGTCCCTTTTAAATCTTCCATTTTCCAGATTTGCTGTATTGAACATAGAATTCCGACAGTGCAAAAAGAGGCCATTTGGCTCACTGATTCTGAATCAACCCTCCAAACAGCATTCCACTGTCCACCCTATCCCCATAACCCCACATGGCCATGGCCAATCCAACTAACATGCACATCTTTGGACTGTAGAAGGAAACCAGAGCACCTGGTAGAAACTCACACAGTTATGGAGAGAACATGCAAACTCCACACAGTCAACCAAGGCTGGAATAGAACCCAGGTCCCTGGTGCTGTGAGGCAGCAGCACTAACTATAGTGCTGATGTAGACTACTTCAGTATCTGAGGAATTGGAAATGGTGCTGAACATTGTGCAGTCATCAGCAAACATCCCCACATCTGACCTTTTGATGGAAGGAAGGTGAAATAGCTCAACATGGTTGGGTCTAGGACATTACCCTGAAGAATTCCTGTGAAGTTCTGTCCTAGAGCTGCAATGACTGACCTCTGAAAACCACAACCATCTTCCTATGTGCCAGGTATGATTCCAAATAGCAGAGGTGTTTTTTACTTCTGTGATTCAGCATTGCTAAAGCTCATTGATGCCACACTTAGTAATACACAGCTTTGATGTCAAGGCAGTCAATCTCACTTCCCCTCTGAAATTCAGCATTTTTTTCATCGAGGCCTGAACTAAGGCTGCAAGAGTTAGTATGATCAGAAGCTGGGTAGCCCTGACAGAATCCAAACCAAGTATCTGACAGCAGGTTATTGATAAGCATATGCTTGTTGATAGCACCGTTCATGACCCTTCTGTCACTTTACTGATGACCAAGAGTAGATTGATCGAGCGGTAATTGGCCAGGTTTGATTGTCCTGCTTTTTACCTTCAGGACAATTTTCCACATTGCTGGGTAGTTGCCATTTTTATTGCTGTACTGAAACACTTAGCTATGATGCATGGAAGATTCTGGAACACATCTTCAGCTCAATAGGTAACTCTGCAATTTTAAACTCTTTGACACCTTTGGGGAAAAAAAAAATCACCGTTTTCATTAGCCTTGATTATTTTCCAAGAGCACTTCACTTTTATTCATTTGAAGGTTGTGGGGCATTGCCAGTTGGACCAGCATTTAATATCCTTCCCTAATTGCTCTAAGAAAGTGGTAGTGAGTGACCACTGCAATGCTTGGAGTGTAGGAACACCCACAGTGTTGTTAGGAAAGGAGTTCCAGGATTAAGACCCAGCAGTTGTGAAGGAATGGTGATATAGTTCCAGGCCAGGATGATGTGGCCTTGGAGGGAAACTCATCACCATCTACACAGATGATGTGTCTTGTATAACCTATTCAAATATTCCCTCTGTTCCAAAACAATCCATGAGTATCAGCTTATTGTGGGTCACTGCTCCAACTGGACTTTCTATACCAGTAGTAGGAATTGGATCTTAAACCATAAAATCCAATGACCTCACTGCACAGATGAATGCCTGGCAAGAAATAAAAGACACTGCAAGCAGTAAATTTAAACCATTCTCTATTTTGGGTCACTAAAATTATTGTGTTTATGTGTCAGGGATATTGAAGAGATGAGTGCATGCAGGAGACTCATATACAAGCCATTTTTACAATATCTGCTGCATCATGTTCATCATGCTTACCTTCTGTTTAGTTTCAGTTTCTCTCTGTAACTAAGTCTGACTAATAGCACACAGAATAATGAATAGTCAACAGAGACACTTGATCAAACATCAAACAATTGAATACTCAGTGAGAGAATGAATGCTGTTTTTTTCTAAGGGAGGACTGCAAGTTTATGTTGAATGAAGCAACTGCAATTTCCTGAGGGCAGACCCTCAACAATCTGATTGACTATTAAAAGCCAGACTGCTGTGAAATTCTTTAAATCTCTTTGAACACTGATATCTATGATAACACTGGTATCTGGTATCTGTTGAGAGGCAGGAGGCTGGAAGAATACAATAAGCCACTCAGCATCAGGAGGTGGAGAAGTCAACGTTTCGAGTGTAACCCTTCTTTAAGACTGGGGATGTGTGTGGGGGAAGCTGCAGATAAAGGGAGTGGCGGGGGCAGGGTGGTGAAATGGGGATAGGTGAAGGCAGGTAGAGGGTACGACCTGGTTGATCAATGGGAGGAATGGATCCGGTTGGTGGAAGGGAGGGGAAAGTGCTGGGAAGGGAGTTGGGGGATGGGGAGGGAGGCTACTTGAAATTGGAGAATGCAATGTTGTGTGCTCCAGGGTGTCCATGTGGAAGATCAGATGTTGTTCCTCCAATAGGAGCTGTGGTTTGTTTTGGCAATGGAGGAGGCCAAGGATGGTCATGTTGCAAAAGGAGTGGTTGGGGGAGTTGAGGTGGGTGGTGACTGGGAGGCCTGGTCGGCCCCTGCAGACCCAGCTGAGATGCTTGGTGAGCCATTCCCTAAGTTTACATTCGGTCTCCCTGATATAGAGAAGACCACACCTGGAACACTAGATGCATTAAACCAGGTTGGAAGAGAGGCAGGTGAATCTCTGTCTCACCTGGAAGGACTGTTTGGGGCCCTGGATGGAGGTGAGGGGGTTGGGGTACCAGCAGGTTTTGCATCTTTTCTGGTTGCAGGGTTTGGGCCCTGGATGGAGGTACACTGGCAGGTACACCCCCACCGCCCATTTCAATTTCTCCCAACCACTCCCTTTCTGACATGACCATCCTTGGCCTCCTCCGTTGCCAAAGCAAACCACAGCTCCGATTGGGGTAACAACACTTTATCTTCCATCTGAGCACCCTACAGCTTGGAGGACTCAACATAGAGTTCTCCAATTTCAAATAACCTCCCTCACCACCACCGCGCCCCCCACCCCCCCCCCCCCGCGATTCCCTCCCAGCCCCTCACCCTCCCTTCCACAGCTCCTTACCACCAACTGGATTTACTCCTCCCATTGACCAACCAAGTCATACCCTCTGCCTGTCCACCTCTCCCCACTTCACTCTGACCCTACCTCCCCCTTTGTCTGCAGCTCCCTCTATACCCACCCCAGTCCTGAAGAAGGGTTACACACAAAAGGTCAACATCTGCACCTCTTGATGCTGCCTGCCTTGCTGTGTTCTTCCAGCCTCCTGCCTGTCCAGTTTTTTTGTCCCTAATCTAGAACTATGATAGCATAGTCTGGCATCCTGCCAATAAAATGTCCTTGCGTGACAGGAGTCTAAGCTTCCATTGCAGCACACAGATGTTTGGTGACTTCTACTCACATTGTAATTGAAGCTGGAATATCTGATATCTGACACTGCATCATGTTAGTTCCAAAAATGTCCTAATGGAGTGGGCTACTATCTACATGCTAGAGATGATGGACTCTAAGCTCTATACAAATCCTGGGGTTAAACAGGTGCTGGAGCTGTCAGTATACCTTGACAGTATCTGTTCTGACAGACCTGCCAATGGACAAAGAATTTACCTGTACCAACCCTTTGGCCTTTTTACTGAACCTATCCCATTGATGTCTCACCAATTCCACTTGTAGCAGAACTCATGAGGCTGTGAGTTCAGCCTCTTCTGAGCTGACCCTGTCATCGGCTTCACTCCTCCTTAACCAATGTCTCAGCACATGCAGATTCTGCTCTTGTTATTTTCTCTAAATTAGAAATGATATTTGAGCTGGCAGTCATGAGTGGGAAAATGAGGAAGAATGTTTCTTAATTATCACTGTCTTCTTGATCCTCCACTTCCATCTCTTCCACCACTGCCTAACTTCTAAGTATTTGAAAAGAAGGTTAGGTTTGTGGTGAGGGCAGCCAGGGAGGGAATGGGGTTAGTTTAAAACCAATGTATAAACTGCAAGTTTACACCAATCGTAGCCTCTAAATTAGAATTGAGTCAGAGATGGGAAGAAAATGGGATGTGCAAAGAAGGGTTAAATACGAGGATCTTTTGAGAACTGCAGAATCCAATGCCTTGGTAATGGCCACTCTTATGAATGTGGAAACTAATGCAAGTTCCCTGCTAAGATGTGCAGCACTCACAGCATGCTAACTGCTCACAGTAATCATGTAAATCAGCAGGCAATGTGAGATTAGCATTTTACCTGCCTCGGTAACAACAGACTTGGGTTCTTCCTGACAATTTTGGGGAATTTTAAATTTGGCCTCCATTGTTTTTCCAGTCATTTTCTTCAGGTTTTTACACTAGAAGCCAAAGCAACCCTCGAAAACTATATTTTGATTTGTAATAAAACCTGACTTCAGTGCTCCTTAATAATTCCCAAGGACCTTTGCAGTCATTACCATCAGTATTATTGCTCAGCATTGTTCATGCTTCATGTTCTGCTTGGGGTTGGTTTATGAATAGGGGGCTTTTCATATTGTAGTCAAGGTCAATACCTAATCCCCACCCAATGCCAGTCAAAAGGAGGATTCAATGAAGTCAAGCAAAGAAGGTCAACAAAATATTGACTTTCAATTCTAACACTGATTTAGGCATTAAAGAACTTTGCCAAAATATGTAAGTGCAAGATGAATAGGGTTTGTTTGCAATGTTATATATATATATATATACATATATATATTTATGTATATGTGTGGATGAGTTACCTACCGTGTTTCATGCTAAGGTAGAAGAAACATTACAGCTGATTTTAGTATTGACACCATAAAAAGAATTTTGAGAGAGTGAGGACTGTAGGTGCAGGAGATCAGAGTTGAGAGAATGGTGCTGGAAAAGCACAGCAGGGCAGGCAGCATCCGAGGAGCAGGAAAATCAACATTTTGGGCATTCCTGATGAAGGGCTTATGCCAAAATGTCAATACTCCTGTTCCTCGGATGCTGCCTGACCTGCTGTGCTTTTCCAGCACCACACTCTCGACCATAAGAAAAATCTCTGACGCACTTCAAAACAATACTGTAGTAGGACAAAATTAAGACAGCTCTTAGTAGAAGGAGTTAGAGGAATTTACAAACAAGACTTAGGATACATTATCACTGGAATTATAACACTGCCACATAATCTTGAAGCCTTATGGCAAGATGTAATCACAGTAAGAAGTAATCAGCATTGTGCATGAGTCTTAAGTAAAGTTAAAGTTTTCTTAATCTCAGCAAACTCTGCAAGTGTTATTTAGCAGCTCAAAAGACCAAGATCATATATTAGTTACATTGATTTACTGCCAAACTGTTAGCAACCTGATTAATGGACAGTCCTCTATCCAGCTGGTTGGATTGACTCGCAGAATCAGGGAGAAGGCTCATACATTTGTGGAAAGTGGGATCAAATGAAATAGTCATGGTCTCAATTCCATTTTCAATTCCTGTCCCCTTGCCTATCAATAGTTACTATGCCAGCTCACCAACATGGCTGGTACATATCAGGAAATGACCAAGAAGAAAAGGATCCTCAGCTATAGTCACTAAAGGGAAGTTTGGAGAACTGGTTATGGAGTCACTTGTGGGTTTTGAGCCTTAAAGGCAGTTTCTGTCACTGTTTGTTTTAGATGCCTGCATATATTCCTCTACTCTAACGCACAGCTCCAGTTCCTTCACATTCAGCTTGAATTCTACCTGATTCTTCACGCCGAGACCAACAAGTTACCTACCCAGGAAGGAGTACATAATAAAAGTACCTAGAAAGAGAGCAGTGTGGATCTGTTAAGTGCAAATCCGACATCACTAACCTGATTGAGTTGTTGAATGGGGTTGGTACAGTTAATAAAATTGACATTGTAAATATTGACTTTCAAGAGGCACTTTGAATATTTGAATAAGGGATGGACAAGAAAGCAGAGGTCACAATCAAATCAGTCATGATCTGAAATGGTAGAGTAGATGCAAAGACCAAATGGTGTACTTCTGTTCAAGATTGTACGTAAATTCATGTTTGACAAAATATCATACAATAAATGCCCGTCTAATGTTTGATTGAAGTGAAAGACCCAATGTATCAATTATATGTTTTCTCTCTGCACATTTTGTCTTTGAAAATCTTCCCTGTGTTTTGGCAACCGGAACTGAACACAGTACTCAAGGTGCAATTGAACATTACACAGTGGTTTGAGCAGTTACCTATTTACTTGCTGCTTCCAATGTGCAATTCCCTTCAATCGTGGCCTAGAAAGTTGCAACCCTAGATTAGTGAAGCTCTGCCAGATGCTTAAACTGTGCTGAAATAGTTATTTTTATATTCCTGTGTGGAAATGTAAGTTACCTTGCTGAATTTGCCTCCAGGCAGCCAAATAAACAGCAAGAACTCAGAAAAGCTGTCCTTTATAAGGGACAGGACAAAATCTCTATGCAGGAAAAATATTCCTTCCCTCTTGCCTACCCTCAACAACACACGTTGCCTGAAATGATTGTGGCTCAAGTGCTCCACTATATTACTGAGGAGTCTTCATGAACCTTGTATATATTTCATTCTCCGTACACCAGCCGCACACTATACATCAAACAATTTCATTGTGGAGCAGTGGAAACAATAGGTACAGACCGGGCCTCAGGATGTTTGTAATAATATGGAATTATTAGACTTTTGGGTACACTTTAATTGTAAGGCATAATTCGATTGCAGTTCTAGGTTGGGAATCCTTTATCCAAAAACCTTGGGACCAACTGGTTTTCAATTAAAAGATATTTTTGGTTATCAGGTCCTTTCAGGTCTATTGAGGACCTTTAGGGAATGAAAGACTTTGGTTATCCTAAATGGACATAAAAGCATAATTTTTTGTTACCGAAAGATCCTGAGCAGACCCGCATAGACCTGTAGTCACATGGAGTTTTGGCCCTTTGGATAAAAGTTTGCTTTTAGATCCCTTTGGGCCAAGCATTTCCTTCTCTCGTAGAGTCAGAACTCAATACATCCACCTGTCCATTCGGGCTCACTTCCAAAAAGACTTTCTGTTTTTTCATTTTTCTGGACATACAGATAAAGGATACACAACCTGACTTAATTTGAGAAAGCCAATCTAAACGTTTCGCAGAAAAAAACCAAAGAACTGCAAATGCTGGAAATCAGAAACAAAATCAGAAATTTTTGGAATCTGTGGAGAGAAGGATCGCTGTTCTGTTCTGTGTTCTGAATATGGGTCACTGGACTCGAAATATTAACTCTGCTTTCTCTCCACAGATGCTGCCTGACCTATTGAGTTTTCCAGCCATTTCTGATTTAATTTTAAAAGTTTATCAATCCTGATTAAAAATATTTAAACTCTAAACCATTCCCGATACATTTATTAAGTTTACCAAAACAAACACAACAAATAATGCTCAATAAAAAGTGTTTTTTTTTTAGTTGATCCATTTTGGGATGCCAGTTTGTGATATTGGTTGATCTGACACAAGTCTCTTGTTCTAAGCTGGTAAATGAAGTTCTCCTTCTGTCCTTTCCTGTGTATTGAATCACTCAGAATCACCCAGAATCACCATTTATTAACCTTTACCAGTTAATACTCCCTGTGCACGATCAGAGGCATCCTGAAGTCTAACTGGCTTATTAGTACATGAACAGTGCACAGTCAAACTTGGACTAGATGAATAATACGTACCTCATTGTTT
Source organism: Chiloscyllium punctatum (assembly GCF_047496795.1). NCBI lineage: Eukaryota > Metazoa > Chordata > Chondrichthyes > Orectolobiformes > Hemiscylliidae > Chiloscyllium > Chiloscyllium punctatum. The sequence goes on along the minus strand of NC_092747.1, from coordinate 56,784,166 downwards.
TCTTTTAAAGGTAATGGTCATATTTGTGGCATCACTTCCTATTGTCACCTAAATCTTTCTTTGACTAGCTAATCACATTGTAAAATCATCCCTTTCATTACAGCATGTCCTTCATACTGTGTTGACTCTATAGATCTTTTTCAAGATAACTGTAAGTCCACTTATGTGTTGGTTTGCAGTATGTAGCAACACTCCCTAGTGGATTACTAGCATTAAAAAATCCCAGTTGAAATATTGGAAAAGGTCAAATCAATTACAAGACTACAGACCAAATTTCAAAGTCTCACACACACATACAGACATATGCACACTTACATATACGTACATTATATATATATATATGCACATATATACCCAAAGGTCTGTTAGATACTTGAATTTGTATAAATAAGCCATATTAAAATACAGCTTTGTCTTTGAGTAGGTCTTTTATCTCAAAGTATTCTCATATATGTTAGTGTAAATTTACACTAGCGTGAACCACAAATGCGACCTTAAATCCATGAATCTTACTGTTGACCTGACACATACAGATTTCTATATAACATAAACTATTTACAACTAACCCAAATTAAACAAGACATCATTTAATTTCTCACTGGCTTAATCTAGTGACGGTTATTAGTTATTGAAAGAATATTAATCCTACATTATGAAGAACCATTACTTAATGAACATCAGCTCAAAGTCAAAAATTAAAATTAAATTCAGTGTCACATACTCCATAATTGTATTCCATGAACTGATTTTTGATAGACTCAACCATTTGACATTGACTGTATGCAAAAGCAGGGCAAACCTGGTCTCACTGACTTGTTGACTTGCCAAAGTCCTATATTTCTGGTTATATCTACTGCGGGATCAACTCCTAGCTGTTAGTGGTTGTGGTACTGTGCTGCCAACAATCCTTCATTCTACACTGGGTCTGATGGCCTATTTGATTAAGAGTGGGAGAGGATGGACCACCAGTGAGTTATGGCTGGAGGGATTTGTATTAACAACATGTTGTTTATTGCATGACAGCAAAATGTTACATAATCTTAGTTATTATATCTAACTAGCCAACATTTCAGATTTGTTGCCATTCATCATATATAGAAGCCCGAGAAAGATTACAGCACAGAAAGAGGCCATTCTGCGCCAGGTGAGTAACTGAGTCATCCACTCTAATCCCACTTTTCAGCAATCTCATCTATAGTTTTGCAGGCCATAACATTTCAGGTGTTGGTCCAGGTTCCTTTTCAATGGTTTGAGAAATTTCAGCTCAACCACCGAAACTGAGTTGAGATTTCCAATCAGGAAAGATTGATGTCACTTCTCTTTCCATTGGGATATTGAGTGAGACTCCTCTTTGCATCACCCAAGACTGTATGAGATCATCAGGATGGATAGAACTTAGTGCAGTCTCCATCATTAACAGTTTCAGAACCCATTGTCTTATACAACATCTGCTTCAAACATTTATCCAATTTTCCCTTAAAAGCTTTAGTTCAACTGCTTCCTATGATAAAACATTCCATATTCCCAATGCTTCCGTAAGCTTCTCACTTGCCCACTCCTATCCTTACTACCTTAGTTCCACTTTTAAATTGATGAGCCCTTGTTACTGAGGGAATAGTTTCAAGGTTAGCATTAGAGAGCTGCTGCCTGACCAGCATTACCAAACAGTTAGTTTTCCATGTGTCCTGTAACAAACAAGGACAAGAGCAGCAGACGCATGGGAACACCCCACCTGCAAGTTCTCTCCAAGGCACATACTGTCCTAACCAGAAATATATCTCCATTCCTTCAATGTTACTAGGTCAAAATCCTGGAGCTCTCTCCCTAATGGCATTGTGGGTCTACCTATTCAAATGGAATGCAATGGTTCAAGAAGACAGCTTAACACTGCCTTCTCAAGGGTAAACACCAATGGGAAATAAATGCTGGTCTAGCCAACAATGTCCTCGTCCCTTAACAGAATAAAAAAGATTCAAATATCAGGGCCTGTCAAAGTATTCAGTGTGACAGGACCTGAGCTGCTAAGGCAGGTGAATATGTTTTATCCCTATTCTTACTGTATCAGGAAATTTGGACATAGGAATTAATGCTAATATATTGTTTTTAAGCAAATAAATAAGGCATATAAATCAAGCAATACAGTATATAAAGACTTTTAAACAAATTAAGCAAAGTTTCCTTACACTTACCATAATGTAAGGATCAGTTTTTACAGCTCCACCTCCAAACGGACCCCACCACCAGGGATATATTTCCCTCCCCTCCCCTATCAGTGTTCCGAAAAGACCACTCCCTCCATGACTCCCTCGTCAGGTCCACACCCCCCACCAACCCAACATCTACTCCTGGCACCTTCCCCTGCAACCGCAAGAAATGCAAAACTTGCGCCCAAACCTCCCCCCTTACCTCCCTCCATGGCCCCAATGGACACTTCCATATCCGCCACAAATTCACCTGCACCGCCACACACATCATTTACTGCATCCGCTGCACCCAAATGTGACCTCCTCTATATTGGGGAGACAGGCCACCTACTTGCGGAACGTTTCAGAGAACACCTCTGGGACACCCAGACCAACCAACCCAACCACCCCGTAGCCCAACACTTCAACTCCCCCTCCCACTCCACCAAGGACATGCCGGTCCTTGGACTCCTCCATCGCCAGACCATGGCAACACGACGGCTGGAGGAAGAGCGCCTCATCTTCCGCCTGGGAACCCTCCAACCACAAGGGATGAACTCAGATTTCTCCAGTTTCCTCATTTCCCCTCCCTCTACCTTGTCTCAGTCAAACCCCTCGAACTCAGCACCGCCTTCCTAACCTGCAATCTTCTTCCTGACCTCTCCGCCCCCACCCCACTCCGGCCTATCACCCTCACCTTGACCTCCCTCCACCTATCGCATTCCCAATGCCCCTCCCCCAAGTCCCTCCTCCCTACCTTTTATCTTAGCCTGCTGGACACACTTTCCTCATTCCTGAAGAAGGGCTGATGCCCGAAACGTCGATTCTCCTGCTCCTTGGATGCTGCCTGACCTGCTGCGCTTTTCCAGCAACACATTTTCAGCTCAGTTTTTACAGCATCTAACAGACAAAACTGAAATCTTATGTAATGTTAGATGAAAGGAGATGGTTGGTTATTGTTACTTATCCTTTTCTTTGAGGGTGTAGTATTTCAAAATAGTTTCTTTTTTAACTGACCTCCTCATATAAATATTGAAATTATCCCCTTTTTCACCTTGACACAGCATTATTCATTACTTAACATGAACACAAATATCTGAAGTTTATTTTGTTGGCCTGTATTTCTAAGAACTTTAAAGTGGTAGAGAATGCCAAATGATTTAGGGCTGAACATAAAGTTCAATCAAGAACTGAAAATATACTTAGGTCCTGGAGTATAAGGTTTAAAATGTGGATTTTCATCTGGTTCTGTAGTGTGGACTTACTGATTTAAAAGATACCCAATTAAAATCATATAGTCATAGATATCTCCAACTAAGAAAAATGACATATTGGCTTATCATGTCTGGCCAGTCAAAAACAGCCACCTAATTATTCAAATCCCATTTTCCCAATACTTGGCCCATAGCATCACCAGGGCTATCAAAATGTTTCTTATATGTTATGAGGGTTTCTATCTGTACCACCCCAACAGACAGTGAATTCCAGAATTCCATAAACCTCTGAGTGAAAACGTTTTCTTTACATTGCCTCTGAACATTCTGTCCTTTACCTTAAATTTATGGCCCATGGTCAATGATCCTTCCACTGAGGGGAAATGTTTTTTCATGTTTACCCCATCAATACCCTTCATCATTTTATACACCAAAATTATGTCTCTCTCAATCCCCTCTACTCCAGGGAAAACATCACAGTCTGTTCAATCTCTCTTTGTAACTGAAATTCCTTAGCTTAGGCAAAATCCTGGTAAATCTTTTCTGCATCCTCTCCAGTGATGTCACATTCCTCCTTTCATGTTGATGCCAGAAGTGCACACAATACTCCAGCTGTAGCTGCAACTGTGTTTTATACAATTCCAGCATAATCTTCCTGCTCTAAAAATCTATGCCTCAGCTAATAAAGGCAGATATCCCAAATGCCTTCTTAACCATTTTATCCATCTGTTCTGATACCTTTAGGACCGGATAGTCCCTCCAACCTTTGGTGCTTCCCAGAGTCCTACCATTCATCATGTATTCCCTTGCCTCATTTATCCCAGCCAAGTGCATCACCTCATATTCATCTGAATTGGTGTTTACATCCCAGTTATGTTTATGATAGGTTATCAGAAACAAAGAAAAACTGGAAGAACAGCACCTCATTTCTTATTAAGGAACTCTGCAGCCTTTTGGATCTATTATCAAGTTCAACAATTTTAGGGCATGGGGCACCTTCTCCCATGTCCTTCCTCCAACCCTCACACACCAGGCCTTGTCAATACATGGGCAGCGACTACACACAAGCCATTGTCAACCAATAATAGTCCCCAATAGCAGCTGTTCATTCCCCCAGACTGATCTTTACCCACTCCTTTGTCTGTCTGTGTTTTTTTCTCTTTGATTCGATCTCCACTTATCACTTACTCCTCTCTCTCCCTCCAACCCATTTTCTGCATAAATACCAAGCTACAATCAGTTCTGAAGAAGAGTCACTGGATCTGAAATGCTAACTCTGATTTCTGTCCACATATCAAGATGTTTCAAGGATCAGGTCTACAGGATTCTTCAGGGGGAGGGAGAGCAGCCAGAAGTCGTGATACACATCGATGCCAATGACATAGATAGGAAAACGGATGAGGACCTGAAAAGTGAATATAGGCAGTTAAGCTTAGAAGCTAAAAGGCAGGACAAGCAGAGTAGTAATCTCAGGATTGCTACCGGTGCCATGGGCTAGTGAGCCTAGGGACAGAGAGCGACTACATATGAACATGTGGCTGCAGGTCTGGTGTAGGAGGGAGGGCTTCAGATATGTGGATAATTGGGATATCTTCTGAGGAAGGTGGGACCTGTATAAGAAGGATGGTTTGCACCTGAATTGGAGGGGCACCAATATCCTGGGCAGGAGGTTTGCTAGAGCTCTTCAGGAGGGTTGAAACTAGCTTGGTAGGGGGGTGGGAACCACAACAATGGATCTGAGGATGGAGTAGTGAGTGAACAGCCATATACAGCGTGCAGAGAGTCTGTGAGGAGGGATAGATAGTTGATAGGCAAAGTTGCAGTCAGTGTGATGGGTTGAAGTGTGTCTACTTTAATGCAAGAAGTATCAGGAATAAGGATGATGAACTTAGAGCATGGATCAGTATTTGGAACTGTGATGTGGCCATTATGGATACTTGGATATCACGGGGCAGGAATGGTTGTTCTGGGATTTAGCTGGTTCAAAAGGAATAGGGGAGGTAAAAGAGGTGGGGGAGTGGCATTGCTAATCAGGGATACAACACAGCTGCAGAAAGGGAAGTCATTGAGGAGAGTTTGTCTACAGAGTCAGTATGGGTGGATATCAGAAACAAGAAAGAAGCAGTCACTTTATTTGGAGTTTACCACAGCCCCACTTCTTCCTCCCCTCCCAATAGCAGCAGAGACATAGCAGATTTGGAGACAGATTTTGGAAAGGTGCAGAAGTAACAGGGTTGTTGTCATGGATGATTTTAACTTCCCTAATATTGATTGGAACCACCTTAGTTCAAATAATTTGAATGGAGCAGTTTTTGTCAGGTGTGTCCAGGAAGGATTCCTGACTCAATATGTAGATAGGCCGACTAGAGGTGAGACCATATTGGATTTGGTGCTTGGCAACGAACCAGGCCACGTGTCAGATATCTTGGTGAGAGAGTATTTCAGTGATCGTGAAATATGGTCATGGAGAGGGACAAGAGTGGACAAAATGGGAAAGTATTTAATTGGGAGAGGGGGAATTGCAATGCTATTAGACAGAAACTGGGGTACATAAATTGGGAACAGATGTTCTCGGGGAAATGCATGACAGAAATGTGGAGGTTGTTTAGGGAGTACTTGTTGATAGTGCTGGATAGGTTTGTCCCACTGAGGCAAGGAAGGGATAGTAGGGTGAAGGAACCTTGGATGACAAGGGATATAGAACATCTAGTCAAGAGGAAGAAGGAAGCTTATTTAATGTTGAGGAGGCAAATATCAGACACGACTCCAGAGGGTTATAAGTTAGCCAGGAAGGAACTGAAGAATGGACTTAGGAGAGCTAGAAGGGGGCATGAGAAAGCTTTAGCGGGTAGGATTAAGGAAAACACTAAGGCATTCTACACTTATGTGAGGATCAAGAGGATGACAAGAGTGAGGGTAGTGTCAAACAGCGATAACAGAGGGAACTTTTGCTTGGAGTCAGAGGAGGTAGAGGAGGTCCTTAAATGAATACTTTGCTTCAGTATTCACTACTGAGAGGGACGTTATCATTTGTGAGGACACCGTGAATCAGGCTAAAATGCTCGAACAGGCTGATATGTTAAGAAGCAGGATGTGCTGAAAAGTTTGAAAAATATAAGGATAGAATAGTCCCCTGGGCCTGACAGGACATGCCCAAGGTTACTACAGGAAGCGAGGGAAGAGATTGCTGTGCCTTTGGGGCAATGAACCTTGCATCCTCACTGTCCATGGAGTAGTGCCAGATGTTTAGATGGTGGCAAATGTTATTCCCTTGTTCAAGAAAGGGAATAGGAATAATCCTGGGAATTGCACATGAGTCAGTCTTAAAAACAAATAGACTCATGTGGTGGGCAAATTATTGGAGAGGATTCTGACAGACAGGATTTATGATTACTTGAAAAACCATAGTTTGACTAGAGATATTCGGCACGGCTTTGTGAGGGGCAGATCATGCCTCACAAGTCTTATTCAATTCTTTGAGGATGTGACAAAACACTTTGATAAGGTAGAGCAGTGTATGCGGTGTACATGGATTTTAGCAAGACATTTGATTAGGTTCCCCATGATAGGCTCATTCAGAAAGTAAGGAGACATGGGATACAAGGAAATCATCTGTCTGGATACAGAATTGGATGGCCCATAGAAGGCAGAGGGTGGTAGTAGATGAAAAGTATTCAGCCTGGAGTACGGTGACCAGTGATATTCCACAGGGATCTGTTCTGAGAACACTGCTCTTTACGATTTTTATAAATGACTTGGATGAAGAAGTGGAAGGATGAGTTTGTAAGTTTTTCAATGACATGGACGCTGGTGGCATTGTAGATCATGTGGAGGGCTGTTGTTGGTTGCAACAGGACATTGACAGGATGCAGAGCTGGACTGATAAGTGGCAGATGGAGTTCAACTTGGGAAAAGTGTGAAGTGATTCATTTTGGAAGGTTAAATTTGAATGCAGAATACAGGGTTAAAGGCAAGATTCTTGGCAGGGTGGAACAACAGCATTGATCTCTCTAAGTTGCCACTCAAGTTGATAGGGTTGTTAAGAAGGTGTATGGTGTGTTGACTTTCATTAGCAGGGGGATTGAATTTAAGAGCTGTGCAGCTCTATAGAGCACTGGTTAGACCACACTTGGAATATTGTGTTCAGTTCTGGTCACCTCATCCTGGAAAGATATGGAAGCTTTAGAGAGGGTGCAGAGGAGATTTACCAGAATGCTGCCTGGACTGGAAGGTATTTCTTATGAAAAAAAGGTTGATGGAGCTCAGCTGAAGAAGGGTGAGAGACAGCTTAATATGGTGTACAAGATGATGAGAGGCATAGATAGAGTGGATAGTCAGAGACTTTTTCCCAGGGCAGAAATATCTATCATAAGTGTGCATAATTTTAAGGTCAATGGAGGAAGGTTTAGGGGAGATATCATAGTTTGGTTCTTTACACAGAGAGTGGTGGGAGCATGGAATGCACCACCAGGTGTGGGAGTAGAGTCAGATACATTAGGGATATTTGAGCGACTCTTGGATAGGCACATGAATGATAGTAAAATCAGGGTATGTAGGTTAGTTTGATCTTACCGTCGCATAAAAGGTCGGCACAACATCAAGGCTGAAGGGCCTGTACTGCACAGTACTGTTCTACGTTATATATGTTCTACAACTTGCTGAGTTTTTCCAGCAATTTCGGGTTTTGTTTCTGATTTCCAGCATCCACAGTTCTTTTGTTTTTTTTGTTTAATGATAAATTTATTGTTTAATATATAGATCATTATCAAGAGTCAAAAGCAGAAACAGGCAAGAATCACAAAACAGGGCCAGTTTCCCTTTGTGTGGTTGTTAAATAACAAAAAGGTAATGTCTAGTTAATATCAGGTAATCCATTAAAAGACAGAAAGTACTTGCAGTCCCCAGTAATATTTCATGGAGACAGTGGGGTGAGTACAGAAACAGGATATGTTTCTCCAGAATGAACCAAAGTAGTTGTGGGCAACATGAAAGATATAGACAGTCAGGTGTGAAGCAGATGAGAGAGTGAGCAACAGAGTATAATGTAATGCAGTGAGAACAGAAAGAGAAAATTATATTAAGTGAGAATTACTAATGTGAAAGAAAATTATAAATTTCCTGAAGGTCTCTATGCACATAAAGCATGTGGTTGCCTGGAAAGTGAATTGAAATTATTTAGGAATGCAATCAGATTTCAGCAGAGTACATAACTAGTCAGCAGCCTGAGCAATCCCAACCAATAAAGAAGTGCTTCAAATCTTTTCCAGCAATGCTTTTTAGCAAAGCCATGAATCTATTTGTTTTTCATTGCAATATGCATCGGCTATGGAATCAATGAGAAAGCTAAGAAACTCAAGGGAAAGAGGAAAAGAAAGAAATGATGAACAAGACAGTTTACAGAGGCTGCAATTAACAAGTTATAGAGACCAGAGAAATGATTAACCCCAATTGCTGAACTATGTGGAGACAATAGAATGAATTTCACGGCATTGATCTTAAGATTGACCAGTTAGTTTATTGCAAAACAAAAAAATAACATTATTCCCTTAAACATTTTAAATCTAAAGTAACATGTAGCTGCTGGAAATGTTGCAGACCTCAAGGCGTTCAAGTTCTAAGGTTGGTTAGCATTGTGATTTATGTAAACAGGAGTAAACTGAGCATAGCACATAAAATGAAAAGCAAGTGGGTCCACATAGTTTAAAATGAATCAAAAACTTATGGAAATAGTAGTAATGACCAAGGTCAACCAAAATATACATCCTTGGTAAACTTCCATTACGTGTTTGACTTTATATCTGCAAAATTGCAGTAAAAATACATTGCATATTGGATGAGAACAGTACATTCCCATCTATTTTAATGTGCCAACTAAAATCAAGATGATCTTGTTGCCACAAATATTTGAAAAATATTTTTCAAAACTTGCCTTCTTTCTTAAAGTTACTCAATTAATTCAAAATGTATTAGTAAGCCAAAGTTTTCTCTTACTAACAAGATAATCTCATATAAAGTGAATAACTCATTTGTTTGTTTGCATCCTGTAACAAGTTAATCTGCCACTTAGCAGTTTTAAGTTATTTGCAAAACCCCGCCCTTGGCAATAATGAGTTTACTCTCAGCTATCAGTGGATTAATCTGGTTTCATTAAAATATACAGTACTGTTGATGCTCGTTCTACACCACAAATTCAGAACATCAGGTTTGATTGCCAGATCCTCAGATTTATTGCCAAATTACAGGGTGTAGGCATGCAATTGCTACTCATGGTACACAGGAAACCCCACATGACTAATAAAAATTTTACAAATGTCATGTTGAAAATACTTAACAAATAATACTTAGAGTAAGTTCATGCTTAAAACCTACCGCGGTTATCTTTTATTTGTTCAAGGTATGCAGGTGTCACTGGCTGAACTAGAATTTATTGGCTATCCTTAATTGCCTTAGCAAAGATGGTGGTCAGCTGTGTTCTTGAACACTGCACTTTTTGGGGTGTAGAAACTCAACTGTTAGGAAGGGAGATCTAGGGTTCTAACCCAGAGACAGTGGACAATCAGTGATATGGTTTGAAATATGGATTGTGTATAATTTGGAGTGGAACCTGAAGGTAGTGGTGTTCCAAAGCGTCTGCTGCCCTTGTTCTTCGAGATGGTAAAGGTCCTGGGTTTGAAAGGTGCTTTCAGTGGAGTCATGGAGAGTTATTGCAGTGCATGGTATCCACTGCTGCTGCTATGAATTGCTACTCGAGGGAGTGAATGTAGAATGTCGTGGATGGGGTGTCAATCAAGTAAAAGTCAGATCTGGTGGTGTGTCCAGAACTGGAGAGTGGGAGGGGGTGAGGGGAATGGTCGCCAGTTAGGAGCAGTGGAAGGGAGGTGTTACATCCAGAATGATGGAATGGGTGGGATGAGGTTTAGGGGAAGGCAGAGATCAAATGCAGAATGGTAGATGGGAATGTCAGAACAAGAGCAGGGACAAGGGAGTCAGGTCTGAATCAGGGAATGTAGGATCACGTCTGGAGTGCGAGGTGGGGTGTCGGTCTCAGAGAGGATTTGTTGGTCCCAGGCACAAAGTGTATTGGGTCAAAATCTGGGGCTGTAAGAGATCTCTGATATGTATATGTTGGAAATGTGTTAGGTGTTTTTGAGGTCAGTTTATTAGTTATTCAAGAGTTCGAACAGGTATTTAACACTTCTTTCCCTGAGGAACTAGTTTACTTAACTTCAGTGAACTTCCTGGATTCTCCTACTTATATTAAGATTTTCAGAGGGTTCTGGATTTTTGGAAATTGCCCAGCAGTATCTTCAATTTCCCAGAGTATTCCATTGGAGTGCGCTGTGATGGGGATTCTGCAGGGTCCTCATGTGCAACTCTTCAGAAATGACTGTCCTGTCCTTGGAAAATCAAGGCCATTGTGAATAGCTTGGGCTCAGGTGGTCAGCAATAACCCCTAGGATATTATTAGTTGGGGATTCGGTGATGGGAAGGCCTTGATTGTCATGGGGCAATGGTTAGATTTTATTTTGTTGGAGATAGTCATTGTCAGCATTGTGGTGTGAATATTACTTATCATGTTTCAGCCCAAGCCTGAGTATAGTCCAGGTCTTGCTGCCTATGGATTCAGACAGTTTCAGTATTTGCGGAATTGTGAATCGTGTTGAAAAGAGTACCATCAGCAATTCCCACCTCTGACCATGAGAAAGAAAAAAGATCATTAATAAAGCTGCTAAAGATGGTTGCCCTAATACCCTTTGGAACTCTTACAGTGATGTCCTGGAGCTGAGATGAATCGATCTTCCTTTGTGTCAGGTGTGATGCCAACCAGTGATGGTTTTTCCCCTTGATTCCCATTGACTCCAGCTTTGCTAGGACTCCTTAAAAACATACTTGATGAAATGTTACCTTGATGTCAAGGGCAGTTATTTTCACCACATCTGTCTTGTTCAAGACTTTTCAGTGAAAATGTTCTGATTAATGAATGCTAAAGTCATTACAGACAGATCTTAATAATGAGCAATGAACAAATGTTACCAACCATTCAGTAGACATGTATTTACCCATAGCCTGTGAGCTTTTGAAAAACAAGTTGCTGACAGTCAAGTATACAAAATGTGAAACATGCTCTATGGGGCATCTGAGAACTGTATGGACAAGAAAGTAGCTGTGTGACTTGTTAACCTGAGAATAAATAATGAGCAGCACAGGGTTTAAATCAAAAAGTGTAAATTAAAACTTGAGTTTGATATCAAATTGTGTAGAGACAGTGACATAGAAGTGGCTAGATCATGAGAGAAGTAATTTAAAAAATGTTTGTCAATTCTTTTTAACTCCAAACAAAAATTAAAAATCAAAGGAATGGAGCTGTGCACATATGACAGTTAGTTTGCAATGCTAGAGAATTTGCTGAGCAGTACTTAAGATTATCCCATTAAAAGGATTCTCAAACTGAAATAGGAAAACTGCAACCTTTGCTGACAATTTGAGTCCATTCCAATGACGTAAATACTTTACACTCACAGTATTGAATATATTTAAATGGTGAATCAGATGGTGAGATAATGTTCTTTCACAGCTTTTGAGGGAACACGGTATTGTGGATAGCATACAAAGTCATTGAAAAATTGCTGTTTGATTTGTGCATCATTCATGGTGAGCATCTTTAGCCTCATCATTATTGGCACAACAGTATCCTGCCTATTATAGTTTAAGGAAGCCTAAATACACTTCAAAGTGAAAACAGCAATTTGTACACTCAGATTATGAAAAGTCACAAGTCCCTTAAGGGAATAACCTGTTTTGAGCTAACAATACCATAATCTGACCTATAATCAAACAATGAGCCAGGATTTATTAAATCATTTGAAGCAAATGCCAGGATTTTTTTTGACATATACAATAAACTGGCTGCGCAGTCATTCTGTAATGAAATATCAGTGATGCAAGTTTGCACCTTCTATTTCCAAATGATTAACTCAGCATCTTAATTAAATCACACTAACTCTGAACAAAAGTAGAGTTGGATAGCAACCTTACATACTTCCCAACAGCTGAAATCAGGTCAACTACCTTCTGTTATACTCCAGAATGTTAGGGAAAATGAACATTTGATTTAACAGGTTATAACAATAAATTGCATATTTATAATGAACAAACTCTTACTTAAGTTATTGGAGATTTTTGTGGTTAGGAATTTAATTTGTGTAGCTTTATGGTTGAGGAGAGGACATGCTACTATTTCCTATCAACTCCATGTTCACCAATGTCAAAACAAGGAGAGAGATTCCTTTTTCATGATTTTCAATGACAACATGAAACCATGTACAATTTCTTTGCAAGTTAGAGGAAATCTCTGTTATATTTATGGTATCACTAATAAGTATTACATTGAATTATCCTGAATCACTGACATAGTAACTGGCCATTTGTGGCAATTCAGGCACCTTTTTCAGTGCTGCTATCATCTTAACCTTTCAATCTTTTATCCCTTTTGTTTATTTTAGCTTTCCTCAAATATATCTATGCTATTTGCCTCAATGATTCCTTGTCATAGCAAGTTCCAGATTCTAACAATTAATTTGAAGAAATGTCTTGTGCAGGTCAGCTGAAAGATATTTTACCAGATATTTCTAGCTTGTGACTCTCACAGTACACATTTTTGTCAAACAGCACAACTAGTGTGTCTTTTAAAACCTGTTTTTGTGTGTTCTTGATAGAATAAACATAAAACTCATCTGAAATTTGGGACATAATTCACAGGATGCTTTTTGATATGATAGGGGGATAAAGTTAAAAATCTCACAACACCAGATTATAGTCCAACAGGTTTATTTGGGAGTACTAGTTTTTGGAGTGCTGCTCCTTCATCAGATAGCTATTGGGGCATGATCCTGCCCCATTAGCTACCTGGCAAAGGAGTATAGCACTCCGAAAGCCAGTGCTTCCAAATAAACCTGTTGGACTATAACCTGGTGTTATGTGATTTTTAACTTTGTCCATCCCAGTCCAACACTGGTACCTCCTCATCATGGAGGGATTAGTCAGGCTTCTTAATCTCTGTTGTCACAGAAGGTCACAGTCTAGTTTGTTCTGACTTGCCTCTGGTGCTTTGAAGGGTTGTTGTCTGAAGTTCTGTTGAGTCCTGTAGGTGTGGCAGTACAGGACTCTTTTCACTCAGCCACTGAATTTATATCTGCAGTCATCTTTTAGTTATATGTCCTTTTTATATTTAAAAAATGATTAATTAAATGTTTAATATATCCACAAGTAGTTTGGGTTCTGATCTATTGTCATGACTATCTAATGATATATAATGATACTGCCATTTATATAACCATGTTGCTACACTTAAATTTGGTAACTGTAATGTATTATTTGTTTAATAAACAGTCAATCTATTGCAGCAACATCTTACCATTCATTGTATTTAAATATTCCCACAGACCTTTTACAAGATTTTGCATGGGAGCTCATTATAATTACAAATCTATTTCAGTGCAATGGATCTGAAGCATAGCTGGGACTTGTATGTGTGCAGGACAAGTAACTGTAAATCTCTGATGTTGGAACCTCTGTTGCTGACCTCCTTTCTTGTACTTTCTGCCCCATGTCCCTGACCCTGTCTTTGTCTGCCTGTGGATTCTCTCTTTGATGGTGCTGGCGCCCATCCATTCTTTGCTTCAAATTACCTCTGATTCACCCTTTTCAGTTGAGCCACTGTGCAAACTGCCATTTAGCTTGCTCATCTCCCCACCACATCAATGGATGCCATTCACCTTGTGCCAGAGTGCAACAGAGGAAGCCACTGACCTCAGATACAACTGCATAAAGCTGACAGTTACATATCACCATGAACCAAATATGATGTGATTCCTTTTGGGCCTGACTTCACCTTAAAGGTAATAGGAAGTCAAAAAATGTTTAAGAATTTGTGTCACTGTGTTACAAGTAGGAACCCTAGCATGGGATATTGCAAGGCCTGACCTGACGCTGTCATACCACTGACTTAATCTTTGCATCTCAATTCCCATTGGAAATATGAAATTTCAGTTCCTGCCTGATAATGCCATGTTTCCGGCTCTTAAAGTACAGCCCAAAGAGAGTGGAAGAAATGTGGCATAAAGAAATTTTTAAAAGACGTTTAACAACACTATATATCAAACCTCTAGCAATATTTAAAATATGGAGGAATAAAACCCAAAACAAAAGAATTAATTATCAGGGCCAAAGAGTTTGTTTCACAGAAATTAACAATTATCACACTGTTAGAAATATAAGTATATTGTAATGGACAAGACCTTAATAATTTAATGGGCATCATGTCAGGAGAGCATCTCCAAGCCATTCCATATAGCTCAATGTTGTCTCTCTGCATTGCCCTGTTATATCTCCAATTCTGTCGAAGCAGGGAATCTCAAGCACTAACATCATGATTTTCACATTGTATTCACTATAGGTTTCTGTCTGGCGTTGCACTTCAAAAATAGTAAACACTATGAGCCTCACCATTATGTTTTACAGCAAAATCGAGACCAATAATTAAACAAGTGATCAATGTTTTAATTTTAAGAAGTGATATTGTACAGGGGACTAGTGGAATGTCCTCTTCATAGGGGCCTCAGTGTTCCTCTGAACTATGCTGACTCGTTAATGTAGTAACAAATTGAATCCAAGAAAAGTTGAATGCATACATGTAACAAATTATTATTTCCATTCTTTGTTGCAATTAAATATCTTACAGAGCTTAACCTTAGTTATTCTTCAGATGAAGGTGAGCTTGTCATCTCCACATAGTATAGCTTTCTCTTTAGGACTTGACCTATTTAATCTGTCCTTTTGTGTATTATTTTCACAGCGTGCTACTCAGGCTATCATCTCCCCTGCCTGCTACTTTCAACCTACTACTGATATATTTCAATTATTTTTGGTGACTCTTCAGTATTTAAATTTTACTTTCTTTTCCCTCCTGGAAAGCCTCTGTAATCATTATTCGTGCTCTTCTTTTCAGACTACAGACTGATGAATGTCTCACACAAATTTTTAAATTGGCCTCTGATTAGCAACTAAATTACACTTGCTCTAACCTGTTCTGATCAGTCGCTTAATTTCTCCTTCCTGCTTTTTTTTCACTCTTGCCAGTCTTATTCAAAGAAACACAGAATACAGAGCGAGATGAAAACTGAATAAGAGAATTAAGAAGAATAAGACTTGCATTGTTCTTTAAAGTAATACACCAGCTACTCAAAGAGCAAATCAAGTGATTGATTATTAATTGACCTCTGTGTGTGTCTGAAAATATCCTGTGGCATACATTGTACAATTATTGAGAACTTCATAGCTGCTGGAAGTGCAATTAGTTAGCTATCACTTTAGGCAGTATTCATACATAATGTTATGTAATAGTACTATATAGAGGGAAAATTTGGATAAGACCTAAAAAAAACTTGGACAAGGTACAATACAAGCATCTAACTTGTTGCTATTTTACAAATTTGCAACATGTTGTTGAGTTGTTTCACACCTGAACAGGACAGAGAAGTTTGACAGACTAGCATCAGTTTAAGTTTGAGTAGATTCAATACAGGGAACCTTGGATCAGATAAAGTTACAAGAATAGTATAACATGACAGAAAGTGTGTTCAAGGTTCTCTGCCAAAGCATTAGTTGTAGGAAGTAGCAGGTGGAGAGAGGTCTTCTATCCATGGGGGTCCCAAAGTTCCTCCCGAATAACTCTGAGATAGTGATACGAGCAGATAGTGATGTAACTCAATGCCAACAATGTCACCCTGGAATGTACTGTCAGAAGCATTTCAATGATGCCATAAACGTGGTCATGGTCAATGATCATACCCTCACATGGCATATTCCAGCAGTTCTTAATTAGGGTCACTTATTGCTTAAAATGCCACACACATCACTCAGTTACCAACAATCTCCATCATTTACAACTTACCCCACGTTCACAACTTCACGTGACACTGACAAAACCAATACTGCTGAAAGCCTCATGCCTATATCTTATCACTTTTGCAGACTGTCCACAATTTCAATTCACTTTTGAGGCAGCACGGTGGCTCAGTGGTTAGCACTGCTGCCTCATAGCACGAGGGACCTTGGTTTGATTTTAGCTCTTAGGTGACTGGCTGCGTGGAGTGTGCACATTCTTCATGTGTCTGTGCGGGTTTCCTCTGGGTGCTCTGGTTTCCTCCTGCAGTCCAAATATATGCAGATTAGGTAGATTGGCCATGCTAAATTACCCATAGTGTCCATGGATGCGTAGGCTAAGTGGATTAGCCATTGGAAAAATGCAGGGATAGGGATTCTCTTCTGAATGGGATTCTCTTCGGAGAGGTGCTGTGGATCTGCTGGGCCGAATGGCCTGCTTCCACAGTGTAGGGATTCTATGATACTTTTGGGACAAGTGTTTATAACAAGATTGACATTTGTTACCCATCCCTGGCTAGCCTTGGATCATTGGTGATGAGTCACCTCTTGCACTACTACAATCCATGGTTGTCTAAGTATGCACCTCTTTCTTTACCTCACTTCCTTCATGACAATCCTATCCTGCGTATGTCTCCTTTCAGGACTGCAATCTGACCAAATTGTGTGCAGGAATGTGAACCGCAAGGGAAAACTGATGATGAAACCACCTGGTATCTGACCAATGCAGTGAAAGTGAAAACTGATGCAGTTTCTTGCAGGAGCAGACTATTGCTCACATGACTGTGGAGGTCTCACATCTTTCCAGCAACCTGCAGCCCAACAGATATAAGGGAAATAAGGGGAAAAATTTTACAGCCCCAATATTTATAGCACAATAAGGCCATTTGACCCAACAAGTACTTGCCAGTATTTGTGGTGCATTGGAACTGCCTCTCACTAAGCATACATACTTATCTCGCATAAATGCAGCTGTGTTATTTGCACTATTTCATGTGATATTTAAGTTCCAGATTCTTTTGGGACCTATGATATTCAGACGAAACACCCTCTGTGCTGACTCTAAACATACTTGTGCATATTTTCTATCCCATGTAAAGGTAGCTGACTCATTTGCAGTAAGGCTTCAGCTTGAGATAATATCCAAGCAAGTCTGGTATTTCCACCGCTCTGAATTCCCAAACTACCCTCTCCTCTCCTCCATCTTGTCCATAGAGATTCCTAATTACTTCTGCTACAGGTGTAGAAGGTATTTTGAAATCTTCAACTTTGTTAAGCTGTCTTACATCAATTCTGACTTGGTTTAAAGAACCCCATGGCTAGAATTCTCATGTCATTCCTGTCATTGTGTAGCCATCACTTCAACATAATTCCAAGGAAAAACATGTAAATGACCATTCCTTTCATCTCCCTTGGGTCTGCTCTAATATTTCACCAAAGTTACATTTGGAGATCAGGGAATTATAGCGGAAATGCTGCCTGCTCCCCTGACCCTCATCATCCTTTAACCCCCACCAGTTTTCAATTTCAAAAGTGCTCCATTAGTAATTACCTCAGTAAAGCGACGTCATGTAAAAATAGACATTTTATTGCAGATTTGCTAATGTTTGCCAATACATCCAACAGAGAGAAATGTAGCCCTTTATGTTTTAAGTGATTACAAGTGCTTGGAGACTGTTTTCTTCTTGCCATCCTGCTTTGAGTTCTGGAGACAAACATTAGTTGTCTCACATGAGATACACAATCTTCCCTGTCAACAGATTCAAGTGATAAAAGTTGAATTATACAGAACTCTTGGACACTTCTTCACTGGTCAAATATAGGAAATTGTACGCCTGCTTATTTTTGGCACAGAAACATTGACATAATCACAACCTCTAAAACACAATAAAGTCATGATAAAAAGGCTTGTCATTCTGAGCACAATAAAAAATAAAATGTTAACAATACACACTTTGAAGGTCGTTAATTTATAAAACAAGTAACAAGAGCATAAAACACCAGTGGGAAGCTTTTCAATACTGCACATTAAAGTTGTGGATTTCACATTTGATAAAGTATGTCAGTATTACTTAAAGGGAATTCCAGTGATACCTCTCCTTTCTTTGACTTATTAAAAAGCCTTTTGTCTGAATGATTGCAGCTGGTTCGATAATTCAGATTAGTCCCTCATGTTTATTAATGCACTACATCTGTGCAAACAACATGTCAAGCAGAGAGTTTATTGTAATTGCCTGAGCAAACAGAACCTGAAAGAAGCAATTTCCAGTTACAATGTGCTATGACAAGTAATGAGGTAATTGGCATTCTGTCCTGATTACTTCCACCTTTCTTTTCATCAGGTCTATATTGTGTGTGATAGATATTTTTATGAAAATGAAGGTGTTTGATAATACTGTTCACTGCAGTTTTAACTTGGTGATTAAAGACAATCATCATTTACGACAGATGAGTTATCATTAATATTATTTATTCATATCTAAATGGCAAACCACCACCCAAGACAGTACTGGTTAGTTCTACATTTTGTGAATGTTATAAAACTTAAATTCTACAGAATCAGCGTGTGTGTGATATGCAATCTGTGTATAGATTGGAGAATTTGTACATTAAAATAAACCACCATCCTGGATAATAAATGATTGGCAGAGAGTTACTGGGTAGTAATTCAGCTGAATAATTCGGACTATGTCATAAACTGTGAGTAAAACATTGTTTATAATCATCAGTTGAACCATAATATTGAATTACTGCTTTAGATTTACCACCAGACATTTATTGTTCTTTATATTATGTACCTCAAAATATGGTATACATCACATAGATATTATTGTGTGTGATCAGTGCCTGTCAGAATGGGGTTCAATTTGTCAAGGACTAAGCACAAATGTTCAGGGTTGCTTTTATGAGGACTTATACTTCTATCCATTCTCGTTGACGGTAGAGCTGATAGATTTGGATGATCAAACCCACACCTCAACATTTTTTCTCACTTGTGCTATCCTGTCCTGATGTATTAAACCTCGACAGGCAAGTGTTACCCTCTGATTCATGTGTGAATTTGGACAGCAACTGTCAGTTGTTATTTGACTGTAAAAGGTATGTATACAGCAACAGCCATGTACGTACACACCACATACATAAAAACAGAACCACACAGATAGCACACATACAAGACTATATCTTTTAAAACTTCTGGCAAAATAGAATTGATAATGAGCAGACAACTCATTGAGACATTCATATTTAACATTCTTGTTATCAGCTTCTAAGATCATAAGATGTAGAAGCAGAAGTAGGCCGTTCAGCCCATCAGGTCTTCTTTGTCATTTAATGTAGTCATGACTGATCTGATAATACTCGACTCTGTCTTCCTGCCTTTTCCTTATAACTCTTGACTCCCTTACTGATTAAAAATCGGTCTATCTCAGTCTTGAATATACTTAATGGTTTAGCCTCAACAGCCCTTTGCAGGAAGGAATTCCACAGATTCACGACTCCCTCAGAGAAGACATAGCTGCTCATCTCCGTGTTAAATGGTTTACCCCTTATTATGAGATTATACTTTCTGGTTTTAGATTTACCCAAAAGGGGAAATAACCTCTCTGCATTTATCCCGTCAAGTCCCTCAGAATCTTGTATGTTTTAATCAGGTTATCTCTCATTTTTCTAAATTCCAATGAATACAGTATGTAGGCCTGTTCTTTCTTTTGTAGCTGGGATATTTTTGCCCCAGGTCCGGTTTCTCTGACTCTGACTCGGACACAGGCTGCGTATACTGGACCCCTTAGACCATCTCTTCCAGCAGGAGAGTTTCTTCCTCTTCTTCTGGCGGTATCAGTATCAAGGCTGCATCCATCTTGGACTCTGAGATATCCGAAATGCTAGATGGAGGGGGAGAACCCATGGTTTCTGACAGGCCTTCTGGCTGTTCTGAGGGACCAGGTTTGCTTTGCTCCTGCCCCGTTTGCATGGTAGTGGCTTTCAGGTGATCCACATGTTTGTTCAGGATGGCCTCACCCACCCAAACTTTGTATGTCATAGGACCTGACCTCGCATTGACCTTGCCACATACCCAAGCCAGACTACTAAGAGTCATAGAATCATAGAGCATGGAAACAGACCCTTTGGTCCAATTGGTCTATGCCGTACATAATCCCAAACTAAAATCATAGAATCCCTATAGTATGGTACAGACCCCTTGGCCCAGGCAAGTCCACACCAAACCTCCAAAGAGTAACCCACCCAGATCCATTCCCCTATCACTCTATATTTACTCTTGACTAATGCACCTAACCTACACATCCCTGAATACTATGGGCAATTTTGCATGGCCAGTTCACTTATCCTGCACATCTTTGGCTTGTAGGTGGATACCAGAACACCCAGAGGAAACCCACATAGACACAGGGAGAATATGCAAACTGCACACAGACAGTCGCCTAAGGCAGGAATCAACTTCAGGTCCCTGGCACTGTGAGGCAGCAGTGCTAACCACTGAGCCACGGTGCTGCTTGTGAACTAGTCACACCTAGCTGCTCCTGGCCCACATCCCTCCAAACCTTTCCTGGCCATGTGCTATCTAAGCGTCCTTTAAATGTTGTAATTGTACCCATTTTCACCAATTCCTCAGGATGTATATTCCATACACGAACCTGTAAAATATTTGCTGCTCATGTCTTTATTAAATCTCTCTCCTCTCACCTGAAATATGTGCCCCCTAATCCCCCATCCTAGGGAAGAGACAACTACCATTAATTCTACCTATACCTGTCATTATTTATAAACTTCTATCAGATTGCCTCTCAATCTCCTATACTCCAGTGAAAGAAGTCCCAACTTATCCAGCCTTTCCTTATAACTCAAACCTTCCATATCCAGCAACATCCTGGTAAATCTCTTCGGAACCCTCTTCAACTCATAATATCCCTCCTATAACTGGGTAGCCAAAGCTGGTTACAATATTCCAGAAGAGGCCTCATCAATATCCTGTATAACCACAACATGACTTTCCAAATCCTATACTCAAAGGACTGAGCAATGAAGGCAAGTGTGCCAAGCCCACGGTTCCAGCACCAAACTTCATCCCCTGAAAGAATGGCATTGGCGTCTTGCTGCCATTTCAGAAATTGTCCAAAATTGTCACAGAAAATAACAAAATTCACTTTGTACAATAAAAAATGTTGTTGCATATAGTATAGGAAATAACATAACATAACCAGACCTGTATGTGACAGATATTGAACAAGTTAATGGTTCTAAAATATTGCAGACTGCATTAAACTTCACCAATCTGATGATATAAAAACTTGGGCAGACAAAAGGCAGATCATCTCAGATTCTTGTAAGGCCATATATCCAAGTTATCATTAATTTAAAAATCACGTAACACCAGGTTATAGTCCAGCAGGTTTAGTTGGAAACACTATAACCTGGGCAGGTTATTTTCCAGCAGGTTTAGTTGGAAACACTATAACCTGGTGTTGTGTGGTTTTTAACTTTGTCCATCCCAGTCCAACACCGGCATCTCCAAACCATGGATCTCATTAATGTAACTTGTAGGTGATTGTTATCATGCAGTAAATTACATCTTCTTTAAAACAAGAGTCTCTTCTTGTTAAGGCACATCAGGGGTTGCTTCTCAATCCACTGTAAACAAAAGAGGATGATGCTTGCTAACTATCCCAACCACAAGCTGGTAGAGATTGGCATTGTAAGACATCAGCTGGCAAAACCTGTGGAGAAAGAAACAGATAAATTTTAAGGGCAATTATCTTTTGTCAGAACTGGTTCAATCATTTGACCTGAAACATTAACTTTGTTAACTCTCTCCACAGATGCTGCCTGACCTGCTGACTACTTTTCATATTTTCGTTTTCATCTGCTTTATTTTCAGATTTCTAGCAGCCACTGTCCTTTTTCTGTTGAATGTAACAGAGCCTGGCCCTGTGCAGTAATGCACTGATAACTGAAAGAAATGATTTTCAATAATCTTGCAGAGTTCCAAGTTTTCAAAGCTCACGAGGTCTGAGAAAGCAGAGTTAACATGTCGGGTCCAGTGACCCTTCTTCAGAACTGATTGTCGCTCGGAAAAGGTTGGCATATGTGCTGAAGATGGGGTGGAGGGAGAGGAAGGAGTAAACTATAGATGACGATGGAGCTGAGAGAGAGAGAGAAAGAGACAAATGATTGGGGAGACAAAGGATTGGGTAGAGATCAGCCTGGGAGAATGAATAGCTGCTAATGGGAACCATTCATGGCTGACAATGGGTTGTTTGTGGTAGCTACCTACGTGATAACAAGGTCTGGTGTGTGGGGGTTGGGTAAGGACATGGGAGAAGATGCTCAGGCCCTAAAATTATTGAACCCAAAAGTGAGTTCTAAAGGCTGCAGGGTCCCCAAATGGGAAATGAAGTGCTGTCCTTACAGCTTGTGCTGAGCTTCACTGGAGCACTGCAGCAAGCCTGAGATGGAGATGTTGGCCAGGGAACAGAGCGGTTTGTTGAGGTGGCAGGCAATCAGAAGCTCAGGGTCATTTTTGCGGATAGAACATGGGTGTTCTGTAAAGTGGTTGCCCAGTCTCTGCTTCATCTCTCCAATGTAGAGGAGACCACATTGTGAGCAGTAAATACAACAGATTGAGTGAAGTGCAGGTAAATCACTGCTTCACCTGGAAGGTACGTCTGGGGCCTTGGATGGTGAGGAGGAAGGAAGTAAAGGGGCAGGTGTTACATCTTCTAAATTGCAAGGGAAGGTGCTTTGAGGCTTTGGAGCTGTGGGAGGGGGGTGTTGGGAGTGAAGGAGGAGTGGACCTCGCTACAATCAGTTCTCAAGAAGAGTCACTGAAACATTAACTCTGCTTTGTCACCACAGATGCTGCCCGACCTGCTGAGTTTTCCATCAATTTCCGACTTCATTTCTGATTCCCAGCATCCACAGTCCTTTGGACTTTTTGTTCAATTTTTCAAATTCTGTGTGGTAAGATGACTGTAAAAAGATTTGTGCAGCATCAATATCTAATGATTGGAATACATGGGATGCAGCACAATGGTTTTTTAAAATTTGAGTAGTGATGAAAGTAAATCTAATATAAACATGAAACATTAATGACAGGGTCTCACACTAATGAGTAGCCTTGTAAATCAGTCTGACTCATGTATCAAATACGTTCAGAAAACCTAATCAGGCAGCTTGTATACTCAATCGGGTTTGGATTCATTCATGTTATATCTATATGTGTGTTGCTGCTTCACTTTTTTGAACCACGGTGCACCTCCTGTCACCTAAACCATGTCATGAAAAGGACAGATTCATAAGTTTCCAAATAGATTCAGACTCTCAGCCTAAAAGATTACAAGCTGGACTTATCAGATTTACAGAACCTTTTGGACCGGAGCCATCTTCAATACTGAAAAACTGTCTAAGAAGAACTACTTAGAAAATGCACCACAGTGTGTACAATAGCACGGGGCCGCAGAGTGCATAATTTTAATTAGTATACTTTTGTTCTTTCACAGGATGTGGGAGTTGCTAGATAGGCCAGCATTTGTTGTGCATTCTTAATTGCCCTTGAATAATTAGTTGAATAATTAGTTCCCAGGATGTGGACAACCTTAGCAAGGTCACATTTACCATCGGTTTCTGAGTTGACCATAGAGGGTGATTGTGGGCCTTCATTATGAAGAATTGCAATCCTTGGGGGAAAGTGCTCCCACCGCAATGTTTTACGCAGTCAATTGCAAATTATTGATTCAGTAATTAAGAAAGAAGCATTGAAGCTTGCCTACATCAATAACACCAACAGGAACTTGTATTTATTTAGCACATTTAAACTAAAAAAAAACTCATGAGCTCATTAGAGAAATATAATTCAGCAAAAACAATGAGCCAATGAAGAAGATGTGAAGAGGAACAACTAAATTTTAATCAAACCGGCAAATTTTGAATACAATCTTAATAGAGGTAGAAAACCACAAAAAACAACGTGCATTTCCATAGCATCTCAAAGTTCTTTACGGAACATTTATCAAATAAAATTTGATATCTAACAACATATGGAGATTTGACTATAGATGAACAAAGGCTTGGTCAAAGTAGTTTTAAAAGAAGGAAGTACACTCAAGGGTGGAGGGATATAGGGAGAAACTTTCAGAGCCCAGGACTTTGGACTTGCAATGAATGACCACCTAAGGACAAAATAAAGGCTTATTCCCACCTGCTGTGCAAATAATTTCAGCTCCAGATAGAACTGAAAAGAGCTGGCCGACCCAACTGGATGCTGTAGCTGAGCAGAGGGAATCCTCAATCTTCTCTCTTCTGCATGATTGACAGATTGGACATAGAGCAAAGGGTAATAAGAGACTTCTCTATCCTTGCTTGGGATCATCCTGGCCCCACGATCCCAAACTCATAAAAAATATCCACTTAACCGTGATCTGATCCTCGCAATGTTGCATGACCCTGCAGCAGTAACTACAACCTTCTCGGTGCTTTGGGGCAGCCAGCAGTGAGGTGCCTGACAAAAGCATAGGACTCCAACATTGAAACAAAAACAGTGGCAGGAATTTGCAAGAGCAGAGAAACTGAGGCTGGTTTCCTTTGAGGATAGGAAACGAACACAATGGGATTTCTGGAAAATAGGGGCACAGCAGCTAAGGAAAAGAAACTGTTGACAATGTCAGCTAGCATTTTATTTAATTCCCAGGAGGTGACCGCTCCTGACAAAGCTGACACATACTGGCCATTTGGAACTGCCCTCCAGTGTTTGCTATTCGGCCTATCTTTTGAACTGTTGATATCTGTGAAGCAAATGTGTTTACACAATGCTGATGATGGCAGTGGAGGAATGTTTCAGGAATTTGTCCAGACATCGATAAGATATTTATCCAGGTCAGGATAGCTAGAACATTGGAGAGGATCTTAGTGGTGATAGTCTTCACAGGGTGGAGGTCAATATTCAGAAGATGCAGATCCGGAGTCTTTTTATTTAGGGTTGTTTGTGAGATTCACTTGAGAACTTTATATTTTATTCTTGATTATTCTTGTTTATTAGATGATGCAATCATATATTTGTTTTTTTTTAGGGATTTCTTTATTAGATAGGTAATATAGCACAAATTCCAAAGATTGAGTCGGAGAGTCATACTGCATGGAAAAAGACTCCTCGATGCAACTTGTCCATGCCGACCAGGTTTCCCAAATTAAACTAGCCCCATTCACCAAGGTTTCGCACATATCTCTCTGCACCTTTATTATTCATGTAACTATCCAAATTTTTTTAAAAATATAGTAACTGTATCTGCATCTACCATTTTCTCTAATAGTTCATTCCACATATGCACCACCTAAATTAAACTTTTTAGCTTTGAATCTGTAAGTAAGGTTCCTTTGTTAATTTATTATAAATACATTTCCCATACTTTGTTCCAAAATTATAACTTTAACTATCTGGCACAATTTAACTTATTGGCAAGGAATCTAATACCTGCAGCCTATTATAAAAATTGATCGCAAGTGATTAGAATGCTCCAGCATTCTTTGATTTTGTTCTGCTGATTTCAAGTTTCTTTCCTGTCAACACTCTTGGAGCACTGACTTCCAAAAGTGCAACGTTGCAACAGGATGAAAACATACAAATTAATTCTGCAGCGCTAAGCTAACCATCAGATCACAATTAGTTTAATTCATATATACTTCACATTTCAGTGGTTTTTCCAAGCAAATGCACCACCTTTCATGATCATCTGCACTTTAATGAGAGATAGATTGGATGAACTAAAGGTACATTAATTGTGGTTCTTTGCAACCATATTAAAAATGAGCCACGTTCTGGGGATTTTTCTTCATGACATATATTCTACTGTTGTTAGGGAGTTTTAATGATCCATTTGATTAGTAACATTTTAGGAGATTGAATCAGATATTGGGATCATGGAAGAACCTGAACTGACAGAGGTAATGCCGAATAAGTCAACTTTAGGAGATGATGAACTCGAACAACAATTTTCCAATTGAAAAATGTGACAACAAAAATTAACTGCATGAAATTCCAAGCATCTTCGCTGGGAAAATATTGAATAATCATTGGTTTGTTGTGCCCTCTTCCAAGCCCCTTCAACCTCCTCCACCATACTTTGCACAAAGCAATGCTTCTGAAAGAGCTACTGTTAAAACGACATTAGCTCCATCAAATTTAATGATGTCACAACATCTTTGGCTGGTGAAACAGTTAGTAAGGCACGAGGCCCTGAAGGAGACAGATATAACATGTCTGGCATTTGATATTTGTAATTATGCTTATAAAGGTAATGCTAATTGTACCACGCCTTTTTTCTTTAAGACTATATAGAGGTCTATCCTCTACCACAGATAATTAGACAAGCCCTTAGACTTAAAATAGAAAGGAGAATGATACCAGGACTGGAAGAAATAGTTTTCCATGTTTTTGTCAAGTGCTTTCATTTGCAGCTCCTGTTTAATTCTTTAAAAGGACTGGTTTTAAATGTTTGTTTGCATTTCAGCCCCATGATTCTAATCTATGTGTACTGTTTATGAATCAGGGCAGGTAGTTTGGAGGGTTTACTCATAGACCTGCTCCTGGAACAGGCCAAGGTGGCCATCAACAAGTCCAGGCAGCAACCATGAAGGAGGCCATTGTACTGAACTATCTGCCCCTCTTCTGCTGTTGTGCCCATGTTCAGGTATCCAAGGAGAGGGAGCATGTGGTATCCACTGGCAGGATGGCGGGGTGTATCATCATCCTGTTGGCAATATTTTTGCCTAGACTTTCAATTGAACTGAGAGTCGATATTCTATTGTAGATGAGAGTTGTACTAAGGAAATCTGTGGAATCTCCAACATTACAGACTCCGAAGGAATTGGCCGGGAAATTGAATTTTCCACCAGGCAGTTCCTCCATGCCTACAACCCTCCAAAAGTCTCCATTTAATTTGGAGACTTCAAAATGTTCTGATGAAATTAAGTAAACGTTACCCAGAAAAAAATTAGCTGATGAAACACATAAACTGTTCAAAATGGGACAGACTTCGAACAAATCTAGCAATGCAAGACTGGGCATCCATGAGGTGCTGCGAGCTTTCAACAGCAGCAGAATTATACTCTAGCACAATGTAGCCTCATAGTCCAACATAACCACAACTCAACCATTACCAACAAGCCAGGGGATCAACCCTGGTTCAATGGAGGATGTAGGAGGGCATGCCAGGGGCAGCAACAGGCATACCTAAAATTGACGTGTCAACTCGTTGAAGCTACCAAACAGAACTACTTGCATGTCAAACCAGCATAAGCAGCAAATGATAGACAGAGCTAAGCAATCGCACAACCAGGATCAGATCTGAGCTCGGCAGTCCTGCCACATGCAGCCATGAATGATAGTGAACAATTAAACAACTGACTGGAAGAGGAGGCTCCACAAATATCCCCATCCTCCATGATGGCAGACCCCAGCACATCAGTGCAAAGATAAAGCTGAAGCATTCACAACAATCTTCAGTCAGAAGCACTGAGTCAATGATCCATGTTGGCCTCTTCCAGTGGCCCCCAGCATTGTGGATACCAGTCTTCAGCCAATTTGATTCACTCCATGTGATATCGAGAAACAGTTGGAGGCACGGGATAGTGCAAAGGCTATGGGTCTTGACAACATTCCAACAATAGTACTGAAGACTAGTGCTCCAGAACTTGCTGCTCCCCTAGGCAAGCTCTTCCAGGACAGTTACAACACTGGCATCTACCCAAAAATGTAAAATATTGTCCAGGTATGTGCTGCACACAAAAAGCAGACAATTCCAACACAGCAAATTAGTGCCCAAACAGTCTACTCTCACTCATGGAAAGTGTCATTAACAGTGCTATCAAGCAGCACCTACTCAGCAATAACCTGCTCAGTGACACTCAGTTTGGGTTCTGCCAGGGCTACTCAGCTCCTGACCTCATTACAACCTTGGTTCAAACATTGACAGAAGAGCTGAGTTCCAGAGGTGAAGTGAGAGTGACAGCTCTTGACAACACATACGTACATGGCTATGGTTGTTAGAGGTCAGTCATCTCAGCTCCAGGATATCTTTGCAGAAGTTCCTCAGGATAGTGTCCTGGACCTAACCATCTGCAGATTCTTCAGCAATGACCTTCCTTCCATCAGAATTAGAGATGTTTGTTGATGATTGCACAATGTTCAGTACCATTCATGACTCCGCCGATATTGAAGCAGTCCATGTTCAAATGCATCAAGATGCAGGCTTGTGCTGATAAATGGCAAGTAACATTTGCACCACACAAAGGCAATAATCATCACCAATGAGAGACAACCTAATCACCACCCCTTGACATTCAATGGTGTTACCATCACTGAAATCCCCCACTGTCAACATCCTAGGGGTTACTATTGATCAAAAACCCAAGCTACAAGAGTAGATCAGGGGCTAGAAATACTGCAATGAATAACTCACCTCCTGACTCCCAGAAACCTGCCCAACATCTACAAGGCACAAGTCAGGAGTGTGATGGAATGCTCCCCACTTTCTTGGATGGCTGAAGCTCCAACAACACTCAAGAAGCTTGACACCATCCAGAACAAAGGAGCTCTCATGAGTGACACCACATCTACAAGCATCCACTTCTTCCCCTACTGAAACTCAGTATCAGCAGTGTGCACTATCTACAAAACGCACTGCAGAAATTTACCAAGGATCCTAAGACAGCATCTTCCAAACTACCACTGGAAGGACAAGGGCAGAAGGTACATGAGAA
This sequence comes from Chiloscyllium punctatum, assembly GCF_047496795.1. Lineage (NCBI taxonomy): Eukaryota > Metazoa > Chordata > Chondrichthyes > Orectolobiformes > Hemiscylliidae > Chiloscyllium > Chiloscyllium punctatum. Next base: position 56,755,056 of record NC_092747.1, on the reverse strand, counting down.
CACCACCACCTTCAAGTTCCCCTCCAAGCCAATCACCAGCCTCACTGTTCCTTCAGAGTTGCTGAGTCAAAATCCTAGAATTCCCTCCCTAATGTCAATCCACAGCACATGGATTGCAGTAGTTCAAGAATGCAGCTCACCACCAACTTCTCAAGGACACCTAGGGATTGGCAATAAATGCTGGCCAGCCAGTGATGCACACTTGCCTAATGAATGAATAAAAAAGCTTCCTGAACAACTATTTAATAGATCCCACACTGACCTCACATTCTAACTGCACCTCCCCTAAACCACTTGCATTGCTCCCCAGATCCTGACTTGACAAGCCTTGAAAAACTAACTCACCACAAGCCCCAACCCTGCGGTCTCAATGCACTTCTGCCTGACCTCTGACCACCCCCTCCACCACCCCCGTTACTGGATCTAACTTCCTCTGTGACTCCCGTGTACAAAGATAAACTTTCTCTGATTTAACATCCAAGTAAATGCTTTTCCAAAGAAAACGAAAAGGTTTTTGCAGCAAATTTGCTCTTCACCCTAGTATTTATTTTGATTATTTAACCAGATATTAAAATATCAATTGTGACCCCTGCAAATATTTGGTTGTGGACACTTGGCAATGTTGGTGGTGTTGAAGTTAAAGTGGGTGGCATGGTGGCTAGCACTGCTGCCTCACAGCACTAGGGACCTGGGTTCAATTCCAACCTTGGGTGACTGTCTGTGTGGAGTTTGCACATTCTCCCTGTGTCTGTGTGGGTTTCCTCCCACAGTCCAAAGATGTGCAGGTAAGGTGAATTGGCCATGCTAAGTTGCCCATAGTGTCAAATGCATTAGTCAGGGGTTAAGTTTAGGGTGGGTTGCTCTTTGGAAAGTCAGTGTAGATTTGTTGGGCTGAAGGACCTGTTTCCATACTCTGTGTATTCTAATCTAAAAGCTATGCTTCTCACTTTGGAGTTACTCATTGCCTAATATGGCATATATGCTAACTTAACACTTATCAACATTGTCTGGGAACCACTCTAGGTTGCTTTCATAACAAATGAGTTGTGAATGGCAGATGGTCTGATTATTAATCTTATGATGAAAGAATGTTCATTGGTGAAGAAGTTGCAGTTAGTTGTGAAGAGGATATGTCCCTGAGAAGGTTCTTGCAGTGACGTCCTGGAACTATGATGACTGGCTTTGTCTAATCTCAACACTCTTCCGTTGTGATAGATCATAAAATCATAAGAAATTGGGACTGGAGCTGACCCTTCAAACTTGCTCTAAGATTCAGTCAGATTATCACTGACCTCACCTTGGCCTTAACTCCACTATTCTGCTGCCTCATAAAAACTCAACTTCCTTGTTGATCAAAAAAAAATCTAACTTAACATTGAAGATAGCCTCCACTAGCCTCCAACAAAGAGAATTACAAAGACTGATGACTGTCTAAAAGAAGAATTTCATCTTCACCTCCACCTCAAATAGAACATAAGTTATTATTAAACTGTGGCTCCTACTTCTGGATTCCACCACAAGGAAAGGTTCTCTCATCACCTCTGCTGTGAAACATCCTCAGAACATTATGTTTCAATAACTTTCATTCTTCTAATGTCTAATGGGTACAAGCCCAACCTGTTCAACCTAAAGCAATCTTTTCAACCCAGGAATCAACTGAGTAAAGATTTTCTGAACTGTTTCCATAAACAAGGTGATCAAAATTGCTCACAGGATTCCAGACGCAATTCCACCAAGAGGAGACAGACTGCAGATGCTAGAAGTCAGAGTCAATAGATGTGAAGCTAGAAGAGCACAGCAGGTCAGACAACATCCAAGGAGCAGGAAAGTCAGAGTATCAGGCCGAAACCCAATTTCACCAATGTCCTGTACGGTTGAAGCAAGTCTTCCCGAGGACAGATTCCTCTGGCCCTCCAACAGATACAGCTTGCCAACCTGAAAATAATCTATTTATGCCAGCTCTGTATTTCCTGTCAGTTAGCTCATTTTCTACTGATACCAATGGGTGTCACAGTAGCTCAATAGTTAACACTGATGCGTCACAGCACCAGAGACTTGTGTTCGATTCCACCCTGAGGCAACCAATTTTGTGGAGTTTGCAGGTTCTCCCCATGACTGTGTGGGTTTCCTTCAGGTGCTCTGGTTTCCTCCCACAGTCCAAAGATGTGCAGGTTAAATGGATTAGCCATGCTAAGTTGTCCCGTCGTGTTCAGACATGTATAGGCTAGGTGAATCAGCATGGTAAATGTGGAATTGTGGGATATGGTAGAGGGCTGGTACTGGGTGGGATGCTCTTCAAAGGTTCGATGCAGACTCAATGGGTTGAATGACCTCCTTCCACACCAGAGGGGTTCTATGGTTCTATGATTATATCACCCCAATATTATGAACTTTTATCATTCATGCAGTACCTTATTGAACATTATTGGAAATCCAGATACACTGCTTCTACTGTTTCCCTTTTATCCAACCTGCTTGACACATTGTTAACCTTTCATAAAAATATGTTGATTCTGTCTGACTGCATTATGATTATCTTAAATATCCTGCTATTATTCACTTAATAATGGATTCAATAGCACATTTTAAGCATGTGATCTCTTATTTCCAGTTTTCAGTCTCACTCCTTTCTTGAGTAGAGGATGCTATATTTATGCTTTTCCAGTCTATTGTGACCTTGCCAAAGTCTTAGGAATTTTGGAAGATTAGAACAATGTATCCACTATCTCTGTAGCCACTCCTGTTCAGATCCTAGGATATATACAATGAGATCAAGTGGACTCCTTAGCCTTTTGTCCCATTAATATTCCTATGTATTTTCTCTGTGGTAGTGATTGCTTTAAGTTCCTCCTTTTCTTTACCTCTTAATTGTCTGCTATTTTTGTGATGCTTATTGTATCATTGTAAACCCCCCAATTTGGGTCTAAGGACTCTGATCCAGATATCAATGGCAGACAACATTGGAGAGACAGTTCCACTTAACATGGTATTCTTATTCAGTGATAGTACGTGCAATGACACTTGGTGCTCAGAAATCTAATGAACAAGGTCTGTTTAAGTTGGTCAATCCCATCAACAGACCCCAATGCAATTTCAGAGAAGCTGACCAAACTACCCAGCTGCAGTGGCAGATTATTTATAAAGTCCTTTTTTATACTTCTTCCTTGCTCCAACTGCATGCCATATAAGGTAGTACCTGTTTCTAGCTCCTTTAATTGGATTTTAATTCCATGACTGTCTGATCGAAGTTATGGTTGGACCCCTTCTTTATGTTCATTCCTGAATAAACACAAGCAGTCGCCTAAGGTATTACCTTTACTCCGTCTCAATGACGGAACATGGGAGACAGTTTTGCGATCATAAAAATAATGTCCTTCATAGTTCCAACATAGATTCAGAGAGCTTCCAATCCTGCCAACCTGTTCCTCAGTCAGAGCACTTCATCAGCCTATCCACCACCATGCAACAAACCCAGGACATACAAGATTTCACCGCAACTAGTCTATCTTCATTAATAGGAAAGAAATAAATGCACTGCTACATGATTCAAAGTGATGAATGCAGTACAAGAGTAAATAGTGCATTGTTTTACATTAGTGTGTAAGAGTCTGAAAGGGTTAATACTAAGGAGTATTATAAGCACCACTCATTATGATGAAGTCAAATGGAGTTAGATCCAATCTGTCAGTTGAGGAAATGCTTAGCTCTGTCAATCACTTGCTGTTTATGCTGTTTACTGCACAAATTGGCCTGTTTTGTAGCTTCACCAAGTTAACACACCATTTGTAGGCTTTCTTAGTGCTGCTCCTGGCCTGCTCACCTGCACTCTTCAATGCAAAACAGCTCAGTGAACAAATAATAATGGCAGATTTAAGTGTGATGTTTGATACTGAGGAGACTCAGAAGAGACATGTTCAAGCAAAATATTTTACTTACTTATCATCCTCGGAAGAATTCTCAGTAACACTGACAGAGATCATTCCAAGCAAAAAACAATCAACAAATGGAGGACCTGAAGAAGTAAACATGTCCCACCAATCAGACATTCATTGAGGTGAATGAAAGGGTCAAAACCAATAAACAAACTTAAATAAATTCTTTACATACTTCAGCACAAATTTATCAGGAATAAACATCTGCTGACATAACTTGAAGAAATGGTGCATACAACTCCATGAATGCCTCACTCAGAAGGGATGACCAAGATCCAAAGATTCAGGACACTTAAAAGAAGAAATTGTCTCAACAGGACAACCTTCCTCTGTGTAGGAAATGGAGGAGATGATGGGTCATTCAGATATTGCAAAGGAGGAAATGTCTGTTTCAGCAAGGAAGGTGTTCTCCATTATAGGAAAACAAATAGATTAAAGGGATGTTCAGATCTCACACTGACAGAAGAAGAATACGAGTCAACAGTCTTCAATACAGAGAAATTCCAATCTTGCAAGTCCAAGAAGAACACATTGTGAGGCAATACTGAAATTTCCAGACCATCCGAATTTATGAAATCAGAGATTTTGGGGAGATGGTTCACTGGTAAATATAAGCAAATGGATTACATTAATAATTTAACAAAAATCTTGGTGGAAGACAGTGTCTAAAGGTGTAAGAGTTAATATTGAAGAGTGCCATATACTTTCCCACGCCGGATTGAAAAGAATTCTTCTTCTTGTGAATCTGACAGTGAATGACTACACCTCCGAAGTTAAGACCTCCTTTAGTACCATAAGGAAGCAGAATTAAATTGATCTTGAATCATACAGTGAATACACAACTAGGAGGGGGCCATTCAGGCTTTCTGACCTGTTTGATAAATCATCTGCATCTTCACACCATTTATGGTTCTGCAATGATTGTTATAAGATGGGAGGAGTACACTTTCTGTAATCCCATTGCTCACTGCGTTTCAACATAAATTTAATTGTTTTATCAGCTCCAAGTACAGCCAAATAACATGTTTTCTCCATATTAGACTTAGAATTTAAAAAAAACTATTAAGTGTATTTTTTTAAGAAACACAATATTACTGATTTTATACTTATTCAATAAAGATGCAAAAACCTGTTAAAACACACAGTTTGTAATATGAAAATGTAAATGTTTACCCATCTAAATACCTTCAATAAACACAAATAAAAAAAGATACACATCACACACAGATTCAAAAATGGATTTCTCTCTGTAGAGATTCACTTTAAAACAGCATTTTTTTTGCCAACAATCTTAGTTCTTGAAGGTCAGAAAGAGTTTTGAGGTATTCAGATGACTACTGGTCTGACATTCTAGCACACAAAAATGGATGTGAGATGTCAGAAGCAGTTGTCACCAGGGAACTTTGGAGAAGCACACAATCAGCAAATATCAGTAAACTCATTCAGAGGCTGCTGCTTCAACTACTGGACCAAGACTTCAGCTATCACACTGCACCCACAACAAGATTGTTGAGCTGAGCTGGGAAACTTCGTTCTCTCAATAGACTTCTCCCCAGTTGAGAATCCAAATAACCTCCAAACAGAGATAATGCTTTCTGTCATGCAAACAGTCAGGTGTTTTCCCTGAAGTAAACTCAAACAAATCCAGCAATTATCTGCAACCATGTGGTTTTCCTAGAAATATCTTGTTAAAAGGAAGAGTTCTAATGTTTATTGACCTTATTAAGAAAATCAATTCAGGCATCTCCACAAACTTTCAAAATCTATTTTTCAAAAATGATCAAATATGAAGTCTTTGCAACATAGTCAAAGCCTTTGCCTAACAAACAGCCATCAATCTCAGACCTGACATTCTCAGTTGCACTGTCTTAACAGTTTTGGGATGAGAGTTCCAGATTTCCATTACCCTGTGCATTAAGAAACATTTCCTGACATCACCCGTAATAGGCCTCTTTCTAAATCTGGGGATATTAGCCTTGCATTGAATTACCCCACCATAGGAAAAGATTCCTCTCTAGCTTCAAAATCCTGTAATCATCTTAAATGTCTCAATTAAATCACTACACTCCAGGGAAAAGCAGCCTAGTCTATGCAGCCTGACCTTATATTTGAACCCTTATTGTCACGGTATTATCCTATCTACACTGCACTTCCTCCAAGGCCAATATATCCTTCCTGGAGTGCAGTGCTCACAGCTGAATGCAAATTCTTCTTTCCAGTTGTGTCTGCAGTAGTTAGCTTCAGCAGTAATGAATTCACCTGACTGTGAGTTCTAATAAAATGAGGCACGACCTGCAGTTTGCTATTTAACCTCTATTCTTGCCCAAACATCACAACGAGTGAATGTTTACTTTTTAAGCTCTGCCAAATTTGAACAAAATCTTTCCAGAACCCAGTGCCTGCTGCTTGTCGTGACGTGCCATCCCAAAAGCAAGGTGCAGTGCGGAGAATCCTGATAGATGTGCTGGATGCTTAAACCCAGTGAGATTGCTTTATAATTGTTTCACCTTCACATTATCTCTTCTATGGTACTTTGTCTGAAAGGTCGAGTCTTGTATCCTGCTCAGTCAAATCTTCAAAATCATACAATTTAAATACTCACCCTCTGAAAGACACACCACACATAAAAGACACAAATAATGAGTATACAGAGTTGATAGAGGTAAATATAGGTCCTCTTTTTTGCAATGTTACTTTGATTGAAAAGATGGCTGGGGAGTATTTCAACAAATAAAAACAAATAGGAGACATAATGATTTTTTTCAGCACAGTGGTCTGAGAAATAGCTAATGCTTTTCTAATATTTAAAGAAAGGCAAAAGTATGATCCAGGGGTTTATAGGCCTGTTATCTTGATGTCTACAGTAAAAAAAATCACAAATTATTTTATATACAAATTATTTGAGTCTCTGTCAAGTATAGAAGTAAGAATCCTGAATCATAGATGGAAACTGAGTCAAGTCTAGGAAAGTTATTGACTTTATTAAGCAAGTGTTAATGGGACTTGAAAGGATACAAATTAATATAAATACATACAGCAAGAAATTACTTTAAATGGATCAAATGTACACACAAATGCATGTGAATACATCAAGAGCCATCTTAATATACCCAAAGAAACAGTTTGAGTGAAAAATTATATTACTCCTGAAAGCAAACATGAGGGTGTTGATGCATGATTAACCCACAGCTCTTCAAAGTAATGCAACACATAAACTTCATGTTACCACCTAATTACAATGACTCTTGTGTGAGCCCAGTACGTAGTGTGTGATTGCATGAATAAGTCACATTCTTACTACGGCAAGCTGTGGAAGTCATAAAAGAGTTCATAAACACAAGAGGGAATGGCTTAGAGGGTGGACCAAGGTTTTCGCATGCAGTACCGGAAGGTTCTGTGCAGGAACTGGATATGAGGAAAGAGGTCCTCCACGTAGCGGGTAGCAGTCTATTTCCAAAGACATAGATGCAATAAATTCAATGATTTTACATGTGTGGTCAATCAAGGACATTCTTCAAATATCAAAAACATATAATTAAACCAATAGTCTTGCAAACAAGCTAATTAGATAAGTCAACACAACCCCATCACTCACTGACTGATGTTATCTAAAACGAATGACTGGAATCCAGCATTCTTTTCTTCACCTCACACACTTGGAACTGCAGCATGAGAGCACTTGCAAATTTGACAAGTGTTTGATGGTCAACATATCATTTTCCATTCCTGCACAGAGTCTAGCATCAGTTTAGCACCAGAATTTAGGCAGAATTTGAATTCTAATTTTCCAGCATGCTCATCCCATTAGCACGTGCTTTATGGATCCAACCATGATACAGCATCAGATGGCCAATATTGCAGCTTCCATTACAAGATACACAGAAGACAACCAACACTACTTGAGTGCTGAAATGGAAGTTCAGACAGATGTAACTACATCTTAGCTTGTTATTGAGCAGACTGCCATCATCATGGCTGTGGATAATAATATTAAAAGGTGTCTGCAGGGCTGTGATCCACAACCATGCTCCTGCAGAATAATTGGATTGCTAACACATCACCCCAGAAGACTGTTAGTATCTCTCAGGAATACAGTGCTTATTGTTCCACCACTGCTAGTACCCTTCCCGTACCTTGCCAATCAGCTGCTCCAGACAGATGTTGTCCATATCAAGATGGTCCAGTCAAATGCTGGGTCTTCTCAACTTGAGCAATTCAAGTGTATCCCTACCAGGCCATCTGCAACTCACGTGCTGAAACTCAGCATCTTTCCACCAGCCATATGGCAATCATTCAGATAATACTAGGTAAGGGCAAGATGGCAAGCAAAATAGAGATACAAAGGAAAAATATTAGGGTGATTAATTGACCTCTGCATGGAATATTGAATAATTTGTTAGGTAAATTCAGTTTGAAGTAGGTGTTTTGTTGTGGCGGATAATACTTGTCACGCTACACCCACCCTGTCTCTGATTTGTTACGGTGGCCACAAAATGTCTCAAAGTACATTGTCCCAAACCTTGCTTGTAAAACTTCTTTCTCCTGCAATTGTCTCTCATCTTTTTCCCTCGTTTTTTTGTAAACAGTATGTTGCAATCAACTGATTTGACTTTGGATGCTGGCAATCTTCTGGTATTTTGCCCAAGCGATCTATTTTTAATCATATTACCAGTTACAAAATTTCAAAACATTATCATTTCTGTCAACCATCCCCTCATTGTGGTCACTGCAGAATACACTTGAAGCCTAAGACTGCACTTAAGTGAAACATGTCATACCTTGCAACAGAGTCATAGTCATAGAATCATACAGCATGGAAACAGACCCTTTGGTCCAACTTGTCCATGTCAGCCAAGTATCCCAAACTAAACTAATCCAATTTGCTTGCATTTGACCCATATCCTTATAAACCTTTCCTATTCCCGTACCTACCTAAATGTCTTTAAATGTTGGAACTGTATCTGCATCCACCACTTCATTCCACATACACACCATCCATTGTGTGAAAGAGTTACCTCTCAGATCCCTTTTAAATCTTTCTCCTCTCACCTTAAAACACATGCCCCCTCCCTTCAGGAAAAGACCATTGCTATACAACGTATCTGTGCTCCTCACGATTTTATAAACCTCTATCAGGTCACCCCTCAACCTCCTACACTCCAGTGACAGAAGTCCCAGCCTATCCAGCCTCTCCTTATAACTCAACCCTCTAGTTCTAGGATTAGTGGTGCTGGAAGAGCACAGCAGTTCAGGCAGCATCCAACGAGCAGCGAAATCGACGTTTCGGGCAAAAGCCCTTCATCAGGAAGGCTTTTGCCCGAAACGTCGATTTCGCTGCTCGTTGGATGCTGCCTGAACTGCTGTGCTCTTCCAGCACCACTAATCCAGTATTTGCTTTCCAGCATCTGCAGTCATTGTTTTTACCTCTAGTTCTAGCAACATTCTGGTAAATCTTTTCTGAACCCTCTCCAATTTAATAATATCCTTCCTATAACTCTGCAGAGCTGACAACAAAATACGCTTTTGTGGTATGCACAACCATCAGTTTGTCAGAGAGATGCGCCTTCATGTATTTTACTCCTTATGACACTGGCCCATAATAAAGGCATGCCCATTCTGCTACTGATTCAGCTTCATACCAAAGTCTGCTATACTTTGATTGAATAGTGCTTTCTGTAAGGCAGCTCTTATTCAATATTCACTTTGAAAGAAATTATGAGCTATAGACAGGTACTGCAGGTAGTCCTTAAGATCCCCAAATAAAAATATCTGCAGCAGGAAATTTGTATGTTTATCCAATATCTCTGCTTGAAGCCTCGCTCACGAATTGAGACACATTATCTATTTGGTTCACTGGAAAATTTAGGCATTTAGTAACAAACTGTTTGCCAATTCCATTGATTTCTTAAAGTGGTATTCATGCAGAAAGCATATCCCCACGGATATCCCTTCTTCACCTATCATACGTGTTTGATCAGATATGAGCTATTACGCTCCTTAAAATATTTAAAATTCTTCCTTACCACCCTATCCCATTTGTGAAATCTGGGTGTGGGCTTGTGGTGCAATGGGAGCTTGTCTGACTGCAGATCAGAAGGTTGTGTGTTCAAGTCATGACAGGCTTGTTGTGCTTAAAGGAAGCTCAATTTTTTTTTTAATCAGATCGGCATGGTGGCTCAGTGCTTAGCACTGCTGCCTCACAGCGCCAGGGTCCCAGGTTCGATTCCTGTCTAGGGCAACTGTCTGTGTGGAATTTGCACATCCTCATGTCTGTGTAGGTTTTCTTCGGGTGCTCCAGTTTCCTCCCACAATCCAAAGATGTGCAGGTTAGGTAAAGTGGCCATGCTAAATTGCCCATAGTGTTCAGGGATGTGTTGGTTAGGTGTATTAATCTGGGGTAGATATAGGGGAATGGGTCTGGCTGGGTTACTCATCAGAGGGTCGGTGAGGACTTGTTGGGCCAAAGGGCCTGTTTCCACACTGTAGGGAATCTAATCTAAAAATCTTCTGGAGAAATGTGTAAAAAATACTTACATGGGGTGGTACGGTGGCTCAGTGGTTAGCACTGCTGCCTCACAGCGCCAGGGTCCTGGCTTCAATTCCCACTTCAGGCAACAGTTTGTGTGGAGTTTGCACATTTTCCCTGTGTCTGCATGGGTTTGCTCTGGTTTCCTCCCACAATCCAGTGATGTACAGATCAGGTGAATTGGCCATGCTGAATAGTGTTCGGTGCCTAGTCAGGGTAAATGTAGGGGTCTGGGTGGGTTACTCTTCAGAGGGTTGGTGTGGACTTGTTGGGCTGAAGGACCTGTTTCCATACTGTCGGGAATCTAATCTAATCTTCCCAGTCGCCTTTTGATTCTGACTGAATCATCGAAATTTATGGTATGGAATGGGCTTTGCAGTTCCTGGTCTGTAGCCTAATAATATGTCAAGTGCATGTCAAAGTACTTTTTACTTGTTCTGAAGATTTCCACCTCACTCACCCTTTCAAGCAAGAGTTCCAGATCCTCACCACCTTTTGAATAAAAACAATTCCTCTTGAATCCACTCTAAATCTTCTACTTGCCCAAATTCTATCTCCCCGGTATGACCCCTTCAAACAAGGGAATATGGCTTTCTTATCTGCTATATCCTAACTCCTCATGACATTACACATTTCAATTAGATCTACTTTTAGCTTCCTCTCTTCCAAAGTAAATAATCCTGGGGAGATGGTAGTATTGTGGTAACGTTACTGGATGAGCTATCTAGAATCCTAGCTCATGCTCTAGGGACATGGGGTCGAATTCTATTTGTTGGTGAAATTTGAGTTCAATAAAATCTAGAATAAAATGTTAGTTAATGGTAATCATCTAACCACCGTCACCTGCTATAAAAACTCATCTGTCTTTGAGGGGAGGAAATCTATCATCCTTACTTAGTCCAGCCTACATCTGACTCCAGACTCACAGCAATACCATTGACTTTTTACTGCCATTTGGGCAATACACCCACATCCCATGAAGGAATAAAAACAATATTTGCCTTTCCAATATTTCCACATAACTAAAATTCCTTAGTCCAAGCAGCCTCCTTATAATGAACCTTTCAAGTGCATTTCCCAGAATGACCATAACTTCTTATGCAGCATTTCAGCTGTGGTCTGGCCAGTGATTTAAACTGTTTCATCATAATCACCTGGTCAAATGTCTATGCCTTGACAGATAAAGAAAAGTATCCCCTATGCCTTTTCAATTACCTCAGTCTACCTGTCCAGTCATCTTCAAAGATCTGTGGATACGCAGTCCAAAGTTTCTTCATCCCTGGTACTTTAGTGTTCTACAAGTTACTGATTATTCCTTTGGCTTGTTAGTCATTCCCAAATGGGTTTGTCTTGCATGTCTAGCACTGATGCTGAGGTTGCTTTACCGTACTGCACCAAGCTTAGGAGTTATCACATATTGTATGTGTTAATATCTTTCTTAATTATAGTGCATTGTAAAGGATTATGTCTCTGAATTTTATTTGAGGACACTCACTATATTTTATTCACAGAGGAAAAATACAACACGTGTGTTACCTTCAGGCCCTCATCACAATTTTTCAAGGTCTAGTCTACAGTTCATGGAGGAGCTGATACTCAGTGTTATCACACAGGTGATTGCCGTCATTGGTCATAGTGCTGAATTAGTTTTTTTGCAAGGCAGATCTTCCACCCCTACAGAGTTATGGCAGAAGATCAGCAGAACTCCAAAAAGGTTTACATCCCACTGTGTAAGAAACACAAACCTCAGCTGCTGTGGATATTTGGCAGACATATCAATAAGCTTGAGCCAAGATTAACACTGGTATTAGAGAAAGGGAAAATGGAGCCATGTGCTCTTTACTCAGAGACATTTACAGCACAGAAAGAGACTATTTGGCCATGCCAGTCAACAAATACCTGACTACTCTTCTGTCAATTTCCAGCGATAAACCCACTATGGCAATGGCCACACAAGTGAATGTCTAAATTCTGCTAAATATTATAAGAGGTTTTGAGTCAACCTTCCTTTTAGCAGCAAATTCCAACCTCATACCTGGTTGGAGAACGATTCTCTCTAACTTTCCGCTTAACCTTTGTTACCTTATATCTTTGCCCCTGTTATTAATCTATCTATTAAAGGAAAATGTGTCTTTTTATCCATCCTCCCTATGCCTTTCATAATGTTATACACCTCTGTCAGGTCCTCTCAAACTTCACTGCTCTAAAGACAACAGCCTATCCAATCTTTCTTTACAGCTCAGACCCACCCACACAGGTGGCATCCTGAAAAGTCTTCAGTGCCTCCTCTCTCATGCATTCTTCCTATAATTGGTGATTAAAACTGCATGTTTTACACCAGTTGTGGCTTAAATAGCATTTTATACAGTTCCTGCAAAAACCTCCCTACACTTACATTCAGTACTTAAGTAATGCCTTCTTAGCTACCCTATGTAGCTAATTTTAGTGAGCTGTGGACATGCACACCAAGATCCCTCTGATCCTCAGCACTTTCCATAATGTGACTCTTTGTCTTGTTGTCCTTTCCCAAATGCATTACCTCACACTTTCCCGGGTTGAATTCCATTGCTGGTCTGTCCACCTGAGCAGCCTGTTGATATCCCTCTGCAGTTTACAGCTATCCTTATCACCCTGCCAATTTTATATTATCCATGAACTACTTGATCATACCCCTATATTTAAATCCAAATCATTAGCATACATCACAAATAACAAGGGCCTAGCACTGAGCCCTGTGGAACTCTACTGGAAACAGACTTCATCTCATTGAAACATCCCAGTACCACTGCACTCAGTTCCCTGCCTCTTGATTAGTTTTGGTCCCAATGTGCCACTTTACCTTGGATCCTAATCGCTCTTACTTTCTTGACCAGTCTGCCATGAGAGACCTTATCAAAAGCCTTACAAAAATCTTTGCAGACCACATCAAATGCATTACACCTAATCCACACTCCTCATTACCTTCTCAAAACATTTGGTCAAGTTTTTCAAACACAACCTCCCCTTAATAATTCCTGCTGACTATTCCTGATTAATCTGTATCTTTCCAAGTGCAGATGCATTCTGTCCTTCAGGATTGTTTATAATAAATTCGGCACTACTGATCTGACTAGTCTACAGTTTCCTGGTCTATCTCTTCCTCCCTTTTCTCACAATAAGACAATGATAACAACCCTCCAGTCCTCTGGTACCTCACCTACAGCCAAAGAAGATTTGAAAATGACCACTAGAGCCTACTATATCTCCTCTCTTGCCTTCTTCAACATTCTGGGATGCAGGTCATCCAGGCCTATAAATGTATTCAATTTTTTGACTGCTAAATTCACTAGCACCTCTGCTCTATGTTAGCATCTCCCGATGCTTCACAGTCCTGCACCCTGATTTCTATACTTGCGTCATTCTTTTACATTGCAAAATATTCATTAAGGACTGTGCCCATGTCTTCCAGGTCCACACACAGTTAACCTCAACGGTCCCAAATGAGCCTCACTCTTTTCCTCATTATTCTTTTTCTCTTTGTATATTTAAAAAACCTTTAGGGTTTTCCTTTATTCAACCTACAATTGTTTTCAAATACACTCCTCGTTTTCCTAATTTTCTTTTTAAGTACCTCCTCGTACTCTTTATTTCCTCTCAGGGCTGTGTCATTTTGAGCCCTCAGTATCTGCCACAAGCATTTCTCTTTTTTTTAATTCTAAACTTTATGTCCCTTGGAATCCAAGATTCCCCCGTCATGGTCCCACCTTTTGTTTTCTTATGGGAATATATCCCACTGCTCTGACACAGTTTTATTTGAAAGTAGCCGCTCCCAGTCCAATTGGGCCAAATTATAACTTAGCTTAGCCTTTGCCTGTTTAGAAATTTTATTCCTGGCCCATTCTTATACTTTTCCATAACTATCCTAAATCTAACTGAGTTATGATTACTGTTGCCAATATGTTTCCCTACTGTCGTGCCTTCCACCTGCCCAGGCTGATTTCCATATCTTAGATCTAGTACTTGCTGGGCTTTCTACATACTGGCTAAAATATCCTGGATGCAATTTAAACATTTTGCTCCATTCCTATCTAGCACACTAAAACAATCCAAGTCAATATTTGGGTAATTACAATCTACTACTATTACTGCTTTTTACTTTTACACTTGCCTGAAATTTGATTATATATTTGATCTTCTGTCTCTGACCAAATGGGGGTTGCCCTTTTGTACTTATACTTCCAATGCACAGAAAAATAACGCAATGGAAAAAAATTGTTTCTGTTATTCTTACGGCTTAAGACAGGCATAGAGCAAAACCAAAACATCAAGGCAATTTATGCTTTGGATTCCAGGCCATAGAAAACTGAACAAAGTCTTGTCAATCTATTTTCTCTCAAATTATTAACAAATGAACAGCTGTCAAAGGGCTTAAACTTTTAATCCATCCTTTTACATTGGAGTGAAATCCTACCTCAATGGTAAAAGCTTGAAAAGGGTTTTCTTCTTGTTCATTACGAGTTCTGGTCAAGTTCTGGTGGGTACATAGGTGACAGCTAAAGTCGATCCACACTCAGAAGGTCCTGCTGTAAATATGACAAGAAAACGCAAACAACTGAGTCTTGGATTAAGTTGCTGGCTCAGGATTTCTTTTGATTTTTCTCTCTGTCTCTGAATTTGCTTGCTTTCGAAAGAGACCATACTCTTTTATTTGATTGCACTAGATTCAGCAATTCAGGAGGAGCTTCTTAACAGATTGTACATGAAGTCTTAAGACTGTCCATATAACACTTGACATGAGAGCACATTGCAAACTGAAGCTCTCCATAGAAGATTCACTTTGGTAAGTGAGTGCCAGGCATTTCGGCTACATGACTAGGCTAACTCAGTTGTGATTGGTGCAATCTGGTGTGGATGCTTGGTGTGCCACTTGGGTGAGAACCTTAGCATCTGGCATTTTGTCCTGCTATCTGATTTTCAGAAGTTCCTGAGACAATTCAAGTCAAAGTAGTGAAGCAGACTTAGACATTCTAAGTCTTGTGTGCTAATTGCACAATTACTGTACTTTCAGCTTGGCCAATGGAATTACTCCTGTTTGCTCTCAAACCGATAAGAAAAGTTTGCCAAATACTACAGTTGTTTTGGCAAACATGTCTGAGTCTTGTCTTCAGTATAGACAGCTCAAGTATGTGTGCTGCTGAGACACGTTAACTGATCTATTGCTGATAGGTTCTAGTTCATTCCACATAAAAACCACCCTCTCAAAGAGTCACCCCTCACGTCTCTTTTAAACCTTTTTCCTCTCAAATTAAAACTTGAGACAAGGCCTTCCCATTACAGGGTGGTTATTTTGTTTTTTCTTCATGCTGATCGTAAAGCCAAAGTTATCACATCTGATTTGGAACACAAAGCTAGTGAGATCATTGAAAAATCAGGAAATCATGAAGCATGCCCTTGTAGACCTCAGTATCAGCCCCCTCAAGAACTACAGACTAGAGCTAGAAAAATTGTGATAATGGAAAAACTATGTATAATGGCATTGTGGGTGTACCTACACCAAATAGTCTGCAGTGAAAAAGAAGGCAACTCACCACCACCTTCTCAAGGTAAACTAGGGATGGGCAATAAATGCTGGGCCAGTCAGTGATGTCCACATTCCATGACTGAAGAACTCAAAGTCCCTCGTTCCCACATGAACTGAAGGGTTCAATGAGCTTTTTGACCCAGGTATTGTGGATTTTAGCTGGTATAGCACTCTTGGAGCTTTGCCTCCAGACAGGGATCATAGAGCCATAGAGTCATACAGTATGGAAACAGACCCTTTGGTCCAACTCGTCCATGCCGACCAAGTTTCCTAAACTAAAAGTAGTTCCACTTCCCTCCATTTTATTCTGATAAACCTTTCCTATTTAATTTCTTAATTTAATTTCTTTTAAATGTTGTAACTGCACCGACACCAAATAATTTCTCTGGTAGTTCATTCCACATAAAAATCACCCTCTCAAAGAGTCACCCCTAAGGTCCCTTTTAAACTTTTTTTCTCTCAAATTAAAAATATGCTCCCTAAGTTTGAACATCCCCACCCTATGGAAAAGACCTTTGTTATTTTTCTGCTTTAAATGGGAGAATCCTTATCTTTAAACCCCGTCCTCCAGTTTTCGATAGCCCACCCCTCTCCCAAGAGAGGAAACATCCTTTCAGAATCGATTCTGCCAAGCTCTCTCAGAACTTTATAAAATTCAATAAGCACACCTTTAATTCTTCTAAACTCCAATGAGTGTAGGTCCAACCTTTGCACCCCTTCATTCCGTAAATCATGGTTGAGTTGCATCAAATTCACGTCTACGATTTTCCCAATGTTGATAGCTTTGCCTACATAACTGCAGTTATAATCCTGAATCAACAAGGCATACATAAAGGATGTGACGGAATATTCTCCACATGCCTGATTGAGTGCATTTCCAACACCACTCACAAAGCCCAATACTGTACATGTCAAAGCAGACCACTAGATCAGCACTGTCAACATTCACCGCCGCAAGTATGACATAACCTCCCCTCCCTTAAGCTGAATGCAAAATTCAATCACAATCCTGCCACCTAAAATAACTAGACTAACGAGGTCATTAATTCATGGCATGTCATCAGAGTCCAAGTAAAAATGGAGTCAATGGGAAAGTCTCCACTGTCTGGAATCAGATCTGGCATACAGGAAGATGGTTGTGGTTGTTGGAGATCCATCACCTCAGCTCCAAGACACCTGCGCAAGAGGTCCTCAGTGCAAGTATATTCCAATCAACCTGTTCTGAAGGATAGGTGGTGAGCCTTCATAAAAGTGGGACTTGAAAGAAGGCTAGTCTGCCATTGACATTTCTAATCACATACGTGTGTTTGCGTACACTCGCATGTGTATGTATGTGTGCATGTGTGTGTGTGCGTGTGTGCATGTGTGTGTGTGTGTTGGAAGGTGGGGGCACATTGCTGGTGACAGCGGCTCATCAACACAGTAGTGGTTGGTGACCCGTGACTGTCTGTTGGTTATTTCTCCATTAGTGGATGATAATCAATTGAAGAAGTAGTTAACGTTTGTTACCCATCTTTCTAGAATTTGCAATTTCCCTGTTAACAGTGTTGATATATCATCATCATGGAATCATAATACACCAAGTGTATTCACAGTATTGTAGCATCTCTGTACATTTTTATGAGCTGCAAAAGCTAAGAGTCTCTACTCCAGCCATATTTCCTGCATATCTGGAACTTGCATTGCACAGTCCTCTGGATCTTTCAGTGGGCATCATGTTTGGATTGTGATGACTTGTCAAAGAGGTAACCCCTGTAGAGGTGATACATCTCCTTCTAATAGTTTCTTGATTACCATTTATGTGTGTGTGTGCGCGCGCGCGCATGTGGGTATGAGTGTCTGTGAGAGAGTGTGTGTATGTATGTGTGAGTGTAAAGGGATGTAAGTCTGAAAGAGCATGCTTGTGTGAGTGTGGGAGTGCATGTATGAGCATAAGAGAGAGACACCTTGAGTATGAGAGAGGGTCTGCGTGAATGTATGAGTCTGTAGAAGTGTATGTGTGCCTGTAGGAGTGTGTGTAAGTCTCTATGTGTGTGCGTGTGTCTGTGTCTGTGAATGTAAACTGAACTGAAATCAGCATGTTCATGATAAAAGATGAGAGACCTAACAAACAATCTAGGTCATTTTCAATATATAATTTCAGTTACTTCACACTGTAAACCTTTGCTATAAATTCTGTGTCTTACGATCTTATACTCCACAACCACCTGATGAAGGAGCAGTGCTCTGAAAGCTAGTGCTTCCAAATAAACCTATTGGACTATAACCTGGTGTTGTGATATTGTTGGTCCACTATTTCTAACAAAGTACTAACTACTGCTTTCAATAGATACCTTTTATTTTTACAGAAACATGGAAAATGGGAGCACAAGGAAGCGATTAGGCCCCTTTTCCCAGTATCAGCTCTGACTCAGTTGGTAGTGCTCTTCTCTGTGTTATAAAAGTTCTAGTTTCAACTGCATTTCAGGTCTTCAGCACAAAAGTTGAAGCTGGCCTTCTGAGGCAGTGCTGCTTTATCAGAGATGCTGCCTCTCAGCTGGAATGTTAAACTGAGGGATTATCTGCCTGTCATGTGGATGTGAAAGACTATCTGAGAAAGAGCAGGGGAATTAATCCTGGCCAATATTTATTTGTCAATAGCAAAAAAATTATCCAATTATTATTGCATTGTTGTTTGTGAGTTTGCTGAGCAGATATTGGCAGTTGTATTTCCCATATTAGTAAATTGAGTACACTTGAGAAAGTACTTCGTTGGCTGTAAAGAGCTTTGAGACATCCAATGGTCATGAAAAATGCAATATAAAAGCAAGTCTTTCTTTGCCAGTGAAATCTTGTGTTTACCACAGCACATGAAATGTGCTATGCTGGGGACAATTTCCCTTTACAGCAGATAGTTTGATCCAGACCAAAGTTGTTTTATTTCCTGATGCTGAAATAAACTAAAGGCTTTCACTTGGCCTTAAAAGACATTTTTGGCTCACGCTCACAACAGCTTTGCAGCGCTGAGTGAGACACTTGGGAGTGCAACAGCAGCCATTATGTTTTCAGTAAGTTTTCCCAGGTGTGCAGTCTCGATTACAATCTTTGTCCTCTAAAATACCATTAAAAGTTTAACGTTATTGTTGTTACCCCTGCAACAAGTCCACAGCTTTAGCTAAACATGTGTATTTTCTTTCAAGCATGTTAGCTTTCACAGAACATAGTTTGAATTTGTTCATATGATTTATATCACAAAAGCAGTGTGATATGATCACAGCTTACTGAGTGGGTATAATGGATGGGAAGTCCAATGACTGATTAAAAGGGATAGTTCAAATTGAGTTGAAATCATATGTTCTTCTGTTTCTACTACAGTTGTTCATCGATTGATACGTTGTACTTTGTTCTACATTATGTGCTCATGATGTTTTGATCACTTACTGGGATTGTCTACAATAAATGTATCATGTTGACTCTTCTAAATATTAATCTAAGAAGAATGAATGAAATTCTATTTAGCAATAACATTAAAGACAGAAAGCTGCTTTTTACACAACTATCTGTTTATTTCCTTTCACTGTGCCCATTGTGAAATCTGTTTCTTGAAAATTATAGACAGGAATCTCATGAGTACAGGGGTCGCTGTCTACAGCATGTAAATGCCAGGATATTTTCTATTATTTGCAGCACACAGAGAGCAAATCTGAGAAGAGAGAGACCTGCTCTGCTCCATTAGCAGCAGTAATCATGCCAAAAGATGCTGAGGGAAAAGGGGAAGGAGAGATAAATGACAAAGGAATGGAAATGAAAGATGGAAAAGGATGGCAATTATGGGGAAAGGGAGGGTAGAATGGCTAACAATAGAAGTGGGGAAACAGAGAAATAAATAGCAGAAAAGGAGCGACAAAGTCTGGGGAGATGGGGAGTGCGGGTTATGCCAAGGAAATAAAAGGGAAGGAGGTAGAAGCTGCAAATATCCACAAAGTGAGCAGACAGGGAAGAAGCTTAGTCCAATAGAAATTGAGCTGAAGAGAATGTGTGGCAATGTGAAGTGAAGAAATTGAGGATGAAATCGTCCCCGTTTTAGAACTTGCACATGTTGGAACCAATTCTGTTCCAACCTCACACAGATCAGATGTATACTGACAGGGGAAATTTTCTGAAGGAAAACCAAAGAAGAAGCCACCTCCACATTCACTATCTGAAGCAGATTCTCAAGTGGGAGTACCGGATATCAAGGATATCATTCCCAATGAAGGGCTCCAGTCCGAAACATCGATTTTCCTGCTCCTCAGATGCTGCCTGACCTGCTGTGCTTGTCCAGCAACACACTCTCAACTCTGATCTCCAGCATCTGCAGTCCTCACTGTCTCCACCGGATATCAAGGCCCAGTCAAATGGAGGTTAGCAGCCTGACTGAGACTAGTGAAAGTGCTGCTGAGAGCTGGAGCGATAAAGTGGATAGCAGTTTACTTCACAGGGCAGTTGGGGAGACAGTCATCACTAGATTACTTCACCCAATGACAAGGCAATATGGGCCAACAACCATCTCATTTACTACTGTGGAGCTCAACAGTCTCAAAAGTAATGATTTTAACCTTCCACTGTGAGGCCAGATCTTTCCATTACCAGGGGTGAGGGTGGAGTAACAGAAGGGGGCCTTCGCACCACTCAAGAAATTCCAGCAGCCTCAAAAACAGTGGATAATACCATCCTTAGATGCCTTAACTGGAAACCTGCTGCTACCAGACAGTCACATGTTGTAGGTAGTCTACCTCTGGGATTATCTACCAGCATTGGAAACAGGTTAGGTAGTTAAGTCAACAAACAGTGCTCCAAATTTTCACACCACCCTTCCCCTGCCACCAAAGTCACTTCAATGAAACTGATAACATTCCACTCAGACTCTTAACTTGAATGTGAAAATTGAAAGAAAATTACCAGCTTGCATTGAATCGGGGGAAGAAGGAAAGCATGGAAGAAAACTGTTGGTTGAAATATAAAAGTAGGGGGAGAAATGTTTTGCTACAATTTGGGACATGTAGAGGAAGGAAAAAAACAGTTTGCATACTTCTCAGGAGTTTCTCCTGATCTCCTACTTTAACTTCTTTTTCTGCCACTTAGAGTATTTCTCTGGGATGTCCATTGACCTTCTACTAAAGTCCAATGAATTTGGGAAAAGTGTTAGTTGAAAATTCAAATGTCATTTTATTTTAAGATTAAATTTATCTCCATCATAAAGAGTTAAAAATTAATAAAATTAACCAGTAGCTAAAATTTCCAAAAGTAAAAATTCTAACATTTCCAAAGATACATTCACAAATCTCAAGAAATTCAGTCTTTCTCTCAGCTTTGGTGAAATAGCCCAACAAACCATTCATTTTCACATGGGAGGTTTATAATCAGAGTGTTCTGGAGTCATTCGCTTTCAGAGCTATTTTACCTTTCCTGGCATGGTCAGTTTGCTACTTTCTTTATAAAGTATGTTTCTTAGGATTGCTGACTTTTAAACTGTGAGAAATGATATTGATATATAAATAGAAGATGCCTGCAATACGCAGTAGATCTGGTAATATTTGTGGAGAGAGAAAGGTAATTTTACAGGTGAATGACCTTTTGTCAATTCTGACACAAGGGACTGACTTGAAACAATGGCCCACAATTTATGATGTTAACGACAGCTGAACTGTCAGCAGAAATTCAAAATTTGCTGTCAATAATTCCGTGCGTCTCCTGAGGGTGTGCTGTTGAGGAGCTTAGGAAGGAACCTCTACTAGTACTGTAAAATCCCTTGAAAAAGTTACATCTTGTTAAATGATGTTTACCTGGGTTTGTAACACTGTACTGAGTTTTTAATTAAGCACACAGTGAGCCTAAAAAACAAATTTAATATTTTTAGAATGTCAGCTTTCTCCATAATGATAAAACTGGCATTTTTATTGTTAAATATGTTTCTCTTCATCTTAGTCTTTTTCTTAATCCAATCAAAACTATTTAGATAATAAAAACAACTGATTAAGTTAAGAAGTCAAAGAATTTAATACTTCTAACTTGCTGTTTTGCTGTCTATGAAAATAATTCAAAACAATTAGCTGTTTATCCATCTTGCTGTCATGACACTTGATGCATGCTGAGGAGATTCTCTTGACATCAGAAAACGGGCAACCTATGGAAGAAGTTAGATTTTTGAGGGCAGCTTTCTTTAAGGTCAGAGGTGAGTGGAAGTACTTTGCCATTTACAGAAAAATCCAGTCTGTTAGCTCTGTGTTTCTTGCCACAGATGCTGCCTGATGCTTCCAGCACTTTCTAGTTTTAGTTCAGCTCCAGTTTTTAAATATTTTTCTTTTTTTCCAAATGAAAGTGCAAAGAACACCTTCTTGTGCTGATAAAGAGCAACTTGTGCGCTGCTCAGATGGTAATCCTGCATTTATATAAAACCCTTTTTGCAATATAAAGATGTTTCAAACAAACAATATAAGAAGTATTTTCTTGGCTGTGGGACATCCTGAGGTCATGGGAGGAGGTTAGTGAATAAAAATGCAAGTCTGTTCAGTGAAGTACTTTGAAATATACTGTTGAAATGTTAGAAATGTAGCCTGTGACTGACTATTTGTTCATGATTCCTGGCCAGGGGAAGCATCATCTCTGCACCTAGTCTGACCAGTCCTGTCAGAACTTTCTATGTTTCAACAAAATTCTTCTAAACTGCAGTGAATGCAGGCCCAGTCATCCAAATCTCTCCTCATCCAACAAACCCCCATCTCAGGAACAAGTCTGGTGAACGTTTGCTACACTCCCTCTATGGCAAGAGTATCTTTTCTTAGGTAAGAAGACCAAAACTCCACACAATATTCCAGACATGGTTTCACCAAGGCCCTGTACAGCTGCAGTAAGACTTCCTGGTTTTTATACTCAAACCATCTTGCAATAATTAGCAACATGTTGTTTGCCTTCCTAACTGCTTGCTATTTCTGAATGCTTGTTTTCAGTGTCTGGTATACAAGGTCACCCAGGTCCCTTTGTACATTTAGAGTTTCCCAATCTTTCACTATGTACAAAATACTCTGCCATTTTGTTTTACATACTGAAGAGGGAAACTTATCCACCAAATACTACACCTGCTACACATTTGCCCACTCATTCAACTTGTATAAGTCATCTTCAGGCTCTTTACTTTCTCTTCGCCACTCATAATCCGACCTAGTTTTGTGTCATCAGTAGACTTTGTAAAATGATGCTTGATTTCTTTATCCAAATAGTTGATATGTAGTGTGGAGAGCTGAGGCCCTAACATTGGCATCCATGTGGTAACCATCTTATCACTGTTTTCCACTCCAAAAGTACCCATTTACTTTTACTGTGTTTCCTGCTTGCTAATCAGTTCAGAATCCATAGGAATCCCTACAGTATGGAAAAAGGCCATTCAGCCCATCAAGTCTGAACCAACCCTGCAAAGAGCATCCCTCCCAGAGCCTCTCCTGGTAACCCTGCTTTTACCACAGCTAATCCACAATGAGGCAATTTAGCATGCCAATCCAGCTAACCTGTACGTCTTTAGATTGAGGGAGGAAACTGGGGCACCTGGTTGGCCCCTAAGCAGACACGGGGAGACCAAAACTCCACATCAGACAGTCACCCAAGGCCAGAATTGAACCCAGAGTCTTGGTGCTACGAGGCAGCAGTGCTAACCATTGAGCCACCATATTATTGCCAATCTCATATGCTTTGATTTTGCATATTAACTTCTCGTGTGGGACTTTATCAAAAGATTTTCTGAAAATCCAAACATACCATATTCAAGTTGCTGTCATTTATTTTACTACTTACATCTTCAAAAAACTCCAATAGGTTTGCCAAACATGATTTTCCATTCATAAATCATGTTGACTTTGTATAATTCTGTTGGTATCTCTAAGTCATTGCACCCTTTATAAAAGACTCCAGCATTTTCCCTACTACTAATATTAGGCTAACCTGTCTAGAATCTCTGTTTTCTCCCTCCCTCCTTTAGTTAAAATAATGGGATTACATTTATCACCCATCAATCTACTGGCACTGTTTCAAAATCTGCAATTTTTTTTTGGAAGGTGACAATACATTCACTGTTTTAAAGGCCTCCTACTGTACCCTGGGATATAGATTATCAGGCCATAAGGATTTATCAGCTTTCACTCTTATTCATTTGTCTAACACTTTTTTTTCACCAATACTAATTATTTTTAATCCCTCCTTCCCCTTGATGCCTCTGCCTGCCTAGCAATTCTAGGAGGTTATTTGCACCATCTTCAGCTTAAGATAAAAGAAAGGTAATTGCTTAACTGACAGTTACTTGTTTTCCATATCAGTTCTCCTGTTTCAGACTGTTAGTAGCTGATATTTGTCTTCACTCACCTCATTCTTCTTACAGATTGATAGAAGCCCCTGAAGTCTGCTTCTTTGTGTCTCATAAGTCTACTTTCATGCTCTGCTTATCCCCTTTACTCAATCTCTTGATCTTCCATTGCCAAATTTCAAACTGCTCCCAGTCCTCAGGGTTGCTTCTGTCTAAAAAGTAACTTTACATGACTACTTTTTTGATCCAATACTATTCTTAATTTATTTTGTTAGCCATGGCTGAGGTTTTTTGCCTGTTGTGCTCTTTAGCCTGAGAAGAATGTATACCTGTTGCAATGCATACATTTGTTCCTTAAATATTAACAAGTCTCTATCCATTGTAACAGTCCAACATCAGCTTTTAAAAAATTTACCCAATCTATCAGAGCTGACTCACTCCTCATACCTTTATAGTTTCTTTTGTTTAGTTTTAGGACCTTAATTTCAGATTGGACTGCATCACTGTCCATCCAATTGAAGAATTCTATCATACTGTGCTCACTTTTTCCTCAAGGATGTCTCACAACAAGATTGTTGATGAATCCCTTCTCATTGCACCATACAAAATCTAGGTCAGTTCCTCAACTTGCTGGTTTAAAAAGTCATCTTGTACATGCTCCATGAATTCATCCACCATAGTATTATTGATAATGTGTTCAACCTATAAATTGATAAAGTCATCCATGATTACTAGAACACCCTTTTTACATGCATTTCTAATTTCCTGTTTAATGTTATCCCTTACTGTTGCATTACTGTTTGAAAACCTGTAAAGAACTGCACTAATATTTTCCTTCCCTTGTTGCTTCTTAGCTTTACCCAGGCTGATTCCATATCAAGATTTTGTGCCCTAGCATCTTCTCTCACTATTGCATTGATTTCATCTTTTACTAAGAATGCTGCCCCACCTCCTTTTCCTTTCTCCCTGTCCTTCCTAAAAAGTGAATACCCAAAGATGTTCAGTTTCCAGCCGCAGTCACCCTGCAGCCATGTCTCAGTAATCACAATCATATCATACTCATTTACAATTAGTTGGACTGTTGATTTATCCACATTCTTGCAAATGTTCCATGCATTCAAATGGAGGACCTTTAAGACTTTTTTTTAACAAATTTCCACTTTTTGGACTAGGACCCTATTTATTGCTAGCCCTTATTTCTTCTACCTTCCATTTTTGATTTTGACTTATTTATCTTTTATTTCCAACTTGTTTTCCTCACTCTTGTCTTCTTTCTTCAGTCCCATACCTGTACCATTCTAGTTTAACCCTCTCTTATGGTACAAGTGAATATCCATGCAAAGATTTTGATCCCAGTCCTGCTAGGGGAGCAACTTGTGTAGATACCACTTACAGTGGAACTACTGTTCTTCCACAAGTTGCAACCATTTAGTTACTTTCCTGTACTTAAAGATTCATACTGTCACATTCATATGCATAACTATAAAATTGTTACACCACTTTATTTCTAATGAACTGGCTGATATTAACACAAATTTTGAACATATGGGGCAGAATTGGTCCCAATCCCTGATGATTTAAAATTCTTCCCTCCTACACCATTCCTCGAGCCACATATTCAAATGATCCATGTTCCTTTTCCTGATCTCTTGAGTATGTCACACTGGGAATAATCCTAGATGACTATCTTTGAGGTCTTGCTTTGTAATTTATTTCCGAGCTCCCTATATTCTGCCTGCAGGATCTCTAGCTTCTTTTTACTTATGGTGTTGGTACCAAAAATGGATCAGAACCTCTGGCTGTTCTCCTTTCTCCTGCAGAATGTCCTGCAGCCGCTTGTGATATAGTCATAGAGATGTACAGCATGGAAACAGGCCCTTCAGTCCAACCCGTCCACGCCAACCAGACATCCCAACCAAATCTAGTCCCACCTGCTAGCACCTGGCCCATATCCCTCCAAACCCTTCCTATTCATATACACATCCAAATGCCTCTTAAATGTTGCAATTGTACACCCTCTGGCAGCTCATTCCATACACGTGCCACCCTCTGCGTGAAAAAGTTGCCCCTTAGGTCTCTTTTATATCTTTCCCCTCTCACCCTAAACCTATGCCCTCTAGTTCTGGACTCCCCGACCCCAGGGAAAAGACTTTGGCTATTTATTATATCCATGCCCCTCATAATTTTGTAAACCTCTAGAAGGTCACCCCTCAGCCTCTGACGCTCCAGGGAAAACAGCCCCAGCCTGTTCAGCCTCTCCCTGTAGCTCAAATCCTCCAACCCTGGCAACATCCTTGTAAATCTTTTCTGAACACTTTCAAGTTTCACAACATCTTTCCGATAGGAAGGAGACCAGAATTGCATGCAATATTCCAACAGTGGCCTAACCAATGTCCTGTACAGCTGCAACATGACCTCCCAACTTCTGTACTCAATACTCTGACCAATAAAGGAAAGCATCCAAACACCTTCTTCACTATCCTATCTTCCTGCAATTCCACTTTCAAGGAGCTATGAACCTGCACTTCAAGGTCTCTTTATTCAGCAACACTCCCAAGGACCTTACCATTAAGTGTTTAAGTCCTGCTAAGATTTCCTTTCCCAAAATGCAGCATTTCGCATTTATCTGAATTAAACTCCATCTGCCACTTCTCAGCCCATTGGCCCATCTGGTCCAGATCCTTTTGTAATCTGAGGTAACCCTCTTCGCTGTCCACTACACCTCCAATTTTGGTGTTATCTGCAAACTTACTAACTGTACCTCTTATGCTTGCATCCAAATCATTTATGTAAATGACAAAAAGTAGAGGGCCCAGCACCGATCCTTGTGGCACTCCACTGGTCACAGGCCTCCAGTCTGAAAACAACCCTCCACCACCACTCTCTGTCTTCTACCTTTGAACCAGTTCTGTATCTAAATGACTAGTTCTCCCTGTATTCCAAGAGATCTAACCTTGCTAATCAGTCTACCATGGGGAACTTTGTCGAATGCCTTACTGAAGTCCATATAGATCACATCTACTGCTCTGCCCTCATCAATCTTCTTTGTTACTTCTTCAAAAAACTCAATCAAGTTTGTGAGACATGATCTCCCACGCACAAAGCCATGTTGACTATCCTGAATCAGTTCTTGCCTCTCCAAATACATGTACATCCTGTCCCTCAGGATTCCCTCCAACAACTTGCCCACCACCGAGGTCAGGCTCACCGGTCTATAGTTCCCTGGCTTGTCTTTACCGCCCTTCTTAAACAGTGGTACCACGTTTGCCAACCTCCAGTCTTCCAGCACCTCACCTGTGACTATTGATGATACAAATATCTCAGCAAGAGGCCCTGCAATCACTTCTCTAGCTTCCCACAGATCGTTGACTATACCACCAGGAAGGCAATATACCATTCTGGAGTTCACCAAATTCACAGTGGTACCTTTCTGCACCAGAGCACCAGCCGCAGAATACTTCACCTCTCTTAATAATGATATTCGGATTCAGATCGGTCTCCAGCAGACTGTTACAAAAAACCAGCTACGAATTGGATGATCTCATCTGCTTTGTAGCAAAAGCTTTGATTTGGTTGATTAGCCCTGCCCCTAAGCCTCCAAAGACCTTAGATTTAAAGGATAAAAGTAACATGCTAAATTGCAGGCAAGCCTTCTTCGATTTTATACAAGATTAACTCTTAAAATTTAAAAATCACACCTTATTCTTCACCAGTTCACCACTTTGCAACACAACAGTGTAACTTTCATGCATTTTACAGTCTTCTATTGCTGGTACCTAGACATATGATGCATTCCACTCCAATCTTACAGGAAATGGGCTATATCAAGACTCAAATATGAAAAGTTTTAGTGCAGTATTCCTCCCAACTTGACATATAATTAAGCCATTTCTAAAACTGCCACCGCAGCACTATAATCAGATACCTCTCCCCTGTGAGTTCAAAATTTGTGCTAATATCAGTCAGTTTATAAGAAATACAGGTGCTGTAACAATTTTACAGTTAAGCATATGAGTGTGTCAATATGAATCTTGAAGTACAGGAAAGTAACTGAATGGCTGCAACTTGTGGAAGACAGTAGTTGCACTATAAATTAAACATTTTCCCAGTGTGGAAATTCATATTGTCTAAGCAAATCAAATATATTTTTGGTAGTCCTGATGCTGATTTTTATATCAGATAGTACCTGAGAGTTGGTCTACTAATTGTAATGAAAACTTATCCTGTTTACAGTTCAAATGAATACATTTGAGCAGCAGATTGAAGGTTTTCACCATGAAATGTGGCAAATACATTTCATTTTTAAATATGTAGTTAGCAGTTTTAAAATTGTTATTCACTAAACACCATGCCGTTGGCATTATTTATTGCAGATGTCTGTTTGAAATTAACCAGATCAAATCATCTTCTTTGAAAAATAAAAGTTTGCTACCTTGGCTTACATATTGATGCTTTAAACATTTTGGTAAAATGGTATTTACAAGAGTTAGAAAAAAATTTACCAGAACTAAATAACTATACCGACCAGGAAAGACTTTATCTAGAAAAGTGAAAACTGAGGGGAGCCTAAGAGATCGTTAAAGACCAAACATTTGTTGACAGAATAACAGTGAGTTAAAGGTATCCTTTTTTATTAGAATTCAAATAATCTAACAATTACTGGAAAAGACAAGATAGGTCATAAGATGCAAATCACCACCAAAGGCTGTACAATTTGCATGATCCACTGTTAGACTTGCACAAACTAGAGCTCCCTGTCAATTGTCTCACAAATCAAAAAGTTGCTGCACTTCTGTGGTATAAAATGTGAATTAAACTCAGTACAGAAAATTAAGGCTGATATTTTGTAGTGAAAAGACACTTTTAATGATGAGGTAAATGTTACTGCAATGTCACTTAACCTTTGAGATCCAAAAAGAAATAATTAAAGCTGGAGACTCTCACTCCAGAAGGTCATAGAATTAATATTTTTCAATGCTTAAAAAACTTTCTCTGTCACTTTTCCTTTCTCTCTAAAGCCTTTATTTATGTCAAATTATCGCCCTAAGTCATTCTCCACCATGAACTTTATTCATTTAAATTAAGTGGATTTAAACTATTGACTATTGGTCCAAACATTCACCAATTTCTCAGAGTGCCAGTTACTACCAAGGATCATGGAGGACATGGCTTCATAGACATCTTGGAGTCTATCTTTTCCAGTGTGAAATAGAAACAATTATGTAACTCTAATGAATAGAGTCATAGAGCTGTACAGCACGGAAACAGACCCTTCAGTCCAACTTGTCCATGCCGACCAGATATCACAACCTAATCTAGTCCCATTTGCCAGCACTTGGCCCATATCCCTCTAAACCCTTCCTGTTCATACACCCATCCAGATGCCTTTTAAATGTTGTCATTGTATCAGCCTCTACAACTTCCTCTGGCAACCCCTTCCACATACGCATCACACTCTGCACGAAAAAGTTGCCCCTTTAGGTCCGTTTTATATCTTTCCCTCCCACCATAAAGCTATGCAGTCTAGTTTCAGACTCCTCCACCCCAGGAAAAAGACTTTGTCTTTTTATCCTATCCATGCCCCTCATGATTTTATAAACCTCTACAAGGTCACCCCTCAACCTTTGATGCTCCAGGGAAAACAGCTTCAGCCGATTCAGCCTCTCCCACAATGTCTCAGATTTCATTCCAGCACAACCAGAATTCACTCACTGTCTGAGAATGGTACTAGATGCTCAGATGGTCATACAGTTTGTTGCCATGCAAGCTCAGTTTGTTGCTACGCAGTGTCAGCTTGCTACTATCATAGCGGGAGATACAGTGGCCAAAGGAACATCCGGGGTGTACCAACCTTGCAGCAGTCTATCTTCCAGTGGATGAGTAGAATTGCCATGGGCTGGGTCGGGGGGGAGTTGTTTGGGGGCATCAGTGGCTGTGTGGAGCAGAACATTCAACTTCTCACAAATGCTACTCCATCAATACCTTGTTGCTGTCTGTTAGCCAGCCAACCCAGACTGCTGCTGCCCATGTTTTGGATCCAGTATTTCAACAGAGTAGCTTACAGCCACAACTACACTGAATGGTAGCAGCTTTCGAGCAATTATGCTTCAATTACTTGGGTACAGCTAGGCCAGTTAAAGGTACATGGAAGACAAACATAAAGGAAACACACTCAGGTGATTAGTTACACAAGGACGACTGGACTATTTTGTATGGAATTTGATTTCGAATGTTTCTTTTCCAGTGCTTTTAATTTGTGTATTATGATGAAGATGAAACTGTGATGATTTGTAACAGAGGGTGGGAGACTGTGTGATTATTCTTAAGAAAGAATTAGGGTTGAGTTATAGAGTCATAGAGATGTACAGCACGGAAAAAGACCCTTTGGTCCAACTTGTCCATGCCAACTAAAAATCCTAATCTATTCCCATTTGCCGACACTAGGCCCATATCCCTCCAAACCCTTCCTATTCATAAACCCATCCAGATGTCTTTTAAATGTTGTAATTGTACCAGCCTCCACCATTTCCTCTGGCAGCTTACTCCATACACACACCATCCTCTGCTCGAGAAAGTTGCCCCTTTGATCCCTTTAAATTTTTTTCCTCTCACCCTAAACCTATGTTGTGGTTCTGTTCGTCGAGCTGGGAATTTGTGTTGCAGACGTTTCATCCCCTGTCTAGGTGACATCCTCAGTGCTTGGGAGCCTCCTGTGAAGCGCTTCTGTGACGTTTCCTCCGGCATTTATAGTGATTTGTACCTGCCGCTTCTGGTTGTCAGTTCCAGCTGTCCGCTGCAGTGGCCGGTATATCATACCCTCAACCTCTGCCCTCTACTTCTGGACTCCCCCATCACAAGGAAAAGACCTTGTCTATTTACCCTATCCATGCCCCTCATGATGTTATAAACCTCTATAAGGTCACCCTCAGCCTCCGATGCTCCAGGGAAAACAGCCCCAGACTATTTAGCCTCTCCCTATAGCTCAAACCCTCCAACCCTGGCAACATCCTTGTAAATCTTTTCTGAACCCTTTCAAGTTTCACAACATCCTTCCAATAAGAGGGAGACCAGAACTGCACACAATATTCCAAAAATGGCCTAACCGATGTCCTGTACAGCCACAACATGACCTCCCAACTCCTGTACTCAATGGTCTGACCAAATGCCTTCTTCACTATCCTATCTACCTGCGACTTCACTTTCAAGGAACTGTGATCCTGCACTCCAAGGTCTCTTTGTTCAGCAACACTCCCTAGGACGTTACCATTAACTGTCTAAGTCCTGCCCTGATTTGCCTTCCAAAATGCAGCACCTCACATAATCTAAATTAAACTCTATCTGCCATTCCTCAGCCCATTGGTCCATCTGATCAAGATCCTATTGTACTCTGAGGTAATCTTCTTCGCTGTCCATTTCACCTCTAATTTTGGTGTCCCCTGCAAACTTACTAACTGTATCTCCTATGTTCACAGTGGATCCAGCACCGATCCTTGTGGCACACCACTGGTCACAAGTCTCCAGTCTGAAAGGCAACCCTCCACCACCACCACCACCACCCTCTGTCTTCTACCTTCAAGCCAGTTCTGAATCCTAATGGCTAGTTCTTCCTATATTCCATGAGATCTCACCTTGCTAACAAGTCTCCCATGAGGAACCTTGTTGAATGCCTTACTGAAGTCCATATAGATCATATCCACCGCTCTGCCCTCATCAATCCTCTTTGTTCCTTCTTCAAATAACTTAATCAAGTTAGTGAGACATGATTTCCCACACACAAAACCGTCCCTAAATTACATAAACCAATTACAGGCAGCCTGACCAGGAAGAGATTTCCTTCTCTTTTACATTGCAGTTACTTCATATGGAGGACTGCTGTGCTTTTCCAGCACCACTCTAATCTAAACTCTCACAATGGCGAGGTTGTCAGGATACATCAGGCCATGAGGAGTCATGACATAATCTGAAGTGGACAGGGGATTAAGTGGTTCAGGTAGCAGAAGAGTTGCTTGTGCATAACAATAGTTTGCTCAGTGATGTTCCATGTGGCAGCATGGCTCTTTGCATATATATTTCTAATCAACCTTTTCAGACACACTAGAACGTGAACCCAGGCCTCCTGACTCAGGGACACTACTACAAAAGCTTTCTTGGCTCCTGTCATATGGATGCTTCACACTTATGTGTAGGTTGCATGCTGAAATCATTATCTTGGTTGTCAGCATATAGCTGTTGTTATCCAATAGTTACACTCATGTGCATGGCAATTCACACGCTGATGGCACAGCAGACTAGCACTGAACAATGGTATTATGAGTACTGGCACAATGTCGAGCTCTGATCAATGTAAGACACATGCAAATGAAGCATTGTGCAGTTGCACATCTCTGAATACAGACACAGGACCCACAAAGCAATCAATGACACCCTGAACCATGGGAAAGTCCACTATGCAGATGAAACAATGTGCACACTTCCAAGTTTCAGTTTGGAAAGGTAATACATTTCCATTTCCATTCCATATCCTCTCTTTCCATACTCTGTTTCAATTACATCCTTTATATGATAGTACTGCAAGCAGCAACATGTTGGAAGTGTCATCTCGGTCTTTTATTCAAGCATAGTAAGAGCTTGAAGTGAAGAAATTCATTGGTTTGGTCACAATCAGAAGTGACCATGCTGTCCTCAACACTGCTATGAGACCATAGTGGTGGCTGCTCATTTCAGTGAGCATCTCCTTTGCGAAAATGAGGAATTGTGCACAATTTCTTATTTTGATTGAGGTAGAAGAGATATTTCCCAAGACCCTATGTGATTAGAGCCTTCTATTGACATCCTTTTTCTCCCCTCTCCTCCTCACTCCTCAGACAGCTTGTGCTGCCTCTGCTGAACCGTCCTGTAATTCAGGGGTGGAATGATCCACTCCTGCTCCTAACACCTATGCTCCAATGTTGTAGCTAAGAGGAATGAAAACTACCACACTCATTGCTGGAAGCAAGTGATTTGAGCAGGGCCATTGATGTGACAACCAAGGCCTTTACATTTTACTGTCACTGTGTTAAAAACTAAGAAAAAAGATAAATTTTCTGCATGTTTTATAACATGAATGTGGTTAACAATGTGACAATGAAAAGATAATTTTTTAGTGACGTTGATTCAGGGATAAATATTGGCCTAAAACCCAGGGATCCCTCAGTACTGAACTGGATTGGCAGCCTTGCTATTTACATGCTCCAGTCCTATAGTGGGACTTCAACCAAGGACCTAGTCGTTCAGAGGCCAGAGTACCGTCTTGATCACTGCCTGGAGATATCACCAACATTAAACAACCGAAGAAACCACCAATCACTTCCACTGACTCGGCTGTAGGAATAACTCAGCAACCAATCTGAGAGTGGTTGTTGACACTTCTTGATGCAGATCATGTATTGTGAGAGCTCCAGGGAATCTGTGGATGGAGAGTTGAGTTTGGAAGTGACATTACTACAGTCTAAACAATACTGCATGCAAAATCTGCCTACCTCCCGCACCTATTCCCAGTAGCTGCAAAACCCACCCACCCAAAATAGCATCGGGCACAACCCACACCAGAAACTTTTGCTTAGAAACAGCTTCAGTTGTAGAGAGAATACAAACTCTGTATGTGCTAAAAATCTGCAACCAGACTTGTTTTCTTAAAAGTTTCTCTCTTCTCACTCCACTGTTTTAAAAGGAGAGCAACCTCCCGCTGCATCGTTTGTCCTTGCTCCAGTTAAGCAGCTATTAAATCACAAGTAAAGAAGGGTGCATATTATGATGCTTTTAGGCCTTGATTTCATTTCAAACAACCCTATGCCATGTTTCCCATGGCAGAAATACAGACAGCAAGAAAGCCAGGCATTATCACTCACTGAATAGCCAACTATGTGCATCTCCAATACTGGATAACAATCAGGATATCCCTCCTGCCCCTCAACACATGAATTAAACCAGGGCAATCCCCATTCTACATCCATTCATTTCCACATGTGCTGAGCCAATGGTGAGACTTGCAGATGAATCCCACCAGACCTGGGCTCAATTCTATTTCTGAGAATGGAATAAACCCTATTATATGAATGACTTCTGTTTTGCAAGATTCCTTACAGCGAGTTATCATCCAAATCAGGTTTTTTTTAACTTCAAGATTAGTATCTGCGCAGTGAAGGAGGCAATAAGTTGTTTGAAAACAGAGCTCTATGAGTTTCGGAAATGTTGATTCAGGTCTTCTATTTGCAAACTATTTGGAAAACATCAGGTTTTAATAAGTATCTGTTTATTTTTTAAAAAAACCTTCTTCAAACTTAGAATAACTCTGGCCAAGATATAAGATTGCATAATAAGCATATGCAGATTATGTGGTTTTATACAATGATACAATATTGGCTAGAAGAAAGAATTAAATTTGCCTATAACAGCAGAGGTGATACTCCCCGCATAGAGCTTCCAGAGTACATCTATGCATAAATACTTTTTGAAAGTAATGTTAAGCAGATGTTTATGTTATCCAGGACTTAGATTTCATCATAATTTCTCACTTCTAGACCTTTAAACTCCTATTTAATTAATGGATTTTGATAAGGTGCAGCTTTAGCCTTCAAGTACCTAATTTGAGTCATTTTGGTTTCCCAAATATTCACGAACATCAACTTAGTTATTATAAATGCAACCTTAAACAATATTATCACAGGCAGGTTGAGACAAGTTATTAATGCAGTACATAACATCTTATTGCAGTGCAGTACAGTGTAGTGTCGATTAGGTTCCTGTCACCAATGTCAGTTCCGGCAAGACTTTTATGTATGACTTGTGATAAGTATTGCCTTTTTTTTTTCATTTCCAGGTTTAGATACATGGCTTTTGGAAAGCCCGTCATCTTACTTTTCCCCCTTTGCTTCCTGCAAAGTGTGTTGGCAACCACTAGAGGGGAGGAGACTGCTGGTCCTTTCAATTACTACACCATTGAGATAGACGAGGGAGAGGACGTAGCCAGAGACGTGGCTAAAAGGAATGGCTTAGAGTACGTCCTACCGGTCAGTGCAACTGTTTTAAATATTGTATAACACTTAAAATATTTTTATTTATTTTTTCAGTGCTATTGTGATAATTATTTGCAACAGAAGGGTATTTCATAGTAATCAGTGCAGCCAAAGCCACTGCTGTGAAAAGAGACATTGATGGTGAAGAATGATACTTGCACAGTTTAGGTTATTTAAACAAAAATAGCAGGTTTCAAGTTGTAAGTTATTTTTTGCATGCCTTCAACTGTTTTTTTAAAAAATCAAGATATTTCACTACCCCCTCAAGAATTCGGCCAGTATTCTAGAAATTGCAAGTTTTTTTTAATGGCATGTGCATGTAGTTTGAAATGAATTTCTCTTTTAAAAGAAAGATAGATGTGAAACCAGTTTGGTTAATTCCCCTGAAGATAAATGCCTGATGCTCCTTTTATTGCTTAGGGAAATGGTGACAATTATTGAAATGCAGTTCATGTTTTATGTGGCCACAGCATAAAGCTCACATTCTTAATAAAATGAAGCAGCTGTCTGATATTTTTTCTGTGGCTATTTTGAGAAGTTGAAGTTATGAATAGGAGGGAAAAAACATACATTTTAAGGGCTTATGCCTCTTTTATAGGTTTTTAAGTCTTTGATAAGTGGATGTGCAACCGGATGATCTCATTTGCCTGTAACTTGTAATTTTTTTTACCCCTGGTTGTGGACTATACTTGAAATGAAAAGCAAAATTAATCCAGTTTATGCCAATACTTAACAAAAATCTTTGAACAATTACATATTAACTGGTCGTAAATGTTACTGACATTTCATTATTAAAATCTGGTTGTCAATTTATACGTATATAAATGCTGTTATAAAATCTCTGTACAATGTACCTGATTTTATCATTTAAGGCAAGTGATGCCACAGCTAGTTAACCTTTTTTTGGACACTCAGAGTTCAACCTGTGTTGGGTATTTCACTGTCATTTCTGCACCCAGAAGGTTAACATGCTACACAAAAATCTAGCTGCAAGCTGATAGGACTAACTCTTTGTGTTGCGAATTATCCCACCGCATAATTATTAATAATCACGAGTGGGAACAGGAAATAAGCAGACACCAAATAGTTGAGAATCCTATGATTCTGGCAGGAAGCTAGCCTGCATTAATAAAATGTGCCTGTGCCATTATCACAGTAGATAGAAGTGTTCCTTGTTAAGGATCATTTATTAACTGAGATCATCTTTTA
Organism: Chiloscyllium punctatum; assembly: GCF_047496795.1. Taxonomy (NCBI): domain Eukaryota; kingdom Metazoa; phylum Chordata; class Chondrichthyes; order Orectolobiformes; family Hemiscylliidae; genus Chiloscyllium; species Chiloscyllium punctatum. The sequence goes on along the minus strand of NC_092747.1, from coordinate 56,718,464 downwards.
GTTCGCCTTGGGGTAATGACTAATGTCAATGGCAAATTTCACAGTTGTCTAGAGAAATGAATTAAATTTGCAATAAAAAAGCCCTTTGGCTTGTTGTACATGTTCATTTATTGGAGTAGTTGAACTAGAAGAACTGTAAGGCAACCAAGAACATCGGCTTAATTTTCCTTATGTATAATAGTGACCTTTTAGCTCTATGTTGGAACAATACATATTATGAACTGGTGAATGGAATTTAAAGCACAAACCAGCAATGGTACCAGATGTGGAGTACCAGAGATATGTGGTATGCAGTCTTTCACTAATACATTCCATTTTTGAGGTTTTCTTGGGGGGGAAAAGTGTTACAGTACTGAAGCAACAGGGTTCTTGATTTTTACTACATGATAATGACTAGTCGTTGCTTAATTTTTATTAAAGTATAATAAACATTTCGATATTTGTGCTAAAGTGATCAGATCTCTAATGTATACAGCATTTGTTTGGTAATATGGAATTTATCTGTTATAGTGAAAATATGGTTTATTATATCACAGTCCATTTTATTAAAGTTTTTTCAACAATAGTTTTTGAATCCCTGCATTAGACTAGAAGGGGTTTCTAATGCTTTCAGCTATATAGGCAGTAAAAGCAGAATGTGCACTTGCTGATTCACAGCTCTTGTTTACTTTGTTATCTCCAGTCCTTCTGGGTCCTGGCTAAAACGTATTTAGTCTGTCAATAGTTGTCATGATTAGATCAGGATTTATAACTATATGAGCAATTTAGAATACTTAGATTTACTCAATTAATCTAAAGAGTCTCTGAATGTAAGATAGTCAAAACTTTCTCTTTGGAAAAAGAATGGACAGTAATTCATTACAAGAAAGCACTTATGAATGAAACATCAGTCTTTTTAACATGCATTAAAATGAGATTTGTGAATGAGGCAACAGATGAACTGCATTCAGTGCACTGACTGATATTATAATTGAAGCAAATGATGGACCTGTATCAAGATTAAATGATTACGCAGTGCCTCGACTAGAAATTCCACAAAATGAGGCTCAATGAAAGGTTCTTGATATATTGGAGTTTTAGAGTTAGTGTTTTGTTTAGATCTGGAATGAAGAAAATAGCAGCTAACCCATGTCGCAACAGTAACTAATTAATGGAAGTTTTACTAATAAGACATCACAATCGCTAACAGTTTTATGCTACACTGAAAATATATTTTAGTTGTTATGCTAATAACAACTAAGTGAGACTAATGAGAAATAATTTTGTATACTTGAGCTATTAATCTTACTCTTAAATAAACATATTTTGCCCACGACACAACAAATAATTAGAAAAGGTTCACGTCTCAGTCTGAACAATTAGCATAAAGGTCATTAAATCCTCAAAGCATAATGATTGTCTTTTCCCCACAGCAGAATAACAGAACTCAAATTTAGCAAGGTCAAAGAGCAGATTGAGTCTAAAATTTCATACTGCCTCAGTAAGCTTTTACCAGGTGGAGAGTTTGTCTCTGCCTGTTCTTTTCCATGTTTTACCTTGAGCTGTGCAAGTAATTGAAAAGTGTGTATGTTTTGATACAAAAGTCATTTTTTAGTAATGTAAACTAATCACTCAAAATCTATATAGATAAGTTCAATGAGAAAATATGGGAGTAGCAGTGCACACTTCACATTTCTGATCTAACTTGATGGATTTCATGTCTATGAAGGATTGTATCTGAAACAGTGAAAGAAGTTAATATAATTGACACAGTGCTGATCCACATCAGGAGACACCGAAAATTCACCAGTCTGACTTCAACTGAGCAACACATTTCAATTTAATACAAGTAAGAGAGTAGTTAACATGAAAGTCTTTAAAAGATAATGAAAAACTAAAATTAGAGTTTAAATAAATAAAGTTTTATACAGTCTTTGCAGTATTTATTGCATCTAAACAATAGGTACCTGTGTAGTGAAATTTATTATGCAGATATGGTGGATATTACTAACTGCTGTAGTGATTGATTCCCCCCATGTATGTGAATTCTGGAACATTCTTTAATGTAAGGTGATCCCAAACAGCACTGAATTATCCAATTACTTTAAACAATTAGCACAGTAAGAAAACAAATTACCTTACGGCCAGAATCATTTCAGTAATGGAATGCATAGAAGTACAATTCTTAACATCCATTTGAAAGGAAAAGACATTCTAAAATGCCACACACATGTAATGTCCTGAATTAATTATCATGCAGTTATCATTGCTGAATCTCAATAGTGTGCTTTAAAATTTAACATGTGATCCTGCTATGGAATTGGCTTGTGTTTTCTCAATTCTAAAAATCATCAACAAAAACCACATAGAAAATGTGTACCAAACGCAAAGACTTGGTACATATTTGAGTCTCACTCCCTCTCTATTTTAGTTTGAATTATAATTTACAAAGTTATCTATTCTGAATTATTAATCGGTTATAAGTATAAATAATTAACTAATCAAAAAACGAAGTGTCAGCCCATTAATCAGTCTCTGTATTTGTTTACATCCTATAGACGTCTGGGTCACAGCACTAGCATCACGGAGGTCTACATACCTTTGACTACGTTTCAACACTTTATTGAGAAAGTAAATCTATAATGCTTGGGTTGTGAAGTATCACAACCATTAAGTACACGGAATTTTTCTTTTTTTCCAGAGATGAGACAATCTCAGTAAATGTTGCATTTTTTAACTGGTGTTATGGCTTTGGCAAGGGATGACATACCCAGCGTAGAGTGACAAGTGTTGCACAGACTAACACACCCTCTCACACACTCGCGCGCGCGATCAGTCTCTCTGCCGCACATGCTCGGTCGTTCGGCGCTAGCTCGCTCTCTGACCCTGCGGGGCGCGTCTTCGCTTTCCGACCCTGTGGCGCGCGCACGTGCGCTCTCGGGTCCTGTGGCGCGCGCACGTGCGCTCTCGGGTCCTGTGGCGCGCACACGTGCTCTCTCTGACCCTATGCCGCACACGCGCTCTCTGATCCAGTGGCGCGCGTGCACGCTTCTATGACCCTGTGGCGCGCGCACATGTGCTCTCTCTGACCCTATGGCGCGCACGTGCGCTCTCCGTCCCTGTTGCGCGCGCACGTGCTCTCTCTGACCCCCGTGGCGCGCGCACGTGCTCTCACTGACCCTGTGGTGTGCGCACATGGTCTCTTTGACCCTATGCCGCACACTCGCTCTCTGACCCTGTGGCGTGCACTAACTCTCTGACCCTGTGGTGCGCGCATATGCTCTCTCTGACCTTGTGGCACGTGTACATGCTCTCTCTGACTCTGTGTTGCACACTTGCTCTCTGACCCTGTGTGGTGCGCGTGCTCTCTCTGACACTGTAGCACTAGCATGCTTGCTCTCTGACTGCGTGGCACGTGCTTGCTCTCTGACCCTTTGGCGCCCCCACCCGCGCTCTCCACGGGTCACACCCCTGCCTGGCTTCTACCTCCATTTGTCGCCTGCGACTGCTATTTCTCTATGTCTCTCTCCTCACCCCACACTCACAATGCAGTTCTTCACCCCGCCCTCAAGCTCCCACTGCCCTCTCCCGCCCTCGAGCTCTCGATCACCTCCTCCCCTGCCCTAGAACTCCCGCTAACCTCCTACCCCCTCCCTTGAGCTCTCACTGCCCTCCCCCATCCTCGAGCTCTCACTCACCTTCTCCCCCGCTCTCGAGCTCTCATTCTCCTCCCCCACCCTCGAGCTCTTGCTCACCTCCTCCCCCACGCCCTTGAGCTCTCGCTCACCTCCTCCCCCGCCCTCAAGCTTTCGCTCACCTCCTCCCCCGCCCTCAAGCTCTCGCTCACCTCCTCCCCCACCCTCAAGCTCTCGCTCATCTCCTCCCCCGCCCTCAAGCTCTCGCTCACCTCCTCCCCCACCCACGAGCTCTCGCTCACCTCCTCCCCCACCCACGAGCTCTCGCTCACCTCCTCCCCCGCCCACGAGCTCTCACTCATCTCCTCCCCCGCCCTCGAGCTCTCGCTCACCTCCTCCCCCGCCCTCGAGCTCTCGCTCACCTCCTCCCCCGCCCTCGAGCTCTCGCTCACCTCCTTCCCCTGCCCACGAGCTCTCACTCATCTCCTCCCCCGCCCTCAAGCTCTCGCTCACCTCCTTCCCCTGCCCTCGAGCTCTCGCTCACCTCCTTCCCCTGCCCTCGAGCTCTCGCTCACCTCCTTCCCCCGCCCTCGAGCTCTCGCTCACCTCCTTCCCCCGCCCTCGAGCTCTCGCTCACCTCCTTCCCCTGACCTCGAGCTCTCGCTCACCTGTTTCCCCTGCTCTCGAGCTCTCGCTCACCTCCTTCCCCTGCCCTCGAGCTCTCGCTCACCTCCTTCCCCTGCCCTCGAGCTCTCGCTCACCTCCTTCCCCCCGCCCTCGAGCTCTCGCTCACCTCCTTCCCCTGCCCTCGAGCTCTCGCTCACCTCCTTCCCCCCGCCCTCGAGCTCTCGCTCACCTCCTTCCCCTGCCCTCGAGCTCTCGCTCACCTCCTCCCCCGCCCTCGAGCTCTTGCTCACCTCATCCCCCGCCCTCAAACTCTTGCTCACTCACCTCTTTCCCCCGCCCTCAAGCTCTCGCTCACCTCCTCCCCCCACTCTTGAGCTCTCGTTCACCTCCCCCATCCTCAAGCTCTCGCTCATCTCCTCCCCCCGCCCTCGAGCTCTTGCTCACCTCCCCCCCGCCCTCGAGTTCTCACTGACCCCACCGCACTCGTGCTCCATCTCTGTAAAGCAAATGTGCTGGCTTGCTCTCCCTCTCTGTCACATGTGCACTCTCCCTCCCTCTCTCTCTCTCTCTCTCTCTCTCTTTCTCTCTCACTCATACATACATGTATATGCTGGGGGAATAATTTCATTGATGTTTTGTTTCTATCAAAAAAAATCCTGAACTCAGCTTAAAATATGGACAGACTCAAAGCGGAACCTCACACCTAAAGTGTAATATCCAACCTGAGCTGTCACTTTTTGTACATTGATAAAACTTTTAATTATCTAGGGACAAAGACTTGAAAAGAATCTGGACTTTGCATTTTAATCAGCAGTCTACCTCCTCTCTGGTTAAAGGATTCTGTAAGGGCAGCTATTTTTAAAGTTGTTAACGTTTTGCTTATAAATACTATGTTTTATACCTCCCTGTCATACCACACCTGAGCAAGGAGCGGAACTCCAAAACCTTGCAATTTTAAATAAACCGGTTGGACCATAACCTGGTGTTATTTTGACCTTGTCCACCCCAGTCCAACTCTGGCATCTCCATATCAAGCATTATTTCAGGTTTTGAAGTACTGAAATACATATTAAGGGCATTATCAGTACAAGTATTTTTTCCACTGCCCAATGATGTAGAAGCTTTTTTTCAAATGCTAAATGCTAGACGCATTGCAAAGCGAATGAGTTAAGCTTTGCTTACATTTTATTACTTCAGTGAAAAGGAAGTAATCTACTTGCTACTATTAGCTGTTACCATGAGTGCAATATTCAGTCATTTTGTAGTGTGTTGCTGTGTGGCAGTATGCCTGAGCACAGAGTGCAAGGTTTTGGGGAGTTATCACCACTTAACACTCAGCTGCATTACTTAAGCCAATCCGCACCTGATAAAGGGAGGTTTACAGACCAGCAATTGCATTTAAGTGGATTGTCCTTTTATATTATTTTAGTATTAATTATTCGGTCCTTTCAGGCATTTCCTTCCCTTTGAATATACTGTCTTTTTCAGGTCTTATAGTCCCACAGGTCCCATCACTTCCCTGTGGCTTATGCAAAATATGTGAGCACCCAGTTAGAAAATGGCAATAAGCTATTCAAACAGGGTGTGCTGCACAATCTGAAGTTATTGTCACCTGAAATCTGTCCACAAGCATTTTTCAACGTAAGGTGGTGAAATGTCATTAGAATTGTGAATCTTGATGGTTTTCTCCCTTCTATTAACTTATGGAACTGATAGCATTTCTGACAACTGTTTCTCCTCTAATTTGATCAATATTTGAAAGGCTATCAAAAAAGTGGGGGATCACAACATGCAATTAACTGATGCTCATTTGTTCCAACTGAGCACATAAACATTATGCCGACTGCTTATTACCATGAGTGTAATATTCAGTTATTTTGTAGTGTGTTGCTGTGTGGCAGTATGCCTGAGCACAGGCTGCAAGGTTTTGGGGAGTTATCACCACTTAACGCTCAGCTGCATTACTTAAGCCAATCCGCACCTGATAGAAGGAGGCTTCACTTTGGATCATTTCCTATAAATTGCTACAGAAGATTGTCTGACTGGATCAAACTGAGCAATAATACAGAAGGGCAGACAGCATGCTCCAACCTACTTGTTGCAGAAAGTGAATGAGAGAAGAGACTTGACCATGGAGCCAAGAGGTCAGCCAGACAGTAACTGTGAAGGCAATGGAAGCAAACAACCCCCTTTGATCAACAGTCTAGTCCCAGGGACATGGATGCATTGCTAAACGCAGTTTAATGACCTTTCACAAGGGGTCAAGGTTAGTGATTATGTTTTTAAATATTTATATGCTCTATTTGACAGAGCTCCATCACTCAATCCTACCTATATGCCTTCCTCTTTCAGATATCGAGAAAAGTCTAACTTACTGAAGCAAAAAGAGTGAGAAGAGACTGAAGGAAAAATAACATCACTGGTTTATTTGCCCGCAGATGCCTGCCTTGGGTACTAACACTATAATTTAGATGTCAGCTCGGAAGTGAGGCCTAAGCTACATTCCCACTTGAGGATGTTGTATAAATCGTTTGGCCTGCAAAGGTTGATTTGGAAGCTGTGGAATGGTCCCACCAATTGATATATGAATAAATATTGCTGGGCAGAGCTAGTCAGTTGTTCCAGCTATGAGTTGTTTGTTGCATGTTTAGAGACTGTGTAACTTAGATGTAGTTGAATTTCTGAGGAGACAGCATCGATACAGTTAACCCATCTTGAGTTAATGTAATCTGTTATCTTGCTACTTTGTTATAAATTATTCGTTACTCAAGTACATGACTCTTCTGCCCAAGATATATTAGTGATGAATTCACTAGTGATGAATTCTTCATCACTCAGTACTAACAAAAGAAAATTGTAAGGAAGGGAAAGAAGACCTCACAGTGTGGTGCTAGTGGCAAGGACTGTTGTCAGAAGTGAAGAAAACATCAACAGTACAAAGAGCCCATAGCAATCTGAACAGAAGAGCAAGGAAGAGTTCTGCAGACAAAGAAGTGTGTTGTTACCACTTTGAATGTGTCAGCTTTAAGTTTTAAAAGCAGCAAGCCAGCCAGCAGCAGAGACAGCAACAGTCAGTTCAGACTGGAAAAAAACTCTAGCTGCATAGCAGCTTTCCTTTTAAAGCTTCAAAGAGCCAAGACCAAGGGGAGAAAAGTGAAAAATTGCTTGATATCTGGAAAACTTATTAGAAGGGAGTCTTCTGAGCTGCTAACAGGGAATGAAGTGGTCAACATCCCACACAAATTACAAGTTGACTCCCTAAGAGGACAAGATTCAAATGTTTACTTCAGTTCTGAGCTGAAAATTCAGAAAAAAGGCAAAACTTGTTATCTTTATTCAATCATTATAATAAACTGCAGAAAAATTCTTCAAAACAGAGGGATTGCTTAAGAAATTCTTCAAACCAGCAACAAAGTTTGAGAGATTAGAACCCAAAACTCAAAGACAGAGGAAGGTTTTAGTAAAAATATTTGTTTTGAAGTGCCAACAAATTTCTGTTGTACAACTGAAGACTTGTTCTTAATCCTTCACCAGTTAATACTAGTATGCCCTGTAGATTAGTATTACAAAGGTTGGTGGCAATAAATATATCCAAATAAATCCTGGCAGAACTAACTGTTGGCTGTAGGTATCTCTTCCAACAGAAGTCATCCTGCAAGGTCACCTTCAGTCTCTTCCGCCAAATATGAGTGACCTTCCATCAGCTGTGCTGCAGCCACCTATGTAACAATACAAAGGAACAATAGGACACGTATGAAGTAAATGAACAAGAGTGTTTGTATTGACCTTTATGGAATATTGTGTGGTTTGTTTGATAAAATTGATTTATAATGGTTGTTTTGTGGTGGCTTTTATTTCAGTCATTGTAGCTTTCAGGGTGCAATACACCAAAGATAAAAAGAAAGATAGGGAAAGAGTAGGACCCATTAAATACCACAGTGGTGTTTTGAGTGTGGAGCCAGATAGATCAGTAGGATCTAAATGAATTTTTTTTTATAAACGTCCACTGGAGTGAGGGATAATTTGGTTACAGAAATCAGGGAGAAGATCTGTGATATTCTGAAAGGTATTGGCACAGACAGAGAAGAGGCGGCTGTGGCAGACTTAAAAGTAGATAAATCTCCAAGGCCCAGATGAAATATATTCAAGACTGTTGTGTGAACCAAGGGAGGAAATAGCTGGGGCACTGGTAGTAATTCTCAATTTTCCTGTGGTCACAGGGGAGGTGGTACTGTTACTCAAGAAGAGAGCAAGGGATAAACTAGGAAACTACAAGTCAATCAGTTGAGTCTCAGTAGAGAGACAGAATTAATCTGCAATTGGAGAGGCAGGGATTAATCAAGAACTTGATTTTAAGGTCAGGTCATATCTGACAAACCTTAATTGAATTTTTTGAAGAGATGTGTAGTTGAGGGCAATACATTTGCTGTAGCAAGACTCTTGATATGGTTCTGCATGGGAGACAGATAATGAACGTCCATAAGATCAAGAAATTTTGGCTAATTGGATCCAGAATTGGCTGAGTGGCAGGAAACACAAAGTGAAGATCGAGGGATGTTTGTGGTTGTGTCCAATGGAGTTCTGCAGGGATCCGTGTTGGGGTCCCTGCTGTTTGCAGCATCTATAAGTGATTTAGATGTGAATGTAGTAAAGGTATTATTAAGTTGGAGAGGGTTCAGAAGACATTTACCAAGATGTTGCCAGGAATAGAGGATTTGAGTAATCAGGAGAGGCTAGCTAGGCTGGGACTTTTTTCACTGGAGCGTATGAGGTTGAGAGGTGACCTTATAGAAGTCTCTAAAATAATGAAGGGTATAGATAAGGTGAATTAAAGGTATCTTTTCCCTCGGGTGGCGGATTTCAAGACTAGGGGGCATACTTTTAAGGTGAGAGACAAAGATTTAAAACAGACATGAAGGGCAATTTTCTTTCTCATTGTTTTGTGCGCAGAACGAACATCCAAAGGGTATAGATAAGGTGAATTAAAGGTATCTTTTCCCTCGGGTGGCGGATTTCAAGACTAGGGGGCATACTTTTAAGGTGAGAGACAAAGATTTAAAACAGACATGAAGGGCAATTTTCTTTCTCACTGTTTTGTGCGCAGAACGAACATCCAAAGGAAGTGGTGGATGCGGATACGGTTCTGACATTTAAAAGACATTTCGATAAGTACATGAATAAGAAATGTCATTGAGGATATGGGCCAAGTTTAGTTTGGGTTTCTGGTCAGCATGGACTGATTGGACTGAAAGGTCTGTTTCCTTGCCGTATAACAATATTATTGACCAATAAATTCACATATCTTTCAAAAATTGGGGGTGGGGGGGGGGGGGGGGGGTGGTGGTGGTAAACAATGAGATGGATAGCCTTGGATTACAAGAGGATATAGACAGGCTGGACCAAATAGGCTGATCAGTGGCAAATGGAATTCAATCTGGATAATTGTAAATTGATGCAAACAAGGCAGGGGAATATATGATGAATGGTAGGAAGCACTGAAGATCAAAGGGACCTTGATGTCCATGTCCAGTGGTCTGTTAAGGCAGAGGCCAGATAGATAAGAAGGCAAATGGGATTCTTGCTTTCATCAGCTGAGGCACAGAATTTAAGAGCAGTTAGGTGATGCAGGAACTGCTTAAAATGTTGGTTAGGCTACAACTAGAATATTGTGTGTAATTCTGGAATCCACATTATAGTAGGGATGTGATTGTACTGGAGACGGTGCAGAAGAGATTTACAGGATGTTACCTAGCTGAAGAGTTTTATTCATGAAGACAGATTGGAAAGACTGTGTTGTTTCTCTTGCTACAGAGGAGAACGTAGTGAGTGGTGGTGGTGGGGGCGGAGGGCAGAGGGGCGGAGTGGACATGATTGAGATGTATCACATTGAGGGGCACATACAGGGTAGACAGGAAGAAATCTTTCCCTTTGGTGGAAAGACCAATAAACGGGGGTGCTCGCTCTCGATCTTCCACTCTGTTGCTCACACACCAGGTAAGGAACAGAAGGTTTAGAGCGAATGTGAGGAAAAATCTGGAATTCAGTACTTGTATCAATCGTCGAGATATACACCCTCATAATTTTCAGAAGTAAACAGATGTACACTTGTGATGTCAAGGCATACAATGTTACTGGCCAAGAGCTGGAAAATGGGATTAGAATAGTTCGAGTTGGTATTGGCTGGTGCAGACTTGATGGGCCGAAGGATCTTTTTCTGCACTGTGACTTCTATGATTATGCTTTGACTGTTAGCTAACAGAGGGGTAAGGCAAGGCACTCTTGTATGATGGAGAATTGTGGTTGCATTTATTTGTACTGTAGTAGGATGAATTAATCATGGAGTGCCTACCTGGAACTGCGCTGTCTTGTGTTTCTTTCTACCTTCTTCTCTTCCTTGGCTATTCACTGCATACCTACAGGCATGGGTTATATCTTCACGATAGTGAGATTGTGGTCTCCTGCATCTTGCACTTGCAGTAATTTCCCAGAGTGGTTCAGTAAGCAGAGGCATTCTTAAGCAATCCAATTATCTTCATAACAATATGTTGTGTGATGGTATGATTCTGCCAACATGCATATTCACTCATGCATTGCACACTGGAGTCAGGTAGTTGGTGGATGGTCTCCTTGTTGCCATCCTCTAGTTTCTTCTGGTTGGTACAGTGGTCTACTGCAGAATGAAGTTGTCATGACTGCTGCCAGAAGATTAGGCAGTGCTATGATGGTCAGGATGACTAGAATATCACTTGCAGTTGTGTACAAATCTGCTTTGTGGTGGTTTAATTAACACATAATATATTGCAGGTACTGTATCACACACACGCACACACACTCCAGTGTGGAGACTCTCAGCCATGGTAAAGCTTCAAAGCACTCTTTCTGTTTCTTTCTCAAGAATGAAATCAGTATAAAGTCATAGAGTCAAACAGCATGGAAACAGTGCCTTCACTCCAACTCGTCCATGCCGACCAGACATCCCAATCTGCACAGCTTTGATCTCCTTAACTAAGGAAGGGCACACTAGCCACAGAGGGAATGGAGGTTCACCAAAGTAACCACCAAGGAAACAGGATTGTCTTAAGAGAAGGGGGAAAACTGGGGCTGTGTTCTGAGTTTCAAAGAAGAAGTAGTGATTTCTTTGAAATTTGCAGATGTAAATAGGAAGTAACCGCTGACTGGAGGAGGATTCAAATCAGGGGTGCAATGTCAGAATAAAGGGTAGGCCACTTAAGACCAAAATGCAGATGAAGTTGTTCACTTCAAGGCTGCTGAATCTCTTGATTTTGATACCTCACTGAGCACATTCAGGACAGTTTTAAGCACCAATGAAGTGTTCTCACAAAGTTGGGCTTGCGTTCCAGATAATCTTGACTTTAAGTGAAGCATTGATTTACATGAAGGCCAGAGTTGGGTTCCTCGGGATAAATTTTGGCCTGAAATGCCAATGTTAGATTTGAATTAGAGTGCCATTTATGGACATTCACATTTGAATTAAATCACAAATCAAAACAATGGCAGTTCCAGAGAAGAAAACTGGCTTCTAGTTTGCAGAAAAATCTTTAAGAAAATTTACAGTACAGCTCAGTACTGCTCGTATCTCTGTAATGAGAAAGGAGGCCTATGGTCCAATAGGACAGTGGTGATTTTACCTTTAGTCCAAGTACTTGTGCAGCTACAGTATATGCAGGTACAGTGCAACTTACAAAAGTATTGTACAGTAAAAGACTAAGCTCCAGTAGCTCCTCTGCACTAGTACATGAATAAACAGCTGAGACTTTGTTTCAAAAGGAAGATTAAAACAATATATTCAACTGCCTTAGCATACAGTATGTCTGGCTTCTCCCTGGTACAACAGTATCTGGCAAACTAGAATATATTGGAAATGCCACCTGTGTGTCTGGAAGTTTCATGATGCAAGTGAATGTGCTCATCACCCTGGACTGCACTGCACGTGCTGGCAACAGAGACGTAACTTAAATGAGTACTGCCTCACTCAAACTAGGATACATCCTTACAAAGGAAGTGAACTGCTCCTTTAACATCTAGAACAGGATCTCATCAGAGAGTCCTCCCTGCTGACTCTCCTCAGGCAGCTTAGCCTTCTGCATCACATCTGCTCATTCTCCTCATCATTTTGCTGGACAAGGGAGAATAGGGATGAGAAAAAAAGTGATCACCAAACAGATCCCTGAGCAGATCCCTTGAAACGAGAACCATTGACGTCAATACAAACCTCCTTGCCATTCTACCACTTGGTAACTGCCAGGAGAATTGATTAACAGCTCAACAGAATGTGGTTCCTAGGCTTGGGGAACGTTTGTTGAGAGTGGAAAATAGTGACTCTAACTCCTTTACTCAGAAAGGAAGCTAGTTAGAAAACAGGACGTTTGGTGAACCAATTAACTTCTGTCAGAGGGAAAATGTTAGAAATGTATTTAAAATGTTATAGCAAGGCTCTTAGAATGAAAATTCAAGGAAATTAGGCAAAGTTGATGTAGTTTTGTGAACCAATTTATAGGAATGTCCTTTGAGGAAAGAGCATGTACTGTAGATAAAGGCCTGCCAGGCAGCATCCGAGGAGCAGGAGAATCGACGTTTCGGGCATAAGCCCTTCCTCAGGCTTATGCCTGAAACGTCGATTCTCCTGCTCCTCGGATGCTGCCTGGCCTGCTGCAGTTTTCCAGCACCACACTTTTCAACTCTGATCTCCAGCATCTGCAGTCCTCACTTTCTCCCTTGTGGATAAAGGCCTGCCAGTGGATGCACTGCATGTGGATTTCCAGAAGGCATTTGATAAGGAGCCATATCAAAGTTTTTATTAAAAACCATAAATGCTCATAATGTAGTTAGTAACATATTGATATGGCTAGAAGCTAACTAACAGGAAATGGGGTGGGACTGAACTATTATTTTTTGGTTGACAAAGCTGAATGAACAATATGCTGCAGGGATCAAACCTGGGGTCCCGATGTTATGTTGTTATTTTAGGATTTAAATGATTTGGATGACTGTGACAAAGATAAGTAGGAAATTAAGATGTGAACATAACATTAGGAAGCTACAAAAGATATAGATAAACTGATTGAGCAAATATCTTACAAGTGGAATATAACATGGAGTAATGTGAAATTGTACAGTTGGCAGGGAGAAGGATACATAAACATTTAGTGTAAGTGGTTAGAGATTGCAGAGCTCCGAGATGCAGAGGGAATCTGGATGTCCTTATGAATGAATTCCTAAAAGTTATGATACAGGTACAGCAAGTATTTAAAGCATAGAGATTGTTACTGTTTGTTGTGAGGGGAATAGGATATGAAAATGGGGAGCCTGTGCTTTTGTTATATAAGGCAATAGTGAAATTACATATGGAATACTGCGTATAGCATTGACCTCCTTAGTTAAGTAAGGATGTAAATGTATTGGAAGAAGTTCAGACTTTTACTGAACTGAAACCTGGAATGAGCACATTGTCTTCAGAATAAAGTCAAGATAAAAGATGGAAAATTTTCAGCTGATTAGCCTAACCTCGGTTGTAGGTAAAATTCTAGGATCCATCATTGAGGATGAGATTTCTAAATTCTTGGAAGTGCAGGGTCGGAGTGGAACAAGTCAGCATGGATTTAGTAAGGGGAGGTCATGCCTGACAAACCTGTTAGAATTCTTTGAAGAGGTAACAAGTAGGTTAGACCAGGAAAACCAAGTGGATGTTATGTATCTAGACTTCCAAAAGGCCTTTGATAAGGTGCCTCACGGGAGGCTGCTGAGTAAGGTGAGGGCCCATGGTGTTCGAGGTGAGCTACTGGCATGGATTGGGGATTGGCTGTCTGACAGAAGGCAGAGAGTTGGGATAAAAGGTTCTTTTTCGGAATGGCAGCTGGTGACAAGTGGGAGTCCTGCAGGGTTCAGTGTTGGGCCTGCAGCTGTTCACTTTATACATTAATGATCTGGAGGAGCAGACGGGGGTGCATTCTGGTAAAGTTCACTGATGATACGAAGTTAGGTGGACAGGCAGGTAGTACTGAGGAGGTGGGGAGGCTGCAGAAAGATTTAGACAGTTTAGAAGAGTGGTCCAGGAAATGGCAGATGAAATTCAATGTGAGAAAGTGCAACGTCTTGCACTTTGGGAAAAAGAATACAGGCATGGACTATTTTCTAAACGGTGAGAAAATTCATAAAGCCAAAGTACAAAGGGATCTGGGATGTGCTAGTCCAGTATTCTCTAAAGGTTGATTTGCAGGTTCCGTGATTTAGAAAGCAAATGTAATGTTGTCATTTATCTCAAGAGGGTTAGAATATAAAAGCAGCGACATGCTTCTGAGACCTTAGAAAGCTCTAGTTAGGCCGCATTTATGTCCAATTCTGGGTCCCACACCTCAGGAAGGACATACTGGCATTGGAGCATGTCCAGCGGAGATTCACATGGATGATCCCTGGAATGGTAGGCCTAACATATGATGAATGGCTGAGGATCCTGGGATTGTATTCATTAGAGTTTAGAAGGTTGAGGGGAGATAGAATAGAAACTTACAAGATAATACATGGCTTAGAAAGGGTGGACGCTGGGAAGTTGTTTCTGTCAGGTGGGGAGACTAGGACCCATGGGCATAGTCTTAAAATTAGAAGGGGTCAATTTAGAATGGAAATGGGAGACATTTCTTCAGCCAGAGAGTGGTGGGCCTGTGGAATTCATTGCCACGGACTGCAGTGGAGGCCGGGACGTTGGGTGTCTTCAAGGCAGAGATTGATAGATTCTTGATCTCACAAGGAATTAAGGGCTATGGGGATGGTGCAGGTAAATAGAATTGAAACACCCATTAGCCATGATTAAAGGGCGGAGTGGACTCGATGGGCTGAATGGCCTTGCTTCCACTCCTATGTCTTATGGTTTTATGGACAGTCTAGGCTTGTATCCACTGGTATTTAAGAGAATAAGAGGCATCTAGGTTGAATCTTGTCAAGACCCCTCAGGATCTTATAATGTGGAATTGGAGAACCTTTTCCTTTGTGGGAGAATTTAGAGTGCGGGGTCACTGTTGAAAACGAGTTACCCATTTAAGACAGACACTAAGAGAATTCTTTTTTCTGAGGGTTGCAAGACTTTGCAATTTTTTTCCTGAAGAGATCGTGTGAGGACAGTACTTCTGAGCTAAGCACCTATCAGATGATCCATCAAAGGAATATTATTCAATATTATCATAACTCAATCTTTTGAATGGCATGAAAATGTTGTACTTCACATGGAAGTGTTAACAAATATTTCTTGATTTAATTTAGTATTTTGTTTTTGATAACTACATTTAACATTCGGATTATGTTTTATTGCTGTTTATTTGATTATGGTGAGAAATCATTTTTGACTTTTGAAATGTTTTCTCAGTAAAGAAAGCACAAATTTACTCAGTGTTTGTTCTTTTAGAAGTCTGTTGGTTTTATTAATATAAATTCCACACAATAGGAATGTAGGTACATGACTAGGTCAGTCAGCTCTTATAACCATGGCTGATCAAACACTTCTACCCACCCATCTCATAACCATTGGTAATCCAAATTCTATCAATTTCAACTTTATACTAAAGACTGAGTCTCCATGACGTCTATGGTAGGGAATTCCAAAAGTTCACAATCCTGAGTAAACTTCAATTTAATCACTTCTGATTCTTTGAAACTCTAGAGCATACAGTTTGCCCATCTCTCTTCATAGGACAATTTTGATGAACCTTCATTGCAATCTCTTTTTGGTAATAATGAATTTCCTTCTGTACTCAAATTCTCTTGTGATGAAAACTAATATTCCATTAGCTATTCCAAAGGTTTGCTACGCCATTGACTCATTGATGTCACCTAGTACATCTGCACTTTTCAACCTCTTATCATATAGGAAATATCTTCAAATCTATGTCTCCTACCAAAGTGGATAAAATCACATTTTGCTCCGGTATTCTTGTCTATTCATGAAGCCTGTCTAAATCCTCCTAAAGTTGCTTTACACATTCCTTATGACTTGCATTCATAAACATGGAAGGTTCACATTTGGTTCTCCTTTCCAAATTATTGCTACTTATCGCGAACAGCTGAAGCCTGACAACTTATCTTTGTGGTAGACAACTAGTGACCGTCTGCCAGCGCGAGGGTGACCCATCTATTCCTTTTTTTTGCTTTCTGTCTGTTAGCCAATCATTAATCCATGCCAGTATATGCTTTAATTTTTCTAACCAGCCTCCTGTTGTATACTTTATTAAGCCTTCTGAAAATCCTAGTACACCATGTCTGTCACTCTGCCTCATCTTCCGCCTCGGAACACTTCAACCCCAGGGCAACAATGTGGACTTCAACAGTTTCCTCATTTCCCCTTCCCCCACCTCACCCTAATTACAAACTTCTAGCTCAGCACTGTCCCCATGACTTGTCCGGACCTATCCTACCTGCCTATCTCCTTTTCCACCTATCCACTCCACCCTCTCCTCCCTGACCTATCACCTTCATCCCCTCCCCCACTCACCCATTGTACTCTATGCTACTTTCTCCCCACCCCCACCCTCCTCTAGCTTATCTCTCCACGCCTCAGGCTCATTGCCTTTATTCCTGATGAAGGGCTTTTGCCCGAAACGTCGATTTTGCTGCTCCTTGAATGCTGCCTAAACTGTGCTCTTCCAGCACCACTAATCTAAAAACCGTTGTGTTACATCTCACCAGGATAAGAGTGTTCCTTTAAAATGATATGTTCATGACACACTGACAGTCTAGCATCTGACCGAGGGTGTAAAGGCCTCATTTACCATCTTAGTGGGGTCACTTGACGCCTGAGACGCTACTGAAACCATGCTGCTCAGTGCTGTTCAAATGTAATCTAATAGCTTAATGTTAGGCTCAGGTAATGATGTGCCTGAAGATTATGTTCACTCAATGTTTGTCTATAATAGCTAGCTGTAATAAATGCCTGGATGCTTCAAGATCATGATATCCACATCTAATTTCTTATGTTTCAACAGATAACATAAGCACTGCTGCATCAGGTAAAATATTCTGCTGGAGGCAAAACCAACATCAATTACTGAGATGAGCTTTTTATTACAGATTTATTAATTTAATTGTATTTCAATTCTTCAGCTCCCATGATAGGATTTGAACTCTCATTTTCAGATCCTTAGTCCAAACCTCTGGATCACTCGTCCAGTAACACCGTGCCATCATCCTTTGGACAGGTCACTTGACTCAGACCCAGCATATTCCAGTGTGGTTTTGGTCACTGGTTAATAGAATTTAGGTTTAAGTACCAAAATTTTTGACTTGTGCATTTTCAGTCTCCACTTTGCTAACTCGCTAGCTGAAGCATTTTTCATATCATCTTGGTAATCAGCAATTAGAATGTTATCCAATTAATGATTTACGTGGAATATAAAAAAGACATAGAAGTTGTGATTCTCAATTTCAAACTTACAGTTTTCATATAAGAGAAAAAATACTGCATTGCTAACAATAAAATGAAAATGTTACTAACCACAATTGTGCCTAATACTGATGAGCAAGTTTTATATTCAAAAAAGAAGTACCAATGATGTGAATTGGAATAAGGACTGGAAATGCTGAAAGTGCATGGCAGGTCTGTCAACACTTTTAAAAGAAAGCACGATCGATAGATTTTCAACTTGCCATGGAGTCATATAATTAGTGCTGTAGAAAAGCTCCATATTATATAAAATCCTCCCCAATATTCTTTGCATTGTGAAAACAGAAATCAGGTGGTGTCTCTAATGGGTGGTCAATCTGCAATACCAGTATTACATCTGTGTATAAAGTTAAAAATTTGTATCACTGTTTTGGGTGTAAACCTTTAGTGACTGCTTCCATTTCTGGTAAAGCATCTATAGTCAGAACATTAACGCATTTTTCTTTTCACAGGTATTGGTGGGATTGATATACATTTTGTTTTTTTTTAAATTCTGGTGTATATTATGTGCTGTTTATGATTAAAATAAAACTTCAGTTTCCCAATTCACTTACCATGTGAGTGAATGGCATGACAATCCCATTGTAGTAAAATAACAAACTGCTTATTGTGAAAATTGCAGGCTAATTTTCTATTGTTTAACTTACAAGAAGCAATGGAATGTGCCTCACACATGAGAAGAAATGGTGCCTCCGGTCATAAAGCACTTTAATATTTGTCTGTGCGCTGACCAAGATTGTTAATTACATTTTGCAGAAGCATTAGCTTGAGTTTAAATACACTAGTTGGTCTCAGGATAGTGATTTTGAGTAAAGCATATTCAGCTCCCTAACTTGAGCAGTGATTATAGTATGATAATACAACACTTGTTTGCATTATAAGTTCTAGCTTGCTCAATTTTCTCCCTTCTGAGTATGTGAAGCTTAATGTGGTTGGGATATGCTATGTGATGAAATCTACACTCCAGACTTGCACTTATCTCATTAACTGCCTAGTTTTCAAGCAAGTGAATAAATCCAGGTTAAAGTCTCACCTGCCATGGAGGTGTGTCAATTTTAAAAATCTGTTTAGACCCTTGTGTAGTGACACTAGCCTTACCTCTGTACCAGAAGGCCTGGATTCAAGTCTCACCACCCAGGATCTATGTCATAACATGTTTGAACTGGTTGATGAGAATAGTTCTAGCATTAATTTGTCACACTTGGGGAGCTACATGTGTACAGGAATGATTATCACGTTAAAGACTTCCTTCAACATTTACAAGCATATAATGTTACTGCAATTATAAACTATCTTCATGTTAATCTTAATTTTAAAGTATTTGCATACATTCTTATCCCATTAAAAATTACTTAAAATGCCTAAAATACAAAAGCTTTTCTTTCATCATTACATGATGAAAGAAGATACTGAGGAGATGAGCAACAACTGAAACTGCTGATCATGGTACATCTAACTGAACAGAGCTCAAGACAAATCCTGCAGCATCCTTTGGGTTAGCAGGACACCAGTACCAGAATTTTGCCATTTTTTAGTAGTCATAATTGAATGTGCACTTCGATTTAGAATGCCTCTGCCAATGAATAGCAAAGTTACCACTGCCCACAGCTTATCCCTAGTCACAATTGTAATATCAGTTAATGTGTTTCTAAAATGTGAACAGAAAGAGTGATTGATTCTTTGGGGTCGGAAGTTTGATCATTTTTGCCACTGAATACCATGACACTGCTGTTGAAAGTTTCATCTGCTGCGTTTTGCTAAGTACCAATGGTCAATGCTGCCACAGGCTTCATTAGAAATTCTTTAACTTGTGTTCAAGATATAAATTTAAAGTTGCACCTAGACTATGTATCCTGCTGTAGTATGGGTATACAGGCAGGAAATACAATGGAAGACTTGCACGTGATGGGTGGCAATAACTGTGGAAAAGGTTGAAAGGTTCATATTTATGGAACTTGTTTTATCTGTGCAAATATACTTTTTGTAGACTTTCCTTTCCAAGTCTCTCTACTTCTGGTTGCAGCAGATATTGTGAATGATTTTGCCTATATGCCTCTCTGGGAGCATTCCAAAGATTTACAACATTTTGAGAAAAAAAAGTTGTCCTCTGCTCAGTGTTCAGTGAAAGACCCCCTAATTTTAAACTGTGTTCCATAGTTGTAGCCTCTCCCACAGGGGGAAAAATCTTTGCAGTATCCACCCTGTTACATCCTTGTAGGATCTCCTGTGTCTCCATGAGATCATCTCCAACTCTTCAAAGTTCCATAAGCCACAGATCCAGGCTGACCTACATTTTTCTCCTATGGGAATGACCCATGTAACAATGTGGGGCATTACCCAAGTAAACTTGCTCGGAATAGCCAATTTATTGCCACTCACTTAAACTATCTCTATCCCATTATAGACTCCTTCCTTCTGGCCTCTTCACATCATACTTTTCTACCTAACTTTATGGATTCAGCAAATTTATCATCATTCTTCACCCAAGTCATTTATGTAAATTGCAAACAGTTGAATCCTCCCATTCCATTTGCTCCATTTTGCCAAACAAAAATTACCCATTTGTGCTGTTTACTACTAGCGAATCGCTACTCTAAGATGTTATGTTACTTCCGACACCACGCGCTCTTATTTTGCATCATGACCTTTTTATTTTGCATGGGATATGGACATGTAAACATTGCAACTGTTGTTCATCCCTAATTGCCATTGAACTGAGTAGACTCTTGACAAAGAAGGCTTTGACAAAGTCCCAGGGAAGAGATGAGCATGTAAACTCATGGGATGGGAGATAATCTGTCCAGAGCGAGAGAAAACTGATTGGCAGACAGAAAGCAAAGAGTAGGAATAAACTGATCTTTTTCTCAGTGGCAGGCAGTAACCAGTAGAGTTAGCACTAAGGTCAATACTAGGACTACAGTTATTCACAATGTATAATAATGATTTAGATAAGGGAAATCAATGTAATAATTCCAAATTTGCAGATAACATCAAACTGGTTGGGAAGGTGAGCTGTGAGGAAGATGCAGAGATATTTCTGTACTTTGGACATTTTGAGTAAGTGGGCAAATACATGGCTGATGCAGTAGGTAAATGTGAGGTATCTACTTTGGTGGCAAAACAGGAAGGCAGGCCATTATCTAGCTATAAATTGGGAGTGAGTACATACAATCAGTCCTGGGGGGGGTGGTAAGCATGTGGGTGCAAGTGGTGAAGAAGACAAATGGTATGTTCGCCTTCATAACAAGAAAATGTGGATGTAGGAGGAGGGATGTCTTGCTGCAATTGTACAGAGTTTTGGTGAGAATATTACATAAACCTGGAATTTTACATAAAACCTAGGAACAAGAGTAGGCAATTCAGCATCTTGAACCTGCCTCACTGTTTGATATGATTATACCTGATCTTATTTTGGGCTCCACTCCACTTTCCTGCCAGCTCTCCATAACCCTTTAATCCATAGCTAATTAAAAAGCTATCTATTTTCTCCTCAAACTTACCCACTGGCCTAACATCTACCGCAATCTGAGAAATTGAATTCCACAGATTCACAACACTTTGAGAGAAGCTATTTCTCCTCATCTGTTTTAAATCTGCTCCCTCTAGTCCGAGAGCTTTGAGTTCATATTCTAGATCACACCACATGAGAAATAACGTCTCTATTGCTACTTTGCCAATTGACTTTAGTACCTTTTATGCCTCACTTAGATCCACTCTCATTAAACTCCAGGAATATAGGCCTGGACTACTCAATATCTCTTGATAAGACTAACCCCTCATCTCTGGAATTAATCTTGTGAACCTGAGTTTTCCACGATTCATGCGCAAGGTCACCCAGATCCCTTTGCAAAACATCTGTTCAATTCATCTAGCATTTGCTTATTCTCCATTATTGATTCCCTTGACATTCATTCACGAGAAGAAAGAAATGCTGTCTTCATTTCTTTTTAAATGCTTGAAAAATCTTTCCATCTGTATTTGCCTTTCTGGCCAGCACTCTTTCATACTCTAATTTCTACCTTCTCATTAACATTACAGTCAGTCTTGCTTTGTTATCTTCTGTCCAATCTTCTGACTGGTCACTCCTCTTTCATTAGAATTATACTCTTTTTCTTTAAACCTAAAATACTCTTTAACATCATGTACTTCCCTTTGAATGTTGCTTTCTCATTAAAATGTCCCTTTTTTGTTTATTCTGACGTATTTCTTTAAATTTCTGCCAGTGTACCTCTGCTAAACAATTTTGTATCCACATTTTCAAATTCACTTTAACCAGTTTTATCTTTATGCCTGGTAATTGTCTTAATTTTCTTGAAAACATTTGTCTTAGATTAACTCTTCATTAAACTGAATATGATAAGATCAGTTCTATGGAGGGGCACCTTCATTGTGAGTTTATTCATTAATCCTGTCTCATTGAACATTACCAGATTGAGTAAAGCCTGCTCTGTAGTTGGTGCTGGAACATGCAGCTCTAAGAAATTGTCCCAGAAAACTCTCTATAAACTTATCTTCCAGCTCCCTTTGCCAATCTATAGGTATCATCCAAATACTATCACCTTAGTTTTCTCTTTGTGAAAACAACAAATGCTGGAGTTTACAGCGGGTCAGGTAGCATCGATGGAGAGACAGCAAGCGAATGTTTCGAATCTTGACTCTTCATCAGAGCTGAAGTGAAGTGTGATGGGGACTGGATTTATGCAATAGTTTGGGGGATGGGGGTAGTGGGTGTAGGTTGCTGGTGGTGAAAATATGTTGATAGTTCAGATGAAATGAGCAGAATGTGAGAATGGTGGAACAATGTTGTGTCTCCTGCCTGGCTTGAAAGGACAGTAACTGGGATGGAGGGAGGGGAGGACATGATAATAAGCTGAAAGAAAGGGAAGAAATGGTTTACAATTTAAATGTGTTGAACTCAATATTAAGTCCAGAAGTCTGTAAAGTGCCTAGTCTGAAGATGAGGTGTTGTTCCTCCAGTTTGTGCTGTGTTTTGCTGGAACACTGCAGCTTGCTGAGGGCAGGCATGTGGACAGGATGCTGTGTTAAAATGGTCAAACGATAAGAAGCTCGGGGCCCTTCTTGTGCACAGTCTGATAGGAAACACACAATTGTTTTGCCATTCTAACACTCCAGTCACTTAATCTGAACTATCAACATCTGTTCTCCATCAGCACCCGATACCCACTACTCACACCTCCCTCCCCCCAAACTATAGCATAAATGCTGACCCCTCCACACTTCGCTTCAGCTCCGATGAAGAGTCATCTAGACTCAAAACGTTGGCTTCTCTCTCTCCATGGATGGTGTCTGACTGCTGCAATTTCCTGCATTTGTTGTGTTCAGTACAGATTCCAGCATCTGCAGTAATTTGTTCCTAGATACATTCCTTGTAATTGCCTCTCTGCTAGGAAGTCTTAAAAAGGAAATTAAACTGGACGGACCAGCTGGCATTGGCTTTGGTACCAGGAGTGACAATGCAGAACCCTGTCCCCCCCTGCAAAGTCATCCTTCCTAACACCTGGGGGCGACGGCCAAAATTGTGAGAGCTGCCTTTCAGCCTGGTCAAGCAACAGCCTGACAAAGTCATACTCTTGGAATCATATCTTCCAGAAAGGACCCAGGTTTTTACACACTATCTCCACCCTGGGTATAGTATATGCTACTAGCAAAACAAGTCTCGTAAATGTGGCAGCACAGTGGTACACAGACAGGAAGGAGTTACTAGAATGTCCTCAACATTGAATTGGGACCACATGAAGTCTCATGGCATTGGGTTAAAACATGGGCAAGCAACCTTCCTGATTGCCATGTAAATTCCTCCTTCAACTGATTAATCAGTGCTTGTCAATGCTGGATACCACTTGGAGGAATCACTGAGGGTGGTGAGAGTATAGGCCATACTCTGGTTGGGAGATCTTTAAAATCTATCACCAAGCATGACTCAGTAGTTATAAAATGAGTTGGCAGAGTCCTAAAAGATACTTGCTGCTAGACTGGATCTGCTGCAGGTGATGAGGGAACCAACAAATGACAAAAACATACTTGATATCATCCTCGCCTATCTGTCTGCTGCAGATGCATCTTTCTGTGACAGTATCAGTCGAAGTGACCATGTACAGGTGTTGTGGAGACAAAGTCCCACCTTTGAGTTGGGAATACCCACCATTATGTTTTCTGGCATTGACAATGGTAAATGGGAGACACTTTGAACTGATCTATCCAGTCAAGGCTGTGCATCAGTGAGGGACTGTAGGCTATCAGCAGCAGCACACTATATTCAACCACAATGGAATCTCATGGCCTGGCATGTCCCCCACTAGTACCATGAAGACAGGGGAATCAAGCCTCATTCAATGGAAAGTACAGGAGGGTATGCCAGGAGCAGCAGCAGAAACAAATAAGCTATTGACCTGGTGAAGCTACAAAACAGGACTACTAGCATGCCAAACAGCATGACCACCAAGTGATAGACTGAACTAAGTGATCCCACAACCAACAGATCAGATCTAAGCTCTGCAGTCCTGCTACGTCCAGTCATGATTGGTGATGGAAAATTAAATAATTCACTGGAGGAGGAGGAGGCTCTGCAAATATCATCATCCTCAATGATGGTGGCATCCAGCACATCAGTGCAAAAGGTAAGGCTAAAATATTTGCTGTAATTTTCAGCCAGAACAATGAGTGGATGATCAATTTTGGCCTCCTCTTAAGATCCCTAGCATCATAGATGCCAGTCTTCAGCCATTTTTATTCACACCACATGATATCAAGAAACTGTTTAAGGCACAGGAAATCAGAAAGGATATGAATCCTGACAACTTAGTAATAGTACTAGAACCAGAACTCCAGTACCATGCATAGCCAAGCTGTTCCAGAACAGGTACAATACTGGCATCTTCTGGGTAATGTAGAAAATTGGCAAGGTATGGCCTGCCCACAAAAAGCAGGACAAGTCCAACCTGGCCAATTACCACCCCATCAGTCTACTTCAGATTATTATTAATATGGTGCAAGATGTCCTCAACATTGCTAACAAGCAACAGTTGCTTAGCAATAACATTCTCACAGACACACTTCTTGGGTTCAGTCTGGGACCCTCTGATCTTGATTCTGTTGTAACCTTAGTTCAAATATGTACAAGTAAAAGCAAAATCCAGAGGTTTGGTGAGAGTGGCAGCCCTTGATATTAAGGCTGCATTTGACCAAGTGCCCTCACAAAACTGGAGTCAGTGGGAGTCGGAGGAAAATTTTCTGCTGGTTAGATTTATACCTGAAGATGGTTCTGGTTGTTGGATGACAGCTACTTTGGCTCCAGGACATTTTCGCTGAGTACTTCACGGTAGACATTTTCTAATCAACCCATTCAGGGATGTTTTTGCACATTTCTAAAGAGGTAGAACACTACAACTGTGTCACAAGACCTCTTCCAAGAGTTCACCAGGGTAGTGTTCTAGGCCCAACCATCCTCAGCTGCTTCATCAATGACCTACCCTCCATCATAAGGTCAGAAATGAGAGTGTTGACTGGTGTTTGCACAATGTTCAACACTATTCACCGATCCCTAGACACTGAAGCACTTCAATGCAGTAATACTTGAACAATATTCAGAATTGGACTGGCAAGTGGCAAGTTGTGCCACACAAATGCCAGGCAATAACCACCTCCAATAAGAGACAACCTATCACTGCCCCTTCACATTCAATGGTGTTATTGCCATCACTGAATCCCCTACTATCAACAGAATTGGGGTTACCATTGACCAGAAACTAAGCTGGATGAGCCATTTAAATACTGTAGCTCCAAGAGCAATTCAGACACTGGGAATAGTGCAGTGAGTAACTCGCTTCTTAAGTGCCCAGAACCTATCCACCATGTACAAGACATTAGTCAGGAGTGTGATGGACTGGGCCCAGATTTGTGCAGCCTCCAACATCACTCAAGAAGCTTGACACCAGCCAAGACAATGCAGTGTACTTGATTGGCAACACATCCACAAACATTCATTCTGTTAGGCACCACTGCTCGGCAATAGGATGGACCATCTATTTAAACGCTGCAGAAAATCACCAAAGCTCCTTTGACTGATAAGGGCAGCAGATACATGGGGACATCGTTACCTAAATGTTCCCCTCCAAGCCACTCATTATCCTGCCTTGGAAATAGACCATTGTTCCTTCAGTGTCTCTGAATCAATCCTGGAATTTGCTTCCTAACATCATAGTAACTACACCAAATGGACTGAGCAATCTTTTCAAGGGCAACTAGGGATGAACGATAAAAGCTGATGCAGTCAAATATGTCCACATCCCATGAAGGAATGAAAGAAACTCCTGTAAATCCCATCTTTCAGTGTCATTGCTGTTCGAGGGCCTTTACACTTCCCACAACTGGCATTTTACTTTTACATTTCTTATCATTACCCTAACTTATTCTACATTTTTTTCTTCAGAAGTAAGATCATCATTCTTTTTTGCACCACTGACATCTCAAATTAATAAAACTACCCTTGCACATTTTCACAGTTGCTTAAATATCATTATCCTTGAATATTTATGCCCCAGCCATATCTGTGTAATGGTTACCAGATTATATATTTATTTCCACGAACAATATCAATTCACCTATTCTGTTGGGAAAACTGTATTCTAATGGCTCAACTGCCTCTTTCTCTAGTGCTGATGCCAGAGACCACAAATTGAAACTTGTTTGTCCCGTACCTGTCTTTCAGCTGTGCATTTACCTCTGTAATCATATTTTAACCAATACCAATTTGCATATAGCTCAGTGGGGAGTCCTGATATTTTTACCTTTTGAGCTCTGTTTTATTTGAATTCAGCTCCTAGCTGTTCATAACCCCTCAGCAGAACCTGTTTCCAAATTCCCTCTATCTTGTTGGTACCTATGCAGACCACACCTATTGGATCATCTTCAGCCTAAAGCAAATGTCCTAAATTCTGACATTGG
This sequence comes from Chiloscyllium punctatum, assembly GCF_047496795.1. Lineage (NCBI taxonomy): Eukaryota > Metazoa > Chordata > Chondrichthyes > Orectolobiformes > Hemiscylliidae > Chiloscyllium > Chiloscyllium punctatum. The sequence continues at coordinate 56,691,812 of NC_092747.1, read as the reverse complement.
GCTGACAGTACAGCTGTCTGCGTTCTTGTTCTCAGCTGTAGAGAACTGTATCAGTCTCCCAGACTATACCACTCCTCCTGCATTACTACTAACAACCCTTCCTCAGCCGCTCTGTGTGAAAAGCTTCCTGTGCTATGCTGCCATGGTCAGTTTTATCAGCCATTCTGCTGCTCCCACTTTGATCTATGTAGGCTGCAAGAAGCTTGAACTTGCTGAACAATTGTAAAGGTCAAGAAATTCTCCCCTTATACCTGCTGGATCTCTCATGTATAGTCTTTGTTGTCACAATCTCCTGTTCCCTAATGAACTGGACAAATCAGAAGGCATTATGCTAAGGGGTGTGACCATCTTCTAGAACAAAGTATCTGCATTATGCCTCCCTAGCACTGCCCAATTCCCCCCACAAGTTCAGTATGAAGTGACACAATCAAATTTTGAGCAGAACCTTCCCAGCTCCTGATTGATGTGGGCAATGGACAGTCACTTGAAGTATGCTGAGAGTGGAAAAATGAGATTGTTGAGATCAAGAAGACAAAGTACTTTTTTTCACCGAAGATCTTAATAGCAAGATAAGAATGGTGACAGATTTAGTTGAATGCATTAATCCCTCCTTATTGTCTAATCTCATCTCGTTTCTATGCAGTTAGCGATTTTACTGGGCAGTGGAGACTTCTCATTAGGAGGATCTGATTGACAACCTGGTGGCTCTAGTTCACTGCCTGCTCTTCAGGGCTTCTGTCTCAGTTAGTATTCCCCACTATTCCGGGTATAGTCTGAAGCAGAAACTGCCTGTACCCTTCATCTAAGGAGATTGGCATCATATACATTACAACCACACCATGTTGTCATCGCACATCTGTGACTCATAATACATTTCAGCACTTCAATACTGCACATTTGGAGCTAACTGACACCCACCATTGCAGTACTGCTGCTGCACCACTTTTGGCACAGGGACTTGCACCCATCCCATACTTCGGAATGGGGTGCAACTCAAAATTCTTTTCTTGCTCTTTTGCTGTTCATTTGCTTTGCGCTTTTTAAAAATTATTCGTAGGACTTGGGTGTTGCTGCCTGGGCTAGCATTTATTATCCACTGCTAGTTGCCCTTCAGAAGGTAGTAGTGAGCTGCTTTCTTACACTCATGTAATCCATTTGGTGCACGCAGACCTACAGTGCCATTCAGGAGCGAATTTCAGGATTTCGACCCAGTGAGACCAAAGGAACAGTGATACATTCCAAGTCAGGATGGTAAGTGGTTTGGCTGGGAACTTGGAGATGGGGTGGTGTTCCCATATTTCTGCTGCCCTTATTCTTCCATGTGGAAGTGGTTGGGGATTGCAAAGATGCTGTTGAAGGAGCCTTATGGATTTCTGCAGTTCATCTTATAGATGGCACATGCTGTTGCTGCTGAGTCAGTGGTGGAGAGAGTGAATGTTGGTGGTTGCGGTGCTAGTCAACTAGGCTCCTTTGTTCTGGATGGTGTCAAGCTATTGTTGGAGCTGCCCTCATCCAGGCAAGTGGGGAATATTTTATCACACTCCTGACTTTGCCTCATAGTTTGTGCATAAGCTTCACCAGTCAGGAACTGAATTACTTATTGTGAGAGTCCTGGCTTCTCACCTACTCTTGTAGCCATGGGATGTTCACAGTATCTCTGGCCTTGCCTTTTAGTACAGTCACAAAGTCAGACAGCTTGTCATGTTTGCCAGCAACAATCAATCATGGAAGCAGACACATTGCTGTATTGCACTGTGCTGCTTCAATGCCACACGATTTACAAAGCAAACACACTGCATGTGTGCTTCAACCAAATGACCATATTTTAATGTTTAAGAGGAGTTGTCCTTGGTCAAGTCAAGGAGGATTGTTGTCAGTCAGGGGTACCAGCACACTAAGTTAAGCACATGTACGATATCAGTCCAGCTGCTTGGACATGGTCATTTAGATGTTAGGGGTCATCAGGGTCAGTAACATTACAGTTTGTGAAGTGGGCTATACTCAGTCCTGCTGATCCAATGCAACCATCAAGAGAGTAACAGTGAGTTAGTTGGGGATCTGCCCAAAGATCAGTCTGGGATCTTGTTGCTTACCAGATGGGGCTGTCTTTCCAATTGATCAATAGGATGAACCATTGTCAGTCCTGGGGGTCTACTCACTGAAAGTCAAGGTGAAGTTGTTAGGAGCCACTGCATTGTTGGGGATGTCAATTGTGGGGATTGCAGACAATATGCTAGGTTGCAGAAGGGATAATAATTGTGAAGAGGGGCAACAAAGCATGCAAATGTGGGAGACAGAAGAGCATGGGAGGACACAGGATGCAGGAAGGGGGGGGAAGCATCAACTGTGATGACTGCTCTGGCCTGGGTGGAGGGGAGGGGTTCAATGTATAACTATGCTTGCTGTAACTATATGCCTGGGGCCTCATAGGGTAAAGTGGGAAGACAAACAAGAGAGTTCAAAGGCAACATGGGACGGATCAAAGCCAATGGAGTTGACAGGGAGGCAAGGCAAAAAGGAGCCTAAAGGTTTGAGAGGTCACACAGATTGACAGGCTGAGCCTGAAACACTACAGAATAAAAATCCAGGCCAAATGTGATCATGAGTATTAGATTACTTACAGTGTGGAAGCAGGCCCTTCGGCCCAACAAGTCCACACCGACCCGCTGAAGCGCAACCCACCCAGACCCATTCCCCTACATTTACCCCGTCACCTAACATTACAGGCAATCTAGCATGGCCAATTCACCTAACCTGCACATTTTTGGACCGTGGGAGGAAACCAGAGCACCCGGAGGAAACCCACGCAGACACGGGGAGAATGTGCAAACTCCACACAGTCAGTCGCCTCATTCAGCATTACAAATTGATCCTAGAAATGACTGAAGCATTAGTGATCTCAAGCGAGCTCTAAAGTTCCACATTCATTCCACAGTTCGCAATCATCTTCTGAAGTTTCAATAGCCTTCACGGGTCTGGGAACTGCTCACTTCACATTTTGGCCAACAGAATGTACAGCCTGTTATTTTTTATGCGGTGTTTCCTTTCTTGCGAACTCTGGGAGTTGAGGATCATGGAAGAGGTTCTCATTCTTGTGACTCACACTTACAATATTCCACTCTAGTGTGTCAAATAATTTTGAGTAGCATACATCTGAATCAGGTCAACCATATGAAAGGTCTATGTAGATGTATCTATCTGCCCTTGTTAATGGTCACTTTGACCCAACAGTTGAAGGAAGCTGTTTAAGTGTCATTTTTGCACACTGTGATTGTTCACTGATCACATGACTGAGGAGCTGCTGTGATTCTGTTGTTATCCACATCGGCTCACTGGAACCATTCCCAAAACAAGTAGCCTCGGAAGTTACTATTGCTTCTGTGACCGCCCAGTAAGAGTCAGCACAGATTGCATGCAATGATTCAGAAAATTACCTGGAAGCCTAGGATCTGCATCAATATCCAGTGGATGGATTGCAACTTCCTCAAAGGCAGTTTAAGTCAAACGTCCCATCATGACACAGTGAAAAGACAGCAGACTTACATTCGTTCATCCTCTGTGGACGGGCGTGCACATCAGAGAGGGCCAAAGGCTTTACTCTGCTTAGAAGGTGGTTGTTAGAACATCTATCTGCAATGTTATTCAATACCTTCTTCTACTGGAGCCAATGAGGGGCATAAGATATCTTATCAACATCAGGATCCCATGCCAGTCCTGTCTGGGTGCATGTTACAATGCAGTACAGTAGACACAGAAGGTGGCTATTTAATTCTTGGATGCTTTGCTCCAGACAACTGAAAGACAATGAGGACTTGAGAGAGCCACAGCATTGCATCAAAATGAGGACATTTTACAGAATGAGCAAACGTTTTCCTTCCACTGTACAGTAACAGTGGCAAAAGCAACCCAGAAAGGAATTATTTGTGATATTTTCTTAGTGGAACAGAGTTACATGAAGTTGTCATTTGCTATACAAATTTAGATGCTGTTGAGACCAGCATCCTCTATTTAATGCCAAGTGCAAATGTATTTTGGTAGTCTGATCTTTTATGAACAGACAGGAAAAGTGATAAAGTAAGCTTCATACTGTTCTAAGCCTTCACAACATCTGACGCTCCCTCATTCACTCATGCCAATGTTAGTATGGATGCTCTGGAAAGAATAACAATCCCTCTGACAGCATTTGAATGTTATGTCGTAGTAAGGATAGCCTGCATCTCTCAACACATTCTTGAAGCTGCAGTTCAAAGGATAGTTGCTCATAAAATTGATGAGAATCAGATATATTTAAACAAGATGTCCTTATAGTGAAGTGTACAAAAGGTTTCCTTTGTCCTTTCCATCCTCCAAAGTCTGCGTAGTCCTGAAATCTATGGCTGGCATGGAGGCAGTGTGATCTATACTAGAACCTGTTGGCCTTGAAGATTTGCGGAGACGACACCAATGGGGTTTGTAACTCGAAGATTCAGAGATACTGTGAGCATCTTAGCCCGAGGTACACTCACCTTCCTTTGGCACACATTCCCTCAGAGTTGGAATTGGAGGCAGAGTGTGGAGGGAAGGACTGGGCACCTATGGAATGTCCTGATAGAAGGCTACTGGGACAGAGGAGAGAGAAGGGGAGCTATATGTGGTTCCTACCCAGTTGGGTGTCTACATGCACCACCCTGTCTCCTATTGAGGAAGAGGCACCCAGAATGAGATTGATGTCCATTATCCTTCTGTTACTTTGTATTTAGGGCTGAGCATCAATAAATGGAATATGGATACAATGGTGGCAGCGGCCAGACAGCATGCTCTCTTCTGTGAGGATGTTCCTTGGATGCTGCTGGTGAATGTAGAAAACATAAGACAAAAAGAGTTTTGGACTAGGATTAGAAGTTTAAGCATATATTCATATTGATGGGAATGGGAGATCAGTATAATGGTTTATGATGAATCTCATTCAGTTGCTGGAACATGGATCTGTTTGACTCCTGTGAGATCAATAATCTTCTTTCTGTATGGGGTAAAGAGACGAATATTGCACAAGCCAACACATGACATGTCAGTGTCTTTCTCTCCCTCTGTCTCTCCATCACACTCTCTCTCCCTCTCTCTCTTTCTCTCTCTCTCTGTGTCTCTGTCTGTGTCTCTGTCTGTCTGTCTCTCTCCTGCTCTCTGTCTCTCTCTCTCTACATATATCTGCCTATGTGTGCACATATCTCTCTCCATATAAATCTATCCATAACACACTCTCTCCACTCTACGATAGGGTGTTTTCTCTTGAAATGGGACAAAGTTGAAAAGTGTAGTACTGGAAAAGCACAGCAGGTCAGGCAGCATCCAAGGAGCAGGAGAGTCAAAGTTTCGAGCATCAGCCCTTCACTAGAGCCCACAAAGAGAAAAAACTCTCTCTCTCTCTCTGTCTCTCTCCTGCTCTGTTTCTTTCTCTGTCTCTACATATATCTACCTATATGTCCGTATTTCTCTCTGTATATACCTGTCCATAACACACACTCTCCACTTTACTATAGGGTGTTTTCTCTTGAAATGGGACAAAGGGAGGGATTGAATTAGAGGTAAGTATCTGACGCAGCTAGGTGTGTGCAGTGGCAGGGTAAGAGTGAGTGTGAGGTAGCAGTAAGAAGATCATCTTCCATATCTGATTGCTCCCCTAGGCCATGCACTCTCTGCATGATGCGAGTGACAACTTCAGACCAGGCTGACCAGGTCTGGTGGCCTGAATTGACACTTAGCCAATTGTTATCAAAATCTAGCCCTATAAACAAATTTGGGCAGAAATATTTTTATTCAAAGCGTAATAGATACGTGAATTAGGTTACTTGGAAAGTCATTGAATAACAATTGACAAATGCATTCAAATTGATATATATGCAGAAAAAGAATGGAGATTGGAATATAATGAAAAGTTGGACTAATGTTTCAAAAAAAGTAAGGATTTTAGTTATAGGTCTTTTCCTGTTTCTTTGATTACTTGGCTATTTGTAATAATTTAGAATCACTACAACTGACCTGATTCAATCAAAGGTCATCTTCATCATTGGTGTATGAGTGTTGCTGACAAGGCCAGAATCTATTTCCTGTCCACAACGGCCCTTAAGAAGTTGATATTGAGCTGTCGCCTTGGATAACTGCAGTGTCTGTGGTTTAGGTATGGGTTCAGGACTCAATGACATTTTAAAAGGTCAGAAAAGAAGGAAAGCATCGTAGGACAGTTTTGCTGTAAAAGGTGGTATCAGTATGATAGCAGGAAATGATTTGGGATCAAAGATATAGAACCCATGTGGGTGGGACAAAATTAAACAAGAGGAAAACTAGTTGGACTGATGTATAGCCCCCATAATGGAAGCTTTACTCTTGAAAAGGTAATAAATAAGGAGATAATGAGGGCATCTAAAAAAGGCAGTATATTTATCATAGGTTGCTTTAATCTTCTTGTAGATTGGGAAAATCAAACTAGCAGAGGTAGTCATGAGGACTAATCTGTAAACTGTATTTTGAAGGTTACACAGACATAATTTGGAGATGCTGGGGTTGGACCGGGGTGTGCAAAGTTAAAATCATACAACACTAGGTTATAATCCAACAGTACTAGTTTTCAGAGCGCCGCTCTATTATCACCTGTTGGACTATAACATGGTGTTGTGTGATTTTTAACTTTGTACACAGACATAGATCTGGTAATGCAGAATGTGGCAAGTTTAAGAAATGACCTTGATTAAAAGATCCCCTAGGAAACAGTGACTGTAACATGGTAGAATTTAGTTTACAGTTTGAGAGTGAGAAACTTGGGTCTCACAAGAAATAACTGCTAAACTTATACAGCCATAGAGTCATAGAGATGTACAGCATGGAAACTGACCCTTCGGTCCAACCTGTTCATGGCGACCAGATATCCCAACCCAATCTAGTCCCACCTGCCAGCACCCGGCCCATATCCCTCCAAACCCTCCCTATTCATATACACATCCAAATGCCTCTTAAATGTTGCAATTGTACCAGCCTCCACCACATCCTTTGGCAGCTCTTTCCATACATTTACAACCCTCTGTGTGAAAAAGTTGCCCCTTAGGTCTCTTTTATATCTTTCCCCTCTCACCCTAAACCTATGCCCTATTGTTATAGACTACCCCGCCCCAGGGAAAATACTTTGTCTATTTACCCTATCCATGCCCCTCATAATTTTGTAAACCTCTATAAGGTCACCCCCCAGCCTCCGATGCTCCAGGGAAAACAGCCCCAGCCTGTTCAGCCTCTCCCTATAGCTCAAATCCTCCAACCCTGGCAACATCCTTATAAATCTTTTCTGAACCCTTTCAAGTTTCACAACATCTTTCCGATAGGAAGGAGACCAGAATTGCATGCAATATTCCAATAGTGGCCTCACCAATGTCCTGTACAGCCGCAACATGACCTCCCAACTCTTGTACTCAATACTCTGACCAATAAAGGAAAGCATACCAAACGCCTTCTTCACTATCCTATCTACCTGCAATTCCACATTCAAGGAGCTATGAACCTGCACTCCAAGGTCTCTTTGTTCAGCAACACTCCCTAGGACCTTACCATTAAGTGTATAAGTCCTGCTAAGATTTGCTTTCCCAAAATGCAGCACCTCGCATTTATCTGAATTAAACTTCATCTGCCATTTCTCAGCCCATTGGCCCATCTGGTCTAGATCCTGTTGTAATCTGAGGTAACCTTCTTCACTGTCCACTACACCTCCAATTTTGGTGTCATCTGCAAATTTACTAACTGTACCTCTTATGCTCGCATCCAAATCATTTATGTAAATAACAAAAAGTAGAGGACCCAGCACCGATCCTTGTGGCACTCCACTGGTCATAGGCCTCCAGTCTGAAACACAAACCTCCACCACTACCCTCTGTCTTCTATCTTTGAACCAGTTCTGTATCCAAATGGCAAGTTCTCCCTGTATTCCATGAGAAATAACCTTGTTAATCAGTCTCCCAATGAAGACAAAATTGGCTGGAGGGGACTGGGAAAAGAGCTTAACAAAAAAGATGGTTGCTGGATGATGACAAACATTTAAGAAAATAATTCTTGATTGTCAACAAAAATGTATCTCAGTGAGGAAGAAGGTTTCTAAGAACAGGATAAACCAATTGTGCTTAATTATGAAAGTTTAAATAGCGGATGAAATTGAAAAAAAACATAGTGTGGCAAAGGACAGTGGTTATTCAGCGGATTGAGAAAGTTTTAAAAACCAAAAAAAAAGAAAATAAATTTTGAAGGCAAACTAGCAAGTAAGATAAAAACACACACTAAGAGCTTCTTTAAATACATAAAAGAAAAGAGAGAGGGAGGACAAAGTGAATATAGGCCTCTTAAAGAGTGCAGGCTGGGGATGGAATAATGGGTAATCAGGAAATAACATTATGTCAGTCTTCACAGGAGAAGACATTAATTGCATTCCAGAAATGCTAAATAATCAAGCAGCAAAATAGATTGCAGGGAGGAAATAATTACAATAACCAATGCTAGAGAAAAAAAACACTAGCAAAACAAATGGGATTAAAGACCGCTATGTTCCCTCGACTTGATGGGTTCCTTTCCAGGATAATGAAGGAGGCAGCTTCACAAATAATTGAACTATAGTAATCTTCGACGAATCCTTAAATTTGAGCAAGGGCCTAGACGTTTAGAAAACTGCCCGTGTAACACCCTTATTCAAAAAGTGAGTCTGACACAAAAAAACAGTTAACTATAGGCCAATTAGCTTAACATCTATCATTGGGAAAAAGTTAGTCTATTATAAATGATATATTGTAGAGCATTTAGAAGTACATAATAGATTCAAGCAAGAATGATACCTGACAAAATTCAGTCTTTGAAGAAATAACAAACAGAATAGATAAAGGGGAACCAGTAGATATAACGTATTTGGTTTTCAAAAGGCATTCAGTAAGGTATCACACATTAGTCTACTTAAGATAAAAGTTGATGATTGTGGGGATTGGACATTAGCATGAAAAGAGGATCAGCTAACTAACAGAAGACAGATTTGGGATAAGGGGAACATTTTTAGGTTCGCATCCTACAACTGGTTGCGTATCAGAGGAATCATTGCCAGCGTCACAATTATTTCTTGGATTGGGGAAGTGAATTTACCGAACACAGATTTGTGGATGACGCAAAAATAAGTTGGAAGACAAGTGGTGAGAAAGGCACAAAGAGGCTACAGAGGTATATAGATAGGTTAAGCACATGGGCAAAATCATGGCAGGTGGAATGTAATGTAGAAAAATGTGAGGTTGTGTACTTTGTCAGGAAGAATGGAGGCACTGAACATTATTTAGATTGAGAAAAGTTGCAACACAGGGACACGATTCTTATGCATGAATCACAAAAAAAACTAATTTGCAAGTTCACCGGGTAACAGGGAAGGCACATTGAATGTTGGCCTTTATTTGAAAAGGAACGGAATATAAAAATAGTTAAAACTATACTGGGTAGACAGGCAGGAGGCTGGAAGAACACAGCAAGCCAGGCAGCATCAGGAGGTGGAGAAACAAATGGTTCGGGAGTAACTTTTCAAAACTATACAGGGGACAAGTTGGACTACTCTTGAATACTGTGAACAGTTTTGGTCCCCTTAGCTAAGGAAAGATTTACTGGCTTTGGAGGCAGTCCAGAGAAGGTTCACTCCAATGATCCTGGATATGGAGGATTTTTTAATGTGGAGAGGTTGAGCAGATGATCATGTACTCGTTAGAGTATAGAAGAATGAGTGGCAACCTTATTGAAATATACAAGATTCGTAGGGGACTTTACAGGGTAGATGCGGAGAGGTTGATTCCCCTTGCTGGAGGGTCTAGAACCAGAGGGCATAATTTCAGAATAATGGGCAACCCAATTAAGATAGGAATGAGGAGGAATTTCTTAATTTAAGGAGCTGAATCTGTGGAATTCTTTACCACAGATGCTTGTAGAGGATGGATCTTTGAGTCTTCTTAAGACTAAGATAGACACATTTTTAATCAGTAAGGGAATTGAGGGTTAGGAGCTAAAGGTGGGAAAGTGGTGTTAAGGATTATCAGAGCAGCCATGATCTCACTGAATGGTGATGCAGACTCTATGGATTGAATGGCCTACTTCTGCTCCCAAATCTTATGATTTTAAGGTACACTCCGTTGTTTATTCCATAAGTTTGACTGTGGGACACTGAAGGAATAGTGATATAGTTCCCATTTCCTACATTTCGAATAGCTAGTCCACCTAGTCTACACATCCCTGGATACTATGGGAAATTTAACATGACCAATCCACCTAACTTGTGCATCTTTGGACTGTGGGAGGAAACTGCAGCACTGGAGGAAACCCACGCAGACACAGGGACAATGTGCAAACTCTACACAGACAGTCACCTGAGGGTGGAACTGAACCTGGGTCTGGTTTATGTTTAATGTAGAGGATGGTATTCCCTTGCAGTCATTGCCTTTTCCTCCTAGGTGATTGAGGTTGTGGCTTTTGAAGGTGCAAACGAATGGATTGCATATTATAGATTTTCTAAACAGTAGCCATTTTCTACAGATAGTGTATATGATACCAATCAAGCAGGCTGCCTTGTTCTGGATGCTGTTTAGTTTCTTGTGTTGTCAGATCTGTACTCCACTAAGTATCACATTCCTGATGCATAGATAATAGGCAGTGTTTGGATAATCAGACTTAACTTTCCTCAAGAATGTTAGACCATGACTTCCCCTAAAATTCCCCATATTTGTGGCTAGTCTCGTTCCTAATCTGCTCATTAATAAGCCAAAGAATATTGATTGTGGGTATTCAAAGATGGTGTTGTTGAATGTTAAGGGAGATGGGGAGATTCTCTCATGGCAAATGGTCCTTGACTGGCACTTGTATGGTGCAAGTTCTCACTTGCCACTTTGACAATAGCCACACTGAGGCTAATACATCTACCTGCACATTAACATGCTTCAGTGTCTGAGGAGTTGCAGAAGGTACTGAATATTATCTGGTCGTCCTTGAGCATCCCAATCTCTGGTGTAATGATGAAGGGAAGGTTATTGAACACATAGTTGACAATGGTTAAGCCTAAGACTCTACCCTGATTAATTCCTGCCATGATGCCCCTGAGGCAGAGATGATTGCGTAGGGACTCAATGGTTAGCACTGCTGCCTCACAGTGCCAGGGACCCGGGTTCAATTCCACTCTCTGGCAAATGTCTGTGTAGAGTTTGCGCATTGTCCCTGTGTTTGTGTGGGTTTCCTCCAGTGCTGCAGTTTCCTCCCACAGTCCAAAGATGCACAAGTTAAATGGATTGATCATGCTAAATTACCTATAGTGTCCAGGGACGTGTAGCCTGTGGATTAGCCATGGGAAATGTAGGGTAACAGAGATGGGTATGGATCGATGGGATGTTCTTTGGACAGGCAGTGGGGACCCGATGGGCTGAGTGGCCTATTTCCACACTGTAGGGATTCTATGATCAACCTTCACCAAGTACAGCCATCTTCTTTTGTACCAGATAGACCTCCAGTCAATGGAGAATGTTTCTCCTCATTACTATTGACTTAAATTCTGTGATAGGCCTTTAATGTCATACTTGGTCAGATGTGATGGCAAAGCAGTCGCTCCCATTTCACATTTGGATTTCAGCTCTTTTGTCTATGCTTGGACAAAGGTTGTTTTGAGATTCAGAGCTGAGTGGCCCTGGGGAACCCAAAGGGGGCTTCAATGAGTAGGCCGTTGCTGAGTAATTGCCGCTTGACTGCACGGTCAGCGACAGTTTCTGTCACTTTGGTGATAATTTTAAAGTAGACTGATAGGTAGTAATTAGTTGGTTTGGATTTGTCCTGCTTTTGGTGGACACCTGGGCAATTTCCACATAACTTGTAACATGACATTCAACATAATTAATCTTTCAATCCCTGATATAATAATGCTTCAGTTATAATTTTCAATGGCAAGGAATTTTATTGCAGCAATTTTCTTCTTAACTGTGTTTCATATGTTTCATATGTGTGTATCAGTCTTAATTGTCATTAATGACTATACAAAGCATGAATATTTTCTAAACTAATTGGTTTTGAAAAGTCAAAAATTGTTTCTGAATAATGCATAACCAAGCAATTATAAGTTTACATTCAACTGTAAAGGACACATCTCATTACTTTTGTGAGATTAGTGCAAGTGTGTTATTCATGGCTTTGAAAGCAGGAAATAGTTTGTCATTCTGAATAATCACAACCAAAAGATTTAAATGATTAGTGAAAGAACCAATTCAAATTCAGTTGGTTTGATAAGGAATACAGTTCTGGAAATCATTGATACAGAGTAGGAGAAGCATTGATTCACTCTTGCTTCAACTGACTTCTAAAATAGACCACAAACTATGGCTGTGACATTTCCCTCCATAAATTTGGAAGTAGAAAGAAAAATCCCTGTGAGATACGTACAGGAAAGTGTTGCCTTTAATTGCTTTGGGAATATGCTGATTGCATGTCTTTTTGACAGCAGGAAAATGAAGGCCAGGCAGACCTGAAACTGGTCTATAACTTCTAAGAGGAAATTGAAAACTTTTTTTTTGAGAAGAAAGTTAATTTGGCTCAATTTCTCCTTGATAAAGATTGTTAATAGTGGCAGTAGATTCTGGTAATTTGAGTTCTTGAATTTATTCATTTTAATTCCAAGAATAATCCTGAGATTTAATCTTTGTACCTATTGAAATGTTCTCAGTAATGACCAGAAGCTTGTATTTTTGATAATGTGAAAACAATTTTACTCCGAAAAAAGAACATGAATACCAATATCTACACTTGTATTAAATAATTATGTTACAGATTATGAAGTACAACAAACAGTTATGTACAGTGGAAACTGAACTTTTCAGCTCAAATTTCCCTCCACAACCCCAAAACTCAAGTTGGATACTAATGAGAATTAGGAAGATTATTTCTTTTGGCTGAGTATTGTTTCAAAGATATGAACAAGGATCATGATTTCTTGGATCTTGCACTTAGTTCCAGCTAGGTTTTTAATTTAACTCTCCTTCAAGAGTCCCATGGTTTAGACCTTGAATTCAACACAGGCATTGCTAATACCTTAACACACAACCATCTCTGTTCAGAATTGTTTTGGTTCTGATGGAGTCTTGTCTGTCAAACTTTCTCTCTCGCTCCTCAGCTTGGTTGTCTTAAAAGTTCGATTCACTGTTAGTGCAATCCTTCTGTTAAAAAGAGGTTTGAACTCTTTCAGCGCACAGAATATTAACTGAAAGACTTTGCCCTATAACAAGCCCATTCTAAAGATCCAGCTTTAGACTAGAGCCATGCCCACAATCTATTCACCCCTATAATTAATTTCTTAAACAATAGCAAGAGTAATTTCCAAAGCAATCTGGTCACATGATCAGTTACTGGTAGTCATGTGCTTTATTCTTAGCCTTTAAAGGGACAATCACCCTACCTTAAAACTTAGGGCTCCCTCGTCCCCATAAAACCAATGGCCCATCACAACACACTAAAATGCGTTTTAAAATAAAGTAAAATCCTGCACTCATGTGGTTGAAGCTTATTTTTAAGTAATGAAGATGTCTGTACAACCTGTGTAATGATTTCCACATGAAGATGTTAAGGCTAAAGAATACTGCACCTTTAAAATATTTTCAAATGGGTTTCCTTTAAAAAATGGATAAAAGTGAGAAAGAGAGGGGAATTTCAAGTCGTCATCTGAACTGCTTCTGTGGTTTTTGCAGTACACACAGTATGACAGATTGATTATGTGTATGTGACATTTGCAATGATACTGCTAATGATTTGTTTGCTGAATACAAATGAAGTCATTTATAATGTGTTCATAAATAAATGGGAAGTCTGAGATTTGGATCCTGGTAACGAGATTCAGATAGGGATTGGCTATTTCCCAAATAAACATTGGCCTCTAAATTTCTGGGAAAATACTTGTGTTTGTGCATCACAATTATAAGGTAAATATACATTTTCTAAATTGCGCAGCTATATATACAACAGCCATTACTAATCAATCACCAAGGCAAATGAGTTCTTAAATTTAATTCTTATCTTTTCAACATCCATGGAGTTCCATATAAATATGGTGCTTTGAGAGGTTCGCAACAGGACACCTGTTGATTATAAGCAAAACACAACTACCAGCGCTCATCTAATGATAACCATTACACAACGTGGCATCTAACTGCAATAAAACAAATGATGAACTAAATGCAAACACTGAGAGTGCACTGAAGAAATAAAACAGGAACTTGTATAGAATGGACTTTTACTATTGTAATACTTATAAGATCTGGACAATACTAATCAAGTGACATAATTAGGGAATTTCTCTGTAACGTCAAAGAAACCTGCATCAGTTTGTCAGGGATGATGATCTTTGCTTCCAGGAACAAAGTGTGACAGTCAAAGCTGAAGGTTTCTGACAAGGCTGGACAGAGAATTTATCAATAATCACAAACAGAGGATCATCTGGGTTAGATTCCGTTGTTTTGAATAACATGCCACTACATGGAATTCCCTGGGTGTTGCTGATTCATGCTGTTACTTAATCTTCCATCAACTGAACAAATTGCTTTTCATTATCAACACTGCATCCAAATGTTATCACCAAAATTTTGTGTTTGGGAATCCAGTCAATTTCAATGAATGGAAGAGAAAAGTTAAATTCCTTTCTGTGCTCTAAGGCAAATAGAGTTGGTAGCAACATAATTAGATTTGATTTGGACACCTCGAGGAAACAAAGCATCTGTCTTGGTAATGAAACATCATCTACATAATATATTCTGAACAAAATGAATGGCAACACCACAAAATGCATCAACTGAAAAATGATATCAAATGAGGAGAGATGATAGTTTAGTGGATTTAACGTGAGACTAGTAATTGAGACTAGAACAGGATTCCCTATGGAAGGTGGTGACATTTGAATTAAATTAATAAACCTGGAACAATAAACTAGTCTCAATAGTTAGTTACAATTACACGTTTCATGTAGATCGTTGTAAAACCCTACCTGATCCATTAACGTCTTTTAAGGAAAGAATTCTGCTGTCCTCTCCTGGTCTGGCCTGTATCTGATTCTAGACAAAAGCAAGGAAATGACCAAGCAAACCATTCAATTCAAGGGAAAATAAAGTTAGGCAACAAATGCTGGGCTCACTGATGCCCTACATAATGCAAAATAATTTTTAAGTTCCACAGAAAATCCATATCATGTGTAAATTAAGCGAACTTGGGTTGATAACCTGTTATCTAAATAAAAGCTGAGGGAAAAGCTTCCCTACTCAAGTGGTAGGATGGCTGATGTGTGGGAATTGTTGAAGTTCACAGGGAGCTAGGACACAGAGAGCTAAATCACATGGTTGGATGTGAAAACAGTTGCCCAGTTATAGGAAGGACATTGTTAAGCTCAGGACGGCTCAGTAGAGATTTACCAGAATATTGCTTGGTATGGAAGGTTTAAGAAAGGCTGGATAGGCTGGGACTTTTTTTTACTGGAGCATAGAAAGTTGACAGGTGACATGATAAAGTTTATAAAATAATGAGGTGTTCAGTTAGAATTAATGGTAATTGCCTTTTCGCTGGGATTGGGGAATTTCAATTCTAGGGGGCACATATTTTTCAGATTGGGGGAGAGAGATTTAAAAAAGACATGGGCAAACGTTTTACACAGAGGGTGGTATGCATATGGAATGAACTTCTTGAGGAAGTAGTGGAAGTGGGTACAATTACAATGTTTAAAAAACATTTGGATTAGTACATGAATAGGAAAGAATTGGAGGGATATGGGCTGGGACCATTTAGATGGGACTAGTTTAGTAGATGGGATTATGTTCTACATTGACTGGTTGGACCAAAGGGTTTATTGCTGTATATTTTTACTATATTTAAGAAAAGCACACCAATCTTAATCAAGAATTCTTTTGTATAAACATTACTCAAAATCTGAGTACCTTTGTTGTCCTTGATTAGTCCTCTCAAGCATCATTTCCTTTGAATTAAAACAGAAGTATTAATTGCAATTTCCAGATCTGATGACCACAACTTTGTCCACATTTTTAAGCAAGTTGCTGTTTCGAATGAAATCATTTGAACTTATTTTCAGACATCAGTGTGCAATTTCCAATAATAGGTATACAATGCAATGTGGATTAAGGAAACCATCTTACAACTATCTTATTTCAGTTGCAGAATAATGTCTGGGCTTATACAGTTTATAGAATCCCTACAATGTGGAAACAGGCCCTTTGACTCAACAAGTCCACACCGACCCTGCGAAGAGTATACCACACAGATCCATTTCTCTCCCCTATTTTTCAATATTTCCTCCCTGACTAATGCACCTAACCTACATATCCCTGAACACTATGGGATATTTAGCATGGCCAATTCACCAAACCTGCACATCTTTGGATTGTGGGAGGAAACCGGAGCACCCGGAGAAAACTCATCTAGACACTGGGAGAATGTGCAAACTCCACACAGTCGCCCGAGGCTGGAATTGAACCTGGTTCCCTGGCGCTGTGATGCAGCAGTGTTAGCCACTGAGCTGCCCTTGTTAACACAACAGTGAAACTGTCAGTTTTAATTTTTCTTGCTTATTTCTTTGAAAGTGACAGGAATTTTTGGAACAAAAATAGAAATTTCTGGAGAAACTCATCAGGTCTGGCAAGATCTGTGGAAAGAAAGCAGAGCGAATGTTTCATGTCCAGTGATCTTCGTTCAGAATTCCTGGAATCCACATCCGCACACTTAAATGCTGAAATCCACCACAGAAGAATCTCAATTATCTGGAGACCACAGGCGGGGAGTACTGTATTTCATTTGGTTAATTGAATTCCAGATAACATAGCCTGATAAAATAATTTAGCCAAGCATCGGGACCTTGCGATCTTGCCAGATAATCCAATATTGGGATAATCGATGCTGGATAATCTAAGTTCCTCTGTAGTTGCTATTCATAATTGAATGTTTCTCCAGGGAATGCACTGTTGAATGCAGTCGATGAAAAATTACTGACCTGATAGGAACTTCCATTTGACTGTCTTAGACTCAGTGTAAAAATCCTCAAAAATGTTACTGTTAATGAACAAAGATGCTACTCGTTTGTAAGGTCATACTAAGTTTTAGATCACTGCTAAACAAGCTTACTGGTTCTGAAAGAGTATTTTCATATTTATTTAATATTAAATTTTATATTTTGATATGATTCCACATTTTAAAGTTTCTTTTGATTTGGTATTTTAGCTTCGATCTCAATCCTATTGGTATGCTCCAATCATTAATTTCGCTAATTCAAAAATTAACAATTGAAGGGATTTTTTTTTGACTTCCTGATTTGCTATCTGCACTATGATTAGCTACTTATGTTGTTTGACATCTCTGTTACTTGGGGTCTGGAGATGCCTTTTGTTGGTCACCAGGGAAGGAGGGCAGATTTCCCTCCCTAAAGGATTTTAGTGACCCAGACAGGCTTTTTCCAACTATCAACAGTGGCCAGCTACTGATCTGAAGTCACATGCAGACCAGACGAGGTAAGGGCAGCAGATTTCCTTCCTTAAAAGAACATTAGTAATGCAGGTGCATTTTTTTTGCAACAATCAATACTGAGTAACTGATTGCAATTAGGCTAGATTTTCTTTCCAGAATTTTACAGAATTCAAAATTTATGATATGTCATGGTAGAACTCAACCTATGTCTGCAGGCTAATCCCCAGAACGTCAACCTAGGGCTCTGGATTATGAGTACAGTGACATTACTACTATACCATTACTCCCTCACGTTGCTCCACTAATTAGTTTTACATTATTAAACAGTTTTACAGGGAAAGTGTATTAAAATCTAGAAGCAGTAAATCACGCTAGATAAATCAAAAAATACAATGTGGGTATTTATCAGAAGAATTTGAAACGGTTCAGCAATAACAGAGTCAACAAAGACAGGTAAATACTAGCAAGATTTGCAATATAAAATAAAACTACTTCTGACTATAAGACAGGCTTATAGAATGCTAAACAATATCAAGATTATACAGATTTAAAAATTTAATTTTAGGAGCCTAATTAATATATTAAAGACAAACAGGGAGAAAAAATGCTTTCTAGCAGATTCAAGATCGGAGATGGTCCATACAGTGGATTTCCTTTCTTCAAAGAACAGTAGTGATAGAGATGGGTTTTTTACAACAATCGACACTTGGTTGCAGTTGAGTGAGTTTTTCTTTCTAGATTTTTACAGAAGATTGGACTTCAGGGAGAAAACATTTTCTAAAATATTGAAGACTGGAGGATAGCAAATGTTCCCTTGTTTAAGAAGGGGAGTCAGGACAACCCTGGTAATTACATGCCAGTGAGCCTTCCTTTGATTGTGGGTAAGGTGTTGCAAAAGGCTATAAGAGATAGGATTTATAATCATCTGGAAAGGAATAATTTGATCAGGGATAGTCAATACGGTTTTGTGAAGGGTAGGTCGTGCCTCACTAATCTTATTGAGTTATTTAAGAAGGTGACAAAACAGGTGGATGAAGGTAGAGTAGTTGATGTGGTGTTTATGGATTTCAGTAAGGCGTACGATAAGGATCCACATGGTAGGCTGCTGCACAAAATATGGAGTTTCAGGATTGAAGATGATTTAGCAGTTTCGAGCAGAAATTGGCTAGCTGAAAGAAGACAGAGAGTGGTGGTTGATGGGAAATATTCATCCTGGAGCTCAGTTACCAGTGGTGTGCCGCAAAGATCTGTTTTGGGGCCACTGCTGTTTGTCATTTCTATAAATGATGTGGATGTGGATGTAGAAGGATGGGTTAGTAAACTTGCGGATGACACTAAGGTAGGCAGAGTTGTGGATAATGCCGAAGGATGTTGTGGGTTACAGAGGGACATAGATAAGATGCAGAGCTGGGCCGAGAAGTGGCAAGTGGAGTTTAATGCGGAAAAGTGTGAGGTAGTTCACTTCAGAAGAAGTAACAGGAATGCAGAGTATTGGGATAATGGTAAAATTCTTGGCAGTGTAAATGAACAGAGAGATCTTGGTGTCCTGGTGCATAAATCCCTGTACGTTGCCACCCAGGTTGATAGAGTTATTAAGGCATATGGTGTGTTGGCGCATATTGGTAGGGGGATTGAGTTTCAGAGCCACAATGTCATGCTTCAGCCTTACAAGACACTGGTAAGGCCACACTGGGGGTATTGTGTGAAGTTCTGGTCACCACATTATAGGAAGCTTTGAAAAGGGTTCAGAGGAGAGTTACTAGGATGTTGCCTGGTAGGGAGGAAGGTCTTACAAAGAAAGGCTGAGGGAACTGTGGCTGTTTTTGATGGAGAAAATAAGGTTGAGAGGTGACTTAATTGAGACGTATAAGATAATCAGAGGGTTAGATAGGGTGGACAGTGAGAGCCTTTTTCCTCGGATAGTGAAGCTAACACGAGGGGACATAGCTTTAAATTGAGGGGTGATAGATTTAGGACAGATATTAGGGGTAGTTTCTTCACTCAGTAGTAGGGGCGTGGAACGGCCTGCCTGAAACAGTAGTAGACTTGCTGACGTTAAGGGCATTTAAATGGCCATTGGACATACATATGGAATAGTGTAGGTTAGCTGGGCATCGGATTATTTTCACAGGTCAGTGCAACATCGAGGGCCTGTACTGTGCTGTAATGTTCTATGTTCTATGTAAAATATCGAAATGCTTTAAGATTAAATACCAAATCCAAAGCAGAACAAGTTAATCAACTATAAATTTTATTAGATTCTACAACCGATGTTATAAATTACCAGAAAATAAAAGGATGCAAACACCTTTGATGAAGTTATTGTAGCTTTCCACAATTACTTTAACTTGAGAACATATTGAATTTTTGAATGGGCAATGTTTAAAAGAAGAGTTCACCTTCCAGGAGCAACTGTCGACAGATTCACAAATTACCTCAACAGATTAGTTAAAACCCATGCGATGGATCGCTGCATTCAGAATTCATAGGAATTTTTGATCAGTTAATGTCAGATGTATTACAGTCCAGGGAAGATCTAACTTTGGAGAAAGCCATTCTAATTGTTGAACCAGAGACTGTGGAAAATCACTGATAAATCCTGACAGAAATCTAGCCTTACTGCAAAAATGCAACAGAATCTACTAAGTTCAAACGGTACAAATATTCTGAACAGACATATGATATGCCAACACAAGAAGTAGGCAAGATGTCAGATACTAAGAGTCAGTATCAGAACTATGGAACCAAAAAGGCGTTGCAGCTAAAAGCATTTTCAGTGGTGACAAGCGTGTCATATTTATAAAACAAAAAGGTCACTTCCAAATGATACGTAGAAATCAGAAAGTGTTCCAAAATCACAGAAATGAGAGGGTACATGCATAAGGAACTCTGCACAGAGATCCTACACCCCTATTAGAAGACACACTAGCATTTACACTATAGGAGATACCCAAGGCATTCATAGTTGAAATATGGCCACCAAAAAATAAGTTGAATAGACATCCAGTTCAATTTAGACTTGATATATAGTGCACTAGCACTGTCTTATCTGACAAAATATCTTAGCTGAATTACAACACCTCTTGAAATTTATTGAATGTAACCCAACCACTTTATAAGGAAGTGAACATTGACTGACCTAGGAAAATACAACCAGTCAGACACTTTATAGACCTCACAGTGCCAGAGACCCATGTTCAATTCAGCCTTGGGCGACTGTCTGTGTGGAATTTGCATATTCCCCCTGTGTCTGTGTAGGTTTCCTCCGGGTGCTCCGGTTTCCTCTCACAGACCAAAGACGTGCAGGTTTGGTGAATTCGCCTTGCCAAATTGCCCATAGTGTTAGCATTAGTCAAAGGGAAATGAGTTTGGGTGGATTACTCTTTGGAGGGTCGGCGTGGACTTGTTGGGCTGAAGGGCCTGTTTCCACACTGTAGGGAATCTAATCTAATCTAAGAAGAAGTTTCAAGCAGCAGAGATCACTTTTATATTGAAGTTTGAGATTTAGTTCACATCATCAGAATGGAAGAAGCCAGAGATTCTCAGAGTTGTTCAGGAAATGTTTTCAATCCCTGAAACCACTTAAGAATCCTCACAGAATACCTCTCAGCAAGACTTGAGACAATAACCAAATGCTGCAACAATTAAGTAGTACTATCCACTTAAATTTTTAATCAAGCCAGTGTTAACAGCATGGCAGACTGTTACATAGAGTGGTGATACAGAACAGTCAATATCACTGATTTAATTGGTGTGAAAGAAACCTGTTAGCCTTGGCAAAAGAACACACAGCATGAAAGAAGTTGTTCAACATATACAACCTTATAGGGGGGAATCAGCTATGTGTCCAGAACATGGTACAAAGGATAGAACTATTTCTTCCATCCCCACAATGTCTTCCATGATGGTCATTGATAAATCAAAGGTTCTCCAGAGAAGTTAACAGAACTGCAGCAACAAAGCTAATGGTCAACCAAATCCTCTGGGAAAGATATTCAGGAAATTAAGGAGTCTCCAGAGAAGAAATAAACAAAAAAAGATCAACATCAAGACTAATACTTCTCAAGGCAATGACTCACTGATCTTCGCAGTCTGAAAGAAATGTGTTCTGGGAAAATTGCCAAAACACTAAATTGCTTGAATTTGTGAAGTCAAAAACGTTGGGGAAAAGGGGTCATGGTAAATGTAATATATTAATTTATGCGATTGTGTATTGGACAAAATAAGGGGAAGAAAGCTTCGATGGAGATCCATAAGCCAATAGATTAACCCTTTCATATTGATTTACCCATCAAAAGCTCTGTATGCTCATTAAAATCAAACTGGATGGCCAATCAATCAGATGGACTCTAGCATGGCCTCCTGATGGAGGCAAGAGAATCTTCTCTATCTTTTGTTTATAATAATTAAACTATTAAGAGTTAACATGTACATAAATACAAAGATTTAATAGACTGCTTATTACTCAAGTCAAGAGCCTCTTTAGCTGAGACTTATTCTGTTGATCCTTGACTAAAGAATAAGGAAAAGACCCTTAGACTGGGAAGTAGAGTATGCTTCTTAGCAGGACTTATACACTTAATGGTAAGGTCCAAGGGAGTGTTGCTGAACAAAGAGACCTTGGAGGGCAGGTTCATAGCTCATTGAAAGTAGAGTCGCAGGTAGATAGGATAGTGAAGAAGGTGTATGGTATGCTTTTCTTTATTGGTCAGAGTATTGAGTACAGGAGTTGGGAGGTCATATTGTGGCTGTACAGGACATCGGTTAGGCCACTTTTGAAATACTGTGTGCAATTCTGGTCTCCTTCCTCTCGGAAGGATGTTGTGAAACCTGAAAGGGTTCAGAAAAGTTGTGGTTCTGTTCGCCGAGCTGGGAATTTGTCTTGCAAACGTGTCGTCCCCTGTCTAGGTGACATCCTCAGTGCTTGGGAGCCTCCTATGAAGTGCTTCTGTGCTGTTTCTTCCGGCATTTATAGTGGCCTGTCTCTGCCGCTATAAAGCAGCAGAGACAGGCCACTATAAATACCAGAAGAAACAGCACAGAAGCGCTTCACAGGAGGCTCCCAAGCACTGAGGATGTCACCTAGTCAGGGGACGAAACGTTTGCAAGACAAATTCCCAGCTCGGCAAACAGAACCACAACAACGAGCACCTGAGCTACAAATCTTCTCCCAAACTTTGGGTTCAGAAAAGATTTACAAGAATATTGCCAGGGTTGGAGGATTTCAGCTATTGGGTGGGAGAAGTTGAATAGGCTGGGACTGTTTTCCTTAAAGTGTCGGAGGCTGCGGGGTGACCTCTTGGAGGTTTACAAAATCATGAGGAGCATGGACAGGGTAAATAGACAAGGTCTTTTCTTTGGGGTGGGGGAGTCCAGAACTAGAGGGCATGGGCTTAGGATGAGAGGGGAAAGATATAAATAATACCTGAGGGGCAACCCTTTCACACTGATAGTGGTGCGTGTGTGGAATGGGCTGACAGATGAAGTGGTGGAGGCTAGTACAATTGCAACTTTTAAAAGGCATCTGGATGGATCTATGAATAGGAAGGGTGTGGAGGGATATGGGCCGGGTGTTGGCAGGTGGGAATAGATTAAGTTGGACTATCTGGTCAGTATGGATGAGTTGAACCAATGCAAAAATTCCAAAAACAATTGTGACATGTCAGTGAAAGGCCACTGGAGTTGAGTTACCAGAAGATAGTCACCAACAAAATCAACTCCATATCCAATGATGGCTTATTATCTCCTCCAGTGAGAAAAAGATTGTAGGAAAGATAAGGATTACACTTCTGGCAATTATCTCTGAAGGATTAACTTTGTACAAGATTGTGATTTATTGTTTTGCTAATTTAGGGAATTAGAAAAGTCCTAAATTATAAACATGGATAGAATCTTACAGGGGTCGATGGAATTTGGATAATTTGGACAACAGTGAGATTTGTGGCAGAATTAGGTGAGAATTCTGTCAAGGCCTATCTCACCAACAAAAATAGCAAGTGTTAGAGAAACTCAGTAGGTCTGGCAATATCTGTGGAGAGAAAAACAGAGTTAACCTTTCAAGTCCAGCGAACCTTCATCTGAATGCCCATCTCAACATTGGAATCAAGTTGCTGCATTTTTTATACATTTGCTGAGTGTTTAATACTGTGCTACATAACAGACTTGAGGGAAATTATAGGCATGATGTAAAGTTGGCTGAGTGATAGGAAACAGAAAGTAATGATCAGTGGATAGTTTTGGGCTGGAGCTAGGTTTGTAGTGGAACTCGCCAGAGGTCAGTAGGTGCCTTTGCTTTCCCTGATTTATTTTTTAAAAATCTAGATTTTGGTGCGCAGGGGGCAATTTCTAAGTATGTAGATGTCTTGAAGCTTTGTAGAATTGTATACAGAGAGGAGAAAGTGTGATGCTCCAAAGGGACATTGACAAGTTGGCGGAGTGGGCAGCTAGCAGGCAGATGAGGTCAAGAAGTGGGAGGTAATGAACTTTCAATGGAAAGACATTGAAAGGCAAATAAAACAGGGGGATACTCTTCAAAATGGGGGCAGGAGCAGAGAGACCAGTGTGGCTGTATAGACAGATCATTGAAGGTGGCAGGACAAGTTGAGAAGGAGTGAGCAGTTAATAAAGGATACAGTGTCCTTGACCTTATTAAAAGGGGCATAGAGAACAAGCGTGAGAAGGCAAAGCTAAAATTGTACAAGACACTTGTTAGACCTCAGCTTGAGTATTGTATACAGTTGAGGGTGCCACAGAATATGTGGAAATACACTGAGAAGACTGCAGAAACATTTACAACACTGGTTCCAGGAATGTGATACTTGAGTTAGAGTAATAGAGATGTACAGCATGGAAACAGACCCTGCGGTCCAAGCCGTCCATGTTGACCAGATATCCCAACCCAATCTAGTCCCACCTGCAGCGCCCGGCCCTTATCCCTCCAAACCCTTCCTATTCATATACCCATCTAGATGCCTTTTAAATGTTGCAATTGTACCAACCTCCACCACTTCCTCTGGTAGCTCATTCCATACACGTACCACCCTCTGTGTGAAAACGTTGCCCCTTAGGTCTCTTTTATATCTTTCCCCTCTCACCCTAAACCAATGCCCGCTAGTTCTAGACTCCTCCACCCCAGAGAAAATACTTTGTCTATTTATCCTATCCATGTCCCTCATGATTTTATAAACCTCTATAAGGTCACCCCTCAGCCTCTGACACTCCAGGGAAAACAAACCCAGCCTGTTCAGCCTCTCCCTGTAGCTCAAATCCTCCAACCCTGGCAACATCCTTGTCAATCTTTCCTGAACCTTTTCAAGTTTCACAACATCTTTCTGATAGGAAGGAGACCAGAATTGCATGCAATATTCCTATGAGGACAGATTGGAGATGCTGGGGCTGTTCTCTTAGCAGAGAGAATACTGATAGGAGATTCGATACAAAATCATGAACCCTTTGGGTAGAGCAGAGATGGAGAAGTTGTTCCTCCTCATAAAAGGAGCAAGGACAAAATGGCATAGATTTCAGGTGAGGGGCAAAAGAAGCAATGGTGATGTGAGAAGGAACTTTTTAACTCAGCAAGGAGGTAGGATATTGAGTGCACTGCCTCAAAATGGGGAGGAGGCAGGCACAATTGAGGAATTCAGTAGAGCATTGAATAATTATTTGGATACAAATAACATGAAAGAATATGGAGGAATTGCAGGAAATTGGCACTGGGGACTGGTGCTGTTTGAAGAGCCAGTGCAGGCATGAAAAGCCAAGTGGCCTCCTTCTGTGCCATAACAATTCTTTGATTCTGTGAAAGGTGAACAATATTAATATATGCTGGATAAATTAGGAATCATATAAATTAATGGTAAGGCATGGTACAGCAAAGTGACCTTTTGCTCCATCGTGGAGGCTGCGAAGGAGGCGTGTGTGGGTTCCTGTCGGCGTTTGCATCCAGCACAGA
Source organism: Chiloscyllium punctatum (assembly GCF_047496795.1). NCBI lineage: Eukaryota > Metazoa > Chordata > Chondrichthyes > Orectolobiformes > Hemiscylliidae > Chiloscyllium > Chiloscyllium punctatum. The sequence continues at coordinate 56,666,356 of NC_092747.1, read as the reverse complement.
TTCACAAGACAGGTTCAGGACCAGCATGAGAGCCAACAGCATCGGCAGCGACAGCATCGACCAGGTGGGACCGAAGCATACCCATGGTGGTGGCGGTGGCAGTGGAGTCGGGCTTGAGCAATTGTAGTACCAAGCAGCACCTGTGACATTGGAGAAGTCCAGTGAGGACTCTGTGGCGAGGGTGTCAGTGAAGGCAAAATGGCGCCAGAGAGTGTTGGCCTTCATTCCAGCGGCGGCAGCCCAGTGAAAGGGACTCAGGCCTGTGGCCCATGGCAGAGCACTTAACAAGAAGGACTGTAAAGTTGAACACTCCTTCTTTATTCTTCTATTTTTATATTCTCTGTTTTTGTTTATTTTCCTGTGTGTTAAGATGGCACCAGAGGGTAGTGACTAACAGAATACATGTGATAATAAATAAATCAAGTCAAGTTAAATTTTTTTAAAATGACTATTTTCTTAGACTACCCAGACTTGGTAAATAAGCTGTCAAAGGTTTACATGATATGGATTAGCATCATAATCGGATCTTGTCCAGGGCAATATATACTAAAAAGATAGGAAGGCCTATCTCGGTGGTGGGATTTTTAAATAAGTTTTGTAGGATTTGGAAAATCACCAGCAACTCCTCTCTCAATAATGCTTTGTTTTGATTTTACACAAAGATTTATGCTTCTGAACTATCTATGATTATTATCATCAACTATGAATTTGTTCTTTTCAATGATGCAAGTCACAGAAAGGTGTCCTGCTTAGCCAGCACTGCATGAATGGCTCCATAGATTTAAAGAGCCCCTTGCTGGCTCTACTTACCAGTCTACCAGTGAGCAAAGCTGCTACAATCCTGCAGGTAAATAGACCAAAAAAAGAAAACATTGGTGCTATTTTTCTGGTAGCTTATGAAGTTCCTACTGATTAAGGACTATTAATAACGTTAAGCTAATTTATCAGGGGAATTATGAAGCAAGCCCATTATTATGTGATTTATGCCACTCAGATTGTCAGGTAAATTTAGAGAGGCTATATTTCCAATGTCCAACCTTGTGTGATAAGATCACAGATTGGAAAATGGAGCATGAAAGTCAGTGGCCCAATTCACAATCATTCTAACTCCCCAGCTATGAAGATTAATGGGACATCTTGGGCATGTCAAAGGCACTAAATGAATGCATTTTTTTCTCTCATTCTAATGAATAAAAGACCAAGAGCAACAGATAACAGGTGTACTGACTTTTAAAACCAACTTTCCAATCTGTCAAACAATGTTTCCTGTGGGTACAATTTTGCATAATATCAACTGGCATTTCTGAAATGTAAGCCAAATGACGTTCCAATGGTTATCTGTAGGAACCACAGCTATACAAAGATCTGGTAAACATCAATCTGATTTACAGGTTGAATTGTAAATCGTTTGTAAAATGGACGAATCTAAGATAAGGGCATTTTATTCAACTAAGGCAAAGGTGTGTGTTTTCTGCAGGTGATTGATGTTCATTTGTGCTGTTCCTACTGAGTACTTGAATTGGGTTAGCAACTTTGTAACAATGGTTCACAAAGGAGCTTGATCTCATTGCATTAAAATTATTGCAGAAAAGAACTTCAGACTCTAATTTCAAATTACAAACACATTTTACTTGAAGAAAACTTATGTGACTTATTGCAGAGGCTGATTTAATTCAGCACCTAGTTCTATAAACCAATTTCCTATCTTTAAAGCTGGTGCGTTCAGCCTTGGCTCTTGCCCATATGTGATCTATTGCAGGTACCCTAAAGGAGAAAGTAATTAAATAAGGATAATTTCCTGATTCATATCATTCCACAAAACTGTTAGATTTGATTTTGAAGATGTTAAAAGTATTTGTATTTTGTTTTTGACAACCTTGTTTTCATCATCTAAAAACCTCTGTTTCTTACTTGTTCTTTATGCATTTTCTGTCATTCTGGTAGATTTTGTTGATTTTCTGTTTATAGAATAGGAAGGGCTTGGAGGGATATAGGCAGGGTGCTGGCAGGTGGGATTAGATTGGGTTGGGATATCTGGTTGGCATGGATGGGTTGGATCAAAGGGTCTGTTTCCACGCTGTACATCTCTATGTCTCTATGACTCTATGACCTACCACACACATTTCTTAATGCAGAGTTTGTTTTTTCAATGTTTCTGTCTCTGCTGTGAGTCTTCATCCCTTCTGCTTCCTCTTCATCTTCATCCTACATCTCCAATGCCTTTGTGACTCAAACTTCCTTTTAATTTTGTTTTCAGACCTATGGTATATTTAAATGGGAAGGTTACTGTGAGGGAGAAACAATATTGTGGGAATGAGGGAAAGATGAAACTAAGTTTGAGATTAGGAGGATCTTGAAAAAGTATATTAGTCCATAGAATGCTTAACATTTGACCTGGAATTTGCAGTGAATGGACAGAGGGAGTTGTGGCCTATCAGCTGGTAGGACAGAGATCAAGAATTAGTGGTTAAGGGAGGTAAAGAGCATGGAATCACCTGCCTCTCTGCTGCTATTTTTCTCTTATAATTTGCTATATTATAATCTTCTCATTGTTCCTTAAGTTCCCATCTCTGTTCTTCTGATTTCTCAGCCCCGATTGCTTTATATTCTTCTCCTTTAACTCTTATTTATTTTCTTCCTTGACCTCTTTCTCTCATTTGCTATCCTTTTCCATGCCTGGGTGATGAGGAAGCACATGAGATAGTTGTGTAAGTAAGAGGACAGATTGTAGCTGAGATGTAGAGTGAGATGATCAGATGCACAAGTAGCAACTGTTAGCACAAGCTGGACAGATGGATGAACTGGAAATCTGGACAGCACTCACAAGTCAAACAAGTCTCACAAACCTTATTGAGTTTTTTAAGAAGGTGACCAAGCATGTAGATGAGGGTAGGACAGTTGACGTGGTATACATGGATTTCAGTAAAGCTTTTGATAAGGTTCCACATGATAGGCTGTTGGAGAAACTGCAGAGGCAGGGGATTGAGGGTGGGTTAGCAGTTTGGATTAGAAACTGGCTTTCTGAAAGAAGGCAGCGAGTGGTGGTTGATGGAAAGTATTCAGCTTGGAGTCGAGTTACTAGTGGTGTGCCACAAGGATCTGTTTTGGGATCACTGCTGTTTGTCTTTTTATAAAGGACTTAGAAACAGGCATAGGTGGATGGATGAGTAAATTTGCAGATGACACTAAAGTCGGTGGAGTAGTGGACAGTTTGGAAGAATGTTACAGGTTGCGGGGGACTTGGATAAACTGCAGAATTGGGCTGAGAGGTGGCAAATGGAGTTCAATGTAACTAAATATGTGGTGATGCACTTTGGGAAGAATAACAGGAATGCAGAGTGCTGGGTCAATGGAAAGATTGTTGATAGTGTGGATGTGCAGAGGGATCTTGGAGTCCATGTACACAGATCCCTGAAAGTTGCCACCCAGGTGGATAGTGCTGTTAAGAAGGCATAGGGTTTGTTAGGGATTGGTAGAGGGATTGAGTTCTGGAGCTGTAATATCATGCTGCAACTATACAAAACGCTAGTGTGGTCGCACTTAGAATATTGTGTACAGTTCTGGTCGCCATATTTTGGGAAGGATGTGGAAACACTGGAAAAGGTGCAGAGGAGATTTACCAGGATGTTGCCTGGTCTGGAGGGAAGGTCTTATGAGGAAAGGCTGAGAGACTTGGGTCTGTTCTCATTCGAAAGATGAAGGCTAGGAGGGGATTTGATAGAGACATACAAGATGATCAGAGGATTAGATAGGGTAGACAGTGAAAGTCTTTTTCCTGGGATGATGGCATCAGCTTGTACGAGGGGGCAAAACTACAAATTGAGGGGTGATAGATTTAAGACAGATGTCAGAGAAAGGTTCTTTCCTCAGAGAGTGGTAAGGGCGTGGAATGCCCTACCTGCCAATGTAGTTAACTCAGCCACATTAGGGAGATTTAAACAAAACTTGGATAAGCACATAGATGATGATGGGATAGTGTAGGGGACGAGCTGAGAATAGGTCACAGGTTGGTGCTGAAGGGCCTGTTCTGCGCTATGTATTGTTCTATGTTCTAAGGAAGTACAATGAACCATGGCTCAGTGGTAGCACTCTCACCGCAGAGTCAGAAGTTGTCCTACTTTGATTCGATTTATTTATTGTCACGAGTATTCTGTTACAAAATACAGGTAGACAATCCTTTTTCCGAAGCCCTCAGGACTAGCTGTCTTTCAAATTTCAGAATTTTTCAGATAAAGGATTAAATGACATTTTCATTATAAAATTTAAAAAAATGCTGAACATCAGACCCACCTGTGATTACTACGAATGCTGAGACAGAATTGACACCTGCCAGTGCTGGGCCACGCCGCTACGTCACATCTGAGTAATGTGGATCAAGTGGGTGTGGCGTTGCGTTAACTGTTTGCATGCCAAACAACCTTGTTAATGAGAAAAAAATTAGCAATATAACTTCAGAGCTTTTCAGATAAAGGATTGTCTACCTGTCCAGTGAAAATTGTCGTGTAGTGTCGCCACTCTCCGGCACCATCTTCAAATACAGAAAAACACACCTAAACATAGAACAGAAAGGCATAAAAATAAAGATAAAGTGTTCACCTGTACAGTCCTTCTTGTTGAGTGCTGCACCATGGGCCTAGTAGCCAGGTATTGAGACCCCTTTGCTGTGCTGATGCTCGAATGAAAGTCACCACACTTGAAGTCTTGGGCACGTAAAGCAGGCTAACACGGTGCAGATTTTGTGAACTCCAAGTTATTGGACTGTCAGAGGAGCTTTATTAAATCCTTCACATTATCAACCCCAGTGCTTCCAGTGACTTGCCCAAGTTTCTTATTCTCACTAAGATGCAATTTAAAAACACAACAGATACTAAACACTCAGTCAACCCTGAGCAATTCACCACTACAACTCCGATTTTCATTCTCAGCTCAGATGGAGGCACGGAAAGTTTGGAACCGCAAACCTTAAATGGCTGCCCACACTTAGAATTTTCAGTCTGGATAGAGGCAGGCAGGATTAGGAATTGTGTCATTTGAACACACACAAAAAAAGAAGTTGCCAGATCCCAAGGCTGCTGCATGGAAAGCCTACCTCTGGGCTCTAGTACCGTGGTCAAAAATTAAAAATAAAACATAAAACATTGCTCCTGCTCACTGTTTTCATACCCTTCCCCACCCAGCTCCATGTTCACTATTGCCTCATCCAAAGCACACCTATGCTCCTTATTACCAACTCTTACCCCCTACCCATCAATATTTGCCCCTTCCACTCCATGCCAACTTGTTAAGTATCCATCATGAAGGCATACTGACTGACAGCATTGGGCAAACAAGTCTCATTGACAACAAAAACAATTTAATATATTGAAATTCTTCCAACTAATACCTTAAGAAAATGGACATTTTACTTAAATGTTTAATCCCTCATTGAATAGAAATGCTTGTTTACATAAATAATTGGAGCCGTCAGTCAAAATGTTGGGCACCCCATTGTGAAAACAATAGTTTAGTAAAATAGTTATGTCGCAAAATCCTTTAACGGTTCATCTGAACAGCAGTCTGAAAAACCTAGCAATATTGATTTATCATAACTCCACATATCTTGTTTTTTTGGACAGTTGGCAGTGTCAATATGTTTATGTACTTTATATGTACTTTAAATGTACATACCTATTCAAAACCCCAAAATGTATCTTCTCTGTATGATTGGTGTCCCAGGACCAGTGACAAAAGGTCATGTTACCACTCCAAAAGGGGAGAAATACAAACCATTTCTGCAGTTATCACACCAATTAACCTCAGATAGTCCCTAAATCCTACCCTTGCCAACTGTGCAAGCTAGTGGACTCTACCCTTCCGCCATTGCTCCTCACAGCTGCAATGCTATCCTTTAACCCCTTGCCCATTCCCATGAATCAATCATGTACCAATGCCAACTTAGTGCCCATTTCTATCAATCTTCCCCTTCATCTATTATATCAACTCACTTCACCTGACAAAGGGGCTACTGAAATCTTGTGATTTCAAATAAATCTGTTGGACGATTAGATGGTGTCAGATGATTCCTGACTTTAACTCCGAGTATCTGCAGTAGCCTGGGACTATATCCACCTTCCCTAAAGGGTACCCTGGCTATCTAAAATAAATGCACTGAGGCTAGCCCTGCTCTTATCTGGTCTAATCTTCACACTCTGGGGTTTGGGGTCCAGAAACCAGGGATTTCAAAATCCCAATTCAATGGAAGCAGCTAGTTCCATAAATGTCTAGGTGCCTTTGGGAATAGCACATAAACAACCAACATATTGTCCCCGTGATAATGAGAGATGCTGGATGCAGGCACAAGACTTGGGATTCTTGACTTTTTTCAGCATTTTTGCCATGACAGACCAGTTTTGGTAGGATTGCTTGATGCCGTACCTACTGTAATGCTGCCTTGATGTCAAGTGTGATCACACTCACCACAGGGTCTGGAGTTCAGCTGTTTTGTCCACATTTCAACCAAGGCTGGACTGAGGTCAGGAGTTGAGTGGGTTCTGGCAATGCCGTATGGCGTGCCAATGAGCAAGTTATTCCTTTGCAAGGGCTGATTGATAGTTCAATCGATGACCTCTGGATTTAAAGTTTGAATTTTCTCTTTTTCTTTCGGGAGCAAGAAGTCTGCTGTTCCTTTCCACTCCCTACTGGGTCCAAAGTTAGGCACCATTCCTCTCCTGTTGATCCAATATCCAGTGAACAAAAATATATTTCTTTTGTTTTCTTCTCTCTCTTATTGTCAATTATTCTGTACTGGGCAGTTACAAAGCTGCAGTCAGAACTAAAGAGCATGTGAACATGTTGTTTGCTGCAACCCACCAAAAATGTTTTATTCCATAGCTATGAACCCTGTAATAGCTCAATGCAATCTGTATAAGCCCTCGAACCTGGCTGTTGACTTACCAGTATGACTCATCTATGCTCACGCGACTCCCTTTTTAAAGGGACAATGCCCCAAAATAATATACACCAACTATAATACCTAACAATTTCAGGTTTTCAACATCTGCAGTAGTTTGCTTTTAACCAAAACCATAAACCTGTGATTCTGGACATTTAGGGCAATGGCTTTATCACTATGCTGCTCCTTCCATTTTTGGTTTGGTTAGTGTCATCAATCATATTAATGTGTGCTGCTCTGGAGCCATCAAATTTGATAATAAGTCTTTCAAAAAGTTTGAAAGGTCATCAGAATTCTGCAGAGCCACATGGTAAAGCCCAAGTCAGCTGATAGCAATCCTGCTTTCCAAAACTAAACCACAAATTTCTGGAGAAACTCAACAGGTCTGGCAGGATCTGTGGAGAGAAAGAAAAGTTAACATGTTGGGTCCTTCTTCAGAACATCTTCAGGAACAATGTAGCAGTGATTGCCAAAGGCTGTAGCCATGTCTGAAAAATCAAAGAAACTGGTGGCAAGACAGCATCTTGACTAACACTTCATGACTTTGCTGGGTACTCATGATAAATTCAAGGGTCTCAACATAAGGTAGACTCTTTTAAGAGATAGGAGCTCAAAATGTGTTGCTGGAAAAGCACAGCAGGTCAGGCAGCATCCAAGGAGCAGGAGAATCGACGTTTCGGGCATGAGCCCTTCTTCCTGATTCTCCTGCTCCTTGGATGCTGTCTGACCTGCTGCGCTTTTCCAGCAACACATTTTCAGCTCTGATCTCCAGCATCTGCAGTCCTCACTTTCCTTTAAGAGATATACTATTTTTGAAGGGCACAGAATAAAGATTTTTTTCAGAATGAACGCTTTATATTCCAAATGTCGCTTATTGCAAAACAGTTTCAGGTAGGTGAAAAATTCAAGATATCGGTTAAAATAAACTTTGCAAAGTTACTTTATAAGTTTGCCTGATCATTTGTATGCCTAACCATTTAAGAAATGTGGTTTGCCAATTTGAGTTTGGGCAATGTAATTGTTCAATATTATCCGTAATGAGTTCATGTTGATACTTGCTGATTTAGGCAAACACTTGGTCAAATAGATAAATGGTTAGATTAGATTAGATTCCCTACAGTGTAGAAGCAGGCCCTTCAGCCCAACAAGTCCACACCGACCCTCCAAAGAGTAACCCACTTCCCTCTGACACACCTGACACTATGGTTAATTTAGCATGGCCAATCCACCTGACCTGCACATCTTTGGTGTGGGAGGAAACCGGAGCATCCAGAGGAAACCCACACAGATGTTGGGAGAAGGTGCAAACTCCACACAGACAGTCACCCAAGGCAACTCTTCTCTGGTTGCCGTGTAGGTGAATTCTACCATATGATTTAGAGACCTTTGAGGTGGGATCTGTCGACCCCCATTTATTTTGAGCATTGTCTCACCCCATTCCCAGGCAGGGTGTAAAATTCTGGCCATGGAATATGCTGCATACAACAGGCCTATTATTCAGGGCTCTTTTGAGTTGACTGCTTTTGAACCTGTTGATCAACTTTTGTTTGTTTAGTACACTGATTTGTATGATGCTGAACAGATTATAAGAAAAGCTTTTGCCCCTATACAACCATTAATGACATGCTCACAATTTTTAATGCACTCTGCCACTTTGAATAAGTTTATATGTTTGTGTTGATGAAAAGTGTGGAATTGAGTCTGGATTATAGATCATAGCTGTAACAGGTAATAACAAGAGATGACAGCAAACTGCCACCTTGGATTTAATTTTCCACAGATCTGTGTTGAGATTCTCTTGCAATTAAAGACTGCATTTTCAACAGACAGATCTGTTTCATGTACACTTGCAGATTTAGCCAAGCTATGAGACATTGAACTCTCAATAAGAAATATTGAAGTGTTTTGAGATATCTTACTATTCCTTTTAAAAATCTTTGGAGAAGAGATTGATTGTATTTTTATAGCATTGCAGCACGATAATAGGATGATCTGCATTCTAGCATTAGCTTGCTATCATTTATTATTCATACTCGTTAATTTGTCTATTGCTGAATTGCTGCCAAGAAGAGTGATATTTTTGAAAGTAACTGTCATCAATCTTTATGGTCTAATGATGATTTAGCCCAGATATTTATGAAGAGTTCTGGGGCAGAAAAACTTGTCTTTGCCCAGCAGCCAACCAAAACACATCAGATGATCTACTGTGTGCAAATTCTGTTGAACCAATGATGGTCTTGAGTTGGAGAGCACAATAATACATTACCAGAAAAGTCTACATCGCGCGCTCTCATGTCGCAGCCAAAAATAGGATGGTGTGATAAACATGTGGCAAGTAATATCCAATGACCAAAATAACATAATCTTTCTTGCGCTTTTGTTTGCTATCTTCCTTTTAATTAAAACAATATTTTTAAGCCTTTAACCATCATAATGCTCATTCAGACTAAACACTACCATTATAAATATAACATTGTCCTACTACAACTTATCGGATAGCTTTTCACTATTCACTCATAGTTTGATATTAATTTTCTTTATACTGTGGTGAAGCATCTTGGGATATTTTACTAAGCTGAAGATGGTTTATCGATGCATATAATTATTCAGAGATCGAACTATATTTAATTGTCTCCTAGCAGAACAGTAAGTGGAGCAAACATGTGATTTTGCTAGGCTTGCAAGTTTCTCCATGATATAGAATGCAGTTGACTTAACATGTATTGCCATGATTCAAGTTAGCCCAGTACTTGCTTCTCCTTCCTCAAAATCTGTCAGTTTTGAGGTCAGTTGATGGCAGAACTGGCATTTAGTGTGTAAAAACCGAAAGAATTGCGGATGCTGTAAACCAGGAATGAAAACAGAAGTTCATGGAAAAGTTCAGCAGGTCTGGCAGCATCTGTGAAGGGAAATCAAAGTTAGTGTTTTGGGTCCAGTGACCAGTTCTGAGAAAAGATCATTGGACCTGAAGTGTTAACTTTGATCTCTCTTCACAGATGCTGCTGGACCTGCTGGACCAGCAACTTCTGTTTTTTGTAGCATTTATTATGGCTCGCTGACTGCCCTTGAAATAATTTTGTTTCTTGCTAGCTCACTTCAAAAGGCAATTAAGCATCAAAATTTTGCCAGACCTAGTAAGGGAAGCAGCTGCTCTTCCTCAAAAGGGCTTCAGTAAACCAGGTGGCTTTTTACAGAGCTTTAGCAACATAACCACCTTAATTTTTTTATTTTTCTTTATTTTTGGATTGTGGATCAAATGGGAAAAGGATAGGGCTTTAAACTAAGGAGTCTGTGAAAGGAGTTGTTGCAGTTGAAACAAGTTACTTGAACTCTTTATACATTGTATTTACACAGTTGCTTTGTTCAAGCACTAGTGCAGGTGTGCTGGATTCATTGGTACTGCGCATTTGTATTCAAGGCTGTTTTGCCCAAACACATGTCCTTATTCGTTTTTCAGTCAGGACTGGAGAAATATTGTATTCAAACATGTCGACAGGCATAGGAAAATACAGAAATCAGGCACTCGGAGTTGGCATAAAGATGGTTAGTTTTGTGGGTCAAGACTGCTCAGTATAAAAACAATTCTCTGGGTGAGTGGATAGCCTGGTGTGGAGGCCGAGAGCCTCCAGACTCTTAAAAAAGGCAACATCCTCTGTCTCCTTGCATAGAAGGAACAAAGAATTGGAAGATAACTATCTATTCTCCCTCACCATTTGCCTATAAGCTGTTGTCTTTAACAAGTTGAATAAGGAGGAAAAAGAGCAGGAAAAGAGAAAGTTAAAAATCACACAACACCAGTTTATAGTCCAACAGGCTTGTTTGGAAGTACTAGCTTTAGGAGCACTGCTCCTTCATCAGGTAACTGTGGAGCACGATTATAAGACACAGAACTTATAGCAAAAGATCATAGTGTCATGCAACTGATAAGATATATTGAACACACCTAAAAGATGAAAGACTTAACAGCAATCTCGGTGTGTTCAATATATCTTAGCAGTTGCATGACACTATGATCTTTTGCTATAAATCCTGAGAGTTATGATCCTGCTCCACAGTTACCTGATGAAGGAGCAGCACTCTGAAAGCTAGTAGTTTCAAATAAACCTGTTGGACTATAACGTGGTATTGTGTGATTTTTAACTTTGTCCATCCCAGTCCAACACCGGCTCCCTCACATTAGGAAAAGAGAAGATCACCAAAGCTGTTCCTTCTGTCAAGGCTATCCAGAGGGATTAATCAGTGTATAATTCCATTAACTCAACTCCTAGTCCCCATTCACAAATAGTCCCAATGACCATCAAAGCAACCATTTGGCTATAATGTAAGAGTAAAAGCCCTCACAAAATAGACATTCTAAACCAACTCATAATCTACATTCTGCTACAGTGCTTGAAAAATAAGCTAACCAACTCTTAGTGCCTGATTTCTGTGTTTTCCTTTTCCATAAGTCTTCCAGTACTGTATTACTGCAGTGGCTGCAGTATGGAGGCTGCATGTGACAATGGAGGATGACCTTGATGAGCTCCAAATCTAAAAGATCCAGTTGTAAAATGTACCTAGCTGTAGAACCTGCCACTGCAGCAGCAACCTGGCTTGGTTGGCTGGCGAGGGCAACAGCAAGGCCTACGGTGGAATAGCAAGTAACAAGCAGGTTGAATGGTGACATCCTGAGAAATGTCAGCACACCTTTGCCCATGGAGCCATTGCTGTTGACGCCTTAGTAATCCGAGTAAGCCCCTCTTGCACTGATCTGATTAACCCCAAAGGCCACAACCTGAGCTTGCATGCCACAAGCTGCCAGGTCCTGGCAGCCCCCACAGTAGAACTCTGATGTTAAATTATTGTTTGAACTGTGATGAAAGCAGTGACATTGACCATCTGACATGTCACATTTGATGTAAAAAGGTATGAACAGACTTTCTGGAAAAAACTGGTTTCAAAGTCTTTGGCAAAACCATATGTCAAGTTGTGCTGGAAACCTCCTTGTTTCTTGGCACTGAATTTTGGCAGATTTCTTAATGCATTAAGTAAGCTTTTGTGTAATCTATTGGTATTCTTCTGCAGACTGCCCCGTCAAAGTCCTTATCTGAATGCTCTTCAGTGAAAACCTTGCCTTGCAATGAACTAGAACATCAACTACCCTTGTCCCCTGGGCCTGGCTGGAGTATTGGTGCCTGATATCTCACCATACATAGATCCCGCTATGTATCTCTAAGATGTATCAGTTTTCAAGCCCATGGATACAAGATTGAAATCAAGAGACAGTACTGTGACTTCTTTGTTGCTTTTCCCTTGGTGTTGCTTTGCTGCTTGGTTGCATTGCACACATGATTATCTGAAAGGATAAAGTCACAGCAATAAGGTTGTGGTAGGAAAGCAAGGGATGTATGTGCACCCCACCTCTGTTTTCATTTCGGAATAGATTGTGGATTAATTGGAGGAGCAGGATTTGAAAAGGAATGTTAGTTACTGTCATTTTTTGGTGCTCTAAATCCTGTTGCTGTTCATTGCCTCCCGAGTTTCCAACCCTATGGCTAACATTGCATCCTCTTTGAGGGTCATATTATGCAGGTGTGTTCCTGTTCTTGGTATTTGGCTCCTGTTGCCTCTGGTGTGCACCACCATATCCTACAAGAGAAAAGGAAATGGCTTTGTGGGGTTTGTACACTCCCTGGGACAATATGACTGAGGGTTGAGTAGATGGAATTAAAAGAGAGATGAAGATATGAATGTTAGATGTGAGACCTGATTGATAGAGATTATTGGTAGACGGGGGTATGCTGATTTGAGCAGTGTCTAAGGTTAATAATGTAGTTGGTAAGAAATTACATTTGAAGATGCACTGATGTTTTTCATGTTCCACTGCAGCAAGTTTCCTTTTGACTGTGTATCTGGAGGGCCCCCAATAAAACCTCTCTCCCCCTGATGCCCAGTGTTATTTCCTGGATCAGACTCTTTGCTGCCCTGACTCCCAGCATGTACTGACATATCCTCGTTTAAGATGTGCAGCTTGGGATTTATCTGTGCAGGCTAATTTTATGCAGTACTAGCGAATCAGAATTTTGGCCATCTGCTGATCGGTCCAATCAGTGTAGTTAATAACTATTGGGGTTAGCATTGACTGAATACATAGATTATTACAATGAGCAGGCAGCACAAAACTGATGTGTTGCCTCCATTCAAAATAATGGATCTGCATGAATCATGACTCCTATTTCTCTTGCCCCCTGTCATTGCTGTTCAGCTTAGTCCCATTGGTTCCGATAATTTTGGTAAGAATCAGAGCCTACAAGAAAAGAGGATTCTATAAAAAGGAACAAACTGAAAACACAAAATTGCTATTTTTCACTCTCAACATATTCTTAGAATTATAATTGGGAAACTTTGTTGGACGTGCAAGAGCTACCAACTGAATTGGTCTGAGATCACATGATGCAGGGTAAAATCATTTTTATCAGTCACAGATCGTTACAAAGACAGAAATACTGAAGCTGCTAGAAATATTCTAGTTTGGCAGTATTAATAGAGAGAAAAATAAGAATCGAAGTTTTGAGCTGAGGTCAGAGCACTTGGTTTTATGACAAATTTCCTGCATCCACTCTATTCTGCATTTATTCTGGCATTTTAGTTTCCAACTTGCTTTCTGTAAACTAGAATATATGCATCTCGCATAGCTATTAACGCAATAATTTTGTTTTGTATAATTGCGGTAAATCAAGATTAAAGTAGTTTGGATTTCTTGATCTCTGACAGATACATTCATGTGTGCACAAGCACTTTATTTCAATTTTATTTCAGTTGAATATAGATCAAGCTTTAAGAGAGATGAAGTAAGTAGTTATGACAATATTATAGTCAATAGGTCTGCAACAGAATCTTTTCAATGATTTCAGTCTGAAAAATTGACTTCTGTTCTATTATGCATCTGATTAATTCCTGTTAATACAGTACAATTAATTATCAACAGCCATCACTGCAAGAATAATCCAAATAATTAAATAACATACCAAACTAAGGTTATTAGGTCTTTGATTCAGAGAATTCTAATCATCTTGGAACTTTTGTTAAGGAATTATTGGCCCGGATTTTTGCAGGGTCAAGAAAGTTTTTAAAAACAAAGCAGCCAATACCTGTATTAGGAAACCCTGCCCTAATTTCCAACAGATCCTGTTGTAAGTAGTGGGGGGATGGGATAGAGCACACTCGTGAATGAAACCAAAACTCTGTAGAACCATTTGAATATGATATTCCATGCAAAAAGATTTTTTGCTGTGAGTGCATAGTGGCTCAGTGGTTAGCACTGCTGCCTCACAGCACCAGGGACCTGGGTTCAATTCCAGCCTCAGGTGACTGGCTGTGTGGAATTTGCACATTCTCCCAGTGTCTATGTGGGTTTCCTCTGGGTGCTCTGGTTTCCTCCTACAATCCAAAGATGTGTAGGTCAGGTGAATTGACCATGCTAAATTGTACACAGTATTAGGTGCATTAGTCGGGGATAAATACAGGGTAGGGGAATTGGTCTGGGTGGGTTATTCTTTGGAGGGTTGGTGTGGACTTGTTGGGCTGAAGGGCCTGTTTCTGTACTGTAGGGAATCTAATCTAATCGAGTCCCACAGCATAGTGGTCTCAGACTTTTAATGTAGTTGTAAAAGCATTTGAAAGGAGTATTAGGTCTGTTAATCTGTAAACTTATTTAAGTCTGCAGACCTTCAAAAAATAAAGGAAGAGCCTCTCTACATCAGTTGTTAGGTTATAAAAGCCTCAGTGTCAAGTTATTTAAATCCTCAGCTAGTTAAAACTGAAATCCTGATTGAGTTGTTTACGTGAGTAAAAAAAACCTGAATGACCATAGAATCCCTACAATATGGAAGCAGTCCATTTGGATCATCAGGTCTACACCAACCCTCCAAACAGCATCCCATCTAGACCCACCCCATCCCTGTAACTCTGCATTTTCCATGATGAACCCACCTAGCCTACATATCCCTGGACACCACGGGCAATTTAGCATCGCCGATCCTCCTAATGTGCACACCTTTAGACTGAGGGAATAAAGTGGAACACCCAGAGGAAACCTACATAGACACAGAGAATGTTCAAGCTTCACACAGACAGTCGCCCAAAAGTGAAACTGAACCTGGGTCCCTGCCACTGTGAGGCAACAGTGCTAACCAATGAGCCATCTCAATACTTCAGCAACCCCTGCAAATATGGGCCAGTGTACAGCATTCCCAGACTTCCCCACCCACAGCACCAATTTTTTTTTTGTCTATCTGTGTCTGTGTTGGGGCAGTTTTAGAAGATTAGAGTTATAACAGAGTTGTATGTCAGCTGTTCATAGGTTCTGGCTACAGTAAACAACAATGCATTTGTAATAAATAACAGATTTTATTAAGTAGAGAAATTTGAGCTTTGGGTCTCCAAAGAAAGGCACATTGACGAATTCTGTGAAGTTTTAAAAAGTTTTGTGATGTCTCCAGGAAAAATAAAGCTTGATTACCAGTGTGTTACCCCATTGGAAAGACTAATGTAGAATATTATATCAGACAACTGATGTGTAATTCGAATGTAATGGAAAGACTTTGACCATTCAGAAGGTACATCTTACACTGCAGAATACCCAGCTTTTGACCTTCTCCTACAACCACAGTATTTATATTGCTGGTTTAGCTGAGTTTCAGTGATTATGGAAGATTAGAATTTTAAAATTAGCTT
Source organism: Chiloscyllium punctatum (assembly GCF_047496795.1). Lineage (NCBI taxonomy): Eukaryota > Metazoa > Chordata > Chondrichthyes > Orectolobiformes > Hemiscylliidae > Chiloscyllium > Chiloscyllium punctatum. Next base: position 56,650,710 of record NC_092747.1, on the reverse strand, counting down.
TATTGTCACGTGCTCAGATGAGTACAGTGGAAAGTTTATAAGTCACCACTCACAGTGCCATATTAGCTGCAAATGTATCCAAGTACAGCTTCTTCAGTTACAAGATCTTAGAAAATAGAGAATTAAAAGATCCAGCTTGCAGAAATAAAAGTTCAGAACAATGGTCTTCCAACTCAGACTACACTGGCACCTAGCCTCCAGAACACACTAAGCCTTGGCTCCAGACTGCACCAAGCTTCACCTTGAGGTTCATGAGGCTGTGAGAATGTTCTGGAATCACCTTGAGACTGGGAGAAAATGCTGACGCCATGACAGGCCAAGAGACCGCCAGATACCATGGGAAGACCAAAAGGCTGTCACGCCATGATGGGAGGCTGCCACAGGATATCACTACACAAGGCCAAAAGGATCCCTCATCATGTCTATGTAGAGGCCAGGGGAGAAGAAGAATAAAAGAGCACAAAGAGGCGTTAAAAGAAAAAGAGAAGAGAAAGAATCAATGGAGTGAATGAGCTCTAGCTGAAGCATCCTCCTCTGCCATCATCTTAGACCGGAGATGGTTAGATTCTTTCTCATTGGAGATGGGGATAGACGTCTGGCACTTAAACAACACAAAAATAACTTGCCCATTGTTGTTCACATCTTAGACGATAGGCTGTGGTTCCTTACCTGTTAAATTGTGAATGAAACTGAATATTGTGCAATCATGGAAAACAAAACACATCTGACCCTAGATGAAGCAGTTGAAGATAGGTAGACCACATGCACCTCTTAGGAATTGCAGTAGTCATGTGTTCGGCTGAGATGATTGGTCAAAAACAGACAAAACCCTCCTTCCTTAGGCTAGGTATAAATTCAACCCATACACCACTTTTCTTTGAACACCACTGACTTAAATTTAACTATCACTTCTTGATGTTGGACTCAGTACAATGTTGCTTTGGTGGATGGTCATGCACTTCTCAGCTCTTGAATTTAGCTCTTTTTGTTGGACCAAGGCCATATTGAGATTTGGAGCCATCAAATCCTGGTAGAACTGTAGAGCTCAATGAAGAGTAAGTTATTGATGACTGAGTGATATTTGATTGTATTGTCAATAGTACCTTGCCTCATTTTGAAATACTTGGGTAGACAGGCAGGGTAGTAATTGGCTAATTTATTTTGTCTGCATTTTTGTGTAAAGGTTATATCTGGACAATGCTCAGCTTTGATGAGTATTGTAGCTGTGCTGAAAGAGCTTGGCTAGGGGCATGCCCAGTTCTGGAACAACAACCTTCAACACCGAAGAAGGATGTTGTTGGAGCTCATAATGTTTACTGCATTTAAAGCAACAGCTTGCAGTAACTGGTGGGAGAAAGTAACTGTCTTTCTTCAGACTTCAGTTACTCTTACTTCAGAGAGAGACCGAAACTGTTCCTTCAACAATTTTTTTTGATATTATGTCATACAAATTGAATTACTTAAAGACCGGCTTCTCTGCAATGAGGACTTCTGCAATCACTCAGCACTGTTGCCTGCAGATAGCTATGAGCACTTTAGCCTTTTCTTTTATATTCATACATAGTTTCGAAACAAGCTGTTCAGAGATGTGATGTGCAGGTGCAGGTTGAAGTTGAATTTGGACCTCCTGGTTCAGAGACAGGAACACTATACCACAAGAACTCCCCCCATCTTCTGCACTTGTATATTGGGCTTTACCGTCCTTTGGTGACTTGTAAGGCCTTCTCCCATTGGCTGCTTAATTGTCTGCCACCATTGGTGCCTGGATGTGGTAGGACTTAAGTAAGTGTTGCATTCCATAGCTACGTCAGTAACTTACTGTTTCTGCCTTCTTAATTGATGGGCGTCAGCTGCCATTTGGATTAACATTTATTGACAATCCTTAATTTCCCTTGTAAAGGTGATGATGAACAGCCTCCATGAACTGCTACAATTCCCCAACATTTAAATAATCATTGTTTTTTTACTTTAACTTCACTGGATTCAGTTCTCATTTCCAGGGACATGTCGTTCTGTTCCTTATATGTCCTCCATAATTCCATACTTTTGGTCTCCTTGATTAGTGGTAGAGCAAAAGATGTTGAAATATGAGGTTGTATACTGTGTTTGAAGATAATTCTGCAACTGCTTATGTCCCTGAGCTTCTACTGATGCCCAGTTTTGAGTTATTGGATTTGTCCTTAGTCTGTCTCACTCAACACAGTGATAGTATCACAAAAGGTGAATGCTCTTAATGTGTAAATACAGGGACTGAGGATGATCACTCATACTAGCACACTCATGAACAGTATTATGATCCACTTGGGAAAGTGCACTGATTGTCAAGTCCCATTATTCTTCAAGTCCCTTCAAAAATGAAATGACTTATTCAAAATGCCCAGTTTACTTGTCTGATGGAATCAGGTTAACATAAAATATTGACTTGTTTCCTATGCTTTAGAAGAACAACAGTTTATTACAAATAAGTTCGAGCCACAGTTAAACAAAGCTATCAACATATAACGCTACAAGTAAAAATTCTAGCCCCTTTTAAAACACCTATACATATGCAGATAGGCACAAACTAAAAAATGATGTTATGCAAGCTGGAAAGAATGCTGGGAAAACATATTGCAATAACACCAATCCATAGGATTGATGAGATGCACCTTTTGCTTTGCAAGACGTTCTTTCTTCATTCTCCTCCAGATTCTTTCCCTTCTTCAAAGGAGACACCAAGTGATTGGCATACCAATTATTAAGTCTCTTAGTTACTCCTTAAAAGCACCAGCTTGCAGTAACTGGTGGGAGAAAGTAACTGTCTTTCTTCAGACTTCAGTTACTCTTACTGCAGAGAGAGACTGAAACTGCTCCTTCAACAATCCAGAGGCTCTCCCCCTCTAAAGTAAACACAAGCTGTTCACCTACTCAGGAGCCAGTCATCAGATTAATGACTTCCAGCATCCACAACTGATCACTATTGCATGAAACATTCAGTAATCTATCACTAGATGAATCTCACTCCGCACACACACCCTGGTGCTATACCATTTTGTTTCGCTTTCCCCACTGTTTGTAAAGTGACAGTGTAAACACAACTCGCAATGACCTCCAATAACTTGTTTTTATAAGAACAGGAATACCTTTAAAATCTTTGGTTTTAAAAGCATTTCTTTTCTATTTTTGTCCACAATCAAAGTAAAGATAAATAAAAAGAGATGTTCCTTGCAACAGATTCACCTGAGATAGATAAGGACAAATGAGAGATTTTTTTTACCTCATTTTGATTCTCACAGTCCTTGCTGAAAGCTCCATTCAGCGTTTGACCAACTTTGTCATGAAAATACCAAGCCGCCTTTGGTGTTGGATATTAAAGTTCTCATGCATTTTGTGGCGTTGCTACCCTTTTGTTTCTTCCAAGTGGGTAGGTTATAATCAACAAGATCAGGGTGAAAGTAGTACATTTGACTGATGCTGGAAGGCTTCAAGCAATCCTGAATCATTGACTCTCGGGCCATTTCTTCCTGACTGGGCCAGCATCTTTTGGACTTAACTAGGGATGCTGATTAAGGTCCCTGGGACATTGGCTCAGAGGTATGATTCTATAGGATGATGAATTGTGTCGTCAGGCTGTATCTTCATTAGTCTGCAGATTGTTTTCCTAACTTTGACACCAGTCATAGAGTCATAGAGATGCACAGCATGGAAACAGATCCATCCGTCCAACCCATCCATGCCGACCAGATATCCCAAACCAATCCTGTCGCACCTGCCAGCACCCGGCCCATATCCCTCCCAACCCTTCCTATTCATATACTCATCCAAATGAGTCCTTAGTTGCTGGTGAGGAGAAATACACATGTCTATCTGGGACGGTTGTATTTTTATTATATCTGAATCCAATAAGGAATTTGAATCAGAGCTATTCATCTAGTTTTATTCTCCTCCGTGATCTTTGTAGCAGTTTGTTACAGTTGCTAAGATAATGGTAAACACATACATTGGGCTTGGGCTCTCATATCAGGAAATAGAGATAATCATAGAATCCCTTTCATAGAAACATGCCATTTGAGTGTGCACCAACTCTCCAAAGAGCATCCCATCCCACAGATTTCTCATGGCTAAACCACCTAGTCTGCACATCCCTGGACACTATTGGCAATTTGGCGCATGCACACTGAGTAAACCCCATGCAGGTGCAAAGAGAATGTGCAAACTCCACACAGACAGTCGCCCAAGGCTGGAATTGAACGCAGGTCCCTCGTCCTGTGAGGCAGCAATGCTAACCACTGAGCCAATATGCTGCCCACAGTAAGGAGGTATGTATTCTTCCCTAAAGGATGTCAGTGGATCAAGTGGATTTTTGCAACAATCCCATGTCTACAACTTCATCATGTTGCCTTTTTATTCCAGATTTATTTGGTTTTCTTGAAAGCATTTTTAAATTCATGAATCGTCATGATGGGATTTGAAGTCACGTTTTTGGATCATTCAATTCAGGTCTCTGACTACTTCACCAGTAACATAACCAGTATCAAAACATGTTGAATGGAATGAAACTTGATTTATCTGGTGACTACAAGCTAGACCTAGCACACACAATCTTGTCCTTTCATGTCTAACTATCCATTTATCAATATGTTAAGTGTTAATTACTGCCAATCAAAGACTCAGAAATGCTTAGTACAATTAAATAAATGTAGTGCCATTGTGCAAATGGCTGAGAAGCACTGTTCTCTCCACCCGCAATGTTTATTTTTCCAAGAAGAGCACTGTAAACTCTTTCTTATCATAGCTGCCCACATTTTTGTGATGTTATGGCCTGTAATGGCCTGATTTTCGTGGTCAGCAGTGAAGCAAAATCATTAACCAGTGACCTCCAGGAAATTAGATCCTTGTGTTGTGGCTTTCCCTTTCCCTGATAGGAGCTAAAAACCAATGCTGGGACAGGGGGACATCTTGGAGTACAGCAAACAGGAGAGCAGTCACTTACATTGAAACATTCACAAGGCAAACCAGAAAGCAAAAACACTTACAATGTACAACTTTAAATTTAAATTTTAAGACAGTGAAATAAACAATGATAATTGGATCAAACTACAAGCTAAAACACAGATATACAAGCTTCTAACAATGTTTATATCTTTAAAAAGATGTGGATGTTTTTATCATAATGAAGAAATCTGACTTCCATTGAGGTAAAATTAGCTTTTAAGAATGACTGGGGTGATTAGTAATAGTGAGCATGCATTTGATATGCTGTTGATAACAAGATACAATGCATTTGCAAAATTTATCATACTTCCAAAGCATTTTTAGAGCAAGGAAGAGTTGAAAAATAGGACAGTTCCAATTAGTTGATCATGCAATGATTAAGGCTACAGAGACTTGTGGTTTTGGGCAACAGGTACAGTGCTAGTTGAATCAACCTTTTCAATAGCTCCACTGTCATGTGCACTTGAATGAGTGCAGTGAAATGTTTGAGGAGAAAATGAGGATTGCAGATGCTGGAGATCAGAGCTGAAAATGTGTTGCTGGAAAAGCGCAGCAGGTCAGGCAGCATCCAAGGAACAGGAAAATCTACGTTTCGGGAATAAGCCCTTCTTCAGGAATGAGGAAAGTGTGTCCAGATGGCTAAGATAAAAGGTAGGGAGGAGGGACTTGGGGGAGGGGCGTTGGAAATGCGATAGGTGGAAGGAGGTCAAGGTGAGGGTGATAGGCCAGAGTGGGGTGGGGGCAGAGAGGTCAGGAAGAAGATTGCAGGTTAGGAAGGCGGTGTCGAGTTCGAGGGATTTGTGCACACCCCCCCCCTTACTTCCCTCCAAGGCCCCAAGGGATACTTCCATATCTGCCACAAATTCACCTGCACCTCCACACACATCATTTATTGCATCCGCTGCACCCGATGCGGCCTCCTCTATATTGGGGAGACAGGCGCCTACTTGCGGAACGTTTCAGAGAACACCTCTGGGACACCAGGACCAACCAACCCAACCACCCCGTGGCTCAACAATTCAACTCCCCCTTCCACTCCACCAAGGACATGTAGGTCCTTGGACTCCTCCGTCGCCAGACCATAGAAACACGAACGGTTGGAGGAAGAGCGCCTCATCTTCCGCCTAGGAACCCTCCAACCACAAGGGATGAACTCAGATTTCTCCAGTTTCCTTATTTCCCCTCCCCCCACCTTGTCTCAGTCAAATCCCTCAAACTCAGCACCGCCTTCCTAACCTGCAATCTTCTTCCTGACCTCTCCGCCCCCCCATTCCCACTCTGGCCTATCACCCTCACCTTGACTTCCTTCCACCTATCGCATTTCCAACGCCCCGCCCCCAAGTCCCTCCTCCCTACCTTTTATCTTAGCTTGCTGGACAAACTTTCCTCATTCCTGAAGAAGGGCTTATGCCCGAAACGTCGATTCTCCTGTTCCTTGGATGCTGCCTGACCTGCTGCGCTTTTCCAGCAACACATTTTCAGCAGTGAAATGTTTGAAATGTTGCTGCTTATGCTGCCATGTTAGGTACAGATACTTAAGTATTTGACACAAAATTGAAGAATAGGAGATTCCAGCATAGGTCCAGTATAACAATTAAAAGAAAACAAAAGTAATTGAGTTACAGCCCTTTCATTCCAGTCTTTACCAGCACCTAGCATCCAGGCCACACCAAGTCTTCAGGTTGTGTCAGGCTTCAAAACTTAAGGCCTTGCCTTCAGTTTTCAAGGGCCTTACCTCCCAGTGATGGCCTCCAGTCTGGGACTTACCTCCCCATGCAGGCCCCCATCTGGGACTTGCCTCCTCCATTCCCCTCTGAGTAAATATAAAAAGTTAAAACGTTTTTAAAAAGCTTCACAGGAAAAGAGAAAAACAAGGACAACGCAGACAAACTCTGGCTGCACAGCCATGTTGGGCAGAGGAGCTTCGGATGGAGTGTCCCACTCTGACGTCATCTTGGAGGAAGCAATGTGCTGAAGAACGTTTTTGCATGAAGATAGTAGAAGTGGGGACAAATATTTCAAAACAAAATTGTATGGGCACCTCAAGGAAATAAAACTAAAGAGCTACAACGAGATTTTGAGGGGCTTTTTGTGGTACAGTGGTTGTGTCCTTATCCATGGACTGAGAGACCTGGGTTCAAATCTCCACCTGGCCCAGACATGTGTTACAAAGTGTCTGAACAAGTTGTTTTGAATACAGACAGGAAAAAAGGACATTGCTGAGCCAGGAAGTTTGAGTGATGAATGTAATAACCTTTTTGAAGTGGCTGATTTAGAAAATAGAAGGAAGTTGTTGGGGGCTGGGAACTGACTAGCTTCTTCTACAGAGAGAGAGAGCCTAGAATTGATTATCTGAATGGCGTCTGGAGTAATTGTGACGAGGGTCAGCCAGATGGACTTCATAGAATGTGAGCTCCCTGATTGGGGTTGTTAATCTGGTCCAATCAAGGAGACCTGATTGACAGATATGAACAAGAGTGCCAGAGGTTTTGTTCACTGTGAGCTGGCTCCGACAAAGCTAGATTAGAGTCAAAAACACTCCACGTGTAACTACCAGGTGACTTGGTGCTGGGATACAGGCTTCTGTGGAGTTATTTCAACCTCCTTATATGCTGGAGTGACTATGTGGTCTGCGTTTTTTGGGTTACCTTGAAGCCCCAATCCTGGGTCTGAAAGTGGGTTGTGATACTATTCTGGTGAGTGGTGGGTGTCCCAGAGTGCTTACAGCCTTCGCTGACGCAAGTGTCTAATTGAGGATAGCAGCTTTCCCTAGTTATAGGCTCAGCAGCACTACTATTAGTGATGGCCATTGATAAAGCTGCAATTCAGGATAGGAGGTGTAGCACCCTCAAAGCCAAGGTGAGTAGTTTGGGGAACCCGGGACCAAGCAGGTAGTCTGGAACATTGCTATGAAGGGCTTTTGCCCAAAACGTCGATTTTACTGCTCCTTGGATGCTGCCTGAACTGCTGTGCTCTTCCAGCACCACTAATCCAGAATCTAGTTTCCAGCATCTGCAGTCATTGTTTTTACCTGGAACATTGCCATAGTTTATCTTGATGCCTCTCCATGCAAGAGACATCATAGAAGTGGGAAGACAGTGGATTTGCCACTTTACAGCTTCCCTCACCATTTTGTCAGTTCTCTCAATTCTCAGCCTGTCTTTCGTGGACCATTAAAAATTTAAAGCCCGTGATTTTCTGACTGACTGACTGACTGTGTAGGGTGGAAGTTTTGTTGATTCTATTCATTTCCATGGACTACAGTCTGTGGGACAGCTCTCCCAATTTTTGCTCAGGTCTCAATTGGAGCTAAATTAGAGGGCACTGACTCAACATTGGGAGAAAGTGAGGACTGCAGATGTTGGAGATTAGAGTCGAAGAGTGTGGCACCGGAAAAGCACAGCCAGTCGGGCAGCATCCGAGGAGCAGAAGAATCTAAGTTTGGAGCATAATTCCTAATGTAGGGCTTATGCTTGAAATGTTGATTCTCCTGTTCCTCGGATGCTGCCTGACCAGCTGTGCTTTTCCAGCACCACACTCTTCAACACCATCTCAACACTGCATCTTCTAGCAAACCATAGAATTACTGCTAGCAGTTTGTGGATTTCTGTGTCAATTTTTCCTTTATTACTTTCATAAAACCCAGGACATTGTTTTAGTTCCAAGTTGAAGGACAGTCATGTTGATTTAGAATGGGGAGGTATCTTAACATTGGGAGATAATTTAGTGAATAAACTCAAATTTCTGGTTCAGGAGCTTGCCATGTTTGTGGTGGTCATATGTCTGTATTCTTTCTTAGTGTGAATAATTAAGTTAGAATATATATTTGTCTGATCACTACATTGATTGTTTTGTATTTTTTTAAAGAAAGTTGCTGACCTTGAATTCAATTTGGCAAGAAGTAAAATTAGTATTGCCTCAGGGATTGATCTGTCCCATCAACATTACCAACTGAGAGGGAGATAAAAAATAGCAAATAGGGTGGAAATGTTGAAACGTAATCTCAAATCTTTTCCAAAATCTGACGACTTATTTTGCACTTTTCTGTTAATAAAAATAATGCAGTCAATAAGAATATTGATTTCCTGAAAACATTTTCCATAGCTTCATTTAAATATTTTCTTTTGCATTTTATTTCAGACTTCACTACCAAAGAACAGGATTTTTGCTTTTGACACTTCGTCATGCCTTAACCCTTTGCCTTCATGACAAAAGAAATGCCTCTATTGAATTGAATAGCTGGGTGGTGGAAAAGAAAGTCCATCGGTGGGAGCAAAGGTTTAAATACTGCTCATTTGTAAATGTTGGTGTGGGGGGTGGGTCAGCTTTATTTCTGCAGTGAAGGCTCTGAAGTAATTCCATTCATCTTCCTAAATAACATAACCAGCCTGGTTGAGAGTAGGAGAGAGGCACAATGAATTACTGTTAGTCTCCTCACTGAATAAACTGAGTTAACGTGTGTAGGAGCCAAATATCTGACAACAAATATGTTACATCAGCAACTAAAGGTGACCATGGAAACACAACTAAAGGGAAAAAAAATGAGAACATTGAGAGTGCTAAATCATAACTAATGCGTCAAAATAGTTCATAAACTATGTAACTGATTATGGGGTTAAAGGTTTAATTGCATTCACTGTTATTTTGAGAGATTCTCTTTCTACTTTGCAGTAGAAGGGGTTGCTCAGGGGTGGGGGGAGGTTGTATGTGGAATTCAAGCATTATCTAATTGTGCTCTGGCCACACTGTAGGTGTTGTGGGAGCAGCTGCTCCCTGTTCTCACTTGTGATGGCAAAGGCCCACCAGAACACTGTAATTGCTGTTCCACTCACTTCCTGGAGCAGTTGGCAGCCAGTGCCAGTCAGCAGGGAACAGTCAGGGTGGAAGGGGAACCAATCAGGCATGCTACAATTTACATCTGATTGATGAAGGTATGAAGAATGTGGAAACAACCAATTAGAGGCACATCTCCTGAGTAACCTCCAGCATTGGTTCTTTTTATTGTTATTCTGCATCCATAGATTGTCACAGATCGGGAAAATGGTTTTGTTTCCATTTTCTAAAACAGCAGTATTTGAATGCCATGGACTCTGACATTCTTATGCTTTCATTTGCATAGCAATAATTAATTATGTCAAGGTGCACCTTTTTTGTCAAAATGAGATCTGAGAAAAATCTGGAAGACATTCCATTGGAAACAGTGTTTACCTTTTACTAGAAGAAGATTAGCTTTCAGCAATGCAAGTCTGAAGTGAATAGATTTAGATTAGCTAATTAAATTGACCATCATTTTACACGAAAGAGCGAAACCCTTCAGTGGTAAAGAAAAATCTAACTTCAGTTTCATCTCAAAGAGCTGCTGACAGTCTGCAAAACCTGGAGTTTTTAAAAAAAATATTTAAGCCTCTGAATGTTTGCAGTACTCACCAACTTTAAGAAAAGTCATCTTGCCTCATCTTTTGTGCATGCAAAACAGTTTCAGGGTATTCTGTCCAGATTCAAGCAGGTTATTGTGAAAACTGGCCAGTATATATTGTGTCGTTAGTGCATTTTTAATTCTAAGGTCAATAGTTGCCAATAGCACTTTAATTTACGAACTATTTTGTTTTCCCAATGTCTGTATTTATTTATATCATGGTCCCTATCTTTTCCCTCCCTTTTCTCGTTAACTTTGGAGCAGCTCTCAGCCTGATATCGTGTTCTAGCTCCCACACATGTCTGTTTCCTTTTAATCTTTTGCAGAACGGGCCACTGATTTCACTCACTTCATTACGTTCAGTTCACGAATCAACTTGACGAGTTCTGAATCTTCAGTATTTGTGTTCAATATAAATCACACTTGCATTGTGTTGTTATTTCTATTTTTTACATTTTTGGGGGGAGAGGGGTATCAGGACATTTGAAATTGCATACTTCAGCAAGCTGGGTTCATTTCATGTGCTAAATTGTTGCTTTTCTATTCTAGTATTGAAACAGAGAAAGCTAGAAACACACACCGACCATAACACATAAAAGGGAAAGTTTTCAAGTATATAGTTCTTTCTCAGACCAATACACCCAAAGCAATAACTTTGAATTCTCAATGGACTTCCATTTGTTTTCTTTCAAAATTAGAAATTTTCTTCAGACCACCTCCCCCCCCCCCCCCACCTCCCCCAGTGGGATTTTTCAGGGAAAAGGAAAGTAATGGCAAATTCAGGGAATGTTCAGCTAAAACGAAACCTGAAAAAAGTGAACTTGGAGATTGCTACTATTTGGTTAAGTAAATAAATATCTGATTAAGTATTTTTTACATAGGCTAAAGATTTCCTTTGGCTGTAGAATTCCAAGTGCATTTGTGAAGATTCCTTGTATTTGTTGTTTTTAACAAAGTCATAAACATTCTGTAAACATAAATGCTTAGGACTTTGCTATAATTCAAGAAGAAAACATGTGACTGTATGTATGATGTTTTTACACACAGTGAAGAGGAGAATTTTAACCCTTTAGAATTTGAAATGTCCAAATTTCTTTCACACTCCCTGTTTCAGTTCTGAGCTCCTAACAAAATATTGAAACAAAATCCTGCATCAAGTTTCCATTTTACAATCCCCAGTACCTACACATTGCCCCATTGTATGTTCAGCTGTCTAATCACACTTGTGCAAGATTTTTGGCTTTGCCAATTGTTTTCTGTTGCATTGGTTTCTGTTGAATTACTGAATAAGTGATTAAATGAACTGTGGTAAAAGATTTGCAAATTGGATGTGTTTTGTCTAGCTCCGAGAAATTCTGACCAAAAGCATGACATCACTTTGCAAAACAAATTATGTATTTCTCAAAATTAAATTACAATAACAATTTCAATGAAAACATGAGATGATTTTTATTTGGAAATATCTTAATGTAGCTGTCAGAATCAGTCAGCTTTTATACAGTGTAATATGCATACAATATGCAATTCAGCAGCATGTACTTGATACTCTAATGGATATTGGTTTTAAAAGCTATAAGTGAGCATGAAAAAATGCATTTATCATACAGCACAGAAACACAGTTTAAGATGAAGGAAATTTATTCTTGGCTTGCATGATTTGATTTTCATGATTTGCTTTTGTTTGCGGATGCATGTAATGTAGTTAAGTACTGAGATACTTGTAATGGTTACAAAGAAGCTGGACCCATAACATAGGTGTCTACTTATAATACATTAGTTTATAGAACTTCAACAACAAAGTAAAATAATGTGGTTACATTGTGCAAGTGTTATCATTTTGTGTGTAATTGCTGACAAATAGTCTGCATCTTGTATGAATCTGGACTGGACGAAGGTTTATATGCTTTATTTGTTTTACAACATCATGTATAGTATTTCTCATTAATCTCCCTTTCTGACAGTTGAAAATTGCTGGCATAGCTGATGAAATTCTGAGGTATGAGCTCATGTGTGATTTATTAACAACCTCATGCATGCAGGTTTGTGTAGATCATTGTTTGCAGCCACTTGCTGCCACTCCTGCAACAGAATAACCCTCAGCATAAAACAATGAAGATCGAGGAGAGATTTCAAAATGTATGAAATGCTAAATCACCTGTTAACAAATGGAATCTCAAAACTGAGGAACTCTATTTAGTGTCAGCTTTCTTTATTAATGGAACCTTCATTCAAAATGAATTGAAGATTATGTTAATTGTGAGAGTATCATTTTTAATACTAAAACAATCCTAACATACATGCAATGCAATAATTTTATGATAGGACACTACATATTTGGACTGTATGTATGAAGATATTTCAAAAACCTCTGCTGATCCAGTGGTGTCTCCTCATATTATTTGTTATTGTTGTCCTAAATTTCTGTTTTTTCTAGGTTTATTACTATTGTCTTGTAAAAATATGCAAAATTAGCCAGTTTGACACTTAACTGAGGGAGTACTGTACTGTCAGATGTAACATGAATCTGAAATATTACCTATCCTCTCAAGCATATATCATCCAGAACAGTTTTGGAAGGGGTGTAGGGGAATTCTCTGACCAATATTTATCCTTCAGTCAAAATCACTTCAATAGATTATCTGCTTGAAGGACATTGCTTTCTACGAATTGGTGACCGATACACAGTGATTACACTTGAAATGTTAGTTTGTCGAACAGCTCTTTGAGGCCATAGAAGGCACTATGTAAATGCAAGTTCCTTCCTTCTATCTTTCCTTAGAATGTTAGCTAAAATGCTAACTTTACAAGAGAGCTGTTTAAAAATAAACTACAGTTTGTGTAAGTAAAGGCAGAAATAAACCTTTTGTTTTAGCTTCTAACTTTATTCATTGCTCAAATTCTCACTGTTTGCCCCATCTACTCACTGTTCTGTAGCCTTTCAATAACACTGTTCATGTGCACCATCTGACTACAGAAGCAAATACCAATATTAATATATTTGTCACTTTGACTTATATGTATGTCTGTGACCAAACTCGACTACAACCTAATCATTCATTCATTTTTATGAATGTATCGCATTGCTTTTAGACTTTAAAAGCAATCATAATTACAGAGGATTCATTCACAGCCATCTGTAGTATCAAAATTTTCTAATCAATGGTTTCATTGTTATTGCTGAACATAATTATATAATCTACACTGTATACTATACAGTGCCAACTTCTGTGTTTCAAGTAATAATTCCTTTGTTTCACTATTTGAACACTGCTTAGTTATCAGAACATATGTCTTTGCAAGCAAGTCATAATCATCCTTCAAAAAGTAATGTGATAAGTCTGTAAAAAGGGAGAGCATAAAGCAAACTGAAAGATGGATTGGAGTAGCTAGTATTTCCTTGAATATTTACCATGAGTGTGCTGAAAATTTTGATGATTCAACTTGAATTAGTTTATGTCAGTATTGTAAATGACATGGAGTCATGGATTTCTGAAATCATTGCTCAGAACTTACATTTGGATTCTTCTTAATTGCAGTGTTTTCCCCTTTAGTATTGGTAAATCTGAAATTACTTGGTGGATATTTTCGTCTATAATACAAATTAAAATAACAGTAGTGGTTTAGGATTGAAGGTATTGCTGTCATACTTTATGAAATACTGCCAGTACCATAAATGAATGGAAAAGCAGTATAAAACTCATTGTAAAATGTTAGACATAATGACTTTTTTAAAGCTACAAAAGATGCTCCACATGCATAAAAGGTTGGGTGTTAACTATTGTTAATGTGTATTCAATTTCTATTTATCTCCTGATTTTGTAGCATGTTTTGAGAATGTTTGCAAAAAAAGAGCCATTATTGATATCAGACACAATAATCTTGCTGAACAACAAAAAAAATACAAAGAATTGCAGATGCTAGCAGTCAGAAACAAAAGCAGGAATTGTTGGAAAATTCAACAGATCAGGGAATATCTGTGGAAAGATCTCCATAGATAGAGCATTTGTGCATTCCTGATGAAGGGCTTATGCCTGAAACATTGATTCTCCTGCTCCTCAGATGCTGCCTGATCTGCTGCGCTTTTCCAGCACAACTCTCTCAACTCTGATCTCCAGCATCTGCAGTCCTCACTTTCTCCCTCTGTGGAGAGAAAGTAGAGTTAATGTTTTGGGTCCAGTGATCTTTCAGTATAATAATCTTGTTGATGTTTTCATCAGATTAGAATGATGCAAAAGAAATAACAAGTTAAGATGAGAGATGAAGAAGTGAAGAACAGGAGGTGAAAATGTGTTGCTGGAAAAGCGCAGCGGGTCAGGCAGCAGGTCAGGCAGCCTCCTGAAGAACAGGAGGGTAAAGCTCAGATGGACTGAAGCAGCAATGGGTGGAATCTTTTTACCCTTCCCTGTGACAGGAGAGAAGGTGGAAGCGGAAGCACTTAACCATACAGCATGGTGGCAGGCAGGGGCTCTAATAACATGATTGACAGGCTGGGAGCTTTCTGTTTAGAGAGCTCGGCAAGTGTGTTTGCTTGCAAGCTCCCAGGGATGGCTCATCATTGAAAAGGCACTCTATGTCTGATCAAGTGATTGATTAATTGTACAGTCATCAGGGAGAATAAGGGTGTAGGCCCATTGAAACCTATATCCTTTCCCTCATCCACCATCTTATCTGCTTGCTACCCTCTTCCTGTGATGCCCTTCTCATCTTCATCTCTCAACTGTACTTGGGGCCTGATGGTACGAGGCCTTGGATGCAATAATGGTCGCAGCCTCCACCTTACTAGTGGCACTGTTGAGCAATGAAGAACTGACAGTCTCTTACTGACCAGCAGCTTTTGGCTAGAGTCCTTGGTGTCAGGGAAGGACTACCAGTGCCCAGTGGAGTGCTTGATTGGCACTTAATGCAATGGGTCTTTATGAAAAAGGTAGGGCGACGCTCTTGCTGGCTGGCTGGCCAGAAAGCAGGAATGAAGATGAGAGCTGGATTGTGGGGTTACAGGTGTCTGGAGGCAAGAGCGCAGTGGTGGGAGTTCTATTATCCCCGCTGTGTAATTTGGGCACAGAATTGTCAATAGTGAGCAAATATCTGGAAAAAGTCACTGATAAACTTGTTTTCTAACTGGCCTTTCAAGGATGCAACCAGGTTGTGTCGCTCCCTGAGCCACCACTGAATTCTGAGAGGCATCAGTGATAATGTGTGTCACCAGTGAGTCCACTGAACATTCTGGCTTTGAAATCCAGGAACCCTGCAACAGTCCACCTCCCTCAGGAAAGGAAATTGTGTCACCCTTGCCTGGTCTGACCATATCAATGTGTTTGACTCTTTAAATGTCCAGTAAGCCACGCAATTGCATCAAACTACTGCAAAGCTGAAGCAAAGATGAAATTGGATGGATCATCTGGCACTGACCAAGGCACCAGAAATGGCAAATGCAGCCCTAATGACCCTGCAAAGTTCCCCTCACCAACAAATGAGGACTTTTGCTACAATTGGGAGAGATGTTCCACAGACTAGTGAAGTAAAGTCTGATTTGGGTGCAACTCTGAGAGGATGACATACAAATCACATTCCAGATGCACTACCACTGTCCCTCAGTATGATTCAGGTATACAGTCATTGAATTATAGAATCCCTACAGTGTGGAAACAGGCCATTTGGCCCATCGATCCACACTGACCCTCCGAAGACCATCCCACTCGCACCCAATCCCCATTCCTGTAATCCTGCATTTTCCATGGCTAATTTGCCTAGTCTGCACAACCCTGGACACAATAGCAATTTATCCCGGCCAATCCACCTAACCTGCATGTTTTTGGACTGTGGGAGGAAAGTGGAGCACCTGGAGGAAACCCAAACAGATACAGGGAGAACATGCAAACACCACACAGATTGTCGCTAGAGGATGGAATTGAACTTGGATGCGTGGTGCTGTGAGGCAGCAATGTTCACCACCTGAGCCATTATGCTGCCCAGTTGGAATGGTGTTGTGTAGGGGTTCTCAATATTGACTCCAGCCCTCACATAGTATTAGGTCAAGGGGCAAGGCGATTTCCTGTAGATTACCACCTAGAGGTAGCAGCTCCCTTCCCTTCCTTAGCTGATGAGTTAGTACTCTTCCATGTTGACCGTCACTTGAAGGAACCACTGAGGATGCAAGAACACAAACCTTTAATGCCCATCACCAAAAATGACTTGGTAGAATCAACAGTGACTGAGCTGTCTGAGTCCTAAAGATGTGGCTGCTAAATTGGATCTGCAGCAGCTTGTTACAAAGCCAACAAGATGAAAAAACATACTTAACCCCATCCTCAATGATCTACCTATCGCAGATAGGTATGAATAAGATGACCAGCACATAGTCCTTGCAGAGATGAATTCTTACCTTCGCATTTGAGGATACCCTTTATTATGTGATACGACAGTACCACTGTGCTGAATGGAATAGATTTCAAAACATTTTCGCAACTTATTACTGGGGACCTATGGGCTGTCAGCAGCAGTAGAATTGTACTCAGTCACAGTCTGTAGCCTCTTTTGTAAGCCTGATCTATCCCCCACTGCACTATTACTATCAAGTTAGGGATCAATCCTAGTTCAATGAAGAATGCAGGAGAACATGCCAGGAGCAGTAGGAGGCATACTTAAAAATGAGATGTTAACCTGGTGAAATGAAAGCACAGAGCTACTTTCATGCCAATCAGCACTATGTGATAGACTTGAGCAATCCCATAATCAATGGATCAGATCTAAGCCTTTGCAGTCTTGCCACATGCAGTCATGTCTGATGATAAATAATTAAACAACTAACAGGAGGAGGAGGAGGCTCCACGTAAATCTCCAACAATAGAGGAGCCTGGTAAAAGACAAAGACTGATGTATTTACAACAATCTTCAACCTCAAGTGCCAATAGATGACTCAACACAACTGTCCAGAGTTTGCCAGCATCAGAGAGTCTTCATCCAATTTGATTCATTCCATGTGACATGATGAAACCAGTAAGGCCATGGACACGAGAAAATCTACGGACCCTGACAACATGCCAGCAATAGTACTGAAGACCTTGCTCCAAAACCAACCGTAACCAAACTGTCCTAGTTCATATCAACATTGGCAGTTACCTGATGCTGTGGAGAATTGCCCAGTGCATCCTAATCATGTATCCAAACATGTGAATTACCACCCTGTCAGTCTATTCTCAATATCAGCACAATGATAGAAAGCATCATCAATGTAGCTACCATGCAGCAATTAGTTGTGGAATAACCTGTTCCCCGACGCACACTTTGGTTTCTGACAGGCCGGCTCAGCTCTTGGCCTCATTACAGCCTCAATTTAAACATGGACAGATGAGTAAAAATAAATGGGAGGTAATGGTGATAAAACAAATCACTAGAGAAACTACCAAAACAGAGACATATTCGACTCAGACCATTAATTCTGTTTCTTTCTCAACAGGACCTGTTGAATTTCTCCAGTACTTTGTTTTTTTTTTCTGTTTCCGATCTACAGTACTTTGCTTTCAATGATGTTATCACTTTGACTGAGAATGTTGTTGAGGAGCCAAATTGGAGTCACTGGGAATCGGTAAGGGAAAGCTCCCTGCTGGTTGGAGGCATACCTAGCACAAAGGAAGTGGTGGGAGTCAACACAGCCCCAGGATTGCAGGGGTTCTTCAAGTCAGTATCACTGTCAACATCCCAGCAGCAGTTGGAGGTTGGGGGTGGAGACAGGAGTGCGGGGGTGGGGTGGGGGGGGGGGGAGGGGGGGTTGCTACAGTTCTGTTTCTGGAGTGGGGGAGGGTGGTTGCCATTGACCAGAAACTGAGCTGAACTAGCCACGTGAATACTGTGCCTATAAGAGCAAGTCAGAGAGTAGACATCCTAATGTGAATAATTCCCCAGTTGACTCAGTAAAGCCTGTCCATTATCTAAAAGGCACAAGTCAGAAGTATAATGGAATACACTCCATTTCTGTGGATGAGTGCTGTTCCAGCGACATGCAAGAAGCTTGACACTATCCAAGATAAAGCAGTCTGATTGATTGGCATTGCACCCACAAATATTCACTCTCTCAGCCACTGAAAATCGTAGCAGCAGTGTGTACCATCTACAAATGCACTGCTGCAAACAATCAAACCTCCTGAGACAATACTTTCCAAACCCATGACCATTCCTATTTAGAAGGATAAAGGTAGCTGATACATGGGAACAGAACCCCCTGCAAGTTTCCCTCCAAGCCACTCACCACCCTGACTTGGAAATATTTCACCATTCCTTCTGTGTTACTAGATCAAAATTTTGGAACTCCGTCCTTAAGGGTATTCTGGACTGGAATGCTCTTCTGCACCAAATGGACAGCAGAAATTCACCATCAAATTCTTACAGATGGATGAGTGATAAATGCTGACCCAGCCAGTGACACCTATATCCTATGAATGAAGAAAAATATGTCCGATAATGAATGATAAGCAGCTGCATCATTAATGACCTTCCCTCCGTCATAAAGTCAGAAGTGGGAATATTTACTAATGAATGTACCATGTTTAGTATCATTCATAACTTCTCTATTAATGAAGTAGTCCATGTCCAAATATAGCAGGACATGGATAACATTGAGGCTTGGGCTGATTCATGGCATCCCACATTCATACCACACACATGCCAGGCAACAACTATCTCCAAGGAAAGAGAATCTAACCATCACCTTTTGATATTCAATGGCTTTATCATTGCTGAATCTCACACATCAACATTCTGGGGGTTATCAGAGGTGTGGAATTTTGTGGTCACTTTACTCCCCATCACAAACAGCTGCATAAAATCCAAATAGCTGGGAGGTTTAGTAGAAAATGGTGGAGGCAAGAGGAAAGCAGAGCAGTCAGTGATTAAGGCAGAGAGGGCGAGATTTAGAGTGAGAGTAAATACATTACAGTACATCTTCATCTTCAATGCCAGGGTGTTCGAGGAATATTCATTCCAACTCGTCCATGCCGACTAAGTCTCCTTGACTAAACTTGTCCCACTTGCCTGCATTTGACCCATATCCCTATAAACGTTTCCTATTCACGTACCTGTCCATGTGTCTTGTAAATGTTGTAACTGTACCTGACCTACCACTTCCTCTGGCAGTTCATTCCACATACCAACCAGGCTCTCTATGAAAAAGTTGTACCTACAGTCTCTTTTAAATCTTTCTTTCCCCCCCCCCCCCCCCCCCACCTCAGGTCTAGGGAAAAAACCTTTGCTATTTACCTTATCTATGGCCCTCAAGATATTTTAAACTTCTATAAGGTCACCCCTCAACTTCCTACACTCCAGTGAAAGAAGTCCCAGACGATCCAGTCTCTCCTTATAATTCAAACCCTGAAGTCCTGGCAACATCCTTGTCAATATTTTCTGCACCCTCTGCCAATTTAATAATATCTTTCCTTCGGTAGGGTGACAAGAACTGTACACTGTACTCCAAAAGTGACCTCACCCACATCCTGTTCAACTGCAACTCCTAACCTGTCAACTCCTATATTTAGTAGTGTGAGCAATGAAGGCAAGTGTGCTAAATGTCACCTTCACCACTCTGTCTACCTGTGATGCAGGTTTCAAATAAATATGTACCTGATCCCCTAGATGTCTCTGTTCGATAACACTCCTTTGAGCCCTACCATTAACAGTGTAAGGATTAGAATCCCGACAGTGTGGAAACAGGCCGTTTGGCCCAACAAGTCCACACCAACCCTACAAAGATTAACTCACACTGTGGACAATTTAGCATGGCCAATTCACCTAACCTGTACATCTTTGGACTGTGGAAGGAAACCCATGCAGACATGGGGAGAATGTGCAAACTCCACACAGACAGTCACCCAAGGCTGGAATTGAAACCAAGTCCCTGGCGATGTGAGGCAGCAGTGCTAACCACTGTGCCACCATGCTGCCCCTGAAATTGAGCTTCAATTAAGCACAATAAGCCTGACTGATGTGAACAAGCAACCTTATGATCTGGAGTCAGATGCACTACCATTTTACCACAAGCCCACAAGTCCTACCATTGTTTGCATTTTCAAAATGCAACACCAAAGATCCCTTTGTAATCTTAGATAACCATTTTCCCTGTTCACTATACCACCATTTTTGGTGTTATCCACAAACTTACCTACCATGCTTCCTAAATTCTCATCCTAATCATTTATATGAATACAAACAATAGTGAACCCAGCACCAATCTCTGCAGAACCCCTGTTAGGTTATCCAGATGGTGGATCATGTCAAGATCACCTGACATGTGAACAATTCAAAGAAAGTGATAGAGTCAAGGGACATAAATTCCTAATAGATTTTGCAGGATTTAAAAGTGCATCTCATCACATATGGGAAATCTTGATCAATTTTGCAGAGTAACGATTCTAACAACTGACAGGCAAGCATGAAGCAAGAGGCAATTCAAAGTGAAGCATGCGTCTCAGAATGTGAAAAATCTAATCCCTCTTTGATGGTTGACTCTGGACAATGCAGCTGCAAGGAAGGTGGCCAATCAGAGGCTTCTCCACTTTAGCCCACACTGCAGCACGTCTGGAAACAAGTGTAGCCAGGCTCAAATCTGCAGCTGGTGAGTACTATCACTTGCTGTGCCAGCCTTCTGCTGCATGGTAATTGCAGGTGTCCTGGCATCAAATAGCGTTTGCACAACATGTGGACTCTGCAAATGATTTCCAATTATCGTCACGAAGTAGCTGTGACTGGACTGCACAAATGATCACTGGCATCTCGGTGAGCATGGCCCATCAGATGATTCCTTACATTAGATTACTTACTTACAGTGTGGAAACAGGCCCTTCGGCCCAACAAGTCCACACCGACCCGTTGAAGCGCAACCCCCCAGACCCATTCCCCTACCTTTACCCCTTCACCTAACACTATGGGCAATTTAACATGGCCTAACCTGCACCTAACACCTAACCTGCACATTTTTGGATTGTGGGAGGAAACCGGAGTACCCAGAGGAAACCCACGCAGACATGGGGAGAATGTGCAAACTCCACACAGTCAGTCTCCTGAGGCGGGAATTGAACCCGGGTCTCTGGCGCTGTGATAACCACTGTGCCACTGTGCCGCCCACAAATTCACACCGACTCTCCAAAGAGTAACCCACCCAGACCCATTTCTCTCTGACTAATGCACCTTGCACTATGGGCAATTTAGCATGGCCAATCCACCTAATCTGCACATCCTTGGACTGTGGGAGGAAACCCACACGGACTCATGGAGAATGTGCAAATTCCACACAGACAGTTGCTCGAGGCTGGAATTGAACCTGGGTCCCTGGCGCTGTGAGGCAACAATGCTAACCACTGAGCCACCATGTCTGGTTTGACTTTTTTAATACTGAGCCAATGCAAGCACGACCTACTGTGACCAGGGTGCTGCTGAAGAATGACTAATTCTGAACACTTCAAAACATTCACAAAGCTTAGAACTACCCTCACATCTCATGACCAAGCTCTCTTCGAAAAAAGCAATCAAACTCCCCCAGTTAAAACTGGCTTAGTGCAAATGATAAAAACCGTTCTGTTTTAAGCACATTGTTAAGGTTATTTATTTAAAAATGTTGAATAATTTAATATTTTAATCCAGTTTCCAGGTGTATATTGTAAGAGCCTCTGTTTGCATTTTATGTCAAAGTGGGCTGGAGTCACCTCTGTGCTGGTGCAGGAACGTGGTTGGTTCGTGGGTGATTATAGGACGTCTCTCTTGCAGCCTGGCTGGGTTGGTATCACTCAGTGGGATCTCCTCCCCCCCACCCCACCTCCCCCCCTCCAACCTTTTCAAGTGCACTTCCTTTTGGAGAGATACAATAATTCTATCAATGGAGCTGGGACCAACAAAATTGCACAAGTTTGAAAATGTTTGTGAGCACGGGTATGACTTATGCCATTTAGTTTCTAGAAGTAGAATTTGATGCATGGATGCACACTGACACAAATTGTGCTAGAAACAACATCAGCATAGGTGTTAGTTGTGTACTAACCTTCGCCAGAAGTATGAGGTGCAGAGAGTTGAAATTAAAAATGCTGTGGATATGATGCTA
Organism: Chiloscyllium punctatum; assembly: GCF_047496795.1. NCBI lineage: Eukaryota > Metazoa > Chordata > Chondrichthyes > Orectolobiformes > Hemiscylliidae > Chiloscyllium > Chiloscyllium punctatum. The sequence continues at coordinate 56,628,238 of NC_092747.1, read as the reverse complement.
GGACTATCAAGGCTCCAATCAGTGCTAATTCTTAAAATCACACAACTAAATAAATATTCAGTAGCAAGAATGACTCTACACTAGTGCTATTTACTTACAAGTTAGTTGATTTCTTCAAATACTTAGTAGAATTCTGGAAGTGTTTGATGCTTATACTCATTCATATGGTCTGCAAGGAATGGCATGGCTAATGTTGAAGACATATTTCCTGATTTCAAGACTTCTGCACAAGCTGATTGCGACCGAATATTTGCCTCCTATTGTTATACAGCATGACAGTGTAGAGTGGGAAAGTAAACAAATTGATGAAGGGAGTAAAGATGAGCAAGGAAGTGGAAGAGGAATGCAGCAACTTGATCTCTTTCTGTCCACATTGTACATTAAGAATGTTTTCAAATGTGAAACCACTGACCTCAATTCCTATTCAGTCCTAAACCCTTCACCTTTCCTCTTTCACTGACTATTGCAAGAATAAAAGCCACCAAAACATAAGCAAACCAAATTTGTAAATGAAATTACGCCATAATGCAAACTAATATAGACTAGTCACACTTAATGCCCTTACCTGTCCTAGTGCTCCTATGCAGTGCTGTACCAGTGGCTGCTGCAAGGCTAATGGAAGATGTTTTCAGTGTGGAGATTGCAGGTAACCTCAAGCAACTCAGCTCAAAAAATCTGGGTTTAGGTTGCATCATCTCTCCACAGTTGGTGGAGTTCTGAGCTGACCTACACTAATGGAATGGCAGGAAAGAGAGTGTAAATGCTGCCACTGCCACTCACTTGGGCCTAGGTCTCTGCAAATTTTCTATTTGTTAGAGACACCCTGCAAGCTTCTTTGAGCACTGGTATGCACTACAATAATTGCAGCAATCTGAATATACTTTAACTTTGAGCTTTGTGGCAGCACTCCAATTTCTGGTGGAAGCTACTTGAGTTGCAAGAAAAGCTGAGGCATTAGCTGCATCATAGCTGGTTCCACAAATTGCTAATGGAGCTATTCATCAACAAAAAGGATGGACTCCAAATTCTGCCCCTGATGCTGAGTTGATGTTTGTGTATGCAAGTTTTCCAATGTATAAAGCATAACAGAGTGTGTACCCACCAGCTACCTTCTGTGGTTTACCCTGTAAATGTCCCCTTTTGTATCCTCTTCAGAGGAATTCCTGTGAAGAAAAGGAAGAGGTAGATACCTGCACCACCTGCTTGCTAGAGATTGTGGGATGAAGAGCAAGTAATTGTAAGGAAGAGGATTATACTCAATGTGAATTTATTCAGCCTCTGCCACTGGCTATATGCTCAGAAATTGCAGTTGCAATAATGGTCTGTGCTATCTTCTTAATGGGGCTCTGTGCCATTATAGTTACCACCCCCTGCCTTGTATTCCAAGACAGAGGAAAATGTGTCACTTAGTGCATTGTTTATGTTTGGTTGATGTGGCTGCCATGATCAAATAGCTGGCATTTTGTGCATATTGCAAGGTCTAGATGTGAGTAGCCAAAGTGTGTGACGCTGAACTGAAGTATATATAAATATTGATCTTGAGTCCTGATTCTTAACAGATTATTGGTCACTGAATGATGGTATGTGACTTACAAATGTAGCAAGGGAATTTTGGTCTGTTGTCTCAAGGGGTTTTCACAATTAACTTGTAAGTATTTCTGAGGCCAGGACTATTCATTTTTTAAAGCAGTATGAGAGGGAGAGTTCCTAATGTGTAATTGGGTTTTATTACCTTTGGAAAATTTTTATGTATGAATCAAGTAAACAGTTGTGCATTAGGCTTTCGGTTTAGAAAGTCAGATACTTTTTGTTTCTTTTGATTAGGGATAACTGCTATAGCATTGAAGAAGGTTTTTGGATTTCAGTTAGACAGGTTTGAAGAGGACTTGGCTGAAGCTGTGTAAAACAGTTGCATCTAAGGAAAGAATTTAGATTAGAACTGATAGGCAGTAAGTTCCACAATGTAAGGAGTTTGTTTTGAAATTTCCAGAACATAAATGTTTGGTTTTAATCCAGAATGACTCATTTGATGCTGAGAATCTCTAAGTTCTGTTATATAAAGGCTACAGGTAGGAACTATTAGGTTCTCAAGGTGAGAAATTGAAGCCATGATTAAATCAAGTCCTACTGAAGTGAAAGAAGAATAATTTTCTCTAATGCGAGTATTGTAAAGGATTGCTTTTGGAATTCATGGGAATCTAGGAATTATGCATTTCAATGTCTTTAAATTTGTATGTAAATAATTTGGGTTATTTTATTTTCATTTCTGTATCATAATAAATGCTAAGACCAAATCTGTGATCATCAGTGAAAACCAACAACTGAAACAAATCATGATCTATCAACCAGATTTAGTCTGATATCTGACTTTTTCATTAATAACATCAACTGGAAAATATACTACAGTAGTGAACTGAGAAATATTGGAGTCTAATGGTGTGGTTGGCCAGCTATGGCATTTGAAGATGGTTCCACACCTTGCACTAACCTCTATTGTTATCTGCATTGTGCGTGGAGGATCTTAGGCCCATCTCTACCTCTCGTCACTTGATATACTAAGGCCACTACAGCAACAATGTCATTCTTCATGGTTTCCTGGGTCAGATTCACTCTTTGCATGACTAACATTATCTGCTCCAGACAGAATGCATTATTTCCTTAAGACATGCCAGCTTTAAGTCATGCCAGAAAAGTACAAATTATGTAATTGCCGTGTCCACAAGACATTGAGAGATAAATTGTTTTTAAAAGCTATCCTCTATTATTGAAGATTGAAATGAACTTTGTTGGACTAAAGCCCAGCCACTGCTAATCACGTGATGCTATTTGATTATTTCTTGAAATGTTCCAATCAACAGTAACCAGGGCAGGGCTTCCATTGTTTTTGTGAAATGTCACCACCTTCACATTGTGTAAATGTTGTGGTCCACAAACTCCCCAGTTCTGAACAAAGTGGGGGTGGGCTGTGTGGCTGCTATTGAAAGTTGTTATGTCTGAATCGACACTAACGATACCATTTATCTTATACCAATCAATAATGATCAGGACCAGAAGCATAAAAGAAGTACCCTGATAAGTTAGGTAAAAGCAGAATACTGAGGATGCCAGAAATCTGAAACAAATACAAAATGTTGGTGAAACTCCGGTTTGGCAGCATTTATGGAGAAAGAACCAGGGTTAATGTTTTGAGTCCAGTGTTTCCATTTTTCAGTTCAGAAGAAGTTGTATTAGACTTGAAACATACTAACTTGACTCATCCAGGTACCCTGAGGCTGAAACTGTGGAAAATGTTTAATTGTTAGCTCTGGTCTGATTTGCTGTAGTTCAGGGATTGTTAATCCACTGCACCAAGTCTGGGAAAAATCTATTATTTAACTGGACTGATAAAATCATTGCCTGGAAGATTCTGCCCATGGAAGACCAGGCTTCTAACGTGAGTTTTAGTCTCAACTTCTCCAAAACTGAATGGTAAAAGAAATCCTATATTTGCCTGAAAATGTGACTCTCTGCACTGCTACATCACCAACCACTGTGGGAAATAAGCCTGCAAGAGCAGCCTGTGGACCAGACTCTTCACAGGTCATTGACTTTCTGTACTCAGTCAAAAAATTACGTGAATTAATGTTCATTAATTTGAGTTTTAAATTACTTCCAATTCTAACCTGTATCCACCTCCTTTCTTCCTTGCATGATCTTGTATCTGTGTATATGTTGTGTTAATTCCCTGGGTTTGAATGCACCTTACTTCGTTTATTAACCCGAAAGAAAGTTTGTTGCAGGTCATTTAAAATTTGGCTTTCACAAACGTAGGATGCGTGGTCTGTTTTGAAAAAGAAAAGGAGACGTTACAAAACCTCACTGCTGATGGACAGAAGAGAAGAGAAATTAAAATTAAATAACCTGTCTTGCTTATAACAAGCATCTTCCAGATGCATGCAAGTTAGCAAAGACAGCGTCTAACAATCATTTGAATGAACAGGTCGTAGAAAGTTGTTATATTTCAAACAATAAATATGAGTTAAAACATGCATCACTATCTGCATGTCTATGTTCAGGAGTTATCCAACTTGCCAATGCTCCACACATCTGATCACTACATGCCAGAAGAATAGGAACACAGATAAGTGGAAATCACTAATTCCAAAATGACTAGAATTGGTGGATGATTCTTCCCACTGGATCATTTAAATTTAGTGATTAAACAGCCTGACCCCTACTCTGTCTCTTACCTAGCTGATATTTATGGACGAGATTCTGCATTTACATTGATCTGGTTTTTAAGCATGTAAACTGCTCAATACCACAATGTTCTGTAGACATTATAACCTCATTCTGAAACATCACTCTGTCTCAGGCTGATGCTGTCTTAATCTAACTCAACTCTAATTTCAGGTTCATTTGTTAGTAACAGTTAACAGTTCAAATCATTACTGTTCAGATTGCTAAAATTCAAATGGAACTGAATAGCTCAGAAGAAATATACACAAGAACTGGACGAAGAGCCCTAGGCTTTAAAGGCTGCATAGCAATTTGGACAGTCTTGTTTTATGGTTTAGAGACCCCCTTGGAGAATAGCAAAGATTGAACTGTAGCATCTGCTTCTTCACAGCTTGGAATAAAGAATGTTCACTGTGAAGCTATGTCTGTTGTCCGCTATAAGCTTTTCTTTAGAGAAAATTACAATAAAAAACTGTCTGAAATTCTATGTGCAGATGGAACTAAACAAAGCAGGTTGATTTTGGACCTGTTACACTTTTTATATTTAATAAAACAAAAACAAAGCCAAATGTTCTAGATATTTAATACACAATGCTTCCATGGGAGTGATAACAAATTAGTTTTGAGCACAAGGTTTCTCTGGCACTCTTACTCCAGCTGCCTGTTTTGTCTATGTATGAATGCCTTGAACACATGTTGCCCTAAGGTCTGTAACTGAGCTGTGCTTGGCCTTTTTTTTTCTCCAAACTTGGTCTTGTTGAAAAGCTGATATGTGTTGTGCAGTGCACATGGCAGAGAAAATCCCTTCCTGGTGAGGGTATCAGAGCATGGGAAAACAAAATCCTATAGTTCCTTTTGCCCTTGTTCCACCCTATTTCACCCTGTACACCAATCGTGCATGGCCACTTGTCACTGACCCCTGCCTTGTCCCATTTTCTTTCACTCTTTGAGGTTGCACATGTGTGACAGCACTGAGTGACATCGTGTTCTGAAACTGATTGTACAACATTGTCCAGCACAAACCATGCATAAACTTGAGTGGCTACGTGCAGAGCCAGCACAGAGTGTGGAGAAAATGCCTTTGGAGGTGGCCAGGAATGGGGCAGGGTCTCTGACAGACTGCATTGTGCTCGTATCTGACTGCAGAATCACTGGAGTAGAAATGAGAAATAGTGACTGAGAACAGAGTCCAAAACAGATTGGTTTGATAAATCTGCTGTGATTCAACTGTTACTTTTCCCCTAAAAACTTTAAGCTGTTACCTTAACAAAAGTCATCACATTTTCTGGGTTAAAACCAAGGTTTTGAATCTGTAGCTGTAAAATGTTCACTAAGATCTTCAATTCATGTACAAAAACTGAGCTGTTTACCATAGCATTGAACAATAAATTGCATGTTTAGCTCTGTCAATGTGAAACTGAAGTTACACATAGAAAACAGAACTTATTTATTCCTTCCTATTGAAACAAATATGAACTGTATGTTTAGTTTTAGAAGTGGAAAGATAGAACTTTCTAATATACCTAGTGACTTTTAATGAAAGTCAATAAACTTGCGTAAAATTGCTATTCCATTTTATATAGTCTACAATACCAAGTGAACAAATGTACACCTGCACCTACCTGTAAACCAGTATATTATGCTGAAAAACAGATATTTATTATTTAAATTTATCTCGATTCAAAGTAACACCAATGTCTTAAACAGTTGCAGAGGTTGAAATTGTAGAGCATGACTGTGGTCTCAAGTGCATTTATGTATGTGTTTTTTGATGTTTGAATCAGATTACTTTTAATTGTAAATTGTTTTGTTAAATTAGCAAACAGATGAATTTTGTACATATAAGTTTGCCATTTTGGTTCCATGTTATCCAAAAGGCACTGCTTGTCCCAGCAACTCTCAAAGAATGAACATTATTTTATTCATAAACCATCTATATTGTTATTTCTAAACAATGAATATCATTGAATAATCCCCAAATCAAAGTGTGTGCTTCACAAAATAAAGCAAAATCTTTTTCAGTCCAGAAAAGCTGAAAATAACCCCAAAAGGATCATGATTTGAAGCTTTTACTATATTCCACATAAAGTATTCTACTAAGGCATGCTATGATATAAAAGAGTTTGTTGATCAATCTGCAGTGAAGTGTATTAAGACAGTCTGCTCTGGTCATTTCACTTATTTTCCATTATTGTGCTTTGCTTAGATCTTTGAGTGGTACGATGTGAATAAAGATGCTGAATTAAAATATCATATCTGTACTGAAAATGACAAACAATTATGTCTAAAATGCATCATTAACACAGACTATTAAATGCTCTATCTACCCACAATTGATTTTTTTTTGTCATTAGCCACCTCTTTAACTGAGAACCATTCAAGCAGATTAAGATAAATAATTTTGGGATAACTACAAGAACTTAGGCAGTAAAATGAACTTCTACTACCTCATTACCAAGAGCTTCACTACAAGTATAATTGCCTTGTAACTGTGATCCTACAAGTCTTGCAATATCTTCCATAGTCTGAATTGGACAGATTTGTAAAGCGTGCTCGCTGAAACCACTGGCAAGATATCTCTAAATATTAGGTGGCTACCAAACAACTTTGAAGGCAGGCTTAAATAGCACTGGAGAGTGTTAAAGTTGGGAAATAGTCTGAAGGCTCAAGCAGCAAATCAATTGGATTTCATGCCAGCAGTTTACGATATCACTTGAAAGCTTCTAGTTTGCTGCACCTTAATCTGATTTAAATTAGTTCAAATATGATATCCATAAATATGCATGTTTATACATTGAGCTGATATTTTATAAAATTTGAATGGTAGCTTTTGATTACAAATGTGGTCAGTAATAAAATTTTATTTATGATGCATAGTTTTTGACCTCCACTTTCAACAATTTCTCCCATTCCCTTTAACTTAATTTTATTTAATAAGTCACATTAAGTTCCTTCTAAATTCTTGACCCACTATATCAAAGTATAACGTTTAATTGCATGCATCATGAGGGTAGCAATCAACTATTTTCCTCAAAAAAGCACAAATTCTACTAAAACAAGCTCTCAATAGTTAAAACATTAATGATAATAATCATGATAACATGTAGGGATTGAAAATAATACTTGCAAATTCTAAAATAGGACGAGGGAATGATCACTAAATATACAGCGGTCTCCCACCTCTGATTTCAAGCCCAGCTCCAATTTTGATTAAGGTTGTGTACCTCAAAGTTTGACCGATCTTTTCTCCTTCAATTGCTAACCAACACTGAATTTTCAGCATTTTCTGTCCTTATGAATAATATCATTGACATTAAGTATGTGAATTGCATTGTAATTCATTCATAACTACATCGCTTATGAGTCATAGGTCACTAAATGGCAGTGTACATGCAAGATTCTGCTGTATGTGTATACATAGTTACTCACTTCAGAACTTAAGGTATAGAATTAATCATACAAAGCCCAACATACTAGTCAACAGAGAAGTGCTGTAAAAGTCCTGCTGAAAATGATACTATTCAATAGTGAATCATTAAGATTTTTTATTTAATAATGGTTAGCAGCATGTGATTTGTTTAATTCAAATATTTAAATTTAACTTAATCTGGCCTGTTGTATGCATGAAGGTTTCATAATGCTCCCCTTGTCCACATACAAAGTAGCTTTTAACCCTTTTCTGATTATTTATCTGCAAATGTGAAAATCACATAAGGAGTGATTAAAGTTGAATAATTGTCAGATATGTCTCCAGTAAGTGTATACTGAATTTTCCCATGATTCGGCTAGGTAGATATTTCCTACATGAAACCTGGTCACTCTCTATCTGTAGATGCCCAGCTCCCCCCAGCTCACCCTCAATTCCCTGCTCCTCACTTCATTAAATATGAATCCGATTTCTACAATGCCATTCTTTTGCTATCTTGTGGTCAGAAAAAGTGAAAGTGCTTTCTGATGCTGGGTTCCATCAGCATTCACACCACGGGTACCATATTTAAACCCAACATCATTTCAAACTCTGTCAAGCTGGTCTGAAGTAGCCATCCAGGCCAGCGTCCTGTCCGTTGTCAAGAAAGTCAATGATCTTCTGCACTCTGCACTGGCAAGTACCATCTTCTTTTCTCTGTTACCTTACATTAATTGTAACTTTGTCATTGCATAGGTATCCCAACAAAACTCATCTTCTGCCACTCAGTACTGAATGTAGCAACTTCCTTCAGTGACTCTCAACCATCCTTCTCTACCCCAAACTACAAACCATTCCTGCCTTCTGTGTTTCCTATTCACTCACTTGAAACACCCTAATGACTGAAGACAGACCAGCCTCTGGTCCATAGTCCCTCTTGTCTATGACTACAGTCTTAGACTTTCAAATACAGCCAACTGGTTGAAGCACATATTGTATGTTTGCCATGTAAGCTATCTCCACGCGGTGTGATCTTGTAGTTCAGGTGACATCCAACAACTTGTCCAACCCTTGACTGATCATTGCTGGCACTATGACAAGCCGTCTGAATTTGTTTGTGACAAAAAGCAAGAACAAATTGCTGTGAGCATCACAATAACCACAACGTAAGTGAGCACTAAGGCAGTAAACTAAGACCTCTGAGAAGCATCCTGTTCCAATGTATGAGATGGGTGCCTGATCCTGTGCATAAAGCACTCTGACAGCAGTATTGTTATGTAAGATGTTGGTGTGTTCCTAAGTGCAGCATTAAAGTGATGCACTTTACGTTACCTTAGTCCAAGATGCCATGATGGTGTGGTAAGGCAGGTGTTTTGCTGATACCAAATTCCATCGATGCAGGGTCAGGTGGTCACTGCCCAGGGACTGTGCCCAGAGAATTTGGGGAACACTGACCTAGCTGGATGCTCAATAGAGGCAGCAAGCTCTAGTTTCCAAAATACCAGTCTGGCCTTCAGTTTGGGGATTTGGGCCACCTAGTTTCTCACAAGTGCCTTGGAAAACACCGAACGACGTATAAGTGAAACATACAAGTTCCGGTAATAATAAGATGTTAATACATTGCAAACAAGATCCTTGCTGCTGACTATTGAGATTTGGTTTTCCCTGTTAAAACCTTGAGCGGAAATTGGACATTTTTTCTTAACATTGTGAATTTCACTTTCTCCTGCTCACTGTATTTTCACAACATTGTTCAGAGGCTGGGAAAATTCTGCCCCATTCCTTTTAATAACCTATCAATAGGGGCAATTTACATTTCTTCCAGTTTTGGTGTATTTGAGGTGCTGAATATGTAGTATGTGATATATCTCAAGATTTGTAGAACAAATATAAAAGATTATTGTTTATAATCTGTCAAAATTAGAAGTGTATATTTTGGCACTTGCTGCTAACTGCCAGCAATAGGGATATAGTGTAGCTTTTCAAAGATTTGTGGAAATGGAGATTTGCTGTATTATTGAGACAAATGGTTGAAATTAGTGGTCTGGAGGTTTGATAGCAGTAATTCTGAGGACTGATTTGAAGATGAGAAATTGAACCACACTTGCATAAATTATGCAGATAACATTCCAATGACAATCAAAATTGTTTCAATGAATAATACAAATACATTTGTCGCCGAAAAGAGATTATAGATATGCCTATCAAGGTTAACGTAAAAGAAATGCATGCATTTTAAAATATAATAATAGTAGATCTAACATAAACTTTTTTTTTATGATTTCTCCCTATATACGTAGCTGATTTATTATCTTAGGTGTAATTGCACATCATAACAGATAGATGATGTAAGTATTAACATACTGCTAAAATATGCTTTATTAGAATGTTAACTATAGCCAGTATATGACCATCTATGTTAAATTCAGGTATTATATGATAATTCACTGTGTATTTTTACAGGTGGCAAAGATAGTTATGAATAGTTTAAATTTAATTATATGCTATACACATCTATTTCAATTAATAGGCATGGCAAAACGAGCTCATTTTGTATCCTGAACAAACCATGTGATTTTCAGATAAATTTTAATTCCATAAAATCACACACACACACACACACATTTTCTTTGTTCTGTGGTCGGGGCTGCAGCATCAGGGAAATTTCTAAGTCCTAACTCCTTGTCTTGTTAGCAGATATGATGTGGAGATGCGAGTGTTGGGCTGGGGTGGACAAAGTCAGAAATTCCACAACACCAAGTCATAGTCTGACAGGTTTATTTGAAATCACCTGATGAAGGAGCAGTGCTCCAAACGCTTGTGATTTCAAATAGACAATAGGTGCAGGAGTAAGCCATTCTGCCCTTTGAGCCTGCACCACCATTCAATATGATCATGGCTGATCATCCTTAATCAGTATCCTGTTCCTGCCTTATCTCCATAACCCTTGATTCCACTATCCTGGAGAGCTCTATCCAACTCTTTCTTAAATAAATCCAGAGACTGGGCCTCCACTGCCCTCTGGGGCAGAGCATTCCACACACCCACCACTCTCTGGGTGAAGAAGTTTCTCCTCATCTCTGTCCTAAATGGCCTACCCCATATTTTTAAGCTGTGTCCTTTGGTTCGGCACTCGCCCATCAGCGGAAACATGTTTCCTGCTGCCAGAGTGTCCAATCCTTTAATAATCTGATATGTCTCAATCAGATCCCCTCTCAGTCTTCTAAACTCAAGGGTTTCCAAGCCCAGTTGCTCCAGTCTTTCAGTGTAAGGTAATCCCGCCATTCCAGGAATTGACCTTGTGAACCTACGCTGCACTCCCTCAATAGCCAGAATGTCTTTCCTCAAATTTGGAGACCAGAACTGCACACAGTACTCCAGGTGTGGTCTCACCAGGGCCCTGTACAGCTGCAGAAGAACCTCTTTGCTTCTATACTCAATCCCTCTTGTTATGAAGGCCAGCATGCTATTAGCCTTCTTCACTACCTGCTGTATCTGCATGCTTACTTTCATTGACTGATGCACAAGAACACCCAGATCTTTCTGAATTGCACCTTTACCTAAATTGATGCCATTTAGGTAGTAATCTGCCTTCCTGTTCTTGCCACCAAAGTGGATAACCATACATTTATCCACATTAAACTGCATCTGCCATGCATCTGACCACTCACCTAACTTGTCCAGGTCACCCTGTAATCTCCGAACATCCTCCTCACATTTCACCCTGCCACCCAGCTTAGTATCATCAGCAAATTTGCTAATGTTATTGCTAATACCATCTTCTATATCATTTACATATATTGTAAAAAGCTGCGGTCCCAGCACGGATCCCTGCAGTACCCCACTGGTCACTGCCTGCCTTTCCGAAATGGAGCTGTTTATCACTACTCTTTGTTTCCCATCAGCCAACCAACTTTCAATCCAAGTTAGTACTTTGCCCCCAATACCATGCGCCCTAATTTTGCTCACTAACCTCCTTTGTGGGAGTTTATCAAAAGCTTTCTGAAAGTACAGGTACACTACAACTACTGGATCTCCCTCATCCATCTTCAGAGTTACATCCTCAAAAAATTCCAGAAGATTAGTCAAGCATGATTTCCCCTTCAAAAGTCCATGCTGACTCTGACCTATCCTGTTACTACTATCCAGATGTGCCGTAATTTCATCCTTTATAATAGACTCCAGCATCTTTCCCACCACTGAGGTCAGACCAACTGGTCTATAATTTCCTGCTTTCTCTCTCCCATCTTTCTAAAAAAGTGGTATAACATTAGCCACCCTCCAATCCGCAGGAACTGATCCCAAATCTATCGAACTCTGGAAAATAATCACCAACACATCCATGATTTCTCGAGCCACCTCCTTCAGTACCCTGGGATGTAGACCATCAGGCCCCGGGGACTTATCAACCTTCAGACCTAACAGTCTCTCCAACACCAATTCCTGGCAAATAAACCTGTAGGACTATGACCTGGTGCCGTGTGAGGTCCGACTCTGTTGGCAGTTGGCACGCTGCTTAACAAACTATAAACCAATTCTTGCCAGATTGCGTCCTTGCCATCAAATAAATTGGAATGGTCTTGCTTCTGAGGTTCGACAGCTAATAAGAGACCTTTCCACATTGAAAGATTAGAAGCCCTGCCATTGGAGGAGGAAGTGACGACACCTTGAGGTGAATGCGTGCTCTGAAAACTTATTAAAAGGGTAAAGTTGTAAAGAAGTGACGGCTGCTAGGCCATCTGCATGGAGGGAGGGGGCATTAATGGCCAGTAGCTGCATCTATGAACCTCTACCACTGTCCATCGGTAGCTGCAGGGGGACGTGGCGAGAGAGTGTATTAGGGTGAGAGCAACATTCTCCACCCACCCCATCCCACCCTACTCCATCAGGCTAGGTGTCTTCCTCCATCCTGAAGCGATGTTTGAGTGTTTCAACTCAAACGGGCCTGTTTGCCAACTAGAAATTTCCAGTTCAGCCCTGCATACCTGTTGGCCTCTAAGGCACCTCACCTACTTGTAAGAGGGTGGCTCTTTTTACCAAGCCCTTCACTCCTCCACCACCACCCATATAAGCTCTTTGAGAATGACCTACAACCAGCGATATGCTGACAGCCAGCTTTACATGAATTGCTGGTCCAATGTTCCCTCTGGTTCAAGCGCTGTTTTCTTTGAAAATTTAATCCTGAAACTCGAGAAAAATATCATGTTATTTGACAAAGTATTTTCAAATTGCAAAGGAAAGTGGTCTAAAAATATATGAAATCATATTAAGTACAAAATCCCAGCTATGCCTTCAGTTTATATGGGACTTCATTGTATTACTGCAACAGGCCTGGGTCAGAAATGCGAACATGAGAGCAAGCTGCTGTGTTGAAATGGCAAGCCACCAGAAGGGTCAGCCTTCTGGACTCAACATTGAGTTCAACAACTTCAGACCATGAACTCTGTCCTCCATTTTGATATTTTACACTTTGGCACAGGCACTGGAAGAAAGAAATGTTTTGTTTATAGATGTATTGTTTTCAGTCAAAGTTGACCTTTATTCTCCTGTTAACATTTTCTCTCGACCACTGCTTTGTTTCTTCACTACAGCCACTGTCACTCCATTTGCCTTTTGTTCCATGACACCTTTGTTCTTTAATCTCCTTCTTCTTCAACCTTTGCCTGACCTTGCCTTTATTCCGTTTGACCCCCCCCCCTCCAATTTTCTCAGCAGTGGAAAACCAATCATGTCGCCACCTCTTTTTAGTTCTGAAGAAGAATCATATCAGATGTGAAACCTTAAGTCTTTCTAACTCCACAGACGCTGCTAGACCTGTGTTCATTCAGCTCTTTCTGTTTTATGCCAAAGTTTGTTGGTCATTCTTATCTTCCAACTACTCTATTTTAAGTCACATTTACTAATGTTCTGATTCCAGCAGTTGACAGTTTTAAAACAGTTAATGATCACTTCAAGAATGCCGAGGAAGACAGATTTCACTTTTTTACCAGTGGGCAGTAAAAGATTGACCTTTTGGTCCTCCAGTCTCCACAAGCAAAATTTAAGAACTTCTTTTCACTTTGTGTCTGTTCCAACCCTAATCCATTTGCTTGTTGGATTTTCCTGGCTGTGACTGTTAATATCCAAGCTGCATAAGAGCATGTGAAACAACAGCAAGCTGACTGAGAACACCAAACTGTGAGTCTAACAAACCGGCATCCTCAGAACACTCCTTTACAGCAGTAATACCCTGGATGACATGTACTCTGGAGAAGAAAAGGTGGAATAGTTTCTATCCTTTCTGTCTCAGATGTATCCATAGCGTCTCTTAACAGGATACCAACTCAGAGGTCCTAGGGTGTTTTAATTCCATCATGTTGCTGAGTCAGCAATATCTGCACTCACTTGGTCATATTCATGATGTTTCCAAAGAGTTTCCAGTGAATTGGGCACTTTTCCTGGGAGTTTATTTTGCTACTGTGAGGACACCTGCAAGAGGCAAACAAAATGCACATAGTGACACTACCAAATGATGCAATGTCATTGACAGTCATGACCTCTGGAGACTGATTGTTTAGAAGGGCATCGGAAGAACCAGGTAAAAACAAAACCTCAGCCCACCAATAGGAGGGCCCAGGTAAAAGCAACATCAAAAATTATGCACCTTCTCAGCCCTGTGTCTTCCTCTGCAGCAGAGACTGCTCTGCCAGAATAGGGCTCCAGATATGTACAGGTTGCAACATGGTTGAAATGTTATTTATGGTCTTACAAGAGTGAAGGCTGCCCTGTTGGGCCCAAGATGGTTAGATGACCTCAGCAATTTTCACTGCCCACCCACTCAGTTTCCACCACATGACTGGGATGAAACATTACTGCCAATGCTGCAGTTAACTCCAGCATTGTTCGCATATAGGTGTTGGAGCAAGAAATTCATTGTCCCTAAGTTGTTTAATGCCCTGACTTAGAATCTACCAGGTTGCATTTTTCAGGAGCAGTTGTCAAAACAGTAGTCAGTTCACACTGCGGCCAGTTGTGCCCTACTTCACCCTAAAACTCAAGACCACGGTAACCAGCACAGGTCAGGAAATGAACTTGAGGCATTCTTGTTGATTCTGATTGCAACTGTGCCGATGAACACATTGCTAGTTATAGCTAAATTCATGCGCCCCACCTATTTGCTGCTTTGTCAGTAGTGATTTCAGCACTGAACTTTCACTGGTATTTGGTTTCATTGTTGAATAGTCACAGAGGCACAAGCAGTACTTAACTTTTGTTGAATTTGAGGCCAAGTTTAGGAAACAGTTGAATTAGGGGCTTTACACCTACAATGTGAACTTAACCACTCGACTCATCTGGCTTCTTCAGAAGTTGCTGAGTGTTGCCGGAATTTTCAGTTTGTTTCAGAACTCCCAATATCAGTTTTGTTTTCTGGCTCACTTTAATTATTTCAGAATGACATAATATTGAATGCTCTATATCAGATACTAAATTTATACTGAAAAGGCTCAACTTAACTCTTTCATGTTAAATATGCATTGTCCTGAACAGTTTGGCTTTGTAGCTAATTTAGCAAGATGTATAAGCAATTGCATTAGACAAATGATCACAGCCAGCATTTTCATGAAGGAACTGGTTCCTTTGCTTCAACATGAAGTAATTTAGTAACTTTACTGAAATACATTTTCACTGAAATATTTGTTTGACTAAGATGTTCAATGTGAATAACTTCCTGGCAGAAGACTATTCTAATCTGTTACATGCAGTTCTAGAGTTTAACTAATCCGTAGGAATTCAATCCAAGGACAAAACACATGAGAATGGATGCAGAATGAACTTAATTTCAATTAATTCCATTAACTTGCTTTACACTGCCAACAGGCGACAAAAATAAGAAAACTTTACAACAATGCAACAAGAGTATGCTAAATAAGGGTTTTAAGGAAACAAAAGATTCAATTTTCCAAAAAAAAAATCGAAGAAGACAGTGACATTTGATTCCTCAAGTGAGAATGTGGTGCTTCATAGGGTGACTTTTAATTTTGCACGTCCTTCACCACATACATAGATGCAGAACAAGTCAGAAATGGAGTGACAATGTAAACTGATGACCTAAAGTG
The DNA here is from genome assembly GCF_047496795.1 of Chiloscyllium punctatum. Classification (NCBI taxonomy): domain Eukaryota; kingdom Metazoa; phylum Chordata; class Chondrichthyes; order Orectolobiformes; family Hemiscylliidae; genus Chiloscyllium; species Chiloscyllium punctatum. Next base: position 56,612,518 of record NC_092747.1, on the reverse strand, counting down.
TGATTGCACCATTGACCATTTCAGTTTTCCTTTAATGGAGTTCCTCAAAAGACTCCTTGGTAACGGCAATGCTTTGGCTACAATTGCCTTTTGTGTGCCTCTGCTGCTTTGGGAGGATTTTTGGAACAATTCCACATTGATCAGCCAGCAGGGGGAAGCAAGATTTAAGGGAACAGATTTTGACAAAAAAAACAAAGATTTGCTTTTGTACATTCCTATGTGTACCACTCTTTAAAAGTGTACCATATCTGCATGTTTGAATAACCTTATGGTTATGTTTTGTTTTTATCACTTAGTGAGAGTTGACAATAGAGTATAAAAATAATCTTAAGAGCGAAAAAAAGGATGTTCAAAGAGGTTGTTGGAATGGGCATCAACAACCCCAGACTTTTCTTGTACATGAATGTGGTAGACTGTTACTGAATTTCTATTCTGTTGTGTGGGACACTGTCATGTGATACTTTAGATGGTCACTAATAGAAATGCCTTTGAGCTGAGCTGACATGAATCTAGTGTAATAGAAAAAAAGTCTGAAGGCTCAGCTTCAAGAGTGGTTAAATTAAGTGCCTAGGTCCTTCGAAATTAGATTGCTTTCATTCTCTTATTTATTTATTTGCTATTGGAATTGTATCATGTGGCACACCCTTCACCCTGCTAATGTCTGATTGCATTTCTTATAAATATTACCCATAACAGCATTTCCACTCTCTGGCCCATTACAAGTGTGTTCTGAAGTTTGACAGTTTGAAAATGTTGAAAAGATATCTTAAACTCATCAAAATACGATCATTGCTTTTTGTCAAGTATAGTTTTTGACTGCTGGATCTGTTCCTTCTCTAGCTTTACTTTATTTCTAATTTAACATTTCTTCCAGGTTTGCTTTTTTTTTTGCCCCTCTTCAGACCCTTTTACAAACACTGACTGATCATTTCGAAGAATACTCTGTTCTCAGGCCTCTATCAACGCTGCTGTTTGGGTAGCCACAAGAAGATATGAGAGAGTCGGTCATGTTTACTCTTTATTAATTTGCTCCCTCTCATTGGAAAAATGTTCAGCACTTCCATCAGACCGCACTTTGACATGAAGAACTTACCATCTGAGGGAATGTATGAACCTCGTATCCACTATTTCTATTTTGTTTACATGATGATGAGATTGTATGTTTATTCTAGCTGAAAGTTTGTCCCACTTTAAAGGAGTCTCATCAGTGACCACTGCCCTGTAAGATTTAATTTGAACATTAATATATTTGTTTATTCAGTGTTCCCTTTTTCTGTTTTTCATTTTGAGACCAGTACAATAACTCTTACTTTACATAAAATAGTTTGAAGTATATAGATAGTTTTCCAATTTGCAAAATTAGTTAGAAATCTAATTTACACATGATATATACAAAACATGACCTGCAGACGGCCTAATGAACTGACGTATACACACAAGGTGCTGGAGAAATGAACATGCAGATTTGTCCATGATTTCACAAATTCAGCTGTAATTGAGAACACTGTAAAGAAAATTGTGGTTAAATTTGTATTGTAGTGAGGTGTTATCCTGCTGGCACATTTTTAGTTCACTATCTTGTCTAAATCTATCTGTATGAAGTTTCTAGTACTTGACCACAATAGGCAAAAAAATCAATCCATGAATAATATACAGTTGCACTTATATCAAAATGATACAATATTGTCAGAAACTATTTAAGAACTCCATTAATAAGATTTAAGCAATTCACATACCTGTACTCATCAAGATTTTGCTATTTGTCTCTAATCTCATTTTCACAAACAAAATGGTACATAGGAGCAAATTGCTGTTTTGGAGAGAATTGTTCTTCCTCCAAATCTCTCTCATCCCTGTGGAGAAGCACCTGGCTTCCATTCAATGTCTCTTCATGTTGGCACAGTTCAGATTGGGAGCTCAACATGTGGGGGATTGCAGGCACAAAGTGATACAGTTGCAGAGTATTGTGCCACATTGATATTCTCTAATAAAAACCATTTTAAGACGATACACAAGTATTGTATGTACACAGATTTGTGGAGTAGTGTAATTTCAGATTTCTACCAATGCAGAAACAAAGGAAAGCAAAATTGGTGAACTTTAACCTTGAGGATGTAAAGCTACTGGGATAGCAGGATTAGAGTCAGTGAAAAGAACAATGGAAGAAGTGTTACGATGATTGCCATTTGCTGCTTTCCGTGTAACTTCCTTGCAAATGTTGAATGTTCCACCCAATTAGATTGGTTCTGTTCTGAATCACATTGTCGATGAGGGTTCTCCACTAGTTTGGATGCAAGAGTTAGTGATAAGCTTTAGATTCCAAATGAAAGCAAGTATTGGAAAATTGGCTGACCTATTGATGTGAATAGCCCCTGCGTGCACCCACTTTTGCTGCAGAAAGACAGGTTTCGGATTAAGTTGGACTGGCTGACCCTCAAAGTAGATCAGATGCAGCTATGAAAGTGGGCATTGTGAAGGCAGGTTGGTTTAAAGGCAGACCTAAGGTTTACCTGTGCTCCAGCCAGCAGTGCACAACTGCATGAAGCAGTTTGCCAATACCATTTTTTTTAGAAATGAAATTTAATCTCCTATGTTACCTTTTCAATGGATATCGATAGTCAGTATGACACAACTTGGGTTTGCAACAGTGGCTGTCTTTCCTCATGTATGGCAGATTATTGATTGAATGCATATAATTGTCACAGAACCAATGGACAATTCTGGAGATTTCCTCAACATGAAAGGCTATTGTTTCATCAATTCCAAGCTGATACGTGATCAGCATCAAATACAAATCTGTAGCTGTTTCACTGGCAGCTATCATGTGCTTTCATCCTGGGATGCTCATCCATGGGACATTTGAGCTCTGTGCAGCATGCCCCCAAAGTGGACCATATTGTTCAGTGGATTGCATTCTGTAGCCCATGGTGGTGCTAAGAGTATTGGTGATGGAAGAGTCACAGGAACTGTAATAGTTCTCTTGAGATAGGAAGAAGGTATCAGAGAACTGAAAGAAGGAAGGGAAGACAGTACCTGGCAGCCATAGAGGCAAGTTAGTACTTAGCCTCTCAGCCCAAATGTGAAAAAAGTGATGAATTTATTTCCAAACAGAAGATTGAATTAACATTTCTTCACATGCAAGTAATTAACCTCTAGTACCTATCTTAAAGAAGGCATTCACATTTCACTATCTGTTTGAGTTGTTAGTCCATGAGACCTACTGGAAAGAAAACCTGAATTCATTTAGTGCCTTTTACCATTCTAGGATTCCCTTGAGTGCTAATTAAGAACTTTTTAAAATGCAGTAATTGTAGAAAGGAGTGAACATGGCAACCAATATGTGCAGGTCTGCTTGAAAGGATAGATGGGGTCTTGGTTTTAACAACTCGTCATAAAAAAAGGCAGTTTTGACTTTGCAGAATCTTTCCATACTGAAGTGGATTGTAGGTGTTGTGAACATATCTCTGGAGATTGCCATTTCTCAATGGGAATGCTCAAGGTGGTTATTGCTGGTGACTCCTTGTGTCAGTACATTCTTTTTTTTAAATAAATGTCTGACTGACCCACTGGAGTGTCAACCGTGAAAGTGGACATGTTCCAAATCATATCCATTAATTGTGAGTGTACTAAAGTGATGGCCAGAAAGGACCATTTGATTTATCAAACCTTTCCCAAATTATAATGGTCAGATCATCGTTACTAAACATTTCTTCTCCAACCTTCCTATCCAACATGTGCCAATACCCATGGCAATATATTATCCTGAGAGAGGCACAAGCGAGAGAAATTCAACGATGAATAGACAAAAATTCCTCACATGGTCCATGTGTCACCTATGAAGACACCTACTTTATATATGTTGTTCCAGTCAGCAATTATTCCAGTTCCCTCTGGAAGGCATGCAGAGAGTTCGCACCCATCCCACCAGCTGACAAAGACTTCCAGAAGCTCACTCTTCACATGGACAGGAAAATCAGTCTATTCTCAGTCTGAAAAATAGAAAAATTGTCTCTTCTGATTGTCCCTGATCTGATAAACTGGAATAATCCAGCGATAAGGACTTTATCTGCTTGTTAATCATTATATAGACCTCTGTTAGGTTCCCTCTTGCAGGATGTTAAGTAGAGAGGCTTTCTTCAGAGTAATGAAGTAACAGAGGTAAACTAAACCAGATGTCTACCTGGTATATTTCCTCTGTAACTTTGTCAGGGCCATACCATTCGTCATGTATGGAGAACCAAAGCCAGATGTGGTATCCTACTTGTGGTCTGACATGCAATCAGACAATGTTGAAATTTGTGTATTCTGAATTAGGTACTATGGTTCCTTTAATACACCCCTATGTCTTGTTATAGTTAGGCACAGCTTCCCTACATACACCTTCAGTGATATATTAAGACTGGAATCTTTAGCCCTCTCAACTTCTTTTTGCATTGCTCCTTGCAAATGATTTGCATACTCTATGTTGGCTCTACCAACATACATACTCTTACTTTTGGCTAAATTAAATGCCATTTCTGAATCTTATTATACTTCTCTACCACCTTATGCTTTGCTTAATAGAAAACCCATTGAAACAATTAGGCCTGGGTATTTAAATATTCCCTTTTTTGGCTGAAGCAGGTGCATTGTAAACTCAAATAAGAACACCTGAGTCCAAGACTAATCTGCAGTTGCAATAAAGATCATTTTTATGAGAAATCTTCAGATTTGCCACTACGTGAAGTGTAATTCCAGACTTTAGTTAAACTGGACTTCAAAAGCGCCCAAAAAGACTTCATAATTTCCTTGCTATTTCAACCCATTGCCTTTAATTTACTTTCAATCACGAATGAACAAAGCACTGTCTTGATCAGAAAGGTCAAGATCTAGTGAATCACTGATTGGACTGTGAGCAAAGCATAAAACTAATCTTGGTACAATGTAGCATCTAGACAACAGTATTATTAATGTATTGCAAATGTATTATTTCTGTACTGAACAATTGGGTCATATTTTGCATCTGCAAAATATCTTGCAGCATGTGCTTTTAGACATTTTTCTTTCCTGCACCCTTCAATTTGAAATTGCATTGCTCTGTTAAGTGCAAGTTGATAATGCTACAGCAATGAAAATGGACATCTAACATTTGGTGAATGGTGCTAATTATCTGTCTCCTTAACAAATAATATCTGAGGATTGAGAAGGAAACCGGAATAATGGAGAAAGAAGGTGGGTTAGAATGAAATCAGGTGTGGAAGGAAAAAGAAAGATTGGTTTCAGGGAGAGAGATGGGAGACAAATGAAATGAAAAAAATACAAGGGAATTTTGGAACAAATGTGACAACTGGCTACCCATAGGATGAAAATTGTTAGTGTACGTTGTTCCCTTTTTAGATCAGAGAAACTGAATAATTATCATACAATTAAAAATGAATTTGTGCTGTTAAATACCGACTTTAACTTTGCACTGTGATTTAATTTGAGTTTAATATACAAATCCAGCATATTTTGAACAGTAATTGGGTGGGTCAGCTGTGATGCTTTTGTGTGAGGCTTTCAGTGGAACATAATAAATTGAACAAGTTACATCAATTCACAACTTGTACATTTCTTTTATTCCTTACCTGATTTGCTGGCCAATTCACAATTTTAATGAAAACATGCATTATGACCTTGCCACTAGTTTTCAAGAAGGATTTTGGCTATTGTAATTGTACAATTTTAATTTCAGAGAAGAAAAGTGACCGCATGTATTAATAATTTGAATATTGTGCCCCAATTCTGGACATATCACTTTAGGAAGGATGCGAAGGCATCAGAGAAGTTGTAGAAAAGATTTATGAAAATGATTCCCAAAAGAGAGACAAGGGACAGTTTAGAGATAGTTTAGAGGAGCTGGAGTTATTCTTATTAAAAGGACTTGAGAGAAGATTTAATTGAGGTGTTTAAACTCATAAGAATCATTTAGACAGAGTAGATAAAGAGAAACTCCTCCCAATGGAAACAGTTAAAAATCAGATTTAACATGAGAGGCAAGAGAACTAACAACAGAAAGAGGAAAACTCTTTTTTTGCACTGTTAGGATCTGGAAAGCACACCCTGAATGTGTGGAGACCGATTCAATCACAGCTTTCACAAAGGAATTAGATAAGCATCTAAAGAGAAAAAAAAATGTACAGGGGAAGAGCAAGTGAATGGGCATTTTTGAGCGTTCATTGCAGAGATCTAGTATGATCAGGATGCGCTGAATGGCCAACTCCTCTGCTGTATTCATTCTTTGATTCTAATCCAAGAGTTAATTTAAGTATGGGAATTACTCACAGGATTATTATGAATGCTTCAGCAAAATAACAGACTGAAAAACCAGCATGTGGCAGGCAGTGAAACATTGGAAGAATACTGAGGTGGAGCTTGTTTTGTGGGTACTTTGCATTAAGGAAGCAGCTTTCAACGACCCTGGAATACTACAAACTCCATGGGTGAAGAAATGTCTAGAGAGGCATTATCAGATGTAATCAATGTTTTTCTTTTAAAATGTGTGGGTCAGAAGGCATTGAAAGTTTTAAAAATTTGCACTGGTGGAGAAATGAGATGCCATGAAATATGACATAGAGCCAACTGCAGGTGGATGTGGTATCCTATGATAATTCATTGCAGGTGAGAGGAAGCGGTTTCAATTCTTTTCCTTACCATATGGTAAGGAAGCTAAGACTAATAAATAATTATCAGAATTTATTTGTACATTTGAAATTCTTGATGTCTACACAGTAATCACTGGCAGCCAAAGATTTGTAAAGTATTTAAAGTATGGTCTTTAATTTACTGAATTTCAAAGAATTTTAATTATAATCTAAAATATGTTAGATATATGCCGCTATAGATTATTTGGAATTTTTTAAAAAATGATTTACACAGTAAGCCTTATTGCTATCATAAATGGTGAGCATCAGTAAGTTTGACAAGGAGGTGGAGTAAAGTTGCTGGCAGTGTGCAATCATTTGTTATAATTTCATAGAGTTTATACCCACTGTGCCTACTAACGAGCTGGACCTACTCTGCATAGGTTCAGTATGAAGGTGCATAGGGTCACCTAAGTCAGGTCGAATAGGTCAAAGGAGCCTCAGGAGAAAGTCGCTAAATTGGTTCAGCTGGTGGGGCATAGTTTCTGACCTCATCTCCTCTCAAACTCTACAGAGGAATGAACAGAAGACTTCAAGAAGAAGAAAGTGACCTCAGCAACCTTGCAAAGTCATGACATTTTCCTGTGCTTTCTCCCAGTTTGTGGATATCCAAGAAGCGAGTGCGGTTTAACTGCATTTTGATTTTCAAGAGCAATGATAATCCACGGAAATGCAGAGACTAAATAGGCAGAACTGAGCAAGCATTTTGCCAGATGGAGTGAACATGTCAACAGTCTTGTAGTGTCTCAGATTCAAGATACACCTTCTGCTGTTTGCTGTATGCTCCTTCCTTCATTGTAGCTTGCCAAGTCACGACCTGGAACGTTCACATGACAACTGTAGAGAAAAAGGACAGGGAACATTATCATCATCCTCTCTTCCAATCAAATAAAGTACCAACTTAAAACACTTGAGATAGTTTGAAATGAGATGAGATCTGAAATACCTTTCAGAAAGGAAGTGCACAGTGACCAAAGAAGCAAAATATGAAATTAATGCTATGAAGAGTAAATGTAATTTTTATGTATCATGCTATCTATGTAAATAAATTAATATATTGAAAACTGTCTCACCTATCTAGAGGTAGCAAACATTTTCAGAGGTTCTGTAGTTAAAGGTGGGCAAATTAAGCCCAATTATTAAAAGATATTGTACTTAAAATCTACCCAAGGTCATTGTGAAAAATCATTCAGCCTATGTTGGAAGTGTATTCTTAGATAACAGTAAATTTGGTTTTATAAACAGCAAAGGTTAGTACAGAGAAATTCAGGAGAAAATACTTTGCCTAATGTTACAGAAATAAGTATCAAGTTATTATTACTTTGAATTTTGTAACATCTGGCCTGTAGTTGTTTTTGTTCCACTGGTGTGTGTCTATCTATGTGTATTCCATGTAGCTCATGGCAATTAGCATTCTTTTCAGTCCTGGAGGTTGATCAAGAGGAATCAGCGATTTTAAAACTGAGTACTGGCAAAGTACAAAGCAGTACACAGCTGGCACTGAAAGCGCTGACACCTTCTAATCGGTTATTCAATGCTGAAAGGATAACGGTTCTCGTTAACCCTGTGGAGTACTCACTGATAGATGATGGGCTGCTGATGCAGATGAGGGGCCCTTTACATATCTTAGAGCGAAATATTGAATCATGCTGGGGCTTTGGGAAGAAGATTAAAGCTGAGATTTTGCCTGTCAGGTAGGAGAAATTATTAACAGGGCCCTTTAAAGGGCATACTTTTTAAAAAAAAATCATAGCTATAAGAGTATGATTTTTCTTGTTTCAAAGAATCGATAGGAAATTGTAAAACCGTAGCGTCTCATTTTGGAGTCTGATTGTATATGCCAGTTAACAACTGACTGATCAATGACCATCTACCCTCTTGATCTCAATTTGGCCTTTTTTTGTAAAGAAGGGGTCAGGAGGCTGACAGTAGCATGGACAAAACTCTAAGGGACCATTTTATACATGGTTTTTGATTAACATACCAATAGTTGTAATATCTTGTTGTTTTAATATAGATGGGAACATGAAAGAAGTTAGAAATAGTGTTAGATGCCCCAGGTTTGAATCAGTTCTCTCTATTTAATCTAGTATTTATCAGGGCCATAAACTGAAAGCTAATAATTTTGGTCAGTCCTGAAATAAAGCCTGAAGCTTGAATTCCTGCCATTAGCCCTTGATGATGAATAGGGCTAATGAATACAAGTAAGTGGTTGGAATCTGTGACCAGCTGCATCAAGGCAGGTAATACAGCTCAGATTTAATTGGGAGCAGGTATTGGTGGGCTGTATTACTTTAATTGGTAAGGAGGATTTCTAAATGGAAAGGACAAAGTATAATGGCCAAATTGTGCTGTACAATAGCACTTAGGCTGGAATTGTATGCATTCGTTAATCTGCTGAGGAATGAGGCAATTCTGAACAATTTTCTCAGTGAAACCAACTCCAGAAAGCTTGTCCCTTTTGTTCTCCCTTGGGAAAATGCAAGATTGAAACAGAAAATACCTCTATGGAGGCAATCATTTGCCACGTGTGGAAAGCGGATACAGCTGTAAACTATGAAAAAGGGATCTTTGTAGCATAATAAAGGATGGAAAAGGAGATAAAGCCAGGGATAAGAGTAGGCCTGTCATTGCTTCAGTGAAGGTATAAAGTGATGACATTTACAGTGACAATTGAGACCATAAAACGAACTCAGTAAAATTTAGAGACAGAAATTTGATCTTTAAAAGACAGGCTGTGATAATTAAAAGTGGACTTAAACTGTTAAACAAGTCATTAATGAAAGAAGGGTTATAGGAGCCTTTTAAAAAGTTAATGATGCAGTTGCCATTAATCTAGGAACCATATTTTCTGTCCAAATCAACTACATCTCATCATTAGACGATAGTATAACTGTACACTTAAATAATATGTCGGTTTGTAAATAAGGATGGCCTTTAAATGTCAAATCATTAATTTCAAGGAATCATTTAAGAAGCTTATATATTTTAATATTGTGATGTCATCAGCATTCTTAGTAAAACATTTTTGTTAAATTCACTGAACTGTCAGTTATAACTTGGGTATATTTTCATTGACTTTTTAAAAAAGATATGCCATTCATTTTTGAGTGGTAAATTAATGTTGGAATGAATAGAGAACTTTGTCTTTAAAATAACAAAAAGATTGTAAATAAAGCTAACCTCATCAGTATTCTATGGTGAATCCTACCTTGTACAAAGTTTAAAATGTACAAATGGAGAATAATTTTAATTATTGAATCTATTTGATATTATGAAATGTTAGTATTGCTTATAATTGCAGCAAAACTAAAATAGGCTATGATAGTTGTTAAAATATCACAATAATCAAAAGATATGATCGGACTGCTCCATCAAATGATAGCTTGGAAATAATACGCTCCTATTTCAACATCCAGACTTATCTCCTCAGCGATAATGTATGCATAAACTAAGAGGACCGAGGAACACTAGAATTGGACCTTGGACCTCTTCTGCATAGTTGCTTGTGGACAAGCGATTACTCAGTAAAATTGGTTGGCTTTGCATCCATTTTACACACTGATTTCATTTTTTTAAAAGAAAAAGTAAACCCATATCTCACCTACTATTTTTTGGTGTTTTATAAGCAAGGTTTCTGGTCATTCCACTAGCAGACTATGATGAAACTGTCACCACATGATGTTTTGTGACTTCCTGATGAGCTTAGACAAAGCAAACATTTCACTTACAATCATAGTTGCAACATGGTTTGAGGCAATCTCAGTCAATTGGCTTAAAAGTTTGGCACAGGTTGACCATATTCCTTTCAGGTGTGTTGTAATAACACTTGTGACAATCAATATTATGATTCAATAGATTCTATAATCTCTTCTTACCTTGTTATAATGCAGGTTGGAAATTTAAAAGGGTTCCACATCTTGAAGGCTACAAATAAGCAATTTGGGAAAAGAATCAGAAAAAGGAGTGCAGAGCAACTACTGCAACAGCTTTCCCAGGATCGCCAGGTGGGTTTCATGTGTTGGCAAATGAGGAAAAGTGAGATGGACACTTCTGCTCATGGCTGAGTTCACATTTTCAAAGCAACACTCTCTGACGTAGAACAGAACACAGGTGTGTTAAATTGAGAGACTAAAAGATTTTGAGTCATTTTTAAGATCAAAATAGCAGATTACATGATTATAGCCTAATTTATTTTTCCATGTACCTCAACATGAAATTAGAAGATCATGATTTGCCCTTAGTAAATATTATATTGTATTAAGTAACATTTTCCCTCTAATACATATTTTAAAATGTAAAAAAGTTTAAAGAAAATAGTTCATGTAGATGCACATAGAGTAGTCATTTGTTTCCCTTTTGTCTACAATTTGTTCTTATTCTTTGGTCGTTGTGTAAATACTAACCTTTAACCTTTAAAGCCTTTGAGATTGATCAGGATTGTACCAAATCCTGAAAATGGTATGTGTGGTGGTGCACAAACTATTCCATGCACACTAGTAATGCTTGTTTAAAAGGCTTGTGTGTAATATTTCATTTTAAATAGCCTTGTAATCTATAGATAATCATTAATCAGTACATTACCTTGCTGCACAGATGCTGTGCGACCTGCTGAGTAAATGCAGCATTTTCTGTTCAACCTTTTTTTAAACCAATAATCTCATAGACTATCATAATAAACATGCTGTTCACTGCAGCTTTAGCTTTTTAACAGCACAAACTGTGAAGTATAATATAGGTACGCAAGTATAAGGTCCCACACTGTTTGCCCTTCACATCCATTGCAGTACCACAGCAATCTGGTGCAAAGCAAAGTTTTTAAGAGTCCTCAGGCTATCCAAAAGAAATAATTCTCATCGAAGTTTCAGATAATATGCATCTTTTCAAAGAATTCCTGATTTTTAACATGGAGAGAGTTAGCTACTCAACTTCATATATTTAATGTGTTTGACCCTTTAGGATGCATTATAAGAGATCAGATTAATAGATTAATCAGATTAATCATTCAGATTAATAGGCACTAACATTTATTGGTAGTTCTATTTAAAATATCTTTTGCTATCTGTTTTGTTAGTTTTGTTGAAACTCTTCTGCTGAAGGGGCACAAAATGGCAAAGTCAAACTGATGGACAGATATGATACCGAATAGCCAACCAGTTGGAGGAGCTGATGGAATAAATTTAATGCAACAGATGAATGTAACATCTTTTTGTACTTAAAATGTTTTGCTATATGCTGTATGGAATTTGCCACTGACCAAATAATTCTCAAATTTCCAAGATGAGTGATATGATTCTTTTCATCAGCTAAAATCATAGAATAAAACCACCTACCCTCATTTTTTCCTTCTGAATACTGACTGAGCTTTACTGACTAGTTAAGTGTAATTATCCTGGTTTATAAATCTGTTGTTATTATCTTACCTGGATTATCAATAAGTGGCTACAGACGATTATATTGGCTAATGTAAAGGGAATTGGATCAATGATAATTATGGATATGCTAAAAAGTTAATTGTTGTAGCTGAATTTATATGACAATGGTCTTGGAAATTAAAATAATCTGTCGTGAACTTAATTTGATGATGAAGTGTAATGGGGTTTGATGATATCAGTGAGGACAGGAAGCTCTTGTTTGGGTTAGATTTCCTCTTTGGTTGTGAGAAACAGGAGTCAAGAAACTTCACAACACAGTATCCTGGCAGTCCTGGTGTAATTGGTCTTGCACTGTACCTGCGCTAGTCCAGCTATAGTGGTGAAACCCATTGCTGTCTGTGCTTGTTAGGCTGCATCCATTTGGAAACTGATGAAGAGAGCTGTCCTTGTGAAATGGGCACCTTTCAGCAATGTGAATCCAGTGTTTAAGAGCGAAATGAAAGACACCAGTATTTGAGCCCTGAAATGATCCCACAATGACTAAACTGATTATCACCATGAGCTTCAGTGCTACTTGCAGAGCCCTTTGAGTATGTAAGGTGAAGATCATTATCAATGAGGTGTGTAAGCATAATTTTGTATGGTTGCAGGCTCCTCCTGCAACAACGCTTGGACTTTTCCAGATAAGTAAGCCAGTTTCATTAGAGCCTTCACTTGTGGATACGTTGAGGTCCTCCTCCATAGCTTTAGCTTCGGAGGTTATCCCACTTCCTACTCAGGCTGTCCAATATTGCTGTTACACTGCCTCAATTGAAACCAATTGCAAGCGAGGCACAGTAGTTTCAATGACAGAATTCCTTCTTTGGGGCAGCAACTCTGACTGTATGCTCCATTTGGTGCCAGATATTTGGGCAACCCCCAAGTTGCCACAAAGATCAACACCAGCTCTTCTCACCCTCTCCTGTGCATCTCCATCTTTCCAGCTCACTTTTCTGCTGAGGTCTGCCTGTTTGAACACTTCTTAGAACTTTTCATTCTTCAGAATGGTGTCCCAATCCTTTCTCAACTGCAAGACACTGATTTACACAGCTTTCTAGACTATGCCAACATTGTGAATACCTTAAAATTACTAATTCAGCACTCAACTTCGTAGTAAAATATTTCTTGCGTTGCCTGCAAGCCCCCACTCCATCTGCTTTGCCACACTAATGGAACTTGGCAGTGCCCGAAATGGGGACAGGAATTCCTGGTCTATGCTCTGGCTGCATTTAGTTCCCTCTTAAATCCAAATTCACCCTTGCTGTGTTAAGTAGAAGCTAGAGTGCAATAGGTGAGTGGGTGTGGGGATGAAGGTGATAGGTCAGAGAAGAGAGTGGGGGAAGGTAGCAAAGAGTACAATGGGTGGATGGGGGTGGGATGAAGGTGACAGGTCAGAGAGGAGGGTGGAGTGGATAGGTGGAAAGGAAGGTAGACAGGTAAGATAAGTCATGGGGAAAGTGCTGAGCTGGAAGTTTGGAACTGGGGTGAGGTGAGGGAAGGGGAAATGAGGAAACTGTTGAAGTCCACATTGATGCCCTGGGGTTGAAGTGTTCCGAGGCGGAAGATGAGGCGTTCTTCCGCCAGGCGTTGGGTGGTGAGAGAGCGGCGGTGAAGGAGGCCCAGGATCTCCATGTCCTCGGCAGAATGGGAGGGGGAGTTGAAATGTTGGGCCATAGGGTGGTGTGGTTGATTGGTGCGGGTGTCCCGGAGATGTTCCCTAAAGCACTCTGCTAGGAGGCGTCCAGTCTCCTGAATGTAGAGGAGACCGCATCGGGAGCAACGGATACAATAAATGATATTGCTGGATGTGCTGGTAAAACTTTAATGGATGTGGAAGGCTCCTTTAGGGCCTTGGATGGAGGTGAGGGAGGACGTGTGGGCACAGGTTTTGTAATTCCTGCGGTGGCAGGGCAAGGTGCCAGGACAGGAAGGTGGTTTGTAGGGGGGCGTGGACCTGACCAGATAGTCACAGACAGGAACGGTCTTTGCGGAAGGCGGAAAGGGGTGGGCAGGGAAATATATCCCTGGTGGTGGGGTCTGTTTGGAGGTGGTAGAAATGTCGGCGAATGATTTGGTTTATGCGAAGGTTGGTAGGGTGGAAGGTGAGCACCGGAGGGGTTCTGTCCTTGTTACGGTTGGAGGAGTGGGTCTGAGGGCGGAGGTGCGGGATGTGGACGAGATGCATTGGAAGACATCCTTAACCACGTGGAAAGGGAAATTGCGGCCTCTAAAGAAGGAGGCCAGCTGGTGTGTTCTGTGGTGGAACTGACCCTCCTGGGAGCAGATACAGCGGAAGCGGAGGAATTGTGTATACGGGATGGCATTTTTGCAGGAGGTAGGGTGGGAAGAGGTGTAGTGTCCTCCTCCTCGGATGCTGCCTGAACTGCTGTGCTTTTCCAGCACCACTAATTCAGAATCTGGTTTCCAGCATCTGCAGTCATTGTTTTTACCGAAGTAGAAGCTAGGCTGGGCTTGAGAATTGTGTTGAAACACACAGGTACAGGTATTGCCAAGTCCTCAGTTGTCAACTTTGGCAAGGCACAGAACAGACCGTTTTGATTTGACTTGACCAGCTGAATGGACTACTCCTGCACCTACTTCTATGTTTTTATGTCTCTACATTTGTCCAATGTGTCCTTTCCACTGACCCCTAATTGCTACTGCCAACTGTCTACCATTGCTAAAGAGGCTTTTCATTCCCATTGGTTCCTATGTTGTTGTAGTGGGTAGACAGCAACAGTATTAAATGATTGCAATGCAGGAATGGGTTGGGATTGTTTTGTTTCTTTCTTAGTTATCTTTTCATTTTCAGAGCTATTTTAAATGAAAAAAAATCAAGAGATTAAAAAGGCTCCAGTACAATCCAGTACTGTGGATTCAGTAAGCCTGGTGGTACTATTGCTAGACTATTAATCCAGCAATCCAGGTAACACTTGGGGCATTTGGGTTCAAAGGTTGCCATGGCAGATGGCAGAATCTATAATCACTTTAAAAAATCTGGAATGGAGAGTGTAATGATGGCCGTGAATCCACTGTTGATCATCAGAAAAACCTAGAAAAATCTAGTTCATTAATATCCTTCAGGGAAGGAAACTACCATCCTTACCTGATCTGGCCTGGCCTACATGTGTCTACAGACCCACAGCAATGTGGTTGATTCTTATCTGGTCTCAGGGTTTTAGGAATGGGCAATAAATACTGGTCTAGCCAGTGATGCCCACATCCTTTGAATGAATAAATAAAATCTGACAGCCTCTTAACCTACTTTGCAGATTTCCAAGTCTTGGAGAAACCCAGCAGCTCTCAGATGAGAACATTACAGGAAGGAAGTAAATGCATTATAATGCTGTTGGTGGGCCAAGAGGAGTAGCAGTGCTTCCTTACAGCATACCCTACCTTAACCACAACTACCTCTTTCATCAGACCTGCCTCCACACCTAATACATGATTGTTTATCTCCACTATGGCCTAGTGGTATTATTGCTGTACTTTAAATCTGGAGACCCAGATAATGTTCTGGGAACATAAGTTCAAATCTTGATTAGATTCTCTACAGTGTGGAAACAGGCCCTTTGGCCCAACCAGTCCCCTGAAGAGTAACCCACTCAGATCCATTTCCTTCTGACTAATACACCTAACACTATGGGCAATTACCATGGACAATTCACCTAACCCACACAGCAGCAGGATTGTGGGAGGAAACCAGAGCACCCGGAGGAAACCCACGCAGACACAAGAAGAATGTGCAAACTCCACACTGACTTTCGCCTGAGGCTGAAATTGAACTTGGGACTCTGGTGCTGTGAGGCAGCAGTGCTAACCACTGAGCTATTGTGCCACCATGACAGATGGTGGAATTTGAATTCAATGATTAACTGGAATTAAAGAGTCTAATGACAACCATGAATCCATTGTCAATTGTCAGAAAAAACCCATCTGGTTTATTTATGTCCTTCAGTGAAGGAAACTGCCATCCTTCCCTGGTCTGGCCTATATATGACTCCAGACCCACAGCAATGTGGTTAACTCTTATCTGCCTCTGGGCTTTTAGGGTTGGGCAATAAATACTGGCCTAGTCCTGTGACTGAATAACAAAACAAATCCCAGAGGTGTTTTGCAAAACATTTATTCGATCAGTTCGTTTTGTTGCACAGAGAAGGAATACTTTGAAAACCTATTTTTTTCTGGTACTTCTAGCATAAGCAGTTTATGGTTCAGGAACTTCCAGTCTTCAATCGTGTCATGACTGAAGAAAAATAGAAGAAACCTGAAAGCCATTGACCTGATGAGCTGTATTCAGTTACTAATACAGGCAGAATTGCTCAGCATGACTCAAAAACTAATGACAGTAAATTACCTTAGAGGCAACTGTTTCCTGCTGCTGTTGGCAAGGAGGATTTAATACTGGAGCTTCCCGATCAAATTTAACATTTTCTATTTTTGTTGAATAGTCACACTGTACTACTGGAACTGAAGAATAGTATTGTTTTTGAACACTTCATCATAAACAAATGAATCTTGAGACGAGGGAGCAGAGTAGTTTTGTGTGAATTAGCTCTCATGCATAGAAGCAAAATAAACCTTTGAAATGATGACTGGATCACAGCAGGTAGGAATTGCTCAGGAGACGGTACCGGAGATAGACGAGTCTGGAATTTTCCTCTGCTCGAGAGAGATTGTGCCAATTAATGGTAACATTCTGCTTTTGAGCTATAGTGAGAAGTCCAGATTGGCACAGTCTCAGTTATTCAAATTTTTAAAAATTCTTTCTCAAGATTGGGCTATAACTGGCTAGTGCCAGTAGCTATTGTCCATCCCTAAAATGTGGTTAAGAGTCAACCACATTGCTGTGGGTCTGAAGTCACATGTAGGCCAGACCAGATAAGGGTGACAAGCAGGAGGCTGGAACAACACAGCAAGCCAGGCAGCATCAGGAGGTGAAGAAGTCAATGTTTCTGGTGTAACCCTTCTTCAGGACTGGGGTGGGTATAAGGGGAGCTGCAGGTAAAGGGGGTGGGGTGAGCGGCGTAGTGGTGAGGTAGTGATAGGTGAATACAGGTAGAGGGTACGGCATGATTGATCAATGGGAGGAATGAATCCGGTTGGTAGCTGGAAGAAAGGGTAAGTCAGAGCAATGGAAGGGGGTGGGACTAGGGGCTGGAAAGGGCGTCAGGGGATGGGAAGGGAGGTTATTTGAAATTGGAGAACTCAATGTTGAGTCGTCCAGTCTGTAGGCTGTCCAGGCGGAAGGTGAAATGTTTTTCCTCCAATTTGCCGTCTGATTTACTGTGGCTTTGGAGGAAGCCGAGGATGGTCTTGTCAGAGAAGGAATGGGAAGGACAATTGAAATGGGTGGTGACTGGGAGATCAGGTCAGCCTCTGTGGGCACAGCTGAGATGCTCAGCTAAATGTGCCCACAGTTTATGTTTGATCTCTCCACTGTAGAGAAGACGTCATCAGGAGCACCAGATACAGTAAACTCGGTTGGAGGAAAGACAGGTGAACCTCTGTCTCACCTGGAAGGACTGTTTGGGACTCTGGATGGAGGTGAGAGGGGTGGTGTACTGGCAGGTTTTGCATCTTTATACAGTTGCAAGGGAAGGTACTGAGGGTTTGGGTCGGGGGTGTGGGGTGGTACATTTGGTCTTGGTGGGGAGAGTGTGCAATTGAAGGAGTGGCAAAGGGAAATGTTCTTACAGAAGGTGGAAAGGGGAGGATGTTCTTGGTGGGGTTTAGTTGGAATTGGTGGAAGTGTTTAAGGATGATATGTTCATTGCAAAAACTGGTGGGGTGTGTTTGGGGGGCCGGGTTTAGAGAAATGGAACAGGGAATTGAGGAGGTGTGGTGGTGGGCTATCTGGATGACAGGGGGAAAAGCACATTGTTCAAAATAGGTGGATATCTGGGATCTTTGGGGGTGGAATGTCTCCTTGTTCAAGCAGGTGCAACGGAGTTGGAGGATTTGGGAGAATGGGATGGAGTTCTTACAGGATACTGGATGGGAGGAAGTGTAGTCCAGGTAGTTATGGGAGTCTGTGAGGTTATAGTAAACATCTGTCTAGACTGTCACTGGAGATAGAAACAAAGTTCTTCCAGCCTCCAGCTTGTTTGCCTTGGATTCCAGCAACTGCAGTTTTTTATGTCTCTGACCAGGTTAGTGCAGTCGTTTTCTTTCCTAAAGGACATTAGTGAAACAGATGTTTTTTTTTTCTTTTCTGACAATCAGCAATAATTTCATCATTAAACTCTTAATTCCAGATTTTTAAAATTGAATTCAAATTCCATCATCTGCGATGGTGGATTTGAACCCAGGCCCCCATTAACATTACCTGGGTCTCTGGAGAATACCACCAGGCCATCAGCCTCTCTGAAAGGTAACAAAGGCCACTTTTCTGTGGTGACATCAATCACCAGCTGGCAGGTGAACTCCATACTCTAGTCAAAACATAACCGGAGTCAAAACATTGTCTCCCACCGTGGGAGGGGCCTGGAGGAGCATAATGTTCCATCAGGGACCCCTCCCCAGCACCAACCACTGCTGCAGCTGCTGGCTGTCCAGTGTGTGATGGTTTGGGGGTGTTGGGGGTGGGGGGGGGGTGGGAGCAGTGTGGGGCAGCAGTGGTATGGGAGATGTTGGAGGTGTTGAGGGTGGGAACATTGGAAGTGTTTGCTGTGCACATTCACTTACTAACAACTGTGGTCACTTTCTAAATGTTCCTTTTTAAACTTGCTCTCCAGAGAGGACTCTCATCTCCCCATCTCCACATCCTCCCGTCTCCCCATCTCCCTCTCTCCCCTTCAGCCCATCTCCCCCCTCACTCACTATGAATGGAGGAGTTGCTGATGTACCATCATGCACATGTATATACATCTCTCTCTCTCTCACATGCACACGCCCACACCCCACATAAACTGGTAATTGATGTCAGGAAGCGGAATGGAGGGCAATTTCGGGGAATTAAGGGCTACGGGGCGAATGCGGGTAAGTGGAGTTGAAGTGCCCAGCAGCCATGATTGAATGGCGGAGTGGACTCGATGGGCCGAATAGCCTTACTTCCACTCCTATGTCTTATGGTCTTATGGTCTTAAGCCCCTGTATCAATGGTGCTGAGGTGGAGATAGTCCAAGTTCCTCAGAGTAAATATCATCAACATTCTGCCCTGGTCCACCCACATTGATGGTACAGTCAAGAAAGCTTTCCCACTTCCTCAGAAGCTCAGGAAATGTAGCTTGTCCACAAGGACTCTAACCAATTTTTATAGATGCACAATATAAAGTCTTCCTATCCAGATGCATCACAGCTCGGTATGGTAAATATACGACCCAAGACCAAAAGAAATATTGTGAATGCAGCCCAGTCTATCATGGAAACTAGCCTTCCACCCATTGACACTGTGTACATGTCCCATTGCCTCGGGAAAGCAGTCAATATAATCAAAGACCCCTCCCACTCCAGTTATACTCTCTTCTACCCTTTTCCATCGGGCAAAATGTACAAAATGCATGCCAACAGATTTAAGAACAGCTTCTTCCTTGCTGTCATCAGACTTATGAACGGACCTCCTATATCAGAGGTGATCTTTCTCTGCACCTTCTTTGTAGCTGTAACATTATGTTCTACATTCTGTTCTATTACCCTGATATGCTTATCTAAGGTACGGTTTGTCTGAATAGCACACAAAACAATACTTTTCGTTGCATCTTGGTACATGCCGCAATAATAAATCAAATCAAATCACTTCACACATCCCTGGGGCTCATCCGATCCTGTCTGCTTTTTTTTCCTTCTATTCAGTTTTGCTCTTTTTCTTTTTTTGTTTGTTTTCTTTCCTTTAAAGCCTTTGCAGCGATTCGGCAGCATTGGCATGGCACCGAGAGCAGGCTGTGCATGGGAATGGTGACAGCCTCCCATTGGTCCACGTTGGCGGCAGGATCTGAGGCAGTGGTTTCCAGGGCTCCTCTCAGCAATCAGAGGAGGAGGTGGTAGCACAGCATTGGCAGTGAGAGTGGGCCATTGCAACAGCGATGGTTGTGGTTCCTCCTGGCAATCAAAGGCAGCGGCAGCATGATGTTGGTAGCAATTGCTGGCCTTTTACATAATGGCGGTCTCCTGCTGGTCCTAGTGTTTGGATGTGGCAGCGGCAGCAATGACACTGCACCTTGCACATTCGGGTGTGGCAGCAGCAGCGGCGGGAAATCTCCTCTCAGATATCAGTGACATTATCAGCGGCAACAAGAATGTGACGTTTCCCAGCAATTGACGTGAGAATCACAGGCTAACCTAGACTCCAGGCTGTGGCTAGGTGGGCTGCCTGCATTGTTGGCTGAGTCTGATCACACTCAGTTAGGACAGAATTGCCATCACCACCATCAGGCCCTGACCTCACTGCCCTGCATCAAATCCCCATTTCTTCTCCAGTCCAATCTACTCTTTGCACAACTCTGACTAGGCCCCTGATCTTCTGCCCACACTAGGCCTCAAGCCTGTCTTTTACCCAACACCTCACTAGTCCCTTCTTCTCCAAACTCCCTCCCTCTCTGATGCAGACAATCTAACCCAGCTACACCCAAAATGTCTGAACCCCCAACAACCACACAGCCTTGATTTCCTCCTCAACTCGCCACCGGATTTGAATCCCCATAACTGACCCTCCAGCCTCCACTCAGGCTTAAACCCTGCTCCACCTCTTTCAAAGAATTGGCAATCTTCATGTTCACCAATCTCCTGCTGCTCTTCTCTGGGCCAGTCTCTCACCCCTGAGGAACACGTTAACTCTACTGCCAGTGGGGAATTTCCAAATTGTAGGCTTCCCCCTTCTTGACCAACTGAGCCAATTGTTTCCTATGATCAGGTTGGTAATAAGTTTGCCTGTTGTCTCATTACTTTTGCAAATATCCTCTCTCATTCCTTTCGGTGCCACTGCAATAAATTGGAAGAAGTCTGCTGTTTCTGTGTGGGGGGGGGGGGGTGTGGAGAGCTTCAGGGGTGGAGACGGGGGAGGTAGGAGTAAAGTGTTAAAATCGTCAAGCCTTTTCAGAGACGCAAAGGTTTTCTATCTCATTATATTATCTTACTTTAGTGTCAGATTACTGCTTTCATAAATAGATAGTGAACTGCTTTCCAAAGTCTAACCAAGACTGTGATAAAGGTATCACTTTGGTTCATTTGTGGGAGGTGGACATCACTGGAAAGGCCAGCGTTTAGTGCTCATCCCTCCTTGTTCTTGATGTGGTAGTAAGCTACATGGTGGAGGCATACACATAGTTCTGCTCCAGTGGGAGCTTGAGAATATTTACTCAGTGACACTGAAGGAACAGCAATGTGGTCTCAAGTCAGAGTGTTCAGAGGAACTTGCAGGTGGTGGTGGTGTTCCCATGAATCTGCTGCCCTTGTCCTTCGAGCTCATAGAGGTGGGTATATAAAATGCTGGCAAAGAATCCTTAGTCAGTTCCTGCAGTCTGTTTTATAACATTGTAAGGCTGAGTAAGAAAAGAACGTTGATGTCAGGCTCGTGGATCACATGCCGAATATTTTTATAATAACCCTTATGCTCAACAGAACATGTTATTTGGGTTATTGGAGTGCTGGGGGTAGGGGCTGGTAGTTAGGTTCAAGCAGAGCAAACATAACATGATGTTTACATTTATATCCACCATTAATTTGAAAGAAGGTAAAAGAAATTGACAAATGGATGTGGACAAGGTAGGTGCATGGGCCAAAATTTGGCAGATGAAGTTTAATGTGGATAATAATAAGGTTGGAAGAAAGGTCACTTATCTAAATTCAGAGTGTTCAGTGCATGAATCACAGAAAACGAATATGCAGGTACAACAGATAATAAAGAAGGCAAATGGCATTTTGACATTTCTAAAGGCGTAGAGAATAAAAATAGGGAAGCATTGCTGCAACTACAGTTTGTGAGACTGTACTTGGAGTACTGCATACTGCTGTTGTCCCCTAACTTGAGAATGGATGTAATTGAATTGGAGGCCGTTCAGAGGAGTTCTCTGGGTTGATTCCTGAGATGAAGGGTTTATTTTATGAAGTGAGTTTGAGCAGTTTTAAGCTGTTTCTCCTGGAGTTAAGAAGAATAGAACTTAGAAAATTACAGCACAGTGCAGGCCCTTCAGCTCTCGATGTTGCGCCGATCTGTGGAACTAATCTGAAGTCCGTCCAATTGACATTATTCCATTTTCATCCATATGTTTATTCAATGACCATTTAAATACCTTTAAAGTTGGCAAGTCTACTACGATTATAGGTAGGCATTCCATGCCTCTACTACTCTGAGCAAAGAAATTACCTCTGACATCTGTCCTATATCTATTACTCCTCAATTCAAAGCTTTGTCCCCTCATGCTAGCCATCACCTACTGAAGAAAAAGGCTCTCACTGTCCACCCTATCTAACCCTCTGATTATCTTATATGTCTCAATTAAGTCACTTCTCAACCTTCTTCTCTTCAATGAAAACAGCCTCAAGTCCCTCAGCCTTTCCTCATAAAGCCGTCCTTCCATACCAGGCAACATTCTAGTAAATCGCCTCTGAACCCTTTCCAAAGCTTCCACATCCTACCTATAATGCAGTGACCAGAATTGTATGCAATACTTCAAGTGCAGCTGCAACAGAGTTTTGTATAGCTGCAACATGACCTCATGGCTCTGAAACTCAATCCCACTACCAATAAAAGCTAACACACCAAACGCCTTCTTGATGTGAGAAATGAAGCTCACTGCCAAATAATTTTAGTCTGAGTCAAATTCCAAAGCAGTCTTTATTCATACATTCTTGCAAGAGTGGGTGTCCAAAAAGTAGGCACACTGCTGAACAATATCAGTGCATTTTTATGCAGTTTCTGTGAGTCTCGCAGTACTTCCCCTTTTACCTCATACGTGACAGTTGCAGTTGCTCTATGCAGCTGCTAATCTAATTGGTTTACCACATCCGTCTGTGGCCTGTTGTTAGCATGCAACCCTCCCCCCCCACCTTGATAGCTGAGTCTTATGACTTCTGCTAAAGCAACACTGAGTCTTATCACTTCTGCTGAAGTAACACTGAGTCTTATGACTTCTGCTGAAATAACACTTCCACACATTTTCCACAATTCCCCTTTTTCTTTTGGGTTAATATTTGTTGTCTTCTTCATGTCCCCCATACGTCGCCTCCTAGTTTGTCAGCAGCATCCCTGATACCTCATCTATCTTGGAAACTTCTTCAAGATCACTCATCCTCTCATTGTTCAACGGGTAGAGTTCCTTTCACTGACTACCTGTTAGGGGCATTCGTTTAGTCAGGGCTGTTTCAATCAGCTACTGGGTTAGTCCCTGTGCACAAGGTATGATGCAACATCCTATAGCTATCAGTACTCCAGCAACCACTACCAAGGAGGTGAGTATGGAGATTGCTACACCTTTCCATTTTCCAAACCATGAATCCAGCCACCCAGTGAGCGATGTGTCTAACCCTGAATTCTCAGCCAGCTCCTCTGCTAAGGTAGGCAACCCCCGCAGGGCTCGAGTGATTGACCCATCGGGCGTTGTGTTATTTGGAATAAAGGTACAACAGCTCCCCCCTAACATCACATATACGCTGCCTTTCTCAGCTAGGCTCATGTCCAGGGCCATTCTGTTCTCCCAAGCCATTCTGCTGGTTGCATCGAGCTGCTCTGCTATACCCTTGACTGCATTCCTAGTGTAGTTAATGAACCTCTGCTAATTATAGAAAATATAGTTTATCCAATCCACATTCTTGTTCACTCTTCTGGTTACCCACCAGAAGAGAGCTGACTCAAAGCCTGCTGCAATCTGAGCCTTGAACTCATCGGCACCCCTCTAGGAACTCCTATAGAGTCTAGATATATCCGATCATCAAAAGAAGTATCTGATAATGATCTTTTACTCCAACTCCCTTTTGTCACAATCCTTTCCTTTTCAAATGCCAAGGTGAATGGGATTGCAAATTGCACAATTGCACATATGCCTCCCCAATCTGGAGGTAGGGTGGGTCTCAGTATTCTCCCTCCACAGTACCACCACAGATCCGCTCGGGGAACCCGCAGCGCTGAGTAGTTCTTTCCCTTGTCCGTTCCGGTCACATTTTCAATGTCGATACACAATTTCAGCTCCCCCAAGTCTCTGAACTGAATTAGACCTTGTCTGCTAACACATGACATGTGATTTTTGACCGTGGCCAAAAACGTGGCGGGGATTTTTAAATCTTTCTCCTCCAAGGGAGGGAACATTAGTGATAGGGAAGTACAATTCCCATTATTCCATGTAGACTTATCCTGATACAGGGCTATCATGCATTCCATGCCCTTCCTGTCTCGATGCCACCCGAGCGGAAAGGGAATTACCTGGGCCACTGGCCTACCGGAGGCACATGCATAGCAATTGTTTCTGTTCAGACTTTTCACAGTGTACTTTACCCATTCAAGCCAGGCATTTGTATCCCTGTAGCCAGTTTCTATTTTGATGGTCTGTTTTAAGTCCTTCACCTCTATAATTTTTACCATCTTAGGATCTTTAGGAGGAGCGAAAGGATATACCTGTGGCATCTGAGTGCTCTTTTCATTCACTTTGACTGGCCACTTTACTTTGCCCACCTGTATGCGGAATCAACAGCCCACGAAATCCTTCCCGTTTGCTTTCATCTCTACCCCAAATGTTTAATTTTATTGGACCTGATAGGTGTCTCCTCCCAGAACTGCTTCATCCCATGTGGTTTTCTTTATCGTTAAATATATTGGGTTACACTTTTTATTGGGCCACTCAAGAGCTGGCCAGAAGGGGCCCGGTGTACTGTGACGAGTGGATTAATCCAAGTACCACCCCCGTAGGACTGAGTAGCTGTACTGCCTCTGATTTTCTACATTTCCAAAATCAACTGGGCTGCAGGCATCGGTATCTATTACTTGCGGATTAGCACTCTCGGGGACCATTACTACCAAGTAAGAGGACCACACTAAGGTTCAATGAAATCCTAAGATTAGGAGAGCCAAGATAGTATACCTAAGTATCCACCTCATTCCAAGAATAGTGCTGAAGTACCGATATCCCGTGCTCGCGTCGCCACTGTATAATCAGTCACTCAAAGTCTTATTAACCTGAGTTTCAATGGTTCTTTCGTTGATTCAGCTGTCCAGACTTCTTTCTCAACCGGAGACTCCACTGGTCCCTTAACTCTGGTGTTGTAAGTTCAACCTTTTTCTGCTGTCCTTATCGCCGTTTCGGCAGTCAAAAGAACCTGGTACGACCCTTCCCAATCCGGTTATAATTTAGTCTCTGTCCATGACTTCACAAGGATCCAATCTCCCGGCCAGATTGGATGAATGGCAAAATCGAGAGGTGGAGTCTGTGTGAGTAAACCCTGTATCCTCAGAAAAGACAAAGAGGAGGACAGGCCCCATATATACTTTCTTAAGAACAAGTCTTCCGTCTCAGGGATTGGCAGTCCCCCTGTCGTTCCCAAGTATGGCAGCCCAAACAATATTTCATAAGGGGACAGACCCAAATCTTTCCTTGGAGCCGTTCGCACTTGTAGGAGTGCTATTGGCAAACATCGGGTCCAGAGGAGTCTGGTCTCTAATATCAATTTGGACAACTGTCTTTTAAGAGTTTGGTTCATCCGCTCGACCCTCCCTGAAGACGGAGGGTGCCGGGGTGTGAAAATCCCAGGAGATTTCCAAGCTTTGCATTATTCCCTGGAGCACCTTAGAGGTGAAGTGGCTTCCCTGGTCTGAGTCTATACACTCCACTATCCCATACCGGGAACTATCTGCTCAAGAATTATCTTAGACACCCCACTTGCTGTGGCTGCGGCCAGAGGGTATGCTTCCACCCAACTGGATAAATGGTCTACTATAACCAACATGTATGTTAGCCTTCCTACCCGGGGCAATTAAGTGTAATCCACCTGTATGCTCTGGAATGGTCTTAGCCCAGGGTCTCTCCCACCTGGGACAAGTTTCCTTTGTACCTTCTTGTTTATCTTCTTACATGTTATACAGCCTTCACATATCTGTTTGGCAATCGTGTATATCCCTTTATTTTCTGAATTTTCTTTTGGATATCCGGCCATGCTTTTGTCACAAAATGTACTTTGAGGAAGCCCTGAGTTACTGGATCCTCAGGATTCATACCTGAATACTTTCTCATTGAGTCCCGCAGTCTCTGTAAAAATGTTGAGGGAATCTCACCTTTCTTTTGTCAGACTCAATCGCGTTTGTTAAATTCTGAGATTTAGGGACTGCTTCTCTAATTCCTTTTATTATTAAGTCGTTGAGGTCCTTCATCTGCGTTCGGTGATCTGATTATTGCTCCCCGATCCTGGGTCTGTGTTGGGAAACTTCTGTTCGGCCTGTATGACTCCCACCCCAGGGGAGGTGTTCACATTCTCACAATTGCATAGCTGTCCCCCAATCATCCCTTGCTCTCCCCTGTAAAAAGAATATTCAAGATAGACATTAACTCTGTTCCTTGGAGTTCGGGAGTGGATAGTTTTTAATATCTTTTTTGCATTGTTCCACTTCCTTCGTCAATCCTGGTTTCAGGACTTTCGGCCTCACGACCTTTACCTGTTGCTCATCTTCCTCCCCCATTGTTCGCCACCAGCTGCCACATCTATCCCAGGACCCTCGGCTTGTAGATCGTCAGGTTCATTTTGGTGGGGGGGGTGGTCATATGGCGGGGGTAAGTGACTGAGAACATCCCATGGGGGAGGGGGTGCCGAAGGGGACTCTTCCTCTTTTTTATCCCCCTATAGTTTTCATGCTATATAAATGTGTGTCTCAACTGCCCTGCCAGCAGGAGGCGTAATTGGACTCCTCTTTACAGAAAGGATGTTTTTCATTAACATATAACCTCAACAATTGACAGACCCAACATATAACTTCAACAATTGACAGACCCCATCCTCGTCCAACCCATGTTTCGGTCAAAAGACTGATGGTGGGTGAATACTCTCTTTTTGGTCCAAACAAAACAACAATATTTTATCATTGTTTTCTGATCCTTCTCCCTTGTACAAGAATTATGTTTCCAATTCCTCAATATCCATCCCAAAGGACTTTCTGGAGGGATGTTTTCTGGGACTTCTTTACCCTTTTTCCCAGGTGCCTTATTTTTGCTTCCTTTTTTCCCCATAGTGGTCAACCCGTCAATCCCTTAATTTGACAGGTATCACACTCCCAGTCAACAAGGCAATACTGAAAAGTCTCTTTTCTTACCTTGGTCTGTGCATGGAGTTTCCCTGACTGCAGCTGTGCCTACTGTACCACGCTTGCCTTATTTTCCTGCCCTGGTTCAGCATGACTCCCCTAGGATCCTCGTCAGTCGACCGGTCAGGGCACCCACCGATGAAAGACACAGGACCGTTCTAAAAGGAACGGGACGCATCTTCCCAGTCGTCGACAGTGACCACTCCGTCGGTGATGATAGTATCCTGGACGAGCCCCCAATTGTGAGAGACGAAGCTCACTGCCAAATAATTTTAGTCCGAGTCAAATTCCAAAGCAGTCTTTATTCATACGTTCTTGCAAGAGCAGGTGTCCAAAAAGTAGGCACAGCACTGAACAATATCAGTGCATTTTTATGCAGTGTCTGTGAGTCTCTCAGTACTTCCCCTTTTACCTCATATGTGACAGTTGCAATTGCTCTCTGCAGCTGCTAATCAAATCGATTTACCACATCCGTCTGTGGCCTGTTGTTAGTGTGCAACCCTCTTCCACCCCCCCCCCCCCCCCGGCCTTCCGATAGCTGAGTCTTATGACTTCTGCTGAAGCAACACTGAGTCTTGTGAGTTTTGCAGAAGCAACACTTCCACACATTTTCCACATTGATAACCCCATCAACCTGGGTGGCAAATTTCAGGGATCTGTGTACATGGACACCGAGATCTCTCTGCTCATCGATTTTACTAAGAATCTTATCTTTAGGCCAGTACTATTTATTTCTGTTGCTCCTTCCACAGTGAATCAGCTCACACATTTCTGCATTAAACTCCATTTGCCACCTCTCAGCCCAGCTCTGCAGCTTACCTATGTCCTTTGTAACCTGCAACATCCTTTGGCAAGATCCACAACTCCACCGACCTTAGTGTCATCTGCAAATTTACTAAGGCAATCTTCTACGCTCTCATCCAGGTCATTTATAAAAATGATAAACAGCAGCGGCCCCAAAGCAGATCGTTGCGGTACAGCACTAGTGACTGAACTCCAGGATGATCATTTCCCATCAACCAGGACCCTCTGTCTTCTTTCAGCTGGCCAATTTCTGATCCATACCGCTAAATCACTCTCAGTTCCATGCCCCCATATTTTGTGCAATAGCCTACCATGGGGAACCTTATTAAATGCCTTACTGAAATCCGTATAAAACCACATCAACTGCGTTACCCTCATCCACCTGTTTTGTCACCTTCTCAAAGAACTCAATAAGGCTTGTGAGGCACAACATACCCTTCACAAAACTGTGTTGATTATCCTTAATCAAATTATTCCTTTCAAGATGGTTATAAGTTCTATCTCTTGTAACCTTTTCCAACACTTTACCCACAACCGAAGTAAGGCTCACTGGTCTGTAATTACCTGGGTTGTCTCTACTCCCCTTCTTGAACAAGGAGACAACATTTGCCATCCTCCAGTCTTTTGGCACTATTCACGTAGATAATGACGACATGAAGACCAAAGCCAAAGGCTCTGCAATCTCCCCTTGGTTTCCCAGAGAATCCTGGGATAAATCCCATCCAGTCCATGGACTTTTCTAATTTCACACTTTCCAGAATTGCTAACACCACATCCTTGTGGACCTCAATCCTGTCTAGTCTAGTAGCCTGTATCTCAATATTCTCCTCGACAACATTATATGTTTCCTGTGTAAATACTGATGAAAAATATTCTTTGAGTGCTTCCCCTCTCTCCTCAGATTCCAATGACAACTTCCCATTACTATCCTTGATTGGCCCTAATCTTACTCCAGTCATTCTTTTATTCCTGATATACCTATAGAATGAAAGGAGATCTTTTTGAGGTATGTAAGATGTTAAAGAGGATTCAACAAAGCATATACAGCAGATGTTTCCTCAAGTAGGGAAATCTAGAAGGAGAGGTCATAGTTTTAGGCTAAAGGGTTGCAAAGTTAAATGGATGAGAAATTACTTCTGTCAAAGGATCTTGAATCTGTGTAATTTTCACTACTCATCAGGCAACCCATCACGACCATCTGGGCACTTCTCTGATGCTTTCATCGTGTGTACTGGAAAATACAGATTTGCTTTGCAGGATACCCCAGCAACTAACATTTGAAAGGCTGCAGTGGGGACACTTGGCACACAAAGCACATGCCCATCTTGCCCATTAAACAACGCTGCAGCTTAGGGATGCTCACTATTTGTATTAGTGCTCACTCACTTAGAACCCATCTGCATTCTCTCGGCATTCCTGCTTTGCTTTGCCTTACTGTGTCAATTAGTGCTGTCATCAAATCCGGCAGCTTGGCTTGCTGCTAAGTAGCCCTCAGTTTTGGGGACATACATCTTCCTGTGCAGAAGTGTGCTATGTCAATTCTGCACCATGTGCCAGCACTTATGTGCAAACGCACAGCATATGCAACAAACAGGCAGCAATATCTCAACATTTTGGTGCAATAGACTTCACTGAAATTGATCAGTCAGGTGGGCCTGGCACAGTAAGTTAATTGCAGCCTCCCATACCAGTCAAGGGAATTAGTCACAGTCAGGCATCTGGTTGGTGTGTGCTTCATTAAGGAATCCTTGCCTCTGAAGTCATGAGTGTTGGTCTCATGTTCCATTGCTCTGTAGCAGCAAGAACAATGGCTAGGACTAATGTGGTCAGTGAGATGTATTGTCATCAGTCAGGGATGTGAGCATGTCTTGCCTGGATTGTGTGATAGAAGAGAGAAGAATGTGACCTGGTGGAATGGAGAAGGTCATTGACCATATTGCATTGCTGGCCAATCACCTGTACCCTGGAGATGACACTGACTTGTGTGGTGACCACAGACCACACTGGCAGCATCTGGTGAGGTGGCCTCCTCTGCTGGTCCTCCGGGAAGAGGAGGCATCTCCTCTGGACCACACCCTCCACCAGGACCTCCAGCTTCCTGTTGGAGAATCCAGGTGCCTTCTTCTCTTCTCTAACACATTACATCCTTGATGGAGCAGAATAGCTTTGGAATACCAACACATCCAGATGCACAATGGGCTTTTAAAACTGCTGTGGAGACTGAGATACTGGTGTTTCAGCTGAGATCAGCTATTTGGTGAGTTATGGAAGTGGCATGTGGTTAGATGAGATTGAAATTGAATGTGAAAGATGCCATCAGGTGTAATAGATAATTAATGAGGCAGGTTTGATAAGATGGGGAGAAATCTCACAAGGTCTTTGAAAGGTGCATCACAGGCAGGGAAGGCATTTAGCATACTTACCTTGTTTGCTCAAACTATTGAGTATAGGAGTTGGGACATCATGTTGAGGCTGTACAGGATGTTGGTGAGGCCACCTTTGGAGTACTGTGTACAGTCTGGTTACCCTGCTACAGGAAGAATATTATTAAATTGGAGAAGGTTCAGAAAAGATTTACAAGGATATTGCAGGGACTAAAGTAGCGGAATTCAAAACAAGAGGGCATATTTTTAAGGTAAAAGGAGACAGATTTAAAAGAGGTCTGAGAGGCAACGTTTTCACAGAGGGTGGTTTGAAACATGAAATAAACTGCAAGAGGAAGTTGTAGATGCATGTACAGTTACAACATTAAAAAAAATTTGGACAGATATATGAATTGGAAGGGTTTAGATGGATATGAACCAAATGCAGGCAAATTGGGACTAGTTCAGTTTAGGAAACGTGATGGACATAGATGAGATGGACCGAAGGATCGGTTTTCATGCTGTATGACTCTGTAAGTCTAAGCACACTCCAATAAACTGTCAAAATTTCATTTCTTTCACAGTAGGATAACTTAAATGGTTGCTCGTTTTCTGTGTTCATTTGGGTACAGTTTGAACTAAGGCATAATACAGCTCCTGTGCATTCTGGACAGTGCATTGTTTGTGCATTGATCATTAAGAAACCTAATGCTGTACACATTACAAAATAGGCTGGAAGCCAGCAAAAGCAAAAAAAATTGGGAAAATATCTTTAAAAAATCAGTAAAACAAGGATCACTTTCAAGGCATTCTTTTTATTCAAACAAAGAATTATATAATAGCCAACTGATATTTGGTATGGGAACTTTTGATTGTTATAACTAACTTTTGCAGGATATTTTTTGTCATGTCTGGCCAATTCCTGTACAGTTTTTAAAACTTCACAGTATTATCAGTACAACTGTTTTTCCCTGTGTTTCAAAGAAAATTGCTGAAGATTCTAAAGAGCCTTCTCTTTAGTTTTTCTCATGATCAGCATTCACAATAAGGGTTTTAAAAATTATATTCAACGAATTGGTATGCAGAGAAACATTGAACAGAATTCAAGTCTGGCAAGTATTAATGTTTTTCTTTCAGTCATGTTCTGTTTGAAATTGAGCTTAAAACTCTAATTTTAATGAACCATGATTCAATAGGAGTATTGGATAGCAATCTGTCCTCACTGTGGCTGTTGTAAAATGAGTGTTCTCCACAGTTTGTAAGTTAATAGAAGAAAATTACATGGAAAGAAGGAAGGTGTGAAACTGAAGTTCTATAAAGAAATTTATGGAGGGGGAAGAAAATGACCTGCTGGGATAGACCTTACTACCTGCCAACTCAGCTTGTTCATGCTTATATGTAAATATGTGTTGAAATCACATTGTGCTTTTCCATAACTATTTGCACTTCTTGTGAATGGTAAAACCAATGGAGAAACAAATGACAACATTTTCACTGAAAGTTGAACTGATTCCTGCCAGGTTTCAGTAATGAATCAATTGCTTTACATCTGTAAAAACTGGAGTTAGTCAGAAAGTACCATAATAAACAAATCTAATTGACACCTCAATCCCTCTTTGGTTCCTACCCTTATTAGTACAGCATTCAACTTGAGCAATTTTTCTCTCTGAAGAATTCTGTAAATAAACTATCATTTCAACTTGAGATGGCTGTAGAGGTTAAGTAAAATGTTTTATTGCTAATGTATGTAATAAACTATTCGTGGATGATGCAATTCCGCAAGTCTGACAATAGAAACATTGATTTAGAAACATTAAAGAAAAACAGTCATTTCTGATCATATTCCAGAGGGCTGACTTTTTACATGCTTTCAGACAGTAAATCCACTTGATGTGGACTCACTGTACGGTGAAACTTTTGTGTTTACAGTTGCATAGAAATTTCAGTAGTATATTAAGATTAATTGCTATTCTGTGGTAGCAAAACTGGTACTTTTGGAAGTGACTCGAGTTTACTTCAGAGACAGGATGATATCATGTAGTGTTATTGTGATAATAATTGATTTCAAAGCTTGTGATCTTTGAAACTGACAGAGGAATGCATGCTTCTCATAATTTAAACATTTCTGTGAGTAATTATATTAACATGATAGTGTCACATTATAAAAGAATTTTGAGTATAGTCTTGAATAGCCTTTCAAATATATAGATGAGAGCAATGAGCAAACTTTTCGAAGGTTTTCTGTTATAGAGTCGTAGGGATGTCCAGCACGGAAACAGACCCTTCGATCGAACTCATCCATGCCGACCAGATATCCTAAATTAATCTAGTCCCATTTGCCAGCAGTTCAGTGGCAGGGTGAAATGTGAGGAGGATGGTAGGAGATTACAGGGTGACCTGGACAGGTTAGGTGAGTGGTCAGATGCAGTTTAATGTGGATAAATGTATGGTTATCCATTTTGCTAGCAAGAACAGGAAGGCAGATTACTACCTAAATGGAATCAATTTAGGTAAAGGGGCAGTACAAAGAGATTTGGTATTCTTGTACACCAGTCAATGAAGGTAAGCATGCAGGTACAGCAGGTAGTGAAGAAGGCTAATAGCATGCTGGCCTTCATAACAAGAGGGATTGAGTATAGAAGCAAAGAGGTTCTTCTGCAGCTGTACAGGGCCCTGGTGAGACCACACCTGGAGTACTGTGTGCAGTTCTGGTCTCCAAATTTGAGGAAAGACATTCTGGCTATTGAGGGAGTGCAGCGTAGGTTCACGAGGTCAATTCCTGGAATGACGGGACTACCTTACGCTGAAAGACTAGAGCGACTGGGCTTGTATACCCTTGAGTTTAGAAGACTGAGAGGGGATCTGATTGAGACATATAAGATTATTAAAGGATTGGACACTCTGGCAGCAGGAAACATGTTTCCGCTGATGGGTGAGTGCTGAACCAGAGGACACAGCTTAAAAATACGGGGTAGACCATTTAGGACAGAGATGAGGAGAAACTTCTTCACCCAGAGAGTGGTGGGTGTGTGGAATGCTCTGCCCCAGAGGGCAGTGGAGGCCCAGTCTCTGGATTCATTTAAGAAAGAGTTGGGTAGAGCTCTCAAGGACAGTGGAATCAAGGGTTATGGAGATAAGGCAGGAACAGGATACTGATTAAGGATGATCAGCCATGATCATATTGATTGATGGTGCAGGCTCGAAGGGCAGAATGGCCTACTCCTGCACCTATTGTCTATTGTCTATTGACCATATCCTTCTGAACCCTTCCTATTTCTGTTAAATGTTGTAATTGTACCAGCCTCTACCACTTCCTCTGGCAGTTCATTTTTTTATCTTATTTTTATGTTCAACAGCAACATTCACTTTCAAGACATTGCACCAACTTAATTCTGTAAAAGATCTCATTCACCTGAATTTTAACCATTTCATTGGCAACAGGAAACATCTTAGCATCATGTACATCCTGCCTGTGACTAGCAATAATCCTATAATTGTGGATATTCTTTCAGCAATTTCATCTGGAACCAATTTGCAATGGAAAAGGGCAGTCAGGCCCACAAGGTTATAACATACTTAGACAGCTCCATCTCTCTCAATATCTCCTTGAGAATAAATGGAAGCATAAACAGGATCTGAAGGAGAATGGAGTAGGGTTGGGATATAGGGGACAAGGAGGTTTTACGGGAGATGAGGGGGTAGTGAGTGAGCATGGCAGGCATGGAGTGGGTATGGAGGTAAATAGGAGTTGGTGAAATGTGAGGTTTAGTGGATCTCAAAATCCTGAATTGATCTGGGTCAATATTCTAGAAAATAGAGGCATTTGTAACTGGACCCCTTCAACATGATTGCATGCCTGTCCAGGGAGACAGCATAACTAAACCTTACCTACCAATGTCTGAAGGAGACAAAATGATTGTGGGGTACAGGAAGACCTAATGAGGACTTGTGCTGCAGCACTTGTCTTGCCCCTAACGAAGTTATCCCAGTAGAGTTAGAGTAATGACTGCTACCTGACAATGTGGACAATTGTCTATGTATGTTCTGAACACAAAAAGTAAAATAAATCCAACTCAGCTGTTTATCCCTATGTTTGACTATTCTGAAGAAGGTTAATTGAACTAGAAACATTAATTCTGTTTTCTTTTCACAGATGCTGCCAAACCTGCTGAGTTTCTCCAGTGATTTCAGTTTGTTTCAGATACCCCCATATTAATCTACTTTTGATGATCAGACAAGTTATGGAATGTTTTGTTGACAATGATATTAGCAGCATTTGCTTCACAAGTTAACAAGCCTATTTACTGATGCTCAGCTCTTGACCTCCTAATAGCTTAATTCTAAACATGGATAAAAAGAGATCAACTCCAGAGGTGAGGTGAGTATCAATTCCATTGAATTTGAGGCCAGCATGTCACCAACTGTGACATCAACAAGCCCTAGCAAAACTGGAGCCAGTAGGAATTCCACACTCAACTGGGTGGAGTCATACCTGGCACAGAGGAAGATGGTTGTAGTTGTTACAGGTCAGTCATCTCAGGTCCAGAACATCTCTGCAAATGTTCCTCAGGTTGGTGTTCTAGGCCCAACTGTCTTCAGCTGTGTCATCAATGACCTTCCCTAATGCCAGAATTGGGGATGTTTGTCGACGATTGTACAATGGTCAGCACCATTCGTGACTCCTCAGATACTCAAGCAGTCCATGTTCAAGCACAACAAAATCTGGACAGAATCCCAAAGCTTGGACTGACAAGTGGAAGTAACATTTGTGCCACGCAACTATTGGACAATGCCAAGCTCCACCAAGAGAAAACTTATCTACTGACTCCTGACATTAAATTGTATGATCGGCACTGAATTCCCCACTACCAACATCCTTGTGGTTACTATTGACCTTAAACCGAACTGAACTAGCGTATAAAGTCTGTGGCCATTAAAGCACATCAATATCTGAGAACTCTATGACAAGAATCTCACCCCTGACCTCTCAGAGGTTTTCCACCATTTACAAGGCAGAGATCACGAGCCTGGTGTGATACTTTCTACTTGCTTGGATGAAGGCAACTTCAACAACACTCAAGAGGTTTGACACCAGGTCAGAGAAGCCCACTTAATTGATACCAATTAACAAACATTCACTCCCTCCACCACCAAAACTGAGTGGGAACAGTACATGTCATCACCAAGACGCTATGGAGACATTCACCAAAGCCTCTTAAACAACACCTCCCGAAACCATGACCACTACCATTCAGAAAAACAAGGGATATTATCTTCCATTATTGCTGGTTTGGAATCCTCTAACTCCTTTCCAAAAAGCACAGTGGGTTTATCCTCACCCAAGGGGCTACAGTGATTGAATGCAGCTGTTGCTACTGCCTCCAAGGCAATAAGAAATGGGAGATGAATGCTCAACCTAGCCAGCGATGCTCACATTCTTTTAACAAAGTCAGAAGGTGCCAGGGCCTAGACCATAGAGTCAGGAGGTGACACAACATCCTGTTCCAAATACTGAGGGGAAGAGCTGACCCCACAACCAAATAAACCAGAGCAGTCTTGAAGGATGGTTGGCTCCATGTTTGGTATACTTCTCACAGGGCACATCATTTAAAATTCAGTGCCAATACTTCTAACTAATTTATAGGGTTTAGACCTAATACAGGAGGGTTTTCACAGCATTATATGAATTATGACCAGGCTTTCATTTAATGACCAGGCTTTCATTTCCAGCATTTAATAGGATAGAGGATAAACCTCAGAGGTTTGTAAAATCATGACTGGCATGGATAGGGTAAACAGTCTTTTCCCTGAGGTGAGGGAGTCCAGAACTAGAAGGCATGGGTTTAGGATGAGAGGGGAAAGATATAAAAGGGACATAAGGGGTGACATTTTCTTGCAGACGGTGGTGTGTGTATGGAATGAGCTGCCAGAGGAAGTGGTGGAGGCTGGTACAATTACAACATTTTAAAAGGTATCTGGATGGGTATATGAATAAAAAGGGTTTATAGGGATACGGACTAAGTGTTGGCAAATGGGACTTGATTAATTTGGACATCTGGTCGGCATGGATGAGTTGACCAAATGGTCTGTTTCCGTACTGTACATCCCTATGACTCTGACTCTATCTGCTCAATCGTGATTTGGCCTGGATTGGATTAAATGAGTTTCAAAGTCAGCTATGCTCTCTTCTGGAAACTTACACCAAGTTCCCCCAACCCAATACCTCCTTTCACATTCCTCTTTTTTTCTGTATTCCTCTTCTTCTGTATTCCTCTCTTTTTCAAATTCTTCTGGTGAATACTAATTCAATTCCTTTCCAAACTATTGTGTTTTCTCCTCAATAAGTACTATTGCTGAAGCTTTGCATGTGTAATGGCATTCAATGCAAAACCTTTTCATGTTGCTATTCCCAAATTATCAGAGAATAGAGTTCTCTACCACATAGTCTTGTCCACAGCTGTCCCTCTGTCTGAGTCAATCAGACTTATATTCCAGTGTCTGGATTAGTGGTGCTGGAAGAGCACAGCAGTTCAGGCAGCATCCAACGAGCAGCGAATTCGACGTTTCGGGTAGGCTTTTGCCCGAAACGTCGAATTCGCTGCTCGTTGGATGCTGCCTGAACTGCTGTGCTCTTCCAGCACCACTAATCCAGTATTTGGTTTCCAGCATCTGCAGTAATTGTTTTTCCCTCATATTCCAGTGTTACTACCTTCCTTTGTCCCATAAATCCTGTTATCCTCTCCCTTGTAGTTTATACCTCTCCACGCTCTATTGATCTTGCCTCACTATTTCCACTTGCAGTCGCACCAAAGCTTGTTTTCTCTCAGTGGTAATGAATCTGTGGATGCAGAATCTTGAAATACTTTTTAGACCGTACTTAAACAGATTCTTGATTACCAAGGATTTGAAAGATTATTTGGAAGATATACAGGAATGTAGAGTTGAGGTTAAAAATCGGATCAGACATGATCCAATTGAATGGCAAAGCTGAGTGTATTCCTTTTGTTTGTGGTTTATATGTTTAAATGTTTGTGAAGCTGCATTCAGGTCTCAGTCAGAGACTATAGTGTGGATATAGCTTGTGATGTAACAAAGTGAGTAGAGATGGATCCTGAGGTGAGAGGGAGTGAGGAGGGAAAGGGTTGTGGAAGGATGCGATGTGAGCTATATGGTGAGAATTTTTTTAAAAATAAGAGTCGCAAGTTTACATAATAGCCTGATCAACTTTGAGTTCTGTATATTGAGTTAAATTTTGAACTGAACCAAAAGAAAGTTTTCTGAAAAGGGTTGTAGTAATCAACTAATTGAAGACACTGCCTAATTAAATAGCGAGCAATAAATAAATTAACAGTAAAGGATTTTGAAGATTATTTTTGAAGAGATCGTCACCACAAGTCAAATGTAGCAGTGTGGCTTGTGCTTTAAATAAAAAAGGATCAGTATTATAATGTTATGGACCGGATTGGACCCCCTCAAAATATATTAAGAAAGTAGCCTAGACCCCAACCTTTTCTTATCTTAAAGGTAAATGTGAGGTGCTGTGTTCCAGATGCAATTCAATTGGCCTCAACTACTCAACGTTAAGCAAAACACAATTTATTTAGACAAAGCACTATAGTTAAGATTAGATTAGATTACATTACAGTGTGGAAACAGGCCCTTCGGCCCAACAAGTCCACACAGACCCGCGGAAGCGCAACCCACCCATACCCCTACATTTACCCCTTACCTAACACTACGGGCAATTTAGCACGGCCAATTCACCTGACCTGCACATCTTTGGACTGTGGGAGGAAACCGGAGCACCTGGAGGAAACCCACGCAGACATGGGGAGAACATGCAAACTCCACACAGTCAGGAATTGAACCCGTGTCTCTGGCGCTGTGAGGCAGCAGTGCTAACCACTGTGCCACCATGCCGCCCACAAAAATACAGCAAAGGAAGAGAAATAACAACTCTATTGGAAAATCTAACAGAATAATAGATTATTTTAACACTAAACAGTAACTGCTCTAATGTAGCAACATCCTGTTAAGGCACCCTTTGGCAAAAGGCAAATTCAGGAAACAGATTGCTTCATGTGCAATCCAGCAACCCAGGAAGAGAACCCCCAGCTTTTGCCTGCAATCGAGAGAGAAAAAAAACTTCAAACCTCAACAGCAACTGCTGAAAGCTAAACCTTAAAATCCCTGATACTATGGTCGGGCTTGACCACACCAATTCAGGCTGTTTCCATTATTCCAATTTCTAAACAGTAAAAAAAATGTCCAAAGCTTCACAAGTTGTTTATCTTCTCTTAGACTGCTTGGCATCTGTCCCCCAATTTATCTCAAAAGGAAATCAGGACAACACACATATCTTAAAGCCACAGCATTATCACAATAACTGTAGGTTTTAACAAACAGTGATTTACTATCCTGTCAGCACTAAATTTACTGACATTTCGAAAGTAATTCAAATTATTTTATTCTAAGAAGTCCATGAGCAAAAATTGTACATTTCCCATTTGTTAATAAATTCAGATTTGATTTGAGCCAGGAGAATTGCCTATAGCCAAAGTAATGGTTTTACAAGTATATGACTTAGATTAGACTTCATATTCCTTATCAATATATTATCTGAAATATTACTAATGTCAGGTTTATGTTTTAATCTTGCATAACAGCAAATCTAGATCTGGTGTTCTGTGACCTACGCTAATGAGGAAAATTGCTCCAAGCTGTCCTATTGAACATTTTAAAAAATGTTGTTGAGAGATAACATTAGCTGAGGGATAGGAAACTGAGTAATGGTTAAATGCGAATTTATAATGGCCCAAGGAAAGTTTGTAGTGGAGTTCCCATGGTTGGTATTGGGACCCTTGTATTTCCTGTAAATGATGTAAACCTTGGTGTACAGGGGACAATTTCTAAGTTTAAAGATGACACAAAACTTGGAAGAATTGTAAATCGTGAGGAGGATATTGTGGAACTTCAAAAGGACATTGACGTGTTGGTGGGTTGGACAGTTAAATGGCAGCTGATGTTTGATGTAAAGAAGAATGAGGTGATGCTTTTTGGTGCAAAGCAACATGGAGTGACAGTATAAAATAATAGTAGAAAAATTCTAAAGGATGTGAGAAGCAGAGAGGCCTGGCATTGTATGTACAAAAGTCATTAATGTTTGCAGGGCTGGTAGACAAAGCTGTAAATAAAGTGCGCAGGCTCCATATATAGGGCATAAAGAAGAAGAGCATGAAGGTTAGGGCGAACTTGTCAGATCTGAACTAGATTGTTATATATGGTTCTGGATATCACACTATATTAAGGATGCAAATGTGTTGGAGAAAGTACAAAAGGTATCTACACAAATAGTTCCAGGGATGAGGCACTTCACTTCTCAGGAAAAATTGGAGCATCTGAGTCTGTTAACCTGGGAAAGGAGGAGGTAGAGGAGGTTTGATTTGAAATTTTCAAAATCATGAGGGGTCTGGACAGAGTAGTTAAGGAGAGACTGTACCCATTCATAAATAAATCAAGAACCAGAGGGCGCAGATTTAAGGTGCTTTGCAAACGAAGAAATGCAGAATGGGAAAGCAACTATTTCACACATTGAATGGTTAGACTTTGGATTACACTGTTTGGAAACATGATGCAGGCTGCTTCAGTTGAGGCTTTCAAGAGGTTATTGGATGATTATTTAAATAGAAATAATGTACAGGTTTATAGGGAAAAAGTGGGACATTGATAGTGAGGTAAAATGTTCAGAGGGCTGGTTCCGACATGATGCTATAAAATTCTGCAACGTGAACAATGACAATGAAACTGAAGTGGAGGTGCCAGTGTTGAACTGGAGTGGACAAGGTCAGAAGTCACATGACACCAGGTCATATTTTAAAGGTTTATTTGAAATTGCAAGCTTACAGAGCACTGGACCTTCATCAGGTGGAGTTAGTGAAACTGATGACATGTATGCTAAGTCAGGTAGGGTAGCTGGTTCCTTTCCTGAGCAAGATGAATTAACCAGTTAGATTTTGCTAACAGTCCTATTATGTTCAAGATGATTTTATTTGATGCCCTTTTGCATTTGATTTCACACCATGGTGGAATTTTAATTTACAGTCTGAATTACCACTGTACAATCATTACCTCTTCACTATCATAAGCTGTGTACTGCAATTATTATTCTGAAGTCTCAAAACTTGCTAATCTTATTGATGAGCACACCCTTCGAGGGTCATCAATGAATTCAAAATGTGCTGTAGCTCCTGTTGTTGTTTTGAACATTGTCACAGGCTGCTCCAATGATGGTTGTTCTTTAGTACAGTGTAATAAACTATCTGTACCCTTCAGAAGATTTTCAGAAGTTGAAGTGATTCCACCGATGCAAGCATTTAATGATGCTGTCTGAATAATGCCATCCTATTCCACAGGCATTAGCCGCATTCAACACGTCATTGTTCAAGTTGATTGACATTTTACTACTAACTGCCCTCAATAGACATACTAACATTTTATTATCTAGCATTATTTTAAATATATCTACTTGAAAGAAAAAAAACCTTACACTATGTTTTATAACAAATAGCTTGATTTGTTCTATTTAATCTTCAGTCTTTTGGTTAATAAACTTCTGTTTTAATGTTAAAACAAAATCTAAGACATTGCATGCTCATATTTAAGTGAGAGACCATATTAAAACAAAAATGAAACAAAATATCATCAATCAAGCTAGATTTCAGTTTGATATCAGCTGGGATCATAGCAATTCTATCCCTAAATTATGAGTGGTTATGACAACCAAAACCAGTTATAATTGAACCCATATTTTGTAACCTATGATACTTTTGATACAAGACTTTATAGTTGAAAAGCAAAAGAGTGAGCTGAAATATGAACTATTAAGACTACGTAATTTTCTAAAATATGATCAAGGTCATTTTAAAAAGTAATAATTGATGAAGTATTAGTATTGTATTTTTATAATTCAAATTCAGTATTTTTATATTTAATTTGTATGATGTGGCAATTACTTTAGCAGTACAGTTACTGTTCCTTTGTGGAGATAGTTAAAAATCACACAACACCAGGTTATAGTCCAACAGGTTTATTTGGAAGCACTCGCTTTTGGAGTGCTGCTCCTTCATCAGGTGGTTGTGGAGTACCATTGACACAATGGAGATAGTATGCTGACCTAAAAGTTCAGTGCAGTAGGCACCTTCATCAAATGTATTTCATACATATTATACTACATAAATGTGAAAGATGCACCTCTAAACTTTATTCCAATTTACTCAAGGTTGCTTTGTATCAATTTATATTCAAAATGCAGAGGCTGATCAGTAATAAAAACCAAAATGAGGGCATTGGCACCAGAGAGCAATCCTAATCTTCTCTGAGCTTGGGTGTGAATATTTGTGACTATAGCTTGCCTTGGAATATCTGAAATTAATACTCTGATATTGCAGCTCTAAGCAGATTTTTTCAATAAATAAGTTATCTGAAAATAATTATTCGTTAAATTCAGAGAAGTGTATGTTTTATGCTATTCAGAATAGATTTTCTAATGATTAATTGTTATCTATTAAAAATCTTTAAAAAGTGATGGATAGAAATTCTCTTAACGGCTAAGAACGAACATGATTTCAATGGAGACTGTGGTTCCTTTGCCCTTATGGTGCACTGCTGTTTCAACACAGCATGAATTCAGTAGAAGAACTAGACAGTGAAACCACCAAGATATACCTAATCCTGACCTACAGTGGGAATTTTTGCAGGACTGAGTAAAGCATTTACTTGCCATTTGCTAGGTTAGTGATGTGCAGAGTTTGAGGTCCGAGGGGACCAATGTTGAGAGTCTCAAGGCCTCAGCATTATGAGGTCCTGGTGTTTTCAGAAGATGGGATCTTATATGAAAGGAGGGATAACACTTTGTTCAATGACAGAAGTCAAGGGAAGCATTACTTACAGTGTTTCAAGCTGTAAAATCCCCACCTCCTTGACTTTGTCCATTCCATTTATTACATTTTTCAGCAGTCCAGAGCAATTGAGGTGAGCCAATAGTACCACAGGGCCTTTTGCCAATTTACGCACAGCAGCCTTAATGGCAGAGAATGTGGTTGTACATGACCTCAATTTAATAGTCATGTGTATGTCCTTGTACAGGTTGTATAATGGGGTAAAGTTTAGTGGAGGATTCTGGCACTTGTGCCAAAATTTTGATAATTGTTGTACTTTATCTGCAGTCCCTGTTGCTCCTATAAGCTGTGACTAACGAGTAAAGGAATCCCTTGCTTCACCTTTTCACCTATTCCCACCTACCTCACTTGAAAGATGTTCAAAACCTCTTATATGCAAAGATTTGGAGCTCTAAAAATCTCATTGACTATCATTGCACACAAATTTTCAAACAAAAGTTATTTGAAATGTTTCTGTGTCCTTTGACATTCCTTCTCTTCATTTTTAAAGAATTGTAAAGCAAGCAAGTATATTTCTTTTTGCAACAACTTTTCACCATATATGGATTAAATTGTTAACAAGAATCTTCATTCAGTAGGCAGATAGTTCCCACATTTTTAAGTGATTGACAAGACTGACATATGGAATAGTTCACAAATTCCCAGGTGACTGACAGATGGAAAATAGAAAGGCGTATAAAGTTGCCTGGAGAGCTGAGGACGATTTCATATTCAGTGGTTTTGATCAAAAGCATTCCTGAACTCTCACTAAATTTAGCACCACTGGCAATTAGTAGTTGATTTATTCAGTCATTGTTATTGCTACTTGACAAACCTGTAATTCAGCTTTAGAAAGAGTAATTGATAAAACTGGTAATTTTATGAAAATATTTTAATGTCTTTTTTAAATCACTGATTAAATATGAAGATTTGTTTTCAGAAATTTGAAATGCAAGTAAAAAAATGAAATGATTCCCCCTTTTAAAAAGTGTGCTACATTCTATTCTGTCTCAATTCCTAACAGAAAATCTAGAAACTTTTTGCAAGTTTATAAGCTAGTAATTTGTTGACCAGAAAGTCCTAAAACAGCTTTAATCCATGTGAAGCATGTTTTCATTATTGACTGTGCTAGATGAGGTCTACTTTCTTCCAGATAAAATTTGTGATTGCCATTTCTTCTCCTTTTATTCAGTCCAGCGTTAAGATTTATCACCCCCCCCCCCCCCAAAAAAAACCCCTCAATTTCCTCTCTCTTTCCTCAAGATGTTGACTCATGGCTGGGTGTATTTTCACAGGCCCATCCAGATCTCCTTTGACCTTGCCTAAGGGAGATTCTTTATGTATGAACCAAGGCATTGGACAGAATTCTGTGCCATCCCCCATAGCAAGTGGCTTTTTAATCAAGAAAATGACTCACCTCCACCCCAATTATGTCCATGATGGCAATCAGTGGGGGTTGGTGATTCGCCATGTAGGAAGTACAACAAACAAGCATTGGCATATTTGAATGTGGCTCTCTTGTTCACGGGCACTCAATGCCTGATTGAGGACCTCACATCAGGAAATGAGGATCCATTGAGACCGGAAACCATCCCTTGCTGTCAAGTGCTCTCCATCACCTCCCAGTCCTCTGCAACCACCATTTTTCCATTGGGCCCTCCTCAAACAGGAACTCAGATTGTGTTGTATGGGTAATGGGCTATTATTCTTGATATCGAGAGTCTGGTGCTGGAAAAGCACAACAGGTCAGGCAGTATTTGAGGAACAGGAGAATCGACGTTTCTGGCATAAGCCCTTCATCAGGAATGAGGCCTCATTCCTGAGAAGGGCTTATGCCAGAAACATTGATTCTTCTGCTCCTCGGATGCTGTCTGACCTGCTGTGCTTTTCTAGCACCACACTGTCGACTCTGATTTCCAGCATCTGCAGCCCTGACTTTCTCCTATTACTCTTAGTGCCACAACTGAATGAAGAAGAATTGCCACCCTCTGGCTATTGACAGATTTTTCCCTCTAGGTCCTTGATCACCAGAAATGGTCCGTCACGGGCCTGCCAATTGTTTGAATGACAAAAGATACAGTAGATCTTCTCAGAAATAAGTGAAAGAGAGACTTTGTTGGCCCACCACCTGACAGCTGAGACCTC
Organism: Chiloscyllium punctatum; assembly: GCF_047496795.1. NCBI lineage: Eukaryota > Metazoa > Chordata > Chondrichthyes > Orectolobiformes > Hemiscylliidae > Chiloscyllium > Chiloscyllium punctatum. Next base: position 56,567,977 of record NC_092747.1, on the reverse strand, counting down.
CTGTAGTCTCTAAAGGCTTGTGCCAAGTGTTTTTGGCTGAGTATCAAAATACAGGGGCATCACATTTGAATTTCCTACACTGTTCTGATTTGATATTCATGTGCACATGGATAGAAACACACTAGGGATCATTATGAACGTGTCTTGAATGGTAACCTTGACTAGCTTTACCTGGGAATGCTGAGGACAATTTCCAGTCACAATAGCATTACCTCACCCTGCAACCTCCTTCATTATTGCATCCCTTCCACTATCCATTGATGCGCTGATTTTCTTGTTGTGTGTTCCCTCTTTTACTGTCTCCATAATAGATTTTATTTTTACTCAGTTGTGGAATTGGGCGTCGCATCGCTGGCCAGCACTTAATGTCTCTAGTTGTCCTTGAACTGCCTTCCTGAACTGCTGCAGTCCACCTGCTGTGGGTGGACTCACAATGCTATTAGGAAGGGAATTCCAAGATTTTGACTCAGCGACAGTGAAGGAATGGTGATAAATTTCCAAGTCAGAATGCTGAGTGGCTTGGAGGGGGTTCTTGCAGATGGTTATGTTCCCATGTAACTCCTGCCCTTGGCCTTTTAGATAGAAGTGGTCGTGAGTTTGGAAGGTGCTGGCTAAGGATCTTTGGTGAAATTCTGCAGTGCATCTTGTTGATAGTCCACACTTCTGCCACTGAACATTGGTAGTGGAGAGAATGGATGTTTATGCATGTGTTGCCAGTCAATTGGGCTGTTTTCTCCTGGATGATGCCAAGCTTCTCAAGGCTTTTTGGAGCTGCTCCCTTCCAGGCATCACACTCCTGACTTGGGCCTTGTCGATGGTGGTCGGACTGTGTGGCGTCAGGAGATGAGTTAATTGCGACAGTATTCTTAGCCTCTGACCTGCTCTTGTAGCCACTGTGTTTATGCAGTGAGTCCAATTGAGTTTCTAGTCAATGGTAACCTCCAGGATGTTGATAGTGGGGGATTCAGTAATGGTAACGCCATTGAATATCAAGAAGTGATGGTTAGATTGTCTCTTATTGGAGTTCATCATTGTCTGGCATTTATGTAGCACTAATGTTACTTGCCACTTGTTAGCCCAATTCTAGGGAAGAGGAGTGGCAACTTCTGGAGGACAGTGCCATTGCTGAAATGTTTTCAGGTCCCATTGCCTTTCCATTATCCAGTACCTCCAACCATTTATTGATACAATATTGAATAAATCAAATTAGCTCCTCACTAATCTCTGTGATGCTGAAGACCACTGGAGGAGGCCAAGATGGATCATCCATCTGGCCCTTTTGGCTGAAGATTGCCGAGAAGGCTTCAGCATTTCCTTTTGCACCATGTGCTTGGCTCGTCCATCATTGAGGATGGTGATATTTGTGGAGCAGTCTCCTCCAGTGAGTTGTTTAATTGTCCACTAGCATTCACGACTGGATGTGGCGGGACAGCAGAGCTTAGATCTGAGCCGTTGGTTGTGGGATCACTTCACTCTGTCTATCACTTGCTGCTTATGTTATTTTGCATGCAAGTAGTCCTGTTTTGGTAGCTTCACCAGGTTCATTTTTAGGTAAACCTGGTGTTGCTGTTGGCATGCCCTCCTGTGCTCTCTATTGAACCAGAATTGATCCACTGGCATGATGATAATGGTTGAGTGGGGGATATGCCAGGACATGTGTGTTTGCAGATTATGCTGGAATACAGTTCTTTGACATAAAATCCCATGAGCTGCGACCACATGCAATCCGTTGTCAGTTACTAATAGACCCCATGAGCAGCTCTTCATTCCCCTAGACTGCCCTTTGCCCACTCCTTTGTCTGTCCAAATGTTGTTTGGTTCTATCTCCACCTAACGTTTATTCCTCTCCCTCCACCCACTCCACATTCTGCATAAATACCAACCTTTCCTGAGCTACCCTCAGTTTTGAAGAAGATTCACATGACCTAAATTATTAATGAGTTTACTTCCTGCAGATGCTGCCAGACCTGCTGAGTTTATCCAGCAATTTCTGTTTTTGCTTCAGCTGTTGATGGCCCCCAGCACCTCAGGGATGCTCAGTCTTGAGTTGCTAGATCTGTTCGAAGTCTGTCCCGTTTAGCATGGTGATAGTGCCACACAACACGATGGAGGTTATTCCTAATGTGAACCCAGGACTTTGTCTCCACAAGGATTGTGCACTGATTGCTCATACCGGTACTATCATGGATAGATACATCTGCAATTGGCAGGTTGGTAAGGATGAAGTCAAGTATGTTTTTCCCTTTTGTTGATTCATTCACCACCTACCACTGACCCAGCCTAGCAGCTATATCCTTTAGGACCCAACCAGCTTCATTATTGCTGCTGCATAGAACTCTTGGTAGTGGGCATTGAAATCCCCAGCTCAGGATACAATTGGCACGTTTGCATCCTTAGTGCTTCCTCCAAGTGTTATTCATGAGGAGTATTGATTCATCAGCTGAGGGACTACGGTAAGTGTTTCTCAGTAGGAGGTGTCCATCCCCATGTTAAAGCTGATGCCATGAGACTTCATGAGGTATGGACTGTATACTACCACCATCAAGGCTGCTGGGTCTGTTCTCATGGTGGGACAGGATGGTGATGGTGGTGTCTGGGACATGGTTATACTCACTGAATCACACTTTATAGAACTAAGACAGGTTGTTGGTCAATTAGTCTATAAGACAGCTCCCCCAATTTTGGCACTAGCTCCCAAACATTAGGAAGGAGGACTTTGCAAGGTTGACAGGGCTGTTCCTGCTGTTATTTTTTTCCATTGGCTAAGTCAATTTGGGTGGTCCATCCTGTTTCATTGCCTTGTTGAGACTTGGTATGGTTTGGTACAGCTGAGTGACTTGCCAGGCCATTTCAGAGGGCAGTTGACAATCAATTACATTGCCGTGGGTGTGGACTCACATTCAGGCTCAAGGGAGGATGGCAAATGAAGGAAATTAGATGATGTTGTTTTAGCTCCATTCATCAGAATTAAAAAAAAGAACATCTTCAGTTTTAGCTCCACTGACCTTGACTGGCACCCGATAGCTTCTTCTCCCCATTTTTAAGAACTATTTCAAAACCCCTCTCTATGACTTTGAGCTTTTGCTTCCTCCCATCATTGCTCAATGTGCTTTCCTTGTAGCCTCTTTTTTTTAAAAGATCCTTGATGATGTGATCTTTTAATCTTTCTACATCAGAAGCATTAAAATGAAATTTAATTTCTCACTTGGAAAAAAAACAGCGTGCAGAATGTAATTCAAGTTACTCTTTTTCTGTTTTCTTCTGAAGATAGAGCATTTTGTTTGGAATTTAATCTGGACCAAAAAATAGGACTGTTCTTCATTAGTACATGGGACTTTTTTTTCTCTCTGATTTTCATGTCTACATAGTTTACTCAAAAAATGCCCATTTACTTCTGCATGAACTTGATGCGAGGTATTTGATTTTGCACCAAGTTCTCAGTTACCCTTTGAGATTTGAGAGTAAGCATAATATGGAAACTCAAGTGCATGGCAGGAGGTTAAGGATGAAAGCTTTTATTTGGGGACATCCATTGTCTAGGAGGACTGGCAGGAACCATTACTACAGTTGCTTTTTCAGAGACTGTGCAAGTAGTTCCTCCTTATCAGTAACACAACACATGACAAAGCCCAATGCTTTCACTTTTGCATACCCTGTATCAAGAGACTTACAGTTCTGGTGTCTGATAGAGTTTCAATTGATTTTGTAAGATTTGTAAATGTACTGACTCCAACCATGGGTAGAATCGTGGTGATGTCGGTAATAGTGAGATGTGTGGCAGACCAGAGGAGAAGGATGCCAAGGCTCATGTTAACGTTGGGATCATCTTGTGCAATCTTTTATGCAGCAGTGAATTGCCACATTAGGGTGATTATAACTTACTAAGCACCTTCATGGCAGCACAATTCAGTTCATCAATATTCTGCTTGCTATCTTCTCAACTCATCAGGCGAGGAAAATATCAAGAAAACTTGAGGTGGAACAATGACAGATTCAGCTTGCTCTCAGAAATCTCCATGTTGCCTTTGATCAAACTGCATCTCAGGGCACGATCCACAGGCAGGAACTACACGCACCCTCGTCCATGGTGGGTATTCTGGCATCTGCCAACCTCTCACCGCCATCTTGACACACCACAATACACTAGCAGGGCTGCTCAGGAAGCACTGAGATGTGCATTGCATAGCACAATGGCAGCTAGCATTGAAAGTCTGCATCAGGGACCTGGTTCATGTACTGGACAAGGCTGCCTCTCTCAGCTGGATGTTCACTCTCTTAGCGCTCGCTCACTTTGTGCTTACCTACTTGCTCATACCTCCTTTGCCAATTAGTGCAGTTGTAACATCCTGACACGCTGAGAGTCTTTTTGCCACAGGCAAGTTGACTCCTCTCGGCTCAAATGTCCCAGAATTGTGATGGGAAGACACGGTGGAGGGCCTCTGAAGTGTTCTGACCTCAGAAAAGCTTGTGTGTGGATCCACATCTGATTGTGTACCTCCTGGCTCCATCATGGCTCCTTGTGAGGAAGGGGCTGTTACATTGTGCTCCAGGTTCCCACTCCCTGTGTCACTCTGCCCTCAGTCCTGAGGTAAAGGGGTACAGGTGTGTATTAAGGATGCTAGACTTGTCTCTCCATGGCAACTTCTAACCTGACAATGGAGGCAGACAAACTGTCACATGACCCGCTGCCGCCTCACTGCAATAAAGGCCTGCACACCTATCTGCTGCCCTACTTCCTCCCTGTACATTTGGATAAAGCTCCTAATTGCCAGCATCAGAGAACCCTTACCTGCCTGGTGCTGAGCACATGCCTGGTCTTCGGCATTTCCCCAATTGCCAGTAGCCTGGAGGGTTTCTTCCTGGGCCAGCTGTGGAGTAGTCACTGAGTTACTCACATATATTCGAGGCCTAACATTTCCATCAAAGTTCCTGTGTTTGAACTGGTGGGTGTTGCTGCAGCAGCAGCCTTGCCAATGCTACCTCTGAGGTTTCAGTCTGACTCAAGATTAAGACACTGACTCCAAACAAGGCATCACGACTAAAATACATTGTTTGACTGAAGGTGTCACATCCTTTATATTGATAATACCTTAAGTTATCTCAGGTAATTGACTTGGAAGAAATTCTGGGATTTGCATGTTAATTGAAATTTGCACCTCCATTCTAACTGATTAAAGATTTAAGAGCCATCTGAGGTACGTTCAATTTGCTCGCATGAGTTGTATGACCCTTTGATCTTTTCCTCATAAATTCTGTGACTAAGGCCTTCCTGTCTCACTAACACCTGAGGAAGGAGCAGTGCTCCAAAACTTAGTATTTTCAAATAAACCCATTGGACTATAACCTGGTGTCATGTGATGTTTGACCTTGTCTAGCCCCGTCCAGTACTGGCACCTCCATATCTTCTGAGGTTGATGAAGTGGCTCTTTGGGGAATTGGCTATTTCACTGCAGATCTATTGGAAATGCTGGTGCAGTACCTGCAAGACAGGACAGAAAATGTTGCGTAGCCAGTGGTTAGAAATGGTATGCAATGAATGAGATGGTCATTGTGGTTAATGTGAGATTGAATACTAGTACTTGCTCAGTTGATGGTATGGATGACTCTGCTCTGAAGGTAGCAGTTCTAGTCTTCTGAGACAGTATTAATGCTTGAATCTATGGGACCTGGAACCTAACGTTGGGCACTCCTCCACCTATATGGCCCCACTGTTCCCTGTTACGGGATGCCTTCTCCTATATGAGAGAAAGGGAGGGATTCAGTGAGGTAAAAATGCATTGCATTGCTATTAGTGCCATGGTAGAAAGGTGGAGGAGTTTTAAGTGAGTGAGGAGGCAACGCAGATGGCATGCAAACTTAGTAATGTAGGAGTTTGAGAGTGATTGACAGAAGATGTTGCAGATAATCGTGAGATCATGGCACAGCAGGAGCCTTAGTGGGAGGTGGGTGCAGGAGCAGAGAGAGAGGCTGTGTAAGGCAACAGAGAGACGAGTGTGGCACTTATACTGGCGAAGTGGAGAAGGTCACTGACCATCTTACACTGGAGGCTGTTCCTCCACACAATTGAGATGACCCTGATCAGGTGGCAACCTCTGGCCAACCTGCCAGGGTCTGGTGGCAGAGCTGCCTCTCCCAGTTCTCTGGGTAGAGAATGGCTCTCCTTTGCATTACCAGCCCTCAACTAGGACCTCCAATCCCTGTCAGAAAATTGCGATGCTACCTTCGCTTTTTTTTTGCGCATCTTTACAACATGTCTTTGATCAAGCGAAACATCTTCAGAATGCACAATGACCTTTTAAAAATAGTGCAGGTGCCTGTAGATATTTCCAGAAGATATGCACTGAGTGGCAAATTAGTCTGGAGAGGATATGTGGTAAGATGGGGTGAAATTCGATGTGGTGGATGCCATAGCAGTGGGGTAGGTAATTAATGTGCCAGGTTTCATAAGATACAGTGGGCGAACCTGCCAAGCTTTTGCTATGAAAAGCACTCATAAAAAATATTGATGCAAGTTCTACTTCGAGTCACAGACATGTACGGCATGGAAACAGACCCTTCAATCCAACTGGTCCATGCTGACCAGATATCCTAAACTGATCTAGTCCCATTTGTCAGCACTTGGCATATATTCCACTCAACCCTTCCTCTTAATATACCAGTCCTGGTGCCTTTTACATGTTTTTTATTGTACCAGCCTTTTCCTGCACCTCTGGCAGTTCATTCCATAAGCGCACCACCCTGTCCCTAAAAGTGTTGCCCCTCAGGTTCTTTTTAAATCTTTCCCCTCTCACTTTAAACCTATGCCCTCTCGTTTTGGAATCCCCTACCCTGGGAAAAACACCTTAACTATTCACTCTATCCATGCCTCTCATGATCTTATAAATCTCTATAAGCTTCCTCCCAAAACCTCCAATCCTCCAACCCTGACAACATCATTGTAAATCTTTTCTGAACCATTTCAAGGTTCACAACATTCTTTCTATAGCAAAGAGATCAGAATTGAATGCAGTATTCCAAAAGAGGCCTAGCCAAAGTCCTCTATAGTCACAACATGACCTCCCAACTCATATACTCAATGCACTGATTGATAAAGGCAACCATGCTAAACACCTTCTTTATTATCCTGTCCACCTGCAATTTCACTTTCAAGGAACTATGAACCGGCGCTCCAAGGTCTCTTTGTTCGTCAACACTCCCCAGGACCTTACATTAAATGTATATATTCTATCCTGATTTGCCTTTCCAAGATGCAGCACCGCACATTTATCTAAACTAAGCTTCATCTGCCATTCCTTAGCCCGTTGGACCATCTGATCAAGGTTAGTGCTGTCCACTACACCACCAATTTTGGTGTTATGTGCAAACTCCCTAACCACTTATCCTATATTCACATCCAAATCATTTTATATGAATGATAAAAAGCAATGGACTCAGCACCGATCTGTGCGGCACACCACTGGTCAAGGGCCTCCAGTCCGAAAAGGAGCCCTCCATCTACCCTCTGTCTCCTAACTTCAAACCAATTTTGCATCCAAATGGCTAGCTCTCTCTGTATCCCATCTCATCTAACCTTGCTAACTTGTCTATCATGTAGAACATTGTCGAATGCCTTACTGAGATCCACTGCACTGCCTTCATCAATCTTCTTTGTCGCTACTTATTTGAATAAAATGTCATTACCAAGTGCTGCAAGTTTGGACAGTAACAGCACAGATTCAGTGAGGTAAAAATGAATTGCATTGCTATTAGTGCCGTGGTAGAAAGGTGGAGGAGTTTCAAGCGAGTGAGGAGGCAACGCAGATGGCATGCAAACTTAGTAATGTAGGAGTTTGAGAGTGATTGACAGAAGATGTTGCAGATAATCGTGAGATCATGGCACAGCAGGAGCCTTAGTGGGAAGTGGGTGCAGGAGCAGAGAGAGAGGCTGTGTAAGGCAACAGAGAGACGAGTGTGGCACTTATGCTGGCGAAGTGGAGAAGGTCACTGACCATCTTACACTGGAGGCTGTTCCTCCAGTTTTGTCTATTTGTTAACTTGTTCTATGCTACTGATAGTAGCCTAAAAAGGAAACCTGTTTCCTTTCCCTCTCATTTTATACTTGAGATCATGAGCATTAAAAAATGAATAATGAAAATTCCAAAAGTGGCAAGTTATCTCTTATGGTGGGATCATATTGATGGGATACACCTCCCCATGGAGTTGAAGCTGTTGAAGTGTTATACTGAATAAGTTGTGCTTTTTTTTACATGCAAACACAAATTGCAGAAATCAGCAGAGAGAAAGCAGCATTAATGTTTCGGGTCCAGTGTCCCTTCTTTAGAATTGACAGTAGCTGGGGAAAGGTGGTATATCAACTGAAGATGGAGTGGATTGGGGGGGAAGGTGGAGTCGGAGTGAATGGAGATGGAGCCTAGAGGGAGAAAACAACAGTCAGACAAAGGAATGGATAATAGAAAGCCAGGGAGAAAGAGAAGTTGATTCTAGGGGACCATACGTAGGAGAAAATGGGTTGGCTGTGCTGAAGCAGTTCATGTCATGACAGACCCTAGGTTGTGGGGCTGGACACTAGACATTAGAGCGAAGTGTTCAAGTTCTAAAATTATTGAACTCAATCATGAGTTCTGAAGCCTGCAGGGTCCCCAAGCAGAAAATGAGATGCTGTTCTTCCAGGCTGCTATGTACCTTACTAGAGCACTGCAGCAAACCTGAGATGGAAATATTGGCCAAGAAAATGGTGGTGTGTCAAAGTGGCAGGCAACTGGAAGCTTTGAGATATTTTTGTAGACAACATGTTTTTATTCATTTACGTTTCCTAATTTGAAGTCTACATGCTAAAGTAGAATCGATGTGTGATGATGCCTTGATCCTACTCAACTGCCTGGTAAGACAACCACCTCTCCTCAGCTGCTCTGTTTATTAATTTAAAACATGGATATATATAACAGTATACAAAATACTTATTATAATATTAATTAAAGCTGCCAGCACCCCTCAATAGCAGCGTGTACATTTCAAGAAGAAATATATTGGGCTGCGATCTCACCAACACTGACCTCTTTCCAAAACATGGAAAGAACAACAGATACTCAAAATCAGAAACAAAAACAGAAACTACTGGAAAATCTCAGCAAGTCTGGCAACATCCGTGGAGAGAAATCAGAGGCAACATTGACTGTACTGTTCTGAAGGAGGATCACTCCACCTAACACATTAGTTCCGATTTCTCTCCACAGATACTGCCAGAGCTGCTGAGTTTTTCCATTGGTTAACTACTGCATAAATATAAATTAAATTTCAGGGAAGTACGTTGGGGTTTTCACAATCCAAATACAGCGTTAAAACTTGATCATGTCATTCAACAGTACTTTACAGTTGAATCCGATATAACGTGATAGCTCTGTTCATGTGCAATCTCGTGTTATAACAAATCACGCAATAAACTAATGGGGCCGGAATCACATTATAGCCAATATAGAAGGAAAGTTCACATTCTACAAATAATGGTCTAGATTCTTCAATTGTGTTAAAGCCAATTCGTGGTGAAGAAACATGCGTTAGAGCAGAACTGACTGTATCTATATTAGCTCATTAGCATTTAAGCAGGAAACTTGTGATTTTCAGTTGTGATGTTTTTGTTCGACTCATTGTCAATAAAAGGGTTACATTTCCTGTTAGTCCAGTATTTAATGTGTTCACGTATAGTATGGATGCATATATTTTAAAAAGCTTCAACCCATTTAAAATGACTAACAGGTTCCCTCTGAGAATACCAAACAAGTGAATTTACACCACTTGTTAAACTGACACTAGTGAAGGGAATTAGGTACAAAAAGTAGCACTATCATTGAAGAAACCATTGTGCTATCTACCCTGTGAGTAAATGCAAGTCTTCCCAGTGCTTTGAGAAAACTCGCAAACAGGTTTCTAAAATGTCGAGTTCATTTTTTGCTTTCATCTCAAGCACCTTTTCAATTACTTTGAATTAAGACAGTGAATTGTGAGCTGAAATGTTATGAAACCAAGAACAAACTCAAATCCTAAATTAGATGAGATCCTGCAGTGCCTCTTGTGAAATATAAAGATCATTGCTTGGAAACTAAAACTTGAAGCACTAAAATATGCAGTAGTAACTGTTGCACTGGTGCTTTTTAAAAACATGGTCCATTTTGAGTTTACTTGCTAAAGTGTTATTAATTTCATGTAGTTTAATAGGTTATTAAAACTAAACATTTTCCCATTAGAAAATGGCATGCTCGGCCAAACAGCTTTGCAGTATTTCAGTTGTTCTTCTGGTCATCAAAGTGATGAATGTCAGTGCTGGGCAATGGATCTCTTCTAATTATAGGCACTGAATACCCCCAGGTCACACAGAGCACAGCCAGATGCAAACTGATGGCTGGATTTAAATGACTGCAGTGAACCCCTCAGGTTGAGAAATTTCTCAACTCAACAAACCTCAGTAGAAAGATCCCTGTCGGACTCTATTTTGGCTCTGGAGTGTACAGCTGGATACAATTGGTTCTGCCACCTCTCTAAGTGGGATTGAGGGTGGCCACTCCAGTGCTAGAGTACGTAGGTGGTCTTGTTCAAAAAGCTCATTTCACTACATCTCAGTTCTTTGGTTATATTTAGGCCTGTCAACTCTTACACCTCATCACCTCTGCCCCACACTCCCCATGCCACTCCCTTCAACCTTCCACGACAACTCATTCCTTCACTCACCCCTAATGTCTCTCACTTCCTCCATGCCAACTCATGGCATTTCCATGCCCATTCACCCAATATTCACTCTAAGCAGAAACAAAGAGTCTCATAGTAACAATGTTGTTTGAGGAATTTTTGTTTGGAAAGATCATAATTTGCTTTAAAAGAAACATGCTGTTGTTACGACCTTATAAAGCCAACCAGATCTTTAAAGTATCAATAACAAACATTGTAAGCATTTGAGGGAGGTGATGGACTAGGGGTATTATTGTTGGACTGTTAACCTAAAGATGCAGATAATGTTCTGGGGACCCAGGTTCAAATCCTGTGAAGGCAGATTGTGGAATTTGAATTCAATAAATACATGGAATTAAACAGTCTAATGATGATAATGAATCTATTGTTGAATGTCAGAAAAATTCATCTAGTTCACTAATGTCCTTTAGGGATGGAAAGTGCTATCCTTACCTGGTCTACCTACATGTGACTCCAGACTTACAGCAATGTGGTTGATTCTCAGTTGCCCACTGGGCAATAAATGCTGCCTGGCCAGTGATGCCCTTATCCTGTGAATAAATAAGAAACAAATTGACACTTCTTTATCTTATAGCCAGTAAGATTGAGCTATTGTCAAATTCATAGAAAATATAGCCAATTAAAATATGTTGTAAAATGTAAAGCTGTCAATAAGAGAGTTTTTTTTTAATTCTCTGGACCTGTGTGAACAAAATTAATTCTTTTTGTGGAACTCATAGCCTTGGTGTCCTCTTGCATCCATGAAGACTTAGCAGGGTCTGCTGTCCAAATGAAACGTGGCTTTCTAAAATTCCTGTGAAGTTAGAAGGAACAGGAGTGGCCCCTAACCCACAATTCTCATGATCATCCTCACCACCAATGTCACTTCAATCCACTTCACTAAACGTCTGTTGAGGTCAGTGTTGGTGAGATGAGCAGCCCAATATATTTTTTTCTTGAAAGGTACATCTGCCTATTGAGGTGCTGGCAGCTTTAATTAGTATTATAATTATTGTGTATACTGTTATATAATACTTTAATAAGTATGAATGAGATTTAAGAAACAATTTTAGAAGTAGGCTTAGACATCTGGCACCCGATGAACCATAGTTGTGAAGATAAAAAGATGGTGCCTGATCCAATTATTTCCATCACTTCTAGTACATTTATAAGGTTTGTTATTATTTAAAGCAGTTATCAATGTTGTTTGCTTAAGAGTACAATAAAATTTATAATGGTCATCTCAGCCTTAAGACGCACTACCCAATAATATTGCCATGGATTTAAAATTTTATCATGTTTAACTAAATGAATCATCAAGGGTATTTGAACTATGCCTTCTGTTTTATGCATTTACAGACAAACCACTGTGGCTGCCCATACAGAAACTTACAAAGAACTTTTATTCATTAATGACTCAGTGCACTAATTGCACTGGGTAAATGCCTGCTTTAGTTCTGAGAATGATTAAGCAATACTTCACTTCTGCTACATTTGGGGCCTGCATGTATAGATTTGTTCACATCACACAGAAGAACAACATTTCATTCTCCAATTGTATGTTCTGCTGTCTCCTCCAAAACACACAATATCAACTATCAATGCTACCTTTTTCTCTCTCTCTCCCATTTCCTCCCCCACCTCCACCTCCATCCCAGATTATTGATGCTATGTTTAGTGCAGGATGCACATTGATCAGCAAACGTGTGAAAGCAGTAATGTTGATGAAGCCATTACAGTATCAGATGTGCTACTGTTTTTCAGCATAACCTTTTGTAAATTTAATCATTTAGATCTTCCAAAAAATAACAATGATCAGGATTAATTACAAATATTTATGTTTACTTAGTTTTATTTAGTTTATAATACACTTAACAGAGGATATTTCTGAAATCAAATTTATTGAAGATGACTGGATGTGAAACCAGCATGAACCAGGTAAATTGTTAGCATTTTTATCAGTGGCGCTCTCCAGATGTTTTGCAGGTAGACAATACAAGGAAATCAGCTATGTATAAAAGGCTGTCAGTAAACTAGTATGTTCAGATTAACAAAATTATTATTAAAATTAATTTTATCTTCCTGTAAAACAAATCAAAGAAATGGATATTAATGAAATTATTCTAATATTTTGGGACTGGTATTCAATGGATTAATGCAATTCGCATATTCTTTCACAAGAATGCTGCTGTTTCAACAGATTTAAGAATGCTGTGATTTCTTCCACGAGATAACAGTGAGTGTTAGATATGCTAGCTAAAACCTGGTTGCCTTTTATTTCCTGGCTATCACTTTCCTTTTGGGACTTGTCCAGTTCATCTTTGAATACATTAGGAAACCTGTATCCACTGCGCAAGCTGATAACCTGTTCTAAGTGTCAGTAATCCTTTTCAAAAGTGTTCTGATTTCCAAAGTTATCAGTTTCAGTATCAGTCAAGTTTTACTTCATCAACAATGCATTAATTAAGGCCAAGCGTTTGCAAATTATAGAATTGTGAAATCCTAACAGCACAAAAGAACGCCAATCAGCCCACTGTGTCTATACCACCTCTTTGAAAAAGTTGTCTAATTTAGTTCCACACCTCCGCTTTCTCCCTGTAAACCTGAAAATTAGTCCTTTTTCAAGTACATGTCTACTTGTACATAATTCATGCATTTCTTTTCAAAGGAGTAATTTTTTCAGTGATTGTTATATCATTAGATTTTGCAGTCAAAATCAGCAACAAACACGCGGGTAGGAATTATGTAAATAGTGTTCGCTCTGTTATCAAAGAAATCAAATATAATACTGTTTTATCTGTTTCCCACACTATTAATCCCATAATTTTAAAGACAGATTACTTCAACATTATTTATAGTTGAATACCAAAACCACGTTTAAACCAAAAACTGTTCTGATACCTGTGTAACTTGAGCATTTAGTAAGTGGAAATGAATCAAGTTTACATTTATTGATGTCTTTCATAGGTTTGAAACAGTCACCCATGGTGCTCCCACACCCAAAATCATCAGATGACTAATCGCTAAATTACTCAGCATAGCCATTATCTCGTAAACAAAAACACATGACATGATGATCACACTGGACCCACATTATACATTCCAACACTATGATTTTATACAAGATACATTCTGTTGAGTATTAGATAATTATAATTGTTGCATTTATGTGATTTAATTTTATTCCTTGATGATTAATAATAGACCTTGATCCCAGAAATTGCTATACAAAATGATAGCCAAGTCATTGGTAACCTATGCTTGTCTACCGAGAAAATTTCATGTCATTGGTCATGGTTTCTGAGAGTCCTTGCATGGCTGATGAATCCAATCATATCTAAGTAACATGTCATGAAACTATCCTTCCTGTATCCTAAGTATGGTGAAAGTCGAAGACATTCTTTGCAAACATATTTATGGTTTTGTTACATCCAGTGCAGAAGAGAGTTTTCTTCATGTCCGACCCTCAAGTCAAGATTTTCAGATCAGATATATTTAAATGCTGTCAGTCTGTAACCCACATTTATTTTAAGTGGTTTTCTCCTGGCATTAAAAAATTGAATGTAATACTCTTGTTCGCTGTTTCACAAATGGACAGTTGAACTTGAAGTTGTTGTATCTAGTCAGGGTAATAATCCCAAGATGGTAACTGTGTATATGGTCTGAAAATTCATTGATTCTTCACCCTTTTGGAATGACTTTTTTGATCTCAAAGACTAAAATTTAAGGTGCAATTCTCCAGTTATTAATTTGGGAGATATTATCAACCATGTAATAAATCTAAGGTAATAAGGATATAATTAGCAGTCAGTTTTTCTATAACGTGATGGTTGCATTCTTGTGCAACCCTGTGTTATAGAAAAATTGCACTTTAGAAACAGTGCTTAAAGTGTTGACGATGCAATCACATTACAGCCAACATGTTTTAAAAGTTCGGGCTTTAGAAACAGTGTCCCCAATTTGTCAATCGCGTTACAGTGAATTTGCATTGACGAAATGCGTGTTACAACAGAATGACCTGTAGGAGTAAATTACTACAGATGTTGGAATCTGTATGGAAAACAAAAAGTGCTGGAAATCACAGCAGGTTAGGCAGGATCCATGGAGAGAGAGCAAGCTAATGCTTTGAGACTCAAAATGTTAGCTTCCTCTCTCTCCATTGATGCTGCCTGACCTGCTGTGATTTCCAGCATTTTTTTGTTTTCGGTAATAAGGATACATTTGTACTGTGTTATTTTTCCAAGCCAGTTTTGTCTCACGTTGACACTTTGAGATTGTAATGTTACTCCATAATCAGACTTGAAGCCAATTAAAGTGGTACTCAAAACATGAGAGAATTTATTTGCTCAGCTCTCAAATGAGTTTTGGCTTTAATTCCAGGCCTGTTATACAACCCAACAGTGGTCAAAAACAAAAAAAAAAAAATGTGTAAATGCATCCAATGATAAATATTTAAATATTTTGTTTGTGTATTTCCTTATTTCATTCTGCTCCTAAAATTATTTGTGGAAGGAGCAACATCTTTAAATTGGAATTGAAAGACTAGGTTTTCATCACGTCCAGAGGTGAAATGATAAAGATTCGACTGATAATTTGTTTACTTTGCAGTGATGGTTAAAGTCAAATTATAATCCGTTTTGTGCTCCTGACTGGCAACATTTGTCAGTTAGCTCCATGCTATAAGTAACAATCTATGCAATAGACAATATATGGTAACTCCCCCAATTTCAGATTGCATGCACTTGCAGTGAACCGAGAGAAGGTCACGTATTACAGATTTGAACTGAAGTTGCAAAGGTACAGCTGCACAATAGAATCAATCCTGCTGCACCCAAGCGCTGATCAGATGCAGCCACAGAGGCTAAGTGTCAAGACAATCTGTTTAAATGACCCAACTTGGTTATTTAGGACTTCACCTCAGATGTTTTGTAAAACATTTGGCCACCTATCCCTTAACTCTCTCACCTTTTCGGGTAAAAACAATGACTGCAGATGCTGGAAACCAGATTCTGGATTAGTGGTGCTGGAAGAGCACAGCAGTTCAGGCAGCATCCGAGGAGCAGTAAAATCAACGTTTCGGCCAAAAGCCACTTTATTCCTGATGAAGGGCTTTTGCCCAAAACGAATAAAGTGGCTTTTGCCCGAAACGTTGATCTTACTGCTCCTCGGATGCTGCCTGAACTGCTGTGCTCTTCCAGTACCACTAATCCAGATCTCTCACCTTCTCAGCCTCTTCATGTGCCAACTCATTCCTTCCAGACACCCATACCCTCCTTACCCAACCCATGCTGCCACTCATCCACATGGACCCTTATAACATTTATATTAATGCCAACTAATGATCTCTCAACCATCCCAAGGCCCTTTGTGGACTGTAAGACAACTTAGTATCAAGACATGCAAAACGAAGGCCTCTTGTGTACCACCTTACACACTATATAGTCACTCATTGACTACCCACGGTAGGTAGACATCAAAAACTATGCCGAGATGACATGAAATGAATATCTATCATGGGAGCTGGGGACAAGGTGGGCCCAGCAGTAAAGAGATGATGCCTCAAGACTTGCGACTCCTGTATTGGTGGTTCCAGTGCAGGCAGCAACAAGGTGGTATTGGAGGGATGGAGGCGCAGGTGTTGTTGGTGAACCGGCTCAGGACTCTTAGATCTGTAATCCTTTATGATTGTTAAACTATTCTCTTTCAGTTTATCCTTTTTATTCTTAAACTCTTCAAAACCGTGCTGGATTGTTGAACATTTTTATTCACTGCAAAATGCAAGTGACAAATAAATCATCATTCAATAAATCATCACATTACAGTGTCATCCATTGGAAAACAACCCCATTTAAGAAAATCTATTCAATACATTTAAATCACTCAAATACTCAATCTCTTATAAAAACACATTTTTATTTATGACCCCACATCATAAACAGTTCTACCATTTAACATGGGTGGGGAGAGCACGGTGGCTCAGTGGTTAGCACTGCTGCCTCACAGCACCATGGACCCAGGTTCGATTCCAGCCTCAGGCATCTGTCTGTGTGGAGTTTGCACATTCTCCCCATGTCTGCATGGGTTTCCCCTGGGTGCTCCAGTTTCCTCCCACAATCCAAAGATGTGAGGTCAGGTGAATTGGCTATGCTAAACTGCCCACAGCGTTCAGGGATGTGTCGGTTAGCTGTGTTAGTCAGGGGTAAATATACGATAGGGGAATGGATCTGAGTGATTTACCTTTGGACTGTCAGTGTGGACTTGTTGGGCCAAAGGGCCTGTTTCCACACTGTATGGATTCTCTTCTCTTCTCTAATGCCTTTAAGCTGTCAATCAAAATGTCAACATATAACTCTGCTACTTCAAGAAAGACAGCTCATGAAAAGCAGCCAAGCATTAATATAGCCCTTATTAAAACACTTAGAATGTCATCAAGCAACTATTGAAACTGCTAGAACAGACATTTTTTCAACTATCTCAGGTTCAGGCAGAAGGTTACTTCTCCAGGGACTTTATCACATTGTGGCCATTTCTCCTTAATGTAATGTAGTTATTTATCTTAAAAGTTGTGAAGGTTATTTTCCTTCAAAAAGTTGAGAAGTCAATCATTCTGCTTTCTTTTGCTGGAAAAAAATGAACATGCTATTTGTTAACAGCATTGAGAACAACACTTTGACATCTGCATTTGGATCAGAAAATTACATGAGGCTGTGGTGTTTTGTGTTCAGAATTAAAATTCCAGATGCAGTTAAGTCTTGACATAATAAGAAAAACATAGAGGAGAATTTTCCTTCGTCAATTTGGTACCTTAAGGATCAAACTGTGACATAAAGATTTACACATGCAGTGTTTTATCAACATTTCAAAATTCAAAATTAGTTTTGATATTGTAAGTGTCAATATTTTCATTTGGGAACTGTCTTTAAATGGGTAGAAAACACTCCATGACTATTCTAAAGATGTGCTTACAGATATATGGGAGGATTCTGATTTGTTTTTTTTAATATATTCTGTATGTTGGGGCTATCTCATAGATCTAGCAATATTGTTTAAATGGAATCTTCCAATCTCCTTTTTTGCTTATCAGTATTTAAAACATTTTAAAAATTTAGATCATATTATTCATATTTCATAGAAACTGGTTACATATCAGTTTTTTGCAGAAAGTGTATAAATCTTTCCATTAATGCTACAGTTTAGCATTTCAGAGATAAACAGGCTAGACCGCAAAATGTAATGAAGTACAAACCTGGCCTTGCATTCTATATTGTTCAAATTGATTGACTTTCTAAGTAGTAAAACATAATTTCGGTTTACTGTGGAGATAATTTCTTCTACAACCTTGGAAAAAGTGATCACCCATGTTTGCTGAAGGAATTAGTGGTCCATATGTTGTTGAATAATGGGAAATTCTCCAGTGAGAAGTGAACAATGATTATGCGAAATAAGATAGCTCGACTATTTATTCCCAATAGCATTGCAAAAACTTCTTTGCTAATTGACTGAATCCTAAGGACTTTGCTACCTGGAATATGTTCAAATCAGCTGATGATCATTTAATGGTACTTATGCTAAGCAGTCTTTTGGGTGCCTGATCTTAGTTTTGAAACTTACCAGACAAGATTCTGCTTTACTTTTGTATGTGTATTGATTTATTAAAGAAAAGTTACACCCTATCTCAATGGAAGTCCAGATAACAAATATGGATAGATTTTGGGTGAACATTTTGTTCAAATTTTCTTCATTTCCTGCTGAAGGATTATCTCCTTTCAAACCAGCCTCTGACTGATGCTCTGACAGAAAAGGTAGAATATAAGTGTAAAATATTTGCTGAGATGGGGTAAATTAGAAGAAAAATTGTTTTCTTCAACTTTAGGATGTGGTGATCGTGATTTGTGCCCAGACCTGTTGAGACAAGTAGCATTTTGTCCTGGTATTCTCAATTGCATCTTACACTGAGGGTGATCTGAACTACTCATTAGCAGGACGCTTAACAGAATGTGTATCAGCATGCAAGAATCTAACAAGTTCCAGTAAGCTTGTAGTTCTTAAGGGCAGTCTCCCTCTCTGCAAAGGGGGCAATCTCCCTCTCTGCAAACGGAGACTGTCCAAAGCAAATGTAAGTTCCTGCCAACTGCCAACTTGGAAAGAAGAAAAATGAATGTAAGGGCAAAGAGAGGGCTGTTGTATTCCCACCTATTGATGTTCGAGATCTCAGTCTACGAGGCAGACAGGAGGGGAGAAGTCATGTTTCCAAAGAGAGCTAGAAAGTCTTCAAGTAATGCTCTTCAAAAGGAATGGATGGCCAAAGAACCAAATCAGAGTCTGGTCCCAAGAGTATGACAACATTGCCACCTAAATTTATTGACCTGACATGGCTAGTGGTCAAGACCGCTAATTCTTGTCATAATTTTCATAGGGAAAGGTAACTTTTTTTAAAGTTCAAATCTGTAGTTGAAAGGATGACATATTAAGATTCGCATTTTAAGACATTTACTGCTGTAAAATACTAAAAACACTTAAATGCTATCCTGTAATTTAAACCACAAAGCACAAAATTCCACTTTCTCTCCTAGCATGAGTGAAAACACACTTCACATGTACTTCACAGAGACGTTTGAATAGAGATTGAATTCTCCTGGAACCATTCCAAGATGGATCTTGGCTCCCAAGATTTCTGCTCAGTTTTAACCTTTGAATAAGCTTTCCCAGTGAGGTTTATCCTCCCAGGGACATTTCTTCTCGCAAACCCATTATAACTCATGTTGAATTTGAGCTTTTCAAACCAAGGCCACCCCCAAATACACACACTATATGCCTGCATCATCAACCACAGTGTCTTTCAGACTATAACTGCTTTCCTTCTAGATTCTGGCAAACTAACTTTCTCTGAGTTTTCAGAGCTATCTTAGACCCTTCCTCTGTAACAGCCTATCTTCATGACAATGTGAATCACATGAAAATGATAATTAGCAATTCTTCAGATGCCAAACATTTTTAAAAATTATTTTGGAAGTAAATGGGCATAATTGTAAAGAATTGAAAAGTCACCACCATAGTAATGAGTTTCAAAAATGTTATCCAAATTGCACCAATGTTCCCCTGTACAATCACATTTTAAAATCATGTCTCACAAACTTGATTGAGTTTTTTGAAGAAATAACAAAGAAGATTGATGAGAGCAGAGTGGAGATGTGATCTATATGGACTTCAGTAAGGCATTTGACAAGGTTCCCCATGGGAGACTGGTTAACAAGGTTAGATCTCACACAATACAGGGAGAACGAGCCATTTGGATACAGAACTGGCTCTAAGGTAGAAGACAGAGGATGGTTGTGGAGAGTTGTTTTTCAGACTGGAGGCTTGTGATCACTGGAGTGCCACAAGGATAGGTGCTGGGTCCTCTACTTTTCGTCATTTACATAAATGATTTGGATACGAGCATAAGAGGTTAAGTTAGTAAGTTTGCAGATGACACCAAAATTGGAGGTGTAGTGGACAGCGAAGAAGTTACCTCAGATTACAACAGGATCTTAATCAGGTGGGCCAATGGGCTGAGAAGTGGCAGATGGAGTTTAATTTAGATAAATGCAAGGTGCTGCATTTTGGGAAAGCAAATCTTAGCAGGACTTATACACTTAATGGTAGGGTCCTAGGGAGTGTTGCTGAACAAAAAGACCTTGGCGTGCAGGTTCATAGCTCCTTGAAAGTGGAGTCGCAGGTAGATAGGGTAGTGAAGAAGGCATTTGGTATGAATAGGGAAGGTTTGGAGGGATATGGGCCAGGCGCTGGCAGATTGGATTGTGATATCTGGTCAGCATGGACGGGTTGGACCAAAAGGTCTATTTCCATGTTGTACATCTCTATGAATCTATGACTCTATGACTTTATCTTGGCAGTATCACAACATTTAATTCCACTTTATATTAGTTGTTGAAGTTCTTTCTCTCAAATATGAGAAATTGTTTCATTGCTGATGGCTTCAAAGTGAATCTCCTTTCTTATTACCATAATTATTGACTTTGCTTTCATGTCTTTGGTTAGACAATTATATCCTTGATTGTGTTTGGCTAACCTTGTGAGGAACAGCATTGCTACCTTCTAGTTCTGATTCTGGATTTTCAATACAAGCATGTAAAAATTTAAGACTTTGAAAAAATTTGTTTTTAATGCCTTCTATCTTTCACCGTTTAAATAGTAGTCCATTTTGCTGTTATTCGTGCTAACATGGATGATTTCACATTTACTAACATTGTACTCCATCTGCCAGACCCTTGCACACTCACTTAACTTATCTATATCCATCTACAGACTTTGTATCCTCTGCACACTTTGCTGTTCCACTTATCCTAGTGTCATCTGCGAACTGACACAGTACGCTTGGTCCTCAACTCTAAATCATGTTTATAATTGTAAGCAATTGCGGTCCCAATGGTACAGCATTAGCCACTAGAAAAACACCCATTTATACTCAATCTTTGTTTTCTGTTAGTTAACTAATCCTCTATCCATGCTGATTCATTACCTGTAATGCTGCGTACCTTTGACTGATGTATCAACCTTTTGTGCGGCACTTTATTGAATATCTTCTGGAAATCCAAATACACCACATCCACCGGTTCCCCATTGTTCACCATGCTTGTAAAGTCTTCAAAGAATTCCAGTAAATTAGTTAAACATGACCTGCCTTTCATGAACCCATTCTGAGTTTGCCCACTAGAACAATTTCAATCCAGATGCCTTGTTATTTATTTTTGATAGAATCAAGCATTTTCCCCACTCCAAAGTAGGAAAGTTTTGCTACCATTATATATTCATGTCTGTGAAAAAGTATGCAATTTTGGTCTCCTGTCTTGAGAAAAGATATCACATTCGGAGGAGTTCAGAGAAGATGATACTATTATCAAATGATAAAATATTGGGCAGGTTGAAACACAGTTGCATAACTAATGCTGTGGATAGGGCTATAACTAAATAGTGGGGAGGGTGGGTTCAGTGCATGGAAAATCGTAAAAAGTTAAAAGAGGTGGCAGAGGGGGTAGGCTGGTTGGTGTGTTCAGCAGAGGCTATTAATGTTTCCAGAACAAGTAATAGGACAGAGAGTATGGAAAGGGGAAGGAATGTAACTTCAGGTGCAGCAGGTTAGGCAACAACTATAAGAAGGGGGCAGTCAATATAGGATGAAGAGTATTGTACTGAAATACATGCAGTATACAAATCAAGGTAAATGAGCTTGTAGCAAAGACTGAAATTGGCATGTGTGATGTTGTGGATATCAGCGTGGCTGGAAGGGGATCAGGGCTGGGAACTAAATATCAAAGGATAAATCTCCTATTGAACAGATAAGCAAATGGGGGCAGAAGGGGTGGGATTGTCTTGTTAGTAAGAAACTAAATTTAACGGGCAGCATGGTGGCTCCGTTGTTAGCACTGCTGCCTCACAGAACCAGGGTCCCAGGTTCGACCCCAGCCTTGGGTGACTGTCTATGTGGAGTTTGCACATTCTCCCCGTGTCTGCGTGGGTTTCCTCTGGGTGCTCCAGTTTCCTCCCACAGTTCAAAGATGTGCAGGTCAGGTGAATTGGTCATGTTAAATTACCTGTAGTGTTAGTCAGAGGGAAACGGGTCTGGTGGGTTACTCTTCAGAGGGTTGGTGTGGACTGGTTGGGACGAAGGGCCTGTTTCCACACTGTAGGGAATCTAATCTAAATTGAGAGCAAGAAACAACACAGAATTAGAAAAGACATTTAGGAAAGGCACTATGACAATAATCATGAGGGACTTCAATATGCAGGTGGACTGGGAAAATCAGGTTGGTGGTGAATCTCAAAAGGAATTTATGGAATACATGGTGGTTTTTTGGAGGAGCTCCTGGCAGAGCCTGCTAAAGAATGGCAGTTCTGGATTTGGTGATGTGTAATGAGGCAGACTTGATTAGGGACCATAATATGATAGAATTCACCCTGCAGTTTGAGAGGGAGAAGCTTGAATCAGATGTAATAGTATTACAGTTGAGTGAAGCTAACTGCAAAGACATGAGAGAGGAGCTGGCCAGAGTTGATTGGGAAGGGAATCCAGCAGAGAAGATGGTGGAGCAACAAAGATAGGGGTTTCTGCGCGTAATTTGGGATAGACAGCAGAAATTCATCCCGAGGAAGAAGAAACATATTAGGGGGAGGATGAAGCAACCATGGCTGATGAGGGAAGTCAGGGATAAAAAAAAGCAGAAGAAAAAAACATACAATGAGATAAAGATTGTGGGAAACTAGAAAATTAGGAAGCCTTTAAAAACCAGTAGTGGATAATTAAAGAAGAATAAGTGGAAGAAGATGAAATATCAGAGTAAAACAGCTAATAATATAAGCAAATTGTAAGAGTTCTAAGAGTTATTTTTAATATCTAAAGATAAGAGAGAGGCAAGATTTGGACCTTTGGAAAATGAGGCTGAAGAAGTAATAATGTGGAACAAAGAAATAGCATAGGTACTTTGTATCGGTTTTCATAATGGAAAGCACCAGTAACCTACCAAACCTTCAAGAGAGTTAGGGGGAAGAGGTAAGTGTAGTTGCCATCATTAAGGAGAATGTGTTGGGGAATCTGAAAGATCTGAAGGTGGATAAATCATTTGGACCAGATAGACAACACTTCAGGGTTCTGAAGGAGAGAGCTGAGGAGATTGAGGCATCTTTCAAAAATCACTGGAGTCTGGTAGTGCATGTATTTGGAAAGGCAAGGACTGATTAGTGATAATCAACATGGCTTTGTGCATGGGACGCCATGTCTCACAAATGTAACTGAGTTTTTTGAAGAAGTAACGAAGAGGATTGATGAGGGTAGAGCGATGGACGTGATCTATATGGACTTCAGTAAGGTGTTCGACAAGGTTCCCCATGGGAGACTGGTTAGCAAGGTTTGATGTCATGGAATACAAGGAAAACTAGCCATTTGGATACAGAACCTGGCTCGAAGGTAGAGGACAGACTGTGGCGGTGGAGGTTGTTTTTCAGACTGGAGACCTATGACCAGTGGAGTGCCACATGGATCGGGGCTGCGTCCACTACTTTTCTTCATTTGTATAAATGATTTGGATGTGAGCGTAAGAGGTATAATTAGTATGTTTGCAGATGACACCAAAATTGGAGGTAAAGAGGGTAGCGAAGAAGGTTACCTCCGATTACAACGGTATCTCAATCAGATGGGCCAATGGGCTGAGAAGTGGCAGATGGAGTTTAATTTAGATAAATGCGAGGTGCTGTATTTTAGGAAAGCAAATCTTAGCAGGAGTTATACACTTAATGGTAAGGTCCTAGGGTGTGTTGCTGAACAAAGAGCCTTGGAGTGCAGGTTCATAGCTCCTTTAAAGTAGAGTCGCAGGTAGATAGGATAGTGAAGGCGATGTTTGGTATGCTTTACTTTATTGGTCAGAGTACTGAGTACAGGAGGTGGGAGGTCATGTTACGGCTGTACAGGACATTGGTTAGGCCACTGTTGGAGTATTGCATGCAATTCTGGTCTCCTTCCCAGCAGAAAGATGTCGTGAAACTTGAAACGGTTCAGAAAAGATTTACAAGGATGTTGCCAGGGTTGGAGGATTTGAGCTAAAGGGTGAGACTGGGGCTGGGGCTGGGACAAGCTGGGGCTGTTTTCCCTGGAGCGTCGGAGGCTGAGGGGTGACCTTATAGAGATTTATAAAATCTTGAGGGTCATGGATCAGATAAATAGACAAAGTCTCTTCTCTGTGGTGGGGGAGTCCAGAACTAGAGGGCATAGGTTTAGGGTGAGAGGGGAAACATATAGAAAAGACCGAAGGGGCAACATTTTCACACAGAGAGTGGTACGTGTATGGAATGAGCTGCCAGATGAAGTGGTGGAGGCTAGTACAATTGCAACATTTAAAAGGCATCTGGATGTGTATATGAATAGGAAGGGTTTGGAGGGATATGGGCCGGTTGCTGGCAGGTGGGACTAGATTGGGTTGGGATATCTGGTCGGCATAGACAAGTTGGACTGAAGGGTCTGTTTCTGTGCTGTACGTCTCTGACTTTATGACTCTAAAGGAGGAAAGCGGAAGACAGGAAATTGTAGGTGTATTAGCCTAACCTTGGTTGTGAGTAAGAATTTAGAGTCCATTATTGTGGAGTACTTGTAAGTGCATGATTTTGTCACGGGAATGTCATGCCTGACAAATCTGTTAGAATTCTTTGAGAAGATAATGAGCAAGTCAGAGAAAGGAGAGCCAATAGACGTTATATATTTGGATATCCAGAAGGCCTTTGACAAGGTGTTGGATGGGAGGCTGCTTATAAGGTGAGCCTATTGTGTTAGGGCAAGGTACAGATAGATAGAGGATTGGTGATTGGCAGAAGGCAAAGAGCAGGGTTAAACAGGTTATTTTCAGAATGGCAGCTAGTAATGAGTGGTGTTCCACAGGGGTTGGTGCTAAAATCACAACTATTCATGTTATACATTAATGTTCTTGTTGAAGGAACTGAAGATATTGTTACAAGTTTGCAGATGACACAAAGATAGATTGAGGTGGTGAGGAAGCAGGCAAATTGCAGAAGGAGTTGGACAGGCTAGCCTAATAGGCAAAGAAGTGGCAGATGGAATACGATGTGAGAAAGTGTGAGGTTATGCTCTATAGGAAGAATAGACATGTGGACTATTTTCTCAACAGCGAAAGGGTTTGGAAATCTGAAACACAAAGGGACTTCTAGAACATTGCAGTGCTATACAGGCCCTACAGCCCTTGATGTTGCACCAACCTGTGAAACCAATCTAAAGCCATTCTAACCTACACTATTCCATTTTCATCTCTATGTCTATCCAATGACCATTTAAATGCCCTTAAAGTTGCCGAGTCTACTACTGTTGCAGGCTGGGCATTCCATACCCTTACTATTTTGTGAGGAAAGAAACTACTTCTGACATCTGTCCGAAATCTATCACCCTCAACTTAAAGCTATATCCCCTCGTGCTAGCCATAACTTGCCGAGGAAAAAGGCTCTCACTGTCGACCCTATCTAACCCTTTGGTGATCTTATATGTTTCAATTAAGTCACCTCTCAACCTTCTTCTCTCCAAGAAAAATAGCCTCAAGTCCCTCAGCCTTTCCTCGTAAGACCTTTCCTCCATACCAGGCAACATCCAAGTATATCTCCTCTGAACCCTTTCCAAAGCTTCCACATCCTTCCTATAATGCAGTGACCAGAACTGTACGCAATACTCCAAGTGCGGCCGCATCAGGGTTTTGTCCAGCTGCAGCATGACCTCATGTCTCCGAAACTCAATCCCTCTACTAATAAAAGCAAACACACTGTATGCCTTCTTAACAGCCCTATTAACTTGGGTGGCAACATTCAGGGATCTATGTACATAGACACTGAGATGTGTCTGTTCATCAATACTACCAAGAATCTTACCGTTAACCCAGTACTCTATTCCTGTTGCTCCTTCCAAAGTGAATCACCTCACACTTTTCCGCATTAAGCTCCATTTGCCACCTCTCAGCCCATCTCTGCAGCTTATCTATGTCCTTCTGTAACCCACAACACCCTTTGGTACTATCCACAACTCTACCGACCTTAATGTCATCTTTCTATGTTCTCATCCAGGTCATCTATGAAAATGACAAATAGCAGTGGCCCCAAAATAAATCCTTGTGGTACATCACTAGTAACTGAATTCCAGAATGAACATTTCCCACCACCCACCACCCTCTTTCTTCTTTCAGTTAGCCAATTTCTGATCCAAACTGCTAAATCACCCTCAATCCCATGCCTCCCTATTTTGTGCAATAGCCTACCGTGGAGAATCTTATCAAATGCCTTACTGAAATCCATATACACTGCATCAACCGCTTTCTCCTCATCCACTTGTTTGGTCACCTTCACAAAGAATTTGAGTGTTCCAGGTAAGGATTCTCAAGATTAACTAATACAATTTTAGCATTCATTTCAAGAGGAGCAGGGATATGCTGCTGAGGCTGTATCAGGCTCTGGTCACACTGCATTTGGAATATTGTGACCAGTTTTGGACACTGTATTAAAGGAAGGTTGTGCTGGCGTTGGAGATAATCCACAGGACTGTAAGACAAGATTCTCCCGACTAGTGACAAAGACTCAGGAGACAGACAGGATGTAGGCATGTAGGGGACCTTTATTCGAGCAAAAACCAGTTAATGCAGGAAGACGGCCAAAAGATCTTCCCTGAATCTGGCTTCGATGTGAAAATACAATCATTGTTGTAATCTTCAGCTCAGATTGGAAGAGAGATCAAAATGACACACTCTGAATTTACAGTAAAAACAACAGTACTTTTACACATTTTGTGTTCTAATGGTCATACACCATGTGGTTTCTGTATCCTCCCCTTCCCTTCCATGGGATCAGTCTTGCAAAACCCATGATCAATGATAGGCATTCCTATGAACATCCCTAGGTTCCTCCTTTTTTAATAATGTTTAACAATTATAATAATCTCCAGTCCTTGGGATTTTTCTATGTTGCATTCCAACGTTACTGGCTGTTCTCTTTTAGTCATGCTTATTTCACAGAGCTGCTTGAATTGTATTGCCCATTTTATTTGCTATCTCTTATCAAATTCCATTACCATCTTGTTTTAATATATATGTATTAAAAAGTTGATTGTTATAAAGACTCATAATATTAATAATAAATTTTATAATTATTTCTATTGTTAACATTTTTTAGCTAATCTGACAAGATGTTCCTGACATCTCTTTAATGTTTTATAATTACATTGAAATCCATCTCTGTGATTATTTAAAGAATCTTTAATTGGAGCTTATTAATATTGTAAATAGTTTTAAAGAGACAGCTAATTTCTGCAAGATAACTTTGGCTACTGTTTTTATATCGAAACGTGTCACTGTGGAAGAGTACAGCAGGTCAGGCAGCATCCAAGAGAATCAACGTTTATAGCATAAGCCGTTCATCAGGTATATTTTTATGGCAGAACACATCCGTAATGAGACTGAAATTAAATACTTATTGGAGTAATTTTTCAAAGGTTTTGAGTTACAATTTCATTTTGTTACAAATCTTCAAATTTTTTAAAAATCTTCTTTATTGCTGTCTTTGCATTCTTTGGAAGCTTGCCATTCAGATGATGCCTTTTTTTTTGCTTTAGAATAATTCCCTTCTGAAAGGCACCATTTTTTTTGAGGCAAGCTTTTTAAACTTTGACTATTTTGTGTCTCTTAAAAATACACAGTTTAATCAGGGCTTTCTTGAAATTCTGGCCATTTTGTGTCTTTTAGAAATAGGCAGCTCCAACAAGGATGTTTACGAGAATGATCACAGGGATGAGGGGAGATGTGATTGAAACTTAAAGAACACTAAGAGGCCTGATATAGTGGACATGGAGAAGACATTTCCACTCGTAGGAGAGACTAGGACCAGAGACCACAGCCTTAGAGTGAAGGGATGATCTTTTAGAACTGAGACAAGGAGGAATTCCTTCAGCCGGAGGGTGGTGCATATGTGGAACTCATTACCACAGTGGGTTATGGAGGCTGAGTCATTGAGAGTATTAAGAAAAGGGGATCAAGGGTTATGGGGAGAAGGAAGGACAATGGGGTTGAGAAATGATCAGCCATGATCAAATGGTAGAGCAGACTCGATGGACTGAATGGCCAAATTCTGTTCCTATATCTTATGGGCTTACTGAATCTGTTGGAGTTTAGAAGAATGAGAGTTGGTCTTATTAATACTTCAAAAACCTGAGGGTTATTGAAATAGTGGAAACTGATGGCATGTTTACCCATCTCCGAGAGAGAGAGAGAGAGAGACTAGGGGACACAATTTAAAAACTGGCATCTCTGATTTGGACAAACAGGAAGTGATAGTTTTTGCCTCTGAGAGTCATTGGTTTGTAAATTCTCATTCCCAGAGCAGTGAAGACACAATTCTTGAATGTTTTTCAGGTCGAGTTGAATAAATTCTTGGCTGGTAAGAGTTAAAGAGGGTAGTGGGGAAGGCAGGAAACTGGAGTTGAGGCCATTGTCATACCTAACAGCAGAACAGGCTCAACGGCTTGAATAACCTATTGCTCTTCTGAAATTTGTATGTTTATATGTATGAGGCAAATTTACAAACAAAAGTCACTAAGTTAAGCTAAACTTTCCTTCAGTTGAACTGGAAATCACTTGAGGTAAATACAAATATTACACTATTTTTATTGGATCAGTTATTGTCCCTTTTTCAAATATATTTTGTTGAAAAACATGATACAGATCAAATAATAGTCTCAAGAAATTGCATTTGTTAAAGTAGACTTCAGAAACTGTAAAGTTTATTTAAAATTTTATTTAGTTGCTATCCCCCTTCTTAAATGTTAACACATTTAATTACATGATTTTTATTTGGATTGCTATCATAGTCATTAATTAAGAGAGTGATGAAATTTAGAATCTGACTTTATCTGTTAAAGCTTATTTAATGAGGTAGGTGCATATCTTAATAATTTAGACATTGGCTTTCAGAATGGAACCTATTGAAGTTTTCTCTTGTAGACTGTGAACATCAATGGATGTAGATGTCAGGTGTGAACAGAAGCTGTTGAGTTGACTATATTAGGTGTGGAAGAAGCTGAGAGATTTCTCCACAGTAGTGGGTGGGAGATATTAAAAACTGACTTTAATGAGCATGGTGCGGAAAATCTTTCTGGGATAATCTGCTCTGTTATATAACCTTTTACTGAGACTGTGCTTCAAAAAGATACAAACTGCAGTTGTTTTCTCAAAATCTTTCATGCCGTGTCGTAAAGTGAAGCCAACCAAAATGTTCTCCTTATTTCTTCAACATAAAATTTATATAGTATTTTCCATATGAAGCATTGGAGTAGAAATACATCCAGAGTGATGGTGTACAACTGGCCATAATGAGGCTGCTGCCCATTTTACACTCTGTCAGATTTTTGCAATCAGTTCACTCGAAACTATTTTGTTCTACTGGCCAACATCAATTTAACCACAATTCACTTTAACTAGGATGTCTCCATAACAGCAGAATCATATGGATAGTGTTAATCTTGTGACATCTTTGCTAGCTATGAATGATCAGTTGGAATTTAAGATAACATTAAGTTATTGATGTAAAATTGCTGTAGATATTTGTGCTGTAGATTACATTGATACCAGACTCTTTTGGAGAAAATAATGACAGTATTTTGACCAGAGCAGATCAGAATTATCATTTGAGAGGTCCATTCAAAAATCTGATAACAGCAGGGAAAAAGCTGTTCTTGACTCTATTTACATATGTATTCAAACTTTTATATCTGCTGCCCAACAGAAGAGGGTGGAAGAGAGTAAAACCGGGGTGGAAGGGGTCTTCGATTATTTTAATCACTTTCTGAAGACAGCAAGAAGTATAGGTGGAGTCAATGGATGGAAGGTTGGTTTGTGTGATGGACTGGGCTGTGTTCACAACTCTGTGGAATTTCTTGCTGTCTTGGAAAGAGCAGTTGTCAAACCACACTGTAATGCTTTCTACATAAATAAAAGATTTTTATTATCATTTCATGGAAAATCATAGAATGCCTACAGTATGGAAGCAGGCCATTTGGTTCATCAAATCCACACTGGCTCTCCTAAGGGTATCCCACCCAGATCCACCCATCCCTGTAACCCTAAATTTCCAGGCTAACCCACCTAACCTGTGCATCCCTGGACACTATGGGCAACTTAAGCATGGTTGCGACCTAGCAGGCGCACATTTTGACTTTGGGATGAAACTGAAGCACCCGGAGGAAACTCACGCCGTCATGAGAAGAATGTGCAAACTCTACACAGACATTCATTCAAGGTTGGAATCAAACCCAGGTCCCTGACACTGTGAGGCAACAGTGCTACCCACTGAGCGACCTTATTGCCCTAGAAATAAGGATATTATAAAAATAGCTTTCACATAATTATTAGAATACAGAACACTTTACCACATATACTATAATATATAATTCAAAATATGAATCTGGTAACTATATTTTAGAAATGTTTATAAAAGGACACATGGAAAGAGCAAAAAAAAATTAAGTAGCTGCAATTGAAAAGGCCTCTGATTTCCATGATTCAAACAGGGGAAGAGAGAACTAAGAAAGAGGGAAACAAATTTTCCAACCTGACCTTTTGCATAGACTCCTGTCTGGTACCTACTCAGATTGTTTTCGTCTCACTGGGTTTAGCACTAAGCCAGTAGCCCTTCACTCATTAGTAAATCAGATACCTTTTAGTACAGAAACTGTCTCCATTCATTACACTAATTAGCAGACAGCAGTTCTTAAGTGCAGAGTTGTTATTTCATAAATTTCATTTAGCATTGGACTTTTTTCGTTTTAGATAATATACTGTTAGTTTTCTTGTTCCAATTCAGCACAAAAAACTATCCCACTTTCACTAGCCTGATTCTCTTCATAATTTCAGTGTTTAAAATTTGCATTCATTATGTTGTTGTGGGCATCCGTGGCAACATTGTTGTTTATTCATTCAGGGAATGGGGTAACATTTACTACCCACTCCAAGTTGCTGTTGAGAAGGTAGTGGTGAGCTGCGTCTTGAACCACTATAACGCATTTTCTGGGACTATACCCACAATGATGTTTAGGAGTGGGATCCAGGATTTTGACCCATCAACGCTGAAGGAATGGAGATTTATTTCCACGTCAAGATAGTTAATAGCTTGTAGAATAACACGCTGATAGTGGGTGTTCTTATGTATCTGCTGCTCTTATCCACCTAGATGGTAGTGATCATGTGTTTGGAAGATGGTGACTAAAGATGCCTTGTGAATTTATGCAGGCATCCTGTAGAAGGTACACGTTCCCATGATGTATTTATGGTGGAGTGATTGAATGTATGTGGATGCAGGAGCAAACAAGTGGGTAGCTTTGTTCAGGATGGTGTCAAATGTCTCGAGTATTGTTGGAGCTGCACTCATCCTGGCAAGTGATGAATATTTTATTGCACTCCTGACTTATGAATTGGCTTTGGAGACTCAGGCAGTGGGTTACTTTCTGCAGGATTCCTAGACTCCTCTTGTAGCCACAGTATTTCTATGGCTCATCCAATTCAATTTCTGGTCACTGTTAATCCCAAAGAAGGTTTCATTCATTGTAATACCATTGAATGTCAAAGGGTTTGAATCAAAGGTAAATTGAATCTCAATTTACATTTGTTGGTGATGGCCATTGCACTGTGTGGTGCGAATGTTCTCGTCACATTCAGCCCAAAGTCTGGATATTGTCCAGGTCTTGCTGCATTTGATGGGCCTCTTCATTATCTAAGGAGTTATGAATAGTACGAAACATTGTGTACTCATCAGCAGACATCCATACTTGTGACCTTACAATGGAGGGAAGGTTATGAATGAAGCAGTTGAAGATAGTTTGGCCTAGAATGCCACTTTGAGGAACTCTTGCAATGATATTCTGAGGAATGGTCACTGGATCCAAAATGTTAACTTTGATTTCTCTTCACAGACCTGCTGAGCTTTTCCAGCAACTTCTGTTTTTGCTCCTGCAATGATACACTGGAACAGAAATTAATGACTTCCAACAATCACATACCTTTCTATGTGCCACGCATGACTCCAACCATCAAAGGATTTTGCCCCGATTCCCATTGACTCTAATTTTGCAAAGGGTCCTTAATGCTACATTAAGTCAAATGTTCAATGCAGTCATTTTCACCTCACCATTGGAAGTCAGATCTTCAGTCAAGAGCTTGTTTTGAACTAAGATCAGGAGCTGAGTGACCCTCAGCCCAAACTGAGCTTCCATGAGCAGGTTGATGCAGATCTTGTTGTTAGTTCTTCCACTTCTTTATTGGCGATCGAGAGTAGACTGATAGACTGAGTTGGGTTTGTCCTCCTTTTTATGCACAGCATGTATCTGGGCAATCTTACATATTGTGGGTGAGATGTCAGTGTAGTAACTGTACTGGAACAGCTTGGCAAGGGGCATTTGCATGTTCTGCAGCACAGGTCTTCACTTTTATTGCCGGGTCCAGCTGTTTCATTATCACATGGAGAGTATGGAATCTGCTAAAAACTAGCATCTGTGATGCTGGGGGCATCAGAGGAGGCTGAGGTGGATCATCCATTCATAACTCCTGACGAAAGATTTTAGCAAATGTATCATTCTTATCTCTTGTAAGTTGTCTCTGAGATATATGATGGAAATTTATGTGTCCCCCACTGAATTCCAAAGAACCTGAAATGGGTGGATGAGTCAAAATGCTCAGTCTTGAAGTGAGGTTTCCAGATAGGAGTGCCAGTTGTGTAATACTATTTTGTCTTGAAGCGGCAGTTTAATTTGGGATCATTTTGCCACAGTTCTAAAACAGTCAGTTCTGTGATGAATATTAAAGGCATTCTTTGCTGCTTTAGTTTACTGTCAGCGGGCAGAAGATTTCTGTTAATGGCAAAACGTCATTTTCCACCTACCTCAAAGAAATATGCCCACAAACACTTAGCAATCTGTCTGACATGCACTTCCCCTTTTAAATATTAGTTTGAATCGGGCATGAAGTGAAGGAGATCTCCAAAGGTCTAGTAACATTGATGTCACTGAGCAGAATAAGCAGCCAATTACATTAAAGTAATTTTAAAGACAGTAATCCAATGTTAGGACATGGCGGTGAACCCTTCCATTAATTAAACCAAACACCCAGCAAAGCTCACATCGCCTCATAATCTTTTAAAATATGAGTGACAGAGAACTCCCAAATTCCACTATTGAAAGAAAATAATACCGATTTATTTATTAACTCGAAAAGTGAACATCAAACAACTCTAAGCTCCCCTTTCTCTTAACTGCTTATTATCTGCCTCAAACTCTACAACAATATGCTGTTCCAGTAAGATACTTATTAAAATTACATCAACTTAATTTCTAAACCATACAGTGGTTGTTGTCTTCTGTGTCTGTCTTCTTCCGGCTGAAGATCTCCCTGGGTCGTCTTCTTTCTTTTTACTGTGAACATGTTTCATATGAAAAGCTACCTTGGATAGAAAATGTTTCCTAATTTCTTGAGTCTCTCTCGATGGCAGTTGCTCAATCTGCAATTTTCAAAATGGCCACATTTTTATATACCCAACATTGGATCATCTCATTGGTTCGATGTTGGTAAAACAACAAGTTCAAACTTGATTGGGTTTTAGTTTCCTGGGGCATAATTTAAACTGGTTAAATTCGAACTGTTGTCAAAACAGCAGCTAACTTAGGTATCCATTTCACAGCCAAATTTTACATATTTTTAATTTTCCAGTACACTCTGAGACTGTCATCTGGACATATATATAAGTGCTTGTAATCTCTCAGTTCAGAACAGCATTCACACTCTCTTAAAGGTACAGTTCACACCTTCAATTTCATAACATACAGGAAGAAAATCATGAAATCCCTTTAGTTGTAAGTATTAGACTTTTCAAATAGCTAAATAAACCAATTAAACATACACATAAGATTAAAGTCATTGAATCAGGATGTTAAGGCATGGAAAAAAACATTTTAACTTCCAAAATATGTAAATTTGCTTATCATATTGGCGATATTTGGTCTTCAGCAAATAAAATACTACCTTAGGGCCAGTAAAGATGTTTGACAGTAATTATTATCTTAGTACATCATTAAAGCTTGGTTAAATCTCATTCAATAATCTGTTACATTTTCATGACTCTTAGAAGACCAAATGACAGATTATTATCTTTAGATAAGTGACAGTAGTTGAAACATTTCTGAACTTGGTCTGCCCACCTTAGGAGAAATTTGGGGTTTTTGTAATAATTGTTTGGGGGTAGGAGTTACTGAAGGGGCATGATGTGTTAGTCTTGGCGCTGGGGACAGTGTAGCTTGCTATTGGATCAGCAGATCGCAGAAGGAATTTGGACACAGCCATGGGCTGCCTGATGTCCTAAAAACTGTGGCGATGCCTAACTACGCCCAGGCCCTCAGCCCTTAAACTTTAAATCTGTTTAGAATCAAAGGCTAAATGTTTGGTGGTAAGAGCTAACCCATCCACTCGTGTCTCCATGAGAGGCCTAATTGAAAAGATATTTGTGCTGCTGAAGCAAAGACTTTGTGGTCTGACAGATCTGATGACTTGGCATAGTACAGAGGACAAAAAACATCACAGATTCTTTCTGCACTTTCTAACCCATGGTAAACAGAATCCTAATCAGTTATTCTTATCTTGACTCACTCTTCGATTTTTCCTCTCAACTACATCCCTTGTGGTATGGTTTCAATTCTCGCCCACCAGTCTTTGATTTTTATCAACCCGGTGCTTTATTAGCCTTTTTCAGACTATCATTCTCCTTTGATTTTTTTCCAACATATGGTTTTAAAATCATACAACATACCACGGAAAAAAATAATTTCTTTCTTATCCAAATTAAAACTTCTCTCTAGAAGAAGTATTCTTGTGGCTATTTTCAATTTACATCGACATGCAATATTTCTTATAGGCTTTGCAACTGGGGTGACAATGCTAATGTCGGTGAAACACACAAGAAAGGTAAAATTAAGCATAAAGTACATTAAAATTTTAACTTGATGGTAAAAGTAAATATTCATGTTGTGTATGGCAAATGATAATGATGGGAGTGTTGGGTCATAAAAAACTTAAATGAATCTAGTAAATATAAGAGGCGCATTCTGAAATGCAACAGCAATAGTGATATATGAGCCAGCACAATGTAAGTTAAAGAAAAAGGAAGGTCCAAATGTTGTGTTGCAAAACGTAGACAAAACCTCATGTGTTAGAAACAATGAGGCAGTGAAGTCAGCTTTTGGATCAGTTTCACTTTAAGGTTTACATGTTCAAATGGTGAGAGTTGTCAAAAGTTAGCACAAGCCTTCGATATCAGGCTAAGCTTTTCAACAGGTATAAGCTACTAAGACTGACAGCACAATAATGTAATTACAACATGATGTAGAGAAACATGAACACAAGTTTTATTCCAAACACCATTTCACAATTTAACATGTCAAGATTTAGAAGTGTGATTAGCTGTGTTTTTAAGGTAGCATTAGTGCACAGCACGATCCTTTCAACACAGTGAAACATTCAAAAATGTGCTTCATAAAGACTTTCATGTCCGTAAGGAGTTGACCCTCAACTTTACATTGCCTTCCAAAAGTGATATCCTTGCTACAAGATTTCTCAAATTCCTAGTAGCTGGTTAAAGTAATTATGGTGAAAGCTATTTGAAAAGCTTTCACAGATAAGAATCAATACACCTGCTGACACACATGGATAACAGTAAAGTTATACCAACCTAAACTTTTGGCAGGTATATTGTGCACAATTGTTGATTGTATTCCAAAATAATTTTTTGTGTTTTAGAGAAGGATTTATATTGATGCAATTATTTTATGCATATAGTTCTTGATATTTTATTAAAGGTTCTGTCTGTTATTGAATAAAACTTACCTAATTACATTTTGCTTCAATTAACTGAAATTTTACTATATTTGAATTCCATCTTCTAAGAAATATGGCTTCCACTCCTTAAAGATATTGGATTTAATTTAGCATCAAAAGTTATGTTATGAACACAACAACAAAATATTACTGAAATAATTAAGTAGAATTCCAGATTGTAAAACTTTCAAGATACAATTAATTCCTCC
Organism: Chiloscyllium punctatum; assembly: GCF_047496795.1. Classification (NCBI taxonomy): domain Eukaryota; kingdom Metazoa; phylum Chordata; class Chondrichthyes; order Orectolobiformes; family Hemiscylliidae; genus Chiloscyllium; species Chiloscyllium punctatum. The sequence goes on along the minus strand of NC_092747.1, from coordinate 56,531,610 downwards.
TGATCAAATTTCACACCATAGGATTGAAATTTCAGTGCAATATTAGGGATTACTGTTAATGCATTGAGATTTGTCTGTCCACTATTTCTCAAAACAAAACACCAAATTTGTTGAATTTTAAATGGGTTAACCCCTTGGTTAAAATTACAGAAGACACAACGTTATGTGCTTGCATTGTGTATCTACGACGCAGCACGACTTTAACCCTAGTCAAATGTTACTCCTTTTAGCATATTAGACTAGTCAAATTTTAATGACGGTGTTCTCTTTCAGGACAATATATTTTTCTAACATATAGCTTTAAAAGTCGTAGGTTGTTATTGAGATCAACTGATTACTTTGAACATTATATAAGTTGAACCTCTTTCTACTTAATTCAGATTAAAGACCAGAGAGAGGTAGAGAATTTTATTCTTGTGTATGTTGGCAATCTAAAGGTTTAATTCAAAATTATAAGTCTTGGAAGGAGCGGTTGAAGCTATGGTGTGTTTCCCTGACTCTAAGTGGGAGGTCCGGCACAGTTTCAATACTCAGAACCAGAATGTGTGCAGGAAATGTTTCCAGCTGCCGCTCCTACTAGCCTGAGTATCAGAGCTGGAGATTCAGCTGGGGACACTGTGGTGCATTCACATGGCTGAAGGTATATTGGATACCATGCACAGGAATGTGGTTGCTCCACAGGCTAAGACTCCTCAGGCAGGGAGGGAATGGATGACTACCAGGCAGAGAAGGTGAACAAGGCAGGCAGTGCAGGAATCCCCTATGGCCATTTCCCTGAAAAATAAGTTCAGAGTAGTGGCCACTCAGAGCAAAATAACGAGAGTCAAATTTATTGTCGCAGAGTTGGCTTGGCTGCAAATGTGAGGTGGAATAACCATGGAATACTATAGTAATAGGGGATTTCTTTGTAAGGGGAATACATGGAGTTTCTATAGCCAGAAATGAAACTCCAGCATGGTACATTGTCTCCCAGATGCTGGGGTCTGTGATATCTCAGAACAGTTACAGGACATTCTGGACTGGTACTGAATTGTAATCAGTTCTGAACAAGAGTCACTGGACTCAAAACGTTAACTCTGGTTTCTCTCCACAGATGCTGCTAAACCTGCTGATATTTTCCAGCAATTTCTGTCTTTGTCGCATCTCCCATTCTTCTCTAAAATCCTTGACTGTGTTGCACCTCCTGCATCTTTATCCACTCCTAGAAGTACGTGTTTGAACCCCTTTAACAGGTTTCTGTCTTTGTCACCGTACTGATGTAACTCAAAGTTAAAAATGACACCCCCTCCCTCAATCTCTGTCCTTTCCCAAGTGGTCATTCCTCCTTAATATGTCTAAGGCAGAGAGAGATTGTAGAGTTATAAACAGAATGATCTGGGTCGGCAGGAATGTGGAGTTAAGGCATAATCAAATCAACCTTGACTTTATTGAATGGTGGAGCAGGTTTGAGGGCCGAAAATCCCTCGTCTTGTTCCTAATTCACATGTTTGTAAAGAATATTAAAAAGCCAAGACTCTGGACAGTGCCAAGGAGCAATCAATCAATGCTGCACGTCTACAGGGGAAGTTCGTAAAGATGCTCCTGAAAATGTCCAAAATCAGAGGGATGTGCAGCCTTGGTGATGTTTCTAAGAGAAGTAGGGAGGGCCTGGGGGAGGGGAGGGTTTGGCATTGCTGGGGGAGGATGAGGCGGTTTGGGGAAGAGGTGAAGAAGAGGCTGGAACTGACTAAGACCTCTTACTATAGAAGAGAATGGTGAAGGATGTTGGAACAAGAATGCCTCTTGTCAGGAGTTCCCTTTGCCAGGTTGGAGTGTGGGTGGGATAGTTGAGGTGGGAAAGGTCTTACCACTGAGGAAAAAATTGTTACAAGTGGGGTCAGTAAAGAAGCAAGTTCCAAGGAAGGTTGGGGGTACTGTGAATGTGTAACCTCATAAATAAGTCAGTAAGAGTGAAAGAGTATCCCTCAAATATTAAAACTTAACACTTAAGCAAATCTCAAGTAAAGAGTTCAGGGAAAAAAAACATTGTTCCTTGGTCTCACCCATTGAATAATCTTTGCCTAGGTTGAATTGGATTAACAAATAACAGAGCAAGATGAAGGGATTGACACATGTAGATAGAGGAGAAAGTGAGCACCGCAGATGCTGGAGAGTCCGAGTCAAAAAGTGTGGCGCTGGAAAAACACGGCAGGTCAGGCAGCATCTGAGGAGCAGGAGAGTCGACGTTTCCGACAAAGGCCTTCATCAGGACTCCCATTCCTGATGAAGGGCTTATGCCCGAAACACGATTCTACTGCTCCTCGGATGCTGCCTGACCTGCGGTTCTTTACCAGCGCCACACTTTTCGACATGTAGATATAGTCATGAGCCTGCAGATAAATGGTACCATTTTGGCAGCTTCAGAAGCTTGCAACAAGGATTTTCTTCTGTGCTGCTCTACAATACCATCTGATAGGTCAGCATTTTTAAATGCCTACATGGAGGCATGACCAGCCTAAACTGACTTTTACTGTCCTCACACACAGACATGCTCTGTGCTGCATGATGGCGGTGAATATCTCAGTAGCAGATACCAGAGCTTCGCATCCTTCCTTTTGCTGATCCATACTCTGAGAAGAAGTCACTGTACTCATTCCCAGGTGGATTTCCCAAGGCCTATAGACAGTGACGTTTTCGGTTTCTGTAGCAATGCTAACTCCTGATCACCCTGACGCATCTTCATTCATGCAAATATTATGCCATGCTGTGATTGGAAAGCTTCCAATGCAATGGTTAGACAGGCTCATTGTGAAACCAGCAGGAGTTCTACTGACACAGCTGTTACTGGGGAAAGAACATCCACCAATAATGTCTGGCAAGGTGAGGTTTGCTACTTCTCTGCAGATGTTGGAATGTGCACGCTATGTCAGTGGAACAGCCTAGAATACCTAAAGGCCAGTCTACTTTGTTGTTTGTGCAGCTGGTCTGTTTTAAAACTTGCAAAGTATCAACTTAGTAAAATTCTGACTTAAAGGGAATGTGTTGTTAAATATGTAATTGAATGACTGTTTTTTAAGGTCATTAAAATTGAAACATTCCTTCTTTTATCCTTACTATCTGCAAAGAATGGGATACAATTTCTTAGAGTTTTTGTAATAAAATTTGCTTTTAGTTATGAAGTAACATAAACGTTTACATAGACTAATTCTGTACAGTATGCATTCTTTTCTTCTAATGCTGCACACTTCCCACTTCATTAAAATAACCTACTTATGCTTCTCTCTCATGTACTTACGTACTTACTCTTAATTGCATCTCTGCCTTTTACATCAAATGCACCACTTGATGTTGAGTTCCACATTCTAACCATTCTATGGGTAAAAAAGTAATAAAAGTGTTTAAAATTTGATTTGACAAGCTAGTAGCCTTAATTATAGGGGCCTGCAAATGATTGTGAGCCATGTTACTATATGAGTAATTGCCACTTAAGATATAAGTTGATGTCTCAAGTTTGAGTAAGACGATTTGACATAATCAAATTAGGCATTTTGAGAAGTTATTTGCGTATTATTTCCCAAAATTATTATCTCTATTAGAATTCTGTTTTAAAAAGTTAAGCCAAACTGAGTAACTAGGGTTTTGGTATTTTTATCATAATAACATAGAAAGACTGAATATAGGAGCAGGAGGTGGCCATTTGGCCCTTTGTGCCGGCTTTACCATTCATCACGATCATGGTCAATCATCCAAATCAATAGCCTAATCCTGCTTTCTCTCCATAACTTTTGATCCCATTCAGCCCAGATGCTGTATCTAGCCACCTTTAGAATAATTCAATGTTTTGATATCAGCTACTTCCTGTGGTAATGAATTCCACAGCCTCACTATTCTTTGGGCGAAGAAATGTCTCCTCATCTCCGTCTTACATGATCCATCCCGAATCCTCAGACTGTGACCCCTGGTTCTGGACACACCCACCATCGGAACATCCTCCATGCATCGATCCTATCTAGTCCTGTTAGAACTTTATAAGTCTCTTTTGAGATCCCACCTCATTCATCTGAACTCCAGCGAAAACAATCCTAACCTAGTCAATCTCTCCTCATACGTCATCCCGCCATCCCCGAATCAACCTAGTTAACCTTCACTGCACTCCCTCAGAGCATCCTCCCTCAGAAAAGGAGACCAAAACTGCACACAGTGTTCCAGGAGTAGCCTCAGCAAGGTCTCATACACAACCCTGTTCCTGTACTCAATCTTGCACAATGAAGGCCAACATACCATTTGCCTTTTATACCACCTACTGCCCCTGCATGCTCACCTTCAGCGACAGCTGCACAAGGACACCTAGGTCCTACTGCATACTCCCCTCTCCCAATTTACAGCCATTCAGGTAGTAATCTACCTTCTTATTTTTGCTTCCAAAGTGAATAACCATACATTTATCCAAATTGTACTGCATCAGCCATTGATTTGCCCACTCGCCCAACCTGTCCAGTGATAACCCTCAGTGATTCTTCTTAACTTTGCATTAAATTCTCATGGCAAGAATGCAACAGTAGTTTATTTGGGATAGAGGAAAGCAATCAGCATTTTGGACCTGTAGTTTCCATTATTAATACGGAACTTACCGGAAACAATTTTAGTTGACTCACCCTCTTCTATTACTTCTATACATCAGCTGTCATTTGGTTGGTGACCACTTGCATCAGTATGAATCAAAATTGTGGGTTCAAATCCATTCCATAGAATTGAACATGGTTCTCTAGGTTTACCCTGCAGCACTGTGATTTCTGCAGTACTGAAGAAGCTGAAGCTTCGGCCACAGAGAAACCCAAGGAATCCTGCCCGGTGGAGAAACCGTGTAAGTGTGGTGACTGCGTGAAAGGCTTCGTTTCCCATCTGCCCTGGAGCCTCATCGGCACAGTCACACCCGGGAGAGGCCCTTCCCCTGTCTCAAGTGTGGGAAGGGCTTCAGGCACTGGGTGGCACAGTGGCACAGTTGCTAGCACTGCTGCCTCACAGCGCCAGAGACCTGGGTTCAATTCCCGCCTCAGGCGACTCTCTGTGTGGAGTTTGCGCATTCTCCCCGTGTCTGCATGGGTTTCCTCCGGGTGCTCCGGTTTCCTCCCACAATCCAAAAATGTGCAGGTTAGGTGAATTGGCCATGCTAAATTGCCCGTAGTGTTAGTTGACGGGGTAAATGTAGGGGAATGGGTCTGGGTGGGTTGCGCTTCGGCGGGTTGGTGTGGACTTGTTGGGCCGAAGGGCCTGTTTCAATACTGTAAGTAATCTACCCTAATCAGCATTCCTCCGCCCTGCTGACCCACCAGCAGGACTACACCGGGGAGAGGCCACTCCCCTGCCCTGAGTGAGAGAAGGGCTTCAGCAATTCCTCCGCCCTGCTGACTCACTGGTGCAGGTGGAGGTTCACATCGTCCTGCAACTTGCAGAGGCACCAGTGGGGGCACCTGCTCTCCCAACAATCAGATTCTGCCTGTGACACCGCTGTGGGTCACCCTTATGACTGAAACTTCTGCCCATTCTGACAGTGGGTACATTGGAAGAGTCAGTGGGCTTCTTTTGTTTCCTGCAGGACTGCTCCCTGCCTCCATTCCCATGGTGGTTCAGTGGTTAGCACCACTGCCTCATGGCACCAGGGACTCTGGTTCGATTCCACCCTCAGGGCAACTGTCTGTGTGGAGTTTGCACGTTCTCCACCCCCCCACCCCCTCCCAGCCGCCCTGTGTCTGCGTGGATTTCCTCCAGGTACTCCAGTTTCCTTCCACAGACCAAGGATGTGCAGGTTAGAGTGATTTAGTCAAGCTAAATTGTCCCATAGTTCAGGGAATTGTAGGTGTAGTGCATTAGCCAAGGGTAAATGCAGAGTAGTAAGGGTAGGAGAATGGGTGGGGGGGTTCCTCTTTGGAGGGTTGTATGAACTTGTTGGGCTGAAGGGTCTGTTTCCACACTGTAGGGATTCTATGATTCTAAGTTCTGCATTGTTGGTGGTGTCAATTTTAAATGAGATATTAAACCTGTCTGACCGTTCAGTGAATGCTAAAGCTTCCTCACCAGCATTGTGAGGAAGAGAAGTATTATTCTAGCCAATATTTAGCCCTCAAGCAGCAATATTGCAGATGTAGGAAATCTGAAATGAAGCAGAAAATGCGAACGACATTCAGCAAACCAGGCATCATCTGAAGACAATTATTGAGCAGAATCTTCCTCTGATCTTGGGAGAATCTGACTTGTGCAGTTTCATGGCTCGTGGTCTGCCCACTTTACCCATGTGTGACTTCACATGCCATTTTTGTCTCACACTTGTGTTGGATCGACAGTGCAAATGGTGAGCCGTGCTGGATAGCATGAGAAGTCCTAGAGATGTACAGCATGGGAACAGACCCTTCGGTCCAACTCATCCATGCTGACCAGATATTCTAAATTAATCCACTCCCATTTGCAGCAGTTAGCCTATATCCCTCTAAACCCTTCCTCTCATATACCCATCCAGATGCCTTTTACATGTTATAATTGTACCAGCTTCCACCACCTCATCTGGCAGCTAACTTCCTATACCTACCACCCTCTGCATAAAAAAAATGCCCCTTAGGTCCCTTTTAAATCATTCCCCTCTCACCCTAAACCCCTCTCATTCTGGATTCTCCACCCCAGGGAAAAGACCTTATCTATTTACTCTATCCATACCCCTCATGATTTTATAAGGTCACCCCTCAGCCTCCTAGGCTCCAGGGAAAACAGCCCCAGCCTCTTCAGCCTCTCCGTATAGCTCAAAGCCTCCACCCTGGCAACATCCTTGTAAATCTTTTCTGAACCCTTTCAAGTTTCATAGCATCCTTCCAATAGGTGGGAGATCACAATTGCAAGCAATATTCCAAAACTGGCCGAACCAATGCGTTTATGTCTGCCTTTGTCAAAAGGAAGCACACAAGATATAGGAAATGGTCCATATTTTCCAGAATCTCATAACTAATTTTAATCAATGGAGGCAAGTGTTTCACTGTGGGAGCTGCTTGGAGGAAAACCTTATTTTTCTGGTGGTTGAGCAAAAGGCTGATTTTCTTATAAGCTTTGGAAATTGTTGTATCGGTAGAACCATAGTCCAGTAGGACAGCACTGAAAACTCCCCAACTGGTAACAAATAAAAGTGTTTCTCGCTAATGGGTTTCCAGCAATCAAACACACTAGTGGTCCCAGAGGACATTGGAAAGAAAATGGGATACAATCACCCCAAAACAATTTCATCCTCAATTTAATCTCATCCCAAAAGAAACCCACAGCCCAGTGACACTCAGATGCTAACAATATCACCTCCTCCAGACCTGCCCAAATAACAGCAAGTTATTCTGATCTGAGATAGTTCAAACCTGTTGCTTCCATCTCCCAAAAAGCAGGGATACAGGGTTATGCAGAGTCTCGCAACTCTCTAGTATTCAAATGGCACTTGAGAGTCTGCTTAGATAGTGTCTATCAGTACTGGATTAGTGGTGCTGGAAGAGCACAGCAGTTCAGGCAGCATCCAACGAGCAGCGAAATCAACGTTTCGGGCAAAAGCCCTTCATCAGGAATAAAAGCAGTGAGCTTGAAGCATGGAGAGATAAGCTAGAGGAGGGTGGGGGTGGGGAGAGAGTAGCATAGAGTACAATGGGTGAGTGGGGGAGGAGATGAAGGTGATAGGTCAAGGAGGAGAGGGTGGAGTGGATAGGTGGAAAAGAAGATAGGCAGGTCGGACAAGTCAAGGAGACAGTAACTGAGCTGGAAGTTTGAAACTAGGATGAGGTGGGGGAAGGGGAAATGAGGAAGCTGTTGAAGTCCACATTGATGCCCTGGGGTTGAAGTGTTCCGAGGCGGAAGATGAGGCGTTCTTCCTCCAGGCGTCGGGTGGTGAGGGAGCGGCAGTGAAGGAGGCCCAGGACCTCCATGTCCTCGGCAGAGTGGGAGGGGGAGTTGAAATGTTGGGCCACGGGGCGGTTTGGTTGATTGGTGCGGGTGTCTCGGAGATGTTCCCTAAAGCACTCTACTAGGAGGCGCCCAGTCTCCCCAATGTAGAGGAGACCACATCGGGAGCAACGGATACAATAAATGATATTGGTGGATGTGCAGGTGAAACTTTGATGGATGTGGAAGGCTCCTTTAGGGCCTTGGATAGAGGTGAGGGAGGAGGTGTGGGCACAGGTTTTACAGTTCCTGCGCTGGCAGGGGAAAGTGCCAGAATGGGAGGGTGGGTCGTAGGGGGGTGTGGACCTGACCAGGTAGTCACGGAGGGAACGGTCTTTGCGGAAGGCGGAAAGGGGTGGGGAGGGAAATATATCCCTGGTGGTGGGGTCTTTTTGGAGGTGGCGGAAATGTCGGCGGATGATTTGGTTGATGCGAAGGTTTGTAGGGTGGAAGGTGAGCACCAGGGGCGTTCTGTCCTTGTTACGGTTGGAGGGGTGGGGTCTGAGGGCGGAGGTGCGGGATGTGGACGAGATGCGTTGGAGGGCATCTTTAACCACGTGGGAAGGGAAATTGCGGTCTCTAAAGAAGGAGGCCATCTGGTGTGTCCTATGGTGGAACTTGTCCTCCTGGGAGCAGATACGGCGGAGGCGGAGAAATTGGGAATACGGGATGGCATTTTTGCAAGAGATAGGGTGGGAAGAGGTGTAATCCAGGTAGCTATGGGATGCAGTGGGTTTGTAAAAAATGTCAGTGTCAAGTCGGTCGTCACTAATGGAGATGGAGAGGTCCAGGAAGGGGAGCGAGGTGTCAGAGATAGTCCAGGTAAATTTAAGGTCAGGGTGGAATGTGTTGGTGAAGTTGATGAATTGCTCAACCTCCTCACGGGAGCACGAGGTGGCGCCAATGCAGTCATCAATGTAGCGGAGGAAGAGGTGGGGAGTGGTGCCGGTGTAATTACGGAAGATCAACTGTTCTACATAGCCAACAAAGAGACAGGCATAGCTGGGGCCCATACGTGTGCCCATGGCTACACCTTTGGTCTGGAGGAAGTGGGAGGATTCAAAGGAGAAATTGTTAAGGGTGAGGACCAGTTCGGCCAAACGAATGAGAGTGTCAGTGGAAGGGTACTGTTGGGGACATCTGGAGAGGAAAACACGGAGGGCTTGGAGGCCCTGGTCATGGCGAATGGAGGTGTAGAGGGATTGGATATCCATGGTGAAGATAAGGTGTTGGGGGCCAGGGAAACGGAAGTCTTGGAGGAGGTGGAGGGCGTGGGTGGTGTCTCGAACGTATGTGGGGAGTTCCTGGACTAGGGGGGATAGGACAGTGTCAAGGTAGGTAGAGATGAGTTCAGTGGGGCAGGAGCATGCTGAGACAATGGGTCTGCCAGGGTGGTCAGGCTTGTGGATCTTGGGAAGGAGGTAGAACCGGGCAGTGCGGGGTTCCCGGACTATGAGGTTGGAAGCTGTGGGTGGGAGATCTCCTGAGGTGATGAGGTTCTGTATGGTCTGGGAGATGATGGTTTGGTGATGGGGGGTGGGGTCATGGTCGAGGGAGCAGTAGGAAGAGGTGTCCTCGAGTTGGCATTTGGCTTCAGCGGTGTAGAGGTCAGTGTGCCAGACTACCACTGCGCCCCCTTTATCCGCTGGCTTGATGGTGAGGTTGGGATTGGAGCAGAAGGATTGGAGGGCTGCGCGTTGTGAGGGTGAGAGGTTGGAGTGGGGGAGGGGGGAACGACAGGTTGAGGCGGTTAATGTCCCGGCGGCAGTTGGAAATGAAGAGGTCGAGGGCAGGTAATAGGCAAGCGCGGGGTGTCCAGGTGGATGCAGTGTGTTGGAGGTGGGCGAAGGGGTCCTCGGAAGGTGGGCGGGAGTCCTGATTGTGAAAGTAAGCTCGGAGGCGGAGGCGACGGAAGAATTGTTCGATGTCACGTCGTGTATTAAATTCATTGATGCGTGGATGGAGGGGGATGAAGGTGAGTCCTTTGCTGAGGACTGATCGTTCGTACTCAGCGAGTGGGAGGTCTGGGGGGATGGTGAAAACTCGGCAGGGCCGGGAGCTGGGATCTGGTGTGGGTGTGGAGCTGGGAGTGGGGTCGGAGCCAGTACCTGGAGTGGGTGTGATGGTGGGGGGAATGGGGGTGGAGGCATGAGCAGGGGTAATGGTGCCCTCGGGGTTCTGGGGTGTGGGTATAGTGACAGGGGGGTCTGTGGGGGGCGTGTCAGCAGAATGCAGGTGAGTGGCACTGGTGGGGGTGGAAGTGGTGGTGATCATGGCAGTAGGGGTGGTGGAGGTCACTGAGCGTGTGGCATCAGCGATGATGTGAGGGCCGGAAGTGGCTGTGGGAGTGGCCATGATGTGGGCGGAAGTGACATCATCACTCAGCGTGGGGGTGGTAGCTGCGTCAGCCGCATGGCTAATGGCGTTTCCGAGGCCAGGGGAATCTTCTGGAATGTTTGAGGAGCACTGGTTATGGAGGTGGGTGGATAAAAGTTTGTTGTACTTACAGTTTTTGATGTTTGAGATGGAATTGAAATACTGTTTGTTGAGAGTATGAATTCTCCTGAGGACGTAGTACAGAGTGGGTCCTTTGCAATTCTGAGAGAGTGTGGCCCTCAGCTGAGGCAGGGATGACTGGAGAGAGGTTAGGTGACGGCGCATTGCTGTAAGCGTGGAGCGGAGGATCCTGAAGGAGAACTGTTGCTGGTGTTTTTGAATCTGTAGTCTGTACTGTTTGTCCTGTTCGGGTCCGAACTCTGCTGGTTTAAAGGTGGTCTGGAGTCCGTGTGGGATGAGTTGGTTACGGAGGCATGCACTGAGGAAGCAAATGTGGCTGTGGTACCGAGTTTGTTTCACAACATGGTTGAAGAGCTTCAGAGCAGAGGAAATGACCTGGGAGTTGCAGTGGGAGAGGGACTCCCTGAGATTCTTGTAGAGAGAGGAGGAAAACTTCTTCAAGGCAGGCATCCTTGCAAGAGGATTCGCAGTAGGGTTAAAATCAACAAGGTAAAAACAATGACTGCAGATGCTGAAAATCAGTAGCTTATTCAGTTTGAGAGGTTATCAAAGTAAAGATTGATGCTATCCTTCACACATAGCAAAGCATTTACAATAGGACATATTATGTCAAGTTATAGTTTGCATTAAGAATGGGATATGCACTGATTTCAACCCCATTCTTGAATCCAGCTAATGCCACTGAAGCAAACTGAACAAAGTTGAATCGCAGTGTGTGTGGTGCTAGAAAAGCACAGCCAGTCAGGCAGCATCCGAGGAGCAGCAGTCGACGTTTCAGGCATATGCCCTTCTTCAGGAATGAGGCTTGTGGGTCGAGGTGGCTGAGAGATAAATGGGAGGGGGGTGGGGCTGGGAGAAGGAAACTAGATCACAGCTGGGGTTGAGAATGACTAATCCATCATTGACGAGAGTGTGGTGCTGGAAAGGCACAGCAGGTCAGGCAGCATCCGAGGAGCAGGAGAATTGACGTTTTGGGCATAGGCCCTTCAGCAGGCCTGACCTGCTTTGCTTTTCCAGCACCACACCCTCAACTCTGATCTCCAGCATTTGCAGTCCTCACTTTCTCCTAATCCATCATTGAGCATGGATCTAATTTCGAACTTCCTTGGTTGTCATAGCTCACAGCCCCATAACTACATGAAAATATTTGCAAGGTGTATTCAGCACTCTGACCACTATCCCTCCCTGCTTATACCTTGTAGTCCTCTGTCCAGAGCCAGTGCTTCGGTCTTTTCTTGTTCTTTCTCATCTGCTTGCTGATTTTGAAGGTGTCTAAATGGGTGAGGACCCCCATGATTTTGGGAAATCCATGAACTTGACAGATATTCAGGAACTCAATGTCTCCTTCTCAAAGCCAAAGCTAGCATCAGTCAGCATGAAAACCAGATCACTTTTGATACAGAACTTGGTTCTTAGTTCAGTAGACCTCATTTTCTGGGAGCAAGGTCTTAAATTACAAATTTTTAGAGGGGACTGAAACACTCGTGAGAAGTGAACAAGGCCTTTAAGTTATTTCCATCATAGATTCCCTACAGTGTGGAAACAGGCCTGTTGGCCCCACAAGTCCACATCGACCCTTCGAAGATCAACCCAGATCCATTCCCCCACCCTATCACTCCACATCCACCCCTGCACCCAAACTACACATCCCTGAACACTACAGGCAATTCAGCACGGCCAATTCACCTAACCTGTACATCTTTGGACTGTGGGAGGAAACCAGAGCATCCGGAGGAAACCCACGCAGACACAGGGAGATTGTGCAAACTCCATACAGACAGTTGCCCGAGGCTGGAATCGAACACCGGTCCCTGACACTGTGAGGCAACAGTGCTAACCACTCAGCCACCATGCCACCCCTATTTAAATGTCCAGCTTTTAAAAAATTTGGAGCCATCTGTTATAACTGTTTCAATCAATGTTTTTTTGATACCATAACATTACAAATGCTCAACTGCTTTTCACTATCTATCATTGTCAGAGCAGGGTAGATGATAAATTCACAATTTGATTGACAGCTCAATGAAGTTAGAGTGATAGACGCTTTCAGGATGGAAGGAGGCTACTCACCCCAGTGCATTTATGGCAGACAACAAAACTCTGACTACTTTGTTCACGTTATTCAGCTTTTGATCCAAAGTCCTGAACGCTGTGGAATTGTAAGTAAAAATTTAAACATTGCTTAAATGTTATAAACGTTTCTGATTCAATCGCCCTTTTATGCAGTGAGTTCCAGATTCATACCACCGTCTCAGTGAAACAAAGGTTACCTCTACTCTGCTCTTAATCTTCTGCATCTTACCTTAAATCTGTGCCCTCAGGTTATTGCTCCCTCTACGTATGGAAAGGATGCCTTCTTAACAACTCGATCTATGTTGCTCATGACTTTATAACATCCGCTTTCAACCTTTTCTGCTCCAAGGAAAACAACGTCAGTCTCTTTAATCTTTCCTAATAGCTCAGACCCTTTAGCCCAGGCAGCATCTTGACTAATCTTCTCTGCACCCTCTCTAATGTAGTCAATCCTTCCTATATTGTGGTGGCCAGAGCTACATATGGTACCCTAGTTGTAGCCTAACCAGCGATTTATACAGTTCCAGCACAGTGTCCTTGCTTTTGTATTTTATGTCTCAGCTAATGACGGTAAGTATCCTGTATTCCTCCTTAATCACCTTACCTACCTGTCCAGCTACCTTCACGGATCTACAGATGTGCAAGCCCATGTGATCTTCAGTATTTTCTGAGAGTGTATTCCCTCACCTTGTTAGCATTCCCCCAAGTGCATTACCTCTCACTTTTGTCACTGACCAGTTAATTGATATCCTCTTGCAGTTATAGCTATTCTCTTCACTGAGTTTTGTGCCATCTGATACTGAATTATATCCTTAAATTTAAGTCCAAATCCTTCAACTAATTTGGAATAGATAGAATAAGTTAGCACTGTTTAAGAAGGGTGGTAAGGACAAGCCAGGAACTATAGACCAGTGAGCCTGACGTCGGTGGTGGGCAAGTTATTGGAGGGAATCCTGAGGGACAGGATGTACATGTATTTGGAAAGGCAACGACTGATTAGGGATAGTCAACATGGCTTTATGTGTGGAAAATCATGTCTCACAAACTTGATTGAGCTTTTCCAGTGCCACACTTTTTGACTCTGATTCTCCAGCATCTGCGGTCCTCACTTTCTCCCAAACACCATTTTTGTACATAGCGACATACCTCCTACCCCCTACTAACTCAGCACATCATCTCTAATCAGTATCCTAGGATTGTTAAACAGACATCTAATTAAGTATATAGATAAACAAAGCTGAAAAGGTGTTGCTGGAAAAGCACAGCAGCTCAGCTAGCATCCAAGGAGCAGGAGAATCGACGTTTCGGGCATGAGCCCTTCTTCAGGAATGAATCAATTCTCCTGTTCCTTGGATGCTGCCTGACCTGCTGTGCTTTTCCAGCAACACATTTTCAGCTCTGACCTCCAGCATCTGCAGTCCTCACTTTCTCCTATAGATAAACAAACACAATTATCATAGAGGCAATTAATCTGCAAAATTCAAGAAAATAGGGATGTATGTTACTATTTGAGATCCAAATAGTCCAAACATTCCCTGGTAACAAGAAAAACTCTAAAGAACAGCTGCTAAACATACATATTATATGGGCATTGGTAAAGAATATAAACCTATGTTTACTTTGAAAGGATGAAGGGAACAAATGTATATGGGAAAGTTGAAATTTTGCCACCATAAAATCCACAAAAGTGCAATCTCTTGAATTCGAGTGGCATTGTTTCCATGGGTTTCAACACACACAGCTTCAACAGAAGATTGATGGAAATCTTAAAAAAATGGTTTGATCATCCATTTACCCAATTTCCACTATTCTTTAGCTGGACTTATGGCATAAATGGGAAATCAGGAACGCAAAATGGGGACATGTGATAGCTTTGGCAAATAGAATTAAGGAGAATCCAAAAGATTTTTACAAATATATTAAGGACAAAACGGTAACTAGGGAGAGAATAGGACCCCTGAAAGATCAGCAAGGCGGCCTTTGTGTGGAGTCACAGAGAATGGGGGGAGATACTAAATGAATATTTTGCATCAGTATTTACTGTGGAAAAGGATATGGAAGATATAGACTGGAGGGAAAGAGATGGTGACATCTTGCAAAATGTCCAGATTAGAGGAGGAAGTGCTGGATGTCTTGAAACAGTTAAAAGTGGATAAAACCCCAGGACCTGATCAGGTGTAACCGAGAACTCTGTGGGAAGCTAGAGAAGTGATTGCTGGGCCTCTTGCTGAGATATTTGTATCATCGATAGTCACAGGTGAGGTGCCGGAAGACTGGAGGTTGGCAAACGTGGTGCCACTGTTTAAGAAGGATGGTAAAGACAAGTCAGGGAACTATAGACCAGTGAGCCAGACCTCAGTGGTGGGCAAGTTGTTGGAGGGAATCCTGAGGGACAGGATGTACATGTATTTGGAAAGGCAAGGACTGATTCGGGATAGTCAACATGGCTTTGTGCGTGGGAAATCATGTCTCACAAACTTGATTGAGTTTTTTGAAGAAGTAACAAAGAAGATTGATGAGAGCAGAGCAGTAGATGTGATCTATGTGGACTTCAGTAGGGCGTTCGACAAGGTTCCCCATGGGAGACTGATTAGCAAGGTTAGATCACATGGAATACAGGAAGAACTAACCATTTGGATACAGAACTGGCTCAAAGAAGACAGAGGGTGGTGGTGGAGGTTGTTTTTCAGACTGGAGGCCTGTGACCAGTGGAGTGCCACAAGGATCGGTGCTGGATCCTCTACTTTTTGTCATTTACATAAATGATTTGATGCAAGCATAAGAGGTACAGTTAGTAAGTTTGCAGATGACACCAAAATTGGAGTGTATTGGACAGCGAAGAGGGTTACCTTAGATTACAACAGGATCTTGGCCAGATGGGCCAATGGACTGAAAAGTGGCAGATGGAGTTTAATTCAGATAAATGCGAGGTGCTGCATTTTGGGAAAGCAAATCTTAGCAGGACTTATACACTAAATGGTAAGGTCCTAGGGAGTGTTGCTGAACAAAGAGACCTCACAGTGCAGGTTCATAGCTTCTTGAAAGTGGAGTTGCAGGTAGATAGGATAGTGAAGAAGGCGTTTGGCATGCTTTCTTATATTGGTCAGAGTATTGAGTACAGGAGTTGGGAGGTCATGTTGCGGCTGTACAGGACATTGGTTAGGCCACTGTTGGAATATTGTGTGCAATTCTGGTCTCCTTCCTATCGGAAAGATGTTGTGAAACTTGAAAGGGTTCAGAAAAGATTTACAAGGATGTTGCCAGGGTTGGAGGATTTGAGCTATAGGGTGAGGCTGAACAGGCTGGGGCTGTTTTCCCTGGAGCATTGGAGCCTGAGAAATGACCTTATAGAGGTTTACAAAATTATGAGGGGCATGGATAGGATAAATAGGCAAAGTCTTTTCCCTGGGGTTGGGGACTCCAGAACTAGAGGGCATAGTTTGGGGTGAGAGGGGAAAGATATAAAAGAGACCTATGGTGCAACGTTTTCACACAGAGGGTGGTACGTGCATAGAATGAGCTGCCAGAGGAAGTGGTGGAGGCTGGTACAATTGCAATATTTAAGAGGCATTTGGATGGGTATATGAAGAGGAAGGGTTTAGAGGGATGTGGGCCGGGTGCTGGCAGGTGGGACTAGATTGGGTTGGGATATCTGGTCGGCATGGACGGGTTGGACCGAAGGGTCTGTTTCCATGCTGTACATCTCTATGATTCTATGACACTAAGTTGTCACAGGAGCTGTAAGGGGCTATGTGGGTGGCTTGCTGTGAGCAGACCCTAAGTTCACAAAGGAGATGTGGAAGACTTTAGAGGTGTCTGCCTCAAGGCTTAGTTAGAGACAAAAAAAACAGCAGATGCTGGAACCCAATGTCAACAAGCAGGAGGCTGGAAGAGCACAGCAAGGCCTGGCAGCATGAGGTGGAGGTCAATGTTTCAGGTGTAACCCTTCTTCAGGATTGGGGATGGGTATAAGGGGAGCTGCAGATATGGGGGAGCTGGGAAGGGTTTTGGGTGGGGAGGGGGCGTGGTGGTGAAGTTGGAATAGGTGAACACAGGTCGACGGTATGGCCTGGTTGGTTGATGGGAGGATTGAATCCGGTTGGTAGCTGGAAGGAAGGGTCAGTCAGAGAAATTGAAAGGAGGGGGAGGAGCTGCTGTAGTAGTGAGTTTGTTTCATCATGTGGTAAAAGGACTGAAGAGGTCATGGTGCAGTGAGAAAGGGACTCATTGAATGCATGTCTGAGGGAGGCAGAGAACTTCTTCAAACTCCTTTGAAGAGATTTGCAGTCATTAAAAGTTAGTTAGAGACCAAAAAACTGTAGATGCTGGAATCCAAGGTAGGCAAGCAGGAAGCTGGAAGAACACAGCAAGCCAGGCAGCAACAGGGGGTGGAGAGTGTAACCCTTCATTCAGACTTGGGTGAAGGGGGAGCTGCAGGTAAAGATGGGGGAGTTGGGTTGGGGGTGGGGGCGGGGGGATTGGCGCGGCTCCTGTGGTTGTCTCTCATCTGCATCCAGTGCAGTATAATGGGAAGTGATGTGATGATGAGCTGTTAGTAATGTTCAGAGGAGGGGATGTGATGACAAGCTGATAGTGTATATCATGATACAACAGTGACATCAGATCATGAGCAAGAGACTGTGATGACAGGATGGAACAGTACACAATAATGAGCAATATATTTCAGTGAACAGATTTACATAAAGCTCAGGGAGTTTTGTAGTAAGCTACCAGTCTGATGGCAGTCACTCCAAGATAAGGGAAAGTGATCATATGGCGTATACTACCAGAACAGATAAGGATAGCTATTTCCAACTGAAGCAACACTTTACCTACGCTTTACACAATCCAGTCTAGTGCATTCGCTACTCACAATGTGATCTTCTCTGCATTGGGGCAATGAAGCATAGATTGGGTCACCGCTTTGCAGAACAAATACGTTCTGTCCACAAAAAAGACCCTGAGCTTCCAGTTGTCTGCCAGTTCAACACACTACCCTGTTTCCTGGCCAAAATCTCTGTCTCAGGCTTGCTGCAGTGCTCCAGCAAAGCTCAGCGCAAGCTGGAGGACAGCACCTCATTTTCCACTTGGGGTCCCTGCAGGCTCTGGACTCAATAGCGAGTTCAATAATTTTAGGGCATGAGCTCTCCCATGCCCTTATCCCAACCCCCACACAACAGGCCTTGTTATCACATGGAGTGGTGCTAGAAAAACACAGCAAGTCAGGCAGCATCTGAGGCGCAGGAAATTGACGTTTCGGGCAAAAACCCTTCATCAGGAAGCCTGACGAAGGGCTTTGGCCCAAAATGTCAATTTTCGTGCTCCTCAGATGCTGTCTGACCGGCTGTGCTTTTCCAGCACCACTCTAATCTTAACTCTAATCTCCAGCATCTGCAGTACCCACTTCCACCTTGTTATCACATTGTCTGGTTTTACACACAACCAGCCACTAACAGTCTCCATTATTAGCTACTCACTCTCCTAGCCAGATTGTTATCCATTCTTTTGTCTGTCCAACTTTTCTTCTCTCTCTTTGAGCCCTATCCCCACTTATTGTTTACTCCTTACTCGCTTCCACCCATCCTTTCTTCTGCATAAAAACATTTTTTTCCTCGCGACCATCAGTTCTGAAGAAGGGTCACTCAACTTGAAATGTTAACTCTGATTTCTGGTTTCAGACGTGCTGAGCTTTTTCCAGCAATTTCTGTTTTTATTTTTGATTCACAGCATCCACAGTTTTTTCAGTTCTTATTTAAGAATTGGCATTTGTTTGATATGCAATACAGAATCTGAAGCTCCACCTACATTGCAATACTAACAATCTGGGGTTAGTGAGCTTGATTGCATTGACACCCTGCTCTCCCTCGAAGATCAAAAATCCCTTGAGGGCATTTTGTCTCTGAGGTGAATGTGTGAAAATAGGAGATGCATCAGGTCTCAGAATCCATCTCATATGGTATGTTGTCAGGAATGCAGAGAAAAATTGGATCATCATCACAAAACACTAATTGTGGTCATATCAAGTCCTCAGTTATTGCCTGACCTGAGTATTTCCAGTATTTCCTGTTTGTACTTATGACAGATTATCTGGTCAGTTCCTCATTGGGGAAATTTATCATAATATAACAGTAATAATTCTTAGACCAACTTCAATGGCTGTAAAGCAATTTGAAATGTGTTATGTAAATTACCACACAAGTGCAAATCAGCTTTAATTTTGGAATATCTTTAAGTTCAACTCAGGATATGACCATTTTGGGAACTGGGATGATCAAATTCACCTTAAATTCATGTACAGCATTTGTTTACAAATCAGTATGTGAGCTAGAACAAAGTTTCAATTATTTTGCTCTGGTAAAATGTAAAATTAACTGTGTAGAGTTAATAGAAAATGGTCTCCTACGATAAAGTCTTAGCAAACAGGCTTGCTACTTTTAAATTGTCTTAACTAATTCACAATAGCTGCGACCTCACAATAAAAGCGGATTAGTATTTGGCATGTAAATTGCATATCTGTTGCTGAGTACATTGTTAATTGTGCTTTTCCCACTATTTTGGAACAGAACCTATCCAGAGATTTAGAATAGAAATTCTTTTGTTATGTTTTTGCAGGTTTTACCTTTTGTTAGCTCTACAGCTAACAAGTCTACTTAGAAGTTTGTTTACGAGTTCATGACATAAGAAGTGTTAACTGTAATGACAATTTTCATTGGAAATAAAGTGTAAGAATGTGAAACACATCCTGGCGCGCTGTAACCACAATGGAGGAAACTGATTTCTCAGGTTTTGTAGATCTTACAAAGAATGGTGTTATGACCATTGCTTTTCTTATACGTTAATGACTTAGATGTAGATGTGCTAAACACAGTTTCAAAGTCTGTAGATGGCATCAAACTTGGAAGTACCAACATTTTTGAAGGTAATAGAAGGGTTCAAGAGAACATGGACAGGCTAATGGATTGAACAGACATGTGTGACATGCAATTTAATACAGGAAATGTATGAAATGGTAAATTTTAACAGACATAATGAGAAGTGGAAATATAAAGGGCACAATTCTCAAGACGATCAGGGGCAATGACCCCTAGAGCTTGGCACATAACTTGTTCAAAGTGGTGTGACAGGTTAAGAAAGTGGTTTCCTGGGCCTATGAGTAGAGGCAAAGACTACAAAAGCTTATACCGCACCAAAAACAGCATTTGCTGGTGAAGCTCAGCAGGTCTGTTCACATCTGCGGGGAAAAAGCAGAGTTAATGCTTCAAGTCTGGTAACTCTTCATCAGAGGGAAAAACAATGACTGCAGATGCTGGAAACCAGATTCTCGATTTGTGGTGCTGGAAGAGCACAGCAGTTCAGGCAGTATCCAAGTAGCTTCGAAATCGACGTTTCGAGCAAAAGCCCTTCATCAGGAAGAAAGGCAGTGAGCCTGAAGCCAGGCTCACTGCCTTTCTTCCTGATGAAGGGCTTTTGCTCAAAACATCGATTTCGAAGCTACTTGGATGCTGCCTGAACTGCTGTGCTCTTCCAGCACCACTAATCCAGAACTCTTCATCAGAACTGATCCCAGTTCCCGGGAGCTGCCAGCCTGTCAGAGGCTAACAGCTCTCCAGTGATTTGACTGTGGTGGCAAATACCAGTGATGCAACCGCCTCTGAGCAAGGGTCTGCTGGGATTTTCCAGGCAAAGGTGACTCAGGGCAGAGTGAGTGTCTTGAAGAGGATGGAAAGGGCAAAGGTTTAGTCTTCAGCAGGCCCCTCCTCTTGCCACTTCCCGATGCTGGATCTTCAATCTGGAATTGAGTGCCTTTAGACATGGGATACCACAGTATATTCACATCCTTTGTACCTTGCAGTTTTGCAATCTCTCAATTTAAATAAAAGGCTTCTTTTCTATTCTTCCTGCCAAAGCCGACAAGTTCACATTTTCCCACATTATATTCCATCTGTCAAATCTTTGCTCCTTCACTTATCTTTTGCCCTTTGCAGATTCCTTATGCACTTTTCAAATCTTATTTTCCTATCTATATTTGTAACGTCTCATTATGATTCAGTATTTGATATTCTCTTAGGTTCAATATCAATAGTCACTCCTCTGAACAGACTGTTGCATGCCTTGTTATGTAGAATATATCAAATTTTGCTGCCAAATATGGAGATAAACAACAGTAAAGAATTGCACGTGAACCATTACTCTGTAATACTGCCGTTGAAGTATGATGCTATACACGATGAGAATTTTATTTCTTCACAGAAGATGGACAAGAGCTAGTGAACTATAGCTTTAAAGCAACAGATTAGCTGGGAAATTGCATGGAGCTGTTCTTGTTCCAGAGGCATAACTCCAGTGGAAATGCAGTAGAACTCTTGTAGCCCATTTGCACATACAAAAATGGACTTTAATTTTAAGATGGAATAAAATGGGTTGCGAATTGGTAGTACCTTTTATATTTCCCTGATCTCAATGTCCAATGAAAATGATTGTCCAGGAACAATGGAAAATTTCTTGCCAATTTGCTATCACCAATCTAACATAACCATACAGAGACAAGATCTATGCCAATGAGTGCGGAATAAATCTTCCTCCAATGTGGCTGTCAAGAGTATTGCAAATATCTGGCATGTCTCCCCCTACTACAGTACACTATTACCAGTCTTTCGCCTCCACCTTCTTACTTTCTCGAACTTTTTTTTAAACCTTCCTTTTCAACCCATTGCCTTCCAATAGCTTTTTCTTAGGTCAAATTTTAGCTGACCTAAGGTTTTTTTTAGTTCCATTTTCTGCTCATTTACTATCTTCCTCCATGAACTCCTAAAATTGGTTTGATTACGAGAAAAGACTGTTGCTAGTGATTGGTGATTATACTGCAATAACCTTAAAAAAAGACTGATTTTCAGAATACTTGACAACTAACTTCATGCCAGCTTTTCTGATCTTTTAATATAATAATGATCTTTTGAAAAACCAGCTTTGAGAGTTCTGGACGTTACTTTAAAAACAGACGTATTTTCTGTTGATCCATTATCTTGACAATTGCATTGGTTAAAATGAGTAATAAATGTGAGAAATGCATTTGCTGCATTTCTGCTTTGATTACTGTTATTTTCTATGTTTGTCCAGTCCACCCGGTACTTTTCATTACTAAAATGGCATTGAAACCAAACCATAGCTTGGTAAGTCCAATTAAACACTTGTAAAAGAATATGTAATTTCAGTTCTGATGTCCTTCCCTGAATATTAGAGAGAATCATATAATGGTTTCCACAACTGAGTTGGTGTAATAGCTAGGCCCAACTGGTTGAAAAGTGCATGGACTTGATGTGCACGGCCCTGTATTGTTACCAGAGATGCAAAACTGAGAAGTGACTCAGATTCCAATCGGAACCATTGTGTCTAATAACCCAAGGTCAAGTCACTTTATTCAACAGAAGAGTTATATGCGAGGGCAAAGTATTTCCAGTAACGGTCACAGAACTTGCAGTTTACTCTGCAGTAAGTAGGCATCACATCTTGTGAAGACTGCACTTTGCATCAGTGCAAGACATGTCATACTTGATTTACACGATAGAGGTCGTGTTTACGCATTGACCATCTAATCATATAGAAAGACTGTAATGTCGATCTTTTTAGCTTTATTTCTTATATTCCTAACTTAAACTAAGTATATCTGTAATGTAGTGTAACTTCTTTCCTTTATTTTACCATTTTTTACCCTAAGATTTGTACCTAGGTACCTTCTATCTTAGCTGGCATTATGTGTTGGCGACATGATACGCTTTTCTCTACACTTGTTCTTTTGTAACTTGAGTACACGTGACAATAAACCTAATTCTAACCCCTTTATTTACACTAATGTTGCATGCTTACTCACATAAATATAGTTACTAAAATACAGCAGAAGGTGCACTCAAAGAGATGATGGCTTAGAAATGTTTCTGTGCCCATTTGTGAGCATTGGATGTTAAGGAGTAGAAACATCTGGTGTGACGACAAGAATATGAACAGGAGTAAGCCGTTTAACCCCCTTAAGGTTGCTCCACCATTTAGTAAGATATCAGGTTATCTAACTGTAATCACAAATCCACATTGCCACCTATCCCTCATAACTTTTCACCTCCCATGCTTAACAATAATCTATTTAACTCTACCTTAAAAATATACAAAAACAGAACAGAGGGACCTTGGGATTTAGGTACATAATTCTTTGCAGTTTGCACGACATTGAAACAGAATGGTTAAAAAGGCATTTAGCATGCTTGCCTTTATTGCTCAGTCCTTTGAATATCGGAGTTGGGAAGTCATGTTGAAATTGTACAGGATATTGGTGAGGCTTTTTCTATATCTAGTTCTGGTTGCTGAGTTATAGGTGGGATATTATTAAGCTTGACAAGATTCAGAAGAAATTTAACAGGATATTGCCGGGTTTGAAAGGTTTGAGTTATAAAGAAAGGCTGGATGGCCTGGGACTTTTTTCACTGGAGTATAGCAAGTTAAGAGTTGACCTTATAGAAGTTTATAAAATGATGAAGGGTATAGATAAGGTTAACAGTAAGTGTCTTTTCCCGAGGATGAGGGATTTCAACACTAGAGGGCATATTTTTGAGGAGAGAGTTTTAAAAGAGACATGAGGGGCAAAAGTTTTTAAGAGGGTTGTTCGCATGTGGAATAAACTTCCTGATTAAATGGTGGATGTGAGCACAGTTACAGTGCTTTGTCTAAGTACATGAATAAGAAAGGTTTGGAGAGAAATGGGTCAGGAGCGAGCAGGTGGGACTAGTTTAGTTTGGGATTACATTCAGCATGGATTGGTTGAAGAGAAGGGTCTGTTTCCATGCTGTATAACTCTATGTTCCCCCCAAGTCTCCTGTAGCCAAGGAAAACAATGCCAGTCTATTCAGTCTCTCTCCATAATGAAAACTCTCCAGCCAGGCAACATCATATTAATTTTAATAATTATTTGCTGTACTTGTAGACTAACCTTGTGAGATTCATGCACCAGACACCAAAATCTCACTTTTATTTAGATTATTTGCTTTTCTTTCTCTTCCTGCCTAAAGGGACAATTTCACAGATTCACACATTACACTTCATTTGGTACATCTTTGACCACTTATTTAACCTATCCATTTCTTATTTAAGCTTCCTTCTGGGCTCTTAATAATTTATTTTCCTATTTATTTTTGTTGCATAATTAACAAACTTGGTATCTATATCTTTAGTGTTTTCATCCAGGCCTCTTATATAAATTAGAAGGAGTTGACATCCCACCAATAATCCCTGTAACACACCATTCTTTACATCTTGCCAATCAGAAAAGAAAGACCATTTAAGCGTATTCTCCACTTCCTGTTAGCGCACTAACCTTCCAACAATGCTAAGATATTATATCTGAGATTTTATTTTTCTAACTAATCTTTCATATGGCACATTATCAAATGCCTTCTGGAAATCTAAGAACAGTATATCCCCACCCCTATCAACAGCATATGTTCCTTCTTCAAAGAACTCCAATGGACTGGTTAAACATGATTTCCTTTACACAAAACTATGTTGACACTGCCTGAATATCTTGGATTTTCTAACTGCCCTGCTATAAGATCTTTAATAATAGCTTCTAACGTTTTCCCTATGACAGATGTTATGTTATCTTGTCTGTAGTTCCCTGATCACTCATTTGGAATAAAGGAATTATATTTGCGGTTTTCCAATCTCATTGGACTTCTCAGAATCTGGGGAATTTTGGAAAATTAATACTAGCACACTGAGTCTCACATGGCACTGCTTTCAGGAGCTTAGATGAATCCATTAAGACTCAGGCACTTGTCAACTTGTAGCTCCAGCAATTTATCAGTATCTTATAACGCCATAGTTTGGTTCCCATACAACCTCATTTTATAAGAAATTGGTGCAATACCATCACCATTTAAACTAAAGGGGCCAGAATCATGTAATAGCCAATAGAGGTAAGGAACTTTTGTGTTCGACAAATATCGGTCTAAATTCGGCAATTGCGTTCGCGCCAATTTGTGTTGTAGAAACATGCGCCAAAGAAGAACCATCTGTATCACATCTCTGGTGATTGTGATTTTCCAAATTTTCTTCTTCCCTTCCATTTCCTGACTTAGACTGTTTCTGGGATATTATTTATATCCTTAAAAGTGATGACTCATCTAAAATACTTATTCAGTTCATCTACCCTCTACTTTCCATTATTAATTCTTCATAATTGCTTCCTATAGGGCTAATTCTCAATTTGATACCTCTTTTTACAGAAACTCTTTTGATCTGAACTTGGGTTGTCCCTCTCTGTTGGCTGATACCATCATTAACAGCCCTCTCCATTTTCCTAGCTTCCTCTTCGCCTTAAGTATCCTATATTCTACAGTTTTCAATAGAAATAGGAATTAGACTTAGTCACTTAACAAATACTAGCCAAATAACTCGCATTTCTCTTGTCAGAGATTCAGAATGAATTCCTGTGAAGCAGGAGAAGCAGAAACAAAGGGCAATTTTCTTCCCTTCTTCTCTCCACTCTTATAATCACCAAACCGCCAGCATTTTGTTTTAAGTTGCACTAAGTTGGCTAGTGTTTTACATTTCTAACACCATGCTGACCTAGTTACAAAGGAACTGGTCTTAATAATTTCTTTAATTAATGAAGCTCAACTGTTGTATGATTGGGCATCATTTTAAAACTCTGCTTAAGGCAGAGAACTTCAATATTTAAACTAGATGTCAGGTAACTGCTAACTAATGCCAACTCCAAACAGAATTAGGTTAATGCTAAAAGGTTACAACTCTCTTATCCATGAACTGCTGACATTCAGTCCTCGTGTAAGGGATCTTGTTTTTATCTCCATCTCTGGTTTCATTTGGAAAAGGAAGGTTCAACTTCTTATGAAGCAATGTGGAAATGGTGACAACCTATTGCAACTTCATCTCTGCAATTTTCTGTAGGCATGTTATCAATATCCAGCCTAACTTGAGACTGACAGAAACCCAAGGAATTTCAAGTCCTATGTTTCTGTCACTTTCTCATTAAGGAGCCTGAATTGATAAAAATTCACTCAAACAATAACAAAAGTATTTAGAAAAGTTTTATCTGAAGAATATTACAGCAAGAATATAGCTGATAATGACTATGAAATCACTATTATACAAAATATCACTTAGTTACTACACCCAACATATAGTGAGTACCTAAGAGATGTCCTTTCATTAACAGTTGAAGGTGCGAAAATGAGACGATTGGGCTTGACATTTAGAATAATTAATCTATTATCGGCAGGCAGAGTAAACTTCAGTTCTTCATTTTCAGAATTTACTCTCTACTCAGAAAAGAAATGACCATTACAGAACCTCCACAGTTTGTAAATCTATGTATTATAATAATAATTGTTTAACTTGCAGACATCTTGTCATTTTTCAACCTTTTTTTAACTCAATATTTATTGATTCTTTTCATGAATTTTCCATTTAAGTATTCATTTACTTTCTTATATGCACAGGGCACAATGTGGAAAGCAGTCTTCCCATTTATGCCATAGGTCCAGCTAAAGAATAGTGGAAATTGGGTAAATGGATGATCAAACCATTTTTTAAAGATTTCCATCAATCTTCTGTTGAAGCTGTGTGTGTTGAAACCCATGGAAACAATGCCACTCTAATTCAAGAGATTGTACTTTTGTGGATTTTATGGTGGCAACATTTCAAATTTCATATACATTTGTTCCCTTCATCCTTTCAAAATAAACATAGGTTTATATTCTTTACCATGCCCATATAATATGTATGTTTAGCAGCTGTTCTTTAGAGTTTTTCTTGTTACCAGGGAATGTTTGGACTATTTGGATCTCAAATAGTAACATACATCCCTATTTTCTTGAATTTTGCAGATTAATTGCCTCTATGATAATTGTGTTTGTTTATGTGTGTACTTAATTAGATGTCTTGTTTTAACAATTCTAGGATACTGATTAAAGATGATGTGCTGAGTTAGTAGGGGGTAGTAGGTATGTAGCTATGTACAAAAATGGTGTTTGGGAGAAAGTGAGGACCGCAGATGCTGGAGAATCAGTCGAAAAGTATGGCACTGGAAAAGCACCACAGGTCAGGCAGCTTCTGAGGAGCAGGAGAGTCAACGTTTGGGCGTATGCTTGAAACGTTGACTTTCTGGCTCCCCAGATGCTGCCCAGGTGCTTTTCCAGTAGCACACTTTTCAACATAAGAAGGGGCTTTGTTGGATTTTGGTGTGGTGAGGAGGTAGTTTTCAGATGAGATCACTTGAAGTGCCAAGTTTGTGAGCATTCAGCAATAGAATCTATGGGCATTTTTTTCCACAGAGTTCACTATTCTCTTGTCCTTCTAGCATTGCTCCTTCCGTGTAACTTCTCCATGTGACATCTACCCAATCACCTTCTGCTATTCTTCGGTGAAAAAGTAAACTCAAGTTTAGTTGCAACTGCAATTTCAAACTTCTGATTGATTTGCATTCTGTTTGATGGGTATGAACAGTGCTGGTGAGGCTAGCATTTGTTGCTTATCCCTAAATCTTCCTGAGAACGTGGTGGTCAACTACTTTCTTGAATGGCTGCTATCCATGTAGTTTAGGTACAGTCACAGTACTGCTGGGACAGAGGGTGCCAGGATTTTTACAGGAAAGAAATAGCAGTATCATGTTAGGATGGTATGTGACTTGGGGGAAACTTGGGCGGCATAACCTTGTCCTTCTAGATGATAGATGTTGTGGATTTGGAAGGTGCTGATGAAGGAGCTTTGGCTTTCCATTCTCTATGATACACCTGGAGCCACTGATTTGCTCAACCACTCTCTCATATCCACTTCCACCTTTGACTGTCTCGGCAAGACTTTTTCTCCCATCCTAACTTTTGTCCTTTCTATAACACCCATTTTTATTCTCTCCTATTCAAAAAACTGAGGGTTGAGCTGTGATGGCACACGGTTGATTTAGCAATCTATCACGATCTGACTGGATCACATAAAAGACTGCTATACTCCATTCTTTTGGCAAAACTTGCACATTATTTTATGGTTATTCCCAAAGAGTAAAGGTAGTCCTGGCTACTTTATTTCATCAAATGAAAAGATCGAATGGACTTCTTTGTTATTGAGGATGTGACTGTCTGCTAGGGTGCTATTTTGGTTTCTCTTTCCCAAAAAACAGAATTTCTTTCTCTCCTAGACTTGAACCAGCAGTTGTCTCTTGTTTGTTTCCCTTAGGCTCTGTTCATTCACCATCTGCACCCTTCTTCCCATTCCAACCAAACCTCTGACCTCTGAATGTATTCAGTGAACCCATTCCTCACTCAGATCTGTAAATGATTTCTACTTTACTGCCTCCTCCCTTTCAAAACTGCAATT
Source organism: Chiloscyllium punctatum (assembly GCF_047496795.1). Classification (NCBI taxonomy): domain Eukaryota; kingdom Metazoa; phylum Chordata; class Chondrichthyes; order Orectolobiformes; family Hemiscylliidae; genus Chiloscyllium; species Chiloscyllium punctatum. The sequence goes on along the minus strand of NC_092747.1, from coordinate 56,503,704 downwards.
ATGACAGACCTCTCCAAAAACGAAACTACCCATGACCTATCCTCCATCTCATATTAAATCTCACTTTCCTCTCTGAAGCTCTTGAACATAGTGCTATACCAAATCTAAGTTACTTTCTGTGATAGTGTCATTTTTGACATCAATTCGGCCTTTCTTTACAGTATTTCTGACTGTGACTCAGTCATAACAAGTCTGCTTTTTGAGTTTAACTAAATCTTGGTAGTATTATTGAATCTGATTTGCCTACTGCTTTGAGAATCTTGAGTATCAAAAAAAGTTGTGGCGTCCAAAATTGATTGAAATCACTGGTGCAAGAGGACATTCAAAATATGAAAGCTGCAAGGTGAAGAAACATCAAGATTGACTTTTGAAGAATAAATGCATTTTCACAACATAATTCTAATGTAGCTTCTCGTCAGGTGGGACAGATGGCAAATATTTAACATGTCATAAGTACAGAAAATATATTGTGAAGATATCCATGCCCATATGCCTATTCACCAAAGGAGAGTGGAGAAAATAGATTTGTAGAATGATGCGACAAATCATTATTGAACCATCTAAATTGCCTCAGACAGCTCTAGTATTAAATGTGGTGAAGAGAGATGAAAGTTACTGATTCTTCATGAACAACAGATGCTTTAGTGAGTTTGCACAGTCAGATGCATTTGTGATAACAAACATTGAAGACATTCTACATGGATTACTTGGAGCTAAAAATTTTCACACCTTAGATTCTTGTAGTGGATACTGACAGATTGAGCTTGAAAATAAAGTGCAATCCATGTTTATCACTCACAATAGATTGCACTTAACTTGAATGATGTAGTTTGGCTGAGAGAATGCTGCTATATTACATCTGATGAATTTGGTGCTTAAAAGCATAAATAGCTGAATTACATTACTTATTAAGACTTCATTGTTATACAATACATACGATGTGAGTAATGTTTGAGGAACTAGATAGTATATAAGACAAATTAATTTAACATGATATGGCTACACCAAATGGTAATACTCTTTAAACTTGTTGTGAAGACTTCACCTGTAGGTTCAATCAACTAGGATATAGCTAAAGACCACAGTGCAGTAAGCTTGTGCAAATGGTGTAGAGATTTATTGAAAATGTACTCCCATGTTAGAGCAGAAAATGTGACAAATGGAATACACAAGCGTAGATGCATGCAATGTTCTGAAAGTACTAATCATGTCAACAATCAAATCCCAGCTAATTTGAGAGCTGGAATAGATCATACACAATCAGTAGAACATTTTCCACAGTTAACTATTATTATTTTGATTTAAGCTCAATAGATCCTAATGCCATACGTCATACAGACAATACCAAACTTAATTGCAGTTGAACAAAATTTAATTCTGCTGTGTCAGAGAAGGAAAATTGTGTTTGGTTTTGACTTATGCAAATAATAGTTTACACTGGCATTTCCTCTGATTCACAACATTGAAGTACACAAAACTATCCAGCTTGAGCAGATAGACATTGTTCTTGGGCTGATTTCAAAACTCTTCAATACCACAAGCACATACCATTTCTTTGGCTTCAAAGCTAATATTTGAAGGATGCAGTGGATTCAATATTTAACCCAGTTTCATTTCTTTTTGGTTGTATAACTCAGTAAACAACACCAAAATTTATAGGGGGACATAACAATATTACATTGACTCTGGAAGCAGCCTTAAAAGAGTGTTGGATGTCTTCAAATATTAATAAGCAGTCTAATATTTGTATAAGTACTCGCCGGTCTCATTGGTCAATACTGAGTGAAGAATGCATCTGGTATACTTACACAGGTTTTCCAGGGCTTTGTTGCAAACTAAGTGGCCAGTTTAAAGTGGAAATGTTTTACTTGCTTCATGTAGTTCGAGGGGTGTAACGATAGTCCATCTGATAGGGTTCAAAGTTATTGCTGCCCTAACAATCACAGCCCCAGCACCACCACCACCACTACCTAACCTCCCATGTCCCTCTCCAGGCAACCCAGCAAAGCAAGAAATCTAAATTGAGCTGTTGGTACGTGTGCAGCTGGTGAAAATATGCCTGGTAATTCCCATGGCCCAATGTCAAGTAACCCATCAGCCGATGGCTTAGAATCATAGAATCTCTACAGTGTGGAAGCAGGCCATTCGGCCCATAAAGTCCATGCTGACCCTCTGAAGAGCATCCCATCCAGAGTCACTCCCCTACCCTATAGACTTGCATTTCCCATAGCTAACCCATCGAGCCTGCACACTATTGGCAATTTACCTTTGGCCAATCCACATGTACATCTTTGGACAATGAGAGAAAACCAGACCACCCGGAAGAAACCAACGCAGTCATGGGGACAATATGCAAACACCACATAGACAGTCACCCAAGGGTGGAATTGAACCCAGGTCCCTAGCGTTGTGAAGCAACACATGAATAAAGATTATCATGAGGGAATAAATATCTTCAGTATATTAAAAAAAATTAGAATGTAATTATGTTTCATTCAGAATTGCTGACAACAAAATAAAACAAAAAGTATTGGGAATACATTGTGGGTCAGGTAGCATTTGTGGAGAGATAGAGAGTTAATAATTGGGTTCTGCTAGTCTGGACAAGTGGGTGAAGAGGAGTGATAGACATTTAATTAGGCCTAGAAGAGGTGTACCAAAACTCTGCCATCTTCTTACCTTTGCCTGAATTCTATTTGTTTGGGGCAAGGGGATAGAATCTTGGTTAACTTTCTAGTCCCCTGCTTAATCGAGGTGCTTAAGCAGCTGATGAACAACCATTTTGGGTGTTGTCCTGCTGCTACTGGCTTTATCACAGGTTTAAGGATATCTGCTGAGAGCATCGTCCCTGGAAGGAAAAAAGAGTGCAGTCTGGTGAAAGTTTTCTGGGTCGGTTGGAGCTCAGTCAAAGGCTGAGATCCCTAAGAGAGGGATATGCATGAGCTCGGGTCTCCTCCTCTGCCTTTGTATCTGACAGCCTGCATTCCTCTAACCATCTTCAATATCTCTGGAGTTCCGCCAACCCCTAAAGTTAGTGTTGGTCCTCTGTAGAGAGTCTAGGGAACTGATGATAATAAAATGAGGAAATGGTGGCAGCATTGAACACGTATCTGTCTTCACTGTAGAAGCTGTAAAGAACTTTCCAAAGGCATAAGAACGGAAAAGGGACCAAGAAAATTAAAACGATTCACATCACCATAGAACAAGTGCAGGACAAACTATGCAAAGGACCAGATGATAGCACGATAGCTCAACGATTATTTATGACTGCTGCCTTACAGCACTAGGGACGGGAGTTCAGTTCCTGCCTCAGGCAACTATCTGTATGGGAGTTTGCATATTCTCCCCGTCTGCTTGGATTTCCTCTAGGTGCTCCAGTTTCCTCCCACAGTCCAAATGTGTGCAGTTTAGGTGGATAAGCCATGCTAAATTGACCCTTATATAGAGATTAGGTGGATTAGACACAGTAAATGTAGGGTTATGGGTATAGGGTAGGGGTCTGGGTCTGGCTGGGATGCTCTTCGGAGGGTTGGTGCAGACCCAATGGGCCAATTAGCCTCTTTCTGCAATATAAGGATTGTCTGATATGCATCAAGAGTGATAAAAAAGTAAGATAGTCCAGGCAATTGGCAAACATAACAAATATCATGTGGAGAAAATGTGAACTTGTCCACTTAAACAGGAACTACAGAAAAGCAGCATATTATTTAAATTGAGAGAGATTCTATATCTCAGAGGCAAAGAAGTATCAGGCCATCCTGGTAAATGAGTCACAACAAAGTTAATTTTCAGGTATTGCAAGTGATTAGTACACCAAAAGAAATGTTGGTTTCATTGCGTGGAGATTGGAATAAAAGAGTAGGCAAATTTTACAGGGGTCATGTTGAAACCATAACTAGAGTATTGTGCACAATTTTCATCCTCTTATTTGAAAAAAATACATTTGCATTAGATGCAGTTCATTGGACTCATTTCTGAGATCAAGGGTTTGCATTATGAAGAAAAGTTTAACAGATTGGGTCTGTATCCATAGGAGTTTCAAAGAATGAGAGGGAATTTTATTGAAACACATTAGATCCTGAGAAGGCCTGACAGGATAAATTCAGAAACAATGTTTCCTTTTGTGGGGGTAACTAAGACCAGGGGAATCTTTTTCTAACTCATGGACTGTGGACAACACTGGCTGGCCAGCATTTATTGCCCATCCTAGTTGCCCTTTCAAAGGTGATGGTGAGCTGCCACCTTGAACTGCTGCAGGTTGATCCACAATGTTATAAGGGAGGGAATTCCAGAAATTTTACCCAGCGACTGTAAAGGAACAGCCTAATATTTCCAAGTCAGGATGGTGAGTGTCTGCAGGGGACCTTGAAGGTGGTGGTATTCCCATATATCTGCTGCCTTGCCCTTCTAAGTGGAAGTGGTCATGGGTTTGGAAGGTGCTGTCTGAAGATCTTTGGTGAATTTCTGCAGTGCATCTTGTTGATAGTACACACTGCTGCTGCTGAGCATTGGTGGTGGAGGGAGTAGATGTTTGTGGATATGGTGTCAATCAAGTGAGCTGCTTTGTCCTGGCTAGTGTCAATCTTCTTGAGTATTGTTGGAGCTGCACCAATCCAGGCAAGTGGGAAATATTCCATCACACTACTGACTTGTGCGTTGTGGAAGGTGAGCAGTCTTTGGAGGGTCAGGAGGTGAGTTACTCACTGCAGTATTCCTAGAGTCTGACTTGCCCTCGTAGCCACTTTGTTTATGTGGTAAGTCCAGTTGAGTTTCTGATCAATGATAACCCTAAGGATGTCGATGGTGGGACAGTCTGTCTTATTGGAGATGATCATTGCTAAGCTTTTGTGTGGTGCACATGCTACTTGCCAATTGTCAGTCCAAGCCTGGACATTGTCCAAGCTTGTTGTGCTTGAACACGGACTGCTTCAATATTTAAGGAGTCATGAATGTTGCTGAACCTTGTGCAATCATTGGTAAACAGACCTATTTCTGACCTTATGCTGGAGGGAAGGTTATTGATGAAACAGCTGAAGGTAGTTGCACTATCTTGAGGAACTTCTGCAGCGATGTCTTAAAGCTGTCTGACTGCCAACAATCACAACATATTCCTGTGTGCCAGGTATGACTCCAACCAGAGGAAAGTTTGCTCCCCTGATACTCACTGATTCTGGTTTTGCTCAGGCTCCTTGATGCCATATTCGATCAAATGCAGCCTTGCATTTAAGGGCTGTCACCCTTGGAATTCAGATCTTGTATCAATCTTTGGATCAAGGCTGTAATGAGATCAGGATCTGAGGGGCCTTGGTGGAAATAAATGTGGGTGTCACTAAACAGGTTATTACAGAGTAGGCACTGCTTGACAGCAATATTGATGAAAACTTTCAACACTTTGATGATTGAGAGTAGACTCAATTTTCTACAATGTTGGGTAGATGTGAGTGTTGTAACTCTATTGGAAGAGCTTGGCAAATTCTTTCACACAGGATGTTTCGTATGTGAAATGAACTGCCAGAGAAAGTGGTACTGAAGAGTCATGTTACAAAGTTACCCCTAAGGTTCCTTTTAAATCTTTCTCCTCTCACCTTAAAAATATGCCCCTCAATTTTGAACACTCCTACCTTCAGGAAAAGACCTTTGCTATTCACCTTTATCACCGTAAACGATTTTATAAATTTCTATAACATCACCCCTCATCTTGATTATCTTATATTAATGGCCTTCTGGAACACCACTTCTCACATCCTACCACTCTGAATAACGACCCTTTATTCCCATCTCTGCCTTCTGTCTTCGAGCCAGCTAACAAAACATTCTTCCACTTATCCGTTGACTCAGCATTGCCCAGCTTTAGTCATTCGTTAGTCTACTTGAAGCATCTTATCAAAGGCCTCCTGAAAAATCCGAATAAATTATGTCACCTACATTTCAATGTCAGTTTTTTTTTTGTAGAATCTCAGAACATGTAATAAGAAACATTCTAGCAAGATTTTCTTGAACACTTATTCTCCCTCTTATACAAGTTCGCAGTACAGGTGGTTCTGCTATTACACAATAGTTGCATTCCTGTCCGATCCCATGCTGTACAAAAATCGCACAATACAAATACACTTGAAGTTTTAGCAATGTGATCATGTTATAGCCAACACACATTTTAAAAACTCACATTTTAAAAAAAAATTCCCCAATTCACCAATCGTGTCACAGATAAATTGTGTTGATGAAATGCAAGTTATAGAAGAACAACTTGTATTAACATTCAAGTCAAGCAACTATTTATCTTCGATGGGTATCTTACATAGCTTGTGTTCTCTAAACCCTTCCTAAATTTGCCATCAACTTGGAATGCCATAAACTAAAGTCAGAGAAGTAACAGCCCATCTATATTTAAAACAAAAAAAAGTTGAGTGTTAAATTTCCTATTTCAATCAAAATCTGCAATGTTTGATTTCTTGTGGAATAAGTACCTACTTTGAATGGATACACTCAATTTAAATACGAAGATTTTTTTTCCTTACAGTGCAAGATGAGTATTAAGCCCCAATGTGTTCTTGTTAAAGGTTAATAAAAATATAAGTGTTACTGCTTGTGAGCAATTACCACGAAAAAATTCAGTTTAAGAAACCTCATTAAAGAAATCTGGATAGGCTGGGACTTCTTTCACTGGAGTGTGGGAGAGGTGACCTTAAAGAGGTTTATAAAATCATGAGAGGCATAAATTAGGTGAATGACAAGCACCTTTTCCCTAGGGTGGGGAATTTTTAAATTAGGGAGCATACCTTTAAGGTGAGAGGAGAAAGGTTTAAAAAGAATATGAGGGGCAACGTTTTAACACAGAGGATGGTTCATGTACGGAATGAACTACCAGAGATTGTGGTAGATGCAAATAGACCTGCAGTGTTTAAAAGACATTTAGATAAGTTCATGAATAGGAAAGGTTTGGAGGGATATGGGCCAAGTACAGGCAGGTGGCACTACTTTAGTTTAGGCACATGGTTGGACTGGTTGGACCGAAGGGTCTGTTCCCATGCTGTATGACTCTATGAAAGGATTGTATTGTTCTAGTCTATTGGCAGTGCTGGGAGGTTGTGTTTTCAAGCTTACAATAATACAAAGCATTGAGAAGGCCAACTGGAGAAACATGTATATCAATACTAATAGTACAAAAGACACCAACTGCTGTCAGAAAAATCACTGCAATTTTTGCTTTTCTGCAGCAAAACATCTTTTCCCTATGATGTCAGTTGGTATAATGAGCCTCTGATTCGTCCTGACTGGAGAATAAGTCAACTATCAAGAAATGGCAACATGGTGCAGACTGCCTATCCAACATATTTATTATCATTTATAATAACGAAAGCATTTAGATTGAAAAATGGTGCAGAAGAGAAACAATGATCACCCTTCTTCATTAATTTCATTTTAGTCAATTACCTTGTTTGTGATATTTTCTTGGGCAAGGATGGCACCTAATGTTGGATAAGACTATTGGAACCTGAAGGAGTTCATTGACCATTGTGAGATAAGCTCTGACCATCAAGAGGTAAACTCCAACCAGGCTACAAAGAATATTTTTGAAGGAACTAACCAGTTATGTGTTCTTTTTTGCCAATGTATGAGAATTTTTTAGTCATTGTGAGGTGAACTTACCCTTACATTGAGCCTGATGTTTTGCAAGAGACCGTTGTACATCTCAGACTTAGTGTAACTCATTCAGCCCTCAAGCCATTCAATAGGAGAATGACTGATCTGACATTCATCATGTCCACAGTTCTGCCCTTTCCCCATTACCTTTGATTTCCTGACTGATAAAGAATCTATCTATCTCAGCCTTAAATATACACAAGGTCTCTGTCCCCACAACTCTCTCAAGCATGGAATTCCAAAAAAACTCAAACCCCTGAAAGGAGAAATTCCTCCTATAAGTTAATCATCCTTCATTATAGGATCACCCTAGTGAACCTATTCTGTACTGACTCCAATGAATTAATATTGTTCCTTAAATAAGGGGACCAAAACTGCTCACAGTGCTCCAAATGTGATCTCACCAGCACTTTGTACAATTATGTAAGATATTCCTACTCTTATACTCCAACCTTTATTAAAATAAAGGCCAACATTCCATTAGCCCTTGTGTGTAAGCTTTCTGTGTTTCATTCACAAATACCCCAAGTCCCTTTGTGTTACAGTTTTATAAAGTTTTTCTCTCCATTTAAGTAACACTCTTCTTTTGTTCTACCTTTCAAAGTGATAAAATTCACACTTTTCCACATGATACTCCATTTGCCAGCTTTTTACTTAATCTATCAATATCTCCCTGTAAACCGTTCTTATCCCTCTCATAACTTGCCTTTCCACCTATTTTTGTGTCAAATATAAATTTGATATTTTATATTTGCTTCCTTCTTCCAAGTTATCAAAATATATTGCAAACATTTGTGGTCTTAGCATTGATCCCTGTGGAACCCCACTGGTTACAGGTTGCCAACCTGGAAAAGAACCTCTTATCAACCCCAAAAGACTGTTTCTTACCCAAAAGCCTATTTTACGTCCTTGCCAATACGCTACCTCCAACATCATTCAATTTTATCTTATGACTTAAGCTTTTGTGAGCGATCTTGTTGAATGCATTATGAAAGTCCAAATACAATACATTTACTTGTTCTCCTCAATCCACTCAGGTTGAGTCTTAATTGAAAAATTCTAATAAATTAGTCAGACCCAACTTCCCTTTCATGAAGCTATGCTGATTCTGCTTGATTAGATTACAATTAGATTAATTCTGTTTATTATTCATCAATATTGAGCCAGTCTTCTGCCAAAGACTTATTGTGGGTGTTTTTCCTCACATAGTAACAGTATCTTAGACTAACACCAGCAAGAAGAATTGGTGGCTGTGAAATCACCATTATAATACTTGGGAGCATCTGCAGTCATGAAGTAAATCCCTGTAGAATGCCCTGAAGGACTGGATGCATTCATGAGTTTGAGAACCAAACTTGTGGTTTCCACTAAATTATGCAGTCAGAATACTGGATAACAAAACAGACTCTGAAATTACAGGCTGATAACTATTGTTTACACATTTGAGTACACATTGCTTAATAATAGATGGTTTCACAAGCATGAAAATACAAAATAGGATAAAATTGAGCAGAATATAACATGCCTGTCAACTCTTCACATTTCTAGGATGTCCTACTTTATTAACTCAATCTCTTGAAGCATCCAAGTGTTTACTGCAGGCTCGTCATTACTAATCTGTTATAAGTCTGAGCTATTTAGGAATCAGTTTGCCTTGCTTAGAAAGAAAAGTTAACTGCAGAAAGGGCAATCATATCTTCTACTATGTGTTTGTAGAATCTTAGTGCAAAAGACCATTCAGTCTACTGTGTCTATACTAGCCTTCTGCATTCACCGAGTGCCACTTCCCATCTTTTTCCCATAGCCCGATAAAGTTTACCTGTTTAGATGATTACCAAAATATACTTTAAAAGTCACAATTGAATCTGTGTCACTTAAAATCTGCAGAAATATATTTCAGATCCTAACCATTTGCCCCATAATTTTTTTTTTGTCAAGCATCTTAAACTTCCTTGATGATTTATCAGACAATCCAAGGATCTCCTGAAGGTAATCTTGAAACTGAACTTGGAGTATTCCTGGGCTTGAGGTCATATATGTGCAGAAGCCTATTAAAACTTCACAAAGAATGCTAGCTGCAAATTTGTAGCAAAATTTGGGTCTTGAGCCTCAGAGTACTCCAAAGACAGAGTTCCGACAAACAATTCATAAGTTAAAATATTGTTTTATGAATTATTTCTTTATTAAGTTCCTTTTTAGAAATGCTGGTTTCAAAAACATATTGTTTCCATTCAGTTAAGGAAATTAGAATAAATTGAGTGGACAAAGATCTGCAGTGCTTAATATGTGACAAAGTAATCAACCCAAATTTAAAGAAGAGCTTTACAATATATCATCCACTGGGGGCAACTTTCATCCTTGGTGATTTCAGTTTGGGGTAGTTGATGCACCTTGATTGCTTGCAATAGGTACAGAATGGATAATCTGACTGGTACATGAGTCGATGCTTCCTGATTGGTAATTGAGCCTTCTAGTTGTTTGTCTCATAACTTTTACTTTCATAGATACTATCTGATGTTTGAGAAATTTGGCATGGTGGTGATTAATCAAACCAATTAGAATGTTGATGAAAGAAGAAAGATGTATTGACATCACACTGTTCACAAAGGTATGGGAGATCAGCAAGCAGTCGAGTGTCTCTGGCTACTATGCCTGAGAGGCTGCAGCTCCTCTCAGACCACGTGGGTCAGTTGGAGTGGCAGCTCAAAGCACTGAGGAGCATGCAGGAGGCAGAGAGTGTGATAGATTGTGGCATCAAGGAGGTGGTCACACCGCATGTTCAGGCAAGTGGATGGGTGGTCACCAGGAGAGATAAGCAGGAGTCTTCCGTGGCTATCTGACTCTCAAACAAGTATATGGTTTTGCATGTTTTTGTGGGGGATAGCATCTCAGGGGAAAATAGCAGAAGCAGCCAGGTCTTTGGCATCATGAGTAGCTCTGCGGTAAAGCAGAAGATGGCAAAGTCCAAGAGAGCAATTGTGCTAGGGGACTGTCTAGTCAGGGGCACAGAGAGGTGTTTCAGCAGCCCCGAGCAAGAAGCCAGGATGGTGTGTTGCCTCCCGACACCAGAGTCAAGGATGTCTCAGAGTCCAGAGCAGTTGCAGCAAATTCTCAAAGGGGAACGTGAACACCCCTTCATGTACATATTAGTACCAACAACATTGGTAGAAAAAGGGATGAGGTCCTACAGAATATATGGAGTTAGGCAGGAGGTTAAAAAGCAGGCACGGTAGTAACTAGCCATGTGTTAGTGAGAGTAGGAATAGGAGCATAGGGCAGATGCATGCTTGGCTGAGGAGCTGGTGCCAGGGTCAGGGATTCTGATTTTTGGATCATTGGGATCTCTTCTGGGGTAAAAGTGACCTGTACAAGAGGGATGGATTGCACCTGAACTGGAAGGTGATCACTATCCTGGTGGGGAGATTTGTGAGAGCTACTCAGGAGAGTTTAAACAAATCTGGCAAGGTAATGGAACCCTAAGCAATAGTGAGGCAAGAGTGAAACATAGAAACATAGAGAACATAGAAAATGGGTGCAGGATTTGGCCATTTGGCCTTTCGAACCCGAACCATCATTCAATATGATCATGACTGATCATGGAGTTTCAGTATCCCATTCCCACTGTCTCTCTATACCCCTTGATCCCTTTAGCAGCAAGGACCATGTCCAACTCCCTTTTGAATATATCTAATGAACTGGCCCCAATAGTTTTCTGTGGGAGAGAATTCACAACTCTCAGAGTGAAGAAATTCTTCCTCATCTCAGTCCTAAATGCATTACCCCTTATTCTTAACCAGTAACCTCTGGGTCTGGACTTCCCCAACATCAGGAACATTCTTCCTGCATTTAGCCTATCCAGTCTCATTAGGATGTATTATGTTTCTATGAGATTCCACCAGCTCCCCCCCCCCCACCACCATCCTTCTAAATTCCAGTGAGGAGAAAGTGAAGACTGCAGATGCTGGAGATCAGAGTGGGAGAGTGTGGCGCTGGAAAAGCACAGCTGGTCAGGCAGCATCCAACAAGCAGGAGAATCGATGTTTCGAGCATTAGCCCTTCCTCATGAAGGGCTTATGTTTTTAACATTGATTCTCCTCCTCCTCGGATGCTGCCTGACTGGCTGTGCTTTTCCAGCATCACACTCTTTACTAAATTCCAGTAAGTACAAGCCTCGATCCAGTCTTTCATCAGATGTCAGTCCTGCCATCCCTGGAGTCGATCTGGTGGACCTTCGTTGGACTCCCTCAATAGCAAGAACAGTAGGAGGTTGAGATTGATGCCGAAGTTTAAAAAGAGCAAGTTAAATAGGCAATCCAGGCAAAAGCATATCAGGGAACAAGAGAAAACTGATGAATGAAACTACATTTAGTTCAATGCAAGTGGCCTGACAGATAAGGCAAATAAACTCAGGGCATGTATGGGAACATGGGACAGGGATATCATAGTTGTTACATAAACATGGCTGAGGGAGGGACAGGATTAGGATTTTCTCCCTGGAGCACAGGATGCTGAAAGGAAACCTTTAGAGGTTTGTAAAATCATGAGGGGTATATATAAGGTGAATAGCCAAGATCCTTCCCCAGGGCATAGGTGTAAGTTGAGAGGGGTAAGATTTAAAGCTACCTGAGAGGCAACGTTTTCACACAGAGGGTAGTGCCTATATTGAACAAGCTGCCAGAGGTGGTGGTAGAGGTGGGTACAATTCCAACATTCAAAAGACATTTGAAGAGATACATGGACAGGAAAAGTTTAGAAAGATATGTGCTAATCACAGGAAAATGGGACTGGCTCAGTTTAGGAAGTGTAGTCAGCATGGATGAGTTGGGCTGAAGGATCTGTTTCTGTGCAATGTGACTCTATGACAAACAGGACATTTAAAAGCACTTCACAGCCATTAAGTACTGTAATATTTTAGTAAAATAGAATTGAAACCCTGGTAATATGTACAGTGATGCTATTTTTGAGATGTATTTAATACTATATATTTTTAAAGCTCAAACATGGCACCATTTTATCTAAACTTTTCCACTTCGCTCAAGTTCTCTCCACTTTTCAATGTTATTTGAGTTTTGCTGTGCAGTCCTTGCCTCTTAACTTAACTGTCTCAACAATTAAAAACTAAGTCCAGTTGTAATTGGAAGATACCATATGTGAGGATGAATTATGCCAAGATTGGACTGGGTATTCGCATGAAAATAATTTGGGAAAGGTAATTTATATTTTTGAATTACTGATAATCAATCATCATTCACAAAAGTAATATAAATACCATTAATCCCCGTAGTTGGATGAAACAGAAATGGGAAAAAAAAAGTTGCCTCATGGAACTCTTATTAGCGTGTAAACGTAAAGGTACTTGGAATCTCTTACATGCTAACTACTGCATTGATAATAAAAAAAAGTATCAGAATAAATTACGCAATTAAATCCACTTATGGCTGAGTTATGACCAATATTTGAAAGTAAGGTTTGTATATTTTCCTTCATTGTCTCATCTGAGCAAAATTAAATGCAAAAATAACTTCCCCAACACTCTACTACATACATGCATTGAAGTTTTGATTTACATTAGTAATGGATGAAAAGTGGATGGAAATTTGCATGGAAAATAGCAATGTCTTCATGTTCACCTCTGTTTAGAATCTAGTTATTCTAGACTAATCCATCTTGGAATGAATGAATGTAAATTGCAACACATAAAATTGGTATACAAGCAATTATTCATGTGTCAAAACAGATTGTCTTGAAAATTATTACATATTCTAAATGTGCCACTCTAACCTAAATATATATACAAAAACGTTTTCATCAGAGAACTTCAATTGTAAAAATGTAATCTTATCTTTTAGTAATTAAACAATATGTTGGACCTCCTAATGGCTTTCCATGTGTTCATCACAGTTACCTGCATGAGTTTGCAGTAATTAAGCAATCTGAAGCACTGACTGACCCAGAGAGATAGCTATTACATAGTGTGGGTGTCCTTGAAATGTCTTCATCATCACACATTCTCTTCTCTTCATCTCACTGAAAGCTGGTGTCAGCATTATTTTGGATCATTCAGTACAAGAGCATTTATTGAAATCTTATAAGGGGATGTTGCAGCAGTAAGTCTGCAAGGAAAACAGGGAGGTCAGTGAGGAAACGATTTTTTTAAAAGTGGCTTATATGGGTTTTTCCAGCATGGCAGTTTTTTTTTCATATGTTTCTTAAGGTCATAATGTGATTAGCATTTGAATAGGCACACAAGTTGAGCTACCCTAGGGATTGTTATGGCCAAATCCATGTCATTTAATGTCAGCAGCCATCAAAATTATGATAAAATTAATAGAACTCCAAGTGATTGATAACCCAGCTCATCTGCCATTCTACTAGAAAACTCCCAGTGGTCCAGCAGCTAGAAACAATGCTTAGATCATTTCTGAAAGGAGCCCATTTGAAAGATGTGACTGTGCGCTTTAATTAGTTCCTGAAATTTGTGACAGCCTTCTCCAACAAAAATACATGATTTGTTTACTAATGCAGGCAAAAATGAAGAAGGTTTCAGCTGTAATGAGCATTACATGGGCCAGGAATACATTTTTCTTCCAGTGTCAAATCCGAATGAGAGTAAACACTTCCTGTAGTTTTTGAGTTGGTGCAGTCTAGCAAACTACAGGTGTTCAGCCTGTGAATAAAGTGTGAGTCCAAGTGTATTTGCTTCTTAATAATTGTGTGAAAAATACAAAATTTGATTCTCATCGTTATTAATGGTTGTTCATCCAGTGGGGGAAAAGGGATAATAAATAATTAGAATAATAAATAATATTAATATTTTCAAGTTTGGAATGAGTTAATAGTAAATCACTTTATAATAGTGATGCAATAATGAACGGGAAGGTTCATGTTTATTGCAGTTTGTGCTTTGGCTGCATTCATTTTGGTACTAAACAGAGTGCTACCATCAATTTCAAGATTTTATCACACACGCATGCTCAGGGTTGGACAAAATAAGTCTGTGAAAGTTGAAAACGGTATAACTTTCCAGCATTCTACCTATATACTTTATAAACATTTTTGCTTCACAAGATCCTCAGTTTCGTAAAGGTTAATGGACTATTGGAAGTGTTTAATTCTTTGCTTCGTCAGGATGCCCCTCACAATGCAACAGATAAAAGAAATTCCTGAAATTTCAGGTCATCTTCAAAGGACATATATGGCAGCATTGACAAGTTACACACCTTAAGAGGTTAAATTACTGAAGTACTCTGATATTTTCTGGAATCAACATTTAAGGAATACAAGATAAATTTAGCTCAAACTATGATTCATGTCGCAATGGTAGAAGTTATTTTGTATGGAGTAGAATCACAGAAAGACTGCATTCTCAAGTATTCCCACATAACTTGCTAGAATATCAATTACATTGAGATCAGCAACTTCACACTTATTTCATAGTACTCACTTTGTGTTGTGTGAAATAAGAATTGACAGCATTGATATAGAATTCATCTTACTATTCTTAAAAGTCACCTTTGTTATGTGCTTGTTATATTATTTCTTGAGTAGACAATTAAATATCTTTGTATGTTTATATTGTAGTACATTGGGCATCAGCATTATGTTTCAGTTTTGGACCAGAGGTAAGATCAGATTTTGTATGGGAGTGTGCACTTAGGCTGGTCTTGTAAAATATTAAAGCTAATTAATCTGTCTGCACTTGATTCACATTCAGTAGGCCCGTGAGTTTAATGGAATGCCTCATCAGAGCTGAACGGGTGTTGCGTATTAATCCAAATACTTCAAATCCCAAACCAAATTTGACCATAGCGTATGTCTTCGTCATAATTAAAAATCAATGTCTAGCCCTCACTGCTATTTGAATGCACCAGTCAATAAAGTATTACACACAATCATGAACATTTTATAAATATTAAACAGAAATAAATGAAGTTAGTCATATACAGATTATCTTAAATGTGAACAGAAAATTCCAGTGGAACTCCTAGTGATTAAATAAACAGATGTAATGTATGCTTAATAAAATGCTCAGCTTGACATTAATTGAATGAGTTAAACATTTCTTGAAACCTTGTCAGAAAACCAAAGAGTGTAACATCCTAAGACACCTACCATATTGATCTGCCTACTCGATAAACTGATATCAAGCAATGCTGTATCTTTTAATATAAGATAGGGATACAACCTGTCTTTGCAAGATAGCTATTTAAATCAAGTAATAACTGTTACAGTCAGTAAGGTATCTATATAAACACACAAAGCTAATTCCTACAACATTTGAAAATTGAAGTTATGTTCAACATTTAGACACCAGTTAATCCGAGTATTTTTTAAAAGGACCATTCGGTCTCTGTGTACAGAGCTGCAATCATGACATTGTGATGGGTGGGTGTTGAGCCATTATTCAACAACTTTATCTATTCTTCCCCGAACTGCCCATGAGGGCAGTTTATTACTTTATGTTAGACTCTTGCTTACTTTAAAAAACAACTTGTACATTAAAATGTACATAATTTACAAATTTTAAAAGTTTATTTATGGCATGTGGGGATTCCTGGCTGGGCCAGCATTTATTGCCTGTCCTTTAGTTGCACTTGAGAAGATGGTGTAGAGCTGCCTTCTTGAACAGCTGCAGACTATTTGGTGTGGGTAGACCAACAAGACTATTGGAGACAGAATTCCAAGACCGTGACAATGGGGACACTGAAGAAATGGCAATATATTTTCAAATCAGGATGAATGTATTGACCTCCCTTATGTTTTTTGATGGTAGTAGTTGAAAATTTGGAAGATGTTTCTAGAGGAGGCTTGGTGGATTTCTTTGGTGTACCTTGTAGATGGCACACACTGTTGCCACTAATCATCAGTGGGAGAGGGAGTGAATGTTTGTGGATGTCGTGACAATCAAGTGGCTGCTTTGTCCAGGATGATTCATCTGAAAACTTAACACAGTCTTAGTTTTTTTTTAAATGTATTAACAACTTTTTTGTTTTACCAGTATGTATTGAACAAAAATATCATTGTTTTACACAAAGTAATGAAAAGAACATTTTTCTTCTCCCTTTCTACATACATAGCTATCTGATTTCTTTCTCCTGCTGTCTGGATATCTCCTTCCATTCCCATCAGCTTGTCTCTGTTCTCTTAATGAGCCTAAGTCTCTTTCCAATGACCCCAATCACTTACAATGCCCAACCATCCTGCTGGTGTTCACCATGAAATTCTGATCAGCACTAAACTCTCTAAATATCATGTCTGTGTAGCATGACTTATCTTTACTTTGACTTACTTTTCTCATACTTTGCTACTGACAGTAAACAGTAATATCTGAGCTAATTCTTAGGAGCATATTTAAGCACCCATTCGTAAGGCGAACAAATTATAGTCTGTAGGTAAAAGAACATTCATCCTGTGAAAAAAGACCCAGAATCATTGGAGTTATTGCTTAGCTTGTCAAGTAGCACATACTTCTGCAAAGACCTAGATACAATCTCTACACTTCTGTCTGCAGCATCGTCCAATGTTGACTGACAGGTAATATTAGAGAATTTTTTACAGTGACTTAGAACTAATTCAAACTCCTCTGATGTAAACTGCAGATGATTATCTGGCACAAAAATTCCTGTAACTCAAATGCAACTCTTGTAACTCTTGTAGCTAATGTCTCAAAACCTCAATACTCTTACCATGTGGGCTTGTGACTCAAACTGTATCCACTTGCTACAGCGATCAATTAAAGCCAAGTATACTTTCCCTTCCAGTTCAAAGAAATTGACATATACTTGTTCCCATAATTTTCTTGTATTTGACCATAACTTGAAAGGAAACTTTGGTTGGATTATTTTTCATTATGAGGCACACTTTATAACTTTGACTAACTCTTCAGTATTTGTATCAAAATTTGGATACTAAAAAGAACCATACTATTATTTTCATAGAGATTATCACTGTGTACTCTTAATTAAGTTCCTCTAACATTCTCTCGCTAGATCTTAATGGAATAAGAAAACTCTTAAACCCCCTTGCAGAAGGGCTTGATCTACATTCTGTTGAATTCTACATACGTTCTCTTAGTATTTCATCAAAGATATATATTCCCTCCCTGATTGCTACTAAAAAATATTCAGCAGGTTTAATCCTACTATTGTAAGCAATTTTTTTTCTCATCAGGCAGAATTTCTTCCCTGGTAACACTACCACTGGCAAATGATGGGTGCATCATCATGTTCCATTTGAACACAAACTTCACCTCCAATGCTGGAACGTAATATTGGAACAACTTGTCATTTCACAGCAACTTCCACTGGGATAACAAATACTGTTGTAGCCCTATTGCTCTCATCTTCCGTGTGCTGCTTATCTTGTTCTGTCTGAGTACAACTCTTAGTTTCCCTGCCCAGTAGCATCAGCTTCTGTTTCCACATTGACAGTTGAGGATTTCCAGACTCCGAATCAATCATGTCTGTAATCTGTTCTTTACAGTTTGGTCTACTCCTGCATGCCACCTGAATCTGTCACTTTTTCAGGGCATTATATTTGGACCAGAAATGGGGGCATTAAAATGGTCAGAGCCTCGCATGGCAATGATAGCGTCTGAAATTCCAACACTGAGACAGTGAACTAAATCCTCATGAAAAGAACTCACTTGTATTTTGCAACCTGTCTTTCTGCCATTCCCATAACTGTCACCTCATCACTGACCTTCTACATCAGTTTATTGCCTTTGCTTGAGAACTTGGCCTGAACCTTATTGCTCTTTCGACCTCCTACAAATATGTCTTTAATGTTGATTGCGAAGTTCACACCTATGCATAATGACAAGAGAATTTCTTGGATTCACAGCAGTTAGCTATTTTTGAATAACTTTATTTACAGCTCCCTGCAGTGAGGGCTGTATAACAAAATTCTCAGCTTTTGCAATATATTACATTGGGGATCCTGTGTTTGCTGACTTCTGTCCAATTCTGGTCAAGCAATACTCAGCCTTAAAATTCTCATCTTTGCTTTCAGATTTGTCCATAGCCTTACCCTATCACTATAATTTCTTCTAGCCATACAACCAGCACTCTTTCAATTCTGGCCTCTATCCTATCCCTGATTTTCATCTGCCAAGACTTTAAGTTCTGGAATTACCTCCATAAAATTTGCAACCGAAATACTTCTCTGTTCTCCTCAAAGATGTGACTAAAGCCTACTTTTTTGATTCAGCATCCATCCTACCATTTCTTTGACTGGGTTTATACAGATAGTAATGGCCTTTTCCGCTAACCATAATATTGGAAAAAAACATATCGGCCATTTGGGAACCCCAACCTGATTTTCAGGCAACAGTTAATTAACTGCCTGCCTTTGGGTCTCCTGCAACTTTGAGGGATAAGACAGTGGCTCCAAAAACTGTCAGGCATTTAAATAACCCATCAACTCTTCAGTTCCTGGAATACCTCAGAACTAGAGCAGGAAAATGAACGAGAATTAAGTTAATGAAAACTGTTGACTCTTGCAGCAGCAATAACTGAACAAACTATCTCCTTCCCAGACAGAAATTTATATTTTTTTGTCATTTACAGAATCAAAAAAAATTATTAAGATAGCTATTGGACTTCAATGTCTCAATGATTGCTAGTTTGCTGTAGGATTGACAGTACATCTGAATGACCATGTCATTTTTGCACAGTCTAAGATGAGTGCTAACTTATTATTTTTCAGTATAGTTGGAGTGCAACTAATATACCGCAAATTGGAATTTCTTCAAAAGTTGTCTGCAAGTTTTTGTTTCAAGCTACAATTAATTTTGTTTTGTTAAGAGTTTTGAAAATAGAATGGCATGGAACTTTGAACAAATGCAAATTACTTTGAAGAAGTTTCAATGTTTTAAATTGTTTAAAAATAATTAAAAGTTGTTAGCAAAACAAAACTTTTCCACTGATTCCAGCCAGTATTATGCACAAGTTTTCCGAATACTGTCATTAAGAATTGCAATTGGAAGAATTGCAGCTTGGGGTGACACAGTGGTTAGCACTGTGGCTTCATAACACCAGGGACCTCAGTTCAATTCTATCCTCAAATCTGTGTGAAGTTTGCACATTCCCTGTGTGTCTGAACAGACCTGAGGAAGAGTCACTGGACCCAAAATGTTATCTGATTTCTCTGCACAGATGCTGCCAGACCTGCTGAGCTTTTCCAGAAAGTTTTGTGTTTGTTTATGTTCTACTGAACTTTTGTTCTTACTCAAATGCAATGAAGCTTGTGTTGAAATATGTAATAACTTTACTGCATATGTTTCCCAAAATATCCCATGCCAGATAAAGCACAGCTCAGTTGAAAACTGGTCTTTTGTTCCACCTGTTGAAAGGTTCATATTAAAGCAACCTCCGTTTTGCTCTAAGTCCATTAAAACAATCCCAACTATACAAATATTCTTTCCTTTTAAATACAATTAATGAATTCAAAACTTGTAGCATTTTTGTAGTGCTTTTAACCCACTGATTGAGAATACCCCATCTCTTTAGACCTAATACCCCAAAAGTAGATAGTCAGGAATCATGCATCCAGTCAAGCGAGCAGAATTCAACTAAAGGATGCAGACATCAAAATGTACTTCCTAACCCACTATAGCACAAGCCAACATTAGGCTGCAGATTTATAGTATCATTGGAGCTGCCATCTTTGCTGAGTTTGAGCAGTTTTAATGATGGAATGTTAAGTTCTCAAATAAATGAATTGAAAATTCATCACAAATACCATTGATCAGGAACCAGACACCTCATACATTTTAACAAGAAAATAGATTATTGACTTGGGTTCTTCCATCAAAAACAATACATCCTTTTTCTGAAGTTTTTAATCAGCAAACCGAAGATAATAGCTTATTGTATGGTGGCTTCTGAAATGACCTAACAAGCCAACCTATTGCAAAATAGATAGAATTAGCTAGATAGTCTCAAATAGGAATGAGACTGGATCGACTATCTGGCACTGACATGGGCATTGGAAAAGATGGTAGTAAAAGGTCCTCCTTACTAACTTTTGGGGGTGAATGTCACAATTGAGAGAGCTGTCTCACAGACTAGGTCAGGCTGATGCTTGATTAATCATATTCACAGCATTATTCCTTGTGAAAATGCATAAGACAAAACTTTGGCTATGTCCGGTCCCACTGGTTACACAGTGGTCGCACAGTCAGGTAGGAAACTTTCCCAGGGTGTTGATCTTGTGAAGCTCCAGTACAGGACTACATACATGCCAAGAGAGGGCTGGGTAGCTCAGTTGGCTGGATGGCTGGTTTGAGAGACAGAATGATGCCAACAATGTGCATTTAATTCCTGCACTAGTGAGATTACCATCAAGGACTCTCCCTCTTGATCTCTTTCCTCCCCTGAGGCATGGTGACCATCAGATTAAACTACTGCCAGTCACCTTTCCGTAATGAGAGAGCAACCCTATAGTCTGGTGAGACTATGATGACTAACTTTATTTTGTTGCTCATTGGCACAAACAGTGGGTGATGGAGCTACTTCATTCCACAATTAATGGATCACATTTAAATTCTGCAATGCTGCTGCGTCTAGTTGTGAATGATGGCTGACAATTAAGCAACTCACTGGAGGAGGAGGCTCCACAGATATCACCATTCTCAGTGATGGGGAAAGCAGCACATTGTGGCATAAGAAAAGGCTGAAGCATTTGCAGCAGTCTTCAGCCAAAGTGCTGAATGGATGATCATTTCGGCCTTCACCATGTGTCCTCAGCATCACTGATGCCAAACTTCAACCACCACTTCACGATATCAAGTAAATGCTGAAGACTGGATACTGCAAAGGGTATGGGTTCTGACAACATTCTGGAAATAGTACTGAAAACTCCAGAACTAGCCATGTTCTGGAGTCAGTCTATTCTAGTACAACAATGACACTCCCATCTGCTTGATAATATGGAATACTGCCCAAATAGCTCCACAAAATGTGAAAAAAAAATCCAATATGGCTAATTGTTGTCCCATCTGTCTACTCTCAATCCTCGGTGAAGTAATGGAAGGTGTCATTAACCAAGTTATCAAAAATAATTTCCTTTGCAATAACTTGTTAACTGATGCTTAGTTTGAGTTCTGCCAGAGCCAGTCAGTTCCTTAGCTCATTTAACCTGAGTGCAAAAATAGACAAAAGAGCTGAATTCCAGAGGGGAAATGAATGTGATTATCCTTCACTTCATAGCCACATTTAATAAGGGTGTGGTGTCAAGGAGCCCTGAAAGAAAAAAACAGGAGTCGATGAGCATTCAGATGGAGCTATTGGGTTTTTTGCTATTGAAATGATACCAAGATTGTAGGAGGTCAGTCATCTGAGTTCCATCTGTGCAGTTGATCCCCAATGTAGCTTTCTCAGGCTGACCATGTTCATCTGACCTTCCCTCCTTCATAAAATTGGCCCTAAGAATATTTACTGATGACTGCACAATGTTCACCATTTGTGACAACTCAGACCTTGGAAGAGACTGTTTTGAAATGCAGCAGATACAGACATTACCCAGTCTTGGGCTAACAAGTGACAAGTATCATTCACACCAAACAAATGCCAGAGAATAACCTATCTCTGATGCTCAATGGCATTAGCATCACTGAATTCACTCATTATCAACATCCTAGGGTTACTATCCCAAGGAATTAAACTGGACTCGCCATA
Source organism: Chiloscyllium punctatum (assembly GCF_047496795.1). Taxonomy (NCBI): domain Eukaryota; kingdom Metazoa; phylum Chordata; class Chondrichthyes; order Orectolobiformes; family Hemiscylliidae; genus Chiloscyllium; species Chiloscyllium punctatum. Next base: position 56,481,382 of record NC_092747.1, on the reverse strand, counting down.
GTTTCTTATGACAGGATACAGCCAGTGCCAAAATTGAGGCACTGTGAGTGGTTCATCTGCTGGTGGAGGAGGCAGAAGTGCAGAAAGGCAATATTGGGAGGGGATTAATTAGTAAGATGAGTAGGCAGGCAGTTCTGCAGCTCTTGACATGATTCCAAGATGGTATGCTGCCTTGCACACGCTTGGATCAAGGATGTCACGTAATGGCTGGAGGAAATTTGAAGGGAGATGGTGAAGGTTTGTTAAGGGAAATTAATTGAATTTATTTGAATTTTTTTGAAGTAACCAGGGTAATGGATCTGATACACTCGACTTGGACTTCAGCAAAGCTGGTTCATGTGATCTCATGGCAGACTGGTCAAGAAAATGAGCCCATGGGATCCAAGGCAAAGCAGCATACTGAATCCAAAATTGGCTGAGAAGGGTGATAGTAGAGGAACGTTTGTGTGACTGGAAGTCTGTTCCCAGTGGTGTTCTGCAGAGCTCTATACTGGGGTCCTTTCTGTTTCTAGTATATATTAGTATTTTTTCAAATGGTGGAATGTGGGCAGCTCTGGCTGGCCAGCATTTCTTGTCTGTTCCGAATTTCCCTTGAGAAAGTGGTAGTGAGCTACCTTCTTGAATCGCTGCAATCTGCACATTGTAGGGTGACAAACAATGCCATTAGGGAGGAAATTCCAGGATTTTGACCCAGCAATAGTGAAGGAATGGCAATATATTTCAAGTCAGGACAGTGAATGGCTTGGAAGGGAACTTGCAGATGGTACTGTTCCCACCTATCTGCTGCCCTTGTCTTTCTAAAGGGAAGTATTCATCAGTTTGGAAGGTGCTGTTTAAGGTGATATTTCTGCAGTACATATTGAAGATAATAGACACTGCTTTTACTGAATGTCAGTAGTAGAGGGGGTGAATGCTTGTGGATGTTGTGCCAGTCAAGCAGGCTGCTTTGTTCTGGATGATATCAAGCTTCTTGAGTGTTGTTGGAGCACATGTTCAGGCAAGTAGGCAGTATTCCATCAGGCTTCTGACTTTATACCTTGTCAATATTGGACAGGCTCAGGAGTGTCAGGATGGAGTTACTTGACATAGTATTCCCAGCCTCTGACCTGCTGTTGTCGCCACTGCATTTATCTGGGGACTCCAGTTGAGTGTCTGGTAAATGGTGACTCCAAGGATGTTGAGGAAGGGATTCAGTGATGGTAACACCATTTAATAAGTGGCAGTGGTTAGATGGTCATTGCCTGACATTTGCATGGCACAAATGTTACATGCCATTTGTCAGCTTGAGTTTGGATATTGTCCAGATCTTGTTGCATTTGAACATGGACTGCATCTGTGTCTGAGAAGTCACGAATGGTGCTGAATATTGTGCAATCATTGGCAAAGATGCCCACTTCTGACTTTATGATGGAGGAAAGGCCATTGATGAAGCAGTTGAAGACAGTTGGGCCTAGTAAACTACCCTGAGGAAATCCTGCAGAGATATCCTAGAGCTGAGATAACTGACCTCCAACAACCACAACAGCTTCCAATGTGCCAGGTATAACTCTAATTAGTAAAGAGTTTGTTCCCTGATGCCCATTGATTCCAGGAGAAAGTGAGGACTGCAGATACTGGACAGTCAATGTCGAAAAGTATGGCCCTGGAAAAGCACAGCAGCCAGGCAGCAGCCAAGGGGCAGGAGAATTGATGTTTTGGGTGTAAGTTCTTCATCAGGAATGTCTGGGCTAATGCCCAAAACATCAACTCTCCTGCCCTTCGGATGCTGCCTGACCTGCTGTGCTTTTCCTCCACTATAGTTTTCGACCCATTGAATCCAGTTTTGCCAGGGTTCCTTGATGCCACGCTCTGTTGAAATGTGGCCTTGATGTCAAGGGCTGTCACTCTCCCCACCCCTCTGAAATTCAGCTCTTCTGTCCATACTTGAATCAAGGCTGTAATGAGGTCAGGAGCTGAGTGGCCCTGGTGGAGGTTATTGCTGGGCAGGTGCTGCTTGACAGCACTGTTGATGACACCTTCCATCACTTTATTGATGATAGAGAGTACACTGATGGGGCAGTGATTGACTGAGTTGGATTTGTCCTCCTTTTGTTTACAGAACCTGCCTGGGTAATTTTCCACATTGTTGTGTAAACGCCAGTGCTGTAACTGTACTGGAAGAGCTTGGCTGGGGAAGCTGCAAAATTTGGAGTACAACTCTTCAAGACTATTGCTGGAATGTTATCAGCGTCCTCAGCCTTTTCACTATCCAATGCCTACAATAATTTTTTTTTCAATCACATGGATTGAATTGAATTGGCTGAAGACTGATCACTGTACTGCTAGGGATCACTGGAGGAGGCCGAGCTGGATCATCCACTTGGCGTTTCTGGCTGAAGATTTCTGTGAAGGCTTCAATGTTGTCTTTTGCACTGCTGTTTTGGGCTGTTCCATCATTGAGGATGGGGATATTTGTGGTGCCTTTTTCACCACTCAGTTATTTAATTGTCCACCATCATTCACAATTGGATGTGGCAAGACTGCAGACTGTAGATCTGATCCATTGGTTGCGGGATCACTTAGCTCTGACTGTCACTTGCTTATGCTGTTTGGCATGCAGATTGTCCTGTTGGGTAGCTATGATATGGAGATGCTGGCATTAGATTGGGTGGGCAAGGTCAGAAGTCACACAACACCAGGTTATAGTTCAACATCTATTGGCCTTGCTGGTGACTCTGGCCCTGTTTGGTATTTTCACTCCATTAACTCCTCATTTTTAGGTCTGCCTGGTGCTGCTCCTGGCTCGTCCTCCTTTGCTCTCCATTGAACCAGGGTTGATCCCCTGGCAGATTGTGTTCAAGTACTGTTCTGCTGGTGTTGATGATCCACAGTGCCACATCGATGTCTTGAATTGCTATATGTATTTGAAATCTATCCCACAATATGATGGAGGGCATTCTCACTGTGAAGCTGGGACTTCATCTCCACAAGTACTGTGCCATGGTCACTCTTACTGATGCTGTCATGGTCAGATGGATCTGCAGCCTGCAGATTGATAAGGATGAGGTCAAGTTCATTTTCCCCTCACCACCTACCATAGACCCAGTCAAGCAGCAATCCTGATTCAAAATATATTGTTGTTTCTTCACTTTCATTGGACCAAAATCTGGGATCTCCCTCCTGAATAACATTGTTGTTCTACCTCAACCAGCTGGACTGCAGTGGTTCAAGAAAGCTGCTTACCACCACCCTCTCATGGGCAATAAGAGATGGGCAATAAATACTGAGCCAGCCAACAATGGCCTCATCCACTGATTGGCCTCATCCAGTCGAGCAGCAATATTCTTTTGGACCCAACCAGCTTGATCAGTAGTGTTGCTGCCGAACCACTCTTGGTGGTGGACAATGATAGCTCTCACCCAGAGTACATTTTGCACTGCTGGCACCCTCAGTGCTTCCTCCAAGTGTTGTTCAACATGGAGGAGTACTGACTCATCAACTGGGGGAGCACCATACATGGTAAACATGAGGTTTCCTTATCCATATTTAACCTAAAGCCATGAGACTGCATGGAGTTAAATTTAATAGTACTGATCAGGAAGCCTGCAGATTACATGAATATTTGATGGAGTGTTAAATAGTGAGGAGGGCATAACCTGCAGAAAGTTACCAATGGACTGGACAGATGGGCAGAAAAATGACAAATGGAATTCTTCCTGGAAAAGTGAGAGAGAATGCACTCAGGGAGGGCTAACAAGGCAAGGGAATACACTGAGTGGCAGACTCTGGAAAGTACTGAAGATCAAAGGAACCTTGGCATGCATCACCATAAGTCTGTAAATGTCATAGCACAGGTAGATAAGATGATTCAAAAGGCGCCTAGGATGCCAGCCTTTATTAGCCATGGCATAGAATACAAGAGCAGGGAGGTTTTACAGGAGCTTTGTAAATTGCCTCTTTTTAAAACTCAAACTTTCTAGTCTTAATAGCATCCTAGTAAATATTTTTCTGTACTCTTTCCAGTTTAATAATATCTTTCCTATAGTAGGGCAACCAGAACTGCACACAATACTCCAAATGTGGTCTTCCTAACGTCTTGTACAGCTGCAATAAGACGTCCCAACTCCTATACTCAATGCTGTGACCAATGAAAGAAGCCACCTTCACCATCTTGTCTACCTGTGACTCCTGTACCAGCAGTCACAGTTTAACAATACAGGGTAGGCTATTTAGAATTGAGATGAGGAGAAATGTTTTCACCCAGAGAGTGGGAGCCAGTGGAATTCTTTGGCACAGAGAACAGTTGAGTCCACAAGTACTGTGTCACGGCCACTCTTACAGATCCTGTCATGGACAGATGCATCTGCAGCCTGCAGATTGGTATGGATGAGGTCAAGTTCATGTTTCCCTCTTGTTGGTTCCCTCACCACCTCCCATAGACCCAATCTGTTTTCAAGAAGGTGTTCTTAGATGGAAAGTGATGAAGGGTATGGGGTGATAGTGGGAACAGCATCCTGAGTTGGATGATCAACCATGATCGTAATGATTGGCAGAGCAGACTGGAAGGGTCAAAGGGCCTATTTCAGCTCCGATATTCTCTGTTTCGATGTGATAAAGATGGCTTGGATTTTGAGGGCTACAGATATGATAGAAATGAAAGCACTTCTTTTTATAGTGCATGAGGTCAAATACCAGGAAGCATCAATTACATAAAAGGCGAAAAGGAAATTTGACAAGAAATGTTTTCACCCAGAGGACAGTGGGAGTCTGGAATGCTGCCTAAAAATGTAAATTGAGACAGAAACTCTCATGACATTCGAGCAGTATTTAGGTATTCAAAAGTGGTTCCATATCCTTCAGGGTAGCAGCAGACTATCTACAAGATGCAGGGCAGAAATTCACCAAGGCTCCTTAGACATCATTTTCGAAACACACAAACACTAACATCGAAAAGAACAAAGACTGTGTATACATGGGAGCACCACTCACCATCCTGATTCAAAATATATTGCTGTTCCTTCACTTTAATTGGACCAAAATCTGGGATCTCCCTCCTGAATAACATTGTCATTCTACCTCAACCAGCTGGACTGAAGTGGTTCAAGAAAGCCACTTACCACCACTTTCTCATGGGCAACAAGAGATGGGCAATAAATGCTGAGCCAGGCAGCAATGGCCTCATCCATTGATATTATTTTATATAAAGAAACACTCCAGTTTGAGTTCTGAATGTACGTTAAACAACAAATAATCAAATAAGAATAGAATGTGTGGAAATAAAATAACATTGAATGAAAAGAAAATAAATGGCAGTGATTAAGTAGAGCCATTTCTTACATTTCTGCCTGTAATGTTCGGTAGCATGGAAAAGACAACAATATGAATAACATTTCTCTTAATGAAAATTTAGAGAATGGCTGATTCCACACAACTAATGACCTGCTAACCAAATAGTACACTTAGAAATTCCATATTTCAAGCATTATGTTCCTACAGTTTCAATAACACTCATAAAGGAAAAGTTAAAGTTGCACTTCTGTTTTGTAACTTAGGACTCCGAATAGTGAGATGAAAAATATTTAAACAAAGAATCTGATAGATGCTTAATGAAATAAACAATACGTGGACCCCATTTTTGTTTGTACCCTTTATTCATTTAGTTAGCCAGGAATGTTAAAAGCACCATGTGGCAACTTTATTGTAATCCAGATTAAATATTTGTTGGTAACACATGATTTCCACTGTTTTGATGCATGAAAGCCATTTTAATTCAAGGTATGCTGGCACTGGTCATTATTTTAACTTGATATGGGATCCAGTAAACATCGCAAAGCTGGGCCCAAGATGTCACCTATACATTGGATCACATCATTGTTTCTTTATGCAGGATTTAATAAAACTGTCTAGTGGCTGCAGAGTCAGCAGTTCTGTACCACTACTACACAATATAATGGCAGGGAGCAAAACATGAGCTTTATAAATATATAAAACAAAACACAAAATAGTTAAAATGTGTTTTGGATGTATAATAAAAAGGCCCATTCACTTAAAGAAAGCGGAAAATATTATAACGTAATTGCAATTAGCATTGAGAGATCTATTTCTCTTGATGTGCCGTTAATATTGGTGGTTATTTCAGAAGCTATTGTTTAGAACAAATTCCATGTGACATCACTAGAGGGCTCTGTGACAATGGTTGAAGGTTGGCTGCTCTCAAAGGTAACAAAAGGTATTTCAGCTCACAAAACACAGTAATTTGATTGGTGGACAGGTATCTGATTATTTACCACTGATATACTGTGCCATAGTAAAAATGTGCAGCTTACAAATTTATTGTAGATTTTCATTTGATTTAAAATGTGGAATGTGGTTAAATGTATGAAATAAAAGGGTGGGAGATGTTAAGTGTGTTCTTGTTTAATAGCAAATTACTCCCAAATTAATAATAAACAATAAAATTAATGTGTTTTATACATTATCCTAATTTTAAGCACTAATTCTTTCATCTAGGTCAAATGGGCTGAACAACAAGTTATTCATGAAGTGGAAAAAAGAGACAAAGCTCTTTTGCCTGATCTTCCGTTCCTTTCCAAAGAGTATAGTATCAGCTCATTCTTTGAAACACTAGGTAAGTAATAAATACTCAAACTCTTAAATCATATGGGGTGAGAGAATTTGCTGTCATAATAGTCATAATGGATCATTGCATGTATGCCTAAAAAACAAAAACACCAAAACAATGCGAAGAAGGAGAGATTTCTTTTTGCCAACGGAGTTTCTTTTACCAACAGAATTTGTGTTTGTCGAGTTTTGATCTGCAGAGCAATTTATTTTTATTTTGAAAAAAAAATTATGTAAGAAGTATAAGTGAAGGAGGAGAGGTTGTTTGTTTAGATACAGAGCTTGTGGTGAAGGCTACTTGTGGATGGCTCTGGAGACAGTGTTTTGATTTGATTTATTGTAGTCACATGTACCTAAATACAGTGAAAAGCTTGGCTTTGCAAGCAGTACAGGTAGATTATAGCAAAGAAGGACATACAGATCATAGGATGCTTATACTGAGCAAAATATACAAGTTTACAGCTGCACAGGAGGTGCGCAAAGCAAGATCAACATTATTTGAAGTTAGAGAGGTCCATTCAGCAGTCTAGTAATGGCAGTGAAGATGTTCTTGAATGTGCTGATATATGTCTTCTAGCTTCTGTCTGATGAAAGTGGTTGGAAGGGAGCATTACCGGGGAGGGAGGGGTCTTTGATGATGTTGTCAGCCTTTCCGGAGTAATGAGAAGTGTAAATGGAGTCCATGGATGGGAGGTTGGCTTCCATGATAGTCTGGGCTGGGCACACAACCTTCTGTAGTTTCTTACAGTTGTGGGCAGATCCATTGCTGTACAAGGCCATTATGCACCCAGACAGTATGCTTTCTGTGTTGCATCTGTAAAAGTTGGTGAGGGTCCTTTATGGACATGCTGAATTTCCTATGCCGCCTGAGGAAGACGCGGCGTTGTTGTGCCTGCTTGACCATCATGTCTATGTGGGAGGTCCAGGACTGATTGTTGGTCATTGTCACTCCTAGGCACATGATACTCTTGATTGGTTCCACCTCAGCTCCATTGATATAGGTAGGAGCGCTAATGATCAGTTCTTTTGTTTTGCCGACATCAAGCTAGATGTTGTTATCATTTCGCCAGGGCGCCAAACATTCCATCTCCTTCCCGTGTAGGCCCGAGGTGGGCAGGTGTCCGAATGGTTGGTTTGGGCCTCTAACTAGGTCTGGTACTGCCCCCTGGCATCTCTGATGGCTTTGTGGAGGTCATATCTGGATTTTCTGTACAGGTCTAGGTTGTCTGAATTGAATACTATATTTAGTAGACAGTGGATTTCCTGTTTCTGTCAAGGTTTCCAATTGAGGAACACACAAATTGACATCTTGACACACAGTCCTCTATGCACTTGCTAATGAAGCCAATGACAATGTTGGTGTACTCTACTTTGCCTGCTGAATTCTTGACTATCGAACGTTTTTTATTGTCTAGTGATTGAAAGCTGAGTGTTAGATTATTTGAGGAAGAGTTATTTTTTCATTTGTTCAGCTATGTATTTGATTTCAGTTTAATATTAATGTTTTTTTCCTATTTTTTGCATGCTTAATATTAAATCTGTGGGTCAGGAATGGTAGTTCATTGTTATATATAATGTGCTATTGAGAGCTGCTTCTTTAGCTTGATGTCACTGAGGGCATACAAGATACAGAGTGTGATGACTAGTAGATTTAGAGAAGTGATTACACAGCAGGATCAGTCAGATAGATGGGTGACTGTCAAGAAAGGTGAAAAGGTAGTTCAGAAGTCTCCTTTGGCTATTCCTCTCTCAAAGAGATATTCTGTTTTGGGTACTTTTGAAAGAGAGAGTTTTTCAGAGGAAAATAGAACTGGTAGTCAGATCTTCAGCACTAAGAATGAATCTTCTTTTAAATGGGGTTTGTCAAGATTGAAAAGAATCATTGTTAAAGGGGACTGTCCTGTTCAGGAGTACAGACAGGAGATTCTGTGGCAATAACGTAAATCCAGGAGAGTATATTGCTTTCCTGGTGCCAGGGTTAAGGATGTTTGAGGCATAATTGCCAAAGGGGCGAGTGAGAAGTCAGAAGTCGTTGGACACATTGGTAGGAATGACATAGTTAGGGAAAAGGTTAAAACTTTGCAGAATGAACATAAATGGTTCAGTAGAAGGTTAAAAAACAGAGCATCAAAAGTACTAATCTCTGGTTTGCACCTGGTACCATGTTTTAATGCAGGAAGGAATAAAAGGATAAAGAAAATAAATTGATGGCTGAAGAGATTTCTTGGGACAGAAGAGACTTGTTCAAAGAGGATGGGTTTCATCTGAACTGGAAAGGCACTGATAACCTGGCAGGGAGGAGGGAAGGATAGGGGAAGGTGGGGCGAGGGGGTTGGGGTTGCTGGACAGGGGGTGTTTGGTTGGGGGGGGGCGGAGAGGTGGTAGACTTTCTAATTCTATTTCGGGAGCCTGCAAACCTTTATGGGTGGGGGAGGGGGGGAGCTTCTAATTAACAGTTAATTAAATAGAAAGTCAGATAAGGATAGTTCTGTATCAGAAAACAGCAAGTTAATTAGAAAACACAGACAAGAGCAAGACAGAGAATGAAGTAACTCTGAAGAAATAAGCTGCACTTATTTCAATGTACGAGGTCTTACAGGTAAGGCTGATGAGCTCATTGCATGTTTGGGAACATGGGACTGGGACGTCATAGCCAATACAAAAACTTTGCTGAGGAAAGGAGAGGATTGTTCCAGATTTTAGATGCTAAGGGACGAATAGAAAGAGAAGCAGGAGAAGTACGGGAGTGGCATTTTTATTAAGGAAAACGTTACTGCTGTAATTAGTCAAGATATTTCTGAGGGTTGGACTGAAGGGTCTGTTTCCATGCTGTACATTTCTATGACTATGATTCGAAGCATTGACTTGGAAAATTAAAAGTTTTAAGTATTAAAGGTTCAGGTGATGAAGAATTTGTTAAATGTGTTCATGAAAATTTTCCTGACCAATATGTAAATATTCCTACTTGAGAAGGAGCAAATCTTAACCTTCTCTTGGGAAATAAGGCAGGGCAAGTGACTCAAGTATTAGTAGGGAAACAGTTTAGGACTACTGATCATAATATTATTAGTTTGCTATTAAAATAGCAAAAAGGATAAGTCTTCCATAAAAGTTAAAGTTCTTAACTGGACTAAGGCAAATGTAAAGGATATGAAATAAGAACTTTCAAAAGTTGATTGGTGTGGATTATTCACAGGTAAAAGGACGACTGACAAGTCGGAGGCCTTCAAAAGTGTGATATCGAGAGTTCAAAGGCATTATGCTCCTGTTAAAGTGAAAGGCTAGGCTGCTAAGACTAGGGAACAATGGATGAATAAAGATATTGAGGTTCTAGTTAAGAATAAAAATGAATCCTATATTAGAGATCTGGGATCAACTGAATCTCTTGAAGAGTATAAAGAGTGTAAGGCATCCTTAAGAAGGAACTCAGAAAGTCAAAGTGGAAATATGTGATAGCCTTGGCAAATAAGATTAAAGATAATCCAAAACAATTCTAGGGATACATTAAGTGCAAGAGAGTAACTAGATTGAGTAGAACCCCATAAAGATCAATAAGGTTGTCTTTGTAATGAATCTCAGGAGATGGAAGAGATATTAAATGAATATTTTGCGTCAGTTTTTACTGTTGAGAAAAAAATGGAGGCTAGAGAACTCTGTAAAATAAATATTGTTATTTGAAAACAGTTCACATTACAGAAGTAGTAATGATGGAGGTCTTAGAAAACAATAAAGGTCAATAAATCTCTAGGATCTGATCAAGTGTGTCTCAGGGCATTGTGGGAGGCTAGACAGGAAGTTGCGGAGCCCTAGCAGAAATACTTGTATCATCTATAACCATGGGTAAAGTAGTGGAGGACTGGAAGGTGGCTAATCTTGCACCATTGTTTAAGAAAGACTGGAAGGAGAAGCCTGGAAACTATTGACCTGTGAGTCTGACATCAGCGGTGGGTAAGTTGTTGAAGGTGTTTCTGAAAGATAGGATTTACATTCATTTGGAGGGGCAAGGATTGATTAGGGATAGTCAGCATGGTTTTGTGCGAGGGAAATCATGTCTCTCAAACTTGATTTGAGATTTTTTCAATGAAGTCACCAAAAAGACTGAAAAGGGTAGAGCAGTAGACATTGTTTACTTGGATTTTAATAAAGTCTTTGACAAGATTCCACATGGTAGACCAATTAGTAAAGTTAGATCACATGGGATTAAGGGTCAGCTTGCTAATTGGATACAAAATTTGCTTGACAGTAGGAGACAAATGGTGGTGGTGGAAGCTTGTTTTTCAGACTGGAGGCCTGTGACCAGCAGTGATCCGCAGGTATTGGATCCACTTTTGTTTGTCATTTATATAAATTATTTGGATGAGAATGAAGGAAGCTTGGTTAGTAATTTGCAGTTGACACCAAAAGTGATTGTATAGTGGACAGTGAAGGTGGTAATCTACAAATACAAAGAGATTTTGATCAATTGGGTCAATGGGCTGAGGATTGGTAAATGGAGTCAAGATTGGAGTGCTGATGGAAAAGCACAGCAGGTCAGGCAGATCCGAGGAGCAGGAAAATCGACATTTCGGGCAGAAGCCTTTCATCAGGAATTCCTTCACTGTCCACTATGCAATCAATTTGGAATTCCTGATGAAGATCTCCAGCATCTGCAGTCCTCACTTTCACCGAGTGGTAAATGGAGTTTACTTTGGGTAAATGCAAGGTTTTTCATTTTGGTAGTACTTACAAGGAGAGGTCTTATACAATTAATGGTAGAGTCCTGGGTAGTGTTGTAGAATAAAGAGACCAAGTGATTCAGGTACATATTTCTTTGAAATTTGTGTAACAGGTAGACGGTGCTTAGAAAAGCATTTCGCACACTTGCCTTCATTACTCAGACCTTTGAATATATTGAGGTTGTACAGGTCATTGGTGAGACCTCCTTGAAGAACTGTATGCAATTCTAATTACCCAATTATAGAAGGATATTATTAAACTGGAGAGAGTTCAGAAAAGACTTATCATGATCTCTCCAGGAATGCAGGGTTTGAGGTATAGGTATTTCTTCTATAACACAACGGTTGCGTTCTTGTGCAACCCTGCATAACAGAAAAATCCCACTTTAGATACAGTGCTTCAAGAGTCGGCAATGTAATTGTGTTACTGCCAACACATTTTAAAAGTTTGCGCTTTAGAAACAGTATCCCCAAATCGTCAATCACGTTACAGCGAATTTGTGTCAACAAAATCCATGTTATAGCAGAACAACATGATTAAAAACAGATTGGGACTTTTTCCACTGGAGCATAGGAGGTTTAGGGGTGGCCTTATAGAGGTTTTATAAAATCATGAGAGACATAGATAAAGTGAATGGCAAGTGTCTTTACCTTAGAGTAGGGGAGTTCAAAACTAGGGAGCACATTTTTAAGGTGAGAGGAGGAAGATTTTAAAAAGACATTAGGGGCAATATTTCTGTACAGAATGGTTTGTACATGGAATGAACTGCCAGAGAAAGTGGTGGATGCAGGTACACTTGTCACATTTAAAACAAATTTGGACAGGTTGGTGAATAGGAATGGTATGGAGGGATACTGGCCAAGTGTGGGCAGGTGGGACTAGTTTATTATGGAAACATGTCAGCATGGACTAGTTGGACCAAAGAGTATGTTTCTGTGCTATATGACTCTATCTTATATTTTTAAACCTAGTCTCTGTTCCAGTTTTTCAATTGTGTAGTAATGGCAACATTGATCTGGTTCCAGTTTCACATTTTACTTGATGTACTTGCACATTCTTAGGGGCAGTTGATGTCTGTCCATTTTTACTCAGTGATCATCATCTTGAATGTGTCTTCAGTGAATATCAAGTAATTCCTGGGCTTGTGTCAAAACCTTTGTTCTTCCATTTTCTATAGTGTCTGGAATTGTGAATTGTAACCAGTGCCTTTTCACCAGAATTTTAGAAAGTCAGCTATATTTTTGATCTTTATACATAATATCAGGAGTTCATTCCTTGTGGTTACAGTGTGTTGATTTATACTCTTCGACCTAGTTTGACAAATCTTAATATAAATGTATTCTCCTCAGTTAGCCCAATACTCATTGGAATTTACAAAGATGAGAAACAATCTTACTGCAACTTCTAATACCTCGATGGGGATACCTAGAACTAGAGGGTGCAAATTAACAATGAGGCTTTGGTCATTTAAGATGGGATGAGAAGGAATTTTTTTTACAGCATTGCTAGCCTATGATGCTCTTTCACAGAGGTGATTGGAGGCTGGGAAATACATTAATTTAGTATTAAAGAAGTGGAAGTCCTGCACAAGATCATAGAAGCCAAGGGCAACTTTTACACATAGAGGGTGGTGCACGTATAGAATGAGCTAGCAGAGGAAGTGGTGGCGTCTGGTACAATTATGACATTTAAAAGGTACCTGGTTGATTATATGAATTGGAAGGGTTTAGAGGGATATGAGCCAAATGCTGGCAAATGGGACTAGATTAATTTAAGATACCTGGTCGGCACGGACTGGTCGGACCAAAGGGTCTGTTTCCGTGCTGTACAACTCTTTGACTCTATGGATCATTGAATAGATTGATGTCTGAGTTAGACAGATTCTTGATCAACACAGAGTTTAGGGGTGTGGGGGATAGAGAAGAAAATGGAGTTAAAGCCATAAACAGACCAGCCATAATCTTATTCAATGGTGGAACAAGCGTGGAGGGCTAAATGGCCAACTCCTTTCCTATTGTTCTGATCAATAAACTATTGTCTCATTCAGTAAAATACAACATTTAATTTTTACAACTAATGTAGACTTCAGTTAGATTTTGAGCATTGTTGTAAAGCTGATGAAAGTTCACTTTCTGGATAACTAGTGATCGAGAGGGTGGGGAAAGAGCTACACATGCCTGTGATGTCCTGCATCTTGTTCGGGTCGAGCCTCTTTCCACAGTATACAAGTCAAACAGCACTCTTCCTTGAGGTGGGATCTCCCACCAAGCAATCCAGCTGGTTTCTGGCAAAGCTCATATCACACATAATGGAAAGTCTCTTGTTAGCCAGGTCTAGAAACCACAGTCACTGAACTGTGATGTGAGTGCCTTAACTAAAGCTCTACTGAATATTCTCGGGATGTACAGCTGATTTTTTTTTTCTGGGACTTATTTGTCTCTTGCACTATTTTTAATGCTGTGGTTAATCCAGAGTCCCCAATGACCTGTCTGTTTTAATGTATTTATTTTGCTCTTCATTTTAAAACAACATCATCCAGTAACTTTAGAAGCATTATCGCCCTCCCTGTTTTACGAAAGATATTGTGAAACTTGAAAGGGTTCAGAAAAGACTTACAAGAGTGTTGCCAGGGTTGGGGGGGGGGGGGTTGAACTAAAGGGAGAGGCTGAATAGACTGGGGCTATTTTCCCTGGAGCTTCAGAGGCTGAGAGATCACCACATAGAAAGTCACGAGAGGCATAGATAGAATGAATAGCCAAGGTCTTTTCCCCAGGGTCAGGGAGTCCAAAACTAGCGGATATAGGTATAAGGTCAGAGGGGAAAGATTTAAAAGGGACCTAAGGAGCAACTTTTTCATGCATGCATGGAATGAGCTGCCAGAGGCAGTGGTGGAGGCAGGCACAATTCACATTTTAAAGCCATCTGGATGGGTATATGAATAGGAGGGGTTTAGAGGGACATGGGCCAAATGTTGGCAAATGGAACTAGATTTAGGCTATCTGATCAACATGGATGAGTTGGACCAAAACGTCTGTTTTGTGCTGTACATTTGTGTGACTGTATTTTAATGGAGGCTTTAAAAAACGCAGAGAAGACTAACTAATCAATATTTTAACTTGAGAACATGAGAAACAGAAGTAAGAGTACACCATCTCAAACCTCTAAGCTTATTCCATCTTTCACTAAGGATCATGGCTGAACTTGTACCTTAACTTCACCTTCTGAAAATATCCACATTTTCCTTCATATTCTCAGCATCTAAAAATCGATCAAACTCTGTTTTGAATTGAGCATTTGGTGAACCTATATTGTAATCCTTCTGAGGCAAATGTATACATTTCCCATGTTTTCATTTAACAAAAAAATCTGCTTTAGCGATTTTTTTCTTACCAAGTCAATAACTTCACGCTTCATGTTCCATCTATGTGTACTTGTTATCATGTCCTTGCCTAGTTATCTGTCCCCATCATACCTTACATTCCCACCTAACTTTGTATCATCAGCAAACCTGGATTAAGTATACTTGATTCCCTCATCTTGATATAGATTGTAAATAACTGAGTCCAAGTTATTGATCCTTGTGGTAAGCCATTGATTACAGCCTGCCAACTTATATTTTACCAATATTTCTCAGTATGTAAGTCAATCCTCAATTCTTTATAACTAATTCGCTGAACCCTAATATTATACAGCATCCTTTCTCGTGGCAAATTTGGAATTTTTGTTTTTGAAAATCCAAATATGTCACAAATGATGGTTTTTGTCTTGTCTACTCTGCTAATTACACCCTCAAAAAAACTAACCGGTTTATTAAATACAATTTATTTCACAGAAATCATATGATTTACTAATTTCCCTGTTATTACATAGTTTAAAAAAGGAATCTGCTGCCCTGTCTAATTTACATAATGCAGCCATGTTTCTGGACTGAAGAGTAAGTGGCCATACTTCGACCCAATGGTTTATTACAGTTTGCCTCGTTGGTTGCTGTAACACGTTTGTGTTGAAGCAGACTGTAATCTTGCAACAATGCAAACATTTATAATGTTTTTAATAACCTTCAATTTCTCAGAACTGAATTACCTCAACTGGGTACAAGCGCTGTGCTGCCATCATGAAGGAGATCAGTTTGATTACAGTATGTAAATTGTCAGATCAGTCCTCTTAAGTATTAGGCTTTGCTGGAAACAAGAAAGAGGCTTTTAGAAATGGTTGCTGATCAATTAAAGTGAAATTGGTTTGGATCTCGATGTTTTGTTTAAAATAGACCACAGGGTCTCAAAGAACCAGACCAAACTAAAGGAAAATAAACACAATTTCTTTTAAAAGAAAGGTATATTGTGCTTTCCATGAACAAATTGGCAATCAAGATTCCTATTTTGTGACACTTCTCCATTTTTTTGTGTTTTGGGCATCACTGACAAAGCAAGCATTTCTTACCATCTCCTAACTGTTGTTTAAGAACAGTGAACACATTGCAGATGTATAACTTTACAGCCATAACCATGATGCAAGTCTTCCTTGCTTAAGTATCTACAGTAATTGACCATAGGTTCATGGTCAACATTCTTGGGATTCTAGACTTTGAAAAACTAATTGAATTTAAATTCTACTAGCTGCTGTGGTGTGATTGAACCAGTGCCCCCAAAGCATTGTCCTGGATCTATGGATTACTAGTCCAGTGAGGACATCACAGTTCCTCATCTTCAAAATGACACAATTTGTTGTGGTTGTGGAAGATGCTATATAAATTCACGTTTGTTTTCTTTGTCAAGTTCCAAAGTAATATTTGTGTGAATATAAAAGAGGGAACAAGAGAGAAGAAAGAAGGACCTGACAAAAATTTACGATAAAAGCAAAGCACTGCAGATGCTGGAAATCTGAAATAAGAAGAAAAAATTCTGGAGGAACTCAGCAGATCAGACAGCATCTATGGAGAAAGGAACAGAGTTAATACTTTGAGTCTAATGTGGCTCGTTGTCAGACGTATTAATCAAACATTTGTAGCACTTACATTATCATACTGGATAATTATTAATTTACAGTGATAATTAAACACATGGCATCTAAGAAACCTTGCCATTGTAAAATTTGAGAGACATTTTTCTCAATAACCAGCCTACGAAGACCGGTATTCACTGGAAGTAGGTGACACATTTTCTTAATCTGAACTGAATGTAAAACTAAACACCAGAAGCTTGATGCAGTCACCTATGGGATGACCTCATCGTATTGTCAATTGGCATTGTGTATCGACACAAGACATGTGCACACTATAGCAACAACATCCTTTTAGATGGCAGAAATTTCCCTTTTCTGATTTATGGTGAAGTAGTAAAAGTGTCAGTGTTGCAATGCATAAAACCTGACTGAAAATAGGATTATAATATGCTAACATCTGAGTCACTCTCAATACTTTAGACCCCAAAATAAATTCAATCAGGCTTCAGACACATTTACCTTGGTTTGGATCTTTAAGTAAGAATCTGATTCTCCAGTGGCCAGTTATCCACAGAGTCCTCGCAGAGTCAGCATTGTCTTCAGAGCTGATAAATGTGTTCCGCTGTGCGGCTTTCAAACTTTTGACTGGGAGCCAACAATTTGGATTTTGATGCAGCTTGCATTCCTCTCATGTGGTGCGAAAGTATTTTGCCAAGTTTAATGATCATGTTTGAAGTCTGTTACCTCATCCCCAAGAATCTACAGCCACGTTTGTTAATGTTTGACAAGAAGAACCAAGAAACATTGTGTCTTTACTGAAGTGTGAAAATCACAGAAGCAGAGCAAGCTGATAAAAGGAAAACAAAATGAGAGAAAGGAACAATGAATAAGAAGACTAAAGCTCTGTAAATGCAAAGAACAACGTTTCAATGCAATTAATGTCAGTGGTCAACACATCACTTGAAGAATTGACGGTTGTATTTGACTTTTTGTTTTTTAGAATGGTTTTCTCACCTCTGAGTTGATTTTTAACTTTTATCACCTAGTGTCAATGGACTAGTAATGGCCTTTGATGGGTTCTGCAGCCTTCCTTCCCAGTTAACCTCATAATGACCTACAGCATCATTTTCAAAGAGGCCCACCACAGGGTGCCTGAAGAGTCCGCCTGTATGCAGAAACAGAGCTATTTCAATATTCAAATCAGGGCTTTAAGTATTCAATTGCCATTTTAGTTTTTAATGGTTTGTGCATTGTGCTTACTCCAATGTTTCTGCAGGTCTGGATGTGAAGAGGCACTGCAAGGACAGGTTTGATATTTTTGTGAGATAAGGAGCAGGCATGCTATTTCAGGCACCAAAACATAATCTGGGCTACTGCCATTTTCCACCCACCACCACTTGCTGATTCTTTTCTTTGAGCCAGAATGGCTCAGTATTGGTAAATTCAATCTGGAAAAATGCATTGTGATGTTCAGTTGGTGTACCACAGCTGGTCAGCCGAATGTTGAAAAGTTGACCAACCTGAACCAGATAAATTAAGTAGCTAATACAGTTGGTGGTCTTGGAAAATGGTTAGTATGATGGGAATGCTTATATGTAGCAAACATACAAGAAAAATACACCATACGCAATGATGTACTAGTTTTGCGAATGGAATGGGAATAAACCAACAACTATACATGCTGCAGAAATTGTTAGGGAGTGCTAAGTAATACTCTTTCTGGTAAGTGCCTGATCGAGAATTGATAACAGAACGAGATTTCCACTCAACATATTAGAAGCAAAATCATTGCATGCTTTTCAAATTTCTTAACTGTTTTAGAAATACTACATAGTAGAAGTTTCCACAAATACATTTAATATGTTTCTGACATAGCAATGAGAGGAATTTTGTTCTTTGTAATTTAGATCTCAGAATCATAGAATCATACAGCATGGAAATCTTTCGGCCAAACTTGTTCAAGGGAAACTGAACTAGTCCAATTTGCCTGCTTTTGGCCCATATCCCTCTAAACATTTCCAATCATCCACTCCAAATGTCTTTTCAATGTTGTAGTTGTCCTCGCCACTACTACTTCGTCTGGCAGCTCATTGCATAAAAGCATCCCCCGCTGTGTGAAAAAAGTTGCCCTTCAGGTCCCTTTGAAATCTTTCCCCTCTCACCTTAAACCTATGCCCTCTAGTTTTGGACTCCCCTACCCTGGAGAAAAGACCTTTGCTATTCATCTTGATTTTATAAACCTCTACATATTCACCCCTCAGCCTCCAACACACCAGTGATAAAAACCCAGCCTCTCCTTATAACTCAAACCCTCCTTGTAAAACTTTTTTATACCCTTTCCACTTTAATAACATCTTTTCTATAGCAGAGTGACCAGAACTGTACAGAGTACTCCAATTGTACGTTTTCAAGAGAAAATGGTTTTGAACATTTCATGTTTGTCCTGAAAATACTCATTCCATATTCAGAACAGAGTATAACGTGTCGGTAGGTTGTGATTTGATAATTTAGTTGTGGAACATGCTAATTCCTCCTACCCACGACAACCCTCTGCTTCTGCATGCACCTCAGAGTGAATGTACCTGCAAGGTATTGAGTAGTTGAATGCTTTACAAGCTTTCCAGCATATTTTCATTTGAGAGATGACATTCTCATTTCTGTGTAATGACTTAGCATGTATATGTATGTTACAATTTGAGTTTCCCAGAACACCGCCTTCACACTGACAGCAGTGAGAGTCTCATGGATCCAAACCTCCTGTGCACCAAAAACTCTTAACCTTAGGCAAGGGGTAAATGGATTAACATGACACTTGATGAACAATTACCCTTTGACTGAAAGTTTTCACATTGGAATAACAGGCTGTCCACTGTGCATTTTGATCAGCCAGAAACTAAACCCCGACTAGGCATAAATCAAGGAAGTGTGCCCTGGCTCAGTGCCACATTCTCTTTTCCTTCACTCCCTACTTCTGCTCTCCCACAACTCCTTACTCAGTCCCTTGTCTTTTCTTTATCTTTCTCTCTCCCTGTATTTACCTCCACTGTGTTGAGGAATCCCATTACTTTCTGATCCATATAAACTGAATAGTGGACTTGGTCTTAGCTTTTCATGTGCAATACAATTAAATTACTGATTCCTCTGCAACACCATGATGAGTCAGAGGAAGTGCTGTTTTACAGCATGCTGTGTTCCTATGACAGTATCCCTCCCTTGACATGGAAATGAGGGTTCATCATGATTTAAATTCCAACTTTTCTATGTTAGAGAGCAAAATTAAAATAATTTCTGTTAAATCCTTTACAAAAGGGATTCTGATTCTCTAAGAAGTGCAAAGGATTATGATGATTATAACAAATAGGACAAGCAGGGTTGAACCATGTTTAAAACACATCTTTAACAGTACTTCTTTGAAAATTATTTAGAATGCTTCTTGTAATAACACAAGGAATTCTCATCCCTTTCATCTCCTTGAAGCACCTTGGGTTTTTGTTTTCTCTGTTGTTTTAATAATATTGTATAATCAAGGTTTCGGTAAGTTCTCAATATTATATCACAAGAGTGAGAGATTAGTGACTTCTTTCTTTCTCCACTGGCTTATAATGTGTCAGAAAGATGTTTTATAACATCTATTCTGGGAAATAAATGATGTCAGTAGCAGTTATTCAAAAGAAGAACTTTAGCCAAGATCATCAACAATGTTCATTTATCCATTTCACATTTCATTAATTTGTTAGGCTCCTTATCCACTGGGTGGTTTATTTCTACTACATTTATGTAAGAGAGCATGTGACGTAAATAATAAACTGGTCTACAGTAGAATCATAGAGTTGTACAGCACGGAAGTAGATTCTTTGGTCCAACTCATCCATGCTGACCAGCTATGCTAAATTAATCTAGTCCCATTTGCCAACACTTGGCCGATATTCCTCTACATCTTCCCGATTCTTCCTGATGCCTTTCATAGAGTTATAGAATGGTACAATAGCAAGCAATTCTTGGTTGATGCTGAGCTTAATGCCAAAAATACCCAAGATGTAGGCAAGTAAAGGTGAATTTCAGTTGAGGAAAGCTGCTGTATAAGCACACGGTTGTGGGATAATCCATATTCATATTACATTGAGTTCCATCAATCAGGTGATGTCACACACAGTCTGTGGATGGAGGCAAAGTGTTCTACACAAGTCTTTGCAGGTTCCAGATGTATTCTGTACAGCTCCTGAGGGTCCTAGTGATTATTCCTGATGAGTAATTTAGTTATACTTAGTGCTGTGATGCAATAAAAACAAAATTATTTTTAAACAAAAAATAATGCCTCTTCTGTAAAACTAAAACCTGTTCTAGTAGTAGATCCTCTGCCAATAGTTATTAGTCAGGCCCTCGACATAGAATGGACAAGGGAGAATTGGTGACAGGAGATTACTTCAACTAACTCTTGCTCTTAACCACACACTGGCAGAGGTGGCTGATGTCATGAACTACGATTGTGGTAGTCAGCACTATGCAGTTATTGCATAATTTCTGCATCAATGTACATCATAGACAGAGAACAAGAGGAAATAATGTACTTCTTTCGATTGTATTTTTAAAACCTGGAATGGCATATCATTTGAATTAAGTGTTTCATTCGTAGAAGCTGCTGCTTTAATGAGAGCATGAAATGCAACGGTGATGGTTTACAAAAATCAATGTTATTGCAAATGTTTTCATTCCTTCAAAATTATTTCTCAGTTTTTAGTTTGGCTGATGCTAACACACAGATTTCTGAATAACAATGTTTAAATGCCACATTGATTGGAGTACACTGCAACGAGGGAAGTGACTTTTAGTTGAGATTTCAAACCAAAGCCCTATATGTCTGTTCAGGTGGATGTAATAGATGTTGCACCATTCAAAACCAATATTTATTCCTCAAACACACCATCATTTTTCTCATTTGGTGTTTGCGGATGCTTGCTGAGTACAAGTAGTTGCCAATGTTTGCACACAGTAGAACAGTGACTGCATTTGAAAAGAAATCCATTGGCTGAGAAGCACACTCAGATCTGAAAGCAGTGGTTATAAGGGCATTTTTTTCTTCTTTCTCTCCTATCTCAGATCCTGCTGTGCTACACTCTGACCCTTGCTGAGTGGGTGGTTGGATAAACAGGGCTCCCAACCAAGGAGAAACTGGCTATAGGATTTTATACAATGCAGCTTCGGGTGACTCTTCAACTAACTTGTTCTTTTTACCTATGATATAGGACATGGAGTCTTTAATCTGCCCTAAAATAACATAAGGGAAAGTGTTAATATGCTTGGAATCACATGGGTGCACCCACTGTTATTGAGTTGGATTAAACCCTCAGTAAGCAGCACTACGATTAACTATTTTAACATGCTTTTTCACTTCTCTGCTGTAATGAGCAGAGAGCCAAAGCCAGTAATGGACAATTATAAATTTCACTCCAAGCTTGACAGCAACACACACCTGAAATTGCCAATTTTTTTTCAGTAGGAAGAGCACTTTTAAAGGTAATTAAGTATATTATGTAAGCAGATTCTCTCCGCTTTCTTGTTTCATGTTGTGGGCTGATTAGGTTGAGGAATCTGCAGGTGATGTGCCAAGACTCCTGCTACCAAAATTCTGCGACATGTGGCAGTGTAGTCTTCAGACATCCAGTCCACCAACAGAGAGGTGTTTTCTGCTTAAATCTACCCACAATGCCACCAACCTCCCAAACCTCCCCCATCCCAACTACCACCCATCATTAATCCCACTCCACAGCTAAATGTCTCAGCACTGTCCTGGCTTCTCTTTTCAGAATCTTCTAGCTATGGTACTAAGGCAGTGGAGGTGAAATA
The DNA here is from genome assembly GCF_047496795.1 of Chiloscyllium punctatum. Lineage (NCBI taxonomy): Eukaryota > Metazoa > Chordata > Chondrichthyes > Orectolobiformes > Hemiscylliidae > Chiloscyllium > Chiloscyllium punctatum. The sequence continues at coordinate 56,459,281 of NC_092747.1, read as the reverse complement.
CTGAATTGAGAAAGAATATTTCCCTTCATTGGTTTTGGGCTGTAAACATTATACAAGACTACTTAACAAAAAGTATCTCAATGATTAATTTCATTAATTCAAGCTCAGCAAATAAATATGGATATACTACATTATATATGTTATTTTCAGCAACCAGTTATCGTTAGATATATAATGGAGGAGTTATGCATATCATTATATTATTTGCTATTGTCAACTCAGTTGAAAAATTTTGTAATAATTTCTTAAGTCATAACATTCATCATGATTTCACCTGCGATATAACATAGAATAGTACAGCACAGGAACGGGCCCTTTAGCCGTAGATGTTGTGTTGAACATGACACCAAATGAAACTAATCCCTTCTGCCTGCCCTTAGTCCACATCCCTTCATCCCTTACATTTTCATGTGTTATGTAAAAGTCCCTTAAATGCCCCTATACAATATGCCACCACACCATCCCAGCAGTGCTTTCCAGATTTTTATCACTCTCTGCGTAAAAATAATTGACCCTCATGCCTCCTTTGAACTCCCCCACCCACCCACCACCTTAAATGTATGCCCCCTAGTATTAGATATTTCAATTCTGGGAAAACAATTCTGACCATCAACCCTATCTATGCATCTTATAATAACATAGAATTCTGGCAAGTCTCCCCTCATCTTCCGCCACTCAAGAGAAAACAGCCTGGGTTTTTCTAGCCTCTCCTTATAGCTCCTGCCCTCAAGTCCAGGCAGCATCCTGGTAAACCTCTTCTGCACTCTCTCCAAAGCATCCATATCCTTCCTGTAATGTGGTGAGCAGAACTGAATGCAATACTCTAAGTGTGGCCTAACCAAAGTCTTATTAAGTTGCAACATGATATCCTGACTCTTGTACTCAATTCCCTGACCAGTAAAGGCAAGCATGCCATATACCTTCTTTACCATCCTGTCTATTGGCGTGGCCACTTTCAGGAAGCCCAAGATTCCTCTATTCATCAAAGCTGTTTAAGATCCTGCCATTAACTGTATACTTTTACTTAACATTTGATCTTCCAAAGTGCACTTAGCCGGATTAAACTCCATCTGCCGGATCTGCAACTGATCTATATCCAGCAATGCCCTTTCCCAACCTTCTACATTACTGAAGGATAAAGGAGGGAACATTTGCTATGAGGCAGAGGATTTGGGTGAGATCCCAAATGAGTACTTTGCTTTGGCATTCACCCAGGAGAAGGAGATGGAGGACAGTGAGATTTGTGTGAAGCATGCTAATATGCTAGGGCATTTTGAGATCAAGAAACTAGTGGTGTTGGGTTTCTTGAAGAGCATTAAGGTGGACAAGTTCCCAGGGCCCGATGGTTTTTGAGAGAGGCAAGCGAGAAAATTGCTGGGGCCTTGACCAAGATCTTTGTATCGCTAGCCACTGGAGAGGTCCTACAGGATTGGTGTGTAACTAAAGTTGTTCCTCTGTTCAAGAAGGGATAATCCACAAAACTATAAGCCAGTGACTCTCACATTGGTAGTTGGGAAGCTATTGGAAAGAATTCTTAGGGATAGGAGTTATGCACATTTGGAAAAAGCATGGCCTAATTAGGGACAGTCAGCATGACTTTGTGCAGAGCAGCTCACGTCTTACGAACTAAATTGAATTTTTCGAGGCAGTGATGAAGATGATTGATTAAGGTACAGCAGTGGATGTTGTCTACATGGATTTTAGTATGGCTTTCGATTAGGTCCCTCATGGTGGGCTCAACTAGAACAGTAAGATGCCTGGGATCCATGGTGACTTGGCCGTGTGGATTCAGAATTGGCTTACCCATGGAAGGCAGAGAGCAGTGGCGAAAGGGTGTTTTACAGGCTGGAGTTCGGAGACTAGTGGTGTTCTGCAGGTATCTGTACTGAGACTCTTCTGTTTGTGATAAATATAAATGGCTCAGAACAAAATTTAGATGAGTGGGCTTTGTAGATGATACTAAGATTGGTGGAGTCGGGATGTCATCATTAGTTTTTAAATCAAAATTGTGTCAACTGATGCAATGATAAATATTACAGAAAGTACAGCGTTAAGTAAAACCTCATCTTTCATGTGCAAAACAAACTAAGTGGAAATGTACATAAAAGTGAAAGGCATTACAGACCTGTAACTGCATGCAATTGTGGCAAATGTTCAGAAAAAAAATTATCAAATTACAAACAAGTGACTTTGAAAGGACTTAATGAGAAGGCAGTTTGTCATATTCTGCAGACAAAATATAGAAACCCTTTTCTCTTCCAAAGTTTAGAACTGATTTTGTAAGAATCTGACAATGTGCAATAGTTTACACTTCCAAAATTCACAGGAACATCTCCAGAAATTGTGACAGACTTGCTGTGTAACATTGACTTTTTTTTAAAAAAGGATGCACTGCAAAGATGCATGTGCAACTTAAATGAAAGTAAGCTTTGTAAATAGCAGAATGCTTTCTCAATAGCTTTTAAAACACTAGTCTGCAGCTGAAAATAACAATATATCTGTATCAAATTCTATTATTTTTGTTTAATTGTTTTTTTTACCATTATGTCTTTATGGGTGGTAGTTCCATCCTTTGAGAGCATTGCATTTCTGCTCAGTAATAAAATGTATTTTATGTTTAATATCTAAATGTATGTTTAATGCATTTCCTCTCTCCAACCATAATTCATATCGGGTTTTTCCTTGTACATACTATAAGAAACTAGCCTTGGGAATACTCTAAGCTACAAAAAGCCTCTATTAGAGTTTTGGGCACAGGAGAGAGGCAGAGATCTCTTCATATTCATCAACTACAGATTCATAGCACTTTCTGTTTGTGTTGCCATTTCCTAGTGGAACAGTGATATTTTATTTGGCTGGTTCACGATTTGTGTGCAATTGGGAGCATTTTTCTTATTGGAATGGAACTGAGGAAAGAATTTTTGTGTTTATTTTTCTGTGTTCTCTATTTGAAAGACTGGATGTCAAAACCACATTAGTTATTTATGATTGTACAACAGAAATAATTCATGGCACACATGGGCACATATCAACAATATGTTCCCTCCCTTTCCTTACTGTAAACTGTTTGATCGTTGCCTGATAGGTTTTAACATTTTGTCTTTGCAAAATACATTGTTTAAAACTCAAGTTTCTGGCTACAACATACAAGCTGCTTTTTCTCAAGTAGAAACATACTTTTTGTAATATATCTGTACTTTGACAAGAGCTCTTTGATCAGCAGCAGCTGGAGAAAAATGTGTGTGAATTCTATTTATTTGAAACTCTGCATTTTCTGGCCAACTTGTTTCTGATTCTTAATTTGATGACTGTTAAGGACATATTTCTTAAACTTTGATCATGGTCCTTTCATCTCTGAGATTATTACTTGTTATTCTAATGTAATGCATATATCAATCACATTATACAGTTGTATATTGATCTTTTTCATTAATGTTTCACAAACTACTTACCTATCGTGTCCTGTTTCCACTGACTGAGAAATGTTAGTTATTTTTTAAAAAGTTTATGTTCTACCATATCTTTTGTTTATTGAATGACATCCAAAAGAATCTAAACTAGTAGTACAACTTGAAAAGGTGATTTGCTTAATAGGGAACGTTTTGTAAGTGTCATCAATGTTCAGTTGGTAAAGACATGCCTACATTTGCCACAGAATCGGGCAGGTTTGCAATTTGTTGTACACTTTTTGCTGAGTTGTCTGATCTGAACTTGAATATCGAAATTGCCATCAGTTTGCAAATAGAAAGCATGGTAAGTAGTATAGGCTGCAGCTTAAATTTACAAGGAAACACTGATGGATTAAGTGAGTGGGTAAAACTGATGCAGATAGATTTTATGTAGTTGTTGGGTCATTCATTTTGGACTAAAGAATAGAATTGAAAATTTCTTTTAAATGTTGAGAAGCCGCAAATAGTATAAATCCCCAAAGAATTAAGGCCTCTTGCATACTAATCATCAATATGTTGCTGTCAAATATAAAAAATAATCAGAAATGATGATGCAGTGTCAGTTTTCATTTACAGAGGGCTATAATGTGAAGGGGTGTAAGTGTGACCGCAACTATACAACTGAGTTACGTGTACAATTCTAGCCATCATGTTAAAGAGCATATATTAAACTTGGGTAGAATACAATATATTGACAAGAATGCTATCTGTGTTTCAAAGGTTTAAATTATATCAAGATGTGACTTTGACTTAGCCTGTAATCCCCAAAATATAAAAGATTAAGACATGATTGGCTTGAGATTTTAAAGATTTAAAAGGGTTTTTTAAGGTATAGCATTATTAAAGCATTGCAGAAAGAGGTCAGTTTTACCCATTGTGAATTCACTGGCTCTCCAAATGCATTTCTTCTGCATTCTCCCTGCAACCCCCTGCACACTGTCCCTTTTGAAATAACAGTCTAACTCACTTTTGAATGCATCAATTGTTCCTACCTCCACCACACCCTCAGGCAGTGCATTCCAGACTCTAACCACTTTCTGCATGAAAATCTTTTTCTCAAATAGCTTTGCAGATACATTTAATCTGTGACATCTTGTTCTCAACCCTTTCATGACTAAGAAGTCTTTTTATATCCCCTATTTACTCTGTCCTGAACTCTTCGTGATTTTCAATAATTCTATCAAATCTCCTCTGAGCCGTCTCTTCTTGAAGGGAAACAGTCTTGATTTCTCCAACATATCTTCATAATTTAAATCCCTGGAAGGTTTTACAATTGATAAAGATGGGTAAGGGGTTCCTGATTTACAAACGTTCAACTTACGAAAGCTCATACTGTGATATTAGACAGGGGTAATTTTAAAGATCCACATAAGAGCATTTCCTGTAATTAGGAACAGCTCCCTTATATTGACCTGTATCGTATTCAGACTTGAATACAAATTGATCACCAATTCACTGGAGGATGGAATCCATTCGCAACCCAGCAATACTCTGCTATCTATGCATAAAGTTGAGAATGCACTGGGCCAGATGAAATACATCATAAATCTCTTCTGTATTCTCCAACTCTTCATTTTCTTCCCATCCTTCCTAAAGTGTAGTGCTCCAAAATGGATGCAATACTCTGTCTGAAACCAAACTAGCATTTTTAACAAACTAAACATAACCATCTTGCTTTTGTATTTTATGCCCCATTAACAAAGCCTAAGTCACTGCTTGCTTTACTAACCATTCACATAAAATTCCCTTCCATTTTAATGGCTTATGCACAAATGTACACAAGATCCTTAATTTTACCTCCTCTATTTTACATAATATTTCCATGTGCTTTCTTTCAAATTGAATTACTTCACATTTTCCTGCATTGAGGTTCTTCTGCCAGATGGCCACCCATTCCACCAATTTGTCTATGTCCTGTCTTCTTCTCAGTTTAAAATGCTTACAAGTTTTGTATTGTTCAGAAACTTGAAATTATGTCCTTTCATGGCTTCCTTTTTAAAAAATTAACTGCCAGTATCATTTTGTGCTTCCTCTTTGCTTCTTTAATTTATTTTTTCACCTCCCACTTGAACCTTAGATATTCAGCCTATTTCTTCATTGTAATTTCCCCAAATTACCTGTCAAAGCTCACTTTTCTTGTTCATTTCTATGTCTGTCCATTTTGTCATTGGGGAACTTTGGATTTGTTTACACTACCTTTCCATTTGAGAGGATTTCAGACCATCTCCTTGTCAGCTACTGTTCCCCCTGCTGAACATTGGCTTCAGTTTAATCAGCCCTAACCCATTCTAACCCCACCCACCCCACCCCAATCACCTTGGAGTTGGCTTTCTTCCAGCTTATTTTCTTATTCTGCATTGCTTGATGTCATTTTGCATAATCACCCTAAGTCTTATGATATGACCACTCTATCCTGAATTATCTCCTGACACCTGGTCGACTTGTTCCACTCATTCCCAAGAACCAGGTCAAGCAGCATCTACCTTTTTTTTTGGACTGACATATACTGCTGCAGAAAGTCTTTCTGAAGCACTCCAGGAACTCCTGCCTTTCTCTGCACTTACAACTCCTACCTCAGTCTATAGATGGCTAATTAAAGTTCCCATTACGGCTACTGCATAATTATTGCACTTCTCTGTAATTTCTTTGCAAATTTGTTCATTTACATGCTATTATTTTGTTGCTATTTGACTACACCAAGCAATGTAATTGTATCCATTTTGTTCCTTAGGTCTAGTCAAATAGCTTCTATCCTTTGGCCCTCTGAGTCACATCACTTTCTCCAGCATTGCATTGCTCTTCTTAATCAATATTGTCAACTCTCCTTGTTTACCTAGTTTCCTATTTTTCCTCAACATCCTGTATCCAGGACTATTCAATACTCCTTTGACCCAGGTTTTTTGTTGCTGTCACTAAAGCACATTTCCACATGACAATCTCTACCTCAACTTGTGAATCTCATTTACACACTCCATGCATTCAGTACAAGCAGGGTAACCCTGGTTTAGATTTTACTTTCTGCTTTACTGTGACCCCACTTATTCATTTAGATACAACAATGATAGAGAATGATTTTTCTCTCTGTACTCAGTGTGTAAAAATATTTGTTTAATATTAACTTTTAAGTTTTTAACTCCTTCCAATTTAAATCACCCAGCAGGAAATCTGGCCTGACTCTGTTCTCCTGCAAGCTATCTAGCCCGCACCCAATATTGCAAAAATCTAAAGTGCCCACTCCCCTGATATATTTTACAGCCATTTACTCATCTACTTTATCATTCTAATACCATGGTTACTTGTTGCTCAACTGGGGGGCAATCTGAAGATTACTACTTTGGCGGTGTTACTTACTAATTGCTTACCTACTCCCTGATGTCTGAATGTAGCACCACATCCCTCTTTCTGCTAATGTCATCGAAGCCAATATGCACTATCACTATTGATTGATGTGCATCTCATGCCTCACCTAGGGCCCTTTGCAGCCACTCAGTGACGTTCTTGAGGCAAACAAGGAAGGCCATACACCATCCTGGATTTATGTCTGCAGGAATACGCTTCTATCACTGTAACTGGTGAATTACCCATCACACTGCGCTTGCAGTATTCCATGTACCCATTTGTAGAGCTAATCCATTCATGATGCCACACCCTTCTAGCTGCAATCAACAATGAACCATCACTCTTATCAAATTACCAGTTGGACTGCAGTGGTACTCATGAGATTGCTACATTTCTTGCCTATCCTTTTTAGATTTCCTGATAGTCACTCATTCTCCATCTCTCTCTCAGCTCTTAAGCTGCAGGGTGGTCACATTTATGAACATGCTATCCCTGAAGTTCTCAACTTCATGGATGCATTACAGTAATGCCAACTACTGTGGAAGTTTTTTTGAAACCCAGAGCTTGCTGCAACTGATCATGCTTCTTACAGAAATGGTTATCCAAGACATGGAAAGTATCCTTGAGTTTCTGTATAGACAGGATGCACTCATTCAAAATTGAAGCAGGTCTACCATTGGTCTGTGAATCGATAATCCTATTGCTCAAATTACTTTACACATTAATTAAAGTTTACCAACATTAATAAACCCAACTACTATGAATAAACCTTACTAATATTTAATGCATCTCACCAGTAAATATAAACTTAGAAGTAAATATACAAAAATAGGGATCAACTGTTATTCACATTGTCTTTAAAGTCTAAAAGACAAGATGAATAGTAAATAATCACCAGGAAATCACCCCTGTGGATCCCTGTTACACTACATTTTGATATTTATTTCTAAATGTGAACTCTGAACCTGCAGGTTAGAGAAGCAACTAGACCTGTATTCTTGCCTTGAACTCTCATTTTGTTCATTTCTGCTTGACCCCATAACATTCTATGAAAGAGGAAATTATTAAAGCATATGGAGCCATGGAAGGTGAATGGTATTAGCACGTAGGCTAGCCTGATCCCAACGAGACTTTAGTGACTAACTGTATACCTAGTGCGAGAACAGGTAAAAATTATTCAGTACTTCTGCTCCTCTTTGGACTCTGTTTAGGGAAAGCATATGTGTAGATGTTAGTGAGGCCAGAAGTCAGGTTGCGCCTGGATAGTAAAATTGTTTACTGACATGGAGAGCAACTACTAAGGTGATGGAATACTTTCTAGTTCAGTGCAGCATGAATCTGCGTCTTCAGGCATGGATGAAAAACATTGGAAGAAAAATAATTTAAGACCCCATCATTTTATGTAATCTAGTGGTAATTGTAGATTTCAACACTTTCAGAAAAAGTTAGAGATCTAGGATAACTTCAGCAAAAATATGTCTGCGCACCTTTTGTGTCACCTTTTATATAAATTTTAACTGATTTTTCAATCTGCCATCTTCAGCAATTTGTGCTCATTTACCCCTGTTCTCCCTGGTCCTGCACCCCCTGTAGAATCACACTGTTTACCTTATACTGCTTTGGCTTTGGCTCGTTCTTCATTCAAAAAACTATTTAATGTTGCTTTGCATGAAATTTCATCAATCACATGCCTACTCATTCTACCAGCCTGTGATCGATCCTGTTGGAATATGTGACCTCCTTTGTGTTCTATTGTTGCTCATTGCCATTTCCACAGATTATCTTTCTTGTAAATTGCATCCAAGAACGCTAGGAGGAATGCCAAACCTCCTTCAGCATCCAACCATTGGGTTTTCAGTTCTCAAAGTACTTTCCTTCTGATTTTATTTCTCATCCAATATGACTTGCTTTCACTTTGGTGACACACAGCCCATGTACATATGTGAACTTTAGTCTTACACTGATCATATGGTTGAGACTCTTTGAAATTGGGTGGGTGAGCATGCCTGAACAATGTACACACATGCTCTGTCATTTTTCACAATGACTACTAGAATTGTAGTCTTCAACCTGATTTTTCTTTTTGATGCTCTTAATCGTCAACTTTCAGGTGACCATATTCACCATATGTTTTATCTTGCAAATCAGTAGATGAAATTTAGAACAGTGCCAGCTTTCACAGGCATACACTTACTAACCTAACAGACACTGCTTTAATTTGTTTTTTTTTAATATGGGTTTAACTGAAACACCAGTTTAAATACACCACCTGCATATTTTTATCATCTGCAAATATTGAAATGGAGCCAAATACACCCAAATCTAAGTTCTTGGACCCTGACGGAATATCAATTCATAAAGCAGCCAATCAATCCTATGCTCTGTCTTCTTTAGCCAACTTCATATCCATGCTGCCACTGTCCCTTTTTTATCCTTTAAGCTTGCTGACATGCCTATTAAGTGGTAATTTATGAAAACAATTTTGGAAGACTATAAACACCATATCAACTCTCCCAGTTACCTCACAGAGACGTAGAGGCATAGAATCAGACAGCATGGAAACCGACCCTTTGGTCCAACCAGTGCATTGTTGAACACAATCCCAATCTAAACTTGTCCCACCTGCCTGCTGCTGACCCATACCCCTCCAAATCTTTCCTATTCATGTATATGCTGAAAATGTGTTGCTGGAAAAGCGCAGCAGGTCAGGCATCATCCAAGGAACAGGAGAATCGACATTATGTCCAATCGTTAAACTCAATCGTTAGTTAACTACAACTTGCCTTAAAAAAATCAATGCTGGCTTTCATAATAGCATCCAAAATGACAGATTTTTTTCCCAAAACTTTTACAGTGAAAGAATTTTACTGCTCATTTTTTTAAAATGCCGGCAGGGAATTGATACCAGCATGTTCAACATTTGTATGGTAACAGGACACTGACCTTTCTAGTTTATATCATGAAAGAAAATTATTTTGTATGTTTGCCCAGTGGAAAAGTTGTGATATTTTTGAAATTCTGGGACATTTTAATTTCAGTAGAAATGTGTCAGTTCATTAAAATATTTTCAATATTATTTGGGAAACTCATTTATTTGCTAAACTTGAATCCCAATATAAGAGGCATAACTAATATATTTGTGTGGTTTCCAGATCGAGAAAAGCATGATACTATTCCCGCAGCAATCTTCAATGTGTTGAAGTCAGAACAAGAAGATAAAGATGCTCTGCAGTTCAATGATCCAATGTGGCCTGCACAATGGGAACTGGTATGTATTTTATCACCAGATTATTAATTTCTTCTTGAGTTAACCCTTGAAATAAAATATGGTAATCAGTTGGTAGGATGTGACGAGTGGGGTCTCATGGATCTGTGCGGTACCCTCGAAGGTTTACAATTTACATCGATGATTTAGATAAGTCCAGTAAAGGTATAAATCTGCAAAAAAACACAAGCATTAGTAGGCAAGCTTGTTCTGAAGATGAGATAAGGAAGTTGCAGATCGATTATAGGTAAGTTGAGTGAGTGAGCAAAAATCTCAGATGCAGTATTACTTGAAGTTGTTCTCTTGGGAAGAATGTAAAAGCAAAGTTTTACTTTAATACAAAATGACTGCAGATCTCTGAGGTGCAGAGTAATCCAGGTATTGTAGTGCGTGAGTGAGAAAGTTCACATGCAGGTATAACATTTTATCAAAAAGATTAATGGAACGCTATCCTTTGTTCCAAGAAGATGTAAACATAAAAGTAAGGATGCTATGTTATAGTTATACAGGGTATTGGTAAGAATATATCTTGAAAACTGAGTGCAATTTGGTCTCCTTATTTAAGGAAAGATAAAAATGTATGAGGAGGGCACTTGTGGCATGGTGAGTAGTGTCCCTGCCTCTGGACCAGAAGGTCCAGGTTCAAATCCAACCTGTTCTAGAGGTGTGCCATACCATGTCTGAACAGGTTGATTAATGCAATGGGGATAGTTCAGAGGAGGTTTACTAGATTGATACCTGGAATGAGTAGGTTAAAGTGGAGGTGGAAAGGATATTCCCTGAGTTCAGAAATAGGGTGCAATCGTTTTAAAATTATGATTAAGATGAGGGTAATTTTTTTTGGAAAGTTCTGTGACAGAAGATAATGGAAATAAGGTCACTGAATATTTATAAGATGGAGTGTCCTGTTACCATCTAAAAATTCTTGATAGGAATGGAAATTACAGGTTGTCAGGAATATGGAAGTGTTTGCAGCTTAAGCAGATCAGCCATGGCTATATTGAATGGCAGAGCAGGCTTAGAGGGCTGAATTATCTACTTCTGCTCCTGGTTCATATGGTTGTGCATTCATATATTCCTGAGTACAGCAGAATGCCCACGTGTTCAGATACAGATAAAAGTGCATATAGATGTGTACGCATGTGATTTCAAGCATTTTTAAATTCAGGATGGATGCATTTGGAAAATCAAACTGTATTATGAAAGCAAATAAGGGTAAGATTAATTTTTCTACAATCTTTTATATGTTCTACTTAGGTATCTATCCTTACAGAGCAGGTATAATCAATTGTAAGATAAAGCAATACTTAAGCAATGAAAGTCCATAGATAAAGGAGCAGATCAGCTGTGGTCAGAACCAGTGCCATGTATGGTTTTAGCAAGAACTCCTCATTTTTTTCGCTCCATTTACTTTGAAATGGAAGCCAACATTCATTTGCTTTCTCCATTATCTACTGAACTTGGATGCTCGCTTTTTGTGACTCATGCTGATCACTTGCTATACCTGCATACTAACATTTTGTGATTTATGCACTAGGAGTGCACCTAGATATCTCTGAATTTCAAAGCTCTGCAATCTCTTCTCATTTAGATAATTTAAAAAAAAAATTTCGCCAAAATGAACGATTCCACACTTTCCTTCATTGTCCTGCACGTTTGCTGTTTCTTTGCCTGCTCACTTAACCTATCTTTATCCCTTTCTAAGATCCTTATGTTCTCTTCACCAGCATAAATCATGACGGTTCTATTTATAAACCAATACGGCTGAGACCTGAAAGTAGTTTTAATTCATGTACCAATGTATCTAATGACAGATAAAAGCAAATTTATTAAGAAGCTGGAGATCCGAAATAGAAACAGAAAGTGCTGGAGAAGTTCAATAATCTAGCAGTGTCTGTGAAGGGAGAAATAGTGTTAATGTTTCAAGTCCGGTATGATCATGTAATGATTCATGCTTGCTGATATCTGGTATAACCCAGTTATAAGCCAGTGTATACACATTATAAGTGTTTCCTGGTGTCAGGTATGAAGTGGGTTAGATTGTGTAGTGAAGATGTTAATGGCAGTAATGACCGAGGTAGAACATTATTAATTATAATAGGAGATGCTTACAGTAGCAGAGAGAGAGTGAGCGTGAGATTTGGAGAGAAGATCGTGGCATTTACACCAGCAGAATGGAGAAGAACATTGACTTTCTTCCTACAGTGTTGGGTAATTTTCCATGAGTGTCTTCACCAAAGAGGCACCTCAGAACATGGTCTGGCACACAGGCCTCCACTACAGTCCTGGAAGAGGAGGCATTCTCATGCTGACATCATCCTGTCCAACAGGACCTCCAGCACCCTGCCCACAATGCAGTGTCAATTTCCACCTGTCTGTTAAGTCCGGAGCAAATGTCAGCAAAGGTGAAGGACAGCCAAAGGCTTAGAGTGCTTGTCTGGGTGCAGAATAGATTTTTAAAGATGGAATGGTCCCACAGGATGCTTATGAATTCTGGGATACCTGCTGAGTAGTGAATTGTTATGGCACCTGATAAGATGGGGGCAGAAATCATGAGGGATGCTATTGGTACATCTTAGATAATTTATGAGTTATGTTAGCAAGATAAGGCAAGAGGACTCACTAGGCCTTGCAGTGACAAACCCCTAAATCTTGGCTCAACTCCAATTTAGTCAAAAAAATTAGGTTCCTTCTGAGATTTCTGACTAACCTTTGGTTTAAAAAGAAGTTCTCACATGACAAAAGTTAATCTAATACATTAACTAATCTGAATGATGAAGAAGTTGTAATTCAGTAATGCAGATTATTTTACCATCATCCAGATTATTTCATCCTTTTGAACATTGTGCCTGCACTGATCATTAAGTATTTTTTTAAAAATCTGAATTCAAAACCACCTATAGGGAGCATTAATACATTTTCTATATTTTAAGGCAAATACTTTAAATGAAAGGTGTAGGTTTCTTTGTCCTAACCTTCAATGTTCACCTTCATCTGTTCTTCACCTGACCGCCATTACAAATGCAGCTTAATTTTTATTCAGGCTGGGAAAGAATGCCTGGTATATGCCACTGCATACCACAGCTTCATTATTCTTCAATTCCAATTGAATCTTGAAGTTAGAGCAGTTTTAGCAATGATAATGAAGGCAAATAGAATGGAATGGAATATGCTATGTTCATACAGGGCATGAGTGAGATCACATCTGGAGTACTCTGAAAAATGTCTGGTCTTCTTATTCAAGAAAGGACATAACTGTATGAAAAGCAGTTCAGAGGGTTCAGGGGTTCACTTGACTGACCCCTGGGAGGGTGGGTTAGCATATGAGGAAAGGTTGATCAGATTTGGACCTGAATGCATTGGAATTTCAAAGAATAATTTTTGGGTGTTGTTACCGAAGCATACAATATCCTGAGGGACTTGACAGGCTGGAAAATGAAAGGATGTTATGGTAGATACTACAACTAGGGACCACAGTTTTTTTTAAAAAAGAGTCTCACATTTGAGGTGAATATGAGAATATCTTTTGTCTTGATCAAGCAGATCAAGAATCAGTAGAACTTTCTTCCCCACAGACTGTTGGAGGCAGAATCAGTGAATGTTTCAAAGGCAGAGATAACTTCTTGACACAACAAGGGAGTTATAGGGCACTGCGGCATGTGGAACTGTGGAGTCGAGGGTGAAATTCAATTAGATGTCATAAGTCGAATCAAAAACAGAAGCTGTTGGAAAAGCTCAGCAGGTCACATTATCAGAGTTAATGTGTCAGGTCCATTGACTCTTCCTCAGAACTGAGGAGTTCTGAGGAAGGGTCACCAGACCCAAAACATGAGCTGATTTCTCTTCATAGATGCTGTCAGAACTGCTGAACTTTTCCAGCAACTTCTGTTTTTGTTTCTGATTTACAGCATCTGTAGTACTTTCGGTCATAAATCAAATGGTGGAGCAGATTCATGGGAGTGGCTGGCTTACTACAACTAATCTGTATATTCACATATCCCATTGTCACAGTTGAGCACCATGGAAGAGTCTGGTTCCAATGGGGCAGACAGCTTCAGACAGTTTGGGGGCTATCTTTTCCAGTGTGACTAACTCCATGATATCACTTATAGACTTAGCCACAGACAATGTTTCCGTTTCTATTGCAGTATAGATAAAAATAAAGTAACTGTAGCCCCAGCACTCTTCCCGATAGCACTCTACTATTTACAAGTTGCCATTCCTCAAACTTCCATACTGAAAATCATCAGATGTGATTTGCCCAACATGAAGTCTTTCTGATTGATTAGGTTATGTATGCCGTTTCGTCCATTACAGTAAACGCTAAGAGTTTCCCAATGACAGATGTAATCACTTTTTAAGTCTTTCAGAAAAATTCAAAAAGTTGACCAAAAAATCATAAATGTGTTCTAAAGTGACTTCCAAGACTTCTTTGAAGTTCGTTCCAATTTAAAATTGAAGTCCACTTCCTACGGAAGAACGTTCTGTTGTCGATCATATAGTATTTCTTTAAATATTTACATTTGTTTGTCTTTCATCAAATCTCTTAGTGTAGTTTCCAAATCCACTATAGTCAACCTGCTCCTCATAGTTGAATGAACTATGTTGCACTCAAACCTAATACATAATTCCATTGTATTGTGGTCACTATTTCCCTATGGCTCATTTGCAGCCAGCATGTTAAAAGTCCTTTCTCATTATACAACATTAACTCCAAAATAGCCCAGTCCCTAGATGGCTTCTCAATAAATTGCTTCAGATTCCCATCTCATATACACTCCAAGAATTCATCATCCACAGTACTAGGCTGGGTTAATTCTCTATCTCCTGCCTGTTCCCCATATTTCTGCATGCAATTCCAATGCAAATAATTATCAGAGCCCTTTTGAATTCTTAGTTGTACTTGCATGTACCACATTCCTAGACAGTGTAAATAACCTTACCTGAACAACTTACTGTGTGAAAAAGTTTTTTTACCTCACGTCATGCTTGATTTTTTAGCACGTCACTTAAAAATTATGCACACTCATTTTTTTCTTTCACAAACAGGAACAGCTTCTCTCTGTCTATTTTTAGCCATAATTTTGTAATCCTTTATCAAATCTCCTCTCAACCTTTTTCTCTCCAAAGAGAACAGTCCCAAATTCTTCGGTCTATCCTCATAACTCAAGTTTCTCATTCTTGGAACCATTCTTGTAGATCATTTCTGCCATCCCTTTAGTGTATTCACATTTTCCTATAATGTAGCACACACAAATGTACACAGTACTCCAGCTGAGGTCTAATGAATGTCTTGTACAAGTTCCACATCATGTTCCTACTCTTGGATTCCATGCCCCTATTATTAAAGCTGAGAACAGTGTATGCTTTAATTGCTCTCACCACCTGGATGTAGGTTTGCTCCAGACATTTATTCACCCTACTAGCTGACATCTTCAGTGGGCCTCCAGGTGAAGCACTGTTGATAATTCCTGCTTTCTATTTATATGTTTCTTTGGGTTGATGACGTCTTTTCCTGTGGTGATGAAATTTCCTGTGATGATGAAATTTCCTGTTCGCTTTCTCAGGAGGTGATAGGTGGAGTCTAACTTGATGTGTTTGTTGATAGAGTTCCAGCTGGAATGCCATGCTTCTAGCAATTCTTGTGTGAGTCTCTGTTTGGTTTGTCCTAGGATGGATGTATTGTCTCAGTCGAAGTGGTGTCGTTCCTCATCTGTATGTAAGGATACTAATGAGAGAGGGTCATGTTGTTTTGTAGCTAGTTGATGTTCATGTATCCTGGTGGCTAGTTTTCTGCCTGTTCGTCCAATGTAGTGTTTGTTACAGTCCTTACACAGTATTTTGTAAGTAACATTAGTTTTGCTTATTGTCTGTATAGGGTCTTTCAAGTTCATTAGCTGCTGTTTTAGTGTGTTTATGGGCTACCATGATGCCAAGGGGTCTGAGTAACCTGGCAGTCATTTCCGAGATGTCTTTGAAGTAGGGGAGAGTGGCTAGGGTTTCTGGACGCATTTTGTCTGCTTGTCTGGGTTTGTTGCTGGGAAATCTGCGGATTTTGTACCCAATGAACACTTCTTGAGTGTTGTTGGAGCTGCACTCATCCAGGAAACTGATTAGCATTCAATCATATTCCTGATTTAGGCCTTATACATAGTAGACAGGTTTTGGGAGTTAGCTGTCTATTTACTGTCTCTTAGTTGCACCCAAACTAGTTCTATATTTTGATTTGTCAACCTAAGAGCCTCTCTTACTAATGAGATACTCTTGTCTCTTATTGTGCAAGTTAACCTCAACTCCTTTTCTTTTTGGCTATCACTCTAAATACCAAATTACAATCTACACACTGCAAGCTCAAAGTACTGCCATTGTCTCCAACTGTAACTAGCTTGCGGCTTTCATCTCAGTAAAATAGTATAGCCTTCTCTGCGATCAAACTGCTGAGGTTTGCTGTCTGACAGAGTTGCAGAACAGGTCACCTGACCTTATTTGAAGCTACACTTAGGAGAAAGTGAGGACTGCAGATGCTGGAGACCAAAGTTTAAAAATGTGGTGCTGAAAAAACACAGCAGGCCAGGCAGCATCCGAGGAGCAGGAGAAGGGCTTTTGCCAAAACGTCGATTCTCCTGCTCCTCGGATGCTGCCTGGCCTGCTGTGTTTTTCCAGCACCACATTTTTCAACCCTTGAAGCTACAGTTGCAAAGTTTCAGTGACCTTATAAACTTCTCAATCGTAACTTGCTCCAAGTACATAAATTGACATAATGTATGAATAGGCACAGAAAACAAACAAGAAACCTGATGTAATGCATCTTTTATATTTGGAGGCTTAGAGTACAAGGGGTTAGAAATCATGCTCCCACTGCACAAAGTCCTGACTGACCACACTGGTATTCTGAGAAGAATTCTGAGCTTCTCATGATATATTGGCCTTGAGGGAGTGAAGAGTAGGTGTAGCAAAGATATCTCTGAACTCCAAGGTTAACTTACAAGGAGAGATTACACGCACTGGAGATTTTGAATGTTGAGGAGCATTTTATTGAGGTTTTCAAAGCTTTAGTGGGAATACATAAGTGTGGATGCGAACAGACCATTGCTACAGGTTTGGGACATTTTGGTTTAAATATTGGGAATGAAATTAGGAAACACTTCTATGTGCAAAAAGATAGTAAGAGTTTGGAGCTCGCTGTGAATAGCAATTGATGTAAGATCAAATGTAAATTTTAAATGGGTGACAGATTTAGATTATATAAACCTACCAAGGTATAAGGAACAATGGCAGGCAGATGGGACTAGATAACTGATCACCCATGATCTTGTTGAATAGCAGAAAACCTTTGAGACCTGACTGCATTCGTAAAATAAAATTGGTTAGAGAAAAAAAAACCTGGAGATGCTGGAATCCAAATAGGCAGGCAGGAGGCTGAAAAAACCCAGCAAGCCCAGCAGCTTCAGGAGGTAGAGAAGTTGACATTTTGGATGTAAAAAGTCTTCAGGATTGGGGGTGGGTGTGGGGGGGAGCTGCAGATGAAGGGGGAGACAGGGGCAGGGTGGTGAAGTGGGGACAGGTGAAGGCAGGTAGAGGGTACAATCTGGTTGGTCAATGGGAGGAATGAATCCAATTGGTGGCAGGGAGCAGTGGAAGGGAGGGGGAGGGGCTGGGAAGGGATTCGGGGATGGGGAGGGAGATTATTTGAAATTGAAGAACTCGATGTTGAGTCGTCCGGGCTGTAGGTTTCCCAGGTGGAAGATAAAGTGTTGTTCCTCCAGTAGTCACTGTGTTTTGTTTTGGCAATGGAGGAGGCCAAAGATATCATGTTGGAAAGAGAGTGGTTGGGGGGAATTGAAATGGGCAGTGACTGGGAGATTCGGTCAGCCCCTGCAGACCCGGCTGAGATGTTTGTTGAACCATTCCCGAAATAAAGAAGACCACACCAGGAGCATCTAATTCAGTAAACCAGGTTGGAAGAGAGGCAGATGAACCTCTATCTTACCTGGAAGGACTGTTCGGGGCCCTAGATAGAGGTGAGGGGGGTGGTGTTCCAGCAGGTTTGACATCTTTTCTGGTACTTTCCCCTGTAACCAGAAAAGATGCCAAACCTGCCCATACACAATCACCCTCACCTCCATCCAGGGCCCCTAACAGTCCTTCCAGGTGAGATAGAGGTTCATTTGCTCCTCTTCCAACCTAGTTTACTACATCAGATGCTTCCAATGTGGTCTTCTCTACATCATGGAGACCAAACGTAAACTCAGGGAATGGCTCCTCTCTTCCTTCCACTGCTCATTGGATTAATTCCTCCCATTAAGCAACCAGGTCGTACCCTCCACCTCTCTTCACCTAGCCCCACTTCGCTACCCTGTCTCTGCCTTCCTCCCTAACTTGCCCCCCGCCCCACCCACACCCAGTCCTGAAGAAAGGTTACATCCAAAATGTCAACTTCTGCACTTCCTGATGCTGCCTGGCTTGCTGTGTTCTTCCAGCATCCTGCCTGTCTACATCATAAAATAAAATAGCTTACTTTTTCCTGTGTTCTGGAGGTATAGCTGTTATATTATCACTGAGGCACATTTGTGAAATGGCAAACTCAATCTTACAAGCTTAATAATCCATTTTATAAAATATAGTCTCAATGTTTTGATACTCTGAGGATCATAGAAACTGAAAACACAGTAATCTGTAAGCCTGCAGCTCACTCCACTTCTTGAAAAGATCTACTGAAGGCTTGGTTACTTCAGTTGACTAGATGGCTAGAGTATGATGTCAGCAGCACAGATTAATCACATATTGGTTAAATGTGACCCCTGAGACATGCCTTCCGATTGGTCAACACTTTCATGTTGCTCCTCAAGCCACACAGAGTCAATTAACATCGGATCATAGGAACAGGAGTGGGGCATTCATCCACTCGAGCATGTTCCACCATTCAGTGAGATCATGGCTGCTCTGTGGCCCAACTCCACATACATGCCTGTGACCCCGTATCCCTTAACAAAAATTTCTCTCTGCTTAATAAAAATTTATCTATCTTGGATTTTAAACTCTCAAATAATCCACTACTGTTTATGGAAGAGTGCTCCAAACATCCATTATTCATTGTGCATAGAAGTGCTTCCTAACATCTCTCCTGAACATTTTGGCTAGAATTCTCAGACTATGCCCCCTAGTTTGAGAATCCCCAACCAGTGGAAATAATTTATCTACTCTCTTTTCCTGGTGACATGAAGAAGATTTTGATCAAATCATCACTTAACCTTCTCAAGAAATTCTAGAGAATGCCGGCCTAATTTGTATAAACTTTCCTCATAACGTGACCCGTGAGGTCCAGATATCATTCTTGTAAACCCACATTGAGCTCCCTCCAAGCCATTATATCCTTCCTAAGGTGTGGTGCCCACGTCTTCTCATAGTACTCCAAGTGGGGTCAAAGTAGGGGGGTTATATAACTCCAGCAATACTTCTACATCCTTGTATTGCAGTCCTCTAGATATAAAGGCCTGCTTTATATCTAGTATGCTGTAGCTTTCTTGATTATTTTCTGCATCCATCTATGACATTTTATGGATGTATGCACCTGAACACTTCAATCTTTTTGGCATTCACTGTATTTAACTTCATGCCTTCTAGACAGTACCCTGATCTATTATTTTCCAATTCAAAATGGATAATTTCACACTTGCTGACATTGGACTCCATCTATCACAGTTTTGCCTATTCACATAGTCCATCAATATTCCTTTATAATTTTATGCTATAATCTGCACTGTCTACAATGCTACTTCTGTCTCTCTCTAAAGGAGAGAGGTGCCTATGTTTAATTGTGGACTATGGTTAATTATCTGAATAGTTAAATTCAAACTGGCAAGATGTTTTGAGACTTCATTTCAAGTAAAAGCAGCAACATTCAAAGCCTGTCATCACAATGTATTTTATTATAGAAAACTTCCTATAGATGTATCATATTTCCTCAAAGTGTCAAATTTACTTTCAACAAGAAACGTCCAGTGATGAGCAACATTACAGGGGAATGGTTGACTATATATTAAAAGTCTTGTGAGTAGTACCTACTTCCTTTTTAAGTGTCACATTTAAATTATGCAGCACTTTGTGTGTCACACTTTGTTGATAACATCATTACTGTAAGTCAGTGTATCCTGCAATTCATTGTAAACAATACTACAGGCAATCTGCTAATTATTATAAAAAATAACATGCATGGGAGAAAATCTACAGATCTTTTGCAAATTTAGAGGCATAACTGTGCATAAGCTAACATCTCCCCAAACCTAAGCCATTAATACACAAGTTCATTATCACTATAATAGATTATCTACAGTCATTTCCACTACCCTCTGCCAATTAAATCATTTTTATCACATGGGAGTTCCCCTCATTATGTCCGTTTCTTCAAATCTCACCAACAGCAATATTGCAGCGGTATCATTCACTATTCCACTTTCTCTAGGTAAGTACTACTTTCAAATGTTTAGTTATTTTATTGTCCATCATTCAGAAAATTATGTTAAAAATGGTCAGGATTTTGTTTGATACGTAATTGATTACAGCTGCAGTCAGTTCCAAATGTTAACACTGCGTAGTTGCTCAGTGACATTTTGGGCAACAACACAAAATATGATACATCAATTCTATAATTCAGATCCTTTAAGACTCACATAACACATGCATAGTCAAAATACCAATGTCTAAGTATTTATCAAGCACCTGGTCAAAATTAAGCAAAATTATACTGTATATGTTTTTGAAATTAATAAACAGTGGATAAACCTGGGAGCAAGATAATTACATTTTAATTACTGCATCATTAATCAATAGTGGTTCTTGATTATTTTAGTGCAACAATATATAATCATTTTGTTTTAATTATCATTAGCATTTTGTTGAAAAAGTACCAACATGTTCTCAAATCCGCAAAGATCTTACTTCCTTCTTAATAATAATCTTGCTTTGGTGACTCCAATTAATCCACTTTATTTCATTTACATACAAAAAAAGAGCTCCTGTAAGACCAAGTTAAACACAGCAATGAGGAAATTAGATTGAATTGGAAAGCTACAGACAGAAAAAATGCTTGGCAGAAGCCAAGTTCAATTCCTGCTGGGGGCAAGTAGGTTCTACTAATACTAAACAGATACTTCCAGTCAACACAGTGCATCTGGAATGTCCTTGGAGAGACTCGATTTTTTTTGTTTGCTACCATTTGTCATCTCCTGTTCCCAGGGATCAACAATTTTCAGCATACAGATCAATATTCTGTTAGCTCAAACCTAATCTAAAGAGAGTTTCCCTGTGTTTCACCTTGGCTTACACCTAAAGACAGACTTGCCCTTTTCTACAATAATTTTGCCGGTGTGCGACAGCAATTTTTCATCCTTTGGTCAAAATTGGTGACAAAAGAGGGAATTATGGTTGCTGACATATCAAATGATAGATTTGACACATGGCATGCTGAGCTGGGAGTATTCATGTGCCAAAGCAAAAAGACAGATAAGCAGCCTAATAGCTCTCCTGACATTGCTTTTTTAAAAAAAACAAAACAAGCTACTCTGAATGGTTTGCCTGTAACTTCTGTCGGAAAGCACAGAAAATTCTGGCCTTTTAGGCCAAAGTGAATGTTTCCTTCAGCTTGAAATGACAAATACGACTCTTCTGTTGACGTGGCATAGTAATCAATGAAGCCAGTTAAACCATATTAACAAATAAAATCAGCAAGAGGGAAATAGATGGGAATTGGAAATGAAGTGTGCAATTTTTGAATAACATCACTGAATATAGCTTCAATGACTGAAAAAAATCATATTTTAAACAGATCTAAATCTGTTATCATGATCAGCAGTGTTCAGTCATTCCTATTAAATAAACAAAGTGCAGTGGCACAAAGGATTTTTTTTATCACCATGGATAAAGAAAATTATTTCTTACAAAAGCCAGCGTCAGGTTGGAGATACAAGGCTTGTTAACTTCTTTCACACTGGTACTGGGACAGAAATAGGTGCCTGTGTACCACAGGGCATAGCTCCAGGCCTGACTCAAGTTACATCTTTACACACAAAAGCTTCTTTCAGAATCTAAACTAACAAAACAAGGAAGTTTTTTTTAAAATTCCTGCACTGCTTCCTTCATAGCATGTGTTCACATTTAAAATCCTGACCTCTAATATCATGACTTTCCATGAAAAGCTCATTTTAAAAATGTACAGTTTTTATGAATGCTCTCAAGGACTCAAGTTGTATCATTTTATATCATGTGGCACAAAGATTACTAATTTATATTGCAGCAGAATACCAGCAGAATCTTCCTGCTACCTTTAATTTGAAGTTGTATGTTTCACGTGGAGTAAAATTCTGAGTGTGTGGCCTTATTTTGAATGAAAGCGCTTCTTTTAGGGATCAAAGTTACAAAACAAAATTTTGTGGTTTTTTTTCTAACCGATAAATTTAGCTCTACACAAACTGAATGTAAATCCCATTTTCCACTGGGGTATGATACCCAACTAATGACTGTAGCTTTGTTATTTGATAATATTATGGTTTCAACTGATAATTTTAACATTATCAGGAAATGTATGAATTAAATTATTTACCACAATCTCTTTTAAATACTGTAAAGGGAGAATTTCAATTTAGCAATTATGATTAATTGAGATGTAAATGGTATTGGTAATTACTTGCAGTCAAACTGATTAGCTGTTCTGATATTGTGCCCCTTTGAGCATGAGCACCCCAAGCTACCTCCCTGTGTCCTTTGGACTGAACAGATACTTCACACCTACTTCCTATATAAAAATGCAGCATAGCCATGGGGGAGGGGGGATTTCAGGCCATTAAAGCCTCCTCCAGATTATATGTCAGCATTTGTCACATCATTCCACAAGAATGTTTGATACTACTTGCTGATTTATTAAGTTAGTGGCTGTCTATTTGTAACTGCAATAATAGAATCAGTACATTTTTTAAAACTCCTTGACAGACAATTTTATTTCAGAGTTGGGGGTGGGGAAATGACCCTGAGGTTATACCTTCATACAGCTTTTAATAACTAGCAAGGGTTGGAAGTAATTGTTGATATTAACCATTAATTTGCCAGCACTTTTGAGAAATAACAATCTTCCTCATGTCTTAAATTTAAGCTAATGCAGACTGTGGTGAAAATTACCAATTTGACTGTAATAGAACAACATATTCTACTTTATTCATGGAATTATATATACTTGAAAATAAATACTTAACACATATAGCTTAACCAAAAAGACTCATGCCTTATCTTCATTTTCCCACTTTATTTTAACCTGAACAATATTTCTTTTCTACCTACAGTAATCTGATTCACATATTTCAATTCTTTCTAATATTTACAATAAATTTTCAACATCACAAGTGACCTTTTTTTATCTGAGTTCCACAATTTAGTTGAAAATGAAAAGACTTGTAAAATGCTAGATTAAAATTTTTCAGTGACAATGCATGGAATTTAACCATGATCAACCTCCTCAAAATTTGGAGGGGTGGGGAAGGATCTTGGGGATTTGTGTAATTGGTCAGGAGGGTACGAGGTGGAGATATTAATGCCTTCCCAATTACCTCCCCCTCCCCAACCCTCAGCCCCATTCAGCAATCAAACTCTGTGTGAGAAGGGTGGAAGGTTACCTTTTCAGTTGCAGGTCAATCAAAGTCTTAACATAGTCGGTACTGGAGAGCATCGAATAGTGTGTAACTCTTGAGGGTTTGACTTTTTGCCCAGCTCGGGGTCTAACTTGCCGTGAGGCTATCCAGGTAAGAGCCCTTCCTACCTTCGAAAATCATTGGGCCTCCGAGAGAAATGGAATGTGGGGTTTGCACTAGTTTTTCAGCCAATGGACTAGCCCCGTCATTAAATCCCATCAAATTGCTTAACATTTGATACTCACTGTCCACCGCTTTAACATAGGGATAGATTTGTTTTAATTTGCTGATGCCTCTGTTAAATTGGTGGATATCATTTTATGGCAGACATTTGGCAATTTAAATCTGAATATCCTACAAATGATATGTGAAGCTAACAAACCCTGGCTTCAATTTGCATATTTGATCTGGTCTTGAGTAATTCAGCATATACTTTCTTTTTATTGCAGAATAAATTTTTTAACCTCTCGTTAGATTATGGCCAAAACTTCTCATTGCATCTAGCCTGCATTACTGGCCCTCCATTAACTTGATTGTACATGATTAATCCATGAAGATTACATTTCCTTGTTTAACTAATGAATCGGGAAAGTTTTTAGGCTCCAGTACCTTTTAATCCTAGTTTCCGATTAAGGTTTCAACCATTGCATTCTTCAATTACAGGCCTTCCTTGTAAATCCTACAGGCCTCTGCTACATATATTGCATATTGTACTCATTTAGACTTGATGCCATTGTTTTCAAGAACACCTTGTGTTTACATTTTAATCGATTGTACCCTCATTTGGTTTAGATTTGCCAACTTCCTTCACTTTTGGGCTGAATCTATTTCTGGCAACATTTCAAATGAAGGGATGGTTTAATTGATGTGATATTCTGAAAAAGGATGTGGAATCTTATAACTGTTTCCAAAATAAGGAAGTATTTCCCTTAATCAGAGCAGAAGGAAACATTAAAAGGAAAGTTTTAACTTTGGCCCAAACTAGTCCTCTGATTGTGTTTTGATCTGGCTCTGTGGTATAAATTTTTATATACTCTAAAATCTAAAACAGGTGTTGATCAATTCTGTTAGCTGCAAGCATTGCAGTAGGACTTATATAACACTGTGATTAATGTTCTTTCTGTCCACCTGCCTATAATGGTTTGTGGTCTATTTTAACAATAATCCTCAGACTAGGGCCTATCTCAAGCTTTATTCCAGAATATTAACAGATGGCAGAGTGGGTTTTATTTGCATTATGGCCATTAGATGGCTCTATTCAATTATAACACAGCATCCAATCATCAACGAATGCTTTTCCCATTTTTGTACAAACCAACAAATTTATAACATTTCAGGAAGAGTTCACCTATAGCAATGGGCTCCCAAGAGGGAGCTGCATTTGAAAAAAAATGCAGCTCATGGAAGATATATTGGGAATCAGTATATTGGTTCTATCCTTAACCCACCTTTCCACCAGGCATTGATGCTAGAAATTGGTTGGAAATATGGCTGGAATTTTACACACCCTCACCTACCAACCCAACACACACGCTGTCTGGGAGATTGAGAGTGGGGAGGGATCATGGCAAGTTCTCTGCCCAGCAGCAACCTGTTGATATTTTGTTAGCTGTGGTATAGATATTGGGTGCCTGTCTTCCCTTGGGCCAGTTATAGTGCTTAACATGGTTGCCAGTATTTTACTCACAATGATGAGTATCTAAGCCATGTGCAGAAGCTACCAAGTGCATCACGGTGGCCTGTCTGTGGGCTCTGGGCTGCCCAGCTGTGTGCCTCCTGAGAGTCTGATGCATTATGGGCTGGTTAACACCCTCTCAGTGACTTGATGACCCTTCCTCAATCACCATATCCCAACTCCTATAGGAGCCTTTCTACCTGGCCTTACCAGTTCAGGTTTACTCACCTGCTTACATAATAGCCAAGTAATGCAGATGCTGGTATTCTGAAACAAA
This sequence comes from Chiloscyllium punctatum, assembly GCF_047496795.1. Lineage (NCBI taxonomy): Eukaryota > Metazoa > Chordata > Chondrichthyes > Orectolobiformes > Hemiscylliidae > Chiloscyllium > Chiloscyllium punctatum. The sequence goes on along the minus strand of NC_092747.1, from coordinate 56,433,600 downwards.
ACCCTGTATATCTCTCTAGCCATGCTGCTCAAGATGCTAAGTTTCTCCAGCATTTCCTGAATGTTAAACATCTGGCTGTCTGGCATCCATTGTTGGCTTGGTTGAGGGACACTGTAGACCCAGCAATGGCTCTGTTCTCCTTGTCACTGCTGAGAATGAAGAGCCTCTTGATTGGCCAATAACTCTTGAATACAGAGCATTCTTTTTTTTAAAATTTATTAATTCACAGAATGAGAATATCACTGGCTAGGCCAGCATTTATTGTCCATCCCTAAATGCCCAGTCCACAGTTAAGGGTTAACCACATTGCTGTGGGTGTGGAGTTACATGTAGGCCAGACCAAGTGCAAATGGCAGATTTCTTCCTTAAAGGGCATTATTGAACCAGGTGGGTTTTCCTGCCAATCAACAATGAATTTTTGGTCATTTTTAGCTTCTTAATTCCAGATTTTTATTGAATTCAGCTTCCACTATCAGCCATGGCAGGATTTGAACTCCTGCATTTCCAGGGCTGCTAGATTAACAGTCAAGCAATAAAACAAGGCCATTGCCTCCCTTGCCCATCCTACCTTGGGGTGGATGCCACAATCTCAGACAGTTGGTTGTCAGAGCCATGGAATATAAACACCATTGTATCTTCCAAGGCTGATGGAGTCCAGTTTATCCTCCACTTTCCAGCTGATGAGTTGGGCTATTTCCTTCCTACTTGATCCTTGTCCGTGAATTTTCCCTAAAATACATATAAAATGTACAATTTCCTAATAATCTCAACAATCATATATATTAGATTAGATTACTTACCAGTGTGGAAACAGACCCTTCGGCCCAACAAGTCCACACCGACCCACCGAAGCGCAACCCATCCACTTACATTTACCCCTTCACCTAACACTACAAGCAATTTAGCATGGCCAATTCACCTAACCTGCAATCTTTGGATTGTGGGAGGAAACCGGAGCACCCGGAGAAAACCCACGCAGACACGGGGAGAATGTGCAAACTCCACACAGTTGGTACCTGAGGTGGGAACTGAACCCGGGTCTGGCGCTGTGAGGCAGCAGTGCTAACCACTGTGCCGCCCATGATTATGATTATATGATACATGATTAATAATAATGTTGATCACTTTTCAGAAGGATTTTAGGACAATACTGCAGCATGCAAAAAAGACTCTATCTCTTTTAAGTCACATAAACAGCAGAGATGATGTTGTCTTCCTGTGCGATTAGACTATGTGAATGAGTTAACCTCACATGAAGAGAAAGGATGGAAACTGAAACCTATCCAACTAGTAGAGCAGAAGCATCACACATCCCTTTGCAAATAACGAAACTTAATCATAAATTTCACCGTGATTGATGATAAATGACTTAGAGTCATACAGTCATAGAGATGTACAGCATGGAAACAGACCCTTCAGTCCAACCCGTCCATGCCGACCAGATATCCCAACCCAATCTAGTCCCACTTGCCAGCACCCGGCCCATATCCCTCCAAACTCTTCCTATTCATACCCATCCAAATGCCTCTTAAATGTTGCAATTGTACCAGCCTCCATCACATCCTCTGGCAGCTCATTCCAGACACGTACCACCCTCTGCGTGAAAAAGTTGCCCCTTAGGTCTCTTTTATATCTTTCCCCTCTCACCCTAAACCTATGCCCTCTGGTTCTGGACTCCCCGGCCCCAGGGAAAAGACTTTGCCTATTTATCCTATCCATGCTCCTCATAATTTTGTAAACCTCTATAAGGTCGCTTCTCAAAGAAAATGGGTAACTTCAGTGGCATGTATCATTTCTACTGGGAGGAAATACACTTTTATGAAGGATTTCTTCAAGTACCAGAACCAAATAGTTAATTGAAGAACTTCGGAGGGATAAAATTAGTTTTCTTATCTATGAATCTGTGACTATCCTGCATCTGGCCCCATTGCAGCAGGCAAAATACAAGCCTATGGTACCTTCTCATTTCATTGCTTTCAACATGCAGCCCAGCACCCAGAACAGTGTTGATGGCTTTCATACTCAACAGAGTCATAGAGATGTACAGCACGGAAACAGACCCTTCGACCCAACTCATCCATGCTGACCAGATATCCCAACCTAATCTAATCCCATTTGCCAGCATTTGGCCCATATCCCTCTAAACCCTTCCTATTCATATACCCATCCAGATGCCTTTTAAATGTGGCCAAGTAGTTTATGTGACTAACTCATGTTTGAGCTAGTCAGATAATCTTAAAGGAGAGCTATGATACAAAAGTTGTAGCAGAGCATTTGTGGAGGAATTGTCTACAAAAAGAAGCACAGACGAAGTCTCATTTATATAAATGATTTGAATGTGAGCACAGGAGGTATAGTTAGTAAGTTTACAGATGACATCAAACTTGGAGGTAGAGTCAACAGCAAAGAAGGTTACCTCAGAGTACGACAGGATCTTGATCAGATGGACCAATAGGCTGAGAAGTGGCAGATGGAGTTTGATTTAGATAAGTGCGAGGTGCTGCTTTTTGAAAAAGCAATCAGAGTAGGACTTATACATTTAATGCTAAGGTCCTAGGGAGTGTTCCTTGAAAGTAGTGTCGCAGTAGATAGGATAATGAAGAAGGCATTTGGCATGCTTTCCTTTCTTGGTCAGAGCTTTGAGTATAGGAGTTGGGAGGTCATGTTGCTGCTGTATAGGACATTGGTAAGGCCACTGTTAGAGTATTGTGTGCAATTCTGGTCTCTTTCCTATTGGAAGGATGTTGTGAAATTTGAAAGGGTTCAGAAAAAATTTACAAGGATGTTGCCAGGGTTGGAGGATTTGAGCTATAGGGAGAGGCTGAACAGGCTGGGACTGTTTTCCCTGGAGCATCAGAGGCTGAGGGGTGACCTTACAGAGGTTTATAAAATCATGAGGGACATGGGTAGGATACCTAGGCAAGGTTTTTTCCTTGGGGGAGGGCATATGTTTAGAGAGAGAGGGGAAAAATATAAAAGAGACCTAAGGGGCAACGTTTTCATGCAGAGGTGGTGTGTGTATAGAATGAGCTGCCAGAGGAAGTGGTGGAGGCTAGTACAATTGCAGCATTTAAAATGCATCTGGATTGGTGTATGATTAGGAAGGGTTTAGAGAGATATGGGCGAAGTGCTGGGAAATGGGACTAGATTAGATTAGGATATCTGGTCGGCATTGACGATTTGGAACAAAGGGTCTGTTTTTGTGCTGTGCATCTCTCGGACTCTATGAGAGTCCAATGTGGCAGTGAAGGCATTCGCACAGAATGTGAAAAGAAGCGGCCTGTAACGCACACCAGAGAAGGGAAGTGGGTGGGTAGCCAGTGGAACAATTTCAGGAGCCAGACTTCAGTATTGCAAGAAGTTGAGCAATTTCACAATGGTGGTCAAGATCAAACATCCAAGAGCTATTGCCTGGGAGACCACAGCAACCTCATGAGAAAGAGTGAGGCTTTTGATGGAGAAGCACTATATTTGATGCAACACTTGGAGCCACTCACTCAGATAATGGTACTTTCCATACAATTCCAAATTTATATTGTCCTATTCAGTATGTGCTAAGTCAGCACAAATGGGCTGTAGCCAGTATCCAAAAGATGAGACATGCATGGATCTTAGCTGAGGAAGGAAGAAGTGCTGGATGTCTTAAAATGCATAAAGGTGGATAAATCCCCAGGACCTGATCAGGTGTACCTGAGAACCCTGTGGGAAGCTAGAGAAGTGATTGCTGGACCTCTTGCTGAGATATTTGTATCATCGATAGTCACAGGTGAGATGCAGGAAGACTGGAGGTTGGCTAACGTGGTGCTACTGTTTAAGAAGGGCGGTAAGGACAAGCCAGGGAACTATAGACCAGTGAGTCTGACCTCGGTGGTGGGCAGGTTGTTGGAGGGAATCCTGAGGGACAGGATGTACATGCATTTGGAAAGGCAAGGACTGATTAGGGATAGTCAGCATGGCTTTGTGCATGGGAAATCATGTCTTACAAACTTGATTGAGTTTTTTGAAGAAGTTTGAAGGTTGATGAGGGCAGAGCAGTAGATGTAATCTATATGGACTTTAGTAAGGTGTTCGACAAGGTTCCCCATGGGGGACTGTTTAGCAAGGTTAGATCTCATGGAATACAGGGAGAATTAGCCATTTGGATACAGAACTGGCTCAAAGGTAGAAGACAGAGGGTGGTGGTGGAGGGTTGTTTTTCAGACTGGAGGCCTGTGACCAGTGGAGTGCCACAAGGATCGGTGCTGGGTCCTCTACTTCTTGTCATTTACATAAATGATTTGGATGCGAGCATAAGAGGTACAGTTAGTAAGTTTGCAGATGACACCAAAATTGGAAGTGTAGTGGACAGCGAAGAGGGCTCCCTCAGATTTCAACAGGATCTTGACCAGATGGGCCAATGGGCTGAGAAGTGGCAGATGGAGTTAAATTCAGATAAATGTGAGGTGCTGCATTTTGGGAAAGCAAATCTTAGCAGGACCAAAGGGTCTGTTTCCAAGCTGTACATCTCTATGACTCTCTGACTATAACTTGATGGAGTGGCATTCAGAAGAACGCTGATGTGTATTCAGGAGAACAGTGATATACATATCGGCCAAAGTCCATACTACATACCAGATGCATTGGCAGGATTACCATTGAGCCTGTCACCACCCTCAAAGAACTTGACAGTGTCTGACTTCAACTGGGCACAGTGTTTCATTCGAGCCCATTTTTCTCAGTCTGAAACTGGTGATCCACTCTGTGACTGTGCATATGAACCCACCTGTGAGGCAGCTTCTGGTGGGTGCCGTCTTGGCTTCAACCGCAGTACACGTTTATTTGCTTAAGATGAAGTCACCATAGCTGTTGTTGGGAAAGCATTCACCAATATGATGTTCTGTTTTTGTTCACACATAACTGCACATCAATTAGGGCCTAAACTACTTATCCTTGTTAGTTCTAATATCTACTCTTTATATATTGATCTTTAGAATTAAGATGATCTGTATTGTCTTAATGTAATCCTTAATTAGCACACCTATCCTTCTTCTTTCACAATATTTCCTGTCCTTCAAAATTTCATGTACTTGAACATTCAGACCTTATCCTGAGCATTGGAGAGACATGGTTAGAAGTTGACATTCAGGTCTGACATATTTTTTTCGAGAACTGTAGTCAATGCATCAGTTTTGTAGCATTTGTGTGTATTTAGATATCGAGCCTTTAACAATGTATTTCATGACCTTGAATCTTATCTGCTGGCACTGTCTTAAGTTTGTTTGCTCTCTTCTTTCTTTTATATTCTGATTATCTTTTTCCTTGTTCCTACCTTGCACTCCCTTATTTTGTCTCTTACTGATCACATCTTTTCTCATTTGATTCCTCCCCCCAGAAATTAGTCTGAAGCCTTCTCAAATGCCCTAGTGCCATGTCTTGCCAGAACACAGATTCCAGCATGGTCCAACTAAAGACCATCACAATGGTGGAGCCCTCACTCTTCCAGTGTTGGTGCCAGTGCCCATGAATCTAAACCTGTTCCTTCCTTTCAGCCATGCATTTAGCTCTCTAATCTTGACTATCCTACACCAATTTACTTGTCGCTCAGGTAACAATCCAATTATTATTGCCTTTGAGTGTCTGTTTTTTAAGTTTGTCCCTAGCTGCTCATACTTTGTAAGTAGAGTCTCTTTCCAAATCCTACCTACATCATTGGTTCTCAATGTACTCAATGTACTCAAAGCCTATGCTCTGAACACTGGCACTGGTGCCTCATTGCCCATTACTAAGTTTAGATCAGCCTGCTATCTGGATGGTTCTAGAGTATGTTACTCTCAGAAAATTTCCCAAAAACATACGATAAAGTCATCTTCCAGGCTCCTTTGCCAATCTGATTTGCCCAATTATTATGTAGATCATAACTATATATATCTTACATGTGTCCATTATTTCTCACTGGATACTCCATCCTACAATTATGCTTACTGTTACATAAAAATATCATATAGTAACAAGGATCTGGTGTAGGTAGTTCAACCCTTCAAGCCTGTTCTGCCATTTCATATAATCACATCTTGTCCACTCTCCATAATCATCCAATCAATTACTCATCAAAAATGGGTCAGTCTCCACCTATAATTTACTCAATGTCCCCAGAACCACGATACTGTACTCTGGAGTAGTGAATTCCACAAATTCATGCCCCTTTCTTAAATAGGGACAATTATAAGGGTATGTAGACAGAAAATCTAAAGTCATCTGGGAATTTAAGAGAGAGTCCAGTAGAGGTGCAGTACTAAACATTTAAAACGCAAAATATATTGCAGTGAGAAAAGAGGACTCCAGGGAAAGAGCAATTATTTCACATGGCTGAGGAAGGAAACAAAATATGGAAGCAAATTGAAAGTTAAAGTGCACAAATCTGTGAAGATTAATGCCAAGTCAAAAGATTGAACAGAATACAAGAAACAGAAAGAATGACTGAAAGAAGAATAGAAAGATAGAAATTAGAGATTGAGAGCAAGTAGGTTGAAATATAAATATGGATATTGAGTTTCTACAGAAATTTAGAAAGAAAAAGAGTAAATTGTGACCATTTGTTACCTTGGGATTAAGTCTGGTGAATTAATAATGGAAGAAAAAGGAATGTCAACAAATTGAGCAGATATTTTGCATCAATATTCCCTGTGAGAGGATAGAAATAACATTCAAGAATTAGCTTTGAATCGAGAGTTGAAAGGAAGAGAGGAAAGGAAAATAATTGCAACTGCCATAGATAGGATACAGAGAAAATTAATTCTGACAAGTCACCAGCACCTCTTGGAGTTTATCCTATGGTCTTGCACAAATGACTTGCTGAGATAGTGGATGTGCTAGTTTTAATTTTCCTACGTGTAGAGAGATGTCAAAAGATTGGAAAACCTCTATTCAAAATGTAAATTCTCTATTCAAGAAAGAGAGGAGACAGAAATCAGGCAACTCTCAGGAGGGTTGAGTCTGTGGAACTCTGTTCTCCAGAGCGCAGCAGAGGCAGGATCACTAAATATTTTTGAGGTGGAGATAGATTTTTGACTAATAGGGGAGGAAAAGAGTGCTGTCAGTCGGTAGGTAGTGAAGTTGAGACTACAGTGAGATCTGAACATGAAAATATTGAACAGCAGAGCAGGCTTGAGGGTCTGATTATTCTACTCTTGCTCCAATTTCTTATGTTTGCATGTATGTTCGTAGGAGGGTCTCCAGCCCTTTTGGCCATTTTGCCTCATTCCACCCCCCTCCCCCCCCCCCCCTCCCCAGGAAAAATTCACATCCAGAAACATTAAGAAACATCTTGACAACCTCTGGAAATATCATCCTTAAAAATGCTGTGCAGGCTATAGGCTATATTGAAAGAGATGGAACAGTTGGGTGACCACTTCATGGCTGAATTATAGTGCCTCAGCCATTGTTCCTGGCTTTTATGAAGAAATGCTTTCTGAAGACCCTCAGTGTGTAGATGCCTCTCAAGAGGCCAACGCACATCTGTGCACTCAGTTTCCCCTCAGTGCTCATTTCGCTGTCACGTTGCAACCTAAGAGGGTTTGTAAAGAAAAGCGCCATATCTTCAAAAGCCTTTCTGTACAAAGGATAGGAAACTCCTTTGAGCACCTTATTAGGATTCAGAAATGCCCACTTCAAAATCTAAGTCATTAAAACTCCTCCAATCATTTAACTTTAAGACTTTCACAAATATTGCAATAGCAAACTAAGTCAAAAGCATCTGAAAGTTGGATGACCAGTCCATTTTGGCAGAATGTGTCAAAACAGCCTTAAGAGAGATTGACATCATAATCTATCCACTCAGGAATCTTGATGCAAAAATGGCACCCCCACCCCACTCCCACCCCCGTGCTGGTTCCCTTATGAGCATGGGGAATGGCCCAGTTTGCCCGAGACATGACTGGTAACAATGCTCCCACCATTTTAAAATCCTCCCAATCCAATGGTAATGCAATTCTGGCTACATTTGAACAGACAGAATAATCTGGATTAATTATGATGTTCAGGAGGTATCATTACTCAAAACAAATTTATTGGCAGTCAAGTTCAGCCCAATTTAACCTCCTTTGTTAGTATTTCACTAACACAGAGTTTCAAAGGCACTTATAAAATCTTCCTAGAAATAAACATCAATGAATGTTTTTGTGCTGTTCCTAGACATTCTAAATAACATACCATTCCTTTTAGAATCATTATTATTACTATGGTAGTTTTAGTCTGACAACAGCAAATTTGTGTGTAATATCATTAGAAAGGGAATTTGTTTAAATTATAAAAGGCTAAAATTTGCAGTTGTGACTAGTCAGAAATATATGTCAGGACTCAGATCTAGGAGTAATTATTAAGTCTTATAAGGAGTGGGTTGCATCAGAGTTGAGCAGGACAGTGGATTCCTAACAGAAGTTCCAACATTTAGGCATGAAGGGATATCAGCAAGTTAGTAAAATGCATAAAAGTGAGTTCAGCAAACTTTTTGTTAACCAACACTTATGGGACCAGAGGTACGCCAGTTGAGTGCATAACATGTAACAGTTCTACTTTATTTACAATGTAAATCACTTAAATAATAATACAACTTTGCCTTAAGTAAAACTTATCGGCAGAGAGCCCTTGTCACTCGAACTCTCAACTAACCTACTCAGACATCGCTGAGGTTGCAATATTTGAGGTGTATAGTTTTTGCTAGTTTATCGAGAGTGCTGGTTCATAAGGTGCTGGTTAAAACAAAGTTTACTGTATTACATTTCAACAAGAGTTGTAAGTGGGACTCACTTGAGGAGTCACATGTGGAACCCAACATCAAAGATTTAACAATATTTTTAAATTGAATTGAATCAGATTTATTGTACCATATGCTCACATAATTACAATGAAGAGTTTACAAGTTGTCACTTATAATGCTATCTTAGGTACAAAAGCACCTGGGTACAGAATCTTAGGTAGAAAGCTGAAAAATAAGGAATTCAAAGTTTAGAAGTTAAACATTACAGTCATTCTTGCTAAAATGTGGAAAATCAAAGAATTAAAATTAAAAGCTTAGCCCTACAGTCCATAAGCACTTGGCCATTCTGGGGTCACACTGCTCAGAAGGTCTCGACCTGGCCCTCGCTGTTGCTATGGGTTACCTGGTCTCACCACCTTGCAGCCTGTTCCTGTTCCTGCCGTCGCCATGGGCTGCCTGCTTCTGCACTCCTGATGGATCCTGCTCAGGTACCGCTTTGGAGCTCCCAACCCCTTCCATGCCTTGAATTTCAAAGAAGTCACGATGCTGCTGACCAAGTTCTGCCCAAGCACACAGGCTGCCTCATGGCTGACTACCAAAGGCTCCAGCTGCTGCCATCACCACTGCTGCATCCATGACTGCGCTCCATCCAGAAGGTAAATAGAGGAAAGTAGAAGAAAAGAAAAGTGATAAAAGAAAGAAAGAAACCCTTTCAAGTTTCACAACATCTTTCGATAGGAAGGAGACCAGAATTGCACGCACCATTCCAACAATGGCTTAACCGAGGTCATGTTGCGGCTGTACAGGACATTGGTTAGGCCACTGTTGGAATATTGCGTCAATTCTGGTCTCCTTCCTATCGGAAAGATGTTGTGAAACTTGAAAGGGTTCAGAAAAGATTTACAAGGATGTTGCCAGGGTTAGAGGATTTGAGCTATAGGGAGAGGCTGAAAAGGCTGGGGCTGTTTTCCCTGGAGCGTCGGGGGCTGAGGGGTGACCTTATAGAGGTTTACAAAATTATGAAGGGCATGGATAGGATAAAAGGACAAGGTCTTTTCCCTGGGGTGGGGGAGTCCAGAACTAGAGGGCATAGATTTAGGGTGAGAGGGTTAAGATATAAAAGAGACCTAAGGGGCAACCTTTTAACACAGAGGGTGGTACGTGTATGGAATGAACTGCCAGAGAAGTGGTGGAGGCTAGTACAGTTGCAACATTTAAGTGGCATTTGGATGAGTATATGTAGGATGGGTTTGGAGCGATATGGGCTGGGTGCTGGCAGGTGGAACTAGTTTGGGTTGGGATATCTGGTCGGCATGGACGGGTTGGACTGAAGGGTCTGTTTCCATGCTGTACATCTCTATGACTCTATGACTCTAAAAGCGGATGGAGAGGATGAGCTCAGACTCAGGAGCCACCATCTTGGAAGAACATTTATGTTGAGGAGGAACTCCTCTGTGATGTGACCAGACCATACATGGCCCCCTGAGACTCCTAGCCTCTTTCTATTTCAAGTGCATGAGGTGTTCCTTTTCCTGTGCTGCACAAACCTCCGCAAGACGGGCTGGAAAATGATGGAATTATATTTCATTGGGGTACCATGCTGGAAAACTAGCCCCTGCAGTTCCCAGAGGAGTTACAAAAGTAAAAAATGTTAACAAGTATGCAGAGTTCCCCAATTTCCCTGACTTTTGGACATAGGTTGATACAAAGCATAGACCATATTTGTTATTTAATGAAAATTGTGTTTATTAGAAATAAGTAAATAAATTCTAACAATGGATAAACAGTTATGAACCATCAGCATATAACTCTACTAGTCAAACTGTAACCCTCTTACACATTATCTCTCCACCTTGCCCCATCCCCTCTCTCGCACACACACATATGCATGCAGACAGACATGGACATAAAAAAAATGGCTGTTATAGATGGAGAGAAAGACTGGAAAGGCAGTTCAGTGGTTCATGTTCACAGGGTTCATCGTTGAATCCTGTTCTCATCAGGATATCAATTCTTGATGCTCCTTCTCCAGATACTTTCGCTTGTTTGCAGGAAGCGCAGGGTGATGAGTTTGGACTTAAAAATGTTGTTGACTTATTGATTTTAAAAATCACAGCTCATAACAACTGGGAAGAAGAAATCAACTAACTGTCTTCAGGCCAGAGATGCTTTTCACTGGGGAGCAAGAATACCTCCTCCTCCTCCTCCTCCAGAGGTCCAGTACTTTCTGCTGAAACATTCATGTCCCTAAACTGTTCAGCCAATCGCATAGTTGTTGGCAGGCAGATGGCTTTTATAATCACTGAATGGTTACCCATTCACAGACCAATCAGCTACTTGTGGCCAGTCTAATCTCCATTTGTACGCACTTGGCTCCAGCTCAGTTGCAAACTGGTCTTCCACTACTGTCTGAACATGCAGCTGTGTAAACAGGATTTACAATGAGGGTCAGATTCCTTGCTTTTTCTCAATGTGCAGCAATCCTTGTTTCCTTGAAGCAGTTCTTTTCCCATTATAGTTCACAATAAAAAAAGGAGAGAAAAATAAATTGATACAGCCTTAACTGCCAGTGGATCCAGATATTTTCCATAATCAGGGGTTCACGTAGTTACTATTCCTTGTAGGTTCCATCACTTTTATGTTACAAATTCTTTTACAGGAATAAGCTGGTACTCTGAATAAAAGCAGCTGCCAAAGGCCTGTCAATGTCTTTATAATGTTCCCTTTAATATAATTAAAAGGCACATAATAAAGATGCATTACTGCTAAAGCAATCCTTAGGTCGGCTGGTAATGCAGTAATTTGATGCATCAACACACCAAACCACAGAATGGTAGATGGTGTGTCCTCTTGGGATTTCTTTGTGACGTTTTGACACAGCTGGAGTGAAGGGCTTTCTAATTGTTATACTCTGAAGGAAATTTAATGAATGCTGATTATGCTTTTTCTTTTACCACTGGGCATACATTTATTGCACAGCTGTAAATTGTACCTTACGGCCTTGAAATTCATGGAGAGCTCTCCTGGGTTGGAGTTTTCATTCCTGGGTCACAATCTCACCATCTGGATGAAAGCTGGAGCCCCAGGGAGATTTTACAGGATTCCACTCCAATTAAGAACACGGGGAAAGCTCCTGGTCTTGAGAGCCAACAGGAGGCCGTCCAGTATTAGATGACGGGCTGTCCCACTGTTTGAGATGGGAACTGCCAATGCCGGTAGGAGATAATTGCTGAGAGGATTCACTCGATTGCTCATGGACATGTTTCTCAGCCTCCTAGTTGCTTGATGCTGCTGGCTAATCAGCTTCTGGCTCTGAAAGTCCACCAGGCCAACAAAGAAACCGGCTCTGATTTAAAGTGTTTTTGTCATCTTACTGAGGGATTTGTGTCATGGGAAGAAGGTTGTTCAAGGCCAGGACAGGGGGAATTGCTTTTGGATACCGCTGTCCCGCTTCCCTATCTGTGTATAGACTGGGGAAAACTAAGTCCGACTTCTGTCTGTCTGTCTCTCTCTCTCTCTCTCTCTCCCCCACCCTCCCTTTACAACTTACAACAACCTGCTGTAGTTTCTCAGACACTCCCCACTTGTCTCTCCCACTGAAAAGGCAGAGATCCAAGGGAGTGTCCATTGAGGCCCTTTAGTGACCCCAAAGGGCTTTAATTGGTGGCAGGTCAAGAAACTTCCCAATGACTATTTTGTCCGAAACGTCATTGGAGAGGTGGTAAGAAATAGGGTGTCTCTCCAACTCCAGGCAGTGGAAAATTCCACCTATTCTGAGTAATGCTTTTTTTAAAATACTGTGTTCCATATATGAAAACAAAGTGCTGAGGAAACTTAGCACATCTGGTAGAATCTGTGGAGATAAAAACAAAGTTAAATTTTGAGTCCAATGACTTTCTGTCAGACAAAGGATCTTCATTCTGATTAAGGGTCACTGGACTCGAATGTTAACTGTGTTTCTCTCACCACAGCTGTTGCTCAACCTGCTGAGTTTTCCCAACACTTCATGTTTCATTTCAGATTTTCAGAATCTGCAATACTTTATTTTACTTATGGATTTCATATGGCTAGCTTCCAGCAGGCCAGGATTCTAGAGCAAACATAAACATTGATACTTCTGAGAAAGCTATTTGACTTTCATTCAGTTTTTTCCATCCTCTGCTGAGACATAACTCTAGGTGTTAGTGACCTACTAATATCTCATTCATGTACTTCCTTCAGCTCTAGGCTTGTGCTGATGTATATACTGCAGCCACATCTTTACTTTTAGTTTCTAGAAAGCATCAGGAACATGAATTCTGGCATGTCTGCAGTGAATTGTAATCTTACTGCTACCCCTGCTTAGATAAATCAAGTCAAATTCAATCTAGTGGTTGAATTTTTCTGTTTTCACTAGCTCAGTTTGAATATGTAGTCCAACTCTGTAAGCTATGTAAAGGCTGGTCGGAGACTCACTAAACATATCTTTCTTCAAGAATAAGTGAATAGAGTTATCATAGTCACTCGTGCTATTTGATATGACTATCAGTGATGTGTTGGAGAGCATGAGGACACATGCTATTGATTTGCCTATTCCATACGCTCCTGAAAGATTAGATGTGCTTCATTTTGTAGCTGGTTTTATGCTGATGGACTTGTTTTTGGATTTAGTATGTTTAATTTGGTGCTCCAGAAGTTGGACCATATAGTGTCCTTTCTTTAGGAACTAAATGGCTCCCTAACTCTCAGTATGGCTATCAAGAATTGCACAGGAGCTACAAGTACACCACCACCAAATTGGTACTGCTTAAAAAAAAAACACACTTGGCCTTAGCTACTTTCCATTTGGAAATAAAGGGCCTTCCAACTGGTTAGTCTTCCATTGTAAGTTGGATGACACTGGATGCAATCACAAAATCTTGTCCTAGATATCAACAGAAAGGACCTTGGCCCAACTGATATCAACAAGGTAAATATTAAAATATTAATTGCCTGAATTATTGTAGAATACAAATGCTCCTCCCAACCCCACATTAAGGTAAAGCATACTATTGCCAACTAACCACTTCTGTCATTATTGCAATTGACGTCTATCCTGATATCTCCAATCACCGGCAACTGTTATCCTTTTAGCCATCAATAATCTTCCAATCCAACCTTTCTCCCTCTTGACCCAGTGGTCACCTTCCCTCCCTCCCACTCTTGGTCTACCCCTTTCCGAATAGCTCCCCTTCTTAGCTGCCCCACTTGTTACTCACTTCTAATGCCTTACGTGAAGATTGAAGCTGATTTAATGACCAGAACTTTGTTTTCTCTTCACTGGCAAGCTGCAGGAGATGCCTGTTAGTTGACTGTCACTCATCGACTCCATCATAATAAGGCTACTTGGGGATTGATACTTTTTGGACACGCTGACATTTCTACATGAGTATCTAAACAAAGGGTCTGCTTCTGTTTGAAACCAGGCTCTGGTAGGAAGTTGACAGACATTCGGATGTTTGCAGTGATGAGCCCTTAATTGATATGGAGATTGCTGTTCTGTTCTATTCAAGCTGCTGCTGGCAGCTACAGTGTTGGGTTTTTAGCCTGCTAATGTAGCCATCTCTTAAACAGTGGATGTTCCTGAGTAAGAATGTTTGTGCCATAGTCTGCCATTACACCACAGATATCCAAGATGTTGCAGAGGACCAGGAGGCCAGGCAGGAGGAGGAAGATCCTCTTCCCAGTGGATTGTTGGAAGAGGCCACTGGTTGTACAGCATCTGTGCTTAGTTTCATCTTACTGTGTCTTCAGTTTTTCCTCTCTTACCTCCTGCTCTCCCTCTTCATCTGGTGACTGTCTCCAGAACAGCGTTTCACAGTCCTCATGGTCTTCTGTTCTCTGGAGGGCCATGCCATGGACAGCACAACAGAGCCTTGCAATGACCAAGACTCTTGGCAAAGGTTGTTATAAGGAACACCTGACTACTCTAGGCACTAAACCCATTACTCTTCAAGACTGATACCCTAACATTGTGAATCTGATGTGTTATTGAGCTTCAGTGAAGACAGCATCTATCACCTAGGTGTGTACTCATCTATATGATGCTACAGACATCTGCACTGATGAAAGCACAGACACCCTGTCGAGAAAATCGCAGTCTCCTTCAGCCAAGTTTCAATTCCCAATTCTAAATCTCTTTGTCTTCTCCTCCCTATCTTGTGCTCAATCAGGAACATGCTTTCCTCTTCTTTGTGCCCTTTATCCTTCTCACTTAACCTCCTGCTGCCTTGGGATCAATCTGCCCTGTGCAATTGTTGTTCCTCAGCTCCAATGTCCTTGATTTCTAACAACACCTACTGCCAGGTGCAGCCTTCCTGGTGCTCTGTTCCAATGCCCACCAAATGCCAAAAGGATGGTGACCTTTGAGAACTGGCTAATTTTTTTTAATATTCATTCATGAGGTGGGCATTGCTGGCCCGGCCAGCATTTATTCCCAGTGGGCAGTTATGAGTCACCCATGTCATTTTTGTCTGGAGTCACAAAAAGGCCTGCCCAGGTAAGGACAGCAGATTTCTTTGCCCGAGTGACGTTAGTGAGCCAATTCGGAGGCAGCAATCGGCAACAATTTCACAGTCACCATTGGAATCTGAATTCCAGAACCCATGTTCCCAGAACATTACCTGGGTCTTGGATTAATCATCAAGCAATAATACCACTTGGCCATTGCTTTAATGCTGGTTCCTTCCCAGACCGGTGTTAGTTTACTGCTGTTTTAACTTGGAAAGGACAAGGCCTTTCCCCAATGAAAAGATGGAAAAATATATCATCTTTAAATGAGTGCCCTTCAAGATTCACCGTTGATATGGTCCTTACCTACCTGCAGCTGATCTGAGGCAAACAGATGAGAATGTTAGTCAGTCTGTCCTCAGCTGAAAAAAAATGTTTTTAGGAGACAGTTTTCTCACAAGCTTTCGATGATGTCAGCTGGTTTATTTAGGAAGATGCCCTGTTCTGCCCACTGTTGTGAACATTGAAGATGCTGTACCACGTCACCACCATTTTTTAGACCATCCGCTTCCATTCCCACCCAAATCAAGCTATCTGAAGAAGGTCACTGGTTTTGAAAACTCAACTCTCCACATAATGTGGCCTGACCTGCTGAGTTTCTCCAGAAAAAATTCTGATTTTATTAAAATTTGCAGCACCTGCAGTTCTTTATTTCCATGTACATAGATCCCTGAAAGTTGCCACCCAGGTTGATAGGGTTGTTAGGAATGCATACAGTGTGTTAGCTTTTATTGGGAACCATGAGGTCATGCTGCAGCTGTACAAAGCTCTGGTGTGGCAGCACTTGGAGTATTGCGTACCGTTCTGGTCACTGCATTATAGGAAGGATTTGGAAGCTTTGGAAAGGGTTCAGAGAAGGTAAACAAGGATGTTGCCTGGTATGGAGGGAGGGTCCTATGAGAAAAGGTTGAGGGACTTGAGGCTGTTTTTGTTATAGAGAAAGAAGAAGGTTGAGAGTTGGCTTAATTGAGACACATAAGATAATCAGAGAGTTAGATAGGGTGGACAGTGAGAGCCTTTTTTCTCAGATGGTGATGGCTAGCACGAGGGGTCATAGCTTTAAATTGAGGGGTGATAGATATAGGACAGATGTCAGAAGTAGTTTCTTTACTCAGGGAGTAGTAGTGTCACCACCCTGGAGGCTCCCCGCCTCCATTCCTGATGAAGGGCTTTTGCCTGAAACGTCGATTTTCCTGCTCCTCGTTGCAGCCTGACCTGCTGTGCCTTTCCAGCACCACTTTAATCAGGACTCTGCAGTGCTCACTTTTGCTTCTGTGCAATGCCCTGCCTGCAAAAGTAGTAGACTTGCCAACTTTAAGGACATTTAACTGGTCATTGGATAGGCATATGGATGAAAATAAAATAGTGGAGGCTAGATGGGCTTCAGATTGGCTTGACAGGTCAGCGCAACATTGAGGGTTGAAGGGCCTGTGCTGCACTGTAATGTTCTATGTTCTATTATATCAAAATCCAGCCCTGGATTAGCCAATAGACTGTGGTGTCAGGTAACCGTTCTCTCCGCAACTCCCTCATTAGGTCTACATTCCACACTAACCTTTTGTCCACACCTGGCACCTTTCTCTATGGCCACAGGAGGTGCAACATCTGCCCCCACACCTCTACTTTTAACTCCAACCAAGACCCTCAAGAATCATTCCATGTCCGGCAGAGATTCACCTGCATTTCCTGTAACCTGATTTATTGCGTCTGTTGTTTCCAATGTGGTCTGCTGTACACTGGAGAGACCGAGCACAAACTCAGGGACCAGTTCAGGGAACATCTATGGTCCGTAGGCTCCAATCCATCTTACCCTCCAGTTGCCAGCCATTTCAACTCCCATGACCTTCCCGGGCCTCCTCCAACGTCAAAATAAGGCCACACACAAACTGGAGGAAGAACACCTCACCTTTTGCCTCAGAAGCTTACAACCATAAGGCCTCAACATAGAATTCACCAGATTCCAAATCTCCCCAGTCCCCACCTCTTACCAAGTCCAGCCCACTCTCTGTGCTCCACCCCTTGACCTGACATAACCTATCTGTCTTCCTTCCCACTTATCATACAATTCCTACGGTGTGGATATAGGCCATTTGGCCCAACAATTCCACACCGACCCTCCAAAGAGTATTCCACCCAGATTCATTCCCCTACTCTACATTTACCCCTGATTAATGCACCTAACCTATGTATCCCTGAACACTATGGGCAATTTAGCATAGCCAATTCACCTAACCTGGATTGTGGGAGGAAACTGGAGCATCCGGAGGAAGCCCACGCAGACTAGAGGAGAATATGCAAAGTTTGTGAGAAGATTTGTAGCTCGGGTGCTCGTTGATGTGGTTCTGTTCGCCGAGCTGAGAATTTGTGTTGCAGACATTTCGTCCCCTGTCTAGGTGACATCCTCAGTGCTTGGGAGCCTCCTGTGAAGCTTCCTTCGGCATTTATAGTGGTTTGAATCTGCCGCTTCTGGTTGTCAGTTCCAGCTGTCCGTATATTGGGTCCAGGTCGATGTGCTTATTGATTGGTTCTGTGGATGAGTGCCATGCCTCTAGGAATTCCCTGGCTGTTCTCTGTTTGGCTTGTCCTATACTAGTAGTGTTGTCCCAGTCGAATTCATATTGCTTGTCATCTGCGTGTGTGGCTACTCAGGATAGCTGGTCGTGTCATTTCGTGGCTAGTTGGTGTGCATGGATGCGGATCGTTAGCTGTCTTCCTGTTTGTCCTATGTAGTGTTTTGTGCAGTCCTTGCATGGGATTTTGTACACTAAATTGGTTTTGCTCATGCTGGGTATCTGGTCCTTCGTTCTGGTGAGTTGTTGTCTGAGAGTGGCTGTTGGTTTGTGTGCTGTTATGAGTCCTAGTGGTCGCAGTAGTCTGGCTGTCAGTTCGGAAATGCTCCTGATGTTTGGTAGTGTGGCTAGTCCTTTGGGTTGCAGCATGTCCTCGTTCCGATGTCTTTCCCTTAGACATCTGTTGATGAAATTGCGGAGGTATCCGTTTTTGGCGGGTACATTGTATAGGTGTTCTTCTTCCTCTTTTTGCAGTTCTGGTGTACTGCAGTGTGTTGTGGTCCTTTTGCATAGTGTCTTGATGCAACTTCTTTTGTGCGTGTTTGTGTATGCAAACTCCACACAGACAGTCGCCCAAGGCTGGAATCGAACCCAGATCCCTGGTGCTGTGAGGCACTAAGCCACCGTGCCGCCCTTCCCACTGACTCACCTATTGCCATCCTATCTATCTTTCCCCAGCCCCACCTTCCTCCAACCATTTATTTCTCAGCCGCCTTCCCCTTCCCTAGTTGTGATGAAAAATCCCAACCTGAAACATAGTCTTTACTATTCCTCTGAAACTACCTGACTGTTGTGCTTTTTCCAGCTCTACACTCTGACTCTGACTTACCAGCATCTGCAGTTCTCACTATATCCAAGTTGGGTAAACTTGTGCCTTACTATAGAGCTTAAAAGCTGTGGAAAAATCTTGTTGACACTTTTGGAATCCACCTTCACTATTTATTTCTGCTTTTGCTGCATCTTTCTATGTGGAATGCCAGTGAGTCCAAACATTTGGTAGAGAAATGTGCGAAAACAGGTAAAGAGTACACTGCTCTTTCTTGTCTTTGAGAAATTTTGAGTCTATATTGATCCATACCTCATGCCCTTATATGGCAAGCCATTTGGTTTTGGATGCAGCCTTGCCAAAGCATTAGATGGGAGGCATGGACAGAACAATTGGTAATGATTAACTCAGGTGGCCAATCTTAAATTTGATAACTACCATTGCATCTCATGTCTATTAAGGATTCAAACCCATATGTATAAGTACCTAATAATGTCTAATTGATGACTTTGTGTGAAAGTTTGCACTATACCATGATAAAAAGGTTAGGCAGTTAAAATTTACTAGATCTCTCTTTGCTCAAGGTATTTGAATGCTATCCCAGCTTCTGGCCATAAGTACATCTCCACTTTACCATCAACAAATACGGCCCTGAATTCAAATCAAATCCTGTATACATTTGGGACTGTATTACCTATTTTGTTCGCATATTTGTTTTATTGAAGTTATAAATATTCCTCCCAAACCATCAAAATTTAGAGTGCTGTGTATTTTCAATATTCAAGCTTCTTTGATATTGTAAAATTAACACCAGAAAAGTGCAACAATTTGTTGACTTCTTCATTCAATATTGTTTCAATATTTTTATGGGCACTCATTATTTTGTTCATATTTTGATTCTCTCTGACTGACACCCTTTCATGTTTAAATGTACTTTTAATGGAGCTATCTTTTAATTTGATTGTGCTGTATTGAGCAAAATGGAATACCTGATTATTATTTTGTAATATGATTAAAATTATGGATAGAGGTACAAAATGTGCATGGGCTTTGTGTGAAAAGCTAGTGTAATATTTCATTATTACTGACAGCACAAAGTAGAATATTAGATAAACTTTCTGTGATGGCAGGCTGGGTGCATTTGTACATTTCATTAGATTTAATTCATGCACTTTGAAATCTCCTGATTGCCTTGGGGAGATTTTAGTTTCGTTCAAAGAAAATATGTTTGCATTTCTTGGCATCTCTTCTCAGAACTTCCGGGGCTCTGGTGCTGCAAAACATCTGTAAACCTCACGGTTAATATTTTTCTTTACAGTTTAATACTGGCCAGACGCATGGGCCAAAGGGATTTGACATCAATGTGATGCCAGTATGGAAGAAAAATATAACTGGCTCTGGGATTGTCGTGACAATCATAGATGACGGTGAGTAATCCTTTCTCTACAGAGCAGCCACTTAAGTTCATGCTTTTTCTCCAGATAAAGGTTCCTAGAGCCCAGTCATGGATTAAAGCAGGACATGCTGAATGGCAATATTTGAATGAGAAATCTCTTTCATTCCAGGGAGGGAAAACAATGTTTTTTTATATGTGTCTAGCAATGTTTTACCCAACAGGTGACCCTGCTCCAAAGCGCAATTTACAATTCAAGACTGCTGTGTGTCGAACAAATTAAATCTCATCTTTTGGAAAAAATGTTCCCCATTTTGAACATATGAATATTTGGGAATTACTTTATAACACTTCTGAGTGTAATGGACATAAAGTGCATGCCTGTTCAATAAAACTTATATATTGTGCAAGCTGTTCATTGCCATTGTTAGCTTTTCTTACAAGTTCATAAAAACTTAATTCACCAAGTGTCTCCAGTATCTGTCACAAAATACGAAATGAAATAAATGACAGTATGTAAAATTAAAATGTGGAAATGTAGGTAAGAAAACCATACAGCCATGTACTAAAGCCCTCACATCCCCTGCCCTCATTGACCTCAACATTCATAATATAAAGTTCAAAGGAGGATATATCTTTCATGATCTTGGGACATCCCAAAGCATTTTACTACAATTAAATTGTTTTTTAAGTGTAGATGGCAGGCAATTTGCACAGAGCATGGACACACAAGCAACAAAATGATGTTTACAATTAATTGACCATCAATTTTAGTGATGTTGTTTAAGCAACAAATATTACTGTGCATAATGGAGAGAGCCACTGAGCCACAGTTGACACCTCTACAGGTCTACCATATGTAATAATTGACTACTTTAACCAAAAATGGAGGATCACAATAAAATTAATTCTTTCAAAGTCACAAAAGTGTCAATGCAATATAGAAGGTATTTAATTTTAAAATTGAGAATATTGGATAATTTTGTTAAGATTCATTTATCTATTCGTTATGATCAACCATATAAGTAAAGATAAGACCATATTTTGTCAATTTTTACATTTCAGAATAATTAAGAGTAATCTTTGTTTTCAAATATTTTGGCTGTCGGATTCCTTGAGCTTAGCGATAAATTTTATTTCCAAACAGCGAAAGAAAGACAAAACTTTGCACTGTTTTCAAATCACCCCCCTTGACCCCAAGCACACACCTCCAGACTATTATGAGGTCGCAATTCTAAAACGCTGAGCGACCCTCCTAATAGCATTTCCAAAGTGATAAGAAATTTCTGAGTTGTTTGGGAGGAAGTTCTGTCCTGCCCCATCTCCACAGTACAGCATCTCTCCAAGAATTCCAGGTCCTGTATTTTAATTTTTTTAAAGGAATTCAATGTTGCATCAGGAAAGATTATTTGTCAGAGACATGAAGAAGCATGCCGTGACCACAAACTAACTCATAATGGGAATGTAGTCAGCCAGTGTCTTCATGATCATAGGAAATAGGCTGTTGCTTACACTGAACATTGTGAGCAAACCATTGGCACAGAGAAATTCTGATATTTTTATGGTATGCTGCAGGGTCTGGGCTCAGCTTTGCTATTCATAATGAAAATGTAAATGCATCCTTTATATTACGCTGAACAGTGAACTTCAGAGGAATTATTCCTTTCCAGAATTTTGAATAATTATATATATAGGTGCAAGGAAGGATATCTTTACTTTTGAGTTTGTGTCTTTAAGGTTGAAGCCTCCATTAGGGGATTCTGTTAGGTACAGTTAATGGTCTGTTGGAAGAACCGGTTTGCTGTGCTGATTGATTTTCTTTACTCCATTCTTGAACGTTTTTGAATGGATTTAGAGCAGTGAAGGGAGTAACTGGAAGCAGAAAATAGGCTGATTACCCACTTCTCTGGTGCTCCACGTGTGTTACATCAGAATTTAACTTTAATTTGAAATTTAACCATCAAGATTTAAAGCACTCCAAGAAAATCTGCATTCTAAAGTACTTAAATGTCAGTTTTGAACTATGAAGTTTATGTGAAAGGCTTTTTTGAGATTATTAACCTCTTCAGGGGCAGCATGGTGGCTCAGTGGTTAGCACTGCTGCCTCACAGCGCCAGGGACCCAGGTTCAATTCCCACTTCAGGCAACTGTCTATGTGGAGTTTGCACATTCTCCCTGTGTCTGCATGGGTTTCCTCTGGGTGCTCCGGTTTCCTGCCACAGTCCAAAGATGTGCAGGTTAGGTGAATTCGCCATGCTAAATTGCCTGTAGTGTTTGGTGCCCTAGTCAAGGGTAAATGTAGTGGAATGGGTCTGGGTGCATTGTTCTTCGGGGGGGTCAGTGTGGAATTGTTGGGCCGAAGAGCCTGTTTCCACTGTAGGGAATCTAATCCTTAAGAGCAGGCTGTCCAAACATGTGCAGCAATTGGTTCTGGCCTGTCCCATAGCTAAATTTATCATTGTGGCCACTTAATACCTAAGAGACGGTTGTATTGGATATCAATTTCTATCCCATTATTTTTAGGCAAAAAGTTAATAGTGCAGTGCGGGAAACTATAAATTATGGATGAAGTGCTCAATTTTTGTCACAGTAAGATTTGTTTGCAGTGTAGGGGAGAAAAGGTCATCACAGCTAATCTGAAATTCTTTCCAATCATTTTGAATCCATTCAGAGGTTGCCCACGGTAATAGAACCATGTCCATGAATTCAGCATTTTAACACTGTTATAACATAAAACACTGGTCCTTTGTTTGTTTTACCATAGTTGTAAATATAAACAGTCAACCTTGGAAACAGAGGAATAGAAGTCCACCAATCAGCCTATCAAGCCTGTCTTGCCATTTTAGGTTATTGCTGTAAATCTGCTCAATGCCATTTTTCTCCACTATTTCCAAATCCTTTAATTCATTACTTTCCAGAAACCTGCCAATTTCTTGAGCCTGCTCAATGCCTGAGCTTCCACAGCTTTCTAGGGTAGAAATTTTGGATGATACACTACCCTATGAATGAAGTAAATGCCCTTTTTCTTATCCTGAGATTACATCTCCTGGTTCAGGAGAGAGCAACCGGGGGTAACATCCTGGCTATTATTTCTGTCATGCTCTGTAAGTCTCAATGAGATTGCCTCTCCTTCGAAATTCTCAAGAAGAGAAGCTCGGCTTCCTCAATCTCTCCTCCTACAACAATCTTGCCATCTCGGGTAAATCTTAATTGAACTCCCACTATGGCAAGAATACCCTTCCGTAGATAAAGAGACCAAACCTGTACACACTACTACAGGTGAGGTATACATCTTTACTTCTATACTCAAATTCCCTTCAAATGAATGCCAATGCATTGTTTGTTTTTTCTAATACCTTACTGCACTTGCATATTAACTTTAAGTGACTCATGAACAAGAACACTTAAATTCTTTTAGACACCAACACTTTGCAAATTCTCATTATTTAAGAAGAATTCTGCCTTTTTACTCCCAAAGTGAGTAATTGCATTTATTTACATTAAATTCCATCAGCCATATTCTAGCCCATTCATTGAGTCTCTCCAAGTCCCTTTGAAGTCTCTTTGCACATTGGTCACAACTTATGTTCCCACACAGTTCCATGTCATCACCAAATTTGGAGATATTACATCCACATCATTTATATTGATGATGAACAACTGCGAGATTGTGGTGACCCATCAATACCAGCTTGCAATCCTTCGAATGATCTTTGCTTTCTGTCTTTGCACCAATTCCTAATCCATACTCATTGATTTCCTACAATTTCATACACTGTGATTTTATTTCCTAACCTCCTGTGTGAGACCTTATCAAAGGATTTCTGAAAATCCAAATACACCACATTCACTGGTTCTCATTTGGCCAATGCTATAAGGAACATTTTCAAAAAAAAATCCAAGTTTGTCAAACTTGATTTTCCTTTCCTATAGTCACATTGACTGTGCACAACCTTTTCTAAACTTTCAGTATCACATCCATTACAACAGATTCTAACTTTTCCTCAACTGGGAGTACCAAGTTGACAGGTCTCCTCTCCCACTTCCTTAAACAGTGGGTTATGTTTTCTATCTTCCAGTCAGTAAGAACCTTTCCAGAATCTATAGAATTACCAAAGGTAACCACTAATGCATTTACTATTGCTATTACTACTTGCTTCAACACTCAGAGGTGAAGTTCGTCTCCACAAGAAAATTTATCAAGTTTCAATCCAACTCATCTTTCAAGTACTACATGTTCACTACGACTAATTTCTTTAAATTCCTCAGTTACATAAGTCCCTTGATCACCTTAAACTTCAGCAAAAACTGCTGGAAAAACTCAGCAGGTCTGGCAGCATTTATGGAAAGAGAAAGAGTTAACCTTTAGAGTCCAGTGTTGACTCTTCAGAATTGGTCACCTCGTATTCCTGACAAATTTTCTACATCTTCTTCGGTGAACACACAAGCAAACTATCCTTGTCTGCACTCTAAATTCCCCTACCCCACCATAATAGACCCACATTTGTTCTTGATAACCTTTTTCCTCTCACATAACAATTGAAGATTTTTACAGTTGACATTACTCATTTGCAATCATATTCTCTTTTCCCTTTCCTTATCAATTTCTTGTCCTCCTTTGCTGGTTCCTAAGTTCCTCCCAATCCACAGCCTTCTCACTTTTTCTGGGATTTTTCTCAGCTACTTCCTTTGATTGAATGAACCTTTTACTTATTTTGTTAACGATGGTTAATCTTTGGTTGTTTGTGCTTTGAGCAAATGGATATTTGTTGTTGTCCTTGCAGTATTTCTTTAAATACATGTCATTACAAGCTGTCAAAGCTTTGAGTGCATTTTCCCAATCGACAACAGCCACTATGCTATTCGCACCCAGATTTAAGACCCTAGTTTCAGAATGAATGATATTGCATTCAAACTTCGTGCAGTATTCTGCCAGATCATGGGCACTATTTTCCAAAGACTCCTTTAAAGCAAGGTTATCAATTAGTCCTTTCTAATTATACAGCACCAAATCTAAAATGGCTTGATACATAGTTGGTGCCTTAACTGTTTCAAAAACCCATCTTCTACAAACCCCAGTAATTCATTTTCCACAACATCAATGCTGCCTTGGTTCATCCAGACTTGATGCAAATTGAAGTCATCCATTGCTGCTGTACTGCCTCTGTACATGCATCTCTAATTTCCTGACTACGTTATGCCCAATATTACCACAACAGTTTGTTGTCTGTGAATGACTCTCATCAAAGTTTGCTTCCACTTGCTGTGTCTTAGCTCCCCTCAAACCAATTCTACAGCTTGATCCTTTGATCAAAGATCATTTCTTCATAACATACTGATCCTATATCATATTGGGAGCTCCACCTCACCTCCTATTCCTTTGTTATCTATCCTTTCTAAGTGTAGAATATCCTTGGAATTAAGTAGTTAAATCAAACACATTTGTATTAATCTGTGCAATCACTTTTTGTGAATGCTATATTCATTCAGGCAGAGTGCCTTTAATTCAACCTTCTTAACATTATTCTCAATTTTGATCTTGTTTGATGCTAGCCATTGTTTTATCTGTCTTCTGTTTTTGTTTACAACTCCTCAACTTCCTTTTCTTTCTTTGAATCAGAGCTCCCTCTTAGGTTCTGATCACCATACCACTCTAATCCCTTAGGAATAGCACTACCCAATCTTCCAGTCAGGATGCCAGTTCTATTCCTGCCAAGATGCACTCACCCACCTTGTACAGGTCTCATTTGCCCCAGAACCAGTCCCAATGCCTCAGAAAACCGATGACCTCCCTCCTACACCAGCTTTCCAGCCACGTGTTCAATTGCTCAATTCTCCAGAGACTGCACGTAATCCT
Source organism: Chiloscyllium punctatum (assembly GCF_047496795.1). Classification (NCBI taxonomy): domain Eukaryota; kingdom Metazoa; phylum Chordata; class Chondrichthyes; order Orectolobiformes; family Hemiscylliidae; genus Chiloscyllium; species Chiloscyllium punctatum. The sequence continues at coordinate 56,407,752 of NC_092747.1, read as the reverse complement.
GAGATTACTACTTTTGAGATCCTGCTTTTCAATCTCCTTGAAATCTGCCTCTACAATGTCACCTGCCTGCTTACCTCAGTCATTGGTACCAGCATACGCCATCAACTCTGGGTGTTCACCCTCCCCTAGAAGAATATCCTGCAGCCATTCTGTGACCTCCTTGATTCTGACACTAGGGAGTCAACTTATCATTTGGGCATAGGTTTATGGCTGTGAAAAAGCCTGTCTCATCCCCTGATTTGAGAAACCCCTATCTGTACAGCTCTCCCACTTTTCTTTCTCTCCTTCTATATAGTTGTCATGTACAATGGTGCCATTGACATGAGTGCACTCTTCTGTGAAACCATTGCTGTTGCCAGTGTCCAAAAAGCAAAACCAATCTGCAAACAAGATTAACTCAAGGGACTCTTGTACTAATTGTCTGGTTCACTTGGACTTACCTGCCTGCATACACTTTAAGTGCAGTGTGACCACTTCTCTAAAAATGCTATTCACATTGCCCTTTGCTTTGCAGATGCACTGCAGTGACTCCAGATATAACTCAAATTCTAAAATAAGAGCTCAAGCTTGTGCAGACAATGGGACTTCCTGCAGATGTGTTAGTCTCAGACTCATGGTGCATCCTGATTTCCCACTTTAAACAAGCTGCACGTTCCACTTGACTAAAACCAGTTAACTGTTCTAACCATTTATAACAGCCAGAATATCTTACAGTTAGCCACCGGCAGCTCCTCCTGCTGTATTGATGTATGATTCAAGTAACACTAGACACTGAAGAAAGCAAATAAAAATGCGAGAGAAAATAAACACCCCTCCCCCTCTCACTGCATCTCCAGCATCAAACTCATTCTGCTTGAAAACTCCATTCTGCTTGTACTTTGACTTTGCTGCTACAGTGTAAGGACAAATCCAGACTGATTTGCCTAATTACCTAATCAGCTACTGTCCAGTATAACATCCTTACCCCAGCTAAAGCTGGAAGAAACTTCAATTATTTTCTTATCTTTCTTCAATTTTAAGCCTTGTAATAACCAGTTTAAGGCTAGTTGTAGACTACACTTGTGGAAAGACATTGACACTTTAAAACTTAGCACTCACCAAACTGACTCTTACAAACTGATGTAATTTTTCCTGTCATTGATGCTGCATTTATTATTGATTCTAATTACTTTAATTTTGGACAAAAGCAGTATACTCCACCAATACTTTACCTCAGACTAGATTATATATCTGGCCACTATCAGTTTAAGTAGATGTATTAGAATGCAAATGAGTTATTATTGGTTAAAAATACTACTCAAACTTTACTGGTGATTACAGTGCTGGATTTTCCCATGTGTATGCGAAAATAAAAATGGTACTAAGTGTCCAAGCATTCACACACTTAAAAAGCCGACATACAGATAGTATACATTCATTTGATTTGATTTATTGTCATGAGTCTTGTTACAAAAATAGTGAAAAATGTTGAAGAATGCTGCACTCTCCAATGTCATCTTGCAATATGAAAATAATAAGAATATCAAGGCAAAATAATGAAGAAATATTTTAAAAGTCCAACTTTATAGTCCTTCATGTTAAATGAAACATGGATAATTGTGGTGAGATCTGAAATTAAAGAGGAGAAAGATAGGTTAGCATTCAGGGTATTCCATCAGAATGTACAATTAAGCTGATGGGACCAAATTAATCCTGACAAAGGTGCATCTCCCATCTCTACTCTGAAGCAAAGTGTCAACAAAAGCAGGAGTTAATCTTTGTCCTTCAGATACAGGTGATGGCTGCCTAGTACTTCCAACTTTTCTTATTTTTGTCAATGCAAGTTGAATATTTTATGTCCCTAAATGTTTTTACTCCCTGTACAAAGTAACAAAAGTAAAGCTTTCTCTGTCGTTGACCCTCCCTCTACAATTTTGTCAATTGTTTACAGTCTGTTTTTTAAAACCTGTTTGCATATGGCTGAAAGTAGTTTTCTAACTATTTCAATTTTTTTTAACATATCTTCATAAACTTCTGAAATGTGACTGAAAGCTTTATCCGTTAACAAATAATAATATCAAACAAGCAGAAGACATCAGTCTTCTTGCAATTTCCTTTTAGTCAATAGAATAAGAAACCAGATGTCCTTGGCATGCTGGATAAGCTCTTCATCTCCTTAAGAATTTTTTTCAAAGTCATGAAGTAAATGTAACTTTTTAAAAAATGGCATTATATGCTTAGGTTCCCTATTGCCCTGTGTTGCAATCTGTTTTACATTGATTTAGCAACAATAAAAGAACCTTTTCTTCAGGGAAACCACTGTATTTTTAACAAATGTGGGTGAAGACCCAGAATCCTGCACACCCAGAAGTGAAATGAATGAATTGAAAAATGAACTGATGTAAATTGTGCACCTCCTAATGCTAAATTAATCACTGAATGCACACTTAGTGATAATGGGATTGCAGATCTATTTAGTTTTGTAATTCATATTACAAATCATCACCACCTTTATTACTTTTCTTTGGTCTTCACAAACCTGTTTTTTATCCACTATGCAAACTCATAGGAAATTGTATGGATCTATATCCATCAGCTTCCTGTTCAAATAATGCAGACATGTATATAAGAGGCACATAATTCTCCCTGACCATAACAGATATGCACTCTGCCTTTTATAAAATCTCACCGTATGATATTATTAATAAATATGTCAGTTAGCTTTCTATAAAATTCCTTTATTTATTTTAACAAAGATGTTAAACCATTTAAAGGATTACACTGGTGCATCAAGGTATTTCTTATGAATGCATTAATGTTTTAATTACTAATATCACAGAGCTTTTTAACTCATTTATGTTGCTTTCCTATCGTGAGTAGTGGTTGTGTGACTTAAGTGTTCCTACTCACAGTAGTGGAAGCAAACAGCACTTGTTTTTTATTTGCTAAATACCAGATGTCTGAAAAGAGCTATTATTAAAGGCATGTAGCAGGAACTTTGAATTCCGATTTGGATTGTCTGTTGACCATTGAAGCAGCTGCTGGGAAGTGCTCCCGCCAACTTTGGAAAAAAAAATATCTTCAGGCATTGGGTTTGCAGATGCCAAAGTATTAAATACCAGCAAAGAAAGATCACAGTCTGCATTGTGGGCTATGAAGGCTGTAAGTGAAAAATGGCAAAAATGAAAAATAAAACCAGTGCAATGGAACAAACATCTGGCAGCTGCTCCAAAGGATGCCCCCTAAAATTGGAAAACCATCCAGCAGATTGGCAATGATCCCTGCACAGGCACCGAATTAAAATATCAGCATAATTACTGTATGAGGAGCATAGATTCCATCAGAAGCTGTGAATGTTGCTAAGTTTATTTATAAATAAGTAGAATATTATTGAATACCTCCACTCCACGAAGATTCCCATCGCTTGAAACCCAGGGCTGAATCATATGATATGATGGTGAAATGCCATTTTGTTATTTTTCATGGAGGATCTCTCGACATGGTGCCTCATGAGTTCTCATGGGCTATCAACCAACCTTGTCTCATTAACTACCCATCACCACTTATGTGGCACCTCTTTTCCGACATTAGCTTGATTGTCCCACTTGCCATAGCCAGAAACATTTGTCATTGCCTGAAATTCCAGGATTCCCGATGGCAGTGCCATCTTTAAAAGGCCATTGTGCACCTGGATAAGCGCTGGGAGTCTGGACCTGCCTTGTACAACTTGGGATATTTCATCCCGTACATGGTAGATAAGGGGCATTTTGCATCAATAGAATAAGAAACCAGATGTCCTTGGCAAGCCACTTTGCAGACAAGGATAAGATGTTGCAGAGGAGGCCATTATACCAGAGGAGGCCATTAGACCATGTTGGCACGGTCCAAGGTTGCCACCTCGGTCAGTGGGATCTCAACAATCTGGAGGAATGCACAGCAATGCCACAGTAAGGTCAATGACCTACTCTGCTCTTCCAGAGTAATGGCCATCATCCTGCCACTGCTACTTTGTACTTACTTTGCTCCTGTTACTGCATTCACCTTCTGCAAGACTAATGCTCTACCACTCTCACTGTTGCTTACAAAATCTTCTCTCACCCACCCAATTCCCCAAGCCCACTAACTCTACATGACCTCTGCATCTCCAACTCACTGACACTCAGGACACGTTACCATCTCTCACTTACGCCAATTGAGCCAGCCGATTACTTCTCACTCCCCATGTCTAATGTTGTGAGAAAATGGCCCTCTGCAGGCCAGAGAGAGTCAGGATGTCCAACTCTCAGCTCCTAACCCCCAATGGGGACAGGATCATGATCATGATTGTCCTACATGGCCGACTGACAGAGCCCTGCCCTTGACTCATAGCAGAAATTACTGGAGCAATTCAGCAGGTCTGGCCGCATCTGTGGAGAGAAAGCAGAGTTAACGCTGTGAGTCCAGTGACTCTCCTTCAGAGCTGGGAATATATGGTGAAGACCAGGATCACAGGTATCTCTGTCACATATAACACTCCTCAGACAAATATTCTTGCCATATCCTGAGATCTACAGTAATGCCATACATTGCCATATGCACACTATCAACCTCTCTATCCATCAGCATTGCCTCAGGCAATATGGACCCCCGCCCTGGTTCCACTCCATTCTCCACCTTGTTTAACATTTTAACATCTTAAAGAAGCCCTTGGCTGACTATGCAGGGTCCCAATCACTGATAACAAACCGCCCCACTCCCATCAGATTTTACTGAGGACAGCTCCTCCTTGACTTTGAGACATGGCCACTTGATTGATGCCCACACAGGCAGTGTGTTTGCCACGTAGGTTGCTGGCACATGCTGAATGGGTGACTGCTGATAGCAAATCATCCACCCCCTTGATTGATGACAGCCATATTAAGCTGCCTGACTCTCCGTCTACACTAAACAGAAGGCCAGGCAAGGTTAGGCAGGGAAGGCAGAAAGCCAAGGAAGGCAAGGTAGGGATACTGTGAGCATCCAGATAAATGTAAGGGAGCGAGCGAGCAGCTCCAAGATGCTCCTTGGTAAAGTCTGTGAGTGAGATACCTGTTCATGCAAATGTCCTTGCAGCAACATTGCAATGAAAGGTTCTCAAAGTGTAGTATTAATATGCAGAAGTGTATGATATAGAGGCAGATGGGATATATGTTTTTACTAGTTGAGACATGAATACAAAAGCAAAGGGATTATGATGCATATTAGTTAGGTCACAGCTGAAATACTATGTGCAGTGAAGGGGATGCAGAGAAGGTTCACCAAGATGTTGCCTGGGCTGGAGTGATTCAGCTCTGAGGAAACATTGGATAGAGAAAGCTGAGGGTGTGTCTGATTGAAAGGTTCTGAGGGGTGATTGATATAATAGAAAGAAACGATTCCCATTAGTAGAGAAGTCAGTAACCAGGGTACAGATATAGGTAAGGAGCAGGAGGTTTGGGGGATTTAAAGAAAAACCAAATTCACTCAGAAGGTTGTGGTTACCTGAAACTCAATGCTTAAAAGGGTGATACAAGTGAGAACTTTAGAGACAATTAAGAAGTATTCTTGCAACACCATAATAGACAGAGCTATTGACCAACTGCTGGAGAATGGGATTTGAATGGGGAATGCTTGATGGTTGATGACATGTTGGGCCGAAGGACTTCTCCATGATATAAAAACTCTATGACTTTGCGTATAAGTGGATTGCAGCTATGCCATGATAATGTGACGAGGCTGGTATATGTCAGATGCTAATGTCTGTCAACATGGGTCACATGTGGCCACTGCCATAGAACATGCTCCAAGACCATGGTGCCAGGTGTTGAAGCTGGAAGCCCAGATGAGCAAGCAGAGAGCTGGAGTGAACAGTTGTCCACTCAGATTCTCATGTTGAGGATTCTTGGCATCTAATTTCTATTTGATGGGTGGAAGAATGGGAAGCCTTAATGAGGTGAGGTTGTAATGAGACTGATAATAAGCAATTATCTCTGTTAATAGGCCTCTTACCATTCACGAGTGAGAATCTCATCTCAGTGTCTGGGATTTGATGGAAATTGCAAGTTTCTCGTCTCAATATTGAGAATGGCCTGGCTCAATGTCTCACCCAACTTTCCCAAATTCCATGCCATAGTTCATATCGTTCAGGGCCTGGGAAGATTCCGTTGAAAGTGTTTGAGCATAACGCGTAAATAAAAAAAAAGTTTAATTCTCCCCAGGTACCTGAGCAACACAAAAGTCTGGCTCTCAGGTAATGAAATATTGAAGAACAGAAACAAGTCAATAACTCGGGTCATTTCCTTAAAGAGTAGCACAGGCACGTGTAGATTTAAATGGCTCGGACTTGAGAAGTTAAGGTTAAAGGGTTGCAAGGGAGAAGAAATAAGAAAGAAAAACACCTGTGGGAAATAGAAACTGGAGCCTCCTGGGATAGATCATGTTGAATAAGAATACCTAAAAGAAAAAGAAAGTAAAACAAAACTCCTGAGAGAGGTAAAAGGGGGCACAAGGTAGAATTGAAGACAACAGCTGGAACTGAAAAAGAAATACTTTGAGGTGGCAACAGGAGATGAGAGGAATGCAGCAAGAATAGTCAACAGCTGAGAGAAGTCTAGCTGAATAAAGATTACGAGTGTGGTTGCTATGGAGCATTCACAAATGAAAAATCGAAATAGAAAAAGAGGATGAAGAGATGCAAAAACCAACTGTTAATCAGTAATATAAAGATATACATTTGAAAGCAAAGTACAGGAATGAGGTGAGTTTTTTTTTAGAAGTGAGTGGACAGATTGAATAAACAATTCCTTTCTGGATTCCTCTCTTCATTAGGTCATACGAACATCACTTCTTGAGAATGAACATTGAAGAATTCAACTTACTGCATATCAGCATCAGTTGCTAACTTCAGTATTATTCAATCAGGAATGGTATTATTGTTGACAATAGTGAACTAGTTCACTGCCTCAAAAATGAATGAGCAATTAGAGAAGAAGTGAAAATCATAAGAGATACAAATGCTTTTAAAATGAAGGGTAAGTGTAACATAGTAAATGTCTGAATGAAAACCTGTTCCAAGTACAAACAGGTACTTGGAACAAACACAGATCTTACTTAACTATAAATGGATCGAAGATTCTAGATAGGCTAATCTAGTCCAAAGGAAATGAAACTCAGGAATAAATGTTATTTATCCTAAATTGTAAAGAGAGATGAGATGGAAGATCTGAGAGGCACCAGCCATCATTGAGAAATTTAAAGGACTCTAGAGAAGGTACCAACAGAATGGAAGCCAGCCAATGTATTGATGAGAAAGAAAAGATGATGAAATAGACAGAAACCACAGATTCAGTTATCTGAATCAAATTTACTATCAGCTGAGAATCATCCAGAAAACAGTAACCTCAAAAATAACCTCTAGAAAATACTGACCTCAAAAATATTTTTGTAAGACTTCCTTTACGTGGTTAGCACTGCTGCCTCTCAGCACCAGGGACGGGAATTCGATTCCAACCTTGGGCGACTGTCTGTGTGGAATTTGTACATTCTCCATGTGTCTGCATGGGTTTCCTCTGAGTGCTCCAGTTTCCTCCCATCGTCCAAAGATGTTCAGGTTAGGTGGATTGGCCATGCTAAATTGCCCATCGTATCCAGGGATGTGCAGGCTACATGGATTAGCCATGGACATGCAGGGTTACAAGGATAGAAAAGGGGGGTGGGTGTGGGTGGGTTGCTGTTCAGGGGATTAGTGTGGACTTGATGGGCTGAGTGGCCTGCTTCCACCCTGTAGGGTTTCTGTGATTAAAGTTATGTGAAATTGGGGTAAATCCAAGCAGTTAGTAAGAAAGTTGCTTCGGGGTGATAATATTTATTAGAGGAGTTATTGCTTTGTGTGAGTGGGACCTAAGGAGGGGTAGAAGTACAGAAGTCGGGGAATTGGGATAAGGGCGTCATTTTCAGGATGCAACCTGCAAATAATGGAGTACTACATGGATCAGCATTTGGGCCATGATTATTTACAACATATTTATTCATATCTTGAATGAGGAATGTGAATGTAGTATTGCCAGTTTTTGGATGACTCAAAATTCGATGGAAAGGCAGGTGGCAAGGATGACACACAGATTCTACAGTGAGATGTCTACAAATTAAGCGAGTGGGACAAAATTTGGCAGTTGGAATATAATGTTGATAAATTTGAGGTCATACACTTTGGCAGGTAGAACAGAGGAGTTGAATATTATTTAAATTGAGAAAGACTGCAGAAAGCTACAGAACAGAGGGATTTGGGTGTTTTCATTCAAATCAAAAAAAGTTGACATTCAGTGAGTGATATGGAAGGCAAATAGAATGTTGACTTTTACTTCAAATGTAATAGAGAAGGAGGTTTTGCGAAATGTTTTGAAGATACTACTCAGACCTTAGCTGCAATACTGTTTTGCATCCCCTTATCTAAGGAAAGATATCATGGCATTGAAGGGATTTCGGAGAAGGTTCACTGGAATGATTCTGGGTGTGGAAGGACTCTTATGGGGAGAAGTTGAGTAAGATGGGCCGATACTCTTTGGAATTTAGAAGAATGAGAGGTGACTTGATTGAAACATCCTTACGGGGTTTCAGGTATATACGGAGATGTTGTTTCCCCATGTGGGTGAGTCAAGAATCAGAAAACATAATCTCAGAATAACGAGTGGCCCATTTAAGACAGAGTGAAGAATAATCTTTTCTCAAAGGGTAATGAATCTGTGGTCCAACAGAGGGCTGTTGAGGCTGGTCTATTAAATATACACAAGACTGTGATACAGGCTTTTAATTAGTAAAGGAATTGAGAGTTCTGGGAGAAAGGTAGGAAAGTGGAGGCGAGGGTTATCGAATCAGCCATGATCTCATTGAAAGGTAGAGCAGACACAGTGGGCTGTATGGCCTATTCTCCTCCTGTGTCCTATGGTCTTTTGATCTTGCACAATGAGGGCTTTATGTTCAGTAACGGGGCGTGTATTGTAGAGTGGTCACATTTGCCTATGAGACCAGAGTAGAATGGATTGTGAAACTGAAGGGAGCATCTAAGAAAATTGCAGAATGAATTGAAAAAAATGTAAGGAGTAGAACAACAGTAGGTTTTTCTTAATGCAGAAAAGCCATGAAAATTCCATACGTAGGGACGAAAATGACATATACTGTGTAAAATAAGTAAGAATAAAGTACTCAGTGACCTTGGAATCTTAGAGACTGAATGCTAAACAAATCCACCAAAAGCAAAACCTAGTATGGATGATAAGACGTTGAACAATAAAGTGTAAGCCAGTTTGTTTACACACTTAAAATCGGACCCTATACAGTTGAGGCGGTAAGATATAACTGACAAGGTAATGATCAAACTGTACAGTGCTGAAGAAAGATTCTGCCCTGAAAACGGTTTTCATTTCTCGTTGCCAAGAAACAAGTGAAACATGCAAGTGCTTGGAGGTAGTGTAGAGAAAAGCCAGTAGATTGATCCATTGATCCACAGTGTCAAGAGATCTGCTTAATGAGGAAATACCAGGGAAATGTGGGCTTTTTAGCTCGAAATAGGCATCTTAGAAGGTCTGTCAGATTATTAAAGGTATAGAACATGTAACTGAACTGAGAATATTCCTCTAAAATGAAACAGCAAGAAATAGAGCTACTGAACATTTTTCAAAGTGGTACAGGTAATTTTTGGGCTGATATGAGGAATTCTTCTTCATGCTGAGTGAGTAGCACCTGCAGTAAACCTTTAAATAGATAAACAGAAGCATAAGTCCTGGAACTGGTTATGAAATAAATGAATTCTGCAATGAAAGGATGGATGAATTCAGATAGATCAAATAGTCTTTACTACTTTGTAAGCTTGTAAAGTATTTACAATGTCTGAAAAATCAGATTTCACAGAGAGGTTGCTTGTTCTTAACCACTGGCATACATATCTTCCAAGTCAGTTTGACTGAATTCAAAAATCTCAGTGCAGCTCAGTTTGTGGCTCTTTCACCTGTGTCGGAAATTACACACTCAAAAACTCATTTCAGCAGTTCAGCATTTAATCAAAGATAAAATTTCCAGGTAAAGCTGCAATGTCAGAAGACCCATGGTTCCAATGAGATTTCCTATCTGTTCATTCAGGCAAGTGTAAGTGGGTGAATTCCTTTCAGGGTTTTTCTGCTCAACCTCTGTAATTTCTGTGGGAGAGCTATGAAAACCCCAGAAAATGTTGTAAACACTGATTTCACATATCTTCCATGAACTGCAGTGAAATTCACTCCTTAAAAAGCCTCAATTGAAACTTCCATAGGCCCCCTTTTAAAGTTCCATTGAATTGGCAATGTTTGGAAAGATTATTTGATGTCAAGTTTTGTCACAGGCCTTAAATATTGATAGAAGGAAAAAGGAAGAAGAATTTTATATATAGCACGTTTTATGACCTCAAAAACAAAATCCAAAGTACTTTATAGGTAATGAAATATTTCTCAAAATGAGTTGTAGATGGTAACTTAAAAATCTGACATTTAAACTGCACACTGCAAAGCCAACAGAAATGTAATAGCATCCAGGTATTCTCTTCCATTTGATGAGTTTGGCAATGAATATTAGAAAATGGACAAGAGCTCTCCCTGTTCTTCTTTAAAATTGTGCTACAGGGAGTGTTTTATATTCAGCTGATGGATGCTTATTTTAATGCCTTGTTTATATTCTACTGGAATATGAATGAAAAGTTTGCGTTCAAGTCTCTGAAGTAGAGTTTGAACCTTGAACCTTTTGACTTGGGTGGGAGTGCCATTACTGCACTATGGCTAACCCTTGAATGAGTTAACAGAGTTTTGGAATTAATTGGTGTATGATTGGACCTTCCTCCTTTGGAAGGATATTTGGGCTTTATTATCTAGGTGATTTTTATGTTGAAATGGCAAATCTGGAAAGCTAGATTAAATTGCATGGTACTGAGGAGGTCAGAAATTAAGTGGTCAGCAAGATAAAGTGACAAATTAGATACAATTCGCCAGAGTGGGGCGATCTTGTTCAAAGGGTCTTAAAATCAGAATAAAGTTGGTGAAAGCAAACCTGTCATATATTTGTGAAAATTCAGCCGGAAGTTTGTACTACCATGTCACTTGGGTAGGATGAGGACATATCCCAATTCTAAAAATCCCAGCTAGGCAAAAATAGCCCAGAAGGTTGGATCTATATTGCAGGATGGTGGGCCAGGTCATCCCAGAATGTACGCATGTTGTTAAAAAGCCCTTAATTACTAATTGAACTGAATGACTTGCTAAGACTATTTCAGAGGACAATTAAGAGTCAACCACATTGCATGTAGACCAGATCGGGTAATATGCTTGATTTCCTTCTCTAAAGGATATTAGTAAAATAGATGGGTTTTCATGACAATTGACAATAGTTTTGTGGTTGCCATTAGGTGAGCTTTTAAATCCAGGTTTTTATTGATACAAGTTTCACCATCTGCTATAGTGATATTAAAACCAATGTCTCCAAAAGTCTTAATGGGTTACAAATCCACTGACAATATTTTCACTTCACCATCTTTTCTAAATATTGACCCTTAGTTCACAATTCTCCTGTTAGAAGAATCATCCTTTCCACATGTACTCTGTTAAAACCCCTTGGGATTTTAAAATGCTCAAAACATGGAATGTCCTTCCAACTTTTATTCTGTTTTCACTATGTTGAAAACTGTGTCATTCATGAAAATTCATTTCCCCACATTTGCAATCCTTCAACTAAACAAAACCTTAAAACTTTTCATTCAAATGTACAATCTCTTAGAGCAACTAGCATTGAATTTCATTCATAATCCCTCTTCAGAACATCTGGAAATATGCAGCTGTCAATCAAACTGTGAACTCAAAGACAGTGATAATAGACAATTGAGACAATAGTCAGCATAATCCAGTAATGGAAATGTTCAGTCTGATGGCAACAAACGGAGTGAAATAGCAAGCAATCACTTTTAAATTCTCCAGACATTTTTCAAAGATTTTAGAGGGCAGGACCTTAGATACTGGGCAAGTCCCTTTGGCATGGTTCAGTCATCTCAGCTCCAGAACATCTGTATAGAACTTCCTCAGGGTTTAGGGACAGCCATCTTTAGCTATTTCATCAATGGCCTTCCTTTCAACATAAAATCATAAGTGAAGATGTTTGCTGCTGATTGTGCAATGTTCAGCATCCTAGATTTTGAAGTAGTCCAAATGCAGCAAGCTATAAACAGGCTTGGGCTGACATTTCCTTTCACTAATTCCAAATGGTACCTTAGCTATCCAAATAAATCCATAAAGCTTTGACCAGCATGAATCTGCACACTTTGCCTTTCATACTCCAAAGCTATCAAAATCCCACTTCAGTGGAGATAGCTAATAATTTAAGTGGCCAGTACCCTCATAAAAAACACACACAACATGCACACCACACTCCTTTTAGGAATATGATTTTGACTTTGGCCATCTCTATTTTTGGCAAAATGGCAAGGCTCTGTGTTATGGTGAAAGGTTTGGCCATTAAAACTAACTTCTTCAAAAGGCTGCTGTATTGCTATTAACAGTTGTATTAACAGCACATCTCAACTCATTAAAATTCAGCTTTCTAACCTGCTGTCTGTTACAAGCAACATAGATATCAAGAATTCTCAGCATGGAAGTCAGAATGAGTACCTGACTCTCAACTGCTTTTGTTGGACCTCCATGTTGGACTCTAAGCACCACCATCTCAGGATACACTCCAAGGGCCGTAACCACACGCATATCATGTCCACAGATATTAGTATTTGACATGTGTCAGCCTCTAAGAACCCCTATAATGTACCTATGCCTCTGAATTTCAATTATGCACTTTGGAGGGCAATGTTGCAATGCTGCAGTAAGGGCACTTTATGTTCCAGGTATATATCCAGCTCATGGACTGGACAAGGCTGCAGCTCTGTGTTGCTTGCCAGTTCTCTTAACACTCACTCACTTCAACCTTATCTGGATGCTCACAGCATCCCTGCCTTGTCTTGCCTCTCAGCCAGAGATATCAGGCAATTTAGTGGAGACACAAAGCCAGGAAGCTTCTCGTGGTTGTCACCAGTCATCAGACAAGTCAAGAGAGCTAGCCTTTAATCAGTGAGTCACAGTACAGTAAATCAAGGATAGCATACAATGCTAGTCCAGGGACCGAGGACATGCTCATCAGCTTCGGGCAGTAAGACTAAGAATTCTTTCCTCAATAGGAGTGAGCAACTGAAATTGGGGCAGCCCTCCACCAATATTAACTCTCTCTGCCCTATTAAGGGCTGATTTACTGCTAGAATGAGAGAGGCTGGTGTTAAAGTCAGTGAAAGTGGGTGTTTGGTTCAGGTAGGAAGGTGTTCTGGAAAATATAGCCAATGCATCTACATCAATATAATTCAAAAAGGGCAGCCATGTTCTTTAGAACAATTCCATTTTCTGGCACAACATACTCGGTAGGAAGTCCAGAGGGATGTGTTCCATAACTATCCTATGCCAGCTCGAGAGTCCCAGGGGATTCTCCGATACCCAGCTCATTAAAGTGTTCTTCCTCGCGCAGAAAGAAAGAATAGTAAATGCTTTCTTCCCATGTGTATCCAGGGAGGGAAGATTTGGAAAACCCAAAAGGAGGGACACCAGATCCAACCCAATCTCAGTTCCCAAAACCTTTGCCAAAGCACTCGCTAAGTCATCCCAATACCTGTGGATTTTGTGGCATGTTCAGACAAAATGAGTAAGAGTATCAACCTCCTTTTTACACTTGGGGCACATTGTGGGCGGCACGGTGGCACAGTGGTTAGCACTGCTGCCTCACAGCGCCAGAGACCCGGGTTCAATTCCCGCTCAGGCGACTAACTGTGTGGAGTTTGCACGTTCTCCCCGTGTCTGCGTGGGTTTCCTCCGGGTGCTCCGGTTTCCTCCCACAGTCACAAAGATGTGCAGGTCAGGTGAATTGGCCATGCTAAAATTGCCCGTAGTGTTAGGTAAGGGGTAGATGTAGGGGTATGGGTGGGTTGCGCTTCGGCGGGGCGGTGTGGACTTGTTGGGCCGAAGGGCCTGTTTCCACACTGTATCTAATCTAATCTAATCTAATCTAATCTAAGTAATCTAAGCTAAAAGTAATCTAATCTAATCTAATCCTGTCTTAGACTTCACAAGCCATTCTGGTGCTAGATGGGCTCAATGGAGTACCTTCAATTGAATAGCCTGAATCCTATTACAAATAGAGATCTTCCTAACATTTTCCCAAATGTCCTCCCACATTTCTGAGGAGATGTCCATCCTAATTCTTGGGTCCAGGTTTTATATAGACATTCCATGTCTTTCAACACATTACTACCTAGTAAGTGACATAGCGCTAACTGAGGGGCACCCTCTGACCAGAGCACTCTCCTGTCCATGTCTGATTTGTAAGGATTAACCATCAATATAGTCTTTTTTTGTACAAAGTTTCTAACTTGGAAGTATCGAAAGAGATCCTTCCTAGGTAGCCCAAACTTCTGACTTAGCTCTTCGGTGGACATAATTACCTCCCATCGAATAGGTCTCCCAAACAGGAGATTCCTCTGGACTCCCAAAGCTTAAAGCCAGAGTCCATTAAACCTGGCTGAATTCCCGACATTCATACTATAGGAGTGAAAGAGGAGGTTTTTTTGTAAATTGCCCTCGCCCTGCTGCATCATCCTCCAAGCTTTGACTGTGTTTAGGACAATCAGACTTTTACAGTGATCCATAACAGTTCTCATCTTGTCCATAAACAACAGATTAATAAGGGGGCATTTTGCCTGAGAGGCCTTGATATCCAACCAGATTGATCACAGATCACGAGAGGTCCAATCAGCCACATAGGATAGCAAGAACTCAGTTGACTTCCTAAAGTCTGGAAAATCTAGACCACCCCTTTCTTGCGAAAGCTGCAATTTATCCAGCTTAATAAGAGGTCGTCTATGATGCCAAATAAAAGATCTGATCCAGCTATAAAGCCTGCGCAACACTTGCCTTGGCAACATCAACGGGAGCATTCTCATGGGATATAATAGGCGAGGAAGAACATTCATCTTGACCAGAGCTATTCTGCCCAACCAAGATATCGGAAGATCCTCCCAGCACCAAAGGTCCTGCCTAATTTTCTTTAGCAACTGCACGTAATTGGCTTTATATAACTATTCAAAAATCAGGGTGATAACAATGCCTAAGTACAAAAAAACCTCCTTGTGACGACCGAAAGGGAAACGGGTTCCATCTCCAAAGTTGGACATACCGGTAGGACCCCCCACAGGCATAGCCTCTGATTTCATGAAATGAATTTTGTACCCTGAAAGGGGCCTTTATCTAACCGTGAGGACTGTGCCTGTCAGTTTGGGGACCCCTGGGAGGAAGAATCCCACATAAATATGGGACTATTCACTATTGCTTCCAGTGTTGGGGAACTGTGATGAGAGTGTGCTATGTAGTAAGTTAATTGAATGCAACTTAAGCTATAACTTGGTATAATTTTATTTTGTCAGTTTATTTATTTTTTTCTTCTTTCTTATTGGTTATTTATTGAACTGTAGTTTTTATAGAGTTTTTAAAATTCTTTTTGTGTTTTGGTAGTTTGTGGAGTAGATTAGTAGTTTGTCTTTTCTTTCTGTTTTGTTGTTGCTATTGTATTGTACAGTGGTCATACTATTTTGTACTAGTTTTGTAATTTTGTAAAAAACCTGAAATCTTTTTTTCAATAAAAATATTTAGGGCAGTACAGAGGGTATTCAGGATGAGTGGTGTTACGGGTTGGGGTGAATGCCATTAAGGTTCTTTCTGCTTACAGATGGTCATTACCTGATACTTGTATGAGTGTTACTTTCCACTTGTCAGCCCAAACCTGCAAATTGTCCAGGTCTTGCTACATTAGAGCATGGGCTGTTTCAGTACTAGAGGAGTCCCGAAAGATGCTGAACACTATGTAATCATGAGGGAACATCTCCACTTCTGCCATTTCTGATGGAGGAAAGTAGTTGATGAAAGAATTGAAGATGTATGGGCCAAGGACATTTCAGGAAGAAACAGTTGAAGGGCTGGAGGCTAAAGAAGCATGTACATCAGTCAAGTTGCCTGAGCAGTACCAAGGCACCCTGAGAAATGGGTGTCCCAAATATATTCAGACCATGATATAGCGTGGTTCATATACTGTGCTCAAGTGTACTCTTTGCTAATGCTTTAGTTGTTTTCTTGCCAGTTTTGTCAGTATCGGTTTGCATTTAATTTCACTCTTAGGAGAAGGACAAGGAGACATGATCATGGTCTACCTCAACCAGAGATAGCCACCTAGCTAATTGAGTTAATTGACGTATTCCCACTGCGCTACCAAATTCAGCTCAAATGAGTGCACCTCTGGACAAAATATCATTTTCATATTCAGGCTTTCAGGAAAGTATAAAAAGCAATTTCCCCTCCAACGTGATTGATGATGCCCTCCAGCGCATCTCTTCCACTTGCTGCACCTCCACCCTTGAACCCCACCCCTCCAATTGCAACAAGGACAGAACCGCCCAGTCCTCACCTTCCACCCCACCAACATATACATCACATCACCCTCCACCATTTCCGCCACCTACAAACAAACCCCACCACCAGGGGATATATTTCCCACCTCACCCCACTCTGCATTCCGGAGAGACCATTCCCTCTGCAACTCCCTTGTTAGGTCCACACTCACCCTCCACTCCCAGCATCTTCTTCTGTCACAGCAAGAAGTGCAAACCCTGTGCCCACACCTCCCCCCTCACCTCCGACCAAGGCCCAAAAGGATCCTTCCACATCTGACAGACCTGTACTTCTACACACATCATCTACTGTGTCTGTTGCTCTCAATGTGGTCTCTATTTTGGGGAGACAGGACGCCAACTTGCGGAATGTTTCAGAGAACATCTCTGGGACACGTACTAAACAACCCAACCACTCTTGGCTGAACACTTTAACACCCCTTCCACTCTTCCAAGGGCATATCAGTCCTTAAGCCTCCTCCACCACCAAACGCTAGCCACCCAACGCTTAGAGGAAATACTCCTCATCTCCCACTTTAGGACCCTCTAGCCACACGGGATCCATGTGGATTTCACCCATTTCCTCATTTCCTTTCCCTCCACCTAATGTCAGATCCAATCTTCCAACTCAGGATTGCCCTCTTAAACTGTCCTACCTGTCCATCTTCCTTCCCACCTATCCACTCCAACCTATCGCCTTCAACCCCCACCTTCACCTATCTATCGCATTCCCAGCTACCTTCCCCCAATCCAAACCGCGCCCCCCCCATTTATCTCACAGCCCCCTTGTGCCCCCCATCCCCTGCTTCCTGATGAAGACCTTACGCCTGAAACGTCGACTCTCCTGCTGCTTGGGTTCTGCCTGACCGGCTGTACTTTTCTTCAACTCTGATCAGCAGCCCTCACTTTCTCCTATCACTTCCTAAGCACACTTTCACATTCCACTTCCTACTATCATGCCTTCCACGTATGTGCTATAGTTGCATTTTATTGTGTGCACCTTGGCTGTTTGAATATGCACTTTGCCATGTCCTCAGGACTTCCTAAACAATGGATTTTTTTCTTAAGTGCAGTCACTTTTGTAACAAAGGCAAACATACAATGTCAAAGTACACATAATAAGACTGCATAAATAGCAAACAGAAGAAGGAACAGATAATTTGATTTGATGATTGCTGAAAAAAATATGAAAAACAAATTTTTATTTGGAATATCATGAGGTGCCCAGGTGCTCTCTGAGACTAGGAGCTGTGGAAGCAGAGGATAGCCTTACTTGCTTTTCTTTTAACTTGTGGGCATTGTGAATTGCCCCACAATGAAGGTTCCATGGCTGCTGTCTTGCTAATAGCCATTTTTGTTTTGGTAAATTCTTCAATATGAATTGAATGGCTTTTTCTTGTCCTGTAAATTCTAAGTAATATGCTACTTGATTGGATTTTCTACTATGACCATGGTGTAGGAGTGTGCCGTGGAAATTGCTAGCACGTGTACTATCATGTGTAACTTCTTAATCCCAGCAAACAAAAAATACTACAGTGAGACATGGTTAGGCAAGGCATGATAAACCACTTTATTTTACAGACATCAAGTGAATGTAGAGTTTGAGATTATAATCAAAACTGACTTGCTTCACTGAGCTTAAAGCTCTTCATGAATAAGAAAGAAAATACACCACACCTTCCCATGTTGGTTGGCTGAGTATTTTTTTCCTGAGGTTCTATATAGCCCTGAGCCTAAGAAAAGCAAGCTTCCCGTCTCTGAGCTGGGCTCCTTTCCCACACCTAACTGGACTGACTAGCCTAGTGTTATTTGCTTTCTTTCATCGCCCTCCCAAGAGTGGCATTGTGCCAGTCAACAGCCATAAGCTCACATCCAGAGCAGAAATATCAACATATCATTTGTGATACGTCACGGAATTGTGTGAATACAGCCAATTTTAGCCATTCTGCAAAACGGTTAACTGCTGGGCAAAAACTTCATTCAAAACCTTCATTTACAGTGAATTTTGATGATTCATTTCTGCGAATCTGAAAATCTTTGCAACATTTCTTCTCTTGCTGTATCAAGAAACTGTGTAAATCACTTCAGAGGACAAAATGATTTTTGTGCTGATTAAATGCACAGGACAATAAAATGCTCATTATAGTCAGCCATTGAATAATTATTCATACTAGGGGTTGCTGTTTTATGCTTCCAGTATTTTTAAAAAATGCGTCGCCTGGAGTTTCCATTTGATTGAGCTGAACTTTCTGGCACACTTCTTCCGAAATTGGTTCAACAAGTGTATAAAATTGCCAAATCTTGAATACTATTTGCCTTTGACATAACTTGAGCTTCTGTAATTTTTTTTGCACCAGTTTTAAAAATAATATGCTAGAATCAGGCCCAACCATGAAACTGGCCAGATCTACAAGGTAAACAAATCACTATGGGACTTTCTGCTAATTGTGCTTGTTTGTAGACCCTCAGGGAAGCTTTAAAAATTAAGCTGGAACTTTTGGGTGCAACACAACTAAATGATTCATTTTAAAAGCTGTTGAATGTATCCTTTATTTAAATTTACTAAGAAACTGACTACTGTTCCACAGTAGCAACACTTGTTTCAAAAATTACATTTTATATTGCTGCCCAGTTGAACTAACGTAGGGCAGATTTACAAATGGATTTGAGTAGAAACTCATGGGGATAGGTTGGAGATGAAAAAAAGCTTCTCAATATAGGAACAATTCTGATTGCGCCAAAATCACAAATTGCATCCAAAGCGGAACTTTAACTCAATAAGTGTGTTATTAAAATGAATCTTTGCATTCCCGTGAAGGAAAAAAAACTGTTTATTTTAGTTCAATATATTTTTCAATTGTTTCGGCCAAATTAATCACTCTTACTCCAAGTTAGTAAAATATTTTATTGTTTGTCCTCCAGTTTGGTTTCCTATGCTTTGAAATAGTTCAGCAGGGAGTAGGCAAATGATCTTCTCCCAACCTTCTGTTTCTGCCAGTTCAACATCAGCAACTAAAAGTGGCCCACTGTGATCTTACTTCTCTGCACTTATCTCCGGCATTTCACCTGAAGAAGAATTCATTATTGACTAGTCACTTCCTGGCACAGATGTTCCTCAGTTTGGGAACTCATTGAGCATCATTGCTGTGAAGCCCTGTTTCAGCAGTCAAAAATGGGATGCATCTGTGCAAAGTATATTGCTCTCGCATTGTCATCAGTGACATTTGTTTTTAAAGTGACATTAATTTGGGAAACAGCTTCCAATTATTAATTTCTTCCAGTGACAACATCTTTGATATAAAATAGCTTGGCAGGTTTTCATGTTTGAGATCAATATCAGGAGTCAGTAATTTTCCCAAAGTTACAATGCTGCCTCCTACCTGAATGTGCTAGCTGAACAGGAATCTCATCCAGTGGAAGCAAGGACGTTCTGGTGTCAGTCCTGTCACCTCCAGCGGCAGCATGAGACAGAGATGGTAGCCAGCTATTACAAAGGCAGCTGTGTTAAAAGTTTTGCTTTTTTTTCACCATTCAATCTTGGGTTGTGGCTGGGTCAGTATTTATTTAACAGCGCTTGAGAAGTTGGTGTTGTGCCGCTGCCTTGAACTGCTGCAGTCTATGGGCACTCAATACTGTTAGTGAGAGCAGCAAGATTTAGACACTGCAACAGTGAATGAATGGCAGTATAGTTTCAAATTAGAATGGTATTTGACTTGAAGCAAATATGCAGATGGTGCATCTGGAAACTTCCATATCCCCACCTACCCATGTCCGTCTAGATGGTTGAGATTGTCAGTTTGATAGATGCTGTCTAAAGACCTTTGCTGAATTACTGCAGTGTTTCTTGTCGATATGACACTCTGCTATATCATTGTGCCTTTGTGGTGAATACTGGAGGTGGTAGATTTGCTGTCAGTTAAGCAGGCTGTTTTGACTTGGATGATGTCCAGTTTCTTGAGCACTGTTGGCACTGCATTCATCCAGGCAAGTGTGAAGTATTCCATTCACACTACTGACTTGTGCTTCGTAGTTGGTGGACAGGTTTTGACCAGTCAGAAGATGAGTTACTTAGTACAGAATTCCAGCTTTTTACCTGCATTGGTAGCTTTAGCATTAATATGACTGGGCCAATTCTGTTTCTGGTCAACTCAAATGAGAGTTGAGGATTCTGTGATGGCAATGTCATAGAATGTCATTGGGTGATGGTTACATTCTCTCTCTATTTTGGAGATTGCCTGGCATTTGTGAATATGCATATTACTTGCGCATTATTAACCCAGCTTGAAAGTTGTTCAGGTTTTACGGTATATGTGCACAGATAACTATCTGAGGAGTCCCCAGTGGTGCTGATCATCTTGCTAGCACCAAAGAACATTCTGATATCTGACATTATGATGAAGATGGTTGGGCCTAGGAAACTTCCCTGAGAAACTTCTACAGTGATGCCTTTGACTGAGATGATTTACCTCTAACAGCCACAATCTTCTTTTGTGCTCAGTAAGACTTCAACCACTGGAGAGTTTTCCCCCAATTCCCATGGACTCCAGTTTTGCTAGAGCTCTATGATGTCAAGGGCAGTCACCGTCACTTCCTCCCTTTAGTTCAGCTCTTTTGTGTGCATTTGAACCAAGGTTATGATGAGGTGAGGAGCTGGGTGTGGCCGACCACTTGACAAAGGAGCAGTGCTCCGAAAGCATTATTGTGACTTCTGACCTTGTCCACCCCAGTCCAATATCAGCACTTCCACATCATGGCAAAACCCAAACAGAGCATCAGTGAGCAGGTTATTGTTGAGTAAGTGCTGCTTCATAGCACTTCCCATCACTTTGTTGATATTTGAAATTAGACTGATGAGGGCTAATTGGTTGGGTTGGACTTATTCCTGTTTTCAGTGGGCCAGAATTTACCTGAGCAATTATTCATATTGCCAACAATGATGTGGAGATGCTGATGTTGGACTGGGGTGGACAAGGTCACAAGGATGTATGTACTGGAACAGCTTGGCCAAAGGCACAGCTAGTTGTGGAGCACAAGTCTTCAGTAATATTGATAAAATGTTGTCAGGGCCCATAGACTTTACAGTATCCAATGCCTTCAGCCATTTCTCAATATCACAGAGTTAATCAAATTGACTGAAGATTGGGGATGCTGGGGACCACAGGAGGCTAAGATATGGATCATTCACTTGGCACTTCTATTTGAGTATTATTGCAAATTATTGAGCTTTGTCTTTTGCACTGATATGTTGGACTTCCCCATCATTGGGAATGGGGGGATATTTGTGTTGCCTGCTCCTCCAGTGGGTTGTTTAATTGTCTGTCTCCACTCATGACTGGAAGTGGCAGTATGTAGACATGAAGCATTCTTTGGGGCTCAGTTAACCCTGTCTATTGCAAATTGGTTATGTTGCTTGGAACAAAAGTAGTCCTGTGCTGTAGCTTCACTCAGTTGACACTTCATGTTGAGGATGCCTAATGCTACTCTTGAGATGTCCTTATTGAACCACGGCTGAGTTCTATCCTAATGGTAATGGTAGAGTGGGGAATTTGCCAGGCACAAAAGGAAACAGGTTGTGTTTGAAGATACTTTTGGTGCTGATGGGCCACAGTAACTCATGGATGCCCAGTCTTGAGTTGTTAGATTTGTTTGAAGTCTATCTTAGTGCCACACACCTTGATAGAGGATATCCTCAATGGGAATTAGTTTCCGTAAGTGTAGTGATCACTCTTACTGATATTCTCACGCACAGATAAATAAACTACAGGGAGTTGGTGCGAATGAGTTGAAGCAGACATCACCCCTGTTGGTTCTCTCACTACCTGGTCACAAGCCTAGGCCATCAGCTGTGTCTTTAGCATTTGATTAACTTGGTCAGTAATGGTGCTACTAAGGTACTCTTGCTAATGGAACTTGAACAACCCAACCAAAGTACGTTCTGAAAACTCGCCTCCCTCAGTGCTTCCTCTAAATGTTCAACATGGAGGATAGCTGATTCATCAGCTGAAGAGACTGATTGGTAATACTCAGCAAGAGATCCTTGCTCATGCCATAAGACTTCATAGAACAGAGAACATAGAATATTACAGCGCCGACCTGTGAAACCAATCTTAAGCCATTTTCATCCATATGTTTTTCCAATGACTATTTTGAATGCCCTTAAAGTTGGCGAGTCTTCTACTGTTGCAGGCAGGACATTCCATGCTCTTACTACTTTCTGAGTAAAGAAACTACCTCTAACATCTGTCCTATATCTATCACGCCTCAACTTAGAGCTATGTCCCCTTGTGCTAGCCATCACCATCTGAGGAAAAAGGCTCTCAACTATCCACCCTGTCTAATCCTCTGATCATCTTGTATGTCTCCATTAAGCCACCTCTAAATCTTCTTCTCTCTAATGAAAACAGCCTCAAGTCCCTCAGCCTTTTCTCTTAAGACCTTCCCTCCATACCAGGCAACATCCTGGTAAATCTCTTCTGCACCCTTTCCAATGCTTCCACATCCTTCTTATAATGCGGCGACCACAACTGTATGCAATACTCCAAGTGTGGTTGCACCAGAGCTTTGTACAACTGCACCATGACCTCATGGCTCTGAAACTCAATCCCTGTACTAACAAAAGCTAACACACTGTCTGCCTTCTTCACAACCTTATCAACCTGCCTGGCAACTTTCAGGGACCTATGCATGTGGACACAGAGATCTCTACTCATCTGCACTACCAATTTTACTGTTAGCCCAGTACTCTGTATTCCTGTTACTCCTTCCAAAGTGAATCATACTCTTCCACATTAAACTCCATTTGCCACCTCTCAGCCCAGCTCTGCAACTTATCTATGTCCCTCTGTAACCTGCAACATCCTTCCACACTGTCTACAACTCCACTGACCTTAGTATCATCTGCAAATTTACTAACCAATCCTTCTATGCTCTCATCCAGGTCATTTATATAAATGACAAACAGCAGTGGACCCAAAACAGATCCTTGTGGTACACCACTAGTAACTGAACTCCAGGATGAACATTTCCCATCAACCACTGCCCTCTGTCTTCTTATAAAAAGCCAATTTCTGATCCAAACTGCTAAATCACCCTCATTCTCATGCCTCCATATTTTCTGCAATAACATACCATGGAGAACCTAATCAAACGCTTTACTGAAATCCATATAAACCACATCAACCACTTTACCCTCATCCACCTGTTTGGTCACCTTCTCAAGGAATTCAGTAAGGTTTGGGTGGCACGAACTATACTTTGCAAAACCATGTTGACTATCCTTAATCAAGTCATTCCTTTCTACATGATTAAAACTCCTATCTCATAATCCTTTCCAACACTTGACCCACAACCAAAGTCAGGCTCAGTGGCCTATAATTACTGGGATTGTCTCTAGTCCCCTTCTGGAACAAGGGGACAACATTTGCTATCCTCCAGTCTTCTGGCTTTATTCCTGTAGAAAATGATGACATAAAGATCAAAGCCAAAGTCTCTGCAATTTCTTTCCCAGCTTCCCAGAGAATCCTAGGTAAATCCCATCCAGCCCAAGGGACTTAGCCATTTTCACACTTTGCAGAATTTCATGGGATCTGGAGTCAGTATTGAGTCCTCCAATAGCAATTCTCTCCCAACTGTATATCACTGGGCTGAAATCCCTGCAGATAGGAGAGCACATAACTAGGGACAGTGATGGTGGCATCTGGGCCATTGTTTGTAAGGCACAATTCCATGAATTTGATGTATCCAACTGTTGCTTTACTCATCAATGAAACAGCTGTCCCAATTTTGGCACAGGCCAAGTTGCTTGCTAGGTTATTTCAGAGGGTATTTAAGAGTCAACCATATTGCCTGGGATTTGAAGTCACATGAAGGCCAGACCAGATAAAATTGGCAGATTTACCTTCCCTGTAGGATATTTGTGGACCAGGAGAGTTTTTAGAACAATTGACTATGGCTTCGTGGTCACAATTAGACAAGCTTTTTTTTAAAAAAGTTCCAGGTTTATGTATTGAATACAACTTTCACAATCTAGTATGATGGCATTCAAACTCATGACCCCAGAGCATTAGACTTGCTGAGAGACATGAGCTCTGGAGATCAGGAATAGGTTTCTCCTCAGCCCACCCTACCCATCACGTCCTCCCATTATCCCTCAACCTCCCCTCATACACATTATAAACAGAATTCAAAAACCATAGAAAAGCATTCAAACTTCTTTGAAAAGCTCATATACCTGTGCAAGTAGACAAATAATACTTGAACAGCCACTTTAAAAAAAAATTCTCTTCAGAAACTCATAAATCTCTCTAAATGAACATGTTTACAATATTGCTCTTGATATCTGATGAAACAAGTCTTGCTGAGCACAGTCCATTACTGAATTTAAAGACAGCCAAGCCTTAAAGTTGACATTCCCCTGATCAACTGTGTAAACACGCCTTCCTGTGCAGAACTCACTAGAAACATTGAAGACAGCAAGAGCTTGGGGCGGCACGGTGGCACAGTGGTTAGCACTGCTGCCTCACAGCGCCAGAGACTCGGGTTCAATTCCCGCCTCAGGCGACTGACTGTGTGGAGTTTGCACATTCTCCCCATGTCTACATGGGTTTCCTCCGGGTGCTCCAGTTTCCTCCCACTGTCCAAAGATGTGCAGGTCAGGTGAATTGGCCATGCTAAATTGTCCATAGTGTTAGGTTAGGGGTATGGGTGGTTTGCGGGCCGGTGTGGACTTGTCGGGCCGAAGGGCCTGTTTCCACACTGTAAAGTAAAGTAATCTAATTGTTTGAAGCTCCGAAGCAGCCTATGATTGGATTAGCTCAACTTCAAGGGAAAAAAAAGGTGTGGGATGTTTCCTTACAATAACGTCTAGATATGAAACTGGATAAGTCTTTAAGGATTTGTCCAATGCAAAATATCGCATTGTCCAGTGGACAATTTATTCAAATGCATTTGAAGATTTTTTTTCTCACTTTCACAATGCTGCTCTTTCACTTGACAGTTTGCCAGTTGCCAGAAGTAACAAGTCGCAGACATCACTATCTAAGAGCTATTTAGCTTTCCAAATCAAAGCACTATTTTTGCTCACTAATAAAAACTGATTTTACTTATGCTCTAACATTTCACAATGACAGGTTAAATATGCAAGATCTTTTGTACTGACTAGTTAAACTGTGCAACTTATCTGAGATTCCCAACATGCATCTGCTGGTGGGATTCATGTCTCTCACCAAAGCCAGATTGCGATCATCAAAGTTGTGGAAGTTCCAAAAAGTCCATTTCTACAATGATGCCTGCAATGTCAGGACAAAAACAACTGGATTCCTGGTCCTGATAAAATTGACCATTGCCAAAAATGGAGAAAGGCATTTCTGAATCTGAGTCTCAAACCCCATTTGAAACACAAAACTAGACCTGCGTCAGGAAGGGGATATCCAGCCCTTTGTGTTTCTTATTATCACTCCTTCTATGCATATCTCAGTGCAATTAAGTGGTAGTATGAGAGGCATGTTAGTCGAGATCAAAGATTGTGAAGTTTCATAAGCAGAGAGAGAACATGCTGGAACTTTTTTTTGTTCCAATGTGAACACTGTTGTTTGTCTGCGTGTTATCCTACTGCTTATGTACAAACCTGAAATGAACAGCAGATCTGATGGGAAATGGCAAGTAGGAAATGAACAGCAGGAAAAATGTATTTCAGTATTGCCCAAGCCCTTCATAAATCATAAGCTGGGAGTTTGGAGAACCTAGCATGGAAATCACAATCTCATTTAGAGCGTATATAAAAATGATCCTCTCGCCTGGATGGATGCCTGAAAATGTTCTTTGTAAAATATTAACTGAACATAGGGGGCAGATAGACAGGCAGTGCATTGCCAAAACATACCGAGAGGAATTGGATGATGTCTGTATTACAACATTCATTGTATGAGTCATTTTTGTCACCTTCACAATAAAAAGGGTTTTCCAAACCATGTGCTGGCTTGACATACATTCACTGTAAAATTTTAAAAAAGACCTGTGGGCAGTTTGACTAAGTCTAATTCTTTGCTTTCTGTGACATGATAATTCTGTTGTTTAAATGGAAAATCACTTTTACAAATTGATTGTTAATAGTGTGAAGGAGTAGATGAAAGCTAAAACTGTATTTTGTTGATTAATAAATTCCATTAATTTAAAAAAAGGGCAGTCAAACAATTCATTCACATCCCACCACCAACCCCCCTCCCCCCCCCCCCCCCCCACCCCCCAACCCTTGGATCAGGTATGCAGCAGACTTTGAAAGACGTTAATGAAGATTAAACATAATATTTCTTCTGATCTAGATTTATGAAGAACTGCAGTAATTAGTTAATATATGGCTGTTGTTTATGTGTGTTAGGTGGGGTGGACTGATTCCTATTAATACTTTCTCTTTCATCAAACCATCTGGAACACAAGTTGTGTCAGCAGCAATCATTAATGACTGAACAGCCTGTGTCTCTCAAAATATTAATTTGTTTACTTGTTTTTTGGAGGAGTAAGGGAATACTTCATCCTTAGAGACAAAACCTCTATAGCGTCCAGTAACCTGACTCGCTTTAGCAGCATTCAAGAAGCCGCACTCCCATTCTGATGGGTTCTGAAAGAACAGGTTTCACTTGTACCATTGCCACTGTCTTACTGTCATATTTACAACAATCAGCGCAGATATCCTATGGAAACACATAAGCTTTAGGGTAATATTCCTTCTCCCTGTACCTCCTTTTGCCCTGAAGAAGGTTTCTCTTTTCATTTCTAGCTTTCTTACTTCACTCTTGGCAGTCTGCATTCCTTTCATCCTCCCACCTTCTAGCCTTCACAGGTTCATAAAGTGTGATAAGAAGATAGATGTGCTGAACTTGTATACAACTGGCTGCTTCCAAGGATCTATTGGGGACCTTTGTGGGATCTCTAAATCCTTGACCCACAAATGTATCAAGGCTATTAGTGATGCAGTTTGTGCCAGATCATACCATCTCACTTCACCTTGTTTCTTTATGACAAGGTCAGTCCTGCAGCGTGACCAGTGGTCTTTGCCACAGTGGCTAATTTCCCCCAGGTTCAGGGCATGATAGAATGTCCACACACCATGTTGAGCCATGTAAGGCTGCTGAGTTCTTCAATCAAAAAGGGTTAAGATTAAGGTCAATCTATGTGTGATCATCAATACCACATCTTAAGAAATTTGTACCAGGTTACTTGGGAACCTCTATGATGCCTATATTATTGATAACTGTCACGTTCCTACTTTATTTCAAGAGTCAGATGCGTTACAAAGAGGATTGCCAGGAGATGAGGGTTACCCTCCGTGATCATGATTGATGACTCCAATACACAACCCTTGACTGAGGTAGATACAATAGAGCCAGCGTCATGTTAGGGAACAGAGGCTAGCTTTGCTGAAGATGAAGTTCCACTCTTGGATCTATTTGGGAGACCTCTATAGTACAACAAACAGGGTGCACCACATAATCTTTGCATGCTGTGCTCTACACAATTAAAGTAGGCATCATGATGGCACGGTGGTCTCTGAGGGTCTGAGGCAGTTTTGGTTTTGGTCTCCTTTTCTGAGGAAGGATGCTCTTGCTCTCGAGGGAGTGCAGTGAAGGTTTACCAGGCACATTCAGGGATGGCAGAACTGATGTACGGGAAGAGATAGATTAGGTTAGGATTGTTTTCACTGGAGTTCACACAAGAGACGGGGGAATCTCATAGACATTTATAAAATTCTAACAGGACTAGACAGGGTAGGTACAGAGAGGATGTTCTAACTGGTAGGTGCATCTAGAACCAGGGGTCAGAATCTGAAGGTTCAGATTGGACCATTTCGGGTGGAGATGAGGAGACATTTCTTCACCCAAAGTGTGGTGAGGCTGTGGAATTCATTCCCATAGGAAGTAGTGATGCCAAAACATTTAATGTATTCAAGAGGTGGCTAGATAGAGCACTTGGGGTCACTGGGCTCAAATGTTGTGGGGAAAGCTGGATTAGGCTATGATCCACCATGATTGTAATGATCCACCATGATTGTAATGAATGGCGGAACAGGCTGGAAGGGCTGAATGACCACCTCCAGCTCCTATCTTCTACGTTTCTATGACAGTGACAGCAGTCTTCCCAGGAAGAAGATAAGACCATTGAGCAGGAGGAACATCCCTTTCTGCATGGCCAAGCCAGATAGGACTAAACTGACACCAGTTCCATGAAATGAGAGATGTATGCAGTGATCACTCTTTACTGTAAATTTCTGATGCTAGGAAGGCTACAAGTCCATTTCTGTTTCCAAAGTTAACAACAGCTTCTGTTTGTTTGTTTATTGTTTGCTATTGTTGTTGAATAAAACTGAATGTTAGCTATTGAAGCATTTCCAGTATGTGATGATACCACATTGTGCAATAAGATGGTATTGGGCATTGGGCAAAGAGTAGACTCCTTTTTGATTCTAAGGTGGGATGACGTTAGTGTCATAGAGATGTACGGCATGGAAATAGAATGGTCCAACTCGTCCATGCCATCCAGGTATCCTAAATCAATCTAGTCTCATTTGCCAGCATTTGGCCCATACCCCTCTAAACACTTCCTATTCATGTTCCCATCCAAATACCTTTTAAGTGTTATAATTGTACCAACCTCCACCACTTCCTCTGGCTTTGTCCTGAAGTAACAATAGGTTTACAAATGAGCACTTGTATTTACAATGAAGTATCAGCCATGCCATCTGTGCGTCTATGCTTTTCCCCTCCTACAACCTGCAAGGGGAAGGGCAACCTCTGGCTGTCAATACTTGATTTGGTGCATGACTTGGCTTTAAAGATGGTACCAGTGCTGGAGATCATGGGAGGTAATGGTAGTGGCGAGAGGGAAGCTGCAACAAGCACAGTGCCATAGGGATACGGTGCGTAGCTAATGAGGTGAGTTCCAGAAAGTAACATGAGAAGTCTCAAAAGGCTTCACAGAGAGAATCCCTCTCACCAAAACTGATAGAACTAATTTCTGTAAAATTCAGCCCAATGTCTCTATCCAATAGCTTGTGTTCTTTGCAAATGCAATTTGGTTTTTTTTTGGTGTTATGGCTCTGAAAAGTTATTTTTTGTAAGTTCAAGAGATACACATGCCCAGCCAATGATATTATACATTTGCAAATCAATATATCCAGCTGGTGATATTATAAATTAATAGTTTAAAGGACGACACACTTTCATAACAATTTGATATTTGAAGATTAGATGTTATTCATGAATCTTCTTTCTTAAGTCATTTTTTATAACACATATAGAAGACGTAAGTTTTCATTCCTGAGATTGTTTGAGTTAAATTCATCAGATTGAGTCTAAACCAGAAAATGAACAAGAGCTGTGTTCTTTGGATAGCATAGAGCCCTCCAATCATGATTCATTGAAGTCATCTCATATAAGGTGTTATGTCATACATTGGCTGCAATTTAAAACCAACAGAATCGGTTCAAATTTGATGCACAGCCTGAATGAGAGTTTTTTTTCTCCTAGTGGGAAAGTTCAAATTGCCATATGGTGCAAGGGCAGTATTTATGTCAGTCAGAGGGTCAATTTCCTCATAATCCACTCTGAATAACCTTGATATTAACCAGACTTAAGTCTGAAGTGCAATAAATCTTCTAACTATAACATGATTTGCCCTCTTTTCGATCATTTTCATTTAACATATTTTCGACTCGGAACGCTTTTTAAATGGCTAGTAGAAAACTTAAGTCATGAAAAATCTTGTCTTTAATGATGTGAATGAAAAAAAGTTTCATCCATATTTCTGAAGCTTCAAAGCTTTGTTCTCGTAGTTTCTGACATTAGAGTGTTTAATTGAAGCTACTGCCTTGTCACGCACTGACAATATACAAGAATAGGGACAGAACTGAAAATTTAACTTTTGGATTGTCAATCAATTAGAACATCTCTTGATAAACCAATAGGAACGTTGGTTAATCATTTAAGCTATTTATCTTAAAATTCATAAAAATGTTTCAGTTTGAAAAATAGTCAGAAATCTGGATGGTAGCCATTTGTTCCTTTTTCATTACCACTGTTCAAAATAAAAGCTTTGCAAAGCATTTTATTCTATTAAGGCCTTGTTAATGTTTTCTATTGTCAAAAACAGGAGTGAAAAAAATGCAACACGGTCAATGTTGCTGGCTTGGGTTCATTAACAGATAAACCATCTTAATTAAAAGAGAAGCAGTCTCCTGCATAGTTGTCCTTCATTTGCGTGCCAAAAATCCTTGCACACACCTAACTTCGATATATGAGCAGCACAAAGGGTAATAATAGATGTCTATATAAAGTAACCAGTGAAACTCTACATTAGGCAAATCTGTCATCCATTTCCATTTTTTGAAAAGAGAAAGCATAATCAAAAGCCTAAATGACAAAGACTTGACAGTAAGATTCTGTTGCAAATGATTCCTGAGTCGCCAGCCTGTGGAGAAGCTGAAGAAGTTCCCAGCAGACCTGATTAATTCTAGTTTCTCCAGCTGCCAAGGGAGCAGAGGCTAAGCAGTTTCACAGAGAGGAGCCTATTACTGCTACCAGGCTGAAATAGATCTAATCAACCAACAGCAGCTCCAAAGGAAACTTTACAAGTTCAGCTCGCTGAGGCAGTGCTTTTAAAATGAGAACTACAGAGAATCACACAACTTTCAACACGTTTTAGGAAGACAATTGTTTATGCTTTGGTGAAGATGCACTAACTTACTCTATGCAACATTTTATTAAAAGTCCCCAATCCTGTTTGTCTTTATTCCTCTCAGGTAATGTTGCAATAAATTTCTTTTTGGTTTGCAGCCATTCAAAGTATAACATAATAAAAAATTCAGCATATTTGTTATGGGCCTAACTAGTTCTGCCATTTAATTTTGACTAACGCAGTTGTGTCATTTGTCACAGAAGCTACAAAATGCTGAACGATGCAATTTGATCAAGGCTCAATATTCCTGCTGAGGTAATCAGCAGCCCACCAATATATTAGCATGAGAAGGTAGAAGTGGCAAAAAGTCAGAAATCAATTTCAAGGTCTTCTGCTTCAGTGTTTTTCTGCATTTTAATATACTTTTTAACTTGTTCTAATTGTTAAAACATTATTGACATTAAACATTGACCAAACTAATCATGAATTAATTAATCGTGTTTGTAATTATTGTATAGATTTAACTGACACTTAAATCCAAATAGTAAAAAAAAAGTGAAACATTACAGGTAAAACAAAGACAATTTCTGATTGTTTAACAAAATGAGATTAGAAAATGTTTTAGTTATAGTTTTCTACTCCCTCATGTTTCCTTTGCCTCAATAATTATCCAAAATAGTGACGAGTAAAATATTTTTATATGTTTAAGTATATAGCAGTTTTGCTGGCCAATGGTGCTTTATTCAGCAGACCATTTTGTGTGTGTGCATGAGTGGAGAATGTCAGCAGCCTCTTTACGCAGATTGGCAGTGTCATCATCAAATCTACCTGTGACTTAACCATACATGCACTTTCCAGCATATGTCCCAGTATTATATACAAGAGCCCCAAAACCATTTCATAGAATCATAGAATCCCTACAGTGTGGAAGCAGGCCATTCAACCCATTAAGTCAGTGCTGACCCTCTAAAGAGCACTCTACCAGATCCACCCCACTACCCTATCCCTGTAGCCCTGCATTTCCCATGGATAACCCACCTAACCTGCACATCCCTAGACACTAGGGGCAATTTGGCATGGCCAATCCGTCTATCCTGCAGATCTTTGGATATATCAATTCTCCCCATCCCCTCAATTCAACCCTAGCCTTAATTCACATATTTATTTTCATTATGTAAATATTTAAGCAAACATTACCTGAATGCAAAAAATAACTTTACACCTAATTTCTTTCTTCTAATCATATGTTGGTTTAGAAAAAGAAAAAGTAGTCATGCATTTTCTTTCAGATGTGAAAGACTATATGTGGGCAGAATTGCAAAGAATGCTGTGTTTAATGATGTTTAACATGCACTTAGACCAATACTTCTGGTTCATTTCCTATAATCTTTCTTTCATAAAGTTGCAGTCCTAAGTGGAATGGAATAGCCAAATTACTTCTGGCATTTTTAACCATTAATTACAAATATAGTCTTTAAGAAGATCTGATATGGCCAAAGGTGTGTACGGATGTAGACAGGCTAGAGAGAGACTGTTAAAAAGTAACTTTGTTTGAATTTCATTTCACTATTTTTCACAGACAGTTGTGATTTACAAGATTTCCAGCAGCTGATGACCTGCTGCTCAACAATAAGCTATCGCCTGCAGATTATGTCCCCAACCGCAGACACATTTTGTGTTACTTGCTTTGAAGAATATAAAGGACAGGGGTTAAAAACAAGTTTCAACTTGTCTGGAGTGGACTAATGGGACTAAACGCTCTCATGTTACTGCCTATAGTCAAACATTAATGTGCTATGAAGGTCACATTTAAAGAACTGTATCCTTGTTGTGTCACAGGGAAAGGCCTCCCTTCTGTAACCTTCTATATTGTATCAACAAAACACGTAGGTCCTTTTGTACATGTG
Organism: Chiloscyllium punctatum; assembly: GCF_047496795.1. Lineage (NCBI taxonomy): Eukaryota > Metazoa > Chordata > Chondrichthyes > Orectolobiformes > Hemiscylliidae > Chiloscyllium > Chiloscyllium punctatum. The sequence goes on along the minus strand of NC_092747.1, from coordinate 56,374,665 downwards.
TACTTTTGAGCCTATTACCATTTATGAAATACTCTGCACATTTCTTTCTCCTACTAAAATGGATAATCTCACATTTTTCCAGATTATGTTCCAATTCCTGCCCATTGTCTGAATCATCCTGAAGCCCCTTTACATTTTTCACATTACTCACATACCAGCGTAGATTTATATCACCTACAAATTTATAGATATCATATTTGGAAGTAGGGGCAAAAATATAATAATAAACTCACTCTTTATTAATTGATGAAGGCCTAAGCGTAAATTGGCTGTTTCTAAAACTTGAGTCAGTTTGGTTCGGAAAGAAAGATACCCACAAGGCAAAGGATCCTTTTTGAAATTAACTTTGTTATAATCAAATGAGAGTGTGGGCTCCATTTTTGTGGAAAGTGTTTAATTCCATGGAAAATTGTTGTGAAGAGCTGCAAAATAAGTTGTGATTATCTCCTAAAAAAATTCATGTGTAACTCTGAGAGTTAAATGGATTGCTGCATAATTGTCATGTTTTATTTAAAGGACTTCATGTTTGGCTTCATGTGCATCGGCCAACAAGTCTGTCCCTTTAAAACTGTGTGCTTGAATTCCACAATTAAGCATTCCAAAAACATTTTATTTTAACTGATTAATAGAAGAGTTCAAATCATGTCTCCTTAAGCATTGTACAAGCTTATTTTTAGGAAAAGAACCAGAACAGTGGCCAGTCATGATAACATCAAGTAACTCAGTGCTTTAATTGACTGATTTTGCTCGATGAAGTAAGTTTTTATACACAAATGAAAGAACCAACTCCACATTCTTCAAAAAGGCAATGCCCTTCAGGTAGACCATACTTGGAGTGCTGCAAGCAGACCCGGGCACCACAGCTTAGGAAGGTGACATTGGCCTTGGAGGGAATACAGCGTAGGTTAACGTGAATGATACCTGGCCTTCAGTGGTTCATTTATGAGGAAGGATTACACAAATCAGGCTGTTTACTCTAGAAATTAGAAGGTTAAGGGGTGATCTGATCAAAGTGTGTTTACTCTAGAATTTAGAAGGTTAAGGGGTGATTAGATCAAGATATTAATAGGAAAAGAGAGTAGGTAAATATGAACTGTTTTCACTAATTGGAGATTCTAGAATTAGGAGGCATCGTCTGAGAACTAAGGCAAGACAATTCAGAAGAGATGTCAGGAAGTACTTATATACGCAAGGGGTAGTAGAGGTTTAGAACTCTCTTCTACAACTGGCAATTGATAATGGAATACTTGTTAATTTTAAATATGAGATTGGTCAATTTTTGTTAAGCAAAAGTATAAGGGGATATGTGGAGTTAGGCTGCAGATCAACTATGATTTCATTAAATAGTGGAACAGGTTCGTGGGGCTGAGTGACCTACTCCTGTTCCAGTGTTCCTATGTTTCAGAAGTATCAGTGACTTTTATTTGATTGTTCTTGGAGAAAAATAGACAAATTCATTTCACCTTTCTCACCAATTTTTCTTTGCAGATTGTGGCAACAACACATAAATTAGAAATTGTCTTTCTTCTCTCTCCCCCCATGTATGCTGCAAATATATGGAGGCAAAGGTGATCTCGACAAATGCACCTGCATCATTCCTTTCCAGGAAGGCCCAATGCATTAAGTACCATTCAGGCAATTGAGTAGTCCTTCCCCTGGATTGAGGATGCTAAAGCAGATGTCCTACCCACTGATATCTGGGACATGGAGTATATTGGGGCCCATGGCTCTCGGAGGCCCCACTGTCATCGGGTTGGGGAGTGGGGGTTCTCGGAATAATAGCCAGATGGGGCCTGTGCTTTCTGTTCTTGCCTTGGCTGCCTGCTGAGTGTACTGGCTTGTAGCTCTATTGAACAGCATCACCACATTGGAACTAGTGACTGCTTGCTAGTATAACACCAGCAAAGGCCTCGGATCACCATTGAAAAGTCAGAGGACCAGGGTTGTGGAAGAGTCGGCAACCAGGGCAGAAAGCTGGCATAGGATACTCTCCCTTCCTGAGCAGCTTGATCATACACTGAATGTGATTGGAAGCCTTCCAGCCCATGTCTTTGCATTTGGCCATTAGTTTAATATCAGTAGCAGCAGGATGAGACCATTAAGTGGACATTGACTTGTGCCTTAAGGGCCTCAATTTGCAGCAGGATAGGAAGTCTGTCTGCACACCTCCCTGCCACAGATTTGTCCCACTCACCAGCCTCCTGCCTGATGAACTGGCCCACCACACTTGCTACAGGGGAGGGCTGCAGATTGAAGCCAAACTCTTTCTGCTTATAGTGCTCTATCCAGAACAGAAGGATAACTTAGAAGCACTACATGGTTAATATTGCTATACAGACTGCTTGAGAGCAGCCTCTGGTTTGCCTTTCCTTATGGAAATATAAGGAGTCAGAATAATGGAAGTACACTCACAGTACTCCTTGATGTTGAAGCCAAAATGATTTCCACTATCAGATTTCCCCTATTAATTGGGATGACATCAATATAAAGCACATCAGTAAAATTAAATACTTTGGAAATATGTAACCTGGTGCAGCAGGGGGAATTTTGAGCTTGAGTCATACTACAGTTAATACTGCAATTCCATAGATGTTTAAATGCAATGATTGACAGAGTGACGTTAAAGTTCCATTCAGGTCATGTTTCAATTCCCAGCTGAAAAAGTTGAGCAGCTCCCTTAGCCCTGTCCCAATGATGGAGTGTGATTTACTCAATTGCCCCCATCCTTGTGAGAAACACAGCAAAACACACACACAAATGCACATATGCACCCGATACACACACCCGCACACCCACTGCACACACACACACACACACACACACACACACACACACACCCCTACCCGCATACTTACCCACCTCCCCACAAGTCCCTCTCACACACCCACACCCACACACACATCACCCTCAGACACATTCCCCCCAAACACACTTCCCTCCCACTCACCCCCCCCACACACAGATGCCACACATGCACGCACATACGTCACTTCACAATCACCCCACACACTCTCCTCCCCCCCACAATCACTCTTCCCCCTCCCACACACACACTTCACCCCCCCCCACACACACTCATCCATCTCACACATGCACCCCATCACACACACATATACCCCCACACACACCTATAAATGCACCGTCCCCCACACACACCCCTCACAAGTCCCTCTAAACACGCATTCTCCCCCATGCCCCTCCAAACACACCCCCAGTCCATGCACACACCCCACCCAAAGGCCAATCCACATATATGTGCCCCCCCCAACACATACGCCACCCTAAAACAGCGGCTCCCCCTCACACACTGCCCCCTCCCCAAACACAGCCCCTCCCCACACTCAAATTCCCTGCACATGCCCCCACACACATACCCCCCACACATACCCCAATGCACGTCACCCCACGCCTCTCCCACACGCCCTCCCCCATGCGCCCTCCCAATATGTAATCCGATCATGTCCCCCACATGCCTCCCCCCACACAAACCCTCACATGACCCCACCCCCCCAACATGTCCCTCATGCCTACCCACACACATCCCACCCACACCCCCCACACGCCCCCACACACCCCCATGCCCACCACACACCTCCCCCCACAATGCCCACACACGCCCACCATGCCCACCACACACCTCCCCCACAACACGCACACACCGCCCACATGTCCCACACACTTCCCCCCCATGCCCCCAAAATTGTCCCCATATGCATCATTCCCCCACACATCACCCTCAATACACACGCCCACTCCGCTCACGTTCCCCATGCACACACCTCCCACAAACACCTTCCCCCCACACACCGCCTCCACACCTCCCTCTGCATACACTCCCCCACACACGTCCTCCCCACACACCCGCCATCCCACACACACATCCCCTATCACACCCCCATGCTCAACCCCCCCTCGCACGCAACCCCCCATATACACAAGTGCCCCACACACACATTCATGCTTCCCTCACACACACACGCACTCCCTCTCCACACACACACCCACCTAAACATAGTCACTCACTCCTTCCACCCCTCTCTCTGTCCATCCACATCAGCTTCAGAACACCCCACGTGGAAAAAGTTGAGCATAGTTTCCCTTAAAAAACATAAACACCAAAATTTCCTCTGGAGTCGGTTCTTCACTGCAATCCTGCAATACTCCAGATGCATTTTCATGATGTAAGGTTATTTACCTTTGCAGACCAAATCTAGTGTATTCCCAACCATTTAATCTTTGTCTTGAGCCAAGTCCTAAGCAAAGGAGAATTATGAAACCCAAGGGAACTAAGAGATATTTACATTGTCTCTGCCTCCAGATTGATCTTTAGCAGAAATTGTGTGAACCCAAATTCTCCTGCTCTCCTGGTACTCCACAAGATTGATGATATTACTGACAAAAGGCAAGAAAGCCAAGTTGGGTTCTGAGTCACTCCTCCTTGCCATCATTTACAAGGGATGGGGAAATCGAGGTGTTTCTGCCTCTCACTTCTGTTGAGCCAAAACTTGGAGATGTGTTGGGAAAGAGTTGTGGCAGCATGCCTCTCTGCATAACTTGGCTTGACATCAACATCAATACAGTCCGCTAGCGTAAGCGCGGATAGTCTAGACCAGATTATGACAAGACAGTATACATCAAAAATAAGGGATCTGCCATTTAAGATTGAGATGAGAAGAAACTACTTCTTTCAGGGTCAATAGTCTTCGGAATTCTGTTCTGCAGAGAGTAGTGAGGGCTAGGTCAGTGAATGTATCCATGCTGCATTAGACAGATCTTGGATCATTAAGGAAGTCAAAAATGATGGGAGGGAGTGGATGTAGGAGCAAGCAGTAAAATGGAGTTATGGCCACATTCAGGTCAAATGCGATCTTATTGAGTGAAATAGCAGGTTCAAGGAGCTGAATAGTCTCCTCCTGCTATTTCTTATACTCTTATTGTATTTCCTTTACCATCATTTCGCATGACTATATGTAATGTAAAAATGTGGAAGTTGTAGCAGAATGTTCAGATGGCTAAATTATTATTCCCTACAGCACATGAGAGACCATCTGTACAAACACTGGTAAATCAGGGAACCATTTCCCCACCACTCATATTGTTTTACTCATTTATAATATTTTCTGTCAGTGTTACTGAATCAAGAGGAGAAATTCTGGAAATACACAGCAGTTAAAACAGAAAAATAAAATATTCTTCAAGTTGGTGCCTTTCATTACGACCTCTTCTGCTTTCTCTGATGTAGTCAAATTCAATTTTTTCTTTAATTGGATTCAAGTGAACTTCAGATTACTATCAATATTCCCTACATATTTCATCTTTATTCCAGTTTCCCATTATTTCTCATTTACTATTTACTTATTATTGGGCTGCAGTCCCTTCACTGACCTGTGACCTTTCATCACACATTAAGTTGTTTATTAGGGTGAAACAGTATGGAGATGTCACCCTGTTGCTGTTCTACCAGGATTGACTGTCCCCAGTTCAAATTATTTTTGTGACAGCAACCAAAAGAAAATAAGTAATTGCTCTGTTGCCATGCCGCCAAGGCACCTTGTATTTTAATTTACCTTCCCTCAGCCTCCATGTCCACATTAAATATGTTTCTAAAGTTGCGAATTCTGTTGAAGCAGCAACAAACCATAATTTTGCCATTAAATGCAGACTGATATTGACATGAAGTATACTGCTAAGTTTGAAAAGACTACATTCAATTCCAAATGTAGATGTAAGGATGTTCCCATGTATAACACATCCCACTTACAACTCATCATATCATGGGATGCTGAGTCATTTACATCAAAAACTTCCAGATTTAATTTCCAGTTTGTGCAAAACTAGCTGATCTGCATTGGTGCAGTAGTTGGTCGAAACAATTGGCCTTAATATCTTTGAGTTAGAGTTGGGGATAATCATCCACATTTCAAGTTCCCTGGACAGCAACCCTTCACAACCCTGGAAAATGTAATTTTGGTGCAGATGCTTAGCTGTGATGCACCCAATGGTTTAATAATGTGCTGGCATTCAGCACCATGTTCATTCAGATAGTCATCTGTGAGTGGCAAACATCCACGGAATATGCCACAATAAAAATAAATGTCAGCACTTCTAACAAAAATAAATAAAATTTCAAGAAATGCTTATTATTTTAATAACATATCTTTAAGGAGATTAAAAATGCTTCATAAAGGCATTCACTCCACAGTTTTAGAGCTAAGGCATGTGTTGAAACATGAACTGTTTTCATAGATTTTCACCATACTAAAAGTAATATGCAGTGTCATCTTTGGAAGCTCTTTATTTGTACAGCATAATTAAGTCAGGGCACTCATTTATCAGGACATGTTCATTCGTTGAAAACAGTCACTTGTTATTAATTGATGTGATAGCAATACTGAGGTAAAATTAATGTGCATTCAACAGAGGTCGGGCTGGTAGTAGTGGGTAGCTATCAAATAGTAAGACATGAGATAAATGGCAGCTACAGTGTCATGATTACACGAGATAACTGGAAAATATTAAGCTACACTTTGAGTGTTATCTACCTTTATTGGCAAGATTAAAAAAATTAAACTCAAAGTGATTGTGCACATCTGTTGTAAATATGAAATATTTTTGTTGCATTATCACTTTAAACATTTTTCGATACCCTGATATTATTGTGTTTCTAGGAAGTATTTTCTGGAGTTTGGATTATGTTTTAAAATTTTGGTCATTTATTCTCTTTCAACCTTCGACCTGTCTTCAGCGCGCTAAGCTTATTCGACGATGCCAAGCTGTTCTTGTACCCTATGAGTTGGTAATATGCTCCCATCTCTCATTTAGGCAGGCACCAGAGGCAAAGAATACACCAGGGCAGCAAATTCTGTCTGCCTTGAACAGACTGTAATGAATTGCTCTTTCAGCAGTGGGGCAGACAAATTTTTCTTTTATCCTTAGTCCAGCAAAGAGGAATTCTGTCTCCATACCTGTTTAATAATGACTGTGAAAATAAATTTATCCATGTACGTCTGTTTACGGGTCGCTGCAGAAACACGTAGCTTTCTAGATTTTGCAGTGCTGCTGTTCATAATGATGGTAATTGATGTTTGGAACAGCCAGTTTTCGGTAGCACAGGGTCTGCTTCTCCCAGTGAGGCCATGATCTGTGTTATCACTCCAGCCCATAATTAAATATCTCTCCTTTACAATATGCTTCAGGTTCCTTAATGAGTCTGAACCAGAAACAGTCACCTCTTTCCCCTTAGAGCTTTATTTGCTAGTTATTAAACAATATTATTGAGCTGACGGTATTCTCAGCTGTGTTGCTGTATCCATATCATATCTGTTTTATAATTGTGCAATTAGTGGTAGTGCTTGCTTTCATACCTCAGTAAAACCTTTTAGCAAAACTAAAGGCCATCGTAATTCCATTAGATGACAAGATTTTGCCAAATATAGAAAGAAGCTTTCTCTGGTTAAATTTCCATAAAAGAAATCACCACCACCTCCCCCTACCCCCCACCCTCCACCAACCCCCACCTCCCCAACTGTAATCCTGTGACTTTCGTCATGACCTTGCGCTGTGTTGTTAAGGGTCCAATTTGCTCATTGTTCCCATGCTTGCATAATTCCCAACCCCCATCCATGCAGACATGCACATAGACCAAAGCTTTGCCGTCAAATCTGCTCATTTAAATTCTGTTGCTAAATGCTATTCATTTGAAGTGACCACGCTGTATAGTTATAGTAATTCTGTCGAACTACTCTTCTCTCAATATGCTGTGAGCTGTGTTTTAAGTTTGCTGTGGAAAAATCTTTTCACATTCTGCTATGTCACTTTACTCACAAGTTGCAGGCTTACTGCAGATTGGTCTTTTTTTCCGCTTGCAGGTTGCCACGGTGAAGATTTACAATGCCAGTTATTCACACATCTGCTTTCCTTTCTTTCCCCCCTCATTGTGAAATCCCGTGGGTGAAAGCAACCTTGATACCCAGACTCGTAAAATTCATACAGCCCTATCGGCCTAACATTTCTGCTGTTTTCAGGCACTCATTACCTTACCCAGCTGCTCTGCCACTCACCCACCAATGCATGATGGGACCAAAACAAGTACGTGACCTAACAAATACATCTGACTTGCTGATTCACATGAAAATATCCAAAATGGCAATTTTCATTAAACAGTATTTTAAAATTTACACAATTAAAAAAAGGTCCATTTTTACTGGTATTAAAGTTTCAAATTAGGGCTTCCCTCTTCCAAAGGAATAGTTGCTGAAGTATTTCAGTAATGTGACCTGAACTGGGGGAATGCTACTGACCATGCTAAATTTCTATATTAATTTATGAAAGAGTAATCTGTAGCTCTTTCAATGGGGGAAACAAAATCTTCATTGTCATTTTTCTTTCATTATGCAGCCTAACATTTAGGTGACTAAATGTAGTCCATTAATCTGTTGCTTAGAGGAAACTTTTGAGACTTTAAAACTTTGTGCTCAATTGAACATTGAATAAAAGTATAACTTAAGCATTTCAAATTGTAAATCCACTATTATGTTCAAGTATAGTCAGTACACGTCAGGCCTTGAGAGAATTATTTGAGGTGGCAAGTACTAAATTTCCTTAATTGCTGCAACAGAGCAAATTATTGCTGTGGTGAAAAAAATTAACTAACCTGGAAAAGATTTAAAGCAAGAAAGCAAATTAGGTTTACAGGGATCGTAAACAAACTGAAATAGGGAGGTTTGTTGAAAGTTGTTGGCAGAGTACAGTGTGATTTCCAGACAGTTGGAGCACGGTAAAGATGAGGTGTAAATCATTGAAGAGCTGACTTAATACTTCGGTGTTCTAACAGTGTCTTAGTGTCAACATTGTTATGACTGAATTTGTGTGAGAAACATACCTCCGTGTTTTATCTGCTGTGCTAATATTAATAAAAATGACCATTTGCAGTATTCTCCTCAACCAAATTCATTGAAGTCAATATCAACGAATGATGTAAGGTTACTTTGTTATAATTTCTGGATTCTACCAAGGCCCCTGCCTGCCCAACCAGTCCACTCTTAGGTGACTATTACTTCTGGTAACAAGCTTTTATGAACATTTCTTTGGGCATAAACCTCTAAACTAGCTAACTAAAAATGACAAAGAATCTGCATGTTCCATTGCACATGTTAGTAGCAGGAGAAAGTGAGGACTACAGATGCTGGAGGTCAGAGCTGAAAATGTGTTGCTGGAAAAGCGCAGCAGGTCAGGCAGCATCCAAGGAGCAGGAGAATCGACATTTCGAGCATGATTCCTGAGGAAGGGCTCATGCCCGAAACGTCGATTCTCCCGCTCCTTGGATGCTGCCTGATCTGCTGCGCTTTTCCAGCAACACATTTCCAGCACAGGTTAGTAGCAGCCATGCTAGTCTGAACATAAGGCAGCATTATTGCTCGTGGGAATCTTGTGTGCAGATCAAATGGAAAGATCCATTTTCAGTGGTCTTAAAAACATATTAATGTGCCTGGCTTCTCAAGCAACAGTTCAGTGAGCATGTGACATGTAGAATACCAGATGATTGGGAGTGAAGAACATGATTCTAATTTACCGAGGGGTTTCGATGACATTGCAAGCCACGAGCAAAAGTCAAGTGGTTTATGGACATTTAATTTCTGAAATCGTAACATTGCCTTGATATTGACAATCTAATTTTTTCATAACATACCTGGTCAGTTCAATAAAATGCAACTGCATCAACTGGTAAAAATGAAGTAGTGTTTAAGTAGAAATTTTAAAATGTACAGCATTTGTATCAGCATCTGAAATAGAAAGCCTGCTGTTTTTGGGTAGGATTCTTCATAAGATTTTGTCAAGGACCTAACTTGAAGTCTTACTTTGTCCTTCTATTTGATTGAAGATGTTGAGAAGTTAGTGTGTTTTATTACTGCCAGATAATTGTATTGCATGATTCATAAGAAGTAGAATGCAAGATCATAAATAGTTTAGCATGATAACAAAAAAGTAATAGGGAGAGGGGGTAACTAATTTACTAAGAGTTGTCATAATCTAAAATTTGATATTGTCTCGATACGTGAACCAGTCTGGGTTACAGGCACTACTTTGGGTTGTTGTTTACAACATTGAAAAATATAGTGACATTCGGACATATAATGCTCCTAAATGCATTTTCTTTTCTCCTGTGTGTGAATTTGTTCTTTCTAATATACTACCTCATTAAACAAGCAGAACCACTGAGATTTACTTCATTGCTTTGAAAACTTTGCAGACAGTATACAGTTCTTGCACAGAATTATAACTGACAATCCATTAGATATTAGTCTACGACGAACTTACAGGAATGACCAAATAACTGTCATTATTGGTTTAGAAATTTAAAGCTGAAAATGTGTTGCTGGAAAAGCGCAGCAGGTCAGGCAGCATCCAAGGAACAGGAAAATCGACGTTTCGGGCATAAGCCCTTCTTCAGGAATGAGGAAAGTGTGTTCCAATTTACAATTAATAATGGCTCTTAGCTTGATCATGACTTCAACTTGTAAACATATCCAAACACCTACCACTATTTCTGAAAGGTAATTTTCTTTTTACAGCTCACTTCTAAGTATAATGAAACAAGTCTTGCAGTAAAGGCACATCCGTGATTGATAGGACGCTTGTTTGTCAACTAAGATATTTGAGAAATAGATATTCTTTCACCACATCTCCTTTAATTATCATTTATTGCAAGGCATATTTCAACATCAGTCTATTTATAAATACTTCTTTACTACTATCCTTTAATAATGAGCTAACACGGTACCTGTTTAACATTGTTTGGTACACATTTTTGGAAAGAGCGTACATGAAGCATTTCCTCTTTAATATGAGCCTATGTCAGTGTTCAGAAATGAAATATTTCTTACTTTTTCGACCAAAAGTCAGCGTTAGACATCCCAAGGCAAAATAACATAGAAGAACTGTGGAATAAAGATATTTCTACTCTGAGCCGAGAAAAGAGTCGTCATTCATTGTACCCTGAGCAGTACATGTTTCTTTTCAGTTTCCATTCATTTCAGTTCAATTGAATTCACAAAAGTCTCGTATTCAGGTGCAGCAAATGATTAGAAAGCAAATTGAAAGTCGCTGTTTACTGCAAGAGAGGTTTTGCTACAGTTGCATAGGGAGTTGGCCAGCCCTCATCTGGAGTACTATGTATGGTTTAGGTCTCCTTACCTATAAAAGACATAATTGCATTGGAAGCAGTTCAAAGAATATTCACTTGGTTGATTCTTGGGTTGAACATGTTATTTTGTGAGTAAAAGTGAGCAGGCTAGGCCTGTATCAATTGCACTCATAAGAATGAGAGATAATCTCATTAACTGGGATACTGAAAGGATTTAAAAAGGTGGTTTCTGAGAGTATGTTTCCTTTTGTGGCAGAAACTAGAATCAGGGACGCAGTGGGGAAAAAAAAGGATGGTACTGAAGAGAATTGTTTTTTCCCAGGAGGTCATTATTCTGTGGAATTTTCTTTCCCAGAGAGCAGTGAAGGCATTGATGACTAAGTTAGATGAATTGTTGGTTAACAAGAAAGTAAAACAGTACAGGAGATGGACGGGAATATAGAACTGAGGACATAGTCAGATTACTAATGAGTCAGATTACTAATGATCTAGTCAAGGGTGTAGTAGGCTTAAAGTATCTGAATGGCATTCCTCTCTTCATAATTCGTGAGCCTACACAGAATTTTACAAAGAGTGGGAGAATTCAAAACTTCTTTAAAGTATGAAATACTGTACAAGGAAAAGGATGCTGTTCCATTATTCTACATTAGGTTAAATATCGATTTTAAGTATGTTAAAAGACATCTGCATTTACTTAAGTAAAAATAAGCATATCCTTTAACATCCAAAAAAGAATTAGTTGACATCCACAATGGGATGAACTTTAGACTGCTATTATTACAGACTTCTTAGAATTGCTTGCAATCTCAGCAGTGCCCTATACAGAGTTCAGGATATTATTCTCCTTGATAGTGATGGAATGAATCTTACTATTCTGCTGTACCAAGGCTCACATGTTAGTAATTGGCAATTGGTACTAAAAGCTGAGTGACACCTGTGGAACTGAACTTTGGGAGGGAATTATTGCCTTCAGGAGAGAAACTGTCAAAACCTCATCAAAAGGTTAGTCAATGCCCAAAGCAATGACAAATGATTCAATATGATGTTCGCAAGTAACGGAACAAACAAACTAATTAAGTCCAGAGAAGGGCTGTTGTTGCAGATCTTGTGAGAATAAAAATTAATATTGTTAATGTTAGAGCATAATGATGCTGTGTAAATGAGGATTCTTTATGAAATTTAGACTTCAGATAAGGCAAGAATTGTCTTTCCCTTTGGAAAGTTAGCTTGTGCAACATTAGTATGGTAAAAACTGGAAAGGCGGATTTGTTAAAGTTATCAAATACCCTAACCAAGGAACTCAGTGACAAGTTCCTGGAGTAGGTAGTAACAACTGACATTTCATTCAATGGAGTTACATCTGGGACCTCTAACTGTGTATTTGCAAAGTTTGCATAGGAAAGATAAAGTTGTATCTGATATTTAAGTCTGATCAATGTATGATTAGAGCTAGGAAGAGTTTCAGTTCTCATAGAAGGACACGGTGAGCTGTGAAATCCTCTATGTCCAAAACAATAACATCAGTTACTTCTCTAGCACTGATTGAAGGCTCAGAAGAATAAAAAGGCAACAGCAGTCAAATCAGACGAAAACAGCAAAGAATGTAATTTGCTGCAGGGTATTCTGTAAGTGGCAGCTATGAGACAGTAGTTAGAGGAACATGATATGAAAGGAATAGAAACCATGCAAGAGCTGAGATTGATGAAAAGACCTAAGAGATTAGATGAACAGCTACACCAATCAAGAATATGAGTAAAGATAATAGGGATCATTTTCTAAATTTACGTTACTGGCAGGGAATCTCACTGCTGGCTACACCCATCAGGAAGCATACTTGCAGTTTCCTGATGTGCCCCCTCTACAGACTGAGCTCTCCCCATAGCACCAATTTGGAAAATCAACCCTCAGTCTGTTCAAACATTGATGTTGAACTAAAATTGCTGTACCTTTCACTGATAATATAACCAGCTCAGAGAGTTCAAAAAGTAGAAGGAAAGATCAAGATAAAATCAAATGGAAAGGATGAAGAAAAAGGAGTCAACAATTCTCTCTTGATCAGAATTTTAGCCATGTTTATCTCATCAGCTCCCTAAGAGCAGTAGCTTTTCCGTCAGATCTACTTAGGAAATCTGACATTAGCTTAGTGGCATAGTTCATTTATAATAATATTGTAAAGGTAGTGTGAAATAGTTTTTCTTCACATTGATGTAACAGAAATGATGCAAGTGAGGCTTAATTCCAGAATTGTCAATTTGCCAACTACCAGCATCAAACTCTCCAGAGGAGTCAATTTCCCTCTGCCTCCCAAATTCAACTTTTGTTACAGTGGAAACCAATGCTGAAAACACATCTAAAGTGTGAAGGTGACTGGTCTAACCACTATCCATTAAGTACTGCTGGAACATGAATACTATGTAGGATTGGGATTGGTTGCATCAGTGGGGAGGTGATGGGAGGTCAGATCCTGAGACACAGAGGAGGTGGTGTTGGAAATTGGGGGAGCAGGGATTGGCATCAGTTCCGGAGTATGGAGAGGAGTGAAATTAATTTTGGGCTCAGTGTGGGATGTTGGTTCTTGGAAGCATCAGGGCAGCATTTGCGGGGTGTCTGTTGACTCAGGAAAGCGTAGTTGAGGATGTGTGAGAGTTGAGTTTGGGTCAGTTTCATAGTTACTCAGGAGTTAGACTATGTATTCAATTATGTAACTTTTCATTAATTGAACTTCTCACTTAACAGTGTCTAAACCATCCAGTTTTTTTTCCCCAGAGGGCTCTGTGTACAGGAATTGCCCAGTGGATAATTCAATTCCTCGGGCAATTTCTTTGAGCTACAGTCTGGATTCCACATGCATTTACACTGGCCATTGGAAAATCTGCCACAGCATCTTCAATACAGATGGCTCAAAAAGCACTGACTATCATAGCATTGCAAATATCTATAAAACTGATGAAATAACTTTCCAGAAACTTGAATATTTGATCAGCTTATCCCATCTTCACAAGTGTATGGTTTTGTCATTGTTTGGAAATTGAAGCAGAGCTATCTGAAACAGACTTTTCATTCACCTTTCATAATTGCCGAATAAACTTTGTCATACTTTTTCTCACCAAACACATAGCAATTTAATTAAAAATTTAATAATAGCTATTTAGTAAAATATAACTGTTTGTGTTTGGCCAATAAATATAAGTTTTATTTACTTTTTCTGTATTTAATGGCTATTTGGAAAACGTTAAACTGTTCTTTAGAATCTATTGTTTTAATTTAAACAGCACTCGCTGAGACATACAAGGTCAGCAGCTCTGCCATGAACAATGACAGCTAGATTGATATTGAGTATGTGCACACAAATGTCAAGCCCATGTCAGCTTATAGAAAATGCATACAGTGGCCCAGCGATCAATAGACAATGTCAGACACTGATGTCTCAGCATAATGATAAGATTGCATTGTGATTTAGTAATTTGTCCTTAAACATGCAAATTTACATTTATTCCATGTTGATCATTACAACAAACAAGTGACAGAGGAGAGAGAAATAAAAGGAGAATGATAACAAGTCACAACGCAGGAGAGAAGGAATGGTATTACTAAAGAGGGGAAAGTGATGGGGAGACAAAGGTGAAAGAAAGAGTAACTTTTTATCTATAAATTCAGATACACCTGATATTCTCATCTAGGGATGAGTGAAGAGGTTTGATGATAGTTTGTTAGGGCTAAGGTTTGGGAAGGGTTGGAGCTGTACAAAAAAATGATGAATCAGTACTCGAAAGGCACTGTCTAAACCACGGCACATCTTTGTGACAATCCTTGCTGCATCGAGTTCCTCATCTGGTGTTAATGACTAACCCATGTTAAAGGAATGGCACACTTGAATTTCACACTTGAATAACATCTTCTGTCCAGGCTCATGTTTGGTCAAACATTTGCTTTCATAGAACAAATTAGTCAAGAGGTTCCAATTTTTTTTCTTTGGTCCCGTTTCGCTGCTATTGATATAACTCAGTGAGACATCTGCCCACCTGCAACTTGCACTCCTGACCAGGGTCATTTCCCAGGATCAGAAACGTTGGAATATTTTGGACAGGTGGTGTCACTTACAACTTTGCTGGGGCACCCAACTGTGTAGCTACTGAAATCAATTGCTTTCAGGAAAATTCAACATCTCCCCACTCCCTAATCTGTCCCCAGATCTTTAACAACATTGAAATGCATTGCACTTAAACTGTGGAAACAGACTATGCAGCATAATCAGTTTATTTCACATTTAGCCAACCTGTTTCTATGTCCTTTTGGGCCATTTTATTTCTTCCACCTTTCTAAACTGATCTTAAATGTTGGCATGATTTCTGTCTCATGCACTAAGCTTCTGTTATTAAGGCTGGCTCCATGAAGAAGTTCCTCCTGCCATCTGTTCTAAATCTGTGACATTTAATCCAGCTATGACCCTTAATTCTTGACCCACAACTGCTGAAAACAATCTTGCATCTTTCACCTCACCCCTTTGCTTTGATAATTTTAAATACTTACGTTTCATGATATAAACTGCATTGTTTTAGCAAACAAAGACCCAATTTTACAAATCTTGGGATTTTTATTTCTGATCTGAATGTCTGAGAAGGCGTTGTCCTCAGCATTGTTTGAGTATGTGCAATAACAAGTATGTACATGATATTTACCCTCATTTTACATATTGAATAATTCAACCATGTATTTGCCAGACATTCCCATTTTCACTGCAAGTGTAGACAGGCGCAAAAGGGTCCAGAACCAAATGTAATCCTTCTGATTTTACACTGCAGTCGTCCAGATTGCATCAGGTTGTTGGTGCAATGACAGCAAAGAATCAAGGTCACAATGTTCTTGACTCATGTAAAATTTGACGATCTGATTTATCAGACTGCATTTATAAGAAGCCAAAGACTTGAAAAATGAAAGTAAGGTGTGAATCTCACTGTAAAGTAGTAACATGAAACATATTATGGAGATCGAGAATAATACTAGTAAAGTATTCTCTATCAACTATAAAATCTTTAAAATTGTTAAATCCCTTCAGGTAAAAAAATGCAGTTTCTTATTTATACATCCTCATTTACTTACAGGAATTTTTTCGCTGTTGATGATGTGCATTCATATTTGGCCACCTAGCATGCTGATCTCAACATCCTCACTATTTTAATTTAAAAAGCAGGAAAATACCCCACAGTAATGATCTTATCAAAACAGAAGTGTCCAGCCATTTTTTTCTCAGAAATTTAGCAACTGTATTAGATCAGCTTGCTGAGTAAAAGGTGTACAAAACGTGCTACTGAAGGCAACTCCAAGACTGTGCTACCATTTGTAAGGCCCACAGTAAAGGCTCAGGATCAGCAATACATTAAGTATCCTGGAACACACTATTGGCAACTGATCTCGGGTTTTAAACATAGAGTTGCATCTTAAGTAAGGTGTACAATGGAGACCTTAGTTTCAAGTGCTTCTTTCAATGATGTTTCCACTGCCCTTGGGAAATTTTTATGCCCAAACTTGCAAGATGCTTCACAGCCAGCTGCATTTGCCAAATGAAACGTCAGAAATAACTATAACAGACTGAGTTCTAATTTTGCAATTCAGGTAGTGGGATTGGGAGGAGGTGCTTTCCACAGGTATCATACATAGAATAACACAAGAGAAGACATTTTGGTGGATTTTCAAGATGCCAAAGAGGTAGAAAGCTGTAAGATCAGCCATTCATTTCCACTCTTTTGAATTGCCTGGGTAGCAAGTGAAAACTCTATCCCATTGAGTCCCAAGTGATTATGGCCACAATATGGCCTTACATGAATGGGCAGTGACATTGCTAATGGACTGCTAATAGCCTTTAATTGGTGTTAATTGGTTAAATGAAAAGGACCTTAAGAATGACTCGGCAAATGCTTGGCCTCACAAACACTTTAATTTTCTGAACAGTGTAGAATGGAAAATGCCATTTTTGGATAGAAAGCAATAATTGGAACAAAATTTCACAACTAACACCATGCAACACAGATAGAGAATTTCTCTACTCTATATTATTTGTTTACACATGCCACAAATTTGTACATTTTCTATCCCTTTCACTTCTGGGCTGCTCGTTTTGCCTCATCCCTCTACTGCATTGTGGTAATCCTAAATTCATCCACTGAACAAAAAGCTCCATCATGCTATGCTTCTTACTCACTGCTGTTCTGATACTCAATCCTCTTTTTTTTGTGAAACTCGGTAACTTCAGATCTGAACTATGGTGAAATATTGACTTTTCAATCTGACTCTGAAACTCCTCAGTGCTGCACTAATTCATCAATAATAACCTTTAATAAATTACATTGACATTTTCTCACTTTTGCTCATCTGTTTTCATTCCGGAGGGCCACCAGTGTTGAGAATAGCACTAAACCTGGATAAATTTGCACATTCTCCTGAAATTTCAGTTTTTTTTAAAACCAACCTTTCTACTTTTCATAAGATTTGTAAACGGGCAAATGTTGGTCCTTTATGTGAGAAGCAGCATTTAATATTAACTTTCGCTCTTACTACATATGCACTCAGGTTTTCCTATAACAGCAAGGACAATGTTGTACAGGTACGCCTAACCAGCAAGTATGTAGATCTCAGCATTGATAACTTCCTCATTATTGTCCTACCTTTTTAATGAGAAGATGTTGTAGCAAGGGCATGGACAAATCGGAAGTTGTGAGGCCAATATTTTTTTCCTAGAGATTTGACATGTATATGAGGTCAGTTTGCACAGCTGGAGGCACTCTGCTTCACTCGACAACCTCTGCATCTTCAGGAAGTGGTTGAGCAGGGCCAGCTGCTTGTCTGAAAGAGTTTAAACAGATACTTAAAAAAGAAGTTCACTCCAATCTCTACAACAATGTTGTCCTCAGGAAGGACCTTCTTCCTGGAAAACAGATCCACCAGGAAAGAATTGGGGATGCGAGAGATAAGGAGCCCCAACTATCCAATTTTCTAGACTTTTTAAAACATCTGTATGTAACAAATGAACAAAATCATTAATACCTGCAAAACAAGCAGCAATTGACTGATCATCATCAGGAATCTAAGGAAAAAAGCTGTGGCATAGCAATACCAAGTCACTGAGGATTCACCACTCCCATTATTATTTATTCAAGTATCAGTGGTAAGAAAATGTGTCAATGTAGAAGAGTCATGATCAGTTATTGTTGATTTGAATAGAAACATTCTCACATTTTAGTGAATTGTAGGTTACTGTAGCAGTCCCAGTGAAAATTTGGAGTGGCTTAATTAATGGTGTCAGTCATTTACATAAATCAAAATTTCCCAATTCCCTTGAGCCAGTCAAGACTAGAAAAGCACCATTTCAATGGGTATGGCCCCAGGAAAATACTTCTTTAAGAAAAAACAACCATTGTGTGAGTCAATGACCTTTGACCCATACTGACTCGACTAAGTCTCATCTGTATTGTTTGTTTGCTATGCACATATTCCATGGGTATCAATAAAACTTCAGTGACAATTTATAATATAATTTAGCGAAATAGAACTTGGAGATTTCTAGCATGAATAATTTATTCAAAAATAACTTAGTTTTCTCTAAGCCTTGCAACTGAGGTATCTCTAGCTGCAATATTTCCTTTAGTGATATCTGTTAGATGTTCAGAAGAGTAAATATATAACAATGCAGATTCAGCTAAAAATTCCCATCCAAAACTTAGAAGAAAATAATGATTAAGCAACAAAAAATCAAGTCAAATAGGACAATCATTTATAACATATACAATTCAATGATTTCAAATTGGAAATTAATAATATATGCCTTCAATAGTACAAAATTCCTAAGGGAGGTGTTCATGATCATAGAACTGGCCAGAGGATTTACTTCATTGCACCTAAACATTTCTTTTCACCTCCAGCCCCAAGGCAAGGCAAGGCCAGGCCTGCTCCCTTTACAGTACAAAGGGTGAAAAGCAAGGGGCCATCAGGGTGGCTGTGTCTGACCCAGTGGGCCTTTCTGTCAATAATTGCTCGCCCATCCCTGCTCCCTTTCACACCAGGCAGCTGTCCCAATCGCAGTTAACCAGGTAACAACCCTCAAACAATGCAGGCCTGAATGCTTGGTCTAGACACTCTTTTAGCCACTTATTTGCTGCTCCTGGCAGCTGTTAGAGCATAAATAAACAGTTTGTAATCAGAAAGCTGACATCATTCCAGTTCGGCTGAAAAATAATTGTTCCTGTGCACTGAGCTGCTTTTTTTTTTAAATGACAGATTCAAGGGTGGAAATGCAGATTTGGGCCATGCCAGACTGGCCTTTGCTTTAACTCAGTAAAATGCAATTCTAGAAAAAAACATTGTAAGCTCTTAAAAGTTCAAGGAAAGATGAGGTTCATTCAAAACTAATGCATAGAATTTTTTTTCTATGAATCATGTTATCTTTTGTAATGCTTATTGCTAAAGTGGCAATAATGGAGATCTTTATTAAGGAGGAGCAGATCTGGATGTTAAATAATCTTGGTTACACAGTGTTTATAAAATATGGGTAAAGAAAGAAAGGAGCAGAATTTTTGGTTAAGCAGAACATTGCAGAACTGGAGAAAGAGGAGGTTTCAATAACAGAATCATTTTGGCTAAAGCTAAGAAACAAGAAGGGTTAATTCAGATTGGTTGATGTAATGTAGACCATTAGCCAGTGAACTACAAAAGCATAAATCTGTAAACAGATTACAGAGATGCATAAACATTATAAACTGATTATAATAAGGGACATTAACTACCTGAATATCAATTGGGATTGTGGTAGTGTAAGGGCAGCAAGGGACAAGTGTCCCAAATTATGTTCAGGAGAATTTCTGACAGCAGTATATGTCCAGCCTAACAAGAAACAAGGCACTGCTCAACCTGTTTCCTGGTAATAAGATGGACGAACTAGATTAAGTGACAGTGGATGAACACTTAAGAGGTGGTAATCACAATATCATAGTTTTAGGTTATGATCACTATATCATATCAAGGTTTAATCATAGCAGTAGAAAGTGACATTAGTCAATCCAGAGTCAAACTAATTAACTGGTGGAGAATGGACTTCAGTGGTGCAAGGACAAAGCTGGGCCAGATAGATTGGAACCAAAGCTTGGTAGGATATACATTAATGAACACATTCTCCTGCTTCCAAAGAGGAGAAGGTTTGAGAACTGTATCTGACAAGACTTTTGAATTGAAAACTTAATAAAATGTGTTGGAAACATACAGCAGGTCAGTCAGAATCTGAAGAAGGAAAATAAAATCAGTTGGAATATTCTTTGGGGCAAATGCCAAATGATCATCTACTTTAAAGTTTGGAATTCCAGTACTTTCCAGTCAGGTGATTTGCTGCACTTTTTCATGCTAAAAAGAGCATTGTTGCTTGGATTAGATTACCGCAGTGTGGAAACAGACCCTTCGGCCCAACAAGTCCACACCGACCCTCTGGAGAGTAACCCACCCAGACCCATTTCCCTCTGGCTAATGCACCTAACACTATGGACAATTTAGCATGGCCAATTCACCTGGCCTGCACATCTTTGGATTGTGGGAAGAAACCAGAGCACCCGGAAGAAACCCACACAGACAGTCACCCAAGGCTGGAATCAAACCTGGGACCCTGGTGCTGTGAGGCAGCAATGCTAACCACTGAGCCACCATGCCGTAGCCCAACTCATATCAAGTTCTATTTGTTCATCGTCCTATGCTTGCTGACCTACATTACTTTCGGTTGAGATTTTCTTCCATTTAAAATTCTCATTGTTGCTTCAAATCTGTCCATTGCCTGAGACTAACTGGATTGCTCTATAAACAACTGACATGGATTTTGGGCCAAGGAGCTTCCAACTATTGTTTCAGGAACCAATATCCATGTGTTGAATTAGGCAAAAAAATTTTTTACAGAAGTTTTCTTGTAAATCTATAGTTTAGCACAAACATGAGTTTCCATCTTTTCCTGTACAGAATCAACACCTCATTGATGAAGAACTGAACTGTCATACATTGTCCAATGAGCATCTAATACTTGCAATCAACTCTAGAACTGTTTTGTTCGAGTCTTAAAGGGTGGGCATTTCTGGTGTGTCATCTGTGCCACATTTAGATTAGATAGATTCCCTATAGTGTGTCATCTGTGCCACATTTAGATTAGATAGATTCCCTATAGTGTGGAAACAGGCCCTTCAACCCAACACGTCCAGACCGACCCTCCAAAAAGTAACCCACACAGACCCATTTTCCTCTGACCAATGCAACGACACAATGGCCACATCAGCATAGCTAATTCACCTGACCTGCACATCTTTGGACTGTGGGAGGAAACCGGAGCATCCAGAGGAAACCCACGCAGACATTGGGAGAATGTGCAAACTCCACACAGTCGCCCAAGACTGGAATTAATCCTGGGTCCTTGGCGTTGTGAGGCAGCAGTGTTAACCACTGAGCTACCATGTTGCCCCATTAATGTGTGATTCTGTGACTCTTAAGGCATAATTTGCTCCACTGTGGTATCCATCTATCTGTGCATCTCTCTTTTTTCTAAACAACTATATTTCCTGATGAAGGGCTTTTGCCCGAAACGTTGATTTCGCTGCTCGTTGGATGCTGCCTGAACTGCTGTGCTCTTCCAGCACCACTAATCCAGTATTTGGATTTCAGCATCTGCAGTCATTGTTTTTACCTTATATTTTTAACTAAGCTTTGTACTATCTGCTCTAAATTCCTATACGGGCCCATGATAAAAGTTGTTTGATAATGCTCTTGTAAAGCATGTTGGACCCTTTTACAATGCTAAAGGTGTTACAATTAAGTTAACAACATCAACTTTTACTTATGTATCTAAACGAACAATAGCTGAGTGATTCCTGATAGAAATCTTTATAATTCAGAAAGAATTTAATCATTTGTGATGAGAGCATAGGATTACAAAAGGATGGGTTAAGTGAGTAGGAACAATTTAGCAGGTGGAGTATAGTGTCGGAACATGTGAACTTGTCAACTTTGACTGGCAAAAAAATGTAAAATATTATTTCAATGAAGAGAGAAATTGCAGAACAGTACAGAGGGATCTGGATGTTCTGATACATGAATCATGTAAGTAAGTATATGGGTAGGGCAAATAGGTTCTGCACTTACAAGAGGATATATAGTTGGATTGTTGCACAGTGTATCATTGAGGTCAGATCTTCAGTATTGTGTCCAGTTTTAGTCTCCTTGCTTAAAGAGTGGCAGAGTTACATTGAAAAGAGTTTGCAGAAGAGATACTTTTTCATCCTGGTATGAAAAAGTATTCTTAAACTATTCTTTGTAAAATACATGTGAAATAAAATCATTAATTAATTCATTCAGTTTGGGCCCATATCCATTGAAGTTTCCCAAGGGGACTTGACAGGGTAAATGCTGAAGGGATGCCTCCACTTGTTGGGAAGGTTGAGAACTAGATTCACAGTTTCAAAATAAGGATTTTCCATTTAAGACAAGGATGAGGAAAAGTCTTTCCCCTGAGATGACCATGAGGCTGTGGAACTTTCTTACCTGCAAATTGTTGGTCATTGGACATTTTTAAGGCTGTTAGATGGATCATTGACTGACTAAGGTATGTGGGGGAGTAGTGGCCACAATCTGATGAACCATTTACTTATTACATACCGGATGAGACTGGAGGGTGAAATCAGTCTCCAGCTCCTAAGTCTTATGTTCCAAAGCAATTACTAATTTCAGCATAAAACTCAAAGACCAAATAATGGTACGGAGGTGGAACTTACCATCATTAGGGGAAACAGGGTAAATAAACAAAGGAGAAAGGAATAGAAATTTGCACCGATGATATTAGATGACAAGGAATGGGAAAAATAAGCTTGCTCTAAAATTGAAGAACTCCACTTTCTTCATTAAGGTCCACACAATAACAGCTCAGGGAGTGGGGTTCCTTTTACAAAACTGTGTTGACTCCACAATTATAGCTCCACGACATCATCTAACAAAGGAATGCAAAATAATGAAAAAACATCCAGACCCATATTATAGTCTTCTCATGTGAATCCGGCTAGTAAATGAAAATATGATATATTTATATTGTAAACCATTGTATGGCAGAGCATTAATGGGCTAGTTGGGCTGACCCACTGTTACTCCAATTGTACCAGTTCTGAATAGCTGTAACAGTGTGCCTGATGTTTCAACTGTTTTTATGTGTGTTTAATTAAGTATTTAGCATGCCAGAATATTCTTTGTTAATAATAAAAAAAATGTCATTCTGGTACCTGGTATTAAAATATGTGACAAATTTATTTGAGTGTTGAGTGCAACAAAATTAAAAAGGAGAATTTTGTAAATATTCCATAGATCAGGCAGCATCTATGGAGAAAAATAAAAAATCCATATTTTCTGTTGATGACTCTTCATGAGAATTTGAGTCAAGTTCTTAAACACCACTAATTGCAACAGAAAAGCAATTCTCTAAATCTCCTATTTTAATTGCAAACATTAAAGAAAGAACGAGAGTCCTTTTTTTTTCTGTGAGAAGTTCCATTTCTGATGCACTAATTTTAAAATTGAACAGTCCTTACAGAGAGCCTGTTGTTTTTGGAACACTTATCAGGAAATATGCAGCCGGCAATTTTCTACTTATTAATTTTTATATAAAAAACTTTGAAGCCAGTACATGTTACATTTTCCTAATATGTGCAGTGAGGGCAGGTAAGGCAGCGTGTAAGGAGTGTATGATTAGAAAACGTTCACAAGGGTACATTGAAGAACTCCATTTTCTTTGTGGAAATCCACACAATAACAGCTCGGGGAATGGTGTTCCTTTTACAAAAGCACATTGACTCTGCCTGATTACAATTAACTTCTCTAAATACCCTCCTATATCATATTTTAATAATCGCTCCACAAGGTCATCTAACAAACAAGTGTAGAACAATGAAAAAAATCCAGACCCATATTATAGTCTTCTCGTGAATCCAGATAATAAATGAAAATGTGATATATTTCATATTGTAAACCATTGCTGAAAAATGTGTTGCTGGAAAAGCGCAGCAGGTCAGGCAGCATCCAAGAACGTCAATCCTCCTGCTCCTTGGATGCTGCCTGACCTGCTGCGCTTTTCCAGCAACACATTTATCAGCTCTGATCTCCAGCATCTGCAGTCCTCACTTTTTCCCTATTGTAAACCATTGTGTGGCAGACTTGTTGCAGAAAATCATAAGCACATTGTGCTAAGGCAAAGCTGGCAAGAATATTTTCCATTGACTAACATCAGCTCTCAGCCTTCAGGTCTCCTCTTAACTGGAAACAGCGTTTTTTTGCCCAAGGATGGAAAGAAAGTCTATGGCCAGAATTTCACTAGTCCTTTGGAGACAGGTTGCGGGAAAGTGTGGCAAAATGGCAGTGGGCAGTGTCAGGAAGAAAGCTGATTGTTTTTGCGACGCTAAAATATATTATGAAAGTTGATGTTGTTGGCATGCCGATTAGAGTTGGGTAACCAATTAGTTGGCCGATTTCTATCCATTTTCTTAGGCTACCAGAATGTAATGACTCTTGGAATGGTCCCAATGTACCATGAGTCCATCAACTGCAACAAGCTTGCTCTGCCAGCAGTTTCCAAAGTCTGGGGGCCTTCCTTTTTGACGTCTCCGGGGTCCAGGTAGAGGTTCTACAGCATCAGTGGCCTCCCTAGTGACTCCAACATTGGAATGGCTCAACTCTCCACTTGTTAGGACCTGTCTGCCTAGCCCTGTACATTCATCACTTACTTGCCAGCCCTTTGAAGGCACCCCAGCATGCAGCTCAGAGAGCTAGGCTAAGGATGACAGTCTTGGAAGTGGTCTCATAATTGACTAGCGCTGGGAGAATCAGTCCCCTCATGGTTCATCTGTGTGGGTCCTGGAGTACGTTTGGTCCTGACTCTATGACCCACAATGCACTGGTAAGATTCTAGTTGGAGATTTAGTGCAGATTGTTCTGATGCACATCTTCCAAATGCCAATCACTGGGGAGTGATTTCACAAATGTGGCAACATTTCAAGTGGGTGACCTCTATTCTTTGTCAGGCAGAGGAACAATGGATGGCCTGTTTGGGTTGTGTGTGGCCATGCAGCAGGCTGCAAGGTACAGTGTAGGCCTTGTTCTGTTTTAAATGCTATGCCTGTGGAGCCATGCAAAAAAACAGTAACCCTGTATTGAAAAGCCAGCATCAGCAACATTTTACAAGGAGCTAGAGTGATACCACCGAAGACAAATATCTAACTTAAAGAAGGTAGTAAAAATTATAAAAATAGGATGAATAAGAATAAGCATTTACTAATTTGTGATCATTGAATGGAAAGATTACTGAAGAGCTCTCTTCTGCAGTACATATGTAAATCCAGTGCCATATTAGTGACCCATGTATGTTGTAATTTAATGAGAATCGAATGACACACTGCCTTCTCTGTACAATAGTTTACTAACTGCATGGCTTGATGACATTCCTTTGTGTATGATTAGCAGGCTATGGATTCCACTATTAACATTAATCATTAGTGTGCTATTAAAGCTGATTACATAACAGCATGGTTGAATTAATATTTATTTGGCAATGTAAAATGCACTGTTGAAAATCAACACATACTCCAGCTATCATCAGTAGGAGTAAAAATTATTTCATCATTAGTAAGTAGTAAATGCATGCAAACTCCTAAAACTACTTGTATAATTCTACTGTATTATGAAATCTATAACTGTCCTGCAGTTAACCTGTTATGCATGTATCTGGAACTGTGCTAGAACTTTGCGTGGCAGTATGTGCTTGTTCCCTTTTTCATGAACCACTGACTGTTTTAGTCAATACCCTGTAAAGGTACACATAACTTGTTATGTGGTCAAGACAGGATTCAGTATTTTGGGGTGGAAAGTGTCATTTCAACCTTCAATTTGGTTTATTTGAATAATAATTGGTGTGTAGTTCAAGCAGCAGCCCAGAAATCATTACTTTTTCCAAGTTCTGCATTTTAACTTTGACTCTGAGGGGTGAGATGAGGAGGAATTTCTTCAGCCAGTGGATGATTAATCTATGGAACTCATTGCCACAGAAGACTGTGGAGGCCAAGTCATTGAGTTTATTTGAGACAGAGATAGGTTCTTGATTAATAAAGGGATCAAGGTAGACACATATAGTAGGCAGGAGAAGGAAGTTGGATATATATCAGCCTTGATTGAGTCTGCTCCGCCATTCAATCAGCTGAATGGCCTAATTCTGCTCTTATGTCTCATGGTCTTATGATGGAGGTTCACATTATTTAATTAACATGTACCATGTGATTGATCAGGAAGAAATGAAATATCAGCATTACAGCATACTCAGTTAGCTCAGAAACATGTAAACAGCTCGTTAAACAGAATTCTTCCTGATAATATTTTCAGAAAAAGGAGAGGAGAATGATTCTGCATTTTATATTCTCTTTGTTTCTAGCAATATTGTATTAGCAATGTCCATTGGCAAAAGATCTAAAAGTTCAATTTTAGCATTGGTTAAATACTCTTTAGCACAGTCATGCTTTTATATCTTCATTGTAAGCATTTTGACTTCATTCCCTTTCGTAAGGTTTCTTCCATCCATGCATCCCATTCATTATGTTAACATCACGTTTGGCATGTCTGATGGGATCACATTGTAAATATTAAAATAAATCTGCTGCACCTGCTGGAAAACCCTTTTGTGAAATCAGTCTGGCCTTTGATAAACTTAAATCAACAACTTGCGGTACTGACAGACAGTCCCTTAAGCCGTGTAATTTGAAATATCGGTTGGACGCTGTATTTTTTCACTTCAGGATGCAACCTCAAACTGTTCGCTGAACTCAACCAATCTTCCATCTTCTATCTCTTTCTAACTCATGCTGAGCTGTTTACAGCATGTGGAAAGCAGCTCTGTGACATCATCATAAGGTTGCTCCAGGGCCCTAAATCCTTACGCAGCAGTTGCCACTGACAACATTCAGGCCTGGATAATGAAACAGAATCAGCATCCCAATCTCACTTTACTGCCTGCCAGTGAAATGCCCATTGTGAATTCTGCACAGTTTCCCCAGAAGGGTTGACTTCAGTAAGACTGACCTAAATAAATATTTGGTCTCTCGGGACAGGAAGACAAAGGGGGAGTGGATGGGAGTATGGGACTGGAGTGCAGTACCAGCCATTACTCTATTGAATAATGGAAGAGACTCTATTGGCTATATGACCTACTCCTGCTCCCATCTCTTGTGTTCATTTGGATTCTGCATTTCCCTGCCAATGGATTTGAAGGCATTTGGCATGAAAGCAGAAAGTTTTTAGATTGATATTTTAGATTTTATTGTCATGTATTCAAGTATAGGTTTACACTGAAAAGTTGCCACACATGGCACCATCTTACCAAGATACCTAGGTGCAAAAAAAACCTTAGGTACAAAGTGATATGAGTGGTGCTAGGCAGCCTTCCTACCAGTAGGTCTGTTGAGGACCTTAACTGGGCATTTAATGGATACCACTCCCACCACTTCCAGGATTTCGCTGATAATGGGAGAAGCCCAGGCCGAATGCAAAGCACAGCAGATTTTCCTCTGGTCTCTCATTAATAGACTCCCCTAGGCCTAGCAGAGGCCTTACCACACCCAAGATTTTAGCAGCTGGCACATTGGCAGCATGAAAGACTGTCAAATATCTCTGTCTCAAAGCATTGGAGAGTTGCCAGGCTCTGTGTGGGAACTTTCTCCCTGACACTGATGGAACAGACCTTGCCTCCAGCCTATTGATAGCCAGTTGACTATTTATGCTAGTTATTAGTCAGTATGCCCATTCTGGTATTTCAGTGAGGAGTGGGCTAGGAATACAGGACTTCAAAAACAGTAGTTCCGCGTGTTTTACAATTCGAAACCTATCAAGTGTAGTTTGCTACAAAATATTGCAGAATGCAGAGATCTTTAAGAAAACTGGACAGGTGTCCTGCATCCAAGGATTTGGTACTCCTGGACCATAGGAGTCATAGAGCATGGAAACAGACCCTTCAGTCCAAACAGTCCATGCCGATCATAATCCCAAATAAATAAGTCTCACCTTGCCTGCACTTGGCCCGTATCCCTCCAAATCTTTCTTATTCGTGTACTTATGCAAGTGTATTTTAAACGTTGTAACTATCCACATCCACCACTTGCTCTGGAAGTTCCCTCCACACACTAACCACTCACTGTTTAAAACAAAGAGTTGCCAGGTCATGTCTCTTTCTCCTCTCACCTTAAAAATATGCACCATCGTCTTGAAATTCTCCACCTTAGGGAAAAGACACTTGCCTTTCACCTTATCTATACTCCTCGTGACCTTTGTAAACCTTTCTAACCCCTCAACTCCTACCCTCAAGGGAAAAATAGTTTCAGCCTATCCAGCTTATTTTTATAACTCAAACCCTCCATTGCCGGCAACATCCTGGTAAATCCTCTTGTCCTTTGAGGAAGTATTTGGAATGCTGCAGGTGTTCAATGGGAATTCAACAACTGGCTAATTGCAGCCCAGAATTTGTAAGCTACGCATACATATTCCAGAGATTTACTGCCACAAAGAAACTGACTGATGTTTCATTGATTTCCGCAAAGCTGAGGCAAAAAGAATTGGAAGGTTAACAGAACTAATTTCGGCTTATTTGTGCCAAACACACTAAAACTATTTTCTAGCATCATTGCACATGCACCAAAATATAATTAGGTTTGCTTCTCTGGTACAAGGATATAGAGACTGCAGCTTAGGAGCAGGAATCTAAACACAGTTTAGATTGAACTGCATTGAATAAAAGGTTTCAAAGTATGGAACAACAAGACACACATTTGAGGTAGCTATGGTATATAAGTGCAAAAGCATACTTGACAAGTACTTGGCTGGGAAAGCAATTTAGACGTATGAGTAATAAGTTAGTTTACAATATTTTCTGAATGTTGAGGCTGACCAGATGGTCTCTTTCAATTCATATGTTGCTGTATTTCTCTGTATTTTAAACAATTACTCTGCTCAGCTATTCCTTCACAAATTCGACAATTCCCAACTCATTGTCCAGGGTACATAGCAGAAGCCAAATAGAAAAATAATCCATTGCTTTTGACCCCTTGCTGTTTAAGTTTCAGCATCTTTAGAAGAAGGTAGAAGCACAACAGAATGAGAAATCTGAACATATGTATGCCACAAGCCAATCTAATCATAGTGAACCAGCTAAATACATCACTTGACCCACTTAAATGTCAGAATTTGACTCTTTGTGGGGCTAGGTTGGCATTGTGTCATAAAATTGGATGTAATGACAAATGTACCAATTTTCACGCCTAGCCACTCAATCCCCTGACATCACCACCATTATACACATGATGAGGGAAACATTAGGTGACCCAGCTGCCTTTGAGCCAACTGAAGCACTTGGGTGACCAATTACTGGACATTTAAAGGCCACTTCTAACCTCACCGCAGTTCTTGCCATGGTGGATGAAACCTGCACCAAGTTTGAAGTCTGCTAATACTGCTGTGCCATTTAGCACAGACATAAAATGATAACATTTGTCTTGGTTGTCAGCAGTCCTCAGTCAAGTCAAAGGCGAAAGCCTTTGGTCAGGGAGTCCTTGCACAGTGAGTCAAGGGCAGTATCTGATACTAGTCCAGGGGCTTGAACGCAATCTGTCAGCCACTTGGGGTGGTCAAAGTCAGAATCTCCCCGCATAAGAGGTAAGGAGCTGAATGTCTGGCAGCCACTATCCATCTTGACTCTGTCTGCTCTAAATTGGATTGTTTATATTTTAGAATGAAAGAGAGATAGGTATTTATGTAGGTGAAGGTGAATAGTTCAATGTTACTTTTGGTGCCAATGGAGAAGTGTCCAAAGTGAGTGATTGGACAGTGCAAGAGGACGTGTCAGATTATTGATGTCTGGGCTTGGGGTGGGTGATAGCAAACTAGGGAAGATGATGTAGGTAATAGCACAAATAGTAGAGCATGAATCTTGATGGGAGCTGGGTACAGTAGCAGAGATAGAAGAAGTGAGAGGTATTGGAGAGAAGATGGTGGCACTTACGCTGTCATGGTGGAGGCCATCATTGATCTTTTCCTACATTGCTCTGCATTCTTCCAGGTAGCTGAGGCTGCACTGAGCAGGGTGGCAACTTTGGACCAGGTTGACATGAACTGGTGCCTTGGTCTCCTCTGCTGGTACCGGGGAAGAGGAGTACCTGCCTCTGCACCACCCCATCCAGTAGGACCCTCGTGTTCACAGCAAATATTTGTGCATGGTAGTCCCTTTCAGAATATATACAACTTCTGCAGTTCTTTGTTTTATTTTCATGTTTAATTCACTGCCACATCTCTTCTGGGAATGCCCACCCTAAAGAAGTTCTGCTCCTTTCTCTGACAGGTTTTCCCATGAAAACTTTCTTGTTGCTCATCTTAATTACCTTGGTTTAACCTCCGATCAGAGCAGCTCCAAACTAACGGTGCTTGTCTGAGTGCACCACAGCTTATTAAAGATTGTGCAGTACCAGGGTTGGAGTTAATTCCAGGATATCCTGGCTTTCGCACACTGTCTGGGAATGGTGCACAGTTTGATAGGACTAAAATTGGGCAAGAGGGGTTCTATAGGGGCAGGGTAGATAATTATTGAGACAAGCTTGTAAGATATAGCAAGATATTGTGTGAAACCAGTCAGTGAGAAAGCCCCCCCAAAAACTTAATGATATTTTGCCAAAAAAGTAAGATCAATTTATTTGTCAGAAATGGCGGGCTTGCATCCAGATCTCTTCGAGTCATTGTGTCATACAGTATAGAAACAGACACTTTGGCCCACTATGTCTATGCTGACCAACAAACACCAAACTATACGAATCCCATTTACCTGAACTTGGTCCATAGCCTACTATGCCCTGATATTTTACGTGCTAATCCAGTTGCTTCCTAAATGCTATGAGAACATCTGCCTCCCCTACCCTCTCAGGCAGAGCATTCTGTATTTCCACAACCCTCTGGATGAAAAGAAAATCCTCATCTCCTCTAACCCTCACCTAAAACATGTGCCACTGAGACACTGTCATGAGGAAAGGATTCTCACAATCTACCCTGTCTCTGCCTCTCATAATTTTGTGTACCTCAATCAAATCCCCCATCACCTTTCTTTGCTCCAAGCAAAACAAACACAGCCTGTCCAGTCTTCCTCATAAATGAGACTTTTTTTTGCAGGCAACGTCCTGGTGAATCTTCTTTGCGCCCTCTCCAGTGCAATCACATCCTTCTGATATTGTGGTGACCAGAACTGCACACAGTATTCCATCTGTAGCCTAACCAATCTTGTAGGGTCTATATTCTTAATAACAGTAACTATCCGACTCATGTAACTTGTATGTGATTGCTAATACACAATAAACTACAAAAGCCTCTTCTCTTTAAGACTCATTAGGCAACACAATACAAAACTGCCCATGATGTTTCAAGGTCCACAGCCACTTCCTGAATCATCAAAATCTAGTGCTGAGTCTGAGCTGACATTTAAGTGAATATATATTCCTACACCTCTCCATTAATGTCCCATGTTGAATCTCTTCCTTGTTATAATGTATTCCCTCCATTCTGAAGTATAGGAGGATTGTTTATTCTCACATGGAACAGCTATAAGCTGCTGGCAGAGCTATTTTCTTCTTAAAATCCACTGCTGCAATGTCTGTTACTTTGCAGCCCAGCTGATAACTACAAAAGCCTCCTAAGATATGGACTCATAGTTGAACTGTCAATTTGTAGTAAGATTTTAAAATCAGTTTCAGTTTAGTTGAGGTAAATGCTTTCCCACTGAAGCCTCCATACCGATATTAATGAAGCTTGATGTATAATCTGAACATCGGTGATCTGGCTTCGAACTTCATTTCTCCTTTCTGTCTGGAACTCTCTGCCAAAAGTTTTATTTTTATTTATGTATATCTTGCTGGCTAAGCCAGCATTTATTGCCCATTCTTAATTACCCTAGAGAAGTTAGTGGTGAGCTGCCTTCTTGAACTGCTTCAATGCTTGGGTGCAGGAAGGTCTCTGCCTTGAACTCTGCCTCATGTTTAAGTATGGAATTATTTGCCAGAGTACTTGGGATATCTATTAAAATTATAAAAAATTGTATTTCCTCTTTATGCATGGTTAATTTTGTGCTCCTGCAACCATCAGATTCCAATTATTGAACTGTCTGGTTTTCGGAGTCTCCCTACTGTCCTCCAAAGGTTCATTTTCTCCAGGAGCCTAACATCCTAATCCTTCAAGCTCATTGCTAATAATGTTATGCCTAAGTAACTTCTCCTTGTCGCTCCAGGCTACCTACATTTGAACTAACTATAGTCCTCATTTTCTTTCTGAAGTAACTTACTGCTGAGCCTCCTGTTCTTGTTAACTACCATTTGATCTGTTATAGTTTTCTTTCCACGGCTGTTAAATTTTTAGGTATCACCTTTAATCTTGCCCATCTTTATTTTAATAATCGCTTAAAACTGTCACATCAAGAATTTGTGTTCCTCCAGAAACTTCAAAACAGCACTTAGGATTCACAAATTACATCTCTGTGAGTAAGCCCTCTTCTTCTTTGACCTCTCTGCAATCTTTGACATGGTCAACAACACATTGCCATTCCAATGCTTCTCCCTGTTGTCTAGCTCAGTGGCACTGCCCTTATGGAGTACAATATTTACATATCCGTCAGAAACCAGTATATTGGCAACATGAGTTTCTGTTTGTTCCTTAATATTTTGACCTCTATGATCCCCCAACATTTTTCTGTTTCCTCATTTGTATGGTGTCATTTGGTGGACATTATTATCTCCACATCAATATTGAACATATTTAAACCATGGTATTAAGCTTTCAAAGTAAAATCTGCATCCTTGCCAAGAAAATTATTTCCTCTACTTGTAATCCTTACAGTTGAAACAAAATTGATCACAACCTGAGCTGAATTTCTGACCCAATATGTTATTTGTCATAAAACTAACCCATTTGCATCTCTAACATTACCTGCCTGTACTCTATCCATTACCTGCCTGGTGCTGAAATCATCATCCATGCCTCTGTTACTGTCAGAATGATTATCCAAAACTGCAGAATTTTGCTCTCCAAATCAATAAGTTTCAGTTTGTCCATAACGTTGTTGCTCTTTTATGAGATATACTCACCTAACACCCTGTTTTTTTATGACTTGTCTTGACCTGTAGTTCGTCAAAGCTGCAAATTAAAAATTCTTGTGCTATTTAAATGTCTCTGTGGTCTCAACTAACCCAGTGCTTGCCTTTCTGCAGTCCATGAAGGTGAGATTGGGTGCAGCCACCTTTGAAAATATTGCTGCAAGATAGAGTGTAAGTGTTCCCATTCCTTTGGGACACGAGTGCTAGTTTGAAGACAAGTGTTGAGATGAGGGGCTGACAATTGACTCAACTCCAATTTAGTGCCCATTAAGGTCCTTAAACCTGTTAGTAGCTGGAGAGAGCCAGAAAACAATTCTCAAACCCAAACAATCTGGTACACACTAATGCAGAGCTCTCTGGTACAACTCAGCAGGCATGTTTGTGCTGCAGAATTCTTGTTTTTAATCTCACAAAGCAAGTCTTCCGTCTTTTCATTGACCATTGATCACTTGTCTGTACCATGAAGCTATTGGCCCTCTGATCTCTTACCTTAGCTATTTAGCAATGCAAACATGTTTAACCTTGGCTTCCATCGGCCTTTGGTTAATACTTCTCCTGCAGGGATCAGCACCCCACACTGGGCACCAAGCAGGATTGGCATTTAAAAATAACACTGCATTCGCAATATAGGATCTGGACATAAGATTGCTGACTCTGAATTGAAAATTGAGCCCCTTTCTATTGCATCTCCTCCAGCCATGTAACCCCTCCCTCTCTGGGTGCTGCTTTCCTCAGCCTTTGTGCTTTTAGGAGGAAAGACAAACTTGCATTTATATGTTGCTGTTGGAATGGGCCAAGGTAACTAATTTACAGACATGAAATATTTTTTCAAGAAAATACATTGTTATTATGGAGGAAATACAACAGCTAATTTGTGCGTAGCAATCTCCCACAAATAACAGTATGATAATGACCATCTAATCTGTTTGTAGTAATGTTGCTTGAGAGATAAATAATAGTCAGGACACCAGGGATGATTCTACTGCTCTTCTTCAAGATAGTTGCAGAGAATGCTTTATGTCTGACTTGAATCAGTGTTTCATCAGAAAGACATTTCCTTTGACAGTGCAGCAGTCCCTATGTCCTGCCCTGAAGTGTCTGCCTAAGTTTTGTTGCTAAAAGCTCTGGAGTGGACTTGAACCCATGACCACTTGACTCAGTTATGAAAATGTTAGCATTTAAGCCCATTTATCCTCCCCTTCTTTATCTGTGTTGGTGATGGTACTTTAAGTTTCCTAGGTCCCTCGCTCTGGACTCACCTGCTTAAAGCCCCATCCCGACTCCACTCTTTACCACCCCACTTTCCTCTTTTAAACCATGTCCCCGAAAACCCTACCAACATGACCAAGTTTTGACTACAATCCTTGCATTCTCTTCTTTCATTCAGTGCCGTCTTCTGGCACTCCTCTGCGAAGCATTCTGAGATTCTTTGTATGGTACAAACATACTGATGTGAAATTATTGTGTTTGTTCTTTACAAAATAACTTTGCAAAGTATTCTGATTAAAGACATTTTGTTTTATTTTCAACATGTATTTGCTTGCAGAAAATTTCATTTACTTTTTTTGACTCTCATTCATAAAATATGATATTTAACAATAAGGTGACAAATACGTCATATAAAAATAGACTAGGCGAAGGCATTGTCTAAATATATTCTATTTAATATTCAACAATAAGTCAGACTTTCCATTAAATGAATATTCCCTGGCAAGTCTAATTCTGTAGATCTATGATAATTTGTATTGAAATGGTATAAAAGACTCCACCACCATCTTCAGGATAAGTACTGACCTAACATTTTAGTGACGATGGGTATACTTGGAGATTCCATTGCTGCTCACAGCATGCATTGGCTGCAGTTTCACAACAACACCAATAATATCTTGCAAATTCGGAGCACATTAAATTAGAACAATCAGGTTTTATATTATTAAAAATACCTATTTTTAAAACAATTATTGAGAACAGTTCTCCGTTGAATCTTTTGAGTGATCAGAAATGTCAGTGACACTGAGGGCACAGCAAACAAAACTCAAGTATTAGATTTGTGATGTGTTTTTATCTTTACCAACGCACCCTTACCCCACATTGATACTGAGATGTGAAATCAGGGCATTTGCTTTATGCTGTTCAAATCCATCCAAAAATAATGTGTTTGGGATATTAAGGGGAGGTTTAGCTGATGGAAAATTAGTGTCTGTTTCCCAATTTCCCAAAATTTTCTCCCAGCTTATGTTATTGTTTAAAATCCCTACAGTGTGGAAGCAGGCCCTTTGGCCCAACAAGTCCAAACCGACCCTCCGAAGAGTAACCCACCCAGACCCATTCCCCTGCTGCTCTACATTTTATTCCTAATGCACCTATCTTACACAGCCCTGAACACTATGGGCAATTTAGCATGGCCAATTTACCTAACCTGCACATCATTGGATTCTGGGAGGAAACTGGAGCACCCGGAGGAAACCCACACAGACACAGGTGCAAACTCCACACAGATTGTTGCCTGAAGGTGGAATCAAACTCAGTGCTAAACACTGAGCGCCGCCGTGCCATTATGAAACAGGCATATCCCCTATTGTGTTTTTTGCAAATTATTTTAGTAGTAACTGGTTCGAATCAGATAAAATAAAGTAATTGAAGTCCAAACTGTCGTATTAACCTTTTACCTGCAGAAAATGTAAAATTGTTGCTGATGATTTTGTTCCTCACTAGGTGTCTGGGCACATAACATTATGCTTAAAAGACTCTCTAAAATGAAATGCTAAGAAATCCATGTATCTGCATTTTCCAGTATGAGAACATACTCCACCTGTCTCAGGACAATTCCCATGGCTCTTCAATTCAGGTTGGCAAGTACTGATGCTTAAGGGCACTTAATTCTATAAAGGGCTATAGTTTAACTAACTAATAGCTCTGTGGGTATACCCACACCCTGTGAACCACAGCAATTCAAGAAGATGGTTCACCACTGTCTTCTCAAAAGGAATTAGACACTGGCAGTAACAATTGTTTTTGGAAAAATCTAAAACCATGTTTGACCAAGACCACCTAATTCATTGGGATGAAGGCTTTTGAGGATTTCAGGATTAAGAGAATTCTCAGTAAAGGTAACAGGTTTACCTTTCCAGCTCCGATCAATGAG
This sequence comes from Chiloscyllium punctatum, assembly GCF_047496795.1. NCBI lineage: Eukaryota > Metazoa > Chordata > Chondrichthyes > Orectolobiformes > Hemiscylliidae > Chiloscyllium > Chiloscyllium punctatum. The sequence goes on along the minus strand of NC_092747.1, from coordinate 56,338,166 downwards.
TCAGATTAACTGTTCATTTTCCAATCAGACCTTCTGACCCAAACAAAAGACAGAGTTCTGGTCTTCCATTATCAGGCACATTCTCTTGAGCTCAACATCGGGTAGACTTTTTTTTTCCCAATAATGCTGTTTCCGAGTATTAAGGAGACAGATCATATTTCTCCTCTTGTTATTTTATTCTCATTGTTAAATCACAGAATTCTGGAACTCTCAACCATATTTGCATGAATTAATATGGAAAGAAATATCCATTCATGAGATCTGAAATGTGTTTGGTTCAAACTTCAGTATAGTTTTTAATCAGTGACAAGAGTTAAATTGATTGGGCCACCTTTTTTCGTGTGCTTGGGATACTGTAATTATTTTTATCTTTGAACTATAGTAAACACCACTTTTTTTTTAATTGCATGACTAATGTATAACAATCCCACTGTAGCTTTTACAAGCAAAGTTTAGTTGCTCTGTTGTAATAACTAGAAAAGTTAATGTAGCTTGAACAAGGTTCCTAATTGTCCCTGTCTCTGTCATATTTGTCTACTTGAATGGTCCTAAATACCACAGCGATTAATTAGTGCAGAACAGGTATTACAAGATGTTATCATCCTTCCCAGACTGTCTGGGTGAATGGAGGGAAGGCAATAGATTGTTACAATGTTTCATCCATGCACTTCCTGTAAGACAGTTTAACCAGAAGATTTAATGTGTCAAAGTTAACTGCGTTCAGCAGCAGATTTTCACATTCTAATTAAAGATTAAGAACATAGTACATTACAGTGTGATTTGTCATACATGGCTTGTTAAATAGGAAACCTACCGGGATTCCACAACATTTTATAAACATTATTGAGGCTTTTAATGTGGAATAGGGAACAATTACAAGAACACGCTGTTGACAGCATTATCATAATTTACATACATTTTTCCTTTATTGAAAATCCTACATAGTTCCCGATACCAATTTATTCTTATTCTTTAGCAGTTATAAAATATTCAAAATGCTTTTAAATATGAGCATATCTTAAATAATGCAATTCTTGAATCCTTTCCCTCCCTGAAAATGGAATGCAGTGATGCAAAAAATTGTGTAGTATTTTTCTTTATGTTAACAGGAATAGGAAATGATAATGGAGGTTGGCTGTTGCTGTTATTCATGTGGGAAAAGTCACCAAATTAAAATAATAGGAGAAATATATTTTCTCCTGAAAACATATTATTGCATGGTGAATGTATTTTAACTTGTTTTTTATTTCCCGAAGTGTACTGAAAAAAAACCCTAAAGATAAATTCCTGCTGCATTGCAGAACCTTGATATATTTGAGTTTTAAATTTGTCCTGTGGCTTCCAAAACCAAAGAGAGTTTACACTGCATTTTAGTTTTTAAAAGAAATTCCTTAGGAAATCAGCAGATTGCAATTCTAGTGATATTCGCCACTTAAATTCCAGGGTCAGAAGTAGGGTGATTTATTTGCATGAAGTCACGCAGCATCATTATGGATCCCCCCTCAAAGCTCACCCATCAAATGCAATTAGTAAGCCTGCCTCATGACAGTATATAGATGGGTTACCGCATGCAAGCCCCCATCCAGTTCCCACTTACCTCATGAGCCGAATGCAGAAGTGTTGCCTATTAAAAATCACTGACTTCTCTTTGGGGGAGGGCGAGGGGAGCCATTTTTTGTGCCTGGATCTTCTCCAATTCCCGCAACCATCCCCACTCACTCACAGACCTTACTTTTGTCCATCTGGAGACCACTATATTTCAGCATTCTGATGTTTAATACTTTTAAATATTAAACTCTGGAATGAGCCAGAAGAAGTTAATGGCTGGTACAATTACAACATTTAAAAGGCATCTGGATAGTAATGGAACAGGAAGGCTTTAGAGGAACATGGACCAAATGCTGGCAAATTGGAAGGGTTTAGAGTTGATATGGGCCAAATGTTGGCAAATGGGACTAGATTGATTTGAGGTTATCAGATTGACATGGACAAATTGGACTAAATGGTCTGTTTCCATACTGTACATTTCTATGACTCCAGGTCCTTTGGGAAACTGGGAGAACTGTTGGGTGAGGCAATATTGACTTTGTAAGAGACAGTCAGGGGATCATTCTATCGCAAGATGAACTGATATAAATGGCTCCCTAATTTTTATCCTGCAGTTTCAATGTCCCACTTAAAGTTGAGGGTGAGAATTCAGCAATTTTGTGGCAACTCATGTACTTTAGCAATGATGTTGGAATAAGTGTATGTAAATTCTCTGTCTATTCATGCATTCAGTAAAGGTAATATAATACAAAACAACTCAGGTTTTACATTTCATAAATGATCTGTTACATTGCCTCTGTTCTTAAACTGGTTTGGTGCCGTGATATGCTACATGCTGATATATTTAAATGTTACTGCAATTCAGCAGAATAAACACCCAATATTTCCTCATTGTGAGTCTGTCTACATATGAACAAAATGTACTGTCAATAGCATTAACCCCTCTGTTGTTTTGAACATTGTATTGAACCAGGATTAAGTGCTGTACCGTTATCCTAGCAGTGTCAGGCTGGGGAATGCCCTGTGATTGATCTTTTTCTGACTGAAAGATCATCACTAAAGAAACCAGCCTGATGAGATCTGTTATTTTAGTTTTAGTGTTAGGGATACAAACCTGTTTTATCTCCTTAACATTGCTGAGCTAACTCACTGTTGTGAAATGTACTAATGTCAGTATACCCTACAGAGAACTCTGATAATGTATCTTAGCAAATGACCTGAAAATATAAAGGCCTTATTTTATAGAAGATCACTTGAAGCATGACACTCTGGAAATATGCTCCACGGTTGTAAAATATTAGATGAATATTGGCTGTAGTTGTGATAATTGTAGAACTAAATTTTCCCAGAAATCAGCTAAGTGTCGATATTGGTGAGTTTTATTGAGAGTTTCTTTGCACGGGACCTAGTGAGTTTTCTCTCACTATCTTACCAAGCCCATTACCTATACATGACATTCCTATGGTGCCCTATTCACCTTCTCTCATTTGTCATAGGCAGAGGTACTTACCACTGCCAGAGAGGGAACAGCCTAGCAGTATTATCGCTGGACTGTTACTCCAGACATTGTTCTGGGGACCTGGATTTGAACCCCGTCACGGCAGATGATGACATTTGAATTAAATAAAAATCTGGAATTAAGAGTCTAATGATGCCCATGAAACTATTGTTGATTATTGGGGAAAACAATGGTTCACTAATGGCCTTTAGGGAAGGAAACTGCCATCCTTACTTGGTCTGGCCTATATGTGGCTCCAGACCCACAGCAATGTGGATGACTCTTAATTGCCCTCTGGGATGGGTAATAAATGCTGGCTTGGCTGGTGATGTCTCAATCGTATGAATAAATTTTAACAAATGATTACAGTTAATAAATTATCACGGCACCCAAGCACTAATCGACTGGAACTGGATTTCCATGAAGAACTCTCTGACCTGAAATGCTGTGTTTTGTTATGGTGAAGTTGATGTTCCTCCTGCTCAATGTCTCAATTTTCTCCTCAGAAAACTGTTGCCCGTCTGTCACCTCTTCTGAGTCCATGTCATCCCCTTTTTCCCTGCTCCAGTTGTGCAGAGCACAGCATGCTGGAATTATGCCATACCCTCTGTCCAAAGTGTACTGCAAGGCTATCCCCAGACCAATCTAAGCATCAGAACCTCATCTTCAGGAAGCCTAATGCATGCTCCACTGTGGCCATGGTTGAAGAATTGACATCAATGTATATACACCATGCCTCCATCAGGGAATCAGACAACTGAGTCATAGTTGCAAAGGGTAGCTCTTGTTTCCCAGTAATCATCCATGTTTGGCATCTGATTCCTGAAACCAAGCAGGAGCATGTAAGTTCTCAAGAAAGGCATCATGGTAGCTTCCAGGCTACTGGCTGAGACTTTTAAATGTGGAATTGATATTCACAAGTGACTTGTGCATTGATGGGATGGACTGCTTTTCTGTTGCAGAAGTCAGCCATGTTGTCATATAGCACCCTCCACATGTACAGTCTATAGTTCCCAGCCCATAGGAGAAGCCAGCTGTTATCAGCAAAGCCTACTGCCCGGACTGCAGAACTAACCTTGTCACTGGGAAACAAGAGGATGTGATCTGACACAAATTGCATCTGTAACTGCCTGAATACATTTGAGAATTGAGAAACCCCATACAAATCCCCAGTGAAGTAAGGGAAGCGACCAGTTGCATAAAGCATTAGCGCAGCTGCCACTTTGACTGTAATGACCACCCTCACCACTCTCCCTGTCAGATCCCATGCTCCACCGGAACATGCTCGGTCTGTCCCAGCACTGTGCCTCTCTCATTTGGAGGAAGTCGTCTCAAGGACAAACGACTTTGGGCCTGCTGTGCATCCTGAGGGAACCTAGAGCTGCAACTTTGTCATGTGGAAGCTGTTCACCACAGGAATCAGTTCTGGGACCTCTTTTGTTTGTCATCCACCTGCAATATCCCATGTCCTCCATTGTGCTGTTGCCCTCCTTTTATATATTGACATTCACCATTTCACTATTCTTCTCTCCTCTGCATCCCAGCATGCTGCCTCCAATCCCCAGAATTGTCTTCCTCACCACATCTGTTGCCCCTGATAATGCCCCCCCCCCCTTGATGTTCATTGACCTATCCGCAGGGATGATTGTGCCTGCCCCCTGACCAACTTGGACAGACAGTCCCAAATGAGACTAGCCCTGACTGATCTCTGCAGCTCCCTAACTAACTTCTTTGACTATTTGCAATGGGCCTGTACGACTAACCATAGAACACTCCTGCGCTGTTGTGAAGCACATCTCCTGATCATGACTTTCAGGTGGCTGTGTCCAAGTCCCTTGACAAAGATTGAACAATGCTCTGATGTTCTCCACTGGGACCCGCTGCCTCATGACAGTCTCACTTGAGAATGACTCTCCTTGACATTGAGACAGAGACATTTGGTTAAAGCACATGCATTGTGTTTGCCACGTTACTTTTGCTGGGACACAGTGTAGGTGTGACATTGACATAGCACTGTGCCATACAACAACATGTCCACCCCTTGACATAGTTGTCAGCAGTGATCAGTCAAGTTGCCTGGCTTTGTGTCTGTGTTAAAAGGTACATCAATACAGAAGCCTTTATGATCTGGCTAAAGAGGCAAAGTATAAACAGGCAAGGCAAAGATACTGTGAGTATTTAAATAGATACAAAGTGAGTGAGTGAGTGTCAAGAGAGCACGTGTGATCCATGAGCTAGTTACCTGTCCCTGAATGCACAATGAGCTGGTAACAATATTGCAGTGAATGGTGCCAGTGTGCTCCAAAGTGCATTGTAGAACTGTATTGCAAGTGAATCGGAGATATACAATGAAGGTGTGCTGAGGCTGAAATGTATCTGACGCCAACATTCATTATTGAGATTTGTGTGCAGTCACTGCCCATGAAAAATGGTCTGGGATGCTGAGGTCTGGTGTTCAAGATGGAGGTCCAAATGTGACAGTGGCTAGCTGGAGTCATCAGGTAACTGCTCTGACTTTCATGGAGGGAAATGTTTCAATCTGGCAGGTGAGAGAATGGAAACTTCACATTATTGAGGTGAGATTAGAAGTTTATATAATCGTGAGGGACATTGATAGGGTGAATAGCTAAAATATTTTCCCCAGGGTAGGGGAAAACTAGAGGGCATAAGTTTAAGGTGAGAGGGGAAAGATTTCAAAGGGAACAGAGGGGCAACTTTTTCACATAGAGGATGAGGTATGTATAGAATGAGCTGCCAGAGGAATTTGTAGAAGCGAGTACAATTACAACATTTAAAAGACACTTAGACAGGTTTTTGGATAGGAGAGGTTGAGAGGGATAGTGTCTAATTCAGTTTGGAAAATCTGTTCGGCATGGACTAGTTGGACTGAAGGTTCTGTTTCTGCGCTGTATAATTCTAAGACTCGAGAATAAGATGTTCCACTCACTGCTAATTAGTGCGAAACTCATTTTCATCATTTAACATTTGTTTGGAAAATGGGACATATTGCCCACATCATTGAGAAATCCCTTGTTGACTATCACATGCAATTTCCCCAACTTACTCACCTATACCCATGTTCCGTTGATTCTGTTTGCACATGATCACAGCTGTAATAAATGTGTATTGGAATCTTCATTACCATAAAATCCAAGTTTCATTTTCATATTATGCAAAATAACATAAACACTGCCACATCAGGTAAAATACCCTGTTGGCGGCAAAATCATATCACTTATTATCCTAGCGCCTACTCACATATTTGATAAGAAGTCCTGGAGCTGGACTTCACATTTTCAATTCAAGTATTGTGTCAACTGACCATCATGGTACCTTGCCTAGTGTGGCATGCAATGACTTTTCTCTCACAACCTTCTACATCTGGGGTCTTCAGCACTCTTCGAATGTCACCCAGCAGGAGTTACCCTTGATAGCTACGATCTTTCAGAATTTGCATTGCTGACACTATCTGTAAAGGCCAGCTGTACAAAACCGCAGGAGCTCCAAGTCCCTGTGCTGTCCCACCGTTGTCACAGGCGACATTGAAATGAGAGCAAAGTTGGTTCCTCACCTCAGAGACAGAGCAGTAAAGAGAAGGGCTGTCTTTTTATGTGCTGAGTGTCAAATGAGGTCACACCACCAGTTCCAGTGAGCCTGAGTCCAGATAGTGTCCCTACTCAGTGCTGTGTCCTGCTTTAACAGGAATGCCCAGCAGTGCAGGAAGAAGGTACCTGCGTGCTCCACAGGGGCAAATGTCACCTCATGGAACTGTCACTCACTAATTCTGCCACTGCACATTCATCTCACCAAAGACCTGTCACTATTACATGTATATGTTTACTCAAGAGCTCTCAGCCATCTCATACTCCCCCACTACTAACCTTTCCTGTCCTCGAAGTGACCAACTCAGTCCCCAGGGCCACTTCACCCCTCCTGTTCCTGCACCATAATCTGCTCTTCCATTCATTTCCCACATATCGAATCAGTTTCTATGCCTCATTGGAGGAACAATTGGAATTAGACAGGTCCCCAACTGACTCTGATGGTAACCCTCCTCTCAACCTACTATAGTCATCCTTGATCCTACTAAAGATTGCTCGCCTTTGACTTTCAAATATAGCCACCTGCTTGAAGCACATGCATTGTGCTCGCGGTATGAGCTGTGGGAACATGCTACTGTGTGACCTTGATGTAACCCAGTGGTTTACAACGACATGTCCACCCACTTGACTGTCCAGTGCTGTCCACCATGATACACTGCCTACCTCTCCCTCTATGCTAAAATGCAAAACAAGCCACATAGATTGGTAACCTCCAAGTAAGCACAAAGCAAATGAGCACTAAGTAAGCTAACAGACAAAAAGCTGCATCCTGGTTAGGTGCATGACATCTGTGTGTGTCCTTTCAGCAAAGGAACTTAATGGAGGCATGCAAGTTGTTGGTGCCCCTGAGCTGGAAAGGGAAGTGGTAAAGGGTGGAACTAGTGCATGAGTTGGTGATGACGTGGTGAGGCCGGTGGGTTGCTGCTGTAGACTTCTGTGCGTACAGAGTCTAGGCGGATGGTGCCATGAAAGAACATGGTGGTGAAGACATTGTGATTGATGACCAGGACAATCAGTCAATTAGCTACCAAGTACCTGCTCTGAATTCCATGGCAGGAATTTGTCCCATTTACTTTCTCAGTGAGGGCTTTTGAGGATGTGAAGTAGTGTATAATTAAGGCTGGCCTGATAATGATGAGTAAACGCTTGGAAAAAAGTGGTCACCACTCAATACTGAGATTCTGAAGTCGCCATTTAAAGTTAAAGTGGAAAATTGGAAATTTTTACTCAAAGTTGAAATTCTGATTTTTCATTCTTACCACATTTTCCCAACTTTCTTGCCATTGTCCTTACACACAAAAGACTGGAAAATTGAACCATGGTAGAAAGCAGGAAAATGCAATTTGGCACGATAACATACTTTCAATTTAAGCGTATGTGCTAACTTGCTTCTCAAACAAGCAGAATAAAAACAAACGTTTGTAGAGACAGTAAATGATGACTGAAAATTGTGCCAAACAGATCAGTTTTGGAGAGTTTTTTTTCCAAAAGGTGGAAAGAGAAAAGCTGTAGTGCACGAAGGTGCTGTGGGCAGCACGGTGGCACAGTGGTTAGCACTGCTGCCTCACAGTGCCAGAGACCGGAGTCTGTGTGGAATTTGCACATTCTCCCCATGTCTGTGTGGGCTTGCTCCGGTTTCCTTCCACAGTCCAAAATGTGCAGGTTAGGTGAATTGGCCATGCTAAATTGACTGTAGTGTTAGGTGAAGGGGTAAATGTAGGGGAATGGGTCTGGGTGGGTTGCTCTTCAGAGGGTCGGTGTGGACTTGTTGGGCCGAAGGGCCTGTTTCCACGCTGTAGGTAATCTAATCTTAATAAAAATGTGTTAAAAAGAGGCAGGTAGAACTGCAACAGTCCAGAATCACTTAACTCTTGCGTTCAGAGGGATTTCGGCCTGAAGGAGATTGCACAGCTAGGGTAGAAGGGGATTAAATATTAGGGAATGGGGGAAGATTGTAATAGCAAAGAGCAATGGTGGTTATGATACCAGAAAAATCTCCATGGTCTTCCTTCAGTAGTGCCTTGAGGTCTTCTTTTAAAATCTATTTAAGGATCCAAATAAAACCTTTAAATTGATTAGATTAGACTAGATTGCCGACAGTGTGAAAACAGGCCATTCGGCCCAACAAGTCCACACTGACCCTCTGAAGAGCAACCCACCCAGACCTATTCCCCCACCCTCTATTTACCCCTGACTAATGCACCCAACACTATGGACAATTTAGCATGGCTAATTCACCTGACCCGCACATTTTGGATTGTGGAAGTAAACCCACACAGACATGGGGAGAATGTGCAAAATCCACACAGACAGTCACCTGAGGTGGGAATTGAACTCAGGTCCTTGGTGCTGTGAGGCAGCAATGCTAACCACTGAGCCACCATGCCACCCAAAAGTTCATTTTCCACCAGAAAGATCAACATCCTGATAGTGCAGCACTCCCTTAGTACTGCAATGAGGTACAATGATACCTATTGTATGAGAACATAGTGCAAATTCCCACACTGTTTGCACTTAACTTACCACTTTGGAGTAATTACTGGTCAGTTACAAATTGAAGTCTTCACTTCCTGAAAGATAGAGAAATACGAGGGACTAAGGCATTCCTTATACAATAATTTTGGCAGAGATCTGGGCGTAGATTGCTTGGCTACTTCCTTATTGTCTGGGAAGTGTTGGTCACTGAGAAGAGGGGGACTGAATAGGGACAAAAAAATACAAGCATAGATGAAAAGAACAAAACAATCCAAATAAGATCTGTTCTTTATTTATTGGCAGTTCAATTTTGGAAAAAACGCATTTCTTTTCCAAAAATGAGGAATAATGAATTGTGCACAGAATGCTTAAATTTCTTTTCTCATATCTATAGCACACAGACAATAAAATGTACTGCTTTTTAAATATGTCATTGTCATTATTATAATGAAATTAGAATAATCTGCGAAAAATATGCTCGATTTCTAATCCCAAGTGTTTCTCGTAGAAGTGTGTTTTTCAGAAATAGAAGGAACATTCCTGCTTTAACATTGGCCAATTTTTAGTGCAGTTCATACATGCTAGCAAAGAAATGAAAGACATATCAAAATACTACATGTTCAGGTTAACAGAGCACAGTATTGATTGTCTTTTTTTAATTGTCAGTGTGATTGTTTCAGAATATAGCTGATGATTCAATATATTGTTCAAAATTGTGCTATTTCAATGGAAACACACAATTCCCAGATGTACAATCAGCAGATGAATTCTCTATTACTGTATTTTCATATGCAAAGCATGTACCCACTGTATCTACCATGTCCCATCTATCCAAGCAGCTTTTATGAAACACAATCACACAGCATTGCAGTCTAAATAAAATTTCATTTGGATTTGGCCTGCTGAGAGCGACACTGCTTTGTTTTAGCAGCAGAAGCAACAAACCAGAATGGTATGTCCTGTTTTTCATGTCTCCTGGTGTGGTTTGAGGATCACAATCAAGTCGTTCATGATTTTAGGCTTTGGAATCTCATCCTCATCCCACACCGTTTCCTCTTTTCCTTTCTGTTTCATTTTTATTTAGTGTCTCTCTTTCTGCTCTCTACCTAGAGGGAAGAATTGTGATAAGTGGTTGTCTTTGCACATCATGGCTCTGAGATTATTTTGTTTATTTATTCTCTTTTCTTTTTTTTAGGTATTGACCATGATCATATAGATTTAAAGAGAAACTATGTAAGTATAACACATACTTCAGGTGTTTATCTTCAAATCTCTCTAAAGTTGCGGTTAAAATCTTAGTCACAATTCTTGTGAAAAGAGACTAACAGTCTTGTTTAACACTTAAAGAAAGCTTCTGTTTGTATACCTGCTTTCATAATCTGAGGAGGTCCCAAAGCAGTATAAAGCCAATAATGTTTTTCTGAAGTATAGTCACTGTTGTAACATGGAAAATGAGGAAGCCAATTTTGGTGAACAAATTTAAATAATACCAAGAGCTTGAAATTACTTTCAAAAACCACTGGTTACTGAAGCAACAGTCAAATTGTTTTGCAATATGTCAATGTATTATCTCATTGTCTTGAGAATCTAAGTATTATGTCTGTGCAATTTTTTGCTGTTTTGATTCATATTTCACATTCGCTGCACTGTTTATGAAATATGCAATTTGTTGAGGACATTGGATGCATGAAAAGGAGCACATATTCACTGTGTTTACAATTTAAGAATCAAACTGAGGAGGTGCTTGATCAGAAAAATATTGCATTTTGTAGCATTTTCATTGTAAAAGCTTTCTGGATTTTTTTTAAAAGCAGCACTGTATTTGTCAAATGCTCAATTTGATTTTGATGATGTAGGGGATGTTAAAATTCCATTCTGATATACTCAATGCGTTGACAAATGGATTTATATTATAACACTGCCTGCATTATCTTAGTAAATTTTTAGCAATTAATTTTATGTGGCTTAGCAGTGTTGTTAAATAGTACATAGATATTTAGCATGAAGCAAGGTACTAAAATCACCATTTATCCTTTCTAATAAATTATAAATGAATTTAGCCAAATCCTCTACAAGTTACTACTACACCTTACAGATCTGCTACACATCCAGAACCTATCTGAGAAATGGAACTATCTTCAGGTATTAGAGAATGTGCCAACTCCATTCTGAAAATCTTGACTAAATTTAAAATAGTAACTGAAATTCAGGCTGATCAATAAGAATTCATGCAGTTTGTGTTTACATATTCATTGCATCATTAAATGAAGGTTAAATGGAATTATTTTTGTAGCATTCCTACTTTATTAAATTAAAATATAGCCATCAGGCCAAATCTTCTTCTGGGCTTGGGAAAACTTAACCTGCAACCTAATACATGACACACAAGCTTTACATCCAACCTGTCACTTCACATGCCATTGTTGTCTTCTTACACAAGGGTCAGCATCGCAGTGCTCTTTGCGAGTTGCTGTGCAATGCAGGAGGAGCATGGGCGTGGATACAGATGAGTGAAAAGGCCTCTCAGTTTTCCTTCATAGTATCCCAGCTCCCAGAAAAGTGTTTAAAGAACCTCCATAACTCACCTCTTATCTCTCTCATCCCAAGCCACCACCTGGCTAGCTCATGTTCCTTAAAACTCCCACTCCACCCCTAAAATCACCCTTGCCACCTTTTTGCCCCACCATGCATTCTGCATAGTAACTCACCCACTAACCACAATGTACAGTCCTTAGAATCCATGCAATATGAATAGAAATATTTTATATTCCTTGTGGGAAAATATATTGAACCGTACACCATCTAATGAAGGCCTCCTTTTATTAATACCTGAAAGAAAATGAATACGTTCTGCCACGTGAAGATAGTTCTTGTAATATTTGCAATGCTATTAACTTGTATGACCAAATTAGAAACTGCACCCAAGGCGCTATCTCTTATTACAGCTTCAATAACGTAATCTGTTGTCAAATGGGCAGAACACCAATGTTCTAAACTCTTTAGTACATGCAACATGCAACAGGTAAATTGGCACATTCTTCCCCTGTCTTCGTGGGTTTCCTCCGGGTGCTCCAGTTTCCTCCCACAATCCAAAGATGTGCAGGTTAGGTAAATTGGCCATGCTAAATTGCCCATAGTGTTCAGAGATGTGTGGGTTAGGTACATTAGTCAGGGGTAAATGTAGAGTAATAAGGTACATGCAGCTCACTGATCCAATCATAGAATTGATGTAATAACAGAGCAGATGGTTAGGTTTCTTTTTTCCCAAGTTTCAGTCCCGGGCTTTTTTTTTTGTATTATCTAGAGCCATTTACAGAAGAACCTCGGTTATCTGGCATTCAATTATTCGAATTTCAGATTATCCAAACAAGATTGCAAGATCCTGATGCTTGGGTAAACTATGTAAATTGGCATTCAATTATCCAAACATTTGATTATCAGAATATTCAATTATCCGAACAAAATACTCCCCGCTCATGTCGTTCGAATCATCGAGGTTCCTCTGGATATGACAGTAGAAAACATGTCAGCACTGGGTGACCAGACATATACATTTTAGGAAGCTAGGTGGCATGGTGGCTCGGAGATTAGCACTGCTGCCTCACAGTGCCAGGAACTTGGGTTCGATTCCAGCCTTGGGTGACTCTCTGTGTGGAGTTTGCACATTCTTCCCCTGTCTTCGTGGGTTTCCTCCAGGTGCTCCAGTTTCCTCCCACAATCCAAAGATGTGCAGGTTAGGTAAATTGGCCATGCTAAATTGCCCATAGTGTTCAGAGATGTGTGGGTTAGGTACATTAGTCAGGGGTAAATGTAGAGTAATAAGGTAGAGGAACAAGTCTGGGTGGGTTACTCTTTGGAAGGTTGATGTGGACTTGTTGGGCCAAATGGCCTATTTTCACTTTGTAGGGATTCTATCATACTACAATGATTCATTTTCCTTAGATAATTTCTCCAATAGTAAGGCATCGTAATGCTTGTTGACAAATACAAAAAGCTGCTCAATGTCAGGGCCAAATTCCACTGAAAGACGAGATCCCTGTGATGAACTATTGCATTAAAAACACAACCATGTTATAATTCAGTGTCTAATTTTGTTGATACATCAAAATTCATGAAAAGCTTGATGTAACTAATCCCATTATTACTTTATGACCTTGGCATCAATAACAGAGAAGACAGCAGTCTAGAATGGGTGTGTGAAGAGAGGGGTCTTAAATATAGTTCTCTATGTAGTGTCTAATAATCTACAATTATGGACAGACATAAATCAACGAATTTTATGGAAGTAAGGAATTGAAGAGCCTTACTTAGAGAGCAAGCAGCCTAAGGGATACTAAATATGTACTTCAGACTGGTATCTCAATATACAGGTAGCAGTATTGGCTTAATGTGTAAAATGAAGTCTAAGTGACATTTAAAGGTGCGAAAACACTTTAAGCTTATCTTTCAGAATATTCCAGACTCCTCAGCAGGCTTTCTATTTTCCGAGCAAAGTGTGAAAGCTTAGAGTGAGCCTTCTGCACTTCCAAAATCTTGTACCACCAGACAGAAATTTTGTGCAGGAGAAACTCCAATTTTCATTCCCATTTAAATTGGGGAACCTGACCTCAATTGATGTGGATGCGCATTTGGTCACATTTGACATTCCCATACTGCAAAAGTCCCAGAGGGAATTGTTGTACTGAAAATACGGAAGAAAGTCAGATTTCTTCAAAAAAGTGTGGCCTGTTGCACCCTGAAATGCACCTCTGAACTCTGGCAGAAATTCAGTCCAAGTAGACTAATTGTAGACAGTTGAAACTAGTATTTTAAATGTTAACAATGGCAGTTGAAGAACACCACTCTTATAATCATATAATGCATAAACTGAAGCAGCTCATTTGAAATATTTTCACAGTAAATCTACTATCTGCATTTCCTGTTTCATACAGACTTGTAAGTTCTAGAACTTCAATCAGTTCTGAAAAATGTGGCTTCAGGATCAGTTTAATTTGGCTAATTTAGCTGATAATTCTAATGAGGCTAAGACTATATTGGTTGCTTATACAGAACATTTGAATACTATCAAAATTCTGAGTTCAATATTCATATTTATGCATACACATTACAGTGCTGAGCTAAAGGATCAATACATATCCACACAATAATGTTATTTATTAATCAACTAACAATATTATAATTCATTCTTGGGGTGTGAATGTCTGAGGCAAGACCAGTATTTGTTGCTTATCTGGACTTATCCTTGAGAAGGTAGTGGTGAGTTATTTCCTTGAACTTCTGCAGCTTATTTAGTGTAGGTACACCCACAATGCTGTCATGGTGAGAGCTCAAAGATTTCAAACCAATGACACTGAAGAAGCCATGATAATGTTCTAAGTTAGAGTGGTGTGTGCTTTGACAGGAACTTGCAGATCATGGTATTTTCAAAAACCTGCTGCCCTAGTCACTGCAGGTGCCTTAAAGAGTGTTGAACAGTGTCTGCATATATTCTACGTAACATAAACATTTCTTCTATTCTAATGCCTAGATCTACACTTAAGGTCTGATGAATTTTTATATCACATACATGGAAGCCTTCAGATTTCTGAAAATTATTTTGTCACAGTGGAAAGTATTAGCTTATCAATCCTCTCACAAGAGCTACTGAGCATATCTATTTCAAGCCATATCATAACAATGTCAAATCATATGGGATGGAGATATGGGATCAAAGAAGTACTACAAAATCATATTTCTGTGTATAGTTTAATGGTTGATAAACATTGTTGCCCTATTGTTGTATGCCTTAGGGAGGTAGTGGCATAATGGACATGTCACTGGACTATTAATCCAGAACCCCAAGCTAATGTTCAGGAGTCATGTATTCAAATCCCACTATGACATTTAAAATTTGGATTCAAAAGAGAAAAAAAATCTTGAATTATGAACTAGCTAAATAGTGATTATGTAACCATTATTAATTATCTTAAGTTCTCAAATGTTCTTTCGGGAAGGAAATCTGTCATCCTTACCTAGTCAGGGCTATATTTGACTCCACACCTACGGCAATGTGGCTGACTCTTGACTATCGTCTGAATTGGCCCTCGCAAGCCACTAATCAAGGGCAATAAAGGATGAGTAATCTGAACAGCGTGAGTCCAAGGCTCTGTGCACAGCAATGACCATGTTAGTGCTGTTCACAGAATTGACTTCTATTTGCAGAAATCATTGTTGTGCACAGACCTGGGAGGTCCATCAGAAGTAAAGAAAATTAGCCAGAATTCTGCTGCCTATATCCCATGAACAAATAAAACAAAACCATCTGGAAGCTTCTCACAATATTCATGTATAGGGAAGAGAGTTTTGTCTCAAGGGAAGTGATGTTCAGACCAGAAAACCCAGCACTACATGCTAACGTAAAGCCGCTGTAGGTGCCGCACTTCAAAGACTGTCCTGCAATTAGACCAGACAGGTGGGAAGAATGCCCTGTCCAAACCACAGAACGACTAGGCCAGGAAGATTGGTCATTTTAAAACTGCCTAATGCTCAGAGAAACCTCTGTTTACAAAGTACATGGAAAAGAACCTTTAAAGGAAGCTCTACACAGGGAGCATAAGCACCAGACTGCATGGAAATGCCTTTTCCTGGGAAATTGTGGTGAAGGGTTGTTTTTCAGACTAGAGGCCTATGACCAGCGGTATTTCACAGGGATTGGTGGTGGGGTCACTCTTGTTTGTTGTTTATATAAATGATTTGGATGAGAGTAATAGGAGGCATGATTCGTAGGCTTGCAGATGTTAGCAAAATTGATGGTACAGTGGATAGTGAAGAAGGCTATCGATGATTGCAAAACAATCTTGATCAATTGGGTCAATGGGCTAAGGAGTGGCAGGTGGAGTTTAACTTGGATAAACATGAGGTTCAAGGTGAGGGGACATATTCTTAAGATGAGAAGAAAAAGTTTTAAAAAGGATATGAGGGGCAACTTTTTTTTTACACAGAGTGGTTAGTGTGTGGAATGAACTTCCAGAGGAGGTGGTGGATGCAGGAACAGTTACAACCTTTAAAAGGCATTTTGATAAGTGCATGAATAGGAACGATTTTGAGGGATATAAGCCAATGCAAGCAAGTGAGACTTGTTTAGTTTGGGAACATGGTCAGCGTAGACTAGTTGGACTGAAGTGTCTGTTTCCACGCTGTATGACTCTGATTCTATAAGTAATATGGGAGTGTTGACGTTAAAGTTAATGAACATTACACTGACTTGAAATTAGATACTGGAGCCAGAGACACAGTTCTGTCTGATGGACTTAAATGGCTGCAAACAATGATGACAGCTTTTGTCCATCAAACTTCATGATCTATGAGAAAACAACCTCAAAGTCAAAGGTTAGTTTGGTGCAGCATTAAGGTACAAAGTTGAAGAACTCTTAGAAACTCTACGTTATGCAGAACTAGCTTTGCTTGTTGTTAAGCCAGTATAATTCTGAACTCTAAAATGTAAGAAGCCAACAATCGGAAACAAATTAATGAATTTAGAAAACAACTGCACGACACTTCAGAAGCATAGGGAAACTGAATAGTCAATGTGACAAAACGCTCAAAGCAGATGCCAAACCTATTGTTTGTTCACAGTCAGGAAAGTGCCATCCTCACTTCTAGAAAGTGTAAGAAATGAGATTGAGGAGTGCTTAAACAAGGGATTGTTTTTCCAGTTACAGAACTGAATGAGTGATGTTCTGCTATTGTTCCAGGCCCAAACCAAATAGAATGATTAGAATTCATGTTGAATTAACACATTTGAACAAAATAGTTGAACAGTAAGTACACCCAATAGCAACCATAACCAAGAGCCTAGTTCAACTCACAAATAGCATAATCAGTGGGTTTTGGTGTTGTCACGAAATGAGGAGTACCAATCTCTAGAAACCTACACGTGTTCCCAGTAACCTCATCCGGGACCAGTACTTTGAACAACATTATTGAAGACCTCTTGGTCTACAATGAGAGACTGTTGGTCCCATGCGTCTTTTCGTTTGGACATCCTCCAGAGAATTTCCAAGTGTCCAGCCAGGGTGCGGTAATCTGTATGGTGACATTGGCTATGCACCTTGCTGTCTCTGCCTGAGGGACAACTTTTTCCGCACAGAAGGTGGTTCATATGTGGAATGAATTGCCAGAGGAAGTGATAGAAGTGGTTACAGCTACAAGATTTAAAAGACATTTGGAGAGGTACATGAATAGGAAAGGATTAGAGGGTTGTGGGCCAAATGCAGGATTAGTTTAGTTTGAGAAACTTGGTCAGCATGGATAAGTTGGACCGAACTGTATGACATTGTCTCCAACTGTGTCACTTGTGCCTTTCATCACCAGAAGCAGAAGGACCAACCTCAACATTGTTTTTTTCTGGTCAGGTTGGTGAAGGCCTTGGTATTAACCTAGCAAAGTTAAGAGAATGACATTTCTCAGCCTTGTGTATTATTATTTCTCTTGGCTTGAGGTGCAGAAGGAAACTCAGCTCACCTCTGAAGCAATTATAACTACTCTGAAGGGGATATTTTCCATGCATAGAATTCTTGAATCAATGTCTCTAACAGTGGATCTACAACATTTGAGGCAATTCATCAAAAAGTATTTCCGTCCTTTGACGCATCATAAGATTTGTCCATGTCATAATTTTGCTGAATTACCCTCTGAACAGCAGAGAAACCAAGAGAGGCTAAGCACCATTAAAGACCTTCTGAGGAAAAAGTGAAAGCTTTAACTTGCTGTACACTGTTGTAGAACAGTATTATCGTATGTTCACTTCCAATGGGCCCCAGGCTGATTGGCTGTCTTCCTTTGCGTTATTATATGCCAACACCAAGCATGATAATGGATGAGCACATTCTGGCCTGGCAGAACACTACATAGAACATCAATTATTCAAATTTAAGATTATCCAAACAAGATCTCAAGGCCCGTAAAAACATTATCCATTATCCAAACAATCAGTTATCTGAACAAAATACTGCCTGCCCATCTCATTCGGATAATCGAAGTTGTTCTGTGGACAGACAACGACCACAATAAGAGACACAGAGCTCATACCCTGTCCATTTTGGAAGAGGAAAAGCTGATATGGATTAGGAACTGGCAGTGATTACAAGGTATCGACAACTGAGATCATACCTTGTCCAGGCAGAAACTAGCATCATTTGATGAAATCACAGTGCCTTGATTTAAAAATATATTCGTGGAATGAGCTGCATTCTCTGATACACAGACAGAAACTATGACTAAACAACCAATAAGGCAGGACTTAGACAAAGTTATCCTCAGCAAACTAAAAAAAAAACTCTACGTGTGATTGGTGGTGAGTGAAATCATCCCAAAGATTATGTCCTTGTTAAAACAGAGATTTTTGAAGCAAGTGTAGGCGGGATGTCTAAACAGTCTGCAGAGGTAAAGATGTAGATGGGAGATGTGGAGTAAATCAGCACACTTCTTTATATAGTTTAATGGGTAATAAATGTTACTCATTTGCACGAGTGTGATGTTGAATCTTCACCTGTACCAAGCTCCAAAATGCTAGGGATATTTGTATAATCCAAATTTATAATGGGCTTTGGATATGTAAACTCATCATTCCAGTTGCAGAATATGGCTGTCAGATTGACGCTAATTGTCCATGCTGTTTTCAAGATAAAAACCTTCATCTGCCATTCTTTTCTCATAAAGAAAATTTCTGATATCCTGAACAGAAGTTTTATAAAACATTTTGAAACAGAAACATCAGGAACTCAAGATGTTTGACAATGATATTATTGTATTTTTCAATTCCCATATACCTTATATCTTTTAATTTCTGTGTTACAGTTTTTGTTCCAAAGCCTCAGCTTTTCCAAAAACACTGGACTGGCTGTTAATAGTTTGCCCAGGGCCACGACTGTGAGTTGAATTAAGATTGCATATGTGTGTAGTGTAACAAATTGCCCAAAATGCATCTTTGTCACTCAAATAATTAGATTGCAGCAACATTCATCTTTAGCTTCGAGCACTTCCAAGTTGTCCTTTTGGCACTATTTTATTTTTTTCTGTAACTATGAAAATAAAATGACATTTCAAAAGTTTTGTTGAGGTTTGTGTATATGTTGGTTGTCGGGCAGCAAATGGCCGAATGTACAGACTGCCTGAATAACCCTGCTGAAAGGAAACTTGACCCATTTTGAGGGTGAAGCCTCATCGTCATGCCCAAGTTGGCATCCTGGCTGGCACAGTATTTGTGACAGTAAAGAGGATCCAGTCCACAGGAAAATAATGGCCATGTGTGGATAGTCAGTCAGACAGCATCCAAGGAGAAGGAGAATCGATGTTTTGGGCATAAGCCCTTCTTCAGGAATGAGGAGGGTGTGTCCAGCAGGCTAAGATAAAAGGTAGGGAGGAGGGACTTGGGGGAGGGGCGTTGGGAATGTGATAGGTGGAAGGAGGTTAAGGTGAGGGTGATAGGCCAGAGAGGGGGTGGGGGCAGAGAGGTCGGGAAGAAGATTGCAGGTCAAGAAGGCGGTGCTGAGTCTGAGGGTTGGGACTGAGAAAAGGTGGGGGGAGGGGAAATGAGGAAGCTGGAGAAATCTGTATTCATCCCTTGTGGTTGGAGGGTTCCTAGGCAGAAGATGAGGCACTCT
Organism: Chiloscyllium punctatum; assembly: GCF_047496795.1. NCBI lineage: Eukaryota > Metazoa > Chordata > Chondrichthyes > Orectolobiformes > Hemiscylliidae > Chiloscyllium > Chiloscyllium punctatum. The sequence goes on along the minus strand of NC_092747.1, from coordinate 56,318,400 downwards.
TCCTCCAGGCGTCGTGTTGCCATGGTCTGGCAATGGAGGAGGCCAAGGACCTGCATGTCCTTGGCGGAGTGGGAGGGGGAATTAAAGTGTTCAGCTGATTGGTAGTATTTAAATTTGATTTCATATTTTTAAGAAAGCACATTTATTTTTGCAAGCAAACAAAGCATCAGGAAGAAATTAGCATATGAGAGGTATTAGCTAAATGTAACAATGGATAGCAAGAGTTTCTACAGGTAATTAAAAAGGAAAATAATAAGGAAAGTGAGTAGTGGTTTTCTTGAGCATGAAAATGATGAGTTAATATTAGATCATAAGGAAGTGGAGGATAAAATGAACAAATATGTTGTTCTGTCTTCATTATACAGGATACAAAATAATTTTCCAGTGAGACGCTGGAAATCAGTAGATGGAAGAGAGAGAGAGAGAGAGAAATTCTAGTATTGGGAAGTTGTCAGCAAACTGGTTAAACTGTGAGCTGACAAATCTCTGGGTCCTGGTGGACCTCATCCTAGGGTCTTAAGAAATGTGGCGACTGAGGTAAGGTTCTATCAGGAAGAGATTCAGGAAAGGTTCCATCAGACTGGAAAATAGGAAATATAACCCCTCTCTTCAGGAAAGGTGGAGGCAGCAAACAGGATACTCTAGGCCCATTGGGCTTAACATATGTCATGGGAAAGATGTTAGAATTAATCATAAAAGAGATTACGGCTTTGTGCTTAGAGTAACTCAACGTAATCATGAAGAGTGAACATTGTTCCATCAAAGGAAAATTATGTTTAACCAATTTATTGGAGTTCTATGAAAGTGTTAAACACACTGTAGATAAAGGAGTGTCTGCAGAAGTTCAGTACTTGCATTTCCAGAAGGAATTTTCAAGGTGCCACATTGAAGGTTAGTACAAAAGGTAAAAGTTCATGGTTTAGATTAGAATCCCTACAGTGTGGAAACAGGCCCTTCAGCCCAAGAAGTCCACACCGACCTTCCGAAGAATCACCCACCCAGACACATTTCCCTCTGACCAACGCACCTAACCTATGGGCAACTTAGCATGGCCAATTCACCTGACCTGCACACCTTTGGACTGTGGGAGGAAACCAGAGCGGATCCACACAGACACAGGGAGAACATACAAACTCCACACCGTCACCTGAGGCTGGAATCGAATCTGGGACCCTGGTGCTATGAGGCAGCAGTACTAACCACTGAACCACCGTGCCGCCCCACGGCAGATGTGGCTACAAGTTCAGCATGAAATTGGCCACATTTCAATTCTTCTCTTCCTGAGGATCCAGTGAGTAAATTTTGAGAGGTAAGAGGTGCCACAACAGCAAACATGAATCTCTCTGAAAAAATAGTTGAAACTAATGCATTATTTATTTAAATGAGTAATTAGTAGAAATGACCATTAAAAAGTAGTCAGCAGTGAAGCTTAATAATAAAGCCAATTTTTAACTTTTTGGTTCAGAAGTAGGGGTAGAGAGAGAAGCAGAATCAGTCCCAGTTCTTATCGCCAAAGAAGAGGGGGCTGACTGGAGCTGAGCTGAAGACTGGGGTTTGACTAACACTGGCCTTGGGTCACCTCTGGGATGGGCAAACTCTGAGCTAGCCCCCAGTGGAATTCACATGAAAGTGGAATTCGGAAGCGTTGGCATTTAGCCTGGGGTTTCCTCCTCTCACGGTCTGCTTTCTCTCGAAGTTTCTCTCTTTTTCCTCTCTCATACTCTCCTCTGCCTCCTCCCCACATCCATTTTTCTCTGTCCATCTCACCTCACCCCTTCTCTGTCTTGTGTCTCACACCCTCTTTGATTCCACTCCCACATTGTCTGTCTTTGCTCTCTTTAACTTCAAGAAAATAAACCATAAAATTCTAAACATTTCCACCAGCAAACAGTTTGCATTGACATGCAAGTGGCCAGATTTTATTTCTTTCTGGAGTGATTTAAATGCAATTTGATAAATGGTAATTTCTTTTTTAATAATTATATGAAAGAAAACTAATGGGAGCAGTCTGATCCTCATTCCCGCCATCACCAATTGGGCCCCAGTCACAGTTCCTTTCTGCCATCTGACTCTCATTACCCTCTCCCCATGATATGATTCTCATCTCCTATGTCTCCTTCTCAAGCTGGGGGCTCTCTGAAAGCCTCTATTCCCACATCCAACCAGACTCATCATCACAGATTCTGCTACCTGCTGGTCCTGACTTACTCTCAGATTGGTTCTCTCCAGCATTTGCTGCTGATAGGCTCAACAGTAAATTTGCAGAAGCACACACAGGAGAGAAAGATACTCACATTAGAGGAGTAATTCATTGCAAAATCTTCAGTTTGCATTTAAAACTCCAGCTTCAAATAAACCAAAAAAAAAATTAATGTTACATTTTTTGTGGTCTATGATCATTCTTGTGTAAGGCCATATAATTCTGGGAACCCTGTGAATGAATAGTAAATTTGAGCAGGCATTGAGCTGGATGAAATGCTGGATTCTGTGGACTATTTATTGGCCATCCTGGTGTAGAGGGGGATCGTATTTGCATGGATAGAAGATTGGCTGGCTGGTAGACAAGGACTATGCAAGAATGGGCCTTACCTGATTTACAGGATATTATGTGTGGAATTCCTCAAGGGTCCGAGCTGGGGCTTCAACTTCTTATAATTTACAGCAATGATTTAGCTGAGGGGAGCAAAGCCATGCTAACTTACTTCACCAACAATAACAACATCGCTAGGAAATTATGTTGCAAAGAAGGCCTTAAGGAACTTGCAGACAGCTACCTCTTAGGTTGACCAAATGGGCAAAAATCTGACCGATGGAGTATGATATGAGAAAGTATGAAGTCGATCATTGTGGCAGGAAGAATGAAAATATTATGTATTTCCTAATCAGAGAACTGGGCGGCATGGTGGCACAGTGGTTAGCACTGCTGCCTCACAGCGCCAGAGACCCGGGTTCATTTCCCGCCTCAGGCGACTAACTGTGTGGAGTTTGCACGTTCTCCCCGTGTCTGCGTGGGTTTCCTCCGGGTGCTCCGGTTTCCTCCCACAGTCCAAAGATGTGCAGGTCAGGTGAATTGGCCATGCTAAATTGCCCGTAGTGTTAGGTCAGGGGTAAATGTAGGGGTATGGGTGGGTTGCTCTTCGGCGGGGCGGTGTGGACTTGTTGGGCCGAAGGGCCTGTTTCCACACTGTAAGTAATCTAATCTAAAAAAAAACTGTTGCAGAATTGTAAACTGCAGAGGAATTTTGGGTCCATGAGTGACCAGGTGTTTGTACGCAGGTACAACAGTAAGTCAAGAGGGCTAATGGATGCTATTCTGCATACAAGAGGAAGTGAACATAGAATGACAATGTTATCCTGCAGTTATACAGGGCAATGGTGAGCCCATATCTTGAATACTATGTGCAGTTTTAGTCTCCTTATTTATAGAATCATAGAGATGTATAGCACGGAATCAAACCTTTCGGTCCAACTCGTCCATGCTGACCAGATATCCTAACCTAATCTAGTCCCATTTGCCAGTACTTGGCCCATATCAGTCTAAACCCTTCCTATTCATATACCCATCCAGATGCCTTTTAAATGTTGCAATTATACCAGTTCCTCTGGCAGTTCATTCCATATATGCACCACCCTCTGCATGAAAAAGTTGCCCCTTAGGTCTCTTTTATATCTTTCCCCTCTCACCCTAAACCTATGCCCTCTAGTTCTGGACTCCCTGACCCCAAAGAAAAGATTTTGCCTATTTATCCTATCCATACCCCTCATAATTTTGTAAACCTCTGTAAGGTCACCCCTCTGCCTCCGACGCTTCAGGGAAAACAGCCCCAGCCTGTTCAGCCTCTCCCTATAGCTCAAATCCTCCAACCCTGGCAACATCCTTGTAAATCTTTAGTGAACCCTTTCAAATTTCACAACATCTTTCCGATAGAAAGTATACCAGAATTGCAGGCAATATTCCAACAGTGGCCTAACCAATGTCCTGTACAGCCGCAACATGACCTCCCGACTCCTGTACTCAATACTCTGGCCAATAAAAGAAAGCATACCAAATGCCTTCTTCACTATCCTATCTACCTGCAACTCCACTTTCAAGGAGCTATGAACCTGCATGCCAAGGTCTCTTTGTTCAGCAACACTCCCTAGGACCTTACCATTAAGTGAATAAGTCCTGCTAAGATTTGCGATTCCAAAATGCAGCACCTCGCATTGAATTAAACTCCATCTGCCACTTCTCAGCCCATTGGCCCCTCTGGTCAAGATCCTGTTGTAATCTGAAGTAACCCTCTTTGCTGTCCACTATACCTCCAATTTTGGTGTCATCTGCAAACTTACTAACTGTACCTCTTATGCTCGCATCCAAATCATTTATGTAAATGACAAAAAGTAGAGACCCCAGCACCAATCCTTGTGGCACTCCACTGGTCACAGGCCTCCAGTCTGAAAAACAACCCTCCACCACCACCCTCTGTCTTCTACCTTTGAGCCAGTTCTGTATCCAAATGGCTAGTTCTCCCTGTATCCCATGACATCTAACCTTGCTAACCAGTCTACCATGGGAAACCTTATTGAACACCTTACTGAAGTCCATATACATAAAGTTCACTGCTCTGTCCTCATCAATCTTCCTTGTTACTTCTTCAAAAAACTCAATCAAGTTTGTGAGACATGATTTCCTACACACAACGCCATGCTGGCTATCCCTAGTCAATCCTTGCCTTTCCAAATGCATGTAAATCCTATCCCTCAGGATTCCCTCCAACAATTTGCTCACCACTGACGTCAGGCTTACCGATCTATAGTTCGCTGGTTTCTCCTCACCACCTTTCTTAAATAGTGGCACCACGTTAACCAACCTCCAGTCTTCCGGCATCTCACCTGTCACTATCAATGATCGAAATATCTCAGCAAGGAGCGCAGCAATTACATCCTTAGCTTCCCACAGAGTTCTAAGGTACAACTGATCAGGTCTTGGGGATTTATCAACTTTTATGCATTTCAGGACATTCAGCACCACCTCCTGTGTAATTCAGACATTTTTCAAGATGTCATCATTTATTTCCCTACATTCTATATCTTCCATGTCCTTTTCCACAGTAAATACTGATGCAAAATACTTGGTTAGTATCTCCCCCATCACATTAGCTGCCTTGCTGATCTTTGAGGGACCCTATTCTCTCCCTAGTTACCCTTTTGTCCTTAAAGTATTTATAAAAACCCTTTGGTTTCTTTTTAACCCTATTTGCCAAAGCTTTGCCCTCCTAGTTTCTCTCTGTTCAGAAGCTCCCTGTTCTGCTCTGTTTCACCAGCAGTTTCAATTGTACATAAATTCTTGTTCGGCAGGGAAATCATGGGTTACCAGGGGTAGATAGGAATTTGGAATTCAAAATACAAAGAAATTTTCCATGATCTTAATGAATGATGGTTCAGATATAAAGGGACAAATGGTTAACTTCTGGTATTTTATTTATTTGCAAGCGATAGAAGGTAGAGAAGCACAAGTTCTGAGGAAGGATTATCAGACCCGAAACGTTAACTTTGATTTCTCTGCACAGATGCTGCCAGACCTGCAGAGGTTTTTCAGCAACCTTTGTTTTTGTTTCTGATTTATAGCATCCGCAGTTCTTTCGAATTTTAATTAGAGAAGCACAAGTGATTGGACAAGGAACTGGGATGGGGTCACTCCCATCTCTAATGTAGGCTAGGAAACCTACTGGTAGCTCCATTGCCAACAGGCCAAAGCATTCATTCTACCCAAAAGGAAAGAAGGGGAAAAACACAGTGATCATACCAGAAAATAGAAGAAAGTCAAAATAAGAGTTATGGGAATAGAAACAGGAGAGATACAACAATATTAAAGCTTGAATGCTAGCCAAGGATGTGACCATCCCTTCCAGATTAATATGTGCAATGCAATGGGAGATCAGTTAGTATTCATTCATTTTGTCATGATCCATGATGTGTTCACCAAATAGATATTACTAACTGCATAGGGTCCAGAAACATTTATTTTTAAAGTCAACAAAATTTGAGATGTCAGATATTGATGAAGAGAATCATGTCACAAGATTTAACTGTTTTGAATGAGCAAAGTTTATTATGCAAGGTTAGAAAAGTAAAACAATCTATGATAACATACAGTTGACACTCCAACATGCAGAAGTGGCAGGAGTTAAAAACAAATTAGCAGACAAATTGTGATCAAAAAATCGCAGATCAAATGAAATTGCAAATGTGAGGTCAAGGCAGGGGATGGCATTGTTTACTGGAATTATAATCCTGAGACCCAGGCTGACATTCCAGGGAGATGGCTTTGAATTCCACCAAGCTAAGTGGTGAAATTTGAAACATGGAACCATAGAATCCAGGAGCAGCAGTAGTCCATTTGACCCTTCAACTCCACCACTTCATGTGATCATGGCTGATCCTCTATCTCAATGCCATATTCCTGCTTTCTCCCAATACCTCTTGATGCCTTTAAAGTCTGAAAAGGTATCTGTCTCTTTCTTGACTATATTAAGTGGCTTGTTCTCCAAAGTGCTTCTGTGATAGAGGATTACACAGGTTCACACTACCTTTTAAGTGAAGTAAGGTTTCCTCATCTCAGTCTTAAATGGCCTATCTCGTATTCTGAAATTGTGTCTCTTGGTTCTAGACTCCTCTCTGCATCTACTCTGTCCAGCTCTGTTTGAATGCTATATGTTTCAATTAAATCCCCTCATCCTTCTAAACTCTAGTGAACACTGTTGAACCAATGGGACAGTTCTGCTGATCCTGGTATGAGCCTAATTAATTTCTGTTGTCCTCCCTCTATGGCAAGTATATCCTTTGTTAGGTACAGTGTCCAAAACTTCACAGAATAATCCAGGCGTGATCTCACCAAGGCCCTGTATAACTTTGGTAAGACATGCCTACTTCTGAATTCAGTGAAATCCTCAAACACTGAAGGCAATATACCATTAGCCTTCCTAATTGCTTTCTGCACCTGTCTGTCTACTTTCATTGACTACAAGGACTACCTGAACTCTTTGTACGTACACTTCCTAATTTTCAATAAAAATCTGGAATAAAAAAGAAATGCTAGCCTGATGGGAACTATGAAATTAATAGTAAAAGATATTTAATGTAAGAGCCCAACTCATTCACTCATCTGCACCTTTAGGGCAGGAAATTCTCCATCCATACCTGGTGTGGCCTACATGTGACTCCAGACTCTCAATAATTTAGTTGACTTTTAATTGTCTCTGGGCAACTAGGGATGGGCAACAAATGCTAGCCTAACCAGCAACACCCACATCCGATGAACACATTAAAAAAATGATGGATCTCTGGATTTCTTGACAATCTCCAGACATTAGTGACACTCTGGTTCAGCAAATCTCTTTAAAACTTTGTTTTCTTTGCAAGGGATTCCTCTGCTTTGCTACCAAAGGCCAAGCTTTGAAAATCCCTTGAAGACCATTCCATCATGGACTTGCCTCAATGATTGCTCACATCCTGATAGTTCATTCTCTTCCCAAGATTCCAGTGGATTCCCAAGACTACATTACAATACCTACTGAGGAGTTCAATTCTACCTGTTCTCCCAGCAGCTAGTTTACTGAGCTGAAACTATCCTTGAGTTTCTTGAAGCTCCAACATTTCTCAGTGACTCCAAGCAATTGCTGCGTGTGTGCTTCCTTCACCCACTCAATACACGCCCCCCCCCAACCCCCAACTACCACTTCCACTCTCAGCTGCACTGACCTACCAATGAGTCCAGGGCAACTTTCCTACCCCAGCTGTACTTGACAGAGTCAAATTTTGATCCTGCTTTATCTCCACAGATGCTGCCAGATCTGCTCAGTAATTTCTCCAGTAATTTCTGTTTTTGTTTCAAGTGTAGTGATGATTGGAACATCTTTTGTCAATGTTACAGGACTGCTCGGCCACAAACTACAAAATAGATGCAAATATATTCCACCACAATTTGAACAAATCACTTCATTTTGACTGTCCACACCGAATGTCAAAAAAAGGTGTGAAGTGATTTTAGGAAGAGAGTCCTTGGTTTATGTCCCAGCATTAAGAGGCAGGTAGAGGGAGACAGGGATTTTCCTGGTTTGGTTTGGGAAAAAGTGCCTACAAAGATGGGAATTGCATTTGGGGGAGCAGATCATTGCAGAAGGCAGATGCACTGCCCTGAGAAAAATTACAAAGATAGCCACAGTGACTGCACGTTGCAGGTAAGGTTGTTTAAAAGGCCCAGGTCAGTGCTCTTGGAATCTGTCCAACTATAATAAGAGTTATATAAACCAGAAAACAGCCTATCACCACCTCACACGCTCCATGACATTTCCATGCCAATCTTTGCCTCTCCACTCACCTAAAAGCCTTCATATTCTCCATGCCAACTTCTGCCCATTCATTCACTTTCATTGACTTGTCATCACGTCCATATGAATATCTGGCTCTATAGTGCATTCTGTAGAGAACCAATTAATTCTATGACAACAATGCCATTATGATAAAGATTTAAAAGCACAGTCATTAATAATTCTTTGAAATAAACTACTTTTACTGTAGCCAATCTAGAGTAAAGAGAATTGTACTTTTATTTCGGGTGTAGCCAGGTGTATGTGCAATAGAAGCACATGATGTCAGATCACATGGAGCTAGAACCTGTAGAGTCCAAGTAAGGAATACAGTTATGTTTAATGAAGCCTGCAGCTGTACTCTCAGAACAGACTGGGTTTCACAGAGTGGTGTAGTGGAAGTGGTGACTGAATCCACAGAACCAGAGGTGAGTGGTAAAAGTCTGAAATGGAAGATGAACGATGGTAGATGGGAAACGTGGTGGCTCAGTGATTAGCAATGCTGCCTCACAATGCCAGGGACCTAGGTTTGATTCCAGCCTCGGGCGACTGTCTGTGTGGAATTTGTATTTTCCCCATGTCTGCGTGGGGTTGCTCGGTTTCCTTCCACAGTCCAAAGATGTACAGGTCAGGTGAATTAGCCATGCTAAATTGCCTATAGTGTTAGTTGCATTAGTCAGAGGGAAATGGGTCTGGGTGGGTACTCTTTGGAGGGTTAGTGTGGACTTATTGGACCAAAGGGCCTGTTTCCACACTATAGGGAATCTAATCTATCTAAACCATGTGCCCAGAGGTGGGGTATTTACCTGAAGTAAAGCTCAGCAGTGATAAGTACTAGCTTAAAATGGATCTTGAGGCCTGCCTAGACATTGTCGCACAGAATGAGGAGCTGAAGAAAACATAGGAAAAGGTCAGTGGCAGAGTACAAAGGTTAGCAACAGGAAGAAATCAATTGTCCACACTATATAAAGAATAAGAAATAAAAGGACCTACAGAGCTAGGGAAGAAACAAGCATTCAGAAAATACAGCAGTGGCAACTACAGGAACCAATGGGGCATAGTCCAAGGAAATCGACTGCAGGAACCCAAATTAGTTAGTTTTATAGACAGAAATACCAGAGTAAAATAAATTAGCTTTAAATGGATATCAGCGCAATGATATTAGTCCTTTCAGATGCTGTGCTCTGTCTGAGGATTCCTGGCCTCAATTAATCTTCTATTAAAATTTGCGGCCTAGAAACTACAAGGATTAGAGCAAGAGGTCAGATATGTGCTATACATAGCTACAATGAAAAAGTGTTTACGAGGAAACCCTGTCTACAATTCCTAATTATTACAGTTCTTTGTTAAGTGGAGCCATTTGTAAAGCTTTAGAATATATTATTTAGCAGAGACCAAAGACACTTCAGTGCTGTTATTGCAAGAGGGTGGAGCAAACCCTTCAATTTTCTCAAATCAGAATGAGAAACAGCAGGAAAAGAAGGTGCCAGGAAGGAGGGAGTAAATGCTTCAAGATCAGATTCTTATCCAAAGCACTGCTTTGTCTTTGATGGTGTCAAGCTTCTTAAATGTAATTGGAGCTGTACCCATCCAGGCAATTGGGCAGTATTCCATCACATTCCTGACTTATGTCTTTGGGTGGTGAATGGACATTGGAAGTCAGGAGGTGACTGATTCAATGCAGAACTCCTCGCCTGTATCCTGGTCTCATAGCTACAGTATTGACTATATGACAGTATACAGTATGCCTATTCCAATTCAGTGTCTGGTGAGTGGTAACCCTCAGGATGATGGAAGGGAATTCAGCAATAGTGATGCCATTGAATGTCAAACAGTGACAGTTGATTCTCTCTTTTAGAGATGGTCATTATCTGTGTCATGATCAGGGATCAGAACCCCAAAGAATTGTGGCCTTTTTTAACTTCAATCCAAAATATGTTTCCAAAAATGGCTGCCAATATAAATTAAGTGGCTGTTTGGATAGAGAAGCACAGAATAAAAATAGCAATGCAAAGGAAACTTCAAACAATAGCCCTTCAAAGGAGGCAAGAGGCAAGTAAAAACAGACTGCACTGTTACCTAAACAAAAAATAAATCTGAAGGTTCTGGAAGTCATAAACAAAAACAGAAATTGCTGGAAAAATTCAGCAGGTTTGGCAACATTTGTAGAGAAAAAGAAGAGTTAATGTTTTGGGTCCAGTGACCCTTCAGTACAGAACTGTCAGGACTTTTCTGATTACAAAAACAGTAAGGTGCTAATGACTACTCACTCAATAACAAACCACCCCCTACAGACATATGTTGTGATGTTTTTATCCTTTGAAAAATGTATGAAGAAGGGGGGAGTGGGGTAGTAAAAAGCTAGTTTCAGCTCCACTGGAGTGTGCTTTTGAGATAAAATATCTTTGTATGTACAAGCCTGGGTTTGAACCTCTCCTGAAGGACACAGTCAAAGACTCCTAGTCACCCCTTTGTTGCAGGTAAAATCCATCCCTTACTTTGAGTGCTAAAAGTCAGCTAGCTAGCAGCCAGACAAAAGCAAATAAGACTAAAAAGTGCTCTCTCGTACCTTGAATGTTGGAATTCATTCTCAGTTAAAATGAATCAGAACTACAATATCTCAACCAATCTGCAAAACAAAAGATTGTGAAACAAGTGTTCAATCGCTATTGGTAACCAACTAAATGGCCATAATGTCATCCTATCTGCTCTTCACAAACAACTCAGACTGATCTGTATAACCTATTTCTTAACTTATACTTCTTGGGACTTGCCTCTTCTTTCTATTCTTTGTGCATGTGTGTTATGTCGTCATTAGTAAACTCACTTTTTGTTAATTCAGGAAAGCCTGGTTAAGTTGGCTCTTTTTGAAGCATAATTTTTAGGTCTGGCAGAAAGATATCAACAAGAGAAGGATCATTTTTAAAGTAATCTTTTTGTAACCAAGCAAGGAAGTGGGTAAATAAAGAAGGGGAGCCAGTTTATTCCTCCTAACTGAGGAGCTTAACCATTTGAGCCATCCCATCTGGAATCATAGTGAATTTGGGATGTCGCCCAGGGTCTAGTTGAAATGCCTGATATTTGTGTGGCATTAATGTCACTTACCACTCATGAGCCATACCTTGAATGCTGATGAGATCTTGTGACATATAAACACAGTTTCAGTACCTGTGATGTCTCAATTTGAGTGTTTTGTTTTCAATAATAGATATACTTAAATATTTCTCTGTAGAAGCTACAGCACCTGTTACTGATCCCCTTTGCGCAAGTCGGCAGTTCACCGATGAGACTTTTAGCATTAAATCCTTGGTGAAAAATTGTTCTTGTTTATCATCACACAATCAGTGCCGTATTGCTCTCCTTGCCATAGTTTTTGAGTAAGTCCTTCTGTCCATTTGAATACCTTTTACATTTTCATCTGGCAATGAAGTTTAATGATTTGTTACATAGATATAAATCGTTTTAGGTTCTTTTCTCCCCAGCCCGAGATGGATTTGTCACTGCCTAAACACACTGTTCTTTATAGGTGTGAAGGTAAAGCTACCTCCTCACAATATCTCCAGCTACGCCTGTGGCTAGCAATAAGCTGTTCTGGACCCACTATGGACTTTCTTTTTCTCTTCTCTTCAATAAACAGTTGAAACCTGGGGAACTTTCTCACCCTCTTTCCAACCCAGCTGCTCACGATCATCATCATCAAATTAAAAATGTTACAATCTTTGAATGGCGAAGCATAAAATGAATAAATCATGTTAACACCTTTTACTGAAATATAATTAAATAAATAGTCCTTTGGCCATAAAAAAATCCTTCCTAATTGTACTGTCATAGCTCTAGTGCACATACAAACAAGTGATTGCAAATCTTCAGAATGTGCGTTGTGCGGAGTATAAATTATGAAGGAAATTCTACCTGTATGCCATTTGCATCATTGATCACAGCCGTGCTGTAGAGTTTTGTTTTGCTAGCCCCAAATGATTTCTTGGTCCTGCCCAACTCTGTTCTAACCGCACACACCATTCTTGAAATTGTCAACACTGTTTTTAGTTTGTAGAACTTAGAAAGGTGAGGATTGTAGACTACCAGCATGAATTTGTTCAGCTACAGGACATGGGCTTAATAATATAAGGCACAGGCTTCTTGCATAGTACAGGCTTCTAATGGAAAATACCTTTAAACAGAACATTCCAGTGCATGACATTCCAGTTCAATCATTTTTTTTGTAGTTATGTATTTTATTTTAGTTAACTACGAAGGAACAAGGGGGAAATGAAGTGATCTTTTATGCAATATTCAGGAATACAATGCCTGAAAGCAGATTGGAGTACGATTCAATTGTAGCCTTTTATAAAGGGATTGGATGAATGTTTGCAAGGGGAAATAATTACACAGCTGCAGGGAAAAAGCGAGCACATCCATGAGGAGCTAAATAACCTTCTTCTGTGCTGTATGATCTATGTATTTGCAATGCTTACTTCCAGTGCTGTGTTTTTCAGCTAATAGGAGTTCAATTTGGCAGATGAAAGGATTTTCAAAACAATAGAGATGAATTTTGATTGACTGTCATTTGCTCCTTGTGTTTGGTAGATTTTTCAGATTCAAGTTTTGAATGAAGTTCAAATATGCTGTTTGGCAGTTTTTATTCCTAGCTGCGATGTGTTAATTGACACTTTCATACATGTCAGCAATGCTTTGTGGCTGGTTTATGAACATGAAATTTAAACCAATTAGGTACAAGTGTGAAGCAAGATTCCGAATATTAAAAAGATGTCGTCTGAGTTATGACCACTAGTGATGCCTACAATGTGGAATTTGATCAAAACTGTGACTCCATTTACAGATACCCACTGGACCGTGATTTAGAATTGTAAGCAGTGCAGAGTTTTGGAATGTCATGGTGTTTCTCTGGAACTGCTTCCTTTCTCGATGCAGGGATTGTAAGGACCGTAGGCACTAAGTGGCTTGAAGACTTGGGCATGATTGCAGGTGTCAAGCGTATATCAGAGGGTCTGGGAGAGGCTGGAAGGAAGTCTGAGACATTAATGGGAAAGAGTCAGTGATTGTGGGTGTGGGTCTGAGGACCGAAGGGTGCACAAGTGATCAAAGGTGAAAGGGTTCCTTCACTGACCAGCTAACAGGGAAACAAGTTAACTGAATCAGTTAGCAAGTGAACAGTTTTGCTTGGTGGGGTAGAGTGAATCACTCCTGCTCTTTCTGGCTCACAACCAGTACTGGAAAAGCTCTTACCTCTTGTGTGCTTCAATTCCCACTTCTTTTTAATCTTTCCCACTTGAGAAATCCAGTCAGCTAGCATTAAGCACTAATAAAATCTTAGACATACAGCTTTGATAAATAGTAAAACATGCAAACTGCTTGCTCCATGCCCGCCCAATCCCTCCTGCATTAAAAACAAAATGTGTTTGATAAATTTTACATTTTGTATGCAATGCCATGCATTTCACCTACATTTTGAAGTTAAAATTTCAACACCTCCAACCACCTCCACCCCATTCAATATGTACTTAACCAACCTTCCCAATATTAAAATAGTGTCTCAGGGAAATCCTGAGGGGGCAGTTGTCTGGATTATTTATGTATGACCTTTTCAGTTTTGCTTTCCATGGAGCTACCCCAAGCCTGCATGACAGTAGCTAAGTATGGGAATTGCATTTGGAGTTCTCTGTACATCATAAAAGCCCAATTTCTACATTACAAAGGGCCCATCATTTGAAGGTATGATCCAAACTCAACAGACTTCTTTCAAACTGAGGTAAAAACAATGACTGCAGATGCTGGAAACCAGATTCTGGATTAGTGGTGCTGGAAGAGCACAGTAGTTCAGGCAGCATCCAAGGAGCTTCGAAATCGACGTTTCGGGCAAAAGCCCTCTTCCAAACTGAAACTGGCTGCAGTGCTGAATTTTAATTGGATAGTTGGACTAGCAAGCCCCATCTTGAAGAGGCTCTTGCTCAGTTAATGCCACAATAAGGCAATGAAAGCTAATTCCTGTGGTCTGAATCTTACCATAATTTGGCAGCATGTCAATTTCTTCAAGTTTCATGGAGCTGTAAGAACTCACCACTGACAGGAAATCCTGGAAAGGACCATCAACTCTCACACCACACCTACTCAACTGCCCTACTAAACATGGCTGTGCATCCTGTTGAAATGGTAGTCCAACAATATTAACACAGTTACGCAGCATTTTGCATGGCACATCGGTAGCAGAGCTGACACAATGCACATACAAGTGCACATTTCTCTACTTATGGCTGCTTAAGTGCCAGGCTGCAAAACTCACTGATCCTTAGCCACATCCTATCATTCAGCCCTTTTTAAGTTAGCACTACCCCTTCCCCAATGTCTTCTATCCTCTATGATCTTAACATTGTTCATTTTGGGGTAATCACATTCAGGGAAGTCTTCAAATATTTCAAAAACAGACTAAAATCAAGCAAACATTTATCTCTGAATACAACTTAACAATTTGCATATTGAACTTAAATATTTGTTGAGCAGCAAGATCATTCAGTGATAACGAGTGATCATTGCACCCAACTTACATCTACTTCAACTGGCTGTCAGTCATATTTACAGCAGCTACACTCTGTCCTCTTGCTCACTATCCTCATCCTTCTCCTCAAAAGACTAGTCCAGTCCTCCCAGTTCTTCCGTGTCCCCATCAGGGAGGAATATCCATCCGCACTCATTTATCATCCATGATGGGGTGGTGGCCTAGTGGTAGTACCACTGAGCTGTTAATCTAGAGACCCAGATCATGTTTTGGGGACCCTGGTTCAAATCCCAAGCCAGCAGGTGGTGGAATTTTTTAAAACACTTGGAATTAAGATGACCATGAATCCATTGTCAACCGTCGGAAAAATCCATCTGGTTCACTAATGTCCTTTAGGGAAGGAAACCGCTGCCCTTACCTGGTCTGATCTACATGTGACTCAGACCCACTGCAATGTGCTTAACTCTTAACTGCCCTCTGAGAAACTAGAATGGCCAATAAATGCTAGTCTAGCCAGTGATGATATCATGCCAGGAATGAATAAAAATAATCAGATTCCCTTATTATCTGTTGTGCAAAGCATAGCAAGCTCAGATTATGAGACACACCCTGTCTATCATATGCAAGTCCCTCCCAAACCAATCCATGTGTTGGAACCTCACCTTAGCAGACCTATTATCTGCTTGAACATTGAGGAAGAATGGACTGCATTGTATTTATGTTCTTCTCAATCAGACGAATTGTATAATGGAGTCATTAGCCTTGTGTGAAGTAGCTAACCCTTGCTTCCCAGTTTGCAAGGCTTCTAAATCCTCATTTGCAGTAGGAACATATGAGTTGTCAAGCATGTAGGTATGGTGGAAGCTCCCCAAGCTCTGGATGTAAAGGAATGGCCTACTCCTGATCCTAATTTGCATATTCGTATGTTCATATGTCCTGCCCTTTCATTGTACCTTCAACTCTGGAAATCCTGTATCGAACAGGTGTTGTTTACTTATTGTCCTTACAAGCTTTCTTAAATAGTTATAGCTCCTTGTGCATTATTCTTCCAGTGAGTAGCTTCACAAACAACGTGTGTTAATCAAATAATTATAAAATGAAAGAAATCAATAAATGGTAGGATGGAACAACAGGTCAAGGCCCTGTCCTGTCCATATTTTTTTGAATGAGGCAGCTTTTTCTCCTTTTCTTTAAAGGCAACATTGTTATTCAGCTCCGTCTACGATATTTTCAGGCAAAGATTTAGGAAACAGAATTCCCACATTGTATAAAACTGAGGGTGAACAGCAGAGTAGCTGTGCAGTAAGGATGTTTTCTAGATTTTTTTTTCTCCATCAAAGGAGAGAAAGTACTGTTGCTACACTCTTCCACTTACCTGTCAGCATCAAGCTCTGATATATTGAAGTATTCTTTTCCAAAGCTCTGGTGGATTTCTCATTTCATCTCTTTTCATTCTTAAACTTCTCCTATTACTCTATTACCAGTCCTGGTTACACTGTCTGACAGCAACACTCTGCCCATTATTCTTTTCTCGCTGGAATTTTGTACATCAGGGTCAGACTTTGCTTCCAACTTAATTGTGACAAAGGTTTCATTCTCTTCCTGTCTTCAGCTGTTTCCTTTATTTCTCCTGCACCTTTTTTTAAACACGATTTCTCTCTAAATTTGGGCTGAATGTCTAGCTAACCTTTGTGTCAGTATATCAGTTTTAATTACACCTACCTTGTCTAATTTTTCAATGTCAGTTCTAAAAGGTGATGTTTCAGATCCATGTTATGAAGGTACCTGCGGAAACTTTGACTATTTTTTGTTGGCGCTTCTTCCAAAATTTTCTTTCAGAATTCCATTAAAATGTTCTTGTATGGTAGGTTTCAAACTTCATAATGGGTGTTAATGTAATTGTTCTCCTTTATTCTCTACCCAAAGTTTGGAAGCTTTGAATATGAATATGTTTATTTTTATTGAAAGATTACCAAATTTCTCCCTCCATTGATAAATTGAATACACATAGAGTATTGGTCTGCAGAGGATGGTCCATGATATTTCTCTCATGAGGCCATTTATTGTGTATCAATGTTGTGGTTCTGTTCACCGAGCAGGGAATTTGTGTTGCAGACGTTTCGTCCCCTGTCTAGGTGACATCCTCGGTGCTTGGGAGCCTCCTGTGAATCTTCTCACAAACTTTGATTGTGTATCGATCTAGACAATGCGTGTTAGTGAGCAATTTGTCCTTAGAAGTACCCTCAGCTAATGAAAACACTAGAAATTGGTATTTTTCATGAGGAATGTTATCAGGAATGGGACAATGGTGAAATGTTTTTCTTCTTAACCTGAAGTTACTCACAGTAATCAAACAAACATCCTGTCAAAAATAATATGAGATTTAAATGCACAGACAGCCTGAAGATCATGAGGCAGAGATGCTTTTATTCTACTGGCATCAGGTCTGTATAAACCTTAAGGGAATTTAAACTGACATTAGAAAAACAGAGTGGGCTGGATTTTTTGAAGCATGCCAATCATTTTCAGATTACCAATCAGCTTCTTTGGTTTTGCATGCTGGAAGACAGGACTCTGCATTTCTGATTTAGACATTCTGATCAGGTATGTTTCAAAAATGGAGATCCGTACTTTAAATCTGACAAGTCCCTTGTACTGCGGAATAGCCGAAAGAAGGCAAACCATGCCCCCGTAGTTCGCAGCTGTCACTTGCTGTGTTCTGTGATTTAAAGGTCTGGCAACACAGACAGCAACATTGACGGCTCATGTGAAAGGATAACTATGTAAGTGTGAGGTTGGGATGCAGGGAGTGTAAATATGTTACCAGGTGAGTAGAGGCCTTGAACTTTGTGATCATGCCACTGCCTCTATAGTATGGCGAATAAGTGTGGGTGCTATTGTAAGCCAACTCTAAAAGGTGGTCAGGCCAGTTCTGTTTACTCTTAGAAGGCCAAGTACTCAGACTGTCAGTCAAAGTGCAAATGAGTCTTTCACACTGCTCAATAGATTCTAGATGTTTGGGAGTGTGCAGCTCTTGGCAATGTCAGAGACTGTACAAAGCTTTCAAAGTTAGATTAGATTCCCTACTGTGTGGAAACAGGCCCTTCGGCCCAACCAGTCCACACCTAACCTCCAAAGAGTAACCCACCCAGACCCATTTCCCTCTGATTAATGCACCTAACACTATGGGCAATTTACCATGGCCAATTCACCTAACCTGCACATCTTTGGACTGTGGGAGGAAACCGGAGCAAACCCGCACAGACACGGGGAGAATGTGCGAACTCCACACAGACAGTCTGTCCAAGGCTAGAATCAAACCTGGGAACCTGATGCTGTGAGGCAGTAGTGCTAACCACTGAGCCAATGTACCACGCACAGTTGCATCTGTGATCACAGTAAACTTACGTGGGGCACCAAAACTGATGACATATTAACACCCTAGCTCTGTTTGATGTCTTTTGTTCATGGGTGGCCTGCATGAATTTGATAAAAACATCCATGAGTACAAGAATATACAAATTCCCTTTTAACTACATTGCAAGTGTCCCAGACAGTCCCTTAATAACCCAGGATCTCATGCTGAAGTGAATTTGTTTCCCTGCTTTGGCCAAAGTACACTTTGGCGTAAAGTGACATAGTTCCTCGCTATTGCCACCTGCTGCTGGAGGCCCTATTACACTAATCAAGGATAGAACAGGAATTATACATCAGACTATCTATGTTTTAGTTTCATGCTGTATTTACTGAATGAACCATTAATAGAGCTCCATAATTGTATTTGACCTTTTTATGATGACTCAGGTTTCCACTGTTGTTTGTTTTACATGAGCTTTGAACATTTAGCGACTATTTCATTTCAACACATACTAATGTAAGATCAAATTTTAGCCGCAGATTACAGAACTAATACCGAGAAGATGAAAATATTTCTCATGTCCAGTTAGGGAAGTGCAAACAGGGTCACTCCAGATATCAGGGTATTGCTTGAACCCTTATGCACTTGCACAATCCTGCCTTAGAATTATATCACTGTTCCTTCACTGTCACTGTGCCGAAATCCTGGAATCCGCATTCTAACAGCATTGTGGGTAATATTAACTGCAGCAGTTCAATAAGGCAGCTCAACACTACCTTCTGAAAGGCAACTAGGTGTGGACAATAAATGTTGGCCCAGCCAGTGACATCCACATCCTGTGAGTGAATGTGGAAAAAGAGGCTTATAATAACATGACCCATGTTTCTTGTTTTTCTTTTGGATTCCCCAAGATGATTTCATTTGTGCTGGTTTCTTTTCCATATGCAAGCTATGTCAGGCTTGATTTTTTTTTAAATGCCCGTATTCAACTTGACCTCAGCCACTCAGCAGGAGTGAATTTAAACATCCCTGACACTGTCCAGATGATGGCATTTAGCTGAAAGTCTATGGTCTTTATGTGATAATTGCAGGATCATGAGACAGACCAGTGCTCTATGGCAACATTGAGCCCGGTTTTGACCTACAGTGCCCCACCTGTCATTCACTGTGATGTGGCATTTTCTGTGAGATGGAAAAACTCATGAAGAACATCGACATTCCCATTTGTAAATAATTAAGAAACACCTATCTGGACAGAACTTTAAGTTATGTTGGGAAATAGCAAATATTATCTCAATTACTCACAGCAATGCACTACCAATATGCACAGAATCATAGACACATGCAGCACTAACAGAGCATAACTGACTGAATAGGTAGTATCCATGACTTTGACATGCTTCAATGAAAGGGAATCAATTGAAATTGCATGGACAATGCACAAACAGCTACCAGCTTTGCTCGTGGAAGATAAAGACAACCCAAAGTACGATTGTGGCCCTGAGTCCTGGGACCAACATATCATATCTCCATTTAACATCTCAGGAGATAATCGACTGGAGAGTCAAACTAGATAGCACATTAGGTGGCTGGCACATTGATGCTCTGGGGTCGAAGGATTCCGAGGTGGAAGATGAGTCGTTCTTCAGCATCTCCAGCATCTGCAGTCCTCATTTTCACCGAGCACATTAGATGGTTTTCCCATCACTTAAAGCAAAAATAGTCAAATTGTGATCCTCCTTGTATTCTGTTCACTCTTCCATATCATATTTTAGAATTTCAAATAATAGATTTATAAACCCTTCCAATGAGAAAATAAGGTGCTAGATTTTTTAAAGATGGCATCACCAGCATCTAAAAGATAGAAAAGAAACACAAAGGTATCAGCAAGTTATGATTAAGCATGACTTTCAAGAGCCACAGATTGGAAAAACATAGGAAATTTGTTGCCGTGGTGACCTGAGAAATGATGGAGTGAAATTTCCTTTTGGTGGTTCTGGGTAACAAACCTCAGGGCTTGACCAAATCTGGAACTGTTGCCTCATTAGTATCCACATGCAAGGAAATTAGGTGAATAAAGCATCCTGATGTATACCTCTCTGGTTTAGATGTAATACTCCCAGCAGCTCTTGGATCCTAGGAAAGGGGGCTGAGGTAACTGGAAACCCAAGGTTGGACGGGTTTTACTGAGTATTCAAAGGTGAGCTGGCAGCACTCTGGAGCATTGCTACAGGGCCAGCAGCTGCTCTGCTGTAAGGAAGGGTAAATTTTAAAAACAAAATAATGCACAGCTAGGTCCAGTTTTATGAAAATAGGAGTCTGTGATTAATTTTCAGTTTAAAAGCGTAGAAATGTAGAAAGAATTGAATACATTTGTATCATTGAGCATTGGAGAAGAAGGTTCAAAGGAGCTAGGGAAACTAATAAGGATGTGACAACAGAGCATTCATAAACACATAATGTGATCAAGCAGAGTCAGCATGGCTTCATGAAGGGGAAGTTACATCTGAAAAATTTACTAGATTTCTTTGAAGAGATAATGAGCAGGAAATATCAAGGGAAAGCAATTGATGTAATGTATTTGGATTTTCACAAGGTATTTCATAAGATACCACACATTAAGCTACTTAATAAGATTAGAGCTCATGGCGTTGAAAGTAGTATATTGGAGTTTAATGGAATGCTTTCCCACATTATATTCCATCTGCCAAGATTTTAGTCACTTGCTTAACCTGTCTATGTCGCTCTGCAGACTCTTTATATCATTCTCACCACTTACCATTCCAACTGTTTTTGTCATCTGATAAAATAACTAAATTACATGCACTTTCCTCATCCAACTCATAAATGCACCCAAGTCCAGCAGTGATAGGAAAGGTAAATAGAATGTTGTCTTTCATTTCAAAGGGAATGGAGTATAAATTAGTGAGGTTTTGCTAAAACTGTATAAGACATGAGTCAGACCAGAGCTGGAATACTAGGATCAGTTTAGGGCTCCTTATATAAGGAAAGGTACATTAACGTTGTAGGCAGCCTAGGGAAAGTTCATGAGGCTGATACCAGGAATGGAGGGGCTGTTTTAAGAGAAGATGTTGAGTAGATTTGACCTGTACTGATTGGAATTTAGAAGAATGAGAGGTGACCTTAAAAATCTTAGAGACTTGACAGTGTAAGTACAGAGAGGTTGTTTCACCTTGTGGATGAGTGTAGGAATAAGGGGCATAAACTCAGAATATAAGACTGGGATAATGAGAAATTTGTTCTCTTAGAGGGTTGTGAAACCGTGGAACTCTTTACTGCAAAGGACTGTTAACATTTGATCATTGAGTTGATTAATAGCTGAGATAAGTGAATATTTGATTTGCAAGGGAATCAAGGGTTACAGGATAAGGCAGGAAAGTGGAGTTGAGGATGGTCCAATCAGCCATTGAATGATGGAGCAGACTGAATGGGCTGAATAGCCTGCTTATCTATATTATGGAAAACTAACTGAGTGATAATGAAGTAAAAACTAGAAAGATAATGATAAAGAGAGATTGAGAAGCCATCATTAAGACAGGAATTATATCTGGTGATGCACTCTCTGCGCGTGTCTCATGAACCTGGCAGTTGGCCCACAGGTCTCACGTGTTTCTTACCAGTGACCTGTGTGTTCCTTTCCTGGCTATTGGGACAGCTCACTGGCCATGGGGAGGAAGAGAATTTGGCTTATTTGCTGCTGGTCAAGGTCTGCACCAAACTTCAGCTGAGGAAAGGTAACCAGAAGGAGGAGCAAGCATTGGCCAGGAGCAGCCCATGGATTCAGAGTGGAGCTGGGAGGAGAAGGAATATTGGGCCATGTGTCCTCTTTAGCATTCAAAGCATAAATGCAAATAAAATGTCATTAGGTTCTCATTTTGTGGCCTGGATCACACAGTTCGTTCCTGAGCTCGCTCATGCTTGAGGTTCTCCTATACATCTCTCATTGTAGGTATTGACAACTGGCTTGACCAGTTTATTTTGTATCTGCAGAATGTTCGGGAAATTGTCTCCAATATCTGCAAATGTGCTTGATGCTAAACTTCTTAGCACCTTATCGGATGGATTCCGATATCGTGGAGGAAAAGTGTGTTAAAAAGGAGAAGTACAAGGGCCCCACTTCCAGATTCCACTACATGTATACTGATAGGGAGATTTGCTAGAGCTCCTCAGGTGGATTTAAATTAGTAATGTAGGGGAGTGGGACCCAGGGAGGTAGTGAGGAAAGAGATCAATCTGAGACTGGTACAATTGAGAACAGAAGCACGTCAAACAGTCAGGGCAGGCAGGGACAAAGCAGAGTACAAAATAGGACTGCTAAATTAAGCTGCATTTATTTCAGTGCAAGAGGCTGAACAGGGAAGGCAAATGAACTCTGGGCGTGGTTAAGAACATGCCACTGTGATATCATAGCAATTACAGAACGACTCAGGGATGGACAGGACTGGCAGCTTAATGTTCCAGGATACAAATGCTACAGGAAGGACAGAAAAGGAGGCAAGAAAGGAGGGGTAGTGGTGTTTTTGATAAGGCATAGCATTACAGCTGTTCTGAGGGGGGATATTCCTGGAAAGACATCCAGGGAATTTATTTGGGTTGACCTGAAAAATAAGAAAGAGATGATCACTTTATTGGGATTGCATTATAGACCCCCTAATAGTCAGTGGGAAATTTGAGAATCAAATTTGTAAGGAGATCTCAGTTATCTGTAAGAGTAATAGGGTGGTTATGGTAGGGGATTTTAAATTTTCCAAACATAAACTGGGATTGCCATAGTGTTAAGGGTTTAAGTGGAGAGGAATTTTTTAAGTATGTACCAGAAAGTTTTATGATTCAATATGCAGATGTATCTACTACAGAAGGTGCAAAACTTTACCTACTCTAGGGAAATAAGGCAGGGCAGGTGACTGAGGTGTCAGTGGGGGAGCACTTTGGGGCCAGCGACCATTATTCTATTAGTTTTAATATAGCGATGGAAAAGGATAGACCAGATCTAAAAGTTGAAGTTCTAAATAGGAGGAAAGCTAATTTTGATGGTATTAGGCAAGAACTTTCAAAAGCTGATTGGGGACAGATGTTTGCAGATAAAGGGACAGCTGGAAAATAAGAAGCCTTCAGAAATGAGATAATGAGAGTCCAGAGACAGTATATTCCTGTTAGGGTGAAAAGAAAAGCTGGGAGACTAAAGAAATTAAGGGTTTGGTTAAGAAAAAGAAGGAAGCATATGTCAAATATAGATCGAGTGAATTCTTGGAAGAGGATAAAGGAAGTTGAAGTATTCCTAAGAGGGAAATCAGGAGGGCAAAAAGGGCCATGAGATAGCTTTGACAAATAGAGTTAAGGAGAATCCAAAGGGTTTTCACAAATACATTAAGGACAAAATGGTAACTAGGGAGAGAATAGAGCACCTCAAAGATCAGCAAGGTAGCCTTTGTGTGAAGCCACAGGAGATAGGGGAGATACTGACTGATGAGTTAGTGTTTACTGTGGAGAAGGACATGGAAGATATAGAATGCGGGGAAATAAGATGGTGACATCTTGAAAAATGTCCGTATTACAGAGGAGGAAGTGCTGGATGTCCGGAAATGCATAAAAGTGGATAAATCCCCAGGACCTGACCAGGTGTATCCTAGAACTCTGTGGGAAGCTAGGAAACTGATTGCTGGGCCTCTTACTGAGATATTTGCATCATCGATAATCACAGGTGAAGTGCCGGAAGACTGGAGGTTGGCTAACGTGGTGCCACTGTTTAAGAAGGATGGTAAAGACAAGTCAGGGAACTATAGACAAGTGAGCCTGACATCAGTGTTGGGCAAGTTGTTGGAGGGAATCCTGAGGGACAGGATGTACATATATTTGGAAAGGCAAGGACAGACTAGGGATAGTCAACATGCCTCACAAACTTGATTGAGGTTTTTGAAGAAATAACGAAGAGGATTGTTGAGGGCAGAGTGGTGAATATGATCTATATGGACTTCAGTACGGCATTCGACAAGGTCCCCATGGAAGACTGGTTAGCAAGGTTATATTTCATGGAATACAGGGAGAACTAGCCAATTAGATACAGAACTGCCTCAAAGGTAGAAGACGGAGGGTGTTGGTGGAGTGATGTTTTTCAGACTGGAGGCCTGTGACCAGTGGAGTGCCACAAGGATCGGTGCTGGGTCCACTACTTTTCATCACTTATTTATATGATTTGAATGTGGGCATAAGAGGTATAGTTAGTAAGTTTGCAGATGATACTGTTGGAATATTGCATGCAATTCTGGTCTCCTTCCTATCGGAAAGATGTTGTGAAACTTGAAAGGGTTCAGAAAAGGTTTTCAAGGATGTTGCCAGGGTTGAAGGATTTGAGCTATAAGGAGAGACTGAACAGGCTGGGGCTGTTTTCCCTGGAGCGTCGGAGGCTGAGGGGTGACCTTTTAGAGGTTTACACAATTATGAGAGGCATGGATAGGGTAAATAGGCAAAGTCTTTTCCCTGGGGTGGGGGAGTTCAGAACTAGAGGGCATAGGTGAGAGGGGAAAGATATAAAAGAAACCTAAGGGCAACTTTTTCATGCAGAGGGTAGTATGTGTATGGAATGAGCTGCCAGAGGAAGTGGTAGAGGCTAGTACAATTGCAACATCTAAAAGGCATCTGGATGGGTATATGAATATGAAGAGTGATATGGGCTGAGTGCTGGCAAGTGGGACTAGATTGGGTTGGGATATCTGGTTGGTATGGACAGGTTGGACCGAAGGTCTGTTTCCATACGGAATATCTCTCTGACTCTGAAATGAAAGTCTTCCAAGTTTTTAGGAATTATTAAGCATTACAAGCCCTGACTAGTCCAAACAAATGTAGAAGCCTGGTCAGCAATGAACAGGGAAGCCGCAAGTAAAATGAAAAATCCTTTAAACAGTTTTGAAATGGCCTGATGCACGTGCAGATTCACACCATGTTGGTTATCATTGCATCTATTTATGGGCCATAAAATGAGTATATTCTAGTGAAATTGAGACTCAATTCGTCTTCTGAATATAAAGTTGTTAAGATCTGGTGCATTCAAGGTGCATCAGGATGGAATTCAGTGAGGAAGATAAGCTGAGTGGTCAAATTCCTCCAGATGTCTTCCTGCAGCTTATAGCAAGGTATAAAAGGAAATATGTCAGCATGTGCATATGAGAAGATTAATGATGTGTCGCCAAATGATATGATTGGAACTTGCATCTACGTTGTGAATGAATGTCAGATTTTGGAGCAATGAAGGAATTCAAGAAGACACAATATTATCAGCCTGCAAACATGCAGCTAACCTCTTATTTGCTCGTCTTTTGTGTATTTTCTATAAACCTTCCTAGGACTTCTAAGGCTTCCTTGTTGTGGGCAGTGAGATGAACATTGGTGAGGTTCCTTCACTAAATAGCTGATGTATGTTGCTGAAATTAGAAAACTTCCTCCCGTGCAAAGACAGCTCTGCTGGTATTGGATCTCAGGAGTGAATATTGTGTCTTTTTTCTAACAAGGCATTTATCAATTTTATGTGCACCAAACGTACTCCATGCAAACTGAAAATATAATCCATCAGAGTTCTGTATTATTATGTATTAGAAACAAGAGATTAAAATCTCTGTAATTTGGGTGAAAATCTTTGTAAATTTGTAAATCTTCATGAAAAGAAAGGCTTCTCTAATATTATTGTGTCAATTAAATAGTCTATTTTGCATAAACAGTTTGTGTATTCGCATTGTCACTGTGGTAATCAGTAAACTCCAAAACAAACAATTGACGGAATACTTTATGCTCTCAGTACCTGGAAACACAGTCATCCAGCAAAGTAGTTTTGTGGCCACTTTATTGAAAGTTTGCATTATTTGTGAATGTGAAATATTGAGCTCAAGGTATTTGGGTTAAAATATCTTCAAAGCTCTTTTTTTAAAAAAAGGCTTTAAGTGAAGGTATTACTCTAGTTCAAATGATGTTAGTGCCATCATATTATATTGAGAAATGAATTGACTTTTCTGTTATGCTTTCAAAGGATCCTCATGCCAGCTTTGATTTCAATGACCATTTTGATGATCAGCATGATCCAATACCTGAAGATGTTGACGGATCCAATGGGTAAGATATTTTGACGCATTTTCTTCCAACCAACTGAGAAAGGTGACTGATTCTCCTCCTTCCAGCATGCTCAGTTGATCACAACAAAGCTCTTTTTAGCACAAAACTATGTCTCTTTCCACTGAAATGTCATGAACTATGTTTCCTATAAGTGTCAAAGAATTGATCAGAAGGTTTTCCTGAGCTAAAGAAACAGCAAATGTCTAAAAAGAGGGTATGTCCTGTACAAAGAAAAAGAAAAGATTGTACATTTTAGATTTCTTTGGGTGTCAATTTTTTAATCCATTCGTGATATCTGGGTATTATTGAATAGGCTAGCATTCGTTGTCCATCCTTTGAAGGAGAACATAGAACATAGAACAAGGGTCCTTCAGCCCTTGATGTTGCGTTGCCCTGTGAAACCAATCCAAAGCCCATCTAACCTACACTATTCCATTCTCATGCATATGCCTATCCAATGACCATTTAAAGACCTGTAAAGTTGCAGAATCTATAACTGTTGCAGGCCCCTACTACTCCCTGGGTAAAGAAACTACCTCTGACATCTGTCCTATATCTATCACTCCTCAATTTAAAACTATGCCCCCTGTTGCTAGCTATCACCTTCTGAGGAAAAAGGCTCTCACAGTCCACCTGATCTAACCCTCTGATTATCTTATATGTCTTAATTAAGTCACCTCTCAACCTTCTCTCTAATGAAAACAGCCTCAATTCCTTCAGCCTTTCCTTGTAAGACGTCTCCTCCATACCAGGCAACATCCTCGTAAGCCTCCTCTGAACCCTTTCCAAAGCTTCCACATTCTTCTTATAATGCAGTGAGCAGAACTGCACGTAATACTCCAAGTGCGGCCGCACCAGAGTTTTGTACAGCTGCAGCATGGATCTAAAACTTGATTCCTCTACCAATAAAATTTAAAACACCATATGCCTTTTTAACAACCCTATCAACCTGGATGGCAACTTTGAGGGATCTATGTACATGGACACCGGCATCTCTCTGCTCATCTACACTACCAAGAATCTTACTATTCTCCCAGTACTTTGCGTTCCTGTTACTCCTTCCATAAAGAATCACCTCACACTTTTCTGCATTAAACTTCATTTGCCACTCCTCAACCCAGCTCTGCAGCTTATCCATGTCCCTCTGTAACTGACAGTATCCTTCAGCACTATCCACAGTCCTACCGACCTTAGTGTCATCCGCAAATTTACCAACACACATCCTTCTATCCCCTCATCCAAGTTGTTTATAAAAATGACAAACAGCAGTGGACCCAAAACAGAACCCTGCAGTACACCACCAATGACTGAACTCCAGAATGAACATTTCCCATCAACCACCACCCTCTGTCTTCTTTCAGCTGGCCAAATTTCTGATCCAAACCGCTAAATTGCTTTAAATCCCATGCCTCCATATTTTGTGCAGGAGCCTACTTTGGGGAGCCTTATCAGACCTTATCAAACACCTTACTGAACTCCATATACACCACATCAACCACTTTACCCTCATCCAACTGTTTGGTCACCTTCTCAAAGAACTCAATAAGGTTTGTGAGGCTCAGCCTACCCTTCGCAAAACCATGTTGACTATCCCTAATCAACTTATTCCTTTCAAGATGATTATAAATCCTATCTCTTTTAACCTTTTCCAACACTTTGCCAACAACCGAAGTAAGGGTCACTGGTCAATAATTACCAGTGTTATCTCTACTCCCCTTATTGAATAAGGGAACAACATTTGCTATCTTCCAGTCCTCTGGCACTATTCCTGTAGACAATGACGACATAAAGATCAAGGCTTGGCACTCTCTTCCCTGGCTTCTCAGAGTCCTAGGATAAATCCCATCCAGCCCAGGGGATTTATCTATTTTCACACTTTCCAGAATTTCTAACACCTCCTCCTTATGAATCTCAATCCCATTTTGTCTCGTCGCATGTTTCTCAGTATTCTCCTCGACAACATTGTCTTTTTCCAAAGTGAACAAAACAAAAAATATTCATTTAGCACTTCCCCTATCTCCTTGGACTGCACGCCCAACTTCTCACGACTGTCATTGATTGGCTCTAATCTTACTCTAGTCATTCTTTTATCCCTTATGTATCTATAGAAAACTTTAGGGTTTTCCCTAATCCTATCCGCCAACAACTTCCCATATCCCCTCCTCAGTCATCTTAGCTCTCTCTTTAGGTCTGTCCTCGTTACCTTATAACTCTCAATTGCCCTAACTGAGCCTTCACATCTTATCCTAACATAAGCCACCTTCTTCCTCTTGACAAGAGATTCAACTTCCTTTGTAAACCACGGCTCCTGTGCTCGACAACTACTTCCCTGTCTTACAGGTACATACTTATCAAGGACACACAATAGCTGTTCTTTGAATAAGCTCCACATTTCTATTGTGCCCATCCCCTGCACTTTCCTTCCCATTCTATGCATCCTAAATAGAGTCATAGAGATGTACAGCATGGAAACAGACCCTTTGGTCCAATCCGTCCATGCCAACCAGATATCCCAACCCAATCTAGTCCCACCTGCCAGCACCCGGCCCATATCCCTCCAAACCCTTCCTATTCATATATCCATCCAAATGCCTCTTAAATGTTGCAATTGTACCAGCCTCCACCTCCTATCTACCTGTGACTCCACTTTCAAGGAGCTATGAACTTGCACTTCAAGGTCTCTTTGTTCAGCAACATTCCCTAGGACCTTAAGTGTATAAGTCGTGCTAAGATTTGCTTTCCAAAATGCAGCACCTCGCAATTAAACTCCATCTGCCACTTCTCAGCCTATTGGCCCATCTGGTAAAGATCCTGTTGTAATCTGAGGTAACCCTCTTTGCTGTCAACTACACCTCCAATTTTGGTGTCATCTGCAAACTACTTGTCTAATCGCATCATAATTGCCTTTCCACCAGCTGTAGCTCTTTCCCTCCCAGGCATATATAAATCCTTTTCCATTGCTGAAGTAAACATAACTGAATTGTGGTCATTATCACCAAAGTGCTCACCGACCTCCAATCTAACACCTGGCCGGGTTCATTACCCAGTACCAAATCTAATGTGGTCTCATCCCTTGTTGGCTGTCTACATACTGTGTCAGAAAGCCCTCCTTTACACAGTGGACATAAACTGACCCATCTAAAATACTTGAACTATAGTATTCCCAGTCAACATTTGGAAGGTTGAAATCCCCGTAACAACTCCCTTGTTACTCTCGCTCCTATCCAGAATTATCTTTGCTATCCTTTCCTTTAAATCTCTGGAACTATGCAGAGGCCTATAGAAAACTCCCAACAGGGTGACCTCTCCTTTCCTGTTTCTAATCTTAGCCCATACTACCTCAGCTAACAAGTCTTAAAATGTCCTCTCTGCAGCTGTACTACTGTCCTTGACTAACAATGCCACATCCTCAACTCTTTTGCCATCTTCTCTGTTCTTACTGAAATATCTACATCCTGGAACCTGCAACAACCATTCCTCTCCCTGCTGTACCCATGTCTCTGAAATGGCCATAACATCAAAATCCCAGGTACCCATCAATGCTGCAAGTTCACACACCATATTCCGGATGCTCCTGGCATTGAAATAGTCACACTTCAAACCAACTTCTTGCTTGTCGGTGCCCTCTTGCGACCCTGAAACTTTATTTCAGACCTCCCAAGTCTCAACCTCAATACTTGAACTACAATTTAGATTCTGGATTAGTGGTGCTGGAAGAGCACAGCAGTTCAGGCAGCATCCAAGTAGCTTCAAAATCGACGTTTCGGGCAAAAGCCCTTCATCAGGAATAAAGGCAGTGAGCCTGAAGCGTGGAGAGATAAGCTAGAGGAGGGTGGGGGTGAGGAGAAAGTAGCATAGAGTACAATGGGTGAGTGGGGGAGGGGATGAAGGTGATAGATCAGGGAGGAGAGGGTGGAGTGGATAGATGGAAAAGGAGATAGGCAGGTAGGACAAGTCCGGACAAGTCAAGGAGACAGTTACTGAGCTGTAAGTTTGAAACTAGGATGAGGTGGGGGAAGGGGAAATGAGGAAGCTGTTGAAGTCCACATTGATGCCCTGGGGTTGAAGTGTTCCGAGGCGGAAGATGAGGCGTTCTTCCTCCAGGCGTCGGGTGGTGAGGGAGCGGCGGTGAAGAAGGTCCAGGACCTCCATGTCCTCGGCAGAGTGGGAGGGGGAGTTGAAATGTTGGGCCACGGGGCGGTTTGGTTGATTGGTGCGGGTGTCTCGGAGATGTTCCCTAAAGCGCTCTGCTAGGAGGCGCCCAGTCTCCCCAATGTAGAGGAGACCACATCGGGAGCAACGGATACAATAAATGATATTAGTGGATGTGCAAGTAAAACTTTGATGGATGTGGAAAGCTCCTTTAGGGCCTTGGATAGAGGTGAGGGAGGAGGTGTGGGCGCAGGTTTTACAGTTCCTGCGGTGGCAGGGGAAAGTGGCAGGATTGGAGGGTGGGTTATTTGGGGGCATGGACCGGACCAGGTAGTCGCGGAGGGAACGGTCTTTGCGGAAGGCGGAAAGGGGTGGGGAGGGAAATATATTCCTGGTGGTGGGGTCTGTTTGGAGGTGGCGGAAATGTCGGCGGATGATTTGGTTTTTGCGAAGGTTGGTAGGGTGGAAGGTGAGCACCAGGGGCGTTCTGTCCTTGTTACGCTTGGAGGGGTGAGGTCTGAGGGTGGAGGTGCGGGATGTAGACGAGATGCGTTGGAGGGCATCTTTAACCACATCAGAAGGGAAATTGTGGTCTCTAAAGAAGGAGCCATCTGGTGTGTTCTATGGTGGAATTGGTCTTCCTGGGAGCAGATCCGGCGGAGGCGGAGGAATTGGGAATACGAGATGGCATTTTTGAAAGAGGTAGGGTGGGAAGAGGTGTAATCCAGGTAGCTGTGGGAGTCAGTGGGTTTGTAAAAAATGTCAGTGTCAAGTCGGTCATCATTAATGGAGATGGAGTGGTCCAGGAAGGGGAGGGAGGTGTCAGAGATGGTCCAGGTAAATTTAAGGTCAGGGTGGAATGTGTTGGTGAAGTTGATGAATTGTTCAACCTCCTCGTGGGAGCACGAGGTGGTGCCAGTGCAGTCATCAATGTAGCAGAGGAAGAGGTGGGGAGTGGTGCCGGTGTAATTACGGAAGATCAACTGCTCTACGTAGCCAACAAAGAGACAGGCTTAGCTGGGGCCCATATGTGTGCCCATGGCTACCCCTTTGGTCTGGAGGAAGTGGGCCCAACCCTCTGCTGAATTAGTTTAAACCCACCTGAAGAGCATTAGCAAATTTCTCCCCCCGGATATTGATACTCGTCTGGTTCAGGTGAAGATCATCCTGTTTGTGGAGGGCCCACGCACCCTAGAAAGAACCCCAATTATCCAGGAATCCAAAACCCTCCCTCCTGCATCATCCCTGTAGCCATGTGTTCAACTCCTCTCTGTCCATATTCCTTGCCTCACTAGCACATGGCTCAAGCAACAAAGGTGTAAGATTTTACCCTGAGACCATGGCAGGTTAGTTGGTATCCAGAATGCAGTCAGCTGGAGTGAATGTTGCAGGTATTTTTAAGAGTACTCAGCTCTCTGATGCTTTTTTAAAAAATCAGTTATCCTGTCAAACCTTTTCAAACTTTTTTCTTCAGCTGTGCTTTCTTAATTGCATATTTCTTGATCTAAAAAAAAATGCTCCTTGAAATAGATGTTGTTTACATATTCCATGTTTGCAGAGGGTTATTGTTTCCAGGCTGATAAATTGCGGTCAAAGTTTCATATTCAACATGTGAAGATTCTCATAATAATGTAAGTCAAATAAGAGCTGAGGACCTTTCCACACATCCCATAGGGTCTGATTGATTTCAGTGCTCTTCGGGAAGATGTTAATTTCAGCTCAGACTGTCTTTGGCCAATAAACATCAGTTTTCTGACCCTTTGCCAAATTATGAGGGCCAGGTGATCCCCAAGCCCATTTTAAGGAAGTTTTTAGGTCAGTTTCTTTGAACTGTTTCACGGCATTAAAGTTCCAAGTTCAGTCAGCGATAGAAGCCAAAGATCAGGAGAGTTTTTATCGATATTTTCTAATCTAACTGTTCAGAGATTTTCCTACTTAAATCTCACCTCGGGCAACTGTTTGTGTGGAGTTTGCATATTCTCCCCGTGTCTGCGTGGGTTTCCTCCAGTGCTCAGGTTTCCTCCCACAGTCCAAAGATGTGCAGGCTAGGTGAATTGACCATGCTAATTTGCCCGTAGTGTTGGGTGTAGGGGAATGGGTCTGGGTGGATTGCTCTTCGGAAGGGTCGGTGTGGACTTGTTGGGCCAAAGGGCCTGTTTCCACACTGTAGAGTATCTAATCTAATCTGCAGCAGGTGAGACTTGACCCTGGATCTCCTGGCTCTAAATTAGGCTG
Source organism: Chiloscyllium punctatum (assembly GCF_047496795.1). Classification (NCBI taxonomy): domain Eukaryota; kingdom Metazoa; phylum Chordata; class Chondrichthyes; order Orectolobiformes; family Hemiscylliidae; genus Chiloscyllium; species Chiloscyllium punctatum. The sequence goes on along the minus strand of NC_092747.1, from coordinate 56,285,669 downwards.
GCACACAAGAAACGTCAGAGCAAGCTATATCATTGAAATAGTATTAATGATGTCTTCTTTCTTACAATCTGCATTTTCTGATTGTTCAATGGTTTGATTTGATGGGTAGAGCCTGGTGCATGTGCCTTGCTATTGGCTCTTGCCCTTGTCCACTTCCACTCCCGATTAATAGTTCCCAGTTCTCAGTCCCATCCTGACATTGCTTTTTGTCACCCAAACCCTGCCTTTCTCCAATCTAGGCTTTTGCTCTTGGCAGTAATGAGACTGGGGTGCAGAATGGAATATGTGTGGTGTGAATGGTGGGTGGGGGGTAGCAGGGGGTTGTTAGCATGGAATGGGAGGAGTTAAGGATGGCACTGGAGGGGCAATGGGCAGCAACATGGGAATAAAGGAGGCAACATGGAAAGAAGATCACATGGGAGGAGAACTGTATGGGTGGGCAAAATATAACTTAGGATGGCGACATGGGAAGTGGTTACAGTACTATGCGAATGAATGGCAAGGGAGAGAGTGCAGTGGGCTGTTGGGGACAGGTAGAATGGAAGCACTTTGGGCAAAAAAGAGGGGTGGGCCTCGGAGGGGTTTTGGGAGGTGTGAAATGAGTAATAAAGATAGCACAATAAGGAGTGAGATGGGGATTGGATATACATTACATGAGAGTAATGAAAGAAAGAAGATGGGTATGGGCAAGAGATGAGTGAAACAGGAAGCATAGAATGGCATGAGGTAGAACTGTAAAGAAGTTGAAATAAAAATATTCATTTCACCATGTTTGTTTTGGAGGTCTCTGCTTGTGTAAAAGTATTGCTGCTGAGTCTATTCTGAAGCAAAACTCAGAAATGGCATATGACTGAGCATACTTATTAATGGAAGTGAAACATTGTAAATGTATTTTCTTCAAGGATAGTAGGAAATTGATCAAAATAGATGCAATAATTCTTTCAACATTATGGAACATGGGAGAGAGTGGCTTAGTGGTAGTGTCATTGAACTGGCATTGTGGACATTCATGGGTACAAATTCCACAATAGCAGCTGGTGGAATTTAAATTCAATTAATTCATGAAAACAGTCTGGATTTGAAGGCCAGCATCAGTAACAGTGACCATGAAATGAAACTTTCGTCAATTGTCAAAACTCATCTGGTTCATTAATGCACGTTTGGGAAGGAAATCTGTCATCCTTACCTCGTATGGGGCACATTTTTTTAATACACTCATGGGATATGGGTATTGCTGACTGGCCAGCATTTATTGCCCATCCTTAGATGCCCTTGAGAAGGTGCTGGTGAGCTACCTTCTTGAACTGCTGTAATCCACCTGCTGTAGGTAGACCCACAATGCCCTTAGGGAGGGAATTCCAGATTTTGACCCAGTGACAATGAAGAAACACTGATATATTTCCAAGTCGGGATGGTGAGTGACTTGGAAGGAAACTTGAAGGTGATGGTGTTCCTATGTATGTGCTGTCCTTGGCCTTCTAGATGGAAGTGATCATGAGTTTAGAAGATGCTGTCTAAGGATCTTTGGTGAATTTCTGCAGTGCAACTTGAAGATAGTATATACTGCTGCTATTGAGTATTGGTGGAGGGGGAAGTGGATGCTTGTGGATATGATGCCAATCAAGTGGTCTGCGTTGTCCTGAATGGTGTCAACCTTTTTGAGTGTTGTTAGAACTGCACCCATCCAGGCTAGTGGGAAGTATTCTCTCACACCCCTGACTTATGTCTTATCGATGGAGTTTTGGGAGTCAGGAGGTGAATTACTCGCTGCAGTATTCCTGGTTTCTGACTTGCTGTTATAACCACTGTGTTTATGCGGCAAGTCCAGTTGAGTTCCTGGTCAATCGTAACTCCAAGGATGTTGATAGTATCGCGGTTCAGTTAATGTAACACCGTTGAATGTCAAGGGATGGTGATTGTCTCTTATTTGAGTTGAGGATTGCCTGTCAGTTCTGTGGCATTAATGTTTGTCAGCTCAAGCTTGGATATTATCCAGATCTTGTTACATTTGAACATGGACTGCTTCAGTGTCTGAGGAGTTGTGAATGGTGCTGCACATTATGCAATCCTCAGTGAACATTCCCATTTCTGATGTTATGATGGAGCGAAGGTCACCAATGAAGCAACTGAAGACGGTTGGATTTACAACACTATCCTGAGCAGATTATTGCTGAGTAGGTGTTGTTTGATTGCGCTGTTGATGACAGCTTCCTGCACTTTACTGATGAGCGCGTGTAGGCTAATGCTGTAGTAAATGGGAGGTGATGGCCTCGTGCTATTATCACTGGACCATTAATCCAGAAACACAGCTAATATTCTGAGTTCAAATCCCACCATAGTAGATCATGGAATTTGATTTCATTGGAATTCTGATATTAAGAGTCTGATGATGACCATGAAATTGTCAATTGTCAGAAAAATCCATCTGTTTCACTGAAGTCCTTTAGGGAAGGAATTCTGTTGTGCTTACTTGGTCTGATTTACGTGTGACTTCAGACCTACAGCAATGTGGTTGACTCCTGAATGACTACTGAAATGGCCTGGCAAGCCATTCAGTTCAAAGGCAACTAGGCATGGGAAATAAATTCTGGCCAACCAGCAACACCCACATCCCATGAGTGAGTAGAAGGAAACTGGCCAGGTTGAATATGTGCTGCTTTTTGTAGATGGGTCATACCTGGGAAATTTTCCACATTTTGGGTAGATGCCAGAGTTGTAACTGTACTGGTTCAGCTTGTTTAGGGGTAAGGGGCGTGTGACAAGTTCTGGAAAACCAGTCTTCAGTACTATTACTGGAACGTTGTCAGGGTCCGTAGCCTTTGGAGTATCTAGTGGTCTCCAACTGTTTCTTTATATCATGTGGAGTGAATTGAATTAGCTGAAGATTGGTATCTGTAATGCTGGGGACCACTGGAGGAGGTCGAGATAGATCATCCACTTGGCACTCCTGGCTGAACTTTGCTGTAAGTGCTTCAGCCTTATTTTTTGCTCTGTGTTAGACTCTTCCATCATTGAGGATGAGGATATTTATGGAGCTGCTTCCTTCAGTGCATTGTTTAATTTTCCACCACCATTCACAACTGGATGTGGTAGAACTGCCAAGCTTAGATCTGATCCGTTGGTTGTGGAATCATTTAGCTCTCTCTGTCTGTCTGCTGTTTGATGTGCAAGTTGTCCTGTTTGGTGTCTTCACCAGGTTGACACCTCATTTTTAGTTGTATCTGATGTTCCTCCTGGCATGCACTCCTGCATGCTCCATTGAACCAGAGTTGATCCCCTGGCTTGATGGTAATGGTTTAGTAGGGGATATGCTAGGCTATGAAGTTGCAGATTGTGTGGAGTACAGTTATACTGCTGTTGTTGGCTCATAGTGCCTCATGGATGCCCAATCTTGAAATTTGTTCTAAGTCTAACTCATGGTGCCACACAAAACAGTAGAGGTTATTCTCACTGTGAAGGTGGGACTTAGTAAGTGTGACCACTGAAAGTCTTAGCAGAGACAGAGACTGTCATGGACTGTCTAGCAGCTATGTCCTTTAGGACCCAACCAGCTTGATCAATTGCGCTGATGCCATATCCATTCTTGAAATCCCCCACCCAGAGTACATTTTGTGCCCTTGCCACCCTCAGTGCTTCCTCCAAGTGCTATTCAATGTGCAAGAGTACTAATTCATCAGCCCAGGAAGGACAGTACCTGGACAATACAAAACAGTAATCAGCAGGAGGTTTCCTTGCCCCTGTTTAACCTGATGCCATGCGATATCATGGGGCCCAGAGTCAATGTTGAGGACATCCAGGGCAACTTCCTTGCTCCTGTATACCACTGTGCTACCACCTCTGTTGGGTGTTTCCTGCCTGTGGGACAGGCCATATCCAGGGATGGTGATCGTGGTGTCTGGGACACAGTCATACTCACAGATTCATATATTACTGACAATGTCAGACTGTTGCTTGACTAGTCTGTGAGACAGCTCTCACAATTTTGGCACTAGCCCCCAGTTGTTATTAAGGAGGACTTTGTAGGGTCAACGGGGTTGATTCTGCTGTTGTCTTCTCCAGATTCTCGGTCACTGTGAGGTCTGTCCAGTTTCATTTTGTTGTTGAGACTTTGTAACAATTGTTGCGGCTGACATTTATTTCGACACTTCAGAGGGCAGTTGAGAGTCAACCACATTTCTGTAGGTTTGGAGTCGCATGTTGGATGGCAAATTTTGTTCCCTTCAGGACATTAGTGAGCCAGGTGGGTTTTTGACGATCGACAGTAGCTTCATGGTCTGCTGTGGCAGGATTTGAACAATGGTCCTTAGAACATTAGCTTAGTTTTTGGATTAGTAGTCTGACGAAAGTACCATCAGGCCATCGTATCCCCAATGTAATTGACTCACATTGGTAAGGCACTCAAGGCTGGTCTTCTCAGCAATACCCAAATCTCATGAAAAAATAAATCAATTTAAGACCTGCTAAATATCAGTTGCAGTTCGTAGTATGTTGCTGTGAAGTAAGGATTTTGTTGCACTGAGTGTAAAAGTTCTTAATAAACGTGTTTGCGACAATTGGACTGCACACTACATCTCCCCTGACTTTATTAAACTAGGGTCCAGATTAGAGTAGTGCTGGAAGGGCTGATGAATGGCTTTTGCCCGAAACGTCGATTTTCCTGCTCCTCGGATGCTACCTGACCGGTTGTGCTTTTCCAGCACCACTCTAATCTAGATTCTGATTTCCAGCATCTGCAGTCCTCACTTTTGCCTTTATTAATCTAGTGCTGTTCCTGTTTCTAGTGTATCTAAGAAAACCAGGCTAAGAGTTGGCAATTTGGTCTCTCAAACCTGTTCCACCATTCAGTTAAATAATAACTGATCTATATCTAAGCTCTATTTAACCATCTTATCGTTGGATGCCTTTACCAAACAAAAATCCATTAACCTAAACCTAATAACTTAGTTGACTCAGCATTCATAATGTTATCCTCCATCTATTTATCATCCTAAAACATTTATATAATTTTCAAATACCACGTATTATGAACATTATTTTTGTTTTATTTACCTGAAAGATATGTCTAATTGAAGTGGTATTTTTAGTGTTGATGCCTTGTACATATTTGGTTTGTTGGACATTGCTCCAGCTGGCAAATATTGCCATCAGTGACATTTGGCTTAATTTTAACAGGACCACAAACTAAATGTCAGCAAAGGCGAAGGCTGTCTGTTTTGGCTTCTGAAAAAAACATACAAAAGCTCCAGACTTCCTCCTGGCTGTCATCTCAGCCTTTGATGTGCAGAACTTTGGCATAGTCAAAACTCTACTGCTTTCCCAACATCCAAACCACTGCTGATACAACTTTCTTTTCACCTCCAAAACAGCATCGGCCTCACATTTCCCTTAGTAAGGGTCCACAATCTACATTTTTATCCCTGATTTAGACGGGTTTTTTTTCCCAATTGTATATTTAAAGGCTGTCAAGGAGACAGAACATCCAGATTGAGGGAATCTGATTTATCTAGTGAATAAAGAAATTAGATCATAACATTGCAGCTAAACATAACATTATCAATAATTAACATTGCAGGTATCTTTTCAATAAATATCAACTAAATGTTAATATATCAGACTAACCATTCTTTTATGTAAAGTTATTATTGTCTCCTTGAATACAATATGCTCAATCTGTTATTTACAAACAAAAAACTACTAGAACCACATAAAATAAATTCTTTTAATTTTGAATCAAAATGGGAAATTCCTAACTACTGCAATGATGGCCATAACATTTATCACACTCACATGACAATCACATGGATTCTGTGCTTCTGTTTCTTTGCATGTCATCAAGTCATGGAACAAAGTGCGCTGGTGAAGTGGCAATGGAGGCCAACAACAACTTCTGTGGGGTTGGAATTGCATATAATGCGAAGATTGGAGGTAATTAGATGTCCAGCTGTGGTGGGATGAATGTGAATAGACTCTCATATCTTTTTTGTTGTGCTATTGCATTACTTCTGGTCAAATTATAATTGCAATTTTGTTTAGTTGACACAGTGGGCAAACAAAATGTCTGTGTCATTGCACTTTTTTCTCATGCCAACAGATCACTGGGATACTATTTTGATTATGCAGCACAACGCCTTTAACACTTTCCTCTGATTCTGATAAAGTTTTTGTCAGCATCTTTCTAAATATAAAACTTGACTTTCAGCATTTCCAGCACAAATGGGATGCAATGTCGGATCCTAGCTGCTGTTACAAACACATTAGATCAGGAGCGAAACAATAGTATTACTGTGATTGGCAGTCACACTGTTGTGGAACTCCTGGTATACTCTCTAGAACATTCATTTTCAATTTTAATTGCCTTTCTGTGTCACTCTTATTCCTGTTGCTGATGTGACTGTCACTTATATTTTTAAATGCGGTTTGTTTCCTTTATTAAAGACAGTAAAGCAGAATGTTACACAGAAAGCACAGCAATCCAATGACAGTAATGAACTCCTCAGTGTCTGTATGTTAAGTCTTGCACCATGCCAGCTATCATTTTAGTGTTCATCTTTGCCTCATGCCTAAAGGTCCTGTAAATACTGTGATACACAAATGCTTAAAGGTTCCTTGCAGCTGAATTGCTGCACCAGAACAAAGACTGGGGTATGCTAGGAAACAGGAACTGTTGTGTCGGCTGTTCTGATGTTGGGAACTAAAGCTAAACCTGGTCTTGCCCTTGACTGACATTTACACAGACATCTCCTTTCACCAGGGATCATTAAATTCTGATTAGAAATGAAGGAGCTGAATCCTTTTCATTTTAAACCTGAAGACATTGCAGTTATTTTCAGATACTGAGCAGATCAGAGATCCTGGAGCTATACAATGATATTGGTGGCCTGGTCTCATTCTGAGATTCCCGGCTGTTGGGGTTATTCACAGTATTGATCATCTACTGGGAGGCCGGGTCTCCTAATGGACATGCCTCTATCCTTCACTTCTGTTTGAAACAAGGACTGGGAGAACCCCCAGCCTGTCCACCACCACATCTAGGATTTCAGATGATGCTATTAAAGTGTTTGTTGGTCAGGTAGATAGTAAGGAAGTTACCTTCATTCCCTGTGATAGGCAGTATAGGTTCTGCAAAATAACATGACAGCAGTGGTGCAAAATGACTCTCAATACCAATGCGTGTAACATTACCCTTAGAGCAAAGTATTCAATGACTTGACCAGTATTTCTCAGATAAGGCTCTATACTGCCATACTCAGTTTCAGAATTGTCGATGCTTCCCTCAATCACTGGCCATCTGTCTCCTCCAATCACGCTTTAGTATACCTACTCAGTCTTTCACTTGCACATTCAACCTTTGCTACTGCTGTCATGATGATTACCCAGCTTACTCACAGCATGAACATATGATACTGTCTTGCGCATCTTCACAAACATGCAATATGGTACACACTTGCTCACTCTGTCCCATCCTGCACGATAGGCTGGCAAGATGTGAAAAAGTCAGGGGATATGCTCACACCAATCAAGGAAACCACAATCACCAGAATTAGTTCAGGAAAGCAATGCATTTTTCCAGAAGGCAAAACTGGAAGACACAAAACACAGGATGCTTGGCTGTTTTATTTTGTGTTCTTTGCTCTCACTGAGCTGTTTTCCCCACTGACATATCACAGCACTGCCTAATGATACTCCATGATGAATTTCACTCATTACTGCTTGCCTTTAGCCTCAGTTGAAATCCTGTCCCTCTTTCATTTTTCCAGATCCTTCAAAGGTTATAAGTATTTTATTGTTGACCTGTACCAGTTTACTGTGTGTTTCTAAATACATACCAGAGGACTAATTCTGCAGTTTCATTTGCTCATCTGCCCTAACCTCAGCTGAATAAAAATAAAAACCAGGAGAATAAATGCTCTTAATACCATTTTTTCCAAGTTTGTGATAGCTCTTCCACTGAAGTAGCTGTAACTGCACAATGTAATTCCAAGCTGAACTGATGCTACGTGAGCTAATTGCTGGAACATGAAGGCAACACAAAGCAACAAGAACTGAAAACCAAAAATGCTGGAGATCACAGTGGGTCAGGCAGCATTCATGAAGTGGCTGCAAGCTAACATTTCAAATCTCGATATCTCTTCATCAGAGTTCTGATGAAGAGCCATCTAAACTCGAAACATTAAGCTTTGCTGACCTAGTAAGGTGATTAAACTTTGCTCAACATTTCAAGAAGGTCTTTCAGGTTATCCCAGTCTCAATCACTGCTTTCCACATCACCCACACTGCAACAGAGAGGATTAGATGTTGTTCTTACCCATTAAAGAGCTGCTTAACCATTTTCTTTTATGTAGGGGCAAAAATGAGCTATGCTCAATTATATCTGTGATGTGGAAATGCCGATTTTGGACATAAATTGGAAATAAACCTGTTGGATCCTAACACCCGATGGGTTTCTTTCTTGGGATGATCAATCCAAGGACAAGTTAAGATAGTTACGTTTCTTGAGTGATAGTATCGGAACAGAATGATCGTCTCTTCCTGAGTAGAGTCACATCCTGACCAATATCCTCTTTTCTGCAGCGTCACCTCTAATACCAGAATGTAGGCAAACAAAAAAAACGGACTAGTTCCAAAGAAGTTATATTGGACGCAAAGTGTTAACTCTTGTTTCTCTCCCCACAGATGTCTCCAGACCTGCTGAGTTTCCCTAGCACTTCCTGTCCTTGAATAAAGGATAGACTGTTCAGTGAGATCATCGTTGAACTGTTATTTCCTCCATTTGCCTTGGCTCTATAGGTTTAAATCTTTGGTTAGCAAACAGTTATTTAACCAAGTTTTATAACTACTTGAGCTACTGTTTTTTTAAATTCATCTGTGGGATGTGGGTGTCACTGGCTAGCCAGCATTTATTGCATATCCTTAGTTGTCCTTGAACTGAATAGCTTGCCAGGCCATTTCAGAAGGCAATCGAGAATCAACCACATTGCTGTGGGTCTGGAATCACATGTAGGCCACACCAAGTGAGGATGACAGGTTTCCTTCCCCAAAGGACGTTAGTGAACCAGATGAGTTTTTCCAACAACTGACAATGGTTTCAAGGCCATTGGTAGATTTTTAATTCCATATTATTATTGAATTCACATTTCACCATCTGCCATGCCAGGATTTGAACTGGGATCCTCGAACATTAACTGAGTTTCTGGACTAATAGTCTAACAATAATACCATTAGGCCATCACCTCCCATATTTTGCTGTTTATACAACTCAGTTCCACATCTCTATGATCTTTTGTTTGGAATATTTTGTAACTTGTCTATTAAACAGTCCCAAGTTTGGAGTTTAATATTATGCCAACCTGTCCTAGGTTTCCCTACTAGAGTAAAACTATCCTATAAATCCCTGTCAAAATTCTAAAAAGCTCAAACAATCACTCTGTAAATCTGGTTTGTGTAATCTCTCTTTACAACCCATTCCTTTCAGCCCAAGATTAAAAGGGTGTGTAGCTCAGAATTATATATTCTACTCCACATGTGGCCTGACCAGTGCTTTATATACATGTCAAAACATTTCCTTCCCTTTATATTCTGGACTTCTGGTTCAAAAGAGAAATATTCTATTAGCCTTTTGAATTACATTTTGTAAAGGCCTTGACATTTTTCTTGATTCGTATACATGAGTCCCTAAATCTATTTGGATATCTGCTGTTCCAAGCTTTTCACCGTGTAAATGATCTTCATATCTATCTTTCTGTGGTTCAAAATAGTTAACCTCACACTTAGTTGCGTTGAAATTTACTTCACTGATCAATTAATCTTTATTCATTATTTTATGCTCCAGTCTACACATATGACTATATTATCAATTCTGAATATATAGGGATATATTGCATTGTCTTCGTCAGAAATATAGTAAATACTTGAAACCTATGTTCTGCTTACTACCATGAAAACTCAGCTTATTGGCATTATAACTGTTGCTGTCATTTAATTGTTTCACATATTGCTGCATTACCATGTAACAGTTGTGGCATTTCAAAAGTAAGTTGTTATATAAAACTTAAGTGTTCAATATAAGGACAAAGATTATATTTCTGTTTCAGGCATCCGGATCTTGGATGGGAAAGTAACTGATGCCTTAGAAGCAGCATCTCTTACCTACAATAACAATTATATAGATATCTACAGCTGCTGTTGGGGGCCGAAAGACAATGGGCGGAACTTTGATGGCCCTAGACTATTGACAACCAAAGCACTTCAGGAAGGTGCAGAGAAGGTAAACGTTATGAGAATTGACATTAAAGATTGTGTACAAGTTCTAATGCTCGAGGGAAGGTCTTTTAGAGTCAGGTCCTTCTTAAAGAGAACAAAAAATTTTAAATACCATAGAAGATCAACAATTACAACACAACTCTGAAGAGAGCTCTGAGTGGGGGTTGGGGTAGTGTCAGGGGTTGGTGGTGGTGACTGTGGCTGTGGCTGCAGCCTTGGAAGTGTTTATCTCTTGAATCCACCTGACTCAGGCATAAGGAAAGAGAGTGTGCCAGGTAAAGGGATGAGTGCGTCTCATGCTAAAGAAGCTATGAAATGGGGATGACACCTTGTCAGATAATAAAGCAGCCCACACTTGCATGTATGAAGATCTGGGCATCATTCAGTCTTTGGCTGTTAAGTTGCAAGTAACATTCATGCTGTCCACACTCCTGTTCCCTGTCAATGGCCTTTCATCGTTGAGTTCTATTCAACAGGATTTCTTGGAGGGAGGAGACAATTAGTCAAACACTTAACTTCACCAGCCACATATATATAGTTCCTGCAAAAGCTGGACAGTTGCTTGTATTCTGCTGTGAGTTGTTCAAAACCTGTCACCATCACCATCCAGGACAAACAGCACTCTTAAATGACATCCCATTGACCGCCTGATACAATCATTTTCTCCATGAGCAGTGCACCTTGGCTGTACTGTGTACTTACTTAAGATGCACCACAGCAACTTAGCAAGGCTTCCTTGGCAGCACATCACAAATTACCTAGAATGACAAGGGTAGCAACTGCATGGGAATACTACCACCAGCAAGTTTCCCCTTTAAATCATCTAATATTTTAGCTTGGAAAGATATTGATATTTCTTTGTTATCATTGAGCAAGTAATCCAAGGATTCCCTCTAACAACACTGTGCATATACCCTCACAATACAGACTGCAATGATTCAAAAAGATCACAGCCCACCACTTTCTCAAGGCAATTAGTAATACACAATGTATGTGAACCTTTCCAGTAATCTTTGGACCCTATAAATAAAAAAAACAAGCATTTTGAAAGCAGTCTTGTGTTTTTTAGAAAATTGTGCATATGACATATGACATATGACCATATGGCAGCTGGTCATAACTGAATGTGTTAAAGGCACTTAAGAGGAACAAACTTTCTTTTTTTCTATTATAGGGTCGCAATGGTAAAGGAAGTATTTTTATCTGGGCCTCAGGAAATGGTGGCTTTTCAAAAGATCACTGTGGTGCTGATGGATATGTGAACAGTATTTTTACAGTGGCAGTTGGAGCTGTCAGTAGCTTAGGTCTCAACACCTTTTACTCAGAGGCTTGTCCAGCAGTTATGGCAGTAATCCCTACAGGAGGAACAAGTGATTCACCTTTTGAAACAAGCATGGATGATGAACTAGCCTTGGTGAGTAAGTCTGATGTAAGAATTGAATTTGGAGATCTGAAGTAGCAATACTTGGATCATTATAAATTAATAAACTTGCAATCTATTCCTTAGAACCTTTCCAATTCTGCTGACTGACTTCTGTAACTCTCATTGCTTCTGAGTAGATACCTGTATCTTTGCTGCGAGGGCTTCAGCATTACTTGAGGGTACTCTGGCAATAACTTATAAATTGCTTCTTCCCAGAATTAGGTTCCACGTCCTGAGAGATACCCCTCCACTAGGAGAAACGCAACATGAGTGAAAGTAGGAAGTGCATCGATAGCTTTACACAGAATAACTGTGGTATTTTGTGGTAACAGGGCAGTCTATACACTGGAAGAGAATAAATTGATGTGAATAATTACTTTTCTCAGCTGACATAATTCGAATAAGTTCTTCCTTACCTTTAGAGTTCTCTATCTTGCTTAGTAGTTGAGTTTTGGGCCTTGGGATATAACCAGCTGAGTATCTACATCTCACCTACATAAAAAGGATGAACGTAATTCCAGAGGTAACCTAATGTGTTGCTGCTTTTGCTATGGTGGAGTCATGGTGGAACACGCAATTATCAAATATCCATTTTGTGGTCAGTGACCAAGATAGAAATGCATGCAGAGAAATTTAAGAGGTTGAGAACCCAGAGACCTGGGTTCAATTCCCACCTCAGGCGATTGACCGTGTGGAGTTTGCACGTTCTCCCCGTGTCTGCGTGGGTTTCCTCCGGGTGCTCCGGTTTCCTCCCACAGTCCAAAGATGTGCAGGTCAGGTGAATTGGCCATGCTAAATTGCCCGTAGTGTTAGGTAAGGGGTAGATGTAGGGGTATGGGTGGGTTGCGCTTCGGCGGGGCGGTGTGGACTTGTTGGGCCAAAGGGCCTGTTTCCACACTGTAAGTAATCTAATCTATATTGCAACATACTATAGACTGAATGTGTGTGTCACAAAGTAGGAACAGAGTGAACCTAAATCATGATTTCTGTTAAGCCTGAAACAGCATGGTAGTATTTGGTTTACTCCTTTCCCTGTTTAGACCTGCCCCTTGTTGAGGCCTGCTGAATGATGTTCTCCAATGCTAGTTTTCAGTTTCCGTTTTTTTAATAAAAATAATCCTAAATCCTTCAAGATGAAATCAACGATAGGGTTTAGTAACAAGACATTCAAAACACAAGGGAATTTCTTTGCTTCTCCTTGGGTGGTACGGTGGCTCAGTGGTTAGTATTGCTGCTTTACAATGCCAGAGACACAGGTTCGATTCCCACTTTGGCCAACTGGCTGTGTGGAGTTTGCACATTCTCCCCGTGTCTGTGTGGGTTTTCTCCGGGTGCTGCGGTTTCCTCCCACAATCCAAAGATGTGCAGGCTGTGCTAAATTGCCCATAGAATTAGGTGCATTAGTCAGTGGTAAATGTTGGGAAATGGGTCAGGGTGAGTTACCCTTCAGAGGGTCACTGTGGACTTGTTGGACCAAATGGCCTGTTTCCACACTGTAAGGAATCTAATCTAATCTCATACAGACAAGCACTCAGAAAAGAAAGGACAGGAGAGGAGATAGGTAACAAATGTACAAGTTTTGTAAAACCAGAAGTATTAAAAAGTAGTTTATGTCAGTTACAACTTTAAGGAGGTCAATGTGCAAGAATAGTTTCTTTGGTGAGTTGGGTCCAGTAGCTTTCCTCCTTGCAGGAAAATGTAGTTTTCTTTCCAGTCAGCAATTTGGAGTTTGAAGGGTCCAAAGCAGGATGCCAATTTAGCTTGGAATCCTGCTTTCTCTCTAGAGGTTAAACAGCAATTGATATTGAATCCCAGAATTGTATAGCAATTCAGCCAAGCTCTAATTTCAATCTTATGACAAAGACAGGTATTTCAGGTGCTGATGATCCATCTCCAGAGGCAAATTGAAAGGTGTGTAGGCCAACAATGTAGCTTTCCCTCAGAGTTTCCATTGCAAGGTGATGAAGTAATTGTGAAAGCATTGTGTCCATTTTAGCATAATGAGTTTTGGTATTTCCTCTGCGTTGAGCTGGTTGGAGACTTAATGCTCATCTCCGAGCTTTGCTGTGAGATTTGCCTGGAAAATCTGTAAAATGCAGGGGCTTCTGGAAATACAAACTTGTAACCAACCTCAGACATTTTGAGAATCCAGCAAGGTTGTTCATTTTTTTAAAAGAAACAAAATTTAAACATGAAATTGGAAAAGAAGAAACAGTTTTCTTTGGGAGTTCTCTTCATGCCCTCTGGCTGACATACACATAATGTTGAATCTCTTTTAGTTGACATGAATATGTTCTCTACCACTGTACTCTTGTCCAGAATCAAAACCTTTTACATAATTGCTCCCAAGACCAATGAATTGAAGATACAACATTGACCATTATAATTCGCCATCTCCTTGTGATACAATGTTAAATAGCTACAGTTTCTCTACTCCAGCATTGCCAGTTTCATCAGGGTCACCTTCTGTGAAATGTTCCTTGTTCTTGTTTTCACTGAAAGGAATGTCATAGAGTCATAGAGATGTGCAGCACAGACACAAACCCTTCGGTCCAATCCATCCATGCCGACCAAATATCCCAACCCAATCTAGTCCCACCTGCCAGCACCTGTCCCATATCCCTCTTCATATTAATATACCCATCCAGATGCCTCTTAAATGTTGCAATTGTACTAGTCCACCACTTCCTGTGGCAACTCATTCCATATACGTACCACCTCCTGCATGAAAAAGTTGCCCCTTAGGTCTCTTTTATATCTTTCCTCTCTAATCCTAAACCTATGTCCTCTAGTTCTGGACTTCCCCACCCCAGGGAAGAGACTTTGTCTATTTATCCTATCCATGCCCTTCATGATTTTATAAACCTCTATTAGGTCACCCCTCAGCCTCCGACGTTCCAGGGAAAATAGCCCTTGCCTATTCAACATCTCCCTATAGCTCAAATCCTCCAACCCTGGCAACATCCTTATAAGTCTTTTCTCAACCCTTTCAAGCTTTACAATCTTTCCGATAGGATGGAGACCATAATTGCATGCAATATTCCAAAAGTGGCCTAACCAATGTCCTGTACAGCTGCAGCATGATCTCCCAACTCCTGTATGCAACACTCTGATCAATAAAGGAAAGCATGCCAAACGCCGCCTTCACTATCCTATCTACCTGCGACTCTACTTTCAAGGAGCTATGAACCTGCATACCAAGGACTTTTTGTTCTGCGACACTCTCTTGGACCTTACCATTAAGTACATAAGTCCTGCTAAGATTTTCTTTTCCAAAATGCAACACTTCACATTATCTAAATTAAACTCTATCTGCCACTCCTCAGCCCATTGGCCCATCTTATCAAGATCCTGTTGTAATCTGAAGTAACCCTCTTCGCTGTCCACTACACCTCCAATTTTGGTGTCATCTGCAAACTTACTAGCTATACCTCAGCACTATAGTACTCTTATTTGGACATAGTCTAGGTGAGATGTTCAGCTATACCTCAACACTATAGTACTCTTATTTGGACGTAGTCTAGGTGAGATGTTCTATGCACCTGAGAAAATGACAGAAGGATCATGCTGGAATTTACAGGAACACATAAGGATGTTGAAAAAAGTTAAATAATTGGAGTTGACTGATGAATTGGCCTTATTATCTCCTATTGCATATATTCAGAATCGGAAATTGATACGAAAAGCTTCTAAGTACAGTTAGATATGTAGGTAATTGCATAATTATTTGAGGGTTCTTACCACGTAGTGTGGATCCAGAACTTTTTTTTATATTAATGTGAAAGAAGAATATGAAAACAACATATTGAACAGACCACCATCAAAAGGCTTGATTTGTGTTTGGTACATTTTTGGAAGGCAGCTGAAGTCAAATATCACACTGCTTCTTCAGCTTCATCTGCAGATGTTAAATTCTCAATTTAAATAAAAAGTAACTTTGCAAATATATTTGAAAACCTGTTGTGTTGAAAAAATCTACTGTTGTGAATATTAGCATGGCCTATTAGCGATGACCAAGTAGGCCTTCAGTCAGACATTCAGTAGCTTGGACCAAAAGCAGGAATTGCTGGAATCACTCAGGTCTGGCAGCATCTGTGGAGAGAGAAACCGAGTTAACGTGTGGACCCTTCTTCAGAATTGATTGAAACTGGGAAAAGGTTGATATATATGTTGAAGATGAGATGGGGTGAGGCATAAACAATAGATGGAGATGAAGCCCAGAGAGGAAGAAAAACAGTTGGCAGTCAAAGGAGTGGGTAAAGGTCAGCCTGGAGAATGAATAGCAATGAATGGGGACAATTAGTGGCTGACAATGGGTTGTTTGTGGTAGCAGCCCATGTAATGACAAGGCCTGGTGTGTGGGGGTCAGGTAAGGACATGGGAGAAGGTACTCAGGCCCTAAAATTATTAAACTCGATATTGAGTCCTGAAGTCTGCAGGGTCCTTAAGTGGAAAATGAGATGCTGTTCTTCCAGCTTCCCCTGAGCTTCTCTGGGGTAATGCAGCAAACCCAAGACAGAGATGTTACCCAGGGAACATGGTCGTGTGTTGAAATGGCAGGGTCAGGGTCATTTTTGCAGACAGAATGTAGGTGTTCTGCAAATCAATCACCCATTCTCCACTCTGTGTCTCCAATGCAGAGGAGACCACACTATGAGCAGCAAATACAGTAGATTAGTTTGAGTGAAGTGCCGGTAAGTCACTGCTTCACATAGACGGTGTGTCTGGGGCCTTGGACAGTGAGGAGGGTGGAAGTAAACGGGTTGTCATGGTTGGGGGGATATTGGAAGTGGAGGAGGAGTGAACCAAGGTGTCCCGGAGGGAATGGAACCTGCAGTAACTTAGAACTAACTACAAGCCATTAATTCTGAACTAAAATTGAACCAGTCAAATAACTTTCCAATGCAGAAATTAATGGAAAAAAATTATGTTTGATAGATGATGTAGTTGAACAGATTTTTAAAAAATATGCCACATCCTCTCATGCGAAAATGGGAAATACCACTTTGCTGTCCTTTATCTGTTTCAAAAAAGCTTTTATACGCAGATTTCCATCCTTTCTTTCAGATTATCATATCGGTTTAGTTTCTGCCTATTTTGATCCTGGTATTATTTGTGTGAAATATACATCAATTGCCAAGTGTGTTTAAAGAGTTAAACGAGCCTATGTGACCTGGTTTTCTAATTGCAATTATATTGAGTACCTGCAGTGATCGATAAAACTACCAGTCTTCGTTTCGAACTAGACTAATTGTCATTGACGTCATTATAACTTTGATCCAAGGTGGCAAAATACAACACTGTGAAATTTCCTGAATATTTGGACCAACTATTGTGCATAACCAGAATGTAAAGCAAATAACTGAGAAATTATTGACAAAGCTAAATCACAAGCAGGAATGAAGGGCTTATGCCTAAAACATCGATTCTCCTGCTCCTTGGATGCTGCCTGACCTGCTGTACTTTTCCAGCAACATGCTCTCGGCTCTCATCTCCAGTGTCTCACTTTCTCCCACTCTCATAATTGTACCTTGTTAAAATTTCCTTGATATTTTACATCCGTATCTTAATTCCTATTCTCAAATAGAATGGTTAAAAAGGGGCTTGGCGTGCTTGTATTCATTGCTCAGTCCTTTATCGCAACTCCTATACTCAGTCATGTTGAGGTTGTACAGGATATTGATGAGGCCTCTTCTGGAATACTGTATCCAGTTTTGGTCACCCAGTTATAGGAAGGATATTATTAAGCTGGAGAGGGTTCAGAAGTGATTTACCAGGATGTTGTTGTGTCCAGAAGGTTTTAGTTATAAAGAAAGGCAAGATAGACTGGGACCTTTCTCATTGGAGGTTGAGAGCTGACCTGCTCAAAGTTCATAAAATAACGGGAGGTATAGACAGAGTTACTGGTAGCTGTCTGTTCCCTAGGATGAAGGATTTCAAGTCTAGGGGACACATTTTTAAGGTGAGAGGAGAAAGATTTAAAAAAGACATGCGAGGCAAAATTTTTTATGCAGAAGGTGATCCATTTTGGAATGAACTTCCTGAGGAAGTGGTTGATGTGGGTACAATTACAATGTTTAAAAGATATTTGGATAGATACATGAATAGGAAAAGTTTGGAGGGATATGGGCAGAAGTAGGCAGGTGGATCTAGTTTAGTTTAGTTTGGGATTATGTTCAGCATGGACTGGTTGGACCAAAGGGTCTGTTTCCATGCTGTATGATTCTATGTCTTGGCTAATTGTAATGGCTTCTTTTTCTTTTGTAAATATATTTTTTAACTTTACAAACATATAAAATTATTGAAAAATACTATCAATAACAAATATCAGTATAATAAAAAGAAAAAAAACACAAATTACAATACAATTACTGTCTACTAACTACTAACCTACCCTATATTACAAAACAAACCCTAACACTGTGCAAAGCAACACCCAAAAAAACAGAAAGAAAACAAAAAAAAACCAAAAAAGCCCCCACAAAATACAGAACAGCTATGCTCGGCGCAAAGCTCCCAAACAAAGGAACGGGAGCATTGTATATATACCTGTATTAACTCAGGACACCCCCTCCAGAGCCCAAGACTTGACAAATCTAACCATCTTGGTTGAACAAATGTCCTGGTTAAGATAACTGACAAATCTATATCCAAATAACTCAAGTAGGGCTGCCATGTCTTATAAAAATGTTCAGTTGTGTGATCGACCATGTTTGTAAAAGAATCCAAGGGAAGGTGCTCCATAATTTATTTCTGCCATCCCAGCAAGCCCGGCGGGTTCTCAGACACCCGATTCATCAGAATATTCTTCCGTGCACAGTATGCAAGGATATTAAATAGTTTCTTCCCATGCCCGTCTAAAGATGGTAAATTTGGTAGACCTAAGAGGGGAGATATCGGGTTTACTTTGACTTCAGTCCTCAATTACCCTCCCTATCTCTCCCACCACAACGCTCTAATAAGCACGGAGCCTGTGGCATGTCCAGAAGCAAAGGGTCAGAGTACCTACACTTATTTTACATTTGTGGCACACTGAAGATGCCCCTTTTTTAAACTTCGCCAGAGGGTCTGGTGCCAGATGAGCCCCGTGCAGAATTTTTAACTGCATAGCACATATCCTATAAAAGATTGAGATCTTTTGAGTATTCTCCCATACGTTCTCCCATGTTTCAGAACAGATCTCCACTGCTAGCTCTTGCTCCTAGACCTCTCATAACCGGTTAGTATCCTGCCAGGTTCTGCCACCCAACAGGCGATAGAGGGCACTAACCGAAAGGGTGCTTGTAGAATGTAGCAACAACCTCTCTGTATCAGGCCTATAGGGCTTAGTGAGAAGCGTAGTCTTCTTCTGGATGAAATCACTAACCTTAAAAAAACAGAAAAGATCTCTGCTGGGCAACCCATATTTGTGACTGAGTTGCTCAAAAGACATCATACCCTCCCCCTCAAACAAGTCTCCCAAACTAGAGACTCATCTCGCTACCCATAGTTTGAACCCTGAGTCCATCATCCCTGGTCAGAACCCTGGCAAGCCAACTACAGGTGTGAGTGGCAAAGTCTTGGTTAAACAACCCTCACTCTGATGCATCACCCTCCATGCCTTGACTGTACTAATGACAATGTGGTTCTGGCAGTGGTCCTTAACTGTCCTCATCTTACCCATGAACAATAGGTTAATAAGAGGGCACTTTGCTTGTGAGGCTTCAATATCCACCCATATTGAGTTTGGATCATTACCTACCCAATCGCAGACAAAGGACAGCAGGGAACTCAATTGATATTTCCTGATGTCTGGGAAATCAACTCCTCCCTCTCCTTCAGACAACTGCAATTTAGTAAGTTTGATGAGGGGCCGCCCACGATGCCAGACAAAGGAACCAAACCACCCCATAAGCTTCCGCAGCATTTTCCTGGGAAACATTATAGGGAGCATACGCATGGGATAAAGCAAACGAGGAAGAACATTCATCTTAATGAAAGATACTTGGCCCAGCCATGAAATTGGAAGAGCCTCCCATCTCTGGAGATCTCACCTAATATTGTTGAGCAAGTGAGCAAAGTTAGTCCGAAATAACAGATCAAACTTGGGGGTAATAAAAGTGCCTAGGTATCGGAACCCTGCCCGTGACCACTTAAAAGGGAACTTAGGGCCACCTTCAACTTCTGGTAAATCCTTAAGGTTCTCCAAAGGCATAGCCTCTGATTTTGCAAAGTTAATCTTATATCTTGAAATAGCCCCAAATGAATTGATACATTGTATCAAATGGGGTACGGAGGTCATTGGGTTTGATAAAAACAGAAGGACATCATCAGCATACAGTGTAATCTTGTGTGCCCTCGATCCCACTTCCGGAACGTTTATGTGGATATTCTGACAGATGGCCTCTATCACCAATGTAAACAACAATAGTGGGAGGGGGTAGTCGCCAATCCTAAAATTCCCAGACTTCACCCCGTTGGTGATGACCACAGCCAGAGGGTGGCGACATAAAACCTCCACCCACCTAGCAAAGACTCCACCCAACCCAAACTGTTCTAAGAAAAAGATACAGCCATTCCACCCGGTCAAATGATTTCTCTGCATCTAAGGAAAACACCAACCCCTGAATCGATTGTTGCTGATAAACTTGGACCATATTCAGCAACCTTCTAATATATTAGAGGACCTACGACCCCTTATAAAGCCTGTCTGTTCCTCTTTAATAATATCAATCTCAGCGCTAGGATCTTGGACAGAATCTTGAAATCTGAATTTAATAAAGAGATGGGCCTCTTTATTAAAGAGATCGGCATTCATGCATATAGGAGTGATTGTACATCTCCAACATCAGCCCTGACAGAATCCCTATAAACTCCTTATAAAACTCACCCGGAAGACCATCAGGACCAGGCGCTTTCCCGTTCTGTAGTTGCCTAGCTGCCTCCTGTATTTCCTGAACTGTCAAGGGGGCAGTAAGGAGAAAGGCCTGTTCCAAGGTTACCCCTGGGAGGTCCAGGTTCTTAAAAAAGGTCTCTATTTTAGCCCTCCTGTCTTCACAACCTTCAGACCGATACAATTCAGAGTAAAAGCTCCAAAAAACCTCATTAATCTTTTTAGCATCATATGTAAGGACCCCGGCACTGTCTCTGATTGCAGTTATGGATTGGGGAGCATGCTTTTTCCTAGTCAGGTACGCTAAATACTCCCTTGGCCAATCCCCTTTTTGAACAGCCTTTGTCTAGCAAAAGCAAATTCTTTCTTTGCGTTTTGTGTCAGTATTGAATTCAAGGCAGCCCGGAGGGCCGTAATCTGCTGTAGCTTAGTCACCGAAGGCCGCGCAAAATGTGCCGCCACAGCGGCTTTCAACCGCGTCTCAAGTAGACACTGCTGTTCCTCCTTCTGTTGTTTCCGGCTAGCTGAATAGGAAATAGCTAATCCCCTAGCAAAAGCTTTAGCAGTCTCCCATAGCATGGACACACTACTAGTTGTGTCTGAGTTGATAGTCAAGAATTCCTGAAACTCCTTCAAAAAATATTCCACAAATTTGGAATTGTTAAGGAGAAAAGAGTCCAAACACCAGTGCCGCAAACTTAGCACTTCACTCTTGGCCTTAACTTCCAACTATACTGCCGCGTGATCAGAGATAGCTATATTCCCAATTTTACAACCCATAATCGAATCCAGAGTGCCGAGGGAGCCAGGAAGAGATCAATCCTCGTGTGACATTTATGTGGGTTTGGAAAAAAGGTGAAGTCCCTGCCGGGAGGGTGAAGACATCTCCAAATATCCACTAGCCCCAATTCCTCGCATAAGTCTGCTTGGCCTGCGAAGTAATAGTTGGGGGCCCACAAGGCATCCTGTTCACTGTCGGATCCAAAAGACAATTAAAATCTCCCCCTATAATAACGTGCCGTATTCCAAAAGCACTCAACTAGAGAAAGCACTAATCAAAAATTTGAGGGGATGCGCCAGAGGATAGTCGACGTTTAAAATGCCATTTTCCACCCCATATATCAGGGCTTTAAGTATCACAAACCGTCCCTGCTCATCTTTCACCTGCTGTAATAATGTGAACAGAAGATTTTTCTGGACAAGTACCACCACTCCCCTACTTTTAGTAGTAAAGGATGAAAAGAATACCCGGTCATAACCCCCGCCTGTTGTAATTTCAGGTGCTCCCCATCATCAAGATGGGATTCCTGCAACAAAGCAATATCAACCCTTTCCCTCTTAAGGCTAGAAAGCACTTTTTTTCCTTTTAATAGGTGAATGACTTCCCTTAATGTTCCAAGTGCACCATTTAATAAGACACTTAGCAATATCCCCTTTCAGAGACCCTTGAACCCCTCGGAGGGAGAACCCTGCTTACAAAGCGCATAGGTAACTAAGGACTCATAGAATCGAAAAACTATATATACAAAAACTACTCTATCATAACTATAAACAACTATTACTTCCAAAACAACTACAAAGAAAACCAACTATAAAACCTTGAATGGAAGACTCTTCCCCCTGCCCATAGGGGGCACTCACCCTACCCATCCCCTCCTTCACAGCTCCTTCAAACCTGAACTGTGCCCCAGCCTTAAGTCAGAAAAAAAACAAGGAGATGATCCTTAAATCAACAGGAAAAATACAAAGTCAGGATGAGCACGCCACCAATCCCTGGCTTCACATCACCTCTACTTGTGACTAAAAGAGAAACAGAACAAACAAAAAGGGGAGAGACAACAAAGAACATCCACAAAATTTCCCATCAGAAAGTTCAGTTGTTAAAAAGAAAGGAACAACTTATTCCAAGGTCTTTTCCCCCCCCCTTTCCAAAAAGGAAGTTATTAGGGAGAAGGAAAGGATTTAAAAAAGGAAGAGAAAACATGGGGAAAGATAGAAAAAAGAATAAACATTAACTGTATTCTTCAATCCTTCTATTTTAAAGTGTCCACAAAGTTTTTACTTTATCTGCTGAGTCAAATGTATAAACTGAGTCCTCGTGGCTGAAACGAAGTACTGTGGGGTATCTGATGGAGTACTGGATGCCCAGGTTCCTCAGCTTCTTTTTA
This sequence comes from Chiloscyllium punctatum, assembly GCF_047496795.1. Lineage (NCBI taxonomy): Eukaryota > Metazoa > Chordata > Chondrichthyes > Orectolobiformes > Hemiscylliidae > Chiloscyllium > Chiloscyllium punctatum. The sequence goes on along the minus strand of NC_092747.1, from coordinate 56,262,946 downwards.
ACTTTATCGAAGGACTTCCTCTTTTGAATTACAGCTGTAGAGAAATCCTGGAAAAACATGATTTTTGACCCCTTGTATAGCAGTGCCTGTGGATCTTTTCCCAGGGATCTGGAAGCTTCCATGACTTTTTGCTTGTCCTTGTATGAGTGGAAGTGCACTAGGACTGAGTGGAGGCGCTGCACTGGCCCTGACCTGTGCACTGTAACCCGATATGCCCTTTCAATCTGTAGCCTGCTGGACTCCATGTGAAGGCCCAAAAACTTTGGCAGCCAGCTTTCAAAGAAGCTGACTGGCTGCTCACCTTCCACACCTTCAGGGAAACCGACAATTTGGAGATTTATCCTCCGAACTCGATTTTCGTGGTCAATGATATGGTTTCGCAAGGCCCACACCTCTTGCTCCAGCACCTGGATCCAACTGGATGAGGACTCCATTGCAGCTTCCGAGGCCTTAGTTCGACCCTCCACCTCCTCCAGCCTCTCCCCGAGGCCCTGGATCTCCTGCTCATGCTTCTGTAGCATGGATGTGATAGGTTGGACCTAGGCATGAATCTCCCCACGGATCTCCTCAATCGCAGCCCCAACTTTCAAGGTAAGTTTCTCCATCGCCACAGCCAATTCCTGTTAGTGTGTCCGGTCCCCGGAGGGTTCTGGAGAGGCTGCTCCTCCTGCTGCTACAGTCTCTGGTATGCCTGGTGCAGCAGGGAGTATCCTCCCTGCTGCTGTTTGCTTGCTCCTTTTCCCTTTGGCATCCTTCCCACTCCCAAATATTAACAAATATGTGTTCTGTAAGGTTTTAAACTAATAATTCCACCACATAAGTTGGCCAGGGGTAGGAAAAAACACCAGTATGCCTTGGCTGTTAGGCAGAGTTGTCCACAGCAGTTCTACAGAATCGCCACCATCTTGCTGAGTCTATGATGGTTCCTTGTCAAGGCTAAAGAACCATGGATACACATTTCCTACAGTGATGCCATTTCAAATGGCTACCTGACTTGACTGTTACGTTTCAATTTTTGTTTTGCTTGCAGGGACCTGCTTTGTATTAAGTTCGTTAAATGAGTGTTCCTGGCATCAGTTATGAGTCAATTTTAAAAATGCACATTTCCTAAATCCTGTTTAGTCCGCAACAAACTTACTAGAATTTAAAATGTCATTAAGAATATCTGAGAAGTACTGGACTTGTATCTCTTATATTCAAAGTTCGTTGCAAGGTTTCTCAAAAAAACATTACATGATCACATCCTATTAATGCACTTTGTCTGCTTCTGTATCATGTTGCCTTAATTGCTTAACTCTCATCTATTTATCTGGTGTTAGGAAATATGCCCATTTGAATTAGGGCATAATTCAAATTAACTAAATTAGGTCAAAGTTGGAAATGGAAAAGAATTCAACCAGTATGCTTATAAAGTCATTAAGGCATGGAAGGAGGCCACTAGCCTATTCAATCCACACCAGCTCTCTGCAGATGCAAAAACAGAAATTGCTGGATAGACTTAGCAAGTCTGGCTTTCTTTCCACAGATGCTGCCAGACTTACTGAGTCTTTTTCTCTCCACAAAGACTGCCAGACTTAGAGTTTCTCCAGCAATTTCAGTTTTTGTTCGTTTCTGATCTCCAACTTTTGCAGTTCTTTGTTTAGTTTTATCTTGTCTTTGCATGTGCAAACAGGATGCCACCAATAGTGGATTACCGCAACCCTTTGTTTTGTGAGATGGATTTCAGTCTATAATTGTTCATAGAGCTGTGTATTTTTTTAGCCCTGATAAAGAAAAATATGTAGCATGCTGTAAGTACTTGGTGGTATAGTGGACAGTGAAGAAGATTATCTAAAATTAAAAACAAACTTGATTATTTGGATCAGTGGGCCAAGGAGTGGGCAGATGGAGTTTAACTCAGATAAATGGGAGACAATGCATTTTGGTAAAACAAACAAGGGCAGAACTTATACAATTAAAAGTAGAGCCTTGGGTAGTGTTGTAGAACAGAGAAATCTTGAAATTCAAGTACATAATGCTTTAAAGTTTGTGTGTCACAGGTAGACGGAGTGGTTAAGAAGGTGTTGAGATCCTTGCCTTTACTGTTCAGACCTTTGAGTATTGGAATTGGGACATTATGTTGAGGTTCTACAGGATATTGGTGAAGCCCCTTCTGGAGTATTGTGTCCAGTTCTGGTTTTCCTGTTGTAGGAAGGCTATTGTTAAGCTGAAAATATACACTAGATGTTGCCAGGAATGGATGGTTTGAGTCATAATGAGAGGCTGGGTAGGCTGGGACTTCTTTCACTGCAGCATTGAATGTTGAATGGTGAATAGAGTATATACAATCATGAGGGGAATAGATAAGGTGGGGGATTTCAAGACTAGGAGACCTATTTTTAAGATGAAAGGAGAAAGATTTAAAAAGACATGAGGGGCAACTTTTTAAATACAGAGTAGTTCATGGGTGGAATGAACCTCCTGATGAAGTGGTTGGATTTGGGTACTGTTACAACATTTAAAAGACATTGGATAAGTACATGAATTAGAAATGTTTGCAGCCAGATGGGATGAGTTTAATTTTGCATTATTCTCAGCATGGACTGATTGGACCAAAGGGTCTGTTTCCATGTTGTATGACTCAATGACAATGACACTATGTCTGTATTTTCAATACTTTATATAATACAATATCATATTCTCAGCACACACTTATTTTCTAACTAATTCATTCCATTCAAACCTCAGTCACTCTTCTTGCATAGATTGCACATCTGGCAATCTCACCCATGGGGTACACAATGATAAATTAATTAAATCAGCTGCTTTTTGGAAGAGTATATCAACAACTTTTTCTTTGATTAATATAGCAACGTATTTTAAGCCCAAACCCGATTGCAAGTTAGTGCCTTAGTTTAATATTCTATCTGAAAAGTTCCATGTCCAGCAATGCAGCACTGTCTAACTGAAATGAAGTGCTCAATGTGGGTTGGAAGAGATGTGATTCCAAATTTTACTTCTTATGACTATTTATATCTTGAACTTCTAAACAGAGGACATTTCGGTCAGGAAAAGGCACAGGGTGCACAGCAATAAGTTGGAATGAGTTGACATCAACCTATAAGGAGTATGGGAACAGATGTAGCCATATAGTTATGCAGACAGAGGTCACATGACTCCAGTTTGAGAATGGGAATACACTGATGCACTTTTGAACTCAATGAGAGTGTCAGAAGACTATTAAGGACAATATGTTGCTTATCTTTTTTTTTTACATAAATTTAACTATTTCTTGGCCAAGGTATTCTAAAGGTCAGAGTTTTCATCTCCTTGTTTCTTCTCAGGCATGAATATATATCTGTGTTCATTTCTTATGAGGATAGATATGTATATATTTATACAATCAAATTATTTGTCAATAATTTTTACAGCGTTTTTGTAAATTTGCTTGGTTATAAACTAATTATCTATAGTGAGGAGCCTTGGCTGACTTGTTCTTCATACTGAATATGACACCACCAGAACCTGATAATTAATCTGCTTAAGTGTATAATTTATTATGACCAGTGAGAAAAAAACTGTGCAGCCCTCCAATCTTTGGTGTAACAGTATGAATAAAAGGGAACCTGTGGATGTACTGTACCTAGATTTCCAGAAGTCATTTGACAAGCTGCCACACCACATTAAAAGTTAATATGCAAAATAAGGGTTCATGGAGTCATAGAGATGTAGAGCACAGAAACAAACCCTTTGGTCCAACCCATCCATGCTGACCAGATAGCCCAAATTATGCAATAACATTGGTAACGGATTGGTTAGATAACAAGATAGAGACTAAGCATAGATAGATCATTCTGGGGTTGAGCAGATGACTCTGGAGCACTACAGCGATCAATGCTGAGGATTCAACTGTTTAAAATTTATCTTAATGAATAATATGTTGGATGAAAGCTCTCATCGTATTGTTGCTAAATTTGCTGATGACACAAATGATAGATAAGCAAGTTGGTTATGCAGTGTAGATAAGGAGTCTGCAAATGGAGGATATGTATAGGGGCAGAGATGGCCTAGTAATATTATCACTGGACTGTTAATCCAAAAACCTGGGAAATGTTCTGGAGATCCAGGCAGATGATAGAATTTGAATTTTATAAAATCTGAAATTCTGAGTCTCATGATGACCGTAATGTCAATTGGTACAAAATAACATCTGGTTCATTAATGTCCTTAAGAGAAGAAAACTGCTGTCCTTACCTGGTCTAGCCATGGTGACTCCAGACCCACAACAATGTGGTTGACTCTTAACTGCCCTCTGGAATGGGCAATCAATGTTTGGCTAGCTAGTGACATGTCATCTTGTGAATAAGTATAAAAAGAAAATGAGTTTTCAAAAATTTGGGAGATGGAATATTATGTAGGAAAATGTCTCTTTAGCAATAACAGTAGAAAAGTACTGAAGTTGCAGAACCTTGAGGTATTGTGAGACCTGGGTGCACCTAGTATATGAATCACAAGAAATAAGTATATAGGTAGGTGCATCATAAATCAGAAGGATGTGATAAGAGGGGGTGCAAAGGAGATTCACCAGGAAGCTGTATAGGATGGAGTGTTTAGCTATGAAGAGAGGCTGATAAGTTTGGTTTGTTTTCTTTAGAACAGTGAAGTTTGCAGGAGGGCCTGATAAAGCTGTGTATGATTATGGGGTCATGGACCAGGTAGATAGAAAGCAGCTCTGCCACTTAGTTGAAGGGTCAATTATAATGGGTACTCAATACTCTGACCAAGAAAGGAAAGCATACCAAATGCCTTCTGCACTATCCTATCTACCTGCGACTCCACTTTCAAGGAGCTTTGAACCTGCACTCCAAGGTCTCTTTGTTCAGCAACACTCCCTAAGACCTTACCATTAAGTGTATAAGTCCTGCTAAGATTTGGTCTCCCAAAATGCAGCACCTCGCATTTAGCTGAATTAAACTCCATCTGCCACTTCTCAGCCCATTGGCCCATCTGGTCAAGATCCTGTTGTAATCTGAGGTAAACCTCTTAGCTGTCCACTACACCTCCAATTTTGTTGTCATCTACAAACTTACTAACTATACCTCTTATGCTCGTATCCAAATCATTTATGTAAATGACAAAAAGTAGAGGGCTCAGCACCAATGCTTGTGGCACTCCACTGGTCACAGGCCTCCAGTCTGAAAAACAACCCTCCACCACCACCCTCTGTCTTCTACCTTTGAGCCAGTTCTGTATCCAAATGGCTAGTTCTCCCTGTATTCCATGAGATCTAACCTTGATAAACAGTCTCCCATGGGGAAATTTGTCGAATGCCTTACTGAAGTCTAAGTACATCACATCTACTGCTCTGCCCTCATCAATCTTCTTTGTTACTTCATCAAAAAACTCAATCAAGTTTGTGAGACATGATTTCCCATGCACAAAGCCATGTTGACTTTCCAAATACATGTACATCCTGTCCCTCAGGATCCCCTCCAACACCTTGCCCACCATCGAGGTCAGGCTCACTGGTCTATAGTTCCCTGGCTTGTCCTTACCACCCTTCTTAAACAGTGGCACCACGTTTGCCAACCTCCAGTCTTCCAGCACCTCACCTGTGACTATCGATGCTACAAATATCTCAGCAAGAGGCCCAGCAATCTCTTCTCTAGCTTCCCACAGAGTTCTCGGGTACACCTGATAATGCATTAGAAGCTGTTTAAATGAGGCTCACTGGACTGATGCCAGAAGATTATAGAAATAGGAATAGGCCATTCAGCCCCATAAGCCTGCTGTCCTATTCAATAGAATCACCATTGAACTGACACATTTAATGTCCATTTTTTCATCCTTCCTCCATCATCTTTGATTTACAAGAATCTAACTGTCTCAACCTTAAATATACACAAGGGCTGTGCCTCCACAGCTCTCTGAGGCAAGGATTTCCAAAGACTGTCATCCTCTGAGAGAAGAAATTCCTCCTCATCTCAGTCTTAAATTGATGCCCCTTAATTGTGACACAATGCCTTCTGGTCCTCAACTTTCCTATAAGGGGAGTCATCTTTTTGATATTTACCCTGTCAAGCCCCTTAAGAATCCTGTATGTTGCAATGAGATTCCCTCTCATTCTTATCAATTCCAATGAGTCCCCACCTGTTTTAACCTTTACTAATAAGAGAGTCCCTCTGTACTGGGGATCATCCTAGTGAACTTTCTGTGATCTGCCTCCAATCAAATAGCACATTTCTTTCAATAAGGAGATAACAACTGCTATTGGTACTCCAGGTGTGCTCGCCAGCATCTTGTAAGACTTCCGTGCTCTTATTCTTCTGCACCATTGAAATAAGGACCAACATTCCATTAGTCTTCCTGATTATCTGCTGTACATGTGTGCTTCCTTTCTGTGATTCATGTACAAGTAACCCCCGAGTCTTTCTGTGTTGGAGCCTTCTGCAGCTTCTCTCTATTTAAATAATATTCTTCTTTTGTTCTCTCTTCCAAAACGAACAACTTCACATTTTCCCACATTACACTCTATTAATTCCACAGAGGCCAATATCTTGTCACCAAGTCACCCCTTTTATTTTAAACACGGGGAGTGTCCTTGACACTGATCCAGCTCTCTCAGTGTGAGCAGAACATGATACTCCTTTCTTTTTTTATTTTACTAATCAATATAGTTCACAAAACAATTAATATTAACAGCTGTATACAGAGAAACAGCAATTTACAAGGGAGAGGAGTGGCAAAGCCAGGCCCCAAACCCTACCGTTCAACCAGTCTTCAGGGAAATGAGGACTAATCTCAAATCCCTTGGAGTTAAACTGATGGTGTCCTGATCCGCAGTCAGGCACATTATCCACCGCGCCACTGGGCCCATACGTCATTCCTGTTTGTTATTTTTTTCTTCTTTTTCTTTACAAGTGTGTAAATCTTTATTTATATACCGGCACCAGAAAGAAAGGAAGTGACACCTGAGTGGCCAGTGACAAGCAGTGCCCTTCTCAAAGGGCAATGCTGCAAGATCAAACAGTGAAGGGAGGGCAGGGATTAAATCAAAATAGAGTTGGGGGGGAAATAATACACTGCACTCCCTGCGGTGAACACCTTTCCTTGAAGATCTCGAGAGTGTTGGTGGACGCCGCATGCTCCTTCTCCAGGGACACCTGGGCTCTGACATAACCGCGGAAGAGGGGCAGGTAATTGACTCTAATGACTCCCTCCATGGTCCGCTGCCTAGACTTGTTTATGGCCAGTTTGGCCAGGTCCAAGAACAGACCTCCCCGCTCCGTACCAGGGGCCCAAACATCAGGAGCATGGGACTGAATGCAACCAAAAACAGAGGGGAAGGTTTTTAAGAAAATCAAAAAGGGAGTGCAAGCACCCACACACAATATATGCATGGTCCACAGACTCCACAGCACCACAGAACAAGTAGTTAGGCTGGGAGTCCGTGAACCACCACAACCTGCGATTGCAGGGGACTGCTGCGTGCAGCACCCTCCACCCCAGTTCCCCAAGAGAAAGGAGTAGGACTCCTACGTAGAGAGCCCTCCATTGGGGATCCCACTGCCCGGTGGGTCACTCCTGTCTTTTTCTACAGTAAACAGAATCTTTGAACTCTTGTTTTTTTTAAAACACCCACACTACCACCTAACTGCGGTAGTGCTTATTTTTTCCCCAGCACCCATGTTGTGTGTTGTGCAGGTGTGAGACACAGTGAAAGACACAAGGTGCACGAATCTTTATTCAAATTTCCACCACCAGGAAAAAAGGAAACATCCGAGTGGCCAGTGACCAGCAGTGCCCTTCACATTAAAGGGCAATGCTGTGTGATCAAACAGTGAAGGGGAGGGCAGAGATTAAATCAAAATAGAGTTGGAGAGGGAAAGAATGCACTCCACTCCCTGTGGCGCCCACCTCTCCCTGAACAACTCCAGGGTGTTTTTGGAGACCGCGTGCTCCTTCTCCAAGGACACCCGGGCTCTAACGTAACCGCGGAAGAGGAACAGGCAGTTGGCCCTAACGACCCCCTCCACGGCCCGGACCTGTTTGGCCAGGCCCAGGAGCAGACCCACGAGGAGGTCTTCGGACCTGCCCTCCCCCCTCCGTACCGGGTGCCCGAAGATCAGGAGTGTGGGGCTGAAGTGCAACCAAAAGCAGAGGATGAGGTTTTTAAGAAAATCAAAAAGGGAGTGCAAATGCACACACCCAATATACACGTGGTCCATGGACTCCACAGCGCCACAGAACAAGCAGTTGGGCTGGGAGTCCATGATACACTGCAATCTGCGGTTGCAGGGGACCGCTGCGTGCAGCACCCTCCACCCCAGATCCCCGAGAGAAAAGGGGAGGATTCCTGCGTAGAGAGCCCTCCACTGGGGATCCCACCGCCCAGTGGGTCACTCCTGATTATTTTTTTATTTTATTAAACAAATTACAAAAACAGTTTCCAACAAACAGTTACATTTACAGCTGCATACAAGAGACAGCAATTTTACAAGGGAGAGGAGCAGCAAAGCCAGGCCCCAAACCCTACCGTTCAAACAGTTTACAGGGAGTTGGGGGCAAACCTCAAATCCCAGTTTCACATTTAAAATATAAAGAGACATCAACAATGACATTTGTACATAAGGCAGTCCAGTTACATAAAAGAGTGCAGACAATACAGACCCAGCAAGCCCCCGCCCCTCCCACCTTCCGACCACTCAAAGGCAGCCCGCCCCTACCTACTCCTGTTTTTTTTTGCTACGCTCCTGTTTATTTTCTTTTTTTTCTTTTAACCCCCACACTACCGCCTAACTGCAGTAGTACTTATTTTTCCCCAGCACCCATGGTGTGTGTGTGTGTGTGTGTGTGTGTGTGTGTGTGTAGGTGTGAGACACAGTGAGAAACACAAGGTGCACGAATCTTTATTCGATTTCCACCACCAGGAAGATAGGAAAACACCCGAGTGGCCAGTGACAAGCCCTGCCCTTCACATCAAAGGGCAGTGCTGTGTGATCAACACTCCTGTTTATCTCTTTTTTTCTTTTTTTTTACACAAAGTGCACGAATCTTTATTCAATTTCCACCACCAGGAAGATAGTAAAAAAACACCCGAGTGGCCAGTGACAAGCACTGCCCTTCAAACCACAGGGCAATGCTATGTGATAACACTCCTGTTTATTTTTTTTTCTTTCTTTATCTCCTGGTTATACTTTTTTTTTCTAACGTAAATCTCTTGTTAATTTTTTTTTTTTTAATTTTTTTTAAATTTAACCCCCACACTACCGCCTAAGTGCGGTAGTGCTTATTTTTTTCCCCAGCACCCATGGTGTGTGTGTGTGTGCAGATGTGAGACACAGTGAAAGACAACACTCCTGTTTATATCTGTCAGGCAGGACTTCCTGATTGGACCAGCTTAATAGTCCTATCAGAGAACTCATATTCTATGATGTCACCTAGCTGACCTCATTACATTCGTTGAATACTCCATTTGCCAACGTTTTGCCCACTTCCATAACCAGTCGCAATCTCTTTGTAAACTGTTTGTATCTGTCACATAACTTGCCTTTTCACCTATTTTTGTATGGTCTGCAATTGTGGCTACAGTACAGTTGCTTCCTTTCTCCAGATCAATAACATATATCATAAATAGTTACAACTCCAACACTGATCCTTTAGAACTCAACTGGTCACAAGTTATCCACCTGAAAAAGAACCCCTTATCTCGAATTGCCATGGCCTGCAATCAACCAACTTTCTATCCGTGTGCATCGGGTCAGGCAGCATCAAAGCAACAGGAGAATCGACGTTTCAGGCATAAGCCCTTCTTCAGGCTTATGCCCGAAACGTCGATTCTCCTGTTCCTTTGATGCTGCCTGACCTGCTGCGCTTTTCCAGCAACACATTTTTAAGCTCTGATCACCAGCATCTGCAGTTCTCACTTTCTCCAACTTTCTATCCGTGTCAATGTACCACCTCCAGTACTACCTACTGTGGGCTCTTATCTTATAACTTAACCTTTTGTGAATTACCTTATTGAACACTTTCTGAAAATTCAAATGCAACACATCTGCTGGTTCTCTACTTTAGTTCAGCCTCAAAAAAGTTTAATAAATTAGTCAGACCTATTTCCCTGGCACAAAGCCATGCTGAGTTTGCTTGTTTAGATCATGACTTTCCAAATATTCTGCCATTATTTCCTGAGTTATTAATTCCAATAGTTTTCCAACAATGGAGTTAGTCTAATCAGTCTATAGTTAGCTGCGCTTTGCCTCCCTCCTTTTCTAAATAGGAGTGTCACATTGGCATCTTTTCCAATCTTCTGTTACTTCTTCAAAATCCAAAGATTTTTGGAAAATTACAACCGATCCATCCACTATCCCTGTAGTTCTTTCTCAGGATCCTAAGGTGCAAACCATCAGGGTCAGGGGCCTTATCTGCCATTACCTGGGTACCTGGGATGGGGGAATTATTTCATGAGGAAAGGTTGAACAGGCTGAGCTTGTATCTATTAGAGTTTAGAAGAATTAAAGCTGATCTTATTGAGACGTATTAGGTCCGGAGAGGACTTGACAGTATGAATGCTGAAAACATGATTCCTCTCATCGGACAGTTGAGCACAATGGGACAGAGTTTAAAAATAAGGGATTTTCTACATGGAAAAATGTTTCTATTGGAGGAGTGAGTGTCTTTGGAACTCCCTCAGAGAGTAATGAAGGTAGACTCTTTGAATATTTTTAGGTAAGCGGTACACTGTTTCTTGAACAAACAAAGGAGTTAAAAGTTAACATGGTAAATGTGAGGAGTTGAGGTCACAATCAGATCAGCCATTAATGGTATTGAATGGCAAAGAATGCTCAAAGGGCTTACTCCTACTCCTCATTCAAATATTCAAGTCATGAAAAGAGACTGCAATTTACGAGCTCACTCAGATGACAAGAGTAGGTTTGATTGAGTCAAGCTGAGACTTACACATGCTCCTTTTGAAGAGATACTATTGATCAAGTTATTAGAATTTAATAAAAGCTCAACACTGCGGATAGTGGAAATATGTTTTTAAAATCAGAATGGAGAAAGAAAAATTGATAATGGGGGCCATAAATAGATAAAAATGGGCTGGCTGTGCTTAAAACAGCCGGGTCATGATGGGTCCTACAGTATTGGGGTAGCTAAAGGACAAAAAAGAGGTGTTCAGGTTCTAACATTACTGAAGTCAGTATTGAGTCCTGAGACTGCAGGGTACATAAGCAAGAAATGAGCTGTTGAAATGTTTCCCTAACTATCGTTCTATCAGCAGATCACTCCTTCCCACTTTCCCAGCACCGGTTTTCAGCGTATATATCACCTTTTCCTAGCCACTATCAGTTCTGAAGAAGGGTCACTGGACTCGGAACGTTGACTCTGCTTTCTCTCCACAGGTGCTCCCAGAACTGCTGAGTTTCTGCATTAATTGCTTTATTATTATATAGCATCTGTCAACAATCTCCAAATCAAAACATAAGCTGAAATGCTGGCACAGCCAACAAAGAGTTAAGCATTGTTTTTACTTTACATCAGGGTCAGAATAAAGGTTATGCTTCACACATAATAACCAGCATGCATCAACTCCTATTTTGAATCGTTGAATTTAATATTTCACACTTTGTTTCATGAATACCTCTTATGATTTTTTTATAGTTTCCTTTTACTCAATATTGATGCAATATGTGGGTGGGAACTAATTGGAGCTCCAACAATATATGCAATTACTTTGTTTTCAACAGATAACAACTGAACTTGACAATGAATGCACCAAAACCTTCAAAGGCACTTCAAGCGCAGCTCCAATGGCAGCTGGTATAATTGCATTGGTCCTTCAGGCTCAGTAAGTATTGTCACATGTAAACAGTTTGCAATTTAAAAATACCATGTACATTACTAGTATATTCAGGAATATTCAAAAATATCATGTACATTGCTAATATATTCAAGAATATTCAAAAAAATTCTGATATTGACACAGGGGCGACACAGTGGTTCATTGGTTAGCACTGCTGCCTCACTGCACCAGGGAATCTGGTTCAATTCCACCCTCGGGCAACTGTCTGTGTGGAGTTTCAAATTCTCCCCATGTTTGCTTGGGTTTCCTCCCACAATTGTGCAGGTTAGGTGGGTTGATCATGCTAAATTGCCCATAGTATCTGGGTATGTGCAGGCTAGGTGGATTAGCCATGGGAAATGTAGGGTTATAGGTTTAGGGTAGGGGTCTGAGTGGAATGCTGTTTGGAGGCTCTGCTTGGACTTGATGGGCGAAATGGTGTGCTCACACACTTTAGGGTATCTATGATTCTCTAAGTATACTGAGATTTTCTGTGGGATATTCTTGATGAGAGCAGAATAATTTTTTTTATTTAACAGGATGAAACGATGTACAAGATTTCCTAGTTGAACTTCTGCAACATTCTTATTTATGTTTTTCAAAGAAGCAAAATTCTTCTTGTATTGTACAACTATCAAAAACTTGCATATATATTGGCTGCAGGAGTAGACCAGAGGTTAGAAATTCTGTAGCAAGTAGCTCACCTTATGAAACAGCAATGCCTGTCCACCTCTTATCAAGCAGAAATCAGAAGTATAATTTGTTCCTCTATACAGTCGCTTCTGATATAATAATATAATGCAATAATTCCATTCTCACATTATAAGAAAATCACACAGTAGCCACACCATTTAAATTAATAGGGCTAGAATTGCATTATAGCCAATACAGGTAAGGAAAGTTCTACAAATAACAGTCTAAATTCTTTTATTGTGTTAAAGTCAATTCGTATTGAGGAAACATGGGCAGTACGGTTAGCACTGCTGCCGCACAGAGCCAGAGACCAAGGGTCAATTCCCGCCTCAGGCGACTGACTGTGTGGAGTTTGCACATTCTCCCGGTGTCTGCATGCGTTTCCTCCGGGTGCTCTGGTTTCCTCCCACAGTCCAAAAATGTGCAGGTTAGGTGAATTGGCCATGTTAAATTGCCCTTAGTGTTAGGTGAAGGGGTAAATGTAGGGGAATGGGTCTGGGTGGGCTGCGCTTCGCTGGGTTGGTGTGGACTTGTTGGGCCGAAGGGCCTGTTTCCACACTGTAAGTGATCTAATCTAAAACACGTGTTATAGCAAAACCAACTGTACTTGCCTAGATGAATGCAGCTTCAACACCACTCAGGACAAACCAACCCACTTGATTTGCACCCCAGCCATCATCCTCAGTATCCATTCCTCTCATTACTGATGCACATTGACAACAGTGTGTATCTTTCATAAGACAGCATCTTTCACAATGTGACTTGTACATCTGGAAGGACAAGGACAGTAAATGCACAAGAATGCCACTACCTGCAGACTACTCTTTGAGCTACACACCATCCTGACCTAGAACTTCATAACCTTTCCTTTACTGTTACTGGCTCAGTATCCTAGAATCCTTTTGCTACTGGCACAGTCGGTTTACCTACACCTAAGGATTACAGCAGTTTAAAAATCAGCTCACCACCCAATTTCAAGAACATTTAGGAATGGGCAAATAAATTCTAGTCTAGTCAGTATTACCACAGCCAACAACAAATTAAACACAGATAACCCCTCCGATGATCACACCTCCCAAATTGCACCACAGCTAAAGGCATGTGTTTGAAGACTGGTCTGTTGGTAGCATAGAAAATGTAATTGCCAAATTTATACTGCAATATTCCACAAATTACAATGTCACAGATAATGTTATCTGTTACAGATCATTTGGTTCACTGATGTTGGTTGAAAGCTGCATATTGGTCAGAGTAATGGGAATAACCCTTGTGCTCTTTTTTTGAGTAGTACTGGGGATTATTTATGTTTCCCTGTGAATAAGTAAGTCACTGCCAATGTCTTTGATGTCAACGTAGATCATCTCCATGTCTGATGTCTAAACTTGCTAGGATCTATCATCACCAAGAAGATGAATAATTTCAGTGTATTTTTCTTTGCTTCTCAGTTTTTTTACGGCAGCGCAACATTCATGGCTTGATCTTTACCTTCAGTAGGCACCATTGGCTCAGAGAGTCAATCTGTGGCTTTGGTTTAGTTCTAGTATTTCCTCTCAGGGCAAAATGTAAGCCAGTTGAGTGAGTTTGTCTGTTTGCTAGTTGGAAGAAAGACGATTGCAAATAAACAAAGGAAAGATGCCCAGAAGTTGAGATTATGCCAAGGTACCGTAGGTATTGTTTCTCTCCAAAATGTATTTGTCAACAAAAGAGCATTTTTGGATTTGTCTAAGGAATTGTGTTTCTGGGAGCTACACTTTGCAAGGTAAACCTTGACTGAGTAGTGCCAGCCATATGCTGCAAGCTGATTTTCCTTCAAACTCCAGTGTAGATATGGAGTGACTGGTCCATTATTTGAGGCATAAAGAAGAATGCAAGGTTGGCTGCTTGGTCACCAAGACTACACACTGGAGCTATGTTTGTTGACAAGTCTCCAGGAACTATGACTCCAGTGAGTTACAATAGTACTAATGTGCACACTGCTACAAGACCTGTATTGGAATACACTATAAAAAGCAGTGCTTCACATGCATTGAGAGGTTGGAGGTGGGAGTACTGTAATAGTGATCAGTATATGACTCCTATATCGCCATTAGCTTCAGCAATACTTTGCAAAATAGCTTGGACTAAGCATAGCATAGGTGGAGGAAGAGAATAACTTATCCTTAACCAGAATGTGAACAACATTAATCAAAAAGAACAGAAGATCTGTCTCAAAGTATCTTTACACTTTACCATAGTAATACGCTAGACTCTCAAAACTAAGACCTTCCTGTGATTATTCCCTCCACACATCCTTATGTATTCACGGCTCCATTGCAAAATAAACCTTTACTTACCAGTCCTAGTTGCTGCATCTGAAGTGTGGCTCCAACACCTTTCCTCTGCTGATTTATTGGTATTCAATGCATGGTCAAAATGCAAAATTGGTCAACAATTGGTTAAAATGTGACGAGGGATAGACAATATTAAGGTTTTGGGTGAATAAGAGTCAAGTAACATTCAATATTCACAAGTGATGGCAGTGACCATCTTTAACAAGGGAGAATTTAACCACCATCCTTTGACATCCAATGGCATTATCATTAGACAGTCTCCAACTATCAACATAAATGACCAGAATCTGAAATGGAACAGTCATATAAATACAATGTCTATGACAGCAGCCTGAGGCTGGGAATTCTACAGCGGGTAATTCTCCCGTTGACTCCTCAAAGCCTATCCATCTTCTACAGAAAAAGTCAGAAATGTGATGGAGTAATCCCCACTTACCTGGATAGGTGCAGCTCCAACAACACCCATTAGGGACTAAATCATCCAGAAGAAAGCAGCCCATCGATTAGCACCACATCCATTACCTTCGACATGCGCTCCCTTCATCTCAGACACACAGGAGCAGTAGTATTTACTTCAGTAAGATGACGTTAAAAATCACACACTACCAGGTTATAGTCCAAAGGTGTATTTGGAAGTACAAGCTTTTGGAGTGCTGCTCCTTCGTCAGGCTATCTAGATTTCCAGAAGGGATTTGACAAGGTACCATATCAAAAGTTACTTTGCAAAGGTCATGGTAAACAGTGTAAGGTGATAATATGGGTCGCAAATGATGTAATAACATGGACAGGGAATTGGTTAGCTAACAGGATGGAGAGTAGGTTATTTTTGGCTTGACAAGATGCATAAAGAGATCAATAATGGGGACTCAACTATTCAGAATAATGTTAATGATTATTGTTTGGATGAAGAAACCAATTGTATTGGTCTAAGTTTTCTGATGACAAAAAGATAGTTAAGAAAATAAATTATGAAGAAGAAGTAAAGAATCTGCAAAGAGAGAAGATGGATTAGTTAAACAAGTGGTCAAAAATTTGGAAGATAGAATTTAATGTCGGAAAATGTCTCCTCTGGCAGGAAGACAAGAAAGGTACTATATTGTTTAAATGGCAAGAGTACTCTGAGGTACAGAGGATTATGGATGTCCTTATACAGGAACCACAGGAAGTGAGTATACAGGTACACAACACTGTAGGAAGGATGTGATTGTACTGGAGGGCTTGCAAAAGAGATTCAAAAGGATGTTGCCTGGGATAGAGCATTCTCGCTATGGAGAAAGGCTGGATAAGTTCGGATTATTTTCTTTGCAGCAGTGAAAGTTGAAGGGGCAGTGATAGGCATTTATAAAATTATGAGGATCATGGACAGGGTGGGTAGAAAGCAGCTGTTCCACTTAGTTGAGGGGGAGACAAACATTTTCAGTGAAATGCAGGATGTTTATAGGGGATTTGAGGAAAGATTTTTCAACCCAGAGGGTGGATGAGGTTTGGAATGCACCGTCTGGGAAGGTAATTGAGGCAAGAAACCTCACAGCCTTTAAACCACAATCTTTTTCTACGATGAACAGTTTCTGTCGGATGTTTTCTTCTGCCAAACCTGCCGTAAGTCCACAGCTTTGTGTGTTTAGCCATACATGACATAACCATATAAGCCTGTCCACCAACTACAAGGTCTAAGTCAGAAGTGTGTTGGATTCATCCCCACTTACCTGGATGAGTGCAACTCCGACAAGAAGCTTGACACCATTCAAGCCAAAGTCACCCATTGATAGTCACCACCAAACATTTACTTCCTTTGCCAATGATGATCAGTCGCAGCAATGTATAGCATTTACAAAATGCACTGCAGAAATTCACCAAGACCACTTAGACAGCACTTTGCAGACCCACAGGCACTACCATCTAGGAGGAGAAGGACAGCAGATATATGGGAACACCACCACTTGTGAGTTTCCCTCTGTGTCATTTGCCTCTTGATTTGGAAATATATTGTCATTCCTTCAGTGTCACTGGATCAAAATCCTGGAATTCCCTCCCTTGTTGACATTTTGAGTGTATTTACACCAAATTAACTGCAGTGGTCAGGTCAATTGAGAATGGGAGATAAATGCAGGTCCAGCCAACAACACCTACATCCCATGAATCAATAGGAAAAACACTTACTTCTTCTTTTAAGACTTGAGGATGACGCCACAATACTGGCATGAGATATCTGTCAAGGATGCCACACTGGCTGTTAAATTTCCTTTAAGCCCTGCCATTGTGAAGGTGGAATGTGCTAGACACTACTTTGGTAGTGCACAATTGTAGGCATGGTGAGGTTAGTGTTCATGTTAAAATGGCCTGGATATATCTGGCTATGAAAGGACAGATGCAGGAAGTGTCTATTCATGAACCAATGACATCATCACATTCCTTGCACAGTGAGGTCATCATCAGCTGACCAGTGATGTTGATGTTGACTCTGTCCTCACATGCTTGCTCTTGGCGGAGTTCACGGGAAGGCCAATGTTCAGCTTTTTTTGGAACAGAACAGATTTCTCTTTGGAGCAGTGAAGGTTGAAGGGGCAGTGATAGGCGTGTATAAAACTATGAGGATCATGGACAGGGTGGGTAGAAAGCAGATGTTCCACTTAGTTGAGGGGGAGACAAACATTTACAGTGAAATGCAGGATGTTTAGACGGGATTTGAGGAAAGATGTTTCAACCCAGAGGGTGGATGAGGTCTGGAACAGATGCAGCCTGACTTTCTGAATATTTCCAGGGTTTCTGTTTTCATTTCAGATTTCCAGCCCCTTTAGTATCAGGTTTTTGACTGTTGGATAATTCTATTGTTGACATCTCTAAACCTATCTGAGACTTACTCGCTCTCTCTCACTCTCACCCACTCACTCATTCACTCACTCTATCTATCTCTCTATCTCTCTCACTATCTCTCTCAATCTGTCCCTCTCACTCTCACTCACTGTCACACTCACACTCTCACTCACTCACCCTTCTGGAAGTTGAAAGAGATGATATATTTTCAAAGCATTGCTGTATTTGATACAACTCTATTTTCCATGAGAGCCATAGAAATTGGAGGAGGAGTAGGCCATTTGGCTCTTCAAGGCTTCCTTGTAAGATAATGGGTCATCTGATTTTGGTCTTTCCACCACATTCCTGCATGCCTGTCGTAACTCAGCCTTGAACTGGCAGTATGGATCTCCTGCCAGATTTTGAACTGGAGGTGGAAATTCTACTCCCTGAGAGCTGCTAGCCGTTTGAAGCTGACAGCTCTCTGCTGCTGGCAATGCACCCCCTAAAAGCCTAGGATTGACAGGGAACCCAGGCCATAGGCCAGTGAGGGTAGGTGGGGTTTAAGGCAATGGAATTACTGGCTGGGGGTGAAGTTATAAGAGAGGTTGGGGAGGAAGCCCAAAACAGTCAGCCCACTTGCTGATCATCATAGAATATAGAGTCCCTCCAGTGTGAAAACAGGCCCTTCAGCCCAACAAGTCCACGTCGACCATCTGAAGTAAACCCACCCAGACCCATTCACTCACCCTATTATCATATATTACCCCTAACTAATGCACCTAACCTACACATCCCTGAACACCACGGGAAGTTAGCATGGCCAATTCACCTAACCTGCACATCTTTGGATTGTGGGAAGAAACCAGAGCAGCAGAGGAAACCCACGCAGACACTGGGAGAATGTGTAAGCTCCACATAGACAGTCACCTGATCCTGGAATCAAATCCGGGTCCCTGGTGCTGTGAGGCAGCAGTGCTGACCACTGAGCTGCCATGATGCTGGATCCCTTCGTCATTCACTGAATGCCTTTGAAGCCTGGAAGCCATCTGCCAACACTCCCCATCTACTGCTTCATGAATATTGACAGTTGTGGGATAAGGCTCTTAAATGCGCTACCTATTGAGTAAGGACCTCAATTAAGTGTTGTAGCAATCCATGAACTCGCTTGCGCTGGATGTGGAAAAGCAGAGGGTTCACATTCCACTACCTTCTGCCCAACTCAAGAGCCCTACTTTCAAATCCACTATAAGGAGGCTTTAAATTCCACCTTTTGCATTTAAGTTCCAAATCTGAAGGTGCCAGGACACGTTAATAGGGGCATTAGAATATATGTGGGCACTTGCCATTATCAGCTGTGGCATAGATTTTAAGAGCAAGGAGGTTATGTTGGAACTGTATTTCGGCCACAGCTGGAGTACTGTGTGCTGTTCTGGCCACCACACTATAGGACGGGTGTGATTGCATTAGAGGGAATGCAGAGGAGCTTCACCAAGATGTTGCCTGGAGTGGAACATTTCAGCCATGACAAGAAGCTGGCTAAGTTCGGGTTCTTTTCTTTGAACAACGAAGGTTGTGGGGGACCCTGACAGAGGTGTTTAAGATTATGAAGATTATGTGTGAATAGAAAGCAACTGTTCTCCTTCATCAAAGGGTCAAGAATAAAGGTGCTCACTCTTAAAGTGAAAGGCAGGAGCTTTAACAGGGATTTGAGGGAAAAGTTCCCACCCAGAGAATGGGGCGGATGTCTGGAATGCATTGCCTTGGAGGATTGTTGAGGTGTGTGACCACACAATCTTTAAAAAGTGCTTAGATAAGCTTTTAGGGTGTGTAACATTCAAGGCTATGGACTTAGAATGGGAAAGTGGGGCTAGTGTAGGTGGTAATGTATTTTTTTCAGAACTTCTTGGTGATTGCAGGTTCTGTCCTATATGGTTCCATGGCATTAGAACAACATTACATATTGAATTCCAGAATCAGAGACTTCCAAGGAGAGGATATTATTTCACAAACATTTAACAATGGCTTGTCCAAGGGATAAAAAGGAATCAGCCTATGTTTCTTCAAAAGTCAGGTCTCTGAAAAAAGAGTATAAGGAAAGTAATTCCTGGATTTTGATGCAGTGACAATAATGATATAGGAATTAATGTGAACTTGTGTCAGACAGTATTTAGACTTCTACAATATTATATACAGTTGTGGATACCACACTATAGGAAGAATTTGAACATATTAGACAGTGCAGAAGTGATTTTAAAGAATAGTCCCAGGGATAAGAATCTTCAGTTATGAAAGTAAATAAAAAAGCCAACAGGACATTTGATAGAAGTTTTCAAAATCACCAGAAACCTGGTCAGAGTAGATAGAGACTAAAATAGAAACGAAATACTGAAGATGCTGGAAATCCAAAATTTGTTTGATCAGATTGCTTTGACGTGAAGTGCAGTCACTTCCATCTCACTGCTGGCATTCAGCACTTTTGTCTGTGCAGCCTGCCCAAGACACCTTTGAAAATACCTTCCAAGCCCTCAACATCTAGAAGAACAAGGGCAGAAGATGCATGCACACATCATCCACCCATAGGTTCACTTGCAAGTCACAGGCATCCCAACTTAGCAATACAAAACTGTTAGGTCATTGCCACTGGGACAAATTCCTGCAGCTTCCTCATTAACAACACTGTGGATGTTCCTACAGTAAAGTAGACTGCAGTGGTTCAGGAAAGTGGCGTTCCACTACCATATTAAGAGGCATTAAGGCTGGGCTTGCCAATGTTAGTTATTTCTCAATAATATATACTTCTGTTAAAAATGGCAAGTAGCTCTAGTAGGATATTTTCAAACTTGTGGAAATGTTTAGCATTCAATTAACGTGAGTCTGGGCACTGCTGTGAGACACAGAAATCACTTTTCTTTGACTTTTCACAGCTCAAAAAACACATTCCATTCATCTTTCAAATCATGATACAGTTTCC
Source organism: Chiloscyllium punctatum (assembly GCF_047496795.1). Lineage (NCBI taxonomy): Eukaryota > Metazoa > Chordata > Chondrichthyes > Orectolobiformes > Hemiscylliidae > Chiloscyllium > Chiloscyllium punctatum. The sequence continues at coordinate 56,242,335 of NC_092747.1, read as the reverse complement.
AAAGGGCATCAATGCTTCCTATGTATTTAGGAACAAGTAAGCACTCAATGATAAGAAGTTCAAGGTTTCACAGGGTAAAATATGTGCAATAAAAATATACATATGTTGTCTTTTTAAAGGGTCAATGTTTGTGCACTTAATTTTGTTTCACTAATTAATGTTGACTTCGTGAAATTAAATTCTGATGTAATGAATATTAGGTATTCATAAATTGATTTAAAGTAATTTGGTTTAATTATGTAGAGCAATCATAATGATATAAGTACTCGAGTGTAAGAGATAGCTTGATATAAATCAAATCAAAAGAAACAGAAAATAAGGTCACATTGGCAGGATCATGTCAGCAGATCCCACAGAAATCATCTGGGCTATCCCTGCCCTTCCCCACAAATTTAAATTACTGGTGAATCTGACAACCCAGGACTGGTAGTGTTTAAACTCACAAACCGCATTGATGGGCAGACGTGGAATGTGATTTAAAAATGTGTCAATCATCTTAAAATCATACCTACCTCAGTTTCCATGTGTGGGCTACCAGCTATTGCACACCATCAGTAATTAAATCAAAACTCGAAATAGACCTTTCTACTGGAAGATGTTTGAAGAGCCTTATAAACAACTGTGTACATAATACAAAACAACGTGGTGCGATAGGTATGTTTGTTGGGCCCAGCCTAGGTCAGAAACAGAGGCCAACAAAGATACCAGCATTGATTGCCGGGCACTAGTTTCCCATCACTGTTCCTAAAGCTAGCCATTTAGCAGAAGTAGGATTGTAACAAGCTGGGTGATCCCCCTTCACACAGAGGGCAGCTAATTTGGTTCCTGGTTGTGGTCAATTAAAGGACACCACCTGTTTCCCAACCACGGGAGTTCACTGTAGGTGCCTGGAAGTGGGTACATAGGGAGAGGTCAAAGGGGCTAGGCAGCATTCAAAGCCTTTCCTGCCTGCCTGGGTGAAAAGCAGCCACCTGCTGCCCTGTAGGGGAGCTATATCCACCCACCATCCACAGTGACAGCCTGGCTGCACAGACCAGTTTTAAATTCAAGTTTTAAAAGGTTTCTTGAGAGGGCACTTGCATGTTGAAGCAACCACGGTGTGCTGTGCCTTTTGAGCTAAAAGATTTCTGATTGGCCCTCCAGCTTTGGGAACTTAGCCACCATCCGTAATTGGATTGGATACGTATGCACATGTCATTGAAGGGGCATCACCCTGACGAAGTGCTTTACCCAGGGTTCAAGATCTGCAAAACAGCCCTCACTTCTGGTTCCCCTCCCTGTTCTAAAGATCCACCCCCAGAATCACAGAGGTCAATTAGACCATTGCGTTCATTCTGATTATTTGTAGAACCATCCAAACAGTGCCATTCCCCCACTTTACTTCCATAGGCCTGCATATAAGCCAACTTCCTTTTAAAATCAATGATGGTCTCTGCTATCACTCTTCTCATATGCTGCACTTCCAGGCCATTACTCGCTGCAAAGTTAAGTTTTCTTTCATATTGCCCCTGTGTCCCTGACACAAATCTTCATTTCTGGATGCCTGCTCATTGTAGCATTAGCTAACAGGAGCAACTTTTCTTTATCTAACTTATCTAAACCGATCATACTCTTCTATACCTCCCTCAAACTTCGTAAACTACTTTGTTCCAAAGAAAATGGATCTTCTGTAACCTAAGTGTTGGTAATATCCCTCGAATATCGCTCTGTGGCACACTATTCTCTGCAGTGTAAGAAATGGGCATTGTTGTATGGGCAACACATTGCAAACTTACTACTAACAATGCAGACTACCGAAATCAATCTATTTTAATGTGGGTAACTGCAAAGCCTGCTTGGTCAGGTATGGTAGAAGAAAACCATTTGCTGTTCTGATGAGAAGAGTTGAAAAGCATAGCACTTGAAAAGCACAGCCAGTTAGGCAGCATCTGAGGAGCAGGAGAGTTGATGTTTTGAGCATAAGCTTCTCATTAGGAATGGACTAGGAGAAAGTGAGGACGGTAGATGCTGAAGATCAGAATCGAAAAGTGTGGTGCTGGAAAAGCACAGCCGGTCAGCTTATGCTCGAAACATTGACTCTCCTGCTCCTCGGATGCTGCCTGACTGGCTGTGCTTTTCCAGCACTATACATTTTGACTCTGATCTCCAGCATCTGCAGTCCTCACTTTCCCCTCCCTGATGAGAAGACTATCTTGTAGCTGAGAAGATATAATCTATTGCATGTTTAAAAAGTAGTTGCAGCTACCTTGGTATGATAGACTTTGTTACACAGACTTTGAGGAGGGCTAGATGTTAGAACTCACTCCTTTGAGATATTAAGATGTTCTGCTTACAAGTCCATGTGAAACATCCAATTTAGTGGTGCTTTTGGACTTCTTCAGTGTAAATTCTTTCAGATCCTTTCAACTCGATATATATCTCCCTACAAGCATATTTTCTCATAGTAAATAATATACTTTTGAGTACATAATTATATTTACCACTACCTTATTTCCCTACCATTTTCTGACTTCACAAATTCATCCAAACTGGTCTTCGCACAATTCTCCAGACATGTGTTCTCTTTGGACTTGGAAGACTGCTACAGCACTGTGTAGAAGACTGTTCATTTCAGTTCTTTTCCTGAGAGTCGGAAGTCTGTAGGTTACTTTAAACTGGAAAAAGCGAAATTTGTTCTTTGCCATATCCTGTACCTGAAGCAGGCAATTGCGTTCTTGCAGTATCTTCAATTGTTGAGCATTGAAACTGATGGTTTCCATAATTCTCAATCTGTGTAAACACGTTTTTAATTCTCAATCTGCCTGTAGATTTGTGCTGAAACATGTAAACTTGTTTACAAGGGTTTGGACATTCTACTTCACCCTCAGTGATTATTTTATTAGCAAAACCAACATATTCAATTCCTTGGTTCTGCTATTTAAGACTTGTTTCTGGCTTGGCATGATTTCTGTAACAGCTACTGAGTATTCTTTCTGGGAAGAGAAGGAAGTCAAACATTCTGTTGAAACTTGCGTAATCTTTGTCACCTTAGCATCTAAAATCAGATGTGCTTTGTCTGGCTCAAGCGAAGGATTCAGTTCATTACCTATCTCCCTGCTTGTTTCTCATCATAAACCTTGTTGGTTCTTGCAGGCTGAGTACTCCTCAGTGTTGATCGTAGTGGGAAACATTTGTGCCAATACAATGTAGCCATAGGTTCCCATCTTATTTGCAGTTCAAAACAAATTTCTTATGTCAGCATAATTAATCTCAGTGGATCCAATTTTTAAAATTTTGATTGTGTTATTAGGCAAGAAAGCTATATGAACTCTTTGATCTGATCTTTGGCTGTTTGTCAACCAGATGCCCCTTGACTTTCTGTTTCTTAACTTTGTATTATTTAACTTCCTCTGCCATTTGAAGATATTTGTCGTCAAGATGTACATTTTATTGTGAAGTGCTTGTGAGTATTCTGCTATTTGGAATCCCTTATATCAGAAATTGGCTTATTGCATACCATTGCTTTTAACAACTGTAGCTTCTGAACCTTGTTGTCATTTGTTAACATTATTTTCTTAGTCATGACTCATTGATAATATGGTAACACTTTCCTTGGTGTCTAACTTAAAATACATGAAATGACAATCGACATAATCATCAAAGGTCTAGATCATTTATTTGCCCTAGGAACATTTTAGGTTTTCTTCTTTTGTGGACCTTTCCTTCTCATTAATCTTTTTGTGTTTGTAGCTTTTATAAAACTGTGTCCCTAGTGGGCACACTTTCGGAAAGTGATATCAATATTATAGATAAAACATTCACTTTAAATAGCTGGGCACTGTCTGTGCCTGTGAGGTTTCTTTGATCTGTGGAGCTGACAAAGACTTTTACAGTCCAGTGCCTGTCCTATTCACTTCATTTCTCATGTGTTGTATGTGGTTTTGTACTTTAAGAATTAAAGATTCTACTGATCTTCTGAACAAATATTGATCATCTCTGTGTTGTTTCCATACATCTGTTCCATTCACCATCTGAACAGTTTTCTCCAGTGTCAATAATTGTATTAGTTACAAGGTTAAAGTAATTGTCAAAGGCTTTCAATGCTCTTCAAAAGTATCTGTTGTGTCTTTTACCCTGAGGATAATAATGGCATCAGCTTTATTGCCAAATTTGTTTTGAAGTTTATTTATTTGTTCTGCTTCTGAGTAAATATCTATTTTGTATCTCTTTGGACAATAATAAATCTGACAAATATGCAATAGCAATATCTAAAACAACTCTGTTTTGTATGTATTTCGGCTAGAAATCACCATCGTCACATTCCCCACTGATCTGTGGAAATCACTAATAAAATTATCAATGGATTCCCATCTGTCAAACTCTTTGGTTACAACTCTTTCAATAATTATATAAGGTATGAGGTTGAAGTAATCACAAAGACCTTCAGTAATCTTCAAAAGTATGTGTTGCATCCTTTACCCTTTAAGAGCAATGATGCCATCAGCTTTATTGCCCAATTTGTTTCAAAGCGTATTTATTTGTTCTGCTTCTGATTAAGTATCTTGTTTTGTATCTCAGAAATTGTTTGCCTTAAGATGTCCAACTTTGTTCTATTTAGCCCACCCATCTCTGAAATTAAGTCATCTTGGCAACACTATTTCTAATATCATTTATTCATAATATAATTTTATATTTGCCTGCTTAAAAGACTCTTTATTTCCTGGTAATAGTTGTGATGCTGCCTATTATGGTTGTACAGGAGGATTTTCCCTTCACATGAGAAATGGAGAATTCCTGCCTTTTCTGTGGGTTCACTTCTTTATGGCTTCAATAAATTATTCTTGCTTTAATTATAATCCTACTGTGTGATTCCAGTGTGTATTGTGATCATAATGCCTCCCAAACTTTTTCCCCTTGTCAGGTCAGATCTGCTTAGGCTTTATTTACTGATTTTCTAATGTCCTGGACCGATGACCTTTAACTAATATTTCTTTGGTACCTCATTACTTCTGTTTCTATTATTGTGCCTCACGGTTCCCAGTCACTGTGGCAACAATGCTGAATCTGAGCTGTAAGTAATTTTAAACTTCTCACATCTCCAGTCTGGAAAAACTGTACCATCTTAAAGTTGCCACTGTCCCACCAGGAATTTTAAGCTTTACTGACAGAACCATCAAAGTTTGTTCACTCACCACTAAACTCTGACTAGCATGGCTTCCATAAATGCCTTTAGAAGGAGCCAGCATATGCATTGGAGTTACAATTCTCCTTCTCCAGGGAGTTGCTAACTCTCTAACTTTGCTTTGTTCATGTATGTATCATTTTAATGGAAGGTAGCTGAGTCAGAGAACTAAACGCATCAGTATGCCTCATACTTGGCCCATCTCGATGGTTACACAGGCATTAGGGACCTCCCCACTATTATGGCAGTGATGTGTGTGTGTGTGTGTGTGTGTGTGTGTGTGTGTGGTGTGTGGTGTGTGTGTGTGGTGTGTGTGTGTGGTGTGTGTGTGTGTGTGTGTGTGTGTGTGTGACCAGTATTGTACTCACCACTTTATGGGACATTGCAGATCTGGGAGGCTCAGATCTCCCTTCTTCTACACATTGTAAAATATATCGCTTGAGGTGGTTCTCAGTGGGATCATTGAAATGTTGCTGGTGAACTCAAAGTCCTGGAAAGACTCTGCCAGTCAATACCTTGATATGAACCGGCTTGCAGACACAGATGCAGTACTGACAGCATCCTCTAGGCATCCAATTTTCTTATCTTGATTGATCATTCTCAGAAACCCCACCACGACGCAGGATATACTTTTCCCACTTACTACTCCATGCTCCTGACCTGACAATACACAGGATCCCCTCACTGTCATTGCTGACTCACCCTCATTGTCTTGAACCTCTGTCCAATGTGCCACTGTCATCCTCCTCTCCATTGTGTAGCAAAATTCAACAAGTAAAACTGCAGACTCAAGCACAACTGCACAAACTGGACTCTCGCACATTACCTTTAAAGGAAAGTGAAGCAAGAGTTGTGAAATTCTCTTGCACTGCAGACTTTATCTCGAAGGTAAGAGCTCATAAAAAATGTTTTATGCTAATGCACATTCATAGCATGCAATAATATTACAGTTGGGACTTGCCATAAGCTAGTATGAGTCCCAACATGTCACTGTCGTTATCTCTGCATCTTATTCCACTGCCAGGAGATCAAACTGCTGGTTCCTCCCTAATTCAGTCACTGCACAACCCATATTCTGCTCATGCATGCTCCATCTCTCTCTCTCACACACGCGCACACACGCGCACACACACACACCCTGGAAAAAGCTGAGAAACCCTGCTCTGGTTAATTGCTTCTGTGCCAAATCAAGACCCACAAACTTAGTAAAATACGGTGACCAATACTGGACAGAAAATTCTAACTGGAGTATAAGAAGACCTTTCTAAAGGCCCTTCTGGCATGGTTGTAATGTCCTTACCTCTGGACCAAAAATGCTCAAGTCCCACCTGCTTCATGGGTATTTAATAACATCTATGAACAGGTTGATGAGAAAAAGTCAATACCGGCTCAGTACATCATCTCTATTTCTCAATACCTCTCTTTCTGCAGTGCAAGATCCCATATGCTTCACTGACTAATTACGAATGTTCACTAATATCCTTTAGAGAAGGGTGTCTTTGGTTCTTAACTGGTCTAGCCTACATGTGATTTCAGTCTACAGCAATGTGGTTTACTCTTAACTATCTTCTAAAATGGCCTAGCAAGCCATTCGGTTGTAATAACTGAAAAACATGATCAAAAAATACATGGAAACAGATGGGGACACAGCATTGTCCTCAGCACTGGAAATGGCAATAACAAATAAAGCCCTGCTGGCTCTGCAAGTCTCCCTTACTAATATCAAGGGGGGGGGGGGGGAGCTAGTACCAAAACTGGGAGAGTGTCTGTCCCAATTGGGAGAGTATCTAGTAAATCAACAACCTGACAAGTTGTACATATGGAATCATACCTTACAGAAAATGTCCAAACCCACAATCCCTGGATAGGCCCAGCAGAGGTGGTGTACAGTTAGGAAGTAGTTTCTCTGGCAATCCTCAACATTGATTCCATGTCATCTCATGGCAGCAGGTCAAACACAGTGAAGGAAACCTTTTGCTGATTACTGCATACCGCCTTCCCTTGTCTAATGACTGCGCAATCCTATGTTGAATGGCAGTTGGAGGGAGCACTGAGGGTGACAAGGGTGCAGGATGTACTCTGGGTCAGAGACTTCAGTGTCCATCACCACAATAGGCTCAGTGGCAGCACTGGTAATCAATCTGGTTAAGTCCTAAAGGACTTGTTGCAAGACTGAGTCTGCAGTCTACTGGGTCAGTCAATGATAAGAGGATATTTCACCTCATGAGAGAGTCCAGGACGAGAGAATGTAGTGTCAGAGTGAAAAGGTGCCAATTTAAGACTCAGCTGAGGAAGAACTTCTTCTCTCAGAGGTTTGAGAGTCATTCAAACTCTGTGCCCCAGGGAGTAGGGACAGAGTTTTTTATATTTTTAAGGCTGAGATAAATCTTTGATCAGTAGGGGAATCAAGGTTTTCAGAGAAAGGGGAAGAAAGTGGATGTGAGGAATGTTAGATTACCAGTGATCCTATTGAATAGCGGAGCAGGCTCAAGGAACCAAACAGCCTTCTCCTGTTCCTATTTCTTTTGATCTTAGGGCAGCAAATAGTGAGGGAACCAATAATAGGGAAAAACATACTTGACCTCACCCCTACCAATTTACTGCGAATGTATCTGTCCATGACAGTATTGATAAGAGTGATTGCTGCACAATCTTTGTGGAGGCAAAGTCCTGCCTTCACATTGAGAGAACCCTCCATTGTGTTGTGTGGCACTATCACCATGCTAAATAGGATAGACTTTGAACTGACCTGGCAGTTCAAGACTGGGCACACATGAGGCACTGTGGGGCATCAACAGCAGCAGAATTGTACTCCAATACAATCTGTAACCTCATGGCCCCGCATATCCCCACTCAGCCATTACTATCAAGCCAGGGGATCAATCCTGGTTCAATGAAGAGTGCAGGAGGGCATGCCAGGAGCAGCACCGGGCATACCTGAAAATGAAGTGTCAACTTGGTAAAGACACAGCATAGGACTACTTGTGTGCCAAATGAACATATGTAGCAAGTGATATAAGTGATCCCATAATCAATGGTCTGACCTGGACTCAGTAGCACTGCCAAAACCGGGTTTTGGTGCTGGATAACTAAACATCTCACTGGAGGTGGTGAAGATTCCACAAATGTCCCCATTCTCAAAACTGGAAGAACTCAGCACATCAGTGCACAAGATAAAGTGGAGTCATTCACAATAATTTTCAACAAAAGATCATCTAACTATTGTCCCTTGACATACAATGGTGTTGCCACCACTGAATTCAGAATTATTCACAAGCTGGGGATTACCATTGACAGGAAACTGAACTGGACTAGCCATACAAACACAATGGCTACAAGATCAGAGGCTAAGATTCTTACAGCAAGTAACTCGCCCCCCCTCACCCTACAAAACCTATCTACCATATGCAAGACAGCAGTCAGGAGAGTGATGGCATTTTCCCATTTTTCTAGGATGTGTGCAGCTCCAATAGCTCATAAGAAGCTTGACGCTATCAACCCACTTGATTGGCATGACATCAACAAGCATCCACTTTCTCCACCATGGGCACTCAGTAGCAGCAGTATATATCATCTACAAGATATACTGCAGAAATTCACCAAGACTCCTTCAGCATCACTTTTCAAACCACAACAACCACCAATAAGAGCAGCTGATACATGGGAGCACCACAACCTGCAGGATCCCCTCCAAGCCAATCGCCATCCTGATTTGGAAATATGTTGCCTTTCTTTCACTGTCGCTCAATCAAAATCCTGGAACTTTCTCCCTAATGGCATTGTGGGTCTAACATACTGCACAGATACTGCAGTGGTTCAAGATCGCAGGTTACAGGAATCAGCAATCAATGCTGGTCCACTTAGTGATGCCCATGTCCCATTAATGAATAAAATAAACTACCCTCTCAGTATATTTTGCCTCTATCAAAGACCCATGCACATAGATCCCTCGGTCTCTCTTTCTCCACTAACGCTTCCCTACAAAGTCACTAATGTTTCTCCCTATGCCCTTTGCTAAAATGGATGACCTCTCACTTCTCTGTGTTAAATTATACCTGTCACATGTCTGCTCGTTCTGTAAGCCTTTGTCCTGTCATAATCAATTGGTGTCATTTTCAGTGTTATTAAACCTTCAAGTTTGATATAATTGGCAAATGTTGCATATTTAATCTGTATTCCAATATTCAAATCATACTTTTTAAAAAAAAAGTGAGCCTAACACTGATCCTTGGAGACCACCGCTGTCTACCCCCTCCAATTGGAAAAAAAAGCACTTAACTTGTCTTGCTGTTACCTGTCCTTATGTCAATTTTTATCCAAGCTAAGCACTAAAATTGGAACAACACAAGAAGATTAGCATGGCCCGTGTGCAAAAATGACATGCAAATTCATGAAGCGTTCCACAAAAAAACTTACTCTCCTATTCTTTGAACTTCAGTTTTGTTTCTTGGCATTTTCCAAAAGTTTAATTGAAATCCATATGAATGATATTCATCACATTCCTTTGTCAACCTTGACTGTCACTTGATGAAATACTTCAATTTGATTAGTCAAACTAAGATATCTCTTTTGCAAGTCAATGTTGATTCTCCTTAATTAATTCAAGGGCTGTATTTTTCCCCCTTGAATTTTGTTACCAAACCTTTCTCCACCACCAACCTGTAGTTATAAAGACTGTTTTGCATACTTTCCTGAACAGGTAGGTGCAGCAACTGTCAATATAGCATACAGCAAAGATATTTTACGAAGGGAAATTAATTATTTGAACATCACAGTTCTAGAAGTGGAGAGATGTTTAAACTAATGATTAGATTTTTTTGTGAGAATTGAAGCTAAAAAGTAAATGTCTTACAACTGGATAAAATAAGAAACAATATTTTTTTTCCAAATTGTGATTCACATTTTGCATTGGAGAAAGGCATGGAGCTGAACATTTGCATCACAGCTGACAGGATGGGAGGATACTAAGAATCCCTTTCAGGACACCAACTACATATCACTGACTCAATTTCAGTAAAGATTGGGGTCAAATAAGATTGCATCATCGCACATATTCTCTTCTCCATTTTCATCGCTGCGAAACTGCACCTCACCTTCACAAATTACCGTCATAAGCAGAGATCATCCACAGACTGGGCAGGGACTGTTAACCTATGTCACCTTCAATCCAAAACTAAAATCACACCAATTTTAGTCACTTGTGTGCATTCTCACTCAGAAACTGAGCTCCAGGTCATTGTTGAACTTCAGTTTTGTGGCTTATGAGCAATTAAAATTGAGAAGATTTGCTTGGGAAGGCATTGAACAAATTGAGAAATTTTATCAAGCACACACCATTGCAGGGTCACAGTGTCACAGAGAGTGCGCAACCTTCCAGACAACTTGTCCAGCCAATCCTCCAACCACCAACATTCATGTAAGCAGTGCTAATATCAGCCATTTTAGAACCAATTGAACTAGAGTGGAAGCTAACCAATGGGGAGGTAATGGCCTAGTGTTATTATCACTTGACTGTTAATCCAGAAACTCAGCTAAGGTTATGCAGACCTGGGTTCAAATCTCACAATGACACATGGTAGAATTTGAATTTGATAAAAAAAACAAAAATCTGGAATTAAGAATCTACCGATGTCCATGAAATCATTGTCAACTGTCAGAAAAAAAACATCTGGCTCACTAATGTCCTTCAGGGAAGGAAGTCTACGATTCCCACCTGGTCTGGCCTACATGTGACTCCAGACTCTCAATGACATGCTTGACTCTCAACTGCCCTCTGGACAATTAGGGATGGGTAATAAATGCTGGCCTAGCCAGAGATGCCCATATCCTGTGAATGAATTTTCAAAAATCCTAAAGGACTGCCTAAGAAGATGAAGAAGACATCTAAATTACCAGTTGTTGACACTGGGTGCTATAGCTTTTAAATCTCTTGAGTGTTTCTTTTGATTATTCACCTATATTCCTATATCAACAGGGATTCAACAGCTACTTTTAAATCATGTTGATATAAATCTGTGAGTTGAAGGAGGTAAATTCAGAAAGTGAAGCACATGGAGAGGGGGTCGTTTGCATTTATTCTGAAAGCAATGTTTGGCTAACTGTTCGCTGCAACTAACCAAATAACAACAAATCATAATTTTATTTTTTATTCATTCATGGGATGTGGGCATCGTTGGCTGGGCCAAATTTTATTCTCTGCCTTTAGTTGTCCTTGAGAAAGAACAAACTTCTTGAACTGCTACAACCCATTTGCTGTAGGTAGACCCACAATACTGCTGGGAAATGAGTTCCAGGATATTGACCCTAAAACTGAAGCAACAGTGATGTATTTCTAAGTCAGAATGGTGAGTGCTTGCAGGTGGTGGTGCTCCCATTTTTCTGCTACTGTATTTAGATTGCAGTGGTTTAGGGTTTGGAAGGGGCTGTCTAAGGATCTTTGGTGAAGTTCTGCACTGCATTATGCAAATGGTACACACTGCTACTATTGAGGACCAGTGGTGGAGGTACTAAATATTTGTGAATGCGGTGCCAATCAAGTTGACTGCTTTGTCCTGGGTGGTATCAAACTTCTTGAGTGTTGCTAGAGTGGCATTCATTCAGACAAACGGGGAATATTCCATCACACCCCTGATTTGTGTCTTGTAGATGGTAGACAGGAAAATTGATAGTAGGCCTACTGATTTTAAAGAGCAATTGAAAGATGTTGCCACACTAAGCTTTTTAGGATGTGAGTAAACAGAAGGATCCTTAAGAAAAGGAGACGTGTCCTATTTGATGATGTTTTTCCGTGTCTTACTGTTAGAATTCCAAGTCAAATTCCTTTCCTTCAGAAGAACAGCAGTGGAAGGGGTTGGCTGCAAAAACCATCTGGTTTCCCAGTTGTTTCAACGTAGTGAGTAGTTGGATCTTTTGAATGGTGAAGAGAAGAAAATTTAGAAAGGCACTTCTATGAGTGAGGATGTGGTGATAGGCTTCCAAGGCGAGTTTGCTTCAGGTATTGTTGGTAGTGATAGTCTTGCTGTTACCTTCAGATTAGAGGTCGTACATGTCTGATTGTAAAATCTCCTTAACTTACTCAGCAAACAAAAAGATTGATATGTATGTAAGAAAGGCTTGAGATTACCAATTGAATTTTATCATGTTCAATGTGTAATCCTGGATATTTTTTGAAAATGGAGGTCAAATTTAATTACAGGACTAATTGTTGATCTTTATCAATTTTAGACAGGATCATGATAAAAATTTATTCCTTCTCTACGTTATGCATTAAGCACTTCTCTCAAAGTCTTTGAAGAAATAACAGTCTCTTAAAAACCAAGTTTTCAGTTCCAACATAGTAAAATATTGTTGTTCATGAGCTTGGAAAATAGGTAGCCAAATGGATCAAGTAATACAGGCTACAGAAATACCTCTGCTTCAAGTTAGGTTTTTGTTCCTTTCTGTGACCATTTCATCATGTTTTGGGTAAATATTACTATGGTGCATATTATCTCCTCATGCAGCAGTTTCTGCCAAGAAAGTGATGATTGCTCTCATTAGCTAAAGGATATCGGCTCTGGTCCAATGAATAGATCTGTCTGCTGATTTCAGCTACAAAATAGCACTGGGATTCACAAGCTTGACATTGTGGGTGTGAAAATAATAAAACTGAACTCCATCTTTAGCCTAGTTGCTATGGATGCAGTTAGAGGTCATCGTGGCAGCTGCTAACTAGTTGCCATTTTGCCAGATGCTCCCCTCCTGCTCTGTGTTTTCTTGCACCCTGGTTTCTAAAGGTTTCATGGTATTTAATTCCTCCCACTTATTTGGCATATGTACCTATTGAAAGCTTGATTCGATTCCTCCTACATGGAGATTTACTGTCAGGGATGATGGCCATTTTGGTGCTCCCTTGAGATCAGGGATTTTACAAGACTGACTTTTAAAACCTGCCTTAACTTGTTTAGCAACAAAAGCAAGTTTGGTGTGTACACAAGGAAATCTCTCCATGCCGCCAATAAGAATTTTATAGTGCTGCCTGCTGATAGTCCTGAACATAATAAAACAACTGGAAGTAAAATTAAAGCAGCAGGATAGTTGTAGATGTTTATGTGAAATGAAGATTTCATCAAAACGAAATGTCCCTCAGCATTTCTAATAATTATTTGCAAATCTTAAGTACATTTTATGTTCACATTTAGTCAATTGGTATCACAGTTAGAAGCAAAATAAAAGAGAATAACAGGATAACTTTGAAAGTATTTATATCAAATGTGAAATTTGTTAGTGATATAAAATGAAATATAGTTTAATATATTAAGAAAACAGCGTGTTAGATTTAATATCCATTCTGAGAAGAAAGTTAGAATATTGAAATATTTTAAGTTTTAAAATTAATTAGATTTTACTTTGCCTCTCCTTTTTCTTTAAGCATACTCCCTACCTTGAGACACAAACACCTCAATCAAGTAGTCAGTCTAAGGCTGTATCTGGGGATAGACTGGGAGTCAGAATCCTCATTTGATACCCACACAAAGGCATCTCACAAAGGCAAGCAATCATATATTTTATGCATCTCAAGCACTTTTTTCATTCAAAAACCTGGCTCTCATTTCATGCAAATACTTTACTGAACCTAAAGGAGAGTTTTTGTGCAGGTTCTGCATTGAACTATCTGAAGTTCACCTCCATGATGTATGTAATCAGGTTTGTAATTCTTGAAAATATAGTGTTTTTAAAAGTACTAAGGAAACTGTGTCATTGGGTCTCGCCAATGGTACTACATGGTACTCGCCAAACTGGAATCCTGCAGCCTTCAAGACTCAATATTGAATTTAAGAATTCTTGAGCCTGAGCATTCACTTCCATATCCTTATCCCAATCCCCACAAACCAGGCCTTGTTATCACGTGGGCTGCTACAAACAACTCATTGTCAGCTATTAATTAGCTGTTGATAAGCAGCTGTTGATTCTCTCAGGCTGTTCTTTACCCATTCCTTTGTCCAACTGTCGTGCTGTCTCTCTGGACTCCACCTCCACCTCCACCTTCAAGTTCTGATTTGGAGATGCCGGTGTTGGACTGGGGTGTGCAAAGTTAAAAATCACACAACACCCTCTTATAGTCCAACAGGTTTAATTGGAAGCACACTAGCTTTCGGAGCGACGCTCATTCATCAGGTGGTAGTGATGAAGGAGTGTCGCTGCGAAAGCTAGTGTGCTTCTAATTAAACCTGTTGGACTATAAGAGGGTGTTGTGTGATTTTTAACCTTCAAGTTACTCCTTCCTCCACCGCATCAGTGTAAATACTAACCTTTTCTTAGCTACAGTCTGTTCTGAAGAAGGCTCACTGGATCCAAAACATTAACTTTGCTTCCTCTTCACGTATGCTGCAGACCTGCTGGGTTTTTCCTGCAATTTCTGTTTTTTATACGTGGTACTCCCAACATGTCATGACATAAGTTATCAGTGTCATTGAAGTATTTAAATGAACTGCCTTTGTATTATTGTGCAAGGCCTGTTCATTCCAACAAAGGCACAGGCAGTACTAGATGAGAAGTGCTGTCTGCATTGTCTGCAGAATCAGTATTTGGCTCTCATTTCTCAGAATCAGCAACTGTAAGAAAAAACGTTATGAGATCCTTTTGTGGATTATCTTAATTGAAACAACATATTTCAACACAAGGTTATTCCAGAGGATGGAAAACAAGAGATGAGCAAAAAGCATGATCAAAGAGATGGATTTTGAGAATTTTTTTTTGAAAATACTGACAGAAATGGAAGGAAGTAGTGAAAGTTCAAGAGGGCTATTTTGAGATATTGAAAACTCAGGTTGCAATAGAGTAGCAAAGGACGCAATGCGCAAGACATCAACATTTGAAGATAAATCCATGAGAGAAAGGTGTAATAATAATCGATAAGGATTTTAGATATGTTATATTGCAGAATAACTAAACAGTTAGGCTGGTGAGAACTGTGTTGAAAGATGAATGAAAAATGGTGCTTGTTAGAAGGTTTCTTGGTGATGCATTTTGTGCAAGTTTGGAAGTTAGCATTGAGCCAAAGAGATTGCCAGGATTGTTTATACTAGTCAAAATTAGAGTAGTGCTGGAAAAGGGGTCCTGATGAAGGGCTTCTGCCCGAAACGTTGATTTTCATGCTCCTCGGATGCTGCCTGACCTGCTGTGATTTTCCAGCACCACTCTAATCTTGACTCTGATCTCCAGCATCTGCAGTCCTCACTTTTGCCCATGATTTTTATGGTGAGCCCAGTTCAGTTTCTGGTCAATGGTATCCTCCAGGATGTTGATAGTTGGGGTTTCAGTGACAGTAATGCCTTTGAAAGTCAAGATTAAATACTTTGTGGGCGGCACGGTGGCACAGTGGTTAGCACTGCTGTCTCACAGTGCCTGAGACCTGGGTTCAATTCCTGCCTCAGACGACTGACTGTGTGGAGTTTGTACGTTCTCCCCGTATCTGCGTGGGTTTCCTCCGGGTACTCCAGTTTCCTCCCACAGTCCAAAGATGTGCAGGTCAGGTGAATTGGCCATGCTAAATTGCCCGTAGTGTTAAGTGAGGGGCATGGATGGGTGGCGGGTCAGTGTGGACTTGTTGGGCCGAAGGGCCTGTTTCCACGCTGTAATGTAATCTAATCTAAACTTTCTTGTTGGAGATAATTATTGCCCAGCAAATGTTACATGGCACAAATGTTAATTGTCATTAATCAACCCAAAGATACTCATCCCAGTATCTAAGGGGCGGCAAATGGAGCTGAACATTGTACAATCATCAGTAATCACCCCCACTTCTCATCTTATGATGGAGGCAAGGTCATAGAAGAAGCTGATGAAATGGTCTGGAATGGACCACAACAAGGAATTCATTCCACGATGTCATAGGACTGTAATATTTGGCCTCCAGTAATCACAGTCATGTTCTTTTGTGCCAGATATGACTCCCACTAACAGAAGGTTTTCTTTCTAACATGGGAAATGACCCACTGCCGATAAAAGATATTATTGAGGAGCAGCATGTAGGCCAGAAGGAAGATGGACCAAAAATAGATCCTCGGTTTTCCACTTGAAGACTGAAGAAGAAACACTTATTGGAGGTGCCCTAGTTGTATTAAAACAGATTGATGTTCAAACACTTGAAGGGCACTTTGCACAGAACAGGAAAAGTTATGGATGCAACTCAAAAAGATATACAAAAGCAAAAAAAACTGTGGTTTCTGAAAAGTAACATAAGCAAAGTGCTGGAGAAACTCAGCAGGTCTGACAGCATCTACTGTGAGAGAAACAGAGTTAATGTTTCAAGTCCAATATGACTTCTTTGAAATACTGCACTTGTTTTTTTCTCTCTCCACAAACACTGCTGGATCTGCTGAGTTTTCCCAGCACTTTCTATCAAAAAGATATAGTGGCTGAAGAGTAATAGTGTGACACTGACTTTTATGGTAGCAGTTTCAGTGCTATTGGTGGTGTTGAAATTTGATCAAAGGGACAGCTAACCAGAGAGGGAGGGAGTAGTGAGTATGAAGCTTTCAGGTGACAACATGTCAAATACCTTGGAAATATAGATAACATATGAGAAGATAATGTTAATAGGCATTTTTAGAGTTGGGTTTTTAAGATGACGCTTTAGGAGGGTGAATCAAAGATGGGTATTAGAGATGGATGTGATGTGGTTTTAAAAAAGAGGATTATAAGTCGGAGCAAAAAGACCTAAAAACTTCAATGTTGCATGCCAGTGCATAGATAATAGGATATTGAGGGAGCATGATCTGACTTTCATGGGGGAAATGATATTAGAGCATGGGGAAGTGACAGTACAAAAGCTTCTAACTGGGGTTATCTGATGGGTTTCGGGTGATCGAAAAACTTGCAGATGCACAATTCTTTTAAACTGCTGAGATAGCACGTCAAAGTGAGCAGCTGAAAGGACACTGTGAGTTAACAGTATTGGTGATAAATCTATGCTGGCGCATCTGTTGTTTATCTTAAGTTATCCATAGCTCTTCCACTAAAGTTAAAGCAGACAATTGAGAGAATCCCTGTGGAAATTCATCTGCTGTTTCCTTCTTCCACCTCTGTGTAACTAAAGCATTCTGAAGAAAATGAAGGGCGTGCTAATGTAAGAAATCTTTCAAATGTTTTGTTTACAACATACTAAGAGCAACACTCAAAAGCTAATTTTGGTTACTGAGGTTGTTTTTGCAAAAGTCAAATAAAATTCTGAGGCCATAAATGTTTAATTTTAAGGTTTTGTTTTGAATCGGAAAGAGTCGTTGCTTGAATTCTGCGGGGCCTATTTTTAAAACTTCGATATTAGGTGGAAATACCCAGAGTGTTTTGCACTATTCAAAAGGGATGTTCATTGGGATTGCAATTATTAGTGTGACAATTATATTTTATGTTAGTAAAAATATTTTAAATGTTGCCGCGACCAAAACAATTCGCTTGTAGGGCATACTGGTTACTGCTGTGTGATGTCCAGTAAATGTACACATTTCAGACATTTGCATCTTAGGAAAATGGCAGTGTAGAGCTGTGATTAAATGCTGAAAATTTTCAGTTGATCTGAGTAGTCAACATGTCACAGAAGATCGATCTTAACGGCTTCTGTTTATTCTTTAATCAGAATTTATTTTCCTTTTCCTTTATTTACTGTTGATATTGTGTAGCTGATTGCAGAGAAATGACTTTTTTACAATTTACTGTAGCACTGCACACTAAGCAAACAAAAGGTGCTGATGAAACACTCAGAACCCATTATTATGTAAATTGCTGCTGCCTGACACTGATTCCATCTCCAGCCACCATAATCTGGTCCAGTCGTATTCACTGACAATAATTTTCATGATTACAGACTTTGAAAGTGACCAGAAATGTGGATTAGCTGCTACATTTATCTGCTTTTAGTACTTGACCCGAAATTGGAGTTTGAAGGTTGTACATAATCAAAACAAAAATATCACAGCTTTGTCTGTGTATGGGTCAATAAATATGACTCATATCTAAAAAAAAATTCACTCAGATCATTTAAATGGCATCTCCAAGTGGATGTGGGAAGAGCAGATGTTTTGTTTCACTAAGCACTACAGTTGTATCAACCATCCATGACTGTTGAAGATATGTCGCCTGAAGTAGCCACACCAATACCAAAAGGGACAATAAAATGACCGCTGTGTTGTTTGTAAATTTATGGCTGAATTTCAGATAATTATAGATTCTTGAATAGTTGAAAGCTGAATTGCAAAAAGAGAGCAAACTTCCTTGATGCTCGATTGACATGATTTAACCATTTTCAGTGAATAGTCTCTTCAGTTAAAAAAAAAGGTGCTCATCCAACCTTTCCCTTGTTAGTTGGGAAACAAGAAGAATCCTATCATTTTTGTCAGTAAAGTTACTTACAGAGATTAGTAATGCATCAGTCTTTCAATCTGACTTGTGTAATGTTTGTCACTAATGGTGTTAGAGGCAATATTAAATTTTGGTGAAGGTGTGTTAGTAGACCGGCCTGCAGTCATGCCACACAATGGCAGCATAAAAGGGAGGCCATTCAGCCTACAATGACTGTGTCAGACCTATCCAGTAAATCTCATTCCCATCAAAGCAACTTGCTATTTGCATATGTAGAAAAAAAATCACTTTTGATTATTTTGCCAAATAACTCAAATCTGTAATTTTTTGCACTTTAACAATGCTATTTATGATTTTGAACACCTGTATCAAATATCCTCAAACACTCTGTATTCTAAGGAGCACTCAGCTCCTTCCTCACTCCCCAACTTTTACATTAATTGTAAAATGGAAGATATTTTCCTATTCACCCCGTTCAGGTACATTATGCCACACCTTTGAGGTAGGTGGGATTTGAACTTGGGCTTCATCATGATAGAATTGATTCGATTAATTTTCTTATGCATCCCCTCCAAAGCTTTGAATACCTGATCCAGTGAGATGACCCACTCAATTTTCTTGAACAATGAAATCAATGGAGAGAATAATCAGGTGTTATATATAATGGCTGCCAATTGGCTCCCATTTACTTTACATCATTACCAAAGTTAAATCTCACCCCAGCACCCTGAAAGATTCAGAGTAAAAGAAACATTATTTTTTATATTTTTCTCTCACGTGATCTGATGAAGCTTTATTTGTAAACTATTCCACAGCCCTAAGAAACACTCTCGTACCTTATCTAATTGGAACATTTCAAAATTTGTCCATTCATGGGTGTGTGGGTATGACAGCGTTTATTGTCCGTTTCTAATTGCCGTTGAGGATGTCGTGGTGAGCTGCCCTCTTGAACTGTTTAAGTCCCTGTCACTTAGGAATACTCACAGTGTTGTTAAAGAGTTCCATGACTTTTTGGCCCAGTGATAGTGAAGGAATGGCAATATGATTCCAATTCAGGAAGGTTTGTAGCTTTGAGTGAAACTTGCAAGTGGTAGTGTTTCCATGCATCTGCTGCTGTTGTTCCTGTACACATAGATGACCATGAAACAATGAACACTATCACAACTGAATCTGATCTGTTCTTGTTTAATATTTGTGTGTATTTACTCTTCTAGTCAGGTATTATGAAACAACAATTAGGAGTCAGGTCTGGAGCAATCTTTATTTCTGCTCCATAACCTTAAGGCAATGTTGCCAATGATAGAATAGTAATTGCCATCTTGGCTTCGCTGATTAAATTGTCTTCGAGGGCTTGTAATCCTCTATAGCTTGGTGAGATGTTACACATTTTGTCATCAAGTCATCAGGAGAATTCCCCAAGTTTTAGATTGCTGGAACAATATGTTTCAAAATATACATGAGGTGCAAATATATATCACAAGTTAGAAGTTATGCTGTAGTGTTAAATTCTGGTATGTGCATAACATTTGAATTTACTTTGCTGGAGAAAGACTTATTTGCCATTAAATACACTGCATTCCTGCCCAGGTAGCTGTCAAAGCCAATGAATGAAGGAAGTTATAATTACTTAAATGGATTTGATGAAGATCAGAAAGATGATTGTGCCACATTAAATAACAATTGTGACTTTAATGATATGTTGGGCTGGAAACACAACAGTCTTCTATTATTTTGTACACTACAGTGTACCTTTCTAATTACTCTAGTGATTTCCTGTTCCCTGCTAAGATACAATGTTCTCAAATACTGTGCAATAGTTATGTGGAGAGCTTTGCTATACTGTGTGCAGCTGCATGGTCATTGATAAATTAGCTGTAAATTGCTGGCAGATTGCAGATTGATAACAAGACTTTATATTCACTAATTCCAAGCATTTGCTTTGGACTCAAACCTTCAGAATTATTTGCTACTGATGACAGAATCCAGTTGTGATCATGATATTTTTTTAGTATGAGGAGATGGGGTATTGTAACCTTTTCCCTCAGGCAAATCCTGGGCACATTGTGCAAAAACTCATGGATATTTGAGTATTTTTAACAAGCACATTACACCTGTAATGAAACACGTCTGCTTAGTCCACATTCTACCTGTGTAATAACAGCAAGAGAACGATACTTGATTGATTCACCTTGATGTAATGTCATTGTAAACAACTATAATGAAACGTGTTTTATAAATGAAAGTTAGCAGCAAGCTCCATATTCACAATCAGATCAGCCACAATCTTACCAAATCCTATGTTTTAATGTTTCAAACCATGTTCATTTCAAATTCTTTTGATGGTAAAATTCTATCATTGCTAATATTGTGCCTCTGTTGCTGGAGAGCATTCAAATTTGGTTTGACTGTTGGATTCATTACTTGAGCATCAGCAAACCATTAACAATTTGAGTCTTTTCTTTAAAGCCAAAGATTCAAGTCCTCATGACTGCCGAATAGAAACACAAATCAATTGCTTTATATGAGCAATCCATTACTGTGGTGGTAACCTATTGGCTGATGATTCCAGAAGAGAGTAGGACTGTGTTTTATTTTAAGTTTGTGCACTGAAGCAATTGTTTAAAAGCCGATGTCAATTTTGCTGCACAAGGAATTGGGCTTCTGAACTGGGTATTTGATTTGTTATATCTTTAGGATAATAAATGATGAAAATAACTAGAAACTCTTTATTATTTGTTTTAGTTACAACAGTAAAGATGAAATTTCATCAATCCTCAACTAGCAGGAGAAACTGCAATTGAAGGAGGAGTGATCAGTTATATCAATTCTCCAATCTCTGCTTTCTGCAAGTGCAGCTCCCCAGTGGAAATGATTAATCGAAACACTTTGCCATATATCAAAAAAAAAGTTGCTTCATTACACAAAATGCACTGGGATGATTCCATACTGGAATAAGACTCTATATAAATGTTATTTATTTGTTCCTTTCTTTAGCTATGGACCTCAAATGGTCTGTAAGTCAATAATAAACAAATGTTAACACTTCTCTCTTTCCTTTGCCCTTCAGAGGCCATTTTACAATTCTAATTTAATATTGTGAGTAAATTTAACAGCTTGTACTTTGTGATTCCTGTGAGCACTAGTTTCCAATCAATTACCTGTTGACAATACTGCCATAGCACAACCATTTAAGAATTGGTAGATGCTAGCAATAAACAATTTCCAAGAAGTGGCAGCTCTTCAGTCAATTATGTTTGTTTTGAGAATACTTTAAGCATAGAGGACTGAAAATTCAAGTTAATGATAATTATGTTGGTATTGTTCCAACAACATTCTCCAGTATTGACCTTGCTGAAGTTTGTAAGGTTCCCGAGGGCACATTATTTCCTCCCATTGATGCCCCACTATACCTTCCCAGCCTCTTGTGTCAGGAGACAACTTGTTTGTTTAAAAATACTCTACTGTTTCTTCAAGAGTCTATTTAATGGCTTTTTGTTTTATATCACATAGCTGCGCACATTTGGAGAGATACAGTTCATATCTCTCTTGACATGGCCACTTATTGTAATAAGCCAAATCTCTTGAGCTCAACCTTAATTCACTTAGCCAAATTTCTGCCTTCTTCCATAAGATATAGGAGAAGAATTATGCCATTCAGCCCATCGAGACTGTTCCACCATTTGATCTTAGCTGATACGTTTCTCAACCCTATTTTTCTGCCTCCCCCATGTAACCTTTGAACCCCTGACCAATCAAAAGGATATCTATTTCTGTTCTTAAATACACTCAATGCACACCCCTCTGTGGCAAAGATTTCTACAGATTCACCACTCTCTAGTTGAAGAAATTCTTCCTTATCTCAATTCTAAAGTGTCATGCCTTCACTCTGAGGGTGTGCCTTTGGGTCCTTGTCTCTCCTACTATTGGAAACAACTTCTCCACATTGACTCTATGGTGCTCTCAGTCTAGAAAAATGTACTGAGGTAATTCACAAAAACACACTCAGATTAAAGTATTCTGTAAATTTCAATCAGATCCTTTCTCATCCTTTTAAACTCCATGGAAAATAGATCCAAACTCCTCAACCCATTCTCATATGACAAGCCCTTCAACCAGGGATCTTGTGACCCTTCTTTGGATCAGTTCCAATGCCAGCATATTCTTCCTTAGATACGGGGCCAAAAACTGCTCACAATATTCCAAAAACAGTCTGACCCGAGACTTCTATAACCTCAGCCATACAAGTATATTTGCCTTCTTAAAATGAATGCTAACATTGCATTTGCCTTCCTAATTGCCAATTCAATCTGCATTGTAACAGTAAGAGAAATTTGAACCATGATCCTAAATCCCTTTGCCCTCCAGACTTCTGAAATCTTTCCTTATTTAGAAATATATACTCCTTTTCTTACTTCCAAAGTGCATCATCTCTTTCCAACATTATATTCCATCTGGCATTTCTTCGCCCATTCTTCAAGCTTGCCCAAGTCCTTCTGCAGCCTACCCAACTCTTCAACACTGTCTGTCCTTCTATCTATTTTTGTTTAATCTGCAAACTTTGCAACATTGGCCTCTATTCCTTTGTCCAGTTGGTTGATTTATAATGTGAATAGTTGTATACCCAACACTGACCCTGCGGAGCTCAACTTGTCAGCTGCAGCCATCCTGAAAAAGACCCCTATATCCCTACTCTCTGCCTTCTTCCAGTCAACCACTCCTCTAATCTACCTTGCCCCTAACACCAGGGACTCTTATCTGATTTAACAGTTTCTTTTGCCTCACCTTGTCAAAGGCTTTCTGAAAATAGTGGATCCACTGGATCCCACTTGAGTTAGGCTAGAGTTGTCAACAATTTGTATGAATATATGATGCCCTCATCGTAGATTAATGTATTGATGCAGTTCTCAAGAATGTACTCAGATAAAAAATTAATATGCATCCATGAAAGACTTATTAGGAGGGAAGGAATTATAGATGGGAAGTTTTAGGAGGTTTATTTTTCCAAATGTGAGTCAAAATCTGAGGAAAACTACAATTCTATGTCATTTAGTCTTATATTCAAATACTCAATGAGAAAACACACACAAAGTTCAAATATTGTTTACGTACAGATTAACTGCCAGTTTAACTTGCCAAGCAATCGATTTCTTTAACACAACCATTTGATAAAAAGAAACATTCTTCAGTGAAAATCAGAAACCTAACCAAAGAGTTGGGGAATTATTTTTCAAATTTCTTGGTTGAATTTCCTTCTGTTTAGAGATACCTGACAAAAATCTCTACATCTTGACCTACACCTTCTGGACTCTTACATTCTAAGCATAAATTCTGTTGAAAACCCAAAATACCCTATTGACTTTCACTGTTGTCTAAGATCAAAGTTTTAAAAAATATAACATTTTAATCATTTTTCTAGATGGCAGTCAGAATGCAGATTGTTTTCCTCATTTAAATAAAACAGTAAAATGTTTGCCTAAAGGAAAGTTCAGTACCTTACTCTCCTCAAGTGCTCAAAAGTATATTGTCCGTCATCAAAAGCACATTTGCATCATGTCAAAAGGCAAACAAAGAAGCTCAGTACTTGCCAGACTGAACCTCACATTATAATGTGAGCACTGATTTTATCATAGCAGGAATCAACCTCATTTATAATTCTGATGAAAAGTGACCGTTACCCTGAATCATACAGTTGCATTTTACCAGCCCTGTGGGGAAGGGCTGAGAGGTGGGAAGGCTGGCAAGGTAGTGCAGGAAGGTGTTGGCCAATCACCTTCCCAACAAAGTGCCTCTTTGCTGGTGGCAGAGAAGTTAGTAGATATCTCACTTGTCCAAAGCCCAGTTGAGCCACTTAAGTAGCCAGTAAAAAGATGCTTTCCACTTCTGGTAGCATTTAATTATTAGTTAATTAGCTGCTGACAAAATGTGACCAGGTGGATTGTCTCTGCCCATCCTGTCTTCAACACCCAACAAATTCAGGTCGTAGTTACTAGTTATATTTAAACCTAGTTGTAGTGTACAAAGTTGAAGCTTGTGTGAAATTAAAGAAGAGAAAACACCGTGGGCCTTGGTTGATCTAAATGGGTTGCCAATGTGCCACAGAAGCATCAGCTATTTTTGCATCATAATTACTCTGGCAGGTACTTGACAGTTGACTCCATTTCTCTGCCACTCTTAATGAGATTTTCCTTGTATTAGGTTTTATAGCCAAGTATTTTGTTGGAGGAAAGAGAGAACACAATAATAAACAACACCTGGCTACCACATAATGCTCTAGTGGACCTTTCTTCCCAGTCCACACTACCAATGGGAGATAAGTGAAGTTGATCATCAGCCTTAAAAGTTTACAGGCCAATATTTACAAATTTATATCCTGATAAAATGAGAAAATAAAAGTGAATACATGTTTACTACTGGACCCTAAACACACACAAGAAGTAACTGGAACGTAACACACTACTTAACAATATCACAACTTAATAAAAGCAAATTACTGCAGATGCTGGAATCTGAAACCAAAAGAGAAAATGCTGGAAAATCTCAGCAGGTCTGGCAGCATCTGTAAGGAGAGAAAAGAGCTGACCTTTTGAGTCTAACTGACCTTTGACAAAGGGTCAGTAAGACTCAAAATGTCAGCTCTTTTTTCTCCTTACAGATGCTGCCAGACCTACTGAGATTTTCCAGCATTTTCTCTTTTAATATCACAACTTACGTTTGTAGATGTAGTAATGTGAGTTGATACTCAATAGTTTCAATATTGTGCAGTCAAAACATGTAGCTAGCCTAATTCTAAACAAAATGCTACAATTTCTTTTGCTTTTGAAATAATTAGGAGGCTTCTTCACTTCAGTAATTAGTATGTATGAATCCTCTGTGGCAGAAGGACTGAAAAGTTAGAGACAAGCAACTTTTATTTGCCATACCTATTTAAACCAAATGAGAAATCTAATCTTGAAAAAAAACTCATGAGTCTGGGAATACTACACAACATTCGGTTTGGATTTTATAAGAAACAAAAATGTCAAAGTAGCACATGAAAGGTCAAGCCAATTATACATGGACTTATGAAATAGGTTTCTAATGCTTATCTATCAAGATACTGAAAATAGCATACTTCAAGGAAGACCACAAACATTTTTCAGTTCAGCATTACCATTGCCAAATTGAATGATATGATTCTTGGACTGTTTATGAATGTCACCTTCGCAGTGCTGATGGCACGTCTCATTGTTCTAACACTTTATGGCTTAGGACAGTTCTGTAAAAGATGAAAGAAACAAGACAGTTATACAAGGATGGTTCTTGCACTATATAATTCTCCTAAACAAAAAAAAACTCTCCAGTGAGCACTTTGCTATAACAGAAAGCAAGTGGCTGCTGTGGTAATGACTTGCAGTTTACAGCTTTCATTTGTTACATTTTCTCAATAGCTGTTGTGTTGAGATTAACTGCTTAAATGGTCTGCAGCTGTCTGTTATGAATTAGGGGAGTTTAATCAAAGTATTTCTAATGTAGAGCACAATGATAATACACGGGGGAAGTACTATTTAAGAGATAATGATGGTTTCGGAAGATCACTGTAGTAATGTTTAGTGCATATGCCTTCAGCACTAGATTTGTTGTTGTACTGAATATGTTTAATGGATCAGTGAAAACCTGCCTAATGTGGGATTGTTTGATGGGGCTGACAGAACTGGAATTAGCCCATTGCTGTTTACTGCACACAGCCATTAAGATTAATTGCTGCCAGATAATTTTGACTGTTTTTATCTGTAGGAAAGAAAGTGTCACTAATGGTTTTATAAATTGGCTTGCTACTAATGGTGGTAGAAAGCGTCCTGTGTTGTAAAGCTGGCTGACGGTAGTTGGTCTCTACTTCCTAATGCTCATAGTGTTGGCCTACGTTTTCCTAGATTATTATACAATCTACAGGTTTCAGCTGCAAGACAATGCAGGACCATAAGACCATAAGACATAGGAGCGGAAGTAAGGCCATTCAGCCCATCGAGTCCACTCTGCCATTTAATCATGGCTGATGGACATTTCAACTCCATTTTCCCGCATTCTCCCCGAAGCCCTTAATTCCTTGTGACATCAAGAATTTATCAATCTCTGCCTTGAAGACATTTAGCATCCCGCCTCCATGGCAATGAATTCCACAGGCCGACCGCTCTCTGGCTGAAGAAATGTCTCCACATTTCTGTTCTGAATTGACCCCCTCTAATTTTAAGGTTGTGCCCATGGATCCTCGTCTCCCCGCCTAACGGAAACAATTTCTAAGCGTCCACCCTCTCCAAGGCATGTATTATCTTGTAAGTTTCTATTAGATCTCCCCTTAACCTTCTAAACTCCAATGAGTACAATCCCAGGTTCCTCAGCTGTTCCTTGTATGTTAGACCTACCATTCCAGGGATCATCCGTGTGAATCTCCGCTGGACACACTCCAGTGCTTGTATGTCTCTCCTGAAGTATGGGGCCCAAAACTGGACACAGTACTCCAAATGGGGCCTAACCAGAGCTTTATTAAGTCTCAGTAGCACATCGCTGCTTTTATATTTCAACCGTCTTGAGATAAATGACAATATTGCATTCACTTTCTTAATCACGGATTCAACCTGCATGTTTATCTTTAGAGAATCCTCGACTAGCACTCCCAGATCCCTTTGTACTTTGGCTTTATGAATTTTCTCACTGTTTAGAAAGTGGTCCATACTTGTATTCTTTTTTCCAAAGTGCAAGACCTCGCATTTGTTCACGTTGAATTCCATCAGCCATTTCCTGGACTACTCTCCCAAACTGTCTAGATCCTTCTGCAGCCTCCCCACTTCCTCAGTACTACCTGCCTGTCCACCTAACTTCGTATCATCGGCAAGCTTCGCTAGAATGCCCCCAGTCCCTTCATCCAGATCATTAATATATAACGTGAACAGCTGCAGCCCCAACACTGAACCCTGTGGGACACCACTTGTCACCAGCTGCCATTCCGAAAAAGAACCTCTTAGCCCAGCTCTCTGCCTTCTGTCAGACAGTCAATCCTCAATCCATGCCAGTAGCTCACCTCAAACACCATGGGCCCTCACCTTACTCAGCAGCCTCCCGTGTGGCACCTTATCAAAGGCCTTTTGGAAATTTAGATAGACCACATCCACTGGGTTTCCCTGGTCTAACCTACTTGTCACCTCTTCAAAGAATTCTAACAGGTTTGTCAGGCACGACCTCCCCTTACTAAATCCATATTGACTTGTTCTAATCTAACCCTGCTCTTCCAAGAATTTAGAAACCTAATCCTTAACGATGGATTCTAGAATTTTGCCAACAACCGAGCTTAGGCTAATTGGCCTATAATTTTCCATCTTTTGTCTTGATCCTTTCTTGAACAAGGGGGTTACAACAGCGATCTTCCAATCATCCGGGACTTTCCCTGACTCCAGTGACTTTTGAAAGATCTCAACCAACGCCTCTGCTATTTCCTCAGCCACCTGCCTCAGAACTCTAGGATGTATCCCATCGGGGCCAGGAGATTTGTCAATTTTAAGACCTTTTAGCTTTTCTAGCACTATCTCTTTTGTAATGGCAACCACACTCAACTCAGCCCCCTGACTCCCTTTAATTGTTGGGACATTACTCATGTCTTAGAGCAACCTTCATGAAGCCAACCAAAGAATTGACTATTTTAGATTTGGTATTCTGTAACAAGGAAGGATTGACAAATGGTCATGTGGTTGAGGATCCTCTTGGAAGGAGTGACTGCAACATGCTAGAGTTTCAAATTCAGATTGGAAGAGTGAAGACAGAATCACATTTGAGAGTTTTAGCACGAGGCAAAGGTAATTATACAGGCCTGATGAAGGAGTTGGCCCAAGTGGACTGGGCAGAAATGTTAAAAGGCAGGACAATTGAAAGACAATGGCAAAGGTCTAGGGAGACACTAAATGCTTTTCAGTTAAAGAGGAAGAGAAATTGTAGAAAGGTAAAAAGTCATCCATGGCTTCACAAATGAGTCAAGGATAACATAAAGGCAAAAACAAGGGCATATCATACTGTAAAAGCTAATGGCATTTTGGAGGATTGGGAGAACTTTTAAACACTAGCAAAATGTTACTAAAAATGAAATTCAAAGAGCTAAAATAAACGAGGAGAAGAAACTAACATAAGAATTGATACCAAAAGCTTCTCTAAGTATATAAGAAGGAAGGGAATAGTGAAAGTAAATGTTGGCCCTTCAGTGGACAAAATTAGTAAAGTGAAAGTGGCAAACTCAGGAATGGCAAAGGCACGAAGCTAATATTTTGTCTCTGTTTTCACAGTGGGAAGGTGATAATTGCTTCCCAAAAAAACTGCAATTACTGCAGAAGAACTTGGTGAAATTACTATAACTAGGGAGAAGGTATTAAGTAAACTGATGGAATGAAAGGGCTGAATTGCCTACTCTCATTCTTAATTCCTGTGTTCCAATGGAGGTACAGCAAGAACAAGTAACTGTCCCTTAATTCTCAGAACAGAAAGATAGTTTGGCTTAATAAAGGCATTGCCACGGGGATGCATCAGAATTTAGCTGTCTCCATAACCCAGTTTTTAGAAAAAGTTGCAGTATGTGCACAAATTCCTTCCATCTCCATCAAACAAGGTCCTGAATATTATGTTTGTAGTTTCTAGGATGTGTAAATGCATCATATTGCGAACCCAGTTGATGATCCTAAATTGGTTTCTGATCTTAAATTGGTTTCTGTTGTAACCCAACATAATCTGGATTATTTTGAATTTTCTATTCCTTTCAATAAATATAACACTGTATTAATTTTCTTAATTACTTGCTGTATCTACATACTAAGCTTTTGTGATTCATGTACCAGGACACTCAGGTCCATCTATATCTCAAAGCTCTGCAATCTCTCTCCATTTAGAAAATATGTTTTCTTTATTCTTCCTGCCTAAATAGATAGTTCCACATTTTCCCACATTTCATTTGTTAGATCTTCACCCATTTGCTTAAACTGACGTTTTTTCTTAAAGTAACCTGCTTAGGTGTTCTTCACAATTTCACTTCCTACCTACATTGTCTCATCAGTAAATTTGGTGACTATCGCCTTCTGTCCTTTCAACCAGGACATTTACATAACCGTTGCAGTCCAGGCACTGATTCGTGTGGCACACCATTTGTTACATCTTACCAAGCTAAAAAAGGTTTGTTTATGCTGACTCTGATTTCTGTTGACCAGCCAATCTTTGATCGACGCCCAAATGCTCCCCACTATGCCATGAGGTTTCACTTTCCACTGTAACCTTTGATGTGAAACTTTATCAAATGCCTTCTGGAAATCTAGGGGGGAAATTAGGACTCTAGGTGCTGGTGATCAGAGTCGAGAATGTGGTGCTGGAAAAGCACAGCAGGTCAAGCAATAGCCGACTGATGAAGCATCTCCTCATCAATCCTGATGAAGGGCTTATGCCCGAAATGTTGATTCTTCTGCTCCTTGGATGCTGCCTGACCTGCTGTGATTTTCCAGCACCATACTCTCGACTCTGGAAATCTAGGTAGAGCATATCCACCAGTTCCTCTTTAACTAAAGTACATGTTACCTTCTCAAAGAATTCCAATAAATTGGTCAAACATAATTCCTCTTGCTATGAATCTATTTATGTAATCTTGAATATCCCTGTAAATTTCTGAAACTGCACCTCTACTGTCCTATTCATTAGCCTAATTTGCCTCTTTCCTGTGCTTTCATGCTCCCATGATGATGCTTATTCAAGTTTAAAAATCATCTCAGACCCATTTTTCTTACCTTAAAAATGAATGTAAAATTTAATCATCATGTGGTCACTGCTGCATAAGAGTGCTTTCACTGTGAGATATGTAACTGGCCCTATCTCATTGCACAATATGAGGTTTACTGTGGGCTGCTGTAAGAGGGGTCACTGGTCCTGAAATATTAACTCTGCTTTCTCTCTACAATTTAAAGTTTTTGTTTCTGATTTCCAGCATCCACAATTATTTGTTCTTATTGTATCGCCAGTTCTGCATCCTGTCAATGTCCCGTTGCTACCTACAACAGCCCTCCACATTATCCACTACTCCACCAACCTTTGTGTCATCAGCAAACATACTAACCCACCCTTCCACTTCCTCATCCAAGTCATTTATAAAAATCACAAAGAGCAGAGGTCCCACAACAGATTCCCTGGAGAACACCACTGGCCACTAAATACCAGGCTGAATACTTCCCATCTAATACCACCCTCTGCCTTCTGTCGGCCAGCCAGTTCTGTATCCAGACAGCCATATTTCTCTGTATCCCATGCCTCCTTACTTTCTGAATGAGCCTACCATGGGGAAGCTTATCAAATGCCTTGCTAATACCCATGTGCACCACATCCACTGCACTAACTTCATCAAAGTGTTTTGTCTCATCTTCAAAAAATTCAATAAGACTTTTGAGATATGACCTGCCCCTCACAAAGCAACACTGACTATCTCTCATCAAATTATGGTTCTCGAAGTAATCATAAATCCTGTCTTTCAGAATCGTCTCCAATAATTTGCCCATCACAGACATAAGTCTGATTGAGATGTAATTCTCAGGATTACTCCTACTCCCTTTCTTGAACAAGGGAATAATATTTACTACCCTCCAGTCATCTGGCACTACTGCAGTGGACAGTGAGGATGCAAAGATCATTGCCAAAGGCATAGGAATCTCTTCCTTTGCTTCCTGTAGTAACCTTGGGTATATCATGTCTGGTTCAATGAACTATTTTATCCTCATATTTTTCAAAATTTCCAGCACATCCTCCTCTTTAACATCAACCTGTTCGAGCATATCAGCCTGTTTCACGCTGTCCTCACAAACTTCAAGGTCCCTCACAATAGTGAATACTGATGCAAAGTATTCATTAAGCACCTCCTCTACTTCCTCTGACTCCAGGCTCAAGTTCCTTCCATTATCCCTGATCAGCCCTGCCCTCACTCTGGTCATCCTCTTGTTCCTCAAATAAGTGTAGAATGCCTTTAGTTTTTCCTTAATCCTACCCACTAAAGCTTTCTCATGCCCCGTTCTAACTCTCCTAAATCCATTCTTCAGTTCCTTCCTGGCTACCTTATAACCCTCTACAGCCCTGTCTGATCTTTGCCTCCTCGACCTTAAGTAAGCTTCCTTCTTTCTCTTGACTAGATGTTCTACATACCTTGTCATGGAAGGTTCCTTCACCCTACCATCCCTTCCTTGCCTCAGCACTATCAACAAGTACTCCCTTAAACAACCTCCACATTTCTGTCGTGCATTTCCCTGAGAACATCTGTAATCAATTTAGGAACCCCAATTCCTGCCTAATACCATTATAAATTCCTCTCCCTCAATTAAATACTTTTCAATACTATCTGCTCCTATCCCTCTTCATGACTATAGTGAAAGTCAGGGAGTCGTGATCATTATCATTATCACTCAAATGTTCTCCCACTGAGAGATCTGACACCTGGCCTGGTTCATTGCCAAGCATCAAATCCAATATGGCCTCCCCTCTAGTTAGCATATCTACATATTGAGTCACGAATTCTTCCTCAACACCTGACAAAAACTGCTCCATCCAAACTATTTGAACTAAGGGTGTTCCAATCAATATTAGGAAGTTAAAGTCAAGCATGACCACAACCCTATTACTTCTGCACCTTTCCAAAATCTGCCTCCCAATCTGCACCTCTATGTCTCTGTTGCTATTAGAGGGGTCTGTAGAAAACTCCCAATAAAGTGACTGCTCCTTTCCTGTTTCTGACTTCCACCCAAACTGACTCTGTAGACAAATCCTCCTCGATGACTTCCCTTTCTGTAGCTGTGATCGTATCCCTGATTAGCGATGCCACTCCCTCACCTCTTTTACCTCCTCCACTATTTCTTTTGAAACATCTAAATCCTGGAACATCCAACAACCATTCCTGCCCCTGTGATATCCAAGTCTCTGTAATGGCCACAACATCATAGTTCCAAGTACTGCTCCATGCTCTAAGTTCATCATCCTTATTCCTGATACTTTTTGTATTAAAGTAGACACACTTCAAACCATCACACTGACTGCAACTTTACCCTATCAACCATCTATCTATTCTCATAGGCCCTCTACACTCTGTGTTTGGCTGTTCACTAGCTACCTCATCCTCAGATTCATAGCTCCAGTTCCTAACCCCCTACCAAGCTAGTTTAAACTCTCCTGAAGAGCTCTAGCAAACCTCCCGCCCAGGATATTGGTGCCCCTTCAGTTCAGGTGCAACCCATCCTTCTTATACAGGTCACACGTTCCCCAGAAAGTATCCCAATGAACCACGTATCTGAAGTCCTCTCTCCTACACCAGCTCTGCAGCCGCATGTTCATCTGCACTCGGTCTCTCTTACTAGCCTCACTAGCCCATGGCACTGACATTTAATCTAATGTCAGTAAAAGGAAAGAAGGCAATAAATCTTTGTGGGAAAATCAAAGTCAGCAGAGACTCCCATTGTCTCATTTCCTACAGTAAAATCTAGGCCATTATTATTCCATGTAAGAAATTCTGGTTAATTCAATAGTTCTGTTTTATGTATGGACTATTCATCAGCCAAGTCAATGTGTATAAATCAGGATGTATGTTAGCTGAAAATGAAAGCCACGTTTATCCTTGCTGGGAGCTGGCAGACTGACCCTGGTACCAGTACAGCATCTTTAAGTATTTACATTACTACTGACTCTTTACATTCAGGGGCATAATCGCAGACAAAAAGTAATAATATCATTGGATGTTCCCCTGGCTGATGATAGCTAGAAATGGGAAAGGACCCCAACCATAGAATCACTGTTCTCTGTTCTTTCCAAATAACTCTTTTCATTAATGAGAAAAGATGACAATGTTTCAGTTTATTAAATCGATGCATTCTGAGTATTTGGATTTGGAGCAATTTACAATTTAACAATGTCCAAAGTGCTCCTCTCTGTTCAAGGAAATTGTATTCACTATTTGGGTTACACATAATGCAATGAATGTGAGTTCACATGTAAGGTAATATAGATTTAAGAAGAAATGGTGAAGCTAACTACTTAAAGCCAGTTAATTTCAATCAGAAGGAAATGATCTAATGTGTTTACAAATCTCTTTTCTTATTTAGGCCGAACCTTACATGGCGAGATGTGCAGCACCTTATCGTTCGAACCTGTAAAATTTCTGACCCTTTGAGCAAAGACTGGAAGATTAATGGAGCAGGTTATCACATTCACCACAAGTAAGAAACCAAAGGTAGAAGGTTATTTTAACAGCAGTGTCTCCTTTACATAAAGAATAAGATTTGGCTGATGGAGTTGGAGATGAAGAGGGAGAGAAAAAAGTAATTTCAGGTAATGCAGGATCACAGAGCTTGATCAGAAAATAAAATTAAATCTAACCAGTTACTTGAGCCAACTTGAAGCATGATAACTTTACAATATTTTTCTCTCTTTATTTAAAATATTCTCTTCCTCTGAAAATATCTTGGATGGATCATCCAATTCCCAATCCAACACAGATATTCCCATTGAATTTAGAGTTTTCAGTTTTTCATAATCCTGAAACTGTTTTCTGCAACTGAATTGGGATTATTTTTGTCTACAAAATTATTTATGCACATGTTTCAGTTTAGTGACAAGAACTGACTAGTTTATATTGATTTGTTGGGTGTGTTTCATTGCCTACGGGCTAAACAATGAAAGTTTGGAATTTAGACATTTAATATAAACAGAAAGTTGCCCTATTATCACAGAAGTATCATACCAGTCATTCATGGTACCAGAACTGAAATGTAAGAATCTTGTTACTGTGATTTACTGTTCATAAACTCACTATGTTCACATTGTACATAATATGGCTCACTGTAGTACCTAACTGCCTGACACCTTCTGGGTATTTAGAAGTTTCATGCACTGAGGTTTTTAATTTATTTTCCAAGTAGTTTGTTTCTGCTTTGAGGAAACAATTGAGGATGTTTCTATCTAAAAACAAAATCCATTGTTAAGAGAGAAGTAGAGTCTTTCGCCTGGTGGACATTATTATAAATGTATTAGTTCAATAGGACAAAATTTTACAATAAGGCAAGACAAGATGAGGCCATTTGACCCTTTGCTTTTGTATTGTCTGGTTGAAAGGGTTATTAAATTGATCCCAGTCATCTGTTATTTTCTCTTAATATTGACAATGTTCCAGCAACTTAGCCAAGCTGTTTTCTCAGTTATTATTGTACCTTCTTTTGTCAGCCTTTCAAGTAGTGCAACCCAGATCACAAGAAGTCACTGCAGAGAAAAATGTTTGCATGAATCACCTCTAGTTAATTTGCCAGTTTTAGATCTGTGTGCTATGGTTGGCAATTCTTATGCATCTGGAAACAGTTTAATCTTATGTTTTCTCAAAAAGCCCTTTGTAGTTTTGAACAAATCTTTCCTGAGCCTTCTCATCTCATAAATAGCCCAATTTCTTTAGTGGCCCCACATGACTGAAGTTATGCATCCTTTATATGTTTCTTCTAAAACTACTCTCATAGAGGATGTAGAGTAGTTTTACAAGAAAGGTATAGAGAGGTTAACATTCCTCCTAAAATTGGATGTCCAAAATTCGCCATGATACTCCAGCTATGGCCTAACCAGTATTTTATAACATAATATCCCATAATGACGCACAACATCCTTGCTTTTGTGCTCCATTTACACAACCATGGAATCTGTTACAAATGCCTTTGTAACAGTTTTTGCAACAAGTTCTGGCATTTTCAAAGTGTACCTGTGTACCTTAAACCCATACCTCTCTGCCACAGACCTTTTAAAATAGTTTAAAAGAGTTGTGTAAAATTTTGCTAATTTAAATTTATTTGTCTTGTGTCTGCCTATTTCATCTTTGTTCTCCTGAACTCTGCTCTTGATTTTGTCTCTCTTTAGTACATATCTGAACTTGATGTCATTTACAAACTTTAGTGTCATGCCATGTATACCCAAGTAAAGATTGTTAATATATATCAAAAACAGCGGTGGTTCCTATTTTGATGCCTAGGAGACACACCACTTCACACAGCTCCAGTCTAGAAAAAAACAGTTCACCATTGTTCTTTGCTTTCTGATAACTATTTTTGTACTCATGCCACTGCCCTTTCAATTCCATAGATTTTAGTTTTCATAACAATTTAATTATGAGGTAAGTTATCAAATATCTTTTTAAAGATGGGCTACAGAATAACAATTGGTGCTCTCATCAGTTCTGTCTGTTCTTTCTTCAAAAAAGTCAATCACGTCAGTCAATTATGATTTGTTTTTGACAATTCTGCACTGGAGTTCATTTATTATCCCATATTTTATCAGGTCCCAACGAATTTTTATTGATTTAATTGTTTCCAGATCATTGATGTTTACGTTGACTGGCATGCAGTTGCCAGGTTTATCCCTCTCCCTCTTTCTAAGCATCAATGTAAAATTATTAATCACCATTCAATTGGAGGAACACTGCCCTGTCGAAGGAGGATTGTAAGGTTGTGGTCAGAGCTTCCTCGATTTCCAACTTTCGTTTACTTAGCCGTCTAGAATGCATCCCAGGCAGATGGGTGATTTTTCTCCCATGAGTGCTACCAATCTTCATAGTATCACATTTTTCAATATTTTATCCTAGATGCTTTCTCCAATAGCACCTCCATGGTACCACCTACTATGACATTGGCAGAATCCTTTTCTTTAGTACAAACAGATACAGAGTACTAATTTGGTATCCTAACCATGCTTTCTAACTTGACAAGAAGATGGTCCCTAATCTTGGTCCTTTCATCCTTCATTTAACTACTCTTATTATTTGTATATTTATACAATACTTTTAAGTTTCCTTTTATGTTATCTTCTAAACTATTTTAATGTACTCTCTATGTACCTTTGATTTTCTTTTTCAATTATTTCATGTGCTCTCCGTATTCCATCTAGCTCCCCAATAAATTAGGAATCCAACATGTGTTGCATTTTTGTTTTAATTCTCAATGTTATTGGTGATACAAACAGTTTAAGATTTTTATGCCCATGGGGAAATGGGAGTCTATCTACCAATCAGCACTCTCCTCTAATAAAGCATACATGTTGGATTCTGGTTACATTGGTATTTCCTGTGAATTGCCCTAATGAGTACAAGACAAGACAAAATGATTTGACAAAGCAGTATTTTCTCAGCAATATGCTTGTTTAAATGGCTACTTTTTGGCAGGAATATTATTAAGACTTGAAAAGGAAAGATGTTACTTTTGTTAAATTAACCTGTTTGGATATGTCATGACACATCTCTGTAGTACTTAGGAGTTGTACATCTGGCCCAGAAGCACAGTCAATACTACTGCCATCTTCTTAAACCTCCAATCATAATTATATATTTATTATATTTAATTAAAGCTAGGTGGGCATTATCGAGGACTTCACTTCTTAAAGCAAAAGAACACGATGAAAAATACTGCAAAAATCTTGTCCACACATTGCTTCCAATCAAAAGTGAACAGGTTTATCTGGACTTGTCCAAGGCTCAAGCCAAAACTAATGATCAGCATGTTTCTTCTCAACCTCCAGCCACTGATCAGACAATGTTGTCCTCAGCTAGCTAGCTATCGGTCTAAGGCAACCTTTCTTACAACTTTCTTCATAAAGCAAGGCTGTGCTCAAACCTTCACTGCGGCAATTTGATCAGGTTGACTGTTGGCAAACATCACAAATGTGTCATGTTTTCCACGGTTGGTTTGATCTCTACCCATTTGGACTTGCTTGTTTTCCTAGAAAGAGGCTTATTGTTTGTTTTTAACAAGCATTGATCTCAGTCTTAGTTGTTCATGTTACTGCCACCGTGATGACATAATCAACTTTTGATATTTGAACAGCATAATTCTGTGATTAATATACTTTGCTGAGCTGATAGATAGTCACACTATTACAGCTGGATCAATGTGTCTGTTTTGAAACACGATTCCAGTCTTACAGAGTTACTGAAACAGAGTTTGGTCCATTGCTACTGAGAAAACATTAATCCAAACACATACACATCTTCCTTCAGTCACAGAAACACCAAGACTAGTGACCTTGCTAGTCATCCTGTAACCATTAATGTTTTCA
The DNA here is from genome assembly GCF_047496795.1 of Chiloscyllium punctatum. Taxonomy (NCBI): domain Eukaryota; kingdom Metazoa; phylum Chordata; class Chondrichthyes; order Orectolobiformes; family Hemiscylliidae; genus Chiloscyllium; species Chiloscyllium punctatum. Next base: position 56,204,732 of record NC_092747.1, on the reverse strand, counting down.
ACAAGGTAAGCTTCATGTCTTTCTTTCAACTTTAATTTCATTTCAAATAACCCAACAAACTCTAGGTTAATGTCTATTCCTATAAAGAAATAATTATTAAAACTGCACTGTGGTTGATTTAAGCAGTGTCTGTAACTTTTCACTTTATAAATATAAAGCTGAGCAAGCATTGACTTCAGTTTTATCCTCCACCAGCTGGATTTTGAGATTAGGACATGATAGCAAAGAATGATTGCCCAAAGACAAAATTTGAAGATTGAGAAGAACTCAGAAGGAAATCTACACTCTTTGAAGTTATTTTGAGAAATGACGGAAAGTAAATGTAAATTTTGGGATTATTTTCAGGTATTCTTCGAGTCTAAACCATAAGACCAGTGGAAGAATGAAATAGATAGGTGAACCTAGGTTACATCCTGCCAAAGAGGAAGTTAGATGGGATTTCCATATTGTCACCTCCAATCAAAAATAAAATCATAAATTCAGTATTTTGTGAGCTGAATGGCCAACAGTTTAGATTTTCTATTAGATTTCCTGAATGTAATTTAGAAGTAAAATTATCGATCAAATGTCAAAGAGGTACAGTCAGACATTTTGATATAATTCAGAAAACACATGATTATTCAGTGTAAGAACATAATATGTTATTGAACAGATTGAATATAAGATTGAAAGAATTCAATTTAGAGATTCCTGGTTCAGTACTGGCATTTAAATTGCAAGATTGTGTCGATGTTCATTATGTACACAGACTCCTGTTTCGAAGCGATGTTTAGTTCTCTGACATAAACTGCCTGTTGGGTCAGCTGTCTACAGACTTGAAAATCTCATGGGTAAATAGCTATTTCCTGCAGTCTGGTGGAACAAATGGGACATTCTACAGTGACAGAAAAAATAGAGGGTTCAATGATTACAGATTTTAAAATTGTCCAAATGCTGAATGTAGGCATCACTACAATGGAAGAGTTACAGACAAGCAGAATGAGGATGGAACTACCTTTAACAAATCTGGCTATTAAAGCAGGAAGAAACTGGAACAGCAACAATAAGCAAATAGTGATTGTAAGAGCAAGCCCAACAACCAATGGATCAGATCTAAGCTCTGCAGTCCTGCTCCATCCAGTAGTGAACAACTCAAGTAAACAACTCCACGGAGGAGGAGGCTCCGCAAATATCACCACCTTCAATGATGGAAGAGCCCAATAGATCAGTGAGAAAAAAGATAAAGGTGGAACTTTCGCAGCAATCTTCAACCAGAAGTGCTGAGTTGATGACTCATCTTACACACCTCAAGTGACATTATAGATGCCAATCTTCACCCAATTTGATTCTCTCCACTTGATATCATGGTTGAAGACACTGAATGCTGTAAAGGCTGTGGGCCCTGACAATATTCCAGAAATAGTGCTGATGACTTGTACTCCAGAGCTTGCTGCTCCCCTAGCCATGAACTTTGAGCACAATTCCAACACTGGCATCTATCCGACAATGTGGAAAATTGCCCAATTATGCCCTGTTAACGAAAAGCAAGCCAAATCCAACTTGGCTAATTACCACTCCATCAGTCTACCCTTGAGCATCAGGAAAGTGGTGGAAGGTGTTGTGAGCATGACTGTTAAGCAGAGACCTGCTCAGCAATAACCTGCTCAGTGACACCCAATTTGGGTTCCGTCAGAGCCACTCAGCTCTTGGCCTCATTACAGCCTTGATTCAAACATGGACAAAAGAGCTGAATACCCGAGGTGAAGTGAGAGTGACAAACGTTGACATCAAGGCCGCAGTTCACTGAGTATAGCATCAAGAAGCCCTCACAAAACAGAAAATCAAGGGCTATCAGAGGCAAATTCTACCCTTGATGGAGTCTTACTTGGCACATACAAAAATGATTGTAGTTGTTGGAGGTCAGTTTTCTCACTTCCTGGACATCTCTGCAAGAGTTCCTCAGGTAGTGTCTGAGGCCCAACTATCTTCAGCTACTTCTTCAGTCACTTTCCTTTCATAATAAGGTCAAAAATAAAGATATTCACCAATGATCGCACTATTTTTAATGATGTAGATACTGAAGCAGTCCATGTTCAAATACAAAAGGTCTGGGCAATATCCAGGCTTGAGTTGACAAGTGAAAAGTGACATTCATGCCACACAAATACGAGACCATCTCCAAAAAGAGACAAGGGCATTAATCATCACTGAATTCCCTACCATCAACATACTTGGGGTTATGATTGACCAGGAACTCAACTGGGATCACCACATAAATGCAATGACTACAACAGCAGAACAGAGGCTAAATACTGCAGTGAGTAACTCACCTCCTGACTCCCCAACGTTCACTACCACCTTTTCAACAGCAACAAGGGACAAGCAATAAATGCAGGCCAGCCAGAGACACCCACTTAGAGTCATAGAGGTATACAGCATGGAAACAGACCCTCTGGTCCAACCCGTCCATGCTGACCAGATATCCCAACCCAATCTAGTCCCACCTGCCAGCACCCGGCCCATGTCCCTCCAAACCTTTCCCCCTATTCATATATCCATCCAAATGCCTCTTAAATGTTGCAATTGTACCAGCCTCCACCACTTCCTCTGGCAGCTCATTCCATACACATACCACCCTCTGTGTGAAAAAGTTGCCCCTTAGGTCTCTTTTATATCTTTTCCCTCTCACCCTAAACCTATGCCCTCTAGTTCTGGACTCCCCGACCCCAGGGAAAAGCCTTTGTCTATTTATCCTATCCATGCCCCTCTGAATTTTCTAAACCTCTATGAGGTCACCCCTCAGCCTCCGACACTCCACGGAAAAAACCCCCACCCTGTTCAGCGTGTCCCTATCACTCAAATCCTCCAACCCTGGCAACATCCTTGCAAATCTCTTCTGAACCCTTTCAAGTTTCACAGCATCTTTCCGATAGGAAGGAGACCAGAATTGCATGCAATATTCCAACAGTGGCCTAACCAATGTCCTATACAGCCACAACATGACCTCCCAATTCCTGTACTCAATACTCTGACCAATAATCTCCTATGAGTGAATGAAAAAATACACAAATTTCAGGAATTCCGAAAAAAATAGTAGTTAATATGTGCCTCAGGTGTGACTCTAATTACCATTTTACATTTAACTGTGCAAAGTTGAAAAACAGGGTCCACCAAAGACTCATTCAATTCTGAGGCTGAAGATAACGATGAGTCTGAATGAAATGTATTGGCCACAAAACAGTTTTAGAATATGTTAGTCAGGGACACATTCAATTCTGCTGCACTTATACAAAAGGTTGGTTAAAACATTGTCTGGATTCACTAAGAAGTGAGGTTTGACACAGAGTTAGGGCGGAATTCACTTTAGGTCTGTTTATGACAAAACATTGAACTTAATGAAGACAGTTATAACTCCATCCAATTAGCTGGAGTAAATCACTTGATCAGTATTTATGTAGTCTCCATGAAATACTTATCATGTTTAATAAATATCGATACAAAACGTACAAACAAAATTGATATGAAGCATGATGAAGCAACTATCTTTGGAAAGCCAATGTCTGTACAGTTTATTTAGTCAGGATAATATTTTATCCACTTCACGAAACTTGATTTCTCTTAACACAGCGTTAGACAATTATCAATTGTTTTGGGTGATAAGAATTGAACAATGAAAAAAAGAAAACTTACTCAAAATTTCCCAAAGCTCCTCGCAGCCAATCAAGTACTTGTGAAGTAGCCAATGTAATTACCTTATTTGTACACAGCAAGAACCCACAGAGTAGCTGACCTAACTGACCAGAAGAATTGGTTTTATAGATTGGGAGTGGTGGGTGTAGTTGCCAGGTCTCCAGAATTTTTTTCAAAATTGCTAATTTAAGCAGATGGACCAAAACAAAGTTTCATCGAGGAAGGTACAGAAACAGAAGAGTGAAGTCAAGGCGTTGGAAGTAACACAAAACCCTAAAAACTCAAAACAGAAACAGAAAATGCTGGAAAAGCTCAGCTGGTCTAGCAGCAGCTGTGGAGAGAAATAGAGTTAAGGTTTTGGGTCTAGTGACTCTTCTTTAGAACTTAAAACCCAGCTACTCAACCCTTAAAGCGCCTCATCTCCTGCGTGTGACAGATCACGTCCATTTCAGATGCTATCAAACTGCATTAGAAATTACTCATCCTTGAACCTGTGGAACTGACTAAAAGTGATACTTAGGACAAATCAATTTGTATTGGTAAAAGTATAGCGAAATGGACGATGACTGGACTTGGACCACTGCCTTTCAAGATTGCTTCACCATTTGATATAATCATGGCTGATCCTCTCTCTCAATGCCATATTCCTGCTTTCTCCCCATACCCCTTGATGCCTTTAAAATCTAAACATTAACCCATTTCATTCTTGACTATACACAATGACTTGGCTTCCACAGATTTACTACCCTTTGAGTGAAAACAACCTCTCAGATCAGCTCTAAATGATCTACCTGGTATTCTTACATGGCGTATCCTTGTTCTAGAATGCCCCCCACCCCCCCCCCAACTACGAAAACATTTTCCCTCTGCATCTAGTCTGTCCAGCCCACTCAAAATTTGTGTTTCAGCCGGTCCCTGCCCATTTTTCTGAATTCAAATCAATACAGACCCAGTTGAACCTACCTCTCCTCAAAAAACAGTCCTGCCAACCATGCTTTCTAATGAAGGGAGACCAAAACTGTAAGCAATACGCAAGTACAGTCTTTCCACAATCCTGCGTAACTGTACTATGACATCCCTAGTTAGGAATTGATATCCTCTGGCAATGAGACCAATAATTCACTTTCCCTTGTAATTGCTTGCTACATCTGCCTATCTGTTTTCACTTCCTGGTGTACAAGGACACCTCGATCCATACTTCCCAATACATCCCAATTTAAATGATACTCTTCTGTTTCTCAATAACAATACATGTAACTTCACATTTAGCCATGCACTCACACATGCTCACTCAGATTGTCTTTAATTACCTTGAAACCTCTTTGCATCCTTCTCACAACCACAATCCCACCTAGATTTGTGTCATCAGCAAACTTAAAAATGTTCCCTAATTCAAATTGGTCTCCTTTAAACTAAATTTGAAATTTTTACGTGTTGCAGTCACTATCCCCTAGAGGATGCATAACTACAATCTACCTCATTTCACATCACTAAATCTAAGATAGCTTGTACCTGGATGGGTTCTGCAATGTATTGTTCTAAGAAACAATCCTGATCTGCTCTATAAATTTGCGCTTGTCATTGTCCACCATCATCCTGTCTCCTAAATCATACTGAGTCCTGTTCAGCTTTCTCCTCTACTTAATGAACTGCAATCGAACCAGAACCACCAACTCCTCGAATTTAAACTTATCTTTTTAATCAAGAACCAAGGTCTTTGTGGATACCATGGTAAAGAGCACACCCCATTGTAAAATGTGTGAAGGCACTGCCACTGGTTCCATGATCGTATTTTGTGTGCTGAAACTCATCAAACTAAGGTAGAATTGCTGGGAAAGAAAGTCTTCACTTTTTTCCTTAACTTTGAATATTGTAGATATTTATGGCTATTAATCTTTGTGTTGCATCTAGACAAAGTAGTTGAAGATATTTAAAGAAGGTTTTCTTTTAATATTGAACATCACCTGATTGGAAGAGGAACTGTGCTTTCTATTCTGAAACTTTCAAGTACAATGGACTGGATTTTTCCATTGGCAAAATCTGCAAATGAAAGTGGAGTGGATTGACCGTAAATTTAAAATCCCCAACCAAAAAAAAAGTCATGCTGTTTAGACCTGTGCAAAAAATGGGACAGATTTTTTTTTAATGCACATTCAAGGCTGAAGTTTTGGTTCAGCCTTTTGAATACCTAAATTTCCCTGGATTTGTGGTCTTCAATGTGATAGCCAAGTTCCTAAAGTCTGTGCAAAACACTTCAGGTCAATCAGTTCATGAAGCTGTTGGAGAGGTTGATTCTTTTTGATAGGTAAGTTTAAAAGTTGTTGCTAACTTTGAATGTCATAATTAGACATTGTATAACATGTATGTTTTTTAAATGCAGTGATTGACCATAGGACTCTTTCCTTTAAATCTAAGTGACCAGTAAATTGATCACCATTGTGTAAACATTTGGTGTATCGAGTACTTTTTTTCCACTGAATAAATGTCTTTAATGAATTCAGCAGTTTTGAGAATTGATATGAATGTATTGTTTGGATTCTATGCTTTAATTTTTGCATTATGATGAAATTTTTCATGTGATTGATTGTATGTTTGGTTTTATAATTTTTGAAGTTGCAAGTGATGGGTTTTCTGTGTTATTAACTTGTCAGTATTTCTGTAGCCATGGTGATTTCTTTTAAAAACGGTGTTTGAGGCCTGGCTTTAGAGTGAATGGGCTTTGTTCAGTACTAGCAGTCATAGACTTGCATTCATATTAGATTGTTTGCAAATCAACATGGTAAATAATGGGGCCTCAAAATTTGTTGGACAGTTTTGAATTTTTTTTTAAGTTTGAAGGAAATGCTTGAGAGATATTGATATTTAACTTTGAATGGAACAATCCTTGGAAGTACTTTGAAGAGAATGGCTGTGTAGAAAAGTGCACATGAGAAGGGAAGGACATATTTTGAACCTTAGAATAAAGAGTTGGCTAGTTCCAGATGAGAAGTGTTGGGACAAAGCCCTGAAGAGGCAGTGTAAACCTGAGTATATTTAAATAGGTGTCTGATAGCTCCAGGAAGAGGTGGTCTGCAGTTCCAGTCTAAAAGTTAAAGTCACAAATGATCTAAATTTACCAAGGTGTTAGATACAGGCACTCTAGTGCAAGTAATAAATGAGTGGTCTTTTGAGGACTTTTCTAATGATACTAAATCTGTTTTGTTTCTTTCTACTTTTTAGAAAAGCTTTGTGATTAATTGAATTATTATTTATTGAGTTAAAATATCTTTGAATTTATATTATAAGTAGATAGTTTGGATTATTCTTTTCTGACATTATTTATTGTGTAATAAACATGTATTTTATTGTTATAGCATTAAGTTCTTATGCTTTAGCAAGAGATCCCCTCATTAAAAGCAATATCCAGACTGTGATATATCAGATTGTATTCCTGTTAGGGATCTGATATATCCATTGATACCTTCTACTGACATAATGACAACGTTTCTTTAAAATCCACAGCCTGTAAACAAACAAATAAAGATACTTGATTTCCTTGATTAGGAAGCTATCAAGTGACTATCTGAAATAATTCACCACATGCTTAGGCATCTGTTCAGTCAAATTCAAGGCATGATTATATTCAGCTCTGGAATATTTGTTTATATACCTGCGCAATGAATCTCATTTAAATGCTTGCCTGAATTCCAAAACCTATTAATGACCTCCACTCGGCATGAGTTATTGACATAATTGCCAAGGGGATTGTAAGCTTTGATTGATAAGTAAGTTTCTTGGCCATTTAATTAGATTATATTTTTGATGTAGTTTTTTTGAATGCCTGCTTGTCTATGTTTCAGACTTATAAAAAGTTCAGAGATGTGAGTTTTTTGATGTGGAGTTTGAATAGCTTTGTATGATTATTGGTTTGCTGAGCTCCTAAGAGACTTCTTTTCAAGTGAAGGATGAAAGGATGTTTGGTATTTTGACAGTTTCATAATCAACTGTTCCCTGCGTGTTATGGAGCTCATCAGTACTTTTAGAACATAGAACATAGAACATAGAACAATACAGCACAGAACAGGCCCTTCGGCCCACGATGTTGTGCCGAACTTCTATCCTAGATTAAGCACCCATCCATGTACCTATCCAAATGCCGCTTAAAGGTCGCCAATGAATCTGACTCTACCACTCCCACGGGCAGCGCATTCCATGCCCCCACCACTCTCTGGGTGAAGAACCCACCCCTGACATCTCCCCTATACCTTCCACCCTTCACCTTAAATTTATGTCCCCTTGTAACACTCTGTTGTACCCGTGGAAAAAGTTTCTGACTGTCTACTCTATCTATTCCTCTGATCATCTTATAAACCTCTATCAAGTCACCCCTCATCCTTCGCCGTTCCAACGAGAAAAGGCCGAGAACTCTCAACCTATCCTCGTATGACCTACTCTCCATTCCAGGCAACATCCTGGTAAATCTTCTCTGCACCCTCTCCAAAGCTTCCACATCTTTCCTAAAGTGAGGCGACCAGAACTGCACACAGTACTCCAAATGTGGCCTAACCAAAGTCCTGTACAGCTGCAACATCACCTCACGACTCTTGAATTCAATCCCTCTGCTAATGAACGATAATACTCCATAGGCCTTCTTACAAACTCTATCCACCTGAGTGGCAACCTTCAAAGATCTATGTACATAGACCCCAAGATCCCTCTGTTCCTCCACCTGACCAAGAACCCTACCATTAACCCTGTATTCCGCATTCTTATTTGTTCTTCCAAAATGGACAACTTCACACTTGGCAGGGTTGAACTCCATCTGCCACTCCTCAGCCCAGCTCTGCATCATATCTAAGTCCCTCTGCAGCCGACAACAGCCCTCCTCACTGTCCACAACTCCACCTATCTTTGTATCATCTGCAAATTTACTGACCCACCCTTCGACTCCCTCATCTAAGTCATTAATAAAAATTACAAACAGCAGAGGGCCCAGAACTGATCCCTGCGGAACTCCACTTGTAACTGGACTCCATGCTGAATATTTACCATCTACCACCACTCTCTGACTTCGACCGGTTAGCCAGTTTTCTATCCAATTGGCCAAATTTCCCTCTATCCCATGCCTCCTGACTTTCCGCATAAGCCTACCATGGGGAACCTTATCAAATGCCTTACTAAAATCCATGTACACTACATCCACTGCTCTACCCTCATCCACATGCTTGGTCACCTCCTCGAAGGGTGAATATTAAATGAGTGGGTATGCAAGATATGGGGGCGGGTGGGGGGAGGCATTCATGGGTGGATGGGTCAGAACAGGGAAGGTTAAGTGAAGGTAATGTGCATTAGGGGCTTAATATTCATAAATAGAACCTGACCAATATTTTAGTGAATGAAGGTGGGCTGTCTAACCTGTCAGCTCAGCATCTGCCTACCCTATCTCCCTGATAGTGCAGCACTGGGACACACGACTCCAAACTTAAACCCAAATCCAAATGGCCAGGGATAAAATAACTTGTGAATGTATGTCTGTACAAGGGGCAGGAATGCAATGGTCCACATCTAATTTCTGACCAAAAGGTAAAAATCCAACCCAGTATAATTCAGGGGAGAGTGATGATTATGTCAGTGTGGCGATTGTTACAATAATCATTTTATAATTTTAAAAATGCTGTCTTTTGACTTCACGGGCTAGGGAGAGAAAATGATTAAGTTCCGTAAGAATTAATGAAGAAAATGAAGTCTGAGTTTCATGATTTAGATCAAGACCTTCAGATATTAGCTATTAACATGCATGATATAAAGAAATCTCATTGACAATCACAAGTGAAGGAATGAAGTGATGGAGCAAGCATAATCAATTAAATTATCAGAGTGAAATTGAAAATAAAGACCACTGTCTAGAAGTTGGATATTAAGCAACAGGGAATACCAAAACAAAATCTATAATTGAAACAAGATGATGAGCCAATGCGCAGTATGCGCTAAACTAGAAAGAGGGAACAGCTGATGTCCACAAAAGCAAGAAATACCTATTCCATGAAAATCAGAGAAACGGCTAGCCCTATGCTAAGAAAATACATATAAAAATACATATAAAAATTATGTTACAAGCCTAAAGAGTGTCAGAGAAAGTATTGACTGATTTTAGATGCACAGGAAACATTGGCCCAGAATTTACTTAAAATTAACACTCATTCCAAATTGCACAGCAGCTTCGAGAGAGATTTGTAAGTGAAGTAATTTTAAATCTCTTGCTGTTGTATCACAGAGAACATCTCACATTTTCCTCAATGTGCCCATCATCTACTTATAATGGACTCCAAATGTTATTAATATTGTATATATGCAGTTCTCTCTCTCTCTCCACTCAGTGAAGTTGGAGGAAACCCAAGGGCTGCTACAATAAATGGCCTTTATACCGGTGTCGCTCATTAAAATATATGACAATGTTCTTAGAAGGTAAATGACCAGTAAATTTATAAACAGATATAAATATGTAATCTGGACCCTATGATGCGATGTTAAGCCTTCCACCTAGGGTATCAAAGTCTTAGCCCACCTTCTGTTTCTTTCAGCACACTCCTGATGGAATTAAAATGTGATTGTACTGATACTGAACATGGAGGGTGGAATCTTCCTGACGTTTTACATTTGGGCTGGGACGAGTTATGTATCTTGATCCTGAGGGTGTCTGAGTCCCATTGTCCTGTGCTACCTTGTCATAGGAATCAAACAACACACCACCTCCACATTTGCTGTCTAATTAAGGAGAGTGGGGATTTGAAAGGAAAGTCCATTGAGACCACAAAAGGCTGTGGCTGACTGGCTCTGCAGGAAGGATGGGTGCCACTGATTTAGTTGAGGAACAGCAAACACATCAGAATTGCAAAGCTTAAAAAGCCAAGTGTGACTACAGCTACTGGGCCATCATTGTGGAGTGGCAGCCCTTACAAAGCATGGCCTGTGGACACAGTTCTCTCTCTCTGATTCCTGCCTTGGGATCGCCCCTGTGATTACCTCCTGCTGGGAGGTCACCTCCAGGTACCGTCCAGTCTTAGTATCAGTAGAAGAACCATTTGCCACCTAAAAGATTCTGGCGACTTTAACAATTTGCCTTCAAGTTTGCGCTTAATTGATCCCAGTCGGTCACTCTACAGCTGGGCCAGTTTAACTCTGCCGGGGTCACAGACTGGTTAGAACAAGCAAGTAGGTGATCTGATGTACAACCTTCTGAAATTCCCTTTCCCCGATTTCAGCCATGTCAGCTGGCTCATAAGATTTCACCTGGAATTATTTAAGTGAGCAATGTGGTCACTAAAAGTTTCGAATGAGAGGCTAAGGATCTATGTGAATCGGAGTTCTACACTGGTTGTACAGTTCTCCCATTTGCGTCAGCCGTTCAGTGATTTAACCAGCCACCTTGAAGGGGGTGCTTTGTCGCTGGCTGAAGAAATTGTGTAAAATTTGTTTGGAGAAACTTTCTGTCGAGCCAAGTGGGGTAGGACTGTGTTTTCTGAATCTCTGCCAAGCCATGCTCGACTGCCATCAGGACCATTCCCTAACCTCAAACTCAATTAGACAATTTTACCATGGGAACCACCTGATCTCCTGCCATCCCACATCTGATAAACTGCAGCAGAGGGAGGTATCTGTTTACTGCTTGAGAGTCACTAGTACCTTTGAAATGAAGTTTGCAACCATAAGCTCAGGCTTCCCGGCTTTAGGTGTTTGGCACATGCACTACACCAACCTGTTAGCATTTCAGACAGAAAGTCAAACATTTCCTTATATATGATTGACAGCAGTATATAGAACTTTTGTGGTGATTTCTCTTGCCTCTCGTTTATACCTGTATATTTGAATAGGTAGGTACGTGAGTATTTTACCAGATTATACTATAATTCTGAGTTTCACGTGAAATTCAAAGTCTTAGACCACTTCATAACTGCTTCCATGCAGAATTCTGATTCAATACAGCATACATTTTAAATATGCAATCTTACCTTTAATGTAAAATACTCCCACCATTGTGTCCCAACCATGTTATTGGGCCTCTGTCGCATTTCAACAGCAAACAGTAAATGATTTTTGCAGTTTGTTTCAAGTTATCTATTTTTGTTTTGTGTTTTGGTTCTGATGTGAATTGCTGATTGATTAAATGGGTGAAACTGTAAAGATTTGACAATTCACCATTTGTATCCACAGTTCCTAGAAATCCCAGTGCAAACACACAAGTTCCTAACAAACTGGTCATACATTTATCAGAAGTCAACTCTTATTTTGTTCAAAAACACATGGCATAGCCAACTGGCAGAGAAGTCACGGTGACCCTGCATACGTTTATTTTCTTATTAATTTCTATTTATTTTGATATTTTGTCTATAAAGTATTTTGCCAATTTCTAATGAACTGTTTCTTGTTCAAATCCATCTATGATTTCTTTTCAGATTGATGCAACTATTCAGTAAACTGCTGGGCCCAGAAAAATCTTATAGTGGAAGTAAAGTTAATGGCAAGCAAGCTAATAGCATTAATGTGAAGGGTTGCATACTTATCAACAATAGCATGGCCTTAGGATGCTTTGATATGTGAAACAAAAATTAGCTGACATTTGGCTGCATTGAACCAAACTCTCTGTAAATCTTTGATTTCTGCTAAACAATTTACTGCTTTCTCTAAAACATTATCCCCAGTTGAGCCGCTCAATTAACAAGAACTAATAAATTATCCCACACAGAAGCTTCTCATTGTGAGCTTGCTGTTAACCCTATTGTAAAAATGACACACAGGCAACAGATTCTGTTGCCGGACAGCAGTCACTGTGTTTGGACACAGTGTTATTTAAATACAGTGGTCAGTGTGAGCAGGGTGAGAGGTGAAAGCAGGTCAGATTAAACCTAACCCCTCTGGCACTCTCAGAATCCTGGGGAGGGATTAATGAACGTGATTTTCCTGCATTTACTGCACTGATTGCTGGATAATGGCTTACCAACAATAACATTTTACCAATCCCTTTTCTCCGGGCCCATCTCATTTCTGCCTCTGTGGGGGTGGTGATTGATTATGCGAGCATAATCAGAGCAGTAAACAGATTTGGGTCACTTCTATAGGAAGATTAGTTCACTTCAAAGACAGGTGCTTAACTGGCTTACTAAGTCTTAAATGAAGGTTTCTGTATCAAACATGTTTTGCCCGACTCGGGGTTTTGCTTTTATCTCAACACTGTTACTTTAAAGTTGTTAATTTATCTTTACTTATTTCACAAACACATTGTAATGACGGTAAGAGTATTTATTTCATAATTGGATTCAGTAGGGTCTGTGAATGAAGATTTTTGTCCATCTGTAATCATTTTGGTGGATTTCTGCAAAATGTGAGATTGAACAAGCACTATCAGAGTTCTGTAAACAAGGATATGAAAGTCTTCATTACAAATCATATCACATATTTGCGTTCTTATTCAGGTAGACAAAAGTGGCCACATTTCTTGATTCAAATTAATCACATCTTGAACCAAGTAAATATAAGTAGCATCAGAGAAAAATACCTTGTTCAGGTAGCATCTGAGGAGCAGGAGAATCGACATTTCGGGCATAAGCCCTTCATTCCTGAGATTCTGCCTGACTTGCTGTGCTTTTCCAGCTCCACACTATCAACTTTGATCTCCAGCATCTGCAGTCCTCACTTTCCCCCGGACCATCTATGAGCCAAAGAATGGTAAAACTCAGCTGGGAGCTCCTCATCGTTGCCACACGGAGGCAGGGTTGTTGCTGTTAAGTGTGGTTCAGCATCAAGAACAGGGCAAATGCAATGATGCTGCATGTGCCTGAACTCTGTTGAGAGTCTGGAATCACTTTTAGGGCTAGGTTTCATTGGCACTACATGTCCAATATCTAAATACAGGTACAGCATTTAAAGTTGGGGACAGATGTAACACCCCACTCAAGCCCATAGATTCCTTAACAACATAGAACCCTGATGACAAGATAGTAAAGAAGACTGTCACTTCAACCAGGCTAATGTCTGGGTTGCTTGAGAAGAGGCCCCCAACAGTGTTATGATTTTTGGACTGGTGTAGGAATGAGGAATTATGTACCTCAGTGTTCAAACTGTGACCATGCCCTTTTCCATTAACTGGAATGAACTAGATTAGATTAGATTCCCTACAGTGTAGAAACAGGCCCTTCGGCCCAACAAGTCCACACCGACCCCTACAGCTAACACTATGGGCAATTTAACATGGCTAATTCACCTAACCTGCACATCTTTGGACTGTGGGAGGAAACCGGAGCACCCGGAGGAAACCCACACAGACACGGGGAGAATATGCAAACTCCACACAGACAGTTGCCAGAGGCAGGAATTGAACCCGGGTTCCTGGTGTTGTGAGGCAACAGTGCTAACCACTGAGCTACCGTGCCACCCGCACAGATTAAGTAGGCTAGGTGTTAGGTGAAGACAGTTTTGATCTCAGTTGTAATGATTCCCAATGTTGAGCCAGCTCAAAGCATTTACAGTCAAGGTGCTAAATGAAGACCTAGTTCTGTTTCTGATGGAACCACATTTCAAGAGAGTAATGGCAACAGAGGTGGGGAGAAATACGTCATCCGCCTCTTCAATTAATAATTTGATAGATTTGCTTCTTTGTAAATTTGATAATATCATAAAAGAAGTTTTTTACTTTTCTGATATAATTTTAATGGATGATTGGGCAAGTAAAATAAGTCAGGAACCAATTCTGCTAGCACCCAACTTCCAAATAGTGACCTCCATTTAGATAGCTCTTTAATGTCATAAAATGATCAAAATGCTTTTCACTGGCGTGTTACCAAATAAGATTTGACATCATCCCCTTCTCTCTGCCCTCTGATTTCCGAATGGTTTGACTTGCATATATAATGATGTGGGCCAGTAACACAGCAGCTCCAAGTTTTGCCCTTTTGTATTCACACAACACTTGAATGAAAATATCACAAGAACAGGTGGCAGGCAAACCAGAGAAGTTTGAAGAATATGGAGAGTTTCAAGACACTTGTTACTATGATTTTATTTTTGCCATTCTCCGATGCAGACTCTGGATTTTCTGTGCAGTGTTTCTGACACAGTGAAACCAGCAGGAGATTTTCGGTTGAACTGTCATCCCACAGTGAAGGATTTTCAGTTTCTTGAGCACACATGAGCAGAATTCAAATGGCTTTCTCTATTGGCATACTCTTATATTCCATTATGGAGTAGCAGGAAGAATACAGGATGCAGCAACTTCAGATCAGTAGCACTTCAAACAAGGGGAATCAGACAACATCAGAAAACTGAAGTGATCTTCTCATAGACTGACTTTGGCACCATAGCCCTATATTTTCCTCCTTCAACTCTAAAAAATGGAATATTCCTTCAACCTACTCATCCTACAATCTGACAATACATTAACCCACTTTGCCCTACATGACTGCGTGAATACACATCACCTGATTAAATAATTCAGCATTACATAATTGCACCCTTTCCTGGATTCTTTAAAGCCATGAATATTAATGTACAATTTCAGTACAGATTCTACATGAAGTCCTGTAAAATTACTGTAAAGTCCAAAGTGAACACAAGCTCACTACTGTTTTCATTGGGCAGCTATACCTGCCTTTCTTTCAATTGTTTTCTAAGCACAACTGAAGGGTGAACATGCTTGCCCCTGTCAGAGCCACTGCCTTCTGCATCTCTGGAGCTTGTTCTTTGGTTGCCTGGGAATTGTGTCCCCCTGATTAGTCTAACCGCTGAATTACAAAAGTTGTCCTATCCATTTTACAAATCTGATGAAGCCTCTATCGGGATTCTCTCTACTCCCTCTCCTCTTGCAATCAAAGCTCCAGTCTTTACTTCTCTTGAGGTGGAATCTGCAAATGGTACCTGATGTTTCTTAAGAATGGAATGAGTGCAGTGTTACAAAGAATTTCCTTCTTTGCACTTTAAGTTGATTTTCTCCAGTGTGGCTATTTCAAATGATGTCGATGATACAAGATGAGTGTAACCTCCTTATGTGGAGGTTTTCTGAAGGTTAGTTTTAACTGCACTCCAAAAATGTGCTGTTCTGTTTCATTAGCACAAATGATGGCATCCAAGTGGTCACCTTTATATCTATATGAATCAGTGACCGTGCTTCAAGAAACCTTGTTAACATGGTAAGGCTGTTTGGTGTCAGGACCATTGTAAGAAGCATCAGAGCAGTTAGTTCAGCTTACTAGGTTGCTAAAGTGTGATGCAGAATGATGCCAATGCCATGGGGTCAATTCCCACGTGGCCTATCATGATTTATGAAGGCCCGGTTTCCTTGCAAAGTGATGCCTCTAATCCTATGTCTGACCAATTGTGTCTCAATGAAGGAGGGAGAAGTCTGTCGACTAATAACTTTTAACAAGTGAGTGGGAAAAGACTGTATAGCAAGACTGGTAGATTGCAAAATAGTTAGGTAGAACTGCCGTCTTACAAGATACCCAATTAGAATTTGTGTCCTATTTTGTTGTGCGGATTGCTGGTCTACCACATGTGAACTTTTTCCCTCTGGCTTTCAGGGCTGGACAGCTCAAGTCAGGAAATTTCCCAAGTCGCTGGCCTAAATTTGGTGAAAATTACCCTGAAACTAGGAGTCAAATTAACTTTTGTTTCGCAAGGCCTCCTCTTGAAATTTTATTGAGGGCAAATTTGAGATTTTCAGGGGTTACGTTTTCGATCTTACTGAATATTAATTAGATGATACTAACACAATGTATTTGTGTTGCCATTGCAGATATTTGGGTACACCGAACAGAATTAGAACGGAATATCCAAAATAATTAAAATTCTTCATTATAGTTAAAACCACAACAAACCAGAAAAACTTTGATTTTATCTATACTGCAATATATAAATTGGTATAAAATAACAGGAAGCATAAGTTAACAAAAGTTTATTAAAAAAGTACTGACACACTTCTACACATAAAAAGCCATTGACCTAATACACTTTCTGCAAACTGCTAAGGTCACAGCTAATATGTTTTATTTTAATTGCACATTGACAAAGCTAGAAACGTTTGAACCAGCAGTTAGAAATCTATTCTTTGCACCTCAATCTCAGATTTAAAATGAACAATTGAATATTCATTATAGTATGTATTACTCTATTTTTTCCCTCCGTAGCTACTGAATGTACGCGGCTTTAAGCAATTTCTTTCCCATACATTTGAAAGAAATTAATTTCATCAGCAATCTAGAGTTTTTTTGGATCCTGTTAGCTGAGAGTTCCTTTATTGACTTTGCAGTCCCCACTTCCCTGGTAAACCTTGAAACCTCCCATTCCCCCTGCATCTCTCTTACAGCCCCCTTCCCCAATGATCTTATAAAGTCATCAAGTCATACTGCATAGAAACAGACCCTTCAGTCCAACCAGTCCATACTGAACATAATCCCAAACTAAACTAGTCCCACCTGCCTAGTCCTGGTCCATGCCCCTCCAAACCTTTCATATTCATGTACTTATCTAAATATCTTTTAAATGTTGTAACTGTGCCCGCATCCACCACTTTTTCAGGAAGTTCATTCCACAAACGAACCACTCTCTATGTCAAAATTTTGCCCTCACTTATGTCCTGTTCTCACCTCCTATACTCAAAGGACTGGGCAATGAAGGCAAGCATACTAAACACTTTCTTAACCACCCTGTCCAAACAAAAGCAGATATTTAGTTCCATTCTTCAGCCATATCAAAAGCTAATCCTATGATAGCCTCTTCAATCAAACTGTAAACCTAGAATCCTCTGCTGGGATAATTGTCGATTTTGCAGCATTTATAATGACTGTTATGCTTCAGTAGAGTTGCAATAGCCCTACTATTCCTGGGGTCATCACTAAAGTTAGTAAAAGTATGCAAAAATGCCGAATTTACCTGTCTTTTAGACCCTAGCTGATGAAGAATTGCTATTCATAGAGATATAGAAAAAAAAAGATATTAAATGTGGAGGGCAAGCCTGGAAAGGCAGTTCACTGATGCTTGTCCCCAAGGTTCGCTGAGATGATCCATTTAGCTTATTAGAATGTTGCTCCTTGAACTTGCTCTGCTATGAGTGCACTTTATTTTTAACCTTCAGGGCAATGCTTATTTCAACTCCCAGAACATAAAGATGTGGATAACATAACACTGAAAGATTCTGTGGAAAGTAGTTATAGCTCCTGATATCTACATATATTACAGTCATGGGCACTGCTCTGCATGGGACGAGTTTTGAGCAATTTGTTTACAAACAGTTGCAGACTTCCCTCAGGATATCATGCTGCAAGTGACTCCAATAAGGTGAGACTGAGACCTGTTTGCACTTAGCACATGCCTTGGAACAGTGATATCATAAGCATTACTCTTACACTGCATATTAACTGCGTGACAAAGCACAAATATATGCAACATGATTACAGTAAAATAAGTTGTTCTCAGTTTGCTGACTTTCAGTTTCTGTTCCGAAATGGTTACATTAGAGTTTTTATGTAACTCTGGGATTCATTTAGATGGAATACTAAGCGTTATTACATTATCAATTTAATCAACTCACAAATACTAACAGTGGAGGCAGTTACCAGGCAGCATGGTGGCTCAGTGGTTAGCACTGTTGCCTCACAGCACCAGGTTCCCAGATTTGATTCCAGCTTTGGGCGACTGTCTGTGTGGAGTTTGCATAGTCTACATGGGTTTCCTCCAGGTTCTCTGGTTTTCTCCCACAGTCCAAAGATGTGTAGGTGAGGTGAATTGGCCATACTAAATTGTCCATAGTGTCAGGTGCATCAGTCAGAGCGAGATGGGTCTGGATGGGTCCCTCTTCGGAAGGTTGGTGTGGACTTGTTGGGCCGAAGGGTCTGCTTCCACACTGTAGAAAATCTTATCTAATCCTAGACTGTGACCAGAATGTTGCATTGGATATCGGCAAAAGAAACTGCAGAAAGCTGACTGCAATTTCAAATATGAAGGAAATTTATGCATGGAGTCAGTAAATTACTAAAACTGCCCATCTTTCAATGAATATAAAAGTGATTGGTATTTATTAACGGGACTGAGAGAAATAGATGGAGATATGTAATGAGCTTAACATTTTAAAAAAAATGCTCTCTTTAATTTATTCATGTAATTGTCAGTGTGTGTATACATTGTAGTGATTATAATGAGGTCAGCCAGGTAAACCACATAGAATATAAGTTCCCTGATTGGGGATGTTACTTTGGTCCAATTGGGAGCCCTGGCTGACAGATATAAACAGGAGTGTCACATGTTCTGTTCACTCTGAGAGCTGGCTGTGAGGAAGCTGGACCAGTGTCAAGTATCATGACATGTAAATAAAGGGTGACTTGGTGATGGGATACCAGCCTCTGGGAGTTATTTCATAGATAAGTGTGGATGGCATTTAAAATAGTTATTGCGCTTATTTCATAAACTTGTCAGGCTCTTTTCATTTTGTTTTTGGCTGAACTGAATTTCTTCACATATTTTAATATTGTTGATCCCCAGCCATTTAATAAATACATCACTTTAAAATAAGCTGTGGTATTAAATTTACAGTCTATAAAATATGAATGAAGTTGCACTGGTTCAGGTGCGTCAAGTGTGATTTAATATATATATCACTACTGTTATGAACAGGAAAAGATTACTGGGCAGCAAATGCAGCAGAGTAGTGATCTTTGTTCCCAAGTTATAGCCACTCAGCAAATAGTACTGAATGAAGCTACAAGGATGTAATAATACATAGATTCGCCATGATGTAAAATTGATATAATTTTTTTACATGAAATCTGCTGAGTGGTGCACTGCAATCAACATTTCTGTCATGTCAGTCTTGATTTTAACTTAAACTCTAAGCACAAGGTGCGGGAAGGCTGAAGTGATGATCAAACTGATATGCCTATGTCACTGTGAGACTGTAGCCATTTTAATTCCAATCCTTGTGCATGGTTGTAAAGACAGAATACAGTGATGATGGCTTGGAGGCCAAAGGATGAGAGAGGAGTTCTGGGTAGCTAAAGGTGACTGCTGAGAGCAGAAGGAATTCCTGCTCTTAGAAGACTTTTTGTTATCACTTACTTTGTTGGGCATTTCCAGGATGCATTCAGTTGACACTTTCGGTGACAGTATGCCCGAAGGTCCAAATGTCAAAAAGTTTTTTGAATACTGGTGGACCTTCCAACTCAATTCTATTTTCCTGTCTGCACCCATAACCCTTGATTTCCTGGACTATCAAAAGTCTGTCTCTGCCTTGAATTTGTTCAATGACCCAACATCCACTGCTTTCAAGTGAAGAGCATTCCATAGACTAATGACCCTCTAAGACACACTACTGAATAGGTACCTGCAAAACATAAATGGTGTAGAGCACTACACTGCCTCAGTTACAACCTGTGGGGTTGTGGGGATACAATCAGACGTGTTTTTATGGGGAAAAAGTATGACATTGAACATAGATGTATCTGGTTTACAATATCTAAGAATATTGGCATTCATAGTTTGCAAGTGTTTCTTTCACTCATATGTTTTGCTAAAAAGGTTGCTATGAAACTTCCTGCACTTACTTCTTTACTCATTCATGGAATATGAGCATTGCTGGCATTTATTGCCCAGCCCTAGTTGCCCTTGAGAAGGTGATAGTGAGTTGCCTTCTTGAATTGCAGCAATCCAAGTGCTGCAGATTGTATCACAATGTTCTGAGGGAGGGAATTCCAGGTTTCTAACCCAGTGACTGTGAAGGAATGGTGATATATTTTTCCAAGGATGGTGAGTGACTTGGAGGGAAACTTGCAGGTGGTAGTTTTCCCATGTATCATCTGACCTTGTCCTTCGGATGGAAGTGGTTACCAAAGGATCGTTGGTGAATTTCTGCAATGCATCTTGTAGATAGTACATACTGCTGCAACTGAGCATTGGTGATGCAGGGAGTAAATGTTTGTGGATGTGGGTCAGCCAAGCTGGTTGCTTTGTCCTGGATGGTGTCAAGCTTCTTCAGTGCTGTTGCAGCTACACTCATCCAGGCAAGTGAGGAGTATTCTATCACATCCTGCCTTGTGCCTCGTGGATGGTGAACAGGCTTTGGACAGTCAGGAGGTGAGTTAGTTACGACAGTATTCCAAGCCTCTGACCTGCTCTTATAGCCACTGTGTTTATGTGGTGATTCCAATTGAGTTTCTGGTCAATGAATCCCTATTAGATATTGATAATGGTGGATTGAGTGATGGAAACACCATTGAATGTTAAGGGTGGCGGTTAGTTTGTCTCTTATTGGTGATGGTCAGAGCTTGGCATTTTTGGAGCATGAATGTTACTTGTCACTCATCAGCCCATATATATGCGTACATCCCCACCTTCAAGTTTCCCTCCAAGTCAGTCACCATCCTGACTTGGAAATAAAATGCTGTTCCTTCACTGCCACTGGGTTAAAATCCTGGAATTCCCTCCATGATGGCATTATGGGTCAACCCACAGCAGTTGGATTGCAGTGGTTCAAGAAGGTAGCTCAGCATCTCAAGGGCAACTAGGGACAGGCAATAAATGCTGGCCAGCCAGCAACGCCCGCATCCCACAAAAAGAGTTTTAAAAAAAACAAGAGCCTCTTCTTGTAAAGACTGAATAGTCGTTCCAATGTAAACTAAATTAGCCCTTAGGTCCAAAGAGAAATTATGGAAGTATTCATCTATCCACAAATACTACATGGTGATCAGTGGTGCAGGTTAGAACTCAATGTGCACACCACATGGTGATTGATGGTGGACATCATTGCTTAATACCTCATTGGTTAGCTTTTGGACAGCTGGCATTCAGGAAGAAAAACACAATGACCAGAGTAAACCTGTGATTCGATCTTGATACACTTGTCTCTAGAAACACCTGTCACACATGTCATGCGACTGAAAAAAGCAACAAGAACCTTGAAATTGCATTGCATAGTAACCATTGTTTTGGATATGAAATGATCCCCTAAGCCTCCAGTATAATCAATCAGACATGTTTGTTACGAACAAGAAATGTGCATTCTTCTATATTTAATAGGTTAAAAATTCAGGTCTGCAGAGCCACATGCCTGCAGTAAATGTTAAGTGCTCTTCATGTGCAAATAAGAGATTAGTTACCAGCTGTTTGGCATTCCCCTCTGCAACATAGGATAGCCCTGAACGTAATTGGGATGAAGTTGTGAAAATGCATTACTGCAAATGACTGAGCAGGCACGCCTTAAAAGGACTACCAAAGGTTCACTATTGAAAACATCGTCTGTAAATTCATTGCTGCAAACTATTTTTTCAGAGATAGAAACAAGTACTATTAGACAAGTAGAGCACTGAGACATGTCCATATAAGTAGGAGAGGGAGGAAAAGTGAAAAGGTGACATTGCAGACTGCAGAATAAGCTGCTAAACCTGCCATAGAGAATTACCCACAGAAATTAAAACCCATTCGTATCCACTATTTTAAACATTGGTATCCAATGGTGTAAAGGCTTCACAAATAGATAATTCCCTGTACTCATCTTGACCTGGCATATTGTCTACCATTAATTTGGAACAGAAGTAAGGTATTCAACTCTTCAAACATGTTCTATATTCTGTTAGAGCATAACTGTTTTTTTGGATTGCTTGTATTTCATATCCTTTGATACTCCTGCATAAATAAAACCTATCGATCTCAATTTTAGATTGACATAGAATTGACAGACTTTGGAGAGACATTTTAAGATTACCAAGCGCTTTGTGTGAAAAATTGTCTCCTCAGTAGCTTTGCTCTGATTTTAAAATTGGGGAATCTAGAGCAATGAGGAAGTATCAATTGGAAAGACATCTCTAAGTGCCCTGTTGAACTTTTTTTACCATTTTTAAAATGTTTCAATCAAATCATCCCTCAATCTCCTAAACTTTGGGCAACACTTAGTACATTTTATCAACTTCTCCTTTTAAGCCCTTCGAGTGAATTTGCTCCACCATTTTTCCAAGCTTTAAAATAAAAGAGTTGTATCTTTATTTTAAGTAACACTGCTGAGTCAGTATGAAAAGATCTAAGCCACTGATGTCAGATCAGGATTCCAAGTAAGACATCCTTTCTAACCTTCCTCTGAAAGTAGCTATGTTAAATAAAGCCTGTTGCTATTCAGCCACAATAGTCATGCATTACTTTGAAAGCCATTGTTTTATTTTGAGTAAAAACAGAAAATGTTGGAAATAATCAGCAGGTTCTGTTTTTGACTTTGTATCTTTTTGAGGTTTGGTGTCCAACACTGAATGCAGTATACAATATTCATTCTGCTTCTAACCAAGGCATCTGTCTACTCACATGAACAACACCGAAATGCGAGATGAAAGAGAGAAGTAAAATTTGAGTATCAAGTATAGCATGCTCACAGCAATGTGTTTTCATCTACATTTTAGCAGTGGTTCCTTCTGGTATATGTTTCTCAATTTCTTAACCATAAACTGCAATGGATTTCCTGTCAGCATTACTGTTTTTGTGCTAGGGCACTGTTCTAGGATAGTCT
Organism: Chiloscyllium punctatum; assembly: GCF_047496795.1. NCBI lineage: Eukaryota > Metazoa > Chordata > Chondrichthyes > Orectolobiformes > Hemiscylliidae > Chiloscyllium > Chiloscyllium punctatum. Next base: position 56,181,556 of record NC_092747.1, on the reverse strand, counting down.
TGGGTGTTTGTGTCCTCCTGCCAAAATGTATCAGCAACTTTTTACAAGAAGGGGTGCTGTTAAGTGAAGTCACTGAGAAGGGTCTAATAGCCCACCTGGTATTTCTGCAGGTGTGGGTAAAGTTTGTATACTGCACGTTTTGGCCAAGATATCTCCTGGGTTGCTTTGATTACGTTCTGATAGTGGGATAAACCAAGGGTAGATGCACAAACTCACAAAGGTGATGGGCTTCTTACATTTATCTCTGGTTTGAAGTATTGTAGCATGACTTTGGGAATAAGATGAGGAAACTATCTATCTGTGGTAAATGTTTTTAATCCTCTTGCACAAATTTTATTATTCATCCACAAAACAGCATAGATTGTCTTCTTTCTGCTATAGCCAGAGTGGGTCTTCCTTCTGCTCCCCTGACATACCACACCATGCTCCTGACCAATTTCCCAAAATGAGCTGAACATGCACAATGGATGTCTTGATAACTAAGGGAGAGGCTTAAGAAACATTCAGTTGGTGTGCAGAAGGCATGAAATGGGGCCATTTACAGAGAATAGAAGATCAAGGCTGGACCTAAAGCTTCTCGGGGTAATTTGCTAGCTTGGATAGAGGATTGGCCAACTAACAAAAAGCAGAGAGTTGGGATAAATGGGTCTTTTACTGGTCGACATGATGCCACTAGTGGGTGCCATAGGGTTTGGTCTCCTGGTCCCAAATATTTGCAATCTATATTAATGACTTGGACACAGGGATAGAAGGTACTGTAGCCACACTTGCAGGTGATGCTAAAATAAGTCAAACTCTAACTTGCAATGAAGAAATAAATTTACCAATTTGTAGTTTGTAAACGTTGCAAATGCAGATGAAGTTTAACATGGATAAGTGTATCCATTTTGGTCAAAGGAATAGAAAGGTAAGTCAAGAATGAGAGGTCATAGTTTTGAGATAATCGGTAGCAGATTTAAAACAGAGTTGAGGAGAAATTATTTCTCTCAAAGGATCATGAATCTGTGGAATACGCTGTCTGCAAGTATGGTGGAAGCTGGGACATTGAGTAAATGTGAGGAGGAAATAGACATTTTTAATTATTAATGGGTTGAAGAGAGCAGGTAGGAAAGTGGAGTGGGGGATGGTGGTGGGAGAGGGGCTGAATTGCCAACTGCTCTCCTAGTTCTTATATTATTATGTCCTTCTGGATTTTGAACTGGGGTAAAAAATAAGAAATAAGAATCTCTCCACCCTTCAGGCTCTCTTCCTGTATTCCTGATGAAGGGCTTTTGCCTGAAATGTCGATTTTCCTGCTCCTCAGATGCTGCCTGAACTGCTGTGCTTTTCCAGCACCACTCTAATCTAGAATCTGGTTTCCAGCATCTGCAGTCATTGTTTTTACTTAAAAAATAGGAAAGCAAGGTTTGAGGCCGAATTGGAGCCTTATGGCCGAATGTCACCACAAGGTTTGTAGAGTTTTGGAGAGGTTTTGATGACCGTAATCTGGTATCTGAAGGGCAGAAAGCAAGAAAAATGACAGATTTACTGAGCCCTCTTCTCTCCATCTTCATTGAAAGGGACAAAGAGTAAGTGGTGACCAGCTGTTTTCCCAACAGGAGACGGAAGAAGGAAATTAAATTTGGGGTGAAATGCAGTGGTTGCTTGATTTTCCTGTCCTTTTTTTCAGCTATCCTGCTATAGTTGATTTTTTTTAATTTTTCCCTTGTCATGTCACCATCACTGGTTGTGCCAGAATTTATTGCCCATCCCTTATTGCCCCTGAACTGAGAGAATTGCTCGCTCATTTTAGAGGACTTTAAAAGACACCACATTACTCTGTCCCTGGAGTCATATGTAGGCCAGACCAGGTTAAAAACAACAGTTTTCCTTCCCTAACAGACATTAGTGAATCAGATGTTTTTTTTAATGACAATCTACACTGGTTACATCATCTTAACTAGATTACCTTTTAATTCCAAGTATTATTCAAATTATTCAGCAGTGAATTAGTGACTTAGTGTGTTGCTTTATTTATTATTCATGATTCCATACACAAGTGCTATTTAGGTAGTTTGCACATTGTCACTAAGTTAGGTTTAGTTTAGCTGAAGTAGAAAAGTGTGCAGATTTGCTTAAGTTTCTGACTATTTTGCGTTTTTAACAGTACAGGAAGCATTTCCTTTAATGTACTAACAGTGGCGGGAGGGGTCATGGGTAGTAATAAGATTATCAGACTGTGACACAGGATTCTAATACTGGGACTCGGCAATCATAGTCACTAGAGGCGGGATTAGCAGCTAAGGTCAGCAGTTCTTCCTAGCACCAAGAATAAGAAAATTCAGCATAGCACAATGTAGATAGTATAAGGCTTTACATCCTCACTCTAACGGATTATAACTGAATTACATATCTCAAGAAAAAAATAGGTGCAGAACCCTAGAAATGTTTCAGTGTTGGGATTATCATTTGATCAGAGAATTTATTTTCAGAGGAACCAGAGGGCAGTAGTACATACATTCCTAATGTGCATGCTGAATTTAATTCTACTTATTTGTCGATGGCTCCTATGTTGAATCGAAAACGAACCTCAAGATGAAAATAATATGGGCATGGATTCATTTTATTACTTACACAAGTTTGTGTCTAATCATTTTTCATGGTGCAATAATTCCTAACAATAAACAGGTTCTGTCGTTTTCACTGCTAGTGTGTTTAACATCCCAATTCAAGCTGCTGAGAAAAAATGTCAGAGCCTGCTAATGTTTGTGCTTAGACATACACAATCATCTTTTAACCATTCCACATTAATTTTTGTTTAATAAATGTTAAAACAGCAGTTCACCAAGGGAATGTGTTTCAGTTATTAATTTAACTAAAGGAGAGCATTTCATTCAGTTCACAAAACTAGCCAGAGTAAAAATATCAGCGTCTGTCAACTCAGTAAAATCATCCTCAGACACAGTTATTAATTCTGGAATATTTTTCTTAAATTGTTCGAAAGGACACATTTTCAGCAATCTTTTTCCCAGCGCTCATCCATTCTTTTAAATCTATTTAGTTACAGTCCCAGTCCTTCCAGACAATTGAGGCAAGATACTGGTCTTTCATTTACTGCTAATAGGCTTGAATTGCACAATCACACACGTTCAGCAAAACATTTTTTTCTCCTGGATTCAATCAGGGAGAGTGGAAAATTACAGCGAGATGTACAATTTCACAGGATTTGTGACCCTGTGACCTCCACATTAGAATGACAACCCTGAATCTAGTTTTGTTAGTACAGTATATAATACAAGTTTCTTTTCAACAGTAATATCAAATATGTCCAACCCAGTTGATGCAAGTGGTATGCAAGTAATGTTATTATTAGAATTTCAAAGATATTCAAAATTTTACTTCTTTAATCTAGAAGCCTCACCCAAAAAGATGAGCAGTCAACTTTGTTAATGACAGCAGAAACTTAAACTCTCATAGCAGTTTGAGCTGTTTCCATTGTTTACATACCATCTTTACATACTCTGCTATCTCCTGTCTTGTGGTTATGACCTGTACCTTAACAGCTGAGTGACCTTTGCTTCAAAAAGGGCAGTGTGTCTCAACTACACTCCTGCTACAGGACCTCAAACGAATTAGGGCTAAGTGATGGAATTTTCTGCTCTGACATTATTGCACTCAGATTGGCAAGAAAATAATTCAGTTCTCCAGTCATAGCAGTTCACCATGGTAGTGAGTAGCAGTCTTTTTGGAACAATGGTGTTCCTCCCAAACAAACTATATGCTGATATAATTTCTGTGTGAAATATTTGGAAAATGAGGGGGTAGTTTTGCCTCATAACATTCTGTAAGGCCAGCTTTTCTCACTGCTAAATGTCCATTATTTTTGATGAACTAGAAAAATCATCCTGTTCCTCAGTCTGCTTTAGCATCCTCCCCCTCTTCTTCAATGAAATCAAATAATTCTGTCACTCTTAATAAACAGGTTGTCAGGGAACTGGTCAGTCCTGCTGCTTTGCCTATCCTCTTCTCTGCTTGGTTTTCTTGATCCTGCTCTGCTAATGTGTCCAGAAAAATAAAGATTTTTATGAGATCCATGTTGTGTGGACTAAAACAGGTGATGCAAAAGAGTGAACATTTGTATTGCACCTTTTCTAAGTGTAAAATTGGCATGAGTCAAACCAAATTAATAACAATCAGACCTGTTCTGCATAGGCATCCCTTGGCAAAATTAATTGGGACCATTTTCAAGCATACTGAGCTTAAACCAAACATTTTGTCCCTTTAACATATTAATGAGGATTCTAAAGCTTGTTGAAAATACCTTTACAATATTGATTATCAATTATTGTGACAGGCATTGGTCAGGCAAAAATAAAGATTTGTCATTGCAATCAAATTGCATTTGCAATATTGAATTGATGTGTAGCTTGTGACATATGTTAGTTTCTTTCTAAGTTTAAGTTTTAAATTGCCTTTGATGTTAATAGGATCCTTTTCAAACACTTGGTTCAACCAAAGTCCTGATATGTTGTTACTTCAGTAGGCATCTTCCCAAACGTCAATGTATCTCTTCTATTCAAAGGGAAACCATTACGAAACAAAAAAAAAATTCAGTCATTACATTGGTTGCTTGTATAATTGAGTGTCCACTTCACTAAATGGAAAGTTGGCTTACAATTATCTACATGGTGATTAAGGTTATGTTCGAGGCAAAGTTATGACTGCAGTGAAATAATGATGGAACCTTGTAAACTCAGACACTGAAGTAAACAGGAACTGCTGTATAGTGAAAGAGATCAGCACAATTGTCAGAAATAACACAGTGTTGCAGTCTATTGCAACCTCATAATTCATCTGATGCATTTACACCAACATCTTGATCTATATAACCATCATATCAACAGGCACATGACATCATCACACTATAATATTGTAAAATGCTTCACTCAGATGACAGCACACCATTAGGGATATTGCAAATTAAGAAAGTAAAAACCATTTAGATTTACCATTGTGCCTTTGCAAGTAAAGATCCACAACCATCCATATAGATACTGTAAGAGTTGGAAAACAAATAAAGGCTGTACTTTGGTCTGTTTAAAATATTTGCAAGCAAAAAGGTATTGGGAAGTTTATCTAGCTTTCAAACAGCATCCAGTTCCTTTTTTCTTTATTGTAGCTTGTTACCTTGTGGACAGCATCCAGAACAGTTTCACTTTGCTCTGACAGAGCCAATCCATCAAGGTGACTGATGTGGGTGATGAAGTGTGGAAGGAGGCCGTCTGTACACTTGTGCCAAAGAGATACAATTCAGTCTTTTGAGCTACAGAGAGCAGTATTCTTACATTTGCTACAGGTGCCAAGGATTTTGGAGGCACAATAGTTACAGTACTGTCACAGGAGGATAGATTGATTTGGACAATGCTATATTAACGGTCTCAGATTCTATGATTGTTGTTTACATTTACTAGAACCACGTTTTTCATGGAAATTTAGAATATTACTGCTTGTGAAATGTTGTAAAACTATAGCTGGGCCCAATGGCATTTTCCTTAGGCTGTGGATGCTATGTATAACTATATACCAGGATTTATATTGATTTAGGTATTCCATTACCATTGGAATAGATTTGACAGATGGTAATCATCTTTAACTTTATCTACTTATCACTCAGCAATAACTCTGGGCAAGATTCCGAGTCTGCCTAACCCGAATGTATCCATGAGATAAAACCAGGGTGAAATCCATTCTGCACAGAAATTGCATTATAATCAAGACATGCCCCTATTTGATGACAAGTTACAGTATTTCAAGGATTAAAGACCCTGAAGGTAGTTTCGACAGTGACTGAGCTAAGGTAAGTGAGGGATAGGGTGCCAATTAAGTGAGATGATAGGTTTCAAGTAGGCAGGTAAGAGAGTAGGATGCTCGATGGGTGAGGGGTTGGATTGAGTTGGATTGGTAATGACATATTTGACAGATAATTGCTTAAGTTAGTTCAGGTTGCCGGGGAGGGATGTTGGTTTCATTAGCGTTGTGGTGAATTGGATGTAGTTGGGGGGGGGGGGGGGGGGGTGGGGGGGATGTGGTTGATGGCAGAGAGTTTCAACAGTGACAGTTTGGTTCAGGGACTGAAATGATGTGGAGTTCCAGCACATTCTAAAGTGCTAACCTATACCCATTTCTGACCTGATGGTGGCGAGAAGGTCATTAGTGAAGCAGCTGAAAACGGCTGGGCCTAGGACACTATCCCGAGGAACTGCTGCAGAACTTTCCTGGAGTTGATGACTGACGTCCATCAATCACAACCATTGTTCTTTGTGCAGGTATGACTCCAACCAATGAAAATGTTGTTCTCCTGATTCCCGTTGACTCTAGTTTTGCTGGGGCTCCTTGATGCCCCACCCAGTCAAATGTAGCCTTGATGTCAACGGCCATCACTGTCACCTCTTGTCAAGAATTTAAGGCTGCAATAAGGTCAGGTGATAAGCAGCCCTGGCGGAATCTAAACTGGGCATTACTGAATAAGTATTACTGCTTGATCGCTCTGTTGATGGCATCCTCCATCACTTTACTGATGATTGAGTAGACTAATTGGGCAGTAACATAGCTGGGTTGGACAGGACATACCCAGGCAATTTTCCACATTGCCAGTGATGCCAGTGTTGTACCTTTACGAGTACAGCTTGGCTAGAAGTATGGCAAAAGCTGGAGCACAAATCTTCAGGAATTTTGGTGGACTATTGTCAGGTCTCATAGCCTTTGCAGAATCCAGTGCCTTTAGCTGTTTTTGCTATCAAGTGCAGTGAATCGAATTGCCTGAGTACTGATCTCTGAGATGTTGGGAGTCTCTGGAGGCAGCTGAGGATGGATCATTCACTTGGCATTTTTGGCTGAAGATTGCTGCACATGCTTCAGCCTTATCTGTTATGATGGGTCTTCCATCATTGACGGTGGAGATACATGTGAATCGTCCAACTGAAGTGAGTTGCTTAGTTATCCACTACCACTCACAACTGGATATATCAGGCTACTGAGCTTGGGTCTCATCCATTGATTGTGTAATTGCTTGGCCCTATCTATCGCTTTCTGCTTGGTATACAAGTAGTCCTGTGTTTTAGATTTACCAGGTTGTCATCTTTTTTTAAAGTCATACCTAGTGCTGCTTCTAGCATGTCCTGTAGAATAATTCATTGAACCAGAGTTGATCCCTTTTGCTTAGTGGTAATGGTGGAGTGGGGGACATGCCAAGTCCAGCCTAAATCTTCTGCTGAAGATTGCCCTCAAGCCCCGCATGGACGTCCAGTCTTGAGTTCAGTTTCAGGCAGGTTCAACTGAAGCAATGAATAATTATTTGGATAGCAATACTGTTCAAGGATGTGATCAGAGGTCAGGAGTTTGGCAGTAGATAATGCTGCTTGTTTGAAGAGTTGGTGCAAGCATGATGAGCCCAATGGCGTCCTTTTGCACCGTAATAATTCTGGGATTCTAATTTATTAGATCTGTTCAAAATCGAACCCACTTAGCACACTAATAGTGCCACACAATATGATGAAGGGTATTCTCAATGAAAAGCTGGGTTTCATCTCATTGTGCAGCAGTCACTCTTCCTGATACTGCTGTGGACAAATGCATTTGCATAAAGCAGATTGTTAAGATGAAATCAAGTATGTTTTTCCCTCTTGTTGCTTCTTGCATTAGCCACAGACCCAGCCAACCTGTGCTTGTATGAAAAACCTGCCATCCCAGGCCAATATTGGCCAATATCCACCGTGAATAAAAGGAAAAGACAGTGATAGGGTGGAAGGAAACAGAGATTATATGATAAAAGTTGCATGGTGGAACATCAAAGGGTATGCTAATAGAAGAAATAAAGAAACAGGAGATATATCAAGATAAAGTGTGACTAGCATAGGATGAACATGAATAGTTGCTCTCCAAATCTCAAGAAAAAGGAGATTGAGAATTAAGTGAGAAAACAAGTCAGAAAAATAAAAGGGAAACAATGTTGTGACAGATGAAAATAATTGAACTAATGTTAAGTCCAAGAAGGGCAGCTAAAAGATAAGGTCGTATTTCTCAAGCTTGCATTGAACATCATTGGAATACTGGTATAAGCCAAGGACAGAAAGCTGAGAGTTGGAGGAAAATGGCAGGCAATCTGAAGCTCAGAGTTAGGAATGCAACTAAATTAAGGCATTTTTCAAAAGAGTTGCCCATCTTTCTTTGTCTTTCTTACCTCTCATCTGCTATTCAGCTCCTACCTCATGTTTGAGTTAAAACTGGAATGAAATTGAGCACTCAACGTTTCTGGTAAAACCCCAATGTAAAGAAAACCACATTGTGCGCTGCAAATTCATTTGACTAAATTGAAAGGAAAACTCATGAACTGATGTTTCACTTGGAAGCAGCGCTTGGGACAAGGACAGTGAGAAGGAGGAAGCTCAGCTTCCTAGGATACCTGGGAAATATCTGAGAGGGAGCGGACTGTGTGAGATTCAAACTGCAGGACATAGAACAGACATGATCAAGGGAAACCACAATGAGATAAAGTCCTCAGTTGGAATTGCTAGTATGGAAGTTTGCATCACCAATGTCATTTTCATATCATGAACTGCATTAATGCTCTACAGCTTTGTATGTCTATGGGAAATACCTTGTTGCCATTACTCATGAATGCCCTATCGACCATCATTTTTTGATGCAAGAATACTGTCTTGAGCAACACTGCAACAAAAGCTGAGGGTTGCAGTGATAAGCCTCCGACAACCTCAGTCATCTTCATTTATTTTGTGTAAGGCTCAACCATTGGGTCCAATTGACTCAATTTTTTTTTCAAGCTCACTAAAATATTACCTTAATGTTGAGGAACTCCCTTACCTCTCATCTGCTATTCAGCTGCAATCTCATGTTTGGGTTAAAACTGAAATGAAATCAGGCACTCAGCGTTTCTAGCAAAACCCCAGCTATTGTAGGGTAGAGGTTGACAGCTCCAGTGATAACTCATTCTATCACTTTATTCATTATTTGGAGTAGATTGGTGGGGTGATAATTGAACAGATCAGATTTAACCAGTTGTTGTGGATAGGATAATCCTTACATTGTTGAGTAGATGCCAGTGTCATAGTTGTATGATACAGACACCAATCTGTGACTGGTATTTGCAAGATGACTGCAGTCTTAAGATGCCTTTATTCACAAATATTGTAATCAGAGCATTGGTGCTATGCAGGAGACTGTAGTAGTTCTGAATTATTTTTCACCAATGGGATATGATAGATTTCTGGCTTGGTATTAAGTTTAAAAAAAATGCCATCATCACTCAATATTAGAGTGGTACGTCTGTTTAGATGCTCACAAAATCTTTTCTCTCAATGCATTGCAACATTTCCAGGAGAATTGCATTAAAATTTCCTGGAGAGAATTCTTTTAGATTTTATTTGTGAAAAATTCCTTTGAAGTTGCAATGTTTCATACACTATTTAATCCTGCATGATGGATTAGACTCTTTTTTTCATTCTCTTGAAGAGGCTCCCACTTATCTGACTGCAGGATATTAATCAACTGAGAGTGTAGGCAAAAGAAAAGAATAAACCTCAGAATATGATGCAGTACTTACCATCTCTTAACCCATCAGTTTCATTTTTTCTTAATGTAGTGTTATTCCAACGAAATGGGAAAACATATTGAGGCCTTTTATTGCAACGTTCTTGAAAGAGATCAACGTGGAAATGATGCACGTACATTCTTAGGGCTTTGTTACCTTTTTTTGTATGACTTCAGTTCCTTTATGTCAGCGTGGATCCCTCTTTTCTTTGTCAAAGATCATTGCAACGTATTATGCAATTGAATGTTGCTATCTCCATCAAAATTAACCCAGAGTTAGGAATTCTTAGGAACTATATTGGAAAGCTCCCAGAAATAGGATTTTGATGTGTGAGTACCTCATGCCTGTTTAATGTAATGCAGGAAGCACAATAACTTCATATTACTAGTTGATATCATAATCCCTGCATTCTGTCAGTGCCAACCACAGTTGCATGTACCAGCACAGGACCCAAAACTGTAACATGCAAGCACTACGTAAAGCTCATCTGGATGATGCACTGTGGTTTATGCTGATGGTGAAAGTTCTTTGTCAGTTGAATCTGATGTTGGAAAGAGAAACAATGGTTGAAAATGGGGGGCACCACAGTTCTGCAACTCTGCACTGAGGTTCGTGTCATGCAGGTGGAAAGGGAAGAGATCTGCAAAAGGGTAGGAAGCTAATTAAACATGTATTTAAAAGATAATGTGAATGGATAGCTGTGGAGTTACCTACCCAAAATGTGACCTGTATATCTGATGCAGTGTCACAAGATGTTTGATGAATTCTCCACAAAAGTCCAAGACCAATGAATGAACTTTGTGATGTCCTCTGCTACCACATCTTGAACAGGCTGCAAGCTATTCAACTACAAAAGCCACTTCATCCAAAATGATTGCACAATGCTCACTAACACACTTGCCTGTTGCTTGCAGGAAAAGATGATGCACAAGCAGAGTTAGCAGGAAATGACGGTAGGTAGGAATGCTGGCATGTCCTAATTCCCAATAACGAAATGAGTCAATAATGATCCTGACTTATTTCACAGTCTCAGCCACCAGCTAAAATACTGATGCTATGAGTGTCTTATATGGTGACATACTGGCCATGGGTGTCATGAGCATGGGAAGGGGGCAAAAATAGCCCAAGCAAAATATTGCAAATGCAGGTGATCCAAAATTCAAGGAGAAAGTGCTGGAGAAACTCAGTGGGTCTGGCAGCACTTGTGAAGAGAGAAACTGAGTGAACGTTTTGAGTCCACATTAGAATCATGTTGGACTCACAACGTTAACTTCATCTCTTTCTTAACAGGTGTTGTCAGACCTGCTGGCATTCCTACAGCACTTTATTTTTATTCCATGAAATACTTGAATTGAGCATTAGGTTTTTATTCATTCTTTTATTGGATGTGGATGTTTCTGACAACATCACTAGTTGTTGCCCATCCCCAATTTCCCTTTAAGTGTTTGAGAAGATATTTTGAAGTCAGCTGCATTGTTGTGCATTTGGAATCTCAAATAGGCCAGACTAGATGGCACATTTTCTTTCCAAAGAGGACATGACTGAACCAAATGCATTTTTACTACAATCTAAGATGGTTTCATCATCAGTGTTACTGAGACAAGCTTTCTTTTAGTTTTTTTTAAAATTCCACTTGGTGCCTTTGTGGGATATGAACCCAAGTCCCAGAGCATTAGCGGGTCTCAATATTGTTAGTCTTGAGGCATTGTCAATAGTCAAATCGTGGTGCACTAAAATATATAATTATCTCTATATTCGACAATGCCCATGTACAGAGAAACAACGTACTGCTCAGCATACCTATTCTAAGGTAGATACCTTTTTTTCAAAAAGTGATTTTTAAAAAAATTAAATGTTGGTTTCATTACCTGATTCGTTCTTTAACAAGCATGCCTAATTCCTGGTAGTCTAACAGGTCTCCATCTCATTCTTAAGTGTCCTTGTGTGGAGCTTTCATGCATAATTCTTAGTGGTACAGTTAATGAATGTATCCATTTTCCTTGGGAGACTAAAGAAGTTAAATTATCTGGTGTGCAATAATCAGGATACATTTCAGCCAAAAATGCTTGCATTTAAAACAACACTAAAAGGTGAATCTTTCAAATATTGTATACTTACCTCTTGTCACTCAGTGGGTAGGGAACATCAGAAGACATTACTAAGTACAAGATATACTTTTGGAAAGTAATTGATATCCACTTTGAATTGAACTATATATTATTTACCTTAATAATTCCACAAAATCCGAGTTTCAAATTCAGAGTAGCAAGAAGAGAAAGTACCAATCACAGATCAATAGAAATTCTGGAGCACCTCATAAGAATGTCACCAGGATATATCAACTTCTCTGCCGGCAACATTTGACCACATTTTACATTACCATAACTGTTAAATGATTGAAGATTAAGCTTATGCTTAATAACTTTGATCTCTTCCCATTATTAAGTAACAGGTTGGTATTAAAGGATTAGATGTATACCCCGCCCCCCCCCCCCACCCCCATTACCAGCTCAATTCAATAGTTGATAGGGGATAAGACCATAGAAAGAAAATAAGAAAAACAAATCTATTTTTGCTGCCCTAGTTATGTAGACAAAGTTGTTATTGTAGTTTTTTTTTAAATGTCATGGCAAACCAGAAGTGTCCCCACAAACATTAAGACATTGCCCCTCTGCACATACAACTTTTATTCTTAAAGAAATATGCATATCTAAACCTGATTTCTGATTTATTTATCATTTCTCATTTATTTCACCATTACCTGATAACATCTTTCTCAGGTTAGGCTTTTTTTTATATACTGTGAAAAATAATATTATAATTCAAGAACTATGTAGGAATGCATCTTAACTATAAAGTGATTTGCTAATTTGGAGAACTAGTGGAGACAACATGGGCTGAACTGTCTCCTGAGCTGTAACAATTCTTTAATTCTCCAAAACAATGTGTAATAAAACAAACTATGCTTTTTTTGAAAATGTCCGTGTACATTAACAAACATAATAGTCATGCTTGCATGTGCTGTATTTATAAACTACTGGAATCTGTCTGAAACCATTTTGAATTTATCTCTGACTAAAAGCATTTCAAAAGTATTAAAATCCATTGAATGTAAATGTGAAATAAATGTTGTGACAAATCTGTTTCTGACTGAGCTCTATGAAATCTTTAAGATTTCTCCTTTAGGTTTCTGTTAATATGATCTAATTCCTAGCAATGCATAATGGCTTTAAACACTGTGCAATCCTGCCTAATTTCATTGTGTGTCATTGTTATCGTATCAGCATATATATCAGCAGCTACAAACTGCTCACTGTGCCAGTCATGAATCATGCATCATGTGACTTGGAATCACTAAGAGCCTATCTTCCATCATAGCCATAGCCCTTGCCCTCACTGCAGTCAGTTGTCTAAGCAAGTATTAATAAAGGTCTCCCTCTTAAAATTGCACTACTCTAAATGGTCTTTAAGGGACCAGGCAGTAATCTCTAGATCCCTATATTTTAGCTCTAAACTAGGACAGAGGAATTAATAAAAGTCCTTTCTGTGTAAACTGCTACTTGCTCTAAGGCTATATCCTGGTGTCAGGGCATTGAGAGAATTTTAAATGTGCAGGATGGATTGTTTGTGTAAGGAAAGCGAAACAGGGGGCAAAGGCTAAGAGACTTGAGAAAATTGAAAGACTGCCAGGGATGCTGAGATGCAAATAGCAACAAAACAGGGATAAATGCTGCTGCTCATATATTCAGGAGTACTGGCAAAAAAAAGGTTATTAATTTTCACAAGGCTGATCTTACAGCTGGTAGCTCAGCATCAGTTTCTGTGTAATGAAAATGGTCTGAGTGGAAGATAAATGGTTCATAAAGTGGACCATTTAGATGCAATCGAGGCTCAATCTGTCCAGTGACTAATCACGTTCCCACCAGTATAGGTGAATTCCAGTAACAGACTTTTTCTGCTGTTCCCAATGAATTGTAGTCAGGTCTAAGTTCAAGGCAGGAAGAGAATTATCTTGATTTATTAACGCGCTGTCTGGCCGTGCCATTCGCACTGCTGCGGCTTTGTGGGCTTCTGCCCTGTTGCTGTCTGTGTGTAATTTTTACTGCTCCCCTGTGACTAGTATACAGTATCATTCCAGCTGCTGGAAAAATGGTCTGCTTCTGCACCTGTAATTTTTCTTCTTGGAGCTGATGGAATGTAATATATCTCTAAAGTGCGTAATAAGTTTCTGAAAAGGTGTTTTTAAAACAAATTGATTATCATGGTTTATGGGACCAATCTAAACTATAAACTAATGCCAGTTTAGCTCAGCTTGTCTAGTTAAGGAGCAGTGGTATATCTTTTGATGACTTATGTATAAACTTGCAATTGATAGTGAAATTGGCTACAGTAATTGATTCCTCACTTCTTATTGGCTCCGGTTTAGAGAATATCTCCTTTTTAAAAGTAGAATTTGGATCAGGCAATGATGTGGTATAATTTCAGATTTTTTTAGCAATGTTCATACTTTTTCTTATGATACATTTTATTCAAAGAGTCATATTTTTATTTTGATATTTATTAAATGCATGGTCCAACAATATTAAACCACTTAATTACATTCTAGAATTGTCCTTGTGTTGTCCACTTTTGATGGTTACTTTGCCAACATTAATAGATCTGCTAGTGTCCCTTAAACTAAAGGAGGTAATGCATGCTTTTAAAAACAAATGGTCATAGGATGTGAACTGGTTTGGCAGCTTTTATCCCCCATCCTCAATTGCCCTGTGGAAGATGATGGCGAGTTGCTAACTTGCACTACTGCAATCCTTGGGATGCAAGAACACCCATTCAGAATGAAGTTGCAGGATTTTGACTGACAGTGAGGGAACAGGATATAGTTCCAGGAGAGGTTGGTGTGCGGCGTACAGGGAAACTTGCAGGTGTTGGTGTTTCCATATACCAACTGACCTTGTTCTTTTAGTTCATGTTTTGCAGGTTTGAAAGGTCCTGTTCGAAGAGCCTTGATGTGTTGGCTAGATTAAATTCCCTATAGTGTGGAAATGGGCCCTTCGGCCCAAAACATCCACACCGACCCTTTGAAGAGTATCCCACCCGGACTCATTTCCTTACATTTATCCCTGACTAATGAACCTAACACTGCTGGCAACTTAGCATGGCCAGTTCACCTGACCTGCACATCTTTTGGAAAGTGGGAGGAAACCAGAGCACCCGGAGGAAACCCACGCAGACACAGGGAGAATGTGCAAACTCCACATAGATAGTTGCCCAAAGCAGGAATTGAACCTGGGTTCCTGACGCTGTGAGGCAGCAATGCTAACCACTGAGACACCATGCTGCCGCAAAGCCCAAACTGTTTATTACTGTCACATGGAATGTGACATAGCATTTCTGGCTGAAGATGGATGTAAACTCTTCAGCCTTGTCTTTTGCACCAACATTGAGAATCTACAAAAAGCTATTCATGCATGGCCATGCCCCTTTTAAATTTGTTAGCTTGACTTACATTCTTGAGAATATAATGTATCACAATAACTATACTGCACAGTAACAAATGTATGGTATTGTAGTCTTTGTTTAGTATTTAGTTCTCTTGGGTAAATCAAAGGCTGTATTAGATGTTAGAACTGAAATATAATTTACCAGGCATTAGAGACAGATAGGGGAGATTTTTTTTCTGTAGCCCCTTGGAGGCAGGATTGGAAACTGGGAATGTTTGTATAAAATGCATTCAGCTGGCTTACTGATGTTTCCCGCTTCTAGTCACTTTACTTAGCGCTGGCTGTGTGCCCAGACAGCAAGCCACCCAGCAATGGCGGGACGCCAATTTAGGCCATTATTACACCAATTAACTGGTTGTTCATAGGGGAGTGATAGTTTGCTGAGGCACATGAGAGCCCGCTCCTGCCCGTGTCTGAAGCTCATATCCTCACAGGAAGTGAGAGCACGGTGGGAGGTCAGAGCGCCATGAAATGAATATGATGTCATCATTAGAGGAACATAGATATATCATTCAGAACATCTACAGTGACATGCTTTCAAGTGAAATTGGTTACTGTCCAGCTGAATCCATCTGATAATTTTGGACATGAGAATTCATCTACTCGTTCTAGTACTGCTGGCGTTCCTTCTTCTTATGACACACTCTATTCAACTAAGAGTACATTCTGTTTTTAGTTGGGTTACTAACCTCCCCTTTGCAGCTGTGATTATCTCTGTCATCTCTAATCCATCCACTGTTCCTAATTTGACAGCGAACAACAAAGCATTGATTGACCAACAATCATAAGATTGGGATGTACAGAGAATTTTTAAGTTGAAAAAATTTAAATTATTGTTTCTCAAAATTTTCATAATAGTGAACAAGTTCACCATCGGAAAGACATGCAGAAACTTTTCATTGTAGTTCTTAGTTCTATTTGATGTGAGTTGACCTTGAACAGATTGTTTTCCCTGATGAGCTTATGCTTATTTTATCTCCCATCACTTAAGAAATTAGGTTCTGGGAAATGTGATAGTGAATGAGCCAACAGTAATTTTTTTGCACCTCATTAATGTATACAAATATTACATCCACGGACACATAGGTGTTGGAGCTAATGTTAAGCTATTATTTACAGCAGAAGAGTCCTTTTCCTGTCAAGCATCATGCTTTAAGTGATTTGAGGTAAGATGGAGTATGAAACCTTCATAGGCTCAGATACAGTGACACTGTTATAAGTATGTCTGTTAAAGGTTTACTGACATGCTGAGTGTGGGTCATAATACAACATTTTCCATTTTTCAAAGATAAAAACATTCCCAAACAAATATACTTAGATGTATTTAGCATGTGTTGTCAATGTGATAATTATATAAACTGGTAAAAACAGAGTTTTCAAGATTAATATTCATATTTCATTGTAATACTTTAGAGGTCAATAACTTGTCCTGACCTTGTGATCCCTATACCCACTGGAGAGATGTATTCTGTTAGCACATAGAACATAGAATAATACAGCGCAGAACAGGCCCTTCGGCCCTTGATGTTGCGCCGACCTGTGAACTATTCTCAGCTCGTCCCCCTACAGTATCCCAAAATCTTCCATTTACTTATCTAAGGATTGTTTAAATCTCCCTAATGTGGCTGAGTTGACTACATTAGCAGGTAGGGCATTCCACACCCTTACCACTCTCTACGTAAAGAACCTGCCTCTGACATCTGTCTTAAATCTATCACCCCTCAATTTGTAGTTATGCCCTCTTGTACAAGCTGACGTCATCATCCTAGGAAAAAGACGTTCACTGTCTACCCTATCTGATCCTCTAATCATCTTGTATGTCTCTATCAAATACCCTCCTAGCCTTCTTCTTTCCAATGAGGACAGACCCAGGTCCCTCAGCCTTTTCTCATAAGACCTTCCCTCCAGACCAGGCAACATCCTGGTAAATCTCCTCTGCACCTTTTCCAATACTTCCACATCCTTCCCAAAATATGGGGACCAGAACTATACACAATATTCCAAGTGTGGCCGCACCAGCATTTTGTATAGTTACAGCATGATATTGTGGCTCCGGAACTCAATCCCTCTACGAATGAAACCTAACACACCATATGCCTTCTTAACAGCACTATCCACCTGGGTGGCAATTTTCAGGGATCTATGTACATGGACTCCAAGATCCCTCTGCACATCCACACTACCAAGAATTTTTCCGTCGACCCAGTACTCTGCCTTCCTGTTATTCTTCTCACGTCACATTCATCTGTATTGAACTCCATTTGCCACCTCTCAGCCCAATTCTGCAGTTTATCCAAGTCCCCCTGCAACCTGTAACATTCTTCCAAACTGTCCACTACTCCACCGACTTTAGTGTCATCTGCAAATTTACTAATCCATCCACCTATGCCTGCGTCTAAGTCATTTATAAAATGACAAATAGCAGTGGTCCCAAAACAAATCCTTGTGGCACACCACTAGTAACCATACTGCAGGGTGAATATTTTCCATCAACCACCATTTGCTGCCTTCTTTCAGAAGACAGTTTCTAGTCCAAACTGCTAAATCACCCTCAATTCCATGCCTCTGCATTTTCTCCAACAGCCTACCATGTGGAACCTTATCAAAGGCTTTACTGAAGTCCATGTATACCACATCAACTGCCCTACCCTCATCTGCATGCTTGGTCACCTTCTCAAAAAATTCAATGAGGTTTGTGAGCTACGACCTGCCCTTGACGAAACCATGTTGACTATCTGAAATCAAATTGTTGCTTGCTAGATGATTATAAATCTTATCTCTTATAATCCTTTCCAAAGCCTTTCCTACAACACAAGTAAGGCTGACTGGTCTATAATTATCTGGGTCATCTCTACTGCCCTTCTTGAACAAGGGCACAACATTTCCAATCCTCCAGTCCTCTGGTACTAAACCTGTAGACAATGACGACTCAAATATCAAAGCCAAGAGCTCTGCTATTTCTTCCCTAGCTTCCCAGAGAATCCTCGGATAAATTCCATCCAGCATAGGGACTTGTCTACTTTCACTCCCTCTAGAATTGATAATACCTGTTCATAACTAACCTCGATCCTTTCTAGTCTAATATCTCATACCTCATTTGTCTCCTCTACAATATTCTCCTTTTCCTGAGTGAAAACCAATGAGAAATGTTCATTTAGTACCTCTCCAATCTCCACAGGGTCCACACTCAACTTCCCACTTCTGTCTTTGAATGGCCCTATTCCTACCCTAATCATCCTTTTATTCCTCACATACCTATAGAAAGCTTTAGGGTTCTCCTTTATTTTATTTGCTAAAGACTGCTCATGTCCTCTCTTTGCTCTTCTTAACTCGCTCTTTAAATCCTTCCTCACTGATCTGTAACTCTCCATTGCCTCATCTGTACCATCTTGCCAAATCAACACATAAGCCTCCTTCTTCTTCTTAACAAGAGATGCAATTTCTGTAGTAAACCACGGTTTCCTTATCTTCTCACTTCCTCCCTGCCTGACAGGGCTTACCTATCAAGGACACAAATTTATCTGTTCCTTAAACCAGCCCCATATTTCCATTGTCTGCATCCCCTGCATTTTGCTACCCCATTCTATGCATCCTAATTCTTGACTAATCACATTATAATTGCCCTTGCCCCATCGATAACTCTTGACCTGTAGCATATACCTATCCTATTTCTTCAGCCAGAGAGTGGTGGGCCTGTGGAATTCATTGCCACGGAGTGCAGTGGAAGCCGGGACGCTAAATGTCTTCAAGGCCGAGATTGATAGGTTCTTGTTGTCTAGAGGAATTAAGGGCTACGGGGAGAACGCTGGCAAGTGGAGCTGAAATGCGCATCAGCCATGATTGAATGGCGGAGTGGACTCGATGGGCCGAATGGCCTTACTTCCACTCCTATGTCTTATGGTCTATTCCATTACTAAACTAAACGTAACTGAATTACGGTCACTCTCTCCAAAGTGCTCACCTACAACTAAATCAAACACCTGACCTGGTTCATTACCAAGCACCAGATCCAGTGTGGCCTCCCCTCTTGTCAGCCCTTTGACATACTGTGTCAGGAAACGCTCCTGTATACATTAGACAAAAACTGATCCATCCAACGTACTAGAGTTATAACATTTCCAGTCAAAGTCGGGGAATGTTGTTCTCTGTTGTGTTTGTTTAACAACTTGACAACCTCACCATCGATTGTTATCATTCAAGACCATTGTACAGTCATCATTAGAGTTTTGTTCTTCACCCTTGATGGGTGTGTCATACATTAGTCTGAGCTGGCAGTGTAGCACCATGATCAGTGGTGATTTTGTATGGCCTGGTCCAACTTCATATTCTAGAAACCTTTGGTAGTATCCAAGTATTTGTATTTGTATTTCTAAGATACACTTTCTGCCACTAAACATTTCTGGTAGTTCTCTATCTGTATGCCCTGTCTCTCTTTAACTCTCCTCTGTTCCTGAATAAAACTGTTCTCTCTCTCAGAACAGTTAGGCAATTGGTTGTTGGTCAGTGTTGTTTGCATTTCTGAATCTAAATTGTGCTGGGATTGGCAAGTCCTTCTCCAATGGTGTTACATGACAATACAGCAATGCAATGTGCAAATTTTTCTTTGTTGCTCAACTCATGATCATTAATTTGATAGTACTTGCCAGATGTACTGGTGGACAGTCTGAGTAAGGATATTGGGTGATGTAGTGGTATGATAACTCCCCAATTAGTGCACATTGTTTTTAATGATTTGCCAATGATTTTATAGTCCTTGTCAGATTTTATCTAGGACACTGAAAAAAAATGAAAATAGTGTTTTTGAATCAGAGTTGCTAAGTAGTCAACAGTTGAGAATTTGGAGAAACATTCTGTCACAGGGAAGTAATCGTGTCCATGCACTTTGAATGGGTCAGTTGATATTTTTGGCCAAGGAATAGATGACATATTGTGCAGATTATTGGTTCG
Organism: Chiloscyllium punctatum; assembly: GCF_047496795.1. Taxonomy (NCBI): domain Eukaryota; kingdom Metazoa; phylum Chordata; class Chondrichthyes; order Orectolobiformes; family Hemiscylliidae; genus Chiloscyllium; species Chiloscyllium punctatum. The sequence continues at coordinate 56,161,522 of NC_092747.1, read as the reverse complement.
CTCTTCCTCCCATGTGTTCACAAACTGTTAAATAGTTTAATTGATCCCTGGCCAGTACAGATTCATTACTTCACCATCTTGTGCATTAGTTCCCATGTGTCCCTGGCATAACATAGACATGATAGCCTGAATAATGTTCTTGTATGAGGACATGTTTACCTGAAAATGTTTTGTTGTGATACATCTCTGTTCCATCAAGATTAATAAATATTCTCAGGAATTTCTTTAGCTCTATCAGACCATCCCTGGATAATGATCTTTTACAACTCAAGTAGCTACTCATCTTCAAAGACTGTCGATTACAACTTTTCACACTGACTCAGGTCAAAGGGTAACAGATCTGCCTTAAGAGCACTCTCTATCTCAACTAATTCGATTGAATTACACGTGCTCTGAACCACCATAGAGGGCGTGGTCTGTATTTTGTGAATTGTGACTATACTGAGATCTGTGCATACTGGTGGTCATGCTGGACCGTTTGTATTGAGCAGGGAGAGGTTTTTGGAAAGCCAAGATAAGCATATTAGCTCTACTGTGTGTTTCTGCCAATGCACAGAAGTGGTGATCTGTTTCATGCTGTGAAACAGTTTCTCATGGAACACCACTGGCTGAAGTACATTTCTTTCAGGATGTGTAGTCATAATATGTCAGACTAACTTCTATGTTGATTTTAGCTTTTATAGAGCGTTGACCTACATTTTCTGGAAATTAATAGCGTAAGAGTTTTTGATCAACTTATACCATTGATATGGTGTGTGAGTTTAACAATATGGAAAATATGATCGTCTTGTGAAATGCTTGGTTAACTCTGAACTTCATTGACACATTGTGCAAATTCTTAACACTTTCCTTGCTGCCAGTGTAGTGATGATAAACTGTCTTCGTTGCTTCCCAGTTTTATTTCTCCTGGGGCCTGGCTTGGTTTATATATATATGCGCAAGTAGGAAATGTGGTTTAGTATCCAATGGTGTCATGTGCTGGATAGTTTATGGGTAAGTGTGATGAGCCATGTCTGTTACAGATCTTGTTGGTTTGGTGCACTTAACTGACCATAACAATAGTCTTAGCTTCACTAAACATATAATTTTTGTTGCTCTATCACTATGGTTTCCTGCATGGATCACTTCTCCAGTCATGGTATGACTCTTCTGTTCACCCAAAAAATCCTTCCTAAAAGGTTTTAAGTGGAGTAGAGATGATGACTAATTCTTTGAGCCTCTACTTTAGTCCCCCTTCAGAAAAGTCACACTCAGGCACTTTGTGGTGCCTTCCAACAGACTGGTTAATAGATCATTAGTGTTCCTGACTGTGTGACATGAGTTGGAGTCTGTTAATCCTGAAGTAATTTCTTACCTTTCACTGGTCTTAACACTGACCTGCTTTCTGAAGCTTTCAAATTGTCCATGGAAAGATGTGTTAATTCTGTAGAGCTCTCCCTTGCCAGTGGCAACCAATGTTTTGAGAACACTTTTTCTCTGAATCGTATCTTGCTTTTCTATAAAATAGAAATGCAAACTTTGATCAGTTGTAGTTCCAAAATGACGTCACTGGATGCTCAATCCATGACTTTTCTATTATCCATGATTCTACCTCAAAAATATATATATTTTTAAAGCTGCTCCTTCCTCAAGAAAAAAGACTATGCAGCCACTGTTATAAAACTGGTCATATTGTTAGCTGGCGGGTATAGAATGTTTTTCCCTTTCAGATGTCTACTGTGTTTCACTGACTTTGTGCCCCAGGTCAACCCTTCAGCCTGTTCAGTTTCAAATTAAGGAGATCTTTTTTAAAAATTATCTTTAAAGGATTTATATTCTAATGAAAAAGAGTTAGCTCTGTTTTCTAGATTTTCAGTGTCCTCTCTACAGGCCTATACATTTGTCTGTACTCTCAGCAACTGGTATAGCTGAAGAGTGAGAAACTTGTGCCTTGTCTGAACCTCCTGTTTTCCAAAGCTGTTGTTCTGTTAGTCTTTGAATAGTTCTCAAAATATGTGCCACCAAGAGATTGGCATCTCATATAGTTGGCCCACAACATGTGAACAGCTGCAACAGGTTGCTTTGCCTGATGCAATAATGCTCAAGTTATCTCCCTTGATTTAAAAAAGGTCATGAATATCATGGTTTTGAAGAATCCAAAAGACATTTATTACAACTAGCTATTATGTACAAACATTACATTCCTGAGGGACATGAGTGTCTGAGCTAATTTTGAGCTATTATTTACAACAGAGGAACATACTTCCATTAGAGTATGATGCTTCAAGTGATCAACGGTCTGATTTGATATGCGGTCTTTATGCCCTTAGGTCAGTGATGCAGTGAGGATGTCCTGAGTGTGACTCAAAGGTATACTAACTGTGAGACATAGCCCCCCACCATCCCCTACAAATTTAGGTTGGTGTGCAACCTGAAGGTCCAGTGTGAAAAGGAGTCAATTCCACATCTAACCTGTGACCAAGACAATCTGTTTTCACCTCTGCAGTGTCACTTGGCATGACAAATTCTCTACCTCTGCATCTTTACTAAAACTACCCCCACTGTTAATCATAAAATCCCCAAGAAAACAAGCCATTCAGCCCGTCAAGTTCACTCTAACCCTCCAAAGAGCATCCCACCCAAATCTACCCCCTACCCTCTCCCTATAACCCTACATTTCCCATGGCTAATCCACCTAGCATGTACATCCCTGGACATTATGGCAATTTAGCGCCTAAAGTGCGCAACTTTGGACTGTTGGAGGAAACCCATCCAGACACAGGGAGAATACACAAACTTGAAACAGTTGGCCAAGGGTGGAATGATGCTCTGAAGCCCCAGTGCTAACCACTGAGCCACCATGAAAATAGATTGTCTTGGTCACAGGTTAAATGTGGAGTTGACTCTGTTTCACATTTCTCCTGTTCAATTTCAGATCAGTTTCAATGTGAATTTAAAATGCAATTCTATTCACTCCATTCTGAAAAGAATTGCATTGCCTGAGTAAAGAAATATACAAATAATATCTGGCGGTAACTAATTGCTGCAAGGGAGGTGATCTACCAGACTGCCTGGAATTAGAAATTAATTTGTTGGCTATTACCACCACAAGTTATTGAAATGATAATGTATACTAGCTTGTTGCTGTGAGGTAAATTGAACTCATTTGTCTGTGATTGATGCAATCATTAAGGAAGTATCATTCCAGATGGAAATTATGATAGACTTTGTTTCACACCTGGCCAAGTAAATGACTCACCAGCTACTGCAATAATTACCATTCAGGTATAATCTCGGATATCTTCACCAGAATGTCTACTCTAAGAACATTGCTTTGTCATCGGCATCAAAGTTCTTTTGAAATGACCTCTTGCTTTGCAAATGTCATGCCTCTTTAGTAACAGTAAACAATAGCAGAAAGGTAGAGTTCACAGAATAAAGGAGTTTGCAATTGGGCTGAATATAATAGCAGCAGTAGGGACTCCAGTGGTAGCCCAGAAATCCAGAACAAATGCAAGACAACATGTCCAGAAGCTTTAACACTTTGTCTGTCAATAAATAAATAATGTGGCAAATTTTAGTTTCTCAGGCCAATGGCTTGACCAATCAATGACAACCTACTTGCTTTAAAATTTAAACAAAGCCTGCAGGAACTGTCAAGCATCATTAACTGGTGCATTCTCCATGGCAGCGTCTCGATCAGTCAGAGTCATTTTGCCAACCAGTCAGCACTGTCAGTTAAAATGGGGATCTCTTATGAATTGTGCTGTTGAGTGCAAGTTGAAATGTTTCAATAAAATGATTGGTTTTCAGCAATACTCAATTTCTGACTTAATCCAATGGATAGAATTTTAATTTTCTGATGAGTGAAGCTGAGCTAATTCATAAGTTTACTGTAGTCAATTGCTGTTATATGGAAGAAGGTCTGTTGTCACTTCCCACTATTTGGAAGACTCCAAGCAAAATGAAGACCTGGTCAAGCATTGAGAGATTGCTTTCCTGAAGTAAACGTAACTATTTTCATGATTAGGAAATGTGCCTTTCTCATCAGTGATAACAAGTAGGTGTTTGCCAGTGTGCAAATCTATAATCAAGGCTGACTTCAATTCATTCATCAGCTAAAGGTCTTCAGGTGATCACAAGGATTTGACACTGTGGTTGCTTAATATGGAAAATGCGGATTGATTTTGTACTTTACTCTGCAGTCAATATTCTAGACTAGAGTGGGTGCTAGAAAAGCACAGCAGTTCAGGCAGCATCCGAGGAACAGGAAGATCGATGTTTCGGGCAAAAGCCCAGGATCTATTCCTGACGAAGGGCTTTTGCCCGAAACGTCAATTTTCCTGCTCCTCAGATGCTGCCTGAACTGCTGTGCTTTTCCAGCACCACTCCAGTCTTGAATCTGGTTTCCAGCATCTGCAGCCCTTGTTTTTACCTCTGCAGTCAATATGTGTAAACCAAACATTTTCATTGAAGACTGGTTTGCGACAATTTCCTGGTGACCTGCTTGTGCTATATCTACAGCACATTTTCTCTCCAGCTTCAACAAAGCAACAAGAGCAGAAGATAAATTGAGCCCCAGAATCAGGGGATCAACACAGCTTCAACATAGCAGCAAGTGAGCATACTGGATGTCAGAGCTGACATTTTTGGACAATACCCAATTGTGGGGGAATATATCAACCAGTGAAGTCAGAGCCAAGTGGTGGGTTGATTAGTTCATGATTAGAAAAGTATTGTTTTGAAATAAGGGATTAACTGAGAAACAATACGAAAGTGAAAGTCACAGTCAATATAATAAAGTAATTTAAATAAGCAAAGTAGGGTAAGAGGAGTTAAGTAAAGTTAATGGAAGGTAAATAAGTTAAGAATAAGTAAAACTAAGTAGGTTTAAGATATGGTAGCATAGGCCAGTTGAGTGGATTTCTGATGTCACCTTTCTGATACTCTGAACTGAGATTGAAAAGATAAATTAGCAGCTATTTTAGGAAGAAATCTCAGTTTGTACCATTAGAAATCAATACGCATTGCCATTTATTCTTACAGTGGCACTTGACATTTTCAACACATGGGTAACTATGGCTCCTTTAATAACTAAATCCTGGAGATGTCTTTTTTTACACCTGCATGCAGCAGCACGTGTCAAGTTCGACATTTTGGTGCGGGATGCTGTCGGGTTTGTTCAGTTTCTCCAGCAATTTCTGTTTTTGTTTGTTACAATTTTTCCAAGTCTCCTGTCATCTGCAAACTTTGAAATTGTCCCCTGCACTTTTCATTCCTTTTGGCTTTGTTTCTTTTATTTCAGCTCAGTTTTTTATTCTGGTTTTGTAATCAAGTATGAAACTAGGATGGCACCAGAGAATGTCAACTTTGTACACGTTGCACCATGCTCATGTATTCTTACACTTGAGAACACATGACAATAAAATCTAATTCTATTTCTAATTCTAAATTGCAGAGACCTAAGCTCTGGGTTCAGACTTCAAACAACTTCCAGAGACACTGTGGCACCGCTGTGAGGCTGAGAGTTGCATGGATAGCACTTTCAGCGATGATCATGCATTTAAGGGCCTGGAGGAAGGAAGGCAATAGGTGACAGCCAAGCAATCTGAGAGAAGCAGGTAGATAATGTGAGAATCCCCAAGGTGCTGGTTCTCCAAGGGATTGCAGTCAGAGACATGTTTGTAGCACTGACAGCAGATCAGTTGTTCAGGAGGAAAGCAAAAAGAAAGGAGGGCCATTAGTGATCATGGACTTTATTAGTTAAAGGAAGAGACGGGTGTTTCAGCAACCATCCAACATAATTTTGGGATGGCATGTTGCCTCCTTGGTGCCAGGGTCAAGGGTGTCACAGAACAACTGTAAAGTACTCCGGGAGGTGGCAAAAAGTCAGAGGTACCAATGACTTAGATATGAAAAGGAATGTATTCCTGCAATCAGAATTTAGCAAGCTAGGTAGAAAGTTAGCATGCAGCACCATAAATGTAGTCATCTCTGGATTGCTCACACTACTTGCAAGTGAGTAAAAATAAAAATAGGAGGAGAAGACTGGAATGTTGGCTGGAAAGATGGTACAGGAGGACAGGCTGTAGAGTATTTGGGACTCTAGGACTAGCTCTGTGGAAGATGGTATCTTTAGAAGTTGACTGGTTTATACTTGAACACAACTTGGACTAAGTTTCTTGTATGGTGTTTTGTAAGTCGTTTTGAGAGAGCTTTAAATTAACTTAGCAGGGATGTATAAAACAAGAGAGTGTAGTTGAAGAAAATACCAGGGTTCACAAAGTCTTGGCAATACAGCTGGCATCAGCATAGAACATAGCAAGTTAATAGGCAAGATCGGAATACAAGAAACGGTAAAAAAAAGTCAAAATCAGAGTTACTGTGAATATATATGAATGCACAGAGTACACTAAATAAGATTGGGGAGTTATAGTGCAGATTGCCAGGTAGAAATATGATGTGGTGTGATAACAGAAACCTGGTTCAAGGAAGGGCAAGACTGGGCATTAAATATTCCTTGGTACAAAGTGTTTACAAAAGGTATAAAACAAAATAAAGAAGTAGGAGAGACATGTTGGTTTGAAGGATACAGAGACAGAATCAATTTGGCTCGAGCAAAGTAAAAAAAAGTGTACAATTACATTGCTAGGAGTAGTCTATAGTCACCAGCTAGTGAAATGAATACAGTGGAACAAATAGGCAGGAAATTTACAGAGAGACATCAACATTGCAGAGTAGATATAATGGGGAACTTCAACTAGCCAAATATAGACTGGGTACTTGTGGTGTTAGGAGCAGTAAGAGGCAAATGTTTTTGCATAGAATGCAGGAATATTTCCTGCGACAGTACATGTCCAGTTTAACAATTAAGATTGCATCGCTGGATCTAGTTCTTCAGAATGAGGTGGATCAAGGAGATTAAATGTCAGTGGGAGAATGTTTAGGAGACAGTGTTCACTGTATTGTAAGGGTCAAGATGATAGTGGAAAATGATATCAGTAAATATAGATGAACAAAGACCAATTGATGAAGAACTAACTTTAATGAGGCAAGAATGGAACTGGGTAGGATAGACTGGAGTGATAAATTAACAGAAAAACCTGTAACAGAACAGTGGGCTACCTTTAAAAAAAAGATAATTTGGATACTGTCATGCTTTATTGCCTCAAATGATAAAGTAAGACAAATAAATCCAAGCTCCCTGGATGGCAAAGAAGATATAAGTTCAGACAAAGAAGAAAAAGTGTCAGGTAGAAACTACAGTTGAGAACCAAGAGGAATATAGAAAGATCAGAGGGACCATGACAAAACAAATAAGAAAGGCAAAAAGAAATTAATGAGAAGACTAGGAGTTAACATAAAGTGGTGTCTTTTATTGGCATCTAAATTGTAAAAGAATGTTAAAATAGAGTCTAGTTGATTAGAAACCAGAAAGGAAATTTATGCATGGAGACAGCTGGCATGCTGAGGTGTTAAATGAGTACTTTACAACTGTCTTTATAAAAGAGGAGTTGCCACCCAGGCTCTGGTTACTAAGAGGGAAACTCTATCATTAGAAGAGTTCAAAATTAATAAGGAAGAAGTGTTGGATATACTGTTGGTACTTAAAGTTGACAAGGCACCAAGACTGGATTAGATTCTTCCAGCATATTGAAGGAAGTGAGAGTGGAGATTGCAGGGACCCCGAGTATAATTCTTCAGATTCCCTATATTCGATGGATTTGCTGAAACACTGGAAAATTGCAAACATTGTGGCCTTGTCCAAGAAAGGTTGTAAGCATAAATCCAGCAATTACAAACCAGTCAGTTTACCTTCAGTGGTGCGAAGCTTCAGTGGTTAGGATGGAATTTGTAGTCACATGGAAAAAGGTGGGTTGATTGTGAAGAATCAGCATGGATTTCTAAAGAGGATATCATGTTTACCTAACTTGCTGAAGTTTTTGAAGAGATCCATGATGTATTTGATACAGTGCCACATAACCAACCCATGAGGTAATTTATAGATCATGGCTTAATAGAGTCATGTAGCAATGTGAACACAAAATTGGCTGTTTGGTAGGAAACAGAGGGTTGTACTCAATAAATACTTTTCAGGCTGAGGAAGGTTTATGGTGGAATTTCCAGGGGTGGGGAAGGGTATTGAGTTATTTACTTTTCCTGATATATATAAATGATCTGGACCTTAGCGTACAAGGGATAAATTTCAAAATTTGCGGATGACACTAAAGTTGTAAGAATTATAAACTGTGAACAGTTTAGCACTCCAAAGGACGTAGATAAGTTGGTGGAATGTGAAGATGGAGTTTAACATGGCAAATGGGATTCAATGCAGAGAAGTGCGAGATGATGCAATTTGATAGGAAGAACACTGAAAATCAATATCAAGGGTAAAATTCTAAAGTGGGTTCAGAAGTGAGAGACCTGGGGTATACGTGAATAAATCATCTAAGGTAGCAAGACAGGTTGAGAGAGCAATTAATAAAGCATGCAGTATTCATGGCTTTATTAATTGGACCATAGCGTACAAGAGCAAGGAGATGATGTTAAACTTGTAGAAGATACTTGTTGGATCTCCACTGGATGGTTGTGTACAGTTCTAGGAGCCATGTTATGAGAAGGATGAGAATGTATTAGAAAGAGTTTAGAAGTAATTTACAAGAATATTTCCAGGAATGAGAAAATTCAATTATAAGGATAGTTTGAAGAAATTGGGATTGTTCTCCTTGGAAAGAAGGAGATGATCTGATATAGGATTTTAAAATCATGAGTAGATTGGACTAAGTAAACAGGGAGCAACAGTTTCCACTGTGAAAGGGTCAAGAACCAGAGGGGCACAGATTGAAGGTGATTTGTGAAAGAAACAAATGTGAGGTAAGAAAAAGGTTTATAATTCAGTAAGTAATTTGGACATGGAATGCAATGTCTGGAAGGGGATTGGAGGCAGGTTCAATTGAGGCATTCAAGAGGATATTGGGTGATTGTGGTACAATGGTAAAGCAGGAAATTGACAAGAGAAGACCGCTCATTTGATGAATCAATGTAGACATGATGGGCCAAGTGACCTCCTTCTGTGATGTAACATTTCTGTGTTCCTGTGATGTAATGACAAAGTAATTGGCTGGACACTTGGTTTGTGATGCAAAGTGCTACCAACAGCATGGGTTTACTTCCAACAACGGCAGAGTTTACCATGAAGGACTCTCCTTCTCAATCTCTCCCCTCACCTGAGGCATGGTAATCTCAAGTTAAACCACTACCAGTAATTTCTCTCTAATGAGAGAGCAGCCTATGGCCTGGTAAAACTATGGCAACTTTACTGATTTTATGCCAGTGGAACACTCAATATACAATGTGAGGGATATTGTTGCTCTGCCAAGGAACCATACAAGTAACAGCAGTCATGTGAAGACCTTTTGCGGTGTGGAAGCTTTATTTCCACATATGACACAGAATACATCATTCATTCTAGTGTCTTTGAATGAGGGTGGTGTTTCAAAAATTCCAAAATCTTTGAGTGGATTTTTATTGTTTTGACAGAAGATTTTTATATACAATCATTGCAGAGAATTGAGCTTTTTTCCTGAACATTTTGTCACCCATGAACTGGATAGATGATGCTGTATCTGTGGCTGGCTGTTGTGTCTGAAAGAGAGCATAATATATTGTGGATCAGCCTCTACATATTGGTCACATTCGTTTGTCCTTCTGCTGAGGTACTCGTGTGCTACTGTTCTGGTTATATTGGTTATATTAGCCGACCTTCGTGATGAGCAACAGACATGAGCAAAATAGTTGAGTCTTCCACAATCTTTATGCTGGTTGCCAATAGCAGGGCATTCTTTCCAGTGTTGATAAGGAACAGCATACTAGAGACATTCTTTGGACAAATCACAGTTCTGCTTGTGAGAAATCTGTTGTTTTGGAAGTAGTTTCTTGGCATGTTAACAATAAAATGCTCACAGGAATTGGACTTGGATTGTGGTAGCTAATGTTGGCAGCTTCAATCTCATTAGCCCTGAACTCTGGAAATGATAGTAATCTTCCTAATGCTAGCAGTTCTGACAATTTTCTATTTTAAAGTGGTTTTCTGTATCATAGATTGAGATATAGTTGAGATGCAGTTGATCTTTCATTGCCTATGTTTTAATTTCCATTTTACAATGTTGATCATCACCAAAGTCACATCTGGTTGTTGGATACCTAAAGTTATGTGCCATATTACTGAATTGTCTTGCTTGCTTACTTCCCAGATTAGCGCATCAGAATACAATTGTTTCATATTTTGCATTTTTCTTGTGAAATCCATTATTAAAGCATTGAATCATAGTTGCTTTGTTCAGTTGCAAGTGTCCCAAAAGTATCTTTCAATTTTTCATCTCCATAGTGGAGAAGGCTTTTTGTTTTTGTCATCTGTAATTACAAAACCTGCCACTGCACCCTTGAAATGGCACAGCCACTTTTACCAATATGGGGACACAGATGATGGCTCAGAGTGCATATTAAAAAATGTACTAAATTAGCATAGACTCACCATCCTTATCAGCTGTGTAGTAATAGTGCGGTATCAAAAATTTGGAATCACATTTCTTGCAAAAGAAAATGTGATTTTGCTTTTCTTTTCAATTTGATGGTTACTTTTGAGACATGTGAACTTGTGTGTATAAACTGTGCAAACTTTCATGTTGCTGATCCTGAGCTGAAGTGCCAACAAACTACAATCTCTTTTCTAAATGTCCAACTTCAAATGCTGTTTGCAGAAAGTAGAAACAGGCATTCCAGAAGTTTCATATCTGAAAACAATGTTTCATATAGGAGAAATGTGATGTCTACACTCTTGTGAGTGAACATTTCCTGGTTTTATTAATTATGTCTGTTGATAAGGCATGGTAAGAGAGGATGTATTACTCCCATCTTCTGAACTCAGGCTCCAGTTCCATATGATCTGACATCAGTGTGATAAAGCTCTTTTCATGAGCACTCAGTAAGGGTTCTTAGAGTAGAGGTATAATTAATGCTTCACCTTTACTCTATATCTCACCCATGTTATTTTACAATATCCCATTTAACCAATGAATATTTCACTATGATCTCTGAATTCTTTACTCCTACCTAGCCCTCCATCCCCTGCAAATGAGTCTGTTTCACCAATGCATTGATCTCCAAAACCATTCTTAACTCTGTTGGAGGGCATATAATATACATCTGTACCCTTATTGTTGTCTGAGAGGGGGCACACAGGTTAGAGTGGGTTGGCAGCATCTCAGCAGGTGAGAACATTTTTAGAACTCTATCTGAAAATAGAAGTGCATTATCATCTGTGAAGGAATAGACTTCAGGATCAGGATCTATGGAAGTTCCTATGTAGCATGGTGCTCTGCAGCTGAAATGGTAATTTGGTTACTCGCACTTATACTTCCAAGCCTTTTTTCCTAAGATCATCTTTATGTTGCAAGTGATCTCCATCCTTAACAAGGGCTTGCTTCCCTCTGATAATCATCTGCAAGCTTAAAGAAAGATTTTCATTCTTTCACACTCTCTAAAGACTGACTTTTTAAAAATAAGATTCATTCATTTTGAACATATCATTGTTATTCATTAAATGAAGGCAAATATTTTCCTCAGCTCATGACTTTCAGTGATCTTTGAGCTCTGAACATGTGTCTGAATGGGAAACGTTTCCCTCCATCTCTGTCTTTTACATGAGAACATTCTTGCTCAAGAAATTTCTGGAAATCTGCTATGAGCTTTCCTTCTTTAACCCCAGGGTTTCATTGCATTTTATGGCAGCTATTAGCTGGCCATTTAAGTCAGATTTTCCTCAGTAAGTTAGACTTCTGAAATTCTTTTGAATATTGATCTGCTCTGTTTCCTTCAGTTGCTTGAATTTAAGCTCTGCCTCTGTGTCGTTTAAAGCTGCCCAGTTTAATCTCCAAGTTGTTGAGTGTAAAAAAAAACTTAAGTGAGGATGTGGTGTGGGATAAGATACATTTGTACATTCCAGCTGCCAGTTATGCAGCTCATGTATTTTGAACATTGTCTATTAGCATTATCCAATTTGGACTTAAGCATGTCTTTTCCCTTGGATAGATGTCTGTTAGCTGCTCATGGTTGTTGAATTTCCAAGGTTTGAAGTTTTACTCTGAACATGTCATGTTTGTATTGATGGTCTCTGTGCCTGACTGTAAAGATAATTCCATAGAATTGACTTCTGCCTGAAGCCTCAACATTCATGATTGAAGCTGTGAGATCTCCAGTACATGTTTAAAGAATTGCTTCTAACTTCACAGTTCGAGTCATCTCAGATGTTTAGGTATATTTACTTCTCAGGTATTTCCCCCCATGGCTGCATTTGGAAGACAGAGTTGCCCTGTGGTTTTACCCATTATAATGTACTATCACTTGGCTTCACTCTAGGCTCCTACTGCCACTTGTCTTTGGTTCCGTGGGTCTGGTCATCACTGTCACCATGTTGAAATGTGATGTTCACACTGTTATGAGTGAACATTGACAGGCTTTATTAAATACAACCATTTACAAGGTCCGATAATTAAGCAAGGTCACAATACTGAAGCTTACAGCCTCAAGGTCCAGTTCCAGATTGCTCTTACATATTCCGGAGGAAGTGGTGGAGGCTGGTACAATTGCGACATTTAAGAGGCATTTGGATGGGTATATGAATAGGAAGGGTTTGGAGGGATATGGGCCGGATGCTGGCAGGTGGGATTAGATTGGGTTGGGATATCTGGTTGGCATGGATGAGTTGGACCGAAGGGTCTGTTTCCATGCTGTATATCTCTATGACTCTATATCCCTTTCAAACATGCTCAGTAACTGTGATTAGAGTAAAGGTGTAATTAAACCCTTACACTGCACCTATTTCTCATCCTTTTTGTCACCATTATGAAGTTCTCGGTAATAAACAACCAGAAACAGTGTTGTTGCATGTGCTGTTAAACCATGGATTCCTTTATTCTTCCTCCAGATTATTTTCAGTTATGAACTCACCTTGTCCTGAAAGAGAGAAGGGGAGTGCATCAATGAGTGCCACAATGGGCTTAGAATGTGAATTTGTGCCACCTGTATCGGTCCATGGGTGTGTTTCTGCTGTAGTGCACACTTAGAAATGGTAAACATCAAAATGATTGAAATGATCAAGCTACACTGATTTTGCTTGCTGCCTATGTTGAGTGCAATGCATGCAGCTCAATCACACAGCATGATCCCATGCTCATTTTTGGGCCTGATCAAATTTTTTCAGTATTAGCTTTTCAAGTTAGTTGCTTCTTTTGTTTGTTGTTTGCTTAGAGCATAAAACTCTGGGATAGCAAAATGAATTAAATTAAATGCCAGTTCCAACTATTTCCTAAAACATTCTTTAGGGAATACATGACTAAATTGGTTAAATGTTCCATCTACAAAGTACATTGAGCCAAGTTAAAGTTTGAACCCCTGCTAGATTCATTTAAACTAATTTGTTCTGTTGCAACACAAAGTGTAAATTGAACATATATTCAAAGGGCCAAAATTCAATGCGCAGCAGCAACTCATTTGAACATAGATTTTCTGTAATAGATTTAGCGGAATGCATGTGAAGAAAATGCTCAAACTGAAGTCCAACCAATAATTTCTATCAACTCCCCTCTTCACTATTTGTGTAAATCTTTGATTCTTGATTAACTTGATTAGATTTTTTTTATATGTTCATGGAATATGAGTATCACTAGCCAGCCCAGCATTTATTTCCCTTCCTAGTTGCCATTGAGAAGGTGGTGGTGAGATGCTTTCGTAAACCATTACAGTCCTTAGGATGTAGAGACACCCAGAGTGCTGTTAGAAGGGAGTACCAGGATCTTGACCAATTAATTAGACCCTGGTCAGGATTGTATGTGGCTTAAAGGAGCACTTGCAGGTGGTGATGTTTCCCTGCATCTGCTGATCTTTTCCTTCCAAGTGGAAAGATAAGGACCCCATTTGCTTTTAGGTAGAAGGTACTGTTGGAGGCCTCTTGGTGAGTTGCTGCAGTGCATACACACGGCTGGCACTGTGCGTTGGTGGGGAAGAAAGTGAATACTAACTGTGGTTGCTGGGCTGGTCAAGTGGGTTGCTTAGTCCTCGATAAAGCATAGATTAGCAGCGGCAAGCTTCTTGAGTGTTATTGGCGCTGCACACATCCAGGCAAGTGGGAAGTATTCCATCACACTCCCGACTTATACCTTGTAGATGGTGGACAGGCTTTGAGGAATCAGAATGGTCAATGATTTCTCCATCTGAAAAGATGAAATCAGCAATAACTCATTCTTCTCCTGACATTCTGCTCCTCACTTGTTGCTTAGTACAAAGGAGCACTGAAGTCAGAAGCAGAAAGGCAGAAAGCTTGAACTGTCATGATCTCCTGCGTGAAAGCATAGGAAGGGCGATGTAGTATTTTCTGCAACTCTTGAAGGTTCAAGGAGATGAAATATGGGCTCTATGAATACTAGAATTGAAAGCAATGCCAATATTTACAGTCTTTGCAATTTACAGCACTAGGAGTGAAGAAGTTGTAAAGTCTCTGTATAATTTCTTGATTCTTTGACGATGAGGTGTTTGTGAGGATTAGGGGACCATAGGAACAGGAGTAGGCCATTTAACCCCTCGACCTTTTCTGTCATTCAGTGAGATCTGGGCTGATCTGTGGCCTAATTCCATTTGCCTGCCTTTGCGCCATAACTCTTAAAATTTTTGCTTAAAAAGTCTCTCTCAGACTTAACAACTGATCTAGCATCAACTGTCATTTGTGGAAGAGAATTCCAGACATTTACCATCCTTTGTGTGCAGAAGTGCTTCCTAACATCTCTCCTGAAGAGCTCCAATTTTTACACAGTGAGCCTAGTTCTTCAAACAGTCGAAATCGTTTATCTTTATGTACCCTGATTTTTTAAAAATGTATTCATTTGGGGGATATGGACATCGCTGGCTGGCCTGTTTCTGTTGATATGTTAAAGATTTCAATCAAATCACTCCTTAACCTTCTGTAGAAATTATAGAGAAAACAGGCCTATTTTATACAATATTTTCTCATAACCTAACCCCTGAAGCCCAGGTATGATTCTTGTAAACCTACATTGTACTTCCTCCAAGGCCAGTATATCCTTTCCCTAAGGTGTGGTGCCCAGATCTGCTAATAGTACTCCAAGTGGGATTTAACCAGGGAATTGTATAACAGCAGCATAATTTCTGCATCATTATACTCCAGTCCTTTAGATATAAAAGCTAGCTTTCCATTAGCCTTTTTGATTATTTTCTGCACCTGTTTGTGGTATTTTAAATATCTATGCATCTGAAACTCCAAGTCTGCTTGGACATCCACTGTATTTAACTTCATGCCATTTAGAAAGTAGCATGATCTGTCATTTTCAGTATACAATGGGTAACCTCATATTTGCTTGCATTGAACTCCACTTGCTACATTTTTGCCCTTTCACCTACTTTTATCACTATCTCTTTTTCATTTGATGCTATCATCTACGCTGTCTGCAATGGCAGCTAACTTTGTATCACAGAAAGTTTGGAAATATGACTTTCTATGCCGTTATCCAAGTTGTTGATAAATAATGTGAATAATTGAAGCCCTTGCTCAAATCCTTGTGGGACATCGCTGGTCACAACCTGCCAGTTTGAGTACCTGTCCATTATCCCTCCTTTCTGTTGCCTGCCACTCAGTCAATTTCCCAGCCATGTCAGTAATTTGCCCTCAGTTCTGTGGGCTTCTATCTTAGTTAACAGTCTGTTCTGTGATACTTTATCAAATAATCCTGGAAGTTCACATAAATAGTTTGCATAGAAATTTCCCTGTTCGCTACCTGAGTCAGCTGTTAAACTTCAGTGAGATTTCTCAGGCATGACCTACCTATTGTGAAGTCATGCTGTCTCTCCCTGATTAACTGAAAACTTTCAAGGTGTTCATGCCATTCTTGATTATAGACTCCATCAATTTCCCCACCATAGCTGTTAGGCTAAATGGACTGTAATTCCCCAGTTTTTCTCTCACCTTCTCAAAAGACAGAGTAACACATGTAATTTTCTAATCCAGAGGGATACTTTTTGAGGGAACTCTGGAAGATTATAGTTCAGGTGTCTACAATGTGCTCCCCTACTCCCTTTACTCCCTTGGCTTAAAGCCATCAGGTCCTGGGGATTTGTCACTCTTTAATTCAACTAATTTCCTCATTATGAATATTTTACTTACTTTAATTTTAATGACTCTGTGTCCGTGCCCCACTATTAATTTATTCATGACTTGGAGCAAGCTATCTTCCATTTCCACTGTAAATACTGAAACAAAAGTAATTATTCAACATGTCTGCCACTTCCCCATAGTCATAGAGACATACAGCACAGAAACAGACCCTTTGGTCCAACTCGTCCATGCCAACCAGATATCCTAACCTAATTTAGTCCCATTTGCCAGCACTTGGCTCATATCCCTCTAAACCCTTCCTATTCATGTACCAATCCAGTTACCTTTTAAATATTGTAGTTGTGCCACTTCCTCTGGCAGTTCATTTCATACATACACGTATCGCCCGCTGTGTGAAAAAGTTGCCCTTTACGTCCCTTATAAATCTTTACCCTCTTACCTTAAACATATGCCCTCTGGCTTTAGACTCCCTTCCCCTGGGGAAATGACCTTGGTTATTTACCCAATCCATGTCCCCATGATATTGTAAACTTCTATATGGTCACCCTCAGCCTCCAATGCTCCAGGGAAAATAGTCCCAGCCTATTCAGGCTTTCCCTGAGACTCAAACCATCCAACCCTGGCAACATCCTTGTCAATCTTTTCTAAACCCTTTCAAGTTTCACAACATCCTCCCAATGGCAGGGAGACTAGAATTGAATGCAGTATTCCAAAAGTGACCTAACTAATGTCCTGCACAATGACTTCCCAAATACTATATTGAATGCACTGGCCAGCCTATTGACAATAAACTCCACTCAGTCTTTAGTGGACCAACATTGCTCCTGACCACCCACATTTCCTTTGTGTAGCTATAAAATGTCACCTTATTGATTTTCATGTCCCTTGCAAGTTTCCTTTCATGATCCCTTTAGTCACTCTTATAAGCTTCTTTGTGGCCTTTAGCTGGTCTTTGTATCTTTCCCATTCAGTAGGTTCTGTGCTTTTTTAATGCAATTTTGTAAGCCCTTTCCTTTAGTTTTATGCTGTCTCTTCTCTGTTTGGTTTGAATCGATTTTCCTTTGATGGTTGAAGAGACTCAAAGGCTATATTCTGTCATTTGGAATGAAACTTATTTTCAAATATATTAGCAAATTGGAATAACTGAAACCTGAAAATGCCCAAATAGTACCTGTACATTCTGAATATGCTTAGCAGGTCACACAGCATCTGTAGAGAAAGAAAAACAGAGATATTCTGAGGAAAGATTATTGAGCTCAAACATTAACTCAATTTCTTTGCTCACAGGTCTTGCAAGACTTGAGTATTTCTGTCATTTTCTGGTTTTATTTCAGATTCCTGACATCTGCAATGTTTTGCTGTTGAAAAGACTAATTGTTTATTGTTAGCATTACAATAGAGTGGTTTCTGTCCTCTGCTATATCATAGCTTTGGCATATTTCTGCATTTTTCTCCCTCGCTTCTCCTCCACTTCCTGCTACTACAGTACCTTGTACTATGATGCCAAGAACTTTCCACTAACTTGTCCAGTAACTATTCTTCACAAGTGGCTGAGATAGTGACTGGCGGAAAACTATAATGAAAGGCTGGATAAGGTGAGACTTTTTTCACTGGAGCGTAGGAGGTTGAGAGACAAACTGATAGAAATTTATAAAATAATGAGGAGTATAGATAGAGTTAATGGTGGTTGTTTTTTCCCTCGGATGGGGCATTTCAAGACTAGGGGCCACATTTTTAAGATTAGATTAGATTACTTACAGTGTGGAAACAGGCCCTTCGGCCCAACAAGTCCACACCGCCCCGCCGAAGCGCAACCCACTCATACATTTACCCTTTACCTAACACTACGGGCAATTTAGCATGGCCAATTCACCTGACCTAATGAGAGGAGAGATGTTTAAAAAAGTCGTGAGGGGCAATTTATTTTTAAACAAGGGGGTGTTCACATGTGGAATGGACTTCCTGAGGAAGTTATGGATACATTTAGTAGACATTCGAATAAGTACATGAATAGGAAAGGTTTGGAGGGATATGGGCCGGGAGCCGGCAGGTAGCATGAGTTTAATTTGAGATTATGTTTGGCATGGATTGGCTGGACTGAAGGATCTGTTTGTGGGCTGTATGACTCTATACAACAGTGAAGGTGAGAGTATGTGTTAGGTGATCGAAACTGTTCATAATAATAAACAACAGCTTCTCTATAAAGAATCACCATTACTAAACTTCACTTCTGTATTTGACTGCATTATTCATCAGCAATAAAAAGCAAAATTGTTGTAAAAAGAAGTTATCTCATTTTGCTGTGAGTTAGTCACCATTTAAAGTCAGGGTCTATTATAGATGATATTTTGTACCACAGAGTAGCCAAAATTAAATTCCACCTGCAAATCTGGTTTTGTGCAAAATTGTGATGAATAAAGTGCTGCTGCTGGGCCAAGATCATTGAATTTGCTCTGCAAATAATATGAAGAAAATCTCACTTGTGCAGAAATTAGGTCTAAATAATTGTTAAATTGTGTTTCTTTAGGAACCTTTTGACCTTTGTAATAGAAACTAAAAACACATTTCAGTTATTAAAGCCACATAAATCCCCAGAAGTATGAGAAGCTTTTAATTTGACCTGAAGCTCCTCCGGGCTATTTGATAGGGCTGGAAAAATATTCTCTTATATTGTGGCTTAGAGTTTTTGGCCACCATCTCTGGGGATTCGAAGAAAAGATGATAAATAAGCAATTTCCTGTACCTAAGGTACAGAAAAATATACAGGCTTCTAAACATTTTCTTGAGTGCCAGTAATAACTAAAATCAAGGATGTCTATATGTTGAATAATTTTCCCATTGCAATATTACAAACGCAGTTCTCTATAAGTACTGAGGGCTATTAAAGCTAGAAAATATAATTACCTCAGACAGTTGCAGATGGGACAAGTCCAGTTGCATTAGTTCTTATTATTTAATACTGGATACAATTTACTTTGGAATAGGAAAACAATACTAGATAAAGTGGTGATTGAGCTTTTATGAGTAAACTGGGTATTTTTATCCACAGTGAGTAATGAGAACTGCCACATTGAAAGCCAAATGAATGCAGTTTGCCACATTTCAAATACTTTTGTTTCCCATTTTTTTGATTTTCCAAGCCTGCAATTTATTCCCCAGCAATATATGTGAAAGTTTTGAATCTGATCAATTAATGAAGAAAAGTTTGAAAGTAAAGCAAGTGTGTGGAATAAATATTACCTGCATAAATAAAGCCTTAATGTTTGCTTCAGCATCTTTAATTAAAAAAAAATGAATATTGCATGATAAAAAATATTATTTATGCCAGGAAGAGTTGTCTAGAAACTACCACACAATTGGCAAAATCATGGTGATGACATCTATTATAAATGAAAAGTGTAAAGCATTCTTGCAAGATGATAAAGCACATGACTCTCTCTGCCACATTGTTTTACTGTATCAGCACCTCATCATTAGCGTGAGAGTAGCACATTGTAAGTAAACTTCAAATTTGTGGCTTTGTTACAGTTGTCATCATGATGCAGTTGCAATATAAATATGCAAAACGCAATCAAATGGAGCTTTGCAGAAACTCCGAATCATATTCTACATAGAGAAGAAATGGACTGAAAATATACAATCTTCTGCACAGGGCACTGTATCAGTTATCCATTGTGCCTGCAGGTATTTGCAGTTGCCATTTTATACAAACTTATTACCACCATGCTCCAAATTTCTGGAAATACTTTGTGCATCACAATGTTGCTCAATGTACCACATAACTCAATATCAAGCCCTTAATTTTTATTGCAGCTGTTCCATTCTCTTCCCTAACGGGGTGAGTCGGCTGGATGGTTGGTTTACAATGCAGATTGATGCTAACACCAGGGGTTCAATTCTTGTACTGGCTGAGGTTACCATCTTCTCAACCTCACTCCTTGCCTGAGGCATGGTAATCCTTGGATTAAACTCACCACTAGTTGCCTGTATCTAATAAGCGGGCAGCCCTATGGTCCTCTGGATTTTAGCGACTTACCTTTCTGTTTTCACTATATCTTGTCAACATTGTCTGTTATTTTGCCAGCATTTTCCACAGCATGCAGTCCCTCTCCATACCCTGCAGTGTATCATCAGCAGCTTCCAGTTAGTCTACGCAATATGAATGTTTTGAAGCTGAGAGGTTACACAGCTCCTCAGATACCTAAGTAATTCCCACCCACGTGCAGTAAGACTTGAACAAGAATTGGTCTTGGACTAATAAATGCAAACTAATCTTTGCACCAGACGGGAGTCAGGCAATAACTATCTTCAACAAAAGAGAATCTGACCAGCTCTTATTAATATTCAGTGGCATTACTGTGGCATGAACACCCCGTGGTTAACATTAACCAGAAACACAAATGGACTAGCCATATAGATACTATAGCTGCATGTGGAGGTCAGAGGCTGGAATTATTTTGGTGGGTAACTCACCTTCTGACTATAAGGCACAACTCGGGAATGTGATAAAGTATTCTCCACTTACCTGGATGAATATAGCTCTAATAGCTCTCAAGAAGCTTGACCCTTTCTCAGAAAGAATGGACATCTTGATTGGCACCCCAAACATCAACAAACTCTTGACCCTGTCCACTATTTATGCACAGGGGATTCAGAGATTTATTGAAACAACATACAATACTTCCTTCAACTTCTCCTCCAAGACTGTGCCTGTCAAACCATTGGCCTTTACAACCAAGAACAATAGTGGAAACAGGTCCCCTGGCATCCTGGCTTGAAATTATAGGACACTTTCTTCATTGGGTCAAAATCCTGGAATGCTGTCCTTAACTGCGGTTGTACCTACACCATTTGAATTGCATAGGGTCAAGAACATGGATAACCATGACCTTCACAAGTGCAATTAAGAATGGGCTATATATGATGGTTTTGTTGGTAATGTTCACAGTCCAAGAAAGAAGAAAAATAAAGGCCATTTTCTGTTTGATACAAATAAAAACTGTACAAGTATGTACTTAAAATTAAAGTAGTATTTCACTAATAATTAACAAAACACACAAATCCTTAAAAATGCTTAAAAGTTATGTTAGGAAATAATTAATTATAGCACTGACAAAGATGGCAGAAGACTAAAATCAGAAGCATAATAGAGAGACTTTTTTCCAGAATTTGGAAGTCTAACTTTGATTACAACAACCAGCATCTGGAGGCAGAAGTCCTGCTACCATTTTATAGCCACTCTGATCTTCCCTGGCAGTCAGAAGAGGAAAAGAGCAGGTTCACAAAAGAAGGAAACACAAGCTCAAAAGGTCCGTTTGAACTACATGCTGAGTTCAAATGTACCCATGTTCTGCTGGTTCCAAAGCATAAGTTGCATTATGGGAGCCAACAATTCATTTTGTAGCTGAAAATGTTGTTGAAGAATAGATAAAATCTGTTTAATTATCATGATCTGAAGATTTACCTTTAAATTCTCCAATCTTAAAACATAAAAGGAAAGGCTAGAGCAATGATGGTTTAAAACATAACCTTTGCTGGAATGTTTGGATTGAGAGGTTGTCTGTTGTAGATTATATACAAAAAATTACCTGGTCATATAGTTTCAGTAGAACTCTTTTGTCACCTTTCTCCAAGGATGATTATTATGTTGTGATGAATGTTTGCCTGCATTTCAAAGGCTAACTTATCTCCACGAGTGAGTCTGTCACTTTTTCGACAACTTAAACAGAATATTAAAGAATTAACTATCTTTGAAGTGAACTGTGAATAGAATTTTTTTTCTTTTTTTATAAGAGAATAAACTTTTGAGATATAAAACCTTTGAGCGGGTTTCATGAATGTGAGTTTTTCACTTACAAATGTATAGCCTTAAAACAAATTGTTAGTTGTGAGGGAGGATCACTGGACCTCAAATGTTAACTCTGATTTCACTTCACAGATGCTGCCAGACCTGCAGAGCTTTTCCAGCAGTTTCAATTTTTGTATTAAATTGTTAGAGTTATTTTTGATCTTCACATGGCTTCTGAGGACTGCTCAGGTTGGATACTGTGTGAGTGGCTCATGAGGAAACATGAGGCATAGGTTATGCATGGTGGATGTACATTGTCATGCAGGTAATGTGCAAGATTATGAAAGTTATATACATGGAGGCATGAGGATGACGGCAAGATGGCCTAATTGCACCTAAAGAAACGTTAAGAAAAAAAAGGGAACTGAGATGAGCAGTCCAATTGTACCAATGGCTTCCCACCTAATATGGATGCCTAGGATCTACTTACAGATTTGGAAGATCACATTCTTACATCCCAGAGTGAAAATTGGATTTCTTAGCTTCTTTTAATCTGAGATGGATCTCACGAGTCAGGAGCGAAACTACAGCTGGTGCCTCTTTGCTGTTCCAGTTTCATGATTCACATCATTTATTGAGATAATATTGGATTACAAGTTCAGCAGCAACGTATAATAAGCAAATCTAGATATAAAAAAATGTTGTGCCAACTTTAGCGAAAGGAGAATTAATGAAAATGACAGGAGGCACATTCTGGCTGAGTGAGGAACATTGAGTTATATTATCAGGTACCTATAACCCAAATGGGTTCCGGTGTAAATGCCCTAAAAATATTCTCTCCTATTCCCCAATGACCACTAAAATAAAAATGAACGTAAAGTTCTGAAATTAAAACTGTATGTTAGACAGTTTACTGCAAAGAAGTTGATGAAACCAATTTTACTCCATCAGTTTCAGATGTCAATGAAGAACAATCACTATCGAAAGGAGTTGCTTCTATTTTCTATGGTGGCTGTCTGCCACACTATGACAAGTCTGTGCAGTTATGTTACAAATTGCATCGAACTTTGTTGGTAGCAATAATATTTGAACCAGAGCATGTCAAACAAGGACAATAATAATTGTGTCCAATGAAAATAGCTGTTTGTTTTATTTTTTTCAGATTAATTGAAAGTGCAAACAATTATTGAAATGCATGTAACTATTCGGCTTTTCTGATGCTTTCGTCCATTCCATTTTTATCTCAATTTTGCTATTCTTTCAAGTGAAGCAAAACGAAATCCAACCATCGCATACACCCGAGCAAAACAAGCCCTCCAAACACACAATTCTGTGTGTTTGTTTCTTCTATCATAACTGGATGTATTGGACCATCATCTATTGGTGGATTAAAAGTTTACATGAAATATGCAGTGTCTGTTAAATTCATTATTTATTAATAAAACTGCAATGTTTCTGTTGGTTGTTAATTCTGCAAAATCGATAGGTACGTGCATCTTCAAAGAGAACCTTTATTAACAAAGTTAAAGCATCCAAATTGAATAAAACATGAGCTGGAGTTAATTACTTTGGGCACAATTACCCCCTCCATGGAGGTGAATAAGGTGGTGAAAAAGGCAAATAACTGGCCGAGATGCCCTATGACACACTCGCCTCCTTTCAGCCGCCTTAACAATTTAGTGCTGGGTACAATTAAAGCCCTTATATTGTCAACTAATGGCCACTTAAAGGCCTCAACTCACCACTGGCCCATTTCAAACTGGCCAGTTTCTGGCAAACATTGGTAACCTTCCTGTCCAGAACTTAATGGAGGTGGAGACAGAAAAGTGGCAGGGATTAGGTATACCACTTTGCTTAAGTGCCCTAACTACCTCCACATTTTCCACCTCTGAGGGCAGAAGATTCAATCCACTGCTGAGTTAAGATGAAATATGATAAATTGTGCCCTGGTAACACTGCCTCGCTGTGACTGACCACTTTCAAGAGAGGGGAAGAGAGATAAAATTGGGAGTTTACATTAAGCATAGATATTCTATTGTAACAGTCTCAACTTTGGCTCAGCAGTAGCACTTGCCTCAGGTTTGGAAGTTAATGGATTAGGTTCTACTCAATGTGGATGCCTATAATCTAGGCTGACACTACACGACAGGATGGAGGAAATACTGTTCTGTCAGAGAGATATCAATTATTGAATGATACATTAAACAAGATTCTTTGTAAATAATTGTTTTGGTGATGGTTTTGAAAGATCGACATGTATGCTTGATTAATGCTGCAAAAATGAAAAAGAAAGGATTTTGGGTAATCCAAGATAGAGGACGGGATAAATTTCTGGCTGTAAGAACTGCTCCTTTTTTTGAAATATTTTAGGTGTTGGGGGTGATTTCCTTGAATTCCAGGAGCAGCAATTACTGTTTTATAGGCTGTTGCATTATTTTGGAACTTTGGAAAAAAAAGTCAAAACAACAGCAGTTTAAAAGGTAGAAGAGCAGATAAAGGAAGCACACGGTGAGGATGGTGCAGGAGCGAGAAAGAGAACCTGCACAGTTACCGCCTTTGCTGTTTGAATTCGTGTATCGCTGGACATCGGAGTGCAACTGGGAAAATTAACAAACAGTGAAATTCACAACTAATCTTGGAGGAACTGTTGGGTGAAGTTCACAGCCCAGAATCAGATAAGTTAATTGTTGTTTTAAGTCTGTCCAAGAGAAAGGCTGCAGAAGTGAGTATAGTGGATTCTTTCTTGGAGATAAGTCTTGTTATAAGCTATGTTTTGGAGATAGGTCTCTTGATTAAACTTAAAATATAAGCCATAGCTATTAATTTAACCTGGGGCAGTGTTTGTAGAGGAATAAGACGGTGGTATTTTCTGGGTCTATAGATTGTGAAGGAGCAAAAATGGCCTTTGCAGTGATATGTACTTCTTGTCAGATGTGGGAGTTTAAAGAGAGTTGAAGGGTTACTGTGGATTATATCTGCCATAAATGCTGTTGGATGCGAATCTTATCAGATCGAGTGGATTGGTTGGAGAGACAGATAGAAGGGATGAGGAATTTGCAACAGCAACAGTATGTGATGGATGGCAGTTATAGGAAGGGGGGAAGTCTCAGATAGAGTCACATAGGTGTGTTAACTCCAGGAAGGGTGAGAGAGGTAAGCACCTAGGGCAGGAGTCTTTTGTGGATATACCCATTTCAAACAGGTATGCTGTTTTGGAAAATGTAGGGGGTGATGGATTCTAAGGGGAATGTAGCACGAACAGCCAAGTTTCTGGTATTGAGACTGGTTCTAATGTAATGAGGGATATGTCAGCTTCTAAGAGATCAGTTGTGTTCGGGGATTCTGTAGTCAAAGGTACAGACTGATGTTTCTGTGGCCAGCAGAGAAAAAGCAGAATGGTGTGTTGTTTCCCTGGTGCCAGGATCAAAGGATGTCTCAGAGAGGGTGCAGAATGTTCTCACGGGGGAGAGGGGCCAGCAAGAGGTCATTGTCCACATTGGAGCCAATGATAAAGGAAGGGAAAAGGTTGAGAATCTGAAGGAAGATTACAGAGAGGTAGGCTGAAATTTAAAAAGGAGGTCCTCAAGGGTAGTAATATCTGGATTACTCCCAGTGCTACGAGTTAGTGAGACCAGGAATAGGAGGACAGAGCAGATGAATGCATGGCTGAGGAGCTGGTGTATGGGAGAAGGATTCACACTTTTGGATCATTGGAATCTCTTTTGGGGTAGAAGTGACCTGTACAAGAAGGACGGATTGCACCTAAATTGGAAGGGGACTAATATACTGGCAGGGAAATTTGCTAGAACTGCTTGGGAGGATTTAAACTAGTAAGGTGGAGGGGTGGGACCCAGGGAGATAGTGAGGAAAGAGATCAATCTGAGACGGGTACAGCTGAGAACAGAAGGGAGTCAAACAGTCAGGGCAGGCAGGGACAAGGTAGGACTAATAAATTGAACTGCATTTATTTCAATGCAAGGGGCCTAACAGGGAAGGCAGATGAACTCAGGGCATGGTTAGGAACGTGGGACTGGGATATCATAGCAATTACAGAAACATGGCTCAGGGATGGGCAGGACTGGCAGCTTAATGTTCCAGGATATAAATGCTACAGGAAGGATAGAAAGGGAAGCAAGAGAGGAGGGGGGGTGGCATTTTTGATAAGGGATACCATTACAGCAGTGCCTAGGGAGGATATTCCCGGAAATACATCCAGATAAGTTATTTGGGTGGAACTGAGAAATAAGAAAGAGATGATCACCTTATTGGGATTTTATTATAGACCCTCCAATAGTCAGAGGGAAATTGAGAAACAAACTTGTAAGGAGGTCTCAGTTATCTGTAAGAATAATAGAGTAGTTATGGTAGGGGATTTTAACTTGCCAAACATCGACTGGGACTGCCATAGTGTTAAAGGTTTAGATGGAGAGGAATTCCTTAAGTGTGTGCAAGACAATTTTCTGAATCAATATGTGAATGTACCTACTAGAGAAGGTGCAAAACCTGACCTACTCTTGGGAAATAAGACAGGGTAGGTGACTGAGGTGTCAGTGGGGGAACACTTTGGGGCCGACGACCATAATTCTATTCGTTTAAAATAGTGATGGAAAAGGATAGACCAGATCTAAAAGTTGAAGTCCTAAATTGGAGAAAGGCCAATTTTGACGGTATTAGGCAAGAACTTTCGAAAGCTGATTGGAGGAAGATATTTGCAGGTAAAGGGACGGCTGGGAAATGGGAAGCCTTCGAAATGAGATAACAAGAAACCAGAATAAGCATATTTCTGTCAGGGTGATAGAGAAGGCTGAAAGGTATAGGGAATGCTGGATGACTAAAGAAATTGAGGGTTTGGTTAAGAAAAAGAAGGAAGCATATGTAAGGTTAGATCGAGTAAATCCTTAGAAGAGTATAAAGAAAGCAGGGAAATCAGGAGGGCAAAACGGGGACATGAGATAGCTTTGGCAAATAGTATTAAGGAGAATCCAAAGGGTTTTTACAAATATATTAAGGACAAAAGGGTAACTAGGGAGAGATTAGGGCCCTTCAAAGATCAGCAAGGGAGCCTTTGTGTGGAACCACAGAGAATGGGGGAGCTACTAAATGAATATTTTGCATCAGTATTTACTGTGGAAAAGGATATGGAAGATATAGACTGTAGGGAAATAGATGGTGACATCTTACAAAGTGTCCAGGTTACAGAGGAGGAAGTGCTGGATGTCTTGAAACGGTTAAAAGTGGATAAATCCCCAGGACCTGATCAGGTGTACCCGAGAACTCTGTGGGAAGCTAGAGAAGTGATTGCTGGGCCTCTTGCTGAGATATTTGTATCATCGATAGTCACAGGTGAGGTGCCGGAAGACTGGAGGTTGGCAAACGTGGTGCCACTGTTTAAGAAGGCAGTAAAGACAAGTCAGGGAACTATAGACCGGTAAGCCTGACCTCGGTGGTGGGCAAGTTGTTGGAGGGAATCCTGAGGGACAGGATGTACATGTATTTCGAAAGACAAGGACTGATTCAGGATAGTCAACATGGCTTTGTGCATGGGAAATCATGTCTCACAAACTTGATTGAGTTTTTTGAAGAAGTAACAAAGAAGATTGATGAGGGCAGAGCAGTAGAAGTGATCCATATGGACTTCAGTAAGGCATTTGACAAGGTTCCACATGGGAGACTGATTAGAAAGGTTAGATCTCATGGATTACAGGGAGAACTAGCCATTTGGATACAGAACTGGCTCAAAGGTAGAAGACAGAGGGTGGTGGTGGAGGGTTGTTTTTCAGACTGGAGGCCTGTGACCAGTGGAGTGCCACAAGGATGGGTGCTGGGCCCTCTACTTTTTGTCATTTACATAAATGATCTGGATGCGAGCATAAGAGGTACAGTTAGTAAGTTTGCAGATGACACCAAAATTGGAGGTGTAGTGGACAGCGAAGAGGGTTACCTCAGATTTCAACAGGATCTGGACCAGATGGGCCAATGGGCTGAGAAGTGGCAGATGGAGTTTAATTCAGATAAATGCGAGGTGCTGCATTTTGGGAAAGCAAATTTTAACAGGACTTATACACTTAATGGTAAGGTCCTAGGGAGTGTTGCTGAACAAAGAGACCTTGGAGTGCAGGTTCATAGCTCCTTGAAAGTGGAGTCGCAGGTAGATAGAATAGTGAATAAGGCGTTTAGTATGTTTTCCTTTATTGGTCAGAGTATTGAGTATTGGAGTTGGGAGGTCATGTTGCAGCTGTACAGGACATTGGTTAGGCCACTGTTGGAATATTGTATGCAATTTTGGTCTCCTTCCTATCAGAAAGATGATGTGAAACTTGAAAGTGTTCAGAAAAGATTTACAAGGATGTTGCCAGGGTTGGAGGATTTGAGCTACAGGGAGAGGTTGAACAGGCTGGGGCTGTTTCCCCTGGAGCGTCGGAGGCTGAGGGATGACGTTATAGAGGTTTACAAATTATGAGGGGCATGGATAGGATAAATAGACAAAGTCTTTTCCCTGGGGTCAGGGAATCCAGAACTAGCGGGCATTGGTTTAGGGTGAGAGGGGAAAGATATAAAAGAAACCTAAGGAGCAACTTTTTCACGCAGAGGGTGGTACGTGTATGGAATGAGCTGCCAGAGGATGTGGTGGAGGCTGGTAGAATTGCAACATTTAAGAGGAATTTGGATGGGTATATGAATAGGAAGGGTTTGGAGGGATATGGGCCGAGCGCTGGCAGGTGGGACTAGATTGGGTTGAGATATCTGGTCGGCATGGACAGGTTGGACCGAAGGGTCTGTTTCCATGCTGTACATCTCTATGACTCTCATAATGTAAAAAGGAATTAATTAATTAATTCTCCAATTTATTGATTTTATAACATCACCAACTGTTACACTTCATGCAACTAATGAGGGAAAATCCAAAGGTTCCTGCACATGCCTTTAAATTAATGAACCCTGATAATTTTGTTTTAGTAAATAATTAATCATCACTATGACTTTTACGTGAGACATTTGAAAATCTACAGTTCTTTTTAGCCAAAATTCATAATGTTGACTTTTACATGAGAATAACTATTACACAAATATATATAGTTTTGCCTGTTTCACAATAAAGACAAATCAGAATTGTAATGCATCACTTTTATGCTACAGTTGACACTGACACATTGTGTGAGGTATCACAGACCAGCTCAGTATTAACATTGACACATACACACTTATCAGCTGAAGAATGAGTATTGGATCTGTTTCTCTTTTCAAGTTCCCAGATATTGAGGCCACTTCAAGTGCCTCGTTAACAGACCAGTTATAACCAGGTCATTCAGCATCAAGCCACACCTGATGTCCTCACTGTTCTGTATGAACCTCTTTTTTTAGATCGGGCAGTGTGCTGGCCACCTTGAGCAGTCAAAGCAGCTGAGATAAGCTTCATTGAACTTACTTTAAAACTGCACGTTAGTATTTGTTGCAGGAAGGTAGTATGTTTCCTTATTTCCTGCAACGTGCCAGACTCCGCTGACCTGTATTGAAAGGGTTGACTGTAATTAAGCCAGTTAGTCGAACAGCAAAATTTTCTCACAGAAAATTTGATGCATGCAATCCATAAGAACAAACAACTAATCAAGCTCTGTCCAGTCACATGAGGTAACTTATCACAGGTCAAAGAGTCTTGTTATCCATTGCCCAAATGTTCACTTTATGGAGCACAAAGTCCAGTTATATTTTGACTAGGAAACTTATCATGAACTGCACTATGTCTCAGGCTTGCCTACTGAATTGTAGTGTTGTATATTTGACCAAATGTTGATCAGCTACGTTACATCAATAGCTTTCTCACACTGGATTGTGTAAATTGATCTTTTACAATTTTTCTCTGTGACAGCTTCTGTAAGCAACAAGATAAATCATTCCTCCTGTGGCTTTTTTTTTATTGATTGAGTGGACCTGCATAGAAACTACACCTCTCCTGCTGTGACCAGAAAACCCTTAGAACAGCAGACAATTTTTTCCCATTTGAACGGAGTCGAGATACATTTGTTTCAGCTTCAGGAGCTTAGTCTACAAACTGATGTCACGTTAGTACGTCCATCGCAATGAAGCTTTTCTATTTTGTACACTGTTTGGTGAAAATTATTTTTTCTGAACTTAGGCTTACGCTCCTTTTAAGTTTACGACATTTTTAGATTTATGTTGATTCCAGATTAAAACAGATTCAATTCCTGTGAAAACAAGAAATAACATTTGAGCTTTAATGAAGGTGAGGAATCAATGTGTAGTATAGTTATTTACAAAGAGGATGGTGCATGCTTGTGGTGAAATTTTTAAAAACGTCCAGCTATAAGGATCCATATGACAAGTGGAAAAGCTTCTCCATTTTAAATAAAATTGATGTCTTTAGTTTTCTGTGTTATCAGATATATTTTACAATGTAAACTGGTTTACAGGTTTTACCTGCAATCCTAATATGCTTTATTTTTTGTGGATGGAGACACCGCATCAAATTACTGATTTGCACTGCCCTGGATCTTCTGCAAAACCTCTGAAACTGAGCTCTGGGACCAATATGCAGAACTTAGCTGGATATTTGCCCTAGAAAGGTCACATTGGTTAATACATGGTCGAACCCTGTGATTAGCCAGTGTAACTGAACTGACACCATTCTCCGCCCTCCCAAACAATCACTTCCCGCAGGGCCAATGTATTACAGCTCTTTCTTCCTCATCAACTCATCCACCTCATCCTCCTCCTCAGTTGTCTTACTCACTCATCTATACGTGCACTCTTCCATTCACTTACCAACAAAAAAAGCATGGACCTTTAAGAACTTAATTGAATATGGTAGCTTTTGTTATACAAATTGGCATGCCTTGTCTTATTCATAGAGTTATATAGCACAGAAACAGACCCTTCGGTCCAGCCAGCCCACACTGAACATAATTTGAAACTAACCTTGTCCAACCTGCCTGCTCCTGGTCCATTTCCTTCCAAACCTTTCCTATTCACGTACATATCTAAGTGTTTTTTAAACATTGAACTGTGCCCATGTCCACCACTTCCTCAGGAAGTTCATTCCACATTCCTTCTCTCTTCCATTATGAACCACCTTTTCCTGCATGAAAGAGATCAATGCTAGTGAGCATGTTGCACTGACTTTGGTTGATAAAGCTATAGCAATATGGGGATAGTTTGAGCTGGGTGAGTAGTTGACATCACCTGAATGTATGTTGGTATGACATGGAATGTCTGGATGTGAGGCATGAATTGTGAGTGGCAGTGAGTGCTGTTGGATGAGTGATTGGGCTTTGGGCATTGAACAGCTTGAGCGGCTGGTAGAGCATCAATAAGAGAAGCATTTACCAAACTGGAATACTAATCAAGCTCAGTAGACTTAGGATGGCCCTATTGCCAGACCCACAGATCCAGACACCGGGAATTGACCTCTCTGATCACCTTCTCCAAAACTCTTTTGAGTATGGTCCTTAAAGGTCTCCTGTCCCCATCCCTAGTCCCCTGTCTGGAACAATGACACCTCTCATATTTCTCACTTTACCACCACTGCTAAATCGCTCACCCATGATTCTGAACATTCTATCTATCCTCGTTTTACTTGTTTATAAGAGCAACAATGAAATTTAACAGAAGTCTACTGTATTTTGTTGCATTATCCCTTTAAAATAGATAAACCACCTTCTGTATGCACTTTTCAGACCCCTTCAGAATGCTGAGTCATCTATATTTGCTGCCCCCACCAGAATGGGTCTGGGTAGATTGTGCATCACAATACCAGGATGCAGAAAGCAAAACTGATCATCTTTATGAACTGTGACTGGCACACAACCTATTTCTGGTTAAAATATGAAATTAATTATTTTAGGATGATTTGAGACATAAGAAATACTCTCTTCTCACCACTCGCCAATCCACTACTTACAAGCTCCTTTGGAAGGTATATTAGTGAAATATTCACAGTCTACATTGCGCGTAGCTTACGCCATGGATTTTATTGTGTAAAAGTAAGTGATTTCTGCACTCAGGGCAGTGCTTTACCTTACTAGAACATATTTTGGGAATTTTGCATAGTAAAAATAATACACATTTTGCAGCTATTTTGTGACTTTTAGCCCATTAAAGTAAACAAAAAAGATAACAATGTAAAATATGTACTCAAAATACCTATAAGCATTCCCACATGGTGAACCCTGCACCAGGAATGCAAATTTGTAATATTATTTATTTTATTATGAATTATGTCAATCTCACATCTTAGGTAAAATACACTACATTATATAACAATAGGTTTAATGGCTTGCTTTGTATTTGCAGACATGCGCAATACAGACATGTCAGTAAACCTATACCACCTTTTCAATGCATCATTGTAGTAACATCTTCCATGTATAGGGCTCCTTTCACAAGCTAAAATGGACTAAGGGTTTTCACAAAATAGTGGGAAGAGTAAAGCAAAGTGACAGAAAGCCAGATGCGCTTGGCGAGATTTTGGGAAGGTCTGTATGTGATTGTGAGAACAGAGAAGTACAAGAAACGGGGGAAGAGTGCTCCAGAATGTGGAAGTTGGAACTGAGCTAAGATGTGCACAAGAATTGAGGGTATACTTTGATGTGTAGAATTGAAAGAAATTGCACATATCAAAAGAGGCAAAATTTTAATGTAAGTAGATAAGGAAAATGATTTAGAATTCAGTGCAAGAGGATGTGAATGAGGACACAATAGAACTTGCCAAGGAATTAGACTCATAGAGTCATAGAGATGTACAGCATGGAAACAGACCTTCAGTCCAACCCGTCCATGCTGACTAGCTATCCCAACCCAATCTAGTCCCACCTGGCAGCACCCAACCCATATCACTCTTCGTATTCATATACCCATTCTGATGCCTTTTAAATGTTGCAATTGTACTAGCCTCCACCACTTCCTCTGGCAGCTCATTCCATACACATACTACCCTCTGCGTGAAAAAGTTGTCCCTTAGGTCTCTTTTATATCTTTCCCCTCTCACCCTAAACCTATGCCCTCTAGTTCTGGACTCCCCAACCCCAGGGAAAAGACTTTGCCTATTTACCCTATCCATGCTCCTCATAATTTTGTAAACCTCTATAAGGTCACCCCTCAGCCTCCGACGCTCCAGGGAAAACAGCCCAAGCCTGTTCAGCCTCTCCCTGTAGCTTAAATCCTCCAACCCTGGCAACATCCTTGTAAATCTTTTCTGAATCCTTTCAAGTTTCACAGCATCCTTCTGATAGGAAGGAGACCAGAATTGCGTGCAATATTCCAAAAGTGGCCTAACCAATGTTCTGTACAGCCGCAACATGACCTCCCAACTCCAATACTCAATACTCTGACCAATAAAGTAAAACATACCAAACATCGCCTTCACTATCCTATCTACTTACGATTCTACTTTCAAGGAGCTATAAACCCGCACTCCAAGGTCTCTTTGTTCAGCAACACTCCCTAGGACCTTACCATTAAGTGTATAAGTCCTGCTAAGATTTGCTTTTCCAAAATGCAACACTTCGCATTTATCTGAATTAAACTCAATCTGCCACTTCTCAGCCCATTGGCTCATCTGATCAAGATCCTGTTGTATCTGAGGTAACCCTCTTCGCTGTCCACTACACCTCTAAATTTGTTGTCATCTGCAAACTAACTAACTATACCTCTTATGCTGACATCCAAATATTTATATAAATGACAAAAAGTAGTGGGCCCAGCACCGATCCTTGTGGCACTCCACTGGTCACAGGCCTCCAGTCTGAAAAACAACCCTCCATCACCACCTTCTGTCTTCTATCTTTGAGCCAGTTCTGTATCCAAATGGCTAATTCTCCCTGTATTCCGTGAGACCTAACCTTGCTAACCAGTCTCCCATTGGGAACCTTGTCGAACGCCTTACTGAAGTCCATATAGATCACATCTACTGCTCTGCCCTCATCAATCCTCTATCTTAATTCAAAAAACTCTATCAAGTTTGTGAGATATGATTTCCCATGCACAAAGCCATATTGACTATCCCTAATCAGTCCTCGCCTTTCCAAATACAACATTTTCACCATTAGATTGGCAAATGGATGCAAAATTTGTATAATTATTCAAGTAAAAGTTTTAATCAGTTTGTCTGTGCAACATCCATTTGCATGCTTATTCTATACAGATATCAATCTGTTTAATATTGAAGGGTTAACAACACCACTAAACAAAGGCACACAGGAATATATGGGTTCTGTTAATTATGTCATGCTCCCAGCATTGTTATCTGATCCACACATTTTGGGAGCAGAGAATTATCCTTGCCTTGTGTTGATGTGTAAACCAGTTGGAGTTCCTACTCC
The DNA here is from genome assembly GCF_047496795.1 of Chiloscyllium punctatum. Lineage (NCBI taxonomy): Eukaryota > Metazoa > Chordata > Chondrichthyes > Orectolobiformes > Hemiscylliidae > Chiloscyllium > Chiloscyllium punctatum. Next base: position 56,127,237 of record NC_092747.1, on the reverse strand, counting down.
ATACGCAGCCAGCAAGCAGCAGTTGGTCACTGTCTTTCTTATTTGGCAGGCCTTTCTGCATTAGGTTACAAGTGCATGATGCAATGAAATGAATTGCATTGACACACATTGTAATGCCATTTGTACAGTTTCAGCATAACGAAAATAACACAGCTACACTGAACCTAACCCCTCACAAGCAAAGCAGAAGATTATGAAAGATGGCTGTGAAAATAATGTGTTTTTAGGATTAGAATACACAGAGTGAAAAAAAGGAGAAAATTGCCCAGTTTCATCACTGTAACTGCCGACTCATGCCCTTTAGGTTCCCTGAGAACACTTGAAATGGTGGGATCCGTAATGATGAGATTGAGGTTTTTTGGTAACATCAATGTTTTAAATGTGTTATTCAGTTGATAGCTTTGATTAGTTGTTTATATTTTACGTTTGGAAAAAAAAATCCTCCTCTCCTGTGTTTGGTTGTCTCTTTCTTACACTTCCTTCTTATGAAAGTACGAGATCCCTCACTGGTTATGGTTCTATGTGTGATCAGTAAACGCAGGCAAGTGTTTGTGAGCCCAACTAGTGAAAACCACGAGGCTATTTAACTATAAGAGGCATCACAGAAGAGGCATCCAATTGTCCCTTCACCCAAAACCCATAGATGCTGCCTGCATCCCTCATTGGAGCAAGGTTTACTGGCATAATCAGGAGCAAAATCCCAAGCTTTGTATCACCTCAGTAATCAAGATTATTTGAAAATAATTGTAAAATCTCTTCTGACATCTCCCAGCCCGTATTCAGCAAGCTTACTGAGAATTGAACCTAAAATCTTTGTGGTGTGCTTCCTCCAGCTGAATAAACTCATTGAACTAGTAGGAAGAATCCTTGTTTAATTCTTTTAAACATCCTTTTAAGTGAAAACTGAAAGAAACACGGAGAGGCTTTCAATCAGTGAGTCAGAGTGATTATTAATCAAGAGGAGTCATCACTGTTTTGTTGGTCCAGAGGAGCCACACCTCATTCTGTGACCCAGTGGTGCCATAATGCAACAGATACAATGCTGGAGGGAAACAATGATCTCTCTCTCTAGCACTGATGAAAATGTTCTGTTCTGTGTGACAAAGACTAAAACAAAATGGTATGGTAATGACTGTCTTCTGACCTCTGTAAGGAATGGGATTAAATGTTTCCTTTGCACTTTGCCACCAAGCAGAAGAGTGGGAGTTTGTGTCTGTAGTTGTTTTGAGAATTCCTACCCTTAATTGTACTGTTTCATTACTTTATCACACAGACACAGACTCCTCAGAACTGCACTGTCCCTCCAATAGAGCCACTCTGTGTTGTGACAGATATAATTTGGAGATGCTGGTGTTGGACTGGGGTGTACAAAGTTAAAAATCACACAACACCAGGTTATAGTCCAACAGGTTTAATTGGAAACACACTAGCTTTCGGAGCGTTGCTCCGAAAGCTAGTGTGTTTCCAATTAAACCTGTTGGACTATAACCTGGTGTTGTGTGATTTTTAACTTTGTGACAGATATAGATATTGCTGTTCAACCTGATCAGATGTGTGATGACAGACACATACCTCTAGCACAGGTGTGAATTGAACCTGAGCCTTCTGCTCAGACGTAGGGACACTACCACTGCGTGAGCAAGTAATTAAAGGGAAGTATTAATACCTTAAAAACATGAAACCAGATCAATAATCAGTTGAAAAAGTGTGGATGCATACACTATAATGAGTGTAAATGTGCGTATAAAGAACCTTTATTGTTTTTAAGCAATACTACAGGTGTTTAATGCCAAGAGAGCTGATCGATGGCAGGATTATCAATGACCTATTTAAGTAATGGCAATTGCCAGCTCCACCCCTAGTTCCTCACTGGAGGTCACTGTGGGAAAAGTCATTTTCTTCCCAGCTGGTCTTCCAAACCTAATGAGTTAACAACTGAAATATAGGAAGTTGCTTCTAAGGTCAGGAAAGCACCATTTTGACTATACTGTGACGGTTCAGAAATGACATTGCTGTTGCTATAAACAAGGGCTTTGCAAGTTGAACCTTTGGCAAATTTCAAAGGGGAAAGTGGCAGAGGGAAGTGAAAGCTGATCTGTGAAATAATACATGAAAAATGTGTTATTTTCAGATCACCTTGTTAGATGTGAGAGTAGCAAAGGTCAGCAGACTGGAACAATGAAAGGTTCCCGGTTTGAATAACACCAGGGAATATTAACCTAGGACCTCCAAGTCATGCATGACTGAATTAAAGAAAACATTGGAACAGCAGTGGTCCGAGAAGGGAAAGTGCAAAAGTCAAAGAGTTAAGGAGGAGGGGTTTCTCAGCTATCAGTTGGAAACAAGAAGGTCCTTATCAAGCTGCTAAAGGCAGCTCTTTAGTTCATTGATAACCATTTCTATTGATTAGATTTTAACTTTTAGCCACCTTATATTAAATAGTGATGAAACATAATCCAAGATTCCTCTCTGATCTATAGTTATTGCTCAACAACCATACAAGTGGCAGGCGTCTGAACCTAATACACAATGCTCTGATCTCAGTGTGTCATTGAGGTGCTGTGCCAAGTAAAGGGCACGCACTTCACAGGAAGGGAGGAATAATTGGAGGGCAGCTCTCTCTGGAAAGTTCTCACACCCTCTGACAGTGTACAGGGCAGTGTACGCAGAATGGGAACTGCTCACATATCTACCGTTTTGCTTGTTCTACAGTGTATGACACAAGCACAATCTAAAGAGAATTTAGAAAGAGAAACATTGACTTCAAAACCAAAATAATCAACAGTTAAAGTGATCAAATATGCAGTAAGTTTTAGTTGCTCATGAATCTGGTATTTTTATCTTCAAATTGTTGTCATCCCCCAACACAAATGTAAAATTTACCAGGGAATCTAACAGTGCAGCTGTATTGATTTGATGCAGTTGTTTAGCAAGAATTGGAAATAAGTTATCTTGCCTTTGCTCGCAACTATAAAGGGCAGTTTAAATTGTGCCGGAGCCGTCATTCCATCCCATAAATACCTGCTTGTCAGTTAGAGTGGAGATGCTGCATATGATCATTTAAAATTCATTTCACCACTGTTTTATTTGATGTCATAGTGTTTATTCTAAGGTCTCTGCTAAAATAGTTCAGAGAGAAATTTCAGATGAGTCATGACTCAACATCATTTTGACTGTGTTTTTGAAAGCAATATTGAAGGGACAAATTTCAGGCCATGATCTCCCATTGCCAGGATCTTTTGGAAGTGTGTCAATTGTCAAAGTAGAAGTCAGTAATTGTGCATGTAGGGTGTCCTTGTGAAAATCAGAATCCTTGTGTGGATTATGGAGCCAGGTTAAAATTCTACTTTTTTTTAACTCCTTTAAGATGTTTCTTAAACTTGCCTCCTAACTAAACCTTTCCAGACTGGGCCTAATAATGTCTTAGGTGGCTAGGGATCAGATGTTATTTGATAACGCTCCTGTACAATGCCTTGGAATATTTTACTACATAAAGGTGTTTTGTTGTTGCAATTCATCCAGTTGGGCTAGCATCTTGAATAGTGTCAAATAGTGTAGCGCTGGAAAAGCACAGCAAGTCAGGCAGCATCCAAGGAGCAGGAGAGTTGACGTTTTGGGCATAAGCCCTTCATTAGGACATGCATATGCCCGAAACATTGACTCTCCTGCTCCTCAATTGTTGCCTTACTTGCTGTGCTTTTCCAGCACCACACTTTTGGAGTGATCTCTAGCATCTGCAGTCCTCACTTTCTCCTGGAATCTTGTTTAGCCTACCTTTAAAATAAATTGCTCAAAATCAGCCAGAAGACCTCCTATTAGTGCAGTTTCTTTCGCGTCAGAAGTGCTGATTCTGGTTCCCACAGGAAAAATTTCAAGTTGACACATAAGAAAATTTGGCATATATGTTTCTTGTGTGGTCTGTATATTTTGTTCAAGTATGTGAATACAAAAAGCAGCTTTTGTATCAGACATCATAATGTGAGTTTTGTAAAGCTAGAGCCACATGAAAATAAATCTAGTAGATTTTTATGGATTGATAACCCAAAGCTACAGTATGCTACAACCTCTGAGGTCAGTAAATACGCACCTCTGCGCGCTGCGAGTGACATTGTGGTAGAACGGCATTAACAGAGTGACTTCATCATACAGTATTGTGAAGGCAATACTTCATCAATGCATACTGACCAAAGAATCAGGGCTTGTTTGCAGTTAGGCAGAATGGCAGTTTTAACAGCCCAACTGATTGACCAAAGACTGCTTCCATATCACAAAGGTAAACAGGAAGTGGCACAGTTAGCTCACTCTCTCAAAACCCAGGATAAAACCAATGCCAGATACCAAATTCCTCAGTATTTCTGAAATCCTTCTTACCCTCTGTGCTAGATTGTCAGTTCATGCATCAAGATAAAAGATAAAGTTACCATAGATTTAACAAACCACAGGACTGCTGTCTCATTAGAGATGGATTGACCTGGTGATGGTTTGACCTGAGGGTCACCATGTCTCAGTCAAGGGGAATGGTTTAGAAGAAGAGTCATTCACGATAACCTCAGCTAGTGTGGGAATTCAATCCACGATGTGGCATTACTCTGCCTTACAAACCAGTCATCCAACCAACTAGGCCAACTGATCTCTTGTGTGCTTGAAATTTGCTTTGAAGGCATCACAAGAATAATTTCTCAAGCTAAGTGGACAGGTCCAAGAAACAACTGGTATAATCGAACTTGCAAACTCTGATCACCTGATGTACACTCACCAGAGAGGAGGCCTTGAAGATTTTGCTGCACAATTACTGAAAACAACCCTTGTGTCAGTCCTTAAAAAGTACAGGAAGGGTGAGAGGTCTTGGAAAAGATTGTTTTTAATTTTAAAAGAGATGCCGATGGCAAATTTGGGTGAAAGTCTTCAATGGAAAACATAAAGCCTGACTAGCTCTATTAGTGAAGCAGATAATAAATCAGTTGTGGCTCAGTTGGCTGGCTTTCTCAACTCTGAATCATAACAGTGTAGGGGATGAGTCCTAAGAGTGTAGGGACAAGTCCCACTACAAACAGGAATCCACAACCCAAGCCAATGGATCACTTCAATACTTTAGGAGTGCTGCACTGACTTACACGCTTAGATTTTTGTTTACCAAAAGTATTAATAGGGGATGTGAAGTTGGGTTGCAGGTCAGCCATTGAATCAAAGAACATGTTGAAGGTGAGATGACCAACTGTCGTTTCTGCAGTTCTACATTTTCCAGATTTGGAGATGCTGATGTTGGACTGGGGTGGACAAAGTTAAAAATCACACAACACCAGGATATAGTCCAACAGATTTAATTGGAAGCATGAGCTTTCGGAGCGCTGCTCCTTCATCAGGTGGTTGTCATAGCGATGCCCAACCTGGGGTTGTGTGATTTTTAACTTTTTACATTCTCCAGAGTCTTGATCACCTGAGTTGCATCCTTGTACTATGTTGGTGTCATAGACCGACACCCATATTATATCAAAATATTTTTATTGTGTTGTGGTTAACGATGCAACAAAGACCAGATTTTTTTTATGATGCCCATTGACTGAAAAAATACTGACCCTGTTCTTGATGAAATAGTACCATTGATTCTTTTACACACACCTAAACATACAGGAGGGACCTCCGATTATCATTTCATATGAAAAGCAAAACTTCAGTGCTCCTTCAGTGTTACATTGCAGTGTCACCCTTGGTTTTAATGTTAAAAATCACTCCACACCAGGTTATAGTCCAACTGGTTTAATTGGAAGCACTAGCTTTCGGAGCGCCGCGCCTTCATCAGGTGGTTGTGGAGGTTAAGATCATGCTCACAAAATTTAAAGCCAAAGAAGTCCAGTGTCATGGAGATGTGATGCAGTAAACAATCTTAGATTAAAACCTTCATCTTTTATAATGGGATATGCTGGTTTCAGTTCTTTGAGATGTAAATCCCAGAACTTCTTTTAATTACATTACATTCTGAAAAGAGCTCAGCTTTTTAAACAACAGGTGTTTTGTGTGTATCTCAATGCTATGTCAGACTGACAAACCCTCCCTAAAATGTTAAGAGTTTTACATGAATTCATGCAGTTTTTGAGAAAAATAAAATGTAATTCTGCAAAAACAAATTTACCCCATAAGCTTATATGAGTGCACATGTAGGAGCGACAGATTGAGTGTGCATGTGAGTGTGTGCATGTGAGTGCACAAGATTGTGGCCTATATGTATATATAAGCATAAGCTTAGTTAAGTGTGTGTGTAAGTGTGATGGGGTATGTGTGAGACAGTGCGTGTGCTGGTGAGGGTGTGTGGGGTGTATGTGTGTGCATATGAGAGTCTGCGTGTGTGTGTGCACGTGTGTGTGTGAGAGACGGAGAGACAAAAGGACACACACACATACACAGACACACACACACAAAGAGAGGAAGAGGGAGAGATATAGAGAATCATGAAGTGGGGTCACTCATAGTGTGACATGAACCCACAGTCTTAGTTGAGGCCATCCCCATGGGTAGCGAGCTTTGCTATCAGCTTCTGCTCAGCCACACTGCATTGTTGCTTATGCCGATGTCTGCCTTGAAGGATAGTCACTCGAAGGTCCGAGGCTGAATGTCCTGGAGCACTGAAGTGTTCCCCGACTGGGAGGGAACACTCCTGCCTGGTGATTGTTGTGCGCTGTGTATTCATCAGTTGTGGTAGTGTCTGCTCGGGCTCGCCAACGTACCATGCCTCAGGGCATCCTTGCCTGCAGCATATGAGATAGACCATGTTGGCCAAGTCACATGAGTACTCGTCACCAAGAACAGACACCGCAGTTGGAAAATACCTCACCGGTCCAGGTCATTCGGCCTTGGACCTTCGGGTGATCATCCTCCAAGGTGGACTTCGGGACAAGCAACAATTCACAGTGGCTGAGCAGAAGCTGATAGCAAAATTCGATACCATTGGGAATGGCCTCAACCAGGACCTTGGGTTCATGTCACACTACAGGTGACCCCACTGCACGATACTCTCTCTCACACACACACATGCACACTCCTACATACTCTCACACCCACACAGACCCTCCCTCACATACAAGATGTCTCTCATATGCACACACATGCGTCCCCCACACTCACACCAACACACAAACCGTCTCACACGTACCCCATCATACTCACACACACACTTAAGCAAATTTACACACACACACTCTATCATGTGCACTCACGCTCGCACATTCATATGCACACTTAATCTGTTGCTCCTACATGCACACACATATAAGCATATGGGGTGAATTGGTTTTTGCAGAACATTTTATTTTGCTCAAAAACTGCATGAATCCATGTAAAACTCTGTAAAACTATACAGAGGGTTGTTCAGTCTGACATCGCATTGGGACACAGACAGACTTCACACCTATTGTTTAAAAAGCTGAGCTATCTTGAGAACGTAATTTAAAAAAAGTTCTGGGATTTCCATATCAAAGAACAGAAACCAGCATTTCCCATTGTAGTGCTTCCAAATAAACATGTTGGACTATAACCTGGTGTTCAGTGATTTTTAACTTTGTCCACCCTTGTCCGACACCAGCACCTCCAAGTCTTGGTTTTAATGTATTGAAACAGAATAAAACACGGGAGTTGTGGTTCAGATCCAAAAGTGCAGCATATGAGCTATTGCTGACAACCCTACTGTAAAGTAATGAAGATCACCAATGATCTCCATTTTGTGGATCTATTTTGTGTGGTGATAATAGTTTATATTATCTCTTCTGTTTCTTTTTCCACCATTGTTTCTTGTGCTCTTAATAGACAAACAGTAAAAAGGATCAGCAAGCATTCTAAGAACAGTGCACTCACAAAGACAAAGTCTTTTTTCTCACTCAATTGATCAACAGTGCTCAATGACTACATTTAAGTGTTTGAATGTGTGACCACAAATTCCATCCAATCCCAGTGACATGATTTGGAATTACATTAGTGCTCAGCTTCTAATGAAGCTGTATTGAATATGTCGCTGTATTTGGAGAATGAAGATTACAAAAGTATGAAGTAATGTCTATTTTTTCACATGCAGTTGCATCTGTTGTGTGGACCATTACTAAAACAGCATCAACGAATTTTGCATGGAAAAGTCCTGAACTGCTTATAAAGTATTTTTTTATGGGAGTGATGAAAATTAATCCTATTGTATGTCAATTCTTACTGTGCTCAGAGATTTCAACAGGAATCTTAACAGACACTTATCACAGGAGATTCTGGGCATCAGTCATATTTTGAAATTACAACAGTTCTGTAATTGGTGAGGCTGAAAGGCCATTTTATTATGTGTTGTGTGATATGTGACATGCTTGAAGATACTCTTCCTCCTGCAGTGTGCTGATGTACTAATGCTACATTTAGTCTGGACATGGCTACCCTTTTACCTCCAGTTTTCTGCCATACAAAAGTAAATAGACAATTAAAATGTCATATTGAGGAGATTTGTCAATGTGACTATGAGCCCGAGGAAGAGATTTAATGTTTGCCACTTCAACGCAAAGTCCACCTCAGGTACCTGCACTTCTATGTGCCTTCAGCAGAGCTTTGTGCTGTGAATGATGTATATGAATTGTGATTCAGTGTCATGATGAAAAGAATCTTAATGGTCTTGTCAAATAGAGATGCTGGTGGGGTTTTGACCATAGCTATGTAACTTTACAATTGTGAAAAAGTGGATGTTTATAAAAAAGTGTGTTTCATCTGAGTGTAGTAAAATATCTGAATTGAATCTACTGCCAGTTTGGATCAATGTCATACTTTGTTTCATACTAATACTGTGAAAAATGTGGGATGTTTTATCACAGAAAAGGGGTGATGTAAATGCAAGTTGTTGTTGAATTATTGATTCTGTTTTCATGTCGCTGGGTAACAAGCGTATGATTATATTGTCATTAGATCCAAAGAGAAAGGATGTCCAGTGGGTTCTGCAACAATAAAATTGATTAACTTCTGGCAATTGGACAAGGAACTAGATGTGGTAGTGATATTTCATTCTACTGAGTGAGTTTCAAATCCAGTTGACAATGTTGAGGTGAAAGTCCCTAACTCTGCTGTGCATGAGAAGAGTTTGGTCATACTTTAGTTTTGAACATAGGTTGTAGGTACCAAACTTAATTTTAATAAGTAGGAACTCCTAAGGACCTGACTGACCTTTCCATCAAAATTCTTCATATGCAATCTCATCAGGTAAAATCCAATATCAGGAGTGCAAATTTGTAAAATTACCCTCAGCAGGTTTATTGCCCATGTACCCACACTTCCAACTCTGAACTTGCCATGCGAGTAATTTATTAATCATGTATCTCAACTGTGAGAAGCAAACTTGATACTATCACTGAACACCAAAGGAGGTGAAATTGGATAGTACTGCTGTCTGTTGTTTGAACAATTCCTGTGCGAAACTGAGGCACATTTGATCATGTGAGCTGTGGATGCCTGCTTCTTTTCCAGATTTAACATTCATTCTTTGAAGAAATAGAAGGGGCATGGAAAAGGAAACTGAGAAAGAAGAGCTGGCTATCATGAGGGAGAGAGTGATCGAGAGGGAGGAACAAATTGGGAGCAAAATGAAGGAATGACACAAATTGAGGGGCAAGTGAGAGGAAGTCACCAAAGGGAAATAGGTGATAGGAGAATATAGGCAATTAATAGAGATGGCAATAGGGAGGGATAATAGAGGGCAAATGTAGAGGGGGTGACTGTGATGACTCAAATTGAGGAAGCAACTGGGAGGAGGGAGGGTACAGTCCTGACTCAGCATACACACATATGCGATAGGAGCACAGGCAGGCCATTTCGCCCCTCAAGACAGCTTCAACATTCAATAAGATGATGATTGATCTGATTTTTCCTTATTTCTGTTGTTATAGACCAGTGCAGACCTCTCATAATATATTAAGAAGGTAGGTTAGACCTTAACATTTTCTTATTTTAAAGGTAAATATGTGCCAGATCCAATTCAATTGATCAAATCACTAGATGTTAAGCAAAACCTAATTTATTTAAACTCTATAGTTAAAATATATCAAAAAAAGAGGGACTTGACTCGATTGAAAAACTTAACATGATAATAAATTACTTTTCTACTAAAGAGTAATTGTTCTAATATAATAGCATTCCATAAGCACACCCTTGGCAAAAGGCAAATTCAGAAAGCAAATTGTCTCATATCCAGGTCTCAAATCCAAGAGGAAGGAACATCAAAAGTCAGTTCTGAGAGAAAACTCAGAGAGAGTGTGTAACAGTCAGAAGAGATTCACTGCCTTCCAACCCTGCTGAGACCCCCAGCAAAAACTGCTGAAATCTAACTGAAAACCCAAAGTTTGGGTTGGATGGTTGGCAGAGCTGTTTGTTCGAGTCTCTCCATTACTGCCTCTGCTAAGAACCCTGATATCAGACATCCCATGGTGTTCCATTGGTTTGTCAGCAGGTTTTGATGTTGAAGGTGAAGTGGATGGTAAGACATAGGTCCACTAGCTTGATGATATTCTCCTTGCTGATGAAGTTGGTGATGTTTTGTGTATGTGTTTTTGGGTCTTCTAATAGTGTAGTCAGTGTTTCCTTGGCCAGGTTGATGTTGATGGATATGAACAGGGCTGTTATATCAAATAAGACCATTATTTCATCCTCTTCTACCTTGGTGTCTTTGATGGTCTTCAGGAATTCTTGGGTGGAGTGGATGGAGTGGCGTGAGTCTTCTACTAAGTGTTTTAGTCTTTGGTGTAGTTCCTTGGCCAATCTGTAAGTTGGTGTTCCAGATAGTGAGACTATGGGTCTGAGGGGGGCTCCTGGTTTATAAATTTTGGGTAATCTGTAGAAGCATGGTGTGTTGGATCTGTCTGGTTTCATTTTTTGGAAGTTGGGCAAATTTATTTCTCCAGATTTCTGAAGTTTTTTGAGTAGGACGCTTGACAGTAATTTTAAATCAAAGAGGCTACATTGAGAAAGCAAACACACTACTTGCAGAGAGCAACAATTACCAACAAGTGTTGATAGATCCAACACAAGCTTTGGGTCTGCTATGTGGATGATATCTTTGTGATCACGAAACAAAACAAATTAGAGGAAACCTTCAAGACCAATAATACCTTTCCTGGCATAAAATGAAGAGGATGAAAACAACAACAAATTGCCATTCCCAGATGTTGCAGTAGAGCGAACAGCTAATGGGGAACTTCAAACCAGCATCGATAGGAAAACAATACATACTGACCAAACACTGAACTACAGAAACAATTATCCCAACACCCACAAACAAAGCTGCATTCGAACATTATTTTAATGAGCCACCACATACTGCAGCACAGAGGAACTATGCCAAGCAGAGGAAAATCACCTATACAGTGTATTCAAAAAGAACGGGTACCCAATGCACATAATTCTCAGATTTCTCAGCAACATACCCAAACATGCAGGCAAAACAGGTCCAGAAACCCTAGTCACTCTCCCCTACAACAAAGACATCTCGGAAATAACTGCCAGACTACTCAGACCTCTTAGCATCATGGTAGCTCACAAACCCACCAACACACTAAAACATCAGCTAATGAACTTGAAAGTCCCTATGCAGACAACAAGCAAAACTAATGTCATTTACAAAATATCTTGCAAGAACTGTAACAAACACTACATTGGACAAGCTGGCAGAAAACTAGCCACCAGGATACATGAACATCAACTAGCCACAAAAAGACATGACCCACTCTCACTAGTATCCTTGCATACATATAATAAAGGACACAACTTTGTGACTGGGACAACACATCCATCATAGGACAAGCCAAGCAGAAGCACACATAAGAATTCCTAGAAGCATGGCATTCCAACCGGAACTCCATCAACAAACATATTAACTTGAATCCCATTTACCACTCCCTGAGAAAAAGAACAGAAAATGACATTACCACAGGAAATGATGTCACCCATCCAAGGAAACCTAATACAAATAGAAAGTGGGCCATGCCACCAGTGCTTTGTTTGGAGGCTCACTGATGATGTTACCTAGTATGGTGACGAAACAACTGAAAATGAACCTTCCAGCTCAGTGAGCAAACCTACATCCAGTACTTTCGCAACACGATGGAAAAAGAACTTTATAATTGCTTTACAAAATCACATAGTGCAGGAGCACTGCAGAGCAAGTCATTAGAGCCTGCAAGAGAATTATCTTCAACTGTGTTGCTCATTTTCCTTGATAGATTGTATGGAATAATGCATAAAAGGGGGCAACCTTTTGGCTCAGTTGGTTAAATAGCTAGCATGTGGGTCAGATTAACACCAACAGCATGGGAACTGATCCCTGTTCCAGTTGAGGTAGACTTGGGGTCTGTTTCTCCATCCTACACGTAGTTCAAAATCTTTAACACTTTTCCATGGTGTGACAAATACTCACCAAGAAGCTGCCTTCTGTCAGAGAACCCAAGTGTATGGTCTTGACGCCAGCATGTTTTGTGTTTCAATTACGTTGATGCACTACACAAGTTTATAAAATATGCTGTTCACTACAGACAATTTCCCAACACATTAGCTATGTTGATGTGATTTAGAGCATCATTGTTCTTTTACTGTTCCTTCAGTGTTGCCTGATCTGATTCCTAAAATAGTATTTTAAGGGTTGTGGAGTTTCCAGCCTTAAAGCCCACCCCAACCCTCTCTCCACCATTCCCCTGACTCATCACCAGTTTTGCTCTGAGGCTCTGATGTTGAGTGTTACTTCACCTGAGACAAGCCTTCTTGCCCAATCTGGAGAATAAATCCCACCTTTATGATCTGCGAGAAAATTTGATGGGGTGCAAGAGGTTTCATAGGCTGTGGGCTTGAGGAAGAGAACAGAGATCCAGCAGGTTTATCAGCCAAGCTTCCAGTCCATTGCTGACCTCTTGCTGCCATAAAATAGCCACTTAAGAGGCTTAAATGGCAAGAGGGGGAACGGGCTGACCAAGGTTGTGCCTGTTTCCTGTTAAGTCGTCATCTGGTCAGAGGCAAGTGAACTGCCATGATGAAAGATAACACAGAATTTTACAGCCCATTCAGCCTGAAAACCTGCCTGTGAAAAATCTGTGAATTAATAGCCAAGTGCTAATACAGCTAGACCATCACCTTCCCTAAATGATGAAGGGCTTTTGCCTGAAACATCAATTTTCCTGCTCCTCGGATGCTGCCTGACCTGCTGTGCTTTTCCAGCACCACTCTAATATAGACTGTAAAAAATCTGTCCTGGGTTTCCCCACCTAACTCCATTATGGAACTCTTTAATCACGGATAAAATATTGTTACTATATCAAGGGCAATTAAGAATGCTGTTATCCACGATTCCCAAGTCCCAAGAATATAAACAGACATCTTTTATGAATGAATAAATAAACTTAGAAATAAAAGCCTGAAAGGGTTTGGAGAGGAGCTGGGAATTGAAGCAAAGTAGATAGCTCTGATATGAAATGAGCACTAGGTCTGATATAATAGGTCAGAAACCTCCTAATGTGCTGAAATTTGCACAGTCCTTAGAAAACTCATAAGCTTAAAAATAAATCTAATGTGCTCTTGTTATAATTGGAAAGATAATTTTATATATAACATGCTTGGACACTCCTAATATGATCTATAAGTAAAATGTGCCCTCAGATAATTTCAGTATTCTCAGATTTGTGCTTTAGCTCTGCATTTGGACAAGGGGCTTCCCTTTTCAGTTCCGTTGTTTTTTCATTTGCATCTTGGAAGCTCAAATTTGTATTCAAACTGTTAGAGTCCTGCTTTAACTCCATCTCTTAAATGCAAGCTACAGGGACAATACAGGATATTTTATGTTTTTAATATGACATGGTTATCTCACAGTCTTAAATCTGCAGATGCATTTTTAAATTCCCATGTTCCAGTCCAGAATCCTCTCTGTCCATTTGCTACAAGCAGATTGTGTTACCCAAGGAATTCTTTTCTCTACTTATATATTTTAGCAATTGTATATATGTCAAGCATTGAAGTAATCAATTATCTTCCATCAAAGATTTGGGATCAAGATAATGTTACATTGCAAAACTTAAAAACAGTTTAATTGGATTACATTTTCGCATTCTTAACTGAATATATCTTGGGAAGTTTGTGGTGAACTTTGGTTTGATTTCCATTTATTATTTCATTGACAATATCAATTTTTGAAAAGATGCATAGAGTTGAATACCAATTGACTCTAAGACTCTTTAATTTATCATATTAGTTACTTTTCGCCATGCTGCATTGTTATACATGGCTTGAACACCAGAAGAAAGCAGCCATTCTATCAATGTATTCATGAAGAAAGCTCTTTAGTCCAGTGCTCTTCACTTGAGGGTTCATGCTGCATAATATGTGGAATTATATCATGCGGAAAGTGAATAAATAAATGTTCTATCATTGAATCTTGTAGTATTTGAGAATGTTCTGCTCTGTTCATGCAGTTAGCTATGCAAGGGAGATCTAGGAGCATTGGCTGAAGAAACTTTTAACTGCATTGAAGTCAAAACACATCATAAGATTACCTATATTAGTTCATTCAAACAATGAAGGTCATTGCCTCCTGCCATCAGTTTCTTCCTTTTACAATCTACAGAAATTTAAAATACAAGCTCAATGCCTTTTAACCATGCACTTGTTTCATTAGTTTATTCTTTAATCAGTTCTTTTCAATCAGCACTCTTGGATATAGCCTTTCAACTAAATTTCTAAATTGAAAAAATTCCACAATATCTGTACTTAGTCAGGATCATGCCTAAAGGAAATAACAAAAGAAATCAGAAACAAAATCAGAAAATGCTGGGAAATGGCAGCAAGTCTGGCAGCATCTGTGGAGAGAAAGCACAGTTAACAAGTGAGGTCCAGTGACCCCTCTTCAGAACAGACCCTTCGCATCTATTGACATATCAACTGTGCTTTCTCTCCACAGATGCTACCAGATCTGCTGAGTTTTTTCAGCAATTTTTGTTTTTGTTTCAAGCCTAAAAATAAGTGTTTTGTCAAAATCAATTGGATTGAATTGAATTGAATTAAATTTATTGTCACATATACCAAGGCACAGTAAAAAGCTTTATCTTGCGAGCAATACAGGCAGATCACATAGTTAGGTAGCATTGATAAGTAAATAGTAGGTAAACAGCAACAAAAGCATGAATGTTAAGAGTTTGTGAGTCCTTTCAGTATTCTAACAACAGTAGGGTAGAAACTGTTACGAAACCGGCTGGTGCATGTGTTCAGGCTTCTGTACCTTCTCCCCGATGGTAGAGGTTGTAGGAAAACATTGCCAGAGTGGGATGGATCTTTGAGAATGCTGGCAGCCTTTCCTTAACAGCGGGCCTGATAGATGGATTCTATAGATGGGAGGTTGGCCTTTGTGATTGTCTGGACTGAGCTCACCACTCCCTGTAACCGTCTCTGATCTTGAATGGTACAGTTGCCATACCAGGTAGTGATACATCCAGACAGAATGGCGCACCTAAAAGTTGGCAAGGGTATTCGCTGTCATGCCAAATTTCCTCACCTGCCTGAGGAAGAAGAGATGTTGGGCCTTTGTAACCAATACATCCACATGAAGAGTCCAAGAAAGCTTGTTGTGGATGACCACTCCCAGGAGCTTGACACTCTTCACTCATTCCAACTCTGTGTTGTTAATATGTAGAGGGGCACAAGTAACATCCCGCTGAAAGTCAGTAATGAGTTCCTTTTTTGCTGGAATTGAGAGTTAGGTTGTTCTCAGTGCAACATTTTTCCAGATCTTCCATCTCCCATCTATAGTCTGTTTCATTGCTATCTGAGAGTCAACCAGCTGTGGTGGTGTCATCAGCAAACTTGTAAATGGCATTAGCCTGGTATTTAACGACACAGTCATGGATATACAGTGAGTACAGTAAGGGGCTGAGTATGCACCCCTGGCAGGTTGAGTGTTAATGAGGATGAAATATCGTCCCCAGTCTTCACTGATTGGGGCTTGTGGGTCAGGAAACTGAGGCTCCAGTTGCAGACAGTGAGGCCTTGTCGGAGATCACTAAGTTTAGTAATCGGTCTCGAGGGGATAATAGTGTTAAAGGCTGAGCTGTAGTCAATGAGTAGGATTCTTATGTAGCTGTTCTTGGTGTCAAGATGTTCTCAGGAGGAGTGAAGGACAAGTGGTATGGCATCTGACATGGATTTGTTGGTCCGATAGGCAAATTGGAGTGTGTCAAGTGTAGTGGGGAGGCTGGAGTTGATTAATGCCATGACCAGCCTTTCAAAGCACTTCATGACCACCAATGTTAGAGCCACTGGACGGTAGTCATTGAGACATGCTGCATGAGCTTTCTTAGGCACAGGGATGATTTTGGCCCTCTTGAAACAGGCAGCCTCATTCCTGATGAAGGGCTCCTGCCTGAAACTCGATTTTCCTGCTCCTCGGATGCTGCCTGACCTCCTGTGCTTTTCCAGCACCACTCTAATCTTGATCTTCAGCATCTGCAGTCCTCATTTTTGCCTAGGGACAGTGGCCTGCTGCAGGGAGAGGTTGAAGATGTTCATGAAGACTTCTACCAGTTGATCTGTGCATGCTCTGAGTACACGGCCTGACACAGCCTTGATGGTATTCTTGTCACATGAAATGTAGTTCTGAGAAATAAAATATTTATGCACTGAAAAATTTGTTGCTGTAATGCGTTTGTTGTCAGCTGTACCACAGTTAATAGAACACTGGTCTCTGGGTTCAAGTTTCACTTCAAGACTTGAGCACATGCATCAGACCTGACACAAGTGCACTGCTGGAGGGATGCTACATTGTCAGAGATAGGGTCTTGAATGAGATGTTGAACTGAGGCCATATACGCCTATGTAGGTGAATATAAATAAGCTTGTGATGGAGTGATGGAGGTAAAGTAATTGAATATTTTCAAGGCAACAGTAGATAGATTTTTAACTAACAAGGGAGTCAAAGGTTAACACGGAAAGGCAGGAATGTGGAGTTGAAGCCACAGTCAGATCAGCAATGATCTTATTGATGGTGAACAGACTCAAGGTGTCAAATGACCAACTCTTGTTTGTAATTTGTATGTTTGTACTGTTTCAAGGAACAGCAAGGGAGTTATCCCCAGTGGCCGACCAATACTTATCCTTCAATCAACATCACACAGATTAACTGATCATTATCATATTCCTATTTGCTGTGCACAGAATTAACTACCGTGTTTCCTTCCTTGGAGCAGTAACCACGCTTGTAAGTACTGCAGTGGCTGTAAAAAAAACTATAAGACATCCCATGTTTAGGGAAAGCAACATATGAATGCAATTTTATTTTGTTTGTTTCTCAGTGTGGATAAGCAAAATGGATAAGCACATTTTAAGAGGATAAACATTCAGAAATGTGAATGTCATGCATGATTCGTTTGTGAGTTAGTTAATTTATTATCCTGAATTAACCATGAAATCCAAGAGATTTTAGTCAAAAGGAACTAATTTAACTAGTATAAAAATGCTAGAGAAACTTAGCAGGTCGGGCAGCGTCCTCTGGAGGGGGAGACTCCTACCCTACTCCTGGCTTCAATGTAAAAAATCTTCTACTCTGTCTAAATAACCATTAATGCTCACTAAAGCAAATTATCCAGTTGTGAATGATTGCTTTGATTATTGACAAGAAACCCACAAAGTTACATTATCTGAAGGCCCAGGATAACTAGAAATGTGCAATAAATGTGGCCTACATGTAAACATTTGTAGTTTATACGAGGTGGTGTGGGAGTAAGGAAAATGTATTTCTTCTGAAAAAGTTGTAATGTTTTAGTTTTGAAATTGATGGGGGATGATGCGGTTTGTAATTTTCGATATGTCAGCCTGCATATCATATACCACATGGACTTGATTTCTTGTTCAGACAAATATCATGAAGGTTTATAACAATACTAACTATGTACATGATTTCAATGTAACAGACTTACAAAAATATGCTCGGCTCTCTGTTTTTGATGTTAGTGTACTTTGCACAATCATAGCTGACTGAAGGTGCTCTGCTGAATCTATTATGTGCCAAGGCTGAAGGCAAAGCAGTATTTTTATACTGGAATGTCATACATCATGATGTCATGTAACTGGATTTATGGTACAGGCCAAATGATCTGAAAGCTATGCACTATTATAACATCCCTCTTTTTCCCTTTAAAGAATGGGAACTTGCCTTTCCAATAAATACACATATGAATGCCTCAGGTATATTATCAGTGATTCATTCAGATAACACCATGGTGGGTGTATGACCAGATATAGTTCGTATTGTATCTTGACTTTGTGATATAACTTCACTCTACAGTGAGCTATCTGTTATTAGGAGTGGATATGTATCACTTGTAGCTAGGTGATTGTTGTCTGGCATGATATTTTATACTCTATCTGAATAAACATAGTGTGTGATGGGTGACTGATAGATATGCAGTTCGGATATATTGTCTATTTTGTCACAGGACTTGACTGTTGGTTATTATAACATCATATGACCAGGGGCTGGATATAAAAACATGGGATCTTTTTGTGAATCCATGCATTTGTATGTAAATCTCAAACTCATTTGCTTTGCCCTGGTTCAGGTTGGAATTGTCTGCATGCTTGTTGATCATGTCCTTGCACCATTTTGTTCCTTCTTCCCAACACTGTTTCATTAACATGTATTTGGGTGGTGAGACTGTCAGAGGAACGTTCTGTCTGCATTTTTCTCTTAAGTGTGAGAGCTGCTGGCGGTGGAAAAAACATTGCCTGGAGGAAAAACACATAAATTTAACATAGCTGTTTGAAAATATTGGCACATTGCTTTACATTTAATAATCATGGGATTTATGGTATGAACAGTGCATTCTGCAAGGTTTGACTGAGGGTAATGAGGAGAAGAGGTGATGTGTTGAGCACCTCATTTCTTGCACATCTTTGAAGATAACCATTTATTTAGCAACACCAAACATAGTGAATAGAGCAGCCAATGTGTCAATAGCCATTGCATTGGTGGTATTTTTAATTTGTCACATAAAAAGCAGTTTAGTGAATCAGCCACCAGAATATAATTAGCTCCTTGATCATGGAAATTATCAGCCATGATCTTGCAACATGGCTGATAAATAATCTTATGTGGAAGGAGACTTCTTCTTGATTGTTGGATTTGGTGGACTTAGCATGTTTCAACAACTTGATTAGTTGATTGTTGTCCTTATTAATCCCAACCAATACATGGATTAAACGTCAATCCAAGGATTTTTTTCGCATCCGTGTGACCTATATGCATATGGTCTGACATGTCTCAACATAAAGCATGTGGATTTATGATTTGTTTGCCAGTGAAGATAACGTTTTTGGAGAGTTCACCTTAGAATGGTCAGAAAGCACAAATTAGCTCAAGCCACTCACTAATGACAATTTCTTTGAGCTGTTCGTTTTCTGACGTGGCTTGCTGAATCTGCTCTTCTTGAATATGACCAGAATGTTTGGTTTGACATCTTTGGTGTTGCAACAAATGATTTGTTATCCTTTGTTTATATTAATATGTAGGTCAGTGCATACTGGCAGATTAATTATTGGTGGTGCATCTGTTTCAGTAATTTACAAAGTATCAATGTCAATCCAATGGAAGTATATTGAAATTTAAAATGCATAATGACAATAGGTGGGCTATTCCATTGGAAACAGTTAGCTTGTCCAGTGTGGAATGCACCACATTTGCTAATTCCCAGAGAACATCTCATGTAAGTTGCACAAAGGAATATTTGCATTAATATTAGTGTTGATCTTGGCATATAGTTCATCTTGTCTATTCCTTCTGGGATGAGTGATGAAGGAAAATGCTTCAGCTTTTTTGACAGTGTACATGTGTGTTATGTTCCTCACATACTAAAATAAAACAAAGATCTGTGGATGCTGGAGATCTGAACCAAAAACTGAAATTGCTGGCAAAACTCAGCAGGCCTGGCAGAGTTAATGTTTTGAGTCCAGCAACTTCTCATCAGAAGTTATGATGAGTTCTGATGAAGAGTTGCCGGACTTAAAACATTAACTCTGCTTTTTCCCCCGCAGATGCTGCCAGACCTGCTGAGTTTCTCCAGCAACTTCTGTTTTTGTTCCAACATGTATTGTCTGACTGGGGTCTGCAAGCTGCAACTTTGAGGTTACCTCTTAGATTTGATGCTTGTGTGCCATAGATGGAAGTTTGGATCTGCTTTAACAATGGTTGGTGGTTGGATCTTCTTCACATGCTACTATGGATCATTGTGCTGTACTTTGAGCAACTTCGAATGATTGGACTTGCCTCACATTTTGTCTCACTGACCTCTTGTGGAACACAGATTGAATGTGTGACAAAATATTGTATACTGTTTTGATGGGTGAGTCAAGCCACACCTCATACAAGATTTCAATGTTTCACTGAACTTGTCAATGGCCGCAGCAGTTGTTCCAGAGATAAGCATTTGTTGATACTGCTGCCCTGCTAGAATTGCTTCAAACTTACTTACTTCTGCTCATGGAGTATCAATTATATATTATTTGGATTTGTCCCTCTTTTCTGAAGATATTGGTAGGTGTGGAGGCAATGACCATTTCCACAAGCCTGTCAGCCAAGTTAGCTTTGGTGAAATCACATTCCAGACCTGGACGTCAATACATGCTTATGAATTAGTTGATTTGTCCATATGTCTGTCGGTAGTATGACATGAACTCAAGTATGTCTATCTTGAAATTGACTTGAACTTTTAGTTTATCTTCTAAAATCTGAAACATGGTGTACTAATCTTGATGGTAATCATCAGAAATACCAGAGTGATTTATTTGTTGTAATCTTCAGAGCCAAAAGCAAGAAGTTTAACTTTGTCATTTTTTTGTCAGCTTTTTGCTAATCCTTAAGAAGGAGAAGAATAAGAACTCTTTCAATATCAATTAATAGCATTATGGATGCTTGGCTGAGAGACCAAGCTCACAAAAGGATTTTCTTATCTGGAGGAAACTGTTAACATTGATTAATTGCAAGCTTTAAGTGATTATAATAGGGTGTTCTTTCTTTCAGTCTTTTTGTCAAGGCCACAATATGTATTTGTAAAATATTAAGAGGTGTTAAGTGTATTAAGCTTCAGTTATTGATATGTTAATTTTCTGTCTGATTTATCCTTTCATGGGGTTATTGGAATTGCCATTATTTTCCAAGAAATGAATGTTTTCTGAGCAGATCCACACTTCCCATTGCTACTGTCTAGTTAATTGGACAGTGCATAATACATATTGGTTGATTAATCATGGAAGTTTGAAGGAGGATATGAGAGGACACGAGATTGGATTGGGTTGGGGGGCATTTGTGGCACAGAAAACAGATGAGGGGGTTTGAGGCATGAGGGCTAGATGGTCTAAGAGCCTTATAATGCAACTGGACAAAGTTCGAGGGGACCAAGGTAGGCTTTCTAACCAGCCTACCTCAGCGTTCAACCCCCATGGTCTCCTAGGATTTGAATATAGAGTAGGTGGATTTGATCACATTCCATACCTGGCTCCCCAAAGCAAGTATCAGGACACTTTGGCCTTCCTTAGGTAGTTGAAAAATATGGTGCTGGAAAAACACAGCAGGCCAGGCAGCATCCGAGGAGCAGGAGAATCAATGTTTCGGGCATAAGCCCTGAAGAAGGACTTATGCCCGAAACATCGATTCTCCTGCTCCTCGGATGCTGCCTGGCCTCCTGTGTTTTTCCAGCACCACATTTTTCAACTCTGGTCTCCAGCATCTGCAGTCTTCACTTTTTCCCTTTCTAAGGTAGGTCCAGTGAGTCAGGAAATTTCCCAATTTCAGCTACCCATTGCAATAGTGAAATTCCAGCCCACCATTTTCACGCGAGCAATATTAATGATCATTTTACATACAGCCAAGATCCAAGAAGCAGTAACAAGATGAGTCCTCAATTAATCCATTTTTGTGCTGTTGATTGAGAGATGAATATTGTTTATCACTGATTCCCCATTCTTCTTCCTTTGGTGTCCTGAGATATGTAAATTCCCCTGAAACTGCAGGTCAGACATAGGTTGATGTCTCCCACTTCCAGTATATCTCAGAATGGGATTAGAAGACGAACCTGGAATATACACTGAACTCCTGGAGAAGGAACTGGAAACATAGTCTGTTTGGTCAGTTGATGAAAGTGATATCAGTTGGGCCAATCTGATTGAAGGAAGTGTAAAAGTTAATAGGGATAAAATGAGGGGCGTTCTGCTAAAATCTGGTTGTTAAACTGTGGTGATAAATTATGGAATCTTTCCTCTGCATTTGACCAGTGTTAGACCTGTTCTGGATCAGATTGCTGCCAGGAGAAAAGGCAGTCTCATATATCATAGTTCTAACCTAATATGTAAGTTTGAAAGGAGTTTGTGTGCTCTTTTATAATGCTATGTTCCTACGTTCTCTCCTATCTAGGAGAATTCAGACCGGACTTTAGCAGTCACCCTGTGGCATAAACACACATGCAATCTAGCTAGTGTAACCTCTAATATATCTCAGATTGCTAACCAATGGGTAAGTGCATCCAAAAATCCTGCCCCCAAGTAGTGGTAGCAGGGTTTAGCATTGACATGCAGAAAATGAAGACTTTTTTGCATCTTTTTACTTTCAAACTTTTGCAATCAACTTCAGTTCTCATCATGATGGCCCAAATGGAATAAGATTTCCCTTGCGTTTATAGTTGAGGCTGCACTTCGTCAGTTCTGATATTGTAAAGTCTTAAATAGAATTAATTACCTGCCCGAAACATGCATTGAATTTTCATTTACAGCTCAAATCGATAAGTGATTTGCATCAGGTGTTTATACCAGCCTAATATGAATCTTGTGTTTCATAGCTCCAAATAAAACCAGAAGTAAGACTTGGGAGTTTTTAATCATCAAAGACTAATTACTTAAGTAGTTATTCATTTATTCATTTCCATAAATATGGTGCAAATTCACATCATTTGTCAATGTTTTGCATAAGTATAATTGAGGTATAAGATTGTGACCATTGTGTTTTATCTGTCATCTCCCTCAAATTCTTTGCAGCCTTTCCCAGCTTTCTTCAATGACTCTATTCTACTTTCCAGCTTGATGGAACTTAACCCACTCTTGGTTATCAAAACATTACCTCTGTCATTGGGTTCTATTTCCACCCCTGAACTGACACTCTGGCAGTTCCTTGATGTCTGCTTACATATAGGTTATCCAATGCAACATCAACCATAAATATCAAACCAGCTTCAAAATAGGTCTTGAGAAATCACAGTTCTACCTCTCCACAACCTTCTTGACCTATCAATGCCTATTTGTTTTTTTGATAGCTTGACAAACATGCATTCTTGCATGAGATAAAATTTGCTTTGGTTAACATTGAGATAATATAAGAAAGCAGAGGTCATTAACTCCTCGGTCTGTTGCATCATTCCAAATAATAACGGCTGGTCTATGATCAAACTCCACTTTAGACCTAAACTTCTAGTTATCTCTATCTACCTTATTAACTCTTTGTTAATACTTTTAAAACTTTGACTAAATTGCCCTTTAAGGTTTTAAAATTCAACTTAAAAATTTGCATTTGTGCAATCTCTCCACATAACTCATAATTTATTATTTACTGATAAATCTAGTAAATCTGTCAGCATATTTTTCCTAATGTATTGTGCCCAGAACTGTTCACAGTACTCCAATGTGATCTAATTTATCATAACATCTATTTCATTGTAAATTAACCCTTCAAGTATGAACTCCAAATGGTTTTCTGCTCACCTTCCACATCTACCAATAGAATTGTATTGATCTATTTACATGGACCTCAAACTCCCTTTGCACTTCCACTGTTACTGGCTGTTCACTATTTAGATTGTATTTGACTAAATCCCATTTTGCTCTAACTTAGTCGCGTAATCATAAAGTAGAGAAGAGGCCCCTTGGTGCATCAAATCTCCACCAACATAAAAACTGTTCTGAATCTACACTCATCTCATCTTCCACCATGTGCCCCATAACCTTGAACGTTATGACATTTCAAGTGCTCATCCAAATACTTTTCAAAGGTTGTGAGGTTTCCTGCCTCAACCACCCTGTCAGGCAGTGCATTGCAAATTCGCTCCACCCTCTGGGTGAAACAAATACCCTTCAAATCCCCTCTAAACCTCCTGCTTTTAATATTATGTACCCATGTTATTGACCCTTCAACTAAAGGGAACACCAGATGTCTATCCACCTTGTCCATGCTCCTCATACTCTTATACACTCCAAGCAGGCCCCCTCTTAGCGATCTCTGCTCCTAAGAAAACAAACAACCCAAGCTTATCCAGTCTCTCTCCACGGCAAACAAGGCAACAGCCTGGTGAATCTCCTCTGCACTGTCTCCAGTGCAATCACATCCATTCTTCCTCTAGCAGTGGTCTAACCAAAGTTCTATACAGCTTCAACATAACCTTCCTGCTCTTACAATCTATGCCGTAATTAATTAAGGTAAGTATCATGTATGCCTTCTTAAATATCATTTTAACCTGGTCAGCCAGTTTCAGAGATCTGTAGACAAGCACCCAAGATCCCTCTGTTCCTCTGAGCTCTCTAGTGTCCTGCCATTTATTGAGTACTCCCTTGTCTTGTTACTTCTTCCAAAGTGCATCAATTCACATTTATCAGAGTTAAATTCCACCTGCCACTGATTACCTATCTAACTAATCCAACTATATCCTCCTGCAACCTCAGAGTTTCTTCCTTACTGTCAAGCATCCAGCCAATATTTAAGTCATGCACAAACTTACTTATCATCCTCATCTGCTCTGTGTTTCTTCTGTATCATTTATCACAAACAATAAGGAACCCAGCACTGACCCTGTGATATGTCACTGGACACCAGCCTCCAGTCACACAACCATCATTCTACCACCATTCTCTGTCTCTTACCAGTAACCCAATTTTAGATCTAACTTACCAAGTTACCTTAGTTCCTATGTGCTCTTATCTTTTTTAATCAGTTTCCCATTTGGGACTTTGTCAGAGATTTTGCTGAGATTCGATAAATTACATCAACTGTTGACCCCTCATCTACACCCAGTCACCACCTCAAAAAATTTCAACCAGATTTGTTAGACATAGCCATTCTCTGACAAAGTTGTGCTGACGACAGTTGGTTCTTCTGTAGTGCAGTAGTTCTTTAAAAATTCGCACTTTAGAAACAGTGTCCCATTCATCAATCGTGTTAAATTATCATTAACAAAATGCACGTTAGAGCAGAATGCTCTGTATCCATGATTAAACCTTTCCTCTCCAAGTAAAGTGTAATTCTCTGCTTTAGAATGTTTTTTTCCAAAAGCTTCTCTACTATTGATGTGAGAATAGTGATTGGTACTGGTCTGTATTTCCATGGTTTATGTTGAGCAGCTTTCTTGGAAAGTGAAACTGCATTGGTTGTCCTCAATACTGGGAATCGTCCCAGTGAACATTTTCTGAACTGCCTGCAACGAAACATTATCTTTCCATTCATAAGGGGACCAAAATTGCTTACAATGCACCAGATATGGTCTCACCAGCACCTTGTACAGTTACAGTACGATTTCCCTATTCTTATATTCCAATCCCCTTGAAATAAGAGGATATATAAATAGTACTCTGTTCTTTTGCTCTTCCTTCACATTTTCCCACATTATACTCCATTTGTCAACTTTTTTACCACTGCTTTAATCGATCAATACCTCTCTGTAAACTCTGTATCTCTCTCTCAACCTGCCTTTCCACCTATTTTTCTGTCATCCACAAATTTAGCTACAGTACCTTTACCACCTTGCTCCAACTCATTTATATATACTGTGAACAGTTGTAGTCCCAGCTCTGAAACCTGTGGATCCCCATTGGTCACAGATCACCAACCTGAAAAACAACCCCTTTTCTGCACTCACAGTTTCCTGCTATTTCCAGCTCTATTTCTATCTCTTCAGTTTACCAAACATCCCTGTTTTCAATCACCTACATTGTCTTCAACTGTGATGTTGGAAAAGCACAGCAGGTCAGATAGCATCCGAGGAGCAGGAGAATTGATGTTTCTGGCATAAGTCCTGCATCAGGAATGTGGGGATGGGGGGGGGGGGTGCGCAGAAGGGGAAGGGGGCTGAGAGATAAATAGGAGGGTGAGGGTTGGGGGGAGTATCTGGGAAGGCTACAGGTAAATGCAGGAGGGGGTTGATGGAGATAGGTCAGAGGGAAGGGTGGAGCAGATAGTTGGAAGGAAGATGGACAGGTAGGACAGTTCAAAAGGGCGATGCCAAGTTGAAAGGTTGGATCTGGGATAAGGTTGGTGGGAGGAGAGATAAGGAAACTAGCAAAGTTGATATTGATGCCATGTGGTTGAAGGGTCTCAAGGCAGAAGATGAGGTGTTTTTCCTCAAGGCGTCAGATGGCTTGGATTTGGCACTGAAGTAGGCCCAGGACTTGCATGTCTTTGTCAGAGTGAGATGGGGAGTTATGTGGTCGGCCAGAGGATGGTTTGGTGCATGTGTCCCAGATATATCCCAGATCCACCCCTCCAATTTGGCACTGCCCTCTTGAACTTTCCTTCTTATCCATCTCCCTTCCCATCTATCTGCTCCACCCTCCCCTCCAATCTATCACTATCACCCCCACCTGCATGTACCTATCGCCTTCCCAGCAAGACTTCCAGCCCCACCCCACCCTCAGTCCCCTTTCCCCACCATCCCTCACATTCCTGATGCGCAAAACATTGATTGTCCTGTTCCTCAGAAGCTGCCTAACCTGCTTTGCTTTTCCAGTGCCACACTTTTCAACACTGATCTCCAGCATCTGCAGTCCTCCCTTTCACCTACATTGTCTCCCAGTCAACATTTGCCTCAGATTTAAATTCCTCATCCATATGTTTAAATCTGTCCATAAGCTTGCTATTTTCTAAATACCTCTAGTGTTACGACCCAGCACCAACTTCCATAGTCCTCAAAATCCAGATTTCATTAAAACAAGAGGAATGTCCATCAGGAGCCAATCATTCAGTCACCAACCTCATATTGTGGAATTATTTCATAAACTCTTTCATTTTCCCTCCCTTCAAACTTCAGACAGCCCTTAAACATAAATTATTTGACAACTTTGTTCACCCTTCCCGGCATCTCCTTTTGTTTGATGTCTATTGCTTCCTCACATGCCTGTGAAGATGTTGCAACAGTTTTCCACCTTAAAAGTGCTATGCAAGTATGTTTTTGGTGTGATATTTGAAGTATTTAAACAAGAATCATGAGGTTTACTCTGCCAACTCCATGACTTTATAAGCTTCCCAAGTTTGGGTGAGTTCGCTTCATGTAGGTTTCACTTGTCAATCACAGCTGAAACGAAGATTACTAGTTATCTATAATTGCACCAGGTTTTATTATACTCCAAGAAGGTTTAACATTGTGAAGAATAATTGATCCTCTTTATGTAAAACAGAACTTTAACAGGCTGTTGAGCCTTCAAGACTTCATCTTTTACAACACATAATTAAAAGTAATATAGCTTTTAAACTTGAATGGTGAAACAGAGCAAGCTCATGACCCGAGTTAAGGAAGGTAATGAATGCCTTTAATTCACATTCTGCTCTCGGTAGTTAAGAAAAACTTTTACCTTGGGTACTGAGATCAGAGCTAGCATTGAAAATTGTAATTTCTTACACAATTTCCTGCCTTGTTCATTAAATGGTCACTTGCAAACAACAGCAAAACTGTTTCTAAACAGAAAGAAAATGAATTATGAAATGTCCAGTTCTGTATATACAAATTGATCAGAATGGTGAATCTGCATTCTATTGACAGAAGTTGCAACAGTTCCATGGGAGACTTTAAATTCAAAGAAACATTTGTAACACTACAGCACTGGAAAAGATTACTACATACATGGTGGGGGGGGGGGAACACAAGGAGAAATCTCAATTAGTTTATAGGTGTCTCAATTAGTTTATAGGTGTCAAGAAGGAATGGCTCTAATTGACTGAGTCATTGTAAAGAAATGTGGTTTCATACTGTTTCAGAACCTTTTTTTGTTCTGTATTAGAGAGGCTGTGACAAAGTCAAGCTAAGTCTACATGGTTACTGAAAATCAATTCAAACTTTATACAAACATCGGCAGAATCCGATATTAATATTGAACTTCAAGGTCCATGTTTATCTAAACTGGAAAGTAGAAAGGTGGTCAGAGGATAATCTATATTTTGAGGGCATTCTCCTGTCTTGCATAGAAATAAAGGGACTAGAATTTGATGATTGAAGCATTTGACTGGCAGGGCATACCAGCTGCTGTCTCGGTACTGCCAACACAAGGTTAAGCACAATCCATTTTGAGGCTAGGCATTGACGAATGGGACTGTGGGCATAAAGAATAAGCTTCCAGGAAAGTCTGACTGGCTCCAAATCACTGAAATATTGGGCAGCATGGACAGCATCCACCTTGGAAGATGGAGTACAGATCCAGAATAACAGTATTCCAGGTTTGTTTTTATCGAGTCTGGATGAGGACTGCTGCTCCTCCCAGTCTTTTAAAAATAATTTAACATTTCACTGCTTGTCTTCTCTTCAGCTGGACTGCCAGCAGAAAATGCAAAATGTTATAGCCAGCAGATGTCCTAAAATGACATTTGGGTTTTTTTTAAGTAATAAGGTGCTGCTTCACAATTAAAAATCTCAACACTCGAATTAAGCAGATGCTCCAGCCGGCAGCAATAAACTGTTGTGAAGCTGGCTTTAGCCTGAGTAGGAATGATACAGTAACCTCATTCCCAGCATTCTTAGGGTGCTACCACCCTGTTTCTACCAGTGATAAAGTTAAAAATCATACAACACCAGGTTATAGTCTAACAGGTTTATTTGGAAATACTAGCTTTTGGAGTGCTGCTCCTTCGTCAGATAGCTAGCTCTTCATGATTGGCCAGTGGATAGAACATAGAACATAGAAGAATACAGCACAGTACAGGCCCTTTGGCCCTCGATGTTGCACCGACCGAAGCCCACCTAACCTACACTAGCCCACTATCCTCCATATGCCTATCCAATGCCTGCTTAAATGACCATAAAGAGGGAGAGTCCACCACTGCTACTGGCAGGGCATTCCATGAACTCACAACCCGCTGAGTAAAACATCTACCCCTAACATCTGTCCTATACCTACCACCCCTTAATTTAAAGCTATGCCCCCTCGTAATAGCTGACTCCATACATGGAAAAAGGTTCTCACGGTCAACGCCTAAACCCCTAATCATCTTGTACACCTCTATCAAGTCACCCCTAAACCTTCTTTTCTCCAATGAAAACAGCCCCAAGTGCCTCAGCCTTTCCTCATATGATCTTCCTACCATACCAAGCAACATCCTGGTAAACCTCCTCTGCACCCGTTCCAGTGCCTCCACATCCTTCCTATAGTATGGCAACCAAAACTGCACACAATACTCCAGATGCGGCTGCACCAGAGTCTTATACAACTGCAACATGACCTCAGGACTCCGGAACTCAATTCCTCTACCAATAAAAGCCAGTACGCCATATGCCTTCTTCACCGCACTATTTACCTGGGTGGCAACTTTCAAAGATCTGTGTACATGGACACCAAGATCCCTCTGCTCATCCACACTACCAAGTAGCCCAGTACCCCATCTTTTTGTTACTCTTACCAAAGTGAATCACCTCACACTTAGCTACATTGAACTCCATTTGCCACCTTCCTGCCCAGCTCTGCAGCTTATCTATATCCCGCTATAACCTGCCACATCCTTCCTCACTGTCAACAACTCCTCCGACTTTCGTATCATCCGCAAACTTGCTCACCCAACCTTCTAACCCCTCCTCCAGGTCATTTATAAAAATGACAAACAGCAATGGTCCCAAAACAGATCCTTGTGGAACACCGCTAGTAACGGCACTCCAAGATGAACCTTTACCATCAACTACTACTCTCTGTCTTCTCCAGCCAGTCAATTCCTAATCCAAACCTCCAACTCACCCTCAAAGCCATACCTCCATATTTTTTGCAGTAGCCTACCATGGGGAACCTTATCAAATGCCTTACTAAAATCCATATACGCCACATCTACCGCTTTCCCCTCGTCCACCTCCTTAGTCACCTTCTCAAAGAATTCAATAAGGTTTGTGAGGCATGACCTGCCCTTCACAAAACCATGCTGACTATCCTTGATCACATTATTCCTATCCAGATGTTCATAAATCCTATCCCTTACAATTCTCTCTAATACTTTGCCCACAACAGAAGTGAGACTCACCGGCCTATAGTTACTATGGTTATCCCTACTCCCCTTCTTGAACAAGGGAACCACATTTGCTAGCCTCCAGTCTTCTGGCACTATTCCTGTAGACAACGAGGACATAAAAATCAAGGCCAATGGCTCTGCAATCTCCTCCCTTGCTTCCCAGAGAATCCTAGGATAAGTGCCATCAGGCCCAGGGGACTTATCTATTTTCACCCTTTCCGGAATTTCCAGCACCTCTTTCCTACATACCTCAAAGCCATCCATTCTACTTAATTGTGACTCAGTATTCACATCGGCAACAATGTCCTGTTCCTGAGTGAATACTGACGAAAAGTATTCATTCAGTGTCTCCCCAATCTCTTCAGCCTCCACACACAACTTCCCACTCCTATCCTTGACTGGACCTATTCTTACCCTAGTCATTCTTTTATTCCTGACATACCTATAGAAAGCCTTAGGATTTTCCCTAATCCTACCAACTAAGGACCTTTCATGTCCCCTCCTTGCTGCTCTTAGCTCTCTCTTCAGGTCCTTCCTGGCTACCTTATAACTCTCAGTCGCCCCAATTGAACCTTCATGTCTCATCTTTACATAGGCCGCCCTCTTCCATTTAACAAGGGATTCCAATTCCTTATTAAACCACGGCTCCCTCACACGACCCTTTCCTCCCTGCCTGACAGGTACATACTTATCAAGGACACTCAATAGTTGCTCCTTGAACAAGCTCCACATATCAATTATGCCCTTGTCTTGAAGCCTACTTTTCCAAGCCATGCATCCTAAGTCATGCCTCACCGCATCATAATTTCCCTGCCCCCAGCTATAACTCTTACCCTGCAGTGCACACTTATCCCTCTCCATCACTAAAGTAAAAGTCACCGAATTGTGGTCACTGTCCCCAAAGTGCTCACCTACCTCTAATTCTAACACCTGGCCTGGTTCGTTACCCAGAACCAAATCCAGTATGGCCTCACCTCTTGTTGGCCTATCTACATATTGTGTCAGGAAACCCTCCTGCACACATTGAACAAACACCGACCCATCTAACGAACTTGAGCTATAGCTTTCCCACTCAATATCAGGAAAGTTAAAGTGCCCCATAACAACCACCCTATTACTTTCACTCTTCTCCTGAATCATCCTCGCAATCCTTTCTTCTATGTTTCTAGGACTATTAGGAGGCCTGTAAAAGACTCCTAACAGGATGACCTCACCTTTCCTATTCCTAACCTGAGCCCAAACTACTTCAGATGGCGAGTCTTCATCCATTGTCCTTTCCACCGCTGTAATACTATCTTTGACAAGCAATGCCACACCTCCCCTCTTTTACCCCTACTTCTGACCCTACTAAAACATTTAAACTCTGGAACCTGCAACAGCCAATCCTGTCCCTGTTCTACCCATGTCTCCGTAATAGCCACAACATCAAAATCCCAGGTACCAACCCACGCTGCAAGTTCACCTACCTTATTTCGTATACTTCTTGCATTGAAGTATACACACTTCAAGCCACTCTTCTGTTTACAGGCACCCTCCTTTCAGATTGATGCCATGTTCCTAACCTCCCTACGCTCCAGGTCCTGCACCCTAAAGCTACAGTCTAGGTTCCCATGCCCCTGCAGAGTTAGTTTAAACTCTCCCAAAGAGCACTAGCAAACCTCCCCCCAAGGATACTGGTGCCCCTCAGGGTCAGGTGTAGACCATCCTGTTTATAGAGGTCCCACCTTCCCCAGAAAGAACCCCAGTTATCCAAATACTGGAATACCTCCCTCCTGCACCATCCCTGTAGCCATGCATTTAACTGTTCTGTCTCCCTATTCCTCGACTCTCTATCATGTGGCACGGGTAACAAACCAGAGACACAACTCTGTTCGTTCTAACTCTGAGCTTCCAACCTAGCTCCCTGAAAGCCTGTCTAACATCCTCAGCCCTCCTCCTACCTATGTCATTGGTGCCAATGTGGACCACGACTTCGGGCTGCTCCCCCTCCCCCTTAAGGACCCGGAAAACACGATCAGAGACATCGCGTACCCTTGCACCTGGGAGGCAACATACCAAATGTGAGTTTGGATGTTGAGAAATCTGACCCAAAGTTGTCAGAAATGAGAGGTTAATAGTTGCTTTGTGGAACAAATTTCAGATAAAATGGAATTGATGGTAAGAAGTTGAAAATTGGAAAGGTTCTGCATAAAGAAAGGGAGAAAGATAAAGTAAAAAGAACAAGAAAATCCTAAATTCATTCTCTATGTACAAATTATAAGGGTGTACTTGTTTGTGTAACTTGTGGTAGACTCCCCATTAACTACCTTAACATCTGCATTATTCAAAAATACAAATAGGCCATAATCACACTGAATGACAAAACAGGATTGTACTGCCTCCTCCTGTTTCTATGTCCCTATCTGCATTATCATGTGGTTCTTCGCATTGAAACTTCCGTTAAATACATCCACATAGCACAGGCCACCTACTTTCTGTATAACAAAGCTTATCCACATTACTACCATAATCTACATTGTGTTCTCATCTGTTTTAATTTCATAGACCTATGCACAGCTCAGATCCTAAGCTTCTTTCTATTTCAATTGGAAATGTTCTGATTCCTTTAATATTTTTAAATAGCAACTTTGATGCTATTTTTCTGTACCTCCCTCCCCTTCCTGGACCTTTCCATCTCCATTAATGACAACCGACTTGACACTGACATTTTTTACAAACCCACCAACTCCCACAGCTACCTGGATTACACCTCTTCCCACCCTACCTCTTGCAAAAATGCCACCCCATATTCCCAATTCCTCTGCCTCTGCCGTATCTGCTCCCAGGAGGGCCAGTTCCACCACAGAACACACCAGATGGCCTCCTTCTTTAGAGACCGCAATTTCCCTTCCCACGTGGTTAAAGATGCCCTCTAACGCATCTCGTCCACATCTCGCACCTCCGCCCTCAGACCCCACCCCTCCAACCGTAACAAGGACAGAACACCCCTGGTGCACATCTTCCACCCTACCAACCTTCGCATAAACCAAATCATCCGCTGACATTTCCGCCATCTCCAAAAAGACCCCACCACCAGGGATATATTTCCCTCCCCACCCCTTTCCACCTTCCGCAAAGACCGTTCCCTCCGTGACTACCTGGTCAGGTCCACGCCCCCCTACAATCCACCCTCCCATCCTGGCACCTTCCCCTGCCACCGCAGGAATTGTAAAACCTGCGCCCACACCTCCTCCGTCACATCCATCCAAGGCCCTAAAGGAGCCTTCCACATCCATCAAAGTTTTACCTGCACACTCACCAATGTAATTTATTGTATCCGTTGCTTCCGATGTGGTCTCCTCTACATTGGGGAGACTGGACGCCTCCTAGCAGAGCGCTTTAGGGAGCATCTCTGGGACACCCGCACCAATCAACCACACTGCCCTGTTGCCCAACATCTCAACTCCCCCTCCCAGTCTGCTGAGGACATGGAGGTCCTGGGCCTCCTTCACCACCGCTCCCTCACAACCAGACGCCTGGAAGAAGAACGCCTCATCTTCCGCCTCGGAACACTTCAACCCGAGGGCATCAATGTGGACTTCAACAGTTTCCTCATTTCCCCTTCCCCCACCTCACCCTAGTTCCAAACTTCCAGCTCAGCACTGTCCCTACGACTTGTCCTACCTGCCTATCTCCTTTCCCACTTATCCACTCCACCCTCCTCCCTGACCTATCACCTTCATCCCCTCCCCCACTCACCTATTGTACCCTATGCTACTTTCTCCCCACACCCACCCTCCTCTAGCTTATCCCTCCACCTTTCAGGCTCTCTGCCTTTATTCCTGATGAAGGGCTTTTGCCCGAAACGTCGATTTTACTACTCCTCGGATGCTGCCTGAACTGCTGTGCTCTTCCAGCACCACTAATCCAGGATGTCAATCATTCGTCTCTGTGCTACTGAATATTAATCCTTCAACAGAAACCACATTTTGCTGGGCAAAATATACATCCCTGATAAACTTTCCATTTTCCAGGGTAGCAACATCCTTTGCAACAGTCATAAAAAAAAAGCCATGTATGATACTTAAATTAAACCATTTGTTGAAATTGTCACAAGGAACCTCTAATAAGAAGTCCAACATCACTCACTTAAATTTCAAGCTTTGATGCTCCACTTATCTTCTTGGAACCCTCCAGAATCTCTTTGCTTACTCTTAACTTACCAAAGAAAAAAGCTCCAGTCAGCTCTTCACTTCAAATTGGTCAAGTTTTGATTATATTCCCATTTTCCTGCATTATGTGAAGACGAGAGCCTGATGTTTGGTTTTCTTTTGAGTTTGACAACTTTTTACTGTGTCATTCTTCTTAGGTTTGTATCTGTTAATCTGTACCAAACATTGTATAATGATAAAAGATTTTTTTCACATACTTGTCTACACAGTTATTGCCCATGCGTGGAATTTACTCAGCTTGGTTGACTATCCAAGGCTGCTCATTTTCTCTTCAGTGTGAATTCATTGATATAAAATGTGTAAAGCTAAGGAACAAACTACGAAGCAATGAAACATCAGTATAAAACTAATTTTTTACTTGAATGAGCATCAAACTGCTCATTATGTGTCCCATAGTATCTCACTGGAAGTAAATATTTGTATAAGCTTTCTGTAACAATTGAGAACAAGTAAATATGGGCTGCGATGCTTTTAATAAAATTCATTTAATGAGTAACAATGAAAAACAGAATCCATCAAACAACTGTAAACAAATACTGACAAAACAATTGTAAGCTCAGATACACATCATTGAATTTGCAGAATGACTTTGATATTAGAATTATATTGTGAAATTCAAGGAATTTTTAAAAAATAACTGGGGAGACAATGCTTCCTCCTCCATTTGATGGATTCATGACATTCAAAAAGAAATGAGCTTTAATAACTCTAAAGGCAAACTCCAGTGTTATTTTTCTGAAGCAATATTTGAGGGCTGATCTAAGAACAAGCAGATTCAAGTAGTTCGAATTGTCTAAACAAACACTCCCATCTTTTCCTTTTGGTTTGAATTCCACTTCGTGAATCAATGAACACGTATTCAGTTTATATTTAACTCTGCTTCAAAGTCTCTCAAAAATAAATCCTATTGGACTCAAACTGTTAACTGTGTTTCATTCTCCACAGAAGCTGCCAGATGTGTTGAGTTTTTCATACTTTCTGTTTTAATTTCTTTCAAAAGCAGGATGTAAATGTTTGCTGGTATTCTAAATGACTGAAAATGATGTTTGTTTGTATAGTGACCAAATCATGTCAAAATCATGTCAAAATCATGTCAAAGTTCTTATAATATGGAAAGCAAGCAGGAGGCCAAATAAATTCTCTCAATTGGTTAAAATAATAATTGAGCAGCAGGGATGTAAGTTTCCAATATGGTCAGGACCGGCAGCAGGGTCACCAAAGGTCCTTTTTTTTTGCACAGTGTCAGTCATCCTCACTCCAGGACATCTCTCTAGGAGATCCTCAGGGTAGAGTTCTCAGCCCATCCATCTTCAGCTGCTTCAAAGACCTTCCCTCCATATTAAGGTCAGAAGTAAAAATGCTTGCCAATGATTGCACAGAATTTATCATCATTTATGCCTCCTTAGATGTTGAAGCAGATCATGTTCAAATGCACCAAGACCTGGAAATTTCCAGGCTTGGGCTGAAAAATCACAAGTAACATTTATACGACATAAATGCCAGGCAATTACCACCTGCAATCTAACCACCATCCCTTGACATTCAATGGAATTGCCATCTCCAAATTACCCCATTGCCAACATCCTGGGCATTGCCATTGATCAGAAACTCAACTAAACTCACCATATAAATATGATGGTTATTATAGCAGGTCAGAGCCTAGGAATCCTGCAGTGAGTAACTCATCTCCTGACTCCCCAAATCATATCCATCATCTACAAGGCAACAGGTTAGAGGTGTGATGGAATATGGCCTGAATAAACCCAAAGAACTACAGATGCTGGAATACCAGAAACAAAAAGAGAAGTTGCTGGAGAAACTCAGCAGATCTGGCAGCACCTGTGGAGGGGAAGACTGAGTTAACATTTCAGGTCCAGTGACCCTCATTCAGAGTGTGCTGGAATACTCCATACTTGCATGGATGATTGCAACTCCAACAATACTGAAGAAGCTTGACACCATCCAGGATAAAGCAACCCATTTGATTTGCAGCACATCCACAAAATCCACTCCCTTTAACTGATGCTCAGTAGCAACAGTGTGTACTGCCTGTAAGATACACTGCATAAATTCAACAAAGATCCTTAAACAGCACCATTTCCATCAAGAAGAACAGGACACCAGATACATGGGAACACAACCACCTGCAAGTTCCCCTCCAGGTCATTCTCCATCCTGACTTGGAAGAACGTCGCTATTCCTTTAGTGTTGCAGGGCCACAATCCTGGAATACCCTTCCTAACAGCATTGTGCATCTACCTACAGTGGTCAAAAAGGCAGCTCACTACCACCTTCTCAAGGGCATCTAGACTCAGGCAATAAATGCTGGCTCAGCCAGCCATGTCCAATCCCACGAGTAAATTGTTTTTAAAAACTGTTGAAAGAACAGCCCCAGAAAATGTAATAAGTTTTTAACGCACCATTCCTGCAAGGACTGAGGCTGAAATGTAAGCTTTCAGTGTTTTTTTTCTAACTTTGTGTGGATCAGGAAGAGAATGGATCACATGGGTTTGCCCACTACCCAGCAATGACCAGCCACCTGAGTAGGAAGTCAGTCAGAGTCATGTAAATGATTGAAATACTGTCTGGACTTTATTTTGAAACAGGTATCATAATTCAACTTCTAAAACTGTGGTGTAGTCAAAATCAAGACTATTGACTTTACACTCCAAATTATGTTCAGTATGATACTTTGAATGAAATAAGAATACAATTTCTCAAAATCTTTATGCAGTCAAAAAGAATATATCTGGTCATATTGTTAGTTAAGGCAACTGTGCACACAAAGATTGATTGAAGGATTGAAGGCAGAATGAGCCGTCCTAAGCTTCAGAACCTGTATTCTGTCTAAAGCTATTGAAGAAGGATTTGAACCACATTTTGGTGTGAACATGGTGCACAAATAATCAGCCGATGGAGCCTATTTTCTGCGTGCAAAGGGTGTTATCAGTTCAGGCCATCTAAAATAGGAGCTGGATCCCAGTGAGATGCTAGTGGCAACCTGACACCTCTTTTCAAAAAGTTGTTCACCCTCTGTGTGTATGCATGGTGTCACAGACTCTGACTATGGCTGGACTATTGGTCCTTGAAGGGACCATTGCACGGTGTAAACTATCAAGTAGAGTTTTCAGTTTGAACTTAACCATAATGCAAAGCCAAAAGAAACGAGAGTTTCCACAACACTGTTCTTCCTCTTTTTGACTCATGCTCTGTCCTCTTCCCCAGTTTCATTCCCACTTTGTAGGATCTACCTCAGTGTTACCACTAGCCCAAATAGATGTACCCCAATCTGGTGAACTGTCTCTGGATGTCCATTTGATGTTCACAGCTCTGCTGACCTCTTAAGAAGGCCATTGTCCAATTTTGTATGAGCTTTGTAACTCTAGTGTCTGTGAGAATACTCTCATTTCAGGCCTGAAAACTAGCATAACCCAAATTTCAGGTTTGTTGTTCCTTATAAAATCGAGTACTGTGCTGTGTAGCACACAACATCCATTACATTTTAAGAGTGCTGATATCTAATACAAGGAGAATTGCACAGTGGTCTAAACTACGTTCTTGAAATAATTAATTTGTCACATGCGAGATTCTCATATGCGCAGAAATACTGTTAAGCTAGGGTTAGTGGGATTTCAGTTTAGAGGTGAATGCAAGACCAAGAGAAAACATGTTACGAGTTACACTGTTTTATAAAGAAATCAGTTTCACACCACAATTTTCAGGCATTAGAATGCATGTTGCTCCATGCACTTAAACCCCAGAAGCCACGAAAGTGTCAAACACGCAATTCAAGGAGTAAAAATTGATTTTTTGTTTAGCAAAGAAAAAATCCAATCTTCCGTTAGTCCAGTAATTTTTAAATGATTTTGGCACAGTATATTTCACTTTGATACATATCTTCCAAACCATACTCCTGTCTGTATGTTTATTTCCATTAATTGTAGATTTTAACAGCAAATTGCTCTCGAATTTTATTTCTCCAAATTATAATGTAAATATAATTAAAATGTGCAGTGTATTTACATTCACTTTTACTGTTGAAAACTTTATTAGTGCCACATAAGTTACCCCTCCACAACTAAAATCCCATTGACATTATATTGTGTGCCAATTTAGAGAAAAAAAATTATTTGTAATTTCCCGCCCCTCCACTCCAGTCCACTGCTGCTGCGTGTGGCTCTTGTGTGATCAGTTAACCAGCAAGAATGAGTTAACTAAATAGTCAATATGTAATTAATATTTAATTATCTTTATTAGCTGTAAAGTGTAGTTTACAAAACAGTTAGTTCAATGCTAATTGCTCAGTGCAATGCATAAGTTTGAGTCAGTGTTTGTTTCTGACAAGTGCATTCCATTCGACAGGATATAAAATAGTTTGTCCACTTAAGAGGAATTGGCTGTGGTCTGAATGTGACAACTGAGAAACCCAGTTCACTTTCTGCATTCATTTTCATGTAAATTAGAAATTATAAATATTAATTTGCGTAAGAGCAGACTACAATTACAGATGATATGTGCAAACATTGTGTAATATCAATAAACCTAAATCTTCTGTAATGTAGTTTTTTTTAATTGTAAAAAAACAAACACTTAAAATCAGAATAGTTTAGGACTTGAAACCCAAGACCTAAAAGAGAAATAAACGCTATAGTATTATAATCAGAATAGCTTCAGACTATTTATTTTCAGTAACATAATGTGATTGATTTACAAGAATTTAGCTCAAGTGTTAATCTGACAGTTACAAAAAGCTCCTTGCTGGCAGAATCACTTTCACTATCATGTTAGTTGCCTCTTTTATTAAAGCAGCATGGTCGATAATTGGAATGCTTTTATGTCTATGGTTCTGACGAGACTCTCTTTACGTCACATACAGGCGGTTGCTCAGTACACAGCTGAACAGTCGCAAATAATTTAAGCTGTGAAAGTATTGTTCTCCTTGTATTGTGGGACAAGGACAGTTCAAAGGAAGTATAGTCTTGTGCTGACTACCTGCTGATGTGTGGTGAAATAGGATGGCAATGACACCAAGTGTTGCATACAATTAAATGTATTTTACACAGAAATGTCAGTCTAGATGCAAGTTTCCACATGGCCGTGCTTTATGATCTTTATGTAGGATGAACTAGTAGATTGAAGTAGTGCGGCTGAACTTCCTGAGGATGAGAAAGCAGTCAGCAGCACATCCAAGCTACAGGTTTCTCATATACTCTGCATCATGCTGGGTTTTTATAGCTCCTGGCTTTCAAAAAGCCTGTTTCAAAGAGGTTTGCGCTAGACTGGGCATGCAGTTTAGCTCTGCAGATATTGTCGCTACTGATTCAGTGGAATGCAATTAGGAAGCCTAAATTAAGTGGTAATGGAGAACCAGCTCTCGAAACTGGAGTTGTCATGGCAACTACTGCTTACAATACAGCCTCCAGTAGTTTCCCACTTTATCTGCAAAATGCACAATTGAGCTTTGAAACAGCTCAATGCTGAAAAGCATACTGTAAACAGATGTTTGGTCAGAGTTTCTCCATTTTTAAAAAAAAAGTAAAGCATCAAATAGAATCTATTTATTCATGCAATTCTTTTAAGATTACCTGATTTTGCAAGATGACAAAGAAAACCCTTTACGAAGATCTTTTAAAAATCAGAAAAATACTGTATTACAAATCGTGAATGTTCCACATTAGTCAGTTGTAAATGAATGATGATGCACACAGAACGGTTCCTTGTACTCATAGTTCAAGTGCTACTGGTTATTTCAGCTCCAAATGTTTAAAATAGTTTGCTCACTGAATTTTGATGAGATTATCATTAGCCATTTAGTGTTTAAAATCACTGATCCCTGCGTATGATAGAAAATCATTTTCCAATGAATTGACAACTTTTCTTAAAACATTAAACATACTGAATTATTTAATATGACGCATGTAACCTTGCCAAATACCTTTGTCTCTGTTGGGTAAATGTCTGTTTAAACCATGGAGTAGAATTATATTGTTCTTGGCTGGCATTCTTTGCCTGATGAACAATTAAACAATTTTTGCCACTGATAAATTTATGGTTAAAAGTTTTTTTTTCTGTTATACAGTATAAAAAGTAAACAACCCACAAAGTGATCATTGAATCACATTTGGAAAGATTCAGTACAGGTGTTATATTTAAATTTGAAATGGTAGTGAAATATGGAAGAATCAAGTCCAAACCTGATTTTCCATTATAGCCATTAAATACAGTCTGTTGAGGTCAAAGAAAAAAGGACATCAATTTTTGAGAAGGTGAAGCATCTCTTTTTCTAATTGCTGTGACAACATTTCAAAATTCTGATACAATGCTCTCACATACATGTGACTGCACAAAATTGGCCATGTAATGTCTTAAAAAAAATAATAAATTTCTTAAAATGCTGCTAATCCATTTTATAGACTCAAAAAAAGAGGTTTTTAAAAGGTACAACTATAATAATGTTCAGAGTATTTATTGAAACCATATACTTTATTTAGACTAAAATTA
Organism: Chiloscyllium punctatum; assembly: GCF_047496795.1. Lineage (NCBI taxonomy): Eukaryota > Metazoa > Chordata > Chondrichthyes > Orectolobiformes > Hemiscylliidae > Chiloscyllium > Chiloscyllium punctatum. The sequence goes on along the minus strand of NC_092747.1, from coordinate 56,086,272 downwards.
GTCAAATTTGGCGGCACAGTGGTTAGCACTGCTGCCTCACAGCGCCAAAGACCCGGGTTCATTTCCCACCTCAGGCAACTGACTGTGTGGAGTTTACACATTCTCCTTGTGTCTGCGTGGGTTTCCTCCAGGTGCTCCGGTTTCCTCCCACAGTCCAAAAATGTGCAGGTTAGGTGAATTGGCCATGTTACATTTCCCGTAGTGTCAGGGGCAGGGTAAATGTAGGGGAATGGGTCTGGGTGGATTGTGCTTCGGCGGGTCGGTGTGGACTTGTTGAGCCAAAGGGCCTGTTTCCACACTGTAAGTAATCTAATACAACAAATCAAGTCTGTATTTTACACTGCTGGAGGTGCAATATACTTGAAAGATTTTATTTAATCAGTCATGGAGGAGTATTCAACCCTTTGTAAATGGAAGGTATTTTGTAGATTCAAGAAGAAGTCCATATTTTGGAATGTGAGAGTTCTAAATATTAGTAGTCATTGATGGTAGCCTTTGCATGTTTAACAATTATCGAATTCTCAGTTGATGTCAGCTTTGGAATAGTTGCATTACTCTTGTCTCTGGCTCAGACTAAGCTTCAAACATACTTCATTGGGTTTTAAGTGTTTTAGAGCATAAAAGACACTTTCTTTCTTTTACACTGTATTAATCTTGATATATCACACAACTCTACTATATTCATACAGAGGAGCTAGCTTCTAACTTACAACAATGCCATTGATGTAACAAGATAATGATTTGATAGGCATAATTGGTAAAAGTTGCTTGATAGTTCAGAACTTGAGTGTTGTGGAAGAAGACACATTTTTGTAGAAGCTTTTCATATTGTACTCATCGGGACAATCTGCATGAGTGGAGAGTGTTGATGCTATATGAAAATTGGTTTTCCTTTGAACTGGTATTCTGGCAAATTGTGCCTTTTTTCTTTTCCTGTTGCAATTTTTGAAATATCTTACTTAGACGATAACTTTCAGGCATGATGGATAGGTTTTTCCTCTAAGGGACAGGTGTCAGGAGCCTAATCGGTTTTTGAATGAGGAACCTGCCTCCTCTGGGATGAACCCTTAGTTGATATAGAGATAGATTTCCTGTCTAGATAGTGGGGCAGAATGGAGGCAGTTTTCAGACAACTATAGGTTTCCATAGTGTAACTGCTGGTTGGCCTGAAGGGTAGAATTTGTACAAAAGCTTGCCAATGGAACATGGGGAGCCAAGCTGGTTCAGGAAAGCCAGAAGCCTGGCACACTGAAGGAAGAGAAGGAAAGACCTCTTCCCTGAGAGTGGGATACAACGGTTACATCGTAATGCAGCAGAGCCAATTTTTATGTTCAACGTTATCTTCCCTTTGTCTCCAATTCCTGTTCTGTCATATCCTGCCCTTGTTTTTCTCTTGGTAAACTGCCCCCTTCCAGGGACTCTGCATCTTTAAAGTCCACAACTTTTTGTAGGTCTGTATCATGAAGAATGCATGAGACCACAAGTGCAAGTGCCAACCACTGGACTCTTGCAGGACCGTATTGCACATCACTACCCAAAACACCATTCATCAGACCTTCTGAGATCACAATAGCCATTGGTTGTTATCCTAATATGCTTGTGGTCCAGTATTCATAAAGAAAGTATCTATAACCTGAGTGATGCAGCAATGTGTAACCACCTGGTGATATGGTGCAGAGTTCCACATTGATGACAGCACAGAAGCCCATGCCTATCCTGGAGAATCAATTTCCTTCAACACCAATTCTCAGTGATTCACAGGCCGTTGCTAAGGGTAGTGTCCTTTACATCCCTCATCTTTCTCCTCAGGTCAATGGCTCATGTCTTCGGCTCTGACCTTTCAGTGCAGGCTGATGATCCTCATCTGCAGTAGCCTCAATTTATGAAGATACACCAGCTATTTGCAGCTACGTCCATCCTCAAGATGAGTTCAAACAGCCTTTCCCATTTTTCTGATGCACATGATGTGATACCAGGAGGATGATAACCCCTGAACCTGATAGAATTCTCAATTCTGAGTTTTCTCTTCGCCTGTGTAGGGCTGCTGCATTCAAATGCATAAACCCCTTTTACGTTGGAAATGCATTGTCACCTTTTTAAACTCTTCCCTGCCTGTATCAGAGCAATGGGCAAGACTGTACAGACCCCATCTGATAACATCGGAAGTAATTTTATTAGGATGTTGATTGGTTATAGTCAGAGTCATGCAGCAATGAAACAGACCCCTCAGTTCAACCAGTCCATGCTGAGCAAGTTTCCCCACACTGAACTAGTCACACCTACCTGCATTTGGTCCATATCCCTCCAAACCTATCCTATTCATGTACATGTCCAAATGTCTTTTAAATTTGTAACTGTATCTGCCTCTACCATTTCCTCAGGCAGTTTTTCCAAATATAAAACACCCTCTATTTGAAAACGTTGCCCCTCTGGTCCCTTATTAAATCTTTATCCTCTCACCTTAAAAATATGCTCCTTAGTTTTGAACTTACCCTACCCTTGGGAAAAGACCTTTGCTATTCACCTTATCAATGCCCCTCATGATTTTATAAACGTCTCAACCACCTACACTCTAATGAAAATGTTGCAGTCTATCCAGCCTCTCAAATTCTCTAGTTCTGGTAACATCCTGGAAAATCTTTTTTGATCCCTCCTAAAATAAATAATATCCTTCTTATAGCAGGGCAACCAGAACTGTACACAGTATTTCAAAAGTGGCCTACACAATGTCTTAAACAACCTCAACATGATGTCCCAACTCCGGTATTCAATAGGCTGAGCAATGAAGGCAAGTGTGCTATACTCCTCCTTAACCACCCTGTCTACTAGTGATGCAACTTGCAAAGAGGAGATAAAACCCTAAGGTCTGTCTGTTTTACAACATTACCCAGGGCCTTACCATTAACTGTGTAAGTTCTGTCCTTGTTCTCTTCATCATAACGCATTGAGCCAAGTTAAACTCCATCTGCCACTCACCCCATTGGCGCAATTGATCAAGATTCTTTTGTAATCTTAGATAGCCTGCTTCACTGTCAACTATACAAGCAATATTAGTGTCATCTGCAAACTTAGTAACCATTTCTCCCAAATTCTCAACCAAATCATTTATTTAAATGACCCAGCACCATTCCCTGCGAAACACCGCTGGTCACCGGCCTCCATTTTGAAAAACAAGTCTCCACCACCACCACCTTCTGTCTCCTACGCAAACCCAATTTTGTATCTAACTGACAATCTCTCCAAATTCTTCAAATTCACTTTTATTTATAAGTCTACCAAGCAGAACCTTGTCAAGGCTTTACTAAAATCAATATAGACTGCATCTGCTAGGCTGCCCTCATCAATTGATTCGGTTACATCCTCAAAAAACTCCAATCAAGTTTGTGAGACACAATTTCCCACCCACAAAACCATGCTGACTATTACTAATTGGTCCTTGCATTTCCAAATGCATGTAAATCCTAATTCTCAGAATCACGTTCAACAATTCACTGTCACTGATGTCAGACTCACCAGTCTATAGACCCAGGCTTCTCCTTGCAGTCTTTCTTAAATAAAGGCATAACATTAGCCACCCTCCAGAGCTCTGGCACCTCACCCATGGCAATAGATGATCCAAATATCTCTGCTAGTAGCGCCATAAACTCTTCCCTAACTTCCCATGATGTCCTAGGATATATTTGATCAGGTTCTGGAGATGTATCCACCTTTATGTTTTTTAAGACATCCAACACCACCCCTTCTGTAATTCCATCTGATAAAAGGTATATATTTCAAACATGGACCTTGTAGGTCTAGTGAATACCAATGCAAATCATGCAAAGCTCAGCATGCAATCACTGATCCCTGTATTTAGCAGCTCTTGCTTTATGTCTCCTTTTATGAAAGTACATTGGTTTGATTTTAGACAACTGTCGGTGAGTTGATACACTCAATCAGAACAGCCAAGTAATTGCCTTCCTAAGTCTTAAAATGTTATGGGGCCAGAGATTGCAATGCCTCTGGATGAATGTTCACTGTAAGTTGTCAAGGAATATTAGGTAGCAATGTGCTTTTAACCAACTGTTCACAATGAAGCTGGATACAGTGGACTCTATCACAGCTGTTCCATGACATTGAACAACAACTTCTTCAAAGGGTTCAGAGATGCAATCATACCTCTTCCCCACTGGTTCAGATCTACTACCTTCTATTTTGCGTCACTTTTGTCTTGCAAGAGAGAAGGGAGGATGTCAGTGATTGTATTACACTGTGTTCAGCTAATGGGAACTTAAATATTCATTTCTGTAAATTTAATTTTTTGAAAAAGCGAAAGTACATTCTGCAATGTTTAATTATAATTCTAGTGTATCAAACCTAGCACCATGTCCAAATGAACCTGTTCAAATGAATAATTAAGCTTCATAATTGCTCTGTGTCTTCTTTAGACATAACATTACCTTTCTGTGATAATCTATTACTGTATTGATAAACAGAAAAGCAATAACACTCTCCAACAGTAATTGTTGATTTTGAAGTTATTCTGGACCCACAAAGCGTAATATATAAACCTGTATATTTTAAGACCTCACAAGTTTAAATCTCAATTTGAAATTTTATTAAAAACCTATGAATAAGGTAATTTTAAAAATATTGCCATAGCACTCTAAAAGGGATTCTGAACATGCATCATAAATATGCCTAGAAGTTTTCTTTTAACATACCATTAAAAATAGAGCAAGGTGTATTTTCAGTTGATTACAACCTATATTCAGCAAAAATGAAACTATTATAAAATACCACCTGGAGGCACTGTTTAGATCATAGATGCATTTGTTTAGTTTTCATGGATTCCTTCTTCATTGTCTGCCACTTTGGATAGTTCTGGAAGTATTTCTGTCTAAAATGTGACGCCCTGCAAAAATGTGGCTTTTACTTTATTTGGGCAACACTGCTATGGCCAAAAGAGCCAGCAACATTTTTGTGATGACTTTTCTGTCTGTGGGAGAGAATATAATGTAATATTTGTAGCAGAATCACTATTTAAAATTCCAAGATATAATTCTCATTTTGGCCTTAAGTCCCTTCTGCAAGGACCTATTCAGTGCAAATCCCAGTACATGAAAAGGCTTAATAGACTCTTACCTTTTACCTCAGACTAAACTGCAAACTTAGTCCAACTATCTGACTCTCTTACTTTTGTCTCTCATGTTGTTTCATCTTCATGTTTATTGCCAGCTACCAAAATATCACAGGCAAGAGGGTTTCTGCTTTTTGTTCTGTTTTGAGAGTATTCTGTGGCCTTTATTTCTTTTCAAGCTGTGGCTTAAATCTACTTCTTGTTAAAACTATTTGAGTTCTCCCTCTTGCACGAATGGAAGCTCTTTCTCTGATTCATGATTGTTCTCTGACGCAAGTCACTTCCAAATTCTCAAACTCAGTATCCATATTTGCACCACACCTTCTTACTCTCCAATTCTACTTTGTGTCACTTGAGCAGCAATATAAATGCTTAACCTGTGTTGAAGCTTTCCAAAACCTTTGCCTGTCTGTTCCACAATTGAGGCAAACTCCTGTTTACTAGATCCCTCTGGAATATGTGTCATTCGATTACCCACTCTAGGCAATCGGCCCATGGATATAATGACTCTAACATATGTTTCCTGTTCACTCTGTCACTATCCAGGTTTTATTTACCACATTCTTTTCCTCAGGACATCCAACACACAACTCAGGAACATTTGACGTACAACGCCCCTTACATCTCTCAGTTGGTCAGAGTCTGAGATTTTGAAATTAATTTCAACAAAGATGTGCAGAATGAACATTTTTATTTGATTGCCATGTTTGATAAAAATGACAATACAAGCACATTTTCATTCCTTATAACCCTCTCTTTTATAGCATACTAAGTCCCATGAACTAAAGTCTCATTCAGATGTTCATATATGATGCTTCAATGCTCATCAAACTTTCTCCAAGATGTCAGTCTTAATGACTGCTTCCCCCACACTGCAAATAAAGCATTGAAGTGTGCACAAAAAAATAGAATTAATTATCTAAACTCTAATGCTGGTGGAATATCACATGGAACAGAAGGCAATTTGGGATTCTGCCTATAGACTAATTGATAGGAGCTATACCCTCCAGCACTCCAGAGTGAATTATTTGTACAAACTGCCCATGCTAGGGGTGGTTGATTAGCAAAAATGCGATGCAGCATTTCATCACTCATTACATGATTCCTTCCACTGACTCTTTGGTGAATGACTTTCAGCTGCAGTATTCATGAAAACGATGTTTATGTTTTCATACACGCTTTTGAGCTCATCATTGGCAAATTTCCTCCCCATTACCTAGTTGGCATCCCAAATGAGAGTCTAACTATTTCTCCATGATGTTCCTTTAATAACCTATTTATCATGGGCAATGTAGTATTGTAGAGAGACCAAATCCTCATGCCAAGATTTTTAAAATGTAGGGTGAAAATATTTCTTTGACCCATTAAAGTTACATGAAAAACATGCAATAGGATGTGGCGATATCTCCCACAGTTTTTCACAGATTTCACAGGTTGGGCATGACCCCATTTAGCTTGTTTGCCAAGAATCTATTTATTGGCCATTCAGCTGTCATTTAAATTCGAGCAGGCTTTCTGCCACAATCAACAGCATCCTGCCACTCGATGCTGTTGTCCAATTGTCAGCTGTTCCCTGGTCGTAGCAGTGCCACCTGGAACAGTAAAGAAAAGTGCAAAGGGATGTTGGTTTACATATCCATTTCTTCTTGAAGGCCACCATACAGGTAGAGGATGCCAGATATCTGGACCAGACTACCTGAGGTGTAGTAGAGGCTGAGCCACAGCTCATGGAGGAGCTAGTTGATCTCCACAAAGGTTGTGGGGCTTGGAGATGGCTACCCCTGCATTAGAGCCAGCCATTTCTAGAATGTAGGCTGGACGCACTCTGTCTGCTTTCTTAACATGTACTGCAGTATAGGAAATGACGACAGGAATCCTCGAATTGGTCCTGCCTGCCATTTTTAAATGCTCCAGGGTTGTCCCAATTCCATGAAAATTCGGCTCTTCATTGTTTTGTCTTTTGGGCATATTAAGATCTTTAATGGATTGGAAAAAAATCACACAATAACTGATGAAGAGGTTAAATGCTCCTTAATTTGGGATAGATTTGAATCTAAGTCACAACAGAGTGCCTAAGTTAAATTAGTGTGGCATCTTTGTTCTAACAAAATAAGAGACAGTTCAGGAATGCAGCTTTAAATGTCTCTGATGAAATGGATACTCTCCTTAGCATAGTTTTCAATATGTAATGCATGTTTTAATTTTGAACTGTGATAAATAACTAAGCAGAAGTAAAATTTGTCTCTGAAATGCCACAATTGTTAAAGGAAAGTTATCCACATTTTCATTAATAATTGCACAATAAGTGCACTATCTTTGAGAAACTTAGAGGGCACATTTCTTATGCTACATGGGAGAACATATTAACAATGTGCTAATTAGTCTGATTTACATATTCTAATTAGATTAATTACAAAATAGATTTCCTTCTATAACTCAAAAACAGTAAGGCCTATCTTTATGAAAGTTGCAGAATATATTCATTATGTTAAGAAGCAGCATATCAGTGCATGCTGCTCATTAGGCACACTTTATATATGCAAATTAGGTTAATTACAAAGTACAGTTTCACCAATAAGCTAAGAAATGTTTGTCCTATCTGAATAGAATTTGGAGGTTAGAACCATTTTGCTATTAGTGTAACATATGAATCACGCTAATTATATCTGATGTCAATATTTTTTGATTATTTAATAGTATTTTCCTTCTATTCAAATAATATAAATGACTGTTGCAAAAGTAAAATGCTACAATATTAAATGGCTTGTACATATGTACAGTTTTTAAATGGACATAAAACCAGAAATTGCTGGGAAAATTCAGCAGGTCTGGCAGCTTCAGTGGAGAGAAAGCTTAGGGATTGATTTCGGGTTCAAGGACCCTTCTTTAGAATGGCATACAAACAGACATATTTAATTCGTTATGGTTATATTACTTTTAAATTATCTTCTTAAAAATAAAGCTAAATTGTATCAATGATGCCTTTATGAAGTGAAATCATTTTTATTGCAACATCCGAAACATTTTAAATCACTTTCTTGATGCTGCTTCTGTTATCTACCAGTAAGACTAAGTGTGAATGTTCTGCCTAGTGTAAATGCAGAATGAATGGAGTTGCATTGGTGTCATCTGATGGCCTAGTGCTGACTTAAAAATTTAGTTGGAGTAACTTTATCTCAAAGTTAATATTAGAAACTTACTGTTAAATATAACACTCTCAAACTGATAAAGCAACAGCTCAGAAATTTGCTTTATCTTCCTTTAAAAGATGGGTTATTTTAAAAAGTCAACAAATTGTATATCAATTCATGATCTACATCAATTTGAGAGCATTAAGTTCATCAATGTGTCCCAGTTATTAAGTCTGGGTGGAGTTCATCCATCTGATCTTTATGCTATATACAAATAAAACTTTTTAATCCGTCTTTGTTTATATTTCTGTTTATTTTTGTTGCTCTTCTCTGATTAGTGGAAGATGGATTGGCCAAATAGGAATTTCAACATTCAAATCCGCGTAGCCCAGAATCACTGTTATTAATGAATGGTTACCGGCCGAAAATGCTGCATCTAAACTTTTGTTCCTTTCCTGACAAAACTGATAATCAGAATTGGTGTGGCTGCCTGTGATCCATCAGAGAGTGGTGACTTTCACCATGCATTGCCTATTGGATAAGCAAAGTTCGTTCAGCTGATAAAAGCTTCTGGAATTCTAGAATTTCCTTTAAATAATTGAAGCCAATGTTGCAGCTTTTAGAAAAGCAAATTCCATCTAAAATTTGTCCACATATCATATGTATAGGACATTCCTAGGTTTTCTAATGTAAAACTGGTGCAAGCAATTGAACGATTAAGGAATTTCTGTGTTTCCTTTGCAAAGACAGTTCAGTTGGCACGGTTCAGTCCAAGACCAAGAGTTAAAGCAGGAGCTGTTCTTTGTGGCTTTTGCGCCTCAAGATCTAAACATCTTGCTCACTATTGTCACTTTTTTTACATTAGTTCAGAAATATGATAACTTGCGCACTGTGTCCAAATAATTCGGAATCAAGGTAAAGATGAAAAATATAATATTTCACTCATTCGGCCTTCTGAGTAGCATTGAAGCAGGATAAATAGACCTTGGATGTAAGTGCTGCTACATCATCAATAATTATCATTTATGCTCTCCGCCCCCACCACACACCCCAGAGCTAACATTGACCACCACTTGCCCTTACCACTAGGACAATAGAACAATGTCACAAACAGTTCCCCCACTTCCTTAGTCACATATACCTTTGTTCTTCGCCCATTCGCGGCAACAGCACTTTCTTCACTGAAATAAAACATCAGAAATAAAAGCAGGAGTAGGCCATTCAGTCCTTCAAGCCCTCTTCACTATTCCATTAAATTTTGGCTGATCTTCGACTTTGTCATAATTTTCCTGGACTATCCCCATATCCCTTGATGTTTTTCATAAGCAGCAATCAACCATAGAGCCATTGGCAGCATGGAAACAGACCCTTCAGTTCAACTAGTCCAGGCAGATCATGTTCCAAAACTAACATAGTTCCACCTGCCTGCATTTGACCCATATTTGTCCAAGTCTTTCATGTTCATGTACTTATCAAAATGTCTTTTAAAATGTTGTAACTATACCTGCACCCACCACTTTTTCTGGCAGTTCATTGCAGAACCAATCTCTGTGTAGAAGAGTTGCCACAATGTCTTTTTAAAATCTTTCTGTTCTCACTTTAACACTATGCCTGCTAGTTTTGAACTCTCCCACCTTAGGGAAAAGACCCTCACTGTTCACCCTATTTCTGCCCATTATGATTTTATAAACCTCTATAAGTTTACCCCTCAACCACCTACACTCCAGTGAAACGTCCAAATCTATCCATCCTAATTGTATTACTCAAACTCTTCATTCCTGGCAGCATCCTGATAAATCTTTTCTGAACCCTCTCCAATTTAATAACATCCTTCCTAATAGAAGGCAACCAGATCTGCACACACTACTACAGAAGGGGTCTCGCCATTATCCTGTACAACTTCACCATGACATCCCATCTCCTACACTCAGGTTTGAGCAAAGAAGATGAAACAAATGCACAGAAGTCAAGTCACCCTTTATTTACTTATGCACAGAACATTGTTTGTGACCAGGCAGCTCAGAGTCAGTCCCCCGAACTGAGGAGATTCTAACCTCCTGGTTACATTGGCTTTCCTGATAGGCCCAGGTTAACAATCCCAAACAAGGAACTTGTAGTCAACAAGATCCACTAGTTCCGTTCAGCACAGAAGGCAAATGTGCTAAACACCTTAACCACCCTGTCTACCTTTGACACAAATGTCAAAGAATTATGTACCTGAATCCCTAGGTCTCTCTCTGTTTGACAACACTACATTGGGCCTTACCATTAATTGTTAAGTCCTGTCATTGATTGTTTAGCCAAAATGCAATACCTCACATTTATCCAAATTAAACTTCATCTGTCACCCTTAGCCCATTGATCCAATTGATCGAGATCTCTGCAATCTTAGATAACCTTCTTTACTGTCGACTGTCGACTATACTACAAATTTTGATGCCATCCACAAAGTTACGAACCATGCCACCTATTTTCTCATCCAAAATCATTGGTATAAATGACAAACAAAAGTGGACCCAGTACCAGTCCGTTTTGAACACCGCTGGTCACAGGCCTCCAGTCCAAAAAAACAACCCTCCACAACCACCACCCTCTGTCTCCTCCTAAAACGTCAATTTTGTGTCCAACTGGCAAGTTCACCCTGAATCCCATGTGATCTAACTTTACTAATCAGTCTACCATGTGGAACTTTTTCTAAAGTCCATGTAAACAATGTCAACCCACTCTTCCCTCATCAATTTCTTTTTGATTACTTGCTCAAAAACTCAATCAGTGGCAGGCTTGAACATAATTAACTGTTCCATGATTGAACTTTCACTATGCTTTCTGTTTAGCAGGGCTTCAAATCAGCATATAACAGTAATTATTTATATACACAACCCTAAATCTCTTCCTGAACTTTAGAAACCACTTATCTTTGCCCCTCTTACTTCACTTTCTGCTCAACACACACTTAGTTTTTAGCCTTGCCTTCATTCACACTACGTTCTTGAACAGCAGTTTAAATTGAACAGTAGATTGACACACTGCCCATCATTTCCACCTTTGAACTTCTCATGGCTGAACTCTTATCTGACCTCCCTGACATCCCCTGTGTAAAAGAACTACTTTCACAGGTACTTCATCACTGGCTTTCACTATGACATGATCAAATATAGCTAATTAAAATTTAGTCAGCAGATGGCAGTTAAGCTGTGGAAGTGCAAGGGAGCTTCAGCCGGAAGTATTTCAAATACAGAAACTAAATGGTAGAAGTTTTGACCCAACTTTAATCAGATGAACCTTTTTTTACAATACTCTTGTTCAGCAATGTGTGGATATGCTGAGGCAATTCACCTTAATGGAAAAAAAACAATCATTGATGGATCTTCATGGTTCCACATATTCTCAAAGTACACATAATGGAAGCTAAGTTGGCTAGACTGCAACAGTGTAAGACAGAATAATAATGCCAAGTTCAGTTTCTGCATGAAATGAAATAGTTCTTGAGGCCTGAATTCCTGCCATTCTTCAGAGTGAAATCGCAGCAAAGGTCATTGTTGTATTGTCATATACTAATGCTGGTAGCCCCTGTGCTGTTGTGGTTTAAGTAGCTTGCTGCCACCAATCCTCCTTTTGCTGTGCTGAATCTAAGGCTGTCCTAATTCTAAGTGATAGAGGATAGCTGACTAGTGAGTCTATTCAAAAGAGGCACTTGACTTACAAAACAAGGTAGTTTATTGCATGGCAGCAATCGGTATGAGTTATATTAACTTGCCAGGTGTAATTACTCAGGAACGCATGGAGCTGTACAGAGTTCGTCTTCTTCCTTGGGTACTCATACAGAATTCAACCTTGTCCATCCAAAGATCTTGTGACATCATCAAGTTCAGTGGAGCGCAATACAGCTCAATGTTAACTCTTTCAGAACCATTAAGTTGTACAACTACTACCAACCTAGAACAACAGGGTCGGTAGGGAGAGAGAGATTTAAAAATAGATTCATCTGTAGTTAATGCAAATATTGGTATTTACATGTGTTCAGCTATTCCAGTCTGTGCTTCATGTCAAATAAAGTATGGAATACAGACATAAGAAGACATTTTTGGCCTTAGTTACTCCTTTCAGAGTCTCAAGTTAAATCTCTTCCACAATAGCACAGTTTACATCCTGTGATCCTACACTGATGGTGATTACAGCCTGGTATTTGATGATCATTTTTGTTTGATGCTCAACTGGGTGTCCTAATGCTTTTTTCCCAGCACTTGTCAGATACATCAGTCAGCAGAGGTATTCTAAATCTGAATAGTTTCTGCCAAGCATATTTCCTGCCAAGCAATGAGGAGAAGGGTGTATTCCTGTGTACCCTGATGATGAATTACAATTCTAAGCCTGAAACACCTGACCTTCTTGATTTAAGAACTGCAGTTTACGTTTTACTGAAAAACATGTCAAGATTATTCAATTATTGTGTAGAGATTGGTTCCAGAGATCTGTTGAGCTTATTAGGCTTCGAGTGATAAGGAGACACTGAGACTTTTGTCACTGGAGCATAAGACGTTGAAGGGCGACCTTATAGTGCTTTCTAACATCATGAGGGGCAGAGATAAGGTGAATAGCAAAGGTCTTTTCCCTAGAGGGAGGGAGTTCAAAGCTAGGGGGCATATGTTTAAGGTGAGAGGAAAAAAATTTAAAAAGGATTTGAGGGGTGACTTTTTTCACACAGAGGGTGGTTTGTATGTGGAATTAACTACCAGATGAAATAGTTGATGCAGGTGCAGTTACAACATTTAAAAAGACATTTTGATAGATAGATTGATAGGACAGGTTTAGAGGATATCAGCCAAATGCAGTCAAGTGGTTCTAGTTTGAGAAACTTGGTTGGCACAGACTAGATGAACCGAAGGCTTTATACTGTTAATGAGGAGAAAGTGAGGTCTGCAGATGCTGGGGATCAGAGCTTAAAAATGTGTAAAGCCCTGAAGAAGGGCTTATGCCCGAAAGGTCGATTCTCTTTCTCCTTTGATGCTGCCTGTCCTGCTGCGCTTTTCCAGCAACACATATTTAACACTGTTAATGAGTTCAGTTGTGATTATCAAATTGAACTGGCTGAATTAACTAGCTGCTAGATTGATGTCAGTTTGCTACTGACCAGTAACCCGTGTCTTCCCAGTTTTTGGGAAGCTGTGCAGATTACAAAAAGAAAACTTCAGTTAAGATACCAGCAGGCTGTACTTGCAAACTCTCCTCCAAAGGACTGATATTCCTCAGGTTGATGGGTACAAAGGTAAATTTAAAGAAAATTCATCATCCACAAATTTCCTGTGCTAACCTACAGAAATGCAATCATGTAGTGACATTGCAACATCCTGCTAGTATTTTAACTTGTCAGCAGATACAGAGAACAGGCTGACTAAATGAGTGGCAAGTGACTGCTCTGCCTCTCACTAGGAGGAAGTACCATGTAGAGGAACTGCTGGACAGTCCTGCAACCCACAGCACCTGGAACTTAGTAGTGGGCACTGCTGCGATTGTGGGTAGGAGCACGAAAAAGGCCCTATAGATTTCTAAATATAAAAGTAATACCACATTTCACTTCACCCTTCCTCTTTAATAACAATTAAACAAAAGTAAGCAACCCATTTCCATCTGCCTGCCCATGCCTACCATATTGTGCTAAGGGCAGCATATTATCAGTGTCATATAGCTTGTTGACAGATTCATTTGATCCTTGGTTATTTATTCAAAAGGTCAGGCAAGCTACCAGTTTTGGCAAAACAGGCCCCACCGCACCCCACTAACAGTATTATGGGAATTAGTTGAGGTGACTGGTATAGTGGTGGGCTAGATGTCTACTCCAGGTTATATTCCCTCAACCCCAACTAGCCGAAACATTCTTGGCCATTGCTGGAGAATGTAAAATTGAATCCATCAGATCCTAGAAGTTAATGACTAAGCTTGTGTATAATTGAAGTAATTAACAATCAACAATCTAAGTTCAACCATGTCGAGGTCAAGGAATAACGTATTGGAGCTTATCATAGGTAATTTGACGTTGAAAAAACAAATGTTATGGGAGTATTGCTAAACAAAGAGACCTTGGAGTGCAGATTCATAGTTCCTTGAAAGGAGTTACTGGTAGGTAGGGCAGTGAAGAGGGCATTTGGTATGCTTTCCTTGATTGGTCAGAGCAACGAGTATAGGTGTTGGGAGGTCATGTTGCGACTGTACAGGACATTGGTTAGGCCACTTTTGGAATATTGTGTGCAATTCTAGTCTCCTATCGGAATGATGTTGTGAAACTTGTAAAAGTTCAGAAAAGATTTACAGGGATGTTGCCAGGTTTGGAGGGTTTGAGTTACAGGGAAAGGCTAAATAGGCTGGGGCTATTTTCCCTAGAGTGTCAGAGACTGAGGGGTGACCTTATAGAGGTTTATGAACTCATGACGGACATGGATAGGGTAAATAAACAAGGTCTCTTCCCTGGGTTTGGGGGGTGTCCAAAACTAGAGGGCATAGGTTTAGGGTGAGAGGGGAAAGATATAAAAGGGACCTGGGGGCAACGTTTTCACACAGAGGGTGGTGCCTGTATGGAATGAGCTGCCAGAGGAAGTGGTGGAGGTTGGTACAATTACAATATTTAAAAGGCATCATAATAGGTATATAAATAGGAAGGGTTTAGAGGGATTTGGCAAATGGGACTAAATTAGTTAAGGATATCTGGTTGGCATGGATGAGTTGGACTGAAGGGTCTGTTTCCATGCTGTACAACTCAATGACTTTGTGTAGGAGCACTTCTCAATGTAGAAAAAAGAACCCTGAACAAAAAGTGCGTTGGACTTAACTTGGGGCAAAGAAGCCTTTCTTGGAAAAGAAACTAAAATTTTCAGAAATATTGGGAATTATTCTTGCCAACTAAAACTTTATGGTCACTTAATTTTTTTTAATCAAACCCACCAGAGTTCACTCTCCTTCAGTAGACAGTTTAATCCTTTTGTTTTAAACGGATTTGTGCTCCCACTGAAGTGGCAGATGTCGGTTTGTTCCCATAACCACCGATTGTAATTTCTACCCTCAGGTCCTTATGATTGAAAGTTCAGCAGCACTCACTATTTGGGCTTATGTACAGGAATAACGAACTGTACCAGATGGCTGCCAGTGCTTGTGGACCTTGCAGAGATGTAAATAAACTGAAGATTTGCTGGGAGGAAACAAATGTGTATATCAGAATTGATAAACCTGACACATTTCTACAAAACTACCCCAAACAAACTTCCTACTGTTACACCTCTGGTAGCTTTTTTAAAAGCCAGGGCTGCAATATTAAACAACTCCCTCTATCCAACAAAAAAGATGTAGGGATTCTAACATGTAACCTACTTGAGTCCTTTGCTTGATGGCTTGCTTACATTTCCTGTCTATTTAGCTAATACATCATATCTAAACTACTGCTCCTTAATAAACTTAACAGATCTTATAGATTTACTTACAAATAGTTGGCTGGTTATCCTAGGTATCTGTGGCCCCCAAACCCAAATTCCGAAAGGAGAGTCAGGCTGTCTTCCCAGTTTCTTCCCCTACAATACTGCAAGTCCTCCTGGTTTCCAGCCATTACCAAAGCAATGGGAAAATTCACTCCTATAAATTAGCATGATGAATCGTAAAAGTAGGAAATGAAGTTGGTTAAACAATGACTAAACAATATGACTCCTGAATGGTCTGCAGTGATTGCCAGTTTGATACCAATGTCAACAGGATAGCCTTTAGTAAACTACTGTCAAAAAGAGATCTTTCTTGGCAGAGGCTGATCGATTGTGTTGGCAGATTTTGGTTCCTGTTCAGAACACCACATTCAGCAGCTTGTGTGGTCAAATGAGAACATTATACTGTACCGTACCAAAGAATTCTGACATTCATTAACTAAGTATTTAAATCTTCTGTTAATTATTGCAAAACTAAAATCCACTCATGATGCTCGAGCTCATATGCAATATAAAACTTCATCGAAAGTAACAAAATGCTCTTATAAAAATGCACGTCACCATTGTAACTTCAAAGTTTTGAAATCTGAACGTTGGTAAAAAGAGAGAATTGTCAAAGATTTTCTCTTGGCATTCAACAAGTTTTGAATAATCACAATTTCTACAAGGTTGGTTAGTAAGCTAACTCTGGTTAAGCAGTTTTTATTGAGAAATAATCAGGAAACCATAGCTTTCTCAGATTTATTAGTTTTTTTTTAAATGTGCAAGACTTGAATCTTATTGATAGCAAGGAATGAATCCTTATGCATGAATGCATGGCACTTCTAGAAAGTGTAAGTAAGACACATTACAAGCCTTGACTGATTACCTTAAGTTGGTTGCTATTATCATTGTGATTGTATTCAGGTTTGTTCACCTAGTGCTGCCCAGTCACAGAATTGCTTCTCTTGATAGACGTTTTGTTTTGGGTTCTGCAAGGTAATCTCCTTTACCTTTTTCCCTGCCTTCCCAAATAAAATTATCAGTTTATTCCTATTGTCACTTTACTAAGCATGGTAGAGGTTAAATTTAGCCAGCCCACAATTGGAACCATAGTGGCCAGCGACAACTAATCGTGCGAGAGGCCATGTATTGGTCTTCTGTGTTGGCAAAAAGGAAGTTGGAGGATTGGCTGGAAATATACAGAGTAGACAGTATAAGCTGTTAAATAGTTAGTGCTGCCATTTTGAAGCACAGCACATCCCATGAATATGAACACCTGAAAATGCATTCAATAGCATGAAGGGCACCCTGCAACACTATTTAAAAGTCAAAAAGCCAAATATTGTGGAAATTGGAAATCTGAAACAAAAAACATTATGCTGGAGAAACTGAGCAGGTCTGGAAGGAGAGGTAGAGTTAAAGATGTTGCCTCTATGTTGAGGTGACACTGGTGAACTATGACAATGACACTCACCTCCAGCCCTGACTTCCTCACAAACTGTGCATATTCTTCATGCTACTTTGTCATGGAAGAATCAGCAGGGACACCACCACCAGAACTGCTGAGCTGCTGGCTCTCTGATTGGGTTTGCACCCCTGAGAATTGGGGCCATTATTGACAAAGTGACTCCCCAGTATCATGCTGTTTCCATCCTTAGTAGAATGACTGCACTCACAGTAGAAAAGGCCATAAGTTCAATAATTTGATGCATCTAATTAATTATCACTCAGGTACCTGCTTCATTGCAGCACTTAAAAATGTGTAACTGGTTCACACTATCTAATTTGTTGAAATGGTCATACTTTTAACTGAATTTTACTTTGGGGTGGATGTTACTGCCATAATTGTACTGGAATTGTTATTGTATCATGCCACATGATCTCACCATGGTTACCTGATAACACTATGCCATAGAGTGTAAGAAATTAGGATCCTTGATGACTGTGAACCGACAAGGTTTTCTTCAGTGGATCCAGGTTAAAATACCCAAAGTGGGATTTGAGCATTAATACATGTTCTAGTCCAAAGAGGAAGCAGAAACAAAATCCAGCACTTCTACCTCAAGTTCTTACATAGAAGCTTGGAGATAAGAGCATGAGTAGGCCATTCAGCCCCTCGAGCCTCCTCTGCCATTCAATATGATCATGGCTGACCATCAAGTTCAATATCCTAATCGTGCCCTCTCCCAATGTTCCTTCATCCTTTTAACCACTGAAAGTTACATATACCTCCTCAGAAAAGCACTTTTTGGCCTCAATCACTTTCCATGGCAGTGAATTCCACAAGCTGACCACTCTCTGGGTGAAGGTATTTCCCCCCTCATCTCAATCCTAAAAGGTTTAACCTTTATCCATAAACTATGACCTCTGGTTCTGGACTCCCTCAGGTATATCCTTCTTGAATCTAACCTAGTTAGTGTCTGGTTCTGTTCAAATTCCATGAGATATCCTTCTTTCTTCTAAACTCCAATGGATACAATCCTAGCCAACTCAATCTCTCCTTTTTGTCAGACCTGCCTTCCCAGGGATCAATTTGGGAAACCTTCGCTGTACTCCTGTGAGCAAGAACGTCCTTCCTCAGATAAGGAGACCAAAACTGCACACAGTTTTTCAGGTGTGGCCCTGTATAATTGAAACAAGACAGTCTTGTTCCTGTACTTGAATCCTCTTGCTATGATGGCCACATACAGTTTGGGTTCTTTACTGTCTGCTGAACCTGAAAACATACTTTCAGCAACAGGTGCATGAGAACACCTTGTTAAACATCTCATTAAACATCTTCCTGTCTCAATTTATAGACATTCAAATAATAATCTGCCTACCTATTTTGCTACGTCACAATTATCCATATTATGCTCTATTTGCCATGTATTTGCCCAATCACTCAGCCTGTCCAAATCATCTCTGCATCTTTCGCAGATCACCTTTCACCTAGCTTTGTATCATCTGTAAATTGTAGATACTACATTAGTTCCCTCATCTAAATCATTAATATGTATTGTGAATAACTGAAGTCCTAGTACCGATTCTTATGGTACCCCACTAGTCACTATCTGCCATTCAGAAAAAGACCCATTTATTCCTATTCCTTGTTTCCTGTCTGTTAACCAATTTTCTACACATCTCAATACACGACCCCTAATCCCATGCACTTTAATTTTGCACATCAATCATACTTTGTTGAAAGGCTTCTAAAAGTTCAAATAAACCACGTCCACTGGCTTCCCGAATCAACTGTACTAGATCCATCCTTGAAAGGTTCCATTAGATTTGTCAAGCATGATTTTCCTTTTCTAAACCCACATTGACTATCTGAATCGACCATTGTTTTCTAAGTGATTTGCTGTAAAAGCCTTGACATTAGACTGTAGCATCTTCCTCACTACCTGTGTCAGAC
Organism: Chiloscyllium punctatum; assembly: GCF_047496795.1. Taxonomy (NCBI): domain Eukaryota; kingdom Metazoa; phylum Chordata; class Chondrichthyes; order Orectolobiformes; family Hemiscylliidae; genus Chiloscyllium; species Chiloscyllium punctatum. The sequence continues at coordinate 56,067,183 of NC_092747.1, read as the reverse complement.
TCACTGGTCTATAATTCTGTTTTCTCTCTACCCACCTTTTTAAATCAGGGGATTACATTAGCTAGAATCTTGGAAGATAGCCAACAACTTCCTTAAAAACTCTGGGATGTAGACTATCAGGCCCTGGGGATTCATTTGCTTTTAATCCCATCAATTTCTTAAGTCTCCTGTTGGAAAATATTTGTCATTTGCCTCACAATCTCGTACCATTCCAGGAAGAACAGAAGCAGAAAGTTAGAATTAAAAAGGCCAATACTTGGACGGAACTAAATTAGGGGCATTAAAGAAATGAAAATAAAAGACTGCCATCCACGTAGTGTTTTCATAACCTCAGAATGTTACCAAAGGATGTTTTATAGCCAATGAAGAGCCTTTGGTAGAATAACTATCATTGTAAGGTGGGAAATGTGTACATGCACAAAGCCCCCATAAAGCATGTGATAATGTGTTTTATTAACTTTTGTTAAAAGAGAAGATTTATACAGGACAGGATGAACCCTCCTCTGCTCATCTTCAAAAAAGTCCCAGGGCACATCTTACATGCACCTGAAAGAATAGACAGATTTAACATTGCATCCAAAAGATGGCATTTTTCACAATGCAGAGCTCCTTCACCACTGGAAAAGAAAATCAACCTGGATTACGTGCTCAATGTCAGGGTTGGGAGTTGAACCAACAAGCATCAGATTTAGAGGACAGAGTGTTACCCACTCAGCCAGAATTGAAATTCCACTGACAGGGTGTTTAAACATTATTCAACAAATAAAGCTGACCACTTGTCAAGTAAAAATTATTTGTCAGAAAAGTTAATCCCAAAAAAAGTTTTCAATTATTAAATTAAACAAGTGTCTAAATAATGACAGTATTTTGAGCTCACTCATTGAGGATTCTCAGGCCGTGTTTCCACCGCATTAAAAATGCAGTAGCTTGCCCTTCCTCATTACATCACATGCAACACACAATAATGATTTTATATAGTTAGTCAAGCTAATATGATGAGGTGCTGCCAGACCCATCAAGACAATGCCAGCTATATTGCTGCATTGCAATGGTCTGTTCTCCAACCATCTGGCTGCCCTTTGTGGTTGACTGTAATTTTATAATTTAGATTTTCACTGTACTGTCATGGTCTTGAATCTTGCCCATATGTGGCAATACAGAAATCATTGAATATAAAGAAAACATGCAATTTTGTACCAGTTAACCTAATTATATTTTGTGTATTACTAACTATCTAAATATTTCTGGAGTGGAATATTTTATGGTCAGTGCAGACCAGTGGATTTTCCGACTGTGTGTAACTCAACTTGTGTGTAGTCATGCACACCATGGACCATTGGAAACTCGACAATAGGGAAGAACATCTGCTGTCCTGACAATTGTTCTTCTTTTCTGTAAAAATGAATGAAGCATGAAGGAAACATGAAGAAAGAATCTGCTCCTGAATAAATTGGATGCTGTGCTGTGAATAATTCCAATGCAATCTCCACTGTGATCTTGAAAGGACCCTATTGCAAAAAGTAATCAACACAACTGAAACTGACTTTCACTGCTATAAATACAGTAAGGGGATTCACTGAAACAGTGTCAACAAACAGAGCAATGAACACAGCCGATTGTACTGCCCTACCTGCTCATTTCCTCACACAATACCCATGACAAAGATCAAGGTGATTTCTTCTTATTCAGCAAGGCCTTATCAGAATATCGGGCTGTTTTGAATCAGCCATTCTCTTCCCTAGTCGAATCACTGTGCCTTCTCAAAGAGGACAATAGTTAAACCTTGCCCAATTATGAAATGTTAAAGGGTACACATTCAATTGTAGAGATACAAGAACCAACTTTAGAATTAGAGTCATAGAGTCATAGAGTTGTACAGCACAGAAACAGACTCTTCATTCCAACTTATCCATGTCAACCAGATATACTAAATTAATCCAGTCCCATTTGCCAGCATTTGGACCATATCCCTCTAAACCTTCCTATTCATCTACCCATCCAGATACCTTTTAAATGTTATAATTATACCAGCTTCTATCACTTGCTCTGGCAGCTCATTCCATGCACATGCCACCCTCTGCGTGAAAAATTTGAATCTTTCACCTCTCACCTAAAAAAACTATGCCTACTTTTGGACTCCCCTACCCTGGGAAGAAAGACCTTGGCTATTCATCCTATCTATAACCCTCATGACTTTATAAACTTCTATAAGGTCACAACTCAGCCTCCGACACTCGAGGGAAAATAACCCCAGCCTAATCAGACTCTCCCTATAGCTCAAAACCTCCAACCCAGGTAATAGCCTTGTAAATGTTTTGAACCCTTTTAAGTTTAACAACATCTTTTCTATAGCGGGGGACCAGAATTGAATGCAGTAATCCAAAAGTGGCCTAACCAATGTCCTGTACAGTCACAATATGACGTCACAACTTGTATACTCAATGTACTGACCAATAAAGGCAAGTGTACTAAATGCCGACTTCATTACACTGTCTCTTTGTGACTCCACCTTCAAAACTCTCCAGGACCTTACCATTAATTGTATAAGTGTGATTTGTCTTTCCAAAATGCAGCACCTCACATTTATCTAAACTAAACTCCATTTGTCACCCCTCAGCCCGTTGGCCCCTGATCAAGGTTCAATTGTACCCTGAGATAACCTTCTTCATTGTCCACTACAGCATCAACTTTGGTGTCATCTGCAAGCTTACTAACCATTCCTCCTATATTCACATCCAATCATTTATATAAGTGACAAATAGCAGTGGACCCAGCACCAAATCTTGCGGCACACCTCTGATCACTGGCCTCCAAACCAAAAAACAATCCTCCTCCACCACCCTCTGTCTCCTACCTTCAAGTCAGTTTTGTATCCAGATAGCTAGTTTTCCCTGGATTTCATGTGATAACACCTTGTTAACCAGTCTGCCATGCACAATCTTATTGAACACCTCGCTGAAGCCCATAAAGATAATGTCTACTGGTGTGCTTCATCATTCTTCTTTGTCACTTCTTCAAAATGCTCTATCAAGTTAGTGAGACATGATTTTCCGCACAAAAAGCCATGTTGACTATCACTAATCAGTCATTGACTTTTCAAATGCATATAAATCCTGTCACTCAGAATTTCCTCCAGCAACCTATTCACAACTGACATGAGGCTCACCAATCTATAGTTTTCCCTGGCTTTTTCCTAACCACTTTAAATAACGCATCATGTTAGCCAAGCTCCAGTCTTCCAGTACCTCCCCCATCACTATTGATGATATGGATATTTCAGCAAGAGACCCAACAATCACTTCCCTAGCTTTCCACAAAGTTCTGGGAGACAGCTGAGCAGGTCCTGGGGATTTATCTACTATTTTGAATTTTAAGACAGCATCACCTCTGTAATATGGACACTTTTCAACATATGGCTTTCTCTTTCCCCTTCTCTTCCATATCCTTGTTCTTATTAGTTGTTAATTCCCCATCAGGCAGAAGTGTTTGAAGTGTGGTTCCATGGGGTACTGATTAGTATTGATTTCACCCAAATATGGTCAAACCTTTGAAAATTTCCATAATCTAAGATAGGTTCTGCTCTCTAACATTAAAATGGTGAGGGGTCCAGATAATAAACCAGGTTGGCAGATGATTTGTGTTCTTTTTCATGGATGCACCCTTCAGGTTGTGTAATAATGGGTATGTAATAATGTTCAAGAAATTTGGGTATGTTCTGACAATGGAGTAAAAATGTGTGTTGCTGGAAAAGCACAGCCAGTCAGGCAGTATCCAAGGAGCAGGAGAGTCGATGTTTTGAGCATAAGCTGTCCATCAGGAATATGGTCTGACAACACTTACCAGTACAAAATGTTTGGATGGTCATGGGGGATTATAGGAGGGGGCAGAGATAGTCATCCTCAATGTTTTGCCCTCAGCTGTAGTACGGTGTAATAGATAGTTATTATTATTTGTGAACATAGATTTGAAAGTTGAGAAAAAAAACTAATTTTCGTTTTCCATTCCATTGAGGTGGCTTGTTTTTTCTTTAACAAGAGGATGAGAAAGTCATCTGGAACAGTGAACTTGAGACGGCCTTTCCAAGAAAGCATGCAGCTTAATCTAAATGATTCGATCAGCTCCCTGATTGCTGTATGCTTGCAGGTTTGGGTTAATTATCAACAGAAACAGTTGGTCAGAAGTTGCTAGCAGATTGAGTTCAGAAGATGTGAAAGCATGCAGGCAGAACAGCAGTTTTGAGTTTCTGTGAGTGTCCAGACTTTGAGAATTTAGTTTGTCGAAGTCTCCAGGTTGTGACAGTTCCAGGCCATCAGAACAAGAAAGAGATCCCAACTCCTTCTGCAGTACAACAAGAAGGTCTGAAAAGAGTCAGTTGAGTAAGGAGTTAAATGGAAGTCATTCTTCACTGGGATTGAATATATATAAAATATTGCCAGGATAGTTCCAAATTATACAGATATACCTTTGTGTTTGTCTTTTCTTTGGTGGAATAAGCTTAAGTTATTTTGTTAAAAGACTATTGACAGTCTCATGTGGGTATATTTGGTCACAGACTATCATGATAACCAATTTGTGAGAAAGTAAAACTTATGATCTATCAAGCCAGGTTTCACACTGGGATCTGAATAATGTGTTCCTTTAGGTCATGGTTTATGCATATTAATAAAATTCACTAATATTTTTGAAAGGAATTTTCATGGTCTAAAAATAGAGTTGATTTTCTTCCTGTCTTTGAGCAGAAGCAACATCTTTATTAGTCCTGGGGTTATAAATGCTACTGCAGCAATTAAAAGCAATATTAAACCAATGTGAAACTGTCTACTGCTGCTGTTTCATCTTTATTTTCAATGAACCATCCTTGCTTTTTTCTTGACTTAATTTTTTTTCCCTCTTGCTCTCACTATAAATTTATTACTCATTTCCTTCCTATTTACAGTGGACCACTGATAGTCAGACTGCAAGCAGCAGGAATTGGTCTTTAATAAAAAGAAATCATCCATTGATTCCAAACACTAGCTTCTTTTCAAGGAGATATGTCGTCAATATTTATTCAATTCCTTTTGATTTTTTTTCAAAATTAAATAATTTGATAGCACTTAAATTACCGAGATGAAAGTGTTGTTAAACAAATGTGGATTGTGGACAATCTCCAGTTCTTAATGGACTGTGGTTTCAAGTTTCTCACCAATGTATTGCCAGTCTTTTTGATGTGCATCAGCGATGACTGTGAAGGGGATCCACAGCTGAAACAGATGGAAAATCTCTTTGTGTTATCAATGAAATCAAATAGAGTGTAAATAAAAAGCTCTATTCACATCTAACTAAAAATAGTCTCTGAAGTCCTCTTTAAAGTAACTGTTGGGTGGCATTCATCAGAAAATTGAATTGTGATTAAGAAAATGTGTGCACAAGCTGTAAAATAGTCTTTATGGTTAATTAAATGAACCACTGTTTCAATGTAGGGTGAAACAAAGGAACAAGAATAATTCACTGTCTGCTGTCTTTTTTAGCAATGTATACATCATGTGACTGGACTAGGTGGTGTACTTATTGTTAGTTTATGCCAACTCTTCATATTCATTGTGTGTATTTGTTTTCATCCCATAGATATGGATTTGGTTTGCTTGATGCTGGACGTATGTTGAAGGCAGCCCTTGAGTGGAAAACCCTGGGTTCTCAGAGAAAGTGTGTGGTTAATTCTAACCGTCAAATGAAAAAGTAAGTTGCTTGGCTTCTAAAAACAAAGAATCACAGAATGACATAATGTCAACTCTCTGCAAGAGCAAACTCCCTATTCGCTCCTTGCAGCCTGACAATTTACTTTTTTTCCTTACTGCGTATCCCATTTCCTTTTCAATGCCACAACTGAATCTGCTTCCACCCACACGTAAGCAGTGTATTCCAAATTCTGGCCACACGCTGCATAAAAAACATTTTTCCTCAAGTTACGATTGGATCTTTGTCAATCACCTTAAATCAGTGTCCTCTGGTTGTCAACCCTTTCTTGAAAGAAAGCAAATTTTCCTCATCAAGACTGTCCACAGCCCACATGATTTTCAATGCTTTTATCAAATCTCTTCTCAATCTTATGTTCTCTACGAGAATAGCCCAAGCTTCTCAATCCTATCCATGTAACTGAAGACCCTCATCGTGGACTAGTCTTGGATTTATTTTACACCCTGTCTAAAACTTTCACACCCTTCCTTAAGTGTGGTGCTGAGAACTGGATACAATATTCTAGCTGATGCTAAACATGTGTTTTATAAAGGTTATTGTAAATTTATTTGCCTTTGTGCTCTGTGAGTTTCTTAGAAAACTTGGGATTTGATTTCCCTTTAACAAAACTATGTTGGTTTTCCTTAATTAATCCATGCATCCAAGTTCTGAATACAGATAGGAGTGATGGCTGCTTGGGGAATTGTAGTCAGAGCAAAGTCCATGGCACACAAATTGGTTCATTTGTGTCTTGGAGCAGAAGCCAGACTGGAATTGCATTAGTAATCGAGGATTTAATGTTAAAGGAAGACATAGACATTTTTATGGTCTGAGACATAACTCCTGGACGGCATGTTGCATTCCTGGTGCAGCTACAGAACACTGGGTGGCCAGGTGAATTATCAGAGATCGAAAACCATACCAGTATCACTACATAGGCAGCGAGAGAGTTTACAGGCAGATTTTGAGGAGATAGGAAAGTAACCTCAAACAGGTCCTTAAAGATAGTAATCATAAGAATCCTTCTAATGTGATATGTTTAGGTGTGTAGAAAAAGGAGGAAAACCAGTGAGAGAGTGCAGGACCATCACCCTCTGTCTTCTACCTTTGAGCCAGTACTGAATCCAAATGGCTAGTTCTTCCTGTAGGTAAAAACAATGACTGCAGATGCTGGAAACCAGATTCTGGATTAGTGGTACTGGAAGAGCACAGCAGTTCAGGCAGCATCCAAGTAGCTTCGAAATCAACGTTTCGGGCAAAAGCCCTTCATCAGGAATAAAGGCAGTGAGCCTGAAGCATGGAGAGATAATCTAGAGGAGGGTGGGGGTTGGGAGAAAGTAGCGTAGAGTACAATGGGTGAGTGGGGGAGGGGAAGAAGGTGATAGGTCAGGGAGGAGAGGGTGGAGTGGATAGGTGAAAAAGGAGATAGGCAGGTAGGACAAGTCCGGACAAGTCATGGGGACAGTGCTGAGCTGGAAGTTTAGAACTAGGGTGAGGTGGGGGAAGGGGAAATGAGGAAACTGTTGAAGTCCACATTGATGCCCTGGGGTTGAAGTGTTCCGAGGCGGAAGATGAGGCGTTCTTCCTCCAGGCGTCTGGTGGTGAGGGAGCGGCGGTGAAGAAGGCCCAGGACCTCCATGTCCTCGGCAGAGTGGGAGGGAGAGTTGAAATTTTGGGCCATGGGACGGTGTGGTTGATTGGTGTGGGTGTCCCGGAGATGTTCCCTAAAGCACCCTGCTAGGAGGCGCCCAGTCTCCCCAATGTAGAGGAGACCGCATCGGGAGCAACGGATACAATAAATGATATTAGTTTTACCAGGGTGGTCTCCCTGGCCAAACTAATATCATTTATTGTATCCGTTGCTCCCGATGCGGTCTCCTCAACATTGTGGAGACTGGGCGCCTCCTAGCAGGGCGCTTTAGGGAACATCTCCGGGACACCCACACCAATCAACCACATCGTCCCGTGGCCCAACATTTCAACTCCCCCCCCCCACTCTGCCGAGGACATGGAGGTCCTGGGCCTCCTTCACCGCTGCTCCCTCACCACCAGACGCCTGGAGGAAGAACGCCTCATCTTCCGCCTTTGGAACACTTCAACCCCAGGGCATCAATGTGGACTTCAACAGTTTCCTCATTTCCCCTTCCCCCACCTCACCCTAGTTCTAAACTTCCATAAGACCATAAGACACAGGAGTGGAAGTAAGGCCATTCAGCCCATCGAGTCCACTCCGCCATTCGGTCATGGCTGCTGGGCACTTCAACTCCACTTACCCGCATTCTCCCCGTAGCCTTTAATTCCCCGAGACAACAAGAATCTATCAATCTCTGCCTTGAAGACATTTAGCGTCCCGGCCTCCACTGCACTCTGCGGCAATGAATTCCACAGGCCCACCACTCTCTGGCTGAAGAAATGTCTCTGCATTTCTGTTCTGAATTTACCCCCTCTAATTCTAAGGCTGTGTCCCCGGGTCCTAGTCTCCTCACCTAACGGAAACAATTTCCTAGCATCCACCCTTTCCAAGCCATGTATTATCTTGTACATCTCTATTAAGTCTCCCCTTAATCTTCTAAACTCCAATGAATACAATCCCAAGATCCTCAGCCATTCCTCATATGTTAGGCCTACCATTCCAGGGATCATCCGTGTGAATCTCTGCTGGACACGTTCCAGTGCCAGTATGTCCTTCCTTAGGTGTGGGGACCAAAACTGGACACAGTACTCCAAATGGGGCCTAACCAGAGCTTTATAAAGTCTCAGTAGCACAATGGTGTTTTTATATTCCAACCCTCTTGAGATAAGTAACAACATCGCATTCGCTTTCTTAATCACAGACTCAACCTGCATGTTGACCTTTAGAGAATCCTCGACTAGCACTCCCAGATCCCTTTGTACTTTGGCTTTATGAATTTTCTCACCATTTAGAAAGTAGTCTGTGCTTTTATTCTTTTTTCCAAAGTGCAAGACCTCGCATTTGTTCATGTTGAATTCCATCAGCCATTTCCTGGACCACTCTCCCAAACTGTCTAGATCCTTTTGCAGCCTCCCCACTTCCTCAGTACTACCTGCCTGTCCACCTATCTTGGTATCATCGGCAAACTTCGCTAGAATGCCCCCAGGCCCTTCATCCAGATCATTAATATATAATGCGAACAGCTGTGGCCCCAACACTGAACCCTGCGGGACACCGCTCGTCACTGGCTGCCATTCTGAAAAAGAACCAGCTCAGCACTGTCCCCATGACTTGTCCAGACTTGTCCTACCTGCCTATCTCCTTTTCCACCTATCCACTCCACCCTCTCCTCCCTGACCTATCACCTTCATCCCCTCCCCCACTCACCCATTGTACTCTCTGCTACTTTCTCCCACCCCCACCCTCCTCTAGCTTATCTCTTCATGCTTCAGGCTCACTGCCTTTATTCCTGATGAAGGGCTTTTGCCCGAAACGTTGATTTCGAAGCTACTTGGATGCTGCCTAAACTGCTGTGCTCTTCCAGCACCACTAATCCAGAATCTAGTTCTCCCTGTATTCCATGAGATCTAACCTTGCTAATCAGTCTCCCATGGGGAACCTTGTCAAATGCCTTACTGAAGTCCATATGGATCACATCTACCGCTCTGCCATCATCAATCCTCTTTGTTACTTTCTCAAAAAACTCAAGTTTGTGAGACATGATTTCCCACGCACAAAACCAAGTTGACTCCCCCTAATCAGTCCTTGCCTTTCCAAATACATGTACATCCTGTCCCTCAGGATTTCCTCCAACAACTTGCCCACCATCAACGTCAGGCTCACTGGTCTATAGTTCCCTGACTTGTCTTTACCGCCTTCTTAAACAGTGGCACCACGTTTGCCAACCTCCAGTCTTCCGACTCCTCACCTGTGACTATCGATGATACAAATATCTCAGCAAGAGACCCAGCAATCACTTCTCTAACTTCCCACAGAGTTCTAGGGTCCACCTGGTCAGGTCCTGGGGATTTATCCACTTTTATGCATTTCAAGACATCCAGCACTTCCTCCTCTGTAATATGGCTATTTTGCAAGATGTCACCATCTATTTCCCTACAGTCTATATCTTCCATGTCCTTTTCCACAGTAAATACTGATGCAAAATACTCATTTAGTGTCTCCCCCATTTTCTGTGGCTCCACACAAAGACTGCCTTGCTGATCTTTGAGGGGCCCTATTCTCTCCCTAGTTACCCTTTTGTCCTTAATATATTTGTAAAAACTCTTTGTATTCTCCTTAATTCTATTTGCCAAAGCTATCTCATGTCCCCGTTTTGCCCTCCTGATTTCCCTTTTCAGTATACTCCTACTTCGGTTATACTCTTCTAAGGATTCACTCGATCTATCCTGTCTATATCTTACATATCCTACCTTACATATAACCAAACCCTGAATTTCTTTAGTCATCCAGCATTCTCTATACCTACGAGTTTCCTTTTCATCCAAACAGGAATATACTTTCTCTGGATTCTCGTTATCTCATTTCTGAAGGCTTCCCATTTTCCAGCTGTCCCTTTACTGCAAACATCTGCCCCCAATCAGCTTTCAAAAGTTCTTGCCTAATACCGTCAAAATTGGCCTTTCTCCAGTTCAGAACTTCAACTTTTAGATCTGGTCTATTCTTTTCCATCATTATTTTAAATCTAATAGAATTATGGTCGCTGGCCTCAAAGTGCTCCCCCACTGACAACTCAGTCACCTGCCCTGCCTTATTTCCCAAGAGTAAGTCAAGTTTTGCACCTTCTCTGATTCACATCCTCATACTGAATCAGAAAATTGTCTTGTACACACTAAACAAATTCCTCTCCATCTAAACCCTAAACACTATGGCTGTCCCAGTCTATGTTTGGAAAGTTAAAATCCCCTACCATAACCACCCTATTATTCTTACAGATAGCTCGGATCTCCTTACAAATTTGTTTCTCAATTTCCCTCTGATTATTAGGGGGGTCTATAATACAATCCCAATAAGGTTATCATCCTTTCTTATTTCTCAGTTACACCCAAAATAAGTTCCCTGGATGAATATCCTCCCTCAGCACAGCTGTAATGCTATCCCTTATCAAAAATGCCACTCTCCCTCCTCTTTTGCCTCCCTTTGTATCCTTCCTGTACGATTTGTATCCTGGAACATTAAGCTGCCAGTCCTGCCCATCCCTGAGCCATGTTTCTGTAATTGCTATGATATCCTTGTCCCATGTTCCTAACCATGCCCTGAGTTCATCTGCCTTCCCTGTTAGGCCCCTTGCATTGAAATAAATGCAGTTTAATTTATTAGTCCTTGTCCCTGCCTGCACTGTTTGACTCACTTCTGTTCTCAACTGTACCTGTCTCGGATTGATCTCTTTTCTCACTATCTCCCTGGGTCCCACCCCCACACCTTACTAGTTTAAATCCTCTTGAGCAGCTCTAGCAAATCTCCCTGCCAGTATATTAGTCCCCTTCCAATTTAGGTGCAATCCATCCTTCTTGTACAGGTCACTTCTACCCCAAAAGAGATTCCAATGATCCAAAAATGTGAATCCTTCTCCCATACACCAGCTCCTCAGCCATGTATTCATCTGCTCTATCTCTACTTTTTGTCATTTACATAAATGATTTGGATGCGAGCAGAAGAGGTACAGTTAGTAAGTTTGCAGATGACACCAAAATTGGAGGTGTAGTGGACAGCAAAGAGAGTTACCTCAGATTACAACAGGATCTTGACCAGATGGGCCAATGGGCTGAGAAGTGGCATATTGAGTTTAATTCAGATAAATGCGAGGTGTTGCATTTTGGGAAAGCAAATCTTAGCAGGACTTCCACCCTTAATGGTAAGGTCCTAGGGAGTGTTACTGAACAAAGAGACCTTGGAGTGCAGGTTCATAGCTCCTTGAAAGTGGAGCCGCAGGTAAATAGGATAGTGAAGAAGGCGTTTGGTATGCTTTCCTTTATTGGTCAGAGTAATGAGTACAGGAGTTGGGAGGTCATGTTGCAGCTGTACAGGACATTGGTTAGGCCACTGTTGGAATATTGCGTTCAATTCTGGTCTCCTTCCTATCAGAAAGATGTTGTGAAACTTGAAAGGGTTCAGAAAAGATTTACAAGGATGTTGCCTGGGTTGGAGGATTTGAGCTATAGGGAGAGACTGAACAGGCTGGGCTGTTTTCGCTGGAGCGTCGGAGGCTGAGGGGTGACTTTATAGAAGTTTACAAAATTATGAGGGGCATGGATAGGGTAAATAGGCAAAGTCTTTTCCCTGGGGTTGGGGAGTCCAGAACTAGAGGGCATAGGTTTAGGGTGAGAGGGGAAAGATATAAAAGAGACCTACGTGACGTTTTCACACAGACAGTGGTACATGTATGGAATGAGCTGCCAGAGGATGTGGTGGAGGCTGGTACAATGGCAACATTTAAGAGACATTTGGATGGGTATACGAATAGAAAATGTTTGGAGGGATATGGGCCGGGTACTGGCAGGTGAGTCTAGATTGCGTTGGGATATCTTGTCGGCATGGACGGGTTGGACCAAAGGGTCTGTTACCATGCTGTACATCTCTGTGACTCTATGACAGAGGACTTCAGATACCTGGAATATTGGGATTGGAGTTGAGAAGATAGAGCCATCATTGGCTTAATGGGTTACACCTCAGCAGAGTCAGGAGCAATGTCCAGCTTGCTAAAGCTATTAGCAAGAATTTAAAAACGCATGGCAGGGTGATGAGAATTAATAGATAGCATTAAAAATGAAAAGATGAACAAAGGATGGGAAGTAACAAGGGTATGACCGTGAGAAGTTCAAAGACATAAGCTGTTATCAGACTTGTGATTATATCAGGTTTACAGTGTCAGTATGAGAGTGTAGGGAACATGATAAATTAAAAAAAAACAGCAAGCACAAATAGCCCGAAAGGAATATGGTGGCCTTGATGAAAAACTCATTTATAAAAGGGTAGCATTGGATGTTACATATTATGGGACACAAGGTTTTCAGGAAAAAAAGGGAAGGAAACAAGTGACAATGGGTGGCAGTATTGATTAAGAAGAATACTGCAATATCATTCAGAAGGAAGGTGTCCTGGATGGGCCAGGGATTCCAATTGGTGGGAGATAAATCAAAAGAGTAATGGAACACTACTTGATATATGTGTAACATTTGTAAAATGTGGCTGCTGACTCATGGGAAGACATGGAAGTGCAAATCTGCAGCAACGTTAGAGAATGGTGCAAAAATTAGAGTAGCATATGCAAGGTACTTTCATCATCCTGATATAAACAAGGATAGTAGTCATGTAAAGGTGAGAGAGTTGAGCAAGAGTTTCAGAAGTGTGTTCAGAGAAGTTTTCTTAACTGAGTGTGACGCTGGCTTAATGAGGAAGGAGGGAATGGAGTGTCTAGCTCTCAGGAAGGTAGATCAAATGGTCCATACAGGTACATCTATATATTAATCAGAAGTAACAAAGATAATATGTCCTTCAGATCAATGAATTCCAATTTTAGTCTAAAAATAAAGCTGTCTTATGGTATAGAAAGCTCTATGGTTGCCAAGGTAACCTAGGTCAGGGATACAATTAAAAATCAGGAGAACAATAGTGTCAGTCCTCGCTTTGCAAGCAGTACAACTGTGGAAGTGAAGCTGCATGTAACTCAGTCAACAGCACTCTCATCTTTAAACTTCTTCTGAATTAATTCCTACACCAGGACTTGAGTGCATCAAAATCAAGGCTAACACTCCAGTTGCAGTACTGCAGAAGAACTGTGCTGTTGGAGGTGGCACCTTTCAGTTGTGATATTAAACGGATGTCTCACCTGTCAGTTCAGGTAAAAATAAAATGTCCTGTGCACTAAATCAAGAAAGATCAGGAAAACTATCCATAGTGTCCTGACCAATGTGTATTCTCAATCAACATCACAATGTAAGTTATCTGATCATTATCATACTGTTAACAACAACACAACTGAAACAGAAATAGTAAAAACCTGCATTAGACCTCAAGACTGACTATTTTTACATTGGCAAAAGGGAGGAGTGCACATGCTGGAGATTAGAGTCGAGTGTGGGGTGCTGGAAAAGCACAGCAGGTCAGGCAGCATTCGAGTAGCAGGAAAAATCGACGTTTTGGGCAAAAGCCCTTCATCAGGTTTCGTGATTAAGAGCTTTTGCCCTAAATGTTGATTTTCCTGCTCCATGGATGCTGCCTGACTTGCTGTGCTTTTCTAGCACCCCATTCTCTACTTTTACATTTGGTTGACTTAACTCCACCCAGGCATTATAGTTGATCTCTCTATTTCTGGGGTTAGAGAGGCAAAATTGACCAGGGCTTCCCCTTTATGATCTCTATCCAAGCACCACATGACAGGATCAGAAACAAAAACCAAAATTGCTGGAGAAACTCAGCAGGTCTGGCAACATCTGTGGAGAGAAAGTGGAATTAACATTTTGAGTCCAACATGATTCTTCTTTAGAACTGAAACCTTTTTGTGAACACTTTCCAGGGAATGTGCGTCACAGATATCTGTTTCTTTATTATGATTGTTTTTTTAAAACTTCCTCACTGGGAACCTGCTGCTTCCTATTTAGGACGCACATCATTGCATTATTTAAGTTGCATACTTTTTCTATTTCATGAATGAAAGGGTTCTGCTTTACTTGTTCTTTGCTGGTAGTGCCACCTCCTTCATCTACCAAACTGTGTACCTTCTCTTCATGCCAAATGCATATAACTATGCAGGACACCGCTGTGTACCTCCATGACCTCAGATTCCATGATTGTGGGCCTTACCCCAAGCAAACCTGTGTGCACAATATCTTGGAAGCAACATGTTGTCTCACCTCAGCTCATTAGTCACTAACCTGCTCCCTGGATGAGCCCTTCCCAATAAGTGATGAACAAGTGCACTGTGGGGGATTTTTCTGCCTTCAGCTGCCCTAATAATTGCAAATGACTTTGTTCCACATGAAAAATAAATTTGCAGGTGGTTGAAGAATCCAATGCATGAGCTACAGTCTCTGTCACAGGAAAGGCAGAGGATTCGGAGGGTGGGATGCCCAAATTGTCACATGCTCCTTTGTCAGTTGAAGTTTGACTTCAGCTTGCCATTAGGGATGATACTCAGGGTGTACAGATCCTTCCCAGATGCTTTCTGTCTACTTTGGTTGTTCTTAGTCCATGATTTTCCAGGTGGTAATAGGGATGCAATACTTTTTCAAAGAGGTTTTGAGGGTGTCCTTGAAGTGTCTCCTTTGCCCTCCTGGGACTTATGAAAACTGTACCTTCTTTATTCTTCTGCATTTTTGATTGTGGACTGAAATGGGAAAAGGACAGTTTTTAAAAAAAAACGAGGATTGTGAAAAGGATTGCTGAACTTTGTAAAACAAGTTACAAGCACTTATTGTATGTACTGTTTACCCTGTTGTTTGTTTAACCACTGGGACAACTTTACTTGCAGGCAAACTATTACCTGACATTATGTCCAAAGTGAGATTCAGCTGGAAGCAAGCAGCTAATTAGTCTCGGGAGTGGTGACCAGTTGGCAGTGACCTGCTTGTTTACATCTGTGCAATGTCTGCCTATTTTGATGTAGGCTTCCCAGGTTTGGAAAGTGGTCCATATTATTCAAGACTTCATCATGGATTTTGATAACTTGGGAGTATCAGTGCAATATGGTTGGGGCAGTTTGGTAAAGGATCTTTGTCTTAAGAATATTTAATGCAAGGCCAATAGTCTCATATGTCTTGGTTGAAAGTGTTGATGATGGCTTGGAGCTCAAGTGTGGTTAGATGCATGCATCGTCTGCATCTTCTAGTCCAATGAGAGAACATAGAACATAGAACATAGAACAATACAGCGCAGTACAGGCCCTTCGGCCCTCGATGTTGCGCCGATCAAAGCCCACCTAACCTACACTAACCCACTATCCTCCATATACCTATCCAATGCCCGCTTAAATACCCATAAAGAGGGAGAGTCCACTACTGCTACTGGCAGGGCATTCCATGATCTTACGACTCGCTGAGTGAAGAACCTACCCCTAACATCAGTCCTATATCTACCCCCCCTTAATTTAAAGCTATGCCCCCTTGTAATAGCTGACTCCATACGCGGAAAAAGGTTCTCACTGTCAACCCTATCTAACCCCCTAATCATCTTGTACACCTCTATCAAATCACCCCTAAACCTTCTTTTCTCCAAAGAAAACAACCCCAAGTGCCTCAGCCTTTCCTCATAGGATCTTCCTACCATACCAGGCAACATCCTGGTAAACTTCCTCTGCACCCGTTCCAGTGCCTCCACATCCTTCCTATAGTATGGCGACCAAAACTGCACACAATATTCCAGAAGCGGCCGCACCAGAGTCTTATACAACTGCAGCATGACCTCAGGACTCCGGAACTCAATTCCTCTACCAATAAAAGCCAGTACGCCATATGCCTTCTTCACTGCACTATTTACCTGGGTGGCAACTTTCAGAGATCTGTGTACATGGACACCAAGATCCCTCTGCTCTTCCACACTACCAAGTAGTCTACCATTAGCCCAGTAATCCATCTTTTTATTACTCTTACCAAAGTGAATCACTTCACACTTAGCTACATTGAACTCCATTTGCCACCTTTCTGCCCAGCTCTGCAGCTTCTCTATATCCCGCTGTAACCTGCCATATCCTTCCTCACTGTCTACAACTCCTCCGACTTTCGTATCATCCGCAAACTTGCTCACCCAACCTTCTAACCCTTCCTCCAGGTCATTTATAAAAGTGACAAACAGCAATGGTCCCAAAACAGATCCTTGCGGAACACCACTAGTGACGGCACTCCAAGATGAATCTTTGCCATCAACTACTACCCTCTGTCTTCTTCCAGAGAGCCAATTCCTAATCCAAACCTCCAACTCACCCTCAATGCCATATCTCTGTATTTTCTGCAGTAGCCTACCATGGGGGACCTTATCAAACGCCTTACTAAAATCCATATATACTACATCTACCGCTTTCCCCTCATCTACCTCCTTCGTCACCTTCTCAAAGAATTCAATAAGGTTTGTGAGGCACGACCTGCCCTTCACAAAACCATGCTGACTATCCTTGATCACATCATTCTTATCCAGATGTGCATAAATCCTATCCCTTATAATTCTCTCTAAGACTTTGCCCACAACAGAAGTGAGACTCACTGGCCTATAGTTACTAGGATTATCCCAGGAGAGGATGATGCAACCTTGAATCTGGCCTGTGTACAGAAGAGATCATGCTACCCACCAACATCTCAATACAATGCCAGCCTGGTACGAGGTAGAAGAGAGCATTCAGCAGCTAAAGAAACAACAAGTCCACCATAAGCAGATGACCAAGAACTGGTAGAATGTTGGCAGAGTGTGCGGGATGTTGAGTGTATATTCCATATGGTACTGAGGCTTGCAAGTCACTGTCCCTTTGCATTGGCACAATTGGACTGAATGGTGCCCTAAAGGTTGTAGTTAGGGGTGAGCAGATGGGGCCACTTATCCTTGTAGAGCATAAGAGATTTTTCATCCTTCACCTGCACTGTATCCAGGTTCTATTTGGGACTACACAGGTGCTGACCAGCACTGGTACCACAGAGCAGGCTGCCTTGGTCAGACAGGAGAGTCTCTTTGCTACCACTCCTGTGGAAGAGGACCACTCACCTTTCGTGGACTGCATAGAGAAGAACCTCTGATGCAGCAATGCTACACCATGGAGCTGGTTACTGTTTGAACCAGCTTCAATTCTAGAAGATCCTAGTGGGTGTAAAAACCTTCCTTCCACTGCATATCTTGGCATTCACAAGTCTCCAAGTGCAAAACCAGACATGCCTGTGTAATAAACTGAGAGTCACTTCATTGCATGAGAAAACGTGACCTACCCCCCCACCCCCCAAGTGAAAGTGACTCCCACTTCCAAACCTGTGTCTGGAAGATTTTACCCTAGCATTCTGAATTTGGAATCACAATGAACAAACTGAACATTTGATCATTATTCCCTCATACATCCTCAGTAATCCTATTGCCTTAATATGCATTGTACTTCAAAGTTTTATGCAATTAGTCAACTCTTGGTCTAGGAGGTAAAACGTTGTGTGTTCCCTATCTTTATGTAAGCTGTGCTGCTATCATTCCTCAGCCCATGATCGGAAAGCTGAGTCTAAATACCTCCCTTTGTAACTGGATCCTGGACTTCCTGACTGGGAGACCTCAGTCAGTCCAGATTGAGAACAACATCTCCAACACCATCACACTGAGCACAGGGGTCCCCCAGGACTGTGTGCTCAGTCCACTGCTGTTCACCTGCTGACACACAACCTTGCAGCGTTGCTCAGGTTGAATTACATCATCAAGTTCACGATGATACGACTACAGTGGGTCTCATCAGCTTGAGCCATAAATCAGCATACAGAGAGGAGGTGCAGCGGCTAATGGACTGGTGCAGAGCCAATAACCTGTCTCTCAATGTGGACAAGGTGAAAGAAATGGTTGTTGACTTCAGGAGGTCATGTCCGCTGGACATCAATGGCTCCTCCACGGAGATCATGAAGAGCACCAGATTTCTTGATGGACACCTGGCAGATAATCTCACTTGGACCCTCAACACCAGCAGCTCTACTTTCTGTGGAGGCTGAGGAAAGCCCCCCCTCCCCCAACCCCCTACACTGACCCCATCCTCACCACATTCTATAGAGGGCTCATTGAGAGTACCCTGAGCTGCTGCATCACTGTCTGGATCGGAAATTACACCATCTTGGATTGTAAGATGCTACAACAGATAGGGAGAACAGCTGAGAAGATCATTGTGGTGTCTCTTCCCTCCATTACAGACATTTACTCCACACGCTGCAGCTGAAAGGCTAAGAGCATTGTGGAAGCTCTTGTGGAAGAGCACCACACAAACTCTTCTCCCTCCTGCCATCTGGCAGAAGATACCGGAACATTCAGTGTCTCACGGCCAGATGGTGCAACAGCTTCTTTCCTGAGGCCATCAGGCCCCTTAACACAGTTTGATCGGATGCTTTTCCATCCGAAATTTATTGCATGACTTCAAATTGCTGCTAGAAAAACGTCTAGTATTTATCATTCTTCTATTATGTTATAACTTGCATGTTTTGCACTTCTTATGCACTTTATGTCGTGTACAATTGTGTGGTTTGTGCTGTCCATGTAGCACCCTCGGTCTTGGAGGAATGCTGTCTCATTTTTACTGTACCAGTTGTATTTGGCAGAAATGACAAATAAAAAGCTACCCTACTAGCTGAACATTAACAATTGTCTTAACAATAAACTCACCTTTGTGCAAAAACCCTCATTGTCACCTCAGAAACAATCGCATCAGGAAGTTGCTCTTGGAATTGTACACATGGACTCAGCTCCTTTGGTGACATATGCTGTAAACAAGCAAACTAGCTCTCCTTCAATCATTCCTATTTAACGAGGACTTTTCATTTTCATTGTGCAAGAAGAGAGGTAAATAATGAAGAAAATTTCAGAGCTCCATGTTACAAAAGAATCGAGCTGTCCTGGCATAAGTCACAAAAGGTTAGTTTGTCGGTACAGCAAGTGATTAGGAAGGCAGATGGAATAATGTTTATTGCAAGGGATATGGAATATGAAAATAGAGAGGTTTTGTTTCACTTGTTCAGAACATTGCTAAGCCATATCATGAGTATTATGTACACTTCTGGTCTCCTTGCCAGAGGTATAATTAGAATTCTAATATTAGGATAAATTATAAGGATTTAGTTGCATTAAATGCAATTCAGAGAAGGTACATTTGATTGATTCCTGAGATGACCAAAGATATCCAGATTAGGTGGGTTGGCCATGCTAAATTGCCATAGTATCTCAGGAGGTATAGGTTAGATGGATTAGCCAGGGAAAATGCAGGGTTACAGGGATAACATAGGGGTCTGGGTGGGATGCTGTTCGGAGGGGCGGTGCAGACTCGATGGGCTGAATGGCCTGCTTCCACATGTGGGGATTCTATTATGAGGTTTATTTTTGAAGAAAGGTTGGACATATTGGTTTTAGATCTACTGGAATCTAGAAGATTGAGAGGTGATCGTATTCTAGGTGTGAGATATTAAGGGAAATTCATTGGGTGGGTGCTGAGGGATTACTTCCTTTTTGAGACAGATAAGAAACAGGGAGCACAGAGTGAAAATAAAAGTAGTTCCATTGAACATATTAATTTTCAATCTGCAGATCATTGATCTGTGGAATTCTCTTCCACAGACAGCAGCAGGGGCAGGGTTATTGAATATGTTTATGGTTTCTTTAGATTCATAATTAACAAGGGAATCAAAGGATAGGGGAGGACACAGGAAATTGGACTTGATGCTACATTCAGATTAACCAAGATCTTAACAAATGACAGAGCAGAGCTCGAAGAGATGAATGGCTTACTCCAGTCCTAATTTATATGTTCCTACCAACATTTCATGTAATTTAACTTTTGTACTTAATATACAGTATGATCCATCCAGCTCTAAGAGGCATCTTTAATCAATTTTGAAGTGGGCACATATAAAAGAAGGCAGTATGGAAATGTAAGGGGACAATAATCTGGAATTGAGACTTGATCATTCCTACAAGTGAGCATTATAGTTAATAGTGAATCAATACCAACCGACTGGCATTTTGAAATGTAAATGTGGTAGATGAAAGCATGATGCTATCATCAGCAGAAAATGATGTGACTAGAATCGGTAACACGAAGCCTCCAACGACTGGGGAATGCATGACTGCAAATGTAATACAGGCCCATCAGATCGCATCCCGAGCAGCAGGTAATTATTGCCTTGACCTGCGACTTACTTTCAAGCCTGTTTCCCAGAAGAGATAAAAAAAAGACAGAGTATTTGAAAGATTTAAGGAAAAGGCAGGGGCACCATCTGACAGTGCTAGATTGATACTCGCTAAATGACTGAAGAATGCCTTGATGCCTTCTTTAAACAGTGCTGTTTCTCTAAAATTGTTTTTTTCTTCCTTTCCCTCTTTTCTGTTGAATCCTCCAGAGCTATTCCTGTGAAAGGTTCTCTGTCACTGAATCTAACAACGAATGCCTGCATGAATACAAGGAATGCAATTGACTCACTCGAGCATGTACAGGTGAGAGAGTCACCAACAAACAGTTTTAAGCAATCCAGCAATATCTTGCGGAGTTCCAACAAATGAAGCTGACGTAACTTGGTTTATATCTGGCCAAAATGCTTTGTCTCAACATTAATAGATATATTTGCTGTAATACAATGGCAAAATTCAGCGTTGTCAGTTAAATCTTTGTTGGTTGTGTTTTGCAGCAATTGGAAACTTGTACGATTTAGTATATTCAGGTTATAGTGGCTCATAATGGAGTCTTTTATGTTGTAATACAACTAAAATTTGAAAAATTTCCAAGAGGCAGTATGTATAAATAGCTATGTTGTCAAGTTTTTTTTTCACTGGTGGGTAAGCCAGCTAGTCTGAAGCTATCAAATGTTTAGATTGAGCAATTAAAAATTGCCAGGACAGCAATCATATATAATTATCACCATGCACCTTATTTTTGATTGCAAATAAAGAAACTTAATAGAGTAATCTTAAATTTTGTTTCAGTGCAATAGCTCATCAAATGTCACATATATTGTGTTAGTCATGGGTTAAAAGTTGTCAATTCAAGCCCTATTCTGGGGATTTGAGCACCGAATATAAATCGACAATTCAATACAGAATGCTGCTTTTTTGGAGATACCAAACTTCAAATGAGATAATAAACCAAAGCAGTGTTTGCTTGATTCATTCATTAGTCTGCATGGTGATCTGGATATGAGTTGTGGAACTAAATGTATTGTATTTTAATGTGAGACTTTTTTTCAAACATTTTATGGGATATTCTTTAGTTATAGTAATGTGCTGCCCCATGGTCAAATCCCAATTAGATCTTACAGGATGTTGTTTGAATCACAAACTGGTTAATTTTGATCTCAGAAAACTTTAAACATTTATATTGGCCTAGATCTTCCAGTCTCTGGATAGTCTGAGACCAGATATATGCTTCATGATGCTTTAGAAGTCCAAACGTGTTGATTCAGTAACAAATTTCTTCAAAATGTTTTAACTTCCAACAGTTTCCCTTTTTAGGAGAAATAGATCTGATTTATTAACCAGTATGCAGCATCGTCGAATCCTTCCAGTGTGGAAACAGAGCATTCAGCCCATCAAGTCCACACCAACCTCTAAAGCGCATCCCACCCAGACCCAACCCCCTACCCAGGCCCTGTAATCTTGCTTTTCCTGTGGATAATCCTCCTAGCCTACACATCCCTGGACACTACGGGGCATTTTAGCATGGCCAATCTTCCTAACCTGCACATCTTTGGACGGTGGGAGGAAAGTGGAGCACCCGGAGGAAACCCACGCAGACATGAGGAGAATGTGCAAACTTTATACAGACATTTACCTGAGAGTGGAATTGAACCTGGGTCCCTAGTGCCATGTAGCAGTGCTAACCACTGTGCCACCATGCTGCCCCTCTGCCCCTTTAGGATATCTTACAGAAACTTCAGAATACTGAATGGCCTGGACAGAGTGGATGTTGGGAAGATGTTTCCATTGGTAGGAAAGACTAAGACCTGAATGCACAACCTTGGAGTAAAGGGAAGACCTTTTAGCATGGAGGTAAGGAGAAACTTCTTCAGCCCGAGAGTGATGAATCTATGGAATTCACTGCCACAGAAGGCTATGGAGGCCAGGTCATTGAGTATATTTAAGATGGAAATAGATAGGTTGTCAAGGGGATCAACGATTGTGGGGAGAATGGGGTTGAGAAATGTATCAGCCATGATTGATTGGCAGAGCAGACTCAGTGGGCTGAATGGCCTAATTTCTACTCTTATGTCTTATGGTTGTATATATAGATCAAAGCCTTGTACAACTCCTAGGTAACTATTCAACTGAGTCCCAGACTGCTACGAACCCAACCCAATGAGACCCTACTATCAAGGCATCATTCTCTGACCCCCATACCTGACAACCCCTCCCAAATGAACCCGATTACTGAGTTGTCATCCACCCATCTACCAACCTGTCCTATTGTCACCCTACCCATCTCAGCCACATTATCCAGCTGCCAACTGCCATGAAACCCACTTCCTACCTTACCACCTTGCCACCTTATCCCTCCAACCACCCCCCTCCCCCACCCCCGCCTTACCCACACTCACACATTGAAATGCTATTTGAATGTTAGTCAAGGCATAGAGTTTAGGACCAGGGCGGTGATGCTGGTAAAACGTAAAATGATGGTTAGGCTACAGCTGGAATATTGTGTGCAGTTCCAGAATCCACATTCTCCAATGGATGTGATTGTACTGAAGAGCATTCAAAGCAGATTTACTGGGATGATGCCTAGGCTATAGATTTATGTTATTAAGATGGACTGAATAGAGTAGGATTGTTTTCCTTCCAGTCCACAGATTGAGGGGAGTCATGATTGAGATGTAAAAAATTATAGTGAGCGTAGACAGGATAGATGGGAAGAAATGTTTCCCTTTGGTGGAGGAATCAAAAACCAAGGGTCATAGATATAAGGTAAAGGGCAGAAAGTTTAGAGGGGATGTAAGGAAAAGTACTTTCAGCCAGAGATTGGTGAGAATCTGGAACTTACTGCCTCTAAGGGTGGTAGGGGCAGAAATCTTCATAACATTTTAAAAGTATGTAATGTGCATTTGCAATGCCAAGGCTTGCATGGCTATGAGCCATGCACTAGAAAATGGGATTAGAATAGAATTATAGAATCCCTAAAGTGTGGTAGCAGGCCATTCAGCCCCTCAAGTTCATACCAAACACCTCACCCAGACTCACCACCTACCCTATCCCTGTAATCTTGCATTTCCAATGCCTCACCTACCTAGCCTGCACATCATTAAGACACTGGGCAGTTTAGCTTGGCCAATCCAGCTAACCTGCACATGTTTGGACTGGGAGGAAAGCCAGAGCACCCGACAGAAACCCACAGGGACATGAGGAGAATGTGCAAACTCAACACAGACAGTTGCCTGAGGCTGGAAGCAAGCCCAGGTCCCTGGGGCTGAGAGGCAGCAGTGCTAACAACTGAGCCACTGAGACCCCTCAAGTTAGGTGGTTATTTTGACCAGCACAGATTCGAAGGGCCGAAGAGCTTTTTGACATTGATGACACCACCTGTAGCAGAAAGGTTCGGCTTCAGTTTATCGTCTTCATTTGCAATTTGTTACTCTGACAGTGCGATACTCCCACTGAAGTGTCAACCTGCTTCATAATTTCAGATCATGGAAAGGGATTTGAATCACAAAAACCTCCTTGGGGATGAGAGTGCTCCTACTAGGCTGAGTTTGCACTTCTGTTATTACTACCACAAGTTAGTACAAGTTAAGATACTGCGATCATCTCAGGTTTATAAAAACAGAGGCAACTTCAAGCATTAAAAGTAATGAAGGTTGAACCACGCATCAATGCTAATTGTCAGAAAATGATCCCATAGTTTAGATTGTGGCAATTGATTTGCGGAATTAGAATTTATAAATGTGTTTTGTAGTGTGCATAAACTGACCCAGTTATACACTTATCTTGGAATGGTTATTTTGCCTTAATGATATTTGTTGAGTGTGCGGAGTTATTGCATGTGAAATATTGATTTTGTTTTCACTGTTGTTGAAACTGTAGAGAGAATTCTGATGGTTTCTTAATTGATCCTATTAAGTCCACCTTCACCAGAGGCAAACCCATAACCATGGAGGCACCAGCAAAGTATTCTATCCAAAAAGTGCCCTCATTGAGTGATGCCTTGGTCAAACAATTGGCTGGCACCTCCATGGTTACAAGATTGACTCTTTGATGAAGCTGAATTCAATGTTGCAATCATATGTGTGGTTTGTCAGTGTTCTCAGCAGTACACTTAACTTAATAGTCCCATTGGTGTTAAAATGTAGGATAATTATATGTTGTTTGATGCAGTACACTCATTTTGATGGTAATAGTGACAGGAGATTGAGAATTGAGCACATGTTAAGGCAGTCCGCGTGAACCTATGCTGACACAAGTTTACTATCCCCAGTACAGTGCGTTTGAAGTACACTGTATCCTAAAGCTACAGTTTTCGTGTGAGAAGTGGTTGAAATGGTGAAAATTATAAGTGCAGGAGAATTGAATGCATTCCAGGTCAGCATAGGCAAATTGAGGATCAAAGCTGGTCTCTACACTATTCTAACATGGGACTATTTTCCACCAGTGGTAGGGAATCATGTCTACTCATCTTGCTCAAGATAGACAGCACGTCTACGTCCACTGATGGAAAAAATATTCTCTGCCACTGGCACGTACTCAGAAAATTACATCTGTTTCCAGTACCAACATCCAAAAAAATGCCCCTGCACCAGAATGGTACTGCTAATCATTGACACATTTTGGAGTGAAAATTCATTTCTTTGGGCTGATGGAAACAGACAGTATTGGATTGGTTGCTGATTATGTACAATTCAATATTAGATGTAGTGTATAATAGATGGTCAATCCCGTGTCATTTTGTTCTGCTTCCTTGGATAATGTTTAATTCTTTGATGTAACATTGATGCACTACATCCTTGATTGCCAAGAACCAGGTGCAACCCCACAAACACATTTTCTGACCAGCAGAAGCATTATATATAGTTTTTTCCCATTGTTTTGTAGTTTAAGAGGTAAGAATTAAAAGGAATAAATACTGGTAGCCCCCCAATGTACTTTTATTTCTGCGTATAAAGATTGGTATTTCTTGATATCTGACTACCGACTTTCTGATGTCAACAGTTCCCATGAGAATTTCAAAGTTAGTTCTGTTCGCATCCCTCTAAAATTTTAGCAGTTTTTTTTTCTAGCATGACAACCTGTAAAGAAAGAATGTTCAGATTGAATGGAGTTCAAGCCTACAAGTGCTGGACCTGTTCAAGAAGAACATTAGTATCCCCTCCCACTCTCCTCCTCCCCCAGCCCTCAGGACCTACATGAAGTCTTTGAAGCAAAGCAGTGACCCAAACTGGTCCCTCTGAGCTGCTCCTCATTAAGATGAGACCTGAGGACTAATTTCAGGAAATCCTCAGACTGACCTCTGACTCTCCGCAGTTACTGCACTGTTTCCCACCTGTAGTCAGGCATTTTCAGCTTCTACACAAAGATATTTTGAATAGTATTGCAGTACCATGATACATGATGATTCTTAGGTCTTGTATTGGCTCCAGATGAGATGATTTTGCTTCATCACCGAACCTCCACCCTGAATGCACGTCAGTTCAGGTGACTTGGCAAATCAAACTGAGACTTGATGATGCTTGTACTGCACAACTTGTGCAAAACATTTACCCTGAGAATTATAATACAATAAAGGAATGATTAAATATAAGCCATAGGTCTCAGAATGTTCAAAGGGCATAGTCAACAACATGATTTTTTTATATCAACTTTTTTATATCAACTTTTTAATCAACTTTTTGGATTTGACTTTCACATATGAAAATAAAAATTCTACCTGATAGATTGAGTGGTAATGGTAATTCAACTCAGTAGCAATGAGGCATGATTGAGTAGTACTTGTTATGAACTCAGGCAAGACCATCAATTATTATGATCCGAGTAGAAATAGCAAAGTGTTTCTTTTGTTTTTCAGAATCCACAAACCTAGATATTCAGTAAACCAATCAATCCATTTGGTTCATGAGTTGAAATCAAAGTAATTTTACTGAACAAAAATCAAATAAATAAATAAACATCATAAATACACTTTAAATTAAATTGTTAGTTCCATTATTGACATTAAAAGTATAATTGACACAGTTACTTAATTGCTAACCCAAACTTGTCAGTTCAAATTTTCTTCCACACTCATTTGACTTAGTCCCTCAAAACTCAAGTCAGATACTTATTTAAAAATTGAAAGATTAACCTGTTGGTCAGAATACAGATTTAAAGATTCTTTTAAGGGCAGAGATTTCTTGGACTTAGTTAGAATCATAGCATCCCTACAGTGTGGAAGCCAGCCATTCGGCCCAACAAGTCCACACCAACCCTTTGAACAGCATCCCACCCAAACCCATTCCCTCTCCTTTCCCTGTAACCCTGCAATTCCCATGGTTATTCCATCTAACCTGCACATCCCGAGACACTTTAGGGCAATTTAGCGTGGCCAATCCACCTAACCTGCACACCTTTGGACTGTGGGAGGCAACCAGAGCACCCGAGGAAGCCCACGTAAATGCAGGAAGAATGTGCAAACTTCACATAGATAAGTGCCTGAGGGTGGACTCAAGTGCTTCCTGGCACTATGAGACAGCAGTACTAACGACTGAGCTACCATGCAGGCCTGGATAGGGTTTTCTTTATTTCTCTCTCTGTCCTTGTCCCCGCACCTTCTTGCTTTTAAAATGTCTCTTGAAGAGATCAACTTCTGAACTCCTTCCTTCCAAAGGCACATGGGCCATCACAAATTGATGAGACATTAATCATTTGGACATTGCTGGCATGAACACTTCATACACCCAGCAAATCCTTTTATCTTCAGTAGCTTCCAGTGTTCAGTCACCATAAGGGCCAATTTCTCCTTAGAGAGAGATGACTAGAGGTGAGCATCAACACACCTCAGGCAAAGTGTGCAGTTGAGAAGGACAGTCATTCATGATAACTTCAGCCACTGTAGGAATTGGAGCAACATATTTGGCATCACTCTGCATCAGAAAGCAACCTTCCAGCAACTGAGCTAACCAACTCCTAGTATTGAGTAAACTGTGTTGTCACACTTTGTAAATGCTTTGATTCTTTTTCAGGTCACTGTCACCCTGTCAAGCATCTGTCGTGGTAATCTTGAAATTTCTCTCACCTCTCCATTTGGTACCAAATCAATGCTGCTTGCAGTCCGTTCCTTTGATGAAAGCCAAGAAGGACTGAAAAACTGGACGTTCATGAGCGTCCATTTTTGGGGGGAGAATCCCAATGGAGCATGGATTCTTAAAGTGAGTACATTTTTATTATTTTCCTTGCTTTGTTGATCTTCAAGATCCTCCTATGTGGTGAAAGAATTTTGCAATTCCCCATTCACCTTTCATGTCTTGGTAACGATATCTTGATTCATCAGTTAATATAAGAACTTGAATTGATATAGCAGTCCATCATTTACAAGTCACAAGTCTGAAATAAGACAGAATATTCTGCATGTGCCTGGATGGGAGTAACTCCAACAATATTCAGGAAGAGCATCATCATCCAGGACAGATTGCAGGGCCAACTGCCTGGGTTGCTGGGTCAAAATCTTGGAACTCCTGCCTTAATAACATTTTTGGTGTACCTCTGCATGATGGACGACAGTGGTTCAAGAAGGCAGCTCATCACCATCTTATCAAGAATGGTTAATAATTGCTGGCCTCAAATGTCTACATCTTGTGAACAAACAAGTAAAACTTAACAAGCTGTGGCTAAAATGTTTCTCTTTATTTTCTTTGCCTTAAGGTCAATGTTTGTTGCACCTTTTTGATTTGTTTAATACCCAACAGATACATTCTTGTGATATTTGGCCTTTAATATTTCAAGCCTTTCATCATTTAATTAATATTTGGATCTGTCCACTTGTTTAAATGATTCACTCTCCTGCTGGAGGTACCAAATTGTATACCACTGGAACTACCAGACCACTCCAGCACTGGAGGTCCCAGGCTGCTGAGCACTGCTGCTGTTTAATCACCAAAGCTACCTCAACCCTTCCAGCACGGCAGCTGTACTATTTAGCATTGCCCATAACAATGAAATAATATGAAACTAGAGACCTTTGGAATCACTTAATAGTAATATTTTTAAAAATGTATCATTAACTCTGCAACAGAAGAGACGAGGTAGTGGAGTGAGGCGTTATATATGTTGATGGAATCTGCAGCTTATGAAACAGCTGAAGGTTGCAAGTAGACCAAGTTATCATTTCACCACTTACAGTCAGCACCATAGCAATTAAAGCAACTCTGATTTAATTGAAAAATTGCAGTATGTAATTCATTTATTTCCAGACACATAATGAAATAGCTGAAGTTTCCCAGAAATATATTATTGCATTGTGTCAAAAGTGATATTTTCCTTTCTCCCATTTCAAATAGAATGAAATTCTTTCCATTTTAAAGACACTTCATTAGCTGTACACTTAAAAATTCATTAACACAGCATACAATTAACTTCCTTTTAAAAACCACGCTTATTAAATGTTTAATTAACTTAAAATCTTAAAATACCATTCAACTACACAGAAGATATTTATGACTTAAAGATATTCAAAGTGTTGAAAGCATAGAGTCATAGAGATGTACAGCATAGAAACACACCAACCCATCCATGCCGATCAGATCTCCTAAACTAATCTAGTCCCATTTGCCAACATTTAGTCCATATCCCTTTAAACTTTTCCTATTCGTATACCTATCCAGATGCCTTTTCAATGTTGGGGAGATGGTGGAGGCTGGTACAATTGCAACATTCAAAAATTAAAAATCCCACAACACCAGGTTATAGTCCAATAGCCGTGTCCTAAAAGCTTGTACTTCCAAATAAACCTGTTTTTGACAGTGAGAACCTTTTTCCATGTATGGAGTCAGCTGTTACTAGGGGACACAGCTTTAAATTAAGGGGTGGTAGGTATAGGACAGATGTTAGGGGTAGATTTTTTACTCAGCAGGTTGTGAGTTCATGGAATGCCCTGCCAGTAGCAGTGGTGGACTCTCCCTCTTTATGGTCATTTAAGTGGGCATTGGACAAGCATATGGAGGTTATTGGGCTAATGTAGGTTAGGTAGGCTTCGGTCGGCGCAACATTGAGGGCTGAAGGGCCTGTACTGTGCTGTATTTTTCTATGTTCTATGTTCTATGTTCTATTTGGAGTATAACCTGGTGTTGTGGGATTTTTAACTTTTAAATGTTGTAATTGTACCAGCCTCCACCACCCCTTCCAGTAGTTCATTCCATACATGCACCACCCTCTGTGTGAAAATGTTGCCCGTTAGGTCCATATTGTATTTTTCTCCCCTCTCAAACTTATGCCAGAGACAGATGACTTAGCATGCTGAATTATCCCAATTCTGTGAATGGATCACAGGTATTAATTCAACTGCTTCATAACTATCATCTGAGTCTGGAGATTGGATCGCAGCTGGATTCACTGGCAAGACTTTTGTAAAAATAATATGTGCCAGCCAATTTTTCACAAACCAGCACAGAGGAATTGCATGGTAAACTCCCTAGGTGCAAAAGTAATCTCCAGTTGGTAATGTGGAGCATCTATATAACCACAGCCAACTCAGTAAACAGAACCAGAAGTATCTCATCAGATTTATAGTAAAAATTATGGCTGAATACAATGCCTCAATAATACCGTTCTGTCAGAACCTGAAACTCAAAAGTATTATCCAGATATTTTTCAGTGACTACCCATGTAGCATTTCCAAACTTAGATGTTTATGTGATTCATGTGCTGGCGGTACACATGAATTTTGTTGCTGAATTCTGCCAGGTCTCTGGGAGACATTCTGAAATAAGGTCAACCTGAGGAGCAGGATGTTCAGCCTCTGAAATGAAGCACAGCCTGTGATGTCAAACAGTGACAGGTGCTGATTAGGTGACAAATAGCCATTTCGGACCTCACAGGTACTGTTAGCAACTTCACTTAACCATTCCCAAATAAGGGATCCCCTCCCCACAACTGCAATTTAAAGGGATCTCATGAAGCCTCCAAATGAATTGCTTTTCATTTTCCTTTGCTGATGCAGAATGATTGCAAATATTGTGCATGATGTTCTTGAAGGAGTTTGGAAAACTTCTGGATTGACAAAGAACTAGCACTGAAGTTGGGTGAGGGGGACAGAGAGGGGCTAGAAAGCCTGCCAGTAATAGAAACATGGATTTAATATGTTCTTGGACCGTAGCGCAGCTTGGGGAGGGAGCATAGGCGGCAGAGTAGGTAAAGTGAGCAGAGAAGGAAGGGGGAAGGAATGCACTTGATGGAAGACTGGGCCACCAGTACCACCCAACCTGTCAACACCACACCACCGTGCGCGCACACACACACCACCATCCTCCCCCCCAAACAAAACCAAGTCCTACTTTTATCTCAGTCAGAAGTACTGCCTGAGGTAGTGGCGATTCACCAAGTAGGTCTCACTGAGTTGTGCCACCTTCTGCAACTGGACCAAAGGCTCAAACCAAGGAGAAGAAGACATTGCCAGCAGCCATGAAAATTGCCATGGTCAGTTTCTATACCAAGAGACCTTTCTGGGTGATGTTTTGGCATTTCAACATTCGCCACGAACCACTGTATTAATGATGTGACAGAAACTCTGTACACGAGGAGAGTGATCTTCATAATCTACTCCCTTACTGCAGGAGCAGGGGAAATGGGAATTAGGCTTTGCTAAGCTAGCAGGGAGCTATTAACTGTAATACATGTGGCTCTGTAGGTCACACGTAGGTCACACAGTTTAATGGGGAGATAAGTGTTACCACTCCATGACTTTGCAGTCGGTGTGCACCTTACCTGGGGGATCCTCTTGATTGTCACCAGCAACCAAGATACAGTTATCGTATGCATTTCCCAACATTGTTAGGTCACTATGTCAAATAGAAGTTGCCCACACATGATTGCCACTTTCTGCCAATCACATATGGCAGCCTCATTATGACAGAGTGTGTCGCTGGTAAAGCACAGCCGGTCAGGCAGCATCCAAGGAGCAGGATAGTCGACATTTCGGACATATACCTTTCATCAGGAATGTTGAGTTGGGGGTTGAGGGTAGGAGGTTGCCCAGGGGGGCTCAGAGATAAATAGGAGGGGGGGGTGGAACTGGGAGAAGGTAGCTAGGAAGGCTATAGGTAGATGCAGGTATGGGGGTGATGGTGATAGGTCAGAGCGGAGGGTGAAGCGGATAGTTGTGAAGAAAGATGGAGAGGTAGGACAGTTCAAGAGGCGGTGCTGAGTTGAAAGGTTAGATCTGGGATAAGGTGGGGTGAGGGGAGATAAGGAAACTGGTGAAATCGACATTGATACCATGTGGTTGGAGGGTCCCAAGGCAGGAGATAAGGTGTTCTTCCTCTCGGCGTCGGATGGCTAGGATTTGAGGATGGAAGACTTGCACATCCTTGGCAGAGTGAGAGGGGGAATTGAAGTGGTCAGCCACAGGGCAGAGGGATTGTTTAGTGCATGTGTCCTGAAGATGTTCTCTGAAATGTTCCAAAGGTTGGCGTCCCATCTCCCCAGTGTAGAGGAGACCACATCGAGAGCGACAGACACAGTAGATGAGGTGTTTGGATGTGCAGGAAAATCTCTGCTGGATATGGAAAGATATTTTGGGGCTTTGTTTGGAGGTGAGGGGGGAGGGAGGTGTGGCACAGGTTTTATACGTCCTGCAAGGGAAGATGGCGGGGATGGAGGGTGGATTGGTGGGGGTCGTGGACCAAACAAGGGAGTCTTGGAGGAAATGGTCTCTGTCAAATGCTAAAATGGGTGGAGAGGGAACTATATCTGTGTTGGTGGAGTCTGACTGTAGGTGTTGAAATGGCGGAGGATGATGCAATGTTTTCTGGAAATTGGTGGGATGGTAGGTGAGGACCGGGGGGGTTCTATTCTTGTTGCGGTTGGAGGGGTGGGGTTCAAGGGCAAAAGTGCAGAAAGTACACGAGATGCTGGATGGCATTATTCACCATGTGGGACCCCCTCCTATTTATCTGTCAGCCCCCGGGCTCCCTCCCCCCATTCCTGATGAAGGGCTTATGCCTGAAATGTCAACACTCCTGCTCCTCGGATGCTGCCTGACGTACTGTGCTTTTCCAGCACCGCACTTTTTGACTCTGATCTCCAGCATCTGCAGTCCTCACTTTTTCCCTTTCTAAGGTATGACAGCCAAGCTTCCAGGAGACACAGGAAGCAAGTCATCAGCACCCTGAACTGATGCCTGGAATACCCCCAGCTTGTAGCCATCAGTACTCACTGCAGTAAGTCTCCATGTTTACAGTGGTCTGCTTTTGACTACCAGACATGCAGAGGGCACTTCACACAGAACAGGAAATGGAGAATGAAGGGACCGAAGAAAGGAAAGGGAAGATGAGGTACCTGTAACCCATTCTCTGTGGACAGGCAGTCTGTGTGTGGAGTCTGGTTTCCCTGTACTTTCATCCCCACATTTTCACAGTTGCAATTTTTGAAGCCTTCAGCTGTTGACCAGTGCTGCATACATTTGGCTCAAGCCATGATGGCAAAACTACTGTTAACAAAAATTCCACACCAGTTTAATCCCGTAATAACTATGAAATGAACTATGCACACTAATTCATTCCTTGGTTGCCTGTTCCATGGATGCTTGTACCTGGCCTCATGCTCCTGTGCAGTCCTACTCCAGTGGCTGTAAGAAAGCTGGTGGGATCTTGCTAACTTCTACTGGGAGAGATTGCAGATGCCCTGGCAGGAAGCACTTAAATTGCTTTGGGCTTTGTCTGCTTTGGATGAAACCACCTTGGCATGGATGGTGGTATACTAAACTGATTGCTGACAAACAACAGCAAGGGCATTGACAGACTGGCACTGGTGGGCCTACAAAGCCTGCCATCCTGAGAGGTAGGTTTCTGTAAGTTGGAGACACTGGCACTTGGTTGGGCAGCACCGCATTGATTTGAGTAAACTATCTGAGCTATTTGCAATTGCTGAGAATCTGTACATGCCATTGCATTGTAATATCCACAGCCAGGGTGAGCCTCTATTGCACTAAATTGGGCTGGCATGTTTTTGGTATCTAAGCAAACATCTCCCTCTGACCCTCCTGTCTCTCAGGTTAAGCCTGAACCCAAACAGGTAGAGAAAGTGACCAAGACTCACAACACTTTTCATTGTTTATTGTAATGTTGGTAAATCTACAAACTGTGTTTCCCTTTTAAATTAAATAAATACTTACACACAAGCTCACAAATATCCTGCTCCTTTCCTGAAGTTCATTCAGTTTCAGTCACAAGTCCATGAGACCTCACTGTTTTTGGCTACTGCTTTGCCCTTGTTCAGTTCAGCTGCTACCACTGTATTGAAAAATGCTTTCTTTAAAAAACCTAAAATTCTCACTTAGAACATATTTGACATTGTCACACTTTTTATTGAACATTCTATTAACATATAACTTCAGTTTTGATGGGAAATTATCCTGTTATATCAGTTTTGTTTTACTTCAAAGTCTCTTAAGAATTAGCATTTGCACGAAATGTGGTCCTTTCAGTTGCAATGGCTCCTAATCTGCAGAAGGTACAGTTCAATAGTTTGTATGTGTCTCCTAATTGTGTGTTTGGTGCCTGTGCACTAAAAATATTAGATAGGGTGTGCATGTTGGGTTTTCCATATTCTGTATTATTCTAGGAGAAAGAGTTTGACCAATTTCTGAAAACCCTCCATCACAAACAGCTTTTACCTTTAAATGTTGGCTTATTTTAAATTGAAAGGATTCTTGCTGAATGACCAGTTACAATGTCAACAAGAAAAAATTTCATAACCTCAGTCTGAGCTTCCATAAGATAGAAGAGCAGAATTGGGCCATTCGGCCCATCAGGTTTGGGCCATTCGGCCCATCAGGTTTGGGCCATTATTCAATCAATTCCATTCTCCTACCTTCTCTCATTATTTTTGATGCCTTTACCAATCAAAACCCTATCTATCTCTGTCTTAAATACAGTCAATGGCTTGGCCTCCACAGCTTTCTGTGACAACAGGTTCCACAGATTCATCACCCTTTGGCTGAAGAAATTTCTCTTCATCTCAGTTCAAAGGGATTGTTTTCTTCCCCTTGATGCTGTGTCCTCAGATCTTAGTCTCTCCTACCTAACGGAAACATCTTCTCTACATCCACTCTATCCAGGCTTCTCAGTATTCTGTAGGTTTTAATCACATCCCTCCTCATCCTTCTAAACTCCATTGAGTACAGGTCCAGAGTACTGCTCTTCAAGTGATAAGTCCTTCATCCCTAGGATCATTCTTGTAAAAGTGGGCGGCACGGTGGCTCAGTGGTTCGCACTGCTGCCTCACAGCACCAGAGACCTGCGTTCAATTCCCGCCTCAGGCGACTGACTGTGTGGAGTTTGCACGTTCTCCCTGTGTCTGCGTGGGTTTCCTCCGGGTGCTCCGGTTTCCTCCCACAGTCCAAAGATGTGCAGGTCAGGTGAATTGGCCATGCTAAAGTGCCCATTGTGTTAGGTAAGGGGTAAATGTAGGGGTATGGGTGGGTTGCGCTTCGGCGGGTCGGTGTGGACTTGTTGGGCCGAAGGGCCTGTTTCCACACTGTAAGTAATCTAATCTAATCTAATCTAAACCTCCTCCGGATTGCCTCCAACACCAGCACATTCTTCCTTAGATATGGACTGCAAATCTGTTTGCAATCAACTGTGACCTGAGCCTTACACAGCCTCAGCAATATTTCCCTGTTCTTGTACCCTAGCACTTTCAAAATGAACTAGCCTCCTAAGTCTCTTTGTGCTTAAGATTTCCCCATTTAGAAAACAGTCTGTGCCTCCCTTCTTCCCATCAAAGTGTATACCCTCACACTTTACCACATTGTATTCCATCTAGAACTTCTTTGCCCATTCTTCTCCTCTCCAAGTCCTTCTGCAGCTTTCCCACTTCCTCAACACTACCTGTCCTTCTACTTATCTTTGTGTCATCTGCAAACTTAGCAATAACACCCTCAGTTCCTTTATTCAGATCGTCAATGTATAATGTGAATAATTGTGGTCCCAAAACTGATCCCTAGGGAACTCCACTAGTCACTGGCTGATATCCTGAAAAAGATTCTTTATCGCCACTCACTGCCTTCTGCCAGTCAGCCAATCCTCTCTCCAAGCCACTACCTTACCCCTAACACCATGTGTTGTTCTCTTATTTAGCAGTCCACTGTGCAGCACCATGCCAAAGGCCTTTTGGAAAACCAAATAGATCACAATAGGATAGGATAGTGAAGAAGGCATTTTGTATGCTTTCCTTTATTGGTCAGTGCATTGAGTATAGGGGTTGGGAGGTCATTTCGCTGTACAGGACATTGGTTAGGCCACTTTTGGAATACTGCATACGATTCTGGGATCCATGCTACAGGAAATTTGAAACTCAGAAAAGATTTACAAGGATATTGCTAGGTTTGGAGGGTTTGAGCTATAAGGAGAGGCTGAAAAGACTGGAGCTATTTTCCTTGAAGTGTCAGAGGCTGAGGGGTGGCCTTATTGAGGTTTATAAAGTCATGAGGGGCATGGATAGGGTAAACAGACAAGGTATTTTCCCTGGAGTGTGGGGGAGCCCAAAACTAGGTTTAAGCTGAGAGGGGAAAGATTTAAAAGGGACCTAAGGGGCAACTTTTCATGCAGAGGGTGGTGCATGAATGGAATGAGCTGCCATAGGAAGTGGTAGAGGCTGATACAATTACAACATTTAAAAAGCATCTGGTATACAAATAGGAAGGGTTTAGAGGGATATGGGTCAAATGCAGGCAAATAGGACTAAATTTATCTTGGATATCTGGTTGGCATGGACGCGTTGAACTGAAGGGTCTGTTTCTGTGCTGTATGATGTCCACTGACTAATCCTTTGTCTAACTTTCTCATTACCTCCTCAACAAATTCTAACATTTTTTAGGCCTGGCCTTTCCTTGATGAAGCTGTGATGATTCAGCCCTATTTTACCAAGCACTTCCAAGTACTCCACAATCTCATTGTAAATAATGGATTCAAACATCTTCCCTACAACCAAGATCAGGCTCACCAACCTTTAATTTCCCATCTTCTGCTTCCTTCCCTTCATAAACAGGGCTGCTATATTAACTCTTTTCCAGTCCTCTTGACCCTCCCTCACTCCAATAATTCCTGAAAGACCATACCAATGCCTCTACAATTTCCTCAGCAACCTCCTTCAGAACTCTGGACTGCACTATCTGATCCAGGCTATTTATCTGCCTTAAGGCCTTTCATCTTATCCAGCAGCTTCTCCTTAGCGATGGCCACTACATTCACTTCTGCCCTCTGACTGTCTTCAAGTTCTGGTTTTCCATTGGTGTCTTCCCCCACAAAAACTGATGCAAACGAGCTACTCAGTTCCTATGCCTAGCTCATCCTGATATTTCATTTTCTCTCCACTTACTGCGTTTTTATTTATCCTCTGGTGGTTTTTAAAGGCTTTCAAATCCATTGGCTCCCCACTAACCTTCACCCATTGTTTGTTTTTTTTCTTTTGCTTTTAAGTTGTCCTGACCTGCCTTGTCAGCCATGGTTGCTTCACCCTCCCCTTGTTATGTTTCTTCTTCTTTGGGATGAAATTCTCCTCTGCCTCCTGATTGATCCCCAAACTCTCCTGACATTGCTGCTCCACTTTCCTCCCTGCTGGGGTCTCTTTCCTATCAACTCTGGCCAGCTCCTACTTGTCCTTGTAGTTACCTTTACACATTTGTAATTCTGTAACATCTGATTCCAGATTCTTGCTCCCAAACTGCAAGGTGAATTCTATCACATTATAGTCACTGTCTCCCAGAGGTTCCTTCAATTTAAGTTCCCTAACCAAGTCTGCACCATTACACATCACCAAATTCAGTATTGCCTGTTGCATTATCAACTCTACCACAAGCTGCTCCAAAAAAACCATCTTGTGGATATTCCACAAATGCTTTGGATCCGCTACCAACCTCTTTTCCCAGTCCACCTACATATTGAAGTCCCCACGATTATTGGAATTGTGCCTTTCTTACTTGGCTTTTCTATCTCGTGATTTATTTTCAGCCCCTCATCCTAAGTACTGCTTGGAGGCCTGTACACAACTCCCATCTAGATGTCTTTTCCTCTTCGGTTCCTCAACCCTACCCACACAGATTCAGAAGAGCTCACCATTTTCCTAGTATGGGTGTCAATATCTCATGAACTTCAATCTGTTTCTCCAATATCAATCTTTGAGCCACGTTCTGACCTCTTATTTTGTTGAGCATTTGTCAATTTGCTCATTGGACAGGTAGCAATACAGAGATGATTACCTTTTTGGTTATTTTTTTTTAACTCAGTCTCTAGCTACTCATATTCCCTCAACAGAGCCTATTTCCTCTTTCAACCCATATAGTTGGTATCTACATCAACCACAATAACTGGATTGTTCCCCTCCTACTTGAAGTTCCTCTGCAGCCCAGATGAGATATCTTGAACCAGTGCACCAGGCAGGTAACACAGTCTTCTGGACCGTCAATCCTGGCCACAGAAAACTGTGTTTGTTCCCCTGACTATACTATCTCCAATTACAATTACATTTCTCTTTACTTCCCCTCTCTTGAATGGCTACCTGTACCATGGTGCTACGTTCAGTTTGCTCATCCTTCCTATAGCTCCTGCTTTCATCCACACAGAGCAAGAATCTCAAACCCATTAGACAAGCTCAAGGGCTGAGACTCCTTCTGCACTACTTCCTACATCTGTCTACCTGCCTCGGTTATAGTCACAACCTCCTGTCCTTGATCACTGACCAAATTCGACATAATTAATCTAAGGGGTCATACTGTCTCCTGATACACAGCATTGAGGTAGCTCTTCCCCTTCTGATGTGTCACTGTCTTTGAACCTCAGATTTCAGCTGATCAACTCTGAGCCAATGGAGCATTAAGATATTTGGTGGTTTCTGTCTGTGTTATAATGGAAGCTGAGTCATTGAACACCAGTGCATCAACGTGTTTTTTATTTATTCATTTTTTTGTAGAATTTGGGTGTCGCTGGCGAATCAGCTTTTATTGTCTGTCCTCAGTCGTCTTGAGAAGGTGGTGGTGAGCTGCCTTCTTGAACTGCTGCAGTCCACCTGCTGTAGGTTTATCCACAATGCCATTAGGGAGGTCATTCCAGGATTTTGGAAGTGGAGGTGTTACTATGTATCTGCTGGCCTTCTCCTTATAGATGGAAGTGGTCATGGGTTTGGAAGGTGCTATCTAATGATCTTTGGTGAATTTCTGCAGTGCATCTTGTGGATAGTACACACTGCTGCTACTGAGCATCGAAGGTGGAGGGAATGCATGCTTGTGGATGCGATGCCAATCAAGCAGTCTGCTTTGCCCTGGATAATGTCAGGCTTCTTGAGTGTTGTTGGAGCTGCATTCATCCAGGCAAGTGAGAATTATTTCATCACAGTCCTGACTTGTGCCTTGTAGACAGGCTTTCAGTAGTCAGGAGGTGGGTTACTCTCTGCAGTATTCCTAGCCTCTGATCTGCTCTTGTAGCCACTGTATTTAGTGGTGATTACAGTTGAGTTTCTGATCAATGATAACTCCCAGGATGTTGATAGTGGGGGATTCAGTGATGGTAACACCATTGGATGTCAAGGGACGGTGGTTACATTGTCTCTTATTGGTCATAGCCTGGCATTTGTGTTACATGCTATTTGTGAGTCTTGGCCTGAACATTGTCCAGATCTTGTTGCATTTTGACAAAGAACACGGTTGGACCTAAGACACTACCCTGAGGAACTCCTGCAGAGATGTTCTGCGGCTGAGATGACTGAGCTCCAACAGCCATGACCATCTTCCTATGTGTCAGGTATGACTCTAACCACTGATTCCCATTGATTCCAGTTTTGTTGGGGGTCCTTGATCCCACACTCGGGCGAATGCAGCCTTGATGTCAAGTGCTATCACTCTCACCTCACCCCTGGAATTAAGCTCTTTTGTCCGTGTTTGAATCAAGGCTGTAATGAGGTTAGGAGTTGAGTAGCACTGGCAGAACCCAAAATGGGGGGGGGGGGGAGCGGGAGCAGAGTCACTGAGCACTGCTGAGCAGGTGCTGCTTAATAGCACTATTGAGGATACCTTCAATCACTTTCCTGATGATCGAGAGTAGACTGATGGAGTGGTAATTAGCCAGGTTGGATTTGTCCTGCTTTTTATGTATAGGACACACTTGGAAAATTTTCCACAATGTTGGATAGATGCCAGTGTTGTAACTGTACTGGAAGTGCTCAGCTAGGGGACCAGCAAGGCCTGGAGCATAAGACTTCAACTAGAATCATAAAATCCCTACAGTGCAGATAAAGGACATTTGGCCTATTAAGTCTGCACTGAACCTCCAAAGAAATTCCTAACCAGATCCACTCCCCCATCCTATCCTCATAAGACCACATTAATCATGGTTATTCCTCCCAGCCTACACATCCCTGGATATTATGTGCAATTAGGCACAGGAAATCTACCTAACCTGCACATCTTTGGACTGTGGGAAGAAATTGGAACACCCAGAGAAAGCCCACACAGACACACAGACTACTGGGTCATTAAACACTGCATTGGAGTTAACCATCTCTTTCTCTGTGAGAAACCCTGTGCCAAATTGGAACTGACTCCTCCATGTTCCTTGGCAGGAGTGACAGCAGGCTATGTGGCAAGTCTACCAAATTTGCCAAACATTTTAGTGTGTATGCCCATGAGCATTCTCCTGTATATCATCTTATCTGGATCTCCTGCAGCTGAACTCAGCAGCATTTTCACCTTATGGCACATTGGCATACACTATGCCTTCTCCTGTCCTGGCTGCTGTGATATAAGATGTGTGATTTTTTTTTAATATATGTAACATATATTCATTTATTTTAGATCTTGAATATTGAACTAGTGACATGTGGGTGAGAGGATTTAATGGTTAACTTGTCAATATTTCTAGAACAATAGATTTTTTCTAAAACCAGAATGAGAAAGTTTGTTACTGGAGTGCTAATGGAAATTTGCTTGCTTTTGGAAAGTTCGACATGTGGACAGAGTGAACACTAAAGAACATAAACCTACTTTCAGTTTGTTTGTTTTTGCATGGGGAAGCACGCGTCAGTTGGACAGCTTTTGGTTTCAGTTCACAGACGTCTCAGTTGAAACTGGATGTGTGAAACAGATCTCCTGGAACAAGGAGTTAATTCAGAAGCATTAGAAACATTAGTCAGTGTAAGGGTTTACTTTGAAATTCTAGACCAGAAGTATTTAGTTAAGGGCTTATTTGAAGCTGAAAATGTCTAAGTTCAGTTGTATGAATATTTGAGGAAGAGTTATCAAACTCTCAAGACCAGGAATTGAAAGCAACAGTTCAGTCAAACCTATAGTTGTTGAAAAAATGGGAAATTGCTCTGCTACCTTATTA
Source organism: Chiloscyllium punctatum (assembly GCF_047496795.1). Lineage (NCBI taxonomy): Eukaryota > Metazoa > Chordata > Chondrichthyes > Orectolobiformes > Hemiscylliidae > Chiloscyllium > Chiloscyllium punctatum. The sequence continues at coordinate 56,026,311 of NC_092747.1, read as the reverse complement.
CTGTTAAGATGACATTGGAATATTAGATTACATTACAGCATGGAAACAGGCCCTTCGGCCCAACAAGTCCACACCAACCCGCAATCCACCCATGCCCCTACTTTTACCCCTTACCAAACACTACAGGCAATTTAGCATGGCCAGTTCACCTGACCTGCACATTTTTGGACTGTGGGAGGAAACTGGAGCACCCAGAGGAAACCCACACAGACATGGGGAGAACGTGCAAACTCCACACAGTCAGTCGCCTGAGGCGGGAATTGAACGCGGGTGTCAGGTGCTGTGAGGCAGCAGTGCTAACCACTGTGCCACCGTGCCACCCACAATAAATAGGCCTCACATTCCACCTAATGGAAGTAGTTGCAAAGGGAACTGAGAGATGTAGGCTACCATTGAACGATGAAACAAAGGGGTTTAACTCAGGGGCTCCTATTACTTTAGCTTTTCTTCTGTGAAACACATCTCATTGCGTAACGAACCCCTTTTTGCATATTTAAGTGGTCTCTCACCTTCCTTAGATTAGATTACTAACAGTGTGGAAACAGGTCCTTCGGCCCAAGGAGTCCACACCAATCCGCCAAAACGTAACCCACCCAGACCCATTCCCCTAACACTATGGGCAATTTAGCATGGCCAATTCACCCAATCTGCACATTTTTGGATTGTGAGAGGAAACGGGAGTACTCCATAGGAAACCCACGCAGACAAGGGGAGAACATGCAAACTCCACACAGAGAGTCGCCTGAGGTAGGAATTGAACCTGGGTCTCTGGCGCTGCAAGGTAGCAGTGCTAACCACTGTGCCACCATGCCGTCCAATGTATGGAGTGATGTATTTTTACTACATGTTTTGAATATTTTCAAATTGTGTTGAAAAAAATAGCTTGATGTTTTTAATTTTTTTCCTTTTGCATAATGAACTTTTGTTTTATTGTGAGAACCTGATTTAGATCATTGCATACTTGTGTTTCAATGAAAGACTGCTTTATTCAATAAATCAAAATAGGATCTATCAAGCCAGGTTTTAGTCTGGAATCTAACTTGCCCAGTAATAAGATCAGCTGGTATCATATCACTGTAGTCACCTCATGTCTGGTGGCTCACCGCATCTTGATGTCAGTTTATTTTCTTATTGTAAACATATTCATAAACTATCTACATGTATATTACAAAATAAAATAGACATTATGTAAAGTATAATAAAATATCACAGTTCTCAGATGAGCATTTTGCACTATTAGCTGCGTCAATCCAAACAAAAAATTTGATTATGAACTAAATATGACGAGAACTATATGCATTACATTGCAAGCCTGAGGTGTTCTGTAAGTTACCAACCACTCAGTACATTATGCTAGAAAGACCTTAGGCAGTGGTATTTCCTTAATAGCAGATGCTTCCAGTTTTAGTGCATCCCTCAGCATAAGTACCTTAGAATGTTTCAGTCTGCAACACCCGGTCAAGGACAACTCTTTGTGCTGGAAGACCAACAGGTTTCAGGCAGACCAGAGCGCCTCTTAAACAAAGTGGATGGTGTTCCGAGTGCAGCTGATATTTTTCTTGGTGTGTGTTCCTGGGAAGATTGTGTCAAGCTTAGAGCTCCTCAGTACAAACTTTGGCAAAAACCTCTGTAATCTCTCTCTGGGCCAGTCTTGCAAAGACCAATTGCAGAAGAACAAATGCCATGGCCTCGTCACTACCACAGCATACGGTGGCACTAAGAGTCTATACTTGCATGAGCCAACTGATGGTGAGTGCCCTCTCGCTACAAGCTCAGCTATAACCTTGATGCTTGTCAGGAAGTTCTGACAATGAGGCGTTTGCCAAATAACTTTGATTGTCTGCTCAGGTAACTGTCTAACAGGGTTAGTCGTCTATCTCCTTTTCCCACAAACCCTTCAGAATGTTCTGTGCTGATTACTAGCTAATGGTGTGTTGTCAATGGTGTTTTTCAGTACAGACATTTCCCATGAGGAGCAACTGAAATGGTACAATCCAACTAAGTTGCAACATTGCACAGTAACATGGCCAGACCCATTCTTCACAACACTGGATACAGGTGGAACCTCAGCACCAAGTGAAATTTGGTGGTGTGTACCAAGATTGATGCAGCCACACACAAAAGTGGCCATCAAGGTAACATCGCGAATGTTTCTCCTCCTCACTCTCCTGGGTTTTGTATGCGGTGCCACAATAGACAAGATAGAAGGTGGCACGGGTGACCGCTGTGGTTTAGGTTCAGAGGATAGGTCAGACCTCACCAGCATCACACATAACAACGCCAAGAGAACTTGATACCTGATGACCAGATTTTCACCCACGATGGAGAGGGAGCATTGCTCCCACTTGCCCAGTTCTGGCCTCACCTTTGCAATACCCTCCTCAGTTTTTAACAAATGCCCTTCTCCCTCTGAGCTATATGTCCAGCATCTTCAGGTAATCTGACCTGATGGTGAAGCGGATAAAGGATTGGTCGGACCAGTTCACAACATAGCCTCACACTTGTCTCAGTTTATCGTGGGTCTGAAGGCCAGTTTAAACTGGTTGTAGATGCTCATGCACTGACAGCAGACTGAGCAAAAAACTGTGACATTAGTCATGAACAGGGAGGGTTTGACCTGCAGGCCTTCACTGCCTGGAATTGTCATCTCACTTAAACCTGCATCCTAATTGATGATCACAGCAAAAGGCTCTACACAACACTTGAACAAGGCACAAGAGACCTTGCTTGACTCTATTTTGATTGGAAAGCTGCATCTGCTCATTCTTAGACTGTGCAGAGCAGTTGGGTGTCATTACAGATTCCCTGTCCTGTTTGGCAGTGACCTTTGACAGAATTTGATAGTCCACATTCAGTAGTGAGATTGGCTGCCAATTCCTAAATTCTACCGTCTTCCAGCTTCCATTGTAGATGAGGATGAAGATGCTGATGACTTTCCTCATGCTGCTGGCCAGAAGCATATTCAAATAAATGTTCCGCAGATCCTGGTCGATCAAATCCTGAAGGGTTGAGTACAATTTGGCCAATAGGCCATCACTTCTGGGAGTCTTACTTTTTTCAAAGGAATTGGGGGCATTAGTCAGCTTACCCAGAGTTAGTGGCTTACACTGTTAGTATACTGCCATCTGAGCCTCTGTGAAGAAAGGACAGGAATGACTGGGAGGCTGTGTCTGTCGGTGGGCTTTGTATCGTACAGCTTCACGTTTTGCTGTACCTCAAGCTGTCAAACAGAGATGATATTATTGAGCTACCTTTTTCTCTCAAGAGGTCAGCATGGACTAGTTGGACCGAAGGGTCTGTTGCCATGCTGTGTTAATAACAGAGGTCTCTTTGTGTACATTCTGGAAGAACAGGTGTGAGTATGTCTCATCTTGCTATGTGGAGTGGACCCTGGGTCAGATGATTACTTGGAATCCTTCAACACATACAGCAAGGCTGGTTCTCCACCTCTTGAAGTTTCGCCTTGACATTAACCCCTATCATCTGTCACAAGAAAAGGCTTTGTGAGTTTTTATGGTGTTGGAATAATTCCACCTGCTTTTCTCACTCTTAATTCTGTGCTACATTCGGAGGTATATGCTCTGTCAGCATCTGAGCTGATGCATAATTCTTTTTCAGAGCTCTGCTCTTGCTGATACCCTTCAGGATGAGGCTGTACTATCAGTCCAGTTGGCTCTTCTTAGAGAAATGGAGGGAGGAATGTATGTCAAGGAAAGAGGGTGGGGCAATGTTCACACAGTCCGTGGTCAAACCATTGCCCCCCACTGCCTATCATGTCAAATATCAGGATATGATTGATGCAGTCAAGGTCTGGAACATGAGGGACACATCAAAGCCCCAAAACTGGGGTCAGGGCTTTAGGACACCCCATTGTGCTCGAGCTGGGGTCCAGGGCCAGGAGCAGTGAACTATTATTTCTGTCTCTGTCCTGGGTCAGATTAGAAAATAAGGCCTTTAGGCAGTAATGTATGATCAATTCAAATGTTCTTGGTCCTGTCAGACGCCAGCTGTCTCATTCTCTCTGTTGTCCCTCTGTCCTGCAAGAAAGAAGGAAGAATATCAGAGGGTATTTTGCAATGCTGAATAGTTAAAAGGGTGTAAAATCTCTAGATGTGGATGTGAGACTGACAGCTTTGGCAGTTTTGTGGGCATGGGATGGAGCTTCTGAATACTAGGCAGGTGTCCTGATTACTGATGGCTAATGGTAAATTGAATAACAGGATAGTTTGGTATTAATGTTGCATAAAGTGTAAGGGTTAATGAAGATTAATACCACCCAGATGATTACGTCATATGGACTTTTGGACAGAACTGCTTAGGATCTCAGCAGTCAGATCTAATATTCAGGAACATCTCATAATCTCTGTAGTAATATCAGTCATCTAAATGAAAATTATAAATAGTAGCTAACATGTAAAAATTACTTCATTTTCAATGCAGGAGTGCCTTCTAGATAAGCGCAGCAGGTCAGGCAGCATCCAAGGAACAAGAGAATCGACGTATCATGAACCGTCATTTCCGCCACCTCCAAACGGACCCCTCCACCAGGGATATATTTCCCTCCCCTCCCCTATCAGCGTTCCGGAAAGACCACTCCCTCCGTGACTCCCTCGTCAGGTCCACACCCCCCACCAACCCAACCTCCACTCCCGGCACCTTCGCCTACAACCGCAAGAAATGCAAAACTTGCGCCCACACCTCCCCTCTTACTTCCCTCCAAGGCCCCAAGGGATCCTTCCATTTCTGCCACAAATTCACCTGCACCTCCACACACATCGTTTATTTAATCCGCTGCACCCGATGTGGCCTCCTCTATATTGGGGAGACAGGCCACCTACTTGTGGAACATTTCAGAGAACACCTCTGGGACACCCGGACCAACCAACCCAACCACCCCGTGGCTCAACGCTTCAACTCCCCCTCCCACTCCACCAAGGATATGCAGGTCCTTGGACTCCTCCATCGCCAGACCATAGCAACACGGCGGTTGGAGGAAGAGCGCCTCATCTTCCGCCTAGGAACCCTCCAACCACAAGGGATGAACTCAGATTTCTCCAGTTTCCTCATTTCCCCACCCCCCCACCTTGTCTCAGTCAAATCCCTCAAACTCAGCACTGGCCTCCTAACCTGCAATCTTCTTCCTGACCTCTCCGCCCCCACCCCACTCTGGCCTATCACCCTCACCTTAACCTCCTTCCGCCTATCGCATTTCCAACGCCCCTCCCCCAAGTCCTTCCTCCCTACCTTTTATCTTAGCCTGCTTGGCACACTTTTCTCATTCCTGAAGAAGGGCTTATGCCCGAAACGTCGATTCTCCTGCTCCTTGGATGCTGCCTGACCTGCTGCGCTTTTCCAGCAACACATTTTCAGCTCTGATCTCCAGCATCTGCAGTCCTCACTTTCTCCTGCCTTCTAGATAAGCCAGTAAGTGATTATCCTGTATTACACTAGACCAAGCAGACTTTGTAGCTCCCTGCGAGGGAGGAATAGTTGAGGGATTCAATATGTTGAGGAGGATAGTGGCAGCAAACCTATCTAAATCATGATCGTCAGTGAGTGGCGAGTTGTTCCAGGAACAGCGTGTGGTGAGATGGAGCTGCAATTGGAAGTGAGGAACATCATGGAGCTGGGCTGGTAGTTAATGAGGCAGGTTTGATAGAATACAGTGATAGAAACTGCTGGGATCCAAAAACATAACTTGCGCTGACTTCCTTCCATAAAAGCCTTTCTGAGACTGTTGCATCAGTTCCTCCAACCCGAGTACCTCTCCCCTTTAAGAAAAGCAAGCTGCCTTTAAGAAATGCAGGCTTGGCATGTACCATGCTGGCCATGCCTGCAGCTGAATCCCTGTTTCATTTCATTTCACTCTGGACTGCATATTGCAGTCATGTTGGTATTGAGGCAGCACAAGGTTTGTTGCTGCTGGGCGTTGAGTAGTTATGCATCACAGTCCAGTGCCTGCTAATGACCTCAGTCTAATTTTCTTCCCCATGTGAATTTTAAAGAAGGCTTCAGCAGATCCATCCAATGACTTCCTCAGTTAGTTGAAGCAGTAGTTGGTCTTTCATACGACTGTCCAACCTCTTTGCATGATGGGCTCACATTTCAATTTTTCTCTCACTCGAGGTCTGTGAGCACATTTCAGAAAGAGAACGCTTGCCAGATCAATAAACATTGATTTCAGAGAAAAAAGATTCAAAGCAATAAATAAATCAGTGAAAGGAGTAATTAGTAAAAATAACTATTTAAAAGTGGTAAGCAATGGATTTAACTAATTTAGCCTTTTCTTGAATATTTGGACTCAAAGCAGGGCCGGAGAGAAACAGACTAGGTCCCAAGCCCTGATCACTAAAGAAGGGACTCAGTGAAGAAGATGTGTTTCACGAAGCCACAGTTTGGTTCACTTCTGGTGGGATATGATTAAATTAGATTCCCTACAGTGTGGGGACAGGCCCTCCAGCCCAACAAGTCCACACCGACGAGTATCCCACCCAGACCCACTTCCCAATTTAGCATGGCCAATTCACCTGACCTGCACATCTTTGGATTGTGGGAGGAAACCAGAGCACCTGGAGGAAACCCACGCAGACACAGGGAGAATGTGCAAACTCCACAGAGTCACCTGAGGTGGGAATCAAACCCAGGTCCCAGGTGCTGTGAGGCAACAGTGCTAACCACTGAGCCACCATATGTTGTGAGCTAACCTCCATAGACTTCACATGGAAGTGGGGGTAGGAAATGGGTTCCCTTACAGCCTGAGTTTTCTTCCTTGCATCCAGAACATGGATAGACTTATGCTGGGTTGGAAGGGCAGGTGAAGGGAGGAGGAGGGAAAGGTTGGGTATGTGTTTGGCTCAGTCCTACTCACTCACCCATCAAAAACCAAAATTCACACCCCAGCCCCCACCCCATCACTCACTCACTTGGCCAACCACCCCCATAATTCATTCATTCACCCAACAACCCCAGTCACCCACTCGCCCAACACAGTCACACTAATTCCAGACACTCACTGAGCCAGTCAGTCAATCTCTCACTCACTCCCAAAATGCTTATTCAATCCTCAATCCTGTCAGTCACTCAGTCACCCACCTACCTACCCATCTGACCCCACCCCCCCATGCACTCATCATCCAAGTCACTCATTGACCAAAGTCCCCAGTCAATTACTCATTCCCCCAAACTCCCCAGTTACACACTCACTCATCCACCCAACTTCCTGCACTCACTCGCTCACGCTCCCCTTCACAGAGATAGGCTACCTCCACCCTATTCATCTCCCAAACCTTACATGTCACCTATCCAGTGCTAAACACATTTGCTTCCTCCTCCACCCCACATAGACATGCAGTCATATGGACAAACGCATACATTTTGCCAAAGGCCTACCCAACTAAAATGGTGCATGGGAGTAGCATGGATCTTGCAATGTTCTGAGTATCAGGTTTATTTCTAGGTTTTTTTTTATATTGCTTACATTTTGGAGGGATTTAGGCCACACATCTCATCCACAACCTGAGCTACAAATCTTCTCAAAAACCTTAAAGGAGCCAGTTTAGTTTGGGATTATGGTTCGACCAAAGTGTCTGTTTCCATGCTGTATGACTCTATAACCCTCCAGCCTCCCCAAACTACATACCTCAATGGTATTTTTCATACTCAAAGAAAATGAAGTATGAGGTGGGGGACAATTGCCAGATAAAGAGGAGAAACATATAACACCAAAGATCTGTTGCTTTTCCTTGTCCCATCTCATGTAATCTGACTCCTCAGTTATATTACAAAGCTAAATAATTTCCAGCTCTACATTTCCTCCATAAAATACTGTAGTTTTAAGGACTATTAATCTTTAAAGTGGTTTGTCTTTCCACTAGATCTTAAAATGAGGTGAGCTTATCAGACTACTTCAACTATTAATTCAGATCCAACAGATCATCAGGCTCAATCACCCTTCGAAGTCAATTCCTTTGGAGAATGTGATCTCAGAGGGGGGCAATGCAGTGAGCTGCAATAATAACACAGTTAAGCTACAACATTTGATTTAGTTGGCTTTAAGTACAAGCCTTCAAAGATTTAGCATTGAGTACAGATTTGCAACAGCCTAAATGAATAGAATAAATTGCCACTCGGTGTCTTGGTGGCCCAATATACTTTATCACAAAATGGCCCATTATGATCAGAATTCCTCTTTTGATAATTTTAGGGAATAAGTAAATACAAAGAGAAAAAGGAAATCACTACTGATGATTCAGCCTTGTTTAACATTGGTATGATAATTCCTACCCTTCCAGTCATGGTCTGATAAATAATAGCAAAAGGTGTATTAAGTCGACATTTTTACTAATTAAGGCCAAATACAATTGATGCAATTATGTTATACAGCACTCAGTGTCTACACATGCTGAAAAAGGTGAGCATTTCATTCCAGAAAGATCTTGTTTTGAAGAGGTTAATGTGGGCTTCCCATTTAAAGAATCACTCCAGCAATGATAAAAGTCTGGACCTCATCAGTAACTAGGCTTTTCTCTTTTAGTATTGAACTATTCACAAAAATTACTCATTGTACAATTGGTTTAATACATTTTTCAGCTTTTACATGGGCTAATTTGCATATTAGTGGCATTTCTTGCAAATGTGTATGATTGACTAATATTTATAATTAACCCTAATAAAACTATTTTCTCATGAATCGTACTTTTCAAACTGTATTGTTAGAGGCCTGCTAATTACAAGAAACGTTGAGCATTCCATCTCTTTATGGAAGATGATAAGTTGGTCTCAGTTTGGTTTATGATCTCTGCTTCATGATTCTATGTCTTTCGTTAAACATTCATGAAATGAAACGTCACTAATTATTATTGAGATGGTAGTGATGAACCACCTTCTTGAACCATTACAGTGTATTTGGTGTAGGTACTCCCATTCTACTATCAAAGAAGAAATTTTAGGATTTGATCTAGTGACAGTGAAGGCTTGGTGATTAATCAAGGGTGAAAAGCAGTCGTTTGTACCTAATACTCAAAGAATGAATATAACAGAGCAGACTGCCAATGTGCAATTGTACCCAAATTCAAGGACAGTTCAAGGGGAGTATGAGCAAGGGCCTCAAACTAGGTCACCTGTTTTGCTCTCTCAGCTGCAGGATAATACACAGCACAAGGCAGAGTGAAAGAAAGGAAAAATCTACATTAACAGATAGCAAGGGAAGCAGTTGAAAAATGTAATTTTGTGAACAAAATTGCAAAAGTAACAGCTGTGGAAATCATTTTAATGTGTTCAAACTGTGTTGGTGCATTAGAATCGGAATTAGAATGAATATCTTTTACTTTTTTTGAAAGGCTATCTGCAGCACATCTTACCACATGAAGGAAAAAAGTCCACAGAAGAAATGGCTATCTCTATGAATTATAGGCTGTATAAATGCTCATAGATAAAAGTATGCAGATCACGATGGAGTTGCTATGATAGAGTATACATGCTCTTAGTCATTGAGCAGCAGGTTCCCATTGCTACTACATCCAAATGTAAGTCACATGAGTATGAGTTACGCTCTCTATATGCGCAAGTCAAAAATCATGCCTCAAAGTCTGTCAAATATGGAGCAGCAAATTGCTCTACTTGGAAGAATGCTCCATGTTAAAATGTAATTTAGCCACACCATTACATCCTTATTATACACCAGTGATTGTTCAGTACAAAAAGTACGTTGCACCACTGCATTTTGCAAAATTGCTCTGAAACATAATGTTGTACATTAGCTTGTGTAATTAATACTATTTCAGCTGTTTAAGTGTCTCATTTCTATTTGCATTACAGTGGGCATAATGGCTAGGTAGCTTGCTGATTCTTTTTCTATCTTATATTTCTTTGAAATCGTTATTTCTTATTGTGTGTAGCTCTGCACCTCTAATGCTGTTGTCTTCTGTCCATTGTCTGAGTGATAGACTTCTCCAACATTTCTAGTTTGATAGTGATTCGATTATTTGACATGAAATGTGTTTTTGCAGGGAAACTGGACAAATCACACTGTCACATATATCAAATAGGTAAAAACAATAACTGCAGATGCTGGACACCAGATTCTGGATTAGTGGTGCTGGAAGAGCACAGCAGTTCAGGCAGCATCCGAGGAGCAGTAAAATCGACGTTACAGGCAAAAGCCCTTCATCAGGAAAAGAGGCAGAGAGCCTGAAGGGTGGAGAGATAAGTGAGAGGAGGGTGGGGGTGGAGAGAAAGTAGCATAGAGTACAATAGGTGAGTGGGGGAGGGGATGAAGGTGATAGGTCGTGGGGGGGGGAGGGTGGAGTGGATAGGTGGAAAAGAAGATAGGCAGGTAGGACAAGTCATGGGGACAGTGCTGAGCTGGAAGTTTGGAACTGGGGTGAGGTGAGGGAAGGGGAAATGAGGAAACTGTTGAAGTCCACATTGATGCCCTGGGGTTGAAGTGTTCTGAGGCGGAAGTTGAGGCGTTCTTCCTCCAGGCGTCTGGTGGTGAGGGAGCGGCGGTGAAGGAGGCCCAGGACCTCCATGTCCTCAGCAGAGTGGGAGGGGGAGTTGAAATGTTGGGCCACAGGACGGTGGGGTTGATTGGTGCGGGTGTCCCAGAGATGTTCCCTAAAACGCTCTGCTAGGAGGCATCCAGTCTCCCCAATGTAGAGTCGACCGCATCAGGAGCAACAGATACAATAAATGATATTGGTGGATGTGCAGGTAAAACTTTGAAGGATGTGGAAAGCTCCTTTAGGGCTTTGGATGGAGGTGAGGGAGGAGGTATGGGTGCAGGTTTTGCAATTCCTGCAGTGGCAGGGGAAGGTGCCAGGATGGGAGGGTGGGTTGTAGTGGGGCGTGGACCTGACCAGGTGGTCACGGAGGGAATGGTCTTTGCGGAAGGCGGAAAGGGGTGGGGAGGGAAATATATCCCTGGTGGTGGGGTCTTTTTGGAGGTGGCGGAAATGTCAGTGGATGATTTGGTTTATGCGAAGGTTGGTAGGGTGGAAGGTGAGCACCAGGGGCGTTCTGTCCTTGTTACGGTTGGAGGGGTGGGGTCTGAGGGCGGAGGTGCGGGATGTGGACGAGATGCGTTGGAGGGCATCTTTAACCATGTGGGAAGGGGAATTGCGGTCTCTAAAGAAGGAGGCCATCTGGTGTGTTCTGTGGTGGAACTGGTCCTCCTGGGAGCAGATCCGGCGGAGGCGGAGGAATTGGGAATACGGGATGGCATTTTTGCAAGAGGTAGGGTGGGAAGAGGTGTAATCCAGGTAGCTGTGGGAGTCGGTGGGTTTGTAAAAAATTTCAGTGTCAAGTCAGTCATTATTAATGGAGATGGAGAGGTCCAGGAAGGGGAGGGACGTGTCAGATATGGTCCAGGTAAATTTAATTTCAGGGTGGAATGTGTTGGTGTAGTTGATGAATTGTTCAACTTCCTCGCGGGAGCACGAGGTGGCGCCAATGCAGTCATCAATGTAGCGGAGGAAGAGGTAGGGAGTGGTGCTAGTGTAATTAGGGAAGATCAACTGTTCTACATAGCCAACAAAGAGACAGGCATAGTGGGGCTCATACGTGTGCCCATGGCTACCCCTTTGATCTAGAGGAAGTGGGAGGATTCGAAGGAGAAATTGTTAAGGGTGAGGACCAGTTCAGCCAAACGAATGTGAGTGTCGGTGGAAGGGTACTGTTGGGGACGTCTGGAGAGGAAATAACGGAGGGCTTGGAGACCCTGGTCATGGCGGATGGAGGTGTAGAGGGATTGGATATCCATGGTGAAGATGAGCCGTTGGGGGCCGGGGAAACGGAAGTCTTGGAGGAGGTGGAGGGCTTGGGTGGTGTCTCGAACGTATGTGGGGAGTTCCTGGACTAGGGAGGATTGGACAGTGTCGAGGTAGGTAGAAATGAGTTCAGTGGGGCAGGAGCATGCTGAGACAATGGGTCGGCCAGGGTGGTCGGGCTTGTGGATCTTGGGAAGGAGGTAGAACCGGGCACTGCGGGGTTCCTGGACTATGAGGTTGGAAGCTGTGGGTGGGAGATCTCCTGAAGTGATGAGGTTCTGTATGGTCTGGGAGATGATGGTTTGGTGATGGGGGGTGGGGTCATGGTCGAGGGGGCGGTAGGAAGAGGTGTCCTCGAGTTGGCGTTTGGCTTCAGCGGTGTAGAGGTCAGTGTGCCAGACTACCACTGCGCCCCCTTTATCTGCTGGTTGGATGGTGAGGTCTGGATTGGAGCAGAGGGATTGGAGGGCTGTGCGTTGTGAGGGTGAGAGGTTGGAGTGGGGGAGGGGGGGGGCGACAGGTTGAAGCGGTTAATGTCCCGGCGGCAGTTGGAAATGAAGAGGTCGAGGGCAGGTAATAGGCCAGCGCGGGGTGTCCAGGTGGATGGAGTGTGTTGGAGGTGGACAAAGGGGTCCTCAGGGGATCCAGTCCAAATGCAGATGATTAGGGCTTTCTTTTCCTTTCTCACTTCTATAGGAACGAATAAACTCAAAAATATGAATTTGTCAAAATTCAATGCATGTGCATTCAAAGTCTTGTCGAGTAGGTAACATGATAAATTAATTCTGACCAATGCCTCCTTTTGCTGGATGGAGAAAGTGACTCACTAACCATTGCAAAAAAGGGTGGAAGGTGCAAGAGGTTTTTAAAAAGAGATGTTAAATGAACATTTCCTTGGTGGTACTGTTATTAGAATGACACAGTTGTAATGATGAGAACAAGATCAAAACATTAACCACTTCTTTTCTTTTCAAATATTGATGAATACTCCATATAATTCCCTCATTTCTTGTTTTTATTTCAAGTGCATCCACTGCTTTTAGTTACTTTCTTTTGAACTAATTTAAATTGCTAAATCTGGTATGGAACAATTGGGCACTTCTGTAAACTCATTCTTAAATGTCTGTGACAATTTAAAACATACTTTTCATTCACCTCTTCCACCAACCACTTTCATTAGAAGTGCATCTCTCCACAAAAGACTAGGCACGATTACAGATTTAAGCAATAGAAATAGGATGTCATCACTGCAGTAATTCATTTTGCCATTGTTTTCTGGGTTTCATTTAATCATACATTTTTTAAAACATTGTGCATTTTGAATAAAGGAAAATGAACATAAAAGGAAAGTCCAGTAGAAGTGACTTTTCACCCACAATGAAGACCACCTCATTATCACTGTCCTTTTTGTGCTCTTATTCGAACCTGCGCTGTATTCAGCTTCTGGCCAATTCTGTTGAGTTTTTTAACCTACTGTTTATTTAACTGACATGCACTGTTTGTTTAAGGCATCAATTACATGTACATGGGAGGTAAAGCATTTAATATTCTATCCTTCTACCTTATGACCGAATGGGAAAAAATACATTTTCTATAAATAACTTGGTAATTAGTATTTAAACCTGCCTTTTCGGAGATTTGTCAAACAGAGTTTCACATTTGCATGCCTGTATGCTTGGGATGACAGTGCCTGAAATAGATTAGGAAACCTAGAGAGATAATAACCTGGATGTTTACTTCCTTTCCCAGACTGTGCTTAACAGTACATTCTTCAACTAAAGCAGTCATTATCTTTCCTTTAACTCTGCAATCTATTATTAATCTTAGGAAGCTGACCATTAATGCTTCAACATATCTCCAGGACACTAACACAATCTCTGATTGAGGGAGCATTACATTCAGTTACAAACAGCGACATAACAATTTGTTGGAAAGAAAATCTGATGGTTTCTATTTTTTTTTAAAAAAACAAAGAATCCATTCAAACAACACTAAAACGTAAGTTTACTAAAGTTTAAAGGAACTATCCGAACAGTGAGTGTTGAAGTATTAGCTTATTGAATGTGATACACTTCACAGAAAATCTTAAGTTTCATACTAAACAAGATGATAGCTGATCAGCTTTTGAATACTGAAATCTTTTTACTCCTGTTATGAAAAAAAATGACTTATGTAACAAATTTTACCCTAAAGTTAACAAACTAAAGGACAATGTTACATTTGAGGAATTTGTGCCACATGTTCAATTTTTATCATGAATTGCAGTTTCAGCTCAATGCAGGCAATCACAAAAGAAAAATTAGCCAAATCAATAGAGTCATAGAGATGTACAGCAGAAAACAGACCCTTCGGTCCAACTAATCCATGCTGACCAGATATCCTAACCTAATCTAGTCCCATTTGCCAGCACTTGACCTGTATCCCTCCAAACCATTCCTATTCATATACCCATCCTTATAAATTCTGCAATTGTACCAGCCTCCATTACTTCCTCTGGCATAAGACCATAAGACATAGGAGTGGAAGTAAGGTCATTCGGCCCATCGAGTTCACTCCGCCATTCAATCATGACTGATGGGCATTTCAACTCCACTTACCCGCATTCTCCCCGTAGCCCTTAATTCCCCGAGACAACAAGGATCTATCAATCTCTGCCTTGAAGACATTTAGCGTCCCGGCCTCCACTGCACTCTGCGGCAATGAATTCCACAGGCCCACCACTCTCTGGCTGAAGAAATGTCTCCGCATTTCTGTTCTGAATTGACCCCCTCTAATTTTAAGGCTGTGTCCACGGGTCCTAGTCTCCTCACCTAACGGAAACAATTTCCTAGCGTCCACCCTTTCCAAGCCATGTATTATCTTGTACATCTCTATTAAATCTCCCCTTAATCTTCTAAACTCCAATGAATACAATCCCAGGATCCTCAGCCGTTCCTCATATGTTAGACCAACCATTCCAGGGATCATCTGTGTGAATCTCCGCTGGACACGCTCCAGTGCCAGTATGTCCTTCCTGAGGTGTGGGGATCAAAACTGGACACAGTACTCCAAATGGGGCCTAACCAAAGCTTTATAAAGTCTCAGTAGCACAATGGTGTTTTTATATTCCAACCCTCTTGAGATAAGTGACAACATTGCATTCGCTTTCTTAATCACGGACTCAACCTGCATGTTGACCTTTAGAGAATCCTCGACTAGCACTCCCAGATCCCTTTGTACTTTGGCTTTACGAATTTTCTCACTGTTTAGAAAGTAGTCTATGCTTTTATTCTTTTTGCCAAAGTGCAAGACCTTGCATTTGTTCACGTTGAATTCCATCAGCCATTTCCTGGACCACTCTCCCAAACTGTCTAGATCCTTCTGTAGTCTCCCCACTTCCTCAGTACTACCTGCCTGTCCACCTAACTTCGTATCATCTGCAAACTTTGCTAGAATTTCCCCAGTCCCTTCATCCAGATCATTAATATATAATGCGAACAGCTGTGGCCCCAACACTGAACCCTGCAGGACACCGCTTGTCACCGGCTGCCATTCTGAAAAAGAACCTTTTATCCCAACTCTCTGCCTTCTGTCAGACAGTCAATCCTCAATCCATCCCAGTAGCTCACCTCGAACACCATGGGCCCTCACTTTGCTCAGCAGCCTCCCGTGTGGCACCTTATCAAAGGCCTTTTGGAAGTCTAGATAGACCACATCCACTGGGTTTCCCTGGTCTAACCTACTTGCCACCTCTTCATTCCATACACACACCACCCTCTGTGTGAAATAGTTGCCCCTTAAGTCCCTTTGAAATCGTTCCCCTCTCACCCTAAACCTATGCCCTCTAGTTCTGGACCTCCTCCACCCCAGGGAAAAGCCTTTGTCTATTTATCTTATCCATACCCCTCATGATTTTATAAACCTTTATAAGGTCACCCCTCAGCCTCCCACACTCCAGGGAAAACAGCCCCAGCCTATTCAACCTCTCCCTATAGCTCAAATCCTCCAACTCTGGCAACATCATTGTAAATCTTTTCTGAATCCTTTCAAGTTTCACAACATCCCTCCAATAGGAAGGAGACCAGAATTTCATGCATTATTCCAAAAATGGCCTAACCATTGTCTTGTACAGCCACAGGATGACCTCCCAACTCCTATACTTAATACACTGATCAATAAAGGAAAGCACACCAAACACCTTCTTCACTATCCTATCTACCTGCAACTCTACTTTCAAGGAACTGTGAACCTGCACGCCAAGGTCTCTTTGCTCAGCAACACTCCCTAGAACCTTACCATTAAGTGTATAAGTCAAGCTCCGATTTGCTTTTCCAAAATGCAGCACCTTGCCTTTATCTAAATTAAACTCCATCTGCCACTCCTCAGCCCATTGGAAATCTGATCAAGATCTCATTGTAGTCTGAGGTAATCTTCTTCGCTGTCCACGACACCTCCAATTTTGGTGTCATCTGAAAACTTACTAACTATACCTGTTGTGCTCACATCCAAATCATTTATAAATGATGAAAAGTAGAGGACCCAGCACTGATCCTTGTGGCACTCCACTGGCCATAGGCCTCCAGTCTGAAAAACAACCCTCCAACACCACCCTCTGTCTTCTACCTTCAAGCCAGGAGTTATTATGTTCTGAATTAATTTGTGTTTTTAAGTAGGATAGATGAGAAATTTTATATTTTTGAGTTTGTGGAAAAGAATAATTAGTGCAGAGATGTTGCAATGAATCTTAATTCCAAATATAGTCACTATGTAATTTATCTTTTAATTTGTCCTCAGGATGTATATGTCATTAGTAAGGTAACATGCTATTGCTCATTCATTGTTGCTGTAAGAATGTGAAAATGTGTAGCCATTGTTTTACAGCTGGTTGATTACTGAATTGTTTTAGAGAGTATTAAAAAGTAACAGAAACATATTGAATATATTTTTGGACTAGAAATCTGATAGCCTAGAGACCTGACCACAAATGCATAAGAGAATTTACGGAAGGAAAAATCTCAAATAAAATGTTACTATCAGTAATGATTGCCACAAAAGTACCAGATTGTGAGGAAATTTCCATCTGGTACATTAATGTTCTGTAGACAAGGCAATCTGCCATCCTTATCAGATCTGGTTTGACTCCAGACCCACAGAATCAGCTAGCAAATCACAGCCAACAACAATAGGATTAAAATTGGATGGGCCACCTTGCATCAATCAAGACATTGGACATAATAAAGGCAGACTTAGCCAGTCAACTGTGTAAAATCCTCCTCATTAACATCTCGGAGTTGTTCCACAGACTAGTCAAGTAAAATAAAAAGATATAGTGCGGGAGATACTCAGCAGGTTTGGCAGCATCTGTGGAGAGGAAACAAGAATTAATGTTTTGAGTCCAGTGACCTTTTCAGTCAAACAAAGTCCTGGTATAATCATGTGCACAGAATCATACCCTCCAATTTCTAAGACTCCGACTTCACCATTCCTTGGTCTTCCAGTTCCACCTACAGCACACACAATCCAGAGGTGACAACAAAGGGCTAAATCATACCAAAACTCAGCAAGCTGTTAGTTTCATTGAGTTTCTTCCTTGAGGCCTAGCAAGTTTTCTCCAGCTATTATCCCAAGCCCACCTCATTAATTAGGTGACATACACTTACGGTGTTCCTCTTGGATGATGCTAACTTGATTCTCCTGCTCATTGTGGGTGGAAATACTTGGCATTGCCAGGATATCCTAGGTTCATGGCATTAGTCCCAGAAGTAATAGATAAGGGGAAATTGACAGGGACCTGGAGGTCCTCATTGACAGTGTGGTGCAGGGAAGGAACATCCTCATACCTCAGGACTGGCAGAGGGGGCAACACCACTAGACCCTGCTAGTCTGGTCTGGGGTTTTCACCTGGGTTGGTGCAGTCTCAATCATCCGGAGGACCATGCAGCGATGCTCCAGAAATGTCAATTACTTTTTCTGCTGCACCAGTATAAGTGCCACCATTTTCTGTACTAGGATCTCCTGATGGACAGAGATTCCTTGACTTGCCTGTGGACTACACCCCTTCGTCTTTGAGATATGGCCATTGATTGGAGCACATGCAGTGTGTTTGTTGTGTAAGCTGTTGAAGGTGTGACATTGTGATAGAATGGTGCCATGCCTCCCAAATTCTCCACCCCCTGAATGCCGATAGCCACAACAAGCTTTCCACTGTGTTGAGCAGCAAGTTGGGAGAGATGTACTGGGACCATTTAGGCTCTTGCTCAGGGAGCAAAGCATAAGATGCTATGAGCATCCATGTAGATGTAAGTTGAATGGGCGCTAAGAGAGTGTATGAGTAACCCAATGTATTTTTCTTTATTCATTCAGGGCATGAGTGTATCACTAACTAGGTCAGCATTTGTTGCCCATCCTTAATTGCCCAGAGGGCAGATAAGAATCACCACAGGCTGGTACAATTGCAACATTTAAAAGGCATTTGGATGGGTATATGAATAGAAAGGGTTTGGAGGGATATTGGCTGGGTGTTGGCAAGTGGGACTAGATTGGATTGGGATATCTGGTCGGCATGGGCAGGTTGGACTGAAGGGTCTGTTTCCATGCTGTACATCTCTATGACTCTATGACACATTGCTGTGGGTCTGGAGTCACATGTAGGCCAAACCAGATAAGGATGACAGTTTCCTTCCCTAAAGAACATCAGTGACCCAGATGGGCTTTCTAAACAATTGACAATGGAATCATGGTCAGCATTAGATTCTTAATTCAGACATTTTTAAAAATTGAATTCATGTTCCAATGTCTGCCAGGTCCCAGGTCCCCAGAACATTATCTGGATCAACAGCTCAGCAATAATGCCATTAGACCATTGCCTTCACCAAAGATGCTCCCTAGTCCTGTCTGTGAGCCAGATGCCTGTCCCTAGGCACAAAGTATTCTTGTAGTAGCATTGCAGCAAAAGATACAGGTGCATTCCAAAGTTTAGTGTTACAATACAAAAACATACCAAGAGTGGATCAAATACTTGCCATGATGTTTCCAACATCTGTGATCACGGAGTACATGCCCCAAGATGGAGATCCAGAGGAGCAAGTGGCTGGAATCAATAGATGACTACTCATACTTTATGCCAGGAATTCCTCATGCCTAGTTTCTACCTGATGGATGGCAGAATGAGAATATGTGAATCCTTGAGCTTGGGTAGTAATGAAGATGATAATGAACAACAATCCCCATTAATAGGTCTCTCACCAGTGTCACTAGAAAGGATCTCATCTTAGTGTCCAGAACTTGGTTGAAAAATGAGAGATTTTGGTCTTGATATCAAGAAGATATCTCACTGGATTTTCCAAAATTTCTCAACACAACCCATGTCAATTCAGGAGCTGGGAAGATTCTGCCCATAGAGATAGGAGTGAGTGATCATAGACGTACTCATATAGACGTAAATCCCCACAAGCTCCTCATTGCATCAGATCAAACATTGGCAGGACACCTCCTGTTAATGATCATCTCTCACCTCCCTTCAGTTGTTGAATCAGTACTGTTCAGGGCAAGTTGTTTCAGTCCAGGAAAGCCCTGGAATGTGTCCAACAATGGAATAAAAAAAGCCCAGTCAAGCTCTACAAAAAGCTGAAGAAATGCAATCTAGGCAGAAACACTCCATCAAACAATTCTCAATCATCACCGTGATGGTAGGTGCCATTGATGATGCGTCAAGTAGCACTTATTCATCAATGCTCAGTTTGAGACCTGGAGAACTATTAAATTCTAGACCATATTAGAACCTTGATCCAAGCAGATATGAAGGAACTGAATGCCAGAGGTGAGATGAGAATGATTGATCTTGAAACAAGGCAGCATTGTGTAAGTATGGCATCAGAGAGATTATATAAATTTGAAGTCACTCAGAATCATAGCGAAATCTCTCCATTGGCAGGAGTCATGCAACCACAGAAAGTGATTGTGATTGTGGAACACCAATTATTTGAATCCTAAGATATCACTGCAGGAAGTTCTCCAGCTAATGTGCACGAAAGCTTCAGCTGCTTTATCATTGATCTTCCCCACATCGTAAAATCAGAAATAGGAACATTCACTGGTGATTGCACAGTGATGGTCATTTTCATTTATAATTCGTCAGCTAATGAGACAATGCAACAAGATCTCTAAAACATTTAGACTTGAACTCATAAATGGCAAGCAATATTCATGCCATACAGGTGCAAAATATAGATTCTCCCAGCAAGAGAGAATCTAGCACCCTCTTCTTTATGTTCAACATCATTAATGTCAGTACCCTGAGAAATCGCCATTGATCTGAAATCTAACTGGGTCATCCACATTAATATCATGGCTACATTAGCAGGTCAGAAGCTGGGTGATATGTAGCATGTGATTTACCTCCCAACTCCTCAATGCCTTTTTTTACAGTCAATGAGGCACAAAAGTTAAGGAGTGTGATTTACTGAGTGAGTGCAATTTCAACAACACTCAAGAAGTCTGATGTAATCCAGAACAAAATAATCTGTTTTGTTGGCAGCCCATCTGCCATTTTAAACATCACTCTTTCCACCACAACTACATCAACTTATCAAGGTTTCTTCAACATCACCTTCCAAACCCATGACTTCTACCATCTAGAGAAAAACAAGCATTAAGCTGCAGGGAACACCACCAGCTCCAATTTCCCCTCAAAGTTAGACACTGTTGTGACTTGGAAATACATTTCAGTTTGTTTATTATTGGCTCAAAATCCTGAAACTCTGTAATCGGCTAGACTGTTAGTGTATCTTCTCGATACAGACTGCAGCAGTTCACCAAGGTCATTCATCACCTAGGATGGGGGGATTTCACAAATAGAGGGCACAACTTTAATGTGAGAAGAGAGAGATTTTAAAAAGCCATGGGCAAATATTTTTGCACAGAGGGTGGTTCGCATGTGGAATGAGCTTCCTGAGGAAGTGGTGGATGTGAGTGTGATTACAACATTTAAAAGCCATTTGGATAAGAACATGAATAGGAAAGCTTTGGAGGGATATGGGCCAGCAGCAGACAAGTAGGACTAGTTTAGTTTGGGACTATATTCAGCATGGACTGTTTGGGCTGAAGTGTCTGTTTCCATGCTGTAGGACTCTATGACTCTATAACATCTCATGTATATTTGGAATTGTAAAGTAAATATTGACCTTGCCACTGGTACCTATATCCAATAAACAGAAGTAAAAAGCACATAGGCTGGCAATTTTCTCAGAATTGCACCCACTACGCCATCATAAATTTGCTGTAAGTATAGTGGATGCCCCAGAAATTCCTGATTGTAGTATGAACTCTCATAACCGACTAGGAATACTTTGCTGACTGGTAAGCATTTTCATTTTGCTTGTAGTGTTCTTGAGATGTGAACGTTGCTGACAAGGGTACATTGATGATCTATCTCTTGAGTGGCGATGGATCTTCTGCTTGAGCTGGTGCATCATGGATGGTAATCCCACAAAGATGTTCTGTATAAAATGTCATGATTTTGATTGAGGGGTGAAGAAGGGGTAGAATACCCATCATCTATGATTAAGGGAAGTAGCAAGTCATGGTATTCTGTTCTTACTGGTAGGAGTTGCAGCTGGGAGGTGGTCTTCTAGTAAACTTGCCAAGTTGCTGTAGAGCACCCAGTAATTAGTGCATCATACAAGCAAAGTGTACTGATGATGGAAATATTAAATATTAATTTTAGTGGCAGGAGCACTGATGAGGCTGATGTGATGATCTCGAATTTTACAGTTTTGCCCAAACATGAAAGCGATGAGCATTCCAAAATATTCCTGATTTGCGATTGTCATTGATGAGAGGTTTCAAAAGGTCAAGATATGACATTTTTATCACCATGTATCTAGCCACTGCCATGTTCTTGTAGGTACAACTTTAATATATTTGATCCTGTGAAGCCTGTGTTCAGTAATAACCCCCCACATTGTTAATAGTATAAGGTTCAGCAATGGTGATGCTGTGAAAATAGGGAGAGCTAGTTGGGAACTTTCTTGTTGGAGATGGTCATTATCTGACATTTACAAAGTATTGGCATTAGCTGCAATTTGGCAAACCAAGCCTGATGTTAGCCAGCTCCACCTAAGGGTTCACATGAGCTGCTTTGTGATTGTGAATGGAATTGATCACTGTAGGGTCATCTGTAAACAGACCTCCCATGGTATTATAAAAATAGGAATGTAATTATAAAGATGATAGGGCCAATGATGCTGTGTTGAGGAACTTTAATGGTGTTGTCCTGAAGCTGAAATGATGACTACAGTACAAGCCCAGTCTTTGTATCAGGTATGAGTCCACCCACTGGAGTGTTTTCTCATTGATCTCTCTTTTGCTGTAATACTTCGAAGGTATCATTAATTGAGTGCTATTTTACTTTTGAAGCCAACTACTTTCACTTCCCTCCAGCATCTATCTCGTGTGTCCAAGTCTGGATTAAGACTATGACAAGGCAATCAGTCAAGGGATGCAGATGGAACCTAAATTTAGCATTGTTGAGATTCTTAGTGGATAAGTGTCAGTTGGTGGCACCATTGCTAACTTTTCCATGACTTTGCACTTTACTCATGTTGTAAAGGAGACTTTTTCTTCATTTTTTTTCCTGATAGTAAGTCCAGCCGCAACTGCCATTACCTCCACCGTGTGTAAGGTAGAGCATGGAGACAGCTTCCAAATCCCCCAGCAAGATTGGGTATCAAAACCTTGTTCTATTGGCACCAATCTAATTCCCACTGGCCATCCAGCCAACTAAAAAAAAAGCAGGCCCATAAGAAATCCTAGTTTGCATGCACAGTGTAGTTTGGAGCAGTGAATATATGAATAGTGATGGTAGAGTAGCCAGTTTTATTTTCATGTCATGCTGATCAACGATATCTTTCACTCTTAGCATTTTCCATTAGATTTGTTGGAAGGTTGGACTTACAATTTGGTGCTTAACTATCTTGGCTATGTTGTGAATGCACCTTCTTTGGCCATCAAATTCTGCACTGCAGCAGATATGCATTCATTGCACCACAAGACCTGAAAGTGCAATAATATGCAGTAATTGGTCGCATTAGATTTGGCCAGATTGAGGTTAGGACATAACCAACCAATTTTCCCCATTATTAAGTAAATGCCAGTATCATTTCTGTATTGAAATAGCTTGGCTAGAGGAACAGTTCATTTGTACATACATGTTTTCTGCTCAAGATTTGAGATGCTCTCAGGATCCTCAAGCTTTGCACCATCAAGATTATTCAATTGCATTCTCCATTGCAACACCTCGGCCAATCAAAGTCAAATAGCCAACCAGTCAGAACCCCTTTCCTCCTGCAGCATAAGTTTTCATATTGATTTGTAACTTAGCATTCTTGCTTCTATGCTGATTAATGCAAGATGGCATGTTTCTCTCCAACAACATTCAGATGATTTGTAACTTCCTGTATATTGATGTAAATTGATTGAGCATTGTCATTTATTTGAAACCTTTAGTGCAAAATCCAGAAGGTTGTTCCATTTGGGATTTTGTCTGAAGAAACATATAAATGCATAAGCCATGTCTCTTACATTCACATGTAGGGTTCCACCATGCTGTTCATTGAACCTCTTTCTCTTATTAGTTGGCTAGTTTACTACTATCCTCAACTGGATTTCATTAGGCTACAGTGCTTTTGTTTGATCTTTTGGTTTGGGCACCATTTAAGTTATCAGTGTCTGCTGTTTTCAGCGTTTGACTTGCAAGTAAAGTGCTTTACCACAATGATGCCTCAGTCTGAGGTATACCTCATATTGCTCCTGATGCAGCCTCTACATACGCTGTGGAATGATCTCTCAAAATCAACTTGTGACCCAATACACCTCTTCAGACGTCTTGCAACTCAGAGTACTCTTAAACCAAGTGCAGTGTTGTGCAAGTTATCAATCAAATTCCATGAGAGCAGGTTTTGTGTGTTTAAGGCTATTCTGATATAGCCACTTTCTAGATGTCCATTATTGCACAATTGCAGAATATAGGATCTCACTTTTGCAAAATGTCCTTTATTTTATTTCAAGCAGCTTTCTAACAATAAATGGGCCAATTATGCACTATCTTATTTCAAAGATTACATTTGAAATGCTTCTTCATCCTTCCAAAATGCTCTATTTCTTACAATGCTATCATTTGCTTTCTACAGCATTTGCAATGCTACACATCTTATTCTCTGAACATTTATAATCTCTCTAGGATACCTATTACCAGTTCCATTTCGTAAAGTAGCAACTTCAATTTAGAAAAGCATTTTATGTTTTTTTGTCTTTTATCGAGTTGTAATTCTAAAGCCTTATCAAAGCGTCAGCAGTCAGTGATGCACTGCATTATAGTCATAATGAAAGAAGTCCCACAGGTTTCATTTCTCATCTCTCTTTGTTGCAAGACTTCAGAATTTGGAGATTCCCTCATTATATAAGAACATGAGAAATAGGAATAAAACTGGACAGATCTCCTGGCATCAACCTAGAGACGAAAAACACCAAATCCTAGTGACCCCGTAAAGTCCTCCTGTTGAACTTCTCAGGATTTAAAGCAAAATTGGGAGATTTGTCCCACAGGCTGTTTGAGGAAAGCCTGACACAGTCACAGTCACTGAATAATACCTTTTGGACAATGTCTTAGACACTATCATTATTATGCCTTGGTATGTTCTGACCTATTGGAAGTGATTGTTCATTATTAGAGTTTAGGAGAAAGTGAGGGCTGCAGATGCTGGAGATCAGAGCTGAAAAATGTGTTGCTGGAGAATCGACGTTTCGGGCATAAGCCTAGGAACCCTCCAACCACAAGGAATGAATGCAGATTTCTCCAGCTTCCCCATTTCCCCTCCCCCCACCTTATCTCAGTCCCAACCCTCAGACTCAGCACTGCCTTCTTGACCTGCAATCTTCTTCCCGACCTCTCCGCTCCCACCCCCTCTCCGGCCTATCACCCTCACCTTAACCTCCTTCCACCTATCGCATTCCCAATGCCCCTTCCCCCAAGTCCCTCCTCCCTACCTTTTATCTTAGCCTGCTTGGCACACCCTCCTCATTCCTGAAGAAGGGCTTATGCCCGAAACGTCGATTCTCCTGCTCCTTGGATGCTGCCTGACCTGCTTCGCTTTTCCAGCAATACATTTTTCAGCTCATTAACAGAGTTTCCCAGGGAGTCCTCAACATTGATTCCAGACCTTACTAAATCTTTATGGCACCAAGTTTAGTTGGGGAGGAGGATACTTACCGCCATTTGCTACCTACTGTCTATCTCAGCTGAGGAAACAATGCTCCTCTTTGTAGAGCACCATTTGCAAGAGCACTGAGAGTAACAAGGGCATGTGATGTAGAACTGTTAGGAGATTTAATGTCCACCACACATAGGATAACTCAGTAGTAATCCTACTGATTGAGTTGGCTGAATCTGAATGGACATATCTACCTGACTGAACATTTGGCAAACAGTAAGGGAAACAACAAGAGAAAGAAAAATCCCTCTTGAAAATTGAATTTAACTTTAACTTGTCACCTTATGATTCGGCATATCCCTCACTCTGCCATCAGTCCAAAGATTTAATGAGGAGTGCATAGAGATATAAATTGGTTGAGTAAGTGGACAAAAATCTCAGACAGAGTAAAAGGTGGGAATATATAAAATTGCAGCAAGTAAACTAATAAATTCTGTTTTATTATGAGAGAAATTAAACATAAAGGTAAGGATGTTGTGTATCAGTTATACAGTTTTGGTGTCCTTCTTTAAGTGTGATGTTAGGTGTGTGAAATATTTTAATGTTATTTATTTTTGTGTTTGAATTTTAGCAGAAGGGTTTTAGTGTGCGTGCATGAGAAATTTAATGGTTAACTTATCAGTATTTAATGTGCCATGTTTATTTTTTAAACTAGTACATTAGAGAGACTTCCTATAGAGGTGATGAGAAATTGTTTGTATAGGAAGAGCTTTATGGATGGACAGAATAAACATAGAAGAGCATGAACCTGCTTTTAGTTTGAAGGATCAGAGATTGATTTATATTTGCTTAGATAAAAAGCCAATAGCTTGCAAACTTCTTTGGTTTCAATTTGCAGAATTCCTGGTTAAAATTTAGTTGGAAGAACACAGTGCTCCTGGAGCAATATATTAGTTGTTAAAATTAGAAGTAAGGTAACTCAGTGTAAGGTTTTAGTTGGAAATTCCAAAACCTTGAACACAGAACCTCAGTTCAAAGCTGAAAAAGTAGCAGCTCAGTTGTGTGAATACTCAAGGAACTGGGTATCAGACTGTCCAGACTGGGAATTGAAAGCAACAGTTAGGCCAAACCTATCCATGTGATAAGAGAAGGGCATTCTCTCTAGTGTTTGAGTAATGTAAAGAAATGCTGTTAGGATGGATGAAATATTGTAGTTTTATTGTGTGTTGTAAAGTATTTTAAATTGTACTTTGTGTTAATAACTTGGTTTGTTTGCTTTCATGTTTTCTTTGACATAATAAACTTCTGTTTTGTTCTTAAAACAAGATGTGCAGCTTTGTGTTCTCCTGTTTCAGTGAAAAGTCAATTTGTTAAATAAAACCAAGCAATGCTAGACCTGTCAGATCTGATTTCTTCAACAATAACATCGGGTGGAATCATATCAACTGGGGTCCCTTGCAGGATTTGAATTTATTGGAGTTAAAAGGAGTCTGTGCCTTTTAGTTTGTAAAGTAGTGTATGTACGTGAAAATGTGCGTAGAAGAATTGTGTTGTGGTGAGCTTTATTGTATGGAATTTAAAGATGCCTTTGAATAGTGCAAAGGGTTTTCTGAAAGTGGAAGACATAACAATGCTTTATTTGAAATCTTTGACTAAAGCTAAACCGAGAGAGTTAGCCAAAAAATTGAAGGTAGAAGTTTTAGCAGGATCTCATAATGATGGGATGCTTCAAGTGATTATCCAACATTTACAACTAAAAGAACTGAAACATGAAAGTGGCCTGTCACAGCTCGAAATAGCTAAGATGGGGGTAAAAATGAAAAGACTTGGGTTAGAAGATCAACTGAGATTTAAAGGTCATAGAGGTTGAGAGAACTTCAAATCGAAAGGGAGAGAAAAGAAAAACATACGTGAATTGGAAAAGGAGATGAAATTTTAAAAATAATTAAAACTTATAAAAAACAAGAAAATTAGAAAATGTGGGTTAGTCATGGAACAGCTAAGAACAAAGAAGAGAGGATGTATTAGTTTTAGAGAACATACAGAAATATACCAAAATAGTAAAGGAGTCAGGTTGGAACTAAAAGTGATATAAAGAAATCAACATGTACCCAGTATAATACATTTGGACACACCAAACCCAATCGCTGGAAGTTAGATGCAGTAGTAGGAATGTCTAATGAATCTTCAGAAAAGGAAGCATCTGGGTAGGAAATAGATATTAAAAACTGCAGTGGTAGAATAAAGAAAATATGTTTCCTAAGAATGTACTAAACAGAGAGATGGCTTAGGACAAAAAGTCATGAAAACTAATCTTCAAATATTGACAAGAAGAATCATGGAGGCACTGAATATTTTATCTCAAATGGGAAGGCATTTCCTTATAACTTTGCATCAAGGAGGTAAACCAATAAAGATATTAAGCCACACTGGAGCAATTCAGTCACTGGCCTGATAATACTATTTGTCTTCCAGAGAGATGAATAAAGGAGAAAATATTAATTGGAGGTATTTGTGGAGATTAAAAGCCAGTTTCATTACACTGAGGAAACAGTGACTTGGCAAATGGAGAAGTTATAGTGGGAGTAATTAGGCAAATTTGTACAGAAGGGATTTATTTTAGTTTTGGAAGTGACCTGGCAGGTTTAGGAATTTTGGCTGCAGCAAGGGTGGGTGAACATCCATTGGAGTTAAAAAGAAATAATACAGGAGGAATGCTCCAGATTTTCCAACCATGCTATGACTGGATCTAGGCCTATAGAATTAGACAGGAAGAAAAGCAATCAATGAAATAGAGAAATGATTTGGAAATTCAGTTAATTGGATACAATTTTCAAAAAGTAACTGAAAAATAATAAGACAGAAGACGATAAGATATAAGAGTGGAAGTAAGGCCATTCGGCCCATCAAGTCCACTCTACCATTCAATCATGGCTAATGGGCATTTCAACTCCACTTATCTGCACTCTCCCTTTGGCCTTAATTCCTTGTGAGATCAAGAATTTATCAATCTCTGCCTTGAAGACAGTTAACATCCCAACCTCCATTGCGCTCCATGGCAATGAATTCCACAGGCCCACCACTCTCTGGCTGAAGAAATGTCTCCTCATTTCTGTTCTAAATTGACCCCCCTAATTCTAAGGCTGTGCCCACAGGTCCTAGTCTCCCTGACTACCAGAAACAAATTCCCAGCATCCACCCTTTCTAAGCCATGCATTATCTTGCAAGTTTCTAATAGATCTTCCCTCAACCTTCTAAACTCTAATGAATACAATCCCAGGATCCTCAGCTGTTCATCGTATGTTAGGCCTACCATTCCAGGGATCATCCGTGTGAATCTCCGCTAGACACGCTCCGGTGCCAGTATGTCCTTCATGAGGTGGGGGTCCAGAATTGGATACAGTATTCTAAATATGGCCTAACTAGAGTTTTATAAAGTCTCAGTAGCACATCACTGCTTTTATATTCCAACCCTCTTGAGATGAATGAAGATAAAGAGAATGAGGCTGATTTGTTTAGCACATCTTTTTTAATAGAAATGCCACAAATGAATTTGATGCAGAAGAAACAGTGGTGCAACAAGTCATGATTCCATCTGAATATCATAATTACATTTTAGGAGTGACCTAAAACATTTCAATGGCAGTTCACTTCGATATTAGGAAAACACAGGGTAAAATATTGAAATATTTTTATTGGCTAGGATTACAGAAAGACATAATCAAATTCTGCTAGTCAAGCCATCTATGTCAACTGGTGGGAAAAATTCAACCCTCAGTTAAAATTGTAAGTTTAATTTTGATACCAGCACTTAAAGATCTGTTCAACTGCAAGGAAAGCTAAAAAGGCTAAAGTTTGAGATTTTGTTGCTACAGACGAGGTTTTAGTATTGTTACCTATCAAACTCGAGGTTCAGTGAATGTTAGTAAATCCTACAAAAACTCAGTGATGTGCAGAATGTAGCGAGTAGACACAAGAAATAATCAGCAAATGTGGCATGTTAGAAATGTTAGCTATTATGACAGGAATGCTGGTTATGGAAAAAATGTACTGTAAGACTGAAAGAAGTAGACAGTGAAATGGAACTATCAGAATAATTGGAGAATAAATCAGCATTTGAAAAAAAATGACCATCCAACAATCAGATTGGATAGTATGAAGATGGTTAAAAGGTTAGATTACATTGCTAATCTAATATTGGCCCTTATTTCAATGGGGTCGGAGTGTAAGAATAGGCAAGTCTTACTGGAACATTACAAAGTTCTGGTGAGACCAGATCTGGAGCACTGTGACTAGTTTTAGTCTCCTTATTTAAGTAAACACATCATTTAATTGGAGGCAGTTCAAGAAAAGGTTCAAGAAAAGAATGACCCCTGGTATGGAGGGATTGTCATATGAGCAAATGTTAAATAGGTTGGGATTCTACTCACTGGAATTTGGATGAATGGGAGGTGATCTCACTGAAACATCTCGGATTCTTAAGGGTCTTGGCAGGGTAAATGCTGAGAGGGTGTTTCCTCTCATTTGAGAGTCTGGGACTGGAGGACATAGTCTTCAAATAAAGTGGTGCCAATTTAAGACTGAAATGAAAAGGGATTTCTTCTCTCAGAGGGGTTGTGTCTTTGAAACTCCTTTCCACAGAGAGATGCGTATTTAAGCCTGAGATAGATTTTTGATTAGTCGGTGAATCAAGGGTTAACAGGAAAAGGCAGGAAGTGGAAATGAGGAACGTCAGACCAGCCATGATCCTATGGAATGGTGGAACAGGCACAAGGGACTGAACAGCCTACACGTGCTCCTTTTTTAATTCACAGTGGGATATGGGGACATTACAAGCTGGCCAGAATTTATTGTCTATCCCTGGTTGCCCTTGAGAAGCTGTTGTAGTCCACCTGCTGTGGGTTGACCCACAATGCCATTAGGAAGGACTTCCAGGTTTATGACCCAGTGACTGTGAAAGAATGGCAATATATTTCCAAGTCAAAATGGAGAGCGGCTTGGAAGGGAACCTGCAGGTGGTAGTGTTCCCATGTATCTGTTCTCCCTGTCCTTCTAACCGGACCATTACTGATGGTCTTATCATCTACAGAATCATGTTTATCTTCCAGAAGGCTATCAAAATGACATATAAGGGTTATTACAGAATTATAAATCAATTTGTGGGAATAGCAAATTTGGCATTCAGATGGAAATACATTACTTACAAAATGACACCTCACAGACTCAGTCCAGAGAGATTATTTTAAGTGAGTGAAGCAACAGGGTTCAGGATGGACAATGATATTACAGAACTAAGTTATAATAGCTGAATCCTACCTGTAGTGATGGTGCCAAAAACAGATGAGTCATGGAATTTTGTGTTGATATTTGCAAAATCAACATGGTAACAAAAGCAGTCTCGTATCCAGTTCTGAAATTGAAGAACTATATTTGAATGAATTGGGCACACATGATTCGTCGTCTCCTGTTCCTAATTCATAAGTTCATATCAGCAATGATAGGGGAGCCCTGCATATCAGATCAAAAGACAAGTTTCAAGAATTTGCAATCATCTTCAACCAGAAGTGCCAAGAGTATGAGGATTGGCTAGCTAACCACTTTGCTGTTGCAGTTAAGCCTCTATATCCAGGTACATGCATGAAAATCTTGCTGTAGACCTTCTTTGCCTAGTCAACTAACTCTGTATATTTTTGGAGACACCATCCACAGAGAAGCTGAATTTTGATGTGGTCCTCACTATTGATACTATATTGGCCAATGATGTGTCAAAGAAGCTAAGTGCTGCCCAGCTATGTTATGCCTTCTTTGCTCTCATTTCTAGCTAACTTTGGAGATTTACTACACCTAAATTCAGGTCCTCATATCCTCAAGTTACTTTAAATAATTACGCTATCATAATTTGCAGCAGATCGTTGTTATACTCAATTACTGCAGTTGCTCAGAAAGCCTGGAAGTTGGATTAGTTGCAGTGGCCGAATCAAAAAGCCAACGAGGGTAGCTCTACCAAACTCCTAGGATTCCTAATAATCTGCCATATTCCCAAACGTAAACAACTTTTATTCTCTAAAGTTACCTCTTTAATGCATAGGACAAAGAGCACTAAATCCCAGTTTTAGTGTAATTTAGTCATTAACTTTTGATTTATTAAGTTTTTTCTTAGTTTATCAATGTTGATTATGAAGTTTGTCTTCATTCTTACTTTATATAAATTATTTATACTATCAGGTTATAGGAGGTCTTTGTCTTATGAACTGTGATCAGTGGAAATTGAATTCAGACTGCTGAAACACACAGAAATCTTATAATTAGAAGCCTTTGTCTTGTCAGTCTGGGATAGATTTTAACCCAGTTTTCAAGTTAAAAGAGGCAAATGTCAAACTCACTGTGGTTA
Source organism: Chiloscyllium punctatum (assembly GCF_047496795.1). Taxonomy (NCBI): domain Eukaryota; kingdom Metazoa; phylum Chordata; class Chondrichthyes; order Orectolobiformes; family Hemiscylliidae; genus Chiloscyllium; species Chiloscyllium punctatum. The sequence goes on along the minus strand of NC_092747.1, from coordinate 55,994,968 downwards.
TTCTATAAATTTTATTTTTTCTTTCAGATTACAGATCACGCCAATTCTGTTGAAACTTGTGAGAGAAATAAGGATGAAACAACATCAGGATATATCACTAAGTTTCAGCTGACACTCTGGGGAACCTACAAGATTGAGCTCCCCAAAAGGGAAAAAAGTACGTAAATCTTAAAATGTCTGCAATATTGGAGAGATAACAATGCAAAGAGTTTTAGTACAAGATTTGAATGCTAAGCAAAGTACTGGGGATAGAGCCAGATTTTCATACCAAATGTGTGTTTGCATGTGTGTGTGTATATATATATAAATAAAAATTATCTATATATATATATATATATATATATTCTATAGTGATGCCTAGTACGAGAGCCTTTTATAGATGGAGGCATCATCTCCACATCCACCCTGTCATGACCCCTCAGGCTTTTATATATTTTAATCAAGGGGAAAGTGAGGACTGCAGATGCTGGAGATCAGAGTCGAGACTGTGGTGCCGGAAAAGCACAGCAGGTCAGACAGCATCCGTAGAGCAGGAGAATCGATGTCTCGGACATAAGCCCTCCATCAGGAATGTTCCTGATGAAGGGCTTATGCCTGAAACATCGATTTTCCGGCTCCTCAGATGCTGTCTGACCTGTTGTGCGTTCCAGCGCCACACTTTTCGACTCTATATTTTAATCAAGCCATATTTACTTTTCTAAACTCCAGCAGAAACAAGCCTAATGTGTCCAACTTCCTGCATTAGATAACCCACTCATTCCAGATATTAATCTAGTAAACATTCTTTGAACTGCCCCTAACATAGTTATATTTTTGCTTAGAGGAAGTACTTGAGATACAGTCTCACTAGTGTCTGTTGACTGAAGCACTGCCTCTCCACGTTTGTATTCAATTTCCCTCATCATAATGATAGCATTTCATTAATTTTCCTAATTTCTTGCTGTACCTACATGTTTATCTTTTGTAAATCATTCACCGGGATACCCAGAACCTTCTGCATCTTAGGGTTCTGCAATATCTCACCATTTATAAGCATGCTTTTTTTCCTGCTAAAAAACACAATTTCACATTATCTCACATTAGATTCCATTTACCACATGTTTGTCTACTCACTCTAACTATACCTATCTGCACTTTCATTATGTCCCCTTCACAACTTGCTTCCCTGTTTTCAGCAAATTTGGCAACCATAATTTTGGCTCCTTCATTCAAGCAACTTTTATAAATTGTAAATATTTCATGTTCCAGCACCAATCCTTCAGACATATCACTAATTATATTTTGCCAATGCGAAAAAGACCCATTTACAACCAATCTCTGCTTACTGTTAGCTATAAGCTTCTGTCCATGCCAGCATGCTTATCCCTGTACCACAAGCTTTTACTTTTTCCCATAGCTTTTGAATGGAACTTTATCAGATTCTTTCCAGAAATCTAAGTATAGAATATCCACCAGTGCCCCTTTCTTCACAACACATGCTACCTCCTCAAAGAACTTAAATAGATTGGTCAGATACAATATTGTAAAACCACGTTGACTGTCTCTGGTTACCTTGAACATATCCAAGTGTCCTACTATAATGTCTTTAATAATAGCTTCTAATGTGATTTCCTGCCTTCTGTCTGTCTCCCTTTTTGGATAGATCAGATATATTTGTTATCTTTGAATTTAATAGAATTGCTCCCAAATCAAGAGACTGTTGTAAAATAAAAACTAATGCATTATCCATCTCACCCATCACTTCTTACAAGATCCTGGATAAAATTGATCAGGATGTGGGAACCTGTCAGCCTACAGCTCAAATAAGTTACTCAGTACAAATTTTCTAGTGATGTTAACTTTGCTGAGTTTTTCCAACTCTTCCATTTTCAGATTTATTGCTGCTTCTGAGACATTACCCATGTCCTCAAAACTGAAAGCTGATGCAAAATCAATTCACCTGGCTTTTCCTTGTTTTCCATTATCAGTTCTCTAGCCTCAATTTCTGTTGGCCCAATACTCACTTTGTTAGCTCTACTCTTCATTAAAAATTGATAGAAACTCTCACTATCTATTTTTAAAGTTCTGACTAGCCTCCTCTCATAATCTAATGTTTCTCTCTTCTTTAACTTTTTGGTCAATTTTTATTTTTTAATATTCTGTCCAACCTTTTATCTTCCCAGCTGTATTTTCACCATTATTTGCTTTTTCTTTAAGTGTGGTGCTTTGTTTATTATGTTTACTCCACTGTCTCTTTTGATCTCTCCTAATCTGCCAATTTACTTTAGTCAGCTCTGTTTTCATGCTCACACAAATGCCCTTATCTAAATTTTTAAAATTCACTCCTCTCTGCCTCAAAGTGAATTCATATTATGACTGCTGCTATGTAGGGATACCTTCACAACATGATCATTTACTAATCCATCTCATTGCACAATACTCACTCTAATGTAGCCTGCTCTCTGGTTAGCTCCAGAACATGCTGTGATGAGAAACAATCATGAAGACATTCTTATAAATTCCTTACCTAGGCTACCTTTGCCACTTGACTTTTCCAGTTGATTTGTAGGTTAAAATCTCCTGTGATTATTGGCATGCCTTTCCAACAAGTTCTCGTTCATGCTGCTCTCTACCATGTTGGGTTCTATTCTGTTTAAGACAGCATCTAAGATTTACGTCCAATCCTGTTTGTTTCTAGTCCTTGCTCTCACAAAGACAGTAAGATAAACAAACACAATTAAGGAATAAATCAAAAGGGAAAAATAACTGAGATGTAACTGGCCATATCACTTAAGCAGTCTCTACAATCTGTAACATCACCAACATATAGGTTTATATCTTGCCTGGTTTCTGATGAAACAAATGCATGCAGATAGCTTCCAATCGGCTCTGAGGAATATTCACTTAATTCTTATAACTGAGATTCTATTTTCTGAACTTTCAATAAGTTGATACTGAGAGGACAACCAGAGAGCAATCAGACCCTATCCTGTAGCTTTTGCAGGCACAATCCTTCCAACCTGAACACATTTTAATACAAACAGTTCAATCTCTGGCCTCTCCTTGTCAGACTGACCACCTTCCTGTAAGGTTCCAATAAACATACAGCATCGCCATTTTCTTGAGCATAAGGTTACTCTATAGTTGAAGCATCTATAGACTTTTTAACAAGAATTAAGCTGCAATTAACTTTCATATCTAGCTTTATAAGCAAATAATAGCTTCTTGGTTTTTTTTACAAACAAGCTGCTGCTACCAAACCAAAAATTATAAGAAGGATAAAATAACATGATGAAAAATCAGTGAAGGTTCTAACACAGTAGTTATTGCTCTCTATTCCAGCACAGGGCTAGATACAGCATGGTTGCACTAGCATCTCGTTTTGTAATAGGCAGAAGTCACTAATGTGCAATGAAAAATGAATCCACAATAATGAATTATGACTTTTATTTTATATCTCTTGTATTTTAAGTAATTATGTATTTATTCATGTAAGTGATAGAAATGCAAGCAGCCGACAGCATCCATTCAACTTCAAATACTATTGGCATGATAGTGCAAGCAAAATGTGGTACAGCATCAATAAGATCAAAGTAGAACCCAGATGTGGAGAGTCAAAAGATTATAGAAGGTCCGTCACATGAATCAAGATGGTCTGTGCATCACTTAAAGAGAAATGGAGGAGCAAGTATGCAAACAAATTCACTAACTCAGTATTTATAGGAAATTTCAGCAGTACAAAAATTAAATGGCCAGAAGAGGTGTGAAAAAGGGATAAAGGAATAGAATTCCTACAGTTCAGGAAGGACTTGTTTATGACTCACCATGTAGAAATCCAATATGGGAGAATGAATCAAAGAGGTAAAAATAGGGAAACATCAACTCAATAGTGAACGTAATATAATATGATTTAAGATAATAATTGCATAGAACATAACCATTAGAGAGGCTAAGGTTTTGGATTGGAAGAAATTTGATTTTAAGGAGCAGTTAAAATAATTTGGGGTACCTAACAACTATATTAGCAAATCCAGTTCAAAGAGGAATGGGAAACATTTGAAATGGTGTTCAACAGAATCAAGGGAAACTGCACTTGACCAAATAACAGGAACAAGGTAAATACTAATACAACATAATGGAACGATAAGGACATTAGGGCAAAAGTAAAGGATAAAGTACGTAACAGTAGCAAGGGGGTTCTGAGGAAAGGCCACTGAACCTGAAATGTTAACTCTGATTTCTTTCCACAGATGCTGCCAGAACTCCTGAGCCTTTCCCAGCAATTACTGTTTTTGTTTCTGGTTTCCAGTCTCCGCAGTTCTTCTGGTTTTTATTTAGTAACAAAGGGGAAGACATAAAGATGAGGAGAGAAGTCAAAAAGAAGTTAGGAAACAGGAACATTTAAACTTAATTATCAAGTATCATAAAACTAAATAATGAAATATTCTAAATGCATGGAAATAAAGTAAAAGGGAATTAGGATGAAAATTAGGCCACCAGGGGCTGGGATAGGAGGCAGTCATAACAAAGTGGCAGAGATATTAGAAGATTATTTTGCTCCATTATTTACTAGGGAGACAGATGAGCCTGACATGAAATCAGAATATGAGATTAGAACTGATGTAGCTACATTTAAAGTTGAAGAAGAAGAAACATTAAATAAATGAATTAATTTCATTTTAAGAAGTTAAAACCCTTGCTCAGAATGAATTGTATCCATGTAGTTTTTTTAAAGCAATCCTTAGGAAAAGGTAGCAGAAGCACTTATTGCACGTACTGAATTATTCATTAGGAAAAGGTATTTTGCTGAAGAACAGGCAAGCGGCTAAAATTACACTTATATTTAAGAAGGAAGACAGAATAGTCAGCTTTATGTAAGGGATAGGTTAAAATATGGAATCCTCTAAAAAAGAGAGCAAAAATCATCCAGAAACCAAGATATAATAAAGTCAATGCAATAGCGAATAAATTGATTTTAAAAGGGAATCACTTACTTGACTAATCTCATTTAATTCTTTGAGAAAGCAACAGAGAATAAACAAGGCTGATGCGATGGCTTAAAAACTGCACATTTTGATTCATGGGACACTTCGCCTATATTGGGAAAAGAGGGAGCTGTTCTACTGAAATGGGTGCTACCTCGATCAGCTGGGAGCAACATCAGCAAACAGCATAACTCGGACTATGGATAGAACTTTAAAAGAAAGGTGAAGGGAAATTTAGAAATCTAAAGAGGGAAGTTGAGGCAACCTGGCAATGTAGCAACAAATGCAAAAATGTGTTTTAATAGTACTTACAAATGTGTTATAATGAGGTGAGTAGGTCCTTAGAGACTCCCTTGCATGGGAAAATATCATAAACAATAGGAAATTGTAGATATGTTGAACAAGTATTTTTGGGCTGTGCTTTACCAGTCTCATGGTGACAAGCTTGACAACATAACAACTGAAAGAATGAAGGAAGTCATGTTGGATTGCTTCCCAATATACTTCTACCACCGAAGAACTTCACCCAGCATGCTCTGGGGTGACACAGTAGCTCAGTGGTTAGCACTGCTGCTTCACAGAGCCAGGGACCCAGGTTCAATTCCAACCTTGGGTGATCATCTGTGTGGAGTTTGCACATTCTCCCCGTGCCTGTGTAGGGTTCAGCCAGTTTCTCTCCACATTCCAAAGATGTGCAAGTTAGGTGGATTGGCCATGCTAAATTGGTCATAGTGTTCAGGGATGTGTAGGTTAGGTGCAGTAGTCAGATTGACTTCCCGATTCACAGAGGGCAGCAACCAATTTGCATGTGGCAAATCTCAACTGGGAGCACTTTTCGAGCTTGCTGACATTTTGTCAACAGCAGAGTACTCTTCCATCCAACCCTCACTTTCCATCATATATGGAAGCTGCTGGGAATGTCAATAGGTAATCCTATCCAGAGGATTTGTGTCCTGATAAGGTTCATTAATAAAATTTTACTTAGCGGCCAAGACCAATCCAGCAGAGAGACATATGCTCCACCCCACTGGATTAATCTTGTTTTCTTGATTTACTGCTGTGCAGTCGAGCTCCATATTGAGGCAGCCTTGTGGGTCTCTGATTTGCACCAAGCATACCCACTTGTCCCAATTGGCCTGTCTGAGATCCAGAACTATTGATCCTCTGACACAGCAGTATTGATAGTCCACGCACTGTCCTTAACATGGCACTCAGTGCAAAGGCAGTAGTTGGAACCTTGCTTCCAAGAATATTGCTTTCCCAGTCTCAATCCAAGCAACTACAGGTTCAAATCCATTCAAGGTTCTGACAGCAGGGTCCCAAAGTCTGCAGCAAAATCCACACTTAACATCTGTTTTCATGGTTAAAAGGCCAAATTGCAGTCTAGATAGAATATAATAATATGACTTCAACAAGAGAAAATATACTGGCAAAACTTCAGAAATTAAAAACCAGCAAATACCTTGAATATGAAGTCTTACATTCACAAGTTCCAAAACAAATCTCCACAGATAATGGTTATGATTTTCCAAAATTCTGTTGATTCTAGTATATCCTAGCAGCTAGCAAATGTAATACTAGTATTCAAGAAAGGAGGGAGAAAGAGAAAATAAGGTAATAAAGGCCTGTTTGCTTCATTTCAGTCATTAGGAAAATGCTTGAATCGATTATTAAAGATGATTTAACAAAGCATCTAGAAATTCTTAGCGTGATTTGATAGTGCCACATAATTTTGTGAAAGGGAAATTGTGTTTTATAATTTTTTTGAGAATGTAACTAGTAGGATAGATAAAGGAAAGCCAGCCAATGCAGTAAATTTGGATTTCCAAAATATGTTTGATAACTTAGAAAATGTTAACATACAAATAAGGACTTAGTGAATTGGCAATAATAGATGGCAATTTGATTAACAGACAGGAGGCAGAGATTCAGTGTAAATGAAGAATTTTAAAGTTGTCAGGCTGTAACCAATACAGTACCACAAAATCCTTGATAGGGCCGCAACCATTTACAAATTATGTTACTGATTTGACAAAGAGACTAAGATTAATGTATCCAAGCTTATTGGTGATCCAAAGCTAGGTAGGAGTTTAGACAATGAAGAGAACGTTAAGAGAATGTAAAGACTTATAGACAGGTTAAATGAGTGAACAACAGAGGTACAGATTGAGTATAATGTAGGAAAGAGAGTTTATTCATTTTGGTGGTTAAAAATAGAAAAAACCTTTTTGAAAGGGGTGACAATTGTAAATGGCAGTGTTCATGGAGACTTAGGTGTATTCACACAGGGAACACAGGAAATTAATAACCAGTCCCAGCAAGCAGTTAGGAAGGCAAATGGCCTTTTGCTCTTTATTGCAAGGAGACTGGAACACAAGATAGGAAGTTTTGATATAATTTTATAAGGCCTTTGGGGAGATCACACCTGATGTACTAGATGGATATACTTACTTTGCATGTGCTACAGGGCAGGCTCACAAGATACATTGCTGGAATGGCAGTTTGTGTAAATTGGGCCAATATCCTCTGGAATTTAGAAAAATAAGATATGGTATCTTTGAAGTATTCAGGATTCTGATTGGATCAGCAGGACAAACACTGAGAGGTTGTTTTGAAACTAGAACAAGGTGCCACGGTCTCAGGATAAGGGGTGGACCATCTGGAACTTGAGTGACAGGATATTTCTTCATCATAAGGGTTGCAAATCTTGGAATTCACAACTCCAGACATTTGGGAGATACTTCATGATAGAGTATTGTCAAAGTTGTCAGAATTTTGTTTATCAGATGATATGAGGAGAAAATTGAAAAGTAGAGGTTGGTAGACATATTGAAAGATGCAAGGAGCTTTATATTCTACTTATATTTTGTATTCTTGCATGTAATTTTTAGCTGTATTTCAAAAAAGCTCTTGATATTAAATAAAGCCAAAGTATGTAGATTTAAGTGACAAGTAGCAAAATGCATGGCAGGAAATAGAGCATAGAAATACAGATGTCTGGTGAAAAATAATGTACTGCAAATATGTGCTGGGATCACCAGTTGTTAATCATTTAAATTAACAATTCAACTTTGGAATCAAAACACATTTTCTAAATTTGCAGATGGCTCTCAGCACTGAAGGATAGTCGCACTGACCAGGATTCCAAAAAATTACAAAAAAGCTTTGATAAACGTGTAGAATAGACATATAATTGCCAAATTATGTTTCAATATAAGTAAGTGTAAGTGACGTTTTTGGAGTAAAATAAAGAAATCTCAAACTAAATGGAAAATAAGGATCTAAATGAGATAAATTGGAGTTTAAATACACTGACTGAAACTGGCAAACTAAGTTAATAAGTCTGCATATGTAAGCTTTAGATTTTATTTCTGGAGGGATAGAATTGAAAAGTAGAGAAATTAAGCTAAACTTGTGAAAACTTAAGTTATATGATACTTGGAATAAGGTTCATAGATCTATTATTACAGATCATTGCACTGCATTCTCTGGCACACTTCCCCTATTGCCCTATTATAAAAAGGAATTGAAGTATAGGGAACGGTGCAAAAGCAATTACAGAGATGATGCTGGAACAGCAAGATTGCATCTGTCAGGACAGGTTGTTTTTTTTTCTTATTTTACTTGAAAAAGGGGAAAGCTAATGGGTGACTTACTAGGGGCCATTAAAATTATGAAAGGTTTTGATGGAGTAGACACAGAATGAATATTTCCATTTGTGAGGAACAGCATAACTAGAGGCCATCAAGAAAAGATATGATGCTAGTACAACCATTTTATAGCTTAACCCTCCAGCCCTTTTTTTAGCCTCACACAGTAGACTCTGTTTCAGCAGAGGGAAGGACATCTCACCAATTCTATTTAAAGGGATCATCAGCTACTTTTAGATTAGTTTCTGATTGAGGTCCACTGACTGTTGTTCTGACTATGGACGTTTTGTTGGTTTCTACATTGGTTAGAGTTGCTAAAGTCTGACAGGAAGTAATGTGGCACATGTTGAATGTTTTTGCACAAACCAATTGTTCCAGACATTGGTACAGTAATTTGCATTCCCTGTGAACCACAGCCTGATGGAGAGAATAATCGGAGTGAAGTTTCTGGAAGGGGGAGAAAAATGTGGAGGAAAAGCCTTCTCATTAGGCCGTAAACATCCATTGTGTTCAGGAGTGATTCTCCTGCCTGAAACTTCACTTCCCTAAAGGCTTTGTCCGTAACGTTTGCCACTTGCTGCACTCACAAGTGCTATAGCAGAGTGGGGTGAGTGGCCTGTGGCTGTGAACTTTTATTGGTTTGGCTCCTTCCAGACTAGAGCAAGTGATATTTGCAACCCAGTTTTCCATCTACCATAACATAGGGTATGTCACTGAAACTTTGTGATCCAAGAGCAGAGAATATACTTCAGTCTCTTTTCAGATCCAGGCAAGTGCACAGTTCTGCGAAGAGTATGCGTTCCCCATGGTACAGGATGCAATTCACTGCATGAGAATCATTTTGCAGGCACTGAGGGTCAGCCATGAATTGTACCATAAATGAAAGGAATTCCACTCCCTCAACATTCAACGGTTGATCAATACCACACTTGGTGCAGGTCATGCTCAGTATGCTGGCAGCGACCATGATGCATTCATTCACCAGTGCCCAGCTCCATCTGAGTCATTACAACAATCTAGAGGCTGCTAGCTAATAGGAACTAACTTTTAATGGCATGATGCTCAACTCCAGTGCATAACCTTTGTTCATGTGGAATCACATGTGTTAGGTGAGTTATGCTGCCATATAAAATGTAATCAAGACCATCGGAGTGCTTGAACTTCCCCACTTCCTGAAATGTCCCTCGGAGTCCTGTAGGTACTCAGCAGCCTGCATATCATCATCTTTGATGGCTGACTGCATACTACATAACATTGTGACTGGTTTATAAGGAGCAGATGAGTAGGAGGGGAGGAAGCAAGCAAAGGAGGAACAGAAAGGGAGAAGATAACTAAATTAGCCCCCACTGACCAAGCGGTGCATAATAGAATTCTCTCACTACAATATCAGAAAACTTAATCCCAGTTCCTCATTCAGCAACAGTCCATAGCTCACCTTCTTTCTGCTCCTGATCATCTGCTTGGCCACAATGAAAAATAAAAGGCATGACAAACTAAATATTCCAGCTCTAAGTTAGAAATCAAACCAAATCAGACATACACATTTCTACTGATTACCCCATATGCTCGCTAAGTGACTGTTATCCTTGTGACTTTGTCATTATAATGTTCCTACCTAGTCATAGAATCAAGATTCCCGACAAATAGAGGCCTTTTGGCCCATCAAGTCTGCCCTGACCCTCTGAAGAGCTTCCCACCGTATCCCAGTAACCCCACGTTTACATAGTTAACCCAACTAGCCTGCACACAACAGGGAAACTTAGCACAGTCAATCCACCTAACCTGTACATTTTCGGGCTGTGGGAGAAACCTGGGGCACCTGGGTGAAACCACACAGAAACAAGGAGAACATGAAAATTTCACACAGACACCCAAGGCTGGAATCGAACCTGAGTCCCTGGCACTGTGAGGCAGCAGTGCTAGCCGCTATGCCATCCTGCAGTGTTTTCACAGTGACTATGGACATGGTTGATGAGAACTGATGACAACCTTAATCAGAGCTAAATGTCTTGGCTTGGAACTGTTCCATCTCAGCATGGGAGGCAACAGCAAGTGTATTGGCTTACTGGTAGTGACGGGAGCATGAGAGATATCATTCAAAGAGCAAGCACTAGGTTTGTGCTCCACAGAGACATTGCTGATCTCAAGGATGTTGCCTCGGCATTCCTAGTAATCAATTAGAGGGCATGTTTGACTGCTGTGACACCGTGCAAACCCGTGCTTTACACATGATCCAATTGTGCTTGGTTTGCTTTTATATGAAGGTTCCATCGCATGTCAGTACCAGAACTGATCACTTTGAGAGTAAACCACAGGCCATGTGCTCAATTGAAATTCCACTGATGAAGCACACTGTCTTTGCTATGAAGCCATGTTTCTTCCCCATAAGCTAGCTTCTATTTGCATTACCTTGTTATACAACAATGAAGGAAGTATGTCAGCAAATGTCAGCAGTGTCTGGGAATATGGCTGTGAGATGTGGCTCTGAGACAAATAGTGAATCCTAAGGCTGTGAGAATAAGGTAAAGATTTGAATCTCAAGTTTGAGTTGCTGACTGATGAGTAGTGGGTCTGATGCATTGAACAGTAGCTGAGGCTTGTGTTACAGGAGATGGGATTTGAACATTTAAAGCTGCACTCAGCATCTTGACCATTTGTGAGAGGAACTAAAGTCATTGGATCTGATTGGAACTGGAGCTAGCTGTTTACTGAGTCCCTTGTAATCAGTTAAGGCCTTTTCTATTCTTAAATTTTAAAATAATGTACAAGTTGATGGAAAAGTTAATAAAAACAAATAAAAGACAATAACATAAATGAATAATGTAAGTAAATGATTATAATTAATTAAGGGTGGTAGGGTCAGGCGATGTGTCAATGTTGGAGTAAGTGGGAGCTCTTGGATACCATTGTGATCTGGGGCAAACCTATCTGCAGTAAATGCCTGAAGTTCAAGAGCTCCAACTCAGGATTTATGAGCTAGAGGCTAAAGTACAGACACAGCACATCAAGGAGGGTAAAAGTTATCGAGGTTTGTTTGTACCAAGAGGCAGTCACATCACTTATGACAGAGTCTTCTAATTTGGTCAGTGATCAGGTACAGTTAGGTGTGACTATGAGTGAGGCAGATAAGGAGAGAGCAGGAGTGCAGCACTTTCAACCTTTGCATTTGTTCAATAGGTGTGAGATTTTCTCAGCCTAGTTTGGATGAAAGTGGAGGCTCCATGGTAGATAAGCAAACTGATGATGGCATGTGGTACCCATTCAAGGATGGACAGCAGCAAGGAATATAGTAGTAGGTGATGTACACTAAGGGGGATTGACACCATTCTCGACATCAAAGAGCAAGAGTCCAGATGGCTGTGCTGCTTGTTAGATACCTAAGTTTATGACATTTGCTCAGGGCTAGAAAGAAACTTGCAGAAGGACCGGAATTATCTAGTGGTCATGCTCCATATTCGAACAAATAACACAGGTAAATCAATACTAAATTGAAAAGCAGAACTTCAATGATTATGATCTCTGGGTTATTATCTGACTTGTGTGCAAATTGGGATAGCATACATAAATTTAGTGAGATGAAAATACACGGTTCAAAGACTGGTAGGGGAAAAGTGGATTTCAGTTCATGGGCCATTAACACACTGGTGGGGAAACTGGAATTGCACTGTTGAAGCAGTCTTGACTTGAACTATGTTGGGGCCAGTGTTCTGCCAAATCGTAGAACTAGTAAAATACAAAGGATTTTAAATTAAATAATGGGGGCAAGGAATAAAATGTGGAAAGGTGCAGTGTATTTAAAAAAATAGAGATAAGGAAGGATAATAGTAATGGGGAATTGAGAGTGAGAAAATTGCAGGAAGGAGCAGAGAAAAAAAGACTAAGAATACAACAGCAATCAAGTCAAGATGTTATGAAGATAACAAAAAGATAAAATAAAGGCTCTTAGATTTGCATGGAACATTCATAATAAAATGACCACATTGACATTTGCATAAATTTGTGTAAATAATACAATCTGACAGCTGCTATTAAAACATAGCTTAAAGATGATAAGGATTGGTTCTTGAGTATTGAGGGGTACATGGCATTCAAGAAAAGTTGGAAGCTTTGTAAAGGTGGAGGGAGAGAATATTTATTCAAGGCTGGCATTCGTGTGACAGCTATGATTACCTTGGTTCAGAATATAGAGATAGTTTGGGGGAGATGAGGAATAATAGGGGAAAGAAGTCCTTCGGAGGAGTGGTCTACAGATCCCCTCACACTAACCGTGGGCAGCACGGTGGCAGTGGGCGGCACGGTGGCACAGTGGTTAGCACTGCTGCCTCACAGCGCCAAAGACCTGGGTTCAATTCCCGCCTCAGGCGACTGACTGTGTGGAGTTTGCACATTCTCCCCATGTCTGCGTGGGTTTCCTCCGGGTGCTCTGGTTTCCTCCCACATCACAAAGATGTGCAGGTCAGGTGAATTGGCCATGCTAAGTTGCCCGTAGTGTTAGGTGCAGGGGTATACGTAGGGGAATGGGTCTGGGTGGGTGCACTTCGGCGGGTCGGTGTGGACTTGTTGGGCCGAAGGGCCTGTTTCCACACTGTAAGTAATCTAATCTAATCTAACAATGTGGGACAAATATTGGGTGGGGGTTGTAATAAAGGGATGGTAATAATAATGGGTATCTTGAGTTTCACATTTAAACAATCCTTTCATGGATAATGAGTTCATAGAATTCTTTTGAGATAGTTTCTCAGAATAGCACATTTTGGAACCAGCCAGAGAGCGTGATATATTAAACTTAGAATTATGCAATATGACAGGATTAATTAATAGCCTCACCATCAGGTAGCAAGGATCACAATGAGATTTAATTTCACATTCATTTGAAAGGGAGAAGACTGTATCTAAGGCTAGCATTTTAAACCTAAACAAGGGCAACAATGTGGGCATGAAAGCTGAGCTAGCTAAGATGAACTAGTAGCTGAAAAATGTGTTGCTGGAAAAGCGTAGCAGGTCAGGCAGCATCCAAGGAGCAGGAGAATCGACGTTTTGGGCATAAGCCCTTCTTCACGAAACGTCGATTCTCCTGCTCCTTGGATGCTGCCTGACCTGTTGCGCTTTTCCAGCAACACATTTTTCAGCTCTGATCTCCAGCATCTGCAGTCCTCACTTTCTCCAAGATGAACTGGTATACTAGGCTACGATATAGATCAGTAGAGAGGCAGTGGAAAACGTTCAAGTGGCTATTTCAGAAAATTCAGAATAAGAAAATTCATTATAAAGTAAAATTCTAAAGGGGGGACCCATCATCCATGATTAACTAAAGAAGTTGGGGAAAATATTTAACTTAAGTAAAAAGCATTTAACTCTGCAAAGATAAGTGACAGATCAAATGACGAGTCAGAATATAAAAAATGGCAGAGAATGACCAAAAGGCTAATCAGGGGTTTCTGAAAATGTTCAATCAGACTGGATAGGAGGAAATATAACCCCTCTCTTCAAGAATGGAGGGAGGCAGTGAACAGAAAACTACAGAGCAGTCAGATAGATGTCTATTGTGGGGATATTATTAGAATTGATTATTAAAGCAATTATAATTATGCTTAGCAAAGCTTAAAATGATCAGAAAGAGTCAGCATAGTTCTGTGAAAGGAAAGTCATTTTTAACCAAATTATTAGAGATCTCTTAATAAGTAGCATAGGCTGTGAATAAAGGGGAGCCTGTAGACATACTATTTTTAAATTTCCAAAAGGTATTTGGTAAAAGTGCCACGTAAAGTTATTATGCAAAGATAAGTTGGAGGTAGCATGGATGGAAGCTTGGCTGGCTGGGAGAAAACAGAATATTCATAAATATATCTTTGATTAGCAGTCTGAGTGGAGTCTTGCATGGGTGTGCACTAGAGCTTCATGTTTTACAATTTACATCAATGACTTAGATGAGGGAAATGATGGCATGGTGGCTAAATTTGCAGATGACACCAAGATAGGTACAGAATTATTGAGAAAAGGTAGAAGGTATATTATGAAGACAACATAAGGCAGTGGTAGACAGATGTAGATAGATCGAATGAGTGGGCAAATTTCTGGTAGGTGGAGTATAATGTTGGAAAATGTGAAGTTGTTCACTTTGGCAAGACAAATGCAAAAGCAGAGTATTACTGAAACAAAGAATGACTGCAGAATTCAAAGGTGCCAAAGGCTTTAGGTGTTCTGGTGCATAGGTCTCAAAATGTTAGCATGGAGGGACAGCATGTAATCAGGAAGGCTAATTGAATGCCATTTGTTACACAAGAAATAAAGATGGGGCTGAGGTGATGGCCAATGGTATTATCACTAGCCTTTTAATCCAGTGACTCTGGTAATGTTCTGATGACCCAGGTTCAAATCTGGCCAAGCATCCAAAGTAGGAGAGTGGTGGGTTGATTGGTTCCTGATTTTGGGGGCAGCTCAGTGGCTCCATGGTGAGCACTGCTGTGCCACAGCACCAGGGATCTGGGTTGGATTCCTGCCTCGGGTGACTGTCCTTGTGAAGTTTGCATATTCTCCCTGTGTCTGCGTAGGTTTTCTCTGGGTGCTCTGGTTTCCTCCCACAATCCATAGATTAGATTAGATTACTTACAGTGTGGAAACAGGCCCTTCGGCCCAACAAGTCCACACTGCCCCGCCGAAGCGTAACCCACCCATACCCCTAGATCTACATCTACATCTACATCTACATCTACCCCTTACCTAACACTACAGCCAATTTCCCATGGCCAATTCACCTGACTTGCACATCTTTGGACTGTGGGAGGAAACCGGAGCACCTGGAGGAAACCCACGCAGACACGGGGAGAACGTGCAAACTTCACACAGTCAGTCGCCTGAGGCGGGAATTGAACCCGGGTCTCTGGCGCTGTGAGGCAGCAGTGCTTACCACTGTGCCACCGTGCCACCTCATGTGCAGGTCAGACCTGATGTGCAGGTCAGATGAATTGACTATGCTAAATTGCCCATAGTGTTAGGTGCATTAGTCAGGGGTAAATGTAGGGGGGTCAGTTACTCTCAGAAGGACGGCATTGACTTGTTAGGCTGAATGGACTGTTTCTACACTATAGGGAATCTAATCTAAATAATTCAGTTATACAGGATATTGATGAGACTATATCTCAAATACCATGTACAGTTTTGTAGTTATTATTTATGGAAGAATGTAAATGTGTTGGAGGCGGTTCAGAGAAGGCTCACTAGATTGTACCTGGAATAGGCAGGCAACTTTATGAAAATAAGTTGGACAAGCTGGACTTGTTTCCTTTGGAAATTAGCAGTGGTCACTTAACTGAAGAGTATAAGATCCTGAATGGTCTTGACAAAATGAATCTGGAAAAGGTGTTTCCTGCTGTGAGTCAACCCAGGGTATGGTTTTAATATTAGGTATTGTTCTTTTAAGACAGATATGAAGCATTCTTTTTTCTCTCTCCGAGAATTGCGTGACTTTGGAACTCTGCATAAAGAGGTGGTGGAGTCAATGTCTTTGAATGTTTTTACGGTGGAGACACATAGATTCTTGTAAGGCAGGAAAATCAATGATTATCAGGAGTAGACAGGAGTGTGGAATTCGAAACACAAAGAGATCAATTATGACCTTATTGAATGATGGTGTGGGTTCAAGATTAATTTCTGCTCCTATTTCAGATACTCATATGTACATCATTGAATGTCTACAATCCAAGAACCACATCCAACTTCTTTAGGCTATATTGTTGTTCACTGCCAGACCTATCCGCCTCTATTGCTTTTCATAGTTTGTCTGGAGGGTCACCTGATCCACATAGTCACCTGTCTCCTCCTATCCTTAATCTGTTTCTGCTTTAGTCAAAATCACAAACCAAGGATCATGGTGCAACATCAGAGAACCTTGGAATACACTCTTTGCCCTGTCTTCTTCAGTATTCTTGCTCAAACTTTCTTCTGTCTGTTCCAGCACTTGCTACAGCCAGAATGCACCTTCCCTTCAAGAGGAAGCATGGTAACTTTTTGATACTGATGTCACACAAACATGTGCCCCCTGCTGAAGCATGCAACCACTGCACAACACATTTCGCACTGGATATACACAGCTGGCATGCAAATTTAAAGGCAGCATGAAGTTTACACACTGTATCGCAATCGATGTATATAGGTTAATTGCAATACCTGTCCCCTTTCTCCATGTTATCCGATTTTGAGGCCGAAATACCTACAACTATGATTTTCTTCTATATAATAAATTACTTCTTGTAGAGTCATATCACTGAAATTTCACATTTACAAGCTAAAAGTGTACAATGGTTATTTCATTAATGTGAGCTCCATTAAACCTCTCTGTGAACAGTCTCGATAATTTGGCACACTGCCATAAACCAAGTCTTCAGTGTATTGCTTCTGTCATCTGTAAAGGAGAGATTAATAATACATAAAAATAACACACAGAGATACCCTAGATTAATGAATTGACAAAGGTAAAAGAGACATGGATTCTGTCAGGGAAACTGTCACATATTTAACAACTGTCTGCCAGTGTCTTTTGCCTTACCACCTCTATTCTTGATCCCTAAAACCTCCATAGTACCTTTCGGTTTGACTAAATCTTGGGGGCTGCACTCTTTTTTTCTCTCCAGCCCTGCTGTCTCATGTCACTGTACTTTGAGATGTTTTCAGTGCAGAAGGAACACAAGAGAAATGAAAATTGTTTGTCCTTGATGTGCTTGACTTCACAAATGCGAACATTTTAATAAGTGGAATCACGTATGACTTCATACCGAATATTTCATCTGGGCCATTCCAACAGTATTAGGGCTGCATAAGCCAGTTGAACATTAAAGTAGATTCAAAAGGATAATTAAAAATTGTACAATCTTCTCCCACCAAATATTGGTCCTCATTTGCAATGCAAGTTTTGTTCTGCCATTATAGTGGAAATGGAAAAATAATGTGTTGATGTATCCTGATTTCCTAATTGTCAAAACCTTTACTTTCAGCTTTGCTGACTAATTAATATCAGTTAGTTGTTGCTCAGATGTGTCCCCAAAAATGTGTTAGCGACTTACTACATCTGGACACAGTGTTTATCTGCATTGTTATTGTCAGGAAGTAATTGGTGTCCAGTGGATGAATTAAACTAATTCAATAGTCATTTTGGAATCAGAAGGTTAAAAACTAAAAATGTTTAGCATGAATGTGCTTACCAGGAATACTAGTAGATATTGGCTGCAGAAAATTGGAAAGATGCTACTTCTAAAAGTTATAACAAAATAAATATTTGTGTAAGTCTGTTTTGGTAGCTGCATTTTCTACTATACATTTTAAGAACACGTTATTTTGTCTTTTATTCAGAAAGTAACATTGATGAAACATTTTTCAAAATGACTTTTCTATCCAACAGGCAAATTGCTAAGCAAATTAAATATCAAAAAATATTAGCAAATTTCTTGTTTACTTCTGGTCTTATAGCTATTTCACCAAAGAATTTGAGGAAAATACACCTTTTGCTGTTTGATGCTTTGCATTAAATTCACACTTTGTTCACTTTGTATTACAAGTTTATTGGTGCCTGTCAACTGGGCTGAGTTACTGTATTTAAAACGAATTCAGGACCTCAGTTCTTGTTGAAATACAATCAAAACAAGGCCATTTTCCAGTTAGTTTTAAAGACATAATTAAGAACACCACTTCGGTTGAGCATAAAGAAAGGCAGGATACAGTTTCCCAGAGCAACTGGGCATTTTTTAATACTCATAGTGTTTGTTACTTCCTTTGCAATGCCTGAGGCAAATAGTAGATGCAATAATAAATAACTCTTTTTATAATAGCAAATTAATTTACAGTCAGTTATGAGAAATGCATCAAGAGATTAAATCTGTAATTGAGAATACAAAGCTAGCAGATAGTAGTGTTCATTTTTTAAAGATAGATATTGTTTTAGTGTAGTTTCTTCGTTTGTAGCTTTCTATCAGTTTTTTGCATTTAACACCATGGATAGAAGGTAAAGTAACATTCAGAGTCCTTAAGATGTTTGAAGGCTTTCTAATTGCTGTTTTTGCAATAAATATTCAGGCCTCTGATTAAAATGCACCCTAGCTCAAGTTTGCCACCTGATTAATTTGTTTTCAAATGCTCGTTTGATTACAAACATGATTAATCATGTGCAGTGTACGTTAAGAAAAGGAAGAAATGGGAGTAGAAGTAGATTATACAGCTTGACATGTCTGCTATGCCATTTGGTAAGATTTCAGCATGATCAAATATTGCCTCAACTTTCTTGCAGGTCACTACAACCTTGGGAATTACCTATAAGTTCAAGACTGTCTATCTCAGCCATGAATATATTCAATGGGTACCTGAGTTAGCAGATTCAGCAGATTCATAAACTTCTAAGAGAAGAAATTTCTTGTTTTCTCTGGCTTAGTAAAGAGATCCCTTATTCTGAAACCATGCCCTTTAGCCCTAGACTCTAAATGTTGGAAACATTCACACGGCATCCACTCTCAGAATCTTGCATATTTCAAAAAGATCACCTCTGCTTCTTCTAAATTCCAATAAGTATAGTTACAACCTACTCAACCTTACCTCATAAGTAAAACCCCTCTTTCCAGGAATCAATCTAATGAGTTGTGCCCAATAAAAGTATAACCCTCCTGAAATAAAGAAACCAAAACTGTATACATGCGTAATCTCTCCAAAGCCCAGTACAGTTCTATTCAATGTTTTTTACTTTTATACACCATACCCTTTGCAATAAAGGTTAACCATCCTGGGGGAAGCATGGTAATGTTACTGGAATAGTAAATCAGAACTCCAGGCAATTGTCCAGGACCATGGGTTTGAATCCTATTATGGCAAGTGGTGAATATTGTATTCAATTATTTTGAAAGCTTTACTAATGGAGACCATGCAGCCACTAGCCTATGGGGGTGACTCCATGTCCATAACAATGAGGTACACTTGTAAGACAGTAAATGCTGGCTGAACCCATGACATCCACATCCCATGAATGAATTAAAACAAATAAAATCAATTTTCTTCCTAATTACTAGCTGGATCAGCACATTGACATCTTATATTTTGTACACAAGGACACCCAGATCTCTTGGTATGGAATGTTCTATAGTCTCTGTCCATTTAACTAAGACTTTGTTTTCCTGTTCTTCCTACCAGATTTGATTTTTCCACAGTATAGTCCGTCTGCTGGTGTACTGCCCACTCACTTAACCTGTCTATATCTCTTTGGACTCTTTCTGTCTTCAAAACATTTGTCTACAATATCCTCTGTCACTTACTCACACTGTCACACAGTTGTACTCAAAGAGAATTTAAACAATGTTAGATAAAATACAACGTAAATCTTTCTCTTCCCTATCCTAGCCATGTTTTAACCATTGTGCTGTATTTCACCACTTTTTTTATTTCTGTACTAACTATCTTGTTGTCTATGTTGTCTTTCCTCGGTGAGTGTTAATTTAAGCAGAAAATGTGCTTTGTGCACTGGGTATATTGAAACAGTAAATGTACTAATGTTTGCGCTGCACCTGGCACACACAGCAAATCTTCCCCAAGTAGCAATTCGTGACAAATTACAGTCATTTCTATGCTGTGAGTATGTGCTTATTAAAAATTGTCATGAGACAGTCAAAATTCATTTTACGGGATAGTGCAGTATGTACTGGTAACTTTCCTAAATTAGTAATCCAGAGGTCTGGACTAATAGTTGGGAGGATGTGATTTCATAATCCTGTTGTTGCAGTTTGAGAATTTGATTTCAGTATTTTTTAATTAAGAAATTAAAAAGCATGTTTCAGTTAAAGGTACTGTGAAGATGAAGCTATAAATAGCAAGTGCTGGGACTACTCAACAGGTCTGACAGCATCAGTAGAGAAATGAAAAGTGATAATATTTTGAGTCCAATGTGATTCTAAAAACAATTCTGATAATAATGGTCAGAGATACCCGTATCCTGAAAAAAGTACTCATGTTATGCCTCAACCGAGATAGCATACTGGAAATCTAGGCCTGCTATTCCCAGGGCTGATGCAAAAATTAAAGGTTTTAAAAAGTGCGCAGCATTTCCCAATTTACTTGTCTTATAGTCCCAGTTTGACAGAAAGCATGGACCAGGTCTCTGTACTTAATGAGAATAGCTATTCATTAGAAATAAATAGATTCTAACATCAGACAAATATTATGCCATCAATACATAATTCTTCTAGTTAAAACTCCTCCCACCCTTAAAACTACACACACATAGACAGACACAGACAGAAAAAAAGCATGGCTATTAAGGATGGAGGGAAAGACTAGGAAGGCATTTCAGTCCACAGGTTACCTGAGGTGATTCTTGTTTTGATTGTAATGCTGCTTCTCAACCTTCCTTCTCCCAATACTTTCATTTGTTTGCATGAGGCACAGCATTTCACACTTTAAAGATATTTGACTTATCAATTAAAAGTCGCAGCAACTGGCAAGAGGAATAACTGGTTATCTTCAGGTTTGAGATACTTTTTCTACAGTAGAGTAGAAACAGCTTTTTCTCCAATCTTTTCCTACTGTCTTGTTCAAACTCCCAAGCTATTCAGCTATCTGGGAGCCAATCACATAGCAATTGACTGACAGAAGACTTTCATCATTGATAACCAGTCACTAGTCCACAGACTAATCAATTGTTTGTTTCTAGCCAAAGCTCCATTTGTAAACACCTTTTGGCTCCAGCTCATCTGCAAACTAGGCTTTCCATTACAGCTTGAACAAATATAACAGTAAGCCACGTAAACACTAGTACAATGAGTGTCAGATTCCTTGCTTCTGAATAAAGTGCAGTAATCCTTCATCAATCCTTGTTCTTTAAAACAGTTGTTTTCCCACTTCAATCCACAATCATAATGCAAAAAATAGAGTATTTGCGGTTAGTGGAAGGAATGGAAAAAAAAGAGAATTAAGTTCCATTGGTTTGTGTGCAATTTGAATCCTGGTCTACAAGTGAAAGGATAATGTTCTGATGCATTGTTTCATATAGTGCCTAGTCTGCTGTATTACAACAAAAGTTTATACTGTAATCTCCTGAAACAAGAAGCTCATACTTGGAGCAGTTAACCAGAGCATCCATTCCAATCCAATACATTGGTTGCTGCCAAGATTTCTATCCATTACTTTACTCCCTTGGTGTCAGAAATTTAAATGATAAAGAAAAATTAAGTAAGTTAGGCTTATTATTCTCAGAAAAGGAGAAGTCACAAAGGTAATCAAAATGAAATTTTGTAAAAAGAATTAACAAATGTGATTTGAATGAACTCATCATTTGTGGCAAAGTATTCCTATAAACCCATTGAAGTAAGAAAGTTAAGTGTGAAAAGGAAATGTGAAAGTTTTCACAAAGGGAAATAGAATTTAAAGGAAGTGCGAGTGAAGATTGTCATTTATTATAGGTACAGGTTATAATAGGTCCTTATAATGTCGTAGCCCAATGTCCAGCATCTTGCTGTGAATCTCATTGAGTGACTGCAGAGAAATTTATTTTTGTGCCTAGATGTATTCACAGATCAGTGAGCAGTCCATTTGAAATTTTATCAAGCAGTGAGTAAGAATCTTCCAGAATTAAAAACTTTCCAAATCATGTTTAGAAAGCTCTCAAAAATGTGATGTGGAATTTCATCCATCTTTTAGAGTATGTCCTTGCAACAGGCTGAGTTTGCTGTACAGTCCAACTGAAGAGTGAGAAACCTGGCTCCAGAGCTATGAGGAGTCAGGTCAGACTTTTGCTCCAAGATGCTGACATCTCTGTTGCATTGATGTGCACCCGAAATCTCTTTCTATCAGTGCTGAAATAGTAGCTTTAACTGTCAAATGTCTCTGGAGAAGGAAAGATATTACAAAAACATCGGATGGAAGTGGATTGAGACCAAACAGAAAGCAATGGGCTAATGATGAAAATTCTTATGTTTTTTATCTGAACAGTAATGAAACTTGACAGCATTCAACAAGGTAAAAATGGTCACAAGCTGCAAGACATCAGAAAACTTATGAAGCAAACTAAAATAGATAAGAGATTACTTGAAGCTTTCATTCATGAAAATACCAAAAGAGTGCAAGCAGATGATATTCATTTTACGGAACCAGAGGTAAAGATACTTCATTACAATAAACCTATTGTTAAGTTACCTGTTTCTGAAACTCTATGGCATTCAATGATTATTTGTCTATCCAGCCAATACTTAGCTTAACAATTTAATTTTTACGGAAGTTAATTTAATGCAATACACAAGAAGACTAGGAATCAGCTGTGCTTGTGAATTCTCATCCTCTGTACCTCCATTTCCTACTGCGAAAAGATTCGTAATATAACTTTTTAAAATCTTTTCACTTTGAAGATATCGAAAGAAATAAAGTTATAAAGAGAAATATTTTTCATTTAGCATCTCTCGGCTCAATGATTGTGGAAACAGGACTGTCAATGTCTTTCATTTTATTGTGTGGACTACCATAATGGTGGTAAAAGATGGGCTAAAAATTTGCAATTTCCATCAGCTGATTTTAAGATTTAGGACTTTCATGGACTGAAATGATTTCAAAACAGCAAAAGCACTGACTTAAAGTTAGCCGTAGTAATTAACTGCATCAATGTGGATTTCACCAGTTTCAACATTTCCCAACCACCACCCCACCCCACCCCACCCTCCCACCTTATCCCAGATCTAACCTTCCAACTCGACACCACCCTCATGACCTGTTCTCCCATCCATCTTCCTTCCCATCTACCTGCTCCACCCTCCTCTCCAACCTATCAACCTTAACCCCACCTTCATCTACCTATTGCACTCTTGGCTACCTTCCCCCCAAGCCCAACACCCTCCCATTTATCTCTCCATCCCCTTGGCTCATGAGCCTCGTTCCTGATGAAGGACTTTTGTCCGAAGCGTCAATTCTCCTGCTCCTCAGATGCTGCTTGACCTACTGTGCTTTTCCAGCACCGCACTCTCGACTCTCATCTCCAGCATCTGCAGCCCTCACTTTCTCCTTATCTGATCATGGGTTGAGCCAAACTTCATGAAACTATCAATAAATAAAACCTGAGCATAACATTTGTATCAAAAGAGACTGAAACTTCTTACTTTTATTTATGCCTGTATGACAGATTTTACATATTTCAGATGATAGATTATGGGTTGAATCTTTCCATATTTTGGCTCGATGTTTATTACTGGAAGACACATAGAGAATTTCTCTCTGTGGGCCATGATAACTGTTTCCAAGCTATGTACCACTGGTCACCTCATTAATTATACAAACAGGCTTCACCGTGCTCTAGCTCATTGAATCATGTGGTCACAGAGGCTGAAGTATTGGCTGCTGCTGGGACCTTCCAGCACAGAGGAGGGACCATAGTTAAATCCCAGTTGTACACCATTCCAAACACTGCAAGTCAGGAACAACCATCCCAAATCTGTTGTTACATCTCATTTCAAAATGAGATGGTCAAGGAAGGGAAGCTTGCCCCTGCCATTTTGACAGTGATCAAGAAGTCCTGCTGTACAGGGTGGTAGAGAGAAGGGCCGTTCTCTCAGAAGCACCATTGGAGACCATGGTACCAAACCCTAGGCCTCTGGGTCAGTGCCACCTTTACTTACAGAGGAACACACAACAACTAAACCAATGAATTCCTCATCCAGTATTTGAGGTTGATATTAGGGTTATCGAAGGAGTGCTTTTAAATGTACCAGGATTAACAGGACAATAGATAACGCTCGTCTTCAGAATAACATGAAGTTTTAGGACACAATCACGGGTATTTCTCAATAAATTCCTGCCCCACATTTTTGGAAGCCTCTGAGAGCCTTTGAGAGCATGCAGAAGAGGATTACTAGAAAGATATCAGCAATGTTCATGAGTTATGTGGAGGATTTTTCTTCTCTCTTTAGGATCATGAAGGTTAGGAGGAGATTTAAACCAGAAATAGTTAAAATTTTGACAGTTTGATGGAGAAAATGAGGAGAACCAGCTCCCATTGATACGAGTGTCAGTGATCAGAGAATACCATTTTTGACACTTGGCAGAGATTAGATAAGTTTTTGTTAAATGATGGAAGTGGTTATAATCTGAGATCCATGGTCTAAAAGATTAGCTGATGCAGTTTCAATAATAACTTGAAAAAGACATTGAAAATATACTTGAATAAGAAGAACTTATAGGCCCACAGGTCAAAAGCAAGTGAGTACATGTGAGCACTTAAAAAAAGCATGGATAGACAGGCTGAATGACCTTCCCATGCAGTGTGATTCCATAATAATGTGACCTGTAAAGACTAAAGGGTCTATGATATCAACAAATATGTAACACAACTGAAATAATATAACATGTTACTTATTCTTAATAAATTAAAATGACAGAAGATCACTCAGGGATGAGGAAAATAAGCTGTCATGATTTGGAGATGCTGGTGTTGGATTGGGGTGTACAAAGTTAAAAATCACACAACAACAGATTTAATTGGAAGCACTAGCTTTTGGAGCGCTGCTCCTTCAGGTGGCTGTGGAGTATAAGATTGTAAGACATAGAATTTATAGCAAATGTTTACAGCGTGATGTAACTGAAATTATATATTGAAAAAGACCTGCATTGTCTGTTCAGTCTGTCATCTGTTAGAATGACCATGTTGGTTTCAGTTCTTTCATATGGAAATCTTTTTTACAAGTTACATTCTCAACTGAACTTTAACAACTGATGTCACGTTGGCCCAGTTGTTATATTGAAGGTGTGAGCTTCCCTGTGTGATACTGTGCCACAATGGTCAGACTGATTCTGATCTAAAGAACAGATTTACAGAATCTTACATGGATTCATGCAGTTTTAAGAAAAGTAAAATGTAATTCTGCAAGTACAAATTCACACTACAAACTTATATGTGTATGTATGCATGTGGGTGTGTGGGGGGGTGGGGGGTGGGGTGCGGGGTTAGGGGTGTCTGTGAGAGAGTGTGTGTGTGTGTGTGTGAGAGTGTAAAGTGGTATAAGTCTGAGAGGATGCATGTATGCATATGGGAGTGTATGTGTAAGCATTTGAGAGAGAGTCTGCGTGAATGTGTGCATCTGTAGGACTGTGTGTGTGTAGGAGTGTGTGTGTAGGTGAGTGTGTGTGTGGGGGAGTCTGTAGGAGAGTGTGTGTGTGTTTAGGAGTGTCTGTATGTCTGTAGGAGTGTGTGTGTGTTTAGAAGTCTGTAGGAGTTTGTATGTGCGTAGGAGTGTGTGTGTGTGTAGGAGTGCACGTGTGTGTGAACTGTAAAGGATGAAGGTGTGCTAATTTAAGATAATTGGTTTTAAATAATTTTGGAAGTGAAAGTGCACACAAGAGTGGTATACCACAATAATTTAAAATAAATTTAAAACTAAAATTTATATTCTTAAAAATAAACCCAGGTAAATAGTGCCTGTCCTCTGGTGCCCTGCAGCCCAGGTGAAAAGTTTCAGACAAAATGACGGAGGCTGAGTTCACAGTTCTTCACTCTTATGTAAATGCCATATTGTGCCTTGGTACGGCTAGGTAACCATTGTTTAAGAAAGGTGAAAAGAATAATGTTGATAACCATAAACCACCCAGAAGGAAAAATAAGTAAAACTTGAGAATGGTGTATTCTGGTCTAACTCATTTTGCATACCTCAAAATAGAGAACCAGCAATGCCAGTATATTCATTTCCAAGTATTGCTTTTTTAAAATTTAGTTGTGTTGTTTGTGGACAAACTCTTGGCAGTAGATTTTAGCTATTTGATTTAACTATTAACTTTTGGCCATTAAATTGAAATTTGCCAGGAGCAGATCAGCCAAATTTCCTTTCTATTCACTTTCCTCCATTTCTGTAGCTTCCTCAGTTTTCCATTTTACACATCATCTACAGATATTCAAAATCATTACTGGTATCAACCAATCGGGACTCCTTCGCTTATGGCAATTCGTTGTCCAATTCTTTTCAGCCTCGGTTATACCCATATTGTGGGCCTTGTGGGATTTTGTACTTTGCATAGAATTCTCAAACTTAAGAAAATGGTGTAAGAGCCTGAAGGAGATTTTTTTAAAACAATGCATATGTTGATGTATATTATTCAGTCCGTGTCAAGGTTATTGTTAAACCCTGCATTGCAAGAAGATGTAATCATTTGTATTTTGTTCCCTAACAGTTTCCTACACCTGTAAAAAATGCAAGCGTTCCAAGTTCTAACTTGGGTCAAGTTCTGCTGAAATTTTGGTACTCCATGAAAAGCAAAATGCATTACGAAAGATCATTACTAGCTGATACAAATGAACAGGTGAGTTTCAATCCATTCTTTAACTGTCCTCCCCTTGCCCCATAAAATTATGGCTCAAAACAGCCAGTACACTGCCAGGTATTTCAGACATTCGGAATGCAATCTCACACCCCTCCTCTTCCTCATTCCTTCTGTTTAACCTGAATTGAAATTATATATGATTGTTTGATTACATGACTGATTTTATAGAAAAGCTAATGGTGAAAAATATAATCCTTCAAATATGCTTTAGAAGGCATTGCAAACAATGTAGCATCATTGTAATATGTTCCATGACTTGACAGTAAGGGTACTTACACCCATCACTAGTAGAGTGTGATTATACACTATTTAAGTTAGCTCATGATAAGATGCAAGGTTTTCATAAGTATGCATGGAAGCAAACACGGAGATACTTTGTTTCCCAAGTTATTTTAATTGATAGCTCGTTTTAAACTGGATGTTTGATCAGTTCCGAAATTAAAGACAACCATTTTTAACAGCAATGTTGAAATGTGTACAAAGCAATGACTATGAGAAATGCAGTGAGAAATAAGGGGGTGAATCCACCTGGATTAGGAACAGAGAAGCAGGAATAGAACATTTGGTCCCACAAGCTTGCTCTGTCATTCTAAATTTTGGATGATTGTTTGCCTCAGCGCCAAATTCCCATGCTATCCCCAAATCTCTTGATTCCATTATTAATTAAAAACCTGTTATGCTCCATCTTAAATTACTTAATGACTGAGTTTCCATCACTATCCAAGGATTGAGAAGAAGAGAAGTTTATTCTCACCACTGTTCTAAATGGCTTGCCTTTTATTCTGAGACAAGATCATCTTGTTCAAGACCCTGTTGTCAGAAGCAACATTCTTTCTGCATATGCTCTGTCTATCCCTTTAAAAATGTATAAGTTTCTAAGCTATCATCTCTCATTCTCATAAACTTCAGCGATTATGGGCCAGTCTCTTCATCAGGCAATCCATGCATGTCAGGAATCAGTCTGGCAAACTCCACTGCACCCCCTCTGTGGCAAGTACATCCTTCCTTCAGCAAGTGGACCGAAACTACACATAGTATTCCAGGTGTAGCCTCACTATTGTTTCATACAATTCAAAAACGACATCATTCCTGTTGCTGATTACTATTTTACTAAAAGATCTTGCTACTTGCAAAATAGAGTGAGACAGCTCTACAGCACAGGAAAAGGTCTTTCAGCCTATTGAGTCTATACTGGTCAAAAATTAGTATCTAACCAATCTATTCCATTTTCAACGTTTGGCCCTTAGCCTTATATGCCTTTGCATTGGAAGTGCACAACTAACTAGTATGAAGGTTTCTGCCTCTACCACTCTTACGGGCAGTGAATTCCCGATTTCTAACATCCTCTAAGTGAATAAACATTTTCCTCACATCCCCTCTAATCCTCCTGTCCATTAGTTTAAATCCATGTCACCTGGTCGTTGATTCCCACATCATGGGGAAAGGTTCCTCCCTATTTACTCTGTCAATGCCCTTTATAATTTTATACATCTCAATCATGTCCCCCCCTTCCCCCTCCCCCAACCTTGGTCTCCTCTGCTCCAAAGAAAACAACCCCAGTTTATTCAATCTCTCTCAAATCTCTGTGACCCAGGCAGCATCTTAGTACATCATTACCATTGCAAACATTCCCTCCCATAATGTAAGTATTGTAATTGCACACATTACTGTAACTGTGGCTAACTAACTTGTATAAAGTGCCAGCATAACCTCTCTGGTTTTGAACGCTATGCCTTGGCTAATAAAAGCAAGTATCCCATATATCTTCTGAAACACTTTATCTATCTGTCCTGATATCTTCAGAGACCAAAGGACATGCATACCAAGATCCCTCTTATCCTCAGTGTTTCCCAGCATCCTATCATTAATTATGTATTTGCTTATCTTGTTTTTTTTTCTGCCCAAGTGCATCACCTCACACTTACCAGGATTGAATTCCATTTGATACTGATCAGCCCATCTGACCAGCCTATCTATATCCTCCTTTAATCTCAGACTATCCTTCTCACTGGTTACCATCCCACCAAATTTTGTGCTATCTATGAACTTACTGATCAACCTTCCTCCATTCAAGTCTAAATCATTTATACATACCAATGGCAATATTGATCCCTGTGAAGCCCAATGGACACTGGTTTACAGTTACAAAACCACCCCTTAACCATCACCCTCTGTTTTCTGCCACTCAGCTAAAACTGGATCTAATTAGCCAAATTTCCTTGGATCCCATGGGTTCTTACCTTTGTTATCAGGCTTCCATGTAGGTCCTTATCAGAAGCCTCACTGCTGTCCAACAAAACGATGTAGAATACACTGCCCTCATCTATACGCCTTGTCATCTCTGAAAATTCCAATCAAGTTGGTTAGACATGTCCTCCACTTAACAAAACCATGCTGAATGTTGTCAGTTAATCCCTGCCTCTAATTGCAGCTTAATTCTGTCCCTCAGAATTGCTTCCAATAGTTTCTCATCGCTACTGAGGTTATACTGACTGACCTGTAGTTTCCTGACCCTGTTTTGCTCTATTCTTGAATAACGATCCCACATTTGCCATCCTCTTGTCCTCTGGCACCTCCCCTGTACCCAGGGAGGCATTGAATATTATGGCCAGTGCCTTGCTATTTCCTCCCTTCCCTCACTCAACAACTTGGAATTAATTTCATCCAGACCTGTAGTGAAGTGAAGCCCTTTATTCGGTATCACAATTCAGTGATATTTATTTCACTGAATTGATATATCTTGTTTATGGCATATTATTTTACATTTTGCACCAATTTGCTCCTTTCCCTCTGATGTTAACCACTCCCCAATATCTCACCCAAGTGCTTATTATTTAAGTGCAAGTATTGACAGTGACTCCTGGAAAACTACCACTACCAACATATTCACTTGATCTCACTTTTAGCAGAGGTTACTGGAGAACATTTAGGAGCCATGGCCCATTTTCCCTTCCGAAGTCTGGGGCATTTACTTCAATTTAAATATCTTGTTGCTATTTTGACTGCCTTCAGTTAATAAAGTTTGCAGATTTTAACTCCAATTTTAATATAGTTTTCTAATCCTGAATTTCAGACATTAGTTTGGTTTCATTTTTCAGCATTTTTTTCTGTCTTCTTTGTACTTCTGTGAAGGCATTTTAAAAACAGCGTTCAGGTCTGTTACTGTTCTCTTTTTCCCACTGCTGGTATTTGTTCTATTCCATAAAAAGACACAAAAAGGTATCCAAGAAAATCACAAAAAACAATCCAGTAGAAATTGATGCAAGAATATGCGATAATGAGCAATGGAAGTTAGCTTGATAGAAACAATCTTTTTCGTTTGCACCACAGATTTTAAATTATGTTGGACTATAGTCCTTGAAAAGGAAATAGATTTGAAATATGATTATTATACTTCAATAATGAGGCATTTTCTGCCACAGGATGTTGATGAAGCTCAGACTGAATATCAAAGAAGCAATGTACTATCTTCTAAGTCTGCAGAAGAGTAGAGTGAGGATCCTGCTTCTTTACTGATAGCTTCCTTGAACAGTCGCAAATAATATCCAAAATGTCAAAGATGATGGAAAATATGGATGACACCTTTAAGAAAATGATTAAAGACAAGAACATTCTCAATGACATGGCTGCGCCAAAAATAAATAAAATTATACTTAACATAAAAGGGGTAAATATTTGTCTTGGGTGGTAGCACTAAACAGATGTTAACACGCCACTTGATATTCTATTCCATTGTAGCTAATGTACCTGAACATTGCGAGGAGGTTATAACTGGAAAGATTAGGTATTCGGTTGGGGAGACAATGGTCCAGGCCATAACATCCATTTCATGCTACCTCTTGAAACAAATTTATACCACCCAAAGTCTTTGTAAAATGAGATATGCAATAAATGAAAATATTTCATCCACAAATCACAATATTGATTAAAGGTACTTTTAGGGAACAAACAAGCATATATTTGGTTCCAATGTATAATGGTGATGACTTGACTAATCGTGCCTGCGATTGAAGAATCAACTCAGCCTTTATTTCTCTCTTTCAAGTGTTCAGTGCTGTCTTTCTAGACAGGATAAGATGGTAATTTGGTAAGACTTTAGAATGGTGACTAAAAACCCGATCTAATATTAAAAGAATATAATTTGCAAATTTTCCTGGAATCTCCATATGTACTTCTTGCAAGGTATTGGCAAAACATGCTGGAGAAATTGTATAATTAGACATTTTTAGCAATTTATTCAGTCTCACCAAATATTCCAACCTCCTTTACTGGTGAACCTCGGGTAATTTTAAGCACATGCATCTAAGATGGTACTGACAGAATTCTGCATCAGTTTTTTTTTCAAAATTAGCTTTTAATTTACATACTGGAGCTTTCAAATGGTATTTTATTTGAACTATTCAGTCAGGAAATATGGAAAGGGCTGATTTAAACTTAGAGTTCATCTCCATCCTGTACAAATACATAGTCCAATTTATTTTCAAGTTGAATATTCTGTTTTCAGCAACAGATGTTTCTGGTGATAATATACTGTTACACCCCTGTGGAATGAAATGTGCTGTGTTTTCTGCTATTGGCAATAGGAACAATTACCTCAGCTGACTACACCTAGTGAAAGTGATCTTTCCTCTAACTGTCACATACAGACAGAAGGCACTATCTTAACTGAGCCTCTGGACAGGGCCATTCATTTCATTCACATTTCTAGAGATGTACATCTCACTGCTTTGAAGGAGAAAGTAATGTGGCACCTTCAGCTCCACTGAAAGAATGCAGGCAATAGATGTTGTCTATAAAGAGTCCTTGAGAAGCTAATTGAAGAAAAAACTTGATTTGAAATTAAATAAATTCATCTTACCAAAATTTGAACAACAATGCTGGATTTATCTTACTAAAAGAAAGAACTAGTAATATTTTCTCAGAAATGTGTGACAAGAAAAATTGCTACCCACTTCCAACCAGAAATTGAACAACTATGTTAACTGTTTAAAGCCAACTTGGAAATTTAATTGTTCAGTTTATAAATTTTCACTCTCTTCTGTTCAGAGTCTTTGCAAGATTTGAGGTTACTCCTGGCCCTATTGGTATTCAGTATTTCCTCAGAGATTTAACTGCTAGTATGTTCTGAGTGAACAGGATTTACCATGGGCTGGAAACAGAGTGATTCTGTGAGAATAGGTGTCAGTCAGTAATTGTGCCCACTTCTTGCAGCCTACTGTGACATACGTGCCTTGACCAGAAGTAGAGTCCACAAGAGAAAGAACCATTTAATTGTCTGGTCTAAAAAGAAAATATCACTTTTTACAACATTTATGGTTTGTGAATGGAATATTGAGAATTTTATTAATAAGTGACATTAATGTTTTGGCATAAAAACATTTTTTTCCTGTTTTAGGATTTATTATCATACAGACCTTAAATCTTCACTTTTAATGAATACATAGAATGGAAGCTACCATGTATGCTCAATACAGAAGATTTAAAATAAATTTGAGTCTTAAAATATGAAACAACATAATTTATAAAGACATCTTCAGTTTTGATTCAGCATGCAGGTTGTGTCAGATCAAGGTTTCTTACTAATACAATAATCTATAATTTAACATTACTGGTGGAAAATTTAACTGTCTTGTTATTAATAAAATGGAGAGCCAAATTCTACTCTGAATTTGATTTATAGAATAATGCTGAAATTGCGCAGCAAAAGTTGGGAATCACATTAGTTACTTCCTCTAATTCATCATTAAGAAACATTTATGTGACTTTTTCTCATGAACATAATCCCTGCTCATTTTTATTAATCATTTCACTGCAGACGTCTTTAGATTGTTATGCCACAATGATTTGATCTTCTCTTCAAGCATTTTGTTAGCCATGTATTTCAATTGCACACCGATGAAAAAAATTGAATAAATGTTTTAAGGAGATATCATAGTGCATGTCATACAATCATCCAGTTTTCAAAGCCTACTTAAATTATATATACACTCATCTGCTATGAGTGTATCATGAACAAAAGTAAAACACTCAGATTTATAAAGTCATTATGAAAAAAATCAATTCCATTCTCTTGTTGAACAAGGGTTCATAGTCCCATTTCTCTATGCGGTGAACATTGGTCTGATATGGATCAAATCAAGAACACTTCCAAGCAACTACAAGAAACCTTCTTCAATGGATAGTCAATAGAGAATTAGTCCCTACCAATCTCACAGACCACATACTGACTCATTTACAGCACTCTTCTCAAAGTGCACAATGGACACCCAACTAAAAATAGATTAAAAAGATTAGAGGAACAGTGGGACATTGGCAGGTGATAATGTTATATACTTTCACAACTGTATTGCCAGATTGATTCTATATTTATTACTGTTTATTTTTGAAAACAAACTCATTATATTATCAAAATAAATATGTAAATAGGCTGAAGCTGGGATGTATGTTCCTGCATAGGCTCAGACAAGTTTTACTGAACCTGTCAAAATTTATCCACTACATTTAGTTCACTGTAACAGAGTTACAAGTGGGGACTGTGTTGGGGAAAGTTAACTTTGGGTGATGGTGTAAATTGGTGATATCAACTCAACCACCGAGTATAAATTTCTCTCATTTGACATTCATGGAAATGAGGAAATGAATATCTGGAGAAATGTATAAAGGGGCACCTCAGTTGTTACTGCTTCTTTGATGCCATCAGCGGAAATCAAAACTAATCCGCAATGATTCTATTTTTTTTCCCTTTTGTTACTGTGCAATGTTTTAAAATTCTTCACTTGCAGAAAGTTATTAATGCCTGCAATGATCTTCTGAGAGCATGAATTCAAAATCATTAGAAAAAGCCAACAGATGGTTAGATACGTAATAGAGGACAGCAGATTTCTGTGGACAGCTCAGTAGCTGAGCTGAATATTTATCACTATAATTTGTACATCTTATATTCATTACCCAGGATGTCTAATTGAATGGTACCCCACTCTGTAAAGTGTTTTCTAGTGACATCAAGATATTTTGTGAGCCATGGGATCTGTACGTTATACCATATTTTTCAAGTCTTCTGTAACTTCCATTCTTTTCTAATAAAAGTGAAAGGGGAAACTCAAACCATGGGGAGATTTTCTCCTCCCTTGTGACATGTGAGCAAAAGAGGTCGGTGGGAAATTTGGAGAGAACAAAGAAATAAATTTTCTCAAGAAAAACATTTGTGATCTTCCCTCAAATAGTGACTTCAGAATTTCACCATTAAGTGATCACTATCATATTTCTATGCATTTGTACCTCATTAAAACCCCAACTCACCTTATTTATATGTTAATTACAATCATCTTCTTGTCCCCCATGAAGATAGATGGAGCAAATTATTAATGTGTTAATCAGAGGAGGTACCTGGTGGCTACATTTAGCTGCATGCTCTAAGATCACTACCTCTGAATGGCCAAAGGTACGGTTACCAAACTGCTGACATATTGATAAGTAGGCAATTAAATTATGAAGAGGACATAAGGAGGATACAAAAGAAAATAGATAGGTTAAGTGAGTGGGCGAAGATCTGGTAAATGTTACAAACATGCAATGTGTGAAATTGTCCACTGGGGCAAAAACAATTTTCTTCTCTAAATGGTGAGAAATTACAGGACTCTGAGATGCAGAGGGATCTGGGTACACTTCTGGTGAACCACAAAAGGTTTAAAAAAAATCACAAAAGTTTAGAATGCCAGTACAACAAGTGATTAGGAAAGCTAATGGAATGTTATCATTTTTGTCAAAAGAATTGAATACAAAAGTGGGGAGGTTGTGCTTCACATGCACAGAGCATTGCTGAGACTGCATCTGACATACTGTATTTAAGAAGGATGTAAATGTGTATTCAGCAATTCGGGTAAATGTTCATAGATTAATAGCTGGAATGGGAGTTGTTTCATGAGGAGAGGTTGTACAGGCTCAGCTTATATCCACTGGAGTTGTGAACAGCAAGAAGTAACTAAATTGTATCGCATATGATTTTGAAGTGTTTTAACAGGGTCGATATGGAGAATCTGCTTCCTCTTATGGGACAATCAAGAGCTAGGCAACATTATTTAAAAATAGGAGACTGACCATTTAAAACAGAGATGTGTTTTTTTTTCTCTCTGAGGTTTGTGAGTATTTAGATTCTCATCCTGGAAAGAAGTCAGAAGCAGAATTATTGAATATTTTTAAGTTAGATAGATTGTGACCATGAAAGCCAAGTTCTGGAGATCTACACAGATATCCTGGGAGCTGCCCTGAGTCATACATAATCGAGGATTTGCAGGTCCCTGTATGCTTCCAAGTTGATCAGGCTCCATTGAGGTGGCTGCTGAATGACAAAAGGTATCTCTCTCAACATGGCTCATGACAGCTTCATGAAACCTTCAGACTGACACAAAATGATGATACAACATACTTCCACTAGAGTCATAGTGGCACAGATCTTAGGCGTCCTTAAGATGAAGTTTCAATACTTGCACTGCTCCAGCAGAACCTTGCAATACAACCCAGAAAGGGTGTCCCGCATCATTGTGGTGTATTGTGGCCTCCACAACTGGAGTTAACAAAGGGGTATTTCCTGGATGCAGACAAACTGAGGGATCAAGAGCAGTGTTCTAAGGATGTTAACGAGGATCAATTGACCGCGTGACAGAGGATAGCATCATTCAAAGTGAGAAGCCAGAGTGAACCGAATTGAAACCCACTTCCAGGTTAAATGAGCTGTGACTGCTCTTTGTTTAATTATTTAATGTTCTTTTGGCAATCTGGTAAGCAACTCCTGTTTATTGCAAAGGAAATGTTTACTCTCTTTGTGTCATCGAATAAATGTCTCATCATCTTTGTGATTCTCTGCTTCATGCCTTTGGTTATTCCCACTTTCAACAACTTAAATATTAATATATCCTTGACCATTAGGAAAAAGCAACAGTGAGTGAAACAAAGCATAAACATTGCATAGTGCTAGGATTAGGGAACTCTTAAAGCTCCTGTTAGGATATCTTATGAGGATCATTCAGTAAAGTCTCTCACAAGTACCAGCAGCTAATCCTGAGGAATCTCCTTTTGACTCTACCAATATCGATGACCCTTCAATGTCTCAACATGCCCTGAAGCATTTCAGCATTCATCAGGATAGTGTTGAATCTGTGAGAGGCAACACTTTGTGCAGCATTTCTTAGCAAATCATTGTGATCCGAGAGAGAGTAGACATGTGAGTACAGATCCCAACCTTAAATGGTAATGCACTGCCTTGAAATGCCGGTATGTAGAATGGACTTTTCTCTACAGGGGTGTGTGGGATCATTACTGATTCTGTACTCACTCATACGGGGTGTGTGGGTGTGGAATTATTTATACAGGTCAGGGTCTAGCAAAACTTCTGCACATTACTTTTAGTCCATGTTTTGCAATCCCTGGCTGCAATCTTTATTCGCACAGTTCCAAAATCTCTGATATCTGAGATAATTTGCAGCCAGCATCAATTACTTGCAATGTCTGACTATTGCAGCTTCTTTCGTCCTTGGGATATCTGAAGAGGGCTGCACCTCTCTCACATGGGTGTGCCTTAACCAGGTCAGGCAGCAAACATTACACCAAAAAACATACGTTCCCTTGCACTGGCAAAGTATATTTACAGGAGTGAAAGATTGTTTACAATGATGTCTCATTTCCCTGTATCCAGTACATTATTTTACTTCATCTGCTTCTCACTGC
This sequence comes from Chiloscyllium punctatum, assembly GCF_047496795.1. Classification (NCBI taxonomy): domain Eukaryota; kingdom Metazoa; phylum Chordata; class Chondrichthyes; order Orectolobiformes; family Hemiscylliidae; genus Chiloscyllium; species Chiloscyllium punctatum. The sequence continues at coordinate 55,958,313 of NC_092747.1, read as the reverse complement.
ATCTAAGGGTGGTCCTGCCACTTGCAACTGGCCTGGACGTAGCCTGTTCTGCAGGTGACCCTTTAAGTTTAGAAGATTTTGGCATTCTTCTTCTGGGTGTCTTTGGTCCTAGACAGTCCAAGCCCACTGAGAGTCTCCTGTCCAGATCGTCCTCAGTTTCAACTCCAACAGCCTGGACACCACAGGTCGGGGAGAGATGGAGGGACCAGGGAAGGAGCAGCTGAGGTGAGATCAAGGCTCCTCAGCTTCTTTCATCTTGTCATTGATGCTGGGAGCACCTTTGGCTAGGGTGGCAGACTACAGGGTTAAGGCCAGCACAATATTAATAATAAAAACAGAAGTTGCTGGAAAAGCTTAGCAGATCTGGCAGCATCTGTGAAGAGAAATCAAAGTTAATGTTTTGGTTCCGGTGACCCTTATTCAGAACAATACTGATAATGTTCTTACTGGATTAGTGGTGCTGGAAGAGCACAGCAGTTCAGGCAGCATCCAACGAGCAGCGAAATCGACATTTCGGGCAAAAGCCCTTCATCAGGAATGTTCTTAGACTTCTTCATCATTCGATCCAGCTTACCAAGTGCATTTGCCAAACCTACCCAATATTCCTGTATCTGTGTATGCAAAGTCATTAATGGTATAGACTATGGAATTATCTTCTTCCCTGGGCATTTCTGTCTCAATCAGCTGCAGAGTTGTATCAGTGACATGCTGAACAGTATATGCTTTCACATTTGATCTGCAAACGGAACTCACTGAGGATGTATAATGCTTACACATCCTCTGAGGATGGAGGCGAAGCTGAAGGTGTCTGGTGCTGGCCTCTTCTTAGCTGAGGTTCTCTGGGTTCCACCAATGCCTATATAAGAGAAAACAGGGGCTTAGTTGTTGAGATTAAGAGAGATTAAGAATCAGTTAACACTTGTGTAAACAGGATAGCAGAATATGATGGCTCCAAGAAGGTTCTTGAATTGTTTGACCATGGTATTCCTTCCATTTCCTCATGATTGGTTATGCACTTCTTCATCTAGAAACATTTTCTCCTCATATTGAGCCAGAAGCCACCACCTCCAACCGACATTACTCAACCCAATTGTGAGCCGGCTGTCCTGCATTGAGGAGAAGAAAGTGAGGACTGCAGATGCTGGAGATCAGAATCGAAGAGTATGGTGCTGAAAAAGCACAGCCGGTCAGGCAGCATCTGAAGAGCAGGAGAATCGATGTTTCGAACATAAGCCCTTCATCCGGAGTGAGGCTTGTGGCCCGAGGGGGATGAGAGATAAATGGCAGGGGGTTGGGGGTGGGTTTGGGGAAAAGGTAGCTGGGAATGCAATAGTTAGATGAAGGTGGAGGGTAATGGTGATAGGTCGAAGAGGAGGGTGGGGTAGATAGTTGGGAAGGAAAATGAACAGGTAGGACAGTTCAAGAGGATGGTGCCGATTTGGAAAGTTGAATCTGAGGTAAGGTGGAAGGAGGAGAAGTGAGAAATGGTGAAACCCCTCCAACCACACGATATCAATGTGGGTTTCACCGGTTTCTTCATTTCCCCTCCCCCTGCCTTATCCCAGATCCAACATTCCAACTCAGCACTGCCCTGGTGAACTGTCCTACCTGTCCATCTTCCTTCCCACCTGTCCACTCCTCTTCGACCTATCACCATTTCCCCCCACTTCATCTAACTACCGCATTCCCAGCTACCTTTTCCCCAACCCCACCCTCATCCCCTTGCCATTTATCTCTCAGCCCCCTTGGGGCACAAGCCTCACTCTGGATGAAGGGCTTATGTTCGAAACATCGATTCTCCTGCTGCTCGGATGCTGCCTGACCGGCTGTGCTTTTCCAGCACCACATTCTTTGACTCTCCTGCATTGAGAAAAGGGTTGGGATTGAGTTTGATGGAAGAGACCGCAACGACAGGAGAGTTGATGAGTGTTCCCTGTGAGCAAGTGGGAAGCACAGAAGGCAGGAGGATTAGTTATTTGGGTGAATGAGGTGGACGAGAGGTGTTAATTGTACATGATGCATGCAACAGTGAGAGTTTAGTCCATGAGCCTTGGTGAGAAGTGCATGTATTGACAGAGTTAGAGTGAGTGGTGACCCTGTGGATGTAAGGCAGGAGAGAGAAGATGATAGCTGTTAACCTTGCAGAGAGTGGAACATCATTGATCTTCTTCTTTCACTGCTGGACATCCAACTAAATCCACAGGACAGCACCGACCCAGGTTCTGTTTTAGCACAGGCTGTCTGGGGTTGGTGACCTGGCCTCCTTTCACTTTCAGCAGGAAAAGGAATGGCCTGCCTCTCCACTACCTCACCATCAACACCTCCAGGTCCCTGTCCACAAAGTGGGAACCATCTTTGTTCTTCTTGTTGGACATTTGATGCTGACAGTAGAGCACTATGAGGGGCGGTCACTGGTTTGGAGCATCGGAAGTGCTGTACAACTGGGCTTTAAATGTAGATCCTGTGACATGGATGCTGTAAGTTCCTGGTAATGGTGAACATGTCCAGCCTTCCTGCCACAAACTCCCCTAGAAGGAGGCTCAAGATCCCAGCTGCAACGTGAATAAAAAGGGACAGATTCGTTGGGAAATATCACTCGCTGCCATTGTGGATCGGACACCATGATGCTTACTCAACCAAAACATTTCAAATGAAAATGGGAAAATTCCATCCCAGGTTCTTTTCTTCCCCACATTTCAAAAATAAAAGAGACATACTATCAATTAACAACCTAAAGTCTTTAATTTGCTGACTACAATGTCGAGGCACATCTTAACTTCATATCATTCCCGTGGTAATGAAATGCAGTCTGCTGCTGTATTGAGTGTTTCTCTTACCTTGTCCTGAAACTGTTGTGTGTCCATTCAAAAAGATGCTTATTGAGAAAAGCATCACTTGGAGAATTATTCATGCCAAAACCAGTGAAGGTAAGTTTCTACTTCACAACTGACTACACTTTAAATGTACTTTATTAGTTTATCAAGAGGACTGAGAGATTCTGAAATTATGGTGAGTACTCTGCAAAAGCAAGTATTTTTATTTTAAAAGCCAGGATAGTGAGACAGTATTATTGAAGTATTACCAAATGATCTGGCCATTGACCATGCATTTGTCAAACAATTAAGCAATAAAATGATATTAAGGTATTTTCAGGAAATTTACTCTCTCACTGTCTAATCCTAGTATTAAAACAGTGTGGGATACTGAAGCTGCCAGTTTTGGAAGATATTGTAATCTTTACAGCAAAAACAATTCAACAACATAAAAACTTCATAGAACAATGGGATAAATCATGATTAATGCAGAAGTGTCTTCAAATGATTGCACAGATGTTGGCAACAATTTCAGTAGTGGCAGCTTATCCTTTTTTTAGTTGATGAAGGCGTGACTCTGCTGGTATTCATGAATTGATATGGAGGAACCATTAAGTACAAGTCCCCAAGTAGTTAAACTCCACCTCTAATCAGTAATTTCTCCTGAAATTGTTGCCATGCTCATTACAAACTCTTTTTTCTCATCTCCGCTATGGGTTCAAACCTTCCAAAGGACTGTGCATCCTTGCAACAATACTGTACCTTCAAGAGATGTGTTTTGACCTGTTTCTCTTGCAGAGGGGTGTTGTCACAGTGATACTGAAATGTCTCCTTCAGTCAGCCGGTTGGTAAACAGCTTTGAGTTCACCCTAGACCTTTTTTTAGAAAGTAAGATGAAAGAATCATCATTGAGCGAGGTCAGGTTCACATTGACACTGTGTATTTTAGTTTTGCTTTCAGTTAGTTGGTGGTTTAGACTGGCTATTGGAGCTGTAAGCTTAAGTTCTATGCTGCTCGAGTGAAGTCTTAAACAGAGAGACTTCCTCTTAAAAATCAAAAGGGGCAGATTGTTTCTTTCAATGTTTCTTTTGACTGGACTGTATCGCTGAATTGTTTACATTGGAACAGTTGATGAATAGTGTCTAAATAATATATTATATTTTAGTATTTCGATAAAGTTGGGCAAATTCTTCTTTTCATTATCTTTTAACTGTTGTAAGGTTAAAGTGTGTTTTGATTAAAGATTAGTGGTGGACCTATCAAATTACATCTGGGAAACAGTGCCTTATATTTGCCTTAACAAAAATAAAGAAGTTAAGGTCAAGGCTATCTCTATAAAATAATTTGGGAGGTTTGGTCCGGTCCATAACAAACCAGAGATCTGGGTCAAAATCTCTAATTCCAGGTTGGATTTGGGATTATTGGACTCAAAAACAATGAGTGGTGGGTGCTATTGTTTTCTTTTCAGGTGTTATATTTGATTGGTTTAAGTAGGGAGTGCCTTGTGTAATGATAGCTCTTTCAGTGGCCAAGATATTCCTGGGTGTGGAAGAAATCATTTGGGGTGGTTTACACAAGGTGAGTAAGGCAAAGTTTTTGGAATCTGCAGACAAGCTGAAGTTGGTGTTGCCTGGGGAATGTGGAGCAAATGCTCAGCTCTTACCATTGCCAACAAAGTAATCGGAATCATTGGAAACAGTTAAAACTCAATTGCAAATGAATTATCTTGAATTATAGACAATGACAATGGAAAAAGTAAAACAAAGAATAGCCCTCGCAAAAGAAAAAGAACAAATGGCCCCAGCAGAAGTAAAGGATAAAGAGAGAGCTTTTGAACTTTGGAAGTTGGAAATGGAAGTGAAAGTCAACTTAAAATGGTGGAGTTAAAGGTAAAAAGGTGGGAGTGGTGATGAGGACAGCGCTGAAGAGTAGACCCATCATAGCCAAAGACCTGTTGGGGATCTATTTAAATATATCTAAATGTTCCCAAGGTTTGATGAGGAAGACATAGAAGATTTTTTTATTTCATATGAGGAAGTGGCTAAGCAAATGAAAGAAGGGCTTATGCCTGAAACATCGATTCTCCTGCTCCTTGGATGCTGCCTGACCCACTGCGCTTTTCCAGCAACACATTTTTCAGCTCTGATCTCCAGCATCTGCAATCCTCACTTTCTCCTAAGCAAATGCAATGACCACTGACAATGTGGTACTGCTGATTCAAACAAAGTCGTAAGTAGAGGTATTGAGGTGTTTGCGTTATTATCTGGCGAATGTAATGAGATGAAAAAAGCCATCTTAAGTGCATCTGAACTTGCGCCAGAAGCCTACAGCCAGTGTCTTAGGAATCCTAGTCAAACGTCCATAGAATTTGAAAGGTTCAAACAGAGTAACTTTGTTAAGGACATTGAAAATAAATCGGACATGTGAACCTCTCAGAGAGACTGTTCGTTTGGAGGAGTTCAGAAATTCAGTTCCAGAAGGAGTGAGAACTTATGCACAAAATCAGAGAGTCACAATAGCAAGATTAGCAATGGAAAGGGTAGATGATTATGAGTTGGTTCATTAATCAAAGTTTGGCTTCTGACATAAATTTCACTCTGTGAGGGATGGAAATTTGGGAAAAGAGAAATCCTCAAGTGGTAACGGGAAAAGTGATCTCATTGAAGTTACTGAAGATAGTTTACCACAGGTTAACAAGAAAACTCACATGGAGGGGGAAGAGAAATAAAAACAACTTCAGAGGTTTTCACTCTATAAGGTAGGACACATGAAAATCACTGTGTTGGTGGTTTTAGAAAAGTCCAGTGGGAAATCAGGGTACATTAATGGGGTTTGTTAATATGGTAAAGGAAATCACACTTGAAGCTAAAGAGCTGCAAATGAATGTACGACTGGGCCGATAAGAAAGTGCCAAATCTCTTTAAAGAAGTTACTTACTACGGTAAGGTTTAGTCATGTAAGCCAGAAGAACATATTAAGGTAAACAAATTAAGATGTTAAGGGAAATGGGATCAAGTCAGCCTTTGATGGTGAGAGGTGGTGAGAAGGAGTATTACCAGAAAAGGTGGCAATATGTGGAATTTGTAGTGAGAAAGGCAGTGTTCCATTATGTAAGGTGAGGTTGGAGAGTCCAGTGAAAAGTAGAGAAAAGCAGGCGTAATAGAGAAACTCTCAGTTCCTAACATAAGTGTATCCTCAATAATGATATAGCTGGATCTCAAGTGGGAGTGATGCTGACTGTGGTTGAAAAGTCAGTGGAAAATCAGACAACTGAGATGTTACAGGAAGTACATCCTGGTAACAAGGTCACAAAACCACAGGCAGAATAAAGAAAAGGAAGTTCAAGTTCAATTATCAGAAACAATTTTTGATCAAATAGTTGATATCAAAACAAGAACAGATGGAGGACAAAGTGGATATTTTCAGTTATGGGAAGTTAGCTGAATTACAACAGAAAAAATGGAAAGGTAAAGCAGTTGTACCAAAAAGCATACTCAGAAGGCAAATCTGAGTGTATCCCAAAGTGCTACTGACTTTAAAAAATTAAGTCTTGAAGAGGAAATGGGCACTATTACGTATTAAGTGAATGAAAAATGGGCAGAAGTTCACCAAGTTGTATCACTGGTGGGTTATAGATGGAGGTGTTACAGGTAGCACATGAGGTACCAGTAAGAGGCCATTTGGAAGTAAGGAAAACTCAGACTAAAATATAAAGTATCTTTATTGCCTAGACTGCATAAAGATGTGATTGAATTTTGCCAGCGATGTCACATGTCAGGGAATAAGAAAGCCTCAGGCAGTGATAAAACCAACACCCTTAATACCCCTTCCAGCATTTGAAGAACTTTTTACAAGAGTCTTAATCAATAGCATAGGACCCCTCCCTAAAACAGAAAGTGGGAATAAATCTTTGTTGACCAATTTGGATGTGTCTCCTAGATTTTCAGAGGCTATTCAATTACGCTGTATTACAGCTAAAAGGATTATAGAAAAGAGTTACTCAACTTTTTACTGGATACAGACTGCCTATAGAAATACAATTGGATCAAGGATCACATTTTACATAAAAGTTGTTCAAGGAAATTAAGGATACTTAAGGATAGCAGTAAAACAACTTAAATCAACTGTGTACCATCCAGAATTGCAGGGAACATGAGAATCATGATATCAACCTTTAAAGACCATGTTGAGGGCCTATAGTCAAGAATATCCAGATGATTGAGATAAAGAAATTCAATTTGTACTTTTTGCAATTAGGGATGCACCTAATGAATCAACTAAATTCAGTCCATTTTAATTAGTTTTGAGCACGAGATGAGAGGACAACTTAAATTAATTAAGGAAACATTGGTGACTCAGTGTTCAGAAACTACATTATTGGACTAAATGTCAAATGTTAGGGAGAGATTAAATAGAGCACGTGGGTGGGCCAGAAAACATTTAAAAATATCACAACACGTGATGAGACAAGAAATCAAAATTCCACAGCTTTGTTTGTGGAGAGAAAATGTTGATATTATTACCAGTGATAGGCAAATGTTTAAAGGCAAGGTTTAGTGGGCCTTATTCAATTGCAAGGAAACACAGAGAGGTGTATTACTTGATAAGAACGCAAGATAGAAGGAAAGCTCAGAGAATGTGTCATGTGATTATTCTCAAATAATTTTAATAGGGAAGGGAAGCAAAAGGGGAATGTGTTATTTGTTACAAAGCGAAGTGAAGAACCAAATCCAGACAATTCTGGATTTGACATTTTCCATATTAAACTGGACAATGAGAAAGTTGTCAGTAATTGGAAGAAATTATCAAGTTACTTTCAAGAGGGAAATCAAAATGACCTGGAAAAGCCATTGTAATCACATGGAGATAACCATGGGATGGAGTAACATGATTACACATGATATGGATATAGGAAATGCTGTTCCAATTAGGCAACATCCTTATAGGCTAAAATTGACACAGGTTTGCAAAGGGATTGAGAATATGCTCCGAGATAATTTAATCAAAGACAGCTACAGTAAATGGAATTGACCAATAGAGATGGTACCAAAACTAAATGGTACCCAATGATTATGTGTGAGCTGTTGAAAAATCGATGCAGTTAGGAAATCTGATTTTTACCCTATTCCACAACTGGAAGACTGCATTGAGAAGGCAGGATAAGCAATTTCCATTTCTAAACTTGTCTTAGTCAGATACGTTTATCTGAAAGAGTTGAAAAAAACTTCAGCCTTCCTGATATCAAATGTACTTTATCAGTACAAAGTCATTCCATTTGGTAGGAAGAATTCTCTAGCCATATTTACAAAGATGAAACACTTAGGTAATTTGGGGATTACCCAATTGTGTGGTGCACAGAGATGATCAGATGATGTTTAGTCACACATGAAAGGAACATTTGGAGCATCAATCAGAATAGATCAACTTCAGGAGTTGGACATACTGATAAACCTGGCTAAGTGTGAGTTTACAAAGGCCCATTCATGTTCCTAGGCCATACCATTGCACACAAACATAAGGCCTTATGGGATGTGAAAATTGAAGGTTATTGGGAATTTTCTTATGTTGTTAACAAAGAGGTAAGTATTGCAATTCCTGGGCTAAGTGGCTTTTTACCAGAAATTTCTACTTAATTTTAGCAGTGTAGTTGCTCCACTGACTGACCTGTTAAAGAAGTGCAAAAAAAGTCTGTAGATGGATGAGTGTCAGAAGGCATTTGACAGCCTGAAAGCTGTGTTAACCAATGCAACATCCAACAACATAAAGCCATTCAAGATGGTGCTGAACTCTTGCAAGAAGATGATGAAAGTATAGAAAGACCTACTGGGCATTTTTTTTTCCACAAGTTCAATATTCATCAGAAGAAATATTGCAGCATTGGGAAAAAGACTTTGAGTTTGGTGTTGTTTTTGCAGCATTTCAACATTTATGCGGCCTGGTTTGTATTTGAGATGATTGAACCTTTTTAGAAAAATGTAATGATATAAATACCAGACTATTCAGATGGAGTTTATTGTTACAGTCATTCAACTTGGAAATTATTCATGTGGCAGGACAAAAGAACATAGTTGCTGACATATTTTCACAACTTTGATGAAGGAAGGTGGAGGTATTTGGTGATGGAGAGTGTATTGTTGAATGTTTACGTGCTTAGAGCTAATACAATGTATATACAATGCCAAGTACTAATAGTGTGAGACTGAAAATGAAGATATCTTTGTATATTGATGTTTTTTTAAACAGAGAAGGTGTGACAATGCTGTCGCCTTAAGAGCTGTATTCTGTCTTGAATCTCCTGCAGGGGGTTGTTGTTCCAATTGTGCTGAAGTGTCTCCTTCAATCTATTTCAACAGGCAAGGTCTCTTGATTTTCACACACCCATTGGCTTAAATTGTGACTTAAAATCTAACATGGAGCCAATCATAATCATATTGTGTTATAACTATATGATAATTGAGATATGAAACATGTAAATCTGACTCTATTAATCATGAAAATTTCATTTAATATTTTTCAGACATTGAGTCTGTGGAGATACTTGGTTTGTTTCCTTTAAAGCAGATTATTTTTAAAATGTATTGAATATTCATTTTAATGAGGAATTTCTTAGAAACTATGCTGTTTCACCTATTTGCTGGATTTCTTTGCTGGCGGTCACCTGAATGTCTTTTATAGTTGTTCTGTTTGAGCAGTGTTTTGTAGGCAATTGGAGATTTTGATTTTCAGTTGAGGAAGCCTGCCAAAGAATCAGCTGCTCAGCTCATCTCTCCTTTTTCGGAAGTACCTTTCTAGCGAATCTAACATGAAACCTGATTGTCTTCTTGAAGAACAAAGGAAACCTCTCATTACTGTTTCCTGAGCAAGTTGCATCTGCCATGACCCCAGAGACAACCATGTGTCTGGTGCCTTGTCTCCATGTGACAGAGTATCTGAATGGCAGCTATCTCAACATTCCATACCTTATCCTTTTGTTTCCTTCATAAAGTAACCGAAATGAATAGCAACAGAAAGATCTTTTTTTGCCCCTTTACTTAGTGGGATATCACAAACTGCATGTGTTCACCAATTTTGGATCTTCATGAAATAAGTTGTTTTATTATAAGTCAATAATTTTGCATTTGTTAAAAAACTTTTTTTTACTCAAGGATTAATATACAGAAAGCATACAATTAACCATATTGCAAATGATGTCAAACAATTCAATATATATTGTAACTTGTGGAGTAGTGGGATGAGAAAAAAGTGTTCCCATCTCATCTTGGTCATAACACTATATTTGCAAATGACCTGAGACACCCATAATATGTAATACACATGTGATAGATGCATAACATGTGCTGTGACATATATAATATGTAATAATGTGCAGGATTAATGCATATTTAATCATGATTTGTTGCATGTAAGGGTGACATAATTTAAAACATAGTTCTGTATAATATGTGTGATTATCATAATGCACAGTGTGTAACATGCAGTCTTTGTGTAACATCCATAATATGATCACTATATATAACCTTAATATATTAAGTATGTGCGTGTTTCTGTGCATGCATGGTGCATGAGTGAGAGGAAGAGAGACAGTCATAATGTAGAACATTTGGGAATGTTAGGTCAATCCTGATTCAAAAGAATGCATCTTCGACACAGTCAAAATATATTTTCAAAACATTTGTTCTAGATATGTAACTGTATTTGCCCTCAGGCATGTTTAGACTTTAAACATATTCGAACATGGCCTCAGCCTCATTTTTATTTTCTCTATATTTTCTTTCTGTTACATATAAACGTGAACATAAGTAATACTTATAGTATGTGCCAGAAATCTAAAGAAAACAACTGAGGCCTGTCAATGAGAGTGTTGTTTGATCCCTGTTACTTACATCCTGCAGAGCACATTAACCTTGTCCTATAGTATGAGGTCATTATATTTACATAATTTGACAGTGTGCAGCGCTGAAAGCACTCTCAGTTCCACAGGGGGTTGGGGATCAGGATGTCAGGTGTCTGTAATGCTGGAAAGGCCTGTTGATTGCTGCCAACTTCTTTCTGAACTACGCTCCCTGGGGACTTAAGTTTCTGAGCAGGATTTAGGTGGTGAAGGCCACAAAAAGAAAAGAAAACAAGTAAGGGTGATTATATTTTCTACTAACTCAAGCAGTACAGTTATATTGTGTGGACACCCCCATGTTATTTAGGGCAGCTTTGTTCCACCAACCAGTTAGATTGCAATTGATCTATATTTTATCTCTGTCTACCCACTTTAGTTCTGTAACCCTTAACACCTATACCTAATGAACATGAATTAGTAAAATTGCATCTAATATAGATCAGCATAATAGGTGCTAACCTTTGGGCTAACAACCAGAGTGCATCATTGACTTGGCACAGCAGTATATCTTTAATTATGCTGATGCCAAGTCTTTGTTATTACAAAAAAGTAGTTACTTAAATTCTTACATTTGGCTCTTTAAAGTCTGATTTTTACCACATTTACATTGATAACAAATTAATGGCTGCCAGTGCCTTTCAAACGTAACCTCCAACATAGCAATCCATTTTTGAAAAGTCGAATACCAGTGTAGATAGAAGGAAAAATAAGATAGTGGCCTTCCCAAAGTCTAAGGCAATGAATTTGACTATAGAGTGCATTATTCCAGACAAAGTAATACGTGGAAATTACAACTTGTTGCAAACTAATCAACTTATCTGGGAGAGAGAGCTGAAAGGGGAACTGCAAGGAAATGCATGTGGAACACAACGAAGATATAAAGCAATGCAATTTGGGGAAAAAAAATCACTGACCTCATGCCAAAATCAGAAGCTGATTGGTTGGTGAATATCTGAAATCAGTTTTCCAAGACAGAGATTAATTGGAATTAGTCAGTAATTGCTCTTGTTATAATCTAGTCTCCAGTTTAAAGTAAATATTTTAGAAGTTAACTTAAGCTCGCAAGTCAGCTCAGTGGCACAGATTGCCCATCCTGTGCATGTGGGGAGCTATGGATGTTTCATGTGGTTTAAACAATGTGTGGGAAGTGTCTACAGCTGCACAAAATTGAGCTCTGTGTTTTGGGACTCAGGCTGTGGCTAGAATCACTATTATGCACCCGTGAAGCTGAGAATTATGTGGACTGCACATTTAACAAGTAAAAACACCACAGATTATGACCAGCGGTCAGAGAGGGAATGGATGACCTCAAGGCAATCAAAAGACCAGACAGGTAATACACAAGTCCTGTGTGTCTCATTAAATGGTGTGATACATAAGATGCTGGTGAGGGTGATGGGTTCCAAAAGGAATGTAGCAAGAGCCATGTTTATGGTACCTCATCTTCCTTAGTGGCACAGATGAGGCAGAAGAGTGGGCATTCATGACTGCAGTTGTCTAGTATAGGTAGCTCATCATTTATAAGGAATGTTCAGATCCCATATAGAGTTGTTAAGTAATAACAGTTTAGATAACATTCATAATTTAATAGACAAAGGAAGGAAATACATGACTAATGACAGATGGGAACACTTTTCCAATCGTAAAGCCATTCTGTAGAATGGAGCAGCAGAGGCAATGAAACAGGTCTTGGAGTTATAGACTGTTCAGCACAGAGGATTTGCAGACTTTATTGTTAACAGTCTTTGGTCTTCCTTCAGACTCTTGGTCTTCTACCAAGAAGTCAGGAGTCAGAAATCACACGACACCAGGTTATAGTCCAACAGGTTTATTTGAAATCACAAGCTTCTGAGGCACTGCTCATTCATTAGGTGAAGTGGATGGTAGCACACAGGCACAGAATTTATAGGCAGAAAGATCATTGCAAGATAATTCCAGGTAATTAAGAGCGTCAAAAGATAATACAAATGGTGTGAGTGGAGTGTCAACAGGCTGAATGACAAGTCTTTGCAGGTGATCAAAAGTGTCAAATGGTGTAGGTAAAGTGTCAACAGCTGAACAGCAAGTGAAGGGATGACCTATGATTCAATTAATTAAGGCAGAAAGTAATTACAGAAAATCAAAAAATAAGATGGTGTTAGAGACAAACCAAGTGGCTGGAACAACATAACAGCTATAAGAATTGCATGACAAGGGTCTAAACAAAGTAATAAATAATCCAAATCTATACAAGCTAATTAATGTAGAGTGATCATAACATGTTATCAAGGTGGTACCATCTTTTTTTTTGATTTTCCATAGTTATCTCTCTGCCTTAATTAAACAGATCATTGGCAGAACCTGGACTAATATCCTCGCAGAGAGACTGGACTGTTGTACAGCATTTAAACTACTTTGTCAGGCATGAGAAGAAATTCAAATAGAATAAAAACAAAGCTGCTTATGGGAAGTAGAAAAGCTGTAAATGGAAGTGGAAAGCAGCAGAAACTATGTCTTAGAAACAACCAGCATTAAATTACAGAGTAGAGACAAAGAAGATGAATCAAAGGCATTCTGAATGAACATGGCATTTGAAAGAAATAATAGGTGAATTGATGGTGCTAGTAGGAATAAAAAGAGTATGATTTATTCCCAATCCAGAAATATAGCTGCAGTGGCCAAGATTGGGAACTTAATATTAAAGGATATTTAATATTTAGGAGAACAGGCAAAAATGGGAATGAGGTAGGGTTTTGTTGATAATAAAGGGAAGAAATCAATATATAACTGGGGGGGATCTCCAAATGAAAGAACAGGGTACAGGATTGGTTTGCATATACCTGAGAAACAACAAGGAGCAGCAAATATTGGAAGGAATTCTTCGTGTGGGCCAGAGAACAGTAGCGGTAATATTGGATACAGTGTGAATCAACAAATTAGAATTACATTCACAATGAGAATACAGCAATAATGGGTGACTTCAATCTACATTTGGAATGAGTAAATCTAATGAGGGCTAATGCAATGAAGAAGAATTCCTGAAATGTAATTAAGATCGCTTTATGGAATATAAATAGACTATGTTACACCTGATATCGTGCTAACCTGGGAAATTATTATAAAAGAACCTTTAGGGAATAGTGACCATAGCATAATGGAATTTTCAAAATGATGGAGTTTAATTTGAAACTAGAAGCTTAAAACTAAATAAGCTGAATTGGTATAAGATAGGTATAAGGAGGAAGACGGCTGTGATGGATTGGAAAACTACAGTCAGTTCTTCTATAACACAATGGTTGCGTTCTTGCGCAACCCCACGTTATAGAGAAATCGCACTTCAGAAACAGCGCTTAAAGTGTTGGCAATGTAATCATATTACAGCCAACACATGTTTTAAAAGTTCACGCTTTAGAAACAGCATCCCCAATTTGGCAATTGCATTACAGTGCGTACATATTGTTGAAGCGTACATTATAGCAGAATGACCTGTATTTTAAAAGATTTAAAGCTTGGTTTCAAAAAAAGTTGTGCTTCCATACAAGGAGGAAATATCCAACAGGAAACATGAGAACGTCCATTTCAGGAATTCTTCTTCATTGCATTAGCCCTCATTAGATTTACTCATTCCAAATGTAGATTGAAGTCACCCATTATTGCTGTATTCTCATTGTGAATGTAATTCTAATTTGTTGATTCACACTGTATCAACAAATTATCTTTCTAACAAGGAAAGATAGTAGTAAATTAAAGGAGAAAAATATTCAAGGAGAAAGTGAGGACTGCAGATGCTGGAGATCAGAGCTGAAAATGTGTTGCTGGAAAAGCACAGCAGGTCAGGTAGCATCCAAGGAACAGGAGAATCGACGTTTCGGGCATGAGCCCTTCTTCAGGTTCCTGTCCCTTGGATGTTGCCTGACCTGCTGTGCTTTTCCAGCAACACATTTTCAGCTCTAAAGGAGAAAAATAAAGGAGAAAAAGTTACTATAAAAGGTTATAAGTCTGAAGATTGGAGAACTTTAGAATTCAGCACAAGAGGATCAATAAATTGATTTAAACAAAAATGAATGTAAAATAGCAAGTAAAAATAGTACAAGCTTCTGTGGGTGTTTTAAAAGGAAGAGATTATTAAAGACCAACATGGGTCCATAACAAGCAAAGACCATAAGACATAACAGCAGAAATTAGGCCATTTGGCCCATCAGGTCTGCGTGCCATTCAATCATGGCTGATAAATTTCACCTCATTCTCCTCCTTTTTCCCTGTAACCTCTGATCCACTTAACAATCTAAGCCGGTCTTATATATACACAATGACCTGGATTCCTCAGCCTTCTGTGACAATGAACTCATAGATTTACCACACTCCAGCTGAAGACATTTCTCCTCATCTCTATTCTAAAGGGTGTGAGGCTGTGCCCTCAAGTCCAAGTCTCTCCTGCTAATGAAAACATCTTTCCAATGTCTACTCTGTCCAGGCCATTCAGTATTCCTTAAGTTTAAATTAAATCCTCCCCCACCCCCCACCCCATCCTTCTAAACTCAATGAGTATAGAGTCCTCAAATATTAAATCTTTCATTTCTGGAATCATTCTCATTAAACTTCTCTTGATCTGCTCCAAGGCCAATACATCCTTCCTGTGATATGAGGCCCAAAATCGCTCACAATACTCTGAATGTGGTCTGACCAGAGCTTTGTAAGGCCTCAGAAGCACATCCCTGCCTCTCCAACTAAATGCTAACATTGTATTTGCCTTCCTAACTACTGACTCATCCTGCAAGTTTACCTTAAGAGAATCTTGGACGAGGACTCCCAAATCCCTTTGCACTTCAGATTTCTGAATTTTCTCCCCATTTAGAAAATAGTCTACGCTTCTATTCTTCCTGCCAAATGGCATGACATCAGACTTTGCCACGTCATATTCCATCTGCCACTGCATTGCTCACTCTCCTAAACTCACTTAAATCCTTCTTCAGTCTCCCCGCCACCTCAATGCTACCTGTCGCCATTGGTTAGGCCAGTTTCGGAATATTATGTGCAATTCTGATCTCTCTCCTTTAGGAAGGATGTTGTGAAACTTGAAAGGGTTCAGAAAAGATTTACAAGGATGTTGCCAGGGTTGGAGGATTTGAGCTATAGAGAGAGGCTGAATAGATTGGGGCTGTTTTCCCTGCAGGGTCGGAGGCTGAGGGGTGACCTTATAGAGGTTTATAAAATCATGAGGGACATGGATAGGATAAATAGACAAAGTCTTTTCCCTGGTGTGGGGTGTCCACAACTAGAGGACATAGATTTAGGATGAGAGGGGAAAGATTTAAAAGGAATCTAAGGGGCAACCTTTTCATGCAAAGGGTGGTGATGTTTTGAATGAGCTGCCAGTGGAAATGGTGGAGACTGGTACAGTTGCAACATTTAAAAGGGTATATGAATAGGAAGGGTTGAGAGGGATATGGGTCAAGTGCTGGCAAATGGGACTCAGTTAATTTAGGATATCTGGTCAGCATTGACGAGTTGAACCAAAGGAACTGTTTCCATGCTATACATCTCTATGACTATATGACTCTATTTTTGTATCATCTGCAAACTTAGCTAGAATGCCCTTAGTTCCTTCATCTAAATCATTAAATGTATAAAGTGAAAAGTTGTGGTTCCAATACTGATCCTTGCAGAACACCATACCAGCTGCCATCCTGAGAAGGACCCTTTGATCCCCACTCTCTGCCTTCTGCCAGACTGCCAATCTTTTATCCATGCTAGTACCTTGCATCTAACCCATGGGACCTTATCTTAGTCAGCATCTTATGTGACACCATATCAAAGGCCTTCTGGAAGTCTAAGTAGATAACATCCATTGGTTGCCTTTAGCCTAACCTGCTCATCACCTCCTCAAAGAATTCCAACAGATTTTTCAGGTATGACCTCCCTTTGATGAAACCATGCTGACTTTGCCCTATTTTACTCTGCTCTTCCAAGTGACAGAACTTTATAATATGAAATAGAGAAATGTCAAAGAATCTAACTCTGTACTTTATGTCAGTCTTCACAAAGGAAGACGCAAAGGCTTCCTGAAATAATTAAGATCCAGGTGTCTAGTGGGAATGTGAAAATGAATGAAATTAATTTTCATTCAGACAAAATAAGATTAGAGACATGAGTAGGAATGAATGATGACAAATACCCAGGATCCAATGATCTTCACGCTAAAAGATTGAAAGCGATAACTGCAAAGATATTGGGTGCATCAGTGATCACTTTCAAAATTCTATTAATTCTGCAATAATGCCTGCAGATTGGAAGGTTGAAAATGTAGCCTCGCTGTTTAAAAATGGAGGGAAATAGAAAATTCAGAACTGCCGACTGGTCAGCCTGTTTATAAACATACAAGCATGAAATAGGAGCAGAAATAGATCAGTTAGCCCCTTGAACCTGCTCCATTCAAGAAGGTCTTGGATGACCTATTTGCATTTTGAGTTCCACATTCCCATGTACTCTTGACCTTAATTTCCCTGCCTAATAATAATCTACCTGCTTTTTTCTTTAAAAATATTTAATTACCTTATCTCACTGCCTTAAAAGACAGAGTGTTCCCTCTGAAAGGAAAATAAAATTCTCTGATCTGAAAGAGCAATCCATAACTGACTCACAAGAGGAAACATCCTTTCAACATCCACCTTGTAAGACCATTCAAGATCTTACATACTTCAATCAGGTCACCCCTCATTGCTCTGAAACACAGTTGCACCACCCTCGCCTTTCCAATCTATCCTTTTAAGTTAACTCACTCCATTTTGGTATTAATTTACTAAACCTCCACTGAACCTTCAATGTATTTACATCCTTCCTTAAATAAGGAGACCAAAATTGCACAGTATTCAAAATGTTGTCTCACAAACATCTTTTGTAACAGAAGTATAATATCCTTACTTTAATGTTCATTTCCTTTCTTAAGAAAGGACAGGATCCCATTAGGCTTCTTGATTATCTGCTGTACTATTATTTTTTTTAATTACTCTTGCACCAGAACACCTAAATCCTCTGAAACTCAACATTTAGCTGTTGTTCTCAACTTAAGTAATGCATTTTTTAATCTTCCTGTCTAAGTGAACAACTTCATATTTTCCTACATTATACTGTCAGATTCTAGCCTACTCACTCAACCTATGTATATCCATCTGCAACCTCCTTATATCTTCTTCATATATTACTTTCCTACTTAACCTGGTGTTGTCTGTGAATTTACCTACCATGCTTTCACTCATCTCGCCTACAACATTGATATAAATTGCAAAAAATTGAGGCCTCAGCACATATCCCTGTGATCTCTACTCATGAGATTGCCTGTCAATCAGGCAAAGATTCATTTAAACGTAATCTGTTTTCTGCCAGCCAATCCTCTTTCTATGCTAATAAGTGATGACTGGTAATTTTGAAAACAATTGTCTGATTGGAGAACAAGCCAACATGGATTTATGAAAGGAAAAAAATCATTTTAGAAAAACCTGCGAGAGATTTTTGAAGATGATACTAGCAGACGTAATACAGGGAACCCAGTAGATATGGATTTGGATCTTCAGAAAACTTTCGATAAAATCCCACACAAGAAGTGAGTGAATAAAACTAAAACTGATGTAACTGGGGGAATATACTAGAATGTACTGATGTTTGGATAACAAGCAGTGAGCAGACAATAGGAACGAATCAAAGAGTTCCTCTCGGGTTTGCAAGGTGTGAACTATGGGGTACCTCAAGAATCAACATTTGGGTTCCAGCTTTTCACAACCTTAATGATTGTTCGATTTCCAAGGTTCCAAAATTTTAGTGGGAATGAATTGTGAGGAGGTTTTGAAAAAATGTTGGTCAATTTAGATAAAGCTGCATGAGTGGACAAGAGCATGGCAAAATTGAAGATAATGTGGCTAAGTGTGAGGTTATCTATTTTAGGAGGAAGAGTGGAGGTGCAGAGTATTTCTTGAATGGTGAGAGGTGGGAAACAGTTAATGTCCAATGCTGAGCAAGCACACATTGTCTGACAGTTTACTGCACACTTCATTCCTTAATTTAGATGATGAGTTCAAGCAAATCTTTGCAGGATCTCCCCTCAACTTAACCATCTCACATCAGCATGGTAGATTAGTTCACCAAAGGCAGCATCAACTTAGTTGAGTAAGGATTTAATAATTAGTGCAGATGATCTCCTGTTTGAACAAAGTTTACAATCTTAACGACAACGTTCATTGTGCAAAGAAAGCCCATAACATTACTCATTAAGATTTGCTGGTAAATCTTACACTGGCAATTGACAATGAAAGAGAAAGTCAGGATCTTTTCTGCAAAGTGCAACAAAAAGTGTGTTTTCATCCCCACATCACCGTCACATGCAACCGCAGAAGGTGCAACATTTACTTCCCCCCTCCTTACCATCCTTACCATCCAAGGCCCAGTCCTACCTTGCAGTGAAGCAGCTTTATTCAATCTCATCTATTGTGTTCACAATGTAGTCTCCTTTACACTAGGGGAACAAAATACAGATGGGTTACCACTTTGCATAACACCTACATTCTGTCTGCAAAAATGGCCCCAAGCTTCCAGTTACCTGTTACTTCGAGACACCATTATGTTCCTTGGCCAGCATTTCTGTCACAGACCTGCTACAGTGGTCCAGTGAGCCTCAGCCCATGTTTGCAGAACAACATCCCATTTTCTGCTTGAGGGACCTGCAGCCTCGAGATCACAACATCAAGTTCAATGACTTTAAAGCCTGATTCTATCTTTCCATTTTTTTTACATGCCCCACACCTGATCCTGTTTCAACATGTGTCACCTTTAGCACAGTTACTCATTCTTATGTACTCAGAGTTATAGTTATACAGCAAGGAAACAATCCCTTCGGTCCAACTCATCCATGCAATCAGATAGCCTAAACTGCTCGGATCCCATCTGCTAGCATTTGATCCATACCCCTCCAAATCCTTCCTGTTTATTTACCCATCCAGACGCCTTTTAGATGGTGTAATTTTAAATGTTGTAAACGTGTAATCACCTCCACCACCTCTTTTAGTAGCTCATTCCATAAACGCACCACCTGCTGAGTGAATAAGTTATCCCTTAGGTCTCTGTTAAATCTTTCACCTCTCACCTTAAACCTATACCCTCTAGTTTTGGACTTCCCTATTCTGGGGAAAAAAGCCTTGGCTATTCAAGGGATCCATGTCCCTCATGATTTTATAAACCTCTGTAAGGTGTTCCCTCAGCCTCCAACACTCCAGGGAGAAAAACCTCCACTCTATTCAGCCTCTCCCTATAGCTCAAACCTTCAAATCCTGGCAATGTTCTTGTAAACCTTTTCTGAACTCTTTCAAGTTTAACAACTTTCCTGTGGCAGGGAGACCCAAAATTGAATGCAGTATTACAAAGTGGCCTCACCAATGATCTGTGCAGCTGCAATGTGATGTCTCAACTCCTCAGCTCAATGAACTGACCAGTGAAGGCAAGTATACTAAACACCTTCTTCACTACCTGGTCTACCTGCGATTCCATCAGCACCCCTACATCTCTTTGTTCAGCAACACTTCCCAGGGTCCCACCATTAACTGTATATGTCATGGTTTGCCTTACCAAAATGCAACAGCACATTTTTCAAAATCAAACTCTATCTGCCTCCTATCGGCCCATCTGCTCAAGATCCCGTTGTAGTCCAAGGTAACCTTCTTCACTTCCCACCACACCACCAATAATCATACCTACATTCACATCCAAATCATTGATGTAAATAATGTAAAGCAATGACACACTGTTGATCTTTTCGTGTTTGTGCAATTTTACTTTCCTTTTTCTAATCAACTGCATGTGATTGCATAATCAGACAGGACTATATGGATCACATAGCTTCTGTTGAAACAGAACTTACTTACAGCTCCTTGGCCCATTATCAGAAATATGTGGGTTGCATTCAGTACAGCTCACTCACTTTATCCCACTCTTAGCTCTTATTATCACTTATTCACCTTTTCTTCTATCCTAGCCTGCTATCCATAACCTTCTTGTTTGCCTACCCCTTTCATATCTCTCTCTCCCTCTCTCCCAGTCAGCACGATTGCCACTTTTTCCAAGCTGCTAATAGTTCTAATAGTTCACCAGACTCAAAATGTTAACTCTGCTTTCTCTCAACACATGTTGTTAGACCTGCTAAGTTTCTCCAGCAATTTCTGCTTTTATTTCTAATCTCCAGCGTCCACAGTTCTTTGTTTGATTTTTGCACCAAGTGCCTCAGCAATCCTGAAGGAAATCACTTCCTTGATTGGGCTGTTCTTCTCAATCACATGGCTTTTTAATTTATTGTATAAAGTCTCAGCCCTCTTTCTCTCTCTAAGGAGTAAAAGGATATAGAGATCCTAATTAAATGTTATGCTCTTAAACCATACACACAAAAACAATCAATTATGTCATTCATGTCGATGGATTCGAACTTCAGTGAGAGGCATTTACAGTCCTTTAGATCCTGATACCATTACTAAACTATGTCTTTGAACAAAAATTCCTCTCATCCTGTTACTGTGCAGGCACCAAGCTCTGGATTTTTGCTATTATTTATTCTTTGAATATATTTGGAAAGAGTGCAAATGCGAATTAGTAGAACACTTTCAAGCATGAGCAACTTCAGTTATAACGATCAATTGAAGAAGTTGGGATCATTCTCCTTGGAGAGAAAACTTGATGGAGGCTTTCAAAATCATGAGTAGGCTACATAGAGCAGAAAAGGAGAAGATGACCCTGTTTGCAAAAGGAACAAGAAGTTCAAGAAGGCATAGATTTGAAGTGATATGCAACTGAAGCAAAGGTGATATAAGAAAGAAAAATTCCAACCAAAAATCTTCCTGTGTATTGAAGGGTAGCTAATTTAACATCACTATTTAAAAAGAAGGTAGAGATGAAAACAGGAATTGTGCACCAGTTAGCCTGACGTTGATGGTCGGGAAAATACCAGAGTCCATTATGAAAGATTTAATAGCGGTGCACTTGGAAAACCATGACAAGATCAGAAAGAGTTGGCATGAATTAATGAAAGAGAAATCAAGCTTGACAAATGTACTGGAATTTTTTGAGTAGAGTTGATAAGGGAGAGCCAGTGGACGTGGCTTACCCAGACTTTTAGAAGGCTTTTGATAAGGTCTGATATAAAAAAACAAGCAGGTGAAATTAAAGCACACAAGATTGGGAGTATACTGGCATAGATAGAGAACTAATTGGCAGACAGGAGACAGAGTAGAAATAAGCAGGTCTTTTTCTGATTGGCAGCCTTTGACTTGTGGTGTACTGCAGGGATTAATGCCTGGACCCTAGCTATTCATAATGAAGAAGCCATTGTAATATTTCCAAATTTGCAGGCAACACCAAGCTGGATGAGAGAGTGAACTGTGAGGAGGATGCAGAGATGATCAGTGTGATTTGGACAAGTTAAGTATGTGGGAAATACATGGCAGATGAAATACATTGTGGATAAATGTGAAGTTAACCACTTTGATAGCAGAAACAGGAAGGCAGATTAGTATTTGAATAGTGATAGATTGGGAAAGGGGAGGTGTAATGAGACCTGAGTGTTATTGTACACCAGTCACTGAAAGTAAGCATGAAGGTACAGAAGGTGGTAAAGATGGAAAATAGTATGTTGATCTTCGTTACAACAAGATTTAAGTATAGGAGCAGGGTGTCTTGCTGCAATTGTACTTGGAGAGACCACACTTGGGGAAATGTACAGTTTTGTTCTCTTTTTCTGAGGAAGAATATTCTGCTTAAGGATGGAGCATAACATTAGTTCCTGGGATGGCAGGACTGACACATAAAGATTGAATCGGTTAGAACTTTATTCATTGGAATTTAGAAGAATGTGAGAGGATCTCGTTGAAACCTATCAAATTCTCACAGGACTGGATGGGAACGTGGCCAAATCTCAGGAGATCTGTATGTGACCTTATCAGGATGTGCTTTAACAAAGTTTTCATGCTACATTCAGTGCATACTCTGCCAATAAACCACCATTATGGCACCTCCTCTCTCCAAAGAAAACGGTCCCTTGCACGTTACATATCATTGCATATGTACACTTTAGTATCTGAACGTGGTAACTACAAAGCACTGTCTTCCAGTCCGAGCTGTGCAATGTGATTTTGAACTGAAAAGCTCAGGTGACACTTTTAAGTACAAACATTTGCTTAGCTGACATGACAAAGAGGCAATTAGTGCATACAAGGTAATGGTCATGATTGATTAAGACCATAATTCTTATTGTGCATTCTTGATTGATGAATGACCTGTCAATGATCTGCAAATTGAAGACAGATGGGTGGCATTATTAAATCACTGCAGTCTTATTATAGTTTCCCATAGCAAGTCCTCAAATTCCAGATTTTTCATTCTCCCCCAAAGCTCAAAAATACTAACTTACCCTGTCCATTTTGCATGTGGTGTCAATCATTTTGGGCAGTTATAACACAATTGAGTTCATACCGAAATGGCAAGGTTCCAACTTCATGCTTTTGTGGCTGAATTGCAGGGTCTGCCTGAGATATAAGATGATCCCACTAACCTACATGTTTCCATTCTTTTTGCTGTGCCTCTGTTTCTGTTGCTCCCCGCCCCCACCTTCATGCAAATTCCCTACTTTACCCCAAGCCCATGGCTACATGAATTGTATACCCTTGTTGGGCCTCTACTGTTCCCAGTAGAAGCCTGAGTGTTGGTGTGAGAAATCACCCACCTGGAGATCGCAGTTCCTCTATTAGTCTGTAAGATACCACCCTTTGTTCTAAAATTGCTGTTTTTCACTATAATCATTCCCTTCGTGACCCAGTGCAATGATGCCCATCCTCAGACTTGAGTTGCCCACTTTTCTCAGGACATCATGGATTGCCCCCTGAAGTCCCCTGATCGTTAATGGATGAATCCCCCAGGACTGACTATGGCCCACTCCCTGAACTGACTTGCTGAGTCATATAGCCATACAGCATGGAAACAGACCCTTTAGTCCAACAAGTCCACACAAACCATTTTCCCAAACCAAACTAGTCCCATTTGCTTGCATTTGGCCATATCTCTCCAACTTTTCCTATGCATATACTTATTCAAATGTCTTATAAATGTTGTAACTGTACCAGCATCCAGTTCATTCCACACACAAACCATTCTCATTGTAAAAACGTTGCCCCTTATGTCCTTTTAAAATCTTTCTCATCTCAATTTAAAAAATGCCCCCTAGTTTTGAACTCTTCACCCTGGAGAAAAGACCCTTGCAAATCTGACAACAGTCTAGTCTCTGGACTGATCTCTCCACAGCACTCCAACTGAGCTATATGTAATACCTGGACTGTTTGCACTTAATTTGCAAGACTGAACATGGCCAAATACATTGACTGCAAGGACACAGATACCCAGAGTAGTAGGACTAAGCTCCTGACGGAGCATGAACAATGCCCTAGATTGGAATTGGATCATCCCCTAGACAAAGGTGTTATCTTGACGAACTGTAGTTTACTCGACCCTACTAAAGAACTGTTCTTCTTTGACTTTCAGACACGGGCACTTGGTTGGAACACATGCAAAGTGTTTGCTACACAAGCTGCAGGAACTTGCTAAAGGTGTGACATTAACATAGCATGGTGCTGCACATCGATATGTCCACTGCCTTAACTGTTTAGTGCTCTCCACTGTGACAAACTGCCTGCCTCTCTGCCAAAAGGCAATGCAAGACACAGAGGCTGGCAGCCTGAAACTTAGCAATAACAGCCTGTCTGCTGAAAAAGAAAGCAAACCACAGAGGCTGGCAGCCTCCAAATAAGCACAAAATGAGTGCGGGTTAAGAAAGCAAGCTAAGAGGCATGCTATGCATTCTGTGTAAAGGCATGCGTTGTGTGTTTACCAATGCACACAAACTGATGTGATCGGAGCATGCATGTCATATGTATCCCTCAGTTCCAAAGTAAAGTGTTGAAGGGCTGAAGTGATGTGAGGATTAGTCTGAGAACATGCATGATGCTGAGCTGAGGCTTGGGCTTTGCTGCTGCTGACTTGAAGGGGTGAAGGGTCAAGGAGGCATGCAGCCAAGGAGCACGTAGTAAAGAGACTGTTGGATGACAGCTAGGACAAGAAATCAGTGTGGTGCAACCACCAGGTACCTGCTTTGATTTATTTGCTGAGATTTTGCATCATCTTTGGGAAGGAGAGAAAAATTCAAAGTGGCTTAGAAATAAGCTGAGTTGGGCCAATAATAGATGCAAATAAATGGAAATAAGGTAATTGCCACTCAATAGTGCAATTCTGAAGTCACCATTTAAGGTTAAGGGGAAATTCAGGAAACATTTTCTCAACATCACGATTCTGATTTCTGTCATTCCTGTTGTATTTTTCCAACTTTTCTGCAATTGCCAATGATACACAAGGAAAGGGAAAATTCTATCTAAAGTCATCAACATTTCATCCTTTACCATCAATATCCATCTTTTTCTGTGATGTTTGTTATGAATCCTGCAGAGGCCATTAATTTCTAAAAGGATAATTGAATTCCCAGTGACCGAGTGAAAGGAATCGCAAAACAAGATTTCAAGTTAAGACTTATACTATAACAAGCAAAGTAGAGAAACATCAACTGATCATTTATTAGTTGGCTACTGCAAAAAGTGCAGAAATAATATTACTTAATAGTTTCCTAACATGACTGATAACCCACCATTAAGTTTAACATGTATCACACTGCACTTTCAGGAATTGTAGACTTTACAGGAAATAGTCATAAGTTACTCCCAGCTTCCAACAGAATTGCTTCTTCCCATTTTAATCACTCATAAGTCAAAAGTCATTTTCCTCAGTATCCTCAGAATTCACCAAAATATCTTCTATTAGCATCCACTTGAGTTTTTCTTTATTATGGCCACATCCTGGTAAATCTTGTTTTAATCCATGTTGTTCTGCCTCTTTGAGAAGAGGCTATGCTCATTCGAGCATTCTGCCCAGTAGCTAACAGAGTTTTTTCCCCTACTGGCAACAATGGCTGCTGATTTTCTCTCTCTCTCAATCTCTCTTGCTTTGTCTCCCCCTTTTGCTCTTGCTCTTGGGGAAAGCTGTGATTGCTGTAGTCAGTCACTAGAATTAATTCTATATGCCTAGCAATATGTTGTGATCAGATTCAGACCTATCTACATTTTTAGGATTAAGGAAACAAATGCTGAAAGATGTCACTGACCATAAGGAAACAGACAAATTGAGGCTAGCTAACCCTATGTGAAATAGATGACCAATAAATGCACACCATAAAATGTTGCATGTCCACTTATTCCAGAAGTACCTTTTATCGCTAACATGGCATTCTCTGTTTTTTGGTATCATCTCAGCATAATTTAAGTTTGTTTCTCAATTTGCCAAAGAAGATAACAAATACGATGACTTTTAAGAAGCTCCAGCAATGGTGCAGTGTCTTGCTGCAGTGAAATAATGCAGATTACGCAACGCAAATTTAAAGGGCAGGTTAAGGTTGCATGATGCATACTAGCAAGCTTTGTTTATATTATGTAATTATTAAAATGAGGTCTGACATTAAATCTTGTGGCATTCAACCTGCTCAAGATACTTGTCCACAATAAAAGGGGTTTATCATGAGCCCTCAAGTCTCATCCATTCGGCTTCTTAAAGAAATGCTTTTCACATCTGCCTTTACAATTTGCTCCATTCCTACTGGGGTTGTACCAACATTTCTATTTTTGGAGTTTTATGCCAATATTTTAGTTTGGTGTTTCTTTCTTTAAATCTAATCACAGTATCCAAGGAGTTGAGAAGCTGGCTGTAACAAGAAATGTTGAATCAAGCTTAATTCAGTACAAATGTTTCAAACGTTGTTCAGTCTTATGCAGAGCTTAAGTGAGATGCCAAATTATTTTGAATAAATACAGACTAAGATTCATTCAGTTTTAAGTATAATAGCCAATTATTTTCAAACGTGCTCTACAATTATTCAAATCCAAGGTATCCCATGAATTGTTTTTCTGGGACATTTAAAGAGCTACATCAGTGCAAATCTTTGAATTCTCAGGAGAATAGTTTAAGCCACCATAAGATCCTGCTGTGATAAGAAATACATTTTTGAAAATGCGCATGTAAATGTATTCTACATAAGTTGCTTGAACACTACACCACAGTCTTTGATAGTTTTCTTTTCACGGAACTAAGTAAGAGAATGTCTGCTGTACATTATATTAGTGTGATTCACTTGTTCATTTTCTTTCAAAATAAATTCTGTCAATAAATCAAAATCTAAAGTTGAAGACTAGATACTAATTCTTCGGAGGCAAAACATAGTTCCTGTAGCTAAAAGTAAGAAATGGAATGCTTCTTCTATTTGTTATATTGGCCATGTTCTTAAAAGCTGACCTAAGTTTCAAGGCTAATGGAGCTCTCTGAAAGATACAGGAAGTTGAGACGTAATCATGAGAGAGATCTGAAGTATGGTTGTCAAAAAGGTCTAGAGTGGGAGAAAAATAAGATTTTAACAAGCACCCAACACCACAAGAATCAGAATCACCTTGGAACTTACCATCAAAGAACAAAAATATGAGTTGATTAGAGGACAAAGAATACAGGACTCCAAACTGAAGGTATTTTGGTTGAACTGATTGCTTTCTTGGGAATAGTGTTTAAAAGCCTGTCTAAATTTCTTTGGTATATCAGAAGAGACAAATTTTTGTTTATCTATCATTCACAAGATACGCTGTCCCAGGGTTTTACTTTGGGTTACAAGATGGCTTACAGATAACATGTGGGACAGAATGCCAGTTCTTTCCAATTGGCTCTGGCCATTTGCAGTACACATCTTCATCGAGCCAGTGGTGATCATTACCTTTGCACCAAAACAGAAAATGCTGGAAAAGCTCAGCAGGTCTGGGAGCATCGGTAGAGAGAAATCGGAATTCACATTTCAGGTCAAGTGATCCTTCCTCAGACCACACTTGCCTGCATTTGGCCCATATCACTCCAAACCCTTCCTACCCCATGATTAAGGAAGGACTGTAATTTTGAACATTTTAACTTTATTTCTTAATTTACTAAGAAGAACTGTTGTGTTCATCTTTTAACTCATTTCTTTGTACTTGTACTTCTTATTCTACTTAGTACCTAAGGTTTTGTACCTAGATACCTTGTACATAAGATGGTGCCGTGAATGGTGGCATTGTAAACTTTTCACTGTACTTCTGTATCCCTGTATTTGAATGCATGTGACAATAAAAAAACTAATTCTATTTCTATTCATGTACTTATCCAAATGTCTTTAAAATGTAACTATACATACATCCACCACTTCCTCTGGCAGTTCATTCCACATACTAACTACTGTGTAAAAAAGTTGTCCCTTATGTCTTTTGCAAATCTTTCTGCTCTCACCTTAAAAATATGCCCCCTAGTTTTGAACTCCCCTACCTTAGGGGAAAGACCTTTGCTAATCATGTTATCTAAGCTCTTCATGATTTTATAAACCTCTACAAGATTACCCTTAACCTCCTACACTCAAGTGAAAAAAGTCCCAGCCTATTTTTATAATTGAAACCCTCCATTCCTGGCAATCTTTTCTGAACCCTCTCCAGTTTTATAATATCCTTCCTATGGCACAGCAACCAGACCGCACACAAAACTCCAGATGAGCCTGTCTCCTGAGTGCCTATTACCCAAGGCAGGTGAGCACTGCAGGCATTAAGGGCCACTTTCCAAGTACTCCACCCATACCCTCTCAACTCTTTTCAACCTCCCTGCTGCCCTGATATACCTGCCAGGGCTCCGATCACCTTGGGCCCCATATGGACAAGCACAGAAATTCTACATAATTGCCTTAAATATCCCTTTTATTGTTCTGTACACAATTCCAACTCACCATGCCATCCAACCTTGTAAAATTGGTAATGTTCTAAAACCATCCCTCCACCATGCTGCTCCAGGTCTGGAAAATCCTGCTAACAATGTGACATTTACCAACTGGGAATTATAGATAAACTAAATTTGAATTTTGACAAGTGTCAAGTTAAAAGAAGACCAAAACTATAATGTTTGTGGGGAGATATTAGCATGCATGGAGGACTGTCTAACAGGAAAAAGAGTCAGAATAAGTTTTCAGAATGTAAGGCAGTAACTAGTGGAGAGCCATACAGATCAATGCTGAGACCGCAACATTGGCAATCACTACAATCTAGACTATTTAACCTGTACAATCTATACTAGTTTATTATGACTGCAACCAATTTTAATGACTTTGACAAAGGGACTCACTGTATTGTAGTCACACTTGATCAGAATACATGGACAAGTAGAGGATGAAAAGACTTTAAAAAAGAACATGGACAAGTTCCGTGAATAAAATAGATCTGGTGGATGGTAAATGGAGTTAATTTTGAGGTTATCCACCTTAGTAAGAAGAATAGGAAATCTGGATATTGTTTAAATGGTAAGAGACTGCAGAATGCTGAAGTATAGAAGCACCCGGATGTTTTTGTACACAAGCCAGTAAATGTTAGCATGCAGGTATCGCAAATAATCCAAAGTGCAGATGGAATATTTATTATGAGGTGTGTGAAGTCTGAAAGTAGGGATGTCTTGCTGTGGCTTTACAGGGCAATTTCTACCCTGGAATGCTGTGTATACTTGTGATTTTTTGTAAGAATGGACATACTTACATTTCACTGAAGAGTTACTGGATTTATTTCTGGGATTGGTATTTTATTTTATAAGATAAAGGCTTGAGCATGTTGTGTCTATGTTCATTGAGGTTTAGAAGAATAAAACATGATCTTATTGAAACGTATAAAATTCTTGAAGGATTTGACAATGTAGATGCTGAGAGGACAATTCCGTTCATGAGAGATACTAGAACTAGGAAACACACCTTAAAGAAATGAATCTCCCATTTAAGATCAAGACGAGGAGGAAATTCTCTAAGAGGATCCTTAGTGTTTGAAATTCTCTTCCCCAGCAAGCAGTGAAGGTTGCATCATTGAATATGTTCAAGGCTGAGTTGGATAGATTTTTGATTGACAAGGATTATAGGAGGCTAGGCAGGAAAGTAGAGTTATGGTCATGATCTTATTGAATGGCAGACCAGACTCAAGAAACCAAACGATCTACGCCTGCTCCTACTTAGTTAATTCATTAGGTAAAATAGATATTCTTGAGAATTTATTTTAAATAATACCCATTTTCCCAGGTATCGCCAAGGAACATGTTTTCAGAACGTGTTTCTTTCCCACTGCAATCAGCTCAGTCATTATAGAGTGCCCTCCTGACCTGATGATGACTAGACCCCAATCCCAGCTTTGACTTTTAACAATGACAGTGGCAAAGACTCTGGCTTGTGACTTGAACTCGAAGCTTTAAGATAAGACAGAGAAGATGCTGAAGGCTGCAAAGTCTCCAAGGTGAGATCTCGGCTTTGCAGACTCACATGGAGACTGTTCAACTTGTGTTATCTGATCTCAAAGTCCAAATCCAAGCATAATTCAGAATCAACATTAACCTTAAAGCAGATGACAACTGAGCTGTTTATTCTCACCAGTCATGTTTGCCTTCATTGAATGGTTTAAAATTCCAAGTTTGGTGACTAGTGTAGATTGCATCAGTCTGTTCAGAGAATCCCTATGATTATTGGACTGAATTTTAAGATTTTTGACCTGCAGCTCCACTTATTTGTTGGAGCCAATTATATAGAAATCAACTTTTGGGTCTGTTTTTCAAAGAATGGAAGGTAGAACAATGGATGGGTCAAGTAACAGCAAAGGGTGGCAACAAAAAGTTGGGTTTGCCAGTGGGTGGACTAAGGGCTCCAAGCCTGGAATTATGCTGCTTCAGATTGGTGAGTGTTGTGTATAATATCATTGTAGCTGAACCTTACTCAGAGAAGTAAATAGAAAATCTCATCAAGTTAACACTTCCATCTTCTAGCTTGGAAATCAAGTTTCCAGATTTCAGACAGTGATCATTAGTTTAATCATCTATTATTTTTAAAAATTCAGCCAGATTTGAACATTTATTCCAAAAATCATCAAAAGCACCATCATAAATGGTTGTACCCACTTAATAAATATCAATATTTAACTCTGGTAACTAAGGTTTATGGAGCTGTGAAATGCCCTGGACAAATTAGTGACTGAAACTAGGCCATGTCAGTTTTTGAGAATAAGTTAAATACTTAGCTAAATAATAGAGAATAAGAAGTTATGGGAAAAGGAAAAGCAAATTGGACAGGATCAACTGCTCATCTAGAGAATGGATACCAGTACAGATTGGATGGGCTGTTTATGTGTTGTAATGTTAATACAGTTCTTTGTAGTTGAAAATGTTAAATGCTTGTTATTTAACAGTATGCACAATAGCAATACTCATTCTTATTTCTATTCTAGGTAAATAGCAATTGCAGGAAAGGACATTGGTAGCCGGGTCAGGAATGTGCTTGCCTTTATCAGAAGATGCCTCAACCTGTCCTTTCTGGCTCAAATTTTGACACCTCCAATGTCAATTGTTTAAAAGTTCCTCATTTCTTCCCGTACTATGCTAGCTGAGTTTCCCACTGTGGGGAAAAGCCAACAATACACTGCGCTAACCATATCTCCATTACCTGTTCCCACCCTTCTTTTCCCTCCTTCATTTCTATTTCACCTTCAATACAGTCAGTTTCTCTCTTCTCTCTTCCAACTTCCCCTCAATCCAGATCCACAATATCCTCCCTTCTGCATTTTTGAGCCAGTTGTCCTCCTCCTCCCTTCTTTTCTTCATCCTCACTTCCTACTCCTTCCTCCAAGTATTTCCAGTTTCACATATCTGAAAGTTGAAGTTCTGAAATGAGAAAATTGTGGAAATAGGTCTAGGAGTATCTGGAAAAAGAGAAACAAATTTAACATTTCAGATCAAGCACCTTTCTTCAAAACTGTTGCTTGCCCGTTGACGATGGCATCATTTGCCGTATCATACTATGCCAAATAAATTGGTCTTTCAGAATTATAGGTTCGATATTTGACATTACACAGTTTAAGCATATTTTAAGCACAAACTCACTAAAAGGAAATGGGGCAAGTTCATGTTGATGTTCATTTTACACTTTGCCCAATTTTGTACTCCATTGAAGTGTTTAAAATCATAAGGACACTAACTCAGATGTGTGTCCTATCAAGCAGGTTAGGTTAAACTCAGAAATTAAGCTTTTCAATTGTTATTTTCTTTTGTTCATCTAACCTGAAAAATTGATCCTGGCAATACTAATAAATTTGCTTCTCAATGCAGCAATATTCAAATAATTTATATTTTGGATGAATGACTTAACAGAATTAAAATTAAAATACACTGATAATTTATAATTGTCCATTGGAGTTGATTTTTGTTTTTACCTATTCCAAAGTGCCTTCATGTTGAAGTGCAGTCTCCTTCCCAACCTGCCTCACCAGTGCCCAACTCTTCCAGAAGGCTCAGAGCTGCCAGCCTAATGTGCCAACCCCCTGATTGAGCTGGCAGGTGCCGTTTCTAATGGGGTGGCAACCCACAGGCAGCCATTTCACTTCTAGTAAAATGATTGAGTCCAACTTACTTCCAAAACGTGTGGCCTGAAGGATCCCCATCTGGTCCAAATGATAGATCCTGAAACCGATTACAAAATGATGCCCATTGAATAAAACTCAGGGCATCTAATTTTAGGAATGCTTCTGAGAGAATGTGGAAGAGATTTCCCTGTATAGAACCAGGGATGAATGACATTAGTTATGTGGAGAAACTGAAGATGACATCATCAAAATCATGTAGGATTGCGATAGGGTAAATTAGAAGGTATTGTTTTTGTTTGACCATCTGGTTTGATGCCACACTATGAGTTTGGGTCCAAGTGAGACTTATTGAAAAGAAGGTAAAGTCAAAAGCTATCATCAAGATTAGATTTTAGGGTAACATTATTGTTAAACATTATTACTCAATACTGCTGCTACTGATATTTATGAAAGTTCCTTGCTCTGATCTTATAGTTACATTCTGTAAGGACTACTTATTGATGTATTGATGTCCATGTGATCTCAAGACTTTCTCCAGCTTTGTCAATGTTCTTGTCTTGTGTAATGTAGTTTGATTTGGTGATGTAGTATGATCTAGTTCTGCACACACTATGCTACTCATGCTCAATGATGTGAATGCTCTGTGACATCATCACAAGTTGCCTCCAGGGTCCAGAAGCTATAACACAACAGTTTACATAGCAGAGGGATTAATGATTACAATGCCCAGATATAAGCTACTTAACAAAAGAATCAGAGAAGGAGTAGAGATGAAGAAACACATTTCTGTACTTTGAATCATTATGATCTAAAATGCTGCCTGTGAAATGTGGTGGAAACAAATTCAATAATAATTTTTAAGAGAAAACTGGATAATTATTTGAGACAAATTTGAAGATTTCCCAAGAAATGGGGCTAATTGGACAACTCAATCAAAGAGCTAGCAGTGCACAATGAGCTGAATGGCCTGCCTTACTTTATCATTCCATGATTCTTCAATATTATAAAGCTGCATAATCTCCAACTCATCATGCAAAGTATCATTGGAGATTCATCAGGAGAAATAAAGTAATCACTTCTGATACTTGCTTCATCCATTGCACTTCAAGCATCAAATTTCACGTATTATATTTCAGGCATCACACCTCAGGCATTGCACTTGAAATGCAAAGCAAGCATCACACTTCCAAAGCTCATTTCAAATTTTGTATTCAGAAAACAGTAACAAGTCATAGCTGAAGATGTCAAGAATGTACAAATCAAGCATAACGAATGCTCATTGTTAAATTTTCAATAAAAAAATCTACTAAGGATGTAATAAATCAAAAGAGCGTGAGGGGTCAGCAAAATCTACCAATAGAAAAATGTGAATGAATGAAGTAATTCCAAATTTTGAATATCATGTGCACGCCTGTGTAGGATGTGTCTCCTACTTAAACAGGCGAAAGTGGGTACTCAGATGCTGGAGATTAGAGTCAAGATTAGAGTAGTGCTGGAAAAGCATAACAGGGTAGGCAACATCTGAGGAGCAGGAAAATTGACGTTTCAGGCTATCGCCCTTCATCAGGAATCTGATGAAGAGCTTTTGCCTGAAACATCAATTTTCCTGTTCCTCAGATGCTGTCTGATCTGCTGTGCTTTTCCAGCACTAATTTAATCTTGACTCCTACTTAAACAGCTTCTTGGGATTGAGAATGGTTTGCTTCTGCTCTGTCTGATGGGTTCTGAAATGGTTGATAATTCCAAAGTATGAACTGCAGACTCAGCCACATGAGAGACAGGTGGTGCTTAGAGGAGGAAGACTGGGGAGTGGTGACTTAGGCAATCATGGTTTTTGAAAGGTTATATGCTCTCTTTGACACCACCATTTGTAGCAATGAGCTTCAGATGAAGTCTGTCAATGTTATCGCCTTCCCCAGAGGGTTTGGCCATTTTGATTAGTCACAAGTCAGGGATTGCCATGAATTGACAGGAATGAAGTTTTGAGGACGTCCCTAAAGCATTTTCACTCTTCACTTTTACACATTTCCAGAGTGCCTCCTGCCATTACTGAGTTTTGAGTAGAGCAGTCACTTTGGGACTCTAGTGTCAGGCTACAAACAGGGTGCACTGCATGGCAGAGGTGGATTTGAAAGCTTGGCATCTTGAAGCTGGGCAAGCTGACTTGAGAGAGCATGGTGCTGTTGGATTGCTTTTCTTTTGACCAGATTTGGAGGCTGTTGTGAGGGAGCTTTTGGTGATATTTCTCCAGTGTTTTGAAGTACCTACTGAAATGTTGTCTGAGCCTGTGAAGTATGTAGTGGTGCAGGGTTCACCACTGCCCACTAAATCATGATGTCCATCTTGGTTTTGAGATATTGGTTCTTTCTATCATTCAGCCAATGGCTGTGATGGTGGATCAGAGAGGAATGGTTCATATTTTCTGGGATCTCACCATCATTGTTGGGAGCTGGTTAGAAGAGAACCTTAGTTTTCTGATGAAATGGAAGTCCCATTGCTATGGTCCATCTCAATCACACCCACACAGTGGCTTAAGGGTTCCTTTCAGAGTCACTTTTGTTTTAACCCATTGAGGGGTGCCACAGACGTAATCTTCTGTGTATGGCAAATTCAAGACAAATGCAGTAAACAGTACCAACTGCAGTAGACGATGTTTTTTGACCTCACAAAAGCATTTGACACTGTCAACCACAAAGGCTTATGGCTGTGGTTATTGACAATTACACCGCTAGGTGGCGCAGTGATCATACGTGTACAAATAGCAGAAACAAAGATGGCACTGTCCATATAATGACACTGCAGGGCCAAGTTAAATCCCTGAGCATTGATTCACTGAAATAAACATTTCAGAACATCACAGAATCACAATGTGTTGTAAAAGGAGGTCATCCAGTCCACCATATCTGCACCAGCTATCCAAAAGCGCATCATGACTTTATGCCATTCTCCTGCCTTTTCCCCATACCCCTTCACATTGTAGGTATTTCAAGTAATTGTCCAATGCTCTGTTGAATGCCATAACTAACAAAAAGAAATCTTGTATCTTTTAAATTCTTGAGAAACGAACATCATCATAACCCACTTTCTCCCTACAGTATGGTGGAATGGAATTTACCAAAGAGATTAAACTAAATATTGTAAATGAAAAACTTAACACAGAAATGTAAAATAATCAGAGGATTAGATAGGGTGGGCAGTGAGAACCTTTCTCCTCAGATGGTGATGACAAGCACGAGGGGACATGGCTTTAAATTGAGGGGTGATAGATATAGGACAGATGTCAAAGGTAGTTTCTTTACTCAGAGTAGTAGAGGCTTGGAATGCACTGCCTGCAATAGTAGTAGACTCGCCAACTTTAAGGTCATTTAAACGGTCATTGGTTAAACATATGGATGAAAATGGAATAGTGTAGGAAAGATGGGCTTCAGATTGGTTCCACATGTCAGCGCACCATCAAGGCTCAAAGGGCCTGTACTATGCTCTAACGTTCTTTGTTCTCTGTTCTAAATATGAAAACAGGTTGTAAAAACAATACAGCAAATAAAGGTATCTATAATATTCTCTTGATGTAACAGGCAAGATTTTACTTTAAAACAAAACAAACAGGATCATTTTAGTATTCTGTGGTGGTTTTGTTTCTCTGTGATTACTTTCAATCATATGAAAACCTCCATTGTACTTTCTGTTTGCAACAAGAAGACAAAATTGCAAATCTGGCTTACAGAGCACCCCTCATTGGAACTCTGTAAGAGCTCATCTTTTATCTTCATGCCATGTACTTCTACCATATAATACATTATTATAATATTTTGTTCACAAATTTAGCAACAGTCTCACAATGGTCAACATCATCACACTTTATTGTTCAGGCATTCGATACTCTTGTTCCTGTGTGCTTCCAACGATTTCAAGTCAACATGACCCATCTGAAAATAACATCTTGTGAGCTGCCCCAAACTGATTTGTATTTAATTAAATAGTCATATTCATGCCACATCCAGTTGCAGACATTTGATTATAGCTGGAATAGACAGCATATCTCAATGAGAGGAATTATTTCCTTTACAAATGTGATACACTCTGCACAACTGCATTTCAACAAAGAAGACTTTGGCACAACATATGGCACCACATCTGAGCATGTGCAGGCAGCCATTTTTTTGTGAGCCATCCTGGTATTGGCAATGTATACTCCAAAGGCTTGAAGGATACCATCTCTGAATTGGTGATATTTGTCAGCACTCTTGCCTACTCCGAAATGACATGTAAGTTGTGATCTTTTCTCAGTGAAGACTATGATCAAACAAATTTGTGTCATTTGACCAGCCATGTGGTCCATTTTCCTCACTGCAATATAACATCACATCTCGCCCACAGGTATGGCAATGATGTATAAAACAGATGAAAAAACCATTTAGCATAAGCGTCCATCAATCCAAAAACAAAAACACACCCATTTCATTGAACTCTAGTCTATAGATGATGTTTGTGGGTGTTCCCACTCAGAAACTGAACACCAAGTCATTGTTGATTCCATAGTTACATTGTTCCCGATTCTTCAAATCATAGAGTCATAGAGATGTGCAGCATGGAGACAGAACCTTGGGTAAAACTCATCCATGCCAACCAGTTATTCAAACCTAATCTAGTTCCTTTTTGCCAGCACTTGGCCCATATCCCTCTAAACCCTTCCTATTTATATACCCACTCAGATTCCTTTTAAATGCTGTAATTATACCAGCCTCCACCACTTCCTCCAGCAGCTCATTCCATACACACACCACCCTCTGCATGAAAAAGTTGCCTGTTAGGTCCCTTTTAAATCTTTCCCCTCTCACCCTTAACCTCTAAGCCCTCTAGTTCTAGACTCTCCCACCCCAGGGAAAAGACCTTGTCTATTTACCCTATCCATACCCCTCATGATGATATAAACCTCTATAAGGTAATCCCTCAGCCTCCAACACTCCAGGGAAAACAGCCCCAGCCCAACCAGCCTCTCCCTAGAGCTCAAACTCCCCAACCCTGGCAACATGCTTGTAAATCTTTTCTGAACCCATTCAAGTTTCACAACATCCTTCCTATCTTTCTCAACTTTATGTTTTTGACACCCCTTTAAAATAAAGCTTCTGAGTCCCAAATGATCCCTATTACTTCCACAGAGCTTTCTCTGATGGCGATGATGTTTTACTGCTACCTTGTTCATTTCCAACCAACTCTAGGGTGGGCAGTTTTAAGTAAACAGAAGTGTATGCCCACAACCTGGAGACTATCCAAGTAGCAAACTAGACCTCATATATGCCTTTCTATTGATTCGCGATGGACCAGCACATTCTACAAAATTGTTTGCTTCAGTTCAATATGCGTAACTTTCAGATATCTTGTTAGTTGTGTTCAGATATTGAAGTTTTTTAACTTTGCGATTAGCTGGTCGGCAGGAGTTTAATATATATAATTGAAGTTTGTATCTTTTGAATTTCCTGGGTGCTTTATGGTCTAAACTTTGAAAAATAGCTAAATGGGACATATTTAAAAAATGAATTACCTTTAAGTTCTTCAGGGGTGTGCCTGTTTAATAAGTATTTCTATCAGCTCTGCTCTTTGTAGATTGTGAACTTCTCTATGTTGCCTATGGATGTTCCCTATTACGAGATAATTCCTTAACTGAGGATGTAACAATGGCAAATAGTTACATAATTAACAGCAGAAGTTCAAGGGATGCAGCAGTTGAAAGAACTACAAACAAGAATAAAACTAATTACCTGCATCAATGTCAAATATCTTTGTTGTTCTGGACATTTTACTTTTGTTTTCTGAGGCAGTTTCTGTGCAAGGTTACATTATGGCATAAAAGTCCAGCTAACATAAGTGTTAACCATTTGCATTATGCATCTCACCAGTAGCGAGTAATCCTTCATGATGCTTGTCAATTGGAATTACTAATTAATATCTTAAGATATCAAATCTCTAGAATAGTTGCTTCAATCCTTGCTGCAGTCAAATTGAATATGCCCCTAGATGTTCTTGGCAGCATTGGGAATATTCATGAGAAATGGCTTGTGTGTAAGGGATCCAATGAGATTGTCACAGGCGTTCCCATGTACGTCAATGTCACATTGCAATGAAACAGGCAATATCCATTACATCATTCAAAGAAAATGACAGT
This sequence comes from Chiloscyllium punctatum, assembly GCF_047496795.1. Taxonomy (NCBI): domain Eukaryota; kingdom Metazoa; phylum Chordata; class Chondrichthyes; order Orectolobiformes; family Hemiscylliidae; genus Chiloscyllium; species Chiloscyllium punctatum. The sequence continues at coordinate 55,919,919 of NC_092747.1, read as the reverse complement.
GCATACCCACGTACAAGATTTATCCAGCTGCTCAACTCATCTTTCAATGTTTCATGCAAGGAAATAAATTATCGATATTGTGCTGTCAATGTACCATCTTCAGTTTAAGAACAGGCCTCTAAAGTTGTCCTCTTATAACTCAATAAACAATATTTTATAATGACGTAGCACCATAGTACACAGAAATTTCCAAGGTGCTTCATTGTCACAGTAATCAGATAAAAAGAGTACTCAGCTCTTTGGGACCGGCTGTTCATTTTTTCCTCACCACTGTTTGGTGCCTCACCCTATGTAGTATACCACTATCTTCTCTCTCAATTAGTATGTGTATCCGTACTGCTGCCTGCATCAAATGTGCACCTGGTGGAACAATGTGTTCCTCTTGTCCTCTAAAGGGAGCTGGTAGTACAGTATGGGGTAGAATTTCTGCTGAGCATTACTTCATGCACACCATTAACCCACTCATGCAAAAATTGCTATCTCCACTTTATAAGTTCTTTGGCCATTTCTTTTAAAAAGGTGAACAGCTCTGGTCAAAAAAAAACTTAGGACCTTGAGAGACATGAGAAGCATTCTGCTAAAAAGAAATGCATTCAGCAAAATTTCAATCACTAAAAATAGATCAACATGCACACATATGAGTATTGTACTGTCATATTATAGTACAAAATCACTGCATGTGGACTTGTTGACTTACTATATTATAGCCCATATGATTCTCTAAATCCCTAGGTGAGACAGTAACACCAGTCCATTGTTGAAAGGAATGCAGAATGCTTTAAGGAATGTCTAAAACACTAATAATTTCAAACAATGCTATCTACTGAATAAGATGGAAACAAAACAACTTTGATTCATTTATTTACTGAGACAGAGGTTCCATTTTCAATATTACTTTGAAATAGAAGCAAAGTCAACAGTTTGTCCATGGCTCTTGCTCAAGATTACAGCCAATTGGCCTATATAGCTCATCAGGTTCCAATGACAGAAAGGCTGAACAGCTCCTGTACAGAGATGGTTAGCAGATGGGGCCTATTAATAAAGAATAGATCCAAAGGGAATGTGAGAATGGGCCAGAAGTGAGCTGATAGAATTTAGTGTAGGGTCAAAGAATAAGGCTTATCTCTTTGACAGCAACTTCCATTGGCTATGTAAAAATCTGATGGTTAGGCCACCCAACTTCTGGCACAACAGGGCTTAGAATATACTGCATGTGCTCCACACAATACACACCAAGATTGCAGTCAGAATTATACAAGAGATGCAAGATTTTCCAAATGGTTTCCAAATGTAATCAATTTCACATCTGTTTTGAGCATGATGCTGGGCCCCCATTTAAGAGCCATCGCAAATCTCGGATAAAATGTATAGTTTCTTCCTGTTCTCTGATCATTTCAATTTCTTCCAGAAAGTTGCATCACAATCACCATGTTGAAAGCATTACAGAAATTGATCGAACATTTGGAAGTAAAGTCTCCCTAAGCTACAAGATGTCTTTTATAAGGCCACAATATGTTCTCCATGTTTCTGGCAGGATTGTTGTAACAAGACTCACCTCAAAGCAGCAAGATTCTGCAATGGTTTTTATGCTCATTAGGCATCCCCATTCAAGTAATACAATAGTTTTGTTTTTAACACCTGACTATGAAGGGTAGTATATATTTTAAATGAGGAGCACAACCCAAACTGCTTCATGCAGCCCATTTTGGTTTGTATCACAGTCAGTAGTAAGGTCAATATTTTGCAATTAATGGCAGAACACTTCATTAACATACTTAATTCCGATTCTAACAATGCAATTGATTTAAATTTAACAGTTGTCAATTGGGTTTTCAAGGGCTAAAACATCAAGGCTGCTGAGTCTTTTAATGGCACTCCTTGTGGATCAGGTTAAGTAGACATGCTTCTCCAAATGTCTCTTAAGAATACTTTTAGCCTATCTTCTTTCATTTATGACCACTATCTCCCTTCTGCAATAGTTAGTTCTGATCCACCTGCTGGTCAGTAAGGAGCAGGTGGTCAGAGTACACTGGAGTGGCTTGGAGCAGAAGTAGTAACCAGAGAATTTGATTCAAAATAGGAATTGACGCATTAGACCAGGAGGCCCAATGTTCAAGTCTCACTTGCTCCAAAGGTGTGCCATAACATCCCTGAACAGACTGATTAGAAAATTTCTGGATGTGGCGACCAGTTGTACTATTTCCAACTTGGCTGATGACACCAAACTGAGTGGGAATATTAATTCTGAAGATGATTCTCGAGATGCAGTCATAGTTTCTCTATCTCTAAGCTAAAAGGCAGAAGCGTGGCTATCAAAAAAGCCAAGGTTCAAGGTCTACCAGCTCCAGAGGACAGTTGTAACATGTTTGAGCAGGTTAATTGAAAATATCTATAAATTGTGAGGAAGTTTCAGGAGTACTTGGACAGGCTTTTTTAAAATTCACACATAGAGCATGGTCATACTGGCTGGCCTGTCCCTGGGTGTCCTTGAAAGGTGGTAGTGAACTGCCTTCTTGAACTGCTGCAGTCAATGTGAACGTATTGTGGAGCAGGCTCTGTGAATCAGTGAGAATGTGGTAGATGGAATGTAAATGTGAAATAATTCATCTTGGTAGACAGACAGAATATTTCTTAAACAGTGAGAAGTTGGTAAGTGCAGCTGTCCAAAACGACATAGATATCCTTGTTCATGTGTCATTAAAAAGTAGGCTACAGATGCAGTTAGTAATCAGGAAGGCAAATGGTATGTTGGCCTTTATCACAAGGAGCTTTTTGTACAGGAGTAAAGATGGCTTGCTGCATTTGTATAGAGCCTTGGCAAGACTACACCTAGTACACCATATTTGTTTTTGGCTTCCTTGCCTGAAGAAAGAGATACATGACAATGAAATATTATACAAAGATTCACTGGATTGATTCTGAGAATGATGGTACAGACTTGATGGGCTGAAGGGCCTCTTCTGTATTGTATGGTTCTATGATGAGAAAGTCATCCCATGAAGAAGATATGGAGTAGAATGGATGTTTAATCTCTGAGACTGAGAAGAATTTACAGTGATTTAATTGATATGGATAAAATTCTCAGGGGACTTGTTTTAGCCAATAGAACTTTGGCACAAGCTTTCATTTACTAAAATCAAAACACAAATTAAACAAATAGGAGGAAGTGAGGACTGCAGATGCTGGAGATCAGAGTCGAGAGTGTGGTGCGCCCGAAACGTCGATTCTCTTGCTCCTCGGATGCTGCCTGACCTGCTGTGCTTTTCCAGCACCACACTCTTGACACAAATTAAACAAAGCAAATATTGAAATGTTAACAATTAGCTTACAACTAAGTTTGTTTTACCCTCAGGTTTACTTCTTACTTTCTTCAGACTTCTTTTACAACAACCAGCAATGTGAAAGTTGTTTATGTACTTCTCTCGAAACCACACATTAGTATGCCATAGACCTCAACTCCAACTCTTCTGAGAGATAGAAATTTCATTTACCCACGCTTGACCGAGGAAGCCTAAGTTCTTTATTCCAGTTGCTTCACCAGTACTTTCTTTGCCACCAGCCTCAGTGTGGTCTACTGTGGATTTTTCCATTGCTTTCAAGGGAAACAATTTTCAAGCTTCTCTTCCCTCACACCATTCTGACTGAGGTTACACTTCATCTGCATTCCACAGCTAGATTAGATTAGATTACTTACAGTGTGGAAACAGGCCCTTCGGCCCAACAAGCCCACACCGACCCTCCGAAGAGCAACCCACCCAGACCCATTCCCCTACATTTACTCCTTCACCTAACACTACTGGCAATTTAGTATGGCCAATTCATCTAACCTGCACATTTTTGGATTGTGGGAGGAAACCCATGCAGACACGGGGAGAATGTGCAAACTCCACACAGATTGTTGCCCGGGCCTCTGGCGCTGTGAGGCAGCAGTGCTAACCACTGTGCCACTGTGCCGCCCCCTTGAAGGTAAAGTTATTTTGTATTCTGCTTACATAGCAGGCTTTGCTGTGATCATTTAGTTTGGCTATTTCTCTGTGAGCTACATGAGCTCAAAACACCAACTCACTCACACGGCAAACATCCAGATAAACTCTTGGCATGGTGGCACGGTGGTTAGCACTGCTCCCTCACAGCGCCAGGGACCTGGGTTTGATTCCAGCCTCGGGCAATTGTCTGTGTGGAGTTTGCACGTTCTCCCCATGTCTGTGTGAGTTTCCTCCCACAATCCAAAGATGTGCACATTTGGTGAATTGGCCATGATAAATTGCCCATAGTGTAGATTATTAGTCCGGAGTAAATGTAGGGGAATGGGTCTGAGTGGGTTACTCTTCGGAGGGTTGGTGTGGACTTGTTGGGCTGAAGGGCCTGTTTGCACACAGTAGGGATTCTAATTCGCAAAAAAAACTGAAACTAGAAAACCTCCCTAATTTCCAACCATCTCCATAATGGTAGAGCCTGGTCTGGGCTATCCACAAGTCTAACTTAAACTTATACATCACAGTTCCAGTACAAACAAAGTCAATATTTTGCAGCTTTTCCAGTGTTTTGAAATCACTTTAAATGACGCAGACCCAGAACTGTTCACAGTATTTCATTGTAGTCAAACCAAGGTTACAAGCAAGTTCAATATAACTTCGCTACACTTCAATTCTATCCTACTAAAAATTAATCACAATGTTTTGATGTATTTAGTGATCTTATTTAATTTTTGTTGCTACTTTCCATGATTTGTATATCATACCCCTGATCCCTTTACTTCTCTACCCAATTTATATAATTATCTGCCAATGTATCCCACCACAATGTACCCTCTTATACTCATCCAAATTGAAATTCATTTGCTAATTACATGGTCATTCTGCAACTTAATTGATGTCTTTCTGCAATTTTTCAGACTTCTCCTCTGAATTAGTGATGACCCCCAATTTTTTGATATCTGCAAATCTTTGAAATTGTACTTCCCATTCATGAATCAGAAATCATTCAGGTAAATGGAGGAGAGCAAAGGTCCAGTGCTTTTTGTTGTGGAACAGCACTTCCCATCTTTGTCAGTCTACTTTTATCTGACCTCTAATTTTTCTGCTTTGAAGCCTGCTTGCTGTCCATTCTGGTACTTGTCTCCTGAGTCCACCATTTCTTTAAAGGACTTTGTGTTGGAGCTGAAATGTGGCATCAAAACTTCCATCTTAACATTGAGTGAAGTTAGGAAAATGGTGAAAGAATTGGGTCTTAGTCCATCTTGAACCTTTGGCTGACTTTGCTTGATTGTTCTCCTTAGACTTGTGATCCCATTTAGCAGGATAGTTTCATCAACACAAATCCTGTAGTGATGGCTTTCTGTCAAGGTATATGATCCACCAGTCACAAGGATCACTGATTAGTTCCTTCTTTGCTGATTCACACAGTGTGACTGAAACAATTTGAACTTGGAGTACCTGAGTGAAAAACATAGATGGGATTAATATTTCAATCATTGACCTGAGAGGAAAAACCAGCTTGTACTTTCAATACATTTTTGTCAGTTTTGAGTAAGGTTTAAAGGCACCTAAGATTTCCAAGGATGATTAAGGACTTTTTAAAACTAGTCTGACACAGCATATAGTGTCAGATCCAAGCAGCACAGGATAGCTCCTTCTCGGAGTTTAAACAAGATTAGGTTTGGACTGAACTGATGTGTAAAAAGGAGTAATTTTACCTCTGCTTGCCAGGTGAACAGTTAAATTTCTCTCAAAAAAATATCAGTAACATCTCACGTTTTGTGCTCCCAACCGATGGCAATTCCCATCAAATCAGATCCTAAAGTGAAACCTGGCTTGATGGACAGAAGTTTTATTGTTGCAATTCTGATACATTGGGTTCAATCATTGAACATAGACACACAGGCTGCAAATATACTTTTCAACAAAAGAACTGAGTCTTTGATTCTATAACAGAAATTTATTATACTAAAAGAAAGAATAGCTTTATATTCGATAATTTTGAAAGACCTTACTTTAAACAACAAGTAAAAGATTCAATCTTCAATCAAGAATTTTGTTTTCGCAAACATTCAAACCCAATGAAGTATCAAACCTGTCTTCACTTTATGATTATTTACACAAATAATGAAGTTGCAAATATTTCCTTTTTGTGACATTCTGCACATTCACCATTTGTGATTCTCTCTCTCTCCTCAAGACAAACAGACATGCGAATTCATTGACTTTTAGTCATTGCATTCTTAGAAAGGAAAAGACTTTATCCAGCCAAGTCCACTTAGATTGCTAAAATAGCTCAAGACTTCTTTCCAGCTCTGTTGGCCTTGAACCTGCGAAAAACTCAACTGCCCCTCTGCTAATATGGCTATTTCCTTCCAAATGCAACTTATTATAGCCTCCCCTTCTTTGGTTGTAAAATTTCAAGTCAACAATAAGCAGAAGCTAATTCACAAGGTAGCTTGTGTCACTTAGCTTAAGACACACTATTTCTCGGAAAGACAGGCTTGATCTTAACCTCCCATGACTTGCTGGCCCTTTGTTAAGTCAAAAGATCAGACTTTTATGTACATGTATCTATAAACTAAAGCCCCATTTTCCTGTAATCCAGAATCAAATTTCCCAAATAATAACAATAACGTATTCTAAACCTCCATCATACATCTTTCTTGGAAAATTCAAACTTGAACCTGTACTCGCAGCTAATGCAGGCAGGTTGCAACTGACGATTTTTAACCTACAACCTGAGAAACCCAACATCTTAAGAAAATCATTGTTCCTTGCCTACTGCATCAACAAAGCAGAAAGGGGTATCAAGCAAGAAGAATCTTTAAGAGATCCAAACTACCTCAATAAGACTTGCTTGAGTATGAGGGATTCTTCCTAAGATGACTGGTGACGAACGCCTGCAAACTGGCATTGCAACCACCATTAGACAGTCATTTGATGCTTCCCGCTAGTTATAGATAAGGAACTGACTGTTTGCATTCAAGTGAAGTCCAAGTGTTAAAGTTTCCCAGAGGTCAAACTAGCAAAATCAGGAAGGTTTACCACCAACCTCAGCTGCTATGGTTTGATTCTCACTCACAGTTCAAATTAATTTTGTGTTAATGAAAAGCAGAATATTTTCAAACAGCACTAACGCTGGTTTGGTAATGTCTCACCTACATTCCTTAATGCAGTCTGGTGCATCTCCTCCTCATGTTTAAATGTTGCTTTTTAAGGAAACATTCAGCTCCTATGTAATACTGCACTAAAATTAATGGCAATGTACTTCTAATAGTTTCTATTGGGACTGCATCCATAAACAACATGTAGCCCACACCAGTACAGAACCATATCTGTACAAACACAAATTGCTTAAGTCACTTTTAACAGATCAATATTAGCACAGCTGGAGTTGGCATGAGGCAGGCAATGCAACTGGCCATCATGAAATAAGCACAGTCTGGTAAGTGGAACTTGTTGGGCCACATTTAAGATATTTAAATTGGTCTCCTACTCAAAGCCTGAAGGAAGCATTTGAAGTTTGGGCAGACAGGTTGGGCCAAGATGATGACAATTTGTGGGGAGAAAAAGTGCAGCTAGTCTTGGAAAAACAATATGCCTCATCTTCCTGATCAATAAAGACTCCAGATCAAAATAAACTCGTGAACTTGCCGTGGCCTCTTCCAGCCACTATGACTTCCATCAAGGCTTTAAGGATTGGTCACAAATGGATCTCCCATGCATTATGGGAAAATGCTGCATTTTAGATTTTAGTATTTACATCCAGCCTATCTGAAAAGAAGCCTCAGTCAGCTTCAAAGTCAACAAAAATAAATTGTCATAAGTTGGGAAAGGCTGATGATTTAGTCCCAACCTTGCCAGACCATAACTGGGGTCAAAACTCATCTGGTAATTTCCCAAGCCTGAAAAAAAACTTTTCACACATATAGAACAACACATCAGAATTCTAACTGCAAAGATGAAGAGGAACAGCACAAAGTATTTGTGAATATTAACCAAAATCTAGAGGCACACCGTTAACAAATCTCTAAATCACACATAAAAATACAACATAAAACATTGTCAGAAGCATACAAACCACATCTCTAATGGTACATAGCTCTGTTGTGCAAATCAAAGTGTGATGCAGTATACTATTTGAATCATCCTTGCACACACATTTAAGTATGAAGATGCATCATCTTGAAACATTAAAAATGAATCAGTGCAGCTGTGAGACACATTCAGAAACATAAAAGACAAAAATACTCAACTGTCAATACAGTGCACTCACATATGTAGACACATAAACATACATTGGTCTCCGAATCACATACATAGCAGAGACTGACATGACTGTGAACAATGTTATATGAATAATTAATACAAGGTGCAATTAAATGGATGAGCATCTCTGCTAAAATAGTAGAGTGTAATTTTATGTGATCCTGTACCACTTAGATTATAAGCTATTGTGTCACATATATACATGAGCATCCATGTACATAAACAGAAGAACATTGGCAGATACATACGTCGACATGCTTCCATAAATTTAACCATAAATAGCAACATGCACTAACACATAGACCTAGAATTCAATGTAACTATGAATTAAGAGGGGATTTGGATTTGTTTTTAGCAAATTTGCCCAAAATTGATTTCCGCAGATTTTATGCTGAACATTATGACACGTATATCTCCTTATTTGTTTTCATCACCTACCTAAACCCCAGTTAGCACATTAACATGACTCCACACCACCATGTACACAATTGCAGTAAATGTGTAGCACATTTACCCCAGTTCTAATTAGATGTTAAGTTGCACCAGATTCCTAGTTCTGTTTTTTAAAACAATGTTTAAAGTAATTTTCTGGATTTCTCATTATTGGCATCTGCATTATATTTTCTATATACTTGAATGGTCTAGTCATGATATCAAAATCTGTTGTGCTAAAAAATAAAGAGTTGGAGCATCGCATTTTCTTAACTATATAGTACTAAGGTATATCAATTAAATTTTTCTCACTAATGTAAAAATCAAAGTTTGGTGGCTTCAAACTTCAATGTTCATGACAGCAATAAAATAATGAGTAATTTAAAGATGAATAGTATGAATCCTGCACTTTTCTTGCGCTCTGCTGTTTATACTGATTTCAACTTGTTCTACACTAGCATTTTTCCTGACAGTTCTCAGATTTCAGCTAACTTGTCATCAAAGTAAAATAGTGTAGATGTTGGTATTATTTAGTACATTAAATGGAAGAAATTTTGGACACAATTGTAGACATGTGTTTGCTTAGTTTAACAATCACTGGTTAAAACATAGATATCCAGATACAATTTTAAAAATTCATTGCATACTTCATTGTTGCTGATACTCATTTGGTAGAGGCCTCCACTGATGTCAGAAAAGTAAATAATATGTTCCAACCATGATTTAGAGATTGTGCCCACCAAAATTAGAACTACCCATATAGAAAAACAGACAGAAAGTCATGCACAAATATTTAACTCATACTCTGGCCGATCACATAAATAATCCAAGAACCTCTCCCTCAAGCACACACACAATCCAATCACACTCACAAGTACTGACTGATGCTACGTAAGTGAAACACATAAGCATAACTATTCTCATAGAACACGTGTCAAGAGCATTAATGCACAAGAAACGTTATTATGTAGGAGCACAAACAGCCAACATCCAACCTAACCATATCTAACCCAACAGGCTAAACATTGACAAACACAAACCCATATACAAATATTAGTTGTAGCACATTTCATTGAAAGATACTTTTTTTCTTTCCTCACCTATTCTGTCATTGTTTCCCTGACATTTTACTTTGGATTCTATATCAAAATGTTTCCAGAAATCAGTCATCTTGGAGTAAATTTCTGAATACAACACATATTTCACGAACATGTTTTCTATAATTTACTACCTTCATTTGCCGAGTGTTTAGGTGATCCATTTTTTACATTTAGATCATATTGTTTCAAAACCTGTGCATATTAAGTAAGCAACTGGATTTTTATATCTGATTCTCCTTCGGTGCTGTTAGTCATTATATTGATATATGGTTTATGACTGAGACACATAAAATAAATAAGTTTTCTAGTAAGGAAAATATAAACACCTAAAGCTATAAACTTGCTGAAGGTCAAATGGTAGAAACTCCAGTCAGAGAAATTCACATGCTAACACCAAAACTATTCATTTTTAACAGATGCATTAAATCATTTAATATGAACTGGGGCTTGATGTTGAAAAAGGAACACAACAATGCAACATGAAACAGCTGTTATTACCTGACGTTCATCAATCTGACATCCTATCCATGGCAAACAGATAACTCTGTCCTATACTTGAAAAATGTTTCCAAATTTCAATGTATTGAGAAAGTGGGATTTCAGTGTTTTATATGGAAATGTTTTGCTTTGTGAGAGTACTGTTTGAGTATCTGTTTGTGAAGCAGATCATGCTTAAGTTCCACAGAAGATTGTGTTATGCTGAGAGTGTTCACCTGAGTGAAAGAGTATGTATGCATTCTTGTCTATAGTGCTTATATGTGTTACAGAAAAATCTGAATAAGTTTGAAAGAACAATGGTGGTTAAAAAAAAGTATGACAAAGTGTTCCTGTACATTTTTTTTAATTGGAATAAAAATCATTTATATTTGAGTTTATGTGGGAGCCTGTGTTCTATTAGAAATTTCTGTGCATCTGCGTATGGATAAGGGTTTCTATTTCCATATGTTCGCACAGAATTGTCTGGTGTATATTTGTGTAGTCATGCAAGCTAACATTAATGTGAGTACATATCTAGGTGTTTGGGATAATTGAAAGTTTATAAAATTAGAAAATATTTTTATTTTTCTATATATGTCTGTTTTAGAATACAGAAGGGACTTTTGTTTTGTTGTGATAAATAATTTAGGGCAGAATTTTCTTGAACGCATATCATTGTGTTTTTCCAAGCCAGTGAATGGAAGACTATTGTTATTTATGACAATGTTGGCTATAACAGTGACTTTGTGTTTATGTCAAACTATGTGTTTCTGCATATACAAATTTTCATTATTTGAGCTTAAATAGTAGGTACACAATTTACATCAGGATTCTAGGAGACAAGCTTTCTACGTACCGGGGAATATTTCTATAGATGTCTAGAAAGTACAAATTAGGCTTCATCTGTGTAACTATATGTCTGCATTTACAAATGCATATCTTTAGACTGCTTACATATTTCAAAATAACAAAGTATTTGCCTCTGTGTGTTTTTGTTACTGTTGGGTTTTCTTGCAGCATCAGAAAGAAAACTCATTTTGCAAGTCTGCCTGCAGGACAAGGAATTTTGATTTAGTAAATACTGAGAACTGAGTCATGGGGACTAGTCTCCCACAATCCGGCTAAAAGATCAGCAGTACAAAAGCAGTTTTTGTATAGGTCAATGTTCTGAGTGTGTGAGGGTCAGTGTATTTCTATAAGTATTGATGTGGCTCTTAGTCTGAAACATGGTGCTCATATCCAAATCTTTGAAGATGCTGCTGCATCTTCACAAATGTTATATGCAGAGCTATTCATGTGAAACCATTTGTTAGACATTCAATACACAATCATTTTGTACGTGTACTTCAACAGAAATATATGTACATGTGTATGAATATGACATTTATAGGTATAGGCAAGTACGTATGTATGTTTGTTATTTATGTTTCTGGATAAGACTGTACAGCTATGTATACTTGTCAGTATTAATATATGTGTAAAATGTGGTTATGCATACAACTATGCATTAAATATTTTCACTCTGCTTGTATACATTTTACAAAGATATATGCACATAAGAACTGTGCATCTTCATCTCAAAGTGTTTATTTCTATAACAATTTTATCATTTTAATGTTTCTATTACTTTGGTATCTGTGTATATATTTCAGGTTCTGAACTGTTGAGGGGAAATGTCATTGTGGTGCATTTTAAATCTTCTGAGAAGCAAGTTTTTTTTTGCAAATGGAATTCTTTGCCTTGAATTGAATGTGTACAGTTAATTTAGCATGATAAGTGGATGAATGAATAAACATGCAAACTGAAGACTTATCAATGACTTTTCATTGTGAGGGTTTAGTGTCAGTGATTGTATATGAGTGGATATTTAGGTACTTCTTTTAGGTACATAGAGTGTGTCTGTGGAGATGCATATCAGAGCACATCGGACAGTGTGTGTAAAGAGTACTGTTCCTTCTTGTAAATGAGTTTGGATGTTTATGTGCATATGTGGAGGCAGGGTTAGACCTTGTAGACAGTACATATAGATGTTCTGAGTGGGTATTAATGCTTATAGCTCTGTGTAAATATTGAGCAGTTACAGTAACTGTTAGTACTTATTTATATCAGTGTTCACATTTAAGAGACTGCATACAAGTAGTGATATATAATGATTTGCAACTGACTATGAAAAGGTGTGCATGACTGTGACCACTTGTATATGAATCTTATGAGTGTATGTGTGAATTGCTAATTGGGGATGTGTTAGTGCAAAACTGAGCCTGTACTTACATGTAAAATATGTATAGTACCTGGCATTTATTGTCCATCCTCAGAAACTGAGAGGCTTGCTAGGTAACTTCAGAGAACAGTTAAGAATCATCATTGTTAGTGTGAGATCAGAGACACATATAGGTCAGAACAAATGAAAACAGCATGTTCCTTTCCTGAAAGGACATGAGCCAACCTGTTGAGATTTTATGACAATGCTTTATAGTCATTTTTACTCATATACCTACATTTTATTTTTCAGAGTTTTGAGCTAACACAAATTTGTAAATTGCATTGTGGATTTGAGTGCACATTCTTTGGATTATTTGACCAGTAACATATTAAGTACATTGCTAAACCCTTTCTATTTGTGAATACTTATTCCTATCATATATAAAATTAATGCAATTCAAAGTATCAGTTAAGAGGTCAATAAAGGAAATATATTCTAAAATTGAAGGAATATCCAAAACTTACTCAAATTATTGTCCTCACTAAAGAGCCTTATCCAATCATTTTCCACATTCCTGTCTGTTGCCCTCTCTGGTGTCCAGTATCCAACCTTTTAGTTTATTGTAACCTCTACTGTGACATTGCATATCTTCATGCCCTTTATTGGTGCTTCACTTGTTTGTGTTCCTCGGAACTTTCCTCGCTTCCTCTAGGATGTGTTAACCTACACACATCCTCCTTCCATCTCCACTGTGTTGAAATCGAAGTGGTAACTTCACGTTTCAGCACTCCAGAGAAGCACTGAATCAAGCAATTACTTCTCAACACTCAGCAGACCATGCCTTTTCGCAATTTATTCTCTCCACCACCTCCAAACTGTGAACAGTCTTAGCTCTTTCGGCCTTTTCTTTCCATTGCAATCCTGAAACTTCTTAAACCCAAGCTTATTATCAACTAATCTCCACCTCCTTCTTGAATTCATATTCTGTTTAGTTCTTTCTAATCTCAGTCCTAAACCACCAACCTTGACTGTGGATATTCAAAAGAATAAAGGAATATTAAAAGAAAAGATTTTTTTTTAAAAAAAGAAATCTTATTTCCCGATTTTCAAACTGTATTCACTAACTGAAACGTTAACCCGAATTTCCTCTCTCCTCAGATGCTGCCGACCCTAATGAGATTTTCCAATAGTATTCATGTTGGTTTCAAATTTCCATGATCAGCCTTTAAAATAAATCTCCTATACTAATTCGATTGTGTTTCAAAGTTCTGGCCAGACGAGGTGTCGGTACACTTCGGTCTGTTCTGTCGGAGTAGAAATTCAAACAATTGTGCACCTTAATTTGTTCGTTGTTTTGAAGTCGTGATACCCTTCAATTCGCTGCTAATTATTTCATGTCTATTCTACTGTAGTCCTCCTGGCACTTGTCTCTCATGTCAATGAGAAGTTGGATTGTGTTGATTTCCAACGATATAAGTATGTAATTTCCCCGAGCTAAATTGGGAGGAAGGGGCAGTAGTTAGAACTGGTTCAGTGGTTAGAACAGTTGCCTCACAGCACCAGGCACCCGGGTTCGATTCACAGCCTCGGGTGACTGTGTGGAGTTTGCACATTCTCCCCGTGTCTGCGTGGGTTTACTCCCACAATCTAAAGGTGTGCAGGCCAGGTGAGTTAACCATGCTAAATTGCCCATAGTGTCCAGGGATGTGTAGGTTAGGGGTAAATTTGGGATAGTGTGGGGATGGATTGCTCGTCAGTGTGGACTTGTCGGACCGAAGGGCCTGTTTCCACACTATAGGGAAAGCTCTCGCTTTTGTTGTAAACTCTTGTTCTGTCACCTGCTTGGGCGGGTTTAATGCATGGCCGGACGCCTCAATCTAACTTTATGCAGGTTTAGAGATTTGGAGTCAATAGGTTTGGTGGCCTTCCTTCTCGTGCTTTGGATGTTTACGTTCCTGTTGCGAGTCTCTCTTGCTCCGCATCCCGATGATTGTGACTCAGTGCACTTGCCCCCACCCACGATCTTGCTCTTCCCGGGAGCCTCAACTTTTGTATTTCCGTGATTGATCTTCTCCCAGTCCTCACCCCGTCCACTGGCTGGCTGCTGCAGTGTTGCCGGCTACCCTGACATGCCCGCGGGGATTGCAAGGGTCGCTTCCGAATGTAAAATATCCCCACGCTGTGGTTGCACTGAAAAGTTTTGGTGTGGCTCCAGCATCTAGATAATGTGGTTTTAGTGTTTATCTGAAGAGAACAGGTTACTTTGGCTTTCCAGTTCTCACCAATCCAATTTTATTAGGATTTACTATCATTTGTGCGCGGGAATCCCTCGGGAAATAATGCTTTGATTAATGTAATCCTAGGCAGGGATACGCCACATGTCCCGCTCTCAAGAGGCAAGCCCTATTTGACAAACAAAAACACAGCAGCCACGCCGAGTGCAACTATTACAATCCGCACCCACTCGCCGGGACTCAGCCGGTCATTGCCACAATGCGCAGAAGTAAAAGAGCAGCCACTGAACCTGCAACTGCTGTACCCAGACAAGCAGACAGTGTGTCGTCTCTAACCGCTCACACAGACTTTTCCGGTCCACGGACAATATAAAAAAGAAATGTATCGAATTAATGGACGTTTGACATTTCTCACAGGCTACGGTGTGAAAACGACTGTATTTGAATATTTGCAATGAGAATACACTTTGCAAGCACTTTAAAAATCCAGTATCCAATATCAATCTATGAATCAATCCGTATTTAGACAATTCTGTGTATATTTCAATGCCATTCCTGGACCGTATCAAACAAAACGTGACAAGCAACGGTCACATGGTAAGTAACATGCACGTTCCCCAATATCAATGTGAAGGTTTCAAAAAAGAAGTAGAATGAACTGGGTATGTGTTCTACCAATCGTCACCTGCAAATAATTCAGCTGCAAAACACCAAAACGAAACGCATTGCTATAATTGTTACACAGCGCTACTGTCTCTGAGGTAGACACCACAGACACAAATGTAATTCAAACTATGTAAAATGCACAGGACCTCTGGGAGACATAATACGAATAGGTGACATACACATCCTGATCTTGAAACAATTGAAATATGCCCCCGGATAGATGTTATCTCGATTCTACTTTCATCGTATGTAAACCCTAATACAAAACCAATATAAATACAGCCAAGACACGGGGATGAATGATAAGCATTTTCTAGCATGAAGCCAACACACAACAAAGCACCCGGAGCAGTCACACTGTGAAGTAGCTACTGCCATCTACAAGCACTGTCCCATTCTTCAAAATAATGTTCGCGTTTTCTGTGACATAAACACCTCTTGCTAGCCATATTTATCCCCTGTAATATATATCATGTGCACACTGCTCTATGTAATACAACATGGTTATATCGAAAACAACAGCCATTCTAATTAAACCCGAACATGCTAAGATGCATGTCTGTGTCGACCATTCGCGGCCCTAATCATTTATTATTTAACATCAAAATAATCTTTCCAAAAGACTTCGCAGCTACGCAGTGCATGTCCGTGTTTGACTCGGTTTAATCTTCTTTAAGATTAAAACCCAAACGGTGGGGAATGGTTATGATGTGCATGTGTGCGTGTATCTGTGGGGAGGGGATATGGAGGGATGGTGTCGGCGAGAGGAGGGCCGCCTGTGTTAATTTCTATAAAACACAGTCAGATGTAAAACCGTGCGCCCCTTCGGACGATGACTGATGCACACTGCCCAGCCTAGCAATTAATAAATAAAATGTAACGTACTGATATTCAGGAAACATTTGGACTGACATTAGTAGGACAGGTATTACACACAAAGGGAAAGTCTGTTCTGTGCTTTAGTTTATAAATATTCTGGAAGTAGCTTTTAAACTTTCAAAAATAGCATCACGCAAAACGTTGTTGATTCCTTATAAGAAGCTTTCAGTTTAACGCCTGATCAGCGTTCACTAATCACGTATAAATGATTTGGTCCAAGTTTATCACAATTTTACAAATTTGTTTATCATTTTAAAATGTTCCCCAGAAAACATGTCCCTAACCTGAGACATTGCACGTGAAAGCTGCGATGAACACGTTTATATTAGAATCCTGTCTACTGTCAATTTATAAAGCTATAATAAACTTGAATTTCACTATAGTCAATGTAATCCAGAAGTTAAGTTAAATACACGGTTAGTAAATCAACAAGTACGAGGTACATTTATGTAGCGACATTTCATTTTAAGTCACAAAACTAGTGGAAATGTTTTACATAATGGAGCTTCAGTATGCTAAGCTTCTGTGCAATAATATAATGTCCAGTTCTTGTATTCACTGGCAGCCAATTCAGGCTATGGAAAGTTGCAGATTCAATAAAAAGTTTATCTTACTATATATTTGCCATTAAACGAACCTGTAGTGATTGTGCTCTTAATCGTTAAATCTTAAAATGTACTTCTGTAAATGCAGAATATGTATACGTGAGCTGACCCACAGTGGAAAGGCCAGTATTTCTCTGCACGCTGACGTCAACAGAAAGGGAATATAAATGTTGCAAGAGGTTTCCTGCTGAATCTGAGGTTTGTTTTAAAATGGTCATCTGATAAGCAATCAGAAACTGCGACAATAAATTCAACGCAAGTTTGCCTTTTTTTAAAAAAAATGCTGAATAAAACGTAATTTAGAGAGAACGGTACATTAAGAAACACAAAACAGGGTGTTCCGTGCTATCTCACCCTGAAGTGCAGAGTCATGCAAACACTGTTGCAGGAGCCGAGTCCTTGTACAACTTTTCCTTTACCAATAGGTAATACAGCAATTAGCAATGGTAAATGACCAAATCATTTCCATTGTAGAGTACACCCCTAAGGTCAGACAGTTGGAATGGTAACGAGTTAAATGGGAACAGTAGCGAAGATAAAACGGCCAGAAAACAATAGAAATTATACCGTTTGGAAATGTCTGTGTGTTTCTAGGTAGTAAAGCTTTCATCTTCAACAGTTACTGAAGCACAGCCAAGCGCTCTTGGACACCTATACACGGCTCACCACATCTTTAGGGAATACCACTCGATTCTGTGCTATTTTCACTTAGAGTTATGTAGGGCACCTATTTCTCTTTTCAAGAAAGGTTTCTTCTAATGTACAAAATTCGTTGCCATGCATACAAGAGTGGAAATGTTCTTAGACTCCAGGAAAATATTTAGCCTTTCTTTGAACAGTGTCTAAAGCAGACAGCTTGATGCTTGCAGACCTATCACCGTCTCAGCAATAGGGAGAGTTCGTGCAAATAATGAACAGCCCGAAAAAATAACTGAATTGTAGGCGGCCGAATCTCGCCTCGTTACACATCGCTGGGCCTTTCAATAGTTGCGAACGCAAGGTGATCCTCATCATTTTGCTCGCGAACATACTTCACGTATCATTTCTTCTCTTCAATTCTTCGTGTTATATCAGTGTTTTGATTTGATCATTTAATTCAGTAAGGCGGGGGGGGGGGGGGGTCCCATACTGAACAAATCTGAGCCTCCTCCAAGTCAACGGGTTTAAAACAAGAAGTCTTTGCCCGGTTTTCATCTTTAGAGGTGAGAAGACTTGTTCGCCAGGCGATTACGTCTCGTGTAGAAATTAAAGTTTTAAATTGGATTTATCACAAAACTATCGCCATATTCGGTGAACTGCCCTACGGCAGAATATCAGAAAGCACATTTCAACGTGGACCTAAACTCATTAGACAAGGCTCTGTATTTCTTCAATATTCAAGTCAACCCTTAGAAAGTTAATTGGAAACATTTTTTTAAAAGAAGCTAGAATGAGTTAGTATTGCGAAGGAAAAGAGTGGTACGTTTCGTCACGTTAAAAACTTGACACTATATGACAAAACTGAGGTCTAGGATAACTAGCAGACTTGACAACAATGCACATATGGTAAAGTTGCAAAAAAAATCAAAACTATTGCTGAACTTATTGGCTTGTTGTTTCAGTCGGATACTTTTCACAAGCAGTTGCATCAAAACGCCCAGTACGCTCCGGGGATTTACCACGGGTTCCAGGCGTTTGTCAGCGATTCTCCCGCCTGGGCTTTCGCATCTCTTAAGTTCAACAACCGAGGTCAATCCAAATATAATATTTACCCTGCGACGCACACCTCCCGCCCAAATAATTTCAATACCACTTAGATAAAGTTTTTTTTTTAAACTTAGAATTGGATGTCATGGCACAATTTTATTTTGAAAAGGGATTACTAAAACTTCCGAGAGAAGTGAGAGACGTTACATAATTTAAACTAGAGGCTGGAGTCCCGCCATTGCATTCACTCAATATAAATGGTTAATACTTTTGCTTTTTTAAAGGCATAACGTTCGGCCCTTTAAAAAAACGGATTCTGTGCCCTCTCTCTTTCTCTCCCGTCTTCATGACTTGTCTCTAAACTCCGTTCATTTATCTGTGATGCGCGCTCTTTCCCCGCACGACAGTGCTCCCTACCGCCCACAGCGTGCAATAGCAGCGTCCTTCAAACTCCAAATTTGCATTGTGTGTTTCAGACTCCGCGACTTACAAAATTAACAGCACCCAGGAAAAAATATATATAAACTATACGTTTTAAAATGTCAGAATTGGGAATAGAAGACGGCTACCTTTATTGAGACTATATAGAAAGCTCTATACACTGACTTGGGGTCCCGAGCGTTCTTCCTGGCTGAAATGGAGTCCTTTATCTAAACCCGAGTGCACAAACATATAGGTTAATGTGACTACTGTTCTTTCCTTTTATTTGGTTCTCTATGGCAACGAAAATGCTGTGCGCAGAAATGCACCCCGTCAAGAAAACAAATGATCTTCGGGGAGCAGCTCGACATGGCATCTGTTCCAAAGGGGCACAGAGGGAAGTTAGGAAGGTAAGAGTGAAAATGTGTGAGAGAGGGAGACAGAGTGGGGGGGGGGGGGGGGGGGAGGGGGAGCACTGGGGGAGGTGGATACTATGTGAAATAGAAAGGGCTCTTGATGTGGCTTGACGGAGAAAGGATTATGTGCGTGTGTGAAAGAAAAATAAAGAAGACAGCGTGCAGGATGTAACAGTGTAAAAAATACTCTTTTAAAAACTTGACTTTTGTTACTGTTTTTTTTCGACCTGGTGTACACTTTAACCGGTATTTGCCATTATATAATGAAATTGAGAACACACGGGCTCAGATAAAGACCATTATTGCAGCAAATCTGCATTATCACTACAAGATTAAAAAGGTATAAAAATCAATCGCGCTGTGAAAATGGACATAAGATGCCTGTATCAAAGTTGAAAACGGTGCAAAATTATGTCCCGTTATACCTTTTATTCGTGTATACGCACACGTGTCTGTGCGCGTATACATATAAATGCCTGTGTGTATTTAAGTAAGCTTGACATTCAAATTAATTCCGTTCGTCACTACGTGAATTTTTTTTTGGAATCAATAATATGAAGTGCCTGGATTTAAAGATGGGAGCTGCGGAGGAGGACAAGACAGTATGAAATGTCATATTTGGAAGATTTCTTTTACACTTGACCTTGACAATCGAAGTGCTTCCGGTGTGCACCGAATGTTACCTTTGTGTAATCAATGGAAGGAAAGTTGCAGAAGATGTTTTAAACGTTGGGAGATGGCGGCCTGTTATTTTTATGCCTGAAGCTTGTACCACACACGCTCTCCGGAGAGCTCAGCCAAGTTCTCGTTAGTTCTGATTGATCGTGAAACTGCGGACCGACTCCCACGAACCTCAGGGCTGGTTTTCAATGTGTATGCTATCGGTGCACGATGAGCTGCAGTCTGCACCTTTATTTCTGTGAGATCCTTTAAAACGTTTTCGCTACTCTAATTTACGTTAGAATCTCCTATTAATTGTGACCTTGCCCTGCCTTCTCTACTGCGTATTTCCTCGACAGTCATGGTGAAGCGCCGAGCAGCAAATCGATTCAGCAAAATTTAGCACAAAAGAAAAACGAGTCCAACGCCACCGATGCTCAAATATCCCAAATCCTAAAAACCCAACTGAACCTGTTAATAAGCCTTTTGAGATAGGAAACGCGACTTACCAATGGCATGTTCGCTATTCAAACCATAAAGAGTGTTGAAAAGTTTGGTATATTTGGAATATTTGCTTTACTTTTTAACCCTCGCTCCGGATTGTTCCCCGTCGATCTTCTCTAAGATGTACCCCTGTACTGGCACCACTGAGCCCGGCACTCACTATTATTTTCACCAAAATATATGAAAATTTATGCAAATGTAAATCAGTACAAATTGCTCTCTGATGTTTTACTTTTTTTTCTTGGTGGGGAAACAAGCTATTGAAGATGTTTATTTTTAAAGACATAATATAGTTTAGGTATCTGTCGGTCATAATAATTGGCTTTTAAGGGTTTTAATGGAGAGAAATTTCGTTTTTTTTTCGCCGGCGCATTCACGTTTCATCAGTCCACCTGAAACGCCGTTAAATGCGTGTACTGTGAAATTCGTAGCAGTAATTTAGACAAAATCCTCACTGTATATTAATGAAAGAAGGCCCCATGGCACCGCTCCTATATTCCCTATTCAGTGTAAACAAAACCACGAGACTCGGTTTGAGAATCGTCCAAGGAAAATCTGCTGGAAAGGAAACATGCTGCTGCGGCTCTGGCACAGACTATTCAGCGTCTGCACCTGGAGATCAGAGATTCAAATGAGATCTGTGTTACATCTCTGAACTCCTCAGCAGTCGCGCGTAGGGAAGACATTCTTACGGTTGCGGGGGGTTGCGGCGGCTGGGGGTCTGGGGGAGGGGGGGGGGCGGGATGCTGTCCACGCAGTTTTAGGCTTCAAAACAGTTCCAGATCTAACAAGTCTGCTCTTGCCAAGAAATGGGTACTTTTGTAAAAAAATTCGTGTGTCTACTGCCCATCAAATTTTGATACTCGGGACTGCGCTAGACGGAGTTTATTTTTGCAATGAATCGCGAAGATGGAAACTGGCGCATTCGAAGTTTATGTTTCCAGTGCGAAACGAGTCAGTTGCATTTCTCACACTCAAAGACTCCTAACTTGCAAATTGAGGTCTAAGTTTATTTCTCTTTTTATTTCTGACTCTCCCAGGAATAGTCAACTCGTCCTTGTTTAGGGTTGCTACTTTTGTGTGTGTGTGTGGTGTATACATTAAAAAAAATCCACGTAGTCTCTCGATTCACCCAAGCTGGGCTGTTTTGCAGCTTTTCTGCTTCAGTGCATCTCCTCTCCCCCCCCCCCTCCCTCCCCCAAAACACACCAAACCCAAAACCTTACAACAGCGACGTTCCCCTAATTAAAAAGCAGCCAATCGGAACCGCCGGAAGGAAGCGGCGCGGCCGAGGCTCTCGGTCGGAAGGTGTCAATCACCCAGCGGGTAGCCAATCCGCGGGAGCCTCTGGCTGAACTTCCTCCTTTTTTTGCTGTGGTGTGCAGGGAGAGCGCGGCGAGGTAAACACTGGCTATGTGAGCGGGGAGCTGTCAAAGAGCAGCTTTCCCAAGTCCCACCAGCATCCCATACATAACAACAAACTCTCAGCAACAACAACAACAACAACAAAACTGAGCAAAAAAAAACAAGAGGAACTTTACACAAAAACAACTCACTTTATTTATATTTATCTCTGGCAATCAGACAACAACTACAAAAAAAACAGACGGGGAGAAAGAGAAAGAGAGAGAGAGGGAAAAAGCCATGGCGACAGCGACGTCCAATCCCTACATGCCGAGCAATAGTATTTTGTCGTCCAACTCTATCGTGCACAGCGACTCAGGCGGCATGCAGCAGGCGACCACGTACCGAGATCCCTCGAAAATGGTGCAAAGCGACTTCATGCAGGGGGCCATCGCCAGCAACGGCCACATGCTCAGCCATGCACACCAGTGGGTGACGGCGCTGCCGCACACCGATGCCGGCTCGCCTTGGTCCTCGGCCATGGCAGGCAGCCCCTTGGGTCAGCAGCAGCAGCAGCCGCCGCCGCCGCCGCCGCAGCAGCAGCAGGACGTGAAGCCGTCGGTGCAGGTGGTGGGCCGGGACGAGCTGCACACGGGAGCCGCTCCCCTCCATCACCACCGCCCGCCCCACCTGCCGCCTCACCAGCCGTCTCACGGCGGCCACCCGACCGCCTGGGGGGCGACCACCACGGCTCACCTGTCGTCCATGGGCTCGTCCGTGCAGCCTCTCATCTACTCGCAGCCCGGCTTCACCGTCAACGGCATGCTGAGCCAGGCAGGAGGGCAGAGCTTGCACCCGGGGCTGAGGGACACGCCGGAGCTGGTGGACCACGGGCAGCAGCACCACAGCCACGAACACTCGGACGAGGACACGCCGACCTCAGACGACCTGGAGCAATTCGCCAAGCAGTTCAAGCAGAGGCGGATCAAGCTGGGCTTCACCCAAGCCGACGTGGGCTTGGCGTTGGGCACCCTCTACGGCAACGTCTTCTCCCAGACCACCATCTGCCGGTTCGAAGCGCTGCAGCTGAGCTTTAAAAACATGTGCAAGCTCAAACCCCTGCTGAACAAGTGGCTGGAGGAGGCCGACTCGTCGACCGGCAGCCCGACCAGCATCGACAAGATCGCCGCTCAGGGCAGGAAGCGAAAGAAGCGCACTTCCATCGAGGTGAGCGTCAAAGGAGCGCTGGAGAGCCACTTCTTGAAATGTCCCAAGCCCTCGGCACAGGAGATCGCAAGCCTGGCTGACAGCCTGCAGCTGGAGAAAGAGGTGGTCCGGGTTTGGTTCTGCAATCGGAGGCAGAAAGAGAAACGCATGACGCCGCCGGGAGGAGTGCAGCAGACGGACGATGTATACTCACAGGTCGGCAATGTGAACGCCGACACACCGCCCTCTCATCACGGACTACAAACCGCCGTGCAGTGAAAGCAAAACACGAAGCATAGGCTGTTTAGATCGGATTTTTTTTTTTAAAAAAATTGAAAAAACACAACAAAAATAAGGACAAAACGGAATCAACAAGTCCAGGACTATCGCATTGATAGCAGGTTTTCTACTGTGATTGTGAGGCTGGCGATTGCATAGAATGAGTGCACCAAAACTGCAGATGTCTTTTCATAAAAAAAACAAATAAATCTGAACACCTCCCCCCCTCCCCCCCTTCCTGGTTTGTGGTGATCGACGGGTGGACCCCAGATACTTCCAGATAAGTGTGTCTACATTTAGTCTGCTGTTTCAGAAAGACTGGTTTTTGAAATAATTTCAGATTTGGTCCAGCGAGCTCGGATCGGCCGTGGGCGCTGGACGGTGCCTGGTGTACTTCCAGAGGCTGGCTTTTCTTGGCTATATCAGGTGCATAGACAACGACACTGAGGTAGAAAATCATTCATTCTGTTAGTTGAAATACAGAAGACTGACCCTTATGTAAAACACTGTAATCTGCAGGAGAAAGGGAGCTAATCCGTACTGACTATCAAATAAGAAAGACCGGTAAAAGGGGGTCTTAAAAACGTGAAACTTCAGAGCAACGTTTAAACCTGCAAGGCAGGGGAAATTTCAAGAGAAAACAATTCGATGGGTTGATCCAAAAATAATGACAGATGGAACTTTCTGCAACGAGGCTTGTTGGAAAAGACAAGACAAAAGAAAGACTAGGGGATTTGGGCGAGAAATTGTCCCAGATGTGGCTTTGATGATTGGTTCATTATGTTGTCTTCGACCTCATTCTTCCTACCCGCCCCCCAAAAAAAAACCTTAGCCCGAATGTTTTCTAATTTCATCTCCAGCCCACTGGAGTAGAAGCATTTTTTAAGAAAAAAAAAGAAAAAAAAACTCCACCATCTGCAGCTGCACTTATTGAACTTATCCTCTTCTTTAAAAAAAACCATTGCCAAGTTGAATGAATGGGTGCTGTGGATGCGACTGTATAAAACTGCCATTTCCAAGCAGTGTTCTTGGTAGGTTTCAATATAGACTTTTCAAAGACGCAATATAGAGTCCGTAGATCAGTTACTGATCTAAAAATATTTACTTTATATTTTCATCAGAATTGACTTCTTTTAATATTTTATTCAGAATACCTATGAACTGCTGCAAAACGGTAATTTATTTTTCCCCAGATCTTGTATTAGATGTTTTCAAAACGAGCACAAATAAATGCGATGAAAAAAATGGACAGTTGTTAGGTAATAAGGGTATCTTTTGATGTGATAATTTGATTGTAATTTAATTTGAGTAGTGATTCCGTAAAAGATAATTCAAGAAATAAATTTGTTAGAGTCAAACGATTTTGTGGTTCGTGTGTCTGGTGTACAATGACGATGCCTCAACAAAATGCAGAGAAGTGTCAGTCTGTTTAAGACGCACATAGAGCATTTATTTATGAACCTTAAATTAATTGCCATATAATTGAATTACGCTTTAATATCTAATGTCGTCGTGCCCTTAATTCCAAAAGCAGGATATAGGTTAAAATTACGTTATGAATTTATAAATTAAATCATATTTTGTGTAATCGATGCGTTATTATAAATAAGGAAACTCTTAACGCTTAACTCCCGTTTCAGTTTGAATGTTAGTCATCTATCTGCTTGCTATTTTTAAGTACTCTCCAAAATTTTTACTTCTGCCCGTTTTAATTTACACGATTTTTTTTCAAGTCATTGGTTTTCTTTATTTCTGGGAACATAAATTAACTTTATCAAAAGAAAATGCTGGTCGTTAATCAGTCAGTTTGAAATTGAGTTTTAAAATGTTCCAACTGTTTCTAGGGAAGATAAAGGACATTTCAAACAAGTTCAGGCGCAGGTCACAGCTTCATTGAACGGGTTGTGTTGATATAGTTTAGACTGGTTTACTCTGTATTTCTATAAATAAGACCCAGTGGAATAAGGCCGTCTGGTATATTTTTTTAATCAAAGATGTCTTGTCTAATAACTCCCTGTACAGTTCTGCTGGCAAACTGCATTTCTTATTTAGGGACTATAAAAATGGAGAAAAAGAATAGATATCGGAAATGCGTTTATTGGCATTGAATATTGCACTTATCTATGGCCGAGGATCGTAAGCCGCTTATTTGAGTTGCAACAATGTTCACATCTATTCGGGTTTTTTTTTCACAAATATCTTTGCACGATTTATTCCAGCAGCATCCCACTAAAATGTAGCCATTGGAAACAAAACTGTACACTTTGACATTATATTATTATTCAAGAGTACAGGATGAATAAATGAGAGATCGGTTTTGAAGTATTCAGAAAGACCAGTGCCAAGTCCACTACTTTGGTCTATCGGCGTTCTCCATAATTTGATGGTTTAACATTGTTTACAAACGAGTAGCTAACATTGAAGTGTGATATTACTGTTGTAAGCCCACCCTGTTTGCATTTTCCGGTCCAACAAGTCTAATCTATTCTAGATATTTTCCACTTCTAAAACGGAGCTGGGTCTGGGGAGGCTGATGCGGTGAGGTACTAGGCGCAAAGAGATCTGCTCTTGTTTTAAAATATAAAATAATAATGAGAGGTGATAAGGCACTTTAGATTGTTGGCACACTCTGGGTCGATTTTTTTTAAGAGCCTCGGTATGTGACGTCAGTTAAGTGTTATATTACAAATTAATCTTGGAAAATCTGATCATGTTGCCGTTATTATTATTCTTAATGTTGTTTTCCGCCGCTGCGTTGATTTTTTTATATACATAAACTGTATGCGCTGTGTGTATCAAGAGGAAGCTGTGCGTGAGCACAGCGTCGCATTGGCAATTCTTGATCCGAATACCAGATATTGATAGGTGGAGGTATGTTGGCCAAGTGGATAATTTCTCGGCCGCTGTGTTCACCAGGAACAGCGCCGATAAAGAAATACGGCGACATTAATGCAAAATAGGGGGTAAGCAAGCATTAGAGTTGTTGATAAGATGGAGAGCTGTAGCACATAAAACACGTGATTCCTCGAATCCTTATTCTTACACATAAAATGTGCCATTTGTTGGAGAACGATGGGGATTCAATAAACCATCCGGCTGAATGTTGATTCCTGCATCTAACACAGAGTGGAACCCAGAATGATTCACATTCGAGTAATAGAAACAGTGCAGTGAAGCCCAGTCTAGTCTTTAATTTTTTAAGGTTGAGGTTTTTGGCGAAGTGAAGTCAGATTAGATGTCCTTGTTGCATTCAATACCAGGGGAGTCACTTGAGAGAATTAGATGACATAGAAAACATTATTCTGTTGTTTTCCATGATAGTTCAGTTTATTATGGAGAAATTGCATCTAAGGCCTGGTTTGATCCAAACCCCTCATTGTATTCAATTCCATTAGGTTCCACGGGCAAAAATAGTTGAAATTTGTGGGGAAAAGGTTAAAGTATAATGAGAGTATAAACAATATTTCTTGAGCTGGTGCATTTTGATTTGCTCGATTCCATTACTGCAGTATAGATCCGCCTATTTAGTTCTCCCGTATCTCATAATTTTCGCATTTATATTTTAGTAACTCGTTTCCTTAGATCCCACTTGCCTTTTCACTTATTAATTCTTATTTCCGCTGGCCAAAGTCCGCGTAAGCTTACAGTGAATTAAATATGCTGGTCGGGAGATCCCTGCTGTGGGGATATCAAGCTGCATTAATTTCTGTCTCCTTTATCTGTATCTTTCAGTGACACCTTTAACTCCTGCCGGTTACCAGCGGTTCACAGGTTCTCAGCTATGTTTTGTCTCTGATAGTGCAGAAGCTTAATTGTCATTCTTTCCTCTTCCAAAACTCTCATTTATATACAGGGTGCATTCGCGTAGTAAAGAGCTTGTGCAAAAACTGTAGGGAACGTGACATACACATAAGTATCTGTTATGTATTCATGTATATGTTCCAATCATAGTTTTAAAATTTATGACTAAATCTATATCCGTTTAGTTCTTAGTTCTTAGTTTCATTCAGCGAAACGTTGTGATTATGAAAATTCTGTTTCAGTCATTGCTGTCGCTTTCATCTGTTGAAATCCTTTCGCTTTTAAGTACAATAGTCACAGACAGGGGAGGGATTTACTGAAAAGAACTCGAGGTGGCGAGGTA
The DNA here is from genome assembly GCF_047496795.1 of Chiloscyllium punctatum. Taxonomy (NCBI): domain Eukaryota; kingdom Metazoa; phylum Chordata; class Chondrichthyes; order Orectolobiformes; family Hemiscylliidae; genus Chiloscyllium; species Chiloscyllium punctatum. The sequence goes on along the minus strand of NC_092747.1, from coordinate 55,892,415 downwards.
AATTTTAAAATAATTGGCGATTGTTTAGAACCAGGCGAACTTCCAAACCCCTTTCCCCATCAGTCTCTGAGTGGTGTTTGGCGTGATTAATCTTTAAAGTAAGCAGTAAGCAATAAAAGCGTTCTGAGGTCATCTGAACAACGCTTGGTTTATGTAAAAGTTGTGCTGCCAACTTCAATGTTAATTCATCAAAACTCGCTAACTGGTGCAACAGGTGTATTTTGCTCTGAACTTCTCCAGATCCTAGTGGCGTTAATTATACAAGGTTTCCATGTCATATCTGCGTTTTCATGAAAAGAAAAAAACTTGCGTTATTGTATTTTAATACACACGCCTTGGGTACTTTTCCTCTTCTAAGCTTTCTTTTTATTTGACTTGGACGGACTTCAGACATATATGCGATGCTGACGTCTGGCTGTAGGTCGTATTGCTTTACAGAAGGACAGAATCAGCGCCCAATACAAATGTAGTTGGCGATTTGGAAGCTCAATACACTTTAATGTTTGGAGTTGGGGTGATGTGAAGAAATCAGTTTCTAGCTGATTACTTTGCATTAACGAGGTGTGCAATAACTTAATCTACGCAACAGTTTGACAGCATGTTACACGTCAGTGGCAGAATGCATTGTGAGACTCTAGTTTTTAAAAGCTTGAGTGAGCGAAATTGACCACTGCGTGCTCCTATAATCGATCTTAATTATTATCAAGATACAAGTACATCATATGTATCCTTAATACGGTTGAGGATTATCTTGCTTCATATCAAGATGAAATGGATTTCATCTTTTTTAAAAAGAGCACTGCATTATAATGATGAACACTAAAAACTGTATCCATATGATGTAGCGAGCGCGTTATGTCGGATTCTTTATCTATTCAACTCAGACTATGTTATGAACGATGTTTAGTGCAAAAATTGTTACATTTGAGCGTAGGTGTATATTGGGATCTCGTCAATCGAATCTGCATTTTAATTGTGAGGCATAGAGACCCATTTTGTTTCAAGTCAAAAGTGCTTCCATTCTGCCGAGGCTGCCCCTTTCCCATTGCAAAAAGGCTGTAGTTCCAGCTGTCACAGCCTCCCACTGATTCATCCACACCTCCCCCTTATAAGGGCAATATTGCAACTCACAGCTTTCTATCTCCAAATTATTTTTGGAGGCAATATCCGACACACAGGTAGAAAAGTAGATGTGTTGCACAGTGTTCCAGCCAGGCCAGCTCAACATGGGTTACATTGCTGCAGTACGTGAGAAGGCCTTGGTTTAGGTTGTCAGTCTCAACCGGTGATGACGGATTGTAGGGGATTTTGTGAAAGTACAGACTACTTCGAACGTAAAGCAGGCCCATCTTACAAGTTGTATTCCTGGTGTCGACCATTCACTAAAACGCAGCAGTCTATACAGGGGGAAAAAATCACATTTCTCGGGTCGATTAGCCAACACCGGTTGCTTAGCAACGGCATTCAAGTGGAGATGAAAGAATATGCATTTTGTATTATTATTTATTGGTAAAACAATAACAATAGAATGTCAGTTTGCCTGGTTCACTTGACTGCAGTGTTTTTTTTTAATCAAACCTTTAGGATGTTTTCAGAACTTGGGAACCGAATTAAGTTATAGGTCTCACAAATAAGAGAGATGTTGCAGAATCTACAAAAGATTCCTGCTGGGTCACGATCCAGTATTCAGTGGCTCACGAAATCGTGGGTAATAAGTTGATGTCCATTCGCATTAGATTTATTTCCAAAAGTGGATTGTGAATGTGGTTTCTGGTATGCTTGATAAACTCTGATAGTGTCGCTCTCTCTCTGGTTGCTCCTTTCCAAGCAACGTGAGTTGTTCAGAAGCTTGCCTCTGTAAGGCTGTAGCAGATAAAACGATGAAAAGAAAGCGTGTGTGCTTGGCTAGATTGGCTGGGTATTGAACAGGTCACTCCATCTGGTGGGCCATCGTTTTCACTTCGGGCCTGAATCTGGGTGTTATGGGTCAGCTCCACAAATGAACTGGCGAGGTTTTGAAATAAGACACTTCAAGTGATCGTTTCCTAAATGCGACTAATCTAAAAGCTAGCTTTTAGCTCCTAAATTAACCGACTTCTTCTTATTTACTGAGTCCACCATTCCTTAACCTAAGTTTCCGAATGAGTGCACGAGAGTACATGTCATCCATTACATAGCATCCTTTTAAAGATCCGGATTTAATTTGCCACATTCAAAGTTGAGTTATTGTAAGTGTTGTTGAAGGCTCTCGCATGAAAGAACCAAGGTCTGACTGTCCATGAATTTAATAGCTAAATTACTTCCTGGAACCACGAAGATGCTACTTCAGTTATGTCGACTTATTCCGTTGCAAACACAGTAAGGTATACAACAGAAGGTACACGATTAGTTTGCACTTATCATTTCATAGCCAGGAATGTTTACTGGTTCTCTTGATCTATTTACATCCCTATCATCTTTAAGTAATTATGAGATGGGATGGTGTAATCCATCTAGATCTGAAGTGATACTGTGCAATTATACTCTCACAAGCTACTTTCAAGAAAAAAAATATTGGAGTCTTTCAGAGAATTAGTCCACGGCTGTTGTTGGATCAGCCGAATCTCAAAGCACTTCCGCAAAGCTCTCTACAGAGGTAGGGAGCTCATTGTTCAGAGTACACTGTTGCACCAGAGGGGAGTCAAACTGACCTTATACAGACCTTATTACAGATATTTAAGACATGATTCTACACTCCATTGCTTGAATTAGAAGGGAATCGCATAACATTGGTGCAGTGTAGAGAGTTTCCGCTTCCAATTTCGTAAAACCACATGGTTGGTTTTTGGTATCAAGCTGGTATGTGTGGTTTCCACAACCAAAATGTAAACAGTATGTTAAAATCCTTCGTGTTTCTTTTATCGTACACATCATCGTTGAGTTACACCTGGACTATTTACCCAGTGCTCAACTTCACCGCAAATTATTATTGATTAAAAAGGGAAGTGTTTTCAATACATGTTTTATAAGTACATAATCCTCATAACTTATTATGTTGTGGTTGACTTTGTCCAAATACTCATTGAAACTTTATCAGCCAAATAATTTATTTCACTAAATACAAGGGCACTTCAATATTTTTGTTAGGGCTACTAGTTTGATGGTGAGGTTAATTATCTATGCAGTAGAAATAATTAGAATAGGTTGTGTGAATTTATTTTATTTATTTGTGTGAAATTATTTTCTTCGGAGTTAACAGTGGTTATTTGGTCGATTTGGAAGATGGTGAGAAAGAATAATACAAGAAGGACGAGGATATCAAAGTTAAAGCAATTCTGCCGAGAAAGGCAAACGTGGTAAACGAAAGGGCGGGGGGGAGGAGAAGTAACATTTGAAACATCAAACCAACCCCGGAGAGGATTAGTCCTTTTAAACAGACACCTCAATTACAAGTTAAACCATAAATATCATTGTTTAAATGTTTCCAGGATGCCTTCAGATGTTAAATTAACTTAATCACAAATCTTAATGCAATGAAGAACTGGAAGAAGTGTTTTATCTTTTTATTGACTCACGAAAATGTAAGATTTAGATTTATAATATTTTGTACAAACAGTGAGTAATTTCTGTTGGTGTTCTAATACGCACTATTCAATATGCACAAAATGGTGTCTCTCAAAGTTTAAACAGTCAAATTCATATATTGTTTATTAATGAAGCATTATATGATAAAATAAATGTCAATGTCTGTGATCATTATACCCTGATGATGTGTCGAGGTTTGTGGAATGTATGGTTCAGCAGAAATACTGTTCTTAAATTAATGAGGTAGGTGAGCTCAACATTGTTACTGTTCGTAGTTTTTTGTGTAAGCATAAACTGTTATGAGGCTATTAATTGTCAATATTTAAAAGGCAACTTAGAACTAAAGCGCATAGACTACATGATAAAATAGTTCAACAACACAAATTCTTTCCAAAATATGGGAATACATGTATACCATTGAATACAGTACAATATTCGACAATTTTATATATATATATATGTATATATGATTGGTATACATGCATAAGCGTGCAATAATACGTATACATTCATATACAGTTGGAATTAATGTGTGCAATACATAAATTAGTAGACTAAATTGTGCACGCACCTTCAGTGCACTCATACCTATTAATACAAAGATGATATATATGAAAGCAATGTGAAGCACAGTGCAGGTACATACAGTTAGATGAGTCTGAAATCTTAGGTTTGCGATGGTATTGAACGTAACAATATGAAATGTTTGAACAGATGTTTAACAGTACACTTTTTCTTAGATTGTTCCTCCCCACGAACCGTATATGCCCATTGATTTTCCGTTCTAAGCTGTTGAATTTCAGATGACACTATATGCTTAGTCAAGTCTGAGTTGAACAGGTATGTGCAATTTTAAAATGCTTCGAGGAGCTACTTTGAGTTGGGATAGCCATATCCTCTAGGTTGCTTAGTCTCAGCAAAAGAATCAACTTAGGAATGAGTTGAACAGCATGGAGTTCTTGAGTGCAACCGAACATATTTCTGAAATAGTTTTGTTAATAAGAAAATTAAAGAAGATGAATTTGGATCAGGTAATCAATCCTGTCTCCTTAGCTTTGAATCGAAAATATTTTCAGTCTCTGAGAGTATTACGTTTGCACAAATAACGACTTTAATTGTAGCTTAAATGTACAAGACTCTTTCATGTGCTTTCACTATACTCCACAAATTGTCTTAACAATTCTGTCAGCGCTAACAAAATCAAATATGCTGACCGTCTTTATATCATTTTGGTTTTAAAATTAATTTGTTAACTACACTCTTCACCTCGCTACATGTACTGTGCATCTAAACGATAAGCTTTGGGACGAGGCATTCCTTCGAGAGCTGCCGCCGCCCCCGCCTTCTAGTCATGTATCTCAATTACAATGTTATTTTCCCAGTTATATTCTACCAATTAAAAATGTGCCAATTTCCCCTTTTCACCATATCTTTCTTAATTATATTCAGCGCCCCAGAATTTGGGGATTAGATTTTATTTTTTACTCGTTTTAGAAACTGTATGAAATGAAAGAAGTATTAGTATTTTCAAAGGTTAATATTTATCGAATTAACTGTGATTGGTTAGTGTCAATAACTGGGACGTGACCTAACAATTTTTTTTTGCATTTAAACTCAGTTGCTTTACCAACAGAATCACATAGCTAGTGTTCATTCTGTGCGTAGCAGACTACAATAGGCGCAAGTATTCGAAAAAAAAGGTTTATACTCAGCCGGTAGTCCACTATTACATCTGAGCTTACACTGACTAACAATCTCTGGGCTTTAAACCATGCTGCGAATTCAACCCCATGCACAGTTGAACTGACTGTGTCTCTACTCAAGCGATTCCAGTACAAGTACAACACCTACACCTATCCAACAATGTAAAGAATTGCTGACGTAGGTCCTGTTCAAACAACAACAAAAAAGACAACTTCAATCCATCATGAATACCCTGAATTATCAGTGAAAAAAAGGTGATGGCAGGGACCACTAATTGCGCAATCAACTATCACTTATTCGCAAAAACCTAGTCAGCAATGCTCAGTTGGCGTTCCGTTGGATTCAAACCTCATGACGGCCTTTGTCCAGTCATGAAAAAAAGAGCTGAACTCAAGAGGTGAAGGGAGAGTGACTGCGTTTACCATCAAGGCAGCATTTCACTAAGTATGGTATCAATGAGTTCAACATAAATTTGAAATCTGAAAGAATCTGCGAAAAATTCTGAACTGATTGGAGTCATACTTCCTCAAAGGGAAATGATCGTGGTTGTTGGATGTTAATAATTTCATTCCGACGGCATCAGTTCCATTGGATAACGTCCTGGCCCCAAACACCTTTGGCTGTTTCATCAAGATCTTCCCTCCATCACAAGGTCAAAGATGGGGATGTTCCCTGATAATTGCAGTGTTCAGTTCCATTCACAAATTCTCACGTAATGTTGTAGTCCCTGCCGACCTACACCAAGATCTAGACAATTTTCCGGTTTGGGCTGATAGATGGCAATTTTCACCTGACAGCACTGTCATATCTAAAATCTTAACCATCTACATCCTAGGGGTCACCATTTACATAACGACAAGTCGTCTAAATATTGAGCTACTACATTAGATCAAACTTTGAGCATTTTGCAACACATGACTCCTTTCCTGAAAGTGCATGGGAATACCTTTATCTTCAAGTTCCCCGAAACATCTCACACCATCCTGTCTCAGAAAACTTCTTCATCTTCAGTGAGTCAAAATTTGCAACTCTCTCTGCAACAGCAGTGTGACAAATCTACATCATGGACTGCACCTGGTCATGAGAGTTGCTGGCCATCTTTCGTGGGCAATTAGCAATGGCTAGCCCGTCACGCCTACATCCATGGATGTTGCTTTATTTTACGTTCAGGTGGTACACTGTGCGCAGTGCGTCAAGGCTGTTTTCTTTCGAATTACCAACCGTACCTTGATGACAATACCTTACCTTATGGCCATGGGTGACATGGATGTCACCCATGGCCATAAATATACCGAACGCTTTAGAGGAAATTAGCATCATTGAGCACAACAGCCAAGATCTTAGAACTTTTCAAGATCTTAGGTTCGATGAGTTTATTTGAGAACATACTGAAGAGAAGCATTTAGTATGCGCCATTGAAACCTTGGCCATTTCAGAAAATATTTTAGCATTAGTTAAAGGTGAGCATGTATTAATACCGAAAGTCAAGCCTATTACAACTATTGTATTATCTTTCTCATTAAATAATGTTTTGAATATTGTTAAAACGTTGAAACGTATTTTATTTTTCTCTCAGAAGAACATGTCGAATCAACTTCCCAATAGTGTGTGAACAGAGGAACACAATTAACAACTGCCGTTGAATACAATCGACTTCAATTCCGATGGCTCCAAACGTTACAGTTAGTTTGTGACAGTACTGGCGGCCACTTGAAAATCTGGGGTAAAACGGCTGAGATTCATCGCTAGAAAACCGGCCACGAAGCAGAAAGCAAGATATTTTGCAGCACGCAAAACTCCTAAACAGACTGGTTTACAAACGAAACCTAACATTCAGAAAGACGGTGCTTGAGATACCCTTTGCCCCCATAGCGCCGTGAGTCTGTATTTAGTTTTGTTTTCGGTACAAATGAGTGACCGGTGGCTCTCAGGCGTGTTCAGATTTTCTTTTTCGTATGTAGTAATGCTGCTCTTACATACCAGGATAACATAGTTCATTAGCACAGGATATGAAATGAGAAGGATGGGTGTCTGACTAGATCTGCAGCATTATGTTAATGGAGATTTGTGAAGATACAGGACCAGGTTAATGCGACAGTTGGGCAACAGCTTGTTGGGTGACGATGGAGAGCAATAGTCAATACGTTCTTTGTTAAGTCTCTTTTGTCCCATAAAATGACAGCCATGTGACCATAAAACTGACACATGAAAACCAGACTTAAATCTGGAAGATGTGAGGCTAAGCTGGAACGTCAGGCTTTTTTTTAATGTAGCATCTCTGCCGTTTGTCTTAAAGGAGAAATGGGCTCAGTGACAAATAAACTACTCCATTATGCAGATTATTTATGAAAGCCAATAAGTGCGGGTAAATCTGAATCGTGAATGTTAGCTGCACAGAAGGAGGTCGTTCGTCTCACGTGTTATGCCGGCAACGGTTTTATCCCATTTTCCATCTCCGGGTTCCTAGCCTTATTGGTGCTGGGCAATTCAAGCACATTCACGTGCGATGAGGTTTTTCCGCCTCCAGCTCTATTAAAGACTTTGCACTTCACATCTAGTCCGCCATCTGGGTAAAAACATTTCTCCTTAACTCACCTTGAATCATTCTAGCAATTATTTTACATCTATACCCTACGGTTCTTGATCTCCTGCTAAAGGAAATAGGTTTTTACCGTCCACTTTAGCTAAACCTCTCATAATTTAATCAATTAAATTTCCCCTTGGCCTTCTCTGTTCCAAAATCCCTACAAATGCAGAACCAGTTGCCAATATTTGTTAGATTGTCACGAGCAGCGTGCGTTGTCGTAAGTATAATCCTACTAGAACCAGCATACCTTTAAGTTATTGCTAGAAATCCTATTCTTGAGCCAAACAGTAATACAAAGCGGGTGGAATAGTGGTTGGTTGTTGGTTTCTGTACAGTACAAGTTGGTTCTATAATCTAAAGAAATAATTGAATCCTGAAAACTGCACAACATTTATTGTTTTTTTTGAAGAGTGAAGTAGTTTCCACTTGAGTTTGGAAGAACATACTCACTCGCGCTTTTAGCAGCTGAACAGTATGTCGAGCAATTGGCAATGCTGAGTCTAGGTTCATTTGCAGGTTGCTGTTCATGAATTAGTCTCATTTAACCCATCAGTCCAATTGCACTTGTAATAGATAGAACCTAATTTATTACAAAATAAAGATTTGTTTTTATTTTGAATCACACCCTTTCTCTTCTTTCTCCATTCTTGCTTATTAGAGCCTATTTCAGTAGAGAATATGCGCAGAGTAATGGAGACAGAGTGGTGGGTGTCTGTGCATGTGTTTTTTTGGGGGGGTGTGCTGGTTCTCAAAACGCTGGCATGGACACGATGTTCCCATTTCTGCTTTCCTTGCGTATGATTCCGTCGGTTTATACCCATTGTGCGACTTTGAGAAGGGCAAGAGGCTGGTACGGCCAATGACCTTTACCAAAGCTGAAAATGAGCATTCAGAGAAACGTGCAAGTCGTGTCGCAGTGACACTTATACAATCGTGTACACCACATGACACTCACGCAATCGATTTCTGAATGTTATGACTTGGAATGGAGCATTCTATTAATACTGTATCAAATAGCCATGTGATATAACATCTCAAGAATGTAATTGTTGAGATTATTTGCAGATTTATTATGTGTAAGAGATGGTTTCCTCTGTGTGTATTCATTACCAATGATAATATGCTTAATTTCGTCAAGATATTAATTTCCACGAGCATTGCTTGGTACATTACACACCAGAACGTTGCAGTCAGATTTGTTTCTCGGGTCTGATACTTTGAGTGTTGTGAGAGGAACAATCCGTCTGTTTTGCTCAAGCACTCTGGAGCAGCTTAAAACGCAAATCGTTGCCCTCTCCCTAGATTTATGTCAATTCTTTTCGTTCTCAAATATTTACTGGGAAGTATCCAGCGGTGACAGTCATGCAAAGATAATTTCCCCTCCTAGGAATGCGGTTGACCCTCTCGATACAGTAGCACATTTGGGACATTGGAGCTGGAAGCGGTACAACCACTGCTAAGATTCTGTGTGCGCATCATATGTTCTCATTTTCGCCTAAAAATCCCATTCGTCCCAATAAAATGTGATACCCACCTGCAGTGTTCTTATTCCATTAGGCAAACCATCAGCTCCCAAGCAACCGAGCGGAAAACGTTCAGCTCGTGTGCAAGATATAAGCTGGGCAATGGGAAGTGGTATTGTGTCTATCGTGTGCAGTGAGATGTCGAAACAGAGTAGTGAATGGTTTATCTGTTGCAGGGCAAGTTTTTCTATCTGGTGTGAGTAATTGTGTTTCATACAGTATGACGAATGGTTTGATGTAGTGTGAAAAATTGCATCATTGATGATATACTTTGTATAAGAAATACTGTTTGTACAGGTTCAAACGTTATACTTGCAATACAGAAACCACCTGGTATGTATATACAGTATAGTACTGGGATTCATATATAATCATGACGTTCTACGTCTTTTCGCCTTGATAGTAGTCTTTCATATACAACAGGCGATCATGGATTTAAGACAAGAAACCAATGGGCTGGGGAGTGGCAGATGGAGTTTAATTTAGAAAAATGCGAGGTGCTGCATTTTGGAAAAGGAAATCTTATCAGGACTTATACACTTAATGGTAAGGTCCTTGGGAATGTTGCTGAACAAAGAGACCTTGGAGTGCAGGTTCATAATTACTTGAAAGTGGAATCGAAGGTAGATAGGATAGTGAAGAAGGCGTTTGGTATGCTTTCCTTTATTAATCAGATTGTTGAGTACAGGGGTTGGGAGGTCATGTTGCGGCTGGACAGGACATTGCGTGCAATTCTAGTCTCTTTCGGAACGATGTTCTGAAACTTGAAAGAGTTCAGAAAAGATTTACAAGAATGTTGCCAGGGTTGGAGAATTTGAGCTATAGGAAGAGGTTGAATAGGCTAGGGCTGCTTTCCCTCGGGCGTCTGAGGCTGAGGAGTGACCTTATAGAGGTTTATATAATCATGAGGGGCATGGATAGGGTAAATAGACAAAGTCTCTTCCCTGGGGTGGGAGAGTCCAGAACTAGGGGACATAGATTTAGCGTGAGAGATATAAAAGAGACCTTAGGGGCAACTTTTTCATGCAGAGGGTGGTACGTATATGGAATGAGCAAGCGGTGGAGCCTGGTACAATTGCAACATGTAAAAGGCATCTGGATGGGTATATGAATAGGAAAGGTTTGGAGGGATATGGGCCGGGTGCTGGCAGGTGGGACTAGATTGCGTTGGGATATCTGGTCGGCATGGTCACGTTGGACCGAAGGGTCTGTTTCCGTGCTGTACATCTCTATGACTCTATGACTCTAAATAATTGTATAAATTGATGTTAGAAGATATATATAGCGAATATTATGTGTAGTGATTGCTACTGAGGATAGAGTTTAAAATTCAATAGTATACAATGTGAGGAATTATGTTGTCTACAGTACATGCAGACATATAAAATACATTCTTCTACAATATAAGAAATTGTTATAAATTAATATATACGGTACTCACCGTGTGTGAAATAATATTGATGGAAATATGGTATATGATGTGGGAAATAGGGCTGGATCCAACACGGGGATCCACACTGCATACAGTACAGAGATTAGCTTCCGACGTTGGAATTGAAACATTAGTGTGGGCAACACACTAACATAATTACTACATAGAGAGAAAGATAAAGAATATAAATTGTATTCTGTCTTATTATCACATTGACTTAGGGTGCCTGTATCAATCAGCATTCCCGAAAGATCAAGCCAACTGACCCTCTCTCAATACGCTGCTAACAACAGTAGAGCACATCTTGAAATATATGCGCAACTTTGACATTATAACTGATACAGAAAGAGACTGTTTCACAACACAATCGCCAAAAACATTTGGTTAACCTTCTCTGAATCGGGGGATTAGACTACAGTCATTTTATACACTAACATCTACCCGCTAGTGCCTTTAAATTGCATTGTGTAAGGGCATTTAACTTAATATGTTGCAGTTTAGTAAAATTTCAAGGGTATTTTGAACTTGGCGGAGCTATTGTGCTAACAATGCACTTAAAATAACATGAAGTACACAACAGATAAGTCTGCAGACGCTAGGAAGAAGAGAACACAAAGTGCGGAAAATCCATAAGAAGTTAGGCAGCGTCTGTGAAGAGGAGACAGAGTTAACGTTTCAGATCAATGATGTTTAATCAAAACTGATGGAAGATTATCGAACTGAAATGGTCACTTTCTTTCTGCCTCTTCAGGTGTTGCCTGACGTGTTTTTCTGCTTCTGTTTCAGATTACCTGCATTCGCAGTTTCTTGCTTCCATAACAGAGGTGGTGTTGGTTGACCTGGACAAGCTAGAATCAGAGCAATGCTCAAACATTTGATATATTCACCAGTAACATAGTTACTTTCGATTCATCTGCAAATGACCAGTAAAAATCAATGCAGACACTAGTTAGAGTCATTTCACGTTAAATCAATACATTAGCATTGTTTTTCTCATCAGCATTTTTTTTATTTTCAACAAGTTTTATCAAAACATTACATCTCTAAAATATGATACAGTAGGTGGTGTGTTTTACGCGAAGGATCCTGACACATTCGGACTTTTTTTCGGTTCTAATCAAATGAAGGATGTTCGTGTTATTATTAAACCAGTCTGACCACCTAGTCATCAAAGGCGCCATCTTTCATACCCTTACAGAGAGATTTTCGACTTGGGGCCCAATCAATGGAGGGTATTTGCTATGGTTTTGAAGACACTAAGAATCAGCCTGAATCTGTTGACAATCATTCCAAGAAGGAAGTTCATACTCACCTCAGCGGCACTTCCGACCCGTCAATCCATGCTTGGTTCAATCTCAGGATCCGTCGTTTAAAGACCAGTTATTCACCACCCAGCAGCCCGCTCACCTCAGCCATTGTTCGTTCTAATACAGTTTTGAATACGACCACGACCGTGTTTGGTCGCATTGCTGCCCCCTGCTGTTGAATGCAAAGTTTCGGCTGTAATAACTTGGTTTGCGTTCAAAGGACAATTCGTCAATCGCAGGTGTTAAATTGATTCTTTTTTATTATATAGAGTAAATAAGAAGGCGATAGATGTCACTTGCAACACATCTACAAAACAATTTTTAAAAATCTGTCATCAAGAGGCAGGTTAATTTTAAATTCAGTTTGAAATTGTGATGGAGAATGGGGGAAAAAAGCCAAGAAACAATACATGATTTAGTAAGTAAAAACATGCATAGTTACCAATCTATTGGGTTTGCGCCATCTGAACAATATTTGGATAGTGCGGTTTGTCGAGTTGGTCATAAACATTCAGTTACCACTTGCCTGATGGGGACTGCACTTTGCAATGACGGTAGCTGCAAAACGACAGAAATATACATTGGAATGATCGTATTAATATTTCCTAAAATACAGTAATAATAGAATCACCACATTGGTGGCTCTCCGTGGCATATAGTCAGAAAACTTGATGTTGCAATTTCTCCAATCATTTCATATATTCAATGTTACGCCAAGTTTGTAATGTGTATGTTTATTTTTCAGTCAGTCTACAAATAACTTGAGAGAGTTCTATCACCCATACTAGGTAAATCAAACATTTTTTTCCAAAGAAGGATGTAAGAGGTGTGAGTTTCAAACAGTTAACAGAGCCTGAACATTGACTTCGCACAGCGTCACTTCAAAACCATATTAATTTGCAACTCAAGTCAAAACCCGAAATGTGTCAGAAAGGGGGAGCAAGAGACATTTTCCATGAGAAAGCTTCCAAATATTTCAGTGTGATGATTGGATGGCCGTGATATTGAAGTGTTGCATAATCTACCTGAGTGCACTCAAACATCCCGGCAGCTTATTATTAAGACACACCCAATCATTGCTCTTCCTGTTCACATTGCTTATATATCAGACAGAAACAAACCCACCGTTTTATTCATTGCTTCCCGGATACATTTATTCAATTTGTATTAATACATTCAATAGGTGGTAAATCTACGCCTAGTCCTGATATATGGGTGGCAATTTTAAAATCTATCTGGATCAGACACGGGGAAAGATTCAAGGTTTTGGATTGCTCGGTGAATTAAGACATAAAGTTGATAATGGTCATCAGACTGTCCTCGCCCCATTAATGCTCTCTCCCGAAAGTATTGGAGAGGGGCCCAGCACAGGCCTTTGGCATGGCTCTGCGATGCAAGGTATAAAGCAAGCCAGTGCCTATGCCTTATAACAATAAAACTAACCCTGGTGTCAATGAGAGACTGTTTTAGGTCCCCGTGCTGCTTTCAATCTTGTTTCAAGTCTAATGTTTTAAATTCTATCTCCTTTAGGTTCTATTCGTCCCTCCCCACTCCAGTAAGTGTTCATGTCAGCCTCGATCATGGTGCTCTGCAGTTGACTTCTGCAGCTTCCCTCGAGATTCAGCTCTACATTCAATTTGCCCACGAGCTGGTGCTGGCCATCAGTTTGCCATGGTTTGTGGAGCCGTGGATAAGCTCCACAGAGCACTTTCCACTCCCTGCTTTAACATACACACGGACCCAAACACACGGACACATCAAACCGCGGAGCTTACACCCCATCCGCACGCTTTCATTGGAATCTCCACCTTCCCCAGGCCCACATGTTTTCATTTGAAAAAGGCCAGTCTTGTAGCGCACTTATTGCATTGTCTCAAAAAAAAATCCCTTTCGATCGCCAGCGATGATTGATGGGGACACGCTCATAAAATGCTAGCGGCTGCTCTCTTCAGGCGCTTGGCAGCGTCCATTTCGGGCGCGCTTGCCATCATTTCAAATAGCAGCGTATAATACTTTCACTTCTAACATATGGGTGATGTCGGTATGACAAGAAAGTCACGAGGATTTTCCTCCCGAGTCTTTAAATCTTGTCAAAGGTCAAACAAGACGTGTATTCGATTTATAAGGGCGTGAGTGAGTGTGGGGATAAATGCAGAGGGATTTATATTAACACACAGCATTTTATAGCGTGTCAGAGCAGTTCGTGCAAAGCTCTGGGGCTGATAAATAAAGCAGCAGGCAATCAATGTTGTGTACAAATAGGGAAGGACATTTTATCACCGCTCAGCGCTCAAAGGGGGGATTCGGTGGGTTTTTTTAACGCAGGCGTTCAAAAGAACTGTATTGGATCGATATTCAACGTGAAACATCGAAAAGTATGCAAACATAAATGCTAAGCTGCACCACGTTCACTTGGTTCCAGAAATTGCAGCAACTCTGCTGCCCATTGTACGTCTGCTGTCAATGGCAAAGAAAACAATGATTCACACTGGCCACCAGAATATATGCATCAACTGTTCAATGTATAAAAATAAAGCGCCGCTCCCTCCTCTTCAAAAAAAACCCTGCACTAGCATTTCTGTCCGAGTTTGCACTTTGAATGTCAGATGATTTTGTAGGTCAATGTTTCAAACAGGAACAGGTTGACATATTCACCTCGAACAGTACCTCTGTTCTGCCAATGCGGCAGCTCGATTGAACGGGCAGAGTGACAAGGCTGTTGGTCGGACTATCTCTTTAGCACAAAGTCATAAAGCAACCTCAAAGGCAGAGCAGAGGAATAGTCCTCTTTCACAAGTCCAGATCGCACTACCTCGAACAGGTTCAACGTCAAATGATCTTGCGAAGGGTAGTTTGAGGATGCGGAATATATGGTGCTCTCAGCTATTTTCAGTTCTGTAGTCCGGTTGACGCTAGAGTTTAGCAGTTTAGCAAATTAAAGTTTCTGAAGTCCAAAATAAGTACTTGACTGATTCGTATGTGTTAATCTAGGTCGCTGAGTAATTACGTGTAGTCACGGCTTTGTATTGTTGCAATTGAGCAGAATAACCGGCCCAACAACTGGGCAGAAGAACTGGTATAGCAACTGGGCTGAATAACCGGTACAACTGGACAGAATAACCCGTACAACTGGGCAGAATAACCGGTACAACAACTGGGCAGAATAACCGGTACAACTGGGCAGAATAACCGGTACAACTGGGCAGAATAACTGGTACAACAACTGAGCAGAAGAACCTGCCCAGTAGCTGGGAAATATGACTGGCCTAGCAACCAACTTGACAAAATAGTTGTACAACGGCCAAGGAAACAACGAGTTAAAGATGAGCAGTTTAACAGGATTAAAATGTCCCACAAAAAGCAAAATTCTACATTTTTAAAAAACTGCTAACGTGGTATTAATTCTCTATCAAAACGGCATACACTTTTCACATACTTAAATATGCAAACGAGTGTTCCGCCTCAATGCTCAGTTTTTGTTGGTTTTGCTGATAAGTTTGTACATGTATTCACTGTATGCGTGTTTGAATTTGTGACATCGGTGACATTCTCAATGCACCATAAAATCAAAAAATGTCCAGTCTAGAAATAAATACTCTGGTTGTATGCATTGGGGACGCGTAAATGTTTGGAAGCCTTCGAAAAAAACTGCCAGCAGATTAGTGTTGGTCACGATTTGTAGATTATCAGCAATGAGATTTCGGGGGGAACTGTGAAAGACTGATTGACTTTGAGCTGAAGGGATTCAGTGCAGAATGAGGTGAAAACGTACAAATCGATGAGCAGGGATTAGAATGGATCTGATGAGAGATTGCAGGTTCTGACACCAGCAGCGGATCGTTACCAGTGGATCTCTGACGATTAAAAGACAAATCCAAGCTCAGTAGATCTTCACCGATTGATGCCAATCCTTAGAGATGTATAGCAGAGAGCTTCCAGGTGTCTGCGGGGACATCGTTCAATCAAAATACGGTCAATTTAAATCATATCGCACGTTTAATTGTGAGAATGAGCTGCTTTCATGTTTTGTTTCCTGGCGATATTATCTCGGAATGTCACTTTTGTTTCATAATTAAGTCACCAATTTTAAGAAAACCTCCCCAGGCCTGCTATTTATCCTGTAAATGTGGCATCGAATCCGCCCCGCTTTTCACTTCAATGACTGCTAATAAGTTAGTGTGTCAAATTCTTGTGGCTGCCAATGACGTCCGCTTTCATTTTACAGACTACAACTCCCAAGATCCCTCAGTGTCCAGCGAATCTCAGCTGGCAAGGGACTTGGGACCCTCTCTCTGTCTCAGCTCCCACTGTGCCCTGCCACGGGGTCACATGACCTTGCAAGGTCTCTTTGTCAGAGGGTGCATTGGAAGAAGACGCCAGTGCAAGCCTTCAGTGACCAATCGTCAGAAATAGATATATATTATACAAAAGAAAGCGAACAAGCTCTCCAAAGCACAAAACTTGAAACCGAAAAAGATACATATGGCTGCTCTGTGCGAAAATCCCTGTTTCATTGTTGCATTTCAATAGTGAAATTCCTGCATGTCATGCGTTCTTTAAAAAAATCTATATAATTAACAAGGACATATTAACGCTCGGAATTCTGTATCACTCGATTTTTTGATATTTGTGAGTACTTAGGGAAATATGGCAAGAACAAATCACCAATGCGCCACATTGTCTGAGTTGATCCGCTCAATGAGAAGGATGAGAGAGTTTCTCAAAACGATCCTCTTGGGGAAGTCTGATGGTCAAGAATCACATCATTGGCCAACTGCAGTGCATGCTCACAGATCCCCGCGGTGTAACCAACCTCCCGTGATCATTGATTCTCAAATGATCTCCCCATCCCAGTTCGCTCGATACTTTATTGAACTCTATGTAACAGAGAATCTCAAAGCTAACCCAGGACAAACCCGAAAGGTTCAGACAATGCGCGTTTAACTGACGGCACGGTGTCCGCCTTCCTGCAGCTGTTCCCTTCGGAGGGGTTTGACACTGATACCATTAAACTGCTACGAGGTCACACTGTCCACTTTCAGTCTTTACTAGTGCTCTCGCTTTCTATCGGAAATACTTCAGTGCTCCATCTCGTATTTAAATAGGAAATCTACATTGCATCCATATGGAGTCTAAACGCAGGTTACTTTTTAAGCACAAATACTGAGCTCAAGCGACCGTTTTGGTTTTTAAACTTATTTTAAACAAATCTATTGCAAATAACCCCAAGGCAACTGAAATGATATTCAGTCATTGTCACTTAAATAATGCTAAAATAAGCCCTCTTCAGCCATTCACACACAAAGAAAGGTTTATGTACGATTTGGAGAAAGCGTCGTAAACTAATCACCTACATTTAAATAAAAATCGGCAAACCTAACTCGTAGGGAAGTGATTCCTAACTTATTTTAGTCTTTTAGTTTTGAACAGGCAGGATGGGGACAAGAATCATCACAGTTACAAACGCGATTTCTCTCATTCATCTTTAATGATTCTTTTCCAAGTCCTCCCAACTCACAGGTCGCCAGAACAACTATTGACTTTAAAAACAAACAAAATCATTGTACTGAATGAAAAACTGCACCGCTCTGTAACTCCAACCAAGGCACTGCATCATGTTAATCGAAGCAACATTCTGTTGTAAAAGAAACAAACTTGAACAAATTATGAGCGGCGTGAGACTTCCATTTGTTAATTTCACAGTTAAGGCCCGCGTTTAAAATAAAGCACCTTGTCTAATTTCATCCAACTTTTCAATGTGAAAGGTGAGCATTCCCATGAATATACATATTTCGTGGAGGTGGATCAACGACATTACAGAAATTACTGCTCTGAAGTCTTATAGGGCCTCTCAGATGAATGACTTTACTTTGTATGTAATATGCATGCGTGGTAAAAATTACAGTGGACTATGTAACACGTTCACTTGGGTAATCCAGTTGCACTTCTTACCAATATAGAGCAGGGCGTACCTTAGGTAGCCGCCAGTTTAAAATGCTCATTTAACTGTTTCGGTTAATTGAGAAGAGATTTATTCAGATCGAGGGAAGCTGCTGGTGATGGGATTTCCCCATCGCTTAAGCTGACTTTTTTTGTGTGAAAACTCTCCAATGACGACCTTGAGCCTCAGATTTCTATATTTTAAAAGAAAATCCAGGTCCAGACCTCGAAGAAAATCCTTGTTGATAGCCTGGCTATTCGAGGTTACCGGAAAGGGTTGAACAAGAAAAAAAAAGCTCATTTTTAAGAACTGAAAAGGAACTCTTTGGGAGGTTTACTCTCACAGTTTTCGCTGTTAACTGAGTCGTAGACCTGTTATCGCAAAAAGAATAGACATGGGGGAATCTCAAAATATCCAATCCGAGCTGAGTGTGAGGAAGCAAAGGTCTTGTACTTATCCCGCTAGTTCAGTTGAGATTTTATAGATGATCATTCCCACTGATTAATATAAACGATAAACGGCGAGGCTGTAGTTTTAAACTGGCCAACAAGCGATAAACCGAGACTAATCTTTCCACCCTCAGTCTTTCCGGAGATGACATGCCGAGTTAACTAGAATGGGGGAAAAAAATTAACAAATTTTTTTTAGGGAAAAAAAGAAAACCGCCCGGACATACAGTTGCTCTCTTCTGTTGACTCACCGACGGTACGACTGCTCAGTGCACAGCAGCTGCGGACTTTGAAATGTTTTAGCAGATTTCCCAATCACCCAACCTCCACAATAACCGCCCCAACAAATTAAAATGAGAGTGACTACATTGGCATATAACGAAGTCCGGCTGAAAATTCCGTTTGCTTTATTTAAATTGGCTCTCAGTGACTACAACAGGTCTTTGGAGATCCTGCAGAAAGAAGGGAGTTCTGCTTTGTTATGGAAACGACAAATCTGCTCAAACTAAGGAGAAGCTGGGGATACTGGACAGAAGCCTCTAATTAATATTATGCATGATCAAGTCGAAATTCGTTGCAAGAAACAAAACAAGTGCAAACCTTTCCTGATTACATTTTAGTGTGAATCTTTTATTTGTATGTTAACGTCAGTCCTCTTTAATTTCTTTTTGAGACGTCATCGATCCTGCGGGTATAGCTTTAAATATTCATACGGAAAGGATGAATTCTTAAAGGAGAACGCGCTACAATTGCAGATTTACCTTAAAGGTGCTCATTCATATTTGGTAATTGCAATTTTTTTTGTATCACGGACAGTGGTGCTCTTCGCAACGTTTCTTTCATCATATCAATTCGTTCTTGTTTGGTCTGATCCGAAACATAAGAATGTAAATTCAGACCCATCAATTATCCTTAACGATCTAGTCTGGTCTCACTTACTAAACCAGTCCCCAGAGACCAGGGAAGCCTTTGCCTTGTTTGGAGCAATTGCCTTAAAAAAAAGCAAATTAGAAAAATAAAGACTAAATCTCCAATTCGAAATACAATTATTACAGATGCTACAAGAGCTACCAATATTTGAACTGAAAACAAAACCCAGTTAATAACTGGTCATGTAAACTGGAAACGAGTGTTTTGCAAACCGAACTTATCCGTAAAGGACTTTTTATCATTAATAATCTTTTTATAAAGCTTTTGTTATTTTACTGGAAACTTGAAATAGTAATCACATCATGCGTTTGGATACAACAAATAGATTTGTACGTTTACTTCTTCTGAAATATTTTTATGCTTAGAAGGTAAATTTAGCAATTGTGTGTGATTAAACAAAATTCAAACGAAGGGTGTTGTTCCAATCCGGTCAAACTAGTCTTTATTGATGTTAGTAGGATGTTAACATTATCGCAGTGGGGATTAACCAACGGTTTGAGGTTTGCAAAAAAAAAAAGTTGACTATTGATGCCGCTTTATAAATACAAATAACATTTTCCCAAACCCCACCTCCCCCCACATTTGTTTGGAACAGGAACAGATGAACCTCAAAGGCCAATTGCCAAAGCCTCCAGCGCCATCTAGTGTTAATTTGAGTATTATGTGGCACCCGAATCAATTATACCCTTTTTATTTTGCTTAAAGTCCAAAACGTTCCGTGTGCTGAGAAACGAATGAATATTTCTACACATTCTGCTACTCTGAGGTACATAGGAGTACTTAATCGTCTACATTTCAGGATCAGTGGTGAAGTGATTAGGCCCACGGTTGACATCAAAGGATGCTGCCTACAAAGACCTTTTAATTCACGAGGTATTTATTTCCCCTTTCTTGGCATTAGTTTGATTTTGACACCAAGTTTAAAAGGGTTTTCAGGGATCAAGCAACTATCATGTCATAAAATAATCTGAACAGCCAATCACATTCAATTATTCTCACAGACAGCAATCCAGAAAATCAAATGCAGTGATTATCTTTTTTAAATTATATTTTAGAGAGTGTGAAATGAGCATGCACATGGGGTTAAGGCCAATGTTGAAATATTATAAGCAAAATAAAAAATAGTGTTTTATCCAAATGAAGAAATGTTAGGTTCCACAAATATAAAATTGGTCTTCCAAGACTTTTTCAATCTAGTTGTAAACTTGATACCCTGATATCCAGTAACACCTCATCCAAAGGGGTGTAACAAGTGTTAACACAATGAAGCAACACTCTTTCAGTTCACTGGTTTCATCATGATTCCAGCCACAGGGCATCAAGAGCAAGGCCCTTTGAAAAGTGTAGATTCATTGACAGCAACTGCTCAATTTCTGCATTTAACTGCAATTGTGCATGTACCTGAAATTGCTGTTGCATTTAGGGGCACCATGATGGTAACTGCTGGTAATTTCAACATTTTTATTAACCAGAATCTAGTCCAGGATATCTTTGGAACCTTTTGATCACATCACACAAATGCCGAGCAATGACCATCTCCAACAAGAGAAAATCGAATCTTCACTCTTTGTCATTCAATGGCATAACAATCACTGAATCCCTCATTATCAGTATCCTGGGGTCACCATTGACTGGAAATTCAACTGGATTAGGCATATGCGTACTGTGGCAACAAGAGCAACTCAGAAGCTAGGAATCCTGCAGGAAGTAGCTCACCCCTGACTCCCTAAAACCTGTACACTATCTACAAGGCACAAGTCAGGAATGTCATAAAATATTTTACATTTAGTGAATGGGTGCAGCTCCAACAGGTTTGGTATGTTTTGGCGCAGCCATTTTGGCACAGCCATTTGGGTGCCAAACCTATTTTGGCGCTAGCCCATTTGGCGATGGATGTTTTGGCACTAAGAACATTTCTTTATTTGTAAATCAGCATTACAGTTTTTAGTGATTAACAGATTTAATGTTTTTATTTTTCAATAAAGTTACAGTTTTAAAACTTTTTAAAGTTCTACCTTTGAATGATGATGAATCAATCAATATTCTTTTCCTCGCGCCAAAACGCCCATTGCCAAATGGGCTGGTGCCAAGTCAACTGGCGCCCAAATGGCTGCGCCCAATCATCCCATTCTGAGCTCCAACAACCAACAAGCCATTCAGGACAAGACAGTCGGTTGATTTGAACCACAAACAAAATGATCAAATTGGATCCAAAATTGGCTGAATGACAGGAAAAAGACAGTAATGGTCGAGGTGGGATTTTGTGACTGGGAGCCTGTGTCCAATGGGGTCCCACAAGGATCAGTTTTGAGCCCCTTGCTGTTTGTAATATATGTATTGATTTAGACTTGAATGTAGAAGGTTTGATCAGTAAGTTTGCAGATGATATGAAAATAGGTGAAGTGATAAATAGTGAGGAGGATAGCCTTAGATTGTAGGACGGTATGGACAGGCTGGTCAGATGGGCTCATCAGTAATCAATGGCTTTCAGTCTGGATAATGTGAGGTAATACCCTTGGGCAGGATGAACAAGGCAAAGGAATACATGGTGAATAGTAGGACCCTGGGAAACAGCAAGGATCAGAAGGCCCTTAGTATGCATGTCCACTGTCCCTTAAGGTAGCCGGACAGGTAAATAACATTGTTAATTAGGCATTTGGGATACTTCCTTTTGTTTTCCAAAGCATAGAGTTAAGATCAGGGAAGTAACGTTAGAACTACATAAAACATTAGTTGGGCTGCAGCTAGAGTATTGCATGCAGTTGTGGAACTCACATTATGAGAGGGATGTGAACAGACTGGACAGGGGCAGAGATTTACCTGTGATGGAGAATTTTATTTCTGAAGAGAGATTGGACAGACGGGGGTTGTTTTTCTTGGACTGGGGGAAGCTAAGGGGAGTAGGCATGATTGAGATGTATAAAATTATGAGGGGCATAGATGTTGTAAATAGGAAGAAACTTTTCTCCTTGGTAGAAGGATTGATGACCAGGGACATAGATTTAAGGTCAGGAGGTCAGAGGAGATGCAATAAAATTGATTTTATCCAGAGGATGGTGGGAATCTTGAACTCCCTGTCTGAAAGATGCAGGAACAAGTAATAATTCAGAAATGTTTAGATGTGCATTTGTAATGCTAAGGCATTCGGACAATGGGACATGCACTGGAAAATGGGATTACAATAGTTAGCTGCTTGTTATTGATTGGCACAGACTTGATGGGCTGAATGGTTTCTTTCTTTGCTGTAGACCTCAATGACTCTATGACATTCACTCTCTCCACCACCAATGATCAGGAGCAGCAGTATATATACCATCTAAAGACGCACTGCAGAAATTCACCAAGACAGCACCTTCCAAAACAAACCATGGCTGCTTCCACCTAGAAGGACAAAGGCAGCAGATATCTGGAGACACCACCACCTGCACGCTCCCTGCCCAGCT
Source organism: Chiloscyllium punctatum (assembly GCF_047496795.1). Lineage (NCBI taxonomy): Eukaryota > Metazoa > Chordata > Chondrichthyes > Orectolobiformes > Hemiscylliidae > Chiloscyllium > Chiloscyllium punctatum. The sequence goes on along the minus strand of NC_092747.1, from coordinate 55,869,535 downwards.
ACTCAACAATCCGTGTTTGAAATATTTTGCCATTCCCTTAATGTCTCTGGGTCAAAATCCTTGATCTCCCTCCCAAACAGCATTGTAGGAGTACCTATAACACATGCACTGCTGCGGTTCAGGGCAACAACTCACCACCACCTTCTCAAGGGCAACTAGGACCAGACTATCATTAATAGCTCAGCTATAGACATCCATATCTTGTGAATCATTTTAAAAAGTAAAAGTTAAGTTTGTATACTGCAAATTTGTTTGAATTGGAAGGCACCATAGGCCTATCAGTATGCTTAAGTACTTTGGGCTAAATTCCAAAGCAATACTAGTTGGGTGTCATGATAATTGGAAGTGCTCTAGCTCACACCAAATGGAAAACAGATGTTCCATATGGCTAGTTCAGTGATTCAGGTTGACAGTAATGATTTCTTGCCAGTATTTGAAAAACTTGCAGAATTCTCCCAGTGCCTTGGCCAACATTCTTCCCTTATCCAATGTGATGAAAAACACATTGAATGGTCATTCATTTTATTACATAAAAATACATTTCCACGTTCAATAGCAACTCTTCCAAAATAATTAATTTGATGTGAAGTACAGTGATGCATTTCTGGAAGAGTTGGTTAAACAATAATGCTTCCATATAAGTACGTTCAAACTAATTCTTTATTGCCATAATTTCATGGAACAAAATTGATGGTAATTAAACAGAAATTGGCATGTTCACCAAGATAATGTAAATTCATAGGGAAAGTAGAGATGAAGTTCATTACTAAGGCAAATAGCTACTTGAACAATAACAGCTTATATTTATGTAATGCCTGTAACAAGATGAGTATTATAAAAATAAGTATGACTCTAAGGCACATAAAAAGATATTAGCTCAGATAGTTAATCGAAAGCTTGACTAAAGAGATGGTTTTATGAGATGAACAGGTGTAGGCGGGATACTCCACCTGGGCCTGGGCCTGGAATCATGGCCATCAATAATGAAGCAAGTACAATTGGGATACACAAAAGTCCAGAATTAGAGGAGTGCAGATATCTCAGAGAGCTGAGACCATTACAAGATATGGAAAAAAGGAGAAGTTTAGAATAAAGATGATGTTTGATTTGAAGACAATGTAGTGCAAAGGGGTGGTAGATGGAATGAGACTTGTTGCCACTTAAGAAACAGGCAGCAGAGATTTGGATGAAAAGTAGAATGTGGGCTACCAGCTGGGTGTGTGTTTGGAATATTCAAATATAGAGGCGACAAAGGCATGAATGAGGGTTTCAGCAGTAGGTGATTTCAACTAGGGCTAAGTCAGACAGTTTTACAAAAGTGGAAATAGGTGGTCTTAGTCATGGCATGAATATTTTAGTCAGAAGCGCAACCTGAGATTAAACATGGAACCAATATGCAGATGTACTGTCTTAATCAAGTTGCCAAGTAGAGGGGTGGAATTGATAACTAGGTTTGGCGCAAGCACTAAAAACAATGATTTGATCTTTCACCTATGCAATTAAGGGACATTTCTTTTCATCCAGTATATAATATTAGGTTAAGAGACTGATATTTTTACATCAGTGGACGAGTCAAATTAGACAGGGACTCACTTTGTACCACAGCCACAACCTTTCCCATTCAGAAGTACTTTGACAGAGAGGCCAGGTATTATTTTTCATTCCATGAAATTGGAATGTATGTTTTTCTTTTCATTTTCATAGGATATGGGTGTGGCCATTTGTTGATGTCCATCTCTAATTGTTCTTGAACTGAATGACGTACTGCAACCTACCAGAGGGCAGTTAAGTATTAACGACATAACTGTAGTAACTGGAAGTACATGCAAACCAGGCACGATGAGGACAACAGACTTTTGTTCTCTAAATGACATAGTTAAACCAGATGGGCTTTATGACAAGTAACAATGGTTTCCTGGCTACTGTTAAACTATTTTTTTTTAAAAATCTTGTTTATTATTTCACCACCTGCTTTGGTGAGATTCAAGTCTGTGTTCTGGCAAGCTTTAGCCAGGGTTACTAGTCTAATGTTGACACCATTATGCCACTGTCTCCCCCAATACTCTTAATTTAAAACACCTATCATCCTTTGAATGCAGTTCATCAAATCTAGGTCCAATATGGGTATGGAATCTTGTAAATTCAGGAGCATATGAGAGAAAACCACCACTGAATTAACAAATATATAAATGTTAAAAGTGAAATTCCATGCTTTGTTTTTCAGATCATCCCTGATTACAGAAAACTCCAAGACATTCATTATTCCTTGGACTACTGTTCTTGCCACATTTTGAGAACCACATTCAACACCATGCATGACCGCATGCACTCCCAAGCCTTCGTCCCTTCAAAAACGTCAATACTCCATACCAGAGCTCTCCTCATCTTCATTTTCATTTCCTTCTTTGTCGCAATTGATGTTTGACTAAAAACCTCGAGTAGAATTTTCCACTTCATTAAGCGATGTGACCAATGGTGAGAAATATGGGAAAGTATTGTCAAAATTGAAAATCAGAACCTTAATGTCACAAAAATGTTCAGATTTCTCTGTCACATTCAAGTGGCGAGTATAGAACCTCACTAATGATCAGCAAATATTATATTTCCATCTCCAGTTCCATCATCGGCCCAAATTTCTATGTAGCCTCCAATTCTGTCCTCCTTTGAGAAACGAGATGGTGCCAATTCCCAACATGAAGACCAAAATGCTTTCCTCTCAGCAACAGCTTACCACTTACATTTCCAGGCCTTCATCTAGCACCCCTGTATGCTCCACTGTTCCTCTCTACTGTTCATCTAAGCAAATTAGGAATGGCAAATAACCAGTTTCATTGCATCATTGTGCCAAAACTTGACCAAAAGATATAACAGTTCAGTCCTTCAAGATATCGTTTTGGAGATCAGAGACAATTACAACATGCATGCTCTCCAAGACAAATACAACATGTGCTTTGCCGTAAATATCTTATGCATGATATGACTCTTATTTTGTTTCTTTGCTTGCACCCTCTATGTATGTATTTGGGAGCTGTCATCTCTATGATTTACATTTTTGTTTGTGCAGAGAAAGAGACAGACAGCTTGGTGCAGCTTAGAGCATTGAACCTTCAAAGGTATGGACTTGTTGCTGTACAGCTCTATGCTACGTCATGTCACATCTACAGCACCACAAGCACTGCAGCTGCCTCAATTTATTAGCAATGTGTGAATATCTAGGGGAACTTGTCCATGTGAGGTGAAAGGGGTCTATCGGCAACTAGGGGTAGTGACATAATCACTTAAAATGTTAATTTGCTTCCAGTCCAGGCTATTGACTACAGTCAGTCCTGCAGAGCAGTCTACATACTACAGGTACATAGTCATGGTACTTTGGAGCCATTATTCCAGCATGGGGCCATTTGTTTCTGCAATGAGACAAAAGTAGGGACTGAGTGTGATGATAGTGGCTGGAAAAGCAGTTAGTGGTGATGCAGGACCTGGAGAAGTGATACGATGTCCCCGGTGAATGAGTAGGAAGTGCAGAGGGAAAGAAAGATTAGTAGTTTGGGAGGATGAGTTGGTGAGAACCAATAAATGGGCATTAAGCATGTAATAATGAGTAACAGAATTCGAGAAAGTGATGACTGTGAGTTAGCAAAGAGAATGTGTCGTAATTACCCTTGCTGAGCATGAAAAGTCATTAACCTTCTTCCTGCACTGCTGTGTGCTAGATTTCACCCAGAACACAGCACTGACCTGGGATACTTTTTCAGAACAGGCTGGCTTGGTTTATTGATGTGAACTCCTTTGCCAGTTAGCAGGAGAAAACACTGCCCTCTTTTCGCCACATTGTCGACGAGCATCTCCAGGTTCCTGGGGTCAGTAAACCAAAGAGTTAACATGTCTTTATGGGTTATTTTCTTCAGGACCACAGTGCAGGACTACAGTGTAAAGGACAGTTCCTGGCTTTCAGCACCTGATGTGGTGCAAGACTGAGGTTAATTACGATGGCATGCACGTTACCATGTCCCAGCAGCAATGAGCACTCCTAATTCGCCTGCTGAATGATACCGTGAGGGGGGCACAAAGAGGCCAGTTGCATAATTATTGAGCTGTACAATAGAAAATTGTGTAAGAAATGTCATCAGGTGGTCCAGACCTTAGAATCTCCCCCCCCAAAAAAATTTTGGCAAAAAACAGCATCATTTACCTCTTATTTCTCTTTTCAGGTTTGAAATATGCTAGAAATGTTAAAAGATGTCATTTTACAAAGACCAAATTTAAAATGTTAAAGGCAAAGTTACCATAGTTCTACTGGACCATCGAGCTGCTCACTCACTATAAAGCGATGTCTGGTGGTGGTTTACCTGAGGGTCAGCACACCTCAGGTGAGAGAGAGGTTGAGAAGGAGAGTCCTCATGTTAACCTCAGCCTGAATGGGAATTGAACCTACACTGTTACCATCGCTACATCACAAACCAGCTATCCAACTAACTGATCTGTCTGAATGCTTAAAATGTTAAATTTAAGCACAAATTAAGAATGTGTCCATTAAGCTTGTAGATTATTGGAATGAAAATGTCATTAATGCTTCTACAACTCATGCAATGATGACCTTAAAGATACTTGGTCCCCTTCACCTCCCTCTACCCCCTGTTATTTTAATCTTACTCCTTGTGTATTCATAAGGCACTCATAGTACCCTTTGACATTCACCTCTCTGATCCTGAATGACTTCTCCTCAGTGAAAGCTTCAACTTAATATCCCTATGCGTCCACCCTAGTGGATTTCTCCATACAATACTGAGCTATCTTTCTATTGCCTTCTGGACCCACATCTTTGGCAATGAATTCTGGACAAGACAGGGGCCCTTTTACTCGACACCAGTATTCTCCCTCAACTAACACACATCCCTCTGGCCTCTCATTCTCTCCTGGTCCATTTCTTGAAACTCCTGGTGCAAACTGAGCCATTTTAATCTCTCTCTGAACCAGCTGTGCTCTGTTTTCTCAAGTAAAACCCCAACAATGTCATCAAGTACTCAAAGATGGCATTGCTGATGACTACTTAACCAACTGGGACATTGTACAGCCAGATTATCAACTCTCTAACTTACCTCCTTCCTACCATGGCTCATGACCCTACCACTGAACATCAATCATTTCTACATCTATCATTGACCTCACCTCCTCACCAGATCTTCCTTCAATGGTCTTGTAGTCCTTCAACATTAACAATTGGCATTGATCGTCTTCCCAAGGATCACAAGCTATGTGACCCTGAGAGACCTATTATTTCAACTTGTTCCACTCAACTCATCTCTTTCTATTTTGATTATCTTTTCTCCTTTTGTCCAGTCTTTCCCCTCTACATCTGTGACTCTTTTAATGCTATCTGTTACTTTAACAGTTTCCAAATTCCAGGCCCTAACCATTTTCTTTTCAACTATGCTTGACCAATCTCTCTCTACACCTCCAACCCTCTCCAAGATGTCCTTCTTTCATGAACAGTGACCCAATGAGTGTTCATTTACTCTCACTTAACTGAACTTATTCACATCTTGAACAAATTGAACAAATTCTGTCAATTCATGCCCGCTAGAAAAATTATATTGCTTTGAATGTCCACAAACTGAATTCTAACTATGTCTCCCTTTTGGTGGGATATGTGAGGCATTTCTTGTTCCAGTTCTACTCAGACCTAATTCCTCAACACTTTCTCTGGTATATTGCTGAATGCATTGATGTTGCTGCTTATTCTCATGTTAAATTGAAGAAAAAAATGATTATTTTGTTTATAATTTCCATCACTCTCTCATGTTCATCTGACACATCTCCAACTCTCCCTTTCCCTTCTGACTGCATTTTATTTACTTTTCCTTGACAGGTTTCACTTTTATTCAAATTCTGCTCTTGTTTTCACTTTCAGACAGTAGCGGTTGATCATTCCACCATTTGTACCTTCACTTATCCTGTTTCTTTACCTTTCCCATTCCCAGTCTCTTTGGCCTGCTTAACCATTCTTTTGTCATTTACTCTTTCTTGTCTTCCACTTAAAAATGATCTTTCCTCTTGTTCTTCACTCATCCTCTTCTTTTTCATTGGCTTAAATCCTTCATGAACATACAAATGGAAGCAGAAGTAGACCCGTTTAGCATGTTTTATTATTCAGTAAGGTCATTGCTGATCTGCTTGTGTTTCAAATTGTTCATTTCCATTTACCCCTCATGGCCCTTGATCTCACTTCCAAACAAGAATCTATCAACCTGTGTACTAAAAATACTCACTGATGCTGTCTTCACTGCCTCCACCATCTTCTGAGGTTGAGAAGCATAAAGTTGCACAGCACTGTGAGAGAAAATGGTCTGCTCATCTCTGTCCTAAAAGGATTACCCCAATTTGTATAGAGTATCTCTTGTACTCCATTGAATAAAATCCCAATTTCTTCTCAGACATCAGTCTTGCCATCCCAGGTAAACCTTCACTGTACTCTTTCCATAGCAAGAACATCCTTCCTCAGATGTGGAACTGTACGCAATATTCCATTTGTGGCCTCATCATGGCCTAATGCAATGGCAGCAAGACATCACTGTTCCTCTCCTTGAATCCACTCACTATTAAGATTAATATATCACTTGCCTTCTTTACCGCCTGCTGCACCTGCCTGCCTACCTTCAGCAACTGGTACACAAGAACACCCAGGTCTTATTGCAGACTTCCCTCTCCCCATTTATAACCACACAGATAGCAAACAGCCTTCTTGTTTTTTCTACCAAAGTGGATAACCCAACATGTGCCACATTATACTGTACTTGCTGTACATTTGCCCATTCACTCAGCCTGTCCAAATCACACTGGAGCATCACTGCATTATTCTTACACTTTACCATAAAACTATAAGACCAAAAGATACAGGAGCCGAATTAGGCCATTCACCCCATTGAGTCTGTTCTGCCATTTGATCATGGCTGATATGTTTCACCAGCCCATTCTCCTGCCTATTCCCAGAACCCTTGTTCCCAATACCAATCAAGAACTTAACCATTTCTGTCATAAATCCACTCAAATACTTGGTCTGCACAGCCCTCTGTGGCAATGAATAAGACCATAAGACAAAGGAGTGGAAGTAAGGCCATTCGGCCCATCGAGTCCACTCCACCATTCAATCATGGCTGCTGGGCACTTCAACTCCACTTACCCGCATTCTCCCCGTAGCCCTTAATTCCCCGAGACAACAAGAAAATATCAATCTCTGCCTTGAAGACATTTAGCGTCCCGGCCTCCACTGCACTCTGCGGCAATGAATTCCACAGGCCCACCACTCTCTGGCTGAAGAAATGTCTCCGCATTTCTGTTCTGAATTTACCCCCTCTAATTCTAAGGCTGTGTCCACGGTTCCTAGTCTCCTCACCTAACGGAAACAATTTCCTAGCATCCACCCTTTCCAAGCCATGTATTATCTTGTACGTCTCTATTAAGTCTCCCCTTAATCTTCTAAACTCCAATGAATACAATCCCAAGATCCTCAGCCGTTCCTCATATGTTAGGCCTACCATTCCAGGGATCATCCGTGTGAATCTCCGCTGGACAGGTTCCAGTGCCAGTATGTCCTTCCTGAGGTGTGGGGACCAAAACTGGACACAGTATTCCAAATGGGGCCTAACCAGGGCTTTATAAAGTCTCAGTAGCACAACGGTGTTTTTATATTCCAACCCTCTTGAGATAAGTGACAACATTGCATTCGCTTTCTTAATCACGGACTCAACCTGCATGTTTACCTTTAGAGAATCCTCGACTAGCACTCCCAGATCCCTTTGTACTTTGGCTTTATGAATTTTCTCACCGTTTAGAAAGTAGTCTGTGCTTTTATTCTTTTTGCCAAAGTGCAAGACCTCGCATTTGTTCACGTTGAATTCCATCAGCCATTTCCTGGACCACTCTCCCAAACTGTCTAGATCCTTCTGCAGCCTCCCCACCTCCTCAGTACTACCTGCCTGTCCACCTATCTTCGTATTATCGGCAAACTTCGCTAGAATGCCCCCAGTCCCTTCATCCAGATCATTAATATATAATGCAAACAGCTGTGGCCCCAACACTGAACCCTGCGGGACACCGCTCGTCACCGGCTGCCATTCTGAAAAAGAACCTTTTATCCCAACTCTCTGCCTTCTGTCAGACAGCCAATCCTCAATCCATCCCAGTAGCTCACCTCGAACACCATGGGCCCTCACTTTGCTCAGCAGCATCCCGTGTGGCACCTTATCAAAGGCCTTTTGGAAGTCTAGATAGACCACATCCACTGGGTTTCTCTGGTCTAACCTATTTGTCACCTCTTCAAAGAATACCAACAGGTTTGTCAGGCATGACCTCCCCTTACTAAATCCATGTTGACTTGTTCTAATCAGACTCTGCTCTTCTAAGAATTTAGAAACCTCATCCTTAATGATGGATTCTAGAATTTTACCAACAACCGAGGTTAGACTAATTGGCCTATAATTTTCCATCTTTTGTCTTGATCCTTTCTTGAACAATGGGGTTACAACCGCGATCTTCCAATCATCCGGGACTTTCCGTGACTCCAGTGGCTCTTGAAAGATCTCAACCAATGCCTCCACTATTTCCTCAGCCACCTTTCTCAGAACTCTAGGATGTATCCCATCGGGGCCAGGAGATTTATCAATTTTAAGACCTTTTATCTTTTCTAGCACTATCTCTTTTGTAATGACAACCACACTCAACTCAGCCTCCTGACTCCCTTTAATTGTTGGGATATTACTCCTGTCTTCCACTGTGAAAACTGACGCAAAGTACTTGTTAAGTTCTCCTGCTATTTCCTTATCTCCCATCACTAGGCTTCCAGCATCAGTTTGAAGTGGCCCAATGTCTACTTTTGTCTGTCGTTTGTTTCTTATGTATTGAAAGAAACTTTTACTATTGTTTCTAATATTACTGGCTAGCCTACCTTCATATTTGATCCTCTCCTTTCTTATTACTCTCTTTGTTATCCTCTGTTTGTTTTTGTAGCCTTCCCAATCTTCTGATTTCCCACAGCTCTTGGCCACTTTATAGGATCTCTCTTTTTCTTTAATACATTTCCTGACTTCCTTTGTCAGCCATGGCTGTCTAATCCCTCCCTGGATAATCTTTCTTTTCTTGGGGATGAACCTCTGTACAGTGTCCTTAATTATACCCACAAACTCCTGCCATTTTTGCTCTACTGTCTTCCCCGCAAGCCTCTGCTTCCAGTCTGTTTTTGTCAGTTCCGCTCTCATGCCCTCATAATTACCTTTATTTAACTGTAACACCATTACATCCGATTTTGCCTTCTCTCTTTCAAACTGCAGACTGTACTCTACCATATTATGAATTCCACAGACTTGCCAACTCTGGCTTAAGAAATTCTTCCTAATCTCAGTTCTAAAGGATTGTCCCTTCACCTGGAGACTGTGCCGTCGAATCCTAGTCTCTCCTATTATTGGAAAAGTCTTCTCCATGTTCACTCTGTCCAGTCCTCTCAGTACCCTGTTAGTTTCAATCAGATTCCTCTTTATCCTTCTAAACTCCATTGATACAGACCCAGAGTCCTCAACCACTCCTCATATGACAAGTTCTTCATCCCTAGGATCATTTTTGTAAACCTCCTCTGGACCCTTTCCAATGACAGCACATCCATCCTTTGATATGGGGCACAAAACTGTTCTCAATATTCCAAATGTAATCAGACCAGAGCCTTTTGTAGCAGTACATCTCTGTTCTTGTTTTCATGACTTGTTGAAAATCTTCACCCTCCCATGTCATCTGCAAATTTGGAGATATTACATTTAATTCCCTTAACTAAATCTTTCATACATAATGTGAATAGTTGGGGACCAAGCTCTGACCTCTGTGAGTCACTGCCTGCCATTTAGAAAAATGACCAGTTCATTTCTACTCTTCTTTTCTTGTCCGTCAATCAGTTTTCCATGCATCTCAATACATGACATCTTTCACACTTCCTTTCAGGATCCTTAAGCATCTAATACACCTTTATTGCCAAGACCTGGAAATCATTCCAACAAATTCATTCTCAATGAAAGAATAAATCAAAAAAAGTACTCACCTGTTGGATTCAATCCCTTCTTATTGACCTAATTTCACTCCTTATATCCTGTCTCTCATTATTTTCCTCAAGTTGTTTCTCAGTCCATTTGTTGCTACCTTACTCTGTTCTGGCAATAAACCTTTTTTGTGCATTGTTGGTTTTGTATAATCACATATATGCTGCTTTTTTTTAATCCATTATTGGGGAATTAGATACCCAAAAGGCCGCTTTCAATAATGCACTAGAGATGCATTTCATTTTCTACACACCGTCTATTGCTGACTGGAGTTACTATTTCCTACACCGATCAGTTATCCTGTCTTTTGTTTAACTTTCAACTGTACATTCAGATGTTGGAGCTGGCTTGCTATATATTCGTTTTTGTACTTGGCCCTTTTCCATTCCAGATATTGTCCATATAGTAATGGCTTTGTGCCTTAAAGGGATGATTAAAAAACATTGGTTCAATCTTTTCAGGATCACATCACTTTTATTTTTGCAGGAAGGGAACATCAATATTTTAGAAATACAATTGTCTGAAGTGTCCAAAATTTAGTCATCAGCATCTTAGTTCGGTCCATTTCTTATTTCCAAGGCCTAGATTCTCCAAGAAGACCAGTGCAAAAATCAAAATTTTTAATTTAAATCACACTTGCTCACATCCCTCATTGTCTATATTTTGAGATGATATAGTCATGGTGGAAGCTTTCATAATCCCCAGCTGAGCAGCCCACTCCTAATGTTAACTACTTTTACCTCAGCCAGGATATTCTTTAACAGATAAGCGTGGTCTGGTATCCTTACAAGACTGAGTGACATCCTTGATGGTTGATTCATTTCACAGACACATTTGTTTCTTTTCCAAGGGCATTTCTCACTCTTTATATAAATTTTATTTCTCACATCTTGTTTGTGTCTATACCAATTGACTAGGAATGAAGCACTTAGTAAATGAATCCCTTAGAAACTATTGAGAATATCTTGAGATTGTCCTAGACTGTTAACTGGAATATCCTAATCTTACAAAGACCCAGCAAAAACCTGTGAATAATTAAGTCAAGTTGGTCGATACATGCTAGAATTGTTGATACTGACTGACCTCCTTCTTTACTGTGGCTATTATTATTTTCTCCAAAATTAAGAAAATCCCCAGAAGTGATAAAGCCTGCAGATATTTGCAAGCCCAAGAGCAGTTCCTAACAGGCCAACTGTAAATCATAGCTAGGTCCAGCATGGCAATTACTAGATTTAGTTGCAACCTTCATTTTGCATTTCAATATGCAACTGGAATATTGTTGAGGTATGAATATCTAAAAAAGGAATAATAAACACAAACATATTTTAGGCTGAGAGGAAAAAGATTTAAAAGGGACCAGAGGGGCAATTTTCTCAAACGGAGGGTGGTTTGTATGTGGAATGAACTGCCAGAGGAAGTGGTAGTTGCAGGGACAGTTGCAATATTTAAAAGGCATTTGGACAGGTACATGAATAAGAAACGTTTAGAGGGATTTGGACCAAATGCAGGCAAGTGAAAATAGTATAGCTTGGGAACTATAGCTTGGTTGGCATGAACAAATTGGATCAGAAGCTCTGTTTCCAAGCCTCTCTGAAATTAGATTAGATTCCCTACGGTGTGGAAACAGACCCTTTGGCCCAACCAGTCCACACTGACCCTCCGAACACTAACCCACCCAGGCCCATTTCCCTCTGACTAATCCACCTAAAACTATGGGCAATTTAGCATGGCCAATTCACCTGCACATCTTTTTAGGCTGTGGGAGGACACCAGAGCAAACCCACACAGACATAGGAGAATGTGTAAACTCCACACAGACACTCACCCGAGGCTGGAATCAAACCTGGGACCCTGGCGCTGGGAGACAGCAGTGCTAACCACTCTGCCACCGCGCCACCCCTGATTTTTTTCACAGAAGGTTTATTAATATTAATATAACTATTGGATCTAAGTATCATGCCATTATTCTAGAGAGCATTGAAGACAAAGGAATGTTTAGAGTCATAGAGTCATCGAGATGTACTGCTCGGAAACAGACCTTTCAGTCCAACTCATCCAGGCTGACCAGATATGCTTTATAAATCTAGTCCCATTTGCTAGCATTTTGCCCAGATCCCTCTAAACCCTTCCTATTCATATACCCATCCAGATACTTTTTAAATGCTGTGATTGTACCAGCCTCCATCCACTTCCTCTGGCAGCTCATTCCATACACGAATCATTGGCTGTGTGAAAATGTTGCCCCTTAGGTCCCTTTTAAATTTTTCCCCTCTCACCTCAAGCCTCTGCCCTCTAATATTGGACTCCTCCATCCCAGGGAAAAGATCTTTTCTATTTACCCTCTATATACCCTTCAGGCTTTTATAAATCTCTATGAGGTCACCCCCTCAACCCCTGATGCTCCAGAGAAAATAGCCCCAGTCTTTTCAAGCTCCCCCTACAGCTTAAATCCTCCAAACTTGGGAACTTCCTTGTAAATCTTTTCTGAACCCTTTCACGTTCAACAACATCCTTCCTATAGGAGGGAGACCAGAACTACACAGAATATTCAAAAAGTGGCCGAACAAATGTCCTGTAAAACCACAACATGACCTCCCAACTCCAACTGACCAATATAGGCAAGTGTACCAAACACCTTCTTCACTATACTCTCTGCCTGAAAGGTTTCTTTGTTCAGCAACACTCCCCAGGACCCTACCATTAAGTATGTAAGCCCTGCCCTAATATGCCTTTCCAAAATGCAGCATTTTACATTTATCTAAATTAAACTCCATCTGCCAATCTTCAGTCCATTGTCCTATCTGATCAAGATCCCATTGTACTTGCTTGCAACAAATCATAAATCGTTCGCCTTTTGCAACAAATATTCATTTTCAGCACCAATACAAATAATTCATCTATCTCACGGAAATGTAAACTTCAAAGAATGATGGGTTTGAGTGGGAGCAAGGAGTTTAATCCCATAAAATTGACATTGGGTCCAGATGCCCACATCATCCCATCAAATTCCAGATTTCACTGAGGCAGAATTGATAGTGAGCAGGGAACCATGTGCAGATGTTGCTTGTTGTGACTCCCTTGGATAACGCACTGGATATCAAGCTCACTAGTCCCAGAGCTTTCACACAAGTTAAAGATTTTAAAATGTAAACAGAGGTCCTTGACTTTCAGACTCAGATTGATGGAAAGTATAGGTCAGGTATTCTGCAGTGAACAAGAATTACTATTTTACATGTAATTAGACTGTAACACAGGTAAACAATTATAAATCATCAATCATACTACCAATAAAAACTCAAATAATACTCTGATATCTCACTTTTTAGATTAGAATCAATCTAAACATCAGGTCATAGACAGAGAACACAGGGGGCTAACACCTTCAACATATTGTCTAGCTATCACCATTGTTAAAAGCTAACCCGAGAATGCAACTTTGAAAAAAAGGGTTTTGTGATTTACACATGAAAGAAGTGAAACTATCACTGTATTCTAACAGATGAAAGGCTTAACAGACAATCAATTTTTCAATGTATAATTTCAGTTACATCACACTGCAAATTTTTGCTATAAATTCTGTGTTACGATCGAGCCCTCCACAATCACCTGATGGAGGAGCGTCGCTCCGAAAGCTAGTGTGCTTCCAATTAAACCTGTTGGACTATAACCTGGTGTTGTGTGATTTTTAGTTTAATAAAAACTCTAATCCTCTTATACATTCACCCTCATACGCACAGACAAATAGATAGGGTAAAATAAGCTATGGACAGACGGGGAAAATGGGAAATTCAGTTCAGTAGTTTGTGTTCTACGTTCTGAGTTTGAGATGGTCTTTATAAATCTTCTGGTACTGACCAGCATGTCACTTCAATCATCTTTTTCTGGATCGTTCCATTGGTTGTTAAGAAACACATGGTGATTGATTTATTTATAAAATGTCTCTGAGTTATCAATTAAACATCACAGTTGTCTGTTGCAGGAAAGACCGACTAGTTTTCTTCAGGTTTACAATAAGTTTTGACTGCAGACAAAAGAAAGAATACTCTCGAGCTGGGGATCAAAGCAACACACCTCCTTCTGTCTGTTAGCTTGTTCCCAGTTCCAAATTGTTCAGTTACCTGGCAATCAATCACACAGTAGTTGGCAAGCAAAAGGGTCTCTGTCATTGATAAGTGGCCACTAGTCCATAAACAACTCAGATTCTTGTTGCCAGAAAAAGCTGCATCTGTACACCATAATATCTGCAACTTAATTCTTTAATTATTGCTTGTTCAAACTGTTCTTCACACAATACCTGATTATTTGCTTTTAACTGTAGTCACTCTTTGAACCATTGGTTTATATAGTAGCTCTTTCTCATTTCAATCCACAGTTTCTACAAACACAAAATAAAATGTCATGACCTTATATGGCTAAATAGTTAAAATAATCAAATAAATGATTAAATGCTGAAGTAACACTAAATTTTGGATTCAACAGCAGGAACGCCTGACTCCTGAGCTGTCAGCAACTCCTTAGGGTCACTGAGATAAGTGTCCAGTGGGATGAATATTCTTAACAAAACTTTGATCAGTGGAACTGAAGTTCGCCAGTTATGGATATTGAGAGTATGCTGTTCAAAACACAGCCTTCTGGAACAAGACCTTGATCCCAGTCGAACAGGCAGGAACATACCAATGGCTATCAATGTGTGTGTCACGAGAAATGCCTTCACTATTCTCCCTCAATGAATTCCTTAAACTCTTTCCTTTGTCGAGTTCTGTGCTAGCTTCTCCTGCAAGGAGAGAAAGCAGGCAGGTGTGAGCGTTTAATATTGTGTAGAGCGGAAGGAAAGACCTAACCTTGAAGGGAAACTGTGAGACACGGACATGAGAGAGTATTAGTATAAGGGTGAGTGAGATTGGTGACTGGAAAAGTGAAGATATAGATGATGACAGCAAGAGAGGAAGGAGAGTATTCACAAGCTGTGTGGTGTAGAGGAGACAGCTTGGCATTCCATAGTGTTTTGGCACTCTTCTTTCCCACCACTTTAAGGCCTAGATCCCATTGTGCCTCTGTCTCCAGTTTTCAGGAGCCACACTTTTACTGTTGAGTTCCTTGTGCCAGCTTGTGGAAAAGACTATATTTTTCCATCTATCCGTGAAAGCGCTCACTTTACTGTGGTCCCTCTGATTCCCAGTAAAATGTTTGTGTAAGAGTAGGTAAAAGCGTATGTGTACGTGCGTGTGTGTGTGTGTGTGTGAGAGAGAGAGAGACTGAATGTTGGGGTGTGGGTGATCATGGAGAGTTACAATTTCCCAAGTGTCCTCTCTATGTGTTGAGTGCTGCTCACTCTCTGAAACACATGACAGGATTTCTTTAATTTGAAATAACTTCCTACGACAGAACAAAAGCATCCCTTCACTTGATAGCTGCTTCTTTACCATTTGGGTCCTCACCCACAAGTAATATCACTGCTCCAGCAGGGATGAAGCTGATTAAATTCAGCCCATCAGGTCAAGTGATATTTTGTCTTCTCAAACTTAATTGCTGCACAGCTCAGAGGTTTTACATAAGAGAAACTTTTCTCAGCAACTCCTCCATAGCTGATCTGTCGATACAATGAAAGGAGTTACATACGCTACATACACTATTATCTATGGCTTCATCAAAGTATATTTCAGAAGAACATAGGTTTCCTTCAAATGTTTCTAAAAGAATTATTGAACAGTAGTGACTGTAAAAAATAAGAGTTAAGAAATAGATTTAATTTTGATGAAGAAATAATTATGTCAATCGTCTCCCTCCATAACAAAATTGTTTCCTGTTCAAAACGAGATGTTTGCTGTAAAGTGATTTGAGATATCCTGAGAACCAAATAAAGTGCTTTATTAAATTTCAAAAGTGAATTATTTTAAAGTGCAGGGCTGTTGTCAGCACTGTATTTCACACAGTAAATTCTTGTAAGCACTGATGTGATGTTCCTAATTGGCTAAAGGAGTAATATTGGTAAATATATTGACCAAGACATTATTCCCATTTTTAAACGATGCCATGTCATCCTAATCATCCACTTTAAGCCTCAAATTAAATATCTCATAGGAAGGACACTGCATCTCTGACAGTAAAACATCACTTCAGTCCTCAACTGAGGCTTCAGCCTAGAGCACAGAATTCTGCAGGGGAGTGGGACTTGGATCCTGATCCTTGTAAATCAAGGAGAAAATATACTAACTGAACCAAGCTAACGCTAGAAAAATTAATGTGATTCTATTTGATTGTTTCAAAGATCTATAGTTGAAACATTTTTATTAGTGATATTAATTATCATAGATTAGCATTAAAAACAATTTTATTCTCAGGAGCTCATTATTTTGTTAGTTTAATGAAGAATTTATTATTTCTCTATTCACGTTTCTTGAGAATAGCAGCTATATCACCACTGGCCAAAGGTTGGGGGAATGATCAATAGCTAGCCTTTGTCAATTGAGTCCCAGAACTGGTTTGTAGCAAATGATAAGTAGATTAGCTTCCCTTCTAAAGAGAGTAGTCTTATTCCTGTGCAGCATCCTTTTTCAATGATAAACTTTGCATCATGGATGCTAATAAAGCTTTGTTCTGCAAGTTGTTGTCAGTGCAAGATGGAAATCATGTGCTGCAACTCTAGTTGGGGTGTGAATAAACTGGGTAAAATACATCCACCTGTACCACCTCTGATTCGAGCATTAGTGAACAATCATGAGAAAGACAAAAATGCAACATAAAGAAAAAATTTCAAAACTAAATCTGTAACATGGTTGAAAAAAAAGTTCATAACTTGCAATAGCTTTTAATGCCAAAGAGGTTTACTGGCAATAACTAAAACATCTGACTTCTGGAAAGGTAATTTGACTTGACTGATTTCATTGAATTTAGTATGGAGAGATTATTTCAAATCCACCATATACTGTATTTAAAAGAACTTTATCTGCTTAATGTATAAAATGGAAAGTAAGACAGTGAGATGTCTTTTTCGTCAAGCTAACTGCAGATCTCCAACAAAACATTTTGACTGTCTCATTTAATTGCACATCTGCCCTTTCCTGAAGTTACTGTGCCACCTGCAAATAAATAGCATGACTGTTATTAGCTTTGCTATTATTTTGACAGAGATGTTTGTGTCAATTGCTTGGTGAAGACAATGATCTTTAAAAAATACAAACTCAAATTATCACTTCATGCTTTGCATTATATTAGTTCATGCAATATTATAAGCTCTTGAACTGCTTCCACAATACCATAATTCATTGTCCGGAGATTTTGCTGGCCAGGCAGTAGATTTTTGCAGCAGCAAATTGGAGCTGTAAACTGGCATCGTATGCAATCTCTGATGTAGCAAACTCTGAGGGAATTGCATGTTAAATTGAAAATTCTGATCAACAATTCCCCCATATTTGGAACACTGAAACTTTCCAATTAACTTGCAGAATTGGGAGGGTTTAGCTGCTGCTAAATAAATAGGTGCTTGGGAAAGGTTAGGCTATTAAAAACCTAGTCTAAATCCTAATATGTAACTGACTCTCAAACCTCCCACGAATTTCCCCAAATACACCCGATCCAGACCTCTTACACCTCCCAGACTGTGAACCAATACTCCCTGATTCCCCTGGATGTAGCTACCACCCACTAGTAACCAACAGCCACTCTCAGCCCTGGACACAACACCACTCTTCCCCAACACACCCGAAACCACTCTTTGCCCAGGATGTGACATCCACCCCCCCCAACAATGCCCCCACAACCAGTTCTGACACTATCTCTCCCTGCCATCACAGCTGTCAAACCACATTCCTCCAGAACCCAACAACTCCCGCCCACCACTAGAACCCTTCATTCTGTCTCATGATAACCTGACCAATGGATCTGACACCACCCAGCCTCCAGCTAACCCAGAACTGCCCTAAACACCTATCATTTAATTCTCCTCCTTCCAACCTTGTGCCCTAGCACACTACCTACCTGTAATCCTGGTACCTACTAGCTACCCACCTGGCACCACTGTCACTGTACCCTCCTGCCACCCTAACCTCTCATTTACCTTACATGCTTTCCTTTTCACAAGAGGTGTTGAAATGGCTGTCTGTGATACTGAATGCACTATGATCGACCTGTCAGATTCAAAACACCTCTGCATTTCTGTTGGAGCCATGGTCAGAATTTCCTGTCAGAAATATAGAATGTTTTCATAATACAAAAGGATTGTCATGGCAATCTGAGTATGATTGGCGTTCCTTAGAAAATCTAACCCCATGTTGCCAAAGCCATAGCTACTGTAATATTTGATCCTTTCATAATGATTATTAATATTACATTTGCATGTTTTCCTTTTGTTTTATAAGCTAATAACTCAATAATTCATTCTCATATCAAAGTAGGAAGCAGCAGCTTTCCATAATTGCTTATTTAAACTTCATAGTTAAATATAAATTTTAGTCTGCTGTTTCCCCTTCCTAAACAACTGCCCTTAATGGGGAACATCAGCCCTTAAATATATCTGTAAAGTATACCCTGGTTTATTAAGAGCTCTGTGCTGTTGTGATACTGTCCCTATCTCTGATGTAGGATGCCTGGGTTCAGGTCCCCATATGCTCTACGGCATAAGAACATCTCTGAATGTGTTGATTAGAAAATATATATCCTGGTTCATTTTTAAACAGGTCACCATTTACACGATTGTCAAGCAACAGTGATCATTACCACTTTAATATTTCTGTCATTAGCACTGAAACTTTAGATAGAATATGAAGAAGATTGGAAAATTACACAATCATCATGCAACACTTTAAGACACAATAACACAATTCAATTTTTTTTAAAAATTAAGTCATAAATGCTTTTAGAATTGCTAATAATTAATTTGTTTACAATTCTTAATCCATGTTATATATGTAAATGCAATATAGCAATGAAATTCAAATGTTTAAGACATCATTGCATGCATACTTATATGAATGGAAACAATTGTCTTCAAGTTGGTTAGAGGCTAATATACTATTAAAACATATAAATTACAGGGGATTTAAAGCATTTTCAGGTAGGTATATAACTGCTATTGTGCATGGCTCAAGGTATTAAGGGATTATTTTTCCAGAACATCTGCAGAATTACTAACTTTACTGCACATATATATTACATAACATATGTAGAATTCAAATTACTTTGAGAGCAGCCTCGATGTACAGAGTAAAACAGAGTCTCTTTTGTAAGTCAGACATCAAAGTGATGTTAAATCTACATTTTTATTAAAAATCATGCCTACACAGAACTGCGAACAATCTAATACAATACTTCTGAGGACAGTAATTGGATTTTTACATTAAAAATAAAATAAAAACAAAATGATTATTAAACAAGGTGTTGATAGCCCATGCATTTTTCTAAATCAACATAATATTTTAAACTTAGAATTGGAAGAGAAGTATGGCAAAGAGAGCATGAGTATTTTACATTCACAAAGGTTATTCAGTACCCAAAGGGTTTTTGTGGAGTAATGCATGCTTGCATATTTACAAAACAACTTTTCGAGTCAAAGCCTGTAATTACAGGCCAATCACTCAACACAGAGCTCTTGAACCCATTAAAGTTTGGGCATGGTTGGTCAAAGATTTGGGTCAGATGTCAAGGTCACATATTTCAGCAAATCTGGTTCCAGGCATTTTTCAAACTGTTCCAAAGCTAAACTTTGTTTCAGATATAATGGATACCTGGAAATGATTATAAAGCAGTAATCTAATTGAGGGGTTCAGGTGATATCATAAACCATGAAGACCAAAGCTCCAAGATTTTATTATCATCATGTTAACCCCAAGATTTGATTGTAATTGTAAATTATGTTGATTTTTTTTAGTATTTACGGTATACTTTCGTGTGTGTAATTGGAGATGTCGGGTATGGTGTAGTGGTGGAGTTCGGCGGGTTAATAGGGACTGGTGGTTAAAAGGGTTAAAGTATCTTGTTTTTGTTCAGTTTTGTGCTGCAGCAGCTGCTATTAGAGGGAGCAATGTTAGTGTGCTGTAGGTCATTGATACATGATGGTATTCACATAAGAGGATTAGTAATTGTGACATAATTGTTGCAGAATTATTTGAAATAATGTGCAAATGATTACTGGGAAACTTAATGTCCAGTATCTATTAATATTATTTTCATTGAAAATATTGAGACCTTGAAATCAAGTAATGGATTTTCCTGGTTTAAGCTTCCAACTAAAATTATTAAATATTCAGGCTCTAGTACTGCAGAGCTTTATCTTAGGATTTTTGGCTTTTCAATATCAGTGAGTCTACATAAACTCAGGAACGAAAGTAGGCCATTCCACTCTGAGTGCCTGTTTCAGCATCTAATCAGCTTCATTTCTGCCCTTTTGCTCCATTTATTCCTTAACATCCTGCCCTCACTAAAATTATGTTATTGAATATTATAATTCATCCAGCATCTAAAGGTTCTTGAGGAGAGTGTTCGAGAGATCCACTTGGTAATAAAAAGTGCTTCCTCGACTTCAATATAAAACTGCCTAGCTCTTTTTTAAGATTCTACACCCTTGCTTTGAATATATCTCACAAGAGGAAACAGCTTCGCTGTATCTGCTCAGTCAATTTCTTTTATCATCTTATCATTCAGAGAAATTGCCATCCACCTCAGTCTCCAGAACTTACTGTACAAATTAAATCATGTTTATTCTACCTGTCCTCAGCATTTGTACAATTTTGGTGAAACTGCTCTGTAATTCACTAAGTTGAGAGTGTGGCGCTGGAAAAGCACAGCAGGTCAGGCAGTGTCTGAGGAGCAGAAGAATCGACATTTCAGGCATAATCCCTTCATCAGGAACCCACTAAGGCCAATTTATATGAGCTAAGGTTATAGGCCTAACACGGAAGGTAAAGAAGGTCTGGCCAAGGCTTCACAGAACCAAAATATTATTTAATTAATAATAATGGGAGGTTTTAGCATTGCTGATATTTTGTCATATCATAGATAAATCAAATTCCACAAGAATACATAGGAAGGTAATTTTCCTTTTAATTTTTAGCCTTATATCTTTAATGACCTTTGACATTTTACCCTTTTCTAAATTAGCCAAAGATCTGCCTGACTGAAGTCTCAATTAGAGTTTCCAAGTCTTAACATAATTACTTCACTCTTGTGTTGAAACCATTTTGATTTTTACTTGCTCTTTTAACTCAGCCTTCCAGATTTAAGATTGGAATTTTTGGGAAGACTTTGCCCACCTTTAAAAATGTGGTTGCTTCTTGGAATTGAAGTTCTGACCCCATTTTCCACAGATCCCTAATTTTGCTGCTCAGGTAAAGGCAGATGATTCATGTATGAGGGAAATTTAAACTCATTTGAACTTGGTGATGACTACAAACAAACCCCATTTTGACTGTTGCAGGACCTTCATTTACAACATTTGGGTCATTGTTTGATGGAATAAATTTAAATGCCCTTGTAGGACAGATAAGGTCTGCATAACTGTCATGATGTGAAATACTTTTAAACCCTCTACACTTTAAACAGTAAATCATTGTAGATATTAGTGAGTATTAAATAGAAGTCCCAACTGGACTGCCTTGATTCACAAGTCAGCCAATAGAGCATCTGCCTGAGCAGTTTCAGTAGAACTCCTTGTTGACATTTCCCCAATTAATTTTGAATGCTTGGCTGAGTTTCAAACAAAAACTCAAATATCTCAGCAGGGGTTTCTGAGTTCTCAGTTTGATGACATCTTAAAAATGCTATCACGAGGATTAGGGGTTTTAACAAAGGCCTGATTTTTATATGAGAAATTAAAGACTTGAGAAGATTTAAGATTTTTAATCTTGTCATGAATGTAGAGATTATTTCAGTACCAAGTCTGTACATATTGGGTTTTTAATTTGTTTCTTTTATCTTTACATGGCTCACTATGGTCTACCAGGTAAGTTGATATTGAATTAACATTGGGATATGAAGGACCATGCGGGGGGCAGGGCAACTGTGCAATATGAGTTAGCATGGGAACATGAAAGGCCATGGAGTAGAGTATAGGTAATGAGGGAAGTGACAGATAGAGGACTGAAAATTTTCTAAGACAACTGTGCTTAAGGACCAGAGAACTGTGGCAGACTTTCTCATCAGCTTGCCCTGGCATCCTCATGCCCTATGTCTTCTTAGGCATGACTTCTTTTCCAATGATTTTGTTCCTGTCCATCTCCCCTTAAATTGCAACATAAAATAGTTGAACTGCTGATGCCCTCATCCCATTAAACAGACTCATGTGCTTAGTATGACAAATTAATAGTTAACAGATTCTCGTGAATCATTAAGGCCAATATATTTTAAACTTTTAGAAAGCTTTTAGCACATATGTGCAGAGAAACTAATAGATCAAACCCAAATCTCTGCATGAGTTTCTAAGATCCAATCACAACAATATTTTAAAACTTTATAACTGTTTTATTTAGTAATTGTGATAATCAAGTGTCCACTATGCTTAAATTGAAAATTTTCTGGGATGTACCATTCATTTTGTTGAATTATCTTTTGCTGTCAATTGCAGTATTAGAAGTATTGGGGGAAAACACTGTTGACAATTTGAACCATAACAACACTGTGCATTTATATAACACCTTTAATGTGGCAAGATATAAATTATAAATATCTCAAAATGTTTCACAGGCATTCTACCCAACAAACTATGACACAAAGCCTCAAAGGGCAGCTAAGCAAACGCTCAGTGGAAGAGGTAGGTTTACAGACTATCTTAAGGAGGAAAGAGAGCTAGAGTGCAGAGTACTTGAGGGAGTTAGGGCCATGGTAGCTGAAGGAATGGCTACAAAAGCCAGGGTGTTTAAAATCAGGGATTTCCAAAATTGGTGGAAAACAATATCTCAAGGGATTGCAGGTTTGGAGGAGATTGTAGACATAGGGATGGGTGAAACTATGGAGAAATTCAAATAATTTGAAATCAAGGATGAGAATTCTAAAATAGGGTATTGTTCAGTGGGAAGCCAATGTAGGTCTATGAACATAGGATTGAAAGTTGTACAGAATTTGCACAAATGAAGATACAGGTGTCAAAGTTTTGGATGAATTGATATTTACAGGGAAAGAATAAGGAAAGTTGGCCAGGAGTGCATTGCATACTCAAATTGAAAGGCACGGTTGTGGGTTTGAGCAGTGGAAGAGCTGAGGCAGGGGCGAAGTTTTGCGATGATACAAAGATGAAAATATATAGCCTTAGCAAAGGCATGGATATATGATCAGAAGCTCATCGTGGTTTCATGCATGACACAAGTGGATGGGATTTGAAAGGGTTAGATTGGGCCTATTATACCCACAGTTTTAATTAATTAACCATTTAGATCCTTGTATTTCAAAAGAAAGTATATTACTGAAGTTTCATATGCTAATATTGTAGGAGACCATTTCAGGATTCCAATTTTAAAAGCTTGGGAAGGCCTATTCTAAGAAAGAAATCAAGCTTTTTATGTTTTAAATAGCTTAAACATCGATTTTCCTGCTCCTCGGATGCTGCCTGACCTGCTGTGCTTTTCCAGCACCACTCTAATCTAGACTCTGGTTTCCAGCATCTGCAGTCCTTGTTTTTACCTACTTTTGTAACTACATGCCAATTTTTAAAAAAACTTCTTAAAGGATGATTTTGATATTCTAACCTGGCAGAAAATGGATGGCCGTTAAAAGCGACGATGTAACTGCATCGATGCTACTGCTATCACATTTTTTGACTGCATTATTAACCTACTTCTCTGAAAAGTTAAAAGGAGCAACCACTCAAGGCGATGGAATCTTCCTTTAAACACGAAGATCTGCTTTGGATGCTGTCATTAGGACCCTTTCCAACTGCAATATTAATTGGAGGTATATGTTAGGGAGAAACTGGGGCTTCCTGGGGCTTAATATCCTGCACCTCTCTATTAAACAACTATCTCATCCAGTTGGGTTTGTTTGGGAAATGGAAACAGCTGATGCAGGTGAATACTGGGAATTAAAATCTCCTTAGGGTTATGCTACAGTAGTTTGTCAACTGCTTTGTTCTCATTCGTGTCATCTCCTCCCAACCTGCTACAAATGCTAACTCATTTCAAGTTCAAATCAAGATTAGGTCTTCAAAGTCAATCAATAAATATTTCTGAAATAACTCCACAGTGGCCAGTATCCTGTCATCAAGTCACCCTTTATTTACACAGTGAGAGTCCTTGACACTGGTCCAGTTTCCTCAGAATCAGCTCTCAGAGTGAACAGGATGTCTGACACTCCTGTTTATTTTTTTTTAAACCCCACAGTACCGCCTAACTGCGGTAGTGCTTATTTTTTCCCCAGCACCCATGGTGTGTGTGTGCAGGTGTGACACACAGTGGGAGACACAAGGTGTACGAATCTTTATTCAATGTCCACCACCAGGAAGAAAGGAAAACACCCGGGTGGCCTGTGACAAGCACTGCCCTTCACAAAAGGCAATGCTGTGTGAACACTCTTGTTTATATCTGTCAGCCAGGGCTCCGTGATTGGACAAATTAACAGCTCTGACCATGCATGTAGATGAGGGTAGGGAAATTGACGTGGTATACATGGACTTCAGTAAAGCCTTTGGTAAGGATCCCCATGGTAGGCTGAAGGAGAAAATGCAGAGGCATGGAATTGAGGGTGATTTAGCAGTTTGGATTAGAAACTGGCTTTCTGAAAGAAGGCAGCGAGTGGTGGTTGATGGAAAATATTCAGTCTGGAGTCCAGTTAATAGTGGTGAGCCACAAGGATCTGTTTTGGGACCACTGCTGTTTGTCATTTTTATAAATGACTTAGACGCAGGCATAGGTGGACGGATTAGTAAATTTGCTGACGACACTAAAGTCGGTGGAGTAGTGGACAGTGTGGAAGAATGTTACAGGTTGCAGGGGAACTTGGATAAACTATAGAATTGGGCTGAGAGGTGGCTAATGAAGTTCAATGCAGCTAAATGTGAGGTGAAACACTTTGGGAAGAATAACAGGAAGGCAGAGTACTGGGTCAATGGAAAGATTCTTTATAGTGTGGATGTGCAAAGGGATCTTGGAGTCCAGGTGCATAGATCCCTGAAAGTTGCCATCCAGGTGGATAGTGCTGTTAAGAAGGTATACAGTGTGTTAGGTTTCATTGGTAGAGGGATTGAGTTCCAGAACCGCAATAAATGCTGCAACTATACAAAACGCTGGTGCGGCCACACTTGGAATATTGTGTACAGTCCTAGTCGCCCCATTACATGAAGGATGTGGAATCATTGGAAAAGATGCAGAGGAGATTTACCAAGATGTTGCCTGGTCTGGAGTGAAGGTCTTATGAGGAAAGGCTGAGAAGGTTGGGTCTGTTCTCATTGGAAAGAAGAAGGCTAAGGGGGGATTTGATAGAGACATACAAGATGATTAGAGGATTAGATAGGGTAGACAGTGAAAGACGTTATCCTAGGATGATGACGTCAGCTTGTACGAGGGGGCATAACTACAAATGGAGGGGTGATAGATTTAAGACAGATGTCAGAGGCAGGGTCTTTATGCAGAGGGCATGGAATGCCCTACCTGCTAATGTAGTCAACTCAGCCACATTAGGGAGATTTAAACAATCCTTAGATAACCACATGGATGATTTTGGGATAGTGTAGGGGGACAAGCTGAGAATAGCTCACAGGTCGGCGCAACATTGACAGCCAAAGGGCCTGTTCTGCGCTGTATTGTTCTATGTTCTATGTTCTAATTTATATTCTATGAGGTCCATTTGGCTGACCCTGTTGCAAATGTTACAATTTCCTCTTATACGTTCTTTCTGTGATTGTTTTAATGGCCCTCAACGAATTGAACACATGGAAGAATGCATTTAGTATAACAGATATTGGGAAAAGAACTTTAATATTGAATATATTTTAGTGCTCCATAAGGAAACTTTTGGAAAGTTTTGACTCTATGTGTTATAGATGAGTGTGAGATATATCATCCACCATATTTTGCATAGAAAGAGCACAATTTCTTTTGACAATTCATCACTTTGTACATACAACATCTCCAGTTTCACTATTTTGCTCTGTTAGTGTTTTCATAATATTACTTCAAGGGGTCCCAGTACAAATGTCAGGGCAATAAGCTTTCATAGGAAGTGGCCTCTAAATAATCTCTAATTAAATACAACGTGATAAGGTTTTGAAATATAAATTTTTCTGTGCTTTGAATTAGAGTCATAGAGTCCAAATATGTACAGCACAGAAACAGACCCTTCAGACCAACACCTCCATGCCAACCAGATATCCCAACCCAATCTGGTCCCACCTGCCAGCATCCAGCCCTTCTCCCTCCATATCCTTCCTATTCATATACCCATCCAGATGCTTTTTAAATATTGCAATTGTATTAGCCTGCACCACTTCCTTTTGCAGCTCATTCCATACACATATCACTTTCTGCATGAAAATGTTGCCCCTTAGGTCCCTTTTATATCTTTCCCCTGTCACACTAAACCTATGCCGTCTAGTTCTGGACTCCTCCACCCCAGGCAACTCCACTTTCAAGGAGCTATGAACCTGCACTCCAAGGTCTCTTTGTTCAGCAACACTCCCTAGGACATTACCATTAAGTGTATAAGTCCTGCCAAGACTTCCTTTCCCAAAATGCAAAATATCTAAATTAAACTCCATTTGCCACTTCTCAGTCCATTGGCCCATCTGATCAAGATCCTGTTGCAACCTAAGGTTACCTTCTTTGCTGTCCACTACACCTCCAATTTTGGTGTCATCTGCAAACTTACAAACAATACCTCTTATGCCCACATCCAAATCATTGATATAAATGATTGAAAAGTAGTGGACACAGCACTGATCCTTGTGGTTCTCCACTGGTCTCAGGCCTCCAGTCTGAATGACAACCCTCCACCACCACCCTGTCTCTTCTACCTTTGAGCCAGATCTGTATCCAAATGGCTAGTTCTCCTTCTATTCCATGAGATCTAACCTTGCAAACCAGGCTCCCATGGGGAACCTGGTCAAATGCCTTATAGATCATGTCTACCACTCCACCTTCATCAATCTTCTTGTTACTTCTTCAAGTATTCAATCAAGTTTGTGAGACATGATTTCCCATGCACAAAGCCATGTTGACTATCCCTAATCAGTCCTTGCCTTTCCAAATATATGTACGTCCTGTTCCTCAGCATTCCCTCCAACAATGTGCCTACCACCAACATCAGGCTCACTAGTCTGTCATTCCCTGGCTTGTCTTTACCGCCCTTCTTAAACAGTGGCACCACGTTAGCCAACCTCCAGTCTTCCGGCACCTCACCTGTGACTATGGTTGATACAACTTTCTCAACAAGTGGCCCAGCAACCACTTCCCTAACTTCCCACAGAGTTCTAGGGTACACCGGATCAGGTCTTGGGGATTTATCTACTTTTTATGTGTTTCAAGACATCCACCACTTCCTCCTCTGTAATATGGACAATTTTCAAGATGTCACCATTTATTTCCCTATATTCTATACCTTCCATGTCCTTTTCCATAGTAAACACAGATACAAAATACTCGTTTAGTATCTCCCCCATTTCCTGCGGTTCCACACAAAGGCTGCCTTGCTGATCTTTGAGGGGCCCTATTCTCTCCCTAGTTACCCTTTTGTCCTTAATGTATTTGTAAAAACCCTTTGGATTCTCCTTAACGCTATTTTTCAAAGCTATCTTATGTCCCCTTTTTGCCCTCCTGATTTCCCTCTTAAGTATACTCCTACAGCCTTTATACTCTTCTCAGGATTCACTCGATCTATCCTGTCTATATCTGACATATATTTCCTTCTTTTCCTGAACCAAAACCTCAATTTCTTTACTTATCCAACAATCCTTACACCTACCAGCCTTTCCTTTCACCCTAACAGGAATATACTTTCTCTGGATTCTCGTTATTTCATTTCTGAAGGCTTCCCATTTTCCAGCTGTCCCTTTACCTGCGAACATCTGCCCACCAATCAGCTTTTGAAAGTTCTTGCCTAATACCGTCAAAATTAGTCTTCCTCCAATTTAGAACTTCAGCTTTTAGATCTGGTCTATCCTTTTTCCATCACTATTTTAATAGAATTATGGTCGCTGGCCCCAACGTGCTCCCCCACTGACATCTCAGTCACCTCCCCTGCTTTATTTCCAAAGAGTAGGTCAAGTTTTACACCTTCTCTACTAGCTACATCCACATACTGAATCAGAAAATTGTCTTGTACACACTTAATAAATTCCTCTCCATCTAAACCCTTAACACTATGGCAGTCCAGTCTGTGTTTGGAAAGTTAAAATCCCCTACCATAACCACCCTATTAGTCTTACAGATAACTGAGATCTCCTTACAAATTTGTTTCTCAATTTCCCTCTGACTATTAGGGGGTCTATAATACAATCCCCATAAGGTGATCATCCCTTTCTTATTTCTCAGTTCCACACAAATAACTTCCCTGGATGTATTTCCAGGAATATCCTCCCTCAGTACAGCTGTAATGCTATCCCTTATCAAAAATGCCACTCCCCCTCCTCTCTAACCTTGCTTTCTGTCCTTGCTGTAGCATTTGTATCCTGGAACATTAAGCTGCCAGTCCTGTCCACATTTCTGTTATTGTTATGATATCCCAGTCCCATGTTCCTAACATGCCCTGAGTTAATCTGCCTTCCCTGTTAGGCCTCTTGCATTGAAATAAATGCAGTTTAATTTATCAGCCCTACCTTGTCCCTGCTTTGTCCCTGCCTGCCCTGACAGTTTGACTCAAAAATGTGGGTTTATTGAGACAGGTTTTTGTGAAGTTTGAGTGATAACGCAACCAACAGGAAGTCATTTAAAATTGTCAGTGAAGGAAACATAGTCAGCAGGAATTATTAATTTATGGTTAGACATTGAATAAAAAATTAAACTTGTTGCATAATAAATATTTTGATAAAGAAATTTTGGGAAAAAATGTTTTAGTATGTTTGCACTAAAAGTAAAGTTTTAATTGTGGCCTTAATTATGTGAAGACAACTGAAATTGACTGGTCTCCTAGAAACCAGAATGTTTTCTGTTTTTCTGTCTATAATGCATGCTGAGCAGGCATATCATAGGATGGAAGAGTTGTGCTTTGCGTGAGAAGTCTTTCTTTGTTGCTGTGGAGCTCCAGGTGAACTATGCACCTCCTGTGACCAGCAAAAAAGGTAAGATCATCTGATCCAAGGTTTCTTCTATTACCAGATACCAGGACCTACACAAGAGAGATGAAAACAGAAATTTCTGGAAATTCTCAGCAGGACTGGCAGCATCTGTCGAGAGAAATTGAGTTAACATTTCGAGTCCAATGACCTTTCTTCAGAACTAATGGTAGCTTAAGAAAAGTTGTTTTTTTATGCAGAAAATAGGGTGGGGCGGAGGGGGTAAGGACTAAATGATAGCTGAGAATAAAGCCCAAAGAGAGAACAGTTGGACGGAAAAGGAGTGGGTAACGGTCAGCCTAGGAGAATGAATAGCTGCTAATGGGAATTATTAGTAGTTAACAATGGGCTATGTGTAATGACATGTGATAACATGTCCTGGTGTGTGGGAGTTGGGGTAAGAACATGGAAGAAGATGCCTCAAATCCCAAAATTGTTGAATTCGATATCAAGTCTAGAAGGGTGTAGAGTTCCCAAGTGGAAACTGAGATGTTGTTCTTCCAGCTTGCGCTGAGCTTCTCTGGAGCACTGTAGATGTTGGCCAGGGTACAGGGTGGTGTGTTGAAGTGGCAGGTAACTGGAAGCTCGGGGTCTTTTTTATGGGTAGATCATTGGTGTTTTGCAAAGTGGCAACCCAGTCTGTGCTTTGATTCCCTAATGTAGGAGAGACAACATTCTGAGCAGTGAATGCAGTAAACTAGATTGTGTGAAGTGCAGGTAAATCACTGTGTCACCTGGAAGGTAAGTTTTGCCCTTGGTCACTGAGCAAGGAGGAATTAACTTTGGCGATTGCAGGAAAAGGTGCCATGGGGCTGTGGGGGTGTGTTGAGAGTGTAGGGGGAGTGGACCAGGGTGTCCTGGAGGCAATGGTCCTTGTGGAAGGCTGACAAGGGAGTTGGGGCATGTGCGTCTGCTGGTGGCATCATACTGGAGGTGGTGAAAATGACAACTAGTGATCCTTTGGATGTGGATCCTTGTGGAATGGTAGATGAAGACAAAGAAGAGCCTATCACTATTGTGGAGAGGGAAGGGAGAGAGTGAGGGGTGAACTGCAGGAGGTGGATCAGGCTCGGCTGAGGGCCCTGTCAACCATGGTGCTGGGGAATCCTTTGTTGATTAGAAAGTGGACATTTCAGAGGCTCCATTGTTGAAGTTGGCGTCATCAGAGTAAATGAGAGTGTGGTGCTGGAAAAGCACAGCTGGTCAGGCAGCATCTGAGGAGCAGGAGAATCGATGCTTCAGGCATATGCCCTTCATCAGGAATGAGGAGTCCTCATTTTCTCCTCCATCATCAGAATAAATACAATGGGAGATGGAGGAACTGGGAGAATGGAATAGAGTCTTTGCAGGAAACAGGGTGTGAGGATGTATAGCCAAGATAACTGTGTGAATCGGTGAGTTTGTAATGAATATTGGTGGCCAGCCTATCCCCTGTGGAACACAGCTGGTCACAGGCCTCCAGTCCAAATAACAATCCTCCACCACCTCTGCCTCCTACTGTCAAGCCAATTTTGTATCCAATCAGCTAGCTTTCCCTTGATCCCATGTGATCTCACTTTACCTACCAGTCTATCAATCAAAACCTCGTCAAAAGCCCTGCAAAAGTCCATGTAGACGATGTCAGCCATTCTACCTTCATCTATCTTCTTGGTCACATCCTCAAAAAAACCCAGTCAATTTTGTGAGACATGATTTCCCACAAACAAAGCCATGTTATCTATCCCTAATCAGTCTTCTCCTCTCCAAATACATTCAAATTCTGTCTCTCAGAATCCCCTCCAACAACCTACCCAACACTGACATCAGATTCACAAGTCTTTAGTTCTGTGGTACTCCTTCTTTAATGGCAAATTCTTTCCTTACCTGACTTGTCTTGACTGCTTCTCTCCTGGGTCCTAGTCCATGCTTTTAATAGTAATGGATCTGTTGCACCATCCTGTTGTAATAGTATTAGACCTCTAAGAACCTTTACAATGAGTTTCAGGAAGTTACAGAGGAGCATAACAAAGAAGTGTGATCCTGTTTCAAATCAGTTCTTGTGTCAATGGGACAGCTGCACATGTACTAAACCATCAAGTGAATTCAGTGAAGTTATTAATACCTCTGAACAAGTATTGTTCCTAGATACCATCAACTTCAAGTTAGAAAGAAGTGTGTGTAAAGCCTTTGCACATATGAGATTGGATGCAACATTTTTGTCTGGCAAAAGAACAAATCCTATGGATCCTGCAAATAAAAACTGAAACTTCAGAAAATGCTTAGAAGGTGAGGGAGCTATAGTGGAGAGAAATAGTTTATTTCTGGCTAATGATTTTTCATCTAAACTCACCCAGCAATCTTGTACTTACTAGCTATTTTTGAGAATAAAAAGAGGCAAGAAAAGGACTAGAAAGTTAAACATAAATGAAAGACCTTACATTTACTTTAAAGACTAGAAAGAGTCATCAATCCTTCTCATCTGTTAGCTGCTTGCCCTGCACTTGTATCATATTGTAATTTGGGGCATCACTCCATCACTGGTCTCACTGCAGGTAGGCCACTCGATTTTGCCTTTTATCCTCTGCCACTCACTTCTCACTCTGGAGACTTTGCTTCCTGCAGTAAACTTCACTAAAGCCTTATCTATCCACCACATTCCCACTTTGAACCAATTTCCCAGCTATACTCACTTAGTCTTTGACCATGCTCCTTACTCCCACAGCTTTTTATTCCCCTTCTAGTTGCACTGTGCTGTCACTCTCGATCCTGCTCTGTCACTGCTCGTTCCTCCTCACACTGGTCTCACTGCATTCTCACTCTCAATCCTACTCTGTCACCCTCTTTTATCCTTGCATTGCCATTGTCACGGTCTCGCTGACGATCCTGCATAGTTACTATTCTTTCATTCCCCCCCCCCTCTATATATATATCTTTCTCTCTTTTGCTTGCTGTCTTCATAGCTCCTAAGTCATGCTGTGGAATCTTTTACATTCACTTGAATTGACCTTAAATTCCTTCCAAGTATGCCTTCTTCCAATGTTGTATATTGAAGCAATTAGAAACAGTTCAGAGAAGATTCACTCACCTCATTCCTGGGATGGAGGGCTTATCTTTTGAAGAAAGGTTAACAGGTTTAGCCTATATCAATTGAAATTTAGAAGACTGAGAGAAATAAACATTTAAGATTCTGAGAGGAATTGGTATGATGAATACTGGGAGGATATTTCCTCTTCTGGGGGGGGCTATAACTTGCAGATGTAGCCTAAGAATAAATGTTCTCCCTTTTAAGATGGAGGTGAGGATAATTTTTATGATGGCTATATGTTATAAATAATAAATATTTTTTAAAATAGTTGTAACTGATGGAGAGGGATTTATAAAAGGAATCATCTCCTTTAACTAGTTGTAAAAGTAAGCATTCTTGTTGATTTTGGGAACAGTATTGTTCCTTCATATAATACATTTCATATACACCACCTGATCTACCATGTCATCTTTTATGACTAGTCTGTAGCATACTGATGATATTTGGGTCACAAGGTGAAGTTGTTGTTAAACTGATCTGTGTGTTTGTTGAAATGGATCAAATAGGTACATGCTGAAGTGAATCAGTGGCTGATGTTTGCATCTGAGTGAAGTCTTTCAAGATTGGAAGCTGGTTCTTTCCTTAAGCGAAACACCAGATTCTGAAGGCTAATATTACACGTGAAAGGGAAGTGATTCCAGAAGAAACACACAAAGTCTGAAATATTTTTGTTGGACTGGGGATATTAATCAAAAGACATTTTCTGACAATGCCAGACCTGCAGCTCTTCCTTTAAGGAATGTCAGTTTATATGAAGCATGTTAAAAAAAACAACTGGATCATGTGATCTATGGCACACAGAAAAACATTGAGGTCCTTGCATGGATACAGGACATTAATGTAAGCATTTAAATAAAGCCCTTAATCTGTTCCAGTGCAGGCGGTTGGGTTGGTTAGTGCAGGTGTCCCAGAGGTGTTCTCTGAAACCTAGGTGGCCTGTCTCCCCAATGTAGAGGAGGCCACATCGGGTGCAGTGGATGCAGTAAATGATGTGTGTGGAGGCCTCCTCCATCACCAGACCATGGCAACATGCTCCTGGAGGAAGAGCGCCTCATCTTCCGCCTAGGAACCCTCTAACCACAAGGGATGAATGCAGATTTCTCCAGCTTCCTCATTTCCCCTCCACCCACCTTATCTCAGTCCAACCCTCGGACTCAGCACCGCCTTCTTGACCTGCAATCTTCTTCCCGACCTCTCCGCCCCCACCCCCTCTCGGCCTATCACCCTCACCTTAACCTCCTTCCATCTATCGCATTCCCAACGCCCCTCCCCCAAGTCCCTCCTCCCTACCTTTTATCTTAGCCTACTTGGCACACCCTCCTCATTCCTGAAGAAGGGCTTATGCCCGAAATGTCGATTCTCCTGCTCCTTGGATGCTGCCCTACCTGCTGCGCTTTTCCAGCAACACATTTTTCAGCCTTGTAAGTAGGAGTCAAAGAGTGACAGTGGAAGGTTGGAAGCCTGAGATCAACTGTGTATCATAGGGTTTAGTAATAGTTGATTGTTATTTACACGAATAACTTGGATGTGAATCTAGAAAGTATAATTAGTAAGTTTGCAGGTGATATGAAAGTTGGTAGGATCATTGATAGTGAGGAGGATGGTCTCAGATGCAATCTGATAATGATCAGCTGGTAAATTGGGCAGGGCAGTGGCAGATAGAATTTAATCCCAATAAGTGTGAGGTGATGCATTCTGGGAGGTCTAATAAAGAAAGGACATATACAATGAATGATAAACCCCTTGTGATTACTGAGGAATGAAGGGACCTTGGTATACAATTCCAAAGATCACTGAAAGTGTCAGCACAGGTAGACAGGGTGGTGAAGAATGCATATGGAATGTTTACCTTCATTAGCTGGGATGTTAACAATTGGAGCAAGGAAATATTGTTGCAGCTTTATAAAATATGCGTTAAGCCACAGATGGAATACTCTGTGAGTTTTGGTCACCACACTAATGGAAGAATATGATTTGCACGGAAGACGGTGCAGAGGAGATTCACCAGGATGTTACTTGGGATGAAAAGTCTCAGTTATGGGGAGACACTGGACAGGCTGGGTTTGAGATATAAACAGAGTAGATTGTGAGAATCTCTACTCCATGGCTGATGTGTCTAAGACCAGAGGATGTATGTTTAGATGAGGAGCAAGTGGTTTCAAGGAGATCTGAGAAAGAATGTTTTCACCCAAAGGGTGGTAAAAATCTGAAATATGTTGCCTGAGAGGGTGGTGGAGGCAGATACTATCACATCATTTAAGAAACATCTGGATGAGTACTTAAAATGTCTGGGCATAATAGGTTATGGAACAAGTTCAGCTTAATAGGATTAGTATTGTTTGATGTTTGTTGATTGGCATAGACTTGGTGGACCAAAGGGCCTGTTTCTCAGCTGTATGACCCTGTGAGTTACAAGCAGCCGATGTGCAGACCTTTGCTTCAAATTTTGATTTGTGGACTATCTCTTCATGAGGATGACTAAGGCAATAAGCATATCAAATCTGCCTAAATTCCCTACATTGCTATTTTATAGTAACATTCATGTCTTATCTTTGCACGTTTTTGTAAGTTGGGCAACCTTTTGGACATCTTGCACATTCACCTGAATCTTAAATTGTAAGTTCGCTTTTCAAATAATCACATGCTTGTTACTTCCTCTGCAGACTAGAAGACTGCTCAGTTGTCCCAAAAATGTACTCACATTTCTCCATTCCATAAATATCAGTATATCCAGAGCTAATTGCGAAAGGAATTTTTGTGGCCAGACATTATACAAAGTACAGAAAATGTGTGCAAAGTAAATTTTTTTTTTATTTGGACTGGTTAAGTGACTTTAGGTGTGTCACAATAGATTGTTATTATGCCTGCTAATAAAAGTCCAGCTCGTATAAGGTTTTTTTCAAAACAACTTATTAGTGCAATTTTGTTCATGAGCCATAAATTGCAATGCAAAATGGGTATTTTAACATGTTAATTTTTTGCAGAGACAACTCTGGCCCTTGATCATTTGATATATCAGCATTTAATATGACAAGTTCAACATATTTCTCAAACTGTATGGGTAGCCCTTACTTGAAGTTAGATTGGGCTTAACAGAGATAGTTACCAGAAGTGTTTTTAACATATATCAGAATTTAAGGATATTATTATTTAACATAACGATCCATACAGAATACAATTTAACATGACTTTTTAAGCAGGTATTCAATATCTTTAAGTGGTTGCTTGCTGAGCAGCCCCCTTTCTTCACTTGTAATTCTGTCCCAGGCTTGATCTAACATTTAATCTACTATTGCCAGTTGTGGATAAATAGCAGTAAACCATGACATATCATGCTCCCATAAATACAAGCACTGATATTGGATATGTATTATATTATTTTCAATTGTCCCTCTTACATTAAGCCTGTTTCCCTTCCCCTCAGAAAATCTTGATCTTGACTCCATGTATGCCTTTCAGCTTTTGTTTCTGACCTGTCATTTTAAAGTGCATTTCTTTTTCTCAGTGCAGGCAATGTTAATTAAAATAAGATCTTAATCAATTATCTTTTTTCTTCATTTATTTGGAACAAGAAAGCAGAAAACTTTAAAGTGGCCTTCTTGTATGTTTAAAAAAAAATGGTGCCCTACAGTGTATGGAGTAACTGACATGTTTTCCTCTTGATATAAGGAGCTGTACACCAGAACATTGTACCTTCAAATCGATTATTCTTCCAAATCTCTTTTGTCCAATCCTAGAAGGACAATGTGATGATGACCAGATAATCTGTTTCTGTGAGGGTTGACTATTTACCAGGTCAAATCAGATGACTTCAAAACAGTTCCATAGTATTGTTTATGTCCATCTGAGAGGGCAGAAAAAGCCAGGGTTGATGTTTCAATTAAAAGATGGCACATGTTATTGATGTTGTTCTTCTTCTGTTCTGTAATGGAGTGTCGATCCTGAATTCTCTGCTCAAGTCCTGTAGTGGGCCTTGAGCCAACAACATTCAAACTCAGATGAGAGTGCAACCAACCGGGCCACAGCTCCTCTGAAAGCATCTATTTTGCATTTAAGAACATAATTAAACAATGGCAGGCCAACTGTGGATATATTTTCATTTTTCTTAAAGGTACAATCTGGGGAGCAATTATACTGTATTTTCAATTGATAGTTTCTTCCCAGTATCTTGGACATTGACAAAACTCTGAGCATATTCTTTGTTGCTATGTTGAAACAATGGCCAAAGCTGTGAATTTTTAAAAAGGGATGTTGCAACTTAAGTTAGACTATAATAGTAGTTGCTGATTGATTTGAGCATGATATGTTTAAACAAGTATCTATGGAAAACATCGTAGTTA
Organism: Chiloscyllium punctatum; assembly: GCF_047496795.1. NCBI lineage: Eukaryota > Metazoa > Chordata > Chondrichthyes > Orectolobiformes > Hemiscylliidae > Chiloscyllium > Chiloscyllium punctatum. Next base: position 55,832,869 of record NC_092747.1, on the reverse strand, counting down.
ATTATTTTCTGTAACAAACATGTCTGATGGTGCATCAGACTGTACCTAATTAGTAATGTTGTAGTATACTACTGATGTAGTACATTTTAAAATAAATTCAAAATATCTAATTTCTTTTTCCAAGCTTCTCCAAATTAAGCTAGAGTTCGTGAAGCTAAGAATACTTGCTTTTCGATCCTTGAAGCATCTGTCATTTGTTGGTGGTAAGGATGCTACTTCTCCTGTTACACAGGAAACATCCTTGTGATTTTGATCATGTACATTTCATTCATTATCTGATGCCTTGAGGTAAGTTCAATTCATAGACCATTCAAGACGCTATTAATTACTTTGGTAATAAAACGCTATATTCAGGGTGATGTACAAGGATCTTAGTTGTATGTGTTTCTACAGGAGTCACCAGATTAGTTTAATTATTCTGTTTCCAAAACGCACAATCATGGTCACTTTAAATGCTTAATAATGAAATACTATGTATTTCTCCTACAGAAATCCATGAACAGTGGTTTAAAAAAAGTGCCTTTTGTCTTTGTGACATCTCCTGCAGTATATATTGCTCCCTTGTGCATCAGCCTCAGCTACATGTTAATAGGCAGTATTTTGCTTACTTCAAGCACAAACCCAGCTTCCCACACATTCCTATCCTAAAACAATCTGAGAATGAGAAAACAACAAATATATGACTTGCTTAGATAAGATAGCATATGTATTACACATGCATGACTGAGGTATGTGAAGAGAAAACAGAAAATACTGATGTTAGCCTTCTCACTGTCACAAGTAGTTTTGCAAGCATAAAATGAATAGAGCATATTATAAAAATATCAATGTGTTGTAGTACATTGAGCCCTGAACAAACTGCAGAAAGACAAAGTGTAATGCTCAAGCTGTACTCTTCCTTCAATCGAAATAGACTCAGCAATTCATTTTAGTAAGTAAAATAATCTGACAATTTTGTCTCATCTTGATATGAGATACATCAAAACACAACAAGAGATGATCAGTGATAAAAGAGAGACAACTTTTCAACATTACAGTAAAATGAGATGTTCCATCATACTGAATAGGCAACTTTATGGCTATAATCAGTCCTGTCAACACCGTGACTAATGCTGGCCAAGGTAGAGTCACATTTCAGCATAAGATCTGAAGCCTGTTTCCTTAAATAAGTGTTCAGTTAAATGCTGTTCTGGTGTCCATAACCAGAGATCTATTTCAGTTGCTTTCTATATTTCGGCTTCATTGTGAGTAATTTTCGCTAACATCATTCTTCGATAGTACCAATATCTGACGACCATTAATATGGTCCAAACCAACCGGTTTCCTGAACCAGTAGGGACCTCAAAATTTCTTTTAAAAATTTGGAAGTTTGCCCCTTTGCTCAGAATGCATTTAAATCACAGGTTCGGGGAGGAATATGGTGAGCAATTCCCTCATCACCTTCAAGTTTAGACAGATGGGTGAGTTTCTCTAGTCATGTGCCAGACCAGAAACAATTAGGCTTAATTAGTGAGTCTTAATACACATCAATACCATTGGCCAGACCCCAGAAGAATTGCTGGGATCATGATCAAAATACTTTTAATTTATGCGAATAGCTCTATGTACATAGCAGTGTCGATATTGTCTAACTGGTCACTTAGAATGTACATAGCTAGATTTGCAAGTCTCTCAGGACATCCTCAGTTGGTATCGATGCTGCTCCCTGTTGATCTGGAGGAAATGACATCAAGGATGAAAGACTCCGGTCCTCCTGTACCTCCAGGGCTTCTTAAAGGGACTTTCAGTTGCAACCTTTTCATGTGGAGGCTGTTCAGCATGCACTGGGGATTGCTGCTGGCCCTAGGTTTCCTGGTGTATTTGTCCTCCTCCATGTCTCTGAGCCTTTGTTGCAAACTAGTTTTAAAGTAAATAACCCCTGCAGTGGCGTGGTCCATTAGTCATGTTTGCAATAAACCAATGTAAGGGTCAAAATAAAGAGAACACGTTCTTAGAAATGTGAACATTTGCATCATCTCCATATGGTGGGTTAATGTACTCCTCCATATATGGGAAGCAGTGCATTCTGGCCAGGAGTGCCATGGTATACCTCTACCTGGAAGTTTGACATTGGACCTTAGTCCAATGAATGCAACACTATTCATGCCACAAAGAGACAGTAGGAGATTGTAAGTGCAGAATAAATTATGAACGCTATTCCTCCCAAACCTATAACACTTACAAAAGCCATCATTGCATGAAAGAGCATGTTTCATTTTAGTTGCAGTTCAGGTGAGAGAATCCATTTTGTACCCTTGTGTTCTCTATGGGATCATGCACTAGTTGTCTGCTTTGAGGCCCACAGGTTCCTCTTTTAATGTCACCTGTGATTGCTTCTACTTCACAGAAATGTCAACTTGTAACCTGCAATAAGCAATGACATGGTCATCATTGCTTGTGACCAATATTTGCTTCCCAGAACATTGTATGCTGCATCCATTTCCCATGTACTATGACATAATTGCAAATGACTTTAATCTTCACACTAAGTTTGCTTAATTTAATTACCCTTTGAAGAGCATTGATTGCTCAGAAGTTGAGTGTGCATGTTTGGCCATCAGGGAGACACTGACTCCACCCATTCCAAGTGTGGTCCCTGCTTATTTTCCATTCACTGGTTACTAATCAAGAGATCATGAAAGGCTATGAAGGTCATGCTGGGCAAAAGGAGTCCAAGACTCAGCCAGGACATCATGTCAAACCTTCATGTCCCTTCACCATATGTCCCCACCCACCACCCCAAACTACAATACCAACTCTCATCCTTATTGTCTGAGCCCACTCACTATAATTTGGTCCTTCCCACCATCATGATGCAGGCACTGTCAAGACTACAGTGATGGTGACCACCTATAACTCCGTCTCCTAAAGCATCTCACCTATGCACTAGCAGTCCCTCCTTATATGTTGAACTTACCACTTCATCATCCTTGATCCCTTAGCACTCCAGGTTTCTGCCTCCAATCCCCAATATTGAGTTGCCCCACCTGCCTGCAACTACAAAATTCCCAGATAACCCACCTACGTTTACTTAACTGATGCTCAGGATAGGTCATGGCCTACACCATTGACTAACTTTGGTGAATATCTTCAACTGATGCAGTTACAATCTTCCTACAGTATAGTGACCGAACTGCAACAGTGCTCCAACTATGGCCTAACTAATGTTATCTATCATAACCTACTTGCTTTTGTATTCAATGCCTTGACTAATAAAGGCAAGTACCACATATGCCTCCTCACCTACCTTATCTACCTGTCCGAGGAGAAAGTGAGGAATGCAGATGCTGGAGATCAGAGCTGAAAATGTGTTGCTGGAAAAACGCAGCAGGTCAGGCAGCATCCAAGGAGCAGGAGAATCGACGTTTCGGGCATGAACCCTTCTTCAGGAATGAGGAAAGTGTGTCCAGCAGGCGAAGATAAAAGGTAGGGAGGAGGGACTTGGGGAGGGGCATTGGAAATGCGATAGGTAGAAGGAGGTCAAGGTGACGGTGATAGGCCGGAGTGGGGGTGGGGGCGGAGAGGTCGGGAAGAAGATTGCAGGTTAGGAAGGCGGTGCTGAGTTTGAGGGATTTGACTGAGACAATGGGGGGGGAAGGGTAAATGAGGAAACTGGAGAAATCTGAGTTCATCCCTTGTGGTTGGAGGGTTCCTAGGCGGAAGATGAGGCGCTCTTCCTCCAACCGTCGTGTTGCTATGGTCTGGCAATGGAGGAGTCCAAGGACATGCATGTCCTTGGTGGAGTGGGAGGGGGAGTTGAAGTGTTGGTTGGTCCAGGTGTCCCAGAGGTGTTCTCTGAAACGTTCCGCAAGTAGGCGGCCTGTCTCCCCAATATAGAGGAGGCCACATCGGGTGCAGCGGATGCAGTAAATGATGTGTGTGGAGGTGCAGGTGAATTTGTGGCGGATATGGAAGGATCCCTTGGGGCCTTGGAGGGAGGTAAGGGGGGAGGTGTGGGCGTAAGTTTTGCATTTCTTGTGGTTGCAGGGGAAGGTGCCGGGAGTGGACGTTGGGTTGGTGGGGGGTGTGGACCTGACGAGGGAGTCATGGAGGGAGGGAAGGGAAATATATCCTTGGTGGTGGGGTCCATTTGAAGTGGACCCCACCACCAGGGATATATTTCCCTCCCCTCCCCTATCAGCGTTCCGAAAAGACCACTCCCTCCGTGACTCCTCGTCAGGTCCACACCCCCCACCAACCCAACCTCCACTCCCAGCACCTTCCCCTGCAACCACAAGAAATGCAAAACTTGCGCCCACATCTCCCCCCTTACCTCCCTCCAAGGCCCCAAGGGATCCTTCCATATCCACCACAAATTCACCTGCACCTCCACACACATCATTGACTGCATCCGCTGCACTCGATGTGGCCTCCTCTATATTGGGGAGACAGGCCGCCTACTTGCGGAATGTTTCAGAGAACACCTCTGGGATACCCGGACCAACCAACCCAACCATCCCGTGGCTCAACACTTCAACTCCCCCTCCCACTCCACCAAGGACATGCAGGTCCTAGGACTCCTCCATCGCCAGACCATAGCAACACGGCGGTTGGAGGAAGAGCGCCTCATCTTCCGTCTAAGAACCCTCCAACCACAAGGGATGAACTCAGATTTCTCCAGTTTCCTCATTTCCCCTCCCCCCCACCTTGTCTCAGTCAAATCCCTCAAACTCAGCACCGCCTTCCTAACCTGCAATCTTCTTCCCGACCTCTCCGCCCCCACCCCCACTCCGGCCTATCACCCTCACCTTGACCTCCTTCTACCTATCGCATTTCCAATGCTCCTCCCCCAAGTCCCTCCTCCCTACCTTTTGTCTTAGCCTGCTGGACACACGTTCCTCATTCCTGAAGAAGGGCTCATGTCCGAAACATCGATTCTCCTGCTCCTTGGATGCTGCCTGACCTGCTGCACTTTATCTACCTGTCCTGCTGGCACCAAGGATCTACACCAAGATCCCTCTGATCTTCCTTAATTCCTTGGCTCCTACCATTCAACATGTGCTCCCTTTACTTGTTAGTCCTCCCAAAATACATCACCCCACACTGGATTAATTTCTATTTGCCACTGTTCAGCCGATCTATGGCACATGATTAAGGACTAATGAGGGTGATAATGAATAATAATTCCCATTAGTAGGCATCTTCTTGCTCACTCATGAGAATCTCATCTTGGTGTCCAGGACTTTTTGGAAACTGCTACTTTTCAGTCTTGGTATCGAGAAGGACCATGTTTAACATCTCATTCAGTTTTCCCAAATGTCTTGCTTTGGTCAACATTGTTCAGGACCTGGGAAAATTCCACCCCGGGTTATTAAAAGAGATGTCATAATCAGGGGGTTAGTTGTCATTCTTGTAACCACCTTTGGGAATTCTGCATGGTGTCATGCCTTACTGAAGCCAGAGCAAAGGATTTCACAGAGAGTGCAGAAACAGGGAATGAACCAGATGTTGTGCTACACATTGGTAGTGATAATATGGAAGGGGCATGTATTGACGACGTATGGTCAGAGATTCAGGAAGTAGGGAGGAAGTTATAAAGTCACACCTTGAATATACTATATCTGAGTTAATCTCAGTGTCAAATGCTAGTGAGGTGCCCTTGGTTAGGTCTGATAAAGACTGTGGGAGGCCACACTGTTAGTAAACTTCTCCTTTTATCGAACATTTTCTTCTAACTATATGCAGAGAAAGGTTTAGCACCACCCTTCACATTGAAATGTATCACAGAGTACTCTATGGTCATGTGATCTTGCAGCTCTGATGTAGAGTCTATCTCTATATCCAGCATTAAACCTTGATATTACATCTCCCTTCATTCTGTTCAGTGCATTGTATACATTATTTTACATTTCTTTCCTATTCCCTGACATTGTCTATGGTTAGCAGAGACAACCATTGTGGTGGTCTTATCAATCAGGTTGATCTTGTGCTCTGCTCTCTCAGAGTAGGTCAAGATTTTGAGCTCTCCATGTTTTCTCTCAACCTTTTAAGTAGTAGCTGAATCATCCAATTATACCAGCTCATTATTCATCTTCCACATCTTCTGAATAGCTGGTCTAATCAATTGAAGGGTTTCTTCTGTAAAATGTAGTACATGCCTATTCTTCTCATTATTCCTCTTTCAGTCTCTACAAGATAAGATTGCAGATGGAATGTGTTTTCAAAATAATAGAATCGTAGAATCGTATAGTCTAGAAAAGGCCCTTTGGCCCATTGAGTCTGTACCACTGAAACTACACTAAATCTACATCAGTCTCACTTTCCAACATTAGGACCATAGTCTGAATGTTATGACTCTTCAAGTGCTCATCCTAGTACTTTTTAAATGGTTTCAGAGGTTACCTGCCTTAAATATCCTCTCAGGCAGTGCATTCCAGATCCTAAAAACCCTCTGGGTGAAAGTGATTTCCCTCAAATCCCTTCTAACCCTCCTGTCTATTACATTAAAAGTGTGTTCCCTATTACTGATCCTTATACTACAGGGATCAGTTGCTTTATATTATTCTTATCCATGCCCTTTATAATCTTATACAACTCAACCAGATTCCCCCCACACCATCTCTGCACCAAAGAAAACAACCAGAATTTATCCAGCCTTTCCTCACAACTAAAGCATTTCCTCAAAGGCAACATCCTTGTGGATTTCCTTTGCATCCCCTCTGGTGTGACAGTGACTTGGCTTTTCTCTATCCTTCTCTCTAGATAACAAAGCAGCATCAGTGGCTCTCTTTGCTCTTGACAATGATTTGTACACGTGAAGTCCAAGTGAAAACAATTTTTTTTTCTAATAGTTTTGTGATCACTGAACAGAATTTCATAGTCTGGCATTTATAACACCCAAGGCTTTAGAACACAAGTGACCCCAGCATAGCCTCTGAAGCATATTAAGTCTGCAAACTCGAGTTAGGAGCGATCTCTCATCATATATCAGCAACTCTTCCACAATGCAGAGATAACTTCATTGCTTGAAGTGTTACCTCATACTAGGATTACGCGGAGCAAATACTGGCCATCTCTTGGTAAAACGTTTATGGATTTAAGTATATTCTTCATCTGATTTTTACGCTTTTCAAATTTTACTTAAAAGCTGCATTGTTGCTGGTATATATTTTGTGGTCAGTGAAATGTAGAAATCCACATTTTTGACAACATTTACATTCTCTTATTTAAGCATTTCCATAGAGTACAGTACACTACAATGTGCCTGCTGTAGTTTGTTTTATACCTTGGACATACTCAGTTGTACAGCTTCAAGTCTCATCAATTTCGAATGAAAGCTTTGCATTCTTGTTGGCATCTTTGCTAATTCCTTAGCATTCAGTGAAGTAATTATGATTTCTGGTCTGTTTCAATTGCGAATACAAGCATAAAATATAGTCACAAATTTTTCACAAGCTCAAGTAACAGTTAATGCTTCCTTTTCAATTATCATGTATCTTTGCTGTTTCAACCAAAATCCAACATGCCTAGTACACTGGTTTACATTCACCATTCCTCTGATTCTGAAAGAGGTGTGGCTCCTAGTCCAGTCAATGATACATCTGTAACAAGTAGCTTAGGTATTTTTGAATCACAATGAGCCAATATATCTAATGAAATTAATATCTCTTTTAAACTTTCAAACCAAATGTTGGTTTTACTACCTGTACTATGTTTAATCTTGCCTGAGCAATTATCATAATGATTCATCCACATACTCAAAATTGGGTAAGAATTTTTCAACTTGATTCACAATCCCCATAAATCACTGAAGCCCAGTGGCATTGCAAGATGGTGGAAATTCCTTGATTGCTCTGTGTTTTGAGGATTATTACTGATGTCTGACACAAGATGGCATGTCCTAGAAATTTAATGGCCGATTATGGGAACTCACATTTATTACTCAGGGAAAATCCTACTTCTCCTAAGTTTTACAATGCTATCATTGCTCTGAAATCTAGTTCCATTGAAGTGGAACCATGGAATAGGGCATCATCCATGTGGCAGATTAGTTGCTCTAACATGTCTAGAATACTCAATAGCGTAACAGTGTATTCTGAAAAGGTTTTGTGCTGATGCAATACTAAAAGGTAATTAATTCAAACAATGTTTCCTAAGCAGTATGATGAATGTTGTCAGTTGTTTGAATTCCTTGTCCAAAGCTAGTTACCAGAATCCATTATTCGCATCTATTTTAGTAAAACAAAAAAAGCTTTTTGCTCACTTTGCCTGAGTCTTATCTGCAATGCCATTTATAAATCTCCCATTCCACGGCTTTGTTTAAATGTGTGAGATCAACGTTGATTTGCAATTACCCCATTGGTTTTGGCACAGAACTATACCTGAGCATCAACATGCAGAATTTGTTAGAATGAAATAATTCCTTTGTGTAACATTGACTCAAATTCTTGCTTTATCTTCAGCAGACATGGGTGTGGAACTTCTTTGAGGTGTTAAAACACTTTTTTTTTAATCTTACAATGTAGCTTCAGCTTCCTAAGATTAATAATTTTGGAAATTCTGTTTTGAATTCTTTCAATTTGTCCAGGCTTCTGAATACCTCTACATTATAGATGAGTTGTGGATGGGTAGGGTCTGTTTAACTTAATAATAAACAATCTTAGTTAGAATCACATACAAGGTTTTTGCAATTTTTCATCTATTGTACTGAAATCTCATCATCAACAGTCCTTTGACAATAAACTCCTGGTCCATGGAGTTGAGCAGTTGATGGTTAAAAGAAGCTTTGCTTTAGCCATGGTTCTGCATATGAAAGAGTTGAAACACCCCTTCCTGTATCCAATTTGAAGTTTGTTTTATGTTCTTTGACTAAAACTTTTGCAGTCCAATCGTTTTTATTGGATTTTGTATTGTTTTCCCAGGAATGCCACTTTATCATCTTTTATGCATTCAATTTTGTGAGTGCCATTGGCTTTAAAAAATTTCTTTGTTTAATTTCTCAGCTGGGGGCTTCTTGCTCTGGGACATGGCTTTAAAATGTCCCCTCCTCTTTTAGGATTGACAGTCTTCATTTTGGGCAGACCAGTTTTCATGCCAATACAGCCTTTTTCTGTGACAGTGTAAACTCTGACCACTGGTGGGATTCATGTCCTCTTTGCACCTTTCTTGTTTCTGTGCAGGTATGCTGCTATTCAGTGCTCTCCAAACTGCATGGTGTCAATCATTTTACTCCACAAAGTCTCCCTGTCACCTTGAATAAATGTGCAGTTTTGCTTTCTGATTTCTGCTTACCTAGTTAAGTGCTTAGTCATTGATAGTTTTAAATCCTCCCTTGAAAACAGAAAATCTGATAAATCCCCTCTAAGATTCTTACAACAATGTAATTCTAATAAATTTGTCTTCTGTGGCTGCGTATTCCTATTTCTCAGCTAATCAATACAAACTGTTCATAAAGGAATCTACATTCATTGAGTAGTCATTGAACTTAGACCTTTCTATAATAATGTTACTCCTGAAATTGAAATTTGTATCAAATACCATTTCTTAATAAAACCTCTGTCTAACCAATATGTCAGTGGCATATTGCACATTACTGGCTTGTTCCTTCTTAAGTTTTTCTGATAGCTCCAATGGTTCTGTACCTTGCAACTGTACAATGTCAGTTCATTCATCTTTCAGCTTTATTCAAGCCTTTGACATGTTTGAAACACTTTTATCAGAGCATGGTTTTTCCAAACGCTTGTCTTCATTTTACATATTCTACATGGTAAAATGGGGCTGAGTTAGTGTGGCATCATCAAGGGGAGATCATGCCTGACAAATCAATTAGAAATCTTTGAAGAGGTAACCAACAAGTTAGACAAAGGAGAGCCAGTGAACATGATCTGGTTGGCCTTCCAGAAGGCCTTTGAGTAGGTGCTGCACAGAAGACTGTGGTGTTAGGGGCAAGGTACTGGCATGGATAGAGGATTGGCTGACTGGCAAAGGGCAGAGAATAATGATAAAGGAGCCTTTTACAGGAGGACAGACAGTAACTATTAGAGTTCCACAGGTGGTCTGTGATGGGAACACAACTATTCATATTATACATGAATGATCTGGATGAAGGCACTGAGGGCATTGTTACTAAACTTGTAGATGGCACAAAGATAGCTGATAGGACAGGTAATATTAAGGAACTAGGGATGCTGCAGAAGGACTTGGACATGTTAGGAGATCAGGCAAAGAAGTGAAAGATAGGAAAGTGTGGGGAATGTGGGAAAGTGTGAGGTGATATGTTTTGGTAGGAAGAATAGAGGCATAGAATATTTTCAAAATGGGGAAAGGTTTTGGAAATTTGAAGCACAAAGTTAGGATTCTCTGAAGGTTAATATGCAGGTTCACTTGGCAGTTAGGATGGCAAATGCAATGTTATCATTCATGTTAAGAGGGTTAGAATACAAGACCAGAGATGTACTCTGAGATAGTATAAAACTCTGGTCAGACTGCATCTGGAATATTGTGATCAGTTTTCTATATCTAAGGAAGGATGTGCTGGCCTTGGAGGGTTCCACAGGAGGTAAACAAGAATGATCTCGGAGATGAAAGGCTTGTCATATGAGGAGCAGTTGATGACTCTGGGGCTGTACTCAATGGAGTTTGGAAGGATTGGGGTGGGGATTTCATTGAAACTTACAGAATACTGAGAGGCCTCAGTACAATGGACATGTAGATGTTTTCACTAGTAGGAGAGACTAGGACCCAAGGGCATAGCCTCAGAGTGAAGGGCCGAACCTTTAGAACTGAGATGAGAAATTTCTTCAGTCAGAGGGTGGTTAATCTGTAGAACTCATTTCCACTGAGAGCTGTGGAGATCAAGTCATTGTGAGTATTTAAGACAGAGATAGATTCTTGATTAGTAAAGGGTAATGCAGCAAAGGCAGGAGAATGGAGTTGAGAAACATATCAGCCATGATTGAACAATGGAGCAGACTCAATGAGCGGAATGGCCTAATTCTGCTCATGAATCTTATGGTTTTATGGTTTCCTGCTGTTCTCTTCTGATCACTGGCCAATTCTACAAATTTTGTTGTTGTTTGCCGAGCTGTGCTTTCCTTGCAGCCTATTTGCATGTTGCTTTTACAATTCGTGGATTTTCCATTCTGACATTTTTCTTGCTGGTATATTCAAACAAGTGCTTTTCCTACTGATTTTATCACTTTCACTATCTGTTATCATTGCTGTGCATCTTAGCTTGTGTTTTGTTCTTGGTTAGGGTTCATAGAATCTTTACATGGCTAAGCTGTTGGTAAACAATAATTTTATTGACCGGTTTCTTTTATGTATATACAGGACAAAGGCTGAAGCATCATAGAACCACTTCACAGTAGACTCTGCTGTCATGTAATCTTCACTGATATAGACTGTCTGTTTATATATTTAACATTAATCCTTTACATTACAATAAGAAGGGAGTATCAAGACCTGGATAAATGTAAAATGAGGAAGGCAGTGACTCAAATTCATAAGGTACTGGAACACATGTATCGAGGCACAGTGAAAAGCTTTGTCTTGTGAGCAAATCAGGCAGATCACAGAGTTAAATAACACAGATAAGTAAATAATAGGTAAACAGCAGCAAAAACAAAAATAGAGGTACAGGCAAATGTTAAAAGTTTGTTACAAAACGTGTGTGTGTGTGTGTTCAGGTTTCTATAACTTCTCCCCGATGGTAAGGTTATAGAAAAGCATTGCCAGGGTGGGATGGATCTTTGAGAATGTTGGCAGCCTTTCCTTGACAGTGGGCCTCGTAGATGGATTCTGTAGATGAGAGGTTGGCCTTTGTGATTGTCCGGGCCGAGTTCATCACTCTCTGTAACTGTCTCTGATCTTGAATGGTACAGTTGCCATACCAGGTAGTGACACATCCAGACAGTTGGCAAGGGTATTCGTCATCATGCTAAATTTCCCCAGCTGCCTGAGGAAGAAGAGATATTGTTAAGCCTTTGTAATCAGGATGTCCACATAAAGAGTCCAACAAAGCTTGTTGTGGATAACCACTCCCATGTGCTTGACTCTCTCCATTTGTTCCACCTCTGTGCTGTTGACGTGTCAGGGGGCATGAGTAACATCCTGCCAAAATTCAATGATGAGTTCCTTGGTTTTGCAGGCATTGAGAGCTAAGTTGTTCTCAGTTCACCATTCTTCCAGGTATTCCACCTCTCGTGTGTAGGCTGTGTCATCACCATCTGAGATTCGACCAACTATGGTAGTGTCATCAGCAAACTTGTAAATGGCATTAGTCTGGTATTTGGCAATCCAGTCATGGGTATACAGTGAGTACAGTAGGGGACTGAGTATGCACCCCAGGGGTGCTCCAGTGTTGAGTGTTAATGAGGATGGAATATTGTCCCCAATCTTCACTGACTGTGGGTCAGGAAACTGAGGATCCAGTTGCAGAGAATGGGGTTTAGTCCGAGACCACTAAGTTTAGTATTCAGTCTAGAGGGGATAATAGTATTGAAGGCTGAACTGTAGTCAATGAGTAGGATTCTTACGTAGCTGTTTTTGGTGTCAAGATGTTCTAGGGAGGAGTGAAGGACAACTGATATGGCATCTGATGTGGACCGTTGGTCCAATAGGCAAACTGGAATGGGTCAAGAGTAGTGGGGATGCTGGAGTTGATTAATGCCACAACCAGCCTTTCAAAGCACTTAATGACCATCGAAGTGACAGTAAATTCAATTCAATTCAATAAATTCAGTTCAACTATTTCTAGGACCAGAGGCACCTTGGCTCAGTGGTTAGCACTGCTGCCTTACAGTGACAGGCATCCGGGTTTGATTCCACCCTCAGACAAATGTTTGTGTGGAGTTTGCATATTCTCCCCATGTCTGCATGGGTTTCCTTCACCAGTCCAAAGATGTGCAGGTTAGGTGGATTAGCCATGTTAAATTACCCATTCTGTACAGGGATGTATAGGCTACATGGATTTGCCATGGGAAATGCAGGGGTACAAGGATTGGGTGGGGGCTGCGGGGTGGTGGCTCTGGAGGGGATGCTTTTCAGAGGGTTGTTGTGGGCTCAATGGACTGAATGGCCTGTTTCCACAATAAAGGAATTCTATGATGCAAAAGGAATGGGATGCATCCCACAGAATTGGGATCAGTGTTCTCAGATGGAAGGTTTGACCCTTTGCGTAAAAAAGAGTAATAAGGTCTCTAGAGTGACAACACTAGAGAAAGGAGTCATTTGATTTTAGATAGAAGAACTGTGAAAAATAGAAAGACAGACTTACAAAGCATGTGTATAAATGCACCACATGTGGTGAGTTGCACAAATAAATAGTCAATTCAAAATGTGATATTGTGCTATAAGATTGGTAAGGTGAAAACAAGATGCGATGGCAAGATGAGGAAGACATTGTAAAATTGGACAGCAATGACATCCATAATGGTGTAAGGTGAGAATCCATTTGGTTTGACCATGATGCTGGGGGTATTCTATATGCTTCTAAATAATGAGAGAGATAGAGAAGCAAATCTGCAAGTAAATTGCAGAAATATGCAAGAGCTATACAACGATTGAAGTTAAAACAAAGGGCAAGGAGGTGAGGAATCTTTGAAATATATTCAGGAGAACTTCTTTAATCAGATTATTCTTGGTCCAACTAGAATAGATGCATTGCTGGATTGGTGTTGGAGAATGAGCTGGATCAAGTTTAACAAGTGTCTGTGGCAGAACACACAGCTAAGAAAGATTATCATATCGTGAGGTTTAGGCTTGTAATGCAGAAGATCAAGGAATAATATAAAGTAGAATGTTTATATTGGAAGAAGGCTAATTCCAGTGTGATGCAGAGAGTAAAATAGATCTGAAAACTGACAGAGAAAGCATCAATAGTGCAATCGGTGTTCCTTAAGCTAGCAATATGTCAGAGACGGGCTAGGTGCTTTTCAGCAAAGTCAAAGTTAGTGGAACTAGAACCTGACTTCCTGGGTGATGAACGAGATAGAGATTATGACAAAATACAAAAGATTTATTTTGCCCATCTAATGAATTCTTCAATTGAGAACTGTGTCAAATACAGTAAGTTGAAAGGGGAATTAAATTAAGACTAACAATGGGAGAACATAAGAATAGAATGTCAGATAACAAAAAACGAAACATGAAAACTTTTGACTGGCATATAATGTGAAGTGGATACTAACAGATGTTAATATGGATAAAGAGGGTGATATATGCTGAGAGGCATAAGACAAGGCTAGAATATTTCTTGAATATGTTGTATCAGCATTTGCTAAGGAAGAAGAAACTGACAAAATATTGTTAAAGTAGAGATGATAATAGATGAGGTGGAAATTAAAGTAGGAGGTACGGGAAAGGCTGCCAGTGGGCTTACATCTCAGAATGCCAAAGGAAGTGTGTGTGGAGATAATGGAAGGGCTTGGCCATGATCTTCCTAAATTCCCCGATATAGGCAAGGTACCAGAGGATTGGAAAGTGATTAATGTGGCATTATGTTTCAAAAAAGGGCAGTTCTCAGAATTACAGGGCAATTAGCTTTAATCACTAGTGGGTAAAATGTTTAAAACAATGGGAAAAATTCCTAGGCCTTTAGTGAGGTTTTATTTAATTAAGGAAACTAGCACAGATTTGTAAAAGACAGATTGTACTTTAAGTGTTTGACAAAGTACCCCATATAAGGCAGGTTTACAAATTCATGGCTTACAGAATAAAAGGGCCAGTGTCAGCTTGGATAAAAAAAAGGCTTCAGAGAAAAACAACATGTCATGATAGATGGTTGTTTCACAGAATTGAGGATGGCAGGCAATGATAGTCCCTAAGGGTCAGTGATAAGGCCTTCTTTTGATGCATGTGTAAATGAATTCAATATTAGAATATGGTAACATTTCAACATTTTCCAATGATCGCAAGCTTGAAAGAATGGCCAAGAAGGAGGCTGATTTAAGTTGACTGAAGCAGGACATAGTTTAGCAGACTGGGGAGACAAATAGAAGGTGGAATTTAGTCCGGCGAAGTGTGAGATGGTACCTTATGGAGAGGTATTGTAGACTTAAAGGCACAGTTCTAAAGAGTTTGAAGAGAAAGAGTGACCTGGGGGATCATGCATAGATCTTAAAAACCTTATGTGTTAGAACATATTGAGAGTATGGTTAGCAAACCATTTGAGATCTTGGACTTGGAAATAGAAACATTAAGTACAAAAGCAGGGAGGTTATGCTGGATGGTTATGATGTTCTAGTTAGGCTGTAACTAGGGTTCAGTGAAGAATTACCAAATAGTTACTGGGGTAGGGGATGTTTATGACAACATTAAGTTGGAGGAGCTGTGGTTATTCTTCTTAGAACAAAGGAAATTGACGAGAGATTTGATAGAGGCATATGATATTATAACAGGCTTAGATGAAAAACTATCCTCATTACCTGATTCTACAAGAAGTATTGGACACAAATATAAGATTGTGGGTGAGAGATTCAGTTGGGCATAGAACTCCGTTACATACTAAATGGAAATGACCTCTAATGCAACCCACAATGGTCATGGAACAGAGACAGTCAATGATTTGCTACAGTCCCCAAAGAGAATACTATCTTTAAAAAAATTCAATCAAGATGAAATTTTAACTTAATAGATAAAAGAATAACATGTCAAGATTTCTGGACTGACTTCTATCACAAATTGGAAAGTATCAATTTTGAGGAGTTTCATGGAAGAGTTCTCTCCATGGGCTCTAGGGAGTTATTGCAATTCTCCATGTTCATCTCTATGTGTTGGCACCATGCCCTTGGCACTGGTATCTTGCACTCACCAGTGGCAGATGTACTTGCCATCCATGGGACCTTGTGGGATTTCCAACACTGCATGATATTTAAAGCCCATGTGTAGTCAGGTCAATCACTGCCAGCATGACTAGCCCTTCACAGTACATGTCAGGAGAGAAACAAAGAAGAAAAGTTTGAGGCCACAAAGATAGCATGGGTGACACTTCATTGGAAATAGATCTTCACATTTATAAGTGTATTGCTATTTTACATCTTCATTGGCTTAATCAACGATCATAGTAACTGCAACTATTGAGCTACAGAAGCTACCCATCTTAGTGGCATAGCATATTAGAATGATGGTTAAGGAAGTGCTAACCTTTCCTTAACACCCAACATAGCATAATGTCTTATTATTTTATCGACTGGCTATGGATCCCAAATGACTTGGAATAACAATCCTGACAGATGAATGACAGACCCTTGACTGACCTTATGCAGCTTCCCAACTGACTTTTTACTAATCCCCTGATTTAGATTGATGAAGGCAGAGTGGTAGACATTGTTTACATGGCCTTTAGTAAAGCCTTTGACAAGGTTCTACATGGTAGACTAGTTAGTAAAGTTAGATCACATGGGATTCGAGGTGAGCTTATCAATTGGATACAAATTGGCCTGATTGTAGGAGACAGAGGATGTTGGTGGAGGGTTGTTTTTCAGACTTGAGGTCTGTGATCAGCGGTGTTCCACAGGGATTGGTGCTGGGTGCACTTTTGTTTGTCATTTATACAAATGATTGGGGTGAAAATATTGGAGGCATGATTAGTATGTTTGCGAATGACGTCAAAATTGGTGGTATAATTGGCAGTGAAGAAGTTTATCCAAGATTACAAAGATTTTCTTGATCAATTGGTGAGTGGGTTGAAGAGTAGCAGCTGAAGTTTCATTTGGATAAGTGTGAGGTATTGCACTTTGGTAAAATACACAAGGGCAGGACTTATACAATTAATGCTTGAGCTCTGGGTAGTGTTCTAGAACAGACAGACTTAGGGGTTCGGGTACATAATTCTTTGAAATTTGTATCACAGGTAGACAGGATGGTTAAGAAGGCATTTAACACAATTCCCTTATTGCTTATAGCTCTTGAGTATAGGAGTTGGAATGTCATGTTGAGGTTTTACAGGATGTTGGTGAGGCCTTTTCTGGAGTACTGTGTGAAGTTCTGGTCACCCTGCTGCAGGAATGATTTTATTAAATTGGAGAGGTTTCAGAAAAGATTTATCAGCATGTTGCTGGGAATAGAGGGTTTGAGTTATAAAAGTAGCCAAGTGGGAAGGCTTTGGTCTCATAAACCAAAAATTGCAGATTCAATCCCTACCTAACAGGTGCCATAGTGGTTCAGTAGTTAGCACTGCTGCCTCACAGCACCAGAGAACTGGGTTCAATTCCACCTTCGGGTGACTGTCTGTGTGGCAATTGCATGTTCTCCCTGTATTTGTGTGGGTTTCTGCTGAGTACTCCAGTTTCTTACCACAGTCCAAAAATATACAAGTTAAATGGATTGGCGAAGCTAAATTACCCAGGGATATGTGGGTCAGGTTGGTTAGCCATGGGAAATGTAGAGTTATAGGGATAGGGTAGAGGGATGTGTCTGAGTAGGATGCTCTTCTGAGGCTTGGTGTGGACTCATTGGGCCAAATGTACTATTTCCACACTATGGACAGGGCTGGGACCTTTTTTTTCTGGAATATAGAAGATTGAGGGGTGACGTATAGTGGTTTATAAAGTCATGAGGGGTATAGATAAGGTGACTAGAAAGGGTCTTTTCCTTAAGGTGAGGAAGTTCAAAAGTAAGGGCCACATTTTTAAGGTGAGAGGACAAAGTTTTAAAAAGGACATGAAAGGTAAGTTTTTTTTTACACAGAGTTTGGCTTGTGTGAGGAATGAACTGCCAGAAGAAGTGGTGGATGCAGGTACAGTTATAATATTTAAGAAACATTTGGATAAGAACATGACAAAGACTGATTTGGAGGGATATGGGCTAAACGCAGGTAGGTGGGACTATTTTAGTTTGGGAACATGTGGGTGTGGACCGGTTGTGCTGAATGTGTTTCTATGACTCTATGCATCTATGGTGCACTGGACCTGCAGAACTGACCAAAGCCCATTCCCTGGACTTTAATGATATGAAACCCCTCAACCTGACTAACCTAAGTGGCTGACTGTGTCAATGACCCTGGACTCAGATCAAATGCTAATCTTGAACAATGTAATGGGAGCCCCTGACTAGTGAAAGTTTCCCTTACATGACTGAGGACTACTTCCATTAGACTTTGAGACATGTAGTGTGTTTGCCACATAACCCATTGACATATGCTGCAGGTGTGAGATTAGTGTTGCATGGGTCCCTACAACAACATATCCACTCCTTTGACTGATCATTGCTGGAAGATATTACAAGCTGTTTGGCTTTGTGTCTGTGTCAAAATGCAGAAGCAAAACTGAAGTATAGTGAGGTTGTAAGTTCTAAGTGAGGTGACTAACCCCAAAAAAACAAGTCAAGGCAGTGATGCTGTGAGCAGCCAAGTATACAAAAGTGAATGAATGCTAAGAAAGCAAGTGAAGAGTCCTGGTTTGCACTCTGACCTGCTGCATGCAATAAGTACCTGTCCCTACGTGCAAAGTGACCTGGTAGTAGCATTAAAATGAAGGCTTTCAATGATCTGGAGAACTGTATTCTAAGTGAGTCGGAGATGTACCATAATGTTGTAATGAGGTTAGTCTGCTGTCACATGCAATCATCTGTAAACAAGGGATGCAGGCTGTTGCTGCTCATGGAGCATGCCGAGAGATGTTAGTGACTGCTGTCCATAAAGGAGATCCAGAGGAGCAAGTGATGAACTAGCAGCCACCCACTCTGCCTTTCAGAAATATCACCGTCTAGTTTCTCTCACTCATGTGGGAGAATAGCAAACTGCACATAAATGAGGTGAGAATAGGCAAAAATGAGTTGTTAATACAAACAAATAGGCCTCTTGCTGCTCACCAGTGAGATTCTCATTTCATTGTTCAAACTTTGAATGGAAAAATGGACTTTGTTTCTCAACATTGGGAACCTTATTTTTCTGTTCGTGTCATTTTCCACAATTGACTCACCATTGCCCATATTGTTCAGAGAGGATTCCACTCACATTCACAATTATAACATCCACCCCCAGAGGTGAGTTTTCTTAAAGATGATCAAAAATATAACAAGTTCTACATTCTACATATTTTAGCAATTAACTTAATATTTATAGTGTAATTAACATTCTCCCCTCTAAGCCATCATATTGTCCATCTTGGCAGCAACACTATATGCAATTTGCAAGAATCAAGTGCTTTAACAGTTAATATTTTTAATGAAATTTTAAACTCTTCCCTCTCATGTGATTGAGAAGTGGTTTCATTGCTAATAGTTCCTTTCTCAAGATGATTAAAGTTCACATTGTCTCTGTTTGATTCATAGTTCTGAAACTCACTCATGACTGATTAAGGACCACCCAAGTACAGGCTATGATTATAGATGATGATAGATTTATTAAGCAATACAAACTAAACAATGTAGTATTAACATAGGTAGAGGTGTACAGCTGTGTTTTTCATGACTCCAGACCTCGTCTTCTCAGTAGCTGTAGCATTGATACTTCCAATGTTCTATTGACTGATAATCTTTGATTCTTTTCTGTTGGTCCCATTTGTGGGCGGCACGTGGCACAGTGGTTAGCACTGCTGCCTCACAGCGCCAGAGACCCGGGTTCAATTCTCGCCTCAGGCGACTGACTGTGTGGAGTTTGCACATTCTCCCTGTGTCTGCATGGGTGTGCTCCGGTGTCCTCCCACAGTCCAAAGATGTGCACGTCAGGTGAATTGGCCATGCTAAATTGCCCGTAGTGTTAGGTAAAGGGGTAAATATATGGGAATGGGTGAGTTACACTTCAGTGGGTCAGTGTGGACTTGTTGGGCCGAAGGGCCTGTTTCCACACTGTAAGTAATCTAATGTTTTTAAGTGTCTCACCTTTCTTTCTACCTTTCTGGTGGTCTACACATTAGGACATATTCCAATCTCTTTTACATGACCAACTTAATCTGATGTCATAATCTCCTTAGATTTCAGTTCACAGATCCTTACGGACTTTTCCTGTACTTTTTAACAGTTCTTGCAAAACATTCCAAAGGTCAATTCCTTATTGCATTTCAAAGCATTTCTCAGTACAAGTTCTACACATGATACATAACCATATTTGCTCTTCCAAGGCATTAATGGGTCATTCGCCATTTAATTTGTTGCTCAATGTAATGACTGGGTCACTAAGTTTGAAGATATGCTATAAACCACAATGCCACATATTGCTATTTTGGCAGAAGGTGTCAGGCAAATGATGTTTCAGTTTCCCAAGCACTTTTGTCCTTATTATAGCTTGCTTAACTACATTATTCAATAATGAAATTTTCCGACGAAGATCAACGGTCACACAATGCCTTTTGGCCATGGCATTAAAAGACAACCAGCATTATGAAAAGACTAGGAAACCCTACATTTCGATTCATGAAAGGTTGGTACAATTGATTCAGTTAGGGAAACTGTCAAGGATAATACTCCTGACTTCTGATAGACACTCAGGTTTTTGAAAGCTACTAGCTGTAAATAGCAGCTTCAGAGATTTTTTTCTCATAATATTTTTTCTGTTGAATCCTATTTAAAACGATATTTTAGATTGTCATCAGGGTGTCTTATTTTTAACTCATCCCTCTGTTCACATTTTACCTTCTTATCTCCAATCTCTTTTAGAGCTAAATATTTTTTAATGTCTAAATTTGAGTAAAAGAGGCATTGTGGCTGACTAACCATCTACATGCAGGAGTATAGCTCTCTGACATCACTTTACAAACTTTGTTGAGATTATGTTCATGTTATGAACATCCATAACAAGGTCAAGAGCTGTCCACCTGGTCCTTAAAGCCTGCTCCATCATTCAATAAGGCCATGGCTGATCTGATTCCTGCAACATTTCTGCATATCCCAAATGATGTTTCATTCCCTTGGTAATCAAGAATCTATTCTAGCCCTGTCTAAAAAAATACTTAAAGATTCTACATTCAATATTCCGATAAAGTACTGATTCTTTCTGTTTCTGTTTCTCATCTTTCCAGGTGAGAAAGAGCTATGGCTTCTTCATTTTGAAATTTTATTTTCCAGCTAAAACTTCACTACATTCATGTTTTCACTGTATCAGCATGAGTTTTAAACGAGTTATTTTTGTTCAAAGCACTATCTTCCTTTATTTTTCATTAGCCTGGAGCATTGCTGCTATCTTCTGGTTTAGCACCTGGGGACTAAACTCTGCAAGCAAATTTAATAAGACAGATCGAATTTGCTTTCAGCTGATATCAACAATTTTTTTGCCAGTTTGAGGTTCGAGTGTCTCTCGACTCTTGGAAGTCTTTTGATTCCTTAACTGTATCTTTAATTGAAACAATATCTTCTATAGAAGGACTATAAATAGTGCTGGACAATTGGGGCGGCACAGTGGTTCAGTGGTTAGCACTGCTGCCTCACAGAGCCAGGGACCGGGTTTGATTCCACCCTTGGGTGACTATCTGTGTGGAGCTTGGACATTCTCCCTGTGTCTGCGTGGGTTTTCTCCCACTGTCCAAAGATGTGCAGGTTAGGTGAATTGGCTATGCTAAATTGTCCAGAGTGTTAGATCAGAGGGAATTGGGTCTAGCTGGGTTACTCTTTGGAGAGTTAGTGTGGACTTGTTGGGCCGAAGGGCCTGTTTCCATACAGTAGGGAATCTAATCTAATTGCCAATTTCAATGAACCCCATACCATCCCTGGAGATGGCAACACTCTATTCCCCCATGACGATATTTCCTAGTATGAAATCAACATTACTAACAGGCAGCTTAGACACCATTCCTACAATAACAGACCTAGTTACTAAAGCATAGTTTAAATGCACTCATTGGAACATGTAAAGAATTTTATCTAATGCCCTGTATCAATTTTTATTTAACAAATTCGCATTTAGAAAAAGTCACATAATTTGCTAACATTAGACTTTGAGCTGATCTAGTATCCCAACAGACAACAAACCTCTTGCCCCCTTTATCATAAAAGGATACTAGGGTTACTTCACTTACAAATTTAAAATCCCTTTATTTAATACTTTGAATAACACAGTGTATAGTTTTACATGCATGTTGTAGCTGGCAGGTATGGATTGTGATAAGAGAGATTTAGGATTAGAACTAGAATTAGGTCTATTGTCACACGTACTCAAGTACAGGGATACCGGAGTGCAGTGAAAAGTGTACAAAAGGCACAATTTCTGCTGCTATCTTAGATACAAAGATACCTAGGTACAAAATCTTAGGTATAAATTAGAAAAATAAAGAAATAAAAGTGAAAGTTCAGCTTTACAGTCTTTCTAACACAAAGAGTCCACATTGGGCTTCATCGAGGCTGCAAGTCCTTCAACTTCTTTTCATAGATGGATGACCAGGAATCTCTCCTGCTCTTAATACTTGTAATTGATGTATTTTTGAAGTATTTCTGTTTTGATGTGATTGCATTGTGATCATACCATACTTGGCCATCAAGTCCTATAGTGGGTCTTCAACGTCATACTCCTTGCAATTCTAATCCTAGTTTGCACATTTCCTTTTCTTTTTTCCTCTCTCTCCAGTTCAACATTGTTTCCTTTCCTTTTCAAACTCAATTCTCTGTTTTTCTCAATTTCTTTTCAATTTGAATCATTTCATTCATAATTAAAACCCTAAACAATTCAAACTATCTTTTTTCTGCATAACCTTTTTCTTTCCTAAGACTCAAATGTAGATCTAATACTTCAAATATTTCTGACCTTTTAACACCTAGTTTTAATTCTATATCCAGATTTTCTGCTATTGTTTTAAACTTAATGTTTATTGACTGTCACAAGGCACTTCAGCAGTGGATGTAACCATTTTTAATTTTTTAATAAATACTGTGAAGTCATATTTGTTTAAACTCTGGCCAAACCTAATGTTCTAATCTCAGCCTGTTAACTCTAAATCCCCTAAAGAGCCTAAAGTTTGTTATGATCCCTGTGGAGACTAACAGTTTTTAAAAATCTTCCAATTAATTGTTGAAAGAATGACAAGTCAAAATTTCACATTTTAGGACATTCAATGTAATCAATTATGTAAGATGTCCTTAACTAAATTAGATTTTTGTAGGCATTTATACTCTCAAGGAGGAGAAAATGAAGACTGCAGATGCTGGAAATCAGAATTGAAGAATGTGGTTCTGGAAAAGCACAGCCGGTCAGGCAGCATCCGAGGAGCAGGAGAATCGATGCTTTGAGCATAAGCTCTTCATCAGGAAGGTCGACATTTCAAACATAAGCTCTTCATCAGGAAGATATTTCCAACCACAGAATGGAATATTGCATTCTTATTCTCAGCCCAACTCAGAAAATGTGCTTTAAATTGATATTGAACATTCCCAGAATTAATCCAATGTTATCCCGAAGTTCTGACAAGTTAATTCCTATTATTTTTCTTTTCCCAACCTGTTAACTTGCAACATTAGAACTGCCTTTCACTGTATGGATTTATTTTTTTTAGAATTTGAATTAGAATCCCTACAGTGTGGAAACAGGCCTTTTGGCCTAACAAGTCCACACCAACCCACTGATGAGTAACCCACCCAGACCCATTCCCCTACCCTATAGTTAGTCCTGACTAGTACACCTAACCTACATATCCCTGGACACTATGGGTAATTTAGCATGGCTAATTCATCTAACCTATACATCATTGAACTGTGGGAGGAAACCGGAGCACTGGGAGGAAATCCACACAGACATGGGGAGAATGTACAAACTCTACACAGGCAGTCGCCTAAGGCTGGAATTGAACCTGGGTCCCTGGTGCTGTGAGGCAGCAGTGCTAACCACTGAGTGCATTATGGAGTTGTATAGCATGGAAATTGGTCCAACTCGTCTATGCTGACCAAGTTTCCCAAATTTAACTAGCCCCATTTCTTGTGTTTAGCCCATATTCATCTAAATCTTTCCTGTTCATGTACCTGTCCAAATATATTTTAAATACTGTAACTATACCTGCATCTACCACTTCTTTTGGCAGTTCATGCTACCCTCTATGTGAAAAAGTTGTCCCTCAGGTCCCTTTTAAATTTTTCTCCTCTCATCTTAAAAATATGCCCCTAAGGTTTGAACTCCCCTACTCCAGGGGAAAAACCTTTGCTATTCACCTTATCCATGCCCATCATGATTTTATAATCCTCTATAAGGTCACCTTCTATCCCAAACTAAGGGAGTCTTCTAAACTCATTCTAATTCTGCACAGATTTGATCTTTACTAATGTTCCGCAAGAGGGTCTTCAGGAAAACAGCATGTTTCTTTTGATTAACCTATTCAGAGATGTTATTATATACCTCTGGAGAAAACGGGACTTGAACCCAGGCCTCCCTGGTCCAGGGCAGGAACACTACTACCACACCACAAGAGGGCACCCAGGAAAACAGCATGAACTAGATTTTCTTACCCATTGCAACTGAGAGTGAAAACCTTTTCCAAATTATGTGTTTGGATTTAGCACTAGTGGAGCAAGGCCTCTTCTTCTTCAGGCAGCTGAGGAAATTGGCATGTCCTAAAGGGCCCTCACCAACTTTTAAAGTTGCACAATACCATCCAAATGCATAACAACCTGGTACAGTAACTGCTGTGCCCAAGACCGTGAGAAACTATGGAAGGTGGTGTGCACAGCCCAGACCATCACAGAAACCAACTTCCCACCCATGGACTCCAGATACATGTCTTATTGTCCGGCTAACATCGTCAAAGACCCATTGCACCCCAGTAATGCTCACCTACAACTCCTTCTATTGGGCAGAAGATACAGAAGCTTAAACACACATACCAACTGATTCAAGAACAGCTCCTTCCCTGCTGTTATTAGACTGATGAAATAATGCTGGTCTTGTTAATGTTGATCTTGCCTCAAGTACGTCCTGTGCAGTATAACCTATATGTCTTACTCTGTGCAAGCTTTTTCAGCCTATGATCTGTATGTCCTTGCTTACTATGATCTGCCTGTACTGTTCATAAACAAAGCTTTTCACTGTACCTAGAGGCATGTGATAATAAATCAAATCAAACAATGTAGAGAAAATTAAAGGATGTAATCACGTCACATTTTTGTCTTTCAATAACTGTGGAGCTTCTAAGACAGACAGAGAGATAGACAGACAGAAAGAGACAGACACACATACACACTGATTTATGTTAGTGATTTAAAAAACCAGTGAACTTAAAAGAATGTCATTTACAAAATACCTTCTAAGGACTATGACAAACACTACACCAGACAAACAGACAGAAAACTAACCACCAGGATACATGAACAACAACTAGCCATAAAAAGACATGGAGTCATAGAGATGTACAACACGGAAACAGATCCTTCAGTCTAACTCGTCCATGCCGACCAGATATCCTAACCTAATCTAATCCCATTTACCAGCACTTGGCCCATATCCCTCTAAACCTTTCCTATTCATATACCCATCCAGATGTCTTTTAAATGTTGCAATTATAGCAGCCTCCACCACTTCCTCTGGCAGCTCATTCCATACACAAACCATCCTCTGAGTGAAAAAGTTGCCTCTTAGGTCCCTTTTATATCTCGCCCCTGTCACCCTAAACCTATGCCCTCTAGTTCTGGACTCCCCTATCCCAGGGAAAAGACTTTCTGTATTTATCTTATCCATGCCCTGCATGATTTTTTAAACCTCTATGAGGTTACCCCTCAGTCTTCGACATTCCAGGGAATACAGCTCCCTATCACTCAACATCCTTGTAAATCTTTGCTGAACACTTTCAAGTTTTACATCATCCTTCCGATAGGAAGAAGACCAGAATTGCATGCAATATTCCAAAAGTAGCATAACCAACGTCCTGTAAAGCTGCAACATGACCTCCCAAATCCTGTACTCAATGCTCTGACCAATAAAGGAAAGCATACCAAACACCTTCTTTACTATCCTATCTACCTGCGATTCCACTTTTAAGGAGCTATGAACCTGCACTCCAAGGTCTCTTTGTTCAGCAACACTCCCTAGGACCTTACCATTAAGTGTATAAGTCCTGCATTGATTTGCTTTCCCAAAATGCAGCACCTCACATTTATCTAAATTAAACTCCATCTGCCGCTCCTCAGCCCATTGGCCCATCTGATCAAAATCCCATTGTAATCTAAGGTAACCTCTTCACTGCCCACTACACCTCCAATTTTGTTGTCATCCGCAAATGTGCTAACTATACCTGACCCACTATCACTAGTATTCTTACATATACTTATACTTACACATTCTTACACCACTTTGACTGGGACAACACATCCATCCTTGGATAAGCCAAACAGAGACACACACAAGAATTCCTTGAAGCATGGCATTCCAACTGGAACTCTATCAACAAAACATCGATTTTGACCCTATCTACCAACGTCTGAGAAAAAGAACTGGAAGTGACATCACCTACTCAAAGATACCTAAACACATAAATAGAAAGTGGGACATATCACCAGCGCTTCACCAGAGGCTCACTAATTATATTATCCAGTGTGGTGACGAAATGTCTGAAAACAAACCTCCAGCTCAGCGAGCAAACTTATATCCAGAACCCTGGCTTATGGTCTGTAATGCTTCTCACCTCTCAGCTTTGCTTTGTTGCCATCAGCATTCCCAACAAAAAAATCATGACAAGAGCAAAGTGCGTAATTGAATTCTGTCAAGGCAAGAGAAAAAAAATTTAGCTAGGGAAGTAAAATACATTCCTGCTATCGTAGATATTGTGCACATCCAGTCCTTTTTACTTATCATTTGACTATTAGTGGCCCAGGAGAGAAATATAACATCACTTGCACGAAGGTTTCAGGTTACTTTTAGGGAGGCACCTTCTGGCCTTCAATTAACATTTCAAAATTTGACTCAAACTCATTACTGATAGCAGGGGTGAAGAATAACAGAAGGTTAAATACTGGAGGTGTGGGGCCTGGACTGAGGTCAGTCCAAGCAGTGACATAGCAATTAAAACTCTACAACCCAGAGCCAGGTTGCTGCTTGTAAAGAGATCACTCTTTGTCCAAAATAGTTGAAGGCACAAAGAAGGCTGATCTTGGGTGCCACCACCCATGCAAGTGTTATTTGAGGTCTTTGCACCTTCAGTTCGTTTAGAAGATTTTATGTTCAAACTGCAGTTATTATTGATGTTGCTCTTGTTCTTTGCACGTGTCCTTGCTGACCCATTGGCCTCAATCTTGCAGCTTCAAGCCCATCTTGCTTTGAATGGCAACATTGCACAACAAACAGTAGATGGTAGTAATTTTTCAAATGTTGCATCAGCATTTCACTCAATAGCAGGATTGTTGCTTCACATTCAGCGTGTGCTCCACAGTCACTCATAAGATGGCAGGAGCCTCTTTGTATCTGTATTCTGTTCCTGTGTAGGGTCTCTTACAGAGATCCTACAGTTGTAAAAGGTAATCCTGACCTCTATTTCCAGTGCTTTCAAAAGTACTTGGACACCTATAAATTGAATTACATGATTACAGGTATTAATGTGCAGGAAGACAATTGTGCTCTGAAGCCACCTACACATGAATGGAGTGGATTCCTGTCCACGAGAATCTTGGGTTTGGAAATCCAGTTTAGAAGCAAACTGGGTTCCATCTATAATCTTGAATGCTCAGAAAATTTGCCTTGTGGTAAAGGTTTCCTGTAGACCTTTCCTTGGAATATGAATTAGGACCAATCATGCAATTGATCACTTGCTTAGTGGAGAATTAACTAGCTACAAATTGGTTTACCTGGCAGATCATTTGTATAGGATTCTGGAAGTATCCAGTAGCATGGACCTTGGTGATTTCAAAACATAGATGTCAAAAGCATATCTCCAGTCATGCGACACGTTGGATGTAGTGTGATCTATAAATAAAGGTCATAGAATGTTGGGCACTTGTGTGTACACATAGTGGGCTGATTTTTATCCTCTGTTAGCAGAGGATGACTATAAGATGTTGAGGAAAGCCAGGGTTAACTGCCTGTCATTTTTGCATCATTTTGATATTGTACTGCAATGGAGAAAGTAGAGATGGTCCTCCTGGCCGGAAGGCCATTGAACCAGCAGCATGTGAGCTCTCCATCATGTAGGGAGACTGACCCCCATTAGCTTCCCTAGGTGCCTTTCTGTTCTGGAGCCCATGGACAGGCTCCCTCATCAAACGTGCTCTCTGGTTCACTGGGAGCTGCCTGACAAGCCCTGGCACCACCCCACCACTATCCACTCCACGCCCCCAAACCCCATTTATCTGATTAGTGGATTTGCCTGCTCCCATGGTATCCTTGTCTTCCAGACCCATTCCCAGCAGTGGCTGCAAATCCTGGTAGTGCTGCTGAAACAGCTGAACTACTGGCACTCCATCTGGTTGGCAGCTCTTGGGGTTTGGGTGTCCATCCTTCAGAGAATCAGGAGTCCTGACAGCAACCAATTAGTTCCAAACAGCTGGAAAATGCTCCTGGGTGTCCACGATAGCCAAAGCAGGGTTACCCCAGCTTTCAGGCCTGTCATCAAGAGCCCAGCTGCCGCAATATAATTTTAGCCAATAGGTGAATTTCTCTAGGGATTCTCTTTCTCCCTCTGGCAGAAGAGAGATTAAAACCCAGTGTTTTGCCAAAGTTGCAGACACAAGCTGAAGTTCCCTACCACACAATGTTTGCAATTTTAAATTCCCTCCCTACTTAAAAACAGTACAATTTTAAACAAGTTATTCAGAAAAAGACTATCCCTTTTATGAACCAGTGTAAGTCAGGCCATACTTACTCATCAGTCATGCAATGCTGAAACTGAAATACAGTGGAGGATTATATTTTCAAATTCTACTAATTTAATTGAGGATTCCTCTTCAAAGTAATTCATTAGAAAACAGACCAAGGTTGCATACTTGATTTGTCAGGTTCTGCACAGTTGGCATGCCACTCAAAAATCAGAGTCAATGCTGCTTCTTTTAAATGCGTGTTATGTTATGAAAGCAATTACTGTGATAGGAATAAAATATATTCTGCAATTAGTAAAACAGGAACAGAGAATCGTTGCAGTTGTGCCCCTGGTTGGTCTATCTTTTCAATACCGATTATAATTCAAAGTATTGTTGCTAAATGCTCATAACACTAATTGCCCACCGTTGCCTTTTCTCTGATGTGCATACAAAACAACAACTTATGCAACACCTTTTATGACATAAAGCATCCAAAGGCACTTCTCAGGAACACTATCTACAAGATTTGACACCAAGATATACCAGTCGAAATTAGGAAGGATTGCCAAAGCTTGGAATTGGAGGGAAAAAGAAAAGTAGAGATGGGGAGAGAGTTAGGGAGATTCAAGAGACAATCTCTCTGAAGCATCATTCGCTTAATGATGGATATGGCCAAATAGTGCAAAACTAATCTGATGGCAATGATATACAAAAAAGACCAGAATGTTTAAAAAAAAATCGACCTTTGATTTCAGTGATCATTTTGCAATTTCCTGCACACAAGCAGCAACTTTCAGTGCTAAAATGGATTTTAAAGTTTAAAATTGCTTTTGTCCTGTGCATTTAGTAGAATTATATCCCATTTCCATAAAACTTTCAGCTTACTCTTTGAAGGTCATATTTGTGCTGTACTGTAAGCAGAAGTCTGAACTGAATTCTTTCAAACTGTTCCAGAATATAGCAAACTACACTGTTGTGACATAAATATATAAGTACTGTTCCAGATTAAACTTGGAATTAAACATCAATTCTTCGTTTGTGTTTATCTTTCATAAAACAAGACAGTAAAAGCAATAGTTTCCAGGTATTCAATCATTCTTCCTGTCACAGGAGAGGCAGTTGTGTGTCTGCTCACAGTTCACAGCTGACAGTACTGAGATGGAATCATAAAAGTCAATTAATCATTAAAAGCTGTTACAAGCACACATCGAACAACCCTGGCATGAAATGTTAATCAGTCCAGTATCAATATAATAAATTCCTGCAAATTGGAGAGATCAATAACTTTGAAGCTGAAAAGATCAATTGCAGGGCACCCGGCCACTCCTTTGGGCCCTGGTGACATGGTTGCCACACGAATAAAACACCTCCAGGCATGTTGCCAACAGAGGTCATCTTCCCAACAGGCTGTTCACTTCAGCAATTGTTACCACGGTGACAGCATGTCACAGTTGCCCTAGTGTCCTGCTGGGGTAGGTGGAAGCCAATGCATCACTGGCTTTGATGGATTTGTCAATAATGCTTAGCAGGGGAGGAGAACTGTTCACATAACACTTGCAGGTTTGCTGTCCCAGAGTGGGTCAGGGTGATTTAATTGTTTGCAAGGAGGTGTGAGCCTGCATACATACAAGGATTAAATAATGTGCACAAAAAGCACAAGGTTTTCATCAGAAATTGCTGTAGGTTAAAAACCCAGGGAAAAAGAACAATAAGCAATGCCTGTCAAGTAACTATTTCATTCAATGATAAAATATGAAACCATTATAATCATGCTTATACCAACATAGTATACCAGATTTTAAAAAGGTAAAAATTAATAAGTTACTGGTATCAGTTTTAAATTTAAATAGATGTCTGTTGATCATTAATTGTTCAATGGTTGTGGTAGCATGAATTTAGTAGAGTCAAAAGGTTCCAGAAGAAATTTTTGTCTTGCTTTCCAAGCAGAGAAGGAATTGCTTTAAAAATATGAAAATATGCAATAGCATGAAAAGAAATGGCTGTTAAAAAATGTTAATAGACTGTCAAATGGTTTTTACTGTTTACATGCTTTATTGAATATTGCAAATACACGTTAGTGGATGGATGTGATAGATCAGAAAGTTATTTTCTGATCTCTAGGATCTGTAGATAAATGATTTTCATTCCAAATCTGAGAGATGAATTGATGCAAGCATAAAACAGAAATTGTAAATGAAACAAGTATACTAATGCAGCAGCATTGTCTGGTAAGGCAGAGATCTAGTAAGGCACAGTATTATGCCCTAACCTTACCCTCTGTTATACCTAAACTGAGCAAACTCGATTATGTCACCAAAAATGTCCTTTCCCCTATATTTTAATTGGCACAAATTTAATTGCCTCATTTGCAAGACACAAATTACAAATGCTTTATGTCGTGCAAATGTGAACAAGATTATCTGGCTCATATATATCATGACCCTACAAGCAAAGATATCTTAACTAGGAAAGAAAATTGAGAAAAATTAGAAAACACAAGAAATAATTCTACACCTTTATGATACTGGCAAGAAGCAACAGCTACCAGTAATACATACAAAAATTAAAAATGCACACTACACACAATTTTTCCAATGCATTTAAATGATTGGAAAGTGATACATGGCAATGATAAAACTTCTGGATTGTAGTCTTGTAGAGTAGCGTTCTCTGTCAGAAAATAGAAATAAGAAAAGTACCCCTGTGCTATCTAAATAAAGTGAGCAATCAGATCAGCTCAATCGTCTGAAAAGGTCCGTATAAATCTGCACACAGTATCCTTATCTTGTAAATGGTGGGTCAAGAAGTACTGAAAAGTCATGCTTAAAGATGTTGGATTGGAGAAAGCCCAATTCAGCAATAACAGAAAGGTTCTGTTCTAAATTGTGCAGGGAAGAAAAAAAGCAAGGCAAAGATTAATAGTGAAAAATCTTCCAACAAAGATAGTCATGGTAAACAAAAGTCAATTCCTAAAAGGTAAAAAGCATGTGTGACAGAAAACAATCATAAATAATGATTAAAACCAAGCTGAAGCTTAAACTGAAGGTATCTCTTTAGAGCAGAAAGCAGCCCATGTCTTTGTAAAATGAGGCAAAATAAAAATGTAGGTGTGTCACAGAAGAATGTGGAAAAATCATGAGAAGTAACTTAAAATATTTAGTTCGAAACAATTAGCAAAATTGATTTTCAACAGGAGCACAAAGCAGGTAATAGCAGCTTGGCAGTTTGCTTTCCCCCAGTTGTTTCACACTGACTTTAATTAAAGATAAAATGAGTCAAATGACAAGTATGCTGTCAATGCATCATCACCCAAGGTACTGGTCAGTGTGTCTTGATGGAATCTCAGAAATGGCCACAATTTTTTCAATCCTCTTTAAATGTGCAAATTGAGCCTGAGAAAGAATAACATCAATTAAGGACAAACTCCTACTTCACAATTCATTCAGTAAAACTTTAAAGAAGTGTAGATTGATCCAGGGCAGGCAGTAAAGCTATGTTAAGGCCAAGGTAAGTTTGACAATCCTAAGAATATTTTTAACAGAGGATAAATCAGATATTTAAAAGGAATGCTGTAACCATCATAGAAGAAATTTAATAACATGAATTTGCATTATTTTGTGCTTTTAACGTAATAAGCATCAACCAGAATTCACAGAGGAGCATTAGTAGATAAAGTTTGCCACAATTGTCAGAAAGCCAACTCACAGAGGTTTTGTGATAAAAGTGAAGATATGGGATAAAATATAGCAATATGTATGAGATGTTGGATGACAATTTGAAAACTAAGTACTGATGGAGTGTAGAAGAATTTGGAGTGATAGTTTGATGATGATTCCATTATTATTATTCATAGATGCAGATTATTTAGACTTGCCCAATGCTATTGTCTTTTTACATGGCCACTTAAACCTTCTCATACTTCTGCAACATAATTATTCACCATTTAAATGATTTTGAGTATTGTTTAAAAAAAAAGACTTTGTGGAAGCTTTTCACTTACATTCATTCAACATACCAATATAAAAGGGCAAAATATTTTATATGGACTGAGCAGAGACCGCTGATTTATTGCTAGCTAACTACCATGTTTTATTTAAATCAGGCAGATTGGCTCTGATTGGTTAAAGCATTGCCTGAGGAGTGATACCTAGAATGAACGTTGGCTATTTTGTTAAGTTGGAACAGGTATAACATATGTACACTTTCATTCTGTCCATAAAGAGCAGTTTCTTTAGTTTGTAAACAATAATAAGGAAGATAGATGAGTGCACATTGTTTTACAATGAATCATATATGTTACAAATTGGGGTTCTATCCTTTCTGTTCAGTAGAGTCAAATTGTGGTTTTGTATGCAATATTGATGATAAAGACTACTGCTTTCAATTTTGATGAACTCAGATTTTTTCCGGATAACACTTGAAATTTCAAATTAAAAAGCAGACAAAGTTTGCTTATCATAGTCATAGAGTCATACAGCTTGGAGACAGACCCTTTGCTCCAGCCAATCCATTCCCAACATAATCCCAAACTAAACCTGCCTGCTCCTGCATATCTTAAATAAAATTGCGTTTATGTATGTTATCACTACTAATTATATGAATTTGTGATAGAGCTTGTTTGTCTATAAATAAAACAATAAAAATAAGTCCACATTGCATGAATCAGTAAAAGGAATAGCCCATCTGATTCTTAGGAAAATGTCCTAAGACTTGTACCTCAATGCTGTGGATAATCATTCTTTTCCACAAATAAAAACTTGGAAAGGCGACTAAACAATTACATATCATCCTGTTAGGAGTTGAACATATCAATGCACTGCAATTTTTTTGAAATTTGCCTTTGAGCTGCATTGGTAGTATCTCTACTTCTGAGCCAGAAGTTCTGGATTCAAGTCTTGCCTGGCATGATATGTGTCATAGCACAACCAAACAGCTGGATTAAAAAGCTTAAATTACATGGTGGCTCAGTTGTCAGCATTGCTGCCTCAAAGCACTGGGACCCGGGTTCAATTCCTGCCTCAGGAGACTGTCTATGTGGAGTTTGCACATTCTCCCTATGTCTGTGTGGGTTTCCTCCCACTATCCAAAGAGGTGCAGGTCAGGTGAATTAGCCATACTAAATTGTCCATAGTGTTAGGTGCATTAGCCAGGGTAAATATAAGGGAATGGGTCTGGGTGGATTATTCTTCAGAGAGTCAGTGTGGATTTGTTGGACCAAATGACCTGTTTCCACACTGTAAGGAATCTTAAAAAAAGGTCCTTTCCATCCTCTTAAGTGGATGTAAAACCTTAATGGTACTACTTGAAAAAGAGAACAAAGATTTCACTGATATCCTGATAAATATTTATCCTTTGACAAACAAAACTAATTCCTATTAACTTATCTCACTGCTATTTGTGGGACTTTTCTGTACTCTAATTGGCTGCTACATTTGCCTCCCTTATAACAAAGAAAACACTTAAAAGTTATTTCATTTTGGAAATGCTCATTTTTGTATTGAAGTTCCTTTATGGGAAGGGATTCCAGAATTTAGAGTCAAGATAACTGAAGGCATGCCTTCCTCAGAGATGCTCAGAAGTTCAGAATTGGAAGAGCACAAATATCTTAGCAGGTCGGAGAGCTGGAAGATATTACAGAAGTAGGGAGAGATGGGGCCTTGGAGAGAACAAAAATAAGCAGGAGAATTTTAAACTGAACACACTTGACCAGGAAGCAATCCAGGTCAGCAAACACAGAGGTGAGGGGTAAGTAGGACTCGGTGCAAGTTAAGACATGGGCAGCAGACTTTTGGATCATATCATGTTTATGGAGGGTAGAAGGTGGGAAACCAACCAGGCTCCTAGTTGGAACAATCAAGTCTAGAATTTGAAAAGGAGTGTTGAGGGTTTTAGCAACATGAGCTAAGAGAGTGACAAAGGCAAGTGAGGTCATTGAGGTATAAATAAAGAGGTTAGTGATAGCGCAAATTTGTGATTGAAGCTCATTTCAGGATCAAATATGACAGTATGTCTGTGAGTAAGCTGGCATAATCTCACACTGTTGCCAAAGGGAGGGATAGAATCATAGCTAGGGAATGGAGTTTGAAGCGAAGACTGAAAATGATGGCTTTTGTATTTAATTGCCCTTTAAATTATTAGTTCTAGTTCCCTCCGGAGAAATGTCTCACCTTGGTATCCCCTGTGACTTTACAAATTTATAATGCAGAGAACTGTGAGGAGAACTGAAGTGGGGAAGAGGTCGGTCTGTGTGCTTAGTCATGCAACAGCATTTCATTATTAGCTTCCCATAATGCAAAATGTTAATTTTGCCCTGGAGGTCATATAGAGTCTGAACTAACATACCTTTAAAATCAGATTCCAGGCTTCATTTTCTAATCCCCTGTTATGTCTGTGGAAGAGAAGAATGCTCAGATACATCCAACACAATGGAAGGAGGGAATTATTAAAGCCTTATGCATGCATGACAAATCCAAACTGGAGTATATTCTAGCTGTCTCCTGTATTACTACTTATTTTCTGCTGATCAAAAATATTTGAGTAGACAAACAAAATCTCAAGCAATACTGCCTCTTGGAATAATGAGGATTCACTGGGAGGAAAATAGGGCAAACAAAAAGAGAAAATACTGGAAACACTCAGCGGGTCATCCAGCATTTGAGATGTTAGCCTGTGCTGACAAAAGATGGAGAACTCTTATGGAACTCCATAAGTAAATTCTACCATAAATTTGTAAAAGAATAGATGCTTCTCTTCTAGGCCAATATAGCCCAGCCCAATTTTACACTGGAAGGCTTATAATATATCAGGACTTTTTGCTTTTTTTATGGTTCATGTCTTCTTTCTGTTGAACAATGGAAAATGCCTGAGGAGTGACCAAATTAAGAGATATGGAAACATTTTCCAATGTGAAAATAACAATGAATTGTGTCGTTTCAAAACAAGGTAAATTATTAACCTCTCCATTTATTTGAAGTAGCTGAGAAAATAAAGCAATGCATATTAATTACATTCAAGAGATTGTCTATTTATGGCATTAGATCATAAGATCACAAAATAATTGATTTTTTTTCAAAACATCCACTTAAAAATAGTGGTCCAAGTTTACCTTTTTTGTATCTGCCTTTTAAAATGGCAGCTGTAGATAAACATGGATATCCTGCTCCCACTTCTGACAGATCTAGTTGATTCACACAGGAGGAAAAACCAAACTCGGCAAGGATTGTTGAATTTAGTGATGAGTTTAAACTCATTTCATTTTGGCTGTTTCAAGGGCCTAACCCCCACAATATGGGAGTCATGAGTTAATGACACAAACTCATGAAGGACATGAGTTTCTGGCAATGGTGTCCATATGACTGAATAGGACAATTCCCATCCCACAGATATTTGGACAAAGGGCATACGACGTCCCATGAGTTAGTGTGATCCTGTGTACAGGAGTTTCTTTCTTTTCTTTCCTTCTTTGGCACCTCTCTGCCTCATCATAAAGGCATTTGAACTCATATCTGACACAGCTTGGTGGACGAGCCATCACTATTTTGAACAATTGGTAGCAAGCACCACCTGGTTATTAAAGTCAATGCTGCCACACTTTAGACGAGATGTGAAGCCATTGGAGAGGGTACAGCCAAAGTTTACAGGAACGAATACAGGGTTGCGTGTCCTCAGTCCCATGAACTATGGTAGTTCTTCACAGACTGAAAGTAGGTTTGATTAGAGGTTATGGTGATTATGATAATGGCTCAACAAACATGGAAACAGAGAACAGAATTAGTCCTATGTTCTTCTAATACTTTTGAGCCATCTAGCCTTCCACCTTCATGCCCTCGAATCCCCTTGGCCCTTCATTCCCTCATACTAATACATGTCTCTCACTTTACCATAGGCCTGCACACTCAATGCTACATCCATATCAATTTACACACAATCCATCATGCACAGATTTCAGGAGACACGTGGGGATGAGAGAATAGAAGCAAACAGGACTAATTCTGTGCTCTGCTTCCAAGTTTGGTGAGCCATTATCATCATCACCACTGCTATCCTGCAGCAGAATCTGTGTATTTCAGATTACTTTTCACCAAGGCAAGTCTGTCAAGTGACTCCAGCTATGAGTTTTAATAGCTAAAAGTGGGCTATATGCCTCTATTTATAAGCCATATCCTCAACCTACCCTGTAATCTTGAATGATTAATGCCTATAACCACCCATGACCCTCTGGCACTGTCCTCCTTTTAAGATTGTATCTTTTATTTTATTTTCCTTCATCTCATTTTTCTACAAAAATGTTTAGGGTGAGAGGGGAAGTTTTTAAGATAGAAACAATTGGCAACATTTTCACACAGAGGGTGGTTTGTGTATGGAATTTGGTGCCAGAGGAAGTGGTGGAGGCTGGTACAATTGTAACATTTAAAAGGCACCTGGGTGGGTATATGAATAGGAAGGGTTTAGAGGGATATGGGCCAAGTGCTGGCAAATAGGACAAGATTAGGTTAGGAAATCTGGTTGGCATGGACGAGTTGGACCGAAGGGTCTGTTTCCATGCTGTATATCTCTATGACACTGTGACTCTAAGTAGTATACATGCTGTGGATAAAGGATGAACAGTACATGTATTGTACTTAGATGTCCAACAGGCGTTTGGTGAAGTGCTACATCAAAGTTTATTGCAGAAAGCAAAAGTTCATGGTGTAGTGGGTGGCATTCAGCATGGATCAATGTTAGCTGGCTAACAGAAAAGAGAAAACAAGCATAATTGTGTCTTTTACAGGCTGGCAAGACGTAGTGAGACATAAAGGTTGGTGCTCTGGCCTCAAGAATTGCAAGTTATAGAAATTAATTGGATGAAGATATGGAAGGTACAGTTGCCAAATTTGCTGGTGGCACAAAGATAGTTAGAAAAGCCAGTTCTGAACAGAACATAGGAAGCTAAAAAAGATATAAATCATAGAATCCCTATTGTATGCAAGGACGCCATTCAGCCTATTGAGTCCCACAGTAACCCTCCAAAGAGCATCCCACCCAGACCCACCTCATTAGCTTGCATTTCCCATGGCTAATCCACCTAGCCTGCATATCCCTCAACACTCTGGGCAATTTAGCATGGCCAATCCACCTAACCTGCACACTTTGGACTGTTGGAGGAAAGCAGAGCACCCAGAGGAAGCTAACGCAGACACAGGAAGAATGTGCAAACTCCACACAGTCATTCCAGGGTGGAATCAAACTCAGGTTCTTGGCATTAATCACTAAACCACCATGCCACCCTCAGTTAATAAGTAAGCTAACTGAGGAGCAAAGATCAGGTACATGGAATATAATTTGGGAAAATGTGATTTGTCCATTTTGGCAGGAAGAATAAAATATCCAAATGGTCACCTCATTTAAGGAAGGATGCAAATGCATTGGAAGCAGTTCAGAAAATATTTGTCAGATTAAAATCTGAAATTAAGGGATTATTTTATGAGGAAAGGTTGGATGGGCTAACCTTTTATCCATTGGCATTTAATACAGTAATTAGAGGTAACTGGACTGAAAGAAACAAGATCCAGAAGGTGAACAGGATGTTTCCTATTTGTGTACAGGAGAATAACAAACTGGGGTTGCTGTTTAAAAATCTCCCACTTAAAACAGAGATAAGGAGATTTTTGTTTCTCTCAGAGTTGTGAGTTTTTGGAACTCGCATCCCGAAAGGGTGGTAGATGCAACGCCTTTTTTTAAGACAGAAGTGGAGAGATTCTTGTTAAGCAAGGGGGTGAAACGTTATCAGGAGTAGGCAAGAATGTGAAATTGAGGATAAAATCAGATCAACCATGATCTTATAGAATGGAAAAGCAAGCTCAAGGGGCTGAAAGGCCTTCTACTGCTCTGTTTATATGTTTGTTTGTATCCCTTCTCCTTTCTTTCTACATTTTTAAACAGATGTTACACCAGTTTCTTAGTCCAACCAAAATGATGTTTGTTTGGTCCTACCTTGTTCATTTTTGGTAAGTATTTACATTGCTTAATCAACACAACCCAGATATTTTACAGTTGGTGCTGATCTGAAGCAAAAAATCTTGTTCAAAATCTGCTTGACTTAACCAAAGCTTCATTGTTCCTGGTGGTAGAGATAGATGATGGAAGATTGCATACCATAAAACTTTGCTGCTCAAGACCATTATTACTTACCGAAGGTTAGTCCTGAGAATGTTTGAATTCATATTTGACCGTGGAAAAAGTAGGACACAAATTAATGTAGAATTGAAAACTGCTGAACCGACTCCTTCGAAAGACTATTAATGCCAATGGAACCAAAATGCATTATGAGCAGTTACTTGCTGATACCAGCCTCGAGTGGAGGGAGACCTCCCTTTAATTATTGCTCTTCAACTTCATTTAATCCTCAAATTCCCTCCTGCTGTCTGCAACAGACATTCTCAGAGGATTTCTCATAATAAAATCTGAGTAATTAAAATGAGTTTTAATTTCCATGGTACTATATTATAAATCAAGCCAATGTAAAAGGACAAAAACTGGGCGGATAGATAAATATCTGCTCAACATGCTGTCTAATTGGCCCCAGTTAAGTCCCAATGAAAACATTGTAAAGATGAGCCACTAATGAGCAGTAATTGTATTGATAGCCAGTGATTTATGGCATGAAATCTTGAGTCACCTACCCCATACAAAGGACTGTTAGTAGTTCTCACTGTGTCAGGCCTTATAAGGGGCTTGTTCTGCATCTATTCCCAAATTATCCAGGTGCATTGCACAACATTGAAGGTACTTATAATCTCAATGGATGGTACTGTGAAGTACTAAATACTGAAATCATACTTGCACTCACCTTATGCTACAGGAAGAGCTGGATATGTGTGCGTGTGTAGGTGCATTGCATTAGGCAATCAGTTGCAAAAGAAACTGCCCTGCAACAATATTACGTCGTGGCTAGTCTTAACAAACAGTTGGGAGTCCCATGAAGAAAATTGATTGATGGTGCATGTAATTTATAAGTCTGGGGAAGGGAGGTAGGGATCAGACCCAGAAGGAGATGGTGAGGGAGGGAGATGGTTTTGAAGGCACAATGTGGGGTACAATCTTGGGGAGGTGGTCCTGATGTGCACAGTGTACCTCCTAAATTGTGTATCTCCATTTGCTTCATGCTTTTTCACCAACTTTAATGAAACACAGCCTTTCCACTTTCACCTGCCTTTCATTACCCAGCATATTATATCATTGAAGGTGGATTGAGGTCTGTAAGTGACCACTTAAAGGCTTCAGTTGACTGAAAAAGAGGGGAGGGTGGGGAGAGACTACTGGGTGCTTTACTCTCCCCATTGTATGAACAGGAATCAGGTTAGGAGTAGACTGGAAAGTGGTGAGCTATCTCGCGGCAAGATTTGCACGCCACAATTTGAAAATATGTCCAGTGGGAAGGGCCATAAAACCCAGCCCAAAGAGTACCTCGATAGTCATCAAGCACAGAGTTAGACACTAAACTGTTCTATTATATACCCATTGACACTTTACATACCTTCATATTTGATTTATTTTCATTTCATATTTGCATCTGTTTCTTGTCTCCCTCTGCTCTCTAACCTTGACAAAGTCAATGCATATTTAAAACTAAAATAAAGGTTGAAATAGTGGTTATTTTCATATTAACCACTTACAGTGCACACATCCTTTTGAAATAATGGCCAATAATGTTTTTGTCTATTCCTCATTAGGCTGGACCCCTGTACAGAGTCACAAAGTCAAGGCTGTTGAAAGGAAAAAGCACAATTATTCAAATGAACTCACCTATCAATTTGCAGTTATACACAAATAGAATCACAGCCAAGACTGAAAATTAGCTTCATATTCCTCTGTCTCAAGGAAGAATAATTCTCTTTTGTGAATACAACACAAACATTTCTGAAACAACACTGTTTAGCATAAAATATATAGGTGGCTTATTTTGGCAGAGCAAAGCCTGGACTAATAGCATCTCAATGTAGGAGTGTCACAGACTTATTCAAAATAATCTATGCATTAAGTAAAAAAAGACTAAGTTTGCCACCCTATAATTCCCTTTTGATCTTTCTACTTTTGCTTTCTAGACAATTTTGGTGCTTTAGTGGTGTCAGCATTTTTAGCTCTGTTCCAGGATACGTGAGAGGCATATGTTCCATTCGCACTGATAGTGAGGCTATAGCCTTACTTGAGCTGATAGCTTGAAATGTTTCATTTCAAGGTGAGGTCTCTCCTTTTATGAACTCTTGACCTTCATTTGGACTTCTTTTTAGATCTGAATATTCATTATTAATTCTAATGTTTGAACACGGTCAGAAAAATAGCAAGGTTTTCAGCAACATCCACCTGAGATAAAATTATGGAATAAAAGGTACATTGACAAAGAAAAGGAAAGTTTATATTTTATTGATAGCTTTGTGCTTGCACCAGTTTCTGAGTGGTTGCTCAACACTCAACTGTTTGGAACAAATATAAAAATTTCAAATATATTTTTAGGTTGTAATAGAATTACGAACAAAGCATCATTAAATGATACTTAAATAAATGTTACAATTGCTGATCCTGAACTTACATTTCCCTGATGAAATTGCTTTCATTCCCACCTGATTAGAATGCGAATGCCATGCCAGGTCTGTCAAAGCAAATGCTGTCACTGTCTGCCTCAGGACACAGCAAGTAAACAGAGATGCTGACACATGCAGGATGAGGGGAGCTTCCCTAGGAC
This sequence comes from Chiloscyllium punctatum, assembly GCF_047496795.1. Taxonomy (NCBI): domain Eukaryota; kingdom Metazoa; phylum Chordata; class Chondrichthyes; order Orectolobiformes; family Hemiscylliidae; genus Chiloscyllium; species Chiloscyllium punctatum. Next base: position 55,791,537 of record NC_092747.1, on the reverse strand, counting down.
TTAACCTTTAACCCTATGTTTCAACTATCAGCATCACATTAAACATGATGTCAGAAAGGCTAGTTTCATTGACACCTGAAGGATACAGCGCTTTCAATATTTAACAGTGAATTCTTAAGAATCATCTACCATTTACCGCAAAATGTGAAATAATAAAACAATTTAAACAATAAGATATATCTTTAAATAAGCAGCCAGTGGATTCAAATTACCTAGTCCCTGAGCATTGTGGACAAAGGTGAATCAGTTGAGGAAAATATGGTGAAAGCAGAAAAATAAGATTCTTGATGATGAGAAAGAAATCATATTTTGCAGCCAAAGTTTGAATGGCACAAAGGGGACCTCATTAATGAGTGGTGAAGGGCCTATTTGCATGCTGTAACATCTCTTAAGTGCGTAATCTCACCTCATTTATATGCAGTTTCCTATTCTTCCACACATCAGAGAGAAACTTGATGGTAACAATTCCCAATATGAAAGTCAGAGCAAGGACCTGGCAGCTACAGCCCACTGTCTGCTCCCTTGGGCCTCCATCTGAGACAGCTGTCCCCAATATCTCAGGTTACGCTCCATGGCCAGCCTGTACCTCATTGGTCCAGCCTCACCATATCCTCACAGCACATCTCCAACTCACTTAGAATACACTTTGGAGTGCACCGATACCTGATATGCTGTTACCAGGGCACTTTACAGCAGGGACAAGCACCCACCTCTTAGAATATGGCAAGGTATATCCTGGGAATCCTTGCTTGGTCTTTTAATGCTCACTCATTTTGCGCCTACTTGGATGCCCACAACATCTCTGCACTGCCATGAGTTGTCTTTTAACACTTTGCTGCTCATTTGGAAAGTTCAGGCTCTGGGCACTTTTGCCTTGCCTTGCCTTGCCTTTTAATACAGACACAAAGCCAGGCAGCTTGCCATGGTTACCAGCAGTGTGGACTCAAATGAGAAAGGGGGTTGGCATGTTCCTGATTGACACTGCACTATATCAATGTCACGTCTACACCATGTGCCAGTGGCATACAAGGTGAACACACACTGCATGTGCTTCAAGGAAATGGCCATGTCTCAAACTCTAAGGGATGTAGTTAGCAATGAAGTTAAGATAAATTGTCTTCTGTCAAGAGATACTGGCACAGTAAGTTAAGAACATCATCAATTTCAGTCCAAGGGCATGGAAGTGGTCAGTTGGCCACTTGCAGTGATCAGAGACAAGGGGGTCAGCATCTCTACAGTCTGAGTCAGTCCTGCGGATCCAGTCTGGGAATTATTGGTAAGTCATTTGGAGAGCTGCACCATCAGAGATCTGTTCAGTCATCGGTCACGATGGGAATCCAGGACATGGTCAATCCAGGAGGTCTGTACACTGAATGTAAGGAACAGTTTTCAGGAGCTATTGTTGTGGAGAGGGAATGAGATAAGTCAATTATTGGGATTCAAGGCAGCATGCTAGAATGTAGACGGATAATAAATGTATAGGGGGAAATTCAACCTATAAATTTAAAAGTTGATACAGCATTACTCGACTTGATGGGATTGAGGTGTGAGAAATTCCAGAAAGTATAAAAATAGTTCAATCTCCTGGGTCGGATGGGATTTATCCTAAGATTTTCTGGAAGCTAGGGAGAATATTGCCAAGCTTTTGGCTTTGATCTTTATGTTGTCTTTGTCTACAGGAATAGTACCAGAAAACTGAAGGATAGCAAACGTCGTTTCCTTTTCAAGAAGGGGAGTAGAGACAACCCTGGTAATTATAGACCCGTGAACCTTTGGTTGTGGGTAAAGTGTTGGAAAAGGCTACAACAGATATATGCTCGGAGCTCAGGGGATAAGCTGGGGAGATGAGCAGTGATTTTCTGAGAGCAGTGAGTGACTGAGAGCAATGAGAGCGTAAGAGCAGGTAACATCTGGGGCTTTGTACTTTTACTGCTAAGTCGGAAGCTGGTGGAGTCTGGTAGTCCCTTGGTGGTCCTGAGGAAAGAAGACAGCTTTAGACTACCCAAGACCTCCACATCCCTGTTAGGGAACTGAAGGACCAAGTTTGTCTGTTGGCATTCTCTGGGGCACTTCTGCCAGGATTGTAACTCCTGAATCACAAAACTCAATGTGGTGTACAGTTGTTTTGATTTGTGGTGAGAAGGAAATCATGTTTGTTATACATTCAACAGATGTTATAATTCTTAAATCTTTTAGCAATTGTTGTCAGGCTTCCAGTAATAATTTTTGTTTTTCTCTGAAGATGTGCTTTTAAAAATAAATTTTAATGCAATGTATTTTATTTTAGTACAAAAACTGTTTGAGACCATGATCTTACATTTGCAAATCAGAACTACTGCCATCCTGTGCATGTGTAAAATCTAGCATGATGGTATCAAACTGTAAACCCAATGACAACCTACTTGTTCCCCACAATATTGTAGATGGGTAGGTACAGAATTCAGCAGACCACCATTAAAGAGCCAATTGACAAAAATGTTATGCTGCCCATCCCAAAATGCTGTTGAATTTATGTTTTCTTAATGCCTTTGCGTGAATCGCAAGAAGTTAGTATGCAGTTACAAGTAATGAGGAAAACTAATAGCATGTTATCATTCATCATGGGAGGAATTGAATACAGAAGTAGGAAAGTTATGCTTCGGTTATATGGGCACAAGATGTAGGAACAGAAGTAGGCCATTCAGCCTATTAAATTTACCCTGACATGCAACAACATCGTGGTTGATCTAATAATCCTCAACTATGCTTTCTTGCTTTGACACCATAACCCTTGATTCTGTTACTGATTAAAAGTCTTGTTATCTCAGCTTCAAATGCACTTAATAATCCAGCCTTAACTGACCACTAGAGTAAGGAATTCAACAGATTCACTACCCAGAGAGAAGAAATTCCTCCTTTTCTCTGAGATTATGCCCTCTGGTTCTAGACTCTTCGACAATGGAAAGAAACATTTCTGCATCTATCTTATCAAGTCTTCCAAGAACATTATATATCTAACTTGTATATCTAACTAAGGTCACCACTCATTCTGTTCAACTCCAATAAGTACAAGGTGAACCTATTCATCTCTTCAAAGGACACACCCTCCATACAAATGATCAGCGTAGTGATCTTTCTCTGGACTACCTTTACTACTTAGTCTACCATGCAGAAAAAATTATCAAAGGTTTTACTAACATCCAAGTAAATAACATCTACTGCTCTACCCTCATCAATCTTTTTGGTTACCTCTTCAAAAAACTCAATGAAGTTTGTGAGACACAATTTCCTTCACATAAAACCATACTAACTATACCTAATCATTCCTTGCTTCTTAAAATCCTATCTTTCAAAATCGCCTTCTACAATTTACGCACCATCCATGTCAGACTCACAAGTCTATAGTTCCCAGGCTTCTTCTCACAGCCTTTCTTAAATACAGGCACAACATTAGCCACCCTCCAGTCCTCCCCCACCTCATGAGTGATTATAAATGATACAAATATTTCTGCCAGAGGCCCTGCAGTTTCCTCCCTAACTTCCACAACTACTTCCAAAAGATGTGTTGAAGTCAAAAACAGTTCAGAATAGTGGAAGTACTTGTGGGTATACACATAAAGAGCTCCATACAATAGATTACCTACCTCCAGGAAGAAATACACAAACGTCATTCCTAGGGGAAATAGAAGATCCAACACATCAGGGTGCGATTGCATGAATTTATACCAATGGACATCCAATTCAATTTAAACTTAATGCACGGATGGTATCATTATCCTAACTGGCAAATTACCTTTGTCTAAAATACTTGTAGTTACAGATTATTGATCTACAGATATGTGGTGTAGGTGGAAGGAGCCGTAAGATTAAAAGAATATGAACAGTCACACAACTGCATAAAGAATACCAGATGTTCAAGAATGTGCATTTCATCCAGAACCAACAAAGCTCACTCTTGAGGGAGGATACATGTTTTGCCCTCAACATCCTGCAATTCATTAGTGTAGTTCAAACACTTCATTAGAAAGCTTACCATTGACTGACATAAGAAAATACAACCAGAGAAAGACATTTTTGGTGTTCCAAGATTAATGGCTGAACCTAAGAAGAAGATACAGCCAATAGAATTTTCTCACTTTGGAGTCTGAGAGATAGTTTACAGATAAACCACAGATTTCACAATGCTACAGGAAAAGTTTTCCATCTCTAATATTACTGAACAGTCCTCAGAGGATAACAGTCAGCAAGACTTAATCTCACTACCAGATACGACTGGTAAAATATACAAGCAGTACTGTCCACTCGAGATCATTGTTGAAGCTTTAATCAAGCCAGTACTAACAGCCCAACTACATATGATGGTGACCCAGAATAGTCAATATCACTGATAACTGGATTAGTGGTGCTGGAAGAGCACAGTAATTCAGGCAGCATCCAACAAGCAGTGAAATGATTTCGCTGCTCGTTGGATGCTGCCTGAACTGCTGTGCTCTTCCAGCACCACTAATCCAGTATTTGGTTTTCAGCATCTGCAGTCATTGTTTTTACCTAATATCACTGATAACATTGGTGTGAAATAAATTTACTACACCAGGCAAAAGAACATATTGGCATGAAAGAAGCTGTCCAAAATCTATAACTTCTTGAGAAAGATCAACCATGTGTCCAGTATATGGTACAACGGATGCAGCTACTTCTTTGATCAGCACAATGTTTTCTAAGATGGACATTGATAAATTTAAGGCTGCCCAGATAAGAATACAGAACATCCAAAGCACCAACATCAATGGTCAACCAAGTCCTCTGTGAAAGACATTTGCGAGGTGAAAGCAAATCTTAGCAGGACTTATACACTTAATGATAAGGTACTGGGGAGTGCTGCTGAACAAAGAGACCTTGGAGTGCAGGTTCATAGCTCCTTGAAAGTGGAGTCGCAGGTAGATAGGATAGTGAAGATGGCGTTTGGTATGCTTTCCTTTATTGGTCAGAGTATGGAGTACAGGAGTTGGGAAGTCATTTTGCAGATATACGGGACATTGGTTAGGCTATTGTTGGAATATTGCGTGCAAATCTGGTCTTCTTCCTATCGGAAAGATGTTGTGAAACTTGAAACGGTTCAAGAAAGATTTACGAGGATGTTGCCAGAGTTGGAGGATTTGAGCTATAGGGAGAGATTGAATAGGTTAGAGCTGTTTTCCCTGGAGCATCGGAGGCTGAGGGGTGACGTTATAGAGTTTTGCAAAATCATGAGGGGAATGGATAGGGTAAATAGAGAAAGTCTTTTCTCTGGGGTCGTGGAGTCCAGAACTAGAGGGCATAGACTTAGGATGAGAGGGGAAAGATGTAAATAATACCTAAGGGGCAACTTTTTCATACAGAGGGTGGTACGTATATGGAATGAGTTGCCAGAAGAAGTGGTGGAGGCTGGTACAATTGCAACATTTAAAAGGCATCGATGAGTACATGAATAGAAAGGGTTTGGAGGGATATGGGCTGGGTGCTGGAAGGTGGGACTAGATTGGGTTGGGATATCTGATCGGCATGGACAGGTTGGTCTGAAGGGTCTGCTTCCATGCTGTACATCTCTATGACTCTATAATTGCGTCAAAGTAAGTCAGTTGAAGACTAGTCTCCCAACCTGGCAGGCAGATAATCAGAGATTCTCAGTAAGTAAGCTAACAACCTTCCTCACTTGGAAGAGAGGCAATCAATTAGGGTGGTGGTAACTTGACGCCCTTCAATTGCCATCAATTGACCACCTAAGAGCTTTAATTAGTGACAGGTCACAAAGGTCACCAATAGACATTCTCTCCCAGATTAAATTGCTGAGATGGCAAGAAGGTGGTTGAGGTGGTTGGGGTGGTTGGGGTGGTTGGGGTGGTTGGGGGGGAGTTTCTCTCCAGAACATCATCAATTATTTCCCCAATCCTTCAGTGAGGTGAAAATCATAACTCAAGTATGATTTTACATCAAGCCCAAAGGCAGATTTTTTTATGGGCAAAATATTCACAGCAATAATTCTGCTACAATAATATAATCAGCACTACTTCTAATAATCATTCTTACCCTGTCCAATAAAATGTTACTATGTTGTGGGACAGAAGGGACCACAGATTTAAAATAATCTGTTATGACTATTAAACCTCATGTTTCTCGTAACCATTCAATTTTTATATGGTTTTCCTTTTATTCTGTTTTTATCCCTGGCTTACATGTTCCCAAAAGTCCACTGTTTGCTTTTCAATACCAGCTGCTTGAACATAATATTCTTATTAAATTGAGCAAACCCATCAGTATCTTTAACTCTCACTGAAGAATGGATTACTTGTGGATTAGTGGCAATTAAAAGGGTTTAGAATACCTCAGGGAAGGTCAATGGGAGCTAGAGGATTTGGAACATGGAAGTCACATGGAAATGCAATCTCGATTTTCCAAGTAAACTAAATTTATATATCAAGAACTCAGTCACAAAGTAGACAAACTCAGTTCTGTGTGAAGGTTGAATAATGGCTGCAGAGAGAATCTTGAAAAAGGACCCAGAGAGAAAAAAAACAACCAGTGGAACTCGGACGTTTGTTTCTCATTGCTCTGTACTCAAGTTGAGACCAACGTCAGAAGGCATGGTGTTTGAGCTCTTCGTATTTGCAGTTTACTCCAAGCACAAATTATAATAGCTGTAAATAAAGAAGTCTTATAGCTGCAATGTTTCGGAATCCAGCAAAACAATTTTTCATATAGTCAACAGAACAAAAAACATTTGTCAAAAGTTGGAATGAAGTTTGGTAAGGTTGAATCATATCCCAATATTGCGATGCTTTTTGTCCAAATTGTTATTCTATTCAAAATAGAATGTATTTCAGCATGACAAGTACTTTTACTAACAAATTGACACTCTAGATTTAATCTCACATAACCACATTTAAGACAATCACAACTGAAATCTTAGCCCAAGGGTGAAACAGATATCCAGTACAGTACAATTCCAATTATCAGGTTTCTAATTATCTGAACAGAGGCATTTTGTGAATTACATTTACGTCAATCAAACAATTTAACTAGAGTATTTAATATTGACTTCCAGTTAGCTAAACTCAATTACTTGAACTGATTTGCTGTCTCTTGAGTTGTTGGGTTAATCAGGAACCTATGGTGCTTAATACAATTTCCGTATTCATAACAATATTCTTCTATTTAATGTTGCCTTTTCATCTGGCCTTGTGTGAATTGGATTTAAAATTTGTTTTGTGAGCTATATCGGTTAAACACTGTTGAGTATATTTAAGAGTTCTCACTTCATGGTGGTCTGGTACTAGGAGGTGGCTATCTTATTTTTTGGGTTCTTGTTGCAAAATCTCAGTGTGACTCTTAACCACTTGTCAAAGAGAGGTGAATCCAAAGCACTTAACTGTTATGTTTGAGGCCCACTCCTGGATTCCGGGAGAAATTAGAATTGCATATTTTGTAAGAAACCAATAGTCACTGAACTGTTCTGAGAGTAGTTTGACCCACATAAAGACCTGCTAAATAGTTTTTTTTTATATATATAGTTTTAATAGACTTTTCTCATATTTCAGTATTTTGTGTTAAGAAGGTTCAAACACCTCAAATTATTCGAAGAATAATGAAAAAATAGACAAAAAATGCAAAATGAGTAGGTTTTGGGGATATGTTTGTCTAATTATAAACTGCATGACTTTGCTGCTTTAATTGGTTTTGGTGCTAATTTGTTACTGCAGGGCAAAATTGGACACTTAAACAGGACAGTGAATTGATCAATCCAAATCGAACTGTCCTAGTTTCCAGTCTCCACAACACCCAATTATTAAATAGTTAATAACCAACAAATCAAATCTGTGCAAGTTCCTAGACAAATGTAATGTGTGTATCCTATACCACTGAATATCTGCCCAATATTCAAACAAACCAGGAAAGTTGAAAAGGGATAACTTTGAGAAACAATGCTTTCATTATCCCGATGTAACAACACTGCTAAACATGAGTACAGTGAAAGCCATCAGACCGTGAATATCATAATGGAGCACATTAATGGATTCCTCAAGCAAACAAATAAATGCATCATCAAGCCTGGGATTTCTCTACATATATGTCTCATAGAAAATTCTCATGTAGCACAGCAGTGTCTCCTAGCTCAACTTTCATTTGAATTATTATTATGAATATTTATTGTCACATCTAGCTAGAAAGATACAGTCAAAAGTGTTTTGTCACCATTTTGATTTACAAAAAGAATAAAAAAACTTACATAAATACAGCTCATCTTCAATACAAGGGGTCTTCAAATACAGCTTCTATAGCGTGTCTTGGGCCTTAATAAGTCCCTGCATTTCAGGACTACAGCAGCCAGGAGCCCCCGCACTGGTCAGCACCTCTGCCTCAGTGACCCACAAACTGCTGCCAAGAGTTGCCTCTCCAGGCATCACCTCCACCACATCCAATGACCCTCTGAGCACCACAACAGGTGACAACCTGCTGAGTCCATGAGTCCACACTTTAGGCCTACCACAGCAAGGAGTCGTCACACCAGGTACCACCACCACTGCAGCTGATGACCCGCCTAACACTGCTCCAGCTTCCCGACAACATCAAAAGATGAAGAAAAGAAAAAAAGAGAAAGAAAAAGATGAAAAACTAGAGAAAGAGATGAATGCAGCCAGTTTGGAGCAGACAGGCTCAGGGGCTCAAATACTATCTGACATCTTGGGGAAAATGGCTAAGTAAAAGAAATAGCTGATATTGTGGACTCAAACAAAATTGCTGTCATCCTTTCACAGGCTGTTGAATAGCTTGAAGCTGACACAGCATCAGTACAGTTAGGATTTTTATTTAACCATATGTATGACAGGCAATACCATATCCAATAATGTTTGCAGATGACATTCAACTATGTGGTAGACTGGAAGAACGCAGCAAGTCAGGCAGCATCAGGAGATGGAGAAGTCAAAGTTTCGGGTGCAACCCTTCTTCAAGACTGGAGGTGGGTGTAAGGGGAGATGCAGATAATAGTAGGGGGTTGGCGGTGGGGACGGTTTTGTGTGAGGAGGGGGATGGGGTGGTGTGGAAGGCATTGGTGAACACAGGTAGAGGATATGACCTCGATGGGAGGAATGAATCCGGCTGGTAGCTGGAAGGAACAGTCGACAGAGGAATGGAAGGAGGGGGAGAGGGCTCGAAAGGTGGACGGGGAATGGGAAGGGAGGTTATTTTAAATTGGAGAATCCAATGTTGAGTCCGCTGGGTTTTAAGCTGCCTAGGAGGAAGATGAGGTGTTATTCCTCCAATTTGCATTCTGATTCACTGTGGCAATAGAGGACACCAAGGATGGTTATAGAACATAGAACAGTACAGCACAGAACAGACCCTTCAGCCCACGATGTTGTACTGACCACTGATCCTCATGTATGCACCCTCACATTTCTGTGACCATATGCATGTCCAGTAGCCTCTTAAATGTCCCCAATGACCTTGCTTCCACAACTGCTGCTGGCAACGCATTCCATGCTCTCACAACTCTCTGTCTAAAGAACCCGCCTCTGACATCCCCTCTATACTTTCCTCCAACCAGCTTAAAACTATGACCCCTCATGTTAGTCATTTCTGCCCTGGGAAATAGTCTCTGGCTATCGACTCTATCTATGCCTCTCATTATCTTGTATACCTCAATTAGGTACCCTCTCCTCTTCCTTTTCTCCAATGAAAAATGTCCGAACTCAGTCAACCTTTCTTCATAAGATAAGCCCTCCTGTCCAGGCAGCATCCTGGTAAACCTCCTCTGAACCCTCTCCAAAGCATCCACATCTTTCCTGTAATAGGGCGACCAGAACTGGACGCAGTATTCCAAGTGCGGTCTAACCAAAGTTTTTTATAGAGCTGCAACAAGATCTCACGACTCTTAAACTCAATCCCCCTGTTAATGAAAGCCAAAACACCATATGCTTTCTTAACAACCCTGTCCACCTGGGTGGCCATTTTAAGGGATCTATGTACCTGCACACCAAGATCCCTCTGTTCCTCCACACTGCCAAGAATCCTATCCTTAATCCTGTACTCAGCTTTCAAATTCGACCTTCCAAAATGCATTACCTCGCATTTATCCAGGTTGAACTCCATCTGCCATCTCTCAGCCCATCTCTGCATCCTGTCAATGTCCCGCTGCAGCCTACAACAGCCCTCTATACTGTCAACGACACCTCCAACCTTTGTGTTGTCTGCAAACTTGCTGACCCATCCTTCAATCCTCCTCATCCAAGTCATTAATAAAAATTACAAACAGTAGAGGCCCAAGGACAGAGCCCTGTGGAAAGCCACTCACCACAGACTTCCAGGCAGAATATTTTCCTTCCACTACCACTCGCTGTCTTCTGTTGGCCAGCCAATTCTGTATCCAGACAGCTAAGTTCCCCTGTATCCCATTCCTCCTGACCTTTTGAATGAGCCTACCATGGGGAACCTTATCAAATGCCTTGCTGAAGTACATATACACCACATCCACAGCTCGACTCTCATCAACCTTTCTAGTCACATCCTCAAAGAACTCGATAAGGTTTGTGAGGCATGACCTGCCCCTCACAAAGCTATGTTGACTGCATTTAATCAAGCCATGCTCTTCCAGATGGTCATAAATCCTATCCCTCAGAATTCTTTCTAACACCTTGCAGACGACAGACGTGAGGCTTACTGGTCTGTAATTGCCGGGGATTTCCCTATTTCCCTTCTTGAAGAGAAGAATTACATTTGCCTCTTTCCAGTCCTCAGGTATGACTCCAGTGGAGAGCGAGGATGCAAAGATCTTCGCAAGTGGCGAAGCAATTGTATTTCTCGTTTCCCAAAGCAGCCGAGGACAAATCTGGTTCAGGCCTGGCGACTTGTCAATCTTAATGTTTGACAAAATTTTCAGCACATCAGCTTCCTCTACCTCTATCTATTCCAGCAAGCACACCTGCTCTTCAAAGGTTTCATTCACTACAAAGTTTGTTTCTTTCGTAAAGACAGAAGCAAAAAACTCATTTAGGTCTTCCTCTACCTCCTCAGACTCCACACACAAATTCCCTATGCTATCCCTGATCGGCCCTACTCTTTCTTTGACCATTCTCTTATTCCTCACATAAGTATAAAATGCCTTTGTGTTCACCCTAATCTGTTCTGCCAAGCCTTTCTCGTGCCCCCTCCTGTTCTCCTCAGACCATTTTTAAGCTCCTTCCTCGCCTGCCTGTAATCCTCTAGGGCTGAGCTTGACCCTAGCTTCCTCCACCTTATGTAAGCTACCTTCTTCCTTTTGACGAGAAGCTCCACCGCTCTCGTCATCCAAGGTTCCTTTATCTTACCACTTCTTGCCTGTCTCAGAGGGGCATATTTATTCATCACTTGCAACAACTGTTCCTTAAACAGTCTCCACATGTCTATAGTGCCTTTACCATGGAACAATTGCTCCCAATCCATACTTCCTAACTCATGTCTAATCGCATCATAGTTTTCTTTTCCCCAATTAAATATCCTCCCATTTTGCCTAATCCTCTCCTTCTGTTATGTTGGAAAGGGAATGGGAAGTGGAATTAAAATTGGCGGTGACTGGGAGGTCAGGTGCTCTGTGCACCTGGCTAAGATGCTTGGCATGTTTCGCCAAATGTTCAGGAGAAATGGAGAAGGTTAATCGATTAGTATCACAATGACCCAATGCAAAATAGGAAAAGCTGAAAGAAGATGTTATACATGAAATACCTTAGAGACAGTTTACAACTAAAAACTCTTGATCCTGAGGTACTTGGAATAACCGTTCAATATACTAACTGTTCAGTTGGTACTTCTTGAATCTTCTATATGGATAAATTCTAAAAAGTGGAACTGCAGAAAATAATATTAGATCATTATATATTTTATTGTATCCATTCTGGGCACACACAAATTGATTCACCTTTTTTTGTCCTTAACCTTAGAGACAAGCTTTTTCTGTTCCTGTTGATCTTGAAGACAACAAGAGTTCTAACTGTAAATAATTGTAAACTGTAAATAACAAAGTTTGTTTCCCAAATGTTAACAGAGGAAAATTTAAACTAAAGCAATAAAACTGCAGACTAGTAAATTTAATACTGAACCACAATTGAGAAAAATTTTTAATACTGAAAGATAAGATTATATTTGATATATTTCAACAAATTACCAGAAGTTCTATATGCAATATGGTCAGAGAGGAGAGGCAAGAAATAATGTTTGTGGACAGTTTCAAATCTGGTACTGCTTTTTTCCCCCTGTCAATTACAATGATATTTTGCAATGACAAGTACATTTATGATTGTGCATAATCCTGAGAGTCCAAAAACCATGTATTTTTCAAACTACTGATTTCATCAAAATATTTTGGCTCAAATTTTCAAACGGTCAATTCTGAGGAAGAGTCATACTGGTCTCGCAAAGTTAACTCAGTTTCTCTCTCCACTGATGCTGTCTGAGCTACTGAATTTCTCCAGTACTCTCTGTTTTCATTTTGTTGTTCCAGTGTATCTGGAAATCTATACCATAGCAGACCCAGAAGGAATTGCTAGGAAATTGAAAATTGAGATTGTTGCTCTTCAGAAAATCCAGTCCTTAGTGTCATTTACAAGGCCTGGATATCCTTTTCAGCATTTTTTTATTTTGAATATGGAAGGGTTTGTTCCAGAAGAGACAATAGCATGAGCAGGCATTCTTATTGAACATGAAAGATTGGGATGAAGCTGAGGAAGAAGCAGGAAAAGGAGTGTATGTTCCAAACTGACCAGAAGAAATGAACAGAATGAGTTAATTGCATAACAATTATGCTAACCTGCTTATTCCCCTGCCTGAAATTTATGCACTTCTACACCAACACTTTTGTTATATCCTTCACTATTTCCTTTATCCTGTGTTTAAGAGTTGAAACCAGCCAATACTTATATCAATAGCATTCTGAAAAGTCAGACTCAGAAGCTGTTATTAAACTACCAGCAGATAAAAGTGCCAAAAATGAAAAAGGTGACTGATGTGATGGCAAACACATAATTGCCAGTTCTTACCTAACTGTCAGATTTGTACATAATCCAAAGCAATATGCTGAAAGAATTGAAGGTGAACATTTTCAAATGCTCTTACCAGACTTTTAGAAGGATTGTAATTATATTTTGGGTGTCAGTTTAGCTCAGTCAGCTGGACGACCTGTTTGTGATGCAGTGTGACGTCAACAATGTGCGTTCAATTCCCATTCAGGCTAAGGTTACCACAAAGGAGTTTCCTTCTCAGTCTTTCCCGTTGCCTGAGGTGTGGTGACCCTTAGGTTAAACGGCCACTAGTTGTTGCTCTCTAAGGAGAGAGCAGTCCTACAGTCCGTAGGACTATGCCAACTTCATTTCACTTTCAGTTATATTCACACTTGTCATCAGAAAATCACAAAAATCTTTGTCTACCCACCAAGTAAATAAAGCTAACAGTTCCCCACATGGTCACTGAACTAGGTTAAAGCTTTCGACATTGTAATTCAACTGAGTACATTTTCTGAGTGCTAACTATTCATTGCACAAATAAATGCTTGTTGAAATCTGTGCAAACTGACTTTTCTGCCCATGTTAACCATCATCCCTTACTCTCATCATTTGGCTGACGTTGAAGTATTGCTCCAGATTTACATTATCTGAACTGTTTGTCAGATTTCTCTTGATGGTGCCTTCTGAATTGCCTCCTTTTTAAACCTCAATTTGTTTCCTTATAAATCAGTCTTTTGGAATAGGATCAGTCTTGTTTTTTTTATCTCTGCACCACCTCCATGCCTGGAAAGTTTCCTTGATGGTATAAAACTAAGATTCACCAAAGCACATTTGGTTAAAAATGGTTCCTAGTTGATCTGTGATTTTGCTCTCATATTATTTTCCCCTAATTTGTATGTATTTTCCACTTATGCAGAAAAAAATTTGCTTGGATTAAAGTAGAAAATTGTGTTTAATGTAGAATTGTTCCTGATTTGGAAGTGTTTCTCTACACTGCTGAACAGTTGATATTGGGCAATGTGAGTGAATATAAGAAATCCAACTTCCAGTTATTTACTACACAAGTCTTCTTTCTCTAGTAACTGTGTTGTTCAGTTCTTGACTAAGTGGTTAGACGAAGTACTGTATTGGAAATGAAGGATTTCACTTAGGGCTCACTTTTCCTGAGGAAATACATCTTGACAAAATCCAGCAAACCGATTTTCTGTAAAGCTTTCTGCTTGCTAAGCCTTGTATGGTATTCACAGCGTTAGAAAATAATTTTAGAGTATAACATTTCTTGTTGCATGTGTGTGATGGCAAGCAAATTATTTATGTGTGTGCGTGCGCGAGTGTGTGTGTGTGTGCATTTTACTTTTCTTCACAGAATCAAAACAGGACTGATTTCTGTAGTTACTTTTAATAATAAACTTCTGCCTAACAACAAGTTCAACAACTAATTTTACAGCTTTGAATTCTAATTTTAAATTAAATGCGTTTCAGGAAACATATAAATAAGTAAGTACCCAGAAGCTGCATTTGTTATACGCTTAGTCATGGATGTTGATGAAAAGACAGAGAGCAGGGAGAGTAAAAGGTTGAGTTAAGAAAAGAAGTCAGTTCCGTATGGTTAGAACATGGTGAAATGACAGCTTATCAGAAATATTTACTCCATGATGTAGGTAAGGGGAGATATAAAAAAAACCATCAGCTTGGAATTTCCAAAGGTCAGAATGTCATTTCTGTAGCATCGATGGAAGAAGCACATCAGAACGCTACAGATACCAGACATAACAGGTTCTGAAGGAAATGTCTAGGAAATTGAAGATTCCAATGGGCAATTACCTGGCACCTGAAATCCTCTGAAAATATCAGTTTAAATTAAAGAATTCAGAAGCTTCTGTTGAAGTTAAGTAATTAGTTACTCAGGAAAAATTAGACTGTAAAAACCTACTCTAACTCTGGTTAACTGTGCTGAACAAAGAGACCTTGGAGTGCAGGTTCATTGTTCCTTGAAAGTGGAGTCACAGGTAGATAGGATAGTGAAGAAGGTGTTTGGAATGCTTTCCTTTATTGGTCTGTACATTGAGTACGGGAGTAGGGAGGTCATGTTGCAGCTGTACAGGACGTTGGTTACACCATTTTTGGACTACTGCTTTCAATTCAAAGAAGGATGTTGTGAAACCTGAAAGGGTTCAGAAAAGTTTTACAAGGACATTGCCAGGATTGGTCAGTTTAAGCTACAGGGAGGGGCTGAATAGGCTAGCGCTGATTTCCCTGAAGTGTCAGAGGCTAAGGGGTGACCTTATAGAGGTTTATAAAATCATGAAGGATGGAGGTGGACAGAACTAGAGGGCAAAGGTTTGGGGTGACAGGAGAAAGATACAAAAGTGACCTAAGGGGCAACTTTTTCATGCATAGGGTGGTGCATATATAGAATGTGAAGCCCAAGGAAGTGGTGGAAGAGGGTATAATTACAACATTTAAAAGGTATCTGGATGGATATATGAATAGGAAGAGTTTAGAGGAATATGGAGTAAGTGCTGGTAAATGGGACTAAGATTTATTTAGAATATCTGGTCGGCATAGACGAGTTGGACTGAAGGGTCTGTTTCTGTGTGCATTGGATGAGCTGAAGAGCTAAAAGTTAATGTTGATATTCGACAGCTGCCTGACCTTGAATGAGTCCTGTGAGCGTTCCTTTTACAGGCCAAAGACGGTACCAGCAGCTTGTTTTTATTCTGTAACTGTTTCTGTACTGTCTGTTTTGAAACTGTATAAGAGAAAGAGAGCTTCATTCCAAGAGAGAGACTTCACCTCGGACTAGGATTGCAAACGGTGCCAGGAACAAACCCCAGCCTCCAGACTGGCCATCGATCGAGGGGTCCCCAATGGGCAGAAAGACATGAGACTTGTGGCTTTTTCATCTTTCATTTCCATTTATTACTATTGTTATTACCATTACTATTACTTAATAAATACCCACATTTAAGCAGATAATTGTTGTCAAGTCTTCTCTTTATTACATTTGACAGAATCTGAAAAGAACAGCTTGGAGGATACACCCTGTGATCCAAAACACCATGCGGTACCTCTTTCTTACTTCCTTATGATCCCTGCAACTTACTGCACAGTCCCCAAACTGCACCTCCCCTGATCCCTTACATCCCTCTGTCCCTGACTTAACACTCCACCTCTACCCGGATACCCGACATGCATTCTCCCCACTCAGACCTGAGATCCACTCTGACCCCACCGAACTCTGCTGGACCTGATATTACCCTCCCCCTACTCAGATCCTTCCCAAATATTCCATCATTTACCTGGCCCACTTCCCAACTTGCACCCTATCACCTTATCCTCAGGGCACCTTGTGTGTCACCTATAAACCTGTTACAATACCCACCTGGCACCTTACATACTTGGCATCCTACCCTCATGCTTATTTTATGTATACTTCCTCTCACAGGAGCTGTCAAAATAGCTGTTTATGATGCTGGACATTTAAATGATAGAATTAAAGCGATTACTGCTGTGAAATAGGGGGTGTGGTTTGACTTTCCCAACTATTCTGCATTGCAAGGGATCTGTCTGATTTCAAACATGCTCCACATTTCTGAAAAAAGCCTGATCAGAATCTCCTAACAGAAATGAAGAGCTCTTTCTGAAAGGTGATAAGAAGGAGCAAAGTGACAATTAAATATCTGATTACTAAGCCTTGGAAAATCCAATTCATCTACTTTCTTTCCTGTGTTGACCTCAGTGTTCTTTCATCTGTTCCAATAATACTTTCTCCCTGCTGTATTTTCTGAGCTTTATTTCTAAGGTGTCCCTGAGTGCTATCACCATCTAACAAGAGTTAATTCAAAACAGTATGTTCTTTCCACTGGTGTCATGGTTACACCTGTTATTCTAGAAATGGTGGATCTTAGCCGGAATATTTGCAGCCATAATTAGAATATTCCACAAGCATTAGAAGAAAGGGGTGAAAATGGTCAAAGACAAAAAGTATTTTTTATATGACAAGGAATTATATCCACATTATATTACAAGTGAGCAAAGTCACCCTTACTGGAAAGATTATAATACTTTTTGGGACTGTGGCTTCTGGTCCATCTCAGATTGGTAAAATTGCAAAAGTATTGTCAGATGTACTCAGTTCGGCACATTTTTCAACTCTAAAATCATGACCTGGCTAGAATGCTGACTTTCCAGTTACTTTTTTATAATGGAGCAGAATCTTATTGTGAAGGTGTTCCTGTTATTAATACTTTATTGGTGATGCATGTCTAAAGGATTGTGAAAATTGGTTCATCTGAAGTATTGAAGCAATATCTAGACTTTTAGTTTTAAAGGTCACTGAAAGGACATTGGGAGACATTACTGTATAAAGCACTTACTGGAAGTCACGTAACTCAAACTAACTTCCTTGAACTTGTTTACTGGAGGATATATGTCTTCTGTTTATTTAGAATTGTGTCTGAGTTTATAGCTGTCAGGAGTTTAGATTAGATTACATTACAGTGAGGAAACAGGCCCTTCGGCCCAACAAGTCCACACCGACCCGCCGAAGCGCAACCTACCCATGCCCCTACATTTACCCCTTACCTAACACTACAGGCAATTTAGCATGGCCAATTCACCTTACCTGCACATCTTTGGACTGTGGGAGGAAACCGGAGCACCCGGAGGAAACCCACGCAGACACGGGGAGAACGTGCAAACTCCACACAGTCAGTCGCCTGAGGCAGGAATTGAACCCGGGTCTCTGGTGCTGTGAGGCAACAGTGCTAACCACTGTGTGATGTGATGATTTTGATATTGTTTGGAGTTCCATTGGGGTGTAGACTATGAAGAGACAACACTCTAGTTCGGTCTTTGCCACCTTTCTGAGAATTCACATGAGAATATCAGGTGAGAACTGGAAAACTGAAATAGCTCTTCTCCCTGAGAAACTTCTAGAAGACTTCCTCTTGATATCTCTTTGATTCTAGTGTGACAATTGTGTGTGCCAGTGACTAATGTTCCCTCTAAGTTGCGTGAATCTCGAACGATGGATAGACTTCCATTTACTGTACGAAAAACTGTACGCGATGTACAAGATGATGCCCCAGCAAACCTTAATATAATTCCAGCAAAGCTTCTTGCAGCACCAGTTTCTTTGATTTCAATCATGTGATCTTAATATCTGACTTGCAGATATTCTTGCAGTGGAGGTATGGGCACCCAAGACACCATGATCCAATGGCCAGCTTTCAGTGAAGCTGGTCTTTCTTTATTTGTATAGCTGTTACAGCTTTTCATCCATGAACTGGGTCAAGCTTATCCAAACAAGAATAGCGCTAAACCGGTCCAGACATCATTGATTTAGGAATGACTGTATGCTGTTGGAATTAGCACGCTCCAGAATCTCTGAGAAGGTAACGATGTCCTGTCAAAAAATACTGAGGATATATTTGAAAATACAAAAGTAGAAACTATTAAGCCTTTTCGCCCACCTTGCATACTAAACTGTGGAAACTGCATGCAATAGACAGAGCTAAGGATTCCCATAATCAAAAGTTGTGCCAAACCCAGTTTTAAATAATGGGGAACAAATATATGACTTTACTGGAGGTGGAGGCTGCACAAATATGCTCATTCTTAAAGATAGGAAAGCCCAGCATATCAGTGCAAAGAACAAGGCTGAAGAATTTGCAACCACCTTCAATGATATGTGCTTATTTTCCAAGTGGATGATCCAGTTCAGCCTCCATCTGAGGTCTCCGGCACAAGAGATTCCAGTCTTCAATCAGTTTAAGTCACTCTGTGTGATATCAAGAAACAACCAAAGACATTCGAAACTGCAAAGGCAATGGTTTCTGGCAATATTGCTGAAGACTTGTTGGAGTTCTTTGAAAAGAAATCAGTGAAGGTTGGTGAAGATAATACTGTTGATGTGAAATACATGGTCTTCCAAAAGTGTTCAATAGAGACTCACACAACAGACTTGTGAAAAAAAATCATATGTCATGTAACAAAAGGCACAGCAGCAACATGGAATCAAGATTGACTAAGTGATAGGAAATAGGGTGATGGTTGATGAAGATTCATCAGGCTGGAGGAAGGCTTGTAGTAGAGTTTTCCAGGGGTTGATGTTGGGAACATTACTAGATCTTGGTTGCAGGAGACAATATCAATGTTTGCAAATGATACAAAATTTGGAAATATTGCAAACTGTGAGAACAGAACAGAACTTGAAATGGATATTGACAAGTTGATGGATTGGGTACATAGATGCAAATGAAGTTCAATGCAGAGAACTGTAAGATAATACATTTTGGTAGAAAGAACATCACAAGACAATATAAAATAAGAAGTATTGTATTGTAAAGGAAGTGGCGAGGCCTGGTTACATAATTGTAAAAGCCATTAAAGGATGGCAGAAGATTGTGATTAATAAATCATACAATATCCTAGGCCTTCATTATAGTGGCACAGAGTGAAGGAGAGGAAGTTACGCTGAATCTGTATAACACACTCGTTAGATATTAGAGTTGTGTACTGTTCTGAATGTCACATTTTAAGGAGGATGTGAACGTTCTGGAGCAAGTGCAGAAGAGGTTGAGAAAAAATAGTTTCAGTGATGAGAAACTTCAATTATGAAGATAAGTTGGAGAAGTTAGGATGTTCTCCTTGAAGAGGAATAGTTAAGAATGATTTGATAGAAATTTTCAATAACATTAAGGCTCTAGTCAGAGTGGACAGGAGAAACATTTCTAATCATAAAAGGGAAGACTGGAATGGCATAGATTTAAACTGATTTACAAAGTAAGAAAATGTGATATGAGATAAACCTTTTTCACACAGTGAGTCATTCAGATCAGGTATGCACAAATTGGAAGTGTAATTCAGGCAATTTCAGTTAAACATTCAAGAAGGAATTTGATGATAATTTTAAAAGAAACAATGTGCACGTTTATGGGAAAGGACAGTAAATCATGATGAGACATGGTGCAGATATGATGGGCCAAATGGCCTTCTGCCGCACAATAATCCTGTGATTCTGTATTCAATAACTCGCCTAGCCAAGTTATTCCAGTTCAGCACCAACACTGACATCTCTCAAATTATGTGGAAATTAACCTGATATCTCCTGTCTGCAAACAGCAAGACAAATCCACCCTGACCAATTACTGCCCTTTCAGTCTGCTCTTTATAACAATAGGAAAAGCTTGCTGACAATGCTATTATGTGACACTTGTAAAGAAATTACCTGTTCATTGACATTTTGAGTGCTGCCAGAGTTTGACCTCATTTCAGCATTGGTTCAAACATGGTCAGAAGTGTTAAAAGTCTAGAGGTGAGATGCAAATTACTGACTTTGCCATCAAGGCAATATTCAGCAGAATAAGATCTCAAAGGAGTCCTAACAAAATTGGAGTCAGTGGGAATCAAGGGAAGACGTTCTTAGCATAAATGAAGGTTGCTGTGGCTGTTGGAGATCAATCAATCTACTCAGGATTTCCTCAGGATAGATATTTTCTAGTTAACCTGTTCAGAGCTGTTATCACACACCTGTAGAGCAAGTGGGACTTAAACCTAGGCTTTCTAGCTCAAAGGTAGGGACACTACAATTACACCACAAGAGCCCCATGTTCCTCAGAATAGTTTTCTAGGCCCAACCATCTTCAATTGTTCCATTATTGACCTTCCCTCCTTCATAAGTTTGGAGGTAAGGTTGTTTATTGATAATTGCACAATGTTCACAATTATTTATGACTCCTCAGATATTGAAGCATTCCACGTCCATAAGTAGCAAGACCTGGACATTATCCAGGTCTGGGATAAGTGGCAAGGAACATATGTACCATGCACGTGCCAGAAAATGCTATCTTCAACAGGTCAGAATCTAACTATTGCACCTTGACATTCAATGGCATCACCAATGCTAAATCCCTCACTATCAACATCCTAGGATTACCATTGACCACAGACTGCATTGAACCAACCATATCATCTGTGACTATACGTGCAGGTCAGAAGATGGGAAATCTGCAGAAAGTAATTCACCTCCTGACTTCCCAAAGCTGGTCCACCAACTACAAGTTTCCGTTTGCAGTATGTTTTAAGGGTCTGAGGGAGAACCATTAACTGGTGAACGTGAAGCAATTTACCAAAAGGAAACTGATTTTAGCTGTGCCATCAAAGTAAGAAGCTTTAATGTGGAGATAAGAGTGATTCTTCACTGAAGTTTGACTGGATGTACAGGTATTGCTGGGATAAAAGGGACAAGTTTCTTGTTCTGATGTTTGTAATGAGATTTTTCCAATTGTTTTTGTTGAATGTAACATAGTTCCTGTGTCTCTTTTGTGTAATAAACTTTCAAGTTCTTTTGTTAAAAATACAATGGCAGCCTTTCTTGGTAAATGAAAAATCTGATGTTTTTTTCTGTATTACCATTAGCTGGAATCATAACAATCTGAAAATTGAATAAAATTGTGAAAAAACTATTTGAAGAGAAAATATTGTTACTGTCTTCAAAATATTGCTGTCATGCTATAAACTTACTTTCTATTTTTAATCTATAATTTTGTCAGGACTAGTTGTTGTGATGAAAGTAGAAAATCAAGCTTTATAGATGAATGACAATGTCAACACTGAAGGAATAATTGTTATGAAATAATTACTGTAAATTTATCAAGTGAAAATGTGGTCTAATTAAAAGGAAGTGACAGTTTGTGGTATTAAAATATGCAATATTTAGTAAACTAATAAGCTATGTTGTTTTTTGTTCATTAACTTTTATTGTAAATTATTAAAAGCACATCTTTAATAGTTTACAATGTGTTAGATTTTTTTTATTTGACATTTATATAGGCTATTTAAAAGACTTTGTTCAAACTACACAAGGTACAAACTGTATTTGCAACACAATGTGCATTTACTTTGCAATGTGTATTTACTTTATTCTTTGAGTTCTGCCAATATATACCAATGATAAATCATAGTTTGTATAGTAGTTTCAATTGTGGTAAGTACTTGAACGTATACTTGAAAACCTGAAACCTCAGTCATCAGTATTGTTGAAAGTAATGATTTAATGCTAGAAATTATTGTTTCTAAAAATGACAGCTACTAATTGATCATATTAATTTTAATACAAATGATTAAAACCCCATATTAGATTATTTAGTGTTCTATTTTGGGAACTTGTTAGCTAAAGGAAGTTAGTGAAAGCACCTCAGGAAAAATGTGCACACATTGAGACTATTATACATAATGTTTATTAAATGAGCCTCTAAGGATGTTTTTCCTAGGTTCTCTCTCAAGCATTTTTGAAGAATCTTGTTTCATGTTTGGGGCCCCATATTTCTGCCTCTTAAACGATGAGCAGCTGCAGCACAAAGTCTTGTTTTGTGTAACTTTGTAATGATTTCCTTCCTTCAGTTGCTACAAGAATCCCTGTTATGCCTGAAACAGAGAGAAACTTTTTAATCCAAGCAAATGCAAGAGCAAGTGCTGTTGGTTTCAGGGTAGAAACTCAATACACCAAATGCATTGTACTTGGACCTCAAATTAGAGCCATCTGGACTACAAAAGCTCCGCAGGCAGTTTAAGAGAAAACAAGAGAACACAGATAGATTTATGGCCCCAGGCTTCTGCTATGCACCTGCAGAATGAGTTGAGTGTAAGAAGGCAAACTAGTAATATGATGAGATTCAGTACAAACACTCTTCCTCCACTCCATATTCCATTCAGAATATAACATACTAACTTATAAAGGAAGAGTATTACATAATATATATTTCTATATACTAGAAGGTAGAACTACCTTCACATTTGCCTGCAAAAATGAGTAACTATACAGCTACGAAACTAAAACCAAGTCAATACAATAAATACTTCGCTTATAATTTTCATAGAATCCCTACAGTGTGGAAACAGGCCACTTGGCTCAACAAGTCCACACCAACCTTCTGAAGAGTATCCCATCCAAAACATTCCCCTACCCTATGACTACATTTCCCATGACAAATGCACTTAGCCTACACATACTTGAACACTATGGGCAATTTAGCATGGCCAATTCATCTAACCTGTACATCTTTGGACTATGGGAGAAAACCGGACCACAGATACAGGGAGAATGTGCAAACTCCACACAGATAGTCACCCAAAGCTGGAATTGAACCTGGGTTTCTGGCACTATAAGGCAGCAATGCTAACCACTAAGCCACTGTGCCACCCCCAAATTTATTTCTGGGTTTGTTGGTTTTAATTCGTTATTTGAAAACTTTACAGCCAGTTATTTGAAATGATTATGTAAAAAATGTAATGAATGACTCACATTAAACACATTTTAAATGTTACATTCTTGTGATATTTTATTCTTCAAAACTCAATACAGAAAACAATGCAGGAAATTCTTGCCAACTCTTCTAGCTGTGAAAGAACCTCCAAAGACTGAAGTGCCTTTTACAACAAGGCACCACTTAGAGTCATAGAGTCATAGAGACTGTACAGCATGGAAACAGACCTTTCAGTCCAACCCATCCATGCCGACTGGATATCCCAACCCAATCTAGTCCCACCTGCCAACACCCGGCCCATATCCCTCCAAACCCTTCCTATTCATATACCTAACCAAATGCCTCTTAAATGTTGCAATTGTACCAGCCTCCACCACTTCCTCTGGCAGCTCATTCCATACACGTACCACCCTCTGCATGAAAAGGTTGCCCCTTAGGTCTCTTTTATATGTTTCCCCTCTCACCCGAAACCTATGCCCTCTAGTTCTGGACTCCCCGACCCCAGGGAAAAGACTTTGCCTATTTACCTTATCCATGCCCCTCAAAATTATTTAAACCTCTTTAAGGTCACCCCTCAGCCTTCAACGCTCCAGGGAAAACAGCCCCAGCCTGTTCAGCCTCTTCCTATAGCTCAAAACCTCCAACCCTGGAGTTGATGTGCACATTCAGAATGGATGCCATGAGGTTTATTCAGTGACTCAGTGGCTTTTAAGTTATTTGCTGTCACTTACTAAACAAAGATGTGTAGCATTTTATGAAAAGCAGTTGACTTAACGTCATCTTCTGACAAAATCCAGCAGACTAAGAGAAAATAAGTAATTGCTATGGATTTTGAGCAGTATTTGCTATTTATTTATTGTTGAAGATTTGAAGAAGACATTTAAATCACATTGGAGGGATTCAGAATTGTACATTAAGACATTATCAGCACTATCAATATTTATTCTGCAAATTTGCTGAGGATGACACCTAAAGGAAATAAATACAAACCTACATTTGATCCATTCTGCCCGATTTCCAATCCAATGTATTTAAATGCTCCAGAAGCCTCACTTCCAGTTTAGAATTCTGCTGTAAGCCCATTTATAATCCTGTTTTCAAATTCACTGCACCTACCCCATAAAGAATTAATTATGTGCAACGTAAAGGTGCCTGAAAGTGGCTCTCACTTATTTTTCTTTATTCATTCACAGGACGACTGCATCACTGGCTAGGCAGCATTTATTGCCCATCCCTAATTGCCCAGAGGCCATTTAAGAGTCAACCACATTGCTGTGTGTCTGCAGTCACATGTAGGCCAGACCACATAAGGATAGCAGTTTCCTTCTCTAAAGGACATTAGTGAACCAGATGGGTTTTTTCAACAATCAGCAATGGATTCATGATCATCATTAGACTCTTAACTCCATCGGCCATCGCCTCTCCTCATGCCGCCAATAAAACATGGCAAGCTCTGCTTTTAACTGAAGACAACCAACTTTTAATAAGACAGACCCTACTGAGAAGTACAAAATAGTGGAGGCATAATTTAGGCCATATATACATTGTTTAACTTCCAGTGTCTCTCCACTTTTGGAAGACAGTTGATTTCCATCCAGAAATACAGCTTTAATATTAATTGACCTATACTCAACAAAATGAAGAACATTTTCAAAGTTGCTTTTTCTGCCAACAGTTGATCTACACTTATATCTTGACCTCCCAGCCTTTCATCGATATCGTGTTCCACTAGCCTTGCTTTATCCTCAGAATTCCATTAGGAGATTCCATTTCTGATCACATCTACCTTTACAATAGGGCTGATTTTCCCCTATCTGGCACATTTGTGTTCAACCCAAATTCAATCCAGCATTGTTATTTGGAATTTTTTTATTTCATGGTTTCTACTTTATTTGTGGCCATTCAGACTATCCTCCAAAAAACAAGTCTGATACAGAGAACACCGAACGGAGAATTCACCACAAAGCTTTACAGAAAAGCCACACACACAGACCAAATCCTAAACTATGAAAGCAACCACCCCAACACACACCAACGAAGTTGCATCAAGACACTATTCAAAAGGGCCACAACACACTGCAGTACACCAGAACTGCAAAAAGAGGAAGAGGAACACCTATACAAGGTATTCGCCAAAAACGGATACCTCGCAATTTCATCAACAGATGCCTAAGGGAAAGACAACGGAACGAGGACATGCCGTAACCCAAAGGACTAGCCACACTACCAAACATCAGGAGCATTTCCGAACTAACAGCCAGACTACTGCGACCACTAGGACTCATAACAGCACACAAACCAACAGCCACTCTCAGACAACAACTCACCAGGACAAAGGACCCGATACCCAGCATGAGCAAAACCAATGTAGTGTACAAAGTCCCATGCAAGGACTGCACAAAACACTACATAGGACAAACAGGAAGACAGCTAACGATCCGCATCCATGAACACCAACTAGCCACGAAACGACACGACCAGCTATCCTTAGTAGCCACACACCCAGATGACAAGCAACATGAGTTCGACTGGGACAACACCACCATTATAGGGCAAGCCAAACAGAGAACAGCCAGGGAATTCCTAGAGTCATGGCACTCATCCACAGACTCTATCAACAAACACATCGACCTGGACCCAATATACCAGCCATTACAGCGGACAGCTGGAACTGACAACCGGAAGCGGCAGAGACAGGCCACTATAAATGCCGGAGGAAACAGCACAGAAGCGCTTCACAGGAGGCTCCCAAGCACTGAGGATGTCACCTAAACAGGGGACGAAACGTTTGCAAGACAAATTCCCAGCTCGGCGAACAGAACCACAACAACGAGCACCCGAGCTACAAATCTTGTCCCAAACTTTAAATTATGCCCTCTATCTGTTTCTGGCCTGTTACTGTTTGACCTTCAGAGTATTAATAGGACTTCTTTCAAAGGTTCTGTGAACTCTTTCTAGGGACATATTCACTCCAAGACCCACTGTTTGAGCTTACACTGTATTTTCTTGCCTTTCATCTTTGTAGTTCCTGTTCCCACTCCATGGGCCTTAATCTCCTGCTCCACATTCTATACATACTTGGCTAATAATAATTGCATTTCTCCATTAACTAGCCCTGCCTGGTAAATATTTAGCCCCAAATACACATGTTTGACTTTTGTCCTTTGAGACCAATGGTCATATATTAACCATCAGAACTGTTCTGATCTTTAGACAAATTGTCAATTGTGGCAATCTGATCCTCATAGCAATGCATCATTTGTGTATGAGAGCTACATGGCTTCCCCTTAATCATCAATAACTTCTACACCATTTGTAAATTTGTAATCTATACCCTTCAACATTTGAAGAGTGAGTGTGACAGTCCAGTTGCCATTCTGTTCAATTATTATTTCTCCATCTTTACCAAGAACCTTACCCAGATCTCTCCAAACTTTAAACCTTACTCTCACACAATAAACCATGTCTCCCTGTTGAAGCCGGTTTCTGATGGTCTTTTCTTATGCCTTAAAGTTCACCCAATTCTCCCTGAGAGTCAGCTTTAATAAAAACTTTTCCATGAAGGTGCAGTGTCTTTAGATACTTTGAAAAATTAGACCTAATTGTAGCTTCTTCCTAAGCTGGACTCTGATCCCTTTTTGATTGAAGGAACTTGAAGGTTCCTACCAAAATCCAAGCTTTGGATGATATGTGGCAAATAACACTTACGTTACAAAAGTGCCAGGCAATAATCTTCTCCAAACAAAGAGAATCTAACCATCTCCCTTTGCTATTCAATAGCATTACGATCACAGAATCCCCTACTAATAATAACCTGGAGGTTACCATTGATCAGAAACTGACCTGGACTGATTATATCAGTACTGGGGCTGCAAGAGAATGTAACAGGTTGGGATTTCTGTGGCAATTAACTCACCTCTTGCCTTCCCAGTATCTAGCCATCATCTAAAGACTTAAGTCAGGAAGGTAACGGAACAAAAACAAAAATTGCTGGAAAAACTCAGCTGGTCTGGCAGCATCTGTGGCAAGAAAGCAGAGATAACGTTTTGTATTGAGTGACTTTTCTTCAGAATTGAATGGAATTCTCTCTCCACTTGCTTGGATGTGTGAAACTCCAACGACACTCAACAAGCTTAATAACACGACGAAAAAGCATTCAGCTTGATTGGCATCTCATTTATTCCCTCCCCTACCAATACCCAATAATAGCGGGGTGTCCCATTTCTAAGATGCACTGCAGCAATTCGCCAAGACCTCTTCGACAACCAACTTCTTCTACAACCAGCAAAGAAAGGAGTCCTAGAGTGCTAATGGGAATGTGTTTGCATTGAAAGAGATTTACATGTGGACTGAATAAAAATTGAAAAGCTTCAGTGTTTTTCCAGTTTAGAAGAAGCAGGAATTAATATATAGTTTAGGGGAAGAGCCCATCAATTGGAAAGCTTTTGCTTTCAGTTTTCAGAAGTCCTTGTTGCAAGTAAGAACCTTTTTTTCTGGCAAAAGTAGTTAATTCAGTCCATTTAGGAAATAGATTACCTCAATGTAAGGGTTTTAGTTTGAAAGTTTCAGACCAGAAGTGTACAGTAGAAACCTGATGAGGCTGAGAATGTTTAATCTTAGTTGTGTGAATAATCAAGGAAGAGGTTATCAAATTCTCAAAATGTTTGCATCACATATAGACAGGGTGTTAAAAAAGCATTTGGCACACTTGCCTTCATTGCTCAGTCCTTTGAGTATAGGAGTTGGGAAGTCATGCTGAGGTTGTAGAAGACATTGGTGAGGCCTCTTCAGGTCACCCAGTTATTGGAAAGATATTATCATGCTGGAAGGGGGTTCAGAAGACATTTACCAGGATATTGCTGTGTATAAAGTGATAAAGAAAGGCTGGATAAGCTGGGACTTTTTTCATTCCAGTGTGGGAGGTTAAGAGGTGATCTAGTAGAAGTTGATAAAATAATGAGAGGTATAGATAGAGTTAATAGTTGTTGTCAAAAAGTGTGGTGCTGGAAAAGCACAACCAGTCAGGCGGCATCTGAGAAGCAGGCAGTCGATATTTTAAGCATAAGCTGTTCATCAGAAAGATGCCTAACTGGCTGTGCTTTTCCAGTGCCACACTTTTTGACGCT
This sequence comes from Chiloscyllium punctatum, assembly GCF_047496795.1. Lineage (NCBI taxonomy): Eukaryota > Metazoa > Chordata > Chondrichthyes > Orectolobiformes > Hemiscylliidae > Chiloscyllium > Chiloscyllium punctatum. Next base: position 55,763,151 of record NC_092747.1, on the reverse strand, counting down.
GATCCCAGCATCTGCAGTCCTCACTTTCTCCTCCATAATGGTTGTTGTCTCTTCCTTAGGTTGGAGGATTTAAAGTCTAGGGGGCACATTTTTAAGGTGAGAGGAGAGAGATTTAAAAATACATAAGAGGCAATTTTTTTACATAGAGGGTGGTTCGCATGTGGAGTGAACTTCCTGAGAAAGTGGTGGACGTGTCTTCAATTACTTTGTTTAAAAGACATTTGGATAGATACATGAATAGGAAAGATTTAGATAGATATTGGCCAGGAGAAGCCAGATGGGACTAGTTTAGTTTGGGATAATGTTCAGCATGGACTGGTTGAACTGAAGGGTCTGTTTCTGTGCTGTGTGACTCTATATCTCTATGAGGGAACTGAAAGAAACAATGACGAGAACGAGGGTAGGTCCGATCAAGGACAGTAGTGGGAGACTGTGTATTGAGTCGGAAGAGATAGGAGAGGTCTTGAACAAGTACTTCTCTTCAGTATTTATGAACGAGAGGGACAGTATTGTTGAAGAGGAGAGTGTGAAACGGACTGATAAGCTAGAAGACATACCTGTTAGGAAGGAAGATGTGTTGGACATTTTGAACAACTTGAGGATAGACAAGTCCCCCGGGCCTGACGGGATATATCCTAGGATTATGTGGGAAGCAAGAGAGGAAATTGCAGGACCGTTGGCAATGATCTTCTCGTCTTCACTGGCAACGGGGGTGGTACCAGGGGACTGGAGAGTAGCGAATGTTGTGCCCCTGTTCAAAAAAGGGAATAGGGATAACCCCGGGAATTACAGGCCAGTTAGTCTTACTTCTGTGGTAGGCAAAGTAATGGAAAGGGTACTGAGGGATAGGATTTACGAGTATCTGGAAAGACACTGCTTGATTAGGGACAGCCAGCACAGATTTGTGAAGGGTAGGTCTTGCCTTACAAGTCTTATTGAATTCTTCGAGGAGGTGACCAAGCATGTGGATGAGGGTAGAGCAGTGGATGTAGTGTACATGGATTTTAGTAAGGCATTTGATAAGGTTCCCCATGGTAGGCTTATGCGGAAAGTCAGGAGGCATGGGATAGAGGGAAATTTGGCCAATTGGATAGAAAACTGGCTAACCGGTCGAAGTCAGAGAGTGGTGGTAGATGGTAAATATTCAGCCTGGAGCCCAGTTACAAGTGGAGTTCCGCAGGGATCAGTTCTGGGTCCTCTGCTGTTTGTAATTTTTGTTAATGACTTAGATGAGGGAGTCGAAGCGTGGGTCAGTAAATTTGCAGATGATACGAAGATAGGTGGAGTTGTGGACAGTGAGGAGGGCTGTTGTCAGCTGCAGAGGGACTTAGATATGATGCAGAGCTGGGCTGAGGAGTGGCAGATGGAGTTCAACCCTGCCAAGTGTGAGGTTGTCCATTTTGGAAGAACAAATAAGAATGCGGAATACAGGGTTAATGGTAGGGTTCTTAGTCAGGTGGAGGAACAGAGGGATCTTGGGCTCTATGTACATAGATCTTTGAAGGTTGCCACTCAGGTGGATAGAGTTTGTAAGAAGGCCTATGGAGTATTATCGTTCATTAGCAGAGGGATTGAATTCAAGAGTCGTGAAGTGATGTTGCAGCTGTACAGGACTTTGGTTAGGCCACAGTTGGAGTACTGTGTGCAGTTCTGGTCGCCTCACTTTAGGAAAGATGTGGAAGCTTTGGAGAGGGTGCAGAGAAGATTTACCAGGATGGAGTAGTAGGAATGGAGAGTAGGTCGTACGAGGATAGGTTGAGAGTTCTCAGCCTTTTCTCGTTGGAACGGCGAAGGATGAGGGGTGACTTGATAGAGGTTTATAAGATAATCAGGGGAATAGATAGAGTAGACAGTCAGAAACTTTTTCCCCGGGTACAACAGAGTGTTACAAGGGGACATAAATTTAAGGTGAAGGGTGGAAGGTATAGGGGAGATGTCAGGGGTGGGTTCTTTACCCAGAGAGTGGTGGGGGCATGGAATGCGCTGCCCGTGGGAGTGGTAGAGTCAGAATCATTGGCGACCTTTAAGCGGCATTTGGATAGGTACATGGATGGGTGCTTAATCTAGGTTAGAAGTTCGGCACAACATCGTGGGCCGAAGGGCCTGTTCTGTGCTGTATTGTTCTATGTTCTATGTTCTAAACAGTAAAGTCAAACCTTTTGATGAGATCGGGAAGAGAACTTTCTCACATATTAGAACACTTTCAAGTGGTGGCATTAGGATAGATGGAATTGTACTTTACTCTGTATTTTGAAATCTTTCAAACTGTGTTATATATAAAGAATTTGGTTTATTCTAGTCTATATTCATTTCTTTTGTGTAATAAACTTCTGTCTCAAACCTTTTCTGCAGCATTGTGGGATGGTGATTCAGTGAAAGGCCACCTTGTTAAATAAAAAAAAGTATCAAGCAGATTATTCATTTAGAGTATGTGGGCTTTGCTGGCTGGACCAGCATATATTTTTCATCCCTAATTGCTTTTGAGGAAATACCTTCCTGAATTGTTGCAGTCCATTTGATGTAGGGACACCCACAATGCTATCAGGGAGGGAGCACCAAGATTTTGACACTACAAAAGTGAATGAACAGTAACATATTGTCAATTCAGGATGATGAGTCTATAAAAGCTTTTTTTATAATGTATATTATTAAAGGCTGTGTTTATTTGACATTATTTTCAATTGTTAGCTGAACAGGTTTTCTTCACAGCAGTTTTTCAAAGCCTTGTCACTTGCGGTGTCAGCACCAGCAGCATTTCAAAAACTTATTGGACTAATTACAGGCTCATTGGTTCTGTTTATAAATGGCAATGCATATGAAGAAGTCAGTGCTGGGAGAGTGGAAGGGAGGGGGGTGTGCATTGAAATGGCACAGTCGATAAGAGGGCGCATAGTGAGAGCATGAAAAATATGGGAGCATGATGTTTTTACAGGGCATGGGATATATGAGTTATGGAGAAAGCATGAAGTTTGGTGGGCATGGAGGGGACATGGGAAATAAGATCATTGAGGCACAAATGTTATGGAGGGTATGGAGAACAAAGTCCCTTCTAATCTGTATGGTTATGTGTGTGCTCCACCGTTCCACTATGGATGATCAGCATGGATATGCCACTTGCAGCATTGATTCCCAAACCGCTGGTAAGAAAATTAGGAGGAACACGAGGAGGAGATGAAATTGGATTATCAGAGATTGTTGAGGAATCATGCAGGATGTGAAGGATTAGGGTTTGAATCACAACTACAATTATGTGGTGGTTTCCTAGTAAATGGAAGTGAAACGTTTAGCTTGTTTGCCTTAGCCTTGTCTACTCCTGTTCATGGCTCCATCCCTCCAATGAACAACAACTCACCTACACCCTGCACAAAAATAGAACAGATTAACACATTAACACAGGGAAGCTTGTGGAGTCAGGAGCTTGCTGATCCACACCCCATCATAAAAATCTAGCTTTTTGTTCTGGAAGGAAAGAAGGAAGGAGGGATTTTGATATGATTGACAAAGCCAACTTGATTAGAGAGAAGAAACACTTTTTAAAAATTACTGGATGTATTCAGTTCGACACCAATTGGTGGTAAAGATACAAAGGAATTAACCAGCAAGTAAATCACAGAGGTTCAACAAATCATTAAGGCATAATAATGATGACATTAATTGTTCTAATGTAGACTAGATACTGTTTGTGTCAAGTGCAGAGAGGGGGGATTTTCAAAAGTGTGTTCAAGAGAATTTACTTCATATCCAAAAAGTAAGATGGCGTTGCATCAGTTGATTTCAAAAATGAAGTCAGCTAACCAACTCATGTTTAATCAGGCAAGTACTTAGTATCGTAAGGCTGGCTGGCCAAGGTAAAAGACAAGGAGCAATCCAACTGGAGGAAGGCCAATTTCAATGGGGCAAGGGCAGATCTGGTCTTGGTAAATTGGAAGCCAATACTGGGAAGCAATCTAGAACTGAGCAATGGGCTGACATGGGAGAAGGGCAAATTAAATAAATTCAGAGGACCCTGCTCACGAAAGAGATAGTGAATAAGATTAAATGGGAAAACCGATGTCAATGACAGATGTCAAGTTGAAAAAAGAAATAAGAACCAGGCTGAATATAGAAAGTTCAGGGGAAGAAAGAAGCAAGGAAAGCAAACAGTGAGTGTGAGAAGAAACTGGTAGGTAACATAAAGGAAATCTAAAAATTTCCAAAAACACAAGAACAGCAAAAGGATAGAAAAATGAGAAAGGACATAATTAGGCAGTTACGCATGGAGTCAGAGTGCTTGGTTAATGTACCGAATTTACACCTGCCTTTACGAAGGAAGAAGATGCTGTCAAAGTTATTAGGAAAAAGAAGACAGTTGTGGCATTGAACCTGCTAAAAGCTGTACATAAATATTAGTAAATCACCAGGACCAGACCTGAATTAATTTGAGAATACCGAGGAAATGAAGGATGGAAATTATGGAGATACTGAACCTAATATTTTAATCTGGGTTAGATACAGACTGGTGCCAGAGGACTAAGACAGCAAATGTTACACCGTTATTCAAAAAAAAGTATATGGGTAAGTCTAGTAACTACAAGTCAGTTGGTTTAACATGAAATGGGAAGACCTTTTAGAAATGATAATAAAATTAACAGTCACTCCAACAAACATGGAATAATTAAGCAAGGTCAGTACATGCCTGTTAAAGACAAGATGAAAAGACATTTCCAACTCCATTCCATTGTGAAGAGAAGTTATATCGAGCTCCAAACGTTAATTTTGTTTCTCACTCCACAGAGACTACCAGACCTGCTCTGTTTCTCCATTATCTTTTGTTTTTATTTCAGATCTCTAGCATCCTTCGGACTTTGATTTCATTTCGTTAAGGGTAAATTGTGTTTCACTAATTTGATTGAGCTTCTTGCTTCGGACAATGCCATTTATATGACTTACGTGGACATCTAGATGGCATTTGAAAGTTCCACAGAACATGTCAGTAAAATTAAAGCCCATGGGGTAAACGGAACAGTGGCAGCATGGATTATTGCAAATCTTGCTGAGTATCAAGAAAAGGGGACAGTATCTTTCAGACCCAGAGGAGAAAGGAAAGATAACAGCACAGGGAGAACTTAATTGTATGAAAGTCAAAAACTTAGAATTTTGTCAACGGTATTAGTCTTTGTGATGAAGTCCTCAGATGTTAAGTGACCTTACTGATTGCAGGTTTCGGGAAATCTATACACATGCTTTTGCAACTTGTTAGAGCACAACTCATCAAATTGAATACCCACTTCCAGTTAAGTTCTACCCAAACAAGAGATCTGTGCCTTCAGATACCTAATTGCATGTAAAAGCTATATACTTGACAACTTGATTTTTTTCCAGAACTGCACACTAAGTATTTGCAGCTTGAGTCCTACAGCAATACAGTTTTAAATGAAGGCTGCATTGACTTGCAGTGTGAGTTGCCCAACTGCAGTAAAATGACCCACGGAAAAGAGGATAGCTGTGGCTGAGGGGGAGGTGAAGAATACTCTATTTGAAAAGCCTACAAAGTTGTAAGGTTTCTCTTGGATGTGGGGGCCCAAACAACTGGGCCAGTAGGGTTTGCTGCTTTAGCGAGTTTTCCAGAGGTGCAAGTTTTCCAGATTGCAGCCATATTGCTGTCAAAGCACCCAGGCAACAGTCAGCTGGTTTTGTGGACAGGAAAGGGTTCCATTCTTTAATGTTCAACTAATATGTGACCATACTAGCCAAGTAACCAACTGGTTACAGGGCCAGCCACTGGGAGACACAACTAACCCCAGTACACATGGTTGGATCACCAATGAGGAATGCTCAGTTTGATGCTGAGGAGAGGTACAATGGTGTACCAGTCACATCATTCAAATGATGATAGGACTGATTAAAATGAGATCAGGATGCCAGGACCGCTCAGAAAGTACAAAGTAATATACCTCAGAAAGAATCATCCACATCCGATCATGACTCTATTCTGGATAACCTCAAAAGACAAAATGGGAACAGCTTGGGAGATGACGAGGTGGCGGAACAAGAAGGGAAAAGTGATTGTTGTGATATGGGCCTGGAGACTTCTCACTGAGTGGAAAGAACCAGATCCATGATCTGACAAGGTAGACAGGCCTGTAATAACCTTATGGTGAACACATTCCCAGCTAAGTGATATGTGTTTATTTTAATGTTTTTTGAAAGTAGCTTACTGGGACTCTGCTCCTTCCTCTGTGGGACAAAGACAATTGATTGATTTATATTTAATTTTGCTGCCTTGTATGAAGTAAAGGCTCCTTTTTCACTTTCAATCTGATTGTGCAGAGATCACTGAAAATGGCAGTGGTAATAGTTGTGTGCAACTGTACCTGCACAACACTGTGTGCTCTTACAATCAGGGGATCCTGGGGGAAACATGATTATGGGCTTTGTCTGAAACTGACAAGGCAGGTGCAGGAATGTGGACTCTGGAGCTTCCCAGTTCTCCTATATTCACTAGAAGTGACTATTTGCCTAGTTCCTTTTATGTCCCTAAAGTTTTGGAGAATCATAGAGTCTTACAGTATAGAAACAGACTCATCAGTCCAACTGTTCCACGCCTATCAGGTTTCCCAAACTAAACGAGTCCCAATTTCCCGTGTTAGGCCCATATCCCTAAACCTTTCCTATTCATGTATCTGTCCAAATGTCTTTCTAGACTTCCTCTGTCAAGTCATACCATATACTGTGTGAAAAAGATGCCATTTAAGTCTTGCCCCTCTCACCTTAAAACTGTGCCTACTAGTTTTGAATTCCCCTATCCTAAGGAAAACACCTTTACTATTCATCTCAACTAATGATTTTATAAACCTCTATAAGGTCATCCCTCAACCTCCTACTATCCAGGAGAAAAAAGTTCCAGTTTATCCAGCCCCTCCATAAAATTCAAACTCTCCAGTCCTGGTAATGTATCTATAAATCTTTTCTGCACCCTTTCCAATTTAATAATATCCTTCTTATAACAGGGCGACCAGAACTGTATGCAGTACTCAAAATATGGCCACACCAATATCCTGTAAAGCTGTAACATGATGTCCTAATTTCTATACATATTACTCTGATCAATGAAGGCATGTGTGCTAAGTTTTCTTCGCCATCTTGTTTACCTTTGACACCACTTTCAAAAAATTATATACCTGAACCCTAAACCTCTCTGTTTGATAACATTCTTCAGGGCCCTACCATTAACTGTTCTTTCTATTTGTTGACTCTACCATTATAATCACTAAGCATCCTCAGTATTGTTTCAACTACCTTAAGGGGGGGGGCACAAATCTAAACAATTCCCTCCCATTCCCAAGAGTCCTTATTTGTATCTTGCTTACCTTTTGTGAATGCTCCATTTCCTATGGGGAATGCCAATAAGGGAGAATCTTGCAGAGTCCAGCCATATGTCATCATTTCTCATCATTGTGGTGGTTGCATTCTAGTAATCTCAAAACCGCTTTCCTCATGCTGATCTCATCAGGTAAGGTCATTGTCACTGAAATCAATCTCATGATACAAATGCTTTACTGGGTCCTGAGAACAACATTATGCAAGCACATTGCTGACAATGTGAGGCATGAAGAGCAGCATCACATTCTGAAAGGGGAGAATGTTCCATTCCTTTAATTTCAGGCAACCATGTGATCACCCAGCAGTGTAATGAGGCTGCAGCAAACCTATAGGCAGTGCAAGTGAAGATATATTTACAGAATTGCACATTGGTTACACTGGATAAACACTCACCCCACCCACATGCCTTACAAAGGTTTTCTTCCTCAGCCTAACTCTATAGGTCTATGTGTAGCCAGCCATTCACAGCTGAGATAGAGGCAGCCTGTTAACAGCTCTACCTTGGTGGTTGTGGTGATCTTGGAGGACATTCTCTGGAGATTCAAGGAGTTGACAGTCTCAGCCTTCTGAGAGTTTCCTGTACAGATACAGGCGTATTGTCCTTGACCTGACCTTCTGGTGGTAATAGGAGTCACTGACAGGGGGGAGGTGGTGTTTACAGAGATTAATTCTCTGAAGTACCATTCTTATTCCCCTTCTCACAGTGGGTGTCTGATGGCAGCTCCCTGCCTCCCTGAGATACAGAGGCACCTGGAGAGAGGTTGAGAATCCTTGCCAATGATCTTGTGCACCCAGGTTATAGCGATAGTGTAGGATTGACTGCAAATCTAATAGCCACTATGTCTTCTGCTCAACCTGAATCTCCAAGGTGACCACCTGACTTTCAGTGGAGGCAGACAGGCACTTGTGTGCTTCAGTCAGAACTGTGGTTGAAAACTAGACCTGGAGTGGAGAAGAGAAAGAATTAGTTGCTGAGCAGCGCAGTATCCTTTCTAACGAATCGCACACTGAGTTCTTCATAAGTAGTCCCTTGTATTCAAAGATCATTTGCTTCCACAATAAGATTGAGTTCACAGGTGACTGAAAGTTCCAGTGCAAGGCCAGTTGTCTCTGTCACAGGTAGGGCAGTGGTAACTGGGACAATTGGAGGATGGCATACATGGGTTACCATGTGCTCCTCTTTCTGTTGATGGTTGGCCTCCCCTCCCAGAAGGCTTTCCCTACACTTTGTGCTATCCTGCGCCAGGGTTTTTCAAGTGTTGATGCAAGTTTTGGACTTTTTAAAGGGACTTTGAAGATGCCTTGAAGTATTTCCTCTGCCCTCTTGAAGCTTACTGGTCATGCCAAAACTTCAAGTAGAAGCGCTTGTTTCAGTTGTCTCATCTCAAATATGTAGCCAATATGACTCATCCTGCAGAGCTGATCGAGCACAGTCAATGCTTCTCACACTATTTGTACATAAGACCATCAATTCTCTGGCATGCAAAGAGTTCATGGTTGATCTGATAATCCTCAACTCCACTTTTTTGCCTTTACCCATAATCTTTGATTCTCTTACTACCTGTCTTTCTCAATCTTGAATAAACGTAATGACTCCACCTCCACAAACCTCTACCTTAAAGAATATCACAGATTCACTCCACTCTTAGGGAAGGAATTTATTCTCATCTGTGTTACATGGGCAACTCTTTATTCTCAAATTATATCCTGTAATCTACAAGGGGAAACAACCTATCTACACCTTTCCTGCCAAACCCCTTGAGAATTTTGTATGTTTCAATTAGTTGGATCTCATTCTTCGAAACTCTGATAAGTCCCAGCCCAACCGATGTAACCTCTCTTCATGGGCCCTCCATTCCTAGAATTAACGATGACTGGGAGGTGCTAGTGTTAGTCTGGGATGTATAAAGGAAGGAGTGCTGCTCCTTCATCAGGTCTTTCACCACCTGATGAAGGAACAGTACTCTGAAAGCTAATGCTTCCAATAAACCTTTGGACTATAATCTGGTGTTGTGTGATTTTTAACTTTAGAATTAATTAGTGAACCTTCTCTGGATTTCTTCCACTATCAGCTTGTCTTTCCTTTGAAAAGGAAACAAACTTTTCACGGTAAGTGGTCTGACTCATGCTTTGTATAGTTTTAGCAAGACCAGCCTTTTTTAAATACTTCAGCCCTTCAAAATAAAGACTATCAGTCCATTTGCTTTCTCTATCGTACCGAACATGAATACCAGCTTTTTTGATTTGTGCCCGAAACCCCAATGTGCCGTAGTTTTCTGTAGTCATTTCAAATTAAATAATATCTCATATTTTCCCTCATTATATTCCAAGAATAGAAAACTGAGTGTGGTCACATTCGATGCGCAAGCACTTAGTGGGTATAACTGTGTGATTAACTGTGACACTGACCTTCAACAGGAAGACCGTTGACAACATGAGGTGCATGACACATATATCTTCTTAGGTTTCCATTCTATCTGACATCCCTCTACACAAGTACATTTACAATATACAATTAAGAGTGATGCCCCGAGTTTCAAGTTGTGTGTCATCCAGAAAGTGAAAAGGTGTGCCCTGCACACACGAGTCAGGTTCATTAATGTAGATCAAGAAAACCAGTGGTCCTAAAACCAACTACTAGGGGACATCACTGTATGCATTTTGCAGTACCATAAATAAATCACTGTCATTCTCAGCAAAATATTCCATTATGAAATCTAAGTGTGGTCCCGGGCCTGTTAGAGGTTGTCAATGAGTAGATGGTGTCACTTGCCCTGTGAAGCACAGAAAATTGTGCATTCACTTTCTAATCTTAACTTGGGTTCTTTTGTGCACTAATTTGTATTGTCACTTTGGTCCAGGACTCACTTTGGCATTAAAGGATGACTCCTTCTGCCATCCCTGTGAAAGAAAAGTATTCTCTTCTTTCCTCCATGGTCTGGACCACAGTCTATGGACAAGTGTTGCTGAAGCTGGGGGCCATTTTTTGTCTAATGTGAGACATCTCTGGGGGTGGTTGGTGGCCAATGACGATCCAGTGATTCTGCACACTTACAGTGAGGGAAGAGTTATCCATGTGATCTTTATATAGAGGCACCTGGACCTTCACCCTGGAAGGCTCTGGTTAAAGAGAGAAATTTCTGCTCCATAGGATTCACCCCTGTGGTTGCTCAACAACTCACATGCATACATAATGATCTGAAAACCATACAAACAAATTAGAAAACCCATCACACCCACTCTGGGAAGAATGTGAAGGCATTAGAGTAGAGCAGAAAACAATATTAGAATAGTTCTGAGGATGAAGGACTATACTGTGGATGGATTGGAGAATTTGGGATTGTTCTCCCTGGAAATGATTATTATAGAAGGTCTAGACAGAATAGATAGGGAGAAATGAACTGGAATACACTGAGTTAAGATGAAGAATTGAAGGACCAAAAGTGATATATAGACCTGGAATGCAACCCAATTTATTTTGGGTGTGTGCCAGAACAATAATGGAATTTTGACCACAAAGTTTAGATAGATAAGGCCGACTGGTTAAATGGAATTACACTTCAGTAAATCCCAACAGTGTGGACCTATCTTGAACCAATTCAATGCAATAAATTTTCAACATGCTTTACTTCATTTATGCACAGTTAGCACAAAAATTTTTAATGTATTCATAAAAATAATATAAGTAGTTCAGAGTATTCAATAACACTTGTAAATCATGCACAATCTATTTGTTTATGCTGTAGTCAATTTTTGTCACATATTAGTAACATTTAGTTTAGAAGCACATTTAGTATGAGAAAAATAAGAAACAGCTGGAAGGTCAGAATAAATCCATATATAAAAATACCAATTTGAAATCAAGGAGACATATGTCAGTAACTTAAACCTGTGTGAACACAAGGAGGAATTGAAATATACAAATACTTAGTAAGAATGTGGAATACTGTCCAAATGGATTTTGTTTTTGCAGGCTGCTTTCTCTCCATATCAAATGGTAGCGCTTGAAAAGCCAATTTTACCGGAAAGCCTCATTAACCTTTGTTGTGGCTTTCCTATATTTATGTCAGGAGTCTAATCAGATGTTTAAAAAAAGACATTGCCTTATAATCTCAAAATTTGTCAAAGTAGATTTCTACTGGTGAAATTTATATTAAATTGCAATGACTTGGTGGAAATGTGTCAGATTTGCACATGTCATTCATAATGCAATAGCCCCTCTTTTGATTACTACAACTTAACTGGTTTCGGGAACCCTTGAATTTGATTGCATGTCATTACAAAGTCAACTATAAGTTAGATAATTCAGTTCTGCATTATGAATAATGCTGAAATAGGTCAGTTACCCCAGTCAAATGTGATATGAATATATACAATAGATATGTGCCATCCTCTATTTGTGCCTTTCCAGGATATGATTACCAAATCTTACCATTTTCTAAATGCTTCTTTCCCTAATTGATTTGTAGATCCTTACTGCTATCGGGCCAGGATAGAAAAGGCCCATTCTGTGGCCTGAATTTTCACCATGACAAAGAACCTTCCCAATATGGTGAAAGTGACAGAAGTGCCCCAAAATCAGATCTTCCATCCTTGTGCATGGCACTTCCAATCTTGGAAGGAAGGAAATGGGACAGGTCACATTTCATGAATATGCAGTTCACAGACAGCTGACCAATTAAATCATCAGTTGCTTTATTTAGGTTGGACTTTGCAAGCCCAAGAGTGTGGAACCAAAGTGTGCAGAATAGTTCAGGTAAGGGCAGGACTGAACTATACGCATTTCTTTAGATAGCCTTTTGGAGAAGCAAGGTGTCCCTTTGGATATGATCCCAGGCCAGTTTTGGAAAGTGCCCTTTTGAAGACGTAATGTGGTCTTTGGAAAAAGAGATATGTTCTAAGGGATTGCATAACATTGGTATGAATGTGCATAAAAAAGTATATAAAGCCTTTAACTGTCAAGCCCATTGGAACTATCGACCAATCTGTCAAAATCATCCTTCAGTATTCTCAAAGGCAACTGGTGATATGATCAATCAAGATGAATTGTCAAACCACGTGGTCAAAAGTGTCAGGAAAAGCACAAGGAACTATCAAAAGGACCATCCAAACAGTCAAGGTATTAAAAGTTTTGCCCTTTAAGTCTTTAAATGCATTGCTTGCTATTTCACTCTGACATTCACCAGAGAGTTTCCATTTCTGGATTAATGTTCGAAAACTGACTTCACAAACAGTCATTATTACAGCAGGATTTCTGTCACTTACAGTGTATTGATAATAGATGTACATCAGATTCAGCAGGAACCAGGTCTTCCTTTAGATGGCTGCCAATGCCTAAAGTGACATGTTGTGACATTAGTCCATGATGTGACAATCTTAACCAACATAAAAACTATTCCTCCCAGAAATCAAAAAAGCTGAGTCTCTTCCTGTGCAGCACTTAATAGTTAATGCCTCCAGGTTCATCTCATGGGACAGGATCATCTCCATGAATTTGTCTATCGAATGTTTGTTGCACTTCATCTAAGGTAACTGTATCCTTCCTTTAGTATGTTTATGTAAAAAATATACACAGTACTCTCTGTGGTCTCACAAAGGCCTCATATAAAGATTTCTTTACTCTTATACTCCAATTCCATTGTAATTAAAGGCTACTGTATAATTTGAATTGTGAATGGCTTGCAATGTCTGCATATTAAATTTATTCCATATACAAGGATATCCAGACCTCTCTGAATACTGGTATTTCCCAATCCCTTTTAAACATGTTCTGTTTCTCTGGTTTTTCTTACTGATCTGAACAACTCTAAGCCAAACTAGAAAGTATGAGATAGTAAGAAATAGAAGCAGGTAGGCCATGTCCTGTCAAAGGGAACTGTTGAAGTATCAAAATGACCTGTCAGAAGGATCTGTGAAGAGAACTTGTTTCACCAGTAAAAAGCTCCCAAGGGGAGCTTTAAAAAAATCAACATCTTGTCAGAGGGTGTTGTCAAGAGGATTCATCAAAAACATCAAGAGGAACTGTCAAAAGTACCTATGAAAGAGAGTTGCCAAGCATTCAAGGAATTTAAAAGACCTACCTTTCAAATTATTGAAGGAAAAATGCTTGTGGTGCCAATAAAATGCTTTGTTTTCTATTTCACTAAGTCTGTTAACATAAACCTAAGGTTTTCATTACTGGGAGATAGCTGCATGATGACTTTCACAACCATTCTTTATCACAGTAGAATGCCTGCTGCTCACCATTTAATTCACAGCTACAAGTGGGCCCTTTGAAGTGGGACTATAATTGAATTCCAACACTTATTATAAGTGACTGTTCACTTGAATGAAATATTCAATGTTTCTTATAAGGCACGATGGATCGAAAGGACTGTAAATGTGGTCTTTTTTATGAAAAAGTCTGCTTTTTTCAATATTGTGAAGTCTGTTATACACACTTAGAAATCCAATTTAATCTGATCTCTGAATGTATCCTACCTATGGAAGAATACTAGGTGGGTTGGTACAATTGGTGTAAGTGCAAAAGCTAATTGTTGAGGTTGGGCAGAAGTTGGCACGGAGAGCATGGTGTGTCAGAAGAGAAGCAAAGATGGATATGGATGGGACATGGGAGTATGTGGAGAGATGAGGGCTGGAGGGATGTTTTTTGTTTTAATTTTTTTCATCAACAAAGTTTTGATACGCTGCGGCAGGTTGCTCATCTCTGCTCATCTCTGCCCTCTTTCCAGGATTGCCTGGCCAGCTTCCCAGGATAAAAACCTGACCTACTAAAACATTTTTTTCTGGAATAGGTTTGTGGAGCCTGAAAATGTCCAATTACACATTTTCGACCTGGGAGTAAAAATCCACCTCAAAGTATTCATTTAATGTTGTTGATACAGGGCAACTGCCATTTCTGTGGAATCAGCTTCCGCGGTTTTAGTTATCCACGGTTTGCCACAGCCCGAAAATATTACATAGAACATTCCAGAACCAGGAACCAGGATGCTGCCGGGTGGTAACATTCCCATTTAAATAAATGGGTTTGCTAATATCCACGGTTTTGAGCATCTGCAGAAGGTCTTGGAACATGTATTCCACCCATCCCTCCCACCAGGATACGGGGGACTATTGTATTTCCTTATTCCCCATTGTAATTTCTCCTGTTTCTGCCTCCAAATGGTGCATGCTTATGCTTGCTAATCTTTTTTCCTTTTGCATACCAAAAGAACAAAGAACAGTAGAGTAAAAGACCAAAACCCTTTGCCCAGCAAGCCTTTTGCACTAAAATTATGTCACCCAGTAATTGACATTTCTACCTGGGAAAAAGGCCCTGTCTATCCATTCTATCCATGCCTTTCGTAGTTTTCTAAACTTCTATCAGGTTTCCCCTCAGCCTCTGACGTGAAAGTAAACCACGTTTGTCTAACATCCCTTCATAGCTAATACCTCCAAACTGGAAAACTTCCTGGTAAATCTTTTCTGTTCACTGTCCAAAGTCTCCACATCCTTCTGATAGTGTGACAATCAGAACTATACGCAATATTCTGAATGTGGCCTAACTAAAATTCTATAAAACTGAAACGTGACTTGCCAACTTTTATACTCAAAGCCCCAACTGATAAAGGATGAGAAAGTGAGGACTGCAGATGCTGGAGATCAGAGCCGAAAATGTGTTGCTGGAAAAGCGCAGCAGGTCAGGCAGCATCCAAGGAGCAGGAGAATCGACGTTTCGGGCATTCTTGAAGAAGGGCTCATGCCCGAAATGTCGATGCTCCTGCTCCTTGGATGCTGCCTGACCTGCTGTGCTTTTCCAGCAACACATTTTCGGCCCCAACTGATAAAGAGAAGCATGCCATATGCCTTCTTGACCACTTTGTCCACTTGTGTTGTTACTTTCAGAGAACTGTGGACTTGTATGCCTAGCTGCCTCTGTATGTGAATGCTTCTAAGGGTTCTTTTAATGTATATTTCTCTCCCGCATTAAATCTTCCAAAATGCAGCCCCTTGCATTGTCTAGATTAAATTCTATCTGCCATTTCTCTGCCCAAGTCTCCAGCCTATCTATATCCTGCTCTGTCCTCTAGCAATCCTCCTCACAATCCGCAACTCCCCCAATCTTTGTGTCATCTACACACCGACTAATCAGATGACCTATGTTATCCTCCAAATCATTTATATTACAAACAACGGATGTCCCAGCACTGATCCCTGTGGAACACCATTAGTCACAGATCATCAGTCAGAAAAACATCGTTCTACTACTACTCTCTGTCTTTGATGACTAAGCCAGTTCTGTATCCATCTTACCCGCTCACCTTGTGACTTCACCTTCTATATTAGCCTGCCATGAGGGACCTTATCAAAAGTATTGCTAAAATCCACGTAGACAACATCTACTACTCTGCCCTCATCAATCACCATTTTCACTTAAAGTCATAGAGTCATAGAGATGTACAGCATGGAAACAGAACCTTTGGTCCAACCTGTCCATGCCGACTAGATATCCCAACCCAATCTAGTTCCATCTGTCAGCACCTGGCCCATATCCCTCCAAACCCTTCCTATTCATATACCCAGTCAAATGCCTCTTACATGTTGCAATTGTATCAGCCTCCACCACTTCCTCTGGCAGCTCATTTCATACACGTATCACCATCTGTGTGAAAATGTGGCCCCGTAGGTCTCTTTTATATCTTTCCCCTCTCACCCTAAACCCTCTAGTTCTGGACTCCCCGACCCCAGGGAAAAGACTTTGTCTATTTACCCTATCCATGCCCCTCATAATTTTGTAAATCTCTGTAAGGTCACCCCTCAGCCTCCGACGCTCCAGGGAAAACAGCCCCAGCCTATTCAATCTCTCCCTATAGCTCAAATCCTCCAACCCTGGCAATATCCTTCTAAATCTTTTCTGAATCCTTTCAAGTTCCACAACATCTTTCTGATAGGAAGGAGACCAGAGTTGCATGCAGTATTCCAACAGTGGCCTAACCAATATCCTGTACAGCTGCAAAATGACCTCCCAATTTCTGTACTCAATATTCTGACCAATAAAGGAAAGCATACCAAACACCTTCTTCACTATCCTATCTACCTGCGATTCCACTTTCAAGGAGCTATGAACCTGCACTGTGAGGTCTCTTTGTTCAGCAACACTCCCTAGGACCTTACCATTAAGTGTATAAGTCCTGCTACTCAATCAAGTTTGTGAGACATGACATACCTTGCACAAAGTCATGCTGCCTGTCACTAATAAGTGCATATTTTTCCAAATGTGAGTAAATGCTATCCCTAAGAATCTTCTCCAAAAATTTGACATTAAGGATTATCACACTTTAATTTCCTGTATTATCCCTGCTGTGCTCCTTAAACAAAGGAACAACATTGGCTATCCTTCAGTCCTCTGAGACCGCTCCTGTGACTAAAGAGGATATGAAGATTTCACACAAGAACCCAACAATTCCCTCCTCATCTCCCTCAGTATTCTGGTATAGATCTCATCAGATTCTAGTGACTTGTCTGACTTATTGCTTTTCAAAACACCCAATAACCCTCCATTTTTATATCGTCATGCCCTAGAATATCAAATATCATTTCTAGACTCACCATTCACCATGTCCTTCTCTTGTACTAATACTGATGCAAAGGGCCTCACCCACTTTCTCCGGTTCCACACATAAATTCCCTCCTTTGTCCTTGAGTGGATCTACCTTTTCCATAACACCACCATTTCCCAAGTTCCCATAACATTTACTCTCTACCGAGCTCTATCCATCTGAGAAAGGATACTACATGCAACAATTCACATGTTTGAGCTTAGCTGTTGGAATCTCCTTCCTTTCGCAGGTTAGGGCAAAGCTTCTTTGGGCCTTCTTGTGTTGCCACACAGTTAAGTGCCATGAGTCTTGTTCTGAATCTTCCCTGCAAGTCTTCATTTGCTTTTATAATTTGTTTTTTTATTATCTTAACAGCTTATTCTCCTATTCAATTTACTTTTATGAATTTCTTGATTACCTTTTGTGGGATTTTAAATTCTCCAAATTATCAGGCTCATTTTTTTTTGGCGGAGAACATAATAAACCACTTTCTTTAATCTGGTACTATATTTACCTTTGAGCGATTGTAAATGTAGCAAGTCCTTGTCCTCATCCTCCTCCTCTGCATGAATGAGACAAGGACAACATATGCTGAAGAGTTGAAGAGTTACCATCTTGGTTGTAGCAAATGAATTCTTGACATCTCTTTGCTGGAGAAAGTGAGGACTGCAGATGCTGGAGATCAGAGCTGAAAATGTGTTGCTGGAAAAACGCAGCAGGTCAGGCAGCATCCAAGGAACAGGAGAATCGACGTTTCGGGCATCAGCCCTTCTTCAGGAAGGGCTCTTTGCTGGACAACACCATCAATTTAGAGATTCTATCCGATTCTATCAGTTAATTCTATCTGTATACATTCAGTATTAATCCAGTGGCATCTGTGATGGCTTGACAACATTGTATTGGGTAGTTGGCAGCCGTATAACAAAGCACTGGCCCACATGATGTATATACCTCCACAATAAAGACACCTCCAAGTGTGACAGGTAAATTGCTGCTATCAACTTGAATGACTGGGAGACAGTACCTGACAGCCATGACCTCTGAAGGCTGACTGTCTAATAGGGCATCAGAAGAGTGCAGAAGGAACAGATAGTTCAGTTGGCTGAGAAGAATCCCAAGTGAAAACAGAGGCTTGTGCATCCATTGCATTCTCAGTCTACAGCAATCATCTACTGCTGAGTGTACGCTGATAGAGTGGAACTCCTTACAATGAATGTAACCCTTCAATAGAGGGAGAAAAATAATTGAAAACAAATCCAAACCAGTGTTCTTCACTCACAAGCAGGAAAAAAACCTTTATTGACTGACATCTGACTTGAAAAACAGAGGACCTGGAAAGTGAAAAAGATCAACCTATAAACTGCACAGCTGAGTTTCCATAGCTATTCACAGGTCCAGGAAAGTTGAAAACATACCACATCATTCTGCATCCTGAAGTGAAGCCTGTGTACCTATTTATACCCGAAACATTTTCTCGCCTGCTCTCGCCAAAGGGAAAGAATGAAATTGACTCTACATTGAAGGAAGGGGTTATTTCAATAAAGTAGTATTTGGCATGGTTCCAGACCAATGGGTCTACTAGAAATTGTTTGATCTTACACTAAACTAACCAATTGAATGCAAGCTTCATCCTATCTTATCTGTACACAATAGCTTAACAAATTTCAGAAAAAATCCATTCTTCTCAAATCTGGACGCAAATCATAATTTTTGACAAATTCCTTTTTTTAGTAATACTCTGTCGGACAAGGATGATTGTTTTCCATGAGTCCATTAATGGCTTACAAGACAGATTCAGGATCTATACACTCTAATGGCATTTGTTGATATTTGTGATGTCTGGATTTGTAAAGGTAGTTCTGCTATTATGCGATAGTTGCATCCTTGTGGCAACCTTGTGCTATATAAAAATCGCGTAATACAAATGCACTTAAAATGTTGGCGATGAAATCATGTTAAAGCCAATGCAGACTTTAAAAGTTCACGTTTTAGAAAACACATTCCCTAGTCACTCTATAGCCAAGTCACATTAATGAAAGACATGTTATAGCAGAACAGTCTATTATTAGCTTGAGTCATGGTTTGCTCCTTTTGCCACCCTTGCTTCTCCTCTTCATTTTGTTGTCATTGGGATAGAACAGTACAGCACAGGAGCAGACCCTTCCACCCACCACGTCTGCGCTGATCATGATGACATTCTAAACTAATCCCATCTGCCTGCACATGGTCCATATCCATCTATTCCCTCCCTGTTCATGTGTCTGTCTAAATGCCTCTTAAATGTTGCTACTGCACCTGCTTCTACCACCTCCTCTTCAGTGTGTTCAATGCACCAACTACAGAGAAAATAAAGTTCATTTTTCCAAGAAAAGGCATCTGTTGTATAAAATCAAGATGACAAGAAATTTCTTTACTCAAGAGGATTATTCATCTTTGAAATCAACAACATAGAAGACAGTGAATGCTGTATTAATATAGTCAAACCCAAGGTTATTTTGGGACACTCAGGAAATTAAGGAATATGGGGATATAGTGGGAAGTTGATGGAAAGGTTCTGCTTTGGCTCTATTGAATAGCAGAGCACATTCAAAAGGCTGAAAGCCCTACTGCTACTCCTAGTGTACTGACCTACACAATCCCTCATATACAATATTATAGACAGGTTCTGCCCAAAGGCAGGAATTAGGTTCATTGTTTGCAGATGTTTTGCATTGAGCTGTGTTCCTTCACTGCAGTTTTTAAGTGATGGCTTGCCATTACCTTCCACCCTCAAAGCAGAACAAAAAGATAGGTCTCAGGTCCACCACAGTTGGAAAGAAAACAAATCCACACTCATGGTGTTTCTCTAACGAATGCACTAGCCATCCAGGCAACAGAGGTAAGTTGTGCCATTATATGAGGGAGAGAAAATAAAATAAAGTTTGAGAAAGATATATGATATTGAATTAAAATGGACAGACAGAAAAAAAGTAAAACACCAGGTGAAATAAATCTACAAAGGCCAGTATCCCACCACTAAGTCATCTTTATTTACTCGTGCTTAGTACATGACACTAACCCAGCTAGCTCAGAGCCAGCTCCTAGAGTGAGCAGAACCTTTGACACTCCTGGTTATATCTCATGATTTGGAGACGCTGGTGTTGGACTGGGGTGTTCAAAGTTGAAAATCATACAACACCAGGTTATAGTCAAACAGATTTATTTGGAAGCACTAGCTTTCGGAGCACTGCTCCTTCATCAGGTGGTTGTGATGATGGTTGTGATCAGATGGTTGACCTGGTGTTGTGCGATTTTTAACTGTTTATATCTGTCAGCTTGGTTAACAGCCCAATCAGGGAACTTATATTATGGGATATCCACTTGGCTAACCTCATTCCAATCACTACAACGGTTTTATTTATATCTGCAATTTGAATTAACTTCTGATTGAATGATACTCCATGCTTATAAAATTTGCTTTTCAGGAGCAGATTATTTGGTATAACATTTAAGGTAGTGTCTGGTTTGGAGGGAAACTAATAGTTGGTGGTTCCCATGAGTTTGCTGCCTTGACCTTCTGATTTATAAAGTATTGTTGAAGGAAGCTTGATGAGTTACTATAGTGCATTTTGTAGAGAAGGAATGAGCATGTGCCTCATGGCATTGTATTTCTTTCAGTATCAAGTCAATCAAACATGACAGTTACACAGAAACCTGTGAACATACATTCAGTCCCTCTGGCTTGCTCTGCCATTCAATGAGATCATGGCTGATCCAATCATTTCCTCTATTCCACATTCCCACCTACCCCAACATTATTTGATTCTCTTGTTAATCAAGTATCTATCTATGTCTGGATATCCTGCCTTCACCACTCTCTGGGACACCCCTTATTTTTAAACTTTGACCCATAGTCCCAGTCTCTCCCATAAGAGGAAACATCCTGTCAGCATTCACCGTGTCAAATTCCCATAAGGTCACCTATATATCAATACGATCACCTCTCCTTCTAAACATCAATGTCTACAAGCCCAGTATATACAACCTTTCAGCATAAGAGTAAAACCCATTTCAGGTATCAGCCAAGTGATCATTCTATGAACTACTGCTTTTGCATTTTCATCCTTTCTTAAATAAGTATATCAAAAGCTGTACAAGGTTGTTTTTATGTTACTTCTGATAATGCATTCCTGATTTCTGTATCTAACTGTGCAGATGCACACAGCAGAAACTGCTCTGATTAAACAATGTAAATACTGTCGAATTTCAAAATTATTCTTGTTGCAAGTGTGAACTATTGGTTATTAGATGTGCAAGTGCAGATGAGGTTGGATTACAATTAAAAAAGTGATTTTAACTTGTTATACAATTCTTTGATAGCTTTAGCCATGAATGCCACCCTAACTGGCTAAATAAAGATATTTGAATGGATTTTAAAAATCTGCTGGTTGGAGGAAGCTTTTTCTCAAAATGGATTTGGCCAGTGAACCACCTGAATTTTGGTTTAAATACAAAGCCTATAGAATTTGCCTTGCTAATTTATTATTTTTACAATGATAATGTTTCATAGCTAATAATACCAAAATGCATCTCAAAAATATTTAGCAGCTTAAAAAGTGCAAATAAGCCTCTTAGTTATTTGGAGGCTGTGATACATGTTCTGGGCTACTGTGCAGTTGCTGGTAACACTCATCTATGCTCCTCTCTCCAAGGTTTTGGTAGTTGTCCCACAAAATACCTGAAGATAAAGACATCTCAGTTCCATTATATTTTTATCATTTCTCCTGTAGATATTTTTCAAACTAAGGTCCAAAGACTCATTTAATTATTGTCTAGTGGTTTTTAATTCATATTGTAACTCAATATTATTTTTGTATTTTTGTGGATCTTGAAGCAGCATTTCATTGATAAATAAACACAAAAAAATTTGGAATTAATAAAATGTGGAGCTGGGAAGGCACAGCAGATGAGATAGCAACAGAGGAGCAGGAAAGTCGACATTTCGGCTTGGGGCTCTTAGTCAGGACTGATGGAGAGGCCCAACCGAAATGTCGACTCTCTTACTCCCCAGATGCTATCTGACATGCTGTGCCTTTCCAGCTTCACATTTTATCTATTCTGACTTCCAGCATCTGCAGTCTTTACTATCTCCAACACTAAGAAATTATTTGGACTTGTCAGTTCATACCTAAAGTTCATTCACAATTCCAATGCAATGACTTAAACAGAAAAAGTCAAACATCCTGGTTTCTAAGAGCTGTATTCTGGTCCACAGTTGTTTGGCAAATTATTTTCCTCCACCTTCTGAACTCAGGGATTACAAACTAACTTGTTTTCTTTCGGTTCTAAGCCCCAAATTCTTCTGAAAAAATCTTACAGCCTCCCAAAATTTCAACTGAAGCACCACCCTGAATCACAGTTCTATGGTAACATAGGCTAGCTTCAAAAACAAAACTTTTAATTCTGGGCTATACATGAACAATTTATACCTCTAACGGTTTGAATGACCCTCTCTCCAGACTGTCTATGAAATACTTGCAAAAATAATTCTCAGAACCTTTTTTTTATATCTAATTCTGCAAATAATCCTGTTGATTAAAACTTGATATTCAAATCTAATTTGATAATAATGTGATAATAATCCATTTAATTGGATCTGTCATGCATGTTTTTAAACATTGAGGGAACTGAATACTTTAAAATGCTCACCTTATGTTAAAACAAACAAGTCTTTATTTGTCAGTATGGCTGTAGTTTTAAGAGCTGAAAGTGTGTTGCTGGAAAGGCGCAGCAGGTCAGGCAGCATCCAAGGAGCAGGAGAATCGACGTTTCGGGTATGAGCCCTTCTTCAGCCCGAAACGTCAATTCCCCTGCTCCTTGGATGCTGCCTGACCCGCTGTGCTTTTCCAGCAACACATTTTCAGCTCTGATCTCCAGCATCTGCAGTCCTCACTTTCTCCTTGTAGTTTTAAAATCCAAGGACCTTTTAGAATGATAAAATTTAAGATGTATCTTGTCTGTCTTCTTCCCATAATCTTTTTACAACATTAAAATACAAACTGAGTGTAAAGATAGTTATAGGAATAAAATACAAAACCCGCCTGAATTAACAATTGACTCTTCCTCAATTATAACATAATTGCTGTACTGTTTCTATTACTGGCCATTGGCTACATTATAATTCTATCGGTTATACTGTGATTACACAAAATTGGCTTCTGTGTTAGTGAAAATAACATACTAGCCTTGTTAAACTAACATATTTTGTAAGAAGGCCAAGTTAAGCAAACTACATCTCTCAAAATTTAAATCCCAGTCTGCTTTCATTGGTAACCTCTGGAACATGCCCTCATCTACTTTGTCTCTCTTCTACCATTCAGAATACTATTGCTGATTAGACTCCATTTCTCCCTTTCTCGCTCTGCTTTGTAACAGGACCATTCTTTGACAAGAAGAACAATATATAAATTTTCTAAAACTTTGTTTTTTGAATGTAAAGACCTAACACTGATGTGAGAAACTGTGAATCTGTCTTCATAAACTACACATGTTATTTCAGTTGCAGGGAATAATCACATTTTGTTCCTTATCACATTAAGTACATCATGAGTGATATCTCTACACTTCCTTTAGAACATTTCATGATAGCAACCAAGTTGCTGTGATTTTAACACATTTTGCAGCAGATAATATTTGGACAGGGGTTTCATTACTTTTTTTTAAAAAGAACATTTTTCAACCAAATTTTTCAAAATATCTTTTCACTATTCCTTTTCTCAACTTTCATCTTTTCTTTCTCTGAAAGCAAGGTTAGAACGTTACAAGGCTGCCCATGTAGCAAATGCCCGAGTCTTGTATAGGCCCAAGTCCTGATGAAGGGCTGCAGCCTGAAACGTCGATTCTCCTGCTCCTCGAATGCTGCCTGACATGCTGTGCTTTTCCAACAACACACTCTCGGCTCTAGTCTTGGAAAGGTCAAAGCAAATCTTCCATCAGGACAGTCAATATGATACAACATGCAACAGACCTGACTTTGCCCTTACCGCAAGCCTACAACGGATCAAATGATTAATTAATGTCTATCCTTCCATTGAATGTTTATGTAATATCTTATCTCACCCCCATCCTGTATTTTAAGGCAGTTTTTTAAAAAAGAAATGGTTCTATGAAAAACAATCATAAAGAACTTGGCCAAACTTTTTTCCACCTTAACGCAAGAGAAACAAGCACAATAATAAAAGCGTTTCTGATTCCAAGCTGAGATCAACTATTTGGAACGCATTGAGTACAAATTTTCCATAATCTTTCTCGATTAATTCCTGGTCTCAGCTTGTCACCAGTTTAACCAGTTAAGTCATCAAGTCTCATTTTTATTCTAACTCTAATTTCTGCCCTATGTTTCCTATGAACTTGACTGACAGGACAACTACTCGGCCTCTGCCATGATCTTTCTGTAACTAGCTGCTAACTGCAAGACTGGCCCATTTATTCTTTATCTTTTCTCATAAAAAGGATCAACAGCTGTTCACGTAGCATCTGGCTATGAGTTAGGATTCAGCACATTGGGCACCATGGACCTAACCCATGTGGACTTGTCCCATCTGCCTATCTCCTTTTCCACCTATCCACTCCACCCTCTCCTCCCTGACCTATCACCTTCATCCCCTCCCCCACTCACCTATTGTACTCTATGCTACTTTCTCCCTACCCCCACCCTCCTCTAGCTTATCTCTCTATACTTCAGGCTGTCTGCCTTTATTCCTGATGAAGGGCTTTTGCCCGAAACGTCAATTTTGCTGCTCCTTGGATGCTGCCTGAACTGCTGTGCTCTTCCAGCACCACTAATCCAGAATCCAACCACTTTGTTAGTCAGTACATCGGCGCTTCAACATGCAGCACCATCATGACATTAAATTTTTTAGTAGGAGCTTTGAGAAAGTTTAACATGAAAGACAGCAGGAAGCACCATATGGAAGATCCATAAACGACACATTTTTCTGAAATCTGGGGCTAATTAGTGAAGGTTTCCAGTGAGTTACTGGCAATTTGTGTGAGAACAGTTAGTGAAATTCTACTGCTGCCTGCCTCTAATGAAATCCTTATGCTCAATAAGATTTCCATTCAAATATGTTGAACTGCAATGAATGCAGCATCAAAGAGAACTGTACATTCTGAACAGTACAACTGCTGTGAAATACCTGAAATAAATATGTGATGCAAATTTGTTGAGCTTATTCTCATACACGAGTTGAAAAATGTGACGAAATTCAATTTCAGCTGTAGAGACATGCCTTCAGAACTGGAGAGATATGAAGACCATGTATATCTGACAATACAGGTTTACAAACCAACACTGCATGAAGCACAACTGCTGTTTCCATTCATCGCTCTGCGAATAATGTACATAGTGGATGTGAAAATGACTGTCACTATACCTGGGGTGTACAAGGTAAGTATTTCATTCTATGAGGGAGGGCACTAGTTTTGAGTCCTTCAAAGGATACCCAACAGTACACAAATACTCATACATACAGCTGAAAGACATTTGCAAGGACTACATGCAGTATGAACTTTAGACACTGCGTGAATTACAATTCCTACTTTCAAGCAACTTTAACCACATCCTGCAGCATCAGGAATCAGTCCCACTAATAGATGCAATGCATAAATATTGCTGCCTGGAAAGACTCAGGCTAGTGTTGATGTAGCAAACCCTTTCCAAGTTACCATAGCCTGCATACGTATGCAGGAACTGCTCATGTCACACCTTGAACCAAAAAAACAGTATAGTGCCAGGAATAGCTCGACTCTGTGCCTTAAATTTTGGAGTTTCAGTGAGACAGTCATTTTCTCCCATGGCTGATGATGAAAAAGTGAAATGTGGCATGTCATCCCTCAAGACCTCTTCCCTTAGGAGCTCTTCTTTTTCATTCCTCTTCCACTATGCTGCAGTGCAATGCAGGAGTAGAGGGAGTCCACACTACAGTGCAGCCCATTCACCTTGGAGTTTTGGTCAGGCAACCCCAGGGCTACTTGAGGAGAATTTGGCCAGATATCCTGGGTGTCCCTTGCCCAACGAGCAAGTCATGTGCACCTTCCTTGAGTTGAATTCCAACAGGGCTGAGGGTGGTTCACAGGTTGGAAGTTCTGGCCACGGCTGGAGTGTTCTGAGAGATGATCTTTGGATGGCCCATATATTATGCCTCCTCCATCCGGCTGCCTATTGTAGTACCCTGTTTCCTTGTGAGTCCATGGAACCTGGAGTAAGGTCAAGATCCCTTGTCCCCCTCATATCCAACCACTGATGGTGAGAAACCTGTCCGTGGATGCAGCCAGATGCTCACATACCGAAGACAGTGTGATGCCAACAGCATTGGCATAGTCCTGCAAACATTGTGTCAGTTTTCCAACAAACCCATGTGCTGCTCCTGTGTCTGCTTGCGCACATCGATGAAGCTCTTAATCGGTGACACCACTAAGTCATCTACTGCCTGGGGCTGAGCTGTTTCTCATCTCCAGCAATCCTCCTCATCCAGCTGCAGACACATGGCAGGTTCTGGTGTTGTGTCTTCCTCTGCTGGTCCTTGGGAAAGTCAATGGCCTTCCCTTGCACTACTCTATTCTCCAGGACCTCCCTGTAAGTAAGATGGGGTGCCAATTTGTCTCTATCAGAAATCTCCTTTGAAAGGTGTGCAGTCCTGGTCTGTTTGGCAAAAGTGAGGACTGCAGATGTTGGAGGTCAGAGTCTAGATTAGAGTGGTACTGGAAAAGCACAGCTTTTGCCTGAAACATTGATTTTCCTGCTCCTCGGATGCTGCCTGACCTGCTGTGCTTTTTCAGCACCACTCTAATCTAGTCCTGGTCTGTTACTAGTGACAATGCAATTCCTGTCTGTTTGCTTTTTGGTCACGAAATATATGTGAAGGTTTTGATCCACCCATGTAGAGGCTTTCCAGTATGTAATGGTCTCACATTGAACAATGAGAAGATGCTAGGTTACATCGGGCATTCAGAAAGTAAGTAGAACTCCCTTAGATAGGTTTCCAATTTGGGATAAGGCTAGGGATAGGTAACCTGTCAAGCTTGCTTCTTAAATAGCAATAGATATATGAATGTGCTTTTGTCTGTGCAATTAAGTGTGAGCCTAAGAGTCCCAAGAAGCATTGTTTTTGGTTGCATATTGAAGAGCAGCTTTGGATTGCCAGCACATGACTAGTGCAAGACTGCCTTTCAAATTTGGTGCTGATTCCATTTATCCCGGGATGTCCCAGGAGTAGTGAATACTTGCATCTTCAGCAAGTGGGTGAAGATGACAAGCAGGGTGCCATGGGGTGTGGTGTTTAGGCAATAAGGGATGATAGCAGAAGTAAACTTGCTAGGCTTTGTGAAGAGAAACTGTCTATAACATTCATTAAAAATATGCCATTTAGAAAATGTCTGATAAGATTCAGTCCTAAGTCTTGCCTGTCACTTATGCTATACCAGGTAAATCAAACACATTGGTAGAAGATGTTTAACAAGATAGGCAAAGAGTGAAAGTTACAGATCAGCTAGCGAAAGCCATCTGATTGGTTTATGACCAAGTCTTACTAAAATATACTATGATGAACTGCAGTTACTGAAAGTACCTGAATACTATTTCAATGGATTATAGACAGAAGATTGATTTTGGCACGTCCAACAATATGACATTCTAGCAATTCAGCTGAAAGGAGTACTTTGATATAAGGAAAATGCAGTTGATCAGGTGACATAATTTAAGTATCTTGAAACATAATGATAGAAGATGGCAACAAGGTGAGAGCTTGGACTGTAATTGCAAAATTGCATTAATGTAAAGAAGATGCTATTGACTGCATAGCTGAATAGAAAACTAGAGACAACAAATTCTCCTGATGAATGCAAGACAGATAGCCTAGACAAAATGTGTCTTTTCTCAGCAATGCTCAAAATCAGCTGTATTGAAAGAAAAATGAGTGGAAGAGTATTAGTGTATTGATGTACAGTGCTGAGAAAAGGCTGCAAGGAAAGAAGTCAGGCATCTGAACAGCTTTGAAAATTGGAGTGCAAAGTAGTATAGAAAGCGTAAAGATCATTTAAAGCATAGACAAGAAAAGTAATAAGAGAGGTAATGATACATAAAGAATACAGTTCGATTGGCATAATCCTGAATAAACAATTGAAAGGATTGGGCATGTTGAATGGATGCAATTTTGAAAGAAGCATTAGAGGCACTGGACTAAACTACCTGAAGAATGGGAGATGAAATGGATAATTGGAGGAAGAAGTGGGAGATAATTTTTGGAGAATTAAGGATCAAGCCAGTATTTTCCTTGGGCAGACTACTGAAAATGATATATAAACAGTCGCTGTCTGTTCAAGTATTTTCCCCTTTATTCACAGAGATAAAAAAAATGTAGATTATTCAGCATCATAAAGTACATTAAACAATTATATTTCAATACCTCATATTAAAAATACTTTTGTACTTCAGAGTTGCGTGTGCATTATTCATTCCCAATATTTTCTTCATATGTTTAATGTGAAACTTTTTAAGCAGGTAGTTGAATAAGAAAATAACAGATGGTGTTGCAATGAATTAGAACAGCATGTACAATTCTTGGGGCTAAATTGGATAGCCTTAGAAAATGAGCACAGGAATCATGATGGACAATTAACCCTTTCCTGTTTATTATAAAGCAGGAAGCATGGGGCAAAATCTTTCCAGCCCCTGAATGACCTGAGCAATGGTGAGTCAGTTGGGAAAATATTGAGAGTTTGGAAGAATTCATTTTGTGACATTGAGAAATAAAGTTCAATTTTCCACCCTCGGTTTTAACAGCAAGTTGTGAATCTTGCTAGTGAGTGGCAAGAGATCTATTTACATGTATTAATATCTTATTGCTATCTATTCTTGCTTCATTTATAAGCAGTTTGACATTCTCCAATGCAGTAGATAGTGACTCCAACTCTTGCTCCCCTAGGCCACTAGCTGGGCCAACAGTATCTAACATCACTAGGCATGTTCTATGGTTTGTGACAGCCATCAAATCTGAGGTTGGCATCAGAAATAATATGTGCAGCTCTGATCAGAAAGACATAATTGCACTCAAGAAGGTGCAGAAGAGATTCACCAGGATGTTGCCAGGGATGAAGAGTCTCAGTTATGAGGAGAGACTGGGTAGGCGGGTTTGTTTTCCTTGAAACAGAGGAGGCTGAGAGGGAATCTTGATTGGACTATACAAAATTATGAGAAGTATAGACAGAGTAGATTTTATCTCTTCCCCATGACAGACCAAAAGGCATACATTTAAAGTGAGGAACGAATGATTTAGAGGAGATATGAGAAAGAATTTTTTTCAACCAGAGGGCCATAGAAGTATAGAACGAGCTACCTGAGAAAGTGGTGGAAGCAGATACTCTTGCAATATGTAAGAAGCATCTGAATGAATACTTAAAATATCAGGGCAAAGCAGTCAATGGACAAAGTGCAGCTAAATGGGATTATTATAGCTTGGTGTTTATTGGTTGGCATTGACATGGTAAGCTGAAGGGCCTGTTTCTATGCTGTCTGACTCTATGAGAATAGCAGCACAACTCCATTTCAGTTTGAATACAGATCTCCACTTCAATGCTGCATTTTGGAGCTCACCATTTTCTTTCATTGTTATGCTGCTGACAGAATGTTTTACACACAAGGCAAGCACCCATTCATGCATCAGGGCTTTTTCTTGCCTTTATGGTGCTCAGTGATTTTGCGCCAACTTGGATGTTCAGACTTCCCATGCCTTTATAATGTTTTGACACTTCATTCAAAACTCACAGACTCACAGTGCTTCTGTCCTATCTTCCATTTTAGTGCAGATGCAAAGCCATGAAGTTTGTCATGATTGTCAGGAGTGATCAGTCAATGAGGTGGACATGTTATCATGTTATATAGATGTACACCACGAAAACAGACTCTTTGGTCCAATTCGTCCATGCTGACCACATATCCTAACCTAATCTCATTCCATACACCAGCATTTGGCCTATACCCCTCTAAAACCTTCCAATTCATACATCCATCAGATGTCTGTTGCAATTGTATCATTCTCCACCACTTCCTCTGGCAGCTCATACCATACACGCACCATCCTCTGCATGAAAAAGTTGCTCCTTATGTCCCTTTTAGACTTTTCCTCTCTCACCCTAAATCTATGTCCTCTAGTTTTGGACTCACCCACCCAAGGGAAAAGATCTTGTCTATTTACCCTTTCCATGCCCCTCATGATTTTATAAACCTCTATAAGGTCACCCTTCAGCCTCCGACGCTCCAGGGAAAACAGCCCAGCCTATTCAGCCCCTCCCTATAGCTCAAGTCTTCCTACCTTGGCAACATTCTTGTAAACCTTTTCTGAACTCATTCAAGTTTCACTACATCTTTCCGATAGGAAGGAGTCCAGAATTGCATGCAATATTCCAAAAGTGGCCTAATCAATGCCCTGTACAGGCACAAAATGACCTCCCATCTTCTATACTCAACGCTCTGACCAGTAAAGGAAAGTATACCAAACATCTTCTTCACTCTCCTGTCTACCTGATACACCACATCTAAGGAACTATGAACCTGCACTCCAAGCTCTCTTTGTTCAGCAATCCTCCCCAGGACCTTACCATTAAGCGTATAATCCTGTTCTGATTCGTCTTTCCAAAATACAGCACCTCACATTTATCTAAATTAAACTTCATCTGCCACTCCTCAGCACATTGGCCCATCTAATTAAGATCTCATTGTACTCTGAGATAACCTTCTTCGTTGTCCATTACACCTCCAATTTTGGTGTCATCTGAAAACTTACTAACTATATCTCCTCTGTTAACATCCAACTCATTTATATAAATGATGAAAAGCAGAGGAGTCAGCACTGATTCTTGTGGCACTCCACTGGTCACAGGCCTCAAGTCTGAAAACCACCCCTCAACCACCACACTCTGTCTTCTACCTTCAAGCCAACTCTGGATCCAAAACGTTAGTTCTCCCTGTATTCCATGAGATCTAACCTTGCTGAACAGTGGAACCATGAGGAACCTTGTCGAATGCCTTACTGAAGTCCATATAGGTCACGTCCATTGCTTTGCTCTCATCAATCCTCTTCGTAAATTCTT
Source organism: Chiloscyllium punctatum (assembly GCF_047496795.1). NCBI lineage: Eukaryota > Metazoa > Chordata > Chondrichthyes > Orectolobiformes > Hemiscylliidae > Chiloscyllium > Chiloscyllium punctatum. The sequence continues at coordinate 55,732,084 of NC_092747.1, read as the reverse complement.
CAAAAAGCTCAATGAAGTTAGTGAGACATGATTTCCCATGTAAAAAGCCATGTGAGGGAAATCATCAGTAGAGCAAAAAGGGGACATGAGATAGCTTTGGAAAATAGGGTTAAGGAGAACTGAAAAGGATTATATAAATACATTAAGGACAAAAAAGTAACTTGGGAGAGAATAGGGCCCCCCCAACAATTAATAAATCAGCCTATCTGTTGGACCACAGGAGGTGGGGAAGATACTAAACGAGTATTTTGCATGAGTGCTTACTGTGGAGAAGGACATGGAAGATATAAGATGTGGGGAAATAGATGGTGACATCTGAAAAATGTCCATATTACAGTGGAGGAGGTGCTGGATGTCTGAAAACACACAAAAGTCCTTGCCTTTCCAAATACATTAAATCCTGTCCCTCAGGACTCCCTCCAACAACTTGCCCGCCAACAATGTAACGTCTATTGGTCTATAGTTCCCTGTTTTTCCCTTACCACCTTTCCTAAGTAGTGGAACCACATTAGCCAATCTCCAGTCTTCCAGCACCTCACCTGAGACTATTGATGATCTAAATATCTCAGCAAGTGGCCCAGCAATCACCTCTGTAGCTTCTCACAGAGTTCTAGTGTACACCTGATCAGGTCCTGGGGATTTATCCATTTTAATATATGACATCCAGCACCTGCTTCACTGTAATATGGACATTTTTCAAGATGTAACATTTATTTCCCCATGTCTACTAGAGAGTAGATAATTTATCCAAACTTTTTTTTAAAAAGGAGTGCAAACAGGGAGTTATATATCAGTTAGCCTGACTTAAGTAGTGAGGAAAATACGAGAGTCCATTGTAATAGATTTAATAACAGTGCACTTAGAGAAAAGCAACAGGGTCTGACAGAGTCAGCATGGATTTATAAAAGAAAAATCATGCTTGACAAATCTATTGGAATATTTGGAGGATGTAACTAGTAGAGTAATAGATAATGGGGACGTGATTTACTGGACTTTGAGAGGTCTTTTGATAAGGTCCCACATAAGAAGTTAGCATGTAAAATTAAAGCACATGGGAGTTGGAGTCATGTGCAGACATAGATAGAGAACTGATTGGTAGACAGTAAACAAAGAATAGAATAAATGTGTCTTTTTTGGAGTGGCAGGCAGTGATTAGCGAGATATCCTAGGTATCAATGCTTAGACCACAGCTATTCACTATATATGTTGTTTTGGTATAACATGCATATCAATGCAAATTGGCTACAATGTGATTGACAAATTGTGGACGCTGTTTGGATAATGCAAACTGTCTACGGAATGGGTATAGCAATCTTCTACAATGTGTTTTCTATAGTGATTTTCTATACTGTGATTTCCATGGCAGAAGAACACAACCATCGTATTATACCAGAATGCCTTGTATATATAGACACAGATGAGCAAGCTAACTGTAATATCTCCAAGTTTGCAGATGGCACAAAGTTGGCTGGGAAGGTAAGATGTTTCAGTGTGATTTGGACAAGTTAAATGTGTGGACAAATACATGGCAGTTGAAGTATAATATGGATAAATGCCAAGTTATCTATTTTGGTGCACAAACAGGATTGTAGATTATTATCTGAATTCTGGTAGATTAGGAAAGGGGGAGAAGTAATGATGGTTCAGTGTCCTAGTACACCGTTGGTTGTGAGGAAACATTTAAGTGCAGCAGGCTGTAAAGAAAGAAAATGATCTTCACTGAAATGACTCACGTACAGGAGAGGGATATTTTGCTGTAATTGTACAGGGCCTTGATTAGACCACACTTGGAGTACTGTGTACTGTTTTCATCTCCTTACTTGAGGAAGGATAGTCTAAGTTTAAAAGTGTAATGTTGGAAAAGCATGGCAGATCAGGCAGCATCTGAAGAACAGGAGAGTTGATGTTTCAGGCATAAGCCTGACTCTCCTGCTCCTCGGATGCTGCCTGACCTGCTGTGCTTTTCCAACACCATACTTTTTGACTCTGATCCCCAGTGTCTGCAGTCCTCACTTTCTCCTAGAAGGCTAGTCTGACTTTGGACAAAGTGCAACAAGAGTTTATCAAACTGATTCTGGGAATAACACAACTGACATATGAAGGGAGACATATGAAGAGAGCTATATTCATTGGAGTTTAGAAGAAAGAGGGGGAGTCTCATAGAACCCTATCAAATTCTAATGGGACAAGACCTGATAAATGCAGGAGCAATGTGCTCATGACTGGACAATCCAGAACCGGGGTGACAGTGTAAGTATATGGGGAAGCCAATTTGGACTGAAAGCAGGAGAAATTTGTTCACCTGGAAATTGGCAAACCTATGAAATTCTCTGCCACATAAAAAATCCAAAAAAATCCAAGAAAGTGTTAGAAAATAGTTCTTTTAGCTGAAGGAATCAAGGAGTATGAAGAGAAAGCAGGAATAAAGTATTGGGTTGGATGATCAGCCATAATCATAATTAATGGTGGAGCAGATTCAAAGGGCTGAAAAACTTCTATTTTCAATATTTCTATGTCCATGTTTCTAATATAACAAATGAGAGACATTAAAGCATTATCAAACTCATTTCAAATATGTCTGCAGCATGAGATGTTGGAGAAACTTGGGAATCTGAACATTGAATGAGTGTGATTAAAATGCAACTTTACATAAGATGGCAAAAGAGACTATAGGATAGATTTGGAAAATTACACCAGATGAAATTGTAAGAGTAGGACAGAATACATTGGTTAAAACCAGTTCGTAATCAAAGAGGAATCTTAAATTCTTGTTCACACAGGTTAATACGTGGAATAGACTGTCATGTACAGTCAAGAGCATGAGAATTTTTTGAAAATTGGATATTGAAATAACTTCACAGAGGTCAGTATCAATTCACCAAGTCACCATTTATTTCCAGTTGGAGAGTCTCTGATACTGAGCCAGCTCCCTTAGAGCAAGCTCTCGGAGCAAACAGGCTGTCTGACACTCCTGTTCTTATCTGTCAGGCAGGGTTCCCTGATTGGATTAACAGTCCCAATCAGGGAACTCATATTCTGAGGTCCACCTGACTGACCTCATTATAATCACTACAGATACCTCAAAGGATATTGCTGGAAATAATCATAAAATATTTACAACATAGAAGGCCAATCAACTCTTTGAGTCTTTGCTGTTTCTGTGCAAGAACAATCAGCTAGTCCCACTTATTTGCCTTTTCTCCATAACCCTGCAATTTATTTTTTCTTATGTGCTTATTCAATTCCCCTTTGCAAGCTCCAGTAAAGTCTGCCTTTATCTTGTCACACCTTGTAGATTGTAAGCATTCATTGTGCAATATTAGATTTTTCTCATGTTTAGTCTTTAGAGGATAAATAATAGTTCGAATGACCTTCCCTTAGATGAACTCCAGAATGCAGTTTTTGAACCTAAAAGGGATATATTTAAGTAAAGATGCAAAATGAATTGAAGCAAAACATTTGAGCATCATTCAAGGGACAGATGCTGTGTAGAAGGGAGCCTATCTTTCTATGGAAGAATAAACTTGATGCATTGAATTGCCTTCCTCCTCTTATAAAAATGTGCCACGGATTCCAAATTTTGGGCTATAGGTCTGTACGTTAAAATTAATAGGATGTTCATGGTTAGCAAACTTCACTAATCAGAAACCAGTGATTAACTTCTTCATATTGTATGCTTCATCAGTTTCCTAAATTCAATTTGTATTCCAATTTGACTGAATACTAGGATTAGCTTGCCTCCGTTCCTCTCTCTTGCTTTCTCTCAATTGCAAAACTAAACACTTACAAATCTAACAGCCAGATGGGCTGTGAAGAAAGAAAGAGAACTGCATAAGACAGAGACAGAGGAAGCAAACAACTGCCACCTTCTGCTCAGTTCAAAACTGGGCAAGATGATGCACTGGGCACAAAGCCACAGGCCAACTAGTTAATGCATCCAGGGAGAATATTTTAAAGTTCTCACCTGTTAATCAGACCACCCATTCAGAACTTCAAAAATAACACTGTTGAATGCCATCACTGTGCTGTCTTCCACAAAATCAAATAATTGAAATACTGCAGAGATCATGTTTTGTTGTTACTACAGAAAACCAGACATTGAGTGACAATGTTATGATTCATGTTAATGGTCGGAAGTTGACATCAGAAATGAACAGCAACTATATACAACGTTAGAAAAGCATGGATGAAATACTGGTACACTTTTGATACTGTTGCTGACAAAGTACAGCTTGGTAAAATTACCTCCTTGATGATGAGTATTAAAAAGCTGATTACAGTAGTTGGTTAGTTTGAAAACTAGGAGAAAGTGAGGACTGCAGATGCTGGAGATTGGCACTACACTAGATTGAAAACTGGGTGGCTGGCTTTTATGCAAGTGGGAGTCTCAATTTTGCAATTTCAATATGCACAATAAAATTTGTTTAATACAAAAATAGAAGTTGCTGGAAAAGGTCAGCAGGTCGGCAGCATCTGTGAAGAGAAATTAAAGTTAATAAAAGATCGGGTGACCCTTCCTCAGAACTGAAGTTAGCAAGGAAAATGGCTGTTTATATGCAGAAGATAGGGTGGAGAGAAGGGATAGGTAGGGATAGAGACCAAAGAGAGAGAAGAACAGTTGGACAGACAAAAGAAGTCGATAAAGATCTGGCTGGGATGGTGAGTGGTTGTTAATGGAGACTGTTAGTGGCAGACTAAGTGATAGCTACAGTGAAGCTCAGTGCAAGCTGGAAGAACAACACCTAATTTTCTGCTTGGGGACCCTGTAGCCCTCTGAACTCAATATCAAGTTCAATAATTTTAGGGCCTGAACTCCTCAATTTCCTAGCCATCTATCACACACACCAGGCCTTGTTATCACATAGTCTGCCGTTACACACTACCTATTGTTAGCCACTAACTGTCTCCATTCGCAGCTATTCACCCTCTCATCAGATTGTTATTGACATCTTTGGTCTGTCCAACTGTTTTTCTTCCTCTTTTGGCTCCATGCCTGCCTATTCTTTACTCCTTACCCCCTTCCACCTAACCCTGTCTGTTGCATAAAAATCAACATTTTCCTAGACACCATCTGTTCTGAGGAAGGTTCACCACACCTGGAAAGTTCACTTTGACTTCTCTTCACAGATGCTGCCCAACCTGCTGAGCTTTTCCGGCAACTTCTGTTTATGTTTCTGATTTACAGCATCAGCAGTTCTTTTGGTTTTTATTTAAGATTTATTTAATGTTGTGTTACTGTATGTATGTTTGGGGTGAGAAAGGAGGAGGCAGTGATTAAGAAGGACATACATTCAACAATCGAAATGTGCCGAATTAATTCGTTTTGTGGTGGTAGACTGATGCAATACATCCCATATTTCCTGGGTTGCGGGAGAAAAATGATACAACACTTTTTCTCTATCCATTGATGCTGCTGAAGTGCATATCTGAAGATGTTGAAAACGATTGCTGTTGGCTGTGAGATCCTCCAAGTACAATCAAGCTAAACTTAAAGAAAAGCCACTGGGTAAACTTCCAAATAATGGTAGATACCTGTGAATGTGTACTGCACGTGCAATTAATGATTCAGAATACAGAAGAAAAGATTAGTGGGAAGAAAAACATCTATTTTAATATAAAAGCAATCTTATAAAAACAATTCACCTTTTAATGAAGCAAAAACAGAAAATGCTGGAAGCATTCAGCAGGTCAGATAGCATCTTGCCAATAGAAACAGTTAAAATTTCAGATTGATTATCTTTTGTCAAAACCATAAAAAAGGACACAACATTAAATTAAGGCTATAATGAGGTCAGGTGCTGAGTGACCCTAGCAGAACCCACTGCGAGTTTCCAATAGCAGATTATTGCTGCTTAATAGCATTGCTGATGAGTCCTTCCACTATAATTGACTGATGATTGAGAGTTGACTGATGGAATGATTTTTGGCAAGATTAGTTTTGTGCCACTTTTTGCCTAGAGGACACATTGTTGGGTAGATACCAGTGTTGCAGCAGGACTGGGACAACTTGGTTAGTGGGGTAGCACAAGTCTCCAGTACTTTTGCCAGAATGCCATCAGGTACAATAAATTTTGTGAATAGAATAGGTATACCTGAGAATCATCTCAATCACAGTGGAAGGAAAGCCTCAATTGAGGAGAAAGAGATCTGTAAAATGCTTATCATTTGAAATATTCACTGATGTTTTTCTGTGTAAATATTGTTAACGGGGATAAAAATTTTAAACTTTCTATTTATACTTTCAATCCCAGCATGAAAGTATTTTCCTTTTGTACTTATGCTGCCAAGTCTCTGGAGGGGGACTTTGGATACATATGAGCAATGAATAGCAGGCTCCCAATCTGGAGGAGAAATCCTCTACTGACTTCTAATGAGAGCTCATTGATCTATTTCTCTTGCTGTAAATGCTATCTGTCCTTTTGAGTATGACAAGCATTTTCAGTTTTTATTTCAAATTTCCAGCATTTGAAAAATTTTGCTTTGAGTTTATATCAGTATTCATGTGCTGCAGTGACAGTATGAAACTCTTAACTTTGAAGAGTAATGTACCAATTTTCACACTTGGATCTTCAATTTTTTAATATGTATAAAGTATAAATGGTCCATTCCTAATTTCATGCATGGTGGTTCAGTGGCTAGCACTGCTGCCTCTCAACCCCAAGGAACCGGGTTTCATTCCAGTCTCAGGTGACTGTGTGAGTTTGCACATTCTCTCAACTGGTTGCTCCAGTTTCCTCCCACAATCCAAAGATGTGCAGTTTAGGAGAATTGGTTATGATAAATTGCCCACTGTATTCAGGGGTGTTAGGTTAGGTGCATTAGTCTGTGGTAAATGTAGAGTAATAAGGTAGGGGAATTGGTCTGGATGGGTTACTCCTCGGAGAGTTGGTGTGGACCTCTTGGGCCAAATGACCTGTTTCCACACTATAGGGATTGTATGCTCAGATAAACGCGCATGCCCAGTTTATCCCTTACTATTTCGGGAGCGTAACACGCATGCGCTGCGAATCCGGCCCGCCCACCCATTAGTTGCTTACTGAGCGTGCTCCAGGTCTTTTTGATTACTGTCCAATGACAATGGCTCATCTTCTAACAGAAAAGCACATTTACCCCGGTGAATACTGTAGAATGTTATTTTTTCAAAAATCAGTTCGGTGTACAGCCCTTTTTTTCATAATGCCGGTTGGGGTGAGAGGTTACCTGTCCCGCATGCGCACTGCTGACCTCAGTAATGGCTGCTCGTGGTAGGAGGTTGTGTGCTTTTCTCCAGAGATGTTCCGGGTGTTCGATGGCGGTGAATGTTCCTACTCCTGTCAGGATGTCCTTAGTAAGTGCTCGGTTTTAATGGTTTTCCTGTGTAGCGCGGAATCAGACACTTTTAGTTTTCGGGGGAAGAGAAACATTCCAAAGTCGGCTGCTCCTGATCTGTTCACTCACTTCGTTCCCACCTTTAATAGAAATGACATCGCATAGAGGGAGGGGGGTCACTTGGCTCATCCTGTCCATGCTGACCCAAAAAGACACATGCCCTTCTAATCCTATTCGCTTGTACGTCGCCCATAGTCCTGCAGCTTATAGCACTTAAAATGTAGATCCACGTGCATCTTAAGAGTTTGGGTTTCTGTCTCCACCACGAATTCCAGCCACCCACCCCACCCCACCCTCTGCATAAAAAAAAGTTTTTTCCTCATGTCCCCTCTAAATCCTTCTGCCATTTAGTTCGAACTTATGACCCCTGATTTTGGAACTTTGTCAAATGAACTAGGTTCCTCCTGTCTACTGTTTCTATCCCTCACAATTTTATACAACTCAATCATGTCACTCCTTCTGTGTTCCAAGGGAAACAAACCCAACCTTGCCAATCTCTCCTCATAGCTACAGTTCTCCAGTTATGACAACATTCTAGTAATTCTTCTCTGCACTGTCTCTAGAGAAATTATGCACTTTCTGTAATGTGATGACCAGAACTGCACGCTCACTGGTGTCTTACAGTTTCATTATATCCCAGTTTTTGTATTTAGTATTTCTGCCAATGAAAGGGCATTCTGTATCCCTTTTTTTTTTACAACCTTATCTACCTGTACTGCTACCTTTAAGGACCTGTGCATTTACACACCAAGATCACTCACTTTATCACCTCTCAGTAAACTTCAGTTCATTGTGTATTCTCTTTTACAGTTTGGCCTCCCTAAATGTATTACCTCACACTTATCAGAGTTGAACTCCATCAGTCACTTTCCTGTCCACTTTCTAATGTTGACAGAATTGTGATCCTGTTGTAGATCTTTCAACTTGGAGAAAATGAGGACTGCAGATGCTGGAGATCAGAGTTGAAGAGTATGGTACTGGAAAAGCACAGCCAGTTACGCAGCATCCAAGGAGCAGGAGAATTGACATTTCAGGCATAAACCCTTCAGGAATTCCTGATGAAGGGCTTATGCCTGAAATGTCGATTCTCCTGCTTCCTGGCTGCTGTCTGACTGGCTGTGCATTTCCAGCACCACACTCTTCAACATAGTTCTTTCAACCCCCTGAGTTGTAACATCGCTGTCTCAAACAACAATCCAGAAATTTTGAGCACAAGTGCTCAGGGAGTCTTGCACCATCGGGTGTGTGATCTTGGATGAGATATTAAATTCAGGCTTCATCTAACTTCTAGTAAAAGATTCCACCCTCAATGTTCTATCAATGGCAAGGGAATTTTACTGCAGTCTGGTATTTGTGGGGAGGCAAATGCTGGTACCATGTTCTTTTCCCTAACTGGGTCTAAGGGTGAAAATAGAGTTAAAGTTTTGAGTCTGGTGACTTTTCTTCAGAACTGAAAAGTCATTGGATTCGAAACTTTAACTCTGCTTTCTTCTGACAGGTGCTGCCAGACCTGCTGAATTTTGGCGCAGTTTCTGTTTTTGTTTCAGATTTCCAGCATCCATAGTTCTTTGTTTTATATTATTTTCTAAAGTGTATTGGTTTATAGTGATTGAGGATCAATCACTGTTGAATCTTGACAAGAGGCTCTTATCCTAACCAGATGAAATTCATTACATGAGAGCAATTAGGCACCGGTTACATTGTCTTAGTAACAATGACAAACAAACGAGGAAACCTGTCAATATAGTATTCACTCCATGACCTTCAAAGATGTTCTATCTTATCCCCACCAAGCTGGTTTGACATCATCTGATTAAAGTATAATGCAACTTCCAACATTAACTCTTTGAGAATAATTCTTACATAACAGTATCCTGTTGAATATCACAAAAATGACTTGTTGGTCTTTTAACTTCTGTGTTTTTTTTCCCTCTGTTTAACTGATTTCCTACATTGCAACATTTATAAAAGATACAATTCATTTGTTGTGAAATAGTTTAGAATGCCCCAAAAAGAGAAAAGTGCTACACAACTTTAGGTTCTTCCACTTTTACCTGTGCTGAACCAGCCAGTGCAACATCAGAAACTTGACAATGTCACCATGTGTTCCCCAGAGATCTATTTTTGTTGTATTTACATAATGCATCTTACTGCTGTCTGAAAACAGGAAATCTGCTCAGATCCACATAGTAAGACCTTGTTCTGTCTCTGAAGTCTACTGCCATTGCCTTTCCTGTCTTTAATATTTGTGTGTAAAATCCTTGTTATTAGTAGAAATCCAGTGTAAGAAATGGGTGGTACTTTCCCAACGAATGGCAGTGATTGTTAGATTTTAATGATAAGACTCCCATTGGAATCAGCATTAACTCTATTTCTCCCTCCACAGATGCTGCTGACCCTGCTAAGCTTCTCTAGCACTTTATTTTGATTTCAGATTTGCTCTATTTTGCTTTTTGTTTTCAAATAAAATCTGACAGTCATTTTGTACAGTGTCCTAGAATGAAAGGGTTATCTGATGAGGAAAAGTTGGTCAGGGTGGGCATATATCCTTTCTAAGCTTTTAGAAGAAGAAAGGTGATCTTTTGAATCATTAAGATCTTGAGAGGACTTGAAATGGTGGATTCTGAAAAGATATTTTCCCTTGTGGGAGACACTGGAACACTGGGTCTCCTATTTAAGATGCTGCAGATAGCAACCAGGAGGACACGTGCTCTGTAGTGCCGAGACTAATGTATGCATCAGAATTTATATAAAAAGGATATGGTGGTCCTTGTGTGATTACAGGAGCTCAGAATAATCAGTGTATGACCAGAAAATATGGATGGCAGGCAAATATAATTGATAAAATAATAAGAGGAGGTTACGTAATCAATTCCTTAAAGTTTATGTTGAGTAGTCATTTTAAAATTTGTATGGATCTGCTTGTTAAATATTGAGTACTAGTAAGCATTCTGTAATTGGTCAAAAAGTTGTGCATGAAGCAACAGGAAATACTGGAGCAGGGAAATATATTTTGGTTGCTTTTGTGCTTAGTATTATTTGCTCACAAAAGTTGGTACTATTAGGGAAGTTGTGTTTTGCTATTATTTGGTTTGCTGAATGCATACAAAGGAGTAACTTTTGATTTGTTAGCTTAATTGAGCACAGCAGTTTCTTCGCTAAACTAAAAAAATCAAAGAACTGCAGATGTTGGAAATCAAAAACAACAACAGAAATTGGAAGGAAAACTCAGCAGGTTTGGCAGCATCTGTGGAGAGAGAGCATAGTTAATGTTTTGGGTCCAGTGACCCTCCTTCAGTTCTCCACAGATGCAGCTTGCTGGTGTTTGCCCAGCAATTTTTGTTGTTGCAGCGTTTTCTATGTCCATTTCTGGTCTATGAAACCAGACAAACCAACTGGTGTTCACTTGTGCATCAAAAATAATCCCTGCCCATTTGACACTCCAATGTAGTCGTAGAGTCACACAATACAGAAGCAGACCTTTTGGTCCAAACAATCCATGCCAAGCATAATCTGAAATTAAACTAGTCCCACCTGCCTGCTTTGAGCCCATAACTCTCCGAACCTTTGCTAATCATGTATCCATCCAAATGTCTTTTGAACATTGTAGTTGTACCTGCATCCACCACTTCCTCAGGAAGTTCGTTCTACATAGAACCACTCTTAGGTAAAAAAAAATTGTCTCACGTCTTTTTTTAAATCACTCTGCTCTCATCTTAAAACTGTGCTCCCTAGTCTTGAAATTTCCCATCTTAGTGAAAAGACAACTACTATCAATTCTGTCTATGCAAAATGTGTATCAAAATTGGGAAAGGTATCCCACTGATTAGAGCAATATGACTATGTTAGGGTGTTCCTTGCTAAATCACACTTTACAGCTAATGCCCAGACCCGTCCATCACCATCTCTGGGTACATCTTGTCCCATTGGTTGGACAGGTAGCATCAGACAGTAATATACAATCAGCTGGGGCTGGTGCTGGGAGTCATAGAGTCATAGAGATGTACAGGATGGAAACAGACCCTTTGGTCCAACTTGTCCATGCCAACCAGATATCCCAACCAAACTTAGTCCTACCTGTCAGCACCTGGCCATATTCCTCCAAACCCTTTGTATTCATATACCCATCCAGATGCTTTTTGAATGTTGCATTTGTACCAGCCTCCACTTCCTCTGACAGCTCATTCCATACACGTACCACCCTCTGCATGGAAAAGTTGCTCCTTAGGTCTCTCTTATCTTTCCCCTCTCACCCTAAGCCTATGCCCTCTAGTTCTGGACTCCCCCACCCCAGGGAAAATACTTTGACTATTTATCCTATCCATGCCCCCTCCTGATTTTATGAACCTCTATAAGGTCACCCCTCAGCCTCTGACACTCCATGAACAGCAACCCTAGACTATTCAACCTCTCCCTGTAGCTCAAATCCTCCAACCCTGGCAACATCCTTGTAAATCTTTTCTGAACCATTTCAAGTTTCAAAACATCTTTCCAATACTTTCGAGGAGCTATGAACCTGAACTCCAAGGTCTCTTTGTCCAGGAACATTCCCTAGGACCTTACCATTAAGTGTATACGTTCTGCTAAGATTTGCTTTCCCAAAATGCAGCACCTCGCATTTTTCTAAACTAAACTCCATCTCATATTCCTCAACCCATTGTCTCATCTGATCAAGATCTTGCTGTAATCTGAGGTAATCTTTGCTGTTCACTACACCTACAATTTTGGTGTCATCTGCAAACTTATTAACAATACCTCTTGTGCTCACATCCAAATCATTTAAATAAATGAAGAAAAGTAGAGGACCCAGAGCTGATCCTTATGACGCTGCACTGGTTACAGGTCTCCAGTCTGAAAAACAATCCTCCATCACCACCTTCTGTCTTCTACCTTTTGAGCCAGTTCTGTATCCAAGTGGCTAGTTCTCCCTGTATTCTGAGATCTAACCTTGCGAACCAGACTCCATGGGGAACCTTGTCGAAGGCCTTACTAAAGTCCATATAGATCACGTCTACCGCTCTACCCTCATCAATCCTCTTTGTTACTTCTTTGAAAAACTCAGGTTTGTGAGTCATGATTTTCCCTGCACAAAGCCATGTTGACTATCCCTAATCAGGCTCTGCCTTTCCAAATACATGTACATCCTGTCCCTCAGGATTCCCTCCAACAACCTGCCCACCATCGATGTCTGGCTCACTGGTCTATAGTTCCCTGGCTTGTCCTTACCACCTTTCTTAAAAATTCTGTAATATGGATATTTTTCAAGATGTCACCATCTATTTCCCTACATTCTATGTTTGCCATGTCCTTTTCCATAGTAAACACTGACGCAAAATACCCATTTAGTATCTTCCCCCATCTCCTGTGGCTCCACAAAAAGGCTGACTTGCTGATCTTTTGAGGGGCCCAATTCTCTCCCAAGTTACCCTTTTGTCCTTAATGTATTAGTAAAAACCCTTTGAATTCTCCTTAACTCTATTTGCCAAAGCTATCTCCTGTCCCCTTTTGCCCTCCTGATTTCCCTCTTAAGTCTACTCCTTATGCCTTTATACTCTTCTTAGGATTCACTCGATCTATCCTGACATATGCTTCCTTGGGTTCTTGATTTTGGCTCTGCTTCGTACATTGCAACATCATGTCAAACATGGAAAAGAAAATATCCTGACTACTAACTGTTTCTCTCTATGCTGGACCTCATTTATAAGACGTACTTAGGTTACCAAGAGCACAATGTGCTTTAGACAGAGACTTTTTTTTATATATAGATATTTTTATTAGAAATTTAACATTTTGACAAGTTTACAAAAATAAACAAAACTCTCAAGTACAAACATTGATATACAATTAAATCTTAAATATATATAATAACCAAAATTTAACAAAAGAAAAATACCGACAAAGAAGAAAAAACAAAACTCAACTAACTACGAATCTAACCTACAACTAACCAGAGTATATATTTAAGTCTCTTACATTATTCAAATAAGAGAAAGAGGAGAAAAAAACCAAAAAAATACAGATAACACAGAAATTGGGTAGTCAGATACATGCTCGGAATGTGTTAACATCAAATGTAACAAAACCCGTATTCATGCGGGATTCCTCTCCCAAGGGGCCCCGAACCAGCCTAGTTTGTAATCTCAATTAAATAAAAGCCCTTGTTAGGATAGCCGAAATATCTGTATTCATATAATTCAAGAAGGGCTGCCATATTTTATAAAATAATTCGGTCTTTTGGTGCACCATATTGGTAAGGAAGTCAAGGGGAATACATTCCATAATTAATCTGTGCCAATTTGAAAGTCCAGGGGGGCCCTCAGCCACCCAGTTCACCAAAATATTTTTCCTTGCACAGAAAGAGAGAATAGAAAATAGTCTCTTCCCATACATATCCAGGGAGGGAAGGTTCGAAAAGCCCAAAAGGAGAGATACAGGGTCCACTTTAATTTCCATTCCTAAAATTTCTGTCAGGGTACTTGCTACTTTAGTCCAGTATCTACGGATCTTATGACAGGTCCATAGGCAATGTACAAGAATGCCCACCTCTATTTTACATTTGGGACACATTGGAGATGCCTTAAAATTTGCCAATCGATCCGGTGCTATATGGGCCCTATGAAGGATCTTCAGCTGGATAACCTGAGTTCTGTTACAGATGGTGATTCTTCTGGCGTTTACCCAAATATCATTCCACATTTCTATAGAGATTTCTAGTCCCAATTCCTGATCCCTTGTTTTAAGCAGATTGTCCATATCTCCCAATACTTCATCATGTAGTAAATGATAAATAGTACTGATGGAGGATACCCCCATTAGTCGTAGTACTCTACATTCTCCATCTGATTTATAAAGACTATCTAATAACGTAGTCTTCTTTTGTATATAATCTCGAATTTGGAAGTATCGATGGAGGTCTCCATTAGGTAATCCGAATTTCTGACGCAGCTGTTCAAAAGACATCAGGACCCCTTCTTTACATAGGTCCCCTAGACATGAGATACCCCTGGATCTCCAGAGTTTAAAAGTGGCGTCTGTAAACCCCGGTTGGAATCCCCATGCTCCCACTATCAGCGCATAGAGGGATGTTTTATGTGAGTTGCCCTCATTTTGACACATTATATTCCAAGCTTTAATTGTGTTTAGTATTATAGGGCTTTTACCGTGATCCGTAATGATTTTCCTCTTGTCTGAAAATAAAAGGTTAATAAGTGAGCATTTTACTTGAGAAGCCTTGATGTCCAGCCAGATTGGGTCTTGTCTGACCCACAATCAATCAGCTATGTAACTTAATAGGGAACTTCCCAGATTTTAGGAAATATCAGTTAAGTCCAGTCCTCCCCTTGCCTGTGGAAGCTGTAGCTTCTTCAGCTTAATGAGGGGCAGTCTATGATTCCAGATAAAGGAACCCAACCAGCCATATAATTTACGTAGTGCCAGCCTCGGCAGCATCACCGGAAGCATTCTCATAGGATATAGGAGAGGGGGCAGGGCATTCATTTTAATTAGTGCTATTCTACCCAGCCTGGAAATTGGAAGGTCTCCCCATCGCTGGAGGTCCTGCCTTATCCTCTCTGTTAAATGCACAAAGGTAGACCAAGTACTGGGGTAATAAAAATGCTTAAATATAAGAAACCCTCCAGGGACTAACGAAAGGGAAAATGGGATCCATCCACTAAGTGGGGTATCATTGCAAGGCCACGCATTGGCATAGCCTCCGTTTTGAGAAATTAATTTTATAGCCTGAGAATGTGCTAAATGTATTAATAACTTGGATTAAGTGAGGCACGGACATTAGAGGATTACTGAGGAATAGACGAACATCATCTGCATAAAGGGTAACTTTATGTTTACCTGTACCAATTCTCGGGGCCGTTATATTAGGATCAGCCCATGTAGCTTCTGCTAGTGGTTCAATTATTAGCGTAAATAACAATGGCGAGAGAGGACATCCCTGACGGCAGCCCCTACCCACACTAAAGCTATCTGAACCTAATCTATTGGTAACCACAACTGCTTTGGGATCACTATACAATGTGGAAACCCATTTGGTAAACACCTTTCCAATGGAAAACTTTTCCAATGTGTTAAACAAATGTGATCATTCAACCCTATTGAATGCCTTTTCCGCGTCTAATGAAACTACTACTCCTGGTATCTTTCCCTGATGGCAGGCTTGAATCATATTCAAAACCCTTCTAATATTATTGGATGATCCACGGCTCTTAATAAACCCCGTCTGATCCTCCTTTATGATATGTGGCAGTACCCTTTCTAGTCTCAGTGCTAACGTTTTAGAAAGGATTTTAAAATCTACATTTAGCAAGGATATTGGTCTGTATGACCCACATTCTTCTGGATCCTTTCCTTTTTTAAGGATAAGAGAGATATTTGCCACTTTCAGCGAAGGCGGGAGACAGCCCTGACTATATGCATAGTTATACATGTCCATAAGTGGACCAGCCAATATTTCTGTAAGTTCTTTATAGAATTCAGCTTGAAAACCATCTGGGCCCGGTGCCTTACCTCTCTGAAGTTGCCTGATTGCATCATGTATTTCTTGGGCTGTTAGGGGAGCATTTAAGACTGATACCTGTTCCGGAGTTAGGCCCGGAAAGGTCAAATTTTTTAAAAAATGATTGTATCCTCCTAGTCCTGTCTTCACAATCCTGCGATTTATATAAATCAGAATAAAATTTTCTAAAGATTGCGTTAATCCTTTTATGATCATGAGTCAAAATACCCGTACTTTCCTTGATAGACGTGATAGTTTGAGGGGCCTTTTTCTCTTTGCAAGAAATGCTAAGTATCTACCCGGTTTGTCGCCAAATTCATATAACCTTTGTTTTGCAAATAATATTTCCCTCTTAGCCGTTTGGGTAAGCATAGTGTTGAGAGCTGTCCTAAGGGCCGTAATCCTTTGCAATTTGATGATAGAAGGTCTATCAGCGTATGCTGTTTCAGCTGCTTTTAAGCAAGCTTTGAGCAGCCGCTGTTGTTCTCCCTTTAATTTTTTCTGGGTCGCTGAGTAGATGATCAAACCTCGCGTGTAAGCATTGATGGGTTGCTAGCAGTACCTAAATTAATTTCTAAAAAAGTTTTAAATTCTTGAGAGAAGTGCTTTACAAATTTACTATCTTTCATTAGGAAGGGGTCCATACGCCAATGCCGAGGGGATGTCCCGTTGTTCCTCGCCTTGATTTCCATATATATAGCAGCATGGTCGGAAATTGCTATACTACCTATTTTACAGGATGATATGGAGTTTAAAAAAATCGAGGTGGTGAAAAACATATCAATTCTGGTATGACATTTATGTGGATTGGAATAAAAAGAAAAATCTCTGCCCTGTGGATGAAGGCATCTCCATACATCTACTAATCCTAATTCTTTGTTCAGATCCAACAATTGTCTAGATCTGGGATACTCCTGCAGTACTCTTGGGAATCCTATCTATTTCTGGATCCATAATGCAATTAAAGTCTCCCCC
Organism: Chiloscyllium punctatum; assembly: GCF_047496795.1. NCBI lineage: Eukaryota > Metazoa > Chordata > Chondrichthyes > Orectolobiformes > Hemiscylliidae > Chiloscyllium > Chiloscyllium punctatum. The sequence continues at coordinate 55,715,229 of NC_092747.1, read as the reverse complement.
TATAATTGTATGACGGGCACCAAGAGCCATCAATTTTGAGAAGGCTTCCGTTATAAATTTAAAGGGGTGTGCCGGAGGGCAGTACAAATTTAAAATCCCATATTCCTCTCCATTTATAAGGGTTTTAATCAGAATATATCGTCCAGATTCTTCTTTTATCTGATTTAGGATTTTAAAAGGAAAATTCTTCCGAATAAGAATAACAACTCCCCTACTTTTTGAGCTAAAAGAAGAAAAAAAGGCCTGATCAAATCCACCCTGTCGTAATTTCAAGTGTTCTTTATCCAACAGGTGTTTCTCCTGTAGGAGAGCTATATCAACTCTTTCTTTCTTGAGATTTGATAATATTTTCTTCCTTTTGACTGGCGAATTACTCCCCTTGACATTCCAGGTGCACCACTTAACCGACTGATCAACCATAATCGTCCGGGCAAATCCGAGACCCCTCGGGAGGGGAAACCCTATCCAGAACATCCCGAGCACAGAGCATATAACATTCACAAAAATAAAGGCTCTCTAATACACTCTCAACAGTATAATAAAAAAACTATTTCTAAATAATAATAAAAAAATAAAACGTATTTAAATGGAGATTTTTTTCCCCCTTGTTCCCAGGGGGTGTCACATCCTTTCCAAAGGTCCATCGTATCCTCTCCCAACCAATGCCCCACCCTTGACCCAGGTGCTCCTCAGTAGGATAAGGAGAATTCAGGTATAATACAAAGCTAGAGTTAACAGTGAGCACCCTTACCCCCCCCCCCCCCCACCCACACCAACAATGTGTAAACATATATAACTATAAAATTACAACCTCAACAAGTAATAATTAAAATAACAAGGGAAAACAACCCTGCTCCTAGAGCCAGAGGCAAAATAGAATAAGGTAACCACCAACATTAACCAAAACCCCCGGCTTACATATATATACATACATATACACACATATGAACATACATAGAATAACAAAAAAAAACACGGGGGGGGGGGGGGGGGGGAGAAAATCGTTAAATAGAGAACAAATAAATAAATCCCTCTCCCCACCCCCCCAAGATGAGAAACAGTAAGAGAAGAAAAAGGGGGGGTGGATATAAACCAGAGTTGGGGGAAGGCAAACCAATGTCCATTATCTCTTACAATTTATCTAAGAGAGTCCAAAAATTCCTTAGCCTTTTCCGGCGATCCGAAGTTATACACGGATCCTTCATGGTTAAAGTGTAGCGTCACTGGGTAGCGTAAGGAGTATTGAATATTTAAGTCCCTTAAACACTTCTTTGCCTCATCGAATGCCTTCCTCTTTCGGACCAGAGCTGGGGAAAAGTCCTGAAATAACATGATCTTGGATCCTTTATAGATCATGGCTTGGGAATCTTTTCCAAGATTTCTAGAGGCTTCTAGGAGTATCTGCCTTTTCCTTATAGCTCTGCAGCCGGAACAGGACTGGGCGAGGGCGCTGGTTCGAACCAGGCCCGCGTATTGCAACCCGGTAGGCCCATTACATCCTTACCCAGCTTGATCCAGCCTCCAGATTTAAAAGCTATGGCAGCCACTGCTCGAGGAATGCTGCAAGCTGGCCCTCTTCTTCCCATTTGGGAAGGCCCAGCAAATGAATATTTTTTCGACGACCTTGATTATCGAGATCATCAGTGTGATTCTCTAAGGTCCAGACTCGCTGTACGAGAGTCCGGACCCGATCAATGGCTGATTGTGCTGTAGTTTTGGAGGTTGCAGCCTTTAGCTCCGCCCCTCCAATTTGGCGCTCGATTTCTTTAATGTCTCGATCGTGCTTTTGCAGCGCGGCCGAGAGTGAGTCCCATCGACTTTGGGATTCTTCAATAAAAGCACCAATCTTCGCATCCAGTTTAGAGATCATTTCTGCGAGGCTTGCCGCCATAGGTAAGTCCCCCGGGGCGGGTGCGGATGCTTCTGCTGCAGCTGGAGAGGGTGGGGGAGGGGTTCCTGCTTGCTGAGAGCTGTGGGCTCCCTTTCCTTTGGTCATTTTTACTAAAGATGAGATTGTTTAAATTTAATACTAAGCAACTAATTAAATTTAAACAGCAATTTTAAATGATTTGGTGAGTGTGGTGGGGGTGGGTGACCCACTTTGCCCAAGTCTTGGGAGGAGCACTATAGACTCAGCCTTGCTGGGTCGCCGCCATCTTGGATCCCCCCTAGACAGGGATATTTAATGCCCATAGGCAAGTAGGGCTCATTTGCATTCCAACTGGCTGATCTGAAAGCACATGAGTTGCAGGCCCAGTCTGACAGTAGTGACAAGAACCAACAAGAGCAATAAATCTACTTCATCCTCAACAATATGCCCATCACCAATACATTAGTTCCTGATAGGAATAGTACTGATTACTGCATATGCTTAGAGAAGACTAATTCCTAATTGTGTGTCTGACCATCATACTAAATTGGATTAATTCCAAATAGATAGAATTGTTCAAAATTGGGAAACCATGAGTTTCTGAGAGCCTTCAATCCCAATCTACAGTTGCATTGCCAGGCACATCCTCCACTCTACCATTATTGTCAGACTGGGAAATTAGCCCTAATTCAGAGATGTGTGGACTGTACATCAAGGACAGCACCAAGCATACCTAACATTGAGAAACCAACAGGGTGAAACTACAACACATGACTAGAGGCATGTTAAAGAGAAAGCAACATGCTGCAGACAAAACTAAATGATCCCACAAATGATGGTTCAGGCTATTGTTCTGCAGTCCACCATATCTAGCTCTGAATGGTAATGGAAAGTTGAACAGTTAACAGGAGAAGAATGAATTGGGAACTCAGCTTATCAGTGCAACAGACAAGAAAGAAGCATTCGGGGCCATCTTCACCCAGAAGTGGATAATCCATGTCATCCTTCACCTGAAGTTCCCAGCATCATAGATACTAATCTACAGCTAACTCTGTTCACTCCCCATGCTACCAAGAAACAAGTGAAGGGACTGGAAAGGCTCTCTGTGATGTCAACATTCTGGTTTTAGTACTGAAGACTTGTGTGCTGGAAATAACTGTGCCCCAGGTCAGACTGTTCCAGTACAGTTGCACCAGTGGCATTTTTTCTGAATGTGGAAAACTTGCATACATCCTGTCCACAAAAAAGGTAGGATGAATCTAATCTGGCCAATTACGGCTCCATCAACCTTCTCTTGATAATCGGAGAAGTAATGCAGTTTTTATTGATGATGTTATCAAGTAGCACTTATTCATCAATTCCTTGCTTATGGATGCTCAGTTTGAGTCCACCTTGGCTGTAGTCCACTCTAACCACGCGGAAAAGTTAAATTTTAGAGATGAAAGCCCCCACTTTAAAGTAATTTTTATTCATAAAAATATCTTTATACCCATATATGGTCCCTAAAGCAGTTTGCTTCTGCACAGTAACAGCATGTAGTCCTTGGAATGTGCCAGTCTGCAACACTTGCTCGAGGTCAACTCCTTGCTTTGGAAATCAGTAGGTGTTGGATAGACCAAAGTGTTTTTCAGAGTTGTCAACAGAGTAATCCGCAGGCTTCTATCCAAGCTTATTTGCAAAGATTGACAAAATGATGGGTCAGAAGGACTCCAGAGGAGGTGGAGCAATTCTGAAATGCTTCAGATGTTGTGAATGTGTTCAACACAAACATGTAATTAAATGTAACTAAAATGCAGCCTTGCTAGTCTATGGGAGGCGCATTTGAGGTGATGGCCTTGCGTGCAAGTGTGACTGTTATTTTTGGAAAAAAACATTTTTTGCTAATTTATACTTATTTTCTTGTGCCAATTTAAATGTGTCTCGGAAAGTAATGCTTTCCTTTTGCCATAGCAACAAGTTTAATGGAGCGGTCATGATTGACAATATCGTCTTCTATATGTGTCCAAATAAATAGACAAACACAGATTACATATTACCTTCTATGACTGCATCACCTGATAAATGAGTTAATGAGAATGGGGAGGCAAAGAAACCTGGGAAATTAGAAAGGAGCACTCATTGCCATCTAGATGGGCACAAATTGGAAGATGGAAGTGTGAGATATTGTATTCTAGGTCCCTTCACTAACCCACTCTCAAACGCTTTGTTTATTCATTCATAACTCCTTTACTAACCTACTCGCAAGCGAACAATGGGTTGCGGTTTCATTCATAAAATGCAGTTCTGTAGTATATTTTACTATCATAAGGTAGACTAAATTAAAACAACCCTTTCTCATCAAATCAATCCTTTCAAACCCATTACTGCATTTTCATACCTTATCAGCCTTTGCTATAAGCAGTATTTAGGCTAATTTACCTCTGAATAAGTGTATTCAGAACAATACCAACCAAACCATGTCTCCACACAAGATTATAATATTAATCAGCCTTTACCAATTGTCTGTTGGACCTGAATAGATTACAGAACACCAAATATTTTCCCCAATTAGTATATACTTGTTAGATACCTTTTTTAAACTGAGCCGTTATCCCTTTAAGAAACTAACTGTCAAAACAGTGCTTAAGTGAAAATGCGAGCGAGTGAAACTCTCACTGGCAAATAATGAACAAATCTCTCAACCTAGCTGCAGTAAACAGTTTAATATCCTTTTATTTTTAGTACAGATAATTTCTAACTTATTTAGAGCATAAATGCCTAATATATTATACTAACATTTACCAACTAAAAGATAGAAGGACTAACACCATTTAATTATGCAAGCAGGTAAGGCAGACCTCGTAAACCTATCAGGAGTAGCAGCCAGTATTTAGCACATGGTTAACCCATCTCCTGGCATCCAGGACAGAAACCCCTCAAACCTGTACATGAAACAGCCTAACACCATAGGAATGGAATTTTAATATATGTAAGAACTGTGTATAAAAAGGCTATTGTAAGAATTGTATTTTGGGATTCTATTGCTACCTTGAACTAGTGCTACTGTGGCTGCTGAATAAAGAGACTATTTCACCACTTACTGATTTCTGTTCTTATTTGAACATGATCCCTCAGAAGCATATTCAAAGACTTTTCAGAGGAAAGGATGTTTGGAGATGTGACAATTTACAAGAGTAGAGGGATCATGGGTAGGTTTTTAAGATAGCAGATTTGACCTGAATTAGATAGAAACCGAGAAGGAATAGTTTTTAAAATGTGTAAATGTAAAATTATTGCCAGAAGAGCACTCTGAGAAGTTAGGAATGTCATAACAGACACAATGAATATAATCTGGAGTTTTCCAATAAAATTGGGGGCTTTCCAAGAAAAGTGGGTGCTAAATGTTTGAAAGAAAAACCTTGATTTTTGAAGTCCCTGTTTTGGGTAAATGTAATGCATTTTTTTTTGCCCACAGCAAGTTGATTTTGGTGAATGACAATTTGTTTTCAGGAGAATTACTCTTTCAGTTCAACATTGAATATTATGAAGGTTCACAAGACCATATGTTTATAAACATAATTATAAACAGAAATAGAACATTTGGACCCTTTCATCTGCTATGCCATTCAGTAAGATCATAGCTGATCTGGGTTTTGATTTGTGCATTTCTGTCTACTCCCAATAATCTTTTGATTTCCTTGCCTGATAAGAATTCATCCATCTCTGCCTTTAAAAATTCAATTCTGAAGATCTGGACCCTGGTGGGGTGGGGGTGTCCCTCTGTTCCATGATCGGTCTAGTTCTTTAAGACTTCATTCTTTATTTCTTCATACGGCCAGGCACAGAGCATCTGGAAAAACGGAGGTTATGTACTTCCGTATTCCTTGGAGGAGCTGCACACATGGCTTAACACAAAGACATTTTTGTACGTTTCTTAAAGGAGGGCATAGGCCATGATCGTATAGTACATTCAAAGAGTACAATTACCAATCAATGCATGATACTGCTTTATTTGACAGTTACTTGGTTCCCAGGAAATATCATTGGACTAACTTTATTTTCCAACACCCTATCTCACTGACCGAGCCATTGCACCTGCATCTGAAGGTGGGTTAGGATGGCCAGTAAGGTCTGAACTAGTTGAGTTATTTCTTTGCTTTAAAGGGTGCATTGTCTGCTAATCTCTATTGAAGAAGACAGTGGTTAGTCACCTATGCAGCTTTAGCAGAATTGTCAGTTTGCAGCCGAGAAGCCATTTTGTCATCTTATTTGCATTGAGAAGCCATCTTGTTGCCACCTAAGTTATTAAGAGCATCTGTTAAATGGTTGCCCCTGACAATGACTAGTCACCTCAGCCTGTATTCAGCTTTCAGATCCTCAGTTACATTGCCTGCAACGCTTTGAGGCAGACACTGCTTAAATGTCATGCAACCTCTTGAAAGAGAGAATTGATCCTAACTCCTGTCCTAAAAGGGCAACCTCTTAGACCATAAAGCCATAAAATATAGTAGCAGAAGTAGAGCACTCAGCCTCTTAATTCAGCTGTGCCATTCACTGATATCATGACAGACCTAATAATCCTCAACTCTACTTACATGTCTCTTCCCCACAACCCTTAATTCCCTTTTATTGATTAAAAATCTATCTAAACCTTCAATGCACCTAATGACCCGGCCTTTGTAGCCCTCTGTAGTAAAGAATTCGACAGATTGACTACACCTCATTTATGTCCTAACTGGGCATCATTCACTTTCTTGTTATCCTTAATTTTTCTGGTTAACTGGGGTTGTCTCATTCCCTTTCAAGAATCATCTTTTCTCACTGGATTATATCTTTGAGCCATAAACCGTTTTCCTAAATATTTGCCATTATTCCTCAACTCGTCTTTGCTGCTAAATTCCTTTCCCAGTTCATTCTAGCTAGCTCTGTCCTCTTTCCTATGTAAATACCCTTCATTAAGTTTAGCTGTTTCTGATCCAAGTTTCTCCCTCTCAAACTGAATGCTAAATTCTACCATGTATGGTTGTTAGGAGAAAGTGAGGGCTGCAGATGCTGGAGATCAGAGCTGAAAAATGTGTTGCTGGAAAAGCGCAGCAGGTCAGGCAGCATCCAAGGAGCAGGAGAATCGACGTCGATTCTCCTGCTCCTTGGATGCTGCCTGACCTACTGTGCTTTTCCAGCAATACATTTTTCAGCATGTATGGTTGTTTGTCTTCTTGAGGCTCTTTCCAATCTATATGAAGCTTAAGGTTACCCATGATTGCTGCACTGCTACAGTTATTGTATAGCTACTGTTAGGGAGGTGCTACACACCTAATAGTGTCATCTTCCCAGCGTTATTTCTTACCTCTATCCATACAGATTCTAATTGGGCAAGTTGTTGGAGGTAATACTGAGGGACAGGATTTACACATATTTGGAAAGGCAAGGACTGATCAGGAATAGTCAGCATGTCGCTGTGTGTGGGAAGTCCTGACTTGATTTGAGTGTTTTTTTTTTGGAAGAAGTAATAAAGAAGATTGAGGGTAGAGCAGTGGACGTGATCTACATGGACTCCAGTAAGGTGTTTGGCAAGGTTAGTTCACATGGAATACAAGGAGAGCTAGCCATTTGGATACAGAACTGGCTCAAAGGTAGAAGACAGAAGGTGGCGGTGGAGACCTGTGACCAGTGGTGTCCCACAAGGATTGGTGCTGGGTCCACTGCTTTTCATCATTTATATTGACTATTTGGATGTGAACATGGGAGGTACAGTTAGCAACTTTGTAGATGACACCAAAATTGGAGGTGCAGTGAACAGTGAAGAGCGTTACCTCAGATTACAACGGGATCCAATGGTCTGAGGAGTGGCAGATGGAGCTTACTTTAGATAAATGTGAGGTGCTACATTTTGGAAAGGCAAATCAGAGCAGGACTTATACAGTTAATGGTAGGATCCTGGGGAATGTTGCTGAACAAAGAGACCTTGGAGTGCAGGTTCATAGTTCCTTGAAAGTGGAGCCTCGGATAGAATAGGATCGTGAAGATTATGTTTGGTATGCTTTCCTTTATTGGTCAGAGCATTGAGTTTAGCAGTTGGGAGACCATGTTGCCGCTGTACATGACATTAGTTAGACCACTGTTAGAATATTGTGTGCATTTCTGGTCGCCTTCCTGTTGGAAGGATGTTGGGATACTTGAAAGGGTTCAGAAAAGATTTACAAGGATGTTGCCAGGGTTGGAGGATTTGCGCTATAGGGAGAGGCTAAATAGGCTGGGGTTGTTTTCACTGGAGCTTTGGAGGTTGAGGGATTACCTTTTATAGAGGTTTATAAAATCATGAGGGGAATGGATTGGGTAAAAAGCCAAGGTCTTTTTCCTGGGTTGGGGGAGTCCAGAACCTAGAAGACATATGTTTAGGGTGAGAGAGGAAAGATTTAAAGGGTCCTAACAGACAATGTTTTCACAGTGGGTGGTGTATGTATGGAATGAGCTGCCAGATAAAATGATGGAGGCTGGTATTTTTAGAACATTTAAAAAGGCACCTGCATCAGCGTACATGAATAGGAAGGGTTTAGAGGGATATGGGCCAAGTCTTGGCAAATGGGACTAGATTAGTGTAGGATACCTGGTTGGCATAGACAAATTGGACTAAAGGGTCTGGGGGTTTCCATGCTGTATATCTCTAAGACTCTATAACTATCCTTTTGCTTTGCAACCCTACATTTCCCCCCCCCCCGTAATGATCCACTCCCTGCTTTTTAATGATTTAACTTGCTAATTGGTATTCCATTTTGGATGCAGATGAGGATATTTCCTCTGTAAAGTACAACCAGCGGAAATCATGGAATCCATGAGCACCTTAGCTGTAGAGAATTTGGTGTGGAGAGAGAAATGGTATGGCAGAGCAATAGCAGTAAGGACAAGACAAGTGTTTTTGAACTGTTGATGTGACTTTGAGTTATGTTGCCTTCCTGGCAAAAGATGTTTTGGAGCAGTTGCAGTGCATTATTCTGAGAAGGGATGCTCAGCCAGAGGTCGTGGTCCATGTTAGTATAAATGACTTCAGATTTCAGGGATGCAACCATTATAACCTAAAACATTAGACTTAAGGTTTAGCATTTGCAACTCGGAGCAATGACCACAGAAATCAGAGAATTGAGTGATTGGAAAGCTGGTCTAAGAAAGTGGACATCAAACTTGCAGGGCAATGGGACCTCCAATGGGGAAGGTGGGACCTGAACAGGAGTGGAAGAAAAATCCTCACAGGAAGACTTGCTAATTCTGTTTGGGAGGATTTGAACTGAATTGGCAGGGGATGGGCACACGGAGTCATAAGAGTCGCGCAGGACAGAAACGGACTGTTTGGTCCAATGAGTCTATGCAGAATATAAATCCGAACTAAGTTAGTCCCATGTGCCTGCTCCTGGTCAATGTTCCTTCAAACCGTTCCTATTAATGCATTTATCTAAATGTCTTGAATGTTGTGACTGTGCACGGGTCCACCACTTCATCCGGAAGTTTATTCTACATGTGAGCTGTCCTGTGTTTAAAGAAAACCTTGTCCTTCATGGCTTTTTAAAATCTCTTTCCTCTGACTTTAAGAATGTGCCCCCCAGTCTTGAAATCCCCCAACCTGGAGAAAAGACACCTACCATTAATCATATCTGTACTCCTCAAGATTTTATGAATCTCTATAAGCTCACCTTTCAATCTCCTATGCTCCAGTGGAAAACACAGTAGAGAGTTTACAATTGATTTTCATGAAGTGCAAATTTCCTCAGGCTCCTTGATGTCATCCTCAGTCGCATACTGCCTTGATAATCAGGGCCAGTCACTGTTAATCTGAGCCCCTGTGTTACCTCTTTTATTTCTATCAGTAGGTCATGGTGTTGGAGCCTTTCTTTCTAACTGAAACCTTTCATACCTGGCAACATCCTGGTAAAGCTTAAAAATGTGTTGCTGGGAAAGCGCAGCAGGTCAGGCAGCATCAAAGGAACAGGAGAATTGATGTTTCGGGCATAAGCCCTTCTTCAGGAACACATTTTTAAGCTCTGATCTCCAGCATCTGCAGTCCTCACTTTCTCCTAACATCCTGGTAAATCTCTTCTGAACCCTCTCAAGCTTAATAATAATATCTTGAAGGCAAATTCAGATCGGAAAATAGAAATTTAGTAAGTTACTCTTAAAGATGGAAGAAGCAGACATAAAACATTGGCAACGTTGTGGCTATACAGAATGTTAGTTAGGCCACTTTTGGAATATTGTGCACGCAATACTGGATCCCCTCCTATCGGAATGATCTTGTGAAACTTGAAAGGGTTCAGAAAATATAAACAAGGATGTTGCTAGGGTTAGTGAGTTTGAGCTATAAGGCGAGGCTGTTTTTCCTGGAGCTTCAGAGGCTGAGGGTTGACCTTCTCGAGATTTCCAAAATCATGAGGGGCATGGATAGGATAAATAGATAACTTCTTTTCCCTGGGTTGGGGAGTCCATAGTTTCCATAGATGGCATAGGTTTAAGGTGAGAGGGAAATGATTTAAAAGGACCTAAGGGGCAACTTCTTCACACAGCTCACCACCACCTCTGTTATATCTGTTTGATAATTCATCGATTCTTCATAGAATCCCCCTACACTGTGGAAACAGGCCATTCGGCCCAACAAGTCCACACTGACCCTTGGAAGAGTATCCCACCCAGACCCATTCACCCATCTGATTATTCTACATTTCCCATGACTAATACACCTAACCTACATACCCCTGAACACTATGGGCAATTTAGCATAGCCAATTCACTTAACCTGCACATCTTTGGACTGTGGCAGGAAACCGGAGCATCTGGTGGAAACCCACGCAAACACGGGGAGAATGTGCAAACTCCACACAGTCATCCAAGGGTGGAATCGAACCTGGGTCCCTGGCACTGTGAGGCAACAGTGTTAACCACAGCCACCATGCTGCCCCTTCTATGGTAACTTGTGTTGATTCTAAGTTTTAAAGTGGTTATCTAAGACAGTATTGCAATTTGCAAGAAGTACCAAAGTAAAGGGAAAATTTACTTGTACAGTAGGAGGGGAAGAATAGGGGCAGTTTCTCTTTTGCATTTAGTTTGTTTGAATCTGTCATTGAAAAATGTCTTCTGTTTTAAACTGAGGTCATGTGGTTCCGTCCAGTGGCATTTGACTTTTTTTTTTAGGAGTTGCATGTCTCCACTGAGATCATGACACTTTCCTTTCTGAAGATTGTTGAGGTAAAGGCTGAAACTCTGAGCACCTTTTGGTTCAGTGTTTCAATGCCAAGCTGAAGATACAAATTTGGCAAGGAAGTCACTGCATGTCTGTTCATATTCAGTGAAATACTTAACACAGCAACGAATGTCGTCCTGTTTCCCTATCCCTGTGTCAGTCGAAGCAAAACGGTCAGAGACACCGTATGGTTTAACCTCCTTCATCTTTATTCTGGGCCGTGGAGTGAGAGACAACGATCACCCATATACATAGGGACATGAATTCTTGGTCTTCTGTCTTGGACAGCAGTTTCTTGATGAGTTAAAGTCATTTTACAGGGAGGAGCATACAGATAAGGCAACATACATATTGATTGGGTGGCCATTAGAATCAGCGAGTGTCAATGGTAAAGATTAAGCCATCTGCTGTTACACAATGAATAACTGGCTTCACATAATGAATAGTTTTCACCTTGTTAAACTGTCCTTACATACTGAATGCTTCTAATATTGTTAAATGGCTCTACATAATGAATGCTTTTTCACCTTGTTAACCTATTACCCTAGCTTCCACCACCCCATTGTTAATTGCAAGTTCTTATCTGATCAGAGTCATGCTCAGCTGAACCTCTTGTTTCACAAAATGCAAAGCTTAACTCTTTCCCTACCTACTCATACCCTATATACATTCACATTCCCTCCTTTTATCATTTCATGATAACCACCGAGATGGCACTACCAGCTTTCATAAGATTCTGACAGCCAGTATTTAAGCAAGTTATTGACACACAGCATACAACTATTATAACAACAAAAATTACTAGTCCATTACAGTAAATAAAATTTGAAGAATCCTCCCATGAAGGAAAAAAAAATTCACCAGTGAAGTTCTTAAATCCGCAGTCCTTAATTCCAGGTTGAGTGGAAACAAGCCCGTTCTCCAAAATCTCCTTCAGTAAAGTCCAATCTGAAAAACCAAAACCCAATCTGTCTTTCTGCATCATTCCACTGAGAAACCTGAATTCTTGGATAAGGGCAGTTAAATATTTCACAAAGCTAACAAGACCTCCATCCTTCCGGAGATGCTTCAGATGGAGGATACCAGCACATCTAAGTGTGCAGTGTAGCAGCTAGGTGAATGTTGCATTCTTTGCTGCTTCAGCTCCGTTGTCAAATGTAGCAAAGCCAACTGGCTGTTGTGATGTTAGCTTGGTCAGTGAACCACCATATCCTGTAAATGATTGAAAAACAAGGTAAAGCTCACGTGTTTAATGTCCGTAGGTAGGCCACTGACAATGTTTACCGACCTTCTCTTCACTGTTGTTAACTTTGCTTTTCATGCTCACGACTGGGGAGCTGATTGAATCTGTTGGACCAGGTTATGGATGGGTGGGTGGTGGTCCGAAGGCGTGCTTTACCTGTGAATGGAGAAACTCTAGAGAAGATGTCTGCTGAAAGTATCTTTGCATTTCCTCTCTCACTCCTTCCTTGCCAATGTGGTTATCAGTATGAAGACTACATTAAATTGTGTCTGCCTATTTCAACGTTCTTTGAATTCTTGGAGTCTGTTACAATATACAATAAACAAGATACAAGAAGTTTTATACAATAAACTTCTAAATTGTTCTGCTGAAACAATTCAGTCAATTATAAACAACAATCAATGATCCTAAAATCAAACCCACGGGGGACCCCATTCAGGTTATTAAGAAATTATTTTCCTTGAACAAATTGATACTTGGCTAATGTGAAATCTGTCAGGAAAAGTATTTCAAAATTCTGGAACCACAAGAAAACAACAATATGTTTCCTGTGCCATAGCAATTGAAGAGGCAGATTTTAGTTCAGATTTAAATCTCAAATATTCGTGGGAAACAAATGCTGAATATTTTAAAATATGTTCTCTAAATGAAACTTTCCAAATAAAACAGTTGGAATTACAGTGACAACTTTAGAGATGAACGTTCTTTGAATTTGCAATATGAAGGGGGCCAATGAAGGCTTAGCAATAATTGAAAGAGTTTAAACAGCTTAGCCTTAAGTTCTAATATTCTCTAAAATCTTAACAATACATCAAACTCAAAATGCACTTTTCCTTTTGTGAACCTCAATTACCCACCCAGGGGACTCGAACCCCAGTACCGTGCAGAGGATTTGAAACTCAATTACACCCCTCTCCACAAGGGACTGGAACCCCAATACCGTGCAGAGGAGTCGAACCTCAATTACACGCCAAACCGATGCAGCGCAGAGGACTGGAACATCTGTTTGTCAGTGCGCTTGCAAAATTGTGTCTCTTGACTGAACTAATTACCGTTTGAGGAATCCATAGAATAGAGAGCAGTGAAGCGAGGGGACTGTCTCCAGCACACAGGAATATCGAGAGGGGCCAAGGTTTAAAATCTTTTCTTGTTGGTTCATCCGCCTCGAGACACCGATATTCCAAGCGAACGCTGACATTGTCCGATTGTAACTATCCGTTTGGATCCTGCTGACTGCGCCAATATTGTTATTCCTTTTCATTATCCTGTGTCAGTCAAAGCAAAATGCTCCGAGATGCAGTATAGGTTTACCTCCATCTTATTCCTGGCCCTGGAGGGAGAGAGAAAGAACGCCTGTGTGCACAGGGGCATGAGTTCTCAGTTCTCTTGAACAGCAGTTTTTTAATGAACTATATAGTCATTTTACAGGGAAGAGCATCCAGATAAGGCAACATACGTATTGAATGGTTGACTGTTACAATCAGCGAGTATCAATAGTAAAGATTAAGCCATTTTAATTGGCTTCACATAATGGATACTTTCAACCTTGTTAACTGACTTTACATACTGAATGTTTTCAATAATGTAAAATGGCTGTACATAATGAATGCTTTTTCACCTTGCTAACCCATCATACTTGCCTCCACCCCATTGTTAACGGCAAGTTCTTATCTGATATAAGTCATACTCAGCTGAACCTCTTGTTGCACAAAACTCAAAACTTAACTCTTTCCCTATATACTCATACCCTGTACACATTCTCACCAATATATGTATAGAAAGGTCCGACAGATTGTTAACAAGTTGATTTGTTTTAACAACATTACTTGAGGGATCAATATTGGCTGGAATGCTGAGAGAACAGACTTGCTGTTTTTGGAATAGTGCCGTGAAGTTATTTTTAACCACCTGAGGGGGCAGATTGGACTTTCACCGAACTCATCTGAAAGACCAATTTCCAGCAATGCAGATTCTGTCTGCTCTGCCATGAATTTTCAACATAGCATGTTTGTTGAAGTTGTGAATCCACAATCTGCTGACCCAGTGTTATCACTGAGCCATAGATGAATCCTAACACAAAACTATCTTCTATTTTAAATACATAAAATAAAACAATCTGATTATGAATTAAGAGTTATGCATAAATGTTAGAAATGTTTGTAAACATGAGCTCTTCAGCATATTTTTATTGCATACTAACTTTATTCTGCGGAGGAATCTTGATTATCTGAATAAGATGGGCGTGCACTATTTTGTTCGGATAATTGATTAATTAGCCGAATAATTTCCTCTGGGGCTCGGAGTTTTCTGTTAAGTGTGCTCCCCGTTCAGGAGACTAGGCAGACCACACCGTGCGCGAGCCCCATCCCCCAACCCTGTCAGTCCCCACCCCGTGCCCCCACCCGTCTCTGATCCCAAACCCATTCGACACTGCCATCCATCCACCCCCAACCCTGCCCCCCTGTCCCTGTCCAACCCCCATCCGCTTCCCCACCCCCCAGGCGACAGTCTACAGATTTTTTTATCACAGGTGTGCAAGTTAAGTGGATTGGCCATCCATGGGGGGAAAAGAAGTGCCCCATAGTTTCCAGGGATGTACGACTTAGGTTTGTTAGCGAGCCATGGTCAATATGGGGATACAGGTTGGGGGGGGGAGGTGTGTGTTTCAGTAGGATGTTCTTCAGACTCCATGCATCAAATGGTCTCTTTCTTTACAGAAGGAATTTTATGATTTGATAAACTTCAGATCCGTAAATTAAAACATAATGCTTCCCTTCATTTAATTCTAGCTTGTAAGGTTAATCGGCACGAGTTCCTGTTTGCATAAGAAGAATATGGCTGCTACATTCCATGAGAAATACACTGAAGAATTCATTAAACAACAGATTGAAGAGTTCAACATTGGGAAAAGACACCTCGCTAACATGATGGGTGAGGATCCAGAAACAATTGGTCAGGAGGATATTGATGTAAGTTAATGGTCTCTGTATAATCTGATATAATTTGAAAACCACAAATTAGTCATACTTTCCCAACCCAGTGTTTACTGCACACTTTTAAATAGTCGTTTGGTCGTACAGAACGTGTTTTTTTTCAGCAACACTCATTTTGCCAAGGCCTTCGTCTTGCACTCATCAGGAGCTTTCACAAGAATCCAAGTTTGTGGTGAGAAATAAACAGCACTTGAGTTGCATGAGATGAATGTCCTGACTGGTTAAGGCATTGCAGTGCAGAATGCATCAATTAATGCTGATAGTTTACAACTAGGCTTTATTTGTTTAAATTTTGAATAAGATTAACTCTGGTCAGGCCATTGCCCTGAAAAATGAACCAGCGAATAGCTGTCACCTGTCTGGTTTTGTTGAAATATTGTGATGTATGTCAGTGTTCTTTCTGTATACAAAGAGCAGGGCTCTATACAGTTCTGTGTAGCTCCCAGTTAATGCAAGTGCACCACACTGTGAGCCTGACTGGCAATCCTTGCACATTCAGTATTATCCAGCAAATGTTGTTCAATTGCATAAAATGTTAGGAACTGTTGTGAGTTTTATAAGTGTGGACTGATTGGGTACAGTCTATACTTTGCTTAGTGAGAGCAACTAAAGAGGCATGCTTTTGATATGGTCTGCTGCCAGTCTTTAGGATATAAACCTATATACCTGGCATCACACCAGCACTGAAATTCATATAACGTGTTACTGATGCGTGATTGGCAGAATGTCTTTTTGGCTTGATGGCAGCATCCTGTTAGTGATGAATGCTGCTTGTGTTGCTACTGTATATCAGCTATGTGGAATACCTTCACCAACACAGCTTATATAGCAGATCTTTCTCTCTTAATTCTTGCTGAAAATATTAGGAAAAACCTCAGCACTTTATCTCAAAAGAAATATTTGCAACTATATGTGCTGGTTGCAGAAAATACTCAATGGTCAGCATATCAAGCCCTCTTCTGGAAAATATATGCCTGGCATATTAATTTCTCTCTTGGTTACTGTGCAATAACTTGCTGATTGTCTTTCCAGCATTTTCTATTTCTTTTTCGTTCCTGGATCTACCTTTTTTTTTCTCTCTTGAATGTAATTGTGCTGCAGTAAGCATTGGTTTATGTACTTACAATGTTTAAGTGGATTGAGCTTTTTTCATGCCTTGCAAGTCTGATAGAAAAAGCTGAGTGCAAGAAATATACAGTTCACCTGAGGGTGGCTGGCAAATATGGTATTTTTCTAATCCCATACGTTTCACACAATTCTAAAGTAAACATAAATAATTAATCAAGGCAAACTTAATTTGAAATTCTGATTTTAAAATATTCATACAGAATTGCAATAGTTTTGAATAATTATGTTATAATGTATTCATTTGCTTTGTTGTAAACAAAGGTAGAAGTACTTTTTTCAATTTAGTTAGTGAGATAATAGTTTATAATCTTTTGCTTACAAAATCCAGAGTAGATTACTAAAACCAGGGTAGGTCTTCTGAACTGAGGCTTTACAAATATAGTTTACTACAAAAAAAATTTAAGATGAGAATTGCAAATGATAAGATACTTCCTGTAAAAGCTGTTCCCCATCAGCAATATTTCACTGCACTCATCTGCATTGGCTTCCAACTTCCCTTTCTACAAAGCTAGTGTGCTGCTTCCTACTCATACATTACAGCAACTCAAATTTCATGCACTGGGGGCTACTTGTGACCAGAACAATGACAACTCTTGGTTTTTGAAGTAAGGGCCTTTCTACCAGTAGCAGTTGAGTCTTTAATTTTCATTAAATCCCTTAACCTATAGGCAAGCAACATGGGATGCTTCTTTGCGAGTAGTTTTTCTATGCTGAAATAAAAGATATTCTAAGAAGTATTTTCAAAATGAGAGAATAATTTTAAATGCTAATTAGAAGAAATCTGTTGAACTTGTCTTTAGATATACTAGTATGCTTTTTTCTAATTGATTTACTTTGCCTGTTTCATCCATTATATAATTATTCATGATATTATGATTTCTACTCATTTATAATAAATAAAGTTGTTAAGACAAGCGTGTCTAAGTGAAATTGACAACTAACATTAAGTGCCAGATGTTGATTATGGAGCTCCAAGAATCTGCTGAGAACAGTTTAAATAAATTAGCACCTGCACATTAGCTGGTCTTGCTATTAATTTATAAGCGAATCAGTAGGACTGACATTTGGTTGAGTCATTGATTAAGTAAATAGCTGCATTTTCACTACCCAGGCAGAATAATTAATTAATAGAGATGGCCAACATGACCTGCTGCTTTTCTCAAGTCAGTGGTACAGTCATATTCACTTCTTCTCTGTTGCAAGAACAGGTGAAATGATGCCTGCTTAAGGACTGTCACATGGCACTTGGCTTGGATTTTGCTGCTAAATTAAACTTCAGAAATATGGTTCCTAAATTAACAGAATTGGGTTACTGCTGCTTTGTCATGGAATTTCTGAGAGCATATAAAATTTTCTAATATCCACCAAGAATGTACAATCTATACATTGGTATATTTGAAAACAAAATAATAAACACATTGTTCAAACCTTGTGGACAGATATTTCAAAAGGAGTTTTAATATAGAAGGGATTAAAAGGGAAGGACATATCTGAATTTGTCTGTTTTTGATATCTTGAGTCTTTAGTGTGTTATGTATAATAAAAAAAATTCATAAATGTACTGAATCAAAAAATTGCTGGAGAAACTCAGCAACTATGGCACCATCTATGCAGAGAAAACAGTAACATTTGGAGTTCTGATTGAAGAGTCACCGGACTGGAAATGTTAGCTGTTTTCTCCCTACAGATGCTGCCAGACTTGTTGAGTTTCTTCAGCAATCTCTGTTTTTGTTTCAGATCTCCAGCATTTGTAGTTCTCTGTTTCATTTTCCATTAAAAGCACTATTCACTTCCTAAAATTAGGAAATATATGAATTTTCTCATTATACCACCATTTTGCTCCAAATTGTATATACCCAGGCACTGGAGTGAGAGGGGATTTTAAATTTTTTTGTTTAAATTCAGTTCAGGACTCTGTACCTAATTTGTATGACCAAAGTGTTAAATCAGTGGGAAGCAAAAGTTGTTTTGGAAATGCGCCACCAATGTTGTAAATATTACTAAATGTTCAATTAATCAAAAATATTAAGGCGGCACAGTGGTTAGCACTGCTGCCTCACAGCGCCAGAGACCTGGGTTCAATTCCTGCCTCAGGCGACTGACTGTGTGGAGTTTGCACATTCTCCCCGTATCTGTGTGGGTTTCCTCCGGGTGCTCCGGTTTCCTCCCACAGTCCAAAGATGTGCAGGTCAGGTGAATTGGCCATGCTAAATTGCCCGTAGTGTTAGGTAAGGGGTAGATGTGGGGGTATGGGTGGCTTGCGCTTCGGCGGGGCGGTGTGGACTTGTTGGGCCGTAGGGCCTGTTTCCACACTGTAAGTAATCTAAAAAAAAATTTTAGCGCTGGATGAAGAGGCCTGGTTCGTAGATTATAACTTGGCGATGTATTACAAATCACTCAGACTCAGCGTTGCTGTGCTACAAACATTTTCAAAAGAATATTGTTTTCTGGCACTGTGCATATTAATGGTTGGGGGCATGTATCTACACTGTCTGCAAAAGACAGGATAAATCCAATCTGATCAGTTACTCCCTGTCCTGCTCAGAAGCTTGAAGAGAAATCATAAGTTTTTTTTATTTAAGCTTTAAAATATAGTTTATTTAAAGCAGATACTTTGCTGCATTTGTACCACAGCTGCTATTGATCACATGTTGCCAGTTGACCATAATTTTTGGGAAGCTCTGATCATCAGTCACCAAGGGACACAATTTTACATCATCCTCCTGGAATACCACATTCCTTGCATTGTATAGAAATTCAAGTGAATCTAACAAAGGAGCTGTGGATGAGATGCCTGTGGCAGCAGTTCTGAACAAAGGAAGTGATATTGAAACTCCTTGTGTTTTGAGATGCCACGAACAACCCGAAAGATTTTGTTAAAAGATGTCATTGAAACTGCAGGTTTATTTGGATACCCTTTTAATCATGCAATTTTAGCTTCTCCCTTTCTAGTTGGCTTTTTACAGCAAGGCAGAAAATAGTGACTATCTGGCTTGAAAGAATCTGTAAAGTGTGCCGACTCTCTAGCCTGCACTAACTCTGTTGCATGCAATCCATTCTCCTATGTAAATGAATTTGGCCATGCCATCAATTGTAGAAATTCACTGAGGTTTGATTCATTAAACTCTAATTCCTGTGTCACTTAAGGCCACTTAAAAGTAATAATTTGTAATTGTGGCTTATTTTTATTCTTCTCTATGTGTGTTGTCAACTAATTCTCTGTGTCTTTGAATGCATCAATAAATAACCACTGCTTTAGGGTTAAAACAAAAATTTGCTGAAAGTGATTTTTATAAAGTTAACAAACAGGATTTAGAGAGGCAAATGCATGCATTTAAAAGAGGAGAGCAATAAGGAATTTGAACCAACCTTATTACAGACTGGAGAGAAGGACCATAAAACAATTCGCCTCTCCCTTTTGATCCAACACTCTTCTACCAGTTTGTTCATCAGCAAGATAATGTCGTCAGTATGATCATGCAACATTGATACAAATAATAACCTGCTCAATTTTAGTATTATTCAGGTCACTTGGTCCACTCACCGCAAGGATGGTAAAATAGCTGAATTGCTGGGGTAGATTTGGAGTGACTATCCTTGACATCAAGACACCATTTGACCAGTGTTATTTCCAGGTGATTTAGCAAAGTTGGTTCAAAATCAGGGTGAAAACTTTCCAGTGGATTTGTAACTGACCCAAAGGAAGACAATTGCAATTGCTGGAGATCAATCATCTCAGCCCCAAGTATTCCTCAGTATAGTGACCTCAGTCCAACCATCTTCAGCTGTTTCATTACTGAACTTTCCTCCAAAATGAGTATTCTTGTAAGGAAGTTCACTGCTGATTGTAAATGTGTGAACATTCTGGAACTAAATACTGAAGCAGTCAGTGCCCAAATGGAACAAGATCTAGAAAGCATTCGGGTCTGGCAATGACTAGCTCTAACGCAAAGGTATCAAACCATCACCTCCTGCTGTTTGATGGCATTTGCATCAGTGAATCCCAAACCATTAGTATCTTGTTCAAAAACGTAACTAAAGCAGCTGTAAATTTAAGCCAGCTGTATAAATGCAGTGACTATGAGAACAGGGTTGAGATTGTAAATCTCCAGCTAACCATCTGATTCCCAAAGCCTGTTCACCATCAACGAGGCACACGACAATGTGCTGGCATACTTTCCAGTGGCGTTACCATCTTTTTGACATGACCTGACTTTCAAGTGCAACCTAAACAGCACTCAAACTTAATACCATCAGGAGATACCAGCCTGCTTGATCGGTGCCTCACCTAACATATTAAATATGAAACTGAGAGAATGCACTGCAGTAAGGTGCACTTGCATGGTGTATTCCCTGAAATGTTAGTGCCTGCTGACCAAGGTGGAGGCGTGGAGGAGCAAGTTTCCACTTGGAGCTGCCAGGTTGCAGCTATATTACTCATGTTGTGACTTCTCTTCCTGTTTTTGAATGAGGAAGGCAATGGCAAACTATTGCCAAAAATTAAACCAAGAAAATGGATCAGTTTGATGCCTTGGAAAAGGAGCCAATGAGCTGCCACAATAAGTGAAACTTGTGTAAAAATTAAGTTGCAGAATGGATTATGGTAATATTAACTGACAAATATAAGATTCACTGGGATCTCTGATAAAGAAGGAGAATTTGTGAGGAACAAATCTGCAGAAAAGAAGAGCAAAATAAGGAGGTTGGGAGTGGCAAGATTTCCCAAGGTTTATATGTTGCTGAAAGTCAATAGTGGGAATGTTAGCAGAATAATTGCAGATGTATGTAGGTGGTACAAAAGATGAACTTTAATAATGAAAATATGCAGGCCAAAGGAATATCCAAAGGAATAAAAAAAAGTGGGATACTCTTAAAATGATTAAAATCCTACAATTACAACTAATGTCTTGGTATTGATATTTCTGGCCTACACTGTTGAAAAAGTCTGTTCGCACAACAGTGTTTAATGATGCAAGAGTCTGATGGAGTGTGAAAGGGCAGAACACTGGAGTTCAATTTTGAAGTGATGGGAAACAGGGTTTATTTTCTTTAATGAGTAAAATGAGTCTGAACGGAGTTTGATTCTTGTTTAGACAATTTGAATATTAAAACACTATGGAGGAGAGTAACTTGGTGTTTAAGGAAAAATTACTAACACCCAGTGGTCCCAGAGAGGATGAAGAGTCTGTATACGCTACTGCCAGAATGTAGTTACCAAGAAGACTGAGGACATAGAAATAATGTAGAAAGAAATAGCAGAGTTAGAAATTTGGAATGAGACATGGAAAATTGAAGGCGTTAACCACGAAGTTGATAAACAAGACCTGAAAAAGAACTCAATCTGTGCTGGGGCATGCACCTTTAACAATTATGAATGCTAATGTGTCTGTTGAACCGATATAGGACGGAAGGACTCTAATTTTGTTGTATGGTAACACGTTCTAGAAGAAAGTAGTTCAAAAGACAAATTAGAGCCATGGAAAAGGAATTAAATTAATTTTTATATGGGATGGGAAGGTGTACATTTCAGACGAGATCGGCATTAATAAAATGGTTGGAATAGAAATTGTGATGTTTATCGGAAACAAATGAGAAAATATCAAAGGACTGTTGGAAACTGAAAGGGTTTTGGAGGAGATATGAAATCAAACAAAATTACCAAGTAACATCCCAAACACGCACACATGAGTTAGGTCTAGGCCACTTGGCCTCTCTAGCCTATTTCACTACTTCTGTACATCATGGCTAATCTCATTTGATGTGCTTCTGTGTTGGTTATAAAATCAATTAAATTTTGAGAGGCATATTTTTGTTTGTTTTATTATATAGGTATGGTTTAAGGGAAAAGTGACTTCTGGCACAGTTATAGAATAGAGAAGCTGGTAGTTGTCTCCTTAGAAAAGAAGGTTGGGAGAGACTTAATAGAGATGTTCAAAATCATGGGTCGAGACAAAGTAGGTAATTGAAACTGTTCCCATTTAAGAAAGAATTAGGAACCGCAGGATATTGTTTTTAAGATGAATGGTTAAAGAACCAAAAGCAATATGAGGGAAATATTTTAAATGTATTTTTTAATGATGTGGAAAGCACTGCTTGAAAGACTGATGAATTGTGTCTTTTAAAAATAAATTGGGAGCTTATCCAAAGAGAATTTACAAGGCTATGGGAACAGAGTAGAGAGTAGATTAGCTAAATTGCACTTGCAGAGAGCCTTTGACGTACAATAGACTCTCGGTCTCATTTAGTGATGTAATGTTCTGTGACCCTTTATCAAATGTAAACATCATCTTTTGTTTGTCCTATTGAACACCTGCCAAGTTACCTCTGACTTTTCTAAAATAATGAATTTCAGCCTATTCAAAACTTTCCAAGTTCTGAGAGGAAGTTGTCGATAGAAACCAGTTAAAAATGTAATAACAGTAGGTATAGTTGCAAATGAGCGAGAAAAATCTAAACATTTCTGATCAGTCTAAGCAAGTTGCACAGTGCCGGGTTCTGCAGCCTATTATAAATTTGAATGTATGATGGTGAACATTTGACCATTAACTTTATTAGAAAAGTCCATGACTCTTCCTTTGAAGCAATGTCGCATCTCTATCCTGAAGCCTGGAGACTCAGGTTCAACTCCCATCAGCGCCAGAAGTGTGTGATAACATCTCTGAACAGATTTGTTTTTTTATTACATCTTATAATCAAATACCAGAGCAGTCCAAAATCTCGTTCTCTCCTCATAAGCACAGCATCAAGTTCTTCAAATGTGTAATTGCACTTGTATTAACAATATGGTCTCCACCTTGACTACTTGAGTATAGCAGCACAAAAAGATATTAATGTTTATGATCTAGTTGCAAATACAGAGACATAGCTGCAGGATTACTAAGTATGAGGGCTGAACATCCAGGAATATTCATTACTTAGGAAGGACAGACAAAAAAGGGAAAAGAGGTAAGATAGCATTGTTTGTAAAGGAGTAAATAAATGCAGTAGTGACGAGGGCTTTTGGCTGGGAAAATCATGATGTGGAATCCGTATGGTTGGTGATAAACACCAAGACAGGCAGAAAATACTGAGGGCTGTCTGTGGCCCCGAAACAATAGTGAAGATATGAGTTAAAGGCACATTAAAAAGGAATCGGAGATGCATGCAGTTAGGGTACTACTGTGATTGTGGGTGACTTTAATTTACATATACATTGAACAAACAAAACTTGCAATGATATTGTAGAAGAGGCTTTCCTGGACGATTTATGAAACCTGCCAGAGAACAGTTTTATTCTAGGCTGGGTACAGCACCATGGTGGAAGATTAAATAATAGTCTTGTTGTGCAGAAAAGTGACCATAATATGATAGATTTTTTCCATTCAGTTGGTGCATGACGTAGTTGAATCTGAAAACTAGTGTCCTGAATCTAAATAAAGGGAGCTGCTATATGTGGATGTGAGGTGTAAATTGGTAAGGCTGTATTGGAAAACTTTCTTAAAAGGATTGATGTTAGATAGCCAATGATTCATATTTAAAGAATGTGTGCATGAGTTGCAACAAGTATTTGTTCTTGGCAGAAGAATAAGAGGAAAGGTGGTTGAACCATGGATTATAAAAGAAATTTGGGATAGTATTATGTTCCCTCTTTAAATCTTAATCTTAAACCAAAAATCCTGGAAAAGGCATAAGCCTGAGAACTGGCAGCATTTTAGAATTTAGCAAAAGAGAACAAAAAGTTTGATCAAGAGAGAGAAAATTGAGTATGAGAGCAAAACTGCAGGAAACATAGAAAGTGACCTTTTAAAATCTTCTTGAAATATCTGAAGAAAAAAATTAGTTCAAACAAATGTAGGTCCCTTACGGTTAAGCCAAGGAAATCGTAATGGGGAATAAGGAATTGAATGCCTACTTCGATTATGTCTTTGTAAAACAAGGTACAAATAACTATCCAGCAACGTTGGGGAACCAATCATCTAGCAAGAGGGTGGAATTCAAGGAAATCAATATTTAGTAAGAAAGTGATGTTGGGGAAATTAATTGGGTTAAAGACTGACAAATAACCAGGCTCAGATAATCTACATCCCAGAATACTAAAGGAAGTGTCCCTGGGAATATTGGATGCATTGGTAGTCATCATCTAAAATGTTTTAGACACTGGAGCAGTTCCTACAGATTGGAGGATGTCAGATGAAATCTCATGATTTAAAAAGGGGAGGGAGAGAAAAATAGCGGAATTATAGACCAGTTTGCATAACCCTCGGTACTGGGGAAAAATGCTGGAGTCAGTTGTGGAAGACATAATAACAGAACATTTTGGATAGCATTAACAGGATTGGGCAAAGCCAACATGGGTTTATGAAAGGCTAATTTTTCTTAAGAATTTATTTGAGATTTTTGAGATTATAATTAATATAATAGGTTAGACAGAGCCAGTGGATGTGATTTATTTGGATTTTCAAAAGGCTTTTGTTAGAAGTCTCCCATTAGAGGTTAGTGGGCAACGTTAAATCACCTGGGAAAGGGGTAATCTATTGGCATGGATTGAGAATTAGTTGACAGATAGGAAATAGAACAGCAATAAATGGATTATGATGAGTGAAATCCATAAAGATTAGTGATTAGCGCTGCAGCAAACATTTTATTAACTGGTGGCCATGAGACCAGGAGTGTGCTGGTTGATCAATTATTCCAGATAATCAAGAGGTTCATATTTGAAGAAATTGATTGGAAATCAAATCGACTGTTGATATTTCATGTGGTCAAATGATTGAACAATAAATATATTTAGATTGAGGTAGGTAAATTAGAAACTATAATAATTAGCCAGAATAATACAGTAAACTTTGTAGTTTTTTGAAGTATATAATTTTGCTGGTTTATCAAGAGTGTCGGTACAAACAAAATTTGCTGCATATGTAAATAACCTGAATGAGGGAACCAAATGCAACAATTCCAAGTTTGTTGATGTGACAAAGCAAGGTGAGATTGAGAGTTGAGAGGAGGCTGCAAGCAGGCTTCAATGTGACCTAGACAACTTGAATGAGTGGCCAAACACGTGTCAGGTGAAGTACAACATAACTTAATGTGAAGTTGTATGCTTGTAAAATAGGAAGGAAGAGTATTAGTTAGATGGTGAAATATTGAGATGTGTGGATGTACAAAGGGATCCAGGTGTCTTTGTACACCACTCACTGCAAGTAGACAGACAGATGGAGTAAGCAATGAAGAAAGTGAATGGTATATTGGCCTCTATTGTAAGATAATTTGAGTTCTGAAGTAAGTATGTCTTACTGCAGTTATGTAGGATCTTGGTCAGATGACTCCAGAGGTATTGCATGCAGTTTTAGTCTCCCTACCTAACAAAGGATGTACTTGCCATAGAGGGAGTGCAGTGGAGGTTCACTAGGCTGGTACTTCCTATGAGATGAGGTTGGTTCGACATGGCCTCAATGCATGCACTGAACGTTTAGAAGGATGAAAAGGATAAAATTCTAACAGGCCTGGACAGACTAGGCACAAAGGCAATATTTTCCCTGTTGTGTGGAGTCCAGAACCAGGGGGAAAAGTCTCTGGAATCGGGTAGATCAATTTAGGACTGAGATGAGGAAACATTTCTTCATGGAAAGGGCAGTGAACCTGTGGAATCCCCTCTCTCAGGAGGCTGTGGAGGACAACTTACTGAATGTATTCAAAAAGAAATAAATGCTTTTTTCGATATTAAAGATATTGAAAAGTAGCATCGAGATAGAGGATCTGCCATGATTGTATTAAATAGTGGGATAGGCTCAAAGAGCTGAATAGTCTACTCTTTGCTCTGTTTTGTGTGTTTCTATGTTTACTTCCAGTGGAAAAGCTTTCCAAGCTCTCAAAACAATTTTTTTAAAATTCCACTGGCTGTCTTCATGGACAGTTTTCATTTATTTTGTTACAAATTCCCTAATTAGAGGAAAGCCAGGTGCTTGAATTCACATTATCACCTGTGATTCTTTAGTTTTAAATCTCGTCATGGTCATTTCTGCTTCAGTGAAAATAGTTGGAAATGTTTCCAGTTTTTCCTCAGAAGTCTAGTTTGATCAGTCAGTGGCACCAATCTGTGGTGTAAGTTCTCTAGTCTTATTGTCCTTTCTTTAATGTACTGATGCACACTGCACAGAAGTTGTGCACTTATAAGCAATATTTTTACATAACTTTCATTTCCTAACTGTTCCTATCCTGAAAAGTAAGTCATGTTTGGGATATTAAGTCATAAGTACCTTTGGAACCTGGTACTTTGCATGTGACCATGTCAGAAAATGGATTTTAGTTTTGTTGTGCAATGCATCCTTTTGTATATTGTGACTTTTTTTTAAGACCACTTTAAGAAATGCTTTCATGTGAATCTCTAACATGAGTTAAATGCTGCTTTAAATAGGTTGCGATCAGTTTGTGCAAAATCAATAAAAATGTACTTGCACAAAGATTTGTTTTGTAATTCTGTGGACATTGCTTTAGTTTATCATTTTCTTTCAGAGAGCGATCAGATACCTTTTCCCATCTGGGGTATTTGACAAGAAGGCTAGACCAATCATGAAGGTAATGAAAATGGTTTATGTTTCCAAAATACTATTTGATTCACTTGTTATCCACTTAATAACATTTGCTAATTCTAATCTGTTTGATTAATTGCAGCATCCTCTGGAAATCTTTCCAAAACAGAGGGGTAAGACTTTTTTTTAAATGAACTGTGGTGCAAAGAGGGAGTTTTGCTTATTCTTGGCAACAGCTGAATGTAGATCACCATAGGCTTGTAACATTATATACTAATGTCAGTTATTCATTGTTTTATGTTACACAGTTACCATCTGTTCATTAGTATGCTCTACTGTGTTGTCTGCTTACTGCAATCTTTTCCACTGAATTATTTTTTAATCTTGGTACAAACTGTGAGAAAACTACCTGAAGGGGCTGTCACACCACTTAGCTTTAGTAGACATCCGTTTCCAATCTGAACAAGACTCCCAAATTGTTTTTGCTTCAATGCACGCATATAACATTGCCTAAAGTAATAATTTGGTGTTGTGACCATGCAGTAAAGTAAGTTTCCCTTTTTTATTATGTAAGTAACTGGTTTGGCACACATTATGAATGGTAAACAAATTAATTGCTTTGGAAATTTTAATTTAAATGTTACAATCATGGGCAGACTTCCTAATATGTCCTTTGGCAATTAAACCAAACTACAGTATGATAAAGGTTGCCTTATGAGGAAAAATTGAGTAGCGTTAAGAGGTATCAAATCTAATTTATCTGGCAAGGTGGC
Organism: Chiloscyllium punctatum; assembly: GCF_047496795.1. Taxonomy (NCBI): domain Eukaryota; kingdom Metazoa; phylum Chordata; class Chondrichthyes; order Orectolobiformes; family Hemiscylliidae; genus Chiloscyllium; species Chiloscyllium punctatum. Next base: position 55,687,509 of record NC_092747.1, on the reverse strand, counting down.
TGGAATTAGGATCAGGCTGGAATATCAGTAAACCTGTATTCCTTTTCTCTACTGTAACTTTCCTCTTTCCTGTATCGTTGATGTTGAAGAGACAGGAGACAACAACGATACACGAGAGACTCGTGTCACAAATGAATATTGGGTACCTATGGTAAAGAGCCAGCGATAAACATGAGTGACTTTAATGTATGTATAAACTATAAAATATCAGATTGTCAGTAGTTGCATTAATGAGCTCATAGAATGTATAAGAGAGTGTTGTTAAGGCAGCACACTGTGGAACTGACTAAAGAGTATGCTATATTAAACTTGATATTGCGTAATGTGACAGGATTATTTAGTTAGTTACTTCAGGGTTCAGAGAATTTGCAGCAGAGTTTGAAAGGAAGAAGATTGAGGCTAAGACTGGTATTTTAAATCTAAATAAGGGCAACTATGTGGGCAGGAAAGCTCATTCTAGGCAAGGCATACGTCAATAGAGACCCATTGGCAGTTATTTAAGGGAATATTTCAGAATACTCTTAAGTATGTTCCTGTTGTATTCAGTTCTAAAGAGAGGGCTCACTGTTTGTGGTTAACCAAAGAAGTTAAGGAAGGTACCAAACTTAGGAGAAAGCATGTAACTGCATAAGGAGGTGTGGCAGATTAGGGATAAATCAGAATCAAAATAACAGCTGCGAATGACTAAGAGGCTAATTAGAGCATGAAACAAAGTGAGCCAGTAATGTAAAAATGGATGGGAAGAGTATATGGGTATTTTGAAAAGAAATTAGTAAAATGAGGATTAGATTATATTAGATTCCCTACAATGTGAAAACAGGCCCTTCGGCCCAACAAGTCCACACTGACCCTCCGAAGAGTAACCCCACCCAGACATGTTTCCCTTTGACTAATGCACCTAACACTATGGGCAATTTAGCATGGCCAATCCACCTGACCTGCACATCTTTGGACTGTGGGAGGAAAACGGAACACCTGGAGGAAACCCACGCAGACATGGGGAGAATGTGCAAACTTCACACAGACAGTAACCTGAGGCTGGAATCGAACCTGGGTCCTTGGCACTGTGAGGCTGCAGTGCTAATCACTGAGCCACCATGCCTTGTTTTTGAAGCAGGTCAGTATGGGGAGTTGATTGTAGACAACAGCAAAGTGGCAGATGAAAGAAACATAATTTGCTGCTGTTTTCAGTATAGCAGATGCAAACATTCCTTCCAAATCAGGGCATGGAAAGGATGGAGAAATTTGGTACAATTATATTCACAGTAGTAGTTCTGAGCAAGTTGATGCAGTTGCCTGAATGTCAAGTTTTCTCAGCTAGGTTTAATCTTAGGGTCCTAAAATAGGTTGCTAATGAGAGACTTGATGCTTTGGTGTTAATTTTCCAAAATCATTTACATTTTGTAAAGGTTTCATTAGATTGGAAAAATTACAAAGCCTTTCTGTTCAAGAAGCGGATGAGGCAGGGAAATATAAGCCAATTCGGTATGTTAGACTACTTGAGGTAACAGTGCATAAGGTTGGAGATAATATACTAACATGGATAGAGGATTGGCTACCTGACGGAGTTGGAACATTGGGGAGCATCTTCATGATGACTGGGGGGGGAGGCACGATTATTTATAACATATGTCATGACTTATATGACAGAAGTGAATGTACTATGGCTAAGTTCATGGATGACACAAATATAGGTGGGAGAGCAAGTGGTGAGGATGCTACAAAGAGTCTGAAGAATGACAATTTAACCAAGTAGGCAAAAACTTGGTAGATAGAATATAGTATAAAAAAAGAAGGATTAGATGAGCTGAATATCATCTAAATGGAAATATCTTCGTGAAAGCTACAGCACAGGGATTTCAAGCGAGGTGATGGCACAGTGGTATAGTGTGAACTATTACTCTAGAACCACAAGCTAATGTTCTGGGCACATGGATTTGAATCACATCATGGCAGAGGGTGACATTTGAATTCAATAAAAATCTGAAATAAGTAGCCAGTCTAATGGTAACTACGCAAAGCCATTGTTGACCGGTTCACTCAGTCCTTTTTAAAGAAGAAGCCCTGCCATCCTTTCATGATCTCGTGTACTTGTGACTACAGACCCACAGCAATATGGTTATCTCTTATCTGCCCTTTAGAGATTGGGGATAAACAATAAATGCTGGCCTAGCCAATGATGCCCACGTCCTCTGAAGGGAAGAATAATTAATTTTGGGATGCATAAATCCCGAAACAAAAAAACTAGTGTCTGTATTCAGTGAGTAATAGGGAAGGCAAATGGAGTGTTGGCCTTTATTTCAAAGAAAATGAAGTATAAAATTACATAAGTTTTGCCAAAACTATACAAGGCACTAGTTAGACTACACCTGTGAACAGTTTTGGTCCCTTATGTAAGGGAAGATATACAGTCCAGCGAAGCTTCGAGGGAAAGCTTACTAATGAAGAGATATTGTTAGATTAAGTAATTGGCAAAAAGTTGGCAAATGGAGTATAATGTAGGAAAATGTGAAGCTGTTCACTTTGGAAGGGAGAACAAACTGACAAGAGTATTACTTAAATGGAGAAAAACTGCAACACCTAGGGCTATGGAGGTACTTGTGCACAAAACGTAGAAAGCTAACACTCAGGTGAGGCAAGTAATCAGGAACGTTAATAGAATGTTGACCCCTTTTTTCAAGGGGATTAGAGTGAGAGAGTAGGGAAGTCTGTATGAGCTACTGGTGAGACCATGTCTGGAATACTATGAGCAATTTGGTTATTCGCACATATATAATTTCATTGGAGGCATTTCAGAGAACGTTCACTAGGATGATCCTGGTGGGGAGGGATTGTCTGATGAAAAAAGACTAAACGGATTAGACCATAAGACCATAAGACATGAGAGGTAGTAAGGCCAGTCGGCCCATTGGGTCCACTCCGCCATTCAATCATGGTTGATGGGCATTTCAACTCCACTTACCCGCATTCTCCCCGTAGCCCTTAATTCCTCGTGACATCAAGAATTTATCAATTTCTGCCTTGAAGACATTTAGCATCCCAGCATCCACTGCACTCTGTGGCAATGAATTCCACAGGCCCACCACTCTCTGGCTGAAGAAATGTCTCTGCATTTCTGTTCTGAATTTACCCCCTCTAATTCTAAGGCTGTGTCCACAGGTCCTAGTCTCCTCGCCTAACAGAAACAACTTCCTAGCGTCCATCCTCTCCAAGCCACGTATTATCTTGTAAGTTTCTATTAGATCTCCCCTTAATCTTCTAAACTCCAATGAATACAATCCCAGGATCCTCAGCCGTTCCTCATGTGTTAGACCTACTATTCCAGGGATCATCCGTGTGAATCTCCGCTGGACAGGTTCCAGTGCCAGTATGTCCTTCCTGAGGTGTGGGGACCAAAACTGGACACAGTACTCCAAATGGGGCCTAACCAGAGCTTTATAAAGTCTCAGTAGCACAACAGTGCTTTTATATTCCAACCCTCTTGAGATAATTGACAACATTGCATTCACTTTCTTAATCATGGATTCAACCTGCATGTTTACCTTTAGAGAATCCTCAACTAGCACTCCCAGATCCCTCTGTACTTTGGCTTTACAAATTTTCTCACCGTTTAGAAAGTAGTCCATGCTTGTATTCTTTTTTCCAAAGTGCAAGACCTCGCATTTGCTCACATTGAATTCCATCAGCCATTTCCTGGACCACTCTTCCAAACTGTCTAGATCCTTCTGCAGCCTCCCCACTTCCTCAGTATTACCTGCCTGTCCACCTAACTTCGTATCATCTGCAAACTTCGCTAGAATGCCCCCAGTCCCTTCATCCAGATCATTAATATATAATGTGAACAGCTGCGGCCCCAACACTGAACCCTGCGGGACACCGCTAGTCACTGGCTGCCATTCCAAAAAAGAACCTTTTATCCCAACTCTCTGCCTTCTGTCAGACAGCCAATCCTCAATCCATACCAGTAGCTCACCTCGAACACCATGGGCCCTCACCTTGCTCAGAAGCCTCCCGTGTGGCACCTTATCAAAGGCATTTTGGAAGTCTAGGTAGACCACATCCACTGGGTTTCCCCGGTCTAACCTACTTGTCACCTCTTCAAAGAACTCCCAATAGGTTTGTCAGGCACGACCACCCCTTACTAAATCCATGTTGACTTGTTCTAATCCGACCCTGCTCTTCCAAGAATTTAGAAACCTCATCCTTAATGATGGATTCTAGAATTTTACCAACAACCGTGGTTAGGCTAATTGACCTATAATTTTCCATATTTTGCCTTGATCCTTTCTTGAACAATCTTCCAATCATCCAGGACTTTCCCTGACTCCAGTGACTTTTGAAAGATCTCAACCAACACCTCCGCTATTTCCTCAGCCACCTCCCTCAGAACTCTAGGATGTAGCCCATCGGTGCCAGGAGATTTATCAATTTTAAGATCTTTTAGCTTTTCTAGCACTTTCTCTTTTGTAATGGCAACCATACTCAACTCAGCCCCCTGACTCCCTTTATTTGTTGGGATATTACTCATGTCTTCCACTGTGAAGACTGTTGCAAAGTACTTATTAAGTTCTCCTGCTATTTCCTTATCTCCCATCACTAGGCTTTCAGCATCAGTTTGAAGTGGCCCAATGTCTACTCTTGCCTGTCGTTTGTTTCTTATGTATTGAAAGAAACTTTTACTATCATTTCTAATATTACTGGCTAGCCTACCTTCATATTTGATCCTCTCCTTCCTTATTTCTCTCTTTGTTATCCTCTGTTTGTTTTTGTAGCCTTCTCAATCTTCTGATTTCCCAGTGCTCTTGGCCACTTTATAGGATCTCTCTTTTTCTTTGATAGATTTCCTGACGTCCTTTGTCAGCCATGGTTGTCTAATCCCTCCCCGGATAATCTTTCTCTTCTTGGGGATGAACCTCTGTACAGTGTCCTCAATTTTACCCACAAACTCCTGCTATTTTTGCTCTACTGTCTTTCCTGCTAGGCTCTGCTTCCAGTCTATTTTCGTCAGTTCCTCTCTCATGCCCTCATAATTACCTTTATTTAACTGTAACACCATTACATCCGATTTTGCCTTCTCTCTTTCAAACTGCAGACTGAACTCTACCATATTATGATCGCTGCTTCCTAAGTGTTCCCTTACTTTAAGATTTTTTATAAAGTCTGGTTCATTACATAGCACTAGGTCCAGAATAGCCTGCTCCCTTGTGGGCTCCATGACAAGCTGTTCCGAAAAGCCATCCTGTAAGCATTCCATGAATTCCCTTTCTTTGGATCCACTGGCAACATTATTTACCCAGTCCACCTGCATATTGAAGTCTCCCACGATCACCGTGACCTTGCCTTTCTGACATGCCTTCTCTATTTCCCGGTACATGTTGCGTCCCTGGTCCTGACCACTGTTAGGAGGTCTGAACATAACTCCCACTATGGTTGTTGTGGTTCTGTTTGCCGAGCTGGGAATTTGTCTTGCAAACGTTTCGTCCCCTGTCTAGGTGACATCTTCAGTGCTTGGGAGCCTCCTGTGAAGTGCTTCTGTGCTGTTTTCTCCGGTATCTATAGTGGCCTGTCTCTGCCGCTTCCGGTTGTCAGTTCGAGCTGTCCACTGTAGTGGCTGGTATATTGGGTCCAGGTCGATGTGTTTGTTGTATCTATTAGCCGCCTTCCTGATTTATATATCTCCAAAAAATATTTTTTTTTATGGATATGGATTGGGACTCTTCATTGGAATTTAGAAGAATCTCATTGTCAAGCCCTTTGAGAACCCTATATGTTTCATAGTGAATGTTGAGAGGATGTTTCCCCTCATGGGACAGTAGAAGACCAGAGGCCATAGTCTCAGAATGAAGGGGCACCAATTTAAGCCTGAGATGAGGAGAAATTTCTTCTCTTGAGCATTGAGTTTTTGGAACTCTTCGCTATGGAGACCTGTGAGGTTGAGTCCTTCTGTATATTTAAAGGTTGAGATGGATTTTTGATCAGCAGGGAAATCAAAGTTATAGGAAAGGGTAGAAAGATGGACGTAAAGAGTGTCTATTTCTCACTGACTCTGGTCTAATTTGATGCAGGTTATGGCAGGACTGTTATGAGAAGTTCTCCATATCTATCACCCAAACTTCTCCTTTCTAGTTTTGAACTTACATTATTCTTCAGTTTTGCTACCATTTGCCCTTTATTCTGACAAGTCATTTTGTCCTCAAGACCCATATTCTGCTCTCCCCACCTTGTTCTCACAAAAAGAATGACCGCAACTTTTCATTGCTGCCATGTTAGCTGATGCTGATACTTCTTGGGTACCATTCTGCATCATCAGCAATCTCCTCAAGCAAGGAGGCGCATACCTCCTTGCAAACAACTGCCTCTGTCAAAATTTTCAGGTTGTCTTTATGATACCTAGTATTAAATGAGCAAAAGATTGTCCTCGCTAAACATTTGGAAGACCCAAAGCTTTGATTTTGGTGATTGCAGCTAATTCAAGTCAGACATTAGATAGATAGATTACTTACTTACTTAGTGTGGAAACAGGTCCAACAAGTCCACACCGACCCTCCGAAGAGCAACCCATCCTGACCCATTCCCCTACATTTACCCCTTCACCTAACACTACGGGCAATTTAGCTTGGCCAATTTACCTAACCTGAACTTTTTTTTTGGATTGTGGGAGGAAACCGGAGCACCCGGCGGAAACCCATGCAGACATGGGAAGAATGTGCAAAGTCCACACAGATAGTTGCCTGAGGCGGGAATTGAACCCAGGTCTCTGGCACTGTGAGGCAGCAGTGCTAACCTCTGTGCCACCCATAGTGCTTTTTCTTGAAACTAACAGAGTCTGAGCTGTTCACAACTTTGCTGTTTATTTGACCCCAAGATAAGAACATTAGAACTAGGAACAGGAGTAGGTCATTTGGCCCTTTGAGCCTGCTCTGCCATTCAATAAGATCATGGCTGATCTTTTTGTGGACTCAGCTCCACTTACCCATCCTCTCACCATATCCTTCAGTTCCTTTATTGTTAAAAAAAAATCAGCTTTAAAAATGTTTACTATAGTAGCGTCAACTATTTCACTGGGCAGGGAACTCCGTAGATTTACAGCCCTTTGGGTGAAGATGTTCCTTCTCAATTCAGTCTAAATCTGCTCACCTACTTTCAAGGCTATGCCCTCTTGTCCTATATTCACCTGCTAGTGGAAACATCCTCTCCACTTCTATCTTATCTATTCCCTTCATAGTTTTATATGTTTCTATAAGATCCCCCTCATTCTTCTAAATTCCAAAGAAATAATCATAGTCTACTCAGTTGCTCCTCATAAATCAACCCCCTCAACACCAGAATAAACCTAGTGAACCTCCTCTGCACCTCCCCTCTAGTACCAGTATATCCTTTCTCAAGTAAGGAGACCAAAACTGCACACAGTACTCCAGGTGTGGTCTCATCAGCACCCTGTACAGTTGCAACATAACCTCCTTGCTTTTAAAGTCAATCCCTTTAGCAATAAAGGACAAAATTCCATTTGCCTTCCTAATTACTTGTTGTACCTGGAGACCAACCCTCTGTGATTCATGCACGAGGACACTGGTCCCTCTGCATAGCAGCATTTTACCATTCAAATAATAATCCTTTTTACTGTTACTCCTACTAAAATGGATGACTTCACATTTATAAACATTGTATTCCATCTGCCACACCTTTGCCCACTCAAAGTATCTATGTTCCTCTGCAAACTTTGCTCTGCCACTCATCTTGGTGTCATCTGCAAACTTTGACACACTTCACATGGTTCCCAACTCCAAACATCTATATAGGTTGTGAATAATTGCGGTCCCAACACTGATCCCTGAGGCACACCACTCGTTACCGATTGCCAACTAGAATAGCACTCATTTTCCCCCACTCTTTGCTTCCTGTTAGTCAACAAATCCTCAGCATGCTAATACTTTACCCATAACGCCATGCATTTTTATGCAGCAGCCTCTTGTGCAGCACCTTGTTGAAGGCCTTTTGGAAATCTAGGTGCACCACATCCACTGGGTCCCCATTGTCCATCTTGCTCATAATGGCCATAGAATTCTGAAAGATTTGTTCAGCATGACCTGCACTTCATGAATCCATGCTGCGTCTGCCCAATGGAACAATTTCCATCTGGATGCCTTGCTATTTCTTCCTTAATAATAGACTCAAGCATTTTCCCCACTAAAGGTTAAGCTAACTGGTCTATAATTCCCCAGTCTATAATTTTATCTACCTCCCTTTTTAAACAGTGGTGTCACATTTACTGTTTTCCAATCTGCTGGAACTGCCCCAGAGTCCAGTGAATTTTGGAAAATTACAACAAGTCCACTTGCTATTTCTCCTGCTATCTCTTTTAGTACCTTGGGATGCATCCCATCAGGGCCAGGAGACTTGTCTATCCTTAGCTCCATTAGCTTGCCCAACGTTACCTCTTCCGTAATTATGACTGTTTCCACGTCCTCACCTACCTTTGTGTCTTTGTCAATTTCTGGCATGTTATTACAAAATACCTGTTCAATGCCTCAGCCACTTCATCATATCCCATAACTAAATGCCCCTTCTCATCCTCTAAAGGACCAACGTTTACTTTAGCCACTCTTTTTTTTTGTTTTATATATTGAAGGAAACTTTTGCTCTGTCTTTATATTCTATGCTAGTTTTTTCTCATGTTCTATCTTATTTTTCTTTATAGCTCTTTTTGTGACTTTCTGTTGACTGTTAAAGTTTTCCTAATCTTCTATTTTCCTGCTGTTCTTGGCCACTTTGTGTGCCTTCTCTTTCAATTTGATAGTCTCCCTTATTTCCTTAGACACTCATGGCAATTTACCCCTTTTCTTATAGTCCTTCCTATTCACTGCAATATACTTTTGCTGAGCACTTCAAAAAATTGCTTTGAAAGTCCTCCACTACTCGTCAACTGTCCTACCATAAAATGTTTGTTTCCAGTCTACTTTAGCCAAGTCCTCCCTCATTCCATTGTAGTTTCCCTTGTTTCAGCACAGGACCATGGTATTAGATTTTTATCTTTACACTCTCCGTCTATATTGTAAATTCAACCATAGTGTGATTGCTCCTTCCAGAAGGATACCTAACTATGAGGTCATTAATTATTCCTGTTTCATTACAAATGATCAGATCTATGATAGCTTGCTCCCTCATCTGTTCCATTACATACTTTCAAGAAAACTATTACGCATACACTCAGCGAACTTCTCCTCAAGGCTACCCTGACCCAGCTGGTTTAAACCATCGACACGTAGATTAAAATTCCCCATACCACTTTTATAGGCATAAGTTATTTCTTTGTTTATTGCCTGCTCCTTTATACAGGTCGGTTGGTAATGCTCGCAGGTACTCCGGCCACTCACCCCCCACCCCCTCCGCCGGGTCAAATAACCACATGTTACCCCAGGTACAATGGTAGGATGAGGTCCTTGGAGATAATGTAAATAGCCTAACCCTGGGAATCGTTATGCAAGCAATTTCCTGACTCAGTGATTCCCCAAGACAATGTAGGTGTGATATTCCCCAGCTTTGGAGAATGATCACGCAAACAAATTTGGCTGGGGGATGGCTATGGAAGTATTTCTGAATGGAAGGGACTGAATGAGAGTTTAATTTGATATAGCAGTAAAATAGTAGTAAATGGCTGCCCGAATGATGTATGCATTACATAGTCATCCACACTCCTGCATGGTGTCTTTGAGACAAAATGTCGCTCCGACTAATTTCCAGAATGTTCAGCTTCTTGGAGAAAGACAATACAAATTTAACGCTTTAGCATTACATTAATGTCCAGAGAGAGAGAGAGTACAATTTTAATCTTTTAACATTACAGTGGCCTATAGACTACGCCTATCAGTGACTTTTTTTTGTAGAATTTCTAATTTCCACCTAAATGGATTCAACCTTATTCTCCATAGAACCTATATCATCTCTCAGCACCACCCTGAAGTCATCTTTGAATATCAGAGCTACACCACCTCCCTTAGCTTCCCGTTTGTCTTTCCGGATAGTCTGATATCCCTGGATATTTAATTCCAAGCTGTGACCATCCTATAACCATGTCTCCATAATGGCTACTCAATCATATTCATTCGCAATGATTTATGTTGTTAACTCCTCAACCTTGTTACGAATGCTACAAGCATTCAGGTGAAGTACCCTGATTCTAGTTTGCTTACTTTCATGATTTCCAGCATCTCTAATAATATCTCCTGAGTTATCCTTCCTTTTTACTTCCCTCATAGACTGCCTTGGACTCTCCTGCACACATGTCAACCTGCTGTTTACTTTTTTATTTAACATCAGACTTCCTGTTGTTTTCCCTTTCCCTTCCCCCGATTCACTATTTTAAAGTCCAAGTAACCACCCTATTTATTCTTCTTGCGAGAACACTGGTTCAGTTGGTGACTATCCCATGGGCACAGTTCCCATTTTGGGTTCCAAACCTGATGTCAATGCCCCATGAAATGGAGCCCCTCTTTCTTACGCCACTCCCTTAGTCTCATGTTTACTTCCCTAATTTTCTTATCCCGAAGCCAATTTGCAAGTTGGTCAGGCAATAATCTGGAGATTATGACCCTCAAGGACCTGTTTCTTAATTTCGTACCTAGTGCTTGATAGTCCCCAAACAGGTTCTCCTTCATAGCCTTGCCTATGTTGTTTGTCCCAATGTGGACCACAACAACTGGATCCTCCCCTTCCGCTCCAATATCTTTTCAAATCGGTTAATGATGTCCTGCACCCTGGCACTGGGCAGGCAACATATCGTGTGAGACTCCCCCAATTAAAAAATCCTCTATAACTACCACTTGTCTTTTTGCTCCTCCTCTTGAATGGCCTTCTGCACCATGATGCCGTGGTCAGCTGGCTCATCCTCCCTGCAGCCCTTTTCCTCATCCACACTGGGAGCAAGTATCTCAAACCTTTTGAATAAGGTCAAGAGCTGAGGCTCCTCCATTCCGAACTCAGAATCCCCTACCTGTCTCATTGCAATCACACCCTGTTGTTCCTGATCACTAACTGAATTTCAGTTACTTAAGCTCCCAGGTGTGACTGCCTCCTGAAACAAAGTGTCCAAGTAACTTTCCCCCTCCCAGATGTGCTGCAGTGTTATAAACTTCCCACCGTATTTATGCATGCCTTCCACACATTCATAAATCATCTGCTGCTAAAACTCTCATCTGTGCAGCTGTTAACTCTAAAGTTAACAATTCAGCCACCTCGGACAACTTTTCATGCTCTACACTTCTTAAAATTGGATCACCCAAAGCTTTATTGCCTGTGGCCAACTCGTGTTAACTACCATTCAGTTGTGAACTTTATGTTTACTGACCTACATTAGTTGCCAGTTAAGCAAAGCTTCTGTTTCAAAAATATCATTCACATTTTCAAATCCCTTCAATTCTCTTCCTCCCTGTCATCTTTGTCATCTCTTCCAACAATTTTGACATATTTGCACATTTCTAATTTTGGTATTTTAGGCATTTCCAGTTCTAATTTTTTATTTTTTTTAAAACCTATTTTCTAATCAACAAGGTTAGAGGTGTTATTACATACCTGTAGAACAGGTGGGACTTGAACCCAAGCCACTAAGATACTCCTTAAGATCTCTTTGACCAAATTGTGGTCATCTACCTTAATATCACCCTGAGTGTCTTGGCTTCTATTTTGCTTCATAATAGTCCTTTGGGTTTTGTTTTTGCCTTGAAGATGTTTTATAAATATGGTAGAAGCAAAATTCTGCACTTACTGGAAATCTGAATCAAAAACAGAAATTGCTGGAGAAACTCAGCAGATCAGGCAGCATCTTTAGAGAGAAAAACAAAAGTTAACATTTTGAGTTCAATATGACTTCTTCAGACCATCGAGTTTTTCTGCAACATCTTCTGTGTTTGCTTTATAAATGCAAGTTGCTTTTTCCATAGACCTTGCACTCACATTAGCTCCCCATTCTATCCGCCAGTCCCCAATCTGGAGGCATTGGTATACTCATCCCTCATTGCCAGCACTGATTGTCTGTGAGAAAATGGAAGTAATGAAGGTTTACTGTTAATTACGTAATTGTTGAAGCCAGAATGTCTGGGCAACAGAACAGATACTGTTCTTTTTTCAGCTTGCCTGAACTCCACTGGGACAGTTCAGGAAGCCAAGAAGTCAGGATGGGACTGTCACAGAATGAAAGTGAATGGTCAACAGAAGCTCAAGGTTGGGAAGAAGTTCAGCAAAGGGTGAATGCACATGGTGATGCAATTGCATTAGAAGTGGATGGAATGGCAGAAAATGACTGCTCTGGATACAGAGGCTGTCGGGTGAAGAAGGGCTGCAAAAGAAATGTGAATAACTACAGGTCCAATTTTTACACACAAAAAACTTAAAGGAATCTGTTGTTAAGAGCAAAATTAAGATTTTCCTGTATGAGAATAGCCAGGTAGGCATAGCTAATGTGGTTGCAAATGAGATGAATAACTTATTTTTTTTTATGAGAATATAAAATCACAATTGGACATTGAAGATTCCAATGATGTGTCTTACATAGATTTCTCAGTAAATATGATGAGTGGTTAAACACTGGTTCAAATATATAACATCCATGGAAGTCTGAGCGTGCCCCCAGGGCCAAAGCTACAATTAGGAGGAGAGGCACAAGGTGTGGGACTGTTATCTCAACCTATGCTCTAGTGTAAATAATTTTTAAGGATTTCTATTAACTTCTGATAACGGCTTAATAGATTACATAAGAAAAGGCTTTTGTGCCTTTTTAAAGTAAAATCGGTTAAGTATTGAAAGTAGTTCACACAGTTACAGGGAGAGAACAGGGCAGTGGGCCTTGTTTTTGGATTTTTGTTTATGGCTGGTGTGCACATGGAATAACATCTGTGACTTTTTGATTCCAGAAGGCCTTGGACAAAGCTACACTTGTAAAGCTGCTAACCATGCTGAAAACACTGGGTCTTGATTCAGCGATAGCACTGGGTAGTATTTATGGATAGGAATGGTCTTTGGCTTGCGAGCAGTGCAAAGTGAATCATCCAGTTGTAAGATAGTTATGGCTATGAATATGCCCAGTTTTTGTTTTGGAATCCAGTTTGGGTAATGGAAGTCCAAAATACAATATAAATTGGGCATATTCATAGATGCTATTAAACAAAAAGAGGGGCCTAGATAGAGAGAACCAGCATTTTGAAAATTGAAGTATAGAGGAACCTCGATTATCCAGTATTCGATTATCCAAATTTTGGATTATCTGAACAAAAACTCCCCATCTGTGAGATTTGGATAATTGAGATTTCCCTGTGTACTGTTGAGTTTGACATCTATTTCTGACTGTTCTCAACTACATATCAGCATGCCTTTGAATGAAGTAATAGAAACAAGAGCAGATGGAAATCCTCAATGTCTGACAATATTTACAAAGAAGAAAGTGGTTGACAACCTATCATCAGAGTTTGCATTGAAATGTTGACTGAGTTCCTCCTCGGATGCTGCCAAATCAGCTGAGCATTTTTGGTTGTCTGAATAGATTTATAGTACATGCATGCAGTGATGTCCTCTGGTCAGTTTGAGGACTTCTGCATTTAGTATACATGAATGGCCTTAACTTGTTTATATAGGATATAATCTCAAATTTTGCAGATGTTATGAAACTCAAAAACATAATTTAATAAGCATGAATAGTAACAGACTTTAGGAGCACAAAGGCAATCAAAAGAAATGGGCAGATGTAGCAGATGCAATTAAAGGCAGAAAATTATGTGGTTTGACCAGGCAAATGAGGAAAGACCATGTGAACCAAATGGTGCAGTCTGCAATGGCCTGCAGGGTCCAGGCAGCATAGGTACATAAAGCTTTGAAGGTGGCAGGGTAAATTGAAAATACTGTTTTAAGTGTTTTCTGGATCCTTGGCTTTATAAATAAGAGACAAAAAGTAAAGAAGCAAGCATGTTCTGCTAAAGCGTGATAAATAATTGCTTAGACTGCATATAATCTAGAGAAAATAATTCTGAAGAAAGGTCATCGGACCCGAAATACCAAGTCTGCTTTCCCTCCTTGGATACTGCCAGACTGGCTGAGTTCCTCCTGCAATTTCTGTTTTAGTTTCATTTTTCCAGCATCCACACTTCTTTGTCATTCTGCGGTTTCATGCAGTGCCTTCAGCTTACACATCCCGAGGCACTTCACAGAAGTATTCTCTTACAGAATTTGACAACAGCCTACTTAAGAAATAGAAGCAGAATGGGCTGTTTGAACATAGTCTGCCTTTCAGTAAGATTGAATCTATCACTTGCATAATTTCAATATTGCTTGATTTTCATTTTGATCTCGCCATCTTTACCCAGGGTATCAGCACTGATCCTAGTGTTAGCCCTGGTTTTGATCTGCTGGCCTGAAAATGAGTCATTTGTTCTAATTCTACGCTTTTAGCCAATAACCAATTCTTAATGACAGAAAATGGTACTCAACAAATTGGACCCTACGTCAGATTTGCAATGCGTCCAATTAACAGGAGTAAAGCATTTGATGATGTCGCAGAGTCAATAAAGACTTAAAGATGGAAAATTATATCTGACAAATTCTTTGACATTTTGTGAAATTGGAACTTAAGTAGGGTACCTTAGGAGGAAGCTAGTGTATGTGGTACATTTGAAATTTCATACAGCATTTAAATAAGGTATCACTTAAGAAGTTATTACACAAAATTAGGGCTCATGAAATGGGGAAGAAATACATTGGTGCCAGAAAATGACCATATCAGGAAAGAATATCGCCATCTCTTGATGACAATGAACTATCTGACCACCACTGAATCCCACACTATTTATATTGTGGGGGTTACCATTGGCCAGAAATTGAAGCGGCAGAGACAAGCTGGAGGAAACATCACAGAAGCGCTTCACAGGAGGCTCCCAAGCACTGAGGATGTCACTTAGACAGGGGACGAAACGTTTGCAACACAAAATTCCCAGCTCGGCGAACAGAACCACAACATTAAACTATACCAGCCATATAGTTAGTGTGTCTACAAGAGTACGTCAGAAAGTGGGAATTCTGCAGCAATGAACTCTACTCTGGACTACGCCAAACTGGACCAAGTTGGAAGGCACAAGTTAGTGTAATGGAATACTGTCCATTTACTTGAACAGGTATGTTCCAACAGTATTAAAGAAACTCTCTACCATACAGGACAAAGCAGCCTGTTTGATTAGCACTTCATCAATCAACCTCAATATTTACTCCCTGAACTACTGATGGACTGTGGCAACAGTGTATGTACCATTTACAAGAAGCTCTGCAGCAGCTCACCCAGGCTCTCTTGACAACCCTTTCCAAAGCCACAACCTCTACCACCCAGCTGGGCAAGAGTAGTAAATACATGAGGACATCACCACTTGGTAGTTGCCCTTTTAATCCTAATTTGAAATGTATTGCCATTCCTTCATTGTTCTTCTGGGTCAAAATTCTGGGACTCCTTTCCTTGCAGCACTGTGGGTGGAGCTACACTATGTGCAGCAGTTAAAGATGTTCTCTCACCACCACGTTCAGGGGCAATTGGAAATGGGCAGTGAGTGCTGGCCTACTAGTGACTCACATGTTCCACAAATGCATTTATTTTTGAAAAACACTCTAGTGTTTTTCCTGTTAAAAATGTCAAACTTAACGATCTTTGGTGTTTCATTTACCTTTCTCCGACACAGTGGAGTTAACATTCGTAAACCTCAAAGCCATTTCATGAGATCATAGTTGATCTAATGGTAGGTTCAAATCTGCATTCTTGCCTACCCTGAAAACCTTACATCCCCTTGCTTAACAAGAATATTTCCACATTTGTCTTAAAAAAGTTTCAAAGGCTCCATGTCACCATCTTTTGAGGAAGAGAGTTTCAAAGCCTCACAACCCTCTGCAAAATAATTTTGCCCTGCCTCTGTCTTAATTTTTTTTAAACAGTGATTCCTAATCTTTAGTTGTCCCGTAAGAGGACACATCCTCTCCTCTGCTGACTGATCAAGGGCCATTAGGACCTTTATATGTTTCAATCAAGTCACCTCTTGCTTTTCTAAATTGTAAATGTAATCAGTCCAGACTTTTCTTATTAAACAAATCTGTACATTAATTTAGTAAACTTTCTCTGAACTATTTCCAACACATTTACACCCTTCCTTAAATAAAGTGACCTATATTGTGCACAGTACTCCAGACGTGGTCTCACCAGTGCCCCTTATATCTGAGACATAACCTCATAACCTGATAATATTCTATTACCTTTTCTAATTGCTGTGCTTTCTCATAACCTTTTGTAATTCATGTACTGGGACGTATAGAATCCTCTGCATCCCCAAGCTCTGTAGTCACTCACCATTTAGATAATATGCTTCTAGCATATGAATTATGAATTTTTTAAAATGCTGTATAAACATCCTCAACCATTTAAAACTATCACTGCAAGGATAATAATAGACAATGTTCAAGCCTGTTTAATTATTTCATCATTTTAAAGGATATGGACCCAATGTCATAACTTTTGAATCCTTTTGCTTCAGTGGAGGGTTTTCAAATTGCTGATGTAGTGCCAAATTTTCTAGCATCTAATGTGTAAATAATGTCTACAATGTCTGAGTGTATTCATTTTGCAATATGTTAAGGTGCACATACTGATTGCGCATGTAACTTTTCTTTACTTTATTCAAATAATTGAATATAATTAAAGGCCATTTGACCTTACTTGCTTTCCAATACTGGCTGTCTTAATGTTCAGCAGAATCTCAAAGGCTAAAATTTAACTATCTTGCCTGGCTAACATATTGGAACTATTTATTACTGAATGAAGTTCTTCTTGACACACCATTTAACTTTACTTTTCACTATGGTCATGTTTTCTTGTTAATGTTATGACCAAAATTGTAGTGCTTCAAGTATAGTCTAGCTAATGCATTATGATTTCTGTAAACTTTTGTAGAGGCACTATGATTTTTAACTTTAATTGTTCCATTTTGAAAAATCTACTTGAATCTCAGTTTATTTGCGATGTCTCCTTGATAATACAGTTCCATTCTTTATGTATTTCTGAATTTTTTGAACTAGATACAACAGTTCCAATGTTTAAGTTTCTATTTGCCTATTTGCATGTCATTCTCAATGCTTCTGCAGGCATTTGGCTTCATTATTCCAATTGAGAACAAAATTGGCATAGTTTCGTTTGATATTCATAAGTTTATTGTAAAATAGTATAGTAAATATTTGTTGTTAGCATTTCAATACTGACCTATTGGCAGTGTGGGAAATTTCGATCCCTAACATTTAAATGACAAGATATCAT
Source organism: Chiloscyllium punctatum (assembly GCF_047496795.1). Taxonomy (NCBI): domain Eukaryota; kingdom Metazoa; phylum Chordata; class Chondrichthyes; order Orectolobiformes; family Hemiscylliidae; genus Chiloscyllium; species Chiloscyllium punctatum. The sequence goes on along the minus strand of NC_092747.1, from coordinate 55,670,186 downwards.
GAGTCCATTTATATATCCTGTATACAGAAAATGCTAAATACAGATTTGCTTCACTGTTGTCATTAGCTTGGTTTGAACATTTTATAAATCAAATTGTCATTTATTTTCTGTTTTAACAGCTGTCCAATGGGGAGAAGATGGTCGTCCTTTCAATTACCTTTTCTACACAGGAAAGCAGTCCTACTATTCACTTATGCATGTAAGTGTATAAGCAATTCAGATGGAATTACAATAAATGAGTAGATCTTTAAATTGCTGTTTAACATTTCTTTTACAAATTTTATTTTACGAAATGAAATAAAATTTGAAAACAAGAATAAATGCATGTACAACCAACTATCATACTGGTTCAATTTTGAAAGAAAATTAAATTCACGAGAAGTGGGTGTTACTGGTTAGGCCAGCATTTATTGTCTATCACCATTTGCCTAGAAGGCATTTAAAAGACAATCGCATTACTATGGATCTGGAGTTGCATGTAGGCCAGACCAGGTAAGGATGGAAGTTACCTTCCCTAAATGTCATAGTGAACCAAATGGGTTTTCCTGACAATCAACAATAGTTGCATGGTCATCATTAAACTTTTGATTCTAGATTTCGTTTAACATATTTAATTCAAGTTCCACCATCTGCCGTGATGAGATTTGAACTTGGGTCCCCAGAACATTATCTGACTTAATCCAGAATTGACTATTCAATTTCTCCCCATCTATAAACTAGAGTCATTCAAAATTCTGCTTCTCGGTATCTCTCCTGCACTACATGCCATTCATTATGATTTAAAATTTACACTGGTCAATGAAATGTGAGATTGAAATTAATCCAAGTGCGCACTTTGGCCAGCTGTAATATTACAGTTGTGCTGTTTTCATCACCATAATGACATTGCTTTGTGATGCCTTACTGAGCCTCTTTTAACTCTTTTTATATGAATTAAATTTCACTGAGGTCTTGTCACACTTTTGCTTGCTAACTCCACTATAGTACTCTTAACTACTTGCTCATTTCCTCCGCCCTCCATCATACATCCCCAATGTGGTGTTAGCACAATTAAATGTTAAAGTATTGTAATAAGTTAATCATTAACTCCCTTGTTTTTAAACAAACTGCGTTAAATCATAAGATCTAAACAATGAAATAAATTAATTACAGGAATTTAAATGTGTATATATCAAATTTCAAGTGACTTTGAACATTGAAACATGATTTCTATTGAAATAGCAAATTTCATTATATAATGCAATTCAAATTGACGAAAAAGGTGAACCATCTGGTAAAGATGCCGGATAGGAAAAAAAACCTGTATCGGGTATGTCATGTGAATATGTTGAAACCTTACTATAATAGAGATGGGAACTGGAGAGGTGTTAGTTAGTGTCCCGCAGAGTGAGGAATCAAACCCAAATGTTGTGGAGTTTGATGTGCCCCCAAAAAAGTTAAAGTCCTTGAGTGGTGTACTAGGTTAGTGAGCTATTTGTTTCAGGAGCAAAGAACCCATTTGAAAGGTTTGTTGCAGCAATATGAGGACACATGCAGGAACAAATTGGAGACGACTAATGCTATTGTGCATGAGGTAGAAGTAGGGATTGCTGTTCCAATAGAACAACACCCGTACAGGCTTAATCCTTTCAAAGCCACACAGGTCCAGAAGGAAGTAGACACTATGCTCGACGAAGATACCATCGAATCAAGTCAGAGTGAGTGGGGTTCGCTGGTTGTGTCAGTTCCCAAACCTGATGGGACTCAACGATTTTGTGTGGCCTATCAGAAGGTCAACACTGTAACAAAATCGGACTCATACCCAGTACCAAGATTGGAGGACTGTATAGAGAAAGTTGGACAAGCCAGTTACATCACAAAGTTGATTTACTGCATGGTTCCTGGCAAGTATCTTTATCAGAGAAAGTAAAAGAGGTTTCGGTGTTTGTAACTCTAGATGGGCTATATCAATTCAAAGTGATGCCTTTTGGAATGAAGAATGCACCAGCCACATTCCAAAGACTCATAAACAGAGTTATGGTTGGGTTAACAAACTGTGTAGTCAATCTGAATGGAAGTAGTCATCTTTATTGAGTCATGGAAAGATCACATGATACAGTTGGCAGAGCTCATTGAACAATTAAGAGAAGGAAAGCTGGTAATAAACTTAAAGAAAACAGAATTTGCAAAGGCAGAGGTAATGTTCTTAGGACATAACATCGGTCACGGAGGGTTGACCCCAAGAAACCCAGAGACTAAGGCTATCGAGGAATTTCCATGACCAACCTCTAAGAAAGAGGTGCTTTGATGTTTGGGACTAAGGGGATTCCACCAGAAGTTTTTCCAAACTTCAGCAGTCTAGTGGCACCACTCACAGATTTACTGGAGAAAAACACAAATTTCAGCGGTCAGAACAATGCCAGGAGGCATTTCACAATTTAAAAGCAGTATTAACCATCTCACCAGTTTTAGCTACACCAAAAGTTTTTGAAATCCTTCAAAATTGCAATCAATGCTAGCGAAGTAGGATTTGGAGCTGTACTGCTACAGGAATATGATGATGAAATTGAACAGTCAATTGGCTACTTTTCAAAGAAACTCAACACCCACGAGAGAAAATACTCTACCATCGAAAATAAATTATTGAGTTTGGTACTGGCCTTACAACGTTTTAATGTTTATGTGATAAACAGTGTGTTGGAGACAGTTGTGTAAGCGGATCATAATCCTCTTACATTCTTGGAACCTTTTAAAGACAAGAATATGAAACTATTACATTGGAGTCTTATGTTACAGACTTTTAATTTACAAATTGTAAATGTTGTGAGTTGTAAAAATGTGATTAGATTAGATTCCCAACATCGTAGAAACAGGCCCTTCAGCCCAACAAGTCCACACCGACCCTCCTAAGAGTAATCCACCCAGACGCATTTCACTGTAACTAATGCACCTAACACTGTGTGCAATTTAGAATGGCCAATTCACCTGACTGGCACATCTTTGGACTTTGGGAGGAAACCAGAGCCCCCGGAGGAAACCCACACAGGTATGCGGAGAATATGCAATCTCCACACAGACAGTTGTCCAAGGCTAGAATTGAACCTGGGTCCTTGGTACTGTGAGGCAGCAGTGCTAACCAGGAGCCATCATGCCACCCCCGATAGCAGATGCATTATCGCACATTTAAACAATAAAGTATAGATAAGATTGAACCGATATCCATGTTCTATATATGTGTGTAGAATTTAACATGAACTTAGATTAATGTCCTATGTATTTCATTGTAATGAGGTTAAGAATTAGGAAAAACAATTGAAGCTGTCTTTTCATTTTTTCTTAAGAGGGATGTGTAATGAAATTGAAGCTGCTTACTGTACCTTTGAGAGAGTGACTGCTGTTTTGCATTGAAAGCTTACATGTACTTGTCATATGACTGACTAGCAGTCTGAGTCTATTGGAAAATTGAAAATATGTAACCTTTGGCTGTAAACTAGATACCTCAGTTGTTTTGGCCACAATTCGAATTTAACCAATCAGTTTAATTATGTCCGAGGATACTAAATCCCAATCGAATTTAAATTTATTGTTTTTACCAACCTCGAGCCATTAAGATGAACCGATGTTTGAAGTATTAAAAAAAGGAGACATTTTGTAAGTTAGTTAGAGAGTAACTGTCATCGAGAGACTGATATTCAAAACAATTTCTATCAAAGATACCTTTCTCATATGAAACATTTTTGCAGTAAAAGACAAGATGACCCAGGGAGATCTTCAGCCGAAAAAAGAAAGTCACTGATGACGACAGCCACTGTGTGGTTTTGAAATTAAGTTGGTGTAATTTTAATACTGGTGTTTATTGGAACAGTATATTGTTATAGAGTTGAAGGCAGATAATAAGTAGTTCAGAGAAAGGGGGCTTAGAGTTGTAAATAGTTGTTGTTTAATGTTCACTTTTAAGAGTTAAAGAATTAATTGATTTTTTTTCTTTGAATAATGGAATTTGGGATTTCTCTGTCACTCATACTTTAACAGATTGTGAGGTGAGGTGAGCTTTTCTGGGTGTTTGGTTTATTTAGCAGAAGGGTTCACCATTGTGTCATAACACTTTTTAAATCTGCAAATAGACTTGTCATAAAAACAAAATATCTGCACCTTGTAGGTTTTTAAAATAAATCTTTTGTGTTTTGTGTCACAAATTAAATATACCTTCTGCTCCTCTGTCAAAATACCTCATGTGGTATTACCTTTATTACAAAACAGAAATACAATGAAAATCAATATGGATTTTTAAAATTAGTGAAGATGTACTAAGTGAATTTCTGTTGTTTTTTGAAATTCCTGGCGCCTTGAACTGAGAGCAAACTCTTTGATTGAATTATTGCTTCAGAGTTCACCCAAGACTACACATGACTAATACACTTTCTGAAACTCTGATTAGGCAACTGGAAATATTAGGAACAGGAGAAGGCCATTTAATTCCTTGAGCTTGTTCCATCATTCAGTAAGGCCACGAATAATCAGTGACCTATCTTCATAAGTTTGCCTTTGTCCTACATCCCTTTTAATATCTTTGATTAACAAATATCAATCATTCTCAGATTTAAAATTAACAGTTGTCCTCGCATCAAATGCTAGGAAGTGATTCAATCTTCCGTTACCCTTTGCATTTAGAATTATTTCCTAACCAGTCCTAGAAGACCTAGCTTTAGTTTTATGTTCTGCCCTTGCCCTAGATTCACAACCAGCAGCAAACAATTATTTCCATAAATCTGTCAGATAGTGAGATGTCCCTGCTGAATTATAAATTCCAGGGAAAACAGCCAAGTCTGAGTAAGCTCTCCTAATAATTTACTCTTAGTTTTACCCTAATTATATTGGCAATCTCCCCTAGACCAGTGTGTCCTTCTTAAGGTATACTTAGAATTCCTCTCAGAACATGACCATAGTTTGATTTTGTCCATGTACAGTTGCAGTATACAAACATACAAATATGTGTAGAGTTAGGTTTCTTGGCTCCTTGAGCCCGCTCTGCCATTCTCTAAGATCTGTTAGCTGATCTGTTTGTGATTTTGAACTACACATTGCCAGCTACCACTGATTATCTTTGCTGCCTTTACATAACAAGATTCTATCTGCCTCTGCCTTAAAAAATTCTTCAAAGAACCCACCTCCACGATCTCCTGAGGCATTGTAACACTCAAAAAAAAAACTTTGCTTCATTTCTATCCTAAAGGGCAACTCTTGGTTTTAAAAGTGCCCCAGTTCTGAATTCTCTCAAACATCCTTCTAAGTTTATATTCCGCTCCTTTCGTAATAAAAAAAAGCATACTCCAACTGCCATATTTTTGCTCGCTCACTCAATCTATTTAGTTTTTATTTATTCAGGGAGGTGTGGGCTTCGCTGGCTGCACCAGCATTCATTGTTCATCACTAATTCAGAATGTAGTGGTAAGCTGCTGCCTTGAACTTCTTCAATCTGTTTGGTGTAGGTACACCCACAGTAGTGCTGGGTAGAGAGTTGCAGGAGTGTAGGAATGTCAAAATAGGTCCAAGTCAGGATGCCGAGTGATTTGGAGGGTGGTGTTCCCATGTAGCTACCTTTGTTCTTCTAGATGTTGCCAACAGGTTTGGAATGTACTAAGGAGACTTGGTAAATTTCTATAGTCATCTAGTAGATAATGCACAGCTGCAGCAGCATGCACTGATGGTGGAGGGACTGAATGATATCCCATCCTCAAACAATCATGTGGCTGCTTTACCCTGGATGGTTGGGTTGTTGAAATTAAAGTCACCCATTCAAGTGTGATGTATTCCATCAGAATCTTGACTTGAATGCTTTGGTACTCAGGAGGTGAGTTAATCACTGCAATCATTACATACTTCCCTATCTGGTGTCAGTATGAATTCAGTGTATGTGTTGTTACCTCAATACCCACGGATCTGTTGGTTTAAATTGCATCTCTGATTTTGAAAAATCTTTGCTTGGCGTTCCCCTGACACCTTTTCATGTTTCGTATTCCATGGTTCATGTTAGGGTTTTACATCCATATCATCTTTTGTCTCTATGTCCTCTTTAAAATGCACACGCTGGGGTTAAATGTCTAATATGTCCACACGTAATTGAGGATTTTGATGCATTGCTATGATAATGTCTTCTGAATTTTAAAAAAACTTTGGAAATATTATAGTTCAGGCATCTACAATATTTTCACTATTCCCTTTACCAATGGAATCAACAATATATAGTTGAAAAAGTCACATTTTTGTTAGTATGTGCGCTGTCTTTCAAATCTATACTTTGTGTTGCTTTCCTCTGACACTCAACTTTGCTCTGTGTCTTCTGTCACTCACTTTCTCCTTTATGCTTCTTGCTCCCTTGTACACTTTCTCTTGTATGTTTTCTTTTGCTCACTTCCTAATTAAACATGTTTATTCAAGGTTATTTTATATAGTAGTTTAACGCTGATCCAGAGTAAGGATGATGTTCTTAACAGCTTTAATTATACATTTTGTATTCCAATCCAAGAGATTCTTCCAAAGGTCATTTGTGCATTTTGATGTGGATTGTGGAAATCCTTCCTTTAAATTACCCACCTCTTATCTGATATCTGTTTTGATGTATATTTAACATTTTGATATATTACATCCATAATTTCTAATTGTCCAATTGCTAGTAGGAGTTAGTAAGGGCTAGCGTGTATTGTACATATTGAAATGTTGAATTTATAGCTGTATGTAGTTATTGCATTTGATTACAAACACATTTGCACTTACAGTTCCATTTCCCATGTTTGTACTTACCAATAAACAGAATAGAAGCTTGCACAACTTTAATCCATAGTTATTCTATCACTTTAATCTGATTGAAATTGCATACATTTTAAAATAATTAAAATATTAAGATTTGCATAGTATTTCCTGATTATAATGGAAATAATTTTAATGTATTTGAATCCAAAAATAAATTGAGTTTTATACTAGAAATGTAGTGTAATGTGGTAAAAAGTATGATTTGGCCAATAAAGTAGCCATTTTCCAATGGTTAAATAAGAAACTAGGTAGAGTCATCGAGATGTACAGCATGGAACCAGACCCTTTGCTCCAACCCTTCCATGCCAACCAGATATCTCAACCCAATCTAGTCCCACCTGCCAGCACCTGGCTCATATCCCTCGAAACCCTTCCTATTCATATACTCATCCAAATGTTGCAATTGTACCAGCCTCCACCACTTCCTCTGGCAGCTCATTTCATACACGTACCACCCTCTGTGTGAAAAAGTTGCCCCTTAGATCTCTTTTATATCTTTCCCCTCTCACCCAAAACCTATGCCCTCTAGTTCTGGACTCCCCGACCCCAGGGAAAAGACTTTGTCTATTTACCCTGTCCATGCCCCTCATAATTTTGTAAACCTCTAAGGTCATCCCTCAGCCTCAGAACTTTGAAAATCAGCATAAGACACAGGAGATAAATGCTTTGTTGAGTCTAATATCCTGCCTCAAAAGTATTTTATAATACTGTGTTAATTCATGCATCCTAATGGAATACAAAAGTAATCCTGCAATTTAGAAAAAGATAATGGAGCTCCAAAGCATGGCAAGTAGTTGGCAATGTATAACTTTTTCTTGACATGCAGGTTTATTTAGAAAATGGACCTCTGCTATCTGGAGACAGCGAAGTCTGCAGGTGCTGGAGATCAAAGTTGGGAGTGTGTTGCTGGAAAAGCACAGCAGGTCAGGCAGCGTCCAAGGAGCAGGAAGAATCAACGTTTCGGGCCAGAGCCCTTCATCGGGAATGAGGCTGTTTTATCTCTCCACCCCCGAGGCTCCCAGCCTCATTCCCAATGCAGGGCTCCGGCCCAAAACATTGATTCTTTCTGCTCCTCGGATGCTGCCTGACCTGCTGTGCTTTTCCAGCAACACACTCTCAACTCTGCTGTCTGGATGCTGGTGTTGAAATTACTCAGTTGTATTAACTTAGCTTTATATGTACATTATTTTTGCCAAACCCTCTCTCATTTCCAGATGTTAACCAGTTGTCTAAGGGCTCCGTTATTTCAGTGTAATGGACTATAGTACTGTTGCTTTTGAAAAGTGAGAATTGCACAGGAAAAAGACAGAATAACCCTGACACCTTTGTTTTGTAAAATGTTCTTGCACAACAATTAACATGCAAAAGTACTGTAATAGTGTGAAACAGCTGTATTTTGCAGTTATTTTCTTTATATGACTATCACGGCATAGAAGACAAAAAAACAGTCCATTCTTGGGTAAAATCCATTAAGCACTCAGTTAAATATCTGTTTGGTCTTGTGATACTTACCATACAATGGTTACTCACCTGCTAAATCAAAGCTGTTTTGTGCGGAGTTCCATACAGCAAAGCTGATTTTTGGTTTTTTACCTTAGCCAACAATGATTATAACCCATCCTTAGATTTAATTTTAAAATGTTTTTCTGAGGGTTAAGAGCTGTGATTTAGGTCCTTCTTGGAACACATTAATGAGATTAGTTTAAGTTCATTGATGGTTACGATCTACAGTGTTACATTGGATGATGACTGTCAAATCCCATTTAACATATTAATATTCAATATCTTACAGAATACTGTCTGTAGATTGTATTAAAACACAGGTTTTGAACCTTTAGGCACAGTAGGAATTCACTTTGGGTCTTCTGTAGTTTCCGAGAAGAGCTACAAGACAAAATCTCAGCTTGTCAGGCGCATTAATTTCTTGAAACCCTTTCACTCTACATTGACCTTGGGCAAATGAGCTTATTGCCCTAGCTGAAATGAAATGAATGATAAATGCAGAAAGTGCCTTTGCTGAGTAATGGGACTGCAATGAGGCTTCTCTAGAGTTTTATTCCTCTACAGCCTGAGGCAGCTCAAGGCCCCCTGCTGTTCATTTAAATAGGTATGTCAAATCTGCCTTGAAATGCTGCCTGTTTGATCTGTGGTAATATTTGTGAAGGTTCCATATGGACTTGAACCCCTGCAGGGGCAAGAAATAATGTACAACGCTTCATAGTGCAGACACAAATTTTCAAGAGGATGCAAAAGCACATTTTAGTTGTCGGAAAGGATGATATAGCTGAGATGTGGCACTGTCAACTTCTCACATGGTTGGGCAGAGCACAGTGCAAATCTCAAATTATGCTTAACCTTCCATTCAGTCAAAATTTAAACTTCCAAACTGTATGCTAGATTATTTGTCAAGTGCAGTCTTTGTATTATGGATTTTTTTAAAACTAGTTTTTCATACATAAGTAGTCTGTACAAAATAGACTGTCCACATTTACTTGAAAAAGTGGGTTGTTGGGACTTCAACCACTCTATATAGTCCCACCTTTCTCCATAATCATTCGATTAATTAGAAGTGGAACAGCAAAGCCATTATTAGTCAAGCAGTAATTATTTCACTTCGTGTATATACACACATTATGACATCAGATTCATACAACTGGCTTCAAAACACTATTATTGTGTATTGTGAAATAAATGGTAACTTGAGTAGTTTTGTACCATATCTTGTTTACAATATTTGATTTGATATATTAATTGGGAAGGAGGTCATTAAATGACATTGCTGTGAATGAATATCTTCAATTTATGGTGATTCAATCTCCTTTTAAAAAAGAATAAAAATGGAATGTTTTGTATTACTCAAGTAACCTTTGCTTATTCTTAACCCTTTAAACGTTGTCTCACCAAAGCATCAACTTACCAAAAATATTCACTGATATTTTATGTCATTAATTATTTGTGAAGCATTTTGAAATCTATTAGGACTGTATTAAGATATTAAAGATTGCCAAGTTTCTTCTTTCTGTTCTTAAAGAAACATTTGTGCCAATTCAAATGTAGGAGAATGGAATGTAGTGCTTAAACTGGCCACACTGAATTTAACACCATTCTGATATCCTCTCATTTTCAGTAAATTTGGCTAGTGCCTGAAATGCATCTATCTCCAAAGACTGCAGGGTTATTGATGAAAACTGTAGTCCCAGAATGTCTATCATTTGCACCAAATTTAAACTGTTTTTGTTTGCTAACTTACCAGCACAGCTTGTCCAGCCAGCAAGAGAGTGAGCTAAAATTTTGAATGTCTGCAAACTTTTTCTGAAACCAGCTTTGGTTAAAGTAATTTAAAAACAGTTTCCTCCAGACAGGGGAAGGAAGACTTGAACTAGTGCCCAGCTCCACTCCCTTGATATCTCAGTTGACTTTCCTGCTTAAGGAAGCAATGATTCAATAAGATGCAAAAAAGCAGAAATTTGCTCCACCACCATCCCTGGATATGTCCATCCCACTGGCAGGTTGGGCAACACCAGGGGGTTCCAGTTGAGAGGGAATTGCCCTCGGAATTCTTAATATTGACTCTGGCCCCCGTGAGGCCTCATTAATTCAGGTTAAATGTGGCCAGAAAACTCCTGCTGATTACCACGTATCATCGTCCATCGACTGATGAATCAATATTCCATTTTGAACAAAACTTGGAAGAAGAACTGAGGGTGACAAGTGTGTAAAATGTTCTGTAGATGGATGATTTCAGTTTCCGCCACTAAGGCTGACTGAGTAGCAGCACTATTGATTGAGCTGGTCAGATCCTAAAGGATATAGCTACTAAACTGGGTCTGTGGCAGGTGTAGAGGGAGCCAACAAAAGTGAATAATATACTTTATCTCATCTTTTCCAATCTGCCTGCTGCAGGTGTGTCTGGCCATGACCGTGTCAATAAGAGTGACCACCGCATAGTTCCTTGTGGCATCCCACCTTCAAATTATGACTTTCCTCCATTATATAGTGTGGCATTATAACTTTGTTAAATGGGACAGACTTTGAACAGATCTAGCAACCAAGACTTGGCATCCATGAGGCACTGTGGGCTGTCAACATTGGCAGAATTGTATTCCAGCGAAACCTCACGGTCTGGCATATTCCCCCACTTAACCATTACCAGCAAGCCAGGGGGTTCAGTGGGGAATGCAGAATGACATGCCAAGACCAGTACCTGAAATACCTAAACATGAGATGTCAAACTGTGAAACTACCAAGCAAGACTACTTTCTTACCATACAGTATAAGTAGCAAGTGATAGACAGAGCTAAACAATTTCACAACCAATGCATCAGACTTATGTTCTGCAGTGCTGCCACATCCAGACAGGAATGCTAGTGGACAATTAAACATCCCACTGGAGGATGAAGCTGTACAGATATCCCCATTCTCAATCTTGGAAGAGCCCAGCACATCAGCGCAAAAGATAAGATTGAAGCATTCACAGCAATCTTCAGCCAGAAGTGCCAAGTGGATGATCCATCTCGGCCTCCTCCATTGGTCCCCAGCATTACAGATACCAGTCTTTAGCCAATTCATTTCATGCCATGTGCTATCAAGAAAATGTTGGAGGCCCTGACTTGCGACTTGTAGATGCGACTTGCGCCTCAGGCGACTGACTGTGTGGAGTTTGCACGTTCTCCCCGTGTCTGCGTGGGTTTCCTCCGGGTGCTCCGGTTTCCTCCCACACTCCAAAGATGTGCAGGCCAGGTGAATTGGCCATGCTAAATTGCCCATAGTGTTAGGTAAGGGGTAAATGTAGATGTAGGGGTATGGGTGGGTTACGCTTCGGCGGGGCGGTGTGGACTTGTTGGGCCGAAGGGCCTGTTTCCACACTGTAAGTAATCTAATCTAATCTAATCTAAAAAAAACATTCCAGGAGTAGTACTGAAGATTTTCACTGCAGAACTTGCTGCTTCCCTTGCCAAGCTGTTCCAGTACAACTGCAACACTGCCATATACTCAACAATGTGAAACACTGCCCAGGTGCGTGCAGTACTGAAAAAGCAAGATGAATTTCACCGGACTAGGTACCACCCCATCCACCATCTCTCGATCATCCGTAAAGTGATGGAAGCTGTCATCAATAATGCTGTCAAGCAGCAACTGCTCAGCAATAACTCGCTCAGTGATGTCTAATTTGGGTTCCACCAGGACGACTCAGGTCCTGACCTCATTATAGTCTTGGTTCAAATATGGACAAAAGAGCTGAATTCCAGAGGTGAGCTGAGAGTGACTGCCCTTGACATCAAGACCGCATTTAACTGAGTGTGGCTTAAGGAGTCCTAACAAAACTGGATCCGATGGATATCTGGAGCAAACTCACCAGTGACTGGAGCCATACCTGATACATAGGAAGATGGTCATGGTTGTTGGAGGTCAGTTACCTTAGCTCCAGAACATCTCTGCAGGAAATCCTCAGGGTAGTGTCCAACCATCTTCAGGACTTTCATCAATGATCTTCCCTCCATCATACAATCAGAAGTGGGGATGCTCACCGTTGATTGCATAATGCTCAGCAGCATTGATGACACCTCGGATACCAAAGTAGTCCAACTTCAAATGCAACAAGATCTGGACAATACCCAGACTTGGGCTGACAAGTGGCAGGTACCATTTGTGCCACATAAATGCCAGGAATGACCATTTCCAATAAGAGACAATCTGATCGCTGCCTCTTGACATTCTATGATGTTACCATCATTGTGTTCCTCACTAACAAAATCATTGGGGTTACCATTGACCAGAAACTCGACTGTCAGTAAAGTGTGGAGTTGGAAAAAACACAGCAGGTCAAGCAGTGTTAGAGGAGCAGGAGAGTTGATGTTTCAGGTCAGGACCTTGACTCTCCAGCTGCTGTGACACTGCTTGACCTGCTGTGCTTTTTCTAGCTCCACACTTTATTAACTCTGACTTTCCAGCATTTGCAGCCCTCACTATCTCCCAGAAACACAACTGTTCTTGTAGCATAAACACAGTGGCTACAAGAGCAGATGAGAGTCTAGGAATACTGAGTAACTCACCTGATTCCCCAAAACCAGTCCACCATCTACAAGTCGCAAGTCAGAGATAGTGGAATATTCCCAAGTTGCCTGGATGGGTTCAATTCCAATAACACTGAAGACGCTAACACCATCCAGGGCAAAGCAGCCCACTTGATTGGCATTACATCCACAAGCACCCACTCCCTCCACTACTGATGCTTAGTAGAAGCAGTGTGTACTATTTACAAGATACACTGCAGAAATTCACAAAGCATCCATAGACATTACTTTTCAAACCCATGACCACTTTCAACTAGAAGGACAAAAGTAGCTGATACACGAGAATAGCACCATCTGCAAGTTCTCTTCAAAGCCATTCACCATCCTGACTTGGAAATATGTGTCATTCCTTCAATATCTCTGGGTCAAAATTCCAGAATTCCTTCCCTAAGGGCATTATGGGTCAACCTAGAGCAGGTGGACTGCAGTGGTTCACGAATTCCTCAACTCGGAACTGGCAATAATATGCTGGCCAGCCAAATCCCTGAGTGCATTTTTTAAAAAAAAGAAATTACATTAGCATTAAGAAATTATTCTTTCCTCTTTTTGTTATTTCCTCCAACTCTGACCTCTTGTGAATCTTTCACATCTTTTGCCACACAATTTGCAGAAATTTCTTAAGCTAAAGTCACTAGTTTTTCCTTGCCATTTGTTTTTTTTAACCTCCCTGTTCTGAAATATTTGAAAATCTTTGTCACCTATCATACAGCCATCAACTTCAGCTCATTAACAATTTGTGGCTGATACTTGTGAAGCAACAGTGATTTATTACTACTTTTAAACGCACTGCATAAAGGCAGACTATTGAAAGTGGAGACTCCAACTGTTAAAAGTTTCTAGACTGTTGCCTGATGATATTTTTGTTAAGTTCAGATATTTTCTGTATCTGTGATATCCTGACTCTTTTTTTGTTGTCATCAGACCTACCTTGGAGTATCTCAGTTAAAGTCAACTGCATAGCCCTTTGAGAATTGCTCTATAGGGAACAACACTTGAACATCTTTTCTGGTCCTGGACTGAAACTATGTGTAATTTGGGAACTTTCGCTACCAGTTCATTTCTGCTGATCTGCACTTTTTTTTGTCTTATGACTCTCATTAGTCAGTTAGTTAACCTAACTTATTCTGTCCTGAGTATTGAAATATATAAGATGGCAATGATTTTGTTTTTTAATTGCAACAAAATTGGAGATGACCAATTTAGAAAAAATGCTCATCCACATTTTTGCTTTTACTCTTAACTGGGTTATGTAATTTTACATTAGAGTATTTTTTATATTGCCCAATTTAAACAAGATATTTTCTTTTCAACACTGTGCAAAATATAAGAGTGCATATTTATTTTGGCCACTGGTTTGCATCCTGTAATCTGCTGCATTTGGCTTTCATGCTGTACATAAAATTAAATTAATGCATCAAAAAATTTAAATCTTGAATTAAGATCCTATGTTCAACTGTTTCATTTTGTTCTGACTAATTGTGAATGGCATCATTGTTCCATTTCCTACTACCAATGATCTGAGCAACATCATGATATCATACAACTGTTACAGTTCTCAAATTATTTGCTGGATCATTGCCAGAGTTATTCCTAGTGGACCTTCAATCCTGATCAGTTTTTTCTTTCTAACAGATTTCTGGCAGAAGTTTTAATCAACCCAGCCAATTTTAGGGACAGATACATTGTAGTTTATACTATGCTGTTCACTATGCTCTGATGCAACTAATGATTATGTAGAAATGACTTCATGTGTAACATTTTATCCCTATAGACAACAGTCATAGTAGACAGAAGACTTTCCCTACGGGTTAAACACGTGGTGACCCATTGAAGGTTTTCATGTCATACTTTTTGTGGGGTTGAGAATTGACCCATACAGTTAAGCTGTTTTCTGTAGCTCAAACCCTAACGCCTTTCTAGATAGCCATACACAAATTAAATATTGCCAATCAGTCTTGTCAGATTAAGTTAAAGATTTGTTATTGTACTATTAAACAGTCTCTTTTCAAGACTGTTAAATGAAATTGCTTAATTGGCATCTAAAAATACTTTCTTTGCCCATTTGTTGGTTGAACAGAGTAACATACGTCATTTTTATGGCATTTATTTCAGTGCCTCATTGTACGTCCTTCATTGGTCTGAAGATAAAATAACCTAATGAAGTGAATATAATTAATGCAATAGTTGAACAATACAACTGAATGTAGAATTTATACTACTTCTGTTTGACAGTGAGTAATTTTTTGAAAATGCATTTCACATTCTTTGCTTACATGGAGCTTTCATTTTTGGAAAATATTGTTATGGAGCAATGCATAATTAGTGTTTGTGGTAAATAACTGTACATTAATTAGTTAATGCCTTTTATTGTAGGTGCACACATTTCTTTATAAGATGTAGTAAGTTTGTCACAACTCACTGAAATAACATGCTAGAAATCAAGGTATCCCCAGAGTTGTCATAAACGGAAAGATTTTAAAAAGCATGCAGCATTCTCCAATTTACGTGTCTTTTGGACCTAAATTGACAGTAAGGATGGACCAAGTTTCTGTACGTTTTTTAAAGAAAAATATATTATTTATTACACATAGTTAGACTCTAGCTACAGGTAAACAGCCATCAGTATTTGACTCTACTAACTAGAACACTAATGGCCTTATCGACTCTCCCTTACACGTACACACAGATGGAGGGAAAAATGATGGACAAAGTGAAAACAAAGTGAAAAACTGAAAAAGCAGTTCAGTTGTTTGTGTTCACGAGCATTCCTGAGATGATTCTTACAAGTTTTGACAGAACACTGCTTCTCACTTGATTTTCGGGTGTTTCCGCTGGTTTCCATGATGTGGGGGTGCCAAAGTCAGAAATCACATAACACCATGTTATAGTTCAATAGGTGACAAAGAAGCAGCACTCCGAAAGTTTGTGATTTCAGATAAACCTATTGGATTATAACCTGGTGTCTTATGACTTCTGATTTTGTCCACTGATTTGCAAGAGACCTTTGGTGGCAAGTTCACTTAAAAGTTTCTGGTTTATTAATTAAAGGCTAAGGGGTGACCTTGCAGCAGTTTCTAAAATCATGAGGGGCATAGACATAGTGAATAACCAAGATCTTTTTGCCAGAGTAGGGGAGTTCAAAACTAGAATGCACAGACATAAAGTGAAAGGGGATATTTAAAAGGAACCTGAGAGACAACCTTTTCAAACACAAGGTACATATACAAAATGAGCTGCCAGAGAAAGTGGTAGAGGGGAATGCAATAGCAACATTAGGATAGGTACATCAATATCAATCGATATCCTTTTATTGTCACATGTACACCATTGTAGGAGTACAGTGAAAAGCTTTTACAATAAGATTGTAACTTTGTTTGCTGAGCTGGAAGGTTTGTTTTCAGACGTTTTGTCATCATACTAGGTAACATTATCAATGAGAGTCTCCGGTGAAGTGCTGGTGGTATGTCTCGCCTCTCTATTTATAGATCTTGGTTTCTTAAGGTGGGTGATGTCATTTCTGGTTCTTTTTTTCAAAGTATGGTAGATAGAATCTAAATCAATGTGCTTATTGATAGAGTTCTGGTTAGAATGTCATTCCCTTTAAGAATTCTCGTCTGTGTCTTTGTTTCGCCTGTCCTAGGATGTGTGTGTTGTCCCAGTCAAAGTGGTGTCCTTCTTTGTCTGATTGTATAGAAACTAGTGATAGTGGGTCGTGTCTTTTGGTGGCCAGTTGGTGTTCATGTATCCTGGCGGCAAGTGTCCAGCTAGTTTGTCTGATGTGTTTTTTACAATTCTTGCATGGTATCTTCTGAATGAGGTTAGTTTTGCTGGTGCTATCTAATGGATCCTTTAGGTTCATTAGTTGCTGTTTAAGTGTATTGGTAGGTTTGTGGGCTACCATGATGCCAAGGGTTCTAAGTAGTCTGGAAGTCATTTCTGATATGTCTTTGATGTAAGGTAATGTGGTTATAGTTTTTGGTTGTATTGTGTCTGTTTGATTTAGATCCTATTTCCTTGGAAAAAAGAACTGTAAATGACATCACCTACCTCAAGAAACTAAGACGTATAAATAGAGATGTGGGACATACCACCAGCGCTTCACACTCCAGCGATGTCACCCGTATGGTGATGAAATGTCTGAAAACAAACCTTCCAGCTCAGCGAGCATACTTATCAGCTACAAGTCTTCTCAAAATTCGCTGAGCTTTACAATATCTGCCTTCGTATAGCTGCATCTTAGGTACAAGTACCTGGACACTGTTCTTGGATACAACAGAGTAATAAAAGTAGTAGCATTACTTAGAGTTGAAAAATAAGTTAAAAATAGGAAAACATTAAAGGGTTAACATTACAGTAAGGTAGGAAGACATTACAGTTCAGTGCAGGGCCTCTGCATGCGGTCTGACTGCTCATGCCAGACTCCAATCCAACAGCTGTTCCGACTCCACTCCATGCTCCATTCCACTCCATACTGGCACTCAGCTGCTCCAAGGTAAGAGACGGGATTCCCACCCTTGCCAGTCTATGCCCAGGACTTGCTGCCTGCACAATAATCCAGGGCTGCTCTGGGGCTGACAACCCACATGCTGTATCTGGGCTCGCTGCCCTCGCGGGGCTAATAACCCACACGCTGTTCTGGGGCTTGTAGCCCGCTCTCTGTACCAGGGCTCTCTGCTTTCACGCTGCTCCAGGGCCTTGCTGCCAGTGCCTGCTGCTGCAGTATTTGCCTTCGGTGCTGAGGAAAGAGAAGAAGAAAAGGAAAAAGAACAGGTGGAGCAGAGGAGCTCTGCCACCATCTTGAACCGGAATTGAAAAGTATAGAGGGACATGGGTCAAAAGCAGGCAAATGCAACTCGTTCATTTCACAAACCAGGTTCGCATGGATGACTTGAGCCAAAGGGTCTGTTTCCATGCAGTGTGGCAACTGCTGAAGGGAAGATAAATTGATTTCCTTCAGGTTTAAAGTGACTTACTGAACAGAACAGAGAGCAAGAATTCCTAATCAAAGGTAGTGGTCTGAAGGCTTCTCTGATCCTCATGTTAAGCTGCCAAAAAGATGCAATCTTTCAGTTTTGGCAGGCAGAAGATCTCTGTCGTTGGTTTGGTACTTGTTGCCAATCAAAACTCCATTTATACACAATCCTTCAGCTACTGTTCGTCTACAGCAAAGCTCTTACACACAGCTATGTAAACACTTCGCAATGAGTATCGAATTACATACTTCAAACCGTGCAGCAATCATTGCAATTCCTGGTTTTGAAACGGTTCCTATCTCACTTTAGTCGCAATTTGAAAAAAAACACGAATAAAGTAGGGCAGCATGGTGGCTCAGCGGTTAGCACTGCTGCCTCACAGCACCAGGGACCCGGGTTTGATTGCAGCTTCTGGCGACTGTCTCTGTGGAGTTTGCACATTCTCCCCGTGTCTGCATGGGTTTCCTCCCACAGTCCTAAGATGTGCAGGTGAGGTGAATTGGTCATGCTAAATTGCCCATTGAGTTAGGTGCATTAGTCAGGGGTAAATATGGGGAATGGGTCTGGGTGGGTTACTCTTCGGAGGGTTGGTGTGGACTAGTTGGGCCGAAGGGCCTGTTTCCACACTGTAGGGAATCTAATCTAATCTAAAGAGTATTTGTGGCTTCCTCTTCTTGTGGTTTTCTCCTTTCCATTATTGGATTGCAATATTTTACCTTAGTTGGTATTCATATTCCTGTAGCTTGTGTGAAGAATGCTGTCTCACATGTGATTGAGCTTGTGCTCACCCTATCTTCAGTTTTTTTTTCAAAGAAGAGAAAATTGCACACAATGTTAATTTTGTTTGTCTCTTCACGGATGACAGACCTGTTGAATTTGGCCACCATTTTTATTTCACTTTGCTTCAACAAAGATCACCACTAGTACAAATAAGATTAAAAAATCCTTGAATAGCTTACTGTTTCTGCTTTTGTTCCTTTTCATTATTAGGGAGTTTATTGATAAACCAGCATAACTTGCAGCACAGTTCATCGCTTATAGCTTTGTTGGGCATTATAGTGTAAAAGGTAGCACAGTGGCTCAGTGGTTTGCATTGCTGCCTCACAGTGCGAGGGACCCTGGTTCGATTCCAGCCTCTGGCGACAGCCTGTGAGGAGTTTGTACACTCGCTCATTGTCTGTGTGGGTTTCCTCTGGATGCTCAGGTTTCCTCCCACAATCCAAAGATGTGCTGGTTAGGTGAATTGGCCTTGGTAAATTGCCCATAGTGTTCAGGAATGTGTGGGTTAAGTGCATTAATCAAAGGTAAATGTACAGTAATACAGTAGGGGAATGAGTCTGGGAGGGTTTCTCTTTGGAAGTCGGTGTTGACTTGTTTGAAATGACCTGTTTCCACACTGTAGAGATTCTCTGATTTTAAAGTTGCAATAATCCTACCAGGAACTACGGTAGCTCAGTCATCAGTGAGAGACAACCTGACAGTTGTCACGCCTTAGGTGAAGGGAAAGGTTGAGAAGGAGAGTCCTTCGTAGTGTCCTCAGCTAGTGTGGAAATTGAACCCACGTAATTGGCATCACTGCATTGCAAACCAGCTGCCCATCTGACTGAGCTAACCAGCGCCCCCTTGTTATTGCATAACTTCACTTTGAAATGTCTATTTGACGTTTATTGCTAATGACAGGTATTGAATGAGCTCTATTGCCACAATGTGCAAGTATCTATCGAATAGTAAGTAGTAAAATTCAGTAATTGTGTAACCTTGCTACCTATGTTTGTATTTGTATCCTTGGACTTGATGGTTTTGAGCATAATTTAATATACTTGCATAGTCATGTACACCAGTGCACCCAAAAAGCAACTTTCAATGAATTTTGAATGCAATATCAAGCATAAATATTATTTTGGTCCCTCAGTGCCTGGGTTCTACATTGCTGTTTTGTCAAGAATGATCGTTTAATTTCTAGGAATCATACATTTTATACATATGTTGCATACGATAAAAGCTTTCTATTGAATTGTTATAATGCTTGACATGAATTTGCCATTAAAAAAATTCAAGTGTCCTCTTGTTAAATTATTATAGGATACCTATGAACAATTTCTTAACACTCAGATGTATGAAGATCAACTGAGAGACAAAAGTCTGTTTTCCCTGGATTGCAAGCCAATGTAAGTTGCTGTTTTTATTAACTCTTGGGATATGGTAGCACTGATTTTAATTACGCCAGCATTTATTACCGATTCCTAATTGCTCTTGAAAGATAGTGGTCTACTGCCTTGAACTACTGCAGCCTTTGGGGTGAAGATACTCCCTAAACACCCTGCATTTTTCACCTCCAAACAGGGGACATCAATTGTACATATTGCCTTTAAAGCTGTAAGAAGTTGCAAAGTTTGGTGGGGTACTGTATAAATGCAAGGCTTCTCAGTGTTTTAAAATGAAGTGCTTAACTGAGATTTTTTTCCATCATGATGTTAATAATGATGGAAGAGTATTTAAATTAAAGCCATTCTAAAACTGAGTATATTAACATATCACTCCTGCTTGCAGACCCCAACTAGAGAGGATGTGCAACAATTCAGATAAGTCTGTTGGACAAACGAGAATTGATAAACATCCTTTTAATTTTAAGGAAGTAGTTGCTTCAATCACTGACTATATTCTGACATTTTCAATGGGGAAAGAATTATTTAGTCATGTGAATTAAAACAAATAATGTTGATAATAAAATTACTTAAATCATTTGATTAATTTACCATGAAAAAGTATACTGTCCAATTTCAGTCTAGCAAAATAATTTCAGCCTATTTATCCGATATTTTTGTCTGCCCTCGTTTGTTTGACTTATTTATTATACTTTACTTTTGGTTGAAGTAATTGAATATGACAGATATGAAACTTTAAAGTATTGACAGGTTTTACTTCAAAAGGTTGAGCACTGTGTGTGGTAACCAACATACTGTCTTGAAGTATAGGTATAATCCTATAGAACTACAGTATTCAAGTGTCACAACTTTGGAAGATAAATATTTTGTATGTACTTTGCCATGTCATATATTGGTGATTCTTCCAATTAATATTGGTAGATTTAAAATCACATTTACAATGTGAACAAAATCATATCAATGCCAATAAACACAGGTAGACTGTCAAAACTTAATGAAGGCACATATCCATTTCTAGTTTACCATTTTTTACTAGAGAGGCAATAGCGCAATTGAGCAGGAACTCTGGGCCTCCCTACGCTCCACATCCATTGCTTATATTTTCTTTACAATACATTTTTCTGCCATGTTGCTGTAACCTGTGCCGGTATATGTGGAATTTTAAGAGTGAATTATGTTTGCTACAATTTGAATTTCCAGTCTTGTACTAAAGACACTATGCTTGAAATACATTTTGCCCACCAAATTGACCACACTCCCAGCATGAATTATTTACTATTGGGAGTTTCTGCTAATTGCTCTCATTTCCAGGCCTTCAAGGGACCTGCAATAATTACACTGAAACCTTTGGCCACAAAAACGTGAGGGTTTTGAATTTTTAAAAAAATTTCTAAGGAACTCATTTTTTTAAAATAATGAGTTTTGAAGTAATTAATTGGTTATTCAAAAGTGATGGATTAACACTTTTAAATGCTTATTTCTTGTGATAGACTCCTCTTTCACTGTATTGATCAAACTTTGCCAAGTTATCATTGCTAAATATAATTTTCAAAGCAATTAAATAAAAACCTTTTATAATGTCCTCTTGGTCAGAAGACTGTTTTGTGATACATTGGGTAGGTGTGTCACTTTGTAAAATAGGCTTAATGTGCATCAGAATTACAAATTTCACTCAGACCTTTTATTTTTGAGACTAGATTATCTTGAAATAAACTTTTTAAAAAAATGTTAGTTCGCTTTACTACTAATGCCAGTCTATGATAGAGCATCCACTAAAAATGTTGGTATAAACTGAATAAAGTTGTTCAAATCAGCATATAAGTCTGGGGAATTTACTGTGTAATCACCCCAAAACTACTGCTTCGTGTTTTCAATGATTATTTTTCAAAGATTTTAAGATTCAGTTCAGGGGGAATCAGGTCCTACTTACAAAATTGGCCACTTCCAGAGGCCGACTTTGAGAATTCTCAGACTGTGCAAGTAACGGACGAATCTTCAAATTGTACTCAGTTCCTTGGCTTCATAGATAGTAGTGCAGGTATTTAGAAGCTTTTCAAATCAAGTACTGTGCAGCAATTAAATTAAGAGCTGATTCAGTATGGTTCTTTTTTTAGTTCTTAAAGTTGTTTACATAATTTTAAATTGGGTTACTTAAAAATGAAATACTGAACACTTGATTGACAGAATTGAATGCAGTACTCCATCTAAGGCTAAAATAGTGTTTTAGCAAATGTCAATATTGCTTCCTTACTGTTGTACTGTGACTTTACAAATGGAAGCATTTAAATGAGGGGGCACTCATTTAAAACTGAGGTGCAAAAGGAATCTTCTCTCAGAAGGGAGTGACTGTCTAGAATTCTCTGCCCCAGAGAATTGTGAAAGCTGGATTGCTGCAAGTATTTGGAATCATAGAATCATTCAGTGCAAAAGAGACTCTGGCTCATTAGGTCTGCTGTGGTTAGACTACTCTAACTCTACACTAGTCTCATTTTCCAATACTTGGACCATAACTCTTGAATGTTATGACCTTTCAATGTTCATCCAAGTTGTTTTTTAAGGTTGTGAAGCTTCCTACCTCAAGAACTATTCCAGGCAGTGCATTCCACACACACACCACCTTATGGGTGAAAAATGTTTTTCTCAAATCTGCCTCCTGCCTTTCACCTTAAAATTATGGCTCTATGTTATTGATCCTATATCTAAGGGAACAGCTGCTTCCCATCCACACTGTCTATGCTCCTCATAATCTTCTACTCCACAGTCGGGTTCCCCTGTCAGCTTCTCTGCTCTGAAGAGAAGGTAGATAAATTTTTAAAATATCAAGAAATTGATGGCTATACTGAGCTGGTTTGATGGGCTGAATGCCCTACTCCTCCCTTTTCTTATGCTTCTTTTTTAAAGACAGCTTTTCCTGCCTCATTCAAAGATTTGTGTTCATATACCATTTGGTCTGACTGATCCAGCACCCCCTTTAAAATTATGTAGAATTTTATTTCAATCCTGGTCTCCTCCCACACTTCTCATCGACCCTATCAGCACAACTAACGATGGCTGTCTCCCTTATGTATGCTAACCTAGCTTCCTCCTAAATACAAATACACTGTGTGTCTCAATTGCTCCCTGCCTTGGCATGTTCATACACCCTCTGGGTAAAGACGTTTCTTCTAAATTTGCTAATAGACCTTTTTGGTGGCTGTCACCTATTGATGGTTTGTGGTTTTGTTCTTACCGACAAGGGGAAATTCCATGTCCTCTATCAAAGCCTTTCATGATTTTAAAGACTCCTATTAAGTGACTTTTCAGACTTTTCAGCAAAAAAAGATTAGGTCTGTTCATCTCTTCCTAATAGTTAATAACCTTGTAGTTCTGGTATCATTTTTTTGTAATTTCTTTTCATCCCACAGTTGTCTTTGTATCCTTTTCATAATACTGGCAATTAGAGCTGTTTGCAGTCCAACAAGTGTGGTCTAATCAAGATTTGATAAAAGTTTAGCATAACTTTTCAACTTTTGAATTATACAAGTCTAGAAATAAACCTTAATGCTGGCTAAATTGTACTCTTTGATTTTGTAATGGGACAATAACAAAGTAAGCTGTTTGCAATTTGATAATCATGCTAATAGGCTTTGATTAGAGAAGTAAATCTTTAAGAACATTTTTAATGGAATGATGACATTGCTAGCAAGGCCAACATTGTTGCTTATCCCTAATTGCACTTAAACCAGTGCAGTCCATCTGATTCAGGTGCTGCTAGGAAGGTAGTTCCAGGATTTTGAACCGGCTAAATGAAGCATTAGCAATATCACTTCAAGTGAGGATAGTGTATTATCTAGAGTGCTAGTTGCAGCTGGTGTAAGTATCATTTGCCTGTTGCCGTTGTCCTTCAAGGTGGTAGAGGTCATGGGGTTGGAAGTTATTATTAAAGAAGTGAAGGTGAGGTGCTGCAGTGCATGTTGTACAATGTGCCATTGAGAGTCAGTGGTGGATGTGGCATGACTTTGTACTGTATAAAAGCTAAATACTGCTGAAAATCTGAAATATAGAATGCTGTAGAAATTCAGCAGGTCTAGCTGTAGAAAGAAAAATAGACTTAATGTTTTCAGTTCAATGATGCTTCTTTGGAACAGTCCCGATGCAGAGTCACAACTCACTATTTAAACTATGTTTCTCTCTCCAAAAACGCTGCCATACTTGTTGAGTTCCTTCAGCATTTTCTATTCAATTACTTTGTTGGTGAACTTGTTGATGAGCTTGTTGAGAATTGTAGCTATGTTCATCCAGGCAAGTGAAGAGTGTCCCATTGCATTTCTGATTTATATTTTATAGATAGGTTTTTGCAAGAAAGGAGAGTTAATTGTCACAGAATTTCCAGTCTTAGCCTCTTGCACTTGTAGCCACAGTATTTACATGGCTTGGTCAGTGATAACCCCAGGATATTGCTAGTGGGGAATTCAGTGATGGTAATGCCATTGAATGTTATAGGGAGACGGTTAGATTATCTCTTGCTGGTGGTTATCATTGACTGTCTCTTACTTCTTAGCCTAATCCTGGATGTGTCCAGATCTTGTGGCATATGGACAAGGATTTCTTCACATTTGAGGAGTCTCAAATGGTGTTGAATCTTATCCATCAGTTCCATTGCTGACCTTTTTGATGAATAAGCTCGCCTATTCTGAGGAATCCTATGGTGATTCCCAAGAACTGATGATTGGCCTTTACCAGTGTATTCCATTCAGCTCGGTATGACTCCAATCAATGAAGAGAGATTCCCCATGATCCCCGTTGACTTAAATTTTGGCAGGACTCTTTGATGCCTCACTCAGGTCACACTCAATGTCAACATGAGTCACTCTCATTTCCTTCCTTTTGTTCAGCTCTTTAGTCCAGTTTTGGATCAATAACAAGATGAGGAGCTGAGTGGCCCAGGCAGAGTGCAAACTAAGCATTACTGAACAGATTAGTCCCATGTACATGCTATAACCCTGTTTTAAATTGTGCCTCCCAAACTCCAATTTTAGCATCCCCAACCAGAAGAAAGATTTTATCTGAATCTACCTTGTCTGTCCCTTAAGTATTTTGTAAGTTCCATGAGATCACCACCTCTCTCTTCATTAGACAATCCTGCCATTTTAGAAGCAAGTCGAGTGAATCTTTGCACTTCTACAAAGAACAATGTTCTAATCCATCATCTAAGTCTATCCAAATCTTCCTGGAGCAATTTTAAGTCTTTCTTACAACATGCATTCCCATTTAGCTTTGTGTCATCTGTCAATTTAGAATTTTTCACTTGGCCCCCACCTCCAAGTCCTTGATGTATATTTTCAAAAGCAGCAGTCCTTGGTGCTAATCTTTGCAATACACTTCAAGTCATAGTCTGCCAATATGAAAATGACCCATTTATTACTCCTGTTTTTTGTCCGTTAGCCAATCATTAATCCGTGCCTGTATATAACCTCATATCCCTTGTACTTTAATTTTTCTAACCAATCTCCTATGGCTATGAAAATCAAAATGTACAACATCTATCAGCTCTCCCTAATCAATTTTGTTAGTAAAGTAGTCCCAAAAAAACCTTCCCAAGTTCATCAAACATAATTTTACATTTGCAAACGTATGCTGACGGTGCCCAATCAGATTAGCATCATCCATGTACCTATTTATCCCATCCTTTAATCATAGATTCAGCAGAAAGTTCTGGAGCACTAGCCATCAATGCTGTTGCTGCGATGTTAGCAGAACATGGAGCCTTAATGTCTTCTACTGTTTATTGACATTAAGTGGAGTGAATCAAATTTACAGAAATTAGCATCTGTCATGCTGGAAACCTTGAGGTTGAGATCCTCATCCATGAGGCACTTCTGACTCAAGAATGTTTGCGGTGTTTCAGCTTTTTCTTTTACATGGATGTGCTGGGCTCCCTCATCATTAAGGGTGGGGATATTTGTGGAGCTGCCTCATGGTGTTGTTTAGTTGTCCACCAGAAATGGCAACTGGATGTAAGACAGCTTTGGTCTCATCCATTGAGTGTGGAATCTCTTATTCCAGTTATCACATGCTATATCAGTCAGTGCATTGCACCCTTTTTTAAAAGTTGCACAAAGTTGACTGTTCACTTTAAGGTTAGTTCTCCTGCATTCTTCATGGAATCTGGATTAATGCTTCTGCTCCTGTTTTGATGCTAATGGTGGAGTGTAGAATATGCAAGTCTGTGAGATTTACTGCTGACAGTTGAATACACTTCTGCTAATTGGAAGATTGAATTATTTTATCCTTCTCCTGTTTTGTCTGTAAAGTGAGTTATTTTTAAAAGTTCTTATTTATTTTGCCTTTTGCAGTAAGGTGTGCCACATTCTTTTCCTTTCTTTCCTTAAAAGTGCTTGGTTCATGCATTCAAGTCAGAGATAATGTTGCACACAAACAAGCAGAGTAGGAAGCAAAGGGAAAGAACACCAAGAAAGGAAAGAGTTTATAACTCAGAACTTAAACTCAAAGCTATGGGTGTTAATTCCTGTGATTTCTGTCACTGTCCTCTGAAGCTTTAGTTCTATAGGAGCTTGAATTCAGGTCGGTGCAGTTGGCTGAAATGACACAAGTTCTTTTTGAAGTTTGTGTGCAGATATGGTCCACTTTTCTGGAAGTAACAGAAATCTTCCAGACAAGCAGTTTTTAAGGCAGTATTGGACTTGAGTCATGTTTAGTTCAGCCTGAAGTCTCATTTTCTGCAGAGGTTCTTGATGTAAATAAAAGACTGCACGTTCTTGTATCAGACTAAAGCAGCAATTCATAAAACATGCACTTAAAACCTGTTCTTAAATACTAGGAGTCTTGTTCATGTAACGTGCTTATTAAGGTAAGTGATTTCATTTACCAGAGCAGTTTCTATGCCCCAGTCAAAAACTACTGTTCATTGTACCAGAGACTTGTTGAGCCATCAGCAGCACTTCAGATGTAATGAGCTTCACTAACTCCATGTTGTTTAGCAAACCCCGCTGGGGAGAATCGGCAGGTCTAGCAGCATCTGTGGAGAGAGAAACAGTTAATGTTTTGAGTCTAGCATGACTTCTTCAGACCTGCTGGCGATACATTGTTTACTGTCCCTTTATGTTGGTTTGACAGCAATGACCACACAATAGAAAGCAAGAAATTCCAGGAGGGGAGTTGTTTCTGAAATTAAAAACAGCACTGGAGTAGCTCAGCAGGGTAGCAGTTTCAGAGTTCTATATTTCCATGTTGTTATTCAAAATTATTTGTCATGACTTAACTGGGAAGTGTGCGTTAATAATGATGCCCCACTGTTCCACAAGCCGTCACAAAATGAATAAAATCACAATTAGACCACCCAAGTGACCAATTTACCTAACTGACTGTTATTCAGGATAAAAGCAATTCACACCAGGTTTTGTATCTAACAGAAAATAGCTCTTAGTTACTGGAACATACTTGACTATAACAAAAAGCAGAAATAAGAGCTTTCTAACCTTCTACTATGTAACTTAAATTGTAAGTGTTTTTTTAAATAACTCAAAATACACATGCACCCATCCACAATGAAGACATTCAGCAGACAAACTGTTATAGGTGGAAAAAGAATATAGACAGCAAAAGCAAAATTCCAAAGATCTGAAGTCCAGAACTCAAAGGGCAGGTTACATTGTCTCTCAGTTCCTCTTGATTTTTAGCATTGATGACATGCTGTCTCTAAAGCAATGATTTTTCTTTACTTCAGTTGTTGATCTGACAGACCAAGGTCTTTTCTTGTTTAGATTCTTTATTTGAAGCTTTCTTGGTTTTTCTGTCTTATCCTCCTTCCCCCCCAAAAAATGGAGGGAATAGTGGAAGGTTTCAATTTGCAAGCTCTGGATGTTTCTGGCTGTAGTTGCACTTATAGCTTTGATTGTTCTGCAAATCTTTAAAACCAGGGCTATTGTGAGGCAGAATTTGCCTAATTCAAAGGCTGTGTGTGCCACTCTCTCCCATACTGCTTGAAAGAGTATGATTGTCTGACACTACTGTTAAGTGTGCAGCACTTGATTTCAAAGTTGCAAAGCTCTTGTTTTTTGGGCTGTTTAGCAGACTAATGTCTATTTCTGTTTATGGTCTGCAAAAGGGAGAAACGTGTGGTTTTCATTTCAAGTTGTATTCTTGAAGTTTTGTTGCTTTTCCAGCTTTATTGTCTATTACAGTTTGTGAATTTCCCTCACCCAGTTACATTTTTGTGATATTTGAATTCATTGTTATAACCCACTTGAGCAAGTGCACTGATAATCAAACCCCACTAACTTTTGTAATGGTCGCATGAATTAAAGGTTTAATCAAAGTACTTAAAAGTACCTGAGTGATGCACTCTGGTTAACAGAAGATACTGATCAGGTTTTTGTACTTACCACAAACTATTAATTAAAAGTAAATTAATTATTGTCATAGGCAAACAAAAATATAAGAAATTCTAATCCCCTTAATCATACACAAACATACAAGACAGACAAACAAACATGGCTGTTATGTGTGGAGGAAAGATTGCTGGTGAAGTACAGTTTAATAGCACCAGTTCACAGGATTCAATGAGATTTCCTCTTTGCTTAACAAAATTCTCTGGTCTCTGATCTCCTTGTTTCAAAATTCTTTGTGGAAGACGCAGGGTGGCTGGCACACTATTTGTGAAATCTTCTAGGCATTGGTTAGAGGCAGCAGCTGGTGGGAGACAATATCTAATCCCTGTTTGGGTTTTGTTTACTTCACTTGCAAAGAGGTACCTTGTTTATTCCGCAGTCCGGAATCTTCTCCCTCATGTTGTAAACATGCAAGTTGTTCACTTGTTCATGAGCTACTCAGTTATCATCATGCTGATGATTTCATACACCCACGATTAGTCTTGATTCTTCATGCAATCAGCAATTATCACAAGGTAAGGTTCACATTCACGTACATAACACCAGTGCTGTAGCCTCAGATCTATTCTCCCATTGCTCAAATGAAACAACTGTGCAGGTAACTGACAGTGAGCTCCTGTAGCTTATTTTTAAAAATGTAGTAACTCCTTCCACCGTCCTTGGTTTGAAGGAGTACCCTGTTCCCATTTTGGTTCAAAATAAAGAAAAAGAAAAATTGTGTTCTTTACAATATTGTTTCTGAATTCTTTTGCACCCTTATGATCATATACTCCTGAAGAATAAGAATAGCAATGATTTCACATGTTTGCTATTTTGCCTATGGCTACGACAGGAGCTTGCACCACTTGTCTAATCTTATGATTCTGAGATTCACCATTCCTTAGTGGTGAAAATGTCTTCAAATTATTCTTTTACTAGCTTCCTTAACTCTTTAATGTTGTGTACCAGTTCTTGTTTTGTAGTCAGATAATTAATTCAAGAGCGCACTTAAATAGTATTGTGAAATTCTGGTTTCAACTGCACAACTTTGCCTTCCATCACCATCATTGTGTCTTATTCACATCATGGGAGGAGGTGATTTATTTTAATGCATCTTGTGAGTACTAAATTGTCACCCTAATAAATATATTTACTCCAGATGAGATGAATTGCTTTTTAACAAGCTCATTCTGTAAGTGGATACGTGGGAGCTTACCTATACATTTTGTTTTTGTACTTAATCAGTGATTTGTCACTTTTAACACCTTGGATTGCCACCAAATTTGAAAACTGAGTATTCATTCAGAACTGTTGATTTGACTTGTCAAGAATTGCTTTAACATGTGTTTGCATGTTCTGTCTTGAGGCATCAATTCTGTGAGCAAATTTTGTTTTGGAGCACTAATTTGTGATTTCAATAAATTGTTTCATCTCAGCAAATTTGGGGATTTCTTACAAACCCCAAGGTAGCTTGAAAGTGCCCATGTGTACATTCCTATATCCATGAATTGATTTTAGTGCATTAAAACGTGATACTTTGTCACCAAACCTAAAATGTATTTTTTTGTTTCTTGAAGCTTAAGTTGTCTGTCAGAAATGGGCTTGTTGGAAACTGTACATGCATCAAAGTATTCTTTCTGCTATGAACATTCAGGTTATGTTGTTGTTTATCTCACCAAGGCAAATACATTGCCTGCTGTGCCTAGCAATGAATCATTGACACTGTTGTAATTTGATTTGCTGCAATGTTGATCCTGTTCTGCACAACAATGCCATCTGGTGTTTTCTTGAGGTTGAGGATTTCAATAAGAATGATGCCAAATGGTATCTTCAGACATAACAGTAAGGAGATCTTGTGGATCTGGTGCTGCTCTGCATATCATGTTTGTAGATAATCTAACTGTAATTTTAGTAATCAGGCACTTAAAGCTTATTAATGCCAATAAACAAGCAGAAATAATTGCAAAACACAATATCTTTAGCAATGTAGATGCTGCAGATGCATTTTTTGCCTACTGCAATATTATATCATCTGAGCCCTAATTTCTGAATCTAAAATAGATGGTGATTGGTGTACATGATCCCGTCTTTAAACTAGTGAACGTTTGTCTTGTTATTCATTCCCCCACTTCCTCATAACTTGCTGCCAATGACTTCCAAGTGTTGAGTTTTTTTTTGTTACTGTCTGTTTAAGGTAGCTTTTATTTTATGATATGGTGTGCTTCTGTACTAAGTTTTTTAAATATAAATAATTCAACAAGACATACAAGAACACTTGGTATATGAGGATGTCCTGTACTATTTTTTTAAAAGAAAGCAACTTTGTTTTGTTGTTTTGCATGATTAAACTATTTTAGAGGAAACTGAAATTTCCAAATCTTTATCAGTAAAAATGCCACCCAAGAAGGAGGAGCATTATCTTGTTTTGCCACATTAGGAGGGGCGAGTGAAAGACAGATGTGTTTTTGAGGAATTGAATTGACAGGAAATTAAGCAAGAGAGCCGAGCAACAAGTTCCAACTAATGCACAAAACTCCTCCTGTCTTCTGTCCTCCCACTCTCCTTTTCTCCTCTGCCTGCATATTCCCCTCCAACCCCCAACCTCCAGTGACTGGTTTTAAGTCTGTGAGTGCAGTACCCACATCACCACCTAAAGATATAAAAAGAACAGGCAAACACTGTATGACCAATTTAATCTAATCCAACATTCAACATGATTATGTCAATCTTGAGCTTCAGCTCCACTCTCCTGCCCCTTCCCATATCCTTTAATTCATTCAGAGACTGAAAATCCGTCTATTTCTGTCTCCAGTGTTACTCAATAATGGCACATCCATAGCTCCGAGGATAGAGAATTCTGAAGATTCACAATACTTTGAAGAAATCTCTCCTCATCTCAGACCTAAATGTTTTACCTTTTAATTTGAAATTGTGCCCCTTTTTCCTAAACTTTACAGCAATGAGAAAAGACCCTCCTCCATAGCCACCTTGACAGGCCCCACTATAACCTTGAACATTACTTGGAGATCATTTCTCATTCTTTTAAACTCCAGAGAAAGTGGACGCAATTTATTCAGCCTTTCATTGTAGGGCAGCCCATTCGTCCCTAATTGTTTGATGCACCTATGTGCTAATTTCTTTGCGTTTCTTTTACAAGTGCATCCTAATTTCTCTCAAATCAATATTTGTAAATTTCATACCTTTTTAAAAATATAATCTATTTATGACCAAAGTGAAGAACCTCTCAAGTTCCCACTTTATACTCCATCTCCAACTTTGCCCACTGATTTAATCCAGCTTTGCAGCCTCTATGTCCTCACAGTCTACATTCCTCTAACAATGCATCGTCAGAAACCCTGTATATGTTACTCTAGGGCACTTTATTGATTATAAATAGATTAGGGCCAAGTAATGATCATTGCAGCACTCCACTAGTCACAACCTGACAACTTTAAAAATGTCTACTTTGTGCTTCCAGTCCACAAACCAGTCTCCAATCCATGCTAATATATCATTGCCAACTTGTGTATTAACTTTTTTCTGACACCTTATCAAATGTTTTTTGGAAATCCAGTTGTATAAAATCAACTGGTTCTCCTTTATCCTATCCCTACTAGTTACAACCTCAAAACTCTAAGTTTGTCAAAAGAATTTCCTTTTGCGAAACCATATTGACTTGTTCTAATCTTTTGGCCTTTATCATAAGAGGATTTGAATGTGGATTAAAAATGTCTTACATCAATTGTACAGAATCTTAGTGAGATGCAGTGGAGTTGTTGTGGTTGTGTTCGCCAAGCTGGGAATTTGTGTTGCAGACGTTTCGTTTAGGTGACATCCTCAGTGCTTGGGAGCGTCCTGTGAAGCGCTTCTGTGATCTTTCCTCCGGCATTTGTAGTGGTTTGAATCTGCCGCTTCCGGTTGTCAGTTCCAGCTGTCCGCTGCAGTGGTCGGTATATTGGGTCCAGGTCGATGCGCTTATTGATTGAATCTGTGGATGAGTGCCATGCCTCCACGAATTCCCTGGCTGTTCTCTGTTTGGCTTGTCCTTGAATTTGCGGTAAGACTGTTTGTTCTAATCTTTGCATTATCACTTCTGCTACATATCTACATATCTGTAGTTATTCAACCCAAACTCTGGGTCAGATATGTGGATGACACCTTTGTAATCATTAAAAACACAAAAATAGAGAACACACGCCGGATCATCAACACCACACTCACAGGAATCCGACTCACTAGAGAGGAAGAAAAGGACAACCAACTCCCATTCCTAGACGTGATGGTACAGAGAACACCGAATGGAGAATTCACCACCAAGGTATACAGGAAAGCCACACACACAGACCAAGTCTTAAACTACGAAAGCAACCACCCCAACACACACAAACGAAGTTGCATCAAGATACTATTCAAAAGGGCCACAACACACTGCAGTACACCAGAACTGCAAAAAGAGGAAGAAGAACACACGGTGGCACAGTGGTTAGCACTGCTGCCTCACAGCGCCAGAGACCCGGGTTCAATTCCCGCCTCAGGCGACTCTCTGTGTGGAGTTTGCACATTCTCCCCGTGTCTGCGTGGGTTTCCTCCGGGTGCTCCGGTTTCCTCCCACACTCCAAAGATGTGCAGGTTCAGGTGAATTGGCCATGCTAAATTGCCCATAGTGTTAGGTAAGGGGTAGATGTAGGGGTATGGGTGGGTTGCGCTTCGGCGGGGCGGTGTGGACTTGTTGGGCCGAAGGGCCTGTTTCCACACTGTAAGTAATCTAATCTAATCTAATCTAATCTAATGTATTCGCCAAAAATGGATACCTCCGCAATTTCATCAACAGATGCCTAAGGGAAGGACAGCGGAATGAGGACATGCCGCAACCCAAAGGACTAGCCACACTACCATACATCAACAGCATTTCCGAACTGACAGCCTGACTACTGCGACCACTAGGACTCATAACAGCACACAAACCAACAGCCACTCTCAGACAACAACTCACCAGAGCGAAGGACTCAATACCCAGCATGAGCAAAATCAATGTAGTGTACAAAATCCCATGCAAGGACAGCACAAAACACTACATAGGACAAACAGGAAGACAGCTAACGATCCGCATCCATGAACACCAACTAGCCACGAAACGACACGACCAGCTATCCTTAGTAGCCTCACACGCAGATGACAAGCAACATGAATCCGACTGGATAACACTACTATTATAGGACAAGCCAACAGAGAACTGCCAGGGAATTCCTAGAGGCATAGCACTCATCCACATGTTCAATCAATAAGCACATCGACCTTGACCCAATATACCGGCCACTGCAGCAGACAGCTGGAACTGACAACCGGAAGCGGCAGATTCAAACCACTACAAATGCCGGAGGAAAGATCACAGAAGCGCTTCACAGGACGCTCCCAAGCACTGAGGATGTCACCTAGACAGGGGACGAAACGTCTGCAACACAAATTCCCAGCTCGGTGAACAAAACCACAACAACGAGCACCCGAGCTACAAATCTTCTCACAAACTTTGAATGCAGTGGAGTGTTCTGTGTAGTTTTGGTCCACTTAATTACATACATTTGTAGAGGAAGTGTAGCAGAGTTTCACCAGTCTAATTCTGGGAATGGTGAGATTGTTGTGTGAGGAGACATTGAGGAGAATATGTTTGTATTCTCAAGAGTGATCTCATTTCAATTTAAGAAATCCTTCGATCTAGACAGGGTGGCTGCAGAAAGGATGTTTTCCAGCTGGTGTAAGGGCAGGGTCCAGAAGCAAGGGACTCTGTGTGCAAATAAGTGGTGAGCCACTTAGAACTGAGAAGAGAAGAAATGTCTTCACTTGGAAGATAATAAATCTTTGGAATTCTCTATCCTGGAAAGCTGTGAAAACTTGAGTCATTGAATAGGTTCAAGGCAGAGATCAGGAGATCAGGAGAAAGTGAGGACTGCAGAAGCTGGAGATCAGTCAAAAATCTGGTGGTGGAAAAACACAGCTGGTCAGACTGCATCCGAGGAGCTTGATAGCATAAGCTTTTCATCAGGAATGTGGAGTGGGGGGAGGGGAGGCTGAGGTGTTCTTCCTCCTGGCATCAGGTGGCTAGAATTTAGCAGTGGAGGAGGTCCAGGGCTTGCATATCTTTGGCTGAGGGGGAGTTGAAGTGTTTAATCACAGGGTGATGGGGTTGATTGGTGCATGTGTCCTGGAGATGTTCTCTGCAACCTTCCGCAAGTTGGCGTCTTATCTCCCCAATCTAGAGGAGACCACAGCGAGAGTAATAAACGCGGTAGATGAGGTGTTTGGAGATGCAGGAAAGTCTCTGCCAGATGTGGAAGGATCCTTTGGGGCCTTGGATGGAGGTAAAGGGGGAGTCTCTACCATTTCTGCCACCTACGGTCAGACCTCACCCTTAGAGATATATTTCCCTTCCTACCCCTTTCAGCATTCCATAGAGATTATTCCCTCCATGACATCCTCATTAGATCCACACCCCACCAACCCAGCCTCCAATCCCAGCACCTAGCCTTGCCACTGCAAAAGATGTAAACCTTGCACCCTAACCTCTCCCCTCATCTACATGCAAGTTCTCCACCACCAGATTCTGGCGATCCACCCGATGCTTTGAGGAAAAACACCTCATCTTCTGCCTTGGGACTCTCCAACCACACTGGCTCAATGTCAATTTCACCAGTTACCTGATCTCTTCCCCCCCCCCCCCTCCCCCCCCCCGGCCACACACACACACACACACACACACACCTTATCCCATTTCCAACCCTCCAACTCGGCACTGCCCTCTTGAACTGTCCTACTTGTCCATCTTCCTTTCCACCTATCCACTCTACCCTCCTCTCTGAACTATCAACAGCACCACCCCAACATCAACTTTTCTGCTCCTCGGATGTTGCCTGTCCGGCTGTGCTTTTCCAGCACCATGCTTTTTGACTCAAGGCAGAGATTGATGGATTTCTAGATACTCATGATATCAAGGATCATGGGATAGTGTGGGAAAATGGCATTTGGGTAAATGGTCAGCCATGATTGAGAATGGTAGTGTAGACTCGAGGGACTGCTCGAGGAATGGTATACTCCTGTTGTTGCATTTCTAGTCATGCTTTTTTTTTGTTAGTGCATTGTTAAAGCTTTCTAATAATGGTGTATTATTTTTCCCCAATGACTAATGTTAAGAAAACTGATGGGTTTTGAGAAGATTTGTAGCTCAGGCTGAGGTTCTCGATGAAGGTTTGCTTGCTGAGCTGTCAGGTTCGTTTTCAGAATTTTCTTCACCATACTAGGTAACATCTTTAGTGAGCCTCCAGATGAAGCACTGCTGGTGTTTCCTGCTTTCTATTTATATGTTTGACAGAGCAGAAGAAAATCACCTATATAGTGTATTCAAAAAGAATGGGTACCTAAGGAACACAGTCTGCCGATTTCTCAGCAACAAATCCAAACAAGCAAACAAAATGCATCCAGAAACCCTAGCCATCTCCCCTACATCAAAGACATCTCAGAAATGACTGCCACACTGCTCAGACCCCTTGGCATCATGATAAACCACAAACCCACCAACACACTAAAACAGCAGCTAATGAACTTGAAACACCCTATACAGACAACAAGCAAAACTAATGCCATTTACAAAATACCATGCAAGAACTGTAACAAACAATACATTGGATAAACAGGCACAAAACTAGCCACCAGGTTAAATGAACATCAACTAGCCACAAAACAACATGACCCTCTCTCACTAGTATCCTTACATACAGATAAGGAAGGACACCACTTCGACTGGGACAACACATCCATCCTAGGACAAGCCAAACAGAGGCACGCACGAGGATTCCTGGAAGCATGACATTTCAACAGGAACTCTGTCAACAAAGACATTGACTTGGATCCCGTTTACCCCCGAGAAAAAGAACAGGGAATGACATCGCCATCCCAAGGAAACCCAAACATATAAATAGAAAGCAGGAAACACCAGCTGTGCTTTGTCTGGAGGCTCACTGAAGATGGTGGTTAAACGTCTGAAAATGAACCTTCCAGCTCAGCGAGTTAAGAAACCTGGCCTGTAGTTCCATATTTTTTCTTCTGTCCTTTCTTGAATAGAGGTATAATATTTGCTAACTTCCAATTATCTGTCTTATTGCTATTCTTTGCAACATTGCAAGCCTGTTCTTGTAATCTAAAACTGTCCTCTAATAATATCTTCAACCTCCTGAGTAAGCTATGGATTGATCTTTGAGTTTTTGTTTTTCAGTGAAATCAATTTTGTTGAATGTTTTGATTTGTTTCTTTGAATGTTTTCTACTGCACGTTTATTGTCAAACCTTCTATTTACCCACTCAACCTCGGCCAGCTCCTTCCTTAGACGTGTGTAAATGAGTTAGTTGAAGTTTTTGTTTGTGATTGAAATGTTATTTCAAAATTTAACATTTGTTCATTTATCGGAGTAAATTTCACTCAGCCTTGTGTATCAATACAAATTACGTTCTTTTTGTTAAATTTGTGTATTTCTGTGCTGTACATCTCTATGATTGTATTAAAATATCTTACTGATTTATTTCATTCACACTGATTGCGTTTTTTAATAATGCTAACAATGCACAATCAAGTTGCATCACTTTCAATGTATTCTTCCTACCTGTTTCTGCGATACACACTTGTTTTCTGCATCAGTCGAATTGTGATATTTAAGAACTTGTTACAGTTTCCTTGTCACATTAATCTAAACATGTGCTTTTTCAACAAATGACCAATGTATTTGCTTTAACTGTAAACCTGATTAAGATCATTTTCGGATCAAGTTTTAAATTTCACTAAATTAAGAAGTATTGCTTCAATGCCTTTCTTTTTCTCCCCAATAGAAATTTAAGTGGAAGTAGATGGTTGACAAAAGAAGAACTGGAAGAGATGCTGGTTGAACACATTTCTGACCAAGATGTAAGTAATAATTTTCAAATAGGTTATGTTTCACAATTGATATTTGCAAGATGAAACAGAATTGCAAAACATATTACTGGATTTTCATGTAGAGTGGTCCTATAGTTCAGTGTTTGTGATTTTTCACAGCACGAAAGTCCAACTGGATGCTAACCGTTGCAATCGATGTCAGTTTGCAGGGAAATATAATTTGGCAACCTAGGAGAAATCCTATTGTTTAATTAAGCTGAAGTTAAGTTTACAAAAATTTATATGCAAGTTGTTGATTTAATATGACTTTATTGTTACAACTAAAACTGGAGGAGAGCACTGTTAATCTAGTCCCACTACTCCACAGGTCAGAACGTAAATGTACCGTTTCCAGTTACCAAGATGAACGATTTAATACTTTGTCTATATAAGATTTTAATTAAGAAGATCTATTAATCAGATTACTGAATAAACACTTTATTATGAGATTATTATTAAACATTGGTTCATTATGAAAACAAGTCTTACTTACAAAGGTGCAGAGGATGGTTGACAAACATTGTGCTGTAAAAGTACACATGGGCGTGCATGCACTGTCACTCGCATGCACTCTTTTAAAGAAAAGAGGGGCGATAAAACAGATTCTTTGCAGACGTTGGCATTTTGAACAAAAGGGAAACTTTTTGGCCAAACACTTGAGTATTAAGTTCAGGAGTCTTGTGGACCTGCTACAAATCGTAAACACTTGTTCAGAGAGTATAATCTTGATGTTCTTTCGATCACTCTTTCAAAGAAAAACAATTGGTTTCACACGCAAATCTAAATTAGTGCTTCCTTTTCAGAAGTGGGCAGCTTGTTTTTAGTAGGGTTTCCTCCAACTTGGCTTGTTCTTGATAGGCATTGCTGCAGCTGAACGAGATGAAATAAGAACCTCTCAAAGTCAGTCACTGTTTAGCATAGTCCTAGCCCCTGAAATGTCCACCATGAAGTTTCTCTCACTCTCACTATCGTTCTCCCTCTTGGTATTTCCAAAAAAAACTTTAAATAATTCAATTTTCAAAAATCCTTCGAATCTTGAGTCCTCCAACACCTACCAGCAATTTTACTATTGGCTAAAAACTAGAAATATTCAGGGCTACAAATTGTGGATGAGCATTGACTTTAAAAAATGTTTATGTTGACTGCAACATCTGGAAAAAGCATGATAAGATATTAGGTAACTTCGAAAAAAAATATTGACATAGTGCAATAAAAATATAATGAAAGTGTTGACTACGTGTTCAGAGTGTGAAAATTTTTTTTAATGATTCTGCAATAAGTATTCTGACATAATAGATGCTGCTTATAATGTCATAATGAACAATTTACAACAGTGTTGGTTAAATATCTGATGTCTTCCGTGATTATTTAAGCTTTTTTAATGTTGATCAGTGTAATGCCAAGACTATGAGATGATGACATAACAATTTCCTTACTGAAACCAAAACCTCAAACATTTGCACCTTTTTTAAAATCCAAAATAATGCTGTAATGCTTTGGAGTA
The DNA here is from genome assembly GCF_047496795.1 of Chiloscyllium punctatum. Classification (NCBI taxonomy): domain Eukaryota; kingdom Metazoa; phylum Chordata; class Chondrichthyes; order Orectolobiformes; family Hemiscylliidae; genus Chiloscyllium; species Chiloscyllium punctatum. The sequence goes on along the minus strand of NC_092747.1, from coordinate 55,631,357 downwards.
GAAATTATGTTCCCTTTAATAGCACAAATATTTAAAGTTAAGATAGCTTTAATTTTCTTTGTGGAGAAATTTATGGTTGCCAACCTCCCCCCCCCCACTCCGCCATTTCTGGCTGCCTTGATGGAAGATTCATATTTCTGCTAACTTGTTGCTAAAGTCCCAGTAGGCATCTTTTGCTGTGTTGATTAGAGGTCAGTATTTCTGTAACCTCCTTCATATTAATCATGATGTTGATATCAGCCCTAACTGCTGTTTTGATGCTTGAGTGGGTAAATATATTTCTCAGTTGGTTTTAAGCTAGAAGAAACAGAAACAGCTAGTGGTGAGCTTCCAATTGCCTGCCACTTCGTAACAACATGGGGTAAACCCTTCTGCTAATTTAAACCAGCACCACAGAAAAGAGTGCTGTAATCTGTTAAAATTCGAGAGGCAAAGTACTATCCCAGAGGTCACGATTTAAAGTAAAAATGATCAATTTAAGTCCAACAGAGAATATTGAAGCCAACAACTATTTACAACTCCTTTCTCTTAAACCTTTCTTTTACCTCCCTCTCTACAATACTAGTCCGATTTAAAAAATATCCGATTAAGATGTTTTTAAAAAATCAACAACCAGTCAGCTTTGTCAGTTCTCCCTAATAGATTTTTCTCTGTAGATTTTCTCTCGCTTAGTTTTAATGTTCTCCTCCACAAACTTATAGACAGGTACCTTTCAGAGAGCTGTTCTGCTAGCAGTCTGAACTTGTTGGTGACTTGGCAGTTCTCCCCCTAACTGTACAAAATGTCCAGTTTTATACCCTAAGACATTGGATAGTTTTATTGGTTTAAATATTGGTCTAAATTCAAAGTTGATTAGATTTTGGTATCTTGGGGCATAGCTTAAACTGGCCGAATTTGAATTTGTTTTTGTTGCATAGCAACCCAACCCGCTGCTATTTGTTTTGACCAAGTGTTACATTGTTACTTTGTTCAAGACGCTCTGTGCTTTGTCAGTCCTTGCTAGCTTTTCAATTCTCTTAAAGCTACAGTAAATTTCTACACCTTCATAACAACTTCAACACATCACACTGTTCACTGGCCAAACTCTTTCTCTCAGGCTTGCTGCAGTGCTCCAACACAGCTCAGCACAAGCTGGAAGAACAGCACCTCATTTTCTGCTTGGGACCTCTACAGCCTTCTGGACTCCATATCGAGTTCAACAATATTAGGGTTTGAGGCACCTTCTCCCACGTCCTTACCCCAACTACCATACACCAGGCCTTGTTATCATATGGTTTACTATTACATGCAACCTGTTATTAGCCACTAATTGTTCCCGTTTGTAGCTATTCATTCTCCTAGACTGATTGTTATTCGCTCCATTATCTGTCCAACTGTTCTTCTGTCTCTTTGGGCTCTATCTCCACCCATTGTTTACTCCTTACTCCCTCCCCAAACCTATCTTCTGCAGTAAAAAAACAACTTTTTTCTAATTACTATCAGTGTTGAGGAAGGGTCACTGGACTCAACGTTAATTCTGATTTCTCTCCACCGATGCAGCCAGATCTGCAGAGCATTTCCAACAATTTCTGTTTTTGCAATTAGTTGTGTTAGTTGCTATCAGTCAGGTCAGCTGTTCAGCTGCCAAACTAGCCCGGAGAGTCAGTGAAGGCAGAAAGTTTGCTCCTGTTCATTATTCCTGTCCTTGCTGGAAGATGTTTGTGTATAGCTGTTTGATTAATTTAGCTGTAACACCATGCATAATTAGTAACCTACAGGTGCTGCTGCTCAGATTAATACATACGAGTGTATCCTGGTAAGGTATTGGATGATTATTGTTACTTCAGGAATGCTAGCCCAATAGTAGACAGTATCTTTATGTTCATGAACAGGGAAAGTGAGAAAAGATTTAGGTGGGGGTTATAGTGAAGAGTAGGAAGAAAATTCAGCCTTTACCGAGTCGAAGTAGTATTAATGGGTTAAGAATAAGAACTGAAAATGAAATTGATTTCTACTAAAGTTGAAAAGATCCAGATCACCAGTGAATCCATTGAATGCATAACAAAAATGCATCCCCTCTAGCTAGGAGTGTTGACCAGGTGTACTCCTGACAGTATATATTTTATATTAGCAACTTGTATAATGCAGCAACTAAATGGAGATAAAAATTGAGAATTTCACAGATACAAAAACTGATAGCACGCAATAGGTTAAAATTTAGCAAAAGTGTCATAACACTTTGCATTTCCTTAATTACTTGGATTAACAGAAGTGGAGGGTTTTCAGGACAGAGTTCTAAAGCTTAAGTCCAAGATGCCTAAATTCACTGACATGGAATGATGCTACTTGGATGAGTGTTGAATATATTAGAGGTTGGAATTGATGTTATAGGGTAAAAGGACAAGACAAGAGTCTGCAGGAAATTAGATGAGAAGAGGGTTGTTCATAATTTGTAAATGAAGTCTGGAATTTAAAATGTAAGTTATTGAAAGACAAATGACCAAAATATCCAGATAATGGGTGAACAGAACAAACTGGAGGTTGCAGAATTTTGTTTGTTGGTGTTTGTGGGCGATAGAACTCAGGAAACCAGTATGGAAGATATTGGAGAAGCTAATCCTGAATGTAGTGAAGATATAGATTATAAATCAGGGTGGTTCAAGCTTGAGTTCCATTCAATTTAGAACATGAGGTTGTTCGAAAATTGGTTCAGCTCTAGTTAGCAGTGAGAGAATACAGACTTAATGCCAAAAGGTTAACCTTTTTTGGTAATTTCTTTGTTTAGAATATTTAAAGTTTCCTGGCATAGTTAGATTTTTAAAATAAGTGATAGGGAATAAAACAAGGAATATGAAGACAAAAATGTTCATAAACTTTCAAATTATATTAACAAAATAATTGACCTGTCTCTACTTAAAAGGCATTATTTGTTTACTGAATATTCAAGAAAACTGTGCACAATGTAATTAAAAATGAGATTTGAATGTGAGTTTAATACATGAGAATGTTTGTTTGTTGATTTGATTGAATTATTCTAACTAAAATGAGCATGTATTAAATCTGTTGAAATAACATTGGACTTAATTTGAATTGGAGTGTCTTCAGAGAAAGTCGCATTTTGTTTCTGCTCATCAAAACCCTAACTTCAACAATTAGGCTTTATAAATCAATTAAATTTTAATTGTGTGCAAACCCTTGTTGGCTCTGACACCTGTCAACTTGTGTTCTAGTACAAAACAAACAAAATCAGAAGATAATCTATTGTAAAATTTCAACAATTTTCATTTACATCATATCTTTAATGTAGTTTAAAACTGTTTAATGTGTTAATATTTGAATGGAATGTTTACAGATCTTGCTTGGTGTAAGATATGTGTACACTGGTTAATCAAACAGCTGACAAGTGCTACACAAACAGACCTTTGGCCTATAATTAGGTTAATACCATTTGTACACTTGCCTAACAAGGAGGCTAATGAAGAATTAAGCATAGTCTTTTTCTCCTTCTTTGCTGTCACTTCTCAAGTCGTCCAGGCATTGCTTGTAGATTGTTGGTCTAGAGGGACTGGCTGTTTCTTTTTAATAATTAGATGTTTCTGCTGTGCAGTTGATTGTATGCTTTCATATGTCCATGTCCTTGTTTGTATTCAATGACTATAGCCACACAATGCAAAATTGCCAATATTTTCTAATTATGGATTAATGATTGAATGTTGGTGTTTGAATTGTCTTTTGTTGTAAGGAGCTGCCTGCCTGTGTGAATGTAGTCCTAAAGGTATATAAATTATCTTTTGGCTGCCTGGTATTTTTAGGGTTGCGACTTCCAATTTAAAAAAAAAATCACTTTACAACAATCACTTGATAGTGATGCAATCTGGGCAAGTTCCCCTCCAAACCACTCACCATGCTGACTCTAAAATATATCCTTGGTCGTCCACTGTCACTGGGTTAAAATCTTGGAATTCTCTTCCTCGCAACATTAGGTGTCCCTGCACCATATGAACTATCATAGTTCAAGAAGGCAGCTTACCACCACCTTCCCTGGGGTATCAAGGGGTATTCAAGATATACTGGCCCAGCCCATGAACCAGTCTCTCATGATTTAATAAAAGGGAATAAAGGACTTGAGGCTTTCTGACAATGTATGTGTCAGGGTGGGGGTGGTGGGGGGGTGGGGGGGGGGAGTTAACTTTGCTATGAGATCCCTAGATTTGTCTACAGGCTGAATTATCCTTTCCAATTGGATTACGAACATGTGTAACAACTGAAGACTTTGTTCTTAATTTTTTTTTGTTGTTTCTCAGTGTGCAGAGTCTAGAGACAGGGTATAAGGATTTGCTCATTTAAAGCAGAAATGAACACTTCATTTCACAGAGGATGGTGAATCTGTAGAGTTCTTTACTGGAGAGTCTGTTGAGACTTCATTGTTAAGAATATTCGAGACTGAGATAGACAGATCTCTCATTTTTAAGGGAATAGAGGGTTATGGGGCAATGGCAAAAAAGTAGAATTGAGAATGATCTCATTAAATGGCTGAGGAGACTTGGGCAAAATGACCCATTTCTGTTCCTACTTCTTATGGTCTTAACACTTTTTAAACAGTAGAGATTTAGTGTAAAGAAGTGGTTAATATTTTAAATATTGTGCATAATCCAGTGAGAATTCTAATTTTAACAATTATGAAGGTATTAAGACCAAAGAAACCTGACATCTCTCCCAGAGGAGTTGCAGATATTAAATAGCCAGTGCCAAACCATCAGTCTTTGTCTGCATCTCAGCAATTTCTATCCATCAGCTGTTCATCCGTTCTTTGTCGAAAGAGATGATTTCAATGAGTGCACAGCTTCTATTCCAGTCATGGTGAATAATCAAAGCCTGTTTGGTAAGTACTCCATTCTTGCCTTGCTCGAAAATTGGTTTTACTGTATATTAATGCAAATTGTTTAAACTATTCTTCCAGCCCAACTCTTATTCACAGCCCACTTCCAATTTTGGAATTGCCTGAGCTAATTTATGCCATGTTAAATGCAGGATTGTACAGAAAATAATGTGCTTAATTGTCAATTGTCTGTTTTTTAATAAATAACTGACCTGTTAAGTAACATTAGTCTTTCCTTTTATGTTTTAAACAGTACCTGTACTTTCTTCGATTACTGGAGCGTATGCTATCCTTAACATACTGCAGTATTAAGGAAGAATATGTGTTGAAATTTCGCAGAAGGATGGAAGATCAGTCCAAGAAACAGATAATTGAAGCTTTACAGTTTGATGAGAACGGAGTAGCTTTCAGTAAAGGGGAAGGTAAAAACCATATAATCTGGCATTCATTTCAGCCTTTTCAGCAAAGTATATGTTCAGGTTCAATTTCCTTTTTAACCAGTGTTGTGTTCTTGCCCGATGAAGTCTCCTCACTATGCCATTAATCTTGAGCGCTTAGTTTCATTTTTGTGCACAGTTCGCACATTCAAACTGTGTTCCATTGCCCATTAACAGAAATTTAGTTTTTGAGGAATTGCAAGTTCTTTGTTACTCAAAGCTGCTTATGATATTTGGAAGTTTTCTCCATGATTCTACACTACTTTTGTTAAAATAATGTGGTAATAAATGCCATTCTGGTGTTCTCAATTACTGGCATCTCACCAAAAAAAAGCTCAGTGGAACTACACATCATGTTTTTCAGCTAAGTAGAAACCAACTTTGAAATGTATGTGTTACTTATAGTATTACATACTTTGGGGACAGGAATCCTACTGAAGTTGGGTTAGCAGACAGCAACTAATAGAAGAAAGATTGTGCAAGAAAGGAGTTTGGCTAATTTCCAGCTGTTTATATGACATGCTTCATCTTGTACATTGAGTTTACCATGTTATATGTTCCAGTTATACATATGGTTCACAGATTCTGAACTTCTCAGTAATGTAAATTAAACCAGACTGTGAACTTGAGAAATTTCAAACAATGTGATGAAAACTAAACAAATGATAACTGCATTATTGGCTGCGGGTCACAGCTGCATCACTAGAAGGCATGCATGTCAGCATGAGTATAAGTGATGGCTGATGTGTACAATCAACTCCAAAACAGATTTTGTCCTTGCAGCAGTTACAATATTGAACTTTTTTATTTATTTCACTAAACCAAATATGAGCATCTGATGCAAGTCATTGAAATGAACTTAAAGCACTAAATATCTATTTAATAGTACATCTGTAGAACATTTAGATTAGAGATTTGTATAAAGCTGTAGGGCTGTCTTGTGGTACTGTGGTAGTATCCCTTCCCCCTGGACCAGAAGGCCTAGGTTCAACTTGGGCCTGCTCCAGAAATATAATAACATCTCTGAACAGGTTGATTAGGAAAAAAAATGTACAATTGTGTTCTACGTAACATGGTAAGCTTGAGCTTTTGGTCACTGATAACCCCCAGGATATTGATCGTGGGGGATCCTGAGATGGTGTTGCCGTGTTAATTAAGCCCTTGATGCTGTGTGCTATATTATGTCCTGCAACCTTCAATGATTTATGTACATTTACACTCAGGACCTTTGCTTTTGCACTTCGTTTAAAATTGTATCCTTTGTATTAATTTCTGTCTGCATTCTTCCCACCAAAGTGAATCACTTCACACTTCTCTGTGCATTAAATTTCATCTGCCACTTGTCTCCCGGTTCCATCAATCTATTTGGCATTTTGAAGTTCAGCACTATTTTCCTCGAGTTCACAATCCTTGCAAGTTTTAGATCATCTACAGGTTTTGAAATTGTGTGCTCTGCACGAAGTCTAAGTTGCTATTGTATATCAGGAAGAGAATGGGTGCTTGCACTAATTCCAAGGGACCTCATTACAAACATTCCTCTTGTTTGAGAAAATCTAGTAACTGCCACTGTCTGTTTCCTGCCATTCAACCAATTTTGTATCTATGTTATTGTCCTGTTCACTCTATTTTGCCTTTGGGTATCCATATGTACTGCATTAGCAGATATACTGTGACCCTCCAACTGTTTCCTCATCAAAAGACTGCAAGTCTTAGTTGAGCATGATTTGTCCTTAACAAGTCCATGCTGGCTTTCCCTGACATTTACCAAAGTGACTGTTAAATTGTCCCTAATAATAATTTCTAGAAGCTTTCCTATCACCTTAGTAAAACAATAATTTCTGGGCTTAACTATTTACCTTTTTTTTAAAACCAGGATGAAACATGTATGTACATTCAGTCCTCTGGCACCACCACAAGTCTAGAGCAGACTGGAGGTGGAGCCAGTGCCTCCATAATTTCCCATCACTTGCCTCCATAACATTAAATGCAACTCCTCTGTTCCTGGTTCTTCATTAACTCCAGATAGAGACAGTCTCCCCAATATTGCCACCTTATCAATTTTAGATTCTCCTTGCCTTGTAGGTATTTAGTTTATGCAAATTAAAATTTAATAATTTAAAATACATGTATATTTTAATTCAACTCAGAAGGTATGGATATGATATTTCAAATTTTACTAAGCTAAAGAGAGTCTCACAGAGCCTAACTTAAGTGTTAACATTGATTCCTATGGGAAAGCTTCAATTAGAGTTGTAATTTTCAGGACCATAATTCTGACTTTAAGTAAGGGCACCCTATAATAGTGACATCTGTTGTTTCTTTACTCTAATCAAATAGATTCTGTCCTTCGTTGCTTCTGGACATCATCTTTCTCTAAAATTGTAATCATCTTCTTCACATCACAATTCCCACCACCACCCACTCCGAATACCTACAAGAGCAGCTAGGGATGGACGATGACACCCATATCCAAAGAGTGATACTGATTATTTTTAAAGGAAGAGTTTTTTTCTGAATGATTTTCATGCAGGAATATTTGGTATTCGGATGATATATCTTACTGAGTTTAGATTACAAAATAGTAGCATATGGTATTGATTAATTTTATGAAGGGCTTCCTTTTAAAAATAAAGTCCAGTGTCCTTCTGGAACAATGATCTATGGTGTCAACAGAACATTATTTATACTGTGGTCATTTATGACCGGTAGATAAACATTGAAGGCCATTGGCTTGTTTTCAGTTCATAACAGTAAAGAATTGATATTAGTTTAGAAAACCCAGAGATTGAAAGTTTTTCAGGCAGTGTTGAGGAGACCTGACTGGTAAAGTTTAGTTTTCTCTCCTGAAATTAATATATAACAGCTCAGAGAAAACACTTGCCTCAGTTTAAAACAATAAGTTTAGCTTGCATACAACCGTACCAGAAGAGTTTTGTTAGAAGTCTGTACATTAATAGAAGCTGAGAAAGTCTAATCTCTGTTTGTGGATATTCATGTTATAAGACTCCACTGTTCACAGGAAAGAAATTGAGGAAAATCAGTTTATAGAGTGATAATTTCTTTATCTGTATTTCGGTTGGTATTGGAAAATAGATTGAAAACTCTGTTTTGCTGTGTGTTAAAGAATTTTCTAAATTGTCTTCACTATCCAGATAGTTTGATTTCTTTTTTTTTGTTTTCTGCTTTTGTGTAGTACATTTCTTGTTAAATAAACTGCAGCCTTGTTCACTGTATTTCAGTGACTGACAGAATAAAATAAGAATATATCAAGTCAAGCTTCATTCTCAGATCTGACTTGTCCCGTAGTGCCATGAGCTGAGAATGTAGATCCTGACCTTTTTTTTTGGAACTGGGACTTTTTTTTTGCCATTTCATATTGCCAAGTGGATTTTTGCCTCTACACCTCACTAATCCAATTTGCTGTTTGTGCATTCATGCATTCAAAATCTACCTTAGAAGTTTTCTGCATTCTTTCTTGGTCTGATTCTTCTGAATACCCTACTGCTTTTTTTCTCTATTGCTTTATATCTTTGATGTTTGTACACCTGGTAGCCTTGAGTCTCATGTATGTAGTAACAGAATCTGCTGCGCAACCTGGAATTGAGCTCTATCAGTTGAGTAAGTTTCCTGGTTGTTCAGAAAACAGGAACTCCCACAAGCCACAGGTAGTGTATTCATCAGGACTAATCAAATTTGACTAATAAATGAGACAAGTTTTTTTAAAAAATAGACTATTCAAAGCTCCTTGCATCTTCATCTTTTCTTTTGCTGACATCATTTTGGGGATTTTTAATCTTGCTGCCTGTCGATTCATTCTCTATTCTGTTCCAACCCAAACATGTTCAGTCCTGTGTACGTTTTCTGTGGCTGACCAATTAAGCTTTACTCCAGCTTTATATTCTACTGTTATTCCAACCCCAAACTCTTTCAAACTTGTGTTCCCTATCTCTGTGTTCTCTGTTTCAATATGTATTTAAGTCGGTTAGGTTCAGCATTCACTGAGAATGGATGTGCAATTCCTTCAAAAAAAATCAGAGCAAGGTATTTGATCTCAAAGAATTCTCTTGTGTAGAAAGTTTCCACAATTAAGAAGGAAAAATCTTTTGATGCAGTTTGAAAACGCTTTATTTAGTGAGATGACATTAGAAAGCTGTCCTCTTATAATGTATTTTTTAATTCCACTAAAACAATGAATTTACTTATTTTTAACAGGTTGTATTTTAACTTAGTTGTTTTCTCACGAATGCAATCACTTTGTGAAACAATTACCACATAGTCAACAGTGCTTGTGTCTGTACTTAAGAGGAATATTGTGGTGGAATTGTTTTATTAATCATAATTGATGTTAACTCTAGGTAAACGGAAAACAGCAAAAGCAACAGTCATAGTTCGAGATCATGGAAGTGGAAACATAACAGTTAATGGGGTGGATTATTTGCTCTACTTTCCATCACTACAAGAAAGGTAATTATTATCTAATGGATGCTGGTGGGTTGGTAGCACTTTGACATGTAAGAACATATAGTTCAGAATTATGCACACTTTATTATGGTCAGCTTTGGGGAGGGGAATTTAAAAATTGCAACGCATATCTTTTTGGTTTTATGTAAGCGTTTTGTTTTGATGACCTCAAATCCTTTTTTCTGATAAAATGAGTTTACTGCAAATGTGTAATAACATAAGTTCATTGCAGTCTATTGTTTTGCATTGTCTATCCCCACAATTGTCACAATTAGTTTATAAATGTTGCTTGGCTTATGCCTTGGACTTTCTAACACGTTAGTCTGAAAAAACTGATTTTACTGTGTGCTTGTGCCAAATATCTTGTAGTGCTGAAAACTTGATCCCGCGATACCAGGAAATAAGGCTAAGCTAGACATTGCTTATGGAAGTGTTTCCCCTACACAGTTCTGTTAATATTTTTAGACTACCGAGGAGTATCCCCTTGCCTATTCCTCACACTGCAGATACAAGGCTTCATTCATTTCGAGCTGTACAGCCCAAGGACTTGCTTTAGTGGGTGTTCCCAAGTATTATCCTTTGCTGCTAAATCATCGGGCTCAATTAGATGCATCCAACTCTCTAACTGAAGCAAAGTTAAACTCTTGATGGCATCACATTTCAGAAGTTCAGAAGTTGCACATCCTCTGTTGCATCTTTAACAAAATTGCACATGGAATAAGAAACATTAGACAAGAATTGTTCAGCAAACTACTATCAATTTAATATCACACTGAAAATATTTTTGGAAGATTGGTTTGACCAATCTCTATTTATCACTGAGCTGAGGACTTCAAAACTATGACCTAGATATTCTGAAGGAGAGAGAGTGATTTCCACTGTGAACATTGGAGACTCATGTCGAGACCACATTGCAGTCCAGATGCAGCTGACTCCCGGGGAATTGCCCAAGAAGTTGAAAATTCTGATGGGCGATTAATTTGGGTCTGGAAATGTTCCTTAAGTCAGAGAATTCAGTGGATTCCAACTCATATAATCGCTACCCAAAAACGCCTGGATGATTGAAAACCTATTCTAATGCTATGGGTCACCACTAACAAAACTCCGAACTGAACTCCAAATTTTCCTCTACCACCTCCCAGCATCGCTCCACCTCTTCCCCCACCCCCACTCTGCCAAGAAGATCATCAACCTAAAATGTTAACTCTGTATCTCTCAACAGGTGCTTCCTGACCCGTAAAGTATTTTTTATATTTTCTGTTTGTACAAAAATAATTGTGTTTACTTAGATTCCAAAATCCACATCCCCATCCCAAAATAAAAACACTCTTACTTTTGCATCCTGTAAATGCCTTCAAAATATATTTTACCAGAGGCAAGTTCCTTCAGGAAACTATGGCATTCCTAAAGCTCCAATCATCCTGCAATCAGCAGCTTCCATGTAAATCCACCATGTAAATCCATTTGATAATACCACATTTCTACTCTTGTGCAACTACAAAACGTCCCTTATTTTTATTCATTATTATCAAAGCTGGCAATTCAGAGAGTGACAGTATTTGCAAGTTACTAGCCCTTTATCCAGTAGTGAAAACTATTATTAATACTGTGAAATAATGTGAGCCTTTGGAAAGCTTTGTCTGGAGTAACGGGGTTAATCTAGCTATGTTTAAATAATTTATGTTGAAATTAAATGTTATGTATAAGCTCAAACTTCCTTTTGTAGCTATAAAATGAAGAAAACACATTTATTTCTTCATTTGTTCTATGTGCTGAAGGAAATTTATTAATGGTTATATATTTATTAAAATATAACAGTTCATAGTCAATGCTTTCAATATTTACTTTGTGTCAATTACAAGTACCAAAGAAAATACTGAATTGTTGCATGATTATGTTGTTGTTAATTCAGTGTCCATGTGCCCCTCCTTCTCGCAAGTATAATCTCCTCTGACTCGCCATGAGTACTGCCATGTGCAAATAATTATGCTATCAATAGAAGTATAAAACTTCTGTTTTAACTTGTTCCCTGTGATTTCTAGAGAACAACTGATGTTCCCTTTCCAATTCCTAAACCGACTAGGAATGCATGACATGGAATGTACAGTACATTCAGGTGGCATATCTGCACAAGCAGGAGCAATTCGCTTGGCCTCTTCAAGGGCTTTGCTTAGCTTTATCACCGAGAAAGAGGTGGAATCCATGAGGCAAGGTAACTGTGATATCAGTCAAACTTACAAAATAATTTGCATCTTGCATTTACATGTGCAAGTTGAAAATATTACCTTAAAGATGACCTTTCTTTACCACTTAAGTCAGGACAAGGTTTAAAATATATAGCAAACAGACGTGCCCGTCTTTCACTGAAGATTATTTTTGTCTCCCGTCTCCTGGTGCGAGACATGGTTAGTACATAACATTTAGTTTAGAAAAACGAAGTTCTGTCGGAAAAGACAAAGGTAAATTAAATATAAAATACATTGAGCCAATTTTGGCCCTCTTGGCATCCATATTATTGTTGTTGTGTTGAGTAAGATCAGTAGTAATTAAAGCTTGGAGACTAATTACAGTATATTTAACATAATGGATAAATGGTTTTGAGCATTTAGCATCAAGCATTGAGCTGCCCACTTCGGGTACATCACAGAGCCTTGAGAAACGACATCTTGGAAGTTCTATTTAAAACAAAAAAAGATGAAACTGATCTATGAAATAGGGATCTGGGAGTGCTAGTCGAGGATTCTCTAAAGGTCAACATGCAGGTTGAGTCTGTGATTAAGAAAGCGAATGCAATGTTGTCACTTATCTCAAGAGGGTTGGAATATAAAAGCACCATTGTGCTACTGAGACTTTATAAAGCTCTGGTTAGGCCCCATTTGGAGTACTGTGTCCAGTTTTGGTCCCCACACCTCAGGAAGGACATACTGGCACTGGAACGTGTCCAGCGGAGATTCACACGGATGATCCCTGGAATGGTAGGTCTAACATATGAGGAACGGCTGAGGATCCTGGGATTGTATTCATTGTAGTTTAGAAGATTAAGGGGAGACTTAATAGAGACGTACAAGATAATACATGGCTTGGAAAAGGTGGATGCTAGGAAATTGTTTCCGTTAGGTGAGGAGACTAGGACCCGTGGACACAGCCTTAGAATTAGAGGGGGTAAATTCAGAACAGAAATGCGGAGACATTTCTTCAGCCAGAGAGTGGTGGGCCTGTGGAATTCATTGCTGCAGAGTGCAGTGGAGGCTGGGACGCTAAATGTCTTCGAGGCAGAGATTGATAGATTCTTGTTGTCTCGAGGAATTAAGGGCTACGGGGAGAATGCGGGTAAGTGGAGTTGAAGTGCCCATCAGCCATGATTGAATGGCGGAGTGGACTTGATGGGCCGAATGGCCTTACTTCCACTCCTGTGTCTTATGGTTTTAAGCTAGTAGAAGTAGAGCTATCTATTTATACCAATGTAACTTGAATAATTTTAAACATAACGATTGGCATTTATTTTTTGCTTTGAGATATGTATCCAAACAAGAGTATCAATAAGTTCATAATTATATGCAGTGCATATGGACAATTGCTACAATATTGTACAATTTAAAATGCAAAACTTAAAACTGATTTTTAAACCTATAATTATACAGTAGTGATTAAACCAATGTGCCTTTAGATTATTTTCCCATTCTCATCTGTTCATGGGGAGATGTAAAAGTTAGAATCAATACCTTTGGGAATTCTTTTTAGCTTAAATTTTAACCTTTTGAATTCACTTTCGTTTCAACTGTTTGCAGCTGGCTTGCTGACTCCTGATCCTCGTGTGAGAGAGCGGAAGAAGCCTGGTCAGGAGGGAGCCCGCAGGAAGTTCACATGGAAGAAACGTTAATCAGTGCCTTTTCCTGTGAAGCAACCCTGAGGTGGTTTGAAATCAGAAGCAGAACTTCAACAAGACCTGCAGTATGGACACCTGCTCGAACATATTTGAGGGCTTGCAAGATCATTATTGTCTCAGATCTCAATTTCCTGCACATGAGAACAAAGTTTACCTATGGTTTTATTTATCTGCAAAAATTCTAGGAATGAATCTCTTAATCATTATTATCAGACTGTAAATGTGGTGTTTTTGTGTATGCTGACATAACATTATATTTAATTCATTTCTTTTCACAATAACCTCAAGTGGTTGCTTTTCATACATTCGTTTTCTAGTCCGTATGTTTTGGGTAGAAATTGCCGAGTTTCCAAAATGAACAACTAATCTGCAATATCAGTTTTACACTTCATGACAAGTTTAAATCTATTGTAACTATGTGGTAATCCTTGTGAGCATTTATCAAACTTGTTCTCTTTATGAGTCCAATAACATATTAGTCATGAAGCATGGTTCTTTTTAATTCCATTATTTGCATCATTGCTTTCACATTTGTTTAGTTTCCTAGAGAGGAAAATTTATTTTGATGTCATGCCTGATTTCTACTTATATCAATTGTTTAATGTTTGCTTTACTGCAACATTGTAAATCAAAACTTCTAATACAAACTGTCACACTCTGCTGTTAACATTTGTAATCCCTGCAGTGATGCTGTTTGTATTAAGTGACTAAAATTTCTGACTGTTTTTCTAGGGATTTTAAGGTTGTACCTTTTTAGGCATTAAACCCAAGGACCAGAGCCTGTTTTGAAGCATATCTTCACACATTTATTTCTGCCAATGAGACACTGGAAGCTATTATTTGTTAAATCTTGCCTTTTATTTCATAGTGTTCCCAGAGAGAGTCCATATTATCAAAAAGAGATTTTCAGAGCAACCAATGCAGAGACTGTCAATACAGTCTTCAACTTTGTTGTATGTATGGAGATATTTTGATTTAAAGTTGTCAAGGTCATTTCATTGCAAAAGCCAAACAGTAAAAATAAAAGCAGAAAATGCTGCATGTACTCCATTTTCATTTTAAATGTAAAAATAAATTTGGTCAGATATTGTTTCAAGTATTATCAAGAACAACTTGTAGT